>NW_027094088.1:48747701-57787701 GCF_029207755.1 Chamaea fasciata | reverse complement strand
TTTACCTTTGCAGAAATACAGATTAATATGTTTGCTTATTTGTTATCAACTCTGCCTTGAGTCCTGGGACAGGACCATTGGCTGCTTTACTCGGCCAAAACCAATGGTTCAGCGTGTTGCTCTAGGAAGGCTTTCCCAGCTGCAGACGGCAGTGTAAGAGCGCCTTCTATGCTTAGGCAAAAGAAATGCAAGACAGAAAAGCCATGGAAAACTTGAGTCTACAGAACTAAAAAAGCCTATGTCTCTTGGGTGCAAGTTGTTCTGCTCTTAAATCCGAAGAAAGAAGGGTAGAAGAGCTTTCTCTCTGTTAAAGGAAATGGGTCAGACTCATCCTCAAGGTAAAGGATATAGCTGTCATCTTTGGAGTATGATTACAAGTACTGCAGCGTAGGCGTAGTTCTCTGAGGAGTCTCAGTTCTATTGCCAATTAAATCTTAAAGTATTTTTTTAAAATATTTATCATTTTCTCTGTGGCTTTTAAGGACCTGTATGGGCATTAATGTGGTGGCTTCACAGGGCAAAATGCAAAAGAGAGGTGTGAAGAAGCTCTCATTACAGAGCACTATTTTTTCTCCTCGATCACTTCAGTGATTCAGTTTCCCAGGCAGCTTCACAAACAACTGTAGTTGCACAACTAAAGCAGCAGCCAGCTGTGGTGGAAACTCACAAAAACCAAACACACAAGTAGACAGAAGAGCAGGATGGGAGCTACCTAAGCCAACACAATACCAGTACATAAAAAATTAAGCAGAATTTGGACACCAAATAGCCACCTTCCTAGGTGAGAGTTTAATTACTAAGATGGAAAACCATGATTTTCTTGGTGGACAGGCCACCTAGTAAAGTTGTGGCTTGGCAAAACCTAAGGAATATGTTCGGTTTAAGCTACACAAACATGCCATGTCAATGGGACAACCTGCATCCTTAAAGCTGAGTGTCTTGGCAGCTGGACTTACTGCAACCCATATACGAAGGGTCAGCTGCACAGTAATCTTGAATTTCCGTACAACAGTTCTGCCTTGGCTTTAAACTCCTTCATTTTACTTTTTCTGTGTTTTTCTTAATTCATACATGATCTCCGTATGAACAGAAATAGTATAGTCAGAGTGAGTTACTTTTCTACTTCTCTCTGTCCTTCCATCATTCTAGTACATTCAGTACATCCAGTCCTTACCCATTAATAAAATTCTTTCAGCTTTCATGGAGCTGAAGGCTGCACCACAGCACTGTAGCAATATCACTTTGCAACCCTCACTGCTGTCTGTATACTTTTAGCAAAGACAAGAGAACAGAGCCCACACTACTGTCCTTACATACCCTAGAGGAGATTTACTAGCCATACTATCCTGGAAAACTCTCTTAGTAGAAATGAGACATTTACCAGCCAAGTATTTCCCCTCCCTAGAGCTTACACTAAAGCTTTCCACATCAGTTCCAGGTCTTAGCCAGGCAGTTCCTCTCTTCTGTTGTCTGCCCTGTGACATAGGTGTGGTCTTTTGCCAGAATATTATTTTTGTTTGGGAGCAGAATAGGTGAGATGTTAGACCAGCAAAAGCCATATTATAAATATCATTGGAAAGCATCTGAAATGCCCTCTCACTGATTGCAAAATAAAAGATTTCATGTAACCCCTAAAGGATGTTTTCTTGGCAGTTAATAAAGTAATCTCAGACAGGTACACAAACACACACACACACACACACACACACGTGTGAAAGGATGGGATAGAAAACTCAGCATTAAGGCAAGGCATAGATTTTTTTAACTTAATATAGCCATTTCAAAATACATCTGTCTCAAAGAAAAAGGAAGATGTGACTGGCTGAACAGTATAAAATCTAAATCACATAGTGCTTCATGTATTTTGGCCAGTCCAGTCTACACCTATGACACTGGCTTTTCTATAGACATTTTCATCTTCTTGAAAATTAATAATAGAGGCTTTTTTAAAAAGTACTTTCTTTGTAGGCTGCAGGCAAGGGATGGTATGTGATCTGCTGTCAACCACAATGAAACAGGAGGCAGGAAAACAGCTTCTGTGCAACCTTTTTTTCCCTCCCTACACTTACATGTTTCAAGCTTACCACCCTTTAGACAACAGTGCAGTTATTCATCCAGGGATGTGCTGGAGAAAAATTGGTTCATGTTTTAAAAGAGTGATGAGAGGTGACTGTTATGTAAAGTTCATAATAGTCAGCATCCTACCTCTGTTACTTATTTCATCATCACAAAGCAATCCAGTTTGATTTTAAATACAGCATATTAATCATACAAATCTGAAACAAATTAAATAATTTTTTTTCTCATTTCTGTCACTTGTGTCTTGACTTCATATGTGGGCAAGTAGTGCTGCCTCTCTCTTTCCCTTCATCTATCTTGTTGATTGATGCTGAAAGTTCTTTGGAGCCATTTCTGGACTATATTTCATGCATGCGTCCCATCAGCTGAAAGATGTCCTAGGCTTCCTGAACATTCTCTGCATCACCATAAAACAGGAATAATTAAATGTGCTTGAAGAAATTTGGTCTGACAAAGGTGATAACCAGTGATTCAGCTAGTTGGCTTAAAATTACACTCTCAGAACTCTCACAGAGGTTTAGTTAAGTATACAACTTGAGGAGTTTTGGTATTCTTGGAGTATATTACCAGAAATGATTCAAATTTAAAAGCTCTTGTGGAAGACAGGTAGAACTGAAAAGCTGTCACATGATCAAAACAAACAAAAAAACCAAAACAACACAAATGTTTTCTCAACATTTTTTTGAGGTAAGCATAAAGATGGATGGTTTAAATAATTGCTTCCATTGGAGAGATCTCTATCTTAAATCTTAAGAGATGAGGGAGTTACCTTAAATGCCATGTGCTACAAAGTTTCAGTTACCTAATTACACAGCTAGTGTATTCAGGAATGCAGGGGTAAATTTTTCAGCTTGCAACACTGTTCAATAAATTTTAGAAAACTATATAAAAAAGAGTAGAGCCAAAGGTTAGCATTTCAAAGACTAATGAAGTTTTTGATACTGAGGATCTTTACTTTGGCCCATGAATACTTACATTAAAAACCTGTCTCAGATTGAGAGAAAATAGCCTAGTTTTCGCAGCGCTCACTTGAAACTTTGAAGATCCGTAGTGAATTCATTATTCTGCCACTAGGTACCATTTTACCCACTTACTGAGAAAATTTATGCAGGGTAAATCAAGAAAGTCTGCAGTTTTCAGAGACAGAGTTATCTATTTCTAACTATCTCAAGTTGTCTCTAGAGACATGAGTCTGCTCAGTTCTGCATTCTGTGGCTCACTTTTGAAGGGTTAGTTAAATTTTTTGTGCATAACAGATTGCAAGCCCACATCTCCTGGCACTGAGACAAAAACCTTTCCAACTCTGTACAGAAGCCCTGCAACAATGAGACAAAAGAGTCAAGATTCATTGAGGCAGAAATGACAAAAGAAAAATATGGAATTGGTACTCTTTCAGGTTCATCTGGGAAGAAGGAAATCCTTGTACCTATGAAAGCTTTTTACATTTTCTATTGGAAAAGTTATTGGATAAATAAGCAGAAACTTGACCACCCACTGATTTAAACCTCCCCATTCCTTTGAAGTCTCAGCCACAGAATCAAACGTAAATTTAAGAAAATTAAATAGAGGAATTATTCAATTAAGCATTGCAACACTAAAGAGACCAGTGCCCCAGTCTCTGTGCAAACAAGGCCTATTGCATTTGGGCCATGCCCTTAAAAACATCCAGATGCCTAAAACTGCCAGAAGACAGTGTATGTTGTGTGTTTAATATTTTGGGGATTTATGGTCTCCCCACACCAGCACTCCATCAACACAGTGCTGTAGGCAGCACCCAACAGAAAGACTGCAGCATGCTTAGTTGTAAACAGTCTCAAACATAAATACAGATTGTGTTTTCCTCTTACTGCTTGGAAAGATCATACATATTATTTTTCACAGTCTCAAACCAATACTGCTGCAAACACCAACATTTTAATGAAACCCATTAAGAATCACAGACTTGGATTTCAGAGGTGCAATTATTGCAAACCTTGTCCAGACCCTCTATGTATTCCACAGCAGCACATGCAGCAATGGTCACAGTGGTGTTAATAACCAAATTCACCTAGACAAAAGCTGTCTTTGTGCCTATTTAGTATGCCGAGGAGTGTTTGCAGACATACCTTGCATTCCTACCCTACCTAAGCCCCTGACTTAGATGTACTTTCTGTGCATGGAAAACACATGTGGCTTTACTGAGTGAGAAGCTGTCTCTTCATCCCTTTTTGTCAGTCCTTGGGAAGTATAAGAAAAATATATCACAAGTTTTTGGGTTTGCATGATGTTATCTTGCAAATTTTCTGCAAAAGCTGCCAAGGGCAGTAAAGACAAACCAGGACTTGACATTTCTAATATAGAAAACCAAATGGAAAAGAGAAAAAGTTCACATACAAGGTGTAGTTTCACCATTCAATGTCATAGTGAAGTGCCCACACATGGTATATAAAGCTACACCATAGAAGATGTAACAGACACACATTTGTACATTTATTTTACTGTTTTGACAATTACCTTCAAAAAATCCCTTATGAATTCCACTGTATTAGCATGGAAGCATCTCAGAAACCCTTTAACTTTACCTAAGTAAGTAATTGTATGACAGGGGTTCTTGTTTGTTTGCATTTCTTTGAATCAGTAGCATGGAATGTACCAGAATATCAAACCACAAAACATTCCTGTCATTTTTGAAATACATGTTTTTTATACTGCTGCTGTCAATATTTCAGGTGACCATTTCATATCTGTTCACACAAACACCCCCCAAATAATGTAGGGAAACCCCACCTTAGTGGTTACAGGCTTTATGTACACCCTCAACAGCACTGCGGGTAAGTTCCACACACATGTAGAAATTACCTACAGAACCCCCCTGCCACACTGAAAACAATTTTTTCCTGTACATTTTGATAGGTACTTGATTCTTATTATTTTTTCCTCTTTGGCTGGAGCACATTTATCTTTATTTGCAGGTATGTGTGTATGTACTGCATACATACAGATGTATAAAAACAAGTCATGCTAGTCTTGAATAGATTAAATGTTATGGCAATGCACTTAAATGAAAATTTAGAAATTTTCAGACTCAGGTCAATGTTTAACATCATCAGTGTGATTCTTCAACTCTCCTTATATGCACCAAGAAATCCTTCTAAATCATGCAATCTTTGTTTCATTTTTCCAAAAAAATTGTAGGAAAGTAGGGTACCTTTACCATGCAATAATCCCAGAGCTGAGTCCAGGACTGATGTGTTCAAGAAGAAGCATTGCTTAATAGACCTCAGTGCCCACTTGTTTCAGCTACCTGCAGAAATATAATTTCTTTTCAGTTTCTTTCCTTTCTTCTTGCATTGTCATTATGATTAATTGTCTCCAATTTCATAAATCATTGCAGTTCTCAATATATTCAGAAAAAGCAACTCACCAAATAGTAAGTTGCAGTAATATTTTTCTATCACAGCTGATACAATCTGTCTTAGAACTTGCCCTGCTAACTGCTTTCCTAGTTAAGGCCAGAAATTATAAGATATAATACTAGTTGGTTGCTGGTTTACAAAGTATTTTTACTGTAGTGAATACAAACATACAGAATAAACAATAGCAGCTTATTTCAAGTTCCTAAAACTTGAAATATCCTCATGAATTGTGAATTCTTAAAAAAAATATGTGTAGAGAGAGCTGGCTGTTCCAGTCCATTAGTGTAATCAATGTAAAATAAGACGGTAAAAATTCACACTTGGAACCAGGAGCAGCATAAGACTCCATTTGCAACCACTATTCAAATTAGTATCTCAAGTGATATGAAATGAGTTAAGACTTCTCAAAATACATGACTTGATACGATCATTCCTCTTCCACTGCTACCAGCTAGTAAGAAAATTCCACATAGTCTATTCACATAATTTAAGGCCTAAAGCAATTACTAGGTTATTTGTTGTTCCCTCTAGTACACCACATGTGAATAAATTTCACCAATTTATTCATCTGTGCTAAGCTCATGAACCTGCCAAAAGAAAGGCATTGGATTTTGATTTGAAGAATTTAAAGGGCAGCAAATCCACTCCCTAGTTTGTCCTTAAGGCTTATGTACTTCACTAATGAGTTGTTCCTCCTTGAAATTTGTACAGGATCAGCTGCTAGCATTCACTCTGCTGCCTTCTTCCTCTGTGCCTTTTTATAACTAGCCTGTGCTTCCTAGGAAGACAGATTTCAATCAAACAACCTCCCAGACACTTCTATATCCACCTGCAGGGTGTATTCTTCAGCTTCAGACCACTTGTACACATCTATTCTGCTGTCTTCAGTTCCTCATACTTCTGTTTTCCAAACAGCCTCTGTGTTGACTGCCAAAGCCGAGCAACACGACCACAGAGGGAGAAGCTGTCCCTCTGGTCCTGTTCTTTTGAACAGCCCTGCACAGGCTTAGTTGCCACTCTCTGCAGAGGGTTGTTGCTGAAATCTCTGCACAGGCACCTCTCCAGGTCCAAAGCCCATGTTCTGCAGTCGTGTCCAATTTTCTTTGACCCTGGATTATATACTGTTATTGGAAAATGGCTGAACACATGAATGCTGAATGCTTATCACATTGTTGCTATCCCTCAATTTAACAGTCTGCTGATTCCTGTACTATCTCCACATTTTCTCAGTAATGAACTTAGACTGTTGCTAAAAATAAGCACTAGTTTCAGTCTTGTGACCGCCTTGACAATATCTCAATTTATGAGGGCTCCTCATTTGCAAACAGCTGTAGGATTTTTCATTTACCTTGATTTTGACCTATAACACTGCTTCTACACAAAACAGCACAAATATAAAAATCAGAATGCAGCAGTGCTGACAAAGCATCTCAACAGTCACTGATCACACTGATGTACATCAGTCATCTCTTTAGCCAACTTTTCCACATTATATTAGTACAAGTTAACAATGCCTACTGGCTTTAAAAGATTTGCCATAGATATTTGCTATCATCCTTCTCAGACAGTAAAGGTATATAAGAGTCTCCACCAGGTGAAAATGAATTCTTTTTTACAGACACACAGAGTTGTATTTAATGGGGTATTTTTTTCCCTTTCTAAATATCCACCTAGTAATGTGTCACCTAATTTTCAAAATTTACTTTATTGCTCAGGTATTTACGCTCTTAATCCTTTGTTTTCCTGGAACTTGTTTTTTCTCTTTTTTCTTTTGTTTCACTAATAGTTTCTTCTTCTTCTTCTTCTTCTTCTTCTTCTTCTTCTTCTTCTTTTACATACCCTGCCATTTGTTTGATTACTATATAATTCTATAGATTTTCATTTTGTATGCATATATATATGCACATACAAATTTTTTTTTCACTTTGAGTAATGAAATCTTTTTCTTTCTACCTATTTGGTTCACTACTACTTCATAGAGTTAGCAAGCTGTACATCTGTACCAAGAACACAGAAAGTAGTAGTGTCTTAAACAAGAGAAATGTTTTCACTGACATAAATTTAGCAGAGCCTTACCTCTGTTACAAGATTAAGAATCTCAATGACTGCATGAATTCACAGTCTCCTAGTTCAGAATATGACATACACAGTTCTCTGGGACTGCAATATTCTGGCCCACCCTGAACTACAAAAGACAGCTAGAGAGGAGGCTAAAGGCATTCCCTTTTCTTCTTGCCCCTCTAAATGCCCTCTCCTTGCAGCCAACCACCTCCAAAGACCTTTCTACAAAGCAAGCTAGTCAAGGCTGAACAGAGTAAATTAACACAGGAAGAGACCTCAAAAGGGAAAAAACCCCCACCACAACACCTTTAAGATCTATAAATTGTGAAACTGAGGTGAAAAGCAACATGAACAGCTCAGAAGCCGTATCACAGGCAGCAGAATAAAGCTTTTCCTTATGTGCCAAAGGAAATCCAAACCCCAGGTTGAAGCAACCCATTCCTCAGCCAGTATTAAGTTTACAGACACAAGTCACTTTCTTTCCTGTGCAGAAAATGTGTCCAATAAAGCAAGTTTTTAAGTCTTGCAGTCTGTAAGGGGAGAGTGAATTCATCCAGTGAAGATGCATGGAATATTTCACAAATTTCAACTTAGGAAAAAATAAAGGCACAGGGAGACAATTGCAAAGGATATATTGTAAACATTGGAAACTATTATTAGGACAATTATCAGCGTAAATGTCTGATACTCATTTATCTGCACAAAATAGAAGCTACTAATACAAGTCATGAATATCTCACCCACTCTTAGGCTTCCTCTGCCAAACTTCTCCGTTCACCTCAAATGTTTGTGAGATTTTGACTCAGAAACAAATCCAGTTTTAACAATAATTTTTTAGCTTTTGGAAGAGGGCAGTGAATCAATCATGAAAGAAATGTCTTTATTCTGTTTGGTGTTTGGGACAGTAAGATCAGAAAGCATTATTGCTTTGGAGGAGAACTACAGCACAACTGTCCCTGCCTTCCTTATCAGAAAATGGAGTATTTAAAAAAGATGATGAATTTCTTCCCAGCCCTCTCTCTCACTTTCCCACCAGGATGGAAAGCTCCATATCCCAAACATAAAGATTTTCCATTTAGGAGAGCAAGAGATAAGTTAATAGCAAGGCCAGGTGCAAGAGTAGCCCCTTGTGTACTTTTCATTGTTCATAGATAACTAGTACAGTGGTCCAAGGAGGAGCCCTTCCAGCAGAACTATCACAAGACTCATCTGAAAACAGACTTTGTTGGCTCTTTTTTTCTCCTCTCCTAAAGAACTTGTGTGTTTTTATACTTTTATTTTTGCAGGTTTTGAGCAAAGACAGGCCAGTGAAGTCAGAATGCAAAATGTCTTCAATGTTCAAAGGGGAAAAATAATGAGAGTTCACACCCCAAAGTGGCCACACGGATGTTACTTTGCTGTTTACGTCTCAGCTCTAACCAGAATTACATTGTTGTAGTTCTGCCGAGAAGCTCTTCCCCAAAGCAGGTGCTTTGTAAATCCACAAGATAAATCCCTGACCTATCTCTCAAAGCCTGAGAAACAGTCAAAATCTCTCCTGTATAGCAAAAGAAGATGTGTTAGAAGTACAGGTAGACTTCATTTCAGTAGCTCCAACCCCTCATTCACAGTGCTATTAAGTAGCTATTAAGATATGACAACAGGAATTTTGGAGTTGTACAGTGTGCCAGAGATCCAGGAGATTAAGTCACTTTCTATCCATCCAGTAATTTTCAACACTACCCACAGTTGCTAAATTAAAGCTGAGGGGGTCAGCTAGCCTTATTACAACCTGTCCTTTTATTCAGCTTTCTAAAAATGCCTCGTCTGACCAGAGCCTTGTGTAAACTCACTATCTAAAAAGCGAAGTCTTGTTTTAAAAGAAGGATTGCCTGTTCTCCCTGCAACCCTGTGTTTTATTTAACGCGCATTATGAATCATGCAATGCTCCTGTGTCGCCATTTTGCATCAGTCATTCTCAAGGATTTAGAGGGAGTGGGCACAGATGATGTGACTGGATGAAGTAACATGGATTTGCAATTATCCCCTGGTATACACTTTCAGTCACTGGCATTAGGAAATGAGAGTTCATTGCACAGAGCTAAGCTGCTTTGGGAAAATACTCAGGAAACATGTGGAAGAGATATTAACAAAAGCTTTTCAGCTACCCCTCATTGGTGCCAGATGCTGAGTAGCCAGCAGAAGCAAAATATTTTTAGGTAGCTGCTCATCATCTGTCCTCCGGTCAAGAGTTTATGCCCTTCAGAGAGGGGAGGCATGGCATACTGGGAGGCAGCAGGGTGATGCTTTTCCCATAGATTGAGCTTCCTTCACTTTCCTTTCAAGTATATGATAGTCTTTAATAAGGGTACTCTAGAAGGGAGAAGAGTCAGTGGATAGAAGCAAAGTCAGCAACTTGTCAGCAGACAATTCACTCATTTCTCATGCTGATTTCTATCTTGTGTATGCAGGATTCTTCTGCCGTGTTCCTACACCATGTACTATATTAGATATCAAGGCCCAGTTAACCAAAAAACATTCCTCTATATGGACAGATTCATCACAGCTCGGCTAAATTTGCCACTAGATCCTGCTCTAATGCTAATAGAAACCAAGACATTTTTCCAAGACCAAGTGAGTCCCCCTCAAATACTGTAAAACCCCTGAAGAGGAACTTTTCTGGAGAGACAAGAAGCTGTATAAGAAACTCCAGTGAAAGGAACTACTTAAAATCCGTGAGCTCTCATATTGAAATAATATTGATATAACATTTTAATTATATGCTATCAAATGTGTTTAATATATTAAACACATACATTTATACTTTCTGCAGGCCTGTTTTCACTGACATTTGGTGTGCAAATGTTATTATTTGTAAAAGTGCTTACTCCTGTGCATAGCTTCACATTACACAAAGAAGAGAGGAATGCAAGGGTCCTAGGGTGAGAAGGAGAATCAGAACATTTCGTTCTCAGTCACTGACTCAGCTTAAGGTCAGTAGCAATTGAAGTTGTTTCCAGATGAATGGAGTTCAATGGTTCGTATGAAATAAATCATCACTCTCGGCAATCAGGTCCACAAAGCCAATCACTCATGTTCCCAAAAAACAGCATGAAGAAAAGAGAATTCAGAAGCCTGTTCCTGAGCACACATCCTGCAAAATCCCTTGCTGCTAGCCCCAGTCCTGAGTAGCAATGGTATGATGAGGAGGAGGAGCCATGTATCCCCCAAATTTCTTGAGCCTATTACACAAATCAGGAGATTTCCTTTTCCCAGCATGTGAGATGGTCCTTGTCAAGTGAAGAAAATATTCAAATAAATGAAGGCTTTATTTTTAAGGAATAGGAACTTGTTTCTGTATACCCCAGGAAGCAATTTGCATCAGCACAAATTGAGTGAAAAATGCCACCAGAGTCAGTAGCGTCACAACTTTGAAAGAATGCAGGAGGTGAAAAATGCCCCACCACTATCAGCCAGTCGCTGTATGCTGATCACTTTTGTCTTGGCCAGCTTCAGGGAAAGCTCTTCTTCAATCTGATAGTGCCTTCTAAGATATCATGCCACTGACACACAGTCCAGATATACTAGTGACAACAGTCCAGTGTCATGGGCCAGCATTTGGTATGAACCATGTGTCACTAAGAAGTCAGTGGCCAATGAATGCCTTTCTTCAAGGGAGCAGATTTCAAAATCCAGGTGCTTCTACTCAAGGCTTACCTCTGCCCAACTCTGAACTCCCTTTCAGTCAAAGGAGACCCAAAACAATGAAGGAAAAGAACCAGAGAAAATGGAATGTAGAGAATGAGGAGAGAGGAATCTTTGATCCTGGCCCCCTGATGCTCACAACAGCATCACTGTGCAATGCAAAGCAACAGTGATGGGACAGATTTATAAAGGTACTTATCAAGAGGTTGAGCAGACCTGATTTTGGACTCCTTTGTCACTCACTCAGTCTGGGTCACTCAAAGGTATTTCTGCACTTGACAGAATTCCTGAGAAATTTTTATTTTAGGCATATGTGACTGCGATTAGCCTTAGTGTTAGCAAAGTAAACTGAGGCCAATTATTAATCACATGAACTCTGTGATTTCTGACAGCAAGCAGAAGGCAAACTACCTTAGTACTCCAACCAGTGGTCTTTTCCTCCAAAAGGGAAAAGACGGACTCCCACCCCATGAGAATCTGAGAAAATTATGGCATTAGGAGGAAGAAAGTGAGCATCTTTTGAAAACAATTTGTACATATTTCCTGGTAACTTCACACACTCAGTTAGAAAAGCTATAGATTACAAACTTTCTAATGACCATTCTGCCATAAAACTTATCTAGGTGAGCTCATAATTCATATAGTTGTGCTTCAAAGCAATAATGCTGTCTGATCTTACTGTCCTAAGTTTCTCCAAATTATCGTTTTGTTGTTTTGTTCAGACAATAATTTATAAAGGAAGGAAGAAAAGTTACTGACAAAGGGTTCAAGACATTGTATAGACAGTGTAATGAGATCCTGGTTACGTTGTAGCTCTCCCTGGAGAACAAATCAGCTCAGAGTGTCTTCCTGTGGCAGAGACACGCAGTGGAGATTTTATCACAGGCTATCAAAAAGCATTGGGGATGATTTCTTCTGGGTTTTTTTCATATTATAGCTTTGCTTTTTTTAAGAAAAATGGTACACTGTGACAGTGAGAGCTGCCAAAGGAGCAATTTAGAGAGGAGAGCACCAATTTCTGGGTACTTTTAGTTCATGCTGGGTTTAACAGACGTTAGCTCAGCACCTCAAAATCAAGAGAGAAGATATACCAAATAGTGAATATCAGATACTTCATAACCAGACCACTTTCATGTTAAGCCTATCTATTTTGTTGTTTGATTGACTTATGTAGGTCAGACTCAGTCAGTGCTGAGCAGTGAAAAGGGAGTCCAACAGCAGTCACCCGGCTTCCCTCACAGATAGGCTGGTAAGGCAATAGGTTGATGGGTTTGTACAATCAAATATAAATGACTCAACACAAAACTTGCAACTTGAAACTTATAATTGCTTTGGCAATCCCTTTCTGTGGCAGTAGCAACTTTTCTGCACCTACTTCAGTGACTAGTTATATCAACTATTATTACCAAAAGACGCCTCTCCTCGTGACCCAACTACTACAAATACTACATGTGCTAAGTGTTTAGAAATGTTACCTACACTCCTGAAGAGAGTCCCTATTTACATATGAATAAATTCAGTATTACTATGCTTTCAAATTTTTGTAATAGCTATTTGAAAGTCAAAGAAAGAAAAATCATCTAAGATTTACTCAAATAAGCCTAGCTCTGCAGTCTCTATGGCACAGGAAGAACAACCATGGTAATGCAAGGAAGAAAAGAAGGCTCAAAGGGAGACCTTATCACACTCTACAGCTCCTGGGAAGGAGGTAGGTGTTGAGGGTTGGTCTCCTTTCCCAAGTAACATGGGAAAGGACAAGAGTAAACTGCCTCAAGTTGTCACAGGAGAGATTTATATTGGATATCTGGAAAAAATTCTTCACCAAAAGAGTTGTCAAGCATTGGAACAGGCTACCCAGACAAGGATTCACTATCTCTGAAGGTATTTAAGGTATGCACATGTGGTTCTTGGAGCATGGTTTACAGGCAGGTTTGGCAGTGCTGGGTTAACAGTGGGACTCAATGACCCTAAAGTATTTTTCAACCTAAACAGTTCTGTGGTTCTGTGCTGGCTCACAGAAAGTTATCTAGTGACTGCAGTGTGAGCAGCAATCATACAGAAGGTACACCACTGAAGAATCAGTCTTGAACACTGAGCATTCCTACCTAAGTGAAGGGCTGAGGACATGAAGAAGGCAAACAGAAACATACTAGTGTCATCCTCCTTGAGACTGGACCTGTGTTCACATACATCTGCAATTTACCTGGTGTAGTTTCTCTATGGTGCAGTATGGATGCCTTGAGAATTGCTGCCAAAAGGTGCTGCTTTAGAACACACACACAGTAAGGGGGGGAAGGCTCTTCAGAGTCCTCTCTCTTTTCAGGCAGATGATGCAACCAATAAAAAATACATCACTCGGCCAGCTATCCCTCACAGCACTCTTCTGATTTACTTCCCAAGAAAAAACACTATTTTGTTTCTGGTACTGAAAGGTTCAGAACCCTGTTGGGACAAGCTCTGATGACTAACAGCGGTCTGCTGCCTTATTCATGGCCCATATCAGGTTGCTGTGTTTGGGAATGGGAACAGTTCAAGAAATCTTATCTCTAGAAAGGCATAACAGGAAATGCTCTGCAAGAATGATGCTCAAAAAAAACCAAGCAGAATTTGTTTTTAATGAGAAAAATTTTATAAAATATTAAAAATTCTGCAATATTTATTCTAATTTCCTTCAAATGAAAGTAAGAAAAAATGCATTCAGTTTTAAATTGAAACATTCTCTGTTGAATCAAAGCACAAAAATTTGATTAATTTTTTCCATTTTGCTTTGCTTTTAATCACAGATGTTTCCTTTTCTTTTTCTTTTTTTTTTTTTTTTAATCAGCACAATTTTATATCAGGGAATTTAGATTAAATAACATTAAATCAATTTTAATTAAAAGCTTTAGCTATTTCCCTGCAGGTTTGTTTCAACATCAGAAAGAGACATGGAAGTTACTCACATAATTCAGCAAATAAATTTTTACTAAAAGTGTAGAAAAATTTGGGTTGGAGGGAATCTCTAGAGGTCATCTGTTCCAACCTCCCACTCACAGCAAGAGTGAGTCTTACTCAAGGCCACTTCAAGCTATGCTTTCAAAATCTCCAAGGATGAGGATTTTCTAACCTTTCTGGCATTAAGCTGCCTGTGTCAGATATATTTCCTCCATGAAGTAGCTTCTGTGGTGGTCTCCCACCATGGGATGTGACCTGCACAGTTATCAGAGGTAAAGTTGTAATGCTTGCAAGTAGAACAAACTTCACCTGTTTATTTGTCTGCATTAGAAGTAAACGAGGACAGTTTTTAAGGAATCCTAAACCTACAGTGAGTTTTCCTGAGCTGCAAACTTTCACAAACTCTTCCTCAGGAAAGCAGAAATTACTGTCCTCATAAACAGCAAAAGTTCAATAACGGTTAGCTTACCAAATACCCATTCAACTTACTCTTAGCATTATAATTAAAGAATACTAATAGCTTTTATTTAGCACGTCCCTGAAGTAAGATCTGAATCAGACTCTGGAGGTATCAATCTCCCTTTGCTCTGGAGGGAGCTACCAGTCAGTGAGGGGGCAACCTTGATTATTTGCTCAGATATGGTTAGGAGGAATCAAGGTCAACATGTATGTCTTTTAGAAAACATTTACCCTGTGCTTGCATCCAGCAGTTAAAAAGAAGCTGACAGTTTACCACTGTTTTCCTTCTTTTAGCTGAAGAACCAAGCAGCTGTAACTACAACAGCATAACAGGAAAATACAAGACCATTTAAATCTTTGCTCTTGTTGCGCGTTTCCTGTTCATTTTTGGTGTGTTCATTTCCACAGAATTACCAAGAATTTCTCAAAGCTTCCAACAGTATTGTCATAACAATTTAAAAAGCAAATTACATCCAGGTTTGTCAGATGCCAATAAAGACTCAACTGTTTTTCATAAATCTCTAAAAATAAAGCAAATGACTGCCCACATACCGATAGTGCACAGTGGTCCCATGATAAGCAGCAACATATCAAATTTCTGATTTCTTTTCTTCTGTAATCTGTTTGCTAGCTCCTATTCATCTGGGATCTTCAGATTCAAACCTTCAGCGTGTTTCACATTCTGATAGTAGTATCCCATAGATGTAGGAGTCCTTGACAGTTTTCTTCCCTTGATGTCTAGATCCTTCATCTGCTTCCTTCATTGCATATTTCTTTCTGCTCACCTTCGTGGTCCTCCCCACATCCCCTGCTTTCATTTGTTATGCCTCCTTCTTCCCACCCATTCATCCCAACAAACTACTTTGCTGTACTTTTCCCAGTACTTTTGTCCTGTGTTTTTTAATTCTCTGTCCATAATTGCTGCTGAAGTTCTTTCCTGATGGGCATGCTGTCATTCACTCTTGAACATGCACCTCTCTGAAGATGTCTATAAACCATAGCTCTTCCCCTAAGAAAACTGCTGTTTGACCAAACGAGTTAGAGAGAACAGATGTTCCTGGGAGTGAGACTGGGGTCAGCAGAGCACAGAGCAGAAGCGGCATTTGATATTCTCCTTTTTTGAATAGGGTGCGTGTGCCAGCAGGTTTCTAAGATAATGACTTCATAACTATCTGTAAAATGCCTCATTAATAAGAGTAATAATAACCATAGTCATCAGTTCTGTCCAGTTAATCACAATTATCAGCCCTAAAATTTTCAGGAAGGTTTTTCCAGACTGAAAACTGGCAGCAGTACACAGGGCAACAAAACCTCAATGCTTTAACACTCCTTGCTTCCTGTCTCTGGAACAGTCATCCTGCAGAGCATCTCATCTTAACAGCCTCATGCAAGAAGGGTCAGTGTCTTTTGTACAGTTTTAATTGGCTGTAAAGTATTTTCCGATTCTCAAGTCTTTGAATTCTGGCTTTGCCAGACAAAGTAGCCCCAGCAGGGTCCCACTGGGTGTTTCTGCATTGCTTTATTTGAAAGGCTCATTCACTTGAGAATGAATTATAACATGTGATAGTAATTAGCTGTGGAAATATCATCAAATTCTAAATAAATTTCTTGTGATCAAAACCAGATTAGGTAAATAAATACAAAAAAATTGATAAACAAAAGCTTCTGCAGGAGTTCATTGTATGAAGAAAAGTTAATGAAAGTACTTTGTCCTCAAGAACTTCCCCGAAGAATGGAAAAGCAGCAGGGACAGAAAGGCAGCAATAATAGCAGGATTAACATGCTCTTAATAGGAAACAGAAATTAAAACAAGAGAGGTTTGAGAGGTTTGGCCAGAGGATATGGATGGCAGAAGGGTGACTCATTCAAAGACTCTTGGCCTTGGAGGCTACATGATCACTCCTCAGCCTTTTTTAAATGCACTGAGATGAAGTAGGTTGGATTATTTAGTGCAAAAAATACGGGTCTCCTGAGCTGAGTCTACCCTGCCAGGGTAGTACTGTTTTACACCAGATGAGAACCTGTCCTACTCACTAGACTCATTCTTGATACCAGCAAGTTGTTTGCTGGCTTTACACCAGACATTAGAGCACATCGCTCGCCCATTCAATGCAGATTTTGAAATAAAATAATGCAAATCCATTTGGGTGTGGGGTTTTTTTTTCATTTTCTTTACACTCCATGCAGGAAGCTGGAGGGCTGGGGAAAAGGGGAAGATCAGGGGCAGGCCTTTTGCAAAAGGATGAAAACCATTTGGATTTTTTATATTTTGTTAAAAGGAAAATGAAGTGTGAAATTTAGAGGAGCAAATTTTCTCAGTGAATATCAAAATCCACTGGACCATGATACAGTCTCAAGTTATCCCTTTGGGGATTCATAAATCTTCAGTTAATTTGAGGAAAGATACTCTCTAGGGGATAATACTTTTAATGGAATTGACAAAACAAGTGGAAAATGTCTTTCCAGTCAGATTCACACTATTCCTTACTCAGCAGGATTGAAGACACAACTGAGAGCTCAAGGCAAGGAGTTCTCTTGAGGTTTCTTAAGAACTGGTAGCTGGAATAATCTTCTTAGTCATCAAAAGACGTGTATTTAATTGGACCAACAATGTCCTGGATTTTAGAATCAGAGCATGCAATGCTAACTATAAACCATATTTATCAAAGACAGCTTTGTCATTTGGAAGAATATAGATAGAACCCTCCTAAAGCAAAAGAATTTTCTGTCCAAAAATCCCTTTTCTTACTTGAACGTGGGAAAAACAAATATGAATTGATGCAAACAACAGCAGGTAAATGAAAGGCCTTTCAATGAAATATTTCTCTTGTTATTGCACAAAGGTTTTATGCTGTTCATCTAACAGAGAATGACCACACTTTCAACCTAAGGATATTTTCTCTGGAGAGAGTGATATTCAGAAGACTTCAGCTCCATCTCTGAAGCAAGGTACCTAGATCGGTGTCAAATAAAATAGTGCTAAATTTGTTGCTGTGATGATGGGACAGTCCTACAACAAAGACAAGACAAAGCAGCTTGGAGTCCTGAATGGTACTTTCCCAAACCATCTATCTCTGGGCATCAAAGAGAAACATTGAAACTTTTAGTGGGAAAAAGAGCATTTCTCTAAAATGTAGAGGTGAAGAACTCAGTCCGTGTCAGGGTCAGATAAATTCAGCAGCTGGAATGGACTGTGCTCTTTGCTGCATCTGTGACCTTCACCAGATGAATCAATATTAAAACATGACCAAAATTTTGATATCTGGCAGCCAGCTGACTGGATTTGCTAATAAATCAGTCAGTGCATTTATAAAGATCTTTGTGATGATCTTCAGGAACCAAGAATAAAATTCAAATTTCCTTTAATTATGTCTTCAAGTATACAGAATACATTTTTGACAAGCATCTTTCAAAGTATAACCATGGGCTTTCAGCATGATATAAACCTTTCCTCTTACTGGAAAGAGATTAAATTTGGGTTTAAACCCCAAATCTCAGAGCAGCAAGGACATACTCAGAGTTAATATAGCCAAAGCATTCTTGACACCACTTCATTTTTCCCAGTTGGTGTGCACACTGTCTGCATGCCAATAGCTCTTACACAGCAAAGTGTGCCTGGAATAAGTCTCTAGAACAGCTCTCAGAGCTGCTGGAATGATCAGGGAGGAAGGTTTTTGCTGCTAGGTCACTAGTTAAACACTAGCCTCAAGATAATAATGACTAATCTCTTTTAGGTAGTGTTTTAATACCATGTGCAAAGCAAGGCAATGGTTTCAGCCCTGTTTCAGGCAGCCAGAAGTGACATTTGCTAATAATGCAAAATGTTAGAATATTGGCACAGGGAAGCTTCAGAACTATTCATAGGCCTAATTAGTTGTCCCACTCGCTATTATGTCAGGGCAAGAAACTGTATTCTAGTTTTCTTATACCAGGGCCCGAGAAAATCAGGCTTTTCTTCTATTGACATGTGAAGAGGGTCAGAACTCTCTTCCACTCCATTGTCCTGCAGCAACACAGGCTACATTCTTCAGGGGTGTCCTCTCTCATCTGCCTAAAATCCACCTTCAACACCTCCAACTCAGCTCCATTCCTTCTTCTTTAGGAAAGCAAAGGCTTTGCCTTGATCTGGAGAAGCCCTGAGTTGAGGGTAGGAGAGCTCACCTGCTCCTGTCCCAGTCAAACAGAGAGCTCACCCACCCCATGCTGTGAATCTGTCACCCCACCCACCCCAAGTTGGCTGCCATGCACCACCATAAGATGTCTGGCTGTGGGGTCTCCTCCATCAGTCCCTTTGCAAAGTTTTCACTGTAAGAGTTCATAAAGTAATTATTCTAGGACAAGAGCTGTGCACTGCCAAGGGTAACATTAAATCCCACAACTACGTACATTGCCAAAGGAAACTTCTGATCATTACAGTAAATGCATCTCTAAATTCAATTTGAAATCCCTTCGGTACTTCTTCAGGTATGCAGCTTTTTTTTTTTCTTTTTTTTTTTTTTTTTTTCCTTTTTTTTTTTTTTTAATAAAGATTAAATTGCTAGAAAACTTTCTTATGAAGACTTGACCTTGGAATGAAATTCAAACTCTTACATGTCTAGACTGTGCAGTGGAACCAGTTACTTCCTCTTGCCAACTCCAGCATTTCTCAGAGGACTGCAGTTGAAGATAAAGGCAGCTGGTGACAAGGAGCAGTCAGACAAATGTGTACGCTTAGGGTACTTTCTGTCTAGAGGATTTCAGCTTTTTTCCTACATTCCTTTCATGAGAATATGGAAATATCAAACTTGCAATGCAGCCTGGACTTTCCTCTGGACCTCTTAAGAGACAGAGGCACTCAAGACCTGCATAGGAAATGACCTTTAAAAAACCCCACAAACTGTACCCTGCTAAAGCTTACCTGCTCCAAAACCCCTGCTGACGTAAAAGAAGAGAAAGAACATGAGTTGTTTTTCAATATCAACCCTGTTAAATGACATCTTACAAGCACTTCATGAAAAAAATCCACTAGACTACACAACAGCTGTAGAAATTTTCTTTGCAGGCATGCATCAAGGCACACTGAAAGCTGTGCTCAACATTCCTCCCCAGTCACATGGAAGCTGCCTGCTCCTTTGGTCACACACGTGAGGCAGGAGCACTTGGCTGCAGCCTGTGGAACACTCTCCTGTGACACGTGAGGGTGGCTCTCCCCCAACACCAGACTTGCCCCTGGCTTTTCCCTGCTCCTGCAAATGCCAATTCTACAGTTATCTGCTTCTTAAAATATTTTCATTTATTTATCACTGCTATTTTGAACTATATAACAAATTCTAAGCCATCTCAGCATATACAGGAAGGGTTGGTTTTTTTTTGAACAAAAATCTCAGAGGAACCAGGGAGTCTGGAACAGCCATCTTAGTGCTGAGGGAGCCTTGCAGCACAAATCCTCACAGGCTGCCTCATTAATTAATAATCTGCAAGCATTTAATTGGTACCACTGGATATGTTCAGAACATAGAAATGACAGTCTGAGAAATGAGGCAGCAGGGGTAGAGCTCTTTCAGGAATTCTTTTACTATGAATGCTCCTATAACTTTCAGCCTGACACTTAGACAATGCAGCTCTGCCTTCCATATAACATCCAGGTGTTTCTGTGGGATACATACATCTCATGCTTACTTCAAAAGCTGTTGTCAGTATTCCTGGGGCTGTGGAGCAAGAAGAAAGACCTGCCTTTGGGCCTTGCCCAGAGGTCCCAGAGAGCAATGGAAAAGTTCCTGCTGACTTTGAACACAACTCTTCCTTAGCATACACTCAAGATGGGTGGTTGGTGATGAGTGATGGGTGATCCTTTCTGCATAAGGACTTGAGGATCTGCTCTAGCAAAGAGTTTTGGTGTCAGTAAAATCTTGCCCAGCTAAAGGCCATGACAGTGCCCTGAAAAAGTCTTTTATTGCCTAAGGGTAAGTGTTAGATTTGTTGAGGACTGTTCCTAAGGCATCAAGGGAGAAGGCTGAGCCCCATTAGACGCAAGAATATCACTCCCCACCCTTCCTCTTGCTAAATATGTGCATGACCTAAAAGGAAGCACATACCTTCTGTTCTGAAAAGTAATTGACCAATACATATTAGGGCTGCTGTGAGTGGGATTGGAAAGCATCTTGGTAAACTTACATCTTCAAGAAAATGTATAAAATGTTCATTGATTCAAAATCCTTCATTGAAGTACTTCTTTGCATCCTCTTCAAAAGGAACCATGTCCCTGCATTGAGCCAAACTCCCAAAGGACAGAGCATAGGAATGTGAGCATAGCTGAGCCTTCCCAGCTGGACTGGCAGATGTGCCAGTGCTGTAGAGGCAGCTCACAGCTCAGACTTAGAGCTGCCACCAGGCCAACATGGAAGCTGCCAGGGTGCCCACTGCAAGACCAGAAAGACCTGTGACACTGGACACAGAGGTGTGAGAGGTGGAAGGGAAGATGCCTGCTGTCTGAAACCTCTTCTTGGCTCCTTGCCTCAAAACAAGTCCCGCTGCACACAGCTGGGTCAGAACTCTGTCCCTCAGCCACATCTCCAGGAAGACCTGAGAGGACTCAGAATTTTGCCTTGTGGAAATATGTTGAATCCAAAGCCTTTTAAAAAACACACCATAGTTTCAGAGAAAAGACTTGTTTTGGTTAAAGTGCTTTGCCAGAAGGTTTCCAACTAACTCCAAAGACAACAAGAGCTTTCAAAACTCAACGGCCCCCAGTTGAGTTTTTTTGCTAATCTTTTTCATGACCTCTCCTTCAAACTCCAGCTGGGCCATAGCATCACTAACACTCTTCCTCTGCTGAACCTTCTAATTTGAAATCTTCTCTGCAGCCTCCTACTTTCCCTGTGACCAGTACGAAAACAAATTTAAGCTCTGTGCTCACATTATTCAGGTTGCTGCTGACTAAAAGTCTCCCTGTGCTGTCCAGCCTACTGACTTTGGCTTTCACCTACCCACTCAGCATCTCACCCGGGTTTTACACTCAAGCTAAGAGAGCGATTCAGCTTCTGGGTGATGTGAAATAGTTTCTATTTCACTTTGCATCACCTGCAGCCTGAGAGGGGAACTCGAGCCCCACTCCCTGCTCTGTGAGCAGAGCATCAGGCATGGAGCAGGCTCTGAGCAGGAAGGGTGTGAGGGTCTCTAGGTAGGGCAAGTAGGGGGTGCTGATCCTGTCTGTCAGTCTGCTCTAGGCACATAGGGTGGGCATGGACTTCCAGGTAAGTTATCCTGCATAACTCACTGCATAACTCACTGCATAACTGCAAACCTCCTTCTTTGTTCATGGCGTCATTTTTCAGCTGAGGCTTTTGGAATGTTGGCATTTCCCTGCCTCAAGTGTGAGTCATGGCAATATTGAGGTGAGCACAAAATGCCTGACTTCCCAGATCAGGGCACTTGTCCACATATGCCTGGGCTCAGACAATCACTCAGGGTGTCTGTGCTCTTCTAAAGAAAGATGATCAAATTCAAGGTTGAGTTGAAGGGTGGAATTGCTTAAGCTGTCATTTCAGATAACTTCCAGCTAATTCCCACCTTAAGTACATAAGGCAACACTCTTATATATCAGTCTTCATGCTTATTTAGAGTTTGTATGTACAATTTGCATTCGGAAATCTGATTCATTTCTCTGCCAAAAAGTATCAGGCAAATATAAAGTTAATGTAAAGACATACAGACATTTCTTTAAATGCTGTCCAGAAGCAGTTAAGGAATTTACACAATTTTTTCAGAGGCATTACCTTATCGCTGCTGAGTTATGTCAGACAGGTGTAATAGCAAGGACATTCTTATAAGAAATAAGTCCTGCTGAGGAAAATAATATTTGATCCTAAGATAAACCAGGTAGGGTATGTTCTGATTGTCTGGTGACAAGACCTTGTAACTGCCAAAGGCATAATTTCCAGAAGGCAGTGGTGTGTTCTCAATGGGTGACATATTTCTAATATTTTGTGATTTTGCCAGGTTTTTTCTTATATACCTGCTATTATATTGAATTTATTGATAAATACTATTTGTGAACAACAACACTTAAGTCAATCATAGCAATCAGTGGTCACAGCGCATTAGCACCATTACAGACAATAGGGCAGTAGAGCAGAAATTATATACACATTTTATATTAGACACTCATTAGATTACTCATTAGATTACACCCACCTCACACCTCCTTTCTCCCCCACTGCCACAAAAAAAGAAGACAGAACTAAAAACCTAGAGTGACAAAACTAACCACCAGAGTGTTAATTCAAACATTAAACTACTATTATGAAACCTGTGCAACCATTTTCTCTCAGGAGACAATTATAGGCCATAGGACCAGAAGTTAAATGGATTAAATGGATTAAATATCTTTTCAAGCAAGAGAACATCAGATAAGTAAACAGCAGAGAAGTAAAAGGATCTTTTATGGATATTGGAGATTGTTTTATATATGCTTTAATCTTTCATGTAATGCCGTTTCCCACAGATCTTTCTCTAACTGCATTTTAGAGCAATTTACTAAGGTTTTATCTCTGCTCACCTTTGTGTTGCAAACTTTTCATGCCACCACCTCTCAACACCTGCTCAATAGTATGGTGACAGACTGCAGGTACCTTCAGACTCTTGCTGAAATTCTAAATGCAAGGGTGGGATGAATTTAGAAACTGCAAATGGACACATCAAAAATACAGTCAACAAATAAAATCTGTACAAGATGGTTTTGAAAAAATTTTTTCAGAAACCTCTTTTCCTTGCCTTGTTCATGGCACTTATTACACTGATAGCTCATCTCCAGTAATAGAAGCTGCAGAGTTTGACATACATGATTGGGTCACATGGGCAGAGCTTCCTCAGCCTGTCTAATTCCCTGATATTATCCTTTCTTCTAGCCTAGATAACTTTTTTTAATTTGGCCCAATTTTATTTTAGTTTAATTAAGTTTATTCAGAAAGTTCTACATGTTTTCATTCACCTGAAAACTTACATCAATCCTTTATCCGTGCTCAAGCTCAACTCTGCTCTGGGAATACAGCTCTGTGTACCCAGTTCTGCTCCTGTCTACACAGGCTAGCCCACACTATAAAGGCTTCATTCAACTGAAAGTCCTTTAAAATAATCAGCTCCCTAATATGAAGGCTGGATTTTTTTTCCCTAGAGTTTCAAAGATGAGAAGTAGCCGGTAACTTTAATTTCCAGAGATTTAATTACCAATTTTAATTTCGGGTGTATCTGTTGTCTTCACGTGTTCTGATGTCTTCAGTGGGAAGGTTTCTGACATGATTTGTACCTACACTTTGAAGGTGACAGCATTACCTGTCTCACCTAAACTATCAGCTCTTTAAGTGCATCTTCTTGTCTTGGTGGCCAGTGCCACTGACTTTGAGGATATACTTCTTGGACACAAGAGATTCTAGACACCCCTTCTGAATCTGGGCCCAAACGTTTACAGCTGCTGGTCCTATCCAGTGGCATAGGATGGCACTTCTTTACAAACAGAATTTCTGGGTTGTCTGCTCTCTTAATTCTCTTCTGACAGTACAAAGTTGATATTCATAGTTCGGGGAAGTAGCTACAGGGTAATTTTAAGGGGCAAATATATGGTACTGTTAACTGACTAATCAGTGCTTAACTGCCTTAAAGAAGAAGCAAGTTCACTGCAACCGTAGGTTCTATTCAGTCAGGCCTATCAACAGAATTCTTTAGTCTCATACTGGTAAACTTCCTGAGCTACATACTTCATGAAAAAAGGAATGAATATGACCTCTGGGTATTATTTGTAATGCTCCAGGACTTGTAATTGAGCCAAAGTCTTGGACAATGTTTTCTGTCTAACATAGTCTTGTGTTTCCCAAAAGTTTTTCTATGGGGCCCACCAATTGTTACAGAGATTTTCAAGAGGCCTTTGGAGCAGAGTTCACCTGACAATAGATATTGCAATTCTTTGAGACTCTGTTAAGAATTGTGCCGCTGTCTTCTGAGCACCTCGTAACACCAGGTTTTTAATTGTTCAGCTAACATTATTATTACTTTCCTAAGATCTGAGTCACCAGTGTTGTACATCTGGTGCTGTCATTCACCTTCCAAAATAGTGATAGATTATGAAATTTCACTGTTCTGATTGGTAACAAGCCAAGAGATTCATTATATTATTCATCCTGTTAAGATGCAACCCTCTCTCTAAAAAAAAAGCAAGATTACTTCAGCTGGCATAACATTCACTTGCCCTAAAATTCCTCTGATATCTTCTGCCGGTCCATATATTACAGACAGAAAATACTACTTTGGCAATTTGGTGCAGGGAAGTTTAAACTGTAAACTAAGGAGGCAAGATTTTCACTGAAGTATAGTGAGTGGTAAAAATTTTCTATACCAAAGTTGATTTCAGGTTTTTCAGAGCATTTGTGAACGTCTCTTATTTTTGCCAATTAAAACAGTGCTATGCCTACACTGCAGTCACTAATCTCATTTCTTGAACAACAGATTGGAAAGCACCTTGCTGCCTCACCTACCCATTCCCCCACAGCCACCCAAGCCACCCGATAGGGCTGACAGGCAGCATAACCCTGGCTGACAAACTACCAAAATGAACTAAGCAGCATTGTTGGAGATCAGCCAGAATAGTGGCATGAAAGCTTCATTTTTCCACAGAGCACTTTTACCTTTTATTTCAGTGCTGGCTTTAATGGTTCATTTAAATTGTGCTGAGTAATTGTGATGTTCCATTAAACCGGGTCCAGATGTTCCCTTGCTCGAGTCCTGTGACCCACCCCCCTCACATATCACAACCTCTTCGTTCTGAGCCAGCTTCACGTCTTACCCTCATGCTCAGCAGTTGCTGCCAGCACTCTCATTCCCTCATGCAAGATTTGAGCCTGCTTAGTGGGTCTAGGTGTCATTGTAGCAGCTGTCAGCCCCGAATAAAGGAGAGAGATTATATATATTCTCCTATCCTAGAAGAAAGGATGGCCAAATGTATATGCAAATTGCATGGAAGTGCGTTTTGTTCTTTCATAAATAACAAATGATTGCAGCGCCTTGAGAAACTGAATTCAATTAAGAAACATTTACATCACTGTTTTTTGCTCCGATCCTCCTGTGTTACAGTTCTCCTTGGAAGTCTGCCTTCCTAGCAGAGATCTGCACTGGTATAAGCCTTTTATAAAGCACTTTGCAGAGGCATCCACTTCTAACTTGATGTCTGGGCTATTATGAAGCAGTTTTTTTCATGGAAGCATGTTAATTCAAAGGAAAAATCAGAAGAGCTTCTGCTCTCTTCTTTTAAAAACAAAGAGTTTTTAATGATGGAAAGCAGACATGTATGCCTAAGGGAAACCATCAATTCCACTGTGTGCAGTCAGTGGAATATATGAAACCAATAGCAACTATGAGAAACCTGGGTAAGAGGGCCACTGTTGCCTAGGTTTGCACGAAACATAACAGCTGTTTTGTGTTTCACTGCTACCTGCTTGCTCAGTGGTCTGTTTTCTACTAGACAAACACTGGATAATCCATTGTTTCTCTAGTGTCCTATGCAATCATCTCTGGAATTTAAGATTATAATGTTGTTTACCGTAATTGCCCGTCCCTTGTTTAATGACTACAGTCATAGATGGACAAAAAGCCTTTCATGTACTTACACAATCTGCCAGACACAGGGCGGTATGAAGCAGGGTTCAAAGTCCAATTGATTCTAATTCCACACACTGCTAATTTTCACAGCAGCCGTCCTCTGAGCATTTTGCTGAGCCTCCCTATATGTTCATGAGAGTATGAGAGTGACATGATTCCACCAAATACAATAGCAGAAAGTGTCTTACCACCCATACAGTCCTTGCCGAAGAAAGACACATTCTCTGAAGAACATCATAACCATCCTGACTATTGCTTTTCCCACCACACTGGCAGCTCCCAGAGCTAGCAGGAAATTATGAAAGAGTTAGTTTTGATGAGAGAGTACTCTCAATAATGAGAGAAAAATACTTGATCCACATAATTTCAAGAGAGAAGAGACATCCAAAAATAGACGGTTAACCAAAATGTGAATCAGATGTTGATTTTGAGAACTTCCCAGACTCTGGGGTCAGAATCGGATTTTGGTTCCCAACTGCTAGCAGTGCTGGGAAGACTGCAGATAACCTTCCTAAAACCACATCTATGGTGCAGTCTTCTGCTATAGCATTAAACTGTACACAGATAAGTCTTGGCTGCTGCTGGCTTTGTCTAAGTCACAATGGAGGCTCCTCTGTTTTGCTTACACCTAGGCCTGTCAGCTAGACCAGTGAATGAATGGCATCATGTTTGCACACATTCTAATGTAAGCTATAGCAGAATGTACTCTAGGTATAATTTATCATGAACATGGAAGTAAATAATTTAGCTCAGATGAAAGTGTTTAGGGCCAATCTATACAAGACATGAGATGAATGAGCACTTCCCAAGACAGGACCATGTGCTCTGCCCAGTGGTGTCCTAGCTCAATGCTAAAAGGAGACATGGTTTTGGCCCCTCTCCCTTACATCACAGAGTTCCTCTGCATGGCAGAAGGAAGCCAGAGCATATCCAGGGCTTCTTTAGTTGTCAAAATACACCTGTATTAAAAATACAATTGTGAAATGCCCGAGTCTTCTCCTGAGTGCTGCCATCTCTCTACAGCTGCTCATAAAGTCATCTGGCATGAGAAAAACTCTGCAGCTCTCTGTGTTCAGCCTTTGCATTAGGGGTGATCAATTTCTAGCCTAGGAGGCATGATCCACCAACACTGTGGCAGAGACCCTTAGAAAATGAGCATATGCCTCATGAGAGGAGAAGGGAGTTAAGTCCAGATGCCGGTTTTCTTACAGCTGTACTACATCATTGTATGGTGAATGCCAGCTATGACAAGTTATGGCATTTTCATACTGATTTAAACTGGAAATTTGCAATAATGCAGACAACAGAAAGTCTTTAAAACTATGTCATAGAACAGCTCTTTTAGTGAGCTTGTAAGACAAAAGTGCACAATAAAGCGTAACTCTGTAGCATCTCTCTGCCACTGCCACTTCTTGAGCACACACCATCAGGAGAAATCCACTCGCTGGGCAGCTTCCGATTCTCATTTTGAAGTTATTATTTCAAGTGCAATCCCCAGCAATGAGGTAACAGAGATATTTTAGTTTCTCTGTGGGAGGCCTCTATGTATCAGGCTCGTAATTGCAGGGATCTTCCAGAGCATTACACCTTCTTTGCCTGACAAGTGCATCACATCAGAGATGTGCTGGAGGGGTGGAGAAAGCAAAATGATGCTCACACAGCAATGTCACCCACAGCAATGTCACCCACAGCATCACTCTTCTCTGGTGACATGGGTTGGAACGCCTGCAACCAAACTGAGAGGAGCTGAATTTCGATCAAAAGGCACAGCCTCAGACAAGAAGCCTTACAGAAGGAATTCTAAGAGATATATGTATATGCATATATTTATATACATGCATATGTGTATGTGCGTGTGGATATGCATTCCTGTAGGTGACGCCGTATGGGATGCTGTGCCTCTGGCTGGCAGCTGGCAGGCAGTGGTTGTTAGAGCCTGGCTCTCCCTCCCAGGAGTGAAAAACTGCCAGCTTTCAGTGCAGGGCTGACTTTCACGCAAGATTGTCCTTGAAAGAGATAAGGAAGCATAAGGATAGTTCCTGATCATAAGCAGGTCACTGAACTGTGTTACAGTTGAACAGGTATTATAGAAATGTTTTTCCTTTACTTAAAATTCCAGTCTCACAGGAACAATTGAAATTTCATAGATTCATTTTTTATGTTTGTGTAATGTTTGGCTGTAAGACGACTGAAAAGAAAATCAGTTCTGCTTCAAACCCACAAGCTTTCTACAGTTTCCTATGGCAAAATATTGTCACTGAGGCACATTGTTTCAAGGAAACTTGTTTTTCTGGAAGCATCTGGAGTTTAGAAATAATTAAGAGTAAGACAAAAAAAATTTAAATGGCCATTAGGTTCACCAATCAAGCTAAGTGAGAAAAGAAGCTTTTGAAATCCTTCAAGCCACAATTACAGAAAAAAGGCAGTCCTCAGAGACATAACTGACAGTTTTGCCCTTTAATCCCAAAAGCTGATTTTGCAAATTTTAAATTTTTATGCAATTAACCATGGTCACAAAAGGTTTGGGGGGTAACCTGATTAAACTATCAGTAAGACATATATGCCTCTAACATGCAGTTTAGGGTAATTAAACTAAACCATTTGTTTATTAATTGGAGTATAAAGGTGTCTGTTTTGACTATTAACAGTATTTTGCTTTGTGTCATTATTTTTTCCTTGAGAAATAAGCAAAGCCATTTGCAAATATGATTGAGTGAAGCCTTGCTATGCCTTTCCAGTCATTAGCCCCACTTCCCTGCTGAAGACACCATGTCTGCTCTGTACATCAGCATGGAGGGGTAACAGGACCTTGCAACAGCAGCAGAGAGACCCATTGTCAGGCTAGAAACAGGACCAGGGTAACCAGAGTCCTTGGCATGCATGTTACATGCAGAGGTTCATTGTGAGTCTTCCCTTCCCATCTAACACAAGCAGAAATAAAATGAAAAATGCCACAAGGCTTCAGACTACACCTTATATTAATACACCAGTCTCTCAAATGGCAATACTCTCCTTCTTCTGGGTCACTCAAAGTGGTCTGGCTTCTCCTCCCCTCACACACTGGAAACAAACAGCAAAGCTCAGCTGTGGCTGTCTGGTGGCAACAAGGGCACACCAGGCACTGACCACAGCCTGGCCTCCTTGTGGCTTGTTGGGAGGATGTGCAGGATCCTCACGGCAATTTAAGCAACCTGGCCTGCAACCAGCACATTCTTCTTACCAGCAGGAGCAGAGCTGGTTCCCACAGCCACCCAGTTCAGGCCCTGGCATAACAGTTATTATGAAACACAACTTGAAATCAATATCATCTAATAGAGGGAGGTGTGAAAGTATGTAAAACGGCTGGCAGCAAAATTCTGAGGTAAAGTTCTAACTTTTCTAGCTCCGGGTACAAGTATAGGGACTTGAGACAGACATTTAACATTATTTCATCTACCATCCCTAGAATTCTAAGCGTAATTCTGCATTTCTCAAGGCCTTTCCAAAAGAAAGAATGAAGACCATCCTTATGGGATAACAAATTTTATCTGGAAAAGAAGGGCCATTTTATACTGTGAGAGAATAGATCTGTAACTGCACATATTCATTTAGAGCAGGGAATAGGGTGAAGAAAAACAAGGAAAACTAAAGCACAGACATGGTTATCAGTATGAAGTCTTCTCATTTACTTCTCACTGTGTAACTTATTCATGTCATCGCATAAGGAAACTTCAAGAAAAACAAGGAAAAAAGTGGTTTGTCAGAGTTCAATCAGTCTTGTTGAGAAGGAAAAAAACCCATCCTCTAGACAGCCCTTAATTGTGAACAGAGTCCAACATTCTTACAAGGATGCTCATTGAAACTTCTCAAAAATAATTAGTGTGGATGAGGTTCACAACTGTCAGTTTTAGAAAGGCCAGAGGAACTGAGATGTGAATGTGAATCTCAGCTTCCTGCCGCACAGCATTGGAATAGCAGCAGACCAAACCAGCCTGTTCACTTCATTATGCTGCTGATGGGAAGTCGTGTCCTCCACACCCCCCTCCTGCTCTCACAGTGAGGGGGAAACAGGTATGCAATAAGGACAGTCTCTCTTTGTTGAATATTTTAAGGGAGTGGAGGGATCCAGTCACTCTATTTTCTTCCTTTGCCTCCAGCGCAATGAAAAGGAACTTCAGGGCAGCAGAGAGTAATGCCCGAAGAATTTGATTCCTCAATTTTTTATGCCTTTTAAAAGTTTTTAAAACCCTACTGCATAAGGATAATGGCATTTTCTACCAAAAGTGCATTGCTGCTGACAATGGCAAAGCATTGAGAATTCAACCCCTGCTTTTATCCGATTCCCTTCTGTAATCTCCCAGATAAGAGCAAGCAAAGCGCTTTACTTGTAGACCTTTTATATCCCTCCTGGGAAATTAAAAGTTGCAAAAATCCACCGTGGGATACTGGGAAGCTTAAGGGAGAAATAATGAACGCTTGTTAGTGAGAAAGGAAGAAAAGTCTGAGGAACCTGAGGACAGAGCTGTAAGGAAAGTCAGCAATGACTGAACGGCTCTGGAGAGGAGGATATTAGCCAACAATAGTGAACGGATCATCATGTATATGGCCTTAAGGGACTCCACCCAGAGGAGATAGCAGGGAAAGTTTCTGCAAGACAGTAGGGAGACATAAAGTTTCTCATCCCTTTCTTTCAAATTCATGAGAAAAAAGGAGCATCACACCCTAAGGATGGCTCCATGCTGAAGGACAGAAGTAACCCATCTGGCCTGCAAAACTGTTGGGTGGAAGCTCAGGCTTTCCAACTGAACTTCATTTCAAGTAAAGTATTTACTTTGAAGAACCACACAAATTTGGCATCCCTTCATTTTTATTGTTGCAAGTTATTTGCAGCGGAAATAAAGAACAATGACAGAGAGGATATACTCAGTTTTGAAGGAATTTTTTATTCTTTATAACTGAGGAATGAACACCAACATGTTTTACATTTCCCACTTGCAGATGTCATTTGATGCCCAGTGTTAAGTGTCCAGGTTGCCCACTGCAGCCTACCTGTGTCCCTGGGCTTCTGCGCAGTGCAGTATTTCCTAAGAGTTTAGGGCACTCACATGGACAGGGGCAGGAAGTGCTCCCAGCAGAGGTGGGTTCCGTGACCCCACTCTACAATACCCAGCACTGTATGAGACTGATGGAGCAGAAAAAAGCAGAAGGAATGTGTATAAGGGAGGCTCAGAGTGTGGGAAAGACATTGGGAGATGAGGGGCAAGGTGAAGAGCTGAATATCAGCTGAGAAACATCATATCATATGGCGCCATATTCCTTATTTTTACCATTACTGGTTGTTCTTAGCACTCTAAAACACACACAGATCCAGTTCAGGTGGGTCTCAAACCATGAGTGTTTAACAACATCCTGAAGTACAGGGTTCAGGCAGGGTCCTGTGTGCTAAGACAAGCCAAAACAAGAAGTCACTCCTTATGTGTCAGTTAATAATGAAATGAATCTGAAAATTCAGTGTGTGCTATTGAATAGCATGCAGCCATTAGTGAAATATAAGCCTATTATTCTAAAACCTTAGGTGACAGCTTTCTAACCTGAATACAGATAGCTATTGACCTTACTATAGCAATAAAGGTATAATGAGTACTGAGTGCAGAGAGTAACCATTTCTTGGGTACAACATATGGATGAAGAGGTCATCTCCGCCTCTACAACTGGCCCTTGTGTCATAAGCATGAATCATGACCTAATCAAAGGAAATCAGAGAATGTCCCAGTCAACAGTGTTCACACTTCTGTTTTCAAATATCTAATTTGAGGAAAATCAAGAACAACCTGACTAATGATAATGGAATACTTCCAGTTAATTTGCAACTAAGTAGGAAGAATATTATAGAATTTTAATTGGAGAGAAATGGATGATTAGACAATTCATACCAAGGAGTGCCAAAAGTGATGGATGAGGTGTTAGCTGTTGAGAAATTTTAATGCTTCTGAAAATTTCAGATGCACGTCAGTTTTTTGTTTTTCACTAAAGCAAAAATTGAGGTAATTCATGTAACTATAGCTGACATCAGTTCCAGGCAGAATTATGGCAAACTAGGCAAGGAGTTTATGACTAACAAGATTGGAGTGCAATGGAAAAAGAAGCCTGATCCCACATTCCAGTGAGATTTCACTTCTGTTTGATAAAGTTACTGGCACTGGTGTAGAAAATTCTAGCAAAATCAAGAGAAGTAAAAACTTGTGATGAAGAAAATGCACCGGGACCCCTCCAGCCCCACAGGCAAGAGCACGGCTGCCAGGGAATGACACAGATGTGGTTTTACATGCCTGTGGAACTGGGGTGCAAATTCAGTTTGAAGACTAAGGACCAGAATGGGAGCCTGCCACTTTTTATGGTATGGATGTGATGTTTCATATGGTTATAAAATTAAGAGTATCATGGAGTGTGGACATGGCCTTTGATGCCAAAGTTCAGATTGACACAAGAAAATCTGGCAACAGCATAAGAAAGGAAAAAAGAGGAGGGAAATATGCCAAAAAATTACAAATTAACAGTTATTTATAGGAATTGTTCTGGTGATAAGAAATTAACTGTGGTTGATAAGAAATGACTATGTGGAAGATACACACATTGTCAGATTCTATCAGGTTCATAAATCCTCCCCTTTTGGCTAACAACCCTAGCTAAGAAGCAAAAGTCTTAGCAGCATGTGCACAGTTGGGAAATGAGCTTTTCAATGCACAAGTGGTCCAAACCCCAGAGGGAAACAGCTCCATGTGGGACTGGGACAAGGATGCAAGAGGACACATGGGACCTTATGGTGCTCTCTGGTGATGAGAATTTGAGAAGTTCAAGCCAGAAGAGATTTGCAGCTGCCAGCTGAATCTGAAAGAGACTTTCCACAGATAAGACTTGAAGTACTCCCACTTCAGAAGGGCAGAGATGGTTGACCTGACTGCAGGCTCAGAGGGAACTTATAACACCTGTGAAGCTGAGTTCCTCTCTAAATTCAGGAATCCTGGTCATGAAGCAGTAACAGAGACTTTCTGCATATCTCAGTGAAGAATTTATTCTGATGCTAATATTTATTATTTTAAAAATAACTAATGCTATTTCACCTTTACAGACAACAATACCAGGACATGATTTTCCCAGGCAGTGATTTGTGAAGTATGTAAGATAGATAGATATGAAATACATATAGCTAGTGATTATGGGCCAGAAAACTAACCTTCAGATTCCATTTGAGGTACAAATCTGCCACAGTAATCAATAAAGGCTTGTTAAATACTAGTTGAAGAGAGAACAAATGGGGAAGTAGCATACCAGAGAGATACCACTTAGATTTCAATTAGCTGTCAAAACCCTTCTCTTTTTAACCCATGGCCTCCAGCAATACAGCATTGTTTGGCATTGTCATTTGTCTCCTTTACTTACTCACTCTTTAAATGCCTGCAGCAGTCTAATGGGAAACATTAGTGGAAAAAAATATTTCTGAAAGGACTTCGTTGTGTTTGGAAGAAACCAATTCAATAGAGCTAAGAAAAAAATGTGATTCAAGAGGGCCACATACATGCTTGCATTTTTATTTTTAATCACAAAAACAGAGGGAGAATAAAAAAAGGTTTGAAGTTTTGGTTTTTCGGGGGTTTTTTTGTTTGTTTTTTTTTCCAGACAGAACTTTAGTGGAGAAGTGGGAAACTGACTGAAACTGGTTACAAACAGTGTATCTCACCAGTATTGTCTTGTTGTTACCTCGGGTTCCCTCTTCTGAGTATTTTTCTAGCTTTGCACATGCCCAGACTACAGAGCACAGCATAGCAATGAATGCCTCCAGCTTTGAGGATGCTTCCTCAGGCAGCCCAACAAGCAGACTGTGCTGCACTTCCACTGAGAGGAGAGGTCAGGCTCACCAGCAGTGGGTCACAATACCAGCAGCAAGATGCTTGCTCACAGGCTGAAGCTGTACACAGAGATGCCACAAGTCTGGCAGTCCCCAGGACATGGGTGCTGTCCTCACATGGCACTAACAAAGTATAGGACTGTGTTATAGTCCTCCCAAGATTCAAGATCTTTTGAAGAATTCAATCGGCCTTATAAAACACCTCTCTTCTCAGACAGATATCTGTTTTAGAGGAGAGAACAATTTTTCAAGGGGGAATATTCTCCATTCAGGGGGTCTCTGGGATAAAACTAACCATTAACATCATGAGGAGATGAAGCCCCTGAGGATAGTGCAGCCACATACCATTGCTCATTAACTACCAACAGCAATGCAAACCAAAGCCTTACTGGCAGGTTTTTAAAATCTTGATAATTTGACATTCAACAGCTAGGAAATGCACCCTCAGGAAAAGGATTGGTATATCAGGGTGGTCACCAGGGAGCAGGAAACGAAAAAAGAAAAACAAGTCATGATTCATAAGCTGCTGTAGTGCCACTGAATGTGGCAGAGCTCTACTGGGCCATGTAAACTCAGGCTCTGTCTGGCAGGACCAGATCCTGTCAGGTCTCTACAATAAATAAGTGGGCCATACTGCCCACATGCTAATTCCTCATGCTGTCCCACAGATTTTCCCAGTCTATCCACCCCTGCACAGTCCTTTGACAGTGCAGTTTTGCAGCATAAATATTCACATGAAATAATGCTCATTCCTGATAAAGGATCACACTGTCATTTTCACCCAGAACAGGTGCCAGGCAATGCTCAGTCTAAGTGGGGAAGTAAGATAGGCTTCAAGGAAAGAAATCATGAGGAGTAAATTAAATACACTGGAAGTCTCTTTGAAGAGTCATCTGTGAGCCTTTGTGCTTATCCAATGCTGACTACACAATGAAAAGCTCATTTGATTAGAAAAAAAGGCTGACAAATCCATGTGACTAAGAAAAACCCGTCCTATGGAGGCTGTCCCCGCTACAGTACAAGAAAGCACATTGTGAAACCACCGTGATGTGGGTGGGAGAAGCAAATTCCAGAACTGCAGATGGTATGTGGCAGCATATTGATCACTCCCTGACAGGACTGTTCCAGCTCCACACAGGCAGTTTGCTTGAAGGCGATAGAAAGCAGAGAAGCAAATACTACTGCAACACAGGAACTCTTCTAAACAGTCAGTTCATCACCTGCATGAAATTGTCCACCATGGGTAGAATTGTTTAGTTTCTTCGAAAATTCTTCATACTCCAGGGCTTTGGGCTTTGAAGCTACAGAAACTGTAAAAAGGACTTTCCAAATCAGCTGTTAAACTGCATTATATTTACTTTAGCTGATTGCATAAAAGTACAGATTCTTTTTTTATAATAATATAGATTCCTTTGTTTTTCTAACGCCCTATGCAAACTTTTAACTATGTAGCACTAAACTTTAGAAGATTTGACCTTGTTTTTCATATCAAAAATATGTGGTAGGGAACCTCTAAGATGAAAGGCCTGCATTTCAACCCATGCACCATATTCAGCTGTAAAAACAGTCTCCACACTCCTCTTGAGAGCTATTGAGCAGGTTTAGCAGAATAGTGCCTCAAAAGGAATTGGCCCAGAGAGACAACAGCCCTGTTTTAGCTCATACTGAGGGAGAAATCTGAAGGGAGTGTTGCTAAAAGGCCATCACACACTAGTAAGTGGAAATGGGAACAGATTCAAGTACAGACATAAAGATTTTGCTCCTCATAACCAAGGGGCATGTGGACTTTTTGCCCACATTTCAGGCTTTGTTTTACCCAAAATTTCTCAAGTCATAAACCTACAACTCACAGCCTGAGTTCAAACACATAAGAGATGGAAGCATCCCTGGAGTACAAGAAAGAAAATTACATCTGGAAGTTATTGCGTTGCCTTCTGGAAGACCTGTGGTGAATTCTGGACCCACCTCTGATCCATCCAGATTGCCTAAACAAACAGACTCATGTCTGCAACATATCTTCAGTGTAATTGATGCTCTGGATCTCCAGAGACTGGGACAGATCCCAAGTTGTGCAGAGGTGGTGAACAAATCCAGTCCCTGATCACACATCCAGAAGTGATCAAAAACATGTTCTGCTTCTCCTGCCATGTCTTGTCTTACTTGCCTGCTAACTTGGTCTTCAGAGTTCCCTGAGATAAAAAACAGCATTTCCTATCACTCTTCATATACCTTTGCAGATAGTCACAGTGAAATTTTCTGGTAAACAAACATTAGAAATACAGCTTTTTGGAGTGAAACACACGCCATGGAAAGTGACAGAGAACTTCAGGATGAAGAAGTATCTCCAGCTCAAACCAGATCTTGTCAATGCAGATGCAGATTCAGGCTCTACCAGCCTTTCCCCCAAGCTCTATCCAAAGCAGGCATAAATACTATTCCGCTTCAAGCTGGATCAAACAAACAACCGGCCAACAAACACGCAAAGCTCAGCTATTTGATTTTTTAATAGACAGCTTTGCAAAACAACTATTCCACAGCGATAAGGACGATGTTTCATATCAATACATCAGCTATATACAGGCACTCTTACACATTTTTGTAAAGATGAAGGATTAAGGTTTGTGGTAGTCTATTTCTGTTAGGCAATTGGACCAACTGACCGAATTGTCAGATGCCATTGAACTTGGATGCCTCATGATCTGGGTGTCAAATTTAGGGCATATTGACAAAGATTTTCAGGTTTCAGGCACCAGGTAGTGGCAAGATGGTTTCAGACCTGTGGAAAATACAAGCTCTCCACACCTCAGAAAGAATACTGACCTCTTTATGTTTTAAACCAGGTGATACAGCTAGGGACAAAAGATCAGAAAATCTTTCAGGTATTCAATCTTTTGAATGGAATGCAAAGAAACTCACTCTATTTTCCTGATGCTGCACACCTGCAGACTGAGTCGCATCACAGTGCAGATGTGCTCTTTTACATCATGGTTCAAGGAGCTGAAAAAGTCATTTGCTTGTTCTACGTGACAGCTACTGATGTCCTACTGAGAAACAGAACGACTCTCTTTTAAGCTTCTTTCTTTGCTTTAGTCACTGGATTGTGCTCTCTGTATTGGAGCAGCTCAGTGAAGAGTGGGAGGGCTGGAACACAAACACCAAATGCTAGGATGTTTCCTCCAACAGTGCTTTAAAAGAGTAGAAAGCGATGGTGATTTGAGCCAGATGATAAAATAGAAATGTGTACAGTGCAGAGACAACAGCCTCAATGGAAGTTGGGAAATATTTAGAAAATTTGAAAACAGATTGTTTTATATTGTTCACTGCTAGAACAGCAGGGGGAAAAATGAAGGCAATCAAGGATTACGCCTGCACAAAATGTAGTCATGTCCAGGTAAAAATGCACTCATACAGGGCGAGGCACTCTTTTGCTTCTATCTCGAGTATACAACCTCATGAGTACAGGATGTCACAGACAAATATTAGCCCTTACTGAAATAATTTTAAGTATTTCTAATGATGTGTGCTGAAAATTTCTATGGTCAAACTTAATGATTAGGTGCTAGATAACTTACATCTTTTTAATTCTAAATTAAGAAAATATCCTCCTAATTAATTCTAGTGCCTGTTAAATTGTTCCAGTACTAATTTAACACATTCCCAACTAAACTGAGCCATTCAGTATAGCTTACTGCAATATAGATAATCATATTATCCTGTGCTCACTGTTACCTCAAAAACTTTTCCTTCAGGCCATAAAAACCAGTTAGAGATGGAACAACAGGGCCTTATGGACTCGGAGAGGCTAGAAAACTGGCAGACATTGGTTTCCTCCCCAGCAAGGCTGCGCAGGATAAAATCCTGATCACAGGTGGAAGTACACAGAAGTGAAAGCATTTCTGGGCTGTCAAAGATCATACTTATGGCTTTCACCGAAGAGATGTGAGCTGTAAAATGTGCATTCTAGCCATTCTCCCTTCATTTTTAATAAATAAAAATGCTTTCTTGCAAAAATCAATGACTCAGGGAAAGGTTTGTTTGTTCTCTGAGTGATTTGGGAAGGCAGAGGAGGATGCTGCTGGGGAGTTCTTGGCACAAATTTACAGTGTGGAGACAACAGCCTGCAATGGAAGTTGGGAAATATTTAGAAAATTTGAAAACAGATTGTTTTATATTGTTCTTGTCTCAAGTGATGTGTGGACGGTGTTCACCTCCCAGCAGGAGGGAAGGAAGGGGGTGAATGGCTAAGGAGGGAGCCAGTGGAATTCACACACTCCAGTCCCACTGGCCTGTGCTTTGTTTTGGTATAGGGGAGGATGGAGGGTAAGGAAAGGACACTGCTTGTGCATCTGAAAAATAAAGATTTTTTTAACTGTTAGGAATATATTGTGTTAATAGTTTATGGGCAAGAGGCAGCAGGGAGAAAAAAAGTGGAGGTAATTTTTACCCCTGAACTAGGCAGTGCAGGAAAACACACATTTAGACTGTCAAAAAATTTTACCAGATTAAATTTTGCTAAAATTTTGCCCATTTTGCAAAACATAACCTGTTATTGTTTGACAGGAAGAAAGGAAGAGGGTGGGGTAGGGAAAAAAGGTAAAGAAGAGAGGAAGACAGAGCACGTGAGAACAGACACATGTAGCACTTCCCAAACAGTTCAGAAAAATATGCATAGCCTAAGATGAATTACAGCACTTCAGGAAGTTTAGGGTTCAATTTTGATCACCTGGCAGTTTAACCAAAGCAGCCAGTCCATAGTGACCCCTAGTAAACCACCCTAGATTTTCACAGCATAACCAGAGGGCATTTTCAACATGATTGTTTGCCTTCCAATTACAATCAGTGATGCCTTGTTTATGTAAGGTTACCCCTGTTACATCAGGTGTAAAGCAGATCAAGGTCTTAGAAAAACCAAAGCTCAGCTGGCTCTGTTTCTAAGCAGAATTCTTAAGTTTCAAGATCATTGCAGATCAGGCTTCCTGGACTGCTCAGCTCAGAATTCAATGGGTTGACAGTGGCTGTAGAAAGGAGCCATGTTTTCATCTTCCCTGCATGCCACTGGCTGCAGCAGTCCCAGACACATGGCAGGAAGGCAACTGGAAGTGCCGCATGTGGTTACAGAGCAAATTGTCTTTGCATGGTTGCAAGCATCACCACAGGCCATTGCTTAGAGGGAAAGACTGCTTGGAAATATCTAGACATCTAAAACTTAAAGTCAAGAGGGAGTCAGATGTGTGCTCCTCACTGCCTGGGGCCACACAGCACTTCTACACAAGCCTTCCTGTCTCCTAGACTGAGAAGAAATAAGCACTTGCCTGCCTAGCGTACATGCAAGTACTCATCACATCCTGCTCAACCAGAGGGACCCATGCCAGATTTCAATATTCGCTACCTCCACCAGTCTGTTTCACTTCACTTATGTGATTTATGGGAATCATTAGGGGAGTGTTTGCACAAGCTAGTCTGAAAAAGAAGGTCAGCCAATGCTAATCTGCTGAGAAACTGGCAGCCCTATGAGCTCGTAGCACCAGAACCCATTTATTTCCAAAAGCAGCAACGTCAGATGCAAACAAGGTCAGGTCAATAACCTCCAGTTTGGTGCCAGCCTACATCATGGGCAGACTAGAATGGACAGTCTTGCTAAATGTGAAAGTGCTTTATCATATCTACCCTGACATCTAATTTCCATGTTAACCCCTTGAGATCTGTATCTTCCATCCCTTATCTACTGTAATAATGTGTTATTAAATATGCAAAGAGTCAGAATTAACATACTTGGGGAGATGGGAATGTTTCCACAGTAGAGTTACCAGTTCCAGGCATTAGTTTACTGCACACTAATTGTGTCACTGTGTCACTAACACTCTAATGTATATGATGCACTGGCTGGTGTCTTTCAATTCATGATAAACCTACAGTCACATTAAGTATTGCTGTTATTATGGCCAGCAAGAGCCATGCAAATGTTAGAGTGAAAAATCTGAGCTTCCCTTTATAAAGGTAAGAGAAATTGTCTACTGCTGTGTTCACATCTTCTGGTGAATTCTTACTGGAAGCAGTCAACCACCTATTAAATTAGGTTACAACATCTGCAGAGATGGAGCTTATGCTTACACAAGGGTTTTACATTTTTACCTCACAAAGTCATCACGCCAGAGACCTGGTTGGAGTCATATTCTCATACTTGAGTGCAAAGGAGCAGTGTCTCTTATCCAATCCAAACTTTCAGTTCTGAGCTACAGAGTTTGCATTTTGTATTCTCAGCTCTGAAAACATAGGGTCAACAAAAGCCAGGAACAAGTTTGTGAAATAATTTTGATTGATGACAATAAGTTTGTTCACAGTCCATTGCCTCACTGAGCAGTAGGAGGTGTTTCTACAGTGATGAGTTTGTGTCTGAAGCTGGAACTAGAAGCCTAAGAGCAGGTTAATACAAAATCTAACACAAAGGGATCACCAAGGATAAAAAGTCATGCTAGCACCTTCAACAACAAAACTTTGCTGCAGGAAAAGGGCACAAATATCCTTAAACTTGCTCTTGTCACATATGCCATAAAAACATTTCTCCAGACTAGGGCTGGATGGCCTTCTGAAGGACCTGTTGGCAATCAGGACTCCCAGATGTTTATTTGGGGTTGTGATTACAGGGCTCAGCTCCAGTATTCTCTGAAGTGTTTTCTGAATGGAAGCACACAAAGAATGTCAATTGCCTTGAACTCTTCCCATGCAAACTGGCACATGGACATGGTGGTACTCTCTGAGACACATCTGAAAGCAAAAAGTGATGCAAGCCTGCATAATAATGAGATATTAGATGGTTAGAGGAACATCAGGTTCTGTTGGTGGGTTACTAAACCCTTAAGGAACAAATAGTCCGTTTATCCTGTACTTCCTGAAAAGATCAGGGAAGCAAAATGATCTAACTTATTTCCTGTGCTCCCTTACAGGTTTTGCTTTCCACAGACCCACATTTTTTGGCACAGTTGTCTTGGCAAAATTCAACATTTTTAAATACTTAGTACAGATGCACAGTCAAAACATTTTTCATCATACACACATTTGGATACAGATCTCTGTTTCCTCTTAAGAATGGATGGTAGGTGTTATATTTGTTTATGGTTTAAAATTTTAAAAACACTCAGTTGCAACCTTTGCCAAGAGGGGCTCTCCATCTGAATTAACACACAGCTTTGAATGAAGCACTAAGTATTATCACATGTTTCACTTGTATATGCCTGCTCAGTTCTTCCATGCTCATCATGGAATATCCATTGACTTAATTTCATTCAGCCCAACTGAGCAAAAAATTTAGCAGGTAGAAACCTGCCTACTTTACAGTGAAGGCTGAGAGACACTTGTTGGTTGGATGATTTCAAGTATCCAGCTTGAGAATGTTTTCATCTGTCCAGGGTTTGAGCTGAGATAATCATATTTTTTTGGCTGTACATCAGAGCAGTTTTCCCAATTGAAATATGATAGTTAGAACACTCATCTGCTGAAAAACAGCCCATCTGGAATAATGAATCATCAGCTCTTGTCTGCCAGTACCCACCCATACCAAACGTATGTGTCAACCATCCTTTGGATTTCCTGAAAGTGGATTTACCACACTTGTTTCTAAGGAATCAGCTAAATTAAAAGTCCATTCATTAAAGTACAGCTTTAATTCACTTCAGGCTCTTTCATGCCCTGTCATGTTATGGATATTCCTATTTCTCAATCCAAGCAAGCAAAACAGAACAATCCATCCTTTGATTTTCCAAAACATTCACTTGAGCTGATGACAAATATCCATTATGGAAGAACTGAACTTTCACATGATGCCTAAAAGAGAAATGTTCAAATGCAGTAACTTCAGTAAACAATTTAAGTTATTTTGAACAAATATTTGTGCACACCAGGAAACAAAACACCCATTTTGTTTTTCAGCAGCTCATTATAAACAACAAAAAATGAAGAACTTATGTGAATTCAAAAACACCACCAACTCTCTTCTTTCCCCTGATGTTTGTAAATTGTCTGCAGCAATGTCCCACATACACTGAGCAAAACCGCTGATCGCTGTCAAAAATGAGACTAATGGCACAACAGAGAAAATCTTAGACTGAAGAGGAGGTGATTGACCCTTCCATCATGCACTGTCTGTAAGGGGCTGCTGCTGATTTGTGAAGAGGCAAAACAAAAGAGCAGGTTTTTCTGATTCTTGGGCCAAAGGGCTTGCAGCACAGCTTGTACTTCTACCCTTCACTTAGAATAAAAGGCCAGACTGTGCTGAGCTTGGTACTCCCAGCTGCTCCTCGAGCCATGCAGCAGATTCACTTTACCCTCAGTTATGTGACCCAAAGAAACAATATAATAGTTACAGAATACTAGTAAAAACCGAGGGAATTTTAGAGTCTTTTAAGTGTCTCCTCTCCTCATATATCTTTTTTCTCCTCTCCTAATTTCCAGGTTGAAAGTTGTCAGGTGCTGACAGCTTTTGGTCTTGACTTTTTAAACTCTTCACCGGAGGTTTTAAGCTCTTCTGTCTAAGTCCACTAGATCCCCTAAGGCGTTCATCCCTGAAGACATTGACTCTGTATAAACAGCAGTCAAATGATTCATCTGTTAAATGGGAATTGTATTGCAAAACCATACACAGCAAAACTTCGATTTTGTATACACTCCACAGCTGAGCTGCCACCATTTTCTTTGAAAATTTTTTTCTTTCCTTTAATTTGATCCACTGTTTGCTTTTTTGCATTCATAGGCTGCTGGTAGAAAAGAAAACTGGAGAAGAATTACAGTAAACAAATACAAAATCAGCAGAAGTGTCTTGGTATATTTTTTGGTCCTAATCTTGAAGTTTTACCTTTAGAAGGTCAGCAAGAGAGTACCTACTGATCATACTGGACATCATTACTCAGGAAAAACAGCTAATCTTAAATTCATTTTTACTTTAACTCATAATAATTAATATGGAACCTTTGAAATAGACTGCTCTTGCCTTGACTCACTCTTTAAATTGGCTGAAAACTCAGAGCAAGGATCTGCCTTCCAACTAAGGGACACAAAAGTCAGATAAGTCAGTCCAGAGCAAAACTACCCCCTTAATTTTTCCCTTAGAGGACATGCCCACGATGCTCCCCACCACAACTGTTTCTGTTGAACTGTTTGCAGAAGATGATGCAGAGGATGCCTGTCTGACACCCTCTGGCAAACATCTGTCTCACAACTTGACAGGTGGCTCACCAATACAGTGAAAGTTACGTTATGGGAAAGCCATCCCACAGAGTGGAAAAAGAATTTGTGGCATAAGTGGGAGGGAAAGAGCTCAAGCCCACTAGAACAGGTGGTTTTGGTTTTTCAGCTCAGCTCACCAGGGATAAAAAAAGGAGAATACTTCAGCCATTTAGTTCATCAAGATTGTGTTTAACAACCTCAGGTGGGAACCATCAGGCCATAGGGAGTCTAGACCAGTTAAAGGATGTGGGAAATATGTATGAGTTACACAGATGGAATAAAGAATCTGAGTTAGATGGACAGACAGAAACAAGGATTTAGTTAAATAGCATCACTTTTTCTCTCTCAGCTTCTCTGCTCTGCCTCTACTCTTTTCTCACCAAGAAATGGAGGCAAAGCAAGGGTCACAGTTCACCAGAAACCCAGACAGCGCTGCCAGCAAAGAGGTAAGAAAAATGCAGTTATGTAACTTTATGAACATTTTGCTTACACAGGAAATTTAATCAGCAAAGACATTGCGTACTTTAGGACTTCCTAAATAGCAGTATTATCTGTAAAAGGAATGAATGCTATTACATGAATTCCCCTTCCAGAGGCAAAAGTACATTTCATCCCCTTTGCCTTCTTGGTGTGCCTATAAACCCCAAAGTATTTACAGGTAGTGCACTCTAGGGCTACTGAGCAGTGAATATTTGATTTGGGCAGCTCTTAACCTCTCAAGCTCTTCTGAGTATCACATGTTGCGTGACCCAGGAGGTGAGTTTTAAAAACCCTAGGTGCTTTCATACTAGTGACTTCCGAATCACTGATTGTTCTACAGATGTGATAACACAGCTCCTGCCTTGTGATCCGTCTCTTGGAAATATCTTAAAATCTCTCCTCTTTCAGAGTTACACAACTGAAAATCACAGTATAGGACTGAAATAACAGAGTCTTGTGCTCTAAACTTCAGCATCCCCAAATATTTCCATTCAGTGAAAAGGAAAGAGGAGGCAAAGCCTTCCCCATATGCTTCCTAGAAAGATACTGATGTAGTCAAGGTTTAAGCTCATGCTTCCTTGTCAATCTCTTGTGGTCCCAGAGGAGACACCAGGAGGAGAAAAAAACCAGCTGCAATAAGCTGACTTATCCTGTGTTATATTCTTCCCTGAGGTTTTTTACATAGCTAGCTTGCTGAAGAGTTCCTTAGGCAGCTCCATGACTCTGCCATGCAGGAACTAAGGAGCTTCTTAGCATGCCTTACAGGACTCTGCAAGTCCCAGGTGCTTTACTACAAAAATTAAGATATTATGAGAAAGACTGCTAATACTATCTTTGCAATATTCCTCTAAACAACACTTCTTATTTCCTGCTCATCAGGGAAGGAAGAAACTAGAAAGAATTAATCTACATATTATATTCTTTGAATCTCCCTCTTTTTAACAGACTATACCAACAGTACCTGTACTGTTTCAACAGGAACCTTTCCTACCCACATATCCATACTATATAGATAGTATCTAAATGTAAGTCAAGCTCATTTAATGCACACAAATTCTTTTCAACTATGTTAGAGAAAACATATCCTCTCCTTTCATTTCTGATACTGAAGACCCCCCTTTAGCTTAACACCTCTGCTGCTCTGATTCTCAGGGCATTTGTTTCAGGGTTAGTCCTGCCTGCTTGTTGTCTGAATTCTCCCCACCTGCTCACCATATTGTGAAGGATGTTTATGCACAGACAGGTGAGACATTATTAACTGACAGGGTTTGTAACAATGACTACAGCTACTGCTGTGACTGGTACCCCAGATGAGATTTATTTCCCTGGAATCCAGAACTAGTGAGGAGAGAAAATGTCTTCAGTTAGAAAGCAGAGTCTGCAAGGGGACTGTAGTGTTCTTCCACCTGTGTGATCCAGAGAGGACAAATGAAAGATCCTCTAATCCCTGTATGTGACAACAGAAGTGAGGAATACCACGCTGTCACAGGAGATGAGTTCAGACAGTGAGCAAACAGAGAAGCAGAAGAATTCATGCGCAAAACCTATTCTATCTTCATGCAAAGTCTGTGTAAATAAAAACAAAAAAGCAGCAGGAAGGACTGTGAAGATATTTAGGCAAAACTGTTCAACAGGACTGCATTTGTTGGATTTAGCAAGTCTTTAATAACAACACTGGCATTTTTCAGGCCATATGTCCAGTGAATGGCAAAGTGCAGTGCAGGCTTTTCTAGATGTTCTCAGTCCTGTTATCCACTTGAGCAGTAAGCTATTACTCATTCATATGCTATTATGTCAATAATTCAGTGTGGGTATTATTACACTTGCTGGGGAATTTCCCAGCAAAATACATTTTTATTGGAGACTATTGACCAGTCAAAACCAAGAAATTTTAGGCAAATTTCTAGACAAAGACAGGAGCTTGTCTAGAATTTGTCCTGCCACTTTTCCTTTGGGGCATATTATGGTATCAAAGGTGCCAACATCTCAGCTTCTTGAGCATTTTGCCGTAACCAGCACCAGCTCACCCACCAGGTCTCAAGCTTTCAGGTTCCTTGACTGGATTTTGGATCATAAGAAAGAATCTCAACTACCAGATCTCTATTAATTTTTCTTCCTGTCTGTTTCCCTTGCATAGTCCAATAAAATATCCCAGATGATCAGCTTCACTTATTTCATGTTGTATTTTACTTTTTCAGGTCTGCATTTTAGTTTTAAGAATAACCCATTGCTGCTTTCTACTTCAGAGCAAGTTACCTCCCAAGACATTGAAGGACAAAAATAGAGAACACTTTTCATTTCACCTCATGCCAGTGTAATCTTTGTTGCAAATGTCTGAAGAGAAAATTTCTTCTTCTCAAGATGAACATTAAAACCTGATGGGCAATATGCTGGCCAAAATAAAACCACACAGCCATATTAAGCCCTCTTAAGGCAAATGAGCTCTGCTTGTTAGGCATGCTGTTGAAAGAACCAGAATGAGAATTAGAAGTGGTTGAAGACATCCCCTCAGGGCTAAAAAGAACAAGCTGAATTGAATTTGACTTGTACCATGAAAAGTACACTACCTAGAGCCCTAGCAGCAGAAAGCCAGTAAATGAAAGCCACGGTATGCTAAGGCACTCCAGGAGAAACAGAACAAATGTAGAGCACGTTAATTATGTCTGTGTAATTGGTCATTAATCTGAAAAGACAGAAGTGATGTTCATCATTCATCTACTTCAACATATGACATTAGAATATGTCAACAATTCCATAAGCTTGACTAATTTGGGGAAGAAAATATTGTGTTTTCAAATAGTGAAAGCCTGCAGATTTTAATCCAACCCATACCAGTGAGTGACAGAGGACAAACACAGGTGTTTGATTCCTTGAGAATTAGAATAAATCAAGGGCACAAGGGGAAAAACAAGGAGGGCTTCTGCATTCATCATTGTTTTTAGATTGCAACAGGGGAAAAAAGAAGTCCAGGTTTTGATCTTGAGGAAAAATTGGCAACTTTACCCAACTATGTACTTAGCACAATTATTATTATTTGATTATTAGTTTAATTCCTGTTCTCAGGTGTTGATATAAAACTGAAAGAGAAGAATAGGATATCAAAGTTATCATCCTGGAGTCAAGAAAGGATGTTAACTGTTACCACATCTTAATGCATATACAACTATGACACTATAAAAAACAATTTCTTGTTAATAGCATCACTGTATAAAACAGAGTGACTACAAGCCTCTTGGTAAAGCTTCTGAGGATTGTACTTCTCACATAAGTTGTTAAGATGTGAAGCTGAAAGACACAAGCCAAAGCTCTTAAGCAGGCTCCTACTAATTTGTCAGATGGCATCAAATAAACAATCAACTCTTCAAATGAATTCCTCATATTCTAAGGGAATATCAGTGCGGAAGAACCCAACACTGGAAATTCTTTTCAAATACTGACCAATTCAGACCTCTCTTTGTGTATGTGTGTGTGCGTGTGTGTCCCCAAAAAGAAGGAAATTAAAGTTTTAAAATCCCAGCCTTTGAACATAAGTTTGCCATTAAAAAAAGAAGGGGGAAAAAAGCAGTTTCAGCTAGAGGGAAATGTTTGGTTTCCAAAAATGAAAGTTATTTTGATTTTTCTGTTAGGAAGAGGTAGATACTCTTTTCAAGACAGCATCAATATAGCAGTTATTAAACAGGAGGAGACCTTTTATTGTTCTGCTCCCAGTTAACTGATCCTAACTTCTTCCACAGCCCCCATCACACATCTCTAAGCATTACAAAGTCTTTTAATCTATTATCCTTATGGCACCCCTAAGAGACAGCAAAGCACTGTTATCCCCATCTGCCAGGAGAACTGATGAAAGCAAGCCAGTCCCATGTGAACTCACCATAAGCAGACCAAAGTCCAAGGGCAGAGCAATATCCTTCCAGCAAAGTGGCAGGAGACTTTATCCATGGCTAAGGTACACCACCAGATGAGGAAGACTTTGAGTCTTTGCTCCCAGTTACGCAAAGACTTGAATTCTTCTCTTTGTCATCTTGGATATTTTCAATGTAGCCCAGCAGCTATTCATGCATATTGTTTGGTACCACATTGGAGCAATGAGACCACTTCAGGAAAAAGAGCGAACAGGTAGGAATTCTGTAAAGCAATTATCGACTTCTGATGAGATCCTCTATGCTGGTGCCAAAAAAACATTCCAGTGTATTTTGCTCACTGTTGCCTGTACACAGGGACTGCTTCTCATGGCACACAGCATAGGAAACCTACACTTTCAACTCAGTGCTTGGAGTGGCCCTGAAGGAGTCCGATCTTGCAGCACTGAGGAGGAAACCTGCGCACCTCTGAGTGGTCTGCCAACTGTAATAGGAAAATAGTGGTTGAAAATAAAGAAGAAATATAAATTTAGGCATTCCTGACTTTGCTTGTAAATTCTAATGTTCCAGCCCTTGGACTATCCTCACTGTTGAGCCATAGAGATTTTTGAGAGGAGATAAGAAGCACTCCTGCCCTGACCAACCAGGACTGTTTTATCCAGGAATATATTAAAAATATCTTCTCTCGACCATCTGTCAACAAGATGAGCACACATGGGGTTGGAATGTTAATCCATTATATTATCTTCCTTCACCTCCTCCAACTGATACCCAGAGTATACAGCATGTGAGTCTGATTTATGCAGAAAGAATAAAATCATTAAGCATGGTTAACTTGGCCCAAAAACTTCTAAAATTGAGGTAGCTGTAAGCATTTGGAAGGCATAAAAATCAAGGAAATTAACTGACTAGATTAATCCAAAGGAGTGGAAGTTGTTCTATATGGTGGTGGTTAAGTACTATCAATTTTTATAAGAAAATAATACAGAGACTAAAAATTGCAAAAAACCCTGTTTTCACTTACAGTTCCCAATAAGAAATGTATTGCTAGAGAAAATAATGTTGCCTGAGTTTCAGTATCAGGTTCACAAAAGGCATAAATAAAGGATGAGTTTATGGCAGAGATGAAGGGATTCGACTTCTGGACCAATATACACAAGGCCCAGTATATTAAAGGCCCAAATTGCTGCTTGCATCTTTTCCAACCAAAGGTGAAATGGGCCATCCTATCTGCTACTTTGCCACATTTTACAGCACAGTCAGCATAAACCCCAAAGGATTTTGCATTTACATTGAAGTCAACCCTTTACACAGAAGAAGCAAACGCCTCTATGTAGCCCATCTCACTACTGCAGGTTTTCTTTCCTCCTTCAACATTCTATTCTCTAATTTCTGTTGTATTTCACAGACTCAAAGCATGGTCAAGGTTGAATGGAACTCTGGAGGTGATCTTGTCCAAATCCCCTGCTCAAACCAGGTCAACTAGAGTTGTTTGCCTAAGTCCAGATGCCTTTTGAATAAATATATTTATATTGTCTAAGATCTTTAATCAGCAGTAAAGTCTAAAACAAATTAAAACTAGCACATATTATAGGAAGCAACCACTTTATGCTTCCAGGCATAGTGATCATTTAAGTTACAAATGTCCTTAGAGAGCCCACATACAGCAAGAGACCATCCATCTACAGCAAACTTGAATATTGGCTGCTACTCTCATCCAAGTTAGATTCTCTTCATGTTCAGTCTAAAAAGATACAGCTGATGAGTAGAAGATCTGTCCCTGTGAAAGTCATTTGAGATTTTAGGTAATATGGTTGGATTGGACCTGAATCTTTGTCCCAAGATGTTACACAGTGTAAACAAAGCTCATTAACGTGAAAAAGGAGACCCAGGAGTAGGAAGAGATGTCTCTCCCATCTTTCAAGAGAACAATAGCACAGAGAAAAGATGAGGTGAAACAACTTGCACCTAATTCAATGTCTTGTACCTTGACGTCAGGTGCCTGGATCACCCAGTTCGAACAGAGAGCCTCCCCCAAACCAATTTTCTTTAGGAGCTATTAAAAATTATACTGCTTACGTCTGAAATACGGCCATAAACATTCAAGTCACAGATGCATCATTTTTATGAATAGATCTGTGGGCACATATTGATGGAGCTTTTACAAAGATTGACCTGAAAAAGTCATGTTTCCCTGCTATTTGGACAAGCTTTACTACTGCATCTGAAAGCTTTTGCATTGAACATAGCTCATCATAGCACAGCAGACCCCAGGTTTTCATCAGGTTTCTACATAACACACACTGCTTTCTTTATGAAAGCTTGACTGATAAGACAAGTGTGCCTCCTGAGCCAGAGAAGCACATTAGCAGTAAACTTTCCATGCAGGCATAGGCAATGGCCATAAAGTGCAAACTATTGGAACAGAGTCAACAGGGATCTCACAATCCATGAACTGATTATGTAAATGTCCTCTGATTGTTTACTGGGGCCATTCTAAGCATAGTCTAAACACAAAGCACATGGAGTTACTAAATGTGAATGAGACTCTACTAAACATCTAGACACTTTCTTTTTGGGGGTGTTTTTCTCCAGTATATTTGACTTTCTCAAACCAGTATAAGCAAGTTAAAGGTGCAATTCCCACTGGAATGAGGAGCCAAGTAGTTGGTATCCTTTAGAAACACCATTCTTCTTCAAATATTTCAGAAAGGAGAAAACAAGTGCATTATGAAGTTTGGACGGTAGCTATTGTAAGTCTTGATGCTGAAAGTGATTATTTCAAGCTGCAGATTCATGCACCTGAAAAAGGTTACAGTGGTTGGGTTTTGGGGTTTCTTTTGTTTGATTTTTTGTTTTTGTGGGTTGTTTGTTTGTTTGTGGTTTTCTTTGTTTTGGTTGGTTTGTTTGTTTCTGTTTTTCTGTGGTCCTAGACAGTTAGTTTTAAATGGAGAAGCATGCTTCATAGATAAAATTAATAGAATGCTGGAAATTGTGAGGCACAACTACAATACTACAGATGCCCAGTTCAATTCCCGCAACTTATGTACAAACCCTCCTCCCCTTCTCTCTAACCAAGAATATATTCTTTTTCAATGTACACAGACACTCCACAACATGTACCTGTCCCACCTAAAGCCCCAGTCCTTCAGTATTCCTGGAACTCCCACATAACAGATGTCAAGATCTGAGGTTTGCCATCCATGATCCACATGCAACAAGCAGTACTGAAAACTTTTCCATGATGAATATGGGACAGGTGGCAGCAAAAGTTCTTGGCACTGGCTGCACAGATGTTTCCCCATGATCTGCTGGATAAATCCCCCATGTTTCTCACAAAGCAACTGGGAGTTGAAACAATTAGCAAGCAACACAACCATGCCTTTAATGACAATGCAAATGTCAAGGACTTGGCAGAATGAGGAAGGGATCATTGGATTAGGATGGAAGGAAGGTTAGATCATATTTACCCCTGAGGTGAAAGAAGAAGAGCAATTAAGAAAGAAGAAGGATAGGACTGGATTCCTCATTTTGGCAGACAGGAAAAGAGGGGAAGGAAGAAGCCAGAGAGTGAACTGCTGCTTAAGGGTGTGTAAAAGGAAGCAAGGAGCTTAAAATTGGGAAGATGAGTGGGAGTGAAGTCCTGTTCTAGAAGGCAAGCAGGACATGCAACTTGTCCTGAAAGCTAGCAAGTGCTGCTGCCTTGAGTAGTGTTTCCCAAACAGAGTAGAAAGTGAATTTCAGAGCAAAGGCTTTATGGCAGAAAATCCCCTGCCCATTCTCCCATCCCTTTTCTTTTATAGGAAGAAAAATCAAGGGCATGGCTCAGTTATAGAAGTATGGCTCCACTCCCAGTCCAACCACTGTCAGAACCAACACGCCAAAGCGCACCCACAGGACTGCAGGGAGCCAGAACAGCTCTGTGGACAGGGTATCTATCCCATATTCCTTCTCAGGTAAGTTGCCTACTGTCATGATGCTTTTCCATTGAGACTGGACTACTGAAACAGTACCAAGGAGCAGCTTCCAGGTCTGTGAAAGCAGAGATACCATTTGCAGTAATAAAACTAACCAAACAAAAAAAAAACCAAACTAACATGTGTACACTGGAAATAATGCCAGGGAATGGCAGTCATTAATTTTTCTTCTTTTTTTTTAATTATTGACAACTAATGCATACTACAAATATTTTACATCACTGAAGAAAAGCACTCCCACAAATGTATAGATGTAATTTGGCCTAGTTAAGCAGGCGGTTCTTGGTCCTGACTTCAACAGAAATCAGTGATTAAAGTAAACCCATCCATAAGCATCTGCAGGATCAGAGACTGTGTTCCCATAGTCAGCTTCTTCCAGTACAGTTCATAGCACTGATGGAGAAACATATTTAAGACTATATTTTAGTATATGCAAACTATTTAGCTGGTAAGTTGTGCATCTCAGAATAGATAATTTCTACAAAATATTGTTGAAAATTTGCTCTTCTGACTCCCAGTTGTCTTGATAATCTGCTTTCTTTTTTTGTCAAGATGTGATTCATTAAACTGATTTAAATGTATTTTGATTTTTTTATGTTTATATCAATCATGTTTACTGAATTCCGTATTTGTATTATTTGTGATATGCATAATGTTTAGAAACGCATGAACAACACACTCACTAAGACAGAAATTACCATCTTCAAAGGCAAGAAAATTATGTTCATTCCATTATCTAGATTCACCAACAGAAATCCCATAGATGAACTCTATTCTAATACACAGCCAGATAAGCAATCTTCTTATCTCATCATCATTTCTTCTCATTTAAATCTCCATTACTTCTGCCATCTCATTTTTATGTAATTTCCTTCTTACAGATGCTTTTATGTTAAATTTCCCCAAGCAGACAATAGAAATTATGTTTTCTTGGTATCTATTTCAAAGCCTTTTATGTAGAATGAAAAAAAGCTACAGGAAGATTTTGTGTTCTCATGCACTCCCAAACTATACATATTCTACACTACAAGCTCCTTCTAGATGGAAACTATTCTCCTTCTTCTTAGAAACTATCCCATTTCCAAAGGTAAGGATTAGGAAGCTAAATTCCAGACTTAATTGATGTAATATTATTTCTCATAATACTTGGCCAAAAAAAAATAAAATCCAGAAAGTCTCTACAGCTTATCAGTTGAACCATATTCCACAGATCTGATGCAACAATATCAACCTTGAATTCATTCCTGCCCATCAGTACAAATTTCTTCCTCTAACAATCCTATGAACCTCACCACATTTGTCTATCAAGGTATAGGTTCTGGAATCTGTCTCTAAAGATGGAGGAGTGAAACCAAACTTGAATAAAGTGCAACGTGCCTTTGGCAACTACATATCAACTAGACTAACCTGATATTTTTTCTCTGTGAACTTACTGAGGCTGCACTCAAGCCCCTCATCCAGATCATCAATAAAGATGTTAAACAGTGCTGGGCCCAATACTGAGCCCTGGGAAACCCACACTAATGATTGGCCACCAGCTGGATGCAGCACCATTCACCATCACTCTCTGGGCTTGGCCATCCAGCTAGTTCTTAACCCAGCAAACAGTGCTCTTGTCCAAGCTGTGGGCTGCCAGCTTCTCCAGGAGAGTGCTGTGGGTGACAGTACTGAATTCCACACGCACAACAGCCACAGCCTTTCCTTCATCTGCCAGGTGGGCCACCTGGCCATAAAAAAAGAAGATCAGGTTGGTCAAGAAGGACCTGCTTTCCTATACTGGTGCTGGTTGGGTCTGGTCCCCTGGTTGTCCTGTACATGCTACATGAGAGCACTCAATCTGTTCCATAATCTTCCCCAGCACCAAGGTCAGGCTGACAGCCCTGTAATTCCCTGGATCCTCCTTCTGGCCCTTCTTATGGATGACTGTCACACTGGCCAGATTCCAGTCATCTGGGACTTCTCTGGTCAGTCAGAACTAATGACAGATGATGATGGACAGTGACTTGCCAAGCTCTTCCACCACTTCCCTCAATGCCCTCAGGTGAATCCCATCCAACTCCATAGACTTTTGAGTGTCTAAGTGGCCCAGCAGGTCACTGACCACCTTCTCCTAGATCACAGGAGGTCCATTCTGTTCTCCCACTCAGGGATCAGTTGCCCTGAGGATAACTGGTCTTTCTGTTAAAGACCGAGGCAAAGAAGGCATTAAGTACTTCAGCCTTTTCCTCATCCATGGTGACAATGTCCCATCCCCTGCATCCAATAAAGGATGGAAATTTTCCTTGGCCCTCCTTTTTTTGTTAAAATATTTATAAAAACAATTTTACTGCCCTTCATAGAGTGGCCAGATTGTGTTCTATCTGAGCTTTTGCCTATCTCATTTTCTCTCTCTGTGATCCAACAACACCTTTTTACCCTTCTTGAGTTGCCTACCCATTCTTCTAAAGGTCAAAAACTCTCTTTTTTTTCCCTGTGTTCCTGTGAAAACTCCCTGTTCAACCAGACCAACCTTCCCTGATATCTTCTCTTTCAGCACATAGGGGCAGGCTGCCTCTGCATCTCTAAGATTTCCTTCCTAAAATATGCCTGGCCTTCCTGGACCCCTTCATTATTAAGAGCTATTTCCTAAGGGACTGTCTGAACCAGTGTCCTGAACAGGCCAAAGTCCACCTTCTGTAAGTCCAAGGTAGAGGTTTTGTTGACCACTTCCTTAACCCATCAAGAACCAAAAGGTCCTATAGCTTTGTGGGCACTCTGCCCAAGGTGGCCTCTGGCCACCACATCTCCCACCAGCCCTTCTCCGCTCATAAAGAGGAGGTCTAACAGGACACTGCCCCTGTAGGCTCCTTCACCAGCTGTATCAGGAAGTTATCTTCCTAATGCTCCATGAACCTCCTAGACTGCCTCCTTTCCACTCTGCTGGATTTCCAGCAGACACTGGCAGGCTAACATCTCCCACAAGATCAAGGTCTGGTGATTGTGAAACATCAGCCAGCTGCCTACAAGAATATTCCATCTGCCTCTTCATCCTGGTTGGATGGTATGCAATAGACTCCCACCAGGATATCTGGCTTACCAGCCTTTGCCCTGATTCTCACCCCTAGGCACTCAACCTTATCATCACTGTCCTCAAGTTTTGTGCAGTCAAAACACTCCCTGAGGTACAGAGACACCCCACTGCCTCTTCTTCCTCACCTGTCCCCTCTGGAGAGCCTGTAGCCACTCACTGCAGCACTCCAGCCATGACAGTCACCCCCCACCTTTCCCTGATGGTGACGATATCATGGTTTTCCTGCCATGCGATGGCCTCCAGATCCTCCTGTTTGTTACCCATACTGCAGGCACTGGTGTAGATGCAATTGTGACTGCTCCGCTCCCCTCAAAAATCAGCTTCTATGTGTCTCAGCCTCTGCACCTGAAGGGAATTGTAAGCATTTGAAATAATGATCCTTAAATTAATGAATAATTCTAACCATGTTGCTGAAAAACAAGAGTATGTATGACTCAGATACGTTCATGTATGTATTTTGAGACTCAGAAGAGAAGGAGTTTTGAATTAACAGGTTAGAAAAACAGTATGAAGAACATCCTGAGGGCATATGATCTAACAATTGTGTCATTACATGCATTTTAGTAAGAAAAATTATTAACTGCCATGGTGAGCTAAGTGATCATTTAGACATTTGTAGACAAAGGAACCACTGCCCTGTTGAGTTTTTAATGACTTGAGAACAAAAGCATTCCATTTAGACACCAGAAATATTTGACCCTCACAACCCACTGTTACTGCGTTCACTAGGTTGTGCCCATGCTGCCCTTCTGGTTCAGTGTTGAAGTGAAACCTCAACTGTCCTAATTCACCATCTGTCAGTTGGGTTTGCAGTGTGGTCTTAGCATATTCAAACTAGATTATCTGGGCAAGAAACTCATCCAAAAGCTCTTCTCTATCCACACATGCACCATATTTACCCGTCTGTAATGAAGACAGTGAGTGGCTAAGTTGATGACTTGTCCTTCAGCCTCAAACTACTGAATGATCAAGACTGCTGTGAGAATTAAAAGATATGGTATCAGAACTCGAAGGGACTAGAGACCAGGTTTGAGTTACCCATCCCAGTTTGCACAGGCAGATGTTCAAAAATGTAGGTTGCATTTCGGCCTTGGGAATAGTTCTCAGTGTTCCTATTGCAAAACTCTAATGGATGTCTCCATTTCATCTGCTTAGCGCTACTATAATTTTACAGCTAAACATGTCTAGGTTTTCTCCCTCAACCATCAGCCTAGAATCACCCTCACAATATTGCAAAGTTGGGCCATTTCTGATTCTTGTTTCATCTTGCCCATTTTAGCTGCAGCATTGAATCATGCCATCTTCAGACCATGTAACTTGTTGTCCACATGGAAGGTAAGTAGCCTCACAAACCACATAATGCAAGATCCAAAACAGGTCTCCTCATACCAAGGTATCCCTGCACCAAAGTACTAGGACACCCCTCCTTGCTGCTGCTTCTGTGTGTGCCTATCCTGAGTGCTTCCTGCATCCCAATGTGCTGAATATGACTATACTTTGCAACTGAGCAAAGCCTGCATTCCTTGTGCCCATAGCTCTCTTTCTTTTCTTGTGCTCAACGTGACAGTCTCGTCACCATCCATTTTTTCCCCTGAATACTTCCCCCAGACTGCCTTAGCCCGGGCTCTCTTGGTTACAAGTCTGGGACACAGCTTGAGATAGGCTCTGCACTGGAATGGGAAAGCACCATAATGCACCTGCAGCAATCACACAGACATGAAACCCAGGTCTCTGCAGCACCAGGTGTCCAAGCACATGGTCTCCACCACAACCTGCAGCAGATCCAGGGGATGCTCAAGGTTTAGTCACCACTGAAAAAAGCCCTCTTCCATGATAATTCTTGGCTGCAGCCCTAGGAAGTATCATCCATGGGAGTGCCAGGTGAGGATAATGCAGGGCATTGTGAGGGCAGACTACTGCAGCTGCCTTCCCACAGCTGCTGTGTGCCAGGCTGTACCCGTGCTTGACCCATTTACAGTTGCCATGGAGAGAATGAAGCGTATAGAATTATCACTCCTACAGCTGCAATGAGATCTCTTGGAAATAAATACCTATTAGTGAATTTAAAGGGGAAATACAATAAAATAATTATGAAAATCTATGTCCAGTGATGGTTGACAAACATGCATTATTTGGCAAAGCTAATCTATCATCCTTTGTTATCAGCAGGCTGCAGCTCTAATCTAACCAACCTTCTTAACAAGAGAGGAAACAGGGCACAGTTGTGGCACCATTCCATTCAAGACTTTCACATTCAATACTCAAATACTTTTCATCTTAATGGTCTTGTAACACAAAAATGGATTAAAGCAGCATTAAGCAAGGAATCACATTTTTATGTGCCATGCAATTTCTTTCAAATTCCATGAATAGGTTGGTCTCCCTCCCAACAATTAGATTTCTTCCCTCTGTAATTGTGTTGCAGCTACAGCAGCTACTAAAGAGAACAGCACAGTGAGACTGATTCTCTAAGATTGCAAAGAAGAGCTCCTTCCAAGTGCTTCCAACTCAGGAAGGTTTCTTAAAGAAAGAAATGCTACTATATAAAGGTTCATTGAGTTGATAGGAAATGACCACAAATGTTTCATTTAGGCTTCAGTTAACATTTTATGCATCTTAATGATTTTTTCATTAGTTTATTCTCTTTTTCTGCTAAACTGCGCATTTATGAATTTCAAGGATGCATTAAAATGTTAAGCTATTGCAAGCAACTCCGCAGCCATCATACAGCTCAATTTTTCAAACTTGGTGGCTGGAGGTAATTTTGGTCAAGCTTCCAGTTAAGGATATTTGCAGCACATAATAGCAATAATTTATGTTCACTGTGGCTCAGTGAACAATGCTATCTACACTCATGTGTCAGTGGATGGCCCTTGTTTAGCCATTTATGTCCATGTAGCTAAGCACATTCATTAGTTTTTATTTTAATTTGTTTAAAGAACTTAGAAGCCTAGCTGGGGATCAGCATTCCTAAACATCTCCTGCATTTGGAGGACCTTAGTCTTATACTTAGTCTTATACTGATCCCACTTTTTTTTTTCACTGAACCTTCTGATTATTTTATATTTGTGATAGCAGGGAGAGAAAAGCAAGCTAAAGGAACAGAGTACAAAAATCAAGGCATATAAAATCTATTATTCTAACCAGAATGTCCCACAGGGAAATGATTCAGGGCTAGCAACCCTGAAGACAGAGGAGAGAAAACCGTGCTAAAGCACATTTGAGTGACACAGACCCAGGCTGTGGGTTTCTGGGGGTTTGGGTTTGGTGTTTTTTTCATTTTGTTTCCTGGTAAAGATTAAAGCAGACAGCTGAAAACTCAAAGGTAGGCGATGTCTTTCATCCATCTTAGAGACAGAAGGAGGCGGCTTGTCCCACGGTAACACAGTGCCATCTACTGATTCCTTTCTTTAAGGAAGAAAAGGAAAAAAAGAAATCCACACTGAATTATATTTTCATTTTAAAGAAGAAAAAAAAAAAAAAAAAAAAACAAAACAAAACAAAAAACTAAATTACCCCTTATGGCAGGGCAGGTGTAATCAGCAGCTGCAGTGCCAAATGACAGCTATCCTGACTGGTGCCGCGAGCTTAGCAGCACTGCAGCTTACCTCCCTTGACTACCCAAAGTTAACTACAGCTAAACCCAAAATATTTATTTCACAGGTGTGAAAAAACACAAAAATGAGAGGGAAACTTTTTTTTTTAAAGAAAGTAGACCCAGAATTTCTCATCACAGAAGACTTAATGACATACAGGGGTATCTGGATGCTGGCAGCTACTCTAAAAACCTGATTTATCCCCATCCTGTGAGTTGAGGTTCAGGTGCAGGTGCCTTCCAGAAGCCACACGTTCCCATGAGCTAAGTGCTGGGCTATGTGCCGGGAAATTCCACATATTTCATTTCTGCTCCCATCTGGCCTGAAGAAACCCATCCCTTTGTATTGCTGTGTAGCTGCCCTTGGCCAGGAGACAGCTGCAGGCTGCACGTAAAGGTGGGGAATGGGATGCAGCTGCATGGCTGTGACTTTGGCATGTGACCACCATGTGTGTCCACTGCTTCAGCAGGTGCTATATAGGGCTGCTACCTTTCTCTCACCAGCAAATCTATGTTTTATCTTTTTTATTCCTAACTGAGAGGAAGACAAGTGAGAGGAAGACCAGACAACAAGCCTGGGATTTAGAAGTGCCAAATACAGCTCATAGCTTCCCACAGATGGGTTCCTTCCATATTCCTTCAGTGAGAAAGAGCAATTCCTAATGCAAAACCAAAGAGAAACCTTTTCACATTTTTGATTGAACAAGTTTTTATGCACTGGTGCAGCATTTACCTTTTCCCAAAGATAACTTCTTTTTTTCCTTCAGCTTGAAATACTTTCCTGAATACTGTTGTTTGCATATTGAGCCATAACAACACCATGAACATACAGAGTCTGAGATGGTGTATTAAAAACAATGGTGAGCAGCCTTCTGGAATAGTAGAAGAGCAGATCCTGAGAGCTTCAGTAGTTCACAGTTGATCTATATTCACCGCTAACACGTAATTTTCAACTTACATGGCACCTAGGAAGTAGTCCTTTTGCCCTGTTCTGTCCTGGCAAAGCTCTCACTTGGATACCATTGTCAGGATTTGGTCCCACCTTCACAATGTGTATGAAGAGATCCAGTAGAAAGCAGGCAATAGCAAGAGACCCGGAAAGCATGGCATACAAGGAAGGCTTTCATGAGGTAATATCACCTAAAAATGTATTAAATGTTACTGAAAAGAGAAGTAATAAAATCTTCCTATCCATCACGGATGGGAGGAAGATGTAATGACCTTCATTCACAGGTAGGAGAATTCAGGTTGCATGCTAGCAAAAAGCACTTCAGCAGCAGAGGTAGAGACAGGGAATGGGGCACCTGAGAGGCTGTGGACTCCCTTCAACCAGAAGTCCTTACTGACAAATGTAATAAAAATACAGGTAGAGTTACTCTTGGCAGAAGCAAAGCATAGACAAGTTCATAAAGTTCTTCAAACCCTCCTTGCTCCATGAACTTCTGATATTAAAATTCTAGCCTAGAAAAAAAAAAAAAAAAACTGAGCTTCCTTCCAACTGCTAACACAGGGACAAAATACAAGTACAGCCTGCTTTCAAAACATACTGGTGTAAATCAGGAGATACCAAACTAGAAGCAGTGGAATTACAATGCTGTAAAGCCCAAAAAGATGCCCTTTAAGATCATTAAGCTAGTGGGTTTTATTGTAACAAAAAGCAATTTCTAGATACTTTTTGTACCTATTCTAGTTTCTTTGTTATGTTCTATTCTGGGTTTTATAGCATTAATCATATCATCACCTCATTGCCCTGGTATCTAAGTAGTCTAACAGGTGGAAAAAAATACTAGCCAGGAGAAAGATAAATTGATTTAATGCCCCTGCACTATATTTTAAACCCACCAATAGAAGAATAGAGCTGAATACATTCTTTTTATTAAACTCTACTTAGTAAACCAGTTTCTCTGCCTTCTGTGGCTAACAGACTCACACAACTTTCTTTTTTAAACTGGCTAGTATTGTGGATTAGGCATTGTTAATTAAAATTTAAAATTTAAATCAAAGGGCTTAGCTAAATCTTTGATTTTCTCTGTGCCCCAGTTGCTCATCTGGAACAGAGAGATTATAGTTTTCTCACCCCAGACATGTGCTGTATGATTCATTAAGATTTGTAGGGTGGTTTGCATATTCCCAAGCTATTAAAATAGATCACGACAGATAATCCAAACACTACATTAGAAATTAATTTCCCTTTACTGGACTTTTGACAGAATTCAGAAAATGATTGGAAGATCTGTGGGTTTTCTTCCAAGATATACAGTCAGCCAGTGGGACTGCCCATGCTGAACCCAGCAAATAAATCTCTCAGCAGCCTCAGTGGGAATGGGATCAGCTCATAATTTTCCCACTTTTTCTACAGAAAGCCTTACATCTTCCTGACACAATGAGCACCTTCCAAGAGGTACCTCTACTTCTGCATTTGCACCCTCTCCCAGTGGATCCTCCTTTTTTGCACCTGGATAGACAGCTTTTACTGCACACAGGAGTATTTAAATGCCCTTTCTATTTAGCATGAAGGGCAAGCAGTCAGTACAACTCTGGTTTTGAGGTAATTTACTTATTGACAAGGATCAAGTCTAATATCACCTATTGCTGGGTGGAAATAAATTCTCTTTCAGATTAAGGGGATGCACAGTCTACCTGGCTGCGTGAAGAGCATCATCCCTTGTAGCTGTGATAACATTTAACTCCCCATGTGTGGACACTCTTATCCTAGGAGTAACAAGCGCATTTTCATGTTTAATCCACTTCTGAAGATAAATGTTGGGTGTGAATAAACTAAGCAGGAAGAAGACACTCATATGCCAGGAGTTGTTAAAGCAAAGTTTATCGGACTCAGTAGAAAGGCAAAGCAAGACACATCAGAAGCTGTGGATATCAAAAGCCCAGGTTTCAGGCACGAACAAATCACCTTAAAACATTTGACCACACATGAGTAGCCTGCAAACCAGGAAAGAGGTATTTGGAAGTGTGAGGCAATGGCCACTAACTTGCCAAAGGTATCTGTGACAAAGTGTCCTCACTTTCAACCCTTGATGCCATTGACCCCAGACAGCTTGTTTTGTCATGGAAGCTGTTCACTTCCCCATAGCTGAGAGGGTACCAAGCAAGGACAGCTTCCACTGAATGCTACAGCAATGCTCTTGCTTGAACACTGCAATATCTTTGCTATTTCTCACATTATTTGATAATTGTGTCCTATAGTTTTGCTCTAGCAAAGCTCCTTATTTTCCACTGTTTCCAAATATAATTCTGAAATAAAGAAGCCTTAACTTTGGGTTATTATCTTTGAATGCCAGATTATGATTTTCATTATTTATTGCCTCAACAGACTACTAAAGAGGCATCTCCACCCAGCTAAATGTAAGATTTTGTCTTCAGGCATAATAAGATCTCCAGAAGCTGCTCATCTAGTAAGTATTTAAACATGCGTAAATTTAAGCATGCAAGTTGTCCTCTGATGTCAGTCAGAATTCTGTTTAAAAGTAAATCTCTGGTTAACTCACTACACAGACTTTTTCTTATACTCAATACAACATAGTTGCTATGGCAATAATCACAGCAGAACACTTGTGGTAAAAGGCAGAATGTTTTGATTGTCATGTGAAGATTCATACCTTCAGAATTAAATTCTTTTACTAACTGCTGCTGTTCCTCCTGCTGGCTCAACAGACTGCAGTGATTCTTTATTAGCTCTGATAAGCAGCACCAAGACAGTGATTGTCCAGCTTGCTCTGAAAGGCCACTTAACACTGCAGAATTAACAAGACCCTGTACAAACAAAAACTCCAAAGATGACACTGTAGAACAGGTGTTTAATCTACAAGAAAACTATCTTTACCCTGGTAAGGAAATCTTTTAATTCACTTCCTCTATAAAGAACACCTGATGGACTCTTTTACGCAAATGCTAATCACGACCAAAGCAGTTATGAGAAGGGATATCCAATCCATGACCATAAGTCTATTGTCTTCTTGTGTGTGCGCAATATGTGTTCAATTTTTATAAGAGTTGTATGGAGCAAAGAACAAATATAGTACCAACTTGTCCACCATGACCAGAAAAATATCCCCAACTAGTCAGAAGGAAAAACAGCTATGTGGGAAAGAATAAATGAAAAATATCAAAGCAGACAGAAGAGGAAGACAGAGGTTGCTGTTTCGCCCTAAAGTCACAGGCAAGTTCGTTCAAATTTCTAAAACTATTTTCTATGTTGAAAACCTGAGACCTCTTAGACTACCTGCTTTTAGAAGATGCTCTCAAGGCTGGTCCTGAACGACTTCTTGGAAATTTTAGGAGGAAAACTCAGTTCCTCAACAGTGTCCTCATGACTCAGTTGAAGCACAGTTGGGCTTTTGCAATTTCTAGCTATTCCCTCTGACCTTTCAGTGACCATATCCAGAATAAAAATGTCAGATGTCTTTCCCTGAGGTCACTGTAGGATAAACAAGGACCCAGTGTCTTGCTACCACCTGCCACAAAAGCTCATGGCCTTTATATGTAATCTGAATACAAGCTGCTACAAAAGACACCATCCCCACGAGCAGTGAGGTCCCAAGGGTGTCTTGGAATTAGGCAGGTTCTGATGCTCTGTTTCAAAAGTAAAGAACACACAACATCCCTGAAATTCAATGCAAATACTTCTCTGATACCAAGAAACACACACTAAGCCTTCTAGATGACAGGTGGGGGGAAAAAAAAAAAAAAAAAAAAAAAGATAAGTGCTTTCCATAACATGTTCCTAGGAAATCTGTATTTATTCTGACAGATTTCATGTAAAAGAATGGTCACATGTTAATACAGGAAAGTAAATAAGTAAAAAAGACTGAGCAGCGTTAATAAGAGCTACTTCACAGTGGATCCAAAAAGCCACTTTACCTTTGCTTAACGCAGCTGACTCTGAAATGGGAACACACCAGTGGAATTTTTTTTTTGCCTCTGCTACCTATTTTTGGACTTGTCAAAAACATGTCACCTAGATTTTTCCAGTTTTCAGCTCATAAAATGCTTGTTGCTTTTCCCTATATAGTTTCATACTGCTATGCTTTTTCATGCACAGTAACTGAGCTTGCCTTTCCTCAGTCAAACCCTGTCTTATAAAGCCTGATGTCTGTGGTCCATTTCATAATGTTAGAGTGAGGTCTTTCACCACTATAGATGTCCAACACCCCTCCATTTAAAAGACACTAGTTTAAAGTCACAGCATAGAAAGTGGAAGCTAAAAAAAAAACCCAAGAGAATCTGCCACTAGAGTAGCTGGACTTTTTTACAGGCACAGGTTGACATCAATTTCAGGCAAATATCTAAAGATTTGATATTTCAAAGTATATCACATTAGGATCTGCTCTAGTTCCTGAACCTGAAACCTTAGGCACAAGGGTTTCTCACAGGAACAACTCTCCTGCTACCTTTTTAGCTCTTTGTCCTTTTGCTATTTCAAATTTCAAACTTGCAGTGGCAAAGGTAAAGCAGACGAGAAAATGCCACAGTAAAAAGATGAGAACAAAGGGGATTTTAAAAATCAGAACAAAAAATAATTTTTAGAAATTGGTGAGCTTCAGTAACTACTTTTTTAAAAATCTTACTTAAATTTTAAAATATTTTTAAAATTTAATGGTTTTAAAATATTTTTGAAGTCTTTCACTGTCTTTAACACCGGACATTGACCCCAACGATAAAGACAAATAAGCTTTGAGCTGGAAGCCAGTATCTTCTCCTTGTCCAGAGAAATGCCTGAGAACTACTTGCTGGGAAATCATCTGTGGCAGGGACATAGGAGAGCCTCATGAAAATGTTCTTCACAAATGGGTCTCCTACTCAAAAGTAGGGCGGCCCTCCAGCCATACACCTTCCACAGTTTGAAATGAGTATATGTGACCCAGTGTGAGAACATGATGTTCCTTTTGTTTAAACATTAATCAGCTTCTGCAGAAAGAGCAGAGCAGTTTCATTCACTCTCTTTTCAGTTTACATAAATATTAGATTTGCAAATACATAAAAAATCAATTTGCACTTCTAAAACTTAAATTACTAAAACCCTGAAATGTAATTTCATACAATACTTGCAAAAAAAAACATAAGAAAAGCAGGAGGGAAAGAACTGAGAATACTTTCCTCTCATTTATATCATCAGAGAAGTTTTCAACAGCAATCAACAAATTTGCTTCAAGATTTCATTTGCAGTTCACCACTATTAAAATGCCCTTAAACTTAGTCCTCCTTGCTGTGTATTTCCACAGAAGCTTACAACTGTCAGAATTTAGTCTTGCTCAAGCAAAAAATCATGAAAACAGATACACCACCACCACTCCCTGCAAATTATTATTTTCATAACATTTTTGTTGTGCTTAGGGGAAGAGATATAAAACCATCTTAATCCTCCAAACTAAGTCAAACCATTCCTCTAGTAAAGAGCCACCAGGCAGAAAGGAAAATTCCTTTCTTGGCTCAGAAGTTTGTGAATGCTGAGAAGGAGAGAAGACCTCTGCAGGCAGGGGTAGTTCCTCAGCCTCCTCCCATCCCCTCCAAATCAATCAGCAGGACAGCTCTACACACCCTTCAGAGCCAGTTTATATTTAGAACTTAATAAAGAATAAAAAATAGCAAATCATACACCCACTCTGCTTTGGGGAAAGAAATGTGCTAGTCAACGGAAGATATAAATAATCGCATGATGACACAACGAAACGCCTCATCCGGTGGCTTCAGTGCAAGCCTCTGTCCAGGGGCCAGCAGAGCTGCTGGATGTTCTCCATTAATCTCTTTTCCAAAGTGATGGATTCCTTTTTTGGGAACAAGCCCAGTTCACTGAGGAGTCATTTTTTTCCCCCATCAGCTGAGATCAGTCACCAGTAACTCATCACTTCTCATCCAGCCCGTGCTCTTCACTTGTAACTGAGACTTTCCAGCAACGATACCACAGCTGGCCTGCAGGAAACACCCCCAAACTCCCTATTCATAGTCTGGGAAGGGCAGAGGAAGGAGAGAGCAGGCAATCAGTTACAGAGCGATAGGAAAAGTGTGACCTTCCTTTCCCTCGATAGTGACACTGTTTTCTCCCTCAGTTTTAACCTTTTAAAAACATTCAAGAAGCCATGTGAAAACTCACAACCTCAAAGCAATCAAGATATAATAACTCCAAATTTTTAGATGCAGAAGAAAATCCATAGTGCTGGGTACAGATACTTGGCCAGAGAAGGTGAACGTGACCAACAGCTCCAGGGAAGAGCCATTCTGGGTTATTACTCCACCAACTACAGGCACTTCTATTAAAAACTGGTTCTATGTTTCATTAAATAAGTTGGACATGCTGTTCTGGGAGCAAGAAAACAGGAGTTTTGTGTACCTAGCCCTCCTGCTGTGACACAATTTATCTTTAGGGAATGTATGAAAAATAAATCTTTATCAGGGCCTTCCATGCCCCCTCCCTGTCAGCTGCAAGTGAGGCTGGCATAAGGCAGAAGTCATAATGCTCACGTAAAAGGATTGAGAAGCCTGGAACATTCAGATGCTAAATGCACAGAAGATGCAGACTTGTGCTCTCAGGGTGGCCCACAGTGGGGTTGGGGAGTTTATTTACATGCTCAATCACTCTCTCTGACCTCTAACAGGAACAAAAGCAGCATGAAATGAGGTCCCAGCTACTGTGAAAAATTGCCAGATAATGGGATTTATGGAAGAGTAAACATGTTTATACACCTCTCTCAGCAGTTAACCACTGTATCAAGCAAAAGACACGTTGCCACTTCAAGGGTTAAAACAGATAATTAGAAGGGAGACTATGAGACACTGGTGCAAGCCTGCTGTGCAGGACAAGGTTGGTGAGTGTGTACACACATCTCCGTCTGCTCTCAGCAACAATATTTTTATTCACTTTCCAGATAACAGAATCAAAGAATCATGGAGCAGTTTGGATTGGAAGGGACCTGTAAAGGTCATCTAGTCCAACCCCCTCTGCACAAGCAGGGGACACCTGCATTTAGATCAGGTTGCTCAGAATCCCTTTCAACCTGGCCTTGAATGTTCCCAGGGACCTTAGAGCAGTTATGAACTGCAGAGCTTTTTGTTAGCTGGGCTATCACTGCAGTCCTGATTCGAGTTAGTGCTGTAGTTTAAAGCCTGTCCTGCCCAGTGCCTTTTGAGGAGCAGCACAAAGCGAATGAGTTTTATTCAAGCCATGGCTGGCAGCACCTTTGCTGGCAGTTTCTGGGCACACAGAATGAGTTTTGTCTTAGTCCTAGCAGGGCAGAGCTGAGGCACTGCTACAGAAGACATTGCTTGATCTGCCTCCATTTGGGGAGGAGTGAATGTCTGTCTCTTAGGCTGTAAATTCTACCAGCATTTCTCCATATTTTACCTACAGTTTTCTCAGAATTAGGGGTGGTAGAGGAAACAACTCCAAATAAACACAGTCCAAACATTTTACAGTAGAAAGCAAGCACCACTCTAAAAATGGCACAGAGCCATCATTTTAAATTACACAGGGCAAGAGCACTGCCCCTTGGGAAAGTGTCATTTCAAGGTAATGAGGGTGTTGAGGAAAGAGTGTGACCCTGCCCATATTTATCCTCCCAAATAGGTGGGGATGTGTCAGGAATCACTGTTACCAACCCGAGCCACTCCTCATTCCCACACGGCAAGATCTGCCTTGCCACCAAGGGACAAAGCAGAGCCGCTGCCATAACTGCTCCATAAGAGCAGATCACAGCCAGTTCATCACTGTGAACCTGCAGCAGGGAGCCAGCAGTGCCAAAAGACAGAAATAGCAGCACTCCTTTTATCACCCAGGGTTTCACAACACACAAGGAGATGCCACAAGGTCCATGGATCGGGTGGGGAGATTCCCCTCACATTTTCCCAGGGCTCATCACTTAGTGTTGACATTTACAAGAACTGTAAGAAAAGGTTACTCATTTCCAGGTGTGGCAACATGACCCTCACCTCTCCGTTCAGGATCTGGTCTTTACAAAGACTGGACTGCACAGGATGCATCCTGAGGAAAGGGTGCAGTGCCACTCTGCGTGACTGCTGCCTGAGACCATGAACTGTATTAACCTTCTGGAGGGAAAGGGGGAAAATGAGACTGCCCCTGATCTGAGATTTACAGTCACCTTCAAACAATACTTTGGTCACACAGTCTAATGACTATCTCTTTACTGTTGCTCCATCCCACTCCAGGGAGAATTGCAGTTCTAAGTGGAAAGTTGAGAGCTGGAGCTATGCTTGGCCAAACTTCCTATTGTGATGACCAGAAGTCGAGTGATGAGAATGGGCTGCATCCTCCCAGCTCAGCAGGGCTGGTCTAAGCTCACCCACACACTTACCCATCCAGAGCAAAACTGTCCCTGATGGTAAAAAAGGCATCCATTGATGTTTGTAGAACAAAATGCTGCATTCAGTGTCTTCCCCAAGACTAGAGACAACTTTCCTCATTCACATTTTTCCATCAACAAACTATGTATCAGTCTGCCCTACAGAGAAATAAGAGTTATTACCATTCTGATGTTTCAGATACCAAGTGTTCTGCATAGAGAGCTACAGGACCACAGATCATATCTATTCAAAGCACGGCAAATTGCTCAGGGCCACATATAAAAAAACCCATGAGGTTTCACATGAGGTTTGTGAAGCCCCAGGTAACTTCCAGTTTAGTTAAGACAACCCTGATTTGGCACACCTAATGCACCTGCTGCTCTGATCATGCAGGTTTTATTCCATGCACAATCACTACTTTGAGTGTTCACATTTCTTAAATTTATCTCAGAGGATGGCTAAGTAGCCACATGTGGAAAGAGAAAGAGTGCTGTGAATTAATAATAAAAATTACTTGACTTAGCTTCAAGGAATAGAGCTCTTTCAAGAGCATTCAAAATCTGACAACACTCCAGTGACAACTCCATGGAGTACAACTCCAGCCCTTAATGGCTGTTTCTTAAAACCAGAATAAGGTAAGTTCCTATACTACTTCATGGCAGTGAAATCCAAAAGAAAATGTTGCATTGTTCAGAATATTGCTGTAGATTTATTATTTTCCTGTGCACAGATGAGTGTCAGCAATTGCATTGTCTCTTTGTACATGATTTGAACTATCTCAAAGGCAAAAGCCAGCACCCCCTATAAAAGTTATTTAATTTTTTTCTTTTCTGAGCTTCACATGAGTCCAGTCCTGACTTATATTCTGCTTCCTTACATCTGCTGTTACTTTAAGTATCTTTGTTATTTAGAGGTATATAAATTGATTTACAGGATTCATCTATAGTGAAACAAGAACTAACCAGCCTTCCTGAATTAAAGAGTCTGACCTCCCAGTGATGCACACTGAAATCTTTCACACTTCCTACCTCAGCTCAGCTCTAACTCATCCCTGCCAGTTACCCAGCAGCCAGAGAACACACCAGCTAACACCTTTTTCCTTGAGTTCCAGAAGTTAGTTTTCCAGGATTCCTGAAGACAACATAAATCATATTACCACCAAAGAAGGGAATAAGCAAGAAAATTTCAGCCAGGAACATTCTGCCTGTCCCTTACAAAGCAACTTTCTTCTCTGGTGAGATTAGTCAAACTGTTCAGAACGTGACTGCATGAGGGATAAAACTACCCTCAACTCACTTTGAAGAAATATCTTGCAGGCATTACAGTATAGTCTGTCCTTAAATTGCCTCAGCAGCAAGAGGAAAAATGCTTCACATTTCCAGACTTAAGATGTGCAAAGAATGTTAATTAACTAAAGTTCATATACTGCTTTGAAGGTGGAAAGACCTCTAAAGAAAACGTTAAGAACAGATAACCAGAATCCATCTTTATTAGCCTCACAAAAAGCAGATTGATGCTGCACAGAATGTGTACAACAGAAGAATTGTCCATTTGTAGGATTATTCATCGAAGTTTTATTTAGAGCCTAAGGGGTTGCTTAGAAACTGGTATTTCCCAGCTGTATCTCAGTCAGAGCTGTGATTTCACTACCTATTTTTGACAGGTAACCCAAATGGGACATTAGAGTAAATATACCTGGAACATTATGACATTTTCTTCAGCATTCAGGGCTCATAGTTTTGATGTTTATAAAGCAGATTTCTGACAGCTCCCTCAAAAAGTAATTTTTTCTGTGTCTGTCCAAGTACATAAGAGCCCAGCTAAAAATGCTGTTCCTTCAGCACAGTATGCCCATTACATAATTCATATCACTGACTAACACTGCTGAGAAGTAGTATGTAGTAGCAAAACAAGTGAATCTGAGTACATGATAGCGTATTTCTAAATATTAATTAGGAAGGAAAAAATGAGCATATTTCAAACTGAAATGTACCTTTTTCTGTATTTTGTCCTTAGACAGAACATTATCATACTTACATCCAAACTTCATGAACTGCAATAACTTAGCCAAACCTCAGGAAGAACAATGGGAGGAATTACTTTCCTCCCCCAGTGGTCAACAGCTACATCTGTCAGGCAAAGAAGCTCAATTTGCTTTGGTAAACAATATTCTAATTCCACAGTGGAAAAAAGGTATTGGTCAGACTGTGGGAAGAAAAGTGAATCTTAGGCAGGATAACAGCAAAACCAGAAACAAACCATCAGCTGACTATCAAAAGTAGACATTGATTTGTATCAGCTGAGAGGAATGTGACCTCCCCTGAACCCTTGTTCTCAAAATAAGGTAGTTTTATTATTTAAATGAGTGGGTGGTGTTAAGCACTACAAATACATAGCATGTTGTGCTATAAAGAGCTCAAGAATCTAAAAAACCTGTTTTCTTTTGGGCTGTTCATGGAAAGAAACTGAACAGGAAAGTAAGGTCTCAGACCAGAGTGAGATTTTCTTTGGAAGCACTTGGATTACTACCTCAGCTTGCCCTTCTAACTGAAGCACCACACTATGGAAACTGCATATCTGAAGAGTTATGCACATACATATACTTATTTTTTAAACATAAAGCAAAGGTTTCAAAACATATCACCAACAGAGGAAGCAGCCTGAAGCTCCTTGCAGGGGTCAGCTGATTAGAAGAATTTCACAGTGCTGTAACAGCAAATTTTTCTCTGCATCACCAACCAACTCTGGTGCATGTGGCTCTTGCAGGATGCTGGTTTTCACCCCTGTCCCATATGACTCAAAGTCACAAAGGCCAGAGACACATTTGACCATCCAAAAAATCCTCTCCACACTACTCATTTGAATAGGCAAAACTGACAACTCTGGGGGAAAATTATTAACTACAGAAATATAAGTATGGGTTACAAAAGTATCCTTTCAATCCTCAAAAAGCTTAGTGTAGTTCTGGAAGCAAACCAGCACAGGAAGGAGGTAATTTCCTAATCAAACTTCTAAGGCTATCTTATCATACCTAGTCAATGTCCTCTACTTGGAAAAACTGGCTCCAGTGTCTCCTTGGAAAAGGGTGACTGAAAAGTAGCCATTCAGCAGGACTGAAACTACCTAATTTCAGCTAATAAGTACTCATGTGAAAACATGGATATTTCACCACAAGAATCCCAGAGAGAATCCCAGACAGACATTCTGCTGTTTCCACCAACAAACATTTTGGCATTCATCCTGAGAACTAAAGCTCGTATTTTCATCAGTTAAACACAGTCAATTCACTGCAGTCAAGTAAGTGTAAACAAGTCAGTTTTAAAAAATTAAGGCAACATTAGGAAATGTTCCTTTTCTTTTTTAGTTTTTCTTTTAATAAGTCAATCCTTAAAAATGCCATTTTACAGCTGCAGAAAATGTGACTTTGCCTGACTTTTTTCTTGGGTCAGCCAAACTTGAAGAAAAACATGAAATCTCCCTGTAACAAAGGATAGACTATTCATTACTTTAATAGGCACTGTTCCCAAAGGAAGAGAAAATCCAATTACTAAAATGGTAGCATAATCTTTTCATTATTATTTCAGGAGCTCAGAGTTAATTGGACAAGTTTAGCACCCTGTGAATGAATGTGTGTCCTCACTTCACAATGAAAAGTCTATAATTACTTCCCTTTCTCTGAAACCAGGAGATAGCTCTCATTAGCAATACCCTGGAAGAAGCCTTTTGCAGGTTTGGGTGATATTACAAACCCCATCATTATCATATCTGGGCACCCCACAGAAGCTCTTACACACAGGGAAATGTTCTTATTTCATCTTTCATGTAACTGCACAAAGGCCCCACATGCCTACGGGGAAGCTGCACAAGTGCTTTTGCCTCAGCCTCCACTGCAACCCAGCATCTGTCTGTCACCTCCTCATGTCCCAGTGGGCTCCTTGGGCCAGGCACTCCTGCCTTCACTTGAGCCAAGCTGCGGGGTCCAGCACATCTTCCCAAAGCACAGGACAAAAATGGAATGGCAGCATCCAGGTGAGAAACCTTGGCCTAATTCACCTGACAGGTCACAACTTCCACCTTCCTCTTTCCACCTTAAACAGATGCCCATCCAGCACCCTTGTGCTCCCTTCTGTGGGAGCATCTGCATTTTCCAGGACATTATTAAGGACACCTGGTGCCAGAGAGAAATGCCACAAGGCAGCCTGTACCATGGTTGACTCATCATCCACCGGAGAACACACCTGTCAGGCGTGCTCCACCACCTCCTGTGTTTTAAGAGACAAAATTTGCTCTTCAGCACAGCAGCCCAGGAGTGTGCATCTGCCCCTCTGGACTCATCACTGACCCCTGAAATTGCTTCCCTGTGCATGAACACACAAACACACACATCAGTTGTCTTGGTAAAACAGGTGTTTGTGAAGCCAAAAGGTGCTGCAACACATCATCCAAGTCCCACTCTAGAAGGACTTTTTTTCAGAATTTGGAGTAACTTTCCTCCCTCCAAATCTCTCTGTTAAAGAGAACAGAAATAGATGCACAACATTACAGTAATATTACATAGAAAGGTAAAGATTATTTGCAGATTTAGCACAGTTCTGCTTATTCTCTCCAGGATCATACTGACTCTCCTGTTAATCGCAATGATGTAGCAGAGCTCAGGCTGAGTTCTACACTGTCAGGCTGCTTTGGCTGAACTGGTATTCTCACACTGATTGTGCTTTCCCTCATAATCTCCAAATCCTTTACAGCTGCTCCTTTTCAGGAGGCAGCACCATACACATAGTTTCTGGCTGCACAACTAGCCTTCAGCTGCATTAAGATGCATCCTGTTTAACCAGTTATAATACTGTAGGGCTTCCCTCTTTTAGACCCTCATCTTCACCTAAATTACAACTGTTACCAACAGAGATTTGATGTATTCTAGAAAAAAACTTTGTGCATTGTTGTCCCTTAAGTACAAACATCACCCTCCAAGCACAAAAACAAATGCTTGGAAAGGAGTGGAACAGAATTCAATGCAGAAAATATCCCAGAATTTCCTGCAACTGTTGTTGGTTTCCTTTATTCATTATATTTAGCTTTCTATAGCATATTTAATTACCATCTAGGGTGGAAAGTGAGACCTTGGTCTTACTCTAAGACTAAGAAAATTTTGTTCCATTTTCATTTCTCACTCTCCCACCACACAGAAAATCCACAAATTTATTAAGAAGCTTGAAGACCCTTCTAGAGCTGAGGCAGATCTTGAGCTCAAACTTCAAGACTGAGCAAAAACTTAAACCTCAGTCCTGAAGACAATCCTGGAAAGAAACTCCTTACAGTTCCCTCTCAATCCCACTGTCTTTTTTTTTTTCTTTTTCCTTTATTTGTTGTTGTTATTTAGAAGAAAGGCCTACGTATCTGACTCTACCTGTGAAGTTGAATCTTAAGGTACAGCTTTCTGTAGTTTGGAAATTCAAAGCTTGGGTTCTAAAACCAGCCTAGCTTACATTCTCGTTCTGCACATTTAAGTTAGGCACAAAACTTTCTCTGACCCAAAAAGTCAAGTCTGTTTTCATCCCTGAGAGTTTTACAAATATTTCTTGCTTTGCCTAAGTTACAAACACTGTGGGAACATGGACATAGCTTGATTTGAATATAAACATTAGAGCTGATGTGTCCCCTCTCCAAACTATATGCACAGTTTCCCTAAGCAAAGCTGCTTTCAGGCATTATACAATAACTAGGTACAGACATAAACAGGCTGAGAAAAGATCTGAAATAGAACAAAAATAGCCCTATGCTAATTGAGAGCTGTAAAGGATGGCAAATACATTAATTCCTCCCCATGTAATCATCTCACGCCACTGAGATTATCTTCTAGTGTTAAACAGAACTGTACTCACTGCATCAGTAAGAATTAACAGATGGAGCAACTCCTTGAGATTTACATAACAGTAATTAAACAAATCCTCACAATGGCCACATGATTTCATGCACAAGCTAGGGCAGTCTAAAAATAAAAAAAAATAAAAAAAAAAAATTAAAAAAAAGCTTTACTGTCATGTTGCAAAATTCTAGAATGTATAGCCTGAAGAGCTCCCCGAGAGCCATCAGCCTCATGACTTGGATCAGCCTGCCTCGTCCTCCAGGATATCCCCTTCACTGTCCACTTAGAGTGAGAGCAGAAAACTCAAATAAAGCAGCTGTAACAGACCCCTTCATTTATCTGTAGGAAGAAGTCCTTGGACTGCTTCATCTGTAAGATGAGACAGTTATCTGTACACATTGCTACACTGGAAGTCAGTCTGAATAAAAAGCATGGGAAAGCTCATAGACCTTGGTGTATGGGAAAATTCTGTGTACCCACAGAGAGCGCCTGGTACAAGCAGGTAACCTGTCCCATGGCACCTGCTTCACTGCCACAAGCACCAGCAGCTCCCTTTGGGGCCAGGACCTGAGGCTGGAGGCAGGCATGGGAAAGGCAAGAATTACCCATTATTATGGGCAGGAAATTTCCCCGCTGGGTAACACCCTCACATCTGTACATGTACAAGTGCAAATATCTAGTAATATAAAAGGGCAAGAAATAGCAGATTAAGCAAGGTACTTGAACTGCACATTAACCGTGGAAGGAAGACATCCACCCATTAGAGACAGAAAATGCAGAAAGGGACAATATTTTGCATCTTCTCATGGGCTCTCCCTCCTGCCCAAAAGTCAGCAGCATCATTAGCACCAGCAGACCTCCCTTACCTCTCTGAGGTGCTGGACACAGGAATGATGGAATTGGGCTTCCCAGAAGTTCACCTCTGAAAAACCTTCACAGTCATGCTGGACACAGAGCTGCCACCTCCATACCCCACACCTGGGGGGTCCTGCAGATCTCTGTCCCCACCCCACCCACTCTTCACCTCTGATGTCTTGCGCCAGAATCACATAGATGACACACAAACCTTTGTCTCCAGCACGTGAAATACATCTAGAAATCTCTTATCACATCTAATGCAAAGATAAAATCAACCCCTGAAAGCAAATTTATCTCACTAAACCCAAACCTAGACCAGATCCACATGGGGGAAGATATCCATCCATTTCCACTAATTGTGCAATATCCCATCTGCTGTTGCTGAAAATGTCTGCCCCCCACATCCCCCTATCACCCCCCAACTAATGAACTGTTTCATAGCTTTTGGGTTCTTGTGCTCTTCGAAACAGGATATGTAAATAGGAAAGAAATTGGCAGCATGAAACATGCACTGATACGGCTGTTTAGTCCCCTCCCAGCTGAGTGACTGGGGATTAAAAGCACCAAAGCAGGTGTTCTGCTGCCACCACATGGTCATGAAAAGGCATTTTTTAAACAAATTTTTTAAGCTTCTTCAGAATACATCAATTCAATAAGTCTATCATTTTTATGTATTTCCTTAACATGCCTTGAACTGGGGGTTCTTGTACCAAATCCATCAAATGCCCACAGCTCCAACCTGGCTGCTAGGTCTGCCGTGCAACCAGGTGGCATCCAGAGATGTGGAGGTGTATCCAACTCTATTTCTCTTTCTGTTGAAAGCTAACAAGTTTGTGAGATACCCAATTTAAAAAAAAAAAATCTCTGCAAACAAATGAGGAGGAGATGGAAGCGGTTTTATATTTTGGTGACAAACATTTCCAACAGTTCGTTCCCTCAGGAGTAAATTCTAGATTTTATTAATGAAGAGTGATGCAGCCATATTTTTGTGCAGGGATGTAAAAACCACCATCACTGAGGTCTCAAAGTGACAAAAGGCTTTGAGATTTCAAAATAGTTAGAGAACACGTATTAGGATGATTCAGCTCCCCACCATCAAGAAGGTTATAATTCAAACATGTATTGTCTCCGTGAATATCAAATGTCATGACCCCATGGTTTAAAACCACTTAGTAGGTTAAAGGTAGTTCCTCAGGCTTTCAGTGTAGTGTAGTATCAATCCTTGTCTGGTATCTGTGAAGTGCATTATGGGTGGATGTGTGGACCACACTGTTTAGAGTGAAAATGAGCTGATTCCTCTTTCCAACATCTCAACATGTGCTTGTTACTTTGGAGAAAGAGTAATATATGACAGTAGCTCTGGTTGGTGAATTACTTTGAGGGACAATCTGCCTTAAAGGGACAGATTTTTGAGGCAGGAATATCAAAAATATCAAGAAGATTTAGGATCTCTAAGATAGCCAAGTCATCTGGCTTGGGATGACTTGATTGTGGAGTCCACACTGATCTTCTCATTCAACATGAAAAGCTGATTTTAACATTAGCATTTCGGATGATCATTTTCAGCTGTCATTGAGATTATGTGACCAAAGGTCAAGAAAGGAATGGCCACAACAGCAGCCTGTGTTATAAGGAGCCATTTTTGGTGACTCAAACAGCTGTCATTTATTTCACTCTAAAATACTTCTGTTGACACACGTCAGTGCTTTATTGTGATGGTTTTGATCTCAGTGAAGAACTCATAGGAATCCTTTGCTCCCTCCCTGCCTATGCCTGAGGCTTTCATCCCACCAAATGGCAAGTTCAGGTCCCTGACAAGCCAGCAGTTGGTCCACACCAATCCAGACTGCAGCCTGTGTGCCACCCTGTGAACGCGTCCCACATTGCTGGACCACACTGTGGCTGCCAAGCCATATTTCACACTATTCGCTCTTTGGATCACCTCTTCTTCTGTATCAAATGCTACCACACATGTCACAGGACCAAAGATCTCTTCTTGCATGCAACAGGATTCATCCTTGACTTCAGCAATAACTGTGGGCAACATGAAATAGCCTTTCTGGTTGCCAGGTGGGAGGACCAATGGATCCACTCCCTCTCCACAGAGGACTCTGGCTCCTTCAGCCTGGGCTTTCTTCACATAGTTCCTTACCTGGGGAAGCAGCAGAAAAACATCACTGCTAAAGGACACCAAATCCCAAGGGTTCACCCATCAGCATTATGAGCCCCAGAACCCCAGCTGGAACATGCTGCCCCCTTACAACAGAGGGCAGCATTCCCTAACTTTTGTTGTTAATGTGTCTTTGTATGCGAAGCTGTGTTTCTTGCTGAAAAAAGCAATTGTTTTCTCTTTCTTAACACTTACTAGCCTAGCAGACAACACTGTGGCCCTTCCCACTAAGTACTGTCAAAAGGGAAAAGCCCTTGGTGAAAATACAAGTGGTCCCAGAGCTTCCCTCCCTTCTCACAGGAGCCTCGGCAGTTTGCCATATATCTCAAGCCATGGTTCACTCATTTACTCCAAGGAATCAGTAGTATTTTCCTACCTCACAGGCAAGGCTTTTGAAATGTTTACGTGCCACTAGGATGATGAAGCCATGAATGCTACAGAAAATCTCATCAATAAATGATTAAAGATGTTTCCATGGCTGCTGCTGCTACCATATGCTTGCTACCTTGAACGCATAGGGCATACTGTTGATCTGCTGCTGCTGTTCTGCAATCATTGCCTGGCTTCTCTCCTTACAGAAAGACCACAGAGATATCACAGAGCTTCCTTATCTTTTTCTTCTTTTAGCCACGTTGGTAGGTAAAACTTGGAAGCTCTCTGTGGTGCTACAGACTAAGGACCTCAGGAAATGGGTGTTTCTATCATTCTACTCTTCAGAACAAGAGAACCCTGAGAGCCTTCTGAGGCATCAGGAAGCATATCAAAGGTCTGGCTTTCTCTCACTCTGTGGTTTTTCGGTCTGCTTCTTGCGTCAGAGAGTTCTGGGATATGAGCATCTGCTCTCCCTGAACTCTGACACCACAACTTTCATTTCATATAAGCCACTAAAGCAGACTGTGTCTAACTGCACACCATCTCAGCTGCTCTCCACACATAGACCATTACAAATTACTGCAAGCAGTCCTAGGAAACTATTTTGTACAAGCCAGAATTTGCCAGAGTAATATAAAAATAAAACTTTTACCTTGTCAACTAACTTATTGGGCAAAATAGTGATCTTAGAAAATGCACTATTAAAATCCAAAAAAATGTTGTTGAACTCTAAGATTTATGAGTATAAATTCAGGACTTAGAAACCATTAGAATTATTTCATAATAATCATTCTAATAATTATTAGAACTATTCAAACAGGAGGAAATATTCTTTTGCCATTTAAAATTATTTTCCCCAGGGAGTTTGATTTTTTTTTTAGAGTAATCACATGATCCCAAGCCACAGGCAATGGAAACCTTATTAAAAAGATACCTTATAATGGATTGGAGTTATCATTCCTCAGAGCTAATCCTGGAGATGACAACATCCTTTCCCACATACTCCTGAAACTACCTTTTGTAGCCCTCTAAAAGATGAGATGAAATCACATAAATTCCATGTAACATCACCTTCTCTAGATGCTCTTTACTTATTAGTGCCCCAACATCGATTGTAGGATCTGAGGGATTTCCAGTCTTCCACTTCTTGGCCTCTGCCACAAACCTCTTCAAAAACTCACTATATATTCCCCTCTGAACAAAGATCCTGGAGGTGCAGAGACAGATCTCACCCTACCGAAAAGAAAAAACAAACAAGAAATCAACAATCTTGGTTCATATTACATTGCACTATTGTACTAGGAATTATAACCCAGTTCATTTGTGTCCCTGCATCCTCAGGAGCGCAAACTACATTAACCAGCACCGCAAAGTGGGATTTTTCTCCAGATAAGAAACAAAAGGAGAAGGAAAAGGCAAAAGAGTACCAGTATCATGCAATCACTACCGTAAGTAAATTTGATGTTATCAATTACATGTTTTCTTTTCCAACATTTTTATAGGAAACATGATTTTCAACTCTGAATGATCTCTCTCTTCATTTCCTGATAATCTCCCTCTGATACCAAGCTATTTTTCTAACATTTGTCCAGATACAACTTCCTGGCTTTGGTGCTCTCTCCTGGGGGTGGTGATAAGGGAAGAATAATGTTGGTAAAATTTTTGGGGAAATCCCCTAATTTAATTCTAGCAAATCAACAAGCTGCCCACTTACTTCAGCAGTGGGACTTAAAGCAGCTGCTTCCCTGAGAGATAAGGAATGTATCTACTCTGAGAGGAATAATAACACCTTGTTATCTTGTGATGGAGAGCATGAGTAAGAGCCTTTTATTACTTTGTTTCCCTCCGTGGAATAATGAAGACTTTTTCATATTTTTCTACTTAGGACTTTGTCAAACACAATCTTGAAATAGACCTTGCCAATTTGAGATTTGGATCCAAAGGTAGGTGCACGCAGGGACACAAACCCTCAGGCGCACCCCTCCTGCTGCCAGCGGGGTTTGTGTGTTACAGGGGTGGGAGGCACCTGGTTGGCAAAGCTGGACCTCACGGTGGTGGGGATGCACTGGCTCAAGTCAGCATCATCAAAGATGATGGCGGGGTTTTTGCCTCCCAGCTCCAGCGAGAGCCGCTTGCAGTGTGGGGCACTTTTCTCCGTGATCCGCTGGGCCGTCAGCGTGCTGCCCGTGAAGGAGATCAGCGGCACGTCGGGGTGGCACACCAGGGCCTCTCCTGCCTTGGCGCCCGTTCCAAAGACCACATTCACCACCCCAGGGGGCACCCCTGATGGGAACAAAGGCACATGGTGATTGTATCCTCCTGTCACTAGGAGGGTGTCACTTCACTTTGTTTTGTCCCTGAAGTTAGAAAGCTACCAGCAGCTTGAGGGTGAAAAATACTAACCCTTAACTTCAGTAGTAGCTGATATCCATGATGTTAGACAGGTGTATGGGTCATGGGTTAAATGATAAAACCAGTTCCAATAATCAAGCTTGTCTGATATGCATCATCAGAGATGCAGTGTACAGTCATTCAGGGAACAACCAATTGTTCTACCAGTTTTAATTAATAGTGCACCAAATACAACCATGACACAGTTACCGAGAGCTGATTCTCACTCCTTTATTCTCTCATGGCGCCTTTGCTTGCACCACAGACTTAGGATGTCCACAAGTGGAGCGCAGGAGGGGCAAAACTTTTCATCAGAAGATAGTGAGAAAAAATGAGCAATAGCTGGACTGGGGAGACAGGATAGTTTGAGGACAGAGAATGCCTCCAGTGCAACATTCAGCTACAGCAGTCTTTCCCAAAGCCTTTGAACACCTTCTGATTCCTGCAACTAAAAAACCCCTGGTGCACAGACAAGCATTTCCACTCTATTCCCGCTCCTTAGCATGCTACAGGACTTACCTGCTTTCTCCAAGAGCTTGCACATCATCCAGGCTGTGACAGATGTCATCTCACTTGGCTTGGCAACCACAGTATTTCCACATGCAATGGCAGGAGCTATTTTCCAAGTCAACAAATACAGTGGCAAATTCCAAGGACTGATTAAACCAGCTACAAAACAAACGCACAAAGACAGAAGGTCAGTCTGCTGGGATACAAAACTCAACCTCTGACCTCAAGCAGTTATACACCAATTCAGATTTATGAAGGGAATTTGGCCATGGCTTTTATTTCCAGACTTCTGCTTCTTCAGGGCAGAATCTTATATTCTCAGGAAATTTTTTAGTGTTTTGCAGGAACATTAATGCAAGGTTAGCCATAACAATAATTTACAACAACTGGTCTGTGGTAATACTTTGTGTTAAAAAGTGAAAGTAATTATAGAATGGTTTGGGTTGAGAGTGTCCTTAAAGATCATCTGGTTCCAACCCCCCAGGGACACCTTTCACTAGGCCAGGTTACTCAAAGACCCATCCAACCTGGCCTTGAACCCTGACAGGGTCGGGGCATTGTCCATTTCTTCAGGCAACCAGTGCTGGTGCCTCATCACCCTGACAGTAAAAATTTCTTCCTAACATCTAATCTAAACCTACCCTCATTCAATTTGAAGCCATTACCCATTGTGCTATCTCAACATGTCCTTGTAAAAAGTCCCTCTTAAGCTCTCTTGTAGCTCTCCCCAAGAGCTTTCTCTTCTCCAGGCTGAATGTGCCAGCTCAGATCATATTCCTGCCTTCTCTTGCTCTTTAAAGCTGTTTTTTATTTTTCAGTTGTAGTAGCAAACTAACTCTGTATAACATATACTACACATTTTCCAGACAAATTTTAGTCTAACTTATGAGTGACAAAATTTATCACTGAATAAACTGTTGTTCCCGTGAAATGCTGAATGACCAGAATTATTTTCAGTAATTGTCTTTAGGAATATTTTCACTTTACATATTAATAGGAAATTATGAAAAAAAATCTGTAATTGTCATGTGTGACTCCTTAAAAAAGCCACGGGATTTCTTTCTGTTTGATGGAGCAGATGCAGTGAGGGACTTTTCCTTATGAGAATAATTTTACCAGAAAAAGTCACATTCTCCACTGCTCAAGAAAAGTTTTTAAAGGGTCCTCTAAGTTAGCCAATTTTTTGTTTTAAGTAATTCAAGTGTAAATGTGGAGAACTCACATCTATTTAATATGTTATTTATATTATATATATAACATAACCTAATAATGAAATCATTACAACACCATCACTTGTCAGCTCAGGACAACCACTTTATTTTCTGAAGCAGCAGCATCTAGTGGCCGAGTTCAGCAATTCCCCAGCTAGGGTGGTTTATTCACCCATGTGCACTCGGGTCACAGACTACTACTGCTTTCCCAAAGGAGAGGGGGATCCCGCTCTCCCTGCTGGAGCAGGAGCTCAGTGCTCTGCACATCTCACCGATCCACAGCTGTGATGCCCACCCACAGACACACACAGACAAAACACAAGAGAGATTGGGAAGGTGAGAGCAATAGCTTAAGCTTTTTAGGCATGCATTCGGGTTTTTTTGGTTGGTTGTTTTGGGGGGTTTTTTTGTTTGGTTTTTTGTTTGTTTGTTTGTTTGTTTGTTTTTGCCATGAAGTAGCCCAACTGATTTTACATGGAGTTGCTAATGCTTTAGCAGACAAGCCTATGTTTAGCACATGACTCAGAGACAATAAATGCTTTCAAAAAAATCTTTTCTTTGCTGAGCCCCTACTGAGGCAGACATTCTGCCAAGCTTTTCAGCATGTAAGGATCATCATACCAACTCCCACAGGTGCCCTGGAGGTGTAGTGCACACAGCCCATGGCTGGCATTTCGGTGCATTCTGTGACATGGTGAAGGATGGAAGAGGCGAAGAATCGGAAGTTGTGCACGGCCCGAGGGATGTCCACCGTTCTGGCAAACGTAATAGTTTTTCCTGAAACAAAAGCAAACATGCTGCTGTCATCATGGACAGAAACATTGCTTTATAGTCTGTTTTGAAAGCTGATTTGTGTGTCTTTTGGGAAATGTCTTTTGTCCTGTGCCCAAGTAATCCCCAGCACTGTGTAACCACAGTCAATGACAACAGTTCCCCTATAGTAATGCATTCCAAATATCTGACAACTGAAGGCAGTCAGAAATTCTGAAATGCAAGAATGCCCCAGGAATCCCAAATCCAAAGCCTCATCAAGGTTCATGCACATCAACTCCAATTTGCTCCAAAAGCTCATACCATACAAAAAATTTCATCCAAATCTTCCATTTCAATATTCAGCAACGCACACTGTATTTGAGATCAACAGTTCCAGTTCTTACCCTGATCCTTTGACTCTGCTTGTGCAAATGCTTCCAGGTCATGTTCAATCAGGTCTGCCAATTTGTTCAGGATCTGAGATCTTTCCAATGGACTTCTTGAGGACCAAATTGGGAAGGCATCTTTGGCAGCTTTGACAGCAGCTTCCACCTAAAAAAGCAAAAGCGGGATGGTGAATGCTAATGAAAGGCTTAAGAAAATGTTAAACACTCAGCAGATAAATTCATATTTCAGTGACTAATAATCCACACCACAATGCTGGGAAAATAAAAACTCCTTAGAGCTTCTCCATTATCAAGACACTACCCCATAACACAAGAAGTGTTAGTGAAACAGAATATCTAGAAAAGAAACTTCCACTGGAACCCTTGTTTTTCTCCAAATTACAGCAACTTGTAGGCCACCCTCCAGGCCTGGAAGAAACGCTGGACTGGTCAACTGGCACCAGCAGGTGCCAATGGCAAAAACAAAAAAAGAATCTTGTTTCTCATGGAGGAAATAGCAAATTTAGCTTCAGTCTAAACATGCACAACCCTTGCAATACAACGCTTCAGCCACACCAGGCAATGATGAAAGTAAAGGGCTGGGAAGAAATGGACTGGATGCCCTGCTAGCTCTTGATTTCCACCACTTGGTTCAAACAAGGACTAAGAATATATTTAGGGAATGGACATTCAGAGAAACGTTTTATCTTACCTGATCACAGCCAGAAAGTCATTAATGCCCTCACAGAAAAAAAAGTTCCTTTTTAAACTCCGGGGCTTTAGCCGGTTCTCTTACCAGACACCTAACAAAGCCTACAGATATGAATCATTATATGTACTTATACAAATGCACACGACTCCTATCGGTATTTTGCTTGAGATGTACATGACTGCTGCACGGCCCTTCAGGCTGACATTTCTGAACAGTGGCAGATTACCAGCACTTTTCTGAAGCAGACCCTTCTTCAAAGGATTAACATTCAGCAGAAGGCTTTCTGTCCCATCAGTAATTTCCTCTGGACTCTTAAATGGAAGTTACCTGCATCATTCATCTGTTGATTTATAAGCAATTCCTTCCTCATGTTTATCAGTCTCACACTAACTAAAGATCATCAATATCCTTCCATCATTTAATTAACTGCCCTATTTCCCAACTTTTGCTTCCTATGTATCACTTATTCAATACTCCCGATGTCTAATACATGCATCGAAGTGGTGGTTTAGTCAAAGCTGTCTTAGCTGTAGCTGAGTTCCTAAAATTTTGCTCATACAATTTCTTCAGTTTCAGAAATCTGCCAAAATCAGTAATTAGGAGGATGCTGATGTAATATTAATCAGACCATTATGACCTCTCTGACTGTTGCCATATTACTAGTTCCTGTGAAGTCACTGAAGGCTCCTTTCCACCAATTCCACAAAACTGAGCTCCAAATTTGTTCCCTCAGGTTGTGACAGGTATTATAAGAACACAAAATAATAAAAAAACCAAAATAATTTACAGATACTCCAAAGATGTTTTACTAATGAGGGCACAAAAGTTCAAGCAAGCAAAAAATAATATCTATCTACCCCTTTTCCTTCCCCCTCCCACACACATCAGACTTTGCAGGCCCCATAAAAATAACACCCAGAGTTTGAAAGCCAGAACACCACCAGTGAAGGGGCAAGGTGGGAAATAAACCAACGTAAAGAGAATCACATGGATCACTGGCCAAGCTCAGAAACCTAGACTCTCCTTTTTCGACTGTAGTTCAACAACCTCCTGCTCAAGTGCTGAGGGCAGCAGGCTGTCAGCCACTAACAGCTGAAGCAGCATCAAACCAGGCCTGGGAAAGGGGAACTGCAGCTTCCTGAGTGAGTCCAGTGCAGATGCCGTACTACCCTGAAAATGTTCACCCTCTGTGAAACTATACCACCTTGACTAATTAACTTGTTCTTCCACCCTACCATCCTGTGGTGCTACTGCTGCTCATCTGTTGTCTCCTCTGTGGCCTTTTCCACCAGGTGCTGCCAGAAGAGGAGATAATCAATACCGTCTTAATTTTTAACCCTTCAGTGGGTTTAGAAGGACAAAAATATTGCTTTTTCACAAGCAGCAGAAGAGAAAACTAGCAAAGGAAGGAATTAAGTGGCAGTAGATTCATCTAAGAAAAAGTACGAGGAAAAAAGGGGAGAGATTTATAGAGAAAAACTAAGCATACAAAGGTTAAACAGTTAGTTTGACTAGCAAAAACCAGCAAAGAAAGTCAAGCCACAAAGAAAACATGCACAAGAATTCAACTATGAACTCCTGTGTCTGAAACACTTCCTTCTGCTTTCCTGTTCTGCACAAGACAGACACAGAGAAACAACACACAATCCAGACCCATCACAAAAGGTTGCTATCCAAATAGCCCAAGCTGAACTGCCCTCAGGACAAGATGCTTGCTTTTGCAGGGGAAGATGTGCAGGAGACAGGTTCTTTAAAGAGAAGTGTTTTTAAAGCAGGTATTTGCCAGGACTAATTAGTCCTTATCAGTCTCTCTTTTGGATATACAGGGCACCTGCTTGTCTTACTGTGATATTGCTATGTAGAATTTAAGATATTTAGCTGGGGAACAAACTAACCCCTAGAAAAAATACATTCAGTGTTTTTGGCAGAAAGTGGGTAAAGTGACCACAGAAACTCAACTGGTGTTAAACTCCAGGGTCAGCAACAGACTCACTGTCTCCCCTTGCTTCACCTTCTAACTTCCCAGCAAAATCAATCAAGATAATCTGCAACTGGACATTGAGCCTTGCTAGAAACCAGCATCCTGAGTCCTTTGTTAAACTCTGGTCTAGATGCTTACTTTGGTATCTCTAGATAACCTGAAGTAGTATGTGATTGCATTTTCTTCAGCATATTTCATCAGTCACCAGTGGATGCCAGCTCTGCAGAGCACAACCTTCTTGTACAGTTATCTGAAGACAGGACTAAAGCATTCACCAAATTTACAGGTCTTTAAACTCGGTTCCCATTGCTACACATAAACACTGACTCAGCAAGCTGAAAGAGAAAAGCATTGCTTTTAGGATGTTTGAACTGTATCTCTAGAGTGGCCAGCAGCCTCTGGCATTCTCTCTGATTTTAATGATTTTGCAAATGAATGGACAGGAAGATTTGCACCTGGACATCAAAGAGCAAACTTTTCAGGCATAATTAGGATTGGAATGAATTTACGCAGATTTATTCCAACAAGCCCAACCTGTTACTCTTTAACCTTTGGTCATCAGCATCTAACAAATATTTACCCAGTTGAAATTACAGTGCAAAGGTTTCTGCTGAGAGAAGCTGTCAATAAGGCTGAAATGCAAGCGAAGGGAACAGCAAGACACTGTAGTAGTTTGTTTTAAAAAACACTTTCAAAATGCTGTCCGCTACTCGACGATATTTTCCAAGCCCTCTGTGCTATCTAAGCTTGTCGTCACTTTCCTCTTTAACAAGTCTGAAACACTATTTTGGATACAGACTTGGAAGTTACCCTATAAAGCAGCATCAATGAAACTGCAGCTCCCCTGAGGAACATCACTACCCATCCACACCTGAATATGTACAAGGCTCCAGGAAACATTCACCCCCGTGGAGAACACAAGACCAGGAAACCCTATGGATGCAGAGGACAGGTATAAGGAAACACACTCATCACAGCCACTTCATCACAGCCACTGAATATCCAACTGCTAATATCAAAACCAGAGAGGTCTGGAAGATTTTTACCATCTTCAGAGAATAGACACCAAGCCAAAAACCCTTTAAAATGAAAGCTGCAAATCATCAAGACACTAAGGGACAACAGAGTTGCATATGGTGCCTCTAAATTAATTTACAGAAGAGATCAATAAACACTGTTCTCACTTACAGATTGTTTATATTTACAGCTTGTCTGGGTGTTACTGTTAACTTATGCACAGGGCATCTCCCATCATGTGAGCTGAAGGAGCTCCATGCAAGTTACTGAAGCTTTGTTGATTCACGCCAGCTTAGAATCCAGAGCATAACTTTCTAATAGCAAAATGGAAAAAAATGACAGCATTTTCTGCCACAGCAGTGGATTATGCAATACTACAATATAATCAAGAATTTACTTGTTTAAGCATTGAAGTAATCATTTTTCTGTTCTCTTACCTCCAGCCTCCTCTAACTCAAAACGTTATTGTTACATGCATTTAACATTTTTCACTTTGTACACGTGGATAGTACTCACCACTTCTTTGCCACTGTCAGGAACTCTGCAATAGATATCTCCGGTGGACGGATTATAGGAGTCTACGTAGGAGGAACAAGGAACAAATTTGCCACCTATGAAGTTTTCCAGCACTAGGAGAGCCTTTGAGTGAGCCATTGTTGGCTGCTTACTTCACCTGTGATTTTTTTTTCACCAAGGCATCAATTTAGATTACTATATCTGCATGTATTTGCACAGCGAGTCCAAACTCCTCCCCCATCCCTCGGTCTTCCCTGCACCGCTTGCTTACAAGTGGGAACAAACCCTGGCAACAACAGCAGGAAAGGGCGAAGGGGAACAAATTAGTATTTCTGTGACACTTAATTCTTTTCAAGTTGAAGAAGGGAAAAACAGCATAGTTGCTGGAAATCAGCTTTTCTCTGTCTATAGGAAATAAAGTACTGAAAAAAAGAAAGAAAAAGAATGGTTCGACAGGAGAATTTCTACCTGTAAACAGTGTTTTCAAGTTACAGTTTGGAGACAATTTGCAACAACTAAACAAAATAACTCAAGACTCAAACACCTAGCCAGGAACCTGCTTCTAAGTGGCAGACAAAAAAAAAAAAAGACACTTAACACCAACATGTCTGCAATTCATGTTCACTCTTTTGTTATTATCAGTACTTTTCCTTGTACCCCCAAAACCAATGCACCTATCAAACCAAAAGATTTTAAGCACTAAGAAACTCTTTTCCACCAATAACCTGAAATACCAAACAATACAGAGTGAAGCCTCAATTTAAACAGATGAGAAGCACAATCCTACCCGGTGCATTGTTGTATGTTGTCAGAAATTCATCTTACCCCCCACCCCCCAAAAAATGCAAGACACTGGCTGTGATGCTTTCCCTTCCGGAGATATATCAGTGGAAGCCACCTTACTACAGAGAAGCCCTTAACATATAATCAGTTTTTCCATTAACTTCCCAAGAACCTAAACTGCCCAGGGAAATGCTGTGTAAAAGACACTTTCTCCAAGACAATGCTGAGGATTATCAAATTGCTTTAAGATTGTATGCCTTGCTCTCCAGAGAGCAGTATGTTCTCACCAGGAGATTGTGAATATCTCAACCAGCAGTTTAGGAAGGTTTTGCATCCGAGACAACTGCCAAGGCATCAAATCTCACGTGGATCAACATGCAATCATATTTTGATTGAAGAAAGGCAATATGCTTTTATTGCACAACAGCTCATTTATGCTTCAACCAAGTGGCACCTCTGGGCAGAGTTCAGATCTGTGTTAAAAGAGTGCAGGCATGTTGAAACTAGATTATCTAATACCTCTGCTTCTCCCAAGGTGCAAACTGGGAAAGCATGCAGTAGCTTTTCTGTCATCATAGAAAAATGAGCCTCAAAATGTAATGCAAATATGTGTGAGAAAAATTATCAGAGGTTCACCCTGTATCACACTTCCTTGTCCATAAACAGTGAGGAATTGATGCAAGTCTTAGAACTGAAGACTAACTGTCCCCTGACTTAAGGGCAACCTAAACATTTTCAAAGTTTGAAGGCAAGTTCAAGTAGAACAGGTTCAGTGCAGGAGCTTGGCAGTATAAATCTCTGGAATCCAACAAGGGCACCTAAATCTTCACAGTGGCATGTAGACACTGGTAAATATTTAACTGCAATTTTTGGTCTAAAGAAAGACATAACAAATAGTGATAATTCATAAAACTTGGCAGTAACGGTTTTCAGATATTTCGGATACATAAGCTTTACAAAAGTCATTTCCACATAAAGCATTGCTGATACTTCTACAAATATCCATGCAGTCAACAGTACAATTCATCTATGTGGTCAAGCGCAGGTAGCTGCTGAATTGGGGCTAAAGCACCTAAGTGCAAAAAAAGTTATCTACAAAACAAAACAAAAAAAATCATGTAGGAAGAGTAGGTACAGACCATACAGGACTGTAAACTTAATAACAACCATAGCATTTTTGTGTTCTTCACTACTCTGGACACAGCTTTACTTCACTTAACCCCACAGACTGATGCTCTGAAGCGAGTGCTTCAGTTCCTGCCTCCCTCTCCTAACTCTGGGCACAGGTGAATTTTCTCCACTCTGCACTCACATACAGGTCCTGAAATACCTGTGGTCCTCTCAAAATTCCTACCAAATAAACTTCCAAATTATAGTAAAGGGTGTCTGTCCTGAGCTGAAGGTGGTAGAAGGACCCTCCTTTCAGCTGGGAGGTTTCATCTGCCCCAGTGAGGAAAAGCAGGAAGGAGTTAAAGGCATAAGTCAGCACAATTTAGCTTTAGCCAACACCACAAGATTAAACTGTCAGCCTTTGTTCAAAAGAGCACGAAGACTGGATGAAAGAGATGTGTATGCGCAGTGGCTGCACTGAGTAACATGAGAAAAACTGAAATTATTTCTGCAGAAAGCCAAATTGGATACCAGTTTCGCATTCTAACTCATAAGTTTACTCTGAAACTTCTCAGTTATGGTAAGCGAAGAATGATTTAACACAATTTAGGACTGTTTAAATAACAAAAGATGAAGGAGACAAAAATGCTCAGACAAATTCATTTTATTATTCTTACTGTTTAAAAAATAAAATTAGCCAAAGTTGGCACAGCTTCCACTACACAGCAAAGAAAATTTTTTTTTCTTAAATAAATTTTGTGACAGGAAAACAATCCCATGATAATACTACATGCCATTCTCTTGAAAACAAGGTAAATAGTTCTTTTTTTTCCCTGAATATGCATTCAACTCAAACCTAAAAATATTTTAGACCAATAAAGTTACTTTACTGAGTTAATGTGCAGCAAAAAAAGCAATCAAAGAAAATTTGTAAACAATTTATGTCTGGAAGTAAGGAGTTTGTTTCATGGTAATTCATCATCTTTTTCTCTAATTAAACTTTCTAATATTTTTCCAAAAGCTTCTCTAAGGGCTAAATTCCACATGGAGAAACTCAGGAGATTCTTGAGATCAAGAAGTGCAACACTTGCAGTTCCTTGTCAGTTGGCATCTTGTTCTGCAGCAGGAGAGACTGATGAAGGGATCCCCAGATGTCTCACACAATTCGACTTTGGTCACTACCATCTTCTCCCCAGTTAATTGCACTTGTTCCTTCAACTGAAATAATTTCATTCTCATACAGGAGTTTGGATATCTGATTGAATTTTGCTTGGACGGTGGAAATTCTGTCACCACTGTCATTCTTTAATCTAAAAATATAAGCAAATGGAAAAAACCCTACCGTGAATAATTAGGTACTAAGTGTAAAATTATCTCAGTGTTTTTCAGTATTATACAGTTGCGGAAAAAATAATACCTTTTCCACTTAAATTCCCAGAACAAGAAGCAATTCCTAAATAACGTATCAAAGAGGTTATTTAGTCCCTATTCTACAAACATTAGTCTATCCCTAAACATTGCAGACCTAAATAGAATCCTCAACTTAAATTTATGAAAATCCTCAAATTTAACGAAAAATGGATGCAACCCATTCTATTTCCAGATCTTATTTAACACCAGACAGATTTTTAGGAGCATTATACATCCACAAACCCTCTGACTGATCTAGCACATCATTCCTACACATACATGGAGAAAACAGAAACATTCATGCTGTAATTCTAAGTTTTGATTTAAGTTCTCAGTACCAGAACTTGGTTAATTTTACTAAATCATAGCAAGATTTTTTAAGGGGACAGATAGAGGGACATTCATAATTTTTGCTTCTAGTAGAAGATAAAACATTTATGTTTAGCCCCACAGTCTTTGCTTCCTCTCACAAAGGATCAGAAAATATTTTTAGGCATCAGTAAGAATCAAATGTACAACTGTCTTTAATTTTAACAGAAAAAGACATCGGAACCAACCTAGAGATAGCAAAAATGGCCAACACTTCTTATTTACAAACTGCTTCCAGTACAGTCATACTGGCAGATTTCAAAAAGACTGATGTATGTTAACTCAAGCAGAAAGAGGGGAAATTCTAAACAGAGTAACTTTTACTCCTAATGAATTAAACAGAATCATGACAAGTTTTCATCACATCTTGCTGAAGCACTGTCTCTTTATTAGCAGAAAAAATTCACTTTTCAGGCTAGAGGGTGTAAAACAGGCCTTAACCGTAACATCATTCCTCTGCAGTACAGAAGGCCTATTACAAAAATGCCATACCTCTGTAACAACTCCTGCAGCAATAGTGGAACCACTGTAGCGTAACATGAACCTCCCCAGCTCCTTAAAATCTTTGTACAACTCTAGAGCAACAGGTCTTTGAGTTTGTAGTTCTATTAGAGCATTCTGACCTTTAGCCAAGAACCTGCAGGTAAAAAAGGAGAAATCTCTGTTAGAAATGTATGCACACATAAATGAAGGAAAGAATACTGCATAAACGGAAAAAATCATTTTAGAAAGCCCAGAGTATAATTATCAAGCTTTATTTCAAGTATAACCCAAGTCATGAGACTCATTTGCCTGGAGTGTACTTTTTAATAGGGCATCTAAGTTTTCTTCAAAAACTTCCTGGTGCTCACCACAGCATTTAACAAATTGTTTTGAAGCTAATTGTCTCATTAACACCTGTTTTTTTCATGTCAAGTGGAAATAAAGTCTTGTTTCAACCCCTCAACTAAAGAGCCAATTCATTACTTTGTAGAAGTTGGCAACAGTTTCAGCCATGAAATTTCTGGAAAAGGATTATTCTGAAAATGTTGTATGTATCAAATAGCATTTCTAGCCAAATACAGCTTTAAATAACCAGAGGGATGTATGGGAAAACTCCCTAAATTTAACAGTAAGAGAAGAAATACTGTTAAAAAAAAAAATAAAAAAAAAAAGTGAGAGAGAAAAAAAAAAATCCTTTAAGTGAAGGGCTGCTGATCTGGGATTCATTCCCAATTCTGCAAGTGACCTTAGGCCTAAGTCATTGTACTTCTCAGGTGCTCTGCATTTATCAAGAGGGCAGGAGGTTTTACAGTTTGTAAAGCACATTGAAATCCAAACATGAAACCAGCGAAAACAATAAAAGCATATTCTTATAGCACACAATTGATTCATAGTAAAACCTGTTTGATATACTGTGTATTAAACATCAACCCATTTCTTGAGTAATTATTAACTATTCATAACACTTACTTAGGTTTTTTCTTCATCACTTCACCAGTGCTTTTGTGCAGGACACTCAACAGTCTTGTAATAGTAGCAGGTTCACTTACAGTTTGATAGTGTAAAAGCACCTGAAAATATTTTTTGCAGTTATTAAACATCAGTAATCCTAGGTGTTAATAGTTTAAAACATCAGCTTGTTTTAAGACTGATTTTTTTAAACAAACACTTATAAAACTCCTTTAGCAGGAGTGTCTGCCTCACATCCAGTAATTGTTCCTAGTTCCTAAACTTTGTGATCAGGACTGATATGATACAAAGGCCACATTTTATGTCATTATAATGTCACCATAAATACATTTTTCATCCTTTAGTATTTTGCTTTTGCCACCTCAGTGCAGTTCTGTAGCATGAACTGATATTTTATTTATTTTAAAAGATATTTTTCACTTAAGTGCATCATTATATCTCCTACAAGATGAGAGCTTCTAAAGCCTAGCTGTGGTGGAACTCACACTCTCTGAAATGGCTCAGCTATGTATTAAAAGCCAGAAAGAATATGCATAAAGAGCCACAGTAGCCCTTTCTATCCACTTCAAATTACAGAAAAATCAGTTTCCTCTGGCGAGACAGAACCACTTCTGGATGTGTCTCATACTCAGGAGGTCAAACACAGAGAGGAAAAGCCCTGAGCAACCTGCCATGAGCACAGTTTTCACAGAGACTTACAGGAAATCCTTTAGTGATTGGGACCTCAATATTGAAGATGAGAACTCGAGCTCTAAAGCGAGTGCAAACTTTAATGGGTTCCTTGGGATCACAAAATACAGAGCCCACACTACAAGAGAGAACAAAAAAAAAAATTTAAAAATCAAACAAACTGATATCTCTTAACACAGAAGTGTTAAACAATTGTCCTTTTCCAGTGCAGTGATTAAGAGAAGCAAATGACAAGCAACACCACTTCTATATAACCAGGGGATGTAGGTGCATGGATATCCAGGAACACTATATTAAAGCCTGTAACAAAATGCGTTCCTAGACAATTCAACCTTACTTTGTGTGTATGCATGAAGGGCTCTGTCTAGTTCAGTGAACAATTACGTCCATTGCTAATCAGTTTCTGAAAATGTCATTGTTTCCTGTGTGTAGATATTTTTAAGAATTGGACTTTCATTCAGAGATTCAGGGTTTCCGTTCAACAGCATAAAATACTGCAGGGTGTCCAAAATCGCAGAACTGTTGCCTGTAACTCAAATATTTTCTGGATAACAAGGGACCATCATGATCAGGACTCAAAACCTGAGCTTTCAGCAACACTCATTTCCAAAAAATTCTTCATGGAGTCACAAGAAAGCTGCTGCTTTTTACAAGTTGGTAAGTAGACTAGACACAGCTTTTTCACAAGGGCTAGTTTTAGCCATCTGAAATGAAAGGAATATTATTCCCGCACAAAAAAAACATGACGGAAGAGAAAAAAAAGCATGATTAAACATATACATCAAATTCCAACAATTTCAAGGGGACTTGAAAATTCATAGCTTTTCTGGACAACTCTAACAGATCTCCCAATGATGAATGACATCAAGGTAACAAACTGACTCAAGACTTCATTCAGCAACTATAACAAGACTTCCCTCACCCTTTCACCACTGAGAATCCCACCCCACTATGAAATGGGAACACAGAATATCTGTACTTTTCCCTTAAATCAGAGCACAGATTTCAAAAACTATCAATGCAAGGAGATTTTCAAAGAGTAGCTTGAAAGTCTGCTGTCTGAAGTGCAACTGGAATGTAAAAAAGGTGAACAAATTGTGGATCCAATTATCTGGCCTGAACAACAACTGACACTTAAAAAGCTTGAGGCTAATGCTTAGCATGAATCCTACAGACTGGAAAAGACACAAAGAGATTTGCCGCACCTCACTATCAGACCACCCCTTAGCAAAACATTTAGGAAAATAAATCTTACAGGCAGCTAAACGTGTTGAATAAACAGTTTCCATCAGTTCCACTTGTACAGGTTTACTTATTAGTACAAAATGGCAGTTGTTTGCATATGTCCTGTTAGAATGATTGATAATTTGAGAAGTTCTTTAAAATTTTTGTTTTATTTAGCAACATGGGCTGAATTTATTTGGCAATTAAAATGGCCAAGGAGTAGTCTAAAAGAAAAGGGCTTGGAAGGTTACTGGTGTCAGCCCTAGGGCAAAGGATGAAAACTGACAGTATTCTTCTGAGGCTGCCGTTGACATGCAGCAGATGTTTCCAACGTTTGTACATGCAAGCCAGGTGATATGCATCACTTCGGTTTTAAATATCCTGGTAGCCACATCATTCTTCAAGTAAACCGCTGTAATATAGCCCAGTGTAATAGTTATACAGCTTTTCATTAAAAACAAACCGTTACTTAGACTGAAACCCAGTTTTGCTCACTTGATTTTGATGATATCCATGCCGGTCAAAGTGAGACTAACGTGATCTCCTGCTGCAGCCCAATCAACTGGTTCATCGTGCAGTGTGATTCCTGGAAATGAGTAAGAACAGAACCTCACAGTGAAGTACCTAGGTTCTGAGCTACAAACAAACAGCTCTGTTTGGGCCATTTGTGCTTCATCAACCATTACTCATCAATTTTCAGTATGAATGGGTTGAGAGTAAAAGCTTTTTAACTGAGAAGACTGAGGAAGCTTTTCTTTCCCCTTGGTAAGGACTTACTATTCTCTCTCACCACACCCTGCACCATAACATGGCCTTATTCAAGCCAGAGGAGGGGACCTGGCCCTTGTCACCGGCACAGATGACGCAATCCTGAAAATGCTGTAGTACTAATATCTCCATATCTGCCCCACCCATCCTTTGAGGCACACGCACACCCTAGACCGCATCTTTCATATACTTTAATGGTACTGTGTCAACTTTCATTTACCTTAAGTGGGTTTGCTGACTCTTTCATAAAAAAGTGCAACTGAAGCCTTTCATTCGCAACATCGCATCTATTAGAAAGCACCTTTACAAGCAATTTAATTCTGATTTTTATGTATTTTTATTTCTTTAAAAGACAACCTGATGGGTGAGGACAAGACTAGCTCTGATTGAACATCCTGAGGTTTCTGATGGACACCAACAGAGAAAGAAAAAAACCTGGTTTTTTAGAATAACTGCATATATTTATAGGATCTAGTTCTATTTTGCTGCAGATTGTACCTCTTGACTTGCAGATTTGTTCCCAAAACCACTTGCCAGAAACATGCCAGAAAGCACGATTCAACTATAATCATGTTAAGTACCATTTTTTAAGCAGCACTGATAATTATTTGATATATCTGTCATTATCACATAATGAAAGAAATTCAGCCTCTTGAAATCAACTACTTGAATCTCAATGTGTAGACCACCTTAAGTAAATACTGTATACTAAATTAAATTATTACTTCTTTACATTATATAAAAATAGCACATGATTAATGAACTTATATGCCCAACATTCATTTGCATTTCAGTCATAAGAGAGGCAGTACAAAAGAAAAACCACAGAATCATGCTGCTGGAGATACTCAGACAAAATAGATCTTTTTCCATGGTACTTCCTCCACTCCCCACAGAGAGGAGTGACTATAGTGACTACCCAAATTCATCCACATTATTGTAACATTCCTGTGCATGTGAATAATGTGCATAAAATTGTGTAAGTTGATAGATTGAAGAGCTTCCCAAATTAGCACTGAACAAGCTGAGTTTGGAACAAAACAGACAACCAAACCAACACATTGCTGAATTCAGGCTAAATACTTATATAAAAAAAACCTATTCATATCTCAAAGATTCAATTTTTTATTCACTGGTCAATGTAGGAAAATCATAATTTTATCTTTCTATTTGCATATGAAATAAAACCAACTCTGCAGTACAAAGACAGCAAGCTTAATCAGGAAACAGCTAAGCACTTAATGTCTAGTTATTTCTTTTCAGAAATCAAATACATTGAAATTTAAATCAAATTTTCTTCTCTTTTCTGGTTGCTCAAGACAACAATATTCTGAAAGTTTGACATTACGAAAGGATCAGTGACAAACCTTAAAACATCTAACAGGAGCGATGATTTAATTCTCAAGCTTTTTCACAACCAATCCATAAGATTAATTTCTAAAGGTTGTTCAACATCCTCACACTTCTTAACAGCAGAAACACTCCACAGTAAAGCTGAATAGTAATGATTCCTGTACTGAATATCTTTATAGACATTGCTGGAACTCAAATGCTATTACAGGCTCTTCATAAAGCAATGTCAAAAGCCACAAGGCTATAACATTTGGATTATCTGATACAGTAAAAAAAAGGCAAGCAAGATTTCACATACTCTTCACAGACATATTTATACAGACACAGTCACATCTAAAGAAATTCGTTTTATGCTTTCACAATTTATGTTTGACAGTTAGTATCAGTTTGACAGTCTGTTACCATTTCAGTAACTGTTTCTAGCCCAGTATTGACCTGAAAGTAAACACGCTTCTGAAGACTGTACCTTTTGCAGTGCAAGTTTCATTGGGAGGCATTGCCAGAAGTCGTTCTCCAACCTGAATAAAGCCTGCTTCTATTTTACCAGTCACACAAAATCCTGAACCTTGGTCTGTAATAAACACAGTGACAATTTCAAAAAACTTCATAATACAGTCAGTTTCCCATCAGAAGCTAGTCCTTCACCAATTCATAGACAAGTTTTAACAGAATTAAGATTTTTTTCCTTCTCAGCAGTGTTCAGTACTTGCAAGTTAGCCAGCTGTGCATCATAATGAAAATGAAACATTAAATTCAAAACCTCTAGATCTTATGTTTTTCAGAACTAAGGAAGAAATGTTCTTCTTTAAACAAATGTAGGTACATAAAGCAATATTTTTTCGTTTTTTCAATATTAGAGTAAGTCCCTTAATTTCTAGCAATATTATTTAATTCAGCAGTTTCTCGCTATAATTACAGATAAAAGGAAAATGAAAGACATCTCATAATAATTCTTATGCATACAGGTGCAATTCCTATGCCATTTACTGTTTAACTGAGTCAGAATCCTACATACTCTGTCTATATATTACTTTTACTCCTGGAAAAGTCAAAGAATGATGCAGTTTTATTTAATATGAAAAACTATTATAACTGGAAATGATTTGAGTATTTCTGAAGAGAAGATCAGCAAAGTTTTCGTCTTCAATGTCCTAGCAGTCTGTTCATCATTTGAATGATATGCCAGTTACTTTCCACAGATATGCTACACATGCACATTTATGCACATACACCTTAAGAAATGTCTCATCATCTTAGCATATGTTCCCAGGTGTGTTCAAAAAGAACTCTCTGAACTGATTCTACAATGACATTTTCAGTATCCACACAAACAACAAATTATCTTTTGCTGAACATCAGAATTCGGCAATATAAGCAAGCATCTTAGTATTTTGTGTCTCACATTAAATTAAAAGCTGAATTTAAAAGAACAAATTGATCTCAAGATCTGAGGTCACTTGCTACTGTCCTGCTCTTTGCATTCATCACAGATACCGATGAATGCTTCTGTGTAATGAATGATTCCATCTTTCTATTTGGAAAAATATTACCAGTATGCCTGCATGCTAATTTTCCTCTATTCATTCCAGCAAATGAGATGAAACACAGACAATGAACAGATGACATCAAATGTCAAACATAAAACTATCAAAGCTGGTACTGGCTAGAAAAAGAATACCCAAGTCAGGTTACAGACACCACCTCAACATGGTACACAAAATAACCTGAAATTGGCTTTGCAAGCACTTGTGGCAACCAGAAACATGAACTGATTCCAGGTTCTCAACCACTCCCAAGCACAAGAGAACCATTTATCTTTTGTTCACAACACTGCCAGGTCTGGCTTGGTAAACCATCATGGCCTTTGAAGCTCCACCAACTCCCACGCTGATTGCTTCCCAAAAAGTGTCAAGTTCCTTCAGTTCCCCCTGAAATTAGTGCATGTGCAAAATGGACAGCGGGGGACAGAATCAGGGCATAAAAAATGGCCCAATTTCTCTGCATCATGGTATTTGGGTTCTGCCAGGACACGTTCTTTGTCCTCAGGATTTGGTTGGTGGACAAGGTATTTTAGGGTCAGATCAGTCATACCCCAGACAGAATTACAATATGGTAAGTGGGGACTGATGCAGCAGTGAAGGGATTTACTGAGACCTCTCAGATCGGGAGACAGTTTGCCTGGAGAAAATGAATATTACAAGGACTGTGGAAGATAACAGCTAAAGCTGGCTGAGGCATATGAATCATATATGTGAGCAGCCTTAATAGAGAAAGGGGTTTTCCAAACTATGTAGAAGTACACTCAGCACTCTCACTTTTTAACACACTTCTATGGACAGCGCCTCCTGAGCATGCACAGGTACTGGAACAGAGCTGATAACAACTGTTGCCTCATGTACTTCTATCTGCAGCTACTTCCTCTGGTGGCATCAAAATTAATTAACTTTTGAGGTCATACCATAAGAAAAAATAGTCTAAAAAAAACACCTAAAAGGCCACATTTAGTGATAAACCCTCTATATGTAAATTGAGACCCTTCCAAAGTCATTATTTTTTTGCATACTTTAGTAAAATAGATGTAGTCAAAATTGTTTATTTTTTGAAACTTTGCTCAACCCAAAAATGATTATTGGCAGCTGAAAAGTTGTGATATTATTTTGAAAGATATCAATCAATAATCCTAACACACTTTCCTACAGCTCATGAAATTAAAGAAGAAAAAATAAACCCAGAGATGGCATAGATGACAAAACCAGTTGTATCACACTAGGGTAAATTCCCACACAAGTTTTCAATATTCAGCATTATGGCTTAAGTAAAATCAGCTAACCAATGGCATGCACAGCATCTAGTGTTTTCTCAAAGGTCCACATGAAAATTGCACAAACCTGGTATTTCCAGGTTTATACTATTTACAATCAGTATTTTGATCCGATTTTTTTTACCTCCCCTATAAACACCCTAAATAGAAAGCAAAATTTCTTAAAATAAGAATTTTAATAATCATATTTTATTAAAAATATTTACAACAGCTCAAATCATACTGTCATTGATACTGCAACATTTCTCAAGGGACCTACAGAACATTTCAAATGTGATGAGTCTAGAAGCCTTATTTCTTCTAAGTTATCTGCAATTGTAAATGACTAAATGGAAAAAAAAAAAAAAAGATCAAGTTTACCATGAAAATCTTACAGGCTCAAGGCAGTCTATTTTTGCCAGACAATCAAAATAAGAACTGATTATAGTCCTTGCTGTTAGACAATCAAAATAAGAACTGATTATAGTCCTTGCTGTTCCCATCTTTATTAATGTTAGGAAATAGCTCACTGCCTTAAATCCTTGGCTGCTTGTAACAGTCTCACCACCACCACCATTTTCTTCCACCACACCTACCCCAATTCTTATACAAAAATAAAGGAATGTATCATTATTCAGAGCTACAACAATTAACAGAAAAGGAACAAGACAAACTTGTTTAAAATCTAGAACTGGAAAGCAAAAGAGCCCAAAGCCACCCTCATAAAAAGTTTGAGAAATATTGATTTAGTCCAGCAGAACCAGTTTGGGAAAGTCCCACACTCTATTCCACAGAACCATGAATTCATTACACCAACAAATAACTGGTCACGCAGATTGGCTTCCTCAATTATTTTTCCAGTGTGTTTCACCTTCAGCAGTACTATTTAAAATTTGGCAAGGAATAGTACCTGAAAATGTACTATCCTGGTCCAGGACTACACATGAAGTTTCAACTTTAAGTCTTATTTTGACAGTGTTTTTTAGCAATTGTGTTAAATATCACTGAAATTATGGTAAAAATATAAAAACAACAAACCTTTAAAAACATCAGCAACACACAGTCTAAAAGGTTTATCCACTGATCTCTGTGGTGGCTTGAAAGAATCTGCAAATAAATTGATAAGATTTTTTAGAATGTCTGTATGTAATAACTATCTCAGCAACTTCTCAGTTAGAGAAATTAATTATGTTGCATTCCAATGACTTTGTCTCACATTTTCCCCAAAACAAAAGTCTTAACAAACACAGGACTAAGATGTATTATTTTAAATGAGGAAAATTGTACATACCAATTTGCTCTAACAAACAGTTTCCTTTATACCATTGTGTGAGGTCACTTGACTGACCCCTTGTGACTAGATTTTCACCGCCAAGGCCACTTGTTGGGATATAAGCCACATCTGATTCCTAACAAACAAAACAAACAGATATGAAGCATACATTAACAACAGTATCTCCTAGCAAAAGCAAGAGGTCCATTTTTACAATGTTACGCATCTAAACTTTAAAAGAATAGTTGTCACATTCATATTTCCCCTGGAGAAGGCAGGTTACTCAGTGGATCCATTTCCTTTGTGGTTACCTCTTGCCTGATCACTCTGCTCCAACAAAGAGTTGGAGATACCTAAATATGATTGTATCAATGCTGATAACTAGAAACGGAGTTCAGGTAACAAACTCCTCCATGTTTGACAGGCAAAACTTTGGTTTGAATTGCTGCTTTATGCATAGGGATTGCAGGAAGACCACAGCCAGTTCAAATGAACAGTAGTTGGAACTGAGAAAACACAAGAGGAATGTTCTCATGAGCTCATAATCCACACTGACACCTGCTCCAGTATAAAATCCTCTACTGTCATTCACGTAATCCTGAACATTAAGACAGACCATTCTTGGTCTCATCTGCTTTGTAGACAACAATCCCAAGAAACTACAAGTCATCTGAGTACCCCAAAGATTCAACAGACCTAAGCAAAGATAATAACACAGAGTATTAAAGTAGTGACTACCCTTATGTAGGGCAAAACCTCACCCTACCAGGAAGAAAAGGAATATGCTACACTATGTGCAGAAAAGTGACACAAAATAACCTGACTGTAGGAAAAGCTCATCCCACCCAAATGCTTGGACAAAGCAACAAAGGCCCCACAAATATATTACCTTAAAGCCAGCTTGCTTAAGAAATTGGCCAAGCTTACTCGTAATTTCCTGAAATCTTTCCTGTTGCCAATTGACCTAAAACAAAGCACAGATTATAATACGATAATAAAATGATAGATTTTTAACCATGACTTGAACATACAGCTGCATGTCATCAATTCTGTAGTAGAAACAGATGTGTATTTATAAACATGAGATTTCCAGGTGCATTGATACTTGAATATATAAGAGCATACAAATTATCAATAACTGATCACAAACAACACATCACCAAATTGCAAGCCCTTTTCATTCCAACAGTAACCTTTTTTTTAAGTTTACACAAAATTCAGATTCAGCAAGATATATTCAACAGAGTAGTAACTTAAAACATAAATAGCAATCTTTAACACACTACACATTTAAATAGAACTATTGAGGTCTTCACCTGAATGACCACTAAGATGACCTTACAGATGCCACTATGATAACTGCTATGTGAGATTTCCACAAGTACAAAAGGGATTCCTGCTCATTTTAGCACCAAAATTAACCTTCTGTGTACTTGGAAAATACACCCATAAATAAAAAGAATGGCATAGTAAAGTCTAAACATAAGGGACAGAGCTGTAAAGCAAAGAAACATTGTTTTGCTATTAGTTTCACAATACTGATCCTTAAACTGAATAACCACAAATCTAGACAGAAGCCCCCCACTTAAATGAAGAAACTAAACGTGTACCTGGTCCATTTTATTGACTGCAACAGCCAACTGTGTCACTCCAAGAGAGCGCACTAATAATCCATGTTCTCGAGTTTGTCCACCCGTCTCAAACCCTGCCTCAAATTCTCCTCTGCTGGCATCCACAACCAAAACTGCCACATCAGCCTACATAATAAGAAAAAAAAAAAAATCAAAGTGGTTAAGAGGTGGAAATAATCTGGGTAAATACCTCAATCATAACATTTCACACAAAACGTACTTTACACAGAAGGAATCCTGATGTCCTCCAAATGTAATTGAAACTGCTCGGTCCCATCTGTATCATACTCACTTTGGTGAGATATCATGGCATTATGCCATCTTATGTCATAAGCCAGTACCTCCTGGTTAAACATAGGATAACTGCTGGTTTGGGGAACCTGTCCCCTTTAATCTACCCACTGTGGACATTGCACACACAGACCTAAACATAAGCAGCCTATGCTCAGAAGATTTAGAACACAATGTAGGAGCACAATGTCCAGTTCTTCCTGCCTGAGTCTGTACACCTTCTTAGTGAGATGCTGCAAAAATTACAAACAAAACACCACACTATACAACTGAGACAACCAGTTGTACTGTACAGTAGATTGTATGCTGCATATGAATGCTTCACAGTCCACTCAACACACTGGAGCATGCCAAAATCACAAGGCGGCAAAGACAAAGTAGCCTATTTTACCACCTAGACAAAACCCTCTGCCAAAGCATTAAGAGCTTTTGTGCAGTCTACAGCATTGCACAAAAGTCAGCTTGTAAGCACTGGGAAAAACACAGATCTTGCTGTTAGCCTTAAATGCTGCTAATATTTCTTGTACTTTTCCTGCTTTGGTAAGTAACTGGCAGTTAGATCATCATCGTGCACTGAGTGATGGCAACAGACGTGAACAACAAACGTACTGGTGTCAACAGGCAGGTGTAAGAGGACTGAGGAAATGAACGTAATAGAAAGAGAAAGAAAACGTGGTATTTTCTCCCTTTCCTTAAATGCTTACACTTCAGAATTCTAGGAAAAGAAACACCATCCTGACTCTGAACTTCCCTCGCCTTGTCCTAGGCATGAAATCCCCACAGCTCAGAGATGGTGGGATTGTGAGGATGGGAAAAGGATGACTCATGAATTTCCTCAGAGCTCCTAGACTCAGAAGTGCATTGCAGTGAACTTCTTCAAAAGAAAGAAATCCTGCATTTTCTAAATTATAAATTATAAAAACAGTACCTCAGGACTTACTGAATGTGTATCAAAGGCCAGATGCTGGCCTTGATAAGTCTGATTTGCATTTTGCTACCAGCAGCTGGGGATTCACCTCCTAACAGTATTCTCCACAATTAAAAGGCACAAAAGCCATTTCCAGCTATTGCTTCAGCACTGAGCCTACTCTAACAGGGAACAGAAAGTTGCAGTTTCAGTGATTCCTTAACAGGCTCCAGAACAGACCAGGCCCTCATCACCCTGAGAGCTGGAACACAGAGATACCAAGCTTTATTCAGTTAGCCCTGTCTTCTGTTGAACTGATACAATTGCAGGGGGATCTGCAACTCTTTCCTTAATATTTCTGCCTGTGTAATTTTTCCCCGAAAAGAAAAAACTATTTAAACAACTATTGTAAAGAAATACCACATCTGAGTCAATATTTGCCACCACTTTGAAACTATTCACTTCTAATTTTAAAACTCGTAAGATTGCAACAACACGTATTTCACCACATATAGACGGCTGTATAAGCACTATACCATAATTTCCAAACTTCTGACTATTCTGCAGCCTAACCACTGGGTCATAAGGTCTGAATTCTCACCCAGGGTCTTCTTCAGAGCTAACACAGAACTTGGATAAACCAGTCTCCCTATAGTGCAGTTCTCTATCTGTACGATCATACCAGAAGTACTCATCCAAGTACTCAAGAAAGATCTTAAGATATAACCCGTATTTCAGACAGTTATGATATACACAAAGCAAAAACATATACACAGCTTAGCTTTAAAAAAAAAATTAAATCTCTGGTTTGGAGAATCAGTTTTATTATTTAAAGAAGAGTGCCTTCAAGTGAAAAAAAAAAATCATTCCTATTTATGCCATGTAACCATGTTATTTTCCCCCCACCTCTGAGGTATTATTTCCACAAATAACTAATCTATAGAAGACTAGTAAGTGCCATAGTGAAGTCAATGGGTACTGTCCAATGCTTTCGACTTCACCGACTGTTCCTAAGAAAAGTGGCATGCAGTCTCCGCAAATATCCTCCTGACAAGATAGATGCATCCTGTATAAACTGTTATCTGTTTTCTCATCTCCTAAAAAATACACTGTAAAGCAGAAAAATGTGTTTTGCTTGACCTATAAATCCTTTTTCTTTACGTTCAAAATCACTTAAAATCTTAACCTACAACAAGACTTTCACTGAACTACTCACTGAGTAAACATATACCACATCTGAATAGCATTCAAAGCTCAAATATGATTTTATCAAACTGCAACTACTAAATTACTTGTTTAATAAGACCCTCCTCACAAACATTAGCATCAAAAAAGCAACTACCTTTAATGTTTAACAAACACATTTTAAGTTTAGAAAACGCAAAGATAGGTTAACGCTATCAGTGATTCCATTGCAGTTCATCTTAGATTTTAAAAGAAAAAAAAAAAAAAAACAATTTAAGAAGTTACAAGTAATACTGATCTTGGAAAAAGCATTTTAGACCATCTTTACCTGTGCAGCTCCTGTGATCATATTTGGAATGAAGTCTTTGTGGCCTGGAGCATCCATCAGTGTAATTACTTTAGTTGGTGTCTCGAATTTGGTCATACCCACATCCATTGTCACCCCCCTTAAACAAAGCATATATGCAATGCACCATTAAAATTGCTTTAAAACTTCACAGAGATAAAAAGTAAACTATTAAAAACACAACCATGAAATTATACACTTCATACCTTCCACTGATTTAGCTTTCACCATAGGGATACCTGCATGTTGGAAGAGCAGACCTCTAGAGCTGCCTTCTAGTAAACCCAGCGGTGAAGAAAAAGCCCCAGAATTTCCAGTACTACCATGCACCCATAGACTGTGTCCCAACAAGCACAGCGAGAACACGAAAACTGAACTGCGTATTTAAATCCCTACTAATTATACTTTTGATATTTAGTTCTTCAGAAAAAGGTGTCAGAGAAACATAGCTGAGTTTAAAAAAAAAAAATAGGTAGTATAGGACTATAGAGATACACAAAGATCCACAGGCAGAACTCCTGATTACCAAGGAAGGATCGCACTCAGTTCCACTCAGTCGAGATGGACTCAGTTCCACATCTCGCTAACCTCCACATGTTCTGCATGACACACAGGATAGGACCCATTTCATCAAATGCAAACGCCTACTGTAAACATGTCTGTATCTGGGTTAGTCATCTGCATCTCCCTTTACCGACAATCAAGACAGACTAGAATTTTCAAGGGACAAAACATCTTGCAGTAGCAGATACTTTTAGTATGCTACTTCCAATCACCAAAAAATCCCAACAACAAAACAAGCCCCTAAAAATCCCAAACATTTACAGATGACTCCAGAAAGTTTGGGGTTTTTTTAAAAATAAAAAACTCAGAGCAAAGAGAAAACAGAATCAATCAAAAACACCAATTTAGAAAACTCACTTCTTCAATATAAAAATGTAATTTAAGTTTCATATCTCAAATTAATAAAGGCCTTTCATAGCATACAAGCTATAATTGCTAATTATAGCATACAAATATAATTGTTAATTTCATTAATTTGTAGATTTTATTCTAAAAGTAATGTAAGTCACACGTGATGAACTGACATTTCAAGGCTTAGTTTATCAGACGAGTATTTTCTAAAAAATGCTGTTCTTTCACAGAAAAAAAGGTAACTCCCATCCAAATGTATTTCTACCTTTCTCTTTCTTCACCAGTTTCATCCAAGACCCATGCATAGGCAAATGAAGCTTTACCAGCCTTTTTAGATTCCTGTTCGTATTTGTGCATAGTTCTTTTGTTCACATTTCCCAAAAGGTAGAGCAAATGACCCATTAAAGTACTTTTGCCTGCATCAACGTGTCCTGTGGAAGCAAGTAAATATTACAGCAATTTTATTCATTTATACGATTTAGTTACAGCACAACAAATATCCTAAACATATGAACATCACATGCACTGACAATGCTTCTGTAATCCACAGAACTTCATAATCCTATGAGACAGAGACACAGGAAGACAGTTTACTGTAACAGCCAGATAGCATGACAGCCATAGAGCACCTCCAAATTCATGCTAAAAAGAACACACTGCAACAATGAAACCAAACCAAGCATGCTCTGTATGCTTAAAGGGACGCTAAGTCAACCTCACTGTCCAAGTCAAAGACATCTGAATGCACTCCCTCCAAAAAATGCAGATGCAACTGAAAACAGTAAGAGATTTCCCTGGACTGAGGACAGTTTTGCTTCTGTATCACTTCTAGATTCAATCAATACAGTTTTTAAACTTTATATTTGTCAGAAAAGTAATTTAACAGTATTACCTATTACCACCAAATTCAGCAGTTGCTTTCCTCCTTGTCTCTTCTCCAACTCTGCTTTCACATCTATTTGTGGTCTTGCCTTGCTTGACTTTTTTGCTGGAGTAGGCACCATATTCTGCTCTTCTGAAACCTGCACTACTTGGGGCAAAAGAGTAGATTTTGAGACAGCCTCAAGTACCCCAGAAGCTGCACTGGCATCTTCAGGTAAAAGTCCTTTCTGAGGTGTATTAGGGTGGCCATTTTCCTCAGCAAGCGCACTAGGGGAAAAAAGAAAACACAAAGAATGCAAATGGCAAAGAAGACATAGAACTAGGGGACAGAAATTACACTATCATGTAAGCCCCAAGGAGTATGTGATAAGCCCATTAAGGTGAAACTGATAAGCAGCTGGATAAAAACTGCACAGATACCAGCTCTAAATATCTCGTCTGAAAAGCGCTGTTGACAAAAGCAAGATAAGAAGAAATCTTGTAAAACAGATGAAACAGATAAACAACCTTTCCATAGACTCTTCCTTTAACAGGAAAGGACAATTATGCAGAACAACCACCGAGCAGGTTCCTCTGAACTAAGAGCCCAAGTCAACTTTGAAGCACAGAGCCTGAAACAGTTTCCACATACAGTGCCATTACTACAGCTGAACTTAGTAACGTTTTATTGTGAGAACAGCAATATAACATAAAAGGTTGATATTAAGCACATGTAAGCTGCAATTTAAAGTGCAATGCTTATACAGAACTATAACAGATAAGATTTATCAGTATTGAAAAAATTTGTTCCATGCATCAAACAAGGCACCCAGGACTAAAGAGATGTGGACTCTCAAACTCTGTTTTACTAACACCCTGTTCTCCCACAAATCACCACACTAATCCTAATGGTAAATAATCCTAAATATATTATTTTCTTACACCCTCTCTTTTTATCTCCATTTTGAAAATGAACATATTTTTCTGACTTACACAAGCTTTCTGAGAATGTACAATATTATTCTTTACCTGTCACAGCAAAGATGATCGCTAAAAACAAACATTAAGTAACATTTTAAAGACAGCAAAAGCTTTCTTACTGCCTGACAGAGCTGCATGGTGAAGCACGGTCTGCCAACATTCTACCAAATATCAATATAGCAAATGTCAATACACAAACCACTGATTATACAGTAAAATAAAAATCCCTTCGGAACACCGCATTTAAAATTTTATCCAAGGGGAAGAAGCTTCTTCCCCTGGAAAATTGAAAATCTGGTCAAGCTCAGTATCATCCATGCTGCAGACTGCTTTCTCTGGAACAGGTTCATGCAGGCTCTCAGAGTCAAGTGTTTCCACATCCACAGTGAAATCTTCACTCTCTACTTTCTGTTTACATGCCACAATTAACTACCCAGTTTTAATCTTTTCAACTTCTACAAAGAAAACTATTTGTTTTGGTACTTCAGAATCCCACACTGTGACATCTCAGCTTTTATTTGACATTACTTCTCATTTTCTGTCTGCGTAGGAGTATTTGCATTGCATTAGTCCCTTTCCATTACACAGATCTCATGGAACAATACAGTCTAAACATGTTAGTCTACTAAACAAAGCTATTGAAGAGTTATGATCTAAAAAATTAAACATAAATGCTCAGATCAAACGCAAACTTAGCCTCCCATTACAACACTAAGTAAGATGGGACATTTTATGGCTCCCCCTTCCTCCCCACAGTTTCAGAACCCACCTGTCTTATCAGTATAGCAGCAGACTGATTTTGACACCTTTTCATAAGGCCCAAAGCCAAGTTTTTCTCTTGATTGTGAGACCAAAGCAGAAATTCCAACACTCATTTTTTTGGCTACAGTTCCAAAACCCAAGGTCAGGTTCTTGCCTCAAGCCTGGATACCCAGGCGTGCTTCCCAAATTAGCTAAGCAAACAACTTGGTTTATGCCAGCCATGACGGCTGCAGGAGTACAGATGGTACCTGTGTTTCTGTATAATGGATAGAAAATTCTGTATAAAGCCTATTTGATATTAAATAAAATACAGGTCTATAAGGTCTATTTATATTTTTGTGTTAAAGTCTTTCCTAAAAAGAAGTTACTCTATCAAAATATTCCAAACCCCTTGTAGGAGCAAGTTTATATCAAACTACTGCCTTAGGTCACATAATCTTGACATTCTAGAATTCACACTACAAAGTCAACTGCTCTGTATCACCAACTATTGCTCCAACTTTACAGATAGCATTGCAGCTTGACAAGGTGAGTAATCTTTATAACACTGGATTCTCTAAAACAAAACAATAGTTGGTCAATATTGCTTTACATGTAGCAATGAAGAAAGTTGACCGCATATGAATTCTTCCACAGGGAAAAAGTCACTACAACTATTTATGCTTTCTTTTACCATAAAAGGTAAGTGCTTTTCTATAAGGCTGAACAGAAGGCTCTGTCTTTAAAATTCTTCAAATAGTACTTTAAGTTTTAGCTGAAAATCTACTTTGTAATGGCAAAACAATTATTTTCTCCAATGTCTCTGCAGGGAAATTTTACTTCATGAAAACAGACTGGAAACAATAAGGTTGATAGAGGGTAAATATAGAGAGAACTGTGGTAACAAAGTTTTCTACATATTTTAATAAGGTATTAAAAATCATCTGAATGATGTAAAGTATACCAAATAATTTTTGTCACAATCATTTAAGAGAGTCTCATATATTAACAATTAATTTGCATTAGACAGCTTTCATCAAAATTAAGACTCTTCCATCTTTTTCTCTTTTTTCAGGCAAACTTCAGTTCAGTCTCAGCATAATATCTAGCATGTTCACACTGAAGTACCAGGACTAGTGCCAATATGCAAAGGTCACACTGAAATGCAAATATGGTATTTTACATTGGTATCAAATTTTCTTCCTTGAAAGTCTAATATTTGAAGTTCTGGAGAAAACTATTTGTATAAGAAGTCATATCAAAGCAGCCTTTACAGCTGGCAATAGTTTTCTCTCCTTTTCAGCGTCTGCATCTCTTTCCAAACCAACTTTTTAAACGTGGAAAAAAAAAAAAGGCAGTAATTTAGATGAAGCTGAAGTAATGTGACCCAAAAACATAGCTCTCATATTTTTTTATAGCTTTCCAAAATACATTCAAGCATTGTCACATCAGCCTATTAGGAAACAGGAATGTATTTGCAAAGAGAGGTTATTTGTAAGCCTCTGAATTTTGTTTTGTTAAACTAGGCAAAGATTTTTTTTCTAACCCCAGATGCTAAGATCCTCCTGCAGGCCAAAGCCAAAGTCACTAAGGATTCCCCAAAACAGGATGGATTTTGTGTGGTAGAATTTAAACTAATAACAGCATCTGAAAGAACCATGGTTATTGCCAGAGACACTAAGTATTCTCTCATTTCTACCTAGCTCTTATTGCAACCACCACTGCTTAAGGATGCCAAATAGCTTTTACTTCGGGTGGTGCAAAGAAAAAGTGCTAGATACAAATGAAAGGAGTAAAACAAGGCTCCAGCCATCATTAGGCCTTGCTACTTTTTCAAGGGTACAGTATTTGAACCATCAGTACAGTGCTAGAGTTTAAGTTTCAGATATTACTGTGTTTTAGAAACCTGGAAATAACTTGTACCACAATAAAGCTAGACTTGCCATTTCAGAGAAGAAACATCAGAATGGATAGAGCATATGATCTACTTAAGAGCATCCCTAATAACACAATTCAGCTTTTTGCTGACCAGTGTCAGGGAAAGGGAGAGCAAGTTTATTGCTAGGTACCTAAACAGGAAAGTAGGCAGATTAAATTCCAGTCTCATGGAAGTACATGGAAAGAAATGTAATAGTAAGACCCTGACAGTTGGTTATGCTTCATGGCGACCAGATGAGTTTATTGAAAGCTTGATAAAGGCTCAGCAAAATGCTAAGGAGCTCCATTTCTGACAGTCAATAAACAAAATGAATGACAATGGAAATGTTCTCCAGCTAGCCTCTTCCCACAAGGTTTTCCAAAATTATTGAATTGAAAATCCCTGTCAGAAAGCAGTACCAGTGTGTCACTAGTGCAGGCACTTGGGAATATAACCAAGTCAACTGCACTAGAAAGCATCTGTAGTAGCAAAGTTCCAGCTTGGTCTGAGCCATGGCAACCTACCATAGGAAGAAAAAATATATTGGAGGAAGACCACTTCCTAAACTATTGCTTGCATCATTGTTTGAGAACTTGATGAACTATCAAAAGCAGTCTCAATTTGCTAACCACTGCTATCTGGTAATGTGGAGCCACTGATTGATTATGCAACTCAACTTCTTTGAAAGGACAGAACCATTATGAACCTTGCACGCACACTGAGATGATGTACTCAAGAAAGGCTGCCCATCAGCAATTCAGGCACAAATGTCAAAACAGCCTAATACAGCTCTTTTGGAAACCAGCAGACAAACCAAAGCCTGGCAAGGACCAACACTTAGTCAAAACTAAAACTGCCAGGCCAGAAACTTCCTATGCTGTCTTGTCAACAAGGACCATAACAGTAAACAGAATAAAATGTTATAGTTACATTACTGTTTTCTGAGGAATATTAATAAATACAACACATGTTGTTATAAGACACATTAGAAGGCATTCAATCTCACACATCTATTGAAAGGTTCACACCACCACGCATTCAAAGAGGAACCTGAAATCTCATCTGCTCAATATTAACTGTTCAGAATTTAGCTTTTAAACATTATTTTCAATATTCTAGTCTGGATGCTGAGTGAATTATTTTTACACAACCGACTCTTTCGGAGTACTTACAGTCATTACAGAAATGTCTACATTTATTTCCCCTTTCAAAATTATTAATTACAAAATATTGGTCAGACTAGTTAAAATAATCAATCCTTTTTTGGTCACAACTTCTTCTAGCTTCCTTTATTACCTAACAGAAAGAAAAAGCCAGTAAACAGTTTTGCTAGAACATTAGTTTACCAGCAAATTCCATTTTCTGTAAGCAATCCCACTAACACCCAGAAACAAAGGCAATCAATGCTCAAAGCAATTAATGACTTCCAATAATCTATTCATTTCAAATAAGATTCACTGATTAATATGAGGTTATACCTGATAACAAGACTGAATCATAGACTGAATAGTTAGTCAAAGAACGGGGGGTTTTTGCTAATGCAAGGCTGCTGCTTGTAAAAACATGGTCCAAAAATTACCTTTAAGATCCCATATGGGTAACTCCAAAAACTACTTCATATGCATTATACAATTTACTTCTAATGGTATCTGCACCAGCATCATACAAATATTTTGGGGTAAAATAGGGGGCACAGTTACAGATGTTTTAGAATCCATTTAGAATGCTTTGAGTAATTTATACTGGTTCTTTTGGTCAGTGACATAAAGTATGTACTTAAAAAGCTGCATTATTATAAACACCCTCCAGTAAATTAACAATGAAACAAGAACATAAAAGAGTTATGAAAAGGGTCAAAGGAACAAGTCTTTCATAGGTGTTAATAAACACAGATTCCTTCTCTTCCTTAACAGGTTATCCTTATTCTGCCATTAATCCAGAAGGTAACTGCAAAAGAAAAAAAATCCAACCATAATACTCGTTGAATTGAGGTGGAGGTTCATGTTTTGTTTTGTTTTTCAAGTCTAGTAATAGATAATTCTCTGCTTCTATTAAGTCAAGGTCATAGGCCTTGGCAGCGCCTCCACAGCAGTCTGTTAGACAAAAGAAGAAAGGAGGCCCTCATCAGACTCCTTGAAGAAGGGGTCTTCAAGACATGCAGGTACCTTTACCATTTAAATTGTATCTTCTTCCATATTCATTGATTGGCTGTGCTCCAAATCTCACACTCTTTTACAAATCACTCCACTTCTTACCTATCCCTTCCACTTAAAGCTAAATACCTAATGCATATCCAATTTCTACAGTAAATAGAAGTTTGTTTTCAATTAGCATTTCAGCAGTACTACTAACTGAGATGAATTAAAAACCATCTTCATAATCACAGAATGACAGACTACGTTAGGTTAAAAAGGGTCTTTTAAAGGTCATCTAGTCCAGTCCTCCTGCAATAAGCAAGGACATCTTCAACTAGATCAGGTTGCTCACAGCCTGGTCCAGTCTGATTTTGAAAGTTTCCATGGGTGGGGCACCCACGACCTCTTTGGGGAACCTGTTCCAGGTGTTTTAACACCCTCACTGTAACGAACTTCTTCCTTATATACAATCTAGACTCCCTTAGAGTTTAAAACCTTTACACCCTTTGTCCTGTCAGAACCAGCCCTCCTAAAATGTCTGTCCCCATCTTTCTTATATACCCTCTTCAGGTACTGGAAAGCTGCAATAAGGTCACCCCAAAGCATTTTCCAGGTTGAGCAACCCCAGCTTTCACAGGCTGTCTTCATAGGAGAGGTGCTTCATCCCTCTAATATTAATCTTGGTGGCCTCCTCCAGGCTCACTCCAACAGGTCCATGTCTTTCCTGTGCTGAAAACCCCAGAACTGAAGGCAGCACTCCAGACGGGGTCTCAAAAGAACAATTATTAAGGATTTATCTAAAGGATTTACCCATAGGTCCTGAAGGCTTAGTCTTTTTTCCGCCACTGAACTGCAAGCAAGCATGGTACAAACCATGTCAGTGACCCTGAAAAGAAGCAGAATGGCTGAGAACCATGTTGGAGACAACCATCTTTCATCAGAGACTGAGTCATCACTAGCCTATCCAAGAATTAATTACTTTAGTCTACAGATGAGGAAACATTCTTCTTATGTCCTCCTTCCCTGTGGAGCAGTCACACATGCTAGGTAAGTATCAGATACAAAATTCCGTATTTGCTCTTTTTTGGAAACAAACATTTTAAACAGTCATTATTACCATTTTTAAAAAAAAATCAATCACAACTTCTTAAAATTAGATGGCAGATCTTCACTCACTTAATACTCCTTTCTTTTTCTAAGTTTCTATCCAAATTAAATTACTATACAAAAGTCCCCATGGAAAACTCCACTTCTAAGATGTTTAATAAGAACATAAGAGATGAAGGTGCACGGAACTTCATGAGTCCAGTTGTCAAACCCAGAGTCACTGATTAGTAACACCAAGTGAAAAAAAAATCATGCTTCCTTTATTTATTGCAGATTTCCAAGAGTACAGACAAAATATTTTGAAAGTCCCAGAAATTTTTCATTCAGAGCTTATTGCATCTCAGGAGATTGAATGAAGGTGATGTCTTTTAGCAGTGACATTTAGCAGCATAAAGGAATAATGACATCAGCTTCACACCTTGTATTAAATGTGCTTAAGCAGAAGAAACTGCTTACAGTTATCAAACATGCACAAGATACTATAAGATGAAGCCTATGCTGCCCTCTTACTCCCAAAAATGCTTTCCAGATCAGAACTACAAACACCACAGGATGAGGCTGGGATGCTGGCACTTACACTTTAGAATTTTTTGACCACAGGATGAACTGTGGAATTTCTTGCCACACATAAGATGGCTATTTTAAGAGTGGGTTCAAAAACAGAATAAGGGCACCTAAGTAAGAAAATACATTCTTAATAGAAAGAGACACAACCAAAAAATAAATAAAAATTGTGGGGAGCCACAGAACACTACACAATGATACTTCATGGACCCAACATACATGTCCCGTCCTTATATATTTCTTTAACTATTCACTGCTGGCTATTGCTGTAGGTAGACTCTGATTCAGATGTCTGTCTTTTTGCTCTCATGAGACATCCCCCTCAACAGTTCCAAGTCAGGATAAAATTAGAACCACTCTAATTTAGCTATAGCACAAGTAGGGCCGAACTCTACAACAGTTGTACCCTGGACACCTGTTAAAGTTAATAAAAGCTGCAGAGGAAGGCAAGGTTTAGCCATAAGTGATTGTTTTCCCCATCACCTATTCTTAAATATATTACTTCCTTTGAAGAACATGCAATTACAGTTAAGCTTTATTGATTTCATAATTCCACTTAGAGAACTAAATTTAAAATAAACGAACACCAAGAAAGTTCAGTATTCTATGAAGCGGATGTTTAAATAATCTGACGACCTGGTATCTCTATACACTATTCATAGTGAAAGGATTTGTTAAACTCAAAACGTGAGGTACCATCTTCTGAAAGTAATTCTGAGTCAAACAAGAAGCTGAGATGGTTAGTTCTGAAGAGTTACACTAAAGCTGCTGTGAAAAATAGAAAAAAATAAGAAGAAAACTTGCTACAGGTGCATCAGTTTGCACCTGCTGATGTACCTTGATGTATGAGGGCTTGGCTTACCATGGAACTTCAAATCCCATAGATTGTTTCTTTCCAGACACTGTCATTTTGGTAATTTTTGGCACAATTTCAGATTCCATTCTGGCTGACTGGGAATCCCTTGTTTTTCCTAGTAATAGACAAAAAGTAAGTTTGAACTTAAGGTTGTTACTAACAGGCGTTAAATATAAAGTCTAACAAATCCCATTACTTCTCTCCAACCCATCGATACCAGTCCTTCATGACCAACTCTCACATTTCAGTATCTTATGTGAATATATTACATAATTCATCAAAATAACCTACAGTTAGACCTATTGTGAAAATCTCACCTCTATCTCCAAGCATTCACATGACACCTACACTATGCAAGAGCTTTACTAGAAGCAGCTCTGCAAGATGCCAGAAGCATTTCGTGCAATACGAGGTAAGGAAATATTTGCAGCTTCTCACTAGATGATTGGATAAATACTTCTTTAGAGTTTTACTTTTGCCTTAACATTGTAAAGCAAAAAATATGTCCACCTCAGGGAATGCTAGCAGCGGCACCAGCTATGTGTGGGCTGCAAGGCCTTCCCTGAAACCTGAAAACAGAGTTGTCTTGTACTGAATTACACTCAAGAAGGCAAGCAATACTCCAAGCTGGCTAATTTCAAGGTTATTTAGAAATAATTGCCAGAATTAAGTAACTTAATTACTTAAAGGTATTAACTTTTACCATAACTTAAATGAAAACACAATTAAATTCATTCTTAATTTTGTGGAACTAGTTGCTCAACTAATAGCACTACAGTGCTATTAGTTTCTTATCAAGCTGTAAAAAAAAGACAAATTATTTGCTCTGCAGAGGAGGGGTTTATAAAAGAAGTAAACTAGCCATTTTCTTTACACAGTTCCCTTGTTACTATGTTAGGACCCTTTCTTCCTTCAAGGAAAAAGACTTCCTGTTCTGAAGGATGTTACACACGTGACAAAGCAAAACAATAACCCAAATTCAGAATTAAGCTGCAATTTTTAAACATGCTTTACCTACAAGCGTATCTGAAAACCAGAAAAATGCCACTACTCTTCCAGTATTAGACCAATTTGGATAGTCAAGAGTCAAGTGAATACCAAGTTACTCTTTCAAGTATTTTAGATAGAACACACTAGAAAGAACTGTTGGAGCCATTTGGCCCTACTCATTTATGTTAACGCAGCACTTCCTCCTAAAGCACGATGGCTACACCTTAAAACCACAAGATCATATTGGTTTGCAGGTTACATAAATGGTTGCGGTCAAGACTGCTGAAGATTGCAGGCAAGGAAACAGAATACCACAGACATGTCTACAAAAGCAAACCAAAAAAGCAATCAATCACAGTACAGATGGAGACATTCTTATTTATCTAATGACTTGGTCTTCATCTCCCTCATTTGTCCTCTTATTTGCTGATACTCGATTGATATGCCACCTGCAGATCTCTGGAAGAAGTAGTCTGTATGTAGTTCATTAATAGCTGCATACAAATAAACAGAAGTAAGAGAAATAAAGGTAACAACAGAAAGCATGGCTTACAAGAATCTCAAATCATGTAACAAACAAATATAAATATTCAGAATATAAAATTCTCACTGGACAGGGATTATTAGTTAAGCACAAAGATTGTGTTTTATCTTCAAACTCTTAAATAGATCACCCACAGCATTTTTTTAATAAGTAAAGCCTTCAGTCACAGTAAAAATTACATCACTTTTGTTGCCAAATTGGTAGGATATTTTCTTCATCAATTGTAACAATTTTCAAGCAGACATCATTTTCAGCTGAGAGGTCCACACAAATGTTGAATTCTCAGAAAATACCATGTTTGAAATCTGGCTACAAGAAATTAATAATTACAAAAAACACAATTAAATTGAAATAAGATTAGTTGAAAGAAATTACAAAAATTAATATTATATAACTTGAAAATAGCTTGCAATCTATTACTCCAAAAGGCAAAGATTTTACAAATCATATCTTCTCTAATCAATCTCAAAATTAAGCTTTACTCTGTACAAATAATGCTGCAGTGTTTGACACAGACTCAAATTGTACAAGGAGACTAAAGACATTCAACAAATGGAGCATTTGAGACAGAAAAAAACTTTAAAACTAGAATTTAGGAAACACAACAAGTTGAAAGAAGATGCAACACTAAAACCACAAAGAACAAGAGAAAGTAAAATAATAGTCCATTAAAGCTGACAGTTTGGGTGATTCTTTATTTATATATATATATATTTCAGTTTTATAAGTAACAATAATAAATAATTATATAAATAAATACTAAAGCATAGGTGGAGCAAGGAAGCAGACTGAGATCATATAAAGACAAATCAAACCATAGAAATAATCCCAGAATGGCGACATTCAAACAGATGAAAAGGCAAGGCAAGAATTATTAGTAACACTACTGATAGAAGCATCAAATACAATTTTCTGCCTTCAATGTTTTTATAACCAAGTACAATAAAATCAAGCAGCACATTTGAGATAAGGGCCAAGTCTGTCTTTTATGCATTGCAGGCGCCATTAAAGATTAATAATTATGGCTTCATTACAAAGGACAGAAGGCTGGGAAAGGAGTATACTTTACTATCTAATCTGTAGGGAACCGGAGAAAACTGCATGATAAATTCTTATCTGCTCTAGCAGGCAAAGCAAAAGCTATTCGGCACTTAACAGATTGCATGCAAATCCTTAAATTGTACCTTGTAACTAAAAGGAAGTCAATGCACAAGGCTGATACAATTCTTAAAGCACTTCTTAATCTACAAGCAGGGTACCCTATGGTAACTGAAGTGTACTGCAAACCCAGAAAAAACATAGAAACAGTAATCCCAATCTGATTAGGACAAGAGCAGCTGTGGAAAATCAACTTCTGAAGGGAAAGGATTATAAGGATATACAGATTTTTGCCAAGGCCTTAATAAAGTTCTTCATGTCTACTGCCACTTGGACATTCTCAAACACATGCCTAGGTAATACAATAGCAATACATTTCCTAAATCAAGAGTACAGATAAAATAAAAACAGATATATCTTTCACAAACTACAAAAGAAGTCCCAATACCTCTTTACATTTCACTACTCTAAGCATTGCAAGAAGTAAATCTAAGTGTGTATCCCTACAAGTAAATGCAGTGATTGACGGAACGATAGGAAAATTAAAAAAAATCCTTCCATGGAAACACATAGTATACATTTATAAATAATAAAAATTAAAACTTAAAATAAAGAAGTAAAACCTTAAAGGCTATCAGCATGATGGTTCTCACAATTCAGAATGTTCACAACCCCAAACTTCTGGCCTATTTTATGCAAAGTAGCTTCCAAAGAGATATTTGGTATTTAGACTGCATTGACATCAGAATACTTAGGCTAAAGAACACTGAAGCTACAAGCCAAACACTACTACAAAACTAAATGTATACTGATGAACTTTGTCTCAGTACTAAACTGGGATCAGCCTAACACCAAAGGGAACAGACAGGCCTGCACTGCCATTACTTCAATACAACTGGAGCACATGACGCCTTGACAAAGTTCTCTTCTATTATTCAGTTCTCTTCTATTATTCTTGGCTGTGTTTTTACCTTTCCTCTGACTGCCAGTTGGTCTTTTGACTTAAAAGACTTCTGACTTAGTCAAAAAGTACTAATAATGTCAAATGATGTAACTTCATAATAGATAGCAGTATAACCCCAAAATCTGATGGCACCAAGTACCTGCAGGCTGAAAAACATAGATGATGATGATGACATAGACAAATACATATGCAGGAAGGCAGTAAAACATTGGGACGGTCTCAATTAAACACAATTTAATTGTATTAAAAAATTAATACAGTATCTCTAGATGTTCAAGATGAAATACCAAAAATATGCAGATTTAGTCAACCACCTCCCTTTACTGTGAGCAACTTCCTCTGCATTTCTTTTCTAAAATTCGTTGTAAGCAGTACCTGTAGAAAATCAGTACAAAAAAATCAAAATATTACTCTGGCTACATTATCAAACATAACAGGCTTGATAAGTCTTTTTTTCAGTTTTGGTTCATACACATACGTAAGACTGAAAGTAACAGGAAGATAAAAATTAATCTTTCCTCCAATTCTGTTGGAGGTATGGAAGGTTTCAATAAGTGGAAGAGTGGAAACAGTCTAGTCTGTTCCCAAGTAGTTTAGAGGTAAATGAAAAGAGGAGTCTGTTAAACAGCCACTCTCTCAAGAAATACACCTTGATACCAAATGGATATTGACATATTTGGAGAAATGCACACTAGCACTCGGGTATTTAAATGCACACTGACCATACCTTTCCAACAGCAGAAACAATGCCACTGTTTTCAATTCCTATACACAGAAGCTTCTCCTCCCAGGTGATCTTTCACTCATCAAACTGTAAATTGATACTGAAACTTTCCACTCACCTACCCCACTGCCCAGAGAAGCATGATACAATGAACCAGAACATTTTATGTGCCCCAATTCAACTTGAAAAACAAAGAGAAATGTCAAGTCAGGCATGTCTCAAGCCTATGCTTTTCAGATGGCAATCCAATTTGAATAAATCCATGTCTACTCACAAACCAACCACTAATGGTATACAAGCACTGGCCAAGGATCACATCTTCAAGGGAATTACGTTCCAATTAACTGTAGGCAGTTTGCAGTAAGTTTTTCACTTGCATGCTTTTGATATTTTTATTGGTTATACTGATTCTTCTCTTTTCAAAATTGGATGTGCACTTGAAGGCAGCTGCAAACTATTTCAATTTTGAATGGGGCTGAGGATCTTACATTTAACAGACACTTGATAGGCAGAATAAAGTTACTTAAGCAGGTCCTCCTAATGCTGTCTAAACTGGCACTGCCATGAAAAAAAAAACACATACAACACCACGCTTTCTAATCTACCAGATACGGTTTGCATCCTTTCCTCTGCTACAGACTTTCTATATAACCACAAACAAGCCACTTACACCTCTGTCTGCTGATTATACAGCAACAGCCATCAACTACATAAAAGAAAACAGGGCGCTGGTTTTGTGCACCGTGTCCTGAGCTGGGTGCACATCACGAGAAGACACAGTTCTGTCTGAAAAGCAGAATTATAAACCGAGACTCCTCTCAAGAGAATATATCCCTTCCTATATGCTGTGCTATGATTTTAAACTAATTTTAAGACTGGATAATTGTTTAAATATTTCAAATATGGACTACGCGAGTGGGTCAACCAGATGTAGATTACACACAATTTCATGCTCAGAAGCATGTATCACCTGTTTGCCCAAACATATATGAGTTTATATTCATATCTAATAAATTCATCATGTCACATAACCCACCTGAAAAACTTTAAACTGTTTACATTTTTCTATTTATGCCATAAACCTCATGAGCTTTAAGCCTTTAAATAATTTTTTTCATTTGCCTTAAAAACAGTAAATTTTTATTTTTATCTCTTCAAATATCACAGCACATGGGAAAAATAACATAAGGAAATATCAAAACTTGTCAAATTAGAGATATGCCACTGAAAATAATTTGTTTTGGTTTTATAATTAAACTGAATTATTTGACACTCATGAATTCTACTGTAAATGCTGTAGGATATAGTGGTAACTTGCAGTTTAGTTAAGTTTGCACTGGGATGCAGTACACTGTACCATGAGTGGTACTGGTACTGTGCATTAGTATTATCCACATATCACAACTCAGAAGTCCAAGACTCTCAACAATGTACCACCACATAACATGACTATGGAACTCAGAACATCCTAGATGTTCTAAATTTAGACAGCTTCCTAACCTTTAAGATATTCTGCTTGTATATAATTTGCTGTGCATCCTCCCTATAGCCCATCAATTAAATGTCTTTTGATGCAACAGAAGTGGCAAATTCTGCATGTGTGAGAACTCCAACTTACAGAATTCCTCCCATATGCAAACTTTAGTATTTATATTAAACCGGTACAAAATATCCAGTTTTAGAAAACTGTATGACACTATGCTACTATGAACCACAATATACAAGCGGATGCCAGTGAACATCCACAGCACTTCCAAAAATAATGCAACAGTCCAAAATAATAGAAAAGGCAACTTGCTAAGTCACCACCCAGTGATGAGACACAGCCATTATGAAGACATTACTGAAAACAATTCTCCAAAGATATTACTGAAAACAATTCTCCAAACAGGAACACTGAACTTTTTCTTTTTAAAAGAAAGGTTATTTCCTAATAGAAACCACAGTCAGGGGCTTTCCAGGTAACTTGGTCTCGCTGTTATAACTATTACGTTCTCTGCAAAGTTTCAGATGGTGAATATGATTTTTTTTTTTCATGAAACTGGGAGTACCATTTTCACTGAAAAACGCTGAAAATAAAAATGCTCACTTGCACCTAACTACAAGATTTTTTTTTGGTTTGTTCTCAAGGTTTGATACAGCAAGAGAGAAGAGAGATGGAGCAGGTTCTTGAGTGGTGATATTCCTGAGTCTCTCCATCATGAGCCAGTTTTCTGGGATCTACAACACACAAACAGCACAACCTGCTACCCCAAGACTGAAGTTCCAGAAACAGTTTGCTTCACTACATGTAGCTGCAACAACTGGGTGTGCAGCAGCGACAGTCAGAAGGGCTGGCAGCCTGCTACAGCCAGCTGGCACTCCTCACCTCTCTGGCTTTACTTTCAATGTTTGCAGCTTTCTGCAAGTTGACATCTCTAGTCCAAAAATTAATTTGTTCAAGTGAGGCTCCTGCCTGAGGCTGACCATTTTTTTTTTTTTTACTTCCAAACAGGGAGAGCAAACAAACTGGAAGCTAAAAGATACAACAGAAGATTTTAAAAAATGGCACCTAAGGAACAAATTATTTGCATAAACTAAATTCTTCAAGCCATCTTTCCACATTCTGAAATCCCACTTGATTTTGCCTTAGCAAATGGTTTGCACATGCTCTTACGGCTTAAGTTTTAAAAACTAAATCCCTGAAACACTTCATCAACACTCAGTATGAAGCTGCTGCAACTGTTTTTGTCCAGGCTGGACACAACTGTGCCACCGGAACTCAAATTCTACCTCTCCTGTGGTCTCCATAGTTTCCTACCACATCAATAATCTGGAGGTATAAATTTGTCCTGAATAAATCATAAAGACCAACAAAACTGGAGGGCAAGAGAAGAAAACCATTTAGTGAGAACTGGCGAGCAGCAAGACACACAGATTATCAAGGACAGACAAAGACTTGAAGAATGAAAACCAGTCAAGCAGAGAAGATGAAACAGTGACCATGAAAAAGAAAAGTATTAGTGAATAACTTGACTTGAGGAAAAACTGTGTATAAGGAGAAGGAGAAAGTAAGAGGCCATATACTCAATGACAAGTTACATGCAGAGCTAAAATGAACAAAGGAAGCAGAAAATGAGCAGAACTGAAAGCAAATGCAAACTATGTCTGGAAAAGAGCAAACATGGAAAATAATAATGCCCAGTGACTGAAAAAAATAGGTAGGAAACTGAGAATGGCTAGATAAGGAGTTTGAAACTATGACGTAGAAAAAAATTGAACTGCAATGAAAGATCTGGAATGGCATGAGGCAATAAATACTGTGTTTAGGGCACAAAGATGAATTCAACAAAAAAAACTGAACACAACTGAATGAGTTAGAGGATTAGAAGGACACGGATATTAGATCAAGTTTAAGTGGATGGAGTGGAATGTGTTATAACAAGGCACTAACACATTTTCTTTCCTGTCTGAAACATAGCCAAAATTTCTGGAGTCTCACCAAATCTCTTGCCATCAATACTACCTCCCCGAATGAAGCCAAATGATACAGAATCCAGCAGTCAGTTACAGCTGCATTCTCTTGCTCTCCTCACCTGAAACAAACATCTTCCTGTGAGAATTTTCCGGCCATCAGGACTTATTTAAATATGGTCAAGCCTGCAAACAGCGTAAAATTAATGTTACCTATTAAAACTATTTTTTTTTCCCAGTGACTCCTTACTGCAATCATTACATCAAATGATGTATACTTCATTCAGAATATCTAATGTTGCCACAGAAACACGACTCAGAGAACAGTGTATATTTTTATATAAAAGAATTTCCCCATGTCTATTACAACTGGGAGCTTTCAGCATTTTCACAACTGAAACCTGTAAGTCTCTATATTTGGATGCTTAATATAACATGCCAATTTTTATGAAATTATGTTTAAGCAATGCATGACAGCAAAGAAATGCATAGATCAGTTCTATATGTAGACCATTGGTACATGTATCCATGTTTTTTTTGTTCCAGAAACATGGATAGTTAGTCTGGTTTGCATTCATGGTTAATCTGTAAGGGGAAAGACAGGCACTGATGCTATTGCAAAACTCTTAAGATTTCCAGTTTCACTAAGCCAACACCTCCCCTGTAAAAGAACAGAGATCTCTTGCAGAGAAAGGGGGACTGGGGGGGTGGTGCGTGTTTTCTTTTCGAGAGTACCCAAACATCAGCTGTCTCCTTTTGATGCTTCCGATACATAAAATACGTAAAGGGCCAATAGGAACTCAACAATCAAAACAGCAACTTTCTCATTCACCAAATTTTTCAAAAGGATGTCCCTGTGATATTTCTCATACCTACATGCTTATAGTTCAATGGACTAAAATTCAGTCCTTCACATGACCATAACTCAGCACAACTCATCCTGTAACTACTGAAACCTGATTTGTGGGAGGTGTATTGCTCTGCACTCTAGCAATGCCAACAATACCCATTCTCAATCCGTAACTGAAGCTACGACCTCTTGTAAAAATAATTTATTAGACATTTGCAGTTGTTCTGTAACAGCACCTTTACTCTCCCCCAGATACACAACCATAAGTCGTTGGTGGTGTTTTCTAACTCAACGAATTTTTCTTAAATGACTGTGTCTTTCACTGAGATTTAGAAAAAGCTCAGTCTGATATTTCTGAAGTGCAACTTCCTACCATAAATGGTCATGCAAAGAGCAGAGTCAGCACAATGGACAGGATAACCCTAAAAAGATATCCCCTTTAGCCAGTCACTTAATTGAACAGAACACAGAGTCCATGCAAATTACCAGAATTTCTGTTAAACCTTGGCCCAAAATGAGTATGTAAAACTGAAAGTACAATATGTACATTCTATTACAATTATATCGAATTTCCAAAAATAACAAATAGCAATTTCAGGTTTAATTCATAACTAATGTTATAATGCCAGAGGATGGTGCTATTTGCCTGCACATCATCCAGATAATTCAGAAACAACATCATGCCCTTTCCATGTCCACGTTATTTATGCAAGTACATTTCTGTTGATTGTACTGAGGGAGTGCAAAGCATTTTAAAAAAAGAAATCTTTCCTGATCCACAACTTTTATTTCTGCACTAAAACCACTTCAGTATGAAATAAAAGTTTAAGAACAGTGAACATGAAAAACATAGAAGCAAACTGACAGTATTTAAAGAGTAAAATCATCTTACATTTGTTTAACTTTTCCATAACCATTCTGCAAATTTTCTCCAGAAACTTAACAAGGCAGCCTTACAAAGTTGCAGAAGAAAATGTATTTACTAGCCCTACATGACTGTTAAAGCTGTGATTATTTCTAGCATTTTTAAGTTCCAGAAAATTGCAAAAATTCTGTGTGGCAATAACTTCTAGGTAGGACTAGCTAACGTTTAGCTAAAGACTAGCCTTATTTAAATTCAGATTCTCAGAATTCTCAACCCTCTCACTCTGCTGGTGACATTACAATCACACTATATCCTCTCTAAGACTTCAGGGATGGCAATGCAGACAGCACAAGGCAATGCCACAGCAGAAAGCACATTTCAGAGCAGAAGACTGGTGATTTCAGAAGGCCAAAAGCCTAATCACATATCCAAAATTTATCAGTTACTGAAAAAAGCAGTTCAGGGGCTTATGTAACATGTGATTTTAAAGAAGCAAGTGTTCAACAGGTTGAGTAGAGGTTAAAAGAAAAAAAAAATGAAGGTCCTGCAGTACAGCAATTACTCATAATACTGTGTATACACAAACACCCATCCCTTACTGTAAATTGAAATATAAATGCATTTAATAAAAAAAAAATAGGAGTTGTTCATGAGTGCAAGGGTAAAACTCACTGACTGACTGACACTGACTTTTGCATTTCTGCTTCCAAGGTTATGGTAATCAAACAGCAAATCCTCAGAGATGTCTCCTTTCAGTTTGTGGGTTTTTTCCCTTAAAAATGCAAAAAACAGACATTCTACTTATATATTGTACAAAATCTGCCAAATACTCCTGTTTATGAAAGCTTTACTTTACAGCTTTATTGTCATCTATAAAGAAGATAGAGGAAAAAACAGTATTTACCAGAATTTCATTAAAGGTAAAGACAGTAGGAGTGGAGGTATAGGATTGCCAGCAGAAATGGAACTGAAAAAATGGAAATACATTATGTGGAACTGTGGGTTTTCCCAATACCTCTGAGGGTCCAGCCCTTGCAGAGAAGTGGCTAAAATCAATTAGTGAGACGGCATGACCGAGCGTGTCTCGAAAAAGCAAGGTTTTAATAAGGAAGAAAATAATTAAAAAACAAAGACAAAGCTGAACACAGTATAGAGACAAGTCTCCTGCTTGCTACAGCACCTCAAAAAGCGTGGAACTTCTTTTTCTTTCGTACTTAATCGTTCAGGTGGGCTATTTGGCTCTTGGTCCAATGAGAGCAACAATAGACTTTGAGTTACACTCTCTGAGCCAAATCCATTTTCCTGTGCTGGCACTGCCAGTTACAATGAGAGGCACAGAACTTTCTAGTTAAGCTTCCTAAAATGTCTAAAGGTAAACTGAAACTCTTTCCCTATTTGGAAACACCTGCTGGGGGTGTGGGGTGTATGCTAACATGGAACACTTTGTATTTCAAGGGGTTTTGCTTCGGTTTGATGAAACCTAACTTCTTGATCATCCTTGCCGTGCCCACTGTCTCCTACTCAACATAGATGGAGACATCTTCCCAAGCTAGTAGTTAGGGTACTTCTCTAGGATCTGGCAAAAACTAAATACAAAGTCTTTAACTGATAGAAACTGTGGATGATATGGGTATCATATCACACCAATCACAGCACAGTAAATGTTCAGACTCTTGATGTATTGGGGGGCTTTTCTACTTAGGCAAGAGACAACCTTCCCACTAAAATGCATTTCACCTAACTACTAACTAGCTTTGGGTGTGAGCCTCAGTTCAAACCATATTTGTGTTCAGTATTTGTTCATATACAGAACTCAAAGCAAACCTAAGTTGCATTTTTGCTACAAATACTTAAATGCCTCTTGAATTCCACAGTCCATAGCCATAGTGGAGATTTGAACTCCAGAAGAATTGCCTCAGGGCATTGTGCTGCTTCCACTAAGAAAGAAAACGCCTACAGAAGAAAGAGATACTAAGGAACAAAGACCAATAAAGTTCCAGAACTTTTTCTTCTGAAACATAAATAATACTCTAAATAGTCATAATATAAAAAAATGTACCAAAGAGTATTACAGTTCTCGATACTGAAAACTACAATTAGGTGCAAAAACAAAAAAAAATCATTGCCAACAAAAAAACCTCTCTCTAATACAGTGAAAACATCTGTGCTATTTTAAATCCCAAAATAAAAATCATTTAAAGGTATTATTTTAACCGAATAAATTAGACACAGTAATTTTCCAAACTGTCAAAAAACAATGCTTAGTGTTAGGGTTTCTTGATCAGGAACTATTTTAATAAACTGAGGAAACTGACAAGGAAAAAGCTGACAGCATTACCCAGAATGAGAGTAATGATGCTGGAAGGCAACTCCAGTGAGGACAAAGCCAGTAAAACACAAGACTGGCATTCTAACAAGCTCACCTTCAAAAACAGTTGTGTACTATGCAAGGCCACTAGCTCAGTGAACCCAAGAGTAAGAAGTGAAATAGGAACTAAGATGTTACACCTAATACTTGCTCTCCCTTTTTAAAGCAATCTAGCAGAACAAGGCCTGCCTGTGTGCCCCCAAGATAATGGGATCTTTTTTCATTTACATAAGGTAAATATCTGACTACTGTAAATAGCTCACATGAACTAATAACATACATGAATGATGGAAAAGGCACCTCTGACAGGCAACAGGTGCCAACACAGAACTCCCAGACCTAAGAGCTGATAGACCCCTAATTACCAGAGGTGTAACTAAATATGATAGAGCAGGAGAGATGGTATTTACAGTTTTACAAAACAGAATAGCTCAAAGGTACAGTAACTTGAGAATTCTACCTCTTTTGCTATTCCAACTAATCTCTTAATCCAAAACTTAAGCAGCTAGTGAAAACACATAACGTTGTAAAAAGTTAAATAATAGATTAAGTGAATTTATTTTTTAAAATTGAATCTTTAGCAGTTAAATGATACATTTAAAAGCCACCTGAACAATTACTTTAAAGATAAAAATGCTAAATGTTCAAATTTATACCATTAAGAAAGCATACGTGTTAAGAAACAACAAATCAGAAACAAAAGGAATTAAAAATACATTGATCTTCGCACATGTAAATTAGGTCAAGCTAAACATTTCACACAATCTGTCCAAAGGAAACATGCTGAGTGAACATACACCCTTTGACAGTGCTTCTTGTACTAGGATTAAATGCAAAATAATGAAGCAAAAACAATTAAGAGAACCAAGAAAAGTAATTAGCAAGGTGCTGCTTCTCCTTTGCATTTTTTCTCCAAATAGGACTAACATTGATCAACCTACTCTTCCCCACCTTAACTGTTTCAAGATTTCAGATAAAGGGATGATGTTTCATGCTATTGATTCAATTTTGCATTATTACTCAACATTAATATATTAAGTGGGGGGGGTTAAAAAAAGAACTGCAGATCACAATTCTTTCATAGAAATTTCAGAAAAGCTAAGTAAAGTTTAACACTTTTTCTTGTATCAGATTCAGCCTAAAATAATTTTTAAAATATTAGATTTATAAATTATTTCTATGTAGATGGGACAGTTTAAGTAGAGGCATTTAATTTTAAAAACATAATACCAGGGGAAAACACTTAAGGTTTCCTCCTTCCAGCTTAATTTTATTTTCAGTGTTCTTACATCATGATACCAAAGGTTGTAGGTGCACCATCAATATGCTACAATATGCCTGCAACCTACAGTTCAATACTAGAGATAACATTTCACAATGTGCTATTATTTAGCAGAATGCTTTCCCTATTTTTAATTAGATACCACTTTAAACATCTTTCCCTCTCAATACTATTTGCCACTCACAGTGGAACATCAGAAGAGAAACAAAAGAAAACGAGGCTTCAAGTCCAGTCATGTTCATATCTACTAGCTCTTGGTAATTTGTCCATAACATAATGGGGTATGTGAAGTTGTTATTCCACATGTGACTGCTCACAACTGGAAGAGACTTTGACTGCTCATAACTACACTGGTGAACCAGTATTTTATTCTACCTTACTATTGGCATTCAAAGCTCAGCTGTTCTGATATAACTAGCTACATCACCACTAGTATCTCCTGCTGGTAGACTTTGCAGACATTCTTGTGCTGTAAAGGACACATTTTTTTGCATATACCTCCTAAACTCAAGCAACTCCTGCCTTTTGGAAAGAAAGCATGCAAGCTCAGTTTTGTCCTCAGTGCTACACAGATAAAAAGTTCTACTATCACACACACAAACCTACTCAACAGCAGCTATCTTTAACAAAACACAATAACCAAATACATCTACAGGAGAGCATGACCACATTCTCAAAGCTTGAGATAGAAACTCTTAGATAAAGAAGCTTGATATTGCTAAGTCATACTTTACTGTCACATAATTTTCTTGTAGTTTGTTATTGTGAAATTCTGTTTGTCTTCACTGTAAGATCAACGGGCCTTATTCAACATCTACTTGTGCTGCTTCCTTTAATTCTAATGGAAGGCACCTTACTCATTTCCTAATAAACAGAATTAGTTTGCCACAGTGTCATCTTGTCCTGTTCATAAATAGAGTACATTTGAGGAAGGGCAAAAATGAAAAGGAAGCAATGGCTACTAAAAGTACAAAGAAAAAAAAAAAAGAACTTTAGCATTCTTTCTTTTTTAAATATCTTACTGGCAATCCAAAGAATATTCAAATGCTACATGTCAAACTGCTAAAGATCTCTGAAGCTAACTAATCAAAACAAACTTAAGCTGCATCAATGCAGTAGGCTGACCAAAGGTACTTAAATTATGTGCAGTTCAGAACCTCTGCAGTATCAAAACCAACATATTAGCAGAAAAAAAATACAGCTGAAAAAAGTACACACAACTATTACTACAAATTTAGAGACTAATCTCAAGCTATCTGAAAACCCACAAAGTTTCCCTGGACCATTGCTGTACAGTTTGTACAAACACCTAGTTACAACAGATTATATACCAGAAAGACATATTTCCCTAAGGAATACATTATGGATGCTACCAGCAATAACGAACATTGCTAAGGATTTAGAGAACCCACCATTAATTTGCTGATTTATTTGACAGTAGGCATTTGAGTGGCTAACTGATATAAAATCCTAGAATAAACTCTAAGTGTATTTACCAGGGAAACTACTGCAAGGAAGAGTGCAGATACTGACCAAGCTGAAGAAAGCAAGGTAAAAAAAAGCTACCTGACATGCACAGCAGGACACATTTGAGAAACACAAAATTAAACTTTAAAAACCCTACCTGCTTTGTGTTAAAATTTAGGAAAAGTTCATAAAAATTGCACCACATTTCAGCATAAAAAATGTTTTCTCTTTTTAACTGCAGCATATTTTACATTATCTGCATTATTTGTCTACACTTGCAACACTCATATCATTACTCTGAAAATTTATTTATTCCACATTTTCCTATGCACTCTTCTGGTGTCAGGCAGACTTATCTGATTTCCACCATTATCAAAGATTAACTTGTTTAATTAAGACCAGAAAAAATTAAAACCTAATATTACCATAATCTGAAAAAGAAAGACCCCAATTTAGAAAGTAACAACCGACATATAGATGTAATGTGAAACGTAACACTGAAGGCTCTATTCTCCATTGCCAAAATAGTTCAGAGACACAAACTGATTCATAAAAAGCCACGTATCTGAGCTTAGAAGCAAAATTGAATATAGTAAAGTACAGCCTTGTAGTTTTAGACAAACTTTGGAAGATTTATCAGATGCAGAGCAATGCCACAAAAATTTCATCTGCCAGCCTGAAGCAGTGCATTTCTATCTCTGTCATGACTTTAGAAGGGAACTTGCATGCACTCAAGTTCATTGCTTCATATTTTTCTCTACACTTCACATTTACAGTAGCACCTGTAAGCACACAGACAGCATCTACAATCTCGTAATAGTTTGTTTGCTTACATGTTGTAATAAAAATAGCATCAAAAGCACCAGCTTTAAAGCACATTTCTGCCCTGAAAAATGTTTAAGATCTTTGAGTAGCACTTTTTTTTTCCTTTTTTTCAACTCAAGCAGAGTACCTGGTGTACACAGTTACTCCATCTCGCCTAGTGGACAAGCAAAGTTAGTCATTTTCCTGTTTATGTGGGTCAGCAATAGGGAAGAGGAAAACATTAAAAACAGGAAAATGTGATTCTAAAACCACAAAAGTTGCAGTAGGGACTCAAAGAAGGAGTACCCAAAATAACTTCAACTCATATTCTGGAATTAATTAGATACAAAATTTCCACTCAGGGTGAGCTTCTATAGGCAGTAAAAATACAGAAAAAGAACTGAAACAACAACCAGTCAAAGCTCTTCCATGTCTTTGACAACATGGCATTAAAACTCCTGAAAACACAAGCATTTTCTGCAATAAAGTCAGCTAGTTTTACAAGTTTTTGGCATTCTAAGCATTAATTCCTGACAGTAAACTCATGAGTTTTAATTTTAATGGCCATTTCAACCACCACACGTGTAACAGAAGGGAGGAAACTGGTACTTCATGTATTTTTAGGTGTCCATGCAGAAGACTGAAAGCCTATGAATCCAGAAGCTGAGATGATGAAAAATGGGTTGTATCTCATCAGACAAGATGAAAACAGTACAAGTGTAACTAGCGGCACACAAGTGGTGGCATTTCTGTTGTGTCTGATATGTACGTGCCATAATATACTAGACCATGCAACTAATGTGCTTTGTCAGAACTGTGAATCATCCACAATACTGCAGAAACACATCCAGAAGACTGTACAGAGGTTAACTTTGCACTGATGACACAAATTATCTAGGGAAGGTACAGTTATTTGTAGTGAAAGACAGCATGAACAGACATTGTGAAGTAATTTTGTTTTTAAAGCTTGCAGATTTACTCCATCCTGGCTTTTACTTTTTAACTTATTTTCTGAATTTTCCCAGGTTTCCAGTCAGCACTCAAGCTTCTTTTTACCAGTAGATAATGTATTTTCATCTGTTTCTTTTGCTCCCATTATTTTGGATTGGATATGCCACTTCCAACACTTAGATGTCTTACTAGTTTCTAGAGCGAAATGCATTAGTTTTCAACTGCAAAACATGCAGCATTCCCAATGTCAGCATTCCATGTCAGCATTCCCAACAGCCTCGCTTAGAGTACTCAAGCGCAAACTTCAGGTAGGATTTACAATCTTAAATTGATACATGATATCACTACAGCAGCAGTGATTCACTCATCCTTAAGACAGGATTTTCAAAAAAAATCTAACTTCAACCATACCTTCCTGACAAATCCAGCAATACCACCTGAGAATTTAGTAAATTCTTCACTTTTCCTTCTAAAGACACTGAGAAAACCAAGTGATAGTTGATCTTCACTGTGACCTGAATGGACTGAGATAGGACACTGTAAGAACAAGTAGAGCTACAGTTTCCCCAGGATCTCTGGTTCTTCTGGAATCCTAAAGTTCTAAAAAGGACACAATAATTTTTTAATTTCATCCAAGTTCTCTTAGCTTCCAAGCAAAATACCCAATTTTCATGCATGATACAGTCAACTACAGGAATGACTGACTTTGTACTGGTTTAGACTTTGTCCTCACAGAAGTAAATCAAACTAGTGTTAGAGGACCATAAAGGAAAACTCAGAAAAAGCCTGGAGTGTCACTTTTTCCAGTGTAGGTGTACAATATGTATGAGGAGAATCTCAAAAATGTATTTCAAAGGATTTTAAAAAGCTTTTCATGGCCGGTGACACATTTTTCCCTGAAATAAGCCACTTCCTTTCTAAAACCCACACAGTACCTCTGTGTCAAGATCCAGCAAGTTCACAAAGTCTGTGTATGTATTTTTCTTACCCAAAACACGGAAGTCTTAAATTCTCATTTACTTTCCACGATTTGAGATATACCATGTCAGATTTCAAGCATTTCCACTGAGAAAAGAACACATTTTCTTTCTCACAGACTGCATGCATAACATATCTGAGTATAATTAAGTACAACAGGTCCTCATCTCTATAGCAGGCATTTGAGAATTATCATCTACAGAAAAGTTACCACAGCCAACTGAAACTGGGAATAAAAACTTCTTCTGAGCTACCAATGTATAAATAATGCTTCTTCAAAGGAGCAAAATCAAAGCACCAGAGTCTGATATGATAAATGACAGTAAAACCTGATGAACTCTAAAGCTAATGAAAATATATTGTACATCACCATTAAACTTCAGAATGTTTGCTCTTCTTTGGAATTCTCCCTATAAATAAAATTCAAAAGTATCAGTTTGTCAGGTTTTGGTTGAGGTTTTTTTTGTCATTGAAGGCTCCCAACTTCATTTGCCCATTATCCACAACCAAAAGTGATAAAAGTTATCTGTTAAAGCCCAATAATCTGCATTCTCACTCTTTGCACTAGGAAGTAACTGCTATCACAATGTCCATCAGCAACATAAAAAGAAGACAAATAAGTATTTGTCCATGGCAAGAGAAACACCTATCATTCTGAACCAAAACCAAATCTTGTTGCCTTCAACTGAGTGAAAAGAAAGAGCTATTTGCATCAAGTCACATTGTGGTGATCTTTGTGTGATTTTTTCATTTTTAACTGCTACTGGTGTAAAACAAAAATTAAGGAAGATACTTATATGGGAGAGGCCAAAAAAAAAATCAGAAAATGAAAAGAAACATTAACAAAATGCAAGGTAAGCAGCTGCCAGTTTTATTTGTGCTTTTCTTGAAACTGCTTACACTGTATTAACAGTTACGTCAAAACCCTGAATACGTGCAGAATTAATAAAAAGAATAAGCCAAAAATACATGCCAGTGAAGAAATACCTGTTCCTCTATTAACATCTATTAACTGTTTCTCTATTAGAGAAAGAAAGTAGTAAAACCCAGTACCTACAAACCTAGGCTTAAATATGAGACATGTGCTCTATTCCTAGATTATCTGGCATGTCATGAGTAAGGCTTTTCAGCTTCCTGTGCCTTACTTTCAACTATGACTCTTTACCGTGAAGCTTGTTTCTTATTAAATATTTATAAAAATAGACCTGTTCTTGGTGCTATTCTTGAGAAATTATCATAAAACAAAATAGCCAGTGCCACAACAAAGACAACTCAACTCTAGATTCCTTGCTGCCCCAACAATAATCAAACCAACCAGACTCAGTTCACAGCGCTTTTTATTTCCTGCAAGGACTACACATTTACAGACATCTGACATCCTTCTTGTTCAAGCATCACTAAAATCAAAAATCTTAATGTCATAAAGTGGTTAACAATTCCGTTAATGTTGCCTGAAATGGAATAGAACTTTGCTCAATCACCAGTATCTGTTCTGCAACACTAACACAAACAAAAAGAAATGAAAACGTAGTTTAGCTAGGAAAAAAACATGCAGAAATGAAACAAAAATGTAGAAAATGCAGATCTTTTTCACTGAGGGTACCATTTTCATATAAATACTTTTTAGAAATTTTAATTTTAAGTAAGATTTCTCAGAGAACCCGTAAATACCAGCTACATTTCCTGAAACAAAAATCTTTGCTTGTCTTCACTATAGTGAGAACTTACTATAAGACTGTGTTTCAAATTGCAATCTCTGAATATCACTAATACTAGAACAAAGGACACCTGAGAAATGCTACACATATCAACAACATATGCCACCAGTCAAAAAAGAGAAGTCTGCATTAAGCTTTCATTCTATCATGTTACAGATAAAAGGACTCAAAATATCAAAATAATGTCTGTCTTCATCAGCGATTACATCCATACATTGACAAAATCACAAAATTACAGTATATTCTGAGTTGGAAGGGAGCCACAAGGACCACGTCCAGCTCCTAGCCCTGCACAGCACCATCACCATATGCCTGAGAGCACTGTTCAAACACCTCCTGAACTCTGTTAGGCTTGGTGCTGTGACCACTTTCCTGGGTAGCCTGTTCCAGTGCCCAACCACCCTCCAGGTGAAGAACCTTTTACAACTTAAACCTCCCCTGACACAACTTCAGGCCATTCCCTCGGGTCCGGTCACTGATGACCAGAGATCAATGTCTGCCCCTCCACCTCCCCTCATGAGGAAGCCGCAAATTGGGATGAGGTCTTCCCTCAGCCTCCTCCAGGCTGAGCAGACCAAGTGACCTCAGCTGCTCCTCATACAGCTTCCCCTCCTGGCCCTTCACCATCCTCATGGCCCTCCTTCGCATGCTCTCTAATCCTTTAATGCCGTTGCATTGTGGCACCCAAACCAGGCCCCAGCACCGCAGGTGAGGCCGTCCCAGTGCAGAGCAGAGCAGGACAATCCTCTCCCTTGCCTGACTGTGATGCTGTGCCTGATGCCCCCCAGGACAGGGTTGGCCCTCCTGGCTGCCAGGGCACTGCTGGCTCATGTTCAATTTGCCACTGACCAGGACCCTCAGGTCCCTTCCCGTGGCACTGCTTTGCAGCATCTCATTCCCCAGTCTGTACATACTTCCACAGTTGTCCCACCCCAGGTGGAGAATCTGACACTTTTCCCTTGCTGACCTTCACTTGGCTGGTGACTCCTCAACCCTCCAATTGAGGTCTCTCTGCAGGGCCTCCCTGCCCCCAAGGGAGTCAGCAGCTCCTCCCAGTTTTCCATCATCTGTGAACTCTTCCAACATCTGGGACACAGAGCTGGACGGGATAATGAGCAAGTCATTTATGAAGATGTTGAAGCACACAGCCAAGGATGGAGCCCCACTAGAGACGTCTGATGCCACCTCACTCACTATAAACATTTGTGCCAGATCCATGAGCCAGCTGTTCGCTCATCTCACAACGTGTTTATCCAGCTGTGTGCTGGACACTTTGTCCAGAAGGATCGTGTAAGAGACAGTATCAAAAGCTTTACTGATATCCAAAAAGATTACATCAACTGGATGTAATCAACTGGATTCCCTTGGTCAACTAGGCAGCCTACCTTGCCATAAAACAAAATCAGACAGGACTTTCCTCTCATGAAGCCATATTGGCTGTGACCACTGACTGTTGTCTCTCAGATGTTTTTCAATACCTCCCAGAATAATCTCCTCCATAACTTTATCAGCCACTGAAGTGAGATTGACAGGCCTGTAGTTTCTGGGGTCCTCCTTAATGCCCATCTTGAAAATCGGGACAATGCTCACTTAGCTTCCAGTCAGCTGGGACCTCACTGATGATGAGTAAATACTTCATGAGTAACTCTTCTCTAAATTCTCCATAATCTCATTATAAAAAGAGTAAAATATTTTTCACTATGCTTTCACCAGTCTAATTCTTAAGAAATGGTTCAAGGATTCTCTTTTAAATATCATTTTAATCTCTACAGACTACAACCATTTTACAGGTTCTAATCACTTTCTGGTCTTATTATTACCAGAATCTTACAGGACAGTGGGTTATTTTCTAAAGGAATCCTACTAACACTAAGCATACTAGTCAATTATTTAAGCAACAAACTACTGACACACCTCAGAAGTCACTGACAATTGTTTCTAATGGACCATTTTTAAGCAAGCAATGTAATGAATCTACAAACCAGATAAAGAACACTTCCATGATGATGCTAGACACTGATGAGCAGTTTCATATAGATTGCTCATTTCAAGAACCACCTAAAATCACAAACTGCAATTAGCTTTTACTTTTTGGTGAAATGGTGTAATTAAATAGACCACACAAAGGAGTAAATGCTGCATAATACAGTGATACTAAAATAAAGACCCATTCCCACTGAACTGCATTGAGATAGCCATTTGGGAAGATAAGACTGCACTTAAATAAATAAATAAATCAATCACCATTGGCTTTTTGTTTCCTCATATTGTTCTCCAGTGCAGATAGGGAACTTGGACTAATGACATTTGCTCATCATCTAATTAGAAATCTGGACGCAGTAAATTGAGCATAAAATTTAAGTCTATTAGCTGTCTATATTTCAAGAAAATTAAACAAAAAAAAACTCCATGTAAGATATCCATAAAAATTCAACTCAATTTCAAAAGGAAAAAAAAAAAAAAAAAAAAAAAAAGGAAGAAAAGAAAACAACCCTGAAGGAAAAAGAACTAACAACCCAAAACAACACAGAAGCACCCCCTTTCAGTATTTTAGGAAGTTTACCTTTACTACATGAATTAGAATGTTATGAAATATTTACTTGAAATACTGATCCATAATCAAACCTAATACAGAAACATTTTAAGAATTTGAGAAGTTGAGTACTTTGGATTTGAAAAAGATGTGATTGATTGTTTGTATAACCCTAGCCTACAGCTCTCGTATAAATGTAAACTACTGCCCTTGTATAATGGCACTGTAATAAACTACATATGATTCATAAAGAGCAATATCCTATCAAGACAAGCCACATCCTATCTTCATACAAATCTTTTGTCCAGATATTCATTTTCACACTAGTAGTTGTTGCTGTTTAACTTTTCGCAAAAGTACAGATTTTCGGAAACTGTTGATTAGAGAAAAATGTTTTTGAATGTCACAGTAAGGAAAGAGGGCAAAACACAAGACTGCAAAGACTATCTCCCTGCACCAATGAGTCTCTTAGAAATAACATTTTGAAATACTATTGTGCAACAGTTCTAGAAATTCAAGCAGCTTGCTGTATGAGAAATTTAAGATCTTGAGAACTGTCCAAATAGATTTTTTCCTTACTTTCTCCAAAGCAATCTTCTGTGCAAAGAATGCCCATGCAAACCTAGACAAGAATTGGAGTCTGTTTCCACAATAGATACAAACATTACAGAACATTCAACTCTATTTCTATCAGGTAAGTTAACAAGAAATTGTAATTAACTCAGTCCTTTAATAATATGCATTTTATTTACATACATAAAGCAACATCCAGAAGTCAATTTTGTATTAAAAATAGTCAGCAGCCATTTAAAAATTATGCGCAAAATAAATTTGATGTACTAAATGCCTTAGGAGTATACAGTAGTAAGTAGTATGTCTATGCAGTTTAATATTATCTTTTTCTGCATATACGCAAACACAGACAAGTATTTTGCAATGTTAATATGTGAATTCCAGAACAAGTAACACAATTAACCTCTATTAGCCAAAGACAGACAGTAGCTGCAAAATAAGGGGGGAGGAATTAAATACATAAATTTACAAAATAAGCCCACCGTGTCAAGCATAGAGGAGGCAGATTTAGTTTAGTAGAATTCTAACACTGATTATGCACAAACCCTTCAGTGCAAAGATCAAACACAGTTCTTACACAAAAATGCCACATACCATACCATGCAGTACTCTAACGCAATTAAAAACGTCCTTGATACCATAAACCTCACTCAGTAAAGAACTAAAGGAATAATTAAGGAAATCATTAAAATACCTGTTTAATTTAAAAAGCAAATACAGTGACACAATACTTCTTGTTTAGAAATACAAAATTATAAAATTGTCTAGGCATGAAAATAAATCTCTGCTGAAAATTAATTGGAATTCAGGTTTATCCACCACTTATGTACCTTCTCCAATGTTCAGCCTGTAGGTCTGTATTAATTCAAGGCTTACTTCAGATTCAGGATTGCAAACTGACAAAAAATCCCTCCCCTACTGTTTACACACTGAACAGCACATACTCCTTCTTCATGACCACTAACACCACAGTCAAACACCAATGAAAAAGTAATTATATATGAAAATCTAGCTACCTAACAAGATCCAAAGTTGTTTACTAAGGTAACAATCCCACAGCAAGAGCCATGGTAAACATACAGTGCTGATGCTCTTTGGCTTCAGTCACTTATTCAAGCTTTAACCTGCATGAAAACTATGCCAAAACTGAGCTTCAAGCACTACACATTGCCCCCTACTACTTGTCCCAATGGTATCCACAGGACCTATATTTAGCTGTATGTCCAGTTCATGCTCTAAAATTATTACAAATGCTAAGTTTTATGCAAGTAAGGGCAGCCAGGAGAATGAGAAAACAGACCAAAACCAAAGAGAAGCCAGACAGAGAAAATAAGAAAAGACTTAGATGGGAAAGCAAAGCTATTCAATTTTAAAAGACTCACATGTATTAGAAATCTCTACTGACATTAATTAAGGCCTCTGGAGTATTTGAAACACAGGAAAGCAAAATCACCTACAAATATAACAGGTATGGCAATGCCAAACTTTGCACTCATATTTTATGTTGAAAAATTAGAATTTATCTACTAGAAAAATACACACAATTTTGGGGAAAGTGAGCTTCAATTACAAACTCTGCTAATAGGACCCTTTGATCAGTTGGAATAACAGACTTGGATTTTTAAGCAGGGTAAGGTAAAGCTTGGACTAATTGCAGAAAAACAGAACACTGAAAAGCATTTCATATTCTTGACACAGTAGAATTTGCTATTATGACTAACCAATAAAACAACCAGTATTACAATCAGTATCCACTGGACTTCTATAGAAAGTCTTCTCAGAAAATCAATTATGCTCCTGCTAACGAACTTATTGGATTACAGTATGTACACTGGATTGCATTACTTAATCCTTTAAAGGAACTCAAATAGGTTGGGATAGATTAACACATCAACTGGAACACAAACACTGCAGCACTGTCATTATATAAAACTTTTATTAATTAGAGTAAGAAACATTAATTTCATTCACAAGGTCAAAGATCACACTGTTCTTAGTCCTAAATGACAAATGCATCAAGTAGACAAACAAGCAAAATATACAGACCATTAAATTTGTACCTGAGAGAACTGGAACATGTTTTGTTTTGTTTTATTGTATTTACAAACAAAATCGTAGTGCAACCTGAAGTCAGGAATAAACCTAAAGGTTTTGTCTTATTTTTGATGCAATATGCTCAACAAACATTAGATTAAAACTAGATGAAAGTCAGATCTACTGTTTCATACTAGCTGCCAAGTTTAGCATACGTGTATGAACACACATTTTTCTAGTTGCAGCAGTGTCTCTATTGAACTTATTGCTGTTCTGAATCTAAAATACTGACAATGACACTGGAAATATATTAGAGATCATAATAAGCATATACATGCAGCTACTAATTAACAGGGCACCATAGTAAGTCCAGAATGTTCTGATTTGGATCTTTCATCTAAAGATTCAAAGTAACAGCAATGGGTGCAAACAGCAGAAGAGAATGCATTTCCATTTCTAAAGGAAGTTTTCTTCAAAAGAGACAAGAGGCAGACATAAATAGCACTTAGGCTTTGCCTGAATTTTTTTTTTTCCATTGAGCAAAGACTCTCATGCTACAGTTGAAAGAACCAATATTTCAGTACCTCTCTGAAAGACTTGAGAATAAACAATAGAATCCTAGGGAAACTTCTTATGAAATACATGCAGCATGTACCTACAAAATTGCTGGTTTAAAATGCTGGATACCACATTTTGATTGCTAATTGGAGTCAGGGGGGCACAACAACAATTTAATTGCTTGCTCCCCTACAAATTTGGTCCTATCAAAAAATACACGTGTACTACCACAACCAGAGCTGTCAAAACCTGAGGTCCTTGAGGCTTTTGAAAACTAAAGGCATTTCTGTTGTAATAGTGTGATCAGTATAAAGACTGAATGACGACATTGACTGGAAACATCCATTACAAGACTGGCAGTTTAATAACATACCTTTATCAGAAAATCTAACCTTAAGAACACTTAATAAAACAGCTGTAATATAAACTGAGGTTCCTGCTCCCCAAACCATACACCATACAGTGAAAGTAAATTACTTTACAAAATAATAATTCACTGTTCTTTCCAATGAACTGTATCTTCAACACCTAGAGCAATATTTCAAGAAGTCCAATGGTGTTTACAGAATTTTGTATATGCAGTATCTGTATAGTAAAGTTCAAAGCTTTCCAAAAGTTAAAAATGTTAAACTGTCAGTGAAAATTATGCAAAAATTAAGATATTCAGTGCAACACTTTAAAAGTTCACATACAAATTTCTACCTATCGGCAAGAAATGTAATATGTCAATTAAAAAATTTTAAAAAAAATCAATTCTGGATCATAAATAGGTCCTATATAGTTTTTTTTAATATAATGCAATATCAACACTGATGCTTTTTTCTTCCCCCATCACTATCGTGTAAAAGCTTTTCTTTGGTTAGCTTTCACAATATCATCAGGAGATGCTGATTTGAAGTCAAATGGTGTTATGGCTATTGTAGGACCAGTTTCCTTGGGTTTTACATCTTGTACTTGTCTACTATATAGGAAAGTTTTGTGTATCCCAACTGTGCGCCGCTTATATGCTTTTGGAGGATAACGGAGGCACAAGGTTAAAGCAAAAGCTGAAGGTCTGGCACGCAGCGCCTTTATCCATGAAAGGGACAAATCCTGCCTTTTAAGACCGTGCCCTTTTTTGGGTTTTCTGTTTGTTTTGGCAAAACTAGAATACTTTCCTTGTTTTTCTTTTACAACTTTTGTTTCAGGACTTAAGATATTTGACTGTCCTCCTACACTCTTCTCTGTAGATACACCTGCATTTTTAACAAGGACACTTAAATCAATGTTGGTTCCTTGGGAGGGCCTCAATTCAATTACATCGCGCACAGGCAAGTCCATCCTTTGCTCGGTTTTATCTATTTCAATAGTCTCCGCTATTAAATCCGAGAGCGACAAATTCTCAACCTCCTTTACTGGAGAAACTTTAGAAAGGGCTAGAGAAGACAAAGATCCTGTTAGCTCTGGCATGCCACCTGAAGTTTGGGGTTGACTTACTAGTTGTGATAATGATGAGGTTCCCAAATTCCTATCAGTGAGACTTGCTGTTGACTGGGTGTAAAGATCAGCCAAAGAGTAACAGTGGCTAGTATTGCTTTCCTGGTGCTCCTGAAGCAAGTCAGCCAATGATGTACTTCCAGATCTTAACCCTGGCAAGGCAGCCATGTCTGAAGAGGGGTTTTCTTGCTTTCTACTTTGTGCAAGTGAAGAAAAATTTTCAAGAAGTTCATTCTTTTTATTTACAATATGACTGACTTCATTATCAAGAGCCAAGTTTCCTAAAGCACTTGCTAAACATGGAGGACTATAAAAATTTGCATTACTATTACGATCAGAAGTTTTTGAGGAAACAAGAGGAATGTCGTGTTCAGGACTCAGAGAATCACAAACCACATTCTGCATCAGCAAGGATTTCAAGTCCTGTGTTTCCTTGCATTTCAGTGAGTTACTTCCTATGCTAGAGTAAACATCTTGACTGTCAGGAACCAAGCTTAATGCATTAGCCCTTTCTGGTAGTTGCTTCTCTGCCCCTTTATTCACAGGTTCACAAAATGATCCTTTACATAAATCATCACTGAACGCAGATGACAGAACAAGTGAAGAGGATTGCAATCCTTTCTTTTCACATGAAGGTATATTGGATTTTTCAAAATTTGTACTTAAAGAATAAAGAGCTGAATCACTTTTGGCTGTCAAGTTTCCAAACCCAGGTTTGTTGATGTTGTCAGCAAAACTGTCTACTGCACAAGAAACATTGTCTGTATCAACACACATTTCTGGACAACAATGTAAGTCTCCTTACCTTACAATAGCCAATAATTTTCAGATGGAAGTCCAGTCACAATGAAATATCCCATTTTTTAAAAGTTGATAGCAGCAACAAAAAAAAAATCAAGAAACATGAAAAGGCATTTAATTACTAAGTGTCATCCAAAGGTAAGGAATGTTCTACAATTAAATTACAGGTATCTACTGAAATACATAATGAACTTTAAGAATCAGCAGAGGATGCCAGTAAAGACTACAACCAATTTAAGTACAAATCAAAATAAGAAAGCTACTGTACAGACACTACTAGAAAGGGAGATACTAGGGATGGGAGATGTCAGTTTACCAAATAAATAACAGAAGCACTAAAAATTTAAAGATGCTTTCTGAATTTAAGGACATGCTTTAATTCAGTTAAGTCATGTATTATAAATCAGAAACTACCATGAACTGCAGTGGTCGCAGCTTGAATTTAAACTGACACTGAGGTGTTATTTTGACTTCTAGCTCAAGAAAAGCTCTTTCCTTTAAATGTTTTAGAACACACACATAGTAAGTCAGTCTTAATATTTTCCAAGAAATGACTATTACAATGATCAATGGCATCACAGTTTGTAAAGCCCACATTAAACCGTTGATAGAAATTAATCACCTTGAATGTAAACAATTAAATATAAGTATACCTTTTGTAGTCTTTGCTAAAATCACAGCATCCTTATTCTTGGTCTTCATATTTTGCTTACTGCCTTGTGAAAGCACAAGATTCAAAGCCTTTTGTACATCAAAATTAGTATCCAGTACTGCTTGCACCATTGCTTGTTCTGGTATGGACTCTGCCAAAACTTCTCTCATTTGACCAAGGCATGAATTAAGACGAGCTGAAAGAAACACATTACTGTTACAAGCTGCCCAAAAATAAGTCTTCAATGGCCTAACCACTAGCAGCACAGCTCCGTTTAGTGAACAGAAGGGAAAAAATATTACAGTAAGGGTTAGAACCTTTAGAAATTAATTTCAATCTTATTTACTGCCCTGATAGGCTTTGCTCCCACACCCTGCAGAATATGTGACCTATTTCAGATATTGCAATAAAGAACATATTACTGACTCTTTATTAATCTAGGAAGTCGCAGTACTGAAATAATTTGACGCTGTACAATAACTACCTTCAATTCAGAAAAGACATACAAATCATCACCTTAAAATCATCCCAAGTGACACCGTAAGTCAATGCAGAGTCCCACTGAACAGCATATTTTAAGTGTGTGCAGATGCTACAATTAATACCCAAAGTAAAATAGCATTTTCAGGGTCCTCAGGCCTTAACAACTGAAAACCTGGATCAACACGTCAGGTTTCAAACTACCTGTGATCTTTACCTTATCTAAAACTGCAATATATTTTTGGCTGATAAAATCCATTTTCTTTGGAGAATATTTCTGCAACTACAATAAGCCTTTAAAAGATACTTGCTGCACAAGAAGAGAGTGAAAAGTCACCAGGTTGCCACTCATTGGAAGCCAAACAAACACTAAAGAGAAGAACAAAATCTCCCTGAAATCCCAGTTTCTACCAGTTCAGATTTTAGAAAACAGGAAGTGAAGAACAAGACGACTGCCACATATTTTTATTTGAACACCTCCTGAAAGATGTTTAAAGAAGTTTGCTTAAGGGAATTCACCATTACAGAATTTCAACCTCCACAAGGCTACTTATATTAGCACCCTTTACCTGTAATTCAAAGAGCCAGTGAATCTACCCCAGACATTTGCTCTGCAAAGTAAGTGTGAGCAGAGCAATGGTTGCCATTTTACTATCTAACACTCAACAAGAACAACCTTGTGAAACTCTTTGAAGCCACCAGTACACCAATAGCTACACCAATAATTTTGTATAAATGGCCAACACCACATACTGTATCAAACACAATAGGTCTTGTGAGACCACTGCTGTTTTCACAGTAGAAGTAGATATTCTGAGGTTTCTTTTACCTCTTTTTCTAGTCCAAAATGTTACTTTCCTCCTGCTCCAATACCAGGTCTTAACTGATTGAGTCTGTCACAAGCATTCTGCAAAGCCAGAGGACTGCATTGTCTAGATCACCTGTACCATTACAGTGGGTCATTCTTTCAAATTGCCCTCCATAGCTTTATCTCCTGCTGTAAAAATATGTATATTATTCCTCAATGTATCCTATTTAACCATATCTCTAAGCATTAGCTTAACTTCTACCAATTTACTTGACATAGAATCAAAATTCTTTCTAATTCACTGTTCTGAATTTTCTGCAACTTTTTCAAGTACCAAATTTCAACACACTTTACTCTGATCTTTTCAACATTTTAAAAATAACCCTGATTATTTCCGAAACATTAAAACCTATATTAACTATTAATACTTAGGAAAGAGACTTGTGAATTTTTTTCACAAAGCAAGTAATTAGGCAATTAGGCAGCAAGTTTAAGAAACAAAATCAAGTATTTTTCCCCAACCACTCAGCTCAGAACTCAGCTTGTAACGTGGAATTCACAGCTGTAAGACCGAATGGAAACATAAGTCTTACGAATTCAAAACAGGGTAAGAAAAGATTGTACAGAACATTGGCTACTCTTTCAAGGAAATGTGAGACTTTGAAAACCTCTTAAATACTGCTAATTGCTATAATTTGGAGTGCAAAACAAAAAGAAAACATTCTAACACTAATACTCAGTTTATAATATTCAAGAGTCAAGATTTGAGCTGACAGTACAGCTGTTCTGATGTCTCCACTTCACATAAAATCTCATTATTTCTAGTAAGAGACTAAGAACACATTTCAGTGAATGCAACCAAGCTACAACGAGTACACAAAAGGTAGTTAGGAACTTGAACAATGACCACTGAAGGTAGCTCCCTGAAGGGTACTGTTTTATAACAAGATTCCAAAATTGTAAGCAATGTCAGTCAAGTAAGAAGCATTAAATTAAGCCTGTTCTAGTAAATCTTTAATTCATGTAAGAGATTATTCTGATAGTGGTTTTCTATGATTACCTCTATCAACTTCAGTCAACTGATGAGTGGGTGTAAAACAATCAGCAGCAGCATCGGTACCTTCACAGCCATATTCTTCTTCTAATGGCTCAGCAAACGTGGCTGGTTTGTCTCGTCTGGAGTAAATAAATTGAGCTGCTGCATTAGATAAAACAAAGTATTAAAAAAAAGGCAATTGGTTTTTCCTCCTTTCTAAGCAAAACATAACTAAAGGTTAAATGAGTTAGGATGGTGAACTGGTTGCAGTGGTTTCAATGGGGTGGTGAGACACTAATGTAAAATAACTACTACATGAGGACTGCACAGAGCGTACAACAGCTCATGCTACAATATAAATAAGTTAGCACTACAGTGAAACTACAGGCTGGGCAATATCCTTGTATCCATAGAATGCAATAATTCTGCACAGCTCATCATTACAAAAAAAGATTATGCTTCAGGTTTGAAAAACAATATTTTCCATACAAATCTACGGCCTAATGTCTTTAGAACCTTACACAACCATTTTTAAACTCAGTTTAAAATTTAGTAAGTTAGCATGAAATTAACATTGCTGTTACAGTATGTGACTATTAAATCACCGATAAGAATTTAACATAGCTGAACACATCCTTTCTTTCTTGGAATTTCATTAGAAATACAGCCCATGAGTAAAAACACATATTCACACAGAACTTTAAATAAGTGCATGGTTTCACTCTGATTTAGCAACATTAAGGCACATTCAGATAAAACTCCTTGCTGAACAAGAGCCCCAGACATTATACTGTTTCAGAAATGTGTAAAGCATAATGTAAACAAACTGCCTTAGGCCATGTAATATTCTCCCCAGCTCTGAAATCCATACTGAAAGCAGGTGTATATCCAGAAGCAGCAACTCTTAGCAACTGTTTCCCAAATGCATACACACCATTTCATATTCAATCATCACAACTGAAACAACTACTAAGATTGTTATACAATCTGGATCACTTTATTTTATAATTGAAGCTTCCACACAGAGAGTTCTTAGGAAAATTACTGTGCACAGGCAGGGATTAATCTTGCTATTTATCAGTCTATACTCAAGCAAAAAAATATACATTGCACATTTTCCTCACTGAAATCAACAGCATGGGAGAGGATCAGAGTTTTAAAGACCTAATTATCTCAAGTTCCTGTGGCCATAGGTCACACACTACATCACAGTCACAGTGGATCAGATCCAAACCAGTTACCCTGCAGTAGCACAGCTTCATGTCAACACCAGCTGTACTGTTTCTAGGGCCTACTCAGCCCTAAAAGCACTGCCACCAAATGTGGGGAAACCCTAAACTGATAATCTTGCCAGAGACTTGACTGGAGAACACAAGCTAATGGTTCTACAGCCAGGCTGAATCCAGACGGGCTGAGCAACTCCAATTACACCTTACCTGAGCACACAGACAGCGCTATTTTTAAACCTGCTTTGCAACACTGCAAATGCTGGGAGGCTGATTAGCACCACTGATTAGTGATCCTGCATGAGGGGACCAGCACTGCAACCCAGTGAGGAGACTCCCTGCCCCACATCCACTCAAAGTTGCATAGATAGAAGACATTCACTACCAGATGCACAGTAACAACTGTGCAGCCCAGGTAGATCCTCCTAACCATATGAAAAGATGCCAAATGGTTCAAGATTATCAACACATTCCCACAGAGCAGATTTTCACACTACCAAGTACATTCCAACCATCTGGGATAATATACGTGTAGGACTCAAGATGTGGCCAGTTGTCCAATGCCTGACAATACATAACCAACTCTACCAGGATTATGGCCACTAGGCACTTGTCCAAAGTGTCACTAGCTTTAAAAATTTCTTTTAATTTAGAAATAAATATCAGAACAGGTATCAATGAACAATATTTGTAATTATTTGAACTAACCTGTTGAAGGAGAAATGCAATAATCATCTTCTACTGATTGGCCATACACATCATCATCTTCAAAGTCTATGAAGCAAGAACAGCAAGATTAATCTGCAGTTTCTAAATAATATTATAATTTAAAGCATAGGTTTTTCACAAGGTTTTATGAAATAATGCATTTCCTGTATTCCAGAAGTACAGTTAGGTTCTGTTTATTTACCTAGGTAAAAAGTAATCTTCTGAGTTCCAATAATAGACTTTTACTACAATAATATAATTTAAGGTTTAATACTTTATTCATTATGCTGAAAATTTTCAAGAGCTACCATACTTCATACCTCCTCCATCGGCATCTCCTTTGCCCTCACAGACTAAACCCAACTTTCTACAGTTCCACAAATCTTTACCCATGGCACTTCTCTTGATATTTTTACTTGACTTCTCAGACTCCATCCAGACAGAGAGTTCAATTACAATTTCTACTCCAACAGCTCAGGATCAGCATTTCTACTCCATTCCTATGCATTTCTCACCTTTCTTCTCTATTTTATGCTCACATCCATCCACCTTTCAAATGAAGTTCAGCAAGGCAAAAAAACCAATTCACAATTCCCTTTGAATATACAAAATTGTTTCAGGTAAAAAGTAAGTATCTTATACACTTAAAGATAAAAATATTCTTTCCTCATTAAAAAAAAAAAAAAAAAAAAAAGGCACCAAGAAATACAAAGAGTAAATTAGGTACCTTTCCCGCCAAGAACTAATCCTGGTATTATGTCAATCTTTAAAAAAATAGTGCAATTTTTATTAAGTAAAAAAGAAATACATTTAAAAAGTAACAAACTATTATTAAAGACACTACTGCACTTGGCAGTTTCAGAAGTAACATCTATTCTTATTTTTTTAAAAGACAGACCACATCATGCACTGACCATAAAATTAGCATTTAAAAATTACATAAATTAGAGAACATGGAGTAGAAGCTACTGAAGCATTCCAGGTGTTTTGCCAAGATATTTGGATATGGAATATCACATTTGGTTATGATCACAATAAGGAAAGGGGGGAAAATGGAACATGGTAAAATAAAGGCCAGAAGATCTAAGGCCTCAGAAGTCTTCCTATGAAAGGAAACCAAAAAAACTGTAAATATTTAGTTTAGAAATGTGACTCATATTTGGGCATTACAGAAGCACATGCAGCATAAAAATAACACATGGCGTTTAATAGAGAAGAAGACAAAAAGTCTTTTTCCTTTGGGCCACAAATGATTCCATGTGCCTACAGAAGAAACACATGTTACATATGTTACAAGGGTGAAACCTGACCTATAACCTCACAGTCATGTTCCCAACAGCAACTTAATGACTACAGCAAATTACTGTGTATCTCAGCAAACTCATTGCAAGAGAGTCTGATGACTGTACAAATATTGAAATTAACCCCATGGATTGCACACTCAACTCTTCAGAAGCCAGAGACTCAGCTAAAATCAACATTTCAACCAGTCTGTGATGAAAAATGGTATCCAGAAGATGAAAAATCAAGCTGTAAAAATCCCAATCTAGTTCAAGATTTTGCCTATATTAGCCAAATTTACACCAGCAGAAACTGCAAGGTGAGAACGCACAGGCAGCACAACTTTCAATAAATACCAAGATCGGAGTGCAAAACCCAATTTGTACAACTATAATACATAAAAACTGCGTAGTCTGTTCGCTCAACAGAAGACTAGAGGCGGGCTGAAGCATTTCTTGCATTTTTTTTAACAGTCTGACAAAGTGAAGCAACAAAATTGCTGCTCTCTTACCAAAGGCTTCTTTAAAATATCGCTATGAACTGAAGTGTGTCCACTTCTTCACAGCCCAAGCCAACAAAAATAAAGACTTTGAGGGTGAAAAAAAGACTCTGATTCACAGTTTGCCTAGGTTAATGGGGCCAGGGCACAACAAAAGCTGCAGTACTGCAGGTACAAGCCAAGTTCTTATGGTAAGAATTCCTTCATTCCACGCAAGAATCTTAAGTAAAATGAGACAGGTGCCTGAAAAAGAGATTATTCCCTAAATGCACAACTCCATCTTTTAAGAATTACATTTCTTCCTCAAGTAACAGCTGTTGACTCCTATCTATTAACATCAGCAACACTTTGCTACAGTTCGGCCGTGAATACAATTATTTAAGCTTTTCAAGGCGGATGGGTTCAACCGTACCGAGGCTTTTTACAAGTCAGTGTCGGTACTAAAAAGCGGAGTCAATCTGGGCAGCTCAAAGCAATGCAAGTAGAAGCCAGCTGTGGCCTGGCTCTCCCCGCGTGGAAGCTCCCCGGAGGCACCGGCAGCGGGAGGAGGTCCCGGCCGGCAGAGCGGCCACGTGTGCCCGACCCTCCCCACTCGGGCGGGAACGGACCGGGAACGGGGCGGGGAGAGGCCTCGCCCGGAGCCCCGTCCAACCCCCGCCGAGGGGAGGTGAGGGGGCGGCTTTTCCCCTCCCACCGCCCCTGACAGCCCCCCGGGCCCTCCCCTGCCCCCGCCACACCCTCCTGCCCGCGGCCACCCGGACGTGAGGCCCGGCCGAGGACAGGGGGCACGGGCCGGCGGCAGCTGCGGCGGGCCCCGGAGCTCCGCCACCAGCGCCTGCTCGCCATAACCGCTACCTTCATCGTAGTTATATCCTCGGACGTTCCTGTGCCGGGACATGACGGCGGCGGCGGCGGCCTCGCTCGCCCGCCCGCGGTGGCGCTGGCGCGGCCGGCCTAGGTCGCCATGTTGAAGTCCGGCGGCGCCTGGCGGAATACCCTCTTGCGCAGGCGCGCGGGGCGCCGCTTCCGCTCTGCTGCGGTGCTGGGCATGCGCGCGGCCCGTCCCGCCTGGCTGGCGCGCTGGCTGGGGCCGGCGGGGCGCGCGGGACCGGGGGCGGGGCCTGGAGGCGCTCGCGCCCCGGCCGCGCGCCGGGCCCGGCTGACGGAGGGGGCGGGAGCGCTCCGGGGGCGGCTGGAGATGGCACTTGGAGCTGGGGGGTGGCTGTCGTGGTGGCGACCAGCCCAAGTTCGGCCTCGATAATCTCGGAGGCCTCTTGCAAGCTGAGTAAACGTTGCTGTGGTTCTCCAGGGTCTAGTAGCATGGAGTTTATCTGTAGTAGCTCTCTCTTTAGTAATGCGAATTACAAGGAAAAGCTAGATATGAGATGCCCATTTTCTGTCAATGATGAGTTTGATTCAAGCCAAAAATGGGAAGTTTTGCATGCATGCAAGTAACCAAGTGTTTTAAAGCTTACTCAAAAACTTACTCAAAGTTGCATCATTGATGAAAAGGGAGCATTCTGGATAGGCCTAAATTGCTAAGGGTATGCTTGGTTAAACACACTTGAAGTAAATCTGTGATCTGTGTGCCACCATAGGGACTGGGTTTGAAAGGCTTTGAAATTAAGTACAAGGCCTTTCTCAATTCTGGATGTGAAACAGCTCCAGCTGACCTGGCGTTTTGGTGATGAGCAGCCATGACAATGAAGGCGCTGACTAGTGACCAGGCTTAAATGAGCTGATGTAGGTAAATGCGAGCTGTAATAATTAGCATTGCTGTTGCCAGTGTTAAGAAGCAAAATGTCAAAGCATTAGGCTCCATGGAGCCTTGATTTGACTACACTGGCACATTACTGAGACACTTTCTAATGCTGAGTTTCAGCCTGCAGCAGCAGTTGCAGTGCCAAGGGTTCAGATAACAGAGGAATGTCCCTACAGCTACTGCTCTTACTGGGGCAGACAGGGAAGGACAAGCAGACAAGCCCTTAAGCTCTGGTGAGAGAGGGAGTTGGGAGAGAGATCCCTGTTGAGGAGCTCCAGCTCTGGCAGAATCTGTTTGTGTATCTGCCAACCCAGTTGTTCCCCAGATATCTGCATTCACCTATGGGCTCGGGAGCTGCTAGGCAGATGATGCCATTAATATTTCTGTAGTCAAGTGTTTTCATCTTTGAGACCTTCAATAATTTATTTAACATCTTTTCATCCAGTCTTGACAATACCAGAGATGGAGCCCCCTCCAGCTACCTGCATGCTCCAGGTACAAACACACATGCCCTGCTTCTGTACCTGCCACGTAACTATTGTCTTGTCCTTGCCCACATGCCAAAGTTGTCACTACCTACCACTCCACATCCTTCCTGGTCACTGCCAAAGGCGGGAAGTATTAACCACAAGCCAAAAGTTTGTGTTCATATACAAATAGCATGCAAAGGTGCAGATTGTTTCCTAATGTAATTTGCGTATTTCTAACTAATTTCTACAGAGAAGCACATGCAGCTGACCAGGCTTACGCTCTATATAATGACTTTCATACAGTGCTAAGATTAAAACAGAATTGGAAACAAAGATTTCTGATTATACTGGTGTCCTGTTGACCTTTAGTGTCCCAAACGTTCTCTACAGCAGAGGTTTGACAGTAGTTATGCTAATCCTTATCTGTCCCAATCTCTTTACGTGAGTCAAAGATACAAAAGTGAAGACTTGCTATCGCCCACTATTACTATGGCCGGGGTAGCATGCTTCTAAATTAAACACCTGATTGCAGTGTCTGCTTTGTGAGCCTTCAGTGAAGTAACTTGAGACACTATATCACTACAACTATAGAGCATCTTGCCAGTTGGCCTCCAACAGCTTTACTTTGGAAAACACACTCTTTCTTGCCTCTGAAATAACTTCGATCCCATTCTTGAAATGTTAAAAACTCCAGTAAATATTAATCATGTAAATTCAGCTTTTTTTTTTTTCTCTCAGGTAGTGACAGTTCTCGTTTCTCACACCTGGCCAGTGTGTTGCAAAGATATTTCTTTTATCCTTCCTATTGATGCTTTTCACATAAATCACCAGCTATTTATCAAATAATAAATTTTTCATGTTTGAATTTTTTTATTACCTCTCTTGATTTTCACTTACTGTGACCTCCGCAGATATGATGCTCATTTCATTTGCTTGATAGTCAAATGTAACATTGTTTTCAAGATTTCAAAATCAGTTCAAAACAAGAAAATAAATAACAGTTGTAAAAATATAAAGCTGAGTGTAAGGGGAAGCCAAATGGAGGAGAAGATATACTATGTAGTTTTTCCATGGCATTAACAGTGAACTTGAAAGGTTGCTATTTTTCTTCATTTAAAGTTTAATAGGTTATATCATACAAGACTGAAGGAAAAAGAACCCAAAGACAACAATTTCTTACACGAGCACAATTATTTCATATTATATTAGTATCTTCAAAAAGTCATAAATACATTGATTATTCCTTGCCTTTTCTTGATTCTGAGACCTATGTAAATGTTTTAGGGTAACATGTTCAAGAAATAATAAGCTTCGGTCCTGAAGCCCTAGCTATACCTCAGTTAGTGCTACTTGTACCTGAATGCAAGGTTCATGAAAAGTATTCATCTGATAGCAAAGCAGTCTGTAACTAAACAGCACTCCTTCAGCAGCAATTAAAGCACCATCAGAGAACCTCCTCAGTCTGGCTCCAGCAGCTCTGACTGAGGAATGACTAACCAGGTCACTTCTGGCATTTCTTTCCTTCCTGCCCACTGAGATTATATACTACTTTAAGCTGTGTGTCTCAAGAAGTGAACCAAGATCACAGGTCTCAATCCAGGTGGCAGCATTTCTGGTAATCCTCCTTTTTTCAGCAATCTGCTGGGCACTCCCAGCCCCAGCACTATGACTTTTTTTTTTTTTTTATCTGTAAGAATCAGTTAATAAAATATTTAATAATTTCATTTTAGCTAAATGGAAAGTCTTTCATATGATGTTATTTCTTCTTAAAGTGAAACCAAGCTTTTTAGTAGTTTCGTAGTCTTAGTTACTAAATATTCAGTCTATTTCAGTATTGTATTGTCCTTTTAATACAAAGTCAAGCAAGGCCTGGTCTGGGAAAAAAACAGCATAATTCCAGATGTTTTACCACACTACCAGGTGTGGGTGTTAAGTTCTAAAATACAGACATCAGTGTCACTAAATGTATTTCCAGCTGCTAAATTATCTGACTTGCTCAAAAGAACTGCAACCAGTAAATAAATACATGTCTGGTTTTGTCTAATATGATGCCATATAGTCAGAAGCTGGTTTAAAAGTTAGAAAACAAAGAGTATTAATAAATTATTATTTTGTACATATGGTAAATAGCAAGTGTCACCAATTTTCCACAGTATGAATGAGCTTGTTAAATATATTTATTATTTCTTTGGGAATGGATCAGTGCAGAATAACATGTTTCACATATGAGTGATTTATGTTAAGTCAAGACCTTACACAGTTTCAACAGGATCTATTAACAACTAAGTTAGATGGCAGCTGATGGCAAACTGTAACGTAATGGCAACTCAATCTGGAAAAGTGACCTATTTGTATAGTTTAACACATAATCATTAAAACTAGAAAAGACCTTTAAGATTATTGAGTCCAATCCAACCATAAAGCTAACACTGCCAAGTTGACCACATTAGTGTTCCTCACAACTATATAAACGTCCTGTTACGATAAGGAATAAAAGTGGCTTTAAGTGCATCTACACTTTCTGAAACACTTTAATTTCAATCCCAAATTCCCCTGTCACCCTGCTGCCTCCTTGCTGGCTCTCAGTCTGCTTCTCATCTGCAGTGACCCAAATATTGGCCCAGAAATGGATGTTCAGTCTCTGTGAGGAGAGAACTGCCTTGAACCACACAGCTGGGAGAGAAGGAGTTCAAATTCGAGCATGATTGCCAAGAGCATGGTAACTAAAGCCACTATGAAGCACTCAATGAAAACCTATTATCTATTGGTTTTACCCCTGAATAAAAACAATATTTTATTACAACAGAGTGGCATTCCCTTCTAGTTGGTCTATGAAGTTTATTGTTGGTACAGAGAGAGATAAGTGATGAAAATCATCAGGGGTATGAGAAATTTCTTATATGAAGAAAGATGAAAAGGATTAAGAGTTTGTCCTACAGAGAAGATGTGTAAAATGGAACATGACCAAAGTTTATACTAGGAGTGGCTCAGAAATATCCACTGGGGTTTTTTTTTCTCATGGTAACAGCTTTTCTCAATTTCCTTGAAACTGAAAGAAGGCAAATTTCAAATGGATAAAAGTAGATAATTTTCATTCAGCACAGAATTAGACTACAAAGTTCATGAGCAAAATAAATGATCATGGCTAAAAAATTATCAAGATTCAAACAGTTTATATCCTTGTGTAGATGACAAGAATACTAAAACATGATCATAGTAAATATTTAAAGTCTATATAAAATTCTGCAAGGTAAGAAAATTTTCATGTTAAAGATTCCATCTACGTTTCTTGTTACAGGTGACTGACAGGATAAATTAAGGGAGCTGCAGACCTAAGGAACAGGCAAAACAGAAGGCTATCATTATGACTTGACTGAATATGATGCACGTGTCCACACTGAAGCAATTTATAATGACACATATATATATTTATAGTGCATAAAGGCAGCATTCTGTTGTGTGCAATTATCTACATCAATTTATCAAGCATTTTTAAGTTTGTCATGGATCCTGGCTACTACCATAAACTGTGACTTCATTAATTTGTCTGTAATGATTGGACATAGAGATGCAATCAAGCTTTCAGTAAAAGCAGTGACACCTTTTTCTACTGCATCTGTAGGAAAAAAAAAAAAACAAATGGAACTTAGATCCTACAAAATGTCTTTTGAGAGACATTGCAGATGTATCCAGAGCTGCAAATCAAAGCAGGATAAATATAGTTTGAGAAATCCATCGTTTTTCTGTATAGAGTAATTCATGACACAAATCTGACTGGGACATTCCACTACTGATCTCTTCTTATAGACCTTAAATGAAAAACAAATGCTGACACATGTATGCTTGTGGGAGGCACAATAATACTTAGCTTGTTGGGAAGACAGCTTGTTAAAATCTATGTTAGAATTACTCTGATTTTGTTTTCTCTGTTCTGCACTTTTACATTTTTGGGACCTCCCTTTGACAAACCTAACCATATACTTTGGGCCACTGAGTCGGGGAAACCCCATGTATTTGCCTCTCTCAGAAATCCACTACCTCCATGGTTATTCTGAGTCACATTTCATAGCACATGAAACTCAGAACTGAATCTGTAAAACTGGGATATATCAGATTGAAAAGATTTATATGGTGTTATTAAGTGTGTCAGAGAACATCATTTAATGAATAAGAAATGTGGCTTCATTCAGACTGATACTATACATCAGACTAAAGTCTTTGTTTCCTCTCCCCCCAAAAATTTCACTTTCAAAGGGTGATTCTTCAAGAAATTATTAAGTCCCTCTTTGTCTCTCAAACGATTCTCACGTACTGCACACTGAAGAATCCCATAGCAGGTATTGCTAATTCATCCTGCAATCACAGGATATAATGCACTTCAGATGCTCTCTTATTTTACATTTTTTTGCTTTGTCATCTGGTTACATTTGGTGTATCCTAAAGTCAAATGCAGTCCTGCAGCACAAAGCAGTGACTCTAGCAGGGAATGGAAATCTTGCTCAGTAATATCCTTTTAGTTCCATTTTTTTCTTTTTATCTGATGACCAGAAACTAGTTAACAAGATGCTCATTTACTATCTAGCTTTTTTCACATGTTTAAAGTATAAAATTTGATCACTTGCTATTAGAACAATGGCCTATCTTCCATGAGCTAATCTTTTATGGCAGATGCACTGTCTTAAATGTATAAATCTATTAGAAAACCGATCTGATAAGAATTTATGCCTGCAAAATGATGATTCACTTATATCAATGTACTTGTCACTCAGACCTTAAAAAAAATACATAATACCACAGAATTGGGTGGGTGCTTTAAATATGCAAGACCTCGATAATAGGAAAACATTAGCCACAAAGTGTAAAGCAGAAACACCAATTAAAAAATAAAATTACCAGTCCAAAGTTTCCAAGTTTGTGCAACATATATTATGAATAGCCTTATGTAAGCTTTTGGTCTTAGGGTGCTGCAGCAGCTACCTCGTGGGTGACAGCATGATTTCAGTTTAACTGGGTGGTATCTCACTCATCTCCCCAGTTTTCATATCTGTGCTATATAAAAGCAAACATGGCTTAGGCCTTATGAATCAATATTTCAATACTGCTGTCCAGAGCTGAGCTGATGTGGCTGTTCTAATTAAACATCATGCTACCTCCAAAAATACCCATCAGAAAAGAGTATTTTCTCACTTTCTAAGCTATCTCTGAGGACAGGTTAACTATATAAACGTTTGCTTCATGTGCTTAAAATTATAATTGTTTTATGTGATTTTGTTGCTGATTGCAGACGTGGTTAGCTTTCATCTTTGTATTGAAGTCCACATGTGTTTTATGCTTGTATCCATGGAACGAATTCCCTGAAAGACACAACAGAATTACAGTGTAAGCCAAATTCAGTTAGCATTAAAGTTTTTGGTTTTGTTTTTTTTTATTTTTTCCCAAACCACACATGGACACAATGGTTCTTTCTGTCTCTTTGCTATGGATAAAATATTTTCCCACAATGCTGGTGCCTTGCACCAATCATTCCTGCAGACAATACCTGTCTAACATCAGAGGCTAACACCTCTGATTAACAGTATCAGCTACATCATCTTTGAATGGAGGGGATCCCTGCAGCAATGAAGTCTCTCTTTTCCCTGAACTCATGGAAATAAAGAATAAACTTAATTTTCCTTCTACGTTAGTAATTTTTGTGGAGGCTTTTGGGGGGAGGGCTTTGCAAACTTTTATAGAAGCAAAGTTTATGAAAAAAACCAATTTTCATATATTTAATCATCATAAATTCAGTGGCAAGATGCAAAAGGGAGACTCAAATTAGTGCTTCCTCAGATGGAAAAACATGTAAAAAAGTGAATGTTACATGCTCTGTCTATACACAGAGTTTCACATTAGTCATAGTGTGGGCCTAGTGATGGGTCACAAAGAAATAGAGACAACTCTGGTTACAGCTGTGAATATTAGTTAGGGGACAGCAGATACAAAGCGAAAGAATCTGTGTTTCATCCCTTTACTGCTTATGGAATAGCTTCTTTTACTTGACATAAACTGTTCCTGTATTATTAAGTATTAAATAGAAATCATCAAAGACTATCCACATTACTTCAATTGATGGTAGGATATTCAGGACTTACTGAAATTGCTTCTATTCAATGTTTAGTAATTGACACTCTGCAGGATTTAGATTCAGTGAATTAAGTCACTGTCATCTACTTTGCAAGGTATAAAAGTATATTAAGTGAAATTTAATCAAGAATACATTTTAATCCTGTCGCAATAAATTTAATTGCCACTCAAAACCCTTATTCTGGTGAAGCATTAGATAGATGCATCAGTAATTTGCTGGATTTCAAAAATTTGGGGTTATAATTTACAGCTATGATGCAATGCCAGCCCTCTGTATTGGTCACACAATTCTCTTAAAGGAAAGTTTAGAATGATTGAAAATGTTATTACCATCCATAACTGAAAATGTTACCATCAGGATGAGTAAGGGCATCCTTTGCAATAGTAACAGAAAATATTCCTACTTCACCTTAGTTCATCTGTGGTCATGAGGAAATCCACATTTCATTCCCAGTAAAAGTTATAGCAGAATGCTACTAATACTGTCCACTACAAGATACTGGTCATCTTTTTATAAAAATTCATTTGGACAATAGAAGTCAATAGGAAGTCAATAGAGATAACTGCATTTGCTTTCATGAATCAATTAGACACTAATCAGATCAACAAAACATATAAATAAGAGGACTTTTGTAGAACAAAAGCATAAAATTTTACATTGAGTTCCAGTGGACTAAGTTGTGTTAGACACCATATTTCTGCTAGAGAAACCATGAGCTGAGCAACAAAAGATAATAATAGGTATAGCAAATTTCTTATCTATGTTCTCAGGCAGTGAGAAAATGTCAATGGATGTTATCTGTGGAAACACAAGATCATATTAAAAAACAAGTGAAATATAGCAAAGAGGAGGCAAATAACCAAGGGCCCCTTTGAGCCTGAGGAAGTGGGAGAAGAGCACTGGAACCAGCCAGTCCTGAGCCTTTATTTGGCCAAAGGGGCTCAGACCTGAATTTCTCTGAGTTCTACTAAGAGGGAACTCTGATTAAGACCAAGAAACTGGGTCTGTGGACTCCTGATTGTAGGGGCCTTAGTCAGGGGAAATATCTTGTGTTTTGCTGCTTGGTAAAGTTTGCATTTCAGGTCATGAACTGTGCCTGAGGGAAGGGCCTTAAAGAGGCTTGGGTGTGGTACTAGGGGGTTTTTCTTGGCAGGTGAGGAAGCCTGGGGGACTTAGCAACTACTGTGTGCTTGTATGAGCACCTCACCTTGCAATAAAGACAGGACCCTTTCCAGTATTTTAAAGCAGACTTGACATTATATTTGAGTGTGTATCAAGAAAAAAATATTACCTCTCAAAACAAAGAGGAAAAAATAGATATTTTGTGATCAATTGATTTGAAATTTTTAAGAAAGATTGTTTTTTTGAAAAGTCACTGTTCTTCAACCAGAAAAAAAAAAAAAAGCTTGTCTCAGGATGTAAGCTGTTTGGAAAAAGGATTAACTGTATTTTTTCCTGTATTTTTACCCTACTGAGAACAGCATGATTCTTCTCCAGAAATGGCACACAAGACCAATAGCAATAAAACCTCGTTGTCTCAAAGATGAAAATAAGCACGCATAGATTTATGATCAGTCAAAACACTGTCAATGTATTGGAAGTCTTGCAGCAGAGTTGCATTTCTACACATTCCATGGCTTCTGTAGGCTCCTGAAATAAATTAATGTTGTCCAAATGAGCATGTCCACGAGCAATTGCTTGACCCTGCAGATGCCTTTAATGTGATTACACATTAAGTTTACAGGATTTAAAAATTTCACTTTATAACCTGTATGCACTGACCATATCTTTCTAAAAAAAATCTGTTCAAGTAGAGACCCAGAGTAACTGATTTTTCTCTCTTTTATGTCATGTTCTCATTCTGAAAAGAATCCTAAGCTATGTGTGAAATAGTAGAAAACTGTATTACTTACCAATGTAAATTAAAGAACCCATAGTTAGTCACACTGGTTCTGAGCTTCCAAGGCACAAAAAGAGCAATTGAAATCTTGTTGGTTTTCTATTGTAAATAACCAGGGAGAAACCAGTCAATTGAGAACGGAGGACTAAACTGTAGCCATAATAAAGATATATACATGAAGAAAGGAAAATAATATTTGAGGAAAGTCAAAATGATTGCATATACTTCCTTCAGCAAGGGAAAAATCTGTAAAACTAGGTCTAAATTCAGTTTTACCCAAACAGATTGCTAATTTTTATGCTATCTTGTTTCTCTGGAAGTTGAATTTGTCTCCTACAGTACATTACATCAACAACAAAAAGGAAAACACAGACAGATTTTTAATATAGTTTAAATGTGATATCTGCATCAGCAGTATTGAGGAAAAAGTTTTACCTGGTGAAAGGGTGAATGTGTTGCTTTGATGCAAAAAGTTTTATTTCATGAGAACGCTCAGACAATCTGTTCCAGTTATAAGGAAAGTGACTATTTATAGTCTGAGGCAAATACAGATATAACACACTTGACTCTGTGAACAGTAAATACTTTGTGAGGGTTAGAAAGTGAAGAAAGAGCTGCTTGCAGGCACTGCCACATGGTGTATAGCATTTGCTGGGAATGACAATGCAACATCTGTGGATTCCCACAGGATGTGTAATTCTTGTTATTTCAGGGTCTCATCCAATTTATTTGACATTATTGTAAGATTCACATAAAGATGAATTGATTTTGGTCCTTAGCTTGTCATGTAAAATACTGGCTAAATACAGAGTTTATATTTGGATAAGTGAAATAAAACCTTCCTATTCCCACACCCTGAATAAGCACTTTCACCTTGTTTAAGATCATTCCAAAAATAACAGGAAGCAGGCAGGTAATAGGTACTATCTGGCCTAACATTATAATTGCAGCCCCAGGCAAGAAGGGAATAATGGATTCTTCTATACTCATTTCCCCCACAACCAGATCTTCAAGGAAAAGGGGCAATTGTAATAATACAGAATCCAAATCCTTAAAAACCTTTTAAAAGAAAATTGAAAATAATTACATAAAAAATCAATAATTTCTATCAGTTCTATGCAGCACAGACATAGTTGTTTACTGTTTACTCTGTTTCTCTTCTTTACTTGAGGCATAAATGTCTAATGAAAAACAAAGTATGGAGAGACTTGTATAACCACAGGTCAGCAGATGAGTGAAGAAAAAAGATTTTGCTGAAAAATGTGGATCTCAGTTGTCAGAGTGTGCAAATGCTAGATTATAACTACTCTTTCTAGGCTTTCTAATGGCAGGAGTTTGGGAAGGCATGAGCTGGGAAGGCATGAGCAGCAAGGGAAGCTGTACTGACGTGCTTATTCTGGGGATCATGTTGTACATTAATCTGTCCATCTGTCCATCCATCCATCCATCCATCCATCCATCCATCCATCCATCCATCCTCTGTGAGTATAACCAGCTACCTGTACATTCCCATGTGTTGCAAAGCTCTTAAATTAATGGGTTTGTGACTTCAGCTGTTGATTTCCTGATGTTTGTCAGTGACCTTGGCTTCACCCTTAACAACTGCAGTGAGCTCCAGTTTCATGGTACCTGTTTGTATTTCAGCAGGCTCACATGAACTTAACTTAGCCCAGAAAAGCAAGAAGTGAAGCCCACACAGTCTTTCAAGTGGCAAAGTGGTTGGAGGTAGAACAACAATGTTGACATGACTCAGTGACAGGAGAGGCAGACAGGATCACGGGAAGAAGCAAGTGTGGGCTTCAGGTTTTTCAGGAACACACGCACCCAAATGTGGGTGATCTGCAGGCAGCTGTGTAACACCATCACCTTAACAGTGCAATCATGACTTAGGACAGTCCCTTCTGATAAAGGATTATACCTTAGCCACCATTAGTAAATTTAAAAAAAAAAATAAATTAAGCTATATGCAATATCTTTTTGTTGTTGTTTGATTCATGGACATGAGAATTCACATGACGATACTTCTCAAAGAGTGCCCCATTCATTAGTGTAAATTTTTTCTACTGAGCACAAGTGGTTGGTTATGAAACATTAGTGTGACAATTCCTGGGGCATTTGTACACCATCTACAATAAGGGCTCTATGCGCAACAAATACATGGCCTGCAGATGATTAGTGTATATGTCTGAGCTCTCAGCTCACACCATCTTGCTAAACTTGTCTGGGCTGAGGAAACTTGTTTTTGCTCTTTCCTGTGGGCCTCCCACTAAGAAACAAAAATGAGTTGACTTCAGTATTTCCATCTCTGATCTCAAAACGCTACCAGATTCTGAAAAATCAAAATGTCTCCCCTTAAAAAATCACAAAATGAAACATTAATCTCTGCAAAAACAAGAAAATATTTACAAAAGGGTGAATGAAACCTTCAGCCTGTGTGCAAAGACAATGAGTAATTACCAAGAATAACATATGTGATTTGTTTAACTAGAAATTCTGCACTTCATTGTGCTTCTTTCAACAGCCAGTGAAGACTGTAGGGCTCTTCCTGGTATTAGCAGTGAGAGCTGGAAGACAATACTTTGTGTTCATTTATAACCCACACACAAGTTCCTGCTGATTAACAACTTAGCTCCAGCATTCAGTAATAATGGAATTCCCTTTAACCTTGAGAGAGGTTTCATCTTCACATGAATTACTTACCCGGTTTCTGTGTGAATTTGTTGTTCCTTTCTGACAAACATTCTTTTCTGTCCTGTCCAGGAATACAGATAATTTTAAAAATTATAAATCAAGAAGAGTCTAATGTTACCACATAACCTGACTTCCTACATGAACTATCTGAAGCAGTTTTATTTGAATTGATTCCTGGTTTTTAGATGTACTGTTTTATCCTGATCTCTTGAGTAAATGCTTGAAAGACAGAAAAAAATGTCGAGGCCTGCAGCCAACTACCCCTGACCACTCTGTTCTGGCTCCCTTTGTACAACAGCTCTTTTGGACTACATTTATAGGTAAACTAGGCTGGAAACTGTGCGTTGACCCAGAAAACACATGACATGGCTTGAATCAAGATCCAAAAATCCCCACCACCCCATCCCAACCAGATTTCTTTTATCCAGAGCTAATGGGAAAGGTTTGTGTAACATGCTGTCCACTTAGTGATACCCACACATTTTCTGAGGCAGTAGGGCTAGTTGTCAAGGATCAAAGTGTCCTAAAACTGTAGAAGCACCAGAAACTGCAGAAGGGTGCATGAGGGTGAGCTCTGAACCCGTTTTACTTGCATGCATAAGAAAAACTCCGTGACCTTTATCTAAGCTTGCAGCCCTTCTCTTAGGTTTCTTCATCTACAGTTTACTTCTCTGTCATTTATGCAACACTCTCTCTCCACATACTCCACTACTTTGATCTATTTGTCTTGACTACTGAGTATCTAATAAACATAGCTAGTATACTATAGCCTCAGGATCTCCAAGATGTGCATTCTTACGTTTTCAACCTGCATCCCAGTTCTGCCATATTTTGTTTCCTGTTTATTCTCCCAAGTAATTATGTGGTGTGGTAGCTATTCTTAAAAGCAGGCTAACAGCTAGCTGGGCTGGCTGTCCTTGCTGAGGAAATGGACAGGTATTGTCCATCCCAGGGAAAGTAACATCTGAGGAAACATTAGCAATTGGTGCAATTAATCATGGGATCACTGTAATTGTAATAATGCGACAAAGTAGCATTTTGAGAATTGAAAATCCTGAGCATTTACCGGAGAAGGAATTATTCTGATCTCAATTATTCTGGTCACAACTCTATACAGTTGTCTTCTGACTCTGTCTTAGAATCAAACTTCTTTCTGAACTGTGGGGTGGGGGAGGGTGGTGGCATATCAAGGTCTACTATGTAGGTGCCTGTTCAGTATGAATTAAAGTATGATGTTAATTTTTATGGCATTGAATTCTCTTCACAGGTTCAGGTGGGCAAAGGAGGCCATTCATTGTTGCCATTCATGTGAGGGGATAATAGAAAGTATTTTTTAAATAGTCATCCTTGCATCTTTTGGATGGGTTTGTTTTTTAAGTATTTCTCATGGCTTGGGGGCCTTTTTGGCAGTACCTTTCTTTCAAAAGGTGTTATATCCTCTAGGAGAAAGCAATGATGTGAAAGACCCAGCCCTTCTAGCTGTACTATTTGAACACTGAAAGACACCTACCAATACAAAACACCCTAGTTTTGTCTGGCTGTTTGGGGAGGAAAGAGGGAGTTTTGACTGTTGCTGCCCAATCATAAGTCTTCCATGAGGGTGGTGAGTTTTCTTCTCAGGTAGGCAGCAAGTGTCACTTCCTTCTTCACTCAATATGTCTGAAGGGAGGGAAAGAGGTCTTAGGAAAGAAGATGTTCACAGTACTTGAATAAGAGGTAACTCCAAGCAAAAAGACCTTCCATGCGTACAGCTCCTACTGGGATCACAAGGTAGGATGGGAATGTGGTATGGAGTTTGGGGCTGTTGTATCTGGAAAAGAACTAAGGAGTAGGAGTCATGGTATGGGATGATATGGTTAGGGCCTCAAATTATCCTAGTGGTGGTAATTGTCTTCAGTGCTTAAAATGTGTTCTTTTTCATGCTAGTAACTAACTTCTTTATAAAAGCAGCTAATTTTCTTTTCAAATTTCTACACTGGATCTCTGACACTTACACAAAGTCAGACATGATTCATATTACTTTTGAGACTACTTCAAATATAGATGCAGGTGGCATCATGACAGTGTTGGATGTCACCCTCTGCAAAATGTGCCTTTCACAAAACCACAGTCTGCCCTTGTGGTTGTAGTTTTAGAAGCAGCCCTTCAGCTGGTGTTATCACATGATGACACAAAGTGTGGGAAACGAGACAGTGAACAGGTGCTAAGAGACCTTGAATACTAGAAAAAAGAAAAAAGTGAAAAAAAGACTGAAGTTAGGCCAAGGAGATACAAAAGCACCAGAAATTTTGAAATTTTTTTCAAGGTAAAAACAACCCAAGCAAAGGGAATTATAGGTCATTCTGGCTAGATCAGAGGAACTACTGTGTGAGAATAATGTATTTATAGCCCATATCATCATGTGATTTTAAGATTTCCCTACTTTGTTATATCAGACTTTCTCTAGGACCAGGCAGAAAAAAACCTTTGATTTAGTGCTCTTTATTTGGAAGGTTTTGTTTGCAACAGTAAAGCCATACAACACTTTGTTGTTTTAGTTGTTGCTTTTTCCGTTGTACTTAATTTCAGGGCATGGATTCCAGGGTAACCATAGAATCTGGCACAAACTCTGTCCTAGAGCTGTTGGAAAGTTACAGTAGATACTCTAAATCAAATGTCATAAATTTTCCTCTTCTTTTTTTAACTTGAATTCCTAAGGCAATGAGCATTTGATTGTGTCCAGAGGTCTATCTCTTCATTTGCACGTCTCCTGCCCCATACCTTCTGATTTCACTAGCCAGTTTCTAGACATTTCAAAATGTGGCAAGTATCTCAAAGATAATTGTGATCCTAAGTGCTTCTTGGAATCGAGGTCCTTAGTGGAATACCATCATATATTAATACTGCAAAAGAGCAAAAGGAGCAACTCAGCCAGATCCAATAAATATTTCCCTTGTTGTCCAATGAACCTACACTTACTGGCTGACCACAGAGCATATCAATCTTGCCAGGTCAGCCATGAAAAAATTATTGTTGAGACAAGTCAAAATGCCTAAGGCACAAAAGATTCAAATCTGTAGGAAGCCTTCAATTCCTTTGCTTTTGGAGCAACCTATTAATTACAAATACAAAACCTCTCTGCAATCAGAAATATTCAGCATGCAGTAAGCTATTCAATAAGCATATGCATGAATAAATACCCCAAATGCATCTTTAAATCCAATTTAGTATGTGTACAAAATAGCTAAGGAATATGTTGGTATGTATATGCATCAGTTCTAAACATTCAAATGTTTACTTGCATAAACAAATACAATGTACAGTTACAGCACTTACAATATAGGCACACAGAAAATTTGATTATCATTTCAGTTTGATTAGCATTATCAATTTTCTCTAGACTACTGACAAAAAACTCAAGTCCAATTAAAAAAGAATAACTGTCACAGAAGTATTTTAATATATTAGTACAAGACCAAAATTGAGCACAATTAATTGTACGAATATATGTTTCAAAGCAAAGAGTGATAACAAAAGGTATCTTCTGACACAAAGGCTGAGACAAACTTTTAGTCCAAGACATTGTTTTTTCATTGCTATCACCAGTGGGGCACATGGCCCATCGTGGCTTCTCTGCCAACTCTTTTTTTTTTTTATGAGTCATCACAGCATCAAGAGCCTGTCAAACAACAGAAGAGAGATAACACATCCATAGACCACACTTTTGCAAGTCTCCACAGTTTTGTTCTAACATACCAGAAGAGGAGTCTCAAAACGACTGCTTCCTCAAGTCCAGCCACTTCTTCAAGTGCTGGTCTATGTAAGCTTTGGGGAGTTGAACAAAGGACAAAACTGTAATCGAGACTAGCATTAGCAAGGGCTGTGGGAGTCAGCCTGGTCACTGCTGTAGATTAGTCTGTGCTCTTGACTCCTCTGCCCAGCTAAAACACTTTGGTGCCTAAGGAACTATTTCCAGGACATGCTTGCTCCACCTGTGGCAAACCCTTGATTTATACAAAAATGCCAGGAAGGAGAAGTGCAGGGGCAACTGCTGGCAAAATAGCTTTAACTTTTTTGATTTTAAATTGAACCTATATAAGAGATCAGGCCTGCTATGTAAAAGACTGTATTGTACTGGTAAAGAATATTCCTCCCCAAATCACCAAACAAGCAATAAATTCCTCTAAAAATAAGTCATTAGCTGTGGTCAGAGTTTTCACATGTCAAACAGGTATTTTTCTCAAAGGATACCTTCTCGTGTATCTTTGTTTATATTCAGTTATTCAGGATATTTCTTTGTCTTTAATCTTCTCCATGAGTCCGTACTATGAACACCATGAAAATTAACCAATAACAAATTTCATTAAAAATTCCTATAGCAACTTTAAAAAATGGTTTTTTAAAAGGTTTTAATTTCTAAGGAAGTATTCAGAGAAACTCTGGTCTTTTCATTATATATAATCACATCTTCCAAATGTGTCTGTAAGGAATAACATTAGTATATCACATTTATTCGGTACAATTCTTCACTAATAGTAAAAATAATGAAAAATTCCAAAGATAGGCATGTTATATACAACACAGAAAAGAATACTAAAACTCAAGCCAAATGGAATGTCATCTTTAAAATCAGCAACAAGACTCTTCCCCAGAGACTGAGTACAGTCAAAATAAAAAATTCCACAGTATAATTAACAGGTGTTATTGAAAATGGGGTGAAGTGGTTTTAGGTATATCCTGAAGGAAGCAGCATGGTACCATACTAAATAGTGCATTACAGTAAACTGAAATCCTACCCACCTAGTTGCTGTTGAACCTCTAAGTCTGTCATTGCACAGGTGGTGAGTAAAGGCAGGAGCTAAGAAAGAAATCTGGAGCACTTCTTCTTAGAAGTGTCTTAGCATCGCTCCAGACAACTAAAATCATCCTGACGATGTTACAGAGGACATTGTCAAATAACAGTATGGCTGCTACACTCTAAAGGAGTATCCAGGTCCAAAGCTCAGTGAAGTCAAACATGGGTGGACTTCAGTGGGCACTGGATTTAGGTCCAGATTGCAGGAGGCAGAGAATCTGCTCTCAGTGCTTGGGCAGAAGCCCACACAACCCATCCCACAAAAATCAGTAAGAGAGTTCTTCTTGTGTACCTACACTCTGTAATCCAAAGGCAAGTTAATCTGTCTTTCACTATCCAAAGCTTACAACAGCTCAACCAGAAGAGGTACAGAAGTGTTGCACAATTAGCTAGTCTGACAGTGAATGTGTTCATAGTATGGACCCGTGGAGAAGACTAAAGACAAAGACATATCCTGAATAACAGAATATAAACAAAGAAACACGAGAAGGTATTCTTTGAGAAAAATACCTGTTTGACATACGAAAGCTCTGACCACAGTATGAGTCACTGCAGGTGACTTCTGATGATTCACTGCCATTTTTGAAACTCTGATAACAATCATAACAATCTCTAGTTGTTTCAATTTTTTTTTCTTGTGAATAAATAGTTTGGTAGATTTTCATATCAAAAACCTGTGATTTAGTTTTCTTCTTCTTTTTAAGCCTCTAGACAGCCATACCAGTGGGCTCTAGTGGGTAAGATTGGTCATATTACTTGCTACTCATATCTTGGAAGGCCATTTCTAGTGCAGAGAATCAATCTTGACAGCTCTATCCCAGACTGTAAATTACTTGGAATTCTGGTGGTGATGGTCATCTCCCAGGAACTCGACTAAGGGAGCAGAACCCATGCTAGCAGACCACCAGAATGCCACCAGATTGTGACCCTTGGTGACTTCCATGACCTTTGAGTTGTGATTCCTGCCTTACTTACACAGAAAAATTGAGTCGCTCGCTTACACCAGTATCATTGCTCAGATAAAAATAGCTTGAACTTTCTGTCAGGTATGAGAAGGTTCTTCCCAGTCAAGCATGAATCCCTTTCCAAAAGAGGTAATACAAACTGAAAACAACAAAAAAAACTTTTTCCATATCAGAAAGAGACAGTTGTGGGTCATTTGAGTTCAGCTAAAAGTAATTTGATGCATTTAGCAGTGTCCATGTGGACACAGTTTAGCAGTGGAAGACTCTGGCCTACAATTACTAGTCTTCTTGGCAGTTCCCACCATCTTCTGTCCTTAATGCTTTTTCCCAGCTGATCTGAATTTAGGCAAGGTAAAAATGTAACCTAGCAGTATCAAGGTATTCAGACAAATTTTGCAGGCAACAGTTTTGAAAGTTGACATAATACAGATTTGTAATAGCTTTGAATAGTTTTGGAGAGTCATTCAAGTTTATTCTGCTTTGCAGAGAAATTATTTGAATAAAATAAATTGTACCTTTCCTAGTTTATACTGCAGGAAGAATTTTTTTTTCTGTTTGTTCTGTATCTTATTACACACAGTTAATGTGAAAATTTTGGGTGGGCAGCACCAACAGTCAGATAATTCTTCCAGTAATTCTGCTCTGAATTTTTATTCTACTTCAAAGCATATATCAGTGATTGCAATCACCTGAAAAAAACCATCGGGTCTGGGATTATTTGTTGCTTGTATTATTGCTGACCCTGTCAACGCTCCTAGTCCTTTTCAATGCAATATTGAAGAGGCTAACTACTAACTGAACCAATCTGAGCCTGTCTTGAGGTAATCTGTTTGACTTCATAACAGAATGCTTATTTATTTAATTACCAAGCCTCACCTGGGAATAGCAGCTAAGGGTAAATTTTTCCCAAGTTGTTTGTTAGAAAAATGTGGCAGACACAAAATCAGGTCTTAGGAGCACAAGAGTAGACTGTAAAAATATTTCTTCTGGGTGAGACCTAAGACTGATCTAGCTCAGTATTCAACGTCTGCATTGGCCACTAGCAAATGAGGGGTGTCTCAGTTTGAAACCTCCTGATGAATCCATCCAGTGTTGATTTGGCTGATGTCTTTTAATTAATCTATATTTTGACTTTCTTGCTGTCCCATGGCACTGGTCTTGCCACAGTACACTTGGACATCACATACACATGGAAAAAATTTTCTCCTTCTATTAGGCCTGACCATTTTATAGAGTGGCTCTTGCGTTGTAAGAAGTAGCAGTAAAAAACAAGAAAGCTTTTACTAAATGTAAAATCATTTTATTGTATTATATTAAATATATGGACAGTGTTGTTTACTTATGAATCAGTCTAAATGTCCAAGTCCCTACGGAATTTTCCATTTAGGAAAATGCATGTAGCCCTGGCGGTTTATGCCATTTCAGTTACCGTACGGAGATCAACGCTTTTCTGATTCCTATGGGGACATCTGTTCATTAGCACACAGGGTGGCCAATATTGCTTTAGGTAAAGATCAGCTAGTTCCTCTGTTCTACACACTTTGGAAGAATAGCTTTGCTTATAAAATGTAACAAATGTTTCCTGGACTCTGGCCAATATATTTTTGATCCTTTCTTGATCTTCTTTTCACTAATCCTTTTCTTTTTGTATTCTTGCCTTTTGTTGACATGCCAAAATTCTGTCAGTCTTGTTTCCTCTTTCAAAAAACGTATTTTTGTTAAGTTGAATCAAGCATTCTACCCTGTTGCCAAGAGCAAATTAAGTTCTCCCACACTGAAATCAAATTTCGTAAAATGTCCGGGCAATTAGCTCTAATATGCGGTTGCTGTAACTCTTAATTTTCCCCTTTTAAGGATTTTCTTTTTTTTCTCTGTGTTTGTTTCTGAACAGAAGACATGAGATTCCTTCTTTTCCCTCTGGTTGTCATTTTTTAGTTCCCCAGCATCCTGCAACCATCCACTGATACTTAGCCAAACCTCACTTTTAATCTCTAACCCAAAGGTAATTAAGTAACAAATTGTTCATTCTTCAACCAGAAAGCCGAGCTGGTGGACCAGCCTGCAGAAACTGGAACAGAAACAAAACTTGAAGAGCAGACTTCTGAAGAGCTCTCCCAAGCACCACATTTAGGCGTATCATATGCACATCCTGAGATTTCCCATGACAATTTAAAACTGGCACAGCTCACCCACATAACAACAGAAGTCTTTTACATCAGAACTTATCTTCTGTGCATTTGTTGTCAGGGTTTTGATTCCAAGATGTTCAAGAACAAAATAGGAGCACATAATTGTTCCAAGTAGATGGGAAAGGAAAGGCCCAGTTACAGAAAGATCATGACAAAATTGACTGGTTTTATATGATGGAATGGCCCAGCTCTAGCCTAACCTTCTTGCAAAGTTTTAGCATTCTCACATCTGTATCAGCTTACCATAGGCTTTTTTTTCTAGGCTGCCTTCAGCAAGGAGTTTTTCTTATCCCATTTCTCAAACCCTTTGTCTTGATGCACAGGCAGGATGCGTAAGAATAAGGCTTCTCTCTGCTTGCCCTACCAAGCACTCTGTGGTGAGGAAGGATGTAATCAGAGCCAAGGAAGCAGTTGTTTCAGTTCCAATATAAAGTCGTCTTATATCAAAACCCCCAAATAATAATAATAATAAAAAAAATCCTGGATGGTTTCCCAATGTCAACTAGATTAGGATCAGCTAATTTGTTCATGAGAAATTTGACAGTTTGAACATTACTCAGTCAGCCACCATCCCTCTCTTTCCTTTACATCCCCATTTATTTTGGCAGACTTAAATAGTACACATGATAAAGCTGTATTATAGTAACAGCCATCATGCTATTTTAAACATAACAATAGAAGTCAGAGAAAAGCTGCTTGGATTACCATGGATATATATAGATATATTGATACAGAGATATATAGAGATATGTACACACACCTATATATCTATATATCTGCAAATTTACCAGCCACACTGCAAACACTCTAATGAAACAACAACACATTTCAACACATGAAACCTGCAATTATATGAGACACTCTTTTGTTTAAAAAATTACATTTATCCACAGAACCACACAGAAGTGTTTTCTTGCATCCATACTTCCCATTGCTGATTGCCAATCCCTGTCAATATAGTAGTCCTTTAACCCAGAGACATAGGTATGTTCTGCTGTTGCTGTTCTCACTTTCTTATTCCTACTCACCCCAGCAACAATCCTTAGTCTACCTCTTCCCTGATTTAGCCTTCTGTCAGCCCTGTAAGTGATGCAGAAGGGAGGTGCAGCTGAGACCGAGTGTCTGGTCCTCACTGATGTTCACTGGGGACTAGTCATGAGCTGCCCTTCCGTGTTTTGAAAATTCCATTATGAATAGTAACATGCTAAAAACTTGCTCTATATTTCAAGTTAATGTGGCCAGAACAGCACCTATAAATTCATAGCTAGTCTTTCCCCTCAGCTGTATGATACCCATCTACTTCAGCCAATTCTTCTGTTTCTTCCAGACCACTTAAAAAAATTTCCTTGTGGCCAAGGGCAAGAAGGTCAACATGTATCTCCAGAGAACAGGCAGAGGGATCCTGGGGAGGATGTGGTGACAGGTGGGAGGTGAAGCACATTTTCCTTCATCTGTAGCACCACTGCCCCATGGAATGGGTGGGAAAAGGCTTGGAGCTAGGTCATGAACCCCCTCTCCACACTTAGGCCCTCCCAACTCAGCACAGGCTCATCTCATGTGATCTAACCATAGCAACCATGTGTGACCTGCTCCCAGTTTTCATGCAGTACAGGAGCAGCCACCTTTCTCTGTGTCATCAATACCAGAACTGCAGTGCCTGTACTCACAGTCCCCCTCAGAAAAGGGTGGGGTGTCTGAAGACAAGTCTGATAGTTTGTGAATTCCCACAAAATTCACCAATTTCATTCTTCTCTATTTCATGGGCCACCCCCTACTCTTCTCTCTTCATCATTTCATTTTCCATCTGGCAGACATGATTCATGCTCTATTCTGTCCCACAAGCTTCAGCCTCTTAATCCTTCTTGATTCTTACCCCTGATAAGACTGACTTCTTTGTTATTAATGTTATCAAAAGGATGAATTAAAATTAATGCAAGACTTGTAATTCAGCTGCATTGTTGAAGTGAAAAGTCAAGACAGTCAAAACAGCAAATGAAACATGCTCAAAGGCATATCACAGCAGCTTTTAAAAGAAAACACAGACTCTTTATAAAAGCCTAGGCTTCTAAACAGAAGAGAGAAATATACATGACCGTACAAGGGACAATATGTACTCACAGAAGCGATTTCTGAAGTACATATGATACTTTTCAAAGATTTTAGATCAGTTACATGATAAGCACAATACATCTTATGATACAGCTACAGCATCCATATGTCAAACCTAAAATACAATATTCTATAGGAAAAAAATAGAAATTTTATATTGTAATCTTGACACTTTTTTCCGAATAACATCAATCACCTCGTCCCATATTTTCCTGATATTAAAAACATTTTATCCAATATATTTGAGTTAGTTCATAGTGTCATATAATATGCCGCTACTGTTTTTAAACTTTGAGTGAAAGGAAGAAGTGATTTTCTTTTTGAGAAGTGACTGCTACTGGTTTCCCAGTTGCTTTAATTCTTTTTCTTTTGCAACTTTATTTTGCAAGCTAAGTACTTAAACTTGTATGTCCTGGCCTCTACGTTAGGATTTCCATTTCTACAACAAGCACTATTGAAAGGCATATTATTTTATAAGCATTATTTCCAAGTATGATTAGGTGGGGAAAAATCAGAAAAATCTAAGATGAAAAATATATTTAAATTATCATGAGGCATAAAATGCAAGGAAAAAAGTAGCTATGAATGTCTCAGAAAGAGGAGGAAAACAATGTATGGGTCCATTATATAATGTAGGAAGCAAGCAAGCATGGCTTCACATACACAAAAATATGAAAGATACATTGCAATCAGACACATGGAAAAATATATTTTAAGAAGGACAGAAGAGTACCAGACAGAATACAGAAAAAGCAGGTAAAAGAACAAATTTAAATTAATGTTTTGGCCAGCGGAGGTTGAGGAAATTTACCCTAAACAAAACAAGGAAAAGTTTGAAGTAGCCAAACTAGCTGATTTTGGAACTAACCAAGGTACTTTCCCAAATATTAGTGATTGCATGTGAGAATCTGGGGAGGACAAGGGAAGCTCTAGAAAATGAGAAAAGGCAGAAGTCTTTTCCAGAGGGAGAAAGAAATGCGTGAAGACACCGAGCATCATAAACTAATCAGTCTATAAAAATACTGTAATGAATTACTGAACAATCCACATCAAGAGCCTTAAAGATAATAAAGTGATAAAAAAGCAACAAGGGTGTGTCAAGAACAGCTCACTTCACACCAAACTAATTCATTTCTTTGGTAGGTAATTGACATAAGGAGCACAGAAAGAAGAAGCCGAAGAAGGATGTGTTTCTACTGCAGTAAAGGTTTGTCATTGTCCACGTGGTCTTCTGGAGGGAAGCAGAATCTTTATATGGTCACCATCAGGTAGATAAGGTTGGCTGAATTGGTTTCAAATCTGCTTATCAGTGACTTGCCACCAAACAAAAACAGTATCTCAAGTGGATGTGATTCTGCCATGGGTCTGCTGAATCCAGTTGTATTTAATGTTTCCATAGTGACTAGCACAGTACAGTATAAATTGCCCAGTACAGCAGAGAGATAACATATCACATGGCTAGGGAAAAAAGGGAAACACTGGTTTATTCTGAGCTGGGGATATTTCTGATGGTGCCTCCACAAGCTGTGCTGATACTATGGGCCCCCAAAAGCATTCTAGTCACATCTATACTGCATTTTAGATGTATTCTGCTTCAAACCCTCTTGGCAAGCCTGGGATCCATTCTGGTTCTCCTGTTAAATCAGAGGTGGAAGGATATTGCTTGTGCTAGGTAGTTTTGAAGAGGCATATGGTACTGTGAAGTTGATAAATGGATCTATGGATATGACTCAAAGACCACTTCAGATAATACAAGTGGTAGTGGTATGCATTTGGGTGGGGTGATAAAAGCCCTTTGGACAGATTCTGGAAGACTTTACTCACTTCCCTAGGAAAATGACTGAAGTATTTAAAGATCAGGTTGAATGATAATCTGACAACTGCACTTGTTTTTACATCAGTGGCAGTAATGTCCAGGAGTAGCTCCACACTTCCGTCATTAATTTACGGTAGTACTGATCCTCAGTGAGGCTGCAGCACTAGTTGGGAAAATAAGTTTGTCTGATTTATAAGAGATCATGGGTCTGGCCCTATCAGTTAAAATGTTAATATATCCATCCGTGTTGTGTGAATATTTTACCTGCGAGTATTATGGGAGTCTAGAGGAATATATACATATATATATATATACACATTTTTGGTTTGTATGGCATCTTTTATTATAAAAGGCCCAATTATTTAATGGAATTAGGTTTACTTTTGTTTTTATTGAACACTGGTATACGTCACATACTCAGGATTTTATATCAAAGGCCAATAACCACTAAGGTCAAGTTTAGGGGCAGGATTACTTTTAGTTACTGAATCATACCTATACTTTTTGTTAACTTCAAAGTCAAATCACCCTTAATTCTTCTCATTATCTTTCTATCACAGACTGCCCAGAAAAAAGGCCAAGCTTATTCACAGGCACCAAGACACAAGAAGGTTTGATCAAACATAGCAAACTAAAATTACAAGCACAAGATTTCAAAATCAAAGATTCAAAAGCCTGCTCGGACAAAACACCACCTCTCTATCTTAGCTGAGTACAGGAGTTTCCCAAAAAGGCAAAAATACTGGCTTTAAGTAAAAGGGCAGATTTTTTTAAGCTGAACCTTAAAAGCTGGTCTCATTTGCTTTGACCAAAAGCTTGGGCAACTGAACAAAACAAGTGAACCCAGGTTAACTTCCAGGTTAGCTGGCTGAGTGTTGTGAAGACTTCGCCTCTGTGAATACTGATTCAGAAAATGTAATTTCTTCTTCATAGCAACCTTTTTCATAGGTACAAGAACAGGATAAAATGTAGAAAAAATAAAGCAGTATTTACAGTTGATCTTTTTTCACTTAGGTCTCACACATAGTTGTGATTCATTTTTACCAATAAGGGAAAGTAAGAGCATACCTTTCATGAGTCATATTCTTTTTTTCTTGTGGATTTCTCAGTTTTCAATGTTTTGTTTATTGTTTGTCTTTTTAATTCCTTGTGACAGAGATAAGTTTAGCAGTAAAAAAGTCACCTCCAGATGTGCTTTCTCCTCATACTACCTTCTTTGCATTTTTGAACTAAGCTGCAAATCATGTCTTCTTGTTGGCAATAGTACTGGAGTGAGAGGTTCAGCTCTGTCTTAAGTGTCTAAGGTTATGGAATCGAAATATACATTGTTTTCGTCTTTGGTCAAGCAATACATCTTGTCAAGCAGGTCATATTGCTTAGACAGGTATGCAAGCAGACTGAGGACTTACCTTTAGTCTTTACAGTATGAAGATCTTGATCAGCTTTTTTGGGGGGAAAAAACAAACAAGCAAACAAAAAAAAACACCAAGAAACAATCCCCCCAAAAAAACCCAACAAACAAACTCAACAAGTTTTATACATACAAATATAAGCTTCACAATTTAGCCCTGACATAACTCATCTGGGCCTCCCAAATCACACCAGAAATTATTCAGCCATACAAAGGTAAGGCTGAAAGGGCTCAAAAGTATTCACTGACTTTGCATGCCTCTCTTTACGGTTGTCTGGCTTTAAAGACTTACCAGCAGGTGTCTAATTAAAGCTATCTTAAAAAAAAAGAACTCAAAATGTGGGGGACTTTTTAGAAACTATTTCCCCAAGTGACTTGTACAAGGATTTTGAGTGAGCCAGTGCTCAGTTCAGAAAGGACAACCAAGGGCCCAATCCAAAACTGACTGAAGGACGCAGTCAGCTTGTATTACTCTTGTGCTCTCATGCTCCTGAAAGTGGCAATCATAACATATCCCAGATTAAGTAGGGTGATGCATATGTTACAGGATTCTGAGGCACAGAGGTGATAGTTTTCATACTGAAACTCTATTTTGCTTTTGTATGCACCTGGTATGTGCTCTGTATAGAGACCTTTTCTTCTCTAAAATGAAGAAGGGAAAAACAAAGTGGGAGTTGGTTTTGATCCATTTCATTCATGATCTATGCTACAATCCTGAAACCAAGGAAAAAAACCCAATCTTTTAGCTTTCTTGTCTAGTCAAGGAGTGCCTGAGGAATGTACTGTAGTTATTTTGACTAGGACTTTGAAACTGTACCTAGGTTTCTTAATTTTCTCGAACTTTCTGAAAAATCATTGTCCTTTGGATACCAGCCATTGAGGTATTATAGACTTCTACTTCAGTTTTTATCTCCTTCAAAGGAGATTGCCCAAGATTTAAAAACTCAAAATATGTTAGCCTTTTTTTTTGTGCACGTTTCCAGCTCTCATAAAATTGTTCACTCCTCCTCACTGGCTAATGGGGCTTAAAAACTTCAGTTGTCTTGTCTTCCTTAAGATTTTGTCAAAGATTACTTGCATGGCTTGCAATGCATCCCTTTACTTAATGAAAGAAAGTCTGTATTTGAATTTTTTTTCAAGTCACCACCAGGAGAGTCAGGATATGAAATTAAAAGATTTTAACAATATAGACAGAAAGACAGTTTTGGAGAAGTTAGACTAATCACCTGACAGTGGTGGAGTACAAACAGAGGGGAGAAAGGAGGTCAAATGTACATCAGTTTCTCACACCTGTTAGAAAGTAGGTATGGGGAAGAGTTCACTTAAGAAAAAATAGGGAAATGTAAAAGTCTGTAAGACACTGAAAACAGGTTGTTGAACTCCCATCCTTCCCAATCCACTTTGTTAAAATAATAGAGGACAGTATTGTCTGCCTTTCAGTAAAGCATATCGAGGCAAATTAAGCGGTTCTCTAACTCTTCTACAAAGATAGAGGAAGAAAATTCCCAGGATCTTGGTTATTATATGTATTTAACTAAGCATAGGATTTGGCCTAATATTTTTTGTTCCAAGAGAGAATTTATTTATATATATTTTTAATGAAATTTTTACTCAGGCATGATAATACCCAACTTAAAGCATGTGTGAAATCCTCACTTCTTGGTGGGGATCTGTGCTTCACAGCGCTGGGAGGCAAGGTACAAAAAGGATGTCATGTAGCATCTCTGCTCTTAATTCCCACTCTTGCAACTACATGAGCGAGTAGGGCAGTCCAACAGGCATGGATGCACTGCACAGCATGTTGGTGTTGCCAACCCAATGTCCACCTGCTGGATGTTACCTGAGGTTTCAGTTTGTGAACAGCTGGAGTTTGGCACCAGGTGCTGAAAGTTCCTGCCAGGCATTCCCAACTTACTTCCACCTGAAAGAACACCCAGCCTCTACATTCCCTGGGCACAAAGCAAGTGGGGCAGGATGAGCAGGGCATTCCCTTGGAAAGTGGACTGTGAGGTGCAGTGAAAGTCCTGCATGTCCCCTCACCTGGGGCACAGTTGGGTGGGATGGGAACAGGGGCACCCACCAGCCAGGCCCTGTCCCAGCATGAGGAGCAGGCAGAGAAGCACCAAAGCTCTTTGGCCAGACATGGCATGAACCAGGCCCCGAACTGCTCAGTTATGTCCTCACTGAGGTGTTTCACACATGGGCAGAGAGATGCAGGAGCTTAGGCCAGGACCTTTGGTGTTTTCAGGACTGTGCCTTTTAAAGCATTATTCTGCAGCCTAAGCAACATTTTAGGGACCTGTATACTACCTCGAGTCATTTGCCTGAAGCCACGACAGTCATTTGTGGCAGAACAGGAAAACACACCTTCATCCCCAGAGGCTCTGGCTAACACCATAACCGCACCAACGTCCTTCCTCTTTTCTCCTTCCTCCTAGCTGGTCACAATTAGCTCAAAATCACATCAGAGGAACAGACTTTGATCACAGAGAAATGGGGCTGTGAGAGGCATTGCGATTAGACAGCTCTCCCTGAAATGGAGGCACTTTGATCGCAAAAAGTCCATGTGGCACATAATCAGCTGGACTGAGCCCACAATGGTCTGTCAGAGATTAAATGGCTTCAGCCATATAAAATTAGAGAGTTGTGGGGATGCAAGAGGAAAAAGGTGGTGGTGAGGTGAAGAGAAATGCTGCCATCCTATTTTACTCAATGGCAAAATTTCCACTGACTGCAAGACAAAGGAGTGGTAAGCCATGCAAGTGACTGCAGAAAGTGGCCACCAGTGTGCAACTTAGTGTCACTCCCTGAACAGCTTTGAGATATCAACACTTCGTTTCATCACAAACCAGCAGGAGAAGTTAAATATTTGATTTTTTTTTCAAACTGAAATACTCTGTTGTATTCTGAAATATACTTTGTTTTCAGTATGTGGCAAGATTTAATTTAGGCCTTGAGGTTCTAGCTAATGCTATGATAGATAAAGCTGCAATAGTTAGTATAGAACGCTCTGCCGGTTTACAGAATGCTCAAGGCTGGAAGAGACATTCAAGATCATCTAGTTCAACCATCAACCCAGCACCACCATAATCATCCCTAAACCATACCCCCAAGTGCCACATCCAGATACCTCTTGAACACCTGCAGAGATAGTGACTCCACCACCTCCCTGGGCAATCTATTCCAGTGCCTGACCACTCTTTTGGTGAAAAAATATTTTTCTAATATTTAATCTGAACATCAGTTTAATTTATCAATATACAGAATGTGAAAACTGAAATGATCGACCATTTTTGCAATTTCTTGCCAAAGTATTACAAAAATCAGTAATTAACATTATTTTTTCCTTGTTTAATTGAACAAGCACTTCAAGATTCCCACCCTACTTTCCATTCATTACTTTTTATAGGCTGTTCTTGTATGAACAGGAATTTTAATCTCAAAACATAAAGCTTCAGTTTTCAAAACTCAGGCAAGTTACCATGCTCAAAATCTTGCTCCTTCTAATGAAGGAGACTTGCCAATTAATTTTAATGAAATTGTGATGGTACATACTACCTTTCACAAGTTTTGGATCAGGCCTTTGTTGAAAATTGTTTAATTATATCTCTCATCACAGTAAAATTCTAAAGATATGGGAATTGATCAAGAGTAATGAATGAACTTTTTTTCTCAAGGCTTGTTCTGACTTGTTGCTTAATTTTCTCTAGTCAAATATTTAATTTATAATACTTTATCGAGCACAAAAAACAGTGAAAACCAATAATGATTAAAAATAAAATTAATGGAATATTTATGTCTATTTGTAATAATCTCTTCAACAATTCACATTTTCTAAATTACGGTGGCATTCTTTATGTTTTCATTGCACATACAGAAGCAGCAATGTACATGTAAATTGCAGCAAATATTCTGAGGTACATATTTTCTTGTGTATGCTTGCAAAATTATTACAAATGTATTCATCTCCCATTCTGTCCTTTATATTAATAAATCACAAAAAAAAAAAAAAAAAAAAAAAAAAAAAAAAGACGTATCTTAATAAAAAGATTGGAATAAGATGTGGCCCTGTTTTTTTCCAACTCTCTAGGTTTATCAGGATCCCAGAGTCTCTGCTCCTACAGGAGGGGAATTGTGTCTCATCTCTAGTCCCAGGTGCTTGGGTGAATGCACAGGGAAGAAGACTTGTGTTGGTTTTATGGCTCTGCGATCAGGGTGGGAATGGGCATGGACAAGAATATCTGATTTCAAATGCACTCCATGAAAACTGAGAAAAGAATGATGCTGATGATCAGCTTAGCGCTAGGTAAGAAGAAACTGCATTTTCAAATTTGGGGCAAAGTGTCAAAATATTGCAATATGCTTTAAAAAAAAATCCAAAAGGTTTCTGGAAAAACATAAAAGCAACTGTATCAAAAGACTATACATTGAAATGGTTCTGCTACATGTTGTCAACTTAGAAGCATAAAGTGTTGTTTTTCTCTCTAATGTTTAACAGAATACAGATATCATAGTAACACTAATGTAAAAGTTTTAAAAACTTAAAATACAAATCAAATAAACATTAAATAGCACAAGAAAAATAAAATAATATATGGAAGCTGATAGTGGTCATAAGATTCAAACTACTTAAAATTAAATAAAATCTTGTGGAATATTTGTGTTTTAACAGTGTCTTCTGATAATTTTTCAATATTTTAAAAGAATCTGATGATCTTAGGAAAATTATACATTTGGGTCATGCTTGTCCTTTCATTTTTTGTCATTTTGGTTTTTTGAACAATAAAATGTGCAACAGTGGTATTAGTATCTAGTTCTGTTTGCATGATGGTGACAGGATATGATAGGATATGGTGTCAAAGGTCTTTTTCCCCATGAATCATCTTTATTTTGAAATAATACAGAACAAATTCTCCTCACACCTACACTTCCCTACTGAAATGCAACACCCTGCAAGAGGTAAGAAAATTTTACTGGGAAGTGTGGGGGCAAGTACTCAGAGGAAGACCAAACCATAACAAACAGCTCAAGCTGGCCCCTGCTCTGCTAAATATTTCCTTGCACAGGGCTGCCAGCATGCCTCCAGAACCCTACTGCCAGAGATGCTGTGCAAGCTGATATGATTTCAACCATATGCCGTAACCTGCAGGGTCTTAATTCCTGATGCCTCACTGGTTTGAAAAGCAGAAGAAAAGGACACCAGGTAGGAAGTTACTTATAGTCATTCTGCTACATTGTAGGAGATTAAAAGTGGGGATTTCCCATCAAGGTTAAGAAGAAAGCACACCTGTAAAGACTGAACATCAGCAATAATTTGGCATGATTTCCTTCCTGCTCCAAAACCTGCTGGAACGTTTTTCACTTTTTTCAAACTCTCTTTTGTGTTACAGATGAAAAACAATGTAGAATTTTAAAGCTGCAAAGCTGTACTTTCCCACCTGTTCACGTCTTAACACGACTGGACTATTTTTGGTAGAAAAGCTGAAGAAAAATCTGCTTTTATACTTTTCTGCCTCTTTGTCTTCCAGTCTTGCTCTATGATTTATTTTGTTTCACTCTCCCTTTCTCTCTCATTGTGTCATTGTGTTGAGACTCTTTAAACCACACCCTCTGTACTTCACCACCGGGACAGCCTGGACTTTTCTTGTGCTTGGATCCCTCACTTGGATGTCACTCTGCTGATAGAGGCCCAGAGTGCAGAAGGGAGATAAACCCCATTTCTCCAATGTGAAATAACGGTTGAAAAAGAGTTGACCAAAATACCTTCTGAAAGGGCCTGATCTAATATTCCCTGCAATCAATGGAAGGCCCTTAACTGACTTCAGCAGGTCTCAGATAAGGACCCACATTACTATTGCCATTATCATTTGTAACGGAGGCTCTGAGAACTGATGTTTTGTAAGAGTAGGAAACAACTATTGTATGGCATGTTTGTCTCTGCTGTTTAAAAGGAACATTATTTTCATGCAAATTTTTATTTGCTTTCTTTTCTGAATCAGATGTGCCCTTGTTAGAGGGCCTCCCCATGTTTTGAAATCTCTCAAGCCTCAACAGAGAGATAAGAATATTAAAAATCAACAAGGAAGTTTTTCTCACAAATAGTTTAGGCATTTATGGTGGTTAAGCTTAAAGGAAAAAAAATTAGTTTGGAATGATCTAGATGAAGGAAGTCCCACCATATTTAGTTAGGTCTCACATGGATGGGTGGCAGGTGGTACCATTACCCTTCATGTTGCATTGTGTTGCAGAATGAAACAGACCTTGGTACCTGACAGAAGAACACAGGCTGAACTTTCTCAGGCCAGAGATGTGGAAGACTTTTAAAAAAGGCAGAAATACTACTTTCCTTTTAGAAAATTGCCTAAATACTGTGCAATAAAAATCTGTAGATATCAGAAAAAAATTTATGTATCTGTTGACTTCCACTATGTGGAAAAAAAAAGAAAGTGAAGCCAAAAAAACTGTTTTAAAAGAGTTTTTAGAGTCTTAAAAGATATCTCTCCGAATTCTTTTGCTTCAGCAATTTTCCATTTGATTTATATCACAATAATTTCAGTGACTGTCATGAACTTTAATGCATTAAACTTTTGCAATGTCCTCTAAAGAATGGAAATGTTATTAACCCTTGCAAGAGTCCTTAAGCTGGACCTGAAGATAGATTATATGTTTTAGATCGTGTAGCACATCAATTGCAGCATGCAATCCTTTTCTCTTAAGCTCTGTCACGTGACCTCAGCAGCTCCAAGTTTACACTTGAGCACCTGAGGAAGTTGTGCCTGTGTGAATTTCTGCTGGCCACTGCTCTTGCAGTCATTACACCTGGGACTGACCTTCACATGTTGCGTTGTGTTCTGGGCTTTGTCCTTTTCTCATTTAGATGAATAGAAAAATTCTTTTGACTCTGCTACGAACAGGAGCAGGAATATGACACACAAAAAGCCTGTTCAAGAACCAGATTAAGGGTTGCATCTGAGTAAGTCTGAATTCTGCCTAAATTGATGTATATACTTATATTTGTAGACATCTTTTTCTATCAATATCTAACAACCTGTTCCTTAAACTACTTTATACTTTTACTTCCTCTCACTGATTTCTTATGCTCACTTTCCATCTTTGCCAGTCTAATAGAGCTTGACAAAAACTGTTGTTTTTATGCCCAAACCTCAATACAGGAATGAAGCAGCTAATCAATAAACACTGAGGTCAGCCATGTATTATCTCTAATAATTATCTAGTAACTTCTCCAAGAGCTTCAGATTGTAGAGTTTACTAACTCAGTACATCAAGAAGTGTATGTAGCTAGGAAATTTAAAGGCAAGTTAATAGTACTATTTGTGTATCACCAGTGAGTTTTGTCTCTATGAAAAATGATATAGTTTAAAAATAACATTTTCAGTTAAACTGATGAAGTACAAATAATTAATATATGTCATTTATATAAATTTTATCCCAAATGGATAGTTAGAGCTAAATTAATATGAGTCAGATGGAACAAAAAGAATATGCTTCATGCCGTATTTCACTCTGCTTTCACTTGTTTTCCAGTGTAATTTCAAGATAAACAACCTTAGCTTTGGGAAAGATGAAAATCTAAGTCTGGCATTAGTACTCTGAAGCACTAAAATGCTGATGAAGCTACAGAATAGCCAAAATAGAAGGAGTTCTCACAGGCAGCTACCAAGTTTTTATACTGACAGTTAGATGTGGGGGAGAGATCCATCAATTTGCAAAAGTGTAGAAAGACAATATTGGTTTGCCAATCATAGCTTTCCTAATCAAGGAGGGAGGGGGGAAAAAAGAAAATAAAATATGAAAGCCTTGAAAGTACCAAGAAACTTAGCTATAGCTTAATGTCGAAATAAACTTTATGAGATAGTAACACAGCCAAAGGGATAGTGCAAAGTGCTTGCTAAGATATAACTGTGAAAGTAATTAAATTTTAGACTAACTTAGTAATTGTTATTTCTAAAAAGGATTGGTGGATGGCTTTCTAGTCACATGCCACTGGCACTCAAGGAACATCACTGAGATGATCCTAAGAAATACGAAGTTGGCCATTTAACAAACTATTTGAGACAGACGCTACAAAAGCATTTGCAGTTACTAAAAGAATACAGAAAAGTGTAGCAAGCAGATGTGATCAAAAAAATAGGCAGTACTTAAAGAATGATGCTGATCACAGATGTGCTAGAAATGCAAAATGTAAGAAATGACAGAGGAAGGATCATTTTTCAGTTGTGTGCTGAACAAAAAGCACCCAGGAGGATCATGCAGAGCCATTCTTCTCAGGCTGTTACTTATGTCACTAAGTGTGATGAACCCTGGAAAGCAGGTTTCCTACTTCGTGGCAGGCACAAGGAGTTTTAAAACAGACTTGGTATTTATACTGTCAGAGCTAGTATACAATCATCTTCATCATCAATCCAAGTTAAAATAAGCCAGTGTTGCCCTCAGTAGCTCAGCAGGAAAACTGGAAGGGAAAGGGCAGCTTCCAGAGGAGACAACACATTAGGGCTGTTGGTTGAGATGCCTTGCACAGGACAGACGGAGGTTTGCAGTCTGTTAACCTGTAGTGTCATACCAATGCAGCTGTTACAGAAGTAAAGGGTACATCTGCAGAATGTGGATCTTTTGAAAGTGTCAAGAATGAAGAAAAACTGAAGAGTGATGCAGCAGTGGTGCAGTGATCATATCTCATTTCTCAACATGGAGAAGATCACTGCAAGTGGACAGCATTTTCCTCATGCAAAGGGAAGCAGCTGGTGGGTTTTGTGCTGTTTTGTGGTATGAGACCAGTGGAAGACATTTATTCTACAAATGCATCTTTTGTGAGTTTCACTGCTGACTACAGTAACCCTGAGGTCATTCTGTGCAGTCAGGTCATCTGTACCAGAAGGGAAAGGAATACAGAATGACAGGGCCTTTCCAACACCCATTAAAAATAATTGTGTAATTTACCAAATTCCCTGTAAATGTTTCTTGTAACACAAAGAATGGTACTGGTCTTTTCCACGTAAAAGTAAAATGGTCCTCTTTCTTTCTCTTTCTCTTTCTCTTTCTCTTTCTCTTTCTCTTTCTCTTTCTCTTTCTCTTTCTCTTTCTCTTTCTCTTTCTCTTTCTCTTTCTCTTTCTCTTTCTCTTTCTCTTTCGTTTTCCTTTTCTCTTTCTTTCTTTCTTTCTTTCTTTCTTTCTTTCTTTCTTTCTTTCTTTCTTTCTTTCTTTCTTTCTTTCTTTCTTTCTTTCTTCCTTCCTTCCTTCCTTCCTTCCTTCCTTCCTTCCTTCCTTCCTTCCTTCCTTCCTTCCTTCCTTCCTTCCTTCCTTCCTTCCTTCCTTCTTCTCTTAAATGAAATCATGTGCAGCTTTTATGACTCACTCTTTCCACAAATTTCTGTTAATACAGTATTAGGGTAAATTACTCCAAAACTTTGCTTGTGGAAAGATTTGATAACAATGGATATCCCAACCTGTCACCCAGCTAGAGGGAAAAAAAAAATCTTAATATATTTATGCTGTGGAAGAAAGCAGAGACACCAGAGGGTCAGGGAACTCTACAGGCCATTGATCTTTGAGAAAGTCAAAACCAACAGAACTACATTTGCCTGGCCAGTACCTTAAAGATTAGAGTAAACAGACATGCCTGCCTTTTCAAACAGTAGTGAATTGCTAACTACAAGCAAAAAAAAAAAAAAAAAGGTACATTTTTTCTAGATATAGGGTAATCCCTAAAACCTGGAGAGGAAGCTGAAAATAGAAGACAGGATGGCCCTGAGGCCTTCAGAAACTGCTGAAAAACTCACTATTTCTAGAGTGGCTTGCAGCATGTAAAAAAAGCATGAGAATCTCTGAATTCTGACACTTTAGTAAGACAGTGGAAAAAAAAAGGTGATTTTCTGATAATACTAGCTTTGTCTGACACAGACTAGAAGGGTGGATATCAATCTTTGTGTGCTAGAGGGAGAGAAATAGCCAGTTGGGCTAGAATATTAGCCAAAACACTTATGAACTGTGTGATTGTCAAGTACAACTAAAATGTCACTAGGAAGGTTAAGAGTATGTCTTCTTACTGGGGAATTCCAGAGGAACTATTACTGGAAAAAAAAAAATTTAAAAAAAAAAAAAAAGGCCAGGGTTTATAGGGCAAAGTTTCAAAGCTTTTTTTGGCAAGATATAATTTCTACTGCATTATCACCAGCCCTCAATATCCTGAAGCAAAGGCAGAGACTGGAAGAAATGTGCAGACAAGATGATCCTTCCCTGGCACAGTTGCTTACAGATCAGCTTCTGTTATGTCAGCTAAACAAAACAGACTTCACAGAGAAGCACTTGCCATCTCAGTGACTGATGCTAGAAGAAGCTCTACATATCTACCTACTATTTACAGAAGATAGAGGCTGTACAGGCCATGTTGACAATGTCCAGCTGTTTCTGAAACATTTAGATGAGAATTTAGGTAAGGAGCAAAACCAAATTGTTTCAGCAAAATCACGTGAGTACTTTTCTACAAAAAATGCTGGTCTGTTATTATCAGGAGTACCTGAAACTGTATATTTAACAGAAACAGCAACACTGACTGTATTTCTTGCGAAGAGTCTGAGGTTAAAAAAAAAATCACATGATTTGACACCAAAGCAACCTCTGATACTGTAAAAATAGGTTTAATACATATTTGCTTCAGTCAAATGTATTTAATTTGAATGGTATGAACTGGTATGGGATTTATGTCTCTGTTTAATGCAGTCTGAAGAAGCAGCTCCTGTGATAAGCTCATGACATTCATTTGGCTAAGTCTGAAAACCAAAGATGGACCATTTAGGCATGGTCATTGAATACTTAATCATTTATACTGGAAACATTAAAAATCTTTCTCAGTTCTGTCCAAACTCCTCTGTACTTAGATTTCTTCTAACACAGAGTAAATGCCTTCAACTTCATTCTCCACCTCTAGAAGGCACTGGCTCCTGGGAAGAGAGAATTTGTGCCTATGTGTTAGCTTACCACACTGAGATTTAGGGCATCTGAAGTTAATTTTAATGCCCCTTCCAGTGTAATCAGATAGCTACTACGTGTCTATTGAAATGTCATTTGTCACAGCTCCATAGTGGCACTTAGCTGGTGTGTTGCCATTGCTGAGTTCTAGTGCCTCACCCTAAGACCTGAGTCCGGCTCTCCAGTTGTATTTAAGCAGAGAGCAGGGCCATAAGCAGTTATTGGCCTCCTTATCAAATTAAAACTACATCTGACAAGTGACAGATCAGTAAGGACAGATGCTTTATTTATTCATATGAACCCCTCAGCAATTTAGCTGGTTCCCTAATTGTTTTTTTTAAGAAAAGTGAGTTGTCTCCACTTGTCTTATATTTCTACCCACAAAGCACTAGGGGTCTACCTAATTTTTTAATTCTCAGAGATAGTAAAAGTACCTTTACCTACTTTATTTTTCCTTTTCTTTTGCACAGCAATTGCACCCAGTGGAAGACTGCCTCTCTGCTAGTCTAAAGAGTTTAAAGAGTATCATCTCCAAAAGTAGCTGAGGAATCAGAACCCAACTGCAGACCTGGTGGTATAATAGCCAGATGATGGACCAGCTCCCCTTTCAAGGCTCTTTGTGTTTTACAGTGCTGACAACACCAGAGCTTGTTTTCATCAGTGTACTATGCAGATATGACTCAGAAGACATATGGAGAATGTGTGCTACCAAGATTCAATTTTTAAAAGTCACTTTTCTGTTCAAAACCACACTGGAAAAAAAAAAAAAAAAAAAAAAAAAAAAAAAAAAAAAAAAAAAAAAAAAACCAACCCCCCCCCAAAAAACCAAACCCACAACAAAGATGTGCTAAACTGACAAAAACTGTCACTAATAGCTGCCTAAATCAATAGGTGGTCATTTCTTGCACTCTAACTTCAGTAGGGATGGGAAAGGGGAAAGGTTGCATAACTAAGAAAAATGTTCATTTGAGGGAAAGTTTTAGATTAGCAAACCAGAACACTGAATATTATTTAGATTACAAAATTTTTTCAAAAAGTGGTTTATGGCAGATGAACATGAACCAATTATATTGGTTACTATTCAAAAAAGTAAAAAAAAAAAAAAAAAAAAAAAAAAGATTTCAGTTTGCTGTTGAAACTAATTTATCACAATATGACTTCAAAATAAGAAGTGTCCATAAACAGGAGAATAGGCACTTGTGAAGTCCCGTTTGGAGCTATATGCATGGCATGGCCATTTGCTGGGGGATCTGTAATCCATACTAGAAAGCAACAGTAGATGGCCTACTTTTCACAAAAAGTGAGAGCTAGAGAAAACCACATTGTGCCATAGGGAGGGGAAGCACAGGCATAGCCTTCATTATTAATTGGCATACACAGAAAGAGCAAGCAGAAACAAGACAAGTAAAAGAAAGAAGGGAATTCTCCCTGGAAACATATGGGAAGCACAAAACAGAAGTAATAAAACATTAAAGAATAGGGATAGAAACACCATCATCCAAAAAGTGCAGTCATTAGTGATGAACGTAATGAAAGCACTGGAAGAGTGAATGCAAAAGTCAATGGCTTCTTTTACACGTGTGAGAGAGTGCACAGAAAAAGAACAGGTCATCTAAATAAGAAATGTATGAAAGAGTCTTCCAAGTATCATTTTCTATATAACTCACCAGGTTTCACTAAAGGGAGAAGTAAAGGAAAGCACAGAAAATTCCACTTTGACACCTGTCTTTCAAAGCTGATTTCATTTTCACAATTTATCTCTGTAGTTACTGCACAGCAGAGGACCCAAAGCCAAGCACTGCCAGCAAGTCACTCTGGCCACAGACATGGTGTTCTAATCACTTTCTTTATGGGTCCACTAAACCATCCCCATCTTATAATTGGCTACCGAGGATAATTTTCCAGCTAATTTTGCCATGTAAACCCTATGAAGGCTCAAATCCCTAAAGAAAACTAAGCACCCAGCTCTGCTGAGATGCCCTCTCTTCAAGAAGATGAGCACAAGCTTTTTCAATACTTTTGACTATTCTTTCCCTATTTGGTTGAGCTCTTAAACCACAAGTTCCTTGATATTGTCAATTGATGTTTACAAGATACCTTGGGAAATATTTTTGCAGGTCACAGAAGTTATTTTCAGCACTGAAAAAACAGTGCAAGTAAACATGCAGTTTGAAGAATTATTGTTAAAAAATATTTGGTGAACACATTTTCAAACTGCACACCCAAACTTGGACACAAATACTTAGTAATAACATAGTGATTGCTTCAGAGTTATCTAAGTGATAGCAATCACCTCTCCAACCACTTGGTCTTGCTTAGTGTGATATAGGAGTAACTTAATGGAATAAAATGGCAGCACAAGGCATTGCCTTCCTTATGGGCACAAGGGAGAGAGGAAGGAGCACTGCTGTATTTGTATACACAACTTTACTGCAAACATAATTTGACTACCTCTTCAACAGCAGTGAGTAACAAGGGCTGCAAGATACAGAAATGGAGGTGATTAATTCTGTCTTGGCCTGAAAAAATTGCTTTTCTTGCCAATATTTTGGCACCTCCTACTGACTAATACAGAAAGGAGTGACATAGGGCCTGAGGATGCAAAACAGATATGGTGAAAACGAAAAGCTTTAGTAGCTAGCCTACAGTAGTCTGCCCCAGCCATAGAGTAAGTGTGCAGGAGAGTGGAAAAAGAAGAGATTGACTCCACAGTATTCAGACAGTTAAATGATGGGAGAAGGTCTGAAAGGGGCAAGGTTATAATCATATGAAATACATAATATTTTTGTACATGGGAAATAGGGCTTTGTGTGAGAAATGTAAGTGTCCATCACTAATCTAAAAAATGAAATTAATCATGGGTTAACATCTAAAAGAAAACATGCAAGAAATGACTGCAACCAGTGAGTTAGAACCACAGAAGTAGACAAATCTCCTTTACATATCTTCCAGTAATAGAAGAAATAAAAGAATTTTAGAGACAATGGACTTGACAAGAGTCTGTCTGTGTTTTTATTTAAGCTGGGGTTAATCATCTTGTATTTCCTTCCAATTTATCAAGTCAATAGAACAAGAGGGAAGAAAGACTGCTTTAATGGGGAACTAGGCCTTTCCAGCTGCATGACAGTGAAAAAAGGCTAAATGTAAGCAGTTGGTGTCTGTAGGACCTTGCTATGTTGTACATTGCACAAATAAATGGCTAAATCCATGCGCACATGTTTACTGTCAACTACACTGCTACAGTTTATAGATTAAGCTCTGCTTTCAGGTACAGCCAGGTATATCTATAGAACCTTAAGAAACTTTGCCAGAGTTGCTTTGCATTTACAAGAGCAAAAATGGGAGAGAAGGAACAGATGGAATTCTCTGCCAAACTGGTGCAAAGCTGCACCTCCCTCAGAGGACACTTTTAAAAGCAAGCATGGAACAAAAGCCTCTCTGCTTGCCAGCCAGGCATACATTATAGTAACCACACCCTTGTAGGTAAACATGTACATAGAGCAAATCACTTCTTTTGTGAATAGGGTTTACTTCATCATTTTGAAATGCATATTGCTGTTCCTTGACATATTAGTATGCTTAAAGGAATCATTTAAGGAAATAAGTTTATTTGCCTATGTTTACACTTATTTGTCCTCTCCTCTGTTATTAATTAAATTTGTCTAATATTTTTATCACATCATATTTATATAAAAAAATAAATAAACATCATTATGGCCTTTCAAGTGGTAGTTGCTAGCAGTAAAATAAAGTCAAGAAATCACATAGTCTCATGTGTGATGAAAGTAGTTGGAAAAGCTGTTTTTCTCCAGGTACTCTGGTAACATACAAAGTCAATACCCCATCATATCGTAAATTTTCTATCATTTTGCATGTCAGTGCTCTGCTGCAGGTTAAAAAGATGAAACTGCAATATGTGCAGTGAATGCTTCTTATTGCTAGTACTGCATTTAAAAATAAATTAGATTGTTCTGTGTGAGGATGTAGGGCATTACACAGAAAGGCTAGTTTTCAGAGGAGGCCCTGCACTTGGAACACCACTGAGCCCCCCATGCTTGGGAAGCCAACTGGACACGGGGCTCTGCTGTGTCCAAAGATCTGGGGCCACTTGCCCCAAGCCTCCTTTTGCACCCACTGTACCGTGCTGTTTCAGAACAAATGAAAAAACAGCTTTTGTACAACATATGTTCAGTTCCTATAGTAAGCTATTTTTGCAGTTGGAAGGCCTCAGGCATTACTATCCTTCCAAGCCATACACAAACAAAGAGGGTTTACCACAAAAAAAGAGCCTCTGCTGAAGAGTGCAAGGTTTACCTTTGCTCCCTCACTCAAGATCCTAATTTCATCAAGTTCTATAAAATTTCAATTGATTCAGTTTCACCTTATCATTGAATTCTTATTGCTACTTGACCTAAGGTCAACTATACTTTCAAAATGAATAAAGAAAAAGATATCATGCAATCAACTGGCAAGTCTGAACCGCTGCTATCTTATTTCTGTTGTACACCAGAACACACTGGATTTTCAGCGTAGGTGCTCTGCTGTAATCAGGGTAACAGTGGTCTGGAGGGCTCTAAACTTGCATGTGCAGAAACCAGAGGTACAGACTTAAACATCTAGGCTACACCATCTACACTGCTGGAGTAGGAGCCAGAAGAGCACTTCTTCTTTAAGCACAGGGATGCATATCCTATTAGAGATCTTGTTGCCAGCTGCTAAAAGTTTCCAGTCAGCTTCCTACCCTGTCTCTGGCTTTCCAGCCTGGCTGCAAGAAAACGTGAGTATGATGGTGTGGAGGTAGCTGCATCTCCTGCTGGCCCACATCTGTTGCCATCTGTTTAGGCCTTACCCAGGACCAGGCTATGTCCATTTTCAGCAGGGGAGGTGGTTGCCACTCACACCTAAGTGTTTGCCATTCTTGGATTTCCGGCATGCATGCAAATCTGGGTGGTAACATATCCATCTACCTCTGAGGCAGATGTCCCTCAGGAAGACACCAGCCTGGCTCTCACACACTGAACAGGTTATTGGAACAAAAATGTTAATGCACACTGTTGGACATAATTTGTATCCACAGGTAGGGGAATGTGGTGAAATATCTGGCTCTAGATTACTTGATACATAACAAAAGAGGCATTAAGCCCTGGCCTCCTGCCTCCTTCCCCCAAACTTTTAATCAATCTTCTTATCTCCTTTTATGAGGAACTTGTGAGGAAGTCTACATCAGAGAAAAACATACATTTTTATTTTGATTCAGATGTGTTAACAATATTTATTAAAAACATTTCTTGCCAAAATACCAAAATTCACCTGATGTTCAATTATAAAAATACCACAGCTGCATTTGAAACTGTACCGTAACTACAGTCTAAAAGTGAAACTAAAAAAGTGAAAGTTGCTTGTTGTTTTATGATACACAGGCTGAAAGAAATGCAGAAAGTAAACAAAAAAGCGCACATAAACATACATTTATAAAAATGCTTCTTGAATTCTAAGATATATTTGCACCAGAGGAAGGGGAGGCAATTTATAAGACTTTTGATATAAGAAAAACACATGTGATCATACAAGTTGTTAGACACTCACTACACAGTATTCCTTGCAGATTCTGTGACAAATGCAGAAAAAATAGGAACACATAGGTAGAAACTGATGCTGAGATTTTTCCAAAGTCCGAAGAAAATGTATACAACTATCTCCCGTACATTTGGAAAATCCTGGTGGTGTTCAGACTTACTGTTCTTCTCACAGCTGAACTTCCTTCATAATTCCTTTTCTATTTCGTTATGCCTAGTTAACTGACATTGGCAATACTCAGCCCCAGTCATGCCAGCTAAACAGCAGATCACAACAGGAAAACAGTAAGGAAGAAGAAAACATAGCTCAGATTTGATGCTTAACCAGTATTCTTGAAACTTTCTCCACGTGCTTTTAAACTTCATCTGGAGGTTTATGTTTAGGTGCAGGAAATCAAGTAATTCAACTTGTACTTACCATTTATATAATTACTTTTATTAAATTACTTATATAATTTGTGTAAGTAAAAAAAAAAAACCTCCAGAACGTGCAGTTACACTGTTTACAATTATGTTGTCAGTTGATGCAATTACTATAAATAGGCTCAGAAACATCACTAATTAATGAAGTTGGAAGGGTAATGTAAGAAGAAGTCTGCTACTTCACATTTACAGCATATGATACCTAAGTTGAGATGTAGAAGGGGGATTTCTTTTTCTTTTGGGCTTTGGCAAGAATACATTATAAAGAACCCTCACACACCAAAGTCCCCTAGGCTACAGATGCTAGAGAAATAAAGCAAAACGGTAGAGTTGTGGCTTGTTTCTAGCTAAATTTTGAACATTAAGAATGAAGCAACATCAGTGGAGTGCATGCACACACCTTACTGATTTTAGTGGGGTTTATAATATGCAGAGTGATTTTTAGAAGATTGATCTTTAAACCTGGAGCAAAGGTGTCATTTCCCCTCTCTGTTTTGAACACAGTAAGATTAGTTTTATTTGCAGTTTTATGTAATCTTATAAACCAAATGTAGTAGATTCTCTTTTTTTTTTTATCTGGGATGAAGAAATGTTTCTTCAGAATCACTGGAAAAGAAATGTAGTCTTGCAAAAAAACTGTCAGAAGAAAATTGTGCATATTAACAACTCTCTTGAGAACAATAATAGACATTCTTTGCATTTATTCAGCAAATTTACATCCAAATCAGGAAGATGTTGGATTTATCTCAGTTAACACTGAAATATTTGCAAAAATCAATAAGGGAAAAGTGTTTCCTGCAGAAGAAGGAAGAGATAACCTTGCACAATTTTGTTTGTACCTCCCTGGGATACTACAGGCAAAATGACCACACCGCTTCAGTGAAACATGCATTTTCAGTCCCAGAGAAGTAGCATATATCCTTAACAGTAGATCCAGTGAATCCTGTCATATCCTTACAGCTGCACTGATGACAGGCCCATCTGGGCCTTCTGTGTATGTAAGCAACACTCACTGTTGGAGCAGTACTCAGAAAACTCTCTTATTTCTAAATAACTTTCTGTAAAGGGTTCAGGAACATTTTATACACACAAAATCTAAACTCCCGTGGCTTAGCATCAGTTTCGGTTTTGCAACAGTAACATCCCAAACACCTGGCAACACTGTGGACACTAAGACATCTTTCTGTATTTTCTCTGGCCTCCTGACTTCCTTCATTGCCCAAATACATATTTACTGGGAAAAAAACCCAAACAAACCCAAAAAACAAAAACAAACCCAAACTAGAAAACAACTTAAAAATCCAATGGATATGAGAACCCTTGTTCTCTGCTGATGCCAAAAGGCATTTTATACAAAGGTGTAGAACTGAGTTGAATTAGTCTCCAATTTTCCAGATTAGCATTAATATGGCTAATAATTAGCATTACCACTTCCTCGCAAAGAAATGCTTTGCAGACATGGCACTGTACAGAGCCCCTTCACTCTGCACTAACACCAGTCCCCGGTGCAGCAGACCCATTTTACAGGTAGGCAAACAGAGCCCGGCAGGCACGGCACCTCCTACCGGAGGCTTGGGTAGGGCAAAACAGGAACGCCGTGCACCCTCCGGCTAATTTAGCACGAGGTGTGATCCCAAGAAGAGATGCGTCCGCTCGGGGAGACCGCCCCAGCTGCGTGTCCATCCCCGCGCTGCCCGGGCGGGTGGCCCGCGTTCCGCGGGAGGCCCCGGGAGCAGAGCGGCGCGGCGCGGCGGTGCGGGGCTGCCCGCGGGCTGTGCCCAGCGCACGGCCACGGCGCGCCCCGCCTCGCAGCCCGCTACGGCCCTCGGGCAGCGGCCCCGCCCCGGCCCGGCCCGGCCCGTCGGCGGCTCATTGATGAGCCGCGGGCCTTTGAGGAAAGGGCGAGTGCGCCGAAACCGCTGCAAAGCCATGATTTTTCAAGCAGCAGCGCTGCCTGGGAACTTTGCATGTTTCGCCATTTTTCACATCCTGACTCATTTCTGTATCAAAAAACGTGTTCTCTGGAGCTCATCGGACACCCGCCGCCCCTCCCGCCGCCGCGGCGGCAGGCAGCATCCACCGCCGGGCAGCAGCAAGGGGAACTATAGCAGAAATCCCCCGCGGCCAGGCAACCACAGTCAAGACCCGGGCAGCCCCGGGCCCCTGCGAGTTCCTTTTCTATTGCCAGCGGGGGTTGTTTGCCCCCCGAGGGCTGCAGCCGCTGCAGCCCGCACGCCACGCAGGGAGCCGAGCAGGTGCACCCGCCGAGGCCCCCCTCCCCCGTCGGCGGGAGGCACCTGCGTGGGCCGGGGGGTGGTCGCGGGGTCTCGCCCGAGAGTTCTCGCCCCGTGGCGAAGCTCGCCTTCCCCACCCGCCCTGCACGGGGGAGAGGGCCTGCCCCCCGCCCCGACAGCTCCATCAGCGGCAGCCGCGGGGCGCGGGCACGGGGGACTGCGGACGCGCCGTCGAGGGCCGGCGGGGCGGGAGCGGCGGCGGCGCTGGCGCGGGGACTCCCGCCGCTGCCGCGCGGGATGGGCGGGGCCGGAGGGCGCCGTGGGGCGCGCGGCCCCGGTCCGCCCGCCCCGCGCCCCGCCGCCGCTGCCGGGGCCCGCCAGGCGCCTGCGCACTCAAGGGGCGCCAGATTTGGCGGGAGGGGGAGTGTCCAAGGGCCCTTTGTTTGATGGCATCTCTGTTTACAGAGTTTACTCTTTAATCTCAACCTGTTTCCTCCTCCTCCTCCCGCGGCTCCTCGGCACTCCCGTGCGCGGCGGCGGAGCGCCCAGGCGCAGCCCGGCAGCAGGGTGCGGCGGCGGGCGCGGGCTCGGTCTCCCCCGTCCTCCTCCCCCAGCGGCCGGTGCGAGGATGTCCCGGAGACCCCGGCACAGGTAACCCGCTGTCTGCGGGCGGAGAGCGGCCGTCTGCGCCCCGCGCCTGTCACACGGGGCGCGGGACGGGAGAGAGGGAAAGCGGCAACAGGAGACCGGCTCGGACGAGCGGGCAGCCCCCCGTCCTCCGTGCACCTGGTCTACTCCGCCCCCGGTGCCGAGGCGCTCCCCTCCTTCGGAGGCGCCGGAGGAGCCGCAGCCCAGCGGGACGCGCTGCGGAGCCGCCGGTGCCGGGGCGCTCGGGCCCCACGCTGCGCGCCTGCGGGGGGCCGGTGCTCGCCGCCCGCAGCAGCCAGCGCGGAACCCGACGGAGCTGCGTGCCCCGCAGCCGCAAGGCGGGACAATGTCTGGAGGGCTCGGTGGCGGCAGGTAGCGCGTCCCGTCCCATTCATTCATTCATTCCCGGCCGAGTAAGGCGGCAGGTGGGCGGCGGGTGCGGGAACTCGGTTCACTCTCTCGACTTTTTTTTTTTTTTTTTTCCTTTATTCCTGCGACCCTTTCGCCCTTGGAAGCGCGACTCTCGCCTGCGGGGCGTAGCTTTTTGCCGGTACACACTACTCGGCACATGCCGGAGTGCGGCAGCGCGGTCGGGGGGCTGCGGGTCCGGCGGAGCGCTTGGCCGGAGCTGTCACCCATGCCCGCCCGCCGGCCGCGCACCCGGTCCAGGGCGATCCCTGCCACGCCGCGTCAGGGGCCGGGGGCGGCGGTGCCCCGGAGGCGGCGGACTGGACGGGGCGGCAGCGCCGCGTGGCCGCGTCCGTGCTGCCGGGCGGGCGCGCAGAGCGGGGTTGTTGTCTAATTAACCGGGGACGGCGGGTCGGACACGTGGAGGCTTTTTTCTCTTTCTCTTTGCAGCCCGGCATCCTCCCCTCCTCCCCTCCCCTTTGGCTGGCTGTGACAGGGGAGAAGGTCGCAGCCTTGTCTGTCGCTACCCGGGCGCCGTCCCCGTCCGGTGGGACTGGGGCTTGGTGGGCTCTTTCTAAGGAAGAGGAGCTTGCAGTGCGGGAGGAGGCGGCGAGCCGCTGGGCGAGCGCCGGGCTGTACTTTCAGTGTCAGAGCGGGGCTGTCGCTAGGGCTGGTGGTGAATCACCCGGCCCGTCTCTCTCTCTCTCTCGAGAGAGAGAGAGAGAGAGAGAGGGACAGCTACGGTTGCCTCGCGGGCGCCTCCCGCAGGGACACGTCCGCCGCTCGGGGCTGGGAGGCCGGGGCGGCACGGTGCGGTGTTCGCCTGATCCACGGGCACGGCGCCGGCTGGAGCGGGCGCGGGCTCTGCCCGGCGGGGCTGGTGCCCGAATTCCCTCAATCACGGTAATAGCAGCGAGTCATTTCCTCTACACCTCTTTTTTTTTTTTTTTTTTTTTTTTTTTTTTCCCTCTACCTCCCCCCCCCCCCCCCCCCCCTTTTTTTCCCCCCGTTCTTTTCCCCGTGTGTCGTTGCACAAGCCGGCTGCCTCGGCGAGCAGCGCAGCGCTGATGTGCGGCCAGGAGACGCCCGCTGTCCCGGCCGGGCGGAGCGCTGTGCCGTGCCGAGCCGCCCGGGGGAAGGCTTCGGGACTGCGGCTGGAGGTGCAAAATAAAGTTTTAGAGCACCGCTGAGGGCCCTGTTGACTGAAGAAACCACCGAGCGTCCCGGAATCCCCGGGCGCTTTTCTCCTGCTGGAGAACGCGGGTAGTACAGTGAAGTTTGCTCGGTTCTGCGATGCCAGCGAGGCCCCAGTCATTTAAATAACCCTGTTACAGAACTGGCCCCGCACTGAAGTCCTTTAACGTGCTGGCCGCTGATGCTGTGCTGCTGCTGCAGAGCGGCATTTCCCTGCGGTGCCCGGCCCGCACCGCCGCGCAGGAAACGCTGCCGATGGATGCGTACCTGCTGGTTGCCGTCTACGGGAAACTCGTTTTCAAAATGATACTTGGAAACTGTGCCACAAAACTTCCTTTGGCATATGGGCAGCTGCGCAGCTGTCTCTGTGTGTCACTGAGAAAAGTGAATCTGCTTTAAGCGGCGGCTGGGGAAGGAGCCGCGCTTGTGGCAGCTGGAGCGTGGGAGCTTTTGCTCAGGCACGGGAGGCTCCAGCTGCCAGCGAGGGGTGCGTGCGGACTGGGAGCAGCCGTCGGGGCTTACTCCCAGTGGATACAGGGTCTGGGGAATAGGGAGTGAACCGTGGGGCTGCAGGACTGCAGCGCAGTGGGGACGAGTTGAGGGGCAGCGATGGGCTGGGTGGGTGAGTCAGAGGCGCCCGGCAGAGGCTGCAGGAAGACTACGCACATCACAGCAAGCTGTGAAAACTTTTTACATGTAGCATGTAAGCATGTTCTTTCATGGCCCATGACACAGGCCAGAAAACAGTGTGGAAGATGTCGAGTGTGATTAGCCCAGTAGTTTTAAAGAATGTATGTTCAGCAGCTTGTATTTTGGAGGTGTTTGCATCTTGACAGTCACCATGCAACTTAATTTAAAGTAATCTCCTGAAAACAGGTTAACAGCATAAACAGCACCTGATAATTTTATTACAAAATAACTTTATTTTAATGTCTTAGTCATACTTTTTAACACACCATGGCATGCCATACCACCAGATATATCACAGTTTTTAATCTTAATGACACTGACTCCTTTTTAACACTCGTGGCTAGCATCTTCTAGCTGAAGTATCAGAAGTGCTGCTCATACCTTAAAAGTTAGAAGTAAAATATTGTCCACCAGAAAGGCACATCTTGCAAAACACCCTTTTAGATTTAGTTAGCTAGGTAGAGCAAGTACTGTTTGTGAAAAGAGTCATGGAGTCCTTTTTACCCATAGATAGCCTCTGGGGAAATCCCTTAGTCATGAATTAGGTGAGCAGAGTGTTTCAAAAACAGTATGAGGGATTTAGAAATATGTTAGAGGTAATAAAGTTATAGAAATGGAGACTATAGAAGGGTTCAGTCATTCATTTGTTGGTTGCAGGATATTAAACAAACTTGTCCTTATCTGTCCAAACCCATAAATGGAGGGCATATTTTTTATTAGAGCTTATTGAATGTTAATGCTACCACTTGCTGTCTTCACTTAATTGTAAAAACTTGTGCTTTCTCATATAGGATCCATAAATGTTTTCTCAAACAAGGTTATTGTTTAGCTTTTTGTCTAGCTACACAGTCTGTTATATTTTCAAACAGTATAACTGCTGCATTAAACATACAGAAACACTAACTTTTTTTCAGAATGTATGGCATGAGTTAAAGATCTTAAACATGTACTCATGTACTGGACACAGCCTCTAGTTGTCTTTATTGTCCCAAACATTGTGTTTTAATTTGAAACCCTCATTGGTTGAAAGTTTGCCAAATGTGTAATTCACCACTGATCTAACATTAGGAGCAGGTCTAAACATGCACAGTAATACGAAGGTTGCCAGCCCTTTGCTTGTATCTGTGGATACCAAAAACAGCAGAACCAGTTCAGAATACTAGAACAACAGAATGCAGAACAAAATCTTGTTGTGCAAGTTTTAGAACTTTTATCTGTGTAACCTTTGTAAGGATTGTAGTGGGGGGTTTTTTGTGTTTTGTAATTAAGTAGCTCAAGTCCTCATGCTCCACTCTGTCTCACTGTGTTTCCTTTTGCAGTATATATAGTAGTGATGATGATGATGAAGATGTTGAGGTGTATGATCACGATTATGATGGTCTGCTTCCTAAGACTGGAAAACGTCACTTAGGGAAAACCAGGTGGACCCGTGAAGAGGTAAATCCAAGTTTATTCCTCTCCTGCATGTAGAAAGATAAGAGACAGCATGGATCACATTCTTCTCCCAGTTGCTTCATGTTCTTCACATATTGCTAATCTGCAAATTTACTTCAGTGACAGTCCCATATCTGAGGACAACTTTTTTGACCCGCTAGCTACATTTAGTGGTTTTTTTTTAACTTTGAGCATAGTTGTTACCTTTTAAATAAAATGTATAAAGGCAACTTTTTAATTTTCACCAAGCTCTGTGTTACAGTATGTGAGGTGTGAACCTCTGTGTAATCCCTGTTGGAGAAGCGGGTTCCCATTCACTTGTAGTAGTACTTCATTGTTGCTACTTGCCTCTCTCTGTTTGGAAACTGTTGCTATGCAAGAACCGATCTGTGTTCAGTGTCCCACAGCAGCTACACAACTGTGGCAGAAACTGCTGCAGTCCTTCCGTACCGCTGGAATTTTGCACTTTAATTGTGCTGTTATGATTCCGAGGAAATAAAGTAAAAGCTGGCGGAGAGAAATCCAGCATTCAAGATTTATTTTACTTTTCAAGGTCAGAATGTGTTTTAGTCGTGATACCCTTGTGCTGACTTTCTGGGAAAATTGTGGTATCAAACTCCTTTGCCAGGTGGATCTCCTTTGGCCATTTAACTGGTTTGAGTTTGTTGTGGAATATATTCATACAGTTCTTGAGTTATGTTTTGACTTTCTCTTCTCTAGCAATGTGTATTGATGTAAAAACAGTGGCCGGTCACCCCTTGAAAGCCTTTTATTTATTTATTTAAAGCATAGTCTGCCCTTACAAAGGTGGATGTGGTTGTGATGTGGCCAGGGAGGAAAGGATGGCCATGAAGTCCAGTGGCCATGGTCCTGTGGCATGAACTGGGAGCATATTGGGAGGTGCTAACTGGGGTAGGAGAGGGCTACTCTTCTCCTCTTATTTCTTGGAGCATTTCTGGTTTGTTTTACACTGTCTCGATCTTTCCCAGTACAGACCATTGGTTTCTTTTGTCTTTAGGGTCTATATTTCTGGCCTTATCATTAAAAAGATTGGTCCAAATGTTTTGCTATTTACAAGTATGCAAAACTCCCTCACAGAGAGCAGGAGCAAAAAGGAGCTGTTAGTTTTATTGTGCATTTATTGTAGGTGGATAGGCCATGAGGAAATCACTGGAACTCCTATTACTTGCAAGACATAGAAAGCTTAAGGCTGTGATTTTCAGAGGTCCCCAGGCAGCTGAGTGCCTGAGTGTTACTGAATTTTAAGGTTATTCTGATGCTTGGCATCTGAACACCCATTTCCTGCTGTAAATCCAGTCCAAGAATAACAGTTGCAGTGCTTTGATGAGTAAAATGGGAATGTAGATTGTGAGTCGAAGAACTGCACAGAAGTCAGTCTTTCTCCTACAGCGCAGTAAAGAACCTACCAAAATCCAAAGGAGTAAAAAAATCTTCTGCTTTAGGTAATTAAAAGCATGAGAAGTCTACAGACCACCCTCTTTTACACTCAGAAAGCAGAAGCAGATGCATAAGAAGCAACAAGAATGAATTTTAAAAATCGTTTGAATTATAAGATATTGCAATATTAATTATATCTGGGGGGGGGCGGGGAATTTTATGATTCAGGATGAGAAGCTGAAGAAGCTTGTGGAGCAGAATGGCACAGAAGACTGGAAAGTCATTGCCAATTTCCTTCCTGTAAGTGGATATTGGTTTCTGTTTCCAGGCTTAGTAGCAGCTCTTTATTGAGGGGTTTCCTTAATAAAGGGGAAGGGGATTGGTTGCTTTATAGTTACCTTTTCGGGGAGATATCAAACTGCCACAAGTGGAGTCTTTGGAAATTTAATTAGATTACTGTTGAAACCCTTACATTTATTTTTCACTTTACTTCTCAGAAAGGGTTGGAAAAAATCAAACATGCAAAAATGGGGGATGGTGGGGACTTGCACAGTAGGTGGTCAATGTGACAATGAAACAAAATGTCTCAGCACAGTGGAAAAAAAGTGACTGGTGAATTGTAAGTATGATTTTGAAGATAATTGCTTTGTGAAAACTTTGGCTGTTGCTGAAATACTGCAAGTGAAAGCATGCCAGCTACTGTGCAGATCGGAAAGATGAAGTTTGTGTAGTTTTGGTGATGGAGTCCTCAATGCAGAAGTGATGGAAATCTTATCTATTCTGTGAGCAAATTGATAGTTGGCCACCTTCTCAGACTTACTGTATCACCCTGTGTTGTTTAGTAGTCTTAGTTGGCAGTGAAATATATCGAAACAAATGTATGTAAATAAGGACATTCTCACTCTACTTTCATCTTGTCTAAAGAATTATCCACTTTGTGTATTTCACTAGAATCGGACAGATGTTCAGTGCCAGCACCGATGGCAGAAGGTACTAAACCCAGAACTTATTAAAGGTCCGTGGACTAAAGAGGAGGATCAAAGGGTAATCAGTTTTCCTTTCTGTCTGATTAATGCCTTACTAGGAGATTTCAGGTGTTGGGGCAAAACTCTCAGAAACTTTGGTGGTCTCCACATTATTATGGCCAGAGGCAGATTGTATTTGTGTAGTGCTTTCTAAGTTTGCTATGCAGATAAACTACTGTTGCTTTACAGCACTGTAATGTAGAATTGTAGTCTAGAAATGCCTTAACTATTACCAGATTTTTCCTTTTGGGTAAAAATATGAATGGGAAGTGGAAACCTTAATTGCTATTAGTTTTACTGTGGCAGTTTTGAGAAATGTTGTTGAAAATATTGCTCCACCACGGGAAAAAAAAATCACCGATTCATGATGCATCATTAAATACAGGCCGTTTTTATGTCCCTCTTTGAAGGTAATAGAGCTCGTGCAGAAATACGGTCCGAAGCGCTGGTCGATCATTGCTAAGCATTTGAAGGGAAGGATTGGAAAACAGTGCAGGGAGAGGTGGCACAACCATTTGAATCCAGAAGTGAAGAAAACCTCCTGGACAGAAGAGGAAGATAGAATTATTTACCAGGCACACAAGAGGCTGGGAAACAGATGGGCAGAAATTGCAAAGTTGCTGCCTGGACGGTAATGACATATGCTTTTAGCTCTTAAAAAAGGAAAAATCTGTGGTCTGAGCAGGCCGTTTTGGTCACCTCAGGCTGCTCTGTATAAATCGAAAACATTTTGGAATCAAAACCTGGGACACCAATGTGCATTTTTCTCTGTGGGGAACTTCACTGTTTGGTCAGTATATGCAACAGTACGCTATTTTTACAGACTTTTAATGTTTGCCATTGGTAAAAAAAGCCAGTAAGTGGAGCAAGACCTTAAGAGTTTCCTAAATGTCTGTGCAGTCTTATTTGTGCCTGTGATGACTCTCAAAATTTAAATCAATTTAACAGGGAATGATCAAGCTCTGCAAGTAGAACATAATTTACATTCAGCTAAGGGTATGCCTTCAACATGAAATCCAGTCTGTTTATTCAAAATTATTTAAGAGAAGGCTTCTTCAACTTTTGTAATTGCTCTTGAATCATCAGATTATTTTGATTTGTTTAAAAACCATGTGTAAAACAGGAGAAGTTTTTTCCTCAAACTCTGGTCCTGGAAATACTTGTCTCACTGAAAGCTTTTGTACAGCTTGTACATAACCTCAAAGATTCAGTGTCTTATTTGCTGTGATTAAAAGTGACTCAAAATGGGGGCAGGCAAATAATGTAAGCAAGGGAGAGCTTTCCCTTCCTACTTTTCTTCCTGCTATTTGATAAAACATCTTCCAGACCTAAATATAAGGCCCAAGATCATGATGGCCTTTTAAACAGTCATTCCCTGGGCTGCATTCACCTTCTAGAAGATAACATGAAAGGAATTAACCCTTGGAAATATTTTTGTAGCTTCCACACATCACAGATACTACTTTGAATGATACCATGCAGTGGTGATGTTTTCCAAATAGCAGAGCTGTTTTAAAGCGTACTCTTAAAATCTCACAAACTTGGCAAGTTTGCTTTTCCTGACTCATATATGTAAGGATTTGAATCTCAGTTTTTCTGCATCTGAGAAAAATCCCAACAGTTTTGTTTACTGAGTTTGTGTGTACAGCTTGGTGGTATTGTTGTTTTCTAGGTGACCAGCTGGAAAGTTGCTTGGAAGTTAGTCTATTCACAGCTGTTCTCCACAGTCTTTCTTTCCAGCGATGAGACACAATCAGACTCCACTGAAATATTAAGATATAGGAAGATGATGTTGGCATTCCTTTAGGATAGCCTCAAAGGGATGTTAGCCTTTGTTATCTCCTCACTTCATGAGAATGAGGTGAAGATGAAGTTAGCAATTTCTTACAATTTGAGGATCTCAGTAATGAGAGATTGCTTTAAAAATTATGTAAACAACCGTAGCCCATTTTTCTTTTTCCCTAACTTTTATACTGAGCATCTTTCCTGAGAAGTTGGGAGTAGCATTTGTGGTGAAGGGGGTAGGAGGAAGGTCAGAGAAGAGCTCAGGGTTTTAACAGAAATGCCAACAGCAGTTCCCTGCCCATTGACCTGTCTGAATTGGAAATGGTTGTTTTTGAAACTCCTCGAACATCTGTATTTCTGTTGTAGAACTGATAATGCTATCAAGAACCACTGGAACTCCACCATGCGCCGAAAGGTTGAGCAGGAGGGCTACCTGCAGGAGTCATCCAAAGCCTGCCACTCCTCAGCAGCTGCTGGCTTTCAGAAGAACAACCACTTGATGGCCTTTGCTCACAACCCGTCGCCACCTGCCCAGCTGCCGGTGGCCAGCCAGCCCCCGCTGAGCAGTGACTACCCCTACTACCACATCCCTGAGCCACAGAACGTGAGTGCCTGAACACAGGAGCATGGTGCGGGTGCTTGCTTTTCCTCCTTGGATAGATGGGTGCAGTTTAGCCATGCCTGGTTCCAACATGAAGGATTTTCTTTGTCTGGGTGGACTTGGATATGTTTGATGTCATATGAGGATTTCTTTGACCTTTACTTTGTTCAGTGGTAAAAATAAGTACATTTCAAACTGGTGGCATTCAGGTGATGGAACCAGGTACAGCGGGTTTGAGGCCCTGGGAGCCGTTAATATATTTCTTAGAGCTGTGAATATTAAATTTCTTGAATATCAGTTGAATCTGGTAAATTCTGTGCTCCATGTCAAAATCTCCCAGGTTCTCTTTAGTATTATCCTGTTTGTGGGTTGCCTGTCAAAACCAAGTGAACAAGTATTATTTTTAATCAGATTTCTTTTCTAATAATGATTAATAATGAAACAGGCTCCTCCTTCAGACAGTTGCATTGTAGAGTTTTAGATGATAATAAACTGCATCTTTTGCTTTTTCAGTTCAATTTAGAAAATCCTTACAAATGTGTCTATAAATTATTCATCTTTTTTCGTTAAGGAAGGGTAAATATTTCATATATGAATTTTCTTTCTTCCTCTCTAATGCTCGCTGTCATATTTCTAAAAACCCGATTGCTTTTTTTGTAAACATTTTTACGTTTTTTTGCTATTTCATCTCTCCAGACTACAAATTTAAGTACCTACAACCAAAGTATGTTTAACACAAATTGACAATGCAAGCAGATAAAATGATTGAAATAATCAATTTTTGTTTTTTTGACCTAGGTTCCTGGTCAGATCCCTTATCCAGTAGCACTGCATGTAAATATTGTCAATGTACCTCAGCCAGCTGCTGCAGCTATCCAGGTAGATAACTTGAACCTCATTTCAAGAGTCAATTTCTTAAATATTTGATTAACTAAAATGCAGACATCGTACATTAAGGAAATGTTTTAATGTATTAAGTGTGGTGAAAAGAGAAAATGGGGAAGGTCGGGGAGTTCTCACATGGCTAATAATTGCTCCTTCTGAAGTGGATTTAAAATGAAATAGTTGACATCTGGTGTGATGGCTTTCACTTTCTCCATTTCAAATGTCTATACTGAAATTCAGCAGAGACTTTGGTAGTGGAAAACACAATTGACATTTGTTTCATCTTTGAATCTAATTTGGCTGTTATAACCACAGGTCGGCAAGCCATGAGCATTTTAGTTGCTACATCCTATCAGACCTTTATCTTTTCTTTTCCCTTAACTCTTAATTTCAGAGACACTATAATGATGAAGACCCTGAGAAAGAAAAGCGAATAAAGGAATTAGAGTTGCTACTAATGTCGACTGAGAATGAACTGAAAGGGCAGCAGGCATTACCAGTAAGATTGTCACCGTGTGCTTGGATGGAGGGATAGCAGCCTTACCCCAGTGCTTGTCTTTTTAACTTTTTACTCCCCCTCTGCCTTCAGTACTAATCAAGGCTCTATATTTCCATTTTAAAAGGATGAAACATAGCACATATATAATCTGTATCTGCTTCAAAAATTCTTTTATTGAAAAACAAATCCAAAAATTTTGCAGGTATCTTACTTTGCAAAGTGGGAGCAGGATTGGGCTCTGTAGCATGACGTAATATTGGAAACAAGATGATTGTACAAAAATTGAAAATCCTACAGACCTTTAATCAATAACGGGATCTATGTTTCTGAAGGTGTGCAATGGTTCATATGATGAAAATGTAGTGCCTGTGCATAGATTTTTCTTCTCTGTTGTATTCTTTCCTTCAGCTGCGTTTTATACACTTCGTAAGCTTCAGGCTTGATGCATGTTTGAGAATTTGTTTTACTCCTCCAAATAATGTTAGATTCTTCATAACTGCATGCGTGGAGCAAGTGCTGGCTATTACTGAATTCTCATACTTGTTATATATGCCATTGGATGGTAATGTGTGAAAACCCTTGTGTAACCACTTAACACCGTCGCCAAAGCCAAGAATCCCAAAATCATTTTTGAAGATAGGTGATAGCCAGCAGTTTTTTTTTTTTTTGGTAATATTTAAATTAATAGTAAAAGAACTGCATGCATGATACGTTAGTTTGGCCACTTTTTAACTTTAGTTAATGTTTTGCAATTTCTTCTGTTGCATGATCACACTGGAAAGAAACTTCTGTTAATTTGTTCTTCTGCTTTCCTAACCACGTTGATTTGACAGCCTCTTCATTGCATTGGCGTAAGCTGTAGCATTAGACAGGGATAGCAGAAGAAAAGGAGATAAGCAGACAAAAGCAACTCTAACTCTAAAAACTTGTAGCCTACAGTGCTGAGCGCTCAGTAGGGAAATCCTGCCGTTTCTTGCTTCTTACAGAAAAGGACTTGCAGACACTTTTTGAGCACTTGGAGTAACAAAGAATGAATTGATTACGTACTAGTATTGACATGTGCCTATAATCCTGGAAGTAAATTATGAGGTAACTTTGGGATAACAAATACAATGCCAGTATTACTTAAAACAAGATCTTGCACTGAGGAAAGGAAACATCTTGACAATTGTTTCATAGGCATGAGTTTTAGATGATGATGCAACTACTTTTATCTTTCCTCCAGTGGCATCTGACGCCTTGTGCAACTTCATTGCTAAGTTCCTTCTGCCTTTCCCCCCTCCCTATTCTTCTTTCTTTTCTTCTTCTTCTTCCTTTAGACACAGAACCACACATCAAACTACCCCGGCTGGCACAGCACCGCAATTGCTGACAGTACCAGGACCAGTGGTGACAGTGCACCTGTTTCCTGTTTGGGGGAGCATCACCACTGTACTCCATCTCCACCGGTGGATCACGGTTGCTTACCTGAGGAAAGTGCATCCCCTGCACGGTGCATGATTGTTCACCAGAGCAACATCCTGGATAATGTTAAGAATCTCTTAGAATTTGCTGAAACACTCCAGTTAATAGACTCCGTAAGTAGACTTGCCGCCTTAGGTGGATTTCTGCATGGTCAAGGAGTAAGGGGTGAGGAACTGGGATTTTCCTAAATGTAGTTGTTGGTTTTTTCCCGAGTAACTTCGAGTTGCTCCAGGATCTCAAGCTTATCTTCTGACATGACAAAACGCAGCTGGTGGTAAATGAAGCCCTCAAGCATGGATGCATGTGTTTTTGTGGGTGTCTCCCTTTCCTGCTACATCTTAGAATGGCAGTGTGAGTTTTGACAAGCTGCACAGTAGGAGCTTGAAACAATCTCTCAATTTTAAGTCTCCTTAAAATAAAATCAGAGATACCGTGAAAAATTTTAAACAATGAGATGATATTTATTGATATTTGAAGCAATACATGCCATAGGTTTCTGTGCGGCCGCTCATGTATCTGCATCATTGCGGAGAATTTTTAGTTGCAGCCTCAATAGCTGCTTCTCAAAGCTTAAGGAGCTTGCCCTGGCATATGTGAAGGACTGTAAACACACATTTAAATGTCAAGTATCTGACTGACATTGACATGGACCTGTTCTCTCTGCAGTCTCTGGGATGCTACATGTAAAGAAGTAGCACATTGAATTAGTTTGTTGGTGGGAACCTCCTTCAGAAACAGAGGTGTCTGCTTCATACAGTATCATTTCCCTTTCAGCACATCCAGAGCAGCATTGCATGTTAGGAGGAGGCCAGTCTTGGTCTACAGCACACATTTTTTTGTAACAAAAGGCACCATCATCATACCAAGCAGAAAACACTGGGCAAGCAAATAGTAAGGACATAATTTGACTCATTCGTTAGGGACTCAGTTGCCAGCAACTCTGCTAGGCTGTCAGACAGTTTGATAAGATCAAGGTATGTATTGAAAACACAGATTGTGTTCACAGTGTTGCTGCTCCCATGAACAGGGTCAGGCTGAACTGAACTGGGAAAGACTTTGTTGTTGTTGTTGGTTACAGGCATATCCTAGCGCTGTATTTTCATGAGGTGGCACTATACACTGTCTTATAGCTCCGTGCCTCCCACGTTGTTTCAGGATCCTTCATCATGGGGTGATCTCAGCAGTTTTGAATTCTTTGAAGACACAGACTCTTCGGCTAGCAGAGCTCCCTCAGGCACAGTCGCGCAGCTTCAGCAAAGAGGGGCCAGTGCTTGTAGACCTCAAGGACAGTCCGCCACAAATTTGGGCAAAGTCATGTCGAGTCAGGGCTCTCTTGGCTCACCAAAGACCTCATCTGCCTCACAGGGCAGTGCAGCTCCGTGGGTCCTTCTTCGCAGAAGGAGAGGGCACTGCAGCCCCTTAGAAAGTGGCCACGGTAGCGCCTTGGTCCTAGCTGACGTCAGCAGCTCAACTCCTCCTAAGCACTCCCCTGTCAAAAGCCTGCCCTTCTCTCCCTCACAGGTAGATCACGACTTCTGCACAGATGTTACTAATTCTCAAAAGTCACCCCACTCTTAACAATTTAGAAACTAATCCTTTGGAACAAATGACTAATTACCGTTGTGCTTGTTGATTTCACTCCGTGTTTGAATCTTCTCACTGCTCTTAGTCTTCACCACTGAGTTTAGTTAATCAGCAAGCTAACTGTTCTTGTCTTTTAAATTCATACGTGGGGCTTGGTTTTTTTGTGTCTTGGTTTTTTGCCTTTTGGGGTCTTTTTTGTAGGGGAGTGTGACTCCTTGCTTTACTCTTCCTGCTAACTCCAGCTACTAGAATTTAACATTTCTGATCACCTGTGATACTTTCCATCTCTGTCCACTTGAAGTATGATTCATTGACCTAGAAAACCCCAAACTGCATTTAAATAGCATTCGGGTTGTGAGACAAACTGACAACAACCAGAAAATTCAAATCAGACTTGCCATCCTCTGCCAAGGCCATGAGAGTTGGAGTGGAATAGGAATGAGGAGGAAAACGGCCTGTTAAAATGGCCTGGCATGCACTTTCAAATTCATGATGATGGTTGCTTTGTTTCACAGCTGTAGCACTATTTTAAAGTGTTTTGGATTTTTTGTTTGTCTGTGTTGGTTTGCTTTAGTCTTTGATGTGAAAGAAACGCTATTTCATGAAGGATAATAGAAGATTTCATGTAATGATTTGCCCCTGTATTTCCCATTATCTATTAGCTATTTTAATCATATGTCATTTTTCCAGTGAAAGCCTGATTTTCTTACATGCCATATTTTTATAAAGTGGCAGATTGAGTTTAGAAGAGAATACATTGAATTGTTGTCAGAATAAAGGATAACAGTATGCTCACAGATTTGTAGACACTAGACATAGAAACAATATTTTAGGTTACTAGGTAGAACACATGCAAGAGCAATTTTATCCAAACAAATAGTGCTGCCTCTTTTTCAGTCAGCTGTTTCCATTCCAAAGCATTCCACACACCCATCACAGGTGGCAGCTTTCATTGCATGCTCTGCAAATTAAGTACTTTCTTTTGAGAGAGATGATAGGAAATTTATTTTCCTGACATAAACACTTTATTTACTGCCCTAAAAGCCCTTAGATGCCCCATGTAAATATTTGTGGAATTTAACCCTGTTTCCTGTGGGTTTATTTCTGAAACATTCCTTGCTCACTTTTACCCAGTTTCTTGGGCACGCTGGTCTTAATTAAAACTTGTTTGGAGAAAGCCCAAATGAGGCTCTGAAAGTGGTGGAAATTGTTTCTCATTGGAACAGAGTGACATTTCCTTTAGAATTTCCCTCTCTAGCTTCCTGAGCCAAATCATTTAGTGTTTTTTCACAGTGTTGTCAGGTAGCCCACATACCCGTACTAGCATCATAGGTTCAGGAGAGTGACTCATGTCAACCAGAAGAAAAATGTTTATTTTTCTTTTGTTCAATAATGTCAGCTTAAGAAGCCAGCCATGTTAGCTGGGCGTTCCTGTTAATTTTCTTCTTTCCACACGTGCAGTTCTTGAACACTTCGTCCAATCACGAAAACTTGAACCTGGACACCCCTGCGCTTACCTCCACGCCGGTATGTGGCCATAAGATGGCAGTTACCACCCCGTTCCACAGGGACCAGGCTTTCAAGGCTCAGAAGGAAAACCATGTGTAAGTCTGCTGTCTTGTCGAGCTCATGAGGGTCCATTTCTTTACATCTGCATGCAGCTGAAGTGCTGGATCAGCATATGCATTAGGCTGTAAGAGGGTGGGTTTGGGTTAGATACAAGGAAAGAATTCTTTACTGGGAGGGTGGTGAGGAACTGGAGCAGGCTGGCCAGACAAGTTGTGAATGGCCTATCCCTGGATGAAGCCCTGGGTGACCTGATCTCTTGGAAGGTGTGGCAGGGTGTGACTTTGGCAGGGTGTTTGGAACTAGATGATCTTTAAGGACTGTTCCAGCCTAAACCATTCTACAATTCTGTGCTTCCTACAGAACTGTTTGCTCACACATTCAGATTTTTCTTAGCTGGGAGTAAAACTTCCACTTTATGACTGTTGAGGTAGGCTATTAAACCGTACTTATAGGTTCACCAGTTTTTAAAATAAAGTCATTACACCGTATCGCAGTCAAATAGATGTTCTGCTGTAAAAGCAAAATAGATTATAGGATTGCAGGGAAATATTTTCCAAAGTCTTACAACAATACTGCCTGTATGCACGCATTTCTGTGAAGAGGTAGTATTTCCAAGCATGTTCCTTTAAAGTTCCTTTCCTTCTTTTTAAAGTTTCAGGACTCCAGCAATCAAGAGGTCGATATTAGAAAGCTCTCCAAGAACACCCACTCCATTCAAAAACGCACTTGCAGCTCAGGAAATCAAATATGGTCCTTTGAAGATGCTGGTAAGAAGGAAACAATGATAAAAGTTGCTTTGATATTTGTGCAGAGGGATGTTCTGGGACTTGGATATAACGTTTCTTTCTTTCAGCCTCAAACTCCAACTCATCTTGTAGAAGATCTGCAGGATGTTATCAAGCAGGAGTCGGAGGAATCTGCAATAGTGGCTGGGCTACATGAAAGTGGACCCCCTTTGCTGAAGAAAATCAAACAAGAGGTAAATCTCAAACTTACCTGAGGCAATTTAATTCAGAACTCTTTGCTGAGAAACTTATAGCAATGCCTTTTCTGTTAAATAGCTTTCTGTTTTTCTTTCATGTGAGCCCCAAGATCTTAGTGTCGGTTCCATATAGTACACTAGGCATGTCTAATTCATCTCCCATTGATTTCCATAGAAGTCTTTCTGCTGTTTTCAGCAGGGGTTTGCTTGGGCCGATCTAATGCAGTTTTCGTTTGAAACTTAAAAAGAAAAGAAAAATTAGACATGAATTTGGATTGAATCTTTCAAATATTGGTGAAAAGTATAGAAGAACCCCATGGGGACCAAGCTCCATGGAGTGACTTAGAAACCTGAACATTTGAGGACATTGCATTATATTACTTTGTCGCTAAAGTTCTAAAAATACATATATTCTCAATCCTTTCTAGGGGATTAAACTCCTGAATACTGACAGAGCACTGAGTGCAAGTATTCAAAGTTTTATTAGATGGGGATTTTTTGGAGAACCTTGAACTTCTGTCTTCTGCAAAGAGCAAGGCTGCTGTAAAAGATGTTCTTGTAAACATGCATTATTCATCTCTGTGAAGAAGATTTGTTCAATTTGTTAATCAACTGACAGAATTCTCCTGGTCAGTTATGTGGTGGTTGAATCATGCTTTTTCTGCTTTCAGGTGGAGTCCCCAACAGATAAAGCTGGAAATTTTTTTTGCTCAAATCACTGGGAAGGAGAAAACCTGAACACTCAGCTCTTTACACCTGGGTCTACTATGGAAGATATGCCAGTAAGTATAAATTTTCACACCATCAAAGGAATTCTTTGTTTTACATCTCTGTTCGATTCTTAAATGTAAGAGAGTTTTTTCTGATTTTCTTCACAAGTAGGCTTTATTCCTTATTTCCTTATAATTTTCCTTTACTAAGCATAAAAACCAAAATGCTACTCTTAATTATCACTCTGATGCCTATAGAAGGTTGCAGAAGCTGCTGTCATTTTGCAGCCCACAGACTTTGAAGAGCCTACACTTGAAGGATGCCTGCACCTGTATATAGAAATGACTAGATCATGGAGTTAAAAACTGGTGAAAGAGAAAGAGAGACTCTCTCTTGGTTTTTCCAAAGGAGACCTTGCATGAGCACAGTAGCTATTCAGTGTTACTGTTATTCTTGAACCTGGGATTTTCGCTGGATGGAAAACCTTTGCACAGGGCAATGCTCCTGCAAACCCGAGTCCCAGGGACACCAACCTGAGGTCTGCTCCTCATCTGTGGCTGTGCCCAGTGTAGCAACTTCTGCGCTCAAGCTGAGTTTACTAACAGTGCATTTCAATTCAGGTTGCTCTCATGAGTTGCTGAAAAACCTTTTGCTTTTTTCTTTTCCTGTTCAGAATCTTCTTACCAGTTCCATTTTAAAGATGCCTGTGTCTGAAGATGATGAGAGTTTTCACAAGACAGTTGCAGTACCTAGAAACAGGCCACTAGCTAGTCCTCTACAGGTAAAGGACTTTTTGATAAAAATATCCTCTGTATATAAAAATACATATATGCATCTCTCTATATATATATATTGCTTTCTCACAGACCAGTTTTACATATGGAAGAATGAAATGTTCAGATGAATGTGGCTGAGGATCTCACTTTGCTCTGGAGCATGGGGGCACAGCGGCTGCAGCAGAGCCAGGAAGCTAAACAGGGCACATCCCTGTGTGGGGGATATTGTATGTAACTCAGCTGGGTGCAGTGTGAAATTGATGAATTGAGAATCAATGTGAACCAGAGGGGTTTTTTTCTATAGACTTCTTGTAGGTGGCACTGCTGTTTTGGAGATTTGAGTGATGTGGTGGTGGTCAGAACTTGTGACTGGCCTTGGGGGTGAGAGGAGAGACTCCAGCACTGCCTGCCTGGCATAGGGTGTGGCCGGTATTGCCCATTCAGCCCAGCACCAGGATGGCCTTTCCCCAGTGAAGGCTAAATGTGTAATTGTTGTAATGTAAGTCAGATGTGAGGCTGGGGTTTATGTGTCTGTGCTTTTGCCAAGTGTTAACAAACATCGACATTTGCTGTACTTTAAAATAGAGCTGTTGCACAGGGCCTGATCCAGAGCCCACCAAAGTCGTAAGCAGCCAGTTTGGCAGATCTTGTGTACTTTAGGTGGAACCCACAGCAAGTCATTCAGAAAACAAAACATAATTTCTGTATTTCCAAGGTAAATGACTAAGTGATTTTGTAGCCCTTCTCCACATGGGAGAACTAAAGGAAAATGTCTCATTCCCAGGGTGAGTCACTGTCAGGAAGGAAATTGTAACTCCATAGTTCCTGACTTTCAGACAGATAGTCCACATGGCTAATCCTTTCTTTCCTCCCTCTTTCCAGAATTTACATTAGGGCTTATTGTAATGAATGAAGGCTGGTTTTGATTAAGCATTTCTAGGCAGGCATTAAAAAAGGAGATAGTAAAATTTTACGCATGTCCCCATTCGGCACAGTTTGCCATGGAGTGGGCTTGTATTTTGTGCTGCAGGATCATTTGATGAAAAGCAGCTTTGGAGAGCAGGGACCAGAGCTCCCCTTGGCATGGGGGTGTCTGTAGAGGTCAAAGATTCACACTCAGTATTGTTTACCTGCTCTTGCCTCATGAGCCGTGTTTCTTGGCTGCACTGTGGTAGACAGCCAAGAGAAGGGTTTGCAGATCCACTGCCCCTGGTCTAGGGCAGTGTATAAGGGCTGAATTCAGACCCACCTCGTGGCAAAGGAGCCTGGGTCTACAGCTTTGCAGGGAGTTGCTGGAGCTCCCTGGTGGGCAGGTGGGAGGAGGCTGCTGGTCCCCACCAGCTCAGCCCTGCTGCATCCCGACACCTGTCTGAACTGTGACCCCAGCGAAACTCTGGGCTCCTTCACAGATTTAGGGCAAGATTTTCAGGTAGCTAAACAGCATGGGCTGTGTGTTGTCCTGTTAGTGGTAGTTGCCTGCACTCTGGCTGTAATAAAAAAGAAGGATCTGAGAGGTCTGTAAAATAGGATCTTTTGATCTTTGGTGTACTGGTGTTATGTTTCCTGCTATCTAAAAATAATTTCTTTACAAGCTGCTGTAAACGAAGGGGCTTGTTTAACCTTCTGTCCTCACTCATGCTGATTTTGTTCAGGAAGTTTACATGAGTCAATTTGTGGATCATTCTGGATTCAATTCTTCAGTTCGTGCTCAGGAAAACCATGTTAAAAGTCAGGTATGCTCATTGTTTGGATAGAGGACCTTTTCTTAAGTAGGAGCTGAGTTAAAAAGGACTTCCCAACTCCTCTCAGTGTTTAAAGTGTGTTGCATTGAAAGAAAAAGTGGTTGTAAAAAGCCCCAAAATGAATGGTTAGTATGCAACTTCTCGGTGTACTAGTATGAAAGTAAAATTGTTGTCTCTGCTGCTGAAATGTAATCTTAAATGAAGAATGATGCTTGGGTTTTCTGTGATGGCAGCACAGACAGCTTTTTCAGAATGAAATACAGACTTTTTGTAACAATGCAGTGTTGCCTGCCAGTGGCTGCACTCTCTGGTTTGGACTTGGTGTCGTGGTTAAAAGTAATGGCGAAGCTGCTTGGCTTCGTGTCACAGGGGAGGAGTGTGGCCCCATGCAGCTCAGAAAGGATGTGAAGTCTGGCTCTGTTTCACACCAGAAACTGCTGCTGCTCTGTCCCCAATGCTTCCCCTCCTCCACCGCAGTGTAAATGGACTCATATGGCTAAGGCATAGCATGTCTAAAGGGGGCAAAGCCATGGAAAACGTTAGCCTTTGTGCTTGTTGTTGTTTTTACTGATTACATTTTGTACATGACCAGATTTTAGCACATTATTGTCCTCTGCTTTCTGCCCTTCCTGGTTTATGGTTTGGTATCTCGCCCTCATACGTGAACACATGCATGGACACAAACAAATACTGGACTAAATCCACTGATCCCGTGAAAGTAGACATTAAGCATGAGGGAACTCATGTGGGTGAAATTTAATTGTGTCTGCATATGTTGACATTGCTGCTGTTAATATTTTGGGCCTGATCCAACTGTTCTTACTTAGGCAAATTCTCATTGACTTCGGTCCAAGAAAGAATTACAGCAATCTCTGCACCTTGGGATCTGTGCATGGAGAGGGAAAAGAGAAACAAAGACAGCACTAAACTTAGGGCTTTTTTAATATGCTTGGTTCTTAAAATTCCATTTTCTTGCAAATTTGAACTTAGAAAAGACGGAGGCAGTATATTTACCAGCCCACAGTTTTCCATCGTTTTAATAATTTGCACTACATTTACACAAAGATATTTGGCTAGCAATAAACTGATCAAAATCCTTGATTACTTATTGTTTTGCTGTTAAATTCCAAAGAAGGCAAGAGTAGCAAACGTTCAAACACATCTCTAATGATATTTTTTACTGCATTTTGGGTACACGACTGATCATATGCCATTTAGTAAAGAGCAGCTGATGACCATATGAGATAGCACAACATGATTCACCATCACTTAGCAGGAGCAGCATGTTGCATCATTTGGCACGTGAAGTCAGGTAACACCACTGGAGTTTGGTGCTGTCAGTGTTGTTTAGAGAAAAGGGAGAAGAAGCCTCCGTAGACCCAAGAAGAGTTTGGGCTTTATCCTCATTCAGTCCCCTGTTAAGTCTCCCTAAGACACTGTAAAGGCAGTTTTGTGTAAGATCTTTCTGGTAAGTTGTGGAGGTTCAGCCAGCTCTTCTGTCCTATGTGGCAAATCTCATGGTTGTGCATTGCGTATTATCGGACTGCCAGGAACAGGAATGTCTCTCTCACCAAACCCACATGTTGCCTTGGGGTAGGCTTATTCTCCATTGCACGAATCCCAGACACTGGTACTTTGTATTCACGGGGTTAGTTAAAACCTGTATTTTTGCACCTTATATTTTTGTCACTTAGTTGCACGTCAGGGAGATTTTGATCTCACTAGGAACTTTTCTAAGGGTTAAGATTTTGGGATGAGGTACTCCAATACCAAGACAAACACATGATCTATACTGAGCATGTACTTCCATTTTGCCTTGTAAGAGGTTACATAAAAACCCCTCTGTTTCTGGCCCTTCCTATGTAAAAGTTAAGTTTTATTTCACATTATGTTCTGTAGCAGTACATAATACAAACTATCCTAACATAGACATTTTAACAGATAGAAAAGTAGGCTAAATCACAGACCTTCCACCTAACCCTGCAGGCTATCAAAAGACACCATGAAATGCAGCCTTTTAAGAAAATAGCACTGCTTTGATATCTTCTTCCCCCAGTAACAAAGGAAACAACACAAGGTAGAAACCCTGCAAGCTAAAGAGAATGTTCTTCAACCCCTAGCTCCTGTCACTTTCCATTTTTTAACCACAGACTGACACATTTCAGCTCGAATTTCCTGACTTTCAGCGGTTTATGTAGCTATTTTCTTCAAAGAGTTAAGTTAAAAGATTTTAAAACAGTTACTTGGTTAACCTTTTTTTCAAGTGTTTGAACCGTCATGAAGCTTAATTTTCTCGCTTAAAAAAGTGAAATGTTGTTTTATTTGCGGCTGGTTGTAAGACAAAATGGCCAGGAAGGCAGCATGGTCTCCTGCAACCGCAGGCTTTCTCTGTTTTTTCCTCCATGGCTTCTTTCTGGGGGAAGAAGGTCCTGCAATCTCATACTTTTCTTTGTTTAATCAAGGGAGAGGGGGAAGCACGCTGTGTTTGAGATTTGCACAGCAAGGGAAGGTAGCCCCACGGGTTTCCCTTGCCTGTGTTGCCCCTGCTCTCCCCAGTGACTGATGTGTACAGGAAGGAGATATGCTTGCCACAGCTGAGGGAACCAGGGAAGGTTCAAAATTAGAGGCCAGCCATTCCATGTTTTCCTCCCAGGTAGGCAGAATTTGGGTTGCAAACAGATTGGAAGTTACAGCTGCCCTGAGCTGGTGTTGGTCTCTCAGGAAGAAAAGTGACAGCTTAACCATTAGTCACAGTTGCAGCAACGTATTCTGATCTTTTGGGAGAAAAAAGGAAAAATTAATAATAATAAAAAATGATTTAAGGACAAAAGAATGTAGAGGGGTAGAATATCCTAGTATGAGTTGCAGGTGCTTAGCCCACTTCCATATCTCTTCCATTCATCTTACTTGGCAAGCGGGAGTTTTATCTGAGCAGGAACTTCAGGGTTAAGCTCTTAAAAGTGCCATCAAATAGCTCTTTCTAGCTCTGGTATCATGCTTATAACAAAAGCTGAAAAGTTGGACCGTCTTATTCTTTCACATTCAGCAAGCTGTACTTCAGAGCAACTCAGAAAGCCCCAGAGTTTAGGAGAAGTCTGTCCTGGGCACCAGAGGAAAGCTAGCAACAGAGATAGAAATAGTGGTCTGTCTTGTCAAATGAGATAGAAAATTAATTTATGGTCACTTTAGTTTTTAATTAGTCTTTACTGTCTGGTGTTGATAGGTTTCTGCCGGTTCTGCATCCTTACAGAATGGAAAGCCATGTTATTCATATGCTGTCTTATGCTACTCAGCTATATGTATTCTGCTAGGAAATTGTTTTATTTAGTGCACTGTTTTACTGTTTCAGGAGTGCTGCATTTCTGTTGCAAGCCTTCATTTCAGGGGCATATTCTGCAGACAATCTATACCATGTAATTTAAGGGAAAGCTGGCAAGAAATCCAGCTTTTTGCAACAGGGAAGCATGATAAGAGACTTTCTAATAGACTGAGCATTCAAAATATTTTAAAAACACTACCTTTTTAAAAACTATTTTTAAATACCAGCAAAGCTTGGCTAAATTAGTGGGTATGTTTGTAACACCACTAGCTTTGCTGGAGTTGCTGAAACTACCTGCCAGCAGAGCAGAGATGTAAAATCTGTCTTCTAACACAATTCTTTGCCCGAGGATTTCTACTAGACTTCCATCAGTTTGGAAACTCAGCACTGCAGGACTGCAGCAGTGTTTGGTTTTGGCACTGGCTTCTAACACAAAAGGTGTTGTAACACAGGAGCTTTCTTAAGCTATAGAGGCAGCACATGAAAAGGCAGTCTGGGCTACAAGAGCAGAAGGACTAGTTCAGTTAGAAAAGCACCTTTCCACATTGTTTTCTTCCCTTGCTCTGGTCTGTTTTCTCTAGATGGTCCAAGTTTTTATTTAAAGTGCTTTAACTGGATATCCCAGTTACAGCTTTGACAGTTTGTTTACAGTTCACATTTGCCTGAGGGCAGTCAAAGGCATATTGCAGGATAAATAAGGTAGTTTTGCAGCCAGGAGAAGGATGTACTGGTAGGATTATTGAGGTTAAAAAAAAAGAGAGAGAAGAAGAAAAGGGACAGGGGAATGGCATAGCTGGAATTGTACCATGTAATTAATCTGTAATTTAATCCTATGGGAACTTGTAGTATTATACTTTCTTCTCCTCCCCCACTCCCAAATTTAACTTAAAGAGAGAAACTGCTGTGTTTGGAAAAGAAAAATACAGTGGAAGTACTGGCTGAAAAGGTTTAAACTCTTTTAATTGACAGCAAAATTAAAACTAGTCTCCTACTCTGCGAGGCAATGAAAAAATTGTGTATGTGGAAAGAATTTACTGTGGAAATCCCTTTCACTCCCCACTGGCTAGGAATTTAGGTGCCAAAATGAACATCTCACTCTTACATGACTGAATTTAAGCTGGGTGGATCAATGAAAACATGTCCATCAATTTTGTTGGGGTTTGGGTCAGGCCTTCTGGTTTCTGGTTACAAAGATCTTCTTTCCATCCATTGATTTGCAGAGTTAGACCTTCAAGTGCTCAGAAGGATGCAATGAGCATTCTGCAACAGGAGTGTTCTGGCTGGGGTTCCTGTGCTGTTTTCCTGCATGCCCATAGCCTTCTGCCTGGGTCTCTTTTCATTTGATACATTTGTTGAGCACCGCTGCCTGTGGGGTACTGCCACTGTCCTGTAACAGAGCCCTGTCAGTACTTGCTGCCATGCTGGTGTGGAAGGAGGCATTGTGGCATCCCTTTTTTCCCTTTTTACCAAGACATCCCATAGCTGTGTGTGACCAGGCCTGGCAAGGCACTCTGCCTGGGTTGTAGGACCCAGCACTCCCTGCCGAGGAGGAAAGGAAAGCTGCTCATATCAGCGTGACTTTCACACGTGCCTCTGGCACGGCGCTGCGGGACTGGCAAGGCACAGGCATTGTGCTTTGTTTTGTGTTGGCTGCCGAGAGGCAGGGCTTCAGACAGAAAATGTTTATTAAAAATACCCACTCAAATGTTATCTTATCTGAGTTCCCCAAGGGTAGAATGGAAAACTGTGTTAGTAAATATGCTGCATCAGAAAACATACTACTTTGGGTCCAATTCCTCTTTCTTCACTGGAGCAGAGCTCTCACCATCATCACCGAGATGGAAAGTTAGCCTCTTTTTATAAGTTTGTCACAATAGGGAGGGGGGGGGGAAAGTGTAAATAGTGTAATTTTCTGGGAAAAATAATACATGGATGAAAACTTTTCTGTCCCTACAGCAAAGCTGAAGTTGTTTCAAGCAGGCTCAAGTGAGGGGTGGAGCTGGTCCTCCTGTGCTTGCTGTATCTGCTGCCCAGTGCTCCCTGGGGCAGCCAAGCCCAGTGGGAGGCCAGAGGGTTACTGCCTGCCTGAGCAGCTTCTGCCACATTGACATCAGGTTAAAGATGAAGACCAGGCTTTCTGTGGAATGAGTGACATGTAGCAGCCTGCTGAGATGTTGGTGATATCAGGATAGAGATTTTTTTTTCTAGTAAGCACATGGCTGTTAATACAAAGAGCTCAGTGTAGATACTAACAATTAAGCCTAATTTATGAAATAGGGACAATCCTTACCTGAAGTTACTTGTATTTTTCAGAAATTGACATACTGTGACAAATGGACTTTTCCTTACATATTTTCAGTTATTTAAGGGACTGCTGGTCTCTTATTTCTTGACTGTTACATTGAAGCTTTGGGGGATCACAGGGAAATACTGGTTAGATGCATATTTGTCTTTGGAAATTACAGATATTCGGGAGCTATCAGCTGCTTTTGAGGCGTACAGAGCAAATCCAACTTCTAAGTAAAACTGATGGCATTATACCAAGCATTGATTTGGTTCCTCATGCAAATACCTCTAAAATAGCAGGAGAACACAAGCACAGGTGCCTGAGTCCCACTGAGGAACAATAGGGACTTGTAGGTTCCCAGCTTGTGTAAGTGTCTTTGAAAAAGTTACCCTGGAAGTTGTTTAACCAAAACGTAAAAGGAGCTGTGGTGTGTTGCATGCCGGTCTGTGGCACACAGAAAGTGTGTCACACCTGCTTTCTGCCATGTGCCCTCAGCTGAGCCACAGCACAAGGTACACAGCTCTAGAAAAGAGGTGTATGGCATGTCTGCTCACTTCACAAATACAGCTTTCCCACAAAAACTGTAGAAACTTAATGATTTGGGGCCTGACCTGCTTCTCCTTCAGAAAGGGAACTCCTACTGAAGCTCAGCAGTTTTGCTTGCAAAATGGCATCCAGGAGAAGAGGCAACATTTGGAACTTCTCTACAGAGAAGAGAAAGCCATGTCTGGGGAAGCCCAGCAGAAGTTTGCAGAGGGCTAACACGCTTGCTTTAGTTATTCACTGGGTTTGTCCCTTTTAGACTGTAAGCCCTCCAAGGCAGGAAACTCAGTCCCTGTGTTTGTGCTGGTGCCCTGATTAGGGCATGTTATGTGAAATTATCTGTATTTCATAGTTGCCCAGCCTTTTACTATCTGTATGTCTTAGATAACACTGTTTACAGTCAGAAGGGCATTCTGTAAACATTTAGGCCAGAGAATAGTGTAAGGATCCTTTTGCAAAGTTAACAGCTAGAAGATGAAGTTAGCAACTAGAAGTTGGCAGAAAGAGCCTCGGGCACGCCAGGACAGTTCCGCTCTTAGCAGATGGTTTGCAGTCCACTCATCATGATTCACCCAGTGTCCTTGAGGTTGGGAAGGCTTTGGACATCTCTTTGAGCAATGTAATGGTTGCACTGCAAAGATGATCCTTTTTGAATGCAATGGAGAACAGAGAAAGGTTTCTCCTGACTTGTCTTAACTGGTGGATCCTGAGCATACACCTTTTCAATATTCAGCAGTACTGAAAAGGGATCCCTTTGTGGAAACACAAGCACAATTGTGTGCATTTTTGGAATGCAGAGTATTTCTACAGCTAACTACATGTTAATAGAAGTTTTATTCAGGTCTTAGGGAAAATTTCAGTGTGGAAAGGCAGATACACTGGGTAAGTGAGAGAGTTCAACAGAAAAAAATTAAAGTTTGTATCCTGGTAAATTCCAGGAGCTTTGAAATTTCATTGCTGTTTATAGCTCAAGGCAATGAGAAATGTCTCACATGTGTAGTGAGTAAATAAATACAGCACACACGGCCCTCTGTAGATAGGTTTATCTCATTTCAGCATTATACTAAATGGTGTCTGCAACCTCCATAAATACCACAGAAAGTGAAATGGCTTACATGATAATTAAAAAGCTGTTTCTGCTGAGAGTCAAGCCCCCCTTCCTTCTCCTTTGCCAGAGGAGCTGAGCTATTAGGCGGGTGCTGATCGCTGCACACAGGTGGAAGCAGCTTTGACTGCGGGAATCCTCGGCAACGGTGGTCAGGCTGGTGGTGTCAAGGATGTCAGGTTCCATTAGGGAACTCCAGGACAGAGAAGCTGCATTTTTAGAGTGGAGGTTCAGCAGGAATTTGTGCATGGTCACAACACTGAATATTTCAACTATGGGCTGTAGCCTGTCTGTGCTCTGTTGACCATAAAGTTCGCCTGCCAAGTATGTTCTGGTTTAGACCTTCCTAAAGGGTTAAAGGCAAGGCTATAGATATGGCCTTATAGAAAACACACTGTCTGAGAGAGAAGCAGGAAAGTTTGGATCTCTTGTGGTGTCCCCTCTGCAGGTCATCTGGTCTATCTGCTGCTGTGGTCACTAACTGAGAAGTCAGGGTAACATTTTTTTGCCTATTGTGTTGAGATTTCAATTTCTTGGGGGACAGGACAACGTCCCACTGCTTGTTCATGGAACAATTAACTATGAGCAGGCTCAGCATTGGCTGGGACTATGGATAAATCACACAGCATGCAAACTAAACCTCTTTCTCTCTCCTAATTTAGCATCTGAACAACACCTGGGAGTCAGTGTCCTGCGGGAAGATCGAGGATCAGATGGCTCTGCCAGATCAAGCACGCAAATACATGGCCACCTTCCCCACCCGGACTCTGGTGATGTGAAAGGGTCGACACACAGAGAAGCATTATGGTTTTGAGAACACTTCATCTCCTCTGGGAAATTCCTGTTCCTCTGCATGAGAACTTTTCATGAATGGGAGAAGAGCCTATCTTTGTTGTGGTACAACAGTTGGGAGCAGCACAAAGTGCATTTAGTCACTCAGCATATATATTCTTGTTGGATTTCATCCAACTTAAGAGTTTGTGTTTTTTTAATGATACTTGCCTAAATTATTAGGTATTGAGTTTGAATCAGTAATTAATGATCTTAAGTGCAGTCTTATAATAAAGATAATTTTTCTTGTACTTTTTGAGATCATGCAGACTTAATACACCAGTATTGTTATTTCAGTGATGTGCTAGCCAGGGGTGGGGTTTAGTTTGTTTCTTTTTTTTATTATTATTTTGTTTTTTAATAATAAAAGAGCAGGTACTCAAACAGATATATTTTAAATCACTGAACAAAATGAATTGGTGTAAAATACTGAAGTGAAAAGCATTACTACAAACGCTTGTCTGTGCAAAAGGGGAAAGCTGATCAAGATCGTGAATGCTCAAACATCCATGCCTCTTGAAATACTCCTTTCTGTTTTGGTTCTAGGCCATTATACATTGTGTGTTGGAGGGGTGGGTAATTAGCTTGCTTTAAAAATTATTACTGTATGAAACATAGATTTATGAGAAAAATTATATTTTTATTCAGTAATTTAATTTTGTAAATGCCAAATGAATACTGTGTTTTGCTGCTACAGACCTTAGCATGTAGACATGCTGCTAGTGTAAAAGGAGCAGTAGAGCTTTATATGGAAAAAAAACAAATGTTGATGTTAGCTAATTGACTATGCACTAGCATTTCAGACCTTTTTGTTTTAATTTTTTTTTACATCATTTATATTTTTTCCCCTTTTTTTTATAAGCAATATTTTTGAACACTGTTCTTGGGAGATTTTTATTTGTGTGGATGTGTTTTTTTGTTTCTCATTGGTTTGTAACAGCATGCATTGCACCTTCATACGTTTGGGAGAACACTGTCTTGTTCATGTTGTCTCTTTTGTTCCATGTCTAGCTAGTTGTTCCCTAACTTGGGTCTTGTGTACTGAATCAAATTCTTAGAAATACATGGTTCTTTGTACTGCCATACAATGATCTTTATTGATATGGCAAAACACTGATTTTATTTTATTTTTTTATTTTTGTGTGTTTTTATAACAGCCTCTGACTTTGCTGCCTTAATAGCATTTGGTGCAGCTTTATCTGCACTTAATTTTTTATACAACAATGTACTGCCTTGTAGATAAATAAAGTGTGTTCTTTTTTACTTAAACCTGCATGGCCTCCTAATCTTGTTTGTCTTCAGTTTTTTGGCGGTGGTGTTAAAGGCAATAATCAAGCCAAGAAGGTTTTTCCCGGAACACTTAGATAAGCAAGGAATAGAGTTTTGCACACCATAGCCTCAAAATCCTTGGTTCTCATTGATTGTTAAGGAAGTAGAAGGAACACAGCACAAAACAGTGAGTACTGAGCATGTTGTGGTCTCAGGGCACATCTCTATTGACACCAAAGTCCAGGTCAGCTTCAGTCAGCAGGAGACTCGCTGCACCTTTTGTGCAAAACTGCCCTTATCACACAACGCTGGCTAATTTATTTTTTCATCTAAGGACAATCAGGTCAGGAACTAACTGAACAAGAGAAAAATATTCTGGAGTTCTTATGACTGTAGAACAGGCCTTTTTCATGCTTGTCTTAAGAAAACAAAGGTGAGAATCTACTTTGAAACCCTGGTGCATTGTGCTTCACAGCAAATAATTGGACAGACCTGCGAGAGCCTCACACAGCTGACGTGCTGAGGGACTTTCAGCCCTAGGAAGGTTAGAGATAAAAGCAATTCCTGACAAAACAAACAAACAAATAAAAGGCATCCTATCAGAAAAAAAAAAAAAGGCATCTTATTGAGTAGCTTGAAAATAAATTGCTGAAATGTAAGTTGATGCAAATGCTTCAAAGTCATACTGATATTTATGACAGCAGACTTGAGCTCCATGGTGAAAGAGCAGCCATGTATGTGCTGAGCCTCAAAGGTGCCTTCCAGTCCTTTTTGCTTCTTACCCAGCACCTGCCTGGTCCTCCCAGGCTGAAGCCACATGCTGTCCCTCAAACCATGCACTGCACAGTACAGGAGGAACAACAAGGCCTTTTTTACCCTCTGCACAGTTGCCTGCTCGTGTGCTTTTGGCTTTCAGTGTGAGAAGGGACGAGTGCTTGCAGTAGCCCCCTCCAAGTTGTTTGGTGTGCTTCACATCCACCCCTCCTGGGCGGTTTGGGCTCTCCGCCCAGTGCTGGGGGCCAGGGAGAGCCAGCCCCGAGGCAGCTTCTCAGTGGTTACCACAGGCAGGACCCCGGGGATTGCGGAGAAGGGGAAGTCTGCAGGATCCCCTGCCTGTGCCAGGGCTGCCAGGCTCAGCCCGTGAAAATGCTTGTGCAAGATGTGAGAGCCCTGCAGGGCTCGGTGGTGTGCAACCTGGGGAGAGGGAAAGGCCTGCCTTGAGGCATGCCACACAGCTTAGGCAATGCACTACAGCTTTTAAAGAAAGAAAAGGAAAAAGGAATGCCAAGTTTTCAACGGGACTTCAAGGCAAAACTCCTGCCTTGTGTGGCTCCAGTGGTTACTGTGCAGATCCTGGCTGAGTTTAAAGAGACCATTATCCCAGTGCTGGGAACTATGGAAGCTCAGCCTGCAGGTGCCCAGAAAAAGGAGTGGGCATTTTTTCCCCTGCACCCTCAGTTGCTTTAAAATCCATTTTAAACACTTATAACTACTACAATAATTGTCTTCTTGATGGTCATACTTAGAGCTAATACAGAGGAAGATGTTTCTTTTCCCCGTTTCTCATTTCACTGAAAATGCAAAACGCTCCGTAGGTTCAGGCCGGTTTGTGTGTGTTTCTGCATATGTGTGGTGCCCAGCACGGGTGAAGGAAGAGGCTTTCTTTGGATGCTAGACCCAGGAAGCTGATTATTTTCCTTCCACCAATAGTGGCTACATTTCCTTTGCAGCAAAGTGCCACCTCCCACACGCCTTTCTCACACAAAATATCCCTGTGTGACTCTGCTCTACTCTGTCTGAAGTACACATTTCTGTCTGTCTTTCTTCTGTGTGAAATACACATCTTTCAGAGGCCCAAGAGGAGTCCCACCTCTCCGGCAAATTCCATCTTGAGCCAGTCAGGCTAGAGCTGTCCTGAGACAGGTCCATGTAAATGGTCTTGGTGGCAGCTACCTGATCTAGCAGTGGCCCTTTACACAGGTGGATGGCCATCCTGGACCCATTTAAACCTAGAGTAACCTACCAGAATGAAAGGAAAGCAGGTTCAGTCAAGTTCTTATTTAATGGAGAGTAGATATTTGGCTCAAATTCCTATTAACCTTTTATCTTCTGTAATTATGACTTAATAATGTTGTCAGTGGGAATTCTTTTGATTTCTGAAAAGAATTTAAATTATCGTTTCAGCATGTGCCACTAAGTAAAAATGAAGAGGCAAAGGAACCAGGGCAAAAAATAAAGTACCAGAGTGTGAGGTGTTTCCCTGCTGATTCCCTGTCATTCTTCAGCCTTCTATGCAAGGAATCCTGGGGGTTCAAATCCCACAGGTCTGACCCATGTGACAGCTATAAACCTAAACTGAAAAAGGCCCAGAAATTGAATTGGTTTGGGAAAAAATAGAGCTTGAATGAAAGAGCCAGACTTTGTAGTTAGGAGCCAAAATAAATCCACTGAAGGTAAAGCAGAGAGCAAGCACACTATTGAATATTCTGTAGCATAAAGTGATCCTTCAAAAGAGCCAGGTTTTTTTCTCTGTATTCACAATCTTGGTTCTGATCCATGCCAGCGAAGTCAATGGCAATCAGCCCTCCCTCAAGCCCACACAGGCAGGCACATAGGCAAAGGATGTTTCTGTAACATTGTGACGGGAACATCATAACCATAACCTCCTCTTACTCCTGCCACATATAATTGTATTTGTACCGCATTCCTGATCTGAGACAGGTGTGATGGCAAAGCACAGAACAAAAGACTTGTTCCTAGAAACCTATTTAAAATATGTCGGGGTTTGGGGTTTACTCTTGGTTGTTGATTTGTTCTGCGTTTAAGAAGCATGTTAAAAATATTTCAATTTGGGAAAGAATGGTTTTGAGGCACTGATCTGCATTTTGCCTGTGTCCTTGTTTCCTAGCACGGCTGGAGTCAGTCATGAGAGCAGACGTTGCTCAGGAGCAATGGTGGAGTTCTGCCTGGGTGGCCAAGGTAACGCACTGGTCACATCTTTCAATCTCCAGTTTAATGTCTTAATTCAAAAGGAAGTCATGTTTCCTGACCAAATGCACTTGTTCCCTTTGTTTGCCTCTTTTCTTTGAACTTGACTTTGATGTCTCAGCAGTTTTCACTGAAGACCCTGCTACCAGCATAAACTTGTTTGTGACTTTTTTGCTCTCAGTGACTGATGGAGGTGAGATAATGAAGATAGACCAGGGAGGTCCAAATTCTGCCCTCAGCTGTGTTTGCAAGCTGGCAGTGGTTAAACAGCTCATTGTTAAGGGCTGCAAAATATATTCCTCTGCTATTATTTTTCCATAAATTATTGGTGACCAGGTTGTTGGGTTTGTTTTTGTTTTTTTACAATCCCTCTTGATACACAACATTTCTAGAAGGCGTTTTTCCAACCCATTTGAGTACCAGAATGATTTCTGACTTTTTAATTGTTTTGTAAAACAGCCTCCACTTCTCAGACTGCACAGATGCACATTTACAGCCTAGCTCGATTCACAGGAAAGGAAATTTCATTTCATGGGGAAAACAACTTTTACCCCTTGATTCAATCGCTACCCATCAGCACAGCTCCAAAACGTGCTCGGTGCACACATCTGTCAGAGAAGCGTAGAGGACGAAGAAGAAAGTTTCAGGAAGCTCTCCCCAGACAGGTTTCTACACTAACCATAGAGACCACCTCTGCATCTCCCAGTTCCTGCCAGCCCAGCTGCAAGCCTGCCGTGGCCCTCCCAATACAGTCAGCCCCCAGAGAGCCTTGAAAGGGTGCCTGCAGGTGTGCTTTCCTGCCTGCTGCCTCTCTCATGTTTCATTAACTCTCTCATCAGTGTACATCAGCACAGGAGTTATCTGAAGGTGCAGGGAGGATCTCACTATTTCAGTGATGGGTTTTTGCTATCTGTGTTCCTACCAGCTTAAGGCAGAGACCTCTGAGGTGCTGGCTCAGCCTTCCTGTACAGATAAAGGTGCTGGTAGCCTGTGCTGCTGGCTAGGAAATGGAAATCTGCAAGAGATTAGAGCTCCTACCTGCTCAGCCAAGCCTTCTTGCACCAAAGAAACTAAGAAACAGGTGTGGTTTGCTGTAGTCAAACGCCTAAAATACCTTTCAGTGAAATAATAAAGAGATAATACTTTGCTTTCCTTTTCTGCTCTGCTCTGCTCTTACTGGCCATCCTGTTGCACCCCTACCCACTACATCTCTGTTTCACCAAGGCACACACTCCTGGATGAGGTTCAGGCCCAAACACTGCTGCAAAAGGATTGATAAAAGTTTCTGGGCTCCATAACAGCAATGAACCCAAGCCCATACTAGGCCAGGACTAAAGACATGGATCATTTCCCTGCCCATGGCTGATGTGCTCCTGCCAATCCCACTCAGCAGAAGTCCCACACGCACGCAATGGTTCTCTCAGTATCCCCAGCTTCAGGATCATCTTCTCTGAAAAGCAACCTCTGATTGTAACTCGAGTAACATCCTCCAGTCAGAGAGGTACACAAAAGCCTTTCACTGGAGGTGATATGCTCCTGGCTGGAAGGCCCACCAGGAATAGCAGCTTCCCACCTGCCCAGGAAGGGGGCGAGTTCTCCTGCTGCCACGTGAAGGTCCCACAGTGCCAGTCCAGGAGCAGCAACACACAGGCTCCCCTCCTGAACTATCATCAACACAGAAACACTCTTATTTTTCTTTAATCAAAGAGGTTGCGGTAATCCTTTTCTTGTCAACCTCTGATTTGTGGCCATATCCTTTAACAGAAACCCCATAACAAATACAAATACAGTTTGTATGGTCATAAGCTACAGAACTGATGTGATAGTCACTCCTCTATCACTGCCCTGAAACCCAGAGCTTTCTGGTACCAACCTTCATTGCAGCCAGCTGCAGTAGCTACTCTTCAGATCTCAAAGCCAGACCCAGCGTGGTCAGGGAGGACTGAACCCAACACACACCTGCACCACGATTTCGCCTCAGAAATCACAAAGCAACAGGCATGATGATTAAAATAAGATGCTGGATTCTTCCAGCAGTAGACCCTCCTTTTTGTCACTACCAAGTTTTGCTGTGCTGTCTGTCCGACATCCAAAAAACACTTATTACCATCCTCTCTGGAAGTTGATCAATGAAGCAACTTGGTTTTTATGTGACAAATTGAGCAGTGTGAATGTGGAAATTTATTTGATACCTTTGTTTGCCTTCCTGTTAGTGATACAAGCTTTTATTCTTTCCTCTTTAACATCCATAACTAACTTTTTCCAAAGGATTCCAATAACAGAAATCCACTTTTGTCTAGAGCACAGGAACTTTTCCAGAGGGCTTAATGTCCCAAAGGCAGCCCTGTACTCTCTGGAAGACCATGCTGAGGGTGCTTCAGGTTCACCTGCTTTTGCTCCACCAAAGCAGGTTTCCACACCCTAATCCAACCTTGCCAGTAAAACCAGGCTCTGTGAAAGAAGGAGAGCCCAACTGCTACATTTATAGGTTTGGACTGACCAGATTTCTCTTGGCTGAACACACAGGATGGCCAAAGACACCCTAGTTCTGCAGCAATGTTCAAGTGTTAAAGTGATGAGGATGTTTTGAGAAGTTGCATGTAGAATAACACAACCAAGCAACCAAGTGTGCTGCCCTTGCAGTTTCCAAGCCCTTGAATCTGCTGAGGAAGTTTATGTTCATATGGCAGCTGCTGCAAGTCAGCAAAGGACATCCCTGGGAGGTGATGATTTTCCCTTACCTTTTCTCATATTAAGTAAGTGCATGCAAATCTTTCTCTCTCTCTGTCTATCTCTCTATTATATATATATATATATAGGGTATTTTGTTAGAAATAAAGGAAGGATATTTTACTGAGCAGGCCCCAATCCCAACCAGCAGTCTGAATCTATTATAGGCTGTGTATCATGTGCCTGCTTTATGGAGTCTGTTGTCTACCAGAACAAAAGCTCGCAAAGGACAGAACTCAGACAAACACCAGACTCCACACCCAGAAAAAGAGAAAACCATCCAAACAAGAGATTGCTGTGAGAACATCTTCTGTGATGAGAACTGAAACTGCAAGTCACTGGTTTTCATTGAAAGCAATGCAACCAAGAGTCTGAAATCAGTCATGTCCCCCAACTGATGAGTCGTCTGAAATCCGCCGCCTTCCAGATCACACAGATCCTGAGATTTCTCAGCTTCCTCATTTGTGATCACAGATTTCTGTAGAAGAGTATTTTATGATTAAAATCATATTAATAGTAATAATAATAATCATAAAGACACCACGGAAAAAATCATACGCAGAAATTGTCTGACATGTTTGGGGTTGTTTTCCCCCGAAGAATAATGTGTTAATTTTTCAATTTATGCTGCAAATGATTTAACACAAAACCTTTATCTTAGAAGTTAGGTTGTCAGAGGTTGGTTCAGATACGTTGGGGTTTAGAGTGGACTGGACTGGATTTCACAACCCTATTTTAACCTAATTCTTCCATGCCTGCTGCAAGAGTTTCCAGCCAAGTCAATGGGAGTAATCATGTGAATAACACACGCAGGTTTCAGCCTGAAAATCTCTACCACCCTCATTTGTGGGTCAAGGTTGGTCTGCTTGGGGAAAAGCACAATGCAGTGCCAACAGTGAATGGCCTTTACATGGTCCATTTCCAAGAGATACAATGATACCACCAAACCACCAGGACTGTATGCACATAATGAAAAGTGACAATGCACTCATTTGTGAAGGATATAAGACAGCCATGGTAGTTAGGGCAACATTTGCATAATCACATTAACTTTAAGGACCTCCTTTAAAATTGACCTAACAATGGCTGTCATTGTTTAAAGCCACAGCTGTCCATGCTGATCGGACAACATGCTTGGTCAACTTGTGTCGCAGCCATCTTCTTCAGGAGGACTTAGAAAGTTTGACTGAAAAAATCACAAGCTCCAGGACATCCTGTGAATGTCTAGCCTCCCACTGTGGTTTGAGTTTCAGACAATCCACAGCTTTCAGGGCTGCACAACTGCTGCATTCTCATTGGGACTGGTGTAATCTATGACACAGCTTTATTTTTCAGAATTGTTCACCAAGGTTGTGTGAAAAAAGACACACCGATTACTTATTGGCTGCTAAAAATATTGCAAAACATGAGTAGTCTGAGCCCTGATTACTTTAGGCTTGAGCAAGTTACTGCTAAAGATTTTTTAAAAATCAGGACTTGTACTCCAGACATGACACTTCAGTCAGATATTTCTTCTACACACAGGGAAGGCTGAACCATTTGCATCTTCATATGCCTTGCACAATCATCCCTCACCACAAAATTGCTGATATTCAGCCAAAAATGTACCTGGTGAATGTTCTTCAGCAGAAAAAGATTTACATGCATTATCACCACATTTCAGGGTAGTTGGTCATATACATGGTTCTGATGAAAACCCAAACTCTTGTTAGCTAAGATTATTTCTGCTCTTATTTTAGAGAGGCAGCCCTGTCCACTTTGAAAAACATGTTTATTTTTAACTATTTTCAGGATTCTCAGACAATGGAGGTGGTACTGGACTAGCTGGAGGGAACTCAGAGTTTCAGTTACAGTGTGTCTTCTTTGAATAGCACTAACCACAGGTAGGAGAATGACTAGAGCACACACTCTAGAACGGAACACAAATAAAGAGAAATGTCGAAGGAAAAAAAAAGTTGTAGCAAAAACAGTTCAGCTCTTTCTGAGAACAAGGTTGAGGAAAACTCGTTTTTCCTTGCCTGGTAGGCCTAGTTAGCATAGCATGAGTCTGTGAACTTTAACTGACTTTTTGTTTTGCATTGCATATACTGTGATTAAAAACCCATTTAGGCTCCCCACTGTCATTTGGTTTCAAACCATATTAACCAATTTAAATATTCTTATATTGGTTTCAATTAAGAAAAACTCCTGCCTTTCTGCTGTGGATCAGGAACTCAAAATTTTAGGCAGGAGTGTAATTTGTGACTCTTGTTCCTATGAGGATTCATATAAACTTGACCAAGTCATGCCCTCTGAGCATTTCACTCAGCACAGGAGCACCAGGGGCTCACCTCTGTTAGGCAGTTCCCCTCCTGGGCAGGACAGACTACCTCTCTGGGGGTAAGGAGCTGCCCTTGGCCATCCGCCACCCTGCTCTGTGCTGTAAGGGCCGATGAAATGTGACACTGGGCTCAGCTGAGCTGCCTTGGTCCCTCCTGCTGCTCCACACTGTGCCTGCTGCATGGGAAGAACAAGGTTACCCAACACGAGTTGGAGGGTAAGGTGGGTGTAAAGGCAAGCTGGAAGCAATGGGAATTACTGGCTACGAGCCAGATGTAAATATGTGCATGAGTGTGTACACACACATAAATGTGACTGTGTAATTAAGATTAGTATTGTAATGAATATACAGAAAAGTGGGGAGTGAGGGGAGGGTGAATTAATTGCGTGTCAAACCTCAGTTCTGACTCCCCTAACTTTGAAGTATTGCACTCCCAAGCCTTAATGATCTTTTAATTTATACTTTAAATGATAACTTTTACCTTTTGGTTATTCAAAAGATGGGCAACATTTGACACCAATAGTTTACATTTAAGAAAAGTAATTGAAAAGATGCAAATGCCTTTACTGAACAGATATGCAGAATGCCCATCTGCATTAAGGTAAAGTGAACAAGCATATTAATATAGGCAAAGCTTCACTAACCACATTTATTTATATTTTAGGCACTTGTTCATCATGAAGATCAGCATTTATTCCTCATATTCATATCTGATCATATTAAGGCTACTGGAATAGTTCAATAGCATTACAAGAAAACTGCAGCTAGAGCAAAGATAGGGATGAAATCTCTGAAACCTCTTCAGAAACACTTATGCTGTTTCAGCACTTCTATACTGTTTCAGTACTTCAGAAACCTCTGTACTTTGGGACTGAAAGAAAATACAGTTTCTATCACTTAGACACACACACCTTTTCCACATGAAGGAAAGCCTCAGAGGTGAGTAGAGTTAAAGAAAAAAAGTAATAGTTGTTCACTACTGTCTTCTGACAGTCAAAACAAACCTTTGGCTGGGAAAGTGATATGACACCTCCATTTGATATTATTATAGGATTCAAAAAGTTATGGCAGTCCGTTTATGTTAAGTCAATGTCAAGATTCATTACGTAATTTCTACTTTTGAAAATCAGCATTGTGCATTCCTGTGGATTTGGTTATTACTGTTGAACACAGTTTTGTTGCAGTATGGTAACCAGCTATTTCATGACACATAATGTCTTGTGTAAGTTTCTTCTGGGACCCAAGAATGAATGGTCAGGTTTCATTTCTCAGGGTGGCAAGGATGACACTAGTAGTTCCAGGATTTTTGCCTAGAAACAAACCTTAATATTTCATAGGAGAGACTAAAATGTGTAAAGTAAAAAGGGCTGAACTAGAGAATCCGATAATGTAACCTCTCCTCATCATCAGATATGTCTAGTACCACCTGCTTGCCAAGAACATTTCTGTATTCACACTAAAAAACAAATGCCTTTAGATGCCATTCCCAGCCCATCCCACACAGAAGCCCAGTCAACATGGGCAAACCCAAAGCTTTGCCAAGGGAAAGGCTGACAGCAAAACAACATAGCATCCAACTCATATCAAATATGAGCTCACAACAGCATACAATTGCCTATTTACAAATAGCACCTCTGGTAAAAAATGCAGAGTCTAAACATAACCTTAAATCCACCCTCTGTAAGACAAAATCAACTATTCCTAATGCATCTGGATGTAAAATGAGGAATATGAATAGGATAATAAGTGCTTTATGTAACTCTCCCTACCAAAGTGAAACAGTGAGTCATTTATCTTAATGATGTCAATATTCTGCCAAACATAAGATAAAACTCCGTGGCGTGGATTGAAAGTTCAGAAATCCATCCAAGCACCAAGCAAATTCTCATCAGCTATCAGGAAAGGTAACTCATTTACTACAGAGTCAGACAAGGTTTACAAGGAGAGCAATATTTTTATTAGACTACCTGATACAGCTTCTTAGATCAATGGTTGTGCTAATGCAAAGATATTACAGACTTTGATTTTCTCTGCAGCAGAAAGCATAACCTCACTTGCACCTTTGGGTAATCACAGGTACAGGATCATTCACTAATTGCATGGCACACGTGGGACAGAGTGTTGTCCCATGACTGCACGTGGCAGTGGTGGTGCAAAACGAGCACTGGCGGGATCTCCTACACAAAGTTAAGGGTGGCATTGACACCGCACGGCAGAAAGGCCAAACTGCACACAGGAACAGCAGCACACTGTGCGTGTACCAGGGCAGGTAAGATCCTCCATCCAGCTATTATCCTGTTCTGCCTCACACACACCACAGGTGGTGGTACCTGCTGCTGTAGGGACAGGCAGAGAACTATCTGCAAACCAGGTTAGTATTTTCCGCAGTGGTAGAGAAGAGGCAAAGACATTCTTTTTGGGGTACTGCATGCCCTGACGTGTGAGACTTGGTTAATCTTTCTTAATACCAAGTGTTATTTTGTAGCCAGCTATCCAAGTTATACACATAAATATACACTGTTTAAAGATAGATTAGCATTACAAGGTCATAGGCAGCTCAAAATAAAATTACACAAACCCAACCCAGCTACCTCCTCCAAAGTCCCCACACACTTCATTGCAATATGCATGTGGGTTAATTTCAGCTGCTGTAACTCACTGATCTCCATTTAGCAACTTCTGGGGTTTTTCCTCTTTTTTTTTTTCTTTTTTCTTTTTTTTTTTTAATGGCACTTTGAAGGCATGGGCTTGTAGAGAAGCGATGTAAAACAACAACCTGAGAAAACAACCTAAATTAAGCATCTGTTCATGTCACTGAAAAAAGAGGGGGAAAATCAGATGTCTTTTCCTTCTGATAGAATTTTCAAAACCCATGCAAACAGTGCCTGACTCTTTAACCTTTTCAGTGGATATTTTGGGGTTTTCCCCCCGCTGAGAGTACTTTCTTGGAGACTGTTATCCTGCAAGTCTTACGTTCTACTCACATTTAAATATCTCAGATCTTACTACTACTCTTTATCTGTTGTTCATTTCTATCACAACACCAGTCAAAAACGTCAAGGAGAGCCTGAGTCTAACACACAATATAGCACAATGCCAGAAAGTACCTATTGCCTCAAGCAAAAGTTGCTGCTAGGGGAATTATTTACTAGTAAAATATTGTTGTAAGAATAGATCTTGCACCTTCAAAGAGTCCATGTGTTTTCTGCTGCCCACAACAGGCAGTGAAGGCACTTTCACAGGCAGGTAGGACTACTCATTTTCATCATACAAGGGCATATTATGACATAAATCTATGTCATAAATTTATGTCATATTATGACATAAATCAACAGAGTTTCTGTGAGAACTTCTTCCATAGACACACATCAAGACATATAGCCAGATTTCCCAAGGAATCTTTTCCCTTTCTTTTGCTTATTGAAGGAGCTGCAAGAGCTCCTCTATCGAGGAACACCAATAGTGATAGTGCAGGGTGTGTACTATACTCTGGTGGCTTGTTCCCTCAGTTATGGTCAATCAGTTTGGGAAGTCTTCCATACTTTCACTGTCACTTCCAAAAACAAAAACAAAAGAAAAAAGAAAAAAAAAAAGGAAAAAAAAAAGGAAGGAAAAACAAAACAAACCAAACAAAACAAAGGGGTGAGAAAGAAGGGAGGGAGGCAAAAAAGGAATAATTTCTCAGCCTATTTCTTTCACATGGAGACCATGTGCAGCCTGCTTCCTGCTTTGCCATGTTCTGTGGCAATCACTTTGATCCCTGGGGAGGTGAGAAGGAAGTTGGTCTTCACCATTTAATTTTTTTATAGATAGCAAAGTCCATCCTTCCACCTGCATCCAAAGCTCTGAGGCAGCTGGCAGAACAAAGCAGGAGAGAAAAATAGTTGACCAGAATCTATCTGAAATTGCCAGCATACAGGTGCAGTCTTGTTTTTCATCTCTGCTGCCGCAGTCCCCAGTGACTGTCAATGTTTTACTGAGGTTAATTAACCCTTTTTTGCCTAGAAAGGATTGGAGAAAAAAACAACCAATAAAAAAACAAAAACCCCAAAAGCTATCCAAACAAGAATAAAACTACTTGAGTAGAGAAATGCAAGAATCATATCTAGTTCAGAACTGCACTACAGATAAAAAGGTTGCTAAGCTAAGTATAAAAAAAAACAAAACAACAAATCTGTGAGGAAAATTTGCATCTTTGGTTTGCTGAGACAGCTCCAAGGTTAGCATGTTACTTCTAACACCTGAACAAGGTGGTAAAGATAAACTGAGAAATCACTCAAGAAGCACCGTCAAGAGTAAAGGAGCAATTGTTAAGCAAGGAATAGTAAAACTGAACAATAAACTTGGATAAGCACTGTAGACGGGAAGTCAGCAAATCTAAACAACCGAAATAAAAGATAAGACTTTGAGGATAGATAAGAATTCCCAAAGCTGCAGTTTGGCTGAGCCGTCCACATTAAACATTCCTTCAGATCCTCAAGGAGAGGTGGTGTAAAGGAGCCTTATGAGGAAATCCAAGTACAAAAGGCAGGACTGTTCCCTGCAATGTGGTGCCTCGTGCCCCTTCTCTGGCTGGTTGTTCGAGTCCTAAACTACAGGCTTCCACTACTACCCTGAGGAGATGATCCCATAATCCCAATGTTAAGATTTTTCCATTTACATGTAGCCCAAGTTTTGCTTCTCATTTTCATCTCATTCCTGCTATTTATATCTCCTTTCATTAAAAAGAAAATGTCCGTCGTTACCATTTGAGTGTTGTACATATTTGCCCCCTTTTCACTCTCTAGCTAAGCAGCTGTCATTAGCAAGGGTGTACTTAGCCCTCTGACAGCCTCTGTGGAATCCACCCATCAGTGAAGGGTCTCTCCAGCCCTCCAGGATGAGACTCACCACAGTGGCTGCAGAGAGGTAAAGGTCCTTGTTTCTTGTTTCCATCACTTGATACCTCAAAATGCCCCTCCCAAAATGCACTGGGCTATTTTTCCCTTCCCGAATCCCATGCTGAGTGCATGTCTAACCTCACTAGCAGTACAGTTTCTTTCCTCGGAGAAAGTTTATTTGGTCCAGGTTACTTTTTCCCCCAACTTCAGTTTTTCCATAGCAACTTGAATTAGAACTAACTGTCCCTCTGATTTGTCACAAATTCTGACAGCTGCCTACCCGCCACTGAAAGCTGAGTGATGGTAGGACAGAGAAGTCAAACACTCTGCAACATCTGGGCTTGTTTTTACCTTCAGTCTTTGGTGCTTCAGCTTTCAGGGTGAAGAGTTTGTAAGGATGCTCTGCAGCTGCTCTTCAGCTGTGACAAAACTCAGACTTAGCTCTGCCAAAGCCTCTGCAGCAGTAAATAAGGCAGTTTTGATAAACAGAGAATAATGCATAGGTCTGGGGGTAAAGAGGGGGAAATGGGGGACAAATGGTCAGTTGTGTTGGTACAGCAGGAGTTCAGCACCAGTGTCAGAGCTACTGAGCCCTTCCTGATTCACCTCAGACAGGCCAGTTTAAAACACCTCACTGGCCCGGAGTTGGGGATTCTTGAGCTGCAGTCACATTCCTGGCCCTCAGTGAATCCACCCACTCTGACCCTGAGGAGCAGCGCCAGGCAAAGCGATGCCTCCAGACCCAAGAGCTCCGAGCCTGCCGCAGGGCTGGAGCTGCTGGAAAGCTGGGCCATGATGCAATCCTTTGGCAATCATCGGCCACGCTGCAGTAACACTCGCCTGGCTGTGCCAGTCGTGCCTTCTATATCCCTCGCTTTGAAGAATGCCATGTGCAGACTCAGTGAAAGGGAAAACATTTCCCTTGCCAGGAGACTGCAACAGAAAGTCTTGGGTATTCTTTTGGCTGTAAAAATAGAAAACGCTGTTTGGTGGTGGAGGTGCCCAGTTTCTTCAGACCTCTCAGTTCCTCCTCACATGATGAATTCTCAAAGTCTTACCTGAATGTTCCTCACTGCAGTTCAAGCCTATTCCTTCTTTTTCAATCAGCAAAATCATAAAGAATAGCTTGATGTTTTCCTCTTTGCAGCAATGTTAATAGTATTAACAGATAATTACCCTCTAATGAAATGGAATGGGATTTAAAAATATCAGCCATTGGGAGCCTTCAGCTGAAAGGCAGTTGAGGTATGACAAAACCTGCTCTCTTAAGCGTAGTATTTCCAGATTTTACTGGATTCGCACTGTTAAATGGAAATTCCACAGCAAATGGAATTCTAGGCTTGCGAAACAACTCCCTCCCATTTATAAGTCGTATCACTTTGCATATATTTGAATGGTCAAACATCTATTTAGTCCCTGGAATTATTTGTTCTTTCATTAATGGAGACTAGATGAAAGCTGCAGATAACAGCTAATAGTGATTGAACATAAAGTAAAACCCCTTTTATTGTACAGGATCTGCAGCCCAAGCACCATGGCAATAATCTAATGATGCCAAAACTTGGATGCCCTTGAAGTGCTCCAGAACAATAGGTGTTGCCAGCATGACCTGCACAAGGCACCAGTGGCTGAGGAGCCAGACTTCCAAGTTGCACTTTAACTCCGTGGCCGTGGCAGCACAAGGGCTGCACCCCAGTGACACCCTGGAAGGGCTGTGCCTGCATTGAGCTGGGCAAGGGGCCAGTGCTGCTCAGGCCCAGCCTCTGGTGGCTCCTTCTGGTTTAGATCCTCTGAAGTCCAGCTGCCAGAGCTCAGGCAGAGGCAAATCCGAGTCCTCGTCAGGGTATTCCAGAGCAAGGAAGCCCAGCAGCTCCCAGTGACTCCAGCAAGGCTTGCCCAGCAGTGAAGCTCAAAAACATCTCTGTTTGCAGAACTTCCATATTTTAGAGTTGACAGGGGCTTGGTCTGGGTATGAGGTGTGAGATGAAAGTTGCCCCTAAAGCTGCTCCAGCACTTTGGAGCCTTCTCAGGGGCAAGAGTGCAGCACACTGTGGACAATTGAATACACTGATTATGTGCACTCAGCTGTGCATCAGCAACTCCTTTAGAAAAAATGTCCAGCTTCTGTCATTTGACACCAAACCCCAAATTATTTGAATGGCTGGTGGGATTATTCAATGTATGCGCCATAAAATCCACAAGTACTCTATGTAGCGTGAAACTACAACACTGGTGGAGAAAATACATTTTACTAGCAAGCAAAAAGTGATTTCTCAGACTAGTACTTGCAGTAGATTTTGTGCTTTCAGACAGTTTGTGGGAATGGGAAAGGATAGGGAAAATAACAAAACCAAAACGTGGTAACATGATGTAGTTAATTTCCTGACTATTATTTCCCTCCTGTCCACCAAATGGTTGCATTCACAGACTACCTAGTTTCCTAAACAGAAATCTTGTTAATTCTGAATTGTGGAGAAAGAGTCCCCCATGAAGAAAAAATGTGAGAACATTACAAACCATTCACCAACTGAGATCACAAAAGAAGAGATGTGGACAAGGAAAAGGCCAAGTTCTTCAACAGTGAGACATTTCCAGCTATACCACAGTATTTATTTTAGTTTAAACTTATGGCTCAGTGAATTAATGAAATGAAGGTGCAGAGGTCAGGACCCACCAGAAATACCATCCTCTACCTGCTGTCATCATATAAGTCTGCATATTTTTCAAAAGCCTAAGAAGTCACAGCTTTTATTAGTCCTGTTTCAAAGTAAAGATACTTCTACTCCTTAATGAGAGTGCTTACAATTGAGATAAATACTGGATTTGCAGCATGATCCCTCTGTCTATGGATAGGACATTATTATCTCATATTCTGTAAAATAAGCAGGCTCACCTCAACTACTTTTTAACGCATTTCTGTTTTGTTGTCAAATCGAGACGCCATCATATGTGCTGGGCAGGCATTCCTGTTTGTAGAGGACAGAAACTTGGGTCCTCTCCTTGCCAGCTTATCCAGCATTTATCTTTTCGCTCTATTTTGATGGTAATTATCACTTTTGAATGCAAGAAACCTGAGGGAAGAAGTAACCTCGCTTTCCTTGCCATGGAACATACTTCAAGGCTTTCAGTTTTTCTGGCCAGACTCCCATCCCAGATTTTTGGAGCTCCAGTGGTGCTTGCTCTACTATTATAGCTGCCAGCAGAGTGTATTGTAATAAGTTACAGTGTCCAACTACAGCTGAGTAATCCACCTTTACAAACAAAGGCCCTTCCCAGAGCTTTTTCCTCTCATGTCTGATAGTGCCAGCCCCAAAAATAAAATAATCAAAATTGCCTTTCCAAGCCATAAGACTGAAACCCATGATTTTACAGAAGTACTAGAAAAACCCCCAAACCCTCAAAACTTAGTCCCACCATAAATACAGACTACCTTTCAACTACTGAGTCATAGGTATGTGACAGCTAAACTTTTAAGATTCTGCTTGAGGACTGGACATTGCCAAGACAATCTCACATAGATTAACTCTCAGGCTGTCCATGGGAGAAATATTAGTATATTCAGCTAAAGACAGGGAAATTGAGGTGGAGGTTGAATCTACCCAAGGTCGTGCCATAAATCACTGGAGAAGAACAATTAAAACTGAATAACCATGAGTTCTGGAGAAAGATTCAGGCTCAGGATTTTTGCTCCAGCTAGAGATTTATGACAGAGGAGATAATGAATAAAACATTTTCACTGCAATTTTCTTTTCAAAGAATGGTTGTTATGCACCAACACCGATCTAAGTGAGTCTTACAGATGCTATTCTAGAGGAGGAAAAAGGCAACTAATAATAGTAGACATAACAAAGAGAAAGAAAGGAAATATATGATCATATTGTTCAAATGGACCCAGAAACACTTTCTTTTTTTCTCCATCACACTGATGTAAGATAAAACTAAAATTTTCCATAAGAGAGAAAAAAATAATAGACAAGATTTGTAATGAAATCACATGGGCACAGATTGTACTGAACAGAGCTGCCTCACTTCTTGCTTTCTGTAAAAACCTTAAGCATCCCTATAGTGTCTCCCAATCTTTACCTCTTCTACACTAACAATTCCAATCCCTTGCACATCTCTTGTAGGTTTCCAAATCTCTTGTCACACCCACTGCTGTTCCCTGAACCATATTCAGCGTGCCTGCCAGCTACAGTATGCAGTGCCCAAAACTAAAGCAAAGTATTCCTGCTGAAGCTTCACCAGCATAACTTGGGAAGAAGTAATAATCCTCTGATCTTACACACTTCACCTCTGCTGATATCACTCACGTGACCCTTTTTTCCAAACAGATGTAGTGTGTTGATGATTCACTTAGTTTGCCTTTGAACCTGTCATCTTTCACATTTTTCTGCAATGAAACTGAAAAGCCACTTTATATTTTTTCTTTGGTTCCTTTTTCCTCTAGTAGAAATCTTACTGGCTCCTACTTACTGTTTTGCACCATTACTTCCATTTTCCAACGTAATTTTTAATTCTGACCATGTCCTACAAACAGCCTGCAAACTCCTGGTGTCACGCATGCATTTTATAAATACAACTACATCATCCAGCTCATTAATGGAAATAGTGAATAGAAGTGACAGAGAACTGACCTCAGGGACCTCACTTGCAATATCTCCCTGGTATGATAACTAAATTTGGATAACTCTTTTTTGAATGCAGCTTTTCTTTTATAATTAGTTATGCATCAACTCCTTGTGATAGTCGACTATATGTCCCCCCCTTTGGCAATAAAAAACATCATATAAGAAGACAGTATCAAAAATCTTACTGAAATCAAAAGTCATGTCACTTACTATGCAGTCTTATTCACTTAGACTAGTTTTACTGCCAAATAAGTGAGTTTATTTGAATATCCAACATCAGTATTTTTCATAGAACGATTTTTCCCCAAAATGGTCTTTAAATAAGCACAGCATTTCTTTTTGAAAAACTGTCAACATTTTCAATATTTTCTATGACAATGCAATCCTTTTCAAAATTTGTAAAATCACTGCTGGTATTTTTTAGTAATTACTGACAAAATATATCTAATGAATTAGGTCATTGAGTGTTTAGGCACAAGTTTCAGATTAAAGTTAACTAATCTGATTTCAGTGGAAACTCAAAAAAAAGCAGTAAATTAAACTCAGCAAAGTGGAAACAAATAATCATTTCAACATCTTTTGACAGAGGGCTTCCTCGGTTTTCAGACAGCACTAAGAACCCAGACCACAACTTAAAATTTAAATTTCCAAAGCATTTCCAAATGTTTTTCTTCCTAGACCAGATGCTTTAGCATCTTGGGACAGAAGAAGCAAAAACTACTTCTACTCACACCTTTCTAGTAAAAAAAAAAGTTGTAATGATTTTGACAAATCAGCAGCCAACCTGCCTACACAAAAAAGCCAACCTTCAAAAGGGCCGATGTAAAACAAGTCAGCTATATCAATATTTGCAGAGATTTTTCCAGGAGTGAGTAAGTTCTTTGAGCTCCAGGAGGCACGAGTGCCTGAAGAAGTGAGTCACGCCGGGATAGACGGCAGGGTGTCTGTCAGAGGTAAGCGGCGCTTGGTGCCCGGGCAGCTGGCATGCTGCCACCCATCCCATTTCTCCATTTCAGCTGGAGTTTTACACAGGAGGCAGGAGGCCAGCAGGGAACTGAGGGCAGCTGGGAGGGAGAATGGGAGCAGCACCACAAATTGCATGTCCTTCCAGGAGTCCTTAATCCCGTGTGACATGTGCCACTGCTTACAAATCTGCGTAGAGCCAGGCCTGTTTTCCACACTGCTGCACTGTGCAGAGAGACTGCCAGTGCCCTGCTCAAGCACTTCTCTGCTGGTATTGCACAGGTTCAAATGGCAGCAAATTCTCTTTTCCTCTCTCTGGCTGAGTTCTTATTCAATTTACAGGATTCAGTCTGACCCTGTGAGATGTATTCATGACAAGAAACTCCAATTCACACTGCAGCTCTGCAAGTGAGGTTAATCAGCATTCAGCTACAGGTGCCAACACACACGTCTTCAATCTGGAAGCTGTGCTGGTCCATTGCTGGCTCCTAAGAAAGCAAGTATCTAAATTTAACTAATTCTAGCTCTAGGAAAATATGGCAACACTCTGGAAAAACATACCAACAGTTCAAATGAATTAGGAATAGATTTTCTCAATTATACAAATTTCTAATATGTTTTATCACACATTTAAAACAAACAAAAAAAAAGGAAGAAAACCATAAAAAAAAAAGAGAGAAAAGATAACCCAAAACATTCACAGATGTTACAGCACCGATCTTAGCGTGGGAAACTGGTGGAGTTTAAATGACTCAATGAAGCAACCTCAACCTACAAAAAGACCAGACCTTGACAGTGTTTGACCAATGTCAGGTCCAATGTGCCGAACTAGTCACTCTTTCCTCTCCTTGCAAAATGTGTCTTTAGAACAAGCAACCTGAGCTAAACATTAGGTTTATCACCTTTGGTGGCAGGCCTTGTATGTACATTTAGGCTAGAAGATATTTGAGTCTTACAGCTTTCTTCTCATAGTTATCATGGCTCAGGAGAAATTTTTGTAGATAGTGATGTTGGTAATGGCTGCCAGCATTACTTGTCCTGTATTGCCTTCTGTCTCACTGGCATGAAAAAACAATCAATGCTGAGCATTGTAAAAAGTATTAACTCTCCTGATGAAGCAAACTGAACCAAGCTGTTGCTGGATGATAGCACAAACCATCAGGAAATTTTACCTTAGACCATGTCTACACAGGTCTTTTCCTCCAACACTCAACCTGACAAACAATCAGAACCTCAGAATTATCAGACCTTTTTTTCCCTTGTGAATTCAGGCTACTCAGGGATCTAACCGGAGGCAGCCAAGTCTCGTCCCACAAACCTGATGTCAAAAACACTGCCTCAAGTAAGTCTCAGCAAGAGCCAGGTGCCCAGGTTCCCAAACATGACTTGAAAGCCCGTACGATTGTGTTGACAAAGAGTACAAAGGGCAAAATGCCAGAGACACTGAAATCAAAGAGCTGCCATTGAGGCCTTTTTCCACTTTTAGAGAAAATCTAACCCTGATTAAAAGAACAGCAAGTAAAAACAACTGTAGCTACCACTTCAACCGAGTGTGAGGCAAAAGGTTCGTCTAGAGCTTCCAGCCACCTTCCCAGTGCTGGCTTGGTGAATGGCACTCATCCCTGGGGAGCAGGAAGCCTGAGCCCTTGCCCTGGGGAGGGTGCCCTGGGCGCCCCTGCTCTGAGGAGTGAAGGCGCCCTTGCTGACCCTAAGGGCAGCCCATCTCCTTCTCATCCAAACCTTTGGATACAGGCAACAAGTTAGGAGCTTTGGGGTCTAAACTGGGAGTCCTGATTCTGGGATGTTTCCCATGGAGAATGGGGCCTGCAAGGTCCAATGAAGCTTGGGAAGCAAGCCAGCACAGGGCCACGTGTTGCTCCACACCTTCTGTGTGCCTGCACACATCCGTGGTGCATCACCAAGGACAGCCACACCGGGATGTTCATGGCTCTGTAGCTGTCTCAGTTAACAGAAGAGCCATTTTCAGTCACGCTTCACTGCAACCTGGACCTGCTCAGCTCTGCTCGTGCTGCTGCTTAAGGAGGAGGGATGTCAGGAGCCCTTGACCACAATGCAGAGCACATTTACTGCCCCTTCTGCCCTTTCCCTGATGTCACTTTTTTATTATGACATTATACCAAACCACAATGGGGATTAACCACCCCTGTGTAAGCTTATTATAGGCTTATGCAGGCTGCTAGAGCTTGGCTTTGGATGGCACTTATTTTAATGAGCCTCAGGCTGATGTCACTATTACACCCATGATTGTATATCCCCATCAAGTGCTAAAATGAATGCGAAACATAACATGAAGTTGCTCTACACAGTGTCTATACAAAGGTGTCAAAATCCTGATGACATACACCTAAAAAAAAGTGGGCTGATGATGCAATGGCAAAGTGAAAAGGTTGAGGTGAAACTAAGGGAATAATTATGGTCCATAAAAAATCAGCACTGCCAAGTGAGTAACACTTGGTGACATTAACTACTCGCACGTACTCTGCATGGCTTACCTGCAGCAATGGATATGCAAAGGCTTGTGCACATTAAAACATGCAGTGCAAGCAATGGAGCAAACCAGCCTTTTCTATTTACCAAAATTTGGGAGGGGAGAAAGACAATTTTCTTCAAATTATACAGTTGCACAGAGCTGAATTAGCTAGGTTTAGCAGTGGATTAAAAGCAGGATGTTCAACACTGAAGATAACCCTCAGAAAAAGATGAAATTCAGTATTTTTCTTACCTGAGAGCTGAGGCAATGAACTTAGGATAAGCAGCTGAATGCAAGGACAGCCTGTTCTAGCCACCTCTGTAAGAACTAGAAACTTCAAAAAACTGATTTGTGAGAAATCTGTACTCTCCTTGCAATGCACAGAAAATTTCATTTCTGTTAAACAGAAAATTTAAATTTCTGTTAAATTTCACGATTATTTGACAAACCCAAGACTCTTAAACATGGGCAGAAAAACAAATACAGACTGACCAAGAAGAAAGTTAAACCAGCACTGAGTGTCTCAGCTTCACTTATTAATGGTGATATTAATTAATATCATCACCAAAAGACATGGCTAGGCCTGCGCTGACTCAGAAAATGTGTGAAAAGAGGTTCCTCGGTTGAACATGTCCACAGAACTTCATTAACTCTCCTTCTGATCCCAGAACAGGAGGATCTAAGCCAATATATTCTGCAACCATTTCCTTCCCAGCTAGTGCAGGCAGATGTTCTGACTCTGCCATGTGCACTCCAGGATACTGGTGAATGTGAGTCTGGTGAAAAATTTCTACATAACAGAGAAATAATGGTAATACTGGGCCACCTTTTTTTCTTTTTCCTTTAATCCCTGCATTTTGTGTGACTACGGAGTTTTCAAACAGCTATATCATAACAGTCTGTCGCAAGTGTATTGGGTGTTTCAGTTTGCCAGACCTGTCATAATAAATTAATTACAGGATGTTGCAGAAGTGGCTGAGTTCCAGCAGCATCTTGCACAGTTTAATATAGACCTATTTCCCCATTTCGATGTATTTGTGGTTAGATAAATCCTCAGAAAATTTACAGCTGCTACACACTAGTTTATTATACTCCCTGCCTTTGCAGGCAATATAAATGCAACAAAAATTTGAAGTCTGCTCAGAGCATAGATTTTACTGATACTGCTTTACCGGTGTGGAAACATTTTTTTTTTTCTGCTAAAAGTGGCATCTGCATTTTCTGCTGGTTGTCTGTATTTGAGCACTACACAGGACTTGTAAACTTGCTTGTCACAGGCAAACATACTGACAATTCATTTCACTTGATAAAGTCCTCACAAACTATCAGGTGGATGAAGTTCTATATGAAATGCAGAGCTGACATCTTCATCTATGACTGCAAGAAATAAAACATTTTCCCAGCCTTTAAAGTGACTATACACTAATTGTAGCCAAGATGTTGTGGCTCAAAGCCTGATCCTTGCTGCTTTTGCTGGAGCCTTGAGCATAGGGGTTCATGTACTCCAAGCAGCTTGCAGGACTGGGACTTTACATAAACATCCCAGTGCTGGTAAACAAACCCTTCCAAAGGGGAGGGTAGCAGGCAACCTGCCTACCACAGATGAACAAAAGACAAAACTCTTGTCAAAACCACCCTGAGCAGAACATATCTACATGTAAGAAAGGGATCATATGATATTAAAAGTTTGAAAGAGCAACTTGATTCTTGAAGTTCCAATCTCTGCTGCAGCTGTTTTGCACCAGATGAAGAGGCTGGAAAGGACTGAATCAAGGCAGAGATGCCTATTGCAACAAACTATAAAGGTGCCTCTTGAAAACCTGTACCAGAAATAAGGGAATGAAAGCCTCATCCCTCCTAACAGCTCTGCAACTCATAGACTACAAAGTGGAACTTTGTAGGCTGCAGCTCAGTTAGAACACCAGGGAGTTAAGTTACTGGAGAGACACAGAATGTTGTTCATGGGCTCTGAGAGTTCATCCAGAAGGTTTCTGTAAATGGCACAAAACAAATGTTTTAAAAAGTGAAGTGGTTAAATATCTGAATTTCCAAAATCTAAAAAACAAGACTGAAGCAACCAAAGCTCTGCTATAACACACCTACATGCTATCTTCTGTTCCTTCTTCTTAAGTTCCAATTTCTAATCGCCACATTTTTGCAAGTCTTCCCCGAGCAGCAGCCTTCTTCTCAAGTTGCTTATTTCCCTCTCTCAGACCTCCTCTTGTTTCTATTCCCTACGCACAGCAGTTTTGTTCCTAAAGCATGTATGCTAAACTCCAAGCAATAAACCCCCTCGAACTAACACAGTATATTTTTACAAGTGCAGGTGTACATCTATAAGTTGTTTGAAATATTCTGTATGGACATTGGACGGAATGCTAAGGGCAAAACCCTACAGTACCAACCTTTACATGAATCTTCCTGGCCTCCCTCCACTAGTCAGAAAATACTTCTATCCCTCCCAATTTCCACATCCATAAAATAGGTTGCACTGCATACATACTAATTTCATATGTGCTGGAAAAGGATCATTAAAAAGCCCCATCACTCTTTGTGTTTACCAAACAAGTGTTTTTGCTCTAGTCTGTTCCCGCCTTAAACGAAGTATTTCCTATTCACCTGAGTAATTAGAGCAGAAGGATGTAGTGAATGAAGTGCCTCATTATCAAGTTTGCATCCACGGTGCCTGCAGAATGACTACCATGCCGGCTATTTTTCATAGCTGTCTGCTTTTGCTTGTAATGGGCCATTGTTAACCCTAAATGATCCTGACATTCAATTCTCTGTCAGACAATTGCGTCCAGCCGGCAGATTTAGTTCACTAGTCAACAGAGACTTTCGGTTGTCATGTTCCTCTGTGTTCTCATTAGCCCTTGTTTGACTGTGATCCATCCCCTACTGCCTTCTGAATTAAGTGATGCTACAAATACACTTATTATGTCTTATGATGTCTGTTCCTCAAATTATTTTAAGGAAAAAACTAAATGCAGTGTGATGGCTATTGGGAAACACAGGAGAAACATGGGCACACATTTTTGTCTGTGTTGCTGATTTACACACAGTTATCAATATCTCTGCCCTATCATAAAAACATAATAGCAACTCTATGGTGTAACCACACACACAAAACCTACAAACACTCTGCTATTTCCAGGCAGCTATAAATATCTAATATTCACACTTTTTAAAGCAACATTTTATCTGGTTTGTTCCAGCAATGAACTTGCATCACCCTCTAAGGAGTCTCAGAGACTTTCATAACTCTTGCATTTTAATTCACACATCATGGCTCAGGGAATAATTTTGCAGGACACTCGTAAGGCTTTATCTAATAAAAATGGAAAATTTTCAGTAGGCAATCTGAATCCTTCTGGAATTCTTTTCTTCCATTGAAATTTAAGTCCTCTAAGTACCTAGGCAATATTCAGCAAATGCACATGATAGCCACTGTAACGTGATTTTGGAAAAGATGTAGATTGCATTAACACAGAAACAAGAAGCATTATATAAAGTTTTTAATTTAAAAACTTCTTTTTAAACCATTACACTAGTCTAAAGTGTTTTAAAGTTTTATCCTTTTTTTGTAAGTTTAAGATTCCAATGTCTGAAGAATAAAGACTCTGCTAATACCAAAAAGCAGCTCTTCTGAAAATGAAATGTATCAGCCATATTTCTGAACAAAAGGTAAAAACTGTCTTTGCTATTGTGCCATGCTCATAATTTGTTAGAGATTTTAGGGTGAAGGCTCTAATTTTAATACTAAAGGATCACAGACTTCTTAAAATTTCAGATATTTTTGTTCCTTTTCTATTAAATGAATGCAGAAAACTAGCATCACAGTGACACAGTATAGAGGAAAAGAAGTGTTTAACCAACCATGTGGTAGGGAAGAAAAAAAAATTACAGAAGCAAAACAAAAGCTATTGCAATTACAAGAAAACATTATGAAAAGTTTATTTTCAACTCCTGTATTTTCATGTTTGGCTCTTATCTGATTCCTTCTGCTTAATTGTTATTTGGAACTGTGCCTTGGAAGACACTACTGCTGCCTCTCCTCTCAATTTGGAAAGTGTGGCAAAGCAGCTCTATTCAGCTTCAGAGCAGTGAACATAATTGGAGCCCTAGTTCGCAAGCATGAAAGGAGGTGCTGTGCCTTTGATTAGAACTTCCATCTCTCTGTGGTGTTTATCTGAAGTGTTATTTCTGTCTTCAGTGTCGACAATGGCAAATTAACATTTTACAATGCTTTCCAATGAGCTCTCAGATCTTGGCTACTGCTCAGCTCTCCCTGACGTGGAGCCTGATGTCATGCTCTGCCCTTGTTTTAAACGTGACCCAGGACATTTTAAGAAATGCAAGATGTCGAGATTTTTCCCCTTTATAGAATCTCTAAATGCCACATGTCACACAGGATGATGAGCTGAAACACACTGCAGGGACATAAGAGGTGGGGAGCCTTGACAGAATCAGGCAACCCCAGGATTGAGGTAATTTTACACCACCTCTGACTGGGGAAAGAGACATTGCTAAGTTTCCAGTACACATATGCAAGTCCCATTTAGGGCATGGCTCCATGCACACACTCTAGGCAGAGCAAAGTTAGGACTGCTGGCAAATAACAGCTACCAGTGGGGAGAAAAAAAGAGGATTTTTCTGCTGTGCTTTACTCGAAAGAAGTTTACAGATTTTTCTGGCTTCAAAACATGTGCAAGGAAGATACTACAATATACAGCAACTAGTCCTCTGCATCTGGGTGCATTTCACACATCAGTGCCCAGCATTGTTATTTTCACTTCTTTTTTTAATGGAATCAAGTGCTCTGTCTACTAAATAAGGGTTTTCTAATTTTATGTTATTTATTGCTTCAGAGGGGGAGGAGAAAGAATTTCCTAGCAGAGTAAAAATAAACTGGACATCATCAGCCAGAAAAAATACCAACACTAACTGGTAGAAAGCGTTTTGTTTAATATAAAATATAAATTATTTAACATCATAGATAATTAGTGAAGTCATTAGCAAAAGTTCACAAAATACTCAAGTAGAAAAATAGATTACTGACGCTTACAAGTGAATAAGGACTACAAGTAAAACAAACAGCATAGATGGATATGAAATATTTCATTCAGACAAAAGAAAGTTTATTTGGCAGGACTGCTGCATAAGCAGCCAGGAACTCTGACAAAACTGCAGTGAATCTTCACTATGTGCACACCTCATTTGAAAAATACAACTGCCTGGAATTTGCAACACTAATTTATTTTGATAAGAACAAGTAGTCCTACTGAAGACAGTGTAGTTGCATAGATAGTTACTCCACAATTTCCTTCAGAGCTGCAAAATGCAGTCCAAACAGATATTTGATGTCAGGAAAATATTTGTGGAAAGCTTGTGTTTTCAGGTACACCTCAATGTCAGCACTCCTTTGGTATTTTACCATTCTGAGTACTCTTCTATTTTGCTTACAGCACACTTTAAAATGCTAATTTAATAATTTATGTAGTGGTTGGGCTTGTTTTGCTCTAGATCACACTTTTTCACTTGATTCTTTGCGCCCAGTGGATTGATCTACAGCCTACATAAATGCCTAAGTGAAGGTTTAATCAGATACCAAATTAGGAAACACTGGATTTGACAGTTTCAGTTCTTTTCCAGTGCAGTGAGGAGCTGAACCTCCAAGTTCTGTTGATTTCAAGGAAGCCAGGGCAAAAGTCATCCAAAACAGGTTTACACCATTGATAAGTCACAACTGGTACCATTTTGCATATTTAAGTATTTTAATTTGTTTGTTGTTAATCCTAGAAGAGTGATCATAATTGCAGCCTTCAACGCGTGTAATGAACGTCGCCCCAGTATTCAGAAATAAATTATGCCTCTGCGTCATGGCATTCAGGCTCAAAGGCAATATTTGTCCTTCCATTTGTGCTTAAGTTTGAGCCTCTCGCTGCTTTTTTCTTCTTCTTCTTCAATTCCACCCCATGGGATGTAGGTTCGTTTTCAACACCATTAGTTGTAACTGATGACAGAGGAGTATCGACACTCATTAAGTTGTGCTGATTTTCTCTCTCATTCCTTTGTATCCTTTTCTTCTTTTTCTTTGTACCTCTAGAGGAAGGTGGATATAAAAAGAGTAAAAGAAACACAAAGTTAGCCCAAATTTAGAGCTTTTTCCACCTACAGCTGATGTGTTAGAGCAATTGTCTGCCTGTCCTCTTGAGCACAATGCTGAAACAACTACAAAAACTACTGTTCCACAGCAGAACAAAGACAGAAAAACCATGAAGACAAAATATGAGACCACTCCACTAGTCTACTTTTTATCATAGCATTGCTTTGAAAAGAACTGCTCATAATCTTAAAAATCAGCTCGTCTTGATCAATAGCCAACAGATGTAATTAAAAAATACAAATTACTAGTCTCCTCCTCTCATAAAAGCAATTGCACTTGGTTTTTTTCAGTTTCCTGAGCTCAGACACCAAAATACTTACAATTAGGGAGAGATTCCTGGTTTATTTATGCAACTAGAATAAGACAGGCAGTCAAAGTGCATAAGCTTAGTTTTTCCATTTTAATTTACCTTAATGAGGACAGAGTCAGAAATCACTTTCATGTCTATTTATGCTTATCAGCCTTCATACAGTGCCAAAAGGATCAGTCAAGCTCCTGTATCCCAGTTGATGCCTCTAACTGGTCTCGCACATGATGGCATATGTTACACCACTTCTACCATTAATTCCCACTCTTGGTAGAATCTGTAACTTTATTTAACTATAAATACGAAACAATACTTTGACTCTAACCTTTCAAAGGAAGGTATTGTCTTTGTTCAAAATTTATATTGTGCCTAGCACAAAAGGGTCTTGGTTTATGACCTGAACTGTTTAACGTGGCTGAAACACATTGGCAAATGGATGAATCAAGACTGAAGAATGTAATATGTGTCTTTTTCACAAAAATGGTGTTACAAGTGCTGCACTGTTGATGATACTGTTCTAAAGTAGTCAGATTTTATAGATGAAAACATTTACACATCAGCCTTGCTAATGAACTGATTCATATCTGCCTGTAGTTGGAACTTTTTTTAAAGCTAAACTGTATACTTATATGTGAATTGCTGCAGCTCTAGTTCTTACTGGAATATCCTAAGGAAAAGGTTTGGGAGTCTAAGACCCTCTGTGTCAGGATTCCTAGAACAATTTGAGGAGTACTGCTGCATGAGGAAATTAGGGTACAAAGCCACAATTATTCACTGTTACAAGTACCCATGTACCAAACCCAGTGTTCAGCTGGGTCTCATGTAAATTTATGCAGAGCACTACCTAGTGCAGCTCAAGAAAACCATACAGTGGGAACATACCTAAGGACATACTGGCTGTGCTGACAAGAGCTGATCATTAATATTCAAAGTGTAAGGTTACTATGCTATTTCCAATATAAAGCTACTCTAATTGTGAGAAGCAGTTTACATCCTTTTATTATTTGAACATCAAATGTTATGATGTATCAAAACTTAGATTAAAATCACTTGGTATCATTTCTCTATTTCTTCAAGAGTCTGCAGAAGACTGCAGTCAACTGCTTGGCTAAGACAAAAGTCTACTACCACCTTGTATAAAATTTGTTTTCCTATTGCAAAGCCATATTTAGCACCAGAAATTCTCAAGATATAGACATTTCATAAGGACTTGCCATTCATGTTCTTTTGCAGCAGATATTGTGGCTGTAGTGAACAACACTGTTCTAATAAGCAAACCAGCAATCATTCATTTGGCTTAGCAAGTAGCAGGTGTTAATGGTTCACTCCTCCAGACTGAAAGTCTTGTGCTTGGCAACCACTTGATTCTTAGGAATTGTGCAGTAAATAAATTTCATATTATATACGTCAATGTGACATGAATATTAAGTATATTTTCACAGGAAAATAACAGCATGTTTTAGGTGGAGCAACTATTTAAGTACAGATTGGACTGGATCTCAAGTCATGTTGATATTGCTGTTAGATGCTGAAATATAAACCTTTTCCAGTTAAGATGGCAACTTTTGCATGTATGTAAATTTTTAAGATTATTTCACGACACATTGACTTCAGTAAGCAAGAAAATTAGAGTCCTGGCAGGTTATGTTTTCAGTAAGCAGTAAAGTGGGAGTTTTCATGAAAAATAGGCAGCCCCGTTTCAGAGCTGTTTTATTATCTGATGTGTGCTGTATAAATACCTATAAACAGAAATACTGACAGTTTTTCGCACTAGTGGCATCAGCAGTGTCAGAAGATTCTTTTCTAGCTCTCAAAATAAGGCAACAGGTTGTAGTCTTTTCTGAAAAAAATCTGGTACATGTGGTCACTGCCATAAAGTGCTGTGACATGGAGCATGCATGAATTCCGACTGGAATCTCCATGATGCCCCTGCTCCCTTCAGTTTAGGGTGAGGGAGCACATGCCAATGAGTCAAGCATGTAGGTGTCTTCTTTCACCTTTTTGAACTGTAAGTGAAGTGATTTTTGGACTCTGTTCCTTCAGTGTGAATCTTCTCAGGATAGCTCTAGTTTCCATTAAAATGAACATTTATATTTAATATGACTCAAAATTCTTGAATTTTCATCAATCTTTTGTGATTCCACATTTTAAATCTGTGGTCCCACATTTTTCAGTGGATGCCCTGGAAAGGTCACTCAAAAGAATTGTTTCATGAAGTCCTACCAATGGAGTTGAGTCATCCCAAATTTTTGACACTGACTTCTAACAGACTGTCAACCGTCGCAGTAACAGTGCTTTTAAGGCATTTCCTTCCTTAATGTATATACTACTAGAATAGTTGAGTCCAAAATTCACCACTGAATTCTGTCAATGTGTAGTTGTACAGCCCACTCCTCATCATAGTTGAGGGTTAAACTTTTCACTCACAATTTATTTTCAAATCTACATACAGCTGGAGATACAAAACTCAGATTTAAAGAAAGGTTAAAATGAAGTATGTATCTGCATCTACAGCATAATGTACAGATTATTTACACGAGGAGGGAATCAGTCTGGAAGATGATTAGTGAAATAACTTTGCTTAGGTGACAGATACAATGGCAAACATGAGAAGTATTTTCAGATATCAAATTTTGACATAAAAATTGTTGCAAAAGCTAAAGATATTGTGGAAACTCCTGTTCAAAATGCTGAGATCTTATCTGCTCACAGCTTTCAGGAAACAGAGACCTACCATTTTTAAGATATTCAAGTCTCACCACCAACCAAAGGTGCTGCTGGCATCTTTTCAGAATGTGAAAACCTTTTGGAATTTACATTAACTAACTTTTAGAAGGTGCAAAAATAGCTTTCAGTCTGCAGCAATAAATTCTAATACATAGCTAAGGGATGCCAGTGAGCAACTACATATCCCTGAGTTTTGACTGTCATGTACATCATACCCTTGCTTTTCTGGGTGTGTGCATATGTGTATGAACTGTTATTTCCTTCACATTTTGGGTGTGAAGGACTCTCTCACTGATCACCCTAAAGCTGACTTCTTGTTTTGCTTGAAAAAAAAATAACCCTTCCAACATTTCTCACAGTTTTCAAACAACAGTTGTAGGAATAACACTGCAAATTGTTTTAAGCGTTTCTTGCTTACTGTGTTGTAGGTGAGTCTCTATCTGTGTCATGTTTGGAGATAAATTTCAGGTCCCCTGACTTACTGGTGACTGGTGACATCTGTAAAAGAAACAAAAAAACCAGGAAGGTAAAAAGACAACAGACAACAGGGCCAACACATGTGCATAGAAAACCCACCAGCTTCCTGAATAAGGACAGAATATACCTCGTTTGAAAAAGAATGTCTATCAGCCATAAAATGTTAACTCCTATGTGGTTACAAACAAGGAAAGAGTGCCCTGCTATATTAAAAAAAAAAAGCTACTTGCAAAGAAAAGACAGTTTTCAGGTATGTGTAGAAACACGAGGTTATGAATCTGCTTGAAGACAGCTTAAAACACACATTGTTTTAAAAAATTGTTATTTGTGCTACTACAAGTGAGAAAGCAGAATGCTATAAAGCCTTCTTGTTGCAGTTTTCACAAGAAAAACCTGTCTTTTTTAAGCCTGCAAGTTTCATTGAAAAGCAGTTCAAATCACTTCAGATTATTTCGTAATTCAGGGCTAAAAAGATTCCCCAAATCTAGAAAAGTAAATTCTCTCATTATTAACGTAATTAGAGGGTCTCTGGAAAACTTGCTCCCTCTACAAACAAAGCTAATCCTAACAGGTCTCAAACTTAATGAAAGAATTCCCATAAGGAAATGTGAATGCCCTTCCTTTTCTTCAGGGACAGGTTATTTTATTAGTTCAATATTATTTTTCTGCTGACTTAGAATAAACAGGATCAAACTCCCATTGACTTACTGAATTCATACATTTACGCTGCCCGCAACAACCATGTTTAAACATTAGTCATTAGAATTAGTCTGCTGTAAAAACACAGATTGCTGGATTAGTTTAGACAAAAGTCAGCCTATTAGAATACAATAATGTCGCATTGGCAGGGTTAGGAAGAAAAATCATCTACTTCACACACAAAATCCTTGTTAATACAGTAATAAACTTGAGACTAAGTCAATGGTAAAAGTAAACACAAAAGAAGGAACTATAATACCACTGATATGAAAACACAAGGGAGTGTTGTATAGGGAATGACTCCAAGTAATTAATACTTCCTTCAGCATTTATAACTTTGTGGTTCCTTGCCATACACAATCATGGATTCACTCTGCTTACAGTCAAAACAAAACCCTTTCCTGAAAATCCTGTGTGAATAAAGTTGAAACATTTTTACTCACTTTTTTGAGTAAATATTACAGAATCTTCTCACTATACTAATACTAAAATCCAATATGAACCATTTTGAAGAACGGTAGAGTAGAATTCCCTAAAGTGCTATTACAGAAGACCAACCTCTTATAAAAATAGACAAAGATTTTTAATACTTTCAGACACCTAAACACAGAAAATTATCCTTGTTTTACTATTAGAAGATTAAAGTATCCACTAAATTAAGCTGCTTAACTGAAAGTTCTTACGATCTGTTTTAAAAAGAACGCATCACACAGCCCTTCATATACTAAAGCACAGCTTTTTAGTTTGAGTACCAAGAAATGCAGAGCACACAACTGGAGACATTTGAATAGCTGTCATCTCAAATGGCAACTCATGAGAATTCCTAGGCCTGTGGAGACAGACTCCCAACACTCCACAGTACTGTTTATGACAGCTTTCTTACTTCATTCCTACAAACTTTCAAGCATGTAACAAAGGAGGAACTAGATACCGCATCTTTTTGAAGCAGATCTCGCTGTCACTACCTCCTTTTGTCTGCCCCACACACACCTTTGTGTCCCTCTCAGCCTACTCCTTGACCTTCTTTTCCCATTCCAGTGATGTCAGTAGTAACAGTACTGATGAAATGAGGGGATCAGTGGCAGATCCAAGAAGGCAGTGCAGGAGCTGGTGAAACAAGGGGATGAAGCATCAGGGGGAAGAAGTGGAGGCTGGGAAAACATGCAGGAGATACTTGGCAGAGGAGGTGTGGTAACACACACTGGGAACTCACTAAGGACATGTCAATATAAGGAGCAAGCCAAGGAAGGCTGGAGTATGGAGGAGCTGAGGAGGCCATTGGTCTCATCATTGTCCATTTCTAAACCTCTCAACCACTTGTTATGCATAGGCAGATCTTCCAGGAAGCTCCACAAAGCTCTGCGCTATTGTCACTGTCTCTGTACTAAGATACAGAAAAGCTGATGCTGGAACAGGCATGGTGTGAGCCATGATACTCTTCTAGACCGCAGAGCTTAAACATTAATATAGAATTATTAGGGCAGTGTTTGCTTTAAAGAAAAACACCCTAATGTTTCAGATACTTATGAATATTTTTCTGTTCACAAGAACAAATACTGAACACGGTACAAAAAAATGAGCTCATTTGTACAGTGCCACTAATGGTGTTCAATTTTGTTGCCATGTTCTAATTCTACCCTTGTTTGTGAGATATAGCCCACCAGAAGAAGAGAATACAAATACAGTTCATGTCAACCATAGAAGCTTGGATTTTCTAAACTTTTTTTTGGCTTTATGATCACAGAAAGGAAAATATACAGTACATATACAGTACATATTTTCCTTTTCTAAAGGCTTGTCTGCTTTATAGCTCTTTTATTTTATGCTTAACATTCTCTCTTGCTGCCACATAAGAAGGAACCAAGGCAGTATAAATGAAGGCAAAATAGACAAAAGCATATCAAGTTCCTGATCCCTGCTGTAGAATCCACAACACTAAACTCTTCCTGTGCAACTTGTGGGAGCCACCAGGTATTTCAGAACACACTTTCTAAAAGAACCTGAAGCAGACGGCATCTAAAAGAAATACTAAGGACATAGTCTCATCCTAAATCTACATTTTTGGTGGTGCCTTCCTCTAGGCTGTGCAGAGTTGTCCCTAAGACTCCAGGGGTTCTCTGGCAGACTAGGAGGTAGATGGACAGAATAGAGTGGTGCAGGAAATCTACTCAGATGATTCAAGCCATGACAGTAAATGAGTTTGCTCCTTAGCCTACAGAGGAACTCTCCCATAGAAGCTGTTTCTACAGAACTTCATCTAATTAAAAAACTCATTGGATCATAGACGGCAAGAATGAACACGTCTCTACCTTTTCAGACTTGTCTTTAGGACACGACACTCAGTACGAAGTCTGTACTTTGTTTTCTATTACGCAGTCCATGGATAAAAGATTCACAGCCATGTATTTATTTAACTACCCAAAACTATGCCAATGCCTGCTGTCAAAACTTCTAAGAAGTCGAGTTTGGGAGAAATGTGACACCACAACTCACTCATCATTTTCTTCCCTGCTATTCTGCACCCATCCACCCATTTCCCCATTAAATCAACAACTGGCAGAGACCTTTGCTATCAGAATTACATATATTTCTTTGCCATGACCTTCCTATTTAAAAAGCAATTAACTTACAATTACTTTTTCCTCTCTTCAGTGTTTCTGAAGAGCAAGCCTATCTAAATCAGACCAACCATATTCCGGCCCTTATATCTAACAGTGTTAGCTTAGTTGTGAGAATCTAGCAGAACCATGGCTCTGTCTTTGTATACAAGACAGACGTTGGCATGAATTTCTCTCTTTTGCATAAAAGGAAAATTCTGTTGGGTGAAAACTGTAGTCACGGCTTAACACCAGCAAATACTGCATCTCAGAAATCAAATCCACTATGTGAGTTTTTGAGGGACAACAAAAGGAGGATGAGAAGAGTGGAGACAAGATACTTCAGATTGAAGCAGTACGGTTTAGAATACCTGTTTTCAGTCACTCAACAGCATTTTTGGTTCTGCTTGACCAACTCAGTAGCTCAGCCTGATTCTTCCTATCTTTAAACAGACTGGTCACCTACAGTAAACATCTATGCATGAAATTTCACCTTTTCTTTTTTTCCCCAACAGGTATTAATTTGCTTATAGACCAGATACCTCCTCTTTCAATGACTCAAGTAATACTATAGACACAGGTGTAAATACTTTTTGAGACAGAACATGTAGCTACCAGCTACAAATAAAGTAGCACCACACATGCTTAAGAGAGAGTAATTTAACTTGCACGTGCAGCTGACACACTAGAGGAAAGAGATGCCATCCAGAGGGACCTTGAGAAGCTTGAGAGCTGGGTCTATGCAAACCTCATGAAGTTCAACAAAGCAAAGTACAAAGCCCTATACTCAGGTTGTGGCAATCCCAAACACACCTACAGGCTGGGCAGAGCAGTGATTGAGTGCAGCCTTGATGAGAAGGATTTTAGGGTGATGGCTGATGACAAACTCAACATAAGCCAACCATGTGTACTCACAGCCCAGATGGCCAAATAAATCCTGGGATGTATCCAAAGAAGCGTGGCCAGCAGGACATAGGAGGTGATTTGGCCCCTCTACTCTGCTCTTTTGAGATCCCACCTGGACTGGTGTGCCCAGTTCTGGACATGGAACTATTGGAGCAACTCCAGAGGAAGGTCACGAAGTTGATGGGAGGACTGGAGCACCATCTCCACAAAGACATACTGAGAAAGTTTGGGCTGTTACAGCCTGGAGAAGACTGGAGAAGGTTCTGTGGAGATCTCATGACCTTTCAGTGTCTGAAGGGGGCCTACAGAGAAGCTGGAGAGAGACTCTTTTTCTGTGTCCTGATTTCAGCCAGGACAGGGTTAAATTCTGTGCAATAGCTGGGAGGGGCACAGCCAGGACCCAGATGTGATAGGACCTCACATCATTGGCAGGGGTGGAGGATAAAGGACTGTTCAGGAGAACGGTGCTCCTTACAGTCAGAAACTTGGTGGGAGGAAGCCATCTGGCGCTAATTTATTGTGGCAGGCTCCACAGAGAACATCTTTGAATGGGAATCACTCCCTCTTTTGTACACTTCTGTGATTAACATTGCTGATGTTACTGTTCATTTTCTTATCTCATTGCTGTTTACAGTAAATTGCTCTTATCTCAATCCACGATCTTCATTCTTTTGTGTCTCCAATTCTCAACTTCATCCCGGCGCAATGGAAATGGAGGGAGGAATCGGGAGCAAGAGAGTGGTGTGAGGATTGGGAGAACCTTGGTGGGGCCACTGAATTGAGGTGTACCATTCCTACAACAGCCCGTCATGACAGGAGAAGAAATAATGGGTACAAACTAAGAGAGGGAAAATTTAGGTTACATATTAGGAGGAAATTTTTTACTGTGAGGGTGGAGAAACACTGAAACAGGTTGCCCAACAAAGCTGTGGATGCCCCAACCCTGCCAGTGTTCAAAGCCAGGTCAGATAAAGCCTTGAGCAACCTGGTCTAGTGGGAGGTGTCCTTGCCCATGACAGAGGGGGGTGGGACTAGATGATCTTTAAGGTCCATTCCAACCCCTTCACATTCTAAAATTCTATCTCAAACAGCACAAACTGCATTTTAAAGGAAAAAAGAGAGCACAGAGAACTAGGAAACTAAAGAACTCAAAAGCTAAAATATGCTAATGTTGGGTAAGAATTAAGAAAACTGGCCCATTCCTCATAGATGGTGCCACAGTAACATTTCCTTCATATGAATGATTTCTTAAAGAATAATCAAAGTCATTACTACTTCAAAATCAGGATTTGTAAAGATATATCTATTTTATAATGCTATTTAACAATTTATGTGGAAGACTACACAGTAGCTTTGCAGATTGATTCTAGAAAAGCATCATTTCTTTCAGCCCAGATGTCAATACCTTCAGAAAAAGAGATCTGTAATCATATTAGCTAGGAACGAAGCCCAGAATTATGAACTTCACTATAATATAATCTAATTCAATTGAAAATCACTTTTTCTCGTATCTGCTCTCTCTCTCTGAACCTTGAAAATGAACACGTTTCATGATGCGTCTTCAGCTCTATTCACTGCAAGAGCTTTATTGTATTAATTCCTTAGTGTTTCCCTCATTAGCATAATCACATCTTCCTATTTCCCCCTCTTCCTCCTAAAACATAATCAGTCTCTAAAGTAAACTGAAGAAAGGTACCATTAATGGAGAAAATAGAAACAGTGCAAACTATAAAATAGAAGTTTTTGATAAAACTAACAGAAAAATTTCTGGCTATTGTTTTTGAAATATGGAACAAGTTTTCCAGGCTTTTTAATTTTTTAGATTTAATAAATACATTTTAAGCCCACAAAATCACTCACATGTAAACTGCTCAAGCCCAGGGGAAAAGCATCAATTGCTTGGCAGGTTAGTTTCAGACACACTGGGCTAAGTATTCAGGAAGTCTGACAACAACCTCCTCTAGGGGAAGAAGAGTGAGTCCATGAATTATTTATGTGAACAGTGATAATCCCTAACTTTGCTTAAATATACAAGGAATCAAATTTTGATGACCTTTGGGTAGATTATTCAAATTGTGCAATAATAATGTGGTTCTTGCCAGTAAGCCTTTTTTTTTTCTATTTTACATCCTGGCATAATTTTCCAAAGATAAATATACCAGAAAGAATACTTTCTTACACTTGTAATGGCAGTTTTAAATTTACTGTTTTGTCTATTACTACTTCTTACTATTCTCATGTAACGTGGCATTACATAGTAAATATTCATAATCCAGTTACATGTATTTCATGTAGTGAGTGGCAGGCCATTGAATTATAAAACATGTTCACAAGATCTTATAGCCAGCAGAAAATTTCTGGGGAAAAAAAAAAAAAGAAAAAAAAAAAAAAGAAGACACTCTATTGGCTTTGTAATGTTTCTGATTGGCCAAAATTTTGCAAAACCCACATTCTGGTTTCTAACAGAACCCTTTCTGAATTCATGCCCTTTCCACTTTCACCTTAAGGAACCTGAAAACAACACATTAACTGGAGCAGCCAGATGGTAAGTCCATCTCTATTTCTTGGAATTCTTCATCAGTGCAGCAAGAACTTCACTCCATGAAATTTCTATTGGCAGTTTACATGCATGTTGTAATTAAAGATGATTATGACCTAATTTTGTGGCTCAGGAGTTAAGTAACTCATAAGGCAGGAAAACAAGGTTTGCATAAAATTATTATGTTATGAATGCAAAACTGATGGTAGAAAGTATATTGAAAGAAAGTTCTTTGAACTAAAGCTTTTCTAAAAATTATTTGCAAATATTAATATTGGATCTTAAGTATTATGCCCTCGTCTAATGTTAATAATTCCACTTTATTCAGTCATAAAGCTCTGACGATTAGCTAGATATGCATGTGTAATATTTGCAGTTGGAAAACTATTCTTAATGAGACTATCTGGTATTCTCAGTAATTAAAACCATACTCATAGTCAACATTTTAAGTGCCTTATTTAGTGTCGAACAGTAGCAAATTTTAACAAGTAATTGCTAGGGTGATTTTCACAGTAACTGTTTTGCAGCCTTAACAGTGCTAAACATTTGAGTAAACCTCAAAAAAACCTGGAAAGAACAACAGATACAGCAGACCTAGGTATAACTAAGTATTTGGGAAAACATGCTCGTGTCCAAAAAACCAAACAACTAAAATACTCTGCTATATTTTCTGCTTGTGTCAACAACTTAAGCAACAACCTAATTACTCAATAAATATTTTTGGATTAAAAAAATAAATGCTTTTCTGCCAAAGCAAAAAACCCCAAAACAACAACAAACTGACAAAACCCCAACAAAACACAGGGTTTTACAAAGTAATAGTTTTTCTTATTTCCCATATAAAGGAAATGGGTATTTCCCTTCATCAGGTCTTATACTGAAAAAAAAAAAAATGAAAGGAATAGGAAGAAAAGTTGCTGTGTCACTGCTGCAAGACAGGAACTGCCATAACCGATGAGCCCCTCAGTGGTCATCTTAGCAGTTTTGTCTCAGAAGTCTCTGGTATTGCCTAAAGCCAAAGCCCGGTACAACTTTCATTCATTCTGGCAAACAGCTGAATGACAAGTTGTTTCTTCTATGCAGAACTCGACAGCTTTTGTAAAACTATTACACTTCAAGGCATCGTAAGTTTTACAGTGACTTTATTTGTCATTTGGTTCAACTCACTATCTTCTTGATGCTTTATACAGTGCTGATGTGACTTGAAATTAAAAAAAATCCTCCACATCATGCTTCCCAGTCATTCTCATGCTTTTGATATCTCAGCCATTACCTCAGCCTAAAACGTGTTATTAAAGCAATTAATCTCTAAGCATACACATTTAAGAGCGTCTTGTAGTAGTTGAGTTCACCAGGGTAACTAAGCATGGCATAAACAAAAATTTCCTTCTACCTATAGTAGATGTGTTCCATGCCAGCTTAATGCTCCCTGAACACGTTTAACAGCAGAAGAAAGAAAAGTAAAAGAAAGAAGAGCGCATTGACTTCACATCAGGCACTATTTTGTACACCCTCTCCAGTGCTCATTCTTTGCTAGTTTAATCTCATATGTACACTCCCTTATGTAATTTTTTCCAGGACCTTTTTCATAACTTTCCTCTAGACTCTGTATGATTTTGTCTGCCCTTAGCTGCTGTGCAAGATGAAAAGCAATGTATTTGCTTGGTTTTGGACTCTTACTGTACATTTGACTCATTACGACTTTCTTATGTCTTTAAGTACTATGTAGACTACTACAAAATTACAACTAATTATTAAATATGTAGTTAATTTACCTCAAGGTACAAGCAGAATTCAAGTAAAGAGCATTTTAATTAAATATTATTAAAACTGAATGTTACTAAAACAAGTACTACTAGTAATACAAAAACTAGTGTTAAATACGTCACCCATAGACACTTGAGAAATTCTAAGCAGTCAAAATTATTCAAATGTTGCTTCTCACAAAGCTGAATAACAAACATGGGTTGCAAATGTTAGTAACAGTAGTTGGTGTACATAAAAGTATTGTGATACAGTAAATTGACTAGATTCCTACCAGAGCAGAACAGAAAAAAATACATGGATAACAATGACCAAGTCTAATAACAATAGGTATCTCAGTGCTTCTCTGTCTTCTAATTTAGGTAGGTATGAATGAAACTGGGTGATTACAACAACATCCTCTGGGATACCCTCCTTGCCTCTAGCCACAGAAACAATAAATTAAATAAATCTTCAGTAATGTAGTTTTTCCTACATTTATTCTAGTCTGCCTTCACAGAAGTATCTGGAAGCAGTGCACCCTAATCTTTCCTGGACAACGGTTTGGCTAGGGATTTCTCAGCTACAGAGGTAAAGGATACTTCAGATTAATTACTACTATTTAGTGTAGTGATTAATTCCCATTTTCAAGTATAGTTAAGAACAAAACACCTAGTAATTCGATTTATAGCAGTTGGCTTCAAGAAGACAGCTGCTTCAACAAGATTGCCAAATGAGTAATCTGTACTCAATTATTTATTAAATGCTACCTCTCTATATTCACTTACTAAAAACAGAAGATGCACAAAAAAGGTCAATAGAAATAGTCTTGAGTGTTTTAACCTTGAACACTGCAATGTCTCTTCCAGCCTAAATAATTCCATGGTTGTATACACTGTGGAGCTAAGACTAGATGAATCATCTGAGAAGAAGTCCCCAAAAGCTGTCACTAAGCAACACAGAATATGCTAAGAGTCTTGCAAATCAGACACGAAATATTAGATCAAATTTTAGAAAAGTACATGGAAAAGTCAAATAACTTGAAAGAAATCTGAACAACGCTTTTAAAGTAGTTTTTTTAGTACCATTTCAGTAAATGAATAGTTGTTGAAAGTACACTTATTCAGGATACATTTTGAAATAAAAATTTCTGACATTCCAACAGTTGTTGAACTATTTTCTTTTTCTAGAGGATAACCCATGTTCTAAGACAACCATCAGTCTTATTTCACAGAAGGGAAACATAAACATGCAAAGTTTCTAATCCCCTGGAGAAGTGAAAGTCAAGTGGCCTGCTTTGCATATAGTGGAATCTCTAAAATTCAGGGCAAAAAAAACCCCCAGTCCATAAAAAACAAAAGTACATTTTTTTTCTGGACTAAAAATCGGGTGCTGTTTCTTTGTTCTTCTGTACATACTTTATATTCTCACAAAAATCACAGAAACAGGAATGCTTATGCACACATAACTTCTGTAAACTAGGAGTGAATGGGAGATTTGCCACCCACTGCAATGGTGGAAGTAAGCAGGATATTTAATTGCCACATGATGGAACAGCTGATTCCACACAAGATAAATATTAAACTTCTGCTGAAAATATACCTGTTTGCCTGGAATGAGATTTACACATAGAATTACAAGAATTTTTTACATAAAAGATCAAAAACTAGTATAGTTCATGTGGCACACAAAAGACAATCTACCACTACTTACAGAATCCTTCCTCCTCAAGTTATTACCTTATCTAGTGTCAGAGAACTTTCCTCTGCTTCTGTTGGTCCTTCTGGTAGAAGAGGAGCAGAATCTGGTACTAATCCTGAAGGTTGTTCTTCATATTCTTCTGAAAAGAGGAACCATAATTCGCCATTATTAGAGCTATGAAAGAATTTGTGAACCACCATGACACTACAATCTAGCCAAAAACAGGATGTGAATGAAAACAGGTCACAAATGTTTGAAGGCAAATGTATGAGAATTTATGGAAATTTCTCCCATAAACCTTTATTTATACTAGCAAGCTTAGATTTAAATGTGATTTATATATTGGTTATTGTAGAAAAGCATTCACACATTTACCTAGAACAAAGTCCATACTATTAGGAAGCAGTTGATACTTAACAAATGTATCTTACACATTTCTTTTGATTCAGTAAGATGACCATCAACTGCAGGAGCAAATTATTTACCACAGATATTTTTTCACAGTTGGACAACTGCCTCAAAAATTTTGTTTAGGGTTTTTTTTTTTTTGTCATTGTTTGTTTTCCAGACCATTTTTTTAAGGCACTCACTGAAGATTCTTCCTTCAGACTCCTCTCTGAGTAATCTTGCAGTGAGGAAAGACAGGGCAAAACGCACAGCACGTACAAGGAGAAGACAATAAGGAAGGGCATAGTAAATCTAACTTTAATTAACCTCATCAAGTGAGCACAATGTTATGTTCAAGTGTTTTTTAGGAAAGAGGCTTAAATACTAGATTTCATTTTAAAGACATAGAGAGGAACTAAAAAATGGGGGAAACCATCTTGAGAAATGTTGGGTTAAAAGCTTTCTAAATACCAGTATGACTGATAGTTTGATGGCTTAGGAAGGCAAATGAATTTCTTGTAGTGTGCAACAACATGCTGTGTCCACAAGCTGAATATTTACAACTGCCAGCACACTGAGCATCTTTAGAGCAGTGGACTAAGTAGGATGCTTCCTATATTATTTGTTCAAATTCATCTAGGTTTGTCTGTATCAGTTCAATCAAAACTGTTTTAAAGAAAATGACCTGGTAGCAAATTCAATGCTCAGATGTGAGATTTAACCATTACTGTTCTTTAAAAATTTCATACTGAAATTCAGATATTTGGGAACTGAACATTCTCCATTAGACCAGGGGGAAAATTAAGAGTTTGTACAAAAGCTAGATTTAATGGAAATTGCCTAAGAAAGAACCCCAAGATGTTTGCGAAATGCTCAGATGTGTCCTGAAATTGTCCTAAGGCTGGGGCCTGAATTAGGTGGCTCTATATTAGAAGAGACAAGGGATCAATCCAGCTGACAGATAATTAAGTCAGTAATGAGGTGACTTATTCCATAAGCTGAAATGTTTAACCAAGTGCAATGGTTAGCTAACTCTATACAATTTTTCTACCACAATAAGTCATCATTATGCCATGTGTGAACTACATAAATTCCTATCTTCAGAACAATAAGGAGAACAGTACAGTAAAATCTTGGTGCATCAGTTAAACCCACACCGGTATACCAGGAAGACAGCAGTAAACTTACTTTCACCAGCCACATAATTAGCTGGAAAATAGCCTTGCTGTCCATTTGCTAGGCTGCCAAACCACCAGTTATCATTATCTTTGTATAACACTTGGATAATGTCACTGCGATGGATGGTTAGCTCATCTGATCGATGCGCTGTGTAGTCATAAAGAGCCACTACCTAAAAGAGAGATAAGAACACCACAGCTTTATCACAACCATGCCACAGAGAAAAAAGCGCAACATTCACTTCCTCTTGCAGAAAAGCAGCTGAAACCAAAGCTGCACTTTGGTAAAAGCTGAGGCTGCCTCAAGTTTTGCTAATGGGATCAGGGGTGGTGGGAAAGCAGCAGGAGAGGCAAGATAAAGGACTGTGGGATTGCAGAAATGGTTAAGAACATTCAATTCACTAAGATTAGCTTCAAAACAGCAGCTGTTAGTTTTATAAGCAATTTGCTTGTGAAGCAAAAGGGAAAAAAAAACTTCATACAGTCACTTTCACAGAATTGTTACACCACCTTCAGATCCCATTCTCTGTGTGCTCATGAAGCATATGTGTTTGAATAAATACTTCAACAGTATGACAGCTTTATCCAAGGAAAAATTTAATACAAAAAGACACTGCAAAGTTTTGCTTTGATCGCTCCATTTTTTTCTCTTTTTTTTTTCTCTTTTAAAATTTCTTTTGTTTTGTTTAGCAATAAGCATTTGGATATATAATTTTATAAATATCTGCAAAAATACTTTATATTCTATTTCACATAATAAATCTATTTGACAGTGAAATTCAGCGCAGCTATCCTTTTACGAAAGAGTACTAACAATCATCAGGACCATGCATACCACATATAATAAACTACTAGAAGCCTGCTTTCTACCCTGAATATGAAAATATTAAGTGCAATTTCTTATTTATTTCCTATGCTGTATGAACAAAAATCTGACCTAGTGAACTCTGAGCAGAAAAGTATGAGCAAAATACAAATGAACTGAAAGAATAAGGGAATTGCTCACTTCCCTTGTCATAAGTGAAGAGCAAAATTATGACCTATTTTACACACAGAATGCTGCTTCCCTACCTACAATCTTCACCTCATATTCCTCTACAAAACTGTAAGCAAAGGTCAGAAACAGGGATCATTAGGTGCAATAGAAGGGTTAATCGGATTGAAGGGGACAGCAAAGTTATAATGATATGGACAGAAAAAAATCTTTTTCTATCACTCATGCATGCATTTAAATGTTAAGACTGCTGAATTCCACAATGCATTTTATATTTGTATTTCTGCTTCGCATAAGATCACCTGCAAGTTGCGTGTGTAAAAATATACACAATGTCACTTGTATTTTCATAATTCCATGTCATCAATTAAACAGATTAAATAAGTTACGAATGGGAAAAGATGGAAATGACTCTACCATTGTAAATTTTATGTGACAATTTGTGAGCTGGTCAGCACCAAAGAATTAGTATCACCATAGTTTCCAGTAGACAGGCAACTTACCTAAATATGCATTCAGTAGTCCTGAATTTACATAAATAAGTTAAACCTTGAAATGTGTTTTATCATTACTCTCCTCCCTGCATTACAAAAGCTAACAGTAATTACAGGTGATGTTGGCAGTACTGAAATATGAACTGTAGAACAGAACCAAACTAAACCACACTAATGAGCACCATGACCATGTCCAGTAAGAGGACAAATTACAAAAATTCAGTCACATGGAAACTGCCACAAACCGTTCAAACCAATCATGCAAGTCCCACTGTCTGTTTCTCAGAAACAAGACATTAATATACCAATGTAATACAACTGGTTTAGTAAGCCTGACAATTTAAATAAAATGTGGAAATTGCCATTATATTCTCTGTCAACATTTGGTCAGAAAAATGACCATAACAGGATATAAGAAATGCACCTCAGTACCAAAGAAGAATGTAAACCACTCACAATTACACCAAAATTACACCTTTCTTCTGGTGTAAATTTAAAGATTTGTCGATTTCTATTTGGGTCAAAGTCCAAGCAAAAAATAAAAAAAAAAATCTATATTCAACAGAATTTTACTAAATTGTTTTTCAATATTGATATAAACCCAGAAGTAATGTAGTTATACAGCTATAGACATCTTTGTAAGAATTACAAAATCTACAGTAGAAAAAAAAGAATGTTCTTGGAATCATGCTAAAAAAAGGGGCATGTTTTCAGAAGCAGACACAGTATAACAGGTACAGAAAATATTGCAAAAAATTACATAATACTTACTGTCTCTTGCCTGGGTGGACAACTGTTTCCTCCTCCCACTCCCAGTGCAGTCAGGCTGTCATCATTCTAGAAGAATAAGTTGTTTTAAATTTTAATATGAAGCATTTTGGTAAATTATGATTGTATTTTCATTTATCCTGCAAGACAGTAAGAATTATCTGCAACAAAATGCTTTTTTCAAAAAAGAAAAAGCAGAAGTAATGTTAAGAAACACTGAGTAATATTGGCTATTGGCTGGTAGATGTTTAGGAAAAGATATTAAATTTCTCAAGTATGAAAACTATACTAAAGACACAACTGGACTGATGACTAGGCAGTCTATGCTTGTTTGCATTGCAAACACTACAGCGGATATTTAAGAAGTTGTGTAGTGAACTTCACCTCTGAACCTGTATGCAAAAGATGTCATTTCCATAAAATGGAGAATTTTAGGGTGGTCTTAATAACCAGTACTTTAATTCAAATTGTTCTATCCTTACCACTTGCTCTTCAGACTTTCAATGAATTCAAAAGAACAGTAGATATATACTGCAAAAATCACGGTAAGGCTGTACTTGAAAAAAAATTGATTTCTGTAAAATAATCAAATGCTTGAGCTGAAAGAAGATTTAGAATAGAAAAATTATGAAAATTAGCAGAGGAACAAAAAACTAGGGAAAAAAAGGAAGAGCTGGAAGTCCTTTGCTGGTGTTACTTAATTTTTTTCCAATGGTCTATCTTCACAAAAGGGAAACCAATTTCTCCTCGATTTTGTGTGCATGAAAGGAGACACACTACCACACAGAAGAGAAATGCTACCCAGCAATTAAAATATTTTAGAAGCATCAAATGTGTGCTTTGTGAAGTAAACATTTCCACCTCTAACAGATATACTGCATTATAACCATTTAAATCTGAAAATTTTAATCCAACATACTTCATCTTACTTACTTCTTTCTCTTCTGCTTTTAAAAAATACATCTAAAACATATTGTTCTTTTTATTTTCAGTGTTTGGGGTTTTATGTTTGGTTTTTTTTTATTATGGTGGTCTAAGGAACATCATTACAAATGACAGAGAAAATCCTGGCAAATCCTCAGTAGAATGAAGGCCATTCTTGTGAACAGGGATTATTGCCCTCAGTGTTGGTTTTATAATTTAGCTGGGCTTATCCCACATAGGAAAGAAACCACTGACTATCCTGAACTTCATCCAGTCTCCAGATTGTTTTGGTACTGCCACAGTAGTTGCAGACGCACATAGCAATTACAGATGAACCCAGTATAAAAGCGAACACTTGCACTCAGTTCTTATCATCAACCAGAACATCTAAGCCTACCACCTGAAGAGTTGCGAATAATTACGTACACGCACAGAAGGGAAAAAAAAAAAAAGTGTAACTACCTGATTTGATAAACAAATTTTGAACAAAGACTGGTGGAGCTGCAGTTCAGAGTACACTGCTTGTGCAGTGGTCTATAGGTAGTCAGTACTGCTGTACAGGTTTCAGCTAATTCTCATTTTCCATTCTCAAGGTTAAGAGAACTGTGCAGGCAATGTGCTTAGCCTGTGGGATGGGAGTGCCTCCTGTTGCTCAAAAATGATTCATCAGAATTATTAGCAGCATTATTTAGGTATCTAGTTCAGGTACTCATATTTCCCCATTATTGTGTCTCAATCTGTCTGTCTCTCTCTCTCTCTTTTTAATAAAGTATTTATGTGGCTCTCAAACACTTGAGAACAGCTTGAAGAGAGCAAGCTGTGTGGAAATAACAAGCTAACATCTATGAGTCACCCCGAGACTATGCCGAATGTTCTCAGACACTGCCTTCAACTTTTAAAGGCAACAACAATCCAAAGAGGTGCCTCTTAAAGAGGTGCTCTGAGTACGTCACCAGCTGCACACACCTCTACCTCCAGCTGTCCAGGGCAATTGCCATGGCTGCCTACCACACACACAGCGACTGCAAGGCTGCCTCTGCTGCGCCGTGCCGTCCCTCAAGTAGTGCCCAGCCATTCCTCAAGTAGTGCCAAGTACCAGTTACCCCACAAGAAACACCCAACAAAAACTAGCGGCCTTTCAGCTTAAAAACATCTTTCTTTAAATGCTGTGTCACAAGATTAAGGCACATTTTCAGGATTTCAAAAAAGCAACAGGCATACTGAATGGTATGAAGACATCATTCTTAATACAATATTAATGTCTCTTTATTTTCAGGCAGGATGGAAACTAGCTAATTCTTGCACTGGAACAGATGTGGGGCTATAGCTATGTTCTGAGGAGTTGGTCTTTTTGGGAGGCAGACCATCTGTGAGAAACAAACAAAATGCTTGCTGAAAAAGTGTGCCATGTCACACTGACTGCGGTTGAACAAAGCTGTTGGGAGCTTTCAGCACTAAGAAACATCCTCAGAGGAAGATATATATAGATCCGTAAGTTGATGCAGAGTTCTAGACTACAGAGTATCACACTGGTTATACATGACTAACCCACTTGGATACCCTTGACATTTCTAGCTCAAGACCAAACAAAAATGTTTCAAGACACTGACACAAAAGAGAACATTGCAAATGAAAGTAACCTGATCCATTGTTTTATCAAGTTTTATCAATTCCTGATAATAGCCCTAATTAAAAATGTTTACAGCTTCTTTTTAATGAGTCAGTTTCAGTGATTGCTCAAGTGGAGGTTTTGTTTTTTTGATGCAGATGTATAGTGGCATTAGATAGCGCTCATTCCTTTCAGAGAAGGAGCACTGACAAAGAACAAGTGATACCTTATTGCTGCCTTTCCTGTAAAAATCTCAGCATTTCATGTCTACTACTGAACCAATATACTTCAATTACCACAATATCAAAATTTAAAGAAAAACAAGTAAATTCAAATGATTCATATAGTTTCATGTGCTTCTTCCTTATTTATAAACATTCTTCATTGTAACATAAAAACATACAGATTAAGTCCCACTTCTAATTAACCATTAACTCTTAATAACAACACCTGGAAAATAAGCTTTTCTAAGATTAATTTTAGGCAGACTCTACACATACTGGGGGGAACCCCAGTGTATATGCACACAGGGCCAAAGCAACCCACCCGCCTTTTCCCATCAGTGACAGACTCAGGGACATGAAGAAGGACAAACACCTATTTCCTGGATGCTTCACAGTAGCACTGTTTCTCTCCACTCTACCCCCCCACATCTGCTATCTGACACAGTGTAAGAGAAACTGGGAATATTACTTATGCAAACACTCCAGAAAAGAAATAAGGAATGTTTGTTACAGCTTCTCTTGTATGTCCAGTAAATCTGTGCCTCAGTGTGAAATAGCCAACATTCTGAGGCTGTTACCTTTTGTGGATTTCTTTTGTTGCTGCTTTTGGTTTCTTGGTTCTTTTTTCAAAGGAGAAAGAATAAGAAATTAATTTATAGAGCCTGACTGAAACCCTTGGTTGACTTTAAAGTCAATATGCAAAATATTTTAAAATTCTACTGAATAAATCTGAGATTTTACTGTTGCTCCATTGTCTTTCTTTTTCTTTAGGATCCTAAAGGTTAGAGATTTACTTGTCTCCTCCCCTAAGAACACTTTCTTTACTCCAGTAAATAAAGTTTTAAATTAAATGCTATGTAAGATGAGACAGAAGAAAACAGCTGGATACTGTTAGCACTTTTGTATTCTGCTCTCTTCTCTGGTCCTAGCTCAGGACAACTCACTAAAAATTTAGTCCGTGGGAAAAATAAATATAAATACTCGTATTAACAGATAAACTAAAATTATGCTAAAAGTATCAACTGGCAAGAATGATAAACTCTTCTTCAGTCATAATTAATCTGTCTTTAGACACTGTAAAGTTACTTCCTTAGGCTTCAGGTGACTACAATCCTGATTTGATTACAGCCCTTCAATATTTAATAAGCATGGGAATCTATAATTTGCCTAGAGGAAGAAAGGACCAAAACTGCACCAGGCTGAACTTCATTGAAACCTGCAATGTACAAACAGAAATCAGAAATGCAAACACAGCTGCTGCAGTAAAATCTACAAGGATTAAAAAAAAAAAAAAGAGTGGAAAGAAAAAAGGAAAAAAGATCAATTCAAAAGCATGTGAAATACTCCAACTCATGAAATGATTCAAAACCTCTTCAACTATTTTGCCATTTCTAAAAATGCTAGGTTTTGATATTAATTACTCCATTAACCTGCACTTATATATATATATTAATGCATTTATAACAGAAGAAGTAAAAAGTTTATTCAAAACCTTAATTTAGTCGTCTCAGAAAAAAACATTTAAAATTAGCTGCTACCTAGCATTTCACAAAACAGTTGGTCCTACAAATGTTTATCAAACTTGCTGCAGTGGAGAACACTACAGTACTGGCTGAACCATATGTATTTTTCCCCAAAAATTTACATATTGATGACTAAAAATTTGAAAACATGCAAAGAGGAATCATTTAGCAACTAACACAACACCAGTGTAAAAGTATGCTTTCAAAATTTCTTGGTGAATCCTATGTATCTTACAAGATTTCCACAACTGTCTTAACAGGTTCTGTTAACAAAGATAGGGTAAAAAATCCAAACAAAACCCCTAACTGAAACTGTAGAACAGATTTAAAAGACCCAAGTTAATTTATGTCCATTTATAACATTTCTCTCAAGAATTAAAATTAGTGCAATTACAACAGAATATTAAACCATGGCATTCTGTCCATGGGAGCAGGAGGATCAACATCTCCAGTATAACAGGCCCAGCTTCATGGAGACACAAATGCATTCAGTATTTAGAAGCATCACTTGTTTTCTTCACTGGTTTCTCCGTACATTTTGTGTTTAATACAGGTTCATCAAATGTATAGTTGCAATTAATGGCATTTACAGATTCTGTTGGATTTTTAATATGGTGATCAGAAAACCAGAAATAATAAAAGGAACCAATATAATTAGGAGAAGTTTACAATCAATATTTAATAGATAAGCAATTAAGTAAACAGAGGATAGCTGTGCTTTAACATGTTACAAAAAGATGAAGTAAACAATGAAAACGTGCGGCAATGAGAATTTCATTCCAAGTTATTGTCTTAGCTTTTCTCTCAGCTACTCATCCATGTCTGTTTTCTTAATAAAAACAAAAAATGGGACCGTGATTGTATTTTATTTATTTCTAAACAACAAAAATAAATCATGAAAAATATAAAGCTTTTGATTTGCAGATATCTGATCTCACTACCAGCTGGTCACAGCATAAGCTAATTTGGCCATGTAGACAATTTGTTTGAAGAAACCTCTTTTTTGAATAAAGACAGGATTAAAAAAAAACACCTCTCTACAATGAGAACTTGTGAATAATGACATTTTATAGTTAAACATCAATTTAAAAAAAATGCAAAGAGAGAATTCCTTACCTTCTGTAGTCTACCCAATAGTGTTCGACTAAGAGGATTTCCTACTGGGCTGAAGCACCCTGTGAAAAGAAAAGGCTGTGAATTTTCTGCTTGTTATCCTTTTCCATCGAATAAACCATTTTATTTTAAAATCATTATGTTAGCAGGGTATGTTTGACCAAATTCTAATGAAAAGCAGCAGCATCTTTCAGTCACAACTATGCATCCTTCAGTCAGGAACAGTTGGAGGGTTTATTTAACTAACAGACCTGACACAAGGTTAACTAATCCAATATTTCCATTCAAATGATTTGGAGAAGTAGCTCAAGCTATGTCCACATGCCACCTCGTGCTCAAAGCTGACACTATTATCTAGGCTGTATTGCTTTTCTCTTCATTGAATTTCCAAGTAATGCATACAAAGTTTTCCAACAGAAATGATCACAAAAATTCACAAAGGAATTACTTCCTTATTTTATCTGAAAGAATAACTATTCCTATTCAGTAGTCCCCTTTGATCATCTGAGTTCCTATCACAACACATCTTGCTGTTTATTTTATTCACTCTCTACATAGCACACTTGAACAAGTACTTGTAAATTCTTTTCTTTTCAGACTATTATGTTAACTACTAAGCTTAGGAAAATCCTTTCATCATCTATGGATTTATCTTTTTGTTATTGGTCTCCTCAGCTGTACACTTAAGAAAACATCTTAAAAAGAAAAGATACAAAAAAAAAATCTGAAAATCGTTGAACATGACAGTGAAAAATGCCACCGCTTCACTGGAGAACGGTTTCTTAAGGACAGAAATGCAGGCAACACAGAGTTAAGCTCACTGGATTTTCTCTATGAGACACTAGCTTTGAAACAAGTTTTGGTTGGTTTTTTTTTTTTTTAAAATAAGTTCTGAAAACTCTTTTCATTTGCCACACCAAAAAACTGCTTTTGAGGAGTCCAGTAGCTGAATAAAGAGGACTTTTCAGATTCACATTCCCATGTACTGGCAGAGCTCCACAAGGAAACTTGCACAACTCCACCTACAGTATACTTTCTAAAGCCTAGTGGTTTTGACTTACACAGGAGATTTACTCATAAATGTTTAATCATTAAGATATTAAGATATTTAGATATTTCTAACTAGAATAAAAGCTGCAAGCTCAAATAACTGTAGTTAAACCATGCTCCTGCAATTCTGCATGTGACTAATCTCTTACTTGTGAGAAATCCTAAATACATGCAATAATGGATTATTCAGCTTCATTTATGTATTAAAAACATTTTGATCTTACTAATTTCAAAAATCTTGTACAAATTCTGAAATATTTTGTTTTGAAAGGCTTACTTTGCTTTTATTACTTTTTCCCACCTACTTTAAGAAGAAGAAAGAGATGAGAAGGTAAACCGTTTTCTGAATTCAACCCATATTAAAGACAGTAGTCCTGAAGGCAACCTTTTTTCAAATAAGCTATTTGCCAAAACATTTGTTCAGCACTAACCAAAAGTCAGTGGGGATATTACTCCTATTAATATTGTTATCTACACACTCACAGAGTCAGAAAACCTGATGCTACAGAGATGATACAACGTATGGATATACTGTCACATATAGAATGTATCAAGTCTTTGAATAAAAAACAAACAAACTGAAAACCAATAAAATGTCTGCATGATAAAAAATTTTATTTTTTAGACAGCGAATTTGAGCATGGGAGTGTTGTGCCAACTCACACAAACCCTACTAAGATAGAAGATACATAAAGTATGCGATAAAAAAAATTGTTTGTCTGGAAAAATACTCAAGTTTTAATTAAAAACAACATTAATCTGCATTTTTATCAGTAGCATCATTGACCTTCATATTCTTCTAAGGAAAACACACATTACTTCTAAGTGCTCCTGGACTGTACGTTTATGCATGTCAGTACTCCTGTGCAGCCTCTATATTCAGCTGCTTCTGAGGTGAAAACTGTATGTTATACCAATATTCCCAATTAAGCCCTGATAAAGGACAGCACAGACCTGCTACACTGCCAGCATAGGATAGAGACAGATTTGTGTAACTCAAAGATACAAGGAGTGCTGTACAGAATTCTAGAAGCTGGCACTGGTTCAGACTCAGTGTTTTCCATGACTAGAGACAAAACAAACAGAAAATTTTTACTACTTTGCTTGAGGTATAAACTGATCACAGCACACCTGGGCACAAATACTCTATGATCATGCCTACTGGTTACCCCAAAGTAGACTTTAGTGTTATCTGTTACTTGTTTTTAATTATCAGGCATTCCTTTAGTAGCTCCTACATTCAAAAGGGTCATATTAAAAAATGCCAAGCAAACCAAACAAACCCAAACCAATAAAAGAACAGCCAGTTCAAACCTTCCTCATTCACAAAACAAGCTCCATTCAGCAAGCAAGGGAATATCCATCCCTTCTTGCCCAAGTGAAGCAGTAGAATTTAAAAGCAATGTTCCACAGCTACAGGCTTGATATGGTTCCATGCTTGATGAAGCATGTAAATGACATCAAGCAGGTGTGACTAACAGCCTCAGCAGTGCTTGCTTTGGTTCTCTCTCATCCAGGCTGTACATGCTTTTCAACTACTATATTGAAACCGAGGTCTGGATTCCAGAAGGACATTTCCACTTGATCTAAACATTAAGTTTACAGGACACCGTGACCTGCTAGGACTCTCGCTTAGTCTAAGCTTACAGAAAGGTCATTAAATCCCTTGTAAGGTCAAGCCTGAAACATTCCTAACACCCAGCATAATCTAGACTGTTCTATCTTAAGGATGCTTCAGAATCACTAACGGAGAAGCATTTTTACTGATGCAAATGTTTTACTTGTACTCTCCAACAATCTTCTTATCTGCTGTCCTCACCTTCAAAATCATATACATCTTGAGAAGCTAATCTTCCCTATGAAAGTCTCAACATTTGAATTACTGCATTTCTTACTACTCTGCATTGATTCTTCAGTGGTTTCCTTCACATGGAATTTTACATGAGAACGTATTACTTCTAGGAGAACTTACTGCTAATATCTAGCTGCAAATCTAGCATCTCAAAAGGGTAGATGTTAATCCTTTACCTCAAATGATCAGAATTTTCACGTCGACACAATTTAAGGGCAGGGCAGCACTTCTTTAGGGTCCACATAATCCTATTGTTACACTTATGTGGTAAGCCTATCAAAGAACTGGTTTGAAAAACAGTGTATCTGTCTGCCTTGAGGGGAGTCTGAAACGATGGCAGTCTCCTATACAATTTGAACGGTGAACTGAAAGTGTATCCTCAGTTCCCATTGGCCATTTCTGGCAATTTATTCTTTTGCAATGTAAAGGAAAGAAGACGGAAGCCAAGCAGTTATCCAGTCCAAAATGTGTATGTAATACCAAGTCCCCAGTTTTATTGCATACTTTCACTGAAAAGCTACCCTCTGATAAACACCTCAGTCTGATCAAATTCTAAGTTGTTGGACTGAAATGCACAAAGCAAATGAGTTCACTACAAAATAGACTTATGTAGAAATGACATGATTTATTGATATGACAGCAGCAAGGGTGCCCCAGAATAGCACTTGTAATAATTAAGAGCACTTTCTTTTAAACAACAGCATCTTTAGCGATTTTGTTTGAAACTAATAGCATAAGGGGCAGAATAGGGAAAGAAGTCTTTCTAGGCAGTCACATAATTCCACTATTATCCTACTGAACTGTCTATAACCACCCAATGTAAAATTTTTTTACGAAAAAATGCTTTTTTAAAAAATGTTAAGAGAACATTTATTACACTACTCCTGTTTTAATGAACTTTTCAAAAGAAGGCTTTTTCTCACTTTCTGGAATGTTCTTGATAAATTAATTTTTTAATTACTAAAGGTATTTGAGCATAATAAATCTCTAAGGATTTCAATCACACAGAATCTACAGCTAATGCAATCATTCAAAAATTTATCCTGGAAAATTCTCAGAAAATCACAGAGCAAAGGACAAATATATATCTAAGAAGACTGAAATATGTTAGTATTCAGACATTTCTGTGACAAACACCTCTAAACCATGCAGAGAGAAAAAAAAAAATCTTACCCTAGTTATACATTCTTCTGTTTTTAACTGAGTTTTACTTTAGGTTTCTACTAATTGATAATGTCTCAAAAACCACAAAAAAATTCCTGGAAGACATGAAAATAAACAATGCCTCTAGGAAATGATATTTCTTATTGCAGACATTCTTATTAATTATATCATGGTCTCTTGTGACACAGTGTAGTTAAAATACACCCAATTAAATAATAAACACTGGAAAAAGAGTCAAGTCAGATATGAGATGAGTATGTGTAGACCAACTGACTCCTCTTCCTACTCCTCTTCTGTGGTTTAAAACTGTTTCCAGTACTGAGAATCATGTTTTCAGCACAGTCACAGTAATATGACTTTTAGCATGACCTTTATGACCAAAGGATCTTTTAATATGCAATATAATCTCTACTTTGGGTTCCAAAGGTTTCAAAGAAAAGTTTAGAGGTTTTAAAGTAAAAGCTCTCAGCTATTTCTGCAATTTAATTTTTCAAACTATGTATAATGTAAGGGAATTAAGATAACTTTGTAATGATCTAAATATATATTAATCTTCCGTGAAAGACTTTATCCTCAAACCAATTATGCTCAAATAGATCAAACAGAATTCATTACATAAAAAGATGGTTTATATATTGGGTAAGAACCTGCTTTCCTTTATTTAAACATAGGATCACAAATATATTTAAAACCCACTATAAGCATTTTCAGATGCAGTTCACACAAAATGAAAGGAGTGGATGCAGTACTTAACACAAGCGTACCTTTTTGTTTTACCAGCAAAGCAGATGTTCCGTTAATATCCATTGCTTTAGGTGAAAACCCACTTCCAACTCTGCTCTACATAACTTAGTCTAGCACCTATGATTTTGAAGATATTCCAGACTGAACAGGAGAATTGATAGGACCAAAGCATATTGAAAACCATTTTAGTGAAGTTTAATCTGTATCATAGTGACAGGACAAGAAGAAATGGTCTCAAACTGCATTAGGGCAGGTTGAGGTTAGACATCAGGAAGAATTTCTTCATGGAAGAGATTGTTAAGCATTGAAACGGGCTGTCCAGGGTGGAGTCACCATCCCTGGAAGTGTTCAAGAAATGACTGGATGTGACACTTAGTGCCATGTTCTAGTTGACAAGGTGACTCTTGTTAAAGCTTGTACTCAGTGATCTCGTAGGCCTTTTCCAAACTAAAGAATGCTGTGATTCTGTGATCTTGTAAACCACTTAAAATGTACTTGCTTAGAACCAGCAGTTCTCACACGCTGCATATACAAAGGTGCTGTGATGGCAACCTTACTGAATGCAAAGGTCTTCTATGAACACCTCTAAGATTCTTGCAGTGTATTCTCCACTGATAGAAGTCTACTCAGGGTCAGCCCATGCCATTACTAGCACTCTCCTTTTCTCTTGCCCATCATTTTCTTCTATCAAAGCATCCTGAAAAGGTTGAACTATCTCCTCAATGTCATTCTCATTTTCTAAGTCGGGTTCCAATTGTTGGGGGTTAGGTTTGTTCCTTCTTTCTCTAAAGAATTTTTTCCCCACAAGTTACGAAGGAGACCAAGTGTTGGATACTTGAGAGTACTTAACCGAAACAAAAGAGGTGGACAAAGGTGGAAGGGGAAGATAACGCAGGTAAAAGACAAAGCTTGAGGCAGCTGCGGGCTTTTCTTTTTCCGGCGTTCAGGGAGACGCGTGTCTGCCGCTCCTCGAGGATCTCAGCCGCCGCAAAGCACGCCGAGCGGAGAACGGCTGTTGCTGGCTGGAGGAGTTTCACTGTGGCCAAAGGGATCCAGTCCTGGGAAATCTACTATCACCGGTTCGGCCTGAATCCGGAGTTTTCCCGGCCACCCGCGGGGAGCTGGTCCAGGCCCTGCCTCTCCTTCGGTTTTCTTCGGCGCTGCTCCTATTGCTACAGTGTGACCCTGCACCCCCTGCGCTGCCGGGACATCCTGCCCCTGCCTGCCGGGACACCCTGCCATCCCAGCTACCAGCCCGGGACTTTTCCACTGTTTCAGCTTGGTGCTCTGAGGATCCTGCAGGGACACCGAAACCAAACTGCCCTGGGTTTTGTGAAACAAAGCCCTCAAGGTTCTTGGTACTGTTGTCGTTTGTCATTAATGCTGTAGTTGTTTGGTGGGGGGGGAGTTTTTTTTTGTGTTTGTTTGCTTTGTATTACATACTAGTAAAGAACTGCTATTCCTATTTCCCAAATCTTTGCCAAAGAGCCTCCGATTGTAATTTTACCTGGCAGATACCTGTTTTCCCAAACCAAGACACCAATTTATTAACCTAAATCTATCCACTTAAAACCACAACCCAGAATCTATAGGACAAATAGAACCCCTCTCTGTTTGCTGTCTCACTTTTTGTAAGTTATATAGAGAAATATCTGTTAATTTATTTTGCTCATTGGATATGAGAGCTGTTTACAAGCTATATACATTTCAGCAAAATGAGAGACAAAAAACCTCTGGCAGCTGTACTGCCTGATGTCACTCCTCCAGTTAGTGGAGATTGATCTAGATGGCAGGCATAAAAAAACCCTCTCCAAGTTCAGCTGAAACAGGTGCGCTGATAGCTGGAAAAGCATAACTTGTTTTTGTTTCTCTTCCCCATCACTATTAATACAATGAAAACCTGTAAACTAACAAAATAATCTTGGGAAATTATGTCAGTAGATCAGGCTTTGTTTACCATTCAAAATAATACTCTATATAGAAAAGTCTGTACAGAAGGATAAGTTTTCTATGAAAAAGTAATGTTTACCTTTTCAATCAACTGTTTACCAAACACAGTATGAAAAAGAGTTATCTAGAAAAAACCTCTAGGGAGTTACACAATTCAGGACCATGCAGTTCCATACATTGCGCTGCAGCTTCTTAAACACAGCATGTGATTTCCCAGTGGATGCCCCAGCTGCAGCTACTAGATCAACCCTGGGTACCCAAACCATGAGCAAGTCACAGTTTTCCTGACATGAGAGACACAACTGCCCTAGGGTGCTTTAACACAGTAACCTCCTTATCCATGGACTGACGCAGTTATCTCTAGCTAATGCATCTGGCTGTCTGATTCCAGAGCTCAAGTGACCAGGTAGTTTGTCCCTGCAGCAGAGCTAAGTGAATAGGAGCAGTGGAACAGAGCAAGGCTTAAATTCACACCTGTAGATCCACAGAGAGATACCTTTGCTGTAACATCAACCAATTCCAATCCTCATATAAGAGACCTCAGAATCAGACAGCATGAACATGAAAACACTATGCTTCTGGCACTGCCAGATCCCACAACATAATTATATCTCTCATCAGCCAAAAGAATGCATAGAGATATTCATTCAAGGTTAGCCACCATGTTCATTCCTGGTTCAAGGTACACAAGGGCACACACATGTCTTTGCTCTGAGAATAATCCTCCACAAGGAGGACTATAGAGAGTGTCTGTCACTGGCTTTGGGTTTCATTTGAAAACATTTATTCTGTACTTAGGCACAATGAAGAGGCAGAATTGGGCCCCTGTTTACAAAAAGCATAATGAAGTAAAAGCTATTGCATCACAAAAACAATTAAAAAATCCAACTTTTTAATTAGAGATTAAAATCAAATACATTTAGCAGCCTACACACCCACCTAATTATTTCTGAGTAATCTTATCAAACCATCATCTTACATTTTTCTCGCAAATGTTAAGTTTCTACAGTACCATATATAAACAATGCAAGTAGTAGCACATGTCCCAAGCATTCTTTTGAAGTAAAGAACATTTATTGAATTCATGCTAATCGGGAACGTGCTAATTTACGACACCTTCTAACATTACATCACAATGGCAGTAGATATCACTGAAAATGAGGAGAGGTTGTAGTATCCAGTTGTTTCTTTCTACAACTTGGAGAACAGAAAGTGATTCTACAGCAAACATCAATAAGCCTGCACAGATACCATCAGCTTTCTGAAATCAGATTGGCAGCATTATTTACAAGTTTTTAGATAGCAGATAAAAGAGATGTAAGGAAAATGCAGACTATGACGCATTCTTTGTATTAATAAGAGTTATTTTTCTTCTAGTGCTGCAGATATCCTGAGTCATTATTAGTTTTGTTAAGCTCACCTGGACTATTTAAAAGCAAATAAACCAAAATAAAAAAGAAACTTATTTTGTATTCTATTACATGTAGTTTGTGGTGCTCCCTGTCAAAAAATACTTCACAAAATATAAAACCTGCAGTCCCTTGGAGTTGTAGATGCCAAACACCGAAGTAGCAACCTTCACTTTTGGGTTTAGTAATATTTTTGCTTCTGCTTTAACTCACCCTCCTAGAATCAGAGGAAATGGAGTTCTTAAGCATGATTTCTGATTATCTGCTTTTTAAAAATATGTAGAAGAGTTAAATTCTATTTATTAATACAGATAATTCCTGTGTAATACAGTTAAATAGAATTTAACTGTCTGCAACTCTCAGTCAAGTATCTTATGGCCTCATGACTCTCCTCGTGTCTTTAAAAAACATACTTAACTACAGATAAAAGACAAAGAATGAAAATTACGCAAGGAAGGAAAACAAAGTAATTTTTTGCATGGTTCTTCCCACAACAGGAATTCAGCATCGGCTAGTTACTCACAGTTACTTCTATCAAATTAGCCTGCCAGTCTACAAGTGGAAAGCTGTAAGAAAATATGCTTAGAATACCACAAATATCTTTCAAAATCAGCTATTAACACATATTTGCAATGCAAAGTCTTGTCAGCTAAGTAAAAACAACCAGTTACTGCATAAACTACTGAATTTCTATATTAACCAGTAAGCCTCACAATGTCAAATCACATCTTGACTGGAAAAAATCTAAAGAAAAATTCAAATATTGAAGAACTTGCATAGCATTTTCCTAACATTTACATGCAAGGTAAAATAGCACCACCAACATCACGTGCAATACGCTGGAAAAAATAAGTCAACTTGATATTTCAGGTCTTTGTCATGACTAGGATAGCCACTACTTTCTCTATGACATAAGTACTTTCAGCCAGTATTGAATATTAATTCAGTACTAAATATTACCAGAAAACTCCATGAAATAGCCAAACAATTCATACATTATCAAACCTGAAAAATGCAGGACCATTGGCAGACACTATACCAGGAAACCATCACATCAGATTTTTAATTTGGTCTCAAATCAAAAGAGTAAGGAAAAACATTCATGGCAAACATACTTCTATATTCAGAAATAAAAGATCATGTCTTTAAAACACACCCCCAAGTTTACTTTCCATTTTGTAGTTCAGAAATTAGAGTGGCCAGATATTTCATGGAAATATTTGTGCAGTGAAACCAAACTACTCCATGCACACTTTTTGAGTTTTCAGAAAATTTATAAACAAACTACTTTTGGAAGGAGTTTTTCTATGTATCAGTGATTAGAACACATATGAATAAGTAAGCCCCCTCTAATTAGTATCCATTTGTATAGAAAAATAAAATAATGGCCTTCAACCACTTTGGTAACAAAAATCTGAATATACTTCCTTGTAAATAACATATGAAAAAGCACTTGAGACTAATATTGATATAATCTGTTACAGAGGAAATATACTGATACGTTATGTCCAACATTAAAGCAACACATTGGAAATCCAGCTGGGCACAGATTTCAATGATACTGATTTTTCACTTTCCTTTACCTACAAGGTCTGCAAAGGTTTTTAGAATGCAACAGCAACCTGTTACTGCTTTTACAGCAGTGGATTCTTAGAATGCTTGGGTCTTAGGTGGGCGATATGCAAAAAGAAAAATGCATCGAAAATATTTGCAATTAACATAATTAGGAGCCAATACTCCCTTTAATTTACAACAGTAGTACCTGATCTGAGGAGAGGTAAAAGAAGGAAAATCAATACAGGCAGATTGATAAAGAGTGGCTGTGCCCAGCTGTAAGCTAAGACCACATTTCTAAAACTCTGGATTATCCTGGAGGGAACAGAATTCTCTCCAAAGTTCAATCAGGAGCACAAAATGCTACAGCTGAGATTAGAAGACAGTAAGACTTTTCACTATCTCAGTGGCAAGCCAGAAAGTAGAAGAAACAGTCCTATCCAGTGAATTAGTATCTTGCTTGTATAGGAATTTTGCAAGCAAGACTATTTGCACAGCAAATCTAAAGACGTAAACAAAAATAATAATGACAATTAAATTCTGAATGAAGAAATACCATTTGACTAAATATTTTTTACAGTATCATGAAATACAATTTAAGTCCTTAATACAATACCATACTAGCTTTTTTTCACATCATCACATAGGTAGTGCCAAACAGTTAAAAACTACAGTATTTTAACTTGTAAGCCTAATTATACGACCCATCCACTCTGGTTTGACTACCAGTTGCAGCTAAAATCACTACTGACTATGCTCATACAGCATCTCCAATAAGTGAAAACCCAGACAAATGCAGCAAGTGCTAAGTTTTCATATTCATCAGTAAGAGGAAGGTTATTAAGGTCTGATTATTCAAGGAAAGGAAATTCTTCTCCCATAGCCTTTTCTAAAAGGAACCCCTGTTTCTATGCATTATGAATGATATCTGAGTTTCTTTAAAACTGACTTCATCACCAACTGCTACAAACATTTGCTTCTTCAAAAGGACCAAACAACTGAAAACCACAGAAAATTATCTAGCAACACTCTTAAATTTGGAAGTCTCAAAGCATATGTTTTAATAGCCTTATTCAGTAAACCTTCCTAGATGGTTTTTGCACACACTTACGTGCCAATTATTAACTCAAGAACTGGTGATACAGACAACCCTGGACACACCTTGTTCTCTTTGAGTGATTCCTGGAACTTACTCTGAAAATTGTTTCGGTAAGAAAAGCTGATTTGCAGGAAGAGTCTTAATTACAACCACCCTTTCAACTGCTGAAGATCCTCTACATGTGTGAGTAGCAAACAAAGATGGAAGTTTCCTTTATGTTCTGTACCAGAAGGAAAAAAGGTTTCCAATAAAATACTGTTATCAAGGTACACATGATGTGGTATACCATAGATGTGCATTGGGTGGGCACTACACTCCAAATCTTGCAAATAACAGTAGAACAATTCTATTTCTTCTCCTCTTGTTGCAACTTTTTATGCAGAAGCAGCCAAATCTGAAGACAATATAATTTGGCAGAATATACATTATATTAGATTGAACTGCTGGACACAAAAGGTGAAAAGTTGCCACTAATTAATTAATATCTATATTCAGAACCTGCATTTTAAATTATTTCGAAAATGAAAAATTCCAAGAACATGCTCGGAGTCCTTAAAAGAAAGAAACACAAGCTTGGTTTTAGCTAGAACCAGGCCCACAACAGAAGCTCTTCAACTAGCAACATGCATAACTCTGTAACAACAGTCTCCTGAACAAGCAGAAGAGGTGACACACCTCATGGATACCTCCTCCGTCTTGAGACAGTCACAAAACCCCTCACTTTAAGGACAGAATCATCCTCTTTTACTACAGAGGTGAACTCTGGTTAAATGTGATTATCCATTAATGAAAATTCAAAGATGCAAGGAGTAGGAAAATGAAACCTATTCAAGGTCTTCACCTGAAAATACAACACTTCACCAAGTGAATCTTATTATGCTCTGCAGGTGCACAGGAACAACCAGAAGTTTGGCGAATGAACTCTCATGACATTTCAAATTGCTACTAGGCAATTTGTCACACCAAAAGATGCTCAATGCACACTTTGAAAGAAGCTCCAATTTTCTGTATTTTATTATTTGGTATATTAGCTTCAACAGTCTGTTTCCTTTGACCAGTCAGACTCTGAAAAGATTCCAGAAAGACCTGTATCAACACATGCCACTGCAACACCCTTCAGCTAATCTGTAAAAAACTCCAATCAATGAGGCACCAGAAGCTAGCATAGACAGACAGCTGGAGTAGAGATTGACAGGATAGGAAAAGGGGATGTGATATCTAGAATCATATGGGGATGCAGTATGCTGGAATCAATCTTTAGATGAGATACAGAATGTCAAATATTATCTGTTACAGGGTCAAGTAAGAACCTTCTGCAAAGGGACTGTCCAGCAAGTCAGAACAAAGTCCAGGCTCAAGTGAGCAGAGGAAAAACACTAAAAGACTTCTTTTGAATTTACCTGTTTGTCACTTGAATCCTTTTCTTTGCCTGAGGAAGTAAAAACTGAAGAAACTGAGCCCTAATTGTGAGAGGAAAACATGAGCAAGGAACCTCTGAAATCTCTTCCTTCACTGCATGCCGTAAGGTTGCAGAAAACACCCAAATACAAGTTTTCAGAAGCACAGTTTTAAGAGAATTCTAGTGCTTCATTTGAGGTCAATAAGTAATGAGTCACTGTTCCCTACAACCTCCAGCAAGCAAGAAAGCAAGCTAAAGATAAGCATGCAGGCTCCAGCGAAGCTCTCATTTCATCTGGATCAAGGCAGCACATTGAGGCCAGCTCTGTATGTAACAGCAAACTACTGTGTGACAACAGCAATGTCTGAGTTACATACCCATAGAAGCCCTCACTTCTCTGTACTTGACTTCTGCTTTCTTAATGCTTTCCCAAGCCACCATCCTCTACCACTAGTTTCTACAGGACCAACATGATCTGTACCGAACTACAATGACCAAACTGCATCAAGTACCACAACCTACTGCAGAGCATACTACAGACCACATACACCCAAAGTTAACTTTAAAGGTGTTGTATTAGTAGAATTAATCATGTCTGGGAAGTTTGCTCTCACTGAAATTGGTGCTTCAGCAATGAGAGTAACAAGGTGTATACGAATCCATAGAAGTTTAATTGCTTCACGTATCTATCAACAAAATTAGCAAAGGCTTTTTAGTGCAGTTGAAAAAGTATACATGTGGACCAAAATGGGATGGAAAATGTATGTTTAAAACATAATTTTTTTTTGATGCAATAAGGTTTTGCTAACTTGTCAAAACCAGTGATGAAGTCAAAGTACTTTGGTCTCCTTTTGGGAGATGGAGATGTCTCCCTCCTGTGCACCATGGCTGCTACTGGGTTTTTGCATAGTTCTCCCAGCTCCTCTGGAAATGACAGGAACAGAAGGATTGGAGCAATACAAGGAGTGATCAATTTTCCCATTTTATTCACTCATGTTTATTGCTGTACAGACAGCATCTTTGCTGATGTGAGCTTTCTGCTGGACAAGAGAACTGATACTTTACTGGACAGTCCTTGGCAGAAAGACTTACTCCCCTTCTGTGACCAGCTGAAATTTCATTCAAGCGCGTTGTTGCCTCGTGGCTTAATAGCCCAAAGTAACAGACAAGTTCAGAATGAAAACAGTTAACAGGACCTCTCTACTTAGGAATTAATTGCATTCAGTTGTTTTAGGATCCACATAACTGAGAAAGTAAGGGCACACTTAGGCCAAATCACTTTTGGCAGAGACTTTCCACAGTACTACGTCACACCCTGATTTTGCAATCTCTATCCACTGCTGCCAAACACAGAGTAATGCTTCATTTAATCCACACCCTTGTATAATTTGGCTGAGAGAACTTCCTTTAGCCTGAAGGCTCAGCAGTAATTACCCTAACATACACCAATTTCAAGTAAATATAAATGGTGTTCTTTAGATAAAGTTTTTGGAATCTTCAAAGATTGCTGTTATTGTGCTCTGTATTTAGTGTACTTTTTAGAGAAATATTTTAATTAACTTACCTAGAAGAAAGACGAAAAAGAACATATAATAAAGGAACATGGGTATCTTTGAACTCAGTATAAACAATTCTAGCAAGTTTAACTAGAAAATACAAACTCTTCTGACATTTATAACATCTTATCAATCAGACAGAAGAAACTGGATAAGCAACCTTTTACAATAGAAGAACTAGATTGTCATTAATGTTAATGGTTATGTCTCTGTGCCTTTACTATTCTGTTGGAACATTTTTGTAGTTAGATGAATCTATTTATATAACTTACGTTTTCAAATTAAGAAAACATTTTTACTATTCATTTTATAAATGTAAACACCCAGCTCTTCTACCTTAAAACAAGGTCCTGTATTTGTGCCTTGAGCCAGAACTCTGACATTGTCCAGTGATGTGGGCAGCATAGCAGGGTCACAGAGCTCTGAGGAAGTTCCTTTCTCTGCAGAACGGCCTGAGCTGCCTTGAAGCCATGATGAAGGCACAGGTGTGTCCTGACACTCTCAAGTTTTATTTACTGCCAAAGTCAGCTGTTAGCCGGAACATCATGAGCCTCTGTGACCTATTTGCACTGAAGAAACTGAGTCACAGCTATTTCAAAATGTAAATGGTATAGCCAAATAGGTTATAAAAGAAGGAGGTATAAAAAAACCCCAAAACCATCTTGTGATAGATGTTCCCATTGCTTTAAAAGAAAACTAACTTTGAGAAAAATATCTGTAAGTTGTATTTTTCAGTTCTTCCATTGCGTTATAAGCAAATAATAACAAAAAACCCTGATATTTTCTTTCTTTCTTTCTTTCTTTCTCCCTTCTCTTACACATTTCCCTCAAGTCAAAGTGAGAGATATGAGTATCTTAAAATGAATGATCATTTTCCCCAGGGGAGTTCCCATTCAAATTAATAGACACATATAAAAAGCACTTTAGACTTAATGCTCTTCTGCTTATGGTAAAAATACTTCTAGCAAACATCAGTGTAATTACGTCAGTTGACACTTGCTGAGAGCTGATCTGTGGTGTTGAGCTGGTGATTTCTCTCTACTGAGTTCTCCTACCATCTTTTGAAAAATAAAGAGGAAATCTGCTAACTGGATCTAAAACTTTACTCATTATAATAAATTCTCAGTGACTATGGAGTAATCTTTAATTAAAACAAAGGCCTGTAAGGACTGTAAAGGTATGTTTATCTTTGGTTAATAGGAGGAAAAAAATCCCCAAACAGAATAACACACTCAAAAAACAAGGGACTAAAATAAGTGACATTTACTCACTTGAAAAGGGCTAGTATTCTGCATTACTGTTATCCAGACCAAGTGGTGGTGGGGATCTTTAAGTAATTCCGTTTCCAAAAGAAAGAAAACATACATTCTTGATCCAGTCAGAGAGTTAAAATCAATTACATTCCACAAATTACAGAAAACATGAGAATTCTGCAAAGTCGCAATAAGATATTTTTTGTATTTACGGAAAGTAACTCACATTTCTACATTTAGGAATGTAAAAGAAAATACTAGGCAAATTTTTTTAATTTTTTGGCATCAATGTCCCACTAGAATAATTAAATGAAAAGGGTCACATTTAAAAAAAATCATCCCCATAAAAATATTAGAAGAGTTCTCTTGGAAATTTTTTAAAGTTTCCATTTATGAAAAGTATGTCAGGCAGAATTAGTTGTTCAGACACATGACAGAGTAGGAAGACAGCAAACTGCATAAGAACACAGAAAAACAACTGAAAAGTGAGAGACAAGCACTAGGCCCTTATTTCTTTCACCTTGATGCACATTCCCCTTTTTCAAACACATGACATAACCTACTAGCAGCAGACTGTAGCTTGCAGGAAGCTAAGCACTCTGCAAGCGTTCATTCTCATGTATCACTTCCTGTGTTGGCAGTACCTCTACAGGACACACTAGAAGTGTTCTGCATTTCTGTCCAGTTCCAGACTTAATGGGTAGCAGACTGCTAATCAAAACATATTTCGCCCACTGTACTGCCTGATCACATTGAGGCCATTAGGACTATCCCTTAGTGAACAGAAAATGTGCATTTCTCCCTCTGTAGAGGAAGGAGGGAGTAGTAGTAGTAGTGAGAACAAACAGAAAAGATAAACAGATCAGGCAACCAGTGCAAAGACTACTAAACCATTTTGCACAGGCCTCATAGTATCACTCCATTATTGTCTCAATCAACAACACAAAAAAAGGCCAGCAGACTCACCAACGCTAATGAAATTGAGAAACTTTGTGAAATTATTATACGTTACCTACTTCCCTTTTGCAAGTTTTTTCATAAATAAAATAAAGTAAAATTAGTTTCCTATCATTAGCTATTCTTCCTAGCAGATTGCACTACACTCAAACCATTTTCAACTAATAGTGTGGGTTCTGAACCACTTTTAGGTGTGTATTTGGTTCGCTTCACTGTAATATGCTTCTGCCCCAGTTTTAAGATGTGGGGATAAAAAGAAAAATGTCAATGGGACATTATGGCAAATTGCTACACCATTTCCATAGCTCTGATCTGTGCAGCCCTGCAGGCTTAATTGCTTTCACCATCTCAGCAAATCTAAATGAAGCTGCTGGGTGAGCTAATGAGGCAGCATACATTACAATTCAACAGGGAAAAGATATACCCACATTCTTTCATAACAGAATTGAGTTCTTTTCTTGTGTTTATATTCTTGACAAGAAGTCTTTTACACACACTCAAGATATTTCTGTTAAAAAGTGAATAGGAAGATATTTCACTCCTACATTAAAATTTGATTTGTTAAAATCAAATAGTATTAACACTAATATGCTAGGATTAAAAAAACAAAAACATTTATTCAGTGATCTGTATGCCATTCAATTTGGCTGCACAGACTGGATCCCAGAACCAGATTTCTCCAATGGGCACTCCCACTGGCACTCCCTCTAAACAAAAATGTTCCCTCCCCAAGGTCAAAATTGTGTATTTTCAAAAGGCACAGTAGTGCAGGGAAGATGACAACGCTGCAACCTGTACCACATGGCTTCTTTTAGTCATCTTTTGTCTTTCAATCATTTCTTTCAAGAGATACTATAAATATTGTATTTCATCTCATACTTGGACTATACAGTACACATACATGCACCCTCCAATTTATATATACTCTGTTGTCTTTTTTAGTATCTCTCTGGGATATTTTGTTGGTGATTATTCTCAATTTAGAAAAAATAAGTTATCTGAATAATGAAATTGAATTTAAATGTTGATTTGGTACATTTTCAATTACAGTTCATGCAAGTCTTCTTTCCCCTAAGAGAAAGAAAAGTATCTAAGAAGATCATCTTTCTTAGTAAGAGATGAAAAGAGTAAGGCTACACTGAAGAGGTTTTCTACAGACATTCTTCGTTGAGTAGCACAAAACTATGTGAAAGGCATATACCAAGCAAAAAACCCAAACAAACTATCCAATTCCTCCAGGGCTGTTGCAGTACAGAAGAATAGATATTACAGAACTGGGGAGAAAGTATAAAACCCTGGAAAAAAAAATCTATGATTTAACACACATACATGACTGCAACTTTTGACGTGTTTCTGCAGCATCTCTGCACAATGTGAATTTTGTTACTTGGTGTACCTCCTTTTTCTGATTCTAAAAAACCCCCAGAGAATAAAAATGGTATTTTAAGAACATTTAATTGATGCATAAATATTTCTGATATCTTTGATGAAGAAATCTATTTCACCATTTGCTTGAGACTGAAAGAAGCAGTTTTAAATAGTCTATCAAATGTAACAGAGGACTTAAATGTGAACTCAGTTTTGTTAATATCTTCAGAGAGCAACAAAGAGTGCTTTGAAGCTTTCCCTTTATATAGGTGGAAAACACCTTTGATTGTCAGTTGTGTTAATGGAGAGAAAATTTCTAATTGTTCTCAACCCTGCCAAAATGTTGTGTTTTTTGTTTTTGAGATTTTCTTTAAAGATACAAGAACCATCACGTTTCTAGCACATACGTAATTAATTTTTAAGAGCAAGTTTAATTAACTGGTTTTATTGAAGTCCAAATTTCAGTGAACAGATCTGCGTAGTATTTATAGTCGAGCTTCAATCTCCCACATAATTAACAATTAGGGTCACTGTTAATTACAATGACTTGAAACCTAAAACTTATTTTAGCAAGCATGTCCTGAACATAGTGGTAGTTACTGAAGAGTCACTGTTGAATAAAGCCCAAAGATGCCGGATATTTCTTTCATGGCATGCCACAGACCTGAAAAACAGTGTCTCACAGAGAAGGTGATTTCACTGTCCAAAGATGCTCACGGCAAACAAAACCAGAGGGGATTTTAATGTCTGTCAGCTAGAAGGAGCAACTGAAAATCTGGAGCTTTTGCTACTTCCCTATTTGTTTAAAAAATAATAACTAGGAAATGGGTCATCCTGGAAGAAGTTATGAAAGAGGAGCATATGAGAATAAAAGGACAGGAATGTTTAGGAGGAAGTCCTGGATAACGCACAGTGCACTGCTGAAAAACAACACTACAGGCCAGGTATGATAAAAATAGCACTAAGCATGAGCATAACCAGAGCTATACAGCACAGGCAAGGTAAAACCTCAATTCTGACTATCAAAGATACATCTTAATCAAATTGTATTACCAAGGAAGAAAAAAAAAAAGCAAAGGAAGAAGAAAAGAAGTTCAGCAACCTTAAATATTATGTACCTTTAGGGACAGATTCCTTTTAGTACTAACACCCGTAAGACTTCATGAATCTATTACAAATGTAAAACTCAAAGGGGATGACTTTCTCCAAAGGCAAACATCTAGCAAACTTTTCAAATTACTAAGATAGCTATGAGCACAGCTACAACTATACCAAGGCAGACACAAAAATTATCCTGTCCTGATGTGGTAAAATGAGTCACACTCTTGATGGAAAATTTCAGCTAACAGGCTATCATGACAGACAGTAAGAAAACCTAAGTTCCACGCCTTTCCCTCCAATTTAAAACAATTTTTGTGAGAGGAAAGCACACAATACACATTTTCTTTAATTAATGCTGTTAAATCTGATCAAATGTCTCTAATGAAGTGCTTTATATGTAACATATAAAAATAAGTGGATCCATGTCTTGTACCTGTTTTGTGGCACTTATTTAGCTAATTACTATTTGACAAAATTCATTACATTTTTCTAGTAATTTTAACCATGCTCTTGACAAAACTCTCTTGCACAGCATTGCATAGAATCAATGGGAAAGCAATAGATGTTGTTAACCTTGAATCTGGCAAGACTTGCCTCCCCATAACATTCTCACAGACAAACAGCTCAAGTGTGCACTGTGTAAAACAGACAGTGCAGCAGACTGCAAGTTGACTGAGCTGGAGAGTTTAGAGGTTTGTAACCACTCACATGAAATCCAACTGAAGACTTCAGACCAGCAGTGCACTCCACAGGTCACTACTGGAGTCCATACTTGAACTTCTCCATTAGTGACCTGGATGGTAGGACTGAGTCCATCCTCAATGAATTTGCAGATGATAAAAATCTGGGAGGAGGGGCGGATACAGCAGAGGGACATGCTGCCATTCAGAGGCACCTTGACAAATGAGCCACACAAATGGGCCAACAAGAACCTCTTGAAGTTCAACAAGGGGAAATGCCAAGTCCTGCACTAGGGGAGAAATAATCCCATGCACCAATGAATGCAGATTGAAATAAACAAAATATAATTTTTAGAGAATTAAAAAAATCTTTCCTATGAGAATAGTCAAATATTGTAATAGGTTGCCCAGAGATGTTTAGGAGTCTTCATCCTTAAAGATATTCAAAACCCAAATGGACACAGTCCTGAGCTCTAGGCAAATCCACTTTAAGAGGAGGGTTGGGCTCCATGGTCAATAATATCATGATCTTGTCTTTACTCATCTCACATAAAGAATATTCTGACATTGATAAAGATACTGAAGCTCCCTGTGAGATGATTAAACAATTAATTACTTAATTTGGAGCCATCTGGTTGGAAACAAAGGCAGTCTTGCCTCAGAATCCATGAGTTAACTGATCTTGAGGGAAGTAGGGAAATAGAATAAATAGCAAAATAATACTGGGGCTTCATTAAAGCCTATAAACCTGTGAAATTATGCACTTGAAGAAAAGCCAAAATACACGATATGTCAGGGTATACAGAACCCATTTGTCAAAATGAACTCACATATTTAAAAGCCATAGCAGTGAATATTATTTTTATTTGAAGTATTATATTACAAAGTCACATACAGCTAATTCTGCAAATGTATCTGGATATGAAAAGATTTAAAAGTCAGGAAAGATCCGCTATATTACTGCTACTGCCCATATAGCACATACATGGAAACACTGTTTTTCTACTGTTTCCTACCTCAGGCAAGACCAAGACAGATCAACTGTCTTTTAAAAAGAAAGTGTTGCATAAATTCAGGCTACTACACTGCCCATTTTACAAGGTATCAGCTACCACCTTAGCTAAGTATTAAAGCATGCACATATACCAGTTATATAGTTAAATATATTGTTAACAGAGGTCTGTGCATTTAAATAGGAATTCTGCTTTTTGTTTTAAGAAACATTAAATGCATAGCAAAGGTTGACAGAACTGAACTGTCAACTTAACCTTCAGGAGTCTGTAACCATCTGCTAGATCTCTAGTACAGGCAAATGTTAAAAATGCAGTATCGAAATTAACATGAGTAAAAAATGAAAATATATATTTTTATATAAAACCAACACAGAAAATAAAGGTTCTGTCCTTCCAGCACAATCAATAAATCAACAGATGTGCTTAAGTACAGATTTTCTATTATTCAAAAGCAAAAGTTAACCGGCAGTTAGGGACTATGAACACTAGCTCTTATCTTCACAGTTTATAACCAATAGGGAATGATGAAATAGATAAGTAAATCTTTTTCATGTTTTACTGAAAACAAGTCTACCACAGTAGAAAAACTTGGAGGCCCAAAAAATGACAGAGAAGTAATTCACAATTTTAAAAGATTTTCTTACAGAAAAATCTATTTCCATTGTGGCCCACAAGTATTTTTGTGATTGCCTTCCCTTAAAAAAATCTTCCTGTTCTCATGGCTTCTTTACTATATTGCCTTTTTTACTATGTTTCCCTTGTATAAATACTATCCTGTACCTGTGGATCATCTTGGAAGTGTCAGTCAGTTTTGGAAACAAAAACACTGAGAGTGTTCATGACCAGCTGTAACATACACCTATGTTCGCTCATGCTATATAAGAAGTCTCCATCAACAGTTTTTATCTCTGCTTCTGCATAAAGTAAAATTCAAGAAAATAAAATTCCTTGGTTTGAGCAATACTGGGAATAGACATGCAGAACAACTTAAAAGTATACGTTAATGTTCTTTAAAGGGTTAGTCCACTTACTTTAAGTATTCACAATATGTAAGCATATGTGTTCTACTGCCTCTGTAAGATTCACGCACTGTGGAAAAAATACGCATCCACTGAGCAACAAATGAATATTATTATGGCTCCAAGCTCTTTTGTTTAGGTAGAAAATAAAAATACTTAAGTTAATCGGTGTATGGCCATTCGTATTGTGAATTAGTGACTAAGAGTGATTCTGAGACCAGTGATCAGTCTTTTAGACCACGCTAAGGACCATTTCCCCAGTTGCTCAGAAAAAGTAATCATAACTTCATTTGCGAAAAAAATTGTCTGCCTTTAGGAGACAATTCTGTTTAATTATAGAGATTACTCCTATCTTTACTATCTACATTTTAAATCTCTATAACCTGTTTTTATTTCATTATATATTCCACCCTCCCTCTCGAATTCTTTTTACTCTTCTCAAGGATACAAAACAAAAACACTTCGCAATTAAGGTGCCAATTTTCTGTCTTATTTTACAGGTGCCCAGAAAGAGAAAATGGCATGAAATTATAAATTTCATTATTAGATACTATGATTATCAATAAAACAGATATTATTAGCAAAGTAAGCATCACAAATGTACATAATTGCATTGCTTACCTTTTTCTCAAAATATTTCAATAGAAAATATCTTTAGGAAAAGAAATCTAAAAATAGATTAAAAACAACTGCAAATAGACTATCAAGCACTATGGTTCTATATTTGTATATATGCTTTTAAATTCTATTCTTTTTGAGTGTCCATGTTTAAGACACTTTAGTAAGCACTAAAATATTACGAAAATATTAAGAAAAACTAGCAATCTCATCCTCTTCTACAAATTTACAGCACTAATAAATAGGCATACAGCTTAAAGAAAATAAAAAAGTATTACAAAGAAACATGCATCAGCATAAGACTGTGTCACACTGTACTTAATAAACAATATCACATATAACAAAACTGGATTAGTCCTGGAAAGAGCTGCACAGAAAAAATTTAAAACGCAGAAAGCAAAAAAAATCCTCAAAGAAGTTATCACCCCTTACCTACAAAGAGTGAAGAAATAAAGAAACTTACCACTTTCAGGAGTGAAAGAACACAGAGGATTCAGTGGAATACTCAGAGCACCTGGCAGTCTTAGCTTGGAGTGTGGTGACAGAGATGATGGTGCAGGAAGCAAGAGATTTGAGCTTGCCTGTAATAGGAAGACAAATCAGAAAGTGAAGTGTAATTTCCTGGGTGACTTACTGATGCAAGAGCTAGAATAGAAATATTTGCTTACTGTAAGTAACTATTGAAGTCCAGGAAAAAAATTAAAACTCAAGTAGATGATGACTAAAAACTTCAATATTTATTTTTTCTTAGTATTTGGAGATACAGACTTGGAAAAAATACTGGCACAGCTATAAACTGAATTGTGTGTTTATATATGCACACTAACTCTCAAGTAGTGCAAACAATGAAACAAAATTGTTTGAACCAGCATTCTGTTGCATCTTCCTGTATAAAAGTAAGAAGACATGGACATATGCTCATAAACTTATAAATGTAAAATAATTTCTCATTTTTTGAGTACTCAAATTACACTACATCCATGAAGAGATACTCACCTCTACAGGAAAAAAAATCTTAAGCCAATCCTAGCACAGAATTGATTTCTGCAAAGCAATGAACACTGAAATCCCAGACACCTTCTACAAATAAATGAAACATAATATAATTCAGCCCTAATTTCCATAGCAACAAAGATGATGTAGTTAAAATCTGTTGTCCTACAGACATTCTTGATATAGATACAACTACTACAAAGCACAAGCCCTTCCCAAATTTTACTCTTGCCATATTATCCAATATAGTGGATGAAAAAAAGTGTAACGATCTTAAGTTTTTGGTTGATCCAATTGAGAATTTTACTATTTGTTAAACATGTTTTCTGTGCCTTAATACACCAAAGCCAACGTGGAAGAAAAACAGGCCTTAAAAAATATTTGTAACTTTCTTCAAGCAAGATATTCATATGCTAAAATTCTTGAGAGTTATTTACATAAGAACATCATTTTTGATCCTTTCAAAAGTCAAATCTATTTCATCATACAGAATAAAAGCATATGGTCACTTACTCCAACTAAAAGCTCCCAATCAGTGGAGCACTACCTTTGACCTCAGTAAACTCTAGATCAGAACCTTAAACTTCAGTTGAGGGCCACTGACATTTTGCAAATTTTCAAACTACTGTCTTGTAAATTCTGTTTAAAGAAAAGAGACAATCACCAATTCACTTTGGTTTAACCATCTCAAAAATGATGCATTTTACATAACTATTATTTCTGAAACTCAAGAAATTATTCAGTTCAATAATGCATGATATTGGGGTATTGGCAGGTGTACTGGAATGCAGGTAATATAGCAATAAAATGCATGTTGAATTGCTTGACTGGGCCAGAGGCTATCTGCTCTGCACCACTCCACCGGATCTTCATCTTAGTGTGTCTGGTTTTTGTGCAGGAATATGGATTTAATTCTGATAAGGAAAGTTTATAGTAAAAACTATCTTTGACTAACAAGGAATCTTGCAGCAAAAGTGCACAATTGTAATGATTATACTGCAAAGCCGACAGAAATAAAAAAAGCAAGATAGAAAATGAGATTAATCATTGAACATGATTTTTAAAAAGCATTAAAGCTGGTAGATTTTACTACAGGGTACAAATTTAAATGAATGCTAGTAAACAGTAGTTGGGAAATGTTATCAGAATGGAGGCCTGTTTTTCTGAACAACTGCAACAACAAAACCAAACTGCTTTTCTTACAAGCAAGTAAGTTTCATTAATATAAAGTTTTCTCTGATACAAAAAAAATGATGGAATGCCATTAGCTTACATATTTACTCAAACGCCGAAAAAATAATCTGTTCTGCAAACGTTTTGAGCTCAGCTTCACAGTGTTTCATCTTCTTTCATCCAATGTAAACTCCAGGGAGAACCTTTCTCCCTAGATGAATGAGAAGATTTCCCCTTTGCATGAATTTCTTGCTAAGTGCACACTACACCATAAGACAAACTAAGGCTTTCCAGGAAAATACTTTGATGGAAGTCTCTTTCAAATTTGCTATCAAAAATTAAGTTCCAGATAATACCAGGAAATGAAGATAGGTTGAATATACACACCTTTAGAAACCAAACTAAACAGGACAGAGAAAACCATTGAAAACTAACACTTAATAGATGTCTCCCCAGTTCATCCTGGAAGGAAGAATTATGAAGCTAAGTTTGTACAGATTCTGGTCCTTGAACAAACTATAGAAGAGATATGGAACTCTATGTAAATCATTCTTGTGCAACACTTAATTATCTTCTCTTTATTTTCCTGATGTATTATGCAAACACTCTCACTAGACATGCCAAACAGAACACTTTGAAATCAAATGCAACAAGACACACACAAGAGAAGATTGAATGTGCAGACCTGAGGATTTAAGAAAATCATCTGTTCTAAAATGCAGCATAAGTTCTCTTAGAATACTTCCTTCCTGTCCAAGGCTTTAAAAACAAGATAAAAGCCTTTTTAACAAAAGAGATATTAAAAATGAAGTTTTAAGTCTAAGCAGTCTTACAGGAAGTGATTCATTCCTCCCCTTGATGGCAGTGAAGCTGAATTCAGGCGAACTATAAAAGACTGCCCATCTAAAGCAGAGACAAAACCAGAGTTTTAATGACCTTTCTGCCACTAGCTCTTAAGCATTATTTAAATCTCTAAGAGGCCCGAAGAGAAAACAAAGGCACAACACTGTAACAGAAATGAGAAGCACTGAGCTAATAAGTGAGGAATAGTGATTAAAGCACAACTGCTTCCAGGTGAAGGACACTATTCTATGAAAAATAGCTCATTCTCCTACAACAGGCAGACATAAAACTACCCACAGAACAATTTGAAGCAATCTTTTTTTTTTTTTGAAATGCATGCTGTGGGAAATCATTGCTAAATACCTTTACAACATTGATCGAAGTTGGCTAAGATAGTCAACCACAAATTTACTTATTTTTCACAACAGGCTCTGTTGTCTTCATGCATAAACCACAGCTTTATCAAAGACACAGTTCACTAGTATTGAGAATTGAATAAAACTAAGAGTTAAAACATTCTTATTGTTTCTGTCACAATAAAGATACCTACATAATTTTTGCCAGGCTTAAACGAAGATGATTTGCATATTCTTTTTTGTGTTAGGGAAGCTCTATGAAAATTATGCAAATACACATTTTCAGTAAAACTAGTTTTCACATTAAAAGTGAATGGCATGAAACAAAAACAGAATGCTCTAAGACCTGACAAGGTGGCAAAGGCAATTTTTCGTTTTCCTAAGAATGCAATTTTATGACCTTTGCAATCAATACAATCAACATTTCCATATATACTTGCAAGCTAAATCAAGTCGGTCAGATCTATATTACTTCTGAATCTCTTGGTTTTACGTTTCTCCCCTGAAAGCCTACGTCTCTAGAACACTGCTTTTAAAGACAGTGTAAAAGCATTATTAACATTATTCTTCAGAATTTAATAGCAGAATCTGAAATAAAAAAACCCCACAACACTATCTGGTATTTTTCTCGATGTAAGAAGAAAACACAGAGGCAATAATGCTTAAAGTAGGAATATGGCACTACAGCTTTCAAATTTGCAATGTAAGTTTGAATCAAGTTTACATCTGTTGGGACAACATCTATGAAGAAGTACAATCATTTCTATGACAGTAGCACTAGAGGGACTCAAATGAAAGCTGGGATTCTATCGTGGTAGGGTCCTGCAGTCACTTAAGAGATAATCTACTCTGCTCTTACATACCTCTAGACTAAGTAGAAAAGCCAAACACAGCCAAAATGAGATATTATCCACACACACAGGCAAAACTGAAACAGATTTACTTTGCTTGTCTGAAGCAAGTATGGTCCCCTGAAGCCTCCTACAGTCCTCTTATTTGTCTACATGGCAATATGGTTTCCTTGTAACTTGAGCGCTCATCTGTTTTGCCCAATTGAAGGCCAGAAGTGACCATGTCAAATGAAAATTGACACTAACAGGGGCTTGATCCTACAGTTCAGTCACTGTCTACAAATGCTAAGTCTCATTACAAAGTAATTATGTATATTTAGTTCCTTAGTTCTGCCAGAGTCCTGGTATTTGCAATTACATGTTACTTCAAAAGCTTTCTTTCTTCCTTTTTTTTTTTTCTGGTCTTCAAAAAAATATTAAGGAGAAATTAAGATTGCTATAAACACTTGGAATAGTAAGCTTCTTTCATTTAGCTACGAGGAACACTAAATTCTGCACAAGACACAAAACAGTTAAATAAAGGCTTGGTTATACACAGGACGTAGCCATTACATGCAAAGAGAACGACCTTTCCTGGATTGGATAAAACTGGCATTTCAGCTCAAGAACATGCCTAGATATACACATCCTAGCAGAAATGGGCAATGTCACACCAATAACAGTAAAAAGTAGATCTGTCTTGTTTAGTAAGAGCCAAGTAGGTTACTATATAAACTGTGACCTCATGTTACAATTTGTGCTATCAAAAAACATATGACCGGGGGAAAAAAATCCATTACTTCGGTAGTTAATTTTAAAACAGCTTGTTTTTTGTGCAAATGAAAGATGGATGTAACCTGTCCCCCATAAAAAATACACCCAAAGATACTTTTCCTTTTATTTCTCTTTATGAAAAATAAGACACCAGAAAACCTTCTAACATACATTTTGTCAAATATAAATACAAACCTATTCCTTTGTACCTGCTTGTAAAGGACATTATGACTAAAAATAGTACAGAGCACACCACACACTGTCCACAATCCCCCCTGAATTTAGTAATACTCTAGGCTTAATCTTGTATATCATTCTTTAACTCTCAGCTATAGTTTCCTGGTATTTGAACCAGGATCCATTTCCTTTCTGCACCCAACACAGAATTATTCAGTTGGCAAAGACCTCCAAGATCATTGAGTCCAGCCTTTGAACAAACACCACCTTGTCAGTTAAACCACAGCACTAAGCGCCAAATCCAAACATTCCTTGAACATTTCAAGGAATGGTGACTCCACCACTTCCCCAGACACATGGTTCTAATACTTAACCACCCTTTCAGCAAAGAAATTCTTTCTTATGTCCAACCTGAACCTCCTCTGATGCATCTTGTGGCCATTTCCTCTTGTCCTGTCACTTGTTTCCCAGCAGAAGAGGCCAACCCACACCTTGTCACAACCTCCTTTCAGGCAGGAAGAATGTTCTGCATGTTGCAAGAAATTCTATCACAGCCCCACTAACAATTAACAAAGCTGTCAACAATGTTATTCATTGCCTTAGTGCCCATTTATGGAATTTTCTCTTATTAAAAGTTTCTAATAAAAGCTGCTTTCTCAACATCTTGGTTGTTGAGAAACAACAAGCCAGCTGGCAGAAGTAGAAGTAATTTGCTGGGTTTTAACATTAATGAATCCTGCTTTTTCTGCTTTAAAATACTATTTAAATAAACATAGCAGTACTCAGATAGCCCTGTTTAACTTTGTTCAGCAGGGACAAAATAAACACCGAGTTATTAAACTTCTTAACTTTACCAACACTTATGACAAGAAAGGTAATATGGTAAGACTGGAAATAAAATTAAAGAACCAATTAGTAAAACCCATACAACAGTAAAAATGCTTGATCAGTGAGTAACTTTTCCTTAACTGTACAAACTTTCATGGCAAGAAAGCTAATATGGTAAAACTGAAAACAAAATTAAAGAACCAATCAATAAAATCCTCACACAGTAAAAATTTTTAACATCATCTTATTTTGTCCTCTGCTAAAATTATTATAATGGTACATTTTTGTGCTTAAAATGAATGCAATTAATTTTCTGGCTAGCATACCATTTATGTAAAACATAAGCTACTGAGAGACACACAGTGCTGAAAGAGGTCATGGTTTGACTCTAAGCCAGGCAAAACCAGCATATACATCTATTTAACTGTGATGTGTTAAAATTCACCTGGTGGTTACTAAAAAAGAGGAATGTATTAAAAAAATTATTATTGTTATTACCTTATTATTATGCAAAAAATCTTCTAATATTACAGATTTTAAGAACCTGACCTGCTTTGTAAGATTTTCAGAGGGCAGGGGAGAGGGAATCAAGCAAAAAAAGAAAAAATCACAGAAAAAATCAGCTATTTTTTCAACTTTTTCTAACACAGGCAAATTTATTAAACCTAGAAAACTTAATGAATTGACAAGAAAAATTCATCATAATTTCTAAAATCTTACTTTATAATTAAATATTCCTTAAAGACATACAAAGTAAAATTCTGGTAAAACTTTCATATGGTATTAAGTATTTTACCTGTATGAAGCTTCTAGTAATAATTCAGCCATTTCATATAAACAATCAGTTTATGAAATCACAATGATTCAACAGTATCTGATTGACAAATAGAAAAGAGCTTTATAAAAACTATTTCAACATAGTAAATTAAATGCACAGGTTTACAGGAAATCAGATGCACCATAGCTTACAAAATACATCCTTAGAAAGAAGCCTGCAGCTGGGAATAGCTTTGTGTAAAGTAATAATTGCAATAAAATTTCTTAGAGTAAGAGCATTTCTTAGCATTCTTAAGACGAATACAGGAATAGGAAAAAGCCTACATCACTATTAAGAAACCCATCTATCTAATCTAAAAGCTCTTATCCAGTGAGATGCACTGTACAGGTCATATGGAAAATGACTGCCTGTGTTTACAGGATCGTGTTCAGATCTACTAATGAGATAAAAAAAGTTTAAAAAGTTTTAAAAATACTTCACATTTCTTATACATATGATAAGATTATAGAATATCAGAAACTTCCCTTGTAGTTTGTAGATAAAAATATTGTATTGCAGGTATTGCATTCAAGTGAAACTGCTATTTCAGCCTGCAGAGGCACTACAGCATTATCTTGTAATAGGCCAAGAAAATTCACAGAATAGGCAATGTTTTAAGGAGTCCTCAGTACTTCATGTATTATGAACTCAGTTTTCCATCTCCAGGTAGAAGCTATAGTAATTTACCTTAGAACTCGCACCTTCCAGATCTGCACTAAACCCCAGAAGTCAAGCATGGTATTTCAGAATTTACCAAAACTAAGAAGAGCCAGAGGACAAATTCTTACAAGACTAAAAATGGTAGCACAAAAAAATACACACCACCTGGGCATCCAGCTCTGCCTGTAAGTCTTTGCTGTAGACAAAACCACAAGTTTCTGTCTTCTTCCACTTGATGGCTCAGTATCATGTTTATGTGCTCCCCAAAAGGGTTGCACATTTTTTTCTTAAAAGTGGCGGCTTTAAATTCTGTTCTATTTCAACACAAAAAGATGTATTTTGCATCTCCACTAAATTCTAAAATGAGATCATTTCACAGGACTAAATAGTATAGTATATGATGTCTACTACACCAAAGCATCATTTATGAATATATTTTATAGACATACAATTCAGTGATGGAAGTTCAGTAACTTTCATGCAATCCAAGATATAGGCTTCTGGATTCTTTCACAGTACCTACTTCTTCATGAATTATGCCACAGTAATAAATACACTTAAAGGACAAAAACCAAAAACCAAATAGTTGTAAGCATTTCTGTATATAGAAGAGAGTCTTTTACATTCCACTTGTCTAACACTGCATTTAATACGCTCCGAGTATCAGAATTTTGGTAACCACTTAGATAAACTTTTAATAACATTTTTCAGAAATACATCATGAAATAAGGACTGGAAAAGCTAATCATACTTTAACTCAGAAGCATTAATATATTGAGCTATAAAGCAGCCAACATGTAATTGATTCCAAGACTAGTACTACAGAGTATATATAGATTGTATTCTTAAGTGCTACAAAGGGGTCAGACATCTAAAAGCTCAGTTTCAGAGTGAGGACACTACACCTTCAAAGAAAGTCCTTCTCTCTATACCTACACAACATATATCATTCCCTTGTTATGGATAGTTATAAACAGGTTTTTTCACAGCTAGATGAAAGTAAAATTTAAAAAACATAAATAGTATTGAATAAAATTGAATGAAAAACACTTATGAGCACTTCCAAGAGTCAGAAATGAGTTAAATGTTTTCCTATCAAAAACTTACATACATAAAATCACACATTAGTATTCCTTCCTTGAAATAGAGATAAATAATAATTGCTGCCAGGATTCACTACTCTAATTTCTCTGTGTGGTACAGAAGCTAATTCTGCATTCTGGTTTCATAGAGAAATTAATTTTTACCTTTCGTATCAAAAGGTCTTAGCTTTTGTTAATTGCTAAAGTTTTAGCACAATAGTCAACTCCTGGTTCTAATTTCTGGGCTAATAAGAATAGCAATGCTGCAGAAGAGAAGAAAAAAAACTTCATCTATTTATCATTCATTAAGGCTCATATTTAGGTAAAAAGAAGAAAAAATAGAAAAAAAGTATTGGTTCTAACGGGACCTGGAAATGGGGCACAGGTCATAAGACAAAGAACACAAGCTTATACAGGATCAGAGTATTCTCTATCTAGCTTAAGCCAAACTTTAATGTACTGACATCAATTTTTCCAATCCTGTATCTAAGTCACAGAACTCCAAACTTTAAAGTTAATTTTAAATCCAGTAGCTATGCTGTCGGCACATGTTAAAACCAGAGACTGCCGGGTTGGCAGATTTACTGTTTGTGTGTTCCAGCCCCCGCGTCTCATTAAATGTGACTCCAGCTGTGACCTTAGGCCAGGTCTACAAGGTATGCTGCCACCATGCTTGTCCCAACACGGCACTGTTGTCACAGCTCTGTAACAAGGGCATGCAAACATAACCCAAAGACCAGGACTACTCTGCACTTGGGGCAGCCACACCTCAAGAGCTGTTCGCAGTTTCAGGTGCCATAATGTAAGAAAGACATTAAACCATTAGAGAGTGTGCAAAGGACAGAAACAAAGACAGTAAAGGGCTTGGAGTGGAAGCTGTACGAGGAGCAGCTGAGGTCACTTGGTCTGTTCTGCCTGGAGAAGAGGAGAGTGAGGACAGAACTCATTGCAGTTACAACTTCCTCATGAGGGGAAGAGCCGGGGCAGGCACTGATCTCTCCTCTGTGGTGACCAGTGACAGGACCTGAGGGAATGGCCTGAAGTTGTGTCAGGGAAGGTTTATGTTGAATATTAGGAAAGGGTTCCTCACCCAGAGGGTGGCTGGGCACTGGAACAGGCTCTCCAGGGAAGTGGTCACAGCACCAAGCCTGACAGAGCTCAGGAAATGTTTGGACAATGCTCTTGGGCTCATGGTGTGATTCTTGGGGTTGGTGCTGCGCAGCGCCAGGAGCTGGACTTGATCTCTGGGGGTTCCTGCCAATTCAACATATTCTATGACTCTGTGAAATACAGACAAGGTAACACCTGTGTTCTCTTCTGGATTTTTAATGTTACAACTTGACCACACAGCAGCAAGCCATCCTATGTGTGGTTTCCTAAAGTTGTCTTTCTCCATTTTTGCTTGTCTGTTCCCAGAAATATTAGCATATTCTCACACATGGGGCTGAGTGGCAACTTTTAAGAGTTCTACTCTGACAAACACTTTAGCAAACCATGTGAGGGTGCATTCTAATAAGCCTTCCAGCAAAGCCTGCACTTAACAAACATGCATCACTTTTAATAAGAGAAAGGAAATTGCACACACATTAAAACCTAATTCCCAATTACAAATTAGTAGAAATTTTAGGTTTTAATGTTGTACATTTTACTCTGGGGCTGTCCAAAATGTGATAAATCAGGCAAGTAATACTGCAGACACATGCAAAAATGATCCTAGCCCTGCTTGCAAAGTTTCTACCAAAGTATCTACCTGAGTCTCATCCTGGATCACTGAAAAGATCAGCATCGAGACTCCTTTCAAAGAAATCTCCTTCCCAATGTCTCAGTGGTTCATAAAGCCCTGCAAGAAAGCACTCTCAGTGTTTATAATCACTACTGCTATGTGACAGATACCAAACTGGAAGTGGATTCTTTCAACCACCATCCTGTACTGTTTGAAAATTCACACAGTGAGAAGACTCAGATGAGTTTTTGACATCTCCCACATGAGTAGAGGGCTTGGAGGATTCTGTCAAAAACACAGATCATTACTCTGTTCACGGTGGACTTACTCATCCCAAATTAGCCAATGGAAATCTAGGGTTACAAAACTCCAGTGGTTGAAAGTTGTTCTCTCATACACAGTCGTAGGCTTATCTATTTCATTCAGTCACAAGGTAATGTGGAACTTCTACATGCTTCTGCTAAACCACAATTTCTTCCACAGTCCAGAACTGCTGGTTAATCTGGGAGTAAACAGCTGCAATGATACAGACTGTCATAAATTCTCTAACCCCATCTTTTTCTTCATATGACCTGACATCCAGAACAGTAAAAATTTGTCTGGGAGTATCTTCCTGGAGTTCTTGTCCCAGACACAAGGCTACAGGCTCCATTCTCCATGTTGCGCCTTTCTCTGATAAACACCTTGACGGCACCAGCACTCACTTGGTAGGTGAGCAAGAACAGAATGAGCAGAAAACAGAAAAAAGGTTTGCTTCCTTGTGTCAGGCCACACGTACCTGAAAGGTAGAAGCAGCATGCTACCATTATCCATGAGAGCTACCACGTTATGTTTCGTGAAGGGGTACACTGGGAGCTCATAGCTCCAAAATATGTGGTCTGTGTGAAGGTCTGTGGGATAGCTTTCTTCCAGACAGTTTCAAAGTTCAGGCCTAATGGGGATGCAAAGCTAAGGAACCAGACTAAATCTAATCCAAAGTAAAACCCCTAAAGCATGATAGACAGTAGTTACAGCAACCTCAGCAACAACTGCTTTCATCTACTCATCTACTTCTTTTGTGATTCACTGCTTATTAATGCAGACAAAATCTAAAACTACATTTAAAAAAAATCTACATGCACTCAAAAGTACTTCAAGATGAAAAACAGTAAATGTAAACTCTAATTTGGCTCATGTCATTGTGAAAAGTAATTGTAACTTCACAGTGCTATTCAGGAACATTCTGCATTGTTGCAAATTTATTATTGCAACAGTATCTCAAGTTGGAGAATATAACTTAATTAAATTACTGCCAATTAGAAAAGTTTTAACTACTGATTTGGGTATTGACAAATAAGACAAATAGTAAAACACCCAAGCAAAGAAAGCACTTTTTATCCCTCCTTGACTGGCTCCAGTTCAGGCACCTTTTTTCTCCTAATCCCCAGACTCCTTGATTTTGACACTACATTACACACAGTCCCTTTGCAAAGGTAATGGAAGGGTGGGGTAGTACAGTGAGGTTAGTGCATAATGACTTGCTCTTTTTGACTCTTCTTTTTTCTTTTCAACTCTCTTTTGAATACTCTTTTCAACTACTTTAGTATGGATCCTGCACCAGACAACATCCCTTTGGGGATTGCACCTGTCCAGCAAGGATTCTTCCATTGTTTGCAACACCTTTGGAGGTGCACCATCATCTGTGTTTTCTTTTGTGTGCCCTCATGTACCTCTTGTCTTTCCTTTCAAGCCTACTCTGTTATTTCCCCTGCATTTCCATTTCTGCATTGTTTGTGTCTCTTGCATCACCTTTGTGCCTCCTTCTCTGTCTTCTTTCACATCTCCTCATTTCACATGGCTCCTCACATCCCTCCTCCTGTATCTTCACTTGTGCCCCCTGACACATTTTCCTTCGCATTTCTCCTCTGCTGTGGTGTTTCCTGTCTCCAGTAGGTTCCAACCTTTCTTAAGTCTGTTTTCTCAGAGATGCCATATTCTGTTTGGTTCCAGTTTCAGTTGTGCAGTGGGTCCATGCTGTCCTTCACTGAGCTGGCTTGAAACAGCTGTGCCCAGCACAGGGCATGCTCTCCTCCCAACTGTGCAGCTCCCTAAAACCTCTACCATTTACGCCACATACAATTTTTAAGGTGGATAGGAATCTCAGCCATAATGATCTATGGATCCCTGATTTCATATAAACGGACAAACAGCAATAGGCATGCACTAGCACAAAAAGAGCCCTTGTCATCAGTACTTGAAAAACAAAATTAAATTTTTTATGATTGCTTTTATCTTAAGAGCTACTTACAGCTGCATTAGTTTCAGTGAGAGATTTCATTTCTAAAGACCAGATGCCATGACAACACATATGTTTTTTTAAAGTATACCAGTTCCAGAATATGGGAAGACTATGCATTTCTGAAATTAATTAAATTTGACTTACCGTAACAGAATCAAGTTTTTGTTTCACCTTCTGCATTCTCATTGACGTTCTTGCAACACTGACAAACTGATCTGCTGGAGACATCACTGAGTTTTTTCGCACAGGAATTTCAGAAAAACTGCTAAAGAAGTGTGGCCCTCTTGGTACAGCTGTGGTAAGTGATGAACTGAGATCTCTTACGAGTTCAGCTTCCTGTTGTGCAACTGTAGAAATAAGCAATATTAATGTCTCAGGTGAAGCCTTACATTGCCATGGGAAAAAAAAAACTAAAGGACCACAGTCAGTTTGCCAGCCAAGTCTTCAGCCAAACACCATCAGAAACTGTACCAATAGTGCTATAGGGAAAATCTGAAAGTGACATGAAATTTTACCCTTACTACCCCATTCCCCCCCAAGTCTTCTGATCACAGTATCTCACTCTAGTTATTTGAGTTCAGTAATCTCTCATACAGAACCGGTATTTTTGTATTGCTTATCAGCAAGGGTTCCTTATGCAGAAATATTGGCATTGGGTGGGGGGAAAGAGTGGGAAGAGAAAGGAATTTTTCAAAGGCAATAAAGTTATAAAGCCTGCATTGAGCTCAAGTCGGTGACATTCCACATTTTTTCCAGCCTAGTTCAAGTGAGTTTATGATGCCTGAGCCATATTTCATAAGATGACAGACATATTACACAGGCACAGGACCCACTGACTGACAACCTGACTTCTGTGATTTTTTGTACTATGGTCTCAAGCCAACAAATGTTAAAAGGATTCTTCATGGAAGTTCTGCCCAGGATATTAATAAAACTATTGTATCTAAAATGCACGCTGTCGGAGTCTTAAAAATTGTGTCAGTGACTAAAATGAGTAGTACTATATGTTTAACTCTTTCAACACTATGGCAGTATGACTATTTTCTGAAACCAAAGATGGTGCTTTTAACCAAAACAGGAACAAAAAGATAGCAACCAATGATACAAAAAAAGACCACAACCTATGCAAAATCTTACTGTCAGCAGTTAAGAAGTCAGAAGACACAAATAACTACCACTGTGCTGTGTAATCTCTAAAAGTGTATGCACACGTATATATATATTTCAAACTACTACTTTAGGTTTTTTAAGACTCATTGCCTGTTCAACAACCAAAAAATTCTGAAGAAACCCTTCACCCCCCAAAAACTGCATTGCTTTTTAAAACACCCATATCCTACTTAATTGAAGTATAGCACTAAGTATTGATAGCAAAGTCATTCCACTAAATATTCCTGTAAAAGTGAACTAGTTCAACAAATAACCTAGACTGAGATTTTATATGAGTAACCCTATTACTACATGTTACTTAAAAATCCAGTGTATAAAGACAGGATTAACTTTACAGATCTATGTCCCCTGTAAATGTAATTCATACAAAAAATTTACTGCCTAATTCATATTAACACATTAACTCTCTAGATGGAAATATCCTTAACTGAATACAACTATCAAAAAAGCCTGCAAAGGACAATCTGAATTTTGTCTACTAAAAATTCAAAGTTAGCATTTATTACTATCTTCTCTTCAATATAAAATGGGGAATAAACATATCTCTGACATAATCCCATCACAGCTGTAACAGCTATTTATTAGAAGTCTATACATTCTCTCTCATTTCTACACAGGTCCTCAACAATATTTTGTAACATAGCTGGCACAAACTACTCAGATTCTGATTAAGCTACTAATTAGTTTTCCAAATAATTGTATTTTCTGGCTCTGTAATCCACCTTGATATTGCAAAAAGGGATTTTCTATGATGCTGTCTATATATGATAAAGTGCTGCAAAAATCACACAGTATGAAATACAAAAAATTTGGAGGACCCCTGGTGATTTTGGCTAGGCCAAACCCCTTGCTTAAAGCAGCATCACATAGAACAGGTTGTGGGGGATCATGTTCAATTGAGTTTGTCCCAGAATAAAAGATATGCATTATCATCAAATTCTCTCAAAAGAAGTACAAATACTAATGAATTGCTTTAAAAAAATAAAATCTTACAGGTGAGTATCAAGAGAATTTGTACCATACCTTTATAATCATAAATGTATACAAGTATTGGATGGTTTTGACCAAAGGCACAAAAAGACACCATGTGTTCATGTGGATGAAAGGCAACATCACGAAGTGGAGATGTGAAGGAGAGTTCAGAATATATAGCCACCTGATCTCCTGCAGAAGTGAAATAAGTTTATTAATGCCATGGAAAAATATTTGAAACATTTGATAGAGCAAAATAAGAGCTGGTTAAATCTTGTACTACTATAGTGTTTGCCACTCTAAATAAATGTTCTTCAGTCAATTTCCTGATTAAAAAGCAGTATTTTGGCATAAGACAAAGGAAATATTGCATGCTTTTAAGTTATTCAGTAAGTCAAAAAAGTTAGTGCTGTTGCAATAGCTGTAGGAAATGCCAGAGGAGGATGCATGGGGTTAGATGAGTTCTCTTCTGATAAGCACGCTCTGGAAAGGTGGCGTTCCCCAGTATTTGTTTGTGCTTGCATTGTACAAAGATAGCCATCTTACTCGTGGATTTCAGCTATATAATACTGATAAAAGGAGTGAAAGTTGAGCAGAGAATTATTAAAAATATATAAATAAAATTAGCTCTTCAGCTGATGGCACAATAAATGCAAATACAGTCTATAAACAAAAGTCAAAATCCAATAAAAACACACTAATAACAAAGTTCCTCCTTCCTTTTACTTTATTTTTTTTAAGTAGTCAGGCAAATTATGTAGCAGCAGAGATGCAAGCTAATGTAGTTGGAAACATGGAAAGAAATCCAAAACAGAACTGTTAGTTATCTGCCAGTTTCAAAATATTTACTTTATTTTAAAAAATTATACAGAGTACAATTACAGACAGGCTATAATGTCATCAAATCCAAAATGGTATTCTGCTACTTTCTGCTCTTATTTTTATCTCTTTTACCTCCTGTACAAGAAACTCCACCCTACACTTTCATCAGATTTTTTTCAGAAAGATTTTGGTAGCTATTTTGAAACTCCTTGGCTTGAGGACTACTTCACCAAGAAACCTTATATACCACACACCAAAAATATTCAGCCTCTGACCACCCACCACAGAGATGAAGTGGTTCTGAACACGAGTCTGATTCTCAAATCTAAACAACACAACAGAAAAACTTACCTGACCTAAAACATATTTTGTGCATTCCATCTTAAGATCCTCACCACATGTAAAGAGTCGCAGTATACAAAAAGCTGAGCCTCAGGTGCTCCAGTCATGCTGGATATTACAAATGTTACCTCTATTAATTTCCTCTAGAGAATTAAATCTCAGAGATTAATAACAGCTATTTAAAAGGTGGAGCTAAAGCTCCGGGATTTAAGAACGTCTTACTGAAGTTTTATTCCATATCAAAAGTGTTTCAATAAACCTTAAAAAAATCCTTTCCCCCCTCAGCTTTGACAATTTGGCTTAATAATAAATAATAAATAATTAGTTACCTGTTTCTGGATTCCAAACATAAGCTTTTCCATCTTCACTTCCTGAAAACAGGAACGTACCACATGGTGTTAAGGTGCTGTGAATCTTTTCTCTGTAATTTGTAGCACCTACATATTTCTTTGTTGCCAAGCTAAAGAAAGTTTGCAAATACAGAAGACACATTCAGAAAGACAGTGTAACTTTTTAAGTGTCAATTCCCCCTCTATTCCTCAGAAAAATCAGTACACCTCGCATCCAAAATAGATTTACAAGCACATACTTTTTGCAGAGTGTAGTATTTATTTACCTATATTTTCCCTTACCTTCATAATGCACCTGACAGTACAGATGAAAATGTACATCATTGTCTTTCAGAAGAAAAAGGAAATCTGAGGAAATCCTCAGATCTAGAGAAGAGATAGAGATGCAGTAATTTGCACTATCTTAATTCTGAGCTTTGCATAAAACAGGGAAACTGGCACTACTAATCCAAGCTCTGTCAGTAAAGTTTTCATAATGCTTCTTGAGCTTGAATGATTAAACTTCAGCAGCAGCTCTCTTCAGTTCTGCAGACTAAGGTCTTCTTGGTAAAAAAACCAGCAGTAGAATCAACAAATTTCAGACATAAATGTTGATTTACCATTAATACGTTTAATATTATTTTGCAACTTAGGTATCCTAATCTTTTTTCTTTTTTAAACATGAGGCATGGCCTGGAAAAGGATATCAAAGTTCAACGTGGAGACTAACCCAGCAGCAGTACTACAATGCAGAATTTGAGGCAACAGCAACAGGCCACCACCGCCCTCAAGTACAGAAGACAGTATTATTTCACATTTGTTACTGCAAAAGCAATGGAGGTATGCTGGGAGAATAGCAGTCCATTTAATATGACAGGGAAATTATTTTAAACAATATTCCAAATAAATATACCCTAGATGAAATTCTACTTCATAAGTAAGATAAAAGGAAGCTTTAATGATCCCAGTGCAAGATCATTTTAGGCCAAGTAAGAGTTTTAGCTGTATGAATAAGAAAGATAGTATCTCTGAGATGTCATTAGAAGAGCCCTGCAAGATGTAAAACTAAAATTCATACGAAACCCTAAGGAGAGGACTGAACCAAAACCAAATCTCTGATCACATACCTAAGTGACAGGACAGCAGCATTATCCAAAAAGATCAAAAAAAGCAAGTTGAAAGAGGAAAGTTAAGAGCAACCAGCTGTCAATCAACATGAATTGTGTTCATCTGTGACCTCCACCCCCTCTTTTCTCATGCAGGGAATGAACAGTTAATGCTGACGTGCAAAATTATCACTGCTGGGTATCTGACCCTGCGGTTTATTGATAGACTTAAGTCAATGTAACTGTGGGCTGTGGTCAAAGTAGCAGTCCTGGTGGTGTCCTCTCCACCCTTATTTTCCCAGGCTCTCCCTCATTTCTTCTCTAGTGTTTGGGCAGTGATCAGATGAGTTTGATCAGACAGTTGATTAAAATGAAAATTAATCATTTGTATTTGTAGGCTAATTTTTAGTTGGATGAGCTCACTGATCTGACTTACCCCACATCAAAAGATCTCTACAGATGATAAAAAAGGAATGCTAGGAATACACGGCCAAAGGCGTGGGAGATTGCAGGAGATGGTACGTCCTATGGATAAATTTGCTTAAAATAATTGTGAAATTGCACCCCATATTAAACCCTTTCTTAAAGATTAATATGCATGCCCATCTTTCCCTCTCAAACTAAAACTCTGCACGTTTTAGAAAGAGGAGCAACAGAAGAATGCTGCCTTAAAAACTACAGGTTACCTCTCTTAATTCAGCAATTTCATGCTTCTGTTGAGTGGATAGTTTAGCTTCTAGCATGGTCACTATAATTTATCATTTACAGTAAAAGATAAACGTGCACCGTAATACAGTAGAGTCCTCAGCTAGTTCAAACATTCAATCCGTACAACAACAGAATTGCTAAGTTTGGAAAAGACCTTCAAGATCATTAAGTCCAACTATTAACACAGCACTGTCCGATCCACTACTAAACCATGTACCTAACGGCCACATTTCCACATCTTTTAAACACCTCCCAGGATTTTCTGTGTGGTGAGGGGTGGAAAGAAACCTATCAAATTAAGGACAAAACATTTTAGAAAAGTTGTTCATATCTTTAATGTGACTTTCCAGAACAGAATGTTCAAGTGCATCTTATCAACATATGTATGTGGTTGCTGAGAGACTCTGCTCACTCCCACCCAAAGAAACGATGAGAGGGAATGGACTTAAATTGAAATATAGCTAATTCTGTTTAAAAATAAGAAAAGTCTTTTGAGTGTAAATGAACACTAGAGCATGTTGCTCAGAGAAGCTGCAAAATCTTCATCCTTCAAGATATTAAAAATATAATTGTATAAAGCTGAGTAGCATGCTGTTGTGATTTGATTATTGGGTTGAACTTGTCATTCTCCAACATCGAACTCAAGTGAGTCTATAATCTCCTTGCTTTTTAATTTTGTCATTAAAAAAATCGTGCTTATACCAATTGAGAATGAGAAAAAGCATCAAAAACTGCAAAACTATCTCACAGCCTGCTTAATAAACCATAAAATATACATCATTGCATTTTTTAGTATTTATGATGACAATCATCTTCCATTTCATCATAAAATATCCATCCCAGAGTCTTAAAAATGCAAAACTAATACACATATGTTACCACTTTCAAGTTCTTTTCATGTCCAGATTGCATTTTAAAAGGGATTTCAATACTTAGAAGACTAACATTGCATTCTTCACGCCAGTTTAGGCTCCCAAGTCATCTAGTAATTTTTAGGTATTCTATTCTAAAAGACTTACTCAATATCACCCAAGAGGTCGTTAACACAGCAGTGTTTTGAAATCATTTCCTAACCCTAACATTTCTATCCTTGATTATTAGGACATCTTTTTTCTCCCCAACTACACAACTAATACCTTCATGGTATTTTATTTCCCCATGTCAATTCTAAAACATAAAGGAAATACACATTTGTCACCAAAAATACTAACATTCTGAGATCCATAATTCTCAAGGTACTGTCTTTGGCATGGATTAATAAACGCCTTCCATTCGGATGCACTTCCAAATGATTTACTGGTGTTCCTTTAATATCATTTTCTTTTATTTCCTACAGAAGGATGGAAAATAAAGAAAATTATATAACTTTGTGTTTTAAAGCTCATGTTTTTACATATTATTGCCCATTTTTCTCTTGCGTTACTCTTTTTCTGCTCAATTAATGTTATTCGGTTAAAGAAAAAGTTTGTTCCTACATTAAGGCATTACATCCTAGACATCAACGTTTTACAACCACGAGGCAGATTCTATTGTGACTGAATTTTAAAAAAATTAAGCTGATGATAGAAATGATGACTGAACATTAAAGCTCTAAGGTATGAACAAAGGTTGTTTTTTAAAGCCTGGGGTCTATTTTATTTTTGTCTCTAGAGAACAAAGCATTTACCTGTTAAAACAGTGCTATCAAACCTTAAGTATTTTCATGTTTTATATAGAAAAAAAATTATAGAATCACAGAATCCCAGAATATCTTTAGTTGTAAGGGCCCCACTGTGAACATCAAAGACCAACTCCTGGCCCTACACAGGACAGCCCCAAGAATCACACCATGTTCCTTGAGAGTCCAAATACTTCTTGAATTTTCTCAGGCTTGGTGGTGTGATCACTTCCCTGGGAAGCCTGCTCCAGTGCCCAACCCAATTAAGTTGCAAAACAATTTAAAAAAATTAAGTCAGTGAATCACTGCACGTTGTATAGTTCTTCTATACCAATTGTTAAAGAAAATACACCTCTGCAGTTAAACAAAAGGTAATGTATTAAAAAAATGTAAATCAAATCAGATTACTAGACTTGGAACAGTCCCATAAAAATTACACTGCTAGTTTAAGAAACCTGTTTACCTTATTGATCTTCCAGTGTTGAAAAAGGTGTGGAGAACTTCCTTTGACAGGTGTATCCCAAACTATTATCAGTCCTGAACTATCTCCTGAGAACATGGAGTGTCCTGAGAAATAATGTCTTATAAATAAAATACCAACCACAAAACAATACCACAGAAAACGACAAACGATCTTTTGTTCTCTCATTTTTGTGAATAGGCGAATACCAATTCTTTCATCTCTTTTGCTCTAATATACTTATTGCAAATGCATTTTGCTCATAATGTATGACATAAGCTGATACCATAAAGCTGGATGTAAATACTGAGGTGCAGAACAGATCCTTAATTTTTTTTTTCATTTTTATTCATATTCCACAACCAGCAAAAAGGGAGCATTTACAGTTCAACAAGCTTCACATGATAGCTCAATGCTTACTTATACATTCACTAAGAGAACCTTGAACTAGAACAAATAGTGTTTTCCAACACTTGTTCTTTAAGCACAAATACTTTTTCTTTATAAAAATACACCTTTCCTCTTTGTAAAGGTATAAAAATACACCTTTCCTCTTTTCGTCCTTTACCTACTCCAGTGACTAAAATGAACCACCTAATTATTAATGATGTTACTAATATTAGAAAAAGTCATACTTTAATTTTCACCCATTTTCAACTCTTCCTCCACTATTATATGTCAGTACAACATTCACTTTCAGCTGTAAACCTACCAGTTAACATGACTCACAATGATCAAATTTCTGTCCTTTTCTCTCCATGTTTCCTATTCTCTGTCAATATTGAAAGTTCATCATCTTCCCACTTCTTTGGTCTAGTGCTAAACTTCTCACTATCTAATTACTACTACCTCATTTTCTTTATCAAAGGGTCATAGATTGATTTGGGCTGAAAGGGACCTTAAAAATCATCTAGTTCTGACCTCCCAGAAATGCGGAGGGACATCTTCCACAAGAACAAAGCCCAGACCAACATGGCCTTCAACACCTTCAGGCATGGGGCATCCACAATTTCTCTGGAAAACCTGTCTCAGTGTCCCAGCATTCTCTCAGTGAACAATTTCTTCCTAAGAAGAATACACTGCCTCCATGAAGAAAACTAGTAACACTCAAGTTGGTCCTCAATTGGAAAGACAACTGTTTGTAAAAGCAATATTAACTACATACCTTCTGCATCAAAACAAAGTGTGTTAATGAAACTTTTATGGCCATCAAGCTCCTGTAGCAGTTGCCCATGGATTTCTTCCACATTTGCATTCCAGATTCTAATCACTGAGTCGTAACATCCTGTCACAACCAACGAGTCAGCAACTGGGTGGTACTTGGCAGTGTAGACAAATGAAGGATGAGGGAAAACTCTCACTGCAGATGCCGCCTTCATTTCTATTTTCCACATTCTAAAAGGAAACAAAGTTAGAATTTCTACTGCATAAAGCAGTCACACACATAGGTATAACTTATGTCGTATTTTGTGCAACTGGTTCTAGAGGAAAATGCTTGCAAATACTTAAAAATACCTGTTTATCCCACCAATTTGTTCCACCTCTATTTAATCCTTTAATATGGCACTTTCTGACAAGAATTAAGAAAAATTTACTACTTTCAGTCTTCAAAGCAAGTAATGACTACTTACTCACTTAATGGCTATATTTCTCTTTTTAAAGTATTTGTAAAGAATCCCATGGAATAAATTAGTTTCTTTCTTTCAGGAGTAACAACCAAACTAAGCTCTTCTGGGGTATCATTCATTTAAAACAATATTAGAACAAGAGAACCCATAAAGGGACATTCAGGGCCACTAAATATAAATAAAATCCTAGAAAATTTTAGAATAATAATTCCCAGCCCCACAGTGATCATGATCTCAAGGATGTTTATTTCACATAAATTCCCTTCATACTATTAAACTATTTCCTATCCTTTGCCACCCATAGCCGTAAGATCAGATTTTTCTTAGTGTTTTCTATTTGACGGTATGCATTTTATTAGTGAGACTTCCTCAAAGATGAGTCCACAAAGAATAAAACAGTACCTGGATCACTAAATACAGGTGGGCAGCACATTACACACAATATTCAGTTACAAAATGTTATTGAATTGTTTTAGTGGTATCCTCCAGGTGAGGCAACCACTTCTGGTGGCTATTGAAGATTTCTAAGCTTACTCAGAGGTGACTTAATTACAAAATTGCAACCCTTTACAGCAATTAATTTGCAATTTGATGCAGAAAGATCACAAGGAGTTTACCTATCTTTTAGAATGATTTTAATCTAACAAAATAAAAATTAATTTATTGTTTACAAATAATGTGTGACTAAACCTTGGTAAGGCTTCAGGATAACATAGAACACTATATAAAGAAGAATTCACATTAAGTTTGTGAATTTACCTTCATGTTGCCTTAGCACTCAGTATGAGATAATCCAAATATTAAACTGATAATGACTTCAAAGCAGTGGGGTGCTGACACTTTTTAAGAAGCTGAAGGTAACTCACAACAAATACAGGAATTAATAACTCCTACAGTGGCTGCACATAGTACACAGAAAAGGAGGCAGACCACTGCCGTTTCAACTTGCTGCCACAAATTCAAGAATTGAGGAGCAGCTCAGCCTTATTATAGGCAACATAAATAACTGAAACTGATATTTAACTCAACATAAAAAAATTCTTATTTAATCCACTCCAACTAAAAAAAAAGTGCTGAACTCTCAACTCTTTTTATGCCTACATATAAGCAGCAAAAAAACCCTAAGACAATTCCACACATACAATATATCATTTAACAATTCTTTTGGCATTTCAATTACGCAACTGCCTGTAGCATTACTGAGTTGCGTAACAGAAATAATAGATAGGGATCTGAAGGGCTAAAAAAACCCAAAAAGCTCTATGAAAACCAATGAAGTTGCTCACAATAAAAGTGTACAGCGTCCCAGTGCTGTATCCATGTGTATCTACAGCTTTGAGGGTTTTGGTGTTTAAATCTGAGCAGATCAATATTTTAACATTAACACCACAGGGAAGTACATTTTAGTTGTAGAGGATTCAATTTCATAACAGTATCAAAATTAATTTACAGAAATTTGAGCTGAATTACTTTACTAAGCATAAAAAAACAAAAGAATACCACCAACATACATATAAGCAATGTGGTAAATTTACACACTTAACATGAATCTTAAATTTTCAATTTCCTGCCTAGTATTCAAATTTGCAAACTTAATACTGCATTCATAGTATGGCAATTCCTCCAGGAACAGAATATTACAACTGTCTCCATGACTTCCTGAAATAAAATCTTTTTTAGATTTTTACTGCATTGTAGATTTAGACACTAGAGTTTTTGGAAAAACTTTAGTTTCAAGTACAAATACATTAGAAATAGCAAATACAGTGTAAGTGATTAACCCAATCATAATTTTTATGTTATTTTAGTCACATGGTAACCAAACCTTTAATTAAAACATTATCGCACAGTTTATAGTAAAACCACACAGTTTGTAGTAAAACACTGAATTGGACCACTTTCTTTTCAACTTTTGATGGTATCTGCCAGAACATCTCATCATACTGACCTGACAGTGCCGTCAGAGGAAGCAGTAAGAAGGTATTGATTGTCTTTTGACCAACAAAGATCATACACTATGTTAAGGTGACCATAAAATTCTCTCAGGAACTGCCCAGAAGGAATTTCATACACTAGGGAAGTTGAAATAGAAAAATAGAAGTTTTGTAAGTATTTACAGTGAAACAGATGTAGCTACTAGAGCCAAAGTTTGGTCTAATATTAGGCTGATTTTCTGCTAGCATAAATCAACTAGTTTTCTTCTAATTTTGAGGCAACAGGATGAAATAACAGCTAGATGTGAACAGACAGCAAGCATCTACTTCCATCTAGTGGTTCCTGGATGTCACAAATGTCTTGCCCCTTAAGAAACATCTTATTTGCATTAAATTATGAGAACTAGATTAGAATTATGTTGGGTTTTTTTAAATTTTGACAACTAATTGACAATCTTAGAAATATTTTAACACTGAGGTGATTTTCTGGTGCTGTGTAACAAAGGAATCTAGATTTACTGTTCCTTGCATTTAATCACTGCGTACACTTAAAATACTGTGCTCTCTAAATCTGAAAAAATTTATGCAAGGTTTAAGAACTATGCAGTTGAAGCTACCATGATGAAGCAGTCAAAAATTTGAGTTATAAGGAAGGTTTTTACTTGGACTGAACTCGACCATGGGATACAGCAGCTTCCAGTAGTCTGTCTGGAGATAGTAAAATTCCAGTATCTAAATTTCAAGATGGGTTAGGAGAAAAACTTACATGAAAAGTGCGTGAGGTGGAGGCTTAAAATGTTATTTCCCTTCAAACATTATCATCAGAAACTATGTTCCTTCTGCAAACTGATTTAGTATTTCCATTAGGCCTCTGGGCAGAAATGGTGTCATTTCATACCATTAAATTGTGCATACGTAACTATGTAGGAAAAGCCAGTCCCACCCCTATCAACACAGAAAGAGCATTTTCCTCAATGCTCTTTAATGCACAGAACAATCTTCAAACCACAACTACAAACCAGAAACTCTAAAAGAGCACAGCTTAAAAACTAACTTCCCTTAATCTTGAATTTCCAAATACATGGATTATAAGCAAAAAGCCAAAATGTATTTAAACTTACAGGCAATGGGATAGCCATTCCTTCCTGCACATGCTGCTGCCAGCGTTCTCCCATCATGAGAGAAACGGATACAGAAGCAGCCCATATCTCCTCCTCGCAGGGAAAACAGGTGCTTGTTGGGTATGCGGCAAGCCTGGCTTTTCAGGGAACAATTGGTAGGAATATTAACTATCCAATGTGTGGAACACACTCTTAGCTCCTGACATGCAGAAGTTCTAAAAGACTAGTAACATCTTAATGGCATTCCAAAGTAAAATTCAACATATTATAAACAGAGATGGTTTTGCAGCACAACCTAGGCCCCATAAATGTATATTTCTTTCTGCCCCACTACTAAAAACAACTAGCAAGTTTCAAAAATGTAAAAAATATTTAAATTCAAATAAATTCCTGAATCTTAAGAAATACCTAATAATGCCTACCATCAATAAAGTAAGATGTGGTGTTAGACTGTAAGTGAAGCTTGTTCAAGGAGTCTAAGCACAACTTTTAGTAACCTAATGACTGCAGTGTGAACTCAGAAACCCAACAAAAGGCACTCAAACCTTTGGTCTTCTACCCAATCATTTTAATATCCCTCATCTGTATTTAAATATCTGACTTTTTTAAAAGACAGAACCAGAGATTAAACATTTCAAAAAACTGAACTGGTATTTTAGATGCCCTTCCTTTCTCCCAACATATCACCTCTTTTTGACCCAACAGCTTTTTCTACAAAACTAAATTCAAAGTTTAAGGTGAAAGGCAATATCCACAGTAGCTGTGTGGTTCTTCAATGTAAGCTCTTTCTGTCATAGTTTAAAAATATCTCCAACAAACAAAAAGGAAAGTCAAGAAAATATATTTCTAATCAAGCTGAAATCTGAGAACTGGCCTCCTGTCTTACTTCCATTACCCAAATAATCCTACTCTTTCAAATTCTTAGAGAATTCTGCAGATAAAAATACCTGGCTGTTCTGGTGAAAAAAAGGTTAAATCAACCATATTTGCTAAAGTTAAGCCTCTTCTACTCTCTATGAGAGCTTTTAATATTTTGATTATCTTTGTTAATTTTTTAAATTAATTACTTGCTTCATAATACTTATAAAAATATAGTAAATATTTAAATTATTTTCACTTAAAATTCAAAGAAAAATGCTTCACCTGTCCAGGCAATCTTGACCATTTAAATGGTTCCCTCATATCCTCTAAAGAAGGTTTACATCCTTCTCTCTGGAGCTCAGACAGTGCTGTATTATTTAGTTCCTGTTGAATAGCTGCCATAGAGTGAAAAGGAGGACCAACCTTAAGGCAAACAAAACTAAGTATCAGGGAAAAAAAAAATTTAAGTGAACAATGTAATTTCTAAAAAGGTTAAAAGGTACTTTTAATTTAAATGTCTTGTATTTTTGTATCTGGAACACAGAGATTGGAAAAGTTTAATACATGAAATCTGCATTGCAAAATGTCATTTAAAGTAACCAGGAAGTCAGAGAATAAGCCAAGCTTCCAAAGCTGTGTCAATCAAGTGTTATCACAATATTTTCAAATAATTGATAATCTCCTATTTTTAATAACTGTCAAGGTCAATGAAAATTAGAATTACTCCACTACTGTACTGTATTGTACTACTGCAAAGGTGCACATCTATCTCACCAGGTTTCTACTCTTCACAGTACAAAAGTGAGCAGAAAAAAGTATTACAGCTCTAAATACAACTGGGAAATTATATAATAGAACAATATTGTATTTGCATCGGAGAAAAGAAAATGCCTTTTTTATCTTCAATACCCACCTCAGCACATACTAGTGTAAGCCTATTTTTAAGGAAGCTTTCATTTGTGAAAAAAAAATACAGCTCAATACAGCTAGAGGGTGCAGGAAAGCAACGTTAAGTAACTTGCAACTTTTCTCAAAGAATTTATACACCTGTGTGAGTTTAGTGACTTAAAAATGGCATTTCTGCTAATAAAAAGGAACATTAATCTTCAAGAAAGTACTCTGAAAGTTCTCTGACTGTCAGTGGCAAAATATTTGAAGTTGTAGGTAGAAAAGCATGCCTATTTTTCAAAGATAGCTATGAAGGGCTGAGTTTGAAAAACCTATCTTGAGATGCAACCTTCTTATATGTATTTTATGTACTGCATGTAAGCACAGCTTTTATATACATGCACACAAGCACAGACTCACTTGCTCTACCTAGGTACTAGTTCCTACAGAAAAGTCTGCATATTTACAAACATATTTCTATATTATATACTTAACTTACTTGATCTGGCAGTTTTAGGCCTTTTACAGTTACATATAAAGTTGATGGGTAACGATTTCTAGGACATTTTGCCCACCAGTCATAAACCTCAACAACATTTGAATGTGACTTGCTCCTTGAAGGTGGGTAATATAATTGCAGACGAAGTTTTCCACCAACATTTAGAACTCCATTTGCACCTACAAGCTGGAAGAGTCATTAAAAAGAGGAAAGAGGAAGAAATATGAACACAAAAGTAATTGATAATTTCTAATACCTTAACTTACAATATAAACTCTTGAAATCCACTTCCCATTGCAGAAATATACTAACTCTCAAAGTGATAATGAACTAAGTAAGTATTTAATTCCCCCCAGGACAGGATCAAATCATGAAGATTAAATCTTAGATGGCAGTCTAGTTTCAAAAAATGTGTCACAGCAGTAATGCCTTGAAAGTGGGAAAACCTTTGCAGTAGCTTTTTTCTTTTTTTTTTTAATTACTACTTGCTAAAATGAACCAAATCTCAAAGGACTGCCAATCCACAAACAGCTTCTTCTAATTCTGTTCTCTTTGAATGCTGCAATCAAGGGCATTGGTAAGGCTTTGGTTCAGAGCAGAAGATACACCAGTGTAGAAACCTCGCCAACTACAGAGCAGACAGAGTCCTCTCTACTAAACTGAAGAATACCAGAAGTATCTACTGCTATTTACTGATCAGTGTTGAATCAGGACATTTCTACTTTGACTGATAGAAATAAAAGGATAATCCAGGCAGATGCAGTAAGAATGAAGAACAGGAAACAATTTTATTCATATTTATGAGCTGAAAATTCACTCCTCCCTCTGTTCAGAAGTAGGCTGTACTGAATGTACAGTTCCTACCAGCTCTGCTAACAGACACGGGATAGCAGACTCCTGATTCCGGTAGATTTATCTTGGGCAGAGCTCAGAAGAATCTCTGTATTGAATTGCTATGGAGGCTCCCATACCTTCCTTCATCTGAAAATATTTTAAAATGCTTTCCTACTTAGTACAATTTGAGATTTTCAGATAAAAGGATTTATGAAGTTTGTTTCTTCATTTAATTATTTACAGTACCTTTAGAAATGCCCAACAAATTTTTCGGTAACGACCTTCCTGAATTTTTGCATCAGAGCTTGCTTCATGCATACTTGGAGAATCAAGGACCTAGAAGTATCAGCAGGAATATAAATGCATTTCTAATGAACGGATACTTCATGGTAATTAAAAAAAATCTGCTGAAAATATGCTTGGGCAATTCACTAAATTAAACAGATTTAAATTTTAAGAAATTGCTCTCCTTACATCTCAATAAAAGCAAAAAAAATAATGTACAATTTTCTTAATAATTCAGAAATCATTTAGATCACAATTCTGACAGCTAAAATCACCTGCATATTAATCTATATGTAAAATGGCAGTCAAAAAGTTAGTTTTTGTTTCCTAGATTTATCACTTTTGTCATCAAATCAGTCATAGAACAGTTTGGGTTGGAAGGATCTTTATCAGAGTTCTGAGCCATGGGCTTGAACATCTTTCACCAGATCAGTGGAAGATTCCACTTTTTTCAGTGGAATAATACTTTTGGTTCCAACATTATTTCTATGAAGAATCTTTGCATACAAACGTAATTAGTTTTGTGTTAAGTAATTAAGGATTCTTAATTCTAGAAATATGTTCATTTACAAGCACCACAAATGCTTGTAAATTTATTGTTTATATGGCAGTAAATTATATTCAATCAAATTGAAATATAAAAAAAAAACCCAAGGAATGAAAAATATTTATTGTATTAGGTTTCCATTTTTATGTTAATTCTACAGAATCTCTCTGTACAAATATTGAAATGCCTAAGCTAAAAATTACATTGAATATATAACCTAAATTTTTTCCTTTAAACATAATTGTACTGGATGGCAGATTAATAATTACTTTATGAAGACCGGGACAGGAGAAGTGGATGTGTAAAATGTTAACAGAAACAACGCAAAATGAGGTGCTGCTACACACAGACAAATTCTACCTTTGAGTTTCTTGCACTTAAACCTTTTTTCACGTTACAAGAATGTGAAAAGAGTGATATCCATCATTTCCTACCAGCCTTCCCCAGACGTTTGAGAGCTGATTTTATAAGAAACCTTAGTACTCCTTGTTGCTATCAAAACAGAAACCTTTCCTATAAAACCCCCCACTTTTTGGTATCTCCACTTAACTTTGTACCATAAAACTATGCTATTAATCTTATTTAACTGAAATTGAACACCTGATTCAGTCAAATATATAGTGTTGAAGAAACAAACCAAAAAACAGAACATGCATAAATCAGATGCTAAAATATTTCATCTTACCTCAAAAAACAGGATAACCTGAGGGTTTTCCTCAGTGTTTTGAAGAAAGTAAGTAAAACGCTCATTAAATATTACTTGCTCTTCCCAGTCTGGAATTGTTGATTTAGACTTTCTAAAGTCACATGGTCGTGTCATTATAGGAAGAATGTGCTCTATTTCTTCTTGTTCATAAGATGAATCTTCCTTCTTGCTGTTTGAAGATTTCCAAAGAATTACAATTGTTAGAGCATTTAAAAAACAACCTTGAACAAAACAATATTTTCAATTACTGAAAGCTAAGAAACATATAAGATACCATTTGTCTAATTCTAGAAAAGATTTTCAAAACTCACCAAAAATTTAAGACAATTAGCAATGTATATAGAAAAACTACAGGCTGAAGTTGAAAATCCTAACTATTAAGTTATTGTTAGCAAATTAATGCATAATGATCATGATGAAGTCTACTGCTTAAGCCCCATTAAAATTTGTTTTCAGGAAAATTATGGATAATGACAGTGGAAACAAGCAACTGAAGTAATTAGAAAAATAAAGAACTAAACTTCACTAACGGATTTTAAAAGTTCTTAATATAAAAGGCTACACAAACTTAAAATACCCCATTGTTTTCATTTTCATATTTAATTTTGTAGGGAAGAGTGTATCTATTTGTTGTAATCAGTGATAATAGAAATAGTTTATTAAAAGTCACCTATAATCCTTCTTCACATATAAGCCACTTCTCTGATCAACAATATGGATTTTAACCACAGGATGAGATACCAAGTGATCAATTTTAAGTCGATCCGATCGATGGATATGAACTCCCAAAACAAGATCATCATCAAAACCAAATTTAGACTGAGTTGAAATTTCTGAATTCTTCATTTCCTCATCATTTTCTGCAGCAACTTCTTTGGTTTCTTCTAGAAATTGGAGCAAAATAAACAGTCACTAATGGAACATAGTAACTTACATCTCAACTCAAAATTACTTATAGTAACTGAATTTTCAAAATTTTAGATTGATTTATCAAATAAACATCCTCACAAATAAGCCTCAGAATCGGAAGAGCAGAGGTACAACTGAGTAACTTATGAAATATGACTCAAACAGCTTAATCACTTCCGTGTTACTACAATGGACAAATATTTCTGCAGCAGCACAAAAAAAAAGGGCAACAAAGTAGTACAGTATTACAACATTTTGTTGGCAGACCTTTTCTGGTTTTCTTCTTAACCTTCTTGGTTTTAGGTTTCTGTTTATCCACGCTTTCCTCCAGTTTCTGTACTTCTGATGCAAACAGTCTTTCAGGTGACTGACTTTCATTGCCACCTTCTTCTGGATGATGATGCTGCAGCTCAGAAAGGGACATTGCACTGCAAGGTAATGGATCACTGTCAGCAACTGTCGTCCACTGTATACATTGACACAACTACTCATAGCCATTATTAATCCACTTGAAATTCTGCAACTCATCATCTGTGTATCTTGAAAACATAACAGCCCCCAGCTCCATTAGTGTCTTGCCTTTTTCAGTGCTCTCCCCCCTTCCTTTCCCCCTAATTTCCAGACAATTGCAGAACCACTTATGTGAAGAGTTAAAGAAATACTCTTTTGCTGGATCAGGGCCATCCCTTATCATTTAAAAATATCATGCACCAAACTATCTTAAGTTAGTTAAGAGTGAGTTCCACAGTAAAAAAAAAAAAAAAAAAAAAAAAAAAAAAAAAAAAAAAAAAAAAAAATCAAATATCAATGAAGAATATTAAAAAAAAAAAGTTAAAAAGAATCCATGGGCTAAATATTAATCATGACAGCCTTTTGAGAAGGATTTAGTACTATTTCTTCATAACAGAATCATCCAGTTAATCACTTAGAAAATATGAACAATTTCTCAGAAAGCTGCTGCTTATCTTAAAATGAAACATTTTCTTTAAGATTCACAGACAGTGTACAGTTTGTCATGTTACCTTGTTTCAGCTTCACTTAAAACTGGCTGCTCTTTCGTCTTTTTCTTCTTTTTGCCCACTTCATTATTCAATGCAACTTCATGCCTTTGAACAGTGGAGGTAGATTCAGACATCTGTTCTTTAAGTTTCTTTCTCATTTTCTTTTTAATTGCATTTGCCTCTTCCTCAGCCACATGCAGCTGATAGGCTTGAATTAGCTGCTCTTCCTCTTCTAATTCAGTTACGTTTCTCACTTCAGTCAAGGAATTTTTGATCTTTATATCACCTTCTTGATGAGGTACATCTGTTTGTGATTTACTTTTTGTTTTCTTCTTTGGAAAATCATTAGTCTTTTCTTCAAAACTCCCCAATTTAGCTTCATATAAGTCTTCCTCCTCATTAAATTGTTCTTGTAACAGTGATTTTTTTTTCTTCCTGTTAGACTTAGGCTGTTTGTTCTCTTCTCCACTAACAACATCATTGTTTATTTTCTTTGCAATTGACGCTTTCTCTCTCAATTTATTTTTTGTAAATCTTGGGCTCTCTTCTTCAGGATTATATGTGTTGTTTATAATTGCTTCATCATTCACACTTTCCTTAGATAGATCAATATTATTTCTAAAGGTATCAAGCTATAAATGAAAAGAACATAAAACATATTTGTACTAAAAATCATGTTCCAAGGATAAACACTGTACTTCATGTTATTCTTTCAGCAATATTACTGAAAGTAAAATTAAGTCAAAGATCTAGTTATTTCATTGTTTCAATTTGGCAAGTGACAGGTTGAAAGTCAACAAAAAATTCACACTGAAAAAACACATTTGGTATTTGGGCGCCTTATCATCAATGTTACACTATATTTTCATATGACTTCTACATATATTCAGTAAAAAAGGAAATCAACAAGTCTACTCCATAAACAGATGCCAGTGTTTTACACTGTGGAGGATGAGAAGACTTCATGCACCACAAAAATAAATACTTTCATCCACTGAAAATCCAAGTTAAAGACAGATTTCAGGCTCTGTTGTTTGCAGTCTCTTATACTGAAAGCTGCTTGTCAGAACTAAATTTCAGCTAATGCATTTGTTTAAGCACTTCTTGATGGTTTTATAGAAAACACATTGTAAACTTTCCTCTCTCCTTCAAGTTTCTATCTCTGGTTACTCAAGGTTATAATACCACATCCCTGCTTCCTTAGATATGTTCAAGGTCAGCTTGGAAGGATCTCTGAGCATTCTAGTTCAAGATGCTCCTGATCATGGCAGGGCGCTTGGGTTAGATCACCTTTAAAGTTCCTTTCAGTCCAAACTATGACCCTGTGATAATGCCAAAGAACACAGCAAGTAACTGAGGTCTAATTCTGTAAGGTCAACACAGAGATCTCTGTTCCTTGATGTAACTTCTATAAAGTCACTGAGGTTCATTTACACTGTTGTCTTACAGAAGATTCTCTTAGAGCCTCAACATGAAACATCAGAAAGGGCTTTAAAACACAAGAAAGGCAAATTAAAAAGTTTGTAGAAAATACACATATCTGCCTACAAAGATTTATTTGCCAAGACCTTCTTTCTTAATAAACACAGAAATTATTCCCTTCTAGTCAGGATATGTCTCCCAGTTACAGAATCATGTTTGTCTTAAACATTTGTAAAAAGGGACAATATGTAACAAACAACTGTCCTTGTACTTTCATCTTATACTTGCTTGAAGAAACCACTAACATCATATTTATTTGTAAGTCAGTGATTCAAGAGGATGTGGAAAATTTCATATAAATAACTTGAAATACAGAACAGAGTAAGGAAAATAAAAGAATTGAAGAGCAAGCTTTGTATAAACTAAGAAAAACCCCAGAACAGAATAATGTTCCTAATTGATTGTTCACTTCCTTATCTTTATTTCTGTGAATAACTTTAACTATAGAGTATAAGAAATGAAGATTAAAAGACACTGACAATTAAAACCCAACAGTGGTCAATAACTAAGGTCATGCTGACTTTTGTCTTCAATAAAGCATCAACCCACTAAGTGCAAGTAGTAGAATTATTTGAGAAATCATAAACAAAAAGCCCCATCTATGACCTGGTCAAGAGTTTCTGAAGTAACTCTGATATTCTAGAATAATCCCTTCTAACAAATCTACCAGATGCAAAATCTGGCTTGAAATACTTACTAAAACTTGTTATTTATTATTGCCTATAAACAAAAAAAACATATATTCATAGAATCACTCAGGCTGGAAAAGACATCTAAAATCATCAAGTTCAACCATTAACTCAGAACCCCTAAACCATACCCCCAAGTGCCACCTCCACATGCCTTTTGAACAGTTCTAGGGATGGTAACTCTACAATTTCCATAGGCAGCTAATGTCTGACTATCCTTTCAATTGAAAAGTTTTTCCTAGTATCTAAACCTCCCTTGGTACAACTTGCAGACGTTTCCTTATAACGAAAACAAATCACACTCTCAAACTACAGCAAATTTCAGGAACATTAATAGATACTGCAGGCAGAACAAAGCTGCTTCAGCAGTTCAGACATAAATTCCTCAGATAAATAGCCCGCAGGATCTCAATTCAGGTCACCTTTCCCACATGTTGTAATCACATGACAACTAAACAGAGGAGAAAGATGCAAAGAAGTTACAAAACAATGAAGTAAAAGCCAAGAGGTACGTAAAACCCTTCGGATTACGATTCTAGCGGAGATGGGAATACTGGTATAGATTCTCTGAAACACAGTACTGAGAGATACCAACTATGAGCAATCACCAACACATAAACACTGAACCGAATTACAGAAAGCAGTTAGGCTAGAAAAGCAGCTCAGCAAGACAGGCCTGTCTCTGGAGTAAATCCAGAGGGTTGCTGACCTGAAACTGACTTTCTCAGCTTAAAATATGGAACAAATAAGTAGGCTTTGTTTCCAGCTCTGTGGCCACATTACACCAGGGCAGAGGAAGCACGCCCCCCTGAAAACAGACTTGCTTACACTTCTGCCTTGAGAGAAGCAGGGGATGGACACCAGCCAAGGTGCACATGTGGGCTGACACTCAAGGCTCACACCACATCACTGCCACTCATGCCCCAAAGCTGATAGCAGGGACAACGCCTAAGAATCTTACACCTTTTCAAAAGCACTTCCCAAATACGCATGAGTGGAAGATGGCAAAGTATAGTGACTTTGCCATGGGTATTTGGAAACTTGTGTAACCTGATTTACAGAGATTTACCTGAATCTCCGCCCATAATAATACAGGCACACCTTGAAAAATTAGGGATGGACAGTGCCAGCCCACTGAAGCACTGACATGCACTGGGTCTAGAAGACCATCAACCTACAGTTGAATTATTAATGAATATACTTGTGACTTGTGATGATGGCTTGTTGGATGGAATGTTTAAGAAAAAAATCTTAATGTACTAGGAAACCAATTTTACTGCCATTGCTTGTGTAAAGCTATAAAATATAGACACTCAAAGCTAGAAGAACTTGAATTTACAGATAAGATGATGGGTTTGGAATTTTTCCACCAAATTCTAACAGGAAAAATTGCGAAAATGTGTGGATCAATTATATAGTCAACTATTATTAGTTCTCTTATTTTATGCACAAGAAACAAAGGGGTAAAATCCAGTGGCAATCTCAACAATTATTCAGCTACTTTCAGCCTACAAACCAGATAAATCTGTTACAGTCCTGCCTTGAACACAAGACCCAAGTTACCAATGCCTGTCCACCCCAGTACCGTAATCTGATCAGACTGCAGTCTAAGAAATTTTTGCCTTCATAGAGGGATCTAACCTTTTCATCTGATAGAAAATTTTTAAACATTCTCTTTTCAACCATAGAATTTAAATTGAACCAAATAAATGCAATCATTTTCACAATGACTTTAGACAGATTAATGTACCTGGATATAATGTGCCTGATCTGCAGCTTGCCTCAGTCTAACAAGTTGTAATAGGAGGCACAATTGGAAAAAAATAAATATGGTGACTTCTCTTGAAGGGATATTAGCAAATTCACTTTCTGACTGTGTCTCAACTGCTTGTTTTTTCCACTATGCCTTTAGGCTTCACACCCACTGCCCCAGTGGCCATCTAGTGAAGAGCAAAGTAGAGCTTTCACTTGCCACAGCTGATGTGTATTTCCATCTCCATTATAAGCTCTTCATTCCTATCAGTTGTGGCTTCAAACTCATCCTGGCCTACAGACCATTCTTCTTCCAAGAAGGCTGCTTCCCTGCTCTCCAGGCAGGCTCTCCAGGCAACAGGCACAGAGCAGAGCAGGCAAGCAGGAAGGCACTCTCCTTAGCCTCACTTCTGTCATTTAAAACCATAGCAACCCCCTGCAGCTCCAGAATGCAGGTTTCAAGGAAACAGTGGACTATAAGGGAAAAATTCTTATTAATCTTTAAGAAGGCTAGAGCAGAGACAAAGGAAGGAAACAGACCGGAACATTTCAAGTGGAAATAGGCTCTGAACCACGACCTGTTTTTGATCAAAGCCGGGAGACCATTTATGGCAAGTGCATGACACGAAGCCAACCATCACTGACATATTTCACATTATTTCAAGATATGTGAAACTCTGTACAGTTAAATCATATGAACTGAAGAAAATGGGAACAAAATCAGCCAACCTCCTCCATCCACCTACTCTTCCACTCCCACACACGTTTATTTTTTAGAGAAATGACTGTTTATTTGCTGAAACTTTTACAGAAATTTCTACTTGAATGCAACCAGTGTGGAAAATATCAACCTGAGCTCCTGCAACTTTGTCACACTTTAAGGAAATACTCCAAATGGTCAGTAATAGGTTTCAATACAAGCTCTGTTCAAGTCCTTAATTTTTAAGTGGTTTGATTTGTAATATTTATAGGCTCAGTAAAGCCAGAAATTTGAGCTCCCACACTGATCCTAAAAATGCTTAATTTGCTTGCATACCACTGAGTTTTGATTCAGGTGACTGGTGCTCCTACATAACTCCAAAACATTAGCATTTTACATCAGAGATTTCTGGAATGGAAATCGATTGTAATACCAAAGCAAGTTTAAAACATTTATGAGTAATATGTAGTTGCAGATGAACACACAATTATGTGTTCAAAAATACTTATATATTACAGAATTAAAAATTCACATTTCATAAAAAAGTAAAATTAACTGAGGAAGAATTTATTTATTAAGCCTTTTATTTACTTATATGCCAGTAAATAAGGAAAAACAAACACCTTCTAACTCTCTGTACTATTTCAGAACAACAAGTTGATTTTTTTATGGACTATTGACTAAATAGCACATACATTAAGGAATATAAAATTTTTAAAAGTCCACACAAAATCCAACTTGTCATAGAAAATCCAAATTGTCAATCTAAGACCAAATATTTAGCACTACTAAGTTTAATGTATCTATTCTGAATATACTTAATATATACAGATATATAAATATATATAATATATAAATATATGAATATTTATGATATTACATGAAATACCACTCATTTCTCTTAAATGATTATTAATAAAGGAACATTCATTTCCAGAATCTGATATGGACAAAACTGTACAAAAAAAGACTGGAAATAGAAAAGCTGTCAGGAGGAAAATAAAATACCAGAACATTTGTCTTCTAAACAATTTACCTTAATTTCAAATCTCCTAGGTCAACAATCAGGTTTATATAGAACAAGTTCATATTAAACTTTAATTCCCCTCTTCAGGAAAAAGACTAAAGTGATAACCATAACTCAGAGGGATTTCTGAGGCTCCTTTACTGACAGATACGCCACAAACAAAAATGTCATCTAACTATAAAGTCTGGGTGATAGAATCATTCCTAATCTGCAAGTCATAAGATAAGGTCAAAATCTTTAAAAAAAGTCAACATGTGAACACAGAACCACTCAAGACACAAAACTCAGCACATGCAGAAATTCAATGATTACTGAGATTTAAAAAAAAAGTAGAAAATGGAATTGTTAATTATTATCTCTACTATTATCATACTTTCTCATCAATTCTCAATTCACAGCTGTATTACGCAGACATACCTGTGCTGCACAGATGTAGTACTGTCAAAATTAAATACTTTCACAGCTGTAGCTCTAAAAGCCCTCAAACATCTAATTAACTCCCACTAAAGTCAGTACTGAATTTGAAACATTTTATGAAAAAAGGGTATGGAAAAAGAAGTAGTGGTGGACATTAAATGAATACATGCCTGCATGTGCCACTTTCTTTTCACCAGTATTATATTCTCTATATTTCTGGCATACCTCTAAGTTACAAGGATGCTTTGCTGGTACACAAAAAAGAAAAAAGAAGGCCTCACCAAAACCAAGGGGTACGCACAGAAACATACTTTACACTTCATTTTTTTTTTAAATGCTTACATCTCCTTTCTGCAATGCATTTTCCTGAACTTTTTTCAGTTAAGGAACGCAACCAAACAAAGCCTGCATGTGTTCTAACTCACCACAATACTCTCTTGAGAGTCAAACTTCTTATTCTTTGATTTCTTTGTGTCTGGTAGGCCAGCATGACGTCTGAAGATTTCCTCAAAGCGGACTTTGGTTTTTGCCTTTGCCTCACTTTCAACTGCAAAAAGAAATCGAGAGTATGCTTTGCTATCTCATTAATCACCATTGCTAAGAAAAGTGCATAATCATGCTTTAAAATGGCAAAGGATGAGAATTATTCATCAGGCGAAGTTTACCAAGAAATTCACTTTGTATTCAGTTAAGAATTTCCACTGCCCACATAACCCATACAAGGATAACTCAGCACCTTTGTACAGACACACACACACCAGCCTTTCACTTGCTACTGAAGTCAGCACCATCTACTCTGTATCCTGAAGAAAGCACATTTTGAAGAGCACGCACATCAGCATCAGCACAAAACTTGGGCTAGCTGACGTAGAGGACAGATTACTGCTCTCCCTGTTTATGAGCAGAGGTGACACACTGCCTTCCAGGTGAAGCAGCAGCTCTGGGTTCTTACTGGTTCTAGAAACCAGAGCAGCACCATCCTGAGACAGACCTGTAAGAGCCAGGAGCTGGCACTCTTGCCATTCTATGAATCATACTGCCATCAGCAGCATTTCAACCCTTGAAGCAGTAGGTGTTCTAGTTCCCCTCAGGTAATGCTTAATTTGTAACTAAGAATTGAAAATGCAGCCTGGCACACCACTGAAAAAGGCTGTTGAATCCTCAGCTACAGCATATTTACCACTATCAGTACAACTTTTACAAATGACCCCGAATTTAAAAAAAAACAACTAACACCACTTTGAAAATCAGCCATAATCATGAACTCAAAAAGGAGCCAATGAAGCATTAAAGATTTATATATGACAGGAATAACTTCTATCATTTGCACCTATTTCTAACTATAAAATAGGTAGTGGAAATCAAACACAAAGTATCTTTACCTGCTCGCATTTTCATTCCTCAGTTAGAAGTGGCTCAACACAACAGCTTCTTCTTCGTCAGAATTCACCATTCTATTTAAAGTATTTAACAACTCTCATTAACATAAATCATCCATAGACTTCAAAGTTAATAATTAAATCTGTGTTAATTAGTATTAGGGATAAGCATGTTTTACTTAGAAATAGGTATTACCCTACTTGTCTAAATCATTAGAAGTTTTCTGCTATCAAATCCCAGCTCTGATACTTATTATTTGAGGGTAAACAAAAACAACATTACAGCAATTTAATTAGTTATATTTCTGGGCAGTAGCCAAACAATTCAAGACTATAGTCCTCCAGTCTTCTAAAAAACCCAACAGGTTATTTAAATAATAATGACCCATTAAACCATTTATGTTGAAGCCATCCTAATCAGATTCCTCTCCTGGCAGCATCATTGAGGGAGCCAGCTGATAGTTTTCAACACAAGGGTTAGTATCTGCCAGCAAATCTAACTTTATTACAAATCTCTAAATATTTATGTTTAAATAAAGCATTTGTATTTTTTATAAAGCGGACAAACAACTACATGAAACTCATTTCTCTAAAGAAAAAAATCGTTAGGCCCTCCTGGTTGTGGAGAAAAGCCTGCAAATGCAATCCAAACACAGCTTGAAGGCAAATAAAAACATTACAAAGGTTTATCTTTTCATCAAGAAAATTCCAACTGCTGTACAAAAAACCTTAATACAAAGAGCTGTTTTGTAAACAGTGAAACTAACGAAGTGTAGGTTCCTACGAAGGTGTGATGCTCCCCTTAGCCTTCCACGCAAGGAACTCTGGTACCTCTGTCCTCCACAGCCCACCAGGTAACAGCTCCATGTTCTCCCCAGGTAACTCCTCCTGTCGGACACCAGTAACTCACATTCACTGCACACTCAGACTACACTGATCCTAGCAGATTAAGACATAGCATTAAACACTGCCAGGACGTGTGGTTGCATCATTCTTGCACCATTTTGGTCCAAGCCACCCAACGCTCACCCAAACCATGCCTGGATACAGTTTAGGAGTTATTATGGATTACTATAAATAGGCAGTTTGCATGCAGCTACTCTGATTTGAGGCTGAGGGAGTTAATTAGCAGTGAAGAGAGCCAAACACAGCACTTGGCCTCAGCACTAAAAATGTCTCCTGGGCACACACATTTCACCAGCACAGGAAAAAGCTGAGGCTATAGTTGGGTCGCCAAGCATCTGCACCACCCTACCCTCACATCTCTCTCTTGCACAGCGTTACTTGCACAGGCCTGTTACTTTCAGGTCATTTCACACTCATTACTTACAGTGCTTTGGTCTGCTGGCTATCCAAACTAAACCAAATTAGGAAAAAAAGACAAAGTGTTCAGGTTGGTTTGGGATTATAGAGGAGCTGATTAGTGAGATGCCAAGAGCAATTAGTTAATTTAATGTCTTTACCATTTATACTAAGTATCCAGCAATTTAAGGATGTTTCAAAAGAGCAAAGTTGGCCAAAAGGACTTCACCAGCAGTAAGAAAATGTTTAGGTTTGCAACATGCATGAAATGACACTGATGAGGCTGCAATATTTTCACTATCTAAAACATGTTCTGACTCCAACAGCAAACATTACTGTCACAACTAAACCAGTAACTGCTAAAAATAACACTTCTTACAATAAACTAAAAGAGAAAACACCATTAAAAAATAAAACTGTTTTTGCAATTTATACTTGGTTAAACCAAATGGCCATTTAAAAAGTACTACAGTTACTAAGTGCTGCTTTCCAAGTAGTCAATTCACAGCAGTTGGCTAGAAAACACAAAATTTAGAAGAGCAGAAAACTAAATAAACTCAAAAAAATACCGCAGATTCTATCACTTTAATCATTAACTGACAACCACAGGAACACAGAAAAGTATCTTATAATTAGCTGAATGATTTCAACAAGCCCTCAAAAACTAATTAGAAACAAGAAATGCAATACTGAAGGGCTCTTAAATTTAAAACAAAAAAAAAAAAAAAAGAGAGACAATATAGTACACAAAAGCAATATGAAATAGGCACATACATATTCTAAGTATGGAAATAAGTTTCTGGTCAAAGGTTAAACAAATTAGCCCACCCAAAACCCCAACTAACCTACAGGTTGGTAAAAATATTAATTTTGCAGATAGTTTTTGATCATAATGAAACAAACATCTTACCAAAGGCTAGGCTCACCTCGCATCTACAAGCACTGTAAAATGAAGAATTAGCCAAATTCACCAATGAGAGCATCGCTGTTTATTTATTCAGTGTCTACCCCGTTGCGGCAATAAAACTAAGAGATAAAGTCCTCCAATGACAGTGCTATTGTTTAATAGGCACTTCCAATTTAGAACTTCATGGTCTTTGACATGGTGCATTAAAGCAACTATCAGGCTTGTGTAAATATAGATCATTAATCAACAAGGATAAGAACAAGGCTGTTTACTTAGCCTAATCTCACCTTAGAATAGGAGAGAATTAATCTTATATCAAAGTTCAGCAACCACCATGCCCCAATCTGAATAAGCTCAGTTACTATTTTGTAAAAAGCATTCTTGCCTGATCAGATTGGATCTCCTCCATGCTAGTAAATATAAGACAATCCAAGACACAAAAACACATACCTGGAACAGTGCCAGAGTCCAGCCACCAGGAATAAACAGCAAAACAAACTAATAAAGCCCAAACTTCCAATTACTATGCTTTCCTGAAAATAACCTAGTTTGCTCTTCTCCAATACTCTATCTGTATTTATAAAAGTGATTCTACATTTAACTCTTGCTCTTTTCACAGTATTTTACAATACTCATTGAGTTGCTATATTCTACACCTGTAATATAGGGATTCTCCATGCTAAACATGCCACAAGAGTCACCATACACAAAACCCACTTTTACTGACCACTAATAAAAGATAAATCAAACCCATACTACAATGAGCAGAACATACAGAATTTGCACTATGCAGTGGGAAGTGAAAAATTTCCTACCTAATTATAACTATTTAGGAAACCGAGCTGACAAAATATGATTGCACACTTAGGATTTTCCCGAACTAAATTTCTCATTTTTCTTTTGTGACCATAAGTGGGCATAAACTTCAGTGACTGAAAATAAGTCGAACCTCAGGCCTTGTTTATTTGTCACCTTTTAGACCATAGAGGGAAATTTTGGGTTTTACTAGTAGGTTTCTAATTGAGCTACACATAGGGATCATTACTCTTGAGATGTGAAAGAGCTTCAGCTCAGAATTATACAGCAAAATTACACTGAGATGAATCTGTTCCTCTTCACTACTGATAAATCTGACATAAAAAAACAATCTAGTTTTATTAATGAAAATTCAGTATTTTAGTCCAGAAAACTGACAGACCAGGTAAACACCTATGTACTTGTACGTCAAATAAAAATTAATGCAAGTAGTTTTCTACCAGTTTAGATGTGCATGTAAAAGCCTTACACTCATACTAATAAAAAAGAGATGTTTTAAACAGCTGGTGCTACCCTCAGTTTTCTGATAATAACATACCAGAAAGCTTTTGATTCATTGGAAGTGTCAGGTTGGAGTTTTTACCCCAGGAATTTGGCACCTTTAGTCAAGAGGAAGTTGAAACGGATTGATGGCAAAGTTATGGACTTCAGTTCTATGTAAGGAAATATAGAAGACTTTTATCGTTTATTAAGTTTCAAGTTTCTGCTTTATCTTAGCTGCTAATTATGAAAATGTGTTCTCAGCAAGAGATCACCCTAAGTATTTTCATTTCCAGTGTTGCATTCTGCTTTGCCTGGAAGAACAGCGGTAGATTTAAAAGATATAAAGGGACAGTCACGGCACACAGCACAACTGGACTAACCGACGGAATTATTCAACGAGGGTGTGACGCGCATCCAGAAGTGCACTCCGCATGCGAGGGAGGCATCCCCGCTTTGGAGCCCAAGGTGCCAGGCATGGAGAAGCGCAGTCAGCTCACTACAGCTGCCCACGCACGTCACCCCAGTGAACCATAAAGCCCGTGTCGACTCGCGGTGGGGCGAATCAACGCCGATCTGCGCCTTAGGGCTTCTGGCGGCACTGCCCCGTGCCACCGTGCCGGCTCCGACAGGGAGAGCGCGGGGCCGCCCCGGGCCGCCCGTCCCGCGGACTCACCGCGGGGCCCCCCGGGCCGCACCCGCCGGCTGCGCCACCCGCGCCCGCTGCCGCCCGGAGCCCGCCCGCGCTCCCCTCGGCCCGCGCCGGCCGCCGCTCAGCCCGACCACGCTCCCGCTCCGCAGCCCAGCCTGGCCGCGATCCTAATCCCGATCCCGCTCCCCGCCCGCGCGCGCCAACGGCGGCGGTCCCGGCGCGGCCCCCGAGCGGCTGCGGCCGTGCCCAGCCCTAGGCTGAGCCCCCTGCCGGGAAGGGGAGCCGGGGGAGGGAACAGCGGCGGGGAGGCGTTACCCCAGCCCTACCCGCCCCCGGGGCCGCGCACTGAGACGAGCGGCGGCAAAGGCCCCGCGGCGAAGGCCCGGGGCGCGGCCCCGCTCCCCGCCGAGGGCATCACTCACGTCGGCGCCGTCCGCTCCCGTGGTGGCCGCGACGTGGCCCGGCGGCTGCTGCGGCCGCCCCGCCTCCCCCCCTTCCCTCCGCCAGTGGGCTCTTCCGTGCCCCCGCTCCCCCCTCCGCAGCGCCTCGGGTGGTTGCGCCCGAAACAGTCCCGGCTCCCGAGGAAACGGCGCGCGCAGGGAAGCGCGGGGGAAATAAATAAGCAAATAAGTAACCAGGCTAAATAAATAAATAAATACTATAAATACATAAATAAATAAATAAGAAAAGCGTCAGAAGCGGGAGCACTCGCACGGGTAATTTGTGGTCCTCTGAAAAAAAAACCCGAAGTGTCGAAAGTACTATAAAGCTATTAGCTATTATAGTACTGTAAGCTGTCAGAGTTCAGACCAACAAAAATTGCTTGCGGAAGAATAAAGTCTCTGGGTAATGGGCTTTGTCGGGCTCAGGAGGGCAAGTGACAAGTGTTTGGAATGCAAGTGACGAGTGTTTGGTTTGCACACAAGCTTTCTGCAAAAAGCAGCACAAATGGATGTCCTCAAGCTATGCAGACACTGCAGAAACTTTTATTTGTTGCCTGATTTAGTAGTTGATTGGAAGAATGTTTTGGGGGATTTTTTTTCCCCTCTTAGGGATAATTACCTACTAAACTTAAGCAAATTTGTCGTTGAAAAACTGTATATTAATTTCTTCTTTGTAAAAAATTTATTACAGTGGTAGATGTCAAAGGTCCCTCATGCACTAGGTTTGAGAAATTAGTGCAAGGTTTTTGATTAACGTAGTTAGTTTTTTTCAGGAGTGAAGTTGGGTAAAATTAGCCTTCGGTTGACAGCAATTTGCACAAACTAGAGGTGAGCAAATGCTTGTGATCCTGAGTTTGTGACATAGTTGCCAGGCATTGCATCCCTCAAATTCTGTCAATGAATTACACTGGCCTCCAAAAGAATGCACCTTCTGAAACCTGGCATCTCTATTCCTCATGTGTTATTAGTGACAGACACTGCTATCTCTTTTTGTACTTACCTGGCCTGTGCTTTCTCAAATGTTTGCATGCACTCAACTGATAGGTAGAGATGTTTCCTGTTTCATAAGGTAGGTGTCCTGGGTTGCCTTGGCATAACACAAACAAAACCCAACTCCTCAACATTCTTGTGCTTTTCTTTATCCTTAGTGTATCTCCATTCTTTTATCTTTCTGTCCTTTGTAGTACCCCAAACTCAGTGAAATAATGGCCTTGGACAACCTGGTCTCACTTTCAGGTTGGCCGTGCATTATACAAGAGATTGGACCAGAAATCCAGATGTTCCTTCCTAACTACCTTCCTGGCAGCTGAGGGGGCTCAGATATGGCAAACTCAAAACCAGCCATTTTTAATCATTTACATAGGAAGCTGATTTGATATTGGCTAATTTGACCAGCAGTAATGGGCTATAAAACCTTCTAAAGAGCCCTGGCATGAGACATCAACAGGTTTTCTATTACTACCAAAAGCTTGCGTCAAGTTTCCAGGAACACTTGTTTCGAAAGAATGTCTTTGAAACTTCTTTGACCATTACACCTTTAACAAACACGAGGTGTTTGTGCCATCTGAGATCTAGAAGCAAGTAGTGGTCAGGCCCATTTTTCATGTCAGGGGATAATACATCTGACCTCTTTAGCAGACTTGTTTAGTTGGGTTTTTGGTGGGTAGAGACGGATACTAGAATGTCTATTTATTTTGCAGCATGAGGAAAAGTAGATAAACACATTTTATTTCGCTGCCAGAAACTGAGGTTTCAGAAGCCACAGGTTCAATTTTTGTGTCCAGACAATGAGGTCATGAACCCTCTGAAGAAAAATTTTATTGTGTTTTCAGTGTTAGTGTTTCTTGAGCAACAAATCCTGAGGTATAGCTAAATCTCTACTGATGTTTTCCTGTCCTCAGAACAAGAATGCTGTGTCTTTTTGAAAGCAGGTTATCATTCCGAAAACCCTTGTGTTCTCAGAAAACTTCAGATACTTTGCCACAGGATGGCAGTATAATAGCACATGTCATTAAGTCTAATTTTTGTGATGTGTTCTGGAAGCTTTGGATATTGGAGCTAGAATTTGTCTGTAACTAAGTGCAGCGTTGTTGCTTTTTAACTTTCCAGAATACAGTTGTTCCCCTTGTACAGTTAGTCCATCTTTGTATATGTTTTAATTCTTTTCCTTTTGTACTGTTTATTAGCTCTACAAAAAGCTTGAATAAAGAGTAACAGATCTCCTGGATATCTCTATGGTATCCTGTGGTTAATAGTATTTTATTTGTAGACAAATTCCCACAATCTTTTTTTTCAGAAAAGTATTTATTCTTTGAAATGTACTTGTGTTGTTTCAGAAAGTAATTGTTTATGTGGTTCATCAGATATCTTTTCTTTCTTCTAAAGGATTGTTTTTTTAGTCAAGTCAGTTTGGAGACTTTAGTTTGTAGTCCTTTGACATGCTCTTATAACTTTTTTGTTATAACTAACTCTCACAAGCACACTTGGCCTTGCTGAGCTACATGCAAGGGATGCCCTTCCCACCCCATTTGCCAGACCCACCTTTTTAATATTCCTCCTGTAAAACAAAGCCAAGGATTCTTCTTTGTATGTGCATCCAAAAATACAAAAAATGAAAAAGAAAACCTGTTCCTGTCTCTGAGTTTCACCATAAAGCTTCCAGAGGTTGCTGTACTTTCTTTCCCTTCTCGTGTCATTTAGCAACAAAACTGATGTTATGAGAATAAATACAAAAATAGTCACTCTAATATTAGTGTAAATCATCAGCATTATTAAGAAATGCTTTTCTCTAGCATAGACAGTAATTATTGGCTTTCCTCTCACCTTTTTCTTTGCTCTTAGCTTGCAATTTTTCATTTTTTTTTTGTTCAGCTTGCCACATGGTGGAAGCTACTTCCTATCTTCTGGTGATCACAGCCAAAAACTAATGCTACAGGCTAGATTTCTTCTAAAGTCTATTAGGATGGGAAAAACCAACACACTATTTTTGCATTTAAGCAGTGAGAGAGTCCTGCTATGTTGTGCAGCTTGGTCACAAAATCAGCATGGAAGAGGGAGCCGAGACAGAATCCCACATCTAAATAAACTATATTTTGAGAAAATTCAATCTTGGTTTCACAAAAGCTTACTTGTCTGGAAAACACATTATGTTTGGAAGAGTTCAAATCAATGTAAATCTAGACTAATTCTCTTGCAGGGAAATGGAGAAAGAAGCACCCACACATTAGTCAAACCTCACAGAGCCATGGAATTGGGCCTGGATGCCACCCAGAACAGTGGAAAAGGAAGTGTCAGGAAAGTCTGGGTTAGTCCTTCAAGCAGTACTGCAGTGACCAAAGGAAATTGAGTGGAGCATGTTCCAGCAGCAACAAAACTCAACCGAAATACACCTGACCCCTAGACTCCCAGTCAGTAACTAAAGCTAATTCCAGAAATTTTAGCTGTTGTTCTAGTTTTCTGTGTATCATTTAAAAACATAACACTTCCAAACAGAATATACATTGACCTACATAGGAAAGAAATGTACACTTGCCCAATAGAAATGGACCTCTAAATCTGAACAAGGATATCTATATTTTTAAGTCTTCCTGTTGAACACCTTATATAAAGTACATTATAAATCTGTATCTAGTATCTAGGTATTTTATTATTGCTATAGAGAACCCTACGGAGATCAGGCCCGGCAAAAAAACTCATTTTGGGATTTTTAAAAAAGCTATGGCTAAAAAAGAAATAAAATATTTGCAGACTCTCAGCTTACTCCTTAATAATCTTCATCAATGATATATGGCTTCCAGTCTGTCCCATTCATCAATTTCTTTTGTCTGGAACCACCTTTTTCTTGGATTCCTTCCAAGTCCTAAATATTGTTCCAGTCTCCAAGCTCCTGCTCTCCCATTCAGTCTGCCCTTAGTTCTGTACCCACCCCATGGCTATAAGAACAGGCTACCTTTTCAAAGTATGTGGCCCTTAGTGTGGAGTTTCTCACACCATCACAGATGCCTGTACTCTCACACAGGGATGCTGGAAATGGTGGTGGCTCCCCTCCACCTTTTCCTGTGTGATCATCTGAACGGGCTGTTACAGGGAACCGTGCTTCAGCATACAGTCACTTCTGCAGCTTGCTGTTACCATTTCCCTCACTAATCAACCAGTGGGATAAGGTCAGAGAAAAACCTGAAATGTGAACTCAAAATGAGCTCCCCTTGCTCAGGCATAGTACTCAGTGTGTCTCTCTCTAGTTCTTCTGTTGTACTACAGCCCCAAAGGCTTTTCTTGAGCTTCATGCTCGGTAAATTTGGATGTTTTCAGAACCTGTTGAGCACAACATTTCCCAGAGCACACAAAAGGCTTGCTGCCATCTGGCACTTGCTTTCTATCCCCATGTACTCTTGGCTTTGAAAGTTCTGCCAGTAGTGCTGTTCTTTAAGAAAACATTGGCACCAGTTCACTGTAATAAGTGGCCAGACCCAAAAATTGTTCCTGTTTCTTTTGGTTCCTGTGAGACATTCTGCAGGTCCTGTGGGCACTGTCTAATGGAAATTTCTGGTATTTGATACTGTCTTTTGCTAGCAGAGGCTGAGCTGTGCCTACTGGGGATCTGCCCCCCTAGGTGATGCTGTTGCCTGCAGAGGGCTGGCACAGTCTGCCTCTAAGGCACAGATCACAGCAGGACAGACGTGCAGCATAGTCCCCATGGAACCCAGCAACCTCTTGTGTTTGTCACTGAAATGCTGTTTTATATAAACCAAAGGCTACTGTTCTTGATTTTAAAGTTTCAAAAAGGCTACTCTTCTCAGACACTTTACCTCTCAGTGCTCTTTGGTTAGTTTTAGCATGACTGTCAGAATAACAATTTTCATGTTATTAAGCATTGCATTTGGAAATCAGGTTTCTTGCCCAGAAATCTGTGTTACTCATTAGCAGCCCATCCTCTTAATATAGGATGTTCTCAGGAGTTAATGACTGTCAGGCCTTCTCTTTGCAATATTATGTGAATTTTCTTTGACTTGATTCTACAGCTGAGTCTTTTCTATGTGTAGTTTTGTGACTTAGGATATTGTTTTGCTTTAGTGAGAATACAGTCTGGGTATCTTGCATCATTTTCTCCAACTGAGAAAATGGTTGCAGTTTTATCTGTTTTCTAGAAGCATGGGAATTCTTGATTTACTATCAGTCATCTGTCCTAATTCAGGCACCTATTCAGTTGATACTTCTGGCAAGATTTCCTGCATTTTCCAGTCTTTGATGTGGCTAAATAATAAATCTTTTTTCATATTTACAGTTCAATACTAGGACTGTGTCATTACTACTAGGACTGTGTCAATATATTGTCATAGAATGTAGGAACTTGGATTCTGATTCTGATGATAACACAAAGATTTTGTCACTGGATGGGACTCTACATCATTGTCATACAAGTACTATCCTCATTTCATCTGCTTTGGTGATCTGTATGTACTTATATTCTGTCACATTTTCAAATGTAGTACCACTGGATTTTTTTTTTTTGTTTTCCTGTGTCTTAACCCTGTAGACAACTGCAACACTCCAAAGCTTTCTGAGTGCTAGAAAAGCTCTTTTTTTTTCTTCTTTTTTTTTTTTTTTTCCCCAAGAAGGTGTCTTACACAAGATGTCAGAAGAGTAATGGCTAGTTTGTAACTAGGGAAGGTGTTATAGAGTTTGAAAAACAAGTTTGGAAAACATTATTAAGATAATTCCAGTTGCTGATGGCATCGTCTGTTTAAATTTTTACCCCATTTTCATCCACCTTCCACCTCACTGTTTGTGATGACTCATATTTCTGCACTTTCTATGCCAAAAATAGAACACAGTGTGCTACCGTCTTTGGGACACACAGCGTGTGTAAATGGCATACCTTTCAGAAATTTACTTTGTATTAAAAAACAATAGGAGAAAGTGATAAAGCTGATCAGCAAATTTTGCATGATTTCTAATGCAAAATTTCCTAATCTCAACTTGGGAGTTTACCTGAGAGTCAGGAAAAAAAGAACCTAGCAATTTTTCAAATGTTGTTTTCAGCAAATGCAAGGTGTGGAATATAGCGACAAGGTCTTTTTGCATAGGGACATAAAAATGATTAAAGAATAGAGGAGTTTTATACAATATCTAATTAACTGGAACTGTCATAAGCACTTTTATTAACTGTTTGTAAACAAAGATGTTATAGTAAGTTATATTCACACACATAAACACACTCACACATTTGCATGCGCACACACACACATGCAATTTGTCAAAATATTAAACTAAACCTGAAGGTAATATTCTCACCTTGCTGACATATTGTCGAAAATCTCTCTGACTCAAGTGTCTTGAATTGATCCCATTCCAAACAGTCCTGAATGGAATATTAACAAAATTTTCTGCCTTACTCTTTTAATACCGACTTTCAATAAGATTAAACTGGTCAGAACATCCCTCCTTTATGCAAGTTAATGAGCCAAGAATAAGCATGGAAATAAACCTACATGTAAGTGACAAGCAGAAAATGCACTTGGAAATTTCAATATACACTTTGTGTGGAAAATGGAGGTGGCTTGTCCCTCTTTTCTGAAACTATCATAGAAGTAAGGAACTATAAACATTAATCTTATTTCAATGACATTTCTAGACAGTTGATTTCATCACTAGCTGGAACCATCAGTTAGCAAAATGCTGCAGCACTGATCATTGTGTAAAACTGCCTAAGTGTGTAGAAACAGACCAGAACAGCACCTTACAAATAGCAAGCACTTGCAGGGGTCTTTGGAAGCACTTAGGCAACCATTGAGTAAATTCAAAATTTCTCCACACAGTCTCTGCTCTGCTTTTCTAACCACAAGTGGAATAATTCTTATGCCTCTTTTCTTCATTTTCTCTTCCACATTCTGCTGCTAAATTGCCCTTACCCTCATCCAAGGACTCCCCAGTAACTCTAAACATTTTGAACAGGGTGATCAAAGGGTTAATTTGCACCAGGAGGTGTCAGAGGAAGGACTGACAAGAGTTCAACAACCCTCCCTCTGCATGGGCTCCAGAATGAAGCTCACAGCTGAGTCCTGTGACTTGGAACAGCAGAGACAGGAACTGCTCGCCTCCTAAACACAAAGAAGTGCAGCAATGATCTGGCATGAACCAGTCTTTGAGGAGCCTGAATACAAAAAGATTCTCACTTTTTTACAGACTTTTCCAAGAAGAACAGAAATAAAAAGAAAATCAGACAAATGGGTTGCATTTCAGGCCTTTTTACATGCTTCTCTGTTTGTGTTTTGCAGCCCCACATGTAAAGAGTGGGTAGCACTCTTTAGGCAGGGTGGTGACAGGAGTACAGCAGGAGAATAACAAAATCAAGGAAGGACAAGTTTGGGTGCAGGATGTGCTCCCCCTGACAGCAACATGGAGCAGGCTACAACAGATCACCACAGCAGTTTTGCTGAACCACTTCCCAAAGCAGTGCTGGTGCTGGATATTACATGCTGGGATAATCAAGCAGGACTCAAAGCTGCTCAATCCCTCTGCTGTCCACACTTCTTTAGCTTAGCTGTGGTTTCTCTGATGTTCTCTGTCTAGGAAATGAAGAATGGTCTTACCCTCTTGTCTAGCACCAACATGATGCAATTGTCTCCCATGTGCAAAGACCTGTAGCACACTGTTCTAAGTGCTGGCTGTCAGATTCTCTGTGGCTTTAATGCTCTCCACACCTCTGTTAAAGGCAATTGCACAGCCCCTGTATTTCCAGATACTTTTTCAGCAATGCAGAAGCCTCACTAATTAATTCTTTAGATCTTTCTGCTGCAGAGGTGATACTCAGTTTTCTCACTTCTAGCTTCTTATTTGTCTGGCTGGTTTCTTAGATTTGCTGGTTTCTTACTCTGCTGGTTTCTTAGATTTGGCAGCAGCCAGTACAAATGAACATTTTAGAGACAGAAGCTTTCACTACTGGAAAACCTCCTCTCTGTATCTCCTTATTGTCATTTTCTTTAACTTGGATCCATTAGCATCTGTGGCCAGAAATCACAGAGATGAGGTTATCTACCTGGTCTTCTGCCCTCTGTGTTCTTTCATGTGCAGAGCAAGGACAGAATTTATTTTTAACTTGGCTACCCTTCCTCCTCCCGAACTCCTCCCTAGCTTACATTCACAGCATCTGCTGTTAGAAGCCATCCATGTTATCCCTCTGGGGTTGCTGCCCGAAGTTCCCTCTGGCTCTGTGGATCAGGGTTGTATGTGTCTTACTTTTGTTACTTTTTCTGGTGGTGTTTGAAAAGAAAGTAAAAATACCTTCCTTTTTTTCCAGCTGTTCATGGTTCTATGTCATGGCATTACTCTTTGGAGCAATTACATGACCTTCTTCATTTCATGCTCCAGTCTTGCAGATGTGCAATGCCTTAGAGATGCCTTTTGAAATTTTCCCTTCCTTTGAAGATATTTAAAGAAAACTAAATCTTTCCTTTGGTTCTTTCCTCTTAGCAAGTAAGTGATATCTCAGTTTTCTGACATTTTCTGATTCTGAAAATTAGAGAATTTATGTTTAAAGGAATTTATTCAAAAATTTGTGCTCTGTGTTCTGACATTGTTTGCAATTTCTTTTGGGGGGGGTATTTTGCTGAACTTACAGTACACCAAATTTCAAGGGTCATCTTCTATTTAAAAAGCCTCTTACTGTTGTTTATATTTTAACCACTATGCTAACTAATGTACCCTGACTCTGAAATAAGATCTGATAAACTTCCACCTATGGGTGGGCCTCACAGTGATCAAATAAATGAGAACAAACACCACAAGACCAGAACTGGGGAGAGATTTAGATACTGTGTGCATCTATGAGGGAAAAGAGGAAAGGAGGAAAGGCACAAAAAGATAAATCAACAGTTTACAAGAGATCCTCTCCAACATAATGCCTTGACAGGTCACATCCTTGTCACAAGATAACAGAGAGGAGTGCCAGTGTGGCAGATAAAAGACACCTCTGTTTTGTCATTTTCTTGTGAAAAGCTTACAGAATGCCTGGTTTTGTACCCGGAATAGTTGCTGACAATATTCTCAAGTCCAGTTTTCCAGGAAGGATCAGATCCATTTAGACAGAGATTAATAAGATTTCTTCAAATCTGCATTGCCATCTTTGAATGAAATGGCAATATGAGTGTTCTTTGCCTTCTTCAGAGCGTTCACACCAATGTAGGTGCATTTTAACCAGATTTGAGACAATGAGTTTGAGAGAAGAACTAGAGCCAAGCCTAAATGTGGCAACAACTATAGGCTATAAGGAAGGTGTATAGATTGTGAAGAAGTATATCTAGATCTTTAACATGAGGAAAGCTTGCAAAAGAGTTTGCTTACCTGATGCATGCAAATTTTCCCGAACTATCCTGGACATGTGTTAACAAACCTTTGGCTACCACAATTAGCTTCTTTGGTTTTGAAAACCAGTAGGAAAAGCTAATCTGATTAAAATCTCTAATACATAGTGTTTATTGATGTGTTCTACAAATTCAGTTAAGACTCACAGCCTTTCAAACCTCTCCATGCAGCAGAAACAGCTGCACTCCCACTCACTTATGCATCTTTGTTTCTTCAACTTTTACCACCAGATGTGCACCTAACACACTAACCCAATGACTATCTCAGTGGAAACAGGGGATACAGAAAAATGGGGAAGGTGCCAAAGATGTTGGAGAGGGCAGGGCTGCGTAGAAAACAAATTTTGCATTGGAGTAAGGAAAAGACCCTCTATCTGATAGTATCTGATAGGAAGGAGGCACAGGGATTGATGAGTTGATGCTGTTTGTAGCCAGGGAGTCAGGGGGTATGGAGCAGGAGAGACAGAAACCAGGATCTGGAGCTAGAATTGCAAATGAGGTTAAGATTGTTAAAAACATGGAGCTAAACCAGACTTGAATAGCCCTCAAAAGCCTGCTTGCTAGTTAAGTCTATCTGGTGTTCTGCTCCTTTGTTTTACCCTTCTTTCCCGATGAGTAACTGTTCCTAAAACCTGATAAGCCTGATCCCACATATAATTGCGTTATGCCCAACCCATTCTCCCTCGCATCCTTCAAACGTTTCCCTGAGCTAAGTCCAGCTCCAATCAGCTCCAATCCTTGGCCCATCTGCTTTGTTTCCCTGGACTAACATCAGTGGTATCCCAAACCCCTACAGATATCCCTTGCTTTGTTGTTGTTCACAACTTGCATTAAAACAGATTCAAGCACAGAAAGCAACCAAATAGCATGGTATTATATTACCCTACAGGAGAAAAATAGCGTAGGACCACAAGCAGGATCAGCTTTAAATTTATCACATAATCAATAAAATATAAGCTAATCTCATTCTTGTGCTAGAATGCCTCTCTCACATATTTACTCCTGCTCTCCCAGCTTTATCCCAAGCCCTCAGTACTGTATAACTTATACCTGAAGCAGGCAGGATGACATAGAAGTGGATAGTCTCATTAGTTTTTAGAAGCAAGTCATAGTTCTGTAAACTTTTGGTCGTCAGTTGCAGAAGATTTAATTGCATGATTCAGCAGTGTCCATTCAAGTCTGTTCTCTCCATCCAGTATTCATCCTGCTCCTGCCTCTGGTGAGTCACTAGCACATGTGATTCAATAAGTTGTTCGGAAGCAACACCAGAGAGTTAACATGCAAGAGAGGCCATGAAATGGTGCTTCAGTGCAACTTTTCCAAGGTAAAGGCTGCTTGGGAAATGCAGAGTGAGCTGATGTTGAAATCAGGATGACACAAAGATGAACAAAGTCTGACACCCTCGCTGGATGAGTTTGTGCATGCAGTGTGAGGTTAAATGTCTGGTAAGGAAGAACACTAAATTGCTACCTACGATTTTTAAACTTAATGTTGAAGGTTTAGAGTATCCTCTTAAATCATAAGTTTAAATGAAGTTAGAGTTAAGTCCTACTCCCAAATAGAAGAAAAAAAAAGAAAGCTCTAGGTCAAGGAGACAGCAAAAAATGAATTCTTTAATAAAGAAGTAAAATTAAACTATTTTACAGAGTTAATATTATCTGAATCTTATAATCATGCTTACCATGAGATTAAATAGAAGTTGCTCCTTATAAATCAATACAGGTGTGCATGGCTGAATTTACTATTGGGACTCTAATGTCAAGAAAAATTCAGATCCTGCCTGGGCACATGATTTCCCATGCTTTCCGGCAACATTATTCCTGTCTCTTTCTCCAGCAGAGAAAGACCTAACCATTTGAGAACAAAATATATCCTGCAAAACCAGAAAGTGCCTTTGCATTTAATAGCATCCAGTAGAAATGATTGAATCTGATTTGGTAATCCATCCAATTCAAGGTTGTTTGAACGGCCACACCACGGCAAGGGGGGAGCAGCACGGGAGAATGATTAACTTAATCCTCCTGCCTTGTTTGTTTGATGCTGCCTCACTCCAGTGGGAGTCAATAAAACTTTGAGCACCGACACACACAACTTCCAGCACTCTCCAAGCTGGCCCAGAATGGGGTTTAGCAAAGCTGCCTTCCTCCTTCTGCTCCTTCTCAGCTCAGGTAAGAGTCCTTTGCCTTCTGCTTGCCTAGGTGAGACTGGGGCCAGATGCTTGCAAGCTCCATGTGACGAAGGTAGGTACCCAAATCCCTGTGTCACTACTTCCCTGGATGATAATGGATTTGGGCCTTGCTGGCCAGCAAGAGCTGCTGCTGAATAGAGTAAGAGCTGTCATTGCCCCAGGGTTGTGTTCATTAGAGACACCAGAAAAGGAGCAGCCTTGGTGTCTGCATGGGGAACTCATGGCTCCCAGCAAACATTTCCCATGGCCAGAGACAGAGACAGCCTGTCAAAGGCTTGTACAAAGGCAGGGCTCCGTCTGGTTTCAGCAGCCTTTTATCTTAGGTTTGGGGAATTTTTTTTTCCTATGTTATTGCCAGCTACTGAGATCCTTATGCTGATTGCTTTAAAATTTGTTAATGCTTGTGCAAAACAAAATCACAAAGGAAAGGAAAGCTTGTTCTACGCACTTCAGTTTCAGTCTTTTTCATAACCATATTCTTAACAGTGAATTTTTCAGTCCATGTGATAGGGAGACCAAATCTGATCAGGGCTAGTTTCTGTAATATTTTTGGTATGATATTTTTGTGGAAGATGATACAAAAATATTTTAATACACAGGAACTGAATTGGGCTCTTTAGATATATTTATATGGGTTTCATACATGTGAATATCCTCTGTCCTGAAATCCTTAGACTCCAATGAACTGTGAGATTCAGATCACACATCTTCTTCCAGGTATCTGTATAACCACATAATATGTTGTGATTGCAGTAAAAAAATACAGTTGTGAGTGTGCTAATGCATATATAAAGCTGCAATAAAATGAACATTTTACATGCACAGTTTTAAAACATAAGAAAAGGTAACAGTTAGGAAAATTTATGGATAGATTTTAGCTGGAAATATTATGGACATGCCCCAGCATTAAAAAAAACCCTGTTATTTAATGCTAAAAAAATTTTATCTTAGTTTAAATTCTAGTTTCTATGCTTTGTTTTTGCAAAAGGATAGCCTCAGTAAAATCAAATACCATTGTTATTTAAGTAAGAATTTTATATGGGGGAGAAAAATAAACAATTTGGTCTTTTATCTGAAATACCATACTTTGCTTGCAAATCCTTTATCAAAAGGTAGTAAATATTTGCATTTTTGAATAAGATAGTAATACATCTTTCTGGGACTGTAAAACACCACAGATATAGGGAAAATGGTAGCATGAAAATTTACTGCTGTTTTATGCATATTTTCTTTTTTTTTCTTGAAGTATTATACACTGTCATGTAAATATAACAGAAAAGGGAAAAGTATTTTTATGACCCAAGTCAATTATGACCCTGTCAATATTTCTAAAATCAAATGTTTTAATAATAATGACAGTGCGAAATGTCAAAACAGAACAGACTTAAGTTTGCATGGAAGCTGTACCATAATAGGAATTCTTTACTTGTTTTTCCTTGTGGAGAGCATTGCAGCATCCCTGTGATATTGTCTTAACCTAGTTTAATGTTTTGTCTCAAAACTCATTTCTTCTCAATGTTTTTGTTTTGAAATAACTAGTGGAAATTTCATTAGACTATTATTCACTTATTCTTTTGTTTTCCAGCTGCTATCCTTTTCTTCCATGCATACTGTTAAAGTAACTGTCAATCCTTAGGGACGAGCTCTTCCCTTGTCTAAATGCAGAAAAACCCCTGCAGAAACTTCTATGCTTTTGCAGTTGTATGAGAGGAAGCATAATTTGGCTCTTCTCCCTGTTTCACCAGCTTCAGCTTGTAGATACAAAATGACCTTTAAGAAAATACCCAATTGCTAGCTGAACTATCTCTTAGGTGAAGGAATTTAATGGGAGGACACGTAGGAGCCTGCTTCACACTAAAGAGTGTTATCCAGGAGAGGGAGCAGCTGTTACCTTTCTCAGCTGCAAAGGCATCACTTAACAACCCAACGGAGCCCCCACTCACAGGCCGGGTGTCTGAGTGGGACAAGGAGGCTTTTTGTCCCTCCTGCTGGCATTGGGCCATGGCTGAGACAGACAGGGATCAGAGAAAGTGAAGAAGTTCCTCTCTGCAGCATGGCTGTTATTCCTGAGATTCCAGTCATGGTCTGGTTCATCCCGTCTGCCTTTTATTCAGCAATTGCGTAAGGCCAGGCACAAAAACACAGAGCAGGACTGAGATGTCCTGCAGTGACCAGGGGCCAGGGTGTCTGTCTGGGGTTGAAACCCTACAGAACAGGTAACTCCCAGAGCCAAATGTTCGTCAGAAGAGTCACATGCTCCACTGATAAAGAAACTGTAAAAATCATAGGACTCATGCGACTCCATGACCGTGAAGCTGGAAGTCATGGAAGTCACTGTGCTATGCACTAATGCTGAGACTGCAGAGCTGTGACAGGAAAATACTAAATGCCCAAGTCCTTTACAAGGAGAACTGTTCTTGAACACTTTTTGAGTTTACCATTAAACGTAGCTGTACTTTTTAGTATCCTATATATTTAACACACAGCTGTAGCCCAGAATTTCTCTTACTCTGGGTTTTCAGTGGTGCTACCTTTTACTATACCAGGATGGCATTTTAGATTTACCCATATTTTGTCACCATTATCCCAATTATTTCAGCAATTAAATGATGATGTCACATGACTAGGGGACAAAGAATTTAACATGAGAGTTCGCAATAAATCAAATCGTCATTCTCATTTTCACTCCTTTTTCTCTTTTTTCCTTTCAGTGCAAGGAAGTGTCCTGGATGGCTATGTGAGAACAGAGGGAGCTTGGTTGCTCAACCCAATGAAGCAGGTTTATAGAGCAAATAGTGAAGAAGAATGTGCAGAGAAATGTGAAAATGAAGATAAGTTTTCTTGCAGGTAATTTCCACTGGTTCCCACATATATCTTTCATTGCAGGTGATGGAACAGTAAGCCTTTTTTATCAGCAGTCTGAACTTCCATGGGTTTCCTTTATGACTATACGGGGGTTTGAGGTTTGCTGGAAAAACAAAAAATGTGTAGAAACAGAATGCCTGGGACATACAGATGAAGACAGAAGAAATGAGGAAATTAAGAAAGTTATGTTGAAATTTTATGGAAAAACATTATGATATCTTGATGCACAGCTTGATGTGCTACAAACCATCTTGACATGGTTTTATCAAGACTCTTGCACTCTGCAAAAGGGGGTCATAATTAATTTCTTGGAAATTTAGGACAGCAATAATGGCATTGCTTATTTTCGTTGCATTGGCTATCTTGCAGATAAATCCATTATTTGGAATTTGACTAGAATTCAGATATAGGTAACTTCTATTTACTTTGAGAAAGAGATGACCACCTAAACCTTAATGATTCTAAACCCCTCTTTCAGCCACGTCCTCTCTTTGCACTTGCCTTAATCGGGCTCAAGGGGCTAGAAAGCATGAAAGTTGTCGATGAGCCTGTATCATTAGTCTTTACTCGAGCTTCTGCCCCACTGGAGCCTTCTGCCCCACTGGAGCCTATTGCTCCGAGCCAAAGGCTTCTGGATCTCCTGTCCCAAAGCCTTGCAGCCCGTTGAGCCCCAGCAGTATAGCAGGAAAGAGTGAGATGTCCATTACTGCCATGGGAGGCAGTTCTCACATATGGGGTAGAGAGGTCTTCCCTTCCAATCTACCGCTTCTGCAGCACACCTTTTGAACTCAGCAGAGTGATTGTCTACAGTGCTGTTTCAAGCACTTGGTCCTACTTAATGCTTTTACACAAGGCAGGGATACACTGGTGCTGACTTCTTAAATGTGTTTTGTAACTTAGTGTTTTAACTCAAAAGAGAAAATGAGACTTACTGTAAAAAGGTGCAACTCTGAATATGACAGGGAGGATGACAGGGGTCTGCTGACTGTATGAAATTTTACTTCCCTTTGATCCAGCTTCACTCTCAAAACCACAAAGACGGCAGAGCTGCTTCAGGAGAGTAGGGAGGAAGGCAGAGAGGGCAAGTCTTTATATTCAGGTTATGTATTTTCCCTGCAGTTTGCAGGGAATTAATGTTCCATTTTGAGGCATATTGAGACACAGTATCATTCCTTAGCTTCTGCCTTGTGGCCTAAGCCTGCCACCACTTGGCACTGGAATGACATCAGGTTAATGCCTCCTTAATTAACTATGTGAGATCTATTACAATCAAGCAAGAACAGCTGCTATCTGGCAGGAAGGATTTGAGGGAAGAAAGATAAATGTTAAGAGTTTCAGGCCAGGCCAGCACTGCAGCATCCTCACATTAATGCTTCAGACCAATCTGTTCAGATCATTGCTTCAGACCTGTTATCCCACCTTAGAGGTGGATTGGGCCATGCTCCTTGGATACTTCCCTACGTACAAATTTAGCACTCCTGACAGCTTAATTGGTTTAACTGGGGGTAAGAGCTTTCCTGGTATGGATCTACCCACTGAATGCCACACTGTTTTGGTTTTTCTTTTGTTCAAAAGAGCCAGCTATGGGAATTACTTAGCCTGTCAGAAGGTTTTGTTAGATGCTATTCTAAAGGCTACATCATCTGCTTCAGTTTTGCAGTTTACAGCCTAGGCACTTGCTGAAAAGACAATACTCTATGACTTATAAAGTGCTTACAAACTCTCAGAAGAGTTACCACAAGATAATTTAAGGTCCCAGACAGCATTTTACCTGCTCCTTGGTAACTGCTGCATATTGTGGAATGTCTCACTCCTTGAATGACCACTAATATATTTGAAATAAGGTCAAGGTGCTTTGTGTATTTATCCCCTTCAGCATGAGGTCTCTTGAACCTCTGGCAGGTTATAAACCTTTTATCCCTTGTTATAATGTGTTCTTGTAGCTCCCTTTCAACCTGAGTTTGATATGAACACTTAGAAGTGAAAATCACCACTGAAAAATGTGAGCTGCAATACTCAGTGATTTGAAAATATTTCTCAGTCTTAAGTATCACTGAACTGTAGTGTTTTATAAAATGACAACTGAATACTCAAAAATGTTTTCAGGAAAATAAGCATATATTCAGTATTGGTTCTTACATTGCTCTCTCCTCTTCATTTCAACAGGGCTTTCTTGTTTACCAGTAAAGACCAACAGTGTTTAACATTGACTGAGAACACCAAAACAGCAATGATATTCAGAAGAGCAAATGCAGTTCTTTACGAAAAAAGAAGTATGTCTATATCTTTTTTATATTATTGGACTGTGGTTCAGATAAAAATTATCAATTTTTATAGTATTTGTATATTGTTGTGTGATGTTTGTACTCTTCAGTTAATTAATTTGGTGACATTTTTATCCTATTCTTATTTTTATGGTGTAATTAATTCACATGGTGAATTTTTGTTTTCCTCTTTTGTATATATTTTATTTATAAATATTTTCCTCATAGATGAGGATTATTTGACAGAAATGGTCTCTGATTCTTTCTGAAAATAGGAAGTGTGTCTCAGAAATGGCAGCTATCCAGTTTTTTATCCTGTTTCAAAAATTATCACCTCATTCCAGATGCAAGGAAACAATTGGGTTTAAAGGCTATTTTGGAAATGCAATATTGAGCATGGAGCTCTTGCTATGTACAGGAAAGAAGGAATGTGGTTTATTTTTAATGTAACATAAATTTCATTATGCTGTTCCCTGACTTGAATAATACATAAGGGAGAAAAGATCTCCTCAGGGATCATTCAGATATAAGATAATGTGGTAAACTCTGAATAGAATTACTTCTGTTCTGTGTTAAATGACTTCACGAACATTGTGTTCGACCATTTGCTAATTTGTAACTTTGAAAAAAAATATTAATAATTACAAAATATTTAGAAACTGGAAACTATATTATCTCAAGGTTTTGGTCTCCTTCAATAAAGAAAGGTGCATGAAAAACTAAAATGAACCAGGTTCTCAGCTGCTGAAAATCATGAAGTGTTTTTTCTGGGCCAGTTTCTAAACAAAAGGCAAGAATCTCAATAACTTGACAGTAAACACCCATGAGCTCCAGAGAACTGCAACTTTGCTTCTATGTTGATCTGCCCTTATCTCTCCCTGTGGAATAAGACAATGCTGTGTGTATAGCAGCTGTAAGGAGATTTTAGATAGTAATTCAACAGCTTTAGCTGGATTGCAGCCAAACATCCAAATGAGATTCTGTTCAGGCACTGTGGATATAAGGAAGTAATTTTTCACAGAAAGGTGAAGTACAGGGCCACGTTGCCCGGAGAGGCTGTGGAGCCTTCACCCTCGCAGATATTGACTGGACACAGCTCTGAGCAGTCTCACCCACCTTAGAACCTGAATGTGCTATTTCTGGGGCTATGGACCAAATGCAACTGAGGGTCCTTTTCAACCTAATATTTTCTGAACCCTTTGGATAGCTGCATCTTTTCTGTAGGTAATTTAATGTTTAGAACATTAGCCCTTTCATTAGACACAGAAGCAGGTGGGAATTTCCATAGATCACAATTAAGTAACACTAAAAAATCTTCTGCAGTTCCTATTTAGAAAGAAAATTGAGTGGATCAATTAACAAGTAACAAAGCTAAAAGACTGAATGAGTAAATTAATCAATAATAAATAAATAATCATATTCATTTTACTTACTGTGATCAGGAGCTAGTTTGAAATTTTGGTTTATTTTTGATATATCCCTTGGATTTACCGAGGTTAAAACCTGGTCCTGCAATACTCATTAGGGATTTGTTACTACATATTTTGAGGCCATAGACATATGTTTTAGTTTCCTGAGATAACAGAAACACACCACTAAAAGTGTGAAAAACTGTTGTTTGAAAAAAACAAAATTTCCAAACCTTGCACCTCGACCTGCAGAAATCAAAAGATGGACCTTGGTATCATAAACATCAAAACCACAACCTACTGTGTATGTGTCAGGTGGTGTCTGTGTTGCTCATCTTTTTATTTGCAGTAATTTTTTCAGTCGAAGCAATGCCTTGATGAGGCCTGGTTGCTATTTATTATTGCATTCAGAAAAAGGGATGACAATTACTATAAAACTGACAGTTTCAGAAATTATTTTTTCTCTAGTATGTGCTATGAAAGAGAAAGTTAATCTTCTCTGACTTATAGTAAAAGTAGCAAGAATTAAAGCTGCATTTTGGGAATTGCTGCCTGCATATCTATTTGTGAATAGTTAACCCAAGGGACACGGGTTGAGTTTGGGGATCAAAGTTAGTCATTTCTCATCAGAAAGGAAAAGCCCTAAAGGTTATGTAAACGGTCAAAAGTTTACAAAACAAGAAGAGTCAACACTTGACTGATTCAATGTTCGGTAATTGAGGGGTTTAATGTTATTTTATTGCAAAATTGTTTGAGGGATCCAAATGGCTTCCAGCTAAAATTTCTAGAGTAAACTTGCCTCTATATATACCTTGAAATAAAAGCATGCCTAAAGGCGCATCTATAAATTCAGGTCTAAACTATCAGCCTTCAGAAATGTGAATCATATTTTGCATTCAAATATTAGTTCTTTTCACTTTGGGCAAGACACGTCTGTGTAAAATGGCATTATTTCTCCAGACTTCTGTTAGTCTTCTGCTTGTATGTCAGCCTTGTTACCACTCTGATGCTGAGAAAAACTGCAGCAAAACTGGGTCTCTGCAAATAATTGGTTTGGACACTACTTAAAGACACTGAGACATAGGTCATAACCTAAAAGACAGACTGCTTCCCTAGGGAAATGGTAAATAAGCTTCCTACTTAGTTTTCTGAGCCAGAGCACATGTTGCCTGATAGTGACTGTCCCTAAACTGCAGCTGTCTTGTCTTCAGCTGAATTCAGGTGACTGTCTTTAAAGATTTGATTTTAATTACTGTGCATAACTATAATAATTTCATAGACGGTAATAAAGACATAATAAAGATAAAGTGTTTCTATTTTATTATAGTATCTATTTAAATGTTTAAAGCATATTTTATTATTTAAACCTACTGTGGCATGTTTCCAAAATAATTGGGTTGTGTTACACTTATTTCTCTGGAATTCTGGCGTAGAACTTTTTTTGCTTTCACATACATTTTTCAGTCCCAATTAAGTCAATTTAGACATCAGTTAACTAGCAGGTTTTTGCAATGGAAATGTCTAGTTTTGAGAACATAAGAAAGTCAAAATATCATCAAACATATTTTAGTGCATTAGCATGAAAATGGATTTTGTATGTTAGAATCCAATGGATATGTCATGATACTGATTAAGCACATGTTATTTCAGTTTATCTTCTAGAATGCAAGAAGGGAATAGGAGTGGATTACAGAGGAACAGAAGCCAAAACTCAGAAAGGTGTGCGCTGCCAGAAGTGGGCTGATAATTCCCCACATAAACCGAAGTAAGGTCTTTTCCTGTCCGTTTATATGGTTTTTTTAAAATTTTGTCAAGCCATACGTATATGCTAATTTGTCATGTAAGCAATTTTTTGGTGTTAGAAATATCCTTATAAAATATTTTTCTATACTTATCTAAAATAAGTTAATTCTCTAATCTGAGTTGTTAGTCAGAGACCTCTAAGTGGTGATACATGATCAATAGAGACACTGTCAGCCTTGGCAGTCACATTTAAGTTTTATGGTCTTTACATGAGCAAAGCACTAGACATGGAAACATCTGGTTCTGTTGAAATCAGAATTTTTCAATAATCTCACCAGAGCAAGAACTTCTCTTGGCCAAAGGTATAACATGTGGCAGATGAGATAAAGGTGCATCATTTTATCAGTGAATCCACAGTGAACAGGGCAGTATTTCTTGTATTTAGTAACCAATACCTAACTGGGTTTATTTAGTACCCTTCTATTCAGAAGCTATAGCATTCAGGTTACAGAGGACTCTCACATTTCAGAAATATGTTCTCCTTGCGTCTCTCAGGGAACATATCCCGGAGGAAACAGTTCACTTCATGCCCTGACTGAACAATAACTGCTGGAAACCAATAGCTAAAGCAAATGCAAGTGTTAAAGGCATAACGAGCCATAGAAGCACTGTATTTCCTGAAGTCTATCATTGGAGCATTTCTAACGCTTCAGCAATTGCACACAGTAACAATTAGGGGCCCTCTAGAGACCAACATCGACAAAATTGTCCTCAGATAAAGATTTTATTTTTAGAGTCCTCAGCTGAATAACTGGGACACTTTCCTTATTCTGTAATCCCATTTAATTCTGTTCCAGCTTCACACCCGAAAAATATCCCAGTGCAGGACTGGAGGAAAACTACTGCAGAAATCCTGACATGGATGAAAAGGGACCCTGGTGTTACACAACAGATCCTGATACCAGATTTGACTACTGTAACATCCCTGAGTGTGAAGGTCAGGATACATGTACTGACTTCTTTCCATTTTTTGCAAGATGTGTTCAAGAACGTGAAGTTATTCAGATACTTCTATTTTCAACTGAGCATTTGTGTCAAACTTGAATTTAGTTCAACATGAAACTTTCCAAAACATTTTTAACATCAACAAGGAAGATATCAAAAGATCCTGAAGACAGCTATACATAGTCTTTTTTCCCCCTAGATAAAGAAAGGCATATGGGTGTTTTCTTTTATCATGAAGTTAGAATTGAACCAATCACAGTTGCTAGTGCAAACTGTGCAAAACTAGTGCTAAACTCAATAAAATGTGACAGTTGCAAAGCATGGATTTTAAATTATATTTTAATAGATTAATTTAGCTCTTTTAAAGCCTGTAGTCTGTAACTGATTTGTAGTCTGTATCTGGGGGTTTTTTAATAGAATACTACAAATGTAATTAACTAGTTAAAGTCATCTTACCAAAGAAAATAAGCTTTTACTTTTCAAAAAAAGTGACTGTACTTCAGCCCTGTTCTTTGATCAGGCTCTTGTGCTACATGTGAGATGAGCGGGAATGTTTCTGGACCAGTTCATCAGGGGCTTTCTGTCTCTCTCTTGTACTTATTCTGCCTTGTTCCTACAGTAGAGTGCATGCACTGCAGTGGAGAAAACTACCATGGAGTAGTTGCAACAACAGCATCTGGGCTCGTGTGCCAGCGCTGGGACTCCCAGGAACCTCACTCCCATGGATACCTCCCGGAAAAGTGAGTCAGGTTCTGTGATGGTCTCTTTGTGATCAATGGTGGGCTGAAGACCACCCTGCACCAGACAGGATAATTGTTGCAGCTATTAATAGCATATCTTAAAACTTAAAAATCTTATTTTTCTGGTTCAGTTTTCCAGAGAAGGATCTGAAGAATAATTATTGTCGTAATCCTGACGGGGAACCTCGGCCCTGGTGTTTCACTACCAGTCCGACTAAACGCTGGGACTATTGTGACATTCCTCGTTGCAGTGAGTCTGACTTCTAAACTTCTTCCAGTCAGTGGTGCAAGGATCTAGAACAAACAGAAGAGGTCCCAAAGATAAAGAAAAGTATAAAAGACAGCTGAATTTTATCTGAAAGAAAAAAATTAATCGCTTTCAAATGAACCTCTGATAGTTTTATTGAGGCTATACATTTCTGTCATAGGCATTTCTAATGTTTTTTTCTGGAGCATATCTCCCTTCCTTGATGTGTTTTTCTATGACCAATTTCTGGTATTTCTTCTGATGTTCTTCTTTTGATGCCAAGTTTCGCTCTTCCTGAAAATACTTCAGCTTTTTTTTTCACTTCCAAATAATTTCTCCACCTTTTGAGTTTTCCTTTCCCGTAAAGGCCTGTCCTTGCCATTATACTTTTCCTTGGGACTTCTCACTAGACCTTATCCTTGCTGTCTCTCACCACTCAGAGTATGTCAGTTTTACATGTGCACCTGTCGGTATCACTGATGGGCCTGACACTTTCACCCCAGTTCTCTTCACAGTATTACCACTTGTTCACTTTCCGGCTCTGCTCTGATGAGGCTGATAGCATTTTTGTATCCTGACTTTTGTATCCTGTATTGTATCCTGGCTGCTGCAAAGGGGCAGATGCAAATGCCCTTCTGGCAGCCTGACTGCTCATGAAGAACACAAAATGGGAGAAAGAAAAATTGAGAAAGGTATCTTTAGATCTTTTCTCTGCCTTTCAGATTTTTCACATATTTTGACATTTAGAACTTACTTGCAAAGAAATCTAAAAAGCCCACCTAATTATAAAGTTGAGAGTGATTTGTTAGAGTTTTTTACTGTATCTAGAAGGCACTGATGAACTTCAGTTCCTTTTCCTGTAACAGCAACACCCCCACCACCTCCTGCACCAGGACGTCAGTGTCTCACAGGAAGAGGAGAAGACTACCGAGGCACAATATCTGTTACTGAATCAGGGAATACCTGTCAGCACTGGAGTTCTCAATCTCCCCACAGACATGCTCGCACTCCTGAAAACTATCCCTGCCAGTAAGTGAAACCCCTCTGTTATTCAATGCCCATGAGAAATACCGAGTCTCAAAATTACTTGAGTTTTCTTCACCTATATTGCAAAGTTCTTTAGTTAGACACCAGCATTCATCACCTGCTGGATCTTATCTTTTCAGTTTTTTCATACATTTCTTTTTATTGACTTCTTTCTTCTTGAATATTGGTGTCCTCTTCTGACTTTTAAGCTCTGCTAGACTGACTTTCTCCCTTCTCATTTCATGCTTTTACTGTATGGTTGCTCAGATGAAACCACATGGAGTAAGAAGGGTACAGTTATGATATTTGCTTGGGGCTAGATTCTTTCACCCTAGATTCTTTCTGCTGTGCTACTCTTGACCTCAAAGTACTACAATCTCTTAATTTATCCGTCAGTTGAGCAGGTGTCTGGTTTAACACGTCCAAAACACCAGTGAATTGCAATTATTCATGTAACAGGTGGTATCAGTAAATGAGAGCAGTGATTACCAACCAGTAAATACAACAGTAAACTAGGCAGAAAAGATTCTCCTGTTGTTCATAACCTTTAAGAGATTTTCCGTGAGAGGCTTTTATCAGTCAAGTTTTCTGTTTTAGGAGCCTAGATGAAAACTACTGCAGAAATCCCGATGGTGAGCAGAGGCCATGGTGTTACACCACCAACACAACTGCCCGGTGGGAATATTGCAACATCCCCTCCTGTGATAGTTCCAAGCCAGAGGCCCCTGGTAAGAACAGGAGACAAGTGGAAGTGAAGGGTCACCATGGTATATTTTGAAAAGTCTTGTGTGGCTCTGCTCAGTTGCATTGCTGCTGTCACTGTTGGCATTGTGTGTCCAGTTGAACTCCTGGGTCTGATGTGGAGCCCAGGCTGGTGTGTTCAGTCTGGAAGCTAAGTACAGAAGGTTTTATGTCAGCTACTGACTCAGATCAGGAAATACTGCTGAAACGGGAGTCTTTTTGTTTTGCCCAGTGGTGGTTACCTCCACTGACATATTTTTAAATGCTTCATGAAAAAGTTAGTTAGCTTTACATGCCAGTTCCTTGAAAACTGAATCTGTAGCAAAACCTGAGATAATTTAGGAGCACTGAACCAAGACTCCATAGAAAACAATGAGAAAAAAACCTCTCCTTACACACAGTAGTCTTGTTCCACACATAGGTCTATGGCAATGACACAGACAGCCCCCATCCTGAAAAAAATTTGATCCATATGTTAATTATTTGGCTTGTTATCTGAGATAAATCCCCATGTGTGACAGTAAAATGATGTACAAGTGCTTTTAATCTAGCATATCATGAAATTTTTGCAAACATCTTTTGAAATCTTCCTTTTGACTTACTGTCTGAGAAGGATTCTGTTACAGAGAGCATGCTGTGGTGGTCAACACTCTGGCTTGTTGTTTTCTGTTGTCTTTCTATGCTCAAGTATAAATGTCAAAGTATTAAGATGCAAGAGATTGATTTCTGTTATTCACTGCAGATGTTGATGTGCCTGAGCAGGCTCAAATTACTGAGGAGTGCTATCAGGGCAATGGGGTGACTTACCGTGGTACGGCTTCTTTCACTGTCACGGGAAAGAAATGCCAAGCCTGGAGCTCAATGTCACCTCACCGGCACAACAAAACAGCAGAGAACTTCCCAAATGCGTACGTGTATTTCCCATTTCCAGGTTTCATTGGACAGTGGTCATTCATGTACTGGTTTTGATTTGCATTGTCATTGCACAGGGATTATAAAGCTGGGAAGGGAGTGAACTAGATAAAAGTAATTCCTTCCTTTTCTTCTTTTTTATTATGGAAACATTTTTTATTAACCTCATCTTGAAAAAACCCACAGTTGCCACTATTATACTTTAGACTAATTAACCTTGTGTTTCTAAATTTCTTCTAAGGCAATTAATAGTTATCATAAATTTTCCCTCATGCTGAAATGTTTCTATGCATTAATTTATTCATGAGTATAAGTCTTTGCTTCCTAGTCTGCACGTCATTAAAACTTTGAGGAAGGGATAGATTGTTTTCTTAATCCTGAAATTTATCACTTATTTTTTCCAAAAGGCAAAAAAATATTCCTTTTTAAAAGCTATTACCCTATTCGAAAAAATAAAATAAATTACATCTTTGCTATACATGTATGAATTTACTTACCTGGATTTTTAAATTGCATTCTACTATAAGTGTTAATCAATGAATAAGTATTTGGCATATTTAAATATTCCATATATTTGTCCTGATTTCTTTCTGCTGCAAAAACAATTTCAACTGGCCATGACAGAACGCACATGATAAATTATATTTGCTAACTCCGTAGCAGATCTGCTTTCTAAAATGTTCTTTTGAGCTCTCCCCAGGGCAGTGGCATATAATAATATGATATAATATGTTTGCATTTGTAGGGGCCTGAGCCAAAATTACTGCAGAAACCCAGATGCTGACAGCCGTCCATGGTGCTACACCACCGACCCCAGTGTGAGGTGGGAGTACTGTGACCTGAAGAAGTGTGATAGCCAAGGGCCACAGACTGTGCCTAAGCCTCCTCAGACAACATTGGAAACAAATCCTGGTGAGAATACTCTCAGCTTCCCCAGAAATGCTCATAACCAGGAAGCTGGTTTTTATGGAAAAATCTTCAAGGATTTAATGAGGATGAAATACAGGAAACTCTAAATAAATATATTCAATATGGTATTGTATCCGCTCAGTTTTCTGAACATTTTTGTAGAATTTTTTAGCAGGCCTTCTGCATTAGATTTTAGACTAATATTGCATGTTTTACCTGCTACATCTGGCAATATTGGAAAGATGAGGAAGCAGATGGCTGCTACTCTCCACACTACTATGGGAGGGCAACTACGACAAACAATGACAGAAAGTGAAGCAATGATGGCACTTTTCTGGCACCTGCTCCAAAAAATCTTTTCCTGTGCCATGCTTTCACACTTCTAGTGTTTCATTTACTCTCAGAGGACAGCTGGCTTTTTTTGATTCAGTTCAGATGCAACTCTATTATGCAGTAGATGGTTAGACTACTGCAGCTTTCTTTTTCGAATTCTTTTTTTTTTCTTTTTTTTTCTTTTTTTTTTTTTCTATAACACCTTCCACTGGTTAGAAGGTTAATAATTTTGGCTGAATAGGTGTTACTGGTTTTTACCTACTGTAAAATGTGACATTGGACAGATATCAGTGTCTGCAAGGATAATATTTTATGAGTGCGTGATCTTTGTAGTCCTGATTTCTGGAGTCATGAAGGACTGACTGAATGTAAGCTTCTTTGATTTACGACTTTTGTGATCATGAAGACAACTTTTAAGATGCAAGGAAATTAAAAATATTGTTGTTAGTCTTCCCTGACACTATGTAGCCCTTCTTCCCTCATCTACATAATATGTAGAACATGTAAATTGCAGAAGTATTTCCTCAAATTTATCTCTGCTTCACCACCATCAAGTATGGATGTGGCCCAACAGCTCACAGCTAACAACTCTTTCCTTTCCTTCATTTTTCACAGACTGCATTATTGAAAATGGTGTCGACTACCGTGGCACAGTGGCAAAAACTGCAAGGGGCAGAACTTGTCAAGAGTGGAATTCTCAGAAACCTCATAGCCATGACTATTTCACTCCCAAAACTCATCCAAGAGCAGGCCTGGAAAAAAATGTAAACAACTGTTCATTTAATACTTGTTGTCATTGAGTTTTGCCTGTCCTCTCCTTTTTTCTAAGACATGGGACATGTTTCAGGATTGGGAAGGGAACTAGAAAAGATACCTGGTAGCATGCAGTTGTGTGAGGTGTCTGTGCTGAGCAGAGGTCAGTCAGTATGCCCAGGGAAAACTTAGAGAGTGATTCAGCTGACCAGCACCTACATGAGGGTGAACACTGCAGCCCTGCATCACCACAGGCATCATCAGGTTGAGCAAGAACAGCTTACGCAACACTCACTTGTCCCTGAGTCATGCAGCCAGAGTGGATGTGAAAAGACCTCAGGAGTGATCCTACTACCTCTATTAACTGCAGGGAAAGCAGTAGTAGATATTTTCTGTGCTTTAGAAAGCTTCATTCAAAGTCAAGATCTCCTAATTTTTGAGATCTCACAGATCCAAGGTTGCCCTTGGATCTAGTGAAGCTTACTGTCTGAAGACAGTTGAACAAGTCTGATTATCCTTTTCCAAACTCACAAAGCAAATGGAAAAATGAAATAAATTTTGACAAAAGGAATTGGAAATCACTTATAAGGATGGAGATGAAAATAAAATTTCCCAAATTTATTTTTATTTTATTTTGAAACTTTAATTGATTGGCCTTTTTATTCCCTGGTTAATAGCTGGTGCCTTTATTCTTTGTTACAGTATTGCAGGAATCCTGATGGAGATGTGAATGGACCTTGGTGCTACACAACAGACCCGAGAAAAGCCTGGGAGTACTGTGACATTCCCAAGTGCCGTAATTATTCCTTTTAAGACTAGTGTCTACTTTTCCCTGAAGGATTACATATCTCCCTTTCCTGTACCTTTTTATAACATCTGGAGGATACTCTGTGATTAGTCTCAAAGACTGATCTAAGTGCAATAGATTTAGATTAGAAATTAAGGCTCTTGGGAAGTGATGTTCAAGGTCTCTGTCTGAAGACTTAAGATTGGTCTTCGTTGAAAGCCCTTAATGCACCACAAGATATGGAAGCCAGTGAAGCTCATGGGGTTTTGCCATGTGTTTCAAAACGGGCAGTTCTAGCAGAAATTTTCCCTGGCCCAGCCTAATCTCCCGGCATAACTCTGTATGTGGCCTTGCTGAACAAGGCATGCTCTTATACCAGCAAAATTTTTGCATTCCCTGCTAATGTGGCTCTGGTTCTGTTCAGGATGAGAACCAGGATTGTCCCTCCTCTGATATTGTACCATATCTGATGTCTGCAAAATGCATCTCACCCTAAGTATTCAACCAAATGTCCTTTGTCTTTGTTAGTAGTCATCAAGCTCTGAATGAGGTGGTGCAACAAAGTGTCCAATGATAAACTTTCAAAACATTATAGTTTCCAGTCCTTTCAGGTCTATCAACAACAAAAACTATGCTAGGAAGAGAGGTAGCTGTCAAAAGAAGGGTGACTTTCTTGCTGCTTTATCCTCTCAGCAGTGAGCAGAAGAAAATATGCTCAGATAAAACCCAAAAATGAGCAAACAAGAAGAAGAAAGTTCTTATATACAAACTGGAGCTGTGAAGGTAGTACTGCAGTGAATGTGTTGAGCTGAGACTCTTAAGGGAAAAAAATCACATTTTCACATGACTATTGTATTCTATTTTGATGATCCATTTCTTCTTAAAATTAATACTGTTTTTTGGTGAGAAGGTAATCTAAAGAACAGAGGGAACATGGCTTTTGCCTTTAATTCCATTAGTTTGCTCTTTCTGCTGATAAAATTCTAAATTCTGTGTTGACAAGAGTGAGTTCACCAAGGCCAAATAGGAACTACTTTTTTTTTAATAACTCAGAGACATCTGAAGTGCCAAATGGTCCTAAGATAAGAGTTGACAAAATTTTGTTCCTCAGAGACAGCATTAGAATTTCACATGGTGTACCACCAAGATTAGTTTAAAACATCTTCCAGTGCAGCTTCTGCACTGCTGACATCCTTAAGAGTCCATTTAAAAATGTTGGGAGAATTTATTTCTTCTTTCTCTTTTCTTATCCTTCCCTTTCTGTTTTAGTTGTGGGTTTGTTTTTTGTTTTCTATCTGACTGTAGAGGTCCTTGTGTGTAATTTGCTGGCCACTGAGAACTGTATGTGAAAAAAAAATTACTAGCCATTTTTAGGTGTTCCAGACGAAGGTAACCTAACAAAATATATGCGATGTATGGCATAGAAGAGAATCAGAAGCTGAAGTGACAAATGTAACAGGTTCACCTTCTAGTTTACTCAATTCATAGTGAATGTATAGCAAATTGCTAAAGTTCCTTCTAGTGATGGTTTTTTCTTATTCTGAAGCTCCTTCTCAGTATGAATGTGGAAAAGCCAAGTTCAGACCTAAATTGTGTGCTCAGAGGATTGTCGCAGGGTGTGTTTCACATCCACACTCCTGGCCCTGGCAGATTAGCCTCCGTACCAGGTATGGTTATTCCCCATTACATTAGACTCTACATGCAAAGAAACCTTGCCTCTCAGACATTGTTACAGTAAGTGGTTTAAGCATCCTAAACTTGATTTTAATTTAAAAATAGCTCAAGGCTAAACATTGTGTGTGCTATTCTTAAAGAAGGTCATTTGGACAACCAAGAGTGCTCTGCTTTGTGACAAATAGGGAGATGATAAATTGTTAATTTCAAAAACATTTTCGGTAGAAGGCAGAATGACTTCAAATCTGTCACTATATTCTACAATAGAATCAGTTTCCTATGAATAAAAGCAACAGTATGGCTAGTACACCTCTTGATCAGTCCTTCCATGTAAGGATTTGATCCTACTGGCAAAATTGTTAATAAAACTAGGAATCAAGGCCAGTTGCAGAGCTTTATGACTGTGATTAGAGCTAGAAAAAGTCAAAATCTATAAAATGGTGAACCTCACTGCACACAGGGTTTTCCAGTAACAGAAATGTTGACTAAGAATTAAGATTGAGGTGTTTTCATACAAGGCCTCCTAAAAATGTCCACAGAACCCTACTGTCGCTATAAGAAACATTATTCAAGGAAAGCAAAACATTTCTGAATGAAATTGTGGAATAATGTCTTTAGTTTGTAAAGGCATACATGCTAGAAATATTGCCAGATAAATTACAGTAAGATTAACTTCCCCATCTTAAACCACTGCCCTTCTCATGACTTTTTGCCCTGTTACAGTTATGGCCTGCATTTCTGTGGGGGAACTCTGATAGATCCTCAATGGGTTCTTACTGCTGCCCACTGCTTAGAAAAGTAAGTATCTGTTAGAGTCTGCATCAGCAACTTCTTACACAAGATAGAAAATAACACGAAAAACAAGAGACAAAATAACCAACCCAAGCTGGTTGCAAACAGCTTTCAAGCAGTTGGGAATTGAGCCAAGTCTATTTGTCATTTATTAAAGCTGAATTTTGACTGTAAAACAGAGTGACAGTGATGACTTCTGCCAATTTGATTTCATGTGCCATTATAAGGGATTAAGTTTACTCCACAGCTGGCTATCTGGCTTTGAGAGAACAAGGTGCTCAATAACATTGTAAGTGGTCTCTCTTCTGGTTGTTTATTCATCAGCTCACCATGTTCAATCATTTCCAATAGGTCCTCACGACCAGCTGCATATAAAGTATACCTTGGATTACACAGAGAATTAGCAACAGAGCCATCAGTACAAATACGTGATGTAGAGAAGTTGATCAAGGAGCCACGCAGAGCAGACATTGCTCTGCTCAAACTGAGCAGGTACCCTTTTACCTCAGGCCCTCCTTCGTTCTGTTGGGACAAGATGACTAACAAGCGGTTGCTGGTATTGTAGAAATGAGTGTTCCTGCACACTCTGTGTTCAATTAGTGATTTGAGACCCCCTCTTTCTTCCCTTTCTGCAGAAGCTCCGGGGTTTCAGAAAAGGAAAGGCTGCTTTTTGAGGGGGAGGAGGGCTAGGGGCAGTTAGCCAGGCTGGAAGTGCAGTGGGTGTCAGCTGCTGGAAGGTGAGGCAGTGGCAGTAGATAGGAGGAAGTAATGCCTAGAGGATGCTTTCAGTCTGTGTTTCGACGTGCTTGTGCCTTGATAAGGTGATGATGATTGAAACCTGCAACATTAGCATGATGATGTATGCTGTTTCCATGCTGTGGTGGGGAGATTTCCTCTTCCAGCAGGGCTATCCAGGGGGCAGGCAAAGAGTTTGATGTAATGCCCAGTATGGCCCTTCTTGCATCTGTTTTCATTCATCGGAAATGCTCTCTGTGGAACTGTGCAATCAAAAGGAATTTGTCCATGAAGCTGCAAGCAGATGTGATTGTGTGGTGCTTGGGCTTTCATGGCTATGGCTGCAGTGCATGGCCACAACAGATGCAGGGTCAGCTTAAAAATGTGGTCTTCTAAATGAGCTTTAGCTGTAGCCAAAGGCAAGTCAGAGGGACTTAGTTTCTGCTGTGTGCTAAGTGTCCTGACAGAAAGTGATTTAAAATCAGACTGGATGTGGAAAGAGCAAGGCAACACGTAGGTGTTAAATGCCACTAAATCATACCCTTTGTAATAGTTCAATAATTAGGTTCTGTTAGCTATGCCTTAGCCTAAGTCAAAGCATTCTCCTGGATAAATGTTGGTTTATTTTATGTCATTGACCATTTCAGACTTTTCTGTTCTGTGTATAACTTTCTGTGGGCTTGGAGCCTAAAAAGCAATTTTGCATGTCAGAAATATACCTTAACTGAAACTAAGGATTTAAATTATAAAAGGCTATATATATATATATATATATAATCTTTTTAAAAACCTGAAGGTAGTATTAAGTATAATTGTGCAAATGATTGTTCCTCTTTGTTCATTTCAGACCAGCAGTCATCAATAATCATGTAATCCCAGTTTGTTTACCAAAAGAAAATGCTGTGTTAGGAGGAAGAGAGGAGTGCTATGTGACGGGCTGGGGGGATACAAAAGGTAAGACAGCATTAACACATTTAAAAGCTCCATATTTGCAGACTGCTATATACTTGTATCCAAAGTGTGCCCTCTCTTGTGCCCCACACAAGCGATCGATGAAAAACTTTTTTCATCAAAGCTCATCGGGTCCTGCCAAACTTTCCACTGTCTCTCTCTGACACTGATTCCCTTAAATCACTCAATGCCATGTAAACCGAAACCCTCTAAATAGATGTTACAAGAGAAGCAGAGCTAAGGAGTCATTTCTCTCTCAGTCCATATGCTTTTCCACAAAGTGGGCTTTTGCCCAATCGGATGGAAAGTTTTTCTAGATTTAGGTTATTTCCTAATCACATAAATGTGAATTTGCTCATTCTCTTGAGTGATTCTTCCTCCCAACCAGGCTGGTTCACCTCTCACACAAATAAAACCCTCATTTTCAAAACCTCCCACTCTGTCTTGGTTGAGAAGTGCATTGGTTCTCTGCCTCCTTGCCCATCATGCCATTTTCAACTGTTTGCTTCCTATCTAATTTCTTCCACAGAAAATTCAGATATAGAGAAATAAAATGGCTTGGGAATGACTCCCACAAGTATCTGTAGGTACTGGATTCTTATGGATGTCCTGTGAGAACAGGAAGTTCAGTGGTGGGTGGTAGAGGGTAATAAGTACCATAATACTGATAATGCTTACTGGTTTTGGTGTATCTTCATATTGTGCCTGGGAAGAGTATGCCCAGTGCACACTATGCTGATTTTACTGCTTATCCACATCCTGATATTTGTGTTTTGTGAGTATGATAATTGCCTTTCTCATTCATTCTTTTTTGGTTTCATTATTATTTGCAAAGGTACTACTGGTGCTGGCTACTTAAAGGAAACTGGCTTTCCTGTAATCGAGAATAAAATATGCAACCGCCCTGAATTTTTGAACGGTAGAGTTAGAAAGCATGAGCTCTGTGCTGGGAATATTCATGGTGGCACAGATACCTGCCAGGTAAGAAAGTCTGTGAGCATCAGAGTCGCTTGTAAGCACATTCAAATGAAATAGGGCATTGCTTCTTGGGCTATAGAGGCCCAGAATTATTCTCAGGATGTTACCAGACCACATGGAATTTGAGCTGAAAAACGCCCATATATTCTGCTCTTTCCTTGTTCCCTTGACTACTGCTAGGAAGTGGGGCAAGTTTTCAGATAAGCCTGAACTCCAGAGCACATGGTAACACGCAGCTCCACAAGTCAGGAGTATGGAAGCCAACTTAGTATGACAAAAGGTCTGATTTTCTTTCCCCAGGTCCCCTTGCTAGCCTCAACCAGATTACCTCCAATGTCCAAGCTAGCTTAGTTAACAGCATCTTAGCAGTAAGGAAGGTTGCAGTGGAGCCTGCCATCCAGGCAAAACAAGGGCCAAAGTAACTATGAATTTCCAAGTATCAGTGCCACTGGATCATCTAGTATCAACAGGAACCCATGAAGACCTCAGAAAAGAGACTGAGGGAGGAAGCACTGTTTAAGTTAACAAGGGCAATCAGATTCTTGCTCAATAAATCCCCTTATTTCAAAAATAAATGTAATGCCTTGGTGACATGAAGAGGACTTTACAAATTGTTCAACAATATGCATAGAGAACTCTTGCCTTGCTTGAATTCCAGTGTTTTCTTGCAACTATTGCGTCCTATGCATGTAGGAAGTACTTCTATTTCTGTGCCTCCTGTGGGAAGGCCACATGTGTCTGTCCAAGAAAGAATCATCCTGTTCTTTCACTGTTTAGGGGGACAGTGGAGGACCTCTAGTCTGTCTGGACCAAGATAAATTTGTCCAACATGGAGTCACCTCTTGGGGCCTTGGCTGTGCCCAACCCATGAAACCTGGTGTTTATGTTCGAGTCTCCAACTATATTTCTTGGATTAAGAGTGTGATGGAAAGCAACTGATCCTGGGTATGGACTGCCCTCTCCTGGAAAGCAGCATGCACATCAGAAATACGAGATTCCAAGTGCAATATTAAAGATACAATCATTCATAAGAAAGCAAAATAAATATGATCATCCATTTTAAATTGCTGTATATTGATAGTCATTGCCAAGAAGCCCTGCTGACAGTATCCTCTTTCTATATGTTTTATGGATTGTTTGCTATGTCTGACAGAAGACTTACCCACCGCTGAAATATATGTTGAAAATTTCAACCTTAACTGTAACAGGACACCTGCATTTTGAATTTTTACTAGCTCTACAATGACATTTTCTTTTAAGGTCATCATTTTCTAGATGTTGTGCTTCTAAGATATGAAGAAATGAGAATACTTTTTATTTTCTGTGAGTTGTCTGAACCTATTACCAATTTGATGCTGCAAACCACAGAAGAATCCCACAGTATGTCTTATATGCCTGTGAAGTTTTATTAGATATATTTGATAGCATTAAATACATGGGATGGGGAAAGAAAAAAAGGAAGGAAACTAATTTGGTTTGTGTTTTCGTATTTTTTATAATCATGAAAATACATCTGTCAGCGAAAGTATAAATGTTGCATCAAAGATACAAAAGAGTGAATTAAAAAAACCAGCTTCACCCTGAAGTTAGTCCCTAGTAAAGAAAAGAAAATAGCTATCAATAATTACCTAAAATATTGACAATGCATCTACATATTATAAAATCATGTTGTCCATAGTACCCATTTATGTTTTTTGTATAACATTATCTGACTATGTAATTGTTAGATGTACATTTTTCTCCTCTAAAAGAAGTTATGTACGCATGTGTTTATACGGAGTGTAAGTTTAACTCTTTCAAAATGCTTCCAGGGAAAGCTTGACTCATGCTTGCCAAAGTGAAACAATTGCTGGCTGTGAACTCCTACCCCTCTGGCATATAAACCAGGGAGCTCCCCACAGGCATATGAAGACCCCCAGCTCTGCAGGGGTCCTTGCAGCATCCCCAGGGTGTGCTGAGTCTAGTCCAAGTAACACAGCTGCTTCCTGGGGAGGGATTTGTCTTGTCCATTTTCTGCACTCCCAGACAAGCCAAGCTGCACATAATTTTAAAATTTTCTTCTTTTTTTTTTTTTTTTTTTTTTTTTTTTTTTTTTTTTTTTTTTTTTTTTGCGGGCTTGTGTATGCAGAAGAGATGTGTTATCCAAACATCCTAGGAATTTTGGTTTGGTTTGGTTTTTTGTCCCATTGCTTTAAAGGGAGATAAGAACTATTGAGCATAGTTAGGTTGCAGGCTGATTTCTGAAGCTTCTACATCTGGAGTCTGGCTCTGGGAGATGAAATCACCAGGGCGTTGCCTTCCTGAGCAGGAGCAGCTCTGATAAAGCACACACCTGTCTGGTCGGAGGGAGTCACTGAGCCCAAATACCCTCCTGCATATTTTCAATATATATCCACTTTGGTCATTAAGCCAGCCAAGAGTTTTGTACAATGCTTCCCTGACAACAGAAATTCTGTGTTGCAGCTTGGACTTTGATTTGTTAAGCTCTTCAGATGTGAACTCTTGAAGGCATGTTTAATACCTGGCTTGTAGACAGAGAAACCATTGGCCCTGCTCTCCTTGCCAAACTGGCTAGAAGTGCCTGGATACGCCTGAGTGGCCACAAAAGTCCCAAATCATAACCCTTCAAACGGTGCCCGTTGTGATCTTTTCCTTCTGCAAGACTGTCAGTGGCAATAAAAAATGCCACTTTTTTTGGTAACCATTTGCACAGGCTGCTTAAAGTAACGCAGGCACATGTGATGGCAGTGGCACATTTGACCCAAAATATCACTTTCATCTGTTTGTTGGTCCAAGAAACCTCTTTGCCAACAGGAAAAACACAACAGAGTTTCTGAGGTAACATTGTTCGTGTGCCTTTGGTGATGGTACGGTGACCCTTTGTCTCTTGTGAACCTCACATCTCTCACTATGCCTCTGGAGGATACACATGCAGGACAATTATAGATGACAGAGTTCAGGCCCTCGTCAAAGAGGTGCCTCTCACTGAGTGAGCTGGGTCACAACAGCCATTTTAGTGTCCACACATGCATCTTAGGAGGACACTGCTGTGCCTCCTGAGAAGCTTGTAGGACTTCTCTGTAAGTATTAAGCGGTTTGAGGCACATATGAGTTTAGAATAACTTTTTTTTAAACAAACAGCCTGTCCTGTGGTCTGCATCCACCTCCATGCAGCTGGTTTTGCTTGGGGTTCTCCTTTGCTGAAGCTCTTCATCTGGTACCACCACCACCTCATCTGTCCTCTCTCCCCCACAGGAGTGCAGTGCCAGCATTACCAAACCACTGGTCATACACCACCTTACATACGCACTACATCTTCAGGGGGCAACACAAAGTCTCACAGAGATGGAAGGATTTTTTCAACTTACAAAATCCCTGTGAGGGATAAGAGTTAGCACAGGAGCAATTACCAAATACAAACCACCTGAAGTTGCTAAGCATTACTAGATTAGAAGTCAAAGCATACACATAAGCTTTTTTCTGCAGTCCTTTACAAAACAATCTTTTAAGAAATATATATATTCAAACATCTGGCACTGCCCCAAGCCATTTTACCTACCAAAATTTATCACTTACATTATCTTTTGAGCAACACATAATGCTATACAAAATAAAGCATAATCTGAAAGGAGGAAACAAGTCTTTGCATCTCTCATTTCTCAACACATTTTAGTTGCCACAAACTGAAGAAGCTGTCAAATAGAATTCACATTTATTTGGAAGGTCATAACTTAAGAAGATCTCTGCAGTCTTTCTCTAGCTGCTAAAGTGTTTAAGACACCAACTAAAAAGAGAATCACAGAGAAGAAACACTAGATGGAAGAGGGTGGGTCAGCTCATCCAGCATCACTTGTGATCACTTCACACTGTGAATCACTTCCAGTTCAGGGCTGGTCTCTGCCAGCCAGCCTTGGGCTATCATCTCCAGCTATCTACAGATTGTATTGGTCTAGGAGAAATTTTCTCCTTGTAGCAATAGCTCCAGTTTTGTGTGGCGTCTTCCAGATTAGTTGTATGTATTGTGAGATATTCATTTAGTTTCGTATCTCTAAGTCATTACTGACTTTGCTAAGCATACCTTTGACCTCAGAGTAAGTTAGAAAGAGCCTTGAAAGACAGGCCTTTATCACTAACTGCCTAAAGTGTGCAAACATTAGGCTGGGATTATTATTGAAGGTCCTCTTTTCCTCCAGAAGGGTTGGTGATAAGGGCAGTTGCTGGGAAAAGGCAGGAAGAGTTGGGAATTGTTGAAACGCACAATATATTCCTCACCACAGGAAATCCTGCTGTTCTTTTAGGATGGTGAGACTGGAGCAGTAGTCATTCATTTTCACTGACTGTACTGTCGTGCTACTGATTTGTGGTATAAACCTTCCAAACTCATTTGCTTGTGCCAAACGTGGGGTTTTGTGAGATTATAAGGTCCTTTACAACATCTCACTGACTTTCTTTTATTTATTTCTCTGTTGGTAACAGGATACCTTTTGAATGCCACGTCTTTTCAAGTCTTTCCCTGCAAGGAGTGTATTGTTCATCGGACAGTGGCCAGGACACAATTCTTGATGAAGGTCATACAGGAGAAAGGAAATCTGCTTGCAGAGCCAGAGAGTTATTCTGTTACATGTCAGCTTCAAAGGACCAATTAACACTTACTTCCCTCCATAACCAAAGCTCCTGGCTCATCCCTGCCCAAGACAGCTTGACATCTCTGTCAACAACCCAAAAAAAAATTGTCCCCAAGACAGAAAGATGTCAAATAGTGATAATAAACAGAAGACAGAAATTGCAGGTCATCTTGGCAGTGGTGAGGGTTGAAGGAATTCGGTTTGTAGGGATGGGCAGAGAGCATGATTTGCAAAGAAAAAAGTCAGCATGCTCTTGAAAGAGGTATTTGAAAAAGCATTCAACAGAGGAGACCAGGCAGAAGCACTTCCCTTGGAGAGATGAGTGGTGTCACATGAACCCCAACTGTGTCTGGGAAAAGGCGCTAATGGGCAGCAGGACAATCTGTCCTGCAGAGCTAATGCCCTGTGCAGGGTATGATACCTACATAAAGCCCTGGAAAGGTGAGGAGGACTGCTTCCACATTTCAGAAAGCCCTTGAACAGGGAGGGAAGCAAGGCTTTTGTTGAAAAGGGTCCCTATGGGTGACAATCAGACCAGAGTTAAGTTCATTCTCCTGACACACACTGCTGATTTTCATCCCTCTCAACCAGGGAAAGAGTCACCCTCATCAGCACCCTCCTTCTTTAGCTATCATAACTTCTATTGGTCCAGATTCTTCAGGAGCAAAGGGGAACAGGTTAAAATAATCATCTTCTCCTCCTCAAGGTCATCTCAATCTTAAACAAGCACTGCCATTTAAATCCTTCCCACACAAATGTAAGTCCTAACAAAACAGTAAACAAATGTCTCAAATAGATACAAAAATGAATACAAGGTCACTGAGCTGGACATTCCATATTTTTAAAGCTGTGCTGCTCTCTGTGAAGAACCACAGTCCCTTCTTGCAAACAGCATACTCAGAAAAAAAAAGTATTTATTCCATATTCATAGAAAAATACACTACTTGTATTAAATGTCCTTGTGCTTTGAAGGAGAATATTAAGTTTAATCCATATTCTGCAGCAAATTTTGAAGTGGTGGCAGATGGACAACAAATTCCCAGTATGGGAACGAAGTTCTTAGCTCAGTGCTGTCCTTCAAAAGTCAAATATAAGAGTTGGTGTCCCGGTGTTTCCGTTTCTTGCCACATTTTCCAAAATGACTGCTGAAACAGAAGGGGAGAGAAGTAGAAGTGTGAAAAAAAAACGGAAAAATGTGTAGTTCAAGTTGTAGTTCGAGCTGCAGTACTGAAAGATTATTTTTTGGCATAGAAAATTTCCTCTTTCTTTAGTTTGTGCATTGAATCAGGCAAAAGTTGTTAATGTAATATCCAAAGCCTCTCCTTGAAACATTAATGTATAGCACTAGATCCCCAAATGATTTAGTCAAGGTGTAAATATTTCCCACATGTCTACAGGGCAGTGAAGAGTCTGGCTTGCTGTGTGCCAGGGATGGGAGAGATATGCCTACAACTCCTCAGCAATAAATCCATCTCAAATGTGACTTTTAAATGACTTCACAAATTGGGAGATTGCATCCATGATAAGGGGCCCTTCTTCACAGGATGCTTGGACTGAGTTAATGACTGGTTTTCTCGAGCAGAGTGTTGCAGGTTATGCTTTGCAGCACCTCTCTTGTGCACTATTGCTTTCTGCTTCCAGAGATGCATAGGACAACTTTGTGTCTCTCTGAGAAAAATACAGATTTTATCACCATACATTTTTTTTAATAGTCTTCCTTAGTGATACTGCAAAGTTCAGGTTTATATTGAGGAAAATACCACCTGCTCATAGCATCTACCTAACTAGGGAATGTACTTTGACACTGGAAAACGTCAATACTTTATAACAGTTGGTAAAATCAGAGGAGAACATCCTCAGGAAACCTCACCCAAGTATAAGTAAGAAAATACATCTCATACCTTGGAAGCTGCTCCACATCCTCCAGTGTCTCTGGTAATGAGATTCCCTTTGTCTCTGGTAAAAGCAACACTAGAAGGCCACAGACAGCTGCAAGAATACCTACAATGGACATTGAAGAAATATAAAAGCAATAGGAACATTGTTACTTTTTTTTTTATTTTCAGCTTTTACCCACTGAGAAAAGTTTATTCAGATTGAGTTTGAAGTGAGATATTTTAAGTGCATCAGTTAGTTCAGATTAACCTACTCTAATCAATCACACAGAGGTATTACATTAATTTAGCCTATTACAAAATCACTTGAGGACCAGGAGCTCATTTGCAGCCTGATCTCCCCAAAGGGAGATCTTAGAAGTCAAAAACCTGAGATAAGTGCACATGGCCAAGTGTATGAAAACAGCAGGAGAACCAGGGTGGTATTCCTCACGTAGAACAAATCTGCCTTTTCTCAAATTCTTCATCTGTCATGTAGTTGTATCTGTGTTTCCTGAAATCACTGAGATTTTCCTGAAAAAATCTCTTCCTTTATCCATGGCCAAAGTAAATTATGTGATTCAGAATAAAAACTCCTCCTTGGGGAACAGCATTCAGATACAATATGAATTAAGAATAGATATTTTGGAATAATTTCCTGCATAGATATAATTTACATAATGGGTTAAGTAAAAAATAGATGGGCAGCAGCAAAAAATCAAATGTTCTCTGACAGATCACTCTGATCCTCTCTGATTTTGTAGCTGTTTACTTAAGAGAAGGAATTCATATGTTCCTCAAAAGCAGCAGAATTTAATAATTAGATAATGTGAACACTGTACTTCTGTGTCTTTTCTTGAAATAATGATAATCTTTTAAAATGTCTTTTGTCTTTCCAAAGAAAAGACAAAAGTTTATGTTCCCAGCTAAAGTTGTCATTGGTGAAAATTTCCCTTCTTATTCTATCCTTTTAATTTTGATTTTTTACAGTCACTTCTGCCTCCTAGAAGTCTGGTTTAGCCACAGACTCCCATGCAACTACAGAACATAGCTTAAGGTTTCTCAGTCTTACAGCACTTCAGCAGAGCTACCTAAACAGACCTGAGCTCTTCCACATAGTGCAGAGAAATCACATTTCCAGGCATAAGGGTGGAGAAATGCTGGTCTGAGGAGGAGATGAGGCTACATACTACTTTAACCCCAAAAGAAAAGCTCTGTTAGGAGAAGGATATTTAAACCAAAAGTATAGTGTAAATTAAATCTTACTGAAAATAATTAGAGGTAGCTCCAACCAAATGGCTGCTAATCGGAAAAGCAGGAATGGGGCTATGATTCCACCAAGATCACACAGACTTGAACACAGGGAAACACCAAAGTTTCTGCAAAAGACAAAAAGTACCAGATATTAGAGAGGTGCTACCAAACAGAATAACCAGCAGTTTAAGAAGCAGAATGTAGACTTAGCTCCAAAATTATCTCTTCAGTATATGCCATCCACATTAGGCAGTGGCTATTCAGCTGGGAAACTCTGGAGAAAACCAAGTTTAACTAAAGGACAGTGAAACAGGAAATGGAGAAAAGCCCAGGAAAAAAGTTGAAAGATTCCTGGGAGCTTTTGACATACCTCAGTGTTGTAGGGTACAATTCACTGTTCACTAGATAGACAACTTCAAAAGCTATTGTGATGCTCAGTCTTCCCAGCGTGGCAACTGTTGTTTTGAGCCATGGGATATCTGTCCATACAAAAAGAAACACTTCTGTGTGAAATGTGCTCTGCCACACCAGCAGAGCATTTCTGAGAGCCCCAGGCCCTGTCAGCAGAAATTCTACCACAGGAACACTGTATATCAGACTGAAAGGCCACTGCTGTACTTATCAATCTATACTGGCATTTATTGATTTCAAATATTATGTGAGGCTGCTTTGGAGAATTAAAAATCACTAGAGTTGGTTGATTCAAAATGCTGGTGGGGCATAACAGCATGGGCGGGAGAATAACCATCATAAGCTTCCACGATCACATCCAAATTGTGCTCCAGAAAGGAGTATTTTTCTTTATAGGCATGTTATGCTGTAAGAAACACTGTTGAGTCACCTCCCAAAGCCTTCTGACCACAAGGAAGGTATCTCTAATGCTGCATAGAATCACAGAATCATTTAGGTTGGAAAAGGCTTTTAAGACCATTGAATCCTACTGTTAACCCAACCCTACCACTCCACCACTAAATCATGTCCCTAAGTGCCACATCTACACATCTCTTAAAAACCTCCAGGAAGGCTGCAGCAAAATAATTCTCCCTAGAGCAGTCCACCTACCCTTTGTAATTTTTCTAGCCGCTGAACATTAGACACATTCCCAATTAGGCTGCTCCTCATCATCCTCCCTTCTCTTTCCATCATACCTGGCACAGGCTCTACCTGACACTGCCCCGTTGGCTCTGCCTAGCTCCCCCAGCCCCACTCCAGCTCTGGTGAGCAGCCACTGCCCTGAATACATCAGTGGGAAGCCCTTGTACATCAGCAGGGATGTGGTGGTCACCCACACGTGGCAGGACAGAGCTGCCCCTCTCTTTGTGAGCAGCCCCTCTCCGGAGAGCTGATGCCCTCTGCAAGTGCATCACAAGGAATGTGACAAGCACGGTCACGCTCTTGGGAGAGGACAGTCTCCTGCATTGTCTAACCATGTCTAGGCAGACAGGGAGGCAAGTGAAACAACAAGCCTGAACTTGGCACAAAGGGGAGCTCTGCCACTGGAGAGGGCTCTGGCAATGATTGTGTTTTTTCAAACCTTCAGTGGAAGAACAAGAAAACATTTCAGTTTTCTCTGAACCAAAAATGAGACACTTGGGTTTATTTCCCTTCCAAAACAACCAAACAAACCACCATCAAACTTCATCCCGTGTTGCAAGACACTGCTTTTGCCCTGAAGAATTCTGTTTTCAAAAACATAGAAGAAAAACAAATGCTGGAAAGAATAAAACAAATCCACATCATCTCCATGGCACCCCTTCAGTCCATCAGAGTCCCAAGGTGATGGTGACGTCCATGAGGATCCTCCCTCCGCCAGGGGACTCGAACTGTGTGAGCAACACAGTGTGATGGGGCTCACAGCTGAAAGCTGCAGTTTTTTCCATCTGTATAAATAGACTTCTTCAAAGCAGGACTTGGACCTTTAGTGTCCAATCTGCAAGTATCTTAATCCCAAGGCTGTCCTCTCCTACTGAGAGGAGGCTGTTGGCAGCCCTACGATATACCTTGAGAAACTAAAACCTCTTAGGATGGCCGGGACTGTCCCCCCCTTTGATAGGAACAGTTCTGGGGAGGAATAAGCCTTTCTCAAGTCCATTGAGCTGCTGGTCTCCAGCTACAGTAAAACAGAGCATAATCCTATGGTTATATACAATTCAAAGCACCTCCAAAGCCTCCCTAGGGATAGAAAAAATCCCAAACACCCCCCTCCCCCCCCCAAAAAAAAAAAAAAAAACAACAAAACACCAAAAAAACCAAACCACACCAAACCATGGCAGGGAAACAATTTAAAGAAAGAAGTGCTGGGAAGCCCTTGCGCAATATCAGACCTTTTAGCTGTCCTTGAAACCAGATAAGAATAGCTTAATCAAAAGACATATCTTTCTCCCAGCCTCTTAGCATTGTCCAAACACCTGGGAGAGTGAGGGCAAGGCAACAATCTCTGTGATGCCTACCACAGCCCCTACATTGTGTTGTGGTTCGCATTGTTTTCTTTGTAAAGAAAAAGACTACCAAGATGACTCACCAAAATCACTGATTTCTTACATCGCTAAGTGTGTTCCACGTCAGGGAATGCATTTTCCCATTATGTTTGTATATTCTTCCCTTACATTTGCCTTTAAAGAAAGTACAGGACCTTTACATACCTTTTCTCTAAGACTACGCCCAGCTGTTGTTCATAAACCATCAAAGATTCGGCTATTCCACGCCCGGGGCCGTCTATATGCAAATAACGTGCGCTGCTTGTGTCACCAGATGCTTTTACTTTTAGCTGCAGTTTTGTGTTTCTCACTGCCCTCACTCAGGGGGTGCCAGAGAGAAGCCATTGACCTGAGGAGCCCGACACAGGGAAGGGAATTACCTTCTGGCAGGAAGGCAGTGATGAGACAGGCGACGCTGGCCACTATGTTGCTCATGGCGAAGGGGAGGCGCCGGCCAATGCGATCGATTGTCACTATAATCAGGATAGCGGCGGGCAGCTCCACAGCTCCTGAGATGAAGAAGTCCAGGTAGAGGTTTCCTCCTATAATTCCCAGGCGCATGACAAGCCCTTGGTAGATAAGGGCACTTGTGAACCTAAACAGCAAAGGGGAAAAAAGTGTTGAGAGGCAAACGAATGATTGCAAGCAGCCGGAGAGACCCTAAAAGTAACAAGGAAATCCTTCCTCAAAACCCTCCACCCAGGTAACAAGTTGGACTGACATGGGCACTCACCAGGCGTACATCAGGATGAGTGTGTTCCTTCTCATCTGGGGAGTCCTCACTAGGTCGAGAAAGGACGGGTTGCTCACCTCCTCATTGCTAATGGTGATCTGAGGAGACAAGCGAGCAGTAGTCAGCTGTCAGGAGTCAGGCAGGCACTGGGACAGAGTCTCTGTGTAAATACAGTGATTGGCAATATTCCAGTCCAGCAAGCAAAGGGCTGACAAGCCAGTTTGCTGCTCATAGCACTCCAGAGCAGTGCACAGGTGTTGGAACAGCTAATAACTGGATACGGCTGTGAGCTTTCCTTAATGGTGACTGGGCAAAAATCGATTAAAAAATCTCCAATCTTAACTTGAGAGTGGAAAAATTATTTCCTCCTTGTTGACCTGGGTTTTCTTGGAAGGTCATAAGCAGTCATTGTCACATCAGGGCCACTGGGCACGGAATTGCCTTCTGCCAGGAGTGGCAGAGAGGAGGAGACAGGGCAAAGCAATGGGCTGAGGGAAGAAGGGGGAGAGGGGCTAAACAGCAAGAAGTGGGCTTGGGAACATCACTGGCAGCACAGGTGGGCAGCAAGAAGAAAAGGGGAGTGAGAGAAAGAGCAGATCTGTGAAAGTGCTTGGGTGCTACAAAATATTCTACCAGTGAAGTTCAGAGGATTTTAAAATACACATGCACTGTGCCGAACATGGCTTTTACCCTGAAAAAAATGACCTGCTAAGTATGAATTGATGGTCCTCATACTGCCTACAAAGTACAATAAATCTGTTCTCAGCTGCCTCCAATACAATCACAATGAGACACTCAATGAAATTACTGGTTAGAAGGTTTAGCCCTAACAGAAAAGAGCAGGATTTCACACAGTCCCGTGTTTACCCATTAAAACTCATTGTTGTAGATGCTACAGGGCCAGAATAGTAGCAGGGCCAAAAAGGGATTAGTTACATTGATCTAGGTTGTTTTTAACTCTGGCCAGCGGTTTTTAACCCTGCTGTCCAAGCCAGGTGGCAACCCTTTGTTCATAAGGTCATGTGGCAGGTGAGGAAGACACAAGGAAGATAAGGGAGAGGCAGTTTTAGGCAGGGGCCAGCTATGATACTGCCCAAGAACTGGCAGCCACAGCTGGAATTGCTATCAGCTCTCAAATCAGCTGTGGGGAGCATGGGGTTAAACCAGCTGTGCCAGTTTTAGAAGGATTTTAGGCAGCCTTGCTGCTTTAACTCTCCATTATTGACCCTTCCTGAGAGGAGGCCTAAGAGGCCTCTTTTACCACAGCACCTGCTGCTCACATGGGCGCAGGAGGCCAGGTCAGAGGGGAGACAGGAGTGAAAAGTCAGAGAAGCTCGAGGTAACGTGGAGATCCGTGATGAGAACACAGGTAAGGCCAAAGGCATTGCCCTAGGGGTCTCATCAGCTCAAAAGCTTTCACCCTTTATTTGTTTTATTATATCATATGATAGCACAGCTGCTTTTTGGTGAGATTTAGCTGGATGTATTTACACATGACTCTTCATAACTGACTGACACAAAGCTTTGTAAGTAAGACAGAGAAACCCCACATTTGTTTGAACTTCCTTTCTACTCCCTCTCACTTTTCTTCTGTAACCAGAGCCAAAAGTTTTCTTCAAAGCACTGCCACTTGTGCTGCATGCCAGAGTCCTTAGTGAGGCAGGCTGAGGTTGCTGGGTTTCTGCACTGCTCTTGGACTCTCTCATAATATGGTTATAAAGCTGCCATGTCTCTTGTTTATAAGAACAGGCTGCCAGCCATCAGTTGTGACTTTGTGCAAATATGGTTTTAGATTTCCAGAGGACTAAAGATAAATTCAGCACAACTGCCACTTGTATTTTTATGTCTTAATAAAGTCAAAATAACCCCAAGCATGACTGAGCGCTTTTTTTATAGGTGAAGGAAAAAAGCATTATGGAGAGTTAATGCTTTGCAGGGGAAAAAAATCCTCTTTTTGTTCTTTGAAGTCAAGGAGAGGTTTGCTATTCACACCAAAACAGTCAGGAATTCAGTGACAGAGGCCATGTCTCCAAAGATACCCCAACCTGAAAACCCTGCATGAAGTTTTATAACTTCCCTCATATTTCCCTCATATTTTCATGTTCCAGCAAAATTACATATCAGTTTTCCCACAATTATTTTTATGTGTATAGTTTCTATGCATGCTCAATTCTTCATAGGCCATGCAGGTTTATATGTACATGGATATATATAACATTTACATATGTAAATTAATGTATGCAAGAAAGTCTAGATATGTTCTATAGGGTAGGAAAAAATCTATAGATAAAGGGACAAGTTTTGATGCAAAATTCTCTTAAGAAGCAGCTCCTACTCAGAGGGTTGCATTTCATTCTGGTTTTGGACAGAGACCAAAAATTAGAAAATTAGTTTGAAAAAACTCTCCATGGTAGGATAAATATGAGCAACTGGGAAAAAAGGGTTCATAATTTACAGTTAATTTGATGAGTTCTGGCTGGTGTTGACCTATACCAGTGTCATAACTCACAAAGCAAAAGCAGCAAATGTTTATCCTTTTTCATGTAAAGGTCATCTGTGGTTTCTGCATGCCAACAAAAACCCAAAGCTGCAACATCCGGAGCTGTGTAAGGGACTTGGCTGATGAAATTGATACAGACATCCTGGAAAATCTGAGCCCAAGTGCATTGAGGGATAATGCCTCTCACTTGCCCCTGAGTCTCCACACCTGCAGCACTAAGCCTGAAATTCTGGAGCTGCTTCATGAAAGAGAAGTCTGATATCAGTTAATGTGAGAAATACCCTTGATCCATTACCCATGCACTTCCTGGAGATGCTCTCTTTCCTCTGGGCACAGCACAAAGGATGACAGAGATTCTATATTAAAAAGGTCCCAGGAACAGATCCAGCACAAATCTAGATGTGTGGAGGTTAATCTGTTGCAGCTGTGAGTGGCTTAAAGTCATAAGCATGGATACTTTGGGAAAACAAAAAAAAAATACAATTTTAAACAAAAAGCAAGGAAAGACATGTCTTTCCGACATGATGCTTTGATACGCTGTTGTTTAGAGGGGAAGTGGGAGTAGGAATGCAAGGCTGAACATGGAGAGGAAGCTGCAGCAGCACAAACTTCCTGCTACATCACTTGGGAAACAGTTGGCACTGCATAATTTTGACCTGGATGTGGAAATCACACTGGTGTACATGCCCCAGCAAAAGACAGTAATTCGTAGAGCCATAGAATGGTTTGGGTTGGAAGGGGCACTAAATTTCATCTAGTTCCAGTTCCCTTGGCATGAGCAGGGACACTGTATACTAGGCCAGGTTGCTCAAAGCCTTACCCAGCCTGGTCTTGAACAGTGTCCAGTATTGGGGCATTTACAGCTTCTCTGGGAAATCTGTTCCAGTGCCTCATCACTCTCACAGTGAAGATTTTCTTCTTAATATCTAATCTAAAACTGCCCTCTTTCAGACTGAAGCCATTCCCCCTCGTTCTGTTCCGTCATGCCCTTGACAAAAGTCCTTTTCCAGCTCTGTTGTAGGTCCCCTTTAGGTACTGGAAGGCAGCTCTAAGGTCTCCCTGGAAACTTCACTTCTCTGGGCTGAACAACCCCAGCTCTCTCAGCCTTTCCTCACAGGAGAGGTGCTCCAGCCCCGTAGTCATTTCATGGCCCTCCTCAGGACTCACTTCAACAGGTCTATGTCCTTTTGTAATCTCATGAGGTTTAACAAGAGGTTTAACGAGGTTCTGCACCTGGGCCCAGGCAACCCCTGGTATCAACACAGGCTGGGAATGAACAGACCGAGAGCAGATGTGCCCAGAAGGGACTTGGATCTCTGGTGGATGAGAGGCTGGACATGACCCAGGAATGGGCACCTGGATCCCAGAGAGCCAATTGTATCCTGGGCTGCATCCAAAGTAGCATGGCCAGCAGGGCAAGGGAGGGGATCCTGCACCTCTGCTTCGCCCTTGTGAGACCACGCCTGGAGTGCTGCATCCAGCTCTGGGGTCCCCAGCACAGGAATCATAGAATGTTTGGGGTTGAAAAGGACCTTAATGACCACTCCAGTTAACCACATCTGTTCTCACTGAACTGGAAGTCCAATGCTGCAGTAATCATCGTCTGAGAGCCAGACACTTGCTACCAACACAGAACAAGCCAAATGCTGCAATGTCACAACAGCATTATTTGAAATGCATCAGTCCTATCAAGGTCTGTCATGACCACTGGCCAAAGGACTGTAACTCTAATATATCAGCCTACTTTGTGAACAGTGATCTCAGACAGAGTTTCCTCGGTTGTGAACTTTGCAGTGTATTTTCTCCCTGTTGGGATGGAAGCAAATTCATCCTTAAAATCTATTTTCCTTTTCTCTTAGAGTTGTAAAAGGAACTTCTAGAAAAGGGGCCAGGAAAGTGGATCCTGCTATCTCCACTTGCTCTGTCAGATAAAATGGTAGCTGCTATGAAATAACATTGCCCCTCAGGTTAGTTGCTCGTGTTTTGTAACACTCCTATTTAAAATAGGAGTGTTACAAAAGAAAGACCTGATTCCTTGCTTTACAAAGTTATTTTTTTTCAGCTGTATATTTCCAGCCAGTTCACTTTTCCCATTTTGCAATTAACGAAGTATCTGTGTGACTGACAACAAACTGCTCTGGTGTGACTCTGCAAGAGTGTTGTCCATCCCTTAAAGAGAATACATTTTAACACCACTGAACCTTCCAAGGAAGGTTATAAGCTTTCTTAAGAAAGCTTAGAAAAAACCTCTAGCTCAAACATATGATTGTACCTCTGAGTAATGTGGTGAGAGAAATTTGCCATTGTGTTTTGCAATGTTGCGCATGATTTTTAATGCCTTCTCTCCCTTTTTGCGTGTCAGGAGCCAACGTGGAGATTCAGGAACCACCCTGTAAGAACACAAAAGTCATAAATAAGGCTTTTACTCTGTAACATCGTAAGTAAACCAAAGCCTTTTATCCTTTACCCTGTGTTAACACAAAACACAGATTTTTTTTCAGTCTTTTTCAGTCAAAAAAACTCTTTTAAGGACTGCTTTTCCACTCAGCTTTCTGTAAAACGTTTGATACTAGTGGGCAAGAAAGAAGAAAATAAACTACGTCAATACTCTGCAAAGCTGAATATCAGAAATCTAACTGTTGCATCTGCACATACTTCTTTTATAAACTGAACACAAAGCAATACCACTGTTGGGTGTTTCAGTTTCTGCTAGCCCAGGGTTAAGATGATTCATTGTGTTAAAGTTCACAGCAGGCAGCATTTCAGGAAGCAATGTTCAAGAGGAGGCTCTATGGGTTAGTCTCTTTGGATCCATCCCACAGAATGGCTGCACTGAGACAGGTGATTACCATGGCTTAGAGCTCTGCTTTCTCATCAGCTGTACTGCCCAGCTCAGGGGACCTGAGGGCAAGGTCAGACTTTAACTAAGTAGATAATGGGAGGCAGAAGTGGGGTCTCATGGCTGATGGGAAAAACAAACTTTGATCAAGTTAACCTTATAAACAGAGTAGGGTTCTGTGAAAGGCCAGTTGTGGCTGATCAGAGAGGCAAACTATGGGCAGAAGAACTGAAGTAATGGATGTCTGTGATTCACTAAAAAGGAATTACAAATTACAAGGTCCACAATATGCAAAGATCTTCTTCCTAACCTACATCTTCCACTCTGGAGACTTGGAGCCACAGCAGGACTCTCAAGGTGCTTAAATAGTAATAGCAATAATGACAAGAGTAATGACTGCAACATTACCAATAGTAGAGCAGGAAGAGGAAGTTGGGCAGTGAAATGGCCAGCTGGATCCCCTGCCAAGTGGGAATCAAGTATGCAATTCCAGGGAGAATTATTATTCCCAGGGTAAAGAATATCTGAATCACGATTCCAACAATCCGCTGATCAGAACCAACGATCTCTGTCACTGAGCAGAGACAAAGCCAAAATAAGTAACACAGAAACAAATCCAAATTAAAAAATAAAAATTATTAGAGGTGAAATATAAGGAAGGCTATGCCATGTCAGGCCACAGTCTGTCTAACCCAGAATCTTGTGTTCAGCAGTGTAGGCTTGTCACTGAGGCTGTCTGGGGCAAACACAAGGGTGACACCTCCTCATCAACTCAGCCATCCTTCTTCAGCCAGAGGGGTTTCTGACTGCATGTTTGCTACTGGGTCACATAGCACCACAACAGGGGTTTGAGATTGCATCATGACCATGCTTGGTGGGAAATCCTTGGCACTCTCCCTGATGCAGTTTTGCCCCAGACAAGGGGATCCTTCAGGCAGAGGCTGCTCCCAGCAGGTAATATGAACAAGGCGTCTGTGGGGAAGAGACTTTACCCATATCATGCTGGTTGCTCTGAGGGTAAGGTATGATTCAGTCCGGTTTGTTTATTTATTAGGAAAGTTTTAGCTTTTGTTCTTTGGGTTTGTTTTTTTTTTAATCATTTGGTGGATTTTTTATTTTGTGGATGTGTCTAATAGCTCTGAAATCTATGCTCATTTTTCAGGCAATATCCCATGGCCATGACTTCCTTAACTGAGGTGAACAATGCATGAAAAAGCATCTCCTGTTTGTTCTAAAACTGTCTCCACTAAAACACCTTCAGAGTAAAAGCAGAGGGTTTTACTTTAGTTTGCAACACACAGAAAGCACTTCATTTTAAATTTATTTATTATTTATTTAGCTAAAGGAGGCACAAATTTACAAGTAACAATGGGGTTTTTTGGCTGTTAATACAGAGAGATATGACAGCATGACCGTTTTTATTGACTATCCATCACACCTGCATAGCTCAGGGGCAACTCAGTTGCCTAAAGATAGCTGATTAGCACTGCCCCCAAAGGAGCTGGATTGTATGTAAAAGCAAAGGGAGGTTGTTGGGGCAGCCTGAAGTACCCATCAAGAGCTCTGGGAATGTGTTAATAGCAACCACCCTCCTGGTGCAAACAAACCTATGATCTGTACCTGTTTCTTCAAAGATGTTAGGTTGGCAAATACTCTGGGTGATCCCAGGAGATATGAGTTGATCACTGAAGGGGTTTGGAAGGAATCACTCTATCCAAGAGTTAGGCACCTTGCTTAGGTCTGCAGCAATACAGTGTACCTGAGGTTCTCAGGATCTCTGAATCTCTCCCTAAAGTCAGGCAGCCTGATCTGAGCATTGTAAAACATTCCTTTCTGTTAAAGCTTGGCCATTTTAAGGAAGCCATGGATCTGTCATAAAACATATTGCTGATTAGAGCACTTGCCAAAGTTTCAAGATAAGATCTCAGTTTAAAATTAAGCCATGTGCATGGAAGTAAGAGGAAAAGCAGCTTCTGGTCCTTTTACTGGATCTTGGACAGGAGCTGCTCAGCAGTGTAACTTGGCCCAGAAAAACAAGGTTCTTCTGGGCTTTAGATGCTAAAAGGGCTCGACTGGTATGTTTGCACATACATCACCACAGTGCTCCCAGGTCTCACTGTGTTTATGTCTGGTTGCAATTCTGCTCTCATTCATCTAAATTCCACTAGGAATTTTAAACACTTGTGACAGGCCTCATAGACAACAGCAATGATACAAGCTTTTGCCCTATAATACATTATCACTATGTTTTGTTCTATAACAGTTGATCACCAAATAGCTGGTTTTAAGTATATCTGGCATCCCATCTCTTGCAGGATGCTTTCCTCATTATTTTTCATTTTTCATGCTTTATGACTGCCTTACTGAACCTGGCAGTCATTCAAGACACCACAACAATATTCTTTCCTTGTCAAAAGGAAGCTTGCTATGCAAGGAGCCTCACTGCTATAGCCTAAAGACTGATAAATTGTAATCTACCAAAGATTCTGTATCTCTGCTGTTTTGATGCTATTTATAACAAAGCTTCCCTTTCTTTTCCCTTTTCAGGAAAACAATAATCCTAATGTGGACCTTGGTGTCCAGCCTGACACTAAGCAAAGTCTTCCAGCTAAAGAATGAAAGCAGCCAGCCAAGCTGTCCTCCCAGTGAGGAGAGGCAGCTAACTCTTCTGAGCACCTGTGGAAGACATTCCAACTCTGCCAAAATAAACCATCTCCCTGGTTGTATATCCGGTTTATTTGGGGCTTGCTCTGTAGATTTTTATCATCCTGGTAATCTATGTAATAAAAAACCTTTATATGTGAATAATCCATTCCCTCACCTCTTAATCATTGGGAGACAAATGCATCAACTAGGATGGACATGAGTTACTCTTTCTCTGCTGACTCCAGAGCCAGTGCTTTGTTCCCAAGAAAAAAGTATTAGGACAAGCAGATACAGTCAGTCAGCAGATGGAGTCTTTGTCCTCCAAAAATCCCTAACTTACCCTAACCAAGAAAAAAAGAAGGTAACAGCTCTCACCAATCACATAGCATGTCATCCAGGTTCCCTTGCCGAACATGCCTTGGAGAAAACGGAAGATCAAAAATACAGTAAAATTTGGTGAAAATGCCACTATGATACCACATATCCCAACCCCAAGGCAGGAGAGCAGGTAGATGAGGATTCTGCCATATCTGTTGAAAAAGGAAAAGAAAGTGGAAATCATGAAAAGACACAAAGATTTTTCTTTTTCTCCCAACATTTCATTTTAATGCCAGATTTGACAGTGCCTTTTTGAGACCAGACTTTTTCCAAAAGGTGGCTCTCTGAAACTTTGTAGTATTGGTCCTTGGGATATGGAACTTTCTTCCCTGTTGTAGTTATCACTGTCCTTACATCACTTATTTCAAAACTTGAGATGTCCTCACCAGCCCCCATTTTGTTTTAGAAAACTGTCTTTTTGTACCTAAACTATGGCCCATATGTTGCAGTTCAGGTCTTTGATCTGATCAGGTTTTTGGCAAGGGCAATTTTTGCTGGGAATTTTGGTTTTCACAAATTATTCTTCTAATAATAATTACAGCCAGTTCTGTGATAGTCATTTCTGCTTTAACTTCTCTATGTGATTTTCTAGGTTCAGTTTAGGTTTAAATCTCATCTTTTCAAAATGTGCCTAATGTATTCTGGAGTTTCACTCTGTAGCAAGAAGCATAATTATGTGCCCAAGGTAAGCCATAATTTAAAAAAAAAAAAAAAAGTTCCTGTAGTTTTATGGAATTGTGTCTTTAGAGCACAACTAGATTGTTTCTCCATTGTTGTTGTTTTAAGAAGAAACCGTGAAAAATGATGTAGCTCTTTATATTACCATAAAGTATTTGCAACAGTATTTGTTCATTTTGTTCAAAGGGTTTCATGAAAACAATTAATGTAGGACAAAACCCAGGCAATTTTCAACCAGATCCATTATTTTGAGCGCTGTCAAGGAAAAAGGAGTGAAATTATCTGGCTGCAGCACATTCCCCCAGTTCTGTCAATATACAGTAGTTTCATAAGGCTTACTACACAAGAACTCCTAGACATATTATTTTATTTTGATAATTGGCTGTAATATCTCTGCTCTTTCACAGTTTTGTGGTGCTAGTATCACAATTGCCTAGCCAGAAACTGACAAGAGATATCTTAAGTTAGTCTGTACCATGGCCTCTTTTTTCCCTTATTACTATAATCCTTGGAAAGATGAGGTTTTCCTTGAAATTACTTTTGTTTGCTAATTCAAAATTTTCTATCTGAGATGCCATTACAGGTAAGTTTGCCTATGAAGAAATCATACTCTCGGTTTTTATTATTGCTACAGTGCCAAAAAAAAAAAAAAAACAAAAAAAAAAAAAACAACAAAAAAAAAAACAACAAACAAAACAAAACAAAAAAAACAGGAAGAAAATAATTTGCAAACTGAAGAAAAATGCTCTGTCATTGAAACCAGCAGTGGTGCTCTCAGCCAATGTACAGATTGGCTACTGTTTAATAGCAGCACCAAGCACAAACTAGGCTCCCTTCTTTACTTTCAGAGCAAGGTAGAGCTTGTGGGAGCTCCCCACTCTGGAGCAGGTTAGCTACTCAAGCCTGAATATCGCTTGATCACCTTTTCACAAAATCACAGAATAGGTAAGGTTGAGAGGGACTTTTCCTTGGTTTCATCCAGTTCTCATGGAGCTGAGGACTGGTTGGCAGGAGCTGTGACCTCAGAAGTAAGCATGAGTCCAGCCTGTGAATGCAGAGAGTTACCACACTGAACTCCTTCCTTCTTTCTTCAGGTAGCAGCTTTCTTCGTCAATGGTGCCTATTAAACATCCCTCAGTAAACACCAGTCAGAAAGCTCCTCTGAATGCTTCTTTTTTGTTTCTGTGTCCTTCTGCCCTTCCGCCCTTCCTGGGTCCAGATGTGCACAGAAAACATTGGAAAAACTCATTTCATAGTATTTTAATGTCCAAATAGGACCAGTAAGTACAATTGCATAAAGTTTCCAGCCCAAATCAAAGCAAAGATTACATTGGCTGGGTTTTGTAAACTCAGTTTGGGGATATTTATCCCAAAAGAATTAAACCTGCAAAAGGTTGACGCATGTCTATTGCAGGTGATACTGAGAGTGGTTTCATCTCCCAACAAACCAAAGGACAGCAGAGCTTATACTGTACCTGTCAGCAGCATAGCCCAAGATGAATGCTCCAACCAGGAACCCCAGATTGAGGATGGCCTGTGTGAGATCCAGCATCCAGGCATTGCCACACACAAGATCATACTGTGGGAACAAGGGAGAGGCACAAACACCCAGGTGGGTCATTTGACACCCCCAGGGCAAAACATTACACAACTGCTTAGGTCCACAGAAGGGGAAGGGGAAGGGGAAGGGGAAGGGGAAGGGGAAGGGGAAGGGGAAGGGGAAGGGGAAGGGGAAGGGGAAGGGGAAGCTCAAATTTGCTTGCTCAATAACAAGCACCAGTGGGCCCATAGCAAGCACTCTTAAAGTGGTCATGAACAGGGAGAGCTCCTCCTTGCCAAGAGGATGCTGCCTTTCATACATCAATTATTATTATTTCCAGATTTGGAAAGTAAATCACTCCTCTGCAAACAATGCTGTTAAAAATGGTGCCAAGGCAAAGTCCTGACTTTGTTTGGTGCCGAATAAGGGTCCACAGCTATTGCCAGTGAAAGCAGCATCTTATAGAAATGGTTTAGTTATGCTTCGTAGTGCCTTCTAGATAAAAGCAAAAACATGTCATCTCTGAGGAAATTGAAAACAGATGTCAGGTCAATTTCAGACTGAATATATATTCTCTTGGTGTAGCTTTCCCAGACCTTTCTATTCCTTATACTGCAGCATCCATAACTCCCTAGCAGGGATGGGGGAATGAGAGGAGGCAAAGGGAAGGGAAAAGTGGTTGAGAGGAAGGGACTAGGAACTGAAACTAGAATGAAACTAAAACTGAAGTAATTCTATAGACAGTGTGGCATGTGAAATTACTTTAGAGGTTCCTGGAGAATAAAGAAATTTTACCACCGCAGACCATATGGGATTTGGGAGGTTTTAATCCATACCTGGGGTAATCTTTGCAACACTGAGACCTCAGGACCAAAGGAAGCTACAGACAACAGCAGCTACCACCATTTACCTAGAGAGACCCTTTTGCTTTCAGATGTGAACTATAAGAAATTTTTAATTGTCAACAAGGTGCTGGTTGCTGAAGCACACCAATCTGTGCACACCAGCACATGGCAACACCAATGCTCAAGCACTGCTTGAACAGAGTGGCCACAGGCTGGGCTAGAGAGATAGCAGCCTCTTTGGCCATTCACAGTTCTCCAGACCCTAAAAGTTTGTGTCGTGTGCCCGAGCTGCAACCCAGACAATTTGCATGCTGTAATTAATGCCCAGAGTATTATCTGGGCCTGAGATCTCAAAGGTACCTAAACAGGACATACAAGGGACACCTCACAGGTCTCCAACCTGATAAATATCCCACCTCTGCTGACTTTAAACAGATTCATGGTTTTGCAGTCGACCCTATTACTCCAGGGAGCCTCACTGGCCACCATTCAGCCAAGTCAAGCTATGAGCACCTAGCTTCTACTTCTGTAAATCTTGAGCAAGAGCTGCAGAGACCTCTGAGAGGAATAAAACCTGCTCTCAGCTGTCATACTCAAGGACAATTGCTATGCTTTCCTAAAATAGATTGAACATGGAGCAGCACTTTCAGATTTCAAATGCTGCTTAACCTCTTGCTTTTTGAAGCTATGACAATGCTAGCAAATAGTATCAAAAGATATTTCTTTGGAAAACAGTGGGGATTTATGAGAATGACCATTAAAAGAAGATTTTTAAAATCACAATGCAATTGGCTGTGCTGATGCCAGAGGTTGGGACTCTCCTTGACCCCTTTTCAAAAATTATATTTATTTTTAAATTATTTTATCTCTCTCTACTGTAAACAAGCAAGGAAAAAACTATCATGAGAGAAAGCAGGAGAAAAAATGCATGCCAGAAGGAAAGGGGAAAGTGTCTTTATCAGGGAGGATTCTTTCGTCTGTACAGCAATTTCCTATGATTTATGCAGCAGCTGGAACTATCTCTACACTAACAATATAGTCAAATATTGTACATATTCTGGGAAATAATAACATACAGGAAACTTCTAAGGAGCTATGGGCTCTTCCTGAAGATTAGTGAAAATGCACTAAGTGTTCTCCTACGTTAGTCCTGCTGTTTGTCATTTTCTAAGTATTTAAATAAATTCTGATATAGATAAGCACTTCTGTTTGTTTGACGTAGCACCTAGCATTGAAGTCATCACGCTGCTAATTTCTTGTTTTTCATTTGCAAACATAACCTTTAGAGGGGAATGTAACCTTTAAAAGAGGCTTGAACACTCTGGCAGAGACCTTTTCTTTATCCAAGCCGCCTGTCAGACCCACTTCACTGTTCAGCTGTGACCTGGTTTGGTTGTGCATGGAAGTTATCCCTATATGCATCCCTTGGATGAAAATCATCTGCAACAGTTTACCCACGTTTTCAGACTGCCTCCAGTTAGTCCTTAGGCCCCCTGTACGACACCTCTTCCAAACACCTGCCGCGTTCCTCACTAGCAGCCTCCACACAAGGCAGTGGCATGGTGCCCCCTCTCTGTTTCTGAACATTCATACACCTGTCCATGCACGGGCTGATGTTTACACCCCTAAAAACGCTAAAGCATTTACTGCAGTGCCAGAGGGTGGGGGGAAGGATATGGAAAAGTAAAGTCAAGTCTTTGGGTTTTCTTCCCCTGATCTTAAGCCTATTTGTTGTTCTGTACAGCGCTGGCTACACCCTAACAGACCCTGTTGGAACACAGCGAGCTGGCTCCTCACTGTAATCACCAAACAGGTGACCTAGCTCAGCTGGCCAGCTCCAGTTAGGGCACATCCTCTTCCCGGCTTTGCTGTGCTCTCAGCCAAGTCCTTCACCGTACTATTGCAGGCACCCAGCACAGCCCTGCATCTCACCTCTGCATTCAGTCCTGCCCCCAACTGCAGGATTTCTATCCACTGTAGGACACAAACCACTGTACACCTGAACACAGACCCTTCCTGTTTAGGGAGCTGACTAAAAAACTGCCCAGACTGGGAAAAAAAATCCACTTCCTCACCGCTTTTCTCTTAGCCTTGACAATGAGCTGCCATTGTAAGCAGAAATGAGCTGCTGCCATAACAGACAGGCAGCAGGAACAGCTCCGTCTGGACATTCCTCTGTGGTGTCCTTGACTGATGGGAAAATCAGCTCTGTCCTCCCTGCCAGCCTTCCAATCCGTGCAGCCATCCACTGCTGGTTGAAAATACATCCCTGTCACAATTTTCTGCATATGTGCTGAGGCTTGGACACCAATGAGGTGTTCAGATTTACAGGAGCAGTGGTGAGACTGCAAGGAACGGCACTGGATGCTTCACTGAGCCATAAAGGAGCAGCAAACCAGCTAAGTGAGATCTCTCTGGGAGAAGGAAGAGGCTTTGCACTGGCTCCCTGTAGCTCATTAGTGGTGTAATCACTGTAAGGAGTGGCAACTGGATGAGCTTGTACATGACTAATGACTGGGAAATATGGGACTGTGGCAACTTCTCTTTTCTTCATGACTTTGGAACAAGGCAGACATTTTCCATTTCTGTTTGACCCTACAGACTAACCACAAACTTGTAATTTCTGGTACTTGAGAGACCTTTTTTCACTTCAGCACACCTAGATCCCTGTAGAAATATATTGTTTTAAATCACAACATACCATTAAAACTCCTCAAAATGTAGCAGCCTTGGGGAGGAGTTTTGAAGAACTTTACTGCCTGTTCCAATTAAATTACAAGACAATGGATTAAACTCTGTGGTCAATAAAGAATTTTACAGTGATTCCCCAGCCCAATTGCAGCAGCATGTCCAGAGCTCAGACACACATTTTAAATGGCATTCATACAAGTGACCAAAAAGAGTTTGGTTTACCCTTTCACTCTCAGTGACAAATGGTTCAGTGAGATATTCACAGTTTAAGGAAACCTGGGGAGATGGCGACTGTTGCTGCATGTTCCTTATATGTTGCTGAGCAGTTCTCCTCTTGTCCACTGGCCTTTCAAACTGCTATCTTTCCCACACCCTCACTGCAACAAATACCTCTGCAAGTGCATGCAGTGGAAAGGGAGAAATTATATTCTTTTTTGCTTTCTGTTAAAGCTTCTGGCAGAAGGCTAAGGGATGAAGCAGCTATCCTTCTCCGGGACTTGTTTCAAGTTGGGCACTTACCAGGACAAGAGAAGTCAGTCACTACCCTGCTGCCAGGGCACTGGGGCTCAGAGCCTGAGGGACAGGTTAGTTTTGAAAGCTTTCTAAGTTTCCCTCGTGTGCATGACTGTAGATCCATGAACTTTGTGTCCCTGCCACTGGGATCACCCCATTCGTTGAGTGTCCTGGCACAAAAGGCCTGTTCTGTACTTATCCTTTTTCCCTGTCTCTTCAGGGCTAAAGCAAGAGGGAGGTAGAGCAACTCTTCATCTCCTAACAGGGGAAAGGCAGCAGCTGTCTTCAAAATAGTAAGAAAAAAATTGAACCCTCCGCTAGTACCAGTGGGATTCATGGCAGTGGAAGAAGCACAGCCACACTGGCACAACCCCTGCAAGCAACAGCTCCAGCCCCTCATATAGAGAAATCTTAGTCAGAGTTTCATAAGAAATCCAGGAGTTGCTCCTCCCTCTGCTCTCTGTATGCCCTTTCTCCTCCCCTAATTAATATTAACCCCACCATGACAGTGAAAATAAGACAGGATATACTCCCATGCCAATAACAACAGTCACATTAGATCAACAGTTTGAGGGTAAATTGAGTTGTTTATTCCTTTGGAGGAGGATAGCAGAAAGACCAGCTGTGCTTTTTCCACCCTGAGTTTGACTGACATGTTATCTCCTTCTCTGAGGGACTGTAAAAACCACGAGACAAACATTATTTGTTTCCTTCCAGGTTTCTCTGCAAATGTTGACTGGTATTTTCTGAGATGGCTGGTGAGCAGAGAAGTAAGAATATTGATTCCCAGCAGGTGCAATAGCCTTCGACCATTTGTCCACCTCAGATCTCACACTTCGGCAACAAAGTATCGTTTGGTCTCCCAATTGTGTCATACACAGGGTGAAGATTTGTTGCAGAGAGGGCATACCGAAATCTGTCCCTTCTGCTCAACTCCTGCCGACAAAGGCTGAAATAAATGCTGCCTAAAATATGCCCATCTGTGCTGTAGCTGCTGATGACCACATAGACCTCCCTCTTCCTTTCCTCCACCACCTCAGGCCATTTCACTGCAGTTGCAGTTGTAACTCATGCCCATGCCTTGAGGAGTCACCAATGACAAACATGTCTGAAGAAAATGCTGCTCCCTTTGCACACTATTTCCAGCTGCCCGGTCACAAAGAGCCAGATTTGTCTCTCAGGGATAATAGCACATAGTGCCAAAGCCCAGCAGTCTTAAAGATCAGTGACCCCATCTTCAGCACAGTTTCCTGGAAAAGTTAGGTTTATTGACTTTGGTATGTCCTGGATACATGGGTCCTTCACAAAGCTCACCTAGCAGGACTTAGCAGGCAAAACACTTTCTGTTTCAAGTGCTACAGATCTCAGGGGTGACTTGGGCTCCCCTGCAGACCCCTGGGCCAAGGCAAGAGGTTGTGGCCCCCAGTCTACTGCAGCCTCCCATCACAAACTGTTGTTTCTCCATCTCCATCTGCTGCACAGAAACACAGTCCTTCCCTTCCCTCCTCCCTCTGAGGAGCTGCTGTGTCATTTTGATTTTTTTTCAGCCTTCTGATGTTTTATATTTTTGTACTGGAGTTTTAATGTTTGTAACATAAACAAAGAATGATGTTTCATAAATCATGCATTCCTTCCAGGGGGAAAGGCAAAATGATGGACTTCTGGTTTGACCAGTGGGGTCAGAGAGGTGCTAACCTCGTCCCCCAATCCCTGATCAAAACCCAAAAGCTATTTAAACCCTGATCCCAAAAAATAAACTTCCTTCTTTCTCGTTTTCACAACTGAATGGTGTGAGTGTCCTTCTTTTCGTGTCCGTCAGAAGACACTGCTGCTGTCACCAGCCCTCCCACCTGAGCAGTGCCAGCCACCTGCTGGGACCAGCATCACTTCAGATGGCACCAGCTGTCATGGGTCAGGAATTGATTTGTCTTGATAATTTCCCTGTCAGCTTCCCTCTCCAGGAAAAGTCTGAGAAGCCACTGCATTCCCATCCTGCTGCTGACGCAGATTCACAGGGAGATATGCAAGACATGTTCAATTAAACAAGAGCTGATTGCACTGGGCCAAGGTCCCCTGCACAGCTCCACCACCTCAACACAGCTATGTCTCAAAATGGTATCTTGAAACCTTTATGTCAACCCAGGTCTTGTTTGCTCAACTCTAGCACAGTGCAGGTTTGTGTGTGCAGCATCAGTGGCAACTATCTCAAATCTGGATTGCCCTCACAGAAAAGCCTGACCCAAAGCAATAGAGCACAGGGACTCGTGGCCACATCACTGAAGAAGTAAGGACCTATTGTCAGAGCTCATTGGACACCAAAAGACCTTAAGAGGGAATCTTTAGCAATACCATGTTGCCCATCACTAGAACATGGTAACTGGCTTTGCCATGTGTTGCTCCTGTGATGATTTCTTAATACAATTTTCTCTTCTCCTCAAATTCTGAAGGAAGAAACTCATGTACATTCTTCTAGAACTTCACTGGACCCCAACACTGAGACTTGGGAGTCCTGCAGCAGCAGGTGATGCAGCAGGCATCCCAAGCAGTACTTAAAAAGAAGTGTGTGCTTTGTATCAATCCACTCATGCTCATGCTATTGTGAACACTTTTGCATAAGACAACTGTCTAAGATGAGAGAATGGCCAGTGAGCAACATGAGAAGTGAAGTCAGGTACCACAATGCCATTCATTTCACAACTTCTTACAAATCAGCCACATGGTTTAGCTTCTGAAGAGTGCTCAGAAGTTATTGCAATAGCCTGTGCTTTGGCTGCCAGACCTCCTGCGTGATATGACATCTATTCACAGAAAAGGCTTTATATGCCTGCTTTTGCTCTCTGAATCCCCTGTCACGCTGCAAATCCACACTAGACCTTGCTTGCCATAGGCCTGGAAGAACTCCTTCAGTACACTGACTTTTTCCCCTGCTCCTGTCTCTTTCTCCTTGAACAGGCATCCTGAGACTGTTTAGTAACTCATCCATTTGTCAACTATGTCTCTGTGGTCACTTCCACGGCTGATTCAACAAGACATGCCAGAAATCTTTAGCTGAAAGGAATATTTCTGTACATGTGGACAAAATGAAGCAGTTGCAAGTAGATGGGTAAGAAAATGTCTTTGGTGAGCTAATTAAACAGAGCCTAAATTGAGTCATGGTTTGTTAGAGACTCAGTTGGGCGAAAAGAGACTAAATTAAATCTGGGATATAAATTGTCTTTGCTGGATATATAACTCATTAATAAGATATCAAGCCCCTTTTAGTTGCTGATCTCAGAGCAATTGAGTCAGGACATGCATGCCACAAGCCTCCTCTTCAGATTAAGAAATTGAGCCTCGTGGGATATGATTTATCCAGAAAATGTTGCAAAACTGGGAAAAGGTTCCAAGTGGCACAGGTCACAGCCCAGCAGCCTCCATCCGAGGTGGGCCTGGCCAACAAGAGAGCCTCTAGCAGTCACAGTGACACCAATGGTGTGACCTGCTACTCTGGCACAGGGCAGAGACAGTCCCATCCTTGCAGACTGTTACTCCATAGTTTTCCCAATAAGCACCTTTGGGAGCACAGGTGGGAGTGCTTGCCCAATCATCCCTTCGTCCCTCCTCCCTTCCCTGGCCCTAAAGAGTCTCCCCAGCAGAGAAGAGCAAGAAAGTGAAGATGGATAAGGTATTTTCCTGAGAACATTTCACTCCCATTTATTGGTGCAAGACAAATACTGGTTTCCTTTTCCCATAGCTGTACCCGTTGCTGCTGGAGAATCACAGTGGCTGTTAGATACACAAAAGGCTGCCATAAACAGACTCTGAGCACGATCTTATGGACACAGCCTACATGCTTTCACCTATAGCAAGGCTGAAGGGGGAAGAAAAGGGACAAAAACAGAAAAAGAAACTCTGTATTTTTATTTTTAAAGTCTAACCTCTCGTAGTCCCCCAGCAGAAGTACCTTGGAGACAGCAGTATAAACTTCCCACCATGTTCATATCCTATGGATTGCTCCAGAGCCAGGCTGCAGCACCCAGACACCATTTGTCCTCCCACCCTGCCCACCTAGCCCTGCCTTCCACTGCCAGCATGGGCAGAGGTACACCCTTATTAGGGATCAAAGTTTGACACAAACTCTCTGCATGTTGTTCGCAGCCCTCTGAGCAGCCTTGATTTCACCAATCACACACGAAAGCCAGATCTGAACCTTCGCTCGAGGGCCAGTCATGTGCTCTGATTTCCCTTCTCCTGAGCATAGACCCTGGCTAAAGCTGCTCAGGTTGCATGTGGTACTCAGGGAACAAAGTTGCTGCTCTGGACAGCCCGAGGCCTGCGAGTGGATACAGCAGTCCCAGCTGGATGGGAGAAGGATGGTGAATTGGAAGGATGGGAAAAGCATACCTTGTCAGTGTTTGCTCAGGGCTTTGACTGCTGTGTCCTGCTCCCTGTTTTGGAGGACGCAGTTCCAGTGCTAGCACCGAATTAAAAAGCACAGCAGGAGGCTCATGAGACAGAGAGGAACCAGAGCCCTTGACTGTGCTGACACGTTTTGCAGTGCACCTTGATTGTTTCTGAGCCAATCCCTCTAAGCACACTTCGTATTTTTCATCACTCCATGAGTGACAATTGTTGTCAGAATGACCCTAAAATTCACACTCCTAGTGTGCAAACTGTATTTTGGAGCCAGACCAGAGCACACCCCCAGCACCATAACAGACCTTCTAAGAAAGCATGTTCACTGGCCTTTTTCAGCCTCATTAAAAAATCACTGCATTTGCCAGTGCTTACCACTAGTGATAACAGCCTGCCGTTCTCTGACACCGATATTTAGGAAAAGCTGAATGTTAGCTTTGGACAAAAATGTATGTTTGCCTTTTTTTTTTTTTCCCCTTTAGTAAGCACAATCACTTCTGCTGACTCCTGTCAGATCTCAGATAGGCAGTCTGCCACCTGTTGTTTTTTATTACCTGCAAACTTACATATTCAGTACTGGAAATACAGAGAAGAGATAATCTACATTGATCTTGGTCATAGAATGCACTTGGAATTTACACCACCAAAGTTGCTGGCCAACACCTGAGCACCAGAAGCCTCAGCTGGAAAGACACTAAATCTTTGTTTTAATCTAACATTCCTCTGCAGACAGAGCAATAACTCTGCAGGGTATCCAACTTTGTGTGGTCACTTGGCTTTGAACAGCCACCTTTCATATCAGCTCACCTTTCTCTAAAAGCTCGGTGCCGGCACTTGATCATGCTTATTGTCTGGATTTGCCTGTGACTCAAAATTAAATAAATCTGGAAAGGAAAGCAAGCCAGCAAAGCAACAACCCTTGGACTGTCAATCCCATTTTACTGCTGCAATCCCACACCAGGGCAGACACCGCTGATTGGAGGGTGGGTGTTTTCCTTACCTCGCTGACAATGGATGAGTGGGGCTGTTCATAGACCCAGCTATCGTGGCAAGGGGCGAGCGGCAGGCTGCCCGTGCTGTGATTGCCGTAGCGGACGAGCGGGCTGGTGCAGCCAGCAGAGGTGTCCCAGGTGACATCCAGCCTCTGGCACTCCCCGCTGGCGGACTCGTTCCCCAGGTGCAGGGGCACTACCGTGAAGTTTCGTTCCTCTTCCAGTGTCCAGCCACATCGGTCACTTAATTCAGCTGCCCCAGGGATCCTGCACCAGAAGTTGTCTGGTGCTCGCCCAAGGAAAACTACGCTGGCGAACAGGGAAGAAAAAGTTATGCCTGTCTGGCTAAGGAGGAAAAAGACCCTCTTTTGAAATCTTCCAAATTCCCCAGCCTCCTTCAAAACCTCATCGAAAGATGGCATTATGTGAGGTGGTCTGTCCACTTGCAGCAGCCCGAGAGACGGCGGAGTTTTCGTTCACTCTTCGCATCGGCTGCCCGCACTTCCTACAGACAGGACGGTCTCGCCTCCGCTCGCTCCTCTCTCCTCATGTGCACACACAGACACGCAGACAGACAGACAGACGGACTCGGGGACAGGCGAGCGATGCCGCCGGTGGCATGAGCGGAGCCGGAGCGGGGCACGGCTGCGGGCGGACATGCAGGAGCACACCCGGCACAGAGCCGGGCACACACCGGGAGGCTCAGGGCAGGGCAAGCGGCGCCGGGCTTGCACACGGCCGGGAGGAGTGCGAGCTGAAGTGAGCAAACACATTGTAGGAGAGGAGGGGCGTGTGTTTTCTATTCATCCCGAATGTTAAACTGCTTATGTAATAAACCGGGTTAACTCCTTCGGGACGGGCGAGCCGCAAAGGCCAGCTCCCGCAGCGGCTGCCATAAATTAATAGGTGCGAGGGTAAAGCAGGCTTAAATGAGAAAGCACACAGGAGCTGCTGCAAAAAGCATCAGTGGGTGATGCAGGCTCTCTGCAGGACGGCAGGGGCAGAAAGGAAGTTGTTTCAAAAGACCTGTAGTCTTTCCTTCCACAGATAGAAATTGATACTCTGGCAAAGTTTAATTACTTCTCCAAAGCACTACTTCAGCATCTGTGCATACCTAATTCGCATGGGCCTTTTCCTTCTGTAGCATAAATAAAGTGAGGGTCACAAACTGCAACAGACCAAAATCCAAGGGTTTTTTCTGAAAGTTTGATCTACCTGTTCACCAAGGCTTTTATATGACCTTGTTAAATTTAGTTCCACAAAATCAAATACTTTAAAGGGAAATGACAGTGTTTCTTTCCCAAAAATGAATGGGAAACAACTTATGTCACTTTTCTACTCAGCTGTTTGAGGAAGAGGGGGAAGGGAAGAGGGAGCCAGGACCAGGGTGCATTTTGTGTGCATGTGAGCATATTTTGTGCAGAACACCATGAATCAAATCAGAGATTCAATAGTGGGATTTCTTGAACCTCAGGGTCATAAGGTCCATGGCAACTGTATTCTCTTGGGAGAAGGAGCATCTATCAAAGAGAGACAGTATCTATCAGAGATGTCTCCTGCAATCCTTTGATTTTGGTTACCTACAGCCTTGACCGTGGGTATCCATGGTTTTGAAACAAAGTACGATTTTAAAAACAGGTGCAAGTCAAGTAAGGTTTTGATTACTATACAGGCTACTTGGCCTCTATAGGCCAATGATGCTGTGGTGTGAGCTCAGCAAAGATGCAGATTTCTAGGTTGGGTACACTCATGTGCTTGCATCAGAATATGCTTTTGAAGGAATTTGGTTTGATGCCTGGTTATGCTATTTTGTAATACTCAATGTTAAAGGCCATGAATGTACCACCTCTGGGTCCAGGTGGAGATGAGGAACATTCTGATGGCTGGTTTCAAACAAGAGAAGTTTTTTATCCCAGCAGGTCTAACTGAGAAGTCAATCATGCTGACATGTCAAAGGTGATAATGTTTATTCCAACAGCTTCCAGTGACTGGGGAGGAGATTGTATTGTAGGGAATGCCATAAATACAAGAAATAGGGATAGAGCCTGATAGTCAGACTGTGTGCTGTTCTCACTGATCTGACCAAGGGTGTATTAAACACCCACTGCTCTTCAAGATTTACCCCAATAAAAAAAAAATATTGGTTTATCCCTGTTGAATATTACTATAGACTCATAGAAAGGTTTGGGTTGGAAGGGACAGTGGAGATCATCTTGTTCCAACCTTGCTGCCATGGGCAGGGACACCTTCCAATAGTACACTAGAGGACATTAGCTCAACTCAGAATCATGAGGGTTAGCCCCCTGAGTGCCATGCACCAACATAGCTGTGCCCAGCATTGCTCCTGTTTTAGAAATCCATTGGTGTAAATACTCTGCCACCTCTTTGCTAATCAGTGGAGCTAGACCAGATTCAAGGGAGAATTCAGTCCACTGTTGTAACCTTGTTTCTGGAGTTACTTTCTTCTCTAAAAGAAAACATTGTCTAGTAGCCCATTGTCAAAATTTCACACATCCCTGTCCATTGGCTCTGGCCATGGACAACACATGCATTGCAGTCTGTCAGAAGCCAGAAAGCCTGAGAGAGGCAAGTGCTAAGGTTAAGGCAGAGGACATCTGGGATTCTCCCTAACATTCCTTGCAGCAACACTGCTGGTCATAGAGGCAAGGAAAGGATTTATTCAGTAAAATCATTTCCACCACCTGGCATACATGATGTTATGGCAACCTTGGTTTCTCAGTGTCAACCTGTGTTTCAAGTTCTCTGTCCAAAAATGGCATATCAGTATTTGCCACAATATCAGTGTACTGCAAGACTCCAGTTTGCCAAAGAAACCTAAAATATCATGGTGATGGATGCATGAGAGTGTGCATTAATGCATTTATTCTACCACAAGCAATTTGTGGCTTCTGCATTCTTTTTCTGGAATGTCAGCTTCATGTGCTGAGAGAGCTGAGCACATCTAAGGACAGGAAGATGATGGGATTGTACACAAAGACTGTAATTGTAACCTTAAATTTTTGAGAACAGATCTCTGGGTCATTGTTTTGAACATTCTCTCCTATGCATACAGAAAAAAATGATGCTCTTTGTTCCTGGGAAAAGTCAAGGAAGATGTTGACTGATGAGAAGAGCAGAAGAGGTAAAAATAGATGCAAAGAACAGAAAGAAGGAGGGGAAAGAGTGCAAAGGGAGCAAACCAGGGAAAGAGCAGATGCAGAAGTGGTGATGAAAGGGGAGCAGAGAAAATAGAGATATAGAAGTACAACTAAATTACAATCACAGGCATCTTCATTTGGAGCTCTGTTTAGCAGCCCAAATGTCACAGCTATTTTGGACACAGAATGAAAGCCATGTAGTCTAGAGAGGAAGGCACACACGCTTCCTGTACACATGTGGCACTAGACTATAATTTATACACGCCTGGATGATAGCATGAGACATTTTGATCAATACCTACTCTGACTGAATCCTGGAAAGTCAAAACTTTACTGCTATGCCCTGAATAACCTCTGCCAGTGCATGAGATAATCACTTAAAAACCTCAAAGTCCTTCTTGGAACACTGTCAGCAGTGAGGCAGTGACATCATCCAGTTTGCAGACACTTGAGGGCACCATCCTACGTAACAGCGCTGATAAAGTTATGCAGTTCCATGATAAGGTTCTGCAGAAAACCACAACCTAGGTTTAAGGTCTGTACAGGCACATGCCTCTTGCTGAATAAAGGAGTGCCTGTGAACAAGCTTGGGCAGCAATCATCCACCCTGCTCGTTATCTCATTTGATGCAGCATCATATTGCACCAAATACTTGTCCCCCAGACAAAACTGCTAAGACTAGATAGCAAGGGTGCAAAACAGTCAGTTTCACACCTAGGGCCAGGAGACTGCCTGCTCCAGCCTTTTCTTCCACTCTCCATGCCAAGAGAAGGGGTGGGGTTCTCCACAGCCCTGCATTTGGGGACTACTTGAACCTCTGCTCACTGGAGACCCCACAGCAGAGACTGCAACAGGGAACCAGGCAGTGGCAGCTCGAAGTGCATTGCACAGGTGTTAATGGCAAGGTTTGGTTCACAGCAAAAGATGGCAAGAATTAGAAAGGCTCAGCTTTGGAGATAAAATAGATAGTGGATTTTTAAGACCCGGGTGAGACTACTTTATGGGGCAGTTAGAGATGCTGAGGCTGCCCTCTCCCACACATGGTACAATCACATTGCACTGAATTACATGTAGCTTTTTCTCTGACAGTTCCCGTATTTTGGTTTTTGTTGCTGTTGGCTTTTTTCCCTTCACTTTATTAATCTTTCTTCTTCCTCCCACACCCACTTTCATCTTCTTCTTTTATCTCCCTCTTCCTCTTCCAGATTTCCTCTTTTTCCTTCTAAAAGGTGGCAAATGTACTCAATGAAATATGTCCTTTCCCAGGCCTCCAGAACAACTTAGTGGGCTGTCGGCCGAATTTGAGACATGGGAAAAGTCAATTCTAATCAACAGGGTTTCCACCTTTTGGCAATTCATTAAAGCAATGCACAATACTTTATACTCCCCTCCCTCAGTATTTCCATGGACTGTGAGCTATTTTTACCATCTTGATCCCAGGAACAAATATAAATAAATGTAGTACTTGGAACTGTAGAATACAACAACCAGGGGAATCTGTACTCACTGCTAAGACAGCAGCTGAAACAGCAGAAGAAAATAGAGACATGGGGAAAGAAGGGAAAATCTAAATGAGGGGGGAAAAAAAACATGGAGAGTGAAAGGAAAAGCAAAACAGTAGCCCAGAGATTCCTGTTTCTCTCCTTACAGGATAGGAAACATCAGACCAGTAGTGACCACTTTGAAGACAGCCTATATCTGTCATTTTGAGGAAGCCATTCAAAATCTGCAGCATGTGCTCATTCTCACACCCTCAGCTTTTCCTCCCACTGCCAAGGTGCAGAAGGTGACGGTCACATGGGGTGTAAGTGCCAATAGCCCCTGGGGCTCCCCCAGGCTCATCCCTTCTGCGGCCACCAGGTCTCCCACCCTGACACCCCACACTTTTCCTTGCACAAGTTCTTTCTTGGGGTGAAGCAGTCTCTGCTCAAGTCAAGTGGGATCCTGCTGGGTCTGTGCTTTATTACCCAAACCCAGTGCTGTTCCACCCCCATGGTGGTTGCATATCACCCATCTTTGTCTGTTGGAGAATGTCAGGTACCACACATTTGGGTACTTGCAGGTGGTAGACTGATCCTCAGCTTACTGAGGGAAAGCAGCAGAAATAAGTCTCTGCACACTAGTGTGGGAACACTGGCTTGCCAGGATTTCAGCTCAGACTCTGAGACAGGCTCAGGAACCAAAAGGGCTCACCAGTTTCCTCGAGGCCAGCTAAAGGAAAGGCAGTCAGAGGAAAGAAGTTTCCTACATACCCATTTTCACAGTCTATATGTGGCTCCCGTCATGATTTTTCTTTTCACCCGGTCACCCTGGAGGCCAGTGAAGAGGTTACACCAGGCTCTACCTTCCTGTTCAGATAAACATGCCATAATTCCACAGCATGTTTAGCAGGATCCTTGCTATTGACTCAGCATTAGCAAGCATTTCAGCCACAAGATAAGACAAGCCAAGTTCACCAGAGGATATTTTACACAATGGAACAAAAACAAGGTCCATTTCGAGGGATGGGTGTAAAGGCTTAATAAAATGAAAACGTTCCCTCTCATGTTATCAGACAGGTGTAAATCACAAATTTAATTAATCACAAATGTAATTCCTCTCTCAGCTGCACATGCCTCAAGTTCTGCTTGGAAAGTCAGAAGCAATCACATCAGTTCTGTTTGTGATTTCCTCATTGTTGCACATCCCTCCCCTATGACTCAGTTTCCATCAAGCATGGAAGCCAACATTTCTAAATACTAATACAAGGACTTTGCTTTAATGTTTCTAGATCCATTTCATGAGAATAAAAATAAAACCTTTAAATCCTATCAATAATGGTGTGAGTGCAGTGAAGAGTTTTGAGAGTGTCCCTCTCTAGCTATATACCTTCCTAGCTATTTCTGAAGGGGGAATTCCAATATTTAAAAAAAAAAAAAAAAAAAAAAAAAAAAAAAAAAAAAAAAAAAAAAGCCCCACATGAAGCCCCTGGCAGGGTTTTTCACATTGGACTCTATTATCTACTTTGATATTGTTTCTCAGTTTTACTATTCTCAACAAGCCTTTTTTTTTTTTTTTTTTTTTGCCTTTCTATTGCATTTTTTGGGCTGGGAACACACAGAAATGTAAAAGACCACTAAGGTGGCCAGTGTAACAAAAATGCCGGCATTCATGTGTATGAGAAGAAAGTAACAGAGAAATTCCCCATGACCACTACTGTCCATCTAATGGGCAGCTTTGGGTAGAAAAGGTATGATCTGATGTAGAAGACAATTCAGGTTCAAAATACCCCATGAACCTTAATATTTAATTGATGAAAGTCCACATGGGAGAATAAATATGCGTTTCATATTTATGTGAAAAATTATCTAATCTCAACAGATTTCTTGTTTCTGTCTTCTGTCTTCTTTCCAAGACAATTGCAAATTATTTTTAATGCCACTGAAAAAGAACTGAGAAACAGCTCTACAGAAACTAAAAAAAGCTGAAGGATCAGGGTGAGTTCAGAGCAGCAGCAGAGACCAGCACACTCCAAATGGACCAGCGAAAGTTCAAGTCATCCTGGAAGGATGGATGGGAACTGGTAATTTCTCTGTGCCTTTCTCTATTCTCCCTGTCCTTGTTTTTGGAAACCCTCAGCAGTTACAATCTATTTATAGTTCACTCTGTTTTTGTAGTTTATCTCTGCCATAACATCATGTCCTTTGTCCTGACTGCACAATACCAACCCAAAGGAATTCTTCACAGCTGGGTTCTCACCTCCTGCTTTATTGGCATGCTTTATTAATAGGAAGAGGGACCAGACTACTCTCATCAGGCCACTTAGCTGGATGAACAGGCTCTCTGTTCATGAGCCAGCTCTTAGCACACTACTTAAAATGGACATTTTTTGGTATGTGGCCCTACCACAGGGTACTTCAGTTACTCAGTTGTTTTAACGTTATTTGATTTTAAATGTCAGTGTATTTATTACACAGGATTTATTATATTTTCCCTTCCCTAGCGAATGTTCCTGAGTGTATCTGAGCATATTTAAGAAAAAACCATAAAGATGTAAATATCTGATGTGGAGGCACAAAGCAAGGATGATTCAACAAATTCAAAAATTAAGAAATTGTTTACATTGAGCTAAGATTCCCCAAATCCTGAGTAAATAGATGAACTGAAACAAAAGCTGCTCAAAATGAGTGTATCTGAAAAGGGTGCAGCAGCCGTATCCATTTTCCCATGCAGTGACTGGATGGAAAGTGTAACACCTGGATCATGGGGAGCTGGCCCAGGTAAAATAAAAAAGGTGGCAAAGGAAGTCCCTGAGATGAATTCCATATTTCTAGGCTGAACTTTCAGTCACCAAACCCAGGCCTTGACAGAGGACCCTGTGTAAGGAGAGTGCAGTGACCAGGAAACTTGGAGAGGTGGTCCCTGGCTGTGTCACCACGATGCAGCAGGTAGGAACCCCTGGACACCGGGAACTGGAAGGCATGGTCTGCAAAAGACTGTTCTTCCTGCTGCAAGGTTGCTCCCACTGGCAGCTGGTCTCAGCAGAAGTGCAACCCTTGACTCAGCCCTTGCAGCCATGGAGCAGTCAAGAGCTGAGGCTGCTGGATGATGAAGGGACATTATCGGCCACAGACGAGGGACAGCACTGCTGCTCCCCAAGTTCCATGCTGGCCAGCTGCAGTGGAAAGGGGAAAGTGGGAGGTCTTGCAAAGTCTGGGATGGTGCCATTTTCTGCCAGGGTGGGTAGCATTCCTTGGGTGCAGGCCCACCATCTATCCTTCAGGGGAGCCAGTTTTTCCAGTCCAACATATCTGCTGCTCTGCACCGAGATGAGGAGATGGGGAGCAGACCAATTTCAGTCAACAAGAAGTTCCTGGACTAACTGCCAGCTCCTTGAAACTTAGATTTAGGAGACTGATTCAGAGATGAACTTTATGAAAATATTATTTAGAGGGTTAGTTCATATGGTATTTTTAGCAAAATCATAGCTGAAGAAAAGCAAAAAGGATTTACTTTGGGTTTGTTTTATAAATGAAAAGAGGAATGTTACTGTATAATTTCCATATACGTATCAGTACAGCAGCTGGCACCCTCCTGATCCCTCAAATTGCTATCCTCCTCCAGTCCTGTCTTACAACAGCAAACTGCTCCTGGACCCGTGGAGCCAAGGAGACATTTTTGTTCCTGCATGGCAAGCAGGCACCAGCATGGACCTCACCCTCACCTCATCTGCAGTAGGACTGCAGACCTCACCTGTAGACCTCACTGCAGGACCGCAGACCTTCCCATGGGGTGAGGGGAAGCAGAGCCTATCCCAGACTCACGGCCCATCCAGCAGAGCGTGGCAGAGCAAGGATGCAGGGTGATACACATGTTGGGGCAGTTTGTGCAGCTGACAAAGGCTGTCTGTCACACACCTCATGCTTGGCAGGTCCTGGCTGTCACTCTCCCAGCCTTCATCCCAGCATGGGGGAGGTTTAAAGGCAACTTCACCAACCTCCTTCTGCTTCAAAATCGTTCTTCTTCCTTCCTTTCAGGAGCATGACTAAAATGGCAATTTATACTAAAGTACCAGGAATGCCTTGTTCACATTCCTCCTGGTTACAGCTTTTGCTAAGACAGGTGGCACTGCTAAGCAATTTGTCAGCTTTCAACAAGGAAGATCCTAGTTTATCTCCTGGAAATCTGTGGTGTTCCCAGCCAATCATTAACTGACTTTTCTATATCCAGGGAAGTTTCTCTCTTGGTTTTCCCATCACATACTGTTTTGTTCTTATATTATTCTGCTCCACTTCAATTTTCCTTCCTCTGAGAATGAACCTTTCAGGAAAGTCCTGTTTGCTCCTGGACAAAACCAGAAACTTGAAAACCTCTGTGTACAATATGAGAAATCCCTCCTCTCATTGCTCTCCTGTTCCATAAAGCCAACAATCCAGGAGGAAACTCTAGCCCTGTGACCAGCATAAGGAGGTCTCAGGTCGTGCAACCACAGTCCTAGCTGTGATTCCTCGTAGTTCTTACTGTGCCAAAATTCTCCGGAGATTCATTGACTGAAGCTCTCTCCAGACTTCTGTGTACACAGACCGCAGAATTTTTCCAGGAGAGGATTAAAGCACATTCTTAAGAGGCATGTTTTAAGAGGCAGTGGGTACAGGCTGAACCACAGCATGTTCTCTTTGAGCACCAAGTTGCATCTTTCTAGCATGAGGGTGACTGAGCACTGGAACAAGTGGCCCAGAGAGGTTGGGGCGTCTCCATCCTTGGAGATACTCAAAAGCCATCCAGGAGTGATCCTTGGCAACCTATTCTAGGTGGCCCTGCTTGAGCAGGAGGGGCTGGAGCAGGTGATCTTCAGAAGTGCCTTTCAACCTCAACCAATCTGTGATGATTCTGTGTTGGTTGTTTTTTTTTTTTTCCTTGCAAAGCTCCAAGCAGTCTATGTTACCTGTGCTACACCATTACCCTGGAAAGGCAAGCTGGGTTTCTCTGAATGCACCTCTACTTTCCTATGCTTTTGTCACAAAATACTCTGTGTGTGCAAAAAAAGTACTGCACTGCCAAATAGCAGGAGGGGACTAAGGAGGTCACAGAAGTGAGGGGAAGCACTATTGCTCATCCAGTGGCTGTCACTTTCAAGTACAGATAAATTATATTGAAACTAAGCATGGACCTCATCCTCTCCTGTTGCTGTTACAGCAGAATTAATACTGCCACCACCTCCATATGTCATCTACAGGGACATGGCATTCCTGTACCCTCTCATTCTCACACACCTGGTGCCTGCTTAGAAACCTTGGCTCATTCCTTTAGAGCTGAAAATTTTTAGACAGGTTTCAGCTTCTCACTTGGTATGCAGCAGTTTCATTTAGCAGATCTAGGGCTATTAAGATTATATTTTCATAGATTTCACTGTTCCTGGGAACTCCAAGAAAATCACAGTGCAAACTGAAGTTTAAACAAAGGTTGTTGCGTGCTATCATATGACTTCCTTGAAAGCTTTCCTCTTAACCATTGCCACCTTTAATTATCTCAGAGCACACACAGGTGTTATAAGATGTTCTTGATAAGGTCAGAGTTTGGGAGTCTGTGGTGCATTTCTCCCTGCTCAGATTTATTTTGCACTGGGCATAGAGCTGCTCTCTGTTGGAAGTGTGTGAACCACCACAAAATACATCCACCCTGGGAAAGGTGTCTCTGCTGAACTTTACCCTCCCAAACTCACTGAAATTCCTGCTGGCTCTTGTCCTTGATGCTGTATTTCTATCTGCTACTCCCTTTGCATCTGCTATCTGCTACTCTTGCATTCAAGAAAACAAGAAGTGAAGCCACACATATCCCACACACCAGAAGTGCCTGGTGCACAAGAGTGTCCATGCATTGCCAGCAGCAATATCAGGCAGAGAGTCTCTAGTCAGCGTGGCTGTAAGGCTTCTAATGCTCGGTAAAATGATACATAAACATGCTCAGCTGATTATGGTTTAGCCAGAAACTTTTTAAGGGACCTAACAGTATCTGTGCCGGCTGAGATCCCTCTCTATCTGCATGTTGGGTATGACCTGTCATGCTGGGGTTGGCCTTAAAACTGATGTAAAAGCAGGGCTGGCACAGATCCTATGTCACATTCACTCATTCAACTGAAATGTGAGCTGGGGTTCAGGACAGTTTTGAATGCTGTCTGAACTGGGAACCAGCACTGATGTCACTGGTATGGCACAATTCCGCTGCAGGTTGCAGAGGAAACACACCCTGAAATTAGGAGGGAAAGCTGAGATCACAGTATCTTCTGCTCTAAACAAGGGGCAGATGCAGTTAAATATTAACACTGCTGTGATATAGCTATGACCTGGCCCAACAGAGTTACATACATAGTGTGTTATGTAAGTGTATTACATACATTGTGTTTTACATACTTTATTGCACATATGTCTAAGAATAGACATTCACCTGGATGGGCTCCACAGGTATGACTAACCACCCTGCCCACCCACTTTCAACTTTAGAGACTCAGACAGACAATTTAATGACAATTTAGGCTCACAATTTCCTGGTGCACTCATAGGCCACTTAGTCTTGTACTTATGGGAGCAGCCTAGTAACTCAAGTTATCAGTAATCTCTTATACTGAATGGGCAGCTTGCTCCATGGGAGAGTCAGGACATACATTTCACAAGGTCACTCAGTCCAAAATACCTCCCTTGAGAGCAGCCTGTGCTGCTGTAAAACTGTGTAAAACTGCCTGTGCTGCTGGTTCTGCAGGCTCAGTCTGGGGAAAGTAGAGTGGACCCAGTGCTGTGGCCATGGCTGGCCTTGCAGGTCATGAGCGGCCTGTTTGGCCATTGCCTGCAGACCACCTATGCACACACACTACCCCCATGCACACACACACAGGGACATGCTGCTGCTCCACTGTGGCTCCTTCTGTGAATGCTGCCTACACTTTCTCCTCGGTTTGGTCTTGATCTGATTGACAGGCTGAGCTTCAGCAGTCACTTAATTTGCTTGAATTCACGGCTTGATTTCAGTCCACTGAGAATGGTTCTTCCACAGGGAGTTCCCCTGTGCCTTCACTTAGCCAATTTCTCCCAAGACAAAAGTGGGACCTGCTCTGACTCAGCAGTGTCCCCGTGCTGGGTTCATCTTTCATCCGTACAAAGTGCCAAGTTCAGTGATCTCATTCCACCCACTCCCTTTGCTGTAAAGTGGCTCAGTTTTCCCTTTGATATTTCACTTCAAAAGATGCTCGTTGAAGAGCTGACCAGCCCTGTGGTTCTCAACGGTCACATCTCACTCATGTACATGGGCAGCTTCCTCTCACCTACCACTTCTCCAAACAGGACATCTGGTGGTGACTTTCACTATCTCGTTGCTTCTTCCATCACTAACGTCCACCCACTGCCTCATTTCTTACCCTTTGAAGGGTAAGTGCCATTGTGAAGACACTTACTGCAGCAGGGAGGGAAGCACCAAAGCCCACTGGGCAGCACAGACAGGCAATTAGCATGGGAAGACTCAGAAAACATTGCTCTCTGTTTCTTATTCCATGTGGTATGCGTTTGGTTTCAAACTTGCCTGCTAGCTAATGTCCTTGTGCTTGACTCCCCCACCTCCCTGACCAGCCTCTTTTAGTGTACTTCTAGCTAGTCCCACTGAAATTTCAGCAGCCCTGGAGCTGGAGTGAAGCAGGACTGTCTGCATTCATGAGGGGCTGGTAGACTCCAGTCTGAATTCTCTACCAGAGGTAGAGAATTGGCTCTGTATGTTCCCTTTACATTTAACTACTGACGTCTTCTTGCCATGGCTCCTTGATGGTTTTCTTCACCCTTGAAGGCCCTGAGAAACTGTGTTTATTGTGTTTGTATTACCTCACTTGCAGCTGCAAATGAATTTGTGTCATCAATATTTTTCATTATGTCTCAGAAGTGTAGACAGATGCCAAAATGTTCACAAAATCAAATTACAAGATATCGAAACCCAAATGTTTACAACACAGGCTAAGAAAGGGAAATAAACGTTGAGAGCAAGAACTCTTAGCTTGCCCTGAAGGGAAGACTTTGGAGCACCTGCCATGACAAGTAGTGTTGAATACCTCCTTCTCTACTGGGGCAGCACATCACTTCCAATCATCTTGGATGTCAGAGGCATCAGGTTTGAACACAAAATCTCACAGACCAATGTGCCATTTCTCAGCTACAAAAGGACTGTTTTTTAAAGCAATTTGAGCAGAAGAAATAGCTTCGCTTCCTGCTGAGCAGAAAGCTCTTTTAGAAACATAAATGTCCGGTCTAATAACAATTGTGTAAACAAACACTGATGAACTGCATCACAGACGTGTACTTATGATACTTAACTCCCCAAAGATTCAAGCTTGCAAAATATTTTTGAACTCCTTTTGCATCTGGAAAAAAATATTCAAACCCAGAGTCAGGAAGCCTTTGCTTAAATCTGTTGCTTAATTTGGGTTGATCCCCAATTACAATTTTTCTAGGTCAGTATTAACTGCTTTAGTTCTTTTGTTAATAAGTGTTTTGTGTTTGATTCCAAGCTTTCTGTCATTTAAAGGGTAATTTATGGTGCCAGGAGACACAGGTGTGTTTACTTATTTCACAGAAGTGCTAGAACTATGATTTAGCTGAGGACCATATGGAAAATCCAAGAATATTGTTCATAATGACTCTGAAGTTGAAGTCTTCTGGCATGGTGCAGTTGGGGGAATTCTGTAATTGCATGTCTCTCACTAGATCACATTCATACCTTAACACCTTAACAGCTGCATGGTGATATGCAAGGAGCAAGGCTGTCAGAAATTCAGAAAAATCAATTCTCATAGTGTTATACCACCTTTCATTCTATTAGGGCTGGGTTTAGACAACCCAGTCCTCTGGTTAATGGCATTTTGCTACCTCAAGGATCAAACAGGATTTCTGAAGGGGTTGGGCCAAAAACAGAGGCGGCAGGAGGAGTCAAAGGGGACTGTCACAGGTTGAGGCAGAGCAGAGAGGTGAATTAGGGAACTTTAATGGGGAGCAATTGGTCTTCAAGGACAAGAGCAGTCTCTCCTCATGCCCCCCTGTTCCTGTCCATCTTCCCATGGCCAGGACACTTTGCCCCAAAGCAGTCTTGCCTGATGAGACAGAGGGTGACCATCTTCTTCAGACAGCCACTCACCCCTCAGAGAAACACCCCTTTTTCCTCCTCCCAGTGGGGCACCTCTGCATCGCTGCCATTCCCACTGTGGAGGTGGAGAAAGGCATGGCCCAGGACAGAGCTCCATAAAGCAGGGATCTGGAGCCCCCTGATGATGGAAACAGTTATGAGATGCTCCCTTGTCACCTTCACTCCTCCTAGGCTGCTCAGAGCAGCAGCACTGAATGCAGAGACCTGCAGAGGTGGAAACAGGACACCCCTGCTCTGACCCCTGCAGGACAGGCTCAACCGCTGCCACCACTCTTGGTCCTGCTCTGAGCCTGGTGAGGTGCCGGGGATGGTCCCATGCCTCACCTCGTGCCGTGCAGCTGTCATACCCTGTCTGAGTACAGCAGTAGGTACATGATTGATATGTGTAATCTAGGAACTTATTAAGCAATCCCACTCCCAAGACCTTATTGCAAAATTAAATGTTTGTAATTAACTCTGTTTTAAAGTCTTGGAACAAGACCAGTTCCAAACTGCAAACCTGCTTGCTACTTGCTGGTTTGCTTTCTCCTGTTTTTCTTTTTTCTTTCTTCCATTTTGAATTCACAAACTTTCTTTGAGCTGTGCTTCACATGACACCTGCTTAACTTGCCTCTTCGTTCTTATCCAGGCATGAAGCAGCTCCCACTTCTGCAGAGCTGGTGGTCCAAAAGAAGCTTCTACACATAGGAGAGAAGGAGTAAATGTGCTTAAACCAATGCAGGAGTTACCATGTCCAGGCTGAGAACAGTGAAATAGGCACCAGCTCAGCCCCTGACAGGTAGCTTTGGGTGCAGTTACCCTGAATGTCATGACAGCAAAGCCTACCTTCACCACCAGCTGAAACATCTGTTATGATGCAGCCTCAGTCCTCAGTTCACCCCAGCCTTGGTTGTTTATCAAGTCCTCTGAGCAGGATCCAGCCTTATAATACCCATACTGTTTGCACTGCTTGTCTCAGGTAGGTCCTGCTACCTTTGCAGAAGGTATCAGCAGGTCGACTGTGCAAAAGAAATAACAAAACATAGGCTTAGATTGCAAGACCTTTGGGGATGGGGCTTGTTCTTTGCAGTCACACTGGGCTGCTCAACAGGAAGCTGAAGCCTTGGGGGCCATGGGCTTCCCAGTCCTGGTGGCTGTGGTGTCAGGCTGGGTAGAGACACAGGGATAACCACGGATAGCACGTGCTGCACCTGTGGTGTGACATCCCAGAGCTGGGAAGGCTGGTTTGCCCAGCTCCATCCTTCACTCTGCTGATAGATGTAGTTATCCCTTCCAGACAAGCTCTTGATGGAGTTTTGTAAAGTGGATGGGTGGGTGGGCTCAGGAAAATTCTGTGATCAGCATTTAAAAAAACCTGTGTGTTTTTCCTGAAGTGCCTAGCACATCCTCCAGGCTCTGTGCCAGGAGTTACAGGGCTGCCTGGACTCCTTTGCTCACTTTGGTAACCTGTTATCAGTGCACCCTTTGATAAGAGTGGCTCTACAAACCCCAAGCACACTGTGGGGTGACCTTGCCATCCCCTTGGGAAGTCAGAACAAAGCAAGAGGACCCAACAGACCCCGGCATAGGTTCACAACAAGTCAAGCTGCCCCAGGGCCAGTTCCTTCTCCCTGGGCAGCACAAGCATCCTCATCCTGGCTCAAACAGTGCTCACAGAGCACTCCAGCAGCCCATGAGGCCAAATGCCAGTGGTACAGCAGCTCAGCATGCTCCTGGTCTTGGCAAAAGCCTTGCCACCTCATGACTGCAGAAATGAAACCTTCAGAGGACAAACTCCATGAACACGTTGTGCTCTGTGCCACGGCAAAAGCTGAGGAGTAAGAACTGTGCACTGAGCTGTCTTTGTCACCAAGGGAGATATTCCTAGGTTGCACAATACCAAGTGGTAATTAATGTGCAAGGAACAAATTAGCTCAAGCTGTGACTTTTGGATCTAGATGCAAATAATCTTAAACTGGAGGGTTTTGCCAAATATAGTGTGGTTATCATCTAAGAAAAATTTGTTGGTAGTATATGAGCCAACCATAAAGTACACTTTGTTTCTGTCAGTTATAAAATAAGTTCTCATGGTGCAAATAAATACCGAGCGCAAGCATGAGCCTTTTGAAATAACTTGAACAGCCTAAAAAAAAGGTGCATAGGCTCCCTCTACAGTCAGTTCTTAGATTTCTCGCTCTCAGTGTTGACCTGCAGAGCTGAGATCCCATGGCCACAAGCTCCAGCTGCTATTAGCAGCTCTAAGTGGACAGATCTGCCATTAGCACCACTGTAGGCTCCTGCTTCACATGTGGATATATATATCCAGAGGTAACTAGATGCTACATTTTCAGCTTTTGCATGGCTGACATTAGCCCGGGTGAAACTCTACCAAAAACTACAAGACAGATGGTTTTTCCATCACCACAGAGACATCCTGCATCTTCCCTCTTCTTTCCAGCTTCCTTCTCCCAGCAGATTGAGCCATGTGATCCTGTGCCTTCCTTTGTGCTGAATTTTCCTCGTTTCTTCACTGAGCCCCTACAACCTACTACTGCAGATAGGATTGGTCTCTGAAAAGCTGACCTGCTGGATTTCTCTGCCTCAGTTTCTCAGTCTTCATGAGTGATTTCATGAGAAGATGCTTCCAGATCTTTGAATTGGGGATATTGTTTCGCAGATAACAGCTATTTATACAATCATTATCAGTATGCCTTTCATCTGTAATTTTTTTACAGGAGTGTGGTAGGCTGGGCTTTGTTCACATTTCACCAACCCTTTGAGCCTACATCTAAAGCTCAGGAAGGTCAGAGTACAGGAACGTTTGCCCCAGCTTTTGAATGCTGACTTGTTTTAAAGCAATCGTGGTAATGCCTCACTACTGCAGTCTGAGGGGATTACTGATTATACCCAGCAAACCTGTCACACTTGACAGTGTTTCATGAACCTGTCACTGCCGAGTGACATGGGTCTTCTGTCAGGGGCACAGATGCACTCTACTAACAGAGCTGCTCTGGCATTCTTCCCTTTCCTCATCTGGCTGAATTACCTGCTGTGGGCTGATAGATGCTGTGCTGCATCTGTGCTAATAAAGGGGCAGGCTGGAGGCAATGGCTCACCTCTGTATACACCATCCCCAGTCATGGTGACCTTTTCCCTCCTGACTACCAGAAATAGCCTGCCTGACATCAGCTCCCCAGACCTACCCTGGGTGTTGTGAGGTCTGACAGGAATCGGGCAAAACAGCTCTGGGGAGAGCGGTAAAGATGAAGCACTGTGGCTGTGAGAGAGTGCTTGAGCCCATGAACAGTCACGTTTAGTTTCTCAGTGCAGATGTCATCCTGGCAAGCTCTCATGCTGACTCCATTCACATCCACACAGATCCACCAGCAGAACTTCATTCATGCTCCCTGCCTGCTCTGTCCCCATCAAAGTGGAAAAAACCCCACACTAAAAACATCTTGGAGACATCATACGCTGGGATATCCAGGTGAAAAGAGTCACTTGCCTTTATATTGGTGGGGTGGACCACTCTGTTCCCCGAAGACTGGTGAGACCATACACAGGAGAGTCCGGTCAGGATTATTCAAGGGCATCTTAGATGATAGTAGCCAAAACCTCTGGACATCCTGCAATATGTAAATCTACTCATGGTCACTCCCACTGTAGGACAACACTTTGCTTCCTGGGGATTAAAGAGAATACTCAAGTGACAGCGTAGATTTTCCAGAAGAAATAACATTAATCATAATACAACATTCTGCCAGCATAACTGGCATGTCAGTGCCAGCTCTCTTCTTGCTTTCTGCAGCATGAAACTATAGTAGGCAGAATCAGGAAAGGGAGTGAAGCAGATTTCTAAAGTTTATATACTTCTTGTTGCACTTAATTCAGTCTTGGCTGGGGCAGGCTTTAGCTGTTAACCACTGCATCAAATATGTGCTCTGCTGAGTAGTCTGTGTGCAAGAGGGTGCCAGGTTTAAAAGCTGCTGGTGCAGTGAGCTCCTTGAACGGTAACAGGGGGAATAGTCCCTTCTCTGCTTCTGATGAAACCAGACTGAACAGAGATAGGTGAACTCTTCAGTTGTACACAGTCAAAGGACTGGTCTTTGCTGCAAAAGATGTTTATTGCAAAGGAGCAGTCCCGTTTGTGACTCATGAGATTTCCTAGAAATGCTGGTCATTGTAACTAAAGAGTGCTTGTTTTTAATAGCTCTTTTAGATATTATATTTCTTATCACCTCTGTTTTCCTCATTATCTAGTTTTGTGCTTCATAAAACTCAGATAGGTCATGGAGTGCTCCTCAGGGGAAAACTAACCCAGGGACAGCAGCCTGCTCAGAGGTTCCCTTCAGGAGCACTAACCAAGCTACAGAATCTTTGTCTCGCTTAGAAAGATTTGCAGATGACAGAAAAATGGCAGAAATTTTTCAAGCAGATATTGTTGCCCATAGATGTTTTTCGTCCAAATCCACACTTTTGATGTTCAGCTGCACTGAACCTCTTCCAGGCCTCCATCATTGGAGGAAATGGGGAACAAATGAAAGGATGTTATGCAATCATGGCCATGGGAACACGACATTAATTACCCTCTCAAGTAAAGGAGGCTGAGGATGTCTCCATTTCTTAATCACACATTTACATGTTAACGTTGTATAATAAATTCTCATCAAATAGCTGCAAACTCTTTGTGAGATGGGGCTGTATCTTGCAGCAGCCTCTACCCTCTGCATCCCCAGGATGCAGGGCAGGACAGGAGGCAGGGGGCAGGATGGGCATGCAAGGGTTGGTGACAAATCTCAGGGTCACTCACACTTCCCTGAGTTTGTGTCAGCTGCATGTGAATCCATGCAGTTCACTTTAGTTATCCTTTGACTCAAAGGCCCCAACTCCTACTGCAGTGACTGGTCTGCTCCCCATTTGAGGCACAACTCTATTCTTTAACCATTAAGTAGCTAAAAGAAATCTGCCCCATTGTGATTTTGCTGAATTGTTTTCTCTTATTTCCTCAAAAGAGCATACTGACAGTCATCTATGTCCACAATAAATTTAAGATTCTCCAGTTGTATATGCACGTGAGGGAAAGGATCATATTGCTTTAATAGTATTTAGGGCCTCTGAAAATGCTGGACAGAGTAATTAGCACCTGTCCCATACTGTGCACTGGCAGATTCTCAATGAAAAGACTGAAACAGCCATAAGCTAAGGCTCCAGATCTTGCATTCCAAATGTGTCGTATATAAAACAAATTAACAACAGAAGCCAAAAAGAAGAGGCAAAGTATGATTAGAAACAGCATTTAAGGAACAAAGGTTGTGATTTGACAATTGACAAACTGCTTATATGTTTGCAAGTTTAAAACAAACCCCTCAGCTCTTATTTAAGTGTACAGTGAAAGTCAAAGCCCTTGAAAGCAGCGGAGTTAGATACTTTCATGATTTGTGACACACAAAGATACCAGCCCTGGATGACATTTTAGAGCAGGTTGAAGAATTTGACTTCTTTCAGAAGAAAGCCTACTTCGTCTTACACCTGTTTTCTGCCACTTTTCTCCCATTTGTAAGGGGATTTTTTTCCTAAGCATCAGTGCTCCAGCCCTGGCGTGGCTGAGCTGAGCCAGTGGTGTGGCTGGAGCCTGGAGGAGCAGCTCAATCACACAGTTCCCGAGTGGGATGGCCACGGGGCCAGCTTCAGCAGCCGCTGCAGGAGGTACGAGGTGGACTGGAACACAACAGGCATCAGCTGCACTGACCCCCTCGGCAGCCTGGTGGGCAGTGGGAGCGCCGTCCCGCTCGGGCCCTGCCGGGATGGCTGGGTCTACGACTCCCCAGGGAGCTCTATCGTGACAGACATAAGGCATAGCTAGTCCAGAAAAATCACTCCTGTCTGCACAGGTTAAAGAAAGAGTATGCTGGATTAATCGAGTTTGCTTTTAGTGTACAGTCTGACTGCTAATAAACGCTCAGAATCAGAACCTGCTAGGCACTTAGGGCAAAAAGTCATAAACATAAACATTCATAAACATATGTACATAAACAAGGGGAAATGATTACTTTTCCTGGCAGCATAATACTGCAATCTTGTCATTAATGGCTATTCTTATAATTATTATTCCCATCACCAAACTGAGGGTAGAATCCCATAGCCCAAACTGAGGAACTGCACTTTTGAGTGATAGTTCAGATATTGATCCATAATGAACAAGAAGCAGAGGATAAGGCTACAGTTGTCACATAATGCTTTAGCAACAGCAGTACTCCTTCATCTCAATTTACAATATCTAACCAGATAATCTAGAATATGAAAACAAATACAAACCTGTACTAACTGTCTTAAAGCCATGTAGAGACCTGAAGTATAGGAATGACCTCCAAAGAGATCTCTTCTACTTCCCCTCCACTGCCAAATCTGTATTAGCTACACCTAAACTGCGTCTAGCAGATGTTTGTGTAATTTGATCTTATAAAAGCGCATTGCTGGAAACTTCACAGCTTCCGTGGGGAGGGCATTCATATTTCCTTGCTTCATTATCATCACTGTTACAAGGCAAGTCCATCTAATTTTCCCTTGGGACAGATGGGCTGGGGCAGAAAGGAGCACTCTAGCTGTCCTCCACACCAGGGAAACTGAGCTGAGCTGTTTGGTATGGTCCCAGCAAAGTCGTCTGGGTTAGAAAAGATTAAATAAACAGCCAAACACATTCATGCTTCTTTCTGGGCTTAAGGCTAATTACACTCGAGTGTAATATTTCCAGGTGTAGAGAAGTTATTACCAATTTGCCCTCCTCCCTTTGTTGGGTGTGTCCTGACAACCTGTTAATTGTAAATCAAAAGCAAGTTCTCAAGTACCAATTCCCTTCAGAGAAAAGCCAGCTAAAACCTGGGCTTTTTGTCTGTGCTCTTGAGGTGAGGGACACCCCAGCTCCAGGCTCCACCCCAGCAGGGCTCACGGCAGCCCCTCCATCTCTCTCACCTGGCACTGTTTTGCAGTGAGGAAATACATGGTTTGAGACATGTCTTGGCATCTGGGAAGGAGATGATGCTTCGACTGTCCTCCAAATTTCAAGCAGATGAGTGATGTCAAGAGGACGAGATTTTTCTGAACTTTTTTATTTGTTCTTTCAGATTTTTCCTCCCTTTCTCACTCTCCTTATGTGTCATTATGCAACCATTTTCCCACATGTAAATTTCACAAGGTTGGGGAAAATCCAAACAAGATGTATTACAGATGTCAGCTTAAGAGGATAGAGGGTTTCTTTCCCTCTGTTTTCTTGTGGATGCCATTGGTTCCCTTTCTTCTCAAGCAGCCATGGTTTATGGGGAACGCCCCTGAGCTTCTAAATGTGTTTGCCCTTACAGTTTAATCTGGTGTGCAAGGACTCCTGGAAGCGGGACCTCTTCCAGTGGTGTGCGAATGCTGGGATTTTCATTGGCTCCATGAGCATTGGCATCATAGCAGACAGGTGGGTGGCGTGTAGACAGGTGTGAGATGAACTCTTTCCTCTGGCTATTTGCTTTCTGATGTTGTTGAACAACGTTCACAATTCAGAAAGAAAATAAAAGCAACCAAAACCTGATTGAAAAGGTCTGTGTGTCACTTAAAAGGGAGATGGGTGGGGGTTTCTAAAGTCCTGCTCTCAAAGGCTGTTGCGACCCAAGAATCCACAAAAATGCCAAGGTTTCACTCCATCTTCTACAACTCTGCAGAATTCACACACGTGAAGAGACTGTTTTCTCTCACAGGTGCAAACTGCAATGCAAGCTCAGGGTCCAAGATGGAATTTCAACTCTTGCACCAAGAATTATTGCTTATCTCTGCAATAAATTTGTTTCACATTAATTTTAACAGTATCCAGATGGCCATAAATCAGTTCCAAAATAGGAAAGTTTTTCTCAGATACAGAAACGGATGCAGTTGTTTCTTCCTAAATTTTATTTGTTCCTCATTTTTCTCAGCTGAGTCTGTATTTAGCCAGTTGTAGACATTATTGTCCCTCCTTTCCTCTTTTCCATCACAATTATCATTTTGCCTTGTTTCTGCCTAGTGGATTGTTTTATAGGTTAGACTCTGAACAAATTTAGTGCTTTGTAGCTGATCTGCCTCCACATATTTACCAAATTTTTCAGTAAAATAACAAGGGAGGATGAGAATGGAATTTGAAGAAATGGAGGTAAGAGGGAGTGAACAATCCTTCTCGAGATCCAGTCTGTCTTGAATTTTTTTTTTACGTTGTATTCCCAATAGCCTTTTCCTCCCAAGGCTGCCCCAATATTGTCTCTGTTGAACACATATTGCTATTGTTCCCTTCTTTTCACTGTCCCACTCCTCCAAGGGGGAAGGTCTATGGGAAGGGGCATAGCCATCACAAAATTAGGATGAGACTGTTTGTATCTTTGGTCCCTGCTCTCTAGTTTCAATCCAGGCAAGCACACCATCAGTAAGGTTGTGCAGACAAATCTGCTTGTGAAGAAGCTCATCTATGCACAGATTGGGCTGCTTGCTTTCCCATCCTCATTAAATCATTATCATACCACCAGTGAACCAGACCAACTTTTTTATAAGCTTTCTGCTTAAATGGATTTTTCATCAGTAGATAGTAATTTATTGAAGTAACTCTTTGTAGCCACATCTTGTGTGTGGCTACGCCTTAGGCAAAAGAAATTCTCAGGTGAAAGACATCAAACAGCTACAGAAGTACAAAAAAAATCCTACATCCAGTCATCCATCCTGGGATGGAGTTCTCTGTCTGATTTCAAAGACAAAAGTGGACAGATTTATGGCAATTTCAGCTTTTCTTCACATGCATTTTGGAAGATCTTTGTTTTGTTTTGTTTTGTTTTGTTTTGTTTTAATCAGAAACGTTTGTTGCCTCCCTCATCCTCTCATTCCCTTAAATCCAAGTTCTTGTTTTCTGACTAATCTCCTAGGAAACTTGAAAGCATTCCACCCTTTTTCCCAGAACCGAAGGTTGGGTGGTGATGCACCCTCATCCAGGTATAAGAGGACATGAAATACCAGAGAGCAGATTCCATGATTGTCACAAGCACCACTCTTCAGATCACCTTTCCAAGCAATCATTTTCCCTAGAAAAGGCATTTCTTGCTACCATATGATGGTGAGAGCCAACAGAAACCAGAGCTTCCAAATTCACAGCCATTTATAGTCAAAATGCTCTTCTGTCTCTCTCTCTCTATATCTGTCAAAATACTGAAGGATCTTTTTACAAAGGCTTTTTGTGAAGCAGGAGTAGGAAAAGACACGAGGGAGTAGGATATAATTCCTCCTAAGATAAAACACATACATGTCTGATTGTGAAGGGGTCTTCACTCTGCTCACACCACCCATTCCCAGCTTGCTGCTGCTCCTGCACTGAGAGCATCCAAGAGCAACACAAAACATCATAACCAGGATGTATTGTTCTCAGGATAAAAACAAAACCAGAAGTCTCAAATGTGGTATGATGAGGCTCTCATGGGCTGAACTTTAAGGCAAGTCAAAAATATCTGTGTGAGAGGACAAAATTTGAGTGATGGGATTTGCTGATGTTACTGTGGAAAACAAAAGACACTTATTTTGGCTGGTACTTATTATCGTGCTATTTTTGTTAGCGGATGTTGACTAATTCAATGGCTTTTATAATTCATGCTTCTAACCACATACATATCTCTGTCAGCTAGAAATCAAATGCCTTTCCAGTGTTCAAGTTAGCTTGTTTCTTTTGGAAACTCTCCACGTCTGAGTATTAGTAAGTCACGGTGATAAAGGGAATGACAAACGACAGGGATGTACAAAACCCTACTCAAGAAGAGCTCAATACTCAGCCAGGGTTGATAAGAAAATGTGAAAAGATCACAGTTTGCAAACAAATCCCCATTATAAAGCTATGGCAGCTTTGAAAAATGGGCTGAGAAGCCATATCAGAGCAATCTTGAATTCATTGGCCAAGTCATTAACCAAAAGTGAGCAATGACCTGAAAACACAGGACAGGTGAATTCCCTGAAATTCCATAGAGATGGTTAATGTTGCAAAGGGAAGAGCAGACATAGACTCCTATCCAAAATTAACAGACACCCTCTCCAGCCTCTTCAAACCCTTTGGTTTGCCCCCTACCCTTCCAGGAGCTGAACCTCTTCCTTCTCTTTTTTTCCCTTCACAGGTTTGGGTGCAAACTGTGCCTTTTGGTCACAGTGCTCATCAGTGTGGTTTCCGGGGTTCTGGTGGCCTTTGCACTGAGCTACACATGGATGGTGACATCCTGCCTGATCCAGGGACTGGCCTGCAAGGGAGGCTGGCTCACAGGCTATGTCTCCAATTATGCAGTTTGCAATTGCACCTTCTGGGCAGGGACCCCTGTTTTGCAGCAGGGCTGACCCTCACAGATGCCATCTGATTTTCAAAGCACTATGTGTAACAAGAGCAGACTTCTTGAGCCAGAAGCATTTTTGCTTCACTCCCTCATGGACCATCCTGTAAATTTTTTTCTATTTGCCTCCTGAACACTTCCATGTTTCGGTGTCCCAGGACATCTGGCAGCAGCAATTCATATGGCATAAGTGGGAAATTCATGAAGGAACACTTTCTTTTGCTTCTCATGAAACTAAAAATCTCTTTGGGATGCTCACTCACAGCTCATTTCGCTAGCAAGCAGGAGTGCAGTCATGAACCCAACTCTCTTCCTCCGAGCTACACCTGCCACTGCACGAAAGTAACCTATAGGCAATATCTGATTTCCTGTCACAATTCCCTCTACTTGCCTTAAAATCTTGGTGCTTGATTGGTGTATAATTCAGCTCCTGCCACCCAGCAGCGAGCACTGCCACTGTAGAGCCCACTGTGGGAGCTGAGGCATCCACAAGCCCCTTTTCCCTCCTGGTTTTGCTACTCTTCTTCCAGAGGAATAAGTAAAAAAACGCAAGCACCTCTAGCCCAGGCTGGCTTTTAAGATTTGGCATTCCAGAATCTGACTAGACGTTAGGCAAGATGGAAAATGAAAAAAAAAAAAAAAAAAAAAAAAAAAAGACAATGAGGAGTTGGAGGCAGTGAATTCTCAGGACATGTTGTGCCATGCACAACTGCATCAACATTTGGGATCAGTGATGGGGAAGGGGCAGAAAGTCCCATCACAGACATCCCCTGGGACCAGCACAAACAAAAACAGGACACTCTGCATATTAAAGCACATTAAAGTTTGTGTTTATGCATTAATGTTTTCCTAATGCCCTGAGCTTGATTATTTACATGGCCAAACTCCCAAACATCTGTCAGAAATAAGTACGGAGCCAGGGGGGAAAGATAAGCCAAGAAAGGATATGGCGTTCAAAGTAGTTTTCCCTCCATACCATGGTGGGAAATCACTGCTGTGGTGCTTTTGAAGATTGAAGAGTCATCTCCACAGCTCTTGTGAAGCTGTGATTCACATCATATTCATCAACTTATATTTATCCTCTGGATTTGAGTTTGCCTCCTGATCAGTTCTAGTTGTGGGAGAAGGCCCAATTTATTAATATCTTAAAATATTAAGGATGTAGGATGACACAGTGCTGTAGAGTAGGGATAGGAGCACGAAAGTGTCCAAACAACAGCTACGCTTGCATATTGGCATTTGGATTTAGGTGCTGACAGCAATAGCAGAGAACAAGAATAGTGCTTAGAAAGATGCAGCCCTTCGCCACAAGATCATCTGCCCGTCAGGTGATGGAGTACACCAGAAAATTTGTAAAAGTAAAGTTGGTTGGCCAAAACCCAGTTGATGAATGCTGATGGGTATGCCAAAACATGGAGCTTTTATGTTCTCTTCAGGCACAGATGATATAAACTCCAGGTTCAAGTAATTAGGACAGGGGCAGGGTCTTCTTAAGGGGTCAGTCCCACTTTCATTAACTGGCTCTGTTACTTGCTCCCAGGCTCCTTGCCAGAGTCAGATGGTGTTCAGTCCTGAAATGCTCCTTCCTGGGCTCCAGGGGCAGCCCTGGGACTGGTTATGCTCCAGCAGCCCCAGGAGCAGAGAGGTGTCAGCTGCTCTTAAGGGGAAGGGAAGCTGTCAAACTGTGTTACCTGAGGCAGGGTGTGAGCTTCCCTCACAGCCTGGGGGTGACACACTCCTTATCACCCCCCAGGACACCATGCTGCTGCTCCCCATTTTGAGAGCAGCCATGTGCAGCTGCACCAGCTTTTACATCTTTTTAACTTCCCAGCTCCAGGAAGCAATCCATGAATGGGCAAAGGTCACCAGCAAAGAAATTAATTAAGGACATTAGCCCTTGGGTTTATTAAGTTACCACCAGAAGCAGGTGCCACTATCACATGTAGGTGACTTCAAAGCAAAGGTGTGACAGAGCCTACCACCTCTGTAGCTCCTGCTGTGGCAGTAGCAGTGCTTTTGGGAATAAATACCATCACCAGCGTGATAGGCAAGGGTCTTGGGACTCAGTTTTTGTAGTTATTCATTTATTCATCTCAGTCTTTGCTTTGCTTAACTTGCTGCTACTGTCCCCATTTTTTATCTGCAGAGTTTTCAACAGGTTTTATATCAAAAAACTGTAAGTCAAAAGTATCCAGATTTTTTTTTTTAGTGCAGAGCAGAGGCAGGTCTGCACCTACAGCAGGACTATCAGACCAGCTCTATCAGACACATCATTGCACCTCCACTGTTCCGCTTGCCCTCTCAGGACAAGCTTATTCCCCTCTGATCCTGAAGCAAATACTAGTTTTGCAACTTCCCAGGTCAAAGTCATGTCATGTCATGTCATTCCTGATCTGTCCCTACTCTTCTCAGGGCAACCTTGCCATGGCCCTGCCTCGCTGCACAACATGCTTCCCTGCCTTGGAGGCCCTCATGGCAACACTGAACATTAACTGAGGCTCAGGTCAGTTGAAAGCAGGTGCAAGGTCACTGGGATGCAATCCTGCGAGAATTTCATAGTGCCTGCTAGAGTCCAGCAGTGTCTTGCTCAGCTGGGGGTTCTCGCCCTGCAGCTGATTATCACCAGGCAGATGAATCTTGTACCCTGCTCACAGTACCCCTGTGGAAAACCAATGTGTTCCAGCAGATGGGGACCAGCAACACAAACAGGGAAGGGGAGCCACAGAACCATTGTCCCTGTTTTGTCCTGCAACAACAGGTCTGTTTAGTCGCTCAACAGGATGGACTAGGATATTTCTGAAGGTGCTGGATATTTCCTGGAAGACCCAGTGCTGTTCCTGGTTCTCCTTGATGCACAGGACTCTTGGTCAGGGTCCTTCAAGTCCCCAAGCCTGATCCCAGCTCATTCCAAAGGAATGCCCCTGCAGGGCACGTGTATAATGCTATTACCTTGTGAAGGATTAGGAGTGTTTCTCCTATGCACTCTTTCTCATGCTCTGGAGTTACCACATCCATGTGAGTAGCCAACAAAATAGGAGAAAATAAAATCATTTTTCTAAAAACTCTGTGCAAGTTGTCACACGATTGAACCAGGTTTGTTTTCCCCTTGATTCTACAATGGAGATAAATCTCTTGTATTGTGCCGCCTCTTCTTAAGAAAAACCAACAAAGTCAGACTTCACAGAGACTTACAAAGTTTTGTTGGTATGGATTCCACCATACTCAAGTTAAGACCTCTTGAAGTCCACACAGCTGGTACAAAAATTTCCCAGCCCTAAAATAAGTTTCTTTTAGTGTACAGAGGGGGAAGCAGCTATGCAGCAATAGGGACAATCCCATCAGAAAACCCTAAACACTGTAAATAAAGGATATGCATAAAAATTGAAATAAGAGAGACAGGGCTTTTGGGAGGGTGTTTATTCAAAGTGGCATTTCCGTGCTACTGCCCTGAAGCAGAGTACTCAGCAAGAGTTACACTTTCTTCAGCCACGTGCTACTTCTGATCCTTGGGCATAGAGATAGATTTTTCTGGCCTTTGGAGCACTTTGCCTGCAAGAGTAATAAGACATGAACATCAGCCAGGAAAGAAATTGTTCAGGGAGCTCCTAACTTCAAATTCTTCACCTTCTCTGCCCTGGCCCCAAGAAAATGATCATATATATTCCCTTAGGTTTGCTCTGGCTCCTCAGCAGACACTGGTGCTTCGTGTACCACATTGTGAAGCTGCTATCAAGATTGCCCTTTTCCTGTTCAATTGTTAAGGGGTTCTGTTTGGTCTGACTTTTTTTTTTTTAATCCAAATGCCATTTGTAATAGTGTTCCAGCACATTTTAGAGACTAGTGCAGCTATTCACAGGCCAGTAAAGACCTAGGCTACTTCTTTTTCAAAATGCCTAGGTAGACATGGGGTAAAAGGTCTGTCCAGTGAGAGACTCTAAGTTACCCAGCAACTTCTTGGGAACAAACAAGGCAGCCAAGAAACCCCTGGGATTCCTTCTAGACAGGGATTTTGCCCAATTTCAAGTGAAAACTGCTACAAGTTCATCATCATGACTCACCTGTGAAAGTTTTCAACATCCTCCACAGTCTCGGGCAAAACTCTTCCTTTAGTTTCAGGCAGAAGCAGCACCAATCCACCCGCAATCAAACCAAGCACAGCTTCAAAACAGAGGCACAAAGAGCTTGTAAGCATTTATCAACCACTTGCTACTGCCAGACAGAACTGACTTGTCAATGGCACTTTGTTTTGTTCTTCATACAAGATGTGCACCTCACATCTCTATATGCAAAACTGCCATGCTGGTGGAAAAATGGAGAATGTGGCTGTCCTGTGGAGACAGCACCAAGCCAAGTCCTCTTGTGAGTTATGCATGAACTAGGACACCTCAAACTAGACAGATCATTCCTTAATAGAGGAAAGAGCTCTTTTTAGTGCTAGAGCATACAGGAATCACATTCTATCTTTATGCTACTCACACAAGATTAGAAACCGTATACACAATGTATTATCTTCTAAGCAATTTGATCAAATTCTCTTCAAACTTGTACCAGTTTGTGCACGTTTGGCATGTATTTTAAATCTACTAAGTGCCCTTCTAAATGTCCTGTCTGTTAAAATCTGCATATTACCATTCAAGGTATTTTTCTATAAATACTGTGCTGAGCTAAAGATTCATAAAAGTGTTGCAGACCCTGACCTGTGAGTTCAGGTCACTAGTCTTCAAAACTTATCTTGCATTTATTTACCAGCCACTTTCCAAACAGCTGTAGAATAACCAGTTAACAAAATGTCGGAAAAGCTGAAGCATAACAGCCATACTTGTACTCTATTAAATAGGCAATTACATGAAATTCTACAGTTTGACTGCTGGACAGAGACAATATAGCTCACAGAAGAGCAGTAAATCAGCTTCAAATCCATCAAATATTAAGCTCATAAAAATTTTTCTGAGCTCTTTGCCATCTGTCAAACGCGTATTTGACTCTAACTTCCTTTATAATGCAAGAAGTCATGGGGCAAGGGAGACATGAGTGCATAAACAAGTTCCAGCTTGTCATAAAGTGAAGGCTAAGGCCTTGTAGAGAGTCAGGGGCTTCTGCTGAACTTAAAGTAGCTGCGTTGGAGGCTTTTCCCTCCCTTTGGAACTAGGGTCCCACACTGCACCCTGGAAGGGACCAGCAAGGTCAGGTGGCACTTACTGAAGACAATCAGCGGCAGATCGTGCCAGATCTCTGCCAGTCTGTAGACAATGAATGGGACGATGACTCCACCAATATCACACAAAGAGGAGCAAACCATCACCCCGAGATTCCTGGTTTGGTAGCAAAGGGATCATGTTAGCGTCAGAGCACTGCAGTTGGAAATGCAACTTTCATTTCACCACAACTTTCAGTTGATCACAACTCTCACCCTCACACACGACAGATCCAGGCACTGTGTGGAACTTCAAATCCCTCACCCACCCTGGTTCTCCCAAATTTTCCCTTCATTTCGGTCATGTGAGTTTCCCCTTGTCTAGAAGTACATTTCTTTTCTTTATTAAGCTAGCTTTTTAAAGGTATATTTAATTTTAATTTAATTTTAATTTATTTTTAATAATTTATTATTTAATAATAAATTTAATTTTAATTTTGCTTCACCTACTTTATGTTCAACAGCACCTGTGTAGTTCTGACACATTTGAGGAAAACTTAATTTAGCATAAAACATAGCATACACATCAGCCTCAATTATTTGTTTCCAGGCCAAACGCCAACTGGGGAGAGGTTGCACCTACCTGATGTAGGTTGGATACAGTTCTGTGTTTACAAAGCAAACCATTTCAAAAGCCATTGTAATTCCCATTCTCCCAATGCAAGCAGCAATCACTTTTAACCAATGTGTGTCTGCAGAGAAAATGCATTCATTTAAAAGCATCCCAGTGATTTAGCAGGTGTCAATTAATTCAACCATGTTATTTTGTGGGGCCTCTGATACCATGTCAGTTGATGTTTTTAAGGGACCTTGTTTCACCTGTGTGAGTGAGGGAATGGGACAGTGAGGACAGCATAGGCAGCAGCAAAGGGAGCCTCACAAAGCAGCATGGAGGCTCCAGAGGACAGGGTGGGAAGCCCCCACAGGGCTCCATTCAGGTGACTTACCCTCTGGGATGAGGGCTGTGGCAAGGCAGGCAGCCCCAGCCACCAGGTTTGACACGGCCCAGGGGTAGCGCCGCCCGACACGGTCAATAGTGACAATGATGAAGAAGGCAGCTGGGAACTCAACAAGTGCAGAATAGAGGAAATCCAGATACATGTTGTCAGCAGCCATTCCCATGTGCATGATGAGCCCCTGGTAGAGGATTGAGCTCGTGAACCTGGGCAGAGAAGAACACCCTGGATTTGTTAGGTAGTAAGAGAACAGACATCCATGTCCCAGTGGAGATTTCAAATCCAGAGCTCCAAAACCAGCTCACTAGCCTTATATTCTTACCAGTTGTACATCAAAATGAGTGTGTTTTTTCTTATCTGTGGTGTCCTGAAAAGGTCCATCAGTGAGGGATTCTGCTTTCCACAATCTTCCTCTTCAAATTTAATATCCTGTGGAAGAATCAGTACATAGTATAATAAATTTCTTTGGGAGGAGCTGATGCAAGGTACTGTCATGATGCTTACTTACACACACAAGCAAACCCTGGGCTTACCTCAAAATGGGAAGGCATCTTTTTGCGATTTTTTTTAGCCATATCTCTGACAATTTTCATAGCTTTGTCATTTTTTCCTTGAGATATCAGCCACCTGGGAGACTCTGGGAGGCACCTACAATGCGAGTGGATGCCATTATACAACAAAACATAAAGCCTACCTATTCTCCTAGTCTCCAAGTGGAGACTTGGAAGCGATTAAATAGAGGTAGATGGATTTTTTTTTTTGTTTGGGTGGGTGGATTTTGTGTGCTACTTCCAACTCCTCCAATCAGGAAAAGTAGTATATCCCATGGCTGAGATTGGAAGACGAACAGTTGAAGTAGTGGCTTTAGTCAAAGAGGAGTTTACTAAAGATAAATCAGGGAGGAGCTTTGAGTGAGAATAGGGCTCTCAGCTTATCCAGCCCATTTACCACAAACCAGCTCCTCTTAGGGAGCCATTTTTCAATTCTGCCAACACAGCATAAGAAGTACTAATGAAGTTAGAACTGGCTTACCAATTCAAAACCATGGAAGACGGAAGGCAACAAATTTCTTTCTACTCCTCCTAACCTCTTGACCCATCCAGACAATTTCTTAAATCCAAAGCACTCATACCAAAATGTATCAATTAAAAAGAGAGGAGAGAAACTAAAATGAAGGAGTGCCCAAGTGCTATTTTTCAGTTGGACCGCAGAAAACTGCAACTTTTCTCCCTTAAAAGAACATGCTAACAACCTGGTACAGTTATGTCAACTTTAGACAATCTGTCAATAACTATGTTTTCAGTGCAAGACAAAATAGGTTATGCCAAGGTACCTATTTTGATTTATGAATTCCTTTAAGAAAATAAATTATACTAATCCGATTTTCCCCCAGTGTTTTTCCAAGCGGTCTGTTTTTTAAACAGAAGGTCAGGTGAGGTGCACAGGCTAGGATTCAACAAGATCTCAGTCGCTGAGGGGTCCTATTTCCCTCTCTTTTTTGCTGGGAACCTCGTCTTTGAACCAAGAGTTGTGCGCACCAGAAAGGAGTGGCCAGCCTCTCTCAGCATCAAGCCTTGGGAAGCAGGAGAAGCCAGTTTTTTGGGTTGTGGGCAGGAGTACCACAGAAGGGCACTTACCAGTAGTAGAGCAGGAGGAAGCAGGTGGGCAGGGTGACAGTGAGCTGCAGCCAACGCCAGTGAGGGATGGCGTAAGCGATGGCGTCGAACACCAGGAGCCCGACGGAGAAGGCGGCCTGGTAGAGGATCCCCACCGTCCTCCGGTACCCCGGGCCCACCACTTCTGTCACTGCAATTGTGCACAGGGACAGGTGAGGGCTGGGGTGCCCCATGCAGCAGATACCTGCTGGGGGGATGCTGGAGTAACAACACTATGGTAATATCCTGGAGAAACCTTGGTAATCATGGCGTTCCCGGCATGATGCCTCCAGACAAAACCCCCTGTTTGCTTTTCTGGCACCCAGACTCCAGCAGAGAAGAAAACACTGCTACTGGCCGTGCATTGGCCTAAGACATCCAGGAATGTCCTCTGCTGCAGAGATCTCAGAGTAAATCAAGCTTTCATCAAAGTTCACAGGCGGATTTTGCTGTGAAATCCAACGCCGACTTATATAATGTCTCCAACCCAACAACAAAGCTGAATATTTTGTTTCCAAAGTACAGGCTTTCAGCTGGCATCTCACTCCAAGTACATAAGGAAAACCTGTATCACAGGACGGCACAGAGCTCCCAGGCCAGGGTGGGATCACTATCCCTTTGCACTTTGCAACTCCACACCACAGCACAGACCCACACATTAAGTCTTGTTGATACAGAATTAAAAGTATCTATTCCAACAGACAGCCACAAGCACACTCAACATTTTGCATCCAGTTGTGTGACTTCAAGAAAGCAAACTCATTACAAAAAGAACAGTAAGGAACTAATTAGCAGCCAAATGAACTGCTGAGTTTTGGAACCACAGATTAGCTAATGCTTCTCAGCCGAATGATGCACAAAGACATCTCCTCAGGCTCAGCAGGACCAAGCCAGAAGCAACTCAAGGGTAGACAAATGCCCAGAAGAGGAGGATAACAAGGTTCTTCTGTCCTTGTATCCTTCCCTGGACATTCAGTAGTGGCCACCCTTAGGGAGAAGAAACAAATTTAGGGATGTTTTGGTTTAGGATCTTTTTCATAAGAGAGTTTCAAGTGAATTCAGGAGTAACAAGATGTAACAGAGAGAAAATATCAGGATGGGGCAAATCATTGTCCTGAAGAGGACTAGGTGCTCTAAAACAGCTTAAAGTTCCCAAGAAGAGGGAATGAGATTTCATATGTGCCAGGAAAAGATTTAAGAGGCCAAGCAAGAATCCAGAAATGTACAGGAAGGAATAATCCCGTCTTAGAAGAAGACAGTCTGGATCATGTGATAGGTGCTCTTATTTTATTCATATCAGACATCTGGATAACTGAATTAGCAAGGTGCCCACAGTGAAAGACTTAATGGAAGTTTAGGACACTGACTTCTACATTTTTACCACTATCACAATGAACTGCACTTCTCAGAGATATTTGGTAGAGCCACCTACCACCCTAACCTAGTTAAGGTTCTATGGGTCAGCTTTTAAAATAGTTAATCTGCTGCTTCAGTGATTGCGTGCAGTTGGGTATTTTGGACAAGAGACTGAACTCCGCTCCAGCAAAATCAGAGAAGTCCCAGGCAGCTCTATCCTGGACCAGAAAGTGGTCCTGAGGTGGCCCCAGACCCAGCCTGGCCGCACAGCTGCGCCTCACCAGCAGCCACAGCTGGTACAGGGCACTGGGAGAGGCACCCACACAGGCTGGCTCCTCCATGGCCTCTGCTCGGCCCAGGGGATACACACAGGATGTATCACAGGACAAACACCTTGTCTTCTTATCAGCAAGTACGTGCTGTTCTTCAGTTAGGTTTAGGTTCTGAAGCCTCTGTTTGCCCTTTAATGCTCTTGGTGTCATAAAAATGTCTCGAGTTTTCCCCACCCTCTGACTGCTTCTTCAATGGCCTCCTCTGTCTCCATCCTGCCTGTGACTGGGCTGCAGGGGCTGTGTCTGCCTGGTCACCTTCCCCAGCCAGAGCCAGATGGGGCCCAGGAAGATGAGCCATGGGGCCCAGACAGATCTGCAAAGGAGAGCTGTACCATAGGGTAAAGCCTAACCTAAGGTAAGAGCCCTAATATATCACCGCATGCTGGAGCTTTGAAGGCTACTGTTGTTTCTCCCTAATGGCAGTGCTTGAAAACATCCTGAGAAGTCATAGAGGGAGAAAACTCCTTAATGAAACACCATGGGAGGCATTTTTAAGTGGCTTTTTTTTTTTTTCCCCCAAGTTTTTTGGAGTTGAGTTTTGTTCCCTCATCTTCTGCAGCTAGCCTTGCTCCTGGGAGAAGGTCCTGAACTTACCCAGGATGTAGCCTGCAGTCCAGCAGCCCTTGCTGACCAGCCCTTGCAAGAACCGGATGATGACTATCCACAGGTAGGTGGGCACAAAGACCACAAGGATTCCACACACAACATTTGCAAGAATTGTTGTTAAAAGGCAAAATTTACGGCCAAACCTGGATTGGAAAATGACAGGCATGAAGCAAACCACTAGTCAAGGAAGCATTTTAAATAGTAAGAGCTTTGTGTATCCTCAGGGGGAAAAAGACCCAATTTTGCTATACAAAGTAGAGACATGCTTTTTCTCTTCGCCATTACTCACTCATCTGCTTTTCTATGCCATGGAAAGTTACTGTGCCTATTCCTCAGCAATTCCACAAAAACTTTCAGGAATAAAAGAATAGTCCCATGTTTACATATATTACATTGGGACTGAAGAATAAGTGAGAGTTAATATAATGATTCTGGTATTTCCACATGCATCTGATTTATAGGGGATTTATTTACCATAACCTTAACCTTTAAAATACTAGTAATGTATGTATCTACTTGTGAGTGGGCTGCATTTTGCAGCTGGAGCAACTCAGAGCCTGCTGTACTAACAGGCAGAAGGGGAGCAAGGGGGAAAATGGGCCATCCAGTACTGATATTTGTTTCTCTTTAACCCTAGGTGCCTCAGCCAGGGAGTCTGACTCTGCTGGCTCTGAACAGGGAGCTAGAGGGATTATCTGCTTTTTTCACAGTGACTGCTGCTGTACATATCTAGCAATCCATGCCAACTATTTCGAAGCTTCTCCAAAAGAAGCAAAATGTTTCCAGTCTGCAGACACACAGAGTGTGACAGATTAAGGGGGAGATCCAAACCAGCGGCATTTCCTGGCTTTGGTTAACACCCAAGAGCTCTGATGTGGCACAGTAGGAAGTTTGGGGTGTACAGTTCTAAAATAGTTCTCATGGGCTCTGCAGGGCTTGCTGAGTAGATCTGTGCTAACCACCAGGTAAAACCTAAAAGGCAGGATACTGGCCCATGATGCAACTGAACATCCAGGGGGATGACCTTCTTTTCAGAAGAGCAGAGATGATACCAGTTGCACAACCTTTATTTAAGTTTGGGTGCTGAACATGGATAAGGGAGGTCAGAGGGTTTTGGGGTCAGCCCACACGTACCTGTCTGCAATGTAGCCAATGTTTAGGGAGCCAATAAAAAACCCAGCGTTCACAGAAGACTGAAAGAGATCCAACTTCCAGGAGTCCTCACACACCAGATCAAACTAAAGGAGCAACCATAGTCAGAGACAAAAGAGTGAAATGAGGAGCTGGCTCACATCCACAACTCTCCTTCACTTCAGTTAAAGATTTAAACTTGTTTCTGGGTCAATGTTTGTTTTGTCAGCACACAGAAATCCTACTAACCTAACTAATTGTCCAACAGTTAAAACTGGAACAAGCCCTTGAGCAGTTTGCTGGCATTTCCCAATCATGTCTCATCTCTCTTTTTCGCAAAGATCTTAACTGAGTTATCAGCTGTCAAAACTGTCATCCGAACCCGTGCTGGCCCTCATTGATCAAATCAGCATGGATCTCATGATCACTCTGAGTTTTCCAAACAGCTTTTTTTGTGGCTGATGGTGAATGTTTCTAAGCAGTTCTTGTTGCTTCATACCCAGGCATGGCAGAGTAGTCCCTCCAGACCACTCAGGACTAAGTGTGATGCCCTTACTAAAAGCATCTTAGATGCATTCAGGAGCCTGCCTTGTCCCACATCCCATGGAGCACTAGCCTCTTGGAGGAGGGTGGAAGTATCTGCATCTGCCCCGAGGCCACAGCATTTTATCTCTGCTCTGGTCTTTAGCTCAACTACACTGTTGTATGCATCTGGAGAACAGATTTTTTTTTTATCCAGGGCCAAACTTTATATCACATGGGTACCCACAGATATTTGCCATCTAGTCTTGTCCTATCTTACTTGTGGAAAAGCATAAAAGCCACTGGAGAAAAAGTTACTGTAAAAACCTCTCCTAATATGACTGAGAATCCCTTCCCTTCCTCCTGGTAGCTAGGTTTAATTGAATCTATGCATCCTTAATTAACACAAAACCAAATATTTCTTCTGACGCTCTAAGGGACTTCCCACGAGGACGTTCTTCCATATGCAAACTTTTCCTTTGAAATAACATGGTTTACGCTGCATTGTCCTTTCCTTTTCTTAGCTGTCAGAGCAGGGGACAACATAACAGAGCCTGAGAAGTTTGACAGAAACAGTCACAACCAGGAACTCATTGACAAAATTCAGAGTTATGTGACATATCTGGTTATCCTGTGAAGGAAGCGGCCCATGGGCCTGGCCTTGCACTCCCTTCAGCTGGGAAAGGGGAGACAACTGATGTGAGAGCATGACTGCATGAGCCCACACAGACTGTAAGTGCTCAACTTCCCACAGCCTCAGCAGATGATGGTGGGAGCATCTGGACCACAGGATCTGCTGGAGCCTTTTCCAGTGAGATGCACCTGTTGAGCTGCTGCTGCATAGAGGTTCCTAGGTCACCCTGCATTTGAGGTGCCTCACTTCCTTGCTTTAACATCTCACAGTCCATAACTTGCTGAAAGCAGTATACTCAGTGTGCACCCCCTTACATCTAGGACCAATCTCTTACAAAACTATGAATGTTGAAGTTGCTAGAGCACAGATTTTAACTGCTCCTATGTTAGACATATGGGGGAAAGAATCCTGGCCACCTCTAAACATTTGATGGAACTTTCTGTGATGAGATCAAGCTTGTCATCCCAGTTACTGGTTTATTCCTAAAGTTAAAGGACCTAAACTGCTAAAGTACAGCAAGTAGCTTAAGTACCACTTCCAGTTTATTCACACTACTTCTGAGAACACAAAAGTCATTGGCTTCTCTACAGTTTATTCCTGACTTGAGCTGTTTAATTGCAGGAGGCCTCAGTTCCTCAAAAGGAATACATTTTCCCACACTGACTGCCATTCATTTTTATTTAAAACCAACTTTAAAAGACTTTCTTCATTAAAAAAAAGGAGAAAAAAGAAAAAAGAAAAAAGAAAAAAGAAAAAAGAAAAAAGAAAAAAGAAAAAAGAAAAAAGAAAAAAGAAAAAAGAAAAAAGAAAAAAGAAAAAAGAAAAAAGAAAAAAGAAAAAAGAAAAAAGAAAAAAGAAAAAAGAAAAAAGAAAAAAGAAAAAAGAAAAAAGAAAAAAGAAAAAAGAAAAAAAAAAGAAGACAAAGAAAAAAGGGGGTGGGGGAAAGAAGACCTTTGCATTGGCCTGTTTTGTTTGCAGCACTGCTAGCTGCACTGTTTACACACCTTCACCAATCGGACCTCTCATGTGACAGGAATTTCATTCACAACTGGACTTTACCTACGTGGGGATTTATTTGCTGAAATATGCTTTGCTCCCCAGCTGGAGATATAAGCCACCTGAGCAGCCAAAGCAACACTTCACAGCAAGGACAGAGGGAAGATGACTTGTAAACACCCAAGCGCAAGATCACAGTAAGAGACAATCCCTTCTCCAGGTAAGCAGGGGATATTTTAACACAGCTAAAGCTCCCCCAACCCTCACCTTCTCTGTAACAGAGGGGACAGGGCAGAGGGGGCTGTTTTTACCTCTGTCACGATAGAGCTTCCTGGGGAGTCGTAGACCCAGCCATCCCGGCAGGGCCCGAGCGGGACGGCGCTCCCACTGCCCACCAGGCTGCCGAGGGGGTCAGTGCAGCTGATGCCTGTTGTGTTCCAGTCCACCTCGTACCTCCTGCAGCGGCTGCTGAAGCTGGCCCCGTGGCCATCCCACTCGGGAACTGTGTGATTGAGCTGCTCCTCCAGGCTCCAGCCACACTGCTGGCTCAGCTCAGCCACGCCGGGGCTGGAGCACCGATGCTCAGGGGTGAACCCAAAGAAGACGACCCCCACGTACACTGGGGTGAAGGAAGCAGATAACAAACATAGGACAAAAAAGGTTTGCTTCTGGAACCTGTCAAATTCTCCAACATGCTCTAAAATGTCATCTAGAGTTGGCATTTTGGCATCAAAACCACCTCAAAAACCTCAACTAAGTCCTCTCTGCAGCACTGATATTTTTAGTTGGCAGCAAAGCTACTTAAGTAACAAAGATATTTGACCAAAAGTCAAGACCAACTCTATAAATTATTAAACTACATGTTGCAAGGCCTATTATTTAGGTTTCATTTAAAATCAGACCTTAATTCACCCAGAAAGAATTTGCCTTTAACCTCTAATCAGAGTACTTACATGTTCCTGTTCTCTGGAAAAGCCTCTATTGGCCACAGCCCCTCAGTTTTTGTTGGGGGCTTTTGGGGTTATTTTTTAATTAGGCAAGTCAGCTTCAAATAATAGGCATTTTTAAGGAGCAAACATAGATGGAAAATTCTACCAACATACAAGGAACACATGGGCTAAGTGCAGAATGGCTGGGCACCATGTGTGAGCAAAGTTTCTTAACCAGGATCTGTAAAAATAGGTGGGTACACTCTGCAAAAGAAGTGTTTATACATTGCGCCATATAGCAGCAAAGGAACAGCTTTCCTAAAAACTCCAGTATCATGTGTGTCTCACCCTCCACACTCTTCCATTCCCAAGCAAATCCTCTCCCCACCTTTATCAGGAAACACAGTTTTCACCAGACCATATTTTTGCAGTGATACAGAAGAGAAAAAGCATTCACTACAGAATTATGCACTGGGAATAGCTGTGGAAAACCACAATATACAGTATCTATGGCCAAAACAGCTTATTTTTTTTTTTTTACCACAGAAGACATATAGGACTTTAGGTAGACTTCACTGCAGGCACCTCAAATAAATGCAGTTATAATAGGCTCCAGTGGAACATCGCCCTGCCTGTGGACAGATACCAGCTACTCCCCTATCTTTTGCTGACAACAGTAGCCTTCCATCAGAAAGAAAAGCGTAAGTGAAGGTAATGTTTAAAAGACATTTTAAAAAAAGTGAAAAATTGTCTGGGAAGAAATTGGAATAGCTTAGGCATCAAGGAAAAAAAAAATTAAAAACACAATAGACTCAAAAAACCCCAAAAAACCCACCAGTTTAGAAGGCCATTCCAGACCTGGCATTGAAACAGAACTTGGCCTCACTGCTCATCAGCTCCAGACCAAGAGTGGCCTGAGCAGATGTGAAAGCTGCTTTGCAGACCAACACTTCAAGATCATTCCCCACATCACACAGATGTGCCTTCTCTCCTGCTTCATCCTCTCCTCTGTCAGGAACATCTACACCAAGTTAACAAGACCTCCTCTCCTGGCCACTCACAGCTGCGTCACCCTCAGCCAAGCACAGCACCACCCCACACCAGACCTTTGCCTCCCCAGCTGCAGGAGTTCCATGTGGAGCTGGGGAGGGGAACAAGGATACAAAAGTGCAGAGCAGTCACCATGCTCAAAGCCAGCCCCCACAAACCTTCCTCAGGAGGAGGATGTGTGCAGTCAGCTGGAGCCAAGGGAACTGAAGTCAACGCCTTCCTGGGAAGTGGGTGAAGCAAAGGCATTAGGCTGCACCTTAAAAACACACCCAAAACCCCCTCACATCACTTTTTTTTTCTAAGTTTTATTTAAACAATCGGTAATGGTGTGCAAAAGTTTCACTTGAACTACAAAAGTTTGATCCAGACTGGGCCAGTTTTCCCCATTTCCCACTATTCTCTCTGCAGCCAGCCCAGAGGAGGCTGTGTGGGACTCTGCCAGGCCGGTGGGTTTCTTAGGGACACTTCCCAAGGAGTTGTGCTGCTGACTGGCAAAGCTGCTACTCCTGGCCCAGCCATTTGTACATATTCATCTGGGCCCTGCTATTCTCATAACCCTTCCCCCCATACAGGTAAGTAGAGTATTCTTCTGAGAACAACAGTCTGGTGAAGCTGGTTATGCATCCAGCTCTCTATGAGGTGAGATTCAGCCAGCCTATCTATAAATGCCTAGGCTAAAAGTGGGTAATAGTTCCAAGATCAGGCACTGAAGTCACTCACTGATGTCAGATGCAAATTCTATCATTGATATTGCTCAGAAAGGCACCCCAAGACAGAGTAACCCTGTTCTACCTAAGCCTTGTTAGGCACAGCCCAAACAAAGAGACCATGTGATTTTACACAGGAGAAATAGTGTCATGCAGTTGGTTCATGGATCAAACAATTCCAAAATGCCAGCCTTGATGACCAGGGGAAGGGAAGCAGAACCTTCCGACATGCATTCAGAGAACTGTTGTAATTATAACAGATAGTATTAAAAACACCAAGCCTCTCACTTTTCCAAGCTCTCCTACTAATTATAAATATGAAAAATGCTGATTTAAATTTGAAAAGATGTAGCTTCAGCCAAACTGACTTACACCTCCACTGGTAACAATACAAGAGGAAGAAAACCTAAGTGTGATTGAAGAAAGAATACACCACCAGGGCCTACCTATATATTCTGATCTCTGTCATCAAACATTGGTTCTCATTTTGAGTGACACTACTGAAGTATTCCCCATCACAGCAGCAAAGGGTCTCACCAGCCTGGTGAGCAGCATACAGAATGGTGTAAGAAAGATTCCAGACTTGAGATGTGGGGTTTGGAATACCCACTTCATATCTTTTATTGAAATTGCTTAATATTTATATTACACTATTTTGATTCAAAATGGAGTTTTTATAAAAAGAAACCATTGTTGAAACTGAATAAGCCAGCCAAAAGGAACAACAAAAAGTTTCAAAAAATTCTGACCAATGCATCTTCTTGTACAATGCTTTGAAACCCCATGGTTGTCCATAATTTTATTTAGAAAACATCTGGAGAGGAGCAGGACTGCTAGGGAAAAACTGACTTGCATTTATTACCAGCAACATTTCAAATCAATAACCATGGCCAGGATCAAAGCATATGGACTAGAAATTAGACTATCAGAAAATATTGGCCCAAATTTATTTTCTTGGAATTAATACCAGAGAGGGGCATTATGCAGACTAGGGCTCCTCTAGTCCTTGGGTTTTTCTTGGTGATGACAAACTGAGTAGTGCAGATTGTATTACAGGAACTCTGCCTCTGCATCCTTGAAAACTCTGATTCTCTGTGCAGTTGGCCTACCCCAGCCACAATCAAGGAAAAAAAAAAAAAATCTTTGGGTGCTTGTCAGCTGCTTAGGCAAATACTGATGAAGTCAGTCATATGACCAGTACCAAAAAAAAACCAAACAAACAAACAAAACAAAACAAAACAAAAAAACCACCAACCCATAAACTAAAAAAAAAAAAAAACAAACAAAAAAACATGCAAAGAACAGCAACCACTTCAGGCTAAAGCTATACAGAATTGTACCTTTCAGTCCATATCTTTGAACCAATGATCTGTTTAAATCAGAATGGATATTCAAATTTACAGGATAAATTAGACCAGTTCCAAAATTTACATCAAATTATCCCAACACACTAAAGTTACACTTTTCCTTGTCTCACAATGGGTGAACCCATAGAAGAATACCCTGCCGGCAGGAAGAACATGTTACTATTAAGCAAACCTGAGTAGTGAGGATCAATAAATACAAGGAGTTAAAACGAAAAGTAGTCAGATAACTTGAGTCTCAGAAGCCAGGGGCTTTATGGAGCCTTAATCCTTTCCTTTCAAAGGCTTCTCTTTTTAAAGCAAGCATTTAACATCTATGCTGAGACTTAAAAAAAAAAAAAAAAGTGTCCTGGCTAGAGAGAGTCAACTAACTCAGCCAACTGGATGTCAGAAATCCAGTCATTACTGAAGAGATCATTGTAAACAACCAAGAAATCTTTCTCTTCTTCCCTTTTCAATGGTTTCTTGTTAAAGGCAAAATTCAGAAAAATCTTTCAGGCTGAAGTCCTCGTATTTGGTTGGAAATGTTGTCCCATTTATATATAATCTCTCTCTATATATTTGATTAGGCACAAGAGGGGTTATTAAATATTCAACAAGTCCTCATCACTATCATCATGAAACGATGCTGTATTTGTAGAGTTCTGTGCCTGCTGCTGGCCTGGATTGGCTATTGCTTTCCTTTCCTTTCTTCCATTCAGTAAATAAGATTTGTTATCACTGCCAAAACTGTGTAGCTTCTTTTGTGGGTGCTTGCTCTTGTCTAGTCCTCTTCCTGTTTCAATCTTTACATCTGGAATGGTTAACACTTCATCCTCACTGTCCAGGTCATCCACATGGAGAGAGGAAAGAGCTTCAGATGTAACAGACTTGGTAGCAATGTGACCATTCTCCTGCCCTCCTTTTGCTGTTCTTGGATTTGGTGCTGCTACTTCCTCCATAAGCCACTCTGTCTCATTCTCATTAGCTTCTTCTTCACTGTTTATCTGTAAGAAAAGAAAAGAGGAGACTGCATCTGCCACTCACACACTGATCTCCCCAGTTGTCAGGCCCCACAGCATACACACCTTGGTTTAAGGCAGCCGTGAATGAGTAAACACAGCAAAAGCATCACTTTTCACTGCGCTGAAACAGACTTTGTTCTCCTTGTAGAGTTACATGTTATTTGGTGATTTATGGAGTGCTCTTCATTTCCTCAACTCTATCTTCCTTTCCCATTTCGCTATATCTATATCTATATCTATATCTGTAAGCTATGTGGCTTTCCTGATGCCACACCATATGGTTTCCATGTACTAAAGAAACTAGGAATTAAGGGGGCTATTTACGTATTAACAAAAGAAATATAAATATAAAAGAAACATAATTTCTTAATAATATTAAGAAAACTTGACAAGAAACAAATCTGGTTTTGTCACTGTATTACCTTTGTGTATTTGTAGGAAACACCAGATGATCTTCTGCAGCAGTTTGTAATCTTATTTATTACAATTTCCCTAAACAAAGGAAAGAATACTACATTAGGAACACTATATCCTCTTATTAGCCCTCACTTTTCTTCACTGGATTTTTAACATCAATATAAAGCATGTCAACAAATGAGCTTCAAACCATCACACCGACTCTGAACCACTCTATCAAAATCCAGTCTGGGATGATGTACATCTTCCCCCTTGCTACAGCTTCAGGATGACTGTTCTGAAACCCCTCTGGCCTTCGTATCTATGGGAAAAACATCCCAAAAATTGTCTGGAAAGCAGAAGAACAGCAGGACTTGCACTTTTTCCTTGACACTATTGTATGGATCCAGCCTGACTCCAGGAAAGTGGAGAGATATCGAATACTAACAACATTATCATACTGTTTTATGCTCCTTAATTAGCAGCTGCCCACAAGAGAGGCTAGACCAACTCAGTTGTACACCCCAGCCCTCTTTACATAGGCCTTCAGACAATAATGGAGAATTTGAAGGACCAGCAGTTTGACAGTTGATGCTGACAATTGAAAAACAGAACCCAAATCTCTTAAGTTTACTATTTCTCTTTCATTTCTGGCAGGAAACCAAGTCCTGACAAAGAAACTTCTGTAGCCTCTTAATAATTTCTTACCTCCTCTCTTTTTTGTAGAACAGCAAGATTATGAGACACGCAGTGAGAACAACCAGGAGGACACTAAGCACAGCACCAACAGCTTGGCTTCTCCTTGAAAGACCTTTATGTATTTGGGTCTCCTCATCTGTCTGTTGCTGATTGTTTCCTGGATCATTGGTTGATCTAGCAATGCAAATTGAAAAGATACGATCTATTGATAAATTTTGTTAAACTCAATTAGAAACAGCAGATTAAAAGAAGACTTGCCACACCATCCTGTCATTCCAACCTAACAGCTGTACTAACTGCATTTAGGGGATTTCATCCAAATAAAAAACAACTTGAAAAACACAAACATATGTACGGTGCCTACATGCCAGAATGCTATCAAACAGTGCATGAAACTACAGTCAAGACTGCAGAGCACAATTAAGCACTCCAGAGCTTATACAGTAGCAGTTATTCACACAAAGCTGCTGTTTTAGAACCAAATCTGCACTTGGGCAAGCTGCAACAGCTACAGAAATTATCTACCTTTCATCTGACTATGGCACTACACACACTAAATTCCCTCAATAGGTTTAAATCAGAACCAAGAGTTTGCCTGTGCTTTCAAGCTAGCAGCCAGAAAATAAACACTCCCAGAAAAAGTCACTCCATTTTTCACAGTGAGGCTGCCTACCTGTCAAGAACATTGTAAGCATCTAAATACAGACACTCTGCTTTTAACAACACTGTCCTCTCACAAATCAGTAGATTAACTGATCATATTTAATTGCAGAAATACTTCATTGTTCCTTGAAAACCTGTAATGATTTTCCATTCCAGGCTAAAGAAGTGCGACGATAGAGGGGAAGCTTTGTCACAGTTTCAAAGTTTTCCAGACAGCAAGGCAAGGGGGAACCAAACACCACATCCACAAACTGTTTGCTCCTCTCAGTAACATGAAAGAGCATGTTTTGTCAGCTACAGTGGGTTTTACTTAGTGAAAACAGTGATATTAATCCCACTGTGCCTCTCCATCTTTAGGTCCAGATCAGTTTGGCAAGCTTTAATTTAGTAGTCATGTGCCGAACACTGCATAGATGATCATCAATTTATCTATACGCCTACTGCGTTTTTAGCTTTTCCCTTTTTCCCAATCACTGTAACAAATAAACACAAAAATGCCTTTCACTGAGAAGTGCTGACAAAAGCTGCTTTCAGAAAACAGTCAGCTACTCACATTAATGGACACACAGCAGATGTGTACCAGGTGAATAAATACTGGCAATCTGCTGTCTCATGAAGGAATTCAGGAATGCCTTCCTTCGCTTCTGGATTGCAGTGGAAGAAAATGGTTGAAGACACAAACTTTGATTTATCTTTACCACATCTGGAGTCAGATGAAAATATGACATCCAAATCATCATCTACAATGAGAAGAAAAAATTGTAGTTTACCTCATTCTTGAGAACCATCCATAAACACTAGACCCTGGAAAAAAAAAAAACTAACTAGCTAAAGGAAGTCATTGCTTATGCAGCACAACCAGACATGAAAACAGGAGATGAAAGTCTTCTATCTTGCATAGTTTTTATCAAAGTCTTCCAGCTTCAAGTCTTTCAGTCTTCAATTGTCAAGCCCTAATCCCTATTAATGCCATACTTGCAACTGAGCTTACACAGCAAAAAAAGGAAAGAAATCCAAATTATGCTAGACAGGTTAGGATAGCTTTACAGAAATGGATTAGTATAGATGTTGTGAAGCAAGAACTATTTTCTGATGAAGCAATTCACAGAGTATCAAGCAATTCTCTCTGGTGAGCTTATACTTACCATCAACGTAATATTTGGCATTTCTGGCAGAACCAACTCTCCGAATGCGCTGTTCATTGGTTTTCACCTGGCAGATGTTTGCTCCAAAGCATTCCGGGGAACTTGAATTTGTTATACCAGAAAGCTGAATTTGATACACATATTTATCACCATTTGTCCGTACATCACCAGAAGCTGTGTACAACCTGAAGAAACAAGAGGAAAAATCTATTCTTAAGTCTAAACTCACAGGTTGGGGGTATTCCCAAAACATACTGGCAACAGTAGTAGATGCTATCACTGGTTGATTCCAGAGCAAGCTGAGTGATATTTAGCATAAATATAATCCTTAGCAAGCACTGAAAGCAGATTTTTCCAGCTATACTGCCCTCAATGTATGAGTGAACATGTAAATACCTCCACAGGTTTAAGGTAATATGAAGACAAAAGCATGATTCAGTGGCTCATACACACTGCTGACTGTGAAAATCACATGGTGTGCTCTGCAGCTATGATAAATGGCACAGTTTAGGGATCTTCTCCAGAAAGGTAACTAGTTCTACCATTCTGTTGTTTTGGGGTTTGTTTGAGTTTTTTTTACTCACTTGGAATAAACATCCCCCAAAGAAAAGTTTTTCCCAGTTGCAGGATTAATGACTGTTCCATTCACCACCTCTACCTCCTGCTGCTTCACAGCACAAGCTGCACGTGTGTCCCACGTGATGTAGTAAGCACAGTTTTCTTCATCAAACCTACCAAAAAAAAGAGAGAGCTGATGATTCCAGGAAAGAGTAACAAGTTTTCAGCATCTTGAGAAAAAGAAAAGACAAATGCTAACCCACATGTGACAATGTCCTGCCTAAGCATCACACCTAGAGTAAGCTAAAATAGTCAAGTAGCACTCAAAAAAGGCTACCTGAAGAATCACATTGGATTTTTTCTGCAGTTTCATGATTTTAGAAGACTTGGCTGCACCTGAACTTCCTACTGAAAATTCCAGAATTCCCACAGTGTATCAAAGGGGTTTATTGATATATTTTAGCTAGCAAACATATCAGGCTGCTTTTTCGCAGCATGGTAAACCTGCCTTTTATTTAAGCAGGAGAGATATAAGTTAGTGTCCTGGTTCACATCATTGCTAGGGACAGGGGGAAGGACATCTTTTCTAGGGAGAAGGGGTCCCTCCTGGGCCAACACAGCATGGCAGAGGGACCCCAGTCACGTATTGTCGTCTTGTTTGAATCATTCAGCTCCTTCTTGTATTCTCTGTCATTGCTATTGTTGCTGTTACTGTTCCTTTTCTTATCTCATTTACATATTTCCAGTAAATTGTTATCTCAACCCATGATCATTGCCTTTTGTGCCTCCACTTGCCCTCTCGAGCCTTTGGAAGGGGCAGGGGGGGAACAAGCAGCGTGTAGTTTCAGTGGGAGCACTGAAATTAGAGAATACCATTCCTAAACCATGACAGCTAGTCAGACTTCGCTGCCTAGTTCTTTGACTCACGCAGAACATTTTGTCCAGTTTTCCAATTCCACAAGCAATACAGAGTTAATAATATCAAGACTAAGCAAAAAGTCCTCAAGGTTTCTAAGTGTTTGTGATCAAGCATATATATACCTTATTTAAGAGGTCTTCTGGTTAAATACACCCTAGAGAAAATGTTCTTCAATAAACAGATTTTGAACAGAGTTAAGAGTGGTTGTACCATGACACTGGCTACTGATACTGAAAATAACAGTATCCAAGCCATTGTCAGATGTAATTTGGACGCAGAATGCTTCATTTTTTTCCCAGAAATTTCAAAATAAATACAAAATACAATGTTTATGGAAATGAACTATTGCACAAGCTCCAGAAGACCCTATGCCTTGCAAGTACAGACCATGGATTATTTTAGGGACTGTCCAACAGAGCAGATAGTCCCTGTCCTGAGATTTAAGGGTTTACTACAGAAGTACAAAACAATCAGCCATGAAGATCAGTGGTATGTAAATTTATTACTCACCTCTGCAGCATGGGCATGCCAACTGTTCTTGCACATTTCAGTTCTATAATTGTGGTTACTTTCTTACTTTTCCTACATTCTTGCGCACTGGAATAACTAATATACACTGTATCACCTAGAAGAAAAAAATGGTGTGGAAAGGTTTTTGTAAGCAGCTGTCAGAAATTTCCTTTATTCATTCCTTAGACTTCCTTACTTCCAGCATTCTTTTTCCCTACACTGACCATTTATCAATTACAATACTTCAGTAATTTGAGACATTCACACTTGTGACCATTTAAAAAACACAGGCAATACATGTCAGTACTTGTAAACAGATATAAAATTTCCCTGAGCGCCAATTTGAAAAATATTCCTTAAACTAGAAGCTTGAGTAGAGATTATTGGGTTTCATTCGTTTTCCTAAGAGTGGAGCCAATTACTCATCCTCCACAGGCTGCTTTAATTGAAGAAGTTAGTAGATGCAAAATCTTTTCAAACTAGATGACCAAAAATTACTTCCCCTCTCACAACTACAGAATCACAGACTGGCTAGGCTGGAAGGGACCCCTGGAGGTCATCTGGTACAAGCCCCCTGCTCAAGTGGGGTCTCTTGGAGCCAGCTGTCCAGGACTATGTCCAGACAGCCTTTGAATACCTGCATGGTAGGAAATTCCACGACCTGTGCCAGTGTGTGGGTATCCTAACTGTAATAAAAAGGTTTCTTGATGTTCAGACAGATAATTAATTTCTTACAGCTTTAACAGTATCACTGTTTATTTCCTTCAATGTTATCTCATGGCTTAAAGGTTACATTCTGTTTTCATTTTTAAACAGAAGATTCACAGATAAAAATAGCTCAAAATAAAGGTTTCAACATAATTCAAGAACTGCTACAGCCAGGCTGGAAGATTTAAACCTTTAATCTCTAGCTCTCTACGGGAACAAAAAGTAACTCTACCTGTCACATTCAGCTTCTGCGTATGAACAAGTCCAAGAACTTGAACATCTCCATCGTGGCTTTTCCTGCAAATACTGGCTCTTTCAGGGCAGCCTGTGGGTCCCTCGTGTACCCTCTGACAGAGGTTCACATAGTACCTATACAGAACATGGTAGACAAAACTACTTTAAAATTCATTTAGGCTAAACTGAAGAAGTGATACACAAACTTTAGAATCTTCATGGGAAGCTAGACAGGTTGCAAGAAACAACATCTCAAATTAGCTGACAGAATACAACATGTACTAAGGTTTGGCAGATTACTTCTAACTATCATTTTCAGGTAAAAGACTGTGTAAAAAAAATAATTGATTATTTACCAGATTAGGTCACTAGTTAATTTTGACCTAGGTCCAAAGTAGGAATTGGAAGAGAGTCAAGAAACATTCTAAAGCTTTTTCATTTATTAAAATTATAGTACTACCCTAATTTCAGCATCTCCTCTGAGTTATACCAGTTTAGACATGTTAGAGCAGAGAACTGCCAGCCAGGTGGCGAATGCAGAGTTTTGTTACCCCACAGTTTGCCGTAAGTTTAGAATTAGATGCTGTCATCCTTGCCAGTTCATTACTATTTCCTATTTGGAGGAGGGAGGCTGGAGAGGTTGACTTCCTGACATCCATGTTTTCCACTATGCTAATACATCAAGGAATATGGGTGAAAAGCCCCAGTTAAACATCAGAAAATAAGTTATAAAGTTGAGTCAAAAGAAAGCAGCTAAGTAATTAAGACTTTTCTTCAACAAGAATCAAAAAAAAAATAGCATTTAAACAACAAAATTACATTTTTAAGATAGCAGTTTAAATAGAAAGCTTTTAAATAGCTTTCAGTTTAGGCATATTAATCCTTTAAAAAGGGTTACCAATAGATGGAAAGGGTAAGAAAGAAGCATGTGATTATTCAGTCTCTTCAGATAAAATAGGTTCTTTTCTCAGTTTTTTTTTTATATTTATATGAAGTGTTAAGCACTGACAGTTTTAAGACACCAAGCAGGGACTAAACAGAAATACTATGTCACATTACAACTGTACTGATAAGCAAGATGCTCCCTGTGAGTTGTGCATTACTCACGAGTTGCCATTGTGGAAAAAGATCCATGATCCTGTCAGGGAAGAGAGCATTCTCAAGTCGTATGTTCTATGTTTTTGGACAAACTTGCACTCCATTTTCTTGGGAGGACAAACAGCTTGAGTCTTCCATTCAAATGTTACAGCACAACCAAGAGTCTCACTGAGAAGGTACGGGCTCCCAACACCAGCATTTTCATCACATGTAAAGATAATGGTAGATTCCTTTCTTGCAGTTGCTATAAGGGAAAAGGTTGGAAAAAAAGAAAAAGCATATTTTACAAGAGGCTTGAAGGCATGCATGGATTTTAGTGCAGCTGAATCTTTGTTAGCTAAGATCCTTGTACATAAAGTATAGGAAGTACTTACTGCTACTACAGAATCCCCACTTTTCATCTCCCTGGTAGTTTTCAGTTGTAGCACACCATGGCTTATTCTTCCCTTCTGTAATACATTCCTCATAGGTCTTCCCTTTGTACTTGAAGGGGAACACACAGAGCTCTCCCTTTTCAGTCACTGAGAAGGAAAGGTATAATCTCATAACTACACGCAGTAGAATAAGAGGCATATCCATATTTGGAACCTTATTCAAAGCCTGTACTTCAATACTAAAGAAAGGTCAGTGGCAGACAACAGAAATACTGAAACACTGAATTTAAACTCAATTAGAAAACCATTAGAAAATTTAAACCAAATTAGAAAACCAGACATAGCATACAATTAGCAGCAATCATCCCTATGGAAAAGTTGCAGTGTCTCTTCCAGGGGGATACACGCTGATGTTGCAGATTAGTGTGATGCTTGTGATTTAGCAAAACTACCTGTTTCTACTGCTCTATGTAAAAAAATCTATGTTGCTTCCTCCTGTCACAACAAAACCCCATATTTTAAGGGAAAAATATCCTGACAAGTTTTGAACATAAAGAATGGGTCTGCTCTGATCTCACCTGGAGGGCACCGATCACCTCCTGTATATTGCAAGATGACTGTTTCATCCTGGTGGCTGTAGTCCATTCTCATTTCCTTTATGTTTCCAAAAGATGACATGCCACTTTTAGATGTCAGACACACTGCCCCATCTCTGCATTTTCCCTGGGGCAAGCCTACACTGCACACACCAACGTGGTAATTGTTGGATCCAGAAAATACCTGGGTAGACAATCAGAAGCATCACAGCAAGTCTAGAGTCAATGTAAAGTCACATAAGTGCTTAGTAAACTGAGTCTCAGGCAGCACTTGCATAAAGTAAGAGGAAAAGATAACTAACTTCGCAAGTCTGGTCTTCCTTAATATGACAAAATTGCAGATAAAACACACAGGACTACAGATAAAATACGTTCAGCAGACCTACTTTCTCATTCAAGATTCTGTCAAAGGTGAAAATTTCTCATTCCTTTACCCATCGCTGTGTCCACTAACTTCACTCTCAAAAACATTAAAATGTTATACCCTCTAGTAATATTCCCAAACAAGTATCGATACTGACCACAGCACATTTCAGCCTTTTCTCACACAGAATGCTTAAAAGAAACCCTTCCCACAGTTTTAAAATGTTGATAGCAATAGACAATTACAAATAAATAAATAAATGTCACACCACAAGAAGGCATTACCTCGAATGATCTTCCAGAAAGGCTGGTCAGGTTAAATGTATAGTGTAACTGTTCATCAATCACAGAGCAGCCTAAAGTTTTCACTTTATCAGGACACACAAGGGGAGTTTCCCACTCAAACACAAATGTGCAGTCAACTTTCCTTATCATCTTTGGCTTACCCTGTTACCAAAGAACACAGAAAAATGCGTTTAATTTTTGGAGAGTTTGGTGTTGTCTCTGCACTTTCCCCCTTCCCCAATAGTTAACCTCAGTTACTACCATGGCTAGACTTCATTGATTGTAGGTCAAGCACTGTATTTATAACCAGTATCAAAAAAAACTTTCAAGGGAAGTGCATTCTACCTAGCTTCAGAAAACAACCAAGGTACACAAGCTTTCTTCTTAATTAGGGTTGAGATTTTGATGTTCAGCTCAGTTGCAAGCAGCAAAAGTGTGAGAGCTGTGCTTCTTGATGGCAGAGAACATTAAGAAATTTCACTAAGGTTTAGAGAGAATACTATTTACTTTATCATGTTTTAATCTTAAGTATTAGTATGGTCTGTGTAATATTCAGAGCTGCCTCAAGTTTCAGCTCATGTCCTGCGTTGATGGAAAATGGTTTCACGATCTTCAACAAGCTCTAGTTTGACAAACATATCCAAGTGCTTCTTTACAGTTTGTCGCAGCATTGAAAAAATCCAAGAAACGTCAGATTCACATCACCATGCAAACTCAATTTAGTGTTTGGGTGTTGACACAAAATAAAAACATAAGTAACTAAATGCAAAATTTTTTTTAAGTTATGTGTGATTATGGAAAATGTTATAGCATAGAGGGAACACTTCGCAGTAATACCTGTACAGTTATTAGGGTTCTTGTGTTAGCTTGAGGTACAAGTACAAACTTTAGGGTCTAAACAAGCTGCATTAAGCATTAAGTTTAATGTCAGCAATAAGTTATCATTACATTACTTCTGTAGAATTTGACCCTTGATTTCATCAGAACCTGTCACCCTCAAACTTGAAGTTCATGCACTCAATTAAATTTTGGCCAGGCAAGAAAACAAGTATGATACTTCTTGAAATGAGTCTGTCCATACATTATAGAAACAAAACCTTGACTTATTTTTAAACAAAGCTAACAGTGGTTACACCACCCACTTTCCATTACACTCCAGTATCAATGTAAGTTTAACAGCTATCTTACCAAACTAGTTCCTTGGCTGCAGTGAAATACAATAACAGAAGTATAGTTCAATCCATTGTTTATCTGACAAGGAGTAGTGCTGTTGTAAGTGATGTAAACTTCATTTGCCGCCTTATTGAACTGGGGAGGTTCAGTAACACGACCAATATCCTACACAAGCAAAAATATGTATTAACAGAATTACAGGACATACCTAGACACTAGATCAGCCCAGAGATTCAAATTAATTCAGACTCATCTGTTTGGTTTACATGGGAGCACAACTATTGCACTTCCAAAAACTGCATTCTGTACTCGAAGGACAGCCATTACATTTCAATCCTAACAAAACACAAGTTGAGCAACTCAAAACAGTTATTGACTAAACTTGACAAAAGCCAGGGAGTTTATGCCTCTTAGAGGTAGATTCTTCTTTATATTAATGTGCCAAATTACCAACACATTACTTAAAGATAGCATTCACAATGGAATAAAGTCCCTAGATAAATACGGAAATTTGTGGAAAACAATCACAGTTTTTTATGTCTATTTCTAGAGCTTACAGACAAGTCCTCAAAAGCAAAAGCCAAGATCTCTCAAGGTAATGACACAGACAATTAGTCAATCCTCTGTAACAGGCTTGCTATTTATGTAGCTGTCAAGTTCTTACATGAAAGACCTAAGTGCATTTTGGAAGCATACTAGCATCTAGACTGCTTCCAATTGCAACAGGCTATCACAAGACCAATAAAGCCACAGAAGGGCTAAGACATTCTACCTCCCAGTGTCCATATTTGGCACACACCACTTTGGCACACAAGTTTTTTTCACTACATGAAAAAGATTCTCTGTAGCAATTTTTATATTTATCACAGTATTAAATCTTCTGACATCCAAAAAGATCACTGGGCTTCAGTATAGGAAAATACTTGTTCATAGGAAAAAGCAATAAAAGGGAACTTTGCAGAGGAGATTTTAATTCTGCATTCCATTTCTTTAATCCACTGTCAAGCCTCTGGTTCAAATCAGGTCTCTAGGCAGGGATATTATATTAAACTATTAAGGAAATGCACACTTCAGTGATTCCTGGCATAGTACTTACTATTGGCGATTCATTAACGGGAACCATGCAAACAGCTGCTCCAGGTGGGCAATTGACATCTTTGATAGGATTGAGAGGTTCACAAATGTTGATGTAGAAGTCTGGAGAAACCTCTGTAATATCTTCATCCACAAATGCCTCATAATACCCAGTGCGATGGATCAGAGGAGACAGGTCAATAATGGAACTGTCATTCATTACTGAGCACTTCACCTACAAGAAGGTACATTCATTGCTCTTATTCTTTTATGACTTGCTTTGATTAATTGACAAACATCTAATGCTTCTTGGGGCCAGAAGCATGGCTACATTTAAAAGTTTCAAATGTAAGCATTTGAAAAGTTTCAAAAGCAGCATTTGTTGTAATTTTTGCTTCTCCATAGATACTAAACACCTACATGCAGCATATGAAAAACCTTGATCGTTTAAACATTCTTATGGAATGGAACCCCTATCAGAACAATGCCAAGACAAAGCTCTTGCACACATATTCCAGCACACATAGTCACTATGACTTTGTAAGATCAGGCCCCATGACTTCCTCTTCTCACCTCCACCAGCTCCAACAAACAACTTTGGTTATAACAACATAAAGTTAGTGTATTGCAAGTTGATGGCTTGAGTACTACATTTCCACAGACCAATTTCACACACTCTTAAAATGCATAAACCTACTGAGAGTCTACGAGGAATTTGAGAAATCTATTCCTGTTTAGATATTGGAGAAGGAGCAACTAACAAAATAACCATTAAATTTCAGGACAAACAATCATTGTTGTTACCTAGATATCACACTGAAATAGCTTGGGTCACAGTGAAAAAAGGGATCTTGTACACTATACATAAGGATCACCAAATGGAATTCACAGGCTAGAAAACAGAGTGGGGTTGGGTATTGTTGATTTGCATTGCAGCATGGTATTACTGAAGGGGAAACCAAAAACTATGTGTAGCTGAAGAAGAGGATGTGACAGTTCCTGTTGGGGAAAGAAAAATTGGAAGATGTTTTCCTAAATGGAAGCAAGAGCTATTGTAGTATTGTAGAAACAGTGATGAGGAGGAAAAACAACTTGTTGCCGAGAATGATGATCACAGTAAAAAAAAATCATTAGGCAGATTCACAAAAGAAAATATTCAGGTATTAAGAAAATGTCTAAATTAATCCAATAGTTAATTTAGCCTTCTGTTCCTAGTGCTGCCCTTTTACTCCATGCACTTACCCTCTACTGGTCATCTTTAAGTAGATAAAATTACCAAAGGACTACCTCAAAGCATCGACTGGAGCACCAGTTCAACTAAACTGAGCAGATTATGTTGTTACAGCATATGTTGTACATCAGAAGTAGATTCTAAATTCACGCTATCAAGGTTTATTGGGTTTTGCACTGAGCAAACTGGTCATGCACTTGTCTGACATGTTTCTAGTCATCTGCTTAGAAACAAAGGCTATCCCCATGCACAGAGGTGCTATCCATCCTCAAGTCAGCTTCAGCTCCGCTGGCCTGCTGCACTGGAGGATCTTCATCATTTCCCAACATGACACCCTATGGCTGTCATTTGAACTGTACAGAAAAGCAGCTAAACAGGTTCCACTAAGGGGTTATTCTCAAGTGTTAGAAGTTTTAACCTGGCTCAACACACAAAGCACGAGTTTGTCAAGTATTGCTCACCCCTGTTGGAAATGTCAGTATGGAAAGCATTCAAGAACTCCTATATGAATTTGGGTTCTGTACTACAGGAAGAAACCTTTCCCTCAAAGAATTTAAAATATATTGCTATTATATCTAACATCTCCCCCCCCCCCCCCCCCCCCCCCCCCCCCCCCGAAATTTTAAGTCTCATGAGTGTTTTCTGGAAAAGTAATTCTTACCTCTTCTTCACAGGCCAAGGAAGTATGCCAAGAGAAATAACTAGTGCAAGTCTGCTCGTCAAAAGACACAAAAACAGGCCGGCTCTCATCTCCAGCATGAGACTTGCATACAAAGGTAAAATAGCTTTTATGCTTCAGTGCAGGGTCTGCAGGGCAGGGATCTCCATCTTCATAGACAAGCTTTAACACCTGATCTTCATAACTTAAAGTTTTACTCTGTTTTCCAGCATTAACTGGTTTTCGGCCACCTGTGATGCAGACAGCTAAAGAGAAAAAAAAGAAAAATTAAAAAATAAACAGATCAAGTCTGATGCAACTTCCCTGAAAAACTGCACCATACAACATAAACAGCAGGAAACTTAAGATTTTAGCACCACTTTAGTTTTCCTAAAAAAGAATGGCTTTGCCACACCATCCAGAGTTGCCATTAAACTGAGCTGAACTGCACTGATATGAAGACCAAATATTGCCTTTATTACTTCATCAACCAGCTGAATGTACTGCACCTATACATGCTTAAGCAGCCACAGAGCAGTGTTTGGTTATCACTACTCTGTACACCAAGCAACTAACACAAAATGTCAGACAGATTATATATCATTTTTTAAGATGCCTCTTAAAAACCAAGTCAATCCAATATTTTCTTCTAACTCCAAAAAAATAATTTTCAAAACAAGCAATATTGCTACTTTAGCATCTAAGATGCTAAAGCATTATTTCATACTCAATTTGACAGAAGAGCTAGTAATTCAACCTCCAATTAAGCAGCTTTAAAACCAGTTAATTAAGCAGAAAGCTAACTCCTACTGATGTTTCAGAAGTACCCAGAACAGAAAACTAGAAAGAGGATTGGCAAAGGTTTGAAGTACAGATGCATTACAGCAATGCATCACTATAAAGTTCACTCTAGCTGGAAGATTGCAATGTCTCCATTTTCACAGCATTAAAGACATGCAGTAGAAGCACCTACATTCCTGCTCTCATGTTCAAAGAAATACCCACTTAGTTCTCTAGGAACTAAAGGGACTGGGACTTGAACTGAGCCTATGTGAATGGCGTTGGGTAAAAATATATGGCCTCATTTCCTAAAACAGTTTTAGGTTGTTCTTTTCCTAGTCAGTACAGCCATCATCTGTTCCCCTCACTCCTTCTGCATTTGCAGTAAAACATCACATTTTACAGTAAACTTGAGCATAACCATTTCTTTTGGTTGCCCTATAGTCAATGATTACAGCACCAGAGAGGAAAAGTTGCTTACCAGCTCCATTAGCACATGAACTTTTAGCTTCAGCACAAACATTCAACTCAATTATTCTGTTGTGTGAATCACTGATGGTATAGCCAGACTCTCGCTTTAATGGTGTCAAATCAAACAGGTGGCCTATAGGGAGATCAGGGAATGATTTAATCTCTTTTTCAGATTCAAAATCAAAACATTTCTTTGTATTACAAGCTTTCGCTACTTAATTTAGTAAGAAGGTTAACCAAATTCTATTTGTCTGCTAGCTTAGAAAGTCAAACAGTTACTTATTCACATTAACAGAGGAAAAACTAGTTTTGAACTATCAGCTATTTATGTTCCAAGATATTGCAGTACAAGAGATTTCTACCATCAGCAAGCTTGTTAGTCACTATCCAGAGGATGTGACACACTGGCCTTTTCTAACAAAGTCCCTCAAGAACACATACACAGTAGTGCAGCTTCCAGCAGCCTCTGCCACATACAAAATCCTGAGGCCTCCTCACCTGTTGCAGGATTGGTTACCCGACAGTCATTTTGCACATTTCTTTTAAGAGGACACGCAGCAGCAGTGAACCATAAGAAGGTATATTCACAATCTTCAATGGCAGTTATAAGTTCTGGCTTTGATTCCTAAACACAAAAGAGGGGAGAGAGTGATGTCTCTAGAGTCTAAGATTTCACACCAACAGATTTATCCTGCTGCCTGTAGCTGAGCTCAGTTCAGTTGAGTTCAAACACCAGTCCCAAAACCTGACAGATCATCATGAACCAGTGAATTAATCCAAGGACAGAGTATTTAACTGTGATTATTTCAAATACACAACAATACAGAATCTTTATCAGGAGAAATAAAATTAATGAGAGGAGAGCTAAAGGCAGCCTAGGGCAATAGAAAATCCAAAAGGCAATTAAAATCTCATCAAATGAAGAGTGCTTAAGGGCAAGGCATACAGATGTGCAGGAGTTAAGAGCTACACAGCCAATAGCATTATTTACTACTTGAAACACTTCACAACCTGCACTATATTCATCTTCAAGACGTAAGCAGATGATCTGAAGCTATTACAGATAAGAAAATTTGTGCTAACAGGACACCCAAAATGATCTCTTAAAAATTGCTCAGCATCTAAAATGCAAGTACTTGTAAGTCTTTCTGCTTGCATGAACACAAGAAATCCCAGCAGAAGGAACCCACTTACAATTCTGTTTTCATCACACTTGAGGCGCAATATTGTTGTTTTCTTCCGAGTTTTATCTGGACACTGATCTCCATTAATGTATTTCAGGACAAAAGTGACATTTTCCCAACGAGGACCATCAGCCACTTCCCCAAGACTGGTACATTTTGTACCCTCAATGAGGGAGGCAGCAGCATCAGAAGGGCAGGAACCTATACAGATAAACAAAAACTGCATTACTCCACATTAGTAAGGTGTACTTGCCTGGAATAGAAGTCCACTCACTCTAGTTTCAGGTATATCATGGCTGATCTATCTCCAGGCCATTGTCCAAACCATACTCATCAGGGTGTATTTTCCTCAAAAATCACAACTAGCAGCAATGGTCTCATATCACTTAAGGTAATGTAAAAAGTCGTGGCAGCTACCACAGGGGAAGTAGGTTACTACAGAGTGGAAGCCTACAGTTTGGCCTCGCACTGCACAAAATGTAGAGTCAGTCAAAAGATGCCATAGGAAAATTCTGAACTGATTATTTTAGTCTTTAAGAGCTATAGCAAACTTTGGATAAGGACAGAAGAGGTAGACTGCCAAAGTTACCAAGAGAAGAGCTGCTAGTGAATCTCACCCACTAAGCAGATGAAAATGACGCTCACAATCTACCTTTCCCTCTGGTGCTAAAATCACTGTCTCCACACACTTTGCTTTGTGATTTATTTCACTCAGAGCAGACATCAGCAATACTGTCCTACCACTTGCCTTCCCTAGCTATAGGAAGAATATATTTGTATTGTATACTTACGTGTAGCACCGTAAGGTACTAAGGGTTTGCAGACATTAATATAATATTTCTGGGTAGTAGCAGATATAGCAACAGCCTCCCAGTTCTCTCTGTGTCGTGTCAGGGATGAAAAGTCATAGAACCTTCCCTCATCATCCCTATACAAAAGATTAAAAGCATGCAAAATAATTAAGCATTTTAAAGCTGCAATTCTTAAGTTACTACAGTAACTTTAACCTGATAACTCTTAAGCAGAGTATTACACTGGAAAAGAAGTCTGCATCAGATGCAGTAGTCCCCAGAAACTTCAAATTCAGTAGAGGGATATATCACTGCACCAGCTACCCCCACAGAAAACTGTCCACATGCACATAGCTCTCAGCCAATGCAAGAGCCAATTCCAGCTTTTAATTAAAGCATGTTGGCTTTCAGTGCATGGCAAGGATACATACAGTTCAGTGCACTGTTTTACCTTACAGCAGAGACCTATAATGAGGCCAGATATTCAAATTCTGGGCCAAGTATTAGCCACACTTGACCCCAACATGCAATCTTAATGAGCTAGTACTTGGTTGTGACAGATACAAATTAAATTTTTCCTGAAGCATTGTTTGGTGGAAGTTCCAAACAGACAGTTGTAGTCTTATTTAAATAAGCTATTGCTAAATAACAACTAGACACTTGCAAAAACCTAACATACTCAGCATTCAACCATCAATAAATACATACCAAACAGTTCTCTTCTATTATTCCCCAGGAGAATCTCAAAGTTCGGATTTTTTCCCCCAATGAAAGTAGTTTTCAGAAGCACAAATTGCAAGTTATTTAAAATATTATGTATTGGCATTGAATGCTACATTAGCTGGTCAAAACACAATAGATAAAGGGGCAGTGTCGCAATGAATTGAAAGAAGGCTGTATTTGTCTCTCTCAACATTCAGCTCCATTTTAATTTTGTGGAAATAACTTACTTGTAGGAACACTCAGTAGATTTAACAGGTGGGCAAGCATACTGAGTATGCCATTCAAACATGTAGGTGCAGTCTGGAGTTTCCTTCAAAAATACAGGCTGGAAGAACACAATACAAAATTAATTTGCTTTCTCATTTAGACACATTAAAACTATGAAATGTCTCAGCCGCACCTCAGAAAGCCTCAGGAACACATATCTTAGAGCCACACTATGCCTCTGACCAGCTAAAAAACATGGCTTCTCCCAAATCTGAGTTTATCCACATGTGTACTTCTGCTAAAAGGGCAGTCACTAAGAATTGCTGCCTCCTCCATGAAATAAGAAGACCAAAGTAATTCTAGACACCACTGTTTAAGAACAGTAAGGGAATCACAAATACAGACATATACTAAAAGCAAGTAACCAGTTTATTTTAGTCTGGCTATGTAATACTTGCTTTCCTGCACATTCAACCTTCTGCCTTTTATTTCTTTCAAAGAAACAGCTGTAATTTATGGAAGAACATCCCTTCCCAACTTCTCCAAGAGCTTTGGTAATGACAGACAACCCTTAAAGGAACGACTTGCACTGATCTTCCTGGGCAATGATAAAGGTATCATCCTTCAAAACATTCTTCATTTTTTTTGTCCCCTTACAGGACCTTTGAATTCCCTGTCTAATCTGTAAATGATTTGGCATGTTCATGTTCTTCACCCTAACCTTCCATACTTTAAAAAAGAGGGCAACTCTGGAAGCCAGTATGTACAGGAAGCATGTTTTGAAACTAACCTCAGATGTAGTCTTGTCACAATAGAATAATATAGCAGTTGATCGTTCATATATTTTATGGCATTTTTCTCCACTGGTGTAATTAATCATTATTAAACCATTTTTGAAAGTCAGTTTGTCTGTACGTAAGCCTAGAAGCAAAGAGTTGAGAAAAGTCAACAGCTACAGTAAACACACAACTGCAGTAATGCCTCTGACAACAGGGTCACATAAAATGCACAATTAAAGAATAGATAGTAAATTGGTCTATCTTTGATTTACTCAACCTTCCTCTAAAAACCTACAATCCAGTTATTGAGGGACTACTACTCCAGCACAGTAAGGCTTAAGCTCATTCATAATTGAGTGCCAAGGTAGCTACACATATGACATTTTATCCGCACATTGAGCAAAAAAACAGTGAAGTGCTTTATCTCATTAGATGTACTAGATTAGCAAGAACCCTTCTTCTATCACACTCTGGCTAATCTTCCTGTTTTCTAGGTTTGTTCAGGTAAGTGCAGTACCTGCTTCTTTTCTGAAAGTAGGGTATGTCTTCTTTACTTGACACGATGCAACACTGTGATCATCTCCATCGCAAGGTTCTGTTATTTCTCCACAAACTCTGAAGTAGTAGTCATACTCGTCTGTACTCACTTTGATATCTTCATTAGAAAGTGGCTTCAGGTTAAAAACGTGACCATACCTTGGATCTTTCACCTGGCAATCATTTCCTTTAAGGAGAAGTTAAGAATTTAAAATACAACTTAAGATCTATTAGCCTTGCCAAATACACTGGGGACAATTAAAGCTTACTGGACAAATAAGGTCACAAAAATGAGTAGCTACTTGAGGGCAGTAATACTGAAGAAGTGTCTTAGTATCGTAGTTCAGCTAAGCAACTCATTTTGGGAAGTCACCAATATCCAGAACTACGTGACTATATATAGATGACACTTTTCTTTTATAACTGCCACTAAAGCAAGATGCAAAAGTCACAACGTAGTTCAAAAGCTGCCTCAGAGTGGTCTCAAGTTATTCCTTCAGCTGAACCTGTGCTGAAGGTTAAGCACAGAATCAGAAGCAGTAAGTCCAGAACTTGCTTAATTATCTGGAAAGAACAGCAAGGTCACAAGATCAAAGCAAAAGGCGTCCTAGATGTCAGCCTTGTATCTTCTTTTAACAGCTCTGGAGTTTGCTGACTTAAGAAAATAATTAGTCACAGGAAACAGTTACTCCAGCTTATAAATCTACAATGATGCACATAAAATAAGGTTTAGGAAAATTCTAGTTCCACATGTCTCATTAGCTGATATACGTCAGTGACTTTGCTGTTGATCAAGTCTTCCGTTTTAAAGCGACCCTTTGCTCAATATTCTGAAGCTTTTTAAAAAATCGTCAGATTGTATGAATTGAACATTATGCACTTCTCAATCATCCAAGTTGGTACCAAGCTATAAAGACATCAGTTTTCCCCCGTTCAAAACCACAATCCAGTCACCAGTGTCCTGCACAGTAATCACGTGCTACAGAACAGCAGTTTGTGAACATTCGTCATGCCACGTCAGATCATCGGCAGTTTCAAAAATGTCTAGGACCACTGCAATGGATCCTTTACAGGAAGGCCAGATGTTTTATAAGGAATTATCTGCAAGTTGCAAAACAAAGCCTGAAAAGGCAGAGAAGATGCCTACACACTCCATCTGCCATCTAAGAGACAATCAAATACCAAAACTAAAACTTGTGATTTTTTATTGCACATCCTGGAGTCAAATACAAACTGAGACTCCCCTACTGGCCTCTCTCCCATTGTCTAACTAGGGTCAAGTTTAGTCTTGCTTCCAGTCTTCAGTGAGGGACAGGGAATGACTTGCCAGGCACAGAATCAACTCTGTTCTCATGAAAGCTGATGCTTTAATATTTACTAGCAAGTCTGTCTGTGATTTAACAAGGTTAAATTTTGTTTTCTCAAAACAGCATTATTACTCTATCTTCTTTCCCTAGATAGGCAAGTACATTTGCCTGTCATCCTAATTTGGACTTTTAACATTAGATAGGATTTGTAGTTAGTTTAAAGCTCAGAATAGACATTCCTCCACAAGCCAACACTTTTAACAGAAAGATTCACAGGGCAAGAAACCAACGTAATTTCATTCAAGTATTTATTACTTGTACAGTTTGACTGATACTTCAAAGCTCAAATAACTACACTTACCTTCTGCTCTGTGAACAGGACATGCTGCCAAGGTCCTCCAAACAAAGACAAACTCACAGTCATTCTCTTGCTCCAACACTGGTGATCCCTACAGAAAAGAGTTATATAAAGGAAGTTACTAATAATTACACTGCAAGTCTCAAAACACACATGCATGGCTTTTTTTTTTTTATTGCAGTTGCACAGTTTAAAGTCTCCACTACCAAATTTCAGCACTGATGTTCAGCAAAGAGCTGCTTTTGGTGGCTCACAGGATTCCATGATAGATCACTGTTGTTCTATAGGTTCAGTAAAACACAGAGCTTTATTAAGAAGAGACAAGGAAAAACCCAGTATGTAAGATTTTACTTCTCAGAACCTGTCTCTCCATTTTAGGAGGAGTAAACATGGTCTATTTTTGGTACAAGCACTAAAATCCTCATCAGTAGCAAGCAGAACAGAAAGTTACCGTTGTTTGATCGCACTGGAAGATGATCCGTGTAGAGTAACGCTGATTGTCTTTGCACATGTCACCATTCAAGTAGATAATGCTTAACGACCCATCAGTAGCAGCCTGGGGGTTTATCTGAATGACTCCAAGGTTCCTGCTTTTATCAGTGTACTTCACACAGGATCCTATGGCACCACCTACAGGAAGAGAACTGGGTTTTAGTTCACAGCTCTGACAACTAGTGCTAAATTGATTGTGAAATAATGTAAGACATTGTGTACCTCAAGCCTTCGAGGAATAAAGTTACTCCTGCATGCCGAAATCGTTGAAACTGCACTAATTTATCTGGTTCCACAGACTCAGAGAAGACTACAGTACAGTCAAATATATTAAACTGGCTAGAGATGCAGTAAGATATGGCATAAGCTTCTCATTCTGGCCTCATTCAGTTAGGAGGCTCCAACAACATTTGGCTTTCTGTACTAGTTTCAGCTGGGTAGAGTTAATTTTCTTCACAGTGGTGAGTATGGGGCTGTGTTTTGGATCTGTGCTGAACACAGGGCTGATAATATAGAATTTTTTGTTATTGCTGAGCAGGGCTTACAAAAAGCCAAGGCCTTTTCTGCTTTTCTTATTGTCACATGGCAAGGGAAGTTGGGGGTGCACGGGAGGCTGGGAGGAGACACAGCAGGGGCAGGTGACCAAACTGACCAAAGGGATATCCCAGACCATATGACATCATGTTCAGTATATAACATGGGGGCAAGGAGGAGGAAGGAGGGACATTTGGAATGATGGTTTTTGTACTCCCAAGTCACTGTTACATGTGATGCAGCCCTGCCCTCCTGGAGATGGCTGAACATCCATCTGCCCATGGGAAGCAGAGAATTAATGCCTTGTTCTGCTTTGCTGGTATGCCTAGCTTATGCTTTGCCCATTAAATTGTCTTTACCTGAATCCTCAAGTTCCCACCTTCACCCTTTTGATTTTCTACCCAATCCTGCTGGTGGGGAAGTGACCAAGCAGCAGCACGGGGCTGATTGCTGGCTGGGGTTAAACTATGATACTTTCCTATCTTCTTACAAAAACAGTAATAAAATCACAGATCCTGGCAAATACAGACCTCAATGCAATTTTCCCAAATGCATTAATATACATCTCAATGAAAGAGTCCTGATAAGCATTAAGACTGCTCTCAGTTTGCAAAAGTCTGTTTATTAATACTCCTGACATATGTCACCCAGGTCTATGCTATTTCTGCGCTTAAATGGACAGGAGGCAATAAATCTTCCTAAAATACCCAGGGGCATCATTCTAACTATAAGTTCTTGCAGAAGAAGATACAAGTTAAGAAGCACTTGCCACTTGGCTTACCAGGACATCCGGTCACGTAGGGCAAGGGCTTGCAGACATTCAAGAAAAACGTTCGTTTTTTTGCTTCCTTTGAAGTGTCTATAGCAACCCATGGCTCACCCTCTTTGCTCAAGTCACTTAAGTCATATTCATTGCCAGCAGCATCTGGAAGAAATGCAGTAAGCTGAGAGAACTTAATACTTGCAGCAGAATTGGATTTGAAATGATACCAGTTTCACTGATGAATACAGAGTTCAAAATAATTTTCAGAATCACATTAGATATGCATTAAGAGAAAGTACTGTTGCCACAAAAACCTCACCAGGCCAAATGCAGAACACAGCTCCCCTGACAGGTACTTCCCAAATGTAGCTTCTCCACAATTCACAGGTGCATTTTTACAGACATCAATACTAAATTAACTTATTTCCTTCAGAGTTGGGCTGAAGCAGCATCAGTCACAATAATGATTAAATCTTCTCAAAATAATTATCAGCTTTCTTGTGTATACCACAATGTTTTAAAATAGCTTCTTTCCCTGTTTTTGTAGGTTAAGCCTACTTCAAACAACTTACCTCTTCTCCCACCCTACAACTTCTACAAAGATTTTAAGTCTTACAAAGTCATCACAATAGGTATTCTTAAAGCCCTCCACTGAGCAGAAGTTTACTGTTCAGTTAATCCTTCCAACATGGGACAGAGCCCACCTAAATTCCAGGTACTTACCTGTAACCTGACAATCTACAGGAGCAGGAGCACAAGCCAGAGCTGTGTGAAACTCAAAAAAAGTATCATGGACTTGCAGCACGCTGTTTATCTCCTCACGCACAAACTTAAGCTCTCCGGGATATGAATCATTACAAATGAAAGTCACTCTGAACATGTCTGATGTTCCTACAAAACAAACATTTATCTACTGATGACTCTGTTTGGAACTTTTGAATTTACACACAAGTTAACACTTGACTTCAAAATTTTTTAACAGTTTCTTATTACTAACTGCTTCGAGGCTAACACTACCTTACTGCTTATGGGGTTTTACCTGTAAATATGCAAGCTTTCTTTAGAGAGCTATGAAAAATTGCCCAGCAGTCACCACTACCTCTATAAATAAGAGACCAAAATGCCTTGACACATTTCAAGAACATAATTACCTTCACTGACCTCTGTTCCCTATGTTCTTTGATATATATGAAGAAACAGAAACCCTTTAAAGTATCACCAGTAGTAACAGCAGCTTTTAAATTACATCATACAAAGTTTTGTTTTTGGGGGATCTGTTTGGTTGTAAGAAGTTCAGTGTAATGACCGCAGAAGAAATAATACTGATCCTATCAAAGCAGTATATGATAAGTTCTGTTTAGTCCTCAAGAAGTAAAAGAATTATGTCAGGGAGTGGTATTTGTCATCAAAATGCTTAGTAGTGTTATAAAAATTGTAGAACCTCTCAAAGCAACATACATAAGAGCTTAATCACTGTTATATTTTATGTACAAAAATGTCACAACTGAGAAAATAAGAGCATCCCAGCAATTTGTACAGAGAACAAACACACTGCAGCATTTGAGATTCCTGAATCCAAAAGCCAGTTTTCCCAGGGTCTTTTGCTGTTAATTCCTTTCTATGAAGCTCAGTTTCAGTATAATTGGAGAGCATCTAATATTAAAAAAACTAGATACACATTTTTCATTCATTTTATCTGCAAAAGAGACCTAAATTCATGAAGCAGGTGTACATGAAGTATTAGAGGACTAATTCAATAAATTCCATGCAGGAAAGTATGAGCTTTCTGAAAACTGACCTTTCAGATATGAAACAACTATAGAGAGCATTATCCATGAAACTGAAGCTAAAAGCTATTACTTCACTTAGAAAAAGAACCTGAGTTAATTTTGTTTTCCAAATTTGGCTATCCATTTCTCCATGCAAGGACCAGTATTTTTCATCTGCTAAGGAAAAACCCCTACACTGTATTGAGTCACTTTCCTAGAGCACATACATTACTGAAAACTGAGCCATTACCTTCTGTGTAACTTCACTTCTTCCTAAAATTTCCATATGAGCCAGCTTGTTTAAGTAATGAATACCAAGCCAAATAGACTTCAGTATATGAACAAAAGAAGCAATGAAGACCACTCACACTAAGTTGTTACAAGACACTGTGTATTTCCTGAACTCACCTGATTCCACACGAAGAGGACCTCTGTAGGTAAGAGTTAGAAACCCTTCACTAGATAGATAAAGGGTTTTGTCCAATTCCAGTGGCCTCACAGGCATCAGATTTTCTCTTTCACACCCAGCAGCTGTTTTGCCATTGATTTTACCACAATACGGCAAGTGTCCACAAACGTTTAGCTAGAAGTTTTAAAACATGTAGATGTATATAGTATGAACTGCACCAGAAAAACAAAGTCCATATAGCCATTTCCACATCAGTAAAACTCTCATCAAGAACTATTTCAAACAACACAATTGTCTTGCAGTCTGGAAATGACAGACTATAACTCAACTATAATACAGTCAGAGTATCCTCAGTCTTTAGATTACAAAGTCCACAAATTCTCCCCACTAGAAGTACAGGATGTGGTTTTGCAAGTTTATTCTTGGCCTAAAGATACCACTACTGTATTATCTGTGACAGCCTAGGATTACTGACACATGCAGATTACATTAAAAACACTGATTTGGACCGACTAAATGCCTTTCTAGGCTTCCCCTTGTCAATTTCTTCAGAATCAGCAGATAAATTGGTAGTACACAACAGTGTCCATAAGGAGAAAATCACTTCAAAAAGGCAGCCTCAAAAGTGTGGCTACCTTATGTTCACCAAGAACCAGAAGTTTAATGCTTTTAAGACCATCTAAGATGAATGAAGTTATCTTTCATTCCTTCCCTCAACCACAGTGATTTCCCGCCAACTCATACTTCCTAGGAGGACTGAGTAAAAGCACCACTAGATCACTAAGCAAGACAGAAAAAAAAAAAAAGCAACAACAGCACTCAAAAAACAGACTGTACAGTCAAAATCCTTACTGAGAAAGTCTTCCCATTGCCAGTAACCGTATAGCCTTGCTCAGAAGCTAATGGCTGCAGGTTGAACAGAAAGCCAGTGTTTGGGTCTCGCACAGAGCAGGACTGGAAAAAAAAATTACAACAAAATTATTTTCTCCTTCTTCATTTCTTCTGTTTAGATTTTACCTCTAACTTGTTTCAAGAACCAAAGCAGTGATTTAGGCATATTTCTAGCGTGTATACTAGAACACCAGAACACAGCTCTGGCAGTAGCTTCATTCAATTCTTTTGTACATTTGTTCAATTCTTTTTGTCCACTGACATCAGCTGCACCAACGTATTGAAGTGGAATTTAACAGATAGCATCTATCATATCAGCTAAGAGCAAGGAAATTTTGACTGAGGGCTGTCTTCACACTAATGTGTTTATGTTGAGACCTGTAAAGTAGAAGCAACTGAGTAGATTTCACAGAATATTTTGCATTGGGAGGGACCCACAAGGACCACGGAGTCCAACTCTTTAATGTATGGCTCATATGGGGATTGAACAGGGCCCAAACCCTCAACCTTGATGTTATTAGCACTGTGCTGCAACCAACTGAGGTAATCTCAGGGTTTAGTGTGAAAAAAGCAAAGTCTCATCTGATGATCTTCACAAAACAAGGACAATACATATCCTTACGTACAAATACAATTTTACTAGCAGCATAGCAAGGGAATGAACATTAAATGAAGCATTCAAGAGCAAGTAAACTGTTCTCAAGAGAAGGTGTGACCTGAATACTTTGTCAGAAGTTAGACATTTCAGAAACAGTTCAAAATAAAGCAGTAAGATATTACAAGACTACATCATTACCAACTTAAGACTTCACTTTAGTTAGTTTTCATAAGAGCCACAGCAACCAAGAGTGCTAGAAAAAAACACTGTACATTGAGACTACAAATACAATGCACATTCTCCTTTCTCACCTGGGAATCATCTTTTGTTTCCTTGATTGGGCAAGCAGCCTCAGTTTCCCATAAGAAAGTGACCACACAATCCAGAATAGCTATAAACCGTGGGCTGCTACTCTGGAAACAGATTGCAGAGGAAGACCAGAGTAAGTGTAATAGCTAACACTGTCATATTTGAGATTCCACCTTACGAGAAACTGTGAGGTTCTTCTAAAAGACTTCACTACAAAGGCACACCATTCCCACCGCAATTTATTTTGAAAATCATCACTGGAAACTGTCCAGTTAAACACTTTCCATGTCACCAAGCATTAGCCAAGAACTGAATCTGACATCCAACTATTCAGATTAAATTCAATATTTAATCTAGACATGCATAACTAGATCTTTTCTCAGTCTAACCTTCGAGGAGTTTAGGGATATAATACACAGTCCATAATTTAAAATTAAAAAAAAAAAAGCAAAAGTAAAGCAACAGAAGTCTGTTAGGTGAGGTATCAGGGTAACAGGAATATTAATTATAAACACTTCATGTCAGTGTTTTCAGACAAAAGCAAAGCAGTTCATAACTGCTCCATGTCACAGATTTTTCACGCCTCTTGGGCTAAAGATCACATGGGTGAGGGGACAGTAAGACCTCCAGACTCACAAAACAAGGAAGAACAAGTCTACATAAGCTTAAGGCTAATAATTCCTTCAGTCTTAACTTCAGTATGTGGAGTTGTATCCCCAAAAGCTCTATGGATTTAAGAATTCTAGAATCAAAAATCTACAGAGAATGCAGACCCTAAGCCTGAGGATACACATTACAAAATTCTTCCACTTAAGAGTGTCTACAATGTCTGCAGTTTAAAGTACTCATGTATTTTTCATGCTAATTAGACCAGTCTGAAATATAATTGTACATTAAGGCTGTTAAGTTTTTAACTGGTTCTTATTTATGATAAAATACTCAGACACATGCTTCTCTAGCATCTACATCAGCTTTGTTTTTACATCTCTATTTTAAACCCTCAAGAAGTCTCCCTTGCCACGGATCTGCTATACACTATACATCTTCATGTGGCTCCATGTTATAGGATGAGAAACCTACTACAATAAAATAACAACTGGAAGATCATTTATCCTTACAAGAGTGCCCCTGGAGCAGACAAAGTGGATGGTGGTGGTGTAAGTAGTTGTCTTTCCATCAGCATTGATGCACACAGAGCCATTTGCATAGGTTAGAGAAACATGTCCAGGTCTTTCAATTACTAGTTCTTTGCTGGCAACACCAAGATTACTAATAGAGGTGACTTCAGAAAAGGAAGCCTAGAAATAAAGAAAAGCATATCAACAACTTTTAAAAAAATAGATACACCCAAAAAGAAGAGACCTACTACAATACTCTTATACACAGGTTAAGAGTTTTGAAGATAACAAAGGCATAGAGATACCTCTACATTTGTCTCCCATTCCGTATGCAAGTTTCACATGTTTAACAGACAACCTCAACAACCAGGTATGGTTTAATTTTTGTTGTTTATATTTTGAGTACAATAAGGTGCTTGTAGTACCTTAGAACACCCAGCTGCATCTCCCAGGCTACATAGCTTAGCAATTTAGGGAGACCTATGTCTTCTGCAGTAGGCAGAATTTATAGCAGAGCTCTTTTAAAGAGTATGTGGAAACCTCCAGCTGTTCTCAGCACTGACTTTAGGGATCTGCCATGCTTAACAAAGCCTAAAAATCACTAACAGAAACTGAGCACTAGAAAGACGGTAGGTGCTACTATCAAAGTCTAAAGACATTGTCTCTTCAACATAAATGGTGTTTCCTGGTTTTAAGAAACTACTTTAAGTCAATAGCAGCTACAAACTGAAGGATATACCTCCAAAACAGCTGTCCATAGACTTCTGCCCTTTTAAAATATTTTAACAACTCTGCATTTAGATTGACTCAATGTGGTCACTTTTTACTCCACCATCTCAAGCAGTGAAGTAATGAAACCCTAAAGTGTCTCTACATGTAAAGTAAGCAGCCTTGCACAACAAGGACTATTACAAGCACAGGGAGTAATAATTATCTCTCAAGTACTGTGGTGTCAATTACTGGCTTCAGTCACTAACACATTCCCTTTAACAGGAGAGAAGGTATTGTTTCATAGAAGGAATTAGGACAGCTTATTGAGCCTCTAGTTCAGCTTTCCCTACAGCTGTGAGCAGCAATGAAGTCAGGCAGTGGGAAATGGGTCATTCAGCCTGTCAGCTGTTATCACTTTCATGATAAATTGTTATACCTCAGGGCAAAACAGAAGAAGAAGCCCTTAACAACCACCAGACTTTTCTTTTTTTTTTATTTGCTTGGCAACATCTGCCTAATCTACTCCTGAGATCCAAAGAAAGCTGAGGGAGGGTAGGGGTGCAACAAAGAATCTTCAAACAATTTTTTCCCACAGTTCAATCTAAAGCCAGACAAAATATCCAAGACGACAGCCTGCTCTTAAAGAAATGTGCATTCCTAGCAGTCTCTGAGATTCTAGCAATTCATACAAAAGAGATGCAGTTCGTCTGCCTCTGAAACACGGGGCAAAAAGATCATGAGTGTCAAACACGACATTGGTACACTTGTAAAAATTAAAGCTTTGGTCTTTGAAGAGGTGGACAGGAGCTCTACCATTTTGCTATGGTCATGCAACCATTATGGTACACAGAATATCCCTCTGCACAAGGGGTCAGAATTCACATGGCTGTCTTAACCTCACTCTTGTCTGTTTCAATCTCGCTCATGTGCCAAGCCAGCTCTGAGTTGGGATGGGAAGAGTACTCACAGAAACAAGCCTATATTCCATCTGACAGACAGACGCTCGCCGGTCACATCCCGGGACAGCAATCAGGGGCCGACAGACGTTTATGTAGTACTTCTTGCGCTCACTTGGTCTTGAATTATCCATGGCATACCAGTTTTCACCTCTCCTCTCAGATTTTGCTAATCTGAGCAGAAAGAGAAAGTTTTGCTCTCTGAACACACATTTTTCATAGGCTCTCTCTATGCTTTCTCAGTCTCAAGAAACAGAGCAAACCTAAAGCATTCCCAACTAACTTTTCCCCTTCATTTTTAAGTGCTACAGTTAGAAAGAATACTCCTGGGATATAGAGCACAGTTGACAATGTAATATGTTTTTACAAGCAAAACCATCCCAAAAAGTCAGTTTACATCCTAGGAGGCAAGTAAACATACGAGCAGGATTTCAACATATTTGTAGTCAAGACCATCACAAAAGGTGAAGCCTCTCGTGCTGTCTACACAGGAAACCAACTTCAGCCAGAACACCAAACTAGAACAGCTAAGTTACACTGCATGTGTCACTTTCCTACCTTGACAAGTCATATTGGTCCATGGTGTTAGGATCTGTCACAAGACATTCCAGCGGAATTTCTGGACAAGCATGTTCAGTGTACCACCTGAAGTTGTAGGTATAGTTATCTTCTTTCTAAAAATGAGCAGAATAGAGCTTCAGAAAGGCTTTCCACACTGACAACTTTGTGACTCACAGCTACTCCTTTATATGTCAAGCTTGCTATCTCCCCTTTGGGATATACCTTCTCAGACTGATTTGTGTTAGTCTGTCCTGTTATAGATATTGTCATTGTCTGTGTCACCAAAGATGCTCTTGCCAAAAAAAACTGCTCTTGTGCTGTTAAACTGCTGTCTGTTGTGTACACAGTCCTACCATTTGTTACTTCTCAGACTGTTTTTTTTCCAGCTAGATATAAGATGAACAAAAGCACTAATAATTACATGGCCCAGGGATTAGAAGAGAGTGAGGTAAGAATCTGGATGCAGGTAAACAGCTTACTATTATTCACTGGTCAAGGAAAGCTTTATGGCTGCAACAAAAGTCAAATATACCAAGGGTAATAACTATTTCTTTTAGTCTGCTTTGTAGATACTGGATATTTCCACACAACACTCTGCTTGCACCAATCTAGTAGCTATTGTCAGTGTTTTAGGATGGAGATCCTTCCTTTTCTCATATACAAGTCCTTACCTGATACTCAGGCTGACCTATTCCAGCACCATGGTCACACAGGAAAGTTATAAGGGTGGAGCGCTGTGTTTTATTCTCATTGTTGTATGCTGTACCATTTTTGTAGGTCAACTGAATCAGGCCATCATAATAGGAAAGTTTGGAACTGGGCAGTCCAAGACTCCAAGACTGGTCCTTACTAGAAAAGGTGAGTTTTGAGAGTGAACAGAATGCAAAATTGATTGTCTCTAAGAGAAGTTTTACAAATAATAACCACATAAGTTTCTACAAGATACCATAATAAGACATAATAATTAAATAAGGTTGATTAGACCTCAGTGAGCTGGGATAAAAAGAATGCTGCCAAAAGGAAACTTAAAACATGAACAGATGTCCGTCCTCCTTTCAAAAGGAAAGCTACATATTGCTTAGCTATCTAGAAAACTTTAATATTCCCTTCTCTAAAAGGGTGACAACACCATGAAGTTCTCATTCTCCAAGGAAGAAGTCAAACTACAGATAACCTCAAACTGCAGACACCCCTCATCTTGAGGTCAAACTGGCCTCATCCAATTACATATGGGCAGTGAAGACTTGGCACTGCACAACAGCTCTCTGCTAGGTGTCAGCTTTGCCTCAGGAGTGTTTCTTCACTCTGACTTAACACTGACTATCAGACCTAGCTTGATCATCTTCCCCTGAAGAACATTTTTAGGATCTGCAATGAACGGTCCTTGGCTAGAGAGTAACTCAGAGGCAGGTCAAGTACAGCTGCAAGTGTTTGCACTGTATCCCATCTCTGGCAGCAGGCTGACCTGGAACCTGAAATGCCAAGATACTACCTCAGACATAGTTTGTAGGAGGCAAAAGCAATGATGCTGACACAGTAGCAGTACACACTGGGACCACACCTGCAACAGCCCATTCAGTGAGGGAGATTATAGAATTGTTAAGGCTGGAAAAGATCTCCCAGATCATCAAGTCCAACCATCCACTTCGCACCACCACCAAATCTTTACCACTGAACCATGTCCTCAAGTCCATATCCACACATTTTTTGAACACTTCCAGGGATGGCAATTCCACCACTTCTTTGGGCAGCCTGCTTCAATGCTTGACAACCCTTTCCATGAAGAAACTTTCCTACTATCTACTCTAAACCTCCACTGGCACAACCTGAGGCCACATGGTACAACATCCAAGCTCTGGGTTTCACCTCTACCTAAGGCAGCTCCCACTCATCCCAAGTGCAGCAAGCACACATTCTTTAGGCCAGCTCTTGGAATGCAGCTAACCCTCAATCTCTGGATTGTAGGTTGCCTTAATACAGATGCAGCAGTTAATCTAGAGTTTACAAACTCTAGACTATGGATAACAAAAGGGAGAGCAAGGGGCACATTCCATCTCGAAAGTTAGCTGTAAGCAAGATTACGTATATGTGTATTTGGCTTGAAACAGCTGGCAGTATAATTACTGCAAATTATATGCTAATTACCCGAATCTATTACAGGTAGCCCAGTAATTACTTTACATGCAAATTGTTCATTGTTGCACACAGACAACAACACATCACGCAACAAGGTAGCTTCTCTTACAGACAACAGACTTAGTTACTCACCTTTGTGTTACTTGGCAAGCTGCCGATTTTGTCTGACACTTGTCATCAGGCACACTGCCACAGACGCTTATGTAAAATAAGTACTCCACAGTCTCAACTGTATAGTAACTTTTTGCCTTGGCCAGAGGTGATAAATCAAAAGAGAAGCCTAACCAGGAAGGAATAAACTTTATCAGTTCCATTTTGTTCTGATATCTCTCACAGGTTTTGATTCAGTCAGTCACATGGCTAGTTCACCTCCCTCTAAATAAGTCTCCTTCTATGTAATTACTGTTCCCGAAACAAAATGGACAAAGTAAAAGCATGGTTTCTTATACAGAGAGATTTACTTCAGTAAAGTACATATTACATCTATTTTCCTACACTCACGTGGGGAGCATTAAGCTCATGCTGTTCTGATCTTACACAAGCATGTACTTAAAACTGTGGGTGCTTAGTATTAGGTGGAACTCACTTTGCTCTTGAGTATCGTAAGGACTTACTAGTTGTGGTGCAAGTTTTATCCCTAATGACCTTTTGATTTACTGAACAGAAATACATACCTGCCTGAGGATCAGACACCTGACAGTCATCTCCTTCAGTTTTAGACAGGACACACGCAGCAGCAGTATACCAGTCAAATGCATATGAACACTCATGCTCGGCCATCAAGATTGGAGCACTTTCTAGATCACCTGGTATCGCAAAAGCAACATATTATACACACAGACAGCCAGGCTGCCAACAGGAACTAGGAATCTACATCTAAGAAACTAATTTCTCCTCAAAAGCAGACCAAGACAACCGCTAAAGTACCTGTAACTGTTGGAAATGGAACCAAAATTATTTTTCACAAAATCTTTGCATCCTCCTCCCCAGAATAAAAGTTTACCCCAGATGTAAAGATGCAGGGCTCAATCTGCTCCTGAGAACTATCACAATATTTGAAAAAATGTCTACTTTGATATACAAAATTAGTGGTTTACTACAAAGCAATAGCTGTATTAGCAAATAGTGCATAATCTGATCTTAACAGTCAGCACATTTGGAAGTTTCAAATTCCTCAGGCTGAGGTAGAGGAACACAGGTTTTCTATTTTCCTGAGAGACAGCTAACTAGCAGGCTATTATAATCAACATGAACAATATTAACTTCCGCAAATGTTTCTCCCTTTCATAAACTTCCAGCAGTTTAGATATAAACCATATTTATTGGAAAAGAAGGCTAAAGTATCTGATTTCAGTTCAGAACTATTCTTTCCAATCGAGACAATCTAGAGAAAGAAAGTGCTTTGTATAGCTTCCAGATATTTGTGGAGTTTTAAACACTTAAGCATACTTTGTGTTTGGAAGAATCTTTCAAGAGACTTATTTCAAGAGTTTTTAAAGAGTACTTGCATAAAAGGCAAACAGAACTAAATACCTGCAATTACATTGCCATCATCCTAGTAGACAAACCCCAATGCTTCAAGCTTTCACATAGAAAGAGATGGAAGACAAAAGCACATGCTAATATTTAACACTCATGTCTGGGTTTATTAGGTGACCTTCAGTTTTTAACAGGATCAATGAACAGGGTGTGGATGTTCTCACCTGGTCTGCATATTAGAGTGATGACTGTTTGGATTTTTTCTTTTTCTTTAGAAGGACAGCTGTCTCCATTTGAATAGATAAGTTGAATATTTTCTCCAACCTTTTTTGGAGAAGATACAAATGTTCCAAGATTCTTACTGTTGTTTTGCTTATCTGTAATGACAGTAAATACAGAACTTTTGTTTCTCTGAAAAGAAGTGAAGCTTCTGTTAGATACTAAGACTTTCCACTTGACTAGTTAATGAGAAAACATCATTAGGAGCTTGATTTTACCTTGCCAAACCATGCTACAAAGCCTATGGTTCTTTAGTTAGAAAAAGCTGCTTGCATTCTTTCTTTAAGCATCTCTGAGATCACAAGAGAAACATACTCCTAACTTCTGTTTCCTCAAATAAATGAAGGCACTCAGGACAACCAAACCCATTTGCACAGGAAGTGCCAAGCCTATGGAGGCTTAAAGAAACAATGAACCAAAAAAACTCCAGAAACACCACCAACAAAAACCCCTGACTCACCTACAGAGCAAATAGCAGCACCATCTGGACAGTTGAAAGCTCCTCCTCTTTTCCACACTTGATGGCAGACATTGATGTAGTAATGTTTCCTTCCTACCTCTGAAAAGCTACTGTCCACAGCTTCCCAGTTCTGGGCTGACTCTGAAATATAAAGGGTTGTTAAGAACAAGTCATGTGGCCAAATTGTTTCAGCATCTCCATGCCAAAATGCCTTTTATTACAGAGTACCTGATACTTGTGTGATGACCTCTCTTTCAGAGCATCCCCCAGCACACAAAAGCCCCAGTTTCAGCTCTATTCCCCCACCAGCTGAGACTACCACCTGCATCTGTCCCATGAAGCCATAGCTGCCAAATCCTCCTTTTTTTGGATGGGTCCAAAGGTAACCCCTTTGCACAAACCACTTGGTGGAAGCTGCTGAGCCATGGTGGATCCTGACTGGCACATGTCGCCCAGAGAGATGGTGGATGCCCCCTCCCTGGAAGTGTTCAAGGCCAGGCTGGATGGGGCTTTGAGCAAACTGATCTAATGGAAGGTGTGCCTGCCCACGATAGAGGAGTCAGGCTAGATGACCTTTAATAGTCCCTTCCAACCCACACTGTGATTCTGTGACTTAAAACCACTCATGATGGCAGCAACGAAGGCAGCCATGGACATGGCAACTTTCATAAGGCTCTCAGTCTGTTTGGAATGAGGGAAGCAAACACCAGCATCCCAGAAATTTACTAATAACAAAAGCTGACTAACATTCAGCTAAAGAATTGCACTGGAGATGGCATGCAAACTCAGGACTGTGAAAGTAACTGAGAGCTAGTTTCTATTGCCATACCTGAACTGCGGATAAGAGGTGACAAGTCATAGTGCTTTCGCTTATCAGTAACTCTGCAAAGGAGATCTTTTCTCTCTTTAACACATGCGTATTTTGTATCCCAAGTGAAAAAATAGGTGCAGTCAACTTCACCGGTGAATACTGGAGTTCCTCTACCATCATTACCTTAACGTGGAAAACAGATGAACAGATATAAGGTTTCTAGTGGGGGAACAGGAAAAAAGCAAGGAGACATGAAGACTAGCTATAGGCAAGGAAGACAAAAAGTCCTTTTGCTGCAGAAGACTTGTGTTTCTGGTGTTTTACCATTGGCTAAGAAAAAAAAGCTTTTTTATGCTTCCATCTTCTCAATCGTCAGTGTAAATTTAGACTAGCAGTACTACTACACAGCACATCCTGCCAGCCATCAAAATCACTGCTCAACATAGCAATATTTATTTCTTGGGCTAGCTATGGCTCAAAGCAAGCATTCATTTGAGCATAAGGTCTACTAGCAAGCACGGGAGCCAAACCCTGAGCAGAGCTGTCACAGCCTGTTAAACTCACCTGCTGTTTCATTGCACTCGAAGTTTATGACAGTCATTCTCTGAAAGCCGGAACTACAGGCAGCCCCATTCGGATAAATTAAAGTGAGATCCCCATCAGAGTACCTGAGTAAGAAGTCAGTTTTAGATAGAAATGGGGGGTCAGACAATCACACAGTGTTCTTCACATAACAGAAGTCACATTCTTGATCATTTATTAATTGTCTCACTCCAAGAGAAAACAAATGCTAGTTCAACATCAATACTGACATTTCTACAGCAACAAAGGCTTGCATCCACTGATTTTTCTGACCACTTTTCATTAATTTCTATAGAGATGAAACAATGCTCTAAAGGTCCCCTGGTTATGGTGGGATATCTATTCCCACTAGTTTATTGTGTGGCTGTTTCTGCAAGAGGAGGAAGCCAGACTTCCTGGAAGATCACTGCAATGAACCTGTCACAGACAAAATGGAAGACTGTATCTACATGAATTAATCTCTGCCTTACAATCTCATGCAAACTATTGTCCCTATACGCCACTTGGGAATCAGCTTCTTCTGACACTGCTTTACATGTAAAATGGAGGTCAACAGGCAGTGCAGCACAAACAAAGTCAGTGGAAGTCTCTCTGTCTAGACAATGGCCTCTGCCAACTTCCCTGGCTCCTCTGTTTGCTAACGCTATCCTGGTAATACTACTACAACTTTTCTAACAAAAAAGTGAGCAAAAACGCTTGCATTTTGTATCAATTGTTGATTATGTGGCAAGTAAGTAAGCATCAAAGCAGGAAACAAAGACCAATCAGACCAGTTGGCAGGGTTAAAGAGCATTTACACACCTTAGGGTTTGGTTTGCAAATCTTCCTGCCACTTTTTGCTGGTTATTTGAACGTTTTACTTGGCAAGATGAAATGTATCCTATATCATCCTTGCAGTTACCTGCAGTGGTTTCCCCACATACATTCAAGTAATAGAAATACTCCTCTTTGTCATCTTTGGCTGAATATGGTGTGACATATTCTGAATGAATAAAAAACAAAAAAGTGTTTTAACACACATCAGGACATACATGAAACTCCAAACACCAACAGAGAACATTTTTTTCTGTCCCTAAATAAGGAAATGCAAAACTGGCTAGTAAAAACCACAAAAAACAAAACAGAAATACTGAGCTTACCTGAAAATTGATGAAGAGGACTTAAATCAATGGAGATATCATGCTGCTCATTAGTCAGACGACAGTTCTTACTCTCCAGGTAATCCCTATGACAGGCATACTCAGTAACCCACTCAATTTCATACCGGCAATTTGTTTTAGCCGTAAGTTTGGGACCTGCACTCTAAACCAGAAGTGAACAGAATTTAAATTATAAGTAGACTTACTTGAAATATAATCTTTAAAGCAACAGTATCACATTCCTTTAAGATCAGTAACAACTACTTCACCTGTAAATTACTTAAAATGCAAACATTGTTTCTGGCCTTGAACCTGTAAAGGGACAACCAAATTCACCAATATAAGAGACAACACACTCCTGGGGAAATTGTATTCAAGTTCTTGTTATTTCTTCAGTTCTAGAAGACTTTAAGAGTATATCTAGAATCTCACACTCTTCACAAACTACAAGCTAGGAATACTTACACTCTCTTCAGGTCTTAATAAAAATGAAAGATAATGCACGCAAAAGTTAAAGACCAACCAGTTAACGCAAAGTGAAATATTGATGTTACCTCTTCTCCCCTCTTTGATGGGCAAACAAAAGTGATTGTCACTGCTGGATTGTGGCCTAGGCAGAAGCCTGGCCTTTCTTCATCACGCTTGTATTCTCTCTCATAACTCAATACAAGCCTAGAAATAGAAAACAACAAACCAAAAAGACAAGTAAGACACCACACTATACAGAAGAAGGATATTCTTGAAATGCTCAATCTTTGCTAGATACTCAGGCAGAACATACCAAGGTAGCCCTGCTCCTGAAAGCAACTTTTATGGACATCCCCATTTCTCCAATCTTAGAGTTAATTTTAAAAAAATTAAAATAGTCCCAGCAAAATTACTTAATACAATATCTACCGGTACCCTACTTAAGACAATGCTGAATGCCTTGTGACTCATATTGCAGCAAGAATTTAGCTGATAATCACAGCAACATGGGATAATTGCAGTTTTGCTCTCAAAACTACTGCTGGAGAACAGATGTGGCAAATGTTTTTGCAACTTTTGAAAGCAAGAACCACTGAGGTTTTGCCACATTCCTGTACTTTATCAGCTCTCTACATATAAACTCTTTCCATTCTGCCCCCAGAATTAACAGCAAAATGAAATCATGAGCAAATTGCCAGGACGAAGGTAACTGGGTCAGATCAGGTAAACAGAAGTAGGAGAATAAAACATGTAATTATCTGACAGGGAGAGACAAATAGGAAGATGACTTGGATGAGAGAACAGGAAGATCACAACTTCCAGCTAAGCATTATTATTCTATGCAGTTTAACAGGCATAAGACAACAGCTCCCAGGGCAGTGATATTCTGGCTTCAGATGAGCCACACCTCTAGCTGGCCTCTCTGTACCTCAGGACACAGATATCCAATCACCTTACTCCTCCTCAGGCCACCCTAGTCTGATAGAACACAGACAGTGAATATTCCTGAAGCACCAAAGAGCTCTTCAATCCTAGCAGGGGTAAGCTTGCTTGCCTAGCACTTTCCTAGAATACTAATAGTTGCACTTCAGTATGATAATAAGCTTATGCTTCCTCAGAGGTAAGCAACTGCCTTGGTACAGAACACCTCAGTCGCTTGTTTCATGCTGGGGATAAGACCTGCAACAAAGGACTAACAACTTCATTTGTAAACTGAAATAAAATCTTCAACTTCACCACAGACAGGTCAGATCCTCCCTGTTATTAATTTATTCTGCTTGTTTTCTTCAGCTGGCATCTGAAATAACAAGAGTTCTGCAGAAATCAGCGTAGGTGCTATCGGGTGCTATCGATGCTACACACAAGGCAAGCAAGCTCAGATGATCTGAAGCTCAGAAATATCAGCATGTTAAGTTCCCTGAACCACAAGAGTTTGTTTGGGTGGCGTTTTAACATGATTTTTTGTTTGTTTATGGTTTTCTTTTGTTGGTGTTAGAGTTTCTGGTGGTGAGGTGGTTTGTAGGGGGCTTTTTGGTTGATTCATTCTTTTTTTGTTTGGGGGGTGTTTTCCTGGTTTGGGTTTGTTGTTTTTTTTTACACTTAAAACACAAAAGGCAGTAAACAGAAGTGTCATCAAGAATAGTTTCTTGTAATTCCAGCTCTACCACCACAAGGAACACTAAGTCTATTTCTTCTGTTAAGAACTCATTAATGCAAAACAAAACAAACAAAAAAAACCCCCAAACCCACAGAAGGCAACATCTGGTCCTATTCTCAACTTCTAAATTACTTCTGGGGAGCAGAGTGAGCCAAAAGCAGCGCACAAACCCACAGTGAGCCAAATGCATTTACCCTGTGTGCCTCAGACAGGAGACAGACAGGATCAAATCTTATTCCACTGCTTGTGGGCCGAGAGCACCAATCCCCCTTGCTTCTAAGAGTTCTGCAATTCTGTAAAAAGGAGTCTCTCACAACAAAGGAGAAAATTTGATCTGTTATAGCAGTACCACAGAACGCCTGACAGACTGCTCTGACAGTATTTTTTAATAGTTTTCTGCTAATGCTTCAACACTGAAGAGGGATTAATGTTAAGTTTTAGGAGACTCATCTATTACCCAGAGGACCGTTTCCAGGCCAGATGACTGAAGTGTCCACAGAAGTATTACCACAAAAATCACATACCTGTCTTTGTCTTGAAGTTTCAGCTGCTCCTTTGGACGGCCAACATCATATGCCAGACCATTGTGTAACAAGCAAGCAGCACTGCCAGCAGGGCACTTTCTGGTCTCTCCACTTGAACTTCCTGGTTATAGCACACAGAAAAGAAGTTATAGGACTCAGTTTCTAAGCCCTGCTCTACCTGAAGTATCTTGCCATTCTATCTCTTGCTTCTTCTAAAAATAGTTCTAAAAAACGGGCTACATTAGAATGTGAAACTGACAAGACAAAACTTGGAGTGCTTGTGGTAATTTATGCTGCTTTAGCTGGGGACAGCAAATTCATCCCTCCTGATGAAGCAGCTGCTTCGAGTTGCTAGTGCAGCTGCTGGACACATAGGGTTTTGAAAGCTTCTGAAAGTGTGCCAAGTACTTTTTTTTTTTTTTCCCCCACAACCAAGTAACCTCTCCTTGCAGGGAAGGTCTTTTTCCCTTTGTTTCTTATTAACCATCTAATTCAAAGCTGTCAGCAAAAAGTTTTATACTAGTGAGATGTTTAAAAGAATAGACCTCTCACTAAAACTACAAGTATTAAACCCTTAACAGGGGCACAAAACACATATTTAACTGCAGAGTAAAAATCGCAGTGGGAGTATACAGCTAAATTAACCTTTTCAGTGAGTTTTGACTACATAATTTTGCTGGTTTAATTCCTTATACATATAGCTCTCAACTGAGAGGAAAGTGCTAGCTATGCACCAGTACTTAGGCAAGCACCCAAACAGTATTTTAGATGCACCTCAGGACATTCATCAGGAACTGGGCAACAACCTGGAGTCCAAAGGAATAAATTTAGAGCACATGACGCCCTGTGACAACAATGTGGGTCCTATTTGGCAGCAAACAAACACAGATACAAGACAAGCTGCACTCTCTCCCACTCAGAAAATGTGACTTAAACTGTACTAACAGTGCTTGTGTATCCAGAAGGGGCAGATCTCTGAACATCTCAATACTTGGGAGGGTAGAGAGTTTGAAATAATTATCTAAGTCTTGAAATACTGATCTTTGGACATAGGACAACTTTAATGGAGATAATAGCAAAGAACCACACTACGAGAAATTCAGACATGGACACGTGACACAAGGAACAATTCAAACCTATGTCCCTGCAGACATTTATGAACAAGGAATCATCATCAGAATCATCCACCAAGTACTGTCCTGAAACTTGGATGAGCGGATTCAAGTCATGTTTCTTGAAATCTCTATCAAACACATAGCAAGGAACCTAGAAGAACAACAAAAAAATTACATGCAAACCATGCTACAAAAGTAAGGGGAAGTTATGAACAGGCATATATGAAGCCCAGTTAGTATGTGGAAAAGTTTTTTTTTTACTTCTGGAAGCTCAAAGCTAGACATGCTGATTAAAAGGAGGCATCCAAAGTCAGACTCTTTTGCTCCAGCTTTTAGAAGAGTTTTACTATAAACAACCACCCAATGCACAGAAAAGGTTCAAGACTTATTTAAAATTCTCAGCCCCACCAACTTTCAACATTTATGCTTTACATACCTATGAAAAACATAGGTTTATGGAGGTTGTTCAGATTAGTTTGGGGTGGGGGCAGGCAATTAGAGTAAAATAGTCATGTATGTGAAGAGTAACTTCAGCATGGATAGTACATAGATTATTACCTCTTTCACAGGTTTAAACAAGTCTTTCTTGCAAGCCACAAAGGTCCTCCATTCAAAATAGTGCACACACTCTGTTGATGTTACAAATTCAGGGGTACCCTATTTAAGTAAGAAAAAATAATGCTTTGAAAAATAGACTGGTTTTATTTTACATCTGTAGACATTAGGAAGTTTATTCAAGAGATTAAGAAAAACAGGACACAGCACAGAACAAGGGCATACAGTTTCTCAATGGCACCTGTTAACAGCAAGATTGTTATATAACAGCTTTGTTGAGCAACTCAGGAAGATGCAGGATGCCAAATCCTTAGTCTGCATATGCACCAATACTCAACATGTGCCAGTCCTAATATGCAGTAACTATATTCCTTTTACAAGTGCTCACTATGCCAGCTGATAATGACAGAAGCACCAGTCATATCTGCTTACTAGAAAGGAAGACACTGACAGAAATGCATATAAATAGGTTGACACAGTGAGGCAATGCATGGTTTATCAGTTCCCTTTTGTCCTACAGAAACAACTGATTAGCAGCCACTTCTACTACACAGAAAGAATATCCCTGACTTTAGCTGCCTATTTTTATAGGCTCACGTTATATACATTTGTATATATTTCAAGATGGGGGTTCTACCAAGGTTCAGAACTGGATGTTGAACTGAATGTCTCAGTGAAAACACAGTTTTTTTACTTTACCCTCCATCACCTCAGCTAGAAGCAGTTTAGCATACTTAAACTGAGTCCCTCTCTCGTTTAACGCTGCCATAAAAGGGGATGAAACAAGTTGTTCCAGACACTATTACAAAATCCTTTTACTGTCACGAGAGGAACAGGTATTAGAACTGAGCTAACCAAAGAAGTCTGAAGATCACCATGATCTGATGTTACAGTTGAAGTTGAGCAATGATTTTTAATTTAGTTTAAAGAGTCATCTGCTGAAACAGAACGAGAAGCATTTAAGTCTCTGCTGCACTGGCACTTTGCTTGAATTGGCTGGATTTCCAAGAGGGGGTGTGCAATACCACTGCCAGTGCCAACAGCAGCACCAATAAATACTTCACCCAGATACACAAATATGTGAACCAACCACAGTCTGTACTGAGCTCTCGCATCTGTTAAGTGTGTGGAGGGTGTAACTCCAAAAGCACATTGAACTGAACTGCATGGACACAGGCCCCTAGAAACTTTTCAGGGATCTCCAATCATACTTCAATCACATGCTCACAAACAACTATTTCCGCAGAAGCACAGCTGGCTATATAAGCACTGTTAGTTCAACAATGTGCAGATCAAGCCTAAGGCTTCTGTTGTCAACTATGCTGCCCCATAACAGAGGTCAGTCATTTTCTTCAACACTGTTCTATTAAACATTCATGCCAGGTCCACAGCTAAGGCACAGCCAACAATTAAACAACAGCTCACACTGTTATGGTACCCTGTACACTGTTGACTCATTCCTCTGTATTAAGCTAATAAAATACTACAGTGGCAATCATGTAAAACCATTAAAGACAAAGAAGAGCCCATAACCAGAGCTAAGCTGCAGACCTGCAACAATTTTATACCAGGACTGAATTTTGAAAACCACAATAAATAATGACCTTAACAGCAAAAATACCTGGCTCTTTAAGCTACGAAGCTCAGTAATCAGTACATCCAAAAGCACAACAAGTCTCCTTAAAAAGCAAGTCAGAAGTACTTGTCATTTCCACTGAAGATAATAGCATATTATTTAGACTTACCAGTGTTTTCCCACACAGGAAGTTAATATTGCTTTGAATGTGGTGTTCACTGCCTTGCTGCAAGCAGTTATGTGTAGTGTTGAGCTCCAGAAGACTTTCAGAAACTTTTTGCAAGGCTAACTCACCTAGGGTTTAAAAATGAGAAGGGGGGAAAAGGGTGTTATAACACAACACCTTCATAGAAGCTCAACGGACAACATCTAGTTTCAACCACTGGGCAGAACAAGACATACCAATCCACTTGAAGACAATACAACTGAAGATCTTTGTGGATTTTCTGATTTGGAAGATCAGATCCAAGTTAAGATAGTGTTTTCCATCTCTAATCACACTTCTACTTTCTTAAAGGCTTTTAGCAAACACTTTTTAAAATGAAAGTAAAACAGCAGGTGCTACTACAAATTAGTCACCTCCTCAGGAACAAGGAAAGCTGTTACCAACTAGTGTTTCAGTCACAATTCACTCCTTCCTCCTACCAGCTTCTATTTATCAGTTTCTCAGCTTTTATACCTCTTATAATAATAGCATCAGCACAAGATGAGAGAGTCTATCATAGAATGATTTTGCTTAGAAGGGGCCCCTCTGCAATAAGCAGGGACATCAGCTAGATTCATTGCTCAGAGCCCTGCTCAGCCTGACCTTGAACATTTTTGGGATGGGGCATCTGCAACTCCTCTGGACAACTTGTTCCAGTGCCTCACTACCACCATTACAAAGAAATTTATTCCTTATATCTAGTCTGAATCTACCCTCTCTTTTGGTTTAAAATTATTACCTCTTGTCCTATAACTACAGGCCCTGCTAAGTCTGTCCTCATTTTTCTTATAAGCCTCCTTAAGCACTGGAATGCTGCAATAAGGTCTCCCTAGAGTCTTTTCTTCCCTAAGCTAACCAACCTCAACTCTCTCACTCTGTCTTCACAGGAGAGGTGCTCCAGCCCTGTGAACATTTTTGCAACCTTCCTCTGGACCTGCTCCAAAAGATCCATGTCCTTACTGTGCTGAGGACCCCAAAACTGGATGCAGTAGTCCAGGTGCAGTCTCACCAGAGGGAAAGGAGGGGCAGAATCATCTCCCTGGACCTGCTGGCCCCATTGCTTTTGATACAGCTGGTTTTCTGGGCTGCAGGTGCACATGGCTGGCTCCATTTAATCTTTAATCTACTTAATGAAGAACACACTGGTGCCCCTGCACTGGCACTGTCTGCAGACAAACCCGGCACAGATCCACTGCCTCAGTGCAAATCCCCTGCATCTCCCATCCCCTTCAGCACAGCTCACATGCTGCATGAAGAGTAGGGTCAGTGCTTTGTCACTGCACACTGTTCTACTCCCCAGCACCTAACATGAAGGGGAAAGGTGAAACATTTCAAGTCATGATGAGCACCAGCTCAGGCCACTGAAATGTTCCTACTCAAGTCCATTCTGGTTAATATTCAACACCAATCGCTTTTAGATCTTACATGCTAACTCCAGCCTGTTTTTTTTTTTTGCTGTTGTTTTTTTTTTGTTTGTTTTTTGGGTTTTTTTTGTTTGTTTGTTTGTTTTTTGAGAAGTAGATTTTAATTCTGCAACAAGTTTGGTTTGAACTACAGAAAATGCTATAAAGCGTGAACATGGATCCCCCTTTCCATTTTAGTTTATGTCTACACTAGGGAGAAAGCAAGTCAAATCTGTAATCATTGCAGATAGCAGCTTTGCACATAGGCCAAATGCTGTTTCATTTTAAAAAACACACCTGTAGGAACTTTTCCCAGCCTGTTACCTCCTCACTCATGGCAAGTAGAACTACACTGCACCTATAGCCTAGAGAACAGAAGAGGAGCACAAGTCAAAAAACTGGGCAGAAAGATGATAGATGTGGTTTGTGCCTTTTTTATTTCCTATGTTATCAAAATCTTCAGGTTCTACAGCTTCCAGCAATGACGCTAACCAAAGGGCCATGCAGCTCTCTTAAACCTAAGAGCTACATACTGTTTTGAGAGCAAGAGTGTTGCTTATCACATGATTGCTTAGGAGATACTGTCAAGGTGTCCTCTTTTCTTCCACAGATAGCAGAAGGAAGCCAACACAACTTTCTAAGCAAGAGATGTATATAGTAACAATTTGCACATGACTTAAAACTTCTCCAGTTATAAATGTATACAGCTACAAGCCTCCATTTAGCAGGGAACTTATGGCAGCACCATCTGAGGACTTAGTGCTCTGTAACCACTAGCTTCTCTCTGTGCTAAAAAAAGTACATTGGGTTGAAGGCACTTTTGAGCTGATTCCAATTTTCTCAGTTAAAGTAATCAAAAAAAACAAGTTCAGCCAGTGTATCCTGTTTACTACAGGCCAACACATACACTCTCTTCCCCCATGCATGCTTACAATTAACTTGGGAACTCGCTAAAAGTTTTAATAAGAGTCTCTTCAGTGGCACATGCCTGATCACATCTGTGCCCACAGGGCAAGGAATATCAACCCCTCACATGATCAGCTTCCTTCCAGAGCTGCAACCACTTTTACTGTAATATCAAGCTCCCTGTACAATCACCACTCATGTTTCCTCATAACTTCAGAGATATGTTGCTTTCACAAAGCAACACGCTACAAATCAGCTAGTACTGTTCACAAAAATTAGCACCAAATACTTCATATTACACAGTTGCACTAAATCAGTATCAAAAACACTGTCCACAACACTTTCTGCTCATTGACTCCATCTGTTTAGCTACTTAGCAGGAAAAAGGCAATTATGGAAGATATCTGATCAGTTGTCCAGAAGAAAGTGGCATGTAGGTGGCAGCTATCATTTCATGCCCGCTCATCCTACAGCAGATGGACAAAGTGCACATTCCACCATCAGGTTAATAGACACTTGAAGTAGTATCTTCATATCTTCATTTTCTAGGAGCAGTCCAAGTACATGGCCCATGAGTCACTAGGTATTATGGTACGTTAAAGAGTTAGTAACTACCACGCCATTTCCATCCTCACTGATGTTCATGAACTAAACATTTGCCTACCCTTGAAAACTTCTAGGATTAATCAATAAAAGTGGACAGGAGAGGCCTTTGGGGTCTCCATGCAAACTCTGGTACATCACTGACACACAGTTAAGATTAGCCACAAGGCTTCCCTGGGATACAGACTGCTTACTGACACAGAGCATATGGCCTTAACACTCCTCAAAGCTGGGAGCAACAGTCTGACAGCTGTCATCCCGAACACAGTTAATATTTAAAAAACAAAACCATTGTTGGCATTGGGTTTTTTCCTGAAAGAACGAAGAGAACTGATTAAGCCCATATTTGAAGGAAGCTTACAACTTAACAAAATTTATCAGTTGACAAATTGCCCTTCTTCCCCCAAATAAAAGTCCTTCATCTGCCCACAGCTTTGGCATACAGGTAGCCAACCTCATTTCATCTGGATTGCTTGAAGACAAGTATGAGGTTTAGCTGGTTTAGGTAACTGGGAGTCTACACCTGCCTAGACCTGGATCAGAGAGATTCCTCTTTTCTCACTAGGAGTGATTTTTTTATTTTTTAACAAACAATCTTGATCACCCATTAGCATGATCTAAACTCAGTGTGATGGTGATGAATTTCCAAGGCATTTAGAAGCATGAATAATAACATGTTCCAAGAACAAAACTTGGACAATTTGAACAGTAGAACCAAGCAAAATTCAATGACAGTGTTAACTGCTTACCTTGATTACTCACCTTATCGAAGGATAGTATAAAACATATCCCACTCAAACAAGATTTATGGCTTAACCTTTGAAAGTCATTTCAAACTGCCTCGGCAAGACCACAGTGTATCTGTTGCTAAATCCTCTTCCACTCAGTAGCAGGGAGGCACTCAGGAACTCAAGGTTTGCATACAGAGGTATATTTGATACTCCTCAGTCATCACCCAGCTCTTTTCTCCTTTCCTCTCTCCACAAAAAGTGTGGAACAAAACCTACAAAAGCCTCTAGTTCTCACACTTCCCTGGGGAGAACAGACTTCCTCAATATCGCTCCACCTGCCACATTCCAGTCTCACCCAAAGCAGTGTGTTAAAACAGACATTCACATGCTGCTTTCTTTTCTAATCCACAGGCAACTCAAGTCTCAAGAGCATATGAGCTGAGACCTCCATCAGCAGGAAATAAAAATGTGTTTCATTCCTAAAGTGTAAAACAAGAATATCAGCATCAAGTGCTCTAGCATGCCATACTCCTGAGAGAAGATGTTACACTACATGCAGTTGCAGTTTGAATACAAATGCCATCTAACCAGTCATCCCAGAGAACTCCAGAGCCTGAATATACCTTTATTCATGGACTCAGTGATCCTGTAGGCCTGGGGTCCCAACATTAACCGATTGTTTGAAAAGCACTTATTGACCATAGACTGAAACTAAAGTATCTCTACTGTTAATAGAGAGGTGTGGGGAGAATGGAAGCTGACTAACTTCTGTGCATTGGCATACAGATGAGAAACACCTTTCTCCTCACCATATTCTGCCAGTTCAAGCTCAAGCAACTCAATGAAGACTCATAGCTTCTTTTAAGAGCTGTCAGCCAATGGCTGGCAAGATTGGCAAGCATGTTAAATCAGATTTCAGATCTGCTGATACTATGAAGCAATCTGAAGAGCTACTGCTCTTCAGAACGCTATTACTTTACTCTATTAGAAGTTACAGTCAGCTATGGGAAAGCCTCTTGAACAGTACTCATATATTACTGTTTTGTGAGCTAAAACACAAAAGCAACCTTGAAAGCAACAAACATCCAGGAAAATAAACGACAGGAACTTATGAAAAAATACTGTTCAGAGCACAAGGTGCTTCTGACTGATGAAATCATGTATATGTTTATAGGAATACACCAGTTTCATATTTAGATCAGCAAGAACAAGTCCTCCTCTCCTCAGAATACCAAAGATATCTGTGAACTGCTGAAGCCGTCACCAGATTTGACAAGTGTGACCACACCAGAGAACTGCATGTAATTAACTTCCTTTCTGTGCGGAACAACATGAAGACACCACCCTAGACCCTTAGCAATACTCCTAAGGCTGCCTTACAGAGAGTAACCTGCCTCTGAACAAAGACCCGATATTACATCAGGCTAGGCTGAAGACACTTCAGAGCTGTCACTCAAGCTCTGTCCTGTCTTCAGTATTTACCAAGTTGTGCACAGCCCATGTCCTACCACAGGTAGATGAACTTATTCTATTGGAGGTTGCCTTGCATACTTTCCCACTAGATTACAGTTAACTAGAGCATAAGATACACTTCACTGCCCCATAAAGTCATCATCTACAATCAGATCACGTTTTACCAAATCTGCCTAGAAAATCTGCAACAAAACAAAGTTTTACATAGTTCCAAACCGGGGGGGGGATCTTTGCTTACACATCAAACTTTGCAATAGTTATAAGACCATCCATTAACATGGCTCTGAACTACCAACAAGACACTTGTTTACTTACCTACAGACAGATGGGTATTCTTCTTGATGTCATATGCACAGACTGCACTTGTCCTTCCACACTCTTCAACACCAGAACAGAAATTTATTTTATAAAGCACCTCCTTGTCTGCATCAATTGCTTCCCAAGTGTAACTGAAAAGACAAAAATGCCTGTCAGTTGGTATTCAAATTGTCTGCATATCATCTAGATACCAGACCCTGAAATAACCAAGTTTAAGAGTACCACTAACTTAAATTCCTATTCGTGTTCTATATTTGTAAATACCAGAAATACTTGCTATTTTGTTGGGGCTAAGAGCAAAACAGATTTAACCACTTGTGGAATGTAACATCGAGTCCATTTTTCCCTTTCTTGAACATCCAATTATCCATTCTTCCCCATCAAACCTCTGTAAAGGCCACCCGAAGGATCATCACCTGTGATATGCTATCCTTGACAGCCTGATAAATTTCTCAGATGTCTTTGGCAGGCTGGACACTTACTGCACCTTAGTGTTCTGCCCAACAACAGTGGTAGAAGTGCTAAGTCTAAATGGAATGGAGCACTAGAGCAAACCAGCTTCAGGGTCAAAATTGGGGCTGAGAGTCTTAGAGTAGTCAGACCAAAAGATGCTAACAGTGCTTATTAGGGCCTAGCTGCACCTTTAGGCATTATATATATGTCAGAAGCTGGAAACCAAGCAGAGCTATCCTCAAGGCACTAAGTGAAAGATCACACTACCGAGCTACAGGCATATCAGAAAGCCAGCTGTCTAAAAACTGGAAAAGGAACATGAAGTTCAGGTTAAATATAACTGGGAATAAATCCGAGTAACAGCAGAAAAAAAAAATCAAATGCAGCACAGTTCAGAGGCAGAGCAAAGATTCCTTCCCCTCACAGCAGGCAGCATGACTGCAGTGCAATGTGGTCAGTTGCATGACACAGCACTGCTCAGTTTTGAGGCAGGCCCAGGTCATCCAGTTTAGAGCCAGGAGCTCTTTAGACAGCCTGGCTTACTATCAGGGCACTCTGGCCAAGCTCTGTTAAAAAAGCACAACTCAATAAATGTTTGCCATCACCTTGGCTCAGCTACCCCTCTTCTGGCACTGGCAGCAGCCTGCATCCTCTGGACATTTGATTTTTGCAACATAACAGATTCCTCAGCTGCCTTTCCACTCCAAGTGGAAATTTCAGTAGGATTAATACAGACTCATCAACACAGCAGAAAACTGAGGACACCACAGGGACTTACTAGGCATTACTGTTATTTAGAACTTACAAAATTTACTGCACCTATTTGACCCACAGAAGCACTTGTCTTAATGCACAAATCTCAGCTGATAAGAAGCTTCACCCATCAGGTTTGTTTGCCTTAGTCTCTAGGTCATATGTGTTGCACCACTCAGCATTATCATACTCCAGATCCCCCCAGGAGGAGAAACCATTCCTGTTCAGCTCTGAACTCTAGTCCATGGATGAGAAAGGGGCAACAGCAGTTCAGCTACTTTATTCTTTATTTTAAATCCTCTGAGAATTCCTCTCAAACCCAGTGCATCCCACATCAAATCAAAGAGCCAGCAGTAAGATATCACATACTTTTCCATTTCAATTACTGGCTACAGGGCTCTTGGATTCCCTGTACTACAGCAGCCATGTTCCTTTCAGACCCTTAATGGCTGGAACAACTTAGGGACAAATACAAGAGCATTCTCTGTGAACTCAAAAAACAAAGAAAATCTTTTTATATTAGTATATTATTATATTTGAGGCTTTATATTCTAATATAAGGGTCAAAAATAACTTGCCAGGTATTGAGTCATACCCAAAACACCAACAGAAGTATGTATTCAAGGACTGTGTCTCAATCCTAGACAAATACTTGCCATTATTCTTTCCTCATAAGCAGGCGGACATGACCTTTTACAATCATACTGATTAATTCTCTCAGCTAGTCTGTTGCATTTCCAAAGTAGATAAAGGCAATATTGATGCAGGAGGATGATGAGAATTTAGCTACAGTACAGAATAACAAAACTTCAGCAATGAAATAAAGCTTCTCAACTCACAAAAAAGAAGTTAGAAGAACCTGACTATCTTCAAGGGCTCTGAAAACAGCTAGAGATTAAAACCAAAGCTGGTTTTACATCCAGGAGAAAATGCCTTTCAAACCAAACCAAATTTCTTCACAATGAAGCCCCAGAAAGTTAGCATTTCTCAAACTGAGAACTGAAAATTTTCCAAGGGCTCCGGTACTTTTTTTTTTTTTTTAACTGGCTTTGGAAGACAACAAAAAGGTAACATACAATACGATGGTACAAAGTTTTTGATCAAGCTAGGGTGTTCTTCAGTGTGTTGTCGGTTTTTATAGAGACCTTACAAGTTAAAATCTGTTTGTGAATGGAACAAGAATTTAAGTCCTTCACACAACAGAATTATCACTCAGAGATTAAGGTTTTGCTTTCCCAGATCCGTGTTATGAAATAGAGGAAATCAGCATCTTCAAGTCAGTTCACCCACAGGCCAGAAGCAAAAGAGAAACAAGATGAGCAGCTTACAGAACAGAAGCAAAGCAGACACTGAAGCCAGACCTTCCCTCTGCCCTGTCACAGGCCCCTGGACAGGGAAAGTGGAGGAATCCTTCAAAACAGTCTGCACAAAAGAAATATGAAATCCAATGTTCAATCATGTTCCAAACCACAACTTCAGGGGCACACAGAAGTGAAAATCTAGTGCAGTTTCAGAGTAGTATTACTTTCATGGATGTTACAGAGACTTCTATCTTTTTTAATGTGTGGGAGGAGCAAGGTGGGATTTATTCGTTGTGAGTAACAGCAGCCTGAATGTAGCCTAAGCAGCTGTTCTCAGAGAGATGAAAAGTACTTTCACAGTAAAAGCAAGAATTAATTCTCAACAAGTAAGACTCCTGACACTAAATCAGTACCTTCAAGTTGCATGTGCTCTACTTTCCAGTAAGATACAAGCTGACCTCTCTTACTGCAATCCATAATGGAAACAACCTGTTGGCAATCACATTGCCCATCCTAACCACGTGAGTCACATGGACTGGCTTCCTCCAGCTTGCTCAGCACTCACCTCCACCAGTGGCAATGCCTGATTTAATCACCTCTTTGCCAGGGCCAGATGAAGTTATCTTGTTTGAAGGGCTTAAGTTATCCTGCTTCAATGCAGTTGAGCTAGTTTAGGGAGCTGTTATATCACTACCTTTAAAAAGTAAGCCATGATCGTGGGGTGGGGTGTGATGTATCCTCCAATTCAGGGGGCTCAGTACAGATGCTGCCTCACAGATTAAACCATTCAAACAGTCATTTCTGGAGCAGTTCAAGGTCGGGGCTCAAACATGTCTGTCCTGAATAAAACTGTCAAAGAGTTATTTTTGCTGAAACCACAACACAATGCTTGTTTTCTGATAAACCAACTGTGAACTGTCCCACAATTAAAGGGATGAAACATACACCCACATCAATCCCCCCAGGGCAGGCTCTCCTGTCTCCGGCCAGTGCTGCTGGCCCAAGCACCTGACACAAGCTGGGCCCAGGGACTGTCCTCTCTCAAAATTAACTCAGCAAAAACAACAGGTGCATGTGGATGTGTGTGGAGGGGGGACTGAGCCTGGCCAGCTCCCCGTCTGGCTCACGGTGGTTTCTGGCCATGCACCAGCAGTGGGAGGCACAGAAGGAGGCAGGGCCAACTCAGACCACTGTCAAAAGCAGTTGTGCAAGCAAGGTCCAAACGAGTTATTGGGAATAATCTCGCCTGCAGGTCAGCCTTTCTTGTTATATAAGATTGTTTTTGAGACACTGAAGCAATTAAATGAAAAAGAAAATTAATCTACTTTTCAGCAAGCTGCAACATCAAAGAGAGCTCTGCTTTTTTTTTTAAACAAAGCAAAGAAGCAATATGAAAAAAATAACATGAGAAAGGGAAAAGTAAGCCTGGTTTACTTTGTGGTGAGAAGCTGAGGCACTGAAGTCAAGTAAGGTGCAGAAGGCTAACACCCATCACAGCACGTGCATCCCAACGCCAGAGCCTCTTTGAGGTCTGAGCACTAGGGAACCACTTCAAATCAGCAGAGCACCAGAGAGACTACTGCCACCAACCCCCAACAATAGTTCAAACTTTTTGGTTCTTAGACTGTTACCCGAGGGATGACTGCTGGGAAGAACAGTGCACCCGGCTCCAAACAGCTGTAATGCACAGTAAAGCAAAGAATCATGCGTTTCCTCTCTGGGGAATGCACTGAAATAGCTCGTTTTGCCGAGGGGCTGTGATACAGATGACCTGGCAGAGAGACAAGGCAACGTACAACCACGGAGCTGGAAAGCAGATCCACATGTGATTACGAACCCGCACGATTTTGTGCCCAGATGCTTCTCAGCCATCAGAACACTGCAGAGATTAAATGAGCACCCAAAGCTCTTTACCAGCAGTTTCAACCAGCACAATCTCGAGCAGACAAGATCAGGAATAATTTCCAGGATGGCCACTGTAAATTTGAAGCTTGAGCATCACTTGCCACTGAAATCACTATTAGATGTGACTTCCATTTTCACACAAATGTGTATAGTAAAGAAATGTCAATGACAAAGCAAGCTCTCCTTACAGAAAATGAGAGCTTGAACAGCACAAAGTACAGTCATCACTATGCCTCAAGAGTTTTTTAATGCATCCCTACCCATGCTTAATTCTGCTCTAGCTCACCCGTCCCCTTTTCCAACTACCATGCACACTGCGTATCTTCAGGCAAGTTTTCTTGTGTGTGCATCACGCATGACAGCCTTACAGCTACACCACAAGCTCTTCTGCTTTTTGCATCCAGAAGACATTAGGTCTTTCATGCTGCATTCTAAACCACATCTACTACACAATTTTACAGAATGCTTAAGAAAAAGGGTAGCAGTCTGAAGTTTAAGTGCACAAGAGCTGTAGGAGTGGCTGAAAAATCACATTCAGACATTACAATGGCAGCTTCCCAGGCACGTGACACAACCATTCACATCGGTATGTAAGTCCAGTAAGATCTTATTTATGACATCTCCCACTTAAATATGTCAAAGCACTTAACAGAGCTGAATGAGTGCACCCAAAGGTCACCTCTCTGTACTCAGCATGTGCTTCTTCACCGAGGCCAAGCAGAACACTTGGGGTTTCAAGGGTTTCTAGCAGCACAGATGAGCACAGTCGTGGTTTCACAACAAAGGCTGAAAAGACAGTGTTCTGAATGAACAGAAGTGTAGGTACAGTCAGCTGCAGGAGTTGTGTTATTAAAAACTATGCATTTAGCATAAAATAGAATTGACTTACAACCCCAAAATCTGAAGTCTGTGTAAAGCAATCCTGTGTTGTACAGCAGTTTGAGATGCCCTTACATCCACAAGTCTAAAACTCACTGAAGTCATGCACCAGCTCCTGTCCTTGCAAGGGGCAAAAACATCACCGGTCATTAAATCATCTCTCACCCAGTACAGATTTTCAGGCAAAACAGCAGGAGGCAGTTTGTATTTGCTGCTCTACCATCACACTCAAAACATATTCTGTATTTTTTCAGAAAGAAAGGAAAGTTACACAGCAACTTTTGCAGTGTTATGTGGAAGGTGAACCCAAACTGTCAAGATTTCTTTTGAAATAGATGGATCTAAATAACACGTCACAAAATTAACTCTAATTCCAGATTTTTTTCTGTATTGTAACGTGAAAGATACAAGGGAAAGAAGAAAAACTGGGAGAGACCAAAGTGGCCAGTAACTTCCCATATCCATTCAGTTCCTTGTATTCTTTCCCAGGTACTGCAGCAGCCCTGGAGAAACCTCTACAAAGACGACAAAAAAAGAACTCCAACTGCAAGTCACATGACAGCCACAGTCAGCTGTCGGAGCACACAAGAACAAAGGAGAAAGCATAACAAAATCAGTGACTGAAACCGTGCCATTAGACAAAGTTTCAGAGAATGAAAACTTTTCTTCTTTCACGAGACCATCCAAGCATACCAGCAGTAAGGCTACACAAAACAAACAATGAAAACCTCCAACTCAAGTTTAAGTAGCCTCATGCCACAGTTCTTGCGCAAAACAGTTTTGACACCTTTCCTCCTCCCTGCAAAACAGCTTTCCTACTCTTACTTAAAGCAGAGCCAGTGCCTCTTCCAACCCCCAGCAATTTCCTTCTTTGCCCACCAGACACAACAGCTGCTGCAGTTTCACCAGCCCTGTTACAGCACACAAAACCCAGGTCGCTGTTTTCTTAACAGCTGTAAAACAAATAAAAACCTTGTTTTAAGCCAGTTCAAAAATAGGTCGGTCAGGGAGTTGTTCTGCACGCTGACATTGTAACTTTTGGCTGAGAAATCCACCAGGACTGTGTTTGCATTGCCTGCATCATCCCTCACCTGGTGTAGTTTTTTGGCAACTGTACCCAAGAAGAAACTTTACCACTGAACTCCATGGGGACTTCCCACCTATGAGACCACAACTTCCTAGTTTTTCTTTTACCCATTATGGACAACTGGACATAAGTCCTTCAAAGCAGTTTTTTCCCCACCATGACACACCAGCAAATACATGTTCTTGAAGCAGTCCATCTTAAAAGGAAACCTGCTGATTGTGCTATCTACGTGCAAATTAATTTCACTTGCCAGCAACAAAATGAAACCAGCTTAGGTAATTTGCATCCGAAATAAGACTGCATGTCTCTCCACAGCACTCTCAAATATTCCTCTAGTCACAGACACACAACAAACAGACATTGACAGGACTTAACATTACCCTCAGAGTAGGAACTGGTTGACAGTCAAACCATTTAGGGACAGGGGGTGTAAAAAAAAAAAAAAAAAAAAAAAAAAAAAAAAAAGAACACCCAACAAAATCACTCATCAGAGTAGCTAAATTCCCTCCAGAAGCTACATGACAGTCTCTCAATTCTGCAATTAGAGTGGTCATCTGACAAAACCACAAAACCAATTTTTGCCACCCTCACGGGTTATTCTTGCAAGCCAACACACATTTTTCCCCCCTTTTTCGTATTTTAACAACAGCACATCCCAGATTCTGCCAGGTGGACAGCCCATTCCCCCATCGATCCAACCTCTGCCCTTAGCGCTACGTTCACTCTGCTACACGGGTGCCTTCGCAGTGACATTGACTGAAATAATGTGTTCTTGTACATACCCTGCATATTCTGGCTAAATAACTAAGAAATTAAGACTGGCAAGATATTGCTGCTAGACTAAATTCACGGCTAAAACTGCAGTAGAAAAATGCCGAGACATGAATAATGGTGACATCTCCACGTGCTAAGTTTCCCAAAGCTCTCTTAACTCCCCTGTAAGTAACTGAATGGCACACGGTGATACCCTTAGCAAGAAGCCAACTCTCAAGAGACATCGCTTCCAAACCAACGCCACTTGGTGTTTTTCAGACTAGACCGACCACAGGCGGCTTGAACAGAGCCAGTCCACTCACGCTCTCCCCCGCAGGTCTCCCGTGTGTGCGGAGATCCCCGCAGAGCGGTCCCGGGGGGCACCGGCCCCTCCAGGCTCCCAGCCCGGCTGCGCCTTCGCCATGGAGCAGCCTCGGCCTCACGCCCGGGGAGACGGCCGCCGCTTTGCCCGGAGATCCCCGGCCTGACCCGTCCCGGAACGAGCGACCAAGAGCCCGGGCGAGCGGGCCCGCGCTGCCGAGCCCCGGCGCTGCGCTCCCGCGGCGGGCAGGAGCGGCACGGGCACCGAGAGACACCCCCGCCCTCCCCGTGCCCGCCGGTACAGCCCTTCTCCAGCCACCCCATCGCGTCCCAGCGCCCGCCCACCTGCACAGGGCCTGGTAGGAGTCGGGGAGCGCGGCGGCGGCGGCCGCCCCGGCCAGGGGGAGCAGCGCCAGGAGGGCGCCGAGCAGCAGCGAGGCCATGGGCGCCATGGGCCGGGCTGCCCCAGGACGTCAGGCGGCGCCGGCGGCGCGTCATGTGACCGCCGCGCGCTCCCGCCCCGCTCAGGTGACCGCCGCCATGTGCGGGCACGGCGCTCACGTGATGCGCCCCTCGCCCCCCGCGGCGCCGCCCCGCATCACCCAGCGGCCCGTGAGGCGACACCGCCACATCGCGACACCGCCCCACCGCCCCAGCCCGACACCGCGACACCGCCACCCGCGGCACCCCTGTCCCCGGGGCTGCTGTCCAGCCGGCTGAGGTGCGCGGGGGCTCGGCCCGAGGGGCGCACTGCCTGCGGAGGGCAACAGAGATGAAGGGACCGGAGCGACTCTTAACAAGGACAGGTTGGGGGAGCTGGGCCTGGAGAAGAGACCTCGTCAGTGTCTATAAGTATCGGAAGGGGGAGTATCAAGAGGTTGTTTTCCAGGATCCCCGTGATGGTGCCAAGTAATAGGACAAGAGGCAACGGGCAGAAAGTGATGCACAGGAAATTCCAGCTGAACACGAGGAAGAACAACTTTACTGTGCGGGTGACCACGCACTGGAACAGGTTGCCCAGAGAGGTTGTGGAGTCTCCCTCACTGGAGATACTCAAAAACACAATCCTGTGCCCTGTGCTTGAGCAGGGAGGTCGGACCAGATGACCCACTGTGGTTCTTCCTGACCTGACCCATTCTGTGATTCTGTGGCTTGGTGGCTGAGTCAACAAAAGACTGATTGGAAAATATGAAGTGGGGTTTTAAATAAATTTTTTGAAATGTGCAGTGAAATCTTGTGAGAGATAGGAAACTAAACCCGTTAGGGATAAAGACTGAGGAGGCAATGACAGTGTTGTTGCTGGTTGTCTGGCTGCAAGAATTATTACTGCAGCAGGGAAGCTGGTGTGGTGTAGAAATTACCCCCATTTCAAACAGAGGGCACGAGGGGAGGCTTGCACAAGGCAGCAGCCTTGTCAGGAGGAAGTGGAACACACTCTGTCCTACCTCCACTGCTTCCTGGCCTACAGAGAAAAGCAATCCAGCCTGGAGCTTGCATAATTATTTCCAGAATTTAGCAAATTTTAACTGCAACTCTAAAGAGGTCATTAATTAGGAGTAAGTTTTTATGAAAGTGCAGTTAAGAAGGAAAGCACCTTTGAGAGTGATAAGAGGCACAAGGGTGGAAGAGAGAAAGAACACTAAAAATCACACTCATTAAACAGACAGCTGTCTTGTGTGAAGAAATCCTGTTCTCTTATGAATGTTTTCCAAAAGCCATTTGCCCCAAAAAGAAAAAAAAAGGGAAAAAAAAAAAAAAAAACAAACAAAAAACAAAACACCCAAATGGAAAAGGCCTGCAAATGAAATAGTTTTTCTTGCCCCATTCCCCAGCATCCATGAGAATGAGACGGCACTGAAGACCTTCCTCTCTGGCAGTTCAGCCTGATTCCAGGCTGCTGTGATCTCCTTTTCCTCTCTTTTCTCTCAGATACAGCCCACCTTTATGGTGGCATTATAGGCATTACTACTGCATGGTAGTTCTGCTGCAGGGCAGTCAGCTGGCTAAAGATGCTGCTCTGGCTGAAAGCTGACATACTATTCCAATTGTTTTATGCAAGTTTGCAGCTGTACCTGTCACCTGACTTACTTGGCTCACTGCATAGCTGCACAAACACCATCCCCAGCTCCAGTTCCTCCAGAGGAACTTCAGAAAAAGAATTAATAAAAGGGACTGAGTAAATGCTATTGTCCTCTACAGTTTCCTACTACAATATAATGGATTATTGTCAATTCTTTGTCTTTTGTTTTGACCTTTAGTGGATTCCTGGAAGTTCCAAATGTGATTGCCCAAGAATCCCTGTTGTCTGCTTTCAAGACTCCAGTATAGTTTAAAGAGAAGCTGTATGACACCAGCTCAAAGCCTCAAAAAGACAAAAGCAGTTGACAAAAAGAATACCAAGTCTGTTATTTCTGTACTTAATGTTTCTTAAACTCTGCTGCTCACTCACTTTACACAGAGCAGTGCAAATTGAAAAGACTTGGTGGAAATCCTGTCTCTGCTTGAATTAAAAATGTATCAGCCAGGAAATTCACTGCAGACAGCAGAGCAGGCAGATATTCTGGAGCTGCTGATCTTAGTAGCTGCCCAGGTTTCTGGAATTTTCTGAAATGTTCTTTGTGTGGATTTAAATACCTGAGTGACTCCACTGGAAATGTGACAGCTCACCTTGGTAACAATAAGAATATATATAAATATTGCAGTGTCAGGGCCTGGCAGTGCAGAAACAGTTAATTTCAGTTATCTGGTAAAAGCTAACTCAAAGTTGTTTACTGACAAAAGAATGAAGAAGTTTAGAGTGGCGTTCTTCACTCTTTGTACTGCTATGAATGCTTAGGCCTCTGTATTTACACTGTTTGCCCAAGACTTCAGTGCAGTTTCTTTACATACAGAGAAAAGTATGTGAATAGCTACCTAGCAAGAAGGAAAGAAATTGAAATATCTGGGGGAAAAATCCCAGTTAGAAAGGAAAAGGAACAAACCAGAAATTCTCCTTTCATTTTCTGTGCTAATACATAAGCATCAACCTACCAATGTTGCAACACAGCAAGAGTGCTGCAGAAATACTGAAATACACAATGGAAGTGCAAATGCCTTTAAAATAAAATGAAGTAAAAGTTTGCAAATTCCAATCATGTGACTGTTTCCATTTACTACGTTTTTTCCTTAACGATTTAATCTGGTGGATGCAGTAGTTCTCTCAAGATTCATGGATTTTCTGCCATGCTTAAAGCTAGCTACATGCAAAGAAATTGTCAGGAGCTATGTGTCAGTCATTTTTGTATCCTAAACTTTTAGGATACAAAAATTTTGTTTTGCAAATAGCCCATAGGAATATGACATTCTGAGTATCCTTTATAAATAATAGCATAAATACTTCTTCCTGTGCTTAATCATGCTATCATCTCAGCTAACCGTGTACCATGGCAGAGTTAAAATATTCTGAAATTATGTAACTGTCTTAATCTTACCTTTTCTTTCCCTCAGGAGAAGTTCAGCACGATGCCTGCTAGTTATGTGGAGTAAATCCCAATTCTGAAAGTCATGCTGTAATTTCCATGTTATGGATGGCTTTCAGTGTCATGAGTAAGTGATGGATGCACAGGTCCTCCAGGATTCTTCTTTTCATCTGGCCAGGTGTCAAATGTCGCATCATTTCTTCTTCTTCTGACTCACAATCTTGCTTCATGTGGCCAGCATCAGCTGTGCAGGTCAGGCTGGCTGAGAGGCAGCTCACTTTTACTGTTACTCAGTTCCCTTTAACACTCACATCTGGTCTCTTTTTTTTTCAGTAATAGAAAAAAAAAAAATTGGCATCCAGAGCTGTTTTTACAGTTGATTGTGGGAAATTCCTTCTCCAGTGAGGTCTGGACAGTTTGTTTCTATCTGTCTGTAAGCTACATTATGTTAAAGTAATTGCTTTTATACTTCATGGAAACTTCATAAGGCTTTTCCATGGAGCTGCACAGTTTTTCAGAAAGCACAGATGTGCCACTCACTGGGTAGTTTCCTTTTCTTTCCTGTTCTCTTCCTTGCTATACTGTACTTCAGTCTTCCTAATATGACTACCATTGCCATTACTTCGGAATGCTCCTTACTCTTTTTGCTGCTTGTTCAGTCTTTCACCCTTTCTCTAACGCTTTCTACTTCTTTCTGTTCTATGGCTACTCTCCTTACCATTTTTAAAGGCAAGCTCTTGATAAGACCTACCTTCTGATTTGTTGTGATGAGTTATCCTGCTTTATAACTATTCCTGTTGAGGAAAACAGTCCCTGGTGACCTTGTTTTGCAGACTTAGGTTTAGGCTTCCCAATGCATTTAGAGAGATAATTAATGACATTTCCTAATCTAGATGGTGCTGTTCAATGATACTGTAAAAGAACATCGACTTTGTCTGAATGCTTTGACTTTATGTGAAATCTTTGTCCTGTTGGGAAGGTCCTTTACGTGCTGAACTCGGTGTTTGCACTGAAAAGGGCACTGTTTTGTGCTGTGGCTTAGAAGGTTGGTGTTGATAATACAGAGATGTTTTGGTTATTGCTGAGCAGGGCTTACATAGCATCAAGGTCTTTTCTGCCTTTCAAACCCCCCCCCCCCCCCCCCACAATGGGAGGGTAGGGGTGCACAAGGCTTTCGGGGGGACACCTGGGACAGCCAACCCCAACTGACCACAGGGATATCCCACATCATACAGCATCATGCTTGCTTGTAGGGCTGGGGGAAGAAGGAGGAAGGAGGGGATGTTTAGGGTGACAGTGTTTGTTTTCCCAAGTCACTGTTGCACATGATGAAGCCTTGCTTTCCTGGGGATGGCTGAACACCTGCCTGCCTGTCTTTATCTCAGCCTACAGGTTTTCTCACTTTTACCCTTTCAGTTTCTCCTGCATCCCCCTGGAGGGGAGTGAGCAAGCGGCTCACGGGGCTTGCTTGCCAGCTGGGTCTAAACCACAACACTAGCCTAGTATTGGCTAAAAGTTTAAACCAAGTTTAGCTGAAAACAGCTGTGGATCCTTGGCTGGAAGAAGTTCAAACTGGTAGAAGATATGTAAAGACCACTTTTTTTACCATGGCAAAAACCTGCAGATATCTCGTGCAGAGCTGAAGTGGAAAAATTAATCATTTGGAAGTCCTACTGCTCCATCATGTTGTATTTTTATTGTAAGACAATAGACAACATTTATTTTTCTAATTCCGTAGTTATTTCACCTAATTCAGTAGTATTATGTAAGGAAATACATTGTCATCTGTTCCTTCTTGATTGTTACAAGGTAGCTGATAAATTCCTACTTTGCTGCATTTTTCCTGTTTCTTAGTAATGGGAAATTGCAAAGAAAAAGAAATTCGTCTTTCCCATGTAGCCAAAGGGCACTGAAATCAAAATGCTATTTTCAGCATCACACTTAAAAATTAACAAACTTCATACACAGCAGAGAAATTACCAAATTGCTTTTGTTTAAAGCATCAGGGCTTATCCTACATTTTCTTTCTACCTAGTCCTCTCAGGGGAAAAGAACTGAGCAAGAAATTTCTTGCATAATGCACTATTTGTGGAGGACTAAAATATGTGGTATACTTTATTCAGATGATTCTTCTATCACCCTGCATTGCTGGAACTTATTGGTAGATTCTGATGATACATTTTTATATTCTGTCTATGCATATATATTCGTTTTTATAGCCACATTCATAAATAGGTTTAGGCTAGTATTAAACTTCTTCTAGGCATGTGTTTTATTTCCATTACATTCATCTGTAAAACATTTTAAAGTATCTAAAGTAGAAGAAGGAAGTTTACATATTAACTTACTTAGAGAAAAAGTAACAATCAGGGTTTTTAAATAATAGACACCACATTGCCCTGGGTGTTTAATATTCACAAGTTACTGAAGGAGATAGGATAGACAAAAATACGTATCAGTGTATACATGAAGGCCCAGGTAAGCCATTACAGTATTGAATAAATGGTTCAATTAGAGATTCCCACTAGGTCATAAAAAAAAGTTGCACATGTGGATCACAAAACAAGAAGGATATCTCCATACTGCACAGTTTTGGATCTGTAAATATTGCCATCTGAATGAGTGCAGTAATCCAGATTTTCCTTGCCTTGTTTTAGTCAGAGCCAGAGTAAAATGAACAGAAAGTGTATAAATATGATAGTGAATGTGCTAAGAAATATGCATCAGATAGACATGGAATGACAGCTGTCTTCAAGAGTTTTCTGGCATTTTTTCCTGTACTGACATGATGTTTAAAGATATGATAAATATTACAATGGGGAAGAAAATCATACACTTCACCCTCACTGGAGTGAATAAACACCATAGTGGGAAAATTGCTAGTAATAAATGCTGATATTATCAGACAGTTGTTTCCTTAGTAGCTGAAATAAAGTAACATTAGGAAATACCATGTATGTTCTCATCCAAAATAGGATAGAAGGTTTATCCAACACAAGAGAGAAAATAGTTTTCTCTGTATATGATTTGTCTTAACTTTTACCTTCTCAGTGTTCTAATGTGTGCTTGAGCCTCAGAGCCTGCTCTCTGAAACAGGTGTTGGAGATTTCTCATGAGCTAGAATTCATCTTTGAAGCCTTCAATAAAACTACTTGGAAGGATTTTCTGTGTCTTTTCTTTCTTGCTGCTCCACACAAAGCAATAATGAGGACACTAACACTGTTTGATGATGGGCAGTGATGCTGAAAGCTTGTTGAGTCCTTTTGGCAGTGTTTTGTTATCCCAGTGCTACAGGAGGGACACGGTGTCATGAGCATGGCCAAGAGAAGAATGTGATGGCTGAGTAACTCTGAGTAGACAGGGTAGGAGACATCAAGTCCTTGCAGAATTTTACAAGACTTGTGCAAATGATGAAACTGAAGGGAAGTATGAGTGGAGTACACAGTAGGAAACTCAGGATGGATAGAAAGAGAGATGAGAGATGAGAGATGAGAGATGAGAGATGCATGGCATGTATTTCCCTGTGTCTGCCCAAGGAGCTAAAATTGCTCTGCTGTAGGCTTGAAGTCTTCTGCCGCAGGGATTAAACCAGGGAGAACCCACAGGGTGGCACATGCCACGTGCTGAATGATGCTTTGGGAGGTGACCATAAATCCAGACAACAGAAAAGAAGAGAGAAAAGTTTCTCCATGCTGAATTCTGCTAAGAAGCAGAGGCCAGTGTTGTACTAAAATGCTATATATGCTAACAGAAAAATGAACCAAAAGAGTGGTGATAATATAAAGAATAGAGTTAGAGAGCAGACCTATATTTACAGAGGACCTCAGCCAGGCCGAGGTTAACAACAGAGATGTTGTTTACTGTTCAGACACTGGTCTGACAGGCTCAGCCTGTCCCCTGGCTAAGGGAAGGTCCATTCCAGGCCAAGCACAGAGAAAGAAAAAAAAAAAATTAGCCAAAACAAAGATTACTGGTTGTATACATTTATTTTCACAAAATAATTACATTTTGCTGTAGTATATAATTGAATGTAGTCATTGAGCTTAGCATATGTGTTCATCTTAAATACTTGACTTGTAACAAAGAGAAATTTTTCCCTATAAATAATATATAAAAAGTTATATCTGAAACGCATATGTCACTCTTTCACTTAAGAAATAAATTCAGATAGACCAAAGACAATATAAAATATAAAACATCCTCCCTAATGCATTTTAGCAAATGGGGTTTTTGTTCTAAGATAGAACAGTGACACCAAGGTGTTCACTCCATCTCCTGCACATAGCTGTTAAGTTTTGCATCTCTTTGTAGACTATACATAAAAATACTGATTCTATAAATATTTTAATTTATTCTTTACCTCGAAAAACTTTTATCATGAGAATTCCTATTTATTTGCTATAATGTCCCATTTTCAAGAGCAACATTTTTTATAAAGCAAATCCTTAACAGGAGAAATAAATAATTAAAAGTTACTCCAATTCCAGATACTTTGTGTCCAGCTGTAGGAGAAAAAAATTAGTTGCTTTGTATTGCATCTTGCTTAGTGGTGTTAGAATGATGGAATCCAAGTAAGAATTTCATTCTCTTATTCCTGAAGACAATCCTTCAGAATAACTATGAAATACTTCTGTGAAAGTGTTGAAGACATCAAAAACTCGTATGGCTTTCATGGAGGTCAGATGTTTTTGTTGAAGAGCCTTGAAAGTTACCAAGAGTAAACATTTCTAGACCAAAGTGTTTCTGAGCTGATAGCTGTTAAAGGCTTGGAGAGGATGAGTAAGAAGCATGATACGTTTTTGCTCTGTTCCTTCTCTATAGGCATCTGCTTGTGAACACTGCTGGAGACAGGATTTGGGGCCAAATGGATACAGCCACAGCCACTCCCTTCCCTTTCCTACCCTTCATATTTCTGAAACAACTGAAGCAAGGACTCTGCAAATACTTAACTAAACCAGTAGCAGGTCCAGTCTTGTGTATTAAATGATGCAAGAGTGTTGGGAGAAAAAAATAGGTACCTATCATATAATTAAAAATGGAATGGCTATATTCAAGGAAGAAGTATTAGAATCATGCAGGCTATCTCAGTACCTCTTCTTTGAATTCAAAGTTTTGCACCTATAATACTTTTGTTTGAATGTGGATCCTGATGCTTCATCTTTTAGGCTTGGAAAAGAAAATAATTCCACATAGACATCACGCAAGTGCCTGGGCAACCATATAGAAAGCAAGTTGGTTTTCTGGTTGGATGGGTAGCTAGAAACCCTGTGTAGTGGATTATTACTAATTATTAAAATTAGTAATTATTAATAATTGTAATAAATTATTTCTGCATGGAGTTGGGAAGAGAAGCAGCAGGCACTCAAATGGCAGGCAGCATTGTATGGTGTGAGCTAATACACAAGCTCACACTGACTTTCTGCTCTCCCTTGACCTGGTACCATCTGAGAATATTTTCTGCTGGCCAGTATCATCACTGCAATGTCTGCTTGTAAAACCCAGTGTGTGGATCATGCTGTCCCTGGTACTGTCACAGTGAGAGGACTTGAGGAGTCTCTCTGGGGTCCATATGGAGCCAGACAATCTATTTCGATTTTTTGGAGGACTCTGCAAATGAACTGTCCGTCTTACCCTCACTCCACAAAGTGACATGAGGGATTTTGCCAGGGAATGCTGTGGACTTGTGGATTGTTCTCATGCTAGGAATGGAAGGTTTGTTTTTTGCGGCAACCAGTGCAACTGGGAAGCATTTCAGCTTCCCTTAGAGGATTTCCCAGGGTATGCTCCAGGCTAGGAGTAAACTGAGCAATATCTTGTTCCTCACTCTCTGCCCTTCTTGTCCCAAGGACTGTTCACAAAGTCTGTGAGTTATAGAGGAAAACTGCTGTATAAACTCATCACATCACTTTGGGCCTGACACAGCAGCCTGCCCTATATCATCCTCTCCACTCAGGGGGTAGCTACAAGAGCAAAAACTCTTCTGTGTCTAGGGAAGTGACTTCTCTCCTTGTATTTCTAAACATACTTTCACATCCCACAACATTCATTAGTATCAAGTTGATTAGAAGCCTGGTAAAGAGAGTTTTAACAAAGTAGGCTTTATACTGGGAGTTACTTTTCCTGAATAATTGCTTGTCTTGACTGCACAGCAAAATTACATCCTTATTGCCCCAGACATTACAAGAGATAACCAGGAGATAGTTGCTGTTCTGAAGTGCCTATAAAGCACAACACTGGAGGCAAAATAATTTAACTCTCATTTTATAGCAGAAAAGAGTGGCACAGAAAAATTAGATGCCAATACTGTATTAAAATAGAACCCACATCTCTAAACTCCATAGCTAGTATTTGTAGTACCCACAAGACAACCTTTCCTGTTCTGCACCACTACAGAGTGCTTAAACCATCTGATCTGCACAGTGGTATTTTAATCTCTCCCAGGGTTGCAAATAATTTTAAAGATGCAAGCTGGTGGAGAATCACATCCTTGTTGTGCAACAAATTGTCACATTTTCCCTGTCTTGGTTTTTTTTTTTGGTTGTTGTTTTTTTTAATAATGGAATCATGTGCTTATTAGTTCCCCTTGTATTGCAGCCTGTCTGCATGGAGAACAGTCACCAGGTGCTATGATAAAGAAGAAAGAACATCCCTAAGTTATTTTTATCTACCCACTGGGAAATATTAATAATTTTTCAACTGTTAGATGCTCATTCTTATTTGTCCTTCTGGAAGCTCATCTCATGCTGAGTGTTAATTTTCATTGCTCTGTAAACTGATCTTTGGACCATTGTCCAAAATCTGAAACATTTGGAGGCATGGCCAGGTGAAAAGAAGCTAAAAGTCTTAGAGCACCTATTCAGCTCACAAGCATCCCGATTGCCCTGCTGCATGTTATTGCCTTTCAGATCTACTGTCCTGGCTGCAAGCATAGTGATCCTTAACCCAAGCCTGTTGTAATAATCTGGATATGTTTAAGCACTGTAAATCATATGCCTTGCCTCACCTGAATCACTCTGAGAGAACTGGGTTACCTGTATGGTTACAGCAGAAGCATGTGTTGAAAATGCTTTCTTCAATGTTCCCCCTATCTCTGGTTCTCTGTGTGATTATTGTAAAGGGTTTTGAGGTAAGGGTAGGAAACAGCTTTAAAAGAAAGTCTGGGGTTTTTTTGGTGGGGGCTAGATCTACCCTAGTATTTAAGTCTATGGCATTTGTCAGCATTGAGAAATTTCCCAACAGTCCCCCAGCCCTCAGCAGCTGCATGCACACACACATGACACATGTATGTGGACATCTCACTCACTTTTGCCCATGGCCCTCCCTCACAAGGTGTCCACAGACCTGCTTGCCCTATCCTGCACTCCCCATCGACAGTGGGGTGCAGCTCAGCTGATGTGTCATTCCAGCAGCACAGGAGATCTCTGCCCTAAGAGAGAAGCAAACTCCACTCATCTACCACCCAAACCAGTAGAGGTGACAAGACTGGGACTAGAGTTTCAAAGACAAAAACGGGGACAAGTGGAGGGGCTGTCCACTTGTCTGGATAAAGGTTTTGATGGAGTGAGGGACTCAGGAGGATGTAGGAGTAACCTCTTCCTTCTCCCAAGTCTTTTCTACAATGACACATTGCAACGCTTTAACGTAAGGAGGAACGGGACGGGCACACGTAGAAAGAACATTTATCCTTCTGAGATCTCTTCTCTACATGAATTCCAATCCAGTCCTCTGTCTAAACCTACAATCTTTCTTATTCCAGGACTGGCAATCTTTCAGCAAAGGAGAAGTGGGTTGTATTTTTCTTTCCCCGGTTAGCTATTAAGTGTACCAATGGAAACTTGGCGGGAAGCTGAAAATGCTGCTTTTGCTTGTGAGGGGAGGTCTCAGTTCCTGCTGAATTTGGAGCTCCATGGGGGCCAGAAGCAAATGCATGTCTCTTTGAAAGTACCACAGTGCTCTGACTGCAAAGATCTCCCATGTTCTGTGTGCTAAAGCTCATCTGGCCCCATCCTCTCTTTCCTGTTGTCCTCTGCACTCTGCAGCTTGGCTATAGTTGGGCAAGTGGCCCTGGGAATTAAACTCTACAAAATAACAGGCCCAGTACCCTGGCATACAACAGAGGGAGGCAGGCAGCTGGAACAGTGTGGCTGGTGTGTAGCTCCAGTCATTCATTGTGTGAGGCACCTTTCTTTTTTCTGTTTTTCCAAAACTGATTGTTATAAAACAGAGGCCACACAGGGAATATATATTCTCCAAAGAAGAGATAAATACTAAGTATGTGGCTGGGACAGCAAATGTTGGGACTGACTTTCTCATAGCCTCCTTGAATATCTAAACCTACAGGAATGCTGACATTTTGGGGATCAGCCAGCTCCACCCTTCATAATTAGGACAAAAGCCCTCTGTGAGTTGGCAATATCCCTGTGTTGCCAGATACTCCTGTGTGTCAAGTACCAAATTATCCAAGGACCCAGAGATATGTCGATATCAGTAGAAATTATGCAACATATACTTTGAAAACAAATTCTGAAGTTTAACAACAGATTAATTAGGGCATTTAATATATACTTAAATGTCTTGCTAGATCAAAGTTACACCGCATGTGCTTGGCTCTGTATGGGGACTTACTGTCATACGTGGATTTCTTCCACTGTTTTCCCCAGGGAGCAGCTCTTTTGCGCACTTAAATGAGCTGGAAACAGTTGAAACTAAATCCCAGTATGAAATGTGAATCCTGCGTTTAGTGGGTTTGACTTTTAAAAATGAGAACACACACAGGCCCTGATGACTTCAATAGCATTTATGGGTGCTCGGTGCTTTTATAAATGTCACACTATTTATAACATATTTCTGTGTCCTTTTTTTATATTCTCTGTTGGCCTGTCTCTTTTTCACTGTGGTATCTTTGATTGGCATAGTCACATCAGGATGGAGCGTGTGTTTGAATAATTAAGAAAATACAAATAAAAAAAATAAAAAAACAAACAAACAAACAAACAAAAAACCCCAAACAAAAAAAACCCAACAAAAACACAAATAAGAGTTATCTTTATTCTAGTCCGTGTTTTTCCATTGCTCAGCCATCAAAGATAACAATACCATTTCACCACTGCTTTTTACATTCTATGAAAAATACTTTTAGCTTTGCAGGGGTTTATTAAACGTTCCACATCCAATTATTTGCCCCTAGAGCTTCCCCCCTAAGCTTTAGAAAATTGTTTCAGCTATATCCAAACTCATGCCGACTTCCTGGCTTCTGGGCCTCAAGCCATCAGTGAGAGCTCTGCTAAGAACCACTTTGAGGCTCTCCTTGAACCTCTTCTTCTTGCTGCTTCCTACAAAGAAGTAAACCAGGGGGTTGATGCTACTGTTAACGGTGGAGAGAACAATGGTGACATGGTTCTGCTGGCTGAGCAAAGATGACCAGTGGTGGTAATTCAGAAGATACAACAGCCTCATAGGCATGGCAAAGATGAGGAAGACAATGACTGTGGCCACAATGATGATGTAGAGCTTTGACGAATGGGGTCTCAGGGAGTTACGGTGAATCCTGATCACCAAGATCAGACTGGACAGAATCATTAGAGGAATGAAGATCATGAAAGTCAGGATCCACGTGAAGATGAGCAGTGCTTGGCAATGGTTGCCATCATCGAATTGCTCCTTGGTTGAATCATCTTTGCATGTTAAATATTCAGCCACTGTCATGAAGAAAGACAGAGTCCACAGAATTGCACACACAATTGCCGATTGGTGCTGTGACCGGTGGCATCGGTACCAGATGGGGTAAACAATAGACAGACACCTCTCAATACTGATAGCTGTCAGGAGATAGAGACCAGTATTATAGCCAAGAAGGAAGACAATGGATAGTGTGGTGGTTACATAATAGTAAAAACCATATGCGAATCCAAAACCAGCAATGTACTCGATTGACAGAATAAATGTACAAAGCAGTAAGGAGATATCAGCAATGGACAAGTGTGTGATGTACGCAGTGAATGGGTTTCTTTTGATCTGGAAGCAGAGGCACCAGAGGACAATTCCATTTTCACAAAAACCCAGGAAGGAGATGATCATAATTACCCAAAGTGGGGTCAATATTTCCCAGACCCTTTCCTGTGTAGAAATGTTTCTGTGCATTGAGATGTTCTCTGTGCCTTCGCTGGGATGAAACGTTATGATTGGCTCATCCATGGGGAAAGCTCAAGTTTGGATAGCACAGCTCTTCCTTCTGTAAATATGTATAAAAATATACTGTGAGCATTGTGTGCTCCTCCCCTCCCCCTTTTCCTTCTGTTTTGTGGACCCTCAATTTCTGGTCGTACATGAAAGCCTTGGCTAAAGGAACACCAGCTTTGATATACTGATGCTAGCTAAAACCCAGTTGGAACTGCTCTTGGCAATGTTGAAGATCACTAAGACCATCATGCCAACAGAAATCCTGAGCTGCCTTCTCTAAGGGGCTCAGCTTGTGAGTGCTAAACCACAGCTGAAGAGATTCTCTTAAAGTGCTCTTGGACAAGCCAACATCTCCATCAAATCACACAGTTTCATTATACAGTCGTGACAAATGGCATTGGTAGTTCTTTTTAGAGCCCTAGATTGTTCCCAGACAGGTCTCTTCAGTTCCTATTGAAGTTAATGGCATTAATTTTAAGTTCAATATATGCATTTCAAGTGAACTTGGCTCATAGGTTTTTTGGTTAAAAAAAAAAAATTGATACAAACATCAGTTTTCCAGAAAGGGATTTAATTAAGTAAAAATAAAATGTAGTTACTCAGCATTGTATTCCCCCCAAGTACAGAGATGGAGGGAAGGCAAAATGGCACTATTTTGAGGGAGCAATTTCTTACCTGCTTTAAGTGCCATTTATCACAGCATAACATAATTTAAACATGTTCACACACTCTGAACACTTAACATGACTGCAGGTATGTTGCAAACATTATAAATCTAACCCATCACACGGAGATGTTGTTCGTCACATCATGTTCATCATCATCATCACCACAGGCTGTCCAGGTTCCCTGCCACTGTTATAATACTTTCAACGGTTGTTTTGCTGAGTTATGTAGTAACTTCTTTTGTTTGTCTCCTTTACCTCATAACAGAGAGTCAGGATTGCTTCTGCTGATTTTCATGCAAATATTTCACAGCCCTGTTAACTTCCCAGCTGCCCTGTGATGATACACAGTCACATTCAAGACACTTTTGGATTTACTGATGTTAACAGGGACTAATTGTTGACAATAAGCTTACTTAGCTGACTTGGTTCATCCTTATAAGTTACCTTGTTCATTAACACGCCATAATGAGAATTTACCCATACTGTCAAGTAGTAAAGAACATCAAGTGCAAGGTAAAGAAGTTTTACTGGGGCAACTTCTGCAATGATTGTTTAAAGAGAGTCATTCACCCAGTCATAGTTTTTCTCTCATGAACCTTGCATTTCCTGATTTCAAAATTTCAAAACAGTTCCTTAAGACAGGATATCACAGTCTAAGAATGAGCATTCTGTAAACAACCTGGGAAGCCTCAGGCCTTGCTGGCATTTAAACCTGTGCAAGAATGTTACTGATGATCCCACCTGTATGCTGACCATGCCACCACCTCAGACAGTTGAAGGCAACAAACAACATAGCTGGAGATGTAGTAGGGGAGTGTGAATGCAATAAGTAAATGCAGTGACCAGAATGAGTGGCGAGCCTCCCAAAAGCAGTGTTCTGCAAAAACTGCAGAGGGAAGCTGCTCAAACAGTGTGCTGCTAGAAGTACAGTAAAGGTTAACAGAAAAAAAAAAAAGAAGGAAAAAAAAAAAAAAAAGGAGAGGAGAAATTATCTACTTCCAGAGTTAAAACAAATAGGAAAGGGAAAAGAGAATGAAAAGACTCAAGTATGGGGAAAAAAAGCATATGTAAATATTCAAGCAAGTTCTTGATTTGTATCACTGGAGGAAAGGAGTTTTCTCTCTGGAGAGTAAAACAAAGAGGAAAAAGTTCTCAACTTACTAAGGTCATTCCCACATGACAGCATTCAGAGATGAGGATGGAAAGAATCCTCTTCTTCCAGATACATCCATGGTTTGTTCAGATTTCCTTGAGGCTTTTGAAGAACTTCCTTGAAGAAGCTGAAGTTTACCTTCTCCAACCATTTGCCTTTGGTAAGAGGAGGAGTAAATAGTGGCTCTGACCATGACTCAAAAAGAAGTGTGCAGTCCTCCCATTGCTTCAAAAGTCTGAGGCATGCCAAATAAAGGGTCCCAGGCTCATCATCTGAGGCTGAGCTTCAAATGGCATCACTCAGTAGCTGGCAACTCATCTAGCTGAAAGCCTGGGATTTAACTCTTGTGGGAACTGAAGGGCAGTATATGGAAAGTTGTCCTGAGCTGCTACAATACCAAGAGACCTAGTTTAAACAAACAAATATGAAGGGAGTAGAAAATCTATTTAAGGATGTTATGATCCAAAGAAAAAAATCTCAATTTAAAACTGTGCCACCATGTGCTATCTAAAAAAAATAAAAGTCAATTCACAAATTTTTTTTTATATTTTTTGATATGAGAAAACAAGAAAGTGAGAAGGACAAAGATAGAAGGGAAGGGAAGGGAAGGGAAGGGAAGGGAAGGGAAGGGAAGGGAAGGGAAGGGAAGGGAAGGGAAGGGAAGGGAAGGGAAGGGAAGGGAAGGGAAGGGAAGGGAAGGGAAGGGAAGGGAAGGGAAGGGAAGGGAAGGGAAGGGAAGGGAAGGGAAGGGAAGGGAAGGGAAGGGAAGGGAAGGGAAGGGAAGGGAAGGGAAGGGAAGGGAAGGGAAGGGAAGGGAAGGGAAGGGAAGGGAAGGGAAGGGAAGGGAAGGGAAGGGAAGGGAAGGGAAGGGAAGGGAAGGGAAGGGAAGGGAAGGGAAGAAAAGAAAAGAAAAGAAAAGAAAAGAAAAGAAAAGAAAAGAAAAGAAAAGAAAAGAAAAGAAAAGAAAAGAAAAGAAAAGAAAAGAAAAGAAAAGAAAAGAAAAGAAAAGAAAAGAAAAGAAAAGAAAAAGATCACAGAGCAAAGAAAATAGCCCATCATTGTGTTAGTCTCTTACATCCATTCCTCTAGGTAAAATCTGTATCTTGAGATTATTCTAAAAAAACCCAAACAACTAAAAACCAAATCCAAAACCCTTTTCATGTGATTTAAACAGTCTCCCCTGAGAAGTTCAAACAAGACTAGGAGCTTGGAAAGTCTCCTGAGGATGCCCCCTTCTTTTACCCCAAGTATTAGGTTGTTTTTAAATTCAGATATTAGCAGAACAAACATTCTTAGCCAAATAAGGAGAGAGTTTGCTTAGTCTTCTCCTTTAAATGTTTCACTAAAACTACCAAATCCCCAAACGGGAAGAGCAACTAACTAATGTGAGAAATAAATGACCCCGAAGGGAGGGTCAAAATAAAGATAGGAAAGGAACAGAGTGATATGAAACAACTTCTAACTGTTTTTTTTGTTGGCTTAAGTTGTAATCTACCTTACGTTCAACACCTATGGGACCAAAAATTTCAAGCTACCTCTGAAAAAGCACACAACGTGCTCCTTTCCCCAAAAAGGAAATATGCAGACAAGTAATGAGAGAGTCATTACAGGAATATGTTAGCATGTCAAGATTGACCAGGTACTTGTGTTTTCAGCCCACTGCAATCCAAAATCAGAAAGCCCTGGCTTCCCAGTCTCCAAGAGGCAGTTGGTTTGTGGGACCTCTCTCAGGCACACAGCTCCTCCTTCATGACTGATCCCTGTAGCACCATCAGTCACCATCTACACAGCCAGGGCACCAGAGTGAAACCTGGTGCTGAGGGGAATAGGTCACAAATACTCCTTGTCCTTGGTGATTTTGGGAGTAAGAGGAAGGTTGAAAAGCGGTCTTTATATCAGATGCTACCAAGAGTTGGAGCAGCTATTTCTGAATCAGTTTAGGTATTCAGATATGGGCAAGGGGACTGCAATTGCAAAATGTGGAACTTGAACTGATCTTGGGACTCGAAATTAGTACTGACAGTAAAGACATGGTGGGCAATATGGAAAGTCTTTTAATTTTGATCTAAACTGAATTTACAGCAAGATGTCACATGAATGAAAATTTATCCTAAGATCATTCCCTCTGACAGTAACTTGGTGGGACAGCTTTCCAGTAGATGTAAACTGAATGGGCTAACACTTGTAAGTATTCTGTATGTAGAAAGCTAGTAGTGTTACCTTTTATAATTTTTCTTAAAGCCTTTCAATGATTTCATGTTCTCCCATCTCCAATTCCTGAAAGCAGCCAACCTGTAAAGAACTTCGAATTCATTCATTAAATACAACCCAACAACCTAGGATTTATAAACCAGATTGAAGGGGTTTATGTGGTTGGTACAAGTGCCAGTGTATAAAAAATCCCCTCTGTCCCCAGGAGTCAGATCTGCCACTATATACTTAAATGAGCCATAACCAAAATCCCTCAGGAATGAGCTTTGGTCGCACTTTCAGGAAGTGCAATTTTTCCTGATGGTCATTCAGTCATTACCACTTTTCAGGTGAAATTCACTCCTTAATTATTCAGCTCTAACAAAGGTTAGGAGTTGGGCTTGGGTTTCAGAGTATGGACTGAAGATCTGGGTGCAAACCACTTACAGAGAGCTGAAGGGCACACTGAGAAACAGGGGTTGTAAGAGGGCTAAAGATTAAACAGGAGGCTTTAGGGCACAAACAGAGGACCATGGGACACACTGAGAACAAGCTGGAGAGGGACTTCTTTCAAGGGCATGTAGTGATAGGACAGAAGGAATTGGCTTTGAACTGAAAGAGAGTGGATTTTGATCAGATATTAAGAAAAAATTCTTTACTGTGAGGATGGTGAGGCACTGGAATGAGTTTCCCAGAGAAGCTGTGGATGCCTCATCCCTGGAAGTGTTCCTGGCCAGGTTGGTTGGGGTTTTGAGCAACCTCATCTAATGGAAGGTGTCACTGCCTATGGCAGGGAGATTGGAACTGGATGATCTTTAAGGTCCCATCCAACACAAACCATTCTGTGACTCTAAAATGCATGGATCCCAAGGGTCTTAAGACCCCTTAAGTCTCACGGAGACTGGAATAGCCATGATGACTTGTGGATACTCCTCAGTAGGTGATATGAGAGTGTCATTAAAGTAGGAGTTAGGTGTGGGGTAAACTTACGAATTAAGGTTACCCCAATGCAAAACTCATCACAGAACTTGCTGGACATCTTTTATCCTACTTGTACCAGCCACAATCCTAGTATATACCAGTTCCTTAAAGGGTGGTAACTGATGGATTGTGGTCTATAGGCAACAGGCATGAAAACTGGCTTTATTGCTGTTTTCTGCAAAACAAGGTGGGAAAAAAAAAATATACATATACATATATATGTGTACATATATATATATATATATATATATATATATATATATATATATATATATATATATATATAATGTCACCAGCAAGTTTTGAAGCCAAACTGGGTCATCTGTTAATAGCTAAAAGTAAGGTAATGGTAGGAGTTAAAATTCTAGAAAACATAAGATAAAGATGACTAAGTCTGGAATTGGTGTAAGGCTGAAGACTCCTTGGTGGCTGCTCAGTTGCTGTAAAGGCCAGTTGTAAAATCCTATTAGAAGCAATCATAGGATTGTGTTTTCATGAGAACAGTATGGAATAGCAGGCTCTAAATCAAGGATTACTGCTTTATCCTGTAATCCTACTGGGAAATTTCGACAGCTAAATTTGGTAGAGGTGAATTAATAATATTATTTTGTGGGTGGTCAAGACCCACCACATTTTGTTTATGAAAATGGATTTAGGGCCTGAAAGCCAAGTGTACTGCAGGAAACAGGAATGAACCTTACCTAAGGAAAGAATAAGGGATACAGTGAGAGATGGGGGGTTTATAGTTTATGTTGGGACCATACAGGCTCCTAAAATAGTTTGGCAAGGCTGTTTTCAGATTACTTTTCTAGTCTTTGTCAGAGATATTTTTGAATGATCCATGAATTTTAGGTTCTGCTCTGAAAATGCTGATGAGAAAAGGGTATTTAATAGCAGATAAAAGGTAGGGCTAAGCGAGCCCCAAGCTGGTATGCAGATCTCTGGATGCAAAGTGAGGTGTCTGGCCCATTACTGTGCCCAGGCTGGTGGAAGGTTAGAGGACTTGTTTACATGTTAACTTTATGGACTGACTGTCTTGTGAGCAAAGGAGGATTTGGAGATGTTCCTGCTCCTGATTGAGCCACACCTTCTTTTTTCTGACCTGCACAGCTCTGGGCTCAGCACTCAGGGGTGATGTCAGCAGCACACGTGGTGTTCTGGATCTGAGCTCACACCTGTGTCATGTCACAGCTGGTGAGGAAGCAGCCAGAGTAAATTTGGGAGTTTCCCAAATCAGAGGGAGTATCAGCAAGTGAGGAGCTCTAAGTGTTGCTGTGAGTTGGGGAAAACTAATATAAAATAACAAGGTTTCCTAATGCCCATCTTTATCCCCTATATCCTTGGGTTTCAGAGGCTCCCCAGCTGTCTGCAGACCTCCTTCAGTCACAGCATGCATAGCAGGTGGTTGTTCTTACCTTGAAGACAGCGAAGTCTGTCCCCAGTGGAAACCTACCCTTGCTAAAATCATTCTCAGTCTTATTTCCCTCTTGGTCTGGTCACCGATGGCAAAAATGCTTGCACCAAACCCAGCAGCATCACGCATCAAAGGACAAAGTACATTGCACCTGTCTGCTGGCAGCCCCAACAGGGCCACCACTGCTATGTAGTGTAAGACAATACAGGAAACTGCTTTCTCTCTACATTTTCATTTTGTATGTGTAAAACAATACAGGAAACCACTGGGGAGACAATAGGGTAAGAATGGCAGTAATAACTGGGAGTTTATGATTAGTACAGGCAGTTTAAACCTCCTTAGCTTTAGTTGTGCAAAGCAGAAGTTACACATTAGAAAATGTGACTGAGGCATGATACAGATGAGTCAGAGCTTCCCATGATAAACTTTTGGAAGGAAAGATCTGAATGGCATTTAGCCAGTAGTGCATATAGAGTAAGACATTTTGTATTACTGATAAAGTGAATGAAAGAAGGGTCTGATACCATGGTGCTCTCTCTTTCAACCCCTGTTGTTTCTGGATGTTCCCATCAACATATATCCAAGTCCTTCTTGAAACAGTGTTGTTTGTCAGACTAAGTTATGTCTGTCAAGTGCCTGCCCCAGTAAGAAAGATTGCCCTGAAATAATCTTTACTCTTGATTGTACTGATCTGTCTTTTGTCTTTTACCTCTGTTTACTTTTAGTCTGTATCACATATTTGTCATTTGCATGCATTTCCAACCTATCACAGAAATTAGCCCTTATTCTTCATTTACCCTCTGTACTGCAGGAATAGGTGGTTAAGTAAGATGCTTGATGCATGTTACTGTGAAACCTGAATCTCTTTTGTTCAGTTCACTGAACAGTCAGGATTTTTCACCTGAAGTCTCGTGGCTCACCTGTCTCCCAGTCCTCTGCACAAGAGAAATTGCTATACTGCTGAGGATTCCTTGTACTTTAAAAAGGAAATTCTTTAAAAGGATAATAACTGGTATATGGAGGCACCAAGACTTTAAAAAGAAGTTTATGTAGATGACACAGGAATTGTTAACAGCCCTTTCTGGACACTCTTTGGAATCAGCCAGGATAGTGACTGACTCTGTCAGTCTGTGACTCCTTAGAGCAACATCTTTACAAGTTGTTGACATGATGAAAATGGAACTACTGTGTCTGACTGTAGTTAGATAATAAGCAGTAAACAAGAGCTTTATAGTGACATGCCTGAATGAGGTGTGAATTAGTATGTGTCGCTGAGGTTTAAAGAAGGAATTTCCATCAGAACTGTAAAAGTGGTCTAAAGGTCCATGAATTAATTCAATATTTTAAAAATCTAAATTTCCGTGTTGTGATGGGTGTGTGTAGGTTCTGCAGGGACACTGTACCCCAGTTTTCTCATGTCTCGTTTCTCCTTTTTGAACAGAACCTCCCACAGCGCACCATGGAATATGACTTTGTATTTTAATCCTCTTTTCTCTTGGTGTCCAGCTGGGAGCATGACTGATAGAGAAGAACCAGAGCACAGTGCATCAAAATATCATTGCAGAAGGGAAATATTTCCTCTTGCTTTAGGATTTTCCCCAAATGCTGAATTTTTAAATGAAGACTCTCAAGTAGCTAAACATTTTCCTTTGAGTAAAGTTCTTCTATTATTTCTGAATTGCTTCTAATACTCCTCTCTATCCAAAGACAAAACATAAACTCAGATAATTTTCATTTTTCAAGGAGATGCATCTTGAACACATGTGCAAAACAAGCTCATGCAGTGGGTTTACTGCATGAAGTCAGAAGGTCAGTGAGTGAAAACACTGAACTTTCTCTTCTATCAAGTATACATATATATGTCTGTAGTGGACCTAGAGTCCTAAAATATTTAAAAGGCCATTATATTTTCTGAAAAATGTTAAAGTGTAGCAAGAGTACAGGACAATGACTCTGAGGGTAGAAATCATGAGGCCTGGGTTTACTCTGTTTCAGACTGTCTCAACATCATCAAAATTCCTCCTCTGCAAAATGGGAGTAGCATGGGAGCACTCAGAGGCCAACTTCAAATCTGTGAGACACTTACCTAATACAGTAATATAAATACTAAAAATACAAGGAATTTAGCTACTGCTTCAACCTCACAAAAACAGTAAGAAATTAGTTTGATTCTATTACAGGAAAAACAGGGTCTTGGCTTTTTATTTATATATTTCCACCTTTTTCAACTTTTTCCTTTATACCTTTGACAGAAATGGGACGAGATGCTGAGCTGTGGTAGTCATCACATGTAAATCCATGTCATTAAACCAGGTAATAATTCAGGCCCTGCACATAAACAAAAGCTACTCTTGAGAACTTCAAGTTTAGGATTTCTGTCTCCTGCAGTGATGCAGTGGTACATCTTGCCAAAGTTCCAGCATAAACATCCATACTGGCTGTGTGTCATCAGTTTGCTTTCAGAAAGAGTATTGACTTGTCCTTTTCTATTCATGGTTTGATTTGGTGACAAAGTATTTGCCCTGCAGAGTTGAGATAACACTAAATAAGCTGTGTAATGGACAACAACCAAGTGAGTTGCAGCTGGAGATAAAGAACCTGAAATTCTGTGCTTTTTAGACATTCCACTTCTTCTTCCTGGATCAAAACATAAGTTTCCATAAGACACCACTGCTTTCTCCCCCTCCTTAACAGGGACTTCCAACAACTAAAATATGTTCAGAGCCAATTGAAGTTTCAGTCTTTATTTAATAGAAAATATTTCCCTTGAATTTAGATGTTCCAGGGACCACTGCTGCCTCTGTTTCCTGATGAACACATTTCCCAGGAATACATTTTTTATTCCTGGTCATACTTTGCCCTAAACTTTTGATGACAAGGACACATGATTTTCCTCGCCCTAGGAGCAACACACCAGCATCTCTGTGTGGCTCTTGGCCATGCAGTAAGTGTTGCTGATCACAGTGGAGGCAGGTGCAGAGAGGGCTCCAGGGCATGTCCCAGGTGAGCAGTTGTGTCTGCTTGTGCACCCACGGTGGGATGGAATGGGCCTGAGATGGCTGTGCAGAGCAGAAATGTTCAGGTTCTCACCAGCCCCCAGGCCAACACAGTCCCACAGGATGTAGCCCTGGCTACAAAGCACATTCCCTGCACTGTCACTGCTCACAAGTGACCTATGTGCCAAAGACTGAAGGTTGGTGGCTCTGTATCATCTATCCTCTTTCTCTTTCTCATTACCTTTTTTATTTTTTTCTCTCTGATCTTGACTTAATTTTGTAATACCTTGTTGTGGTTTGCATGCACCCACATTCCCACTGACAAATACACATTTTTAGTGAGGTGGAGGAGCAGAGTTTACAAGCATGACTCAGGGCACACTTAAAAACACTTAATAAGTTTTCTGCAACTGTGTTGTAATGTGGATTGTTCTGCTGTAGTACAAAAAGATCAGACTCTAATCTGAGACATATTCTCAGCAAAGCTATTTTCTAGTCCTCCTCCAACTCTGGATTGATGGAAGGAGATAGAGAGGTGTCAGTCACAGAGCTCTACAGCTCCTCCTCATCAGGCTGAGTGTACCAATCACAGATAATTTTATAGCATATAATATGCATAATGTAATACACACATATCTTGCCAAAATTAAACTTAGTACTCTTCCAGTGAAGCAAGGCTTGGTTTCTGGTGTTGGGGTATTTTTTTGAGGGACAGATATGGGGGAAGGATGAATCAGCAAGAGACTAGAATACAATTAGTTGTGTAGAAGCCATATGAGTCAGAAGAAAAAAAATAGATTAAGAGATTGTAAAATAACCTGATGATCTGTATCTCTTTTTTTCACTGGAAAGTTTTGGAGACATTGTGATGGCTGAAGACCAAAATCAGAGCTGTCTTTTGACACTGCACAGAGATGGAGTGCCAGCATTGTGAGCTAGAAGGTAACTCCAGTGACAGAGTCCTGCAGCAGAGCCTCACGCAGCACCACATCAGGATGTCACAGCAGTGGGGCTCGTCCCTCACATGGCAGATGAGTCACTGGAGCCTGTGTCTCTTGCACCATGGCTGTTCCTTTGATGACTCTGTTGGGACAGAGGAGGCAAAATGAGTAGATGCTGGCCAGAATCTGTAAGCATGGGACATTTTTTGTTCCTATTACCTTTGATAGTCTCAGTGGGCGTCGACTAATTCTGTTTTGGCAGAGCTAAACTACAGCACACAATATGTGAGCCCAAAACAAGGGAACGAGCCCCAGGTGCTTCCTGATCCAAGTTAACTAGTTTTACAGGGATTTCTTGCATCCTCTCAGCTACTTAAGCAAGCTTCTGTCTGCATCTCAGGATGGGATCAGGGTGCAGGCTCTGAATACAAAGGCTTTGTATGGTATATAAACCACAAACTCTTCTGAAGGGCAAGCTCAAGTCAGGATGGCATGAGAACATGTCTTAAATGCCACCTAAATTCTAGCTTGTGTTCAGGCACTTTTTTCAATCAAGGCTTAAATTCTTCAGTCTTCACATTTTCATCAGCTGGGAAGAAACAGCTGAGGGGTGATAATGCCTGTTCCATAATTGCAAATGTAAACCTTTCTTGGGATGATCATTTAACTGTAGGTGTGTGATTCCTGAAGGAACATTGTGCCAGGCAAAACAAGGCCAGGCCTTTCAAGCATTCATCTCCTTGTGTCAGTGGTGAAACAGACTTCCCTGGTGGGAAACATGTGATTGATTAAGCCTAATTATCCCTTCTGGCTTCCAAGAACAGGCTTTATGTTAATGCAAGAGGAGATACAGCCTCTGCCGTAATTCACAGCCAAGAGCACTTCCCCACTGCAGTAACTGGCGCGATCTGTGACTGGCAATACTCATATTCTCACCTGTTCCTCACACGTCTGAAATACACATTATATCACAGGCACATCACTCCCTTGTATCACTCTTGGACGTGGCTGTTGTAGCACCACGAGGCAAATTACATGTTTGTGCACTTCAAAGCCTTTCTTTCCATAGAAAGTATTGCATAAGAGTCAAAATTCTTCTGGAGTAGGCACAGGTGCCCCTTCTCTTCTAGGGTCATTTCTTTTTTATATACAAAAGCCATGCTCAGAGGAGGATTTGGAAACAATTCTGGGGAAAGGAGGGGAAGCATTTCCTTTTTGGGCATCTGCCCTGGTCTTTTCTGCTCTTGGATAGCTGCACAATCTGATGGCTGTAGGAGCCAGAGATGTCCTCCTGGGGCTAGGCAAAGGCCTGGGCTGCTGAATCGACTGTTTGACAGCTGATTCGAAAACAAACAGACCTTAAAATAGTATTTCTGCCATTGCATTGGCTGGAGACTTTCAGCCCTGTGTTAAATTGGACCAAGCAGAAGGAACAAAATGAGCAGTACTGAAATGACTCTTCTGTCTCCTTTGTCCACCATATTACTCCAATGTCCACAGCTTTGGGTGTTTCTATTTCCCTCTTCCTTCTTTATGGCTTTTTTTTCTGCTCTGTCCTTTCTCTCTTAACTTCTGCAGCTCTCCCTTGACATGTTCACTTTCTTTTGAATACCTGAAGTGCCAGACAAGACCTGAGAGATTAGGAAAATGGAAAGAAGAATGACGCAAAGGAAAAAAACTCTAAGGCAAAGAGACATGGGACTTTTTCCTTAACTTCAGTGCAGACAGAGCTGTCAAAGCATGAGTAAAACCAACAGGGGGAGTGTGGAGAGTGCAGGCGTCTTCAGGATCTCCCTGCCACGTCCTCTCTGCATTTCTACTCAACAACCCACTAGTCTGATCATAACCTGCTTCAGACCTTTCTCCTGTCACACCAGCAGCAATTAAAGTTCTTCTCTGCCTACGTGCTCATTTCAAACCCACCCTCTGGCTCCAGGGGGCTGCTTTCACCCCCTCTTACAATGTGCTCCTTCTACCTCAGGGAGAAAATTTATTTTTGTCCGATTGTTTATGTAAAGTCTTTATTTGGTAGAGGTCTTCCAGGACACAGACATACACACAAAACATGGAATCTCAGAAGTTTCTTCTCTTTCCTAATTTAGGCAGAAAAGAAAACCTTCTCTGCCACCTTAACCCTTTAGATACACTGAGCATTGAAGAAATGTTACCTTTTTGGAGGCATTATGCTGTCCCTCCAGTTACAACATAAGCCCTAGAGCTTGTAAGAGTGCATGTGGTGACCTGCCTCACCTTTATCTTTCAGCTTCCTCCCTCATGGCTCATCTACAGACTTGGACCACCACTAACACACCTGGCAAAGAAGTCGTGAGCTGGATTAGCTAGGCATCCCCTCATCATAAGCACGGTGGCTGCTACTGAATGTCTCCAATTCTTCATATACACAATTACCCATTATCTGCAAAAAGTAGCATGCTGGCATTTTTCCAGATTAAAAAAAATTATGTCTAACACACATCTTAAACATTTGAATTACCACAGCAGCTCCCACCAAAACCTCCAGCAAAGCTCATCCCTTGGTTTCACTGGGAACGGGACCCTGCCTGACACTTGTTTGAATATTGACTTATGTCACACTTTGGGACACGAAAGAATGAGCAGGCAGCAAGAAGGTCAGAAGAAAGTTCTATCTTTAATTTTCTGACTCCATCTTATATACAAAATCATCAGAAGGCACAAGATTGGCTACATAGGTTGCCACCTCTTTGACCTCGTTGGTGAAGACCACTATCAGTCACTTTTCTCAGAAGAGAAATATGTAAACAAAAAGATAAATTCTAAAAATATACATTGTTTTCTTGAAGCTGTGTAAGAACAAAATGCAAACTCTGAAAAGCACGCAAAGTTAGAGCAACAGACTTACACTTCTTGTTTGGAAAAACTGAGGAAAACTGCCCGTGAAGCACACTCTCTTCCTCCAGCTGGGAAATGATATGATTACTTTTGTTGGGCATTATCTAGAAGCGTCAGAGTGACTTGGCCTGGATGACAAGATGCTAGATCACCTCTAGCATGACAGTGAAACTGGGCTGGAAACTGATCTGGTACCAGAGGACTATGGCTTCTGGACAGCCTGGAATAAGAACAGGCAGAAAATCTTGAATACTTTCAGGAAAGAATATAATCAGCTTAAGGATGTTATTTTTTTTTTTTAATTGCGATGACAAAAAATTCAGCTTTGCAAAGTAAGAGCTCCCTTCTAGTCCTGCATTCCTTCTTGAGCACATTAATGATCTTACTTCCGTGTAGTACAAAAAAAAAGTCAGCATATCCTGCTTTGCATCTCTTCTGCCCTTGGCAGTTTTGGATTCAAGCACTTTTTGTGCAGGAGTGGTACTAATAAAGTCTGCTTATTTGGCTTGAATCTAGTTCATGAATATGTCTGTGACTTTGCATTCCTGTACAACCAGTGGAGCCTTCAGCATTCCATTTGCTTCACTTTTCAGGTCTTGCAAGCAAGAGCTGTGTGAGAAAGAAGGTGGCTGTCTCCTGTGAGTCCCTGTAGACCAGAGCAGCCTCATACAACTGTAATAGCAAGAATACACCCTTGTGCCCACAGTTCCTCCTTCACAGAAAACAAATAACACGTGAGGCTGCCACAAGGCTCACATTCAGCCCCAGCAAGAAAGACATGGGGATGGGAGGTGAACGCACCACAAGCATAAAGCAAGAGTCTTAGCAAATGCCTCTGAGCCATTTTGCTTGAGAGAGAAGAGAAATAATTTGAATTATAGTACTTGGTTGGCTTAGTTTTAAATCAATGCCACCTAGAAGTAATTTTTTCTGTGTCTTTTTAAATAAATAGAGTACACAAATAGGTATTTACCCTAAATGGTTTCTGCCATTTCTTTCAAAACTCAGCAATCAAATGCACCAAAATAAAGATTTCATCCCAAACGTATTTTTTTTTAATAGTCTCATTTTAAAGAGTGATGGTAGGGTTTTATTCTTACTTATATACACTAAAAAAGTCCTTGCACACTCGCTGTTAGGTCTCTAAAAGCAGACCGATAAGGTGGTGCTTTGCCTTTGTTGACAGGAGAAAACCCGGGACACACTGGGGAAGGTCACAGCAACAGAGTCAAGTACTCAGCCCTTCCTCACAACAGAGGCAGGCGTTGAGGCTGAGCCTCCTTGCCTTGAGACACAGCCTCAGGGAGAACAAGGCTGGGACACAACCAAGCTCTCCCCTTTTCTGATGGATATAGAGAACCAATTGAAATCAGCCCAGCAGAGCTGGAGAGATCAGTGCTGCACCCCCAGCTGGGTGCAAATTACCCAGGAGGGTAAATTAATTTGGAGGCAAATTAAAACAAAGCTCATGACTCGTGGAAAATGTAGGACCTGTTCTCACCCAACTTGGAACATTATCAGCTGTTATTACCATAAATGAGGTAAAATATGCTTGGTACTTTGTACTTTTCTAAGTCTATGTAAATATGAGCAAACTACACTAGGAACCAAAAGGCGAAAGACTGAATGATACCATGAGTTATCTTCACATACTTGTGTATCTTTATCTATTAACACAGTGCATTAATTACCATTTTGACACACAGAGATACAGATTACTGAGCAATGACTTTGTGTTCTCTAAAAAATTTACAAATTCTTCAGTTACATAAACAAGACTTTATCCAGATGTTGATTTTTTCTTTGATGGCAGTTACGACTTTATCAGATTGGTTTCCATGTTGAGTACATAGTAGATGATGAATCACATTGTAATTCAGGTGATTTGCCAACATGGTTATATTTCCTGGGTCTTTATCAAAAGAGGAGAAGCATCTTTCATTACTTTGGTTTCAGTGGGATGGAGGGTTTTAGGAAATGAAGGACTCTCAAACTGTTTGCTAAGAGCTCTGGGAGCAACAATGCAATAATTATTTCAGTCATTAATTACCTAATTTTTAACCTATTCATAATTCTGTCCAGTTTGATCTTGTTCATCACTGTCTAAAAGAGGCCTCCAAATTAGGCTTGACCTCGCCATGATGGTCAGTGCCATGCCATTCCTCATCCTTTCTGTGCTGCCAGACTCACAATCAATGTGAAACAAAGGCTTCCTGCATTGCTGCCACTCAGGCTCGTGTACACTGCGGCTTCATTCAGCATCACCACCAGCAGTACAAAAATTCTGTCTCCTTCTGTGTCAGGGAAAAGATGAGAACTGGAGAAACCATTCAGAGAGCCTTGCAGAAAGCCTTAATGGAGGGGACATGGGGAGCAAGGTGAGAGCAGAAACAGAGCCAGGATGGGTTGGAAACCCAGAAGTTTAGTTATACCCTCTGGAAGGGATGCACTCTGCAGGTGGATGAGTTTTTCAGATTTTTGAAGATTATAAAGACAGTAAATTGCTACATTATATTACCCAAGAAGAGTCACAGTCTTCACCACAAGTGGATTTCAGGGAGAGGTGAAACCACTGGCAGGTGCTGGTGTCAGATTTGCAGTGTGACAAAACCAAATATTTTGCCATTGATAAGGGAAAGAAGTTTTTGAGGGGAAAAAAAGTAAACTTTACCTTTTATTATTTTCAAAAACAGTCCCAGTTTTTGTGATGAAAACTCCATTTGTCAGTGAATTTGGGATTTCTTGGAAAAACACCAAAAACCACTAAATCTTCTAAACTTTAATAACATATAGCATTTCACATCTCAAAAATTGGAGCACAAGTGGCTACAGAACAGGCAGCTGATGCTTGGGTATTGCAGGAATAAGGAGTGAAGGAAGGAATGCTCAATCCACCCCACTAGGTAGGCACCCTGTCCCTGGCTAGAAAATGAAAATCACACTGGATCCTTGCCAGAGTGATTCAAGGGAAATTTCCACCCAGTCTCTGCCCCAGCTGAACAAGTCAGCTGAGCAGACTAAAAGGGGCAGAGAAGCCAGCCCCAGCACAGAGGGGTCTGGGCTGGTTCCTGCCCCTGTGGCAAGCTGGGTACAGAGTAGGGCAACCACAGTTGTATTCAGCTTCCCAGGACACCTGCCTGACAATAAGACCTATGAACACAGAGTCAGCACCATCCCCACAGTAGAAAAATGCTGGTGTCAGGGGAAATCCATACTTACAGGAAAAAGCTGAGTTCATTTCTAAACTTCAGAGCTGCAGGAGGAGAGTAGCAGGAAAGAAACACTGACCCTTACTGAAGGTTACCAGGTCCACACATCAGCTGCTCCAGCCCCCTTGCCCAACTCTGATGGAATTTGTGGTGAATGTGACAGATTAGAGGGTGAATGTGCAAAACCCTGAGAGAAGTGGTAACCTTCAGCAAGGCGAAACTCCTGTGCGGCTGAAGTGCCAAAATCTTCCGTCTAGAGGCTGTTTTCCCCCTGCAGATGATCATCAGCAAACCCTTTCACGTCACCTCCAGCTCCCCATCACCTATTCCTGCCCATTCTTTCCAAATCCAACTTTTTCTCCGAGTCCTTCTTGCCTGCTGAGGAGCCAAGTCCATCTCTCTCTCCTGTACTTGCTGCTCCAGGGATGTGATGGGGGCCAAAAACTGGAAGAACAGGGGGACCAGGGTTCACAGATTCACAGAATATTCTGAGTGGGAAGGGAGCCACAAGGATCATTGAGTCCCACCCTCAAGCAAATATCCCTTACAGGGACTGAAGCCACAGCCTGGGTGTTATCAGTACCATGCTCTGACCACCTGAGCCAATCTCGGGGTCAGGATCCTCTTGCCCTACCAGCAATGAGGCTGCTAATCCTGGCTTGTGTGCCAGGAGCTCATGCCACTGCTCTAGCAAAAATACTCACTGAAACAGCTGACAGGCCAGCACATCTTCCTCCGGGAGCAAGGGGATGGGGTGGTGCTTTGTGAAGCGACAGCTCTGCCTCCTGCTCGATTGGAGCCCACCAGGAACCAGCAGCCACTGACAAGCACTGTTTGTTTGTTCAGGTGCTGTGGCAGTGACACCACTGGAAGCACGCAGGTAAAGGAGGGTAAGTTCAGTGGGGAGCAGATGGAGAATCAGAGGTGCCAGCCAGACTGTACAAGTACTTGGGAGTCTAAAGATGGTGACAGGTGCCTGTGGAATTGGGAAGAGGTCTGGTTACAGTTCTGTTCCCTCATCACCGTGCACTAATCTTGTGTTGAGTTATGGTACATTTAGGACATTCATCAATGCAAGCCCTGGAGCAAAAGCATCTCTCCTCACAGGGGTGCCTCTGGCTCCAGGGAGCTCCCAGACACCTCTCACTGAGCAGCCAGATCCAGTCCAACCCCTGGAGACTGCCCAGCTTCTGGAGGCTGTAGGACCCCAAGGGAGGCCCAGGAGCCCAGCATGTCTCCTGTGGCACTGCTTCCCATGACCCAGTGGCCCTGTGGAACAATTACATCAAGCTGCTTCTGTCCTGAATCCCAGGGGAGGGGGCAAATTTTGAGCATTGCAGGCAGCTGTGGGAGCCTGTGGGTTTGTAAATCCTCACATTTATGTAGGAATGGCAAAGTCAGTTGTATGTTTCATGCATAGAACAGATGAGTTCCAGAGTGAGTAAATGACTGCCTGTTTTGGTTAGGCTGGCTGCACTTGTAAGCAAGCATCTTGTTAAATGGTAAGAAATTAAGACAGCTGTACCTTTGTTAAGCAAAAGCTGGAGGCAAAGCAGGAACTTCTAGGAGAACCTTTTCAAGCAAGGTCAGAACGTGAGACAGATCTGTCCAAACACTAGTGCCAAGTTTTATGGGGCAAGTAAAATAGTTTGTATTACTTCAAAATTCAAAATAAGGATTGCAGAATACTCTTCCACTGCTTATAAACCCAGTTAAACTCCAGGAGTGTTTGTGGGTGGAAGCAGGTCCAAACTTAGAAATACTTTAGAATTTCCTTAATTTGTGTCTGCCTGGGTGATGTTTAATAAGCTATCTTTAAGTTTTAAATAGCACTCTTTTTTAATTTCCTTTTTAACTGGATGTGTTTCTGCCAGGGCACCATGTGTTTCCCGTGCATAGTAGCTATTACCTTTCACATATTTCCATCCCACAGGTATTTTAAAAGCTAGCCTAACTTACAACACTGGCATGAAGCTCTTGGCCAACACACTTCCTGTTGCCATTTTCTTTTAAAGCTTGGCTGTGGAAGGTCAATGGATTAACACAGCCACTTCCAGAAAGGGGAGATTGAGTGCCAATCACTCCTGTGTCTGGAGGGGGTCCTTAGCTGCCCTGCACAGGGAGGAAGTGGTGCAGGAGTCCCATCTTCATCTTACCTTTGGTGGAACATCTGCCTGTTTATGTGCTCATTTGGCTGGGGAGAAAGTCCAAGAGGATTCAACTACTCACCTGCTTGTTAGGAAGCTGATTGTATTTGAATCCACTTTCTCTGAGGATATTAGTCTCATTCCCCTGCCCAAGCTGCAGGGCAGGGGTCTGAATGTCAGGTGGGAGTGTTTCTGCACACTGTGTCTGTGCTTAAAAGGGAGCAACCGCAGCCCAGGTACCACTCAGAGATGGGACTGTGCCAAGATCCTTCCCAGAAGGGAGGCCCAAAGGCATTCCCATAATTCTTAAGCACTGGTTTTGTTAAAACTTGTTAAAACCACAAGCTTGAACAAGGTAGCTTCTGCAGCAAGAGAAAGCATGAGGCAAGACATTGGGCATAAACTCTCCCTCATCCTCCATGCATCCCGACTACTACAACTCTTCTCCACTTCTCACGGCCTCCTGCCTTGCAACAAGCTCACAGCTCCTCAGGGGTGTCTGGAAAAGAAATCTTTCCATGGCTTCTGCGTGCATGTGTTCTCCTTCCAGTCCCTGCACCACAGCAATCCTTGGCCATCTTCTGTGCCATAAGCTCCACCTGTCTCTGGGGGCACAGGTCCTGCTTCCCTCCCCACTGCTCAGCCACAGCTTTTGTAACACAGCACTGACACACACTCATGTGGGTCGCATCCCTGGGGATGTGTGGTGACAGCTCTGCAGGACAGCCAGAGGGGGTGTCAGCCATGCCACACCTCCAGCAAACCAAGGGATCGGAGATCTGGGCTCTCCCCAGCATCACTGGTCTGTGGCCTTTACAGAGAGGCCCTTCAGATGGCACTGGGCTGATGCAGCATACCCCTTCCAAGGGCCCCTTGTACCTCGACTGGGTACAATCAGCCCCTCCTCCTTAAGCATAACGGTCGTTGAAAGAAATACACCCATGGCATTTCATACACTGCCCCTTCACTCAGACTTCCTGGGGGGGTTCTCCAGTGCTGGAGTCTATAGCAGCCAGTGGAAAGGGGCTGTTGGGAAAAGCCATGGGAAAAAGGGAGATAAAAAACAGAAAATAAAAGTCAGATTTGCTGCTGCATATAAAAGAACACCACAAAAATGTGTTAACAGAGCATTGCACAGTAGGCTTTTCCCATGTCTAAGGCATATGGAAACTTTGTCAGTCGCTTCATCAGCACACAACGTTCTGACCCAGCTGTGGTGCTGCAACACAGCCAAAGCTGTTCTGGCTTGTGAGGGAACCTCCCACCAAGGGGCTGAGCACTGCTGGCACTTGGCACAGGCTGTTGCACTTCATTCATCCAGCAAGACATCTGCAACCTCGCCGTTCCAAGGTCCTCTGCTATGATGTCTTTTGAATGGAAGCATATTGTAAAGAAGAACTGTTGATTCACACAGTTTGAAAGCATAGAACTATACAAAATTTTCTTCTATATGAAAAAAGTATCTTTTAAGAAAGGTAAATTCTGCTCTCCTGTCCTCTAGGGCCAGCAGGAATCTGGCCTATTACCACTGAAGCCATGAGCAGCAGCAAGAAGAATATTTAGACAGTTCTGCCTTTTCTATGCTTTCTCATTGGAGTTGTGATGTTATATCAAAACCCACTTATTTAATCTTGGACACGTTAAAAAAAGTCAATGTATCAAAAATCAAATTGTTCTTGTAAATAAATATATTCTGATCTGCAGTGTTCCATTTGCAGGGTTGTATTTTTAGCATACACCTTCACAACTTGAATTTTTTTCATTGCAGGTTGGAAATATCCTTTCAAGCCTTGCAGCTAAAGCACAAATTTCTAGCAGTACTAAGAGGCAGGTGTGCTGTAACTGCTGCTAGGCGCTCTGCTGTGGTTTTATCACTGTCTGAGGGAAACAGGTTTGATTTTCTGAACTGCCAGCCCTCAGAACAACTCGGAAGCTCTGACATGTATCTCTTCAGGGCCAGAGTTACAAGTCAGGTTTTACCACCATGAATTGGCCTCACAAGAATCTAAATTATCTTCTACTCCTTGCAGGAGACAGGCAGGAACAGGCATAGCGTGAAATACTTTGGATACTTCCAAGTTAAATTAGTAAGAATTCCCTAGTCTGGAGCAAAAAGCAATAGCTGAGGTTGGACTATCCATATTGATGTATTCAGGAAGATTGGGTCTTCATCAACAGCTGCTCAGAAAAACTTACAGCTCTGTTCCCAGGGCCAAATGTCTCTACTCTGATTTGTCTGACTAGCCCCCAGCTAACAAATTGCATTGGAATTGACTGCAAGCACATCTCAATGAGCTCTTTAAGAGGCTCTGAGCCTCAAGTGACCCTTGATTATCAGAGAAGGCAACTTGTTTCTGTGAAGTCTTTCCTTGGAAGATCAGAACATACTGAACTCACTCTGATCTCTTCATGTTTTCACTCTGCATGCAAACTTAACTGATTGATACTAGGAATATCTGGTAGTTCTACAGCAATTGCCTCTTACTTCTCCCAGTTCTAAAGCAGGAAAATCAAGTCTCTTGATTCACTACACCACGTTGCTACAATGAGGTGTGTCTGTCTCTTGGAGATGGAAAACGCATGGTCAGACCCATAGGCTATTTCTCCAAAAAGGGTGAGAGGATCTCTACTTTTGTTCACGGGGAAGTGTGCTTCTCTAGAGGGTGAACCAAGAGAGCGAACGGCACTGTAGAGAACTGAGCCATTATTCGTCTGTGTGCCACGCTGAGAAGAAAATGGGAGGAACAAAATTTAAAGACAGAACAATTTTCTTTGTTCCTTCAAAGTGCATGTTCCCTTGAAAACTGCTGGGCTTCTCATAGGTAACAGCACCTGTATCTTTGTGATCCCCAGACTGTAAAGATTAGATGCAAATGAGGCTTTGTCTCCCCACATTTAAATAGCTAGCTGAATTTAGACCGCCGAGAACAAAGGTATTATGTTTCCCAGATCATAAGTCAAGAAGAGTTGTTTTTATGTGAAAACAACAAGCTACTGTAACACCCAGAGAAAATCTTCCTAAACCTACACAACACAAAGAGCCTGTGCTCTCCTTGGCACAAGGGGGGTGTCTAATGATGCTGGAAGACAAACTAGTATCACAGAGTGAGCAGGGAGACACACTGGTACTTGACGGAGCATTGTGACTGAGAACCCCATCACTGAGGGGTTATAGAAAAGGTCATCAAGACGTCAGTTACTTGTCTTGTAGGAAACAAGAGGTGTAAACCACAAGCTGTGCAGAACTCAAGAACCACATTGAAGATGTGCTGCCCTTCTCCCCTCAAGAGCAGCAGAGAGGACATGATCCTCAGGCACACCGCAGTGCTGCTGCCTTAAGGTCCCCTGCAGCAACTCCCACCTTACAGTCAATTAAAGGCAGATTCTGCCTTTTAGGTGAACATGGGCCCCATCCAATTAAATCTGACTAATGACACCTAGCAACCATTATATGGAAACCCTGGATCAACAGGTTATTTTTAAGAAGAGGAGGAGATTAATAAGAAAAATCTCTGAAGACCAAATTCCCTGGATTGACAAGTACTCCAGCGATATCAAGAGAAACCGATCCACAAAGCATGTCTCATTCTACTTTGGATAAAGGACTGCTCACATGCTGTGCACTAGAAGCAAACAGAAATGTGTGCTGACTCCCCTGACCTCTATATACTCCACAAACTGGAACCTGATAAATTCCACTTATCTGTGTCAAACCTCAGCTACACTGCCACTGAAAATACCAGTGCATGAGACTGCACTGACAGCACTGCAAATTATTTACTATTCCCCAGAATCTGTGATGAGCCCCAAGAGTGGTTTCTCCATCAACTCTGCCCATTTTCATTTGGTAAACCGTGACATTTCCCCTGCTTTACAACTGAAGCTAAAAAAAGCATCTTTCATTTCATAACTTCCCAAACTTTATCAGAAATGCATTTTATGCACCAAGCACCGGCACTGGGAACAAACCGAGGGTCTGAATAGCTGCAAAGAACCTACACAGGACCAAAGTAAATTAGGCATTGAAACAATCATCTCCCCCTTCAGGAGAAGATAATGCTTTCAGCAGATTACAAAATACCACAAATTGAAAACCCTTTAAAAACACATTTCCAAGGAAACAATTCAAACAGTAATCATAGTTTTGGGGGGGGGGGGGTGTTGTGTTCCTTTTTTTCTCATATTTTTATTGAATGAAACAAAACAGACAAACACAAGAAATAAGATCACCATTCTTCTCATCTCTACAGTAGTCCTTTAGAGTCAACAGCTACGAGCTCCTCCAAGCACAAAGGCCAAGAGAGACCACAGTGCCACAATACCAGAGATTCTAAGAGACAAGAATAACAAAATGCTGTTAGTTATATTTTCAGCTTAATTTTGTAATTATTAAGCCCTCAGATTCTTTTCCAAACCATGTCAAGGCAGAAATTCACTCTTTGTGAGTGAATTCACTGTCAACACCTCACAAGAGAGGTGCACCTTGAATCAGGATTTCTCCCCCACTACCAAGCTTTCAACTCAGTTGTAGAAAAAAACCCACATCCATCCCACACCTGAGATTCTGCCTCCTTCTCATCAAGCTTATTAGAGCTGGTGCTACACTCATTAAGATTGCCACCTCACTGCTGTGACAGCACATACGTAGTTTTGTGCTATCCACGGGGTAGCATTCCTGGGTTAACCACGAGTGAGATTAAAGTCCAGTCGCCCAGGGCTGAAATCAGCTCATGAGCAGCCACTCAGCGAGCAGACCTGCTTCTGAGTCCCCTGTTCTCCGAGGGGCTGGCAGGAGGACACTGCCAACACGTGGCAGGCTGCTGCTGTGCCAGGGCCTGGGACCTGAAAGGAATGCTTGCCCCTGCCCCATTCTCATGCTCCCGCAACTCACTGCAGCAGGCAGTTCACACTCGGCGAGTGCCTCCAGTGGCGATAGACGGAGACCTGCAGGTGAGGGTGGTGCCTGTACTCCCGCAGGACGAGCCTGACGCTGCAATGAAAGCACGGGTTGAGCTCAGGCCGCAGGCTGCTTACAGCACCCCACAGCTCAGGGCAGGAATTTCTGTCCAAGAGTTGTCACAGTAGAGAGAGAGTGGGACAAAGGCCTGGATGAGAGGATGAAAGGACTGAAAATTATGATTTTCTGATCACTTACTGCTTGTATTTATTGGAGAGCAGAATGAACTGGTTCTTTGAAAGCCGTCTGACATCAAAGCGACAACGAGCTTTAAACTCGTGGTAAATCTGTCTCTCAGTCAGCCCTGGCCAGCCTCGGACATGAACAACCAAGGCAGGAGGATGACAGCAAGGAGCATCTTCCCCAGAAAAATTCTGGAAAATGTACAATATTGAGACATATCTGAATTTGGAAATACTATAGAAGCACTATTAATATAATCAGAAAATATGCAGAACATGACAAATAAATGACAGGTTGTATAATACTGCTGTTGGTGTAAAATTAAAATTTTTTGCCCCAAGATTCATCTAAATATCGCCATAAAAGCAAACTGTCACAACCACCATGGAGAAACTACCTGAGAAACAGCAATGTAAACTGGCTAATGCCATCTTACAGAATAACAGCATGCATACATTTTGCAAAGCAGAAATTCAACTCATTGGCCACTTTAAAAGGTCCACTGCATCACTTGTATGACAACGATTTCTGCCAAGGTGGGCCCCAGCACCAGTGGATTCCTCTCCTCTGAGGAAGCTATCAAGTAGGCTACTGACCTATGCACCCCACAAACAGGTCACAGACCTGCAATTCATACGCACAATGCTTGCAGCACCCCCTCGGATGAAATTCACTTTGTTCACATGCTCAGCTAACACGGTGAGATACTGCGAGAAAGAAGGATCAGCCTCCATGGCATCACTAAATCAGAAAACAAAAGAGAACAAGGTTTTGTTTCTCCAGTGCTGCACTGCTATATGGTGTCAAGCTCTTCAACTAGTGATAGAACAGATATTTCAGATCTTAGTATCTTCCTACAGAAGTCAAAAAGCTGCAAGAAAAGAGAACTTAACTGAAGGCACTGATTCACAGAGACTTCAAAAATGGAAACTAATGGAAAATTATTTGACCCTTACCCAAGTGAACTGAACTTGAGAGAGCTTGTTCAAGAATAAAGAAGTCACAATGTCATTTCCCAACCTCTGAGCCATCACATGGCCCCGATTTCATTTTTAAAATGTCAGCTTTGACATAAAACTACTACTTTCAGATTTATAAAATAAAAATCTAATTAGAACATGACATTTCCAATAACACTTCCTTTTGTCCGAAAGGAAGGCCAGCCTGCGAAACAAAAAGTCAGCCAGAGCAAATGGAAGGCTGTTTTCCACAGGAAAACATCCCATGCAATGCAATTTTCAGCCAACATTTAAACATTACTCACTCTGTGGATCTGCACAGTAGCAAATGAGCTGACATCAGAAGAACTAGAGAAAGGAATAATGAGGTGGCATTAGAAGAAAGCTAGAGAAACACAGCTAAATATATAGAAAGCAAAAATGCATTGAAGCGCAGCTAAGTTACTAAGAGCAACAAACTGTATATAAACAAATGTTTCTTAGCATCAAATAGATCTAGAGAGAAGAAAAAGATTGCCAAATCCCAACACAATATCTGAAGGAGTTTTAAGAAGCATTTTACCTGAACCACAGAGAAATGCATCATAGCCTGCCTCATGAGGAAATTTCTTCTCAGCTGTAAGTGTCCAACAAAACGAAGAAGAAGTAAACACATCCAGCATGCTGTGAGAACTACCACACTGCAGAGTCCAAATTCATAAGATCCACTATTCTGGAGGTTCTTTCCCCCCTCCCCTCAGCTCTATTTCCTTCCTCACCCTGAAAACTTTACACTCAGTGAAAAATCTGTGCTTCTAGCATGCATTTTAAAACAACACCAAAAAAGAAGCAGCGGTTACATGAATGTCTGAAAAGCTTAGCAAGATGCATATTAAAAAATTTTAACTTTTATGAAAGTCTAAACCAAACTGTGTTGTCTATGTTACTGATGATGTGGGGACCATTTCAAAACACAGGAGGCCCTGTGCTGCAGGATGCGATGCTGCCAGGAGAAGCCAGAAAACATCTGCTTCAGAGCCTGTATCACACCATGTCCTGGACACAACCTCCAGCACAGGAATCACTAACCCTGCACACCAGCCACCGAGCTCCTGCTACTTTGCCATTAGCTCCTTCTACTTTCCCTTCTAAGACAGCCGTTTCCCACCTCCCCTTGCCCCTTCCAAGGGCTCCTGACTCTTCACAGCCCAGGTCAGGTTCAGTTCAGTCCAACATAGTGTAAATGCTGTCTGTACTGGCAGCATAAGGCAAACCTGCCCTGCATTACCCTCAGCAGCTAGCAGGGACATGCAGAACACACATCTTGGGAGCCCAGGCTTTGGGTCTGGACAAAAATGTGTATCAGCAGCTCTGAGCAAATTCAGTAGACCCACTGGCATTCCCTCATGCTTTACATGTGCTCACCCACCGAGTACAACAAACCTCTTTTGACCTGACTGTGAAGATTTGCTTAACAACATACCATATCTTGAGCAGCCACTTGCAAGAGCTATTACAGGGCACCGTGGACCTTCGGGATTCAGGCTGCTGCTAAAGACAAGTGGATGTGTGGGATTTTTTGTCTTTCCTCAGCATGTTAGAGAAAAGTTACTGTTCTCTAGTGATCTGTAGTTTCATTTCAGAAAAAGCTACTGGAGACTTTAAAATGAACTTTGGTAGGCCTATAAGATAAGGCCAAAATTCTTACTTGAGTAATGTCTATCAGTTTTCTTCCTGAAAACTAACTCCTAAATATTTCCTTAGTCTCTTCCCTCATTCAAAACTTGTAAGCAGAAAATGTGTTCTAATTGCATACCAAAAAAAAAAAAAAAAAAAAAAAAAGTAAGCAGAACTAAAACTGCAGGGAGGGAAGGAAGTTGACTAGATTGTTCTATTTGAATGGGGAGCCCTGGAGGATAAACAGATACCCCTGGAATGACTGAAATAAAAGAAAGAAAAATCAAGCAGAATATGCAGTCTGAAATTGCTAATAAACAAACCCTCAAAATCCCAGTACTGTTTTAAAAAATGTATTAATTTTGCATCTCCTTCTTGGGACTAGGGGGTAATGGAAAACAGGCAAAATTTTCCTTTCCTTCACAAAATTGACATGGAAAGAAGTTAATTCACAAAAGAAGTGTGAAATAAGTCTCCTACCACATCATGACTAAGCTCATGAGATACATCTACTCATGTGCTCCATTTGAACATTGTCTTTAGTTACTGCTTTGAGCTCAGTGCAGCCCTCTCTTGGGACAGGCATTTGAAATTAGGATGTATTTTCACCAAGAACTGAATCTTACTCATTTCCGAATGACATAAACTAAATAATTCTCAAGCTGCGTGTACAGCTGTATACAAACCAAATTTGTGACCAATAGTGGAGATTCAATGTAAGAAGTGACTCCGAACAAATAATTTACTACACAATTCCTTTATAAGAAAAATGTGCAAATCCTTTGCTCTTAAATTTAGAAAGACGAGGATCCAATTGAAAAACATTTGAAAGGAGGGAAAGTATGAACATGGGAAATGGCTGACTGTGAAATATCCTTCCAAAGAAGACGGGTTGCTGAAAGCTCTACTGGCTGGCACCTACCTGCACAAAACTGTATACGCCTCCAAGAGACTAGATATTCGAGGAAACAGACATCTCTATAAAAGAAAAATGTATTAGAAAACCAACCACAGCAGACCTTACAGTGAGTTCAATTACTTGCACTGCCAATTTGTTAAATGAGATCTAAAATTAGAACTTCCCAATGCAACACTGAGAACTGGTTGCAGTTCTGTTATTATCACAGGCCACTGAGGAAAGATATCCTCTCTCTTGGGCGAAGCACAAGTTTGAACTTCAAACAAAAAAAAAGCTGTGCATCTCACCTTCTGCACATATTTTGTTACAGTCTTGGTATCTATGATGACAGGAAACAGGTCGTGAATGTTCCTCTTAAACTCCTCATAGCTTTCTGAAAGCAAAGCACGTGTGGAGAAAGGCATCAGCAAACTGGAAAAATCCAATGGAATCACAGAGTAATTAGGAAAGAGAAGTGACAGTAGGCAACAATGCCCTCTCCAGCATTTAGAACTCAGAAGAGGCAACCAGCCCTGCTGCTTGCTAAGCCCTGCAGGTGTCTCTGGTGGCAAATGGCCATTGCACCTCCTGTTCCACCCCCAGTGCAAGGGCAGCAGCCCGGGACAGCAGCCACGCACGGCAGTACCTGGGAGGGGCCTGTAGAACTTGTCATGAAGATGCATAAGGTCCATAAGCATGTTGTGTCCCACCAGAGGCTACGGGAGGAATACAGACATAACAGCCCATTGGAGCACATTTCTGAAGAGAGCTCAGAGATAAACAATATAGGCACACGCAAGGGCTGTGACCCTTTCCTCTAACAGACAACATCCACACACATACAGGAGTCATTCAGGCGGCAAAGCTCACAGGAGGACTTCTGCTTGCAGGACATCACACTTGTGGACTCTCTGAGAGGGTATTGTCTCAGCAGCATTCTATTTTCAGTGGACCTAAGTGGATTCTCAGTTCAGCTGAACAGGGTTCCAGCCATCAGGTTTATATGCTCACTAGCAAGGGCAGGGACAGTCTTTGCTGCACATCACCCATAGTCCTCTAAAGCTGAAATCCATTTGATAAGCTGCATACAGAACATAAGAATTTCCACACAAAGTCAGACCAATGGTTCACATGGTCCAATAAACTGGTCTGTTGCATGCTGAAAAGCACAGCTTGCCCAAAAGGCAAGAACCAGCTCAGCCTTCTTAGATGGTGACTCAAACTGTAACACCAAGATTTTTAATATTGCATTTAACACAGCAAAATTAAAAAGAGATGAAAAGTGAGAGTAGGGTTAAGGCATTTTACCTTCTTGGCTTTAACAAGTATCTGGAAGAGGTTGGTGAAGCCCCGGGCAGAGAGGAGAATGAGCTTTTTCTGACAGTGGTCATAAGAAGAGTTCTCCAGAAGCTGCCGGTCCTCTGGACTCACTTTTTTCACTATTACCTGAAAAGAACAGGCCCTGAATATCAGCCTCCCATGTTAGTTGTACGTACATTGCTTACTGGGGTGCACTAATGCTGAAGTCAAGTTCAGCTTCAAGACACTGAAGCACAGAAAAACTGCATGCCTTGGGACTGTCTCACTTCTTTATGGAGATCAGGGCTCCAGTATCTAAACAGGCCTGCTCAAAGTGAGTCTTAATTGTGCTCCTCTACTTAAGAGGATTATCCCTACCAAAGGGGTTTTTTCGAGCACAAATTAACCAAATTCAATTTAACTTGATACGGATATGGTAAGTTCATGGTAGCAAAAATGCAGAAACAAACAGCAATCATACAAGCTGAGTGCCCAAAGGCAATGCCTCATCTGAGAAAGCTGGGTAAATCTGACATTCTGGGGATACTGGCTATCAGAACAAAGGAGGACTGATGCAAAAAAAAGATTTCTGTAAGCTGATTCTAAGCAATTGACTGATATCATACCCATAGTTTGAGAAGTCCACAACCATAGTTTTAATACAGAAAATATTGCACTGAATGTAAAATACCAGTAGCAAACAGTGAAACAGCAAATCACAGAGTAAAAGTCTTCAAAGCAACTTCATGGCAGAAGTCAGCAAAAAAAATCACAGAAGATGCAAAAACTGTACATTCTTGTGAAGGTATTGAAGAAGGGACAATAAAGTCTGAAGACACAGAAAGGGTGCCTCCAGAAGTGTTCCAAGAAAAAACATTTCCATTTACAAGGATTTTGAGGCTACAGGACTAACAGAAACCAAAGTTGCTCCGTTTTCTGTATCCCTTTTGTAAGGATCCCACAATCAGTATTTCCTTTGTCATTGTCTTCTCCTCCTTGATTGTATCATTAAAAGTATAAGCAGCATTTCAGAGTCCCTACAAGAATGACACTCCTATCTGTGCAGATAGAAATTCTCTTTTCAAAAGGTTCGTATTTCCATCTCACCTTCTTGTCTTCAAGAGGTTCTGTCCAAACATTTTCAAGAGCCTGCCTCAGAACCAGCTGAACGTCAAGCATCTGATAGCCTATGAGACACACACACACACCTCAAAAATATATATATATATATATAAATAAATAAATAAATAGCAAAGCTTCAGACCTGCAGACAAGTCTACTAAGGAAAACACATCATTCTAGACAGATGGACTGACCACATATTTCTCCCCCAATGTTTAGAAAATATTCCTCAACAAATGATCCTGGAACATTACTGTAGACAAGGACAGAAAGAAAACAAAACAAACAAATAGACACACACAAAAAACAAACAAACAAAAACAAAACAAAAACAACCACAAACCCACAGAAATAAACAAAGCATTAAAAAACCCCAAAAATCACAGTGAAAATTTCAGGCAAATGACCTTTCGTAAGGACATAGAGGAAAGGAAAAGACTGACTGAAGAGGGAGGAAGGCTGCTACTCTGAAAAAGACACTCTCTGGTTTTGGACAGTTTCAGTTTCAGAGCAGCAGACCCAGAAGCCAAGCACACAAAGGGTACCAATGAATTTTCCCCCACAGCTGATAAGGAACTAACCCAGTCCTCTTCTGAACAGCATTAAGAGACACCTGAATCAGTCTTCTTGCTTACTTAAATAAATTTCTTTCTTATCACAGGTGCTCACCAGTGCCAGGCTCTATTAAAGTATCAGTATCATATCTAGCTGAAAAGCAGATAAAAAGTGCAGCACAGTCTCCATCCCTCCTATTGCACACTCTGCAAAAAAAGTCAACAGACAAAGCCTTGAATACTCTGTTTTTCCTAACCTTTTCTATATTTTATTCCCTGACCTAGATGATTAAGTTTTGGGTTCTGTGAGTAAACCTACAAATTATTCCCTGCAAAAATCCCTTGTTCTTCAAATCAGCACAGAAGTTCCTCAGCTCTGCTATAGTGCTCCCAAAACCCAACATGGGGTAAGTGGCCTGTTTCTTCCCACTGGCATATATATGTCTCCATGGGGCTCCCTGTTGCTCCACATGAGAGGGACTAAACTCTGAAAGGAAGGGAAGAAAATAAACAAAAAAACAGATCCAGGATTTAAAACATGTAAAACATTATCCTGATTCAGAGTAACTACAAATTCTCCAGCAGCTGCTCAGAAGAGGCACAAAATGGAAGTCAATTAGCACAAAGTACACTCCAAGCATCCAGACATCCACTTCTGCTCCAGAAAGACCCACCACCCCAACAGAGCAGAAAAGCAGAGCCCAGAGATGAATTCCTGACAGGATCTAAAGTATAAACTGGGGTAAAGAGTTGTAAAGGCAGGATGGGCACTGATGCTTTCTCAGAAAAGCAATTTAACAGAAAAAAAATTAGTTATAGCCCCAGAGGTTCACAAGAAATTATGAAGCCACTCATAGCCCACAGATGTCTAAGAGGCACTGTTTCATACCATTCAGATCCTCCAGAATCATAGTATCCTCTTCTTTTGCTGCAGCTATCCACGAGGTCACTTCATGAATAGCTTTCTTCAGGACATCCCTGTCTGCATTACTAGTGCTGGATGAGTGGAAAGGGCAGTGTGAGGAATGCTCTTTACAGATGAAGCCTTGTGCCTTGCTGTAGCAATGCAAAAGCTTCATTTCCCAACATGCACCCAATTCTCCACATAATATCCTGTGATCTCAATCTTCCTTCAGACACCACAGCAGGCTGGAACAGCTGGCAGTGAGGTGTTCAGACCAACAGGTTTCAGTATTTCTACAAAACATGATCCGAGTGAAGCTGAGCCATGAACACAGTACTGAGTAAGTGCTCACCTGCAGACTTTCCAGGTGCCTGCTAAGAGGTGCTGCCTAAGGATCTTCTCCTGTACCTCATTCATATATGGAATCCCATCTTTGAGGAACTGAGGGGGGAGAAAATGCCAGGTTGGTTACATTCCAGCACATTAGAGAATTAGCAGGTTAGTTAGGACAAACAAACGGTAGGCAATCCAACAGATATAGAGGAAACAAAAGGATATTTGTCAACTATAATCAACTTTTTTTGCTCTTCCTTTTACCTTCCCTTTCAAAAGATGCTTCCAAGAGTCAAGAAGTCAGATGCTTCCTCCCCAGAATTGCAAAACAGTATTCTCATAGGATGACAGTGTCTGAATTTTATGGGAAATGTGGCAATATATAGGATGCTGGTAGACTGATAGTTCTGCACCTTCATGGATGGTAAACACACACACCAGGGTCTGTTTAGTAAATCCCTGCCTCACCAGAGATAGGTTTGGGGGGTTTTTTTGAGGCAGAAGAACCTGCCTGAGGCTGCTGAGGATGTGATTATTGCCTTTACATTAGTTCAGAAAAAACAGCACTCTCTACCCCTATTGATAACAAACTGCATGATGCATCCATACTTTAGGAAGCTGCTATTTACCCCAGAAATGTAACATTTAGGGATACTAATCTGATTTCTTCTGCAGTTGCACAGATTTTCTCTGTTCCGCATTTCCGGCAGAGATTGCATACCTTGTTGTAGTCAAAGCCATAATGAGACAGGAACTGAATACTAGATGCAGAGAGGGTGAATTCGACATCCCTTACTCCCAGTGTTGACGGAAAGAGAAAAAAGTTGTATGAATGTACCACATACCTAAAATGAAAAGAAAAATATCTCTAGAAGATCATTACAAGAAATAACTCTGCCTAAAGGGAATTATGCATAAAATCTCTACTGCACTATCCTCACTGTAACAGAAAACTGCTTTTTTACTTACTTGTTTGGATTTTCTTTTGAGAATATTGCCAGCCCTGCAAGAAAGAAACCTCTGTTGAGATGGCAGCGTTTAGCCGGATGTCTATAGATAGTGTGCAGATTAGATGAGGGATGTGAGGAACCCCTCAAGAAATACATGTTTTCCATTCACAAATGTCACCGTGCCAATCCTAACAGCAACTGCCAGGCCACTCCCTGGATTCGTGAGAGCTGAATGGGACAAGCTTTCGCTGCTATGTGGGAAAAGGAGTCAAATTTGAATTAAATAACAAATGGAGTGAGCAATGGGCAAGAGGTGAGATGGTGATGAGTCTCTGACTGTGCACACACAGGTGAGTTTATGGGTCCAACTACACCACAATAATGTTTGCAACAAGCTGGGCACCACAGAGGACTGAAACATGGGTTTTACTTCTCAGGTTCTTTTTTCTTCTATTAATCCCTAAAAGGCACATTAAGATCTTACATATCCCAAGACTTTGAATATTTCAAACTGTTTTCAAGCTGGCTCCCTGACTCCTTACTGGTTCTTAACTGTCAACAGCCCTCCTCCACAGGCCCTTTCTCATGTTGATTTGTTATTTTAGGAATAACAGAAATAGCAGCCTTCATTTTCCTCATAGTTCCCTTACTCACAATGCACTGCATCAAATGACACAGCTTTGAACAGGAGCTGCTGTCATAGGCTTCTTGCTTGCATCCTCTGATTTAAAAGCCTTGTATTTTTAACTGTGACCTTTACATATGGTCAACTTTAGACCAGTAAAAACTATACAGCCCACCTGACTTCACATTATTTATTAAAAAGCTGATAGTGTCAAACATCAGAGGGGAAAAAAAAACCCAACAAGCAAACGTCTCTGGAATGCGTGAATTAAGGCCAGAGCCACCTGCAGGACCCAGCTGTCAGCAAAAGGCCAGTTACCTGTACGACCTCGGAAAACCACTTTCCATGTCAGAGCAGCACTTACCAAGCTGAACAAGAGTGAAGTGCTGAACACTCTGCCTGGCCTTCTCATACCTCTCCGCAGGGGAGTCGAACAGGCTAGGAACAAAACCAGAATTGGGGAAAGGAGAGCAGACATATGAGGGGTTGCTATGAACAGGTTGTTCTCACAGGGCTAGAGGACCAAATCTCCCTCATATTTCAAGTCCAACAGCTTTACCTGGGCTCGTTGTTTTGTAGGGAAGTTGAATGCAAACCAGTAAACTCCATATCAAGGGCTGTTGAGGTGGAAAGAACACAAGAGAATCTGAAATTTGAAGCATGCGCTTCACCAGCACCAGGACGCGGACCTCTCAAACACTTCTCTTCACCACCTTTGTCAAACGACAGGAAGCAGGCTGAAGAGAAAAAGCTGTGGGGCTTACACCTCCAGCTGCCTCATTCCTGTAGCAAGATGAGGCAGGGACACCTCCCCCACGCCCCTCACGAGGGGCCTGCCTCACCCTCTGCTGTGTTCGTGCCCCCATCCCGAACCCCTAACACCCCCGGGCTCCAGCCCGCCGAGCCGAGGCCAGCACCGCAGTCGGGGTTCCCTTTCCAGCCTCTGCTGCCTGTTCGAATTCCCGCCCCTCAGCGCTCGCTGTTCTGGGCGCAGCAGCGCCATAATCGTCTGCGGTACCCCTCAGTGCCCGGGTCCCTACGTCGGGCAGAGGCCAGCCGCCCCCCTGCGCAACCGGGCGGGGGCCGAGGGCAGCACTGGGGCCGGACGAGACGCCCCGAACGCTCACCCACAAAGGCGGCGCGGAGGATGCGGCGCCTGAGGCGCGGCAGGCGCCAGGCAAAGCCCTCGGCGCCCACCTCCATCGCGACCCGGCCCGGCCCGGCCCGGCGCGCCTGCGTGCCCGGCGCTGCCCCGCGGGGCGGGCCCATCCGCAGTAAGGGATGGGAAAGGCGGCACCACCGGAGCTTAGCGCGTGACAGAGGACAGGGAGGTTTGGGCTGGAAACGGGAGAGGCTGCGAAGCCGCCCGGCACAGCCCGCGCTCACAGGAGCGCAGGGGCGGCTGCTGCTGCGCGTCTGCCGGAAATACAGACCGCACAGAGGCAATCACTATCTGAGAGTTGTTATTATTATGAACCAACAACTAGGTAAAAATCCAGTAGAACAAGTGGTTGTTTTCTTATGTCATCTGAACACTGAGGATTTAATACAGATGCCAGAACCGGGCCGGGCTCACCCCCGCACGCTGCCGAACGCCGGCACACACCCTTGGCCTTCCCTTCTGCCCCAGAGCCCGCAAACACGAGGCAGCAGATACAGCACCTGGACACAGGTACAGGAGCTGCACTGACCAGGCTGGTCTCCTTGAACTTGCCTGTCACAGGGGCTCCAACACACCTACTGAGGGGATTTCAGAGCCTGGTCGTACTCGGGAGCTCTGCTGAGGCATCAGGCAGAGACGCTGACAGCACCAGCCTGTGCCAAGCAGCAGGCTGACACGCAAGGGGAGGATGCGGCTTCTTATTCCCTACAGGACGCATTTGTGCAGCTTCCCTCCTAGACCTATCCATGTGGTTAAACAGTTAGAATCTCCGGATTGCAAGAAAGGTGCAAAGATGAGTTGGGGGAGTTTAATCTTTTCACCAAGATTTGTGTGTTACTTTATCACAGTTCTAAACATTCATGTAAATGACTACACTTTGCTAGGTTAGATTGGCAGTGTACAGGGATCAAGTATCAAAGCATCTCCAGAGTTCAGGTTGGAACAAACAAAATCAACTATTAAAAATAAAATGCATTTTTAAAACGTTGAATTATTAATAATTTCTGTCAAGCTGAACTATGGTAAGTTTATTCTAGCCTTAAAGGTGTTGATCATTTTAGAATAAAGAATATGACACACTTCCATCCATTTGAAAATACTTTATTACAAGATGACACATTCCAACTTTTTCCAACTCTGGACCTTCCCTCTGTCAGTACAAAAACCTAAAGAAGTGATCCTTGTTCTTTGGAAAATCTTCCCAACGGTCTCTATTTTACCGGTAGATTCTTCGTGGCTCACGCAGAATGACACCACCCTCCTCCACAGCTTTCTCAAATTCCTGAATCTTGTTTAAAAGATAGACACAAATAAATACAAAAAAAAAAAAAAAAAAGGCTAGCAGCACTTAAATATTAGTGGGGACATGTTATATGGAGGGGCAGAGGTTAATAGCCTCACAGAAGCATAATACCAGGAACTGCAGCTTGTCAAAGCTGCCCTGAGTGTTGAAAGGAGGGGTTGTCAAGCCACATAAGAAAATTAATGGTGAAGAGAAGTAAAATTAATGCCTAAAGAGGAGAAAAGGGCCAAAGGAATAAGGAGATGAGTACTTGCCGAGTCACAATGGTGTTCCCAGGGGATAATGGCTTTGAAGTTCACAAAGTTGATTCCTGCTTCCAAACAGCGCTGTGCCATTACTCGGCCAAGGTTTTTGCATGCAGCTACTCCCTTGGGACTGTACAGGTGTCTCTTTATGGCCCACTCTCGGGTAGAGGCAGATACCACAACATCCCCATTGGAGCGCTCAACAAAGGCTTCTACATAATGCTGTGTCCGCTCAAGCCGTAATCTGGGTGCAGGAAAGAAGTAACGGGATCATTATGTCTTTGTCTTTTCCAGAGAACACAGTCAAATGCTTAAATTACTCCCTTTATGAAATAAAATTGAATGTTACAGTATTATTTTGCTTATGAAGACACAAAATAGGACTTATGTTAGGAGAAAAGAGTTAAAAGTGGAAGAATGGTGAGGAGGATTTGCTTAAGTGACCTTGCAGCTGGGAATGCCAGGGCCTGGAGAATAACATTGTGGGAAACCCCATGTATTATGCCTACTGCTGTTTATCCTGTGTCTGTTTTGAGAAGTAGAATATCTGTGTAGAGATAACATAGGTTTTTGAACAGCCTTGGAGGCTCTCTCGTGGACGTGCTTGAGCTCCCTGTTTTGACCAACAGAAGATCAAAGCTCAGATATCATAACAAGCACAGGGGAGACCACAGCATGATGGTAAACCTAAATGCCTTTAATAAATGGATGCCAACAGCAGGCACACCTGCACAGACTAGGCCTGTGTGTCTCTGCCTGGGTGTTGCTTTGAGATCCTCCAGTTAGCAAGGTAATGAAATAACTGTACTCTGCATTTCAGCCATAGTTTTGTGGTTGTTCCAGCTGCCTGCCTGTGTCGACTCACACAACTCCTATTGCTAGCTCAGAGGAGTGAAATTCCAAGAGCAACTTTTCATCAGTTACTCAGGACCACAGTCCTGTGTTGACTCAGACCACCACCCCCTCCAAACCAAGCACTGTACACCTGCACAGTGTGGAACAGATATATATGAAGGGAACTGCTCCAACAGAAATGAAACTTCAGGGTCCCTGTACAGTCCCTTAAAGACTTGTGTTGACACAGCAGGTAACAACTTATTGAGATCTGTAAGTGTTTAGAAAGTACCTCATAAGCCTCCACAAAACAGAAGAATTGAATTAGGAGGATATTTATTAGGAGCAACTATTTCTTACTGCACTGAGACAGTATCAGCTTTCCTGGTAAGAACAAACTGGATGGGGTTCTCCTCACAAGAACAAAATAAAGACTTTGAAATGCCATCTTAAAATAAACTTATTTTCCAGAGGACAACTGAATTAAAATAAAACAAAATCCACAAACATAAAACAACCCCAAACAGACTACAATAGTGCCTGAAATAAAACCATGAAGCATGGTAAGCTCAGGAGTGAGAGAATCCCGAGTTAAAAAGCTGCTGCTTAAGCAACATTACTGTTGCCTTAACAACAGATGGAAAAATCTCGATCACATATGCTTTCACATGGTACTAGTCCACTGTTCCCCAAACACAGAAGATGCCTGCTGATTAAGAAATACTAAAGTGATAACTGATTCAGCAACCCAAAATACACATTTTGTATGAGGGTTTATGGGGTTTGTTTTGTGGTTTGTTTTTTTCTTTTGAAGTTTTCATTTCTAGCAGTAACTTCCTGACTCACCTGTGCCAGAACTCACGCTTTGGCCACGTTGTCTTCCAGCCACGCTCCTTCCTAGCCAGGGCCATCTGCTCCAAGTTCCGAGGATTTCTGTTAGTGAAGTTTGGGGCAACAACCTCATTTTCACTTGTGTCCACTTCAGTCTCAGTTTTGAGTCTGGCTGTAGTTGATGCTAAACGAAGACCTTGCAAGGGAGAGCAGATTAAAAAACCACCAATGATTAAAAAAACACGCAGGGCTGACAGCAGAATGAATACAGAACAGAATGACAGAGCTTACAGAAGCCTGCAGGGCAGAATTATCTCGCTTTCTTTTTTTTAAGCACTTAACAGATGAATGACAAGACCTCAGCATGTTTCCCCGATTTATGAGGTGAACTGCAAGTATACCAACGCCGTTTCTAAACTCGTATATAAAATACAAACGCGTGACAAGGAGATCCCTACGACCAGTGCTTTACAAAACCCTGAAAGCGAAGGACACAGGGAACCAGAGACAGCGCTACCAAATAACAAAGTATAAACCCTTCATCCTTGGCACAGCAGCCCCGCCAAGACACGCGGCCGCCGGACGGTCCCGGGAGCACGGGGGCCGCGGAGCCGCCGCCGCCAAAGGCCGGGACGGCCGGCCCTGGGCTTACCCGCGGCACGGAGCCCGCCGGCCGCCAGCAGCAGGCGGCTGCTCAGCGCCATGGGGAGCCGGGCCCGCCACAGCCGCAGGCGGCCGCCGCTGCCCTCCCTCCGCTCAGGGACACCGGTGCACCGCCATGCACGAGGGGCGGCGCTTCCCGCGGAAGCGGCGGCGGGAATTCCGCCCGGCCGGCGGGGTCAGGTGGAAGCGCCGAGCCCCGCTCGCTGAGCCGTCCCAGCGCCGCCTCCCCGGGGAAGGGCGTTTGTATGGTACTCGCTTCTCACACAACAAAAAACGCTGCCCCGACGCGGGGGATCATCTTTTAACTTTTCCCCGTGGAAAAGGGGGTTTGGGAAATGCCGGCCTCCAGCCACTGGGTCGGCTTTTCCTGGAACGGGTGTAAGGAAAAGGGACCAAGGCGCGGAAAGAGGAGGGGGTAAGAGCAGCAATAGGTGTTTCGAGAACTGCCATCATCCTGTTTTAGGCTTTTTTTCCAAGGGCTCCTGCAGCACACAAGTACAGCGGAGCTTCTTTGCCTTCTCAAAGCATCCTCCTGCAAGCATGACCGTGCAGGAACCCTACTTTGGGGCCGAATTTAACTGCTGTAGTTCTGAAAACGCATTTAATGAGCCATCTAAGAGCAAATTGTGTTGAAAGGAGGCTGAAGGCCTGGTGAGACTAAATAATTAAACAAATATGAATATCGATCTAATGCCGATATGACGGACAAGGACTCTCTAACAGTTTAAAGTTAGAAAGTGTATGTTTAATTACGACGCGTGCGGGATAGCTCCCAAATACACACGCGCGCTCACAGATGATCACAGGGTCTTTTTAACCTTTTAGGGTTGCGTGACAACTGAATCCTGTTTTCCCAGGGTTATTTGATTTATAATTTCATTGTACTCTTGAAGCCTATTGATTAGTCAGAATACACAAACAGAAGTTGACAGGCCTCATGATTTATCAGTTCCTTAAATCCGGCTTCTGCTTATCAAAAGGGAAGTGTGTCTTACCTCAGCAATATCTAGTATAACTAAAGTCCTTAATTCTTCAAAATTAACGTCTCAAGACCCTGGCACCAGCTGGCAGATGAACTCTGCGCACTGCCACACGAGCCAGGCATAACTCGGGCTGTGGAGGTCACCTCTGGCCCCACAAGGGACCTGCTTGTCAAAATACATTAAGCCTATTCACACCATGCCCATACTCAGCCTTGCAGGTTCCCCGTCTCCCCATCACTCCCTGAGACTTTTCCCTCAGACTGTAGCAAGTTTTTCCATATCCTACAAGCATCAGCACTTAACCTAGCCATTGAAAAGTGGTAGGAAAATGGGGACAGTTACAGCTCAGAGACCTTTAAACAATACAATGGTGCCTTTATCAAGTGCGCACAATCGCAGTTGTGACTTAAGGTAATTCTCATTAAGAGTGTTTTGCCCAAAATATCAGCTTGAATCTCAGTTTCTCCAGGAAGCAGGTCCTGAGCTTCTTCATCTTTTGCCATCTCAGACTTGAGATCGCTCTCGGAATTTGCAGCTCTCCCCCGGGACTCGGGGTAGAATCCTGAGCAATGGCCCGCGTGTTTGAGAAGCGCAGTAACGGCCACGGATGCCGAAGTCCCCGCTTTGGGAAGCAGGTTATTTCCCAGTGCTGGGCCGCGGGCACCATTCCCGCGCCCAATCCTTACCCCACCACGGCCGGAGCCCCCCGCGCCTGCGCGCCCAAGCCCGCGACACATTCTAGAAACTCGTGGAAGCGCCCCCGGCCCCGCCCCGTCGCGCGGCCCCTTTGTTCAGCCGCGCCCGCCAATCGCGGCTCGAGGCCGTGCGGCTCCACGCCCCGGGATTGGCCAGCCTCGGGAAGCGGCCCCGCCCCCCGCGGGGCCTGCCCCGCCTCACCGCCCCCTCGCGCAGGGGAGCGCGTTCCCAGCGTGCCTCGCGCCGCTCCGGCCATCCCGCCGATCCGCGCCCTCCCGTCCCTTCCCTGTGCGTGTGGCGCCGCGCCCGGGCGGGAAGATGTCGGCGATGGAAGGGCCCCTGGCCGTGTTTGGCGAGCGGACCAGCGGTGACACGGTCCGCACGCAAAACGGTAACGGCGGCGCGCCCCGGCGAGGGCCGGGGGAGCGGGAGGGGGAAGGGAGGGGCAGGAAGGAGCGAACATGGCGCGGCCATGGTCACCCCTGCCATGTGCTCACCCGCCCCGGTCTGCCCGGGAGCTGCCGCTCCTCTCGACAGATTTCCTCCGTCCCCGGCCCCTGCTGCCGTGCAGGGAAGGAATAAAGGAAGGATGGAGGGAGGAAGGCGGGCGGACAAGGAGCACACGCCATCCCGCGCCGCTTACAGGAGTCTGAGTGGCGACGCGATCCCGCCCTCCTTCCCCTGGTAGCAGCGAGCACCGGGCCGAGGCGGCGGCTGCTGCCCGGGGGCGGCTCTGCCCCGTCCCGACCGCGTGGGGCCTGAGCCCTCAAGGCCCGCGGGGAATTAATTCTGTAGGGGAAGGGCCAGTTGGGGAAGGTCCCCGCTGCCCAGCACAGGGAGTAACCTGCTTCGGAAAGTGGGGACCGCCCTCGAGATGGGTGTCTGTAACAGTGGCTCTCAAACACGTTACCAGTTGCTCAGGATTGTACCGCAAGTCAGCCAAGGGGAAGGCTGCAAATTCCGAGACCGAGCTCAGATTCTGAGTAGCCAGAAGCCAAAGACTTGCTTTCTGATCAGACTGAGATTCATTTCTGTAGCTCTGATGGTGATTTAGGCAGACCACTTAAAATTTACGAGCCTTGCCTTAATTCACGAGTGAGATTCCACGTGATAATGGCACCTTTGGTGCAACGTTAGTTTTTCCAGAAAGGTGCCATAAATCCTCCTAAGCAAAAGAAATCGTTGTGTTCTTTGAAGATTTCTGAGTTATAAGTGTTCCCATTTAACTACCACTTTTTCATCTTCAAGATTAAGTGGCTATGCTTGTGGGATAGAGAAAAACTTGCCGTGGTCTGAAGGAAAAGGTTGATTGTATCTTTTTCCTATATGAAGATGGCAGAACAAGTTTTAAATGAGCCAGTGTTTTAAAGGCTTTGTGTTGTTTTAGAAGTGACTCAGATCACTTTTCAGTGACTCAGTTGCAGAAGTAAATGTTTTGTTTCAGTCACAGACCTGATATGGACCAAAAGATGTTTTACTAATTGATTGTGGTGATGCCGTTGTTCTCTGTCTGCCCAGAACTGAGGGCTAAATGAGGGTGAAGTCTTGTGGCAGGGCTTGCTGCAATCAGAAGCAGCAGTGCTTCCAACCCCTCCTAATTTAACACTACTGCTCTTCTGATCTCAGTCCTGTCCTTCATCTTACCCAGACAGCAGAGAAGGCATTCTTTTTCTGGTCAGTCAGTTTTGCCAGGTTAGCTAGCTAAAACGGCAGGGGGGGAAGAATGAGGTTTGACACAGATTGTATTTTTTTAGGAGCAGCAAGCCTAGCAAAGTAAGATAAAGCTTCAGGTTAGATAGGTTGAAATGTAATAATACTAGATTAGATCACTTTTTGTCAAGTTTCTGATTTGTTAGTTCTTGGCACCATTTCTTATAAACCTGCAAATCATCCTGAAGCGGGGAAGATAAAACTTTTTTTCTTATTTCTTTCATTTATTCAGTTACTGCTGCATCTGCTATTGCCAATATTGTTAAGAGTTCTCTTGGGCCAGTTGGTCTGGATAAGATGTTGGTGGATGATATTGGGGTAAGTAATGTTACTTCAAGGAAGTGTCAGGAGGACTTGTATTCCTGTGTAAAAGTGCTTCCACTTAGTGTGGTTCATAGACCTAATGTGCATGTGCCTGTTTTTTCAGTGGTTCTGAGAGGGGTAGGAGAACTGTGTTAAAACTTAGTACTGTGTAATGTGTGTTACATCATTTTAGTTTAATCTATTGTGGTGGTAATTTATGTGGTACAGTTATTTCATTTCTGTAGGTTAGTTCTTGTAACCATTTAAAATATGGATCTAATTGCAAGAAGTGAGTTTTACCATATAAATCAGGTTTAACAGGTGCTGGCTTGTATATCCTGGTCTCCACATTAGGGGAAATAACCAAAAAAAATCAAGTCATTCATAACAAATTTTTAAGCAATGTTTTGTTTTTTAAAATATTTCAAGCAATTGAAGAACGTTTGTAATTTTCTACACTGATGTAATAAAATACTCTGTTCGAGGGAGGTCATTGCATGGCTGCTTAGCCAGTATTTGCAGAATGTTTGATGAGTTTCTGTAACATACAGGCTTTTATGGTCAAAAGAAAGTGGTATTACTGGTAAGATTTCTGGTATTAGAATGGGACTCCTGATTAAAAAGAAGCAGGAAAGTTTTGGTATGAATAGTTATTTTATGGACAATTGCAAAGAATAATTAAATTTTTTTTGTATGTACATTATGAAATGCAACAATGAAAGTGTAATAGAAATATGCCTCAAAGGCACATTTGATTTCTGAAAATTAGGACGTGACCATTACTAATGATGGTGCGACCATTCTGAAACTGCTAGAGGTGGAACATCCTGCTGCAAAAGTCCTTTGTGAGCTGGCAGACCTGCAAGACAAAGAAGTTGGTGATGGGACCACCTCAGTGGTATGTAGCAATTTCTATAGGCAGATAATATCAAAATTCAGTGTTTAGATTTGGTATTTTCCATAGAAAAATGGAAATTTTCTGGTTTCCATATGCAAAGTGGTGCTCCAGAAGGGAATTTGTTTACTTCTGTTTCATTATTTCCTGTCTTGAGGGTTGGTGATAAAGGCTGAATTGAGGTTTCTAATTTTTAACAACTGCAAGGGGTGAAGTACCAGCACAGGTACTGAGTGTTGAAAACCTGCCTGAGACTGTAGATACCTGGGTGGGGGTTGGAATTAGGTAGCTCTCACATCAGAAACTGTTTTTAGTTCTGCATTGCACAGGGTAGTTATTTTGCTTATGTGGAATGCACGTATTTAGTGTTTGTATTTTTAACAGGTAATTATTGCTGCAGAACTTCTCAAAAATGCAGATGAGCTGGTGAAACAGAAAATTCACCCTACCTCCATTATCGGTGGATACCGACTTGCCTGCAAGTAAGAAACTGATCCAGTTGAATTTCTGCATTTTGTGACTGCATTAATACAGACGTTTTGGTGCCAGTTGGAATATGGTGGTCCATTGCAGGGGTGGTGGAGGTTTTTATTGGTTTGGGTTGGGTTTGCTTGTGGTGTTTGTTTTGTTTGTTTTTGTTTGTTCATTTTTTGTGTTTTTTAAAAATTCTATTTCTGTAAACACGTAATGGAATGACAGTCACGTTACTGTCCCTGGTGAGCAATTTATTTTATCCCTTTGTTCTTGGAGGTAACATTTAGAAGAGCTGAAAACATGTAAGCTTTCATCTTTTTGTGGAGATGGTTCTTTACCAGTTGTATTTGTCTTTATTTTACAGGGAAGCTGTTCGCTACATCAATGAAAATCTTGTTATTAACACAGATGAGTTGGGCAGGGAGTGCCTAATTAATGCTGCTAAAACATCAATGTCCTCGAAAATTATAGGAGTGTATCCTTTAACCTGATCAAGTGAGTGAAGTGAGAGTGGTTGATTAGAGAGCTTCAGTAGCTAGTAGGCTAGAGTATCTTTGGCAGCAGGTTTTATGAACATGACACAGTATTGAAGCTGTTGTGTTTATCAGATATTGTGACCTGGCATGGGAAAGCATCTTCAAACTCTTCCCAGTTTATTTAAATCTGGGTTGGCACATCATGATAGCTTTTAAAGGGTATTGTTTCCTAAGAGTTGCTTGGCTTGTTAGGGAGACTAGACAGTTGTGTGAATGGAAGAATGTTACAGAAGTACCTGGGGAGTATATCTAGAGGAAAGAAAGTTGAATTTTACTCCATGGGCACAGAAGAACCTGCATTTTTAGCTTTTGTGCAGACTGAACATAGGATATGTATTTTTCTTTAGCAACAAAAGTTACATAAAATGCAGGTTTCATATTAATCTGTCATAATTTTCTTATCAGTGTTTCAGCTTCTAGAATGACTCACTCCTTTGAGATAATGGTAAGGAGAGCGAGCACTTTTGTGCCTTTCTGAAGGTCTTTTGGAAACTTGGTTTGGGCACTGTCAGTTGCTTCTGTTCATGGTTTGGTTTATTTTGTTCTTTTTTTTTTTTTTCCCTTAAGCATATTACTAGCTTCTTTCTTCAGTTTTAACCTTAACAGCCTTTCAGTGACGGTGATTTCTTTGCTAACATGGTGGTGGATGCTGCACTGGCAGTGAAGTACACAGACCAGAAGGGTCAGGCTCGGTACCCCATCAACTCGGTCAATGTTCTGAAGGCCCACGGCCGCAGCCAGAAGGAGAGCATCCTTGTCAACGGTTACGCCCTGAACTGCGTGGTGGGCTCACAGGGTAAGGACAGGCTGTGCCTCTGAAATCTTCTGTGTCAGCTCAGTCCTCTTTGGCTTCCTGCACTGCTCTTCTTACTGGCTGTGTTCATGGCAAGTCAGCTGGGTTTTCAGTTTCAGAACAATTAAACAAGAACACAAAATACTGCACTTTGCCAGTGTTTCTTAGACTAGAGCCTGCCAGCTAGCAGTGATCCACAAAGTGTTGGGTGAGTTGCTGTAGTTTCTCTAGCTCAGTGTCAGCAAAGTAGCATTGTGGTCTGGTGGAACTTAAATGCTTCCTTTTTGGGGAGCCAGTGCCAGGTTTGTGGGGAAATTTTCCATTTAGCACAGCTATGCCGTGATTGGGCAACTTAGAGGATGTGAGACTGATAGGTCAGATTGTAATGGTCATTCACATTTTGGGGACAGGGTATGTAAAAAGGTAACACAGGAAAGTCTTGATTGGCATTTTTCTGCAGTAGGGCAGAACTGGAGATGGAGAAGCAAACAGCAGAAATCTGAAATGTGAAAGTAGTGTTAATTTTAATCTTAATGCTGACTTGATGTTCTGTCAGATTTTGATGTTCTGTCAGATTGATTTGACAAAATCCTTCTTGCTTATTTTTCCTCATCAGGTATGACCAAGAGAATAGTTAATGCAAAGATTGCATGCCTTGACTTCAGCCTGCAGAAAGCAAAAATGAAGCTTGGTGTTCAGGTTGTTATCTCAGACCCTGAGAAGCTGGACCAGATAAGGCAGAGGTGTGTGGACGCTTGAATAACTGAGGCAGTGGGGTTTCACAAGCTTGATTTGGTCTCTTCAGTTGAGGTGGCTCAATGTAATTTTGGCTGAGTGCAAGAGGTAAAAAATGTTTTGAATATTAACATTTCCCAACAATACCAAATAGTAATGGAAGAAGCCTTCACTTCTGGAGGCAAAACTAGTATTAAGTCAGTTTTCATGAAATGCAAGTATGTTTGTGCAGTGGTCCATTCTTCTAAAGCTCTGCATTAAGGTCTCAGGAAATTAGTTGACAGGATGTGATGGTATGTTTTTAATACCTTTTTATAACTTTGACATGAATCTTTGCAGAGAGTCAGATATTACCAAAGAAAGAATTCAGAAGATTCTGGCCACTGGTGCCAATGTTATTCTCACCACTGGAGGTATTGATGATATGTGTCTGAAATACTTTGTTGATGCTGGAGCTATGGCAGTACGAAGAGTTGTAAAAAAGGACCTTAAGCGGATTGCTAAGGCATCAGGAGGTATGTCTGTATAAGAATACCTGGTTTATAAATTTATTCTTCAGAGTAGAAGCTGTTGTTAGGGTATTTGTTAACTGATTTTTAAAATACAACTTCTTTACATTCAAGGTCAGGATGAGTTAAGCTGAGCCACTTCTTTTTTAGTTTTAATATTGCTTTTAAGTGACCTTTGTCAAAGTAACAGTATTGTAAGACTAGATTGTTGAAGATTTACAGTGGGAGGAGAAGAAGCTGCCTTGTACTGCCAAGATTGGCCTCTTGCAGAAACAGGAGCCATAATCTGTGTTTATTTAGAGGTCTTTATTATGCATGCATTCATAAGCCTCTGTTTAGATAGTTAAGTACATTGTTTAGATAGTTCAAGATGAATAAAGAACTCCTAAATCACTCAATACATACTTTAAAAAAATCTGGTCCTGTACATACTTTTATCTGTCTGTTCTTAAATTTGGAAGAAACCATTGTCATTGTGGTAAAGCGTGGGAACTTGTTCTGGCTGTGAAAAAAGAAGTGCTATAAAAGTTGAACAAAAGGAACAATCAGTTTATCAGTTACAAACTGAAATACTGAATTGCTGCCTGAGAACTGGAAGTGTTTAGGAAAAATCTATTTAACAAAATCTATTTAACACAGCTTTTATTTCTGTTTTATTCTGTACACCTATTCTGGGAAGTGGGCAAAGGATGATGTGCAGGAATTGAATGTTAACTTCACTTTTTTGTTTGTTAAAGCAACTATATGTTCAACCCTTGCAAACCTTGAAGGTGAGGAGAGTTTTGAGGCATTAATGTTGGGACAGGCAGAAGAGGTGATTCAAGAGAGAATCTGTGATGATGAGCTGATTTTAATCAAGAAGTAAGTATCCTTTTAAAAATACTCAGTTTTGTATATGTTCTCTGCTGAGTTCAAGATAAAATTGTATTTATTTACTTCATGCTGTCTAAGTGGTTGGAGTAGTTACACACATGGGAAAGTAATTATACACAAATCCAGTGCAAATTAGAGGTGAAAGTATCAGTATTTAATCTCGTTTGCTGCAGCTGGATACATTTTGTTAACTGCAGTATATGAGACAATCAGATTGCTGGACAGTTTTTACCTAAGTTTTTGTGTATAAGCAAATGTTTCTTAACTGGCTTCCCTTCAGAGATGGTAAAGGGAAATAGGTACCATCTGAGTAATTTCATCTGAACAAAGAGATGTGAGCTAAATCTTTCCATTTGTAGTGAAAGACAATGTTCACTTTTGCTGCTGTCACTGCTGTCTGGTACCTGAAGACTTAAAATACCGATTCTTTTACTGAGAACACGCATTGGAAAATAAATTTTCCACTGCTTGAATATCCCTTCTGTGTTTATGTTCCTGTGCTGTCACCCGAGCGTGGATGAAATGCTCCACTCTGCCCCTGGCACTTGTGTGTCAGCTGCATGTGACAGCCTTTTCTAGAACATTGGCAGTCATTAGCTTACTTGAGGGCTATGCAAAAGGGGTCTTTTTTACTATCCAAGTACACTTTCCCCTCTTTGATGAGAAAACATCTTGTCATCGCACTTTGACAGATAGCTTTCTTTAAAAGACTAAAATTCAAACTGGGTGCTTGCATGTTTGAAATTAAATGGTGACTAAGTTACAATGTATGTATCCTGCATGTAACAATGTTAAGATTTTCTTCTAGATGTTGAAATAATGAGGCTCATCTGAACTGGGCTTTAGGATAAAAAAAACTTACCAAGAATTTTAATAAAGATTCCATCCAACACAGCTGACTTCTGATCCCTTTTTTTCTTAGTACAAAGGCTCGTACTGCAGCATCAATTATCTTACGAGGCGCCAATGACTTCATGTGTGATGAAATGGAACGATCTATACATGATGCTCTCTGTGTTGTCAAAAGGGTTTTGGAATCCAAGTCTGTTGTCCCAGGTGGTGGTGCTGTAGAGGCAGCGCTTTCAATATATCTTGAAAATTATGCAACCAGCATGGTAAGTCTTGCACAAAGCAGCAATGGTGTGTATGTGTTAGACTTGTACAATGAATCTCCAAGCGCTTATTTTCATCTACTAGAAGTAATTTCTGTGGTTCATGAAAACCTAATCATCTTATGGAATCTAAGATGGTTCTTTTAAATGAAGGAAATTAGTTAATTCTTTGTCTGATAATTAGACTCTATGGGTCTTTGACCCAAACACAGGTTTTGCATGTGAAAACCCCTACCTATTAGTGCTTTTCTTGATCATGGCTGTATTTTTTCCTCTTGTTGTAGCTATTGGTTTGAAAACTTTTCTCCTCTTTCTAGGGATCACGTGAACAACTTGCAATAGCAGAATTTGCAAGATCCCTATTAGTAATTCCAAATACATTGGCAGTGAATGCCGCTCAGGATGCCACAGATCTTGTTGCAAAGTTGAGAGCATTCCACAATGAGGCTCAAGTTAACCCAGATCGCAAAAATCTGAAATGGCAAGTATCTGTTTGTTAGAAAGCTAGTAAAAGTGATGTGGGTTGGTGACCTAGATGGAAAATTATTTTCCCAGATTACTGAACCATGATTTGCATAGTAAAAAAAAACAAACGTATGTTATCAGTGAACCCCTGCCCTTCAGTAATGTGTATGTGTTGCTGTAACAAAGTAGTAGTTACACAGCATACTCCCAGCTGTATTTCTACTGTTTCTCCATCTGACAGCATTCCTTGTTTGCAGGATTGGTCTTGACTTGATCAATGGAAAACCTCGTGATAACAAGCAAGCCGGTGTCTTTGAACCAACCATGGTCAAAACTAAGAGCCTCAAGTTTGCAACAGAAGCTGCAATTACTATTCTTCGGATTGATGACCTTATTAAACTGCACCCTGAAACTAAAGAAGAGAGAGGAGGGTGCTATGAGGATGCAGTTCAGTCTGGAGCACTTGAAGAATAACTCAGGCTTTATTTATGTTTGTTTCACTTACACTTCCCACTCTTATAACTAAAATGTTAATAAAACAAGTGGTTGAATGTTGCTGCTATTTTCTTGTGAACAAACTTAATTTTTGAAAGCAAGCTTGGTCCTTGCAGTTAGAATTTAGGCTGTAGTGTTTTAACAACTGGCATGTCTGCAGTAATTACTGACCTCTTTGTCAAGTCAGCGATTGACTGTCAAAAAGTAATGGTGTAAGCTTAGTTACTTCTAGGCAAAACAAACAAAATGTGAACTCCATTACTAGAAGTTTATTAGTAAAATGTTTCAAAGCTAGTTCACACTAGCTGTTCATTCATTCCCTCACGTTTATCTTTCAACACACATGGCTATTCCCATTCCTCCTCCTATACAGAGAGCAGCAACACCACGTTTTCCACCAGTTCGTTCCAGTGCATATAGAAGAGTTACAAGGATGCGACAACCAGAGGCGCCCAGAGGGTGGCCAAGAGCAATGGCTCCACCTTGTACATTGATCTTAAAAAAAAAAAAAAAAAAAAAAAAAAAAAAAGGAAAAGTCAATATACACTCACAAACATTGAACTGGCTTAGCTGACTTTTCAACATAACTGACTTCACTGAGATCCAGTCCTTGATATATTTATGAGCTTGAAACCCCAAACATCACTTCTTACAAGAAAATGCCTATTAGTGCAACAGCTGGTAATAATCAGTATTTCTTCTGCAAGGGTGCTATCTTCAGAATGAAGATAAGAGGTGAATTTAGGGAGGGGAGAATAATACCCATGCTTTTTGCCATCAATGAAAGAATACTGTGGCAATCATACTTGCAGCAGCAATTTCAAATTCTGAATCAAGTATGCTTGAGTAGTTGCCTAGATTTGCATAAAAATCCACTGCAACAACGTTGGAACTTGTTCAGCTGGGAAATTGCCAGCAAAGCCAGCGGACAGAGCGTGTGAGGAAATGCCTGCTGGGGCTCCCACTCTACTTGCTTACACCAAGGGGATTGCAAGAGAGCTGTGCTCACCCTTACAGTCCAGATACACAGAACGGGACAGGTTTGAATTACAGGAGGTAAAGTAATGCCAGCCTACAAATCATTACCTTTTCTGGATTTACTTTGAGTTCTTTTGCTATTGCAACAGATAGTGATGCAAAGGCTTCATTAATTTCAAACAGGTCAACTTGTTCCAGAGTCCAGCCAGCTTTGTCAATCTGAGAAAACAATAAAAATAGGACCTTATTATCTTTTAGGTCTTCCTTAGCACCAGAGGAAGCTTTTCATAAGATGTAAATTGAATGATTTGATACAACTTCAAAAAAGTTGAAGGAAAACAATTACAGCCAGCATTGTTGACAGAATTCTTGAAGACTACAGACTTTGGTGTCAGACAAGTCAGGACAATGAGCTGCAATAATGCTGGCTGCTCATAAAAATCTTGAGTGATTTTATACATGTAGGAGTGGTTGGTGCAATTGTAAGAATCAAAGTGTACCTGCTGCCCTTACTAGAACAAGCACTGGATTCGAAAGCAGGCTTTAACAGATTAAAAGCAATTTCTTTAGGATTTAGTCTGACTCCATTAGGGAGTCTACTTAACAGAGGCTTTTACACAGGAAATCGTGAGGTGTCAACCACTAGTGATCAGTGCCATATCTAATATGTCCAGTCTCTCCTGCCTTTACATTGAAAGCTGCCACTTAACGCTTTTCACAGGTGACTATTTTGGAAGATGGTTTGGCTCATGTTTTCACTTGAGAAACTTGTGATGTAATTGCCTACTCTGGTACAGGCTTAGGCATGTTTCACATATGTACATTTTTACTTCCACTCGCTTTGTTTCTAGCAGCAATACTTTATCAGCAGAATCATCAGCAATGATGTTTCACAACTTAGGCTAGCCAGACTGGTGCACCTCCAAGGCTATAGTCGAGGAGAGCCTTTTTCTACTAGATGAAATAGACAGTATGGAGTATCCCATTCCTCTGGGAAAAGCTTAAGATACACTGTGTTATAGTCATTCTCTTACTATAAAGTACTCTAAAATTCTGAAGCAATAAACATAATACATGGAAGATGTGAACATTTGATAACACACATTACAAAGTTTACCATGGAATCACAGAATATTCTGAGTTAGAAGGGACCTATGAGGATCATGGAGTCCAACTCTTAGGTAAATGGCCTATAAAAGGATCGAAGCCATGACCTTGGTGTTATTAGGATCATGCTCTATGAAGTAGTGTGCCTTTTTTCATAGTATGTATGCAGTTACAAGTACAGCTTGTCTGTCCCACAGTTTAATCTAAAACTGTATTGTATATGCAAGTACTGCACTCTTGATGTGAAAGAGCAGTTTGAGATAAGGTACGAAAAAGCTTTAGCATTACAGTTCTGATTTTCTTGTCAAAAGCCACAGAGCTTGGCTAAGTTCAAGTCAGACCTCCACATCGCCAGGACATTTCAGAGGTGAACAAAATAAGGCCTTTACACAGTATTAAAAAATAAGGAACATTAAAGCAAATTCGTTCTTAGCTCTTTTCATGCTCAATTTCATAGCTAAGCTTTAACAAATAATCAGCTGGGGCTGCCATGGGTTATGTCTTGCTAGCAAGCAGTGTGGTACCAACAGGGCTGCTCACTGGTACATTGAGAACCTTGTCCTGTGGACTGAACACTGAGCACATCAATGGGTGCAGTAATGCTCTGAGCACATTAGATGTGGTTTTGGAATGCACCTTCCTGTTTAGTTACACCTGAAAGGAATCCAGCTTGTAAGCTCCAAGCTTTTTGCAGGCCAAACTGAAACACAAAGGGCACCATCCCATTTGCTAATGCAGATGGCACTCAGTGGCCCTTCCCTCAGTGTTGCACTACTGCAAATACAATCAGGCAATGATCTGAAAAATAACCTGGCCAGACACAGCATCAGAACTATATCACTGAATTAGGTTAGTTACACACATCCCTGAAATTTGATCCTAAGCCTCCTACATTATCTAGGTACCCTTCCACAAACTTGACTAGTTTATGCTCTGAAGTCCATTTATACACATATGCATTTGAGTTTTCTTTTTCCAACAAGTAGGTACTAGCCTAGTAACACTAGGATTCCTAATTTTATATACTATACTATTTTGAGCCTTTTTTTCACAGTTTACTTTTTTCCCACTAAGTTTTCTCTAGAACAGGGCAAAACCAAGACATGGCAAAAAACCAAGAAGCAATTAAAAGCAAGAGTTTTAACATAATAGATGGATAGGTAAGTGATTACTTACAGCTTTCCTTATTGCTGAAATGGGCCCAACTCCCATAATAGATGGATCTATACCTGTCTGAGCCCAAGATACAATCCGAGCCAAAGGCATAAGACCTCTCCTAGCAGCTTCAGATTTCTTCATTAGAAGAACAGCTGCTGCTCCATCATTTAAACCTGTGGAATAACAAACAACTTGTATGTATTTGCTGGACTTTATGGCCTTTATTGTACCACTTGCTCCTGCTTGCATAAAATCACAATCTAGACAAAACAAAAATCACAAATCATCTGTTGGTTTAGGTCAGTACTGTTCATGTCAGCCAAGTCTGTTCTCTGCCACTTGAAACTGTATTGCTGTAAATTGGACACATTTGTGAGTCTATTTGGAAAGCAGCAGGTGGAAGGATCAAAGTACAATCTGAAAAAGAAGTACATCAGATTTGTTAGGCTTTGGAAGGGGCATCATAAGGACATAGGAAGACGTTTAAAAGCTGCTTCTGGCAGTCCCACGGGAGTAACATTTTCCAACATAAATGGTGGTTTTCCATTGTCCAGACCTGCAGTGTCAGAAACCCTTAGACAGTTTTAAAAGGAAATACGCTTTCTAGCCAATCAATTATTGCTGTTATTGTCCAAACTCTTGTATTGTTTCGTAGAAAACAAGGATACAAAAGACAACCCTGTAATGACATCCTCCACCACATCTAAAATGGAGTTCTACCTGTGTTGTCAAACACACTGCCATTTCCTGCAAAGCAGTAAACACACAGCAGCCCTATCCCATGCAGAGACCCTGCCTTGAGCCACAAGCAGCTACTGTTCTTTTCCATTTCATTTAAGCCAGATGGACCAACCTGAAGCATTAGCTGCTGTTACTGTCCCAGTTCCATCTGTCAGGAAACAGGGCTTTAACTTTGCCATTGTTTCCAAGTTGCTGCCATGTCGAGGGTGTTCATCTATTTTAACTTCTATAGGACCTGCAAAACAGAGCATTATGCTCACAGGACAGTCTAATCACACAAACACATCTTGAACAGAAAGACAGCAAAAACAACATGCTGAGTGGGAATATACACCATATCCCTTTCAACCAACAAGGCATTCTTATGCTGGAGACAGCTGCCAACTCAAGGCAGTTTAACAAATGGCTGTAACCCTCCAGCTCCTTCTAGCAGTGCAGACAGTTCAGGTTTTCTAAGACAAACACCAGCAGCTAAAACACTGTCTAGTTGTGCAAAAGTCAGTATTGTTCCTGCTGTTCCTAAACCAATAGCTTCTCTTTCAGCAGGAGGGTATATTTAAAATTATACTTCTAGTAATCTTGTTACAAAGAGTAGTCAAGTGTCATTAAATGTTATCATCCAGACTGGTATCATGAAATGGTTTGTAGCCAGCCTAATGCCAGGACTTTTTCTGCAGGGTCTGTTCAATTGAATTGTTGAAGAACTGATTCTTGATTTTTTTTGGAAAATTCAGATTTGCATCTACCTCACAAGGAGCTGGGGAATTCCCCTGCTCTAGAAACAGACCTTTGGCTCAAGCATTGTAATAGGTCTGTTTATATCCCTGAGAGATCTACAGAGTTTGTAACCTTACTACATAATTAACTAGTAACCCTAATTATTGTCACTCTGTATTTTACTAGGTGGGCAGAGTTTGCCAGATCAGTATGACTGTTTCAAGTTTGCTGCAGCAGGACTCTTAAGAAAATTAAAAATACTGATTCTGGTACCATATCCAAGCCTATGGTAAGTCAGTGCTTTGTCCAGCTTGTTATTCAATCTCCAATAAAACACACTAGTAGTATTTGCAGAAAGCTGCACTTAGATATTTCACATTTGCATTGCTTCTCTCTTATTTAAAACATAACCACTGAAAGCTGAAAAAAAAAGCAACAGGCTACACGCTTACAAAAAGGTTTGGTAAGTAGGAAACCATCCACTGATTACAGGAGACATAGCAGAAAATAGATTTTTTCCTTAAAATCAGCTCTCATTATCCATTCACACCTACCTTTTTTAGAAGGTACAAGAACAGGAACAATTTCTTTTGTAAAATAGCCAGCTTTCTGTGCTGCTTCTGCCCTGTTTTGTGACTGTACAGCAAGTTGGTCTTGTTCTGCTCTGCTGACTTGCCACTTCTTGGCCACATTTTCAGCTGAAACAGGATCAAAATGCACATTGCCATCAGGAAATGACAAAATTTTAAGTTGCAAAATTGTAAGCACAAATGTAGTCATTAATTTTTGCTGTAGCAAGCAGCTGAGTTTGTTGAACCGTTTTCATTCCGATTTCCTCATTTTGTTTACTCGTGATTTTCTACTGTATTTTCACTTGAGGGTGAAAATTTCGGTTCTGAGGATGGAATCTCCTCCCAGATGATATTATCAAACCAAATACAAATGGAAACAAGCTTTTGTAGTTCATTACTTCTCTGAATTACTGTGCTCAGATCTCTCTACAACCACTTCCAGGAAAGGGAAGAGTTCTGAAGTCATTCTGTTGCATAAGCAGGGTCTGGAAAAGCAGTTGGCTGACCATCCCATCCAGGGTGCAACAACCTGAAGCTGCAGAACCACACATATCCACAGGACACTTTACGTAACTCCCCCTCCCCCCCCCCCCCCCTGTAAATCTGTGCTGCTGAATGCTCCAGTTACATACAAGGATTATTTCTTATACTTTTTCTGAAATTAAATTTCTCAGATGTAGAAGAATGCAGAGAGTTTAGCTCAGACAGGAAAAAAACCCAGAACAGTAGCTTTGCAAAGAAAACGGAAAATGCCTTCAATGCCTTTCAATATTACATCTTTCTTTTCTTTCTTTCTTTTTCATGACTACAACATAAGAACAGCTTGACACAGTTATTTTTAACTTCAGATTTCTGAAATTTCCTGTCAGTGAATTCTTTCAGTTGACCATTTCCTTTTATTGACTGTCATCACTTACCTGTTATGCCCATATGATACTGATAAAAAGCATCTGTAAGGCCATCAAAGATTATAGAGTCCTGCAAGGAAGCCTCTCCCATTTTCACCCCAGCTCGCATATGAATGACATGAGGAGCCTGCAAAAGCGTATTTTGAAAGGAGTGAGATGTCTACATCTCCAGGACACAATTCAGACAGACCATTGAAGAGACAGGCTCCTGCCTGGTGGCTGGAGGTACCCACCCCAAATCCTGGTAGTCTCTCCAGCTGCCCGCTCTGCCTGTCCCTCCAAACCCTGCCAGCTGGCGTGCCATTTTGCCTGTGCATTCCCTCGATAGCAGTTCACCACCTTGCAAGTGTTGTTTCCTCTCCACAGACCAAATCTATCATTCCTGGGGTCACATGACTGTGGCTCTCCCATCCCACTAGCCTGCTCCAGGCAGTTCCCAATCGCACTCTGCTGTTGAGGAATGTCAACACCACTCTCAGCACAGGCAGCTGAGCCCTGGCAGAAGAGGCCCTCTGTTTCTTGGGCATCAGATCACCAGCTCAGACCCAATTCTGAATACAGTCTTGGGATGAACACCTCGAAATAAAACTGATTTGCTTTCTTTCCAAGCTCTAATTGCTTGGCAAACAATGACATTTTCAGTTATTCCTTCTCTGGGCTTCTTGTAATACAAAAATCCTGCCTATTGCGATCTGTCACAGGCAAATCATTCACCACAACAGGGCTAGATGGAAATGAAAACGGGATTGCAAATGCAGTGTGTGTTTACAGGACACCTTTTCAGTAGCTGCAGTATGAAGTCTTTTCCTTTTTTTAAAAGAAGCGTGCTACTGAATGTGTAAATTCATTCGCAAGCACAGTGACCCTTTCGATCTGCCTCCAGGTGCCAGCCTGGCACATACACAAGGTTTCAACATCGGGCTCGTTGCTCCCAGTACGTCAGCACAATGTGAGTCTAATCCTCTGCTTTACCTTGCTCATGCTTTCCATGCCCCCTGCAACCACGATGCTGGATTCTCCCATTAGTATGGACTGAGCAGCCAGACACACGGCCTTCAAGCCTGACCCGCAGATCATCTGGCAGCTCCAGGCGGGCACAGAGTACGGGATTCCTGCAGCCACACTGGCCTGCCGGACGGGGTTCTGGCCAGCACCTGTGGGAACAGGCAGTATTTTGCTTTTGTCTGTTCTTAGAAACACAAATTTCCTCCTTGTCACTGTTCATAACACCTCGATTCCACAAAAATTTAGAGCTCGCTCCTACTTTTAGCTGGTGGGTAGAGAAGTGCCCAGCAGTAATGTATAAACAGAAACCTCTCTCATTTATATTGATCAAGAAATACCTGCTACTGATAGTTTTATATCTATAACTCTGCTTTTGATGCCAGGTCAGACAAAATGCTACTTCAGATGAGCCCTAGGCTGTGGTATGTGTAAGATGTGAATCATTTAAATTGCTACTTGCTGAAGAGTTTCTTTTTGACATCTTCTGTACATCACCAGCAGTTAACTTTCCCTGAAAGTTCATATGGAAACCAAAAGCACAACTATGCACAGATGGACCTGAAAGCTTCCAGTCTTTGTTGTGATCCTGATGGAGACAACAGGAGCACTATATTAAAAGAAAAGAGTCTTCATCTGCGTCTCCCGAGGCCAAAGCTCTTTGTATGCAAAGAAAAGGAAAAGGGGAGCATATCATTCAGCAAGGTAAAAATATAGAGGAATCTGAATCATTTTTAAGACAAAAATATATATTTCCTTCCTCCACGTAAAAAATACAAACTGGCCTATGATTCTACTGATTATTCATTACCCTGGAAAAAGCAGGAGCAAGTTCAAAACAAATAATTCCCTGCCAGTTGCATTTTCGTTAAATCAAAATATTTGTGTCCAAACAAGTGGCATCAGAGGTCCTGCAGGTTGGTCCTGCAGATAAACACAAATGCAGGCCTGGCTCTTAAAATTTCAGGGTTATCATTACTTAGGATGTTAAATTTGGAAGCTGAGATGATCAAGGTGAGAAGGATGCTGTAACAAAGAAAAGAAACTGACATTCACACATACACTGTTGGCTATTTCAGGAATTAAAAAAACCCCCGAACTATCCCCCACAACATCCTTTCCAAAAAACCATCCTTTCGGTCACCCAGAGTGTATGGAGAAGCAGCTACGATGTCTCTCAAGTCCTTTGTTAAGGAACCGCGTTCCCAACGGCAGGGGATAACGCCCTGGAAGGTGAAACCTGAGCCGTTTCAATGGGACATCCCCGAAGAGATGCGGCCGCGGAGAGGGAGCGCCCGGCCCGTACCTGCGGTGAGGACCTGCCCCAGGATCACCTCCGACACCTCCTCGGGGGCCAGCCCGGCCCGGCGCAGCACCTCCCGGATGGCGGTGGCGCCCAGCTCGTGCGCGGGGAGCGACGACAGCCCGCCGTTGAAGGACCCTGGGAGGGGGGACACAGAGGGAGCGCTCAGTACGCGGACACCCGCACGGCCGCGGCGGGAGGATCCGCCCCCCGGCGCGCCCGCCGCTGCCTCTCACCCACGGCGGTCCTGGCGGCGGACACGAAGACGACGGGGTCCCCGCTCATGGCGGCAGCAGCGGCGGTGGGAGCGGAGCGGAACGGAACGGAGCGGAGCGGAGCGGCGGAAACCCGGGCGGAGCGGCGGCAGCGGCCGGAGAGAAAGCGGAGTCGGCGCCGGTCCCGCCCCTCGTCCGCCGCCGGGCGGGGCGGGAGGACGGAGCCCGAGCAGGGGATTCGTCGCCGGGCACCTGAGGACAGCGCGGGGGCCGGGCGGGCGGTGGCGTGGCCGGGCCGCCCTCTCGGGCGATCGATAGGGCGAGGGTGGCCTTTGCTGGCTCCTTGCCAGCCCCTTCCCAGCTGGGGCGGAGAGAGGAGATCCGCCGGCCAGGCCGGGGCTGCCGGGGTGGGTCCCGTCTCCGTGCCCCCCGCTCGCACACGCGGTGCCTGCGCAGCGCCGGCTGCCAGCTCCGTCTGGATTATTTATTTACAAAATAAAGCGTGCGGGTCAAGTGCTCTCTTGGCGTATTGTGGCTTTAAGGACAGTTTGTCTATTTCATGACAGCATTTCTTAAGATCTGCGTGAGCAGGAAGAAAGAATAATAATTTGAATAAACTATACAAAACCATATCGTTGGTTTGATCTGCTCAGCAAATGATGCGCAGAGATTAACCAACACCCAACTCGGCCTTCTAATTTTTTTCTTTTTTTTTTTTTTTTTAATTTCAGTAGAAGCCTGACGTATATATTAGTATAGGCAGTGCTCCGCCGCTGGCCCAAAAGCTGTTCCCATCTGACCTGACGAAAGAGGCAAGCAGGAGGCTGTTCCCAGGCTACTTCCATGGGAAGCGATGCCGCAAAGGGAAAGGCGAGGTAGCCTGGAAGGCCAGGGAGCTGAAAGGAGATGGGGCGGCTGCAGCAGTGGCCGCAACCCACAGCAGGGCGGGCAGGCAGGAATGTTTCTCTGCGGGGAAATGTAGGTGGGAAGCCTAGAGATGCCAGGTGGGAAGCAACAATATTATGGTCTGGAGGAAGAAGGGACAGAATAAAGGGAGGAACCAAGAAAGTAAGTCAAAGCAACTAACCACAGTCAAAAAGAAAAAAAAAATTACACAGGCTGAAATAACTGGTCTATTGCACAGCTTTGATCTTCAGTCCTTACTCCTTCCTTCCTCATTCACGGATACATGGCCTAAGGGACATGCCAGCAAAAGCACTGCATTGAATTTGCATCTGAAGATGGTTAGAAAATGTGCTGTTGCTCCTACCTTAGCTACAAGGTCTGGAGACTTTTTTTTTTCTATCCAGGTAGTAAAATTCTGCAGGTTTTCACAGAGAGAACAGAAGGACAAATTAAGTCCTAAAAAGCACACAGCATGTAATGACAAACACTGACAAACATAAATGTGGTTATATATGCAGTGAATGCACCAGCGCACCTATGGTCACATCCTGCAAATTGGCTAATCTGAACTCAGCCGTATTAAATCTGCATCCACAAAATGCATCTGAACCTTCTGTGTGAGCACAATGAGCAACAGGAGCACTACAATACCTGAGCTGGAGTGTTCTGACTCCTGTCAGCCTCTATTCTTGCATTAAAAAGCTACAGCATTACTAGATAGGGAAAAAAAACCTACTTCAGCTATGGAGAGGAAGATTTGCCTAGATTTCACCAATATCTCTGTTAAATCATGCTGCAGGATTCAAACACTCAAAATACATCCCTCCTTTTAGATATTTTGGTCTTTGTGAAGCATAAGGCCAAAGCAGAAAACCACGTGTCCTAACATTTCTTCAGTTTCTTCGGGGTTTCCAGCTTTCGGCAAGAGAAGAATCCCCTCAGATATCTTCAGGGAAGGAAATCTCTGGAAAATCCCACAGGCAGCCAAATGCTTAGGTGGACTGATGTACCAGTCTCCTAAGGAGATGCATTAAAGCATGCATTAATTGGCAATGTGCATTTCACTGCTTTTCTTTAATGATGCTGTGGACTCAGAGCAGCTGATAACACTGACAAAAAGATTAAATTTAGAGGGGAAAAATATGGTTTGTGTCTTTTCAAAAGGCTATCAGTAATCAAGTAGTGAACTAACATACAAGGAAAACTCAGGAATGTAGGATTTTAAGCAATGCAGTGATTGTTATGGAAAAATATTGTACAGTTCCTGAGCAACCCTGTATGACTGATGTAGTCCCTGCACGTTTTCAAAATTCAGTAGAGAGTGAGTAACACAGACATATGAGGACAGCACAAAGTAACCTCATTTATCAACTGTATCATATACCAATATGTCATTCTTAATGTAACATTTGACTGATTACAACTTAAGGCCATTGATGGAAATACAAAGTCAATAATGTGAGATGAGCTCAGATTAAATGTCAGTGGGTGTTCAAAGTCCACAACTGACACTACACCTGAAGTAAGCCTTATTAACAGGATTCTCTTGAGTTTAAAACTTTACAAATATCACCACAAATATTGAATTGAACATAAAGCGAGGCTTCAAACCCTTCCCTCCCCACAGTTCACTAACAGACAGAAAAAGTTCAAATATGAAGCAGCCTTAGGGACTTCAGGTCAGCTCACCCCAGTAAGCTGACCTACTGCACCTTTGCTCTAAGCCCTAACCAGCAGAACAGTTTTGCAGCTCAACATTAGTGACAAACCAGGCTGTGGGGTTGGAGCATCCAAAAACAACAGAGATGAATTTTATCTTGGTATGTCTATCAGGTTTGCAGTATTCTATTTCACTCTGCTTGGATGGTGTCCAGGATTGAGATCCAAATGGACAATGGGGCATGTAATGTGGCAAAATAATGTAGCAATCACACAAAGGCAAATAATTATGAAACAGGCATGGTTGAGTTATCTAAATGCAGAAAAAAACCCTACTGAATGGGAGTTGCTGGGCTGTTAAATTCAACATAGTTAATGAGCAGCATAATACGCAATAGCAAACTATTTCCCTGTGCTGGTACATTTTGCCACTTCTTGGAAATCTAAACTCTGGGAAATTAAGTAATCAATTCAGAACAGAAATCTTACTTGCTATCAGTTGCACCAAGTTTATTTATTACTTTGCTATGAACAAATGGATCAAATGGATATGTGCCTTCCATGAAATGCTCAAGGCGCAAAGATTTTTGCATTTTCATTTGCTAATGGTGGCTCAGTTTTATTAGAAATAGACAAAAAGTTAGAGGATTTCAGTGTTCATTGATTTACTCTCCCGCTAAATAACCTTTTTTCTAAATCTGACCTTTTAAAAGATCAATATTGTTACCAAAATGTGAAGCCCTTGCTTTTTTCCCCTTAAATCTGACACTTGGTCAATGAATATTTGCAAAAACAGGTTTGTTGGGAATGTGATTTTAATAAAAACTAAGCTGTACCTCATAAAGGAAAAAAAAACCCACCCCAACAAAATCCAATTACTTTAAATTCATAAATCTTATTGTGAGATTATTCTATATTTTTTAAAAAATAGATTTCACAACTTTCCTGTAACAGCAAATTCTGTAGTCTATAAAGTCTTGTACACAAATATTGGTATTAATATCTGCTGAGGGCACTCAGGCTTCCTGGATGCCCTTATTACCTTAAGGACTTTTTAATGTGTAGAAAATTCATTCTTTTTCCAGGTTTTCTTAGCAGTGGACTGACATTCAGTTGTCTAAGAGTAGGTTCAGCACATAAGGTATGTTTTAAAAACAGACAGACACACTGTTTTTCCAGTGAGGTAAAGAGATACATTTTCTAAAATTTCTCAATCTACCACCTGACTGGCAGGGTCCATGGAAATCAAGACAATAAAATGTACTTGGGTGTGTTAAGAGCAATCTGTGTTTTCCTTGATCCATCTCTGTAAAGGAATGTTCATTATCTAATTGGCGTTTAATTAAAAAATGTTGTCTTCCCCTCACACAGAAAAATACTTGTACTATTAAAATTACCTTGGCCTTTCTATGGTCTAAAAAAAAAAGTATAGGAAACACCTGGGCTTATATCCTTAGCAACTATGCACACATCTGTACTCCAAATGCAAGCTTGCAGTATTTATCAAGCATCCCCAAAAATGAATTTAGCTTGAGTCCCCATTTGGTTGCAATTGTGTCTGGATGGACTATCAGTCAGGGGAGGTCTTCAGGACAGGCTCTTGGAGTTCACTCATTATATATATATGTAAAATTGATTAAAATTACTGCTAATTAAAAAGTAATTATTGCAAGAGCTTTCTGAAGAAGTTTAGTTACTTCTTGCTATAAAGATGTAAGAAAAATAGGTGATAATTCCACTAAGACCCATAAAAACACGTTAGCAGGGGATATGAAGACAGCATTAAGCCTACAGCCTAGTATTCAGGAAGCCTCTCTGAAAGAGAGAGTTTTCTGATGTCAAATTTGAGCTTTCTGCAGCCCGGATCTTTGCCTGAAGGACCTCTCTGTATCACTTTCCTCTCAGAGCAATCCATAGATTTTATCTTTCTCCCACACCTGTAGGCTGCAGCAGCCTTTTCCAGTGTGCCTGAGAGCTCGTTCTCTGCTACAGATGAACCACGGGTTTGCCTTGCTCCAGCTCCTGTCCTTGCAAGTCAAGGACAGCCTTTGCAAGAGCTGGTTGGCCTTTCTTTAGTTCCTGATATTTCAAGGTCCTTTAAAATGCCAAGAGTATGTACGGTACTCCAAACAATTTTTTTTTTCTTTTGAAAAAGGCTTTATGTTATTTTCCCTCTAATTCCTCACTTTCCAGACCTGCAGACTAATTTTTTACGAGTTTTTTAGAGTTTTTTTACACTAGGAAGTGTTTTCCCTCAGAGCCTGCCTTCCCCAGGGACAAATAGCATCCCTCAGAGCTGGGAAACATTGTGGTATTTGTGTTGGTCCAGAGGGCTTCCATGTGAAACCAAGGGGTGGAACAGAAACCCAGAACTGAGCTGGTAAAACCAAGGAGGAGCCATCCAGTTAATGGATAATTAAGTTAATGAGTAACACGCCATCATTCAAGGAACCTAAAACCTGGTGAGCTGTCCTGCCCACACATTCGCAATCTGGTTCCTATTCCATTTTATCATTATAGGCAAATCAATATATGAATGTGGCTTTTGTGTTGGTGCTTGGACAGATCACGGTGTGCCCTCTCATCCAAAGACCAGTGCTGCTGCTGGGGGTTATACCACCTATTATTTGAAAAGCTAATTTACTCCAGTTACCGCACTGTAAACACAACCCAAGGCAGGTGTCAACACGTTTGTTCCAGCAGCACTAAAACGTCCCAGATTAGTTCTCACTGCGTAAAGTGCTGTGCAAACAGAACAAAAGAGTATTTCAGTTACATGTCCTCTTCCTAAAGGTATCAGAGGACTGGCTACCAAACTGTTGCCCTTATTTCCCCAAACAAAAATTATAGGTGTAGTCTGATAATATACTTACTAACTTGAAAGTACAGAAGGAAGGCAACCCAGAATATTAAGCTCTGCAGGCTAATTCCACGTGTCCCTGGCTGCTTGCCTCTTGCTCAGCTAGCATATTTCCAACAAATATAATCTACACTTGTAAAGATAAATTTCAAATAACTAGGTGCTGACAAGGGGTAAAAAAAAAATGCAGGAATACTTTCTATGTGCACATGAACACAAACAATTGTGGAAGGTTTACCATCCCACACCTTGGAGTCTATCTGAGCTAGAACCTTATCTGTACTACTAAGAAGACACAAAGGAAGTTTTGGTTTCTGAACATAACAAAAAGTAGCCAAACTCTAGATAAAGTACTGGGAGATTTTGAGTTCAAATCACCACTGATACACAGAAAATGTTAGGTATGCTATATACAGAATAGAAGCAGCCCTGAGTGTATGTCTGCATCTATTCTGTGTAGAAAAAGTTTCAGTTGCTTCTCCTGCTTGGTTTAAATGCATTTTTAGTATTGTAATGCTTACATTTGCACATAAGGAAATCAAATCAATTTGCTACATTAATGTTCTTATTAATGCCTATTCTAATATTTCAATGCATCTCTCATGCTGCCATACCCTGGGATGGCTTCATTTGTTAATTGGAATCTTGAATGCTTAAAACAAATATCTGCAAGAAAAGCAAGAGCAGGTAATTGTACAGTAATTGCAGCATCTCTTTTCGCTTTTAGATGAGGTAAGATTTCAAAGGCATTTATTCAGGTCCTTTCTCCTTGTGGTCACCTTACCATCCTGCCTACGTCAAATCACTTGTAGCACGGTTTTTAAACGTTTTAAGTTTTCACTGAAAGTTCTGTTTATTCGTACATGCACATACATGTGGATGTGGGACCACGTGCATTGGGTTCTGTTCTGTAGTGATTATACTCTTTCTGCCACCGGTAAGAGTCAGGACAGGGTTCTGCAGCACCCTCAGCACTGACACAGTGAGCGACAATCAATTTCATCTCTGCAATGCCGGTGACAAGACTAACTTAGCCTGCAGCAGCTTTACGACTTTACCGACAACAGTATTTACCCAATTGCACAGCTTGCGAAATCACGGATAGTAAGAAGGATGAACTTTATTTTAAAGCAGCAGTTTAGTGCTAGACCGCAGTGAAGGGCAAACTTTACTGGATTTTATTCCCAAACGCGGAAACTGATGTCTTAACTTCTTTGGAAGCAGCTGGAATTTAAGTCCTTTATCTTTCATTAGTCACTGAGGACACTTGCTCTCACCGACGCCGCCGAGCGGCGGCCGGCGGGCAAACAGCCCCGGCAGTCCCGCCGAGAAGCCCGGCACCCATCTTGCACTTCATTTACTGCTGCGCGCACTTTTCCTTCCCAGAGCTCCCATCTTCCCCGCCAGCCTTCCGGGAAGGCGCCAAGCGCTTTTCCCAGGAGGCGCCGGGTCCCGCTCCCCTCAGCCGCTTTGGCGGGAGACGGGCGCCGCTCGCCCCATCCCACCGGACGGCGGCGCCCCCCGCCGGCAGGAGGCCGCGCGGCACCCCACGGATACGGGCCCGTTCTGCCCACGGGCTTTAAATCGGCGCTCTAATAACCCGCGGGAGCCGCCGCTTCCCGGCGGGAAGAGCTTCCATCCCCGGCGACGGCCGCCCCCCAAACGGGCCGAGGTGCCCGCGGCCGGGCCCCGCCGCAGCGCCTCCCGCCGTGCCGCTCCGCGCCGGGTGCGCGCGCAGCCGCCGCCCGCGGGGCGGGGCGGGCGCTCATTTCCTCCCTGGGCGCCATTTTGTAGCGCAGAGAACCCGCAAATAAAGAGCGGGCGGGAGCCGCGCGCGGGGGAGCTCGGGCGGGGGGGGTGCGGCGGTCCCGGCCCTGGAGTTGCTGGTTGTGGCGGCGGCGACGACGGCGCCCGCGGAGCTGCTGGAGGCATTTCGCCCCCGCTCAATGTGAGGAGGAGCGCGGCCCAGGCGAGCGGCGTGCGAGGGGCGCGGGGCCTCTGCGCCGCGGGCGGGAGGTGAGTGGCCGTGCGAGCGCTCCGACCCGGACGGACGGACAGGGCAGGCCGGGGTGCCGAACCCCAGCGGCGCCTCCGTCCCTCACCTCGGGCGCGGGGGGGAGGAGCGGAAGCACTTAGAGCCATTTTGTTGGAGGCCCCGAAGCCCGGCCTGGTTGCGCGGCCGGGATCCTCCTCCCCTTGCCTTGGGCTGCCGCCGCGCCCCCGGCTGCGGGAGCCGTGTTTGTGGCTTCCCTTGTGGGAGAGCAGCGAGGGCGGCGGGGCGGGCACTGCCGGGGGCGGCCGCAGCAGCCGGGTCTGTCACACACCTGCGGCCCGCGGGGGGGGGATGGGACCCCCGCGGTTGCTGAGGCGAGTGTGAGGGCTGGCCAGTTACGGGGCTACTGTGGAGCTCTTCTTTTTAAATATAGTAAGGCTCCTTAGTACGAGCAAGATAAGGAGCTACTGGGAAGATCCTTGGGAGGGCCACAAAGATGGTTTGGGGTCTGGAATGTTTCTGTTGTGAGGGGAGACTGCGTGAGTTGGGCCTGTTTGCTGTAGAAAAGAAGAGATTGAGAGAGACTCTCATCAGTAGATACGAATATCCGAAAGGCGGGTGCTATCCTAAAGTGAATGGTGCCAGACTCACTAAAGTAGTACCCAGCGACAGGACGAGGGTCAATGGCCATAAACTAAAATACAAGAAGTTTCACCTCAGCATGAGGAAGAACTGAGGTTGAGGGCGGCAGAGCGCTGGAGCAGGCTGCCGTGGTGCTGCATTTCTGCATTTCCCCTTAACTCCTTTCCAGGCTCCAGTGTGATCTGAGACATTTTTGAACAATCTCAAGCACGCTCACTGGGGACAGCTGCCCAGGCAGGTCACGGAGTCTCCCGCTCTGGAGACATTCAGAGCCCACCTGGGCACGTTCCTGTGTCACCTGCTCGAGGTGACCCTGCCTTGGGGGGACGGGGCAGGGGCGCTTTTGGACTATAATCCCCAGAGGTGCTTTCCAACCCTAAAGATTCTGTAAATCAGATGTTTGTACATTATGTATGCACACACATACGTGCTTTAGGAGCTGGGAGCCTGTACTGGGGTTTTCCCCAGTAGCATTCTTTCTTCAGTTATTAAAATAACTCTCAGTTCAGGTATAACAAGTAAAGCCTTCTACCTGATCCAGTCACTTTTGTTCATTGAGGTTTTTTAAAACCCGTGTTTTATAAACAGTGTAGGAAAAGGTGTGCGGGCTTCTACCAGAGTTACTAACATTAACATGTGCTTTTCCCATTTCACGTCTCTTAATTAAAACTGCCGTAGAAGCCTAAAACATTTGAGTTGTCCTAAAAATTCTTTTAGTGCCTGTGACAACGTTATTCTAAGTATAGAGTGTGGTTTTATGTTGCCTGTTGCCAGGAGCAGATATGCAGCAGGAGTGCTGTGTGGCAGCCACTGTTTCTGCAAAATCATGAACGTGCTTAGTTAGGATAGTACAGTTAAGCTGTTCATAATATAAATCACAAAATACAATCATGTTAATTCCAGTCACTTATGCAGGAATGTTGTTTACATTGATTTTTTTTATTGTAGAAAGTGACACTTCATCATGTTCTTGCAAGATATTTCCGATATGGGTAGGAGAGAGGTGATCTCTTTCACAGGAGAGCCGGGTGATAAGAAGCATCTCTTGATGCCCAGTGCTTGAAAAGTTGCGGTATTAGATCAAAGAATGAACGTTTCAGTTGCAGTTGTTGTCTGTAGCAAACAGATTGACCTGTTCATTAGCAGGAAGCTCAGGCGAATCGCTGTGACAGCTGCTGTGGCCAGCCTGGCACTGCTGCTGTTCCTGAGGAGCATGGAGCACACCGAGGGCAGTATCCAGCAGTAATAAATGTTGAAGCTTTGCAAAGTGACTCCAGGTTCCCAGAAAGCTGTTGTAGGGCAGTAGTGGGGTGAAATTCATATGTGTGGAAAGAGCACTGAGTGTTTATTTGTAGATATTATCAACCTAAGTTTTCCAGAATAACCTACAGGGTATTTTTAGCTAGTGTGTTTTTATTTTTTAGTGTGTGGTTCTATCATGGCAAGTAATAATAGGTGGCAGTAAGGTAGTAAGTTCTGTAATGCAGTGGCCCATAACTTCAGTCTGTCATGCTCTTGTCTGAAAGCAGGAGGTGGTTTTGTGATGTGCTGGGTGTAGAGGTCAGAGTAGCCTGGTCTGGTGCTGGAATCTTGTGTGAGGTCTGGAGATGCAAGGTTGGCTACCTTTGAGTTGAGCATCAATCTTTGATTTCTTGTAGTCATGACTGTGACAGCAATCATGTTTGTAATTGCCTCTGTGCTGCTGCATGGGTTACAAGTCAGGTCTTTGGGGGAAAATTCACCTTTTTTGGTATTTGTGTGTTTCTGGTATTTTTGAGGAACACACGTGTGTGTGCACTTGACATGTGTGCACCATTTAATCAGGGTTAACTGTAGTTGTGTGCGACATCTGGAAAGCATGTTTCTCTCTGTCAGGAACTTAACACTATCTGGAGCCTTCAGGATTACTTCCAAACTCCAAAGGAGTTTAAAATTCTAAAAATCTTTGGAAAAATTACATTGGGAAAGGTAGGCAGCCTAAATACAGGGGTCACAAGCATTCCTTCTGTAATCTCGAGTTGGGCACTGGCAATTTGTATCAATAGCTTCTTATGCTTGTATTTTATTTTTAAGGTTTGTTTTTGTTAAAACAGTCTCAAGGAGCTGCATGCAGAAGTTCAAGCCAAACGCTTGAGTAACTTCTTGTGAGTGGGAGTGGAGGGGACCTCTTAGTTTAGGGAAACGCTTAAGTGCCTGTGTGTTACTAAGCCTAGCAACAGGAAGCTGCCATTCATTAGTGAGATGCTTCTACTGAGGGTTTTCTTTCTGTGGGTTCTAATGTCAGTATTTATTATAGGAAAGGAGCGTGAGTGTTGGTTATTTTGTTTGTTGTTAACCAGGACTCTGTTCGGTAGGGTACTGTGTAGTTGTCAGTGGTGTCAGTCAGTGCAGGTTGAAAAGGCTCTGATTCATTGGAATGTGTTTGCTTGTCTTACTGACCAACAGTTTTAGGATTTGGAAAAATTAAATTGGTTCATTGAGTGTCATTGTGAAAATACTAAGGTAATCCATAAAAATCATAGAGAAAATAGAATAGCTATGCCTTAAGAGCATTGTGTCTTTAACGCTAAGTGTTCACAGCCAAGGAGCTGGGACATCCTTTCCCTGGTACATGTGCAGTAGCAGCTTTACAAGCTTGTCAGCTCTAACTATTATATGCAACTTTTCCACTAGAAAGCATATTGCAAAGATGCATGCCTCTAGCAAACCTTGCATTTGTTGTTACTTGAATGCCTGTAAGATTTAGGAACTCAGTATTTTTTACTTAATTGTAGTGCAGAAAATAGTACTCTGTGTATTACTCTTTTGAGATAAGGTAACATGTCCTGGAACTCAGGGCAGTGTGAGTATTTAACTTAGCAAAATGCAGTCCTCTATGCTCTGTATGCACTAGTGGAATTCAGTTTGATGGCCTGTCTAAGCCATTTATTTTGCATCTTAATTTTCCTGAAAACATTCACATGGGTTTTAAAATAACAGTACTTCCTGTTTATTGGAATCTTAAGAGAATAAGTACTTGCAAGAACACGTTGTGATGTTCACAAATGATTCTCTTCTATTCCAAGGAGGAGGAGCAGTAGTGTAAATTGCTTTCCTCAGACCCTGATTATCCTTTACCTTGTAAAATACAATGTTGTGTAGATGTAGACACATACTAAATGTCAATTTAATACAGATTTGGGTGGTTTTGATTAGTTAACTAGGAAGAATTGATTCCTGATTGCTTTTTAGACATAAATAGAAAGTTTGAGGTAACTTTAAGAAAAAATGCATTTGACTATATCTAGATTACAGGAGCAAACATGTCATAGTGTTGTTTTGTACTCTGGTGCTGCGTTGTGGAGAACCAATATTTTGGTGTTGTAATATTGCAAACTAAAACAATTAAGGCAACAAGTACAAGTTTTTGACTTGTTCAGTGTTCTGTTTACACCAGAAACTGCACTAAATAAACCTCCTTTTTTTCCTCTCCCTTCAGTGTTCACAATGACGAATGAAGAACCTCTCCCAAAGAAGGTATGTGTAAAATGACTTGTGACTTCCCCTTTCCAGGTGATCAGGACAGCTCAATAAGTTGTGCTTTTCTTTTTGCTTCATAGGTTCGCCTTAGTGAAGCAGATTTTAAGGTTTTGCCTAGAGATGAGCTTATCCTAAGGTAAAGTAAAATGTGTTTTTTCTATCTCAACCTTTTAGTGAACTGCCATTGGAAGATGTGTGAATTTACTCTTCCATTGTTTTTTAGCGTCCTCGTTCTGAAAAAGAGTTTTATTTGTTTCATGATGCATCTCTTCAGTAAAGTTCTCAAATATTTTTCCTTGTAGTTTGGGAGAGAACACTTTTTCCCAAGAGGCAAAATCCTTAACAGTGTTTTGTAAAACATGAGTACGAGTGGTTTTTTCCTTCACTTGTAACTATAGAAGATAGGATTGCTTACATTCCTTCATAGATAGCAAGTTATTTTAAACATCAGAAAAATGTCAATTCTTTACTTGTCCAGTACTTTTTACACTTTCTCAGTCCATGCAGTTGTCTTCTCTGTTCAGATATTAACAGAAAAATATTACAATGAAGTTTTCATCATCTATGACTTTGAGGAAGAACCTGGCCATCTTTTTCACTTTTTAGAAAGCTTAAGTATCACCACAGAAACAATTATAGAATATATGTTGCACAGACCACTTGCTTAAAGAAGCCACCCCAAGCCCTTTGTCTCCATATGCCTGAATTTCCTGATTGGTAAACCAGGAGCTTCCCAAACTAACCTGTGTGTTAGTTTGATGTTCTGTGGGGCATCTGTTTGTCTGCTGGAGTAGTCTGTGCATTTTGGTAAACATTAGTTCTTGGCTTCTTGTATACTGAGTTATTAGCATTATGAGGGTCTCAAGGTAAATTTTGCTGTTTCATAGAACAAAGACTAAACTGTAGAAACACGGGGTTACATGTGCAGCACTCAGTGCACATGGTGAGCAGCTCCCCTCCCATTCTGGGTAAACTGTCTTGCCAGCTCCTTTTGGGGTGAGTTTTTTTCCAGGGAGTAAACAGAGTCTGGCTCCATATGTTTAAAACTGGTTTCTGTCTGCCTCTGAGTATCCAGTCTTTCGGGTTGTAAAGAAAAACGTATTTAAACAGTAAGAAAAAGTGCTTCTTTCATAAGTGGTTTTGGCCTTGTGATCATTTTTATAGAAATTTCTGTACTCAATATTGTCTCTTACAGTAGTAAACTCTTAAGTCTCCAAAGCCGTGCCCTTACTTCCTGTGATAAAATCCATGTGAAAATACCAAAGCACAGATTCTGTGCCACTTGCGTTCTGACTGATAGCGTGAAAACAAAAAGAGGCTGGCAGTTGTAATCAGTTTCTGTAACTTGCAATAATTAGTTGCTACCATAGAAGAGATGAAGTTCCAGCACATATTCAGGAGAGAATGTGATGGAATTCACCCAAGGAGGTAAAGTATGTCAGCAGCTCACCTGTGTTAACAAAGGGGCAGAAGGGAATTTGTTAATGACAGCTAGGTTGGTTATTAAATCATCATCTTAGTGTGTAGAAAAACAAACATGCTCTCCAGAAGGGCACTTGATGGATTTAAGGAGAATAACTGTTCAATATACCCAGAAATGGAAATTTAAATTCCATTTTGATTGTGTCCATTTTATTAATTTGCATTGATCAGTCTTTCAAACACTTTAATTTGTATTGGGGCAAATTATGGATTTCTAGTAAGTTCACCTCTCTTTGGGATTTCACATAAAACTAGCAATTATTTCACTAACTGCGGGCTTCATTTGTAGGCTAGAATAAAATACTATTATTACACATATATTTTAATTAATGTAATTTCTATTACTTTGAGACATAGAAAAGCATGTGTTGACATCTAGATTGTTTTTAAGATTTGGAATGTATTTTTTTGGTCCGTGCTTCGGTGAGGCAAATGCTTTTTGACACAGACACATGGAATCACCTTTTAGTCTTTTAGGTAATAAGTCACCACTGCTGTACAGTTGCAGTGATGAAATACATATATAGAAAAGATTATTTTTAAAAAAAAAATCAGTTTCTGTGCTATGAGTCCCAATTTTACTGTTCTTTTCCATGAAGTACATAATTTAGGTTTGCTCATCTTAACTTTAGTTGACTAAACATGATCAGGACCAACACAGAGCTGTTAGATCTGACCTTGAATTTCTGCTTGTCTTGTGACTTGTTGCTGTGGGCTCAGCTTAAACTTCCCCTCTGTAATGCAGTATTTACTTAGCTTGAGTGTAGGAGCTGCTGAGAAAAAGAAGAACCAGGAGCATGGTAAAGAAATACTCTGTGGATCATAGCTAAAAATCAAATCAGTATTGCCTTGATCATTCAGCTGAGTGGTTAGCTGGTAAAACACTGGAGCACTCTGATACACACATGCATTTCTGAGAAAGTACAGTGCTTTTACTAAACTTCAGTCAGCAGGGACTTAGAGCAGTCATTTTTGGAATGGCTTGAGTGCAGTGTGTGTCTTAACCCCTAACTGCTTATTGTTTACTGTGAACCCCAAAGCTCAGCATAAAAAATAGGTCCTTCAAGAAGTAGTATTTAGGACTTCATAGCTTCAAATCACCTCTAAAGTCTGCTTAATATGTTTAGAGAATGAAGGAAATTAAGAAACTGGCTTAATGCTGCTCAGTTACCTTCCAGTTCTTGTGAGACTCTAAGTGATCCCTTGAATGCAGAACAGATTCAGGAGAGTCCTCCCAGTTCTCCTGTCTCTGTTTTTGAGTGCCTTTCCAAGTAGCACTTCAGTGAAGGTCTTCAGATTATTAATTTGGACCATCAGATTATGGACATAAACTATCATATTGAGTGGAGAGCAAACTGATGGGAGAAAAAAAAAAATCTGCCTTTTAGCCTTTGTCATTCTTCCCCCACTCAGACTCCCCAATGAGCTGCCTTAGTCTGCTACAGGTGTGCTGGAAGGCGTAATTTGGGGCAAGGACATCAAGGGTCTGGCTGTCTTCCCTCCCAAGATCTTGCCCATTCCAGGTTTACTAGCAAGGCAGGAATGTTGGAAATGATGCCTTTGTGATGTGTGAGCACTTCCTAGCAGTGGCTGAAGCTCTGGTGGGTTACGAGCACCAGTCTAGCTGTGAGTGCAGAGCACAGCACTGTGAGGGCTCTGTCTCAGCCAGACCCAATACAAGTTGGTTGAACTGTAAGGGTCTTCACCAGGTTTTTGACAAAATACCACATCTGAATAGTTAAGTTTTCCAGAAGTGGTGGTAGGCATATGACTTGAAATCCATGTCATGCCCAAATGCCATCTAGGTTTTCTTTTCCAGGAGTTTGGTTCTTGCCTAAGTCCTAGCAGTTTTTGAGAGGTGACTTAGAGGTATTATCTGCAACATTCTTGGTGACTGTAGGCTACATGGTTTGTTTGTGGATGGTTATTTTGGGGGTTCTTTTCCTTTTTTTTTTTTCAGGTAGTGGTCTGGCGTGTCTACTTAACTTGTTTCATGTCCTCATTTCACTTGCTCTGTATATTGCTCCTGTTAGAGGTGTGTTGGGGGTGTCATGACTTTGATAGAATGACTGGGTTTGGGCTGTTAGGTGTAACTTAAAAGTCAGGTAGTCCTGTATATTTGAAGACCAGTGTTTATTGTATGTCATTTTCTAATGTAAAATTGGGTTTGTTCTTTCTAGATTTGCTGTTTGGTAGATCCTTTCAATTTTATTCTGGGAGATTGAAATCTCTTGAGCGAAGAGAATTTTTAATGGTCAAATAATGAAACTTCTTAGAGCAGAGAGATTAGTTTAAGTGTTAAGTACAAATACGAGTGCTCTCTTTTACAGAGCTTTGAGAGTTTGTTCATACTGTTGCCGTGTTCAGCTGAAGAGATGTAAAATGTTGTTATTGCTCGAAGGAAGAGATCTCGTGCTTCCTTTTCCCAGTGATGTGGTCTTGCTTGTTGTTACGGATCTCTGGTGCTTTTTAGACCCTTTGAAGTGCTGTTTGAATTCACTAAATAGTCCGAATTATCTAGAGGGAGATTTTATAGTTTCAGTTCAAGTAGTGGTGTCGGTTAGAGTTAAAATGGAGCAGTTGTGATGGGTCTGGCATAAAATACATGACAGGGAGAGAAGGTAATTGGGAGGAGGGAACAGACACCTTCTTCTGTAGTGCTAAAGCTATTAGATAAATTTTCCTTACAATGTTCAGTTGTACCATCATGAGGAGCACACATAGTTAGGTGCAGAGTGCTGCTTAAAAATCCCAAAACACCATGCTGTGAACTTTTTTCATAAAGCATTTTATGCTAAACTTTACAGCAGACTTTATTTTCTACTGATCTGATGGTTTTTATAAAACGCAGTGCTGTTTTTAAGTGATGTTTTTTGACTGCAGATGAGTTGCCTGAATAACGTTTTCAAAGAGTTAGTAAACTGTTTGGCTTATGGATGATGAATATAATCAGAGAACAGTTTTAACCTGAATGAGTTGATACAGCTGCTTAACCTAGACTGCCATTTCTAGTGTTCTAACGCACTTTTGGTTGTCCTGCTCACTTGGTAACGTACCTAATGTTGTGTTTGTATCACAGTTTCTGTTACAGAATTTTGTTTGAATTGCTCTGTTATGAGAATAAGATGTATATAGGTACTTTACAAATATGACCAAATAAGTAGTGTTTGATCCTACAGTGTGTCTACAGTACTGATTAAGAGGTCAGTTTTAAGCATTGTAATGCACAGCTACCATTTTATTCCTCTGAGATACAAAGCAGATTTAACTCTTTCCATGATTAAAAGCTCCTTTTTTAAAACTGGAATTGTCTTTTTGTGCAGTTGTGTAATTCCCTCTTGACATTTTCTGATTATGGCATCAGTGTGAGCTCTGAAAGCTTAGGAATGAGATGCCTTGATTTCATAAACAGAGCTTCAGAAAATTCTTTTTCTTTATCTGCGGCAGGTGGAAGCAATATGAAGCATATGTGCAAGCTCTGGAGGGCAAGTACACAGACCTGAACTGTAAGTCAGCCGTGTTTCAGAATGGCACAAATTACTGGCATGTGTAAAGCAGAGGGATCAAGTCATATCTATGCTTGCTAAAAATGCTACAGAGAAGGGATAATAACCTCTTATGACAGTTTCTTGTCAGGAAAAGGGCCCCTATTTTTCCTACTGTAGGTTTTCAGCCTCTCCCAGCTTTATCAACTTCTTTTCCAGTTGCAAATTTATCCCACCATCTATAAAGGCTTATTTTTGCAGCTATAGGACACAGACTGCTGGGCAGGGGAAAGCTTCAAAGCATAACCCCATAAATAGGTGTACTTTCAGAACTTTACTATTAGAAAAGGAAACTTTATCTACTGTAATGCTCCAGGAATGTCTGTGCTTGTGATAGTCTTCCAGGATTGTAAGACTGGGAGGGGAAATAATTGGAGGTAAATGTCTAAAATGAGTCCCCAAGGATTATTTGATCTGATTAGGCAAATTTGATTGTCATTCTTACATGGTCATTAAAACTTGATCATTTGGAAGATAATATGGGGAAAACACCCTACTCTGAAATGAGAAAATATGAATACATTCTGGGAGTGACTGAACAGCCCGTCCTAGGTACTTTTAAATGTTATGTTGGTAGCTAGAGATAGTTTATTTCCTGTTTTCCACTTACCTTTTCAGTCTAAATACTTAAAGATGCAGTACCCCTGAGTTTGAAGGGTATTTTTCTGTCAGTCCAAAGGCATGTCCTCTCTTTTGCTGTTGTTACACCCTTGTTCTACTGCTGTCTCGTAAAGTTTTGGGTTTTGAAGAGACTAAAATAGCAAATGGAAACAGGTGATTCCATTCACATCCCAAACTGTATAAACACAGATAAATAAATTGTTTCAACATTCCTGATTTCTTGATTTTTTGAAACAGTACAGGCTGTAGTAATCAGTGTTAATGAATTATCTGCAAAGATGTATTTAGAAATCATTTTCCTGAAGCGATTTGTGATGTTCAGGTTATATTTACAGCTGATTATTCTGAAGAAATTAGAAAAAAAAAATGAAAATCTAAATTATTCAAATTATTGATTGTTTTACGTATGACAAGAGCAGAGAATGTGTACAGCTGGTATTGGGTTGCTTGCATATGTTCTTGTTTGAGTAATTTGGAGATGAGCTGCCTTCTCTCATATTTCATGTACAAATTTTCATAAATGTCTGTGGATCAGAATTCTAGTTGTGACGATGTTCTCAAATGTCCTCGTGTTTGCTCGGGGAGTGTTGAGACCAGTTTGAGCATTGACCATAAACAGAATTGTTGTACAGATTGCAGATAGGTTTTTGGTAGAGTACAGACTTCCCTTCTCTGCCATCCTGGCCTCAACTTTTCTTACACATACCTGTGCAGTTCCAGCTCCCCAAGCTTCAGACTGCAGGTTGTAGTAATAGTTGGTTAAGCAAAGAGTTCAGAAGTGGTTTCCTATGTAAACGTGGAAATATCTTCAGAATTTTAGTGAGTCCTAATGAAGGACCAGGAATATAGATTTAAAGCCACCTGTTGTCAAGCTTTTCTAATACTTAATGATATTTTGGTTTTTTGTTTATGCTAATTATAAACATGATGGCAAAAAGCATAACTGACTTGTTTATGAATTTGGTTTTAGATTCTTCTAGCTATCTTTAAAAAACCTCCTCTGAGAGGGTCCTATAAAACATCCTTTCTCTATGTTGTTGCTTGTGTTAGCTAATGATGTCACGGGGCTGAGAGAGTCTGAAGAGAAGCTGAAACAGCAACAGCAAGAGTCTGCCCGAAGAGAAAATATTCTGGTGATGAGGCTGGCAACTAAGGAACAGGAGATGCAAGAGTGTACTGTAAGTATTTAGAAAGGATAAGTATGTTGAGACTTGCAGCATTATCAGCTGTTGAGCCAGTACCTATGTGCTATGGTTTTTGTGTATCTACACCATCACATTTTCTGTGTTTAAAGACATGGCAGGCTACCTTAGCTTTCATTGAACTAGTAAAGATCACGTCTTAGAAGTTTGGGGTTTTTTTAATATTAGTTATTTTTGTTGATTTTCAGCAGCAGTTGTGATTGGAAAGGCTTTTAGTTCAAACCAAGTGAATTCTTGCATGTGACATGCTTACTCTCTTGTAGCATTTATCTGCAGTGCATATCTACAAAAACATTACTTCTGAGTATCCTTTGAGTCAGGAACAAATAAAAATATAAGGATACGATTGAGTTTATTTGGTTTCATCTAGGAGGTTTTAGGCTGATACTTGCTTTACCTTTGGATTGCAAGGTGTTTGTAAGCCTCTGTCTGTTTGGCTGGGTAGGTGAAGTTGCTACTGACTTGTTCAAAGTTCTTTTGAAATTTGGCAGATCTGCTTCATTTCTGTGTCTCCAAATATATATTTTGTTGATCTTTGTCCTTATTTTTGACCATTTTCTTTGACTTTTACGTCTGTGTTTAGTTTTGGTTTCTTGGAAACTATCTCATTTTGGATTACCTTCTTAACATAATTTTCATTCTGCCTGCGTCTGGCAGTTTCTGAGAGGATTGTAAAAAGCTTACTGCTAGTTGCAGTAATATACTCTTCAGAGCTTCTCTTATGAAAAATACAAGCTGTGTGCAAAACTAAAAACTGGTGTTGTAGCTTTCCTATGCTTTTTAAATCTTCCTTTCTTTTTTGCCCAAAGCTTTTCAGAGCTGTCAGCTATAGTAGTGTGACTGAACTCTGTACACAGTATTTTCACTGCTCTTAAGACCATAAGATCACTTTAGTTCACAGTAAATAGTGTTAAAAGCAGGAAGAAAATAAAGGGGATTAAGCTTACTTTGCAGTGGCAAAAAATGAAGCTCAGAATCACTGAGGTTGGAAGAGATTTGCAGTTTCTAGTCCAGCCTGCCTGTTCACAGCAGGGTCAGCTGGACCAGGTTACTCAGGACTGTGCACTGTTGGCTTTTAAGCATCTCCTAAAATGGAGACTCCAAAACTTTATGAAGACCTGTGCCCGTGTTTGTCCACTGACACAGCAGAACGTGTTTTCTTACATTTAAGTGGAACTTACTCTGTGTTTCAGTTGGTGCCCAGCACCTTTTGTGCTTTCAATCGGCACCACTGGCTTTCTGCTTCCTTTGCTGCCCCTCAGGTATTTGTGCACATCGGTAACATCCCCTGAGCCTTCTCTTCTCCAGATTGAGCAGCCCTCACACTCTGAGCCTCTGCTTGTGTGTCACATGCTGCAGCCCCTTAATGAGCCTCAGGGCCCTTCACTGGCCTCACCCTGCTATGTCTGTGCCTCTCTGGTTCTGGGGTGTCCATGTCTGCACCCAGTACCCCAGATGTCTCCCCAGTGCCAAGAGAGAGGAGGGATCACCTCTCTCAGCCTGCTGGCAGCACTCCTGCTAGTGCAGCCCAGGATGCCAGCGAAGATCTCTTCTGCTGCTGTACTGCAGCACTTCCCGAGTTGTAAGGCTACTGGATTGGTCCTGTTTCACTTGTGAAGTTTTACTGATAAATTCTGTCATCTGGATCAGCAGTAATAATAGTTTTTTTTTTTTTCTTTTGAACTTCTAAGCATATAGTTAACGCAATAAATACTAAAAATAAATAAATTAAAAGAAATGTAAATTTTTCACCAAAACCAAATTTGTGTGTACTGTATTTGCCTTTCTTCCTCCCTTGAAGTTATAAACTTCAAGTATTTAATGCTTTGAATTTGACAGTATCATGAAGAGTACAGGGGTTTTTGACTGCACTTGGTTAGATGTTTATAGCTGCATAATCTTTCCAGAACATCTGTTGAGACTAATGTCTTCTGAAGAGCTTTTATTTTCAGTGTATTAAAAAAAAAAAAAAAGAGTGGGTAACAACCTACCAAAAAGAAACAAAAACCAGACATATGCCCACACAGTCAGGTGGCTTTTATTTCTCTGGCTCTTGACTGAAGAATAACACCAAAGATGTAATCTCTACAGTATATGGAGGTAGGAAGATGCATCCTTGAAGAAGAGGTGTAAAGTGGGTTCACTGGAGGTGTATAATGGAGACATTGTCACCTTCAGGTATTTTCAGGTTTAAAAATGCACATAGTTTCAGGAGGCTCTGAAGGACTACTTAGTTTTGTATTACTAGAGATTATTTTTTCCACAACAGTAATAGTGGGAAAATGTCATGTTGAATAAGATGCAAAGCTAAGTTTCAGGTTGCTACATCATTTATTAAAACTATTCATCATGTGATGATGTTATTTGATGTGCCTAATTTCAATCCCTAAAATATTTTTTTCATATTATAATTAAAAATCTTTTTAGAATCCACACTTATATGTAAAATGTATCAGTAACATTCATATGTTTGCTTATTATATAAGCCATCAGTGTTTCCTGTCACATTTTGATTAGAAAGACTGAGCATTTATGGTGTCCAGTTTCTTGAAAACTACAGATGTCTTTTTGGGACATTTTATTCTTACAAACTTGCTGCTTTCAAATTTAAATTGATTTATTAAATTAATTAATTTAAATTTAAATTCAAATTAAAAACTTCATACCATATTCAAGTGCTAGTAGTTGGCAAAGACTGAGTTTTCTGATTACTTGTGTAGAACACCTTGCTTACTAAAGTACGCTAGCTCTGTTTTAAAATTAGGTGTGATGAACTCTATTTTGGTGTTTTAATTTTCACCCTTGTTAAAAATAGTAGTTTTTTAGTGCTTTTTCAGCTTATGAAAGGCATCAGTTGTCGTCTTGAAAGTGTAGGTGTACATGTCAGAGTAGCAGTAGCAGAATCATTGCCCTTATTCTGCGTAAGTGCTGTTTTTGAGGAAACAAGGCAGGAGGGGAGTGCATAGCTCCATCCTCTCTAGTGCTCTGTGCTGAATCTAGCAGGAGAATATATGGATTTCCTCAGAGCTAGCAGCTCAGTAAAAAGCCTGTCACAGGTGCTGCAAAGTTACTCTCTGGCTTTGGGGTGACTAAGGGCTACCTTGAAGTTCAAGTATTTAACATCTTGTGTGCCCTCAAGCTGCCTTCCCCCAGCAGGAACAACCCCCTAGGAGAGGTTGCTGCTCTTAGGGAAGCGTGGGTAAGGTATTGGCTGTGGTTTCTGCATAAAGCTTTATTTCTGGCAGAGGTGGTGGTAAAGTTAATGCTGCTTCAGGGAAAGGCCTTAACCTCCTTCCAGGCTACTGCACAGTTACTGAGAGTCAATAAGTGGGTAACATTTGGAAACACTTGCTGCTCAAATATGTTTTTCATGGACCAGATAACTATGAGTAGAACTTTCTGTGGGTGCAATTGGACTGTAACACTCGATAGTCATTACTGTTGTGGTTTAGGTTGCAGCTCTGTTGTGTTTTTTCTCTTCTCAGTTGTGCACTTTATTCCTTCCTTAAAAAAAGGATATACAGTTGATCTGACTTAGATTGCTTACGCTTTCTTTTAGGCACCTGTGATCTGTTTTGTAAATTCTTCGTGTTTAGAGAGTCTGTTCTTGGTAACTATCTTTGGATAATTTCAGCTGAAAGCATACACCTGTTTCCAAGGATATGAGAACTAGGGGGATTGAAAATGTTATTATCTGTCTTCAACAAAAAGATAAAAATCCACGTAAACAAAACCTCACCCAGCCTGATGTCCTCTGAATAGGCTGCTTTCAGAGCTCTCCTGTCTTGGGTTGGAACAGAGAGAAAGCTGATAGCAAGACTCTTACTCTGTTTGTGAAAATTACTTCTACTTGTCCATCTGATGGGCTTTTGAAAAATGCCAGCTAGTGTGTTCTTTCCTGTTTGGAAATATGAACAGTCTGTAGGCATTTCAGGTGTTAGAGTGGGCATTCCCTGGGGTCTGGCATTGGACATGACTTTTCCTGTATGTTCAGCTGTAGCTGAAGTTGGTCCTGACTGCAGGCAAACTCTCCTGCTCCCTATCCCTTACCACCTGGAATGTCAGAGGTAGGTGACTCATACCAAAAAGTGTTTAGAGGGAGCAAGAATGTGAGGTTTGGACTGCCTGAGCATGAAGACAAGCTTAATTAGGAAATTGGCAGAAAAAGGCAGATATTTGGGCTTGCTTTGGGAGCAGGTTATACTGGGAGGAGGTTGCTGGGTCTTCGGGGGATGAAAAGTCTTGACAGATGAGAACTCTGAAGTTAACAACTGGAGGAGGCATGCTTGTGGAGAGATTGAGAAAATTTGAGATGGAAAAAGTGGAGGGAAAGAATGGTCTTTTAAATATGGGGAGGGAATGAACAAGGGTTGTTAAGCTTAAGTAAGTTTTTTCTACATGAGTGCTTTAGAAAGGGTGGTTGAGCTGAAGTCCTGTGCAGTGCAGGTGCTGTCTGCTGGAGAGATGCCACTGGGACTGACAAATCGCTGGCATTGCACAGCATTGCCTGGGTCCTCCAGAGTACTCAAGTGTATTTCTGGCGGGACTGAGGAGCAGTGGCAGCAATTCTGTGTGCTAATGATCCGAGGAATCTGTTACAGTTTTTAGATTTACAGTGGGAGAGGGAGGAATCTGGGCCTTGGTAAGACAAGGAACATGGCCTTTTCTTTTTCCTCCCAGTTAGTGATGCCTCTTTACAAATGGATTAGGAACAGTGTTGCTCTATTGTGATTATATTTCTGATATATGTTGCCAGTGAAGTTGTCCATTTCACTGCCTACTAGCTCTAGCCATCACAAAGCATTGGCAGGTTGTTGAAATACTTCAGTAGCAGAAGAATCAAAAAATCGAGTGGATAGAAAATGCTCATCAATGACAATGAATAAAATTGATCTTTATTCAGTGGGCAATATATTGTGCATTCAGTGAGGCAAAGGACCTGAGAGGTAAAGTGCCATCCAAAAAGTGTTAGCATAACCTTTAACTGAACTTCCTGTTTCTGGGTAATGTTTGTATGTGGGTACTTAAGTACTTTATTTCTTGAAAATATTTATATGCAGTGCTTTAGTCCCTTTATAGTTCTTTGTGGATACGTAGAACTTTGTCTATTTAAAATTTAAAGTATGATGATTTCAGGTTTTTTAAGTAGCTGAGTATTTTTGTTGTTGTAATATCAAAATAATGTGTCAAAGGAAATACTTCAGTTATTCCAGTACTTTTTGAAACCACTAACTTGAAATAAAACCCAGGGGTTTTTGCTGCTTAACAATAAGTTTATTAAAACATGTTATACTCAATTTACAAGTGACTGAGGTTGCTACTGCACACTGAAATTGCATAGGACTAATGTACTTCCTCTTCACCGCTGCTGTGTAAAGACCCTGTAAGAGAGCAGTTGCATGTACAGGAACGTGGTTAAGCTGTCAGTGCTGCTGCCTGTGCTGTGTGTCCCAAGGAAAGCAGAGAGTGCAGGGAGACTCTTTCCCTTTAGGGTTTGTCAGTGAAACTCTCCTGCTCTCAAGTCTTGGCTGCAAGACTGTGCACAGGAGGCAAACCATCTTGACTTCCAGTTAATGTCTTTTAACATCGTGTGATTCTGTTCACCTCTTACTGATGTAATGTGTGTGATACAGGAAGCATAATAAATTGAATTTAAGAATCAGCACATTCTGTGCAGGCTGATGTGGTATCAGTGATTAGCAGGGTTCTAAACATGTACTTCTGGTACAATTTAAGATATGTCTGTTGTGATGAGGTGAAAATTGAAGAAACTTTTAAAGTTAATCCTATTTATTTACATTCATGTTTTGAATTATAAATACTTTATTTAAAATAAAACCTCTTAGTTATTACTTCAGAAATTTTGACTATTGCAAACTATGTTCTAAACATACAAAATTGTAACTCCTTTGGCTTTTGGTTATTGCAAGAGAATAAAATCCAACCAAAAACTGTTTTAATTGCTATTAGTATTTCTAAATTATTTTGTTTAAAAATACACAGTCTTGCATCATCAGTGACTATTGCAGTTGCAAAAGACTTTAGAAGGTTCTCAAAGGTCATTTTTATTATTTGCTTGTAAATATTTCTTGACAATTTTAGCTGTAATGTTCCTTAGTAACTTCCACTGAACTTAAGTGGGAATTAACTATTTTCAGCAGATGATTCTTTCCAAATGCTCTTTGTTCCCCAAAAGGAGTGCAGGCAGATCCAAAAGAAAGAGAGCATTCTAATGCTTCCGATATTGCTCTGACAAATGTAAATTGACATGTAAAAAAAAATCTGGGATCTGGAAGGAAATCTGCCGTGAAAGGTTAAGCATGGCAGTTGCTTAGGATGGGGGCTTGGGTGAGCAGACACATGGACAAGGGTGCGAGGGGTGCACAAGTGCTTTTTATCCTGCATTTTTCAGATTACAGTGTGAAAGAAGGCAAGCTACCTTGATGTTAACTTTGGAGTAACTATTTGTATTGAAATGACTTAAATTTTTTTAATATTGTATGAATAACAGTCTTTCTTTCTTATTTTCTGCAGAATCAGATTCAGTACCTCAAGCAAGTCCAGCAGCCTAGTGTTGCCCAACTGCGATCAACAATGGTGGACCCAGCCATCAACTTGTTTTTCCTAAAAATGAAAGGTGAACTGGAACAGACTAAAGACAAACTGGAACAAGCCCAAAATGAACTGAGTGCCTGGAAATTTACGCCTGATAGGTAAACAAAACAAATACTCCCCAGTCAAGACTTCCCTGACAGTCCCACTACGAGAATGCTATGGTGGGACAGCCAAGTACTCGTTTCCACACCAAGACTCAGACGTTTTGAGGCAAAAGCCACATTCTTATACTGTCCAGCTTGTAATGCTTAATGTAAAACTTACCAGATGAACCTTGTGTTTCAGCTTTTTTCTCCCCTTTGCTTCAGAGGCCTGACAGCGTCGGACTATTCTGAAGAAATGGCCGTCTTCGAAAAAAATCTTTTCTAGAACATGTAGACATTTGCAAAATTGTTCTATTTGAAGAAAATAGAGGGAGAAACAGAAGTCTTAAGTCTGTGGCACACTGTGTCTACAGACAGTTTGGAGGAGAGAGAACCTAGAGATTATAAATCATGAATTGAACATGTAAAATTCCCGTAAAATGTAGAAGTGGAATATGCTTCGCTCTTAACCTTGAGCCTAGTGACTTAGAGACACTGTAAGTCAGTTTTGCCAATAAGACTGTGGACTTCCTGCTTGTTCACTGAACTGCTGGGTCAAAACTCGAGGTGAATTTTGCGTTAAAGAGTTTACTTGCTAACCAGTTTTGAATAGCCACGAGAGTGCTATTTGATATCACTATAGTGCTATTTGATATCACACAGTGGTAGTGTACACATTTGACTGTTTAGCCTTTGGGCTTTCTAGCACTTGATGCAGCCTTAAGTCACTGTTGCTAAATAATGAACTGTTTTCTGGATGGTTGGTAATACTGTGGACGCCTCAAAATTAGGACTGTACAAAACTGTACGCTCCATCTAAATGCAGGTTTAAAATTGTTTGAAGCAATATATCTTCGATCACAACTAGCATGTATAAGAAAAACTAGTTGTGATAAGAATTTTACTGCATGTTTTCATGCAGAAATGAGAATTTTTCGATCTTCATACTAAGAACTGATCTCAAATGCTCAATACAGAAGGCACATGATGGCAACTGTCTTCAGTGTTGGTGGGGTGTTTTTATTCCGTTGTACACCTGGGTTTTTTTGTATTGTGCTTCTCTATAAAATGTGCCTTGAAATAGTTGTAATCCATAGTTCAAGGAACACTTCTGGTTATACTGTTGTATCGTGAAACTCCTGGGATGAACGAGAATTGAACAGGTTGTTACTTCTGAATTGTCTCGTTCGCTGAAAACAAAGTCAGTATTTTAACAAACCAAAAATACCTATAATGCATGCATTTTTGTTGGGGGATTCAGTGAAGGAGGTTTTGCTACTCTATTGATGCCTCTGTTCTGTTGTCCCAAGTTACTTGTAAGAGTAGCGATCTGGGACAGTTGGGACTGCACGTCTGAGGTCTGTAAAGCAAAATGTAGATTTGGTGTAGCATTTGTATGTTTTTTTTTTCCAGTAGCAAATAGAGTTCCATTTAGTAATCTGAGGATTCTATTTTTCAAAACAGTTGGGCAACATTTTATGACTCAGTTTAAAAAAATTTCTTTTTAAATTAAAAAGAGACCTTCAGCTGTCACAGAAGGCAATGTATTCTGACTGTTTTGGTGACTTTGATTAAGATGGCATTACATGATTTTGACTTGGAAGTATCTTTAACTGTTTGTGCTTCAGATGATTAATACGGGATCAAAGAGTAGTATACTTATGCAGGTTTATTTTTTTTTGCATGAGTAATGACTTAACAGCAAAAGAAAAATCCACAGAAAAATTTTACCTTTTTAAAAGTGATACATCTGGAATGATTTTACTATAGCAGTATCTAAGATTTTATTGATCTAGCATCAAAACAGAGGTAAGACTTACATTAATAAATTGTTAATGTGTTACCAAGCCATTTGTAAAGTTCACTATAATGTGTTGAAAGAGGCATACTGTGCAGATTGCTTGCTTTTAACTTGGTTCGGAAAATTACTGAATGCGTTTAGATACAGGTTGGTTGTTTTCTAAAGTCCTCAGGCTCTCAATGTGTGAGTACAACGAAGGAGAGATGAGTAACTTTCCACTTCTTTCAAACCCAAGTGTCAAAAGAAAATGTTATTTCTGTAGCTACAACATACCCTAATTTGCATCATACAGTTTTAAGTCGATGGTGTGAATGTGCATAATTCATACATGCAGTGGCTGAGTTTCCTGGTAAATAATTGAGGCTTTGTTAACTGGGTTAAGACTTTACTGGTTTTTATTTCTTGAAAGGTGAAGAAATTGCCTCATGTAAAATATTTGTAGGTTTTTTTTCATTCTCTTTGCATCTTGCCCCCGCCCCCCCCCCCCCAAATTGCTTTAATTGTCCATCCTTGTACACAACTGCTCCTTTCATGGCATCTGGCCTACTTTTCGAAAGAGGCAGTGGCCCTATTCAGATCCTAAACTGATGTTCTTGGGTTGGGTAACTTGTTAACTTCAGCCCTGAGCAGAGTTAGTTCTGGACCTTAATGTAGATAAGACTGTGCAGCATATACATAAACATTGCTGATGTCTGGAGGGGGAAATAAAAGGGCTTGTAATCAAAGGAATGGCTATGCTAAGCCATTTTAACCATCATTAAGCAGAGTATAAACTTGGAATAAAAATTAGTTGAAATGTCATTTTGTAGTAAGTGTAGTACAACAGACTTTAGTCCTCTGAAATTTAACCACTTATATTCTTACAGTTTTTATTGCATGTATGTTCAAGAGGATTTGTGAAAACAATGCTGAACCTAGTTTTACAGTTCATAGGAATTATTTTAATAGTTACTGAATTTAATGTTCTTGAATGTGTTGTCTTTTTTTGTAAATTGCAAGGGTTATTCTCTACTAGTTCAGAACATCTGGAAAAATTTTGATGGGAAGAAATAGCATTATAGGTAACTATGCAAATTTCTATACAGGTAATAAATATTTTACATTTTGGCAGGAGTTAACCTGAAGATATTAATGGGATTCTAAATTTGTCCCAATTCCAAGGTAACTGGTACTTGCTGATTCTGCAGTTGATGTTGGTTTGTGAAGAGAAAAGCATTAAATGACTTAAGCATTGTAAACTTTTTCTACTTGTAGTGATGATGAATACAGTAACAGGATTTTGCAAATGGCTAAAAATCATGTCTGCCTAATAACTTTTGGGATCTTTCACATTGGTTATCTCCAAAGTGGTCCTGCTTTGCACAGAATGAACATCTCTAAGGAAACTTGCATCTTAAATGTGCGACTTGGACTGTATTAGGTCGGCACAATTTAAACTTCAAGGACCTGGCATTGGACATCACATCAAGAAAGAAAACAGGCTGCTGCCTTTAGCAGATTTTCAGGCCTCCAGGACTTTACACAACCAGATTCCTTCTGGAGCAGCCCATCTGAAAGATTTGGCAAAGTCAGTTGAAAAATGTTAAATGGGGCAGAGTTGGCAGAGAACTTAAAAGCTGTCTAAGGCTCGAGTGCTCAGAAGGTAGTTGATAAGGAAATTGCTGTTTTAAATTCTTCTGGTTGGTTATTTTGGTTGCAGGAGAAAACTGTGGCTGTGATTGTAGCAGAAATTTCCTGTTCTATTTTTTTAATCCTCAATTTCTTCTCAGTTTTTGTCACTTGTTTAAAAGCATACAAAAATTAAATGACCTTCTTGGTCTTGAAAAGTAATGCAAGTCTTGCTATTGAATTCACAATAAAACTGTTGAAGTTTGGGGGGTTTTGGCAGAGCTTACACTTCTCTAGAAAAGAAGACAGCTTCATTGTGGTGCTGAGCCATTTAAAAGGAGAACTGTTTGGGGATGCTATCCTGTCTTGGCAGACTAAGAGTCCTAAAGGACTTTAATTTTTTTTCTTCCATTGAGTCAGCTGTATTGCCTATATATTAATTTGCATACTACTTCCTATAATGCTTTACAATGAGATTTTTATCACAAAGATTAAAGATGTGTAATGTTACAAATTTAGTAAAGAAAATCTTGTCAGTTCCTACCTGTTTCACATTTCTTTCAGAAACTGAATAACGTCCTAATGATCATTACTTAAAATCTGCAGTCTCTCAGTTTAAAGGAAGTACATAATACACCCCATCCTTGATGTCCTTTCAATGTTCAGTTATTCCTCTTCACCATACCAGATGTACTTAAGAAATGCTGACCATAGAAATCACGAAGCTGACGGTGCATGTGACTGTCAAACATACAAGTTGAGTTGAAAAATAGATATCTCAGATTTTAAACAAGAGTACCTGGACAGCATTTAAGTGAATGTTTAAACCTCTTAAAGAAAAATTGTTGTCAGTATGAAAAATGAACATGAAATTTATTACTTTCCCCAAGCAACTTCCTTTTCTTCACCCAAATTCAGTTATTAAATTTCATTAGTACAACAGATGGGGAGCAATTTTGCTTATAATTTGCTGTGTAGTTTCTATGCAGTCCTTGATCTTTTGAATTGCAAAACACATCTTTAATCAAATACTTAACTCCATTAAGAATTGGCACATGCAAGATTGTGCATACTGGTAATCCAGATGTTGGTATCAAAAAAATACAATATGCTTATTCATATTTTCAGTAATAAAACTTGCCTTCCACTTTGTGGGACAGCGACAGAAGATCAACTGCCATTGGAACAGCACGTGGTAACTATAGGGAGACTTTCTGCTATGACAATTATGTTGAGGCATAATGTTCCTTGAATTGTGACATGCAGAAATTGCATCTCCTTTTTTGTCTGTAATTGTGATTGAGGAAGATAACTGAAGGTTTTATATTCATTTTGTGATAGATGGCTCTTTCCTTTGCAGCCAAACAGGGAAAAAGTTAATGGCGAAGTGTCGAATGCTTATCCAGGAGAATCAAGAGCTTGGAAGGCAGCTGTCCCAAGGACGTATTGCACAGCTTGAGGCAGAATTGGCTTTACAGAAGAAATATAGTGAGGAACTTAAAAGCAGTCAGGATGGTAAGGGATTTTTTGACAAAAATAGAAGTTGCCTTGCACCTTCTCCAAGTTTAATTTTGTCATGATGTACATAATACAAAATAGTCTTTGCTAGAAGGAAGGGGCAGCATTGAGTAAAGCATGACAATAGTAAGTATTAACTGGTAGTCTTAGTTAAAAACAAACCAGATCTTTAACTTCGGGGCAACTGGTGGGATTTGCAGCTCCAGTAATGTAGTGTTTGAAATCAAGATTTTTGTACTGGAAGTCTTGCTATTTAATAGGGAATGTTTAGGCTGCACACATTACTGGTGAATTGTCAAAGTGAAAGCTGTTAACATTACAGAAAGCCTAGGCATGCACTGAGAACAGAAAGCTTCTTGTTAACTGTGACTCGTTTGGAATTTATTTTAAAAAAATCAGCAACTTTTTAACAATGCCTAAGAATTTGAAAAACTGGGTGTTTTTTTTTTTCCATTGGTAATTCAGATGAAGATCTCATCATGTTTGTAGTCTAAATTTTGCCACACTGTAAACCTAAATTGAAATGACCTAAAAACTCTGACCTCTTGCATAATTTAAATGGAGGGGAAAATGCAGGTTTAAAAGTCTTCAGTCTCAAATTCTGTGTAGTGTCAGCTGGCTCTTCACAGAATGTTAGATTAGGTTTTCTGAAGTTTGGGGATATAACCTATCTAGACATCCCGTAGACCTGAATATCTTTTTGGCTTTTTTACATTTGAAGATTGTGGGATACCAGAAACTTGATACGACATCACATCTAAGTCTGAGATATCCTGCATTTTTAGGGATTGATCTTCCCCCAATCATATTTTCATCTCTTTGAGAAAGTAGCAGAATAAAATAACTACAACTCTTGAAGTAAATGATGGTATAATGTCATTTTGTGCGAAATGTAACTAGTTTTGATAATGCACTGCAACAGAATTTACCAAGTACATAATTGAAGCAAGTGTAGACATTCTTTACCGACTGCTGCTTTCGAATGTAGTAATCTCCAGCATTGAGTTGCTTCTCCCCCATAGATGAATCAAGATGATTATATTCTTGCAATAAGTTTTCCTAATGATTATTTTCCATATCAGCAAGAATGCTTTTTTTTTTTTTTACAATATTAAGCAGGTTGCATTTAATTTCCTCTGTCACACTGAATTGAAGACTGAGTCAGTGTTTCTTATACTGTTTTGAGGTCAATTTTGTTTTGTTCCAGAATGTAGTACTAATTGTAAAAACCTTTTTCTGATACATAAATACCAAAACACCCTGTGGAATTAGTTAATACTCTTGTTGCTAAGAAGGTCTTTTTGTGTCCTCTCTTGAAGGATTTAAAATATTAAACACAGTAAGAATTGGAACTCCCTTGAAATATGATGAAAAAACAATACTTTTGGCTACTGAATAGGGTTTTGCAGTAACTCAGATCTGTTATATACGGATATGGTTCATGGTCACTTTTACAGTATTTCTGCCAGGGATTTACACTTGAGTAAAAGTAGACACATTAGGATCTACTTGCAAAATATTAGTTATTGTAATTGAGCTTTTTTTCTGAATATCTTCTTTCTTGCCCAGAAATTAAATTTTCTGACATATTTTCAATAGCACTATAGAAAGTAGGTAGATACCACAGTTAAGCATTTTCTCCTTCAGAGGCAGAGTATCAAAACCAGTGCATACCTGACGGCTGAAAAATAGTTCATTGAAAAAATTCAGCGTAAAATATTGAGCTACAGGATTTTATTTCTTGTCTGAGATTCAAGCTATATATGGGCTATTAAGTGTTTGCAACAAATGTGTTTTCTTTACATAGAGTTGAATGACTTCATCATCCAGCTCGATGAGGAGGTAGAGGGTATGCAGAGCACCATTCTAGTTCTTCAGCAGCAGTTGAAGGAGACCCGCCAGCAGTTGGCACAATACCAGCAGCAGCAGTCGCAGGCCTCCAACCCAGGCACCAGCAGGACTCCATCTTCTGAACCTACGGAGCAGGGAGAGGCTGTGGGCAAAGACTGCAGCCGCCTGGCAAACGGACCAAGCAATGGCAGCTCCTCCCACCAGCGGACGTCTGGGCCTGGATTTTATAGGGAGGGTAGCGGCACGGAAGATGACTTCCCAGCTTCTCCAGGCAATGGTAATAAGCTGTCCAACCACTCTGAAGATAGAACTGGTAGAGGAAGTGGTAGCTACATAAACCAGCTCAGTACTGGGTATGAAAGTGTAGACTCTCCCACTGGCAGTGAAAACTCTCTCACTCACCACTCAAATGACACAGACTCCAATCATGATCCTCAAGAGGAGAAAACAGTGAGCATGAAAGGTAACAGAACTGCGGGTTCTCGTCATGTCCAGAATGGTTTGGACTCCAATGTAAATGTGCAGGGTTCAGTTTTGTAACATTTTTCTGCAAAATTTTTATACAGTGTCATTGAAATTGGGAGAGGATACTGTCCAGAAGCTGTTTAAATTAGTGCATACTTGTCACAATTTTGCCTTTTTGTGGGTTTCTTTTTGCTTCAATACCTCTGCCACTTTGGAAATTTTAACAGTTAATTACATTGAATGTTGCTAAAAGGACGTTTGTGTAGCTCAAGTTATTTTTATATGAGTTAATGTGAAGTTGAAATGGAAATTACTTCCATAAAGTATAACATAAATGATGTCTGTACAAATCTGTGTATATCTAGAACCTGTGCTGTGTAAGGGCATTCTTACTCATACTGTTATACTTACCACCACCTTCAAGATTTGTCATAATAGCTGTGGGTTTATGACTGCCAAGTTTGCCCAGTACAGTAGTTTTATCACTAAAAAGATGGACTTACTGAAGGAGTCCTGTAGTAGTTTCAGTGTTAATTACAGTTTTTCCCACCATACATCTGTGCATTTTCTCCTTAGGTGACCGAATGTTTATGAATTGTGTGCATAGTTACTCAGTTTTTAAGAACTGTTGTATCCTGTTGATGCATATTGCTCTGTGACTCCAATACTATCTTACCTGTACTGACCAAACCTAAATAAAAACTTTTAATAATGTAATTTCCTCATTGTTCTGCATTGGCTTACATGGCGGCTTTGTATGCGGTGTATTTATAGTCCTTGCTTTTGAAATGAGTTTGTGTCTGTGTCAGTCCTATCTGATACAGCCTATGCCAAATCCATGAACTTGCAGGTGTGTACTAGTACTAATTTCAGGACAAGCCTGACAGTGCTCTCTCCACAGGTTTTGTCCTTATTGGCTGAAAAAGGGTGGGGGTGGGGAGGAGGTGGAAAAGAGGAGTTAATAAAAGTAAACCTTAGAATTTGAATCTGGTTTTATTAATGACTACCAAAAAAAAAAAAAAAACAACCCAAAAATAAACCAAACCCAAAACCTTGAAGTACCTCACAGGTAAATGCACAAATTAAACTAAAAACCGTGAAGGAATTAGTAATTCAGCCTTTTGAACCAGATAACTTTGTTTTTAAATGCCTGTTGTCTGAGGAAACTGATGTCTTGACAGGTGCAGAGAATGAAAGAATTCCCTTTAATTAAACATACTTTTATTGCTCAGTAGCAATGAGCTATTAATTTCAGAACCTGGATTTCTGGTGTTTATTTTGTGTCTACTAGTTTGGTGTTGGTAGCACATGAACAAGAAGATGAAAAAGCACTGTTCAGAGGTGTAAGACAAAAGTACTTAGTTGTGTATTTTAGGGTGGACTTAAGTCCAGTTCCAACATTTTTCTACCTGTGAGTCTTGTTATTACCAGATGACTAATAAAATGAATGCATATATAGCTACTAAAATAAAAAGAAACAGCTTAACTGCTTTGCAATTCACTGTGGAAACAGACTTGTTGAAAGCAGTACTTCTTAAAAGTTCTACAGCACACTTGACTTTGTTTAAATTAACAGTTACAGTAAATTCTTCCATTATAAAAGGGTTTCTGTAGTAGCATTTTTAAGTGGCATAAATTAGTGTCTGCAGTAACATTGCCCAAGAAAAATGGATGTAGTTAAATTTCTACCATCTACACTTGTCTGTATTAAAAACATGCTAGTCCATGGCTTGCACCCCACTGCTATTTTAATTTTATAGGGCTCACACCAATGTTCTAAAATCACTTGGTAGTGGTCACTGGAAGTATAAGGCCATTGGTGATACCTTGTTGCTTTTTGAATGTTGCTTCAGGCCTGATTGCTTGAAGAATAGCAGTTGAATAGTTGAATGCATGAAAGGGAAATGACAAGTACCTGTACAAAAATGGTACTGGCATCTGGCACCTAGAGGAATTTTTAGATCACAGAAGTCCCTGTTGATGAATTTTATTTGATCTTAGCATCATATTGCTAGCTTATGTAACGTGTCTGTATGTACATCCTGGATCCTGTACATGGTAAAATACAGTATTTGTAAGAAGCTTCAAATGCTCATAACACAATACAGTAATTGGGCTTTATGTGATTAGATGGTAAAAAGCCTTGTGAGGAAATCTGTGGTCATTAAAAATGCATAGTTCTCAGGTGGTGACTTTTTATTTAAATCAGGTATTACAGGACATTCATGACTTTAAAACCATCTTCACATGAAGCTTTTATTTTCTGAAGAGTGGAATGTTATTTTTAAATACTAAAAAAATAATCAGAAATACAAATTATACTATCACACTTCGAGTTAACTTGTTAAAAAAAATGTTTAAGACAAACCATTCCTCTTGTCATCCTCTGCTTAGAAGGTATCTTCTAAATAAGCAAGCTGGGCTGCTTTGTGTGATTTTTTTTTCTTCCAAAATGAAGGCAACTCAGCAACTGTGCCAGTTAATGAAATTAATATATAATTACACAATTGACTTGCTTTCATGGAACACTTGATACAAGCATTAGTGAACTGCAGTGTAATACTACATATGCAAATGCTAAAGCCTGTAATATCCATGGCTATTGGTGCCTGTATTAAGACAATAATCCTGGATGAAGTTGGCTCATTTTAACAAAAAATGACATTTTATTGATTCAGTAAGTACAACATATTCCTCTTTAAAATTAGATAGAACCTATATCTTGGTATATGTATTTTCAGTAGTCAGGGACGAAGAAACAACTTGCTGATTTTGGACAACTTGCCTTAACATCTTAACTACTGCTAGAGCAGCTATTTTCACACTTCAGATTCCCGCAAGAGCACCGTTGGCTGATCAGAGAAACTGAATTACTGTCCTTTTCCAGGCTGCCTTGGGAAGTGAGGCATGGTGGAAGCACTGTGTTTCCCAGTGGGCTGGGATTCCTTTTGTGGGGTCGTTCCAGGTGAATTTCTTCCAAACTGGCAAGATGAGGTTATTTATTCTCAACAAAATGGTTCAGGCTTAGGCCCCACTGAATTTTTGTCATTTGAGTTTTTATAATCTGGTAAATGTGGGTGTTGTAAGATCTCAAAGTTATATGTATTTATTTAAGGAGACAAAATAGAAAGATCGAAGATTTTGTGGTAGCAGAGATTAATTCCAGACAATTTAAATTTTACTTGATGTTTGTCTTGTCTGCAGAGTGCCCCCTAACTCTCAGAGCTGAGCTTCTCCCTGACCTCGCTGGAGAGCCAGTTTTTAGTAGGCCTTTGGACTTAACTGCATTAACTCTACCGACTATTTTAGCTAAGGGGGTTAAGGTAATTGGGTAAAGGTTTTTCACGAGCACTAGACGCCGCTCAATTGCTACATGCCGGAAAGCAGATGTTGGGGAAAACAAGATGCCCAAAAAATGGGTAAAAGAACAGAAATGAACCAAGGAAAGAAAGTCGTAGGGGAAAAAAAAGAAAAAAAGGCGGAAACGGTAGCGTTAGAGCTGCCGGTGGGGTCACTAACCTGCCAGGACCCTGTCTTGGCGCGGCACGTTTTCAAAGCCGACCTGTGCCGTGCTGCTGCAGCCTCTCAGGGCCACAGGCACCGGGCGGCATTTTATCTGTTTCCTGGGGCGCTGAGGCGGCCTCGCCTCGGCTGGAATTACTGCGGGCCTGAGTTTTGAGATAACGATTCTGGGAGCGGTTCTGTTCGTAAAGACGAGCTACGCCCACTGCTAAGAAACGATATTTTCCAAAATTCGAAGGACAGGGGTGACCTCGGGGCGTGGCACCTGCGGCTCGGCCGAGCTCAGCCCCCGCGGCTGGGGCGGAGGGCGGGCGGGCCGCGGCTGCGCCGTGGGAGTCGCGCCGGGCTGCAGACGCCGCCATGTTGTGCCGCTTCGCCGCCGCGGGCAGGTGAGAGCCGCGCCGCGGCGCCGGGGAGAGCGCGGGCTGGGCAGAGCCCCGCGCCGGGGGGCGGCGGCCGCACCGCCCTCGCCCTCCGCCGCCCAGCCGGGGACGGGAGGGCGGGAACGGGGGAGGAGGCGGCGGGAGGGTCGTCTTCTCGCCCCTCGGTGTCTGCCATTTCTTGCGCAGGGAGGTCGCGCTGCTGCCGGCTGCCCCGCCGGGTCGGCGCCGGCCCGGGCGGTGGCTGCTGGCGGTCGTCCTTGAGCGCTCCCAGGTTCTGCCCACGCCGTCCGCCTAGGAGCTCAGGTGGCCTGACACAGTGCTGCCAGAACCTCTTGGTTTTGTTGGCCGGGGTCGCCGCCCTCGGCCGCTCTTCAGGGTCCCGAGGGCTTTGCTCACGGTGTGTCCCTGGCGTATGTCAAGGTCACCAGCGATACGGCGGCCTCCGAGGTGACCGTCCTGAAGGCCCGGCGGTTCTTCTCTCGTCGTGGCCCTTGTCATGTCGCATGACAAGTGCGAGGTGTTAAAATGGGGAAGGGTAACACGAGCTGCGCGGTGTCTGTGCCGGGCATCGCGGCCGTGACGCCCCGTGTGGTTTCCCGGTACCCCTGTGGGGCCAGGGAAGCACGTGTCCGTGTAAATGCTGGAGTGGTTCAGTCCTGGGAACCCGGTGACTCTGCCGGGTTTTTTGCCTTTTTATTTCCCTGTACAGGGACGTTGTGCATAGCAAGGGAATAATGTTTCAGCGACATCTTTGCTTCTATTTTTAATCAATAAAGATTAGGTGAAACTTTGAAGCTTCATCAGGTTACTGCTGGCTTTTCATTGCTATCTCTGCTTTTCCCTCACGTGCGTGCTTGGGAGGAGGGTACATGAGTCTTTGCAGTGGCCTGGAGGCTTGGTTTGAGAAGCAACAGCTTCACAGTGCAAAGCCCTGTATAGGTGACCTTTGTGTGAATTCATCCGTGCAGTTAAGCTGCAAAGTATGCTCGCTCTGAACTCTTGAGAGCTAGAAATCTGATTTAAGATATCTAAGATATCACCCCAGGTACTTAAAGCAGCTGATCATAACGTCAGTGTATTCAGTCTATTTCACTGGTAAAGCCCAGTAGTTTTACTGAGTAAGACTACTTCCTTCTGTTTGATTTTCTTTTCTAGAAGCAGTGCCAAGTTGGTGGCACCCTTGGGGTGCTTGGTTTCTAGACAAAAGCACACTCTTCCTGACTTGCCATATGACTATGCTGCTCTGGAACCTCACATTAATGCAGAGATCATGCAGCTGCACCACAGCAAGCATCATGCCACCTACGTGAACAACTTGAACGTTACCGAGGAGAAGTACAAAGAGGCACTGGCAAAAGGTTTGTATATCCACAGTCAGCAGGTGAGATGGAAGCTTATTGGCATAGATGATGCAGGAGAACAAAAAGAAAAAAAAGAAGGGAAATATTTTCTTTTAAAAGTTTTGGATTATGTCATGGCAATATCGTTAGGGGAAAATCTTTCGTTGTATCTTCAGTGGTGCTGATAATTGGAAATTAAATGTAAGTAAAAAGCATGAATTCTGTTCTGTTGTGCTGTAAAACTAGAAGATTTATTGATTGTTGTGGGTTTAGTCCATACTCCATTAGTAACTTGAACCAAACAAAGAGTCAGTAGGAAATTGCAGTCATTTTGCTGAACAAGTACTTTGCAATTAAAGGGTAGTGGCGAAGTTAGATAAAGTGAAATTTGTGTGCCTTGATGGTTTTCACATCAGATGCTCTGCTCAGTCTTGGTAAATGAGCTTGGTTGCCTACAAGTGGAGGTAAGACAAACGTGCAGTTAATGTATACAACACGCAGTGGAGAGACCTGAATTTGGGTGTCAGTTATGTCACTGGGTCAAATTAAGGGGTTGTGTAGGTCACAGGCCCATGTGAGGCACTAAAACATGCAGGAAACAATAATGGAATTTTTTGTTATGATCTCAGATTTTGAGATACGCTAAAAATATGAGATGCAGATTTTTCTAAACTTTGAGTCTTTCAGTTGGACTGAAGAAGGTGTGTGAAATAATGTGTATATCTTTTTAAGAAGGTGGAATATTTTCTGGTTGTTTTTTTTGCTGTTGTGATGATCTTCTTAAAAGGTATCAATTTACCTCAAAGAAATGATTACTGTATAGACTGACTTCTGTCTGCTTGCCACCTGGCTTCACAGTGGAATTTAACTGCTTGTACTTGGGTGAAAGTGAGAATTGAGTAAACCTATGTGTTGTATGGTCTGGATGAACTTAATAGTGTCATTAAGTCATGCAAAATTCAGAGATAATGTCTGAAAGATGCCATCTGAGTGGCCATGAGAGACTTCTTATCCTTAACCTGATACCTAAATCCAGCAAATAACGTTTTTACAAACTGCACTGGAGGCTTTATTTTAGTGCTGTACCCCTCTGTGAAGGTTGTGAGGGAGTGCTGAGAACGTGGAATCCTGAATTAAAACCTTAGTAACAGATGAGCTACTGCTTTGAGGCTTATCTTCATGTCTGTGTTGTTGAGGTGGCTCAGAAAACTTCTACTACTCAGTCCTGAGAGTGGAGGAAGCAGGTCTCCCACTGATTCCTTACTAAAGAATGTATTGGAGTGGTGGAAAAAGCTTTAAAAGCATTTGAAATGCTTCAGTGTTTTTAAAAGCCAAAATAGTAATGAAAACACTTGTATTGAAGTGGTGCAACACTCTTCAGAGACTCAAGGCACCAGTAAATTCTTCAAGGAATACAGCATTTTGTGGAGGGAGAGGAAGTACAGAACTGTTTCATCTTGATTTCAGATGCAGGATTCTGTCATGTGTAATAAAGTGATTTGGGTCGCTTTTCTGTGAGTACCTCCCTCCAAAAAAAACAAAAAAACAAATGAAACAAAAGATAGGAAGGAGAAGAACGTTTTGTGTATGTGCTCACTGTACTTACTGACTTTTCTCAAGCACAAGGTATTTGCCCTGTAAATTGTTTTAAGAGGTTTAAAAATGCTTAGTTTGCAAATCAGTGAGCTAATGGGTGAGTAGTATTTTTGCCTTGTAGTGATGAAATTGGTGAATTTACAAGTGCTGGGTCCTCCAAAGAGTTCTGGCTGTGCTTGTTGCTTTATTCTGCTGTAGAATGGCAATAGGTCTTACATGTATGGTATGGGCTGCCTGACAGTTGCAATATTGCAGATCACTTATTGCAGTATGAAAAAAGGTCAAAGATAATAAATCTTTAATAGAGTTTGTCTGTGACGGTTTAAAATATGGATAACAGTACAAACCTTATGTTTTCCATAGATAAGTTTTATGCTTCTAGAAAGATTTTGGAGACCAGTGGAGGCCTAGTAGAAACTTACTGCCTGTTGTGGTGATGATGATGTTTTCATTTATGTATTTTTATTTTCTGTACCCTTAGGTGATGTTACAGCTCAGGTGTCACTTCAGCCTGCACTGAAGTTCAATGGTGGGGGTCATATCAATCACAGCATCTTCTGGACAAACCTTTCCCCTAATGGAGGAGGGGAGCCTAAAGGTTAGTGCATGTTACAGTGGTTTATTGCATCATTGATGATCTTTTCTCTCTTTGAAGGAGTCTAAAGGATCTTTATTTTTCAGAGTTAATTCACCTTTCTGTGTGACAGTTACCAAAATTCTGAGGGATTTGGAGGGTTTTTAGATGTAAGCCAAAAGTATAAAAAACTAGTCATTTACAAAGTATTTTTAATTTCTAGAGCTAATTATGTATACACTGCAAAATAGCTGGCTACTGCTGTGTATATCCTTTCCACCTTCATCAGAGAAAATAGTTGTACAAAGCTGTGCTAGTTAAATTGCTGAATGTACTCTGTTCACAGAAAGGGAAGAAATGTGCTGCATACCAACCCAGCCTAGTGGCTGGAATTATGCTCCACTTTGGATAGGGATAGTTTAGCAGTTGAAGCCAAAAACAAGGAATCCCTTTGGGGAGGATGGAGTACTGATCACCTAAAGTGACCTGCAATTAAAGGTAAAGGCCCTTTAGTACAGATCTCACAAAAGCTGTTGTGATTAACTTGAGAGGTTGTGAGTGAGGTTTATATTCCTGTGATCTTTCTGTGCTTTTTTCTGTTAAAGGAGAATTGATGGAAGCCATCAAGCGTGACTTTGGTTCCTTTGCAAACTTCAAGGAGAAGCTGACAGCTGTATCAGTCGGTGTTCAAGGATCAGGCTGGGGGTGGCTTGGCTATAACAAGGAGCAGGGGCGCCTACAGATAGCAGCTTGTGCAAATCAAGACCCTTTGCAAGGAACAACAGGTCAGGTTTCTTTCCTTCCCCTCTGCTCCTGTAGGTTTGGTAGGCAAGTGTGTGACATCTGAAAAGTGGTTTGTGGACAATGTTGAGAAGAAATTGATGGATAAATAGATCTGAAAAATCAAATGTCTCTTCTGGCAGATACAAAAACAGTTTTTAGAGCAGCGTTTGTAAAGCAGGACTTAAAAACTGTGAAGACCAGAAGGATTAAGTGTCCTTCCAATCCAAGGGAAAGTAGATGGGCCATATTGTGAAAGTGCTTTTTGCTTGGCAAATATTTTAGCTTCAGCTTCCTTAGATTTTTGAGTAACTGGAGTAACTTGCACATATCAAGCAACATTAAGCCTCTTACCTTCAGATTTTCTTTCTCTGGCAGAGGGGCTATTCACAGCACTGTCAGTGCACTGAGGCCAGATAACAGAAGAGGGGAAGATGAACATCATAACTCTTGTTCCTATCTAGACTAGGTTTAAAATGGAGCCTTATAAATTTCCTTTATATTGACGAAGAGTGATAAGTGTCAACCAAATTAGTCTATGATGTGGTTAAATGTTACAGCTGAACAAGCATCACAATACTGGCAATGATCTCTTTCCAAAACACTCCTACTTTCTTGGAGACACATGGAAGTGGTAATGGCAGGCTGGACACCCTTCACAGAGAAGAGGTTGTAACCAGGAAGAATCTGTCTGCAGTGTCAGTTGGTCCAAATCATTTTGCAGATACCTTTAAAACATGTTATGCAGAATTCATAGAGAATGGCAAGGAATTTCATGTATTGCCAGCGGTCTGTGTGTTAGTAAGATGAAAAGAAATTACAGATTTAATATAGGGACATAGAGTATTACAGAGGTAATTTTCACCCTCCTTCCTGTGAAAATTTACCATTAGAAATTCAGTGACATGGGTATTTTAGCACAAAAGCAAGGAGGTAATTAGACACTGAACATATAGCCTGTAATTAAAGTATTGAAAGCAATCTGGCATAGCAAGAAACCTTTATAATGTATTTTTTTCATGAAAATGCTTGCATAACTGTGCAAAAGATAAAAACCCTTCAAAGATTACTTCATCTGGTTTTGGTTATGTCTTCAAGGCAGTTCCAGAATATTTATAGATGTGTTTACCCAGATCAGCTCTTTGAGTTTATGCAGACTCTGTGTGTGTGTGTGTGTGTGTGCATGAGCACAGTTTTGTAAAATACTGCAATAAGGACCAGTATGCTGCAGAGCTCTTTGTTTTCCTCCAGATTAAGGCTCAGAAACTGGGTACAACTTGGGGATGTAGTATAAAACTTTACATGTACAGTGTGTTTTCATACATTTACAGAATTTATCCTCTTTTTTCACAGGTCTCATTCCTTTGCTAGGCATTGACGTATGGGAACATGCTTATTACCTTCAATATAAAAATGTTCGACCTGATTATTTGAAAGCCATCTGGAATGTGATCAACTGGGAGAATGTGTCTTCAAGATATGCAACTTGCAAAAAGTAGAGTGGGATTCTTGCACAGACTACTAAAATGTCACCAGTTCTACTCTGATACCACTCTTGTAGTAGTGCCTGTGGCTTACAAATGAGTTGTTCTACTGCAGAAAGCACTTCACTCATCCAACAAAATCATTTCATAATCAAGCAAAGTGTCTGCTTGTTTAATTCTGTGAAAGGTATTTACTTAGAGTTCTGAAGCTTTAAAGTGTTGTGCAACAACGGGAGGCACTTGAATCTGTTCCATTGTGTATAGAAACATAGGTCACCTTGCTGAAGCTTAATGGATTTCCTTGTTGCACTAAAATACCTAAGTGGAAATATGTGCTACTGTTGCTATAAACAAATAAAATTCAAAAGAAGAATCTTCTATAACTGTCTACAAGAGGCTCATTTTTAGTAATATCTGGTCTAGTTACTTGATCTTAAAACAATTGGAAGAGAAAAATGCTTTTTGTTATTTGTTGTATTACAGGCTGTAGAGCTTTTATAAAGGTTGAAAAGGTGAATGAAAGGGGAAATAGGTGTTGCTGTGCCTGCTTGAATTGGCTGTCTTCGGTCATCTCTACCCCTTCCTGCATCTCTTATGTGAGACCTTCGTGTGTCACACTGATGCCCAGGCGTTGGAAGCATTACCTTGGGCAAGAGATTACAGTACTGGCTCAGGCAGATTGTTCACGTAGAGCCTGAGTGACAGCATGTGACACTTATTTCATACTAACTTTCAGGTGTGTCTTAGACCATCCTTTAACTAAAGGGACTGACTCCATGCATTTATCAAGCACGAGTTGTCTCTGCACAGGCCTGTTGCTGAAGCAGTAGTATCAAACCTGATGCTTGAAGCAGGGATGAAATAACCTGTGTGGTGTGACAGAGCATGCCCATGGTCTGGAAAAGGAAATGGTTGGCAGGTTGTGCTTATCATGGTGTCAGGTCAAAGGTGAAGGAAACTGGAGATTTTTCTGTTCATTATTACATATGGTGAAGTACCACATAGCAGAGATGAAAAACAAACTGGAGGAGTGCTCCTCAATATAAGTGACTGAGGCAGGGCTTTGTTGGGGAGTCCATAATGTGTGTGCCAGACATCCTGGTACTGCACACTCCAAAGGAACAGGAGGTAAATGCCTGTGGACTGGTGCTCTGGAAAGGAGTGCTTAAGCTGTGGAGGTTGAGTTAGCTCCAGGTGGTGGGGCTTTAAACCACGGAGAGCTCCTCAAGCACAGCCAACGTTTGCTGAGGTTCTAAATGCAATAGTGTGAGACCCAGCACATGCTGGTAAGGCTCAGTTTCTGCTGTGCACCAGGTTAAAAGTTCCACTTGCCTCCTGCTTCCAGTCAGCCGGTGAGGCAGTCCTGCTACCTTGCTTCCTGTCTAGGTCTGAATGTAGAAAGTCCTCAGTTCTATACAAAAAGGAATGTCTGGAACAGGAAGATGAGAACTTACTAATTGTTGAAGGCAAAGAGTAGGGACAGTGAAGCAATGAAAATTATTTAATGATTGTTCTGGTGGACAGCTGTAAAGGACAGAGGTTTCTTATGTGGTTCATTTGAAGTAAGGGCTTGGTTAAACTGTCTTATTTCCGTACTGCTGTGAAATCTGGAAAAAGTGGTTCTTAAGGCACTATGAGGTGGAGTATGTACCTGTAATTTAGCAAGTGTGCTAGCAAAGCTGTTGGCAGTGAAAGTGTGTAAACCTCTTACTAATATGTGTTAGGCAGTAAACTCAGAATTGCTGCTGAGAAATAGCACTTTGTGTTACAGTGGTTGCTGTGGAGGTGGGTCTCTCCCTGCATGAATTAAGAAACAGGAAGGGAAAAGCCTTTCAGCTGATCTCAAATGCCCTGTCTGGACATGTCTGAGACCCATTAGTTTGTTCTACCTAGACCTTCCTAACCCCAGTGATAAAAATAACTGTGTGTAAAGTCATCTCCAACGGGCACTGTGCAGAGTATCATCAATGAGCATGGAATTATTTGCAGACTTGACGTGCACAACAGGAGCAATGAGTTTGCATATTTCAGTGCTGGATTAGTCTTTGGCCTGGACCAAATAGAAGAGTTGCAAAATTGCATCCTGACAGACTTCAGGGCTTAGCTGTGTCGCTGATGAAGATGCCATGTTTGTTGACACAGTTATGTGTAGGCCACAGTTAAATTTGTGTGTTAAAGATAAAAACCTGCAGTAGTTTTCAAGAGGGGAACAAAGTGCAGTACCTAACCCAGAACCTGGGAAATGATAGTGTGTCTTGGGCTGAAAGAACAGGGTGCATCAGGGTGATCCCATAATAAATACCTGCAGGTGGCAAAACTGCTGCACACAGAGACTTTGGTTTGCCTGTTGCAGATTTTGGTGGCTGAATGTTTTTCAGAAACATGCTGTTGGGTCCAAAAGGGCAACACACTGCTGGGAAATGCAAGTGCACGTTTGTGACTTTTTGCTGACCCATAAAAAGACATTTGAAGGCTAATATGAATCACAAAGTGTGTGTATCTCATTGTGTACCAGAATGGATTGAAGTAATTCAAGGCCAGCCAAACCGAGCTCTTGCAGCCTTTCTGCCACTCCCCGTGGCAGGCCATGGGGGTGATGCCATGGCCAGCCCCAGTGAGCCCTCAGGATGGCACCTTCATCCTGCTGGAAAACAGGAGGGGTCTGTGGGTATCTTTACTGAGCATGCAGAAATGAAAGAAGATCCAAGAGGCTTTTTTCCTCCAGCTTCTAATTGCCACCTTTCAATTTTTCTATTTTATCTTTATCTACAGCATGTATTAAAAGTCCCCCAAAGTAGTAAACTCCTAAACTGTCTCCAGCAAATACTGACAGTGACACAGCTTGTCAGCTGGTATGCTCTCCTAGATATTAAAGCCTCTTTATTTACTGAAGACTTACTTGTCTTTATTTTGCATTTAAGAATTTTGTTTTCTCTTATGTTGCAAAGTAGGTTTCAAATGCCTCTGTCCCATTCTGCTAATATTTTACATGCCTGTTGCATTGACCTCGCAGAAGTTAATCATTATACTACTATAAAGTGTAAGAGTTGTGTTTGCAGTCATGTCTAATGCTGAGGAGATAAAAATACTGGTAACTTGGTAGGCTTAACCGGCTTTTCCCTTCTGCTTAATAATTAAAAGTAAGACTCTCAGGTTTCATCATAGCTGTTACTCTTGTTGATTCAAAAAGCAAAGGGGTCTGTGGTAGCAGTGTGTGAGTCTGCAGGGCTGAAGCAGCTCCAGCCCCAGAGACCCAGAGCTTTGCCTTCCCCACTAGGTGGGAGTGTCTGTCTGTCTTACTCTGTTGACTTCGGGCTTCCAAGTTAATTTCCGAGAGTCAGGTTAGGAACCTGGCTGGTGTTCTCACTGCTCAGGAGAGGATCTCTTTGGATTTCCACATCGTAAATAAAGTCACCCTCTTCAGTGAACAGTATGTGGGGAGGAGACAATGCTGCTGGGGAGAAGGCAGTTTATGGTAACACATACAGTCAACTATAGAATTTACCTTAAATAGAGCCAGGCAGGCAGAGGCTAGAGGGAGGTACTCCTAATTAAAATGAAGGTGCTTCTGTGGTTCCCGTCTGCCTCATCGGGCTCTAAGTGTGTCTGTGTAGGAACACACGACATCCTGAATGGTCTTTCGAGTCCAGACACCACAGGTTTAACTGCAGGGGGTGAAGCCTGTCACATTGCTGTAATTAATTACAAGCAAGTCTGCAGGGAGTGCACAACCTGAGGCATGGAGCTCTGCAGTTACAACTGTGCTACTATATATCTTCTCACCTAAAGAGATGGATCAATCAATTAGCACACATTGGTAAACCTGCTGCCTGGACCTGACCTAGCTGGTGGTGGACCCATGCACAACCTTGTGACACCGCAGAAGCAGCTTTGGCATGTGTCCTACAGCAGTGTTTTAAAGCCTGTCTGGATTGATGGGAAATCTCTGGAGCTCAGAGAACTCCCTACAGCACAGTACTGGGGAAGTCTTGACATTAGGGCTATGTGAAGTGACCAACAGTCCCCATGGCTGTGGGCTCCCGTTGCATATAAATTTGAAGAGGAAACAACAGTTTTCTGAAAGCATTAATTTCTGTGGAACTGTGTGAAAACATACAAAAGCTGCTGGTTATTGCACATGGTATTTGCAGACGGGTTGGAGGCTTTCAGAATCTGACTTCATGTGAGGGAGTTTTGTCCCAGTTGGAAAGGTGAAAAATTTGAAAAGTCCAGGTTTGTCCTCAGTTAAACTACATTTCCTTAGCCCATTCTTGTTATCATTGCCTTTTTTTCTGAGGAGGAGCCAAGCCTATATTTCCCTGGCTTCTCCCTACCTCTCCTGAGGTCCCTTGGTGAGCTCCACTTCCTTTGGAGTATGCTCTGCAGTTCTGTTCCTTGCAGCTGTGTTCCTTCTCATCAGCTGCTCCATGGGGCTGCCTCTTAAGGGCTTGTCCTTTATGCTACTAGGCACTAGGACTGTAGCTCTAAAAGGTCAGATCAAGGAGCAAGTAGCATGGTAATGCAGCTACTTTTATCCATAACCTTTGCTACACTGAGAAGATTACTGCACAGGAATTTCAGTTTTGCCTTGTTTTTGTAAGAGAAAGTTAAAAGCTTTCACGCAGTTACTACAAAGAATACCACTGACACATCAGAGGTCTATAAATCAGAAGGCAAGAGAAAAGAACATCTGTTCATTTAAGTGTCATGATTTGAAGGTAATCTCACAATTCTGAGGAGAACTAATTTGTACTATTTCAATATTTGAACTTGACAGGAAATGGTGATGTTGCAACCCTTGTTTTGCCTCTAGAAATCAGACCTGAGGTAGCTAAAAGCAAGGGCTCCCAGTTTTCAGGAATTTTGAATTTTGGCTGTGGTCAAAACTGGATAGAATTGAGAACTTGTCAGTGTTTCCAGGAATCCAGAAGCTCCCCAGGCCCTACAGCTGTCAGGGAAGTCTGGTGTCTTGTCTGTCAGGGCAGCTGTTGTGGGCTTCAAGCCTCAGGCTTCTCCAAAGGTCATTCACATAGTGCTGTTTCAAACAAAACATTTCAGGCTCATAAAGGTATTGTTTAAGAAAGCTCTCTGTCTCTCCATGTATCTGCCTTCTGACTAAATGCTTCACTGGGGTATTTCCAGCCACTCTTATCCCTCTAGCAGAATTGTGTTAAGAGGCTGTAGGGAGGAGAGGAAATGCAGTCTTTCAAAAGGATTCATCATCAAGGTGTCTTTGATTTCTTCCTCCTGTGAAACATGCCCACAAGCCTGGCCAGCCTGCCAGGAGAAGAGCTTGACTCTTGGGTCCCTTGAGTGTTTGACTTTGTTTCCCGAGTCACTGAGAGGAACTTGTGTCAGAAGGACTTTTAACTTTTTCTTCCATCTGGGCTCCCCCACTTCTTCCTGGGCTTAATTGCAATAGGTTCTACTGGTATTTACAAGGAAATGTATTCATTAATTTCTGCTTATTTATTTTTCTTATGAAGGAATAAGGGTCACAAAACTAAAGCTCTCACCTGGGCTTTTTGGGGGTGAAGGGATATTATTTACAAATAACTGAAGTGTAGGACTTGGTGCTTGTTTGCATAACTAAATAAAATGGGAACAATCAACTGGAATTAGCCTGTCTTAGGGTTAAATGCTCCAATGGGAGTTTTCACTTGCCTTCATGAGATCCAGGTGAGTTAAAAGCAGCTCAGGACCAGAATTGCTGCTTTTCTGTATTATCTAGCTGGGAATTAGAGTTGTTCCTGAATTTTGTTTTATTAGAATATAAGTCATAGCAGTTAAGTGTTGGTTGTTGTCCATCTGCTGATACTCCTTACTGTCCCAAATGCATTCTCTCCAGCTTGTATGAGACTGTGCAGTGCACATGGAGTATGTGAGTGGCAAACCCATGTCTTGTATAGGGAAAAGCGCAGGATATTAAGTGGAACAAAATGTTTTTGTTCCAGATGTGGCTGTCTGGCATAGACACTGTGGGACAGATAGAGGCGTGAGCTAGTGATGAGGGTCCAGCCTTGAAACTAATCCTTGAAATTAACATCTGCATCTACTGATTCTGAACTGACCTGCCCAGATTTCTCTCCAGCGGGCTCCGATGTCAGCTTCATTAGAAGGTAGCATGTTTCTGTGGCCTCAGAGAAGTATCCAACAGTTAGATCATGTTGGGATGTAGGACTATCTCATCAGCGCCTTCTTTCCTTTGCCTGAGGATTTTGCATCAGCAGCCAGTATATCACAACAATTCAGGGATCTCTCTGCTGTATTTTTTCATTCCAAATCCCAAGCAGTTCACTGTAAGGCAGTTTTGCATGGGTAGAAAAAAGCAAATCTGCTCATGCCCAGCTAATGAGTTGTCCCCATGTACTGCACCCAGCAGCATGTTTTTGAAGTGGTTGCAGAGGGATTCTCTGGATCGCACCCTTGGGCTGATCCTGGCATCAGGGCAGCAATATGGAGAAGTCCTAGTCTGGCTGTTACTCACTTGGACCTTCTTGCAGAGTCTGAGCTGGACCCGAAGTCTGAAAATCCTAGTCCTGCCTGCAATCCTTAGGGATTACATTTTTAAGGGGGCTAATATGTGTGTGTGTGTAAATACACAAATATGATAACAAAGTTATCTCTATGTGTGTCATTCTGTTAACGTCTTCTGAATGTTTGGAGAAAAAACATGGCAGACAAACCATCTGGTTGCACTCAGTCTTGCAAGCCAACATCTGGCTGCCAGACTTGAGAGGCTGTGTAATCTCTGGCCATGTGTTTTCCATGCTTTGATTCCCTGCTACGACTGAGTGCTGCAGAGGAACTCATCCCTCGTGGCAGAGTGTGATCTGACAATGTGTTGGAAGGACAAAAGATGTCCACCATTAGACTTTGTTTACATGGAAGTGTTTCCAGGGTAATCCAAGTGGCAATATATGTGTATGGTTCTCATAGTGCTTCATCACTAAAACATTGGCCTTTGAAAGCTCTTGCTTGGGCTGGAACTGTGCTTGCAGTCACCCAGATGTATTTTGTACAGGTGAAATGTCAGTCCTGCACTATGAATGCGATGAAAGTGAATGCTTCCATTTGGCATCTGAACTGAAATCCAAGAAAAAATGTTTTTCTTGCCTTACACACCACACACACACATGCAAGGAAATGAGACCTTGTGTTTTGCCTCTTTGATTTATTTGTGGATGAAGGAAAAGGGTGGGATGACAGCGCAGTTCATGCAAAGAAGGAGGACGTGGGTGCTGGAGCATTGCCTCTGCTGTCTGGGTAGGCACTTTGGACACTCCAAAATTCAGGAGAGCAGCATGGAATTCTTCCTCTGCTGCCATGGGCCTGAACATGTGTCTCTCAGTGGTGTGCCCTGTCTGCCATGGCAGGAGCATTTCAGAGGTGATGTGTTTTGAGTTCCTGCAGCCAAAATGACTGAAATGCTCGTTAGCTGAGGTATTCAGGCAAAGGTGAACCCCCTCTAAACCGGTGCCCAAGGTACTCCCCTAACCAGGAGAATCTGGATATCAAAAAATACTGTGGGGAGTATCCTGACTGCTCAAGGGGAACCATCTGCCCTCAGCATGGTCTCATTCCACTGACTGAGCCCCACATCCTCTTTCCAGCTCCAAGCATTCGGTGACTTCAGATGAATTGGCGAGACGTTCTGAATCAGTCAACACCCCATATTCAGTAAATAAGTTATTTGCTTCTCCCAGTCTTGCCCAAAGCATTTTTCAGTTGCATGAAACTATTTTCTATTGGCTTGAAAGGGGAAGAGGAATGAAATAAATTTGTTGACTGAGTCAGAGAGCATATAACAGCAGCTAAAGAACTCTGATTTACTGATTTTTGTCGTGATCAAATTTAGACTCCATCTCCCACAGATATTCAGGCTGTGGAATGTTTTTTTCCAGAGGAATTCATAATGGATTTGTTCATCCCAAGTCAGGATGACTGTCTTGGTGGCAGTTGGCAGTGATATTTGGGTTATGTTAGTGACAGCAAAATTAAATATAGCGCAAAATTAAATTTAGCACAAAGGAGGGACCAGTAACATGGAAAATAAGTTAAAAAGAAGACAAACTACCTGCCAGACTGCAGATCAAAGGGAGAAAATCATTGGGAAGTCCCAACACTATTTTTTTGTAGTTTGGGTTTTTTTCAAGGGAAAAAAAACCTACAGCCTGAAAATGGCAATGGCAATTTTCTTTGTTGAATCCACATAACCTCACCTCCTATTGGAGGAACAATCAGGTTTTGTCCTTCACCTTGACCAGAAAAATATATGCAATGGAAGAGAGAGGGAGAGAGGGAGAGAGGGAGAGGAAAAAGGCTCTGTTTTTGTCTTTTGTACTAATTTGCAAAGTTCTTGACAATGGTGAAAAATTTGTAGAACTTTTCTGAGAAAAAAGTCCAAACGAAGGAATCAGAAAAATAATATAACTGGAAAACAACAAAACTAAACAAAAAAGGCAATATAAAAAAGGTGCTTGTAGAAAGCCAGTATGCTGGTTATCTGTTGCAGGGTATTTTTGGTGAAGATTTAAAGCTGCCCACAGAAGTTAGTAGTATCACCACCATCCACTTAAAACCACCCATCACCTCCATTGCCATCATCCGTCAAATTCTCAGGTTTCAGTCAAGGATTATCAAGCATGACCCAGCCTTGTTAGCAGTAATCTTTTTTAAAAAAATGTGTCAAATAACAAAGAGGCCCCACTCAGACTAGACGATATCCTATTGCCACATTATTTTCACTCTCAAATTGTACATGAAACTAGGCAGCATTAATGTATGTAGGGACCCTCTGCTCTCTTTAGAGGTAGCTGCTCCTTATCACCAGAGGAAAAGCTCACAGAAGAGCCTGTAGCTGCTTGTGGGGTTTATTGTCTGATGTGTCAACATTCCAGCTTCCAAGACCCACCTTTCCCGAGTGACAGCAGTTGCATGGCCCAGATCCTGATGACTCCAGCAGAGCAGGCAGCTGGATGAATCCATCAGACAGCTGTACATTAAGCCGTGATCTACACAGGCAGAGAAGAGCACTTCCAGCAGGAGATGGTATTTATTTCCATAGAAACAAAATAATCAATTTTATGTCACTTTCTTTGCCATGTAGCAAAAGAGAGAACAGTCAATGGTAACCCCATTTGCTTCTTGTGCTCTCTCATATGTCAGTATGTAGAGGTCTAAATTCTGAACAAATATATCTCTGATTTATGTTAAATTGCTCATATGTGGTGTACATAGCCAAGAGTGCCATGGAGTAAAAAGCCTGCTGCATTTCACAGACCTCTCTATCAGGCAAGTCTCAACACATCTCTAGAGCTGCGGAAGTCCTTGAGGCCTGCTGGTCTTGTCCTGCATCCTCAGCATGTAAAAGTTTCATTCTTAACAAGTCCTACAGGACACTTCAATTGCAATTTCCTTAAGACGTAGGACATCAATACATTTCAGAAGGAACATAAGCGGCAGAGAAAAATGCTGCTGCTTTCTGAAAACACATCAGATTTGTATGTATTTGGAGAAGGCTTGAGTATCTTGAGAAGTGTTTTGTATTTTTCCATTGGGAACTGATAGAGTCCTTAGGAGCCCCAGCAGCTTCACAATGGTCTGCGAATGTCTGACTGATAACACTGGGTTAGAACAGCTGTGACCTCGTGGCTTCTCACTCTTCTTTCAGTATCACTTAGCAGATTAAGGTTATGAAATTTATTGTGGCATAACAGTCCAAGTCCCAAGGGGGGCTGTGGTGGTGTCTAGAAGGTCTTTGCCTGAACCCTTGGCCTGAGATAAAATTAGTATTAAAAGAACCCTCTGTGTAAGTAGGGCCCAGGAACTGCTGGCTGTGTGTGATGGATGGATGAAGCTGTCTGCTTGCTCCCCTGAGGCACAGCCATAAATACTGCCTTCATAATGAGAGCTTGCAGAAAAATGTGAGACAGTTCTTCCTCAGAGGGATGCTGATTTAGAAGTAGCTTGAATAGCAATATATGTTTACTAGCAAGGAGACTTGGGAAATCCCATATTCTTCTGAGATTCCCTAGTGAGTGTATTAACCATATCTGAGGTATTTTTGCACAAGTTTACATCCAGCATCTGGAACAGAACATAGGAATATATTCCCAAAATGTGAATAGGTGATGCTGGTAAAATACTGCTGTATTAGCATACATGTAATGTTTCTTTTCTGAAAACATCTGTAATTACAGCTGTAGAGGAACTAACCACCTATTTATTTGGAGGTAATCAATCATGTTGTGGCCTGGCTTATGCAGGAATCTATGCAAAATGGATGATCACAGTGTCTCTTTGTGTTTTAAAGCCTGTAAATTCAAACTTTTTCTTCCCTTTCTCATTTCCCACATAATTTGTTTATTCTTTCTGTCTTTCTCCTTGATGAGAATTTGAGTTCTCTCCCCTTGCAGAAGCTAAAACCTTGGATCAAATCCTTGCCTTCCTCTTTCCAATGCGTGTAACCCAATAGAGAAGGATGTCTGTGGCTAGTCTGAGCCTCTGCACTAAAGGGTATGGAATGACCAGGTTTTCCAAGGCTAACCAATTCTGTGTGATACAAGAGAGCCTCAGAAAGAAATTACAATCTCTTGTTTTAGAGGCAGCAATAACTAATCTCCCTCTCAATCACACTGATGTAATATAATTTTGTTTTTCTGTAGAAAAATGAGTTTGGTTAGGAAACTTTCAGAGAGAAATAAATGCCTACTAATGTAGGCAGGAGACTTGCGCTGCCAAGAGGATAGATTACATGTGATGAGCAATAGGTTTTTATGTGGACTAAAAACTTAAGATGTTCACAAACTAGTTTTGTATTCCCATGTTTGCCTTGTTTAACCGAGCTTTCTTTCATGCTCTGTCACCAATTGTACGAACAGGGACTCCAACCAAAGATGAGATTTTTCTTGTAGCAGATCTATGAACCTGCTTTATTTTCAGCATCCCTTTGAATGAATGGCTGTCAGCCTGGTTCTAACATCTCTCCTTGTCCTTGTCTTGTTCACCAGAGCTGTGTGCAGAGGGTAAAACCACCTCTGGGCGATGCTTAATATCCTGTTAATTAATCACAGCATCCCATTAACTCTGTGGAGAATCTCAGGCTGTTGTTTTCATAAAGAAGTAAAGTTGAGGCGGGATATATTGTTACCCGTGAAGCATATATACCAGATGACACTACAAATGTAGTGGTTCTTTTGTGATCTTCACATAACTTCAGTAATGATTGATGTGAAAAGACACAAAGTGAGCCCTTTAAAGTAACAAACATTGCCTAGTAAAAAGCTCCACTGCTTTTGGGATGGGATGGCTGTAATGACAGATGGATTTTCCTCTCTAGTACAGTGAATTTCTCCTCTAGTATGCTGAGAAGGCAATTGTATCACTTCAAAACACTGCCCTCCTTCCACCCTAGGGCATGGGGCCTGGGTGTTTTCTTGCATCAGCCTGCCATACAAGAAGCCAGGATATAGCCTTCCCCTGTGTTTGATAGGTTTTTAAACTAGGCAATGTCTTTGGGCTGTAAGGGAAGTTGCAAATGCTGCTGATTCAGCTGATGGCTCTGTAGGAGTCCATAGCATGGAAGAGGGCTGGCCTGAGTGCATCCTTCCACAGATCTGAGAGCGTTTCATTGCTGCAGGTGCCCTCCTCTTGCGGTTCCTGGGAACAAACCTCCTTAAGTGAGGCCATGCAACTTATTTTGCAGCCTTTCTGGCTACTTTCTCCCTGAGCTTGTGCTGTGCTGTGCCATTTCTAATACCATGGCCTGTGTTCCGATCCTTTACAACAGCTTCAGGGTCACGTCTGTCCCTCTCCACGGGGTATGAGAAGAGCCAAAGGCTGGAAGCACCAGAGGTTTTGTTGCCTTGGTTGTTGTCCTGCCTGGATGCAGAGCAGGTACTGGGGTACCAGTTTGGCTTCCCTAGGTGCCCACTCATCCATAGCCCCAGGCTACTGTTGCTGACTCCTGGAAGGCCGAGGAGCACAGGCACAACCTTCCTAGAGAAGAGGCAGCAGCTGCATTGAAATCCCTTACTACAGCACAGCATTTAAATCCCTTACTACAGCACTGTAGTGATTTTGCTACTGCTATGAGGATCAAATTCCAGCCGTGTGTGTCGCTTGTGACTCTCAGGGACACAGAATATAGCTATGTATGTACACTTAGACACTCAGGAATGGCAGTCTCTGAATCCAGCAGTGCCGTGGTGTCAACACCGTGCTGGAGAGGAGTGTGCTTGGAAGAAAACCATTTATCAAACTGTGTTTTGTTGACTCAAAGCCCTTGAACAGCCAAACACTTCAGCAGGTATTTGATTATAAACAGAGGAACACTCGCTAGATTAAAGAGCAACCAACCATGAATTACCTAGATGGTCAATGCCAATAAAAAGGCAGCAGTTGGCCATCTGTGCCCTTCAAGAACATCATGGGACTCTTGGTGTAAAATTACCATTTTGGCCAACATTTTTTCATGTATGACACTGCTTCTCTTTGATAGCCAGAGTTGACTGCAAGAAAACCCTAGAGAGATGAAAAGAGGGGGGAATCTAACAAGTGTAAACCTAAATCTCCAATATTCTTAATTCTGAAATGGTGCGACTGTCAGTAATAAACTTTGCATGAAAGCTGAAATTTCATTCTGGATTCATTAGAAGATTCTGATGCTGCTAAGGAAAAAAGAAAAAAAAAGAGAAAATTTCACTCCCTTATGAATTGCCAAGGGATCACACAATAGCTGCATTTATTTTATTAGCCTTCTGACCTTTCCCTTCTCTGGTGAGGTTTCTTTTTCCTATTAGCTCTATTAGAGCGTCTACTGAGATGGCAACAAAACAAACACTGTTATTGTTGGCTAACTTGCTCTTTTAGTAGGGAACAGGGATGCACAAGCCATGAGCAGACACTGGCCTTGCACATCCAGCCTGTGGTAGGTGTGGGAGCCGCACCATGCCTGGCACACCAGGCTCTGGTAGGAAGCCCTCACCGTGGACATCACCATGCTGAGAATGCTGCATCTATTTTCATGAAGTGCTTCAAGTCATGCTTGACTCGGGAGTGATTTATTTGCCTTCAATGGAGGAGCATTATTTTTTTTTTTTTGGTACATTCATGTATCTTTGCACAGATATCGGGTTTTTTCCCCCACTCTTTTTTATAACTGCCCCCCAACACCTCTTCCTCTGGCAGTGATCAGTGTTAGACTATGTGGTGGTGGCTGGATGCTTTCTGCCCCCATGGTTTCTAGGGCAGCTTGGTTTGCAACAAAGAACTGAAGCTTCTGGAGAGATGGATGTGATTATTGTGGCAGCACTTTCCCAAAGGACTATGTGGATTTTGTGCCCTTAATTTAGCTGGCTGCTCTGCATCAATGGAACTGAGTGTTTCAAGAATTTATACCAAGAAGTAGTAAGGGTCGACTGTCATGCTGGCACAGAGTAGGGCTACGGAATTTTTGGACTTATATGGAAGTTTGAGAAAACTTCAGAAATAATTCTGGAATATGCCCAGCAGACTGCATGGTAACAGAGGAGCTGGCTGAGGAATTTATAGCTGTGGGGAGAGAATAATCATCTTTTTTTCTAAAGAAATTTTGATCCCAGGAGGGGAAAAAACAACTCAGAAGACTAGTGGAGAATTTGTCAATTATCTTTTCCTTCGTGGTTAACTTATCTGGGACCTATATATATATAAATCATAGTAATAACACAAACATTGCTGAAATTAGCAGTAGCATTTAAGAAGAATTTGGGGATAGGATCTCACCACCTTTCCAGAATGCCAAGACTGTAGTCCTGTGTTATTCTAATATTAGTCACTTACAGCAGATAAGAGTGCGTAAAAACCTCAGCCCATCTCCAGTTTCAAGAGGGCTGAACCCAGCCAGTTAGGAATAGTTAAATTGCTAGCTCTTGATCATAAGTGGCAGCATGATAAATGTGACCTGTTAACTCCAGGAAAGTGCAGCCAATTTTTCTTTAGTTTAGCTTTATGGAAAAGGCATATTAAAACTTTGCGTGTTGGCATTTGAAGTCTTCCATCTTTAGACAAATGGCACCACAACTCTAGAGTTTAAGGTGGAAGGTTGAATCAATTGCTCTTATGCATTTACTCCATATAAATACTTTGTTCTCCTAATTAAATTCCTTATAATATTTCATCACTTAGGAGACTTAGGTACTTGCTATAATCCGTGGGACTAGACACTCTTTAAACACACACCACTACCAAAATGCTCCTGCCTTTCTCTCTTTCTCTGGCTGTCTAGGTACTGGGAAAATGTTTACAGTAGCTGTATTTCTTGTTGCACACTAGGGATGTTTGAAACATTGCATCAGCCCAGCAAAGAGGCAGCTAGAAGCAACCCTGACACCCCAACATGGGTTGTGCTTGTCTTTAACAAAAAAAAAAGATAATTTCTGACTCTCTCAGGGAAGCTGTACATCTAAAAGTGAACAAATGACTAACTGTGCTATTAGAAGAGGTGTGATAAAAAGGAGACACCTCAGACAGTGGGAAGAATAGAGAGGAATAAGGTCAGGACCCATCCAGTTATGGGATAGGCCCTTATGGTATACTTTGAGATCATGCACCACTGCAAGGTAAAGTTGTACCAGCCCTTTGCTGACAGTCATCCGGAGATGATCTGGTACCCTAGATTCCCAACACAATCAGGAATTGGGACTATGGTATTGTAGTTAAAGCTGTAGTAACAGCTGCGCTGTCACAAAGGCTTGCTTGCAGCAAGAACAAGTGACGTTCACTTCTCTGTGATTTCACACTGATACACCTCACCAGCCATTTGAGCACCTTGTGCTTTTCCACAAAACTACTCAGGACAGGCAGAACAGCAGAGACTGTGAGGCTCTTCTGGGCCCCATGGCACAAGGATGTAAGTTAGGACCAGGGTGAACACAGTACAGAAACATAGGTATGAACTAGAAACTATCTTCTAGCTTAGCACCTTACTGTATTTTTCACCTCTTTTTGGGCACAGATATTCTTGCAAAATTCCAGTTAAAAGACAGGAATGATTAACAATACCTGCTTTGAGGGCCTCACTTAGACCCAGGCAGTACCTCTAGTTACCCAGTTTGAGCCACAGAGTATGTCAAGAATGTATGTACCATTATGGACTGGGAAGATGTTTGGTCCATAAACTCTGAAGCCTTAATTGGCTCAGCTAGAAACATCTCTAAATGAATATTGCCAAACAGTGTATGGCTTTCAACTGGCAGTTAGTATTTTAATATTTTTTGATCAGGACTAGTCAGGAGAATAATGGAGTCAAAGAAATTCCAACCCAATGCATTCACGGCATCATGTTTAATTGTAGTGAACGGAATAGTGCAAATTACCCTAATGATCACTTTCAATTTAATTGCTGGGCTACCTCTGTATTTTTCAAATAACTGAGGTTGTAAAGTTTTCTACTTCTTAACTGAGTTGCTTTGTGCTGTCAGTTAATGTTATGCCTTATTAAGTCAATATGGTGGTTTTCCTGCCAGTTTTAGTTCATGTTTAACAGACAAGTCATCTCTATAGGGTACTGTTAGAAATTATGTTATAACATTTCATGTCTATTTGCTAACCACAAACAGTCTCTCTGGTGAAACAAAACACATTCAACTATCTTTATTTTTGCTAATTTCACTTTTCTGTGTAAAGTCCCTTCTGATGTGGAGAGCACAGCTGCACAGGATGAAGCCAAGGGGAGCCCAGAGAGAAAACAGCAGTGCTGGCAGGAGCCATTGGATTGGGACCACATTGCTCCCAGAAACCCAGCTCCCAGACTCTGCTCCCCTCTCTCTGCACCCAGGGCAGGGACACAGCTCAGCCTCCACCAGCTTCTGCCCCCACTCTTCTAGAGCTGGGGCCTGGGGGAGGCCAAGGCAGCTGTCCCACCTGCAGGTGACAACGGCATGGATGGCTCTATGCCGCCAGTGGGCAAAAGCACCATCCCTCAGCACCAGCAGGGTCCCCAGCAGCCTGCTCACAGAGGCTGTGCTCAGTTCTGGAGCAGCAGGCACAGAGCAGTGAGTTACACAAAGTGGTGCCAACAAAAACCAGTGAGTTACACAAAGTGGTGCCCTCGCTCCACTTCTTTGATGGTGTGGATTGACAGAGTGCTGCTCTTTGTGGTGAGCCCAGGAGGCTTTCAATGCTTTCTTTTCTTGAACACAAGGGTGGCTTGAACGTGTTGACCTGGTAAAGCTGGTTGCTTTGACCTTATGGTATATTTCCTGTAGTGTTAGGAGGCTGGTTAACATCAAACTGGGATTATGAAGGGAGTTGTCTTCTGTTTGGAGATTTGTTTGGGATACGAGTCTTTAACAACTTCTTCTGCACTGTCCTTCAACAGAAGTCAGCTGCTTTAAATACTGTATTTTTGAAGCTTTAAGATTCCCAATATGGTTCTTTGCAATATATTTTCCATATGATTTTGTTTCAAACATTAAGTATGGCCTTATGGCCAGAAGAGTTTCTCATCTCTGCAAACACATGCACGTAAAATAACCCCCACAAGGTTCAAGCTCTGAATTGTGTGCAAGGTTGAATCATTTTACTGGAAGCAGGGACAGACAAATGGAAAGAACAATTTTAAGCACATTCTGTCACTGCAAGGAGTGAAGTATGTGTTGGGTATAATTGCTATTTATACTTGTATTCTAAAACAGTCCAAAATCCAAGTTAGGTTTGCTCTCCTTACTGCAGTGGAACAAAGTGCTCATCCCATATGGGGACTGGATGCCTCAAAGGCATTCTGTTACTCTAAGCAGCCTTTCCAGGGAAAAGATGTCTCTCCACCTCTTCAAATCTGAGGCACGAGTGCAGACTGTTGATACTGCAGTGTTTCAACCCTCAGCAACCAGGGAGGGGTTTGCTGGAACCCTGCGGCAAGCAGAGTGACATGCTAGATAGACCCTAACATTGTATCACCTCTGTATAGTCTCTCAGGAATTTCTGTCCACGGCTGCAGCTGCAGTTTCATAGCGCTGAACAAAGCATCCCCAAGGAACTGTAAGAAAGACCTATTCTCCATGCAAAATATCAGGGATTAATTAACACTGCATATTTTAGCTGGTGTGGCTGTATAGGACAGCATAGGTGTAGGCTTCTGGGGGTAAAGAGTGGCTTATTCTGATTTCTTTTCATTTGATGAGAATAAAAAAATAAAGTTCAAAGTTCAAATAGAATATTACAGCACTTTGTGCCTATGTATGAACTTTCATGGGTTCAATCAGACTCATTAAAACACTTAATAGCTACTACACCGATGGAAACTACTGTGTAGGTAACATCTGATACGCTCTTTCATGGAAGGAAGATCTTAGAGGAGGGGTGGAAATTATCTACCAATTATTGACCAGATTTGCCACAAAATGCATCTTGCAGAAACAGAAGACCAACCAAGTAGTCAGAACAGAGGTTCACCCAGCCCAGCAAGATGAGCCCTGCCATTACTCATACTCGAAGCCAGGGAATGGTGTAAGACTGGCTCAAATGCACAGGGGTGCTTCCCTATCCTCCAGAAATTTGTGTATAAGCTAGAAGTGAGTATATAGTAGCTCTTGATGTATTTCTGGCTCAGGAATGTGTAAAGTTGTCACTTGAACCCAAGTAGACTTCCACACCTGCAGCATTCCATGACAAGTTTGTTTGGGGGGGAAAGATTTTGATGGTGGAGTCCTCATATCATGAGCAGAATTAAAGGTTTTATCTGCCTTTCTACAGTTGTCAGCAGTGAGATCCAGAGACCTGCTCAGTCTTCTTACAAACTTTTTCTGTAACCAGATGTTTCAAGTGACCTGTGATGAAATATTTAGTAATAGTAATAGTAATATGCCCAACTTCTGACACACAGTGTCTGCAACTACATCTGCTGTTGGTGGTGCAGGTATACCAGAAGAGCCATATTTCTTGCAGTAGTGATTCACACTGTATTTCTGTGCTGTGATTTCCCCATCTGGCATCCTTTATTCATAGCAGCAGCTCTTCTTCTCTTCTAAGATTCTGTTTGCTTTTACTTTGTTCTTTTTCCTTTGAGGTTTCTCACCAGTTCAAGGAAGATAAATAGATACGGACACAGTGTTGCACAGGGTGAGAGGGAGCAAGCATCTGTTGTCATCTGCTTTTCTAATTTTGTTGGAGCTCTTGTGCTCCTCTTTAGCTGCCTTCATGCAAAAAAAGCCCTGGAAAACAACAGACCCTAAGGCTCATCAGCTGTACACAGGTGCTGCCACAGTACTGGTGCTGGGATGTGCAGTCTCAAACTTTTTATTCAAGATGCAATAGTTTCAGGCACTGGAGGGAAAAATGTATGTGTTATTTCCTAAAGAGTCTTTAATGTGCTGCAGCCACCGTCTGCCTACAGCTCATAAATTAAAACCAATTAACTGTACAAGACACGACGAGTCACTGCTTCCTGCTGGCATGCCTCCTCCCTCTTGCTTGGTACAGTCAAGCCATGAGAAGGCAGCTCCTCAGGGAAAAAACCCAAACCAGCAACAAACCCAAAATCAAATTCCCCAAAAGTGAAAGAGAAAAAAACACATTAGGGACACAAACAGAAATACAGTAAGACAAGTCTTGTGACCCATTAGCTCTCTCGTTTGCAGCATAAATCATTCTGTTATAATCACAAATTTTGGGACATAATTGGACTACAAGTCTAAATCTATTGCCAGTGGTAACAGGCAAAATGCCCTGAGTGGTGAGGCCTGCAATCCAGCCCTATGCGGTTTGGGGGGAGGCTTTGGGGAGAGGGAAGGGAGCCTTTGCCATCACCAGAGTATTTTCCATGAGCAGTTCTGTAGCTGGAAACAGATGCTCCCTGCTGCCGTCCAGCCAGCAGAGTAATGTGAAAAACATTACAGAGCTACCCTTCAAAGCAGTCTTCACTTTGCTCATTGTCCAGCAGTGGCTTGACCTCCTCCTTGCTCCTCACGGAAAGCCCATGTGGGTATCCCAAGGGTGTCTCTGCCCCATGCCTGTGTGAAGGGGAGAATGGCCTCCAAAGCTGCGGCAGCTCTCTCTTTTGTGGTTGAAGATGGGTAGCATTACTAATTCCTAGTTTCAAGTCCTGGCTGACCTGGGAACCACTGAAGGGCTTTTGGATCCACTTGGCAATTTTTCCTGAGCCAATGTGAATGCTGTGGCTTCAGGAATGAAAGGTTAAACTATTTTTCTGCCCAGCCATCTACCTGAGCACCATTCTCTGCTGCCCCAGGGTGTGTTTGCCCTGTGCTGCACTCTGCTGAGTTCAGTTCTTGTAGTTTGCCATTTTGTGAGGACCCTGGGAGTGTAAAAGTCCTGTCATCATTTTGATTCATGACCTTTCTCCACATGGAAAAGACTGGTCACACAAGGCAGCATGGGCTAACATGGTGCCAGCCATTTTTAGTCAAGGCCCAATATATGGGTGCAGGGAGGAAGTCACTCGGCGGCGCAGTTATCCTTCAGAGGGAGGGTGTCCCACCAAGACCCTGCTACAGCTGGGGTGTTGGAGCACAGCTTTTACAAACTCTGTTTCAAGCCTGTGAATAGCACACAGATGATTAAGGGTGAATTTTTCCCTGCTCTTGACACTTCTCCCCTGTGTGTGTGTTCCTGCACATTCTGCCTGTAAGTGTGTTGATTCCCCAGGGAATTCCCCATGTGCTGGACACATGGCAGCTTGGAAGCAAAATTACATGGACAGAGATTGTTTACTGCTGGCTGCAATGCAGGTCCTCTGTAATGTAGCTTCTAAGTCTGTATGTGACCTTAGGAGTATGTTTCTGCCTCTGCTCTTCTACATTCAAAGTAGCCAAGATGAGGTAATGCTGCTGTGGAGATGCCAAGTGAGAGGTAAGACTGCACAAGGATAGGCTGTTGTTCCACTGAGGCAGGGTTGTGTTTGCTTTTTTGGTACCAATTTTTGACTTGGAAAAAAATATTCCTCTTATTCCTCGCCTTGCATGCTTTCTGCAGCAGATCCTTAATGGTGTTTCAGATGCTGCACCCCAGAACCAGCACAGCTGATCTTCCAACCCCCAAAGAGCTCAGTTTGCTTTCCAGTTCTGGTGTCCAGACATGCCTGCTTACCTGTGTTGTGATGACATTTTTCTTGTTCCTTATGTTTTCTTTAAATGCAGTATTTTGAGCATCTAGGTTTTCATGAAGCAGAAGTACAGTGATTTTTTTGGTCTATAGGGAGGCGTTCCCCATGTTGATAAGCTTTTGAGCTTCAAACTGTGAAATTACTTTGTTCTTCCTCCCATAGCATTTCCTGTTCTTTCAGTAGCATACTTAAGGAACTTTCATGCCTAGTTATATCTTGCAAAGAAAAACATCTTGTTTTCCAGCTTATCTGCTGGACTTTTAAAAAATTTTGAATCTTCCTTAGAAAGTGAGAGCAAGTGCTAAGTTTTCTTAATCACTTCTCTCAAAATCACTTTTACCTGTGGTTAACTAACTGTCTTTCAAATAGTCTTTTACAAAATGTGCATAGCACACAATACTTTTCTTTCACAGAACTTGTATTTCCCTCTGTTAACACAATATTTCCAGTCATCACCAGACGTCCCCAACTCCCAGTCAAGCCTTCTGGGGCTATAAAACATTGGGGAGGGGAGGGAAGGGGAGGGGAGGGGAGGGGAGGGGAGGGGAGGGGAGGAGAGGAGAGGAGAGGAGAGGAGAGGAGAGGAGAGGAGAGGAGAGGAGAGGAGAGGAGAGGAGAGGAGAGGAGAGGAGAGGAACCCACAACCATTTTTTGAAGGGAGCTCTTAAAACATTATGACTTATTTCACAGCTGTTCAAAGAAAGTGAAGACAAAAGATGAGCATTAAAAATGAAAAGAGAGCATGTTCCAGCACATGGAACACAATTCTTCCCTTGCAAAATGGGCTCTCTGCTGACTTCCAGCAGCACCTGAGGAGTGTGTCAGAAGCACTCTGTAGGGAGGGCTGGCTTAATCACTTAAGGGAAATCCAGTTCTTTGAAGGTGAGGATATCATGAAATCTCCTGACCAGGGGAGAAACCCTGAAGATCACGTAGTTCAGCTCTACTCTGTACTGACACCAGACTAGGTTAGTCCATGGGAAACCCCCAAGGAAGGGAAGCACACCCTGTACCTGGTACTAGCTCCAGCACTGCAGTGCCTCCTGAGGAAAAGACTTTTCCTAATAATAGAAAAATCTCCCAAGCCACAATCCGTGGTTCTTGTCTTCTTCTAAATGATTTGTCACCCATGGGACCAGTTTGGCTCACAGCTCCATCGGCTCTATTCTCTTACAGCTTTCTGCCAGGGCAGCTGATGGTTTTTGTGGCCCAGGTGACACCCAGCACCATTCAAGGGTTCAGGCCAAGGCCACCGTTTGAAGAGGGAATGCTGGTGATGGTGGGGCCACACAGCCACATGGATTTGTTTCTTCTTTCCACTGCTGATTTCCTTTGAAATCAAGTTATTGGGGGCTGAATCAAGTTGCTGGGGGGTCAATGCAGGACACAGGGGAGTAGAGACAGCCCTGTTCTTTCCACCCCCTTGAGCTCAGGCTCACTTTGAGCTCTTAGTGAGTAGAGAGGGCAGGATAATCTCTGGAAGTACCAGCCTCTTTCACGGACTGTAGAGTGGAGTAGGTGACCTGCTTGTATGAGGTGTCTAACTTACAGACAGTATATCCAGATGAGATAACACCTATGTTTTGCCAAGCTTTTCTAACCATGTGGTTTAGAAAGACAGTGTGTTTATAACAAATGAAGGTTTAGATCTTCATCTAATCCAGATGCTTTTGGGAGAGGGGACTTCGTAAAAAAGTTCAGTATTAGGAACTATGATGCAATTGCAAAAGTTGGCAGTGTTGTATTTCTGTTTGCCAGTGTTTTTAGAAGCTGTGTTGTGCAATGAACAGTGGCAGAAACTGCAACATTTTCCCCATTTTAGAAATGGTTGTAACTCTCTGTCATGTCCATTACAAACATTCTTCAGGAACCTCTTCTGATAGATTACTTTACACAAGCTCTCTCTGGATGAGTTCTGGTTTTCTGATGACAAATTCAGAGCAGAGAACAGCTATCAGTGCCCACAAAAGAAAAACAAAGAAGTTAATTATATGCAATTTACAATAAGATGAAATATTTAGCTCTGTTGAGCATACTTGAACATGTTAGTGATGAGGGCAGTGGATGTTAAATTTAATTGGATCCAGAAAAATGATGAGTATTAGTCCCTCTGGAATTATTCTTGGTGAATCTCCAGGAAAATTCACAAGTATTTTAATAAATTAAAAGCAAATGGGGAAAAAAAGGAAAAGAAAAAAAAATCAACCAATTTCTTCTTTTCATCTCAAAGATTCCTGTTTCAAATCCTCCCAATAACACAGATAATGCTCTAGAATGCTGCATTCAAACAAACAAAAATAATGTCCAATGACAGCAGTGACATCCTCTGGGTCTCTAAGATGCTAGAATTTATCTCTAGCATTCCGCAATGTTTTTGTTAACCAGGACCAGCTGGATTGCTGGGGTAGGGCTCAGCTCTCAGATGCAGAGAGACAACACCTGGCACAAATCAGGTCCAGGCTCTGCTGAGAGGTGCCAAAGGGGCTGTGTAGCCACAACTGCCAGAGCAGACCCCTTTGGGGAACCAAGGAGACTCTTCTCTGCCTCTCAGCAGAGCCTAGGGGTTGTCCTTCATCCTCATAGGACTCCAGTCCAGGGATTTCTCCCATTTTGCAAGCTAATGGTACTAAGTCCAGTTTGTTACCCTTTTGCTGGTGTCAATGACACCTTTCTCTTTGGGCAGTTCTTCCTCCCTGTTTTCTGCCCAGGATATGTTCTTACAGAACTGTTATATCCTTTCCATACTTCACATCTTCAAATTAGCTAAGTCAATTGCCTTTAGTATATAAATTCACTTGAGGAAATCAAAGTCTGTTTTTCTAATCTTCCTGTATTTGCATGCAAACCAGATAATTTAGTACTGTATAAAGTAAGTGTTTTGACAGATGCAAGAAAAGGTTTACTTATTGTTCTCTGTGTCAAGACAGATTAGCAAGACAGATTTTCATGCCTCTGAAATCTTTGGAAAAAGAGGTTGTGTTTCTTTATACTCTTAGTCTGGAGCTACAACACAAACAGTTTGCCTAGCAGTTGTGACCATCCTGGTGGCTTTCTTTGTGAAACATGAGAAAATGCCAGCTAAAAGCTGAGCTGTGGAGAAGAGCTGAGGATAATTTTTTAATTTTGAAGCAGATATTACCTTTTCTTATCAGGAAATGGCTGCAAAATAGCAATTACATGGGGAACCATGCCCATTGGGCATGAGAAAACAGCTTTTGGGCCCTCACAATCAATTTTTGTCTTTTTTTTTCTCTTCAGAGTAGGGAATTGAACACCCACTCTGTTCACTTAACAGGGATGTCTAAAGAATCAGCCGCTCTGTGATGTCCAAAGGACATGACATGCAATGCATTTTGGCATTTACGGTTTGAGAAAAATGAGCCTGAAAATAGGTAAAGTAAATGGAGACAGAACACGGTGGGCTGTTAGAAGGAGCAGCAAAATATTGTGGTATGTACACGGCAGAGGAGAAACAAGGTGACAAGGGGAAGAGCAAGCAGTCCAGAGTGGTCCTGTCTGGTGTCTAGTGAAGATGGGTTTTGAGGCAGTGGAAAAAATGGTTTGTTACAATGCAAGAACCAAAGGAATTTCTGCCTGGAATTAGGCTGTTTCAGGGGAAGATGGGGTGGTGGTCTTCTTTCTGACATTGCACCAATCCTAAGAAGCAGAGAAACCTACAACAGTCAAAAGAAGAGGCATTTGCTAAAACAGAGTCTATACACTGTACAGACCAGTGGATCAAAACCTGACAGAGAGTATTGCGTGTTGTGAAGCAAAGAAATGAATTTTCCTGCTCAAGCACCTTGCTATGAAATGGGAGGTCACTGAGGGGCCAGTTACTTGTGGTGGGATAAAGGAAGAGATTTTAAGAGTGAGCAGATGGTGACATATTTTAAAGATAATATAAAAGGGGAATCCTCAGGGCAGATGTTTTCTCAAAGACACCGGAACACAGCATTGCAATGACAAGAAAATATGCAGAAAATGTGTGGCTGTTAGAGGATGGCAGCAACCAGATGGTTCAGATTAACTCAGCAAAGACTGCTAACGCAAAGTGCAGCAGCAGGTGGGTCAGGCCTCAATGGAGCTGCAGCTGTGCAGCAAGCTGTGTATTCTCCATCCTCTTTACAACAGTGGAAACATCTGGCCATGAGACTTAATGGAATCATAGAACGGTTTGGGTTGGAAGGTACCTTCAGGATCATCTAGTTCTAATCTCCCTGCCATGGGCAGGGACACCTTCCACTAGTCCATGTTTCTTAAAGTTCCATGCAGCCTGACTTCTCTAAGACTTCAAGGAATAGGGCATCTGCAACTCCACTGGGCAACCTACTCCAGTGCCTCAACACCCTCACAGGAAAGAATTTCTTGCCTATATCTGATGTAAACCTGCCTGTTTTCAGTTTAAAGCCATTCCCCCTTGTTCTGTCACTACACACCCTTGTAAAAAGTCCCTCTCCAACTCTCCTGTAGGCCCCCTTCAGGTACAAGAAGGCTTCTCAAGAGTCACCCTAGAGCCTTCTCTTCTCCAGAATGAGCAACCCCAAATCTGTCAGCCTGTCTTGAAAGGAGAGGTAGTCCAGCCCACTAATCATCTTTATGGCCCTCCTCTGGACTCATTCCAATAGATCCATCTCCTTTCTGTGGTGGAGACCCCAGAGCTGGATGTAGCACTGCAGGTGGGGTCTCCTCAGAGCAGAGTACAGGTGGAGAATCCCCTCCCTTGCCCTGCTGCACACAATTTTTTAATGTGACCTCACACTTTTCACTGTATTGTGTTAAACTCTTTAAAATGCTCTGCTTTGAATACTTAAGATAAATGTAAACCTTGTTGTGAGAGAAATTTGTTCTAGTTATATGAGAAAATGATGAAAAACTTGCAGTTTCATCTGGTTCATGACAGCCGATGCACCTTGGCAGATTTGACATGTGCCACCCAGCAAAAAGAACAGGATGACATAAGCTTGCCAGCAGCCAGACAAGGGATAATGCATAATGAAGGTTTTTGATGGAGCAGCTAAGACCTGGACAATGTTTGAGCTCATGGGGATGTTAGGGAAGGGAAGAAATTGTTCAGAGAAAGGACATGGGAGATTTTAGAAATGAACAAAGATTATGAGCTTGGAGATTTATAGAAGTGCTGCTCTACAGGCAAAGCCATGTGATGGGGGCAGCCTCTGGCCCTGTCACAGAAAAGATGATGGTGCTGGCTTCCAAGTGCATCTGGAGGGAGTGCAGACCCTTAGGATCCCCAGGCAAAAAGCATAGGCAATTCAGGGTTTTGCCAAGCCCAGCACTGCCCTGTGGTTTGAGCAACAGAAGCTGAAGCAGAGCAGGTTCCTGAAGACTGCTAGACATGTTTAGCTTGGCTCCTCTCAGGAAGGTCTGTTTTATAAGTTTTCCTCTTGTACAGTGCAATTTTATCTTTCATTTTTACTGTATAGGAACTATCTGCACATTTTGGAGACAATGCTTGCCAAGAACAATTATTCCTGTTGCCTCAAAACATAAGAGACTTAGAAAAGCCTAAGAAGTTTCTTAGCTCTAGTGCTGAAAACGTGGCACTTCTGCAGAGACAATATCCTCTCTGGAGACACAGCAGCGTGGGGATGTGAACGCTTCAGCAAGCAACTGGACTTCTAAGGGCTTTGTCTTTGCAAGATCATCAATGGGACCTGCTTTGCCTTCAACACTTTATATCAACAGCATACTATTAATCATTAGTGACTGGCCAATAACTTCTTTTATTGGGTTGGCTGAGGTTTAGCTGAAAGTTCAGTCAGGCAATGGACTTATGAATGTGTTTCTAGGAAAAGGTTTTATTGTAGAAGTTTAAAAGTCCTCACACTGTAATCCCTGTTTCAGGGTGAAAAGTGAACTTCAGATGAAGTGAAACATTCATTGTCATTGACACAACAAACTTGTTGTAACTTGCTGCCAAAGTGTTGGAATGAGCTGTATTTTTTTGATTTAGAGCATCTGCTGACTGATATTTTACAGCTATGCTCAGTGGCTGAAGTAGGAATTCAGAAACATGAATATCATGAAATCCTGATATGGATTTCATATACTTTGAAGCGCTGTTAGCCTCTTCCACCTGCCTCCCCTTGGAGACTGTGTGAGTGTTTTCTTTTCCACCACTGCTCATCTTGCAATTTATTTTCATTTAACGTGTGCCTTTGTGGTATGTCTGCTGCCCCTGAAGCAGGTTCTCTACATCCCTCTGCATTTAACCCTCAGGTCTTTTCTGGTAAAATCTCACAGTGTGTCCACTGATTCTCAGCAACTTCAACTTTTTTTTTTTTTCCTTTTCTGTTTAGAGAATTATACTGCAGCAATCTCACGGTGTGGGATTGATCATCAATTCCATTGATTATATTTTCTGAGGAGAATTTTGTCCCCACCTTTTTTTCAGTTGAAGATTTGGATTGTAACTGTCATGCAGGTTAAAAATTTCACTGGTGCTCTAGGCTGTATCAAAGGCAAAATCGGGGTTTGTCATCTTTCATTGTTACCAAAATCGAACTCTTCCCTGACTCACTGAGAAAACATTCTCCTGTTTGATTAGCTGCAGTGGACAGATAAATTAATAAGAAGAATTGAAGTAATTGCACTGAAAACAGGATATTTAGGAGCACGGTTGGAAGCCTCTGCCTGTTATTTTAATTCAGAGAACTGGATGTCATCTCCATGTAGCCTGATGGTGGCTTGCAGGAAAAAGCGAAAGCTTTGTTGGTGTGCCCCCAAGGAATGTGGGGCACAAGGAAGGGAAGACCTGAACTCAGAGCAACAACTCCCAAGGTATTTCTTCATTTTTACCTGCCAGGTTTGTTCTTGCTGAAAGTAAACTGAACAGCTGGAAGGTTTTGGCTGGATCCAGGCCACAGCAGAGAGACCTTTGCTCTTGTTACTGGGCTCTTTTGGATTCATTAGATTTCTGTCCATGCTGGTCTCTCACGTAGCTTGCTGTGGGAGGAGGAAGGGGCACAATACTTCTTACAGATACTTCTGTTTATCTCATTAGGGAAAAATTCACCTCCGGACAAATGTGTTTTCATGGTGATGCTGTGACAATGATTGAGGAAGTTAATGGAATTGGCATATTTACCCTTCACATGGGACCTCCAAATATTTCAGTATTCTTCAACTGAAGGAGGAAAACCCAGCTTGTCAGCTCAGCCTACAGGTTGGAAAAATAATGTTCTACTTCTTTATAGATGAGATCTGAGTCAAGGTCTTAGCATGCTCAAACAGTAGGACTGCTCACCGATGGGTTTGCCATGTATAGAGATCTTTTCTATATTCACATGGATATAGTTGCATACCTATAGATATATTTATATATACATATATGATTTCTGTATAATCAAGCGTATCTTCCCATGCTCATAGCTCTCTACCTGACTAGGAAGTCCTGAAGATAAGTCATGCCATCCTCCTCACTGTCATCTCCCACCCCCAAAACAGGTCTTGGTAAGCTGGAGAGCCATGAACAGGATGTTTGTTTTCAGGTCTAGCTTTGTTGCCTGAGCCTGTCACTTAACTCTGCAGCTGTAGGACAAACATCTTTTGCCTCAGCTGCACTTTCCCCTAATGCTGCCTTGCTGCACGGCCAGGGGAAGGGAAGGAGAGGAGGTGTTTGGAATTGCTGTTTGGGTAAACCAGAGTGACTTTGCAAAGAGGACTGGAGCACTGATGTACCACAAGCCAAGCAATGCTGATCTGTGTGGGCAGCCACAGCTGGGTGCTGGAGTGGTCACTGCTGGGACAGCCTGGATTATGCTCTGTAATGGCATGGCTGTGGTTTCTAGTGTAAGACAAAGGTTTCCCATGGCTCATTTTCATGGTGGTCTCAAGTTTGTGATGTTCCCCTTGGGAGCTGGAACTCAGCACTGGTCGTTTGTTGTACTGCCCTGCCCTGCCAGGCTGGAGGCTGGGATGTCTGTCAGGACGTCCCCTGGACAAAGCAATGCTGCATGGTGAGGAGTGGCAGGGGAAATTCCTTGCTGATCCCTGCAGGAAGACATCTCCTTTTCCAGGCTCCTGGGACAGCATTAACCTCCTAATTACAGTGATCCCTGTAATTACTGGGGATTGCCTCAGCCAAACCATTTGCCCTTCTAGCCACAAGAATTCGATTTACTGACTGTTCCTCTTCAGTATCAATTACACACCCTCCACCAAAATCCCAAGCACTCAGACCCTGAGACAGGCATTTTGGGGAGTTTTCCTCTAGAGAGAAAAGACTGGCTACTGCCATGGAAATTGCTTTTGCCTTTTATGAGGTGCTTGCACTTAAGCACAGGCTACAAGGCTGTGTTGCTTCTGAGCAGCCAGCTGTGCAATCTCCTGGCTGAGGTGGTTGTAGTGATGCTTCCAGATGTGCAGCACAAGAGAGGAAACTGCTGTTTTACCACTGGGAGGAAGTTACTCTCCTTTCTGCCCACACCAGGGTACCTGTGCCAGGGCAGACGCACTCACAAGCTAATTGGAACACAGAACAGGGTTGGCATGAGGATGCTGCGACTTTGGGTCCTCCTGTTCATTGTGGAGGATGTTCTGCTTGCAGACTGGGGTGGCTGGAGGTCCTGAGGGGGTTGGGACACAAACACTTGCTGAGCAGCAAGTAATGCTGCTGTGTATCTGTGTGAGATGTATCTTCCTCATCAATGCATCAGAGAAATATCTGTGGAGTTTGAGATTGATATGTTTCACTTGTAAGGGAGAAACACCTAGTGATGGGGTTAAAAGCCAAGGTACAGAAATGATGGAGGGCAGCTTTCTGAGATGTAAGAAATTCAGTAACTACTACCAAGATCCTCTTTATTACAGTCAGTATGCCAGTTTTGTTTTGGTCTCTGGCATACCTGAAAAGAGATGGTCTTTCGAGTCATTGTCTCATCCCAGATGCCCATGAGAGGTCAAACACCACACAAAGGTTCATCATGGAATAAGGGATGAGACAAGGCCAAGTCAAGCAGCATTTGGAGCAGCAGCCCTTGCCATAAATTTGGGGACCAGGACAGATTTTGTCCACTCTTGTGACTTTTCAAAGACAAGAGGAGTCAAGAGGGTTGTGCTCATCTCCTGCCTCTCCCCTTGCACTTGAACTGTTGGTGGAGTGGGGCATGGCTGTGCTTTTTGTTCTTCATGAGGCTATGCCAAGCCAGATGAAGGGAAAAAATTATACGGCTTTGGATTGAAGTAGTGTAAAAAAGGAAGTCTGGTTTCTCACCCAGTGAAGCAGAATCAAACTAAGTCTACATAGTTTGGCAGGAAATACCCCTTCTGACTCCAGATTAAATGTGTTATTTCAATAACTCACAAGAAAAGAAAGGAAATGAACAACTACAAGCAAAATGCCTGAGAGGAAGGCAATGGACCCGTACTTTTTCTGACTCTCAGGAGGTGAGAGGGCCATATTCACAAACATTTCCATCCCTGGAGCCACCCACCTGCATCTGCTGAGAGGGTGACCAGGTGACAGATGTTTTGCACCTGTAAAGTGCTCTTACACTCTCCTCCAACACTGCTCACTTTGTATAAATGTCTTTATTAAATCCCATTAGTTGCATTGCAAAATATCACAGAAAGAAGATTTTTTGCTCAGATGTCTCAGACTGATGATCTTACAGTATGTTTTAGTATTACTCATAACTGCAGGTGAGTGGAAAGATTTTTCAAATAAATCATTACTGTGAGTATCAGATTTTCCTGTTATTCAAGGAAAGGGAACACTATCATCATTTTGAAAAAGCTCTATTAACTTTTGAAATCCATTGGGAGGGCAAGAAATAGTAATGGAAAACTAAAAACAACAGTGGGATTCATCTTTGAAAGAGTAGCTGATGTGTAGGCACATCAGAAATGCACACCTGCATCTCATTTTCATGAGTATCTTTCTGGAAGTGAAGCAGTGTTACAGAAATTGCATTTCTTCTGCTACATTAAAATTTTCTTGTTAAAATTGATGAGCCAAAAGATGGGGTGCAAGATGTTTCACTGAGGGAGGGAGGGAGGGAGGGAGGGAAGGAAGGAAGGAAGGAAGGAAGGAAGGAAGGAAGGAAGGAAGGAAGGAAGGAAGGAAGGAAGGAAGGAAGGAAGGAAGGAAGGAAGGAAGGAAGGAAGGAAGGAAGGAAGGAAGGAAGGAAGGATTTTTTTTCGAGCAGCTGTGTAAATCAGTAACAGTTCTGCATTCCTCTGATGGTGTTTTAAGCCACCATCGCCTGACTATGATGTACAACTTGTATAAAGCACACTGGTGAAACTTGGGCTTTGTTGCAGTCACTCAGCTTGGAGGAAATTCCCAAGCTGGGAGCTGGGAGTTGTATGTGGATCTGAACTACCTCTGAGATTGGTGTCTAAGTCACAATGCACTTTTTCTGAATGTGGGGTTCTAGGCAAGGGAGATAGATGGAGATGTGCTGTCATTCTTGCATGAACAGCCATTGCCACTAAGAAGTCCAGCAAAGGTATCAGCCCTGGACTTGGAAAAGCAAGGAGATCATGCATAATGATGAGGAGGAACTGAGAAGGAGCACAGCAGCCTGTACTGACCCAGCACGACCATTCTTATATTTAATTCTGACATTTAATTCAAAATTACATTCACAGTCTTTAATCAATCAAACCCAGCAAATCTTACAGTAAACATTTGTTATACATGGATGTTGCTTCCTTATGCTCCATGTATGCCTGCTCTGTTTTTCTCTTTTGTTTTGATCATGAACTTGAAGTGGGGTGGAGAATCATTTTGTTATATGTCTAAATAACACCCTACCAAGATGTGCATTGGTCCATGCCTAGAATTTCTAGGCACTTTCTTGATATAAATAAATACAAATAATCTCTACTTCTCAAAAAGCAAGTTTGATGTTCCTGTAAACAGCCTAAGAAACAGAAAGAGCTGCAACCTCACAGGCTGAGCCATTAGCCAGACGCACTGTATAAAAAATATCAACAAGTAACAGCGTAGTTACAGATTCTGTGATGCAGATTTTAAATCCCATTTGTTTACTGAGAACATGGCTCTGGATAGGCACTGACGCTAGGTGAGATGAGGGGTGAGGTACAGGGGAAGAGGCTGCTGTGACCAAACACAAGTAAAGGTCTAAGCAGTGTCAGCACCTGCATCCAACACATGCATGTGCCCTTCTCTTACACCAGTGCTGTATTTAATCCAGCACGACCTGCTAATGACTGCAGGACACAAGGACAGGCATCTCCCACTCCACATCCCCATGAGACAGCACCTTCGTATTGTGCTCGCTGAGCTCTGATGAGATTCACTGACTGCCCATGGTGGCACAGTGTTGTTGCACACTCTTCCTCCACAAAACAGTCTCCCTTTAAAATTACTTTACACATACTGGTAAGGGCTGTGTGCTGCCAGGATACATCAGCCATGAAGATGCTGGTGGATCACAAAATGCTCGGGTTTAGTCTTAGGTGTTTTCCCTGCAACAGGGAGATGGAATTCTCCTTTTCATGCAACAACACAGGTATCTCCCGTTCCATCCTTTCTGCAGGAAAAGAAAGGTTGTTACGCACATCCTGTTGAGAACTCAGTTGTCCTGTTGTATGTTATTTTTCAAAGAAAAGCCTGGTTTTAACGTTAAAGAGGCAGAACTGCTGTGAGATCATGTGGGGAACTGGAGGATGATCTTTGCCTTAGTTGTATTGAAAAATGTTCTGCACAGGTCTTCAGAAAAAAAATACCTAAATGCCTTTCCTGCAAAGACTGAATAAGCACTGTGGATTTTCCTTCTGATTTTAAACATGACAGGAATCAACGACATCTGGCCCTGAATGAAGGGAAGACCACTAAGCCAAACTGAAGTGAGGAAGGGAATGTGATTTTGCTAATACCCTACATGTATTGATGTCGGTCCACACATCAATGTACAGATCTCTTGGCTCAAAGGCAAGAATGTTTCTATATACAAGAGTCCAGTTGAGGATGGATGTGAGTAACCCAGCAAGAGCCAAACAATACACCTGTTCTTTCCAATGTTTGCCTCATCTGTGCTCCTGTCACTCTGCTGATTTTGCAGGATGGAAAGCTGGTTATTTGCTGTGCCTGGCAACAGTGACAGGCAAGGGTGAGGTTACCCAATGAGTCAGAAAACGCTTGCAGGAGTTAGTTCTGGCAGTCAGTCCTGCTGCAAAGTCACATTTCTTTTATGCATCTGCCATTTATGTTGTTGGTAACCATAATTTTGACAGCCCCTTAAGGGTTTTAGCTTTATAAGTATGAACAGTTCTTCAAGGATTTCTGAAATGAACAAGAGCACCTTGAGGCTCAGGTCCTTTGGCACCTTTCTGTGTGGCTGAGTTCACACATATTGTGAAGAAAAACAATAAACCTGAATTTTTTCTTTATTTGTTGAGTGCAGGAGTAAATGTGGTGAACTGAGCCCAGTCCACAAGACGAGCAGCAGGGACCAGGCTTCAGTCTGGAAAGGGCAGTAGAGCCCTTGCTCCTCCTGCCTCACACTTGACAGACATCAACCTCACATCACACCCACAACTAAAATTGCTTTTGCAAATTCTTCATAAATGTGCAAAAGTCACAAATACAAGGTGCCACAGGAATAGAGGTGGGATCGGGGCACTAACATTGGGTCCCTACAGTGGTTTTTCTACACAAAGATGATTTAGGGATTGCTGGAGACTGTAGGTCCATGCTCCGCCTCAGATGAGCATATTCTTCTCCCTAGGACAGTCCCTTTATGCTAGGACTGTTGACAGGGGTTGTCACATTTGCTTTGGAGTGTTTGAAGGTTCTCAGCTCACCAACATTTTTGCACTCACATTGCAAGTTAAATGTTTCTTTTAATTTGCCAGTCAAACTGAGATAATATATTGCAACAGAGATGAACACGTTCTTGAGTGTTCCTTTTTCATGTAGTGGTCCACTGCTCTTTGACCTTACCTGAACATGAATTTTTGCTCCGTCCTACAGGATTTAAATACTTAGATACTGACAGCAGTATCTTAGATAAAAAGATACTTACACAAAAAGATACTTATTTGGGGACATACCTTATCTTTGTCCTCCTACACGTCTCCTGAATCATTCTATTTCAATCTGCTCTTTTTGTGCTGCGTTTGCATGAAACCAGTCCTAACATTCAGGGTGACACCTCCTCCCCCATAACGCTTATCTAGATATAAGGGACACTTATCTGTTTGATGGTTTCAGCAGAGCTAAAGGCTCAAGACTTTAGTGAGTGTATTTATATGAAGAAAAGGAGATATTCTTTGGCACTGGTTTCTCAAAACTTGTAAGTGCCATTCCCTTCAGGGTAGCATTATTTCTCTTACAGCATATGTGATGGAGTTGCACCGAAACTACATCCTAATCCCTATGTTAAGTCTCACAATATCTATAGATTTGGATAAACAGTGTTTGATATCCCTTTGTAGCAGATCCACAAGGTATTTCATAAGAAATAACAAGTGGGCTCCTATTCCTTCTCTAGAAAACTTTGATCCACGTCTCAGAGTTGGCTGGGAGTACAGAAAGCAGGAGATTTATGGATGATTAAAAGGATGACATCATGTTTCTGGACTGCTCTCCATGTCACTGCTGTCTGTAATGATCTATGTTTTAGGCAGAACTGCGCTTCTGCCTATTTCAGTGCCCTTGCCTGCACCCAAGAGGGGATGGATCACAAATCCAAGCCCTGGGACACCTTATTCCCCCTGTGCACAGCTTTTCCCTCCATGTTGGCAGGGCCAGGCACAGGACAGCCTGGAATGGCCACTCCTCCATCTGTAAGCTGATGGTGTTTGGGAAGGGGGTCAGGTTGTAAGTGTTTGCTGAGACAGCTGTCACTTAGTGTTTGCCAAATTCTAGTCAACCTTCCTACAGCTGGGCTTTGCCTTCCAGCTTTGCTGACGTGGCCAGAGACTTAAGGGTATTTGTGAACACAGTGAGTAGCACTAGGATCCTTCCAGGATTGTGAGTTTGCCTTTGGCTGGCTGAGGGGGCCAAGGTGGGAAGGAGGAGGAGGAGGAGGAGGGAGGAGAAAGGCTCTTCTGATGCTCTTGGACCTGACAGCAAGGTTCCCACAAAGCTTTGCACACAGAATTGCCAGAGCAAGGCCCCTGTCCCCAAGGGTGGCATCAACTCAGTGGCATACGTTGCACAGGAAACAAGACCCTGTCTTGCACTGTCATTGTGCATTTAGCAAATTTTTGCTGCCAGATCTCACCAACACTTGCAGTAACCACTGATAAGCAGGTAGTAATAGGCGTTTACAAGCAGCCATAGAGATTGTGGAGCACAAGTCAGGCAAGTCACTGCAGAGTCCCAGTTCTCAGCCCCTGCTCCACTGGTGTGTAGGAGGGAATGTGTGTCAAGATCCAATTTTGATCTAAATAACTCTGTGGGCCAGGCTTATGACATAGGGCACTTGCTGCTTGTGCTCACAGGGAACTCCTCCTTTGACTGTTGGTATTGTCAGAAAATGTAAAAATTGTCAATATGTTCAGAAACTCCATGTCTGCTCTCCTGACAGAGAGAGTGTTTCTGGTGTCAGAAGGAGTGTCACACCTTGAGAAACATGGGAACCAGGGGTAGCTGGTGGTTACTAGGTGTTGGGATTTTCAGGCTCGAGCAAAAAAAAAATTGCCAGTCAACTCCTAATAACCCTCCTTTCTAAATTAATGGCCGCTTGTGCAGACTTCTCTGAGTGTATCAGCCTTTGGGAAATGATGATGATACTGTTACTTCACCCTTCTATCATCTTAACACTTCTTTTCCAGCGTTTTTCCTATTGTGATGCCTGCTTTAAAGTATTTGTGGTAGCAAAAAAAAAAAAAAAAAAGAGTCTAACAGAGACACAGAGAGCACATTTAGAAACTTGGATGTCATATATATTAAACTCAGACAGTGAAACCCATGGAATGCAGGGCTTTCCAAGAGAAAAATGTGGCCTGAGCTATGGAAAATGAGTTTTCTTCCAGCTCTCATAAGTTCTGGAGCAACCTTTGTAAATCTGCAGACTGCTCAGTGGATGACCAGCTATCTGCAGAAAGTCCCAAGAAGGCTTGCCATGGAAATTCCAGGCATTTCTGAGAGAACTGAATAAAAAGCATCTGTCTGAGCTAGTGAATAATCTCTTTTGATCTAAGTTCAGATATGAGGTTTTGTAGTGGTTTATGTCAATCAGGGTATGAAACTATCATAAAACATGTCAGTAGATAATAGTAAATTTATTACATCAAAGTCAGTAGCATATAATGACTTAACTCTGTGGGACTGCATCAAGACCTACTCAAATATTTTTAGCACTTATAAAGGAAACAGACTTCAGTGTGGATCCCTTCTCTGCTATGTATTTATGTGTGCTTTTATGTTTTTGAGGCAAGAGTGATGAACTTTGTCCTCTTGCAGAACATTTATAATATCAATAGGACTAGATGAGAAATCTCCAGTCAGATATTGATGTATCAGTGTGACATACCAAAAATATCAATACCACCCTGAAAAATGACACACAAGCTTTGTCTGTCAGTGTTTCTGATCACTCTGAATTGGAGCTGCTTCAGAGACAAAACAAAAGTGCCAATCTTTCAGCAGATGTAGGTCAGCACTTCTCTACCAGCATCACAGAGCTGCAAGGAATGTAATGGAAGAGTGTCAGGTGGTAAGTCGTATCACGTCTCATCACACCTGCTCAGGTGTTTCTTCTAGACGTGTCTCATGTTATGGAAATGACTTGGGGAACCTCAGTCATCATAAATATATCCTCTCCTGGTCCCCCTCTCTGCAGCTGTGATGGTGCCACCTGTACAGACCTCCTTAGCAGGAGTGGTCCTGCTCCCATTCCCACATCAGTGGCTGCCACCCCTTCTTCTTCATTCCAGGATGCCTGAGCAGATTGGAGTGGAAGCTGGTGTGAGAGAGGAAGATCAGGACAAAACACATCATGCCCCACCAGTGTTGCAGCCACCTCTGCAGAGGAAGTTTACCCACGCTGTTTCAAAGCCTCATATTCCCTCAGAAAAGGGACTCAAAGATTGGAGAATCACCAGGTCCTAATAGCATCACCTGCCGTGGTGTGGATGCTTGGTCACATAGGTATGTGTGAAAGAAGAGAACTAATCTTTGTCTAAAGGCTTAGTGGTTTCACCTCACTTAAAAACTTCGTTCACAGGAGAGAAGCTGCTCTCTCCTGAGGACAGACACAGAGCAGAATGGGCAGAGTTATTCATTACCTGGATTTCTGTGTCCATCTCTAGGGTGGGTTATGCTTAAAGAAGCCTGACGCACTTTGCAGAAATGTCATGAAATAGTTTCCACTGCTTTGAATTTTTCCCTACTGTTAGCCTAGTGAAACATGAGTCAATGCTCTCAATTGTTTGTCAGGGTAAACAGGTTATAACATTTCCTACAGGAACTACAGGGGGTTTTTAGATTTAGTTTTATTTATCTGGTACTTGTAAAGATGTAATTTGTTTTTCTATTGTTTATAAGATATCTCATTAAGAAGGAAAAGGTTTTTATTCTCACATTTGCTTATTTGACCGAATGCCAAGGGAGGGCACAAGGAATTTGCTAGCAACAATGATGCAGGATAATTTCAGCAAGCTGCAGGTCTTTCTGGCAGACAATAGAGAGCTTTGAGCAGGCCAGTAAATAAAATAGATACTGGGTGCAAAGCTTCATGGTTCAGGACTTTAGGAAGGGAAGCAACTTGCATTACAGAAAGTTAACTCTCTGCTTCGCCCTGAAGTAACTTGCCATTTAGGGAAGAACATACTTTTATCAATTTCTGAAGATTATATAAATTTCAAGTTTTCAAATAATATGACATGTGGGCTAAGAAATACACTTTCTGGGGAAATTTCTCTAGGCATGATTCCTTTGGCAGCTGGATTCCTGTCTTTCATCTGCAGGAGCCTCCTTTCTAGTTAGCAGCAATGCGTTCTGACAGAATGTGTGTGATAGAGAAGAAGCAGAAGCACAGCAGTGGTGGTAGAGCCAGAGGTGTGAGTCTGATATAGGCTTGAAGTAGAGATTGCGCTTTAATGACCTGACTGCAGGTCAACATTTGATCATTTGAGCAGCTGATAAAGGATGGGAGATGCTGATTGAGATAGGTACATTGATTGATTTATTGATTGCTATAGACACACAAGATAGTGTTTGCAGACAAAATCTGTAGATTTATTTCAAAAGAGATGCCCCAGGATATTGGACCTCTTCCTGCTGTATGAAATCCTGTTCTGACTGGTGCAGGGAATGTGACAAGACAGGATGTTAAACTCAGGTTTCTGCACAGAGGGGCTCTGCCAGCACAGCCACTTTTGGGGATTCTGAGGAAGGAGCACACCATGCAGCATAGTTTTAGGCAGGCAGTGCCGACCATGCCAGCAGAGTGCCACCAAGGCAGCCTAGTGCTCCATCTGAGGAGCAGGGTCCAGCTGTCCCAACAACAGGTAGAGTTGTACTTGCGTCAGCAGCACCTGACATCGTTGCAGTGGCACACATTCCCAAGGCAGGTCTGTTTGGAAAAGGCAATTCTTTATGCTGCTGAAATTACCTGGGACCCTCTGATTAAACAAGACCTTTGAGGAGAAATACAGAGGAAAGGATACAAGTACTGATTTACATACTGTAATGGGAATGTGGGCCACAGGATGCAGTAGATCTTGTTGGCATTGCTTTTGCCTCTGCAGGGTCTCCTTTTTCCACTTCTGTATTTCCCAGTATGCCCACCATTGCTGGGCGAGAAGATGTAGGCAAACTAGAAAAAACACGTCTCTGGAATGAAAGACCCTAATAAATTAAAAAGGCAGCTCAAATGGGAATGCTGATAGCAGTAGCCAATGAACATCCACTCTGCTGGACATTCACCATCACTGCTGGATGTTGAGAAAATCTGCAAGACCACCCAGTGACCATGGCTTATGCATGTGGAGACCCACTCCAAGACTAACCATGGCTGGGAATTGCTTCCCTTATCCACATATACAGCTCCTGCCACCACTGGCAGTGCTACAGAAATTTCAGGACTTTTCCCATGCATAGTGTATTCATTCCATATTTTTCTTCCTATGCAACACTGTGGGGAATAGATTATTCCTGTTTTGGTTTTGGCTTACTCTGAACAAATTGACTGTTTTTTGCTTTGGAAGGAATACTGTATCTTCTGTTTTCTTTGATTGTTAACATAAGAATTAAGTCTGCAAGCAGGCTGTTTTTCATTAACCCCAGTGCTTCCTTCCTTGTCTTTTATGTCTGCTAGACTCACCCGGAGCAGAGGAATGACGGAGGTGAGTCACAGGATTGTTTGCAAAACATGTATTGGGGATTCCTAAACACATCCTACCTTTTCTATCCATTTGCAAATGATTAGATGAAATGTAAAGCATTTCCTAAGAAAACAAAATAAAATTGAAATAAATCCCAGATGAGTCGTGAATTTCATTTCTACCCCCCCCCCAAAAAAAAAAGAAAAAAGAAAAAATAAGCGCCTTTGAAGAGGTATTCAGGGCTGCCTGTGCTATTTGTGTCAGGCACACTTTTTGCATGCACATTTACTGTGTATTGGCTGCCCTTAATTTATCCATTTAATGTTCAGGTATTTCCAGCCATTGCTGGATCTCCATTATTCCACCTCTTAGATGCTCCTTTGCATTCTCCCTGACCAGCACATCATGTGCAGCTTTCTTCTCCCACCCTCCCTGTTCCTTCCAAGAATTCCTTTCAAGGAGTCTTCTGTTCTCTCCTTCAGCCAAAAACAAAGTCACAAGCTTTGGGCTTGGTTTGAAAAACTCGAGCACAGCTGCCTTGGGTGGGGTTGGAACCCAATGACCTTTACAGTGAAGTAAGAGCTGCAGTTCTGAGGTAACTTTTTTCCTACTGCATCTTAACCTCCCCTCCCCTCCCCTCCCCTCCCCTCCCCTCCCCTCCCCTCCCCTCCCCTCCCCTCCCCTCCCCTCCCCTCCCCTCCCCTCCCCTCCCCTCCCCTCCCCTCCCCTCCCCTCCCCTCCCCTCCCCTCCCTCTCCCTCTCCCTCTCCCTCTCCCTCTCCCTCTCCCTCTCCCTCTTCTCAGCAACTAGTAGAGTAAGTGGATCAGGCCTTGCTTTAAGCCTACATACCTGTCCCTAACCTTTTTCCAGAGCTGACTGCAGGAAATCCTGTCACTTAAGGACCATTTTTATTCATGTGGGGTGTTGTGCAGTCTTTAACCTTTCTTTTTAAAAAAAGGTATTTTCCATCCCTGATGTGTCACTTGTTCCCCCACAGTAACCTTGCTTAGCACTACTCCAATTCAATTTACTCTTTATAAAAAAAATTGTGCACAGCAGTACAAATTAGGTGTCACGAGAACTTTGTGTAATCTCACTGATTCATGAGTCCTTGTATTCGAGATACCTGTTTCATCTTGTGATCGCATCTGCTGTTCTAATGGATCCACCACATTTTTGGCTGGACATCATCCTAAATAATACACTTCAGTCTGTCTCCTCCATCATCTCACACAAACAAACTCCTGGGATATAGCAGAGATCCTTCCTACTAGACATTAAGTATATGACTTTGTACTTTTAATTTAATTTCTACTGTCCCAGACTTCAAGGTCATCCAGTTTTTTTCCCAAATGACATTGCAGTCCTTGCCTCTTGGCAGTTCCTTTCTATGTTGCATTAGCAAAAATTTCATTAACACATGAAAAACTGTAACAGGTCACTCAGGTCACTTCTGAAAGTGTTGCTGTGAGATCCAATACTTTTCACTGGATGAACTTCACAAATCTCTTCCAACGCAATCTGTTCTCTGCTTTTAGTCTGCTGTCACTTCCAGCTTTCCCCACAAGAAATGCAGTGGGAAATGTTTTACTCAAGGTAAAGAGCAGGTCTTTTGCATTTTCTTCTTCCAGAAAGCAGTTCTCCCATACCCCAAAAATCATGTTAGACCTACTAAATGCACTTTAGGTTTTGTTGCCTTTTCTGCTTGTCACAGTGCTTTTAGTTACTATGGCTTCACCCTTTTCCAGTTTTAGGTTCTCCAGGGTTATGGGGAATGCATGTGCCATCAACATTTCATGCATTATCTTCTTTCAAATTTACTTTCACCCTAGTTTTGGGAACCTGCTCTCTCCAGCTAGTGTCAACCGTTACATCTTTGTTCCCATGTTTGTTCAAGAACAGCATCTTTATTAAAAACTCAGGTTATAGGACTTGTCTAGATTATCCCTCATTTCAACCTTCTCCAGTTTGCATATCGGCCACACTTTTCATTCCTTCTACCTTCTATACATGGCAGAAAAAATATTTCATTTCTTTACAACTATTTGCCTTTTAAATTTCTACACTTGTACTTCCTGAACTTTTAACCATGAGCTTCTCTATCGGCTTTTTAATCTTTCCCATGCCCAACAGACTATGCTTGCTTGTGCTTACCCTTTTTTACGGTAATACTAATTTTTGTGCTAGCATTTTACTCAGTTAGGTATGCAGTCGTTCTGTGTAATATTTTTTATTTAAAACACAGTCTGAGAGTAGTTTTTGTACCTGTTTCAAAAAACTTTTGAACCTATGCCTAGAATACTTTTCATTTTATTTTATTTTGTAAAAGCATATCTTTGCCCTTTTTTGTGGTTTGAGGTTTTCACTGTTCTTCACACCAGTTCTGTCTGGTTTCTTAGAGTAACACTGACATGCAAATGCAATAAACATCAGTTAAGTGCAGTTTAATTGAACTGATCAGCTGACTATTTATAAGTATGGAGATAAATGTGATTTTATAGAAGGTAATTAGGGTTGCCATACAGCATGCAGGTTTCACTGCTCGGTCCTTTGATAGAGAGAGACTTAACATAGCAAGTATTTTGGCAGACACTACTATTGTTGCTTATTAAAATGATCTAATCCTAAAGTTAGACCACCTTTGCACAGCACAGCATGTGACTGTTCAATTTCCACACAGCTCCTCTCCTAGTGTGGTATTTTTTCTCCTCCTAGGGAAAACATGCTAAAAATGCATTCATTCTGGACCTCACGTCCTTGTGCAGTCTGGTGAGCACTTCAGTGGCTGGTGGAGGCAGAGCTCTCTCTGGCACATCTCTGAGCTGGGATAGGAGCTGGTGGCCTTGGCATCCCGAGGACATTGGCCCAGAGCCAGGTGGGGCCATGTGGGTTCTGAGCAGGGGTGCAGGGTAATGGTCCCCACAGGCAGGGAGATCATGTGGCTCCACTGGGAACATGCTCTGCACTAGTGGTGGGGACACCTGGATCCCACCTCCAGCAGAAAATGGCCTTGCTGGTGTCAGCACTTTGAAGGGGCTTGGTGCCTTGCTGTGAGCACAGGGTGCTTTGGGATGGAGGGAGAACTCCTCCTGCTCTCTGGGATGCTGCAGCAGCTTTACTGGTGGGTTCCCCTGTTGGCCAGCCTTAGTGACACCCAGGCTAGCACCTGTGGGAATGGGGCACTCCTTCATGACACCCCAGCAGTAGGATGAGGTGCAGCAGTCCCATGGACTGCCCCACTGTAGCACCTACATCCAGCAGGGCTCTTCTCTAGCTCATTCAGGAACCTGTGCTGGGCAGTGGAGGAGGGATCTGATGTCACAGGACTTCCACCAGACTGCCCTGATACAGGGAATCATGGGCACTCTTGCCAGCTTTTGGCGACAGTAATTTGAGCTGTCACTTTTATCCTTATCTTACATCACTGTGGGTTTAGCCCCTGATTTTTTCTGTGCATGGTGAGGAGAAAGAAGAATAAATGTCTGGCAGGCAACCTTGTTATCTATTGCACATCAAGGGTGGGATTTCTGTGAGGCAAGAATCCCACAATGGACTTGATTTCTGCATATTTGCTCAGATAGTGCATGCACTTTTTCTTTCCTAGGTCCTCTAGTTAATGATAACTTTTCATTTACCTCAGATCCCACAGGGAACAAAGTACTTTGAAATACAGGCCGAGTAATACAAAATTAAAGTGACTCACTTGGAATAACAAAACTGAAAAATCCAAAGGCTACAGGAGTGTTTTTATTGAAAGAAATAGGATGCTCCTTCAGCTCTAGCTGCTGTTCTTTGTAAGGGCATAAAGGTAGGGAGCTGCACCTGAAGGATGGCGCAGAGCCAAGCTGGGGCTTGGTGTAACTGGGTGTATATAGAAATCATCCCATGATATGAAAGATTAGTGCAAGCTTCCCCCTCCAAACAGAAAAAGGCATGAAGGAATGAAAGACTGGGTAAAATTCCAGCCCTGCTGAAGTGGGTGGGAATTTTGTCTCTCATCATTCAGTACAGGAATCTCCCCTAAAGACTAGTAAGAAATTTTGCAACTGTGTAGTAATGTGTGCCAGGGAAAAATCAGTGCTTGGCTAAATGAGTATTTGATATTACATCTGTTTACATGCTTTCCACCAAAGCTATACTGTGTAGTTTCTCCTTCAGGGACAGAAAAGCCTGGAAAGGCCTCTCTGAAGGGAAGGAGCAGAAAGAGCCCTTCTTTCTGCCCATTTATGTTTGTCACATGCCAAAGAGGTTCTGGCGCTGTGTGAAGCTTGTGGTTTTTCTTCAAAGGCGCTGTGTCGCTTCAGACAATCCTGGCTGACTGCCCCTGGTGTGCACTTTTGTTTTCTAACACAACCTCCTCGGAAAATACGATGTCACAGCGTTGGCCAGTCCAATCAGTCAGTTTGTCCCTCTTGGTTGGTGTCTCCTGTAGTAACATGATGAACAAGTGGTAGAGGGTTTTTTGTTGGTTTGGGGGTTTTTTTGGTTGTGGTTTTTGTTTGGTTTGTGGTTTTGTTTGGTTTTGGTTTGTTCGTCTGTTGGCTGGGGGGAGGGGTATGGTGAAGGGTTGCAGGGTTTTTTTAAATTAGTTTTCCATCAGCTCCCAGAAAAATTAGTCTATGAAATGGTGACTTTCTCATGAACCTTTGTATCCCATTGGTATATCCTTTCTGCTGGACCAATTCATCCCACTTCCCAGGCAGTTCCCAGTATCCTCTGCAGAGCTACATCCCTGGGTTTTGTCAGTCTCTTCTCCTTCAGACTGCACAGAGTATTGGACTTGGTTAAAAACATAAATGGAGTAATTCCACAATAATCCTGTCAGATAAGCAAGAATTATCACCCCCCCTCCCCCCTTACACCTGAAGCATGGGAGGTTTTCTAGTGTCCTGGAATATGCAGTTGCCAAAGACCAGCTGATTTCCCTATCACACATCATGTTTTTGTCTGGAGGAGATAGATTGTTTTTGAGTGGGGTGGAGATGTCTCCACTGACACTGGGTGTGCAAAGAGATGATGGGGAGAACTGCTAATTTTGGTGATTGACTGGAAGGGACATTCCCTGTCCAACCTTTGGTGAGCAAGTGCAGGATTAGCTTAATAAACTACAAGGATTTTTTTTTTATTTCTTTATCTTTTAATTAAAAGAAGGGAGGGATGTGTTCAGTTTGTAAACACAAATGCAAACACATTTGGTAACTAAGCAGTTTGGCCAGCATCCTGCTTGTAAAAGCTGAAGTTTGCAGTTAGACTTTGCAATAATAGCATATAACAGTACACTGAGTATTTGCCATGAAGTGATTTCATCTTTTCTGTTAATACAGTTTACCCAGTGCTGAGACTGATGTTTTTAAAAGTCAGATGTGACAAAGGAAAAAGTTAATCCTTTGGAGAAAGAATAACATGCTGATTAGCTTCATTATTAAGAGCTATATGAATATGCATTTATAACATGTTAGACTGAATATCTCACGGCTTGAGTGCAGATCATCACAAAAATCATTGCCTAAGAATGCAGAAAATGCTTTTGTTTTAAAGAAAATAAACATTTTCTGTGATTTTATGACCAAGAGCTTTTAATATAAGAATTTAAAGATAAAAAATAATTTTGAAGTAGCTTATGGCAGTTGATACAGTATGTTTACACATTACATTCTTTTTCAGTTTAGACACCGAAAATATGTGATGTGGTTCCTGAGTTTGTTTCTAGAAAATGTCAACTTCACATTCCTATTAACACATTGCTAAAGCTTTGGCCAACTATGTCTAAAACAAACCAGCTACCATGAGATGTAAAGCTGAAGGAGTACTGTCAGAGTTTGAGGCATGAAATTTCTGCACAGATACAGAGTGGAGACCTGAAGAAGAGACAACCTGCAAGGTACAGCCACCAGCCCCCTTCCTGCCAGAGACTGCTCTCCTGCTCCAACAGATGGACCGCAGCTGAGCCCAAGGTCACAACCACATTTAAGTAACCAAGCCACAGCATAGATCTGATAATGATGTGGGTAAGAGGGTCTGTGCGGCTGCAGGGTCAGTCCCCTCACTGGTAACTGAGAGCACATAAAGTGGGAATGACTGTAAGGCTAATTCCCAGTGGGCACCATCTCAGAATGGGATACTGTTTTCCAGGATAGTATGTGGTGTTGGGAAGGGGAAAGGCTTTGCATGAGGAAGAGCTGAGATGTTAAAGTGTAGCAGATCCATCTCCAGCTTCAAGACATCACAGGCACTGTGGAACTGAACAAGAAGGGGTGTGCTCAAGTGCCATGGTGAAGAAAGATTTCTGAACTGCTGGTACCCTGTTACAACCTTGCAGCCTGCAATGACAAGGGAACAATATTGAAACAGCAGAAATGAGAAACACTCTGCTTTCAGGGTCAGGAGGGTCATGACTCTCCTTTCTCCAATGCCAATGAAAAACTATTGGGAGCTCTTTATAAACTTGACTCGGAAACCTTGGAGAAGTACTGCCTAACAGTATCACCCCTCTACATTTTTATCCATCAACCACAATGCAACAAACCACACCATTATCTAAGAGAAATTACTTCCCTCAGTGCAAGGTGATTTTTAAAAAGACTTCTTAAATCTTTTAAAAGGATTTAAAAGACTTGTTAATCTAAGAAATATACAAAATAAACCAGTAATATAACTGGATGTTATATTACATTAACTGGATGTTATATTACAGTAATATAACTGGATGTTATGTTGTTTTTTTCTTGACACAACACTTGTACTTTTTCTTTACCTGTATCTGTGTGGGTCTAAAAGGATGTTTTTGTATCTGATGGAATTTAAAAAATCTTCCCTCCTCCATTTTATGCCTATAAATGCCTTTATGCTCTCACTGCTCTAAAACAAAATGACCCAAATCCTTACTAACAGTTTAAAAATACTGAACTAGTTAACTCTACTTACCAAAAGCCTTCATTTAGTCAAGTCCAATTTGCATGTTATTGCTGCTTCCCTGTTGCTTTTTTTCTTGGACAGATTCAAGTAGTGTTTTAGACCAAGACCTCCAAAATGGCTTAATGGATCAGAAATAGTGTTTGTATTGTAACTGTCTCAATCTCTTGATAATTTGTCTTTTCATTAATGAAGAGTCTTTGCTGTTCCAGCTCAGCCTTTAAAGCTAAACATGTTTTTGTGGTTTGACATGTAAAGAATGGGCACTCAGGGGCAGGGGTTCATGTGGTGTCAATTCCCACTGCTCTCTGAAAGCTATTTCTGAGGAAGACAATGCTAATTCCTGCACAGGAATATCAGTTTACAGCAGCTGTTACCTTTTCTTATCTGTTGTAATTCGAGGATGATGTGTTTTTACTTATTTTTCAGAATCACAGAATCATTAATGTTGGAAAAGTCCTCTAGGATCATCAAGTCCAACCATTAACCTGATGCTGAGAGGTCCATCCCTAAACCACGGTCCTAAGCACCACATCTACATGATTTTTGAACACTTCCAGAGATAGTATCCACCTCCCTGGGCTGCCTATTCCAGTGCCTGGCCACTCTTCCAGTGAAGAAATTTTTCCTGTGACTGAGGAAGCTTTTTAGTGAAGAAATATTTCATAGCTACAGAGTCTGCAACAGGAGTGTTTCCAGTGCTCATGTCAGGCCAAAACATAAACTGTGTTTTGAAAATCTGTTTTTATTTTTTCTGAATGTAGCAACTGGATGATTGGCAGTAGCTGGAGGCAGTGAGAAACTGGTTTCTGTCCACAGTTCTGCTCCTCCAATGACACAGAGGCCAGGATCCCACTTCATATCTCCTCCCCTGTTTTTTTGCTGCCTTTTACCAAGGATGTACAAGCACAGTTTGGTGATCATTTTCTGATTTGTGGTGGTGCTTTAGAGCTGTGCAGGCATCTATGCTCTGCTAGAAAGCAAGAAGTTCTTTTAAACCCCTTGGGATTTTTTGGAAAAACTTACCCTAGGTCTTGCAGATTAGTAAAATCTCCTTCCAAAATTCCGTGTCATTAGTTACTCTGAACACAGAGAGCTGAGATTCAAAAGCTGAGAGTCCATGGATGGGCTCCAGCATTTTCTGACCTAGCGAGCCCAGTGTGTGCCAGCAATCATGTGTTTCAGCAGGGTAATTGTCCTCACAGGGACAACAGCAGCAGCCCTGTGAACTCCCTCAACCTCCTTGTACAACTTCTGCCCCCATAGTCACGCCTGCAACCTCCTTCCATGTGGGGAACTGCATGGAGGTAATGAAGTCAAAATTGGGTTGGTAGCATGTGTATCCTCAGAAGGTTCTAAAGAGAATAAAGTGGGTTTTACCTATTTCCTCTGATTTGACATTTAATGTATCAGCATTTCTTTCTTTTAGTGTTCCTTAAATTGGTTAAATGTGGGCTTTCATCATCAGGTTTTCATCTCAGCAATGAAAAAAATATATTAAGCAGAGTCCAAGTAGTCTTTTATTTTGTGAGAGACCAGCTTTATAACTAGTTGGATAACTACACTGTAAGAGAGCACAGGTCTCTGCATGCAGCACAGATTGGCCCCACTGTCTCAGGAGGCAGAAAATTTTCTTGCTGGTGTGTTGTGAACTCTCTGTGCTCCCCAGGCGACTGCAGTGAGCAGGACATGGGCACAGAAACACGCTGCTGCCAAACAAACTGAGCACGAGCTTGCAGCAGATCAGCTCTCTGATAACTGATTTAAGGACCCTTTCCAGCTTGCAGGACAGATTTTGCCTCTGATCCTATTGCGGTAACTCCCTCAAAAGTCTCTTTGGATGCCTTTGATCCTGCCTGTGACTAATGACTGACCCAGCCCCACAGAAAGGGCAGCATCTGCTACCTCCTGACCGAGCTGTTTACCGTGTGCTAGACAAAAGGCTTTCTCTCGTATTATCTGCAAGATGGGGACTGCCTCAGCTAGTATTTCCCTTTTTTTTACTTCCTCAATTTCTTTTTGCTTTACACTCTTTGTTCTCTTTAGGTTTTCTTTCCTTCTTCTCTGTCCTTGCTCATCATCTGCCTTTCTTCTTTTTGATTTTCTGGCTGTTTTTCACTATTATAAGGGATTTTCCCTACTGCTCTCTTCCCCTGCCTTCTCTCCTATTTCTTTGCTCTCTATTGTCTTTCTTCTGTCTTGCTCTTTCTGCTCATCAATCACATTATGACAGTGGGGAGCAACTCACAGAGAAAAGACCAGCTGGGTTACGTCCTGGTAAGAGCCCACGCTGCTGATGACAGGACCCAGAAGATGGAGCAGCAATGCCTCCAAACTGTTTTGGATTTGAGCACATGATCCAGACAGGGAGGGAGTGGGGGTTTTTCACTAGCCCTGCTTTGTTTATTTACCTCTGCACACATGGGACAGGATTCCACTGCCATGGGCATTGGCACAGCTGGGGAAGGTAGCAGCAAGAGGACAAGCTCTGCATGCATGATGAAAGGAAATCACTAGAGGAGTTACAGCTTTGCTATGAAAGGCAACAAGCCAAGGATACGCATTTGAGAAGAAGGCAGAGTTCTCTGCTGCACATGTCACTCTCATCTTGAGGGCAATTTTATATATGGGAAAGAAGCAAATATTGAGCATGGCCCTGCTCCCGGTTATGCTTTCCAGGAGAAGACTCCCTGGCTTGCTTTTCATCATGTCTCTGCCATGGGCCTCTCAAACAGGACAGGCAGTGGGCACCCATGCACTCCATGCAGGAGTGTGGGACAGCCTGTGTGCAGTCAGGCAAAGGACTGCATCCGAGGAACTCACAGAGGTGGTGCTGGGGCTTAGTTAAAGGACAGCATTAATGGAATCACCTGCCAGTGTAAGGTTGTTCTGAATTAGCAACACCAGCAGCAGCTTTGCCAGTCATGACAGGCACTGTTGGCTAGGGCCATTTTTGAATGTCCACAAGCCGTCAGCACTGTAACATGGTTTGTGTGTTGCTGGTAGTAAAGGTAACCCTTTAGAAGCCCTTGTACTGGCTTTCTTCTTCTTCTCATAGGTCTAAGATACAGTAGAGCCCGTGAAATCCTGGGGTGAAAAGAAAAGGCAGACTGAGGTACAGTTGGTGCTTGATATTGCACTACTTGGTGTGGGAAAGCAACAAGAAGTGCTGGGACTTGGCTCACAGGCTCCGTTGAGCAGGATGGAGCAGCACAGGGAGGCTGCTGGAGGGAGGCCACTGAGGATGCTGAAGTCCAGGGAGGCTTTTAGCATGTGTGAGTAAGGGAGAGCATGTGCATATCTAGAGGTCTTTAATGCAATGGCATGCTTAGGCTAATCTCTTGTTGCTAAGGAGCCCTACACATGTTTGGTGTTGGCTTGAGTCACCCTTCCTCAGGTGGCCTCCCCCTTCTTCCAGTGAAGTCCATCTGTTTGGCCTCAAACCCCATGAGTTTTGGCTCTGAAGCACATGGCCCATCAGGAAGGCCCAGACCATGCCTCTCACAGCTGGGAGGAGGCTCTGTGCCCGGCACCCAGCACTGCTGAGTGCCGCCAGCTGTTTCCTGACAGCGACTCCTGCGTGAGTCAGATCTCTTCACTGGCTCTGTCCCACTGAGAGCAGCTGGCCTGGCATGCTGAGGGCAGGGAGATGTCTCTGGCTCCTGCAAAGACATTGCTCTTCTGGAAAAAGCTGTAAGACACTGCTAAAACAGCAGCAGTGGGTGAGGCTGGGGGTAGGTGTCCCTCAGGGTCTGCTCCAAGCTCATGGATTTCTGGTAGCACAGTCTCTGGCTGGTTAAAAGGGGGGTAAATGCACACCACATGCTGCTAAACTGGGTTTGTATGAGCAGTGGGAAAAGTTAGATACTTGGCCCTGGCCTTTCTGCTAAGGCTCCCTTCTGGTCTCTGTGGAGTGCGCACTGCAATACTGATCCACACAAGTATCTCCTACCTGGTGAGGAGGCACCATGAGGAGCTGCTTGTTCAGCTGTTGGCAGAAGCAAGCTGGACAGATATCCATCCTTTCTTCCACCTCAGTCAAGGGAGCTGGTTCCTGGCACATGCCTGATCTGAATGCAGCTGCTAGCAGGAAGAAAGAGTCAGCTTGGAGCCCCTGGGAAGCTGTGGCCACGTGGATTGAATGATCACTTTGGTGCCACTGCCTGCTCATTTGGGGTCTTCATCTGCATACCATCCATGTTGGCTCATTTGTGTACACTCCTTGCCCCAAAAGGGGCCCTCAGATGCCACCGTGAGATGTGCAAAATCTGTTTTAAGGATGGTACGTGGCTGGATGCAGTCCTTCCAGCAGCTCAGGGAGGCAGGAGGCTACTCTAGCTGTGGGCTCCTTCAACCCAAAAAAGGAAATAAAATCCATGGAGGCAAAGGGTATCCTGTACCCATCCTGCCTCAGGGGATCATGGCTCAGAGCAATTGGGCTGGTGGCTTTGCAAGCAGGTGCCAGGCTGCAGGCAGTGTGCATGCCGCTGTTCAGAGAGCCACAGAGAGCTGTAATCACTCCTCATCAGGCACTGGCAGAGAGGCCAGCTGGTCGCCAGGCAAACAGCTTGGTCTTTGTTACTAGAATGAGAAGCAGCACATTCTGGGTGATTGTCCACTGGTGGGAAAAGGCTCCTTTGAGCTTGCAGATCCATTATGAGGTTTCTGATGCAAGGAAGCAACTTGCTGCCTGCTCAGCCTTGCTACATGCATGCTCCCTTGTCCCCTGCCAGGCTCTGGAGACCTACACCCACTGTGGCACTGCAGCCCCTGGGCCATCTCTTTGTCTGCAGGAGCAAAGGGAGCAGCAGGACATGACAGCCCTCCTGTTGCTGTGTTCCTAGAGGGGTGGTCACTGTGGGGGTGCCCCCCTGGGGGGAAGCTCTTCAGCATCACAGAAGACACACAGGTGTCTGGATGGGCTGAGGAGGGCTTTGTTCCTGTCCTTAGGGCTCCATTCCTGATTGGCATATACTTGCCAAAGGCACTTAGCTGAGATGGCCTGTTATCCTGGTGGCTTGTCCACCTCAAAAGTCACAGCACCCAGACAGGGATGTCAGCCCTTGTGCAGTCATTACATGTGAAGTCTACTCCAAAATAGCACAGAGTGCAAGCCAAGCATTCAGTACTTAGGAAAAGGCAGATTTAAGGTTTCCTGTGCCACAACAACTAGGCTTGAGGTTTTGATAGCATCTTCTCTCTCTTATGAGCTTGTCACTGACTCCAGCCTCCTGTTTCTCTTAGTCTGAGCTTCTATCTCTCTCCAGCTTTGCTGCCAGCTGCAAACCGTTTCTCTCTTCCACATTTCAGTCTTCCCCTCATCCCAGCTCCCAGCCTAAGTTTCTTTTTCTACCTATCAGGTTATGGATTCTCACCTGACCCCTATGCATGCCTCACAGTTGCATTGACGGTATACACCTCTCCCCCTTCTTTCTCCCATGTCCCAAATCTGCTTCCTGATTTAGGCAGTCAGTCCCACATCCCCAGTTATCCCTCAGATCTTTTTCGTGATCGTTTCATTAATGCTTCCCCAACTTTTGCATTAAAACCATGGAGCTTTTTCCTAATCTTTGCATGCCATTCCCTCAGTATTCTGGAGGACCCCTAAAACTACATGCTTCTGCTGTGATCTGGAGCCTCCTCACAGTCATTAGCCGTGAACAGCTGCAGGAACAGGAGGAGCAGCAGCTCCTCATCAGCCTTGGAACAGAGACACCCAGGGAGGACAGGACCAGGTGCTCACGGACAGCTGCCTCTGAGTGGGGCTTCTCAACCTCTCAGACAGCCTTGCTTCTATCTGTTACACCAGTTAACCTTGTTAGCTGCCTAAACTTCAGATGAGGTCAACCATCTTCACAACATGAAAGTCTTGGTCAAAGTACTTAAAGGCAGGCAAACTTCTGATTAAACTAAAGAGAGTTTTACAGTGGAGACTGTCAGGGAAACACAGTGTGTGCGTGTGTGCACAGGACAGCTACTGGCTTAGTCAGCAATAACTCTCTGTAAAGGCTTACAGGGGGCTATCTGAAAAGTGAAGGCATTCTTCAATTGATTTATTTCCTTCTGGGGATATAAACTCATAGAATGTCACAGCAACCGGTCTGTGATTTTTACAAAGCACAGTGGCCTTCCAGGCTGTTAGTTCTTGTTGGCACAGCAAGTTTTTGTGGACATGCCATAGCATGTGTAATGCTTCAGTCTTTTTGGCTGAATTCACAGACAGCAAATAGAAGGCATTGGTTGATCTTCCTGCCATGCCATAGCCTAGCCTCCAGAGTAAGGGAGTTTGGCTGGTGAGAAGTTGCATAGATGTTTTTAAAATACTGCAGTAAGAATTTCATTTGGAACAACTCTGAGCACCATTTCTGGTTTTTTGGATAACTGGAAATCCTTGGCCTCATATGTCATACAGGAAAAATGTAGGAAGAGCATTGGACAACTTGGCTCTTTAGGAAACATTTAGAAACCATAGTTTTAAACTTACCTTGCCCAAGTAAGTAAAACTACTTCTTTACATGACTTTATGCTATCCCTTTAAGCTACAGAAGGAAGAAGCTCAGAGATACACTTTCAATTCAGTTTTCTGAAGTTCTTATGGTCTGGTTTCATGAGAAGTTGTTATGACATCCAAGTAAGCAAGTTTTCTCCAACATGTGTAGTACTGGATGAAAAAGAAACCAAAGAGAAAAGGCAGTTTGACTTTAGCAGGCTGCTGCAAGATTAATTGGGTGAGATGTGCCAGCTCAGGAAATTAATTTTTGTTTGGACAGCTTCACTATTGGTAGGGATGATTTTCGTCTGCTAAGCAGAATGACCAGCCACATTCTTCAGAATTGTTATAGATGTGCATTAGAGCCAAAGAGAGATAACATTCTTCATACCTGGCTAGCAGCTTGGTGACAGGGGACAGGATAAAACGTACTCAGAGAAGCTTCTATACAAAAGTAGGCAGGTTTTGGCTTTTTTTGACTTACCTTTTCCCAAGGAGATTTACAGAGACAGCAGATGCTGTGTCTTCCATGATGAATTCTGCACTGTGGTGCCAGTCTTCAGAACTGGGTCAGGCTTAGGGTAAATCTTAAGAAAACAGGGTCTAGAAAGGATAAGAATTCACAGAACCTTGCTGTGACCTTTCATGTTTCCTGTGTCCTGAGCTAAACCTTGCTACAGCAGATGTGACTGCAGGTTGGACAGTCCCCCAGAGTTTTGGGAACCAAAAGCTGAAGGGAATCCTGGGGTCTGAATCTGAATCTGTAGCCTCCCTTGTATCCCATAGGGTAAAATACTTTTAGTTTGATTTTGCTTCAGCATCTGTGTGCCTGGCATTCTGTAAGACAACATGTAAAGCAAGCCAAGCTAGTCAAATTAATCAACATGTTGTTTTTTGTTGCTGCTGATTTATCAGCAGAAGAAAGCACTGTTCTTATCTTCTGAAAGTTTCCCAGAATGCAGGGAAGAGTGTTTATACTGTGTACATGGTATTGTTTGGAAACAGCTTCAGGAGGTCACTTTCCTTGGAGGTCTTCGGTCTATGTTGGAAGGTCTCTCGTGTGGGTTCTCTGGATTTTTTTGATCTGTCTTCTCTGCTACTTAAAGCTTTCTCCTCGAAAGCTTGGAGGAGGAAACAAGCAACAGAGAACTCTCAGGATATGATGATTCAAAGAAAAATAGTCCCCTGCTGTTTACCTCCTGCTTCTCAAGACTCTGATGTACCTGCCCATATTTCCTGCTTTGTGCACCCTTCTGCCTCTGGCCCTGTGCCCCCACAACCTTCCAGCCATTCTTTTCCTTCAAGGCAGAGCTCTCACCCACATCTCCTTCATCAGCTCTGCCCTGCCTGCTGAAGAGACTGAGATTACTGTACTTTTTTCTGAGTTTAGTTTTCTTATTTCTGATTATGCCATGTCTTTTGGGAGAAAAGTCTCCATACACATGGCAAAGACATGGCTTTTCTCCCACATGACAGCTGTTTTTTATCTCTGAACACCACAGAGCCACCTGTGCCTCCTGCCTCCTGCTGGCCACACCAACTCTCTCTCCTACAGCCCAGTCCAAAAGGAAGCTCTGTGTCTGGGCATGAAGGACTGAGTGGGACACTCGAGCATCATCTAATCACTCCATATGTTGCAACAGTTCAGCCTCTGAACTACCAGCACCAGTCCTCCTATGTGTCATTACACAGTCAGCATAATGGTGCTCATTAAATCATTTGTTGTCATTAATTTGACTTTGAGCTCAACTACAACACCAGCAGTGTTGAAAGAAAATGCAATTTTCTTAAATTTAATATAATTTCAGTAATTTAATTATTACTGTTACTTTTTACTACAGAATATTATATATTGTTTTGAAATATCTGGCTGTGGATGTTCCTTTAACATGCTTTAAAGCCCATAGTTAAAAAGCATTAGATGTTCCCCATCCCCACTTTCCACCGTCGCTCAGACAAGTCAAAGCCAACAAGTCTCTGCAAAGTTTAAATATTTTTCCCTTTCGTGTTATTTTTTTAGTGCATTTACAGTAAGACAACATTTTTTAAATGAGTTCCTAGGCATAGTATGGGGATTTTTGTACTTCAGTATCTGCCAAAAATGTTGAGGGTAACATGGCTCGAGCAGGTCCCATCTCACGCCTGTTCTTGTTTCAGTCTTGGAGTCAGGGACTTTTATCAAGCATGTTTCTAAAATCTGGCAGGCCAGGGGTGTTTTCCCGCAGTGGGGGGTGGCTGGATGCTCCCAGCTCTGTGCCTCCTGCTCCCAGATGAGAGGACAAGGGCTGGCCCTGGCCTAGAAGCTGCCCAGCCACGTGAGCACAGCGTTGCACCCAAGGTCAAACCCCATCCCCAGAGGGGCCAGAACGTGGCAAAATCTGGCATCCCAGTCTGCTTCTGGCCATGCAGTCATTGCCCTAGGAGCTAATTTCTTGGACTGGCAGATTAAACAGGTGGATTCCTCACCTGGCTCTTCCCCACTGTGCAAATACAGGCAAGTACACAGAGCTCTTGTGTGAGCCTGCTGTGTTTCTCTTACACCTAAACTGTGGAGTTTCTTAGCTTCACCTGCACAGCATACTACAGGGAATGTGGGGTCCAGAGGATGCTGTTTATGCCATGCTTTTCCTAATTTATGAGCCCTAGAAGAGCAGGAACTGACTGTGCAGAAGGGCACTACCTTCTCCTGGCATCACAACCACTTGAGCCAGCCAGCACAGGCAGGCTAAGCCTACCAGGCAGCACTAAGTACCACCAGAGAGGAGAAATTCAGTGCCTCTGTCTCACATACACCAAATTTGCTTCATGTAGTAAAACAAATCTATAGCCCTACAGCATCTCTTGTCTCTAAATAAAAGATCTCCAGTATATGTATGGCACTCATTGCTGCACACCCTAAGTACCAATGGGTTTTGTTTTTTTTTTTTTTTTTTAAACCTGTTAGTATATATTTGAAGCACAAAGGTGTTCCCCATTTCTCAGGCTCACAAGAAAGCAATAATCAGACCAAGGCTGTGGAAGTAACTGGTGATTGTGCAGTGAGGAATCTTTTAGACAGTCCCAGGCCAGTGGACTCAGAAAAAAATGAGAAAAGAGTAAAGCTATTTTACAATGTGCAGAGCTGATAGAGAAAAAAGAAAGCCCCTTACTGATGAGACTGCAGGTACACCTGGCAAAAGGCAGACATGAAGCACAACTGGTGTGAACAAGTGGCACACTGACCTGAAAGGAAGAGCTTGTGTATGCTCTGTCTACTCATTTGTCTCACTCTTTCTTATCTTTATATTCCTCTTCTTCCTCTCCTGTGCATTTGAGAATGCAGATCCGCATGTCAAGCCCATGCAGTGGAGCAGGCAGGCAGAAAGCTGTGATGCTTGGAGCCTCTCTGACAGTACCACTGCAGAACCCTGAGCCAGCAGCAGCCCTGGGGTCAGCGACAAAGCCCATGCTGTCTGCTCCTCCTGCCACTGATGTCCATGTTCCTCAGGAGCTGGAGAAGACTCTCTGGTGGCTGGCTGGCTGTAGGGTGTTGACAGGACTATCTCCAGCACTCAGCAGAACACTGTGTCAGCACACTGAGAGTAGACTCCTGGAAGCAACACAAAAAGTGTGTTCACTGACTTCTCTCCATACCACAAACATCCTCCCCTAGAATTGAGTCATACCACCCAGCACCTTAAATTGTATTTGTTTTAGCTAAACTCCACAGGATGCCCTTTCACTTATGGCTCAAGACATTCCTGTTCCCTTTGACACCAGGCACACTGAGGTATCTGTGGTGGGGAAGTGATGCATGACCAGGATGCTGGCCCCGTTCCTGCAGAACCTCCCAGCCTTGTGATACAGGAGGTCAGCAGGGCTGCAGCACCCACACAGATCGAGTGGAGTTACTAATCCCTTTGAAATGACAATTTTCTCTTTGTTTTGTATGTTTTCCAGATGTCACCTGCTGGCTTCAGGGGGAAGGGAAAAGTTAGTGTGAAGAAAGTATTTCAGTAATTTGCCTAGGAAGCCAGGTGCCTCTCTGAGCAGCTTGAACCACTTTTAAATTAAAACTTCAATAGAAAGAGAGCTTTTGCTTTGCTGTGGGCAGATGTAAAATAGCAAGCAGCTACTGAAGTGTCTTGAGGGGAGCTGGTTTGCCCATGAGTAGAAGTCAAAACCAGTTGATCCCCTCTTTGCCCATCTAGTACCTGCAAGACCAAACTCACTGAGGCAGGCCCCCAGTCCAGCCTTGCCCTCACTATTCATGGCTGCAGTCTGGTGTGGGAGGCCATTGAGCTCTCCTCAGGTCTCTGCTTTTGGCTCATGCCTAGATGGGCCCAGATCCACATTGAGCAGGTGTGATATTGTGCAAACTGATTATTGTGTTTGGGGTGCCAGGACACTGTCCTTTGCATATGAACCACTCCTGGGTTAATCCCTTTAGAGAAAACAGGGGCTGCTGGCTTGTCCCTGCAGGAGGGTAAGTTTTGAGATGGCAGTTGTGGCATCTGGGTTTACTTTTATGAAGCACCTTAAAAATCTGTCTGTATAATCTCTTTCTTGCATTTGATCTGTCTCCTTTTCCTTAAACCAAACAACTTTTGCCATTCTCTAAGCCAGCTCCTTGTTGGTGAAACAGAATGGGGAGAATGCAACATATTTTAGTATATTCTTAAACTCTTTTTAAATGAGGAAATAACAGATAAAAGACTTCTTTAGTAGAAAGGGGAAAACCAGGTCAATAATGTTAAAAAAAATGTACCTTTAAAAAACCTCAAGCCTTTAGAGAACATGGAAAAACATATCTGTGTAATGGGAAGCAAAGTAATAATTTCCCCCACACGCTAAAACAGAGCTAAATGATTGCAGCATATCTTGATGAATCTGTTCTTCGGAAGGTGAATCTCATGCTGCTTGACAAAAGGTTGCTAAGCATTCTCCTGTATTCATTAGCTATGTAAACAGAGCTGTAGAAGAGCCCCTTTCTTGTCAGTGCCTAAAGAAACAGAGTTTGGACCCTGGCAACTAAAAAAATAATCCTCCTGTTTCCTGGAAGTCTGTCAGACTGATGGGATTTTTTTTTTTCTTTTGAGTGGGGAAATATGCTATTTGGAGAGAAGAAAAAAGTATCCTTGAGTTCTTGGCTCCCTTCTTGGTATGCAAAGAGTGCAGTGGGTTTAAGTATTTCTGTGTAAATGTGAAAAATATTGAAGGGGATATTTTCCTCCAGGGATCAAGGTACACACCAACTCACTTCCATTCTGTCCCCAGGCACTACTGTATTACACATTATCCTTACAGGAGTGCATGAATTTCAGAGAGAAAACATTGTAAACATGATCTAGAAAGCACGTGTTTTTCTGTTTCTCTGGCTACCTCTTTGTGAAGTACTTGATGAAGTCAGTTAAAAAGAGAAAAAACCCCAGCCTCTTTCTCTCAGTAGAAATCAGTCCTTTTCTTGCAAACAACTCAGTGTTCAGTTCTTGCAAAGAAACAGCTATATGAAAAATGGAAAAAAATCATAGTCCTTGGCAGTTAACCTTTTATTTAAGTTCACGAAGTACTTTCAGCACACTGTGGATTTTCAAACATTAATTTTCATCCCTTTCCAACCTGGCAAATTGCTCTGCTCCTCCCCTTCTTCCTTCACAAAGCAGACTATAAGCAAAACAGTGAAGCCCTGGGCACAGATCATTTGGTGATTTCTTTATCAACCAGTGACGACTTTTTCCTGCAAAGGCAAAGCTGCACTCTGTGCTATTTTATAGGACTTTCAGGAAGCTTCTTATCCTAGTGGAACAAATGCAGTCTGGCCCTCTACATATTCCTGGAGATTTAAAAAATATTTTCTAAATGGAAAAACAAAAAGGGTCAAGTTTAATAAATTCGATATATTCATTGCTTCTCCCTTTGCACTTTCTCTTTTTTTTTTTTTTTTCCTTCTTTTTTTTTTACTTTGGAGTCAATTTTTATTCGCTCTCTGCTCATTTACACAAAGTGCTTAGGGACAATTTGTAATTCAACATAGCCTTAGGTTCCATCTCCTCTTTGTGGAGATGATGAACTGCAGATGACTCTGTTGAAGGATCCTTGCTGCCCATGGGAGGGGAAGGAGGCCAGGAGCTGGTGCTGTCATGCAGGTTCTGCACTGCACAGTGAGGGTGCATGTTTGCTATGATGATACTGGCACAGGTAGAGTCGCTTCTGTTCCCATGTCATTAGCAGAAAAGGAAGAAAGTAGTGGTTTTAATTGTTTTACTAGATATTTTAGTTAATAGGAATCCTAAAATCAATGGATAAAAAGTGTGGTGTTTAATTATGGCTGTAGTTATATGTATATAGACTCTTACAAGAAAATACTAATGTTTATAGGGGACTGCCATCCACTAGGGCTTTCTGCATGTATTTCAATGGTCTGTCCTTTGTCCATATTCCCATCTCTAAGCACGTGTCATCCATATTTTCCTAACTTTTGTTGACTCCGTGGCACTTCCTCTGCAGCTGAAACGGAACAAATGGATCTGGAAAAAAAATCCTGGGTCATGAAGGTCGGTCATCTCATCTACAACAATTATATAACTGTGCAAGGTCCTGGATGGACCCATAGCCAGGTCCATCCAGGAAGCAGGGAGACTTCACGTCCTTGCTGCACATTTGGGAGATTGCTTCAGCACAGGGCTACCACAGTTGTGAGGAACATGCTCGTGATCTCCAGAGTAAAGGATAGTTATGGCTGGTTTATACTCATTTGAACTTTGTACTTGGCTCAAGGTGTTTTTTTTTCCCTCTCTGCTTTTTAATCTACTGCTGCATTTACAAAGGTCAGTCATGTCTGTTCTCAGCCCTGGCTTTCCTTTGGCTCTAAATGCCGACTTGTCCCATCTACTGTGTTAGTACAGCCTCCCCAGTAAACCCATGGTCAGCATCCTCTTCATGTTCACTGCTTCTATTTCTTCAACGCAGAAATAGCTGAGGAAGCTGTGCACAGCAGTCTTGTGAGGTCTCCCCAGGGCTGTCCATGTCCAGTGGGAACTACTCTTTATCTGTCTTCTTTGGAAATTTCTATACTGCACCCGCCTTTTCCCAACTTCTGCCCAGTTTGGCTTCAGAAGCTGAGTGACAAGAGCCAGGTCAGAGCTCTGGCTCCTGACACAACCTGTATACACAGGTCTCCTTCCATGCTCATTTGCAGCTGGCAGGACTCCTAATGATTGCAAACACTTGGGTATCTTGTCCCTATGTGCATGAGGTTTGATTTCGTAAATGATTCAGTTTTGTTTGAATTCATTACCCTGGCCTTCTAGGTCATGAGTCTTCTCTGTGCTGATAATGCCACCAGTTTTATATCAATAAAAACTACTGGGTGTTCCCATTTTTTCTGCCAGTGATCATGCTGAGTTGATGCTTAGCCTCACTTCTGAAAAAACTGTTTCAGTTTGTTATATTTCTTTGTGAGAGATCCCTTTGTCATCTCCTCAGGAATGTCCACATCTCCTAATCCATTTTGGTGCTGATTCCCATTTTTGCAGTTTTAGTTAATAATTCTTTTGTGATACCATACAGATGTTGAGAGAGATTTGGCTGACTTGTATTCCTCTGTCTGAAAGTCATCCATCTTATAAAAAATGGTATCATGTTATTCAGGCACATTCCTGATGCATCTTGTCCCAATTTTCAGTTACTTTCTTAGCCCTCTCCTTTTTCACATGTCTCAAAGCCTTCCACAGATCAGTTTCCCACTCTTCTGCATCAGACCATAAGCTTGCTTGCCATTTCAGATACCCATTTGGGTGTAACAGAAATCTTTGCAGTGCCACTTTCCTGGCCGATCACAGAGCTGCTTGATTCAGGATACAGAATCTGCTTTGAGGAGCATGGATCTGAATGTTTGAAGTGCAAACATAACTTATTGTATTAAGACAGGTTATCTGAGCTATCAGACTCAGTATTTGCTCTTCTGTTCTGGGGGACTGTTTTTCAAGTTTTTTGTTCCTAAATAGTTTTATGATTTATCTGTATGTCTGTAAGCTATAACATTGCTAACAGAGCAACATTGGTGCCAAAATTAACTTCCAACCTTGTAAAAGCAAACTAATAATTGAGGTGAGTACTTCAGTGTAAAGATTCCACTTAGACGATTCAAGCTTTGAATAGTAACATAAACCAGGATGTACACAGCATTAGCCAGACACACAAGATGTCATTATACTGTTTTCTTCTATACTGAGATTTTAAAAGAAAGGAAAAACTTCAAACATCATCTCAACCTCTGTTTTAGTGGAGTCATACTCGCTTCTAACCTTGTCATCCTAACTTTTCTGGTCTGTTTCTGGGATCTGGGTTCACGTTTTCAGTTAAGGTTTGAGTTTCAGCAAGAATTGGGAGGCTTTTGGAGAATGGTGGGACTGGATTCAGCCCCCTGAAGAATCAAAAGAGTAAAGTGCCTGATACATGAGGCAGTCTGATGCGAGTTGACACTACCTTCACTGAAGGTTTCACACTGCAAACCATCTCTTCATAAAAAGCCCAGAAAGAAGCCACCTTCCTGATTAATTCACAGGAGCTACTGAGTAGAAATGAAAGCAATCAGTGTCAGACCAGATATGCAGAGATGGTAGCTGGACTGAACTGTCTGAAAGTGTGGAAGAAAAGCATTTATTTTTCATCATCTGCAGTTAAAACCAGTGTTTCCTGATGTATATGGACATTATGAAAATTATTTTTCTGTGATCATCATTAAAAAAGCATTGAAAAGGAATAACTACACGTAAAAGAAAACACTTGTTTTGGCATCTTTCAGTTGCAACAAAGTGTACTGGGAAAATGCAGTTTGAAAAAAGTCATCTAAAAGGTAAATGGGTCAGACTCGAAATTTTTGTTTTGAAAATCTTTCCCTTACTGTTTGCAGTGGGCCCATAGCTTAAAGTACTCTTTGTCTTCATTGACCATCAATTTAATTGCAAGGAAAAGATTAAAAGCTGATGAGAATGCAGAAATGTTAATAAACAGCATCTATGAGGAACACACCTTTTCAAATACACACTCAAATATGCCCATTATAAGTCATGTGAAATAGAAAGCCGGGTTATTCAGAGTAGAGTCCTTCCTGCTGGAGTGACTAGGTTAAGCTTGTAAATGACCCTAAAAATTTGCTCAAATGACCCCAAAACCTGCTCAAAATTCAGTGCCTGATCCAGCCAATCATAACATTACAGTCTTTTAAAAAATGCTTAGCATAATGAAGTGCCACTTGAGTCCAAATAATCTGTTATTAGTGGTGACTGATCTTTGTCTTCCCTGGATGAAAGATGGAAGAACCTCAGAGGAATCTCACTGCTGGACCACTTTGCATGTAGAAGGGGTTTTGTTAAGTCTCTCTTGCAAGGAAAGCAGCTGACAGAGGAGATGCACCTGAGACCACACATGGTCATGAGAACAATCTGGTTTTAACTCCCCAGACTGCTGGTGTTCACATCTGTGTTCCTGTGGACATGGCTTGAGTCTTACACAATTCATATGCTTGATGAAAGTATTAAAATATCACCAGGTATGTTAAAACTCTTCAACATTTTGAATAAGGGATTGATGACACCAAAGAGATTGATAGAAGTGAGGTAGGTCAGTGTCTCTCCATTGACCCCTGATTCTCAGCTCATACCTCATGATGGGTGAGGGAAGCTTGTGGAGGATGCTGGGGCCAGAGAGACTTCTTCCTTAAAATCCTAGGCTCTGCTTCTTAATCTAATAAAATCCTGTTCCCTTTCTTCATGTGCAGCATGTGCAGCATGTGCAGCAGCATTGCTGAGCAGCCACACACCAAGAACTCTCTTACCATGGTGTAAGAGAGGTGGGATAGAAGTGAGGACATCATGGGAACAGATGTTGCAAAGTACAGGAAAACTGAGTTGCAAAATGTGGCATTAATCCTGTGGAGATTATTTTATTATCCCAGATTCCATGAAAGTATCAACAGCAATAAATTTCATTATTGCATACATTGTGTATTGCATCTAAGATCACTGTGCTGTGGTGGTATTGACAGATTGCTTGGTATGACTATGGATGTGACTTGTAAGAACTGGTGGTAAATTGAAAACACTCCTTTGCTTGGTACTCCTCCTGGAAACAAATTCTACAAACCAAGTAAAAATAAATAAAAGACTCACAAATGGATAAATGTGATGTGTGTCAAAATAAAAGAAGAAAGAAAAAAAAGAAACAAGGAGAGGAGAGGAGAGGAGAGGAGAGGAGAGGAGAGGAGAGGAGAGGAGAGGAGAGGAGAGGAGAGGAGAGGAGAGGAGAGGAGAGGAGAGGAGAGGAGAGGAGAGGAGAGGAGAGGAGAGGAGAGGAGAGGAGAGGAGAGGAGAGGAGAGGAGAGGAGAGGAGAGGAGAGGAGAGGAGAGGAGAGGAGAGGAGAGGAGAGGAGAGGAGAGGAGAGGAGAGGAGAGGAGAGGAGAGGAGAGGAGAGGAGAGGAGAGGAGAGGAGAGGAGAGGAAAGGAAAGGAAAGGAAAGGAAAGGAAAGGAAAGGAAAGGAAAGGAAAGGAAAGGAAAGGAAAGGAAAGGAAAGGAAAGGAAAGGAAAGGAAAGGAAAGGAAAGGAAAGGAAAGGAAAGGAAAGGAAAGGAAAGGAAAGGAAAGGAAAGGAAAGGAAAGGAAAGGAAAGGAGAAACACTGATGCTTCACTCCTTTTTAACAAGCTCCAAGATGCCTTTAATCTAAATCATAATAATAAATGGGGTAGCACATTATATCCAAGATGTGGTGAAACATCATGATGTTATGAAATCTCAGAGGTACCAGCACTTGCTAAAATGGTGAAGTAGCAGAGTGAGTCCCATATCCCTCTTTCAGTGTCCAAGGACACCTTTTGCCTTCTATCGGCTACTATGAGATAGAGGTTATTCATTCCTTCCACTCCAAGTCTAGTGCTTTCCTACAATGTAGATTAATAAAAAAATTAAATGCAAAGGGGTGAAAAAATACTGAAAGTTTAATTTTTGTATTCTTTTTTGCATGGGAGGGTGACTGAAGAGAAGGACATGATTAATCTTTTGATGGTTTGAGTACTCTTTTATACATGAGTCATATGTCTAAATATTCAGGGTCAGCAATGACCTCCGCTTGGCCAGATTTACAAACTTTCTCCCTCCTTGGTCTAAGTCTAGATACATTCACTTCTCTTATCTTTCTGGACTTTCCTAGCATAGGTCTCTTTTAGTTTTGCTCTTTGGGGACGAGTGATATGAATTTGATAACAAAGACAAAGGACTTTTTTTTCTTCCCCTGTATGGCTTGCATAGTCCTGTGTCTCTTGTGGGTGTTTTTTGATGGGCAGCGTATAAAACATATTTTATGTGGGAAAAAATCCTACCCAAATATTTTTGGGTGCATTCCCTGCATTATAAAGATTTATAGAAATCTTGTTTTGAAAGAAACTGACTGAGATGGAAGCAGTTACAGAACAGTATTTATTAAACTATGAGACAGCCAAATATTACATCATAAAACCTACTCACAGCATCTCTACTTCCTGTATAATGGATAACTACTACACTCGTTATGACTACAAGATGCAAGTCAAATCTGAGGACTATATTTTCAAAGCTAGCGCTTATTTTCTTAGGTTACTGTGACTATCTGCACATCTACATCCTCAAGCGATCCAAAAATACATGCTCTAAACCCTGCCTACGCCAAATGAGGGCAGGACTTAGGATCCTGCTCCTACAGATGCTCACAAATTTAGGCAAGGGAGCTGCTAATAAATAAAAATACCAATACACGTGTGTTAGGGATATGGCCAAATTCTCTGTACATTCCTACAAAAGGCAAAGTTAGTACACAATAGGCATATCAGTGCTCTGAAATCTAAGTACATCAATATTCAGTCTATGATTAGGTCCTGACAGTGCTTCCTGCTACTTTTATTACACCATTTTTATTACTGCAGTTACACCATTCATTTGCATGGATTTACTTCCAGTTGAGGTCTTAATTTATCAGCACATTTAAACAGCATTACAGGACACTAGGTGAAGTTCATGGTGTGTCTGCAAGGACTGAAAATTCATTAATTAATAACCTAACAATAGGATGTTGTAAGGAAAATGGAAAAAGCCCACAATCAGTCTTGTGCTGGTCTTCAATAGCAGATGTGTTGTGTAATCCACAGGAGGTAATTTTTCAGCTCTGCTCAGTGTGGGCAAGGTCTTTAATGGAGCAGTGTGACTGCTTAGGGGCCATGCTTTTGATGACAGATGGAGACTAAGTGGAGAAGGGCCAGAGGATACCAACATGGATGATGATAAGTTTGGAAAACGTGACTTGTGAGGAAAGGTTCATGGAATGGATGTGTTTGGTTTGGTTCTCTCTCTCTCTCTCTCTCTGTCTTTTTTTTTTTTTTTTTTTTTTTTTTTTTTTTTTTTTTTTTTAAATCTAGGAAAAAAGCATTTTGAAATGGACAAAATGAAAGACTTCCAGTACCTTAAACATTACTCTGAAAGACTATGGTGCTCATAAGGATATGGGAAGAACTGGTTTAATTTATGGCAAATGTGATTTAGGTTAGGCATTAGGGAACACCACTTACTGTTAGGAAAATGCAGGAATGGAGGAGAATACCTAGAAAGACTAGTGATTAGAGACTCCTAAAGACAGATCAGGCTTATATCTGTCAGGAGAGGCCAAGATACTGTTAGGTTGCCTCTGTGTGAAGGGTGAGGAAGGTGTTCTCTTGAGATCCCTTCCATCCCTGTATTCATGTGATTCATGGTCTCTGTGGGACTTAAACCTCTGTTGAACCAGGGCCTTGGACTGCAATCAGCTATGACAGTTAGCTCCTAGATATCAAAGGATTCATTTGGGAAGAGTCATAGGCTGGCCAAGTATCAAACAGGTTTTTTCTGCCCTCTGAGGAGAAGATGTGTGCCTGGCTGTCACTCAAGTCTCAAAAACTGACAGAGTTTTGTGCCTTGCTCCTTAGTCACTCAGCTGAATCAGACCTGCAGCAGCACAGCAAGAGAGCACGCAGTTCCTGGAAAGATTTTGCCAAGGAAGAACAAGTACAGGATGCATCTGGAGCTATTCCCTTTCACATGGTCTCCTCATCCCATCCTGCACTCCTCCCGCCAAGAGCTTGGTGTTGGAATGCCCTTCAGGAACACCATTCAAGAGGCAGAAAAGTGCTGAGGGATCAGATGTGTAGCCAAAAGTTAAAAGCTGAGTCTTTAGCCAAAATGAATGTGGAACAAGTGTTGTCCAAACAAACAGAACCACTCCCCCCCCCCCAAACAAACAAAGGAAAAAACCCTACAAAACAAAAAAAGACAGCCAAACAAACCCCGAGCACACCAAACTTTTCTTGTCTTTCTTTCATACCCAATGCAGCTGGCCTTCAGGGGCTCTATGTTTACTTTTAGAGAGGAAGGCAACATGAATGGTGGTACATAATCAGAACAGGATCATTGTACTAGCACCCATGTTTCCTCTTAGCAGTGCCAGAAAGGTCAAGAGATAAGACCAAGGGCCCTTGATGCCAGATTCAGCTCTGATATATTTTCTACTGGTTTTTGTATGAATGCTGTTACTGGCTCGCTGCCTTGGGCTTTTAAGGGGACTGTTTTTCCTGCTATATGTAATTCTACTTGGTGTGTCTCTCTGGATACAGCACCCACTGCTGACCTTGGCCTCATGTACACAGTTGTCACCCCCTGGTCTGCAAGTGCAGGTCCCTGCAGCTGCGTGGCAGTTGTGAAGGTCTGTGTGACCACAGGAAAGCAGTGGTATGGAAGCTGACACTAAAAAGGAAGAAGACAAATGTTAAGTATCTACAATAGATGTGCTGCCATGATGGTAACACAGATATCTCCATCCTTTAAAATATCCAGTAGGATGATTTTTCTTTCTCCAAATTTCTGTTCTCTTGACATTACCTTTATGACCTGTGCGGGGATCTGAAATCCCATTTGGCCACTGGAGGGCAATCCAAACCCCACCACAGATATTTCTAACCCATGGTTGGCCAAGTAGCAGCGTTCCAGCCGTGCCTCAGGGGCTGCAGTTTGCTTTTGTGCTCCCATTCCCACTTCTCTTTGCCCCTCACTTTTACATATATCACCAACAGGCCTGTGTCGGTGAAGTTTTGTGATTGTGAGAAGTCTTCTTTCCAGCAGAGTGTCAGCCATGCAAGTTGGCATGTTCCTCCACCAGTCCCTTCCTCGACAGGTCTGTGGGGAGTGCTCACACTTGACTGACAGACTCTGTGGTAAGGTCTCCGTGATCACCAGCCCTGGGCATTTGGTAGATGCCAGGCACAGCAGCTGGACATATTGGACAGGGAAGAATTTCATACTGTGAAACTGTATTGTATGGACTGACTAAAATTTATCTTGCGGACAGAGAGGAACGTAGAAGCATCGGAGTGGCCATGATACACCCAGTGGAACACAAGAAACTCTGGGCACTGCCATCTTTCTGCATCCTTTAGGCAAGTCAGGCTGTTGCTGCCTAAACTTTCAGGGAATACCTGTGAGAATAATGCATAGAAAGTGTTTCACTTCGTGTGTTCCACATTTGAATCCCTTGGGTTTTTGTCAGATTATGTCATTCTGGTTCCAAACAGGGTCAAGGACACCTTGCAATGAGTGCAGAATCACAGCGTGAGATTGTTTTAAAGTCATTGCTTGCCCCGAGATCTACTGAAGGTTTGAAGGTACCTGAGGATTTTTCAGCAACTAGTCAGCAGCCCTCAGTCTCTCACTCAGCAGATTTGTACAATTCCAATAGGGATGAGCACAACAACAGGCTCCCAGATGGAGCTGTCCCTCCCTAAGAAAGGCCTGGTATCTGGAGATGTTGAACAGCAATCTCTTCAGGAATGGAGAAAGTCAGCAAACCAAACACATCCAGATCTCAACCTTGCAACTTATAAGGCTCCAAGAAAACTTGGTCCATCATCTCAGTTGCCTATAGATCCTTCCCCCAAGTTCACCCCTGTATGTATTGTTCAGGCAGCATGTTCCTGTGTTTAACATGATCCTGTAGACATGACCTGTATAAATAAAATTATTTTTATATATCATTTTCTATAAATAAAATTGCATTTTACAGTTTTTTCTTAAACTTTTCTTTTTGAAGTTGTAAGAGTAAGTGTTTTTCTATTGGTAAGACAGGACATGTAGAATTGCCAGGGAAGTGGGAGATCCACAGAAGTATGGACAAAAGAAGCTCTTTTAAATTTGATTCAGGAAAGGGTTGTGCATTTTCCATCAGACAGGCTTTAAAGGGACTGGGACATAAAACAAATGCCAAGCCAAATACTGAGAGCAATGTGACCAGTGAAACAATGGGAAAGTTATTTAGCAACATACACAGCCCTGGAACAGCTACGCTGTAAGCTAAGCACGCACACCAAATGTGTTTTGGGCTGTTGGTGCCAGAGCACTCAGCTAACCCTCAGAAAACTAAAATCATACACAACATGCTTACATTTCCCTCTCAACAACAGCTTGTGAGGCAATCACTGTGAGGGGATATACAGCACTTACTTATTTCAAATAGCCACTTGGACGAGCCAGCTTGGACTCTGATCTTAACCAGATGCTCTTCAGTCGTCCCACATGCAAGGTGCATTGTGCAGCTTCCACGTGCATCCCTAGAGCAGCATGTCCTGCTCTCCCACTGCCCTGTACTAAGGCACTGTCAACTGCCAACCACTCTGTCAAGTAACTTCATCTGTCTCCTGAGCATCAGTTCTCACAGTTCAGCCAGCACAGGATGATTTCTGCCATTGCAGAAGAGAACCTGTCCTCGCTCCTTCAGAGACGGTGCCCATGCTTGCTGGTAAAATAAAGTTGTTGCCAAATTACACTTACACATTACAAATGCAACAGATGCATTGTCCTTCCATTTGACCCAAGTCCTCATGGCACCAGGTTCCCTCCTGAGAGGAAATATTCTTGTTGAGGCAGCTGTGGGAGAACAGGTGCCACAAATCTAGTTAACCTTATCGGATTCGCAGATGATACTTGCTCTTGCCTGGACTCTTGGGAATGGTTTAGCTCAAAGTATACCTGTGCTGATGTAAACTGGATTCAAGGATGACTTTGAAGGTTGAAATCAGAAGGGATGAAGAAATCTGGGATAAATAATCAAGCTGAAAGGCTTGGGTCCTCTACCATGATGCAAAGGTGGCTGACATGAGTTGTGTGAAGGCTTTAGAAGCAGCCAACATTTCTCCTTGGACTGTTTCCTTGGCAGTGTTAGAAGATTTCTTTTTAAAGTTCTTGAAGGATCTGCAAGCAGAAGAATGCTGACAAGTGTTCTGATTTTTCTTTTCCCCCCATGATTGGGAAAAAAAGAGCTTTGGTATTTTCTTTCCAGCTTCCCACAGAAGAGCCTTGGGAAGTCTATGTCATTCTGGGTTTGGAGAGCAGTGCAGCATGCAACATGATCCCCAACACAGAAGATGCTGGAGGGGCATTCTGCAGGGAATGAAGGGAGCACCATTTTCCCTTCAAGTGATAAAAGTATTCTTCCTCTTCAGCAGAGCCTTCCTTCTCTGCACTTGATACCCATAGTCTGTTGGCTCCCACAGGCACATGACTTGCTTTCTGTTTCAGAAAGTATAGTACTAAGGATGGTTTTTCAAGCATTGAAGTTTTTTCTTAGTGTTTCTACCACAACCACAAAAACTGCTCCTCTAAACACTCTGGTGAGAAAGAAAGTAATTTAGGTGAAGAAAAGAGATTTAAATATATGATCACCATTTTGTCTCACCTAGGAGAAAGGACATCAGACATCTCTGATAGTTTTTTTATTTACATTTGCAAGTTTTCTTTATCATGTTCACTCTTTGGAATAGCAGGCTCATGAGCTGAAAGATGATATATGAGAGTGTGTGTGTGTGTGTGTGTGTAAAGAGAAAGGAAGGCATCAAAAACTTCAAGTAAAAAAGAGAATTTTTAAACCTTCAATTTCACCCACCCTGAATGTTAGGACAGATTATTAGAAAACTACTTTTCTATTCTGTAGCAATTTTCTATTTTGTTTGGGTTTGTTTTGTTTTAATAGCTAATAGCTCTGCTTGCCAGCACACAATGAAATCAGCTGGGGTTTGTGCTGTCAAAAACAAAAGGGTTTCCCATTATTCCATTGATTTCATGCTATTATATTAATAAATCATGTGGTTGGCTACCAATGACATGAGCTCAGAGTGCACTGAGCAATGCTTCATCCTGTTGCATGCTGAATCTGCAGGGGAAATTTGTCACTGAAGAGGCAATCATTTGCCTCTCTTTATTTAAATTTTCTGGATCAAGGTCTTCTCCCAGAGAAGTCACAAGCCTTACTGCAATTTTGGGGTGCCACTGTAGCATGTGCAAGTCATCGTAACTGCATAATCCTAAATGTTAGATGGAAATGAGTTCTGCTGAAGCAGGAGAAGAGAATCCTGGACCAGGGTCCCACCAGATCAGCACACACCTTGGCAGGCATTTACATTTGCTCAGCATTTTGACTCCTGCCCTGCACCCCTGGGAACTGTCTAGCTGGCTTTATTTTAAAAGAAACAAGAAAAAGTCACATATTCCAAGAGTCATGAAGAGGTGTGAGGAGCCAGCTGGTCCCAAAAGATTGATTTTGAACACTGAGTCCGAGAAGTCATGTTTGGACTTGCCTGATGCTATTAGACTGGCCTGAGTTCAGGACTGGCCCCTGCCATAAACACTTCCACAGCATTTTAATCTTTTCAGCAGCAGGCTGTTAGGGGCACAGTTAGGTAAACACAGCTCTGCCACCAGTTGTCATTTACGGGGTCACAACCGGCAACTGCTACACAACGTCCACATGTCCCACTCTCCTTCCCTGCCTCTCCCAAAATCCTTCCCCAAAACTGGATCAGAGCTCCACAGTTTAGGTTTGTGCTTCATTTTCTGTTATTGCAGTTATTTTCTCCAGGTTGCTCCACTGAGCCTGTCTACCAGACATATGCAGTGGGAAAAAGATGCAAGAGTAAAATTTGTATATTGTGTATTCCATGGGCTAAGAGGGAGCTAAATGACATTAGGAAGCCCAGACTTAAGAGATGTTGGGAATGGGTGTTGCCTTTGTTTCCATGATGGCAGTTGCTTTAGCCCGATGTTAGGATCAGTTGATTTGCAGGGATCACTAAAGCAAGTTACTTCAGTGTGTTGGTGTTTGGCACCAGGGGGCTGTGCTGACAGCCAGAGGGATCTCCACAGGCTGGAGAATGGGCTGAGAGGTCCTACAGTTCAGCAAAGGGGCATGTAAAGTCCTGCCCTGGGGAACAAGCCCAGACACCAGCAAAGTCTGAGTGATCTTCAGAGAGGCATTCCAGTCCCTGGCATTGTGTCAGTTTGTGATTATTGCAAAGCTGTAGTAATGATGCTGGTGCAGCTACAACTGTGATCCCACCAATGTCATTTCATGATGACATTCAGGGAACACCCAGCAAGGAAAAAATGCATCCTTGCACTTCAGGTCAGGATTTAGTTCAAGAGCTGGCTGAAAGAAATGGCACAGAGCAAAAAGTGCGGCAACCAGAGTATTGCTGCTGCAGCTCATGCCTGGAGTGGATTTCCACCTGCTTGGATTCTACATGCACGTGACACTTGTGGTGGGATGATGAGCATGAGACTTTGGTGCAACTGAAAGGAGTTAAATTCTGCTGAGGGAGTAACTCAGGACTGGCTTAGCTGAGGCAGAGCAGGGGCCTGAATTGCAGCTTCTGAAGGAGGGCTACAGAGGACCAGCTGCCCCAGCAGATTGTAAGGAGTTTCCACTATGGCAAAACAGATTACTGCTAATCTAAACTAAATCTCCTTCTTTTACACCTGACCAGGGATCATTTAGTGCCTCTGCGGATGGCATTGAATCAATCAGGGCTGTAAGGAGAAATGAAATGTTTTGTCTGTGCCCTTCATTTGCTCAAACATGTTTGGATGACAACTGATGAGAGGGTGGGTTTGTCTCAGGACTCTAGACAAACAGACTTATCTTGGAAGATGGCATAAATATTCTTCAGAGGTTCTGAGATACCATTTTGGAGGGAAGGGACACACCAGGCAGTTGAGTACAGAAGTAAATCCCTCACAGTGAGTGTCTTCAGGCTCAATAAATTTATCACAACTTAACAACAAGGAAAACAATTTGAAAACAGCTTGCTTATAGCCTGCGAATTCCTCCTCAGGGAGAAAATTCAGGGCTGTGAAGAGTAATTTAATCTTGTTGAATAACAAGAACTGAAGACTGGAAATCAAAGCCAGAAAAATTCAAATAGATTGGAAGCCTAAGGGAAAAGGAAAATGCAGAAGTTCTCATTGTTCCCTTGTCAAAGCCACAGGTGTCCTGTGGGCAGGTAAGGGGGGCATGGATGGAGGAGAAAGGCACCTGGCCAACAACTCAGTGTTGCCCTGGGGCACAAGTGCCAGGGCTGGAAGTGTATCAGGTAGGTTGCTCCCTCACCTGGGAGACTGACATTGCTTTATCACTGCTCCATATATGCAGACCAACCTCCCCTTTCTCTGGAGACAGTCTCTGACAGTCCCCTGGATCACCCAAAGTGGGATGGTGAGGTCAGAGAGGACAGTTGTCACTGTGGGAAGGCTCATAGCCAGCAGTGGAGCAGGACAGAGATTCCAGGAAGCTGCCCACCATGTACAGGGCAGTGCCCTGCTGCAGCTCTGAGCTGAGCTAAGGAGCTGCCTCTGCAGCTCCATGTCTGACCCACACCCTGTCCCATGGGTCCAGCATGGTTCTTCCCTGTGTCTTACCCTCTGGTGTGGCTGTACCATGAATGTGAAGTGGGGCGCAGCCCTACTCGCCCCACCCCATGACGTTGGCTCTTTCAGAAACCAAAGCCTTGCCCAAAGAGCAAGGACCTCAGTCATTTAAAGATTACATTTATACTGCCTGCAGGTAGGTGACTTACTGGCTGGGCTGGGTGAGCTGGATATTTGGTAGGTCTTGCAGGAACCTTGGGCAGTATGGGTGCTTTGACAGTGCAACCCTTCATTAATTAGGAATGTTTCAGTACTGTGTTTTTACACATGGATCTACTCTCATATGCATCTGGCAAATAGTTTATTCCCAAGAATGTGAAGTAACTTTTGGCTTTAGAACTGGAAGCATGAGTGTCTGCTGTTTAACTCTTTGCTACCACTGGGGATGCTAGATGAGCCTCTGAAAGGCAAGGAACATTCCCCCTTTGCTCTAGCAATAGCTGCAGAGATCAGGTTCTGGAACCCACGGCTAACTCAGTACTATTGGAAAGGCTTTTGCATTGTAATTAGTTTCAGAATTTAACAAATCACTTCAACACAAGTCTTTTGCTATTTTAAAGTAGGCAGGACAGGATCCTGGACAAACCTTAGACAGGTTTGGCTGCATTTTACAGTGATGTAGCAGTCATATCTATGTAATATTATATTTTTAATTTTTTTTTCAGTAAAAGAATTCTTTATTTCTACAGTCTTCATTTCTGTTAACTTTGGCTGAAAGACCAGTATCTTAGTGTCACCTAAAAATGCTTTATTACACTTTTATGTGTTCAAATCGAATCCTTGACATGAAGTTGGATCAGCATTTATTAGCATAAATTCCATGATCTGAATCTCCCAGCTCAGGTAGTTTCTCTGTTGCAGAGAAGGATAAAGTTTAACCAGGTAAAGTGCACAGGAATTTTTTTGGCAGCAGAAAGAATATCACAAATCCTTGCATGTTTGAGATCCATATGCCCATGTATTCAGAGAGACAGCTGGATAATTTTCCTGTGTGTGAGGAGATTAGAGCAAAAGAGATGAAATGCTGATGAGCAGATGGTTTGGGTGTCAGTTTTATGTTCCCCTCACAGTCTTTAAAGCAATGCTGTAAAGAGAAGCTGAACACGAGGGGGTTTCAGTTGAGCTGATTTGTAGTATAAATAAAGGCAATTAATCTTTTTGTTATGATCCACATTAGGCACAGAATAAAACCAGTGACTTGATTTTGAAGTTTGACCTTTTAGAGTAACAAATGCTCCAACGCTCACTGCTGCACATCATGTGATTTAAGTAACTGAGAAGGGCATTTTTTCTGTTCTTGTGTTTCACAAAATGGAATAGCTGACTAAAACTATGTTATCACGAAGTACCTGCCTGGAACATAAAACAGAAATTAAGCAAAAAGGAGAATAATTCTTTTTTTTTTTTTTCATCACTAGACCAGACATCAGATATCCTATCTGTCAGTGATTGTTTCATTTATCCTTGTGAACTTTCATTCTGTGAAAGAGGCTGCAGAGAAGACTCTAGAACATGGATGAGAACAGAACAGAGATCTTGGTCCTACCCACAGAAATTTGGGTGAAGAGACAGAAGGGAGTAGGGACAAACATATTGATTTTCTGAAAACCACCCATCCAACTCTGTTTCTCCAATTTCATCTTTCTAACAGTGCCCAAAAGGCATAAAATCATTCCATCCTGATCTGGTGGTACCCTCTTTAAGCTCTGATGTGTGATGAGGTGCCAGGCTGTGGAAAGACATGCCCCCTTATTTTTCTGTAAGGCCAACATCCTTTCTTCACCTCCTTCCATGCTCTAATACTGGTTTCTGGTCCCATCACAGGTTAGAAAGCATGTTGCAGCCCATCAGGGTTGCATCTCTGAGGTATTCAGCCTTGCTTGAGTGGCAGCCAAAAGCATCTGCTGCATCTGCTAAGGTTACATGGGGCTTTACTCTCAAATGGGACAGGATGATGAAGATTAAAACCCAGCAAGCTTCACTTCTGCTAACAGGAACATTTGGCTTGACATCAACACTATTATAAGGTTCCTATTCCAAAGTTCTTACAGTGATGCCAAATCCTTACCATTACAGTGAAATATTTTGGGGATTCGTCTTCTGAATCAGCATCCTGTCTGGGGATCATTACTACCATCAGTGTCCATACGCCCTTGTTCCTCTTTTTTCATGTAGGGAGCAGGAGGGAGGGCAGTGAGGGAGTTCTCCTGCTCACCAGCTTTAGCATGGAGATATGGCTTTTCTCCTCCTTTGTTCACTTCCTACTACATTGCCTTGTCCTCACCTGACCTCCCTGGCCAGTGTCTGGTTGGCCTTCCCAAACCTTTTGTGTTGTACAAACACCTTCCCTCAGGGGAATCTCCATCCCTTCAGGGGGGAAATGGCAGTAGTGCAACTCGGCCTTCAGGGCAACACACAAGCATTTTTGCTGTGGCTGAGAAAAGAGCTCTGAAAGCAGGGCAGTGAGGTGTGATGGTTCCTATCCTAACATACCTGGCTTTCCCTAGTGGGCCAGGGTGGTGGATTGCTCCCCTGTTATTCATTGGCCACTCCCTGGAATGGAAAGAGATGAAGCTGGAGGTTTTGCATTTCTAGCATCTGTGTAAATTTTACAAAACTGTGGCATGACTCCTAGACATTATCCAAATTCAGGGAGTGAGAGTGAGCCAAACATGGAGTAATCACCTGCAGCTTGACACTAGAGTTTTTATTAAAAATAAGTACATGGTTCAAAAGCTGATCTCCGTAATAAATTGCTTCCTACTTTTCAGGCATGTGAAGCTGCTAGTAATTGGACTCAGTATGAAAAAGAAGCCAGGACTTATTTTTAATTTAAGACTTAGTCTTAATTTTACTAAATCTTTAGCCATCACTCTCCCTTTGTTGTGGTTGTTATTTTGTCACCTGTTTATCAAGTTTTTACCTTGGTAGTGACCAAGTGTCAAAGTTGTGTATCCACAACTTAGAAGAAGAGACTACAACCATAAAAATTCAAGTTGAAAACTGTTAAGTCTCTTAGCTATTTGTGTTTCATATAGTGCAAGCTCTTCTGCTTGGCAGGTTTTGTAAATTGCTGCACATGAAAATGTACTGTGATGCATGGGAGGTGCACTGTGACTTACGTTCCCTGTCCTCATCCCCTTGGAGGTGACACCAGGCTCCTCTGGCAGCACAGCCAGAAAGTCCTGGGGCAGTCCAGAGGCAGGTGGCAGTACACCATGCCAAGCACACATGCCCAGCTCCCAGTGAAGCAGGGGGTTCAGATCCTGGAGCTCAAGAAGGGCTGGAGCATCATTCCATACTTTGTAGGGAGTGGGGCTGTCCCAACCCCACAGTGTCCTGGAGATGAGGGCCATGGAGCTGGGCACTACAAGAAAGGAAGGGCTGAGCTCACAGACCAAGCATGGTTGCAGATTTTGTTTGGGTCAAGGGTCCCTGTCTGCTCCTTGGTCACACATGTGTAAAGTGGTCACCCTGTCCTGGAGGCAGTGGGCAAGGCAGGAACAGAACTAGTGAGCACAAATGTAGGCTCAGGAGTCCTATGGAAGAAGGCACTGGTGTTCACCCTGTGGTTCACAGTGGTTCCTTAGGGATCCCTGGGAACTGGACGCTGTGGGTTTGCCCATCGTGGGGCATTCACATTTTTTCTGTGTATGCACCTGTAGCAAGGTGAATAACCACAAGAGGAAAAACAGGACTGTGCAGAACGTGAGGTTTCAGGAAAGTGTGTTCCTAATCCACGTGCGTGAGAAGCTCCATGAATACCGTGTAGTGCTGATTCTTCTGTATTGCTGACCAAGAAAACAACAACAACAAAAAAGGTGTACAGTTTTTATATTATTTTATTCACCTTGAAGCACTTTTGACACAGGAAATTTCTACTGTTCATTGAACAATAATTCCAGATTTGAAAACCAATCCCAATTCTGTGTCTAGAAGGACCATGTTACCTTAGACCAGTTGTAGCCCACACAGACACATTTAGGAACTTCCCAGAAAATCTGAAAAGTGGAGGCCATAAATATTTAAGATTATGAACAGTTTTGTGGACTTTTCTGGGACTAGACTTGATAGTAAAGCACAGGCATCAGGTGCTTGCAGAACTGGGAGCATTGTCCCCACTATATAGAAAATGACATTTTTAGAAGGATGAAAACCCTCACTTATTTTGGAAAAAAACCCAACAAAACCAAACAAATCAAATATATTTAAATGATCTGAAAACAGCTTTGCTTACGACAGCCAAAGCAAACAGATTTTTAGATCTTTTGGGGGTAAGTTTTACAAGAAAGTTTGCTCTGGTACTCTTACTGAAGCCATTATCAAAATCAAAAGAAAAACCTCTTTAGCTTCAGAAAAAGAGAGACAGACCTTGCTTAGTAGCTTGCTGAGGTTGCAGCCCTTTCAGTACTGGTGTTCTTGGAGCTCTTGGACTAAATCCAGCATAACTGTGCATTACACCCCAACTTAAAATTCAAAGTGAAAGCTCAGTGTTGGGATGGGTGTGAGCAGGAGCAAAGCTGGGGGACCAAAGCCTGGCTTACAGAAATGTACAATCATAATTAGCTGTTCAAGGAACCATTCTGCAGCTGTCAAATAAATTCCTGCATTTGCTAAACATTGTCTCTCAGTGCTATTTCTTGGGTTAAATTTCACTTCTGTTGCAATTGTAGTCCTGTCATGGGAGTGACTGAAGTGGCTAATTTGGCCTCTTTTATTTCTTCCTGCTCCTCCTCTCAGTTTGCACTTAGGCTTTTCTAACACATCTTTTTTTGCTGCCTCCCTCTGGAATACATTTCCTACTCAGGAAACCACAGGCCAGTTGTTATGAGAAGAATTTGCCTGTCACCCACGAGTGCTGTACAAAGTATGTTTATACAGCATTTTGGAATTTATGCAGTGGTTTGGGAAATGTGTAGGCATCCAGATGATCATTCTTATGACCACATATCTGGTGCCCTGGAAGTATTTTAGGTGCAAGACTTGTAACAATTCCTGCTGTTCTTAACTGTTATTCTGGACTGACAAGACATAAACGTAGGACACCCAGTGATCTCTCTGCAACTCCTGGATGATATATCCAGTTGCACTTGTCATCTGGCAGGGCTTGGTGGGTCAAACTTTGAATTTGATGACATTCACTCTTCCCACTATTCTGCTGTAAACCGAATGGTGGATGCTCATTATTTCAGGTGTATCAGTCTTGCAAGGGCTGCTTCAGGGATGGAAAGAGCAGGACTCCTGTGCTCCTGTGACTGACGAGATGCCAGCACAGCAGGAGCATGGCTCAGCATCCTTACTCATTAAAAAGCATTGTCCCTCCAGCATGCTCGCCAGCTTGTTCAAATATACTTCATTTTTGCTACGTGCTGCCAGAGATGTAATCCCTCGTTAATTGGAAAATGTTTTATTGCTGCTTATTTTTGCCTCTGTTTTCTCCTAATGTGCAGCACACCAGGGAAACACAGTGTGTCAGGAGGGAACGAGTCTCAGAAAGGGACATTTTGAGATGGGTGCTTTCATACTTTCTGGGCACTTACACCTGCCTTTTTCCTTATGGACTGCAGTGTAGGTACATGCAGCTCAAAATAGCCAGGCCATTGGGAATAAAGGCACTGGCTGTTTTTTTGGTTTTTTTTAAAAACCTGCTTTCTTTAGTTTTTAACAATATACATAGTTCCCGAATTCTACTTGAATGAAAAAAAGCACTGAGCTTTACATCTGTCTTACCTAGTTTTAAACCTGCCTCTCTGCCATATTTATTTATTTTAAAAACAAAATAACTTCTGTGGGAACTGCTGCCTGACAGAAAGCCAGGAGGTCTGTGGGAGATTCGTAATCCAAAGCTTTTTTTTTGCTGTTAGCCTTTTATAGCAGGGCACTGCATAGTCAAACCAACCACTTTAGACCATATGCCACCATTGTTAATCCCATTTGTTCACGCCAAGGGTTTCTCTAATTTACCTGCTTGAATATTTTTGCATATTTTTTTACAAGTCTTCTCTAGTAATTTGTTCAGATCATCTTTCAAAGGACCACCAAAGGGTTTGGCACTCAGATACCAGACCTTTGTAAGAGATTACATGGTTGTTAGAAGTTTAACTGACATCCTACTTTTCCTATATATGTCTATGAGAATGTAGTAGTTTGAAGGCAAAACAAATGAGAGGCTACAAGTCAGAGATACAATTTAATAGGAAAAAAGGAAAGAAAGTAAAATAAAATAGATGCAATAATACAAAAGACCACTGACAGAGTCAGAATACAACCTGAGCGGAGTGATGGAAGCAGTCCAGATGAGGTGGTCTTCCTGAAGCAGTGATCCTGTAGAAAGGTCTGGTAACTCGGGTCCTCTGGGAATCCAGTGGGTAAGTGCCCCTCTGGTGTTCAGAGTCTCAGCTTATATCCAGGCTTGAATACTTGGTTCTTCCCTCTGGGCGGAGCATCCCACAATGGGATGGTGAGTCATGTGATAAGGCCTGATGGGCCCATTAACAGGAGGTAGTCCAGGAGGGGGTTATCTGTGAGCTGTGCAGCAAAGGTGCTGATGGGCCCATTAACAGAAGATAAGCCAGAGTGGAGGAGGCAGGGAGCACTGCCTCACCTGGTTTCAACAGTTCATGAAGACGGTGATAGAATATACTTTAACCCAGGACAGAGAAAAAAAAAAAAAAAACACCCCAAAACTGTCTGGAAAGGCACAACACTGATGCCATTTGGAACAAGGTGCATTGCCCTCTTCCTGACTATGACTCAGACATTAGGTCTGTACAAAAAAAATCTACTGCTATTTTTTTCCTTTTTAAAAATTTCTTCGGTGATATAAAATCCCAAGACATTGAAAATGGCCATACTGTAGGAACATAAAAATTTTCTCTATGGGTGAAAAGAGAAACAGATGAGTTAAGAAAAAAAGCAAGGACTCCCTGACCCTGTATTTTCCGTAGTGTACTACAGCAAGAATTAAAATGAATGCTAGCAGATGGGGAATGGAAAAGTTTGTTGCTGCTAACACTGAGGTGGTACTGCTCTATGTAACTGTAAAAGCAAGGACTGATTCCATTTCCCTCTGCACGTTTGTTTTGCTTGCATTTTCCAGACTCATCTCCCAGGCATCTGCACATGCTTGGCCACTGATACATGAAAAAAGCTAGGAATGAAGCTTTCTCTGCCCATCTCTCTCTCCCTTTGGTATGTGTCCGTTGCAGCAGACACTGCTGTACTTCTGTATGACTAAGAACAACTCTCAGTACTTCAAAAATAAACAAAAATGTCCTTCTAGGATGGTGTTCACAAGCCTTTGTTCAACAAAATATTTATATGCCTGCTTAAATTTGTCAGTGAAGCACTGAAGCATAAGTTTAATGATATCCACATGCTCAGTTCCATTAGGTTTAGTGATCTTTAACCCGCATTGAGAATCAGATGCATGCTGATGGATGTTGAGAAGAGTGCTGGCTTGCCTAAAGTCTCATGACTCTGGGAGCTGAGGGTGTCACACTTGCTGGGTAATTGCTCTTCTTCTGTCAGCAGCAGTGATTCAGAGTCATGACTGTTAACTTGAAAGCACTAGTGGTCATTTCCATCTAGCAAAAGGAAGTGCAGAGTGGAATGGATGAGCGCTTTCTTTCTGAGAACTGTATTTGGTGGCTGAATGGCTGGGAGGAGATCTTACTTTTGGTTAAAGAGAAAATGGAGGCAAAGGCATTGCTGGGAAGTTCTCGCCATCTTTCCCAAGAACATTTCTTGAGAGGATTTGCTGTTCACTGCAAACCACTCCAGCCCAAAGCCAGGCTGAGAAATATTTCAGGGTATCAGAATACATTATCTCAAGCAGGAGTGATTTTGTGTTTGGAGGAAGTTAAAAAGCACCCAATGCACAGGCAGGGTAGGAGCCCCCAGGGACTGCATCCAGCATGTCAGAAGAAGCACTGCTCTTCCCTGGGGGAGGATAGCAGCCCTCTTGGAGCACTGATGGACTTACCTAGGAGGAAATGGAGTTTTGCCATTCTTCAGTAGCTGAGGATATGGTCTGAGGGGAAATGGAGGAATGCACATGACAAATGAGGCAGGAAGGGAGGGAGGGCATTTTTGGTACAGAAGGAGCCTTAACTTTACCAAGTTTTCAATTTAAAAAAAAAAAGGGGGGGGATGGAAAACAGAAAGATGAGGGGAAATTGCCCACTGATTACCAATATAAATAGAGAGCCAAAGAAAACAGACTTTACAAGAGGGTTATGAAGAGGTTACCGTAAAGTTTCTCTTCACTTTTTGACCCATATTATGAGTCACTCCAAGATAAGACTTAGCAGAGAATTGTCATATGGGAAACTAAGCAAAGGCAGTTCTTCTCCTAAATAAATAAATGTTCTGCCCAAGAGGAATTACAGACATGTAAGTCAATTTCTCTTTCTCTCATGTCCTTTAGTGTTTCTGGGCACTGTTTTAGGCACTTGAAGTGCTGGAGAAGTTAATTGTCTATACAACCATCCCCTCTCTGCTTGGGATCCACCAAGCAGCAAGCAACTTTATAGGAAGAATACCATGAACTTCTAGGGAGTTTCTAATAGGTCAACTGGAATTCTTGACAGTGTCATCTTGATGTCTGTGGTAGGATCCATCCCATGTTCTGCTGCTGTTTCTGGATGGGTGTGCTGCCTGTCACTAGGCAAGCCACTGAACTAATGATAGCCTCCTGTGCACATATTCGGGTTTGCAGAAGTCAAGCACATGGAAGGCAGAACAGAGAAGAGATATGACTGGCTGCTCTCCACCCCTCACAGGTGGGTTTTGCAGACAGCTATTCTGGTAACAAAACTGAGCTAATTTTTAGTTACTGTGTGAGTATATCTGGATAACTACATTGTGACCTGCCGTGAAGCCGTGATTGCTGTTGGATACTCCACAGTACAAAGTAGCACTCGGTACAAAGGCAGTGAAAACGTCTTGAGCTTGTCCTGACATGCATTTGGATAGGACCTTATCTGATTCTTTCGACCTTGATACATAAGATAGGATTGCTCTCTTTTGGTACTGAAGCAACCCCTTCCATGAGATCACATTCCTCCCTCTCTCTGAAAAAATAATTTCTCTGCTAACCAAGGGCCCAGTACTCCAGTTCTCTCTGAGCTTGTCCCAACAGTGTCAGAGCGGGGTGGGGGGATGTGAAGAGATGAGTGCTGTGATGCCAAGCCATGAGGAAGTGGTGAGGTTTGCTGCACAGATGTGTTTTTGGAGCACCACTTCTTTATAAAAGATCAGTGATAATGAACCAGAACTGAAGAACCAACAAGTAGTTCAAGCAGATGGTTTACCCCATACTTCCAGTAATTTCTCTAAGATGGTGCTTCAGCAGTGCCTGATTACTGAGGAATGGGAGTCATACAATTGTAAGAAATGATCTGGTTTTATTTTTAGTTATGCTCTTTCTTCATACAAGGAGTTTAGTTTTATCTGTTCTGACACTATCACTGGACAAATTTCCGTTCAATGAGTTTTATTTGGATTGGAAGAGAAAATTCTACATTTTCTCCCATCAAAATTGGCATTCATCACCTTGGAAAGAGAGACTGTATGAATAAAAGCCTACCAGTGCAAATCTCCCTCTCTCACCACCTCTCTCCTTCAGCGCAACCCCTTGCAGGTAACACACTGCCTTCCCTCCTGACACCTGACAGCCATCACACGATACAGTTCATGTGTTACTGACTGCCACCACAACATTGAATTTGCCTGTGCATTTAACTCAGCTCTTCTCTTCTGCATTATCTACTTGGACAGTATCCTCTGTGGGAAAAAGCACTGGAACAGGGCAGCTTTCTTCCTTGGCAGTACTTTGATACATAAAAAATAATTGCAATAATAGTAATAAAACCAGTGCTAGTAACTATGGCAGCAGAAACAGAATAAGCAGGTTATCAATTTAACTCTTTAGCAAATGCAGTTGCTTGGAAAATTAAATCAGATGAGTCCCTTATGAACAGTCAATCCATTAAAAAGCTATATGCACAGGACTGAAGTACTTGCCTGTTGTCATGGTCATGGTCCTGCAGGTGCTCTTGGAGCATGGCAGACAGAGGGAGGTATCTTTATACAGTTCCAGGAGAAAAATGATTAGGATGAATGTCACCACCTTGCAACTCCTGCTGATATGCACAGGGTGAGTACCACTGCTCAGCCTGTGCATAGAGGCCCGTTGACCTGCCATAGCAGAGATACCTTCACTGACAGCTGGTCACAGACCTGGGCCTGGATGAGGTGTCATGAATAACCCAGGATGCCTTTGTGCTCCGAGATGCCAGAACTCCTTCAGAAGTCCAGGGTGTAGCATTTTAGTAGGATTTAACTGACAAGTGAGAACACGTGTTTTCAAAACAATTTTGCTGATCTAAAATCAAATGGCAGATAGGCTTTCAAAAACATTTTAAAAATCCTTGCAAAATTCATAAGTTTGACCATAAATACCCCCAAAAGTCTCTTTTTATTGTTTTGATGGGAGAAAAACAAGTTAGAGGATCCTTCCCAGACCCATAGGGCAAATTTTAACCTCAGCATGAGGCCATCTCTACTAGCAGATGTTTAATTTATTGCACTGAACTGCTGGAGCATCATGTTTGAGGCTGCTTCTTTGATTGATATGTGAAAGTTAAGAAGAACCCAACCAAAATACCACAAGCCCAAAGGAAACAGATCTTGTTTTGCTGTCAACAGCTTGACAGAGAATGAGGCCCCATTTTCCCTACAATCTACCAAAGACTAACTTGATCAAGTCATATGAGATAAATGGAGATGACACGGGCATGCTGGGACAGGAAACACGCCTCCAGCAGCAGCAACAGAGTGTGTGTGTGTGTGTGTGTGTGTGTGTGTGTGTGTGTGTTTGCTAAGGAAAGGGCAAGGATCTTGTTGTCTCAGGCTGCAGCTTTCTGCTTCAAAAGGCTTTTGTGAGCAAGTGTGAACATGATGGGTCTTTGCTGTCCCAGCCATTGACCGTGGTGGGAAACCAGGATCTTCTCTAGAGACAGCAGCTCATGTACTTCAGGGAAAATAACTCTGCTTTGGGTTTTTAATTAATTTTTTATAATTAGACAACAGTTTAATTTTTAACAGAAAACACCAGTCTTTTCAAAACTTTTAATTAATACACTCAAGTGAGCCGGAGATGTTTTCTCAAGTGATAGACATCCTTAGCAGGACCTCAAGAAGTAGAGTCCTGTCTGTTCTGAGTTCCTAACTGCTCTGGCTGAAGTGTGACAGTATGCGATAATTATCAGGCTATTCTGGCATTACAGCTTTTCTCCAGCAAAAATTCCATCCTGGACTTAAGACAATGATGTTTGGTTTTCAATAAAACAGAATTTTTGAACAAAAATGTTCTGAAAAGCATCTCCTTGGGTCAGGTGCTTTTGCAGTGTGTCCAAATGTGGATAGTAGTAAGTGCTTTTCCAGTAATAAAGTATCCTGCATTTTTCAGTCAAATATCTGGGAAAAAGGGGTTTAAAACTTGCAAACTGTAAAGGAGAACGTACTTCTGCAGCCAGATAAACCTACACTGAAGACCTGCTTTGAACATTTAAATGAGAGCTTTTATTTCATGTCCAGATACTAGTTTGAGGGTGAAAATGTCTTGCAAATGTATTTTTGACAGAATAGCTCCTGAGGCACTGAGATAAAGGCAAATAATATGGAGACAGAAGATGTGACTTCATTCTGTTTTGTGAAAGCATTTTGGCTTTTTCCCAGTCTGGAACAAAAACAGCTTTAGGCTCCCTCATAATTCTGTCCCATGGCAGTGTCACTTCCTGCCTAGCCAGATAGCAGTGTCGACCAGGTGGCTGGTTTTTTTAGCACTTTGGTGGATTCTTGAGAAACTGTGAGAAGAACTATGAAAAGTTTTTTTGCACAGCCCATGCAAATCCCCTAGATGCCCTCATCTTTCATGTTATATTCAATTCATCTCACCCTGGCTGTGATCCTTCTGTTTCCAGCCCATCACAGGCATTTTAATTGATGATATACAAATGCCCCAGAGTTTTCCTGCTTTCAGCTCTCTCAAGCATACACAGACAAAAGAACCCATCATCTTCCTGGAAAAGTTTATGTGGCCAGTGGGAATCAGAGTATGTCTGCAACATGTTTTCAGAGCCTCTTGTAGCTATTGGAAGGATTCCTCATGGGCTGGAACAAGGGCCTTTCAGTTTCCCCAGGCAAGTGCTGAAAGCTGTGTTCAGACTCAGGACAGCATCAGCTACCTTCAAGTGAGAATCAGAACTTCTGGATATGCAGGATTAGAGGCATCTCTTGAAAAAGAAAAAGCAATTCAGATAGTGTTTTCAGGTTAACATTCTTAATGTTGAAAGGGCTTGACCATAGGATGTAGAGCTCTCACATGCAGGGCAGGAGATAGACTTTGTCAAGGAGAAATCTGATCCCTTCCCTGAGGTCATGGGCAATGGGAAGACCCACATCTCACCAAGGTGTCTACATTCATGTGGGGACAGGCTGTGCCCTCCAGACTTCCTGCAGTGTGAGAAATCTCAAACATCTCAAGGACTGGTGAATCTTCAACATCTTCATAACTTGGATGCAGGACTAGAAGAAATACTAAATAACCTTGTCAATGACACTAAACTGGGAGAAGTTGTTGACTCCCTCCAAGGCAGAGAGGCCCTGTAGAGAGACCTTGACAAATAAGAGGACTGGGCAATCACCACATAAGTGTTGGATTCTGCACCTGGGGTGGGACAACCCTGGAAGTATGTACAGACTGGGGAATGAGATGCTGCAAAGCAGTGCCACAGGAGGGGACCTGGGGGTCCTGGTCTATGGCAAGTTGAACATGAGCCAGCAGTGCCCTGGCAGCCAGGAGGGCCAACCCTGTCCTGGGGGGCATCAGGCACAGCGTCACAGCCAGGCAAGGGAGGGGATTGTCCCCCCTGCTCTGCATTGGGGTGGCCTCACCTCGAGTGCTGGGGGCAGTTTTGGGTACTACAATATAAGAAAGACATGTAACTGTTACACAGTGTCCAAAGGAGGGCCATGAGGATGGTGAAGGGCCAGGAGGGGAAGATGTATGAGGAGTGGCTGAGGTCACTTGGTCTGTTCAGCCTGGAGGAGACTGAGAGGAGACTTCATTGCAGTTACAACCTCCTTGTGAGGGGAAGCAAAGGGGCAGACAATGATCTTTTCTCTGTGGTGACCTAAGGAATGGCCTGAAGCTGTGTCCACGTAGGTTTAGTTTAGATATTAGGAGGAAGTTCTTCACCTAAAGGGTGATTGGACACTTGAAGAGGTTCCCCAGGGAAGTGGTCACAGCACCAAGCCCGACAAAGTCAAGAAGCATTTGGGCAATGCTCTCAGATACAGGGTGTGATTCTAGGGGTGTCTTGAGGAGAACCAGGAGCTGGACTTTGATGATTCTTCTGGGCCTCTTCCAACTCAGAATATTCTATGATTGTATGAAACCTCTGTCATAGAAACAAACATTAACTTTTCTTAGCTGTATTTGACTGCTCATGAGATTATTTTTTCAGTCTGTTTTAAGACTGGTGAATTTCGGAAAAATTACAACAGCTACCTTGCATTAACCAACATATGATCTGTAGACAGATCTGAAGTTTAGGATTTATTCTTTCCCTTTTTTAGAGGAAGATGTCTACTTAGTCTTCCTTCAAAGATACTGAGAAAACCACATTTTTGTGAATTTTATTATGGTAAAAATATGTTCGTCATGAAAAGAAATATCCCACATGTTCTCTGTGCTTTGCAGCACAGACACTACACTTCCAGGTAGCCAGACCTTTCTTCTGGAATGAAATTAGGCAATGGCATAATTCATTCCATGCACCACATGTGCTCTCTTTCATTTCGAGGATTTCATTGTGCTTTGCAAATGTCAATTGCTTAAGGCACACAGCTCAAGTAGGTATAATTTATGATTTTTCATGATATTTATTACCGAGATCATTTAAGTGAAACCCAGGTGTTCTGGGATAGAAACCCTTCCTCCTCAGCAGGCAGCACTCCCTGGCCCTCAGGGAGAGACTATTCTCTTCAAAGTGATTCCCAGGAATTCATTTCCTCAGCCTGTGATTAGGTTTTCTAGCTTTCCTCAGTTCTGAACTGTGATCTTTCACATCTATGCAGCTGGGCATACATCTGAGTTCTGGGGGCATGATGCACAAAGTGACAATCCTGATAAGATTTCTCCTTACGTGTAGATCTACTTCCCTGTTGACTCCATATCAAGTGGTTCATTGTTCAGTCCTTTCTTTAGACTGAATGTGAGATGATAAAGAATAATTTTTTATGCCCCAGAGAAAATACTGCATCTGCATTTAACTTTGCAAGTGTTTAGGCTACTTTAATTCTAAAGTAGCCTATTCGTGAGTGTGAGAATTGGAAAAAGATTCCTGAGGCTTTAAAAGTGACCGAATTGCATTGATTTTTCTCAGGTAAATTTTATAATTATTTTACAGAAGTAGGGTAACTAACTGTTTCAACACTGTAGTTTTCTACATTATTAGTTTTAGTCATCCTTTCAGGTGAATACCAAGCTGTGTTCCAAGCAGTGCCAGCGTAGTTAAGTCCCAGTTTAAAAATCTATTATTATTATTGACAGCAATGTGCCTCTTTTAGCACTTGTCAAGATGAATATGAAACATCAGAAGTTAGGCTATATGTATGGCTGTCTTTTACTTACCCGTTTGAGTTTCCACACAGAATCTGGAAAAAATACCACTTTCCAATATTTGACCTCTGTTATGTTGAATGGAGATGGGAAAACATCATCAGTGTTTGGAGTGATGTCTTAGCAAGGGATCAGGGATACTGGAAAAATCGAAAGAAAATATGTATTGAATGGATGTATGTAAAAATGGTTTCCTAAGTTTTATGGTTTAACTGATTTCCAGGTCTTCTGTCTTTAATAAATGGCTTCATTTCACTGCAATTCCCCCTATGAGATCATCTGCATTTGGATCAAAGTACTGAAATATGTTTTGACCAACATGACTATTTTGAGATATATTTACAGAGTACATTGACAGAGGCATGTTCTTAACTTGGGTTTTGGCACTATAACATGTTCATGGAGAGGAGACAAGCAGAAAAGTTTCCACACCATTATTGCCAAGGGAAAGATAGAAGGGAAAAAGGGCTAGAGTATCTCCTCACAAATTAATAACTTCAGGCAAAGCTTTGGGACTTGACTGGCCCTGCCTTTTTGTGCTGGGATGTGTCTTGGGATCCCTGACCCCCAAAAGAAGGTGTTTGTAGCTGGACCATTGGCTGTACACTGCTACACTGGCTGTGTAGCATAAAGAAAAGTTCTCCCTGACTGCAGCCTTGGGGAGAAAAACTAAAGAGGTTAGGCAACTCGTCTAAAACAGACTTGGGAAATCTTCAGTAGGTTCAGAACTAGCTGACATTTGTAAAATAAAAGAGAGAGTGAGAGCATCTGCAATGTGATGGGCTGGTATTGCCTGTAGGAAAGGGCTCAGCCTCAGCAGATAACGAACACTTTGACATGAGTAGCCTTGCAGAATCCCTGTTTTGTTTGTGCTCTCTGACCCTGGACTTTGTCTTCTGGACCTGGTCACCTTCCTTGTGCAGCCCAGCCTGGCCCTGATGGGACCCTCTAGTGCCTTATCTTCCTGGTATGAAGTTAAGACTGCTCAGGCTCATTGATAACCATGTGGAAATAATCAACTGCTACAAGCAGCCTTCAGCACAGCAAGAGCTGCTGTTCAATACACAAACTAAAACAAACCAGCTTTCCTTGTGAGAAATTCTTAGGGCTCAGCCCTTATCAAACCAGGCTTAAGATGAGTGTGCCTCATCAAAGAGCAGAGTTATTTGTAGGTGATGAGAAATAGCACTGTGACACCTTTTTCTCTCTGGCACGGAGCCAGTCAGAGATTAAAGTGGCTTCCAGCACTAATCAGGGGGCTGGCAAACCTCTGCTCACACATCTGCCATCTCCCCTCTCTGTGGGCCTGCTTGGAGTTGCAGCTGCTGAAGCACACCTGGTTCTGCCAGCCGTCATCTTTTGCCATTCATGAGCAACCTGCAGCCATCTCTTAGCACAGGTTTTCTGGTTTCAATCCAGGATAGAGACCTTGGTCTTCTTCTGTATTAGGGCCTCATGAAGATTCTAGCTGTTCTGCCTCCCTTGTACAAGAGGGCAACCTGCTTGCTGGAGAAAGAGCCACCAGTCCAGTTAGAAAATGCCAATGGGAACTGGCACACCATATTAGAGGGGAGAGCCCCACATTGTGTATTTAGAAAGGACAGGAGTAAATCTCAAAACCTTAAGGTGTTTCACTAATAGGTAGCAAAGTCCCGATTCATTCACACAGTGCCTTAAATCAATAATTGCTTCCTGTGGGCAGAATGTGTCATATGCAAGTCACCATTGCTTCACTGAATTTCAAAGCCCTGTATAAGTTCATATATGGGCAAGCAAAAAAGAAATAATTTGCATGGCAATTTATGTCCAGACAATCCAGGGCTCTGGGGAAAAGTTCTGTGGGAGGATATCTGTCCTCTTGTATGTTGCTTTCTGTTGTCTCATAAAACTAAAATTTAGGGCACTATGTGCAAACACATGCTTGTCAACATTTGTTTGTCAGAAAGCAACAGATTTCAGTCAGTTTTGGTCCATCACTAAGGCACATCTCACTCCTCAGGTGTACTAACAAGTTTATCTAGTGGAGTTACATAACAGAGAAAGGATAGGCACAAGAAAGAGCTCTTTGGTGCTGTAGTTTTGTATTTTGTGTCAGGTTTGAGGTATGAACCAGTCAGTGAGCAGGAAGTGGCACGCGGGGCCTCAAGGTCCTGAGGAGACACAGGCAGGGGAGAGGTACAATAATGGACCTGCCTCTGTCACCTCTGCAAGGAGAAGATTTAGGGTAGAGGTGACTATACGAAGAGAGTGTTTTAAGCAATTTGGGGAGCAGAGCTCCCCACATGTTACACCCCAGAGCATGGGGATGGAGGGCAAAAGAGTGGAGGCAGCAGGAGATGGGCAAGTGGCTTGTGGAAGCAGCTGTGACCCCCAAAATGGCTGGGGCTGGCAGGTCAGCAGGTTTATTAGAACTCCATCTCCCTAAGAGTGAGCTTTGATCCCAAGCTGTTGAAGTCTTAGGATCAGTCAGCAAGTAAAAAGCAGGCCAGAAATGGACAGCTTTATTGACTCCTGTGAAAACATTTACACAGACCAGTTTTCATTCTTCTTTCTTGGAAACATGTTGGACCAGACCTCTTCAATTTAGACAGCATCTTCATTCCTGAGGCATCCTGTGATGGGGAGTATCAGCTCTCGTGGTCTCGTGAGACCAGGGGTTAGCTGTGTTTTGCTGCTCAAAGAGAACCAAGTCCTATAGCTTGCTTTTTCCTTTCAGCTCTGTACACAAAGAGCAGATACAGATGGGTTCTGACATATCAGTCCCAGCTGTTGTGCATAAAAGACAGGAGAAGGAAGGGACCACTGATCATTCTGCCAGCAAGGAGTTTCTAGATAAGAAAATCCTCCTTCTAGAGCACTGGGAATTGTAGTTTTGCCCACTACAATAAGAAAACTGAGTGTCTTTCTTTCTTGTGCAGAAGTGGGAAGAAGAGTGAAGAACATATTTTGTCACATATCCCAAAACTGAGGGTTAAATTGTGATCGTCACAGCATTTCCCACATGTACAGTCCTGTTGACAGGACAAAACACACAATTAGTGCAACAACTATAATGACTGGATGACTGCACCCAACCCTCAGGTTGCGTGCTGGATGTTGCAGTATTGTCTTCATGGAGGAAGATGTATTTAAGTGTCCCAGCCCGGGTCATACAGCAGGCTTCCACAGTATGGCAACAGTTAAGAAGAGCAGAAATTAGTTCTACCAGTGTGCTAAAGGAAAGAGCATTTTGGAAAACACTTGAGAAAAGTGATCTTGTGTTGTAGGAGTCCTCTGATACAAGAAAGCCCAGAAAAACAAAGGAGGACAGGTACAGCTGTTACTGAATAAATGGGGCTTCTGGTGAATGAAGAGTTTTCATTGCTATAGTTCATCAAGAAAACATTACCCATGATTGTATCATATGTTTTAATCAGAAAAGGTCAAATAGGCAGTGTGGCACTATATTATTTGCAGAAAAAGCTGCTGAAATCTTTAGAGGTTCAGCTTGTGCGTGGAATACGGTTTAGAAGTTTTGCACTTTCATCTCTTTAATCAAGTATCTACTTGCTCTTTTGAATATCTGTTGAAATGTAGCAACACATTCCTCACTGCTAGAAAAGAAATTGACTTAATCAATCCCAGAAAGTTTACTTTGGGGATTCTTCAAATGATTTAGAACAAATTGAGTCTATTTCTTGACCAAGATGTTCAGTACTTAACTGGGTAAAGACATTAGGAATAACTTTGGACCATAATGGACAGTGAAGCTTTGGAACATATTTCCCATGGAGCCCATAGAGTTTCCATCACTTCAGGTCTGTAGGAAGGGATTGGACAAGTGCCAGTCAGATATTACTTAGCTCTCCCTAGCCAAGGGTATGGGAATGGAGTGGACAGTCATTCTGCTCTCCTTCTACCAGGGCAACAGATGCTCATCCAGAAACAAATAGGACAGAAGTTTCATGTGTTGTTCTCATCAATGATCTCATTGCTGAAAAGGTCCTGAATAAGCTAGAGGATTATTTTAATGAGTATAAAACATAACTTTAAAGTAACTGAGCTAAGGCAATAAGTATTCTTTAAAAGCTGCTAGAATTCATTCTGTGTGATGGGATCCTTAGGGAAATTTTGCTCACATGCTTGATTAAGCATCATAGATTCTGAATAGGCTTTTGAGTGGGTTCAGTTCAAAGTCATGAAGTATGGTGAGGTTAGAAGAGACTTGGGGCCATATTTCATGAAATGAGCCTGAAGTTTATGTAAGTGGCCAACTAATCTGAGGGAGCAATTCATCAGGTTTTTCCTTTGCCTCTTTTCTATGTCCTTATGTTAAGGGAAAAAAGCTGATGTGATCCAGATGGATTGAGCATGCTAGTCAGATTATCCCTGTGGATGCCCTTCATCTGCTCACACTGCTCAGTCAAAAAATTATCTGGCACACCACATCACATTCAGAAAAGCAGGAAAATGTATACAGGTCAACTATAATTGAATCTTTTTTCTGAACCAAAAATATGCAGGGTAGGAGACTTTTCAGGTAAACACGTTTCAATATTGGCTGTGATATCTAAAGAAGAGAGGTTTGTAATTCCCTATTATTTTAAAATACCTGATATATTAAAAATTACATTTAAAAATAATTTATGGATAGTTTATTTTATTTATCCTCTTCTCTCTTTATCTCTCCAATCAAAACTGTACACAAGTCTCTGAAGGCATCTACCTTAAAGAAATCTTTTTTTGCAAATTTCATACGGCCTCACATCTCAGATTTTATCTTGTTCTTACGTGGAGCTAGGTATTTTTTCCCATACCACCTCTAAGAAATGCTGTTCGATGAGAGAGATATCAGGGTTTTTTCTTAGTATTTACATTCTTATTTTCCTAGTATCTATACTCTTATTTTCCTATTATTTAAACCCAGAAATCTTGATCTTAGGGGCAAGAAACCAGCTGTTGACCTTTTATACAGCTATACTATTTTAGCTACTGAATTAAATTTTAAAGCACCAACAGAATAATGTCATAACCTGTATTGAATGAATTGTTTTCTCTTTCAGAAGGGCTGGCTTAGACCACTGGATCTTCAAATGATGGAAAACTAAGCACCTCTGTAGCTTAGATCATAGTTATAGTATTTTCCACCAGCAAAGAAGGTAGTGCAGTTTATACAATATAAGAAATAAAATAAAAATAAAAATTAAACAGTATGTGCTTGTATTTGAATATCTGTCCCACAATGGATGAAACCACAAGAACGTGAAATTGTCCAAGATTACCAGAAAGGGTGCATTTTTCCCCACTTGATGCTAAATAACATTGCTGGATCTGAGCTGAGAGGTTTGTCTGCTCCTCTGGGAAGGCAGCCTGTCTGGTTCTGCAGGGGCAAAGAACAGTTTGACCCATCCAATCTCCTTTCAGAGAAGTGCCCCTGGAAATTATGGGGGTTGACCTAAGATTGCATATGTCTGTTGTGCCATTTTTAGCTTGATAATAATTGATGACACTGTCAAGAGAAGTTGCTCCAGACTTGATAGGACCCTTGGTAGACATGCTGAATTGCTGTGTGTTTCTGGGGGATAAAAGAAGTCTAACCAAATGCAACAGCTATTATTGAAGTTAATAGCTTCTCCTTCTGTGTAGTTATACAGAACACGTGTCTGTACATCAGGTTTAAGAGTTTAATTCCCTCATTACTACTGCATGGCTCAAAGATAAAAGGCTGAAGGAGACTTTCTGGTCCAGTGAAACCGCATGTGCGGCTTTTCATTAAAACCCAAGAGGATGTGCCAGCAGAAGGCTGGCTAACTCGTTGGCATCCTCAATGATGAGGATTTGCATCCTTATAATGGCCAGTTTTATGATGTGGATTTGCTAGAACGCTGTGATCTCTGGGAGAGTGATCACAACAGGTTGTAGAAGAATGAATTCATGGGAGTGCTCAAAATTGAGCTATACTGGAAGGTATAGATCACTGAATGTCCTGTCTGAGGCCTCTGGAGACAGGAGGAGACTCCAAAGCAGACATTTACTCCAAAGAAGTGGCCTGGGCACTAGAGTTGAGCATCATCAGATTGCAGAGCAATGAACACTTCAGAGTTGAAAAGCTGTGCAGTCCTGAGCAGCATCCAGACCCTCACAGGGATAAGGTGGGGCTGTCAGATCTTAAACACGTGTTTAATTTTAAGAATGTGAACAATCCTACTGACTGTGTGCTTAGAGTGTACTCCCAGTTTGCTGTGTGTTGCCTGCTGAGCAGGCAGACCAGAGGGGAACAGTGCATCTCCACCACTGCTACTCACTGGAGAGTGACATATCTGACTATGGCTGGGCTGGCACCAACATTGTGCCCCAGCTGTGTGTGCCTCCCTGTCCGCACACACAGCAGTTTACAGGAGCTGCAACAACACAGAGGTTTAGTTTTAAAAGCAAGCCTGCTGGCAAGCTGAAGAGGTAATCTCCCCTCTCTCTCCCATTTGTCTTTCAGCTGGAGGGAGCCATGCCAGTCAGCATGTTGTAGATTATTCAGATCCTGGCAGGAACATTCAAAATGAAAAGGCAAGTGAATAGGAGTGGAGGGGGAAGGTTTTGATTCAAACATACTCTATTCTTTTTATAGGGTGCCAAGAGCTCTTGTGATCTGAGTGAAAGCTGTTATTACTCAAACCTTTACTCAAGTCCTCCAGACCTTTCTCTACACCTGGCAACAGGATGGGTGGAAGTTCTATTACCTCACTTCTGTACCTAAAATTAGCCATCTAAGCCCAGGTCAGTCCCCTTAAATCTCCTGAGGAGAAAATGCCTCATTCAGGTGTAATTCTTCATGCCTTTAAGCCACCTAGATACCTATTTTTCTTCACTGAGTGTAGAAGAATGCCTGGGGGATTAGAGGTTTGGGTGTTTAATGTCTCAGACCACTGTAGTTTTATGTGTCTGAAGTTAATAAAACATTTTCCAAAATTTTTCTAAATTGTGGTAGAAAAACATCAGTAGACATGCTGGATCAGACCCAAATTTCACCTACACAGATGGACTTTTACGTGCCTATGTCCAATGTCAGTGGCTGGGAAGGACACAGAAGCAGGGTGAGAGTTCAGAATACTTTCATTCCGCTGTAATTCCTCACTTGGCACTTCATGTCAGCAGGATCCTCAATCTAATCTTTCATCAAGAAGCTAAAAATCAGTAACCTCAAGACAGAAGCTGTTTGCCCCCAATTCTGCTTTCAAGTACCTGCTTCTGATATTAATTCAGAGGTTCATGAGTAGCTTTGAGTGTACCCTGAAAGAAACTTGCAACTCCAGTGACACTGCTAAAACACATGCTGCTTTTTGATTCATTTGCCTTTAAAGATTAATTAGGAAATTAAGATAAAAGTTGTACAGTTAAAATGAGAACAAACTGAAAAAAATACGGATTAAAAAGGGTACAGCCGGTAATGTAAAATTTACAAGGTTGTTTAAAAAGATTAATTCCAGCCATCATGTGCACAGATGCAACCCTACTCAATAACGCTAATTTAAAGGAGACTTGAATTTAATCCTGCGTGATCCTGATCCCTGCATTTCCTTTCCACATCATTAAACAGCTCCATATTCCACTGCTTAAATAGCGTGAACATTTACCACCTGTGCACTCCATCTTCACGCTGTGTGACTCCTCACTGCTGCCTGACCCTTCCCAATATCTGCAGTCAGGGGATTTTATTTCCCCCACCTAGAGTTCGTGCTAACACTTTGAGTAGTATCTGCTCTCCCTTGCTCTCTGTGGGTAAGACCAAGAGCTGGAGAAGGGGGTCAACAGAGAAGGGAGGCAGCCATCATCTCACTGATGGCTGATCTCATGCTGCTTTGTCTAAAGGGCAACTTAGCTACAAGTTCTGCCAGTGTGACTTGTCAGCATCCAAGCGGTTCAGATAGAAGAATGAACATTATCATCTTTTTATCTCCAAGAGTCAACACAGGACTGTTTAAGGGTTTTGCTTGCCAGAACTCCCCAGGTTTTGGTACATAGCCAGATGTGGACTTTATTTTTACTTCATTTATAGAACACACTTGGAGTTTATCTCTACATCTACATTTTTTTCTTACATCTTGCCTCCTTTTTTTCCTCATTAAGTCTAAAATCTGTTTTATATGGCAGGTCTAGAACTCACATTTCTTGTTGGATGATATTTCTTCAAGCTAAGTGAAGAAACAGTGTTATTTTCAAGAGAATCATCTAAAGGTAGTTTATCCAGGATAGCAGAGCCTGTCAGCTGACACACAGAAGTGATTGTGTCAGGTTTGCTCAGAGAACTGATGGAGCAACACAAGTCAACTCTCCTTTTGCCTGTTATAACTTCCCCTTTTTAAGTTTAAGATGCTTATGTGCAATGTAAGTGTATACATGCATTATAAACATTCAGACATCTGCTGGGAAAAACAATTGTACTAAAAATTACTATAATATGTTTGGGATTCCCAGTTTTCATATTATCTAGAAAACTGGAGTCTTCAAAGAAAGGATCTCTGTACAAAAGTCTTACCCGGTGTTCAGAGTTGAGTGTCTGGAAAACAGAAGTCAGGGACACCATGAACAGGCAATTCCAATGTACTAATTCATTAGCCTCTGTCAAATGAAAATCAATGATCCCTTAATTTCCCACAGATTTATTCATCTGGAGTTCTTCTCCTCATCTTGTTTAAGTCGTTTTTGCCAAGAATTATAGGGAAAAGACAGAAAATTTAACAAGGTCCAAAAAACTTATCCTGAAACAAAACCAAACTTTTCTTTCCCACATTCCTCATCCCCCCAGAAAATTCAGCTATCCATTACAAAATTAACTATCTCCCTCTAATTTTGCTTCTGCAAAAATAAAAGAACTGTGTGATGGGTAGAGGAAGGGTAGAGGGTATCTACATGCAAATGGAGGAGTGGACAAAGGAACTTGGGCCATATGTCTGGAAAGAGTTTTTCACTCTTCCAGGGAGATGTGTAAAAGAGGCCTTTTCAAGACCAAGAACAGCAGGGTATGCTCATCTGTGTAGAATCTTCTCTAGTGTGATGTTAGTGCAGAGCAGAGTTCTCTGTGTGTGGGCTGGACAGCCTTCCCACACCCCAATTCCCCCAGCAGGATGTGCAGCCAGGCCTCCCAGGCTCTCTGGTGGGGCAGGGGATGGTGGCCCTAAGGGCAGTGTGACTTTTGGCACAGGCTCTACCAGTCTGCCTGAACCCTCTGTGCCTTCTTGGGGGGTCCTCAGGCTCTGCCTCCCCAACTCACTCTTCTCTACAGAGAGCTGGACTAAAGGTACCTGTCTGGGACATCGGGACTCTTAGACAAGTGCATGTCCAAAGCCAGTAGTCCCAAGCAAGCATGGAGCTTGGTACTGCTGGACTGAGGCTTTTGGTGCATTCCAGGGAGGGTAGGATGCACCTCACCAAGGAGCTGAATAAGCTGGTCAGGCTGCCTTCACACAGAGAGAAATGGACGCAGCTTAACTCCTCCTGAAACAGAGACGATCGGCTCTGGGAAAATGTGGACATCTAAGGCAAGGGGAAACAAACACAGGTCAAGAAGCCCAGCTTTTCACATCTGCTTCCTAAAAGCTGTAGCTGGAGTTTGCAAACACTGATCCATGTTACACTGGATTCTGTCCATCTGTTTTTGACCAGCACAGACTCCAAGGGGAGGAAATGTGTTACAAAAACCCAGTCCAACATACATTGCTCATTCTCAATCACTTCAGATTTTTATGCTCTTATTTAAAATCCTAAGCATGGAGGAGCAGGAAACTGAATGTCACTTCAAGTACATGAGATCACAGGAGCAACAGCAAAAACCTCTGTAAAACTTACTGGTATCTGAAACTAGATGCATGTTTCTCTGAAATTAACAGGTTTGTCTGTAAACAAGGCATCTCTGTTTACATACAATCTCTAAGAAGTTATTATCAAGCTATTTAGATTGTGTTTAATTGACTCTATGTAGCTAGGATCTCTCTGTCCTTCTCAGTTAGAAGCAGTGAGTTCCTCTGAGCTGCTTATAGACTCATCTCAAAGAATTAAGTCCCTTTCACAAGGCATCTGCCTTTGCTGCACGTGTATGTACCACATGAACAAAAACAGTAATCACGAGACTCACTTGGAGGTTGATCACTTTCCACAAAAACACACATTGTAAAATAAATAGTAAATATTTGTCTTGTGGAAGAAGTTTACATTCTTAACTTTTCAAGTATAAATAAATTGGGTTGAAAGAGGCTATTACATTAACAACTGGCAAGCTGTTCTCTTAATCCCCCATGCTTCCATAACTACAGATCCCATAGAGCAAGAACAGACCCAGGGCACTAACAGCCTTTCCTCTCTCAGTTGGGACCTCATGTGCAAATGTGCCCCTGTGGATATAACCCTTGTGTAAAGCACATTTTATTTACGGAGTTTGCTTAGCCCCCTGAGCAAAACCAAGGTCTGTCCTGGGGCATAATGTGCACGTCCTTTTCTCAATGGACTCGTATGGGATACCCACTCAAGCCAGGGGAAAAACCTCCACTGACCTCAGCTCAGGTCTGAACTCTACGTTCTGCTGGCTGTGGTGATGCATAACTTCTTGACTTTTCCCTCTCCAAATTTTTATTGTTTTAATTTATTGTTGCATCTTACAAAAGCCATGTATCCAAACATGTTTGTGGCATCAATGTTTTTATAAGTACTGCCCATAACATGTTAACTTGTCAGAGGACTAATCTGGCCTGTGAAGGACTTGGTCAAAAACCTCTTTTCCACATTTTGTCTGTGTTACATCTTCACAGGTCCATTGCAGATCTTAATTCAGGAAGAGTTTGCTCAATTTTTTCTGTTTTGAGATATGTGGAACAAACATTCCAGTGAGAATTCAAGCCAAACAGTAGAAATACTGCTCATGGTTTTCATTTTTCAGAGCTTTCACATTCACACCCAAAGGGTGTCGCAAGATGAACTGAGGTCCTTGAGGTTGACAACCTTCTTTAATTTAGGTCTTAAATCTTATATCTCATGGCATAGTTGAAGTAAAAAAATATACAAATCTATCATGCTGGTGGAGTCACCTAACTCCGCTAGTGATTACTTGCTCTGGAAAAGGAAGCCATGCCAGTTAGGCAGTTCACTTGAACACTGTGAACAGGGGTTTTCATATGCATTGCAAATATCTTTATTCTCTGAGAAGTTGCGGCATCCTCAGGGAGAAAGTACAGCAACAACACTCCATCGAAAACTGCCAGGAAGGAAACAAGTATTTTGCCAAATAAAAGCGGTAGTAAGTACAGGTTATAATTAACAGAAAAAAATGTTTTGCAGTTTAGTCCCCTCTAAGTCAACACAACACTTCAGCTCTTTTAGCTGATAAGTTTATATATAATTAGGCTTTGTCTCCCATCACTGAGTGTAATTATCTCACAGACAGTACATGGCTGTCTTATTTTCCAGTGGGATTAGCACCATCCTGTCAGTGAACAGAAATGACTCCTCCAAGTGCTGCTCAGTCCTCCCATCTGTTAGCAAACACCTCCTACTGAGTGCTATTCCAATGGCATTTGTTTTGGAAGTGCTTGCACACAAATACTTCTGCCTGTCAGAGGGTTAGGGTTTACTGCATTATTATAGCTCTGAATCTGCACAAAAAATTGATACTTGGTGACCAGTATTTTCTTATCTTTTGAGGTTTTCACCAACAAAGATACACAATGGATTTATTTAGATTGTCTATCATTTGATTTTATATAATAAATAGAAATCACATAGACACCTCCATATACAGTCTAAAATTCTCTTTTGTTTTGGCCTAAAACAGAGCAGTGAGCAACATAAAGAAGTTCTCAGGCCAAGTTAGGAGATCTGAACCACTGCCCACACATTTCAGGCTGTAAGGATCCTGTGTTTTAGGGTGTTGGGCACCTTCCCCCCCTACCTTCCTGTGCACCATCCCATCAGCCAAGCCTCTTGGCCGGACCTGCACAGCAAGGCTCCTGCTATCACCACTGTCTGCCTGTCTGCCTCTGCCTCTGCCTCTGCCTCTGCCTCTGCCTCTGTCCTCTGTTAGGACACAGTTCCAGGGAGCACCAGCTCACGAACGCAGAAGATGGCACGGGGCTCGTGCTGTCCCTCTGTCAGTCTGCCAGACTGGCACCCATGGCCATGGCACAGCAGGAGCCAGGGTTTGCAAGCACAGCCTTGCAGCACAGAAGAGCCGAGAAGGCATGCAGGGCGCAAGGAGCCCTCGCTGCTCACCCTGTTGTCCCCAATACCTTGTTCCCATCTGCCAGCAGATGGCACTCCTTATATGTTTGGATTGTCCACAACGCAGGTACACTTCCCAGTGCAAAGTGAACAAAAGTGGGACACTCGCTGTCCTCCCGGATGTCATGGGCCATTTGTTACCTTTCATTCATTTGTCTTATACATAGAAAGGCTATGATCTGAGCAGGGTCCATACTCCAAGGAAGACTAGAAAGGTGAGGAACAGACAGACGTCCCTTGGTGGCTGTGGCATGGGCTGCAGGGAGGCTGGGACACCATTTGCCTGTGTATTGGGTGCTGTAAGAAGTGGCACGCCACCTCCAAGCTCTACACACCCATCCCACAGCTGAAATAGCCCTGGAAAAATGTCAGTGGGGCTAGAGGTGGCCAGCGTGGCAGGTATCAGCGAAAGAAGGCCACTCCTCCCCAGAAGGGTCTGTACCAGCTCAGTGACACTGCTAACTGCTGGCTTGAACTACCTGCACACATAGATGGCAAGAGACTGCATCAAGGCACATCTTTAGAAGAATACTCAATCTCTCCTTCAAGAAGTTGGGCAATAAAAAAAATCCACACTATAGTTACCTTCCTGTTTCAAAAAGTAGGGACTTCTTTATTTCAAGTATGAATTGGCCTGCTTCCAACTTCCAGCCATTAGTCTTTGTTACACCCCACCAGAAAGACTGAATATGCTGATCTCCCATCAGAAGGATCACATCCAGCCTTCCGACTTCTGTGGCTCTCTACACTGTTCCTGCTTCCTTCTCTCAGGGATGCTTTGGATGCATGCCGAGCCCAGGGCATTGCACCATCATGGACCACCTGCTGTCTGTCCCCAAGGCACAGTGCCCTGGCAGGGTCACCTCGATGCCCTTGTCTCCACTGGCCCTTCAATGTTGTTGTATGGAGAGGACTGCCCACTCATGCTTGGTTTCTGAAGCAGGGAACTTCTTGTTCAGTTTCCACCAGAAACATCCTGAGTGGAGGGACATTGATAAAAACATCTGATCCCCATGAAAAGAAAATTTTAAAACATGAATCAGAAAGCTTTCTGGACCTCCTCAAGGAAAACTGAAGAAATTGCAACTTTTACAAAACAAAGTACTGAAGATTTAAACCACCTCAACTCCTTTCCTACAGCAATTGCTTCACCAGAAGGTACTTTTCACTGTATGAAGCAGTTGGTTGGAGAATGAGCAGATCATAGGTCTGTCTGGGACAGCAAGCCCTGTATGATGTGTCCTAATCCTTCCCGATATTTTTAGGAGCTACAGGAATGGTGGCATTTAGAAAGGTGCTGGTTAATTGTAGCTAGACCTCCGAGCCTCCTGAAGCAACAGGAGGCTTGTGTCCATTCCTATAGTTTACATTTTGCTTCCCAAGTTGTTCCCCTTTTCCATCCGTTCATGCCTCTGCTCCAAATGGTCAAGATCATTGTTAACTCTTACCCTGTCTTCCAGTATTTTGAAAGTTGGCACCAGATTTAAATTTAATATGCATGCTTTTTCTTTCGTCTTTCTGGTCATTGAGGAAAGCAGTGAATACTGCTGTCCACAGGAGGGGTCTATTTCTGTACCCAGCTTCTTGTGCAGTGTTGCACCCCTGACAGCTACTCCTTGTATATGGCTTCCAAACCAATTTTGCTACCTCTTGGTTCCTATTTCTCAAGCTGTCTTATAAGAATATCTTGAAAAACACTAGGAGAAAACCTTACAAAGCCATGATGTATTGCATCTGTGGTTCACTTCCTTCTCAAGACCCATCATTCTGTCCTTGAAAGGATGAGGGGGGGTTTGAAATGGTCTTCGAGATATCTGTATTGTTCATGTACCCCATATAGGAGATAGAAAAGTGCTTTCCTTCCTTTTTTTTTTTTTTTTTACCATACCCCTTCAAAGTTCAATAAGCTGACCCAAGTCATTGTGGTAATGCTTCAGAATATTTTTATCTGGACAGCCATCTCTCTTGGTGGTCTGTGGATTCCATGCTGTCTATTCCCATCTGCTGCTTTGTTTGTCTGTTAATCACACCCACTTCCTTGCTGTGGGGCTCCCCAGCTGAAGGGCTACCAGCATATTCCATATACTGTGTGCTGGCAGGAACCACAGGGGAATTATGATCTTGCAACAGCTAAAGTGGCATTTTACCAAAAGGAAAAACATCCATAGCTGCTACGAGCAAGCCAGCACTCAGAACAAGTACATGCAAGCTGCCTTCTTATTTCCCAATAAACCAATCCCATTTTGTCCCACCCTTGAAGACTCCATGCAAGCTGTTGTATTCTAGAGGAGGAAGCTCAGAACCCCAGGTCTGAGTGCCTTCCAGTTGGGGGTGGCCTCATATTGAGGTCCCTTGATTTGAACCAGCTCATCTGGTATTTGACTCCATTTCACACCATCCATTAGTGCATGGTTGAAAGAGTTTGTGCACAGGAACCAAGTCAGTCCTCATAAATCGTATTATTTGCTATGGAAATACTCAGTAGCTTCAGAGTTATACAGACAGTTATGAAGGGAGCCTGTGAAACTGATGCCTAAATAAATAACCCTCTCAAATATTTCACTCAGTCAGTTCCTTGGGATGACTAAGGTTCAGGAGTGAGTAGGTTTATAGCCACTTCGTAAGAGAGGAGGGAGGAAAACAGTAAACTATCTCCTTTTGGCAGCGCAGCCTCTGTCACTCTAACAAGGATGTTTGGTGCCAAACAGGAAAGCACATGGGAGCACAGGCTCTGCAGCACTCCCCTGGCATGCCCTGTCTTTAGATACCTTTAAAGGACAAGCTGTACCTGAACTGAGTTCAGCCTCACATCTCTCCTTCCAAGCCTGAGGAGGAAGCAGGTGTTGGGGCTCTAAAGGAGAGAAAAGTCTCTAACATGCATACACACACACTTCCAGCTTTCTGGGAAAAAGCTCTGTGCAGCTAGTTTTGGCTGAACTCTCCAATCTCACAATTATTTTATATAATTTAGAATATTTTGAGGCTCAGTAATTTGTGTTTCTCTCAGAGAGCTGCCAGCATACTGAGAAATATTGATCAGGTTTCCAAGAGCTGATGTTTCAATGATACTCTTCTAACCCCCTCACAGCCTGCTTCCCAATCAGCCATACCCCTGGCCAGTTCTGGGTTACAGCAGTGTTTAGGTGGCTACACAAACCAGTAGATATGGAGATGTTGGACTGGGACACCAGTAGAGGCAAACCACTGCATGGGAAGCCACTGGGGCTCTCTAGGGGCACAGGGCACTTGGACAGGGTTTGGCTGAAGGGTGTTTGTGTCTGAGCTGTATGGGGCCCATGCCCGGGACCACAGTCACCATCCATCACAGTAATGCTGACAGCACTCCCACAAGAATTTCCTCTTTGACTTTCCTTAGTTTACTAGTTCTGCCTGGAAGGCTTTTGTCTTTTGTCTTCACCCAGAGGTGTACACTGAGCTCAGGTCTGCTCTTTCCACTGGCATAAGTCAACACCATTTTCCAGCAGGGGCTCAGAGTGTTGTTTTCTTTCTGTTTGTGTTAGCAGCCAAGCCAACTCTGCTGGAACATCGGTGGGGGAACTGAACCACCTTCTGCCACCTCTTCTCTTTCTTTCTCTGATCTGCAGCCAAGCCCCAATGCACAGAAGTCCTAGATCACTTATGTGGTGGTGTGCTTTTGTTTCCTTGCCTCAAGGTTTTTGAGTCTTCAGGACTGTATTTTACTAGTCTGCATTGATCTGGATCACCTTTTAATGAAGATCTAAGCCAGAATTCCCTCACTCACATGGAACAGCGTCTTGAAAATATTACACTGTATATTCCACTTGTCACTGCTCTTGCTGCTTCCTCTATTCATTTTTCACTGTGGAGTTGAGGGACACATTTGTGGAAGGTTAGTCACATTCTTCTAGTCAGCTGAAACCTCTGATATTTGTCGTCATTGGCACGAATAAAGTTGGCCAAAATGAAAACCTTTGTTCTGAGATCTGCACCAGGCAAACCTGCCTAATTTACTGCAACTGGGTTTCCTGATAAAACAAAAGGCAAAGAAGACAAACAGGTTTCCAACATTCCAGTTTTCAACAAGTTTACCCAAAAGCACCAACTAGTTTTCATTTTATGAGACATTAATTTGTCTGTGACTAGTCCAGCACCCTCGACCATTGCTACAGCCTGGTCAACACCCATGGATCCCAAATGACTCCTGTTTAAATCCACACAGAGTGGGAATACTGGCTTTACTTCTTGCCTCTAGTCACAAGCTGCATGGTTTTAGAGACATTTGAGTACCAATATTTACTTTCAGCTTTGCTGTTGGTGTTTTCCAAAGAGTTTTCCAAAGAGAGATGCTCAGTACCCAGTAAAATACAATCTGAAACCATATCATCTATGAGAGGGCTCTGTCTGCTGGTATTGGGTAATGGAGCATGCTGAAGATACTTCCATGTTGCCAAAAACAACAGCAAAACTAAGAAACAACGTGTCACATTTCCCTTATAGACAGATCCAGCATCCTCAAAAGCCTGGAAAATCACAAGAGTGAGAAACCACAATAGTTATTTTCATCAATGCTACTAATTTGAACCAACATATACGAACCTTTGACAGCTCTGTTCTACATACAGGGAAATGAGAAGTGGCCTAAACTGTCTTGGGAGTGCACAGTTTGCCTCCCACCTGACCCAGGCCTCTTGCATGAACACAAGAGCAGGAAGGAGGGGCACCCATTCATTTTGCCCCAGTCTGGCCTCACCTGGGGAGTGCTTTTGGACTTTTCCAGGGAAGAATACCATGTGGTGGGCTGAGCATCCTGGTAGTGTTCTCACCTCTGGTCCATAGCCCAAATGCCTTTTCTCTTTCAGGGCAGATCTTTCAAAGGGCTTCTCATTTCATGGATGGCCATGAATTTTGGCAACATCCATGAACTGCACAGTCTTCTGCCCTCCTACCCCAAGGCTCTTGTTGCCATCAACGTTTTTCTATTTACAGTGATTTTGCAGCCAACCAGCATCCTGACATCTACATTATTTTTATTACATGGCTACATGAATTTTACCCTTCACAACACAAAGCATCAACAGAAACTGGAGAAATGCACCAGGGAAAGTAGGGTCTCCATGGCTGGGTTACAGCTACTGCTGGCAGAGCAAGTGGTGCAGCCTGCCAAGGAGTTCCAGCCAGGCTCCTATTAGAGAGAAGCTTCCATGGAAAGCACAAAGTAAGGATGTTCCTACTTAAACTGAACATCCACTTTGTGATCAGCTGTGAGTGGCCAGTTTGGAAAACCTATACAATATCCTTAGCATTATTTGGACATGCTTCAATCTCCTGCTCTTACTGATGTCCCTCTCAAGTTTTGAGAGACTTCACCAAGAACCTGTCAATAACAACAGAAGATCAATAAAAGCAGCATGCTTATTACACCCTTGAGAAAAGACAAAGTTGAACAAACTCATGCATAGTAACCAATACATCAAGAAGAGGCATATGTGTTGGAGCTTTTTAAAAGAAAAATGCTGCAACCCAAATTAGCCAGTTCTTCATTTACTTTCAATCAGAGTTGGAAACCAATTCAGACTAAACATTTTAATTGACGAATATAGTCCTTTCATGCCAGAAATTGCCTGCAAACAGACTATGACTTCTCCAGAAATATGTACTATTAGCTGAAAGTTTTCCACAAGTAAACATCTGTCTGTGACTGGCTCACAAGTTGTTCACCACAGCTATTTGTTCATGTGTCTGAGCTCCAGTTAGTTGGCCAAAGTCACATGGCTACCCAGTTAGTTGGCCAAAGTCACATGGCACTGCGGGTCTCTTCAGCCAATGCTTATTGAAAATATTTTATTTATGTGATTAATCAGCACTGGCTTGTAGCAAATGCTGTCAAAACCCAAAGCTCACCCCACCACTGACTGCAATATTTACATAATAAAATCATAATAGATATTGCATTGACCAAAATCTTAGAATATTTTTCACTCAGCTTTGGTTTCAGCCTAATTTGCCACATTTTAAACCTGTGTCCATGAAGAACTAAGGCTTCTGTAGTCACAGCAGTATAGGTGTATACCTTTTGCATATGTATCCCTAGTAAGCCTTGAATCCCCTAGCCAGTTTTTCTCAGATTTGACAGAGGAGAGATGCAGACATAAATTTCATATTTCAGGGGAAGATATGACTGTACCGGAGCTGCTGAATTTATTAGTGCCATCAAAAGAGATGAGACTTCAATATAGCCCTTCCCTTACTAAAAGAAGCCCAGAAATTCCAGGTTTGAGCCTGAGCAATTTGAAGCAAATCAAGTTTCACTGGCACTATTACCCACCAACTCATGGATTATCTTCATTTGCAGCATACAAACTAGGTGCAAACTTGGACTTAATTTAGGAAAGGGAAATACGTTCTACTTCAGATTTGTTATTTTTTTGATAATGCCCCAGCCTTTACATATTCTTTTGCTAGTCAGCTTACTTTGCCAATATCACATGCATCCTCTCACCTATTGGCTTTCAACAATGCACCTTGAACAACCTTGTAATAAAAGCCTTTATGAAGAATGGAGACTTGCCTTTCTTGTCCTTTCAAGTGCCACAAGCAGAAGCAGAAGGAGCAGAAGTATGAAACCCCTGTGGTCTTGCAGTATGAAGGCTGAAGAAAAGGTAAAGGATTTTTCAAAATCCTTGTCTGGCTCTGACTTGTCTTGCATCAAAATGCGATGCAATACAGGAAGGAACTCTGTTAAACCCTGTTCAAGAATTTTTGAAAACCTCACCCACATTTTTATAGTGTTAGTTTATATTACTCCAGTTTGCCTAAAAACTTAAAACGACTTTTTGGTAATTACACAAGTCTCAGGACATCATGACCTATGAAATGAACTATTGAACCTCCTTCGTTGTTAAATATTGCCTTTAAAGATTTTTTAAACTTCATGTTGGAATCTGTTTTCCCAGTTTCCCAGCCTTCTCTAAATATTACCATGGTTTTGCCATGCTTATGGTGATAATAAGACACACACTTATTCAGTGTATGGCATTCACTTATTCATTGGGTGGTTTTCTTGAACTGCTGGAACTGCTGATATGACAGACCGGCATTTCTCTGTTCTTCGAAGTCTATGTTCTGAAAACAAAAGTTTAATTTGGTTTACAGGGGGCAGAACTATGCCCATTCCTACCCATTAAAGTTAATAGAACAGGTAATGATATAAGCAGAGAAGAACTTGGTGCAGAGACTGTTTCAAGAAGGTAGAATAGAATCATAGAATCATTAAGATTGGAGAAGACCCTTAAGACATACAAGCCCAACCATCAATCTAGCACCACCACTTACATTCACCATTAAACCACGTCCCTAAGTGCCATATCCATTCATTCTTAACAATTCCAGGGATGGTGACTCCACCACTTCCCTGTTCCAATGATTTACAACCCTTTTAGCAAAAAATCTTTTTCCTGATACCCTCCCCAGCGCAACTTGAGGGCATTTCCTCTTGTCCTGTCACTAGTTGCCTCAGTGAAGAGACTGACACACCTTTCAGGTGGTTGTGGAGAGCAACAAGATCTTCCCTGAGCCTCCTTTTCTCCAAGCTAAACAATCCCATCTCCCTCAGCCACTCCTCATGAGACTTGTGCTTCAGACCCTGCCCCAGCTTTGTTGTCCTGCTCTGGACTCACTCCAGTGCCTCAGTGAGGGGCCCAGAAGTGGACACAGGAGTTGAGGTGTGATCTCAGCAGTGCCAAATACAGGGGGACAATCAGTGCCCTGGTCCTGCTGGTCACACTATTTCTGTCACAGGCCAGGATACCATTGGCCTTTTGGCCACTGGGCATGCACTAATTCATGTTTAGCCATCTGTCAACCAGCACCTCCAGGTCCTTCTCCCCCAGGCAGGTTTCCAGCCACTCATCCCCCAGCCTGTAGCGCTTCATGGAATTGCTGTGACCCAGGCGCAGGATTCAGCTTATTGTATAATTGAACCTCATACAATTGGCCCTGGCTCATTGATCCAGCCTTCCAGATCCTCTGCAGAGATTTCCTGCCCTCCAGCAGATGGACACTCCCACCAACCTTGGTATTGTCTCTGAACTCGCTTAGGGTGCACACAATCCCCTCGTCCAGGTCATCGAGGAAGATGTTAAACAGGACTGGCCCCAGAAAAGAGCTTTGGGGAGCCCCACTAGTGACTGCCCACCAGCTGGATTTAGCTCCATTCACAATTAATCTCTAGGCCCAGCTATCCACCCAGAGAAGAATACATCCATCTATAACATGGGAAGAGAGTCTCTCTAGGAGAATGTTGCAGGAAATGGTGTCAAACGCTGTACTAAAGTCCAGGTAGACAACAGCCACAGCCTTTCCCTCATCTACTAGTTTGGTCATCTGGCCATAAAAGGAGAGCAGGTCAGTTAGGCAGGACCTTACCTGGCATCAAAATCAGGTTGACAGGACTGTAGTTCTCTGGATCCTTCTTCCAATCCCTACTATAGACGGGAATCACATTTCCCAGCTTTCAGTCACCTGAGACCTATCTGGTTGACCAGGACTGCAGACAAATGATTGAAAGTGGCTTAGTGAGCCGTTCTGCCAGCTCTCTCAGTAGTCTTGGGTGAATCCTATCCAGCCCCACAGACTTGTACTGGCCTAAGTTGCAAACAGTTCACTGACCATTCCCTCCTGGATTGTGGAGGCCTCATTCTGCTCCCTGTCTCTGTCTTGCAGCTCAGGGGGCTCAGTATCTTGATGACAGTGCATCGTATTATTATACGCTGATGTTAGCACCTGAGGGCAAAGGTATTGCAACACTTTCGGGACAATGGTTTTAAAAATCTCCTAGCATAAATTGGATCTTCCACTTCATGACTATGTAATTATGAGTGAACATAAGTAAAACTACTCTTTGAAAAATTAGCAATTTTATTTTAGAAGTGCTCCTCATTTTAGTTTTCCTCTCAGAAAGATACTGGATCAGTTGCATCTGCATCAGAAAACGTATAAATAGAGAAAATCTTAGAGAACTCTGCAGAGACGCGTCTTCAGAAGCCCCCAGTAGCAGAATTTGACACCTTTCCTAGAGATATCTTTTTTGGTTTTGTTTTCTCTAGGTCCCCTTCCCATTTTCTCCACACCCATGAGGGCATTTGCTTCTGAGTCATTTTGAAAAGTTTGGATTTCAGTTACTAAACACTTCTGGGTTTCATCCTCTGAGAGCTTTGCCAAGGTGCTGGCAGCCTGAAAGCCAGTCACTCAACTCTGCTGTTCAGCCTCAGCAAACAACAAGCAACAGAGAGTGTTTTCCAGCTATAACCCTTTGGGAGTCGAAACCTCTCATGGCAGGGAGCCCACTGAGTTTAAGAAGGACTCAAAAGCAAGGAAATTGTGAGGACCAAGACAGGTTTTTTTTGTTGCATGGCATAAAAAAAGGGGATGCAGATTGCTCACATCTTGTTCTGTGCTGAATGGGTAAGCAGTCCATTCCAGTCTGGAGTGTCCCCAAGCAGTCAAGCCAAGGGGCATCTACAAATCTGGTAATTATTCTGCTCCCCTTGGTCTGAGAGAAGGGCACAGGCAGAACCTGGGCAGAAAGACATGCTCTCACAACCCCATCCCCGTGCCTTCAGTAGTTCCTGCTACAGGAGTCATCCCTGCACTACCCTCCCAGGTCCTCCAGGAACCCCAGTGGGATTGGAAGGGAAAGTCACCTGGGGGACAACCTTACTGCTTGGACAGAGAGAGCAGAGGCCAGTGGCCCAGCCCCCACCGTGCTGCTCCTCACGTTCCTTCTTAGCATGGGGGCCATTAGCATGCTGAGCCTTCCCCACAAATCAGGATGTACAGTGCAGTGGATTTTGTGGTGAACTGGATAAGTGCTCTGTACTGGGGTGACTCAGAGAACGTGTCATCTGTGGCATGAAAAGTTGTGTTTACTGAGAGACACTGCCCAAGACAGAATCCTTCTGGAGAGAACTCACCAGTTTGGAAGGACACTCGCAGTACACTTGGGATGCCACACAAGAATGTGTTAAGATCCTCTCTGATGTTCATTTAAGCTGTGGCTTTCTGTTGAAGTAATGAACAGTCATGCTCTGGGTTTTATTAATTTTCTGGTGCAGCATACGACCACATGCATCATTCTGTCCCCTCCTGCTCTTTTGGCAGGTGCTTCACGAACATCTGTTGTCTTAGACCCAGAGGACCCAGACCCCTTCATCAAAGGACAGCAGTGGGAAGCAGACAATCATATGCTCTTTTCATGACTCAGACATCAGCATGATGTCTATCGCACCACAGTTGTTAACAAAACACTTAATAAGGGTTGAAAGAGAATGATGAGGTATAAAATCATCAGCATGACCTTGTGAAGAACTGGCTGTCCCAGACCAACCTAGTTTCTTCCTCTAAAGGGATAAGCCATCTGCAGAATAAAGGGGAAACAAGCAAAATTTTCTTACTTTGAGTTTTTTACACTCTCCACCCTGATTTCTTTTTGTATTAAAAAAAAGTGAAATAGTCTGTTGAACCACCATGCACAACCAGTTTTACAGCCGTGTGCAAGGGGCAGTCATCTGTGTGTCATGCTGTCCCATGAAACAGATATCTTTGAAAAGGAAATCCTAAGGTCTGATCTGTATATTTTTCTATTTTCTATTCGGGTCCTGCCATAGAGAGAACTCCTGTGACATTTATTCACAAAACAGACAAGAGCAGGCAACAAATCTAAAATAATTTTTATAAAATAGAGAGACAGTACCAAAATTGCATTAGACTAATTTTTTTTTTGATTGTGTTTAGCTATTTGACCTTTCTCTGTTACATTCTTGCCTGGTTGAATGCTTTCCTCTTTGTATCTGTGCCTTTCACTTCTGCCTCATAACACTTTCTTTTTCACAAGTTCCCTCTATAACTTAACGTGGAGGACAAGAAGAAATCCACTTGATTTGTGGCAAAGGAGGTTTTGGATCAATATGAGAGAGGATTGTGATGGAGAGATGGTGGGATCTTGTCTCCTGGAAGCTCTGAAGAGCAGATGTGATGAACATCTGTCAGGCTTGATCTCCCAGGGCTAAATCAGTGCCACATTCCAATAGTTAACATTAAGAGAACAGCTGTGGATCCAGCAGTTGCAGCAAGGACATGTGTCTCTTGCAGTTGCAGAGCTATTGACTGTATTATAAAATCAACAGCTGGATTTTATTGAAAAAAGACAATATTTCCCATCTCTCCCTACACAGAGGCAAACAAATCATGCTGCATCTGTGCTTTGGTCAAAGAGAAAACCTTCTGCTATTAAGGTATGATTGTATTAATTCAGAAATTCTTCACAGGTATGCTCATGTGTATACACGGCTCTAGGTATATTTCTAGTTGACATTTCAAGAGAAATTAATAAAAGTGGACATTTTGAACACCCCACTGACCTTCTCAGGACAGCTGTATAGATGAAGCAAATCAGTTTAGACAGAGTTTTCACTGGCTGAACTATTCCTGCCAAAAACATGTGCTGGGCTCCCTAGCAGTGGAGGAAAATTCAAAGTGGTTGCCACTAGAAGGATGGGGCAGGACTGGAGCCACGAGACATTGTCATGCCTGTTACAGGAGAGAAAAAGGGAAGGAGAAGGAATGGCAAGCAATTATCCCCATGTCTGTTACATTCTCATCCCTCCTGTCACATCCCTTCAGAGGTGGTAGACTCAGCACTGAAAAAAAGCACAATGGAGCCTTAATCGCTTGGCTGCAATCTTCACTTGACTGCTGCTCTCCATTACTAGTGTCCAGAGTCTGACTTGTCCCACTTTCTTTTTTGGTGAATTATGAATTATCTCAATTAAATCTTACTGGAACATTTGTATGATCAGAGCCCCACTGCAGGCTACAATGCCAAGTGCTGGCTCTCCGAAAGTTCCCAGTGGGACACCAAAAACAAATGCTGCAAACAGCATGATTCTCTGTGTGTGATACCTGGCTGAATAGCTTCCAAGTGCTGTATCACACTCTGAAGGAATGGTGTTTCTGCATCAGGCTGTCAGCGTCCTCAAATAGGAAACTCTGGAACAGCAGGTTTTGGCTACTTGCATCCTGGGGGGTGGCAAGAGCTCTGCCATGCAGGACAGACACCATAGCTTTAACCTCACTGTAGAAATGAAGAATTCCTTGATTCCCTGATGAGAAAAAGTCTGCTTGCTGAATGCTTGTGGTGGCTCCGAAGAGATTAATAGAACTCACTCTCCTTTTACCATTCTTAATGGTAAACCATTTCCATGCTGCTGGGATTGGTGGAATATAAAACCCACCAGAACTGAATCATTACAGCAGCACAAATAAGGCTGTGAAGACCATTTTTTATCTATTCATTAAGTTTATAGCACAAGAAAGCAGCCTTTACATATCTAAATCCCTGTGTTCTTACAATTAACAAAAGTTTAATTTATTTTGTGGGCCTTTGTGGATCTGGCCATAATACTCCTTTAGTATTAATCTTTCCCTCTTTGCCAGCAAAATATTCAAAAAGCTTTTTGAAAAATGAGAGCAAACTAACACATCAGACCAATCTCACCTGTTAAAAAACAAGGTCTCTGTAGAACTTGAATGTTTCAAATACTATGCAATCCATTTTCATTTCTGAAGTTGCTTGGTCATTAATTCAGAGCTAAGTTTTTCAAGTTTATAGAAAATTTGGCAGCACACTAAAACACTCTAATTTAATGGCTTTTCTTTCCTGGTCTGCCAGCCTGAAATTTAAAGAGGATGATGCCTCCATGGCTGTGCCTACGGGTGACTGGGTGTCTCAAGGGACTTGCCAGCAGATGACACAAAATCCTCATGTCTGGAAATCAGCTCATCACTGAACTTGGAGTGTCACTAGCTGGAGGAACACCAGATATGTTGAAATGAGGGTTTGCAGGAAATTGTGTGGGATTTGGCTATCTAAGCCATGGGGGAGATACTAATTACTGTTTATGCAGCCTCTTGGCAAAGTTGGCAGTATGCTCTGAACCAGTCCTGCAAGCTGACTGCTCCTGATAGAGGCTGGATAAGCTCAGCCTGAGTCCGTCACAGCGCTGCATGTGTTCCCTCTTTTTGAGACCACAGTGGTGCCTCTGCTCCTGCCTGGCCAGGTGGTGATTGCTGTGCTCTGCTTGTCATCCCTTGCTTTGGGTTTTGGACTGCCACATGCTGGTCTCCCTCAGTCTGAGATCTTTCAAGCTGAGACCAGCAGGGGCACCTGGAGGAAAAGCTGTACCCTGGGAGCCCAAGATAGGGGAGAAAATTGCAGAGCTTTCTTCTGAAACAACCATCATCTGTCCTTTCCTTTCACTCCGTGGTCCTTTGCATATGGACTGCAGGGCCTTATTGCCAAAAGGAAGGCATTTCTCATACCCAGCTAGGCCACCTTCAGCACATCTTAACACTCCACCTCAGCTCCATGCCTCTCCTCCATTATTCTGCTGCTATCAGCAAATGAAGAGGTTTAGAGAGAGATGGCTGTGGCTGATCCCACACACAAACCAGCTTATTTTAGAGAGCTGCTATTAGCTCTGTGGTTCAACACTGGCAGCCAGAAAGGGAGACAAAAAATTGAAGAGGATTATTTCCAAATGAATTCCCAAGAGCGCATTCAATTACAGATGTTGTTTTTTGACCTTTCACAGGCTTCATTAAAGCCCCTATCCCTTTCCCAGAAAAAACAATTTTGGAAACAAGGTGGGAAAAAATGAAAAATTTATTCCTGCAATGCCACACAGCCCAAAATGAGCAGTCTTGAGTGATCTCTGCTGAGTAACAGTGTTCAATTAAAAAGATGCTTATGCAGTCCCCATACTGTGAAATACAAATACTTGCCTACAACCTACGGGAAGCTGCCTCATGAGAGAAAAAACATGCACTCTATTAACTCAGTTGGTATGAAGTTAAGCATGTAGGCTATAAAGTGACCTAGAAAGGGGAGTTTATGGACATTGGTATTAATCACTATGTGATGACACAAAGTGAGAGAAAACAGGAAAGAATTATTCCTTAGAAACAGCTTTAAATACGAAGGAAAATTCCACGAAAAAGTGGGAAATAGGTTTGGGAAAGACCTGAACATTTATTTCAAGGGCCTAAAATCTGAGACATTCTGGAGGAAAAGGTTGTCAGATCAGTAGTGCAGGCTGGTATGCAGAAGAGCTCCCGTTACTTATAAAACTGAAATACTCCCTAATAGGAACATGTGATCCTGTGTTGGTTTTTAGCCCATGAGAGACTTTGTTTAAATCCCTTTTGGATCTAGCCTTGAGGGCCTTCTAGTATCCGGAAGAGTGGTTTTCCAGCTCGGAGAGCTGGAGTATTTTTTTGGAAGCACTCTGCATCCCACCTGTGTGGTGCTGTGTGCTGCACCTGTCACATATTGATAGCCTTCTGATATCCGGAAGAGCTGTTTTCCAGCTCGCAGAGCTGGAATGCTTTGTTGGAAGCATTCTACATCCCACCTGTGTAATGCCGGCTGTTGTGGCTATCACACATTGACAGCTGTGCAGTGCTCCTCAGTGCATGTCACAACAAGGTGTCCCCACTGAAAATGACTGCAGCCCATTTCTACATCTTCATTTTGAGATGAATATAACTAAACACTTTAGACCATGGAATAAATTCAGATTAGGTTCCTTTAACTAATTTTAACTCTATTCCTATTGTATGCTTAATACCCTGTTTGTGTAATAAGCTGCGGCAGAAATAATTACGGTAATTTGAACCGGCTCTCCTGACAAACTTCCTCTAAGCTATTTGAAATGTGAGGGAGTGAAAATGCTTACAGTCTTGCATTTCAGCTAACTACTGAAGAGCTTTTGGCTATCAGAGCGGGAACAAAATGCAGTTCTCCTTGTGGAAATCAGTGTAATCAGACTGATATAAACCCAGGTTACCTGCAGTCAGTGCTCACTGAGCAAGCCCAGAAGTTAAGCTCTCTTGAAAACATATGAACCAATTTCCTTGTAACCCACTGCTTGCTTTATTTCTCTGCAAACATTCTTTTGGAGACATTAGTGCCCAGATGATGGAAGGCACAGCTAACATTATGACTAAACTAAGCTTCATCTGGAATGTGGTTATTTTATTATGCCAGTCGCAGTCTGTTTCTGTTAGGTGAGATGTGTTTAGTGGTTCTGCCATGACCAACATTACTTCGCAGAGTCCTAAAATTCTTGACATTTTCAGCTGTGTATATTTCTAAATGTCTCTTCTAAATAAATAAATAATTCCAAACCATGTCTTTCTATGGAAAAAGATACTTCTTAAAGATTGCATTTTTAAGGATCTTTATTTAATGTGTGAATACTTGAAAATCATTCCCTGACCTATGACTTTATGTACTTTACAAATATTTTTAAAGTAAATTTTAGTGAGGACAAGAGAATAGGGTTTACAGTTGATCCCAACACCTTCTTTTACTACTTTTATGAGTCCAGTCACACCAAACGGACACACACTCAGCTCTGTGTAAAAACATCCACTTCTTACTGAAGGACAATGACAGGAAAGAGGGAAGGAGGAATATTTGAACCTGCTTGTGGAGATTGACAATTTCAAGCAAAGCTTTTAAGCTTATAATAATTTCCTGCTGCTTCAAAATATCTCCCTGTAAACTATGCTTTAAAAGGAAACAAACAACAATAACAACATAAGTTTATAATTGACACCATCAGTGTCCTCTGGAGATGTCTGGAGATGCCAAAGGCATGCACTCCCTCAGCTCTGCAAGTACTCAGACACTTTCTGCCTCTTTTATCTGATCACCTGATGCTGACACAGGGCTGCTCAGGCATAAGCTGTGCTTACAGCTGGAGGTGCTTTGTGTTGCATCTCAAACTAAATTTGTAGAATCATAGAACGGTTTGGGTTGGAAGAAACCTTACTGATCAGCTAGTTTCAACACCCCTGCCGTGGGCAGGGGTACCTTCCGCTAGACCACTAGACTGGAGGTTGCTCAGAGCCCCATCCAATTTGACCTTGAACACTTGCAGGGACGGGACATCCACAACCTCTCTGGGCAACCTGGATGGTGCCTCACCACCCTCACAGTGAAGAATTCCCAAGATCTTCCTCAACTACTGCACATCTGGTTCCATGGGTTTACCTATCTGGGTAGAGCAGACCTAGAAGAAGACCCTTGTTGTCCTCAATGGATCTATCCAGAGGCTTGACACTTCTTTCCAAAACATTTTCCAGCATGTTTCTCGTTAGGCCTTTGTGTCAGAAACCATCCAGCAGACAGGAAATGTGAAGAGAATCATTAAAAGATGTACCCAAGGCCTTAGAGGAAAGCCAGGTCAGTATTAAAATTTACACAACCAAGCAGCTTTCTACTCCATCCTCATTTATGTTCAGAACAATATATGATACAGTTTAAGAAGGGACATCAGCCACTATAGAGCAAAAAAAAAAAAAAAAGAAAAAATGTTTCTTGTTGATAGATGAAATTGGCAATTGAAATTGCGAGAAGATGGAAGGAAGAAACATGATTATTCTCTGGTGAGATCAAATCCCCCTCAGCTGCAGTGGGTTCCCACTGAAGTAGGCAATGTAGCCTTGCCCACAGCTGAAGCTACTTGCAGTGATGTTCACTTCTGCAGGCATTAGAAACCACTAGCCCAGTCTCTTCTCCTGGAGGAAAGCATGTGTAGCCAGAAGAGATGCAAAGCTATTTAAAGAAACATTGTAAAAAGATGAAGAAAACATTAATTCTGTGCATCTAACCATTCGGCCTCTTCTGTTTACATTAACCAGGACTTTGGGGAAATACATAAAGATGGGGATTTCTAGCTGCATTAAGTCCAACAGTGTATTAGTGAGCAGCATAAAGTCAGTAACACTTCATACCAGTGTTCTCCTCCTTCAAATGCTTCTTCCTTGCAATCCAGAAATTTTGGGACGATCACTGCATTTCAGTTTTTCAAAGAAATTACAGGTTACATGAAAATTATATTATACTTTTGTATTACACTGGTACTGCTTGCTGTTGATTCACTTAGTAATTCCTGTCTTGAGCTGAAACAAATGGAATTAGCACAAACATGGTGTTGTTAAGGTTCAACATTTGGCAAACTAAGGCGGTTTGTTACGAAGAGAGCAATTTCTAACAGCACATTTTTAAAACAAAAATTAATGTTTTACCCTTCACATGTTGATATCCAATGTCATATGTCTCTAGTAATCCACTTCTTTCCTCACAGCAAAATGTTCCAGTCCCAGAGTCCAAAGTTTCCTGTCTGCTTGGGAGCTGTGAGAATACAGCATACAGGAAAAAGTGATGCTTATCCAGAAACCAGCCAGACCTCAATGTTAAGGCTGGATATCAATTGTCTTCATGCTAAAACACCTCTGTAAAAACCAGCATCCTTTTTTTGGTGAGGAATCCAAGCCCCAGGGGTGTCTTTCTGGGATAACTAGTGGTCCATAATTGAATGTGTTCAACAAAAAATACTTGTGAGGAGAACTGGAAAAAGTCATGTTACTCTACTGTGGGCCATTTGGAAAACAACCATGAAAAATTAACACATCAAATCCGATTACGCTCTTCAGAACTGAGATCAATGAATCTGCTGACAGGACATGATGAAGGCAGAAAAGTGCTTACTATGTACCAGCTAGGCTAGAAAAAAAGAGGTTAAACAGACATACCCATGCATGGATTATCTCAGAAACCAGAGATCTGACTCCAGTGCTGCCACCGAAGGCCATGTGGTCATGCAGCACTGTGAGAGAGTGTGAGTCCTGCAGCAGGCACTTTAAACAACAGTGCTTTGTGAGAAATGACTGACACTAGCAGGCAAAGCTAGTCACTCAAACGCTTTTGGAAACAAGTCCTGCTGAAAGGTAACAATATACCTGTCAGCAAATCAAAAACAGGGGAAAACTGTCTCCCCTAACATCCATGCAATAATGCCCAAGGAGCAGTACAGCCTTCAGAGCTGAGCTGTTCCCTGGCCATGGCAGGTAAGGGTGCAGAGCATCTCACTGAACTGGGCTTCAGCATCAGACACAGCTCAGCCCTCGCACACAGGGGTAGATTGCCGGGGCTGGCTTTTCTCCCCTGCACACCCTTGCACCAGAGCACCTCAGCTCCTAACAGATTTAAACTGGAGGCAACCTACTGCTGCCCCTCACAGTATGTCCCCCACCCCTATTGCACTGGGAGTAACAAAAAGACAGCTGTTCAGATGGAGAACTGCTAAAAAACCTGCTTGTCGAAGCTGGCAAAAGCAGGCCCAGGGTTTGGCCCAATTCTGCCTTGCATGGGGCAGCTCCAGCCTGCAGTGCCACTGCTGTGCAAGCAAAGAGCAAACTCAGGGTTTTAACACGAGGACAGAGGGTTCTTTACCCCCCAAAGTGGGACAGGGCAGGCATGGAAAAGCCTTGTTACCAGAAGTGTGTTCTGCTCCTGGTCTGCGGGATGGCTGGCACCTTCAGACTGAGGCACCAGCCCAGGGATCCATCCACACAAGCCTAAAGTACAACAACAGGACACACCAGAAACAGCCACCCTATCAATTGCACAGGTTCTGCCTGGGACAGGAGCAGAATCCTGTCGGCCTTGTACTGCCAGGCTTGTGTGTGATGCTGCCCATAAAATGCCTTGCCAAGTGACACAGCTGGTAGAGCCCCTTTCCACAGTCCCTCTTCTCCTCGACTCCTAGTTTGTCTCTGTTCTTTGAAGTTCTGGGGGTTTGAACAGCATTTACTCTGCACCTGTCAGTTCAGGCGGCACTTTTCATCTCAAAGCTTCCAGATCAACCTCCTTGCTCTGAAACTTTGAGAGCTTGTAATGCAAAAATCATGCCTGGGCCTTGATTATACAAGGGATACCTACAGGGATATTTTTGTAACACTGTTATTATACAAAAAGCCCAGAAGGAAATATAAAAATTAGGCACCTGCACAAGCCTAATTTAGCCTAGCAGACATGCTGGAGGTCTCTGAAGATCTATGTCAAGCAGTAACCTCTCAGAGCATTTGCAGTCATCACGGTTGAGTTCAGTGTACCTGAGCAAACTAACCATCAACAGGTCTCAGCACTGAGATTGCCAGGGCCTGATTAAGCAAAGAAATTTGCGGAGTCCCTTAAAATGTTGTCTTGCCCAGCAAAATACAGCACTATGGCATTGGGACAGGAGCAGAAGCCAGCATTTCCCAGACTAAAACCAGCAACATGACCAGCAGCATATCAGCCTACCATGAGCGCTGTGGGTGCTTTGTGGCCTCTGATGGCAGAGGAGAGCTCTGCGCTCAGCTCTGCCTATGCCATGGTGTACCTCAGCACTGCCCCAGCTGCTTTCCTGAGGGCTTTTGATGCAAGGCAACTCCAAACTTGACACAGACCTGCTTCTCATTTTGCCAGTCCAGTGCAGAGTAAAGCATAGTTTGGCAGTTGACCCTGCATGTGAAATTACCTTTTCTGCTCTGATAACCTGCTACAAGCAGAATTAAAATTTTTCTTTTCTGTGAGGAATTCTCACTTCTAAAATTCATCTCATGGCAAGCAAACCCCATGAGGGAATGGGCTTGATGTATAAGCACATTGATATCAACACACAGTCATATATGTCCTCATAGTTGGCAACTTTTCTCTGAGACTGTATCCAGAATGTCACAAGTTTTCTGAAAGAAAGTTGGCTCCATTTTGCTGAGATGTCTTTCTTTTCTGTCATGAAGTGGCAGAGTTTGAGACTCTGACACAGCAGAGCACTTAATCACTTCTCTGACTTGAAGAACCTTTGTAATGGCTCCGCTGAGCTGAAACTGTTTTCTGCACTTGGAAAGGCTCCTGGCCTCCCTTGGGCTGTTGCTTGCTTAACAGCACAAGTCTTCTCTGCTGTGGAACTGTGCCTGTGTAATTCAGTCAGACTGGAAAATGAAAGCAATTTAAAAATCTACTCTGACATATCCCATTTGGCTCTTCAGGCAGGACCATTGGCCGTGGTATGAGCAGTGCCCAGCTACCACGGCATGCCCTGGGCTAGGGCTGTGCTGGGAGGGGAGTGCACCAGGCAGGGAGGGAGATGGCATCTGGTACCCCTAGGAAGGGGTGTAGGGGAAATTTGGCATTATGGGGAGGCAGGGGAAGAGTAAACCATATGGACCTCTGCAGGGGGATGAGGTGGTGTCTGGAGCCAATGAGGAAAGTAGACAAAAGTCACAATTGAGACACTGTGGGAGAAGAGAGAGGGAGGGGAAGAGGGAGATTGATTTGACAGGCAACATAAAGACCCCTTCTTTTCCTATCCAAGTACTGTCTGCTTGTACAGTCCAAAATTAACTACTGTAGTCCGTAACAATTACAGGCCTCATTAAAGACGTGGAAGAATGAGCTGTCAGACTGAAGAGCTGTCAAGCCCTTTCGTCTAAGGAAAAGAATCGAGGGCCCAGGCTGGTGCAAGCCACACCACAGGCAGCCTCAGCCAACAGGCAGGGATTTTCTCTGGAAACAGGCTTGGGGTGTGTATTGGAAAGTCAAAGCCAGGGGGATTTGTGCCCAATGTGAGTGGCAGCTTGAGTTTGTCAAGCTGCCATGCTAACAAGTTTGGGAACATCTGAGTTGGAAGGCAGTTCTATTACTCCTTACTCCTACCTCTTTGGGAAACAGGGCTCCCATACTTCCCTAGGAGTCCATGATGGGGTCAAGTCAGGTATCCTCCATTTGTACAACTGGTTCTTGCCCTAAGGGAAGCTGTCCTCCAAGTGACTTCCTTCAGTCACATCAACTGGAAAGTGTTGCTGGCTGGGCCATGCAATGCAATGCCCTTCAGATGCATTCTTTCATTCATTTGTTCATTCATTCAGATGTGTTTCAGCCTACAAGAATATAGATTTTATGTGTCTTGGGGTGTGGAGGGGAAGGCAGGACTGAGCACATGTGCTATGCCAAGGCTAACTGCCATGTACAAATACATGGTTCTGCATTTTGGCACAAACACGGTTGCTTCAGCCAGTCTCGCATCAGGCAGAATTCAGCTCCGTGGCCTGTGCCTGCCAGATAAGAAGTTCAACAGTGTGTACTCAACACTACATCTCTGATCACCCATGGTGCAAAGGGTCTCTGTGCAACCAGATTGCAAGTCACCAGTTCCACCTCCTCCATCTTCCCAGCATTTGGCCTGTTTACATTTCCTCTTTTCTGGGAGATGGAATGAGTTTTGAAGACTATTTAATTCTTAAAAAATCCATGCAGCCGTGTTCTACTTAACAGAGTTTTACATGGAAAATGTGTTGTTTTTTCCATTATGTTAACTTCTCACAGCTCTGACTGCCAGTGGTAGCTCCCTGCTTTCAAGCTACTGATGAGCCTCAGCATCTGTTCTTCTGGGCATCCAGACCATTTGCAGATTCTTAAAAGCAAAAGCCGTGACATGCTCTTTTTAGAAATGTCTGGATGCCTTCCAGGGTTAGAGTCAATTAGTGAAAAAGGCCCTCAGTGTATTGCTGATATGATGTTGCAAGAAGAGTAGGTTGACAGTTTGTCCATTCAGTCTGAGGCTATTCTGCCTTCTTCTGTTCTAACCCCACCAGCAGAATACCCCCAGGCACTGGGAAGGGGTTGGAGAAGTCAGTCTTTCTAGTTGTCAAGTTGAAAAAATAGTTCTGAGTAGTGCTGACAGCCTAGATACTCTTTAGACTTGCATTAGAACAAGGTCTCTTGAAAACAAATCAAACTTTTAACAAGGCAAAACTCCAAGCAAAATCTCTGCATGAAACCCTGATAGCATTTTCCAGCTTGTAAAACTAGAACTTTACATTTTATAGCTGGAAAGGGAAGTATTCAACAGCTATATGGGAATGAAGCCAAATTTTTGTGACAAAGATTGTCACTCCTTCACTGTCCAGCCAAGTTTTGCCCATGGAGCTTTTTAACAGTGTTGCTTTTAGTCTTTGGCGAATCTCACACAGAAAGAGCACACCTTATCCATTGCTGTTCATATCCAGGCAGGAGAGTCCACAGTGAGAGATTATCTTTTGCTAGTCTTCTCCAAATGAAAGCTCAGAATTTCTCCTGGACAGCAGAATTGAAGGTTTTACTAAGCAATGCACAGAGCTCTGCATTTTCACAACTGCTGAGGTGTTGTTGGACATGTAATTTTTTCATACTACTGCCAAGTCTGGGAAAGAGACAGTATGATGCCTAAATGTGAGTGAGAAGCAGCTTTCAGTGTCTGCAAAGTTTTCACTTCATTACTTGCTCTGGCAGTTCTGACTATTCATCCTGAGCCATAGTCACTTCAGGGGTACAAGAAACTGGAAACTAGTGTGACAGGAATGGAGACATAACGTTAAATTTTATCAGAGTCTGCTTCCCACCCCTGTCCAGATCCCTCTTGAGAAAGCCAAGGAAAGAGAGATGGCGCAGCAACATGAGCTGGCACAGTGTCAGTGTGCACGTGGCATGAGCCAGTCAAGCCCTACCTCATTGTGCCTCAAAATGGGAAGTGGACAGGAATAAGTCAAAGTGCTTCTCAGTGTATGTATCTCTTGGCCTGGATGCAAGTCCATTAATCAAGCTCCTTTTTGATCTTTTTTTCCTTTTTCATCAAGTTGGTCTTCTAAAGACATTTTGTCTCTTTTCATGTTCCCCCTTTTAATCATGCAAGTGACAACAGCACTAAGATGGATGTGTTTACAGCTAGAGCTGGGCTGGTATCTCAAATTCCTCTGTGCTGCAGACAATTGCATGACTTCACCCACCAGTCACACAGCAGAAGGCCAAGGGGCTGCCAGCCAGCAACGTCCAACAGTGTGCAGGAATGGCAGTTCCCAGTTCACTGGCACCTGAAGAGATGAAATACAGCAAAGGATACAGAGGCAGCATACCTCTGGCAAGAGGAAAACCATGGAGAGCAGGCTGGGGATGGACTGTGCCTGTGTGTGTCTCCACCCCCCAGTTCATCCATCTGGACAGACTGAGCAGGCTCAGTTGCGTGTGGGTGAATTTGCACCGTACCTGGCCAGCCACAGTCTGGCACGTGTGCACTCACAGTTCGTGTCACACCCTGCCCCAGGGCACTTTAACGTGGACTTAAGTCCTGCTCCTGATCTCTGCAGGACAGCCCTATCAACTATTTCTGATGTCTGAGGCAAAGAGAGGGAAACAAGCCCCCTTCTGAACAGACCACTGTGGGGCCAGCTTGGTGAGCATCAGTATCAAAGCCTTGCTTTCCCCACGTTTGAAGTTTATACATGGCAGAAGAGTAACTCCAGTTGTTTTACAGACTGTTTTGTTGCAAGTGTGGGGAAAGGTGAAATGCCCATCTTCATTTTAACTTCATAAATTCTCTTCTGTTACATGGGCTGTGGACGTTGACAGTACCTGATCTTGGCTTCTCCTTTCCTGAGGCATATGATGAATTTCTGGCTTCTGGCTTTACCTGCTGAAGATCTGAGATTTGCTGTAAAGGTGTTGGACAGTACGCTGTGGCTACCAGCACTCGGTATGTGGGGTCTGCCACCCATCCCAGCACACACAGCCCAGCCCTAGTCACCAGCCAGTCCCAAAGACAGGATCCAGAAGCCCAGGTTTTTCCTGACTCAACATTGTTTAATTGTCCCAGATAACAGCAGAGGTGGATTCCACTGTTTCAGAGCCCTTCAGAGATTTAGCAAGGCAAATCAAGTTGACTATTGCCATCCCAGTTTGGGAAAAAGAAGACAGTTTTATAAAGGGCATTGTTTTTCTCCCACCTCTTTCATTAGAAATGTCCTCTAAAGCAATTTCACATTTCAAGTAGTTTAGGAATGCTCAGATTTCATCTGTTTTCAGACTCTTCTGCCACACTGAGGGAACATGGTGAAGGTTGGTTTGCAATGAGCCAAACTCAGACAGCTGAGGCAGGGATTTTTGCTGCCTCCAATATATTTCCCCATCCCCAATTTCCCCATGGCAATTTTCCTATTTCCCCATGCTGACCTACATATTTCTAAGAAAATCTTCTCTATGAGGTAATTTTTTTGCTTGGCTTTTTCCTGGTGATTTTGTGATCTGATGTGCGGACTGGTTGTGTGTTTCACCAACTTCATTTACTATGAATTGCCACCTAAAGAGGACACTTGAGGTGTGGAGCTGGTCCCATAATTGACTTTCTGAATCTTTTTCTCTTCCTGAAGCAGAGTTGGAACTCTTGTAGTGCCCACTTCTTGGACAGCCCCAGGCCAAATGCACATTTTAATGGATGTCACACAAATGCAGAAGATAAACCATATCACATTATCAAATGGCTCCATGTGTACTCTTTCCAATACTAGTTCTAATGCTGAATGTGCTATGTGAAAATATGAAACAACCACAGAGAACAGAAACCAAAACTCCCTGCAGATGTATGCTGGCCAAAAGGCCAAATCTGAGATGCAGCTTTGAACACCCTTCTCTCTCATCTTCTGTTACGAGAACAATTCTTTAAATAGTAAGAGAAAGACCTGTGATTTCACCCAATGAGCTTCATCCTTTGTCCTGGGGATTTAAAGTGGTTACAGCTTGCATGGTAAAAGGATGTCCTAACAGGTATTATGAAAGGGATTTTTTCCTACTCTGTTGTTTCTCTACAGGAAAGCTGTTGCAAATGGGTAATAAAGGAAAACTGAAACTTTGCACAAATAGGTGAAAAAATAAATGGAAGGAAAAGGGGTGCCTGGAGTCAAAGAACTACAGTGCTGCATGGCTTTTCATAGATCTTTCTTCCACCTTGGTGCAGAATCATCAGCTCCACCCTTGAGGGCAGCTAAAAGTGTTTATAAGCCATTTTGTTACCAGGGAACACAGAACTCTCACACAGAAAAGGTCAAATCCCAGCACGAAAATCCTTGATAGCACACTGTGATTAAAGTAAGCATCTATATTAAAATGTACATTATTCCAAATTGTTATACATCAGCAAATTACAGATACCCTGCTGATGTCTCTCCAGTGCCCCTGTAACAAATTGTAATTTGTAATTCAAAAGAACACTGTCATTTCCAATCTGATCTCCTCTAAGTTTTCTTTTCATATCCAGAGCATAAAATGTGAAGAATTTTAAAATGGAAGAGCTGAGGGTCTTTTGTGTGTGTGTGCACTTTCTCATCTTTGCTTTAGATACCCAAATAATAATTGCTTTGCAAATGGAGCTTTTTACATGACTAAAATAAGTGGGACCCATAACGTAGTGAGCTAAACAATGTTGTTTCTAGTGGGAATGCCACAAAAAATGAGAGTTGATGATCAATATTTTAATGTTCAGATGAGCTAGGCAAAACAGTCCTGGCAGCAAAGAACTCGACCTCTGTGTCTTTGCATCCTGTAATTACAACCCTTCCCAGGGACCTTTGCATGGAAAGGTCTGGTGTCCACACCCCAGCCTCTGCTTTTGGGGAAGGGGTGATAGGACTGAAGTGGAGTATGTTTGCCCCAGAGCTTATGGGGAAGGAGGAGACAGCCACCTTCACCTCAGCTGAGCCAGGCATCTCCAAAGCAATTGATGGCAACCTTCGTGCTGCAATGGCTGCCTTGTTTCTGGCACCAAGAATCACACCTTTTTCCTGAGAGCTTCTTGAAAAGCTTATTGAGCTCTGTCAGGTTTGGTGCTATAACCATGTCCCTGGGGAGCCTTTTCCAGTGCACAGCCACCTTCTGGGTAAAGAAACTTTTCCTAACCTCTCCTGACAGAAATTCATATTCCTTCAGGTCTTACAGTTGGTGGCCGGAGGGAAGGAAACCTGCCTCCCCTTCCCCAAGTGAGGAAGCTGTAGACTGGCATGAGTTTTTCCCTCAATCTCCTCTTCTCTATTCTGAATAGACCAAGGTCTATGTAGATGTTCCCATGGAAATCTAATTTCCTGTCTTAGGAGAACAAAAATGGAAGCCAGACTTAAACTTTCCTGAAATTTACTCCCTCATTATATTTAGTTCTGCATTCGCTTTGCGAAAACTCAGTTTAATCTGCAATTACACCCCACGGCCCTTCCAAGGAAAAGAAACCAAACCAGAATCTTAAACTACCCTTTGAAATTTTTGCCTCCTTCACGGGTTTGGCAGGGCTATGTCTTGCCTATGAAATGTACCAGTCTCCCAGTGTCGGACCACTCATTTGTCACCACCTTTTCCTCTGGGACTGTGGAAGGTTTAAAATTATATGGGAAGTCCATCAATATAATTTTTTCCCCCAGCATTAATTTCCTGTTCTCTTTTCATGTGAGAAGTTACCTGAACAAAGGACAATGAATGATTTGCCTGGTGTGCCTTTCCACATTATTGTAAAATATGATCAGATCAGAAACTATTCAGTGTGGATTAATACCAGGCAAAAACTAAGGTTTAGTGTGGAGAGCATCCAATAGAAATTTCCTTTTTCTCACCACAATTTTATATAGGATTAAAATCATATTCATCAGCACTTTTGCAAATATTTTTTACTGACATTGCAACTGATGTTTTCTCTTACGATTTTAAACAGCTTGATCAATTACCAAGCACAGTAAGTTCCCAGTAATTCCATCTGTGTTATGAGAAGGAAGGTGTTTTACGAAGGTTTGGAAATTTCTGTTTACCACAGACATATGTTCAACACAGCCCTTCCAAGAGTTTTGGAGCCACAGTTGATAATTTTCTTCTTTCTTGGAAGGATGCCTGGTCATAACTGAGGTTCTTTTGCTTGCTGCACTGTTGTTGCATGTGAGGACTAACACTGCTTGTATAGATTTGTGGAAAATGAAAGCTTGGAAAGGAATGGATGGAGTGTGAAGTGGTGAGCAGGACCAGGGTATCCCCTGCAAGGAAAAGGAGAAAGCTCAGCTACTTTTTTTTATGTAAAAATGTCCTGGTCCTTCCCCTGTAGAGCTTGCTTCTAAGCATCTGAAATAGTCTGCTTGGGACTATTGCTTCTCAGTGGCCACATGGATAAATGTGAAAGCATGTGACATTATTTCCACTTACCACCACCAGCAGCAGGCAAATGCCTGGTTTCATTTCTGTGGTGCAGATGGAGGGATGGGAGCCAGGTTTACCCTCCATCTCTGTGCATCAGACTTTCTGGTTAAGGCAGGCAGTTACACTGGGCATCTGAATGAACCCAGCTGTCCTCCCATCTTCTAGCTTGTGTAAGATGATACTCACAGTTGGGTCAGGCTTCAGGACAACTTCAGTGAGACAAGTTTATGACAGCAGGTTTGAATGCATGCTGGGCTTCTGGCTTCCCACCACATTCTCCTGGATGTTGAAATATTTTTGGGGAAAACAATCTTATGAGCTGAAAGAAAGAGATAATGAGCTACAAAACTACTGATTGCCATAAGGACTCATCCTCCTCTGGTGGACTTGAATTTCTCCCACTTACTTGCAGAGATAAGCTTTCTGGAATGGAAATTACTTCAGTCCAGTATTTCCCTTGTTTGATGTAATGGAAATAAACACCTTGCAGCTAGCAGCTCTTTCCAAGATTCATTCTGTCATTATTGTCCTTTCCAGTTCAGAAGGGTGAAGTCTTGTGACATAAACTGGGTGAGATTTTCCTTAAATCTCCAATCTATACTTGCTTTCCAAGTCAAAATACTTTCCAAATTTTATGTTATCCCCTATTTTTTTCCTTTTCTTTTCCTTTTTCTCTTCTTTTTTTTTCTTTCCTTTTGCATTTCTCTTTTTCTTTTTTTCACAGGGGCAGTAAAATGTTCCTTTGATTGATAGCAGAACTCAGACTTCACCAAGGTTCAAGCCACAAATTCCCCGTGGCAGCCAAAACCACTGCATAAGGGAGCCCAGCTTGGAAGGATTTCGGGGAGAGCAGTTCTGGGAACTCAGATCTGGGATGCCTGGAAGATGCTGGGAATGCGATGCAACTCAGTTTAGGGCTTTCAAGATGTCATGAATTGTACTTCAGAGGAGGCAAGCTGAAGAATCATTGTTTCTGGTAGGCAGGTAGATAAAAACAATGAAATTGTTTTCATATCATTCTGAGATGCGATCCTAAAGGTAAGAAATCCCATTCTAGGATCAGTTCAGAAAGTTTTTCATATCATTGAAACCCATCAGGTGGCTACTTTTCCCTAAGAATCGAGGATGTTTCCCTGGCAGCTTTACATGGTTCTGCTGACTGCCAGACCATTCCACACCTATTTTCTCTGGAATTATCCAGTGGCAGCCAGTGTGAGCAGAGAAGTCCCCGTCTCTACAGTGAGCGAACACGTGGGTCATATCTGAAAAGAACAGGATGCAACACCTATCTTGTAAGAGGGGTTGATGTGGTCAGAAAAAAATTGGAACAAAGTGGGGCTGTTGAGGACCATAAGTGCCTCCAGGTCTCACTGCTGACACAGATGCTTGAAGGAAGACAAATCCTTATGGCTTTAGGGCAAAACCTCACTCACACTACCTTCTGCATGGAGTGGGAGGCCACATGGGTCCTTTTGAAGCTGGCCTTTGTGGGAGCAGCCAGCACCAGCCTGGCCACCAGAGCCATGCCATGGGCAAACCCCTGTCTCTAGCCTTCCCCACACCTCGACAGGGAGCTGCCACTGCACAGAGTCCTCACACCCCTGTATGGCTCAGTGTAAAAAGAAAAGTTGGGGAATAGTTGGAACATTTGGATTCTCTGGCATCCCAAGGATTTCCTTTCTAGCATTTGAAATGGCATTCCCTTTTGAAAGATTTGTTATTTGAGAAGAAAAACATTTGGAAATATTTTTAAAAGGTCAAAATCAAAATAAAGATTTGGAAAATAAGGAATCCAGTCACTCAGTGTGAAATGTTCATTTCCTTTGGAATTGTTATGTATAAATTTTCTTTTTTCCCGGGACTTCAACATTTCTTCTTTTCTGATCAGAAAAGAATGTCAGATCCTGACAGTCCTTATGAGGCTGGAGGAACCTCTCCCACCCAGCCTTTGTGTGCACACATCATTCATATCAGGAACAGGCCCTTGCACCATAAACCAGTTGAGCAATTTTTTTCCAAAAGGAAACCACCACCAGAGTAGAAAAAGATGCTGAGAACAAAAGTTATTGTTTAATGTCTTAAAGAAAATCAGTGTTGAAAACAGCTTCCACTGTATTCCATTTCCTACAGCTGTGTCATTCGAAAACAAAGATTCTACTTTCTCTCTCTCCCACAGGCTTGACCTAAGGCTTATCTTTCTCCCAGTTATGTGTCACCTGAATTCCATCAATTTTACACTCCCTCTCTGACTTTGCTTCTCGGGGCCACAGAGCAAGGACACATTTGTTAGCAACTTTCCAAAGCACAGCAGGCTGCTGCTCCCTGATGCAGACACTATACCAGTACAGATAATAAACAAAGGGGAACATGCCAAGCCATACAAGAGTTAGAACTTTGAAGTTTTCTCTCTCTGTTTTTCTCATTGTAATTTTAATGGAGTTATTTAGAAGTTAATGTATTTCATCCTTGCTGCTCACTAAATATCTTTGACTCAGCAGAGATGTAGAGCTGCTGAAGACACTTAAAGCAAGGAGAAATTGATTGCCAAACAGATGCAGAACATTATTACTAATTTCATCATTCCTCTCCAGTCAAGAAAAAAAAAAATCAAATCACTGAAGTCTGAAAGTGGTAACAAACGTTACGGCATTTGGACCCTGAAATAAAAGAGAAAGTCTCTGTCTTCAGTCATCCAGCAATTTGTCCTTTAGCCTAAATGTGTTTGTTGTCCTTTGCATTAATTTTAAGACATCTCTATTTCAAAAGTGATCCTCTGACAAGTGGGGATTTCTAAGGTGTTGGTGGTGCCCTCTCTCTGACCCTGTGGAGGCAACAGTCTGGGATATCTCTTGGTTTCACTGACCAGGCTATTGGCAAATACAGGCTTAATTACCCTGCCTTTATTCTTACTGTGCATCTGATACACCAAACATGACGAAGACACAACCAATATTTTGGTCCTGCCACAAGTGCACGTTTCACAGTGATGCTCCCTGAGTGTTAGGGGTGCTGCCAGGAAGAATTTTGGCTTTGTAGACCCCATGCATTCACCTTCACTCCCTCGCCTAAATATAGGTGCCTAAGGACAGGCACACTATGGGGCTGGAGGGTAACACACCAGACCTACATGTGATACACAGCTTCCCATGATCATGTCTAGGGACCACACAAGATACACTACTGAACCTTAGGGAGAGGCCTGTGTTTAGGCGTCTGAGTTCTACCTCTAGGAAGCAGCAGGCACCAACACTCAGGTGTTTGCCTAGAGCTACATCCCTCCCCCACTTCAGGGTGAGTTGAGTCTTTCCACAAACCCTGTCAATTTCTTTCCTGTGATTGCACAGGAAATCCGCCCAGCTGTTCTGCAGGTGCTGGAGACCCCTTGTTTAGGAGAATGCTGTGACCACCACCACCACACAGGTGAACATTGAGGGGTTCTTCATGTGGCAGAATTCTTTGGAAGTATTGACTTCTTTCCAAGGAAATGTTTTAGTCATTCAGGGTGCGGAGAACAGAGGGAAATGATTTTGTTTATTCTAAAATAAATATCAGGTTGACAAATTTCTTTAATACTGACTAGCATGCATTTCTTTCCCATTTTAGTCATGAAATCTGCCGAAAACTTTGTGACTGCACATTCACTCCTCACAGTGATGTTAAAGGCAAGCAGTGCTGTAGGCTGAAACCTCTTCCAGCCAAAAAACGATGGAATGTCTCCTATGAACTTCAGTAAAGGCAAGATTTTACCCCTGATTCTTGTGGTCAAAACATTTCCACAGACTCTAGTTCTCCAGCACATGATTGTGAGCTGGACTAGATCAGGCACCACAGTGAAAATTCAGACAAGTTGCTCTGAGATCTTAAAGTGGGGCAGAAATGCACTCAAAGATCACATGCTTGCACAGGGATGCTACAAGGGAATTTTAAATCAGTAAGGCAATAAAAAGTTGCAGAAGGCTCTCAGGAGTAGAAGTGGTACTGGAGGAGGTCGGAGGAGGACAAGGTGAAGACATTTCTCTGAACTGTGTGAGACTGCAACTTGAAACCCGGTGAAAGTTCAGGGCTGTGCTGCCTTTATCCAAAGCAGATTTCCTAGATTCACTCTCTGTGTGCAGGATTATTTTTTCGTTATTATTTCCTAGCTTTCCTGTTGCTGTACATAATTGCTTCAAGGAATGCTCAGCTATTTTCAAAACTCTGTGCTTAATAACCGAGGTGGATTTTTGAGGAAGCCAACATTTTGTCTGCACCAACATGCAGTGTAACACAGTTGGAATAGGTCTAGGAGTGGGTCAGTGCTGAGGACCCACCTCCCATCACTCAGCTCTCCTCCAGCCTGGTTCAGATGCCCATGAAGATGTGGCACATGCTACAAGGACTCCCAGGGATCCCTCTCAGCCGCATTTCACCTGCCAGTCTGAGCTCACCGAGGCCAGTCTGCAGTACAAATCTTTGCAGGTTGTGCATGGGGAAGGCAGATACCTCAAAAACACACTCCTTCTGCAACTGAATGCTGGTGTCAGCACAGCCCCAGGTTTCTGTAACGCAGGGGCAGCAGGGTAACTTCCCTCTTTGCCCCCATGACAGCGGACAGAACCACAGTGCTCCTAGGCACAGCCACACCGCTCAGGAAGTGTCAGTGGCACCACAAGTGAAATGAGCCTGCAGGGCTGGACATGGCTGCTTTAGGATTTTAACTACATTCAGCTCCAACTATCTTTTCCACAAGCCACACAAACCATGCTGATCCAACCCCCCCAAAACATCTGTGAGTACAGAAATTAATGTGTAGGAAGTGATTAACAACTGGTTAAAGATTAAGCTGTCATCGTTAAGAAAGGGAGAGGGAGAAAGCTCCTCCTGGCAGCCTCTCCCAAATCAGTGCTAACAAGTTGAGTTAAAAAGGCAACGGCTCAGCTTGCACTCAAGTGCCGAGAGCTTACTATTGGGATGTTAGTAACACCTGCCAGGATGCTTGCAGTTCATCCAGCCTGTAAAAACATAAATCACCTAATACCTGGACTGAGCTTGAAGGGAGTCAGTAGTTCAGGCTTGTTTTAATTGTAATTTACATGACTATTCCTGCTTGGAGGAGCAGGCACCGAAGAGGGAACACACTGCAGCCCTGTCCTCTCTGTGATCACTGACCCATCTCTACAGGGATGACAGATGCAGTTAGTTCAGTGGAAGATGGAGCTGTTATGCAAGAGCACAGTGCTGCCCAAATGCAGCACTGTCAGCTCGTAGGGACAAGTTTGCCGTCTTTGAGGACAATTCTTGCAGTGGTTGGTGTTCTGCTTACCCTCTAACTTCTGAAATCAAAGTAGCAGAAGTGTATCAGAGGTATTCTATTTCTTGATCCCTGCTTTTGCAATCGCATGGGAAACATTGTGAGAGCAAAATGCTCCAATTCAAGAATGTAAATGAAGAGAACTCTAAATTGGTTGTTTTTTAAAAATGTTTAATTTACACAACTATCTTTGGGGTGAGAAGTAGACTAACACTTGGTGATTTTGTTTGAGTTGCAATGTTTAAATAGCACAGTGTAAGGCTACGGGCTATCTAATCTCTTCACTCTTTCCAATCTCTCTTCTGAATTGAGTACTTTATATGTGCTTGCAGTCACCTTGTCCAGGAATGCATTTTCATCCCTGAAAAGAGTTCAGAATCTTTATCTTGAATGACCTGGAACATTTTCCAGGATCCATAAAGACATAGCTACTCCATTTAAGTTGGAAATTTCTTAAATACAAATGTTTCATGTTCTGAACCTGCAAATGCCCCTAAGTAAATAAATCAGGGAATCATGGAATATGCTGAGTTGGAAGGGACCCAGAAGGATCACTGAGTCCAACTCCTGGCTCTGCACAGCACAGCACACCCCAGGAATCACACCCTGTGACTGAGAGCATTGTCCAAATGATTCTTGAAATCTGTCAGGCTTGGTGCTGTGACCACTTTCGCTGGGGAGCCTGTTCCAGTGCACAGCCACCCTCTGAGTGAAAAAATTCTTCCTGATACCTATACTGAACCTCTGACTCAGCTTCACGCTGTTTCCTCCAGTCCTCTCACTGGTCATGAGAGCGAAGAGATCGGTACCAGCCCTTCTGCTTCCCCTTGTGAGGACGTTGAAGACCACAATGAGGTCTCCCCTCAGTTTTTTCTTCTCCAGACTGAACAAACCAAGTGACCTCAGCCACACCTCCTATAGCTCCCTCCTCCATTCCCTTCTTAAAAACTGGGACAACGTTCACCACCTTCCAGTCAGCTGGAACCTCTCCAAATGCCCAAGACCACTTAGAATTCACCTGTGGAATTTGCTCTTGTGCATAAGTGTTTCAGATGGTTTACCTAAAAGGATATTTTTAGCCACGGTCAGCAAAATGCTGGTTATACTTACCCAAACCTTGTGGATTGACAATGCTTGGCTGCAAACACAAGAAATAAGGAAGTGGAAAGAATTGTAACATTTCTGCTATTAGTCAGACCCCTAAAGAGCAAAGAGCATCATGAAGGAAAATGAAACACTGGAAATTAAATTAACCAAACTTTGCTGAAGTTGCAGTCTGTAGTTGCAGATGGAAAGAATATGATACATTATCAGAAATGGCCAACCTTTCCAGGTTCATTGCAGTCAACCCTTCAGTAGATTTGTAACTTCATTCTTCTTGTTTTCTGAAATGCAGCATGTCATTGCTCCAGGCTTTTGATCAGAGTAATGCCACTGTCCTGCTGGCTGGTGGCAACAGTCCCCTCAGGCCCCCAGGATCCTGTAGGCAGATGACCTCAAGCCCATGCGTTTCCCAAGCAGCACCATGACCGGAAGTACAAAGTATGAGAAAAAGGAATCATTGATGTAAACAGTCAGCTCAGCTTGATGAAGGAATACAAACATTTTCCTTTTGCTCTCACTGACTTCACAAAGCCAGCATTTCACCACCTCTCTGAATTTCTGTATCAATTTTGTGTCTTGCAATGCTGGATACAGCTTCACTATAAGCAGGGACTCTGTACAGTCATGCAGCTCAGTGTATGACACACTTGCAAGAGAGCATGGGGCCCTCACAAGGCAGAGCTTTGAGGGAAACCTAGAGGGGTGGTGCAGGTCTCTTAAGTCCCAGAAAACTCATGGCTAGTGTTTTGTGCACCAGTCACTTGGATGTGTAGGAAAATGGATGAGCAGTTAAAGATTCAGACAGACACCACCATGAATTTTTGTCTTGTTCTAGACAGGGAGGAGGTGCCTGCCCAGAAAGGTCTTGGTGTAGGGCTGGGTGGTGAATTTAATTGTGTGAATCAGATAAACAGCAGTTCCCTCTACATCCATCCCTTGGAGTTTTAGTAGTTAGCAGTTTACAGATTGACTGGGTTTTGTGGTTCAAGGTATTTTAGCTATTTTTTTAAATTGGTTTCTGTATTCCCCTGTTGCTCTTCTCCTTAGCTCACGATGGGAGACAAAGCCCAAGTATTGAGGCCGAAAGCTGTTTACTCTGATCCAAATTCTGCTCTCAGGCCTGCCAAGATAGAATTTGTGGCTAATTTAAGCATGAGCAAAATCAGGACTGTTCTCTTGTCCTTTCTGTCCAAAGGCAGGAATGAAGGCCAGCAGCACTCTGGGCTGTGTGAACAGAAGCACAGCCAGCAGATCAAGGGAAGTGTCTGCTTTTTTCACTTAGCACTAAACAGACCACGTGCAGAATACCACATGGAATTTTGAAGTTCCCAATACTAGGAACACATCAGTAAGCTGGAGAAACTGGTAAGGCCACCAGTATGGTCAGAACTAAAGTACTTGCCTTGTGAGTAGAAGCTGAGGGAGCTGGGTTTGCTCAGCTTACAGAAGAGAGTTTCGGTGAGATCTGAGAGCAGCCCCTGCATACCTTCTGGTCTAATTTGTGAAGGAAGGTGTGGGTGACAAGGTTGGCTAGGGAACAACTGTGGTTTGTGACATCAATCTTATGGTCCCCAGCTGTCTGACTTCCCTCCATCCTCATGCCATTGCAATATTGGACATCATTGAGGAACCTGGCCTGCCAGAGTGCTTAGGTCTACTTGGCTCTCAGCAAGGAACATGTTCCTCACCCCTGCTCTGAAGAAAACATCACATTTCAGAAGTGTTCAAATAGTTCAGCATTTCCTTGACAGAAGGTGCTAAATTCAGAACAAGTCTTTGGAAACACTAGATTCACAGTGAGACCTAACAGAGATGGGGGTGCTGCGGCTCTTTTGGTGATTGCTGCACTCCACAAATTTCTAAAGGGCTTGTTATAGTACCTTGAAGTGCCAAATAGGGTATTTAACATGGGTCTGCATTTCAATAGCATTCTAGTTTCAGCATTGTATTTACAAAATGAGAAATGAACTACAGTTGTAGAAACTACTTACTACAGCACACTTACCTGTGACTTGCAGGAGGCAAGGGAGGCCTGGACCTGGAATAGGTTGTCTCTATCACAGAGGAAAGTGATTTGACTTGAAAAGCACAGCATTAGAGCTGCCCTATACCACCACTCTGTGCTGTACTGGCAGTACAGAGCAGACACGAACTCAGCCTGGCCAGCCACAGTCTGGCTGTAACATAGATACCCACCACAGAATGTTCTAGTTCTGTTAGGACCTTGCACTTTCCACTCTTGGTCCTTTCTCCTATTTCATATATTTGGGAGGACTATTTAAAACATGGATGAGGGAGTAGTGTTCTGGCAGTGGCATTAGCAGGACCTGTGTACTTTGGAATGCCATCTCAGCACAGGCTAAACAGTGAAACCACTGAAACCCCAAACCATGCTCATGACTTTTCATTTCTTGAGGGATTTTTATCCCTGTCCTCAACACCTTGGAAATGGCACGGTTTAGGAATGTAAAAATGTTTTTCATCATAAGATATTAAGGACTTTTTCAATGTTCTTTAGGAAAAAAAATTCTGATGCTTCAGTGCTTTAAAAGGTTTATTGGTGGAGGATGGGGTGAAAAGAGCAAATATTGGCATATGAATAATGTGTGGATTACAAAAAGGGAAAATATAAATTGGGTTAAATATTTTTTCTTATCTCTAGCTCACTGCACTTTTGTGCTCTTTCCAGTTCAGCAGGACTTACAGCTAGCTCAGTGTTGCCTCAGAGACACATAAAATTCTACAGCCCAGAAAAAGCCCCATAAAATAAGTAAAACCTCCCAGTGTGAAGTTCTGCCTCCTGCCCACTCAGCAATTAACTCTTCTTCCTCCCACTTTAGAAGTGGCTAAGAAGTTGGCTTTTCACACACTGGATGCCAAGTTTTCTGCTACTTCTTTTTCACACCAACTTCAAGAGAAGGACAATGGATTTTTAATCATCCTGTCCTTGGACTGTGCTCTGTTCTCATCTCTGAATCTTTCCTGGGACAACTGCAGTCTGCTATGGGCCTGTCCCAGTTTTATTGGCCATTGAAGGACACTCAAATCTCCTTGCTTTCAACTGTTTCACCTGTGGGAATATGTCTTAATCATATCTAAATATCTTCCTCTTTCTTACTACCATCTGCGCTACCAGCTTAGAGAGAAATGCTGGCCACTGGAAGCAAAGTTCTGGAGAAGGTCTTGGCATTGGGCAGCTCTTTTGCCTTGTGTCAGGCACATGGAGATGTTACAGTAAAACAAAGTCCATTGGTCTCAGGTAACTCCCACACCTCTCTGTGACACAATCCCAGAACTGCCCTAGCTCACATCTCTCCTTCTTTGTTAATGGCAGACCTCCAAAAGGTCTCTTTTAACATGCACATTCACCTTCTTATTTTGTTTTGTGACCTTTTTATTTTCTGGAGGATGAGAAAGCATTTTTACCATCCATTTCCTTTTCCCGCATCTCTAGATTACAATTACTTACTGTCTGAGCATGTTTGCTCGGAAACTCTGGAAGCACGGTGCAGTTTGTTTCAAAGACCATTAGCAAGTGGAAAATATAAAATGTTGGTAGTGGTGCCAACATTTATTATATGGAGTTTCCCCTGTAGCTGGTTCATATGAACTATTCATCATACAGCATTGAAAAAAGCGTGTGATTGATTGACTGGCTGTTTTCAGGAACAGTAGAGTCTGTTCTGTAGCTGGCTCCCAGCCCCTCGACAGCTGGCTAGCTCCTTCTATCTTCATAGGAACAAACTGGATAAGCAAATTCATGTGTCTGAATGTGGCAACTTAAGCTCTGTACAAAAAATTGACAGCTCCAGAATACAAGTCTAAGGAGGAAGGACATATTCAGATGTGGATGCACCATTCCTTGAGTGCTTCCTGGAATTCAAGAGCGGGTTAAGCTGTCCATGTCAACACAGACATCAGCTAGACCATCCACCCATCAAGGGAGTCAAATGTAAATCTGGCATTGCTCTGTTGCCTTCTCTGTGGGTCCATTTCCCACCTAAGTGCAAAGAAGTGCAATTCATCTGAATGTTGGCTGTTTCTGTCAAACCATGTCTGTATGTTCTGGCATGTATTATTTCCCATTGGATCTTGAAGGAAAATTTCTTCCCAGTTCAACATCATAAAACACAAAGCAACATAACAGTAGCCAAATAAACATTTCTCATAAAATAGGGAAATATAGCAATAGTATGCATGTAGGAAAAGCTACATTAGCTGTGTGACTAAAACCAGTGCCTAGAATAAGTTGGAAAGGGGGGGAAATGGCAAACAGGCCCTTACATGGCACTGTACATTCTTTCTAAAATATTAATTTCTTTTTAGTCACTTCCAGCCTCAAAGTAATGACCCTCTCAGGTGAAGCTCAACAGAGGCATCTCTGCTGACCCACAGCATGAGATTGTGGGCACAGCTGCTCTGCTCTCCTGCCAGCACACGGGGGCAGAAACTACATGCAACAAAAGCATTCAATTTATTGCATCTGTAAACAGTTAGTTTTCCAATTTTACATACCAATTTAAATTCAAGATTCTCTCAATGTTCTTTTGTGGAGACTGAAAACTGAAATATAACTATAACTTGTCCCCAGTTCAGTACTGAGTCAACTAACTACTAATTAATGCCCCCCTTTTTAATAGGAAACCTCAGCTTTTCAGAAGGCAGATTTTGCATTTTCATGAAGTGAAAAGGTCTTCTACTGCAATATAGGGAAGGAGGTGGGGATTAATCATCTGGTCTGAAGCCTCCAGCTCCAGACTGTCTCCTTGCAGCTGTTGGCAGCTGGCTAACCCACAACCTGATGACCCAAATGAAGGAGGAAGTTGCAATTCCAGTTGTTAGTTGAGACCCTGAAAAGAACTACAGACCCATGTGTGTGAAATATCTGGAGTCTGTACCAAAGTGCCTTTTTACAAAGTTTTTTCAGGCTCAGTGACAACAACAGAAACAAAAGCTTGTGGAAAAGATGCAAGATTGAAAACAAGACCCCATTCTGAGGGTCTTTTCCTATAACTGGGCTTCCTAAACAATGCGCAAGTCTCTATGGAGCTGTGAAACTTGGAGAAACCCATGATCAAATTTTGTCCCACGCTGAGAGATCCCCAAGATATCTGAAGTCCAGTACTGTGAAGCATCAGGAAACAGTGAGGATTCCAAAGAGTCCCTTTTATTCTTCCGTAATTCCATGGAGCAACATTAAGACAATGGTAATATTTATCAGGGAGTTTTCTTGTAGACGAAAACCCTCAGAGGCTTTGCCATTGATGTTTTTTCAATCTCCTTTCCTGTTAGTCTTTGGCAGAATGTGAACCAAGAGGATCAAATTGGCACTGGTTTGATGTACTGCTATTGAATGAAATGAGAAATGTTTAACATAAGGAGACTTCAGGTTTAATTGTGTGCAAGGGATGAACAAGGGAGACTTGGCAAAGTCAGCAAAAGCCAGAGGACTCCAGGCCATCGTACCAATTCTTGCCTCTTTTTCTCTTTGGAAAACAAATGTGTTGGTTTTGATGTAGCTGGTGGAAGATAACAGCTATCTAAAAGTGAATGCCCCCCACGTAGAAGCATGCTCACCTCCACAATAATGGAGCCAACAACCAAAGCCTTGAAGGGAGAGAGGCAAGTTAGGCAATCTCACTTGTTTTACACAACAGCTACAAAAATCTCAACATTCTACGCAGTGCAGATATTAACCCACACCACAACATTTTTACCTCCCAAGTGACACATTACAGGATAATTTCAAGAAAATGGTTTTCGCATGCCTGAAGCTTTTCTTTGGAGTTGCGACCTCTCAGGTGAATAGGGTGTTTGTAAAAATGAAAATTTGGATTACAAGAAAGGAAATCTGCAGTTTTATACACCAAGATGACAGGAACACCCACCAGCACAGAGAAAATAGACACCTGTCTTCAGCAGCTTGCTTTTGCTACACAGCAAAGATCCCTGAACCAAGGGAGACTGTGGTCTGTCTCTTTTTGCAAAGGAAGCCAAGGCCTGGGAATCTCTGAAGTTTGAGAGATCACAAGAAGCGCATCATATTTTGATCACTCCGCTTAATTAACCTCAAGCTGTTTGGAGTAACTGGCAGTACCGAGGGACATTCAGCCTCTTGAGAGTGCTGTAAAAGGTGAACCAGTGAAAGATTTCCAAATGTTTTCAGAATTTTCCAAATTGTAAGCATCATAATTCTTCTAATACCTGCTTAATCGCCTTGTTAGAGACATCAGCATATCACTAGAACTCATTAAGAGTTTTCTATATACCATGTCTTGTTCGTATTATATCCTTCAGTGCCATACATTTTTCTCCACAGATGCAACTCAAACAACCCTCATAAAACATTTTGTCCCTATATCTTAAATGCTGTCTCTTTGAAGTAATTCTGTTTTCAGTACAGGTTGCTCCAATGTCTTGTGATATATTGATTGATGTATAAAATATTATAATATATTACATAATTAACATAAGAATTCACTAACTGTATAAATAAATGGCATGTCAGTTACTCTGAGCAACAAAGGTTTTTTTCTGGTTTCTGAGCCTTTGGTGTTTTAAGGAAAAACAGTCCAAGCAGATTTCTCAGCACACAATTCTAGAATAATTTTCAGAAGAAAATTTCAAAAGGAAGAAACCAATGCAGAGTTTTCTTTGTAATAAAAGATCTTAAAGCATATTTCTAGTAGGGGAGCTGAAAATCCAGAAAAAGAATATAACCTTAAAATGTAAAATAAGAGCTGCAGCAGCACTAGAACTGGGAAAGGGTTGGTCAGCCCTGACCTAACCTAGACCATTTCAGTGCAAAAAGCAAGCAGTAAAACTAGGAATCACCAGCCTTCCCATCAGAGGAAGATTCCCCATCATCTTGAGAGTCATTCCATGTTTGTTGGCAAGTTCAGTTTTGAGCCTTTGCAGGCTGAGGACCAGCAGAGCACCTGGTAGGAGAGCAAAGGGGCTGCAGTGTCACCACAGATCTGTGCAGGAGCCAGGCTGATGAGTACAGCGGACAAGACCATTGGCGTGCAGTTTTGCAAGGTAACATTTCAGAGCAGGAGGGTACCAAAAAATGAAGAGTAGATGTAAAAATAACAACCCATAATGCTACCTGAAATGAATGGACAAGTCCTCATTCTGGTTGGTTATGTCTCTGTTTTGGTTAGGTTGCACTGCCTAAAGCTGTTAGTTGACAATACTATTCATTTGGTAGGTTTTGTTTTTTCTCACATTTAGGGAGAGGAAATTGTAATATACTCAGAGCTTAGAACAATTTTCTCTTGTTTATTCACTGGTGATTAGCAGCATAAACAGAACAGACCTCAGCTGACTTGTATTTACATACTCTGCTGGTTCAGTAGAGAAAAAAAAAAAATACAGTGTATCTGCTCTGGGCAGCCTCTCCCGTGTATGCTCTTGCCTTTAGGCAATTCTGTCTACATGGGTCACCATGGCACAGGTTTGGGCTCTCACTCTGCCCTTCCCTGGGGGAAGGGACTCCCAGTATCTGCCCAGAGATGTCTGTCAGGGTGACAGGCCTCTGCCTTTCCCAAGATCGTCCCAACCAAAGAGCAGGACTGCTGCAACACTCTGAAGAGCCATTCTGAGCAGCCCCTTCCCTCCCCTCCAAAGCTGATCTATGAATACTGACCTTCCAAGGCTACCCAAATATGATCCTCATCACCCAGTGTGATGGCAAGTGTGTTCTGCGAGAAGGTGACTCACTGGTGACTGACTCCAGTTCATGAGCTTGCCCAAAGCAAGACTGGCAATGCAGGCACTCAGTAGGTTCAGTAGGGACACCCATGGGCAGCACAAGAAAGGCATACATAGGAGAGGTTTTGCTTGGCCCAGGCAAGACAGGGACCAGCATGAAGACAAAGATGCTGGGTGAGGGGGAGGAGCAGAGAAGGTCTGACCCAGGGCCCTCTCCTGTGTTTTATTGCCTCCATTTTATTCCCTCATGATGCTAACTGACCAGAGGGAAGGGGGGAATGCTGCTACATTTGTTTTGGAGTTTGTGCATTTACATTTGCTATTTTTATGCAGGAGAGAAATGTGTGGGAAAGGCAGGTTAAACATCTGCTAGCAGACATTGAGTGGGACAATACAGATCACGCCCATGGGTGCCAGGGAGGAACACCGACCTCTAGAGGATTGAAATTGTGAAATATTTTTGGATATACCTTAGATCATACTTTCAAGACACAGTGCTTCGAGAAAGACACTCAGCTCCAAGAATCTCCAATTACCACAGGAAGAAAGTAAATTAAAAGAAAAAATAGAGGTAAATGATAGAGAATCTACAAAAGCTTCTGGGATTTTATTAGCAGTTTAAACAAAAGCAGCCCATATTTTTAATGATGAAGAAGACTTTCACATAACAAAGACCTTTGGAAGGATGGCAGTGTGGAAATCAATTAGGTGGGCAAAAACACTATTGTTATTACATTCAAGAAGACTTTGAAAGCCTCCTGGAAATAGTAAGTAATGCTTTTATTCTGACTGCAAGATAAACTGGTTCTTGTTGCCCACAGTACTCCTGAGAAAATCACACTGCCTGCAACCTTAGGAAAATTATCACCTGTGAAAGCCCAGCAGGATCACACAGTGTTTCTGTACTTGTTTCAATTTAGAACCTTCCAAAGCTTCAGACAGAGTGGGCTGCAAGTTCTGTCTTGTGAGGGACTGACTTCTTCCTGAAGATTCTCTCTAAGACCTGAGAATGGACTTTGCTGCTCCTGAACCAAAACTGTGCCTTCATTAAGAGAGCTTTCTCACAATGTGTGTGAAATAATGAATGCACACAGAACAGAACCACAGAATATGCTGAGTTGGAAGAGATCCATCAGGATCATCGAATCCAACTCCTGGACAGGACACCCCCAAGAGTCACACCATGTGCCTGAGAGCATTGTCCAAACACTTTTTGAACTCTGTCAGGCCTGGTGCAGTGACCACTGCCCTGGAGAGCCTGTTCCAGTGTCCAACCATCCTCTGGGTGAAAAATGTCTTCCCTGATATCCAACCTAAACCTCCACTCCTCTGCCCCTCCACCCGCCCTGCAGCATGGACCTGCTCTGAGGCCTGGCCAAACAGTATCTCCTGCCATCTAGAGGCTTTCTGCAAAACCATGAGGGCATTGCCCACAGTCATGCATGACCTGATCCTCGGGCTCAGCTGGGAGCTTCCGCAGGTCACATCTGGAAAGCATGTGCAGGAACTACTCTCAACAGGAAACCAAGGTCAGAGATTCTTCATGGGAGTCTAGAAGACTACACTCCTTCCTTGCTTTTGCCTCAGAGCCTCCTTCACTTCCTCACAAATGATCATGTATTATCTGGGAGCCAGCTTCCAACTTCCATTTTGGAAAAAAAAAAAACAACCCCTATATTTTTCTTTTTTTTTTCTTTTTTTTTTTTTTAAATTGAAAATGTTTATTTCCCCTTTACTCAGTGTTCCACACCTGGAGTCCTCTGTGTTCAATTACAGATACACCAGTACGAGACAGATATGGACATGATGGAGAAATCCAATGAAGGGCCATGAAGGGGATGAGGGAACAGGAGCACTTCTGATATAACAAAAGGCTGAGAGAACTGTGACTTTTCAGTCTGGAGAAGAGAAAACACAGTGGAATCATATCCCAGATGTGAAGGAGCCAGGTTCTTCTCAATGGTATCCAGTCACAGACAGAAATCAGTGGGCACAAACTCAAATATAGGAAAATCCATTTAGACAAAAGAAAAATATTTTTTATTGTGGGGTGCTGGTTAAACACTCACCCAGGTTGCAGAGAAACTGTGGAGTTTACATCATTAAAGACCTTTAAAATGCAAGAGGTCATGGTCTTGGTATAGCTAACCTGGCTTTCAGCAGGATTGGACTAGACGTTTCTCAATGGTCCCTTTCCACCTCAGCCATTCTGTGAATTTATGATGATTTTTGTCCAATAAATAAATCTACTGTGAAAAACGTGTGGAGATTGAAATTCATTTTTTGGGAAATGTTGGTTCTGGTTTTGTCTGGCTGCATAATACAGTGGTTGGTGTCATTCATAGACTTGTATTCTCCAGGTTGGAGGAAGCTTTGAAAATCAGACCCAGCACATTTGAACCTCAAAGCAAGGCCAGCATCAAAGTTAGATCAGGTTACTCATGGCCCTGTCCAGGCCAGACATGAGCACCTTCAGGGATGGAGTTTTCCCTGCCTCTCTGGGCTGCTGTCCCTGTACTTGATAAGTTTGATGATAGACACATTTTCTTAATATTTCTTGGAATTTCTCATGTTGCAGTCTGTGTCCATTGCCCTTCAGCCTTTCAGTGTGTGTATTGCTCACAAAAGCGTGGGTCCATCTTCTTTATGTTTCCATTAGGCCATTTGATAAATCAAATCACAACCAGCCAAGCCTTCCTTCCCAAGTCTGAACAAACCCAGTGCTCAGCCTTTTCCTGGATGTCCTGTGCACCAGTCCCCTAACCACTGTGGTCATCCTCTCATTGATGTCCTCCAGCTGGCACTCCACAGGAGGGCAGAAGATACTCCATGTGCAGGCTGTCAGCAGAGAAGTACGTCCCTGGGCCCACTGACTGTGTCCCTGCTCGTGCAGCTTGGTCTGTGGCTCAGCTTCACTAACACAAATATGTGCTTCCGTGGCATGTGACATGCGGAGGTTCTCTAGCTCTTCTTCTGCTGGTCTGGTGATGTTTGGAGCTGGGTGACACTGGCACTGATGACACAACTGGCGCTGAGGAGTTATGGCAGCTGATGGTACCTGAGCACCTGGCCCCCAGGCTGTTGCCTCTGACACTTGCCAGGTTGACACCAGGATTTTTGCACTCAGCTACAATTCTGGTGTCATTCTCTCTGAGGGCTCATTCTCACCAGGGTCATACATTTTACTGACTGTTGTGATGCAAATGGCAGATGATGTGGTGGAAGTCCTGTGGGAGTGCTTCCTACTTTATGGGACACACGCATGATGAGAAAGGGAGCAGCAGCAGAAGGCATGGCTTTGTTTTCAGATGTTACCAGCTAAAGGCCCTCAGGCAGGCTGGCAGGACTCTGTGGGTGGGACTCTAAACATCCATGGATGCCAGTTTTGCCTTAGGAAGCAGAGCTGGGCTACTGCCACATTGACCTCGTTCCCTTCTGCATTTACCTCTTTCTCTTCTGCCAGAGGAAGACAGCTCTTCACTTGAATAACATCTGCCTTGTAAAAAAAGAGGACATGGGTTCTGCAGACAGAAAACTGTATAGTTCCTCATAGAGAGGAACTGCAAGGATGATTTCACATTGCTCAGAGGGTTGGATTACCTCCCACAAAGGCCTTCTATTATCTTTCCAAGTGACACTCAGTGCTTCCTTCATCACCAAAGAGTACCTCTGTTCACATGCTGGGTCCACATGCAGGGCTTTGGCTGCCCCTGAGGACCCTTGGCATTTGTCACATGTTGGCAATTGTTCCTGCTGCCTCTGAGGCAGAAATCCCAATTCTCACAAAAATATGGTACAGTGATCAGAGATTAGCATCTGGAACTGACCAGGCCAGACAATGCTTTGAGCAGCTTGCTTGTCTTTTCCTCCCCACCCCTTCCTCTGTTGTGTTTTTATCCCTTTCTTTTTCAACTCTGTACAATTCCTCCCTAGGCAGGGCCCTGGCATCCCTCCACCCCTGAGAGATTTGGACCGGAGGCGATGCAGGCCCAAGCTGTGTCAATTTTCTCTCTGTGGGGATTCTCCTTCTCCTCCATCCTGTTCCCTCAAGGTCACTTAGACAAGAAAGCAGGGGTGGTGCAACACCCCTCAGAGCCTCTGAAGGGACATGGCATTCTCTGAGCTGGTGCCAAGAGCTTGAAAACCAGATGCAGATGTGGTGTTGCCAGTAAGAGGGGTATGGGAGGAGAGCTGAGAGAGGAAAAGACCCACTCCTCTCCCATTAGCACTACCCAAAGTTGTATAATCACTCCCTGACATGCAGTGCAGCCACCAAGCTGTACAGCTACTTCAATTGAGAGGCAGTTCAGCTCCCAAGCGGGTGTGCTGATTCTCCTATGCTGGCATGGCAGGAGCAGTGTATCATGGGGACAGCAGGGAAGTAGGGAAGGAGAAGGGAGGGTTGCCTGTTCTTCAAGACACTGAAGAGAGAGAGGATCTGGACTGGGACAGGGTTTTCCTGACCCACATGGCTTTTAGTCACCTCTGTAATCCCACAACCTCTTAGATGAACAAAGAGCAAGATCAGCATCATCTCTTCAAGAAACTACCTAGTCTCACGATAATATGTTTACCCTATGCACGGGGCAAAGGATGCAAATGTGTCAATCAGATCACCTTGTACAGCACAGAGAACTTATCCAGACCTCAAGGTAAAGACAACAGACTGCATACCACTGTATTTCATGTGTTTCCCAGCTGTGCCCTACTGCTGGCTCTGCCCTGGTTGGTTTAGCCTCAAAGAAGATTAACACTGGAGGGGAAGAGTGCACAATGCCCTCCACCCCTACCCCAGCACCACCTAGTTCCTCCTCAGCTGAGGCTGCAGAAAAAACAACCGTCTCAGATCTTCATCCCTAGTGGCATCTCTGAATGGGACTGTCCCAGCCCAAAAGTATTTCCAGCAGGGGAGAAACTAGGTCTTTTCAGATGAACAAATCAGAATTTACGTGTGTTCTCTGAAAGTATAACTAATGCAGCTCTTCTGCAAAGCTGCTCTCCGGACAGTCATCCTAGACTGTACATCCAAGTGTATTGCCACAAGGACAAACATGTGAGACTTTTCCCTTTGCTGAGCTTCATGAGTTTCCTGACATTTCTCCGGCCCACAGAAGTCCCTCTTTTGAGCAGCTCTCAGCACATAAGCCACTCCCCAGTCCCAGTTCAGTATCAGTGGCAAGCTTGCTGATGGTGCACTGCATCCATGCACTCCATTCCCCTGTCCAGGTCATTAGACCATGCTGGACCCAGTACTGGCCCCTGAGAGTGGCACTTGCAACCAGCTGTCATTTGGACTTTGCACTATTTTTGATCACAACCTTTTGAGCCTCACAACACAGTAATTTCACATCCATCTTAAAGACCAGCTCCCCAAGCCATATTCCACCAGTTTTGCTACAAGGGGATTGTGGGAGACCATGGCAAGTGCTTTACAGAAGCTAATGACATTCCCTTTTCTCCCCTGTGCACAATAGCAATCATTTCAACAAAGATGATGATCAGGCTGGTCAGGCATGATTTGCCCTTGATAAAGCCACACTAGCTGCTAACCATCTTTGAAAGAGAACAACACATTCACATGCTTCCAGTCCCCTACAAAAAGTTGACACTTAGTCCTCTCCCAAGGGGGACTTTTCCAAAGCTAACAATTTCTCACTTAGGTTACTTGACACAGATGACCAGAAAGGATGAAATAGAAATGGAACCATGTATCATCGGTTTATTAGGGAAAAAAAGTTATACTTCAAGACCATAAATTTGGCACTGTACTGAAGCTAAAATATGTGAAAAAATCAAATTGTTAAAACCCAAATCACCATGAAAAAGAAAATGCTCTTTTAATTACTTTAATTCCCTCTTTTGCCCCCATAAAATTTAAAATAACTAAAGGAAGCAACTCAAGATGTGTTAGACCTATGCTACACGAAAGCTGAAACAAGAGTGAAAGATGGACCAGAGAATGGATCTGTCCCCCAGGTCACTGCTACTCTCCCAGGCTGCCAGAACAGGTGAGTCTTACTAAGATGGGCAGAGGTTGTTGAGTTGTTACCAGGAAACATGATTGCAGGCTTCCAAATGCCTTCTAAAAAATTATCATTACACCTTTCATTCACGTCACTTTCTGCTTTCTGGTCTGCCTGGAAGAGATGTTGGTAGTATTTAAAAAGAAGTGTAAATATATCCCAACTTGTCTCCGTGGTCAAATGAGGTCAAATTCCTGCTAGCTGACTCCTGTTTGGTGGCTTGGGCTTCTTTTTGGATAGAAAATAAGTTAAAAGCAGTTTCTAATTTCCAAATTACTCATCCTATGCCTCTGCACAGTAACATGAAAGATACTGACAAGGAATAAATAACATACAAAATAAGATGAGAATGGATTGAAGGAAAGTTGCACTAAAACTTTTAAATATTAAAGGATAGAAAGCTTAACTGATGCTGATGAACTGCTGTGTATGTGTTTTTGCTGGACTATACAGTGCCACTCTAACATGGACAGAGGGGTACAATCCCATTGAATAGCCAGTCCAAAGGCTGCCAGGGAAGTGGGACAGAGGTCTTGATCAATAATTCAAATGTTACGTCAACAGTACTCACAAGAAGAATACAGCTCTTTCCTTGGTTAATATATTGTGCATAGCAATATTTCAAAGAATTAACAGCACCTTTTACATAAAAATTCCAAACATATTTATCTAGTGAACAAGAAAATCTCAGCATCTCTAAGAAGTATTTCTGCAGATGTACAGTACTGTATTTATATAGATATAGATACAGATATATCTCAAAGTGAATTTACACTGTGACCTGGTGATTAGTCCAGCAGTGGGTTAACCCACAGGGTAAGTCTTCAGGAGAATATTCTGCCTTTGGTGGGTGGCCAGTTACACGGCATGATTGCATAGGGGAGCCCCATTGGGCAGCAAAAGACAGTTTAGCATCTCATTAAGCAAGCACAGCATGCTTAGGTCGTTCCTGTAAGATATAATAAACTTCCAAATTTTCATGGCTAATACAGTTCTAATTTTCACAGGTTGCACACATTGCAACCTTCTCTTTGTGCCTTAAAGACACAGAAGAGGAAGGTAGGACACCAAACTTATATCCTATCCCTGCTTCCAAGCAGAAATCAAGTAGCACCACAGATTTAGGCTGGTAAAAGGTGTCCATGTTTGTCTTCACGAGGGTTTCTTGAGCAGCTGGTCTCCACTGGTTTGCCCCATTTATCTCTTATTTTTTCCTTTTCTAAATCAGTTGCTCACAGTCTTCTGATAGAAATAATTTGAAAAGCACGATCTACCTAAGACAGGAAAGCAGACTGCTACCATTTCCCTGGGATGGGCACACCACACTCATACCAGCCCACATAGTAGTAGGGCGTTGTGTATCCAATGCGTCCAAATGATACTGGCTCCTGGCGGTACTGGCGGTAATACCCTGTCGGGAGAAAAACACCCATTGGTATTCCAGAACACAGACACAGCAATTTTACAAAAAGTAGCAGATGCAGTGAGAGTCAATCCCACAGCACAAACAAAAATTTATAAACTGTCTGGCAGGGAATTGTATCAAAGGGGTATTGGCTAGCCCTGGTATTTGGCCGAGATCTTTCTTGTATGAACGAACTCTGGTCCTTCATATTTCTTGTAGTTTGGATTGGTTTTACTGCTCAAGATCTCTTTAACTATTGTGTAATGCTGTGGTCTGCCAAAGACCTTCTGCATTTCACTCCAAAAGGTGGGCATATTTCAGCTGTGTTTATGAAGTTTTCTAAGTCGGTTTAAATATATGAAGGACTTTGGGGCAAAAAATACCATCAAATCACATTATCACACAGGGCTTAAGAGACTATCAGCAAAAGTCAGCTTTTCACAAAACAACAAGGTATCATTTCATGCAGTAAATACTGAGCTAAGCCCTCCCTTCCCCTTTTAATTCATCTGCAGAAAGAATGTGACTGCTTAAAGCATTAGAAGAGGTGCAGCATTCTTGTCTGCATAGCTCGTGCATTGGAACATCTGAAACATCCATGGCTTGCGCCAATAATAAAACTTCTGCGTGCTCTCTATCTCTGTCTCCTAGACCTAGTATATACACATCTGGATTAATGATTTGTCTTCTGAGCTAAGAAGTGCAGTACTTCAGAGTGATATATATATATAAATATCAATGACTATTTCAGTTTCTTCCTGATAACACCACCATGCAAAGAATATCAACACACAATTTAACATGGAAACCACTAAAGCTAACTGAGTAATTTAAACCAACAGACTTACTGAAAAGACTGGCTGACTTCCATGATTGGTTTCATTTTGTGAAGCAACCCATCTTCTACCTGGTTATGTGATGTGAGCAATTTGCTCAGAGGAACTCCTTCAAGGCAAGAATTTCCCCTTTGAGACAGATATTTACCAGGCCAGAATAAAAGTACTGACCTTAAGTCACTAGACATATTCCTTTGTTTTTTGCATTGAATGAACTATTAGAAATCATTCAAAAAAGCTGTATTTGCAAAGATGTAGCTGGTCCCTTTAAGCACATGGAAGAGGTTTTGCATCTCGATTTGATGAAGCAGGTCTTATCAATAAAGGAAAGGTTTCATAGACCTATACTATTATTTTTTGTTTTGTTTTTCCATTTTGTTGCTGTACAGTACTTGCATCATATGCCCCTCTCGTTCTGTCTCTGTCTCTCTGCACCCGCAAGTCCTCTGGGACTTGCATAATCTGTTCTCAGCTACTGCATCAGCTGGACTCCTTGGAGAGCTGCCAGCAGCTGTGGACAGAGCTCCACTCTGCACTCTGCTCCTTACCCCTTAATCCTACAGGTGGGATAACAGGCTCCTGGCCAGCATCCCACTCCCCCTTTGCTGTACCTCGGATCGTGGGCAGGGCTTCAATGTACGACTGAGGTCCTGTTCTTCCATCCAGGTGTGAATCCACAAATTGGCAGTGGTCCTCACCCCTTCCCCAGCTATCCCCAATGCTGTAGAAGGTATCTGAAGAGTGATACAGACAGATTACTTAACTCAGCAATACTTATGTTTGGGATACTCTTTTCCACCAGGAAAGGACGTGTGGAAGAAAGCAGGAAGAATGTTGCAGTGACACACACAGTATTACCAATGAACAAACAGTGACTGGAAAGAGGGAGAATGCTACCTTCACAGTATGGAAGCAGAAATTATGGAAAATAAATGGGTTACAACTCAGGAAGGAGTAGTCCCCATCTTGCAAGCCCATGGGCAGTGCACCACAGGTGACAGGTGGAGAGAATTTCAACTGGATTAGTTGAAATACATCATGTGAAAATAAAAAACACTCAATATGTCAATACCATTAATTTGACTTCAGTCTCAAACAAAAATTAAAAACTGTGGAGCTCTCTTTCTCAAACAGACAGGACTGTTATTAATCTGTTAATAATCTATTATTATTCAAACACTGTATTGAAACTATACCAAGGCACTACAGTAGTCATTAGCATAGTCTGAAAGGCTATTGAGATGATCCCATTACCCCAGCTCAACAATATGGGAAGTTTTTTCATTATCTCTCAGGCAATGCATCTGTGTAAGAGCTACTGCTAATTCTTCTTGAGAGAAGGACTCTCACATAGTGGTCACACAATTCTGGCACATATGAAACGAAGAAAAACAGAAGATGAAGAGACAAGTAATCATGTAGCAGGAAATTAATCTTGGTGCCTACCTTTCAGGTCATCACTGAGGTAAATTTTGTACCTTAAGGAGTTGCAAAGAACCACTCCTACAAACTTGCGGTACCAAGTTCGTTTCACGTACTGCTTGCCAGTGCAGTCTGAGTAGGTGGGGTCATATTTAAAAGTGAAGGGGATCCAGATAGGCTCACCACCTTGGAGAAAAAATAAATTCCACATTAGGGACAGACTTTAACACTTCAGTACAAGTTTTGCAAAGTTTAACATCTAATAATATATTTCACAAAACATGCAGCAACACATTAACGCATGACTTTTTATATTCAGAAATAGTACTTCAAGAAAAAAAATTATTAATAATGAAGTTACAGACTTTACTAAATCTCTCCTAGGCAGTAGACAAAAATAACTGTTAAAATGATTAAAATATGATTTCATGTACTGAACCACAGATTTAAGTAAACAGTCTTAATTATTTCAGTAAGACTTCTTCTCTACCTAGTATTACACCGTTTCTCTTCTAAATGCAGCCTGATCTTAGGTCTGACAGTGACTTCCATTTTAAGACGATAAAACATTTTACAGAAGAACATCTTTTACAGCAGAACTTAAGAACTTTAGATGTTAAGAACTCTGTGGTAGGCAAGAGCCTGTGAAGTCTCTTCTTGCTATTTGATTTAAAAGATCATATCACAAATGTACTTTTCTGTTTTCTTTTTACACATACATCAAAACAGATTAGTTTCCAATAATAGACAAGTGAGACCTTTCCTGGGGAACTCTGTTCACAGCATTGCTACAGATAAGATTGCTTAATAGGAGTGCAAAATAATAAATATTCCTACTGGCTTACCTAAATATTTGCTTTGTACTACCAAGACAGTATAAATTATTGTGAAATTGTTGTTGTATTAATGTATACAGAATGATACAAAAAGCTTCCAATATGATAACTGGTATTCTTCTCTCTAGCTTCAGCCCAAACCCCTGTTTTTACTCAGTTGTTTCTAGGTGGTTTACAAATGAGATTGGAAGTTTCTTCTGTTAGTCACTCTTCCTCTCACTAGGCACATGGACCAAATCCTGCAAACACTTGCATGGGAGAAGCAATCAGCAATCCTCAGAGACTTCTGAGGACACAAAGGAACCAGACTAGGAAGCACAATAAAATGGAGAAGGAAGAGATATACTGGACACTGTTTTCATGGAAAGTGTAGGAAAAAATCCAGAACCAACCATTTTAACTCCCTAGGATAGCTGATGGAGCATAATAACCATGAGGTCTTTTTTCCTGCATCTCTTCTAAGAGCACATACTGCCTGGGGTTACACTACCAATGTCCATGTCAGCAACATTAGTCCCAGCACCAGGAAATCAGATCTTCTGGTTATGGGCTGAACTAGTTTATTGCAAATTTGGAAATACAAAGCAAGCAGAAGAGCTTTATGGCATGTTATTCAGGTCAGTAACAAATCCTTGAATTTTTTAGCATTTATAAGGTCATGATGATTTGTACAGATGAGCATCAGGACTAGAGAGAGAGAAACCTGATCCTGCTATTCAGGCTAGGCAACTGAAGGACACAGATGCTGAACGAACAGTTTACTGCTTTTTACCAAGCAATTAAAGTTTGTACCAGGGGAAAAGATGGGCCAAAATCAAGTGCTTACTTGAACATATCTTTATAAGATTTCTTTTCAGAAAATAGAATAGGGAGTCCTAAGACAAAAAAAAATGTTTTATGAATTAGTCCCATTAATTACTACCTGTTCCCACTTAAAACTGTACCTAAAACTACATGTTTAAATGTTTCCAATTTATATATTCTAACTATTTTGCACAGGCTTTATGCACTTAATGAAGAAAATAACAGAGTAAGACTTACCAGGTGGCCTGACAATGAGGAGAGGATTGTCTGGAAGAAAAAAACACATAGAAAAATTAGTATTTTGTTCCAAACCTTGTTTTATAACATGAAACATATCAAGTCACTGATTGAACATTTTCAATAAGGCGCTTCATCCTATGATGGCATTCTTTCTTGAATATTTCCATCAGCTCAAACCTTACACTTGCATTAGAAGAACACTCTGAATTAGCAATTTCTTTTTCTTATGACCTATTCCATCACTGTAACTATATCTTGCATTTAGCAACTGCAAAGCCACCTCTGGCCATGACAGATGAAAGATCAGTGCTGCAAACAAAACTTTAAATTTGGTGTATTTTAACATGTTAAATAAAGCTCACAAAGGAGCTGATTTTGGATGGGAAAACTAGGCATTCATGCCCATATGCTGGCAGCAAGAAAACGATCTGCAAGATACAGCACAGAATCGTGGAATTGTTTAGGTTGGAAAAAGGTCTTTAAGATCAGTGAATCCACTGTCAACCCAGCATTTCAAAGTCCTCCACTAAACCATGTCCCTTGGTGTGACATCTACACGTCTTTTAAATGGCTTCAGGGATGGGGACTCCACCACTTCCTTGGGCAGCCTGTTCCAAAGCCTGACAGCCCTTCTCTAGACACATTCCAGCACCTCAAAGTCTTCCTTGTAGTGAAGGCCCCAAAGCTAAATGGAGGATGTGAGGTGCGGTCTCACCAGTGCTGAGTACAGGAGCACAATCACTGCCCTGGTTCTGCTGGCCACAGTATTGCTGACACAGGCCAGGACGCCATTGACTTCATTGGCCAGGCAATGTCAAATACTATGCTTGGATTAATACTTGAGCCTCTTATTCGTCTAATGAAAATTGAATATTTTATCCAGGACCACTGACTTATCTGGCATTTCTGTCTCCCTTCTGTGATGATTTACTTCCACGGTTCTTAGTGGAGCTTCTGAAGTGAGCATTACATAGTGAAGTCAAATGAGCAAGGGCAGAGGCTGCATAAAACCCTATGCCACTGAAAGGGCAAATTTGCAAGAAACAACAAGACCTTTCACTCAAGTAAAGACTGAAAAATTTGTTCTTTGTTATTCAGTAGAATCACTGGCCTCTGGCTTGATGGAAGTAGAAGAAGAAACAGGCAAAAAATAGCTCATTTAACCTATTTTTAGAAGGGGGTATTGCTCTTGACTATACCATCAGCCCTGTGAAAGAGCAGCATGCCTTGTTAGCCCTTTGTATTTGAAACTCAACTTCCTGTTCCTCTGGAGCTGACTTAAACATCACTTAGATTTTCATAGTGGCATTAGGAGTGCATGTTATTTTCCTAGCTTAACTGAAAACAAATAACCAAAGTTAAAAAACCCCAACATAATATGAAGGCAGCAAGTCCAGAATAATCACTGTTATTGGCATGCTGGTTTCAGTCATTGCCCTGCCACATCTGTTATTATGAGTTTTGAGATGAAAATAAAAAGCAAACCATACCAGATTCTGTGATAAATGAGACTGAAGAGCTAACAGGTCCATAACCAAAGGGATTCTTTGCTTGGACTTTAAAATAATACCTGAAACAAGAAGAGAGGGGAAATAATATTGAAATGCATTCCACTGCAATGGCTAAATGATAAAATAATACTAAAACAGGGTAAGAATCAAACCAGAAGAATTCCACTGAGTATCCTTTGCATTAAATGGAGTTGGATACTGAGACAGAGTATGAGCTGGCTGTTACAGACAAATGTCTCCTTTTTGCAATTGCTCCCATGTATATTTTTGGAACGCTTATTTATACATCATCTCCCTTTCAAAAACCACATACAATGACATCCACTTTCTATGAAACAACTAATAGCAAAAGACTAAAAGAAAAGGTTGCAAGGAAATCAAATTCTGATCTCAGGAACAGTTTTAAACCAGATTAACTCCTAGGGAAGCAGTGGTGCAAACTGAAACTGCATCAGATTTATATGAGATCAGAAGCTAAGCTTTTGACCTTTCTGTAAAAACTCCAGCATTAAGATCACAATACTGAAGTAAAAGAAGAAAGCATCACATGATGTTTTACTGATTCTTCCAAAGTATTTAAATCACATGCTTAACTCAAAGCACATGAATCACCACTAGAACTTCATTCTTTGCTAAATAGAAGCAAATTTATCCTCACCCTTAGAGAAGAATACATGTAAGTACATTTTTAGTTCATTTCCAAATATGATGATTTTTAGTTGATGCCTACCCTGACATTTTTCCCCAGATCAATGTTTTCTTCTTTTCCTTTTATATTTGTATCAGTCCAACAGAAACCAGCTAGAATGAAAGATGACTTAAGAATTTCCAGCACAGCATTTTCTAAATTCCTGAGTTTAGGTTTTTCTTTCTTCTCTGCTTACTCAATTTCAATCTTGTAAAGAAATTAATAAAAATAATAAAAAACACCCCTGTGCCTCTGTAATATCCACACAGCATTTGGATCTTGATTTGGCCTTTCATCCAAAAGCAGACATGTCCAAAAGCTCTGAATACGTAACTAGGGCAAGTGATTACTTGCATGGATGGTTGCCACCAAGCACTGGATTACCTCACATGACAGTGTCCCACCTGAATGGCAGGCCTGATGTATCACAGCTGGTGAAAGGGAGTCTACTCCATCAAAAACACCAATCTGCTCTTCCTGGTGAAGTTCTCCCCATCCTGCACAAACACCTGCCAGCACTGCTTCATTTCCACAGGCCTCACTGGGCTGAGACACAATGCTCATGCTTTACCACGCACCAGGGAAATTCAGCACAATCCTGTTGCAAGGACCTTGGTGGTTTTAGTCTGACACTCGATATTTACCATGTGCACTTTCCTGTACCATCAGCTGTATCTGCTCCTCTCGGAATTAACGACATAGCAGGGCCTGGAGGTCACTCCTGAAAGGCCTAAGCACAGCTAAGCACACATGACACTATTCACAACGATAAACCAGAGGGGACATGGTTGAACCAGCCTTTTGGCAAAACTGATTTTTTTTCTTTCATTAAAAGGAATATCTTTTGACAAATAAGGTGAACTGCCTTGCCTTAAAATCAAACAGATGTTTATGAAAAGGGACGGGACACAAGGCAGCAATTCCTCACTCTGGTTCCTGAAAGAGCTGCAACACCAAGCTTTCCTGACTTAGCTCCTTGTTTGCTGTAACTGCTTCAGAAGAGCAGGGGAAAAACGTTTTCCAGCCCGCACCTTTCCCATAACGCTTCAAAGTATAGTGGAAAGTATGGATGCCTCCATACTTCCCATTGCCTCCAAAGAAGTATGATCAGATACCACCTTTCAACACAAGTGGCACTGTCTGAGTAACTCTTCAAGTACACTTAATACCCATGTTTTCATGGGAGCCTCAAAGCATTTCCATCAGACATATGAGTGCCATAATCCCCCTCAAAACAGGAGAGAGAGAACCTTGAGCACCTCTTCAAGTGGGGAAAACCACACAGATCTGTACCCAATGCATAATGCAGGAACTGATTACCTATGCAATCAGGACAACTGTGTATTCAGCTATCCTGTTACACACATAGAAGCCCATCTAGGGCATATGATGGTTCATTTGCCTGCCTGTCTTAAAAACAAAACAAAACAAAACAAAAAAAACCAAAAAAAACCAGCGATGAAGTCATGAGTACATTTTTCTTCGCTAAATTGGAAAATTGATTCCTAAGCCTTTATATACACAAGAAGGCTCTAGTTGTACCAGAAAGAGAGCCAGATCTCATGACTTGCTGACCTGTGATTTAAACACAGACAGTGCTATGACTGCTGTATTTAGAATGTCAATAAAATAATGCAGTTGGAATATATTTCTTTCTCAGACATGACAAATAAAAAAAGAAATTGCCAAAGCCATTCTAGGTCCAGGAATCTGACATTTTCATTAGTCAGAATCCTTCAGCTGAGGAATTTGCCAGGAAATCTCAAATCAGTATAACTCAACTGGTTTTCATCATGTAAATAAGGGAACAAAATTTGCAATATATAATTTGATTTACAGTTTGCTTAGGCAGAACTGTATGAATTGTTACCATTAGGCACAGAAGAACCACAACAGATGCAGTACCATTTGTTGTTCATGTTTGACACAGACAAGAAAAAGGCTTTTCCTCCTAAGAGTAAACTTCCTTTGAGATTTTATATACCAATTCTAGCGATACGTCAAGAAAGGACATAGTGAACTGTAACAGGGCATTGAATATATAACATGTTTTTTCATTTAGGCTCCGTGACTAATCTCAACATACCTGTCATCTGGAGCAAAATTATTACTTGATTTAATTCAAGGTGTCTCCCTTCTGTTGGAATTAAATAGCTGGCACTCACCGCACAAAGTAAGATAATCACTCAGCATGATAAATTAGGGAAGCAGGTTTTTTAAAAAAATTAGTTAGCTGTAAACTCCTTTTCCCATACTTTGCAAAGGCATGCCTGCATGGATCCTCAGCCCTGCACTCTGTTCAGTGGCAGGCTGAAATGGCAGGATGTACCCCCACAGCAAGGGCTAAAATCCTCTTCCTACAACTACACCATTCCTCCATAAGGAAAATGTTTAAATCAGTGCCTGCAGATTCACAGGCTAATGCAAAGTGTCTCTCTCCATCTAAAACAGCCCACCACTACATCCCCCATCAATATTTACAACTAATTTTATAATAAGACATTAGGGCCAACCTGGTAGAGGAGCTTCCTACAGAGCTGGTGTGAGGCAGGTAGGTATGTGCCACACAGGTTTACCACTTGACCAGGACAATGGTTTCATGAACATCTTCTCTCTTTGGTGTGGCCCTGGTGGCACAAAGCACCCACCTGTGGTTGAGGCTGCTTGTTGGACATACCCTGGTTTTGTTTTAATGGAGATAGAGAAAGGAAATAGAAATTTTTGGTGCATCTGGCCCCCTGAAAGAGAAGATCCAGGCTCTGTTTGCAGTTGTAAGCCCTGAATAAATGCTTAACAACCTCCTATGAAATACTCTGTACAACACTGGAATTGGCAGCAGGCACTGTGGGATCAAAATATCCCCAGATGGAACAAAACCCAAGTGAACAGAGAGGAAGACTTCAGGAGACATGGAGATATGGTGGTGAAGGACTGTTTGAAATCATGAGGCTATCTAGCTACTCCCATCAAGCACTGACACAGCTTTCCTGAAACAGGCAGGAAAAAGTCTAACCATGCTCAGGAACGGGACTGAAATGTTTATGGCAAGGATTATAATGTTTCTGACTCCAGAAGACTGGATTTAGTGGTTGGTTCAGCAAATGCTGTCCAGCCCTTTGCATCATCTTCTGTGACAGCTGAGAATTAAAGTTAGGGAAAGGACCTTGTCAAAACTACCAGTTTAAAGATTTAATATGTTTAAAGTAATTTTAGTGTTTACAATCACACATTACAAGGAAGCAGCTCCTGTGCCCACTGAAACTGACCAGAGTTTCACTAATGGAAAAACTTCTACTTCTCAAATGGACATCAGACCAGGCCTCAAAAGAAAATTTATGACATGGATTAAACATAGATTTCTGTTTTGTTTGTAAAACCTAAGTAACAGGCAGATGTTTTCCAGGATATGTTGACAGCTTCAAATCTTCTCTGGTGCTGATTTCAGCCAAGATGCCAACCTGCCTCATGCAACACTGTGCATGCTGCAAAACTGCACCACCCACAGCCCCTTGTAGGACACCCTGTAGCCAATAGCACAGTGGTTACAGTAAATGACTTAATCAGACATTTCTCACAAAATGCACTAACAGTGCAGACACACAGTTTTTAACTTCAGCTTTCATGCCATATTTTCTTAGGCATGGTATCTTTTTCTAGTGGTTAGGGAGTTATTTTTAGGATGAAAGGTATGCAATCAATTCAGTCTGTGGGTTTGGAGAATGTAAATGGGAATGGCTGATACATACAATTTCTGTAATAAAGATCCTTCGTTCTCCACCACAGACCCCACATGAAGCCTTTATTGCCTTCCCATAGGGGCCAGTGGATTATACCATCTTCAGCAAGATGACAGTGAAACTACATGCTTAAATAAATAGCACTTGCTTGAACCTCTCTGTCATGAAACAGAACCTTAATCTGACAAGACAGTCACTAGGTTCATGGAGATGCATGAATCTATAACTTTGCTGTTCCTATAAAACTCCATTCACACACAGAAAAATTGTGACCTTTTGAAGCCTGAAGTTAATGTACATCTCAGGCATGTTGGCAGCTCAACTCCCACCAATTCCCCTGCACTGAGTGTAGCATGGACAACAGCTGCAGAACTCCTGTGAGCCCTCACTGCAACCCCTCCTGGTGTTCTGGAGCTCTGTAGGTGTTGGGTATGAGAAGCAGAGAGTTATCTCTGGCCTTCAACACTGTCCTTTGGGCACCAGGAGAGGGAGACTTGACTGAAAGGCTGACAAGACGAGGAGCTTCAGCTGGAAGGTGGAAATGGCACAGAGGCAAGAAATGGGGGGCCGCAGCCAGGAGAAGCTGGGGTGTAAAGGCAATAATGCCTCCCTGGCCTGCATGGGGACAACGTGAAAGTGGAGGAATAAATACTGGTGAAGGGGAAAAGGGCTGGGCATACAGAGGACCTGGGGATGTGGAGGCAGGAACAGGGTCTAGCAGCAAGAGGAGAGTTGTTTAGGGGAAGGGAGTCCTCAAGTCACAAAGAGGTAGATGTACAAAGGCAGGATAGTCTGCAACTGCTTCCATCAATATCTAGGAACAGGAGATCTCAAACCTCTTCTACCTTGTAGGAAGAGGTGAAACCCACAGAGAGCTGTGCCACACAGCACCCTGTATACATTTGCAACAACAAGGTTTTGTAAGGAGAATGCTAGCAGATGCATATTATACCACTGAAGCTCTCCACTCTGAAGTAATTTTGCTTTAACACACCATGAACCATCCTTAAAGACTGTCACTAAGGTCTACATTACCAATCTTCTTAATAAGTGGCCTTTTCTTAGCTCTTGGATATGTAAGAAAATGCCTCATGAAGCGTGTGACTGACAGTACTGTAGACAGAACAGGAAAGGATAAGATGGGCCATGTTTTCCTGTCTTATTTCTTTACTTTTAACTCTGTGGGTGCTCTGAATGTGCATCCTGCTTCTCCAAAATAAGCATTCCCCTGCTAATTTTCCAGGTCTTTGACACTGCAGGTATCCTCTGTTGAACACAGCCCTTGTGCAACTGCATAAGGAACTGCTGCTGAAGTTGCTCAGGCTCTGGCGTCCCAAGAAGATGTCATGTCCTCAGAACTCTGGTTGGAGGGAAGTCTCTGTGGAGGAGAGAGGGGACTGCATCCCCTTCTTTAGATGCACTGTGATTTCTTGGTGCTTGGATGTTTCCTGGACAGCAGGAGCAGCTGCAGGGACAAACCTGTGTGAGCCTGGGCTGAAGTCTGGAGAAGTGTCATAATGCAGTCAGAAAAATATACCTCATGATACTTGACACCCAATTGGCTACACTGCACTGCCTTGTCATAATTTATTTATCTTATTTTATCATTTTGTCTATTAGGGTTTCAGATGAAGGCCATGCTCAAACAATTCTGTTTCCCAGGTTGAGGTTCTCAAACTACTTTTAACACTCAGAATCTTCCCTTTGCCTAAGATACTTTGGCTGACTCTGTTTCTTTCTCCTTGTGTTGTCCTAGCACAAACCCTATGAGCCTGTCCAAGCAGTCAATCCTCAGATCTGCAGCTCACCATCAAGTAAGGCATGATAATTCCAGCCTACAATCCCAGTGCATCTCTCCACTGTGTGAGCAACATCTTCCACCAACGCCTAAGAGACTGCAGACAGCAGCATGTGAAGGGCCTAGCCCAAGGGAGTAGCCAAAGAATTTCCAGCTCAGAATACGAGAGACAAATTTGAGACACTGAACATCTCTCTAAAGGAGTGATTTAAATGTGGTTGCTCTGTAGCTGTTTACATTCCCCCCATTCGCCACAAATTATTCCAGTGTCATGTGAAGCATATATTCTTGTTCTGTCATTTCAGTCAGACTTTTTGTAAGATAAAGACCTAAAGTTCCTGCTAAACTGACTTCTGAGCAATTGCCACAGCCTCACTTTATACCACCAAGCCTTCTCTTCCAGTATTATTTATGTGAACAGATAGCAAAACTAGATTGGGGGCAGCACTTCCCCAGCAGCCTTGAGGCATCAAATCTTGGCCACACATTTGTTGGAATGGCCAATATCACATCAAGTCACATCACGGGTATATTTTAGTATATTGTAGTATATTTTAGTATCCTTTCCCCAGAAAAATTTGATTCAGTTATGCCAAAGACTAGAAAATGCATTTTAAAACAAGATTTTCTTTGTTACTGATATGTGTTTTCATAAACATAAAAATATATACATGCACACACTGCCATCTGCTCCAGGGTAATTATGGGGAAGATATCATGTTGTTGTTGTGCAGTTTGTAGAACAATTTGCTGTCCAACAGAATGAGTAAAATCTAAATCAGATGTAAACATTTATACTAAGACCAAGAAAAACAACTGACAATTCTCATAATTTGTTTTATTTCCTTAACAGAACTGAAAAGGAGTAGATCAAATCCTTACCGTGTGTTGGGCTTCAGGTTCTCAATTGGCAAGTGAGTAGACCCTGCAGTCCTGGTCGACCACTTATTCTTTAAAAAGTCATCATAGGATGCACTGTAAACCAGATAGCCTGTAAACAGAAAAGAGAAATAGTTGTGAGGATTCTAATTAAATTTTAAATAAATGATCTCCCTAGATGTCATGGTAAATTTTGAGGATTAAATGGAGTTGAAATATCTTTGAACACAAAACTGTTTCCATGCCTAACTCTCCTGGAAAATCCTGGCCTATAAGAATTTCTCATCATTAGCTAATAATGATGGAGCATTACATCAGAGGAGGGCACCCAGTTGTGAATTCTGATTTGAAAAACAGTGAAGGCAAAAAGATGACAGAGGTAACCTGTCATTCACTGTTCTAAGTGATACATTGACTGTGCAGACACCAGTACATGGTACCATGTACCAGTACACCACCTAAATGGTCATTTAGGAAAACCTTCCCCTTCTCCACTCTCCCGTCATGAGAGAAACCCTCAGGAGAGTACCTGTTACCATGTCTCCTTGAGCAGGTTTGGCCCAGTCCACAATGACAAAGGAGTGACAGCCTTCAACTGCCACAACTGTGATGTTGTGAGGGGCTTTCAGGGGACGCTGATCTTTCTCTCTGAAGTCATTGGGAATGATTTCATCAAGGCTCTCCACTTGGAAATGCTCCAGGGCCTCTGTCAAGGAGCAGGGGGCTGCTGGATCCTTATTGAGATAGGTCACGTAAGGAGCTAGAAAAGACAGGGAAGGGCAGCATTTAGTTAGCAGTTTGAGGTATCCCAGAGTAGCACACAGGCTGGCAATTTCCTAAAGAGAGTCAAGTTTTGTGGTGCATTTTAAAATTCCTCACTTTCCAGTCCAGATACCACTGCCAACAAAGCATGGCTTACAGCCAATTGGATTGATGAGCAGGGGGAATGGGATGCCAACATTCAGGTTTACCTACCCCACCCTCCCCTCACAACTGTACCAAATTATGCAAAGATGGAAGGACTGTCTTTGCTACAAGAGGCAGAAGAGAACAGTCTGACTGCAGCACTCTCCGCATGCTACCTCCAGATGCTCTGGAAGGTGGGATGAAAATGTCACCCATATTCTGTCTCTTCAACATGGGAACAGATCCCTGTCAGGGCCTTCAATCGTCTAAGACTGCACAGGTCTTAGTAGTTGGTTCTTACACAAACATCCTAAAGCTGGAGCAAAACAACAAAAGAAACGCGAAGAGCAATTCCAAAGTGAAGTCCAACCAGTTTAATGGGATTGTTGTGGTCTCCTGCATACTAAGGGACCAGAAGCCATGACTCCCCACCTTCCAGGCATGTGCTCCCAATCTGTAACTTCTATTTTTAAAAGCTTTATACTGACTGGAATTGCACTTCAGTTCAGGAAAAGATTAAACCATCTTTTTATTGCCTTAAAAGTCACCGTAACATTCAAAGTAAGGACTATAAAACTTGCTTTGGAAATGTTTATTCAGTTGCAATAATACAATTCATTGAGATGGTAATATTATTTCCTTAGTGCCTTGAAATGTTCATAAAGCTACATTTCTTGGTTTATCTTACTGGATTTCATGCCCTAAAGGAATTTTTTCCAGATCTTGCAATGTAGTTAATTTTAGCCTCTCCAGCTAAATGAATCAAGAAGCATTGTCAGTGAGAGAGCTGAATAGAAACATCATGAAATTGTTTGGACAGGGAAACTGAAGATGCACTGGAAAAAGTTTTGGCATCTACAAAAACAAATCTTTTACTCCAGCAGCAGAGTTCTACTCTAAGCCACATGAAGCTTGTGGATATTGGAAGGGAAGCCAAGATATCTCAAAAGATGATTCTCCATCCCCTGAAATCTATTCTGAAATGCCAGGTGAGTCAGAAGCTGACCTGACCTCAGTCCAAGTGCCAGAAATATGTAAAGGGCTGCAGGGGCTGTAACCAGCCTGGGGTGGAGGCTGGAATGCAGTGCCCTACAATCTCCATATCCCTCTGTTCTGCCCCCCAGCTGCTTCTCTGACAAAGAAGCAGAGCAGCTCTGAAGTCAGTGCTGCAACTCCAACCCACACTCTTGAATGGCTCGTGTACACAGGAGACATGGCTCATGTAATGGGGGTTCCTTCACCAAATGCCTTCTACTGAGAAAACATTCAAATACCAAAATCACATTTATCTCTACCGGATTTATTTTTTGGAAAGTTCATATCCAAAATACCATTCATTCCTTGACTTTGAAGCACCCTTTTGACAAATATGCTTGTGCAAGGTGGATGAAATCACTGGGGTTGAACAGATCAGTGGAAAAGAATCAGGTCCCCCAGAGGAAGACTCACACCTACGTGGAGACTTGCCCTGCTGGAATTAGTGGTGTGAAGTTAGATGCAGTTAAGCTGAACTAAGGACTGGTGCAGACACTCTTGCTGTTTTACTAACTTCAGCTAGACCAAACACAATGCAGAACATACAGCAGAGCACTTACACTGAAAGAGTACAAAGAGGTTTTTACTGGTTCAGCAAAATCATTGTGGGCCCACATACAGATGTGCAAGCATTGAAGCAAGGAAAAAGTACTGCTGTTTGGGTTTCCAAAGTGGCAATCCTTAAAAGGACCACACACATGTCTACTGGATGTGTTTGTGCAATGGCCTCAGCTTACTGGCTGGCCTTGCTAGAACGAGAATTCTTTGCAGCACAAGTAGTAAGCTACAGAAACCAAAGGACTTCCTTACCAGTGAAGCGTTTCTTCCCAGCAATATCATATTCTGACACAGGGCCAGTGCCAACAACACTGGACTCCGGATAGACAACCTCCAATTCTGCTGTCGTAGGAGCAGTGGTAGTGGTGACAGTGGTGGTAGCCGGCGGCAAAGTGCTCTCAAAAAACTCATAGTCTTCAGAGGAAACATAAGATGAAAATGTTAGCATACTTCATCTAATTTTGGCTTAACTATAAGAAGGGAAACAATTCTGTCACCAGCCCCAGTCCCAAAGGAGTGCTACACACCCCGCCTGGCCACTGCACACTCCTTACAGAACTCTATGTCAAAGTTGGTCATACTTCAGCCTTGCAATGGTTTCTATCAAACTGGTGGACAAGAAGAACAGTCTTTGCCCAGAATACTCATGTCACTGCTGATTTAGACCTCACTCACACAGTTAATCAGGAAGAAAATTAACAAATATATTTGTACTGCAATATCCTGAATGTGCATCAGCCACCTCCTCTCACAACCCAAAAGAGAAGATAATTCACAGTAATTGAATCCCTGGCCAAAGCCCTCAGATGCCAAAGGAAATAGAGAAGGGAGAGAAAAAAAAATGGCTTTCTAAGAAAACTGTGTTGCAAATCTAAAGCTCTAGAGATGGTTCATACTTCTCTCAAACCCTCCTTGCAACTGGATGTGTGGAGTCCAGTACTTTCCATTTGTGGTCCCTGCAGGGCCATCAAGGAAGGCAAACTGTCCCGCATGATTCTCACTATGTTCAGTCCTATTAAATTCAGTGCTCTTTGAAAAGCTACTGTGCTACTTGATTTGGGGCACAAAATGAAGGGGAAGTAGCATTTGGCATCCCTGCCATGACCTCATGCAGGCTGGGGAACTCAACTCATGTCTTTGAGTGTTTTGTGCTTAAACTGCTAAAATGTATGTTTTCTGCAGGTGACCTGTACCTAAGGGGAGGCCTGGCAAAAGACCTGTGCTCTGAGGATATTCTGCATCCATGGAGATGTAAGGAATATGGGATGTATGTCTCGTGCAGTGTCTAGTTCATCCCTTCCTCCCCACATTCTAAATGTCAGTTTCAGTATGAAGTGATTGGAATTATAAGTACAAATGTCTATAATATCTTCCACTCAGCTGCTGCACTCTTTTTAAATCTTTTTCTGTTGTTGGTTAGACTTAAGATCCCACCACTACAACCACAAACAATGAGACTTTCATTGTTTTAGAGCCATAAATTCTACCAAAAAACTTCTTGTTTGACTGAGGTCTGTACTTACCCGCTTCCATATGTGGCGCAGTAGCAGGAATTTGAGGACTAAAGGGGGTAGAATGTCACTGATGGAAAGTGACATTTCACTGAAAAGTCACTGAAAGTGAATTTCACTTCCAGTAATTGAGAATTTCCATTCCCTATGCAAACTTAAAATTAAATGCTGTGACCTGACACTTCCTCTTCAGCTAAGTTTTGTAAGTCCTTGATTATAGTATCAAGATGGCATGAATAGAACTGAAAAAATATTTCCCTCTTTTCCTTTCATCTGATTTCAAATCTCTTTGATTTAAATTCCACATGAATTAAGCTGATCAGTTATTTTATATGCAGGTGATCTCATTCAGTATGAGCATGCTTAATTGTCTAAATGCAGACTACACATTAAAGAAACAACTGACTAAGGTATTTCAATTATTCAAGACTTGAAGGTTATTTGGATTTTTCCTTTTAGAGGAGGTAATTGACTTTGACTGGGCTGGAGTTAGAAGTTGTACCAGAGAAAGTGAATCTAGGATTGAAGCAGGGTCTGTATGACACAGCTCTGAAAAGTAATTTATTTCCCCAATGGGTTCCTGTTAGACTGCAGGACTGATAGAAAGGAAATGTCCAGAAACAGATGGTTTTGGACCCTTTCTCTTCACATGTAATGCAGAACCGTTTTCCAGCTCACCACCACTTGCTTAAGCTCCCATTTACTAATCTGTCTCCTTGAGCTCAGTTCCAAAGAAAGAAGACAGACAAAAAAGCAACATCCCACTTGCAATAGATTTCTACAGTTAAACCATACCATCATCATATATCACATATGCTTCTGGAGTGGCTGTCACATCTGAATCCAGTCCTGAGAATGTATCTATTGACAGAGAAAGAAAAAAATGTTATAAGCATTCAATAAAATGATTCCGGAATAAAACTGAAAATAAAAGTATTTAGCCAGATGATTTGTAAAGAAATAAGATGACTTCCTGGTTTCCAAATAACGCAGTGACAGTCCGCTCTGCACATTGAGAATAACAGATAAGAAACTAAGTGCAGTAGTCAGGAGTTTTGCTAAAGGAAAATGGGTTCAGGGCTGCTACACAAAATTAAGAGTAATCACCTTCCAGAAGCTCTGCCCCAGGCCCCAGCTGCCTTGGAGCAGAGGCAGGCTGCCAGCAAATACATAATGATGACATCTGGATTTGACAATATTTTATAGTCTCAGAAGCAGCAAATGTGAAAACATTATATGCCAAAGAAACCAACCAAGCAATTAAATATTACTACCCAAATATTTTTGTGGAGGTATAAAAACAAAAAGCCCACAGAGCCATGACATTTATAGACCATGTCAATGGTCTTGCAAGGAATCCAGCCCAAAAGGAATGGATTTGTAGAATGAAGTAATTAGTGCTGTGTTTTCTGGGGTTTTACTCTGCACTAGCTCTACTCTGATTCTATGGAATGGCTGCCCATTTCAGGTTGGGCCACATAGGTGTAATCCTGAAGCACTGCTTCTGCATTAGTTTCATCCAATGTGAATTCAGTTCAGGAAATCAGAGTGAGATTGCTCCAGGATGCAAATGAAAGCCTAGCAAGGACAGATGATTATGAGGTGCACATCAAAAACACTCTACTGACCCACCCCAAAATCCAAAGCACCAGTAGACTTCCCAGCTGACTATTCCTTTATATTTTCTCATTGTCTCTGCAGGGCATAAATCCAGCACCAACCATACATCAACCATCAAGTACCTCATCTGTTGAATCCCAAAGGCTTTCCTGCACACTCTGAGAAAATGTTTCTCCACATAATTAAGGGAAGCCAAGGAGTACACAAAGCTCAGCACAGTCATAAAAAGCCATGCAAACAAAGCAAAAGCACTGTGCTGTAACCTGCTGCAGGTATCATCAGAAGTCTCCAATGCAATGCTGTGACTGGGGGGGGGCCAGCATGTGAACAAAGACAAGAGAAAGACAGCTTTAACCTCAGGACACTTCACATACATTGATCACGTTCCTGTAACACTCAATATGGGAGCAATGGTGGTTTTTTTACTAAACCAGAACTGCAAACAGCGCAAAGTTTCAACTGTCAGTGTTAAATAGTTCACAAGTATAATCTGAATTATACATTTTCATTTTGCTGTTTTTTTTATAAACCAGCAATTACTGTATAACTGCTTTTTTTCCTCCTAAAATAATTTTCATTTAAATACACTGTGATTTTAATGCCAAAATAAGCTTTAAAACAACGGAAATGGGTTTAGTCTTGTCAGACTTTCATGTATTGGAATCTGATATTTCCTCATGGTAGACTTCTGCAGCCATTCTTCAGGGGATTATCCCCTTGGAAGTCACTTGACTTTTCTGAGGGTAGTCAGTCACAAACTAGATTCTTTGCTGAATTCTGCAGGTCTACCCACAACTGGCCAACATCTATAATGTATGCACTTACTTTTGACTGCCTACATCCAAGTAATCAAGAGGATTAGATATGCAGAAATTTGAAATCATTCATGGGCAGATTTCAACTCATCCATGCTTATTAGCTAGTAATTCTTTGGCCTACGTACAGTCCAGCAAAGCCAAATTTCATTTTCTACTTTTTGAACTCAATTTCACTGTCTGTGCTTGTTTAGCAGTAGCTGTGTCATGGTGACAATAAGACTACTTTCCAACAGACCTCTCATTATTTTTGGTACATACTCCAGCTGCAGTTCTTCACCTTGCTCCATCACTCTTTGCTGAAGCTCTTGAGTAAACCCTGCCTGTAACAAATGGGGCCAAACCTTCCTATGACCACTTGCTGCAGACTTTTGGCATCTGTAAGGACAGTCTTATTGTCTTACATGTCTTACAAAATCCACCACTTGATTTTATCACATGCAACCCGTGGTTAAGTCTCCACTGTTTTTTTCCTTTGTGAGTTCATGAATAAAGTTTAGTTGATTTCACTGACAAATCACACTTGTGTGACCAAACTCCTCCTTGAAAGTTAAAGACTGCTGAATCTAGTGAAAAGCTGACAATATATTCTGCTGGATCAAGAAAAAAATCCTGCCAGAGATAAAAGAATTTTCCAAAGCTTAAGTAGAACATTTGGAGCTGGGTTTTGGCCCTTGCAGCCCCTGTTTGTGAATAAAGCACTTAGCAACAAATATCAAGCTTTGGCAGAAAAAGTATTTCACTAAACAATCTGGAGCAATTTATAGACTCAGATTAAAGGGAAAGACAAGATAAAAATATAATTTAATATAATTTGGAAATGGTCAAGTGAAAATTGCATTGTTTTGATAACTCAAGCAGTAGTTGTTTACCCCTCTTGAAACATACACTTCCCTTGTTAAACAATAACAGCCACCACTAAATAAATACCAAAAAGATTTTTTTCTTTTCAAGCAAGTTCCTTTGTGGAACAGGCAGGCTGTTTTGCTGTGTTTATCTAATCCTGAAGCAGGTCACTAGGATTTAAAAAAACTAAAAAATAAAAAAGACTCTTCAGAGAAGCTTCCAAAATTCCCAGGTAGGGACTGATATTGCTTAAGCTATAAGGTAATAAGCCTTAAGGACCAGGTAAGAAGCAGAAATCCAGCACCATCTTGTCCTTTCAGTCTTCCACTGCAAGGCCTTTGCAGACATACTGTCAAAATGCCAGGCAATTTATGAGTTACTTAAAGGCCATTCTCATTGAACACACAGCCTGAATAAAAACTTAGTTTTCATTTGTGCCTCTACCAAGTTCAAAGATTCAGCAAGCCCATGTGGTAGAAGGCAAAGAACCCAAGAAGAATTTTTATGTGTTCTGAAAATCACATGAAAATTCCCCAGCCCACATCTCTACTAAACGTAACACCGCAAAGGATTTTGTTGCTCAGCTTCTGGAGCCTACTTTCAGTTTAGCCCCAGATATATGTCATGAACTTCTACTGTTCTTACCATGTATATTCTCAGAAGAGGTTGTCCAAACAGCAGAGGCCAAAAAAGAGGAAACATTACAGGATATAATCAACATTTAAGATAAGCAAAAGGAGCTGAGGGGTGTGGGAGGGATTTTAACTACCAAAAATTATGATTCCCTTTAGGCAATTTTGAAAGTATGAGAGTGACTACATAAAACAATATTTGTAACACTTTTGTAAGTACAGTTAAGAACTATGAACTTTGCATAGGGAAAAGCAAGACTCTTCATATAAACATTTAATTATTATATGATTTTTACATACATATGCTTGCATGTGTACACATCTGTATCTACACATGCAAGCATATGTATGTAAAAATCATATAATTGAACTATGAACTTTGCATAGGGAAAAGCAAGACTCTTCATATAAACATTTAATTATTATATGATTTTTACATACATATGCTTGCATGTGTACACATCTGTATCTACACATGCAAGCACACTTCTATAACTGCACACTGCCAAACATGGCTAATTGTTAATAAATACTAACACTGTAGCTTATTGTAATTTCACCTCACCTGCACAAGGAACTGACATCTCTGACTCATTAGTTACCTAGGGCCACTGGTAAGGGAATTTTGTTTTCTGCTTCTGAGATCTTCTCCCAGGATGACATCCTTAGACCCACTGTGAGTTGCTGAAGCCACACCTTTCTATATCACTGTGATGCCTTAAGTTTTAGCTTTCGTATTTTTGAGCTTCTGTACTGCCTTAGTGTGTAACTCTGAATTTCATATAAAGTATTAGCAAGCTCTCTTCACAGTTTAGTCAGACAAAACAATCCTTTTCCAGCCTGAGAACCAAGGACACCATTGCAGCTTCGAGCCCAAAAAGGCATAAACAACAGTGAATTGAGAAGAGCAATCCGGGAGGGTGGGACTTCATAACCTGAAGCTGTAATTGGACAATTAACCCCAATATGTAAGTGAACCAAAACTTATACAAGTGTGAAAACTCATGGCCGGTGGTCCATCTTACATCCCTCTTGGGTCTATCTTGGGCAGAGGCACAGCCAGGCTCCTGTACTGCCCAAGGTGTATCCTTGGAAGGCCTTTTAATAAATACCTACTTTATTCCTTTAACTCTGTCTAGCCTCTGTTCCAGGTAGCCTCTCTAGGCAACAACTGCCCTTTTCAAAGTGATAGTTCAGCTTCCTAGGCATGTTTTTGTGACATACTTGTAAATCTACTTTGACTTAAAAGATACATGTATATGGGAGAAAGGTAAAGGGGCTTCATAACCAATTAAAACTAGCTCCTGCAGATACCTGACTGCCAACATGCTGGTAAAGTTATGGCTGTGCTGCTATTGCCCATTAGTAGACTGAGTTGAGGATTACCTACAAATTGGAAAGGTAAGGGCTACCATGGTGCTCCTTGATCTGGTTTGGCAAAATAAGCAGCTAACTCACTTGCAATGCAACATCCAGGTGCTGAAAGCATAAAACATAACAGGGAACACACTCAACATCCAAAGACTCTAGTGCATTTATATGTGTTTACTTTGGATTTCAGTTTGGCACCACAACCTAAGCTTGTATAACTGCAACGGGGAAAATTACATGCACTGAAACTGGTTCATATCTTCAGATATTAAAGAAATCAGTGTACAACTCTGCCTTATCTATGAAGAACCAGGGTTGCCTTTCACCAGCTTCATCTGTGCAGCGCTGCATTCTTGCTAGACAATCTATCTCCAAGGGCTGGCAAGAGAACAAGAATCTCACTTTGAAACTGCTGTTTCCACCATGGCTCAGAAGAGAGACTTTTGAGAATTCATTGTGATAAACAAACACAAAATAGACAAAATGTATAGCTCCTCCAGGTCCTACGCTGGCCTGAAATGTAATGAGAAAAACTTCCATGTAAGTGCTTTGACTACAAAGCTACTGCCTATACCTGTACCCCTGTGAATGAACATGGGATAAAAGTGGATTGATCTAACACAATGTAAGAAATTTGCTGAAAACAACACAATTCCACAAAAGACCTCAGTTTTGGTGAAAGTTGGCATTTTCCAGTGAAAATCCATTTAACACCCAGATGCTTCTTCACATGCTCTAATCTCAGCTCCTACCTTATCAAACGGACCAAAATCTTTAGAGGTAGACTCTCTACCATTCCACATCTGTGTAACAGCCATGGAAATTCAAACAGCACAAGAGGAAATTACCTTCTGCATTGCACTCTGGCAGGCCATCAAACCCCAGGAGCAAGTTTCCTTCATCATCATACTCTCCATAGGTGCCTGGAGGACAGGTTGGTGCAGGTTTCTCGGTGGGTGGCTCAGTGGTGGTCGGTTCAGGGGTGGTGGTGGTGGTTGTAGCAACAGTTGTTGTGGTTGTGGTAGTTGTTGTGGTCGTTGTTGTCGGTATTGTCGTAGTAGTAGTTGAGGGAGTGGTTGTTTTCTTAACCATTTCAAGACCAATCAGAGGCTTTCCTCCAAGGCTTATTATTGGTTTATCTTGTGCGCTTGCTACAGGTTTGCTAAATCTGCTATGTCCAAACAAAGGCAATCCATCAGGACTCACCACTGGAGCACCTTTTTCATCTGAGAAGAACAAAACAAAAAAATCTCACCATTAATCCACTTCAGGATTATAGCATTAAGCATTACTGTGTTTTATCACAGTAGACGCCACAAAAGCACTGAATACAGTGAATACTCTCCTTTAAGTAAACTGACAGAGAAGGAGGGTGTTACGTAGGAAAGAGCCATGGCTAAGGAAGCTGAAAAATGGTTCAGAAGAACCTCAGAGAAACCACAGTGGTGTTTACATTTTTCAGCTGTTTGATAAACACTCCAAGGAGGTTTCATTTCAGAATCACAATGTGCAGACAATGCTGGCATTTCATCTAAGTCACTCTCAAAACTGTTAATGAAAGGTATGATGAATCCATGTTCTGCTCCTTAATGTCAAACATGTGCAAGGAAAAACTGGGATGAGCTGGCAAGATGCTGTCACTGCAGATAAACTTATGTGCCAAATTCTGGGTACTGTAAATATTCATGATAGCCAGGTTAACAATAGACTCTGAATTTGTATTCAAGAGATCTGTACAGATGGACTGACATGCAAACAGCAGTGTCTTCAGAAAACACAAACAGGGTTTCTTACTATTTGTGGTCAGTTTTAGAAGAAAAAAAATAAAATAAACACATCCATATGGCTGGTATGGTGCTAGCAGTGGGGAATAATTATTTCTATGTATACAAAGATATAAACAATCATCAATCCTTGTTCTAATCATCAATCCTTATTCTGGCTCAGTTCGGCAGTCCTTTCTAATGCTGGTACAAATGGGATGGACTTGAGTGATCCTTGCTGTCTTGTACTCTGGAGTCCCACAGGGTGACTCAAAGCCTCCCCAGGTCCTGCAATGTCCTGACTGTCTGGTGGAGACTTGAGGTACAAGTAACTCCAAATGGCTTGCATGGGACCTGGGGATGCCTGAAGCATTCAACAGCTCAAAGATTTGTACTGTGTGCACAAAAACTGTAGAGCTTTTTTCTGTAAGAAGGAAATTGTAACTTACCAACAATTGTACGTCCATCCCCTCCTAATTTCACTCGGAGAGGGTTGCCTTGGGAGTCTTGGAGGTATTTTCCTTCAGCATTTAACACTAGCCCTCGGTCAAGATCTACAATCTAAAAGCAATAGATGGACTCAAGTTGAGCTAACCCAAGAGGAAGTGAAATGAAATTTAACAGCAACAGAAATCCTGGGGAAATTCAGACACTAAGTGTGACATTCAGGAATAGCTACAACACACTTGAACTTTTAAAACTAACTAAGTGTACAGTAATCACTGAAATATCATTGCTGAAGAAAGCAGATTCGCAGGAACTGGGCTCCAGAGCTGCACAGCCATATTCATATCACCTACTGTAGCTCTCGTGTGGAAATGTGTAAACTCCTTGACTTTCTTGGGCTGCACGACTCCTAAGGTGAATTCCTGTAATACTGATTTCAGTATGATGCTGGGTCATTTTGAAGATGGGATTTAGAATTATGTCTAACTAAAAGCAAATTAAATATTAGATTACTTACTTTATATTGAAACAGCAGTGAAAACAAAGTAGCTAAGATTTTAATGGGGGTAGGAGACTGAAGAAAAGCAAATATGTCTGAGAGCTTGGACTGAATTCCAGAGCTAACTGCAGTTAAAATTCGATCCTCGTTGTTATTTCAACCCAAAATAGCTGAACTGTATGCTGTTTTAACCTGAGGTAACGGACACTGAGCCACAGAACAGAAAAATGCAAAAGGTGTTAAGTGCTGTGAGGAAACTGGGAAGGGGACAGAAGAAACAATTCCAGGTTGGCAAGACAGACTTACATCTGGTGCTGAGGAAAAGATTGCAGCAGGAAGGGCAGCAGATGATGAGATCAGTCTCTGAAGCACCCCAGGCCCCAGATTTGGCATAGATCCTCTTGCTTTACAAGGTGTTCATCCTGCTTGCAGCAATGCCTTCTCCTTGAGAGGCAGAGAAATGCCCCATGGCATTCCAAGGACCTTTCTAGCCCACTTTCTGAAGTCCATTTGAAGGACTTTGGGCATGCTTTTCAAAATGCCTTCCTTGAATGTCACACACCTGATCCACTTTTTAATGTTCCTCTAAGGAAAATGGTAAGATTGAAGTGGCCATAAAATAAATGTCCTTATCTATCATGCCATGTGAAAGCAACTCTGCTGATGTCAGGGAGGTTGGTCACAGACTCCTCTTGCTTGGGAAAACATACAGGAAGCACCAGTTCCTTCCCTTGCCTTTCTTGCTTAAAAACTCATTGTTTAGGATTTCGAAAGACAAGGTGTGAGCATGTATGCAGCTTGTGGGGCTTTCCTATCAATGGCATCAGAGCTCTTCTGCATATACCTCTGGAAACATGTCTCTAGGAATGGCAAAACCCTCGTAAGTGCATTTAAAGCATCGTGACAGTTTTGGAGTCACTTTTTATTTCAGAAGTCTTGCTCAGGAGCTTCTACCTCGAGTGCAAGTCTGGGAGAAGCACTGCTGAACACATCTTTCACAGCAGCTATCCCAATCAGTCTCCGCTCACACTGCACAACAGACAACCTGCTGGGTCAAAAGTCCCTGAGTCACTGGGGAGCACAAATCTCACTGACTTTGACGAACAAATGTTTCTTTAAATTTTATAGGAATAATGTTATAGTTTACAATTTAACCCACCAGGCTTCAAATTTAAAAGGTTAAAATAGCAAAACCCAGAATCTGTCATTAGATTTCAGAGACAGTGGAAACTAAATCACTAAGTATAGCTTCACTTTACAGCTGCATTGACGGAGGACACTGCTTGCCTGTCTTTTCTTAATGAAAAGACAAGTACAATAAAAGGCCAAAACATCTTGAATTTTGAGAGGTCACCCTACCCACTTTGCTCCTTGAGGGCCATTGATTACTTTCTGTCCGCTTGGTTTTCCATTATTACCAGGGATTACTTTTCCATTTCCATTTCCATTTTTCGTTGTAAGATTTGGTCTGCCATTATAACCTGAAACAGGGAAGAAAACACGCTATTCTGAAGAAAGCTGTGCAATCTACAAGCCATATTTCAAATTGCAAGTGAAAGCATTTTCTGGGTGATCTGAATATAAACGAGAAAAGAAAGGGGCCTCATCACACTCCACAAACCAGGCACTCCATTTCCTCTTGGAGCAACTGTTGTGACACTGTGAGATTTTTGCAGCTGACACATGAATCTGAAATCATTTTTTCTGAAGAGGTTAAACTCTCATTGTTCATCTCTATCATGTTTATTTGGTCTCTCTATTCCCTCTTTTTTTAAGAAAGCAGGGCAACATTTCTTCATGGCACTACAGCCATTAAAATGTTTGTGATCTTTGTAAGCATTTCAGAAGTGCTACCTACAGGTAACACAGAAAGTATTTACTAAAACACTCAGGGCACTAAATAGTATTCTGATGTCCACGCATTGGAGGGAGAAAAGATATTTCTACCTAGCAAAGTCACTGAGGTTGTCAGGGATTTTCCATAGGTGACATGAGGAATCAATATCTAGATGTTTAGTGGACCCTCTATTCTACTACCCAGGTCTGCAGATATTCTGTCAGAGAGCAAGTCTCTAACTTTTGGGGTAAATCACAGCCATAAAGGTATTAAATGGCCTGCCTGTGATGGGCACAGTCCTCAGCAGCTATGGGCAACCCTGAACTATCACTTAGAAAAAAGAGGAAAGCGGCTTAAAAATTCATCAAAGATAACATGGAATGCCAGGGCATCATGAGGAAACACCTCAGTGTCCAGGAATGGGCAAGGTGGTACTGTGGAACCTACAAAGGTGTTTTAGTAATCCATGATAACGAGCCCAGTACCTGAGAGGTTGTCATATTCTGCGTACAAATGGGCATTCAATGAGCATTCAGTGAAGTCACTGCTCAATAAGGAACCTTTCCAATTTAGCACCTAACTCTGTCACCCTCTCTGTGGATCACAGGATCCTGTGCAGATCAGACTACAGGAAAAAGGGTCTGGGGCACCACATTACACCAAATAGACAATGTCCTCAAGAACTGGGCTTCCCAGCAACCGCCAAAATAAAAAGCAACACATTATACTAAATAATTGGACCTGCATCCTGCTGGAGGACTTTTCATGTAACTGCTGATGTTAGGAAAAACACAATTAGTGACATTAGTGCAACAAAGGCAGGATACCTGGTCTATAAGGAGGTCTAACAAACTGCCGCTGAGAAGGGCTCCCTAGCCTGGAGTTCAGTAGTCGCTGACGAGGAGACGAAGGGGAAGAGGCTGCTGGAGAAATGGTGTGTGTGGTGGTAGATGCAGAAGAACGTGGCCAGACAAAACTTGGTTTAGATGGGGAATGTTTGTTAGAGGACTGAGTAATCTGTGATGCTATGGCAGAGCCTCTTGGTGATTCAGAAGAAGACATTTTTAATATTGAAGGTTTTTCCATCTCTTCTTCAGAACTTGCTTTGTGAGGTAGAAGAGTGTCCATAGATTTTCTTTTATTGCTAGCAGTATCTTCATATATGTTTTTGTTACCTCTAGAAACAGAAGGGGACCGTTTTGCTGCCAAAGATGTGGGTTTCTCTTCTATTTCTTTCTGATCATATTCACTGTAATAATCATCCTCCTCATTAGAAACTGATTGATGAGATTTAGATGAAGAGGGGGAAGGAACTTTTTGACGAAGTTCAGTGTTAGATATTTTTGAGGGGAACAGGCCATGTTTTTTCTCTGTTTGGGATGCTGTTCTTGTAGCAACTCCTGAGCGAGTAGGCAATGAAGGACGAGCTTGTCTCGAAGTGGGTGGCAATCTTTGATTATATTGCTTGTCTTTTGCTGTATCACTGGCAGAACTGGAGTCTGGCTGAGTATGTTTTGGTTTGTAGGAAGGTACCTGAGAACCTAGCTGCTGTTGCTTTGATTGAGATGAACTTGAGCTTCCCTGAGAGAAAGATGCAGATAATCCCCTAGAAGAGGACACGTCTTTAAGAAGCACAGAGCGCCTGCTTGCTCTGTCACTACCCTCTGTTCCATCCTCATCATCATCTTCCTGCAACTCTTCATTACTTTGGGATGAGATGTGAGATGGGAGGCGCCGGCCCCTTGAATGCAGTATGGAAGCACTGGTTTGGGCCCTCTGTGGATGCTCTGAGTGGGAGATCTTCTCCACTGGGAGACGAGAAGGGAATGTCTTTCTGGGCAAAGACTCGCTTGGTTTTGATCGAGCAATTGTTTCTTTTACCTCTCGATTGCTCTGCTCTTCTGGTTTGTATTTGGAAAGAGAAGATTGCAAAAGAGAATGCTTTTCTGGAGCAGCTGTTTGACTTTGTTGTTCTTCTGAGTGAGAGTGGGGTGATTTTTCAGCATGTGTCTCTCTGGGGTGAGAATCAGAATCAACCTGAAGATTTCTTCTCTTGGAATAGATTGCTGAAGAAGACTGCCTGGAAGAGGGCAAAGAAGGAAATAAGGGGTTTTCATCTTGTGAGTCCTCCCTATAATTCTTATCAACATCCTTTCCCTTGGATTTGGCACTGGTGGAAGAGCGAGAGTGTGGTGAAGTGTAACCAGGAACAGCAGCCCTCGATGAGACAGCTGCCGCAGCTGATTTCGAATCCTGCCATGGGCGGGAACTGGAGCCTGAGGGTAGCCTTGTTTGCTGTGACCTAGAACTGGGCTGTCCTGCTCTGTCCTCTGCTTCTTCACTGTCAAACTCATTACGACTGTCATGAGCATGGGAATCTGCTGATTTGGAAGCAGGTTGATGTGAATGACCTAGAGAGCCAAATCTACTGCGATGGCCTAAGACACCCTCGTGAGAGGCAGCAGACTGCCGATGCGATGGCAAGGCCTGGCGACCAGGCTCTGAAGTTTTAGAAGACCCTTTAACCAGCATGGGGTCAGGCTTCCCTTCCACATTACTTGCAAGACCATTATTTTTGGACGGCGGAGGATGGGAAGAGGTCTTAGAAGGCACGTTGTTGTTGCTTTGCCTCAATTGCTTTGTTTCATTATCTGTGTATCTGGGAACGGCTGAGGCAGAAGAATGTTGTGCTGACGATGGTAACAGTGCTGCTGGCTCATGTTTCTCTGTTCTCATCTGGCCTGACACCTCAGATGTGTGGGTTTGAACAGACATCCTCCCTGAGGCAAGGACAGGGTGGACTGGCCGACTAGGGAAAAAGGGTTTAACATTCTTCCTCTGGTCCTGGGCTTTTGGTGGTGATGCTGTAGCTTCCTGGGAGGAACCGTGGCTATCTGTCACCTCTGTGGACTGGAGGTCAGGTTCCAGCTCTCCTGCCTTTCTAGAAGGTAACTGAGATTTACTTAGGACCCCTCGAGTCAAGATTTTGTTCTTATATTCAGAAAGAAGACTCTTTTTATCACTAACACCAGGTGAATGAACAGACAACTTAGAAGAAGGCGACAGCTGGGCTTTTGAAGAAACAGAAGAACTTTGAGGAGATGAGCCAGCATTCCCAGTCTTTTTAGCCTCTGAATAATCTTGATTGTTTGTCTTTTGCTGAGCAACTGAATCCTCATGAGCAGCTAGGGGCAAAAAAAAAAAAAAAAAAAAAAAAAAAAAAAAAAAAAAAGTGTTTATTTGCAACAGTAGAAGATTCACAAAAACTGACCAAAAGCAGAAACCACACAGGTAGCAAGAACAAAACAACTTATGAGAATATGAGATAATAATTATTTCTGTATTAACCAGGCTGTGGAGTCCAGCCAAGCTAAGTCTTGAGTTGTAGGAAGGTACCTATTTGGAATTACTGTAGCTTGAGTAAAACATAGACCAATTAAAATCAATATCTAAAATAAAGGACTGCAACACACTTTCAGGGGAACCACATCTTCAGCAGAATTTAGTCATGCTGATGGCATGGTGCTGCATTATCCCATGTAAGGCTGTGGTCCACCTTTTTAGCTAACCCAGAAAATATTCTGCCCCTACAACAGTAACTTTTTGGCAAGGGCCAAACACAAGGAGTAGTATCTGAGTAAGACACTAAGTGACTTTCAAGAGCAGCAGCTGTCAGGAGCAGAGCAGCCAAAGACTCAGAGCATTGCATTCTTTGGCCTTAGGATAAGAGAAGCACATAACATTGTCAGAGATTATGGCATGCATTTAAGAGGCTAAAATGTCCATAAAGATGTCTTTTTGCATGCTAAGAGTGACAAAGACTCATTTGGACAATAAAATTGATGAAAAGAACAAGCAGAAACAATATTAAGGAAGTCAAATCCCACAGGTCAGACAGAGTACAGAGGAGTTCAGTCAGTAAGAATTAACACAACTGGGACCAAGGCAAGAGTGGGTGAACTACAGCATTGTTTAATGGCTTGGTGCTCACCTGCTGGGATGACGACACTGAAGGCTTTTGACTGAGGACCCGGTCCCCTCCTGTTTGCTGCACGAATTTTGAAAATATAGCGCTCCCCGGCCTGCAGACCATCTATTATGGCTGATGTTGTAGCTCCAGAGTAGGTGATGGACTTTGCTCCGAATGGCTTGAGAGCCGGGGCGTATGAAAGAATGTATTCTGAAATGATTTGGCAGACGGTTGGAAGGAGGAAACTGAAAACAGTCCTGTTTCCAGCGGACAGACTGTATGGGTAGGATGAATTAGAACGTGCATTACTAAAATTAATACACTAGCAATGCACGCCGAGTCAACAGCTGGAGTATAAAGACATGAGAGATACACATATATATGTAGGTTAAGTTGAATATCTGTTCTTATTCAGAAGAGATACTTCTACCAGAAAATATCAGCACTGCAGATTTGCCAAATGGTAGCAACATCACGTCTGTCCAACAAAATCAACATATGACACACTGTGTTTAACCAGAGCTAGGGCCAAACACCACAGCAGAGAGAGCAAAGCAAGGTCTGGTTGCCACTTTGGAGCTCACCCTGCTCTCACCTTTGAGTTCTGAATTACTGTGATACCTGTGCTCTATATTAGCCTTCTGTATTGAGAGAAATTTCACCCCTATAGGAACAATTCTGGGCACGAAGAAGAATCTTCCCATTATACTCCCAAGGAGTGCGGGTGAGATCTCAGACAGGCAAGCTCTGTTTTCTTTTCAAATCCTCCGTAAGAGGCATAGGTATCAGACAAAACCAGAGTTTTGCTAATAAATTTCATGGGCTGCCAGCTTTCTCTCTCTACACAAAAGCCCACAATAATACCTGAGGAGCCACAGTGCCACAATGAGAAAACTCTAGAACATAATGGCATCTTTTTTTTTTTTTTCCTGAAGGTAAGCCCATATTCATTGTGTTAAGAAACAAGCCACGCACAGTTCATCAAAATCAAGGAAAAAAATCATCAATATTTTATATGCAAATACATTTAATGCTCCACTGAAAAACAAATTAAGGTATAAGAAGGCATAAATCTTTTTTTCTTTGAATGGTTTTTCTTTTCTTTTTTTTTTTACACAGGAGTTGCTTTCATGTCAGAGACACTGGTGTAGCTTCTGGTAATTTTCAAATGACTACTTGAGAACATTTTTTCTCATTATTTTAATATGTGATATAAATACATAAAAGGACAGGGTTGAAAAACAAAAGGATCAAAAGACAAAAATTCCTGATTGCCACATGCTATCAAAATGGCCATCAAATGCTAATTCAGTGATTTTATTTAGCCAGTAAAAATATCTTGTCATTTATTTAGTTTGAAAGTAAGACCTCTCCTGTAACACTTCATACTCAAACAACGATATGTTAGATGTGTATAAGCATTCAGCCCTTGAATATTAGGAATCTTTAAAATGATTGCCTTGGATGAATCATCTAATAACAATGCAGACAAAACTGCACAAAGGGCTACACATTGGTCAAAATTAGGAGCAGACTTGAAATATAAGATAATGTCCCTGCATGACCCTTGTTACAGAAATAATGATTCTTGGACACAACTACAGCTCCATTGAAGCAATTGGCCAGACTTCTACTGACTTCAAAAAAAGGAAGGAATTCCATCACTGCCCTGAAGAACACATAAAGTAGGTCTTGCAGACACGGTGTACCTCACTCTAGGCCAATGATTTTTCAAATCCTGAGATGCTGTGGTGCTGATAAGGGACCCCCAAAAACTTGTGTAATTTGAGAACACAATCCTGTTAAACCATTGAAGAATAGGAGGCTAAAAAATAAGCCTCATTTTCAGAGGGAAACAGGAAAGAAACATCCCAGAAAGAGCTTTTTCTTTTTCTTTAATTCTATGCAAAAACTTAGCCAACTGGCAAGTTTCTCATATCTTTTATGAGTATGTACAATAACACTATAGTACACAAGATTTATGATGATATCTGCTGAAATAAGATTGGTGTTTGCTTCTTAAGCTGAGGATTTCCTTCCATGACAAACTAGAAATAAAACACAACATAAACCCACTCACTTTCTTGGCAACTACCCAAGTTTTTCCTCTTCAACTAATTCTTAAAAATCTTTCTGGAAACTTCCTTCTTGAGTGTCATTTTGACCTGCCTATTAATGGAAGAAGAGGTAAAATGTGAGTGCATGATACGCCAGGAACCTCTGTGACATCCCAGGCAGACAGTGAACGGTGGCTTCTCAGTGACACCATGGAAACACTGGGCTGGAAACATGAAAATCTTGTCTGGGTTTAATCAAGAGAAAGAATACTGGCACAGCCAAGGTTCCAGCTTACTGCAGGGCAGTCTGCCTTTGAGAACACCAGCTCCTTAAGGGAGTTAGAAATCAAGAGTGAAGACTCACCTTTGACTTTTCCTTCACTCTCTGGAAGAGCATCCCAGGATGCTGCTACAGAGGTTGGTTTCCCCTTCAATGGCCAAACATCCAAATTTTCAGGTGCACTGGCAGGAGCTGGGAAACAGCCATCAGCAGAAGAGGCAAGTAAGAATCAACACACCATACACCTTTTGCTCCATAGCAGAGATTCCTATACAGCTACTTCAAAGATAAATGTGAAGAGTACACATGGCTCAGATCCATGCTTGTCTCTGTCACATCTCTTTCTCTGACTGCCATAGTGAAATTTTCTTCCATATTTTTAGGAACAGGAGGTCTGCACAAGACTTTTAGTGTGGCTTAGCTGGAATTTGGCTGTTATGGACCACTTTCCTATACCAAAGGGGCTTGACAGCTTCTCCATGGAGGAGGGAGGATCTAAATTTGCTGTCCACAGAGAGGAATGGAAGCCAGGTTGATTATCTCAAAGGAAGGGGCACATCTAACTGCAGGGGTCCAAGGTCCCATCCCACAGAAATATCTAAGCTGCCTCCCCTTGTTCTCCTTGCGCCACAAGAGCAACTGGGTGTGCTCCCCTGGTGTGCTTCACTATTGCAGGGGTGCAGGCAGCAGCACTGAGGCCTTTCCCACACCTCAACCCTCTGCTGCCCCAAGCAATCATTTGGCTTGTTCTGGCTTTCCCTCAAGCCAGCCCTATTCCACAGCTCAAACCCTATAACTTGCGTTACCCCATGGACCCTTGGAATGCATACCTGCCTCTGGGGTCCGCTGGTAGACAGACACACTCCATTTGCCTTCCTTTCCTCCCTCCAAGATTTGGATGGCAAACTCATACATAGTGTCTGGCACTAGGTTCTCCACCAGTGCCCGCCGGTTGGACACCTGCTTGTAATCCCACCTCGCCGATTCCCCCTTTTCCCGATAGCGAACGTTATACTGCCTGGCATCAGAAACACAGGAAAATAAAAGCCTGCATGTGGAAGCCTAGCATTAGCAGAACCAGAGTGGGACAGGGATGCTTTGCCCTCAAGCAGCCTGCTGGGGCTAAGGGAGGAACCTACCAAAGTGCAAACCACAAAGTACCAACAACAAAACCCAGCATACTTTTTGTGATTGCTTTCACCCCAAAGAGTGAATGGACCACTCTTTCAAGACTCTTACTCAAAACACCCTCTTCCCTGGGAGAAAGCTGCAGGATTTCCTGAACTGAGCCAGGCATCCTGGGGGTTTCCACACCACCACCTCACTGCCCCACAGCCTTGAGCATGACTGGATTGCTGGCAGGCCCTTGCTCCCAGAGCAGCACCAGTGGTTCAGTTCCCACCTAACTGCCCAGATAACTGCTTCCACAAAGAAATAGAGAACATCCAAAGTTACTAGTTTTTCTGCTGTGACTCTCATGGCATTTCAGCACCAGTTTGCACAGCTCTTCAGTGTTCCCAGGCTGAGCAACACAATCCAGTGCTTTCAGATCTTTGGCAATTTCCAGCCCATTTTCTTGTTTGTTTTGGTCTCCAACTGCTGCAGCATGCTGCCAAGCTCTCACTCACAAGAGCTCCAGCCTGCTCAGCCTCAGCTGCATGGGGCTTTTGAAGGGTCAGAGGACGCAGGATGCAATGATGGGTGTTTTTCCCACTGCAGTGATGTTTCCTCCACCCACAGCATGGTCATCTCAAAGCTGTAGTCTGTTTTGACAACTCAACTCGACACCTCACCTCTGTGGGCTGTGCCTTGCCCCCCACTCCCCCTTTCCCCATGCCTCTTTGGGAATTTGCTGACTGTGGTGATATACTAACACTGGAAGAGCCAAATACCCAAGCTGGTGCTGGCAACATTTCAGAAGAGATGTAAACCCCTGTAGTACAACACTCTCACAGATCTCTAAATGCTAACGAGCAGGGCGCTAGGAGGCAAGCTAAATTATTCTCATAACCAACAGCAATTAAATAAATGCAAAAGCATTCAGTAGAGCATTGGCAGCAGTTCCACTTCAGCACCCATTTAAAAATCCCAGGGCTTAGTACCTATTTGCTGCAACCTTCCGCTTTTCATACAGTGGGTCTGTCCAAGTAACAAGCACAGACTGAGAGGACATAACTCGAACAGTTATGTCTTGTGCCACCTCCACCTCTTCCTCCTCTGAAATGCCAAAATAGAACAGCATATCATTAACAACATTGGAGTTCTCATAAAAAACAGCAAATGTCTTCAACTGACACTGTAATATCCACACAGCACAGTTGATTTAGAAATACAGGTGGGAGTGGAAAACAAATTACATTGATTACTGATGGTATTTCAAGGAAAGGTAATTTCTTTTGTTAGTTGTGTGCTTGCAAGACCACAGTACTAATACATTCTACGATCTTTCAATATTCTATTCATCCTCAAACTGTAACTCACAGCAAATGTTTTACTAACATACTGATATTCACCCTCTCTTGAAAAGGCACTGCTAGAGGTACCTGGAGAGCAGAAATTTTGTCTTAAAGAAAATACTGAGATTTTAAAATCAGGTTTCATTTTGAAGGGCAATAAAACCTTCTTCAAAAAAATTATACTAGTGTATATTTTATGGTTTTGAGTGCTTCCAACATGTTTTTTGAAGTTAGCCTTAATTTTTTTATGGTATACAAGAAAAAAAATGAAAAAATCATTGAAGTGGGCTGTTTTGATATATCAGAGTACCTTTAGCAAATAATTCACAAAATTTTAAAATTAAGTGAAACTACTTTGATATTTTGAGGTTTTTAATTTTGATGAGGTTCCCTTATCTATCTGTCCATCAGAGTTGTTTTAGTCTAGTCTATCTTACTGGCCAATGAAAGATTTATTATTTTTCCTTACTAGTGTAACAGTAACTGTTTCCAAGTCTCCCAAAGGCACAGAATGTACAAGGCACGACCTTCCAGACAGAGTTTTATAGACAAGTAACATTGGAAAAAATATCGATGTCTCATGAAAGAAAAGGAGCCAATAAACTCTGGAGAATGATCTCATTCTCTAGGGATCTTACTCATCTATGCCTGAAATTCAGTGAGAGATTGCCCTTCTCTTCAGCAAGTGGCCCAAAATCCAGCACTGCCTACACAGATGACAGGCAGCAGGGAGGCACATTTCCTGTCTTCCAAATAGGTTTTTAACACAGAGAGTTTTCAGACAGTTCCAGGTTTTCCAAGCCAAACAGCTACAATACAAAAATGGCCAAGAGGATCCATCTACAAACCACAAGTAGCTTAGGGTGCCTATTTACAAAGTTTTGTAATGGAAGCGCCTGAAAAAAAGAGAGCATGAGAAATGGGTGAGCATCACCTCTCCAGAAAAGGTGTGAGATGGGATTTCAACAGTTCAACCACAATTCTCAGTTCTGGCACAGGTGTTCATCACCATCAAAAACTCCTAAATCTTTTGCGATTCCCATGCCATTCACATCGCAGTGTGAGGGGGTGAAAAACCACACTGGCATGGAGATGACTCAGAATCTCACTCATCCTTTTTAACCATGGCAGCAGCATGTAATAACTTCTTTCCAAAGAAAGTGAAAACTTTTGCTGACCAGGTTAACATTTCTGGTAATCAACCCTTCAGAAAAGGGGTTACGTATCTGAGAAAAAGAAGGCATATCAATTTTGGGGCTCCTGGCTTTGATTTAATCAAGTCTTCTCATGCAGTTACTGGAATGCATAACATTTGTCAGTAGATAGAGTGGAGGAGATTAAAGAAAAAAGCAAACAGGACCTCAAAAACTCAACCAACCATGTTACAAAGTTGTATTATTTTATTAATCCTGCTTGAATTAGAGAATTAGAGACATCCATCAAACTCTTTACCACACAGTGAAAAACCTAGTAGCTCCAGCACCAAAAGATTTCCAGTGTAAAACTCAAAAAGCTATCTCTTTGCATCCAATTGTCTCCACTCACTGACAGTAGATTTGAAAGAAACATACCCGTTACTTTTCTTTTAGTTAAAGATGACCTATAGACAGGTTGGCTCCGTCCTTGTGAGCTCCGTGATGACAGTGAAACCACATGAACTGATTCAGAGGCTGTGAGTGCAGGGAAAAAACAAAAGGTTTCCTGTAATCTTTTTCATTTAAAAGAAAGAATGGATTTCAGAGGGGTCCCACCACATGCAAGCAGAATCTGAACTATGGCTCTTCTCTCCACCTTTTCCCTCTGCTGTTAATATGATAAACTTGCACATGGTGTCTCTTTAACACAGCATGAAGTTCTCTCACAATTTCTACTCTATTCTCTATGCAATACCACCCCCACCCCACCCCCCCGCTAAGATACAGAACACAATTATAACAAGTATTTTCATTTATAGGAAAAAGGGGTTTTGATAGCTAGGACAGCATGTGGTGTGTGCTCACCTAGCAGCCATAGGGGACTACAGAAGCCTGCTAGCTAAGCCAGGTGCTATCAGGGAAATTTGACTCACCGAGTTTTCTTGCTTCCTGGTTCTGTCGCTCTTGCGGCATCGGAGAATAGCTCATCCTTCGGTTGCTCTCTCCATATCCACGGGGATAACCTTGGGATCTGCTGTATGGACCTCTGAAGCCTGCTCCATAAGGTGGTTTCCACCGAAAAGGTAATTTGCCATCTGGAGACCGGGCTCGCACTCTCAGAGGTCTGCTTGGCATGTCTTTTTCTGCACAAAATAAGCAAACACACACACAAACCCCAGCACAGTTACAATGAAGCACATGACATGTACAGCAGTCCACATATGTCCAGTTGCAAGCACATTTATCAAGATCAGAATAAAGGGTATAATTTTATAGATTTTTATGTTTTTCTGTAAAAGCAAATTGAAGTAACAGCAAGCTTTCCAAGTGGGATGTACAGTACCCAACAGTGTCCTTTCCCAGGCCCTTCAGACAGACTGGTACAAGACCTTGAAAGTGAAAACATACTGTAATATAAGGACTCCTGCCAGAAACTGGGGATGTCTTGTAGCTTTCCTGTTTAAATCTTTTCCTTTTCCTTTTTTTAAACCCCCTTTCCCTAGTTCAGGCACACCAGTACATTATTTTTTGGGGAAGAGCTACAGTTCAGTGTAAAATGAAACACAGAACAGTTTTACTGTTAAAAGCAGGTTCTTTTCTCCTAAACCCATCTCTAATGGTTTAGCTCCCCAGAACAGAGTCATATCTAAAATGTCTGTTCTGCACATGCCTCAACTCCTGACCTCCTGAACTCCTACTATACATTCCCTTGAGCACTGTAAAAGGTACTTCATGCAAGTTAGGTACTTTTTAACATTTGCTGACAAGTTGGCAGCGCTCTTTTAAGAAGTGACACTGATGCAAAGCTTGACAGCTCTTTCAGGGAAAAAAAAATTCCTAGTATCCAATCTAAACCTCCTCTTGGGCAATTTGAGACCATTTCCTCTTGTTCTGCCACTTGCAGCTTGGGAGAAGAGACTGACTCTCACCACACCACAACCTCCTTTCAAACAGTTGTAGAGATTAACAAGGTCTCCCCTGAGACCTTTTCTCCAGGCTGAACAACTCCAGCTCCCACAGTGTTCCTTTATAAGACCTGTGCTCCAGATCCTTCCAAGCCTTGTTGCCCTTCTCTGGACTTTCTCCAGCACCTCAATGTCTTTCTTGTGATGAAGGGCCCAAAACTGGACACAGAACTCAGAGTAGTTGAGTATCACCAGTCCAAGAACAGGAGTATGATCCCTTTCCTGATCCTGCTGGCCACGCTTTTTCTCATACATTTTCCTCATGTTCAACTCAAACCTCCCAAACAGCTACCTGCAGCTGCTGCCCAGTGTTACATGTGCCTTGCTCCCACCAAGAAGTGACTTTCTCGCAGCCTCCCATCAAGGAGCAGCTGGCTGTTAAGAGATGTTTCCCTGTCCTCCTCTTTGTCAGACTGGGCCAGCCCCACGCCCTTAGGCTCTCACTGGAGCCCATGTACCATTGGTAGCCACCACATCCCCAGATGTCAACATTTCTCCTAAGCATCCCAGCCCTGGCTGAGGGGAGTAACATCTCCCCTCAACCAGCAAGCTCTCCCAGGTGCCTGCAGTGGAAGCCCGCTGTGCTGCTTTTCTCTCAGCAGCCCTGTATGGTCTGGGAAGAACACTGCAGCCCAACAGCTCTGCTTCCCCAGTCAAAGCTGCAGCTTTCATCTGCAATTAAAATGGAGAGTTGCAAGGGATGAAGGATACAAAAAGAACCAGCCTAGCCAGAGAGCCATATGGAAAGTATTCAATCTAAAACAAATGTGGTTTTAGGCAAAGAGAATTGTATCGACCCTAAGGCTGAATGCAGGGGATCAGCAGAGATTTTAAAACCAAGGTTTTCCAAGGCTTCAGTTACTTTCCTTATGGTAGTACCACACTCTACTACCCGCTGTTCCCATTTCACCAGTTAGTCCCAGTTTCTATTTATCATTCCTCATCACAGTTTGACTCGCAGGAGCCTGAAGGCACCCAAGATGGAGTTATCAGCAATGGTTAAGATGGAGTTATCAGCAATTGTTAAAATGGCATTGCTGATAACTGCTGATCCATCAAAACCAGCGTTTTTGTGTGAAGTCTGTGCCAGGCTTTACAAGAAAGGGACTTCTCATTAAAAATGAGAAGCAGCAGCAGGAGCTCACCACAGCCCAGGAGCCATCAGTCTGGTCTGGGATAAGGCTGAAGGCCCTCACCTCAGCCACACAGGGGAAGATGAAGCTGGATTCACACCTCCCCACAGAAGTACCTACCAAGCTGCTGTCTCACCAGGTTTAGCCATGCCAAAGGGTTGAAACTTCCCAGTCAGAAGGAAATTTCACACTCCTTAAGTCCCCAACAGTGTCACTGTCTTCTGCAGTCACAGCCCCAGCACCTCAGCATCCCCTTGTCCTGGTCTCCTGCTCTCATCTTGGCTCTGGGAAAAAAAAATCTGAATTTCCACAAGGAGGATAACCCTGGGACTGTAGAGAGTGAGCAACTAGAAAAACTCATTGTATCCTAAAGATAAGAGTTTTGTCCTTCTGGCCAAGCTCATTCATGTTCAAAAAAATCCCACAGAACCACCACCATCACCACCAACAAAAATCACACCAAAAAATTAGAACTGTCCTAAACAAGCTATACTAATCAGAGAAAGGATGGGAGGAGGAAGTAATAAATCCCATGCATAATTTAAGTCATTCAACTCCCAATGTAGCCCCTTCCTGTGGGGAGCTCCCCAGGAACAATAGTTTTAAACAGTCTTAAAAGAATCAGCTATCAAGTACTTGACTGAACTTAAGGTTGAGTCTTCTTCATCTGCCCATTATTTACCCCTGTAAACATCTCTACATATTTTTTCCCTTCTGTTCCAAAACTGATTTAACAGCCTTCTGGACTTCCCTTCTGGTCAAACTAAATCAACTGATAATTGTCTTCAGAACTCATCTAAAGAGCTACCTGCAATTACATTAAAATAAAATGCTTTTCTATATTCTGGAAAATGAAAGAGTCACTCCCTTGTACTCTCTTTGGTCTAGAAATTCAACATTACCTAGAACTGCAGGAATCTTGTGTACAGTATCTTGGCCCCAAAAATTCAGGGCTGATTAAAGCCTTATTATGGACTTTTCACAGATGAAACGTCCACTAGTATTGCCAAAATTTCTCTGTGTCTCAGTACTGTAGGAAAGCATTTTACAAATTATGTAAGCCCAAAGCACAAGGTCTAAGCTAAGGGTAAAACATCCTCTGAACAACCACACAAGGAGGCAGCTTGCACTTGCCAAATCATACAGATTCTCCAGGGGGTATCATCAATTATCTAGCAAAGAAAAACACAAAATAGTTCCAGAGGAAAAGGGAAGCACTGACCCCTAGCAATCAATCTATAACTACAGGGAAAAACACACCAAACTCAAACCTATTAATATAAAAGCAAAAAAAGCAGTTGAAATTTGAGGTCACAAAAAATCAGGCACTTGAATTTACCACCACAAGTCTAGGTACAAATTTTTCCTTTTGCCTTCCTTAGTCAACAAAAACTTTTCTACACTTTGTGCGCCATAACTTCAGGACTGGAAAACCGGACCTATAAAATGCACTCTGCTGCAGAGATGACACATAACTTGGCACAGTTAGTAGACAACATCCATATAGTTTATAAACAACTATCAATCTCTCTTTTCACTTCAGGCAGAAGTCTGGGAGACTGAGTACAGTGACCCAGCCATGGCCAAAGTAACAGCTTGGAGGCAGAAATTGTAGCTGCTAGGAGATAACAAAGTCATCAGAAAAGGCCAAAAATGGTAGCTGATAAATGAAATCCCGCAATGGGCAACTTGACCAAAAATCATCAGAATTTGCACTGCAGCAGCAAACTGGCAGGATTTTTGCAGGGTTTTTTAGGGGGAAGGTGGTGATTCATTTTTTATTATTATTTTAAATTGAGTTCTGAGCATCAAATGAGACTTACAGATTCTGAACCCCGTACTTGAGACTACTCCTGCTTTAACAGACAAAACAACATGAAAGGTTAAAGAAAAAGTACTGAACCGCTCAGTTCATTCATCCTTCTCAAAAAGTAGATTCCCGTCTTAAGAAGTCCTTAACTACTCCCTAAGTGCAACCAATTGTCCTCTGAGGTAAGAACCTTGCACCACCAACAATCTGCAATCCAATTTCAGAGCTGAGCAACTCAGTTTACAGACACCCTGCACTTTTCCATTCAAAACCACCACCAGAACTAGAAAAGTACCTCAGCCATATGGGGTTCCTAGATCTCTGAGCTATTTCTTTGGGAAACAACACTCTGTATACTATGCACTTCCATAAGCATCCAAGCCCTACCTCCAGGAAGATATCAGCTGCACTAGTAGCAAAAAAAATAGTTAATTAATGAACAGGAAAAAAAAAGAGACACTATATTTCAATTCTTTAGCTGGCAATTCTAAACTTAATTCCATTTGTGAGGTAAGACTCTGTAAAACACTCATACTCATGAAACCTATTGTATTGGCCACTCCTAAATGCAACTGCTTGAGCGGTGACACTCAAGTGCAGGACACACATGGCAAACACATCCTAAGGCAACTCTACAGATGCCTTTTTTGGGCAGCTTGTGACACCAAGAGAGGATTCTGCCCAGGGGTGCAGAAAGACTGAGAAATGCCAGCCCCGCAGAAAGCACCAGGGAAGTCAGAGAGTAAAGCCCCACGCTCATGTGGCAGTGTTCATGTACTGGCTCTATCATGGCCAGACCTACACCAGGAAAAAGTTTATTGCTTTCAAAAATACTTTGCAACATGATCACTTCTTTCTTCTTCATGCCCCCAACAAGTGCTGTTTTCCACATGGTACTTTACCATCTTCCAGTAGGTAAACCACTTTGTATATTGGCTTTACAGGTTAGGGCAATTCAGATACACCATTTTATTTTTTCATCCACTTTGAAATAGATTATGAAACACAGTGTGTTTGACAAGGTGAAAGCAGAGCTTTACCAGCAAAGCCAGGCATCTAAGCTCTGTAGTCCTTTGTGCAACTTAAGATTTTCAACCTTTGTTGATTATTCGTGAACAGGAAAAGAAAAATGTCATTTTACCATAATTGAAAAGCACAGGGGAAAGAAAACATTTCACATTTCTCATCCAGCAATCCACACAGGGGTGGCTGCTCTCCTCACCTTCACATACTCTGACTGTTAAGAGTCACCATACAGCTATCCCCAAGCCACATCAACAGAAAAGAAAGGAAGAAAGATGACAAACACAGTATCACAGAAAAGTTGTTGTTTTCCACCCAAAAAAGCATGTCCTGTGTCACTTTGGCTAAGTGTTACTAGAATTTTTTTTTAAGTTGATGGTTTGACCCAAGCTCAGTCAAGAAAATGTGAGCAATTCCACCAGCTTCAATGAGGGCTGGACTGGGGCCATCCCAAGAAGAGTTCACTCTGCAAAGATATTTCCTGCAGTGGGTGAGCCAGCTCAAACAGTGCTGATGTGGCCCTCCGAACTACAATGTGCTGACTGCTCTAAAAGCACAGGACTCTGGGCTCAGTGATTTCCCTCAGACCTGCCCTGGCACAGGGCAGAACATGAGCTCTAGCGGGGATCTTCAGAGTACTGTAGCAGTTAACACATGTAGAAGTATATGACCAGAGAAAGTAGGACTGAAATGGAAAAACAAATCCACCCTGAGGCTTACTGGGTCAATAGGTCCCCTAGCATTTTAAAATGCACGGTTAAATTTTTCCCTGTGTGGGCTGATCAACTCTTGTAATGCCACTAATTTATACACTCAAGATCAGATCTCCTCCTGGAAATAAGCTAATCAGTTAAAGCAGTAGAAGCAAGTGACATAAAAATCCTTTGTTTCTTGCAGAAAAAAAAAAAATAGTTTAGCACATTTCCACACACTTCTGCTTGGCACAGAAAGCAGGGACTGGAATGTTTTAGTTCCTGCAAAGCACAATGGAATCTGTGCCATAATTCACTGGGCTCCAGTCAGGAGTTTTGGGCAGAGGACCAGTATCCAATGGTAATGTCTGACTTAAGGAAAGCAATTCATTATACATCTGTAGAGGAGTCACCTGGCATCCGGAGGACATTCTTTAAATTGACAGCGTCAACAGAAGTTTCCATTGCTCCCTTTGAAGAGCCCTCTGAAGGCTAACCACAGTGGACCAGGGCATTTTTCAAACTCAGGAATGTAATTCTACACGATTAACACGTGTATTACGACTTAGGAAAAACCAACAGTGAGTTATTGAAGGCTTCACGTTCTCCCATTGACATCAATGCACAAGCTTCCTTCTGCATCAGTGACCTTTGAAGGGAGCCCACTGAGGCTGGGCTATGTCTGTCTCTCACACCCACTGGCTTTGGATGCCTCACATCTGGGCTTCTCCAGTGATCAAACCACTGTGCAAAGGCCCCCAGGAACCTCACAAAGGCTGTCAGAGCACACTGCTGCCATGGCCCTAGTCTGCAAGTGCCCATCCGGGGTGTTGTCCAACACCTGCCTGTTCACTGAGTTGGAGAAAAGGCGGTACTGGAGTGACAACAGCTTTGGAGGTTCCTTGCGGGGATAGAGAAGGTGAAACCAGCTGGAGAAGGTACAGAGTTGACCTCACCATTACAGGCTTCACCCACAGGCTGAGCTGAGGGACTCTTTCCATTAACTTATTGGGCTATATTAGTCTATCTGTTCCCCTTGAAGACTGCACCCTTGGTATCTTGCCCTCATCGTGATGTTGCTCGTCTGCATCTGCTAGCATATTGATACAGCCAAAACCTTTAAACTGCAAGATATCATTGGTGACCATGTTGCTCACCAGGAAGGTATGGGCACTGCAAAGAACTCCACCATCAAAACAGATGAAGTGCACAGTCACTGCAACCACATGTGAGGTATAGACAACAGGTATGTGGCTGTGCACATTTCTTGGCAGGACATCCTCCTCTTATCCGTCACCATGAGGACAGAGCGGCCTTCTAACCCTGCTGCCTTGTAGGCATGACTGGTTGGCTTGAACAGGCATTGCAGGGGATGGAAAAGCATCATTTGTATCCGTGCAACCCTCCATAGCATACACCTGGACAAGGGTTTGTCAGTCGAGACTTCCAGAGAAAACCAACAATATACCACACAGGGAAAAGCCGGGATGCATTAAGTCCCACCTGTGGTTCCCTCTAAAATGACAACTACAAAGACATGGATAGTGTCTCCAGCCAGCATGACAAGGGGGTAAAATCATGACACTTGGCAAAGACAACTGAGACTCAGTAAGCTGCGCTTTGCTGCATGTATTAACCAAGCAACATGCAAACAGTTCCTCCAAGTGGGCCCAGAGCTGCAACAGCAAAAGTCATCCATTCTGAGCCATACAGCTTCCAGAACACCACTGTTATAATTTCAAAACTTGCATTTTCCATCTTTCTCTTTCCACATTCTTCTCAAGAGATGCCGTGGACAGCTATAAAAACAGCCCCCTTGCTTTATTTTACATAGCTGTGCCACTACAGCATACATTTTTCACTCATAATTGTCACTTGGAGACTGAAATTAGTTTCACGAGCACCTAAAAATATCCCTCACCACATGCATTTGAGTTCTTTGATTCAAGACTGCATTCAAAGCTCTTCACTGCTCTCACAGCTTAAACTATCACAGTTTCAAACCTACCCAGCTGAAGCCTTGGCAGCACACTCTATGTGGCAGCACCAACTTATTTTGAAACCTACTCCTGCTCCAGAGGTAGAGGCATCAGGTCATTGTTCCTTTAGGTCCGATGAGAGGACAGAAAAACTGAGCAGGTGGTTTTCAATCACTCCTGGCTGCACAGCTCTGGCCTTGGGGCTCCTTGTTGCCACCCACACTAATGTGCATGGCCTGGGCTCTAAAACACATGGTTTGCATCAGGCCACTGTTTCAGTTCCTGGAGAAATACAGCCCACTGCTCAACTCAGCAGCCACTTCTGGGAGAGCAAACATGAAACCTATTCCAGCAGCAGGCCTCCTGAAAACTTCCAAACATCAGGCAGTGAGATGGATATGGATGGATATAGCATATTCTGTAAATCAGGCACAGTATGTAGGGGTGTGACCCTTCTAAAATAAAACCCTCAATCGCTAACAGAAAAGGGAGCAGTATTTATGAAGAATGTACTTTGCATGTCATAAAAACTTTAATTACTCCCAATTCCCTAATAAGTAGAATACGGAAAAAGTTGAACATTTGGCAGACCCATTTCAGAAGCGTTTTTGAAACCAGCTACTCCAAAACAAGTACTGAAAGGTGGCTTTTAAACCTGTCACTCAAACTATCCCTTTGCCTAGATACATTTCCTCCACCTGGCTGTCAAATACTAACTCATATTGATTTTAGTCTATTTTTCTTTGGTATTATCATCAGTGCACCTTTCAAGGTCCTGATGATATTAGGTTGCTTACGTTTGAAGTCTTAGAAGTTCTTCATCTGGTGAAAATAATTTTGTTTCTGGTGGATTGTTCTCTTTTATATGGCTCAACCATATCAGCCAGAGATACTGCCAAAATGACTGACAGCATAAGGATTTTTCTTTCTGCGCAGAATAGAGTCATAATTCTGACTCCAGCTGTTCCTTGAGAGTCCAGAAAACTGGCAGAGGATTAGGGGGTATCATCAGCAGAATTAGGCTTACAGCCTTTAAGGTTTTGATAACAAAAATCGTATCTATAATATTTGACTAAGTTTCAAATGTTAATACAAGTATCATTTCAATCTTTGTTTACTGACTTCAAGTCTAATCTTTTCTAAACTTAAAAATAGAAGACTGTAAGGAGGACCTGGATGCCTGTGGTACTCCAGCTTGACTCAAAGCTCCCTGACTTCAGTGGAAACCTCTACTTTATCAGATCTGTCACTGGAAATTTGATTTGCAAGAAGAGGGGCTCACTGATTTTACAGAAAAACAAGTTTATAGCAAAGCTCATCTGTTTCTTTTCCATCAACAAGGAGGAATAGCTTTAAGTGTCAATGGATCTGACAAAGCCATTGATCCCAAATGATTCCATACACACCTCTTCAACCCCTCATCTGCAGGTTAAAGGGAATATTAGTGCTTCTGTGCTGAAATGCATGTGAGGTTTCCCAGTGCTGACACCACACTGCCTCATGAGACTCCTGGCTGTCTCAGCTGGCAGCTCCTATGACACTCAAATTGTTCCTAGTGTGCAAGAAACTCGCATTTCTTGGCTTCACTGGACATTCAATTGTAGAAATAGCACAAATATCAACTTACAACATCTTAAGCCCTGTTTCTGAGATAAATCAGAGCCTGAGGTTGCTTTAAATGGTGCAGTCTGATTTTAATATGACTGCAATCACAAATATGACAAAAGCACAGGATAAAGTTAGAACCGACCTTGTTTTCCTCTAGATAATCCTGGTACAGGCTGTCCTCTAGTCAGAAGTTCAGTGACAGGAAGGAAACCTGCCTGAGAAAATTAGAACATGAACCCACACCAAGCAACTCATGCCATGGCCAGACACTGTCAGGAATAAAACACCCCCCTTCAAAGCCTGTGTCTTTCCACACCCTGTTCATGACTGTAAGTCACCACATTGTTTTCACCTACACTTTGTTTTTATTTTCATTCTCATGTTCTTTATTTACTACAAACTGTGGTAACTACTTTTTTTCTAACAGTCTAAGGTGAAGCACACACTACATCAAAACCATGTCAGGAAAGTTAAGAGTAAACATAATATTGCCACAAAGCTAACACACCTACAATTTTGGTTAGTTTCCACTTTAAAATTAGGGACACCTGACTCATACTACTTTTTAATGTGCATTTTTGTTGTCAAAGAAGGTATTGAAAACACACTGTTTATTTAAGAGAAGTGGGCAGCACAAAAAAGAAACCCACAACATGGTTCTGGACACTTGGAAGCCACATCTTCCCTGGGACATCCCTGACTTCCACCTGCACGCATGCACCATCCTCATACTCTCCTCACAGCCACCTCTACAAAGCCTGGGGCCTTTAACAGCATTGGCCCTGGAAACACAGCTTAATCAATGTTAAAGAAGCCTGTTGGTATCACAAGTGGTAGCACTCCTTAGTGGGGAGAAGTGGGTTTTAAGCACAGTGCATATTGCTCTCTCTGACTGCATGAGAAGGTAGGAGAAGAAATCCCTGAGAGATTCCAAAGGCAGCAGGATCCCCCTGAGCAACTCCATGGTTCCTGAGGGCAGACCCAAGGGCACTCACACATCCATCTGTCACTGGTGCTTGGGCCACTCATGGGTTTCAACAGGCTCTTCCATGCAAGCTCCTGGAGAGAAGGGCTCCCCTTTGCTCACCATTACCCCAGTCTACTGCTTGTCCCTCAAACATTTCAAAGGCTGTCAGAGGCATGGGGATACTTGGAACCCAGGCAGGATTTTGGCTGCACAACCCATGATGAGCAGCAACACCCTTATATTCCTCTAACCTGGCAATTTTGTCCATGACAACAGCAGAAAGTGGCAGGAAGACAAAAAAAAGCTTGCACCAGGGTGGATATTATCTCTCTTGTAAAGTATACTGACACCAGCATGGAGCTTGCCTGATGCTGCTCTGCCCAGACTGGATGTGGGTCCTGGGTGTGTGTTACTGCACTGCTGTTTGCCCACATTTATTGTCACCCCCACACAGGCTTGCAGGTGAGACAGCTTATTTCCCTCTAGCTGGACCTCAAAGGATGCCCACAGCCAAGGTAGTAACAAAAGAGAGAGTTCTGTTTCTAGGCTGTCAGGCATCCCCTCCGGCACTACTCCCTCCCCCTGTGCCCGCAGCCTGCGGTAGCTTTGAAGTGGGTTGGCAGGGGACACAAGTCAGAGCCAGGGCATGTGCTTCTGTGAGCCAACCTCTGTCCTGCTCCCCACAGCTATGGCCATAGATCTCCAGTCAGGAAAACACACCTATTAAAATTGCACTGCTCATTAGGAGGCTAACTGAACCATGGCAGCATCTTACGCTGTGCACCTGGATCATTTCTTATGAACCTAAATCTTCACTCCATTGCTCTCCGTTCACATCTGTGCAAACTCATTAAAACTAGTGGCATGTTATAGAAGCACTCAAGCTCGTTCAAAGGCTGAAGAAAGCAGTGTATGTAGTTATCCTGATGGAAGACATGGACTAGGCTTATGGAAAGTCGCAGCAGGAAGCACCGTTCTCTTTCTGCACCAGCTTTCACTCCAACCTCATCAGGCAGCAGTTACCAACATCCATAAAGCACAAAGCTTCACATGCTTCATTCATATTATTCACTTTATCTGAGAATTTTATTTTTAATTAAATATTTCTATCCAAACACCCAATTTTCTTCCAAATTTCTCTCAGCTGTTGGTTGCTGGGATGTTTCCTGGCCCATCCTCAAAGCAGGAGACAAATGGTAGCCTACAGCCTGCTCAGTGTTGGTTTGTTACAGACTGGGGAAAGAAAGTGATAACTCTCAGTCACCTTCACATCCCCTGAAAAACCTGTTAATCTTGGCCAGTTTAACACACAGAAAATGGATTACATCCGTCATTTGTGGACACAGCAACAAGTGTTAACCAAGCCACAACTAGCAAAAAAACCTCATGGCTTCAACTCTTACTCAGAGATCTAGGATTTTGAAGATGACAGAAAACTGATTTTCCCTTATTAAAAAAAAAAAAAAAAAAAAAAAAAAGAAAAAGAAAAAGAAAAAGGAAAATTATTATCAGTAAGATACTTCTGAAATTAAGATTGGGTTTGAGTCCAAAAGCTTTGTCAATCTGGATGCTGTGGCTCTGCTTTTAGTTCATTCCTTTAGGCATATCACAGATTTTACCAAATCATCCTCAAGCATCCTACTTACATTTGGGGTGGTTGGTTTACACCTCCCTTCAAAACCACCTCAATACAGATAAATTTGCTCCCTTACTCAGTGAAATAGCACAGATTTTCTAATCTACTGGAGATTCATATGTTTATGTAAACTCTTTCCATTCCATCTCTAGCTGAAGCGCATGTTCAACTTTCCATTAGAAACTGCCAAAAATGCCTCAGACACACAATGTCACAGAGTAAGAATTCAAGCTTCATCATGCATTGAAGGAAAATAAAATTTAAAACTCTCCATTTTTATTTCACATTTCAAAGCCTTTAATAAATCAGAAAAGTTAGTTTCCCAAGGTGCAGGCTCGCTAAGAACAAAACTCAGGCTCAACATTACTCTCTGCTTTCATCAGCAGCTCTCAGAGATTAAGTTTCTTTACAGAGACTGGAAAACATAAACCTTAAAATAACATAGTCTTTGCTGCTTCCTCTTAATGGAAAATGCAAATAAAAGCCACTAAAATATTATTTATCTATCTCTAATGTAAAATGGTTCATAATTCATGTCCTGAAGTAATACCCATTCTGATTCTTCTAACTAACTTTATTCCACATTATTTATTGCAAAAGTTCTTTCAAAAAGTACACATGTAGCATTGTTCCCCAAAAGGGAAGCTGGTGGCACATTCTCCAAGGCTCCAAAAGTGCAAAACTCATAGATCCTAGATAAAGGGCATGCCAGGGAAGTGGACAGAATACTATGATCACTATTCTTCGGAGCTCTGTATTAGGCTGGGCTCAGATAGGCACATATCTTCATTACTGATAAAAACTTTCTTATTTCATTTCTTTTCCAAAGAACAACTTTCTGCAGTCATATCCAAAGCAATGTCTTCATGCAAAGCCCTGGGCTGTTTCACACATTATAAGCAGTTCTATCATAGCTGAGCAGACACAACTGAGACACACAGCAGCAGCCACTTGGATTTGCCTCATCATGATTTGTCAAGTACTGGGACATCTGGCAAAGATTTTACCCAATTAATAACCTTGAAAAGCATCTGGACAGATCAAAAAGATGCAGTCACAGCTCTGCAGGTTTGTAAAAGAGAATCTATGCCATCTTCCTTGTGTTAACTCAGGGATATCTAGAACTGAAAAGACACATATCTACATTGGTTTGGTCTCCAGTTTTGAGGTTTAAGACTTGCAGTTTGTCCCCACAGGGCACAGAATATCCCTGACCAGTGGGATGTACAGGAGGAGGAGCCTTTGGGGAAGAAAATCAGACCTTCCTGTTAACAAAGCCTCTGCAAAAATCAGGAGAGCAAGTATCAGGAAGGACTTCCAGAGCCTTTAACATGCCATAGCTAGCAGCCTGCTAAGAGCTATGTGACAATGTACATGGACTCCTATTTTATGCTATTTATGTTTGGTGTTTGAACACCCAAAGTGGGAGATTTGGAAGGAAGGATGGAGTAGAAGGGTGCATTGATGCAGTCCAGTCTGACTGCTGCTAGGTGACCTGTGACACCAAGCTGGCACTGGTGCAGTTCAGAGGAATAAAGCTTCCCAATACCAAAACACCCACCCAGCACTGCCCACTTTGCTTGTGAGCTCTGGCCCACTCATCACCAATGCTGGTGACTTATAACAATGTGGTGATCAACAATAATTCCACCTGTCTTTGAACCTGAGTTTCTGATGAAAACAAACCCTTATTTCTGTGGCAGCAGTAGTATCCTCTACTGTCACAGGGCTTTGACTAGATCTGCATGGCAAGGACAGGTTACCCAAGAGTCATGGGCAACCTGAATCTGGGTGTTCCATGTGGCCAGTGCTGGGGAAGTAGCCCTGCAGCAACAGCAGAGACAAGGTCTGAACTTGGATCCCTCAAACCAAGGCTGGCTGCTAAGAGCAAAGCAAGGAAATATGCACTATTTTACAAGTAGCTCAAGCAACTTGCTACCGTTTTGTGGGTTGGCCATCTGCTACCATTCAGTAGCACAAACATTTTGCTGAAGCTGCAAAGCCTCCTGAAACACACTGATTTCCTTCCATACAAAGGGGCCCCAAATTACTCAAAAGCTCTTATAGACATTTTGAAAGTTTCACTATTTGCCTTCTCAGTTTTTATAGGGACTACTTGCAAGCATAACAAAAGTTTGGGGATTTTAAAAATACATTTATACAGCGCAAGCAGAGAAAAAAAATATTTTCAAAAGGTCCAACTGCTGAAAAAGCCAAATGGTTCATTTCACATTGCAAAGCATCTTGCAAACTCTATGTCTAATTTTATAAGGTTCTTATGTTTGGATTCATAGGGTCTGTTTCTGCCACCCTTACTACAATTACCAGCAGCTTGTTCTGTAAGGGTCCAGTCCTAAGAAAAATCTTGCTTCTCTCAAAGGAAATCAACAGGTAGAACAGTAGCATGTGCTAAAAATAATTCCCCCTGTCTTCAAACACACCACCTTCTTTCAGAAACATCCATACTAACTCATCAGATACTCAGATGCTTACACCCACCAGACCCTGAGGTCCATCAGTTATGTGAGCTCTCATTTCAGCTCTCTCCCAGGAAGGGCTGAATCCTTCCCCTCTTCCTGCTGGTGCTAGGAAAAAAAAAAAAGATCTTGTTTCTTCTTTTATTTCCTTATCCTTTCCCTCTGTTGACACACACGTGGTTCCTTCCCTCCACTCCCAGTGGGAGTGTGGACACCATCCTCTCCCAGACAAACTCCCAGCTGTGCCCACACCATGCTGCCTGTGACTACCCTGTGCTAGCATAACATGGGACAGCTGGCTTGTCACCACCACAACGAAAGACTTAAGCCAGTTCAAAGCCACTTCTCTTTTAATTTCACTTAAGCAGTGGTTTGAAATCTGTTTCCAATCCTCCAAGGTCTCACACTCATTCCCATTCCCACGTCACATCATCAGCTGCAGGTTTCCAGCCCAACCTGCATGATGTGATACCAAACACAACCAGAATCCCACAATGTCTTGTACCACTCATCATCCCTCCCTGAGGGTAATTTAAACAGCTGTTTTTGCAGAGGAAAGAAAGTCTGAAAGTCTGTTTGCAGAGGTGTCTGGCCCTCAGCAGTCAGCACTTCCAAGGGGCATGGCACATCCTGCACTGGGAGCTGACTTGCTGGGAGGGCAGATGAGGAGCACATACAATCTGAGACATCTTGTGGCAACAAATTTGTGCTCAGCAACTGAAACCCAGCAGCTCTGACCTGACTGGAAAGGGCTTTCATGAAAACATGTACAGCATGTGCACTGAGCATTCAGTCCCCTGACTCCCACTTAAGCATGTAGACAGGCTCTTGGAGGACCAGTTTGACTTACAGTAGCCATTAAGATTGAAGAAAAGGAACTCAGAGCCCTGGCAGAGCAATCACCACACTGCAAACAAAATAGTACATCACTGTACACATCTAACATGGAAATTTGGCTTGCTAATACTGCTGTTTAAAGTTTAGACGTTCTAGGTTTTCAATACTGCTGCTGTGGTATCACAGAAGAGCTTTTCTGGTTAATTTCATTTGCTTTTGGCTTTGTTTCTTCGTAAAAACAGCAATTTTGCTTCTGCATACATTCAGCTTTGGGCAACTGGGCAATTCACAAGACATCAGTCATTACTTCTTGTTTGGAAAATTTCAAGTAGAAGAGAGTAGAGTCTTAGCTTGGGCAGTTCTTCAGCACTGCAGCATGGAAAAAGCATTCAACTCGGTTTTAAAACAGGGCCAGTGGAGCTCGGGAAAGGTGAGATGTCACTTTCAAAGTTTATCTTAGACTTCTGAATGAAACCAGGCCTTGTGATCCCCAACCCACCTCCCCAGTAACACAACCTTAGACACTTATCAAATACATATATTAAAAATACATGCAACCTGAAATCAGCCTGAAGTCTCAGACCAGCAAAGCCAAATGGAGCATTTCCATCACTGCCATTTGGTTTTAAATTGTTCATAGCACCTCTGCTTTGGGAGACCAGAAACATCAAACCAATGGCACAGCTGGGACAGAGGCTGACACGAAGCTCAGCTGATGCAGACAGCAAGGCTGCAAACACATAACCCAGAGCACCCACTCCTGCAAAGTGCAGCAAACCCTCGGCCAAATCACCGGATCTATGTTGGCTTCACACTGCTGCAGCCTCTTGGCACGTGAGCTGAGGGCCATCTGCAATGCATCCCGTGCTAAAGACCACACAATTATGTCATCAAACTTGGCATGGCTTCAGAAGGTGATGAAAGGGAAAGACATGCAGACTATGTGAAAGTGCAGCTCAGTTACTCATGCAGGGGTAGATTCTGATGCTGTTAGGCACTTCCATGGGGCTGCCACATGAAGCAAGACACTAACCAGCAAGACTTAGAGCATCTAAATCCAGCTCTCCATCTATCTGGCTACAGCCTTCATGCTGCTGTCCTCTCAGACCTGCCCCAAGATCTCAGCAGCAAAGGCAAAATTAAATGCTGTCTTCCTGAGGCTGAAAACATGAAGCCTGGCTACTTCTCAGCCTGTGGGATGGGTGCTAGGATTGGGAACTGGGTGCTGCTTCCACAGTCCCCTCTCTCAGCAGCAGGAGCATCCAGGGGCTCTGAGAGGGCTGGCCAGGCAGGTGGCAGGGCTTGGGCTGCTCTCTGGGTACCACAAGCTTCCAGGCATGGCAGCATGTTTTGCCAGTTACATTTGCTGCTTTCCACTGCGGGAATTTTAAGGCACACTCATTAGTTTTTTTTCCTGATACCAGCTAAACCCTTCTGTACACCCTTCCAAGGACACCCCTCTGAAAGAAAGGATTAAGCACTTCATAACAGAATACCAAAAAAAATTACTTTGACTATTCAATTTCTCTTATTTCTGTCTCATTTCTTAGAGACATAGACACACTAACATTCCAGCTCCAGCAGTCCTGCACTTCTTTCCAAAAACAAGCTTCAGCCAAAATACTGCATTCAACTCTACAGTAAACATTACAAATACCCATTTGAAGAGTGGCCTCTTACTTTACAGCAAATGTATATATTAAGAACAACCAACTCCTTCAATGGAAAAATAATCAGTTTAGCGCAGGAAGAATACAACAGTCGGAAAGATTTGCTGGAACCAGGATCATTGCAGGATGCCCAAGAGGACTTAATAACTGTAATAGTGGAATAGCTGCACTGGAACTGTGAAATATGAACACACTCCACAGTCCTCAAAGAGCAATTTACTCCGTCTAATGAAGAGCTGGTTTGATGACTGAGTTACTCACTGAAGAGGAGTGATTTAAAATGCACACTTCTCCAGACCACTTTTTAATGCGTATATAGTTAAATTTGGATGTACTTTTTAGGTGTTCTTCCAGGATGAGGAGAAGCTTGGACTGCCTTCCTTACCACTGGATTTCAGTATTACATTTGATGTAACTAACAATTTCCCTTTGTTTAGGGAAAGCTCTCTGCTTAGAGCACACAATTTCTACATGTCTTGGGTCTTCCTTCCACTTTTCTCTGCTTCTCCACTCCTCAGGACTATTTGCTTTAAATACAGACCTGCCAAATGCAAGCACCTATACCAAAATGGAGACACATGCAGGCTGATTGTAGAGGCACTGAAGAGTGCTCAGCTCTCACCACAGAACAGAAACGTGCCACAGCCAGGGTACACAACCCAACCTGGCACACTGTTGTGTCCCAGTGAACAGATGTCATTTATGAAGAACTAACAGTGGGCCAGAAGTTACAAGTTCAAGAGAGATTTTGAGATTTTAACCATTCTGAAAGTGCTCTGCACAGTACAAAACAAGCTGAAGTTTAAACACACATTTGCAGAAACTCTTGAGTAGGAGAAAAGACATCCCATATGACATCCCAGACAGCAGTTCCAGGGGACTGGGGAGGAGAATTTGCCATTTCCAGAGCTACATGACCCAGCAGCCATGTGCCTTAGGAGGGCAGGACACAGGACAAGAGGTCTGGAGAGAGATGGCACCAGGTCCCATCCAGCAGAGAGGAGGCAGAGGAAGCTCAGCAGCCTGCACAGGTCTTGCTGGGGACCAGAAGCACACGAGCTGCCACCACAACCTCTCATCTCCCCAGGCAAATCAAGATCATGCAATGAAGGGGACACTCTGTAAACACTGTTTGATATTGCTCTGGTTAACTCTGCTACCGGTATAGCAATTAAGCACTCAACCACGTGGTACACTGTGGAAAAAGTTATTTTGCATTACAAGCTTGTCCTCAGTTTAAAGAGGAACCAGGTAAAGCAGACACTTTCCAGGTGCCTGTACATCCCCCAGAAGAAATGAATCCAACTACAGAGGTGCTGCAGGCAAAAGCTGCTGGTGCCTCAAGTAAGAATAAATGTGAGAGCTGGGATCAGAGTGTCCATTGTCAATGTAGCCAGGTACAAGGGCAGTGCAAAATCCTGCTGGTCCAAATGCTTCTTTGGTAAGAGGCAAGCAGTGTAGATGCAGGACTAAACCACACCCCTCCTCCAAATCCCTAGGCATCCAGGGTGTGGAGGAAAGTTAAGAAACGTGTGTCCTGAGACTCAGAGAACAGACAGCAAAGCAGAAGATCTTCTTGGTTTTCTTTAAATCTTGTGCAATTTAAGCCACTGTCTTGATCTTGGCAGTGCTTATTTTGGCACTTCAGTTTGTGAACATTCAACACAGACCGTAGGTTTTGCAGCCAACAGTGCAGCAGAATAAGCAGCAGTATAGCAAACACATATAAGAAAATGCAAACATGATTTCAAAGGGTTTCTATTGGGTCATGCACAGCAAAGGATCTTTCAGAAAATCTCAGATTTCTTCAAGACACCCATCACTCCTCTACTGACCTGAAAACATAAGCCATACCACTCCTCAGGGGCTATGATGTTAGTGCAAACATAGCCAAAATGCAAGTTCTCAACCCATATGGAAGCAAAATATTTAGGCTTCCCATGAAACAGAGGGAAAGGATCTCCCCAGCTTCAGTATCTGCTGCTCTCCTCTGGATTTCACTGCCTCACAAGCCAGCAGTCCATCCCTCCCTCTCATGCTGGGGAGGGGCACTGGCTGCAGAGGTGAAGCCATCTTTCTCATCTTGGGAATAATGAAAATACTCAGAGTTCCAAGTGAATTAAACTTCATGTGCATTCAAAGGAATAAAAAGAATCCCACAATGCAGCACACCAGTGAAAGTGTTGCTGCTTTAGGAAGCTGTAAAAGAAAAATGATACGAGGCACTTTCAGGGGTAGAAAAAAATCAACAAGGAGTGCTGGTACCTGTCTGAAGGATCAGTACAGAGTCTACAGGGCTGGGAGAATCCTCTCAAGGCTGCACAAAAGTGTGGTACAACTGCAGCTTGGAGGAGAAAACAGCAGCATGGAGCTTCCCAAGAGGAAGGCACATCAATGTCCACACCATTTCCTCTGAAGAAGTGACCACCTCTCCTGCTTAGTGCATTAGCAGTCTGTGGGAGACATGTCTATCATCCATGCTTCCTCCTCTTTCCCAGCAGAAAGCACAACAAAAGGCAAATGTTCCCATGATACACACGTGCACCTAGCTAAGGTTCACTTGGGCAGGCAAAGGTGGGAGTAAAGGAATACAAATTTATGAAGACGTGTAGGTCAAGTTAAACAAGATAAGCAGATCCTGACACTTCAAAACTAGGGGGGGGGGGGGGGGGGGAGTTGATTTGGCTGCAGGTTTTTGTGTATTTGGGATCACACCCAGACTACTAAACACAGGTTCACTCTAGAGGTCTCTGGTTAGGAAGAGGTTCCAGTCCTGATTATACTTGAGCTGCAAGAGCATAAATTTAAGAGACTCAATCCCTGGTGCCAGCACATCCCAATGCCAACTTAGCCACACTCCTGAGCACCTCCTTGGTGGCAGACAGAGGTGTGTTACATAACACCCAGCTAGAGAAACCATGGGTCCTAGACATGTACCAGAAACTGAGCCTGGTGGAAAAATTGCTATGCTTCCTTCACATGAAGACAACAGCCCACCTGCAGACAGCTGCAGACAATATCAAGCAGATATAAAGTCCAATCTAAGTTATCTTGAGAACTTAGAAGTCACATTTCAGTGTCCTGCATGGGAAATATGATCACTGCATGTGTCTGAGCTATATTTTTGGGCAATTGAATGCTCACTCAACACACTGGATCACAGACACAAGATCCCATTCCCCCCGCTGGCGTGTCTTTGTCTTGCTGCATCATCTACTAACACCCCCCCACACACACAATTTCTTTCTGTGTAGATCAGCTTCTGAAAGCATCTTCTTAACCACACATTCAGCCAAAATCAATCCATGTGCTGTCTGAAGAGCTGGAATCACAGACTTGGACGGCACAGGAGCTTTCATACATCTGACACACCCAGAGGCTGGTACAGAGCTATACAGTTAAGACCATTACAGCACTGTCCTAAATAACTGAGAAGATACATTCCTTACAGATAAGTGAAGTGGAAAATTCCTTTAGAAACCCTTCTGCCTTCTCTGTTTATGTCAGCCAGTCTAGACAAGGAAGGAAAATGAGAGTTAGTGCTGCTGTCAGAAAGGCTCTTGCTCTGAGCATAGCCTCTTCTTAATATTTCTCCCAAATTTCTCCCACTGGCGACAGGTGGTGCTTGAATACTGTTTGTCTAAGCTAATAAGGTGGGTGGGTGACTACTGTTTTCTGTAGTCAGTATCCATTCTTCCACACATGGGATCTGGCAGCAAGCAACAAATCTCTCCTGGCAATACACAAATAAGATCTGCCCCCTAAGTTGGCTCCAGCACAACACCCTTCTCTTACGCTTTCTTGGCCCAAGGACTGCCACAACAATCCTGGGCACAGGCCCCACACTGACATCCTATTTTGATAAACAGAACACAGTCAATGAGAGCACCAGCCCAATGCCAGACCCTTACTGGGGAAAAATCTTTCCTTTCTTTCCACAGACAAAATTTGAAGGGCTCTTTCACTTCATTGGAGCCTGTCTGCTGAGCCAAGGCAGCCTCCCTGTCTCACAGACATGGTACTTGGACAACGGCTCCAAAGTGCAGAGTGAGTTCAGGACAGGTTCCCTAAACAGAGCACATCCAGTAAAGGTGGTCAGCAGGACCATTTCAAACACAGCTAGAGTGTGAGAAAGCAGGACCAAGTGCAGCAAAAATGCTCAGCAGTGGCTTTTACACGCTGAGAAAGAGCTCCAGAGCACACCAGCCCTCCTGCCTGAGACTGCACTTGCTCAGGACACAGCCTGTGTTTAGTAGCTTATAAACTACTCCCCAGACTGGAGAAGGAAAGTGGTGTCCACTGGATGCAGCCAGCACACCAACAAGGACAGAGAGCACACATGCAGCCCACATTTAGTCCTGTCTAGCCACTCTGGGGTTAACAGTGCAGTATTCCCACTCCAGCAGGTTTTGGTGTGCTCCAGAGTTCCATAGCTGGGAAGCACGCAGAGCTCTGTGCAGCACTATGCCAACACATTTGGGTTTGTTCAGAAATTGGCCTAATTTTTACAGCACATTGGTGTGGGACTGCAAAAAAGGAAAGACTATACGGATATTACATGCAAAAATTTTAGTGAAGTATCACAATCTCCAAGAATCACTTTTAGACATTGCACAGTCAGGGAAGCAAGAGCCTGCATGCACTCAACAGCTAGTACTTTTCTTCAGAGGCTGTGACATTTCTCATGATGCCGAACACAAACTCCCCGGCTCCCTTCACCCCTCTCACTTGCCAGCAGGCAGCCGCAGAGATCCAGTTCCCCCTCCGTTTACCGCTGCCACAAGGGTGCACTATTACAAAACCGCTTCCAGGTTTTGTAATAGTGCTCCCTTGTGGCAGTGGTAAATGCAGGGAGAACTGGATCCCAAGCTTATCCTGGATGGGCACAGCAAGTTGCAGAGAGACTACAGTTCCAGGTCAAGCAGATCATTCTTCTCTGGTTGTTTAGTTGCACACCAAAGCCCACCAGAAGCCACGGGTGACGTGAAGTCCCGGGCTCTGCCGCACAGCCCAGAGCCGCAAGAGAGGATGCTATCGTCCTTGGCTGGCTTCTCTGCGACTACAGCACGGGGCTGGAGATGGGACAGCCACCACATCCGGAGCCTGGGGACAAGTGTCCCTGTGCCGCTCTGGCTACTGTAACCCCAACAGACACAATCTGGCTGAAATGTCTCCCGTATGTGCGTCTATACCCTGTCTTTAAGCGTGCTCTGGTGAGGACCTTGTGGCCACAAGCTGGGGTGATTCGGTGCAGCATTGTCTGCGGCGCAAGAGGTGCCGCGGGGGCTGCAGTGATCGTACGCTGCTTCCACAAGGGAAAGGACAGGGCAGATCTGCCGCTGCCTCCCACAACGCCACCTCCAGAGCAGCTTAAACCTGAGCCTGCGGGCCCGGGGAGTTCTGACGGCAGCGCCAGCCTCGCCCAGGCTGATCTGGGGTTCGATCCACAGGACGCCGGCGGCGGGAACGAAGAAAAGAGGAATCTCACCTGGCGTCCCGCGGAGATGCAGCGCTGGGCTGCCCGGTGTCAGTGCCGCTAACCACGCGAGCGGGGCTCCTCAGCAGAGCCCAGACGGGACGATGGAACCAGCATGAGGCTCCAGGGGGAAAAACGCATGCAGGGGCTGAAGGCAAGTGGGAGGCTGTCACCCTCCGGTGCCATCGGCTCACGTCTGGCCACGAGCGTCCTTGTGGGCTGCAGCCCTGCGCTCCGCAGCTGCCCGAAACGCAGGACAGCCGCAGCGGGCTAACCCACGGAGGGTCCCGGCCGCTCTCCGAAAGCCGGGTGACCCTCGGTGCCGAGGCTTGCTCGGCTTTGGAGCTCCCCTCCCCGCTCGGGTCTCTCTCCGCCCGGCACACACAAGGGGCAGCGGCAGGTGCCTCCGCCGGGGCAGGGGGCGGCCGGCTCGCCCGGAGTGTCCCCCGCGATGCCGCCGCGGCGCCTGTCCCCGTGCCGGGCGGGGGCAGAGAGCGGCGCCGCCGGGCATCCCCAAGCACCGTGTCGCCCCTGAGACCCCAGCCCCGCGGCCCCTCCCCGCCCCACGCCGCCGGACAGCGACACGCGTGGGACGGCAGCGGCTCACCCCGCGCGGGGCAGCTCCCGCGTACCTGGCAGCGCGGCGGGCAGCAGGGCGGCCAGCAGCAGGAGCAGCAGGGCGGCCCAGGGGGCGGCGGGCCCCGCCATGGGGCCGGGGGTGCGGGGCGCGGGCGGCGGGAGCGGCGGGGCGCGGAGCTGCCGCCCGCCCGGCGATCGTCTCGGCGGGGCTGCCCCGCTGCTGCCTGCGCGCCCCGCCGTCTCCTCCTCCCGGGCTGCCGGGACACTGCAGCGGGGCGGCCCCGCGGAGGCGGGAGCCGGCCCTCCGCCCCCCGCGGCCCGCCCGGCGCCCCGGGCCGCCCGCCCCGGCGGCCGGTGCCCGCAGCATCCCCTGCCTTGGCGTGCGCGCACCTGGCTCCTTCGGGAAACACCGCCCCAAGGAAACTACTAGCTCCGAGGCTGCCCCTCGGCACCCAGGGGACTTTCAGCTGGCCCACGCGTGTTACACGCACCCTTGTGCTGCCTTCTGTCTTCTCCCCTTGTGGCACTGTGCCCTCCCCAGCTGGCGTGGGGATTCAATCCTGCGTGGGGCACAGGGTTCACTATACAGAACTTTCTATACGGGGTTGTCTTTCCTTCTTCACATCATCTTTTGTTCTTTCTGAACTTCCACCCCGTATCTAGCCGGGATTTTTGCTTCAGAAGCCTTGCACTGGAGAGATTCACTGCTAGATCTACAGAGCACTTCGTAGTCCCATTTGTCTGGCTCTTCCCACAACCCTCCAACCCGTATCCCCCATCTACTTTTTGCTGCATAGCTGCATAATTGAAGGATATTTCTGCAACAATTAATAATGGGTCCTCTGCTGTGGAAACTAAGCAAAAATAAAACCAAAACAAAACTAAATTGGGCACAAAAGTTCTTGCCTGCTATGAAGGGAGAAGAAAGATACTGGGAAAAATAAATGCCATATTTTTGGGGAAAAAAAACGAAAGAAACAAACAGACCAAACAAACAAAAGCACAAATCAAAGGAAGGCAAACAACAGGGGCAGGCTTTGCACAGGAATCTGGCTCCATACCTCTTCTGCCCAAACATTGGCTTTGACATGCTGCTGCACAGCTCCATGGCTGAGTGCACAGAGGACTGGCACAGAGTGGCTCCAAAATCTAACCCACATCTCTGCTGCTGGACGTACCTGCTTCTGGGAGTCTGGCCCTACTCACCACTCTGGCCCTCCTGGCCAAGCTGCTCAGGGTCCCACAGCCCACAGGGGCACACTGGCCATGTCCCCACTGGTATCAGTGAGCACACAGTCTCTTTCATGCCCTGCCTGTTACACATGTGCGTTTTCATCATTTGCAGCATCCAAAATGAGATGCAGGCAGTGTTAACTGATGAGCTGAATGTGGGCTCCCAGCAGAACACTGTAGGCTACACACCTTGTGATGTTATAGTGGGATGGTGTTGGAGAGCTCTGTGGGACATAGGGAGCCAAACCTGGCAGCTGCTCATCTGTACTGGGTATGGGGCAGCCTCCTGCAGAACTACACCTGAGTTTTGTTTTATTGCAAGGTGATCACTGTACTCTGTAAAAAAGCCTGGGAGCAAGCTGAGACTGGAGCAGCCATGCACAAACAAGGTAGGGACTGTAGTCCGGAATGGAAGCAGGAAGCCACACTGGTACAAGCAGAGAGAGTCCTGAATTGTGGGCATCTCCAGAATGCTGTCTTTCACCACTCCTGGAATATTTCCTCCTAGAACTTAACTGCTTCTGCCTGGGAGAGGCTTTTAAAAACAAAGCAGCATACAAAAGAGAAGGAGTCTCTAGATGACAGGGTTTCAGGAAGCTTGAGTTAAGGCACATCTGTAATACCAAATTTTTAGTAGATTGCTGTCTGTTGCAGCCTCCTGGCTTCATGTCACACCAGGCATCAGTGGTCACTGTACCCCTCATTGCTCTGAATGGTGCCCCTCCTGCTTGAGCATCACTGCTTCATTATCCCCTTTCAGCTTTGGTTCTCTCCTTCCTAAGTGGCATTCTCGAGGATGTGGTTCACAGCTCAACAGCATCAGTCATATAGTGAGGAATGGAACGCCAAAGTGCAGCTTTGAAAGGCCTTTTCTGGATTGTGAATCAAGGACTGTCTTGAACACTGACTGGTTAAAGACATGCAATTCTCACATGGGACACCACTTGTTTCTGGGAGAAAGTACACTTCCCTAGCAAAGCATGACAGCTAGAGAAAAAAACCAAAAACAACCACACTGAGAGACCTGAATATTTGGCTCAAAAGTTTTAGCAAGTAAACCTGGGTAAAGAGTATCTATTAGAGCCAGGGATCTCAGCATCACAGAAATCCAAATCCTGCCTGTTATCTGCAGCAAGAGCTGTTCTGTGTGAAGAAGGTATCATTGTACATGATGGGCATTTGGGAATTGCAGCGCATGTAGTCAGTGGAACAGTGTGACTGTGCCAGTACTCCCTGACAAGGATGTCTGAACTTGCCCTAAGACAAAATGGCAAGGCAGGAGGAACAGCCTCAGCATGCTCCTCCAGCACCCACACAGCCCCCCTCAGCCCCCAGCTGGTCATGGGTGGCAGAGGGATCCCCTATGGAAGTTGATATTATTCAGCAGGCTCAAGCCCACTTGCTGCTTTTAAAATTACAGTTCTGAAAAGGGAAAAACCATGGCACTTACTAACTGAAGGCAAAATGGTATATAGCTGTATAGGAAAGAGTGAATCTTTACAGAGTACATAAATCTGGATGGGGTTTTATTTTCCTCAGTTGTTTCTTCATTGCTTGCTCTGTGCAAGTGCATCCAGAAGAGACAGAAGGCTAAACATGCAGAGGTGCAGCCATCTGTCTGGGTGAAACTATCCACCATGCTCGCCTGTATGGGCTGTGCAGTCTTGGAGGTTTTTCATTTAAAAGACAGAATCCCATAGAGAATATGGATTACTCAGGAAACAACCAAGATTCCATACTGCAATGAGTATTGACTTGTTCCTATGGCAATGTGAAATTTGTTTCTTTGCAGGAAAGGAATTTTCTGTAATTAGCCCAGCTGATATTAGTATAACATTCAAGATTAAATTATAGCTTAAACCAAGACAAGGGATATTTGGGATTGCTAATTCTTTCTGTCTTGTTTAGGAATGCTTCTCTTGAAGCCATATAAGGCCAGACAAATAATCACTATATGCTGGAAAATCCTGAGCAGAGAAGGTGCAATACACCAGCAGTTTGTTTTCTGGATTTCTAGAAAATTCATTGAAAGAGGTCTTTGTAGGAGAAGGGAACACAGGTGAGCCTGCCCCTGATAAGTAACAGCTGTGTTAATTACCCAATACAGCCTTGCCCCAGTGAGTCACAGCTATATCCAACAAAGATAAGTGTGATAAAGGGGAGTGGGTTAGTTGGTTAGGAGGATTATGAAGAAGGAGGAACCTTGAAGAAGAGGGAATGAGCAAATTATTGTAGTGAGGTCAGTTTGGGCCTGTTAGAGCCTGTTGTTGGAACTTGCAGTCTAGCTAGGTAAAAGCCTACATTTGGAGTCTGCAAACCAATACCTGCAGTTATAGTTTAGCAGAAAATAACCAGCAGTCAGAGGCTGCAAGGGAAACCTTGCAGTAGGAGCTTGCTGCAGCCGGAATCAGTGAGTAGTTAGAATCAGGATGGATAAGCTGTAAAGAGGAATAAACCAGCACCCTTTTCATGCTGGGATAAACAAGAAGTCTGTGTTTTGGCTTATTTCTACCCTCTAACAAGAGGGCTGCTGCAACAAGTCTTCAGCTGGCATAGTGTAGCACAGCTTCTTGCCTTACCTCCTTTCATTCTCTATGGAGCTCTCTTATTTATACCATCTAAAGGAAACACCTTTTTGCATTTGGTGACTAAACTTACTGACTCTTGACTTCTAGAATGTTTGTCATTGATGCAAAGGAAAGGCAGCTGCAGGCTGTGAGGCAGAAATGGTAGTCTCAACCGTTTGTAGGGGTAGATTTACAAATGGAAGGCACAGGCAGACAGAGGCATATAAAGGAAGAATTTTAATGAGCCAAACTGTCCAGATACTTATAAGCAATTTCCAGGGTTCTGCACAGAGAGTTTCTCTCCTCTGCAACTCTCTACAGCACTGGCTGCAGCTCACTTGGGTACAAGCAGGCAAAGTTCAGCCCAGGTATGGCAGCATGGGCTACAATACAGACATGGTTCAACACCCAACAGCTAAAGCCACACCTGCTGTGGAGTGTCTTCTGCACAATCTGTGATCACAGCTTCAGATCCAAGTGAAAACATAGCAGCCTTTTACTAAATTCCAGTGATATTTGCCTTATTTATGCACAAGAAAGGAGGACTGCCATATTAAACACTGCCAAGAAAGTTTCTGACCACTTACTCTAATGGCAACAACCGTTCCACACAATTTTGTTTAAATGATCTAAGACCCTTGTCTTGTAAGTGTTTTGGATCTGTTTAACACTAAACCAGCACAAAATACAAGGAATATTTAAATGCATATGCCTAAGTGTCTATTTTACTCCAAAATTAACAGAAACTCTTTTAAGCAATGTAATTCTTGAGTTGAAATATATAATTCTATTGAAGGCCACTAACGAAGAGAAAAGCAGCTGAAAGAGAGCCAGGAAATACCTTCCAGCAATGTAAAACTACATGCACCTGGTAACTCCTTTTCCTCGTAGGTTGCCTTACTTCAGTGTTAGCTATAGGTTAGTAAAAGCACAAATAGCTGCATGCATCATGTAAAATAAATGCTCATTTCTAAAAAAGAAGAAAGCATAGAAAATACACTTGTTATGGGCAAATCACAGTAGCCAATAATTTAGTTGTTGAAATTTGCCTTTTTTTCTGGTTTACTTGCCTGGAAACAGTTTCTTTAATGTATCTGTTAATTATTTACATTTGTATGTTTTGGTAATCCTCCCACTTAAACCAAAATAAAGGTTTGGTTTTTTAATAACAAAACAGTTCAGGCATGCGTTCTTGAAGATATGTGGGGTATTTACCCAATCTAGCTTCTAGGTAGAGATTAAAAAAAAAACAAAAAAAAAAAAAAACAAAAAAAAAAAAAAAAAAAACAAAAAAAAAAAAAAAACCAAAAAAACCTGCCAGAAGGAAACGAAGAGCTGCTTAAGTTAAATGAAATTGCCAGATGAGTGTCAATGGAATCAGAATTCTTGTATGCCCATCTGGTAGACCCATTTAAACAAAGACTAAAAAAGAGGAGATTATGTCATTAAAGAATGCTGCAAACAAACACGGAGTAACTAAAGTTTTTTAGGCAGCTGTAGAACTGGCATGCCTTGTTTCTTGAGTTATGTCTGAAAACATGTATTTTCCATGCCATTCTTCTATAGCAATGTCAGTTTGGCTTTGGCTGAACTCAATGATCTTAAGGGTCTTTTCTAAACTAAATGTTTCTCTGAATCTATGACTTTTATGGACAAAGTGCCTAGCATTACTTCTGTTGAGCTCCATTTTAGCAGCTTCTCCTGGACGCCAGGTGCCCACCAGAGCCACTCTATCACTCCCCTCCTAAGCTGGACAGGGGAGAGAAAATACAGCAAAAGGCTCAGGGCTTGAGATGAGAGTAGGGAGCGATCACTCAACAATTACAGTCACAGGCAAATAGACTTGACTTGGGAAAATTAATTTATTTATTACAAATCAAATCAGAGTATGGTAATGAGAAATAAAACCAAAACACCTTCCCCCTACTCTCTCTTCTTCACCAGCTTACTTTATTCAGATTTTCTCTACCTCTTTCCCCACTGCAGCACAGGGACACAGAGATCGAGGCTGTTGTCAGTTCAGCGTGTTATCTCTGCTGCTCCTTCCTCTTCAGGAGGAGGACTCCTCACACTCCTCCTCTGCTCCAGTGTGGGGTCTCTCCCTCAGGAGACAGTCTTCCATTAACTTCTCCAATGTGAGCTCTTCCCACAGGTTGCATGAATTGGTCCAGCGTGGATCCTCTCCACAGGATACAGTCCTTGAGGAGAAGACTGCTCCAGTGTTCTGGGGCTGGGTCACAAGCCCTGCCAGCAAACCTGCTCCAGTATGAGCTTCTCTCTCTCCCAATGGGTTCATAGTTTCTTCCAGGAGCCTGCTCCAGGCCATGCTTCCCAAGGGGTCACAGCCTCCTTCAGAGCATTCTGCTCTGGCATGGGCCCCTTCATGGTCTGCAACTGGATGTCTGCTCTACCACAGACCTGCATGGACCACAGTGGGACAGCAGCCTCACCATGGTCATCACCAGGGGCTTCAGAGGAATCTCTGCTTGAGTACTTGGTACCTTCTCCTTCTGCTCCTTCACTGACCTGGGTGTCTGCAGAGCTGTTTCTATCATATATTCTAATTTCTCTGGCCAATGTTGCTGTTATGCAATTTCTTCTCCTTAAACATGTCACCCCCACAGGTGCTGCCACTGTCACTCATGGGTTCAACCTTGACCACTGGCAGATCTGTTCTCAAGCTGGCTGGCATTGGCTGTATCAGACATGGGGAAGCTTCTGGCAGCTTCTCACAGAAACCACACCTGTAATTCTCCCACTCCTTGTCACATATCACAATAGAGGGTGGCAAGTAATGCTTTTCCTCTCCATTAAACTGCTTCAGCTTCTGGAGCAAATTAATATTTTCCTTTGAGTGTTTATACATATGGACATAGCTGTGTTATTCCACCATGCAGTTTTGTCAGAACAGTGAATGTAATAATGCCATGTCAAGATCCCCTGTTTCTCATCTCTTGGTGAGACTGAGTTGATATAATTCAGCCACTGCTGCTTTGCCAAACATCTTTCAATACTGCAACTAGTCAGCATTAAAATAGCAGTATATAAGTGCTACTTATGAAAGTCTTAGTGTAATTTGTATTTAAAGCTTCAAGAACAAGTTCCCTGTGTTCCTGCCTGGTGTCACAAAACCCAAGTCCAGCTTTGGAAATGACAGCCTAATGAGAAGCAAGGTGAGTAAATGAAGACAACCCTGAAGCATGTCAAACCTGGCTGCTGTTGACTGCTTGAAGCACGCAATCCCCAGTGGTATGGGATCTCTGCCAGTGTGATGCCTGGACATCAATGTTCACACCTCAGGAACTGTCAGGAGAGAGACTGATTGACACAGACTTAGATGATGGGCGCCATCAGAGATGCAGCACTGTCGGTCCACGTTCCAGGCTATTTCAGCTGCTAAAACTCAGTTAGCACAATGAAGTGTTGAGTCCTGAAAGCTTCATCATGGCAAGCAGCAGTCTAATAAAAGGTGTGTCAGCTTGGCCACTCTTACCATGGGCTCTTCCAAATTAAACATGATTGTGGCTGCTTCTAAAATAGGAAAAAATGCCTCATCCCTCTGTACTGAGCCCTCCACAGTGGAAGAGCACTAAACTGGAAAGGCATGTGGAGCAATTCTAAGTATCCTCCATGGTGCTTGTACCCCACATTGGAGATGGCGGTAACCTTGAGACATAGAGGAAAAAAAGCTTCCAGTAGAGACTTGGTTTGATTGAGGCTCTAGGCAAAACCCTGACCTTTGCCATTTTGCTAAAATAAAGAGATTTTCATGACAATTTCAAGGGGTAAAGGCCATCTGAGTTGCATGGACAGGCCTTGCAGCACAGCCTGTCTATGTGATTGAGAGTTTAGGACTTCTAGATCCCTGTTTTCACCTTCCTCTCCTTAAGTCTTACAGCAGTCAGCTACTCTGACAGAAACTAGGAGCATTAAAGACATAGTCCAGGAGGGGTTACCCTTACTGCTCCTCTTGGTCTGATGAGACCATGGCCAGCAGCTCAGAGCGGTGATTGCAGGGACACTCATGTGCTGCTGGCCCAGGGAGAGTGACTGGCATGGGGATGGAGACAGAGATGAGGAGCTCTGGTCCTGTGAGGAAAGAGCTCTCACCAAGCTCGGCAGGGACAGGATTGTGAGAGGATGTGCTTTGTGAATCTGAGAGCCTCAGAGAATTCATCTCCCAACCAATAAATGTCTGCTGGGCCCATATAAACTCCACTGATTTATAAAGTTGTCGAAGTTTGTCTGCCCTAATGCTCCCCTTACCCCACCACTAGGTGCAAGTGACAGCCCATTTCTGATAGGTACCTCTGTGAAACTCGTGTTCCTGGAAACTCAGGAGTGAGAAGACAACTCTTAATTTTACAGCAGTAGAGGAAATTTGTTCTATGAGATCCTTCTGTAAAAAGAAAAGGCTATTGTTATGGCTGTATTTGGCAAGAAAAGAATTAGGGTTGGTCAACGGCTTAGGCTTATTGTTTCCTTAATGACTACAACTGCTTTGCTCTCACAGTTTTTTTAGGGATATTGTTTACTCCAGCTTCAGCCCTACTCAGGATACTTGGAATTCAAATAAACTGCATTGCACTGCATTTTCTGGCAGGCACCCAGTGCAATGAATTTCAAACTAGTGTTTGATTTTGACAGCGACAAGGCAGAGAGGCATCTCACTAGTCAAGACTAATTCTTCCAGTTGCTGCACAGCATGACCCTATGAATTTACTGTCAGTCACATTGCTGAGGTCACATTATCCCTCAGTAACAGTACCCTGAAAACATGATAAAGTGCAGATGGTGATCTGCAGTTAGGTGACTTTGCATCTGTGGTACTTAAGACATGAAAGTAACTGTGGGTGTATCTACTTATATTTGGAAGAAAGATAAAGAATTTTCAACCTTTAGGGTGACTTGCATAGACTTAAAATATTTGGAGTTATTTGTGGCTGCAGATCTTAAACAGATAATTGAAAAAGTGTGGGAGAGACATGACTTTTCATCCATTAAATAGAAAAGATGAATAGATGAACTTTCTGAGGTCAAGAAATCATCCCCAAAATATTATTCACCATTTCCCCCAATGTTATATATATTTTCAAGTCAGGGTTTCTCAAAGAGCTTTACAAAATGCTGCTTGATGAGCATAAATTATCACTCTGACCTATTAAATACTCTGGCCCATGCACAGGGCAGGCTATTTAAGGCTATCTTTGAAGGGGAATCCTGGCCAAGGCATCCTCCTCCTGCTCATTTTGCATACAGGAATTAGCCAAAGCCCCACGGGCTCCTCACACGCCCCAAGCAAGTCCCCAGCAGCACGGAGATGCTTTTGCTTCCTCTTCTTCTTCAGAAAGGGCCCTCCTGCTGAGCAGCTCCATTGCCTGAATCTTCACGTCAGCCTGGTGACTGGAAACAATGCTGCCATTGCACAAGCAGCACTCAAAACATTGAAGGGTTGTGCCTAATTTCCTTATGAATGGTCTTCCTGTCACCAGGGCCATGAGGAAGGCCAGGCTGGCTGCTCCTGAGCTCAGCAGCAGGCCTGCTGATATTTGGCTCTTAGGACTTGTTGCCTAAAGGTTTCCCTGAGATGGATGCCTCCAGAGTGGCCCAGTGTCGCCTGGCTGCTCTCACAGGGGCAGCTCGGGGGGCAGCATTGCCCCTGGGCACACCTGGGGCTGCCCAATGGGGCTGGAAGACACTACCAGCACAGGGCAGCTGTGCCCGTGTCCTGGGCATGGAGGATGCTTAGCTGAACATGACACTACCATGCTGTGAGGGGAGCAGCTCTCCTGCTGTTGCCTCAGAAGAAAGTTTTTTCAATGCATGGTGGCTCTGCATACTTGAAGCACCAGTTTGGAAACACAGCTCAGGGCAGAGCTCTTCTGGGGTATTTGTGTCATTCATGGTGTACTATCATTAAGCTTTGCATTGATGAAGTTCTCTCTCTACTTCAGGGACAAGGTACTTCCATTTGAGACATGTGGCATGGGACTGTAGATTATGGACTGTTGGGATTCAGCTACCACAAAAGGAGAGGGAACTTAGTCGGTCACAGGAAGAACTAGTAGTGGTTCGAGCACAGTGACTGCCAGAGTCACCTATGAGTCCCAGGGACTTGCATTTTCCTCCCCTGCTGTTCAGAATTGTAGAAACTCTGGAGTCCAAGTAGCATTTTCAAAAAGTCTTTTCGAAATTCACCTGCCTCCCTCTCCAACACTATCGTTTTGTCTTCCTTCAGTCTTCCTTTGCCTTATCACATTTCCTCCCTTTTTATTAACTTTTCACTCCTTATCCTCAAATAGCATCTCACCGTTTCTTCATTCTTGTAGTCACTGTACTCCTTCCTTTTCTTTCCCACATCTTTCTTAGCAATTAATTACTCCATATAAAAAGTGGGAAGAAGTTGCTGGGTTTTTCTTCTCATCATCAATAATTCCAGCACCTCCCTGCTCTTTCTCACCCTCTTCCCATCATTACCACTTCATCCAACTTTTCTACATGTCCCATCCTGACACTGCTGTGCCATGAGAACTCTTGGATGATTTCTCTTGGAGGTCCCAACTTGGACTTCATCACCTTTCCCTCACATCATTGCCTTTTAACCACAGCCTCACTAACTCTCACCTCCACACGAGTGCCCATCTGATTACCTGGCATCTTTCTTTCATTGATTTGCCCCACAGCTATGGTCTATATTTCATATAGAAGTTAATCCACTGGAATGGATCTCACCTTTGCTGTGGACTACTCCCTCACTGGTCTGCTTGGCTGCGATGTTGATATCTGCTTTAGCACTGTGTTTGACTGGTCAATACCAGATTCCTCTAAGCTCCTTCCACCCTTTTCCTGGATATCATCTTTCACTTATACTGTCCTCTGGATATGACTGTTTCTATGTCTCAGCTTTCCTACCTTCCTCAGCCTCTCTAAAATATCTCATTTCTTCTCCTTTCCAGTTTTGTCCTCTCTTGCAACCACTCCCTTCAGAGCATTGCTCCCCATCATTTTCTTAATTCTCTATTTTTGTCCTCTTGCTTCCTAGCACCCACCAACTATACCTCATCGAAGGCTTCTCTTTTTACCTTTCAGACCTTCCAGAGGTAACCACCCTCAGCCTCTGTCATTCTTCAGCCTTTGATGTTGCCTTGCTTTCTCCTGTGTAGATTTTCTGCAAGTGACAAATTGCTCTGAAGGGCTGATCTCTGCTCAAGCCTCATCTCTTTAACAAGGTACTCAATTCTCTCATTTCTGACCCTAAGAAGAATGGTCCCTTTTCGCTGTGTCCTTCCTTCTTCCAGCCCCAGCCTGGAAAAGAGAACAGCATCATGATCTGTCTACCAAAAAATCCAGTGGAACTCATGAAAATTGGGAAGTGAAACTGGCTTAATGGCATCAACCAGGTCATCTTCACTTCGAACAAGAACACCTGTACAGACAGAGATTAAATTTAACTGATTTCCTTTGCATTTATATTTCCAGGTAATCTAGATTACCCCACAGGCCTTTGAAAAACCCTCACCACATCATGGTAATTTCTCGGCAGTCTCTGGTGCCTTGCTCTTGTATGTCCTTCCTTTTCTGCCTATACTTCTTGGCAGAGTTAATCTCTTTTCTCCTGCTATATGAAACCCAGAAGAACCAGACCTCCACCCCTGTTGGATTCTGGCAGCACCAGAATGAACAAGGTGTATGGCAGGTGTGCCTCAGAGTAAGGGCCAAGACGGGTGGCAGCATCCTATCCAAGCCACACTGCAAGGGGAACAGCCATCATTTTTCTGGGAGATGAGGCAGCCTGGAGGAAATCTGCTGCTGCAAGTCAGATGCAGAATTCAGTATTTCCTCATACTTGGAATACTTGGCACAGTGATTAAGAAAATAAATGACAATCAACTCTTTTTCTAAAGAAGTGGGTACAAAGATAATTTTGATGAAAATTCTTTTCAGAAACCAATTTTCCCCATGAGAACTCTGGCATTTAAATGCATTTTAAGAGCTAAGAAAAACACTTAATTTATTCTTTGTTGCCAGACAGGAACAGTGTGTTTCAGATTTGTCTCAAAAACTTCCTGAGCAAGTGGGTTTGCCTTGTTAACCTTACTCTTAGTTGTGGTTAGCTTCTGCTAGGTGCCAATAGTGCTTTGAGCCTATTGATTGTTTTTCAGAATAGGAAAGAGATTAATGTTTTGGATACACATCAGAACTTATCTTCACTGTTCCAAAAGGACACGTAATTGAAACAGAGATAAAGCTATTGTTTTGAAATGGGCAGAGAATTATTTTTCATTTCTTTTTCATGAGGACACTGAACCACTCGTTCCGGTTCAATAGGTCAAAATTTTTGCCACCCCTCTTGGGTTTTGCTATATTGAGCAAATGATTTTGCACCATTCATTGGAATGGTGTAAAACTGAAGGAACTGAATCTTCACTGATCAGTGTTGTCAGCATCTACATGGCAAACCAAGGAAATCTGTTACAATCAACACTGAAGTGATTTCCAGTGGGTCCATTGCAGTTTCTCAGTTGAGGTGGTGGGAATTTAGCCTTAGGACAAACAGGGCCTGAGCAAACTGCCCACTAGAATTGTTCCAAGTCTCTAAGAGGGCAATTGAACATAATCTCTAGTTCAATGAATCCAACAGCTGGAAATCACTGCAGGTCAGAGAAGTACAGTAGGGGACAATTATTATACATTTGCTCTATTCTTACCCACTTCACTAGGCATCAGCCTTTGGCCATTCCCAAAGACAGAACAGTGACAAAGACAGGATCTAGCTGAAACTTTGGTTTCACCCAAAAAAGACATTTCTGGTGTTGTGATGTGAGTTGCCACTACAGAGAGTAGCTACTCTGGTCAAACAGTTTCAGTAGAAAGCTCACATAAGGGCAAGGGATCAAAACTCATTCCATCCACATCGTCCAGCAAAAGGATCTACACGGACTTCCACCAAAAATAACTGGACCCAAACTGTATCTTTCTGACCCGTAAAAGAGCATGGACAAGGGCTGCTCCGAGTCAAACACTTCCTGTATCACGCAGAGAAGGCAGCTATCCTTCCTCCCAAACTAGACCTGAGGAAAGCTAAGGGACATGCTATGCTTTTTGTCAAGTGCTGTTCAGTACGAAGTCTTAATCCTGAGTACATCCATAAAGCACCTAGACAAATCTATCCAGCTTCCAGTTATCTACTAAACATGGCCTAGCATGATCCAAACTAGACTTAACCAACTGGTGTATAAAAGCAGAAATTCATGAGACTGCTCCTCTCCATGCAGCCCATTGGTGTGCAGCATCCTGGTAATACATGTCACTGCAGACACCCTTATGTACCCCTGTTGCTCTGTCACAGCCCCACAGAGAATTGATTCGGGTTCAACATCTGAGACACTCATCCCCGAGGCACTGTGGGGTTTGGGTCCCTGCTGTCCAAAAGGCTTCCTGCTACTTCAGTGCAATGATTGCAGCTGACAAGTTAACCCCTCGTCAAGGCAGCAGTGATTTGGGTGCCAGAAGAGTCTTCCCCGAGAGCTTGCACGAGCCTAAGATTGCAAAGAGGGGTGTGGAGCCCAGCACTACAAGCCCCCACACGGGAATCAAGCTGACCAGCTTCTCGCCCATGGGGACACAAGTCAAGGCCAGGCTGGTCAGGGCATCGAGCAGCCTGGTCTAGTGGAAGGTGCCCCTGCCTATGGCATGGGAGCTGGAACTGGGGAATCTCTAAGGACCCTTCCAACCCAAACTGTTCTATCATTCTGTAACAGTGGTGCCTGCTGGGACTAGGGCAGAAACATGAGGCAAACACTCCTCTCTCTCCCATTCATTAGTTTCCCAGTAATCCCAAAGAATATCACTAGCATCTCCAGGGGCACAACAATTCTCATTTTTGGTACAACCATTCTGTTCTTTGATGTGTCTTAGGTGATGATACTTTGGCTTAATTATATTGTGCTGGTACCAGACAGTCTGGGACCACTAAGATTCATGAGTGTGAGATGCTATGGCCTGAGGAGCTGTCATGCTGATCCAGGATTTCCTCTGCAAAACAGGGAGGAGAGAATACACGTTTCAGTCTCCAATCCAAAGGACTTTGTGAAATTCCTTCACTTCTAGTTCACTGACAATACCTTAAGCCCCACCTTCTGGCGAATGACTGAAATGCAGGGAGAGAAAATGCTCCGAGTCAAAAGTTTTCAAGACAGTACTATTAAAACAGAAAAACACCTGATTCTTCAGGAGAATCTACTGACCTTCAACCAAGTGTCGAAAAAATTTTTAAAAGGCATCATAGTATTTTTTAAAAGGCATCAAGTGGTTTTATCATGTTGGATTTCATTTTCTTCACTTGATATAAACTGTCATACTATAAAATAAACTTTATGTTTTAAGTAGTTTTCTCTCTCTTCTCAGTAGTGGCAGTGAGTACACACAAACCAAAACTACTCAGATCATAACCACAGGCCGAACCATACTAACAATGTAGTTTCAGAAATTTTAAAGTCACTCACCAATACCAAAAAATAAGGATATAAGAATATTGTAACGCTTTCATCCATTATTCCTATTGGAGAGCAACTGAAAACTCCTCTCTTTAAGAGAAATGCTCTAATGATCTATAATAGTCAAGTCTACTTTCCATGTGGAATGAGGCATGAACATCTGTCAGCACAAATGGAAACAGCTGGCCACCATATCTTGCTTAGGAAGACCATAGTTTGGATCATTACATGTTACTTCTGTCCATAATCTGACTTTCAAAGTTCCACATCCACTGCTGTCAAGACAAGATGCTGTGAAACAGAACATAAAATGTATTGCAACCTGTGCTACCCTCACACAGCAAAAGAAAACATCATATGAAACACACTTCACACAGAATGACTGCCACCTCTCAGCCTAAGAACTGCCCCCCTTTTACTGGGAGAAGGCAGCAGGTAGTGATGATCAGGTGAGTGTCAATGTATGACCAGTAAATTACTTTTCTCTTAGATATAGCTGAACACAAAGTGCACGATTTAGAATATTTATAACAGCAGAAGGGCTATGAAAGATGAGTGACCTGGTTTTGTTCTCACTTTTGTGGGGAAACTAAACACAAGTCCAGTGGATATAATCACAGCAGAGGAAATCAAATTAAGGCTTGCAGGTCTACAAGTCTTTACTGTTTAAAAATAAAATACAATTAAATAATTATGTGGGACATCCTCCTTCACTCATGCTTCCCCAGTCTGTCACTCACCTCAACTCCAAAGAACTTAAGCTAGACCCAGCTACACAAGCAAACCCTGGCCTTACCTGCCCTAATGCTGAGATCTGCTCAGGAGAATGAGCTGTATCCAAATCATTCCAGCATAGGCTCAAGTACTTTCTCAAAGTTCAGAGCTCTTGCTTATGAATCCCTCAAAGCAAAGTGTGCTCCTTGCACAATAAAATTTGTGGTGCCACAGGGGGGAGCTTGGAGCTTGTGCTGTGGCTAAAGCTCATCATTTCCAGATCAAGAGAAAAGGACAGCTCAGCAGCATTAACAACTGCAGCCACAGGAAACGCTGTTTTGGAGAGGCTGGTTGACAATCATGACACATGCATACATACTGCACAAACACTTTAATAAAGAAGTTCCTTTTCAACATGGTCTTTGGAGACACTCATTGACTTTGCCTTGAAAAAGCAGCCAAACCCATAACTTTATAGCAGAAGTCTTATACAGTCTTTATTCACTACAGTTTGGGAGAGGACTGTGAATGCAAAAAAAAAAGACCACATTTTCACCCAAAGGCACCTGTGAAAGTATTTGTTGATTTTCTTTGAACACTTGCGTGAGAGGGAAGCCATCACATTACTAACACCTTTATCTTCCTCCCCACCAAAGGAAGAAAGATGTCTCAGCACAGCACTAGGAAATACCTACCTTTTTTTTTACACATTATTTTCTAAATGGTGCTACATTTTACTGCTTGTTTATTTATTTTTTTGTGGTGGTACAAAGTGTGAGCAGGAAGACACATGATTTTAATAACTTGCACAGCAGCTATTCAAATCCATTATAAAAATATATTCTTACGTAAAGACTTTCAATTAGGCAAGAAATGTGCATCCTTTGGACAACGGACTTGGTTCACAGCAATACCTGTGTAATTAATGCTTTTTTACTAAAAGAGCATCCCTGAATCAGTAAATGGGGCTATTGACTCTGCTGCAAACCACTATGTCAGTCTGCTTGGTACCTTTGAATACATAAATCATCTAAATTTAATAGGAAAACAGATGACCTGTCCTGATTCAAGCTGGAAAACAGTGCTGTAATTGAAAATGCCCAATCCTGAGCAGCCACTGTGTTTGGTGCTGCAGGATGACAGAGGAACAATCTTTTTTTTTCCTTTAAACAATACTTTCTCATGACTGTAACAGAATGAGTTCATGATACTTGATTGTGAACAGGGCCCACTATTTACAGTATTACTATACATAACCAAAGGTCAGTGTAATTGACAAAATGGATAAAATTCATTCTTTTGAAAGAAAAAAAAAAAAAAAAGAGAGACTGACTGATTTTGCTCGGGTTTTGGAGAGCTGGCTTGGCACAGAGTGTTATTTCTGTACCAGTGCATTTTAAACATAAAGAAATCACTGGCTAAAAGACTGGTGGTTTAAGACAGCATTTTCAGTGGTAGTATCTTTTACTGCTGGAAACTAAGTTACCAGTGATGTAACATAAATCAAGGTAGTAGTGCATTAGTTTAAAGATACGTAAATATTTATTTGAGTGCTGCAGCATAATAGCTATCATTTTTCACTGCTTTGATATTCAAGGATTCCTACTGCTACACAAATATATGTTGTCTGCTTCATTTTCTAGTTTCAGTACTTTCATTCAAAGCAAAGTAACTCCCACTTCTTTGTACTACACTGAAATAAAGAATCTTGTTTCAGTCCATAACGCTTTTCTTATTCTTTCGGCTCTGTCTCTGTCAGCGTTTGTTTCGATGAGCACCAAATCCCAGATACTAGTCCCTAGGGTCCAGCTCCCAGTACCTTGTCTCCCAGTCAGTCCTCTGTGCATACACACCCCAAAGGCACACCAGGCAACACTGACAGGGCACCTGGTGCTTCCATCCAGGGCTCTGCAGAGCCTGAGCAGCACTGGCACTGCTACCAGACCACTGGGACTTCTGCAACATGATCCCTTCTTCTATTAGATTCCCATTAAGATTCTTGTTGGAATCTGGGAAAGCAGGCCCTACCCTGCATTTCCCATTTCTCAGGAAACTGCCAGCGTCATTGAGATTTTCTGTTGCTGGGACCTGCTGTCACATTCTGCTAAGACCACAGGAGTCCTAAATAAATGAACACAAATCTCCCTCTGATTTCCATCTAAAAAGCTTCTAACCAGGTCTACTGCTAAGTACTTTGCTCTATGGAGGCTCATGTTCTCAGCAGTTTGGAAATGAGAACACTCAGGAGCAGACAATGTTCAAACAAAAAGGTAAAGACTGACAGGAGGTGGGAGAAAGCTGAATTTCCCAACATAAGCACTGGCCTCAGCGTGTGCTTCTGTAAGAGCTGCTTTCTGTTGCACCAAAAAGGCAGCTTTTGCCTGCACAGGTCACAGCAAGGTGAGCAATAACTGGCTGCTCTGTGACTGAACAGATTTCAGGTGCAGCAGGAGTGATGAGGTCAGAACACAGAGAAACAATCAACTCCCATGCAGAGAAGCTTTACCTTAATTCCCAAGCTACTTACATCCCCCATTTTTTTATAACAGCATCCAGAGCACCCACCTCACTTTCACATGTCATATGCTTTTTGCAAGACAATTATTCTACTTGATTATTATTATTATTGTGTCGATTGTCACAGAAAATTAAGTATACACTTAACAAAAGTCTGCATTTAGGAACTCAATATTCTTTTCACTTTTGCAGCTGCACAACAATCATATGAAGTCGGAAACAAAATATTAGCCCTGTTTACAGACAGTGAGCTTTAATTGCCTACTGTGCTCTGTGTCACAACAGTTAGTTTGCAAAATACAAAAAATTTAAATTTAGCTGCTGAAATTTCCTTTCCAAATATGCATCTTCTCTACATAGATATGCATGGAAATGTTCAGATACATTCCATGAGAATACAAAAAAAATTCAATCCCACTAGCTGAAAAGAATTCAGCTGTAGTGTCACAGCTACAGTGCAGGACACTGCCACTGGACTGATTCACAGAGAAGGAAATCCTATTCCCTGCCTTTGATAGCATCCAACAGAATTTGCACTCCTGTGGAATGAGATGATGGTGATACGGATGAGGCCTCTCTCCATTCAGGATCATATGCACAAGAATACAATGAATAACTGCTTTTTTTGAGACTGCCTAGTCCTAAACTGGCCACCCTTCAAGTAAAACAGATGATGCTTACTTACAATACTATATTGTTTTTAATAGGACACACCCTTTTCAGAGTTGATCTCCACCTCAGAGGCAGGACATACCTTTTATTAATTAAAGTAGGGCACCTCTTCTGAGTGTGTAACTATTGGCTTGTTGCACAATAAGTAATGAGTCTGATATTGTGGACAATGCTGTGAGTAGGCTGCCAGGGAGCCTGTCCTGGAGGGGATGCGGAAAACGAAAGGCATACACCCACACTGCGCCAGGAGCAACCTCCTATGGGAGAGTACACATTTTTTTGTGGATCACTCAGCTTTTGAGCGTGGCGCACAGTGAGGGGCCGTGTGCTTATTTTACCCAGTCTACCTGACAGATATTAATTAGAGGGTTTCGAAATGATTAACAGTCCCAATATTTACTGTGAGTACATGGTCACAATGTGACCCGTAGTACTGTGGGCACCTCTGAAAGGATAGACAAGCAAACAGAATTTATTCCCTTCCTGTAGTGCACATGCTGTAGCGTGTTCTTGGGCTTATGTGTTACAGCTGCACTCATCTAAACAGGCTTGTTGCCCTCAAAAGAAGGGATCTTGCTCCCCAGAGTAGAGAACTTCTGTCTTCACTTCCTCCCAGATCATGCTCTGGTACTCACCACATAATGAGTTGGTCCAAGTCACTAATCTAAACTATTTCTCCTCTTTTATCCTGAATTTGTTTTTTGCCAGATTAGTGATCTGAATTGACACACCATACAGTAAAATGGAACCAGCAGAGGGGAAAAGGGAGAGCAGGAGCTGGGAGCGCAAAGGTGTTTGTAGGTTGGTGAGAGCAGGATCTCCTCTTTAAGTAGCAGTAAAAGTAATAGTAGATCTAATAGCACCTTTATAAACAGCCAAGTAGGGAATTTACTTTTTGATGCCATACTGCTGCAGGATGGTCCTGAAAGACATAGTGGGTTGGTCCTGGGGCCAAGATCTGCACTGCAGGGCATTGTGTTCTGCCTCCACATTGTGCTAGTTCTCAAAGCTGTTTGTGCAGTCAACGAGTGGTTGGCAGGGTTGTATTGTTTTTGTGAGCTTATTCTCAGCCTATGTCAATCCAGAATTGATTCAAAGCTGGTTTTAAGCCATCCATATGGCAGTTATCGACAGAAGAAAGCACTATAGCACACATTACATTTATTATTCTGAAACTTTAGGAGGGATGTAAATGGTACATCAGTCTCATGCAAGCTTGTGCTGCCTGAAATTTAACTATTTACTTGCTACTCTAAGTACTCTCACTTTGCACTTCAGTAAGAAAACATACTACTAAGAGTAGGCTTTTATCACTCTTTGTAGTCATAAAAGAAACTAAATCCGAATTTCCTCCTTCTTTACACTGGCTTCTTCTCCTAATAACCCATGCCTGTAATGAAGGTTCAAAGAAAAAACACCTTTTCACAATGACCTAGAAAGGTCAAAGACATCACTTCCAATTCAAATAGAAACCAAATGAAATACAGCACTTCTAGCACACAGCAACTCAAGCAGTAGTCAGTCTCAATACCATATACTTTAAAAAGTTACACATTCTAACAACAGTTTAAAATGTCAGGACATGTTCACTGGATGAGCCTAAGAGCCTCACAGCTGAGCCCGAAGGGAAAGCCCTGTTATGCTCCCAGCTTTTCCTAGCACTGAGTAGCTCCTCTTTCACCCGAGGACATTTCACCTGTGAAACTGATCATAAGTTCCATAGTTACTGCAAGGAATTTTACTATTTACATTAAATAAAATTGTTACGACATCTGGTGTACTGTGAGACTAATGAAAGCTTTGAGATTTGAAGAAAACAGAAATACTTGAAAGCACTGTGAGTCCATAATTTTTGAAGTTTTAAGTTCCAGGAGAATAAAAGAGAGTATGAGAGAGGATTGAAGAAAAGAGGGTGGAAAAGATGGGAAGAAAAAGGAAAGAACAATGGAAACAGAAACAGAAGGAAAACACTACTTGATAGGTAGTTTACCAGGCAACTTGCAAACAGATATAGTCAAAAATGAATAGCCATTCATCTACGATTCTATTTCAATGAGATGCTAAACTCCTCAAGGTCAAATCAGAACCCAGCCTGAATTTTGCTGAATCTATGGATTCTGCAAATCAGAGATCTTTGCTTCCCTCCATTTCAACACACCCTGATAACATTAATTATTATGCTCCTGGTACATTTTGTAAACATTTGAAGTAATGAATCTATTACACAAAACACTGTACTATTCTCCTGCTGGAAGGAAACCCCCACTCCGAGTTCTAGAGAATGCAACTCACAGTGAGGAATTTCGGTGATTTAAACTTCCTCCCACCAGCACATGCAAATGGCTGCAAGTACTGACAAGAGCTGCACTCTGACAGCCCTCATATCCCTGCACATGCTCCTGCAGCTGTCAGGAGAGGCAGCAAAACACCGTGTTGGGGAACTCACTCACCTCCTAGTTCTCTGCCTCATGAGGCTGCACAGGGAACAGATCCTTTACCTATTGCTTTCAGTTTACCAAACATAACAGATGTAAAAAATTAAAAATAAAAAATCTTGAGGATGAGTATGCGAGAAATTAGGTAAACTATGTGATGGTGAAGAGAGGTGGTGGAAATGAAGATTTTTTAAGTCAGTTTTTATCCCTTTTTCTGTTACTGACTTCTGTGGGTATTACAAAGGCAATCAGTCAGCTTTGTATTTTTGCCATCTCTAAAACAGTAGAAACTGCTGATGATAAATATGTTCAGGGATTAAATATTTGAGGGCTTCATGGAAGTGTGTGAAACATACTTCACAATACACGACTCTCTTAGGCCTCATTTTCCAATGCCGTGTTTCTTGTGCCAGATGTTTGTATCAGTGTCTCATGAACGCGAACTGCATACCAAATGAGAAGTTTCTCTGGGTTTTGTGATTTATGTTCACTATCAACCAATAGGGAGTCATAGAGCAATGTAAAATCAGGCTAAAGATTGCTTCAACAGGACAGCTAATTTATGACAGTGATAAAACCTATCTAGACAAGGTGTTCATATATTTACCTTGCTTACTATTTTTTGCTAATAGGTAATGGCAGTCCTTCTTGTCACAAATAAAACACTTGTAATCTTCAAATCCACTGAGGACTTGGCGGTCCAGCTTGTTTTCTTCGTCTTTGCCTGAGACTTTCATGGTTTTGTCTGCCACTACTAAGTTTCCCTCTGCTTTCTCTTCTTTAGGATGACGACCTCTAGCTCTTGAAAACTTTATTTTGTGCTTTGTTCCTTTCCGATGACTTTTTGCTCCGTCCTGGAGTACTCTGCCTGCTTTTGCTTTCCAGCAGCCTTTCCAGCAGTGCGGTGCTGGGGGCTCAGCCCGGCATTGCTCCGGCCCTACGACCCTCTCCACGCAGAGCAGGTGACAACAGCAGGGGCCTCACGGGAGCCTCCCGACACACGCTGGACATGTCACAAACAGCTGCAATTATTTACACTGCCTATACGGGTACTTCTCTTAGTGCTTTCAAAGGCTGCAATCGCCTATTAAGCGTGTCGGGCTCCTGCAGGCGCACATCCACACTCGAGCCTTACTCCCCAACGCCGAACCCGGGATGTCCCGGCGGGGCTCAGCCCGGCCAGGGGCAGGACAGTGACAGGCACAGGGGCAGGGACAGTGAACACTGAACAGTGACAGGGGCAGGGCCGGGGCAGGGCCGGCCCCCTCCCGCCGCCTCCCCCGCTTCCTCCCGGCCCCGCCTGTTGATGTTTCACTTGCTTTTAATTCCCGGGTCGCAAGATGGAGGCGGCGCTGGGACGTCGGGTGTTGCTGTCGCTGTCGCTGTCGCTGTCGCTGCTGCTGCCGCCTCTGGCCGCCGCTCTGCTGGGCCCGGCCGCGCCGCTGGGACAGGTACCGCCGGGGCCAGCACGCTCCCTGCCCTGCCACTGCCGCTTTCCCTGTCCCTGCTGCTGTCCCTGTTCCTGCCCCTGCCCGTGCCCCGCTCCCTCACAGGGGTGAGCCGGCCCTGCCGCGGGACGACAGGGATTCCCCTCTCCCTTTGCTGGTTCGTCTGTGTAGGATTCGATGTGCCGTATCTGGCAGGTCTGAAGGGGGAGATGGTTACTTCTGTGCAGTGTAGATGTGTTTTTATTTTCCGGCTTGTCCGCCTACATCTCCATGGTCCGGTGCCGTACAGTACGCGCTGCGTTCGGTCCGCACTTGTGCCTCGCCGCCTCGTGAATTGAACCGAGAAAAGGGTTTTGATGTATTGGTATATCTGTAAATACACCGGGCATTGTGTTGTCTGTTTTTCTATTCCAATATCTATGCTGTATCTTGGTGGCATCAGTTTTAAATTTGGTGGCTTTTTAGAAGAGTGGAAGGAACGTTTGGGGTACTACTTAGGAGAACTTTCCAGTGGGAATAAAAAGATTTGCTATAGAACCAGGTGAGCTCTGACCTCTAGAATTACGGAAGAGCTGAGTTCTTCTGCCTGAGCTTGAATCATTATCAGATGCATTCTCTAAAATTTTTATAATTGTGAACTCAAAGTGTAAGATCGCACAGGGAAGAGTTGTGAGGGGATTGTAGTCAACTTGCCTAGCCAGTGTGAAATTACTGTTACCTGGCCAAATTTATTATGTCTTTTTTTTTTTTTTTTTTTCCCTCCAGAGTTAGTTATTTATTAGCGTAATTTAAGTAAAACATTTCCAAGAAAGCCTGACAGAGGCCCTGCACTGGCACATCCCGTGTTGTGAAGCAGGATTCATTCCTGGCTTTACTTCCTGGTCTCTGCTTCTCTTGATGAACTTCTGAAGAGTGACCTCCTTAGCTCTCACTTCAAAATGGGGATCTAGATCTCCAGACACCTGTAAAAGTGCTTGGATGCCTGAAGTGAGGTGTGCTGAAGAGAGCGGGGGGAGCTCAATCCTTGGGCACTTCGCTTATCCCTCCGGGGAAAGGGAGTGCTGGCAGGAATTTGCCGAAAGGCTCGTGAGGTGACAGTGTAACACAGGCTCATGCTCTTCCTCACCTTCTCCCCAGAAACTGTCACACTTCCCCACCGAAACTACACCTCGGTAGCATTAAAGTTCTTTGTCACTGCTGGCAGTTTCAAAGCACACGGAGGCACATTTGTGTCTGCTGTCTTCGGATGTGACAGCCTGAGCAGGGGTGCCGGGGCAGTCCCACGGAAGGCAGCTTGGGGTCAGAGATAGAACAGGAGTGTTTTGGAGTGTGAGGGCGGCTTGACTGAGGAACTGTAATGCTTTGTGGGCACAGCTTTAGGAACTGTAATGCTTTTGGGGCACAGCTCTGCTGTTTGTGGGGTTGAGTTTGTCCATTTGTGCCATACTGCTTGGGTGGTCTCATGAGCTCATGATTTGCTAGTTTGGAAGTGTCTGCGCTCTTTTAGTTTTATACGGGTCTGGTGGCCTAAGTATATGCAGAAATTTTATTCTAAGAGTCAAAAAGAGGCATACAAATTTTTGCTGTAATGTTTTTTTCTTTTAAAATGTTAAACTCAGCAAAATAAAAACTTGTGTTTTCTCCTGCACTATTTAGTTTTGTACATACAGGGCCAGTTTTGATACAAAAGTAAGAGTGTGTCTTGAGAAAGTTTTGAGTAGAAGAATCAATGTTTTTTGACACGGAGCTGGTTTTTGGTGGCTTGTCAGGAAAGTGGGAATGGGCAGAGTGGGAATGGGCAGAGTGGGAATGCCATGCTGTCAGGTTGCTTTGAGAAGCCATGAGCTCAGTGACAGTGGGCTATGGGGTCAGAATAACTGTGTCGTTTGCTCAGGATGGCTTGGGACTGCGGGCTGGTTGGGAGCAGGCAGCATTAGCATGGTCAGCCTTGCTTTGGCTGGACACCACAACTGTGCTCTACAACTCTGACAGCCCACCCTACTGACAGCTTCACATTTTGTTAACTCTTCCATGTGGGGGTTAAAGCTGGTGTTGAAGTTTACCTCCTTGCTGATGGCAATGGTGTTAGAGAAACCATAGTGGAAGGACTGAGGAAAAACCTTTTGACACTGGAATAGCATTTCAGTAAGGCTGAAATGCTGTTGTTCAGCTCTGGTATGTGAACGCCTCAACTGTTGTGCAATACTTGTAATTTCTTAAAAAAGCTGTTTTGAAATCTGGACCTTTTTTTTAACATTAGCATGTCTGTTGTGGGTTTTATTTCTCCTCATAAAAATTTGGATATGCAAAACTGGACTAAAAATTGATTGATTTTAGACAAAATTTGCGGGTTGTTGTTGTTGTTTTGGACTTCTTTTTTTCTTTAAAAAAAGTTAAAGGGAATGATGCAATAAGACAGCTGACCTTAACGTTAAAGTAATGTTTCTGGTGCAAGGTCAGCATAAGGTTTTGTGCTTTAGAGTATTTTTTGATGTGCTGATAGGAACTGGCTAAAAGCCGTGCTAACACCATGCTATTTGCTTATTCCATTTACCTCTTGATAATTTAGGCTAGCACAGTTCTTTCTAAATAACATACCTGCCTACCAGACTTTTTTTTCTTTTTAGTTCAGTTGCCTGGAAAAAAAAAGCTTTTATATTATTTGTTGCCTGCAAGAAACCTCTGTGTGGATGGGTCGTTTCACAACAGCAGGAAATAATTTTCACTACACCAACCATTTGATGCAGTGAGTACAATGACTTTTAATCAAAGAAGAAACTTGTTAATAGCAATGTGCTGCAATGTTTCTTCCATCGCTTTATGCCAGTTTCTCTGTTAGGAGCCCGGCACATGTGAATTTTAGGCCTAAAGGAGCTGACATCATCTTCCTATGTATATTTGATTAAATTAAAGCAGTATGATGCAACCATGTCTCCGTGATATGAGACTGAGTATTCATCTTTAAGACTCATGATAAAATATCATAGTATGATTTGGTTTAATGGTGAGGATACAACAGCAGTTAATTCCAGTAACACACACAGGGGAAAGGGAAGGATAAGCCGTGTTATAACGAGTCATTGTAAAACAAGGAAGGAATGAAAGTAAGCGTGCTTGTTCAGAAAAGCAAAGTAAAGCAAAAGTATCATGTTTGATCATTATATTGACAAAGAGTTTAGCTTTAGCTAGTTAAGAAAATACTGGATGTAGTTATCTTACCCTAAATTCTGTCATGCAGTTTAATAATGCCAAATCTTAATGGAGAAAATTTTGTACCAAAATTTTCTGAAATGTGAAGGACAAATGATCATCCTACAAACTTGTGAAATTCCAACTTGTATCAAACTTTGACCATGGTTACTTCGTAATTCAGTTATGCCTGATTGTAGTTAAGACTCTACAACATAGTTCTGTTTTGATTCTTATAAAAGAATTATGTGAAGCATGGATCATGGAGCCCTGGGTTGCAATATATAGTTACACTATTTGGAGTCAGTTGTCCATGTGAGTGCCTGGTCTCAAGTGGTATGAGTTTGTGTGGTAGTTTTGTCTATTCAGACACTTCTTTTCCCATAATCTCTTCTCAAATTTAGAAACAGGTTATTAGTTCTGTCTATTTTTTGCTTGTTTGGCAACCTGCATCGGACTTTACATTTTTCAGTCGCAAACAGGATATCAGTAGTGCCTGTGTAATGGCTGTGAGGGGATTGTCTGCCTTTCAAGTTTCTGTACAGCTGGCCGTCGTGTAAGGCATTGTGCCATCTGTCCCTAGGGCTGCCCACTTGGCTTCCCACAGGCCTTGTAGTGCAGAAAGAGCCTTGTTTGGAGACCCTCAATAGGGAACAGCTGTGCTTCAAGTGGGCTGACTGCTAGCAGCAGAATCTTGATGGGGTTTGTGTGACTGATGGAGCTGTGTAGGACTGAACAGTTACCCTGTACTGGGAGAAACTGAACAGTGCACCCCATCAGGTGTTCACTGCCTGTGGATAAAGTTTTCCCAGGATTATTTAATCAGGTAATCAGATCTGTTTGAAGTTCCTGCGTGATTGGACCCATCAGCTTTCTCTTTTGCGGCATTTTTCTTAAAAAGCAATGTTAGGTGAAATGTTCTCTGTAGATTTGTGTGGTATTAGTCTTTGAGAATTAATGAATATTCCCTTTTAACTTGCGCCAGATGCTTTATTTTCTTTGCTGACGTCTTTTCCCCTTCTTGTTCTTCTGCTGCTGCTGTGATTATACTGCCCCAGTTAACAGTCCTGGGTTCTGTTGCAGCAGCACACACTGAAAGAGAAAAGATTTAGAAAATGATCACTACCTGCTTACCTGTGCTGATCCAAGCTCACAGAAATTCACTAGTTCACTGTAACTTATGGCATCACACTGTCGGTGCTGGTGCCTAGCTGTCCTAGAACAGAATGACTTGTACTTGTGGTAGGTGTGCTGTCCTCTTTGCAGGTTCTGTGCCCATTACCACTGTAAATATAACTGCTGGAGCACTAAAACAGGGATGGGAAATCATAGGAAAACTCAGGAGAGACATTTACATCCTATAAGAGCATTAAGAATGATAGGGCTGTTTTCAGTGCAGATTGGAGTTTTGTGTGAAGGCATTTACCAGCACAGGAGGGGACAAGGGGCTGCAAAGTATGGAACAGGGTCAATGGTAAGCTGAAAGCACACCCCAGTTCTTAGGGACTTGAATTGCTTCTTGGGGCTGTCCTTTCATTCTGGCTCTGCTGAAGTGCTGCTTTTTGAAATATCCCAGTGAATTCAGAACCTTTTAAATCACAGGCCTGTCTGAAACTTATATGATATCGTTAATACTGAAAAGTGTATTTAAGTTATACAACCAAGTTTTAAACTCATAGTTGAGGCTTCTCCAGAAATTGATAGTGCAATAGTGTGGACTACTGCAGAGTTCACCAGCTCTGCTCTCAGTGGCTTTGTTACTGCAGGATTGGCTTACTATGCTTTACAAAATAAGGGATGTGGGGTTATTTACCTTTCTTAGTACTGAAGTACATAACCACAAGACATATCTACAAAGCACTCTAAAACACTTTCTTCCCCTCCACCCTCAGATTGTGAATTTTATTATGGTAACATTTTTAAAAAAATTCCTCTGTTGAAATTAAAGGATGTTCGGTAAGTGTGTGAGTCTTCAGCACTAGGACTGGAAAGATGGGGATTTGAATTACCACTGGAGCACTTTCTAGCAAGTGTGGCTTGTGGCCAGGCATTTCATCCTGAAAGACTGGTACAAGAGCTGTTGGCCTGCCAGGTGTTTCCCTCCCCTTTAGGAGGCATAAACAACGTATGGCTCTTGAGCACTTATCACCATGCAGATATTGAAGGGGTACCAATCAGGCCTGTGATAACAGGGGCAGTGCCATGTATCACTTCTTCCCTGCTCTGGATGAAAGTAGATTAGCTGGGATGGTGTTCTGCTCTCCTGTGAGCTGCTTCTTTCTTTCTCCCAGTGCTCCTGCCCAGCTTTTCATTGCATTTGGCATGCATCTTGTTGTTTTTGCCATCCTGTCAATTTTGTTATGGGGTATTTGTAGGGTCAGGAAGATTGGCCACAGCAAGCCCCACTGAGTTTTGAGTGTGGCACTGCAGGGCACACCAGTGGAAAGCCGTGGGAAGCCGTGGGAAGACAGCAGTGTGAAACTCACCTTCCAGGAAGGGTTAAGACTGAGCTGGAACACTGCTGTTCTCTGTGGGAACATCTGAAGAGTCATGAACAACCTGTTCATAAATTGCAAAACGAGAGCATACGACAACTGAGTAGAATGGATGTACAGAATATGGGAAGATATCAGTGGAATTTGTTGGATGTGAACAGACTAGTCCCAGGAATTGTAACAGTATGAGTTCTCTGTTGTACGTGAACACAGAATTGCAAGGGTCATGACACAGCTGCTGTAGGGGAATACTGATCATTGCTCTGAGTTACTGAGGAGCTTTATGAACCTGTCCCATTAAGGAGATGCATCACCATCCCCTGAGATGGTGGTGAGAACAGACGTCTCCTGAGGAGATGCTGCAAGGACAGACAGATCACGCAGCAGAGGCAGTGCGACAATCTGTCCATCAGAACAAGGAGCCCAGCTCATTACTCCCAGCTGTGTTCTTGCATCTCTTCTGCTTGTCCAGCTCTTCCTTTCTTGTTCAAATGACAGAAAAACCGTGTGGCAAAAAAGGGAAAGTTTTTATGCCAAGTTAATGAGCTAAATTACCTCACTGACTTGGGACGCATGAGAGGGAAGGATGATGTGCAGGAGAGATCTGCACTCTCTCCTTCGGTGGCAGAGGCAGCAGGTGGTTAAACTGTCTTACTTGTCTGCACCTTACAGTCTGATTTTTGAACCTTTGACAGCACAGAAGTGATCCACTGAAATACTTCATTTCTAAAACATGTAACCTGTTCTTCAAGTGCAAGTTCTAAGTCTGTTCCAGAATCCATAAGGGTGCTTGTGGATACTGTGTCAACAGAGCTGAGAGCTGTTTTCAAGGAAATGAAGCATTGTATAAATAGCTAATTTTGTGCATTTAACAGTCAATTGTTGAGCATATCTAGCTTCCTTCATGCCCTTCACTTTCAAATAAAGCATTTGATTAAAAAAAAAAAAAAGGAGGGGATTTTCCTATTTTTCATCAGTCATTTCCTTTTCCTTGTAATCTAAGTTAGTCCCTTTGTAGATGTTGAGAAAAGATTGTGAAATACTTTCTGTGTAAAAAACCTCAGATGAAATTTGTGGCTTAAAAAATGAAGGATTATTAAGACTGCCTGGAAAATGCATCTTTTGTGCCTTTTGAATTCCCAGAAAACAGAAAAACCAAGGAAGTGATGCCTCAGAGTTTTGGTAATCTGTATAACAGTTTGGGAGTGTAAAAGACAGTTCTGAATGCTAAGAGCTAAAAGTTCTAAAAGTTTGGTGGATTTTTATTTTATTATTAATATACACAATTCTTAAAATATAAGAAGAAAATCAGTGGTTTGAGGAAATTACAGGAAGACAGGATAGAATATGTCCCATGTTTATACTGTTAATTCAGTTTATATTTTCAGTTACAGACTTCACTTGTCTGACTAATTTGGTAAATTTTATTTCCTTTGAATAGCTAGGATTTAAGTTTTGAAGGAAAATCAGTATAATAACCTGTTTCATAGAAGGGGCATTGAGGAAGAGATTTGGTCTCTTTGGTTCTGGTGGTCAGAGAGCTTTCCTACTGATATGCCAAATGGGTCTGAAGTATTTCCAAGTCACTTTGAACCAAGAGGTTATCTGTGTTAGGTTTTAAACCATTCTTCTCATGATGGCAGATTCCAGCTGCATTGGACCTGGAGGTTGTTTTCCAGTTTTTGACCATTCTGGCTACTTGAGTATGCTCATTAACACCCATTGTTTCAATGATTTTTTGACATAGTCACACTTCAGAAATTTTCTGTTCATGAAGTGGGGCTGTATTATGTTAGGTATTGTATATTTCACGTATTTTCTGGCTGAAAAACCAGAGTTGTGTAAAAATACTGAATGAAAAGTCTTTTTGTGTATTTACATTTTTATTTATTTTAAATTCTGAGCATGTTCAACTTCTTATTAAGACATGACTCACTTTTTAACTGTTGGTTGTGAAACAATGACTCAGCTGCAGAGCTAAAGATGCTGAAGGCATGGAGACATTTTCCAGAGAAAAACAGATCCACAGAATCACTGAATCATTTAGGTTGGAAATGACTTCTAAGATCAAGTCCAGCCTTTGACTGACCACCACCCAGTTCACTAGACCATAGCACTAAGTGCCATGTCCAGGTGTTAATGAAATGAAGTTATAACGATTTATGGCTCACAAAAGCCAAATATGGAGCTTAACATTATTTTGAAGAGGTGTCTGAGGAAAGTGCAGTGTGGCAATCATTACTTTTGGCTATTTGCAGGCAAGATTTGATCTTTGTATGTAGAATTTTCAGGGACAAACCTGGAAGATTTAAGGTCCCATTTGCAAAGCAGCCCCTGAAATTACAAGGGAGAAATAAGAGGACAGAATGAGTGTTTCAATAAATTACAGCAATTAGGGTTTGAAAGATAGGACCAAATCCTCATTTTCTGTGAGTTTGAGGTGTCTCATGTGGCATAATTTGGGAATCATAACCAAAGAAATAGGATTACTCCTGACGAAACTGAATGTTCTTTACTATAGACAAACATGTATTAAACTTCACTTTGAAGACTAACTGGAGTGCTTAAAAAAAACATTTACAGAGAATCTGATTTTTACCTTTTGTGCTCTATTATTTTTCAGCAAACATGAGAGACTTCCATCATGATATCATTGTGAAACAAGTGATTTTTTTTTTTTTTTTTTTTTTTACAAAACCCCACAAACTCTACATAGGGGAATGCAGATGTCATTCTTTCTCATCAATCCTCTCTGTTAAAAAGAGGGGTGAAAAAACCAGACTAATCCTTACATGAAACAAGAAAGCATATTCCTTTTCCTTCTGTCTGCTGGATAGAAAGCCAGGGAATGCGCTCTGGGGTTAGTAAGGAGTCATTCTGCCAGGACAGTACACAAAAGTTGCATGCAGTGGCTCATATGTTTTCTCAGACTTACATCTCTTCTTAATGTTTTTTTTCCAGGAAGCAATCAGAGTTGGTGTTATGATGCTGAACCCCAATGGAGAATTTCACAAAGGACAGGTTTGTCCAGTTTTTCTGTTTATTCAGTGAATTAATGTGCAGCGAAACAAAGTCTGCAGCAGCTGCAAGTATATCCTTTATTCTGACGTCAGTCACTTTGGAGTGTTTTCCTCTCACAGCAGAACTGCAGCACAGGGGCTGGAAACTTACACTCATTCTGGCTGTCTGTCTTTCAGGTTCTTTTTAACATCACCTATGTTAATGGACAGGTTTATCTAAATGACTTTCCTATGAAAAGCGGGGTTGCCCACATAACATGTCAGACAATAATATGTGAGTATTCTCTTCTTTTTTTTTTTTTGTTTTTTTGTTTTAATTTTACTCCCTCCCCTGGGGTATTTGGCTCCCCTGTTGTCTAGTAACCAAAGCTTACAATGGCTGTGTGTTCTGTATTTTGTAAACCAGAGCATTGTGGAAGCAAAATATTTCCCAAGGTAGGACAATTCTGGTATTAAAATGGATCAAAAAAAAATCTGACCGCCTTCATCTCAAGTCTCATTAACAGGCTTGTGTGTAAATGGCCTGATCTGAAATCCAGACTCTGCCCATCTTTTCAAAAGAATGTTTTCCACTACAAGCTAGACAATGTAAACAGAAGGATGCAACTCCACCCTGCTAATGGCTGTGTCCCTAGGTTGGTTGGCATATATCCAGAAGGAGATTCAATAACAAAAGTATGAATGGTTGTTAGGAAGATCTTTTAATGGTATCACTTCTGTGTCTATTGGACAAACAAGTTTCGGCTGGATAGGATATTATAGCACAAATACTGCACTTTTGCTAGGGTCCTGCAGTAGTTAATGAATTCAAATTGTCTTGAACCTGCCTGCTTTTCCACTGATTCAATGCCACATTTTTTGTGAAAAAAACAGAAAGTACTGTGATTTTTTTTTTTAGCTCCACAGAGCATACTGTATAATTAATTAAACAAGGATCATTAGGTTTGTTTGATTTAAACTTCTGTTGTATTGAGAACAATCTTCTGCTGCATGAGATGAAGTCAATCTCTAGGTTGATATCTGAGGTTATCCTCATCAGGCACCTACAAAATATTAACACTTTTTCAAATTGCTTCTCTGAGCTGTGACCTTGTTGCTTGAACCCTTCTTTCCCAAGCACAATCAATTATTAATTTGACAGCATTTCTTTTCTGGAGAGGGAGAGCAGTAATCAATTTCTCTTTTTCTGGTACAAAACCATGGCAAAATGTCATTTACTTGCAAAATAACTCACTCCAGAAAAATAGATAACGATTTTATTGACTAATTCTGAGAGCTCCTGAGCACTCTTCTGTAGTTCCTATTAATTTCCCAAAGCATAGCTTTGCATAGCACTTGCAGTGACTAGTTTTGAATCTGAAACAGTGAGGAAAATACTGATTTGACCTGGGAGCTAGAAACCTGGAACTCTTTATCTCCATGTTTGGGTCTGAGTCCCCAGCACAATACCTCTCTCTGTTACCCTTAATGTAATGTTTATACTATTTACTTCCTAAATTATTGAAAACAGATTCAAGTAGTGTTTGTAAAATGCTAAAGAAATACCAAGATACTTAATAATAGAGGGGAAACAGTCCTGAGTGTATAAAAACAAAACTGGACCTTAATAATCAGGCTTTTGAAAATTAGAGACCATGTACTCTGACATGGTTGTCAGATCATTCTTGGCACCCATGTCCCCACTTGAAGTTCCCCCAAATGTCAGTTTTGGAAGTGTATCTCTCACTCCTGTGAATGTAGTGGTGGTGGAACAGCCTGACACATGGTGAAAGCTGGGAACACAGGGAGCTTCAGCTGCTTGGGATCTTTAAAAGCTTTGGGCCTCTAGTGCATGCTTGCTGCTCCAAGTCAGAAAACATTCAGCAACCAGGTTAGTGCCCTGGCTCGTACCTGTAGGGAACTTACTTTCTGCCACTTATTTTGGCAATGGAAGACATTACTAAATTATGCCAGAAAGTATTTTTCTATATTTTAAATAAGAAAAATAGCTTTATGAGGACAGGGATCACAGCATAGAAGTAGTGGACACACTGAGCAGTTACTGTGTGACTGAGACCCAAGTCGAGCCTTATCCCACTTTACCTGACAGGCTCAGCACTGCAAGTGAGCAGTGGCTTAGCAGCAGGGATGCACTGGTCTGAGTTCATGTCCCTTGGTATCTGCATGCTGGAGAGATCCCTCAGCTCCACTCTTGTGCTTCTGCAGGACTTCAGTTCTAGCATGCCCTCACCTAAAGCAGAGGTGGTTCCAGTAACTGGGAGAAGGATAGGAAGACTCAGCAGAAACAGGCAGGGTAGGAAGGCAGTCCTGTGTGTACTTGTAGAATATTAAGTTGTTGAAATAGCTGAAAGCTTTTGGGTAGGAAGAGAGGTTGAGGTGTCACCAATCACATATGGAAACAGAGAGGGGGACAGAAAAATATGTAGGAGGGAACTGGCACCCATCTTGAGCAGGAGATGCAGTGTGCCTGGAAAAGAGCATATTTGTTTCTGTATTCAAGAGGAAGGGAAATGTTGTGCAAACCAAGATGTTTACACAGGTGGCTGGCTAGGCTATGGCATTACTCTTAGGAGCTCCTTTGGACAACTGAAATAAGAATGCAGCAATAACCAAGCCAAAGAGCTCTGCTTGGAGTGCTTAAATGCAGACCTCAAAGACAGAGATGCAACATTGTTTGCAGGCTCCACGAGTCAGGGGATTGACTGTACAGCTCTGCTGTGTTACCAGACCTGCTCTGAGTCTGATTTGGTGATACACTGGTAAAAAAAATCATGGCACCTGTTTTAGCTGTTGCTCAGATTACTACTGGTTGTAAAAGCAGTTACTGAAGTGTTAAGGACATCAGCATAATGCAGATGTTCTGTACTGCTGTTCTGGCATCTCTGGTTTGATGCCAGTGGTACTCTGACTTCTCCATTCAGGTGCTGCACGTGCAACGGTATCTATGTCAGAGTTGCACCTGTTTTCTCTGTGGCTGGGTACTGCTTTCTGGTTGAGGTGGTTTCTCTTTGAAAATGGTGACATTTGTGTTAACAGTGGAGAACAGAAGCTCGGATAACTTACTGGATCAGCAGCGCCTGGGAACCGTCAGCGTTCGCATCATGGTTCATGAGTGGCCTTTGGCATCCACTTCTGATTTGCAGCTGATTGTCATTCAGGAAGAAGTGACAGAAATTGATGGAAAACAGGTAAAAAGGAGACCTGCTACAACATTCTGCTTGTTTTTAATTTAGGAGAGGCAAGTAGTTCCCATGGATTAAAAGATATACATATATCTGGCTGGTGATTAGAACATGAAGTATATAATTAATGTTAACTAACAGTACTGAGGGAGATAACAGCAGAGTTGGCAGTATAACAGTGGGGGTGTTTCGTGAGGAAACTTCAAGTCTTAATGCATCTATTCATATTTTAATAATTATCATTTACTCTATCACATGCACTTTGAATAAGTGAACTTGTGCAAGCAAAGCCAGACTCAAATGCGAGAGTTGATGTATAAAATACTGTGCAAAACAAACAAAAGGGGCACAGGCTCATCTATGTCTTGAGGTTTTCCCCATTGTTTATTCCAAGCTATCAAAAGGTTTCAAGCAGGTAGCATGGGGAACAGCTTGCAGCAGGAAACTCTTATGGCAAGTGAGCTTACTGTGAAAGCCCACTACACCTGAGAGCTTTGCCTTAGAAGCCTTTGCATGTAAGATAATTTGAATCTTGATAACAAACATGGATTTTGAGATAAACAAGTACCTCCACGCCTCCAATTCTAACTGTATTTGCACAAATAGCAGGCAATGCGAGGGGTTGCAATTCTAGCTGACATTGAAATGTGCAGAACTGAGTTCTCAAAATCACTTGTATGGTGTAGTTGAGTTACTAACCAAAGAGATTCCGTGGAAAAGGTCCAGCTGCTGAAGCCAGCAACTGGCTTATTTCTGTGTCATATTTCTGTTTCTGCACTTCTGCATCTTACCTGTGGCCAGGCTTTTTTGAAGCTGGCTTGTGTTCTGCTGCCTTTTTCTTTTTTTAAAGGATAATGATGATAATACCACTGAGCCTTGATTAATTGCATGGTCAGCATGTAATATTTTTTACAGGGATCTGTATCGTGTCAAAATCTTACTCTGTTAGTGAAAGGCCCCACTGAGAGGTCTGTAGCTTTTCCAATGAGGTCTTTATCCCACTGATAATAGCCTAAGATATTTTGGTTTGACTCAGTTGTTACACAACAGTGGTATTGTATTTCAGGCCTCAAACTAGACATCACAATGCATTTCAGATTTTCATAGGGACCTAGTAAAAATAACCAGAAAGCTAGTGCTGTTTCCTTGGTTATTCCTTTAAGTCAAAAGCAGTCTCACATAAGCATAGTAGAGGAGCAGAATCACCTCCCTCAACCTTCTGGCCACACTGCTTTTGATGCAGCCCCAGGATAGAGTTTGCTTTCCGGAACGTGAGTGCACATTGCCAGGTCATGTTGAGCTTTTTATCCACCAGCACTCCCACATCCTTTGCTCTAAGGCGGCTCTTTATCCATTTGCTGCCCAGCCTGTACTTGTGCTTGGAACTGCCCCAGCCCAGGTACAGCACCTTGCACTTGGCCTTGTTGAACTTCCTGAGGGGTCACCTCTCAAGCCTGTACAGCTGCTTCTGGATGGCAACTCTTCCCTTCAGCGGGTTAACCACACAGTGTCATCAACAAACTTGCTGAGGGTGCACTCAGTCTCTCTGTCCATGGTGCCAGCAAAGTTGTTAAACAGCAGCAGTGCAAATACTCATCCCTGAGGGCACCACCTGTCACTGATCTCCATTTGGATATTGAGCCACTGACAGCAGCTTCCTAGAGTGCAGCCATCCAGCCAATGCCTTATCCACTGCCTGGTCCATCTGTCAAGTGCAGTTCTCTTGTCTGGAGACAAGGATATCAAGCAGGACACTGTCAAATGCTGTGACACTTGGCTTTCAGTTGTTGAAAACAAAACAACCTTCCTGCAAAAACAGAAGTGTCAGTCTTGGCTCAGCAAGACTTTCAATGTTTGCAAGTGCTTTCACTACATACCTGAGTTTTCCATGCCCTAAAATGCCTCCCTGCAAGAGGACAGTGATGTACTATGTAGGACTTGGTTAAAAGTCCATGTACAGACTACCATGTGCTTTTGCAGGGAGAGAGACCCAGTCTGTTCAGCATATTTTTTGATGTGGTATGGTCTACAGAAGTGTGATATGTGAAAACAAAGAATACTGATTCCTGTTATAACAGCCCTATGTGTACATCTTAGTGGCCTGGAATGTTCTGGGACATACTGGTGTTCTCTGCCAGCCTGCTTCAGTGTTGCTTTAAACTCAGTAATACCGTGTTTGCATCTTTTATAGGTTCAGCAGGATGAAGTAACAGAAATAGATGTTTTAGTAAAGGACCTGAGAGTACTTAGGCATTCCAACTACACTGTCCCTCTGAAAGAGAGCATGCTGTATTCCCTGCCAAGGGACAACGACGTGTTATTTACACTGCCCAACCTCTCAGGAAAAGGTATCTCTCAGCTGTTAAGTATTATCTTCATCCATATTCAGTGTATTGCTTTACAGGGTAAGAGAGCATCATTGATCCCTTGTTTTACATAGTGAAAGAGTGTCTTCATTATCAGGCATGGGTTTTATTTTATGTCTTGGTTTTTGTATTTTTTAAACACCTAAATTCAACTCTTCATATTAGGTATTTTATTTGATTGTTTTCAAATCTGCTCTCCTTTGAAGTACTTGATACTTGGCAGTCTGCAGTCCAAACATCTGATAGGAATAAATTTCTCTCTCAGATCTGCAATGGAAATTTCTCTACAGCTCCCTCTGTTTTCTGAGAATGAAAGAGAAAACTGTAGAGGAAATACCTGTCTGGGTCAATTCCAAACCACAGAACAGTTTTATTAAACTTGAGTAACTTAAAAGCAATAGAAGTTATTTGATGCCTTAGTTTTATTTCAGTTTTGTTTAATCAAAAACTGTCAAGGATTTAATTGGAGTAGAATATTTTGATCTAGTCCATCACCTTTTGATCTGATGACAGCTGAAATTTACAGCTAAGGGCATAGCTAAAGGCTGCACTGTAACACTGTTTCTGCTTCTTATCAAGTTGACTACTCAAGTCAAAAAAAAGCCTTCTGTGTTCTTGCTGTAAATGTGTGAGAACTGTACCCTCTGTAGAGAAACACAGCATGTCTTTATTTTCCTGCAGAGTGAGTCAAACAAAAAGCAAACTCTCCACTAAATTTAGCTTTTCTTCTTCAGATATTCAAGATCCACTGCAAACTACCAGTCAGTACCTCATCCAGCAAGTAGAAACTACAGTGGATGAAGAGACATTACCTGGCAAGTTACCAGAGACCCCTCTTAGGGTAGAACCTCCATCTTCTTACAAGGTGCTTTTGTTTGTTTGCTTGTTTTAATTATTAGTATATACAGACAACCACTAAGACCAGTGGATTTCTGCAGATAAACAGAGCCCCAAAAATGCCCCCTCCTAAATTACCATTCAGCAATGACAAGTCCAGGAGGAATCCATTTGGCTTCTAAATCTTGCCATGTTCTGGCCACACAGATACTTCCTGATAGTCACTTGTGATATTTACATTATACCGAGATAAGCATTTTTAACAATTTCAAATACTGCTTAAAGTCCACCACTCTGCTCAAGAGCTTACCCCTCTGAGAAATGGACCATTGGTCTCACCTGCTGTAGGAAACACAGTAACAGCTGGAGAAGTTTCAGTTCCAGTTTAGGCAAGGATGTGTTTCACAGCCTCCTCTCTGGCCAAAACATTTCACAGTTATAATCCACTGTCTGCTGTGTTCAAGTGTCCTTTATTTTCCAAAAGGGCCTTTAATGAACAGAGAACTAAACCTTCACCAGTTTCAAACTTTGAACAATTAAGATCTGAGCCACCAGTCAATTCCATCATGCTTTTAGGTATGTTTAAGAATATATGAGTTTCAGTAAAATTATCACCATGTAATGTGATTTACCAGTAGCTAAAAAACCCCCAAAAGCCCAGCAGTTGCTTTGTTTTGTAATCTTTGTATTTTTACCTGTTTTGTAGGTGATGTGCCAGTGGGTGGAAGACTTGAGAAAAAGGTTGTGCAGATTCTGGTTTCAGTCTTTACCTATCTTGTTTAGTTTCATGGAAGTTGTTGTTGTTGGAGTTGTTGGAGCAGCCCTTATTATCAAAGTTTTAAAGGTGATTCTCCCTTCCTGTGAAAATAAGTAAGTAATTGTTGTAATTCTTTTTTTTGCTGTGATGAAGGCAAACTGTTGACTAAAAGAATCTTCCAAGAAGCAGGCCCATTCTGTAGGATAATGGTAGAAGAATTCAATGAGAAAGCTAAGGGTAACTTTCCATTCCAAGTGCACTTCTGACACATAAGCATTTCAGAGAGACATGGGAAAGTATTTAATTGGAAATGTCTTTAGCTGAGCTGTCATACTGCCAAATTTTTATCAAGTCTTCTAAGGACTACACTGTGAGATGTTATTAACATAGTTCCAAGAAAGGGTAGAAACTAGGGTTAAACAATTCCAGCATCTCCAAATCTTTTCCATACTCCTACTGTGTTGGAGTTTTACAGTAGTTCTGAAAGGCCTCAAATTGGCTTGGCAAATTTGTGTGGTAGTTCTCCAACGGGGACCAACCTGTGTAGGGAGCTTCCAAGCCATTGTGACTGGTGCTGGCATAGGTGGCAAGAGGCCACAAATAAAGCTTATTTCCTGCAAGGGCTGTATCCACTCAGTGTGTTACCAGCAACACAAACATTTTTCAGGAAAACAAGGTCTCAGAACAGGAGGCAGAAGGATGAACTGCAGGTAACAAATCAGTGTAGATTTAGTGCTGCAGTGGGCAAGCATGTGCAGCAACCTAAGTCAGCTCTGGAAGAGCTGTTCCTTGGATCTTCATGTTCTTTGGGAAGCGACTGACAGTGCAGCATGCTTCATCAGCCTCAAGCACAGCTGATGTCTTCAAATGCAGCTGATCAGCTGTGCCTCTGAATGGCTCTGCATGCAGTTAATTTATATATCCACTTGGGAGTAGGAACGGCCTTGGGCCTTCTGACAGACCAGGAAAATGGAGGGCTGGAAGATGAGGAAGGTTGGAAACTGCAGTGACAAAAGAGGCAGTGCTTCCCCTGGCATTTCACACAGCGTGCTGTCAGATGAGAGACCTTCCCTGGTCAGAGCAGAAACAGTGGAGAAACACTTTGTACCTTTCCCAGTAGTAAGCAGCTTACCACTGGCAGTAAGTAGCTTAACACTGCCATGTATGCAACTGAACTAAGTAGAACTGGGAAGAAAATTCTAATCCCAGCAGACTGTTCAGCAAAGTGGATGATGGCCTGTCCATAGCAGAGGTCAGTATGGAGCAGAGGAACCAGCTTGCAGTAATTTCTCTTCACTTGAGGAACATGGGGCTTGCTCATGCCTTGTTAGAGCGTAAAAAGAATTGGAACTGCCTTCTCCTCTTTAAAAAAACAAACCAACCAGGGGAAAAAAAACCTCAAAAACAACCCCTAAACCACACAGTTACTTTCTTGCTACCTGTGTAAAATGGTCCTCTAAAGAATGCTAAAATCTTAACTCAGGATTGTAAACCAGTAAGCAGGAGCAGAACAGCTTATCTGGTGAGTAACAGTTGCAGATGTGAGTTGGGACCTCATCCCAAGTCTTTAATGCCATTCTATCAGTTACACGGATAAAACTGGAGGCTGTTGCTGAGTCCTGGAGAATCAGCTGTAGGTCCTGACAGCAAACAGTTTTATGCTACTATGAAACTGAGCAGATAGAGCCTACACTGCTGACGTTTCAGATGTAGAAACTAGGCAAAGGAGCCCTCAGAAACCACAGCCAGTATGTTTTGGAAGCATTTTTCATTGCAGCTTCACGTAAGAGGTATTATGAGGGTAATACTTGGTTGATTTAAACTAAGTTTGGGGAGTTTAGGAATAAGTCTAATTTTTAGAACACAGAATGTTTTGTGTATTGTTTTCTAATGCCAGGTAACCTTACCTTTCAGAGGCATCCTTCTCCTGGATCAAGTCAGCTTTGTACCTGTGACTACCATCAGCCTGCCTTCAGACCTTTCAGACAGGAAAAATGTTTTAGATGAGAAAGCATGCACTTAATACAGTATTTACTTTGGAATTACTGGTTTTTAAAAACACACTTTTAGTTGGTCTTATATTTGGCACCTAATCTTAATACCTTGGGTTTTTTTCCTACTAAGAAAACTAAGTCAAGTAGATTAATTGACAAAGGGCCACTCAGGCCGAGGCCCAAAGCTGACTTCCTTGTGCCTCTGCATAAACAAGCAGCCTTTTCAGAAGCTTCAAAATAGAACAGCTGCCTTTTCAGAAGCTTCAAAATAGAGCAGCTTTCCACCCTGAGGACTACCATTGGTTTTAACTTCTGTGAAGTCACTTTTCCACACCTCAGACAAGATGCTGGCTGCCTTCATGCCCATAAACCGAGTCAGCTGTCCTGACTAACACGATGATGAAATTCAGGGTGTCCTTAAATCCACAGATAGCATTCTTCAGAAAAAGATGAGGGAATATTGCAAACATCAGCTGTGCCTGCAAACCTAAGCAAAGCTGCCCCACCTAGTTCCAGGTCTCATAGGATCTAGTATGTCTTGCAAGGAAGATACCACTACCAAACATTTGTGTTACTCAAAAGATCTGACATTTTATATATGCAAAGCAAAAATTTGAACAGCAGATTTATATTTCAAGCACTTTACATTTTTATGGTCCCTTCCACTCATAAAAATTGTTAGCAGTAGTAACCATCTTGCTTTTTGTATCTGTGGCAGCAGTACTCTATGAAGTCCCAAAAGAAAAATGAAAATTCCATTAAATTCTACGGAAATACTGGCTTACTGTTGCTGAGTGGGCCCAGTCTGCTCATGCCAGTTTGTACTGTTAACATTTTTTCAAATAAACATTTAAATTGTTTATTAGACTGTGCTCATGTGTGCATTTATATCTGGTAAAACAGCAGTTTGCCAAACATTTCAGACTCAGGGCACTATCTGTTTCTTAGCTTTTCATTGTTCTTACTTACAAAAATTGTCTGTCAAAAGAATAAGACCAAAACCTCACAACTGTAACTGCTTAGCACTAGACTGAGCACAGTTATCATCTGAGTGATCAGAAGTACATGTGTTCAGCTGGAGTTGTTAAAGAGTGAGGGAGAAAAGCTGGGATTCCCCCCTCCTCCTGCCCTAAGGAAACATTATCATGAGTTAATTGAGATCCAAGTTACTCAGATGATGGTCCTTACAGCTGATCTGTGACGGGAGCAACTCTCATTTTCTCACTGAACTGACAGCACTGCAGTGATAAAAAGGAAAATTTCTAACACTGACTTGGCTTTACAAAAAAACCCCAAACTTCGCCACCCAGCAGTGCAGTGTGGTACACACCACAGCAGCTCAAGGTAATGGGGACACTGCTCAAACTTCCCGTTGTTTTTTATTTTTTTTTCTAGTACCTTGTGGGTGGCAGAGGGATTGCCACCCATGGCTGAACAGGAAATTGCTAGGATTAGCACAGGAATGGTGACTGCATAGGTGTAGACAAACTTCTCTGTATGTGGGTATTCCCTGGCCCCCCATTAGGACAGTTCAAGAAGTGATGTACAAGTCTGAAGTTAGCTTCTTCTGGGAAAAAAAATATAGGATGGACTGGAAACACAACAGTTCTCCCATAGTGCACAAACACAGTAGGAATTACACTGCAGATGGAAATTCAGCAGCTGTTTGCGTGTGCTCTTTGCTTCCCTCCTTATGAAAGTGGAAACCAAGCACCTGCATCAGCCACAAGGAGATTTAGCTGTTCTAAACAGCTGCAACAAATCCATGGTTCAGCCTGAAAGTGTTGGTACTGTTTCAAAACTTGGCTGATTTCTGCAAAGTTACAAAAGAAGTATCACCACCAGGTTAATGAAATTCTAAAAATAGTGCAAATCTTGAACTTAGTAACTGCCAGACAGTTTCTGCTGCTTTATGGAGCTTGAGTTACCAAGTCTTTAAATAAAGCTTTTGTGTTTCTGTTTTAGCTTGCACATTGTTTTCCCAGATCACGAGTCTTGTGCCTTTCAGAGGAGTGCTACTCTGAGCTGGCACCACTCTGAACTATTTTGTAAATCGATTAAAAAACACCTCACCCAACTAAGGCAGTAAGGAATGGGCAACTGTCCTCCATGCCAGTCATGGTAGGTCTCATTTTTCCAGGACGTGAACTGATCGGGACACATGTGCCCTCTAGGGGAAGGTATGTGGGGAGACTGGGAACTGAAAAAGAAAACCCAACAAAACCCATCTACCAAAAATAGCGGTAGGCTCATAGAAACAGCAACATCATCTCCTCCCAAGCACCTCACTGCAGTCCTTCCTGCCCTCAGAACTGTGTATCACCACATTGTGTGTTCCAAACCAAAATGAACCTCTGAGCTACAAATTCAGCCTCTGTCACCTCTACTGTACTATGCATTACAGAGATGTTAATTTTGTTCATTCAGAGTGAACAGGGCTGGTTGAGTACTAAACTGCTGCTTTTAAGTTGAGGTTTACTTTAGGAGTTTTCAAAATATATCACACTTCGACTAAGTGGCCTGCTTGATGGACTGCTGCCAACTCTCCCTTCTTATGTGGGAGACAGATAAAGTATTCTGGTTTGTTTGCAGTGAACTGTGAGAAGAAATCTCCTGCAACAACAGCTGACAGCTACACTCTAATCTTTACATACAAACAGAAAAATAAGTATTAAGAGTACCTTGAAGCATCTTCAAAATACTGCGTATTTTTATTAACTCTGACATGTAAGACTATCTGAAAATAATAAATCTGTTTTCCTGTTCTGGAAATGGAAGCCTATAAATGTACACACACTCGTATACTCACCTCAACTTTTTCCTGTCATTTCTGGGTTCATCACGCCAGCTCCTCCCAGGGATTCAGGAGCTCTCACAAGATCTCAGTGTCTTACTTGAGCCTCTCATCACTGACACTGCTGGAAGTCCCTTTTCAGCGTGTCCAGCTGTCACTCACAACATAGCGATGAATTTTAGGTACACGAACAAGATGCTCACAATAATGGCATTTACACAGCTGTGTCTTTGAGATGCACTTGCCTCCTTCTCAAGACTGCAACTCTGCCTTACCATTTGTCCTTCCCACTTACCTTGGAGCATCTGAAGAGACACATGAGCAGGAATTCCACAACCAGCATTATACAGCATGTTATCTACCAGCTGGAACAAGTCCAGACCTATTTGATTCATGAAAAAATCATGAAGTTTACCCATAAGCAGAGCTACAGCTGGCTGCACTGGGAGGAGCTAGCAGGAAGAAGTGTTTCCCAAACAGTAGAAGATGGATAGAAATTAAAGGTGGTTTATTTACAATTACCACTGTTCAGCAAAATCTGAAATTATTACCTGGATGGACACTGCAGAACCATTCTCAGATGATAAGTGGCATGTAGAAGCATTTAAGTAATGAAAAATGAGAATTTAGATTTTATGTCAACTGTAAAGCCAATCATCAACTGAGCACAAACACAACACATGCTGCCTTATCAGAACAACCATGTAAACCAGACTCAACTCACCAGTCTAGCATTTTGCTGCTTGCACTACCAGACAGTCAAGGAAGAAACACCCATTTCAGAATTAATACCAGAAAGCTTTTGATTTATCAGACTAACAAGGAAACTACATGTGACAGCATCAATGCTGGCTGCACAGAATTAGTTTACACCGGCTGGATGTATTTTAGTATTATTTAACAGTTCCTGTTGCTCAAACTTCACTGACTCCATTGACTGTTCCAACACGAGAGTTGCTGTTCCACATCTCAGCCTTTGCAAAGCTTCTTTAACAACAGTTTAAGAGTAAAATTCTCCAAGATCAGCTAAGAAAACTATCTGTGTAAACTGCATCTTGTTTGTCCCATTTTCAAGTTCTCAGCATCCCTGACTCACTTAGCGAGTTTTTGTTCGTTTTTTTTTTTGACACAACAGCAATTTTTCAAGACTAAATATAAATACTCTGATGAAAGGAGTTCTAGTATTAAAGTAATTTTAGAATCTTGAAAATCAAATCAGATACCATCAGCATTTGAGAAAAAGGGATGACTTCTGAGCTAATTCAAAGAGTTAGGCAGAACTTGCATTTTAGAAAAAAAATTTATTTAGGCATCTGTTGCTCTTAAATTACAAAAGTTAAAAAGAGCATGCAGTGCACTGACACATCACCGATTACTTCTAAAGCTGTTTTAAGACATAAGGTGGTTTCTTCGAGAGAAGACAACTCAACATGATCCAAACTCAACTATCCATTTCTCGTATTTCTCAATGTCCGCAGCAGAAACAGATTTAGAAACTTTCTTCAAAGCTATTTCAAAGTCTTCCATAGTTGTTGGCATGTGCATTTCATCTCGGGGAAGATTTCTTATCTCTTCTGGTGTCAAGCCTTCAATACGCCTTCTCATAGCCATCAATGATGCATCTCTAGTCACGAGGGTAAGAAAATAAAATCATTACTCAATACAGCACGGTGAGTTCAGTTGTTTGAAAGGCTCAACACAGCATTCCAGTTAAGCTGCTGCATTCAAAAAGATTCAGTAAAGAATTGTAAACTTTTATGGGAAGATCTCCCAAGTGCTTGTACAAGCTACAATACCATGTGAACCATACTTTTCAAACATGGCATTATCCTCACTGGATATCTCAACAGCTACTACTCACAGGCTCGGCAAAAGAGGTAAAGACACACTGGTTTAGCTGATGTCACTGCACGCCTATTATGTAGCTGCTGTTCATAGTATTTTTAAAGAGGAACAAGGCAATAACAATTTCACTCCTCCTAGATACAGAAGTAGTAGCTGGAGTGTTTTGAATCTTCCCTGGTTTGAACAGGAATCCCAGTTCAAAGACAGAGGAGCCAACAGTATCTACCTCCAACCTGTACACTCAAGAACTAAATGTTAAATAACAAAATCTGTTCTGTCTGTAGTTCCTCAAACTTCTGACCTTAATGAGCACTGAGTGTTTTTACAAGCGTGTCATTTTCTTTCATGTTAGGTTTGACCAGATTTAGATTTTCAGCAGTAAATCTGGTAGCAGCAGGTGATAAGCTGGTGAGATGATCATTAGATAACACTGGAAGGCTGAAGTTCCTGCTAATTCATTGTTGTATATCTTATAATAACGAGAAGACACTGCTTATCTGTCTAGCAGTAAAAAAGATGGAAGTGTAATCTCAGTGATACCACAATAGTATATTGTGTCATATCACAAGGTGAGAATCCAAAGAGAAAACCTTACACATTGTCTTCCAGAAGGATTTAGAAAAATGGTTTGAACACATTCTGTTTCAGTACCATCCCCTCCTGCTAAAGGAAACCATAACTGTCAGACTTCAGGAATTTACTAAATAATTCACAGAATCACAGAATATTCCAAGTTGAAAGGGCCCCACAAAGATCATCACGTCCAACTCTTAAATGAGCAGCCTGTACAGGGATCAAACCAACAATCTTGATATTATGAGCACCATGCTCTGACCAACTGAGCTAATCTCAGACAGAGTTAATTAATAAAATAAAATCTCTAATACAGGAACTAAAATTTCAGAACAACCAAAAGGTTGCCTTGTTGAACTCCATCTCCACCAAGTATCACCATGCTTCACCGTTACAACATCATGTGTAAGCCATAAGCTACTGTTACACAATGGCCGGGGGGGGGGGGGGCGGACATTCCATGCATCTAATTTGCTTCCAGACAGCAGTTAAAAAAAACAAAGTCCAGCAAAAACAATCCAGCCAACCAACCAAGCAACAAGCCCATCATACCTTAACACACTAACAGAACTGAAGTGCAGCTGCCACCACTTCCTTTTGTAAAGTCATTTTATGGACAGTCATTCCAAACTGAACTCCTGGTGCTCTCTCAAATGCAATCTTGGTGCCTGGAGAAGCACCAAAGCTCTATTCAAAAAACAGGCAACCACCCACTGGAAGACACAACAGGTGCCAGCTCTGTTCTAAAGGCCTTTCAACATTGACAGTCCACTCAAAACAACAATTCAAAGTTAGTTCATACTGACATCTAATCTGCAATTTGGATGCATTTTGTATTTCCTGAATGTCTTTTTAAAATGAAGGTTCACCTTTATTTCCCCCTGGTTATAAGCTGACTGCTAGGAACTGTAATGTTACCTCAGACTGGTTTCCACTCTGGCTCAGCGAACTTTGGACTTCACCTCCAATTCTTTAAGATAGGAAGGTCATTTCAGTGAACCAGTGTTCTTGGTCCACTTAGTCTTATGTTTTGCATGTATCACTAGCAAGGACTGTCATAGTATACAGGTCTGAACTTATATGCTTATATGCTAAGAGCCTGAACCATAAAAAAGCACTTTTAAATCATCCACATCTTTTTATCTCAATGTAAATGAAACAACCATTTCCAAGGGCTGTCTCTCCTGACACCAAGGACAAAGTGTAAATGCACAGGCTCATATGAGTACTTTCTTAGTGATTTCAAACAATGGACATCCAAATCCCAGTTTATCTGGATTTCTGCCTGCTGCCACCTCAGTCATCACTTCAGAGACTGCCACAAATAGAAGATTCAGATGTTTCTTTGTGTTTTTTAATGTTTGCCTTTTTTTTCGTTTAACGGTATTTGTACAAAGGGGCTTTGGTGAAAAAAATCGAAATTAATTGTGCACAAATACATACACACATAAAATTCACTGAAAAACATTACAAGTATTTTTGTTTCTAAAATAAGTGTATTGACATTCAGTATAAAATTAATGACAAACAACAAACACTGAACAGACTGGAGGAGACAAACTGCAGCTAAAATGCACAAAACAGCAGACCAAATAAACTCTCTTTCATTTAACATTAACCTATTAGCACAAACTCCTTTCAAAGCAGAACCAAGATCAAAAGAACACCAGAAATTCATCTCACAAACCTACAAAGGAAACAAATCTCCACAACACAGATCCAGAGCAACTAACGTACCATTCTTTTCCCAGACACTGTGCAAGGTTTGTTCAGGAAACCGTACTGAGGCTTCAAACTTTTAGCTCAGCCTGCAGTGGCCCTGCTGACAGAGCCTTTGGTGGCAGCTTTGTGCACAGGCCGCTTGCTTTCATTGCTGTGGCACAGCACATTGTCCTCTCAGCTGTGCTGACACATGTCTGCAGAGCCATGCTAAGAATCTAGGCAAGAAACGGATCCACATTTGAGGAAGCAGCCAGGCGGTGCTTTTACTCCAGCTCTCTCATCCTGCTCAAAGTACAGACCCACAAAAGTTGGGCTGGAACAACTAGGAGCTCAAGCCTTGCCCTGCCACACTTCAGTGCTACCTCCAAAGCCTGAAAGCAGCATTGCACAGGTGCTTATCAGATGACAAGAGCACCTTAAGCAGCTTCGGTTCTCTGTCCCGTACTGCACAGCTCGGTTTGCCACTCCTGCAACTGTGCCAGTGCAAGTCGTCTGATGTAAACAGGACAACAGGCACTTGTCTCTTAATAGATCACTCTCCTCCTTCCCCTTCCAATTCTTCAAAGAAAATGAAAGGAAGAATTAGAAGATATTTTTAGTCAATTATTTCAGGAATCTAGGCTAGAGAATAGGCCCAACAACTGTATGCCAACAGTACAGATCAGACAGGGAAATGAAGGAGGTAGCAGAAAACTTTACTCAGTCTCATCACAAAAAAACAATGTGCTGAGTACACAGCTCTTGTACCATCACACAAGACTCTACACCTTTTCCATGTGATGAAACAAGAAAACTCCATGTTTTCACTTTAGTTATTCCAGCCTCTATCACTGTTGCCTCTTCCATATGGATTTCCACAGAAGTCATACAGCCCAAGCAGAATGACTGCAAGTCTGCAAGTTAAAGTTTACCATCCTCTGGATAGTCCTCATGCATGGAATTTAGTCTATATGAAAGAAGGTGGAATTTTACCTAAATCACAGCTTATTAGATTACTAGGTTGCAACAACTACTCTTCAAATGGAAACGAAGGTAAATATTAATGCAGTATTTCACCTTTTAGCTATACATGAAAGACAAGTTACCATCCATTTTTATCCAATAACTTTAAATAACGTAAACTGGTTATCTTACAAACAGTTTTCCAAAAGTTTGCAGCAGTCGTAACACAAATTATGCAATGCAACTTACCTGCATACGTTGGTAATGTCTGCACCTGAATAACCCTCCATTTTCTCAGCTATGTTTGCAAGGTCAACATCATCAGCCAGTTCCAGTTCTCGCAGATTTATTTTTAGGAGTTCCTCTCTACCTTTGGCTAATCACAGAAATGAAAATTGAGTCTATATAATTTGCTTTCTGAAGATAAATAATAAATTGAAGGAGGATAAGAGGGAAGAATGAGAAAAAAGACGCTGTACTTGCTACAAGAGTCCATCTTCAAGATGGTCCTAAATCCATAAGTGAATTTGCATATGTGTATCAATTAGATTTTTAAACCAAGTGATAAATATTAAAGGAATGTTGATAAAGTTTAGATTTTAGAATTTTTAACCATTCCTCTCCCCAGTTCTTCTTACCTGATGGTAAAGGAATGTAAATTCTCTTTTCTAATCTCCGTCTTAGGGCTTCATCAATATCCCAAGGAAAATTAGTAGCAGCAAGTACCATGACCATCTTGGAAGGATCATCATTTTCAGTAGCCCCCCCGACACCTGCAGGGGAGAAAAGAGGAGGCAAAATACACATATGGGTTTTTTGAAATTTCATGTTCAGAGAAAACAGCTCTGCACTATTAAAGCAGCTATTCTACTGCACTTTAATGAGCCCAAGCATAATAGAATCACCAAGCGCAACAGAGTTTGCTTTTTCATCTCTATGACAGCCTGCAAGCATAAATGGAAGCTTGGTTTAAACGGCAGCAGGGGCATAGGCCACTGCTCAGACCAGGAAGTTCCTCTCTATCATGGCTAGAGTGGTGTTACAGCAGAGTCGTTTGTACTTCTGCCACAACAGTGGTTAGATTTTCACGTCAACATCTTGTAGCAGTAGGTGAGGAAATAAAACAAGCCCAGCACCATCACCACACCAAAAACCAACACCCCCCACACTATTCACCAACAGCTACACAAAAACAGCATGACTCCTCTACCAGGTGTGTTCACTTCTGAAGTCAGGCCAAAGGTTTCATATGTACAGGTGGACTGTACAAACTGCTGAAGTGAATGTTTAAATTTGGTGGACTAAATCACAACAGCTTAAGAGACAGAACACCTCAGTTTCTAAATACTATGAATCTGCTACAACAGGAAGAAGCTAATTTTGGCAAAGTTGCTACTCTCCCTACTGTTCTTTGCTTAGAACAACAGGATTGGGCTGTGGGATAGCCATTGTACCTAGTCTGCCTGAGAGTCTGCACATAAAACACTTTTTATGAATGCCTTAGTAAAAGGATTCAAATAGTTCTAACTAATAAAATCAGATTATGTACATACTTGACATGAGAAGAGTATTAGAGCTCTGCTGCTCTTTAAAGACAAATAAAAGGGTACCAAGATCAGAGAAGGAAAAATAAATATGCAAATCTTCTGACTCATGGACTTCGATCACAGATCACTTCACAGATTAGCACTTCTCAATAGTTCCTTTCCTCCTCTCCTCCCCAGTGTATAAAATGGATGCATCTATAGCAACTCTGCACTGTTACCTACTTTTGAACTTTGTTGATTTGTGAAATATTAGCCACGTATTTGTAGTGACGACAGTGTTTTAAAATGAAAACTCTCCCTTCCACTTCTACAGAACAGAAAATTTTCACTTGTTATTTGTATTTTAGGAGAAAAAGAGATCCCAAAGAAGTTAACTGTAATGCTGCCTTTGAAGTTTAAATAGAACCAGGTAACAGTTCTTTTGAACTATTTTTTATTTAATTTTGAAGAAGTGAGTGATATGTCAGGCAAAGACTGAGAGAAGCAGGATTTTTTTCTGCTGCTCTTTTGAAATCTTGTATTTTCCACCAAATTTTCCTTATTCTGGGTCACTAATACAAGATCATAGCTCAGAGGCCAAAAGATTGTTAAATAATGTCACTTGCAGATTTTAATCCCAATTTCATGTAAGGCTTTTGAAAAATTAAGTTTTCCCTTTTTTTAGGGTTGGTTGTTTGTTTGTTTGTTTTGGTTTTGTTTGTTTGTTTTTGGGGGTTTTTTTGTCCCTGAATTTTCCTCCAGTCCAGCAGTTCCCAGTGATCAGGTTATTTACCATCCATCTGAACTAGCAGCTCTGCCTTCACACGTCGGCTGGCTTCATGCTCCTCCGAAGTTCCCCTGCGGCTGCAGATGGAGTCTATCTCATCAATAAATATGGTTGTTGGGGCATAAAATCGAGCCTGAAGAAAGCAAAGGACAAAGCAGAAGCTGAAATAGCAGTTCACTCCCACTTAAGAAGCAGCAGCATATTCAGAGCTGAGTAATGATGTATCTACCCCAGCTTCTAAGCACGAAACAATCCCCACCCTTCCCTCTCTTGGACGCCAGCACTCAGGTACAGAGCAGCTGTGCATTCATTCAGAGCGTTTGAGTAGAAGAGCTTCCAGCAAAGAGCTTTTGGCAAAGTCCTGTAGTTGTTTGGGCTATAAACAAACATTTCATAAGCTACAGGCAGTTTCCCACACTAGGAGTAACATTTTTAACTGTGAAAGTCATCACAGAATGCCTGAATGAGATTTCATTTAAAGCCAGGATGAATGTTAAGCTGGGACACCATGACACGGAACCTGTCCAAGAGATAGGTCAACTGCAAAATAACTGACCTTTTTGAAAATAAGAGCATTTAAAGACAAGGATCCAGGATAATAAAAGCTATTGCATTAGAGCAGTTGAGATGCTGTTCATTGTGTTATCTGCATTTTTGACCAATCACATAAAAGGAGCTGGTATCCTGCCTAACAAACTATAACGTAAAATATCTTTTATTTCCTGCCTTTTCTGATTACTATAATTGCAACTCTGTTGTCCCCTTCAGTACTGGGCACTCTAGCAAACACTGCACGCACACGTGGTAACACATGGCAAAAAAAGACAACTATTTTCTCATCCCATTTCAAGTATTATGTGTGCTCTGAAGTCAACTACAGTTTGGAAGGCCACTTCTTTTAACCACAAACGAAAAACCACCCACAAAAAGCCATGCAGTCTAAATACGGTTCTCACCAAGAAAGTAATTAATTCCATCCCTAGATTTACATTCAAGTATGTCCTGCAGCACTCACCAGCTGATAGTGAGCTACCTCTTAATGTAAGACAACCTATTTTTCAGCTTTTATGAATCCATTTAGGAATAATCTTGAAATGCAAATGGGCAAATCAGAAATGCCCCAAGCATCTGAAGCTTGGAGAGCTCCTTATGTATCCTATGAGTTTGAAACCTTGGTAAGGTTTCACTGTTCCAGAGGTGATTCTACTTCATTATCTCACTGTTCATGTTCAGAAACTTAAATCACCATTTCAAACAGCAGACGAACAAGTTTCTCAGATTCTCCTCTGTATTTTGAGGTAAGTGTGGAAGAAGAAACATTGAAAAAGGTTGTCTTGCATTCAGTGGCTACAGCTTTTGCTAGGAGGGTCTTTCCAGTACCAGGAGGACCAACCATCAGCACACCCTATTAAAAGGAAAAAGAACCACTGTTAGGACAAAAATCAACAGAGAATTTTACAGTTTGTTTAGTGTAGTAGTAAACTACTGGATGTAAAGTTTCCCTTGAAAAGTTATTCAAAGGTAAGTAATGAATACCATTGCTTACTCACAAACATGTAGCTGAAGACAGTGTGGAGGTTGCTGTTTATTTTGTTATTATTTACAACAATTTTGTTGTTATTGTTTACAATAAGTTTTGTTACTGAAACGTGGGAAGAATTTATTTAAACTGAAAAATATTTGAAATTTCTTGTTCTGCCAAGATCCAATCCCAAAATCCTACTAATGATCGCAGGAACAGATTTTTTCATACCTTCCACGGTCTTCTAATCCCCTTGAAAAACTCTGGCATCCACATTGGTAAAACTACAGCTTCCTTAAGCAGTTTTTTGGCTTCTACTAAATCAGCAATGTCATCCCTGACAAGAAAGTGAAAAGTTGTTTGACAGAATCAGACAGCAGGCAAAAGAATCATTCCACAACTCAAAAAACTGCACAATAAACTTTTTGTTATGCATTGGCTCTCCCATAAATCTAATTCATTTTCCTGAATTGTTTACGTTCTAATGGCAAAAGCCTGGAACAGCTACAATTAACATCTGCCTGGCAGACTCTAGATGGATGCAAAAGCAAAAAAATAAAAGAACTATTTCACTAGAACACCACTGTCAGTATTCAGAGAAAGACAAGCAGAAGAAAGCAGGTTGGTTAAACTTAGGCTAACTACCAATTATGCTTTCTTCTTTTGCTGAGAGGTTGGATGTCCCTGAAACTTAAATACCATCTTTCATTGTTACAAGAACAGCCTGCTGAAGACTAGTAAATGGAGTGAAATTAAACAGAATTTTTAGAATTCTTTTTCAGAGTTATGAAAGTGTTAATTCTTAGATACGTTATAGTATGGTCTTATTTCCTTGAAAGTAACTTTCAGGGCATTCCTCTTATCAGCATGTGCCCAGTTAATATTTTGGTTTCAAAACACATTTATATGAAGAACTAGTTTCAAATCTGAAGTTGTAACTTGAGATTCAATATAAAAATTGAAACATAAATACTAAACTGAAATACAAGACAGTTGCATGCACTCAAAGTGTTTTGTGGGACTGTTCAGGTTTTTTTTAAAGCCTACTTTACTTGCCAGAAGATTTTTGCTCATTAAATCCTCACAAAACCACCTAAGCTTGGAAATATTCAGAACACAAAACAACCTGTATACAAGGTTTAATATTTAACACATTTATGTAAAGGTATTGGCACAGGGTTGTATTTTATACTAGTGGCCACATGACACCCAGCAACATTTCAAAGGGTTCCTATATTGACATAACTCCTTTGTTAATCAGTTTTCTGTCTTGATATGCCCCAGAGTAGCAAAACAGATTTTCAAATGAAGAGACACTGACAGACGTTAGAAACGTTTCCATTGCAAAAGAGTATCTCAAAAATTGATTTTAGGACTCAGAAAATTTTGAGAATCTTTGTATGGCCAATCTGGACAGGACTGTAAACAACCTGATTTAGAGAAAGATGTCCCTGACATGGCAGGGGACTGCTTTAGCTGATCTTTAAAGGTCCCATCCAGCCCAAATGATTATATGAATCTATGTGTGGAAAAAATTTTTTTTGAGCTCGAGAAGTATTCAACTAAAGTTTAGTTCCCTATTTAAAGGCAGTTAGGAAAACCTGTAGGTACTTTTTACATGTAAGTATCTGTTAAAATACTTAATTCTTGTCATATAATGTGAGAGGAAATAGAAACAACACAAGAGACTAGCAGCAGTACTGAAACTTACCATCGAATGTTGGGATTCTGAGAAATTATGTCTCTTTCCAAAGCTTCTACTAAATCTTTGTCATAGCCAGTACTATCAAATTTCTTTGGTTCAGACTCTGAAATCTCAGATGTGGATTTGTTCTACATATAAAGGACACAACAATGTAAATACATGGCAATGGTTATGCTACTAATGAATTTTTACCACAAGTCCACAACAGCATCATATTTTTAGAAGGTGGCAACATAAACCGGCATGAAAATTATGAAGCATCCGGATTACAGCTGCACTGCAGGATGGATCTGTGTGTTTCACCCAGATTTCTGTAGTGCCGCTATTTCCTTCTCCCCAAAGCCAGCATGTTGTACTGATGCAGTTTCTTTGTTTAGGTACCTAATCAAAACTGCATACACTTATCCTAGTGTAAGAGTTTCTGCCTCTTCTACAGAAATCTGAAACTATCTGAGACAGAACAGGGGAAAATTTTGTGTAAGACTGGACTAAAAAGTGTCACACTGAGAGTATCTCAAATTCTCTAAGTGTCCTAAATATGCCACATATGTGGGACACCAAAAAAAAAAATTAAGCATGACTTCCATATGTAGAATGAGCAATGGTGATCTGCAGGGACACCATGGGGTAAAACCAGACTTAATTAACTAATACAGAAGCATGGACATGAACAGCAGAGAAGCAGCTCTGCAGCAGAGTTGAAGCAAAGAAGCTACATAGTTGAAAGGGCTCAAACAGCAGAGACCATGCAACTGAAAGGAAATAAAATGCACTAGACATACCCTGGTTTTATACACTTAACAGCAAGCACTGGTGATGACAGAACAACTGTAAAAGAGAAAAAGAGACCTATCCTGTCTCTCTGTGGGTATATTTTAATTGATAGAGGATTATTACTCAAAGACAATCTAATTTCAGCTCCTAATAAAAGTAGCACCTTACACAGCTAAACAACTCCACCCTTGTAGATTATACTATCTCCACAGGACAGGACACCTCGCCACAACTTAAGGTTGCTGAAGCTAACAAACTATTCCATGGATATTTGATTTATTTAGACCCAGGAAAACTATGAATCTACTATTTGCTGGTTTGCTGTATGGTCTCTTACCTTGATCATCTGCTAAATTTATGGAGACCAGAGCACAAAGCAAAAATTAAAGCACTCTGATTGCCAAGAACAGATCACAGTTCAAATATGTTGGGGTTTTGTTTGTTTACAACTGAAGAGAATATGGAGCTAGCAACATATCTCAAAAAAAAAAAAAAGAAAAAAGGCAAGGGTCTCATTTAGGGATTAAGTAAAATCTTGACATGCTTTGGAATAGGCAATTCGATCTTGGTTTAAATTATACCCAAAGCAATTAAGCCACAAGGACATCCCATGTGAATGAGCTTCAGCAGGCTCTACTTCAGAAAATTCCATGGTATCATTTTAAACAACTGCCTTCAGGTTGCAGTAAACATGCCACAGAATGGGCCATGCTGAAAGAGACCACAGTGGGTCATCTGGTCCAACCTCCCTGCTCAAACTGCACCATCCCACAGCACATAGCACAGGATTGTGTCCAGACAGTTCTTGAGCATCTCCAGTGAGAGAGACTCCACAACTTCTCTGGACAATCTGTTCCAGTGCATGGTTACCCACACAGTAAAAAAGTGCTCCCTTCATGGTCAGGTGAAACTTCCTATGCATCAGTTTCTGCCTGTTGCCTCTTGTCCTACTGCTTGGCACCACCAAGAAGAGCCTGGAAACATCCTCTTGGCACCCACCTTCAGACACATTTACCAGATCTCAACTTCCCAGAGGGATTGTTTGTTTTTAATTAATCCAAAAGCAACACTCTCCACAAAGGAAAGACACTTTACAAGGTGAGATTCAAATCAGCACACTGACATGAACAGAAGAAACATTTTATAGGCATGTCATTTTATAATACACTCAGTAGTAAGAAAGCACAACTGAGTTTCTCAACTCCATGAAGTTATTTGCAAGTGTACCTTTTCCTCTTTTCCTTTATTTTGCTGATCCTTTTTTTCCCGGCTGCGGACTGCCTTCCCTTTGTCATTGGGGTTTCGAGAGGACGGGCGGTGAGAGCCTCTGACAGCTGCACTTGCACGATTATTGTGACCTCTGCAATCACTGCACGGAGCAGACTGACGCTTCCTGGGTCCTGGCGAAGGTCTAATTAGTTGTAACATATGCAAAAAGCCTCAGTGTAAAGCTACTGGTGAGCACGACATAACCAAATCAACTGGTTGCAATCTGAAAAGCCATTTTGCTCAAGATAAAAATCTGTATGTCAGAAACAAGACAGGTATTTTTAGATAGTGACTAAAAATCCATTTTCCCTGTGCCACAGGCTCAGGGTCCACCTGCTTAAAACAAGTGCCTTGCTTTGTATATTTAATCGGTAGAAGTAATATGGAGCTTAGAAAAAATTAACAAACAAGGAATAATTTGGCAATACAGCTAAAGTAATCAATCTAATGGTCACTTTAGATCAAAATGCACAGTTCTGTGTCTGCTTTGTACATACTCCTGTCCCCTCCTTCATGCTACCCCTGGCATGTGTTAGAACCTCCAGTGAACCGCGTCAGATAGCTACGACAAAAAAAAACAGAAAGAAACAAACAAAAAACCACTAGACAGACAGAATTATGTCTTTAGCATCCTGAACCAGCTAATTAATGCCAACAGAGACAAAAGTGAAATTAAAACTCAAAACCAAACACCAAACAACTCGGGCAACAGTGTGTGGGGGGAAGAAGCTTGACTTTAGTCAGGACTATGTAAGATAAAACCCCCAGCACATTCTGGATTAGGCTGCCTCAAAATGACACCTCCTTCACCACAAATGGTGTCAAGCCGCTGGTGCAAGTGTTACACATCTCAGTTCAAGAAGAAAAATTACACCACAACAGGCTGAAGTCAAAGCACACTTTGTCCTGATAAATATTAATTTAGGTCTTCAGGTTTCCCCTTACCTACGTTCAGCAGGTACTGGCAAAGACCAGACTTCTGCATCGTGAGCTGGTAATTCTTGTTGTGAGGCTTTCAATGGAGTATTGTCTAGTTTAAAACTCTCCAGTGTTTTCATTATATCTTTCACATGCTTAGCTTCCACACTTATCTCCTGCCAAACCTGATTAAAAAAAAAAAAAAAGGTAGATTAAGCACATTGGAAATAAGTTTGTAACAGTCCTCTGTTCAAGCCCATGCAATGCCTGGATGGATTCCACAGGGTTTAACAAGCTACCTAATTCTACTTCAATAAGCAAGAATTATGCACATTAGATATTAAGGATGTTTTTCTGCCTTCCTCAGCACATTTAAAGAACAAACAAAGAGATTTTGGATTTAACAAAGAGACTTTTGACAAATTTTGCAGGTTAAACAGGTATGACAGAACCTAATAGACTAAGTATCAATCAAAAGTATCAACCTAATAGACAGATTATGAATGAAAAAAAAAGGGGGTTTTGTTGAAGACAAATTTTCAACTCACTTGCTATTTAAGGACCTCAGTCCCACTAAAAACATTGAGGGAAATAAGACCCGAATGGTACCAGGCTAAAAGACCTGAGCATAACAGGGGTACTCATCAGCACAGCTGTCAGGGCAGACAGTGCACTGGCTCCTCAGAGCCACGCTCCATTGATTGTTCTGCCACTGACACACAGAGAAATCACAAAGATGACTTAAACAACTCTATATAACAAAAAAGAAGCCTATATATAACAACACTAGTTTATGAGAGAATGGGGTAAGTCTTTTTATGTTTTTGTTTACATTAAGATAGGCGATTCTTGCTACTTCAATGCTTTTCCCTCAAGATGTCCCAGAAAAGTGCTATTTACCTGCTGCCATTTCTGCTGCAGATAGGTATCTCTCACAGAGTACAGATACTTATTCATTTGGTCAAGAACTCCCTGGTAGTAGACCATTGCAGAGTCATAATTTCCCAGTAAGGCATATTCACGGGCCAACTTCACATTCTCAATGATCATAACAAGGCTCATGTTCAACATGAAGCTGAAAAAAAATAGGAAATATTAAGGAAGTAAAAAACCAACTGAGTACTGAAACAATTTTTGCAAGTATTTTCATATGCTTATTACCTCATCTGGCATTTCAAAACATAGAAGCTGAGAAAACACTGGTTACCAAAAAAAGAAAAAAAAAAGGCCTAAAATGAATGTCATATATGTGAAAAGATAATGTTCTATTAGTAGAAATTAAACTTTTCACATCACAGCTTTGTCTCTTGTCATGGAGATTCTGTCAAAAAGCCCATGTAAGATATGCAAATTTAAATGCATTATTGTAAGTCACAATTGCATACTCTCCTTACCTCTCCTCTACTGTAAGATAGATCAGTATTTTACTGTGCCTGGCCTATGCTGTGTGGTTTTTAAAAAAAACCAAACAAAAAAAAAAAAAAAAAAAACAACAAAAAAAAACACCAAGCAAGCAACAAATCAAAGCCCGTCTTCCTAATGCATTATATTTCACGATTCTTTTTATTTTTTTTTGCCTTAACATTCCATGCATATGAGTTTTAATAGCCTGATTTTGCCTTGTGGAAAAACACTATTCTTCCATTAGCTTGATTTTACAATTCTTCTATTTTATATAATGTTTCTTTGAAACAAATATCCACCTTCCATGCCCAGCTTGCACCTTCCTATCACCTTAATTCTTACACCTAAAAGGAAACCCCTGTAAAACACTAAGGCTATTTAAGTTATCACTGAAAGGTAAGCAAAAGCCACAATTAAGCATTTAGTGTGTAACTACCCATTTTATTTAATGTATTGTTCAAACCATGCTGTTTTTCCCTGTCGGTGGTGCTTGTTTGTGGTTTTTTGGAGCATACATCATAGACTGTGACTACTTCCACTGTGCAGCACTAACAGAATCTGTGCTTTTAGATTAGAATAGCACAGAAGTATTATTTATACAAGTACAGTAGAAGCAGAAGTAGACTCATACTTTACAGTGCCACTGCACCTAGAGCAGTTGACCCACATTACTGTCAGTGTCTTACACACCCCATCCCCTTCTTCTCTAAGATGCTCGTGCTGTCTCCACTTTTCTTGTCTCTTACACACCAAAAACTTCCCCACTCTCCTCATAATTTCCTAACCAGGCACAAAAAACATTAAAATCAGCATAAAAACCATGCCTGCAAGAGAGTCATCCTGCTCTCATTTTGGTACCTGGACCCAGTGCCAGGAAGAAGCAACTGCAGACAAGCAATTCCAGCTAAGCCCTGGGATGAAGCATACTTGATACAGATCAACTATTTAAAGAATGTAAGAGGCACTAAATTCACATGCGCAATAAACGGACTTAAGACTGAATATATTTCAAGACCAGGTCAGGGTCGAGTTCGGACACATTATCAGAGGTTTCAGAAGCCACTCTTTGCACACACCTGCCAACCTACTGCTAAAATGTGAGCTCTCCATTGTAAAGAGCGGCTGCTAAGTACTAATCAAACATTTTAGGGCTTTCATTCCTTTTTCTGTCCCCTTCTCAAGTAGTTTCATGCACAGAAACACAGCTCAGGCATTCCTGAGAAAACATCCTCTTCTTTTTTTCCTTCCTTCCTTTTCCTTCCCCAGCTTCCCCTGGAGCAAATAGTTGCCGTCAAAATTTTCAGTCCAGAACAGCAAAACTCTGTCAGCAGGGGAGCTGAGGACAGGTCTGTGAGAGCTCACACCCACCCCTGCGGAGGGGACCCAGGGGGTGAGCAGGAAAGCTGCTATCACAGAACCTACTCTGTGTAATCTCACTCCGGCCACAGACTCGCCCAGCTGTCCATGATGTCTACAAGCTGATACAGTTAATGTGACCACCAACTACAAAGAGTAACATATCCCAGGCTAATTAGGCTGTGGAGACACAGTTTGGCTTGGGAGTTTTGTTGGTTTTAACCTCAAGAGAAAGAGCCTGAAGATGTTTGTCAAGTGCTGTAAGGATCATCACACAGATGTCAACAAAGTTTTCCCTGCTGTATTTAGGAGCAAGCTTTTCCACTCCTGCTCATCCTACCAGATACACCTGTTTGCTTGTCCTGAGAATTCAAACCGATGACTAACACTACTGAAATCACAAGTTGAGCAAGACTGTAATAGACATTTTAAAAATCAAGTAATAGCAAGTTACTAAAACCAAACTAGACTTTTAAATACAGAGGGAAGTCACAGGTAACTTCTTTTTTTCACTGAATGCTGTAGAGCAACCCAAGCAGAACAGCAACTTTATGTACACAGAAAAAACAGAAGGAAAAAAAAGTTTGTAAGAATAGTTTTCATCTGGAAATGTGAAAATAACAATAATTTAAAAAAAAAAAAAAAACACAAACAAAAAACCCCGAAGAAATCAAAAAACCAAAACCAACAAAACTGAAGAGGCAAGTCAGAAATCCATGAAAGCCCGGGACCAAAAGGACAGCACTGCACATAATAAAAGGGTCAATGACATTTTCAGGTTAGAAAGGGCAGAGAATGTAAGGACAGAAAGTAGAAGCAGAGACGTAAGGAGAAGCTAGCAACTTGCGAGAAGAAAAAAAAAAAGAAAAAAGAAGGCGCTCACTCAAGTTTCTAATGCTATTGAAATCTACCTGTTTCATCAGTGCTATTGAAAATGCAGGATAATTTAGTTTAAACTAGAAAACAAATTTAATATGTTGCTTCATCTTGACTCATGAGAGCAAAAAAGCTTGAAGTGGCTTTCAAATACATGGTTCTTCAGTATAAGTGAGGCAGAAAAAGCTGTTGGCTCTGCTTATGTCTGGGCATGCCACCGCTGTTGCCACTTCAGGCAGTGTCAGAGCTGATACACTAATGAGAGACCATGGGACTTCACTTGTAGGTGAAGATGGTAAAGCACTTCTAAGGGGGAAAAGGAAGAGTTAGAGTACAAATCTGAAAGCAGACTGAAGTGTGCGACAGAAGGTCACAATATACTGGGGCAGCTCGGCAGGCCAGAGGACGTGGGAGAGGCGTGACTACACACAAATCCAGAGTTAAACCAGAACTGAAGGGATTAAAACTCTCACAAAACTAATCCGGCACTACTTAATGATTTTTAAAGTATTTACAAATACTTAGCAATATCACATGTATTTACAAAAACTTGGTGCTGTCACGTAACAGGATGTCAAAGCAGCAGGTCTGCACTTATCAGCCACGACCTTTCCGTGAATCATGACCAGTGAAGTTATCTATGTTCCAACAGCCGCTGAAACCGTGAAGAGCTCACAAAGTTTACAGCGAACAGGATATAAGGAAAATAACCTAAGCACTTTGTCTTGCAAGTTTAATTCTCCACTGTGTACAAACAGACAAGACTTCACAACAAGAATAATCACTCTTCACACCAGCTGCAAGTATATAAGGAAATTCTAGTTTCACCATCTCTAGTTACAAAATACATTTTATCCTTTGCTCCAAGGACCTAAAGTATTTCAAGAGTATAGAACAGCCGAGTCCAGCAAGGGTGGAACCTAACTAAAGTTGAAGAACACTACAGCCTGTGAAAATGAGGTTTTGGAACTTATTTTTGTATTTCATTTGAAAGATACCAGCCTAACCACTATCAAGAAAACACTGGGGATACTTCATGTTTTCCATAATAACTTCAAGAACGCATCAATAGAAACGACTAAGTAATTTCTGCTCACAGTCATATGTTAGAATCCAGGAATGCTGCATGAATCCTGTAGCACAAAGAAGTCCCCCAAACTTTAAAAAAAATAGGAGACTGACATGCAGATATTAAAAGTGAATACTAACATTGGTCAGTTACCGTGGTGGACTTGCTGACTCGAAGAACAGACGAGCCATACATGGAAAATACTTCTAAGGCGTTCTTCACTCCAACCTTAATGTCTGGACTAAGCCAGAGCCTGAATTTTGGCAGAGTGCACATGTTTCCATTATTTCAGCCTGCTATACAGGCTCTGACATCAAAGCAACCGTGTAATATTTGCAAAGTTTTCTCAGCAAGTCACATGAGAAAAAAACATCCCAGCTTTCAGGAATCAGTTTTTACTGAAGACACGACGGCCTGCATCACCTCCGAATTCCCTTCCACCTTGAATACTCTTCTTCATAACATCCGTGGCCAGCAACATTTGGTATCAACAAGTGACTGTACTGATTACTTGGGAAGAAGATTTGCCAGACTTGCTGGATACTAAACAAAATGGTTCTCATGTAGTTGCTGTATTTAACAGTAACGGTAGCAGAAGAACCACCAGCAGCAGCAGCCACAAACATAAGCATGGATGGTAGTTTGTGCAAAATAAAAAAAAAAAAAAAATTAAAAAAATCAATTACTAGTAGAGATACACTGATGGCATGTTGATTTTATGTTCGCCAGTTTAAGCCTTTCAGAAGGCTTTATTAAACAGGCTACTTCGTCCCCACTTCACGGGGGCTGGCATTCTTTCTGATGATCAATGTCAAATTAAAAAAATTTCTCTGGAAGTTTAGAGAGGTCCGCGGCTGAGCAGGTATCTGGAATTGCTGCCCGCAGCTTCTCTCTGTCTGGAGGGAAAACTTGCTCATCGCAGATTACCGCAAATTAACAAAAAACCCCAAAACCAACAAAGCAGGTGGAGAGTGAAGGGAGACTCAGGAAGCAGAGCTGCGCGCCTGGGCCAGTGCCAGCAGTGCCAGCAGCCCCAGGAGCCCACCAGGCGGGCACACCTGCGGGCAGCGGCAGCCCCCGACGGCAATGCCCCCGTGCGGCGCCGAGCACGTGTGAGCCACAGCCCTGACATAATGAGCTCCGTGGTCGTGGCCACGACTGTCGCGACAGCAACGCCCGCGGCCCCTCGCCGTCCGGCCGCGGGGCAAAGCAGCCGGAGCCCGCCCGTGCCCGGGAACCCTCGGGGTGGCCCCGCCACGCGGGGCGCGGCCATCGCCCCCCGTCCCGGGCCCGCCTGTCCCCGCGGCCCGGGGCGGACCCCGCGGGCCCCTCTCGCTCACTTACTCCTCTCCGGAGCTCGCACCCGCGGCGGCGGCAGCGGCTACCGGCGGCACCAGCCACGACCCCTTCGCTTCTTCCTCCCCCTTCCTCCTGCAGCGGCGCTGGCCCCGCCCCGGCCCTGCCCGCCGCCTCCTCCCGCCGCCGCCGCCGGCAATTTTTGAAGGCAAATCCGGCTGCGTCACTTCCAGCCTGGTGGGACGGGGGAAAAGGTCCGCCCAGCCGGACCGACGAGGAGGTGGTGGCTGTTTGAGTATTACTACTACAAGCTAAGAGCTGGTTTTGTTTTAAATTTTAAAGAGTAGCGGGGGAAAAAAAAAAATAAAGGCGGCGAAAAAAAGAGCAACTGCATTGGCCGGGAATCGAACCCGGGCCTCCCGCGTGGCAGGCGAGAATTCTACCACTGAACCACCAATGCTTGTGCGAGTGAACGCCTTTGTCTTCGTTACTCTAAGATGACAACACAAATTCCCCCGCCCTACTGCACTCACCTGAGATCCCGCCCTGGTGGTCGAGGGCCTTCCTTCCTTCCTTCCTTCGGCTGTTTCCTTTCCGTAACTCAAAAATGTGAGTTTTGCCGAATTAATAGTAAGCGCCCACTTTTATCTATATGTTCTTTGCTTGTGAATTGTCTGCACCTCTTCAAACTTTCATAGATGGTGTCGTTCTGGGGAAAAGAAACGCATCTGAGAGTGCTGAGGAAAACCTGCTGCCGAGCGCAGTCAGACCAGGAAACTGCCCTTATGTGTCCCTGATGGAGCAGTACCTCGTCACCTGTCTAAATAGACTCAGCTGCTTAGCAGCTAATAGGATCTAAAGGTTGGGCACAATGCAGGAGGTTTATGATAGTCCTTCAGGGTAAACTCCAACCCCCCCCAGCAGTATGTCATCCTTTAATTAAGTATATCACATCCATTCTTACTCGTCTTGTTCTATTTCTACCCATTCTTAAACGGGCAGTTTTAGTCTATTCCTTTAACGAGTGTCTACGTTTAAAACAATCATTCCTACATTACTTCAGCTGAAAAGACAGAGAAAGCTGCTGACGAGTTTCCAAAATTTTAAGTGTGTCACATGACTTGGCTGACGTGAACTGGAGGAAATTTCCTTTCTCCCCTTTGTAGGTGGGCTAATGAATAAAAAATGGCGCGAAACTTCCACAACCTCCTCCCCAAGTGTAGCAGAATTAGGATATAACTCAGTCTCTTCAATAACACATTAAGTTCTGCATCAGTACTTTGAGATGTGCACTTAAAGGGATTTTCACAGACAAATACAGATGAAAGCTGTGATACATTGGTCCTCTTAAGGAACAGCTTCATGGTACATCATGTATGCATAATAAATATAGTAATACTGATTCATAAGGTTTACTTGTTTTGATGAAAGAGGCAGCAGAGGACACAGAAAGAACACCAACAAATTGAACTCCTGCATGTCAACATGTATACTTTTGAGAAGCAGTTAGAAACATGAGGTGACAGCCAAGTACAATAGCATTCCTGCTGTTACACTTGTGCCATTTTATTGTTAAACAGCAGAGCTGTTGCAGCATAAATGGGACTTGTAGAAAGGGAACGTAAAGGAGGACAGAAAAGTAAATGCAATTGGGCAACTAGTGTTAATAGTGCATGTTTGAATAGCCAAAATAAGAATGTGATTTTCACTTCTTATAAAGATTTCAGTGTGGGGTTTTTTATTCCATCAAGTGTTACACTGCAGAAACCGATTGGAAAATCTGGGAAAACAGGAACAGTTTCTATTAACTCAGGAATGTCACTGACTACCAGTAGCTGGTAACTCAGGCTGCTCACAAGAGCTGGAATTCTTTCTCTTATTCTGAAGTAACTTTTACGAAGGTGTCAGTGCAACCACACACTCACATCCCATCCCCCAGGTCAAACAACGCATGCTGTGTGTTCAGTCAGCAGGGGCAAGCCAAGACTTCACTGCTCAACTGCTGGGCACTGACAAACCGGAAACCTGGCACTCAACAAAGGGGATGGATGCTCCAGTGTACCTACTGGAAAAGTCAGCAAAGATGCACATTCTTTTCATACAAACATCAGGAGTCTTGGAGATCATGGTCCAAGCCACCACCCCGTAAGCCCCTAAGACCCAAATGTGCCAATGGGCATTCAGAGATTACATGGCACACATGTAGCTGGGTTGCAGGAATGCAGAGACCCGGCAAAAGGGGCTGCCCAGGTCATGATCTAGACAAGAATACTAAAAAACCCCCCAGTGAATAACTTACTATGGCCATGAGATAACACGAGATCGTTAGAGATTGTTACCTTTACTAGCTACACACAGAATATATGAATGATCCACTTAAGCAGAATTGTGGGATGGTCTATGTATTTAATTGGAGAATCCAAAAGAGCTGATAGTCTTATAATACAAAAAAGACATTATATATACATATACACACAGAATATGTCTATATATATATCTATATAGATATATATAAATCAGTAAATTGAATAGTGCCTTTATCATAAGCTTCTTAAGGCATTCAAACATTTTACTGTGACATTGACCCAATTTGTTATCTTTTTGCTTTGGCTGAAATAAAGCAAACAGATTTAAAGGTCAGATCTGAAACACCCACAACATCTGAAACAAAAGCCTAATGGTATCTTCAGTGATAGCAGCATCATCTAAGAACCCACCCACTGCACTGCCTATCAGCTGAATATTATTAAAAGCAGTCTAAATAAATCAATCCCACTCACAGTTTTTGCAACAGCGGAAGATACATCAGTCTCAAAGAGACTTTCTAGCCATATATTCTATAGATTCTATTACAAATTGAGGATAGAAAAGATACAGCAAGAGGGCCTGCCCGAGGATAGAATGCCACTGAATATCAAATAGTATTTACAGTACAAGTTATAGGATTATAGAACATTTTATAAATACAATTAATATGTATACAAGGGCACATAAAAGAGAAACTTGTTTTCATGCTTTACAAAGTAAAAGTAACCTGAACTAAAACTTACTGCAGAATTCCACAGCTGCTGGCTAGGAGCCTCTCTTCTCCACTGCCTGTACAAACCAATCCCCATCGTAGGTCACCAGTGAAACACCCATGTTTTAAGCAGCAACCATGAAGAATCTCAATAGACTCTGAATCTATGTATGAAACATCAAGTTCCAAAACATGGGTAAGGCAGAGCATGCTGGAGAGTTGTGACAACATTCATGTGTAACTAACTTTCTCAGAGGAGAACCTGGACTGCAACGAACTGCACTTTTTGCAAGGAAATATATAATACTGCAGCATATAGATGGCAAAATTCAAACAAGGTACATTACAACTTCTAACTCATGATATTAGAAAATGCCAGAAGCATCTAGCAAATTCTAAAGATGTGAACACTTCATGTATTTGTTTAAAAAAGGCAAAAGAGTATTTAGTGTTTCAGTACTTGCACATGTCCTTAAAATAATCAATAATTTCCTTTAATAAAAGCAATTGCTTTTTCTTTATAGACCAATGGTGACTTTGCAGGACACTTTTCTATAGTTTTTTATAATTATTTTTAAATTGCCTAAGAACAGTAATAGTATTAAACAGGAATACACCATAGTATAGTGCAGGCAGAGGAGACATATACTCAGATGAAAAGGCAATTTTAAGAGTCAATTTAATGAATTGACATTATTTTTTCTGCACACTTCAAAAATGGTGAGGCAGGCTTAATTAAATTACCTTTAACCAGCAATATATTATACTTTGCTCCCAGACAAGTAGACCAGTTTTACTGGGATACTTACTATGAAGGAGGATAATCTCTCAAGTTTATTTACATGAAAAGCAATCTTTTTTACATAATATATAAAATGGAGTAGTTATGCACTGCAGCCATTTTATAATAATTAAGCTAAATGAAATTAAACTTAAAAGCTACTCTATTTCAACAGCTGTGGGAAATGAGAAAGGCAGAACAGGTAGTGTTTTATTGAGCTGCAATTCTTTTTCATTATAGAAACCAACTAACTAACTACTTGTTTGAGAAAACAATTTCTCACAACCATCTTCTAACCATTATAAATACTTCACAGTAGAGGGGTGAACTTCCACAAACATTTTCTTCTGTGACAACGTTTAAGAAGTTTCCTCACTGCCAACCTGCTGCAGTTCCTCAGTTATGTCAATATAAATCATTTTTGGACCACGCTAGAAACTGGATCGCTCAAATGACCACACTTACGATAAAGGAAACTCCAAATGCTAACCAACAAGCGCTTTCTTCACTGATCCAGTATTTAGGACAGTACTAGAGACAGTTGCAGTGGCACAGAGAGACTGGACTGGAGCACAGAAAGAGACAAACAAATCAGCTTGGTGAGAAAAGTAAACTAGTAACTGATGTTTGCTACGAGAACAGCTACGAACACCAATTTCGTGATGTTTAGATAGACAGTTGCAATGCCAGTGCTATGGCACAAATAATAATTTAGGGAAGCAGTAATGCTTACATGCATGTTTTTAGATTATCCATTGGAATTCAATTCCAAGGAAAAAGAAATGTTTCAAAAGACATTAAGTTTACTAAAAATAGTGCATTTTTTACCACTGTGTTTATTTTAGGAAAAATAAGGATAAAGGAAAAAAAATAAAGGATAGACACAAAATCGTAGTTCTTTCTGCCTTTCAACACTAACTCCTGGTCTTGTCTCAGTGAAGCTGCTTAGAGTGATGTTCCCATCCCCTGCTCCACGAAAGCTCAACAGAGCTCTCCCACCACAACACCCTAGGAGATACCTGAGCATCTGCTGCTGGAAATTATGGAAGCAGTAATGCAGAAGGCAGCAAGCACAGCTGTAAGCTCCCAGTTCTGTTCAGAACTGGGCTGTGAAAGACAGAGCACTGAAACTGTACTGCCAGCTCAGACAGACCCATGCACAGCCCTTCTTCTCCTCAGGGCCTGTGTTACCAGGAGGAAAAACTGTTCCAGCCAAGGGAAATGGGTCTTCACAACAAGTCTCAAAAGTCATAATTTATAATCTTTTCCCATTACTATCTTGAATTTATCATAAAGACACTACTCTAAAATTTAGTTTTCAAACTAAAAATTCCAACTAAAGCAGCACTGTACACACTTTACAGTTTGGTTGTAGTCAGAGAATTGAACTAGATTTCAGAAAGTGGTGTTTCTAAGGCTTCTTTTCCTCTTACATCTGTAGAACTGATGACAGGAGACAATCAAGTTGTTTCTGAGTGAGAAGTCCTGCTTTGAGAGTACCAGTCACATGCTACAGTGTTACTAATATCAATCCAATTACTATTTAATAAAATACTAGTTCTAATGGTTCATCATCTTATGATCACACTACAGCCAAGACTGACAATTCCTTGCTTCAAAGCTGAGAACCAGGCCACTCCCATAGCAGCTGGAAACATTTCATCATATAGGTGGCTGTTTTTCCAAGGCTGTGAATAATAAGGCTAAATACAATGAGAACTGAGGGTACAGCAGCCCTTTTTTTTTTCCTCTTCAGAAATGAATCAGAGAACTTTATTAGCATAAAGTAGGTTTTATATTTGGTCAATGCATGGAAAAACTATGATTAAAAATTCTGAAGCAGAGATTTGTTCTCTAAAATTATTAAATATATGTATAAATACATACCAGGCATCTTAGGAAAAAAAAAATCACTATTTGCTATTTTGAGTACTTAGAGTACAGAGGACCAATAACAATACTCAAGTGATTTTTTTTTTTTTTACCTAACATCAAATTTCTTCTAAATTAAACAACATCACTGGAATAAATTAATTTTTGAGAAGGATTTCCCTGTATTCTGGGGAAACAAAATGTACAGAGAGGGAAAGCAAAGGAGTAATTTTTTTAGCGTAAAAAAAAAGCGTGCACATATTTACCCTAGCAATCTTCTTTCAATTCTCTTAAGGGAAGAGACTTTCCAAAAGTTATAGCTGCAAAATTGATTATTTCATTTTTGACCTTTATTCCTCTACTAAACATAAACCAGATCACGACTCTGAACTCCTCTACCTGCCTGTTCATCATCATCATCATCATCTGACTGCTGTTCTGAGTTTTGGGAACTACCATACTCATACTCAATGGGCTTTGGATTGTTGTATGGGTAGCCATTGTCATCAAAAAACCTTCGGAAGGTGAACTCATAAAAAGCATGTTCAGGATGTTTTCCATTTTTGTACCACCCATTAAGGGTATCATTTCTGTTCCCCTCCTTATCATCATCACTCCACAATTTATCTGGATCAACTGGATCAAAGTTTGATGTGTCTGTAGGGTGAGCAATTTTGGGAATGTAGAAAGCAGACTGTCGCCGTAGATCGCTTGAAAAATCAATTGTTTTGAAAAATGGATGAGCTTTGATTTCATCTGCACCGTTTTTGCCTAAACGATCTTCTGGCCCTCGGCAGAGTTTAATAATAAGGTCAGAGGCCTCTGGAGTCAGTTTAGCCTGAGGTGGAATATGAAGTGCAGTTTGCCAGTTGATAACCTTAAAAGCAAAAAGATGTGTTATTTATTTATAAATTCACAAAAAGGAAAAGACACATTAAAACAACAAAACAAAACAAATGACCACAAAGAAATAATTCAGTATGTCTAAGGTTTTTCACAGCAGAGGGGAAAACATGAAACTGCTCTTTCAGAGACACAAGGAGTATTTTGTCTGGAAATGTAGCAAAATGCAGGTAAACTTTATTCACATTCCAAATCTAGAGTCTGCATGGCAGACCCCTGCTATAAACCAACAAAGATACCATAAAATCCAGCACCTGGAACCTGAGATTAGGCCCATGGCTTATAATCCTAAAAAGGTGAGGCAGATGAGTTTTGAGTTACATGAGGTACTGTAAAGACTAACAGATTTCAAGTTTTTTTTTTTTAAATTCAATACTGCACTACATTTGAGCCACCTGAATGCAATTTTGCAAAAATGACACCTGCAGAAGACTGCCTTGATGCTTTCCCTGAAACAGCAGGGGCTCAGGAAGGAAGGACCAAAGGCTCTGAGCTGTCAGTCATCTACTGCTTCTCCACCTTCCCATGCTAAGCACCTGCGGGTACATCACCAAAGGAAATCCTCTGCAGGCCAACAAGCATGGAAGCCAAGAGGGAAAAGAACACACAGATAGTGGAAGAGGGATGGGGAAAGGAAATAACAACTGGAACAAACAGTGAAAGGCTGAGATGCAATGTGATTTTTAGTTGTCATGTTTACTGTACAGCCAGGTCAGTTACAAATGTGATTCCAGAAGTCTGTTTATAAATTAACTGCACCTCCACAGTAAGTTAAAATTTAAAATCTCCATAGTTTGTAACATGCTTGGATAGGCAGTACTCTCAAACGTGACCTTTGTTTCCACTACAAATTAGCAATACTATGTAAGTTTCAAGCCTTTTTCAGACTGTTAATACCAGACTTTTAGAGTTACCTTCATTTGTGTTTCCAGTGGTGTTTGTGCCAGGAATGGAGGCTGCCCCACTAGCATCTCAAAGAGAATTACTCCAACACTCCACCAGTCACACAACTGTGTGTAACCTGAAACAAAGTTCAAATAAGGTAGTCAAGCTCCTGTATAGTTTTAATTTTGAATTTCTAAGAACAAAAAAGTTCACAAGACAATTCAATTCTATTCAATATTTATTTAAGATTTCCCTATTAACAACTATTTATTTTTTTGCTAAAATACCACATCCTTGGGAAAAGCAGGAGTGTAGGAAAGGTGAAGCAGGACACCTGAATACCAGTTACTTTGCAGTGAGACTGCAGTACAACAGTGCATTCATTACCTGTCCGTAACAACACTTCTGGTGCAATGTAGTTGGGTGTGCCCACCAGGGAGTGGGCCAGGCAGCGCTGGTGCTGCCGCGCAGCCCTGCGCTCCAGCGGCTTCAGCCGATCCCCACACCGACAGTTTGCTGGGTCACCCCACTCGCTGCTGAAATCCATACTGTCCTGACGGGCATGGTCACCTGCCAGGGAGTCATAAGGACAGCAAAATTGAGGATGATTACTTTAGTTCTCATATAATATGGAATTTTATTTATCTTGTTAACATTTCGTGTTACAAGACAGAATCTGTTACAGTTTCAATACTCGACCTGAGAGTTAAAACAGAACTCAACATCAAAGTGTTGATTTTTGTTTATGAGATAAAACAGCAATCTCTGAGGACACAATTTTTTTAAGCTGATTTTTGACATAACTACAAGAAAATACAAATCTCAATGCTTTTCAGATTTTTCTTAACATCAGCACATTGGCTGTATAAGGTGTATATCGTTTTTACACTTACGTAGACATAGAACCTCTAATATTTAAGTGGTCAAAAATAAAATCAGATTTTAAATTCTTATCTTCTCACCAGAGACTGTGTAACAGTCTGGCCTAAGATATGTGATATTTTGAGAAAAACTAATCAAAAGTAATTTAAACCTTGTTTTTGAAGGTATGTTTTTATTTTTGGAAACTAAAAAAAAGTTATCACATAATCTGTATTTTACTACTCTCCAAACTCTGACTTCTCTTTCGCTCTTTTTCTTCATCTGTTGTTTTAAGTAATCAAGCAGGATTTTGAAAAGCCTACTTAAACCTTCTCCTAAAGGCAGCAGCAAAGTCATCTTTCTACTAATTTATAATTTAATTCCTTGTAAAGAACACTTGTATTTCTCTTACCGCTCTGGTAGTATTTTGAGTCATGGGTCCATCGAAAACCAGTACAGAGCCCAAAGTCAGTCAGTTTGATGTGACCATCACGGTCTATCAAGATATTGTCAGGTTTAATATCTCTGTGGATGAAGCCCATTTTATGAACACTCTCAACTGCGCACGTCAGTTCTGCTGTGTAGAACCGTGCCAGATTTTCTGGAAAGACACCCATTCTAATTAGGAGACTCATCATATCACCTCCTGGAATGTAGTCCATTACAAAGTACAAATTGTCCTTATCTTGGAATGAATAGTACAGGCGAACCACCCATTCATTATCAGCTTCTGCAAGGATATCCCGCTCAGCTTTAACATGAGCAACTTGATTTCTAAGCAAGACATCTTTTTTTCTCAGAGTCTTTGTTGCATATAGAGCATTAGTATCCACCTTTCTTGCTAGGCAAACTTCTCCAAATGCACCAACTCCCAGGGTTTTAATTTTTACAAACATTGATTTGTCCATTTTAGCTCTTCTTAGCCGAATGTAATTGGACTCTTTCTGGCACAACATTTTCCTCATTTGATCCCGGGCTTCTGGTGACAATCCAACCTGCACAGCAAACAAGAGTTAAATCTGAAGAGTGAACAGTTCTCTTAATTCTTGGTGATCTTCTCATAATTAATTACAAGGCTTAGGCAAAGCAAACCAAATACTTATACACAGCACAAGAAATAATACTTAAAGGGATTTGCTTTTGTTTTAATTTACACATTAGGATTCTATGAAAACATATAGGAGTGATAAAAAACTGCAATGTGATAATTCAGCAAATTTCAACAGCAAAATGCACAAGGTGCCATGCACCAGGAGGTTCTAGAGAAGGGACTACTACATTCTTAAGAAAGGTAACTTACAAATTACTGATAATATTATTTGGAGTGGTTTTTATCTGAGTAACAGTGTGCATCAGCTGCCTCCCTGATTATCTTTATAGGGTTAAAGAAAGCCAAGACACATATAGGAGCTTAAATTTGCTGAGGGCTAAGGAGCTGCCATGAGAAAGGCAGACTAGCTGGAGCAGAAGTCACTGAACTTCCTGACCATGCTCTAGAGGTTCAGCTGCAGGAGGGAGTATGCACTCTCTCACTTCCACGTGTAGCTATCCAAAACAGATCCTACTGGCACTGCTTCCCAGTGCCCGCTCACACCAAACCCGTGCCTCTGCCACAAGCCTGGGCCTGATACTCCCTCTTATCACATAACGCACCCCTTCCGAACAGGACTTCGCTCACACTCTCACCACTGCTCTCCACTCTATCCAGGAACCAGCTGAACAGAGCACTTTCTTTTGAAGTGGCTCACTCCTCCCAACAGTATCTTTTCTTGGCTCCCATATGTGTACATATCCCTATCTTGACTGAACATCCCTGGTGTTCCAGCCAATGCCACCAACATTCTGACAACTTAAACACCCACAGGCCACAGACAACTCATCACCTACAGTGTGGAAACCCTTATCTACAAGAACCACATTGATCACTCTCATTATACTCCAACCTGTGTGCCCTCCTGGTATACTTTTGCTTTCAATTCCCTTAAAAGACCCATTCAATTTTGGCTGCCATTTCAGGGCCTGGAATCAGAATACTGCTTCTTTGTTTTAATGTGAATAGAATCTGTCTTCAATTTTTTAATATTTTTTCTCTGTGACACTGTCCCCACGTAGCTTGATGTTCATTCCTTCTTTTGTTTTCTGACAGCATTTTCAAATTACTATATGCTACCTTTTCTCACAGCATCTCAATTATTTTATCTGCCTACCTGCCTTGAAATCACCGTCCCACACCAATGATTTCCAAGATCAATCTGTAGCATACTTATTTTTTCATGGACATGTTGATCAGAAACTCAAACATGGCCACACTGAACCCCTGCAAACATCACAACTGTACTCAAGCACTATTTTAAAAGCTTTCCATTTCTTACTGTCACATCGATTCATGATACTAAATCTTGCTGCTTCCATCTCTTTAAAGCCCCAAGTATCCGAGATGATACTGTCTGCATAGCAGTACTCAGGACCATCAGCAGGACTAAGTAACTAGTCTAGGCCTCTATAGACTGTATCTTAATACACGACTTTGGCCTTGTCTGACTTCCAACATAAATTGAAACAAAATATAATAGATGTGACTGAGAAAAAAGGTAAAAAAATAAATCAGATATCATTCAGTATCTTAAAAATGCTTCCACAAGTTACTATGTGTCACCTATTAAAGAAAATACTGTTAGAACACAGAAAATTTCTTACAGGCATCATAGCAAAAGTGGATCCAAAGGAGATGCAATTAGGAAACTGCATACAAAATGCTTGTCTACCCAAATGAAATTTCACAAGTTATACAAATTTGGTAAGATTTCAATGGGGATGGCTGTGTCAAATTTGAGACAAAAATTTTTGTAGACATCAGATAGGCAGTAGTTAGGACTGGTTAGCTTTAGTTTCAAGGTTGGTATGGGAAATAGGTTCAACTACATATTTTGAATCAAAAGATTGTCTTATTGCAGGAATATCTTTGTACTGTCTTCCAAGACAAAAACATCTGAAGTTTTCTATGAATGAGCAGGCGTAAGGCACACTTCAACACAGAAGGAAGGATTTTTTTAAGACTTAAGAGATGTCAAGAAGACAACTAAAGACCTGAGCCTGGTAAAGTTCAGACAATGGCGGGTCACCTTCTCAAGGCCCATCTGAGCTCTCAAGACTGCCTCAGCGCAGACGCACCTGACATAAACGGAACAAACTGAACCCTACCCATCACTGACAAAGCTGGCAAAAAATAAAACCTAGATGGCAACAACCACCTAGGAGTGAGACTCAACACAATAATTAATCACTACAAGACATACAAAGTCTCCAAAACCCTTGTAGCTTTGTTGTCTTCTACCGGCTCTCTAGCTCTTGCATCTGAACAGTTTTATCATAAAAACTAGCCCAAGTACTGCAATTTGTCATCTCTTCCCTCAACCCACCTTCATTTTTCCCTGTTATCCACTAAACCAAATGTTAATTACAAACGTTCTCTCTGATTTGCTCTATTTTCCCTGGAACTCTCCTCAGCTTCAGCATTTACCAAAAAATAAACTGACAGCTGCACAAACTTTTCTGCACGTGTATCTACAATTATTTCAAGAAAATGTCAGACCAAAAGTTTCCTGACTTGCTCTCTATCATCACACGATTTTGCTCTCATTTTGCTTCCTTCCCACCTTGCTGAGTTTTAAAGGATGACTTAAGTTTCTCTTTGCAGGAGAGACACCTATTGTAACTCTTGGCCAAACTCATACATCTAAATCAAACATTTTTGAGACCACTCAACTCCTAGGAGACCTGACACCATAGAAATATGTCACTTATGTTAGAAATACAGCCTCCAGTTAAAGCAGGCATTTTCACAGGGATGCATTCTGAGGTTTTTTTCTTTTAAAATTCAAAGGTGAGAAAAGAAGGGATTCAATAGTTGCTTAATCTTCTTAAAATTTCCTGAAAATAAATACTGAGCCTGTTTCCCTTTCTCCTTCTCATAAGACCCAAAACACACTTTATTGTTGTGGCATTCCTCTCCTGTATGTTTATGAAAAAGGAGAGGTCTGCTGCAGCACAATAACACATCTTCCACCCTCCAGCCTGTAATTAAACATCCCAGCTTTAAATCTAGCATAAACTATTACAATTATAATATTATAAGTGTTATAAAATACCCCTACTAAGGTGCTTTAAAAGCACAAGAAAAATATCAAGAAAAGTTATATCAGTGCTTTCATATAAGTAATACTTATTCTCAGATACTACAGAACACAACACAGTAAGAAGGGGAAGTGAAGTTTGCAAATCAACATTAATTATAATCTTACATTTAAGTACTCAAAAATAGCCAAAATAAATTCATGCTTAATTTTGATGCAGGATTGCATGCAAAGCCCTCTAAAAAGGGATCATGCTATTCTTAAGAAACACTGTTGCTTCAGAATCTTACTTGTCTACACAGGAATGGAGGCTACAGAGTTCAGGAAAGCTTCCCACACCTTAACAGTTTAAATCAGCTGTTAGTGAAGTGAAAAAGGAAAGAGAGAAGACTAAGAATAAAGATCTAGTAAGAGTTCCAGGATGAAATCTTGCTAACATTTATATATTCGTGATTAAGCAAACACTTACAAAACACTACAGCTTACAGTAAGAATTTTCAAAGAGTAAGAAAACACAGATTTAAAAAAGAGCATGTCAAGAAAGCGGAATGAGCCAAATACATACTCTCATAGAATAAATAACATGGAACATCATACTTATGTCAAACTTTCAACTACAATTGTTAAGAAATATACATGTGTGACACATCTCATTTTCACCTTTCTGCAAATCTTAGTTTCACTAGTTCTCACTGTTTTCTCTTTTGAAATAACAAATGCTTGTAAGCTCCGGTTTTTACCCTTTTGATTTGGTTTAACAGAACACTGAAATACTAAAAATAGACCACTGACTCCATCCAGGCATAACAAAGTTGATTTCACATGTATTTGTTTTATAACTATGCCCTTCACTTGCTCTTCAGTAAAAAGATACATTTACAGTGCAGATTACAAAATAATTAGACAAAAGATATGGTCTCTTTCATTCTAAAAAAAAAAAAACCCCAGCCAACCTTTAAATTTTCTTTTATTTGAACTTAAAAAACCTATCCCTACTGGTAACAAACTGAAGAATATAAAAAATATCACTGTTTGGGTGTCTATATAAATGCACTAGCCAGCCTGCAACTTGTCCCCAATTTGCTTGTACCTTCAGTACTTATTTTGAAAAAAAAGTAGAAGTATTTTTTAAAATCATTAAAATAGTGCCTATAACTCAAAAATCAGGATTAAATAGAACCCATAGCAAAAAGCTATGAGCCATGTAGCTACATGTCAGTTCATGCAACAATTATTTTGCTTCTGCTGCCTTACTGTATGAAGGCCACAGGAATTACCTTTAGACATGCAAAAAACTTACTTAAAAATCAATTTCTAAGAAAATTAAATATGTAAACAAGACAAGGAAGAAACTTGCCATATCTCAAATACATAGACTTCAATACCACAGTTTCAAACGTTCTACTTATCTGTACTATTTAATTCTGCAATTAAGACATATCTCATAGAAGTAATACAGGAACAGTTTAATCACAGATTTAGAAAGAAGAAAGAGTTTACCCGCATCATTTCATTCTCTAGCTGTTTTTTCCGATGCAAACGCTGCTGGTGTGACTTGAGTATATTCTCCACATGCTGCTCCATGAAGAATTTAAAGGCTTGAGGGGAATAACTTTGAATGCGAGACTCTCTTCTTTCTTCATCTTTCTTGTTTTTTCTAACAGGAACAGGTGAGGTTGTAATTTGTTTCTTTTCTTTATCTGCTGAATCAACACATTCATAATTCTTTTCATTCTCATCCTCCCTGGGTAAAGGAGGTGGCTCCTCCTTATTGAGCTTGGCTCCTGCCTCATACAGATTGACAGAAGGATTCTGATGTAACAAGTGTTTAGGGTAAGGTGGTGGGGGACCCTGGTAATTTGGACACTCCGCAACAGGAGACATAACTGCCATGTTGGTAGAGGGACTGTCGGAGAAGGGAATGGTCTGAACAGTCTGCACGGGCTGCGGCATCCAGGAGGGGTGAGTGGGTGCCAAGGCAGTCTGCAGCTCTGGTTTGAGCACTCGCATGCTTTTCACTGGCTGCTGAATGGGAGCTGGCGTGATGGCTGTCACTGTGGTGGCTGAGGGCTGGGAGCTGCCAGAGTGACTCTGCCTGCTGCCATGGTGGTTGTTGAAGGAGTTTGACCGCACGGGAACGCTGGGCTGCCATGCAGGCATGTCATGCCCATTGCCCGGCGACGACTGCGGCTGCACAGGGGAAGGCTGTGACCAGGATGCAGGTATTCCAGCTACATTTGTGTTGTAAAGTTCCAGGTTGTGACTATTTCTGTTTGGCACCATCATCGCCTGAGGAAGGTTCCCATTGGTATACGCTGAAGGAGGAGCAGATCCTCCTGCCTGCATCTGTAGTGCTGTGGGACTTTGCCTGTTGGTTGGATTCATTGGGTACGGGGGTGGCTGGCGACTCACCGAATTTCCAGACACCACATTCTGGTGAACTATGAATTCTGCCTGACAACTGCCATTTTGCATTCCAGCTCTTCCTGAGGGAAAACTAAATTTGCTGTTGGCAGAGCTCTGCATGATTATTGGTTGCCTGCCAATGGGGACAGCACTCATGCCTCTCTGACCCTGTGTGGATGAATTCATAGAAGGAGGATTCATAGGTGGAGGTGGATAACCATCCTGCCAAGCTCCTGGTGGCACTGGAGAAATACGGGAGATCACATATTCCATGTTTCCAGAGTACCGCTTTGTTTGAGAATTTGGCTCCCAGGAAGGAGGTGGAGGAGTGGTTCCCCTTGGAGGGGGTGTCTGCCCCCGAGGAGGTGGAGGAGGAGGAGTGACACTCCTTATCTGCGGTAGAGGCGGGGGATTCACTCTTTGTCCATTGCCAGGATGAGCCTGAGCAAATGCTGCAATGCCAGATCCAGATAACGGCCTTCCTACATCCGGCTGGGAGCTGGGACTTTCTGAGCGATAAACGACACCCTCTGCCAGGGAAGGGCCATGCCGCTGGGGAACCAGGGACTCCTTAGAACCCTTCCAGCTCTGCTTGCGGTTAACTGACTGCTGGACAGCCCCTGCTTCCACGAGAAGAAAACACAACATTTACATCATTGGATAATATTCCTATTTACTGCCTTGAATATTTTGTTCTTCTGTGTTAATTACTACAGAAACAGGACTTGAACTCTCTGACACAGTATAATCCACTGGACTTCATATGGAAACGTTTTCTAGCAATACACAGCACAGCATGCTAATATGCTCAGCGTACATTTAAGAGGAAAAAAAAATGAAACTACAAAACTATAGTATGAGAAAGTGATTTTTTAGAAATCACTTTTCTGAAAACGCATTTTGCTTCAGTAAAAATGCAAAATTTAATTGAAAAAATGGTAACGTGCAAGATTATTAGTCACACACAATGTATTTTTAATCACATGTAGAAAAAGCTCTACGAATCTTCACCACAAATGCAAAAAACTTAGTAGCATGGAAAAATGTTATATTGCTCTCCCTTCCAGTTAACATTTGCAAAACACTTAGTGTTCTTAAACTAAAATTTTACTGAATATCGTAAAATCAAGGCTTGCATCCTTATATGCATACAGATCACCCACACTTTTTATATTCTCATCATGCAGAATTTGACTAAGTACTTTAATTTCAAAAGTTGTATCTTTTTGAGTAAAAGTGCTGTAGATAGAGAGGCAAGAATTAAAACTATGAATGCAAAACTTACAGAGCAAAGCCCTGCTATGTATTTACTTCACAGATGCTGTTTTGCAGCATATAATCAAAATATACAAGGAACTGAGAGTGCAGGCAGTCTTACTGTGGTTTTTATAATGTTAACACTAAGATATGTGTAAACACATGCAGTACTCTAACTGCTGGAAATCACCCTGTCCTCACTTGAAGAATGTGCTAATTACTGTATTTTTGCAGGTAACAATGAAAAGTATGTCTAAATGGCGGAATTTACCTACAAACTTCATACAAGCACAAACTAATCCTGCTTAACAGACTAAAGGAATACAATGCTGCTCTTTGCAACTCCTGACTAATTTTTCTTCCTACCTATATTGTTAATTTAAAATCTAACTCCAGCACTAGCAGCTCAGCATCCAACTTTAGTCAAATAAAAGTTCAGTATTTCTGCTGCATTTTTAAGTTACTTTTTTTTAGGTGTATGCTACTAAAAAGGCATCAAGTTGTATAAAAAATGTGCCAGCATCTGTTAAGAAAGCAATAATAGCAAGAGGCAAAATTCTGACTCTGCTAGTAATGGCACAGTCTGTCCTCTAACATCTCTAAGAACATGAAACCTGCTTTAAAAACTATACAAACAAAAGCTGGAAGCAAGCAGGAAATTAAGCAGAGAGGGATCCTGAAACATAATATCCTAAAATACAAATATCCTAGTCGTATGGTATATAAATACATGCACAGACACATACATACACAAAAATACACACACAGAATGCTGTTGCGTGGGAGTGTGTGTAAAGAGAGACAAAAAATTAAAAGAAGAATTCAACGCTCAGAACTTATTTTTAAGTGGCACCTGACACAGAACAGAATACAGGCATCACATCAGCAAGGTAATAGAAATTACTAAAATGAGATCTGAATGCCATTCCTTGTATAAAATGCTCATGCACAGTAAATAAAACCATGCAATAATAAGACAACGCTTAAGAAGTTCATGTCAAATGGACCTATCTTTTAAAAGGATTTCATCACATATGTACAATGCTGCTTTTAAAAGCAAAAAACCTGTATCTCAGTATCTCTGTTCTACTGTGAGCATGTGAAGGCAACATTTACTATGTTCTATTTTTCACCTATAAGAATACACTCCGTGAGTTACTGAGTCACCATGGATACACCTACCTGGTGGTTTCATACCTGCATTTACAGGTCTTGCTGCTGCTGCAACCATCTGTTCCCGACGAGGATCCTGGTAGCTCATTTTACTTATAAATTCAATGGCAGCCTCTATACTACGGTTGTTAGTTTGTCTAAGAGCTTGTATAACCATATCCTAAAGAGAAAATTATGTATTAAAAAATTATTTACTGGAGAATCACAAAAAAAACCCAAAAGTCATGGTTATTTATCTAAATATCCTAATTTTTCCAAAGTAATTTTACAAAGTATCGACTTCTCTCAATTGTTTTAAAACTAAATTTAAAATGTTTTCTCCAGAAGAGATCATCCAAAATAGTACTGCAGTCTTGATGCTCAGAAGAAAAGTTCACTTGTTGAAGCCATGTGGTTTGATGTGAATCATGTCATCTTGCCATTCAAACAACAGCTTAGTCATACAATCCTTAAAAAATGATTTTATAATAAAAAAACCCCACACAATAAAGTTGTCACAATCTTTACGGACCTGCTGAGGTTAGAAAAAGCAGATACAGTATTTTCAGCTCAAAAATTTGGTCACCTATGTGATACGAAGTGTTCAATGTCTTAAAGAGTATCACTGTACACAGAACATAGGAGGATTGAACTTGAACCACAGTAAGCAAAAGAGATTCTCTGTAAGCTATTTAGGATTAAAAAAACCCCAAATACAATGAACAGCATTCTACCCTGATTATTATACACATACATACATACATATCAATCAGTATCAGTTGTCTGTATATATATATATATATAAAACTATCTGTTCTGCTTTAACACTTAATACTACCTACTACATGAGAAGTAGGGGGAAATAACCAGAATGTTTGTGATGTATCATTTAAAAAAAAAAAAATCAGTACATTTTGAATCTTCTCGACCAAGAAAAATGCTTTCCTGCTGTATCTGTTCCTAGTGACATATGTGGATCAGTGCCATATGGGCTATTATGGCAACACAACCGTAGGTTAACACATGGCAGAAGGGGCTTATGCTGGCACCGTGCCTGAAAAAAGCCCCATATAATCACAAGTGTCATGGGAATTTGTGGTTGCATCCAAGAACAAAGAGCAGGAGCAAAAAGGCTTCAAGATACAAAGGATCCAACAAAAACACCAACTTAAGACACCTTTCTAGTTTATTGTTCAGCTATATACCACAAACTTCAGTATGCAAAACCAGCTGCAGGTTCTATCTGTAAAATGGAGCTGAGAACTGATCTACTTGGAAAAAACCAAATGTGCACCCCTCCTCACCCCAAATCCCCCACAACAACAGAAAAACTTCCTCAACTTCAGCAACGAAAGACAGAGCTGGAGCAAATTATTACAAAAATCATTTCTTATTATAAAATCCTTCCATTCTTCCTAACACACAGTCTGGGCTGTGTATTTGAACAAGTGAAAGGAACATGAAAAGCCACTATCAGTACTTGACACTGGGATGCAGTTGAGGAAAAGCCACTTGGTAGTTTTGGAGCAGCTCACTCTTGGGAGAGGTAGATCTCTCTGTAAATACCAAAGCATGACAGACAGCAGAACTCATGAGCTGGTCAATACTGCAAGCAGTGCACGCCCGTAAAGTTAATCTCTATTGTGGTACTGTGCATTTTTCTTTCAGAAAGATGAGTGGTTTACTAGCTCTGTTTTAAACATGCTTTTGTACCCCGGTTTACAAAGAAGGCATCAAAACAAGTGAGATTTACTGTGATGTGCAGGTCCCAGTAAAAACACAGGAGCTGCAAGTGTATTCATTTTTCCTTTCCAGAAAACACATTTCAGATCAATTTCCAAAACATTTGGTATTGCCTTTCAATTTAGAATAGCCATATTTTATCAACCTATTTTAATTGAGCACAATCTAAAATTACTTTAAGTATCAGAGGTAAAATCCACGCTCTGGAGAGTCCAGTCCTCTCTGCTTAAAATTATATAAATAATTAAAACAACCTACCACATAAGAACAATCTGGACAAGATGCTTAAAAAAATAAAGCCAAGTCTCTAAATCCTTCTAGTCCTCTTCTACATCCCCCCCACTATTACCAGTTTCATGTCCAAATCAGAAACCTACCAGATTTTGAAGCTTTTTGCTTATCATACTGTTCAAACATTCCCTGACCAACACCACTTCCAACATGCATTAATAGTTTATAGCTAGCAGAACACCAAATCTTCAAAACAAAACACTTCACCTCATCAAAGCCAGCAGCTTGCAAGTCTTGCAGCATTTGTCGATTAACTTCTGACGTTCCTTTGACAGCTGAGGTTGCTTCATTTGCAAAAGGCAGAAGTGAGTTTCTTATCTCCTGCAAAACCTTATGATATGTTACGAATTTGGGGGGATTTCGGCCTTGTCTAGGATCTTCTGGTAACATTTTGCCCATGCTGTGATCAGCTTTAGCAGCATCTGAGGGTTTAGGCAAATTCCTGAGGCTCTCTCGTATCTCCTGTAGCATCTGCTGGCTGCTGCCAGTATAATTACTGGCAGGAAAAGTTTTAGGCCTCATTTGTCTATAACCTTCTGGCTTCTCACTTCTCTTCATGAAAACATGTATATATGCAACCTCCACCAAGGACTCGCACACACCAGAACTCAAGGAAGACTGGCTGAGGTCAGAACTCCTGAAAGCAGTGGCTCTTCACTGTGAAACCTTGGTTCCTGCAGCGCTGGAGTTTGTCACAACCCAAAACTGCTATTCTGTTAACAAAACAAAACAAAACAAATCACAGTTAATAGGGCAGTAAAAAAATTCAGAGTGTAGCACTGAAATGTTCACATGCAGCACTGCTTTCACAGATATTAAAAGCATGCTAAGCAAATTTTTCAGGCAGCCTTTACTCAACCTAATTTACAAACCATGTTGGGTTTTTAACTGTTAATAACAAATGTTTTAGGTGCCTCAAATCTAAACGGTCCTGAATTGCAAAGGATGTGGACAAAGTAAAGAGCAACTCCTCTGTCTGGTGGACAAAGCTTTCAAGAGCAGGTATGAATCATTGGCATCGGCTAACCCAGCACTGCTTCTTTGCCTCCCTCTCCTCTGTCCATTTGTCGCCTATGTTCCCCCCATCAACACCTTTACAGCCAGAAGAGCCAACTCTACTACCTAATTAGCCAGGATATGGGTCAAATAACTTTGCTGTCCAATGACTCTGACACCCAGCTCCAGAAAAAGATGGAAGTGAGAAGTACACCAGTAAGAGCATGTAATTACAGTGTTTTTATCCATTATCACACAGTCACATTTGTTAAAAGTAAACACCTGCCTAGCTCATCACATGCAACTTTATGATTTCTTGTACCATCTGCCACTTGAATCTGTTTAAGGGTTCAGATTCTGAGGCTTTCACAGTCTCTCAGCTCCTTGAACCAGTCTTCATCAATAGTTAAGTAATTTTTAAGTTTATTTTACATAAGGGAAAATGAGAGCAGGATGAGAAACAAAGAAAAAGTAATCAGATTTTTTTTTTAATGTAAAATTGTTTAACAACTCAAGCATCAAATTCGCTGAGAGCATAGCTATGACATTTGGTAAGGGAAACAGAATTTTCTGCCAAACGCCAAATAAAAAACGTTTGCATTTGGAAGGCGCTGACTCATCAGGGAAAGAGCCCCATGTCTGCAGAGAACTCAAATCTCTGTGTCCAGGCTGGGCACCAATTATTACTGCAACTGCCATGGCAAAGGATAAAGCAACCACAATGTCACACTGAAGAAATTGCCCAGCATTTGCCTCTTTAGAGTATCATGGAATAAAACTTTTTCAGTCTCTACTGTTCCACAGTGGAAGATCAGTTACTAAGACAGTACAAGATAAATGAAATGTTTCAGCACTGTCTTTTCTTCACAGGCAACAAAAGTGTTGAACCTCAACTCACACTGTTCCTTTACTGCTGTGCTGCTAAGCATTTCTCATACTAGACACAAATTAAACAAGCATCTAAATTTTACACAGTCTACAAAAAAGTCACTCTTTCTTCATTCACATTTCATTTCTGTAATACTTGCATTGTCACAAACCAATTAGTGATTCAGCAATTGAGGAAGAATATGACAGGTTAATAGGAAAAAACTCTCTGAAACATATGCAAATCATATGAAATAAATGCTCATGGTACGCATAGACGAATAAAACCTGAAAGCTGGAAAGTAGCACATAAATGAGGACCATGAAAAGAAACACAAGGGATACCCACTTAATCCCATTCGCCTTAGAGAACCATTTTAAAAATAACAGAATTTCTCTTATGAACCTTTCTAAATCTTAAAGGGTGTAACTGCACCCACAAGCTTTCTTTGCACTGTGATACTTTTGAAACCTTAAACGAGTGCAGTTGGTTAGTTATATATTTTTTTAATACAGTCTGATAGCATATAATTCTTCAGTGCTCACTGAAAAAGGAAGAGATCATCAGACACAACAGTGGATTTCAATAATTAACAATGAAATTTTGCTCAAAGTATTAAGAAATTCAGAAATCAACAGAAAGTACAGCATGAGAGCAATTAAAATGTAATTTAATTCTGGCCACTTTCAAAATAATTTTCCAAACATGCCGTATTTAAGACCACAGTGAAAATACTTTTTCCATAGAGAACTTTTTTCAAAGAAAAGAAGTAAGAACATGACAAAATACCCATACATATGCTTTTAAAAAATTCCAAAGGCCTGGAATTCAGGAGAAAACAGCACCTATATATTTTACAAATTTCATCTGGTATTTCAGTATCCACTTTATGGTTACACCTTGGGTAGCTGAGCTAGACAAATCTAACACCCCTAAGAGAAATCAAGGTTAAATTAACAGGACACTAAAATCATAAATCAGGAGCAGTCTTGGAAAAAAAAAAGCTGCACTCTAACTTAAATTTTTAGCAGCAGCTAAGGTTTAGGAGTCTAACCAGCCACTCCACTTACCTCCCACCACTTATCATAGACAGCATAACTGTTTGTAAGGCCACACAGCATGAACCAAGCTAAGGAACTTACCCAAATAAATAACTTTTTTTGGTTGTTCCTTTTGGCAGCACTGATGGTTACCAGCATGAATGTGTAAAACTAAGTCTTAGTTCTTAGAAAACAAATTAATTTAGTCCTCCAGAAATTACTACAGTTCACCCTGCTTTATATATGAACCTCAAAATTCACAAGTCACCTCCGCTTATCGACACTGGCACACATTTTAAAGGAAGAAGACTGCTGAGTGAGAAATCTATCTCAAATTTGTACTTCCAGCTACCAAACATACCAACTGCTTCTATTCCCTCTTGTAGTTTTGTGTCCTTAAATGATCTGTTTGTTAATGCAGTTGTTTTTGTTGATTAAATTATCTTCCCTAAAGGTGTTGAAAAAAATTATCGTTCACTTCTCTTTAAAATATGGGAATACTGTATTTTTTCTACAGGTCAAACTGTAATAGAAAAAAAAACCACCTTGGTTTTTTTTTTACATTATAATCATAAAAGATTGGACTTAATAAAAGAATGCTTGAATGAAAACTCAGAAGTGTTCAAGGCCAGGCCAGATGAGGCTTGGAGCAACCTGGTCTAGAGGCAGGGGAGTGGAACCAGATGATCTCTAAGGTCCCTTCCAACCCAAACCAGTCTCTGATGCTCTGAACAGCAACAGGCAACTGTCAATGACTCCAATGATTTTCTGAGGGAAAAAAACACGCAACCTAACTTTAACATTCCTTATAAAAATACTTTCAGGGCTCACATTTCCAACCGAGTACTGAACGTCACATATTAATGTACTTAGGTACACCCCTCTCACGTACCTATTCCCACAGCTTATTTTATACATAATCACAGTGCTTCACTGCTGGGATAAAGAAAGTAACAGAGACTTTGCAAGTCATAAAATTAAGTTTGTAGGGACTTGGTTCAGACCAACTAAAGGAAGCTCTTTTTCCAGGTAACAAGTCATTGAGCTGCAACAGCAATTTCCCAAAGGATGCATTTCCAATGCTAAAAGTTTTCACAGGATGAGGAGAAAACTTGACCCCGAAATTAGCACATATGCACAACTACAAACGGTCAGAGAAGCCACAGCTGGAAAGAACCAGAGGCCAGCTGAACACTAGGAACATTGTGCATTCGCTCGGTTTGCTTCCATTCTTACGCTCTGCTATCTCCTTTAGCAGGATACAGCTGTTCTACGTTCACATGTACTCCCGGGAGCGGCAGGAGTTATTTCCGGCGCACCTCGGAGCGATCTTCACGGCTAACAGCAGCGCAGCCTCCGCGCACCAAAGCCCCGCTGCGCTGGCTCGGGCCGGCACCGATTCCTGCAAGAGAGCAGGGCCGGCCTCCCAAGGACCACGCAGGCCAGGAGGCTTTCACCGCCGGGAGGAGTATCCCGAACGTGCCCTGCTGGGACACCTGCGCTTGTGGCCCCGCCGGCCCCAGGCCGTGACCTGGGGTCGCTGCTGCCGCGGCCGCGTCCCGCAGAGGGCCCAGCACGCCGGGCCGGGCCGGGGCGGGCCCGCTACCGCCGCCACCCCCTGCGGCCCCGCGCACGGCGGACTCTACCTGCGGCGAGAGGCGGCGGCGGCAGCAGCGCCCCGGGGCGCTCGGAGCTCGGCCCCGCCCGCGCGGCGCCGACCGGCCGCGACCCTTCCCCTCCTCCGCCCCTCGGCGATGCCGGCAGCGCCCGCTCGGTCCCTCCGCCAGCGCCCGCCGCCGCCCGGGGCCGCTCAGTTCGGCGCCGCCATTTTGTCAGTGTCCCCGCCGCGGAGCCGCCCGGATATGAGCAGATCCCGGCCTGCCTCGCGCGGCGCCAGCCGCTCCCGGGTGGAGCTGCGGCGGCTCCCGCCCGCCCCGGCGGCGGCGGCGGCGGCAGCGCCCTGTAACCCCTGCGCGCCCGGGCCGGGCAGCCGCGCACAGCACAGCTCCAGCGCTGCCGGGCACGGCCGCGGGCTTCTCCCGGGCCGGTGCCGAGCGCCACGGACAAATTCCCATTTTCTGATTTTCCCATTTTCTTTTAATGAGCGGGAGAAAGCTCCGCCGAGCCTCGTGTTTCAGCTGATGCCCTAACGATAGACTCGGTACAGACCAACAGAAAGGAAAACCCACCGGTTAGCACTCGGAGCGTTCCATTTCATTTCTATCTTTTGCTTTTGAAATAAATCGGGAAGTAAAATTTAAGCTGCTCTAAGGAGCTCATTGGTGACACAGCCCCAGTGCCCCGCAAAGGGAGGACCGCCCTGTCCCCAGCCGCCCCATCCAGCTCCTGCAGCCTGACACACACAGGGAATGTGCATCAGGTGAGGTGCTCCTGCCACAGCAGACTCGGGCCACTCGCGCCGACTGGAATTAAAGTACACTCCAGAGCGGTTATGGTGGAAATGCCATGTAACACCTCGTAACTAACCTGCTCCTGCCCAAATACAGAGGTTTCTCCAGCCTTCAGATTCAATACTCAGGCTCAATCCAAGTAAGTTCCTGCAAGCACATCTATTGGAATTATTTTAGTAAGTCAGACTGCTACTCTTGTGCAAAACTTTTTATTAAAAAGAGAAAGGGTTCTTTGTAACAAAAAGCAGATACAATGCTAATAATAAAATTAGCAGGTAAGATTTCAATAAACCAGATGTGAATTTTTGACAGACTATGTCTCAAGTTTAGAAAGTCTCATTCTTACACCTGAAAACACAGCCAACACATCTGTCAATTGACTTCTTAATTAAAAACCCCACTTTTCTGTTGGGAGATTTACTGGTGCATTATCAAGTTTTAACATGCAGCATCCATGACAAAGCTGTAAATAATTCAAAATCATGTTGCTAGAATGCTTAGATTCCTATAGAACCTTTCACATTTCATAGCTTTAACGGTTTTCCTTCCAACTCTCATGAACTAACATTAAAAGTTATGTTCCCCTATATATATATAAAAAAACTCAGCTTAAAAAAAAAACCCATCTCTTTCAGATGACATAAAAATTTCCATTAAGTCCACAGTTTTGCTTTAGAAATAATACTTGAAAAATACCTTTACAGGGAAAAATAAAAATCCAGGGTTTACCTTTTCTTCTGTGCATGTGTATAATGGACAACACTATACAGCCAAGATTTTGCCCTTAGTGACAACTTTCCTGCTTGTCAAAACCAAGCAGGCAGCAGGGAAGAAATGGCATGTAAGCTAGCTCAGTTGCCCATCCTGGAGTATCAAGCTGTCAGAATGTGAAGTACTTCACTGCTTCCACAGCACCAGGACCAATCTGAGGCCTCTCCCACACACGCCAATAACAGACTAAGGAGTAGCATTAAGAATGAACCTGACATTTCCCAGTAGTTCAAGCTGGTCAATACTTCAAAGGGATACCGCAGTCACTTCATGCAAAAAGTTGTCTGTTCACATAAATAGCCTCTGCATCAGTACCATATACCAGGCATGGTCCTAGAACATCTAAACTATTCACAGACAAAGTCTGATTTGGAATCAGGTTGGTGATTTCCATGCGGTCTTTGGTCGGATCATTGCTCAGCCAGGCACTTACTACAGACTGGTTAATGGTACTGTGGGAAAGATAGGCAGTGTTTCTTCCTCCTGAAAGAAGGAAAGAGGGCAGACAAGGAAGTAAGTTTCAGTTTAGTTTACATATTTGCAGATTTTGGAGAAACACAGTAGATATGGGTCAGACATAACAGAAATATAATTTTACATTAAAGTCAGTTTTCAGATTAGTTGAGATGTCATTTCATTGGTAAAATAAGGAAAAAATAGCTTAAAAAACCAAGTACTTGAAATAATTACAAGAATTTTCTACCAGCTCTACCCTCAGTTAATACATCACAACAGCTATTAACTCATCTCACTGAACAGACTGTGTAGGTACCTGCAAGTTTCTCTAGCCAGATACCAAAGCAAGGATACAAGAATACAAGTCTGTTATAGAGTGTCTTGCTCTATTAGGTGTTTTCAGCTTTGCTGCAATAACAATTATTCCCTACTGCTCCTCCTCCCTACTTACTCTGCAGCAAGTGATATACCTATACTTGACTTTGAATTTTTTCAACATAACATTTTAGATTCAAAATGAAGCACAAAGTTAGCATTGTCATTCAGCGTAAGATTAGCAGGTGTCAGAAATTATCCCAAAGGATTTATATTTCATATACTTGAAAACATGCAGAGTCCAACTTGAATCAGTCATCCTATAACTTCCATAGATAAAACTTAACTTTGAATGACAACTTGGAGGCCAAAGGCAGCAGGTGACATCTGAAAGTTTCCCCACTATTTACAGTCTAAAGAGGCAAGCACTTAGGAGTCTTTGTGATTAATATGTGAAAATAAATGCTTATATTAAAAGTCAGTATCAATAACTTTAAAATCCTGCCACCATGCAAAAGGATCCAGTTTCATTTATTGAAAGTTCCAATTGTTACCCTGAATTGTAAATCTTAATTCTACAATCTCATTAACCTATCAATTGTTTTTGTATTCCAACTTAGTGTAACTCCCTCAGAGACTCACTAATGTCAGTCAGGCTGCCTCTGTTTCTTTTCTACATACAGATGGTTTTTAAGTGAACACAGTCTATCTTTGAAATCATAGATGTGCCCCTTCACACATTGGTCAGAGGGTAGCAGATTAAAAAAACCCAAACCAGACCACGAAAAACCCTCCACAACTGTTTGCTGTATAAGTAGTTTTCCTCAAGTGCCTATCAGGACTTGCTTTCTAAGAAAAGAAACCTGCTTTTAATTTTCTTTGTTAGGATTCTGTTATTAATTGGGTCATGTGAAAACACTGACTGTAATGATGTTACCAACTGAAAAATTCAGTGCAGATGGACTTCAAACATCCTTACCTTGATGAAGAAAAGATGGTTTTTCAGATACGTTTGTGGAAGTATCCCAGTGCCAAAGAGATCCATCTTCAGAACACGTAAATAAATGATCAGGGTCCGAGGGATGGAAGTGAACTTCCCACACTGGAAGTATCAAACAAAACCACTTCAGAACAAGTCACAAGTACTTTGATCAATGCATTTGTACAGTATGATAGAGACATGCATTTAGAAGAACCTATGCCTCCATCAAAACCTTTCATTTTTAATAGTGTGTGGGTAGGAAACCCAAAGCTCCATCCTGAGTTATATACTGCAGTTTTCCCTCTGCTGGCAGGAGGGAACAAAAAATAAGAAAAAAAGAAAGAAAAAGACCTTATCTTGTTGCATTTTCAGTACTGTGAAAATTGTTAAAGTCTTATCTGAATTCAGGCATTCTGCATAGTATCATGTCATCTTCCCTGCTATTAAGTTTAAATCGGTACATAGCATGCATTCCTTCCCACGACACGCATTATTTTGTGTCTAAATACTGCAACTGCAGAAGACATTGAAGTCAGTAAAACTTAATATCAAGAAATATTTTTACTCCTTTCATTTAATTAGCATCAAATCATAAAATTTTCGTATTAAAATTAATTTCTGTCTTGTTCATGTAGTTACCAGGAAAGTGAGCTGTTTCAGCACTGTGGAGACACCAAATGAATGTTGAGTCTCCCCTTCTTCCTCACGTTTTCAAGTTTGTTAGTATCTGCATTCTGCTTTACTCTATCTGCCTAACACTGCACCAGCTTCCATGACTATTTATACACCTACCCTGCTAGGAACACAGCCATTCTGATCAAATGCATCTAACAGCCCATTAAAGAATTGCTTACTAAGTCTCCTTTTAGTTTAGAGAGAGCTCACTTTTAGATAAGAACAGTCTCCTATACAGAGAAGGAAGCCTACTCGATGAAAACACATGGAGGAGTAGTAGGTATCCTGGGAAGAGTATAGAAACAAGGGTTGGGGATACAGAGAGAGAAAGCCAAGGAAAACCTGAACCTGAATCTGGCAAGGGGTGAAAAGAACAGGAAGGGTTTCTACGGGTATGTCAGCCAGAAAATGAAGGTCCAAGAAGGTGTACACCCCCCAGTAATCAATGCTGGAAAACTGGTAACACTGGACAAGGCCAAGGTTGAGCTACTCAACAACTTTCGTGCCTCAGTAAATGGCAACCTCTCATCCCACACTTCTCAAGTGGGTGGGCTGCAAGACAGGGTCTGAGGGAGCAAAGTCCTTCCCACTGTAAGGGAAGCTCAGGTTCATGATCACCTAAAGAACCTGAATGTACCCAAATCTATGAAATGCATCCCAGAGTCCTGAAGGAATTGGACTATGTAGTTGCCAAGCCACTCTCCATATCTGAAAGGCTACAGCAGCCAGGTGAAGTACTAGGGGACTGGAAAAAGGGAAAGATGGACACAAACCCATGTTTAAAAAGAGTAGAAAGGAAGACCCTGAGAGCCACCAACCTGTCAGCCTCAGCTCTGGTCCTAGGAAAAACAGGAAACAAATTCTCCTAGAAGCTATGCTAAAACACACGAAGGACATATGAGGGATTTCCTACAAGGGCATATAGTGATAGGATAAAGGGGAATGGCTTTGAACTGACAGAGTAGGTTTAGATTACATTATTAGGAAGAAATTCTTTATTGTGAGGGTGGTGAGGCACTGGAACAGGTTTCTCAGAGAAGTTGTGAATGCCTCATCCCTGAAATATTCAAGGCCAGGTTGGACTGGCCTCTGAGCAATCTGGTTTAGTGGAAGGTGCCTCTACCCTTGGCAGGGGAAGTTAGAAGTAAATGAGCTTTAAGGTCCCTTCTAACCCAAACCATTCTATGATTCAATGAAGTAGCAAGTATGTGATTGTTTCCTACCACAGTTACAACAACTTATTTTTACAGGAATTGTTCTCTAAAATGCCACTTTATTCTCCCCTCCTCCATTGCAGATACTTACTTTCTGCTTCATGAGCATTTAGCAGAGACACTGGCATCGTACCCTGCCTGATGTCCCATATACTCAGCATTCCATCCTGGCCCCCCGTGGCCACAATATGCTGCTGATTGGGATGCCTGTCCACACAGTGAAGTGGAACTCTGTCACCTGCCCTGCAAAGAGAAAAAACGAAACAACCAAATAACCCAAACATGAAATTTTTACTTAGCTTCGATTTTCCCCTTCTTAATCCCTAATTTGGCATCAGGAGCATTGATGAGCTGTCGACAGCACCTTCAGTTCCTGTAACATCTGACCACCCCAGGCTGAAGGCACATGACATCTACTGGAAACCAGAGGTATGGCAATAACATGAAACTACAATCGGGTTCTGTGCCCTGTGGTATGCATCTGACATCTACCCAGCATCTGACAACTTCATAGATAGAGTGAGAAGCAAATAATACGCTACATATTATAATAATCATCATCATCATCTGATGCATTATATAATTATCACTTTAGTATATATTAAGAGTTTAAAAGGGAGACCGGGCACTAACAAAATCAGCAATGGGAATTATTGCACAAACAACAGGATTGAAATCTAGGTAGTTTTGTTTTCTCACAGTACCTTGTAAGGCACAAAGTTACCAATCAAATACATTCCAAATGCCAGAAACCTTACATTAGGCCTGTGGAGAAAAGCAAATATGAACAGGTAAAGAGTTTGGGGTTGAGGATTGAAAGTTTTTTTCTCAAAAAAGAGAAATGTACAGGTGTAATATGCCTTCAAAAGTTAAATTAAACAGACCTGCTAAGCACAATGCTGAGTCACAACAGAGGTTCAGCCACTAAGCAGTCTGCCTTTGCTTATTTAAGTACCAAAGTTAAAATCCTTTTCAAAAAAATCAGTCATTTACCATCCTGTTGTTAGGGAGCTATTAGGAAAGATTTGAATCAGATCACATAAAACAGCACATACTTTTCAGTAAAGAAGTAAAAAAGCACAGGTCTTACAAAGAAAATATTTGAGATGGCTCATTTCTTTGCTGTCTGAGGTCCCATATTTTTAACTGTCCAATTGAATTTACTGTCAAGATCTCAGTCGTACGAAGGAAAGTCACTGCATGGAGTGTGCTGCTGTCTGCATTGTCTGCAAGAAATGAGGAAAGCATTCAGGTAAACCTATGGAATGCTAGTCTCCGTTTAATAACTCTTAAAGGAGAACAGAACACAGCTGCTTATGGCTCCAAAAGACTTTCATATTATCTCTAACTTTAGAGATTTTTTCCTACATTAACTGACTACAAACCTGTGCACTTAGTACTGCACTCTTAAATCCACTAAACAATAACAAAATTACCCAGGCATTCCTTTGCAACTGTTGAATGAGGTACAAGAGTTCTATCTCCATGTTAGGGATTCAGCTTAGTGCCGGGGAAATGTCAAGGTGTCACTGAACTGGGAACCAGTAAAACACATTGCTTACACCACAGAACTCCATCCTGAAGAACCTGAGAGCATCTTCCAAGATGTTCTCTCTCTTCCCTCTCCAACTGCAACTGTAAAACCAGGAAATTACAAATATCTAGATATGAAATATGCTTCAAGTATTTGAATTCTGGAGGGATATAGGAATAATCTGGAACAAACATGTTCAACCTGGAATACTGAAATCAGTAATAAACCGTCTTTTTTGTTTTATTATAATAAGCTGAAAACCAAACAGTTCCCTCCAAACTAGACTAATTTTAAACCCCAGATATTTCACATACCTATAGTTCTTACTGCATCTTTTTGGTCAGCTCTGAAGAGATTTATTCTCCCATCTTCTCCAACAGTGACAATTTCTGGGTTGTTGCAGATGATTCCAGTACAGGCAGCTCCACCACAAGATGTGTCTTGATCCACGTGATAATGGGCTTTCTCCCAACGGTGGTTGGCAGATAACGTCTATGTAGTAACCAGACATGAAAGGATGGTCTTAAACAATGAACCTGACAGAACAAAGCTTCCAGAATACTCATGAAACCAGAAACAAGCACCAGGAAAGCCACACTATTTCTTGGGAATGAGAGCTTCCTATACAAATACAAATCAAGAGATCTAAATTTTCATCAACTCTTAAGCACACAATCTTTCTACAAAATGTTAATTGTTTCTTCTCTGAACCACAGTTTTCAAATGATCTAGCAATTAGAAATAACACTGTAGACTGTAAAATATCTTTCACTAGGCTGATGTCTTCAATATTTCTCCAGGACAGGGGAAAAGAACTAAGACCCTTAGAAAATAAAAGGTCAGATTCAGATCTTGACTGCAAGGAATTTGTTTATTTTAGGTACCACACCAAAATATTAACTGACATTCACCTGTACTGCGTCATTGTTAACATATATAGAAAAGTAAATATACATTTATTTCTAGTGATTTATAATCAAAGCAAAAGACTACAGAGTTTACATACCTTCCTTCACATGGCACTTTAGAATTCACTCATAATTTGTTAGAATTGAACACGAGTCATTTAGTCAAGAATGCAAAAACCCTGGTAAGGCAGGTCCAAATCCATGAATACCTACTGCCCCAAAACACTCAAACGTCTTAGAGTATGTTTCCAGTGAATGGGCTGTTTGGTTACAGATACAGGCGAGGAGATACCCCAGTCTGTCTTGCTCTGGAATCTAGTTTATGTGGCATGTGTTGCAAAACACTGTTTTCTTTCCTCCTATGTGAAAAGTCAAAGCTTTTTCTAACAGACTTTAAAAAGAAATTGATTTTGGTAGCCAGATGTTTTTAGTGCTAAGATCAAAGTGACCTGTATTACGGAGAATAGCACCTTAAAGCCAGTGCGTGTCACATACCTGGTTATTTTGATGATGACGGAATATAGTTACAGTTCCTGTTGATGAGGCAACCACAATTCTCTCTTGATCCAAAAACTAGAGAGAGATTACAAGAATGCTATTATTCCATGTTAGTACCAAGATGATAATTTTGATCTTAGAGTAACCTAAATTATTGGTGGATGAAGGGGGAAAAAGTCAAACCCACAAAAAACAAACCCACAAAGCAATATTGATTATTTTTGTCCTTTTTCTTCATAAGAATTTTTTGGCCAATCTCAGCATTTTGACAGTTCACTTCCACTTAACTTCCCCTAAGTGACAAGCCCTTAAAAAGTACGGATGTGTTCAACATAGCTATTTTACCTGCATATCCATAACATCACCATTGTGCTGGATGTCACACAGCAGATGAGGCTCTCCATGATATTCACCATTGAGGCCCGCATTTCCAAGGTCGCCAGCAGACCAAATGGAGATCCTGTTATCCTGAACGGAAACGATACCACATTTACACGAAAATGCTTTTGAAAGTACCTAGCAATAAGCCTCAGCCAGGGAAAGCAATAGGCTGCGGGCTGCGCACCGCTTCTGAGGAAGCCGCCGCCGGCCGGAGGGAAGCGCTCGCCCAGGGGGATCACGCTGCCGTGCGGCGGGGCGGCCCCACAGCTTCCTTGGGGACACGAGCACGGCACGGTCAAGCGAAGGGCGGGACTGCCGAGCCAGGCTGTGCGCACGGCCGGCTCCGGCCCCGCTCTCCCGCACCAAGCGGCGGAGACGCAGGGGACCGAGGTGGCGTGGGGTGCCGCCGCCGCCCGCCCCGCGCCCCGGCGGGAAGCTCGCCCCGCGCCTCCGGGCCCGCCCGGCCGGTACCTCGTTGTCCCAGGAGCCGGTGGCGAAGATGTCGGGGGGCTGGAGCGCGGCGGCGGGCAGGGGCCGCCAGCGCGCCCGGCTGATCTTCTGCGACACGAACTTGGCGCTCACGTCCTCCATGGCCGCGCCCGCCCCGCGCCCGCTCCCGCCCGCCCCGCGCCGCGCGCGCTGATTGGCTGCGGCGCGACGGCGAGCGCGGAGGGACAGGCGGGGGCGCGGCGGGGCGCGGGGGCGCGCGTGGGCGGGCCGGGGCGCCGGCCGTGCCCGGAGCGCTTCTGAGGCGGCGGTGGCGGCCCCGCCGCTTGTAGGAGCCGGTCGTCGCCAGCTGCCCGCCGCTACCGCGCCTTGCCTGGCCCCTCAGAGCCGCTGCACCGACGCGCATCAGCTCGGCGTCGGTTGCAGGTCGCGTCCGGAGAGGAGGGAATACAGGAAGCAGTGATGGTGCCGCTCTGTTACCTGCCTGCTCGGCTGGGCCGCGTCCACCGGAACGTTGTGTCCGCGTGTCACCTTTCCATGACATGCTCCGACTTCTCTTTTCTCAAAATGAGTGCCTTACACAACGACTAAGCATTTCTGGTCTAGGTCTGCTTTGAAGTATGTCCTGCTTTCAGCTGGGGCAGAGTTAATTTTCTTCCGAGTAGCAGCCACAGCGCTGCGTTTAGGATTTAGTGTGAGAATAATGTTGACAACACACTGATGAGTTACTTGTTGCTCAGTGGCGCTTACCGCAAGTCGAGATCTTTTCAGTCCTCGCTCTGCCGGTGAACAGGTAGACGAGAAGCCACCAGCATGGCCGTGACGGCTGACCCAAACTGACCAGAAGGATATTCCATACCACAGAATATCGCAGGCACTGTGTGAACTGGGGGGCATTGGCCACGAGGGACCAATTACTGCCCAGAGACAGGCTGTTTATCTTCTTTGATTTAAATTAATAAAGTTATTAAGAGATCAGTTATTCTTATCTCAACCCATGTTTTTTACCTTTGTTTTATTCTGGTTATCCTCCCCATTCCCCCTGGGGTGGGCTGGGGAGGTTTGTGGGGCTTATGTGACCAAATATTTGTCTGGTACTTGCTGACTGGGATTAAACCACGATAATGTACTTCCGAGTGATACTCTCCTTGCTCTGACAGATTCCTACCTGTGCAGAAATAAACAGATTTTTTTTTTTGTCCCCAATGGTATATTAAATCAAAGAGGAGCACACATGTACTTCCTTTCTAGTATTTCACTTGAGACCCAAACAACTATGCAATAAAAGTTCAGAGGTTAATTGTAAAATTAAAGGGTGACACAGTTGTGTTGTCAATTGTCATTTCAGGGGATGAGACTATTGGCCCAGTCACTGCAGTCCAGTAAGGGACTTTCTCACAAATATTTTTTTCAACTTCGTTTTCTACTGCGCTTTTTCCAAAGCTAATTCTGCCAGGTCTCAGAGGTTCTGTCAGATGGACTTAACAGTGGCTTGGAGAAATTTTCCACTGTGTTATGGCAGTTTTCCTGCTAAAGGCATCTGTCAGGTTTCTTCTAGACCACATTCTTGAGTTCCTTCTCAAGTCTGCTATGCTGTTTTTAGTCCCTCAGGTGTGATACCAAACCAGTGATATTTTATGTGCTTCAGGCATCTTTTGAACTTCATTTAACTTTTTTTTTTCCATAATCCAGCAGAATCCAACACTGAACAAATTCCAAAAGCTGTATGCTGTAGTAGTCTACTATACTGCAAACGTACCTTAAAACAGCTTCATTGCACATGGCAGTAGCATTATTATTCTACAGTAGCAAATGCGTCTGGCACCCTTTATTGAGCTGCTAACAGCAGTTCTGCAAGTCACTGTTGACTCCAAGGGTATTTTCAGCTAATTCTTACAACACTTGTGAGAAATATCAATAGGCAGCCTCAGAATACAGACAAGACAACTGAAAGCTGAAAACACTTTACGATTATTGTAAAGTTTTATTAGGCAAATATTTTTGTTGGTTAGTTTGTGATTTCTGTGTATATTTTTAACTTGTGCTTTTGGATGATTTATTTCTTTGCTCAGGATTGCTTGTTCAAAAGCATTTGGGAAATATTAACGGAAGTAAGTTGGACATACAAGCTTATTTTCACTTAGAGGAAAAGAAGAGTCACAGTTTTTTCTTCCCTGTCCTACATTTTTTAAAGAAAATGTTGGCAGCATGTTATATGACGGTAGTGAGAGCTGTGATAGATTTAGGGCTGCTTTGTAAACCTTTAAATATATTCTCTGTGCTTGATCCCTATGAAAGATCTGTACTGTGTTAGTATATAATTTAAATAGATTTAAATAAACATATAAAAGGCAGAAATAAGCACCAGGAGAAAATATGCCTCATCTAGTATTTCTGTGGTTTTCAAAAAGGATGTTAAGTCTAGATGAAGCTGACTCTGAGCATTAGGTTCAAACATATCAGCTGAGAAAACAAGGAGCATCTATGGATTACCCTTAAATATAGCTAAAGCCAGGAGTGCAAGTGAAAGGGAAGAAGACTGAAAGTATGCCTATCTCTGAGAGAAGGTAGGGGGCCTGAGAACAAAGGCACTTGCTAGATCAGTGGTTGTACTAGGGCAGGATAAAGCTAATTCTGAACTGGATTTGCTTATAATCTGCTTTCCTCCAATCATTATTGAACAATATTTAAAGATGCCAAAACAATTCTTACAGCTGGTAAGAATTCCTGGAGCTGTGCCCAGTTTGTTCTCTTGAAGAATACAGTTACAGTGCAGGGTACTGCAGAGCAGATGAAACAGCAGAGGGCCCAGCCCTGAGAGCACTCCTAAGTCTTGCCCTTGGCTGGGGCTCCCATGTGGGCTGGGGCACCCTACTCTTGGCCTGAGCTGTGTTGTAGAGGGCCTGTGCTCAGCCATGTTGCCCATACTTGGTGGCTGGCTTGACTTGGGGCCTGACTTGTCACTTTGCTTGATGGCAAAACCATTTCTGTCCCCAGCCCTGCTCTGCTTTGCTTAGATGCCATGGGATGGTGTGTCATGTGGAACGTCCCATCTGGAAGGCTGACCTTCCTTCATGAAGGGGTCCCAGTTCTGCTGCTCCCTAATGGGGAAGGTCACTGATGTGACTGAGTCCTTCTCACCTCGTCTTCGAGTGCAGAGCTGGTAAAACATGGATGTGGAGTTCAAAACAATGTAAACTTCTGAAATGCTAATACAAAAGGAAGCTACACACCAAACTGGCTTGAGCTTATAGGAAAAGAAATGAGATGAAGAAGGGTGATTAAGTTAAAAAACAGAATGGAGTCAAGAAGAGGAGGGAGTGTAGGTGTAAAAGCCAATTAGTGTAGGGTTTGGGACATAACTGCGGAAATGTACAGTAGGAACATTTCACAAGGAAATTTCTGCTTGTGATATGCAGAAGCAGATGGGAGCAGACAGTGATGAGCATTTTTTCAAATTCTTTCTAATTTCAAAGAATTAAAAAAAATCTAACGGGTTTATGAGGTGGGAGGGAAGGAATGAAACAGAAATAGTAGCTTGGAGGGATTTATATATAAACGTATGTAAGTACAGCTAGAGGATTGGGATGTGAGTGAATGTGCAGCAAAGGAAGAAGTGCCGATGTGCTTACAGCTAGTGGGATCTTCGTGTCAACACAATCATATGCTGCTGGCACTCCTGTGCCTTTTCCCTAAGAGAACTGTCCATGCAGCAGCTCCCTGGAGAGTCTAGGGAAATGGCTCTACATGTGGAAAATGGAGGTGCCTGCAATTGACAGATGTCCCTTGGGCATCCAGGGACCAAGGTGCTCACACTGGTTTGGACAAGTGAGGGGGAGTAGGATACAGAAGTCCTGAGTATCAGAACAAACAGAGGTTCCACATGAGTGATGATGCCCAGAACATTCTTCTTTATCATTATTTCTGCTTGTATTTTACTCTAGTAAAGTTTGTCTATGTTGCTTTTAGTTTAGTCTCAATAGATGTACTCCTAATAGGTATTTAAAATGGACTCATGGCCTGGGATTATGGAACTGAAAGAGTTAGGGACTCCTTCATTTGTTTACTGCATAAACGAGTGCATTCTGCCACTGTTGGTGCATGCTAGTTTCCCAGGGCCCTTCGAAGCAACTTGGCTTGTCTTAGAGCTCCTGGAAGCCTGCCAAGCCAAATGCTGTTTCCTTCACACATGCCTGGTATCCATCCAAGACATCCCAGATATTGTTAAGGAAGGCCCACACTTGTTTTAATTCTCTGAATACTCATGTCAAGAACATGGCAAATAGGTACATTCAGTCAGAAAGCAACTGAGCAAGACTGCAAACTCCTGAAAGAAATGCAGGCTTGCTCTGTGACAAGCCTAAGCCTAATTCAAGCTGGTCCTGGTAAGCAGCATCAGTTTGTACGTAAATGGTTTCTGTTGTGCTTTTGGTTTCCCAAGGGGGTAAGTATCCTTGGAATGCTTTTAAATGTGGGCCAGCTATTTTCTTGCCAGCAACCTCTCTGTGTGAAAGCAATGCAGTTTGCTTGCATCTGACAACAGAAAATGTCTTTTGCATTTAAAACAATTAAGTATTTCTGTGCTGTACTTTTACAATGTCTGTCTGTTCTCTGTACTTGGTCCCTTTGGGGAATTCCTCTAAATCCATGGCTTCTTTCCTTCTCTCTCAGCCCACTGGGTGTAACAGGGAGACCTTTTATATTCTGGGACAGGCTGGGAGCCTCACACGGACTGCAGTTGCCAGATCATGTTCAGAAGAAGTTAGATGAAGAACACAGAATGAAGCAGTAAATCTGTCTCCAGGATTAAAAGAACCAGATGGGAAGTCTATGGATGGGATCTGGTTGGTATATGCATTGAGCAAGTGTCAGATTTGCCCTGGACTGACTGCAGAGTAGGGAAGCAGATTCCCACCTTCACCTCTTCACCTGAACCGGCAATGATTGGATGAAATAGATGTGTTGTGTGGAGCTGGAATGTTCAACACTCCCAGTCAAGATAGGCTCTCTCACAAGATCTGTGTAATCTCCCACGCTGGTATCTTAGGCTGTGTCCATTTCTGTATCAGAAATGCTTTTAAGAAACAATGTAATACTTGAAATTACCTCTGCTAGATGACACCTTATTTTCCCCAATATTTATACAATATTCTATTGATAGGGCAAACCTATCCATAGTTACGTATCACTGTTCTCACATTTCAAAGCCAAGAACTGAAAACCCTGATGTCTGGTACCATGTAGATGAAATACCTGTGCCAGTGTGCCTGGTTAAGAAAGGAAGCGCTGCAAAACTATTCCTAGGTGTGTGAATTTACAATGTGCCCATTTGCAGGGACCAGAAGGCAGCACGAACGCAGAAGTCACAGCACTGATGGTGGGTTCTCCAAAATTGCAAAGATGGTATATGCTTTCCCTTTAAACAATAGAAACGTTTATAAATAACAGGTGGCAAATGAATATTGGCGGCAAAATTAACCACAAAGGAGATTCAGAGCGGGGAGAAACATTACCTGACTGTGGAAAGTGAATTCTCTGGTTTTCCTCGTTATGTTACAGGCTGTGGGAGGATATGGAGGTGCTACTTTTCCCTTGAGATTGCTACTTCATCATGTGCCTATGCTGGGATCGAATAAAGGCCCATCGGCATTTACTAAATTCTGAGCTATTGTCCTGGACACCTTTGAAAAGTAGTTTTAATTTATAACTTCGTCCTACGTCATCGGCATTGCCCCGGTAGATGCTCCCGTGAAACACGGGCACTCGCGCAGCGTTCAGACAATGCACGGCTGTGCCAACTCACCGTGTTCTTCCACCCCGCTCCAATTCTCGCGTTGTTTCCCGGGTGCCGGTGGTACCCGCCCTGCCCCGTTCCCACCGCGGCCTGCCGTGGGCACACACGGGACACACACGGGACACGCAGCCCCCACGCCACCTGGCCAATGGCAGCCTCTAACACGTAGGCCTGGCCCGCGCGGGCTGGCCGCGGCCAATAGGCGCGCCCTATGCAAAACACGACGCCGGGAGACGCCGCTAATTGGCTCCGTCGCAAGGGCGGCGGGTCGCGCGCTGGGCCGGAGCCGGCAGCTGGCGGGGCAGCCACCGTGATGGGGCTCGCCATCCCCCACGCCGACTTCTCCGGTAGCCGACGTGTACCGACTTGTGTCACAGGAGCGGCTAAGGCCGGGGAAGGGGGGAAAGCGTGTGCGACGTGTCGTTTCGCTACCTCATTCATTAACAGAGCTCCTAAATTCACATAACCCAGACCCGTCCCGCCCCGCCGCCGTTTCTGAGGCGAAGGCAGGACTGGGGTCTCGCCGCCAGCGCGAGATCCAGAGCCCCGGCAATAAAACGCGCGGGCCGGGAGCAGCCGCTGAGCATCCCCGCCCCGGCGCGCGAGGCTCTCCCCACGCGCGCCCCTGGGCGCGGTGGGCGCGCATGCGCGGGGGGGCACCGCGCTGGCCGGCGGAGCGGCGGCGGCGGCCGCGGCCGGGGCATGTCGGGCGCGCGGGGCGGTGGGCGCGTGGCCCCTCCCCTCGGCGAGCGCGCGGCAGCCGCAGCGGCGGCGGCCGCGGGAGGAGGCGGCGAGGAGGCGGCGCCTGTATCGGCGCTGGAGGTTGTGTCCTTCCTGGGGAAGCTGCTGTGCGCAGTCGCGGCGCTGAAGGCGGCTCTGTACCTGCTCCGCAGAGTGTGCCTAGCGATGGCCTGGAAGTCGGGCGGCGCCAGCCACTCTGAGCTCATCCACAACCTCCGCAGTGAGTCCCGGGGCGGGGGCGCGGGCAGGCGGGGCTGCGGGGCGGCCGTTCCCCGCCGCCCGGTGACCGTTAGCGACCGCGCGCTCCCGCGGCGCCCGCCCGACCCGCCGCCAACTGTCACAGGGAGCGGCACCGGCGCCCGGCCGCGTGTGTCCGTGTTGTCCGTCCGTCCCTGTACGTGCGTGTCTCTGTGTCCGGCCGGGGGTGTGTCCGGGCGAGCCCGGGTGCTCGGGCTGGGGGGGTGTGCGTCCGTGCGGCGGCCGGTGTCGCAGGGCGGGCCGGGCTGTTGTTGCGGGAGGCATTGCGGCGGGCGGGGTGGCGCCGATGGCGGTCCCGGAGGGGAAGCGCCGTGCGGCGGCCGTGGCTGTTCCCTGCTCGCCCCGTCCCCCCCTCGCCGGCCCCGTTCCCGCCGCCTCATCCCCGTCTGCCTTGTGCGAGCTGAGGCGGGGCCGCGGTGGCAGCGCCGGAGGGCCCGTGATCCCCCGCACGCACCGGGATCGGCGTCCGTCTGGCTTCGCTCCGGGCTTCGGCGGGACTGGTGGTGTCGGCGGGCGCCCTCCGGTCTTTGAGGCCCGGGCTGAACAACGCAGCGGGAGACGCCCGGGTTTGGGAATCGCGCCGAAGAGGCCGCGGCTGTTTGTGTTGGGTGAAAGGGGCGTGTGGCAGCAGTCCCTCCTCCCCCCTCCCCGGCGGGGTCCGGAGCGGCTCCGCTGGAAGGGCCGGGCTGGGACCGCAGGGACAGGAGAGGAGCTGTCGGGGTTGCGGAGCCGTGCTGTGACAGCCGAGCTTTGCGGTGCCTGCCCGGCACTGGGCGCTCCCTTGTGCTCACCCAGGGTTTGTGCTGTCCCCGTGCTGAACGTTGGGCGGGCGTTTCTTCGCCGATGTACTTCAGTACATCCTGAAGTCTGCAGGTCCTGAGAGGACGGAGACGCAACGCCTGCTGTATTCAGAGCTTCCATTTTTTTCATATTAGAATAGAATTAACTTCTCTTAAACATACTTAGTGTGTCCCTCGTCTCTGGTCCTGGCCTTTTTCCTTCCTCTTCTTAGGTCCGTGTCCGAGACGTCAAAGGATGTAGATTTGGAGCCTGTATTATGGCAGTTGTCTCCTGTTTTTTTGATACTACAAGACCGCAGTCAAGTTCAGCTGTATGGCCGCCTCGTTATTCTGGTGTCATAGGAGAATCACCCTTGTTGTTTTCTCCTTTTCTCTGCTTATGTTAGATCATCTGATCCTGTGGTCTTTTCCAGTATTTCTTTTGAGAACTGTGACATCCAGCAGAATAGTACATGCTGAAGTGACTTTCTGTTTCCCTGTAAAAACTACTAATTACTGTAGAGTTTCATTGTAAAAATTCTGATAATAACTTCTCTAGTTACAAGTGTTGCAATGCATTTTTTGTTTTGTTCTGCAACTGAAAGGGCTAGAAATACTGTTTTAGTGAAATACTACTGTTCTCTTACAGAGCAGGGAAAAGCTTTCTGACATAAAAATCAACGTTAAACTCCAAAATACATCCAAAAAGCAGTTATTGCCAGAATAGTCTATGGTGCTCAGAACCTGAAGGCAAAACCTGTTTCTTTGTTGCAGAAGACAATGACAGTTTTTCAACACATGGGAGCTTTTTAGGGCGTTGCAAATAATGATGACAAAGCTAGAAACCATTGTAGTTAGGCAATATAGGAAGAGGAAAGTAAAATAGAAGCGCTCAATATTGTAATCTCAAAGTGTGCACTGTTGGTAATTTCTTGGGAAATTCAGTCTGTAATTTCCCCCTGTCTGTTTTGCATATGCATGCTAAAATGTTTTGAGTGTTGTTAAACAGGGAAATAGTGGATTGGCAATAAAATATCGTGGAAGCACAGAGGCCTTTGATCTTGCAGCAAGATTGTTGTCAGCTTCAGTGGGACTCTTGTCATGTTGCAGGGCTTTATCAGTGCAGAGCAGCTGCTGAATTAAGACCATAACTTTCAAGTTAGAGTTCCTCAGGTAAGATGATACCTTGTCACTAAAGCTGGGAGCAGATGTAGAAGAAAGTACTGTTTAATATGATAAAATTCTCCCGGATATGTTTCAACAAACTTAAAAATTATTGGTTACAGAAAGACTAAAATGTTCCAGAGAATTCTTTTGGAGTAAGTAGTAGATCCCTCATTGTATTTTCCCTTCTCTAAAAACAGCTACATTTACAGCATTTTATGCTAAAAGTAAGAATGCAAATTGGATGAGGTTAATTTGATGTTGTCCAGTGTTTGTCTTGTGCGTAACTTAGTAAATGTGTGTGTAATGTAGAGTATGTTTTGTATAACATAAATAAAACGACGCAGGTTGTAGTGACACAGTATGTTTTCTTCTGAAGCAAATCCTGGTAGAGAGGTTCTTGCCCCTGCCCTTATGCCACAATTCTTGACTGTTCTTGTAGAATGGCTTGTGAGGGAGGCAGTGCTGTAGGACTGGGTCACTTTCTCATGACTTGTGAAATGTCAGGATTTAAACTCCTCAATATCTGTAAGCTGTTGTACTATTATGGTTAGAGAAGCAGGGAAAGTGGTTGTGGGTAAGTTGGGGCTGGGGAGAATTAAAGTGGTTTTGCTCCAAATAAAAACACTATTGGAAGATTCCTGTAGGCTATATGTTCTTTTCCTTTAAAACAGCTATGAAGAATATTCTTGGTTATAAGATGTTACTGACAGTTACTAGTGCTTCTTTTTTGTGGCAATGAAGTTCTCCATTTGATGGCATTTGCTTTACTACTCACTTCAGTGTCACTTTAACTATCGAATTAACTTTTCTGTCATGGTAATGATCATTGTGTTAGGGCAGTGACAAGTGATTTTGGGTATTTGCAATGCAGATTTAGGCCATTATTCTTTATAGGCTTTATCTTTGCTGTCCTGTCTTAAAAGGAACAAACTAGTAAAGAGGGCCCTGGAACTTTGCATGTTTTTCAGCACATGCTTAGGGAGAAGTGACTGAAGAATGTTGCAGTACATTGCTTTGTTGTTTTGATTTTTAACTTCTTGTTGCATTGTAAACATATTTTTGTGCTGTTAATGTTGCATCATAGATGCACAATTTGACACATGCAAAATAAACTTGTTTAAAACATGCTGTTCTCAACAAAAATGCTGTCCTTGAATGTGCTGTTGCTATGAGGTGTTCAGCTGCTTTGTTTCAGTGATTTTTGAAAGTACTTCTCATTTTTTAAAAATGCCTTTTTTAATCTGAATGATTCTTTATTCATTAAAGCCTAAAACAAATACAGAGTAATTATTTAAATCTTTGCTTCTTCCTAACTGAAAATAGTTGAACATGTGCCCTTCCCCTAAAATATAATTTAAGTAAGATCTTTTAACAGACAACATTTCTAGGAAACTTTAGAAATGCAGGTTACTGTAGGGTTAGAGATCATGCTAAACACAGAAATAATTGCTTGTGTTAAATAACTCTGACAGGGTTGGTTTTTTTTATTATGAGTCTGTCATGTAGAGGTGCTGAGGAAGGAGGAAGAGAATTGGTGAGTTATTTACTGTTGTCTTGCTTGGTTGAAAGTCTTTTGATTCTAAATCTGTAACTTTTCTCCCTTCTCTGTATCTTCAGCTGTCTGCCGATAGGTCACTATCAGATCATTTCATCTTCTGTCTGTCATACTTGGGCTTTTGCCAAGTCCTGTTACTTTACCTGCCAGCATCTTCGCAATCGGCTTTTCTTTCACACCTGAAGGACAGAAGAATTGGTTCCCTGTCCAATTCACAAGCAGAGTTCATTAGGTTTCTTTATTGTGCCTTTTTCCTCCAGTCAGTGTCATGCTGCTATATGACAAGCTTGCTTTGTTTATTTCTCTGATCATGTTGTGTCAATGGTGTTTGATCACCTATAGCTGCTCTTGAACCCACGTTTCCCAGTGAAAGTGAAGGTCAATTAACTGGGCTGTGGCTGTTAACTGTCTGTGGATTTGTTTCTTGCTACATTCTTTTACCTTCTTCACCTAAGAAACTTGTGTCACAGCAGTTTGCAACTCTCATTTACAAGAATCCATAGAATTTTGCACGTCATGTAAGATCAGTTCCTTAATTTTTCAGTGTGAATGATGCTTCAAATCAGTATATATTCAAGTACTATCAGGGTCTGAGAATTCTATTTTTAAACATGCTAAAGGTATTTCTCCAAGTGTTTTAATTACTTAGTTGTTAAATAATTAAAAATGACATCTTGGTATACATTATCATGGTGAAGGCTTATCTGCAATGAATCGATGCCTTTGGTGCAGGGTTGTGGTTGCTGAGGACAAATCTTTGGGAACTGCCATGAATGGGAGAGCATTGGAAATAGTAAGCCTAAGCTGGGTTCAGCAAGCAGTAAACATTGGTTTTGTTTTCTTTTCCCCTGTCATGTCTTTTCTCTTGGTTTTTCCAAATCTCTTGTACATTTAATTTTGCTTAAGAAAGAGTAATGTAACTTGGATGAACATGAAGAAGGGAAATGATAATTTAGACCAAATCTAATGACTCTCCTGTACAAGCACTTATGCTGCCTGCTGTGTGCATTCAGTGACCACCCTTTCCTTCATCATAAATGTGTTGAGGCTTCAGTGAATAAGCATTGGAACTTATGACCAGGTAGTGAAACGGTTAGAAAGGGAACTATTTTTTCAGTTAAAAACTAACAATCCACTGATATGTTAATTTAAGAATATCTAAAATTTCTAAAATTTAGTTCATGTCTCAGGTGGCAGACTTGAAATCTGTGATGCTATTTTTTGGAGCATTGAGATTTTTTAAAAAAATGTTAGCAAGTAATTTGAATAATTGCCTAAAGGAGTTGTTGAGAAACTTTTTTATTTTTAAAAAAGATTTGAGTATTTTTTTATGACTTGCCTATGTCAATGAAATGTTTTGAAGGAATTTCTACACCCTTGATCTTTTAAGAGGCAGGCCTTCAAGTAAATCAAGACAACTATCCCAGATAATAGGAAATGATAACAGAAAGAACCCAACCTAAATTTAAGAACATTTGTCACGTTTTATTGGTGTGTAAATTAAGACTGTGTTCTTAACTGGTTCTTTGTTGGCATCTACTTTCCCTTAATGTTAGACCAGGGTGTCAGTGTAATGTTAAAAACATACCCATACTTTCCCAGAAACTCCCAAAATTCAGTGCATCAAAATCCAAGTCCTTGATCATTCAAGAAAAAAAGAGGGCATTTTTTTATTATTATTATTTACATCAAAAATTTTTATATCTCCTAATAAATAATTTTAATTAAAAATGTTTAGTGTTCTTGCTTGATTGAAGATAGATTTTTATTTTTGTACGTGAATATAATGGCATGATATGATTTTTTCCTGGTGGTCTGAAGCTGCCTAGTAATCCATAGCAAAATGGAAATGATACTAGAAATATGGCCACAACCAGTCATTACTGCTGCTTGTAGGCATTTTAAAAAGAGGGAATCTCCTATGGTTTAGCTTCAGTATAACTCTAAATTTTTCTTTTAATGCTACTGTTTCTTTCATCCTGATGTAGTAGCAAGAGAGCACTAAAAGCTACTGGAAAGCCTAGAAATAAATGTATAATGTTCATGTTCTTTTGAGTGATTGTTTATATGAATGTTATCCCTCAGAGTTGTGTTTTTTAATGCTATGTAACACTTTAAGTAAATAATTTAATTAATTTTTAAATTAGGTTAATTTATTAATGTTTTGATTTTTAATTTAAATTACTAACATTTGGCAAAAAACTTAACTCTTTTAAAGCTTGAGATCAGAAACTGTGGACTTCTCCTGGACTGACTGACTTGTAAATTGCATTTTAAGACTTCAGAACCTGAATACTTCAATAGTGGACTTGAGCACATAATAGTTTTAAGTGCTAACACTATTGAAATACAGCTTCAGAAATTCTTCCTAATTTCTGCTAGTAGGACAGGTCTTTGTCATTTTTGTTCCAAGAGTCAGAGTTATATTTTGCTGATCTTCTGATTTTTCTCTATTTCTGTATAGTACTAGTGCCTGTCTTAATGAAACCACCTTTGTAATAACAAACTCTTCTTGTGGTCTGGCTGCTGGTCTTAACAGCACTGGCTTTTCTGAAAACTGCAGAGTGGTTGCATGGGATCTGTTCAGTAAAGTGTGAGATGTGCACCATCTGCCTCCTTTACAGATCTAAAGCTGTAAGTAGTTTTGCCTCAAGCCTTACTGTGAAGAAAGTTCTTTGTCTATCTGTCTGATCCAGCTAAGTTTTTCTTAAGCTCTGCAACATTTTTTCATTATTAGGGATGGTTGTTGCCAGTTCGTATTGAACTCTTTTTAGTTTTGACTTTCCATGTGATGTGTAAGTGAAGTTCAGCCTTCTCAAATGTTGAGAGATTGAGGAGTGCTCAGAGGTTGAAGTCTCCCTCATCTGCACGTGGATGTTAAAGTTCATTGGAAGATGAGGTTCTATGTTTTTGCATGCTGAAAACAACCTTAAAGTTACTTTCTTCTTTTGTGTACTCCTCAAAGTTTCTTCATTCAGCTGCTGATACAGATTTAGACGAAATCAACATAACCATTATGATAAATATGAGTACGTTACAGAGAACTTCTGTATAAATCTGTGTGCTGGAAGGCTGTGGTAGCAGGCCTTTCTCCTCCTCTGGAGAAGAAAATTGTTAATACCAACTTTGCAACATTGGCTTACAGTAGGAGAGGGCAATACAGCAGTGGTTAAAATGACTAAATTAGTTAACTGCAGACTTTCAGATCCATGAAAATGAATAGAAAACTCTTACATTTTATACCAAAATGGGTGGGTTGTTTTTGAAGGTGATTCTAATTAAATAGGGAAGGAATTCCACCTGAAAGTAAAAGTGAAATGTAAATTTGTATTTAACCGAAGCTTGAGGCTGTATACTAGTTTGTTGTGTTTAGCCTGGCTTATGATTCCCATGTTGTTTTGCCTCTGCAAGTTTTGAGTAGCATTTAAATGGTAATTGAATGTTTATTTTTATTACTGTTATTACTCCCATTATTTTTAGTTTCTGTCACTTTGGAATTTTCATGGGATTTTATATTGACTTTATATTATGTGGACTGTAAGATTAGCTTTGATGGACTCTTGTTTTCCTCAGTGTCTCTGTCGTTGTGTCTCTGAATGATAGACTCTCAAGTGATTCCTTCCAGTGAGCTGTATGCAACATCCCGTTTGGACACTGTTTGGATATTGTGAATCCAAATCTCAGTGACAGTAGATGGGCAGCTGAATGTTTGAGGCAGATAGCTCTTAAACTATCAGCAAAGCACAAGAAGTTTGCACGTATGAGCGGTATAAGAAACACTTGTTTACAAACACCTACTTGCAATTTCTTTAGCACAAAGAGCTTTGTATGTTTTGGGTCAGTGTCTGTTATTGGATCTTAGGGTGCTGATGTATCACTTCTTGTTCTAAGTGCTTTCTTTGTGTTCATGCTTTACAGTGAAATCTTCCTATGCTCCTTACTTAAATAAAATTCTATTAACTGAACCACTTCTTTCCCATCTTTTTTCTTCCTCTGCTCAAACAAAAAGACCCTGATTTTAAAAATGTCAGTTGATCAGGTGCTTAAAACCAACAATCTTGACGTTGCGTACAAATCAGGATGCGGTTCTGTTCCAGCCCATTCTCTGGAAAGATGCTAGCTGGTTTGCATGGGTCAGATGGAGACTGTCATTTGACACTGTCCTTCACTATATCCGTGTCTTTAAAAGTGAGAGGCATGGATTAGATGGATGGACTGTTTGATAGATAAGGCTGCGTGGTAGCCCTCAGGAGAGTTGTGGTCAAAAGCTCTATGTTCGAGTGTGGACTGTGACAAGTGGTGTTCCTCAGGGGTTGGCACTTGGACTGGTGTGGTTTAACATCTCTGTCATTGACATGGATAGTGGGATTGAGTGCACCCTCTGCCAGTCTGTGGAGAGCAAACTGTCCTGCATCAAAAGTGATGTGGCTGTCAGGGCAGGGGAGGTAATTCTGCTGCTCTGCTCTTCTCTGGTGAGGCCCACCTGGAGTGCTGCATCCAGCTCTGGGGCCCCCAACATAAGAATGGACTAACTAGTTGACCTTTAAGGTTTCTTCTAACCCAAACCATTCTATGATTTGTCACATCAGTAATTTTAATCTCCATGAATGAATCGTTAGTAATGTAAAGCTGTATGTGCTTTGCATCGTGCCTTAAGACCTCTGTATGATTTAAAAATATCACTGTTTTGCTGAAAACTTGTCTTCTGAAGTGAAGTATTCTGCAGTGGTTATGGAGAAAGTCATCTAAGCTGAACTATGTGGATGCTGAAGTAGTTGCACAGTAAATGGTTTTGGGATTTGCAAGAGCATTTTTTTAATACATAAACTCAGCCACAGGAGGAGTTTGAGTAGGTGTAATGGTTTGTAAAGTAAGCTTGTGTGCTGGATCATGTGGCAATGACACATCCCCTTTTCTGATATGGAAGCCAATGTTGGTGTAAATGTTGCTAGTATTTTATGGTTTGGTTACAAATGTGTTTGATCAACAGTCAGGATACCGTCAGTGAGGTAGGCAATTCTTTGAAACATAAGCACTTCAGTAGCGAATTTGTTGCTAAATAAAAGACAAAGTAAAAAAATAGGTTGTTTACTTGTTTCAGGTCCATAGATGCCTTTTCAGATTCTTCTTTCCTTGCTCTCTGACAGCCAACTGCCCAGTTTCCCAGGTTACATTCAACAGTGGTGTATTCCCATCTTCAAGTCCAGGGACTGCTCTGAGCTCTTTTCCTGTTTTCATGGTGTTATTTGTGGAAAAGAGGCAGACCAGAGAGAGTTTTCAAAACATGCTCCAATTATGTCAAGTTGTCATTGCCACAGCCTCTGCACAGAGTAACTCTTGAACTTGGCAGGCAGTGCTCCACTGTTAAGTACTTACTTTTCGGCTTCAGCCCTTTGAAGCTTGGAAGTTGTGATGATATAACTCTGTTTTATTTGAATTTACTCTATTTCAAGCTGTCAGTGTGTTTGTGTATTATCCTTTCCTTGTAAACCCTTTAATACCTGATTTGTTTGCAGTACAAACTGATTATTGGTCTTGAAACCCAATAGTCTCCTCAAGGAGAGTTTTCTCTGCAAATTTTAATTGGAAAGATTTTTCTATTGTACATTTAATAGTGAATTATTTTCTTGCAATATTTATTTTCTTACATTTTAAGATTTAGAAAATGTTTTTAGTTAGCATTTTATTAATAGTTAATTTTTTTAAATTGTTTTGTTTTTTTTGGTAGAGATGACATGAAATTGGAATGTTGTCCTCGCAGTGTAAGCTTCTATTATTGCCTTCTTTATGGGGTATACTTCTTTTGTGGACTTAACTGAGAATTTGATAGAGACATGTTTCAGACAGAATTAAGATCCTGGCAGCTGGTCATCTTGGGACTGACTGTGGCAGGAAAGAAAGGACTTTTTTGGAGTTTGGTACCTTGCAGTTGCTATGTTTCTCTATATTCAGCTGTGAGACTATGAAAAAAAATCTTACTGTTATCAACACAATAAAAATTACAACTAAGTCAATATTGATCTTACTTTTTAGGGCTTGATTGTTTTTCTTATTTTCCACCTAAAATTTGATGTTACTTCGATTGTATAATAAGCAAATTTGAAAAGCAGACTAAATCTATGGGGGGGGGGGTAGCTGAGAGGTTTGTTTTTTTTAATGAGGATGGAGCATTATTCAATAATTAAAATAAATGGCTGACAGCAGATTCAGCTTCTCCCACAGATTCTGCTGGGGATTCTGAGTGTGGAGAGCTTTCTTCAATTCCTATTTACTGACGAGAAAGATGACAATAATCAAAGACAGCACAACAGTCAGCAGATCTCATGATTGTTTGCTTAATGAGAGCATCCTGAATGCTCAAAATCTGTAGAATATTAGTAGTTTCTGTTTTCAGGGGGTTTTTTTTTGTAATTTGCTTGTCAGTGTAAGCATCTTATTTGATCATTGTATGTACTTTTATTGGAGCTAAGTTTTGTAAAAATAGAGAAGGTTCTTGGCCTTATCATAGGGCCCTGCAGTTGCACTTCCAAGCTGGAAGTTTATTCTTTTTGTTCTCTGCATGTTTATTCCACAAGGCACAAAAGGAAAGAGTGGGTGGCTACCTATAGTTTTAGAGTATATGCACCTATCTGCATGTAAAGAAATCACTATTTTAGACCTGTTCTGAGTGTTTCTCAGCTACTGTTTTTTGGCATCCCTTCAAGCCCCCTAGAGCCTTTAATCTCTTCACTTTTGTCATAATCAGCCTTGCTTATTCTCCTGTTTTTAAAGTATAATTGATTTGGAGATACTACTTAGTGATTCTTAATGAGCTTCTAAGAGTAAAAGTTTGATTTTTTTGGTTTCTATGCTTTGTTCACAGAATTGCTATACAACTAATCCGACTAATTTCTAGTGGTCAGGGAAAACTTTTTTCTCCTTACTATCCTCTGTTTTTAGTGCCAACGTATTAGTGGATTGATTTGTTTGTTTTCTTTTGGGTACAGTTTTGCTCAGTAAGTAAACTTATGAACTGCTGCAAATGCCTCCTGGCTTTGGTTTAAAACGTTGGATCGAAATGAGTTTCCTCTAACTGAAACTGCTGTAGTATTCAGTTCAAAATGAAGTAAAAGAACAGGATATGTCTAATGTGTAGGGACACAAGACATTGAAAGTAGAGGTAAATGGAGTGTATGCTTCTTCTGGGACTTAACAGATACAGAAATATTTTTTAAAAACAATATTTTTTAAAAAGGAATTGTTTCCCTTAAAATCTTCTGTAGTAAGAGAACATTCCTTTTGCAGTTCTATGTCATACTTTGTCTTCAGACCAAAAAGGAATGTGATCTGAGGGGTGATTTTCCTTTCTGAATTCAAGTCTGTTTTATATAGGGTAATTAATTCTGGACATAGATAGTAGATAAGAAAAAAAGACAAGAAAATCTCATGATTATTAGGTGCAGTTGGGAGCACGCTGTAAACAGTCAGGAAAGTCTCTGCAGAAGTTAGCCCAGTCCTGGGCACAGCTGTGTTTTGTTGGTGGTATGTCAAGAAAACTCACTGGTGCAACTTCAGGACAATCTTACAGGAGTTCCATAATCTGATTTTCATGTTTTGGGTTAGATATTAATGGTGCTCAAATGATTTTTTTTTTCTTAAAGTATAATTTTGTAAATAAATCCTTATTTAAAGACAGCAGTTAATGAAGCAACCCATCATTTAAAGGCAGTTATTTGTGGTTTATATAATCTTTCAATGCAAGTAATTAGTTAATATTTTCCATTTGTTTTCCACAGTTTTCTGTTATTCATTAATGTCCTCTTCAGAACTTCAAAAAAATAGAATTATTAAAGTTTAAAAAACCTCAGTAAAACAGCAAGGAAAAATGGCTGCTTCTGACATTTTACATGCATTTGCATTTATATTTTATTTTGAAAAGTGTAAAAAGATTCAGAGTGTTTTGATATAGAAACTTTTTTGCCTCAGTCTGCCTCAGCATAAGAATTCAGATTCAGTGGGAATTTCTTTACAAAAGGATTTTTTTTCTTTGCTAACACAAGACAAAGAGATCTGGAAACTAAAGTACTGAGTGATGATGCTTCAACATTACATTTCCAACTTGGTTTTGTATATTTTTCAATAATTACTTGTATAGCTTCTTAGAAATATGAAGTATATTTTGTTTGTTGTGTATAGTAATACTAATGTCTTACTGACTGTATTCTCAGGATTTATCAAAGTTGTGCATGAAGTTGAGTTTTACTAGGGTGTAGATCTTTGCCAGTGGTTTCAGAAAAGCATTTGTAACTGCAGGGAGAGTCTTGTTCAACTTTCTCTCACTTAAGCATGGTTTGATCTCCAGACCCCAGATTTAATTTTAGTATCACAGAAGGGTTTGGGCTAAAGGGGCCTTTAAAGATGATGTAGTCCAACCCCTGCCATGGGCGGTATGATGAGGGTAAGAGTGTTAGAGATCTGTGCAAGGCAGATGATTTCTCACAATTTTATGAATATGTTAACACATTTCACAGACTCTTGCACTACAGAAGAGAAACAATCCCTTCATTTTTATATACTTTTTTGTTTATAGAAAATGGAATAATCAAAACAGACAAGGTATTTGAAGTAATGCTGGCTACAGACCGTTGCCACTATGCAAAATACAACCCTTACATGGACTCTCCACAGTCTATAGGTAAGAGCATCTTGCAAAAGTGATTGAGATCGTTTTCATTTGTGTAATTTTGACTGCTTTTGTCATTTATGTGTTAGGAATGTGAAAATAATTTTTGTAATTTGGAAGGTTATTTAGTTCTTCATCAATTTATTGCATACCTTTTGACTAAGCTTCAATTTCTTGTGGAATGCAGTTGGCATATTTGGATATGAGAGATGTTTTTCAGCCAATATTAATATGTGTAAATATGTAGTTATTTTTCAAACCACAGCAACTTGTGGTGGTACAGCTGATATAAATACTTAAAAAAAATTTGCATCCAGTTTATGGTAGAAACATTCCCTATCTTTACAGAAATTATTCAGTTGGGACTGATGCAAAATTTGGTAAACCATTACGTGAAATCTTGAAAAATAGGCTTTGAATGGGCAGATCTACTGATAGGACAGTTGTTTTCCATCCTGGTTCCAGCTTTATCTTTCCAAGATAAGAGAGAGAGCTATGTAGATGTACTAATTTCTTTTTTCTTCTTCCTGCCTTTAATATTACATGGTGAGTGAAGTTTATTAGGATTTTGTTAGTTCTATAGGAAAATTAAAAAATATTTTAAGATACATAAGCCTTTGAGTATGTATCTTTACAAAAACAAATATAGTGAGTGTTCCTCCCATTCTTACAGGTGTTTGTCCTCATTTGCTGTTTGCAGAATACTTGAGATTGTTCTCCAGATGTTCTATGGTTGCCACTACATGAAACTCAAACTAACAAATCCAGATTTTTACATAGGGACTGAGTGAAAAAGAAGTTATATTCTTCTGGGAGACATTAGTCTTCTGAATTCAACCTACTTGCTTAGTATGTGATATTCATTCAATGTGTAGTGACAAAATGGAGATTGTAGCTGAGATCAAGGATAAAATTCTTTTTTTTCCTGTTGACACTGCTTAGCTTTCAGCTGATGTACTGGAACTCACTTCTGATGTAGAGTACCTGTGTAACTGCTGGGCTGTGGATGTTGTACCCTGAATAAGGGTGACAGTAAAGGTGTTGCACTTTACAGTCAAGGTAGTAAAGATTCTAAGGTTGCTATCTGAACACCAATGAACATCTTCCATTTTCTTGTTTTACAGGTTTCCAAGCAACAATCAGTGCTCCACATATGGTAAGTTTTAAACCTGGGTGATTAGTATAGTGATTTTATAAACATCCAGGTGCTTTTGAAATAAAATATTTACCTTAGTAAATTTAATGAGCAGTTGATTGCAGTGACACTTCTGTGAACTGCATACTGGGAGGAAGTAGAAAAGATTGATCAAGATTTTTCCTGCAGATGTACAGTAATAGTATGAGGGGTAGTGGGCAAAAAAATGCAACATAGGAAAATCTGATTAGTTTCTAGAGTTTAAAAAAAAAATGAGGGTAGTTAACCACTGAAACAGGCTTTGCAGCTTGTGGAAATTCTGTTCTTTGATATACAAAGAAGCTCACTGAACAAGGTTCTGAGCAGCCTAATTTAAAATGCCCCTGTATTGAAAGAGGACTGGACCAGAAGATTTCCAGAACTCTTTTCATTGTAAATTACTCTGTAGTTTATAAAATCATAAGAATTCAGGAATGAATGACAGTGATTCTTATAGTATGGTACTGCTGTAATGCCTTTAAATCTTTAGACAAGAAAACTGGTACATTGTACTGAGTTGCAGGCTTTTTTGCCAAGTGGTTTGAGACCAGGGTGAGCGTTCCAGTTGGGATTTCAGTGCATATATCTAACCCACCTATCATTTTTCTGTGTATCTTTATTTGAGATAAAAGGTGAATAGAAGCATGTATTTTGTCTTTATGATGTTTGGAAAGTGTGTAAAAATAGTAAAAGTCTGCTTCTCACTAAAAACTGTGTAGTTGGCTTAGAATTTACCTAGTTATCAATACAAAAAAATCAGGAATTTTGTATAGAGATGTTAATGAAATTATTCAAGAAAAGACAGAAAAAAGTACTGTTGCTAAGGGGAAAAACAAGTAGTAATTATGCTTCAAAATTTTAAGTCCCTTAAGTCATTATTTTTCCTTTGCTTAGCAGTAGTAATGTATGAAGTGTTAGAGCAAAAAGGTAATTTATCCTGTAAGCAAATATTAACAAGGAATGTTCTAACACAGAGTATTCTAATTATTTGTGTTTTCTGGGTGGGATGGATTAAGCTGAAAGAGTGTGGTAATGGCTGTCTTTGAAACATTAAAGAACAAATTGTTTTTTTAGTGTGCAGCCTAAGCTTAGTTTGTGTACTGGTCCACCACGTAGCAAAGCAAAAGTTGTCGAGTGTATCTACAGACTACTGCATTTCATACATGAACCTGCCTATCTGCCTTTGTAAGAGACAGCTTCTTTTTCCTTTTCTTTGGTTCAGCAAGTGTGCAAGTAATAGAGGAGGTAGTTTTAATAGCCATTTTTATTGATGCTCTAGAGCTGCCTTCTTCCTAGCTAGCTTTTGTACCAGCTTGTTCCAATGCATATGGCATAATGATGATAAACTAAATTCTTTATTGGCCATATACTGCCAGAATAGTAAGAGTCACCAGACCTGAGGAGAAATAAACTGATTTATAGTGTCTTTCCCAATAAATAAATAGTGTCTGTGCTAGAAGCTTGAGTGGTCAGTCAGGGCTTTGTATGTGGATGCTAACAAAAAAAATACAAAAAAAATTTGTTGAAGCTAATGAAATAACAATGATTATATCATGTAGTTAACTCCTTCCCCCCATTTTTCGTAACAGAAATTATTCTGAAATTTCTCACACAAATGCTCAGGGCATTTCCCAAAATCTCGTTAGAAATTAACATACATTGAGTGAAACAAACACTTAAAATAATTTGAAATTTTCTCTCTGTCATCTCTTAGCATGCATATGCACTTGAGCTTCTGTCTGAGCAGTTACATGAAGGAGCCAAAGCACTTGATGTAGGATCTGGAAGTGGAATTCTTACAGCATGCTTTTCACGAATGGTGAGTTATTTAGTTTAATCACTTGATCATCAGAACTACTTGAACTCAAGTGTAACTCTGAATTACAGGGCAAAAAAAATCATGCTTCCTATTGGACTGAAGTATATTACACAGAAAATAACTTACTTTCCTGGGTGTGATTGGTACCCATTTGTTATGATAGCTGATAGCAGATGTTCAAGTTAAATGGTCCAGTAAATTGTGTAGTAGTGAAGAAATTACCTAATGAGAATGTTTAGGGTTTTTTGATTGTTGTGGGATTTTTTAATGATTGAATTGTAGCTGTTGCTTTATATCTTGAAGGAAGATGATGTTTGTCTTGAAGAGTTCCATTTTTGTTATCTTGTGTGGCCATGAATGTTCTCATTGTGATAAATTGTCATGGATTCCTGTTATGATGAGGGCTTAGTGAAGGGTTAAAGAATCCTATTTCCACATGAAAAAATCTTATGTATATATATAGTCTTTGAATTTAATTGCTTTCTTTTCATGTTATATTGCACAAGCATTACTATAAATGTCCATTTAACCTTTTAGAAGTTAGAGATCCGTCTGAGTTTTACATCTTTGCCAACTGACCTAATCTCAGTTGTGTTATTCAGCCTGTACCTAAGGAATTTTCTGTGCCCTATCTTACATGGGGGGGGAAAGATGAAAAAATTTGGGGTTTAGTGGCTGTAGCTATTGTATTGTTAGACTGATTCATGAAGAGTAATACAATCAGTTCTTCTTTCTCTGTTCTAGGGCTTTATAATTGCTTTATGATTACTAGGGACCTTCATTAAACTGCCAGCTAGATTTTTTGTTTTGTCTTTCTGCAAAGTTAATTTGAAATGTGTTGATACATATGATAATTTCTCATTTAGGTTTCTTTGCTACTTAGTTTTCTGTTTTCAAGCACCAATCTGAGTCTCCAATCCCTTCTGTTTCCATGTTAAGAATTAGCTCGGAATGTTTAGGACTGGGCAATGCATTTGCAAAAGTATTTAGGTTTCTAAATGTTAGCTGCAAAATTAAAAAAAAAAAAAAAAAAAAAAGTAGTTGAAATAAGTTAACCAAACTGCAGTTTAGAGGAAATTTTAAATGGCACTTAATTCAACAACTGCTTATTATTTTTGGTCTGTCAAGTCAGCAATCAATTTCTAGCATAGGAATGCCAATCCTACAAGCATTAAAACTTTTGTCCAGGCTATATGTATGTTTCACTGAAGTTATGAATGCATAAAGGAACAGGCATTTGCACCAGGGCGTGCTAAATTGTGGTTGTGCACTTTTTCTACTGAAACAGCTGTGGAGAAGTCAGAATCAGCACAAGAAGGAAATCCCTTTCCAAATTTCCAGTAGTTAATCCCTCTATCTTTTTATTGCCATATGAATGTCATGTGCCTCTTATGAATCCTCCTTGGTTGTTTGCATTGGAATGGCTTAGAGACCTGTGTCGTGGAAAACGGAGTAAATGCTTTAATTCTGCTTGATAGCATTGCAACAGTAATAAAAACTTGAAAGAAGTATATTATGGGAATTAATGGTAGAGTGTTTTGCCACTAAAATTCAGTTGGGGAGGTGCTGTTTATGACTATGCTGATATTGCTTCTCAGTCTACTTGAGATCTAGAATCAGTAGCTCACATTTGTGGCACAAGTGCCTGGGTGCACATAGATAACAACTTTACTCTTATGATGATAATCTCATTTGTGGTACCTCTGGGAAAGCTTTATCTTTACTTAGACTAGTAAAGTATCTTTAGGATTGTTGTTTGGATTTTCATGTTAAACTTCTGTGATCAACTTATCTACATATCTTGCAAAATTAAGTTTATTTACTTCTGAGGGTTGCTGACAAATTAAATGAATTACAGTTATCATCCTGTCAGTACTGGATTTATGAAAAGAGTGGGGTATACTTTTATTCCTAACATGGAGATCCCAGAAATTGTGCCATCCTTCTGTTGTCTCAATGGCATGTACTTCACAGTTCCAGGGTAATAGGCAGAGGTAGTTGATGAGGACTCAGAAATAGCATAACGGGCTGTCACATGCAGCAGGAGGTTCTTTTACTTTATCAGACTATTTCATGCTCTGACCATTTTGCTAAATTTTCATTTCTGTGATATTACTGTTTGGAATATACTGGGTCTTTTGCCAGCTTATAGTACAACTGACTGCCAGGCATTCCTCTGAACAGCAATCCATGGCTGTCACAATGAGAACTCGCTCTGTGCCTTGCCCTGTTTCACAGGCTGGATGGTGGTCTTCCACTCAAACCCAACACTGCTCTTTTTATGTTTTTAACATAGGACTTGTTCATAATAAAACAAACAAACAAAAAATTCCCCGGAATAACCAGTTACTAATTTTCCATGCCTTAACAATATTAAAATGTAAGATACAGAAACATAAACAATGTGTTCAGATGTGCCCGAAGACAGTTGTTAGGCAGCATGGGCTGCTGCTAGGACATACTCTTCTATTGTGTTCTTTGAGCAGGATCCTGTTATAAGTGATCATATTTTTGAAGATTTGGATTGGTTTTGATTTTTTTTCCTGGACTAAAGACAAAATTCTGGAAGAAATACCTGTAGTGGAGAAATTTTTGTTAGTAGACCTTTTTTTCCCCCCTCTACGAATAGAGAGATTTTGTGATCTTAATTTTGAGTTAAGAGCTCTCAGAAGTTCCACTCTTCCTGTGGAGGAGAGCTGTAAATCTGAAAGTAGATTCATGAATGCAAGGGTGAGTGAATGGTAATTTGTCCCTGGTAATTGCAGCATTTGCTTCTGAAAGAATAGGACTCTTGAGATGATTTTGAATAAAAATCATGATTTAATCCTTGAAGTAATGTCTTCTCTAGAAAAACCTTATTCCTTGGTAAATTTTGTTCAGTGTGAAAGGAGATCAGTTCTAGTCTTTGTCCTTGATGTTGTTACTTTTTATTGCAGGTAATGAAAACAAACATGATCAAATTTAATTTCTAAAAATTCCAAGAAGAAATCTCCACTAACAATATAACACAACTGAATCCCATCTGAAAAACATCACTCTAACAAGTATTTATAAAACTGTGCAGACACACTTTAATCATCAGGTGCTTCCAGCAGTCAGAATTTGTCATGTCTAATGGTAGTTTTAATAACATTGGGAAAATATATTTCCACTTCGCTGTTTTTGTTTTAGAGAAATGAGGTCAGGAAGTATAAGTACTCATTCTGTAAATAAAACTAGCAGAAATTGTTCAACTGTATATTTTTATTCCAGGTTGGTCCCAAAGGACAAGTTGTAGGAATTGATCATATCAAAGAACTAGTAGATGACTCAATAAATAATGTCAAAAAAGACGATCCCACATTGCTGTCTTCAGGAAGAGTGAAACTGATTGGTGAGCATCAGACTGATATACTTACTAATTAAACTGATATTCTTTCTAGCAACTGGTTGAAAATGACTGAATTGGAGGTTATTAAAAGTTTGAATTTAAGAAGTTAAACCCAAGAAAGAGAAGCCAAATGAAAACTTTAAAATCTAAATTGTCTTTAGGGCTCTGAAAACCAGTATCTTCCCCCAGTTTTCAGAATATGACTTCTGGTGATCACAACTATGTTATCATTCTTCTAGAAAAGGTTAACAGGGAAGCGTTTTTTTGGTGAAAATACATGCTGAGAGTCTGTCATGTTATATTTGCTATTTAAAATTGGGGTTGAATTCACAACTGTTCTTGAATAAATACCCTGTTGTCTAAATTTGGGTGTTTTAACAAAGCCTTCACACTTCTGATAAAGTAGTTGAGAAAGCTGCATGTGAAGATTCAAGTGGAAAAATTGGCAGTATGCACAACTGAAGTTTATTTCACTTGTTTTTAAAATTGATGGTAGTTGTATGTTAGGGAAGTGATTGACACCAAAGTACTTTAATGCAGTTACAGTTACTGAGAGGGAATAATGCCCAAACAATGCAAGGACAGCGAATTATTTAAAATAATGGTTTTTTATGTAAAAAAACAAATTGGGGGGGACTTTTTGTTTGGTTTTTCTTTCTTTGTTTGGGATTTTTTGTTTGGTTATTGTCTGTTTTTCTTAGAAGATGCAGATCTGGCAGGAGGAAAGTGTCATTCTATTCATTAAGTTTAAAAAAGAAGTTGATGCTGGATGCTTTCTGAGGCTTCTTACAAGAGCACTTGGAAAAATTATTATTGTGTGATATTTGGCTTTTAGTTTAATTACTATTTTGATTTTTGGTGGTTTTTTGTAAATGAGAGACTTTACCAAATGTTTTTAAAATAAGTTTATCAATATGTACACATGTATAAAATGCAATGTATCTCGCTGAGAATACTTATGTCTCAAAGCTTCTTGGAAAAGAAGTTACACTTCTAGGGCTGTAGAGGAGGAATGAGGGAATAATTTCCATTGTTGCTGTACAAAAGCAGTTTTGACTTACACTTCTGGTTGTTCCTGAAACAAACTCTCGTGCTCTTGGGAGTCTAGAATTCTAAGTAACCATCATTATCTATATTATTTTTGACTATGTAGCAGAGTGACTAAGAGACTTGTGAATAGTTATGTTGTGAGGTACATTTTAAAAAAGTACAGATGGACAAGTGAAACTTAGGTGGAGAAGAATGGTTCAGCTGTGCTGGATTTCTGGGAGCTCTTTGATGTGGAGCAAGGATCCAGACAGCTGTTTATTTAAAACAAAAAGACAGCAACAGAAAACCCCACCCAAACCCCCCCATCCCAAACACACCAAAAAAAAATTGTGAAAACCAGTTGATTGATGATGGGAGTTCTATGAAATAAGACCAGGTGTGTCAGTTGCTGAGTTTTCACAGTGTGCTTCAGTCATTCTACTCTGCTTTGTCATATCTCACATATACCATAAGTGCATTTCAGGAACACCAAAGTTATTTTTGGGATGTCTCAGCAGAACTGCACTGAGAAGTTGGGAATAGGTATACTTGGATTAACATGTCTTTGTTAGTTTGTGGGTCTTTTTTTTTTTTTTTTTTTTGTCTTTTTTCTTTTTTTGATAGCTTGATTTTTATTTTGTTTCTTCTTAATATCAGGAGGAAGGCTTTGAAGTGAATCTCTCGAGGGCTTCTACTTACCACTCTTTGGTTCATATGAGAGTACTCCTGGAAAGCACAAAATTTGATTCTTTTGGATGTAACTAGACAAGATTATGTGTTCCAAGAAGCAACCAAATATGTTTGATATGTGGATATTAAGACAATAAGACTTAGCTCTAGACTGCAGCGATTATCCCAAAATGCGTGTGTTGCATGGATGCCAGGTTCTCAGCAAAAGCTTTTGCTGTACAGATCTGCTTCTATTGTACCGCACTATTTGCTGATGCAGCCATAGCCAGCAGGGATGAGGGATTCTAAATGACTGAGGGAAGTAATTTTCTTCCGTTTCTGTGCTCATACTACAGCTCTGTATGAAACAGGTCTGCATAGAGGCACTGAAGGCTTGAGTACAGTGATCAGCAGGTCAGGTCTAGATTTATAAACAAGTTACAGAACCCTTTTATATCAAAAGTCCTGACATTTTTTCTCCATCACCAACTGCCACCCACCACCACAATTATTTCACTAACAGGCTGCATGTAACTGGAGATGTGAGTAGGATAGGTGACATTATTCAGGATGTAAACACAAGCTGAAAATTTGGGTTGCTCTTTCCCCTTGGACGTTGAATAATATAATAATTTGAATGACATTGAATATATGAATGCCAACTTAACTATGTTTTAAGTCTTCTGTATATCTAAAAGTGTGTTGCCATTGTGGGTGGATACATTTCTTCTGTAGCCAGAAGAGTTTTTGTGGATTTTAAAAGGGAAGAGCCATGCTGTGCCTGATACATATAAAGGAGCGTGATTTCCCCCCCCCCCCCTTTGGTTGGATGTGTGCTGTTTTTGAAGATGTTAGCTATTGATTCTAAGTGCAAAGGGGTTAGTTGTTTTTGGGTCTGTTTTACTGCTGTCAGTAAAGTGATAAGATGTGCAGAAGTCACATTCAGACTTCTCTGGAGAGTGCACTAGGGACATGTATGTCTCAGAATACATGTGTTCTTCTTCAGAAGTGACAGCAGTTTCTTTCACAGCTGCTTCTTCAACTTGGAAGTCACTTCTTTTGCCAGCAGTACTGTAGATCATTGCTTGTAATGCCTTCTGTGTACCCTGGGGAATGAGGATCTGCCTCCTTGTGTAGCAACATAATTTTTAGCAGTATCTATATGAATAAGCTAAGGAAGTCTTTCTCCATTGCCATTTCTGATGGAACAGCAGCTTCATATAGTAACAAACACATCATTGCTGCTTCTTTAGAAGAGTTGTATAGTGCTACTAAGATGAATAAGTTAAATTATATACTTGACTGCATGGAGGTAGTTGTTCCAGTAGAATCCGCTTTGGCAGTCAGAGGGATTATGCTCTGGAAATACTGGAATTTTTATTACTGGTGATCTCGGTTGCCATCTGACTTAGTGGAAATGGTGATCGGTAGGGATGGGTTCTCTTGAAGCACTAGTACTTCTTGCTTGGCAGCTTCTGCTTGTGGCCCTTGGTTGGAGCTTGTGCTGGTCAGGATTGATGATATGAGTATTTATGTCACTGACCTCTGAGGCCTCTCAACTTCTGCGAAAATGTGGTCTCTTAAGGAGCATGGGTGCCGAAGGTCCTTGCCAGGGTCATCTTTTAGGACCTCATAGGAAGATGACAAGTACCTCAGTTTTAATTGTTTTGAGGAGCTGTCCAGGTTCTGTACTAAAGACCCTGGATACCTAAAGGTGTTCTTACTATCCAGATGGCCCTCCTTATCATCAAAGGAGGTCAGAGTGAAACCTGCTGTGGTGACTGTGTGTTTTTCCTGCCTTGTGAGTTGTTGGAAGGCAAAAAGTTGACAGATTCTCAGCCTCTTGACTGGGGCGTAGCACTTCTTTTGACTCTTTCAGTTTTAATTAACCTGTGATATTGGTGTTTGCACAGAAGTCAAAGCTTAGCCCAAAGATGGGAAACCCTAAATTACTTGTGCTGATCAGAGGACTATGCTCATTAACCTCCATGTTTTTCCTTTTTGACTGATTATTGGATCTTCTGTAATCACAGAGTATGAATTTATGGATGGTTCAGCCTAATTTATTACATTTGTTCTAAATGACTCCAGAGAGAGCTTGCCTAACTTGCTCTGACTTCCTGTTGCTTTCCTGTGAATACTGTGGATGCCATATTCACACTATCTTCTTTCAAAACTTAACTCGAGGTCCAGTTTAGTTTGTCACATTTCATTGGCGTAAAAACCCCAAACTGTTGCTCTTTCCTTCTGCATAACTGGAGTGGTATGAGACATCTGTGATAGGGTGCTTTTCCATGAGTTTTCCACCAAAGCTGAAGCAGCACTGGTAACCTCTGAAAACCTTAATTACTAATAGCATCTTCCAAGCAGCCAACTGTAGCTTTAGCCATGAGTCTGACCTGGCTCTCTGTGTTAGTCCAGTGATTGTCTGCAGGAAGAATAGTGAAGCCCATCTGCTGGAATGTGGGGCGTGCAGAGGTTACTGCAGTACTGCATTAATGTATGCATGTAGGTGTGGGCTCTTGTTCTGACTGGTTGTGCAGCTGTAGGTATATAGTCCATGGGAGCACTTAATTTGTCTTTTCTTCACCTTTGGAGTCTTCTGATACGTGCTTCTGACATTCAATGCTTTGGACTTACGATTTGCATTATATTTAGGAATGATGTGCATAAAGTCAAGGCAGAGAAAGTGTGTTCTAAGAGGGTAAATGAGGGGGGAAACTCAGCTGCACTGGAGTTGGTAGGGAACATAAATACTTTAGTATCTTTTCTAGGTGGACCATGTGTTTCCAAGAACTTCCATTATAAATCCATGCTTTTTAATTACAGATGCTTCAATGGTATTTAGTATATTTTACAAGCACGTGTACATACATGAGAGTGTTTTGTTGCATTTATTTTACAAATGTGTTTATTTTTTACATATAGATATGGGAAAACAGCTGTTTTCTCTAGTCCTTTTGAAAATGTTTTTAAAAATAGCATTTTCTTGCAGTGGGAGATGGACGAATGGGATATGCAGAAGAAGCTCCCTATGATGCCATTCATGTTGGAGCTGCAGCCCCAGTTGTGCCCCAAGCAGTAAGCCTTTATGTTTTGTGTGTGTGTTTCTGTAATATCTTAGCTGTAGAGAATGCTTTGCATACATCTGTATGTAAAATACTTGGTAGCTTGCACTGCTGGGAGTATCAGTGGGCAGTGTGGTATTACTGTATGGTGTGGGGTTTTTGTCTCTGTTACAATTGGGCTTCCTGTTGGTTTGATAAAGCTGTATGTTCTAATAACTCTGCTCTAAATAAACATGTTTTAAAATGACATGTGTGCAACCCTCTATGACAACAGTGAACTGGACCATTTTGTTTAATAAGATAATTTTATCAAACGCTGAGTTAAAAAAATTTAAGTGTGTTTTCTAAGTTCCAAAGCACTGAGTCTGTTAAAAGCAAAATGCTCAGCTGGAAGTACAAACAGTGCCATTTGTTCATAGCTTTCAGAATGGATACAGGGCAGTTCTTACTAGAGAAGCTGAAGAGTAAATAGGGGCTTTAGAGTGTGCATACATATAGTCCATTTTTGCAGATAAGATTTTTTTTCTCTTCCTTTCATCAGGCACATGGTAATACATAGCTTGATTTTTATATGCTAGATGCCAGTTAAAGTTTTTAAATCTTAGTGAGGAATAGTGAAAGACTGGGCTTTGAGTTGTTACAGACAGATTGGACATTTCCAGACAATCACCAATGGTGGTGGGTTGTTTTTTTTTTTTTTTTTTTCTTTTGCTTAATTTTTTTTAAAGTTGGTTGTGTTTTTAGGGTTTTTTTGAGGGGGATTTATTTGTTTGGTTGGGTTTTTTTTGTTTGGTTGGGTTTTTTTGTTGTTGTGGTTTTTTTTTTTTTTTGGTGGGAGTGTGCGTGGAGGGTGTTCCCAGCAAAATATTGACAGATGACAATTTAAAAAGTAACTGAAAGCTTATTTGTGAATGAAACAGTTATGAAACAGTTCTTAATTATAACTTTTGTTAGCAATGGGGATTAACTTTTTTTGTGACATCTGGGAAGTATGAAATTTTTCTTGAGACTACTGTGATTAGCCTCCTTTAACTGTGAAAAAAAATGCAAGCATTTCTCACATACTATGTTTGTGTCACTTATCTTACTCATATTCATATGTTTTAGACTAGTTTCACAAAAGGCTGTTCCATTCACAGAATGAAAGAGGAGCTGTTGGTTAGTGAGTTTGTTGTAGACAAAATTTTTCCAGGAAGAGAAATAATAAAAACTCACCAATCTCAAATCTTATTCTGAGGGCTTAAGGGGAGATGAGTTACCCCCAGAATTTTTGACAATGGGCCCGTCCTGATGCACAATAACTATTGAACAGTTAAATAGTTTCAAAAGATTGAATCTGCTGTAGAAATAATATGTGATTTACATGTTTCCCCCACATATATAGAAAATAAAACTGGAACTTACCCAGTTAATTAAATTATTTTACTGTAATACCAGTTGTTGTACTGTGTTGCTGTGATACTCTCATTTTCAGTGCACTTTTTATTTTTCGTAATGGAAGTAGTTACCTACTGCATAAAAGTAGATAGATACATACTGGCAAAGCTATTAATCTACTGTAACATACTTTGGATCCAGCTTCTCTGAAGTGGCTGGTTACATTCTAATTTCTGTGTTGTGTTCTAGCTTATAGACCAGTTAAAACCTGGCGGAAGATTGATATTACCAGTTGGCCCTGCTGGGGGAAACCAGATGCTCGAACAGTATGACAAACTAGAAGATGGCAGTGTCAAAATGAAGCCTCTGATGGGAGTGATATATGTGCCTTTAACAGATAAAGAGAAGCAGTGGTCCAGGTGGAAGTGATTTTCTGTTCCACTTACTTCTTCCACACACACGCAAGGTGAAAGGGTGTGAATTTTAAGCAGATAGACTGCAAGGCCTGCCTTTGCTGCTGTCATTGCTTTCTGCTCCTCCATACCATGAAAAGTGACTCAGTCTGCATTACTACATCACCCAAAGGAGGTTATGCTAAGTTTCAGTTAAATTAAAAGCAGAAGAAAAATATTGCATGGGTTGCACTTTGTCTTTTTTGGACATATTTTCTTTAGTCTTTGGTGTTTTGAAGATTATTATTTGTTGTTTTAAACACAGTATTTTCTAAGGTTAAACTTCACTTTTAATGAACTTTTTATAACTATTTTGCCCAATAATTAAGGTGAAGTGTAAAATTTTACCTAATAAATACTGTTTTGTCCTTTAAGTTAGTGGTAATTGGGTGTTCATTTTTTATTTTTCTGAAACACTACAAAGAAAGAAAAATCTTTGCAAAATTCTTTGTGGAAAATGTAGATGATCTTGCAAGCACTTTCCTTTAGCCCCCAAGTAGCAAAAAGTAGAGAAGATAATTCCTTCTTCCCTAAAGTATAAATGTAGCTGAGTAGTGTTCAGAAAATTTTCTCAGACTTTATTAGAAGTCTATCATCTGTCTCTGATGGGGCAGTATTTGTGTTTGCCAATACAGCAAACTCTAAAGGCCTTTCTAGAAGCAGGAAACCTTCCAGTTTGCTGAATTGAACAGCCAGCAATAAATAAATAAATAAATAAATAAATAAATAGACTTAATGCAGCTGTCAGCTTAAGCCATGCTAGACATTAGTATGTGAATGAACAAAGCAACACTGCTGTTTTGCTTCCTGGCAGAAGGGGCTTGTGAATGCATTATTGGCATTAGTGAAGTGCAGAGATGTGCATTGAGCTCTGAAAAACAACTCTTGAGCTTTATAACCTAAATTTAGATTTTTGACTTTTTTTCCCTTGATATTCTGGAGTATAGCTTGTGATTTGAATGCATGAATACTTAGTCTAACCTATCAAAATATTCATAAAAATTCCAAATAATGCAGTTTGCATACTTTTGCTTAGTGAAATCTCATTTCAAACATTTCAGTGTTTTTTGGATTACTATATAGCCAGCACGTAGAAATTACTCTTAAAACATCTTCAGTGAAATACAGCTTAGTTCAAAGCTTGTGAAGCGTGCTTGTTATTCAAATGTTTTGTATTTGTTATGCAAATGAATGCTTTGGCCTCGAATATTGCCAGTATTCCCTCAGTGTGGTACTCAGGGGTTTCCTGCCTCTTGTAAAGCTTTGGAAGCGTTCCTTTGTGGTCAGTTTCCTCCTCTGGCAAGTGTTTTATTTAAGTTTGGAGTCCATGCTTTGCTTGGTCTAAAAAAGAATAGTTGTCTTCTTAAGCCTTCCTTCTCTCAGAGAGGTTTCATAGATCTTTCTCCATTTCCACCTTATCTGATTAGAGTAGCAATTGGGATTTTTTTGGTAGCAGCAGTTGTGTGTTCATAAACACTTGAAGAAGAGTTTCTTGAAGGATAGTTTATCCCTTGCTACAAGTGATGATAGGGTACTGTGTTAAGGACTAGAATTCTGAGGTTTTTTCATCTCTTCAGTGCAGTTTGGTATTTCATTTTGTCTGCCAGCTTGGGAAGAGCTAATAGTTTGAGCCTTCTTTAGTCATGCATACTGTAGGGTTATTTTCCCCAGAAATTTGTACAAGTTTCTTTGCTTTTCTGAAACACTTCTTGATTTTATTTATTTATTTTTAATTTAACAATTTACAGTGATGTTATCAGAAAATAAAAGTGCTTAGCCTGAGGGGTTCATCTGCAATGGCATAGAGGCTGTATCTTGCCATGCACATTTATATTTCGTTCAGTCTTGAAACTCTCTGTTAAAGAAAATCTCAGAAGTCCACTTCCTGTAACATTTGATATTTCTTTAATTGTCCTTTTTGTGATCTGAAGAAAATTCCCATTCCATTTTCTAGGATGACTGTCAGTGTACCGCTGACCTTACAGGAGGTTACATCTTTGTTTTTGTTGGTTTTTCCTTGTTGACTATGAAGTGTATTGTCAGCCAGCTGCTGCCAAGGAAATTCCTAATTATAAGTCAGCATTTGCTATCTCTGCGGGCATCAAAGATGAAAGGTGTTTTTTCTTCACTTCGTAGGCTTCAGTTTTTCTTTTCTAAATTGCTCAAGATCTGTGAGCAGAGTTCAGTTAGAGACTCCTGAAAAAGCATTTCTAAGAGTTTCTGTAATAAAAATCTGTAGGGTATGGGAGACTAGTTGCTGTAAATCACAAATTCATTAAACAGTAATCATTTTAAGATTAGCTCAATTATGTGTGTTTAGTTTGTCATTCTTTTAGTTTACATTATGTGATTTCACTCCTAATGCAGGTAACTCTTTCATCACATTGAAGGAAGAATTGGTGTCCCTTCACAGAATACAATTGATAGGCCAGCAGCATTTTCCTAGGCTAGCAGACCTTCCAGTTGGCAGGAAGGAAACTGTTTAAATTTTTGCTGAGCCATTCACATTTTGGAATGTTCTTTAATGGGGCTGCAAGGTGCTTTTGCAAAGCAGCACAACATTCATAAGTGGGGTGTGAAGTCAAGCCTGTCTTCAGGTATTTTGTATCACGCTTCACTGTGTGAAACTGGAACTTGTCGCAAAAGGAAGTCTGGACTAGCTGGAAGGAAAAGGTTCCTTGGATTTCAATACATTTGCTAAATAAAGCATCTTATTTGTAAATAGTGTTAAATTTCTTTAAATTTAGGCCATGACTTTCTAGTTTTGGTACAGTTGCAATACTGTTTTTTTAATCTCCCAATGTTAGTGGGAATCCTCTCAAATGTGACTCGCTGGGACATTCAGAAGTAGAATATACACAGGAACCCTATCTCTGGTACAAAACAAAACAATGCAGTTTGCCAGAGATCCAGCAGTCAGTGCCCAGTTATGTGATTATGCTGATAAGGGTATCCTTTCACATAAAACTTATCAATTGTTTTGGGGTTTTTTACTGAAAAATAGGATGGAGAGAAGGCCTCTTGTGTTGCACAGTTGGGAATATGGCTTGATGGCTGCCTTATTGGCAGATCTTGTATAAATTATTATCTCTCTTGTTTTATTTCTCTGTGAGAGTTCACTTACTACTTATATAGAAAGACAGTTTTAAAAGTTACAGAATCATGGTATTATTTAGGATAGAAAACACGTTTAAGGTCATTGAGTCTGACTTTTAACCCAGTACTGCCAAGTCCACCACTAAACCATGTTCCCAGGGGCCACTTCTACACATCTTTAAAGTACCTCCAGGGGATACCTTGTCTTGCTGGCCATGCTATTGCTGACACGGACCCATGAGAGAATGACAATGTAAATAACACTTAGCAATGAGTCTCTGTTGCATTTTGGATTTGATTTTCAGACAGGCAGCTGTTTTTAAAATGTTAACAACTACTTTTGTCTTATATATTGTATTAGTAGAAATTATTTGTAAATCTCATGCTGAACTCATACTTGCTGATAAAATAGAAAATTATAATGACAGTATGACCTGAGGAAAAACTTCAGTGATTAAACTGGGGCTGTTACTGTACTCTCTTATCTGTGCATCAACGACAATTAACACCCTTTTGGAAAATGTATTTCTTAGGATATATTTTAATATGTTTCTGCTTAGAAACTCTCATTCAGTGTTTCAGGTGCCCCTGATGAGCTAGTTGACCAATTTAGTTTGAAATTAGCAGATATTGTTTGCTGGAATTCCTCAGGCCATGTAGAATAATGGTTATGGTTCAAGTTTTTATTTTACTTCAGCAAAAAAAATCTTTGCACAAAATATTTTAAGTTAAATTTAAGAATTACGTATTATTGTGATGGTTTGACTCTGACTGAATGCCAGGTGCTCACCAAAACTGCTCCTTCCACAACTGGACAGAGGAGGGAGAATAAATACAACAGAAGACTCATGAGTTAAGGACAGGGAGAGATCACTCCCCAGTTACCATCATGGATACAACAGACTTCATTTGGAGATATTAATAGAAATTATTGCCAAGCAAAATCAAAGCAGGATAATGAGATGTAGAAAAAAACCTCAAAAACACCTTTCATGCATCCCTTCTCCCTCCTTCCTACCTCTACCTCCTGCCCCCTGGCAGTGCAAGGAGGCAAGGACTGGGGTTTGCAGTCAGTTAATCACACGTTCTTCCTGCTGCTGCTCAGGGAGAGAAGTCCTTCCTCTGCTCCAGTGTGGGGTCCCTCCTACAGGACACAGTTCTCCATGAACTTATCCAGCATGAGTCCTTCCTATGGGCTACAGTTCTTCATGAACTGCTCCAAGGTTGGTCACTGTTCTTGGGATGCAGTCCTGCAGGCACAGCCTGCTCCAGCATAGGTTCCCCGCAGGGTGACAAGTCCTACCAGGAAACCTGCTCCAGAGTGGGCTCCTCTCTCCATGGGTCTGCTGGTGCCTGCCAGGACCCTGTTCCAGCACAGGCCTCCCATGGGTTCACAGCCTCCTCTCGGGCATCCACCTGTTCCAGTGTGTGCTCCTCCATGGGCTGCAGGGGCACAGCTGCCTCACCATGGGCTGCAGGGGAATCTTAGCTCCAGTACCTGCAGCAGCTCCTGCCCCTCATCCCCTGATCTGGGTGTCTGCAGGGCTATTCCTCTCCCATGTTCTCACCCCGCTCTTCTCTGCCCGATAGCTTTTTTCTTTCTTAAATGTGTTACTGCAGAGGTGTTGCTTCCATTCCTGACAGGCTCAGTGTTGGCCAGTGGAGGGTCCAAGTAGGAGTCAGCTGGTGTTGGCTCTATAGAAAATGGAGGAAGCTTCTGGCACCTTCTCACAGAAGCCACCCTGCAGCCCTGACCTTCTTTCCCCTTCCAAACCTTGCCAGGCAAACCCAATACAGTTATGTAAAAGTGTGTGTGATATATCTGATACAGTAGATTACAGAAAAAAATTCTATATAATTTCAATTTACCCTAAATTTTATGATTGATCATAGCAAATAATAAATATTTTATAATAGCACCTTTCCAGGTTAAAATGCTACAAGTCTAAATATTGCATCTTTAAAGTTATAAAGTGAGAAATAACGGGTTGCTGAAACACTGAGTAGATGCTGTACTTCTAATTCATAACAGGCCACACTCTGAATTTCACTTTCAGTAATGAAAACATATTTTTCATGGATGAATGATATATTGAAAAGGGAAAGTCAAATGCTGCCTAATGACAAGAAAATTGAAGTGGATCTAAAAGAGTGAGATACAGACTTCAAATAGATTTATAAATGTTTGTTCAAATACTTAATTTGAATGCCTTCCACTAAAGAGGTGGTGACGGATTGCAAAGCTGCATGACTTACTTGTATCCCAAATTTATTGTTGATAAGATTCTTTATTTTATTTCTTGATGAACTCTTTTATTTATCTGAAACACTGTCTATTAGATTTTTTTTCTGAGAATGTTTCTTGGTTTGTTGTTGGATATTCATAATGGGAAGCGTAGAATATTAATATATACGTTTTCCCCAGTAGTAAGCCAAAGTCTTTCCAACTTTCTTACATTTTTTTCCAAGAATAGTAATTTTGAGCTAATGACTTCTGAAATTTGCTTTAACTTGAGCTTGCCAAGTTGCTTTGATGACTCAGTTGACAGATGAGTGGTTCTCTTGTTGGAATTCCAAAGGCCTGAGAAGGACTACTATGGTGACTTAAACCCTAAATATAGATATTGCTTGCTAAGCAGGAGCTGGTAAGCAGATTGGATGGAGTACATATATGAAGGTGGAGAGAAATTATGTGAGTTGCATAAGAAACACAGCAAACAGCTGTGGCCAGAAAGAATACAAATTAGTAGATCTTTCTTGTGGCTCTAGAGGACAACAGGATAGTTTTAACGAGGAAAGAGCAATCTTTTGAGTCTCCTTTTAAGCTTTGTAGCAGGATAGATTTTGTTCTTTGACTGGGAGGATAGGCCTGTATCCTGATTCTTACCAGTAGCTGAGACCTGGTAGATTTCATAGCTTGTCAGTTTCCGATCCATACAGGATCAGCTCAGGTCAGCTGATGCTGGTTTGCAATATGTATTTATGTCTGCAAGCTATGCTACATTAGGGAGAAAGCTGACAACTGTTACCTTTAGTGATCTGACACTTTTCTGGAACTTTCTAATACATACAGTCCAATAATGGACATATAAATTCAACTTTTGTCTGTAGAAAATAAGTGCTGAATATATTTAACACTTATATTGTGGATTGGTTTGGGCTGGCATGCTGTTTTTAAATTAATGGGTAGCGAAGAGCAAGTGAAAAATCTCTTGAGGAAAGCTGATTCCCTTAATACAGTAAATGTTCTAAAAAATAAAATATGAAAATCCTTATTTTGAATGTCACCTATAGGATATAGTGGTCAGTGAATATGTTAAAGCAATGAAAAATACCAACAATTAAACCATATATATTTATTTTAAATTATATATTTATATAATACATATATGTTTTAAGTATAAGAAAAGAAAAAACAAACCCTCACTTTAAATATTTTAGGTGCATTAGCAAAAAGGCAAAAGTCTTGCTAAGATATGCCGGTGGGTAAAATCACTGTGTTTAATAGTTTCAAAGTAAATACAGAATGTTTCTTAGGCTTATAGTTTCTTGAGGATCTGCCTTGGGTTTGAAGGATTAAGAATTGCTTGTCACAATAAAAGACCAGGGTTTTATAAAGCTGTGAGTGTGTGGTAGGAATCAGGACAAAAATTACAGCCACAATTAGGCATATGAGACTAAGCAACAGCAGTAGTCATTACTTACATATAGTTCTTGAAGTTGTAAAACTTAACTGATGATGCAGGTCCTGGTAGTGTTAGGGATGAATGAAGCACTTGGTCTGAATTCACTGGCACTGCATTTTAAACTGGGTATCAGATGTTAATTTCTTTTTTTCTGTTTAAAATAAGCAAATACCCATTCTGTGAGATAGGCAAATACGGAGAGCTTCCAAACCTTTAGCTATAAAAAGATTTTTCTTTATCCCTGCCAAGATGTGTTCTTCTGCCTCCTGCCTTTTTCTGCTGTCTGTAATTACTGCAGTGCTCTAAAGCTGTGTGATTAGTACCTTACTATTAGGAGGCAGTGCAAAGTGCAAAGAATGCAAATATTTATCACTTACAAATCACAACGTTTGCATCTCAACTGCATAAGATAGAAATCTAGTCATTTAAGCACTAGTTTCTACAGCCTTTTCAGTTGCTTTTTACAATGTTTTGCATGCTGTCATTCCATGCTGTATGATTCCTGGAGCATAAAAATGTCTTTGTAACTTAAAAGTTTTGTATGTGTGCATGTAGAGCTAGATTTTTGTGCATTAGTTTGCATGATAGCTGGAAGTACTACTATGTATTGAGCCAGCAATCACATTACTGAGGTTTTTTCTAATTCAGACACTGTTTGCTTTGGCTAATGAGGCTGATGCACCAAAAGAAAAATTGTGGCAAACTCATTCTAAATTTATAGATCGCTTGTGCCTTGTGGGGGGGAAAAAAAAAAAAAGAGGAAGAACACTTCAAGTTTTCTAGTGCTCAGAGTGGCACAGTGCACAGCTTTCAGATTTGATGGGCATTTTGCATTAAAATTAATGCTTTAGAAATACTTTAACAAATCATAACTATATGATAACTTTATGGTTCTAATATAGGTTTTATGGGTTTCTTGTTTCAGTGTGTTTTAAATATCCTACAGGGACAAACCTCTGCATTTTCTAGATTCCTTCAGCGATTTAGGGGGACTTCTGATATATTATTTCTCCTAGCTAGAGCTATTATTTCTCCTTTTAGCTCACACACACAATGCCCTGCCCCCAGCCTTTCCATAACCTACTCCTGATTTATTGTAGCTCCTTCAGAAGCTAATCGAGTTCCTCTGAGAAATAAACAAAGTGGTACAAACTGCATGACAGGGATGCAAGATTGTGTTCCCACTGTCTTGAGAGTTCTTGAGTGCAGCTGAAGCTAAACTTGCCTTTTTGGCAGCTACAGAGGATGGGTTTTGCCAACAGTCTGTCTAGTAAGTTGGCTCAGTTGCTTGCCAGTGTGTAGCCAGCAGAATTTGGATGGCAGGTAGCTGTGCAGTGTGTGGAGTTTCCTTAAAGCAAGTGATCCATTAAATGTAAAATAGAGGGACCCATATTACCCAATAAGTCACATAATAGTATGAGATGATATGGGATTGCTGTTGCCTTTCCTTTGGTGTTTCTTTTTTGTTTTTCAAGTGCTTGAAGAGATTTCTAAAGTTTTGCTGATGTGCGTGAGCACTTAAATGTAACCTGAGTCAGTATCAAAACTTTTCAAATACCATTTCCAAGGGGAGAAGAAACGTAACTGCATGTGTTTTCTTTCTACAGGGATGAATTGTAAAAGCTACATCATCTTGACCCAAACATAGTGTTACAGTGGACTGCTCATCTCCAGTTCTAAAAGCTTTTTGAAAACCAACAGCATTGCAGCTTGTTTTGGACTTCGTTATACTGTTGTTATCAGCATGGAAAAGCGTGGTGTTTGTTTTATTTTTTTAGATGCTCAAGGCAAATCTGATAAAGAAATGGTGGAAAGTTTTATGTGGGCACTGTTTTATTTAACATGCCTTTATTTCACTTTCATCTGTTTGAAGTGAATTTCTGCAAAACTGCAGATAAAGACCTATAGGCTTGTGAGCTCTAATTTTGATGGGGGAACTTGAACACTCACTTCTCTCGGCTCCTGTGTCCCTTGGTAAAACTGCTTCTGTGCACCTTACAACACTACGTAGGTAATACCAGGTTTTCTGTGTTCCAACGTCTGCTAGATGCTACTAAAAGGAGATGAACTTCCTTTCTAAGCTTTTGACATGGTGTCATAGACTAGCATGTAGTAGGTACAATCAGCTGCTTTTTTACCTTAAAACCAGGCATTTGTATATATTAAATTTCAAGACATCAGAGGTAGGTGGCTGCTCTTATCAAACATTGCTGTTCAAGCTGAACATAACAGACATGGTTTTCCCTTTCCTTCTAAAATTGATTAATGTGATCTTGAAGAAATTCTGTTCTGGTTTATAGCTCAGTGCTGGTGGGATACACATGGATCTAACTCCATAAAAGGGAGGTGAGGTGTGTTCCAATCACTGAACAATTTACGCAATGCTGCTTTGCCAAATAAAGTTAAAAGCAAAAGGGGGGTTTTGTGCTTGTGTGGAAGATTAAGATGGGTAGGTAGTCTGAGATATGCTAGGTTCTTTATTAAAAACCAAACCCCCCTTTGGTTCTAAAAGAAAGTTGCTTTTGGCAAAGCCATTTGCTGTATTACCATTCTTATTTTTATAACTGTGGGCACCCAGGAAAAATTCCGGCTTTTTAGAAAGTGAATTCCAAATTGCTGTAAAAGGAACACATCATGCATGCAGAAAGAATCCTGGACTCCTAAGTACAGATAGATGCACTTACTCAGTTTTCATATAGAAGAATAGTTGGAAGGCTATAAACCTTTTTTTCTGCCCTAAGTTTTCTGTTTGGTACTGTAAAAAGTCAACAGCAAATTGTGAAGCAGTACAGTAAGGTGGGCTCTTTGGGAAAGGGGAGAAGTGTGTGTCTTCAGTCATCCTGCTCATATTTGAGCAATCAGGAATTAAATAGCGTATTTTCTTTTTTTCTTATGGTAGGAAGGATTATAGAATAAAACAACTCATAATGATCACTGGGAAAAAAAACCAAAACAACTTCTTATGGTGGAAGAGCAATAATTTTGTGATAGGATTAATCCCAGGAAGCATAAAGGTTAAAATTCAAAGGCCTCTGAATATGGAAAAGGAACTTTTTACATAACCTGCTTTTTGAAGGTCAGCCCCATTTTCTCCTTCTGTAAAAGATACTGTATGACTTAATTTATTTAGATATTTGGAAGTTAATGTACCACCTCCTGATCAGACTGCAGCCTGGGAGCACATGCACAAGATTAATCTTCTAAAGAAATTAATATAGTGTGTATTCTAGAAAATACAATCCAGAAAAATCCACTTGCGTCTGACAAATTTGTACTAACCCACAATCAACTGTGACTCTAGTTCTTGGTGTTGAAGTGAAATATCTTAACTGATGCATGCTAACGTTCAGCCTTTTGGTCGCTGTATCTTTCAGTTTGAGTTCAGCTTTATTTACATCTTCTCACTAATTTAATACGTTAAATGAAAGATAGGAGCTCAACTGTATCCAAATTCCTGTCTCTGGTCACAGTGTAATAAGCTAGCCTGACTTGGAAGTGGTGTTAAAGCTGAGACCCGATGACAGCTTCCTGGGGGAGAACCACTTCAGGAGGTGTAAGGCTTCAGGGACCAAGGCTGGTGAGAATAGGTGCACCCATTCCACTGAAGGGGTCGATGATAGTCAAGGTACTCAGACAAGAAAGGAGTATCCAGGAGTAGCATTTAGGAGTCAAAAATGGAAACTCCTCCATGATGGAGCAATGGTTCTGAAGTAAAAACTTGGAGACAAGGACAAGTTGAAATGCAGAAGACTTGAAGAGTTTGAATAAATGCTGTGTGAACTGTCTGAACTGCTACTTTGCCAAATAAAACAAATTGAGAGGAAGCTGTATCTAGGTGTCTGTCTGATTTTGTTTTGGTTTTGTTGTTTTTTAACTTTCAACAGGATGTCACATATCCAAAAGAAAACATGTATAAAAATACTGGTTTGCTAACTGACCAGAACTATGTGTCCATTTTCAGTCAATTTATGTATTGCAGCAGTTAAAAATCCTGTTAATACTACCTGGAATGTAAATGGGGTTTTTGGTGGCTATTTGGAATTTTTCTTAGTTCACGTCTGTGTGTTCTGGTGAACAGGCTCTGTGCACAGTTCTGTCTGCTGTCCATAGCTGAATCCAGCTACCTTGGAGAGTGGTTTGCCATTTGCAAGGATTAAAGTTTTCTGTCTTTATAAGAGGTGCAGTCATGTTGCACTGGGCTGTTACTATCACCTCTAAGCCAGAGCAGCTTGGGAGAACAGATTGGCTGAACTCTGAGTTGCTTAGCCAGTTGTTTCTGGAATCCAGAGAGTAGAAGACTTGGAAAGCCAATACCTGTATCTTGAAAACCCACTGAGAGTTGTGGGTTCTCCACAGAGGAGTTTATGTGCTGGATGGATTCTTTTTGTTTATGCAGCAGGAATGAATGACTTTGTACTTTTTCTGTTCAGACTGGTCAGGTGGCTTGAGGCCACAGAGCCCGTAACATGATTTTATCTGGAGGGAAACCAGCACGTGTGCACCAGCACTGCTGATGAAGCCACCTGGATGATTCCTGAAATGTTTGGTAGTCATCGAGTTTGAAATGGGCAATAATGCCTGGCGCTAGGGGGTTTCTGCGTGGTAGGCTCTGGAGCTTCCAGCTGGCAGCAGTTCTCTCCACATGTGCAGTGTTTTTGTGACAGAGTGACAAGCTCCAGGATTTTAGAGTGTGGAGGGACTGTGGAATTAACACATCAGCACAAAGAGGTAAAGTAAAATACTCTGAGGAAAATTCTGAACTAGTACACCCTGCCAGGAAGAAGGGTGTTAACCCGTTCTTACAGCAGTAGTGCTTTCTTCCTTCTGCGCATTAATGTGCCCTAGGTTGTGCTGCTTTTGATTTAAATGCAGTTCACAGGAGAACATGAGAGAATTCCTTCTGAACTTTGACATGATACAAAGGATGAGTAATGCAAACCAAACTCATGACTTGTAGCTTTGGTTCTGTATAGCTGATTTTAAACATATTGTTAGGATGCAGTTCAAAAGATGAATAGCTATCTTTATGGAACCTTGATGCCTGTCTCAAGAGGTAGAAGAGGTGTTCTGCTGAAGTGAATGAGGGGTGGTCCTGGTTCAGAACAAAGGCAGATGGTGAGGTCACACAAGCACATTGTGCAGAACCAAACAAAAAAAATCAGAGGGGACATGTTGCCACAAAGATGGCCCAGGGAGATGCAGGAGATGATGCCTCTGAAACTGGTCTTTTGCATTTCTGGATGTTCAGGCTTCATAGATCAGGGAGGGTAAATTAGAGTTATATTGTGGTATACAGTAGATGGCTTCAAGCATGGGGTTTGAGTGGGTTTTGCGGGTTCATACATTTTGCCTTTTTTGGGTCTATTTGAGTTTTGTCCATCTGCTTTTGACTGTGAAAGGCTGTGAACTGCAGACCAGTTGTAAGTGCACAGACACTCTTAAGCTATTATAACCCCACTTTGCCTTTACTGTAAATAACACACACTTGTGTGCTCAGACCCCCCCAGCTGGCCAGGTTTGGGGTTCCATGCCTCAGCCAGATCTGAAGAAATAAGCATGGACTAAAACTTGGCCTTATGCTGGCAGAGGGAGTGTAAAGTTCCCTCTACCTGGCCTGTTTACCTCCCATACTTCATCCTTGACATACATACAGGGCTGCTTTCTGTTCCAGGTAGTAGTTTTTTACACAGCACAAATTCATGATGCAGCAGATGCACTCTGAATTTTCCTATGAAAGGCTGTTGCTGTTCTCTCACGCTCTTGGCAGGGTGTTAATGAGATGCTCAGCAGGATGTGCTCGGTAACTAAAATCCTATTTCTTTAAATTATGAATTGAGTGGACATAGCTATTGCTGAAATATGTTTGGAGGAGATGCAGCTGACCATTGAGAGTTGCCTGAAAACTTCAGGAAGGAGAAATGAAAATAACTCACTTTGTGTCTCATCATAACAAATTTAGAACTTGAGACAATCCCATACCTTTTAGCAAAACTTTTTTAGCAACAACAGCCTATTTTCATAAATATTGATGAATTGATGAAGTTGATGAAGTTACTCTGAGATCTCACTTTGATTCTCTAAGGGTTTTTTTATAGTTCAGCCATTTTCATCATATGCTTCTGAGCAACTGACCTGGTAGATGCTCTTGAAAACATTCCTAATACTTCTGAGAAGTTGAAGTCCTTTTTTCCGCCATGTTTGGGCTTATGTTTGAATTTTATGTGTTTGTATTATGAACAAGCCATGTTTCTTGCTTATTATGTTCTGCCAAATCCTTTTCCAGCTATAATGGAGAATTGGCATCTGAGATAAACCAGTAACTTTTACTGCAGGTGCCTTATGGAGTAGGAGGACATTCTCGAAGGCCTCTGGTTAGGAAAATGGGTGATTGAGAGTACCTGCTAAGGCTACTGCTCTGATCAGAGAAGCTCTAGAGAAGCTCCTCTCCTCTGGATATAGAGGCAGCCTCAGGATTGTCATCTCTTGGGCATGGAATTAGCCTTCAGGCATGCTTTCCCTATAGGCCCAATCTTCCACTGGGCTGCCTGCTTTCAAGTCCTTTACAGTCCTGCACTCTTTCAAGTTCCCTGCTCCTTCTGTATCTCTGTTGTCCCGTCATTTGGTTTGAGTGTAGAAATCTTAAATGCATCTCTTTAATGCATTAGGATCTGGTAGTTTCAAGAACTATGTTAAAATGTCTTGCTCTACCCTCTTTAGAACAGGATTCTACATTTCTTTTGGCCAAGGATGTGGTGACTCTCAGTCCTTCACAGAACCTTTCTGCTTTGTCTGGTTTCTGCCAGCTTGCTCAAAATACACTTTTCATTGATTTATATTTGTTTATCAGTGTCAGCCAGGAGCCTTATAACTGCAAAAATTAAAAATTTTATTTAAAAAATTTAAAATTTGTTTCTGTGTATTTAAAAACTTGTTTCTGAAGTGTGATGATCCAGTTATTCTACATTTCTCTTTCTTTGTGTTTCAGGACTCCAGTGCAGACTGCAGCTCACTTTTTCAGTTGTTTTAAGTAACTATAACTTGAAAAATAGAAAGCAGAGTTACTTCTACACATTTTTTCCCCTTTAAATATTCCTTGTTTACAGCATGTTTCCCTGTCACTCAGCACACTGATTGTGTCCTGGGCTCTTTTTCATATTAATTACTCTCTGTTTATTGCCTCTGTCTGGTCTTTATGCCCGTCCACACTCTCTGAATCTTCTCTAGCTTTTCCCTTTGCTCTTACTCCTTTAGCTTTTGCCATTAGAAACTGAAAAATCCCAATTCCTGATGCACATGAAAACAGCCAGCACAGACCTCAGTGATGCATGACTGTGGATTCTGTCAGGGCTTACTTGAAAGGCTCTCCCTTTGTTTTGGGGTGGCGTGTTTGTGTTGCTATTGGTTCCTGTCTCTGACTGGCTCTGTGCAGTTTGGGATTGAAACTCTTATGCTTTATCTAGGATTTGAAAAGCAAATGGAGCATCACACTGACCTATTTCAGCCTTTTTGTTTTGCAAATGTGCTCTTGGAACTGCCCCTGCTATTATCCTACAGTGCTATGGAATGATTACAGCGAGATATTTAGGCTAAGATCCCCTGCAAAAGTGGGCAGCAAGCAGCCCATATTTTGGAAAAATCCCCATTACTTCTAAATATGGATCAAGCCTGGGTAAGTATTGTAGTGTTTGCTACTCTGAAGTAATTTGTACCCTTAAGCTCTCTGAAGGGCAAAACAGTTTAAAAAACCAGTCTAAGTGAAATAAGAATCTTGATCAACATTAAAATACACTGACAAAATAAATTTTAATGACCTCTCCTAATAGACAGAGGAGCAACATCCACAGGGCCATGCAGTCAGGGTAGTCAATATTCTCTGCTTACCTAAAGTGCTGGTAAGAATAGGTGGACTGAGCATATTCACAGATACGTGGATAGACAAATGTCAGTGTTTAGGACAGGAAAAACAGATCTGACAGACTTCAAATAGTGATGACTTTCACACAGAATGTCTCACTTCTGCTACAGGATAAACACTCATACATCCCTTTTGACTCAGAATATTCTGTGATCTGTGACTGTGTAAAACTCCCCAGCTCTGGGGTCTGCAGAGAGGCCATGAATGCAGTTTTAGCAAAGCAGCCATGAAGCTGGGCTAGAAGTACAGCCTGCTCTGAAGACTCCTTTGACATCAGAGGGAGAGCCCCAACCTTGGAAGTGGCTGGGAACGTGCTACGGAAGTGGTGTCAGCAGGAGGCAGCGGCTGGGAGCTGCCTGGGGAGAAGGGGAAGAGCATCCTTAGCATGTTGACAGTATTTTCTGCTACTCCGAGGTGTGCTCTAGCTCAGTAGTTCAGTATGACTTATTTAAAATCAAATAACATGAAAGCTATTAAATGCAAACACATGGTATTGAGACCAGTGTGTGTGTTAATTGCAGGAGCTGCCAAGCCAGTTTGTTACTTTGCTAATTTTGTCTTGCTCTCCATCCAGCTCTCAATCCCCCCAGGCTCTCTAGGAAGGTGAAAACTATTTTATTTCACTCCAGCCGTGGAGTTTGCTGTCACCTGGGAAGTACTGGTCTCAAGCTGGTGGCCTGTAGGGCAGCAACTGTCACCATCTCCCCTCGCAGAAAGAAGAGTCCCTGGGAAGACTGTGGCAACTCTCAACCCAGCATTAGCCAGACTCCTGTACCGTGCTTGCTGTCTGCTGCTCTCTGCTTGGAGGCATTCATTCTCAGCTGTCATATGCAAAATCCTTGAAGGTTTATTCCACCAGCAGCAGCACAGAAACAAAGCCTGCTGTTGGGTAAAGTGACTGGAAAGCTGAGCTCTTGCTTTCCACAGCTGTACTGGCTGGCTTGTGCTTGGTGCCACATCTTGCCGTTGTCCTGCTCGGCAGAACAAAACCAAAGCTTTTGTTCTGCTGCTGGCTGTGTGCCAGGGTAATGGGTTTTGGTAATAGGAGCACAGTGGGCACAGAGAGAAAAGACCACTTTTCTTGCTGCTTTGGTAAGGTGGTGAAGGACATCTAGGTATTTAATTAAAACCCAATGCAAATTTCAATGATAGAAAATAAGACCCCAACTAAATGGGCAGCGAGTCGTCCCTAGAAGGCTGTATTTAAAATGTGGTCTTTTGGGTCTTGCGCTATTTGCCATGTCTGCTGGGGGCTGGGATGGAAGAGAGGCTGTACTCCCCAACTGAAAATGGGCAGCATCAGCAGGTGGTCTGCTGAACCCACTGAAACATAGAAGTACAACCAACCAGACTTTGCCTCGTGGCACGAGCAAGGAGCACTGGCAACCAGATTCCCTGAGTGGTTGGCACAGCCAGCTCTACAAGTGCTGTCCTGCTCAGCTCAAGCACTGCTCAAGAGACAGCTCACACAGGTAGTGCCCTGTCCTTCTCTGTTTCCCTGAAACAAGTATCTCAACAACTCCCCCCACACTGGAATACACATTCCAGCTTCTTATAAGGCTGTTTCACAGAAAGGAAAAATTTACTTCTGTCTGCTCTCATGATGCAGTCTTGTAGCGTAAAATTGAGCTGGCAATGGAAACGAAAGACAATGCAATAAATATAAGAATAGAATCGGTTTATTAGAGCTATTTTACATAAAGTAATCAAGAACAAATTACTTGAAGAACTATTTGTATACCATGGCAATATTCTGGCTGACTCAAAGTTACTGAAGTACAAAAAGACGACATACAAAACGATGCATGCCTCATTTGACTCTGGTTTTATTGAGACACTCATGAGGAATGTGACATCCTTGGACAGCCAAACAAGACAGACAGCACAGTGTGTGTGTGTGTATATATAGGTATATATAACATGTACTGTACACATTTTACTGGTAACACATCTGCAGTTCACTCACACATATCAATTACTTGCTCTAATTCTATGAGAATTTTCCTGGGGTGAGGGCAGATCACCGAAGCTTTCAAGCTTTGCAGGGAGCTAGGGGATAACCAGCAGGAATCCTACACTCTGGCATCTCGGGTAGAAACGGCTGTGTGCTGCGTTCTCACGCTGTGGGAGGGTGGTGGGCTGGATGTGGAAAAGGCTGGACAAGCCCTGAGCTCTGGGGAGAGACACAGCTCAGAATCACGAAGGGGTTTGGGTTGGAAAGGACCTTAAAGATCATTTAGCTCCAGCCCCCCTGCCATGGGCAGGGATACCTTCCGCTGGACCAGGTTGCTCAGGGCTCCATCCAGCCCGGCCTTGAACATTGCCAGATGGGGCATCCACAGCTTCTTTAGGCAGCAGTACACAACTGCTGTTGAGCACTGGGAAGTCCAAGCTCGTCTATTGAGGAGCTGCATTTTTTCATTTCAGCATTTAGGAAGCATGGCTGGCTGCTAGCAGCACAGAGGTTTAAACCGAGTGAAAATAAGATGCCTTCTTCCTTAAATCTCCATTTTCTTTGCAAAAGCTGGTGCTTGGATAGCAATTGCTTTTAATTAACAAAGCAAGACACATTCTTTAATGAAAATGCTCCCAGTGCATCAGGTGGAAAGAACACAACTGGTCTCTGCTGGATGGTGAAGGAACGTGTTGGCTGGAGCATCCCAGTCCCCACAGTGGTGGCAGCACTGTGAAGAGCAAGGTGACACAGGCTTCCCCCCACACCTTGGCCAACACAGCTGGGCTGTGGAGCCTTGGCTGCTCCAGTACCTGGGCCCTGGGGTACACTTAGCCCTGGCTGAGACCCCAGCTGCTGTGGGGAGGGCAAGGGCACCCCACATCCAGTCTGGGGTCTCCCCACCTTACAGTGTCTTCTACACAACAATCAACTGGAGCTACTCTCTGGAGCCTGAATGTTTCCTATTTTCTGAGCAAGGACATCTACCCACTTTTTATATTATCGCTGAAGGGGAAGAGTATGTTCTTCATCTCATGGGCTTCTTCTACACTTGAAAATAAACTAAGGATTTTGGTCCTTTTATAGAGGCAGAGATTCATGGACACAGGAGAAAGGGGAGAAAACAACTGACCCAAATCCAGTTTTTAGAGATACATCCCATTGATGAGGTAATCGGACTCTTCAGATGTAATGGGTCGAGCTTTTTTGAGCTTCTGTTTCACTAAGCGCAGTCTGCAAGCAACCATAAGCAGCAGCAAAGCAGTGATTGCCAAGCCTAAGGCTAAGGGTAACACAGCACCTACAATGAGGTTAAGAGAAATTACATTTTATTTAACACAGTGAGATGCTGGAAAAGAAAACCTGATTTTTTTCTTTAAAAATACAGCTGGTCTATCACTTAGATGATAGTAATTGGAACAACTCATACTAGGAAACTAAGCTGTATGATCATGTTAGAGACAGTTCAGAATATGTAAGTACATTATTCTTGACCACCTTATCTGTATCTATAGCACCTGACTGAAAAACTGACATAATTCAAAATTAATTCACATGGTTTTTCTTACCTGTTTCTGGGACTGGGCGACCACCTCCAAGCTGATCTCTCTTTGGCATCATTATGCCATCCCCATTTTTATCATCTGTTCTTTTCCCTGAGGAACTGTTATCTGCACAAAATCAAACAAGATAAATGAATACTGCAGTTCAGTGACTCAGGAAGTCTTATCCACTAGTACTAAATAATGTGAAGTGCTTAAACTTAGGGGAAAAAAACCAAAAGGACAGTTTAAAAACTTTGACTGTTTCACTTGAATTTTTGAAATAATGTGAAACTAAAGCTAAAATTTGAATTCAATTTTACCCAAAACTGGGTAAAATCCCAAACCACAATGCATCTCAACCAAAAGCAAGGGCACTTTGACAGTGCTGTGATACATTTGCTGGCAGCCTTCAGAACTGTGACAGAGCTAGCAGAAACACACTATGCTACAAGATCTGTAGAATATCAATGTGAAATGTAATTGGAATTACATATAGTGGTGGGTGCTAAGGAAGTGTTTAAGTAATTAGCTTGGAACGTGCACTGTGTGTAAGTCCCACCCACCACCACCAGCTCTGAAGGGCTGCAGAAGGTGTCCCTGGCAGTGGCAGCAGCAAATACACACAACTGCTAATTAAAGCTTAAATTTTTTCATTGGTACTGCCATGGAAGTCTATGCTAATGTCCCCACTCCGAGGCAGAATGCAGCCTCCCAGCCTGCAGCTTTATTGCCCTGCCATTTTGGCTGGGGGTGCATAAACACCTGCAGGGAATGCTGCAGAAACAAGGCATGGCCCTCTCCTCGTTGGTCCCCTGATGTTGTCCTGGTGTGTAATGTGGGCTTGAAAAAACCCTAAGAGTAAATGTACTGCCCTTAAAATACCCATATGGTATCAGAGATGTGCAAGACCACCTGAATGTAACTGACACCAAAACCAGCAGCTGTTTTCTGCTTCTGTTTTTCCTGAATGAAACCAAATGAATATTTGTCCTTGTTTTGGAAATACCCAAAAGACATCAGGTCTTTTGAAGAGCTGCTCCAGCCTGAATCTAAATGCCTCTCTTAGAAATTTGTTTCCCTGCCATTTAAGTAAATGGAATATTTAAGTCAACTGCTTGTAAAGAAATTTGGGAAATATGGAGAGAAGTTTAGTGGGAAATTTTTGGAAGGGTACAAAGAATAGAATGCTTTCAATAAAGCTTGTAGGGTTTTGCTAGGGCTTGCGGCTGTTCATACATGACTGGAGAGACTATCAGAGTCAATGCTGCTCAATATCTTATCTGTTATCTCTAGAACACAAAGAGTAATTTTCCCAAAGAAGTTTAGGAGCCTGGCATAAAGCATTTTACAAGGGTTTAATTTGGTTTTCACTTTCTCTTGATTTTCTAGTCTGTTCCGAGGAAATTGCCATTTACAGCCCTTTCCAATTACCCTAAATTACAGATCTAGGTTACAGCTACTGCTCTGGGTGCCTCCACAGTAAAAACATGACTAAGGCTTGGGCACTCAGTCAAATGTTGTAATCCCAGCCCAGAACAGCACTGCATGGGCAGCCTGGGAGAGGCAGAGACCCTGTGCCAGGGGAATGCAAAGCTCTTATGGTGATTTATACACTTGGGTTGGCTGTGCTGGAGAGTGCAAATCTTCAGGCTGCTTGTGAATTCAACTCATCTGCATGACCTGTTTGCTACTGGCCACTGCTGCTTAGAAACCAGCCCACTGCCCACTCCAGAGTGCTGTGCTTCTACTGAGTGTTTTCTATATTCATCTGCAAGTTCAGGAGTGCCAGAATATGCAGCTGGGCTTAAGAAATTCCCTGGAGAAGGACACTGGGGCTATTTGGAGGCAGCCATGCAGAAATGCTGGGCTGGCCTCTGCAGGAGATGCAGTCTGGGTGACTTTACTACCATGGAGACATGTCTGCAGAGAGAGAAAGGACTCTTTTATTGACATCAAATTCCTCTTCCTCCCTCCACTCCCAACTTTGAAAGAAAATGTCTGGCCTTTCAGCTTTCAAACCATGAGACTGTTGCAGAAGACTCAGTGCCCTGAGTGTCTGAGGGGGTTATCTTGAAGTCAGACTTGGTGTTCCCCTGGACCTGCCCTGCTGTAGAGGAATCCCACTGAAAAGGCGGGAGCGCAGAGCGAGATTTACCTATTGAACACAATCAGTGACTTCTTGGTTATGTTTTGGTTGGTTGTGTTTTTTTCTCTTTGCTGTGAATAGATCCTGTTAGGTCAGGCAGAAGTTTGAAACAGTCCTTAACTTGGACTTGCATATTTTCATACTTCAGTGTAAATCCTTAAGAAGTTTGTATCAAATCAGAGTGAAGCATGAAGGGCCACCCTAAGGAAGGTTAAAGGAAATATGGAACAGAGAAACTATTAAGAGAAAATGGATTCTGGAAAAAAGTTCCTGTAGTATCACCCTCGTAGGTAGAAAGCTCATATATCTGCTACCAGGAACTATCTCACAGTCCAAAACATTACAATTTTGCCCAGCTCCTCTGGAGAAAAGGAGAAAAGATAAATTTGCTCGTACTTGACAAGAAAGTCCCTTTATTAGACGTCTTTATTGAATTCTCAGAGATGAAAACCGTTTATTGAGAGGTAAGTAGCAGAAGGGACAAGTCTTTACCAGTACTTTAGCCACCACTAATAAAAAAACAAATGTAAAAAAACAAAACAAATGAACTCCCCAGTCCTACAATGTCTCAGGAAAAACTTCTTTAAAAATCAACTGAAAGCTCCTGTGTCAAGCATCGAGTCTAGCAGCCAGCTGGAATGTGCCACATGCAGTCTCCACTAGGTAAAACTACTTACACTGCCTTGCAGTCACTGCATTTAAGACCATTATGTTTTCCTTCCTGGATTGTTTTTCCATGATGATCTGAAACTGTCAGCTGAGAATTAAGAAAAATGCGGCCCTGAATGGAGCACTTGCAAGTGAAAAGCTGGAACTTGTGCTGCCACAGTAAAGCCATATCCCCTAATATGTATCCTAAGTAGACAGCTTTTCACCATAGTGACATTAAAACCACTAAAGCTTATTTTCAAAATGTATGTAAAATAGTATATAAGAAGCCTGAATGTTTGCAATGTCAGCTCCAGGCCAACAAGAACATGATTGCCTTGGTCCAACAACAACCTTTACAGTGATTCAGAGGCAGAGGTTCTACCTTGGCACCAGCAGCAGGAGACAATCCCTCCCAGAACAGGATTTCTGCCAGTGGAATTGCTAAACTTTTGAGGCTGCTGGTACGATTTCTGCTCAGCATTGCTTACCTCTCCTCAAAAATGCATCTAGCATTATTATTGCCCTCCTGGACACGTTTCCAGATGAGCTTCATGGAGCTGCTCCAGCATTTCTGTGCCTCTCATTTTTGTATCACATAATTATTAGATTTGGTCTGTAACCTCCTTGAGATGGCAGTGGTGGAGGGAAGTTTAATTAATGGATCTGGGTGGATTTTAGGGAGTAGGTTAGATGCTTGTCTCTTCAGCCCCATAAAGACTGTGGTGTTTCCCAGTGGGGCAGAACTTGAGCCTCTCTGGACCTCTGTAAATCATTATTGCACAGCATGGGACTCTGTGAAGTTTCAGTGTCTGCAGAAGACAGCAGCTCAGAGCAGGTTTTGGCAGAGCAGTTTTTGGCAGCTGCCCTTCAGACCCATGTACCTAGCATGTACCTAGCACCTCTTCATGTCCCACCCCATGCACCCTAAATGGAATTGATCCATAGGTGATTTTAAACTTCTCTGAGTTGTTTCCTGCTTTTTTTGGTTAGAAGTATTGGGCTCCTGGGTCAGTAAAGATTGGATCCTTCTATTCCAGGGAAATAATTAAGCACCTAAAATTAAATTTTGACTGAGCCTTGTCAAAAGAATTATATTAAACCGACAAGAATTAAAACAGCTTGAAATTTCGCCTGTTGAAAATTACAAGATTACAACAGGTACTGGTAGTACACTAATCACTGAAGCCCCATCACACTTCTTTAGTTTTCTAAGAATCTTTTTCTTTGCTTGTGTACTGCTGTGCAAAAGGCTACCTTTAGAGCAAAACTGGTGCAAGTAAGTTACTGTGCAATGGGCAAACACAGAAAATGATTATGCAAAAATGCTTCTGCATTGTACTTCGTTACAACCCTTGATTATCAGTTGCTAAATGTGGTGACCTCAGTTCTGGTTTTATGCCTGGATTCACAAGCCAAATGATTTTTGAGACCTACTTAGCAGCTGACTTCCCACTGGAGCCTGCAAAGCCCTTTGGAAGTTTGATGTTTAGTTTGGGTGGCCCTATATCAGGTGTCACTCAAGACTATGTGAGTGAAAACAGTTTGAAGCAGACTTCAGAATTTTAGTCAGCAGTGAGGAATTATCTAGAGGTCATCTGTACTGTCAGAAAAAGGGAAAACATTTGGGACAGGATTTTGCTGTCAGCCCCCACACATTCATTGAGGCCATCAAATTCTTGAAAACATTGTTTTCCCTCCCTTTGCAGAGTGTTCACAGAGTGTTCCCTTTGCAGAGTTTTCACTCCTGCACTCCACAGATGAACTACAAGCACCTTGAAGTAATGTCCAGGTGCCAACCAGGGCAGTGCCCTTTTCCAGAGTCGACAGCAGAGGGCACTGAGCACTGTTCAGTTGTAACTGGAAAATAAAGCTGGTTATAAATAGCTGTCTAATGAATCAGTCTTAACCATGAAGAAATAAAAGTGGGGGGTTCGTACTGATTTTAGGCTCTGTGCACACAGTTTTGCATTCATATAATTGCCATTTCAGATCGTTTTAATTCATCAGCATGAACCTTAAAAGACACATCAATTTCATTGCAGCTTCTGGAGCTTTACCAAGGCCAGGGTTGGGGCTCTGCCTGTAACATCACACAGTGACTCACTACAGGCTTGCAGCCACTGTGCAGAACAGTACTAGGGACCTGAACACAGACACCTGAGGTAGCTTGTTACCAAAGCCTGAGACTTTTCTACAGTGACAAAAGACCTCTCCTGCCCTGGAATCAAGAGTTCAGAAAAAAAAAAATTACCCATAATAGTAAAGATATTAGTCCAGGGGAAAAAAAAAAGAGAGGTAATGCTTAGCACCAGGAAAAAACCAATTACTCTCACCCAAACTGAACAGTACTTTATTATGTTCTCCTGAAGTACTCTCCTGCAGATTTAAAGAGCCTTAATACATCACCCTACACAGCTGAACCTGTGGCAGAATTCTTATCTAGTTCACTGCACATTTTGATCTTTAGACTGTATTATTTCCCTGGCATTCCTACATTTTAATTTTCTTTTCACAGGTTTCTTTTGTATTTATTTACATTTCTGAAATTTTTTTGTATTTATTTACATTTGAATTTATTTTTTTTTTAGCCAGGCATCAAAAGACAATTAAATTGAATTTAAGGTGCAAGACACTTCCTATCTTTAGGGAGAAGGATTTATTGAAACTGATTCAATTCTTACCTGGCACAAATTCACTGATTTGTTTCTTTGGTCCCTGAGAAAGCGATTGGTTAGACATGTCTGCATCTACTGGTGGAAGTGGCTGATTTCTGGCAGTGGCTTTCAGGGTGTTCTCTGCAGAGTTTCCCTCTGTGTTTTCTGTCAGTCCTGCAGTCCTTTGCTGGGTGGTGCCAAGTGCTGCATGTGTCACTGTCTTCCGACCCAAGCTGACTGTTAACAGAAACAAAAATTTTTGTACAACGTTGAAGGGAATGGAAGAGTTCTTAGGGAAGTCTGTCCAAGATGGGCCTTGAGGCAGAGTAAACAACTTCCTCGGGTTCACACATATGATGAAATGTGAGTCACAGATACCTAACACTTGCTCACAAGAGTACCCTCGTGACCTCTACAGTGAAATCCAGCAACTAAAATATAATGAAAGAGTGGTTAGCCATTGTGGCCATTCACCCTCTGATGGGTTTTGTTCACTTAGCTGAGCATGGGCACATGCTGAGGGATGACTAACGAAAACAAACAGCATGATGGTGAATCAGCTGGTTCCCTTGCATGTCTACAGTGTTTCAAATTCTTGCAAGGCATCAAACAGCACTGTGAAGGGTACCTCTGAGACACCCTTTCAGACAGAGACCATGGTTTCCAGAATCATCATGCAAGTGCAAAACCTGTATTTTAACTGCTGAACTGCAGTTAAAATTTTAACTGCAAAATCTGTCCCTTAGGGACCCTTGACAATTTTAATATGCTTTGAAGAAAACTTCTGAGCACCTGAGTATGGTGAGGATATTAAACCTTCCCATTTGCTAATTCCAGTGAAAGGCTGGGAGCAAACTGCTTGCTCACAGGGAGGGAGGCCACAGAAGCAGCATCGTCCCCATTTGGTCATTGAGGCCGTGATTACTTTCAGAGTCTCCTGTGCCATTGCGGCCTGGCGCACTTACGATTCTGGCAGAAAGTCTCGTCTGATCCATCCGGACACTGTCTCACACCATCACACGCAAACGTGATGTCAATGCAGCAGCCATCATCACAGATAAACTGGTAGCGAGAGCAAACCCCAACACAGGCTGTTGAGAAACAATTCCCAAATTACCAAAAGAGAAATCCAAGTAGTAAATACTGAGTCAGTGCCTCAAATCTGCAGCGCGGAGGAAAAAGCAAAACCACGCTATGCCGAGAAGCGCCATGAACAAGGCAGAAAGTCCAGACTCAGCTGTGTGACATCATATTGGCACAGAAGCAAATACAGGCAATAGCTGCTCCTGGCACTTCATCTCTAGCCTGGTAATCTCTCTATTACAGGAATACTCAACTGGAGGCTGTTGCACCTTGTACCTTGGGCAGCACCCTTACAGTGCTTTGAATTCTGCTGGCCTAAGCTGAAAGGAGATCTTCCTAGGCTTAAAAGATGCAGAACAGTCCTGAAAATAAATAAATGAAATCTCTGTGGCTGTAATTGCATCCCTCCAACACGTAACTCCTACTACATACCTATTCAACACCAATATGTTGTTTTACATGCACACATTTGGACTGTATGGGATCTTTTATGCCATATTTTCTGCAACCTAATTAAAATACTTAAAGAATGATCATCATTTATTGACATCAGCAATCCAGTGACTTCAGTACAGCACAGACCAGAATAGGACTAGGTCACATTCTCACAAATTACTTTCACCAGAAAGAATTGACTGCTGCCTGCTTTAACATTTAGATTCTCCTAGAAATGGAGAGTATCCCTGGTTGTTCCATTTTGCATACTCAAAGCTTTCCTGAAACCCACTCTGATTCTGTAATTATCAAGTGTTTACATCTGTGCTTTTGTCTTTCAACAGCAGTGCAGTTCATCACTTTGTAAAGCACTATCCAGTTCAGTGCTTGATTAGCGTTGTAAGAGCAAAACAATTTGCATAAGGGAGTCACAGCCTTTGGTTGTTATCCTGCGGTTTACCAAACGCTGCACCAGGCTAAGGGAAGGATGCCAGGAGTGCAGACAACTGTTTAAAACCCCTAAAATCTGAAAATGCATCTCCTGAGCTTCAGCACTAGTAATAGCAATGATCTTGCATGTATTAAGGCATCAGGAACTGGTTTAGCTATAGCAGTAGCATTTGAATTGCTAACATAGCTGGGGAGTTAGAAGAAAAAAAAAGACAGCAAATCCCCTATGTGCTCCATACAAAAGATACCCTAGGTACCCACAGCAGCAAATAAACAACCCAGCAAATCTCTCCGCCTGCTTTAGCGGAATTAAACATTAATGAACACAACACTATCATCCATTACTGGAATACAGGCAGTAATTAAGCAGATTTTTTTGTAATAACAGCTTATTGCCACTACTCTTTCACATAGAGATATTGTGCTGGTGCAGAGCAAGATTTTCACTGGTTCTGCTGAACACGGTGATAATGCTATTTTACTTTGTGCCAGAGCAGCAGATCTGCACTAGCAACTTGTTAATTACAATGTAATTAGAAGTTATTAAAAGCAGGACTGACAGCCACTGAAATCTAACTTACTTTCTACCTTTTATGCTTTTTACATGTTTCTGAAGCTCAGAGTTTAAAAATGATGGGTTCCAGTTTCAGCCTCCCCAATAGCATAGGGCTTCAATAACAACCATCAGACAGAAAAACTTAAATGCATTAAAATGAAAAAACATGCCAACTTTCCGACTACAGATGCAGGTCAGTATTATTATTAGCTTGCCTCGAACATACTATTAAGTAATTCTAACTGGGTCTTCCCTATAGTAAAGCCCTGTCATGTTGCCCACATCATCTGACTGTTACAATGCGCCCGATACCTGTTGTCAGTATTTCACTCTTTCAACCCTGCATGCTTATTAGCAATAGAAGGACAAATACTCAGTGCCTGAAAGTATTATTGCTCTAACAGGCAAGTGATGCTTGCTTGCTTGTTTCCTCACTTTGAAAGAGAGATTCAAAGCTGAAAGAGATATCATTTTGTAATGAACAAGGGCAAAATAAAAGACTGAAAATAGAGAATAACGTTTTTACCTTTATCAAGACCCTTGCTCTGCTCTGACTACCATACCCTGGGTGTCACAGAGGCAACAGCTCCAGTCATTTTCTCACCTGCTGCAGAATGAACCATGGGCAGAATGGTCACAGAGACGTTGTCGGAGCTCTGCTGACCTGCAGTGTCTGTTACCGTCAGCTGGAAAATATACCCGCCCTCCTGAATGTGGGACAGCTTCAGTGTTCCTGCCTGTGGGACCTGAGTAAAGGCACACAGTAAAAACACCATATTGGTACAATAGATCCATCCACGACCTTCCAGGAATAAGGAGCTCATCATGCAGACTAAACACTTCCTGGAGTCTAGTCAGCCTATTCAAGCGTGTATTTCAGCATGGAACATTTAATCTCTTTTTTTTTTTTTTTTGCATCCATTTGTAAAAAAATCCACAACACTCAGGTAGTGTTTTCATGATCTACTCAGTCACCTGGAGCTGTGGATCTCAGCGCACAAATGAAGAACAAATGGTCACATACATTAAACTCAATTTTTGAGTAATGGGAAATGTAATTTTAGAGGATAGGCAGTAAAATATTGGCCTTTTGCTCTTTACCAAGTCCGTCTGTAGACAATATAACATGGATTCACAGAAATAAATTTTCATGCCCAAAAGAAAACAAGAATTTTTGATAAATATGGTCTTAAGAGTCCTAGACCTTCTATAGAAGAGTGTATTATAGAAAAGTGTATTGATAAACACATTTTTTCTCTCAGTGAGAATATTTCGTTACTGAAATTTCTTTCCTTTTCTATTTACATGAATGCACTCAGTTACCTGATCAGACTGTTGAGTATCATGTAATGGAGCATATGACCCCTTAGAATTTTATTCTTTAGTGTGTTAAAGAAATTATTATGCTCTAAGAAACACCTCCTGTTGCTCACTATGACTGCTAGGAGAGCAAATGTGGTTTTTAAAACTCATGAGCCATGGAGCCCAAGTCTCTTCCCTGTGCAGAGACAGAGAAATGCCACTGACTTCTGAATGCTCCACCACTCCTCCCAGTGACCTCTGTGCTTTCCTTTATATTTTCATGTTGCCCTGAAGAATGCTGGCCTGTATCTGCTTACACAGAAACTTTGGCTTGAAATAGATAAACAGCATTAAAAAAAACCTCAACCCATTACCATCCCTAAGTGGCCAGGAGGTGTGCAGCTACAGAGAGGGGAAGCAAATTGTCTAAAAAAGGAATAATCAGTTACAATAGAAAGAAAAAAAAGCCTTCCTTCTACAATATGATAAGATCTCTTTATAGCAGTCCTTCCCCCTCCTCTGCCTTCTATTTATTCTTTGCTACCTAAGAGCAGTGCAACAGCTGCCTTTTATCTTATTTAAACACACTCCCATTCTCCCTTGTAGCTATGAATTCATACATTATTCTCAAAGAATAAATGACATGAAATCCAGTAACTTCAGGGCAGTAACCAAAGCACTAAAGACATCAACTGAAGAATGCACGAAAAAAAAAATCACAGTTATTAATTCATTTCTAAATTTGAAATTATTATGGCTAATCACCAGGGTACATATCTGTAGGAGAAATCCCTGCTCATTTGAACACAATGGAAAAGTATTTATTTAAGCATAAATGTGTGTCAAATTAATCTTCTGTTAACAAATACAAAAAAGCCACAAGGTTAATGTGAATTTTACAAGTTTGAAAGGGTATAAGACTTGTCTATATTTTATAAAGTGACTTTGAGTAATATTAAAAATATAAACTTTAAATGTTTTTATTAAATTTTAATTTTTGTTTTACTCTATGTTACTAAATCACAGATTAATTAAAAAAGTATTTAATTGCTCTTTAAAGAAAATAATGCTGCAAGGGGTCAGATTAACAAGTTTTTGATAACAAAGTGTTCGTTTTATCTAGATGATATCTTGCAACTATTCTTAAAGCTTCATTTTGCTTCACACTCTCTCACCTCTACATATCCTTCTACATCTAGGTGGAATTCCCAGTGTGCCCTGGATGCTGCGGGCTGTGAACAGACTATGAGTAGAGTCTGTGGACCTGAGGCACTTTTTCTTTCTTTTTCTGCTGATCCTAGAGCATTCACAAAAAAGACTATAATGAAGAATCCCTCTCTTCGTGGGTTATTTTGATTTGAAACCAAAGTGCAGCAGAAAATGTATGGATAAAATATCTCATAAGGTCTTCATCATGTTTCTTTGTACCTTCTCCATAAGCACTGACAGGAGACTGTTGGTGAAAATCCCTTATTATTTTTAGTAACTCAATTACTGAGGGGTCTCTAACTGGGGTGACAGAAGCTGAAAACCAAGTGCAGTGAGTAGAAATAAAGCAGAGCTCAAATACAGTTTTTTGCTGCTGGCTGTCCCATGCCATCCAGGATAGAGATTAACTGTGTAAGCCACTAGAAATAATCACTGGAACTACCCTGGGACACAGTGTAGTCTCCTTCACTGGAGGTCTTCAAGATGGGATTGGACAGATAAAATAATCTCATTGAGGCTTCTTGTCCCACAAACGGTTGGACCAGATGATGTCTTAAGTTCCTTTCCAACCGGGGCTGCTCTACATTTCTGTGAAATAAATGGTAAAGTTGTACAGGCATCCTAATTTTGGTGCCTGGTAGACAGATCTGAATATATTTAATATTTTTAGCTGTACATTTAAAACTTGAACACAACAATCTGGAAGTAACTGATCACGAGGGGGGCTGCACAGCTACCTGCATTTCAACCGATGAGTCGCCCTGCAGCAGTGTCCACTCGTAGTGCACAATTCCATGGTCATCGGAACTTTCCCGGCCATCCAAGAGCACCCAGTCCACAGGTGACTGCAGCACAAGGTCTTGGCCCGCCTTACACTGTGGAGGCTCATCATATTCTTCTTCTTCAATAAAAAGGAGAAGATCAGTTATTGATGAGGGGAGGCTGAGTGATCATTTATACAAAACACTTTTTTTTTTTTTGGTTAAGGTCTTGTTTCACCTCTGTGCAACTTCCTGAAAGAGGAACATGTTCATTAGCGCACACTTTGTTAAGCAAAGTAGTATCTGCTTCAATTTTAGTTAATTGTCCTATGACGGCTTCAGGAATTAACATCAGAAGCACATGGCATAGAAAACCCCTCTAGGTACCTGGATGTTTCAGCAATACAACAAACACGACTATTAGCAGCAGTGTACTTTTTAAACCTGAACTAAGGAAAAATAGGTTTAAATATGACTTACATACAGATGGCAGTTACAGCACCTTTTTTATACCTTATACAGTACTCTGCATCATTCAATAGGGTTCTAGTCCCAATTTATAATACATCATTATAGGAATGAAAGACTTATTTAGCATAAGGTGGCACCCTGATGAAGCAGTGCACGTGATGATTAAAAATCATCAGAGACTACCAATTTTAAGTGCCTCATTTAAGACTTTGAAAGCTTGATTTTCAGAATATTTAGGATTTACAGAATTTTGTTATATTCAAAGTACAATCCTTATTGATTAAAACTGTGAGTGCTAATCAGACCACAAGTTTTTGGGTTACACTAACAAAAGGCAAGTTCTGTTAGGTGACGCAGCCTGTCAGAAGTGGTTTAAGTCATTTATTCTGCAACCTTTAGGCAGGGAAGAGAGGGATAAAAATCTGGTTCTACAAGATAGTATTTGACAACTTTGGCCACAAGACTGTATCTTTCCACAGATCCCCACTCAAGTTTCATTCCTTTTCCGGGCACCTGAAGTGCCAGAGTGCTGTCTGCTCTTCAGCCTCTGCAAAGGATACCCTGTAAAGGATATTGGTGTTACGCTCCAAAGAGCAATTACTGAAATCAAGGCTGTAACTGCACTCTGTGTGGGCAGAGCTGCACAAGGAAAGGTGCTTTCCCATCAGTGAGGGGAATCTTCCTTGCATGTGCTCTTCAACAGTATCACGAATGTGCTTGAAGCCTTGGAGCTCATGGGAGCAGTGGGACAACAGTTGATCTCTGACTGAACAGCAAAATTCTTATTTCTTGGGTTTTTTTTCAGTAGTAGGTCAGGCATAGAAAATTTCAAGGCAAATGCCTAAAGTTAGGAAAACATACAAACAACTAAACCCAGGTCAAATAATAGAAAGTATGAAACAGTCCTTGTTCATCTGATGACAAAGGAAGTTTTGCCTAATTCGTATACACTCACTCCTCAAAACCAACTTTGTTTAAAAAAGCAACATCCAAGTGCAAAAAAGCCCCCAAAACTCATTGCTAATAAACCCCCAAAACTAATTGTTAATAAACACCATCATTATGATGCCAGGGCAACTTTTACTCGATAAAAATGAGTTACGCACAGTCTTCACACAATTACTTACTTTACAAATGACTGTCAAAAAGAGACTGACCTGGGTCTCAAAGAGCACAGCCCAGTCTTCTGCTTCTACCTTGGAAAGGGGTTTCATGTCACCTGTCTGGTTTAAATGACTTGATCAATGCCCTGCAGGGGCAGAGACAAGCCCCACTACCCCTAAGCAATAAGGATACCCCCTTCCTGGACTAACTTTATACTCCAGCAGCAAGAGTTGCAAAGGAAGGACCACTTCACATTGAGTCAGGCACAGAAATTCATGCCCTATGTTAAAGATGAGTGAGGGACCACACAGATCTCTGGTCCCAAAGGTTGGGACCATCCTTTGCTTGTAAGCCACCAGATCATCTTCAGAAAGGTAAATATATGGCAAAAAGGAAAATCTGACCTGATAGAGACATATGGCATGGAAGGAGACAGCCTATTGAGCTGAAGATTCTTTTTCCACAGTGAAGTTTTAAGCAATGAAATACATGATCCTTAGAGAGCGAAACCCTTCCAGATCTGGGGAATAAGAAGTCATCATAAAAAACCCAGGAGGCAAACTCATTGGAGGCATACTCCAAGGAGCCAGTTGCAACCACCACTCGTGGGAATAAAGCACTACCAGCCACAACTCAGGAGAAAAATCATCTCTTAACTCCTGTTTTCAACTTGCATTTAAGTTGAACGTAAATAAGCAGTATGGAACTGAAACACCAGGTCAACACTCTGAGATTCTGCAGCTGGCTGCTTTCTAGAGAAAGGGGTGAAGCACTTTTTTCTTTGGGAGTGAACGCAACAGGCTTTTTTTTATCCTGCGTTTTATTTATTCTGCTCCCTCCATACAGACTTCTCCTGCCAATAATGAAGCCTCCAGCTAGTTTTCTGAATGAAGACTTTGTTATAAAAGGTTATTTCACTGCCAGCACCTGAATGTGTTTGGTATTGGTTTACCTGGATGTTGAATCCTCCCATTGCTCACCACTAGTGATCTTAGAGATCACTGTATCCCATTGCACAGAAATATTTTGGAATTATGAGGGCACCACATCTGTGGGTAAATGTTGGTTTGGTATTATTAGAAAGAAAACAGTGGAAGACTCAAGAACAAAGTACTCTGAAAGAAAAAAAAAAAAAAGGAGCAGCTAAAATGTGATCCCCTCATGGAAAAAAATCTTGAAATGCAAACTGCTTTCCTAAATTTCCTAAACTCACTCATGCAGAAGGGAAAAGAGACGTGCCTTCATCATCCTGTTGTGCAGATTGTTTTCTCAATGTAATTCAAGAACGCACTGGTAACAAAACATCAGAGCAAAATAATTCAATCTTAATTTGCTCTCTCCTGGTCTGTGTCACATCTGACAGATGTTTGAATAAAGTTCATTCTCCTTTGTGGCTTTGCTTCAGCTCCAGTGTAATTGCATTAAGAAATCATAATCCCCTGTTTCCCATACCACCATCACCCACAAGGCAGACTTTTAAATAAAATCAACAGGACACAGAGAAATTTACAGACTAGGCACTGAAATTGCCTTGCAAGTCCAGTGCAAGTCAGAAAAGCTGCCAAAAAGGCAAAGCATTTAAAAACTCCAGAATTCAAGAAATTCAAGATTTCTAATAGACAGACATCATTTGTACAAGATACTATTTATATTGCAATCTAAATTAGTTCCAGGTTTTAAAAGAATTAAGGCAGTTCAAAATAAAGCCTAATTCTGTGTGACTTTGATGTAAAATCTCATATTAATCTTCTATCATGCAAGCGCATACAGGCTTATGAAATACAATTACTCCGAAGCTGCTGTATCAATAATACTGTGGAATTAATACTCCTCCTGTTGAAAATGTCAAAATCACACCTTGGGTTTTTCTGGTATCTTAAGCTTGCCTCATCTCTGTTGTTGCAAGATCCTTCCTTATAGCTCTCTAATTTACCTGCCCATGCAGTTTGCAAAACATACTTAGGCATCATAATGCCTCTACAAATCAAGCTCCTGCTCTCTCGTATTTCTAGGGGATTCCCATTGACATTCTTATGAAATATGCAGGACTGAATGGACCTCAAGCCTGAGGTGTCCCCTCCCAAGAGAGCAGTAACACAGGCACATCTGGGCACTGTTTTCATCCACACCAACACTTCTTCATGTTGCATTCATACTTCAGACGAGATCTATCGCCAAGTAAGATGCAGATGACATTTTGGAAAGTATTGTCCAAGCTGATAACGAAATTAAGTCAAAATTAGCTAAGAGAAGACTGTTTAACAACAGGAGGTGGGGAAAGGCAAATAAATTCTTTGAATCAGGTCCTAGGAAACAGACTCCAAATTTAGAAACCCAGATTTGTTTTCATCTAGAGCTGCTTGTTGTGGATTATATTGTGCTTAAATATGCTTCAGAGTTGAACAAACTGCTGCTTTTGATGTGGCCTAGTTTTCAGAGGTGCTTGTGGAGAATGTCCTTGCTGCATCTGGACTACTGGTGAGGTATCCCTGTCTTCTTCAGTCTAGCTCTCGAGCTTTTAAGCATGAAAAATCTTGATTTAAGTGAGTAAGGAGCTGCCTTAGGCAATGACATTTGGACAGCAGCCCCAAGAAGGGCATGTGCTTGCTCTCAGGCTACACAGCAGGTTATGGCACGGCTGGGACCAGCACTTCACGCTTTCCAGGGTGCCCAATATGCACAGTTCCCAACACGGGGAGCTGGGACTTCTCTGGTTCCCCAGGGAGTGCAGGGCCTGTCAACATGCACATCCCACTGTCTGGCTCCCAGCCACCAGCAGGCTGGCATAATGCCCTGCCAAGGGCTCTGCAGAGGCACAGGTGTTGAGGGATGGGATTCCCCAAGCCCAAACACCCCCAAAGCCCTCACAGCATGGGTCAGGTCAGGAAGAACCACAGCGGGTCATCTGGACCGACCTCCCTGCTCAAGCAGGGTCGACCCAGAGCACAGGGCACAGGATTGTGTCCAGACGGTTCTTGAGTATCTCCAGTGAGGGAGACTCCACAACCCCTCTGGGCAACCTGTTCCAGTGCGTGGTCACCCGTACTGTTAAGAAGTTCTTCCTCATGTTCAGCTGGAACTTCCTGTGAATCAGTTTCTGCCCGTCGTCTCTCGTCCGGGCACCACCAAGAAGAAAGGATCCTCCACCACCTGGAAGCATCCTCTCGGAGCCCCGCTCCCCTTAAGGCATTTATACATGCTGATAAGGTTCCCACGGGCACGGCCTCTCCCGGCCGAGGGAACCCCGCCGAACGGCACGGCGCAGCCCGTCTCTTTTCGCCCCGTCCTCCCACCGGCGACGCCCCACGACCCGGGAGCGGGTTCCCGGCGCCGGGGCGGCCGCACGGACGGGCCCGTTCCCCGCCGGCGGCGGCTCCGCGGCCCTGCCGCCCCCGCGCCCGGCGCCGCCATCTCCGCGCCGCCCTTCCCGCCGCGCCAGCCGCTTACCCGTGGGCGGCGGGGCGATGCCGGCGGTCCGGCGGCTGTAGGAGCTGTAGCCGCGGTGCGGAGCGAAGCGGCAGACGGGGCGGCCGCGGTGCGTGCAGTTGAAGAGGTAGCAGCCCGGCTCGGCCGCCGTGCCCCGCGGGCGGGCGGGCCCCTGCACCACGGCTAGCGTGCAGCGCGGCTCGGCGCAGCAGGCGTCCAGGCACTGCCGCCAGCCCGACACGGCGCCGGGCGCCCGCAGGAAGGTGGCGCCGGCCGCGATGGAGTCCTTGGTGCGGATGATGGAGTCGGGCCTGGCGGAGAAGCCGCCGCTTCCGCCGCACCGCTCCCCGCCGCCCCCTCCGCCGCCCTCCGTCGCCGGCGGTCCCGGCTCCTCCTGCTGCAGCTGCCGGCGGAACTCCTCCAGCAGCGTCTCCACGCCCGAGATCTGCGAGCGCAGGTCGGCCAGCGGCGCCGCGCAGCGCCCGCCCGGCAGCACGGCCCGCCCGCCCAGCGCCGCCAGCAGCAGCAGCAGCACCAGCGCCGCCATGGCCCCGGGCGGCGGGAGCGGCTCCCCCGGGGCAGCCCCAGCGAGCGCGGCGCGGGCAGGCGCCGGCCCCGCCCGGCTGCACCAGGCGGAGCGGCCGCGCTCAGCACCCACGGCCCCGAACAGCTCCGGCCGGCCCCGCCCCGGGACCGCCCCCAGAGGGACGGCCCTTCAGGAGCCGCGGTGATAGGAGGAGTGAGTGAGGTTCAAACTGGAAGAGGGGAATTTTGAGATGTGTGTTAGAGAGAAATTCTTTACCGTGAGGGTGATGAGACACTGAAACAGGTTGCCCAGAGAAGCTGTGGATGCCCCATCCTGAAAGTGTTCAAGGCCAGATTGGATGAGGACTTGCACAGTCTAGTCTAGTTGAAGGCGTCCCAACCCATGGCAGGGGGATTGGAATTGGGATTAGATGACCTTTAAGGTATTCTGTGGAAGCCCTTAACATTCTGTGATTTGACGATTCTATGATTCCACACCGGGAGATGACACCTGCAAATAATCGAGGTTGGGTGGAGGTCACTGAAACAGTTTGTGGTTCTGTGAATCTGAGGAAACAAACAAATAAAGAAACAAAAAAGAAATTGTGAAATACTCCATCCCAGCCATGGCATTTCTGTTCAGAATTTACAAAAAAAAGAAAGACAGTAGTCAAAAACATAAAGCACAAAGCTGTGACCTCTTGACCTGCAAAAAAAATCCCAGATAGGATCTTAACCACCCAAAGCAATGGTTACGAGCTCCCCGTGCGTCTCTGAAGTCTTTGCTAAATGAGTTTCAGAGAAATACTTGCAATTAAATTAATCAGTTTTACGTCTGTCACAATTTCTGTTTTATCATGAAATTATTGCCAATTCTGTAACATAAACTAATAACAGTATTATCCCTGAAAATCAGCAATCCTTCAAAACAGATGCTTTGTTATTTTTCGTTAGATGTATGGAGCCTCAGAGTGCTAGAATGGCACATTGAGACCTGCCTATGAGCACTGAAAAATAGAAACTTGCCAGTAAATGTAAGAAGGTGGTGATGGGTTTTGAGCTGCCTACTAAGGGATGTCGTAACAGGTCAAGTGATAGCTCTGTGTTTTCATTTTCATTTGGTTCATTCTTCCAAGCATCTTTAAGCAGACTCATTTCTTAAATTACTGCAAAAAGCTTAATAGCTGCATCAAAAAATCATTATGTCAAGATGCTTAGAATAAGTAGCAAAAAAAGGGACATATTAGGAATGGTTTTAAGACATCTTTGCACTCCTTAGTAGTTTTGGTTTGTTTTAGGCCATGTTCCCAGTATAATGCAGGATTGCCTCCAAAACAAATCCACTTTAATATTCTGTCATCATGGAGCCTTGGGTGTTGCCCAGGAAACTCACATGGAGCTTGTAGTTTGGATTATTTCTCCTCCTCCTCTCCCAAATAATAGAACTGTAGTTCAGTGATTCATTGGAGCATGCTGGTCTGTCAGATGTGCAACTGTTGAAGATCGATTTTCTCTGGCGATGTGCTCTATGGGTTTTCTAAATTCCTATAAATTATATTTTTGACACTTTCAATTTCCCATCAATTTTAGTTGAAACTAAATGTGTTGATCAATACATTCCAAGATTATAAGAAGATGGAGGAGCTAGACAGTAAGATGATATGATCCTCATTTGCTTTGAAAACCGGGCCAGAATGTCACAATTTTAGTTTTAGCAATGTTTTGGAGAGGTGATCAATCTATTCATAACAGAGGTACTGACTGTGAAGCACTGATTTGCTAGAGGTGACACTTGGTTTGCTGCTGCTCTGCTGCTGTACCCTCTGATACTACTTTTCCTTCCAGAATATAAGCCAAAATAAAGCTTGATGCACATTGAAGTTGGCAGAGGAAAAAACATACCAGGCCATCCCTTCTCAGAATCATCAAAGATTTGGAGCTACTCTGTTTGAGCAGAAGTTCCCCCTTCTGGACCAGCACACAGCCAGCATTTGTTAGTGGGGGCCCATTTACAGGGCGCAGAGGGTGGCTCATCCCACAATCCTTGTTGTACCCAGTTCTACCAGAAAGCTGATTCCTGGTTGTCAGTGGTGGTGACGCTGAAGCGACAGGTTCTTGCAGAAAACACAAAGAAAAATGATCACTTTCTAATGCTTTATAGTGAGAAAGCTGTGGTTGGAAGGTATCTCCAAGGAGAGTAGACTCTTCTTCGAGTAGGTGAGCATTTAAAAGATAAAGAAGGATTTGGCTAAAGAGAGATCACACAGTCCTGTTGTCTTCCTTCAGTGTCTCATTCAGCGGTTTGAAGGTGAGTAGGATGTCAGAACATCTTCCTAAGTTAGGATAAGGATGACATGCTTACATTTTGATGTGGAAGTGTTGACACCACCCTCTAATAGCTTCTTGGGCTATATTTTCTAACTGCAGCAGATTTTTTTTTTTTAATTGATGTTGGTGCAGAACTTGTTTTGTTGCCTAATTTTCTTGGCTCAGAATATGTATGTTGTTACCTGGGCCTTGTGAGAAAGATGGCATTTGTAGTCATGATGAACTTTTTTCAGAAGGTGGCAGCAGCTTATTACTTATAAAAAACAGATGGCTGCTAAACATCAACGTCTGCCTAAGGCAAATCTTAGATTCATAACTACTTATACTTAATTTCACATTTCTTTACTAATTTATTGTTGTGAGTGCCTCAGCTTTTCTTTGGGTTGTGGAGTTGCAAATCAAAACTAATATTTAGTTTATAGTAACACTAAAAATATTTTATTCCTGTTTCTCATCAAATTGAAGTTTTGGGATGGCTGATTTTCTTGCAGAGGGCCTTAGAAATTCATAAAGATATTCCTCAGGTTTTACTTTTTCTGTCCCCTTTTCAAATGATACATGCATGTACCACAGTTTATTGTCCAAAATGTCCACTTTGTCAGGCATGGGCCAGCTAAAGAGACTGCTAGATTTCTTTTCCAAAAGTGGAGATTAGACTACACATATATTCTTTACATCCAAACAATACCTGGCAAAGTAATACAGGATTTCAGAATTCATGAATATTCACGTTTACAACCATCTGTTGATTAGTTTCAATCTCTATTCATATTCAAAATTCATAAAATCGCTGAAACTATGGGAATAAAGTCTGAGTACATCTGCTTTGCTCTTCCTTTAGTTGATTTTTTTCCAAAGTAACAGAATAACTGGAATTTAAAAAGCGGAGGACAGAAAGGAATGGAGTAGGATAAAAAAGAAATGGAATATATAGAAAGGGAGCAGGGAGAAAAGGCAAAAGGCAAAGTTATTTCTAGGCTTCCTCATCTGAAGTGCTTTCCCATGGAGTCATGTTTTTCTTGTTTGGTTGGGTTTTTTTTGTTAGGTTTTTTTTTTGGTTGGAATATGTGCTCAGAAAAAGAAACATATCTTCTTTTTCATTTGATGTCTTCCAGATGCTCTGCAAAGAGTAAACACATAATGCAAATGTTATCTGCAGAAAACATGTTGTCGGCATGATGTTATCATTAGACACATTTTCTCTGCTCCAGTTTGCTTGTGAGAATCTGTTGAGTAAACACCCATGATAGATACAAATCAGCTCAGATGCTGGAGTGGACTGATGATTGACAGCTGAGTTTGAGCAATTTGCCCACGAATGAATTGAAGTGATAACCTTTTCTTTGCAGCTTGATAATTCAGGTTTCTGACCGTGAGAGTAAGAGGAGTTCTGCATAAATAACAGAAGATAGGGTGCAGTTAGATTGCAGGGAAAGGAATTAACTCAGATTTTTAGCTCAGGTTTTGTGTTTTGTCTTTTTTAGTATTTCACATCCCTCTCAAGCAAAACTGTGTAATGCTGTCATACCAGTATGAAAACAGCAGGAGGAATAATTTGTCAAATTCCCGAATGAAAATGTAAACGTGATTGTGAAAGTGCTTCATATCATATTGATTTTATGAACATCCAATGGTGGTGCAAATTAAAAAGGTATGACTGGTTCCAGCTTGAGATGGTTTTAGTCCAAGTATGGTGAACATTTTTCCTTGCCCTCTTAAAGGAGACAAAAATAGCCAAGCCCTGTCTTTGGAACGTGAATGTGTGTTTATAACTGTGCTTGTCTTTCTACTGCTGTATTAAATATCAGTGTACTAAAAATGAGAGCTCTCCTGATTGATAAAGTGGATTATTTTAACAACCCCTCTCCTTTCTATGTGCCTGACTGCATTTGTGCCTAATTTTGCCTAACACAAAGCAAGTATTTTACTACAAGACTGGGAAGGAGTCAAAGACTGAAAAAAGGGGCATGAGATTGCGTTTTAGAGACCCTTCCCCACTAGCAGCAGCGGTAAGGCTGGGGCTGAGACATCAGGTGGCTGCTTTAGCATCACGTTCTTACGTGCTGCGAGTGCTTCTCTGCCCAGATACTGCATAATTGACTGCACAGCATTAGCCAGGCACCACGTGGCAGGCACAGACACTGACGGCAGAAGCACTGAGGTGCTGCTACTGAGAGAAATATTCCAAAATATTTATAACAGAAACCCCTCTTTGTAGAGAGCAAGGATGGGTAGGGGTGAGAAGAGGGGAGCCATTTCTGTAAAGTGAAGTTAGCAGTGTTTATGAACTGGTGTAAGGTGAAATTCCCTCTGAGAAGAGGTCACATAATCATCATGCTCCTTGCTGCCTTCTCCTAAGGCATTACTAGGGTGAACTGACTCTTTCACCAAAAACAAAATCAGGCAGGGTAAAACTAAGCAAATAAATCCTAGTATTGCTGACAGTATAATATCACTCTTACCACGTATCTTTACTGGATCTTGGAAAAACACATTTCTTTTCAACTGGAATCCAGCAAATACTCCTTCAGCATCCTTCTGGTCAGTACAACAGCAGTGGCAGGTACTTCTTGGGGCATTAAGCCTGTAAAACCACAGTCTGAGGGATGAAGGACAATTATTTAAAAAATATAATAAAGTAGTTCCCTGGGAAAGGGTTAATTAGGATTAGAGCTGCAGATTTTTACCTAGAATTTCAGCCAGTTCTGTAGAAATAAGTTACCAATGATTTACAAACAGCAAAAACCTAATTTAACAGCCACAGCCCAGGTAAAGCTAGGAGCAGAAAAAATAATTTACCTTGTTAACAGCATCATTAAGAGGGGAACAGTTGAAAGAAGGAAGATGAATCAATACTATGCATTTTTTTACAGTCTGCACATTATCACCTTTGAAGACACTGTCTCTGTATTTGTGCTGTAGCAGAACAACATGTGCTCCAAGGTGTTAGCCAAACAAAGATTTGTATAAACTGTGTCCATCAATCATTGAAAAAAATTCCTACTGCATATTGGAAGTGTGGAGAATTATTTCATGTACTGTCTGAACATACAGAACTGACAGCCTAAATCCTTTAAGCTCGGGTTTTTGGAGGTATTTTTATTGTTTTGGTTGGGGTTTTTTGTGTTTTTTTGGGTTTTTTTACATGCATGAAGTTTTGATATGCATAAAACTACAAAGGATCCCTTCCCAGAAGGAAAATACCAAGCCGAAAAAAAAATTACTCATTGCTGTTTCAGCCATGGATTCTTCTACAGCACAGCATGGTGATAAAAATCAGTTGGGCAACATGCTCATGATCAGTGAGTCAATGGGAGCTGGTGGCAGCCCTGACATTGATCAATAATGTCAAGATTTTGAAACAGGTTACAAAATAATAGCGGGCGCTGCAGATGCCACCAAATTAGCAAACACATTGGATGTAACTACCAATAATCCCTTTTCTGTATGCGATCCCTCATGATTTTCATAGAAAGAAAAGATTTTCACAAAAAGAAGCCAAAGAGTTGGTCACTGACAGCAATTTTATATGGAATTCTTAATTTATGAACTCCATCATTTCGTATGCTCCTCTTACATGAATTGTTTTGAACTTGTCAGCACTTCTTCCTTTCTGGCAGTTTCCAAACTCCTTGGGAATGTTTTGCAATGGCAGTAGAGCCTTTGTATCCTGATTCTACAGGAAAACAGAAATATAATTATGATAATGTTTACTTTACTGGCAACAGTAAAAATCATGAGCTGACTGGCCAGCTTCATCTATCCTGAAAGGAGTCAGCTTCCTCCACTCCATTCTTTTTAAGGCTCCCTTTTGACCTCCATTGCAAAAGACAGAATTCCTTGTAAACTCAAATATACTTCCATTTTCTTCCAGACTTCTCTGGTTTCTGCTCTTTTCTTGGAGATGTTAAATAATGGTAATGAGTGTAGCAATCATTGCATATAATTTTAACCCATTTTGTTACAGCTAATAGATCTCTCAGTGACATTTCTAAAGCAATTTCTTGGATAAAGCTTTGTCTCTTAACACTGAGAATGCATTGGCTGGTTTAATAAATCAGCTAGCCCTGGGAAAATGTGCAGTTTGGTTCAGCCAGTCACCTGAGTTGATGCTTTCCTGTCCTTCTACTGTCTTAAGTGCACACAGCCGTGATTGGGTGGAAAGACAATAAAATTCATGTAAAGGAATTCTGAACCTTGTTCAAAAATAGTAGAAAACTGTTCTTAGGTTTATCACTTAATTTTTTAAAATTAAAGTGATAGCTCATATAGCCTAGCCACATTGGTTTGCCTAGCTAGTATTTTGTCAACCAAATAGGACCCAATGTATCTTTCTGTTGGAGGCATAAAAAATGAACCCATGATAGCTGGAAGCACAACATTTTTTCTTCATCTGAAGCTGTACAAAAAAGATGAGTAGATCCTTTCTCTGTCTTGGAGAGCAGATCACGTAGCTTGTCCTCCCAGCTCTGACAAAAGTCTTCTGCTGGCTTTAGTTGTCTTTGCATCAGATTCAAAACCTGCATCTCTTATTTGCAAATTGAAAATGCTAATAGATAGCTATAAATGGAGAGTTACAATAGAAAAATTAATTAATATTAATAACACACTTTGAGGTCATTGAGTTGAATAATTAAGTGATGCAATTACAAATATTGTTGTCGGCTTTCTCAGTACAATTCAGTTCCTCTTTTGCTGTTTATCTGACTATGTTTGCCTTTGATTTCTCTCTTTGGATATCTGTGGGGTTTTTTTTTAAGCACTCTGACTGTACAATTCTAGCAGTTGCATTGTAGGTCGCACACACACAAATCTCTCCGAATGAAATCAGTGGTGTGGTTCTAGTGGTGTTTCTGCTTTGGTACCAGTGGAGAAACAGGTTTTAGGTGTGTCAAAACTGGCCTGTTAATTGGAGCGCTTATATGAGTTTTATCCCAAGCATTTAACTTCTATCCTCATTAAAAAAAGTCTTTCTGAACTTCAAAGCAGGAGGGCTGTTAAATTAACTTAGACAGATGAGAGAGTGGAATTTTCTTTAAACTGAGCTGCAAATCCTAGATTTTGTATTGAAGCTTGAGGCAAAATGACTTGAATGCAAATAATCCTCCAATGTTCTTCCTACTGTTCTCCAGTATGTGCCTCCAAGGATGCACGTTTCCTCACAGGTGACAAACTTGGCTAGGCAAATAACACACAGGGTGTCAGCATAAAAAATCCCAGTCATTTTATCTCAGTCATCTGTATTTTAAGTGTTCTCACAGTATATACACTGTGGTGGGAGAATATCTGCATTTTGATACAGATTACCCAAGTAATTGTGCAATGAAGATCATTAACCCAAAAAGGTCCTAAATGTGATATAGACTTTGTTTCAGAGAGTGTAAGTTTCAAAATTTTCCCAACACTTCAGATTTCATTGTTATGTAATAAGAACCCCTAGCTTGAATACATATGTCAGCTATTGCATATTACAATTTCCAGAACTGGCTGGTACTATTACTGAAAAATACTTTTTAAATGCACATGAATACTTTTTATTAGTTCAAAGATGGACTTGAAATATTGGGATAACAACCATTTTCTCAGAGTTTCTACACTTCTTATCTGAGCTAATCTGGAAACTGTTTATTTCAGACCCTCAGAAACAACTCCCTTGAAACTCAGTTATGTCAGGACATGAAGGTTCCAGCAGATTCATGGTTTGACCAAACCGGTTAGTCCCTTCTTGTGTTTCTTTTAGAGAGAGAAAAAGAAAATACTTTGACTTGATCAATACTGACTTTTCATGTTTGCATATATATCTATATCTATCTATATCTATATCTATATCTATATCTATATCTATATCTATATCTATATATCTATATATATATATATCTCCTGGACTGCATCAAAAGGAGTGTGGGCAGCAAGTCAAGGGGGATGACTTTCTACCTTGTCTGTGCTCTCATGAAACCTCACCTGTAGTACTGCATCCAGCTCTGGTGCCCCCATCATAAGAAAGACATGGAGTTGTTGAAGCGAATCCAGAGGAGGGCCACAAAGTTGTTAAGGGCACTAGTGCAACTCCTCTTTGAAGACAGGCTGAGAAAGTTGGGGCTATTCAGACTGGAGAAGAGAGTGGAGACCTCATAGCAGCCTTCCAGTATCTGAAGGGGGCTGCCTACAAGGAAGCTGGAGAAGGACCCTCCATCAGGAACTGCTGTGATAGGATGAGGAGTAATGGGTTCAAACTGAAAGAGGGGAAATTTAGGTTGGATATTAGAAAGAAATTCCTTACTGTAAGGATGGTGAAGCACTAGAACAGGTTTCCCAGCGAACTTACTGATGCACCATCCCTGGCAGTTTTCAAGGCCATGTTGGATGGGACTTTGAGCAACCTGGTTTGTGAAAGAGGTCCCTGCCAATGGCAGGAAGTTTGGAACCAGATGAACTTCAGGGTCCTTTCCAACCCAAACTATTCTATGATTCTATGATTCTATTTCATTTCATTACATTCTTACTTAAACCAGACAGTGCTTTAGCCAGTGCAAAGGGCTGTGACAGAACAGTTTAAATGCATTACACAGTATATTTTTCACCTAGGTGGTTTTCCCATTGCTAATGTTGTAGTTATTTATATCTGAAACTGGGAAACTGAGATTAGAAGTGGTGCAACTGACAGTAAGAGTGTATTTGATTTGAATCATGAAGCCATTTTAAAAGTCTTTCCCTGCACAGTCAAGTTATTGTGTAGTGTATATGTGCTTGGCACTCGTGGAGTTGAAAGTCTGCCCATATTTTTACATCTCCAGCAGCTACAGAAAAGCCAAAGCACTAATCCTGAGCCCGTGTCACTGGAGTAATGTTAACTCTCTGAGTGAGACGTCTTTTGCTGGTAGCTCACATTCCTGACTGGAACTCATACCATATTCAGCAGAGTTACTGAGGCTTTGCTATAGGATATTATGGGGCTACCTGACTGTAGAAGGTCTTCATTGTTATTGTTTGATTGTAAAGCATGCACACACTACAATAGCTCATTTTGATAAAATTACTGGATTTATTTGTTCTTCTTATCTAAGTAAGTGTTGCAGAGTAGATCTGGCTGGATCTCTTCCAACTGGGCCAGACTTCAACCTCTTGCTCTCTGCCAATATCCAGTCTACAAGTGTTCGGATTCTTAATACTTAGATAAACACTGGAATGCATACCTTTTCTTTTCCATTCTCCTTTGTCTATGTAAAAAAATGAAAGTCTTCTCCAAGGGCTAAGAAATTTGGCTATGTGTGGGACAAGGATTCAAATGTGTTGCTTAGTTAGATCAACCTCACAAATCATACTGTTGGGTCCATCCAGACTGGAATCTGAGGAATTTTCTCAGGTTCTGTATAAACTTCCTGCCAGATGGTATGGAAAGTTTGGATAGTGTGTGGGATTGACAGTTTATTTGAGAGGTAGATTAAAGTGATAATGGTATGTGCTATAGGGTTTTCTGGTATTTTTGAACAGCTCTGAGGAAAGTTTATATGCTCCATTCAATGTTGTTAAAAAAGATCTCTCCTCTAATTCCTTGGTTATTACATTTTTATCATCAACTTTTTTAATCCAGAGGAGGCAACAATATGTTTACCCCCATTTTTTTTTTCCCAAGAAAAGGGGCAGAAGCATAATGTAATTTAATTCTTACATGAATTAGCAATTTAACCACAGTGTCATAATATTTTATTTATGTAATTGTTACTCGACACCTATTTTCATGAAAAAACTAGGTGAAATATATTTAGGTAATTTCCATACTTCATAGAAAAATATTTAAGCTCCTGCAGCAAAACTCTCCTCTCCTTAGTGGAAATACAATTTTTGTGGATGAGCATCCTCCTTGAAAATAGTAATAATGTCATATTTTTTCAAGAATAGTGCCATTAGCCAGTTAATGTTTTAGTTACAGCATGCATGGCAAAAAGGGAAAGACTTTACTGTTGGTTTGTCAGCTATGGCATTAATAGGGCATTTCAGCTTTGCTTACTCACTTTCTACGAGCTGTTGAAACTTTGAGTCTGAGGATCATTTCTTTGGTGTTACTCCATATTCAGTACGTCATGAAATGGAATATCATCTCAAGGTAAAGACTGTTTAAAACCTGGGATCTGACTCCATGATGTCTCGGTCTTCCATGGCCTCTGGATATTCTCTTTTTGTCTCTCCATTGGTCTGACGCAGAAAGGAATGGCAGATGTGTTACACAATTATACAATTTAAAAATTGCTTAAGCCCCTGTAGGCTGTTCAGTGACTATAACACACCTATCCATAGGCTGGCATTGCCTTTGGTCACGATACCACTTAGTCATGTGCCTGTTCTTAATGGAGTTTGGATCCTGCCTTATTTTACACCGTGTGTCCCTTGATTACAGCGAATTTATCCTCCTATTCCTTTAAGCTGTTTCAATTATTTATTAATCTGTGTATTGCTTTAAAGAGCTTAGCAATAGCCTGCATGAATACCCAGTATAATTTTCTCCTGTAACAAAGCTGCCAAATCCTTGCAATATATTGCCCAACCGTCACTCTGCTCTGCCCCAGCTAGCTCATGGCCTTTCAACATCCAGGCAGCCACGCTAATCCAGGCTGCCTCCCCAAAACTAGAGACACCAGGATCATCCCTACACAACACTTCAGCTCTAGAATCTGAGTTATAGCATTTATCATTATAATTTAACATTAGCATTTAATAGAACTTTATTTATCTAAGGGGGTGTTATTATTTTGGTACTATGGGATATAACACTTGTTAGACAAAAAGAATAGAGGGAAAATCTACTTAAACAATTTCCATATCCAAGAGCTTTTGAAAAATGGCATGACTTTCTCTCTGAGTGAATTCCTTCCATACCATTGACATCCTGAAGAAAATCCTCAGTTATTATTACTGTTCTTACAGTTATTTCCCTAGCATATCCCAGTTCTGGATCAGGACACTGAGTAAGTGGAGCTTAATCTGTTGGAAGAGTCTGACCCTGCGCTTTGAGAAGTAGATTTAATTTGTACTAGAAATAAATCTGCATTCCTTACGCCCCAAGTCTGTATCATGAATAGTTCTTGTGGCCTGTCTCTCTTAAACAGGCCACAGCCCATATGAATTTTCTCTTCTTCCCTACACTAGCCAGCATCACACCTCACTTCTCCCAAGCAGGACACAACCACTCTACTCCCTTTTCCCCTGCCCTCCCTTCCACTATCTTCTATAGCACATGCCACCAAAGAGGACAGACCCTTTCAGCCCTTTTCCTTGCTCTGCACTTTGGGATCAGCTTTCCTAACCAGACCTCCGTGATTGTGTCCCTCTGTTCTCCCTTTCAGGCCCATAACTTTCTCCCAGTTAAATGCGATCTGGGTTTAATTCTATTAAATTCTATTAAAAAACCCCTTATTTGACTTATTCTGGTTATGCAAAAAGAGGAGAGAGACTTCTGGGTGTAAGGCCTTTATTATACACAGTACAATGGAGAGTAAAGGAATACATTGAAATGCTCACTAAGGTCAGGAAAAGGCTGTGTTTTGCCTCCTTCCTCCAGTAAGATCTCAGGGCTGTTGCACTATTTCTTTTCTAGCTAAGACAAGTTTGTGCATCCTTCTGAACTTTGACTACATTAAAATAATGGGATAAGAATTTAGAAATTTTATTTGATAGTTTTCTATACTTTTTATTGAAAAAAATCTTGTGATTCATTTGGGGAATGACAACACAGCACTTTTATCCTGGTCTGCTCTGGAAAGACATAGATTGACACCAGAGTTTTCTGCATCCCTTTTCCTGAATTGTTTGTGGATCAGGCTTGCCATGGTGTTGAGAGTTGCTCAAGAAGACTTCAGTTAAGCCAGAGCATCTCCGTCTGTCAAACTGAAGGAAAGGAGCTGAAGAAGTTTAGCCAGGTCTTGAGTTTTTGCCCTCCAAATTTTTTTCTGCCAACCGATTTGCACACAGGTTACCCAGCTCTGCCCTTTAACCACTCTCTACAAACATACACAGCCCCACTCCCAAACTTTTCCACAGAAACCTGAATACTGTCTCCTAGATGCCACCTAGCACTACCTCCACACAAAACCACCCAGTCCTCTTGGCAGCCAAAACATTCCAAGAGCTGGGGCAACCTTGCAGTTGCCTGCACAGCACAGTTGAGCTGGCATGAGTTAAAGTAGAGGTGGGTTTCAAGGAAAGTTGGATGTCAGTGGCTTTTACTAAGCAGCCAAGTTCTCACTGGGATAAAGGAAGACTCGGGCTCTGATTAGAGACAGAGAGATGCTGCTTGGAAGATGAGGGAAATGAGTGAACTCTCTATCAGAGTGGAAAATCTTGTGGTTCCCATGCTTCCTTCTCGATTTGAGTGCTGCAAATAATCTACATATTTGGGACATGGTGAAGCATATTGTCACCCCAGCATGTTGTTACCTGAAGCCTGCAGGCAGCCTGGAACTCTAGCTCAGAGTTGTGCCAAACCTCTCTATTCTTACAAAGGTGTTCTCTCTTAGACTTTTGGTGATTCTGGCACATGGAGAATGAGTGCTCCATTATGCTCCATGTGGCTTTTCATTTTACTTTCTTCATAGCAATATCCAAGCACAAGTCTGAAGTGATAGATCTGCTATTGGCCACTAACAGCTCGGCCTCATGGCTCTCTTGGGGAAAATTGTGCATTTGGAGCACTGCTTTGTTTTAATAGGTTTTGGTTTTCTTTTAATAGGGTCTTGTTTCTATTCCATATATAAATAAAACAAATATGCATATATTTGTATGTATAAACCTATGTAAATTTACTTAAAGTTTTGGGGTTTTTTTCCAGAGAAGGCAAGGCTCAAGAGGAATGTCTCTTTTAAAAGGCAGGCCGGATAATATTTAAGGTGGTTCTTGTTGGATACAAGAGTGCATTCTTTAGCCTGAGGCTCTGTCCTGAAGATGGTATTGATAGGTGGACTTTATCCTCACAGTGGAAATTGTCACCTTATCTTAGGAATGGAGTTTTAACGGCACTCTTTATGTCTTATACAAATGCACAAGTAACTGTGCTATTCATCCCACCTGCTTTTCAACATCAAAAACCCCAGAATTACTGTTAAAAAGTCTAGGTTCTTGATAACCATCATCACCTGGGATGCTGCCAGTGGTAAAAAGTTATCAGCAAGCTCCATCAGTAGGCTGAAATTGACTTCAATATCAGTTGAATGAATTCCTAAAAAAAAAGAAAAAAAGAAAAAAAAGCAGGTTTGCATTTGAGGCATGAACTACCTGGGAGTGAGAAAAGGCTACTGTAATATATTAAAAGAATAGTTTCCTATCTGCCCTCATACATGGTAATTAACCTATATGAGGCGAGAACTATGTATTATACATGAGCTGAGAGCATCCAAACTCTTTGTAGACTAGGCAACTTACCTACTTTTATGGGGCTGTGTTTTGGATTTGTGCTGAACACGGGGTTGATAATTCAGAGATTTTTATTTTTGTCATTGCTGAGCAGGGCTCACACTGAGCCAAGGCTTTTTCTACTGCCATGCTGGCAAGGATGCTGGGGGTGCAAGGGAGGTTGGGAAGAGAAACAGCCAGGACAGGTGACCCAAACTGACCACAGGGATATCCCAGGCCATATGACATCATGCTCAGAATATAAAGTGGGGGGAAGATGGAGGAAGGAGGGGATATTTGGAGTGGTAGAGTTTGTCTTCCCAAGTAACAATTGCATGTGATTGAGCCCTGCTCTCCTGGAGATGGGTGAACACCTGCCTGCCCATGGGAAGCAGGGAATTAATGCCTTGTTATGCCTTGCTTGTTTGCATGGCTTTTGCTTTCCCTATTGACCTGTCTTTACCACAACCTATGAGTTTTCAAGCTTTTACCCTTCCGATTTTCTCCTGAATCCAGCTGGTGGGGGAGTGAGTGAGCAGCTGCCTGGGGCTTGGTTGCTGGCTGGGCTTAAACCACGACGCTGCTTTACAAGCAGTCATGCAGCACCTCTGAGTATAGACTTTAAAGTCCTCCATTTTAAACAACAGTCTTGAAATCTGCAATTGTAATATACTGCTGGAAAATATCTTTACCACACTCTGTATTACCTCTGTGGCCACTCATTCCTCAGTAGGCTCTGAAAGGATAATTAAAACAAGTTTTGTTTAGTTTTGCTTCATACTTCTTCAGCACGATAAAATGCCTTCTTACCAGGTTAGCAAACACTCCCTGATCTTCTGGTATTAGTAACATTCCCTATTCAATTCCAGTTATCTCTGTCAATCTCCAGCTTTGTGATTACACTCAGAGACCTTTTCATAATTCCTGGTTGGGGTACTGCTTTCCCTCCCCATGGCAGTTATACTGTGTGCATAGGATTCTGTGACACAAAATATAGATGTTAACACTTTTATCTGCATTGTAGATGAAGCTGCAGATCTGACCCACACCAGGTGAACTAACTATAATGTTAAAATTACTTATCATTATCTACAAAAGGAAATGTGGAGTTACAGGATTCATAATTCACATTACACGGAAGGATGTACAAAATGGATGCAATGTGAAATAATCACGTTTTATTCCTTTATGCTTAAGAAATATGTTTTAGAAATATTTTGACTTTTAGGTAGGCCATTTTTTATACTGTGTTTAGGACAGTGAATAAAAATCAAAAGATGGCATCTCTGGATCTCTGAAGTTCTGAAGGGAAATTACATAGAGAAGCTCTGCTAGCTTGGGTAAGTTCCAATTACCTGGATACTCAATCTCGATAGGAATTAAGATGCAAACTGATGTGAAAAAAACGTGCAGTGTGCCTTTGTATCTTTGCTTTTCTATCCTTCTGTAGAATCCTTTTTCCTTACACTACCTCCCTTAAACCCCAAGCCATGCTCACAAGCTCCATGCAAGTGTGTTGCCAGACTGTGTATTGCCCCATGGCTGATGGGTTTGGGAACAGGAGGGGACTATCAGAGCCAGGCAGCTTACTCCTAGAGTAGCACACAGGCAATTTCTTAAAAAATATTAATAAATGTGCCATTTTCTCTGGTTCTTAGAAGAGTGCATGGAAGTGAATGAAGGACTAAAGTCATAGAGGTAGATGTGGCTCTATACAGAAAAGGGAGTAGATGAATGGTGAAGCCCTTTCATTCATAGGGATGAATTTCCTTAGACACACAAAATATGGACTATATTTAGTATTCCACACTGAGCGGTGACACCTTAGGTCTGAGGCCAACTTCTACTCCCTGTTTTATTTAGAAACTGTGATTGTGTGGTATCAGCTGGCACTGTCCCCTCTAGATGTGTGTATGCACAGGGGGAGAGGCTCTGAGCATGCAGAGATGGTTTAGGCTGTGTCTCCCAAAGGGGCAGGTGCTGCACAGACTCCTGTGTCAGTGGGTGTCAAAGGATCTTGATGTTTTTAGGGATGCATTTGGGGCCAGACAGGGCCATGCAACCTCTGCCCAGCCCAGAACACCTTTATGTTAGGGCAGAGCAGAAGGTTGCTGTGCTGTGGGGGAGACCAGAGCTTGCTGGCGGTGCATTACAACTCTCCCAGGATGTTTCTGTGATTTCAACAAATCTAGCTGCCTCCAGCACAGCCCCACTGCATCCAGCTGCACGTTTCCATGCTGGCCCACAACAAGATGAACCACATTTTTATGTTTTCCTTGAGTTATCCAGTGTTATGAAACCCATTTGGATTTTGGAAGAGGCCATGGACTTCCTGGAGGTCTGGAGTAAGGTAACAGCCCAATTTTGCCTTAACGACAGATTTTCATAACTGCAAAACACTCAGGTATAGATCAAAGAGAGTGAAGGAGAGGCATCAGACATGTGCCAGTGCCAAAAAAAGGGGGGGGGGGGGGGGAAAGCACTGTAGACAAAAACTGGAGGAGATCAACATTGCCTCTGTCAGTGCATCTCCTATGCAACAGAAGGCAGTGCCTGCCTTCACAAGGTGGGCACATCCTGCTCTACAAATCCCTCAGGAAACTGATGTCTGGCTTTGAGGGTGCGTCCTTAGCAGAGGCAGCCATACCTTCACTGTCTGGGGTGCCAGGAAAAAAATCACTGGGCTTCTCCCTGGATGGGCACATGACTTTCCTTCCAGGCAGCACCCAAAGAAAAGCACAGCTGCAACAGGCAAGGAGGCCTGGTTTGTATAAACCAATCAAGCACATAATGAGCAGAAGATTCAGCATCTTCCACTAGTGAGTCCCAAAGTAAAAGATAAGCCAAAGTTAGAGCTTTGGGTACTTGTTTGCACCTGCTTGGTAAATGATGCACTAGATATGAAGGACAAAGTCAGAGACCTTTCTGTTTTCTCCCCCTGGTTTGTGAAAGAGAGGGGTTCAACACAGCATATCAAGTGGCTGAGTCATGAATCAGAAGACTTCAGCAGCAGAGTACAGCAATAAAATCAAGCACTTGCCATCTCTGAAACAGGGACTTTCCAGAATGGTTGGGAATCTTCATTATTTATGCTGCACAATTAAATATTCACCATTTCCTGCTAGATTGAGGTTTATTGAAGTAAACAATGATGCATAAGGGCAGAACTGGACAATTCCATTTTTAGGTATTAATAATTCAAAACCGTATTTGAAAACAACAGAGGGATATGTACAATACATCATGGAGGTTTTTATTATATCCACCCACTACCTATCCACCCACACAGAGATCTGGATACCGTTTCTACTTGGAAACAATATAGCATCATCATCTCTTAGGCTTGTTTAAGTGTACAGATATACAGGATACATTTACAAGAATGCAGTGTTTTTTGTTCAGCTGGATGACTCATTCTTTTTTCCTGCAACCAAATCAGCCTCTTATTACTTAAAGTTGGTGTTGACAAACATTCATGCTTAGGATAACAGAAACTATGTTTATCAGATTATGTGAAAATAGAGAAAACTGTATTCTGCAATGTGGAAAATATTATGATGGGATAAAGCTCTGTTGGGGAGCTCTCAGTTTTAGTACTACCTTTAAAATATGAACACTTTTGTTTATCACATTGTCATTATTTATCTTGCTGTCACTTAAGGGCATGTAAAAATTTTATTGCTTTGGGACACATCTGATAAATTCCTTATGCAACACTGGCTATTATCCGTGTGGTCTGCCTCTGACACCAGTACAGCCACAGCCCAAAGAGCTATGTGGAGTGTATGGAAAAGGCAAGAGAAGAAAAGGAGAGGCAGTGGATGCATCTCTTAGGGATGTATTTTTACTGCAGTGTGGGATTGTAGTTTTTGTTTAAGGACTCATACCTTTGCTGTCATTCAACAACTTCAAGATTGATTTAGCTTAAGGAGGTTTCAGAGTTTCTGCTTGCCCATGGTGCCAAGCAATGCCTGCAGAGACATAAGTATCACTCCTGCCTCATCAGCCTGAGGATCTCTTTATCCCAGCTGACACCCCCAGGATGCACAGGGCTAAAGACAAATTCATGTAAGACTGATTTCAGTTTTCTGGAGGTCAGTCTAGATGATAGACACTGTGTAAGAGATTCAACAAGAGATTTAATAATATAACGACCCAAACTCAAGCTGGAGAAAGAAGATGAATTTCCAGCAAGTAAATTCCAGCGTGAGTCCAAATTAAGCAAAGATAAAAGATAGACCTCAAGTGAAAGAGGTAAACAACTCGGTCCTTTCAATGAAATCATTTCAGGTTTATTTAGGTGAAATGAAGATAAGAATTTGCCTGGAAGGCGCTTGCTTTATTTTATAGCTATCTGGTTATTTTTTCTGCTGCCCAGACCATCTGTTCCATTGGTGGGTATGTCATCATTCGCACACCCACTGAATGCCAAATTAATCCAAGTCACACAGTTTACACCTCCCTTCTGACTTAGACCAAACTATATTTTATTCCAGCATAAAATAGGCATCAGAGCTAAGTTTGCCTTACTCATTTCCAAGGAGGAAACAGTGAGCTTTGGGACTTATTGTGATCCTTTTAAGGGGACAACCATAAAACACAAGAACTTTTGTAGTGGGTCCTCCACAGCTCATCAGCGCTGGGCAATAATGGATGCACAGCAGAAAAAGGGATGGAGAAACAGAGCAAGGACACAGCCATGCTGCCAGACCTCTCTCTCACACTCCTAAGGTCTGTGGAAAACTCTGAGTCTCCATATCCAGGAATTCTCAACAGATTGCCTTTTTGTGAGTCTTTTAAGCCACAGAGACTTTTTGTGCCCACAGCCTCCTGTGGCAAGAAGTTACACAGCTAAACTGTAGTTTGAAAAGTTACCTCCTTTCTCTTGATTTGAAACTACCTCTACTGATTCCATTTAATGCTGTATTGGAAGACAGTGAACATTTTTTCTCTATCTGCTTCCTTCTAGGCACTTAAGATTTTTTAGACATTTATCATGTGCCCTCCCTGGTTTTCTCTTCTTCCAGACAAAGGTTCCTGATCTTGTTGACCATTTCTCACACCAAAACTCTTCCATATTTTGCAGCATCTTTGGTTTTTTTCCCCAAACACCTTTTTAAGCTGGGAGGAAGGGGACAGAAGAACTCACACTATTTAAGTGCAGTCACACAGTAAATCTGTACAGCAACTTCATGCTATTTTCTGATTTGGTCTTAATTTCTTTCCTAATACTTGGTTTGCTTTTTAAAATGTTACTGAGCACTGAGCTGACATTTTCATAGGACTCTCATAATAACCTCAAGATTGCTTTTCCACAGTAGTAACAGCTACTTTGGTGACTATCATTGCATATGTATAGTTGAGCTTTTTCTCCCATGTGCATTACTTTACATTTATCAATATTGAACGCAACTGCATTTTTATTTCCAAGTCATTCTGCATAATGATACCCCTCTGCTCTTAGCAGTTGGCTCTAAATTTACTTCTTTGAATAACTCATTATTATCAGCAAACTTTGTTCCTTTATCTCATCCCGCTTTCCAGGTCACTTAGGACTAGATCAATCAGTGCATTCCTGTGGGAATACACTGTATATAATATATAATAATAACAACATGTAGTGCAGCCCAGTGGGACTCCACTGGTGATCTTCCTCCAAGGACTTTTATCCTTTGTGTTCTATCCTTTAACCATTTATTTCTCCATGAGAGCACTTTCTTTTTATCTCCTTGCAGCATAAGTTCTTTACTTTCAGGTAAGCTTTGTCCCACTTAATGATTTTGAAAGGAATTTGAACTTTGGTTGTATCCAAAAGCAAGTGAGTGAGACTCTATGGAGACAGAACCAAACTCTCTTTTTTGCCACAACTCAAAAAATTTTCTCTCTCCCAATGATCATGAAAGGGTGCCTGAGACAAACTTCTGCTGCACAAGTCAGCCCCAAGGACATTCACACTCCAACTGAAGATGCACGTCGACAGCTACAGAAACAAAGATTGCACCTGTTGGCAAAGATCTAGGTTTGTTCCACATTTGATTCACTAGAATGTACCAGAGCTTCCTGGCAGTAGAGGAGTATAATTATCTGTGCTTTAGGAGGTAGATTTGTTGATCTGAGTTTATGTCAAGTGTGAGAGAGACTGTGGCCTGCAGACTTAAGGTCACTGAAATGTGTGGTTGGGAGACAACTTCTGGAGCTGCTGGCAGATTTGCAGACCTGGGAGGCAAACAGTAATAATGGCCTTGGGAAGAAAGGGCAGTGGAGGCAATTACTAAGTGAGACATTTCACAAGGCAGTTCTGCACTGAATGCCAGTGTGTTAGCAATTTAGTGTTAGGGGCGGTCAAACTAATAGTAGCAAAATATATTTAAAAACAGGCAATTGTGAAATGAAAGGGCAAATACAAAACTGCCACATAGGACTTTGTTACAAGATACTGCCAAAATGACCGTTGCATTAGAGTTCACATTCAGCGCAGACTAAATCAACTGTGGAGTGACAGGTCTTCTCAACTCTGCTACAGATGCTGTAAAACAGCTTTCTCTAGTAATTATTTCCATCCACCCGCCCTAGTCCTAACCACATTCCCATCTCCTTGCCTAGTCCTAACTACATTTTTCCTATGCCTATTCATTCACTGAAGTCTATATTCCTTTCCAATGGCTTTCCCCCCACACCCTTTTCTTGACAAAAAGATGTTCTACATCTGATTTCATCTTTTAGTGTAGAAAACATGAAGTATTTAATGCTTTCAATTCTTTGAGATCCTCGGCTGGATAGGCTTCATCTCCTTGACCCCTGCACATATCAAGGTTGGCCTTTTAGCTGGGAAGAACCTTAACTCCTCTTTCTGTCAAACTTAAAAATAGGTCCTTCCACTCAAAATATTGATGCACTTAAAATAAAATGTCATCAGAGCATTACAGGATTGAACTCCCTGAACTGGAGCATGAGTCAGGGAGGGTTAAGAGTGAGTAAGGTTGGTGAAGGCTAGCCCACTTCTTGTAAATGAGCCAGCATCTGGAAGAAGCTGTTGTAACCTGCAGTAGAAAACTATGACTAAAACATGATGGCTGGAAAGTGGGTTGTAAAGCAGAGACAGCACAGTGCTGAGGCTGGGAGCTTGGCATGGCTGTGAAATGGCCTCCTGGGTCATGGCAGCTCAGTGGCAGCTGTAGCTGAGACCACAGCAGGTAGAAAGGGAGACGCTGCAGCTGTCCCTTGAGTGCAGCACTGAATGGGCAGTGACTATTGCTTCTGAACCCAGGGAATGGGGAATTTTTCGATTCACAGTCTATGGTTCCCAAGGGAGGTAGTCAGAAGGAAGCTGGAATCCCGTGTGGGGAAAGGTGGGGAAATCCTACTGCTGGAGCTGCAGGCAGGCATGATGCAGTGCACCTCCCCACTGTGGCACCAATGTCTCCAAAGGCAGAGCTGGGGAGCTATGCAATAAGGCAGCCAAACACGTGTGTCTCAAAGAGATGGCTGCTTTAGTGCCACCAGTGAGCAAGTGTGATCTACAGTGAGTTCCTACAGCCAAGCAAGGTCAGGGAGTGCTGAGGGAGAGGGAGCAAGAGACCATCAACATGTCCTGATGAGAGAAAAGTCTCTGAGAACAGAAATTTTACAAAAAATCTGATGACAGGGCCCCAGGGACACCCCCAGCCCTGACTGTCCCTGCCAGCCCCGGCGGCTCCCCACAGCCCAGGTCCCCATGTCAGCCCCCAGGGCTGTCAGCCTCTGCCCCAGTCATGCTGCAGCAGGGCCAGTCTCCAGCTGCCCACAGCCCTGCCCAGCCATGGGTCCCACCAAACCCATCCCCTGGGAGACACCCAGGGCTGTCTGGGGTGGCATGGAACCCAATGGAGAGCTCCTGGCCAGGCATCTGCTGAAGCAGGATTCATTTCTGGTCAAGCAGCTGTCCCAGCACACCCTAAACAGGGCTGGGAGAACAATTTTGTAGCACCTGGGCATTGTGACCATGGCAGTGCTGATTCATTGCCTGTATCACAGTTCTCAAGCAGAAGACAGATGAGGCTTTGTGCCAGGCCAAAAAAATGTCAGGTTGATTCCTGTGAGCATTAAAGTTTATGGCTGCACCCATGTAGCTCATCTCCTTGTTGTTCCTGAGGAGAACCTTTCTTGCTCCTCATGCCACCATGGCTTGTGTGTGGCGAATGCCAGTGTCTCTCTCCACGCTTGGGAAATTTGGTGGATGCCTGTGGAGAGTTGTGGGGGATACACACACAGGTGTCATCTCACTCTGCAGGAGCTGCAGGGATAATCAGTCATCCCTGATAACCCATTTAGTGTGTAGGCAATGCCACAGAGCTCTCCTAGGGCTTGTGAAGCTGGGATAACAGTGCAGAAGAAGAGCTCCAGCCTGAAGAGCTGACTGCAATACACTAGAGTATAGACACACAATGATACTTCAAGAGAAATTCTGTCAGGAGCTGCCTGTCCCCACTCCAAGCATTAGGCTGAACAGACCTTTTTGTCAATAAAACACAGGTGTTCAGATGTCTAAGCTTTTCATACAAAAAAAAAAAAAGCAATTACTTCATGCTTAAATTATTTGTGTTTAATTAGTGAGATGCGTTAAGACAGAGAAGTTTCTTGGGGTAGACTTTTTGTCAGACCTTTCTGAACAAAACACAATATGAAATAATTTCCTACTGCAAAATGGTCCAGGGTGTTTTTTGTCATCTTTGTTTCCACTCAGGTATTGCCAATGTTCTTTGCTGGCTGAAAGGATTTGAGGAGCAGATTGACACAGTGGAAATTCGGTCAAGCCAGATGCACATGCCTGCAAGACAGGTCATGAATTCTGTGTTACAACGATAAATGAGGTCAGGATTCATAAAACAGAATGAGGTACCACTGAGCCATGGACATGCTGGTCCTGTCACCCTCTCCTTTATCCTGAAGATGGTTGTGTAGTTTGTTCCAGCCTGGACCAACTTCCACTGCCTGTTTCTGGAGGCATGGGGAGAGGGGCAAACCTGTATCTTAGATTTTGTAGTGGCTACCTGTTCTTGGAGAACTGTTTGCATCTTCTCATTTTCTTAATTTCAGTGAATTTGGATGCTATTTAAGGGTTAATAATCTCTATAGCTCCAGTGAGAAGCTAGATACTCTTTGTTGAAGAACACCTGCACTTTCTACAGAACAAAGCAGCATGGATAATGAATATTTCTCCAACATGATTTCTTTGATTTGAGAGAGGCATTTACAGGCATACTCGAGAGCAATATGCAAAAAGGAATCAAGACTTTTGTACGATCAGTGCAGTAACCTAACTATTAGGTAGTCACTTCAGGGATCTGTGGGCATTAGGGTTGTGGTTCCTTGAGGAAGACATTTTTATATATCAGGGGTTCCTTGGCAGGAGAAAAAAAAGAGAAAATGCTTGTGCACAGAGAACTCCAAGCCAAGGGTCTTCAAGTTATATTAAAGAAAGGCCTTCAATGGCCTATGTGGCAGCTGGACATGTAACAGTGTCCAGTCTTTATGATCGATAGATGCAACATTGAAAATGGACTTTGGGAAAGGTAGCATGTAAAGCGTCCCAGGGGTATATGGTCTCCTAAGGATTAATAGTCTCTTTATTTTCTATTGATGTGTTTCAAAATGGCTAACTGTGGGTTTCATCCTAATCAGTGCTGGACCACTGAAAGCAAGCAGTGCTTTTGTGAATCTTATTTTATCAGAACTCTTGTGCTTTTGGACAGACCAAAAACGGAAAGAGAATTGCAAATCTTTTTTTGTAATAAATGTTTTGCGGCTCTCAAGATGATTCTCAGTGGGTGGAGACAGGTAGCAGTGCAGAAAATAATCTCTTACTGGTAACTGAACAAATGTAAATAGAGATGTGGAGTGTAAAACCTTTCTGGCAAATGTAGACCTGGTTTCTATGACAGAAATGGCAGCACAGCAGAGTAGAGGTCCATGCCGGTGTGCCATTTCTGACAGAAGCCTGGTATCAGCAAATTCATCTGTAGAGAGCAAACAGAATGGCTTTCTGTCCCTGCTTCAGTTTGTGTGTGGGCTATTAAGACTGAAGGGGGAATTATGCAATTCAGGCACAATATGGAGCTGCCTGACAGATTGCAGACAGATGTAAGCTTGCTTTGCCTGAGCTCTGCACTGACTGAAGCTCAGCTAATATATTCTGTTTCTCTGTCAGGCTTATTGCATCAAGCTCAGCATTATGCTGATAATGCAATCACGTGGCCTCTTCATCCAAACTGGCTCACTTCCCACCAGCTTGAAGCAAACTTGCATCTGTCTTCAAAATAGGATGTGGACATAACCCTTTAACAGGCCAGCACTTCTCAGCCTGCATACTGTGGAGCTGGGACATGCTCAAAGCAGAAGGGAAAGGATCAGAGGTTGTTCAAACACTTAGAAGTAGAAGGGATTTGAAGATATGTGGGGGTACATAGGAACCTGGAAGGGGTTACAGGGAGTAGGAGCAGATGGTGGCTTGACTGACAAGTGGAGATGCAGAGTGTCTAAGTATACTAAACTAAATGGGTCCCTGGAAGAAGGAAATGGAACAGAATATGTTTCACACAAGCTTGTTACTATGGCTATTCCCTGACTAGCAGATTCCACCTGTGTGTGAACAAGCCTCTTTACTTCTATGATGTGTTCACTACTTGTGTACTGAGCAACCAAGCAATTTGATTACTGCCGTGTGGACACAGATGCTTTGGGAGATTTCATTTGCACACAAGACGTCATTTTGTCACAAAAATGGAAATATTGATTGCTCCACAAATTATACTGATTATAAGTCAGAGCATAGCAAGGACTGGTGAGATGGCTAAAGAATGTCAGAAACAATGCACCTACTTCCTTCTAAGCAGGAAAAAATGTAACTCTTTTATTTACAGTATTAGTCAAGAATCCTATAGGCACTCATGGTTAACCCTAAGCGCTTTTTGCTTTAAATTTGAAACTTCAAGTAGGAGCTCCTTTTTTTAAACTTAATTTTAAAAAACCCCAATGAAACTGAGAGTAAGATTCTAATGGCCTCTTAAGTGCCCTATTCTGCTCTACAGCCCATTTTGTTTATATTTGGAAGAACAGCAGTTACCATAAAGACAAATATATTGTGCAGACTCAAATTTCACTTTTTTCCTAAACAGTCCACATCACTCCTTTAAAATGCAAATATATTTTTAAAATATTATTATTGTCCTAATATGAAAAATATATATTCTTTCCTGTATAATTGAGATGTTTTCTAAGCTTTGGCAAATTCTGTTCAGTGTCAAAACATGTGTGTCTATGGCTTTCAGCTAATTTTCCAGAGAAAAGGATGTAAAAAGTGAAAATATTTATAATCCTTGCAATTGATGGAAATGAAAACAGTAATTCCTACTACAATAGAAGTGTGTGTATATGCAACCTAGCCACCAGTGAAAATACTACATTATTCACTTGAATTTGTATACCAAGAAAGAAGGACACAATTTAGCAATAATTTTATTTTTATAATGTTAATATAAAGTTGCAAATATAATTATTTGCAAGGCCCTGTATTTGATCTTGTGTTTAGTTTGCCATTTACTGTTTAAAATTAATACCTTTCATGCCTCAAAAAAGTTTGTACACAATTAAGCTTTCTCCAGGATCTTCATTCATTGACAAAATATCCTTGTCCTTCTTTCCCCTGTAGCAGGACTGACTCCTATGTCTTTTGCTATTCTGACAGATGAGATGCTGAATGTTTTTAACTGCCAGGTGACATTTGTAACTTCATGGGTTATTTAAACAAAGGACATTTTCAATGAATAAAAGACTGTATCAGTCTTCTATGAAGTTTACACTGGTGGTTTGGGGCCGAAGAGAGCATTCAAATAACATAAGTCTTGGGTGCTCTACCCCATTGCTATTACATTAAACTTGTTTCTAATTTCAGTTTTTATGAAAACCTTGAAGATTAAGATCTAACTTGCGACAACTTCTCTGAAAACCCAGAAGGACTTCTGAACACTCTGATGGTTTTGCATATGATTTATAAAGCAAAAACTTGCTTTTCTTTGTTTTGATTTCCTCAAGACTCTGATGTGGTGTCTCATGCCCAGTAGAGTGTGAATATATAATTTCAAGACTTCAAAACCACAGAATAATTAGCAATGTTTACTAACCAGCTGAGCAAGCCACTTCCCACCTCAATACTGGAATAATTGTTTCTCCACTTAAGAAAAGGAGTGAAAGGTCCATATTTTGGGCTCATTGAACCACTAAATGGAAAGAGAACCTGACCTGCTTCAGCAGTGGTCAATTTGTTGTGCTGAGGACACACTCAGAAGGTCCCATCTAAAGGCAGTTGCCTTTCTGAATGGCGAGAGGCGGATGTGATGGAGATACACATTCAAACTGTTAATAATCTTATGTCAAGACCCCTATAAAAGCAGTGGATTTATCCCTTACTACTTCAGTTAAGTACTCCACTACTTCCCCAGTGGATACCCCAGTCTTGAACTGCCATTAACCATTAGAAAGATTTTCCAGAAGGTAATCTGAAATCTCTCATGCTGTAGCATGAACAGTTACTTTTTTTCCCCCCCCTGTCTTCCGTCACATGGGAATTTATTCATTCAGGTTATTTTGAAATAATGTTTTAAATATTGAAAGGCTTCTCACATCCCTGATTTTCTAGACTAAACAATCCCATTTTTCTCACAACTCCTCTTCCTGCCTACCCTGGGCTTTTTCCAGATGATCTGCATATTTCCTAAAGCACGTGATATAAACAACTGTACACAGAACTCCAGTTGGGTGCTTATATACACCGCCCCTGTCTCTAAGAGACTCTTTGTTCCTGAAATATTCAGCTCTGAATGTATGTCAGTAAAGTACATACCTACAGAGTACAATGTAGAATATATGTAGGAGACAAAAGTAAGGCTCTGTAGGAATCTTCTTTGTAGAATACAAACTGGCTTCGGTGAAAAACTGGTACTGAGCAAAACGTGGCAGCAGGTGTGAGGTGTTCTGTAAGACCCTGAAGGAAGTAGAATATGATGAAATGAAGCTAATTAAAGGACTCAGATAATTAATATGCTTATTTAGTACTTTTCCGAGCACTTTCGGTGATTACATTCCACCACATGAAAAATTAAATCTGTTATTCCAAACAAAACTTAAACAGGTATCAGCAAAATAACTATATTTTCACTAGCTTCAAAGTGTGAATATCTAAATACTCAGGACCTCAACCTTGGTTGGTGACAAATAACAGAGCTGAGGTGTAGACAATAAGCCTTACACTTGCCTTGCAGTAAGTTTACTCCTTGAGCCATGTTTCAGAGTAAGTGGAGATCCCTAAAGGTTCAAAAGGTTACTAGCACTTCATTTGGGTGTATGTTAGGAGGTCCTAAACTCAAGCTTTTCTGAGTCCAAATCAGGAGGGAAGATTCCTGTCTCTGCCAATGAACACTTGAAAAGAACCAGTAAAACTCAAATATTTCTTGTTTTCTTAGATAATGAGGTAAAATTTGACCAAATGAACAAGTGACCGGAGAAAGTGATAATTGTGCTCAGAAATGGAAAAATAGTGGTGAAACATGGTACAGTCATTTCACTTTTCCTGGTTTGTTTGGTTTTTAGTTCTTGTTTTTGTTTTGGTGGGTTTTTGTTTTTGTTTTGTTTTGTTTGTTTTTGTTTTTTAATGCAAAGCTATTTGTGGAACAGGGAAACATAGTCTAGAGGGACAGACTCTGACTCAACAATAGCTTGCCTGAAAGGAACCCACTGCTTGCTATCCCCAGTTCCCTTCTCTCATGCTTTCCTGGCAGTTCACAGATTACTTCACTGCCATAAGAAAGGGGTCATTTCAGCAGTGCTGTAGCAAATGCAGCAGAGCAGAGCGAGGACTCGGGCTTCTGAGCCTTCCCAGCTCACTCTGGGAGCCCAAGGCAGCCAGCTTTTCTCCTGACACAGCTCAGTACCCATTGCTTTGGGGGTAGTGGTGGTTAGAATGGGAATCGCTAGCAATATTAATCACTACCACGTTTAAGGGACTCACAGATCAGGAACCCTTGCTGATTTTACCCCAGCTGCCTCTCCTCCTCTTTGATTCACCCTGGAGTTAGACTTTTTTACCTCCTCAAAATGGAAGCTTTAATTGCCCTTGTGTTAAACCTCATTGCGGTACAATACATGTAATTAGATGACCTCAGGCAAAAACGGAGTCTTTCAATAAATTGGCATTGGTATTGGCTGCCAGTCTACTGACCCGTTGCTTCTCATCTCCTGCATTTACTCCAAAAAGTGAGGAACGATCTAAGTTGATTTGGTTTTCTATTTCAAGGGTGTGCCAAATAAGTTTATGTAGACTTCTATGTACTGCCCTATAAAATTTTTCTTTATTTCATATATTCAGTAGGCATATAGTAGAGTAGGCATTAAATGTAATGTTCAATACGTTTGGCCAAAGGAAGTGTGTTTAGAAAGCATAGCTAATAATGTAGGGACAAATTCCATTTTGTTTCCCTTAGATATTAAGGCTGACAGACTGTTAGTTGCATGATCATTAGCTAAAGTGAGCTCCACAGCAATGCTTGAGGCAAAATAATAATAATATGGTGGCAGATGAAGCAGGAACAGCACAAGTCAGCAGCACCCAGCCAGCAGTTAGCAATTCTTTTGCTTATTAGCAGAATGTTCAGAGTCCAGGCAGGATTGTTAGATTGGGGTTTTATTAGTTTGTCTTTCTGAATTCTTCCTATCTTCAGATCTTCCATCCTTATTGATATCAGTTTTTCAAAGCAATACCTAGACACTATGAATTTAATTTTCTTTGAACAAGTATATGGGTAAGGGAAGTTTTTTATGGCCTACAAGACTCTGTTTTATAGCAGCATGTATTGTTCAGGTTCCTAATTACTGTTGCATTTAAAAAGTAATTTATGCATACATATTATTAGGACCCCAAAATTATGATGTAAAAATTTTTGTCCTGATGCCCATCCCTAGGACTGGAACACGAAATTACACCAAAAATATGCCCATAAAAACCCCTGCTTTTTATTGTCTTTTAACTCAAAATTAAGAAAAACCCAGGAGGATAGTAAGGACTTAAATACATTCTTCATGATCTGTGTGTCTTACATTGACTGTCATAACAGTTATAGATTTTATAGGTTTGCTCAAAGTCAGCCAAATGTGAAACAACCTATACAGAGTGGTGTTTGGTCCCCGAGGGACACATCCATGAAAATACATGAAGTCATATTTCATAATGACATATCTGCAATGCTTGGTTAAGCCTTCAAATTTCACGGGCACAGCAAGTTATTGTAGCCTCATTTTATTTTTTACTTCGGTTTCCAACTGAAGTCAGCCAGTTCTCCACATCTTAAAAGTTCTTCAGACAGTGTCTGGTCTCTGGCTGCCCTCTCAAGAGTGAGTTAGCTCAGCAGAACCACTCTGACCACCTCAGTGTTGTGCTCTGCTGGGAGGGACTCTAAGACACCCTTCAGAATGTGGTTGGAACAGGGCTACAGAGCCCAGAAAACTATTCCAGGAGGTGTGTGTGTGCATTGTTCAGCCTGGAGAAGGGAAGACTCTGGAAAAACCTCATTGCAGCCTTCCCATACTTACAGGGGGCTTATAAAACAGGAGGGAGAGTGACTTCTTACATGAGCAGATAGTGACAGGACAAAGCAGAAGGTTTTTAAACTAGAAGAGATTTAGAAAAGATGTTAGGAAGAAATTCTTTACTCAAAGGATAGTGAGGCACTGGCACAGGTTGTCAAGGGTAGTTGTGGATGCCCCATCCTGGAAGGGTTCAAGGCCAGGCTGGATGGGGCCCAGAGAAACCTGGTCTAGTGAGTGGCACCCCTATCCATGGCAGGGTGGTTGGAACTAGATGTCCCTTCCAATCCTAACAATTCTATGAATCTATGATTTAAAGCAGACTTTCCCTTCAACACAGTGACTAGTCAAGGCATTAGAGATACCTAATTCTTTACTAATTGATGTCCAGTCTCATAGATGTTGAGGAATTTTTTGCACTTTTCTCTTTTAGCAGCATGTCAGAATTCCTTTATCTTCTGATATTAACCAGTGTGCCTGCAGTCTGGTCTAAAAAGGAAAAAACCCAGTGCTAGACTGGGTTGATTTTAAAGTAATATTTGACAGAAGTGACTAAATAATGGATGCTCCCTAATTATAGCACATGTACAAGCACTTGTGATTTCTCTCAAGATGTAGTATTAGAAAATTTTTAACTGCTTGTGTTTATGTTTTTATGAAGTTTCTGGGCAAGAACATGGTTTCAGCTATTTAAGCTTATTAGTCAATAAGTCATATGGCACCCAGTCTCCACCTCCCCCAGTCATTACAGCTTCAGTTCTGGGGTCCCCCATGTCAATAAATGAATTTAAACTGTGCCTGGAGGAAGTCTTTGAGATGGAAGCACACAGTTCAATACTGCCCACAATATGGAGGGATTTACCCCCTCTCCTAAACTCAGAAATGTGTGAGCATTTCTAGCAAGAGTAATTGCTAATGCAAACTCATTAGCCACGAATACTTGCATATGCAGCTTTGTAAGAAATGAAGTGTAAATACTGCTGTCAATCAACATTTTATTCGACCAAATGTTTGTGGAAAACCAATTCAAGATAATATGAACATGCTAAAAGTGAATTCACTCTGAAATTTCAGCGCTTCATTATGAAAGTATTTGCAGAACTGACCCGTCTCCACCTGCAGCTTTATCATTGCTATGATTTTTTTTTCTAGTTCTAAAATTGGTCTTGTAATAATAGAAATGTGAAATTTGCTGACAGATTTCCCAGTGAGCTACGATGGGCTGAAGATGCTATTTTAAGCACCCTTGTGAGAAAAGTGATTGGTAGTATATGCACTGAGCCCTGATTCAGCAAGAAGGATCCCTGCTTCATGTTCAAGCTACAAGAAACATTGATGAGAAACTCCACATAAATGAATGGATAGAAACACTGCAAGATGCTTGGAAAAGCAAAGTACTAATTATGCTAGTAAGAGACAGCTGAAGATTACTCAGAAAAGTTCAGCTCTATTCAGTCTCAGCTAAAGAAAATGAGCAGAAATTCAATTAATTCAACAGGGTTATAATGATTTTATACTTTCTTACTATTTGATCTTACATCTAAATGTGAATTTATGTAATCACAATTTAATCACAGCTTCTGCCAGTTGAATACCCTTACGTCTTGTTGTTCTGCAATGAAGACAAAACTGGTTTCCACCTCTGTATGCTCAGCTCGAACAAACTGGGAAAGTAGTGGAACAGGCAGATCATTTGGTAGAAGGGAGACTTCTGAAAGAAATATATTTCTTTAATTTAACATCATCTGCGCCTGGAAGTTGAAATTGATTTTAAGGGTGATCATCCAGATCATCTCATACTAAAATAGCCTGGGAAAAGAGGTAATTTTAAAAGAGTGGTTAGTAGTTCTAGTTACTCTGCTATTGAGATCTAAAGTATAGTGAGCTGAATTAGTTTCATATTTCTTTTCAGTTGAGGCTGGATTTAGATGGGGATTATCTCCTGGCATGGCACGAAGTTAAACGTGATTTAGAAAGTCACTCTCTATAATAACTTTAGTGGTTTTGTGCTTACTTAATTTTATTTTGTCAAGATCAAATTAAGCCAATTCTAGCACATTAAGAAGGTGTGTGCACAATAAGCCTGGGGATGTGGAAGGCAGAATGAGCCCGTGGCTGCATGGATGCCAGCCCAGACAGATTTCATACTCTCTTCCCAGGGGGGATGGAAAGAATGATGGAGCATAGCTGATTTTATCTGCGTGTGATACTTGCTGTTGTTAAAAGGGAATTTCCGGGTGTGGAGTTAACCCTCGGAAGTCTGTAACTACCCACACCTGTCACCTAATATGTGTCAGGTAATACACTCGGGGGGCCCTGGTGAGTCTTGCTCTTTGTTCTGTCTTAAAATTGCCTTTGTCCACTGGTGTTCTCCCCAGTGCTACTGCAAATGGAGAAGTTTAGGCCTTCTCCACACCCCCACACTTTTCTCTGTCACTCAAGGAACATCTCCTACAACTTCTTTCTACTCTTGTCATGTGTCTAACTCCAGTTTTTCCCTCACCCTGACTTACATAAGAGCTGTATACCACTAATACCTCATTGTTTCATTACTTAAAGAAGGGAAGTGCTTTTGGGATGCAACTGCTATGGAAAACAAGAGTAATCTGGGATGGAAGATTTAAAACGAGCAGCATCCAGCCCAACACAGGTTTTGTTTGTTGTTGTTGGTTTTGGTTTTGGTTTTTTTTTTTTTGTGGATTTTGGTTTGGGTTTTTTGTTTGTTTGGGATTTTTTTGGTCTTGTTTGTTTGTTTGGGTTTTTGTGTGTTTGTTTGTGATGGTTTTTTGTTGTCATTAAAAATGGTGTATTTTACACCTTGCGGATACCTCACATGAATTAAGTCTCCAGAGATTAAAAAACACAGAATGACTGTGTAGATAATACCCTGCAAATTTAGTACAGAATAAGTGAGTTTAACCTGAAAGGGTGTTTGGAGATAAGAGGAAGAGGCAGAGTTTAGTGCTTTTCCCCACCAAGTTTTTTTTGCAGTAAAGCTGCCATACCCATGCTCTTATGTTGATTTATCACATGCCCATTATTTGCTCCAAAGTAAAGGAAACATCTTTTCTTTTTCCTTAGGAACTGTTAAAGACAAAGCCTCAGTGTACTTTTCCAAGCCTGCCTGCCTCTCTGGGCAGCCTGCCCACAGTACAGGATCCTTGTTCATCCCAAGGAGGGCAAAACAGAGCAAAGAGAGGAGTCTTTCCTAACATCCGCAGCTTTCTGGGCGCCACAGGCCAGGCAGTGCCTCGGCCAGGGCCGGGGTGGGAGCTGCTGCCGAGCCCACCTGGCACAGCTGCCAGGGTGGGTCCCCAGGGCAGCTGCAGGCAGAGAAAATCACACGGGACATTTGGAGGGTGAGGGAGCAGAGTGCATCCCTGCCCACCCATGGAAGATGGCAACGGTGGGAAAAGCTCAAAAGAAGTTGCGTCCTCCCTTTAACAGCACAGCAGAATCCTGGGTTTCCCTGCAGTTACACTGGCAAGAATTCCTCTCTGTCATTGCACTAGGCAGAACACGTCCACAGAGCTTCTTCTTGAAGGCTGTGGCTTACCATTTCAGCTAGATCCTAACTATATGTTTGATTCCACATGTTGCCTTGCCTGCCAAGAAGGAAAAATCAAACCTCCATTTCTTTGTGGGTTGTTCTTTTTTTGACCTCTGGAAACTGTACCCCTGAACTGCATTTTCAGTAATTGCAATTTTTATTTTTGTGTTGCTGTACATTAATCACACTGAAATATGAAGCAAGCAAAAATAGAGAGAGAAGAGCATTAATATTGAGCAGGAAGAATAAAATCAAAACACGAATATCTAATTTTCTAAGACTCTTGAAAACAATGGTGCAGTTTGGGGGTTAAAAATAGTAGAAGGAGAAAGCTGCCAAAAAAAAAGGACATAAAAGCAAGTCAAAACTGCACAAAAAGGCATGATGTTCCTTTAAAAAGCTACATGTAATCACCAGGATACCTGACTAACTGGTACATAACATGTTCTTCTAAGCACAGTAACTCTCCCACTGAGAGAAACACTGTGAGTCAAACAAGAATATACATGCTTTGGAAATACTTTTCCAGAATCATGACACTTGTTCCATTAGTCAATCTGGTACACTTTCAACGGGTAGAAAACTGTTGAGCCTTAAAGGAAACAGTCACACAGAAAATAGAGAAGTTTTTGAATTTTCTGAAAATTTTTCTGAAATTTTCTGAAAATTTTTCTGAAATTTTCTGAAAATTTTCTGAGTTTCAGAAAATTAAACTTCTGCAGAAAAGAAAATATGAGGACAAGCTATGATCCTGTTGGGGTCAGGTCCTGTTATAGGCCCTCAAAATTGTTGCTGTAGTCCAAGCCGCAGAAATTCCCTCTATTTATCAAGCAAAGACAAAGCTGCAAATAATCTTGCAAATAATTTAACCAAAAAGAATAAAGAAAGAACTGAAAGCTGTAGCACTTATGCAAAGAAATAAATTTTCATAAATTTCCAAATGTCTTCAGGTCTGTTCCACCTGACTTACTGCTGCCTTTGTGTTTTCTGGAAATTAGGATAATTTTTTCTGGATAATGTTTTGTTGTCCTTGAGGCAAAAAATAGACCATCAGCCTAAAAGCCAGCCCTGAGGAAAGAAAGGACTCCAAACTAAGACTCTGAATTTTTGCTCCCCCAATGGTCAGTGCCATCTGTAAGCAGGGTGATGGCAGAAGAGCAAGAGTTTTGGTCCAAAATCTCAGAGAGAGGCTAAAAATTGTCTACTCCCTACATGCCAGGGCCCTTCGCAACATTAAGTGTAGAAGAAACAAATAAATCATGTGAAATCTCTGTTGCTCTGCAGTGCTCTGTGGTCACATGGGTGGCATTCCACATGGATCTGCTGGACTGGGTGGCAGCAAGGGGCAGGTGGAGCATTTGGCACTGTCACCTGCTCAAGGTTTCAGTTCCACTGAACTGGGTTTACTCTGTTTCAAAGCTGCAAACTGAGCAAGATTTCCTACCCCTTTCCAAATAAATTGAATGTGTTGTTGATGGGTCCTGAAACATTGATGAACCTTCAAGATTTTTGTTTTGTGCACTCTGAGTGATTTCTTGTGCCCAGTAAACGTAAGAAAAGCCCTACACATGTGAAATGGTTCCCAGCGAAAATAATGGGGAAAAAAACATCTCACAGCAATCAAGATCTGATACTTCTACTTAGCTGGCTATAGAAGCCAAATCTGCTCCAAATCAAACCTGTTCCATTATTAATAAGTGCAAATGAAGTGCACCTGAGAAGCGAAAAAGTATTATGGAAATCAAACATCTGCTTCCCGTGGTCCTCAGAGATTGTGGCAAGGGAAGGTCTGAGTGACCAACTCTCTGAGAGACAGTACTGCTGCAATTGAGCTGTTCTGATGAACTTCCCCCAAAGCTGTCTTTGAACTGGGGTTTCAGCTTTAGATTTCAGCAAGTCTCCAGTGTTCAGGAAAGAAGGATGATTTCAAGAGTTTTACTGGTGCTTGGCCTAGGTAGCTGCTTTGACTCTCCTGGCCAGGCCAGGCCTCCAACATGCAGGATGTCCCCAGTGAAGCAGGGGACGAAACTGCAGCTCTTGAAGTACATATTGCTGGCTTTAACGCTATCTTTGGCTGAGACACAAATTGCTATATTTAAATGCATTTGGCTTGAAATTGTATCAGAACACCTTGACGTTGTGTTTGGGTTCGCACATCTCAAAAACTGCGTATTTGCTCAGTCTTTTTCCCGCAGACACTAAGGCTGAAGGATGAGACCCACTTTGTAGCTCCAGGCAGCAGCTGAATTTCTCCTGCACAGATGGAGTTTTGCTGTTGACTTTGGTGGGGCTGCCTTTCATCCCGAGGCTTCACACTGGGCACAGAAAGGAGGAGCAGGGTTAGAATGGATAGCTGAAGAATGGGCAGGTGGAAGATTTCTGCCAGCCATGCTGTGACCTGCCTGAGTCCCTGCGTCCTCCAGGCATGCCAGAGTGCAGTGGGCATGGGTCTAGCATCACAGAGAAGTAGCAGTGGTTTGCACATCCGAAGTTACCACATGGTTCTACAGAGGGGACTGAGATGACCTGCCCCAAACCTGCCCCAGCACAGCTCTGCTGTGAACTTTCCTCCATCTGTGCTGGGAGAGCAGGACCTGTTGGATGTTGCCAGAAACAAGGCAGGAATTAGTTATAAACAGATGTGGTTTTGGATTAATTAATGGATTTCAGGGCCTATTTATACTTCTGGATTGTTTTATTTGCTTTCACTTGTTTTTAGCTCAAACTTTTTGCCCTGTTCTCCCCACACCCATCTTGAGGTAACCTCCAGGTCAAAGAGGTGATGATGCAGGCTTTCCCTGACATCAGGCAGCGTCCTTCTCTTACATGGGTGCCATAAATCTACTTTTGTCTTTCTCCCTGCTGTGCCCTCTGGGAAGCAAAACACAGTTCCAAACCCCAAAATATATTAATGAAAACTATGCTTTTATAATGATCCTCAGGACTTTTCTGTCATTTTTCTAAATTGGATGCCTACATTACCTCAGTACGGCAATTAATGACAGTTAAATATAAATTGAGAATGAGTGTCTGCCAGCTTGATATGATGTAGTCTTACCAGACATTTCAGGCTGTTCCCTATGAAAAGAAATCATTATTCTTCAATTACACTGTTCCATCTTTGTCAGCTAGTGTATAACCTGTGTATGTTGCTTTTCAGATTAAAGAAAAGCTTGGCATTGCAACATGGAAGAAGCATGGCATCTGCAATAAAAATGCCAAAATCCTGGAAGCTGCTCCACAAGCCTGAGTACTGTGTGCAAAGCAGATGGTAGGAAACTGTGCACATAAGAAAATTCATGAGCTGTGTTGCGTGTAACTGCATTGCTACATTTTATTAAAGGTAGGTTTTCTTCAATGTGTGCAATATACTGAAATATCTATTAAAGCTCTGGTAATGCTCTCTGGAACTAGTGTCATTCTTAGCATTTGTGCAATAAAATAAAGCAGTAGAGAGAGAGAGAGAAGATCATAGTGAACCATAAGGATGGTTTGGAAAGAACAGGAAAAATGCTGCCTGTTCAGCATGGGGAAAAACTCCAACCACTTCACAGGATGCAGTTTCCAACCTTCATCCTGTGTAATAAAGTGAGCCAGGTTACACATGGGAATGAACACTTATTTAATAAATGTTACCATAGATTTTCCAAGTGCATTAGTAATCCAATAAAATAATTCCCATGTTTCAATTAGATATGTGTGTATTCCCCCCCATCTAATCAGGATAAGCTGAATTACATCAGACGGGGCCATCACGCCTCCTTAGGCACGGGCTGGCAGTTGTAAGATAGCAGAGCACTGCATTCCTGGCACAGGCAGAGGATTATAACCTGTCGAGTCAAAGTCTTAATCTTTTCTCAGCGATGAGTCAGTGTTGAAATGACAGTCAGAACATGCCCAGGCAGCAAGAGAAAGATTTGTTGTGGCTAATGGGAATAGTAAGGGAGAAAAAACTTCATCTGACTTTATCAAAAATGTAGAAGGCTCTGCTAAGAAGAACTAAATTTATTGATGGTGCTCATAAGAAAATTGGAAATAAAGAATCTAAACATGCTATGAGAGAGGCTTATTTTAAACTTCATATTAATTTTTATAAGTACACTGTAAATGTTTTGACATAAAAAGAAACATGTCATGTCATGTTAATCTATGAACCAAGAGGATTCAGGACTAACAAATCCCATAGCTAATACAGGAAAGATGGAGATCACTTAGGTAAAAAAATAAAATAAAATAAAATAAAATAAAATAAAATAAAATAAAATAAAATAAAATAAAATAAAATAAAATAAAATAAAATAAAATAAAATAAAATAAACACATGGTAATTTCTGAATTGCTTAATGGAAAAAATCATTACCACCATTAATACCCTATCTCATAAAAATAACAATATTGTACAGTATAATATATCCATCCAGGCGTGGTGCAATAGAGAGGACTATCAATTCAGAGTAAATTCAGAAGTAATTCCTCCATTTCCCTTCAGCAAACAAGGAACACCTGTTTTTTAATTTTTGCCTTTTTTAGAAAGAGATTCCTAAAAATATAACTTACACAAGCACTGTGCCACCTTCTTTTGAAGGATGCAGGGATGTGCAGCATCTGCTATCAAGTATATCAGACTAGAGATGAAGCTAGGCATGTGTTTTTTCATTGAAGCATCTCTTTTCTTAAATTATGATTTTAATTTTTTTTTTCTTTTTCACTAAATACAGTAGGCCAAAATCCTATGGCCCCAAATCTGAGGGAAGAGAGCTGGGAAAACCTAGCAGGAGACACTGGCTCCATCCATGAAAGAGTGCAACACTTCAATTGAAAACTCATAGAAAGGCTGTTTAACAGTATAGTTCATGATAATTGCTGGCAGAAGTTTTTTAGGGTGGGACAGGCTTACTAACTGCTAAGGAGAGGTATTGGATTAATTTTTTTTCCACTGCCTGAAGAGCAACTCCATAGTCAAAAGACTCATAGAAAGATGGAGAAGTTGACTATAGAATTGCTTCAGTCACCCTAAAAACGTGCCTCCCCCAGCAGGCTCCTCTGGTGCCTGCTGGGGCAGCCCCCACAGCCTCTGCTGAAGTCAGACTGTGAGCAGTGAGCTCAATAAAACCAAATAAAATGCTGCAATCACATTGCTAAGCTGCTCCTAGCTCTCATTCACAATCGGTGGAAGCAATTCTGAACGAGGTTCACTGCTTCAGACTCAATTTGGGCAACTTCTGCAAAAGCAAGAGGTTTGTTTGGCTTCCTTTCTGAGATTCCTCCTGTCCTGTGTAGAAAATATAGCTGCCTAACCACAGGCTTGGGATTCAGCTCTGAAAGGGGAAGGCAGTCAAAGGGGATTTATTAATTTTACCTGTAACTGCCTCATTTCCTAGTGCTACAGAGCTGGACTATGTATCATGGCAGGAATAATTTAGATGGATGAATATAAATTCTGCTGCTAGAAAAAAATATCAGTGGGAAGTGCACTTATATATCAAAAAATAGTCTCAGGTAGACAACTCAACAACAGGGTGTCTGGGCTGAAGGACCATTTCACACAGCAACAAACATTGGTTCAGTCGTCTTCATACACTCTGCCTCATTAGTTTTTTCAGACTCACCTTCCATTTTCTAGAACAGCTGCTTTAAATATAACCTCATCATCAGAAAGCACATAACTTAGCAGGTGTATCTCATCAAATTCAATTTCTGACTGGTTTTTCTTTGAGTCATTAAGCTCCCATTCTCAGGATGATCCATGGCAGATTGCAATCTTTTCCCATTTACAACATACCACGGACATTTAATTGTCTGTTCTGTAGGGATGAATTACTAACGTACTCAGCTACAGAAGCTAGCACACATCTAGATGTCATTTCTTCAAATGCCAAGGGTTTATTTGGAGGTCAATCTAGTGAGTTTTTCAGAATCAAGAGAGAGTGGCATAGGAATAATAATCATTAGAAAGCTCCTAAATGATTCATGGTTAATTTAACATTAGCTAGGATGCCGTATTTAAAAGTAGAAACATACTACCATTTTTAAAGTGCAAAATATTACAAACATACCTCAATAACATGCCTTTTGCGCTGCATAGGACCAAAATTTAGGTAGAATTAATATCTTTTTTTCTCATAACTCAAATTTTATGTAGCAGTGCATGATGAAGGGGCATTTGCAGGCTGTGGGGCAGATGAAGATTGAACTATGTAATAAAATTCATGCATAAATTACTAATGGTACCCTATCTAAGGCTAATATATTGACTAACCCTCCTGTGAACATCGAACAGGTCAGTGCACTAAGAGGTTACTAACTAGCTGATGCCTGTGGTGTTTTTCTTGTGGGGGTTTAAAAGGAGAAGAAAATAACCCTGGCTTTTTTCAGATGGTATTTTCACTACTGTGAGAAATATATGGGTTCATTTTGCAACACTTCTCTGAATTTCAGTTTATAAAACAGTTTAATGAAGTGCTGATACCCAGACTCTCAGTGGAGCTTAGAAACATGCAAAGCCAGAATGATAAAATAGCTTGAAAGTTGACTACAGTTAAAAGAGAGTAACTAGTTTTTATGAAATCTGAGAGCATTTCACTCTTTTCCCATTACGATTAGAAAGTTAAATATAGGACAAAACAGGCAAAAACCCCCAAATTATCTCTGAGCTACCCAATTCTTTAAAGCTTGCTAAATGGAGAAAATCTGGTCAGGAATTTAGGAGATTAACAAATATGTATATTTGTACAAGAAAATGAAGTTCTGGAGCAATCATGTCATTGTATAAAGCTTACTAGCTGAACTTCCTGGAAAATGACTTTAGCCTAAGTGGAGGAGGAAATGCTAAATTGCGCCTTATACTAAAAATTACTTCAATCTCACTTTTTCACTTAAGAAAATGTTCTTACATGACCATGATTTTTTAACCTGGGCAGTGTTTGGGACAGGGAATGTCTCTTCTTACAGGTTTGTGAAAGTATTTAGGATAACGGGACTTGCCAATAATCTTGGTATTATTGCAATGAATTATTATAACTATTTTGTATTTATGAACATCTTATGCATGCACATAGAATGTTTCTTTTCCTATGTTATTTATACAGAGCTAAGTGCAGCAAAATTGCATGAATGCCCCAGAGCTTGTTGTTGTACACATAAAAGCTTATTCATTTAAATTGCACATATTTAGAGAAGGCTTTTGGATTCTCCTTGTTAAAAATAGCTTGGCACAGAAATGCCCAGAGAAATTAGGACTGGAGGGCACTTTTAGGCTTGTCTTTACAAGAAATGGGGTCATGACCTCTTCTTTCTCCCTGAGGGTAAATACCATGGTGCAGAGGAATACTTTCCCCCCCATGTATGAAAGCCTCGTCCATAGTGGTTGTTGGGGACAGTCTTTGGAGATTATTTCCTCAGGTCAGTGACCAGGGCAGGACTGAGCTCTAATGGGGACAACCCTGGTGGCTTAGTGAGTAGCTGAGTATCAGTGCTTGAGCCTTCCCCTGACCCTTGAGAGCTTAAGGGGGTAGCCTGAGAGACTCCTGGTTCATCTTGTAACCTTCAGGCTGGATAAACTCTCTCTGTAGAGAAATAAGTAAACAATAAATATTTGCCTTTCTCCTTCTGAAAAACCTCTGAAGATGTGGATTACATAGTCTCCCTAGGCAGCATATTTTGTCATTTCTCCATCGCTACTGTTTGAAATTTTTTCAGCACGTTTAATCAAAATCTCCTTTGCTTCAGTTTAGGCTCATTATTCCCTGCACTCACCACATGAGATCCAGAGCACATTATTTCCCCCAGCTTTATCGACACATCTGCATTTTCTAAACAAAATATTTCTATTTCCTTTAGTCTTTCCCTGTAGGATATTACAAATGGGGTATGTCTTTTAGATGTCCAATCATTCCAGTTGCTTCTCTTCAATTTCCACCAAAATGGTCCAATCTCTTCTGGAGTCTCACAAGTGAGAATTAAAAGCCCTTACCCACAGAATCTTGCACAGTAAACTAACCTCATGTCTAATATGCTTGACATACTTCTTTATATACTCCATTGCAATGTAACTTTTTAAAGCACAGAATGTTTTTGATATAATTCAGTCTAGAATTCAGATCCGTTGTTGGTCCTTGTTGGTAGAACTGCTGTCAAATTCACATTTTCCAATCGTGTATTTGTGCAGCTGACTACTCCAGATGAATATGGAGTGTTTGCATTTCTTTTATTGAATTGCATCCTGTGATATACATATAAAACCGATGAACTGCTTTTGTTGCAGTTCTACATATTGCTGATCTCCTGTCCTCAATCCTGTGCCCTCCATGTTCTTCATTTACTAGATTCTGAGTGGCATCTTGGAATACCCAACAACTTGAAAAGTGTGTTTAGCACTCATTTTGAATCTTTCAGAAAGGCACCTAAGTAGTATTTTTCTATTTCTGCTCCTTGTTTTGTTCTCTATTAAAACCCTAGCTGATAGCTTTCACCAGCAAGCCTTCTTGATTATTTATGCCTCCTCCTTCAAAATGGCATTTAGCTTGAAAGAGTGCACACTGGGATGGCATCCATTACTTCATGTTTTTAATGTGCTCTTGGCATCTCTTGTTATAGCCAGAAAGGGTACAGGCTCCTTCTCTGCTAAACAGCCCAGTAGGTTCCTGCTTTCCCGAATGAGGTAACTAAGGACTTGGGAAGGTTAGCATGTCTATCTTGTACAACAATCAAGAACAGCCAGGTTTTAGCTGCCAGTTTTCAGACAATCTTGGGCTCACTCTGCATACATTCTTCTGCAGAATGCATTAAGAAGCAGGGTGAGAGGACCTGAAGGAAAGCAGGACTATTGGCATTAAAATTTTGAAGTCTTTACTTTCAGCCTAGCTTTCTTTTTTTTTCCTTCCCAGATTCAAGCACCTAAATTCCATCACTCACCGCTAATTGCCATGAAAAATGGGTAAATCACATTATGTCCCTCCTTTACAGGCTGGCCAAGTTATGCAGAATAACATAATATCATTCTTCATTATTTCTTGAGTGCAAGTGAAATGAAGTGTGTAGCAGAGGTGACAGGTACCAGTGTGGGAGATGACGGATCCTGACAATTATCAATCTAGATAATAATGTCTTGCTCTCTTAGCCATACTATCTTTTAGTATTTTTGTTTATGTCTTTTTATGCACTAATACAAACACTTTCATTCATTTTCTCCCTTTGCATTTTATCAAAGGGTTAATACTTCTGTGTAAGCAGAGTGGGATTCAAGGGCAAAACAACAATCAATATTACTAGAGGCTGTGGGATGTTAATTGTCCAGCTCTGCTTCCTGGTTTGTTTTGCTGTTGGCTTTTTTTTTCAAATCTTTGCCTTTATTGATTCCCTACCTCCCCACTAATCCCTTCCAGAAAAAAGGATGGCTGTCACATCCTTCTAAATAAAAGTGACAGCTCGGATGGTAGTGCTCAGGTGAACAATCATAGGCTATTTGTACCAGGAACTGCTGATGTTATTGAGGGCAAGTGCAAGTAAACAGAGGTTACCCACTTCTTTATTTGCTACCTATCCTCCACACAAAGTGCCATGACAGCACAGTCTGTGCATCCTAACACATCTGAACAACAGGCACCAGAGATGCTTGGAGGTGTTGTACCTGACACCTGGGAGCTCTCTGAATTTCTGACTGCTTTCTGAGACACAACAGTGGGCACCCAGGCTGCCTGCCATTGCACACTGGAGCCCTTCCACAGAGACCTCCTGTGTCCTTTCCCACCACTGCTGCTGCAAGAGCAGCTGGGAGAGCCAGAGCTGAACATCCTGGATCCCATGTAAACTGCCAAGACAGGCAGCCTGAAGGGCAGGTTTCTGCCTGAAAGGAACACTGGCTGGGCTGGGGAGAATTGGGGGAAGGAGAGACTGCTCCTATGGATTGGTATAGAGGGGTCCTAATGAGCCTTCTTGCCTGGGAGAAGCTACAGAGGTGTTTCATGTGGTCCTAAACTGTATGGGTAAGGTGAGAGTTTGGAGGAATTCCACCACAGAGATATGGCCACCACTGGCAGATTCAGGGCACTGTGGTGTGTAGCCACTACTGGCGTAGGGAAGAAGTGAGGATCCAGTCACATTCCATGCTTGGATCTCTGCTCTGAGACAGGAGGAAATTGTCATTGTGCACACTTCGTAGGAAATAATGAGTCCATGTGTAGAAAATCATTTTCCCCTCTATTTTTTCTCTCTCTTGTAGCACTTCAATGTATCTTGGCCAGTGTAACTTAATTGTATCAAACACTCTCCTCCTGAAATCCAAATCTTCCAAAGTTTCATTATCACAATCCCAAGCTATAAACAGATAATATTATAGGCAAAGGGACCAGAGCAAACACTTCAATATAACAAATATTTGCTCTGTGCCATTATTTTATCTGACTTGTATTATTAGCGTTACTGGTTTGACCACAGGTAAAACAGCAGCAGGTTGAGCAATAAGCCACTATTCTCTTCACAAGGAAGAGCAAAGGACAAAACAGCCCTCGGTAACAAACATTTCCATGAGCCAGGCTGTGATGAGCTTTGTAATAAAGGCAAAACAAACCAAAAAAGTAGGGGTTTGGAGCATCAAAAGGATGCCTGCAAGAACAAAAAGTCAGCAGTGCTGAAAGTGATAGATTGACACAAACACAGTGTCTTTGGAGTATGGAACATCAATATTATAAACAGATGAAAAGCAATTATAAATGAAAACAAAACCATAATATATCTGGAAAGACAAGAAAATTATCAGTCAGAGGGAGGGGCATTAATTAGGACATGCAGAGTAGGAAATCAGAGACAGAGCCCATTAACAGCTCATAGCCCCAAGCTAAATTCAAATAGGAAACTCAAAAATGACACTTATACATGGTCTGACACACATGGGGTACAGCTGTGATGAAAGCAAGACTTAGTTCTGCCGTGTTTTATGAAGTATGGCAGTATCCCCCTGCAGTGCTTTGGCTTACTGATGAGGAGGATGGCAACACTGATCCAGACAAGGCAATGCTCAACCATGACCCCAGCACCCACACCACAGAGGTGAGACCACCTCCGAGCTGAATGGGATGAAGACTCCTCACAGATGAAACACTTTTCTTACACTAAAATAACACAAATTAACTCAGGATGGTGTCTTCAGACCCCTCAGATGCCGTCACCTGGCACCAGACAGACTATCTGGTTGATGGAAGTTTCCAATAATCATGCAAAAGAGACCACCTGCAACAATGAATCTCAGTGGTGAGCCTGGAGCAAAGTCTCACAGCTGAAGATGCCACACAGAGCTTTTAAAAGGCAGGGTTAGCCAGTAGGCAAAGACTGTCTGGCCTTGCAAAAATAATGGAGTCTATCATTACACACCGAGGAGATTCCCTGGCAACTCTTAACTTGAGTATTTTGTTAACAAGCAAAGGAATACAGTCACGAAATGACTCCTATGATTCTGAGAACATGTAAAAGCAAATGTGGATTTCAAGAAGGAAATAAAATCACCAACTGGTGTGTACTTTGCAGTTTTAAACAACTGTGGGTTGCTGAAAATCTCCAGCTATGAGTCTTCCACTCAGCTCTTAATTTCTTCATGAACACATGTGAGGTAGAAATCACCAGAACTAAACTCACATGAATCCCTGAAAGACAAATGTCTCAGGAAAGTAACAGATGCTGAAGAGAATGAAATTTCGTGATGCATACTGGTTTGTTTCAGAGTCCAGCAACTATTATTTCTAAAGTTGCTCAAAAAAAAAAAGAAAAAAAAGGAAAAACATAAGAGAAGTTGCTGTGAAACAACAGAAAGCCATGGAGAAGACACAAGGTGCAGAAGTGCTTCCTTCGAGCAGCCTCTGGAGAAGGACAACCTGTGGAGAGCAGCATTACAAAAGAGGTCTTAGTTTTGGCCATTGTAGTATTTGACAGCATAAGAAAATGGGTATTCAGACTGTCACTGGAGATAACAGATCTAAAGATCATTTCCTGAATAGCAAGCATGCCTGGAGAAGAACCTCTTAGCCACAGAAATGAGTCTATGCTGACATTTGTAGCCAGCAGAGATGGGAAGTATCAATTGTTTAGGAAGAGAATACATGTGCTGTCATACAGGGTTACTAAAGGTGAAAAGGCAATTAAAGGGCCTTGAATCCCTAAGGGTCATTGCCTAAGCCTCCTGAAAAATTAGTCCATATGTTCTGTATTGTTTTATTTGACTGGAAACCAGATTAGGACTGTATGATATATACATGGGAAGTGGATGCAGCTTCATGTTGCTTACAATCACAGGAGATTCCCACGTGCACTCTTTGGGAAAGAAACATAAGGAAGTACAGGTTATGCAAGGGGTCCTCTGCCTTTGGTATTTCCTATCCCATGTTGTCTGCTCTTTACTTATCCTGTCACCTGATACAATGCTCTTGCAGAGAGAGATCTAGACATGATCACACTGAAAGAGGACAATATTTCTGAGGTGTAGTATTTTATCTCCCCTTTGGCTTTATTGATCAACCATTAGCTTTAGATTAAATGCTGCACTGTGATTTTGATTCAGCTGCTGAAAGAACCTTGCCTATGAAGCCTATTCTCTTATGCCCTGAAGTCATTCCTTAAGGTAGGTCTAAAACTAAGGCTGAAGTTTTGGGAAGGATTGTCTTTCCCCCGCCACATTAACCCTTTGTTATGGGTGTAACCATTAATGGTTCTCTTGTGGTATGGGGAAATATTCGTGAGGAAACCTCTCTCCAAGAAGTGCTCTCATATGCCTCCAGCCACTCAGGAGTAAAGTAGAGATTGTGCCCACACTGGATTGCATTGCTCATTCCCAGGATATTAGCAGATCTAAACGTTTTTGCTCAACTTTGACTTTTAAACAACTAGTTCTTTATTTCAAATGAAGCAGAAATCATTGCAGAAAAGATTCTTGGCAGCAGTTTTTTGTCTGGCTTCCTGAGGAATGCGCCCGCTTTAAAAACTGAATGAAAAACCAATGGCACATAAAACTGCCTCATGACAATGCTGGCAGTTCTACCAGTTTCTCATCCACCCACATTTACCAAACACTATGCATTATGTTAGAATTGTAACTTTGAAATGATAACCTCTGAGGACATGCTTTTTAATCACCAGTATCTAATTTTCTACTTTCAGAGAGCTGTAGAAGTGTTATTTGAATAGCGGGTACCAGGTTTTAAATTTCTGCAGTGATTACAATATCCTGTTAGTGATAGTATCAGAAAAGTCCTTCAGTTGAGACCTTCTGGATTCTCACACTCAAAGAAAATATTTTAGCAGCAGAGAAGAAAAAGCTCAGTATTTTCCAATCAGCTTAGGTCCAGCATGGAACACACCTCAGTGTTCTTTTGGCTCCTATTATGGTGAAAGTTTGAGTATTCCTACTTTATATTGCACAGAATATATCCCAAGTATGATGCTTAATATGACTTGAAAAAGCCTTTTAAGCAATATTAAACTTATTTCACATTAATAATTTTTTTTTTCTCAGCAACTGTAAACATCAACCAGTCTATAAAGACGAAAATGTTCCTGCTCTGAACAGGAAAGTTTCAAGTTTTGTGGCTGAGTACGTCAGCACCAGAGTTCCAACATGACATGCAGAGCTGAAGACCCAAATTATAGGCCACTCCAAAAACAAAAGTTTAAAAAACAGCCACTCCCCTGTTTCAAAAACTCTTTTGTATTCTTTCTGGTTTCTCTAAGAACAAGTTGTTGATGATGGTATTTTCCTACTGTATTTACACAAGCCTAGAGTTATAAAAGCCAGGCAGGCAGCGCTACCCAGCTGGAAGTTGATATTCACTTGTGTAATGGCTGCCCTGTGAATAGGGCAGACTTCTTGCATAAACTCAGATTTGTGGGATTTGACTTTTTCTCAAGCTGTGCTTGCAGCCCAAGCTTCGAGTGTGATCTACACTGGTACCTAGTTGCAATTGCTCAGTATCTCTGAAAATCATGTGGTCCCTACACACTGATAAGGAGCTTAACTCCATATGCTTTGCTTTGAAAGACTAGTGTTTTTTTAGATGAAAATCTAAAAGCTATCATAGCATTTCAGACCAGTAATAAGATTTTATCAGATTATGATCCCTTTACTTGCACAATCTGTGTTTTACCTAAATAGCCTGATGAGGCTTAAATGCCTCATGCTAGCCTCTTTCTGAGTGGTGTGTCACATGCCGAGAGCAGAAGAAGCTGAAAGTCACTGCTACCACATGGCCATGCCAAACAGCAGCAAGGATCTGACTGAAGCAGATACCCCCAGACAGATGCGACTAGCGATCCATGCCTCCTTCCCCTCTGCTCCTTGCTGACTTCAGACATTCATCCTCAGAGCAATGTGGACAGGAGATGGTTCCCACAGCCATACCCAAACTTGGGACACCAAGCACTTCCAGTCACAGGTCTGCCCATGCAAGAGGTTTACTTCTGCCCTTTGTCATAGGCGAACCTCTTTGCTAATGGGGTGGTCTGGCGTCCCTAACCAGCAGCACTCGTGCTACCTTGGTTGCTTACTTGCAGTCATAGGCACATTTTGGCGTGCAGCATGGGCCATCAGTGATTTCACTCAGTATCGCCTGAGAGACATGAAGCTGCTGAAAGCACAGGTGCTAACCTGGGTGTTTTAGAAAGCCATCTCCACATGGCTAACTGGTACACTGATTGCTGATAGCTTGAAATATTTGCTGTTGGGGTTCACTATCCTGAAATTATTCACGCGCACCCACTCCCACACGCGTCACGAAGAGAAGAAAACGACCGCGTTCAGCCTTTTAGTGCTGCAGGTATGCAACATATATAAATGTATATATAGTGTCCGTGACGGGGCAATAATGGATTTCCTCATAGAAAAAAAAAAAAAGTCATAAACCACCCAGCGAGCATACGCTCCCGAGGAGCGCCCTGCCGCGGGCACGGCCGCTCCGCCTCCGCCGAGGTGCTGCCGGCACCGGGGCAGCCCAGAGGCTCCGCCGCGGCACCGCGGCTCCCCGCGGTGCTGTACACTCGGCCCCAAGCTGCCCTGCCCTGCCCTGCCCTGCCCTGCCCTGCCCTGCCGTGCCGTGCCGTGCCGAGCCGAGCCGAGCCGCGCCACACAGCCCCTCCTTTGTCCCCGCCCCAGCCGGTCCGGGCCCACCCCCGGCGGCGGAGCTGCTGCGCCGCCGAGCCATGCGAGGCTTTAAGTGGCAGGTGCGGGGGAGCGGAGCACACGCGTAAGCGGCGGCTGCTGCGGCCCGGCGGTAGCGGCGGCGGGCGCCTTTCGGCTCGGCGGGAGCCGCGGCGGAGCGGAGCATGTCGGTGGCGACCGGGGGCAGCGAGGCGGCGGCAGCAGCGGGCGGAGGCGGCGGGAACCGCGTTTTCTTCCAGAGCCCCCGCGGCGGCGGCGGGAGCGGCGGCTCCTCCGGCAGCTCTTCCCGGGAGGACTCGGTGTCGGCAGCGGCAGCCGTGGTGCAGGTCCAGCAGCGGCGCCACCAGCAGGGGAAAGTGACGGTGAAATACGATCGGAAGGAGCTGCGGAAGCGGCTGGTGCTGGAGGAGTGGATCGTGGAGCAGCTGGGGCAGCTCTACGGCTGCGAGGTGCGGGGCCGGGGTCGCGGGGTCCCCGGCGCGGTTGCTGTCGCCGCAGTCCCCTCGCCCGCCGCTGCCTCCCTCGCCCCCGGCATCCTCCTCCTGCCCCGAGTCGCATTTCGGCGGTGGGCAGGGGAGTGCTGTCACCGCCACCTCCAAATGACATTCCCGGTCCGCCGCCCCCACCCCGCCGCTGCCCCGCGCCTCAGTGGTGCCCCGGCTCAGGGAATGGTGAAAGGTGCCCCATGTCCTATAGAAAGGGTGTTCCCCGTGCCTTCCCGAGGTGAATGGGAGGGGACCACCCTTTGGGGACGGGCGGTGGCAGTTGCACGAGCGGGCATGGAAGGGTCCTTCTCCTCCGGGGGTGGGGGGCCCGGCGACTGCGGCGGGTCCGGGAATGCCAGGAGGTTCGCCCGCGGGGGTGGTGGCCGGGAACCGCTGTCCTTGCAGCCTTCCAGGGCAGGGCGCACCGGGGCTCCGAGGCGCTTTCCACGGGCTGGTCGGCCGTCAGTCTCCGTTAGCGGCGAGTTGGCCCCGCGCCGGGGAGCCCGGCGGGTCGGGGAGCAGAGCGATGCGCTGGGCACAGGGCGAGCAGCAGGAGGGAGCGGGACCTGCGCGGGGGCTGTGCGGAGGCGGCTGGTGTAGAGGAGAGACTCCGGTGCGGGTACGGTCCCCTCTGGATCGTGGTTTTGCGTTACCCCGACCTGCAGGACCGGGAAAGACACTGGCCAGGAAATCTCAGTGAGCAATTCGGAGATCATTGGGATGAGAATCGAAGACACCGGGGGCTTGTATGCACCTGATTTGTACGGATCAAATCTGTTTTTCTGTTACTCTGGGCAGAGAGCGAGTGTTGCCAGAATAAGTTCTCTTTTGTAGAGGACAGATGAGCAGGAGGATGTTTCAAGATTGTTCAAAAGAATGGCAATTGTTGTCTTCCTTGTGGAGATAACGATGTTGTAAGTTAAGGTAGTACCAGTACTTTGTTTTGTCAAGGCTTCATTAAAAATGTAGACCTCTAATCCCCGGTGGATCGTATCTCCCTTTCACCTCGGGTATTTACCCTTTAAAAGGATCAAAACGTTAAGGCTAAACAGAGGTTTGCACGTACTTTTCCCATCAGTACTCTAATTCGCTTTTGTTAGAGACTTCTGAAGTGAGATTTGTTGAAGCCAGATGAGAATTTTGCAGCTAGCATGTCCAGGAGCCAACATCTCCCTCCTGAGCATGCTGGAGCTAGGAAGACAAGAGCTTGACAGTCTTTGAGGTTTGGATGTCTTGAGTGAATGTGAAATTATAAATAACCTGGATGGAATATCTAGCACACACATAATACAAATGTTTAAAGAAACTCCTTTAATCTCAAAAGTGATTTATTGGCAAATTTATTAAAAAGACACATAAAAACTGTGCATGTGTCAAGTTAAACATCCTTAACTGTTCACATCCATGAGCTGTGGGAAAGAAAGATACAAATGGAAACTCCAGTTAATAAAAATAAGCAGTTCTTGGTTTTCATCTTAGTGTGACTTGCCTCTCCAGTCTCACGACTTGTTTGGCCACATAGCCTGTAGGCTGTGAGGATTTTTCTGAGGCCGGAAGTGTTCACAGTTTTTTGGGTGAACTGATGATTCTGTGCCTGCTCAGGCTGATAACGTAGTTAGTGTCTGGCTTGCTGGATCTGTCTGCTGGTTTGACTCTCGCTGTTCAAAAGCACCAGCCCTGTTTGGGCTGCGTGCTTGTGACATACAGGTGAGCTTGTTCATAAGAAAGGATGTGGTGTGCGGGACCAAAGCAAAGCCCAATGGAATTGTTGCTGCTCTTCACAATATTCAAATCACAGGCTTGTTGGAGGAAAATTGTTCATTCTTTTACTTATTATAGTTGTTGCTTCCAACTAAAGTAGAAGGAGGTCTGCTTTATAAGGTCTCTCTTAAGGTGGAGACCATATATAGCTGCATAAAAATAACTTGTTTGATGATTTGGTTTCTGAGGTGACTTTTAGGGGGGAAAGTGGTTTAACATAACAAATTTTTTTAGATTTGCAGGCCAAGGGAAAAATATTTAAGTAATCTTCTGCTCTTCTTTGCTATTATGCCTGATCCCTATCCAGAGTCAGCACAGATGATGGTAGTGAAAAGGTCAAGCTATTAATATGCTATCAGAATAAAGTTTTAGATGTATGATGAGTGTAGTGATTAAAGACAATAGCAATTTAATGCAAGATGCTTTGCTTGAATCTGCTTGAATTACTTCTAGGCTTAGAGATGTAGCTCTCAGGCTGAAATTTAATCACCTATGCAGACAGTTAATAACCCTGTCTGAGGGCAGGTTGGGATGGGGGTTGGGAATTGCTCACTTCAGTTTCTGTGGAAGATCTGCAATAGCTTCCCAATGCAATGACATTTAAGTTCTGTAATGATCTAAAATCTTCCAGGTTGTCAGAAATAGCCATTGAATTTTTAATCCTGGAAGAGCTAACCAATGTCAGTGTTTCATTGCTGTTCTGATTCAGAGCTCTATTTCTAAGAAGCTGTGCTCTTAGAAATGCTTCTTCATTTCTGGGAAGAGCAGAAATAAGTAGAGGATGCTTGCAGTATGGTGCACTGAAAGTCTGTAAGAAGACTTCCATGTCTCTTTGTGGGACTGCATAAATGTAGTGCCTGCTCACTGTTTTCCATTTAAATAATGCTTGCTATTATGATGAGATTCATCCGTAAGTGGATACTTTCAGAATAACTCCCTTTATTAAAGCTAAACATGTACTCATAGTCTCTCAAGTACTTGCAAGTTAAGTCAGCTATAAAGCCTGTCTTGGCATGGTGACAAAGTTTAGGAGATGAGGTTGGGAAATAATGAGACAGGTTTGTTTGTGTTCTTTTTCTAGTGGATCTTGTCTTTACTGATACATTTTTAGTTTTAAAAATTGGATGCCAAGCCATATAATGGTGTAGGGGGTGTGACTTCGAAGGAGCTATTTGAGACTATTTTTAATGAAGACCTCAGTTATATGACACGGAGATTAGCTTTAGAAAGGTTACTTCCACATGATGCAGACTTTAGGGATGGAAGACCCTTTACCTGAATGGTAAAGGTTATCAAGGTAGAAAGCTTTAATAGGACCAGAGAGACTTAAGCAGGATTTGTTTGGCACCAGAACCTGTCAGGCTAATGTACTCAGGTCAGATGCTTCAGGTGAATGTCGGTCTGGCTGTTTGCTCCTGGGACTGCTTCATTTTTTTAAAAAAGTAAGTTTTTAAACCTGTTTGTTCTGGTTTCTGTGAATGCTGAAACTGAGGTTGCAGTTGCAAATTAGTGTATTGAAAATGCAATGCCTTATTTACAGGACTTGAACTGGCTTCAGTGTTGACCTTTATTAGGTATCTTGGTACTAAAAATAGTTTCTCCACAGATGCTTTGTGTTTTGGGCTGTCCATTATTGGTTAAGAATTTCAAAATAATGCTGCACAGAACAACTTACATCATCAGTATTCATTCCCTGATGGTTTGCAACTTGTAGTTCAGCATAAAAGTGGTGACAGACCAGTTTTCCAGATGGATAATCTATGTTGTGTGCACCTGCCAAACCTGTATGACTTTGTATATGAAAAAAGGGACCACTGGACTTGTCTGCAGAAACCATTCAATTTTGCAGGTGAATTTCTATGCTCTGGATTCCTGTCTATGTGTAGCCTCTGCTTTAAATGGCACACAGATTTTTGCACAATAATGAAGAAAGATTTTGCTTGTGCTATGCGTTTGTTGCTGAATATTTTTTAATGTGGAGATTTGCATGTGCAAATCAAATGAGCCCCTAGACTTTGCACTCTAAAAGCTGAATACAAGACTTGCCTTCTGAGATATTGCTGAGCTTAGCTGAGTAATCAACTATTTTATTAGAGTATGTCTAGTGTTGTTTGGAAGTCAGTGCTTGGCAGGGAATATGATGTTGGTCTGGAAGTACCAGAGTGTTGTGTCCAAGCTTATTATTTTTTCCATTCCAGGAATGGAAATATCCTGAGATTGTGTTTAAAAATTAACTGTACAATAAAATACAGTTGGAAGAACTGCCCATAAAGGCCCTTCAGGCATTTCCTTTGAAAGTACAAATCCATGTCAAACTGAGAATTGTTATGTGTTAGATTTTCTTCAATCTTCTGGTACAGATACTGCAATGGCAAGAGTGGCATGAAGCACTGAAATGGGTAAGGGATTTCATGTTGGCAGTGGAGTATGGGAGGGAAGGGAGCAGTTTAACTCAGTCCTGCATGGATCAGGAGCTCCCTTCACCTAGTTGCTCAGTGACTGCAGAGCTGGAGAACCCTCTTTGTCTTCCTGAAGCTGCTGGGATATGCTAGCATTTCCATCCACACACACTGTCTTTTCCAAAACAGCCTGGTCAGCATGCTGCTAAGGCTGCCATGTGGTGTTGTGGATCTGATGGCATGATCAGGTATTACTGATGCCTCAGGCTCTAGTGAGATAATGTTTGAAATTCATGACTCATTTCTCAGAAAGGCTTTTGGTAAGAAAATCCACGGAATAAAACACTATAGAAACAAACTTTTCCCCACAGTCTCACTCTTTGAATAGACTTCTTCTAACTTGGACTAAAATCTCTGAAATGGTAATTGCATGTGGATTCCTTTCTCAATGAATTAGAAATGGAAAGAGGCTGAGAAGGATCTAGGAACTAGGGAGAGTGTCACTTCTTTAAAAAGACGCAGGTTAGTAGGAGGCATATTGAAAGATTTCTTTCTTTGGGAGATTGAGTCTTACCTTTTAGCTGCATTGGAGTAAAGTACTCGTAGGTCCATCAACTTGCTTAGAAATTTATTTGGATTATTGATTTTGGACAGCTCTTACAGGTCTCCATGTTGTACAGCACGAACTTTGGTGTCCTCTGTTGAGGGCAAGGATACTGCACAACATACTTGTGTCAGTTGAAGGGTTGCTGTCATCAGAGACCTGTAAAGGCAACACAGGTGCAGCAAAGGCTTATTCTGTCATGTGGCAGCCACAGAAAGGTATTTGAATCTCAAGAGCAGAAAATGGAAAGCCTAAGAAATGCATGTTATTTTAAAACAAGCCTTGAGAAATGCATGCAGTTCTTTTGAGAGGAGTGGGCTTAAGGATCTGTGAGGGTGGGAAGCACCTGATGGTGGTAAAGCCAGAGCCTTATGTTTCTAAATGAACTTCTTAAATCTTGCCTTAAGTTCTAAGGACCCTACTCTAGTAGGAAATGTACCACTGTTCAGCTACTGCTGAACTTGCCTTTTTTTTGCATGTAAAATGTGTGCAACAGTGCAAAGGAAATCAAGGAGAGAAGTTCATCACAGTCAAGTGCAAGGTTCTGTACATGGGTCGACGTGGTCCTAACCACAAATACAAGTGGGATTGAAAGCAACCCTGAGCAGGTTGGAAAGCAGCGCATGGAAAGCGGCGTGGCCAGCAGGTCAAGGGAGACAGTTCTTCAGCATTTACTTACTCTTATGAGACCTCACCTGGAGTACTGCAACCAGCTCTGGGGCTCCTGGCATAAGAAGGGCATGAACCTGTTGGAGTGAGTCCAGAGGAGGGCCTCAAATATAACTGGGGAATGGAGCACCTCTCCTGTGAAGGCCAAGAGTTGGGGATTGTTCAGTCTGGAGAAGAGAAGGCTTCAGGGAGACTTAGAGGGGGCCTGCAAGACAGCTTGAGAGGGGCATGCAGTAAGAGAGGAAGGAGGAATGGCCTTAAACTGACAGAGGGCAGGCTTAGATGAGGTATTAGGAAGAAATTCTTACTGTGGTGGTGGTGAGGCACTAGAACAGGTTGCCTGGAGAAGTTGTGAGCTTCTCATCCCTTGAAGTGTTTAAGTTGAAGTTGGATGTGGCTGGCCTAGGGGAAGATGTCCCTGCCCATGGCAGGGGGATTGGAGCTAGATGAACTTTAAGACCCCTTCCAACCCAAACCTTTCTATGATTCCAAGAAAATGATTTTTCTACTATTTGATTTTGTTTAGTCTAGACATCATTTCTGCACTGCTCATGGTTCATTGTTTTATCTGAATTAGCAGCAATATTCTTGACTTCCAGTTTAAAGCTTCACAACACAGATTATCTTTCAGCAGCTATTCCATAGCATTTTTTTTGTCCTTTTCCTCTCTGTTCAAGATTCAGCTGGTCTCTTCGCTGAAGCTGTAGGTGTGGTTGTTTTATAACAAGGTGAATAAATTTATTGCTTACATCACTTAAGATTTTATAATTGTACTTCTTACTAACAGTAGCTTCCAATCTTTGTGGCTACAAAGACTCTTGTGCCTTTAGGCAAATCGTTTTACACATAGCTGGTACTTGATTATCCAGGGTAACAAAGGAGAGGAGAGGGTGGGTGGGAGAATGTGGATACAATGGAAAAATTGTAGATACAAAAAAGAGGTAAATTCTGCTATAAATCATGCAGTGAATGTACAGCTGAAGGAGAAGAGGGGGAACTGGTCATTAATCTACCATTTTTTACCATTCAGGTTTATCACAAAAATGCATTATATTGCTTTTGGACTTGAGTGTAGTTTGGATGTGTCTGTACTTGTAGCACAATTAAACTACAACATGGATGATCTATCCACAGATAGCTGAGAGCAGGTTATATTGCACTTTGTTGAAGGTGCTGGGCTGATTTGAGCGCTGTTGGTGTCTTGTAACCCTGTGTTATGACAGAGTAGGATCTCTCTCCTTATTCTCAGTGCTTTGTTTTAGCTGATATAACCTGTGCTGACGAAACAAATGCCTGAAACAAAAATAACCCTGTTTAAATGAGGAAAATACCTATTTCATAGAATGTCTGACTCCTCTTATAAGGCATAGGGAATATTTCTAAATAGGTCTTGTATCTAAATTAAAAGATGTGAAATTAAGTCCTACTTCAACTAGAACAAGCAGTGTGATAGTTTACTCTCATGACCTCCCTAAACTCATTCTCTTTTGATTCACACCTTGCAAAGACTGGCTGAGCTCCTGGTTGCATTCTCATAATTCTCTTTAGAACAGGTTATGAGCCACTTTAAAAACACTGTAACGGGACTTAAAACCCAACCAAAAAACCCTATGTGGTTTGTAGAGCACTGTATACTGTATACATTGTATACTACTGTATATAATGTGTACATACTTTGCATAATATTCTGACAGTGAAGGAGATACCAATGAGGAAAAAAAAAAGCTATCCCATCTCTAACCTGATTCAGTCTGAGTTATGGTCCCCTTGTCTCTTGTCACTACAGGTGATATAGCAGCAGCAGCAATATCAATCCATTCTTCCAGTCTTGCCTGCAGTATTCAAAAGCCAAGTTCTCATTTTTCCCTGCCTTACATCTAACTCCAGAAACTTCTATTTGACAGCACAAATTGAGTAGGTTATACACGATCATCCATCTTTGTCACCACAACTTTTGGCTGTCTGTTGTAAAACATTAGCAGCTTCTTTTGCTGTTCTCCAGTGTGGCACATGGAATTATGGAAGTCAAGACTTCTAGAACCTATTAATGCTGGAGAAGGAGTATAAAATCTTAATTGTATGCAGTCCATACAGCAGCAGTACAACTGTATTTCAAAGGATAGAATAAATTTAGTCTGTTAAAGATCTTCTTGGAACAAGGAATTGTTTGGGCAGAGGTACACACTGAAACAAATCAAATCTTCTTTGAAGTGATGAGTATTTAATTCTGAGGATCACATTTCATTAGCAGAACTGTTACCTCCCCTCCACGCTCCGCCACTGCCTCCCACCCTGGAAGCATGGTATCTATTCTAGGAAACCAGTTCAGCATGGCATCTTAAACTATTTTCAGGGAACACACAGATCGCAGCCCCAGAAGGCATCTTGTATATTTTCAATCCATGTGATATTTATCAGTAGCATAGATCTAGTGGCTCTAAGTATAGAGAACAATTATAACATGTTACTATAGGTCTTTAATTATTAGAACACTTGTAGATGATTAATTCAGTGTAGTACTGTTCAGCCTGTAAAGCGAAGGTAGTATAGAAGATATTGTAAGAAAATTAAGAGGCTTAATGGTAAGTGAATGGCTAGTGTGTGTAGTGGTGCTGGTCTAGAGGTGACAATTCTAGTGGTGACTCAGAAGAGTTCACCATTATAGATATGCTGCCAACATGAGGATCACACACTTCAGTCCTCTGTGTTGGACTTCATAAGTGCAAATGATGGCACAATCAATGCCTAATGAATCCTCTTACCAGACTGTCTTAATAGGATTACCTTCCAGAACACAGAACTGGGAAGGCTCTCCTAGGTCACATGGCCTGCCTTGTTATTTGCAGATAAGCTCTTTGCATTTGATATAACTTTTTAATGGAGTAACTCAGTTACATGATGTTTCTTTCCACATTATTTCATGTATTTAAATATGACTTTTAAACCCTTTAGACACTAGGATCTTTCGCATCCCTTCCATAAAATATAGAAAGATGTAAACCAAAGACCAGTACTTGCTTGGAATGAGCTTGCTTGGACTTTCACTCTGGGGTGAAGTTTAAACAGATTGTAAATGTGCTTTACAGTCTGGTCTTACTCTGAGTATCATCAGACTCAAGTGATGACCACAGCTGAGGGGCAGAAGTATTAAGACAGTCATTCTCCTGTAGGTCACTTACTACTTTATAACAAAATTCGTATTTTGAGTACATCTGCAGACTCTGAGAGAAGTGTGCTTACTAATATTTCATGGAATTAATTTAGCACTCCTTAGAAAATATGTTAGTGGTTTAAGATCCTAACTTATTTTAGCACTTAAATGATAACTTTTTTGAAGTAGATATCTAAATTAACTGTAGAATTAACTCTACTTTAAACACAAAGAATGCCCTTAGCCTTTACAGTTGGTTGCTTTGCATTTTAAAAGATAGTACCTGAAGCATGTAGTGCATTTTTTTGTCAGAAAAGAATTCCAAATGTTCTGGAATAAACTATTGTGTCTTTTTGTTTTTTTAATGCTGGTAATAATCATGCTGTTTTAGGTTTATAGTCAAATTTTGTATTCCTGTTTTAGCTGTGTTGAGGTCAAACTGCTTAGTCTTCTTTCTTAAAACATTAACAAAGCTCCCTAGAATTTGGATTATGTTGAAATTGAAAACTGAATCCTGAGTGCAGGTACTGGTGAGGGGAAGGAGTGCTGGTGGTAGCTAGTTCACTGGCAGCCAGAAACATTCCAGCTCTAACTTCAGCTGTTACTGCAGTACTGCCTAGTCTGCTTAGATAAAGATTGAATCAACTTGCTTATAGCTAGCCAACTACTTTTTGTTTATTAAACCCAAACTCTTAGGCAGAAGATTTGCTTTAGTGTTGTGAAGTAATTGTGGTAACCAGAGAATTCATTTATATGAGGAAGCAAGGTATCAGTCTTTCACTGTATAATCTAGAGACTGTCTTGTCTCAGGCTGGGGGCAACAGAGGCTTCCAGGACTAGTTCTGTAAAAATTGACACCTAAACATGATTTCTGCCTTTTTTTTTTTCCCCCCAGTATGTCTCTGAACACTTTTTCATCTTCATTTTTTAAAGTTCTTACCAGATTTCACCTTAAAATATGTAATGACTACATTTAGTATTAGAATTGTTAGCTCTTACTCTTGGTTAGTAGTTTGCAGTGCCTTTAATGTGGCAGGTGGAAGGAGGCAGGACTACGTGCCATAATACTTTTCTGGGAATCTGACAGTGAGAAGAAGAACTGGAATCAAACAGGGGTCCTATATAGTCTTCAGCTGCTTTCTCTTTTTGTCATCCTTGGTGGGATAGTCACAGCAGGTTATACTACCTCCTGTATCTGAAGTTGTTTATGAATTCATTTTAAAGATCCCTCAGGCACTTTTTGCATGTTTTGCAGTTCAGGGACTTGCCTGTGTAGCCAAGTGGTGTCTCTGGCCCCCAGGGAAGAGGAGTGTCTGCTTTAAAGCATGTTAGAACTCCTGCTGATATTTCTTGACACCAGTGGACCAAAGCCAAAATGCATTGACTGCCAATCCCTGGCCTGCCTGCTGCTCCACATGAGTATCTGGGGGGAGGGAGAGTCATCACTCTGTAGGGCACACTGCTATGCCCAGGCACCATTTGGAGGAATGACTTGTTACAAACCATGAGAAACTCTCTGTATCTCTTGCATACTAAATTTCTTCAAAAAGATTACATTGCTTCTAGATTCTGCAGGATGCAAGTGCACTTGTTTTGATACCACTGAATGAAACATTCCCCCCCTCTGCCCCAGAAAACAGACTTCTTGTCTCTCATGTTAAATCTTAAAGGACCTAATATTTCTGGCTAAAGATGTAATAATGATTGAAAACTGTCTCCTGTTCCAACCAGTAGCACTTTAATTGGCTGCTAAGACAAAAATGTGGTGAGAAGACTATGAGTGTGTCAGATGCTTGATGTACCCATACTGTATGACTTTTATTGCAGAAGTCAATTTACACGCAGCTTCTCAGTGTAAAGAAAATCAATACTGGAGACTAACAGATTGTTTTTACAGGGCTGCTGAAACTGAGATGAGGAGAGCCATTTAGAGGCCTCATTATGTCACGTGCTCTTTCCTTGTGTTCTTTTCAAACAATCTGATGGAGTAATTAATCCTTGAAGTGCCCCAAGAGGCAAACTTACTTAATTGCACTGCTGTTTAGCCTAAATTCTCAGACTGCAAAGGACCTGGTGTTGATCATGTTTGATCAAAATTTTTTCATGGAATATATACATTCCTTAGGGTTTTTTTCATCTTCTCTCTTAGAAAAAAGCAATTAATCTGTCAAATTTGACCTAGTGCGGTGTGGTCTTGGTCATTATTGCATTCTTGCTGTAGGCAGAATTATGTAGAAATTGCAGGGAAGCAGTCAGCTGCAACTGTGTTGCTTGGAGATGGAGAGTGACCTGCTCTTGTGAATCGCAGAAGGTAGGTATGTCCTGTGACTACTGTGCGGAAAGTCATTCCACTTGCATAGTCATCAAGCAACATTTAAGTCTGGTGGCTTAAGCTTTTCAAAAGGGACTAGGTAACAGTGATTTGGTGTACAACGTGTATTTGCTAATACCAAACTATTTCTCCTTGATGTGAAAGTGGATGATGACAAAAGCCATGATGTGTCCTTCCTATCTGCCTTGGAGTGTTTTGTTGAACAGAAGTGACATCCAGGCATAGACTTAGCACGTCCTATTTTTGTACTGAGAACACAAGGCATTTGTTTTGGAGACAGCGCTTGATTTTCAACAAATGTCTTGTTGAGATTGAATCCGTGTTATGGGTATGGTTAGAAAGTGTTGAATGCTTCTCTTCTGGGCTTGGTATAGTCTGTGATCAGTGCCTCTTCTTCATTTAGCAATTTCACACTCTAGTGATTCCTTTAGACTTCTGTAGAGATGCACAAATTAGACAACAATTCCTTAACCAGCATGTTCTAGATATATTTGGATAAGTCAAAGTTGTTTTGACAGTTCAGTTATGAAAACAGCAAAATAGCAGTGTTAGTACTGAAGAAAATTAAATGAAGTCTGTGACTGGGTATCAGTTTCTTCTCTGTGCTTCCTAGTGACACTGAAGTTGTAGTGTGCAAGGTTCTTTGCATAAATGAGCAGGGATTTAATTTTTTTTTTAAAATTAACGTTATGGACAAACAGAGTGCCTGGTATGCTCTATTATGACTGGCAGTTCCTTCTTGGAGAAACAGGTATTTTGGTATTGTGAAATCCTTTCCCTGTAATCACATCATCTTGCCAATGAATTTTTTTCTGTGTTGTGCTAAGATGATAGAGCTGCAGCCAATGTAGCAGGAGATTGACTTTAATTATTGAAGTTATGGGCACAATGAGGTGGAGGGTTCTCAAAATTCAGAATCTTGTGGCATTTGCCCTTGTATTTCATGTGATGCTTGTTTTTCATCATTTAGTAGCAATGGCATGAATCCCAGAGAACTGCTCTGCTTTGTGTCTTGCCCACACCCCCACCTGCTGGCAATATCCCCATGTTCACTGCCTGTGGCTCTAGGGTAATTTGTCCTCTTAGGATGCATACCACAAGGATATATCTCCTGCTTTGAGAACTCCTCTGAAAGGTAAGTGCTTGAGAAGTTGGTAACTTTTTAAACACTTGTCCTAGCAAGTCATGGCTGTCCTAACTGTCATAAACACCATGCCTTCTACTAATGGAGAACAAATACACCTCTCTCCTCTAGAGCTTGCTTCTTTCTTTGCAATAGGCAGTAGAAGGATATCCACTGCCTCTGAACCAATGAGAAGTGCTGGGTTATCAGGGCCAGGTGGGAAGAGATTGGAGAAGAAAGCGGAAAGTTGTGTGGACCTGGAGAGGTACAACTAAGGTAGAGATGGCAGTATGCATGTATAAAGTATATAGTAGGCTGCCTGCCTTGTCTCCATGTTTTTCCAGTTTATTTCTTTCACTAGTGTGTTTCACTAGCGTGATCCAGGTGTGTAGGTGTATATCTCTCTTCACCAAATTCTGCTGGCTTGCTTGTTCCAGTTTGATAAATACAAGTAATTTTTCTTCTGGCTCACTTTCTTCCTGTGCCCTGAAGTCCCCAGTCGAACTTGTCCCCTCTGAATTTCTCTACTAAAGACTCACAGAAGTATTCATGGTAGTGAAAGAGAGAACTTTAGAAGTCAGGGGTTGTAGGGAGAAATGCGATTGACAGTAGCTTGCTGTAAGTTTGCTTCTCTTGCTCTAGATATTGCTTCTCAAACAAGTAGGAGCTGGAATTTCGTATTTTAGGAAGACTTGTTTGAATAATGTTTAAAGCAGTGCCAGTATTGGAGAGTCCATTGGAGGTGGATTAGGGAGAAGTAATATGGCTGCTATCAACATCTGCTGGTGTTTCTGCAATTAGTGAGGATGTCTGTACCTTTAACTCTGAAGGCACATGATGTACTGAAATGCTTCTAAAGCATTTGTCCAGTGTTTCGTGCAACTTGTACATCAGATCTGGACAAGTGTCTTCAGATTCACTTGTACAGTCACCCCCTAACTCCAAGCCTACTGCCAATAGATGAAATGGTCTTTGTAGATGGCTTTTCCTCAGACATTTCTGGGATGATAGGCGTTCAGTAAGATAAGTTGTTCATGGCCATAAGGACTTTCCTGTGGAACAGAACCAGGTCTAAAGGTCTGAGGTGCTGGCTACAGCAAAAAATGAAATAATAGGTTTGAATTGATGTTCTGCACTCTGTACCTCTTAGAGGCACGTTATGAGGCAAATTTTTAATAGAGGAGATTTTCCACTCACGAAACTCAGCTAAACACCTAATTTTAGTACTCCACCTCTGATACAGATGGCTAGTTGTAGAAAATTGCAGTCTTCCACCATTATTGTTGAAGTGACCTGTTCACCTTGTCACATTATGGCTTCTGCTTTTATTACAGAATACCACTATTTCCTCATCCTTTTGACTTTAAAAAAAAAAATTTACAAAAAGGCAAAACCTGAACAATATATGCAATTATTTCCGTAGCACAGAGCAGGAGAATTAGGGATGTATTTTGGAAGCACTGTAACAGACTGGCTGGCTATGCCTTGAAAAAGCATATTTCTTCCCTTTTCATTTTCACGGCTGCAGTGTTAAGCATAAAAGCAGTGAAGTTCTAGTATGTCTGACTCTGTCCTCCCACACTGGCTTGTTTTTCATGTCGCATGATTGTTACTTTTAGGAGTCATCCATGTTTATGTGGTTTTGTTTTTGGCTTTGATTTTCCAATGGTCAGTTAGCAAATAACATTAAGAAAGTTGCATGGGAGCCTAGCCTGGTAGTTTCTTGCCCTGGAAGACAAAATACATCGACATATATAGACAAGGCAAAAGAAGGGAAGCCATCTGTGCGTTAGCAAAGACTGACTTGCAGGGTAGCTGTGTGCACAGTGCAGTTGGCTTTCAGCTCTGTTGCTGGAGATGAAGAGTGTTTGCTTGCTATAGTCTAAGGAGAAGGGGAAGAGAAATAGCAAGTGGAGGTTGTGTGTTGCTGGAGAGGAATTAATATATGCAAAGATATTCTCATTTGGTATTACTCTGACATTGTGTTGGAGCTATGCAGGAAATGAGATGTGGAGTGGAAGCTGGAGAAAAAGGAGTGTGACTTCTTGTCTCCTCGCTTCTGATATACAAATTCTCCCCTCTCAAATCTTGTAATGCTCAGTGTACAGCAGCAGTGATGCTGGAGCTGACTTCTGATAAAAATGCAGCTGCAGAGCAGTGGTATTGCTGGTTAGGTGGTCTGGCAGCGAGGGAAGAGAAACCTGGGCACCCTTGGGAAAGCAGAATGGTTGTGGACTCATAGAATTGTTTAGGTTAGAAAAGACCTTTGAGATCATTAAGTCCTAACATTAACCTAGCACTGCCACATCTGCCAGTAAACCATATCCCTAAGTGCCACATCTACATGTCGCTTAAATACCTCCAGGTATACTGACTCAACCAATTCCTTGGGCAGCCTGTTTCAATGAATGACAACCCTTTCATTAAGAATTTTTTTCTAATATCCAATCTAAACCTTTCCTGGCACAACTTGAGGCTGTTTTCTCTTGCCTAGTCAGTTGTCACTTTGGAAAAGAGACAACACTTCCTTTCAGATAGTTGCAGGGAGTAGTAAGGTCTCCTTGAGCCTCCTTTTCTCCAGGCTAAACAGCCCCAGTTCCCTCAGGTGCTCCTTGTAAGACTTGTGCTCCAGACCCTTCACCAGTTCTATTGCCCTTCTCTGGACATGCTGCAGCACCTTGCTCTCTTGGTGAATGTAGGATTTGAAGTGTGGCCTCTCCAGAGTTCAGTACAAGGCGATGATCACTTCCCTTGTCCTGCTGGCCACACTATTCCTGCTCCAGACCAGGATGCCATTGGTTGCCTTGGCCACCTGAGGACATGCTGGTTTGGGCTCAGCTGCTGTTGGCCAGCACCCCCAGGTCCTTTTTTAATGAACAGCTTTCCAGCCACTCTTCCACAAGCCTGTGGCGCTGCACTGGGACTGTTGTGACCCAAGTCCAAGACCCAGTACTTGGCCTTGTACAATCCCATCTGCCCATATCCCTCCAGCAGATCAACATTCCTTCCCAGCTTAATGTCATCTGCAAAGTGACTGAAGGTGCGCTCAATCATCTCATCCAGATCGTTAGTAAAGTTATTAAACAGAACTGATTCCAATACTGAGCCCTGAGGGACGCTGCTTGTCACTGGCCAATGATCAGCAGCAGTGGCAGCCCTGTGTCTGGCTCCCCATTGCTGGGCAGGAGATGTTCCTTGCATGAGCTCAGCGGGGGATGCCTCTGCCAGAAATGACTGCAAAAAAGGTATTTGGTGGAAGATCTGCTCTTCAGTGTTGGCTTATGCAGCAGTCTGGCAGTGCTGCGCGGGGCTCACTGCAGTGTGTGGCCCTGGGCCTTGCCGCAGGTCACCCAGCACGCTCACACCACACCTGTTCCATGGGAGTTGCCTGGGGCAGGGAATGGCAGCCAGGGCCTGTCCCACCCCCAGCCAGGAGCAGGCAGCCAGGGGCGCTGGGGCAGCCCCAGCCCTGGGCGTCTCCCGGTGGCTGAGCCAAGGGCAGGCTGGGATGTGGGTCCGGCTCAGCAAGGCTGTGGCTGGGCAGGGCTGTGGGGAGCTGGCTCTGCTCATGGCCCCAGGGGCTGAGACGGGGGGGCCGTGGGGACAACCCTGCAGCCCAGGCTCTTGTGTTTGGCTTCTTGGGCTGGCTTTCCTGTGGGTAGAGCCTGTTTCAGGGTACATTTTTGTAGGAGCCTTTGGGACTGGGTGTTTCTTAAAGCTGTTGGGGGCAAATAGAGGAAGTTTGTTCTTGAAGGGAGAGCTCCAAGTCTGGATTGCAGACTGTATCGCAGGGCTGTGGGCTATGTTAACATGTCTGTCATGAGTGAGTGTTTGGAGAGGTCGGTGCAGACCCAGCTTTGTTATCATAACCAAAGTGGCCATATGAACCCTGATGAGAAGGTGTGTGTTGCACCATTAATTTAGTTTTTATGTAAAGACTTGTTTTTTGAAGCGCCTTTGTTCAGCTCTGAAACCCATTTGAATGTCAACTTCTGAAACTGCATTTCTTCTTTTAATTTCCTCACATCACAACAGTTTGATATGCTGAAAGGTTTTGCTTGCTGCAGAGTCTTTGTTGCTGAGGCTGAAATAGTTGTAAAAGGCAGAGCAGGAGACGGGAAGGGAGAAGAGGGACAGAGTCCATCCATGCTGCTTGGAGGTTCTGTAGTCCTGTTGGGGACTGGCGGCTGGCTAGAGGTGTTAAAAGGAGAAAAGAAGTTAAGGGCATGAGTGCAATATCTGATCCACTATTCCTCCAGAAGCTGGCCATGCAATCTCCTCACATCACTGTCATGCAAGTGCAGTGGCAAGTAACACAAGATTACAGGAAGTACAGGAGCTGATTACTTTTCTGGTTGTATCTTCATAACGTTTAGAGTACTACCTGGCCTGCAAAGATTCCTGTAGGTAAGAAAAAAAGGATTCAACTTTTTGGATAATAGTTTTTTTGCAGCAATGTAAGCTGGTCTTGACTGCTGATATGTTAATGTTGCCTTAAAGAAAACTATCAGCAGGTTAACAGCAGCTTTGAAAACAAAAACTTACTCTGCTTCATCCTACTGATATCCAAAGAGATGAACCTTTCCAGTCCTAATGATCCATTTAACTGCCAAGATTAAACACATCTCAAGAAAAATTATATGCAATTAAAAAGGAAGAAGCCTGTTAATGTAACATTGAGGCTGTGTGATTGAGGACAGTCAAGCAACTGGAAGACAGATTTTTAAAACTGAGGTTAGTTTTCATTTGACTCGTAGAGAATTTTATTCTTCCTGTTTCCCAGATAAATATTTACATTGCTTTAATTCTGAAGCACAGTCTGAAGTGCTCAAAGGTTAATGAACAAAGCTTCAGCACTAAGGGCTAGCTAAGTGTTTCCTCCATGTCAGAGATGAAAACAATCACTGTGACACACATACGTGGTGGTAAGATCCTACTGGAATGTTGTTGGAATGATTAATCTGTTTAAGCTGTGTTTAATTGTAGGACCACCTCCATTTACTGTTTGTAATTCCTGTTTCCTAAATGTGGAGTTCCTCACTCTCTTCAGAAACAAATTTCCTTGTAAATTGCAAACTTCTGTAGGGTAGCAGGCTTATAGTGTAAAAATGAATTTGGTGTTCAGCTGGCATGTTTCTTTTGTGTGCAGAACAGCCTTGCATGTAAAATACAGCCAGATGCAGAGCAGGTACACTGACCTGGGCTCCTGGACGTGGTGCACTTGTAAGCACCATGGATCACTGTGTACTTGGGCACTTCAGTCCCACATGCTTGTTGCTAGGACTGCTGGTGTCTTATTCCCATGGGTTTGTTTTGGTTTTTTTGTTTTGTTTTTTTTTTTTTTTTTTGCATTAAACTGAGCTGCTTTTTATTTCCCAGGGAATTGTGGGAACTTGTCTGTTTTTGGGGCATGTTTTGAGGGGGAAGGGAAGAAGATATTGTGGGAAAGCATCAAATAACTGAATTTGCTTTAGGGCTGAAATCAAAGGGCTATAATCATCAAAAGGTGGAAGAGAACTAGCCCACAAGAAAGCAGCAGTGAAGGTTTTGCCTGTAGCTCCAAATAGGCCAGGGTGGCTGGGAGTGGAGCACTGAATGCAAGGTGGACTGATTATTTATGTGAGTGAGTGGGAGCTCATTTGGAGCAATGCATGAGTAGAGGCCAAAGCTGACTTGCTATAAAACAAAATGTTACAAGAAGGCCAGAATAGTTTCCCATGAATAAAAAAGTTAAGCAAGATGGGTACCATTGCCTTGGCTTCTAGAGCAATGTGAAGGTGCTTTGATGTAAAACTTTGACCCAGTGGTCTTCTCACCTAAGCCAGATCAAATGTATAGATAACATAAGCCACCAAGCTGCTCTTACTGAGAGATTGGTAATTTTTAACTGCAGCTTGTTTCTCTGTACATTTGGAGTCTTGTAGATTGGAAGCTCAGCCAGCTATTATTTCTCCTTTGGCTCTATCTGAAGTGTTTCAGGGCTTCATATGAATATTCCCTATTTGAGTGCATACATGGATTTTCAGTTATAAAAACTAGTTATTTTTTCTTTGTGTGTACTTTCTGTTTGATTGTTAAGAACAACAGCATGAGGGAACTTAAAAATTAACCTGCATTCCTTAATGTATTTTCGTAAGTAGTTACCCAGATCTACAGCAGAAACCACAGTAGGAAGTGAGTTCTGGTCTGTGTAGAAACAAGGTGAAACTGATGTCCTAATTTTTCTAATTAACTACATAATTGTTTAATCCCTTTGGAAAATGGTGGTGTAAATTTGTGTACTTTGGTTTTGAATATTTTTGTTTTACAAAGTATCTTATGACTTGGCTTGTCTTTATGTAGTGGTAGATGCCAAAGGCATTATATGAAGCATCTTCAGCAATTTTAAAGTAGAATAAATATAGAAATACTTTTGGCACAGCTGTCTACTTCTTGCTGCTGAAGGTAATGGGGATTTTAAACAAAGAGGTATTGGGTATGTTTGATTGCAGTGATTGGCAGTGGGTTCCACTGCCTTCTTTTTACTCTGTGTTCCATAGACCAGCCAGACAGCTTGTGTCAGCCTCTTTTCTGGTCACAAAATGCTACCTGGTTGCCTGTATTTTGCTGTGCTGAAATGACCAGGCAAGGACTGCAACGCCCATTCCATATTCAGTGGATTTTATCCTGTGAACTCTTGTTATGGAAGGCAGCACTGTTTATTATGAATGTAGGATTTATTAGTGTCCTGACTTCTGTGCTTGGCACCGTGTGTGCAGAACTGAACCATTTGTGCTTTATCTAAGCTACCTGCCTGTGGGAGGAATATGGGTACAGTGTCTTTTACACATATCTTCTACAAGCTGTGAAGATGCGTTTGAGGGGGTTGCTCCATCTTTTCTCCCAAACCATCTGGACTTGGAAGAATTTGAGAAGGATTAAAAGTAGATATTGGGCAGCTTTGGGCAGTAATGAGAAAGTGGGGTCCTCAAACAGTGTCCAAATGTAGCTTCTTTAGAAACGTCTCAACCTTTTTTTCCTTCTTTGTCTTCAGAACACAGTTTTCACTCCTCCAGTCCTGTATGTTGTCTTTGAACTAGTGGATAGAGACCTCATAAATGGCCCAAGCTTTCTAAGCCCTCTACCAGAGGAGTCAGAAATTTCCTAGCTGTTGCTTTTACAGTGAAGTTCAATAAACAGGGGCATGCATGGATGGAAAGTGTTTGCTGCAATGGGGGAATTTCTCATGTTTAGATGTTCTTGTTGTGGAAACATTCTGAAAGTGATGAGGTGAACTTTAAACTCTGCTTGTGTCGGCCATTTGAATGATTAAGAAGACTGGCATCAAGTGAAGGTCAGTGGGAAGGAGCTGATGATATCACTTTGTGCTGTCTGGTAGGTCCCTGTGCCAGCCACTGCCTTTTCTGAGCTAGGTTTCAAATGCTTTGATTTGGTTTGCTGAAGCAATGCTTGCCTGTGGAGGTTGCATATGTGTGCAGCCCAGTTCTGCTTAGTTGGAGCAAAAAGTCTGTCCAGGAGCTTGGATTCAGGCCAATTGCTGCATGAGAAAAATTCTCATTCTCCTCCTGTATTTTTGCATGCTCACTCAGCCTGACCAGCTCTTGAAAAAGAACTGGTGTTTCTTTAGAATTTGACGGTGTCAGCCAACTCATCCAAACTTATAATTTGAAACTGGGTATTCTATTATTAGCTGTAGCCTGAAGTGATTTTCAGAATCCACCTGTCATTTTGATTGTGCTTACTCTTTATTTGTTTTGTTTCCTTGTTCATTGATATGAGAAAATATTAAAGAAATGTACATCCCTTGCAGCTTGTGGCTAATGTGGTATGCTAGCGTGTTTTAGAATGCCTGAAAAGAGTTTTAAAGGAATCTGGTCATGTAGGTTGGACAGGGAGTGATTGCATGCAACCATGACTATGCAGGGGGAGTTCTCTACAGCTCAGGCTTTTGATTTAACAGGAGGGGGAAGAGACTTTGGAGCTATCTGAGCACTGATTTACCACTGCCAGTTTTAAACAGGTCTTCTTCCATTGCAGAAAGTCTTAAGGTACTTAAAAGCTGAGCAGGAGCACCTCCTTTTTTTTTTTTTTTTTTTTTTTTTTTTTTAATGGGCATAAACACTTCTTCCAAGCTCAGGACAGCTTGCTGATCTCATTCAAATACAAATCCTGAAAGCTGCGTCTCTGGCCTATATGACTTTGGATTGTAACTAGATCAGAGTTGGCTGCATTTTAAAGGCATTAAGTTTATTTCTTTCCGTTATTAAGCTAAAATGACACGTTAGAAATGTTTGGCAGAAAAATTTGTTTGTGTCTTCTGCCATGCTCTTATCACCCTAGCTTGAAATTGCCCAGAGAGATAATGATATCATAACACAATGATAAGTGTAGAATTAAGCTGCTTTTTTCACAAAACTTACACCCCCTCTGAGCATCTTCACTAAAGGGAAGAACTTCATCCTTTTTTAGTTGACAGTGAATCCACACAGGTAAGTTGTTATAGTTTCTATTGTATTCTTGAAAAGGAAAAGGCTTGATTTGGGCACCTGAGGATCAAGATATGAATTACAGGAAACCCACACTTCCTTAGCACTGGTGCTTCCCAATCCATGTCATTGTTTCTGCTCTGTGTAAGAACAGACATGAGGATTTCAAACACAGATGTGTTACACAGCCTTCTTTTGAGTAGCTCCTTTGTTGGATACTGACAGACTAATCATGGCAGATTTATCTTTGTTTTGTTTTGGTGTGGGGTTTGTTTTTTTTGTTTTGTTTTATTTATAGAGGACTATTCACTTTAAATCTTTATTAAAGGAAATTACCTGCTAGCAACAAGTCCCACAGTGATGTGAAACACTGTCAAGCTACCAGTCATTCCCTGGATCTACTTTGTTGATGTGCCATTTCATTGCTCTTTGGTGTGCCACAGTGTAAAAAAAGCAAACCACAAACAAACGGCAGAAAAAAAATGATCCACCTGAAGATCCATCGCCTCACTTCCTCACACTGCAGTGATCCGGTATGGTACTCCGGGAGTACCAGCTTTCATCTGTAAGAAATCCTGCGGAAGTCAACTCTTTTGGGATGCATTGGATATAGTTTGCGCTGAAAACTACTTTGACAACTGAAATCTTTTAAAGTGGAAAACAACAGAAACATGAGACAGTAGCAGTATGGAGCTTCCTCTCTTATCTTTTTTTCTCAGGGAGGGAAAGGGAGTGCCTGACTTTGATCTTATTACCTTCCTTCCACCTGATCCTCTGTGCTTGTTCATGCAGTTTCATGTCTGGAGACTTGATTATAATTTCTGGTGTTCCTGAAGTATCTCCCATTTGACAAAAATTGTAGGTGGAAGTAGAAAAGCCTGTGAGAATCTGGAGGAGCAAAGATTATAGGAGTCTTCCTCATTAACATGCTTGTGTCCAGGCTGATTCTACAAGGGTTTCAAACCTTAAGACTTTGTATATTTGTAAAAAAAGTAGCCAGTTAAAAATAACTTTGTTTGCTTAACAGAGTATTATACTTTGAATTCAAAGTTCCTTTGAACTGGCTATTCTGTATCAAACATACACTAGCACACAACTAGTACTCTAAAAATGCACAGGCGTGCTTTTGGATTCCTTTTGATGGCAGCAGTTCTGTAACTATGACTGTAAGGTCAGACCCAATGTTTGCTGAAGGCATGCAATTGCTTATGGCTGTCATTTTGTCTCTAGAATGGAAATAGGCTGCTGCAGGTATTTAGTTTATATACAGGCATTTTGTAGGCATGGGCCAAATAAGAAGGAGCTCTACTGAAGGGCTTTATTTTGGATTCCTCAGAATTAGTTCCTCGGCTATGCCCTGTAGGGTAATGATGTTATGTTTCTTATATGTACTTCACTGCCACTTGAAACTCTGGGTTTTAGAGTATATGCTAAGTGCAGTGTCAGTGAGAACATTACTGTCCTTCACACCTACCATTTTATCTTAAGTTGCAGTGTTTAACTCTTTGAAGTTTTCTCCTCCTGTGTTTCCAATCCTGTTTTTAATTTCAAAGATGGAGTAATGTGAAAAGAAAGCAAAATAGTCAGCTCTTTGTCTAAGATGTGCTAGTGATAAAAAGCTGAACTATGTTTAAGAACTGGAGCAGAAAGGATGCTCAGATTGCATTAGTTCCTTTTCTTGGTATCTGGAAGTAGAAAATAATTTTCTACAGAAAAGACTACTACACTATATTGAGTAAATTAATTAAAATCTGTCCAAGTTGAATGTTTGACTTGAGAAGGGTTAGGGTTGTGGGGTTTTTTTGTTTTGTTTTGATTTTGTTTTTTGTCATTAACTAACATTTTTTAGGTGGTCAAGGTAACTCGCTGGTAGTGCCTATCTTCAGAACTTTTGATGCGTAGTAAAATAATTTGTCTTAAAATACAGTGTAACAGATGGAAACATGAAATTTTCATTAGTTGTGATTTGTAATATGTGTCTCTTGGTCAAGCATTATGAGCAACACAATTAGCCAGCCTTAAAGACAGTCTTTCCTTAGTCCCATGTCCTGACCCACTAGTTAACTTTTTCATGGTCTGAAGGAAAGCATCCTCTCCAGATTGCCTGGACTACCATCATGCTGTATGTTGCCTTCAGGATCAGAAATAGCAGCAGTGAACTTCAGCTACTTCTGTAACAGAAGGATGTAGGTCTTCCATGTATCATATGAGAGATACCATTGGCAAGATTCATCTGCTGGGAGACAGACCTCTGTGCTGTAGTGCTTGATGCTCCTTACCAGTCTTCTGTTGTTTACTGTGGAGATGGATGGTTGCTCAGTCATAGAATCAATGAATGGGTTGGAAGGGACCTTGGAGACATCCAGTTCTAACCCCCCTGCTGTGGGCAGGGACACCATCCAGAAGACTGGGTTGCTCTAAGTGCCCTCCAACCTAGAACACATCCAAGGATGAGCCATAACACTTCCAAGGAATGGGGCATGATACTATTTCGGTAGTAGACATAGAAAGTCTGTGGTAAGACATAGAAAGCCAGGTGAGAGAAATCCTGACTTGGAAGCCCTGGGCCTTGGTTTAAAAAAAGTAAACTGAAAAAAAAAATTGTAGCTCAGCTTTAAAATATTGCCCAACATAAACGATCTTGACAGGGTGAAATTCTTGTTCTGGAACATGTCTGCTCCTGAGTTAGATATGACTCTTTACATATTAAGTGGCTTTGTGTGTATGAATTTTAGTTGCCATGTGATGAATGTGTGTATTTGATAGCAGGGAAGGTGAAGAACGGAGAAGGCTAACTTCCAAGCGTTTCCAAGAAGCAAGATAGTTAAAGGAAAGTGAGACTCAGGAATGAGCCTCTGAAGCGGGAATCCAGGTAAATTCCTTGAATGGTTCCTTGAGAGTGTGCTAGAGGCTAGAAACCAGCTAGTATTGTCCAGAAGGATGAAACACAGTCTCACCTGATGGCTTGCTCAAGCTGTTCTGGCTTGTTGCTGTAAACATATTGTATTGGCTGAGTTCAAGATCTAGAAATTTTGAACCCATATTACACAAATCATGAGGTAATTTAGAAAAACAGAGTTGGTCTGTCTCTTTACTCCTTTATTACTCCTGCCAGCAGCTTTTGAATGATGCCAAAACCTTATTAAAAAGGTTTTGGCAGTTGTTACAGGTCCTTTTGCAAGACAGAGTCACCATTATTAGAGCCCTACTGTGATAGGCACTTAGCTGCAAACACAAATGAGATTTAGTACTGCCTGAAGAACGTCTAGTGATGGTGATTGCAATGCACCCAAGTGAGATGGTGTTCGATCCATCCAAAAGCTGTTGGTAGTCTCCAGCTTTCATCTAAAGTGACTGGCCTCAAAATAGGATATTAAAGATGGACACCGTTTTGGACCTTGTAAAGATTCTGGGTGACAGAAGACTTAACTAATAATACTTTGTTTGTGAACACAAAGGTGGCTTTCTAGAAGTACACTTCAAAACTTGCCTTTCATGAGCTTGCAGAGACAGGCCTATCAGCTCACTGGTCATTTTAACTTCTAATCACAGTATTTTTCTGATGCACTTTAATGTGTTCTGGGGCCTGAAAGACACGTTTAAGCTTTTAACCTCTCCTCATGGGGATTTTCAGAGATTTTCAATCCTAAGCAAATTTTAGCTCCTGTAGTACTAAGCAGGGTATGCGTTGTTTTTAGCCACTATCTGGCCAGGGAGCAGTACACATAGGCATAGCCTGGGTTCCTTGTGGCAAAGCTTGATGGAATTTTTAAAACATGTTGAAACACTTAGGTCTGGAGATGGCTCAGAACAAGGGTCCTACATGATGAGTAGGCAGAGGCTACTGTAATATGAAAAGGTGGATTTCAGCAGAATAAAACAAGATGTAGCTGTACATACTACCAGTAACCACATCCTCTAACGTGGCAAAGATTGTGCTCTTTGCTGAACCACACTTCAACTCTGGTTTTTTGTTTGGAGCATGTGTCTTTGTTGTGAGGATCAAAGTACTATCTGGAGGTACATGTGAGGTAAAGTGTCTGAGATTGTTTCAGAGTTTGTATGACAACAACCTTTTTAGTGAAGAGAAGAATATATTTTGAAATACGACTTGTTAAGCACTGCTTTTAATAAGACTTATGCTGTGTTGGTTTTCCTGTTTGGAATTCAAAGGCTGAGGGGTTGATATTAAATTTTTCCCAGCTCTCCTGACATACTTGCTACACATTTTTTAAATTTTTTTTTTTTAAGATGCAAACCACAAGGTTTCTTAGTGTAGCACAGATGATACTAGCTGTTTTCACATTTTTGCAGCTTTTAATGAACTTGAGCATCTCTTAGCATGGTGCCTGGCATGCTCTGAATTTCAAGATTGGAGTCTTAGGAAAGTTACTAGTTTAACCTTGACTCTTTTGATGCCAGCTCTTCTAGGAGGAGAAGCTGAACTGAGGTTGCTGAGATTTAGCTTAAAAATTCTGGAACTAGCCAAGAGCTGTTTTGTGTCTCTTCATAATAGCTGGCCCTGACAGTTTAACAGAGCTTATTGACCATCTGCTTTGTCTAGTTTGCCACATGGCTGAATAACAACTAAGCCAAAATACTGGTGGCACAGTGTATTAATTAAACAACTTGCTTGTGAACACTATCAAGGTACAAATTTGATTGATGTACATTTAACGTGAAGAGTTTTGTCCTTTCTCTTGCTGCACTTGCTGGGTATTGAGCTGAAGACCATAGGATAGGTGGTGAGGAAGATGTTTGACTGTATGTTGGAGTCCCTATTTGTCTCCTTGCCCTCTGTATTCTGTTAACCCACTCTTAACAGATGGGATCCGGAGTATATTACAGTCTTGTTCCCCTGCTGCTACTTCTGACTGCTGTTCTTTGCCTCTCACAAAGCTGGCAAAGCAACAGCTGTTTCATCATTTTTCTGTTTGAAGGGAGAAACATAGCAGTCGGGGGTGGGGGGAGAGACTGAAAGACCAGCCATCTTGCTTGCATAAGACTGGAGAGAAACACCATTCTTGTCTCTCTTTAGAGAGCTAGTAACTCCTCTGAGAACAGATTGAATGTTCTTCATTGTTTGTGTTCCTGGAAATACAATGCCTCTTTCTCCAAGGTGAGAGGAGAAGTTGAGAGCTTGAAGCAAATAGCACTGGTTCTGTCTGTATGTACCTAGCTGGAGGAACCTGACTGTGGGCTGCTTGTTAGTGTGACTAATTCTGCTCAAAGGCACAGCCCCCTGGGAAAGCAGATCTTAAATCCAGACTGTGCTGGTGGCAGAGATGTGTAACACGCTCTCTGAAAGGGATGTGGTAAGACTTTGGCAATATCCAACAACTTTCTGCTTGATCAAGGGACATGCTGTAGGTAGCATCTCTGCATCTAGAAGATGAATCCTGTTGAGCTTGTTATAGTGAACAGATGGCTTGTTAATATGTTCTGCTGTGCTATGGCAAGCCATGCTTCTTCAAGGCATTGCTAGCTACACTGTCATTGCAGAAATTAGTGTACACTCTCTTTCTTCTGATAATTTTCTGTAACAGCAGGTAACTTGTTCCTGCGTATGTGGATGTAGGTGTATATTTGTGGTCTGCTAACATGGTCCTGAAGGGTTAGTGTGTGTGTATGTGTACACTGTGTATATAGTATGCTCTTGGATGGTGTAACATGAAATAGTATTGCAATTCAGTGCAACATCAGGCTCAATGAAGCTACTGTTTGGCTCTATTTTTAATATACCTAAGCTGCTGGATAGCTGCCAGCTATGCTGGCTTTGCATAGTATGGAAAGAACTTCAGGAGAGAACTGAAAGACTGCTGCACTCATTTGGGTTGTGTCTAATTGGCTGCAGACAAAGTCTCTGATAACACACCTGTATTTTGGCCTCTGGAAACCCAGTGCTAACCAGAAGCATTGCTCTGATTGTGTTTAGGACTTCCAGGAGTTACAAGACTACACCCAGGTAGTCTTGGTGTGTGCATTGCCCTACAGAACCGGGGAACTATTTAAGAAATGAGATCTTGAGTATGTATGTGTGTTCTCTCCTTTCTGGGAATCTCTGGTATTCCTGATAACTGAAGGTGGCGCCTTGTGGCATTTAAGGTATACTTGAGAAAATTACATTCCTCTTAAAATCTTTTTCTCCTTCTCATATATTTCTCCTTTTGTTGTTTTTCCTTTTTTTTTTTTTTCTTCTTCTTATCTCCCCTATCTGTTAATTAAGATACTTAAGAGTAATCTTTCACTCTTTTGTTAACTTGATAACATGAGGGTTATAGTCCCTCTCCTAGGGCTCCAACCCTGGAAATGAAGGGCTAGGCTTGATACAGCTTTTAAAAAGTAGTCTTTTCCTGGAGTTGTAGTTCAGTCATAGGAAACAGTTTAAACTGTTGTTTTCTTTAGCACATAGATAGGAGTGGTACTGCTGAGAAGAAAGGGTGAGGAGAATAAGTGCTCGCCCTTCAGCATCCTGTTGGAGTTCTCTCTCTTCAGTTCAGCCCAATTGCAGTTTCTCTGTTTTTGCTATTGCCAGTCAGCAAGTTCATCTATTTTAAGGGTCCTCATCAGTCCTGGACTTGCTTTGTTTGCCTGCATCATCTTTCTGCTACAGTGATTTGTGAGGACCAGCAGCTGTTGCATGAGCATCTGAAATTTTTATGGTTGCACTGGAAAATATTGCCTTGGAAAGTATTGTTCGTGTATCCGAGGAGCAGAGGGACACCTCAGTGCTTTGGCCTCATTCTGTTTTGGGCTTGCTAGCACTGTCATGATCATATATCTCACTACAATTTTTCATGATCCAATATGAAAAGGTCTGTCACATATTTCTGCTGGCAAGAGAGTATGTTGTGGAAGATGATAGGCTCTTTAGCATTTAAAAAGTAAAGCTGTAAGTAAATTAGAAGCTTCAGGAATTACTTTGGTTTTCTACTTTTATACAAAGCCAAAACAACAAATATCTTGCCTTACATTATACTTTTCTCCTTCTGTATGCCTTAAATTACTTCTCAGGCTATGGTTATGGAACTACAAAGCTTTTATTTCTTTAAAAAAAAAAAATACATATATATATATATATAAATGCGCAAATCATCATAACTTCTTTTGGAATGCCACTTGGAAAAAAAACCTTTTTCTTCAGCCTGTGACAATTTCCAACAATGCATATGATTAGAGATTGCTGACAAGCCCTGACTTTGCATGTGTGTGTCTCTCTGAGAAATGGAGGCAAATATTTTCACATATATTTGACGTCTGCTAAGGAAAGATAAATCTTGAAGTGAAGTTGAAGCAGGAGAAGAAAACAAGTTTTAGGCTGACCACAGCAAAGTGAGAGTTCATTTGAAAAAGTGTGCTGTTCAGGGGTCAAGGGAGCTGAAATGAGAGTTCCTGGTGCCTTCTTGGGAGGCAGTTAGGCTGATATCGTTCTTAAAACAGTTGTTGCAAATCATCTGCAGGCTCTGCCAGGGAACACTTGCTCAGTCTGCATTTTCAAGATGGCAACACAATTTATAAGGTTTGCTCGCTGTTCAAAGTGCAATTCTTTGGCTATGAGCAAAGGTTAGCTTCTCTTGGGGGTAGGTAAATGTGCTCATAGGGGGCTTCATAGTGAAATGGGTACAAGAATGTGGGAGGAGCTGGGAGTCAGAAGAGTTTGTTGGAAGCTTTTGTTTTACTTGGGCTTTGGATTTCTTCGCAATGAATTCTTCTCTTGCATTTGTGCTCTGGTGGCAAGGATGTGCTCTTGATGTGGAAATAGAATGTCTCCTTACAACCCATTTTTTGGAGACTCTCTTGAAAGTGTTAATGTGTGTACTTGAAACCAAATGAATGACAAGGCATTTTGACAGACTCCTGAGATCTTTTAAATGGAGGTATCCTAAAACGGTAACTAAAATTCCCTTCAAGCATGTTACACTTGGATATAATAAAAGGATTTTGGAAAGAAAGTGAGTGGTTCAAAGCTTGCTGGCAATTAGATATTGACTAAAACAAGATAAAAATTACTTGACACAGAATGCATGAGCACAGATGTCAGGTTGTGAAATGTGTGAAGGAAGGGTGGTACTGCACGATGGAAATCCCAGTTAACAAACCAGCTGGAAAGATAACACTTAAGTGCAAGAAAGAGATCTGAATGATTCCATTGAAAAACCCTATTTTGAAAGGAATTAATACTACTTTACTGACAGAATAGTCTGGACTTACGCCTTCAGCTTCACCTTCCAGCACTTACTTGTTTTCTCTGTCTTCCAGTGATACAAAATTTTCAGATGAGACATTTATTAAATTGTGAACTGGTAATGAAATGGAGGTTTCTTTGTATATTTCTTACTAGCTTGGCCTATTTTGTGTGCAGAGAAATGCCGGGCAAAGCTGGTTTTTTCTAGCTTAATAGAAGCATCTGCATTGGCATCACGATGACTCTTCCTTGGAGACTAGGCAAGAATTTCCTGGCCAGGAGAGGAAAGCACAAAGAGGTATTCTGGATGTTGCGGGGAAGTGTCCATAGTTCTGTTGTACTGGGCAGTTGCATCAGTGTCACAGTCAAAACCATCTGATTTTTAAGGGCTATCACAATTTTTGCTGAAGTTGTCAAATACATGGTAAAAGACAAGTAAATAAATTGTATCTGACTCTCAACTTCCATTTCCCAAATAAACTGATGGATGTATTTAAATGAATGATGGGGCCATGAACCAAGCAAGGCTTGCCAAACTGTTTTTTGACCAGCTAGGGATCCCTATAAGCTACTCCATTCCAAGTCAAAGCCAATTTTAGTTACTCAGAGGTGGATGCTTTATGGCAGGGGTTCTGAGCAAGTGCTTCCTAAACAGCTGCTCATACAAGAACTACTGTGTATGGACAGACTAGAGTCAGCACTGTGACCCCTGACTAGTGTTTCAGTCACCCATTCAAGCAACAGATAAATACCAAACTAAAAATAACAAGTCCAGGGCCAAGCATGAGTATTTTTGGTCACCTACATAATAGGCTCTTTTGAAAACTTGTTAAAACACAGGATACCAACAAACTGATTTGATTAAAAAAACCCAAGTAGTGTGTGTGTGTGCATTTGTTTTACCTTTATAAAATTCCATTTAGCAGTTAATTAGAGGAAAAATACCCCTGTTGATTCTTTGCAAATTACTTCCTTAGCTTCCATATAATCATAAATAAATTTTTAAAAAAAGCCTGAGAGGGAAGAAATCTTGAACAGAAGTGGGGAGAAGAAAAGTAAAAGGATCTGTTATTTAAAGTAAAAGGATCTGTTATTTATCTTTCTTGGCCAAGGCACCTGCACAAGCCTCCAGTGCTGTTCATGGAGTTGCAGGCTGCATCAAACACTGTATGAGTTACCTCCCTGCTGCTGATGGGAGAATGCAGCCAGTGAAATGTGGCAGCCAGCCCAGGCATCTAAATAAAGAGGAATGGTCTTCTGAAAGAGCACAGAAAGCATTCCTTCCAGCAAGAAAACTTGATGGGTGTGCTAGTGACCAACAGTAGGCAGTGTGTCTGCTAGGCAAGCATGACCTCAACTGAGTTGGCAGAGTTCTAAGTGCAATAAAACTTAGTTTTTCTCCTAACACACTATTCTTTCAATAGCAGCTTTGTGGCCCTGCTAGCAAGCAGGCTGGAGAACTGTGGAAAGAGAGGAACCAAGATTTCTTCTTCTGCAGAGGCATTCCATTTTCATATGGTCTATATAAACTCAAAGGCAACTCTGACAGTAGTGGTCACATTGATGCTGAAGTGTAAAGTGAATTTTAATGGCTAGTTTGCCCAGACTTTTTAAAGAGAGCCCCTGATCTGCATTTGAAAATCCCATTGCCACCAATCCTGGGTGTAGGTAGCCCGAATCTACATTGAAACAGCTTGTGTAAATTGTGATGCTTCATCTGTGGCAAGTTGCTAATATTATAAGGCTCTACCCTCAAGTTGATATAGCAATGCTTTTTTAACTGCTTGCTCTGTTGTTGTTTGGGAAATGGTACCATGTTTTATTTGGACTTTGTGTTGGCATAACTGTGTGGCACTGAGGCAGTTTTGTTTCTATATATGGAGTTGTTCTCAGAAACTGGCCCTGCCTCCCCTTCCCTGAGTAACTTCAGTAAGGGTTTTGGCAGTGCTTGTATGTGTCTCTCTCTGCTTTTGCTTAATTTCCCCTTTCTCCTCCTTCAGCTGACTTTTTGACACAGTTGGCTGCCTTATTTTTCCCTCACTCCTTATACAGGTTGAAATGTTACGCTGACCATGTTGTGATGTAGGACCTAACAGCTGACTTAAACTTGGTGCCTGTAAGTGTAAGGAGTTTATCTGGGGGGAAGTCCCGGTGTGTTGCCATTGTCTTTCTGCACTCTACCCTTCTAATTGAAGGAAATGCAAAACTGCAGTAGCATCTGCAAAGACAGCAGCTGACTCTGTGTTGGATGTCAGTGCATGGAGGCTTGTGTTCTGGGGGAGGGTGAAGATATTCAGGGAAGCTGGGTGGGGAGACCTGTCCTCTGGATGTGGATGTCCTTTCCCTATCCTCTTTCACAAGGACTTGCTCATAAAGGGCACTTTCACAGGAGTTGCATTGAGGGATTGATGTTCTTATCTCTGCTCAAAACCCTGATCCCTCCTTGATGATAGAAGGACCCCACCTGGAGTAAGGGCACAAGAGGCTTGTGTCCTTTTGTATCACCTGAGTGCCAGGATTGTGATGTTACCATTTTTGTGTATTTGCATGCTATTTTACAGTAAAAACTTTAGGGTGCATTTGCTGCTTTAGAGGGACTGACTCTTTGAATGGAACTTGTAATTGGAATAGCATCTGTCTGTTTCATCTGCTCTACTGTCACTTGAGCCAAGAGGGGAGGCTGATCTATGACGGTGCCAGCTTGAGACAAACAACAATGGTTCACAGTGTCTGAGGCAAGAGAGAGCCAGCTTTGGTAATGAGATGGAAGAACTTGGCTTGAGTGGGTGATCTTCCCCTGATTATTAAAAATATCAGTTGTTAATTGCCTTTAATGAGGTTCACAACTAGAATTTAAGTGTTTTAAATGTACTGTATATCCAGTGCCATGTTAATATATTTTTCACTTCCACTTGAAGTCTGAAGTTGCAGCTGTACCTAACTGCTGGCATGTACATGGACATTAAGATGCTTTTATACTTGAGGGATTCCCAGAAATTTTCCAATGTTTAACACCAGGGTTTTTTTATTTGTAATTGTTTCTAAGTAAGGAAGTTCGAACTGTTCTTGACTATTGTTAAGTAACATTAACGTACAGGATTGGTGTTCCAGTTGCCCTAGGGTGGTATCCTTATATAGGGTTTGTCCTGCTTGAGATCATTCTGTTCTGAATTCCTTCTTCCTTCCCACCACCCAAACTCAAACCCCACAAATCTGTGACCCTCATTACTTACTTTTTCTAGACAACTTGCAAAAGTACTAATTGACAAGTCATGTACCATAGCTCACAGAGGGAGCATGTCCCTGTTGTTTGACTCTAAATCTCTAAATTTTTCATTATGTAGATAGATGAAATCAACACTTTGTGTCCGTCTTTTTTCTGTAAGGAACATACTGCTCAAACTCATCTCCTAACTATATGACAGGAAAACATAATGGAGATGGTGATGGTTATGGAGGAGACCAAGAATTCCTAACAGTGCTCTTTCAGGGAAGGCTGATTAGGCTGTGGGATAAGGCATGCTTTTTCAATTATCCAAGGAGTATGGTGGTATCCTTTTAACATATAATCCTATGCTTTTCCTTATAGTGTGTGTCTGGCTGGGAGGAACACACCTAACTTGCATACTGGCCTGGATCTGGGATGCTGTTAGGTTATGCTTTAGATCTTGGAGCTTGAGAGTGCTTCCTGTTCCCTGGGTTTAGACGTGAATCTCCAAGATATTTCCTAGTTGAGATTTCCTTGTAATATTATGTATACTTCCTAATATAAACTTGGGGCTTTTTCCCACTTATCTGCTAACCAACACAGGGTAAATTGGCAGATCCAGACAGGCTTTTTAAAAGGTATTTCTTTCTTCTCTGAGCCAGGTGGTTGTGGGCAAGCTTTGGTCTGGAAATCTAATTGCTGTGATAATAAACTATGGCACTTGAATATAAATGCTCTGCCAACAGGGTTTGTTCTCTTGGTTTGCAAGCTGCCCTAATGCAGCGATGTTTTCTGAACCATGCAGTTTGTGCACTGGCTGAGCAAGCTGTGCTCCAGCTGTGCCTGCCTGTGTAAACACCATCACTGTGTGTTTTAAGTGTCTGTCCATCTTTCTCACCTTTTCTGCAGCTTTGTTTCATCCTCTATATTGCTAGACTTTGCAGATTCCTAGGTAAGCTCCCCCTCTGGTTTACAGCAAGGTTTGTAGTCCTCCATGCAGAGCTACGTAAGCACTGTTCTTGGCATTACTCTTGAATTAACAACTGGTGAGCACTTAAAATGTTGAACTAGTCCAAATTTAAATAATCTGAGCTGAGGAGGTTCACAGTATGTGCCTGCCTCAGCTGGAATATCTTGGAAAGCTTTTTAGGTAAGACTTCAGTTATTTCTAATGTTAAGACTACAATCAGGAAATAAAAGTGGTTTTCCACATTGCTTGAGGACTTTCAACAGCAGAGTTGAAACTCTGGTACGTGTGATCTTGGAAATTTAGGAGGGACCAGATTTGCTGTGCGTTGGAGATTCCTGTGGCCAGTTTATGAAAATGTTCTCAGTTTAATCAGGGAACTCCCCTCCTCTTTCGCTTGTGCTTGTCATGTGCCTGAACTTGTTGAAGTTTGGCAATAAGCTCAAAGATGGTCATATGTGAACAAGCTTGCTCTGTGGGGAACTAGAAGAGGCTGGGCTCTTGCAGTTTCGTCTTGGCAGGGAGCCCTCATCACGGTGCCTGGCAGCTGAGTTGCTCCTTTTTCTGCTTCCAGCAGTCCTTTCTCTGGCCCTCAGTTACAAAGAAAGGGTACAAAGGATGGATATAGAAACAAATACCCAAAAAGATAGGAGCAGGGGTGATCGGATTTTGCAGGAAACGAGATGTTGAAATAAAAGCTGAGGACTACATTTTTAAGAACAGGGGCAGAGGGCAATGTGTACTTGAGGATAAAAGTTAGACTGTTGTTCTGCAGACCAAGAACTGTACGTAGAGCTCAGAAGACCTTGCCGTGCTTTACCAGCAACTTCGGGGGCCCTTGAGTTTGCAAAGTGTTACCTCCCTCTAGTGGTGTGTGCACAAGGCTATGGACTGTTGGCTCCGGGGTGAGGGTACACCAGATCTTGACCAAATAGATAAAACACCATGTCCTTGACTTTTATCCAGCCCTCCATACCATGTTATGTAGATGTAGATGCATTTGGTGCACCAGTGGGATACTGGGCAGCTTGCAGAAGCCATTCTGTTGACAGGTGTGCACTTAGTGTCCCTCCTTTGTTGTGAATTTAACTGGATCCACGTGATGTCAGACTTGAGGACAGGCTCAGCATAGAGGAGATTTCTGTTAAAGATCCATACTGCCACAGATAAATTATGATTATTCATAAACAGTAGGACTGTTTTATTTACTGAAAATGAGTGGAGAAATCTGGTAAGTTTGTCTTGAATGTCTCTGCACTTTTGTTCAATAAACAAGGGTGACAGAGGAAGATAGATTTGCTGTTGGTGGAAGAGGCTGTTGCTCTGGTTAAAATTGGGTACAACACGGGTTTTTCTACCTCTCAGTTGGAGCCAAGACAGAATGGCCTGTGCTCAGGAGTATGGGGCCTCGGTCTCTGTATTGCCTTTGAGATTCCACCTTCAGTGTCTGGTTGCTGATAAGTGCCTGATGGGGGAGAAAATAATATGTAACTGCATGCTAAAAGTGTTATCATACTGGAAGCAGCGTCCTAAATGTGTTCACTGATTATCAGCAGTACAAACTAATATTCACTGTTGCATGAACTGCTTCACCTGGACCAAAAGAAATGACAGCTAATTTTTTTTTTTTTCATGTCTAACATTAGATCAGCATGTCTGCTCTGGCATTACTGCTCTGAATATTTTAGGATTGGAGAAAACATGCTGTCATTTAGTAATTGGGTTCTACCACTGAGGATTCTTGTTCTTACTGCAAATTTCATGAACCGTAGCACTTTCCTCTTGCTGTCTTCAGCATCCTTTCCTAATCTTCTATTCCTCATACCAATCAATAGACAGAGCAGTCTTTTTGTCTTGCAAATAGCTTTATTTTAGCTCTGTATTTTGACTCTGCACTTAACTAGGATTGGCTTTAAATAAAAAAGAGCTTTCTTTAATTCTGAATTAATAATTTTTGATCATTTAAACTATTATTTTTTTTGTTTTCACTTTTATCCACTTTTGCCCTCATGCATAAGTGCCCCCAAACAGCTGAATGCTTTGAAACAAGAAGCATGTAAGTTTTTCTTTTTGTTTCCTAAAAATTACTGTTTGGTCATATTCATTACCTGGACTAAGTGGAATCCATTCAAAATCCCACCAGGTTAGATATGCAACCAGTGACTTCTAGTCCTGGTAATTTATGTTTTTTTTAATTTATTATCCTGAGACTTCTACCCCTGTCTTGCAGTGCCATCAATATTTGCAGATGAACTGGTTTAGAGTTACCTTTATTAGATGCCTGTTCTCAAATAAATAAATATTTTCATATATTAAATGGATATTTCCAGAAAAAATGGTCCTATTTTCTAGTTTGGTTTTGATCACTTCCTGGCAATCTTCCAGGACTCCTAGAGAAATCCCTGATTCATACAATCTGAAAGTTTCATATGTCTGAACTGTATGGTCATCTTTCCTTCCTTTTCCTTAATTTTTCTCTTGTTATCCTTTCCTGCTGTTTCCAAACTCACTTTACAAATGATGGCCTTAACTTTTCATGCTGTGTTTAGCTTTTCCTTTCTTTCCCAGATTGAAAATCTAAAGTAAAAATCAAACAAGCCTATATAATTATTTTCCAGCACGGCAGATGTGACGATGCACAGTGAGTGACAGTGAGGGTGTGGGATAATAGGTTAATTTGCCAGTTGGATTTATAGTGGGAAATTATCCATAGGGCTACCATTGTCCTTTAAATTTGAAAGCCTCCAATAAATGTTTAATTAGTGGATACTTGGAATGATGTCAGACCTGCTTTACTGTACTGGTGGTGCTGTCTTCAGGGTCAGCAGACTGGAGTATGCAAGTGTTAAGGTGCCCCTGCAAAATCCAGCCCTTTGGCCTAGGCTGCTGTGGGAGTTGTGTTTGAAGACCTTTCTCTAGTCTCAGTAATGGATGTTCACCTGTTTGTTTCATTCACCACTGCCAGCTGGAGAGGTTGTAATGTCTTAAACTGCTACAGCTATTTACTACTTAATGCACATCTGTGCCCAAGGTCTTTTACCAGTAGCCTGCAAAGAATTCATGCAACCTAATGAGTAATGGGGCTGTCTTTCAGTGCAAGATTGAATTTAAGTTGTATTCAATGTCATGGAAGTTGTCTTTGGTATTTTCTGACTTTTGAATGAGTAAGCAGAAATCAACTCATATTCTGCCTACATTGTCAATGCAGACTGCAGAGGGTGCTTAAAAGGAGAGTGTCCATCCTTCTCTCCCCAAAGAGTTTCAGTTGATAGATGTTTTGCACCCAGAACCCCCACATCCCTTCTATTTTAGCTTTTCTGGGGGCTGCTCCCTGTCAGCATGCTGCTAGTGGTTTCTTGCCCCCCCCCCCCCCCCCCCATCATCTGCTGTTTGCATCACTTTGTCTCCTTCTTACTGGAGCAGAACTGGTGGCAGTGTTTGGGGTTTTTTTGCACAGCCTCATGACAGTAACAAGACCCTTCAAATACCATCCTTTGGCTATTCACAGACCCTTACAGGCTTGGCCCAGCCAGTCTTTATCTAGCTACTGAATTGTAATTGGAGCAGCCAAACTAATCTCACCAATAAAATCTGTCAAACAGAAGGCATGACTTCATCTTTCCTCCCTCTGTCATTACAGCTGTTACGGAGTGGTCAGGCTCCCAACCTAAGGGCATGTTTTTCATGCCAAACATAAAACTTTTCAGATCATGCAGGCAGAGTAGTTCAGATAGAGAAAAGCTGTTTTGATTGTTTGTTCATTCAGCTAAAAATAAGGGCAAGAGTTATGTTTTTGGGCTTCCCCCTCCATTTGTGTTGTGTAAAATTCAAATCTGCTGTGAAGTGAAGAAGATACACAGGATCTTTTCCAGAAAATGTAACTTAATTGAACGCCATTGTGGCAGGTAAAATTATAGTTCCTTGTTTCAGAAATAATGTAATTTATTTTTGTTATCACTTTCTGTGATGTACAGGAGCTGTGTTACCTCTTATACCAAAGTTTCAATGAACTCCTGGTGCAATTGTCCTCTGAATTGATGGCACTGTGAACCTTGAAGATGTAGGAGAAAATTAATTTGAAGAAGATAAGAGGGAAGAGGGATAGAAGCAAGGATTTCTTCCACTCAACTGGTGCCATTTAGAGTAAAGCTAACCTTTCAGGAGCACTCAACTTCAATGAAGTGTGATCACAAAAAAGCATTATATACCTTCTAGGCAATTTACCCTCAATGCTGCTTTTCAACGTTGTTTCAGTTTTCTAGAACGCCGCTCCAAGAGACAAGAGTTCAAAATGTGTATCTGACAAAATATTCAATGTGCTGAACAACACTTGTGAATGCAGACATATGCACAATGGCTATTTACACAGTTCAATGGATGCGTGTTTTGATAAGTTTACAATATTAGCAGTAACTCCAGGCACCCTGTCTTCACAGTATTTAGGCTGAGCTGCTTAGATAAAATGTTCAGGAGGTTTACTACCTATGTGGGGAATTTCTGGTTCTTGGTGTGATATGCAAACTAGCATAGAGTTGGGATAGTAAGCTTCTAAGTAACTGTAGCACTGTTATGGATTATTCTTTATTCTTTCCAATTCTGATGGCTTTTACTGAATACATGGCCTATGGAACACTTCTCTTCCTCTTGTTTAAATTGCTGGTGAATCTGTTGCAGTGGGTTAGAAACTCCCATGTTGCCAGATTGTATTACAGTAATTGGTATCTTTAATTCATCTCAGCAAATGTCCATGCTTCCTTTCTGACCAGGCTATTTGGGCAAAGGGTGTTCTTTGTGTATTTTTTTTCATTTGATTTAACTGCACTGTAGTGTCCCTGCACACTTTCCTTCAGAGGCAGGGAATGGGAAACTTAGTCATCCAACTCCTGTCCTTCTTCCTCACACTCAAAGTGATGTTGAACACTTGACATTTCAGCTGGAGTTTGATACAGATAGTTGTTTGCCACTTTGGTGCTTAACTTTGCTTAGATTAACTTGAACTAACTTATTTTTATTGCTAATGTTTGGACTAGCTAGTTTGGACTATCCAGTAGAAGAATAATTTTGGTATTACCTGAGGCAGTTGCTCTTGGAGCTGTTAAATTATTTCACAGTTGCTGAAACTTGCTGGAACCACCACATTTTTGTTAAAATGATTCTTTAAAGAATCTTGAAAAGTGCTGGTGAGACATAAGAAGGCAGAAGCTGCTGCTGTGATCTTCCTCCTTCATCCTGACTTAAATCTACCCTCCCCTTTGGAGGCCTTCAGGTCACTGTTTCCATTAGGTAGGTGCCAAAGTGGTGCAATATCAGTGAGTTGATTAATGGCAGTGTACTTGTGGGAGAGGAGAGTCTTGCAGTGCCCATGTGTTGGCTTATATGGGGAAGGGGCAACTGAGGAGCTGTGTGCCATGGCACTGAGGCTGCTGTCCTGGCTGGACTTGGTGTGGGAGAGTGGCTGAGACCAGAGTTTTGTGTATGCAGCAGGGAGCTGCTTAACAATTTTGATGACACAATGTATGAAGTGGCCAGCAGAATGTTTTTTGCCTACCTGAAAATGAAATAAATGGTGATATCTGTGGATGATAAATTCTCATTGGGATTCTAGAGCTTAGGGGTCCTTCAAAATGTATGGACTGCTGCTTTGATTCAGGGAATAAGGGCTCTGATGTTTTGGTGATGCAAAGAGAGAAAGTGTGTGGGTAGAGGAGGTTTAAGAAAAAAATCTCTAATGCACTCTATGCCTTTGATTTTGTGCTTCACTGAAGGTACTGAAAATCTTAGTTCTTCTGATGGAGCATGTATGTCATCCTTGTAAGCCAACTTTACACAAGGGAGATCTTCCACAGTGTTACCAAGAAAAGCAGCCTGATCAAAAATACTTTCAAAACAATTTTGTGGCTTTCTGCAGTTGTTATCTACTTCCTCTTCCTTCTACTTTTTGTTCTTCATCCTCTTGCCCAGTACTGTGAGAATAGCATGACTTGTCATGCTGGCCATGAGTTAGTAACATGTCCGGGCTGTGAACAAAGGTTTGCTTAAGTGCTGTCACCTTCTGTGAGGCTGGAACTTGGCCTGATGCTGGCCTGGGAGCAAGGAATCAAGCCACCATCCCTTATTGATTTCCTTGTCTGGCTCCAGGAGGATGGGTTTATGTGCTATCACTAGGCTGCTTTTGGGGTTAGTTAGAAGATAGCTCTATGGACTAAGTGGGCATTTTTGCATTTCAGGAAGAAGAAATGCCAGAGGTAGAAATTGACATTGATGACCTTCTTGATGCAGCCAATGAAGAGGAGAGAGCTCTCAAATTACAGGTAATACTATTTTATTGTTTTAAATCAGAAGTTGGCTCAAGTAATGCTTCTGGATCGATATCTTGTGTTTGATTGAATCTACTGTAAATGTAGAATTAGAATGGAGAGTTTCCTAGGTCTAGTCTAGCATAGTCTACCAGACTATTCAAAGGTAATCAAAATACTTTGAGATAAAAAAATTTTGGAAGGTATGTGATAACACTAGTAAATAAAAGTTCAACGAACCCAGTAATAGAGGGAAATATGCTAAGCCAAATTTGCCTCATTCCAGTTTGTACAAGTATATAAAATAAAGAACAGAAAACATAGGAAAATGAAGAACAGCACATAGAAAAAGCCATATGACTGAGAGTCAGTTATGATGACCGGATAGTTTCTGTGATGCACTTCAGCAGTAGAAATGTGCATACGTGTGTATACAGACCAGAAAACTTCCCTTGTGCTTAGACTATTGGGAACTATTTCTGTCTATACCAGATAGAAATTGGAAGCCATCAAAAAGTTCAAAGAAAGGGTAAGATGGTCAGGAACAGGAATTAGTAGGAAAATTCAAAAGCTATCTGCTGAAATTACACAGTTTAAACGTCTTTCTAAATCTCTGAATCTTGTGTGAGGTAGGAGTTAATAGATGGAAAAATGAGGGGGGGAAGAAAAGAAACATCATTGCCTTAATATATCTCTCTCTAAATCAATATATAAAACCAATATGAAATGTCTCCATTTATAACCTCTTGAGATGCACTAAGAAAAGGAAAACTGTTCCTGAGTTGTGCCTTGCCCTCATCTTGCTTCTGGGAGGTGACTAATGTGGTGCTTCGATGCAGCAGATCTCATTTTAGTGCCTTTTAGCACCTTTTTCCTGGTGCCCACTGGCCAGCCACAGAGACATGGGGCATGGCCCCAGGCTCTTTGCTCAGCATTCATAAATAGCTTTGCTGCTTCTGCCTAAACTAGCTACAGCAGCCCCCTGCTAGGAATGCCCTGCTAGGACTAACTAATGTCTCTATTTCTGCATTGCAAAGGCTCTCATGTCCTCACAGAAAGCTGCCTTTCACATGTCTGTTCCTGGGAGAAAAGTTCTTGGATTCTCCTCCTTGTCTCAGTTTTTCTTGGAGACAGGGATTTTGTAACTTCCTACGTGGAGAAAGAAGCCATTATTTCTCTCCTGGTACAAATCATTCTGATCCATGTAGGGAGCAAAGGTGACTTGTATAACTCTGGGTTTTCAGTAACATCTTCATTCAGTGATTCCTGTTCTTATTCCTTTTCTTTCTCCCCTCCCTTTCCAGGTTTTATACCATATTGTTTATGTTCACTATTACTCTGTATGGATACTGACACTTTCATATTTTGCTTCTAGGAAACTCTTGTAGATTGCTACAAACCAACAGAGGTAAAAGACTTTTTTAAAATGCTATTAACCTGTGGAAACAGTAGTTATGTTCAAGCTAAAGTAACTTTATTTTTATTGTTATGATAAAGTAACTAGATGAATATTCATGGCTAGCTGATAGACTTGGAGTTTTATATCCTGAAATTGTTTGTGCCTGTCACTTAGCTACAGTAGGAATGTGATTGTACCCTGTGGAGGAACCGTTGGTCATTCCCACTGAACTATCAATATTGTTTGCTGTAATGTCCTTACTGACTATACTGACTCTTAAAGCTACCATGTTATAAGAAAGTGATATATAGTTCTCATCAGGTGGCTAAAATATTTGCATGTTGGACTGTGCTCTTCACAGTGAAATCACTTAATCTAGGACAGTAAAATTTATTCTGAGAACTATTATGCAAATATATAGCTCAGTTAATTGTTTGTGTGAATGGACTTGAATAAAATTGTGGGATACCCTGTACTAGCAGGATTTAGCTACTCAGCTTTCAACTTGTGTATCTATTAATGTGTCCAGTGCCAATATAGCCTGCTTTTCATATAGTAATGTGTGCTTACTAGGAAGAGTAAATATTGTAAAAAACCCCTTGGACTCATTGTAAAAATCAAAAGTCTAGGTCATGGGTCAGTTTGTTAGTTCCTTTTATAGAGTCAGTTCTTTCCCAGAAGTGGCTGCTGCACAGTATTTAATAGAGGGGTTGCCTTACAGGATTCCTCTTGTCAGAGACCTTTTAGCTGTGCATGACTAGAAGCCAGGTGTTTGGTTTTGAAACAAGGCTACAAATAGGTTGGTTCTTCTGTAATATCTGCAGCTGTAGCCACATAAACTGGTGGGGCTTAAGGATAGTCAGACTATCAGGAAGAATTGCTGGCGTGGTTGAATAGGCACTTCACAGTCCATGAGATTTTCTTCAAGGCTTTTCCATTATTATGGATTCCTATGGTAGATTGGGAAGATTCTCCAGAAATGCTGTTATGGTTGCTGGTGCAAACATTTTAACAGTGCAGGGAATTGACCCAGAAAGACTCACCTGATAACAGAGTTTGTTGTGTGTTGCATCTTGGTTGCCTCCCATTATGGAGATGCCATAATGCCAAGTCTTCAGCTGCCTCACTGTAGCAATGCTACACCACAGATGACCCTGTCAGCCTTCTCCAAGCAAGTGCTGTTGAACCTTGGTGGCTCTTCTTAAGATAGATATGAAGATGGATACAGCATAGGGAGCCTGACATGGCTCTTGTCAGAGGCTGGTAAGAGAAAGCTCAAGTCATGACTAGAGTGGAAGGACAGGTTGCCAAGAGCTTAACAGTCACTCATGTGCTGACCTCTTATCTCTGTCTTATCTGAAGGCAGATATCAAATAATAACTCTTCTTCCTTCCTCATTAAACATGTCATATGAATGACTTCTTTTAGCTGCAAAGTTTGACCCAATGCAAGGACAGAATTCAGGGAGCTGATAAGGGTACATGACAGATGTCAGCAAGTGTTCCACTGGAAACCTTGGTTGTACAGGAGAGATTTGTGCCATACTGGTAAATTAAGTTGGTGTGGTAGTTCAGAGGAAACAACATCCTGGACACATGTCCTTGTCTGCCCTCAAGGAGCCTGGATCAAGGTGAGATTTTAATATTGAACGGGTGACTTGTGTCTTCAGGCTTCTGTGGATGGGGTGGAGGCAGCTGCCTTATCTAGGAGAATATCCATCTTCCTTTATAATCTTCAGAGATAGCCAAGTTGAGAGGGTAGGGTACTTAATCCACTTACTCTACAGCTACCTGAAAGGAGGCTGTAGACAAGTGGGATTGGCCTCTTCTCCCAGTAACTAGTGACAGGAGAAGAGGACAGCCTCAAGCTATGGCAAGGGAGTTTAGGGTAGACATTAGAAATAAATTCTTCACAAAAGGGTTGATAGATACTGGAATGGGCTGCCCAAGAGATTGTGGAATCACCACCATGGAGGTGTTCAAGAAAAGTACTTCATGGTCTAGTTGACAAGGTGGTGTTTGGTCATAATTTGGACTCAGTCTCAGAGCCTTTTCCAACTTAACTGATTCTGTGGTTCTGTGAGGACAGTTTCCAAAATGAGTCACATCCCAGGACTATTTTATAATAGTAACTTTTCTTCATCTATGGCATGATAAGCCCAGTAATACTCCATGACTGCTAGCTTAGGCCACTTAAAAATAGTGATTTTTGTCCTGCCATGTGTGGACTAAGAGCCTTTTCGGTGGCCTAAACTTGCCATATGAGGATCCACACCTTGTCTAGAAAATCTGCAATCCTTTTATATTTGCAGTCATTCAAAACTATTGAGGTAGTTGGCTTGTGAAAAAGATTTTTAGAAGATTTGTGGATAATGGGTATGAGCTAATGGAATTTCTCCTGACCAATTCAATACAGTCTCTCAAGTGCACTAGGGGTCTTATCATCAAGAGTTATACAATTCGCAAAAAGTAGTAATCCCTAATTGGGGAGAAAGTTATGTAATATGATAGCCCTGTTATTTAGAACATTAGGAAAAATGGTGCAGGCAGAAAGCTTAATAACTCTGAGTTCTTACCCAACTGTTTAAAAAACCCTCTAAACCTGAAAATGTATGTCTTAAGTCAGTTTTGCTTAGTATCTTCCATTTAGACTTAAGGAAGGTCTGAGGAACTTTTGTATGTATCCTGGATTGACTTTTCATCAGAGGAAGCTGAGTTATCCAGGTCACTTAAAAGATGGAAACGAGTTCCCAGCCTCTTTAATAATTTGGCCAAAGATAATAGCTGACAGTAACTTATGAGGAACTTTTACAAAACCTTTATTTCTAAGGGAAGTATAGCTAGACTTTTGGATGTGCTTTAAAATATTAAAAGCTTTTCTTAAGTAGTGCTTTTGGCTGTTTTAATTTGTATGGAAATAAGCTTAATGTGGAACCTTTATGTAAAAACTTATTATGTACACAAACTTAAAAGTATATGACATCTGCTAATCAGTGTCATAATCAAATTTTGGATCTGAACTTTCGTAATTGAAGAGGAGCAGGGAGCAGCATGCTCTTCCTGCATCATCTGTGTGTCAGAGCAGTCAGTTCTTCATACAGTCCCACACTTCACCTGTGGAAAATCCCACTCTGACCTTTGTCGAGTTGCTCTTTCTGTTCTGTCTGGTGTTCTCTGTCATCATCTGATGGTGGAGGATCTTAATGTTAGCAGTGAATATAAAAAATTTAAATACTACCTGCAGTCTTGATGCTAATGTTTAGATACTTCACAGTACTCTTATTTAGGATAGGATGCCTGTTGTGATTGTGAAATGAGTGAGGTTTTTTCAAGGTATGTATTTTTAAGAAGGGTGACTAAGTCTGTATTGCTGTTATCTCTGCCACTGGTAAAAGCAAGGCCACTCATTTAGACTGGGCATTGGAGAAAATCTGAAATATTTGTGGCTGATGTGAATTAGAGCTTCCACTAGTGGGACTGCCAATGTAATGACAGGAGAAATGACAAGGAAACTCTTAAACTACTTTGGGAGAGAAATCCAGTGAGTGGGCAGTTTTTATGCTTACTCCAAAAGATGCAGCTGAGCAACAACACAAGGTCTGCAGATAATGAGTGTTTGAAGAGAACTGGATAAATTAGATTTGCTGTTTATTTACTTCTTTCTTTTTTTTTTATAGAAACATAGAAAGCTTAAGATGAATGCGCTGGAGATCTCTCCCATTCAGGCAGGATCTATTTCATTAGTACAGTTCTTCACTTAGTGCAAAATGGGAGAAAAAGGAGATGAAGTTGTATCATTAAAGAAAGTTGCATTCTGGAAACCTGTAATAGTAATTTTCAATGTGGTTTGCAAACAGACTGTTGAATTGTTGTGCATATTTTCTGGAGAACTTGGGCAGAGATTTAAGTTACTGACTACTCAAATACTTCAGTGGTTGGACTGTTTCAGCAGCTTTAAACACTTTTGAAAAAGGTAGAAATGCATTTGCTTAACTGTATGTTTCTCGAAGTTTAATTCCTAGTTGTAGCAAATGAAAGGCTTGTGATGCAACTTTTTAGAGTGGTCTAGGCACTTTGGTTTTTAAAGATAAAAGCTCTTGTCTGTATTTATTGATGTAATGTATATTTTTAGTATGCAGGCGTGAATGGAAAGCTCAATGCTTCTGTAACAGAACTCCATAACTTTTGAAGGACCACATGTTTGTTTTGGTCCTAATATGTTATGAATTATTTTAAGTTAATGTTACTCTTTGTTTTTTCTATGTAATTGCAAGGCAGCTATATGTGGGATACCCACAAGAAGCACCAGTCACTGCAGATGCATCTAAAAGCCTCAGTGCAGTGTGCTGCCTTATATCTGGGCAAGCCATGGCAGCTGATGGGTGGTAAATTAAGTCACAGGAAATTTATTTTGTGTCCATATTACTTGAAATGAAATAGGAGAATTTGTAGAGAAAAAAAGGTTATAAAACATGCTTGTTTAAAAGCAATGCAGGCAGATGCATTTCCAGTAAAACATTATTTCTTGTTCATCCGTTTGACCACTGAATTCAGCAAACTAAAACTTTTTATGTGCCTGCTGAGATCTGCCCTATATTGTAATACAGCATTGGAGGGAATTAAGCTTCCATATTTTCATCTCTGCAAATACTCATGAATATAACTTATAAATACCCATAGCAATATCAGAATGGAAGAGCAAGTGGTGATTTGACAAGAATAAGCTGTGCTTGTTTACATGCTGCCGAACTGGAGAATAACTGGGCTGCCAGTCTTTATCGTCGCTAAGCTTTGTGGTATGTAGTTAGTGCCTTATACAGAGCTCACCAAAGAGCTTAAGTGCTGCCAAAATTTTGTGCTCTGGACACTGATGGTGCTGTGGCCTCACTGGAGAGGGCATTGTTCAGTGAGGCTACAGAGATGCTTGCTAATGGAAGGCATCTTCTGGCCTTGTTCTCCCAAAGCAGTTCCCTTCTGTACATTTGGCTTTGGGATGGTTTGAGCCTGTGTGGAAGAAAAGGTGTTTGGCAGTAAGATGGGTTATTATTTAGGTTCCTTTCCAAGGAGCTGTGGGATTGCTCTCCAGGCTGACTTTAGTTTTTACATCCAGCTAATGAAGCCATCTACAAGAAATAGCCTTGGGCAAACAGTTAAGAAAATCTTGGGGTTTGACCTGGCTAGAGGGAAGTAAAGCTGTGAAGGAAAGCTGACTTAGGATTCATTTCATGCTCTAGTGAAGCAGGAGGACTGGCAACTCTAAATTTTAGTTTAAAAACTAGTCCTACTACATGTGTACTGTTTGAGGAAGAGAAATCTGGAGAGGCAGAGTCTAATTAGTCTCCAGAATTAATTGGAAGACTTGAATAGGATGCCTGGAATTCATTGTCTGTCAAATGACCTTATTAAAACAATGAGTCACACCACCAAAGCAAAGAGGTGAAGTGATTTCTTCCCCTTTCCTGAAATATCATTTCACCTTTGTTTTTTGCCTTTATTTTTTTTTTTTTTTTTGCCTAAGGCTGAATATAGATGAGTTCAAATGAACTATAGATTTAGTCTGTCTCTCATTAAAATTTGCCTTTAGAATTAGAAAGATGTCTTCTAGAAACAATGATTTAGTATTACAAATTAACAAGATTCTCAATACTTGTAACAAGGGTGCCTCCTTGCAGAAAATCTGTAAAAAAGAATTTTAACTAAGTTTGCGTTCATTTTTGCACTTTTTAAAAACTTTATTTACCAAGGCACACAGTGCTGGTATGAGATTCTTCTTGTATTACAAGTGCATGTAGGCTGTGTATTCCTGGCTATAAACCTTCAAGGAATAATGAATAAGTTCTTGAATCCTTAGCTGAATTATTCTTGTTTTTTAACTCCGTCAATGAAATCAGTATATATAGGTAGATAATTCAACCTGTATTACAGAAGTGCTTTTGACATAGGTTAGTACATGATCAGCTTTCAAACATCTGGTGCTGAATTTAAGCGTATCTTTTAGAGGGGATTTCAGTAAAATGCTCTGTGTAAAATTATTTTTGTGTACAAGTTGGAGATAGATGTGGATATTAAGTCTTGACTCAAATGGCCACAAGGAACAACACTGCAAATTTTGAGCGATGGCTTGAGAAAACAAAATGGGTATTGCTGACATAAACCTGAATTGGTTAGTTACAAAATGAAGGTTTATTGAAATGCTGTGAAGCCTCCTTTCCTGCTTCCATGTGGGAAAATGTGCATCTTTTCTAGAATGCTGCTTTTCCTTTGTGGGGAACTGCAAAGCAAGAAAGGCACAAGCACTGGAGCACAACTGTGTTAATGACAGCCAGCTCCATGTAAGTGTCAGATGCAAAGTGATACTTAAATCAGAAATGTGCTGAACCAGTGTTGTGGTTTGGATATCCACAGGAAGTGCACAACAGTGCTACTGCATTATGCAAAATGTCTGCCACATGCAAAATGCTCTTGTTGAGTTTTACTCTTTGGTACTGCAGATCCTTATTTCAAGAAAAAAAAAAAACGTTCCTGAGCGACGAAGCATTTTAAATTATTATATGTACTTCTTCTAATTAATGCCTTCTCTGCCTTAAGAATAGTTGCAGTTGCTTCGGGTCTCCTTTAGGGGGTTAACCCTACAGTTTGGTTTATTTTGGCAGCATTAAGAAGTTTCCAGGTGGTGTTAGAACTTTAAGCAAATGTCTAGTTTTGCAAAAGAAGGTGCTTGTGATAACTCGTCAAAGTATAAGGGGAGGAATTATTTTCTTTTGCTATAATGTCATATTAAAAAGCAACTTCTGTGAAGCTCCTGAAGAGTTTTGAGATGCAGTGTCTTCTTGTAGAGTATTTGTGGCTTGAACAGACAATTTTAAAAGATTTTCTAAGGGAAGAACTTCACTTCAGCTAAAGCTGTCTTAATCTGATCGTTTTATTGGGTTGTTTTTGTTTTTGTTTTTTTTTTTTTTAATGAAAAGACTTGTTGAGAGGCAATACAAATGACATTAATCCCAGGTAAAAATCTTCCAAGATCACTTTGGGGAGTTTATTTCTCTAATAATTGTGCTGCAGGGCTTTAAATAAGTTTGATAGTAAAAAATTTCAAAGTGTGTTCATGTGTTTCAAGCAGCACCATGCCATATTGTTTTGCATTATCTAACAGGTCCTTACAGTGTGATATGATGACACAGGACTAATGCAAAGTTTGTTGAAAGCTGTGAATTTTTAGAGTAAGCATGTCTTGCTCCTTCTTCTGATTTTTTAGTGGAGAGGTACTGGACTGTAACAAGTTTAGAGTTAATACTGTTGCAGTGGCTTGTGCCTTTAAGAAATAAGACAGCTTCAAGAGGATGGAGGGAGAGGATTTGGAGGTCTTCAGAAACCTGTTTTTCTGGTCATCTTATTAGGCTGTCTATCCAGATGGGAAGCATGATACTGATATGCATAGATGTATTCCTGAAATGGCCTTCACTTAGTTCAGGGTGGAGACCCCACTGTCATGTAGCTGCTCTGCCTTTACTGCTGTTGATTGCAGCCACAGGTAGTGTGAATGCGACAATAACCGTGGTGCAACAGTTCATGCAGTTCACTATAGATGTGCATAATCTGTCAGGAAAGGAAATTGATTTGTTGGGACCATGTTCCCACCAGAAAAATCTGACATATTTCTCAAGTTAAAATACACATTTACACAGACTTTCCTTACACAAAATGTAGCACCTTGTAATGCATGTTTCAGTGTGACCTTTTTTGAAAGGTACTGTGTTGTCATTGAAGTGGTGACTTTGTTTGTGACTGGAATTTTCAACTTCAAGCCTTCATCCAGGAAATCATGATTTTAGTTGTTTCATAGAATCATAGAATGTTTTGGGTTGGAAGGGACCTTAAAGATATCTAGTTTGACTGGCAAGGGCCAGGACGCCATCCACTAGGCTCAAAGCCCTGTCCAACCTGGCTTTTCCCATCAACCTAACTGAATAATTACATTCGATGTTTACAGCTAGCTGATTTCATAAGAACCTTTTTGTAGGTATGTATACATAGTACTGTGGATAAACATTATTTTCCCAATGTGACAGTAAGGAGGTCATTTAGCTTTTAATGCACCTGCAAGAAATTGTATACCAAAATAATTTCAGAGAATGATGCGAATCTGTAAGTTTCTGTTCACACACATTTTAAAAAGATGAAATCTGCTGAAACTGGGGAAAGTATCACCGTGAATAAAGGCCTGAAAGACAACATGTTTTGTTGTCTTCTGAGTTTTTTGGGTTTTTTGGGGGGGAGGGGAATTGATGTTTCTTTTTGTTTTCAAAGTAGTGTCATTCACTTAGGTGTGCAACCAGTTTCACCCATCATAAACTAGTGGTGCTACCTCTGGCTCCTTGTTTCTGTCTTGCCTTGGACTGACACAAGTGTTAGTGTGGGCTGAGTGGTGGGCCTGGTCAGAGGGCTGAGCCAGCTTGGAAAGTAGCAGGACAAGAGGAAAAACAGCTGAGTTTTTTAGTTAGATCAGCTTTCTTGTACAGCTCAGTATGCAGCCAACCAAAATACTAGTTCCAGCATGGAGAGTGGCAAGATAAACACCTCTTTTGGCAAGAGTGCTGATTTCTGCACAGGCTTAAGCTGTGGAAGTCTGTTTTGACTGTTTGCATTGTACCAGCCATAGGTTTTGCTTCATTGAGTAGTTGGTATAAGGCCCTGTGCAGTAAAAGCCTGAAAGATAGGTTATAACTGAGCCAGCACAATAACAAGCTCGTTGTTCACACTTCTGCTGGATGGGAAGGACGTGTATAAGGTTCCTGGTCATCAGGCTAGAGAAATTCCAGCCTAGCAGTAAAAGCTTAAATAAAAATGTATAGTTCACATTTTTTTAAAAAAAAGCTCAATTGTGTTATCATGGGATCATTAAAATTACTCATATTTTCTTTATTTTTTTTTTTCCTAGGAATTTATCAAAGAGCTGCTAACTCGGATAAGAGGAATGAGGAAACTCAGTCCCCCTCAAAAGAAGAGTATATAAATAACTCAAAGTAACATCACTCTGTAAAAGACATGGCAAGGGAAATGGGACTTTGAATACAAGACCTTTATTAAAATAATTGTCTTTCTTCACAACTTTTTTGATTTTATTCAGTTTTGACTCAAGGAATTTTTTTGTGTGTTTTAAGGGTTCTTTTTTAAGTGTCAAATTTTTTTTTTATCAAAGATATCAACAATTTGGATGCTGCTCAACTTTCACCTGAGGATTACTGAAGCAAGTGAAGAATCCAAGAGTTAGTGATGAGGGGCAGCAAGCCTATGTGGTGAATCAGAAGATCTTGTAAATTTACAGAGCTAGGAGACTTCTCCTTGCAACTAGTTGGATAACGTTTCTTAAGTTGGTTGTACATTTAACTCATGGATGTCAAGTTTCTTGTGCTTGTCTGTACATAAATTTTAAAGTGGGTTGTGAATACTGTTTCACATGGATGGAAGGAGAAGTTTGTTATAGTAAATTATTTCAATGGTGGTTATTGCAAATTTGCTACCAGAAGGTACCAATTTAGATTACTAAAATGAATGCTGCCATTTTTCTAAATACCCTTAAAGCAGCCCAGTGAAGAATCTCATCATATCTCCTTGTTTAAACTGCAGCATATGAAAATTGGGAGTTTTAAGGGCTTAATTTGTAGACTTAAAAGTTGTTTGATTGACTTTAATGCTTTGCCAGGATCACTTCCTCTCCACCTCATGGTGTCTTGGAGCTGTGCTAACCTATACTGAATATGGGCCTGGAGTGATATCTAGAGAAATGTCCATCACCTTTTATAAGCTGGTTCATGCTTGAGGAAAGGCAGTGACACCAAAATGAATTGCAAGTACTGTATTGCATTTAATGATGTGGTCTTAATCAAATGCAGATTCCTCTCCTATAAAGGCAGGCAAAGAGTAATGAAGCCTTGGTTTATGGCTCTGCCCTGAGAAGTGAGGAGACTACTTAACTTGGGCTCTCTTACTTGTACGAGCAAGAACAGAGATCCCTGCTCCCTTCTGGAAAATGTCCTAGCTAGAATGTTTGATAAGCTACCATTTACTGGTAGGTGACATTAGTCAGGCATTTTATATCAAGGGTGCTCTGAACATATTTTATTTTTCAAAAGAAGTACATGTTTGTGAATTTTATGTATACTGGCAAGCTTTTTTAATGTATTTAATTTTGTAATGTTTACTGATGATTTTATTTACCAGATATTTACTCAAATAAATGGAACAACTTGTGACTTGTTACATGTACACTTTACAAGACTACTGTTGCTGAGTAGGTTTGTCAATGGAATTGCCTGACAAACAGAGAAGCCTGTGAGGTGGTAAGTACGTGGGAACCCAGGTGTATTGACCCTAACTGGCTTTTAATGTACTCAGTATCCCTTAGCCCTTGCCCAGTATCACTCAAACTCCTGTGACCTGGTGCACAGCTTCACTTTCGACCGTCTCCTCCAGATGAGGCCTTCCTTCCCTGTGCCCTATGGAATTTAAAAAGGGGTGGGGAAAAAAAGCTTGGGAATTCTTTCAGATAAATGCTGATAAATTCAGGTAACTTTTTTTTGTCCACCAGAGAGGGACTGTAGGGGAGGGCTTACACTGGGTGAGTCTCAGTTTCCTAGTGAAAGTGTGGCAGAAGGGGGTCTTTCAGAAGGAGACACTACCTTTCTTCCTTTCGGCACCTTTTTGGATCCTCAAGAAATTCCAGCACCCCTGAGAAAATACTCACCTGCAGCATTTTAAATTTAAATCTTTATCTTGCTGAAGTTGCCATTTAGGTCTGGTTTTCTAAGGAGTCACCCAGCAGGTTTTTTTTAGAAATGCAAGATGAAACTTCCAAGAAATCGGGGGAAGCTTGTGAATTCATCTGTTCCTGTGTTGAAATCTCCCACTATTGTTTTCAACATTATCAGTGGAATGTCTTTGGTTCTGAAAGAGGCCCATGTGTCCAATGTGTCTTGCCTCAAGAATTCTTAGTCTGTGCTCCTAGCAGAGGATCTCATGTAGCTAGATCTAAATGACCAAGTTTGTATCAACATCACCCTTTGAAGAAGGAAATGTTACAGGGAAACTTCCTTAACTGCTGAGGTAAGGGGGCTTTTGTTAGATTTGTCACTTAACTCTGGAGGCAGAAAATAGTGGTGGTATAAAGAAGTCTTAATAGCAAGCCTGATGTTTGAGTGAGCAGGTACTTCTTCTGGAAACCTTTTTGGTTTGTAAACCAGTGAGAACCTTTTTTCAAACTGAAAACAGTTTAGTATGTCCAAAATGGGAAAAAAATCTTTTGGTTTGAGACTTGCTGGCATTTCTTATGTTCAGAGTTTTGGGCTGGAGTCGGAAACAACCCACAGTTTGAACAATAAGCGTTCTAGTAATTTTCACAGCCACAGATGCATTTTGTGACTTCACTATTTCAAATATCACATTTTTTTTTCCTTTGTAATAAGTGTGCCAAATCAGATGTCAGTTAATCAACTGGTCAATTAATTAACCAGTTCTCTGATTACCTACAGCAAAAAATAGTATCCACCAGTATCTTTTCTTTCACGTTGTTTCACTAAAAGCTGCCCACCCAACTGTACAGATGACGTATTTGTGTCTTTTATCCTATTCACCTTGCACTGAAGTAGCTGTGGAAAGTAGCAGTGTACCCCTTTTAAAACTAGTAGGTTTGGTGGTACACTTTGAAATGGTGAAGACTGGGACAGTCCTTACTGTTTTCTTGCCTCAGTGAGATGGGGTAAGTCACTTCTTAGAAGGATTTCCTCTCCTCCAGCTTCACAGGTTTTGCTGCCTTAGAAGTGTCAGTGAGCAAAAGCAAGCTCTAAATAGCTTTTTTTTTTTTTTTTTTTTTTTTTTTTTTAGCTGACCTGATTTTCCTGAGTACTTACGGGGTCTCATTCTTGCTAATTTTTACTTAATGGAGCTACTCTTGGCCTTGTGAGTGAGGGGAGAACTGACCCATTCACTAAACATTTAATTGTGCTTTGTCTTTATACTGTGTGGGCGTTCTTGGCTCTGGGGCAATATTCAAGGGGGGTATAAATAGCACACTGTTACTGAAATAACTTGAAATTAAATCTTACAGCCCAGTCTCTTCACTGTCTTGGCTGGACAGCTTTCATGAGAAGGGCCAAGTTGCTGCAATGAGAGCTTCCTCTGGACTTTTTCTGTGGCTAATAAAAGAAACTGAAGTTCCTTCTTAAATACATAGTGAAGCTGAGGTTTTTCTTTTGGAATTGAAGTGCCTCTCCAGTGTAAAAAAAATTGCCTGCAACAGCATGTTTGTGAAGTCTGCTTTGTGACATAATTAACTTTTGTATATTTTACAGCAGGACCTGACAGTTGGCTTAGAAAGAAAAGCAAAGTGCTTGTGTAATCATACTTAGTGTGCCCCATGAGGCTGCAGTGACAGGGTGGTGTATTTCTGTGGCACAGAAGAAAGGACATGAGCCATTTGTCTGCCAGGCTCATTTTTGTTCCTTCCCCCCAATGATGGGATTCAATCCTGAGGTTGCCATTCATGCTGGGAACATAAGGTGGAATGTGGAAGGGAGAGTTTCCCTGTTCTCAGAGAATATGGCCAAGAAAAGTGGGAGCAAAATATCTGCTCTATTTGTGCCCTTGAACTCTTTGACAGTCTTAGTGAGAATTCTTAGTACTTTATGCTGATAAGTATAATAGTGTATGGGAAATTGAAATTACTCAGCAACATATTTCTAAATGGTTTTTCAGATTCAAGACAGTCTTAATGTAAACATGCAGCTCCAGGGTAAACAAAAAAAAATTATTGCCAGCCACATCAACAGAAGACCTGTTTGAGTGGAAGCTAGAAGAAAATGCAGATCTTATTCTGACCAAACAGCTGAACTTAAAACTCTGGTGAAGTGCTGTATGTAACAAAAGGGAAAACTCCCTCTTGGCTGTATAAGATTTGTCATTGCTAGCATTTTGCAAAGGTTGTGTACAGGTACTGAGTAACTGCATGCAATATTTTTTAGAAGATGTTGAGATAATAGGGAGAAAGCCAGAAAAGAAATCAGATGTAGGGAAGTCCAGGAAAAAACATCACTAAGAAAATTATCTTTTAGGAAAACAGAAGAGTCCTGTGTTGCTACATATATTTCTGTATGGAAAGAAAATGGAGATGTCAATGCTTTCATGTATTGGAGAAAAACATGAAGAGGAGGAATGCCTGGAAGATAAAGGCAGGAGACTTGAACTGTTGAAGAAAATTGAGCATCCTGATGGTGATGAGCCCTTTGAGCTTGCTACTGTGGGAATAGATGAGATTGACATCTGTTAGTATCTCCAAAATGAAATTGGATGCTTTTCTAGATAAGTTGTCATTGGACCAGTTATTGAGTTTCAGTCAAGGTAAACAAAGGCCTTAAAACTCGAGACTTCTGCTTCATGGCGTTTTGTTTGTTTGGTGTTATTTTTGCTGTGACAGTTTTTGGTTTTGTTTTGGGGGTGGGAGTAGTTTGTTTTCTTTTTTGGTTGGTTGGTTCTAGATTTTTGTTAAAGCAGAGCAAACTACTAGGAAACCGATTTCTATGTATTACTGCAATGTAACTACATGCTTATTTAGTGGTCAGATCAGGTTACTAGTACTAGCTACACATTTTATATATAACTCTACTACTTTTTACTTGACTTTCATGTTACTACTTTTATTTTTTTTCTGGAAGTAAGCAAATAGTAATTGTGATAGTAATAGTAATTAAAGTTGCTATTGAAAGCTAGGGAGTTGATGCAAAGAAGAAGAAATGTGACCAGAAAGTGCTTAGTGCAGTAAAGGGTTTTTTTGCCTCTGAAGGATTTGGTCACCAGTGTGTAAATAGTGTTTCTGAAGTTATGAAATTGCTATTTATAATAATCTAACCTAGTGCTGATGGAATTTCATTTGTTTTGAGGGCTTTTTGGTGGAACTAATGACCAAATTCTATGAACTTACACTGTTTACAGACTTCTCTGTTTTCCAACAAAAACTGACATTAGTTGTTTAAAGAAACTGAGCTATTTAAAAAGTTGTTTTAAAAAATGTATTTAAGACTGGAAATTATTTTGAAGGTGCAGCTAACAGGTTTTGTTTGGTAGTAAACTCAGATGTCTTACTGAATTGGTATTTTAGTTGAACTTTTTACCTTCTAAGATCAAAATCAAAAATGTCCTGTGGTAGCCCTTAGCAGAGGTTTCTGTGTGCCTAATTGTATGATACTAGGTTGGACTTGAAGCCCATAATTACTTGGCAAAAAATATAGGAGCTGGTTCTCTTCAAGGACAGAGACTTGTTTTACTACCCCTTCTAGGAGGCAAAGGGGATGAGAGCACAAGAGGTTTTCCTGCCTCCTTAGAGGAGGATCCTACAATCAGTGTCAGCAAGGCTTTGGGTCTTGCAACAGTTTCGTACCTACTTTGTGCCACTAACCATCCCCAATGAACTGCATGCTTTCTGCTGTGTCTTTCCAGACTCAATTTCAAGCCTGCTAAAACAGTATTTGCTAAGTTAGTTTTGGTGGCCATTGTACCTCATAGTGTGTCTGCCTACAGTGTGCATTATTTTTCCCCATTCCTTCAAGTTTAACAGCATGATTATTTCTCTTAGGGATCTTTTACAACTAAATGGAAATGGAAATGTGTCATGGTGCTATTTCTGCCACAGTGTTTCTACTGTCACTACCAAGTCAATCCAAAAGACTAGAAAGGATACTGTAAATTTTGGTGTCTTCTGATTTATGGCCTCATACTGCTAGGGTTTACTCACTTTTTGCATTATTTCTTTATTTCCTTGAGTAAGTTTTCATCAGTGGGTGCATGCAGCTCAGCCACAGACCATGAGAAGAGAACAAATCTTCTAGAAGTAATCTCTTTCTCTTATATTCTGAGAAAGAAATATAACTGTGGTTTTTATTTTTTCCCCCCAAATATCTGGAAGATGCATTTGCAGTGCCACAGAAATGTTCTAGTTTAGAAACCTGAGGGTGTAGTGTAAGTAATGAAACAAGGACTAAATGGTAGCAGATGCACAAACTCACCAAATGGATACATTCCTTGTGTTCTTTAGGAAAAGGAAAAATAACCCCACATCCATGTCCCTGAGCTCAGTGCTTGTCAGAGACTAACCTAACCTTCTATTAGGCCCTACTGGGCTTTGTGCTGGGTGCAGGCAGGGACCCTGTGGAGAGGTGAGTGCTGGTCCTTGAAAAATACTGCGGGTATGGGCACATTTGTGTAATTGCACACCAGCTAAATTGCTTAATCCTGAATCTGGTGTTTGGGCTGTTAAGAAGCCAGGGTTTCAGGCAGAGCATTGCTAGGATGTGTCATCACCCTTTTCCATTTTGCAGTGACTGATGTGTACGGTCTCTGCTGCCACTGCCACTAAGGAATACTGCAATTTCTCAGGAATTAAATTAGGAAAGAGCATGTTTTCAGTAGGGAGGTGCAGTAGTTTGTTAGCAACCCACACATAACAATAACTTTGTTCCTCTGATATATGTACCTAAAAGCAGGCCTTTCAAATAGGTATAGCTGTAAATACCCTGCTGCCAACTGGCAGTGTCTGGTTTTGTGAGAAAATGAAGCTGTTCAATGTTCTTTTTCTTGAACTAATCTAATTCATGCCTCCGAAACTCCAGTTAACCTTTTAATATAGGCTTCACAGTTGTAAGAAAAGCTTTAGCACCTTTGGGGAATTTTTCTGGTGCTGGTTTAGGCTTAGAACCAGGCACAAAATGATCTGATATTGGAAAAAGGCTATAATTTGTTTGTAAGATTCCCCTCTTCAGAGTTGTCTCAAAGGTATTTATGTTTCCATATCAACAGTCTACCACAGTAGTGCTTGTTTTATAATGGTAAATCCTTAAATTTTAATAATTTACCTCAAGTGTCTGCTCTTCCTTTTGTCCTCTGATGTGCCTTGGCCAAGAGCTGATACATAAAGTATTGATTATTTCTTCATCTATCAAGTTGTATATTCAGCTCAGCACTTAATCACTCTGAGGCTGGATTTTTTGTGCTTGGCACAAGGACAGTATGTTCAAAAATATATGTCAACTCCTCAAAATTTAAAGTTTAATGTCAGGGTTGAGTGAAGTGATAGTGAAGTGAAAGTAAGAGATTTTCCTCACTTACCTTTGAAATCTGAAAATTCTGAGTGCTTCCTGAAATTCGTATGATTTTTTCAGTTCTAATCTTGTTAGCTGCTTCCTAATTCATTTAGTACTTGTATTTCTTACAGTTTTTATTTATAGTAGCTTTTAGTATCTGCTCTAACAACTTTTCACGCTCCCTCAGAATTCTTCTCTCCTGCTCTCATCCTTTTGCAACAGAAATTCAGGTACATTAAAATTATGCCACATCTGTAGCACCAGCAAAGATAACTAGGCAGGGATTCAAGAGGCATCAAATAAATCAGACTAACCCACAGTATTGCTGTGTTTTCTTCACTGGAGAAAGTTAGGCAATCATGCCCAGCCCACTCCCGAATTTCACATCCTGTCACACAAGCAGACTCTTCTCTAGGAGAGTCTCTTTATTTTAGTTGTATAAACACCCAAAATAAAGCACTTAAAACTCTGGGATTTGATTCTAAAATCTCAGAGGGAACTCATTTTTGAGGTTGGCTTTTTTAAAAAATAAATAAGTTTGGGACTGTCCTTTGTATCCAGCCACTCAGTCTGATTAATTAGAAATTGTGGAGCAACTGTCAAATATGCAGGGGGGCAGCAACCCTGGATCAAAGAGCTGGCATGGAATATGCTAATATGCTGACCTTTCGCATATTTCAAAGTTTCCTCGCTGTCTGAAGCTTGCTCATCTCAAATGCTAAAGAATTATAAGACAAGTAAAGTAGGTGCTCTGAGGCTGTGGAGTCCTGAATCTTTAATAATGCTTTGGTTGGTCCTTGAGTTGCTTTCTCAGGGACCACTTGTAATTTGTTCATACTATTGATGGGGGACTGAAGCTTCATTTCCCATCTCCAGCAATTTCAGGAACAGAAATCCCCAGAAAGATGCTGGGCTTGTGATAAAAGCATTAAAGTCAGAGACAATCAGGGAAATAACATCTGTAGATGCTGGAGCTGACCTTACTCTTGGTCTGCTACAGTGTCCTTTTGGATGCACCTCATGTAGCCCATGGAGCTCTCCCTGTGCTGGTAGAAGCTCAGGCCTGCTCGTGCACAATACCCTACGAGACAGACAAGCTAGGTAAAATTAAAATACGCTGGTGTCACTTGGCATTAGATGTAGTTTACTCTTAATCCATTTCAATGCAGGCTACTCATTTCATTAGCTGGAAAGCAACCTTCCTTTAAAGTAGGTTGGTGATGGGGCTTTTATACATCAGTTCATCCCCGCTTTACTGCAGTACACAGGGACCCTGGTGGAAAAAAAGCAGTTCTTCAGTGAGTACTAGAAACAGTCAGCTCTCTCTTTTTGGTATAAATAGTTGAGGACAGAGAGAAGAAAGCTCATTTTTAATACGTGTTTAGATTGAAAGTGAGTTGCAGTGGAGCCTAGTTAACACCCTAAGCAATTATACTTCCAAATTTTGCCCTTTGGGGACAGAAGAAGGCTGTCATATGCTGGGCTCCCTGCAAATCAAAAAAGTCTTTTGAGTTTTTTTCATTTTTAAAAGGGTCACTTACTGAGAGCAAACAACTTTAATAAATGAATAGTAGTTGATGCTCAAAACTTGGCAGAAGGTTTCAGAGCTGTGTAATGGCATTTGGGAGATGGACACACAGCTTTCTGTGGCACATTTGTGGGAGCTCCATAGAGGGAGCAAGCTGAAATGACAATATTTTCATAACATCCTTTTTCTGTAAATGACAGATTAGGTGTGGGGTTCACTTTTCCACAGATCTTTCCCTCATGATCTGGGACTGCAGTAGTGCTGAGGGGAAACAGACAATCAGTGGTTACTTTCTGTGTAGAGCTTTGGACAGGGATTATCTGACAAGAATTGTGTGAGTGCTGTTGTGAGTTACGCAAATTAAACAGTATCTCATTCTCCAGTTCATGGGAACCCTCCCCCTGTTAGGGTAGTGCAAGGAATTGAAAGGGTTCCCAGAGAAAGAGCACGTCTGCATGGAAAGGCAGGTGATTCCACTGGTTTGTCTGGTGTCAGACAACTTGAAATAGAGCCAGAGGTCAGTGCCACAACAGCGCATGAAAGCCTTGAAGTTATTTCCTTAGACATAGCAAATGACTGAGCTCTTGCATTTAAAGATCACAAAATACTTCCCCTCCCCCCCCCCACCCCCTCCCCTGCTTATTTGTTGTCATTAGTTAAACAGAATTTAGTTCTTTACTTCAACTGTTATTCTGGTGCCTGCTGACCTGGTCAAGACTGATATTTCTGTCTCGTCCATCCTGTTTCAACCTAAAAAATCTGTTACTCTGCCATTTTGTCATGTCTCCTGTGTTGCAGATCTTGGAGAAATGTTTTCCATAAGAGGGTATAAGACAGCATTTTGCATTAACCCACTGCCATGAAACTGGATGTTAATTCCTACTCCTTGCATTATCCCTACATGGATCATGACAGTGTGCTATCCATCACTGCTTAGGGAGAAAGACTCCAGTGAGCACAACCTGCCTACTGGCTCCAGTTGGGACTCAGGTTAAAACAGATTCTCACATCTCAGGTGGTGTCAGCAAGTCCCGTGGCTGAAAGCCCAGGCACGGGTGATGCTTCCTCCTACAGATCTCAGGTGAGCCTGTCACCAGTGCTTAGTCAGCAGCAGTGTCAGGAGCAAGGAGCAGGACTTCCTCTCCTCTGCACAGAGCTCTGGACAGCTGATGTGCCAAAAGCTTTGTGCAAGACATTCGGCTGCCTTTAGGAAAACAAACGTGAACTCTCCTGCATCTAATATTAGATCACATTGTCAAAACAGGTTGTGATCAATCTGCCTGAAGGAAGGAAAGGAAATCCCAGTGCCACTCGTAAACTTTAACAGTAGTGCTTCTCAGGACAGACATCTAATGGTATATCAGTATTTTTCCTTCCTTATTCCCTGATTTCTAGTTCCCTAAAGGAGTGGAGTTGGTCCTTTCAGCAGCTGACATGTCAGAAGCATTCAGGAGGAAACTACAGGAAGTTGGCAGTGACTTGGAAAAATGAAGCAAATCTGCAGGGAATCTCTTGGCTGATTCAGTGGCTTTTTAACATCTTTCCCTTCCAGCTGGACCTGCCTCCTGGTAGCAAAGGCCCTGTCTAGGCTGAAAACATCAGAGACAGCACACTGACCTCTTTAATTTCTGAGGATTAATGAGGTTTTACTGCTTAAGATAAACACCTAAAATAATGCTGAGGAGCTTTGCTCATGTTTCTCTAATTTTTCTGTCCTCCATCACCTCTCAGTTATGACTCACTGGCAGGAGTCATAAATAATGTAGTGTTTTTAAAATAACTCTGGAAAAAATTGGACTGTGTAGTATAAGATCACTTGTGAAGGAGGAGCTGTGGCAGATGTAACAAGTGGGAATCCTGCTGAGGCACTGTTGTTTAGGTGTATTTCAAAGGTTTAAATAGGATTAAGGTATTTATTATTATTACTAATGGGAAAATAAGCTTTATCCCTCCAGAACATTAGAGATACACTGGGTTTTTTTAATGCCATAGGGGAATACTCTATAGGCAAATACAAGGTTCTTGTAGTCTAAATAGTCAAGCTTGAAGCTTATGCAGTCTGAGGATTTTCTTTTACTAGCAACACACACTGCTCATTCTGCTGCAACCTTGTTAAGGCCAAAGGCTGAGGCATTCATAATAACTGCTGATTTGAAGTGCCTTGATTTATTGGTGTTCCATATGGGGCACTTTAAATGGACCTTTATTTTTAGAGTAATACTCTTCACAATGTTTCACACCTGGAGCACTATAAATTTGAGGCTCCCAGCTTGCTGGCCATTCTTGAAAACCTTTGGAATGAGTGAATAGCATATGCCTGGGTAAGAAGGTCTGTGACTGCTTGGTGCTGTAGCATTAAAAGAGGGAAAAAAATAAGAAGCTAGGCTTTATAGATGGTTAAATAAACTGCCATATTCTGACAGGATAATGCTAGCATCTGATTTGTAGGGTAGGCCAAAGGCTTTTTTCCCCATAAAAATCTTGGGTTAAATTAAAAAAAAAACAACTCACCCTCTCAAACCACCTTCTGTTATCCCAGGAACTCTTAAAAATTCAATAGGTAGCATTATGTAACATACTCATTTTACACTGACCACTGCTTCCTCCTTTGTCCCTGGTGTGGGTGCAGCTATAGTTTCTGCTCTTCGAAGTGTTTTGGTGTGGTTGTCTGCCTCAATTCAGGATATATGAGTATTTTTCCCTGCACAGGATGGTCTTCCTGGTGTGTGGCGCAGAGCAAGGTCATCTGGAGCAGCCTAAGGAAGGGAATAAATCAATGAACCAAGCAAAGGCAGTTGCTAGTAACTGGCTAAGAGCAAAGAGTCAGGCTCAGGTATGCAATGTTCACTGTCAGCAAACAGCTTGAAATCCTCAAGCCAAATGGTGAATTTCTGAGCTCAGGACAGGCTTGGAGGAATTGGAGTTGTCAGATCTCGGGATGCTGTGGTCTGAGTGAAGGTCAGCTTCAAACAGTGTTTGCTGACAAGTGCAATAGATGAGCTGCTGTGTCAGCTGGCTTTAATGGACTTGAATGAAATAAGAAACTTTGGACCCTGAGTGTTGTTAAAGGGTTTTGTTTATGAAGCCATTATCTCTTGGTTTTGTAGCTTCACTGATTTTGGCTGGCTGGGAGATGGCAGAAAATCTTGTGGAACTCTTTCTGACCCAGCTGGTGGGTAAGAAGAGACCTGAGTGCCTTACTACAAGGTTTCCAGCCCAGTGAGTTGCCTGAAAAGAATTGGATTATTGAAATGAACTACTAAAATGCTATAGATACTCTGGGAAGGAAGTAGCACATGTGAGGTTTCTTGGGTGCTTAGTCTGGTTTTAGATCCATGTATTACTCTTTTATTTTAACTGGCTGCTCTGGTTGGGTAACACTGCCTTGACATACTTGCTCTCAGATGTTGGTAGCATGCACTGGACCAGGGCTTGATCCAGCTCAGTAGAAAAGTAAAATAAAGTATTCCTGGCCTGTTATAGAGAAAGTCCCAGATTGCTCCTTGCTGTGCTTATCCCCATGGGGCACTGCACTGTTTGTCCCTTTAGCCTTCAGGTTCTAGTGTCTGTCCTTGCTGTCCCTCAGTCACACCCTGACCCCCTCCTGCTTTGGCAGCTCTTCTTTGCCCACAGGGGAGGGTGACTGAACTGCCTCCTGCCTCTCCCCCTTCCTGTCCCCAGGGCTCTGTTCAGCTGCATCATCTCAGTGCTGTTCAACACTGTGAGGAAGATGCAGAGGTCTGTGGCCGAGCTGTGGGCTGGTGCTTACAGCCAAGCAGCTGCACAGCATCCTCCTGTGAGAATTACAGGGATCTCCCAAGCTATTACTGCACTGATGCACCTGGGTGGTGTTCCGGGGATTTCCCATTTGGCAGGGAGGAACTCGCAATACAAATAAGCTTTGGCTGCAATAAAGAAAAAAAAATGCAGTTGATAAGGATATTATCTCCTCAAACTCTGATTTAGACTTGCTGTTCTGCCAGCTATCTTGTGTGGCCTTATGAAAGTTGCTTCTGTGCATCAGCATCCCCTTGCACTAATGGTCCAGGGCTGGCTTTGTCACATATTGTCAGGATAAATGCAGCTGAGGCCACAAAGCATTGTGGTGGCATGAAACACTTCACTGTCTTGACTGATTGAATCCGATAAACAGGATGTCGAAGTCACCTAATTCACATCACAGGACGTCTCACTTTCACCTTGATGAAGTAGATTTTCTTAGCTTGCCTGGAAGTTGTGTTGATATTCTAAAGCAAAAAGCAAAACCACCCCAAAGTCCAGCGCATAGAAACAAGAAAGGCTATTTTTAACAGTGTGGGAAGTGCTGTACTTACAAGGCTAATGCTACCCACGGGACGTGCCTTGCATTTTGCTAAACAGAAGCAGAGCCCTCTTGAGTTACAGAGCTGAAGGGGAATAGCAAGCTGGTGTGCTAATAATTCCCATGTTACTATTTTTAAAGTTCTGCCTGCGTTGTCTGTAGCATTGTTACTCAGCAGTGCCTCCTGATGTCAGGTTACTTCAGGCAAAGTTGGTGTTTGCACTTAATTCTGTATTAATTTACTTGCTTTTTGCTTGCTTCCCTTCCCCTCGTTATAGTCTTACGCACTTGTACATAAAAAAAAAGATAAGCCTGTAGCCAGAAAATTGAATTTGACAAAATTCAAGTTTTTTGTCTTGTTCAAATACTCGGGTCTGTATTTACAGAGTGCCAGCACCCTTCACCTTAGTTGTGGGCACACAAATTGACTTCTGTGATTTTTTTTTTTTTCCCCTTGATGGCTCAATACTTTCCTAGTCAGCTTGTCTGTGAAAACACCATTGAACATGTTCAGGCAAGCCGATGGGTCAAATAATTAGAGGTATAAAGCTCCTTTTTGCACGCCTGTCCTGGTCCCCAGTGGAGGCTTGCAGGGAGGCTTGGTCTGCTGCTGTGGGGCTTGGTGGAGCCTCTGCTCTGCTGGCAAAGCTGTCTGGGAAATCTGGTTCCCTTGCAAAAGGCTCTGGTTATATGTACCGACAACTGTGAGGATGCCCCTGAAAGGAGAGCTGCTGGAGAAGCAGGCAAGGCTCTTATTGGCAATAAAAGCTGAAATATTCGTGAGAGTCATTCTGAAAGAAAGGGTATTTTCTACAAGAGTGGGGAAAGCCAAAGTACAGCTTGTCCTCTGCAGTAAGACTGTTTCTTACCCATTCTGTGCACGGGGAGATTCCAGCACATCCCTTGCCTGTCAGCCTGTTGGTGCTGTAATAAAGCATCACTTACCTGGAGGCAGCAGGACTGCTGACTTCTGCCTTGTTCCTGTAGTGACAAGCAGCATTCCCAGGTGCATGGAGCAAATAGGAAAGGGGGAGAACTGAAGGGGAAAGGAGGCAGCTAATTTCTGTGCTCTCAGGAGCAGAAGGTGTGAGAGAGACAGAGTAGGGAGGTGGGAACAGAGAACTCCTTACATGCTGAGCAGTCCTTCCGCAGCCTCTGATGCCCCTTGCTGTACTCTCCCATCTGCCAGCACACAGAGGTGTAACATAAAGGTTATACCAATGCACCATTCCAAGCTTCATTTTTATTCCACAGGGGGTTAAATTATTTATGTGCAGCACAGCAACAGCTGAACCTGCTGTAAGAAGGTACCTTATAAGACCTCTTTAAATATTTAGTACTTACAAACAGAACGAAGAAAACAAGCAGGAGTAGCTAAAGTGTTGAGGATGCACTCAATTTTTAAACAGTTAAATTAGGCAACACTTCAGAAGACAAGTGTGCAAAGACCATTTGCCTCATACCAAGTGGTCTGCACAGTGACAAGAGACCATCTGGCTAATCTGGATTTTACGTGGGGCTGACTGCTCAGTTAAATGGCCGGTGCTCTTAGAATGATGATCCTGTAGATTCAGCTGCTTGGCAGCTCCTGGATCTGTCTCTTGGTCAGCCACAGTGGGAACCAGGCACTTTCCTTTATAAAGATGCATCTGCTGTGGGCAAATCCTCACTGTGGTATGTCCTTGTCGACCTACGCTGGAGCTCTCGTTCTGCCAGCTTCCCTCTATTTTCCCTTCTGCGTGGGTGGATGTTGCCAAAGCGAATGGATAGCGATCGTGCTTCCCCCAGGCACAGAAAATAGAAAACATTCTCTGGCAGCTTTCTTGATTTCTTATTCCAAAATTGTGTTTATCTTATCAATATTCATGGTGCTCTGTATATTCTCAGGGTATCTCATAGGGCAGTGTGAGACTAAGTAGATTCAGGAAAGCTCTGTTCTCAGTAGGGGTTGTGAAGCAACTGGACTTGCCCAAGACAATGCAGACAGTACAGGGCAGGGGACTTTGTCTCCAAGTTTGCTGGATATGTCATTCTTCCTGGCTGCTGCCACAGGAGCTGGGCACAATGTCCCTCCCACTATTGCTGGTGGCATCCAGGAACAGTAAGGGGCAGCTGTGGGTGTGGCTTTACAACACCTGGGTGAGAGGAGTTGGTATGACTTACTGACCTCAATCTTCCAAGAAAGGCCAATGACTTTTGTAGAAGGTAAAACAGTGATCTTGAGACCTGCTGGGAAGGAGGAAAAAACCAGACAAACTCAACACCCAGCTCAGGCCTGGATGCGGGAACAGCCCTGTTTAGAGCATCTCCTGTCTGTCCACTGAAGCCAAGGGGCAGGAATAGCTCTACCAGAGTCAGAAAAGGTTGTTGGCTCTGTGGGTGGATTGAGGACATCTCTGCACCTGGGTCTAGACTGCCAAACACAGGCTGCCCTGGACAGCTGCCAACCACAAGGATCAGGGATGAGGTTAGCACAGAGGACAAGGGCAAATGTGTCCTGGGGAAACACTGCACTCCTCTCTCCACAGCAGGAGGGAAGAAAATGTGTGACACTGGATTTCTCTGGAATAAAACTGTATGGACAAGAGCTTGTGTCAAGCCCTAAGAGTTGTGTCTGAGAAGAAAGATGAAGATAGGAACTGATTGTGTGAGAGAGTTGCAGGGGAGAAGCAGGTGAGCAGCAGGGAACAGCTTAAGATGAAATGAAAAAAGTGGAACAGAGTACAGGCAGGTGACATCAGATGTAATAAAAATCTTGGCAAGGACTAGAAAGCATAAAATGATGCGTGACTGAGGGAAAAGAAGATATAAATATTAGAAATAAATTTTAAATGTCCAGGGCTGCAGAAACAGTGGAAGGTAATACAAAAACATTAAATAGAGTAAGCAGTAGCACTCATTTTCTAGGATAGATCAGTGCTCTATTTATTTGAGTAACACAAATACACTTTAGGGTTGCTTAAAAGGATTATATGGCCAGAGCATAGTGAGTGCTGACTGCAATAGCTGACAGTAAAATAATTACAAGTTGTATGGCTGTATTTATTAATTATTGAAATTTTATGACCCTGCTCATTATAAGATGCTCATTTTGGTTACTGGGCTGTATGACTGGGCTGTAATTTTTCATACCATCTGCCTGCCCCAGGCTGAATGTGTCTGAAAAACGGCATTTCAAGACAACTGGGACATTTCAAGACAACTGGGAAGAGACTTGGGATCATGAAGAAGATGGAAGTGGGGACAGACAATAGGAGTATGAAAGCATCTCCTGTGAGCCTAAGGATGAAATCAAGAAGACAAAAGCCCAGCTGGAGCAGACTTCAGGCAGGCTTTTAAGGGTAATGATGAAGGAATCCTGCAGGTATGGTAGCTGCTGAAAGAAATTCAGAGTAAATATGGATCTGCTAACAGAGAGAGGAGGCAGCCATGTTTGACACAGAAAAGGGTGAAGTGCTCAAGTACTTGAAAAATAGTTACAAAGAGTGCAGGACCCAAGTTCCCTTCCAGTATATCAAGGGGCGATGCCCACAGACTGCACCATGGGGTGCTTGGGTTGGAGCCAAGGTAAAAGGAGATGTGTACTGCATAGAAAAGATACCCAGAGGGGTTTTGAAGGTTTTTGGGGCAGAGATAGACAAAGCTGTGACTGACTTGATGTGGCTTTGCCGATAGCCCTACTGTGAAGGGGGACTGGACTGCCTTCCAGCCAGCACCTCCTTGTTGCTCTGAAGCTGTGGTGGAGAGTGTTGCTGTGACTATGCTGGTAAAAGGCATGGTGACTTTTTCATTTGAGAATATCTAATGTCTCTGTATTTTAGATTTGAAAGGAAAAAGAGGTCAGATTTTGGGTCATGGTAGAGGACCCAAAACACTGTCCACCAAAGCAGCTTTTACTTCTAAGTCTGTGATGACAACCTGAGGTTTTTCCTCTTTGACTCTTATTCTGCTGTCAGGAAACATGTGCCATGGGCAAAATACCCCATCTTCCCTGGTACTGCAGATGGTAAAAGAAGAAAACCAGGCTTGGCTCTCAGCTGTACTTTTCTTCCAAGTGGCAGCAGTCAGCTGCATGTCTAAACTCTGTCAGGGTTTGCACGTATTTTTACCCATTTGACATCTGAATGTTTCTGACATGCTTGGAGATCTGAGAAGATGTCAGTCTTCTGACACTGGAGGAAGCAACTAATTCTTTCTCCGGAGCAAGGATTAAGTTGTACCTTATGCAGAAAAATAAAGATGAAACCAAAATAACTCCGAAGTAAACCCCAACAATTCTGTGTAGTAAATTAATGGAAGAGTCCTGTGGAAAAGACATCACATAATAAAACCTGTGCAGTAAACAAAATCAACTGACAGAAGTAATGTCTTTTTTTCTCAGTTTTCAATTACCCATGTTGTGGCTGGTGCCTGGCAGTCAGTTTAAGCAGGAAAGATCTCTGCAGCAGTCTTGCACACCAGGCTCTAGTTTGCCCTGAAACCAGGAGAACAGCATCTTGATAAAAACAGCACTGGTGTATTTGTAGACCCCCTTTTAACTCAGCAAGCCCTTGGCATGCAAGGAATGGGGGTAGGCAAACAGGAAATGTACCTGTATATCTTCTGTCTGTGGGGCAGAAATCTTACCGAAAAAGTTACAGGAATTCAGAGATGTGCTTTCCATGTGGTGGGTCAGAGAGACAGAACCCAGCCCATTCAAACAAGCTGAAGGATCTGAATCTTAGCACAGAGTAGAGGATATTCACTTGCTGCCTCCTGGAATATCACTCTAGGCCAACCCACAGAAGGGAAATCCTTACACAGGTTTAAAGTTGGGAACCAGGGCAGATGAAAGTGTGTGGTACTTGGATTGGAGAAAAATCACCAGGGGAGCTTGTCCTCAGGTCTGTGCAGTTCAGGAGATTTCTATGTGACCTGGAAAAGAGGTTAGCTGTGAGCTGCCAGCATTTGCTGATGGCATTAAAGTGTTCAAATTAGTAAGAAGCAGAACCAGCTGTGAAGGCATGTAGAAGAACCTTGTAATAGTGACTGAGCAAAAAAAAAATAAATTGCATATGACATTCAGCATAAATGAATGTTCAGGGATGCATGTAAGAGCAAAACAGTTATGACTCCACATATAAAACGATACCCCTGATAAGAGCTGAGGGAGCAGGTGGTATAAATCAGGAACTTGATCTGGGATTACATCAAGCACCTGACACAGTGGTAGTGATCAGTACTCTGTGATGGTTAAATAAAACCAACATAAGAAATGTTAGGGGTTATTACATGTTGGGGAACAAAACAGAACTTACTAGTTTCGTTAGAATAGAACTTTCTGCTCTGACTTTACTAGATTGGTTTCACAGGCTTTTTCTTGGAGACCAGATGATGAGTGTTTACAGGCTATGTGCCATTCCCTTGTCTCAGGGAGAGAGTGGAGAGGGCTAATAAAGGAGGAGTTTCTTCTCATAGTATGTAATGTAATTTTTCCTTTGATATCAAGGACTTGTTCCTCTCTCAAAAGAAGCCAATTTTGCAATGTCTGGAGGAGCAACATGAGCCCTCCAACAACTGCTGTGGGGGGAACTCAATAGCCCCTATCCTAGTTCATCTCACCCCAAAGGTTGCATGAAGGATCCCTGTTAAATGCAGTAAGGAGAATACAGGTGAAAACTGATATTGGGGTGAGGTTATAGCTCAGGATTATATTTAAAAAGTGGGAATCTTCAATAAGATGCAATAAGGATTTCTTGGTAGAAGTGAGTTGAATAGCATTAGTGGCAGGAATACCTGGAGGTCATTTAATCTAATCTCTTTCTAAAAACAGCATTAACCTCAACATCAAAATAGGTTGGTCTGGGCCTCTTTGTGATGCAGTGAGTGTGTTGAGCAGTTTCAGTGCTCAGACATGGCTAGTCCCAGGGCAGTGAGTCCTAATGTGGATCACTGTGTCTTGGCCAGGCTTGTGAAGAAGTAATGAATCTTGCAAGGTTTTTCATCAGGTTTTTTTCTCGTATCCATTCACATTGTCTGTTTTTCACTGGGGCTGTGATGTTGGCGGTTTATGCAGGATGTTGAGATAAAAGGACAACTAGGTTGCCAGCCTGGGCTGGGAGGGTTAATGGCAAATATGTGCTACAAGCAGAGCACTTCAGGCACTAGAGCCGGTCCTGAGAGAGAGGTGATTGGGTAAGACTGACCCTCAAGTGCATTCCACAAGGAAGGCTGAAGAAAATCAGTACCTTTTCCTGTCCATGAGAGCTAGTCCTTGCCCAGATATTGAGTGTCAGGACACTGATTAATCGTCTTGTGTGTTTTCTCTGGTTGCTCTGATAGTACCTTCCCCAATAGACATAAACTCTGGGCCTTGCTGTCTCCCAGAGAACCTGAGCAGTATGTGGGCTTTAGGTGAAACCTCTTACGGGGTTGGAAAAGCCAGCCCTTGCCCCCTATGGGCCATTTATTTTCAGCCTCCCTTACTGCTGTGTTGATCACTGCTTCCAAGGTAGCTTTGTATCGGAAGTGAGGGTCAGGGTGTGTGGGGATTGGGGGTGCTGTTCAAAGACAGTAAACACGTGATTGTATCTTAAATACTTCTTTTGACTGCCTTCTGCGTGGTTTGTTGAACAGGATGAATAAGCACAAAAGAAATCAAGCACCCTGGTTGTGTCATGTCCCTTCCTAGTCCCTTAGCTCAGCTTCCCTAGCTCAGATGTGTTCATTCAGCTTCTTGTTGGTGAGCTCCTGTGGCAGAATTAAGGCTGTGGACGACCTGAGGCTGAGGGCTGTGGCAGGACAGTGTCCCAGGAGCTGGGCAAAGGGAGCAGCCAGCTGCCGTCTGCTTCCCAGTTGTGTTCTCTGCCGTGGCCCAAACAAGGGCTCATGGGCTGGCTTTAATATGTGCAAACTTTCTGCCACCTACTCACAGAATGAAAAATTAATATGCTTATGCACTGACTAAATTATGCTGTACACTAATTCCTGAAGAAAATGTTGATAAGAGTGCTTTGAGAAAGGCTTTTTAATATCCTTTCCAAGTGACTAAAGGAATTCCAATTAGACCTTACATGTCATTTTCATTTCCCTTGTCATTGCTGTCTAATTCTGAAAAATGCTTCCATCTCTCCTGCTTTCATGTATCATCTCCTTTTTTATTTGTCCACCCATAATCCTGGTGGGTGACATGACAGCTATTTCCATGGCAGGAGCATTACAAATTCTAATAATATCTTTCACTGAAGTAGCACTTTTATCCCTGGTGGAGCTGTGCAAAATGAAGTTTTATATACATCATTTCATCACTTCATATGGTTTTCTAATCTCACATTGTGCAGTTTCATGTAACTTGCTGGAAAAAAACCCCCCACAACACTCCTTTTTTACTTTGTGGTTTTAATCTTAAAAAAAAAAAATCTTTTTGGCTTGGAAGTATGATTTATTTAGGTTTTGGATTGGAAACAAAGCTATTCAGCATTAAAAAAATTTTAAGAAACTGTCCCTATGTGCTAAAACAGGTTTATTTTGGTTTGTGTAACAAAAAGAAAAAATCCATCCAACCCCTCTGAGTTTTAGCTAGGCAGCTTTGGATTTGATTACTTCTATCCCGTGCATTTTTATTCTGAAAAGCAAAAATGCATTTTTGTGCTGGAGATTTTATATTAAATAATTGTTTTGTCTGCCATTGAAGCTCAGCTACTTTTTGCAAGGGGTGTGGCCAGTGCTGAGCACTGAGCTGCGACACTGCGCAGTAGCTGCTGGGATGCTGTGAAGGGAGCACAATGCCCAGGCATTAGGATAGAGAGGGTTTGTGTAGGCTGAATGTTAATGACTCAAACTGCGGTTTTTCAAGGCACTAGGCTCAACTTCTCTCAGTATGGAGGACAATGAGCAAGAATTCTTCCTGGCCAAGTGTCATGGTTTTAGTTCAGCACAGATGTGGGGGGAAGGTTGCTGCTGAACACTAGCGGTAATTTGCTGGATTTTTTGCAGTACCTGGGATTTCTTTGTCCTTGCTAATTAAAAACGTGTCTGTGAAATGAAGGAATAATGAAAAAGATGTGATTACTTTTTTGGGTGTTGGCTTAGGACAAACATGGTATTTCCTAGAATTCTCTAATAGTTCTGCTCTGTGACTGAATATGTGTTATTTGAATTGGATAACTACTGCTGCAGCCTCCTCACGGGAGGAGAGAGGAAACAGAGTTCATTTGTTGAAACTCTCCTCTGCTACATTTGTTCTCACATAGTACTGAGCTTACCCTTGGCTGGCTTCTTCTTTAATTGCTGTTGATCAGGAATAATTTCACAGAAGGCAAAAGACTGACGCTGCAAAACAGGGCCAAAGAGAACTAAGTAATGCACAAGGACTAAAAGTCTCCTTGTGCATTACTTTATTAATATGCTTGAGAACTAAGAATATAATTTGAGTCAGTAAAATGCTCAGTGAGTCACTGCTATATAGCCCCATCAACTTGCCAGGGGTGGCTGTGCAATTTGTATTTTTGCCCCTGGAGAACCCGTGAGCTTAGTCATGTCCAAATCAGAAGTACTTTTGTATTTAGTCCATATTCGAGATCATTTTCATTAATCCAAGGTTAAGTATGGATTGCCCTTTTACTCTGTGGCATTACATCACTTGAAGGAAAACTTTTACTTTAAGTTGTCCTATATTTGGCAATGTGCAGCCAGAAGTATCCCATAAAGAGGATGTTTCACAAGGCGTAAGTACATGCTTTTTGTTAAGACATGCACAAAAGACATCAGTGAATGGTGTTTGAAACCACTGAAATCTAAAGTGAATAATCCATGAAATTCTGGGGGAAATCACAGCATGACCTGTCCATTGCTCTTGCCGGCCTTGGATCCAGGATCCAAAGAAAAACACATGTTCAGTGGTTTAAAGGAAAAGGAATTACACAATATATGAGGGCATGGCACATTGTACTGTGGCACTAGACAGTGTCCTTGGTCATGCAGAAGAACATTTTTGGTACAGGGCAAAAATGTTGTATTTTCAAATTCATATTGGGTTTGAAAAGGATCTGCAGACATGGTAGCTGTGTGAAAAAGCAGAGCAAATTTGATTACATGTTCAGCAGCAAGATTACCCTATTTTGATATTTTTGTGTAGATGTTGAATGCCCCCAAAAGGAGAGAAGTTATCCTACGAAGCCCCTAATCAGTATACTGAAAGTTATGGGTTTGAAGAACACCTAATTATGACATAAGAGATAGTTATTTCTGATATTTTGTTTGAGATCCCTTATTTTGTGCTTAAAATAATATATAATGCAAAAGTGCTACAAATCTAACTTCAGAGAACTTGTGACTAAGAGCAAAATGTAGATAACATCCTTGACTTCAGGGATACAAAAACTTCTGGAAAGTGATAATCAGCACTGTGATGTAAAACCCCAGATCACTCTAGGATTCACCTAGATTTATGGCAACTTTTTGCTTGCCCTTCACTGCTGCTCTGCTTAGAAAAGAGGATTCTGCCATGATGTGTGCACTAGGGACAATCCAGAAGAAAGCATCAGGACCAGAACTTCTGGCTGCTTTTATAGAACTTTTTGGTTTTTTGGTGGTTTTTTGTTTGTTTGGTTTTTGTTTTGGGGCTTTTTTGTTTGTTTTTGTTTTGTTTTGTTAATAGTATTTGTATCTAGAATAAAATTGATTGAGTATCTGGAAAAAGTGGCTTTAATTTTTCTTCCTTACTTTCCTCAGAGGAAGTACCATCTACTGTCTACTGTAACTAGCTGTGCCAAAGCATCTCTCCGTTTTCAGTCTGGGATCCCTTCCCTGTGACAAATCTCACATTCCTAAGCAGCTCAGTTCAGTTGCCTAAACAACAGCCTTCTAGTGCTGTTTAAGTGCCTTGCACATCAGTAGATGGGACACAGAGTCTGTGCATAGCCCATCCCTACAGAGGAGCAGGAGGAGCAGGGTGCAGTCAACCCAGCATCTAAAGGGGACTGGGGAGAAGTTGTGGATGTGCCAACCCTGAAAGTATTCAAAGCCAGGTTGGATGGGCTTCTGACCAACGTGGTCTTGTAGAAGGTGTCCCTGCCCAAGGTGGGGGACTTGCAAATACATGATTTTTAAAGTCCAACTCAAACCATTCTATGAATCAATGCTATTTAGATGGGAGAGCTGGTCCCACCCTCTCCTGGTAGTATCCATCTGTGGCAGAGTCAAAATGAGGACCAGGTGGATGGATGAACTTTGACCTTCTAGCAGGATGCTTGCCTTGAAATTCCCATTGGCAAAGAGCCTTCATAGAGGAGATGATGGAGCAGAAAGGTAGGATTAAAGTGTATTAGGAAATAAGGACACTACTGGGACAAGAGGGACCTGTGCAGGCTATGCCATGGGTAAAATGAGGTCAGGCTCTGCCTCTGAAAAGTCTGGGAGGGAAATAAACAGATTGGAATGAACAAGGAAATGAGGCTGCCTGTGGTCCCTCTTGGCCAGCAATGCTCAGTGACAGAGCTAGGGAAAAACAAAACCATGCTTTTACAGCAGCACTTAGTGTTTAAAAATGAGGATGGGAGAATGAGCATTCCTGGGCTCAAATGGGAACCCTGGCAGAGCAGGCATCCCAGGGACATGGTGGGAGGAGTAGGATCAGTGGGATATAGTGTTGCCAGGCTACCAGTCTTACAGGAAAAGAAAGCAGGACATATTGGTGGGGGAGTGACGTTGTATTTGAAGAATAATATGAAGTGTAATAGCATAAAAATGTTCCAAGGAAAAGAAGTGTGCATTGGAACCCCTAGTTAATGGTGGTGTGGTACAGACAAGCCCCTGATGAAGGACAGGGATTGATCATCATAACAGGACTGGGTAATGTGAGGTGAGAGGTGCTGCAGTTGCAAAACTGAGCAAAGGGGGTAGTTGTGCTGTTCCTCTGGACTGATGCAAGGGTAAGGTGTGGAAGTAAAAATTTTGACATGCAGAGTTTCCTGCTGTGTAGAACAACTTGCAGAAGATACTGATCTCTGTTTGGACCCAAATGGTTAATGAGACCTATTTCAGGAGGTAGCTGTTTCAACATGATTAGATTTCAGCAAAAGCAAGCCAAGTGAATTCAGAACATGAATATTCAATTTCAAGACAGGGCGCTCTGTGGAAATGAGGCAATTTGTCAAAAAAGAAAATAAAACAACCTTGAAAACACTAGTCTAGGAAGTGAGAAAACTGAAGCTTCTAAAAATTACAGTATTAGAAATTGAGGTAAATTTTGCATTACAATTAGAAAGAAAACATAAACCCAGTAAAACCCCTTCAAGGCCTAACAAAGAGGTTGAGGCAATCACAAAGAGTGGATTGATATTAAAAAAAATTTAAAAATGGGAAAATTGTGCAAATTTAGAGAGTCCATAAATTATGACAAGTAAACAAGAAATTAGGAGGACAGATAAAAAACCCCTAAAACTGAAGAGAGCCTTGCTAATGACGCTTGAGCTGTTAGTGTCAAGTTCTTCAAATGCATAAGAACTAGGTAACCAGACATGGGATCAGTGGGACTGCTTGCTGACCAAAGGTGAATGATGGTCTCAGCGCATCATATACAAGAACCTCACTGTATTTGCCTGTGTCCTTGCTGCTGCGGAGATTCCAAATTATCTTTTTCACAGCAGGAAGGTTGAAGGATCCAGATGAGATAGGTTAAGAAGTTCCTGAGACTAGATGGCATTTAGCCTGGACTTCTGAAGGATTTCCAAGGTGCAGTTACTGCTCTTCTGCCTGTGTGACACATTGTTCCAAGTACCTGCCATGGCACCAGACTGGTGGATCTCCCTTCTAATTCCTACCTATGACCCCTACCTATGGGGCTGGAGAGAATCAAGGGACATACGGTGGATCTGATTTCCACCCTTGGCCAGTTAGTATTGGAAAAAAGAAGGTCACTGAAAACGTGGATGAACAGAACTGGCTTGGAAAGTCTCCATCACTGCAATGAGATCCTGCCGTGCTGCTCTGCTCAAGTTTTATGCATCAAAGAACATGGATAAAAAGTTCTAGTTGGTGCACTGTAGCTTGGATCTTTCACGTTCAGAATGCCTTGATGGACCATTGCTCTAACCCAAAAGGGTGATTTTTGCACTCTCAGACACAAGATTTAAACCTTTGTAAATCTTTGCAAACAGAATGAATTTTACAATGCAGGGCACTGTGCAAAGTGAAGAGTTGCTCTGGGCTGCTGCTATGGCATTGCAGTCTTTCTCCTCTTGGAGCCAACCTGCTCATTATTCAGGTAAATGTCTATTTTTCCTTTCTCCAGTTTTGTCTGAACACTGGACAGAGGAAAAACTATATCTGATCTTTGAGAACTTACATCTAGTTTGCCCAGACTGACAAATCACCAAATGTAGTTTGCTTGCTGTTAAGGATTGGCAGAGATGGCCTGGCAAAAATGAATTTAAAGAATCCTTCAGAGCAGCATGTGTTGTTAATGGGGACTTAATTACCCAGGCATTTGCTGAAAACAAACATGACAGAACACAGATGATTCATCCAGTTCTTAGTGTACTGGAGGAGAGTTTTGATACCAGGTGGTAAAAGCAACTGGGAAGAAAAGAACTTAGAGATTTATTTCTTAGTAGAAGGAAGAGTTGAAAAGTTTATGCTAGAGAGCAATTAATATGATGGTGACCATGAAATGATGCAGTCTCTGATCCTCTGGATGAGAAGATGAGGTGACAGAACAGTCAGGGTCCTGGACAACAAGAAAATTACAAGTGTGATGCTGATAATTAAGAAAGGGGAAGCAGGTGAGTTATTTTTAGTCTGTCACTTCAGTTCTCTGATAAATTCTGAAAAAAATAATTATGTGATATTTTCTAGGCACCTTGAGATGACAAAATAAAATTACTGTTACAAATTTGTTGAGAACAAAGTGTTAAACTAGACTTTTTTTTTTTTTTTTAAATAGCAACCCATTGGCAGGTAAGAAAGAATCAGCAGGAGGTGGCATTTGACACTATTTCACATGTCCTTATAAGTAAACTGCAGAAAAATGGTCAAAAATTGCTGAAGTGTAGAATCAAAATTTATACAGTACCCATTTTTCTCAGGTGGCATCAAAGGTTTGTAGTCAAAGTGATAGGACGGATCAAGTGGGGACTCGGGTACTGTGTATTGGGGTTTTTCTCCTTTTAGGGTCCCAAGGCATTTTGATAACAAAGGAATTGCTGGGAAATAAAGGGAGACAGTTCAATAGGAACAAGTTCAAGGTACTACCCGTAGGTAGTTAATAAATGGAAGCAGTCAATATTTGCCCTGAGGCAGTCTGCCAGCAAGTGCACCAGTCAATGGAGCCATGAGAATGGAGGTGAGTGCCAAGGCAGCAGCCTGCCACAAGAGGATCTGGGGCTTACAGAGAAGCACAGGATGAACTGGATCAACAGCTCCATTTGCAGAAGGCACATCTGGTGAGGGAAGGAAGGTGAAAAACTAGGAATCAACAAGATACCTGTTGTTGCTATTTCTGAATAGGCCAGGGCAAGAGCTTTGTACCTTATTTTGGGTGGTAAGAATGAAGAAAAATGAGGACTGCCTGGGAGGATGAATGTATAGAAACTGTGAGAATGATTAGAGGGCTAGCAGGCATCACCCGCCAGGTGAAATAATGAAATTGGTTAATCTGAAGCAAGGAAGTTCAAGGGGAACAAGGAAACAGTCTTTGCATACATGAAAGGCTCTTGAGAGGAGGAGGAGAAAACCAAAATATTTTCCATTAAATAAAATATTTAACCATACCATGGTTATGCTAGCTGGGGCGGGGGGTAGTGGTTATGACTCTACTGGATGTGAAGCAGAGATGATTCAAATAAGACACAGGAAAATCTTTCTAAAAACAAAGCACTAGAATAGATTCCGGAGTGGCAGTGTTGGTGATGCCTCAGCACCACAAGTGATTAGGGCAGGTTAGCCAAATTTGTCCTGGAAAAGATCCAGGTATAAGGTGATCCTGCTGTGGGACAAAATTATTCTGAGACTTCATTTTCTTCCCATCCTATGTTGTTCTAACTTCTTAATTTTAAATTAAAAACCTTTTCTGAACTGCATTCCTCTCCTCTGTGCTCTATTTTGTGTTCTCTTTGATGTGATATGTTCTTTGAATAGTGCCGCTGATACTTTTCTGCTCATCTGTTTTTTTTACCTGCTTCAAAATCTTAGAAATTGTCTGCATGACACTTGTATTCCTAGTCTGAAATAACAACCTGATACTTGACACAATAATCACTGAAGAGCACGATTGCTTCAGTGCTGGATGGAAATCTTGGCAAGAATTAGAAATACCTTCCAGTGTTTGTTTACTGAGTACTCCTTGGATTTTTTCTTTTTATTCTACCCTTTAAATATTTTATTCTTCATCTCTTCTACATCCACCTGTTGTACTCTGTTCTCCAAAGCCAGTAAGTTTATTAGGAAGGCATTTCTTGTTCCCTATACTTGCACAGTCCTGTTCCCTCTTTAAGCACACTGCTTCCCTCGGTGTTGCTTGGGCTAAGTAAAGGATGATTTAATGTAATTACTTGGTGAATTTGGAGAGACCTTTACATTGTTGGTAACTGGGAATAATTTAGGTGTTTGCTGTATGTCTGTCTGAGCAGAAGGAGTTAAACAGATAAAAGGCTGCTGTCTGGTCTCCTGTATGCATTGTTCTACTCCCACGGCAATTTTTTACCTTGGTTGACAAGCATGTGCCCACCCATTCTTTCTGTCTCTCTCATTAGGAGAAGACAGAGCAGTGAGTCACCATGTTTCTGTCTTCTGTTGGGAAGTATTAAATTTTCCACAAGGCTTCATGTTGTGAGATAGTGTGGGGAAGTATCTATTGCTGTCACCATGACCTGGAAGTTTAGTGTGGAAAAATTGCTTCCAAATATGTTCAGCCATTTAGTGCTGTGTCTGAAAAAAACCCCACCTTTTAATCTATGAGACACAGGCAACCTGTGTTGGAGCCACCTGTTTTAAGCAGACTCTTAAAAAGCCATAGGAGGGTGTCTCACAGGTCAGATGGGGTGTTTCCAATTAAAGGATGAAACAGGAATGAGACTTGCACGAGCAGGAAGCACAGGCAATCTGCACCCTGCAGCATGCGGAAAGCCACATCTGTGCCTCAGCCACCCCAGCCGTGTGCCTGGATGAGTCGTGATGTGTGTTGCAGAGTGTGGGTGAGAAGATATGATGGGCTGGTCACCTCAGCAGCCTTGGGAATGGCCAGCTGCAGCTGCACCTCTGTGCTGATGAAGATTATGGAAGATAAAACAAGCTTGCAGAAAGGCAAATGAAAAGATCAGAGTCTTAAAATATTTGCTTTTCCCTTCTGTCAGGGTTTCTCACTTCTGGAAGTGAATGGGATATCCCCATGAGATTTGGCTTATTTGCAGGAGGAAGTGAGTGTTGTGCTCTCTGCTGCATCCTGCACAAGGGCTGCAGCTCAGGGGAGGATTAGAAGACAGCTGGGCATAGAAAAACCAGAAAAAAATTTCTAACTACTGAAGGCTGTGAAAAAGCTTGTCTCTGTCCTGAATGTTAAATTCACCAGTAAATCTCTCTGGGGCCATTGCAGGCAGCCTTAACCCTTGGGTTTGGAGTGACTGATCAGACTGGCCACTGGTCTCCCAGTAAGGCAGCTTTTCATGAAGGGCCACATGGGATGGGAAGGGGTTTTATTCTCTGCTCAGTCCGTTTGTTGCACAGCTACACTGAAGGTAGGCCCACATAGAGATTCAGCAGAGTGTCTTTGACTGGAAAAAGGACTCTGTTGTAGATGGAAGGGTGCATCTGTTCAGTCTTCACGCTGCAGTGGTAATGTTCATCAGGGGTGTGACCTGCTCAGCAGATGCTGTTGTTTTGGATTAAGCATTAACATTGATGCCTTACTTATTGCTAGGTTTGATCGATGATTTCAGTAATCAGGGAGGAAACAGTGCTTATCTATTGAGATTCCTCAGTAAGGCAAAGTATGACAGACAGATAATAGACCTTGATGGGTAGTGACCTTTAGTTTCCTTAATAAATGCGAATCAATTGTATTCCTTACCCAAAGCCAAACTAAACAGCTGCCAAAAGAAAGGACTCATATCCATGCACCCCAAAGTGTGCTGAAAACAGGTTGTACAGAGACGACAAGCACCCAGGTTGCACCTGGTGGGGCCAAGATGGAGTGAGCATGTTGATCAACAGCAAGATGGGAGTACAGAAGCCAAATTGGTGCAAACTCCTGTGGAGAGTGAGAGAGTTTTGATCAATTGTTTTCCATGAATCAGCTCTTCTGACTGTTTCTGTCTTGGGGAGTGAGGGAGGAGGATGGCACTCAGAGGCAGCAGAAATTAAATTACAGCAACTTGGGATAGCAAAGTAGCATTTGACGTGAATTCTGAGGCTGAGATTCTTATAGAGATCACAGCTGGCATAAAAATGTCTAAACTTGGGGAAATGAAAATTATTTGTGTTGCTTAGTTCTTTGCGACAGGGAGTTTAGTTCCCTACATTTTAAAAATATGCGAGACCTCCCCTCACTCTGAACAGCATAATTTCAACATAAAATACTTCCCTCTACACAACCTTGTTTCTCAGTGGAAGGGTCTTCTTCTATAGATGCTATTTTAACTTTACCATACAAGAGACATATCAATGTGTTTCCCTCTCTAACATCCATTATTAAATATGATTTAAACTCATTTGAGAAATAGTTCTGTCAGCTCTTTAGCACTGAAGTCTCCTGGGGTTTTTTGTTTTTTTGTTTTTTTTTTTTTTGGTTGGTTGGGTTTGTTGGGGTTTTTTTGTTTGTTGTTTTTTGGGTTTTTTGTTTGTTTGTTTGTTTGTTTTTTAATTGAGAGGGAAAACACCCCAGGTCATTTGTGTGTTATAACAAGATGCTCATTCAATGATTTTAGACAAGCATCTCATTCTGGGGTTTTGCTTTGATTAGCACCCATTACAATGCTTGTGTGAATGCATTCTTTTAGTCCTCAAGAATCTCATGCTGTTCAGACAGTGCTGTAGGAAAGAAATGGACTTCTTCTTTCATTGTGTGCATTGAAATATGCATCAGTGTTTTACAGCATGCCTTAGAAAAAGCAAGAAGTCGGGGGCTTTGTGAATTGCATTCATAAAACCACTGGACTGGCACTTTGTGCTGCTCTCTTCTGGGTGACCCATTACAGTCCCAGGCAATATTGCCTCCTGCTAAGAATGCCATTCTGTGTGATTTAACCAGATCTGCTCCCATTCAAGGCTTGCTTCTGTCTGTGTGAGATGGGGACCAGGCGCAAGTGCTCAGATTTCAATATAGAGAGAGCAAGGGGCTGGTGCAGGATATGGGGCTCAGCCCATTCTATAAGAGTGCAGAGCAGCAAGCCACTGCTGGGATCCAAGAGGGATGGGGAGAGGTGGGATGTGTGTATGCAGGTGCATATGTAGGAAACAAGGACAGACAGTGATTTTGCAGGAGAACTGCTGCATATCCAGAACTTGGTGTATGTTGACCTTGGGATGCACTGAAGGATTCCCCTTCAGAAGAGAGAGCACAGCCAAATACAGGAACAAGTTATACATTCTGTACCTATTTCATCACACTAAGACACATGAGTGGGTGAGGTGTGCTCAAAACTCTGCAGCAATGTCTGCGAGCTTAGTCCACAAGAAATGATACGGTGCTTGTATCTCCTTGTTAGAAGCTTTTACCTTTTCCTGTTTAAGTTTCTGTATTAAATCCTGCTGTTTCTGCATTAAATGTGGTGCTGTGTTTTTAACTGTGTTGGAAAACGTTCAGTGTGCTGTTCAGTGCTTTTTATTTAATCACAAGAACACTGCTTTAGACTTAAATATCTGCACTGAAGTAATGTGAGCTATATATTGAGTCAATGACTGCTAAATAAATGAGGATCTAGTTCCCTCCACAGTGAGTTATTCCAGATTTTGCAAGACCATCTGTATTCCAGACTTCTAGCTGAACTTAGTGCTGAATATGTTTGATAGACAATAGTGTTATTAGTTAAATTAAATGTTAGCAATAGGCTGTCAGCTTAATTATGGTAGCTGGCTGCTGCTAAAAAACAGTGAGTTGTTTGGGATGAAAGTATCTGTCTGAAAACTTTCTCCAACTTCTTGCAGATCTTGAAGTTGGTACAGCGGGGCAGGAAAATGCGTATGGCAAAGCCCTGCTCAGATGCCTTATTTATAGGTCCCTATTAGCATTTTCTGTTTTGACACATGAAACAAGCATTGACTGAATCACAGGATGACCTCCACAGCTACTGAGCCACATCTCTCTGACAGGGCACTTGGAGATTCTCTGCTATTCAGTTGTCTTGGCTGTTAAGTTTTTGTTTTCTTTTTATCAGCCAATTCATATCAGGCGCCCTGTGTGTTAACATGAGGCTGAAATGGTTGGGAAACAAGAAGTGCATAAAGCATTCTGGAGATGTCTTATGCTCTCTGTTGGTGCTTGAAAAATACATTGATTCAAAAGTGAGCATGTGGCTTTTTTCATGGACCTGTTCCCTGGGATTCACTTGCTCCTACACTCAATTGCAGCCCAGTCAAACCCTGTCTTCTTCTGCAGTCTTTTTCCTTGTTTGCTTCAAGGACCTGAGACAGAGATTAACTTTCTGGTAGGAATAACTAAGCTCTGCAGTGAAGACATCACCAATACTGGGTTTCACAACAGGACTTGTAGTAGAAGCCTATTACACAAGTGTCTTATATTCTAAAGCAATTAAATGGTACTTGTATAACGCCGTCTGTTGCATTTCGAGACTAGGGCTAAGGCAATATCCAAGAGACACAAACCCTGACTGTAACAGAGTGCTGCACCTTGGGGCAGTGGGAATGAAACTGGAGACTCCTTCAGGCAAAGTTCCACCGAGTGTGTTCAGGAAGGGACCTTGTGCTGGCTTCTTGACTGGCTATGCAGCTACGTGACCAGGATTTTCCCCTGCTAAATTCTCCTGACAAACATATTCAATGGCAGTGAGCTATGCTCTCTCTCCCAAACAGTGCTGAATGAAACCTCTCTGTGTCCTCTTCATCTCATTTGCCCATTGATGTGAAAATATTGGGTTCCTCTGGCATTGGATTTCTCCTTCCTTCACTAATGTTAGTCACCATGGGGACTGCTAACAGGAGAAAAAAAATCAGTGATTTACCCAAGTAAGATTAAAACATTTCAATGTTATGTTCATGTTATGCACTGAATATCTAAGTTCCTGAAGGATGGATATATGAGTGAGGATTGTTGTGTGAACGTACCGTAAATGCTAAGTAAAGGGAGTGTTGTTCTTGCCTTCAGTTTATCTGTCATCATAAAAGAGTGTTCTTGTACTTTTGCTTCCATGTACTCTGTGCCATATACAGGGGTTTCTCTATGAAATCGTATTTTTCCTCAGTTTCAAAATACCTGTAAAATGGATATATATCAGTTAGCTGTGACTGGCATTTTTAGTACAACAAATAAATTCTAAAAAGTTTCAAAGAGAAGGAATACTCAGGTCTTAACCAATGACTTGATTTGACCTGAGGTGAGGCAAAAGACAGATTCCCAATGAGTCCCTTGAATGTGGTGACAAGTGCTTTTATGTGTAGGCTGCTTGCTGAATGGCACCAGGCAAATGTTCAGAAATCTGAAATTACTTTCAGTTGTAGATAACTGAAAGAGATTTCAAGAGTGAAATTTTCATTTTTCATTAGTGTATAATGTTTTCCTCCTTTGTGGTGGCTTTCCTATGGAGGACAAATAAAACAGAGAGAAGAAACTGCTAGGAAAAATTTCAGAGCAGGCCAGCACCAAAGATTTGGTATTTTGCTGGGGCTGCTGGTAAATCTGCTAAAGAATGCGGCTTACAGGTAGCCACGGGCTGGGTCATCCTGTGTGATGTGATGAAGAGGAAGGGATGCATATCTGTACCTTGCCTCTCCAGACATGTGCCACACTACCATGAGGCAAAGTAATGTCCACCCTCTGTCTTTGGTGCCAAGTTTGTTCAGGTGCTGATTTTGGGTACAATACAGGTTTGTATTGGTGCATGCTGTAGTTGAGGAGGAAAAGAGCACATGTTGAAGTATTCTGGTTCAACCTTCAGCTTGCCCTTGTGATGTGTCAGGTGTGGGTTTCTGGTCTAAATTCAGCAAACGGTACTTAAAAGTTAAAAAAAAAATCTATTAAAAATGTCCATCTTTCCCCCTGTCCTCCCACACCCCCAAAATAACCAAACAAAACCCCCCTCCCCACACATGTATATATACACAAATGCAGAAAAAAGGGTCCAGTGGAGGAATTTGTATGAAAAGCTTTTTATTTTAATGCCTGGTAAATACCTATACCTAAAAATGTGATTTAGAACTCTGTTCTTTTCCAGCAAAGCAGAAAATGTATGTATGCTTTACCTGCTCAGCCCTGTCTCAGTTCTATATAACATTCTTGCAGCTGACCTTTCCCAAGTTGGCATTTATGTTTTAAGGATTGTCCTTGAATCCTTCATCCTTATCCTGCCTTCTTCTGTCACTAATATCACAGTGAGATGGCTAAGTCAGCATGGAGTGCTTTTTCCCCCTCAGACAAATGCAGAAGTAAAAGTTGGAAGTTGTGCAAAACGCTGCTGCCCAGATTAAAATTAGTGAAGACAAGGCCCCACATGCCAGACTGTGTGGGTAACAATGACTGAGTGATGAAGGGCAGGGTTTCCAGGTGGAAATCCCTATTCTTGATCTGCCTGTTTTTTCAGGGGCCTTGCAGCTGGGGCTGCAGCGTTACTGCTGTGGACGTGTTCACTGATGCAGGATGAGGTGCGCCCCTCAGCTGTTCTGTGGGGTTCCACCAAAGGCCTCTCACAACCCCTTGCCTAATCTTTCAGTGAATGCTTCCAACTATAGTTCAGCCCAAGGAACCTCGGCATCCAAAGAAAGTCATCCCAAGCTCTAAAATATTTCATTTGCCCCTTTTTATAGCAGGAAGACAAAATACACCCTTGTGTGGGGTTTTTCCAGTGTGGGTGGCGATGGAACATATCCTGAGCCAAGAGCACTTTTACAACCCCTGTTCTGCCCAATGCAGCTAGTTTGGATGGCTGTTTCCAAAGAACTATGAGAAATGTTTATGGAATTCTTTGGGGTTTTTTTTTTCTAATTGAATCTGCTGTAGAGAACTTTCCCATCGCCTGCCTCTGTTATTGATATGAAGCTCTGTTAAGGTTTTTTAAATGTAGGGTGTTTCACTTTTTATATAGTAAGAATTAATTCTGATTGAATACTTTGCCTCACTGAATTGCAGATAAGATGAATGGGGAGCTGCTGGCTAAGAAAAGGCTCTCACAATGTGTTTTAGACCTCTGTGTCCCATAGCACTTGATCTATTGATGGGTTTTGTAATGCTGTTATCCTGCTGCTCTAGTTGCAGGATTTTACCTCATGCTGCAGAGTGCCTGCGGAAGAAAAAAGGGAGGAAGAAGGAGTGGTGACCCAGTTTTTGCACGTGTGTCCTGGATGCCCTACAAGTCATTTTTGGTGGACAGTTTCCTTTGCGCTGGGGTCAGTCTCAGAGTTTGCCACTCCTGCTGATGCTCTTGAGGAAAAAAGAGGCAGGACAGAGTGGAGGGTGAGCTCTGTCTTTGCAGTATATCATGTCAATTTTTTTTTAAAATTTCTAGAGTTGTGGTCCTCATACTACATTGTAGCAGGTGAAACTGGGGTTTTAATGCTGCTTCAGGAATGTCCTCAGATGTGTCTCTTGGGGCTTAATGCCCCTTGGGGTGAACTGTGCAGAGTGAGGGAGAGAATTAGTATTAACAATACTCTTTAAAAAAATGTGGTGGCTAACCCTCAAAATCCCAATGCTGAAATTGCATTTATCTTCTTCCAAATGCTTTCACAAACCATAAGCTTAATATTTGCTTGGAGGGAAACCAGAAGTATTTTTAACTGGAAGAGACCAGGCTGCAGGGAAGGGGCGTTTAGCCCAGGACCACGAGCATTTAGTGCTGCTTCTTGGCTCCAGCCTCATGAAGGGAATGAAAGGCAACTTATTTGCTTTGTCCTTGTACCATTTCAGCAACACAGCACCAGTGACAGCCTCATTACCTCCTGGAGTTCTCCCAGCTGAAATGTTTCTTTAAAACAGATACCTACAGGGCTGGATTCCAAGCAATGTACCCCTTCTTCTTAGATATACACCCAGATGGATAATTTACATTTCAGGCACTCTCATTATACATTATTCTTGATTAGAGCCACTGATAGAAAATCCAAAATATTAATTACAAGCACGATATTCAAAATCTGTACAAATAGTGAGTGTTTTGATCTTATGAGAAATCTGTTCTCATGTCATAGACAGGTGGCTATACTGGTTTGGACCCCACTGTGGAACGTGTGTAGAAAATTACACGACTGGTTCAAAGTAAGGTCCTGTTCAGGTTCATAGCAATTGCCATTTATATCAGTGATGACAAAGTTGCAAGGCTGAGGCATTTCTTTCAGTGTCTGTTAAAATTAGTGTTTTTAGTGTTTTTTTTCTGTCAGACATAAAGTGCAGTTGATACCTACCTCGATGCCTTCAACATGTTTTCACAGCTGCCATGTAAATACAGATATATCAATCCTTCCTGGTAACTGGCTGGTTGCCAAAGTAGCTGAATGCAGTCACAGCCCTGTTTGAATCTGGACACACGTCTTGCAGCCCCTGAGATACTCAATTAGTCGTGAGCTATTGCAAGAATCAAACTAGTATTTATCCGCTCTCTTGAAAACTGTTTCTGAAGTTCTTCAAAACTTTTCAGCACTCTGCTTGTGGGTTTCCTGTAGGGCTTCTTGCAGGGGTCAGAATATCTCTGCACAGTAATTCTGAGGTGGTGCTGTGAAAGACAAGTAACTTCACTAATGTTTTAGAGCAGGAGTGCTACATTGGTTGCAAAGCTGTACAACTTTGGGGGTTTTGGGGTTTGTTTTTTTGTTTGTTTGTTTTTTGAGGGGTTTGGGGTTTTTTTAATTGATTTTATCTGCTGTTAAGGTAGATGGCCAACAAGAGACACCTATGAGGAGTCACTGGCTTGTCTGGCTGTCCCTTAATCAGCAGTGGCCTGAGACATGCAGCTTTGATGGGTCAGGACATTGGGGGAATTATATGAACTGCCTGGCTGATCTGTGTGCTCTTTAGACAGAATTAGTAACAACTAAAAGCAGAGGATGAGGATCATTGGGATAAGTCTCTGTCATAGGCATGACCTTTACATGTAGTAGCTGCCCTTGTTCCAGAGAATACAGTATGGATGTACTGTAGCACAAAACCAGATGTGTTTGAGTATGTTTTAAAGTTGATGCTTGCCAATACAGATGATACTTTCTGATCTAGACATCAGCCTCTGAAATTAAAAAGAGAGCTGAATGAGCTTTTCTTGTAAATGAGGCATTTTTTACCTCTCTTCCATGGGGCTTCCCTAGTTTCTAATTAAATTCATGTTAAGCTAAAGCAAGAAAAGTCTCTTTTCTTTTTGGCTATTTATTGTGGTTATCTATTTTCAAATAACTTGAAATAGATGAAAATTACTGAGACTGCATAAAGGCATTTTGCTTTTTTGTGAAATTTCGCGGAATTTGGCCTCTGGGTTTAAGAAACCCATAATGCGTGCACACACACGCACACACTGGGATTGCACTGGCTGTATTTCCAAAAAAAAATTAGACTAAGAAGGTCAAGCTGTGTTTAGCCCCAAGGTCAAATATCACACTTTGAAAAATGTGCCTCTGTTCTTGGTTTACTTCTAAATGAAAAATATAATTTGTTTCTAACTTCTAACAATTCCTAGCATTGCATTGTTTCCCTGCTTTATTTAAGGTTTTCTGCAATTAGAAGAAAATGAATAATGCAAAAATGGATTTGCAAATTAATAGGTTGAATTTATGGTGCTAAAAATGAGGCTGCATTATGAATTATTCATGTATACCTGAATGAGCACTATCTTTTCTTAAAACATTTGTGAGGTCCATAAGATTCAGTCTTATTCCTCACCAAAACTGTCTTGTTTGGTAGCCTAAAATAACAGCATCAAAATCACATGAGAACAACAAAAAAAATCCCAGATGAAATAGGTTTTATGAGTCATAGTCATTAAATATGTAGAAACACAATGATCTGTTTTAAATACAGACTAAATTTGAAAGAAAAAATAGTCTAAATATTATACAAATCAGTGTGGATATTAGTCTTTGCAGAAAGGAAAGGTTGTTAGATGGTGGCATGAATTATTTGTTCAAACTCTTGCATTAGAAGATGTTTAAAAAGGCTCAACATATTTTAGAAAAGGGCAGAAAGCTTATTCCAGCACAACTAGCTGAATGAAATTGCCAGGTTTGGGATTCAAGTGCCCTGAGGATATCTACTCGGTACTCAGGTTCTGCAGCTCTTCACATTGTTGTCTTTGGCCAGAGGCTCCAGAACCACAGGAAGACCTGGCAGAGGTGACATACTGAGTCCTGACTTCTGTCCTTCACATCTGAAAAGGAAAATATTTAGCACTACAAGAATGGGACACATGAATGTTGGTGTACTGACAGACCATCTTTATGTTTGTATTTACCAGGAACATCCTGTTAATTAGACACGTGGCAAATCCAGAAGTCCTTACCTGAGGTGCTCCCCTCTGGTTAGTGCTCTCTTTCAGGGCTCTGCACCTGACTGACATGGTGATTCTATCTCTGCAAACTCTTGGAGGAAGCAAAAGACCTGGACCTTTCTCCTGGTCACTTTTGCATGTGTGTGTAAGGTTCCTGAGTTTATTTGTAAAGATTAAAGTGGGCTCAAACCCTGATGCTTTCCAAATCACCCTTTATGTTTTTCCTATTTAAAGACAGATCAGGCTTGCAGCCCTTTCAGTAGCCTCTGCAGATGCTGGGCTTGTTCAAACGGGGGTAAAAGCTTTTCCTGAAAAGTGAAAATCCCAAATAGACTATGAGTTTTCTTTGCAGTAAGTGTCTCTAGCGTCTCTTCTTCTGTAATCCCGTCCTTTGGGGCAAAATGACTCAGTACTGCTAGTGGTAATGAGTAGACCATTTTGACTGATGAGCACTTCACATTGATTCTGTGATGCTGGGGTAAAGAGCACAGAAAATTCCCTGAGTGCAGCCTAAAAATGTGCTTCACTCTTTCTTCACACTGGGAATAAAGGGAAAAGGGAAGGGAAAAAAATGGGTGTGAGTTTAAGTGCTGTTCTACTTTCAGGTTCTGGCTTTTTAGATACATCCTTTTCATTAATAAATATCACTCTGTTTAAGCAGTTATCTATGCAGTTAGAGCACACTTCTGTCAGTGTTGGGGTCCCAGTTTGCCAGGTGCTGGGCAGTGAATGCCAAGACACTATGAATGGACAGAGCAAACTGCCGAAAAGAAAGGAGAAACGTGAATGGAAAAAGTAGCTGTGGGAACAGATGTACATTTGCAGGCCAGAAGCAAATGTAATTAAGAGGCTTTGAATGATTTGTAGTACTTGCAGACAAACATCACCTCTTTAACTTGCTTTTCTCACTTTCTCCCTAGATCTCATCTGATATGGCACATCAGATAGACTCTAAAGTAGAATTTTGTATAAAACGAATTAGAGGAAAATAAATATTCTATTTGTTACAGCTGGGAGATGTAACTCCAGAGCAGGAGTGTTAGCTCTGGACTGGTAACTGCTGAGAAAAGCAATAATTTCTAAATCACTCTTTTTCTAAAATGTGGTGGCTTTGCATTAGGGACATTAACTCTGAAATATCTTGATGCCACTTTTCCCTTTTGTAATACTAACCCGTCTCTGAGACACTGGCTATGGCTTCCTTTTCTCTCTCTTCTCTCTCTCTCTCGTGATGTTTGTGAGTGCTTTTACAGCCTTTGGCAGCTTCCCAGCCAGAGCAGGTTCCCTGCCAACAGAGTCCCCTCATGGCAGCTCATTTTATAAAGAGCTGACTGCTTTGATGGATGATAAGGCTAAGGAGAATGAAGGAACAAGGGATTGTTTTATTTTTAAGGAAAAAGTCCCTCTCACCTGCATCTGAAAAACACATTGTAAATAGAGTCAGCCCAAATCCTGCAAGCTTTTATCAAGAGGGAGCCCATCGGGGGCGAAAGCTGTTTCTGTGATGCTCTATGTGTGATACTGGGTGTGGGAGGTGGAAACATTAAGGCAGGAAAGGTTAGGAAATTAAAAGGAGAGCAAATTAGAATTTTAGGCTATGAGAGAAAAACACAGTGAGTGGAAAGAAGGGAAAAATAATCACTCAAGGGAGAAAACTGGAACAAAAAAGGAAAGAAGCTGGAAAGCAGAAATAGAAACAAAAATGGTCTGTAAGCTGAAGAGAAGTGCTGGAGGAGAGCAACACTGGTGTATATTCACCCAGGTATGCACACTTGGTAGAGGAATAAGGAGGAGCTGAAGCCAGGATGAAAAAAAAATTAGAAAAAATAAGAAAATCTTTCTGCTGACCTCCCTTCTCATCAGTCCAGCTGGTACCTCTCAAAGTCAAATTTAATATTGATGCTTCGTTCTGCAGGTTGAGCCTCAAAGGCCTTGATCATAACCACCTCACCTTGTGGAGATTTGCCTGAGTGCTCATAATTATTGTGGACACAGAAAGAAATACATGTTTTGAACCAGTCCAGTGTTTCCTTCCTTTTGTGTGTCCTGGCTGGACTCTGATGTTGGCAACTACTCCAGCTTTGCCCACCTTACTTTATCTTACCTTAACGCATATGTTGTTTATCAGCTTATTAGCTATTCACATCTTAAGAACCTCTAGTGCAATGTGAACACCTCCTGTGGATTATGTTTCACATCCTCAAGCTGTAGAGAAACATAAAATGATGTCTTCCCTCAGTGTCCATATGATTTTTCCACAGCATCAATAAGTCACTTCATTTCCTTGCTCATTCCAACAAAACCCCTCAAATGACTGTGATTACACAGGAACATGTAAATTGTAACTTATGGGAGAGACCTGTACAGGTATCTTGGCAGGAGCAAATCCATCCTACATGGCTGTGTGCTTGGGTAAAGCTCTGTTGGGTCTCAGTCCAGACTGGCTCATCACAAACACTGCATTTACAATTGCCTTATCCAGAGGCAACATGCAGCATATTAATGGTTATTTTGTTAAGACTTTTTTTCCCCTCTTTTTTCTCTTTTCCCCCAGCTGAGGAGGACTGCAGGACTATCATTCATTTAAGGTAACTCTTAAATGTCTAGAAATAGGGTTATTCTGCCTTTTGAACACCTCTCTTATCTGTGCCTGTAGCTTTTGGGGGATTCCCGTCCCATTGACATTTACTGCCATAGCACAGCCAAGTGCTCTCTGAAAATGATGCATCAAGTCTCCTATTTCACAGTAAATTTTCTGGCTTTCTTGGACACCACAGGTTGTGTTCTCTGTTTCCACACCAAGTCAGTGGTGTTGCCTATCTTCCTGCTGCAGGCTGTGCTGTGGAAGTTGGCACAGGCTGCCTGCCTGCAGCCAGCAGGAATGGCCCTGGGCCCTGCTCCACTGGAGATGCCTGCGGCACAAGATGGGAGCAATTCCAGTAGAGAGGGATTGAACCAGGTTGAAGCAAGCTGTGCCTTTAAAGCACAGTGATATTCTGAGCACTTGTGGTGAATCTGGAAAAGGTCCCATTTTTGTTGTTGTTCCCCTCCCCCCCCCCCCCCCCCCTTGGTTACTGGTTGTACATACTGTTGCAGTGATTAGACAATGTGTTTATACCTCAGCCTGGTTTGACTCTACCCCCTACCTTCAAGGCTCCATCCCTGCTTCTGTCTTTGATCTAGCTTAGTTTACAAACCCGTTTCCTTAGGATATAGACAGAACAACTGAGGTTTAGGAGGCAGTTACCAGCTTAGTCACAACTGAGGTTTTATGGGACATAAGCACTAACCTGGACTCCGGATTTTTCAAAACCAGCCCTTGGATTCCAGTGAAGGTGGCAGGTACTCTCCATTCCATGTTGAAGCATAGGCATTCCAGCCTAATCTCTGAGTTGCAAATGCATGCAGATCCTTCCTATCACTGCCTGAGTGCTGGAAGAATCATGACTTCCGGGATTATGCAGACTTCAGTTTCAATGGGTTTGATGTAAGCATCTAAGCTGACCTCCTGTACTTCAGACTTACTCCTATAGAGTAAGCCTGAAGGTCATGAAAATAACATAAACGAGTTTAAAAAATATGAGAGTAAAAGTGAAATAAATGAGTTAAGAAAATTCTAAGAGGAAAAGTGAAATTCAGTGCATTCTGCCTGTGCTTATTTTGTGAATCTTTGCTTCCTCTATCAATCGAAAAGAGATTAAACTTCCTCACTTGCGTAATATTTGGTTAAACATTACACAGTCCATCGGCTCCAGATAAATGTGTCCCCAATTACATGGGACTTCTACTCATAGAATTTGAGCTAAGTAGTAGTCATTAGAGTAAATCAAATACCCCAGTAAAGTGGCTGCAGCTCAAGTTAGGTGCAGTGCAATCATGGCCCTCAGGGCATGTGGCTTGATTGCTTACAGCCTTGCATGTATGTTTCTATAAGTGCCATTTTCTAAATGAAAACTATCTTCTTTCTTTTTTTCTTTTTTTTTCCTGTGGATCCTTTCAATTTATAATAAAGGACCTCAAGTACTTTTAGAAGCCTCCTTGAGGGAATTCTATTTTTACTGGGATTTTAAAAAGGGAAATAAATGGGAAAACAGGGAGAATTACTGTGTTTCATCTTGCTCACCAAAATCTCACCTTGTTTGAACTCAGCAGTCAGAGCATATTCAAACATCATGGAAGCAGAAAGTGTTCAAGTTTGTGGAACAATAGCCTTAAAAAATTCACTGAGTGCTAAATATTGGATGAATAGCTGAATGAAAGTTCCAGACCTAGAATGTGGAAAGATTAGTCAAACTTCCCAAAGGAAATGTAGCTTGAGCAGCTGCACTGTCTTTCTAAGCTGCCTATCCCTCCTCCCCCGGGTGTAATTTTTGAACCCACCAGTCACTTGCGCAGATCTGGTGGAAGAATGGGGTTTCAAAAGACATGGAGTTGTTTCAAGTTGTGTGAAGATGGTTAGTCGGAAGGGAGGAACAAAGAGGCTCTGCAGGAGGATAGAGCTTCTTCATGCAGTTCCCCATGGGGCTTAAACCCCTTGCAGCAGGTGCTGCCCTCAGTTCAGCAGCCAGCAGGGAACAGGACACGGTGGAGGAATGGGGAGAGAGCCAGAGGTGTTTGGGGAGGTTGCAGGGGGCCACTGTGGTGGGGGACCACAGGCTGGAGGTGGTGTGCTGAGATCAGGAGGGGGCATGGCATGTAGAACATTAATCATCAGGAAACCAGCTTCATTAATCTTGTTGGGAATGGAACAACTTGCTGGTGCAGTGTGAAGGAAGGGAGAGGGGGAACGAATATCTATGCATTTATATGAACAATTTCCATGTGTAGTTCAACACTCAAGAATGCAAAACATTACTTGAGCCCTCCTCAGTCCCTTCCCTGATTCTGCAAATAAAGTAACACATGAGGAAGAAACTGGGCTGTTAGAGCAGGACAGGCAGGGCTGGGAAGGCACAACTGGGACAATGCAGGAGGCACCCCGGGAGACCTGGGCACTTCAGCTCAGCGTGATGCTCCTCGGACACTGCCTGTGCTGTGCTGGGCCTGTGGTGGCCACTGGTCAGCTGGCTACAATCAGAACCTGTAACTGCATCAGGTTTTTTTTGTTTGGGTTTTTTTTTTTTTTAGTCTTTTTATTTGTGGTTGTTGGGGTTTCTTTGTTTTGTTTGATTTGGGGGTTTGGGGGGGTTTGTTTGGCTTTTTTCAGGGCCAGAAGGTAGTATGCTGCTGCTGAGCAGGAACAAGATGTCTTCCAGTTACAGCTGCTCCTGCAGGAGCTTTGCCTGGTGATGTTTTGTTTATCTTCCTTGTGAGGATTGTGAGGAGGGAACCAAAAATACCAAGCAAGCTCAGCTTTAAGGGATAACCTCTATGATATCCCTCCTTTGCATCAGAAAAGTGCAAATAGAAAATGACAGCATTATTTTCCTTTCCCTCTGTTCTTGCTGCAGGATGCTTTCTCCCCTGCCTGGCATACTGATTTGCTTGAGAATCCAGGCAGCAATCTGGTGGAGAATAGAATCACTAAGTACACAGAGGCTTTCCTCAGCACTGTATCATTACTGGACTCCTACTAGAATCTAATGTTTTTTCCCCCCCAGATCTCAAAGTACTTCACGTGTAAAATAGTTTCCCATTTCAACAATTTCTTTCTTTTTTCAAGCTTTTAACAAAGAGAAATACTGAAATATATTTCACAAATCATCTCATGGATGTCTTAGAGATCTTCCTTGTCCTCATATATGTCATGCGATTCTTTCTCAAGCATTTTTGCATTTTGCAGACAGCATTTTGCAATGCCAAGATATTCTGGTTGCAAGGCCTTTCTTCATTTAAATTGAACTTTGGCAGTAGCAATAAAGTTTTATGCAAGCCTTGAAATCATCGGGTGAGTAGCCTAGAGTTGTAAGTTAAATTAAAATTATGTTTACACTCTTTTGTGTTGGTGCTCTTATTTGTAAGCCTGGGAGATGTAGTTAAGCTTGCCTCTGGTATGAAATTTTAAAATAATATTCAATTCAGACAGAATTACAAAATTGTTTGGGGAAGGAGCCAAAGAAAATGGTAGATTTGACACAGAACCCCAGAGGTGAGTCAATCCACAAAGAAAGATGTTGAAATTTCCTGTAAGAGAGTTAATTTAGTAATTTTAGAATATAACATTGGTGATGCAGACCCTGACCCAAGGTTCACCCAGCCCAGAGTGCTATTTCTGGCAGTATCCATAGGTGATAGAGACTGAGAAAGACAGGTATATGTGGTTCTTAATGTTCTCCCAGCCTTCACTTTTCTGAACTCAGAGACTTCATAGCTAGATGTGGTCCCAGGGCAGTTGCCCTCTGTGAGAATATGTCCAGCCTTCCCTTGAAGCCACAAAAACTTGTACCATCTGTAGTGCCCTTTGTCAAGGAGCTCCTGCTGCCCTTTTTGCTGTTATTTTGGCTCCTTCAAACTTCAGCTGATGACCCCCTATTGCTGGTACTGTTGGAGAAACAGACAATCAGTCTTTTTGCAGACTTTTTTGTATACCCTGAAGTCACCTCTTTCACACTGATGTGAGGACTGATGTGTCCTACCTCACTCATTTGTTCCTTCTACAGCAGTCTTCTCTACCTTTGATCTTCTGCCTTTCTCTGAACATTTGCCAGTTCTGCTATAAAGCTTTTGAGGGATTTTATTGCTCAGTTGTATATGATTCCTCTGCAAATTTTCACAGTTGGTGCTACTCCTTACTATCCTGAATAACTTAGTATTCTTGATAAGCTTTCTCACTTCACCCTTTTCTAAATTTTCCATAAATATACTGAACAGCACAGACCCCTCTTGAACTGTTGCTTACTCTTCATTGAGAAAACATTGCTACTCTGTTTCCTAACTGGGAAAAGACCTTCCATGGATGCTTGGCTTCTTCTAGTGCTTTGGAAGATGTTTTTGAAAATCAAGGCAGTCAATGTCAACCAAATTACTCTTATCTTCAGATTTGTGGATCCCTTTGCAGTTCTCCAGGGAGAGCAAGAAAGACCTACTCATTATAAAAGCCTTGCTAACTTTTTGTACTCTGATCGTCCCAAGTAGCTTGTGCTTCTGTAGTTGACCACTAATTTTTTCACTATTACAATTCCTCCCAATTGTCTTGGTTCAAAGGTCAGGCTAGTTTTCCCATATTGCTTCTGGCAACTTTTTAGGAATTGGTGTCACTTTGGCCCAGAGCCATGACTGAATGTTGCAATGTATCCTGGAGCTGAGGAGATGATCTCCAGGAGCTCAGCACTCTGCTGGAGTCCTGGCACCATCCTTGGTCAGTACACAGGACACATCACACTGCTCTCAAGTGAAAAACTGTGTGCTCAGAGAAAGAAAAAGTATTAAAGCATAGATAGGTGAGACAGGCTGGGTACTCACGTGGGAGGGAGGTGTTCAGTCCCTGCTGTGCCATGGCTAAGTCTCTCTCTGCCTTTCTCCCTGCATGTGCTGTGAGCGTAGTGGTATTTTCCCAGCTCACAGGGTTAGGGTTGGATAAGTAGACTGCAGACAGCAAGAACCTTATTTACTACTGGAATCTGTGCCATACTAGAGCCAAAAATAGGTGGGTGAGTGTACTTAGAGTAGCAGGGGAGCGTCGCTAACCTTGTGTGACAGAGCAAGGGCTAACACGCTACAAATGTGAGAGCGAGAGGGAGTGGGAAAGCCCTGGCTGAGCACAGTAGGATCAACCTCCCCTCATGGAAAAGGTGCTGGGTTCCATTGTCAAAACATTGTCTTAGGCAGGACTTTTCAAACAGGGCATTTTTTGTCTGACTTGACCCTTTGTCTGTGAGCTTCTGGGCCTTGCTTAGGATTGTAAACCCATACCTGCTGGAAGCTCTTCGTGGTCTGGAGATGAAACTGGGATGGCAGAAAGGGCCAGGCCTTGTGAAACACAGAATGGCAGGAAGGGACTGTCACAGAGCAGCATGTTGGCCACAAGTGTGCACAGAGTAGTTAAAACTGGCTGGTTTAGTTATTCCTTATGTTGCACTACACCTCTAATTTAAACTTCTGTGTGGAAATTACTTTCAGCGGGTAGTGATTTGCAGAAAAAAAATATTGTTCTACTCGGTACTATGAGAGATATCTCAGGCTGTCTGAGGCACATTGAACTGTGTGCTCTCCCTGCCTCATGCATTGTGCATTAGTCCAGCCACACCTAACAGAGTCATTTGCATGAGTAATTAACTGCCATTTCCTGCAAATCAAATTACTTGGAATTAGAATTTAAAATTACTTTCCAATTACTGAACCACACTTGCTAGTGAGAGCAATGTTTTTACTGTGCCACATTTAGAAAGGGCAGAGGCTCTTAACTCTTTCAAGAGAGCAATTATTTCTGAGAAGCACAGTGTGTCCAGGGATCCCAACCTTATTTGCTTTACACTGCTAACAACCACTGGAGCTTGTGCTGCTGTTCTCACAAGTGAGACAAATTAATTTGCTTCTTAAACTTTATGAGTAGAACAACATAAAATTTCCTTTATTAGCATCACGTTTCAAGGACAGTTGTATGGGCTCCAGTACAAAGTTGGTTTTTGTTTTTAAAGTATACAAGCAAAATTGTTCAGAGCCTTTTCATGGAAGGCTGTATAACTGTATGTGTGGATGCATATATAATTCTAAATGAAGATGTCCCTGTTATCACTTAGAGTATCAATTTAAATTGCCAATGGGAATGTTGCACTAATGTTAGAGAATAGTATTTCCTAGAAATATTCTTTGAAAATTTACAGACCCTGAATTTCCTCATGTCTTATATCTGACAGTGATCAGAAAAATTGTCTGTCTTTCTGTCTGCCTGAAACACAAATAAATAATAAAAGGGATTATGTAAAAATGATGAAGCTAGGACATCATATTTTAAAGTTGTACTGTGGGAACTTTGCCTGGCATCAATGCATTGAAGAAAATAAATGTATTCATGTTTCTTGATTCCGGCAAACCAAGCCTTGCGTGTAACTTAAATGACTTCCTGGCTATCTAGTGTGGTTTCAGAGAGTCAAAGCCTTATTATTAATGTCTGCTTGAAGAGCACAGTGCCCTGTTAACTGTTAATAGGAGTCAATGAATCCTAATTGATTCAGTGACCAGGGAATATTTGATGTTCAAGATCATAAAATATTATGAGAAAAGACATTAATTTTTGCTATCTGCTGCCTAGAAAAGGGATGGATTTAGTTAAAAGGAGTACTAGAAGTACAACTTGTTTTTTCTGTATTATATATAAAAACATAATGACATTGTGTAACTAACTTGAACTGACAAGAGCAATGAAATGTAAGGTTAAGATTCTTGCTACCTTTAATCTTGCTGAGGCTGGAAGTACTGCAGTGCACTAGGCAATAATACTACGGAAATAAAGAGAAAATTACAATTATAATTGTAAACAGGGGCATTGAAGAAGAAGAGCTTGACTCGTTTCTTAGCAGATTTATTGGCAGACTGTTAGAATAATCACAGAATAATCCCTTCTGAAACCAATAGAGGTCTCTAAATTAGCAGCAAAAAGAGAATTTGCCCTAAATTTGTTTCATCTCACCCCAAATGTCTCCTTTAATTTACCCTGTCAACTTAGGGCATGGGTTTAAGGAGGAGTGATGGCAGGAGAGGCATTTCATTGGTGCTGCCTTCTTTCTTTTGCTCAGGCCACATGGTTCTGCTCTGGGGAACCTGCAGTGCTTCCTGGAGAGCAATCATAGTACAGGAGGTGATTGCTGAAGGTGAGCTCCTCTGCCAGCACCCAGAAAACTCGGGTTAGGGTTTCACTGACTCTTATGTCAGTGAAATTATTATTATTATTACAATTATGTCCTAATTGTAAGGAACAGCAATATTTGTGCTGTTAAAGGGTGTTTGGACCTGTTATGGAGGCTAAAAAGGGACAGCTGTTATGAAGTTGGACATGGGAAAATAAAAGGAGTGGGAAGAGGTGGGGGAAGTGAGAGGAAGATGGAGCAGATGAGCAGGCTGATGGTAAACGAGCAGAGCTGTTTGCTGCCAAGCAGCTCCCAGAAGGCAACACTGGGGAAGAGAGACTTGTCTCTGTGAGGCCTGAACTTACTGCCTCCCCCTGGGCTATGGCTGAGCTTGTCAGCTTGTGTCAGCATGTTTTCAGAGTGTCCCCAGGAGGGTCTGATACAACGGTAGTGAAGAGCGCAGAAAATAAACCTTTTCTTAAGCCACCTACTGGCACAAGAAGCCCATCAGCCAGAGGGTCATGGTGATTCTAGCCTTTGTCTTCTGAAGAGAAGACTGACATACTTTCCGAGATCACAGTGATCTGCTGGAACCATTGCCATGAAAGGACCTGGTTTTGAAGGAGATGAGGATTTAGCATCATCTGAGGCAGTTTTTGCCACCATTGCCAGGATGCTGGAACAGCTGAACAGTTGCTGGATCTGTCAGTTTGGTGTCTGTTCAGAGGCTCATCACACAGTTTTGCTGGACAATTAGCTCCCTGAACCTTCTCTAATAGGAATAACGCTGGGCAGAAACCAGACAGGACAGTGCTGCACAGTATATTTGGACAGTTAAATGGTTAACAACAGAGATCCTGTTGTGATTCAGTCATGCCAGTAGCCTAATGCCAGCTTCTGTCCTCATCTGACACTTTCATGCTGCTCAGAAGGAACCGCTGGGGAAATATGCTTTCACAGATTGTTAGTTGTACAGGCACAGCCCTCAGAGCCTTGTATAATAAGGCATTGGCTGAGGAAGGGGAAATAACCAAGTGCTGGTCACATACCACCTCTATTTTTGCTATCAGCACAACCTCAAAGGCAGCTGATTCTGGGTGGGAAGTAAAGCTTCTCAGAGGTCACCTCAATTAACATCAGGGCTTGGACAGGGGCTCCGCCTGGTTTCATAGATAAAGCTTTGCTGCTTTTTCATTTACTGAGACGAACCTGACTAAAATGAGCAATTGGCTTCTCATGCTGCAAAAAGCCACTGACAAAGCTCTAAAGCAGGATCTTTTGCATACGTGTGTACCTGCTGGCAAAGCACAGGATGACAGACTACCTCACAGTTAGCAGGGTCAGGATGAATCTGTAGTGCAGACAAAGCAGTATATAGGTCCTAATTGTTTTCTATTTTGGAGTGACATCACACTGAAAGCAAACAGTTGCAGTAAATACTGAAAAATTAGCTTATTTATCCTTTTGGACACAGAAGATGCTCCAGTATTGATTAACTGTAATGGACTGGAGGCCACTGATTGCAAGGTAAGACATGATTGATCACTGGTGGGAAGACACTTGGTATTGGGGCAGCATCTTGGCAACCTTTAAAAGAGCATCAGCCACGCGTGCACAGCTGTCCCAAGCTGAACTCCATGTGCAGTGAATAGGGACTGTGTTGCTGCTGCAAGATTATCTGGGAGCATCAGGCAGGGCAGAAGTCTGTTTTGTAATTGTATTGGTGACAATGAAAGGTGAGGGTAAGGATGCTGGCAGAATGCCTGGATCTCTGAGTTCACTTATTTATGGTGCACGTTGTATTTTCTAGAAATACCCATTCATAAGTTTTTAAGTAAAGTAACCTCTGTGGAGTCTGAATTTCTTCTTCCTCATACCAATGACAACAGTCATAATATATCTGTGATGTGAAGAGTTTCACAGTGGGTTTTACCTGTGTAGTTCGTCTCATCTTTTCAATGAAGTTAGATCCCAAAGATCCAGAGGAAAATTTCAGATAAGCCCATTTCCAAGCTCTGTATGCATAAATCAGATCTAAGCCCACTGGAAGAAACTACATGCCAAGTTCACTGGCTGGTAGAATAGCAAACTTCAAGAAATTTGATTGTCCCACACAGTTGTATTTTTCAAACAGTCCAGTAATATCCAGTTTCAATTTCAGAGAGCAATTGTCCATAAAGAAGTGTTAGCTGAGTAAAGTGAATTGTTTGAATAGTGCTGGGATTTTAAACTGTCATTGTGAGAAAGGCTGCTTTTTTTTCTGGACCAGCCAGGGGAAGCTGCAGCTTCTTTCTCTAGGAGGAAAGATGGTGAATATTAATCACCCCTTCGCAAACTGTCAGGTGGCGGATTGCAACCCAACAGAAGTGATTTGCTGATTATCTGATGTGACAGGTTAATAAACAAATATTTACACACAGGGTAAAAGTAACAGTAGAGTTGGGCAAGAGATCTGCATCTCCTGAACTCTTAGGTCAGTGATTTGTGTGGGAAAAATGTTTTCCTTTCTGGGCTTGGCGAAAAGGGTGGAAATATCTTTGTCAGGAAATAGCATTTAAACTCTCTGTGTGCTTGGGATTTCTCTCTGAAAAGATCATTCGAGAAAAGAACAATATTGGCAATTCTGGGTTCTTTGGCTGACTTTCCAGCCTCAGGACTGCTGTGGCACATGCTGACCTGACCACCCAGCTATCCCACCCTCCCTGGACACCAAAATATTTGACATAACCAGACACTCTAAAAATGTCTCCTACGGTGTCTGATGTCTCTGTGGTCTACCTGAGAGCTGAGTCAGCATATGTGCTGTTCTGGACTTTGTGCATTGCCCGGTCATTTACTTCCCAGCTTCCCTTCATAAGCAACAAGTGCTGGAGCAAGGGAGAGGGAAATACTGTACAACATCATCCTTGATGCAGGTGAACCAGAGTCCCAGTGACAGCTGATCTTTGGCCACTGATTCTACTGTGGGAAGGGAAGAAGGTTTTGCTTGGAGGTAATTCCAGGGGGCTGCAAACTCCCCTTAGGGAGATGCTCTGTGTTAGGCTGAGTGAGGAGCCTATGTGGCAACTCCACCATCCAAGCCAACTCAGTAGGCAGCAAGGTGTGACTCCTGTGAAGGACAGCAGCTGGAGAGGGTAGAGCTAATGATGGACAGATCCACCTTAATGATGAAAGGAGGCTGTGGATGCCCTTGGCAGTAAGGACAGGGCTTCAGACTTGTGATAGATTTCTTCAGGGGGCTAGGTGATGAAACTCATTCAAAGCATGTAAAGAAGAAAAAAATTCAAAACAAGCAACCCACAAAAAACCTGAACCCTTTGAACATTGCTATTTATGATTACATAGGAATTCAAGGCTTCCTTCATGTTCATAGCTAGAAACTGTTTTCCTAGATAAAGTTTTAGAGGCTTAGATATAATCAGCTAAGGAACTCTTCAAATAAGCTAAGCTGTGTTTTGATTTGGTGCAAATAAGAAGTGAAGTAATAGGAATAGCTATTCCTGGAACAGCTGAAGCTTTGAAATGCTGATTTAAAATGCTCCATGCTGCCATTCAGCTATCCTTTCATAGCAGTATGGAACGAAAGACAGTTTTCCTCTCCGTGAACATACAAAAAGAAGGATATATTAGCAACTGGAAATAAAAATCCAGCTCTAAAAAATAGGGCCAAATAATTTTTGTCCTCTTTTACTTTTTACTTTATATTTTTATTTTATTTTTTCTGTATTTCTTCTTAGCATCCAAAAGACAATAGCAATGTTTCTTACATCAGCTACAAAGGACATCCAGTTATCATTTCTCTACTGCTGTTTCCTCACTTGACATCATGATCTGAAAAGTCTGATCATGTGGGGCATGACTATAAATTTGCTCTAAACACTCATTCTCCTGCATTGTGAGCTGACAGGGGAGATCTGGGATGATGCCTGTGCTGCAGTCAGAAGCCCAGGCAGAGCCGGTATGGGCTCTGTGACCCTGGAGATGAAGGCTAGGGAGCTGCAGCTGCAGGGGTGCCAGCATGAGGAGCTGTAAGAGTCTTTGCCCAGGTCTTGGGTAAGCCTTTGGCATGGTGATGACTGTGTTGGCTCTGATAATGGAGCTGCTTTAGGTCTACCTATGTAATGCTTCAGCCCCACACCTTGGGCAGTATGGCCATATGGAATCTGCCTTTTGGATTTCTGTCTCTTCATTCTGTCCCTGCCTTCCCCTCTTTGGCCCACTATGCAGATAATGTTTGCTGTGATATTTTATCTAAAAGAGGCTCTTCTCAGCCTGCTGGCCATTGGGAGGAGACCATTGCTACCCCTCCTTCCTGTTCCCTAGACACTCTATTCTGAAGAGGTTTTAACAGTCTCTATTAGGCTGTGTGCTCCCATGGGGCCATTCAGAAATGGTCTTTACCTTTCCCCATCAGCTGGTATCATAGGTAACTCACAAAATAAAACAGATTTGAACATAGCCTATCATGAGTCTGCACCTAAAAGTGATTGTGGAAAAATAATATTTTTGTCTTTATTTTGGCCCAGTGTGGGACAAATATCTTCCAAGGTCTGTGTTATCTGCAGACCCTTGGTGGTTTCTTTTTAAGTTCAATGATGGTTTTGGGATCTTTTTTTAGAGTTTTAGTGAGTTTCTGAAAACTCAGCCATGCAGCTTTACTTCAGTGAGTAGCACTACTAATGTCCACCAGATTCCAGCCATGTGGAAACTCACTCCTACAGCTTCATGATGGTAACATTGGTACAGCAACAGCAAATTTCTTGTTTTGTTATTAATCTGGGGACAAATTAGTCTCTGGGTTAAATTTAAGTTTTTTTCTGAAATCGGAAATATTTTTAGGAGCACTAGTTGTCCTGTTGAGCACAACTAATGGTTTATCTGATAAGACAGATCCTAATAAATGGATTATTCTATTTAGAAAGATACTAGTGAATCATGTCTATAGTTAGGTTCTTTCTTCTGCCTCTAATACATAAACACAGGGAGTTTGCAAGTGAAGAGTGCTATACTGAGGACAAATGGAAAGAATTGCTCTGTTGCATGGTGCTCTGTTGTCTTGTTCTTTCGTTGCTAAGGGATGTAATTCTATTACCCACTGTACTGTTAGATTTCAAAAGGGTAGTTCATAAGCACTAATAACATTTGTGGCAATCTGAGCTAAGTTAATGAAAAAGATAATCAAATCTAATGCTCCAGGGCAAGATATCTGATATCTCCAGGGGTCATAAAGAGATCATACAGCTGTCTTGGGGCAAGGGATGGTTGTATGTGAGTGCAAGAAGAGGCAAGAGGCAGCAGAAAAGTGAGGGTCACCTTGCTCAGAAGCATCATATGCTGGTCACTGGCAGAGGCAGGAGGGGATTGCTAGATAAGTCACAGAGATGGAGACGCTTATAAAGCTAATGATATTTTTAGTAATGCTGATACCTAATAGATAAGTTTCAGCTGATCCCAGGCATTTGTCTCAATGTGTTGATTGGGAAATTGGATTAAGTAGTTCATGCATGGTTCTGCCTTGCCCATAGCAGGCATATACTGACTTGGGAGCTGACCAAGTATGGCACTGAAATAGCCTTTGGAATTCTTTTGTAAACACAAGCTTCAGTGTGAAACTCACTTCTGAAGCAAATGTACTTTATTGTGTCTCTAGACAATACCCAGTGGTGACTTTTTCTTGCTTCTAACTATAAACACAGATTTTTTTATGGACCCTTTCATCACCACATATTGGTATATCACTTGAGGGTCCAAACAGAGGCTTTGTATTTCTTGTAGGTGTGTAACTGATAATGTTCAGCAAAGGACACTTGCAACGGGAATTGTAGCTAGCACCCAAACCCATGTTTTCTCACACAGACTTGTGCTGTATTTATTGCAAGCACATCCTTCATCTTACTCTTCATTTCCGTATGTTCACTGTGAGCGTGGTGCCCATGGGTGATCGTTCTGTGGCTGTCCCACCATAGGTCTGTCCACTACTGGCATTTGCTCATCACACGTTTTCACCTGGAAGAAAAAAAACAAAGGGCTATATTTGATATTAAAGTACATTTTTTTTTTCTTTCAGAGGAAACAACAGCTATCCTCAGAATTTCTTAGGAAATATTAAAGAAAGTATTTTGGGACCAGAAGCTTTTAGTATGATGGTCTGTACCTTTTAGGAGTGCTGTCTTTCATGCAGTAATAGTGGAGTACTTTGATGTTCTCAATTGTTGTATATCTATCAACATTTTCTAACTTCTTTCCATGTTTGTCAGAAAAGCTCCATGAATTTCTAGGAGTAAGGTCATTCGTAAAGTTTCTCCTGACTTTTTGAGACTCAAAAAACCCCCAAAAAATTCAGCTGCTAGTCTTTAGGGTTTACTGTAGAACAGAAGAAATAATTGTAATAAATTTTCTTGAATTTGTCATGATAATATTAATCACATTTATATAAAGCTTGGATTGGAAAAAAAAAATCTAACAGAAAAACTGATTGAAATCTACGGTACAAAAATTAACTGCTTCCACTCACCCTTTCCCACAGTTCCTCAAGACATCACCATGTTTCTGTTTTAAGTGTCTACAATATAGAGCTGTTTAAACTAACTCAGCTTTTAATTAAACAAGGTAGGCTGGGGTTTCTGTGGGGTTGAAGTTCAACCTAAAAATTTTCAATATGTAACACCAAATGGATTTTGCTTAAGTTAATACCAAAGGGACTTTTATTTAACTTCCTTTCTTTCTTTCTCTGTTCTACAAAAGAAAAATTAATATCACCTCTAAGGTAGTCAAAGTTATTCTGGAACAGTGAGCTATTACAAAGTTTCCAGCATTGCAAATAGAGGTAGTTATTTTAAACAACATCATTCACCCTTCTATGTTGCTTCTCTCTTTCAGCACAGACCTGTCTCTTCATAGGATGAATTCTCAGCTGCAAATCATCCAGATCCTAATTTATGTGTGTGTGAATATTCAAGGTTAATATATTCCCTGTGGGAGAAACAGCCAGTGTCATTCAGACCACATTCTGTTTTCCTCTCTTGTTACAGAGTAGGCTGTTGAAAATGTGTTTGATGAAATTGCATGTTCCTTCTCTAGTCTCATGAATTAATTTAATGTTTCTAATTGGGATTAGGTAAAGTACCTCTCCCCATGACTGGACAGCCAGCAGGTGGGACAAATGAGTTTAAATATCTACTCTAAATCAAAGAGAGGAAGGATACATTTACATATTTTCTTTTTTCCGCATATGACAACTGTTTCTATTCCTATGGAGTGTACTGGTTTGGCGGCTTTTTATATGTGCACCCCAAATCAATGGCCCAAGCACATGTCACAAATGACTGGAGAGCAGGAAAGACAAGATTCATGGCTTGGATTTTCAAGCAAATTGTCCTCTTAGTCAGAGGCAGATGGAAGTTTATTGACAACTTTGAAGTATTGGATTAGATTCGGAACCTAAGCACAGCTTTTTCATGTCCTCATTATTACATCTCTGGTGGTTTTATGCAGTCCTTTGGCTGATTCTGGGGCCACCCTTCTTACACAGATCCCAAATATTGCGTATAAGGACTGGTACCTACAGGAACTGTGGGCCTGTATGTCAGAGTAGGATGAAGTGCAGGAGAAGTAAAGTATTTATTCTGTATCTGAGCTGGGCAGCTGAGAAAGTCCAGCCTTGAGTACAAGCTTTGAGGCAGTTTCATTTTGCCTCTAAGCATGTCTGGACAATATGTGCACAGCTGTGCAATTTGCTTGATCTTGCCCTCTTAACACAAGGAGCTTGTATCAAAAGAGGATACATGTCTGGACTGTCAGCCAGACTATCATTGTGTGTGGCCTGCCAGTGTGGTCACACATTCCTCTTCTTGTGCAGCAACCTCGTCTTCATTCTGGGCTTCCCAACGCAGACCAGTCCTCAGGGCAGCTGGCAGTACCTGCCGGAGCATTGGAAGGTAGGGAGCCCTTAGGGTGACTGTCCATAGGGACCAGCTCTGCAAAACTGCTGGGGTGAGGGGCATGAGTGGTAGGGTATGGACCGAGAAGCTGTCAGAATGGAACCTATGCATACTCCCGATTCTCTCTCCCCTTTGTGTCCTGGTTTTCATGTTGAGGGAAGGGGACTGCAGTGACACCCTGTAGGTGCCAGCTGCAGCACTGATGTGCCCTGGGGATCACCATCTCCTGGTGTGGCTACACTCACAACTGCTCCCACTTACCTTGGGGGGGCTTATTCAAATTCCGATTATCTTGCCATGGATGCAGGGATATCAGAAATGGCCACGTATGGCATGAGATAAGGTTTGGCAAGGATGGTGCTCAGCAGGTGCTCAGAAGAGCTGATGGACACTGGTGGTGCAGGTGGTGCACTCCTGCACCCTGCTCTCCAGCACAGCCCTCAGCACCTGCTGCCACCTGACATTTTATTATCCAGTGTGTCCCAACAGCCCCAGATAAAGACAGCAAATCAGTGTTGCTGTGTTGTTTCAGTTCTCAAGCAGCTGACTGAGGTAAAAATGGGTTAAGCATTTAGACATTGACCATTATTGGATTATACCAGGATCCTATCAGTTTTTAATCTTTGATAAGATGCTGAAACGTGGCTTTTAAAGTCACTGCAGCCCTCACATATTTTCTTACTTTGATTCTTTGAATTCTTCTTGTCAGTTCCCCCAGAATAATCAGAATGAAAATAGGGGTCTGTGAATTGTCTCACTCATGCTTTATACAGAGGCAATACTGCCCCTTTACTTATCTGTTCTATTGACCCGTTGACACAGCTGAGGGTGGTGCTGCAAACTGATTTGCAATTGGTGATATTCTGAATTGCTGGGATACATGTAAAATGCTAATTTTGTGAGTTAGACATTGAAGAGGTACCATTAGTTTTTAAAAGTCATATTCCCACTTGGCTCTTCTCATAATGACTGTTACAATGAAGATTACTGGGATGACCATAACCATAAAGAGAAGTCTTTTGCTTTAGTCTGGAGTTTGAAAAGACCTTGGGGTTTTTAAATTTACTTTACACTGGACAGCATTTAGGTGTATGGTCAGTGCCTCTGCTTGCTGTTTATGAGATGTTTCTTCTCAGAAAATATATAAACCTGGGTCTGGAGTTTTTTTAACTGCAGAAGCTGTTTATTAACATCAGGAGACTGTCACAGATAAGACTGTGGGGGCGGTGTCTGAAAAGTAGAAGCAAGATAGGGTGGAGGACTGAACCTTGAGTCCACCCCTTTTTGCTCACTGCTTTGCTGCTCTTCCCTCTTTAGCCTCTCCTTTTTCTTGAGAAACTACTGAACTTGGATGAAAGACTACACATTTCCATAGCCATGGCACTCTTTTCTTCCCTCACACCAGTATTTATAGCCATTATATGTGTTTTGATTGGGGTAATAATGAAGAAGACGAATGGAGAGAAGGAAAAACGTGACACGAAAAGCAAGCATCCATCTCGCCCATGGGTAGACGAAGATTTAAAAGATGGCACTGACCATCCCTTAGAAGAAGAAGGTAAGAAAAATCTTATCCCAAACACTTTAGTTGTTTGAATATAATCTGTTGATATGAATAAAGGAGGTGCAATCTTCTGGACTTTTCCACAGTGACAGCAATGCTCAGCACTACACTGCTGCTGTGCCCTGAGCTTGTCAGCTCCCAGGAAGGAGGCAGTCCTCATGTCATGTCACTGTTGGTGTAAGTCTCTATTTCCTCCAGACCCCACAGAACAGAGTGCAAAAGAAAAATATATATAAAATATATTCTCAGAGACTCCTGTCTGTTCCTCTGTACAGCAGATCTCAGACCTATGAGGGGACTCTATGGACAGTGTAAGGAAAGAGAGGAGATCCTGCTGAATTCCCCACAGTCTCTTCTCAGGCCTTATTAGTGTGAGCAAAGGGAAGACCTGAGCAGAGTGTTTCTTCCTGCAAGTCATCCCACTTTATCACTCAGTGCAATATTTTGGTCTCAGCACAGCTAAAAAGTTGGAAATGGGTTTATTACTGTTTTTACAAAGGTCCTCCATTTGTGGCTTCTGAGAATATCAATGACAGATTTGTTGGAAGCTGTGTTGATCAAATACTTAAGAACAAAATGTGGTGTTGGTGATAATCTGGTCACTCAGCTGCATATTTGAACCTGTACAAAAAAGCCTTTATTTTCATTAGCTTTTTCTGATTCACAGCTTGGTTAAAAGTCTAAGCACAAAATGTACCCCTCCTTCTTTTTACTTCCTAACTATCCTCCATAAACTCACTTTATTTCTTTGTGAAATAGAAATATACAGAGTTCTGTTCCTATCAATTTTTTAAAGTTGTAGTTAATGCAGCTCTTTTTTTTTTTTTTCTTTTTTATCCCTTAAGCTGGTCTCAAAGGCTTTTTGAGGGGTCTCTCTGAGTTATTTTTTCCCCATAATGACATTTTCCCTCAGTCTGCTTCTAGGAATCTTAAAACTTACAGCATTCTTCTCCACATAGACATATTTCTAAGAACCATTATAGCTCTTTTCTTAGTGTTCAGTGTACTTTGAGTAGGTGTTATCAGTTTCTGAAAATAGTTGATACCAGGAAGGGTTTAAACCCTGTTGACTATTTTCCAAATATATAAAATTTCTTTACAAATCAGTTCACGTGCTGTATCCTCCTTTGTTCAATGCAAAATACATTCTATATAAAATTATCCCATAATTTGTTTGTCACTAATAGCTTACTGCTTCAGTTAAATTGCTGCAAATTAGAATTCCTGTGGGTAGTTCAAATGATAATCTATGAAATATCATCTTTGACTATAGCTGTTTCTATCAGTTAAAAAATTTAGATCATCTACATAAACAAACCTATTAGCTCTTACCAAGGAGCCTCACTGCCACAGCTCCATACATAAAATTTTAGTCTTTTATGTGTTAATTGCTTTCCCTGCTATTCAGGTGCTGAATTCAAAACTGTACTAGTTTAAAATTGCTTGCAAAAAATTTAGACAGGTAGACATGTTGGTACTGTTGCTAAGTTTTATTTGCTTTCAAATAAAACCTTTCTCAATATACTGTGTCATCCAATATTAAATTTTCTTGCTATTTTGCTTTTAGTAACAAATAATGATCTTTCCCTTAATGGTGTGTGATTCAAACCAAATTCTTCGTAAAACAGTCGTGTATTTTATCTCAAGAAATATTAAAATAATTTCATCATTCATAGGGAAATTTTTCTTTAGCAGAGGAAAACCCAGCCTAAGTGAGAAGAGTGGCAAGGAGGAGAAGAGTTAGTAAGGATCTGCTACTTTGCTAAACCCTTAATTGAGGATCAAAATGTGTTAACCTTGTCAGTGTTAAAATTTGCACTGACTGCACTAGAAGCTGAAATGGAAGCATGGATGTAAAAAGATTTTTTTAATAGTAAAGAATACTTTACCTGCTGTGTAAATTCTGCTATTTTATTAATGTTTCTTACTTTATCAGACAAGCTCAGTTCTACTTAAATGTCTCAGGCCAGCTTGTGCTTAAAGATTAAGTTCCTCTGAAGAGAATTTGAGTTAGGTAACATGAAACATTCTTAAGGCCTTGTCTAAAGCTAGAATCTAGGGCTGCCCCACGTGAACAAGCTGAATTTTCAACAGCCCCCTGAATAGGAAGAGGCAGCTGAAGACCAAGTCTTTTGATTCATGTCCCTGAGCAAACCAAGGTCTATTTGCTGAGAGAGTGAAGCACTCTGCTAGAAAAACAGACAGGCACTGACCTTACCTGTAGCCCCACGAGCCTTCCCTGAAGTGGAACCCTCAGGGGTGTTTCCCATGAGAAGGACATACCTTTGAGCAGCAGAGCATTCAGTCTAAGTGGCTGAACTGCTTGGGCAGACTCACTAGGGTCACTTATAGGCAATGAAGGGTAGAATAGTGAGGGCCGAGTCCTCCTGAACTTGTCTCTGTTGTGCTTTCCATAGCTGAAGAGATGGATGTTTCTCGGAGCAGCCTGAAACCCAGTCCTTTTATTAAGTGCAAAGCACTCAGTCCATTTGTTTAATGCTTTAACTGGCAGTACTTCAGATTTGTTTGCATGCCCATCTATCCTGTAGCTTTTTTCTTCATTTATAAGATCCAGAATGAGAGATTGTTGTGCTGTGGATTGGCAAGAGCACTGATGATACACTGTACTTAAAGACTACAAAGCAATACACAAAGTCCCAAATGTTCCAATTCTTCTGAAAATGCACTGCTGGTTGCTTGTGATACTCCTTATAACAAACCTGTCCCACTTAAAAGCATTTCTCCTCCACCCATTTTCAAAGACTTCCCATATCTTAATAATACTACTACTGACATAGATGAGGCAGTAGCAATTTAAACCTTCTTTTCAATGACACTTCATGTTTTGTATCATTTAGGAACACAGGACTTAGATGGACACAATGCATTACCATGTGTATCTCCCAGCTGCTGCAGATACATCCAGCCTTTGTCACCAGCTGAATGAACATGAAAACTGGACTTCTGTGACCCCTTTTCTTTAACCTTGCTGAAAGGCTGGTCCAGAATTTCGTACTGTGGGTTAAGAACCCTCCTCTACCTTTCTGTCTACCCAAACGTATTTAATACTACTGTATACATATTTAATCTATTCCATCCTCTTGATTTTATTTTTTTAAAGGATTCTCTTCCAGCCCTGGTATATACGCTCCTGTGGTTTAGGGATAGCAACCAGATTACCTCTCAGCTTTCCTTTTACTAGGTTTTCTCTTTATTTATCAGCCACTCTGTTTCTCTTAAGATTGTAAGAAACCTTCTGCAACCGTATTCCGGTTGAGGTAATTTTCACAATATTTTGGTGCTGGGTTCTTTCTTCCAGGGTCTGTGCCTCTCCAACTTGCTACTTCTTTTCTTAGAATCCTTGACCCACTCTTGAGTTTTCCAGGATCAGCCTGCTTACCACTATTTATAGCCCACTAGTAGGGTAGTCCATCTCTTTTAGTTCCCTATTAGTCACACTCGGTTCAGGGCTGGATTCACTACCAGGATTCCTGCAGTGGCCCATTTTGCAGCAGTCTGCCATTAATCAGACAAAGAATCCACAGGGTCAGTTTACCCAGCATTTAAGACCAAAGATGGGAAAACTTTCTTTACATGCATTTAATTTTTTTCTTATGCATGTCTTTACACTGGAAAAGAGAATTAGAGAGAAAATGTATGCTTAGGAAGCAATTCCCTAGAGAAGAAACTTGTTTGAAGAGCAAATGCAGTAGTCTTGACTGGCGTTTCTCAAGGATCAGTCTCAGGACCAATTGTTAATATTAACTAGTGGTGTTTGCATAAAACCAAGGAGAGTAAAAGTGAAATATCTTAATGACATGCAACTGGAAGCCAGTGATACAGAGAAGTGTCAGTGTAGGTAAAATAAGTGGCCAACAGAAGGGAAATGACAACTTGTTCTCAGTATGAGTTTTTAATTAAGAACTCACGCTTCAAACTGAGGTAAAATTTATTACATGATTTGCAGGCTGATTATAACCTCCCATATGGACTGCTGAGAAGAACATAATCATCATCCTAAAATGTATCCAGAGAGGAATTTCTGATAGAGATAGAAAAATAGTACTTTTAAAATGTGATTCCATTCAGGATGTCTGAGCCAAAACCATTCCAGATATACTTAAAAAGCAGGAAGCTTGATGACTACTGTAAATGGGCAACAGAATTGATGGCAGTCGAGAATGTGGCTAACAAAGCAATAGACTTGCTAGCAGGCTGTCTGTTGTCCATCAAGTGGTGGAATACAAAGAGATAAAAACAAGACACTTGTGGTATTGTATAACGTGACCATACAAACAGGAGTATGTCTAAACACAGCAATTAGAGATATGGAGAGCATGCACTAAACAGATGGTGCTGATAATGATTTAAAGTTAGCATATGGGTAATGTTAACTGCTAAGAAAGAATGGTAGACACATGATGGAAGAGAATATATAATAGATTAATTTATTTAAAAAAAAATAAATTTGCCAGGACAGTTTTGGTTTTGTGTGTCAGTTCCTGGCGCTTCTTGTTTTTCTGCTTCAGCCAGTATTCCCATGTCGAGTGTTTTGAGGTTTTCCATTCTGATTAGCCATCTCACCTATGTTGAAAATCATTGAAAGTACAAGTCCTTTTACACCTTATTAAGTTGAACTATCTTGACCAAACAGCATCTTCACTTCTCTTCTACTTTCATGGGAAAACCCCCCCACAACACAAAACAAGCAAGCACACATCACTGTCTTACTGGGTGTAAGCCACAAAGGGAATTGTCATTATCACATTATCAAGAGGAACCCTTTTACTTTTGAGGGTGCAAGATGATCACAAAAATTATTTTTACAAGGGCTCACTGCTTTCCATTAACCTGGAGCCAGGTCCTTGCAGACTATGACCAAGAGTGCTTAACACAGGCATGAAATGCTAAACAAAACAAATTTTCAGGGTGAATTCTTTGTACACAAAATGAAATGTGTGTTGTTTGGGGACCAGAACCATTCCATTTAGGTTCAATTTATGAAACTGGATTTATTTCCCTCCTTTGCAAAGCTGAACTGCACTTGTGAATATTTCACTGCTTTTAAAATGAACAAAAAAGCAGCCTGGTCTCTAAGGCAACTGCATACTACTAAAACACAGACGTAATTGCTGTTTGAATTTGTGCTGGAGATTGCTATGATTCGGGAATAATAGCCTAATAGCAACAGAAAAAGAACTGGAATATTTTTTCCTGACTCAGCTCTCTGTAGGAGATTGCTCAATACTATGGACTAGTCAAAATGTAGCATTTAAATGGCTTTAAATTCCACATCATAGCTGCAAAAAAATGCTATCTGTGCTGATTCTAGGAATATGGGGGAGAAAGAGGCCTCAGAGTCAACAAAAGATTCATTTTGTGATATAAACAGATTTCAGTGAAATGTAGAATAATTTTGAGTTCTTAAATTAAAGGCAATAAACAATATCCTACATTTGATATGTTGCTATCCTAAGTGTAGATGCCTGAAATCCATTTTCTCTTATACGGAAAGTATCAGAAAACCGAAGAGCTTAACCACAAAGTCACATTTCTGCAGCGCCAAAGCTTGCAGTGCTTCTGCTATGAAACATGAATATGGAAGAAGTTGACATTCAGCTCTTCAGAGGAAATTTTACACATATTGGTAGTTAAGCTCTCTCCTTAACTTCAGTGATTTAATTGATTTTTTCCTTATTAAACATCTCAGGAAGGAACACACAGGTTCACGTTTACTTGCAGAGAAAAGTGGGCTGGAAGCCTGTCCACATTTTCAATGCTGTTTCAGTTTGTAACCCATTTTTACAGGCAGGCTTGCAGGCTGAAGTGGAGAAGGCAATGACTTCTTTGTGGATCACACTTGCTAGAGCCAGCCAGGACCCTCCTGCCTCTTAGTATTCAAACAAAGTGTTTATTCAGTAGCCGGAGCTGGGGATCAAGGAGTTGTGTCAACTGGAACTTTAGACTTTGCCTTACCAGTGGTGTAGAAGTGCAGCATGTGCCAGTGCAGGACAAGGTGCATTACGGTGTGAATGCCAAGGATATCAACAGCATCCTCCAGCAAAAAAAAAAAAGAAAAAAAAAAAATCCCTAACCACTTGTATTTTCTTGCAGAGGGTGAGGAAGAGTGGCAAGGACTTGAAGAAAATGTTGCCCATGTCCCCTTCACTGGCGAGCGCTACTCTGAGGCTGAAATGATTAAAAGGTCACAGACATTCTATGAGCTTCTAAATAAGAGGCGATCTGTCAGGTTTCTCAGTGATGAGCCAGTCCCCAGGGAGGTTATCGATAATGTCATCAGAACAGCGGGTAGGTATTGAGTGGTTCAAGGTCTGGGAAAAAAAAAAGGATCAGTATTGCTGTTCAACTGTGTAACTGTGAAAAGGTGGTGTGGGAAAGCCAAGGGAACTGGAATTTTGCTCATGGTTTTCCTAGATTCACCTGTAGCTGGAATGAATTAGCACCCATTGACTGATTGGAAATTACTCAGTTTGAACAACTGTATGTCAGAAACTGGTTTGGAGTACTCCCAATTCCTCTGTATTTGCAGTTCACTCATAAGGGAAGAAGAGCATTTCAACAGCATGAAACAAATTACTGCATTTTCAACCTTTAAAAGATGTTATTTAAAATTAAATTTGTGTTGCTTATCGAGACATCTTTCAAATAGAAATATTGAAGTATTTTCTTGAAAATGTCAAGCCACATGTACTCCACATGCTTTAAAACTTAATGCATTATGATGATATTTATCATGTGTGGGTTTTGTTTTTTAGGGTCCCCCCACAAACAAATAGATTAAATTGTCTCAGCCATGCAAAATATTTCAGTTGACATAAATGGTTGGTGCTAAATAAAGGGAAAGAATTTCAGTCTAGAACAAAAAACCTTTTCCAGTCCTTCCAATAGTAGTACCAGACCCCTGTTGCATATGACTGGAGAGTTATGCTGAAGACCCTAATAGATGTTATTTGACTGAATGTCAGAAATTGATTATCTTTGTGGTTGTTGAGAATTTATGTGTTTCAAATCATTACTGTCAAGTCCTGACCTAATCTCATCTCTGCTTTAGTAACATTGAATTCAGCCAGGAGTGGTTTTGACCCTCATGATTTCTCTTATTCTATGAGCCAGCTGCTACTACTATAGAAAATATTCCCAAGCTGCCCTAGAGAAAAGTTCAGTAGCCTTTAGCAGGGTTGATAATCTAAAGAATCTCCACATTTGAGGTGCATTATTTTCCCTTTAAAAACTGCAAGCAGCTTTGTTACTGCACTGTAACGAGTCTCCATCTCCCTCTAATTAACTAGGAGTCATTAAAACACTGAGCATGTTTTGGCAAATGCAGCAAAGCAAACAAGCCTGGCGTGCAGATGAAGTACTCAGTAACCCTGAAAGCTTTGGGCTGTGTGGAGAAAAAGAAAACAAAGGGAAGCATGAATGCCATCAGTTTTTACCCACACCTGAGGAGAGGCAAGGTTCACAGTATAAAAACATTTTCACATATCAAGAGAATTCAAACTGCTTATTCAGTTTTTCTTGAACTAAAATCAGTCCTTAGTATTGCATGCATTCAAATTCTTCAAATATTTTTAAATGTGTATGAGGGACCAGAGAGATCTAAGCAGCCTTCTTAATCTATATATCTGAGAACCCGTGCAGATATATATTTTTCAGCTTCTGGCTTTTAACCTCTAGGCAGTTAAAATATTTCTCCAGTGGTGTTGGTGGCAAGCAAGTACAAATTTAATACATGCACACCTATAAACACCAGCTGTCTTGTTGGGACAACAAACTCAAACCTGTATGCTCTATGGCAGATGTCTTCTGTTGTACAGCTCCTCATCTTTGTCAGCCAGTGACAGGTTCCTGCAGGGGGTCACTTAGCCTTGTTTTCCTGAAAGCCATTATTTTCACCCTATAGCTAAAACCACTTGTCAGAGTTGATTGTGTATTCAGACAGAGCTCTGCTTTTGGTACAACACTTTGTAATAACATTACTGCGTTCATATATATACAACACTTTGTAATAACATTACTGTGTTCATATATATTGCACCATATTACTGCCTCATCATAAGAACCACCAGAAAAGCAATATTTTACAACTCCTTAACACTGGCTTCCTGTAAGATGGCAGTATGAATGGACTAATCTCTATTCTTCAATGGGATTTCACATTCTTTGAGAAAAAAATGAACAGGATTGTCTGCCAGAACTTAGTCCTTTTCTTCCCATCTCATCTATTCGCTTTCCCATTGCTCAGCTGGTCAGTCTGAAAGCTCACAAGGAAGAGCTGACACCTCTCACTGCCCACCCTCCTTCCTGGATTTTTACTTTTCCCTGTTCTTGTACGAAGGTACTTCACCTAGTGGAGCACACACTGAGCCCTGGACCTTTGTGGTAGTGCAAGATCCGAATTTAAAACATAAGATTCGTGAAATTGTAGAAGAAGAGGAGGAAATCAACTACAAAAAGAGGATGGGAGACAGATGGGTTAATGACCTGAAAAGATTGAGGTATGAAAAGTCAATTACCTAAGGGGTGTGAAGAGAGCTGTTGTTTCAGTGTAGGAAAGACTCCTATAATTTTCTATTTCTTCCTCCCTCTCACTTTTAACATTTTTCTAAAATCCATGTTGGGAAACAAAAACTTATAAATATGTGTAGAATTGTGCCTTGGTGACTGGTTCATAAAACTGCTTCCAGTAAAAGGGATTACATGCTCTCTGTTTTGAAAGTTTTCCAAGCACTTGGCTCCATCATATTTTTTTTCCAATGTAACCTCTGCGTCTGAAACTCCTGTCCCAGATTTTTTCTGCTGTTTGCCAAACAGTCCAGCTCCCAAAGTCACTGGAAGCTTTGCTACCAACTGAGGAAGCCCCAAGGCCTGTCCCTATCCAAGTGCTGAATTATGCAATATTTAATTGTTCCAAATGCCCTCCGAAGTCAGACTGACTTGCTTAACTTCACACAATGGGAAGATGTCTACTGAGTCCTGGCTTGTCAAGTGGAGCCTGTGCACAAAGCTTTGTTGGGTTGACTTGCCCTACTTGTTTAATAATGTTACTGTTTTTCAGGTGCTCAGGTGCTATGCAAATTTATGTGCTATGCAAACAACTAAATGCCAGCAGTTCCTATGTTTTGAATGAGAACAGTAGAAAGCACTCATTTTCTTGTCTAAATCCTATATCATGATTGTCATTTAAGAAATTGGGAACCAAATGAATTGTAACAAGGATGAAACCCAGGAACAGGATAACACTTTTTGCCATTGGCATATATTTAGGCTTAGACCTTAGACAAAAATGTTTTGAACTTTTCTGACAGCAGTCTTCCCTGCAATGACAAAAAAGTTGGCACTGCTGGCAACAGGCAAATCTGCAAAATTCCAGGAATTAAGTAATCTCAAAGGCAAATGCTCATGGGGCTAGTTCATAGATAAGAGGTCAAGAACTATCTCTTATTTGTATGCAATTCCACTCTTCAGAGTAAGCACTTCAGCCCCTCAGCCAATTCTGTTAAAATTGAGAACTCCGTTCAAGCTTTTTTTTTCTTTCTGAAATGTTTCTATTTAAGATGATAATCCTTTGCAGTAAATGTTCTAGGGTTTAGTCTACTGCTATAATTGTCATGTACCTTTAGTGCCCCTTTGCAGACAGTAAATGTAACTTACAGGAAAGTGAGAAGGTTGCAAAATAAATGTCTTAAACATTCTTTTGCAGAACAAATTGGATCAAAGAGTACTTGGACACTGCTCCGTATTTGATCCTCATTTTCAAGCAGGTATATGGGCGGCTTCCAAATGGCAAAAAGAAGACCCACTACTACAATGAAATCAGTGTTTCCATTGCCTGTGGTATCCTGCTTGCTGCACTGCAGGTACGTTGACAGAACCAACATACTGTGAGTCAATATATTAGTTTGGATTATGTACCAAGACTGTTCTGCTCAAATAAGGGAGGAACCTAGTTTAGATTTCAACATTTTCAGTCTCCTGGATCACTCCAATTCCTGGCAATATGTCTTAGTTTTGAGTTTTAAAGTTATTCTTCACAGGTCTACATCTGAGAAGGTGATTCCTATCCTCAGTGCTGGTTAATAGGAAGAAAAATATAATGTAGCTTCCAGAGTTGTCACTCTTCTCTCGGCACAGGCTTCAGCCCCTGTGGTTCCTGCCTTATGCTAACAGGGCTGACAGGCTCTTCAGACTACCCAAGCACGACTGTGTGGTGCTACAGTGGCCCCTTCTTTTCAGTAATCCCTATAAAACAACTTGACTCCAAACCATTTTAGTATACAGTGCTGAAAAGAAAAATCAGGGGCATATTCCAGAGAACAGGCTGTACTATTTCAATCAGTCTTTCCAAGGCATTTCTGAGAGTGAACTGATCTCTAAAGCTCAGCATGTTTGACACCTGCCGGTTAGATTTTCTCAGTGGTTTCTCAGTGCTAGGTTCTGCTTCTTGTATCTGATGTACTCACACAAGTGTTAAATAGAGAAGCTATTCTCATAGTTAACCTGGCCTGTCAGCAAGCTAACAGCAAGGTGCCTCCTCTTATATTAGGCCAATTTCCTACCAGGCACTGCAATTTCTCCTCCATTCTGTTTTGAATGACACTTTCTTTCGTGCATTGCTGCTGCTCAGGCACCATTCAGCACCATCACTATTAGCTCTTCTCCTCTTGAGAAGATCATAGAGATCACTTAACTTGACAGGTGCATTTCCTAGGCACCTCTCCCTGGCTGATTTGTACCTCAAAGCCTCCCAAAATGGTTGAACTGTGTAGACAGACTGAAATTCACGTGTGCAGCTCTCAGGAAGCGACTCAGATGTGTGGTCATACCTCAGATGATGTCAGCTCTTTATTATTTGCCCAGATTTTGTAGGGATTTTGAATGAGAGGAAGAGTGATACATAGACCTATTTTGGGATTCTGATGTAATCTATAACAATGGCCACTGTGAGAGATGCCAACAGATTCCTGTGACAGGTCCCTGCAAGGTACAGCTCTTGAGGAGAAACTCAAGTGTTCACAAGGCTGTAAAGGCATCTTCCTGCCAGCTGTATGGAGGCAAGAACAGAAACTCTGTATGAGCCAGATCATAGAATCGTGGAATAGTTTGGTTTGGAATGGATGTTTCAAGATTATCTAGTCCAACAACCAGCACCATGGGATGACAATCCAATCATATCCCCACAGCTGCCTCTCAGCTTCCCTGTGGCCATGGATTCCCCATCACACTGAGCACGGCAGGCAGGCTCTGGCTTTGAGCAGCACTCATGGCAGGCAGACTGTGCAAGTTGCTGTGGTGGAGAAATGCTCTACTTCTCTGTAAGCAGAGCAGGCATCTTTTATGGTGCCACTGAGGCTGTTAGTAAATCAGGTACTCTGAAGCCTGCAGCAGGTGTGAGAGAGAGCAGCATTTCCAGACTGGCTGACAGAAGGACGTGTACAGGTGTGGTGTGAACAACTACTACAAGTAAAGAGCACAGGCCTGTGTCTCACTGTCGCTGTCTGTCTCGCTGCAGAACGCGGGGCTGTACACAGTGACCTCCACGCCCCTGAACTGCGGCCCCCAGCTCCGGTTGCTGCTCCAGCGCCCAGCAAATGAGAAGCTGCTGCTGCTGCTCCCTGTTGGCTATCCCAAGAAAGACGCCACTGTGCCTGCGCTGACACGGAAGCCGCTGGAAGACATCATGGTGGTCATGTGAGCCCAGTTCCAGGAGGAAGGAGAGCATCTCTGCTGACAGCTGAAGTTGTCACTGCTGTTTCTGTGCAGCATCTCGCCTATGTCGCCTTTGCTCTGGCTGTTTAAACCTCTATTTCTTTTAGTGCTGGTAATCTACTGACAGCAGTGAGCAGTCAGGCACTGTGCCTTGGACAGCTGCCGTTACCTATCTGACCAGGGCATTGTTCCAGGTGATATGTACAGTGGTAATTAAACTACTTTCATCACTTGATTTTTCTCATGCATTGTTGGGACGAATCTCTTCTCGAACTAGAATACATATTTCCTTATACTTTTGTGATTGCCATTACACGGTTATTTTAACTTAGGGATTTTTATGAAGGTTGTATTAAAAGATACAAAGAGGTCAAACTGAGCTGTTCTATCTTGTTCAGTGTGTGCTGTTAAAATGCCCCTTCCCCTTTCCCGTGTTCAGCTGTGTGTAGAAAGATGCTATTTTCCTCCTACATGGCAGGATTTCTCTACTCGACTGATCTCAAAAACTTTCTGTACACCAGGCTTTCTTAAACTATTGCAGCTACGAGTGCCTTAGTTTGGGGGAAATTTAGTAGGAACAAGGCATACAAGTAAATTGCTTGTTACCATTTATTTATACCCGTTCCAGGCACAGTTAGATCATGTGGTACCTATCAGTAGCCCCACAGTACTTTGCTGCTTCCACTGGAAGCAGCGCAGAGGGAAATACTATTCTGGTTATCCTGTTCATACCCACAGCTATACCAGTTTAACAGCCTGAAATTGAACCTGCTTTGGAGACCCTGACACGTGACAGGAGCTTTCATGTCAGCCCCAGTCAAGCACTGGGGAGCGGCGCTCTGGAAGGGCTGGCGCTGCCGGTGTCCGGGCGGGCAGAGCCCCCTCGTGGGGCCGCGGCTCCCGCCGGCTCCGCCAGCAGCGAGAGGGGAAACGCTGGGAGAGACGCGTCCTTCCTGCAGGGCTCTCTGTTCTCGCAAACACGTCCCCACCCTGATCTCTGCTGCTTCCAACGTCAGGCACGTTCAGCCAAATTGGCTTCAGCCGTCCTTGAGGGCTGAGATGTTGGAGAGCACTGCCGCAGGACGGGACGTGGGGGTCCTGGTCCAAGGCATGCTGAACCTGAGCCAGCAGCGCCCTGGCAGCCAGGAGGGCCAACCCTGTCCTGGGGGGCATCAGGCACAGCATGGCCAGCCGGGCAAGGGAGGGGATTGTCCTCTGCTCTGCACTGGAGCGGCCTCACCTCCAGTGCTGGGGACAGTTTTGGGTATCACAGTACATGGCATAAAGTTGTTAGAGAGCCTCCAAAGGAGGAGCAACAAAGATGGCTAAGGAAAGACCCAAGGGAATGGCCTGAAGTTGTGTCAGGGAGGTTTAGGTTGGTATTAGAAAAGGGTTCTTCACCTAGAGGGTGGCTGGGCACTGGAACAGGCTCCCCAGGGAAGTGGTCACAGCACCAAGCCCGACAGAGTTCAAGAAGCATTTGGGCAATGCTCTTGGACACTTGGTGTGACTCTTGGGGATGCTGCTGTGCAGGGCCAGGAGCTGGACTTGCTGATCCTTGGGGAAGCCGTCTAACTCAGGATATTCTATGATTCTGAGTTAACTCCTTATCTGATGTCTAACCTGGTCTAGTGGAAGGCTCAGTAGGAGGATTGAAACTACAGGATCTTTAAGGTTCCTTCCAATCCAAACTATTCTATGATTCTACAAGTCAAATCCCACTTACCATTACTTGTCAGCTGAGTAAGTGGAGGGGTTTGCAGAGGTGCAGATTTTGGCGGTGTCAGTGCCTCTGTCACCTAGTGGGAAAAATTATTTTCCTCTCTGACAGACCATTTTGCTGGTATTTAGCAGATATGGTGACTTCATCTGTTGTACTAGCCTGTTTCATGTTCTCAGTGGCACTGCTATGGCAGGAAATTTCTATGCAGGCCTATATTCAAATAAAAATAATAAAAAATAATTTAAAAAGAAGGCAAAAAAGGAAGTCCTTAGTCTACACACTTTCAAGGTCTAAAAACTAGTAAGGGAGATAGGCATGAGCTGAACCAAGTGAAGGCTGATAAGCTGCAGGTGCCCAGCTATCAAGAATACATATTGAAGTCATTGTTGCAAGTTTTCCTTCTGTGCAGATGCTACTGTGCCCCATCAAGCCCCTCCACAAGAAGTTTGTACCTGCTGGTACTACTATGTTTTAGTAGCTCAGAGTAATTCAGAGTTCACATCAGCAGAGGGAGGACTGAATCCCTGTCATGTTGCGGTCTTTCCTACAGAAATAAACTCTCAGCTACAGAAATAAATTACTTCTGCCTGGCCTCTCAGTCTGCAAATAGATGACACTCAGAGAAACTTTACTAAATGAATTCAGTTTCAAACAGCAGGTGCTTGCATATATAAGGCTATTTCTAGTGTGGTTTCATAACTGAAAAATAAAAGAACTAAGGCAGCTTAAAAAATACACAACAATTGTCACAATAACAAGCATTGGTATATACCACTACATCTCTTCACACCAAAGAAGATTAATGCTTGTTTTTTTAATCTATGTGTTTATTCTGGGTACTAAGATACACGTAGTAGTTTAAAAACTCAAGCCCTCACACCTACTAGATGGGAAAGATTCTATCCAAAAAGCATTTCTGGAATCAATAAATGTAAGTAAAATAAGCTTCTTTTTTTTCTTCTTTTTTTTCCCCTCCCTTAAAAATGCTTATTCAAATGGAAATACTTCAGTAGTATTACTACTTCTGATAATACTGCAGTCTCTTGTAAAGCATGTTAGTACTCCTGCTGTGACAAGCCTATTTGGAATTGCCACTGTTCTCTAATAAGTGAACTGTCTTTACTTAAAACACAAATAATAATAATTTTTGCCTTTCCATGCAGCACACTGTTGAATGAAACAAATGTTAGCATTTAAATTGTTTTACATTTTACTAGGGATACCTGGTTGGCATATGTTCGGTTTCAAGGTAAAAAATAGTTTTTCTGCTATCCAAAAGGACTTTCCCATGTTTTCACTAGTGTCCATTGCCTGTTGGCCTGGTGCCACCCATCTCCCAGAGAAGTCTGACTTCATCTTCCCTGTATCCTTCCATTAGGTAGCTGCAAGCAGCAATTGGCTTTCTCCATTTCTGTGATCCTTATTCCTTGAACCATGGGGACAAATTTGTGCGTATTCAAGGACTTCCACTGTCTGAAATTTGCCAGAAATCAGATGCAACACAGTGGGTTGCATGACAATCCAGACAATTAAAGGAATAAGTTGGAACCACGGCCAGCTGCCCATCTTCTCCCACTGCACGGCTGACTGAACTGGCGCTGGTTTCAGTCTGCCCTTGAACACAGAGCTGGAAGATATTGCAGCTGGTGTTCATTAGCAATCCAGCTGGCCATGCCATGAGGCAGGGAAGCTGTACTTCTGGAGCAGCACCACCTTACCCACTCCACCGTTTTTCTTTCAAGACAAGTGAGCCAGAACTCAAAAGATGTGGCTAGAAGGTAGGGTTTTTTTTTTTAGCCTTAACGATTCAGAGTGCAAGGTCTGAGGACTCTTATGCTGGTCTATGTGCCCATCTCTTCCATAGTTATGTGATCAGGTTCAAGATTCCCATAAGTTAGCTGAGCTGTAGTAACCACCTAAGTGCCCTCTGCTTGATGGAAATAGCAGGTTGTCAGGATTTAGCTTCTTTGCAAGTAGTTTAAAGCTAAGTTCTGTTACCTTGAATTTGACAGAAATAACTGTTCCCAGGCACAGTTACTGGGTCTGAGCTGGTCCACAGGGATGTAACAGGTTATAATTCATGAGCTGTGTGTTTAAACATTTCTCACCATACAAATTCACACTAGTACAATAAAAGTAAAGCAACTTCTGGGTGTGGGGAAGTATCAATTTGGTGCTGTGAACCCCAGCAGATGAACAAAAGCACACAAGCCCCTACCTCACGTTGTGGTTTTGCTCTGATTAAGCTGCAGCACTTCAAAGACATTTAAGCAAGTAGATGTGCAGTCAGCATCTGATTGATTTATTTCTTTAATTGCTACATAGATCTCATGGGCCCATGAAAAATCCATCTTGAGAAATAATCCAGCTTGCACTGCAAGGCAGGATCAGCTATACTTGAATGCCAGGTACTGACAAAATATGAATCCACAGCACTAATAAACTGCTCCCAGCAAAAGACTTGAAAGAAATATAAATGCAAATGCTAATTCTGTGAGTACATGCAAGTCCTAAGAAGTTTTTGTTTCCAGAAGGGCTCAGCCTTGGCATCATGTTGTGTCACTGATGAGACCTCCATGGAGATCATTAGGAAGAGGTTGGGTTACTCCATTGTTTTTTGAAGATTTCCACCCACCTGAGCTTAGTCAAAGCAGAACAGATATTGTACTAGTGACTTAAACTCTCAAGGAGTTTAGTTTTTTTTTTTTGGCTAACATTACCTATATCAGACATCTACGAGAGCCAAACCTTTGCCCATATAGATTGAACTCTCCTGTGCTTGTGTAGTGTAAATAATGAGAACACCTAATCGCATGAGAGCTGGGCAACAGTTCCATTCAAATTCAAGATGGACGAGAGTCATTGAAGCTTGAATCAGTGCAGCAGCAAGTTACCAGTTAAATATCACATTCTGTTCCAGGTTGTGTATGTGTATTAACTTAGCTACAAGATTGGAACTGAGTTGAACTAGTTCTGATAGAAGCAACAAAGGCATTCCAAGACCCAGGCAACACAGTGTAAGACATGGGAAAACAGCACTGATCAGCAAGATGGATAATGACTATGACCCCAAGGCATCAGTTACCAAGTTTTTTGAGACATAGATTTGAGAGATCAGGGGTTTGAAGGACTTTTAAGAGAACTCTTGGGATTTTTTTTATGAGGAGCTACCCTGTGCCTGAGGGTAAGGTCTTGTCTCTTACTTGAGGGTAGGATCTTGTAACTGAGATCACAAAAGACTCAGTTTGAAAGGGGGACAACCAGAGTCCAACAGTTTTGTCCTACAATGTGACAGCAATGGTGAAGTCATCCTGAGAAGCATCTCTTGCAAAAAGCAAGTTCAAAGTGTGAATACTGGGAGTCAGATAGACAAAAGCACAGCTGTGGAGACCCACAACAGTCACAGATATGCTTCAAAGAAAGGATCAGCTTTAAGAGACTGCCTTTTTTTTCAGTTGTACATGCAGTAGGAACATGGGTCTGTATATTATGCACTGGATTTTAATAAAGCTTTTGTGTCATTGTTTTTGTGGTGCAAGTGGTCCAAATGTCAGAAGGCTTTTAACATCATCAAACTATTCCTTTAGCTCACTCATAGGATAGCAATTATTCATTCAGCTTGCAGAATGCTGTCACAGCCAGTTCTCTGTGGGACTAATGCCAAGGTACCACTCTTGGATAAAGAGAAATATGTTCCCTAGCAGCTTCCTGTGAAAGATACCTCTGTGCAAGTAGCATTACCAAGTGGAAGGGTTAACAACAACCTGCTGGTTTTGCCTTCCTAGGGCAAGTAAATATGAGATGTGATATAAGTCACCCCTTTTTCAGTCTGAAGATCTTAGTTTGCTTTCAGTATTAGTGTACCAGTAAACTTTGTGGTTTATGAATGAAGAAAAAAGAAACAGAGCAAGACAAGCCACAACTACCAGGCAATGCCAAGTGTCCGCACAAAGGGGTCAAAGAGCTGAGGAGAAAAAGAGCTTTCCTACCCTAGCTATTCTGTTTGTTCCTGCTTGTGAACTGAAATGCATTAAATTTAGATCTGACAAATTTCAGGAAACTGAGTGACCCTTGAAAAATCTGTGTCACTCTTGGAAGTATGTGTTAAAAGCTACTAATGTGCGATGACTTAGCTGCTGTCAAGTGGGACAGTTGTGGCACCACTCCTCTTTGGTATAGGGCCTTTTATTCCTCAGGGTACTTTTAAAACTTAAGATAATACAGCAGCTCATTCTTTAATATTGGTCTCCATTTCATTTTTTTTGCTGGAAAAGGGAGATGAGGCACATGATGGGAGAAGAATATTTTAAATTCAGTGAAATATCAGTGTTGGTCAAAGCAAAAAGGTGGTGTAATCAATAAACAAGGTGATAGACATTATATGTATCTGTACAAATTTAAATGTTAAGCAATCACATATTTTACAGTTTTGCAAAATGGTATGAAGTAAGAGCATCCTCACCTTTAAACTAGGGTGAATTATCAATTAACTTTAGTAGTAGCTGGTCCTGCAAAGGGAAGAAAAACTTCAAAATGAATACTTGAAATATTTATAAATAAGTTATCTATTTAGAAATCAAAAGCCACTAAAAATACTGACTCATTTTGATTAACCTTCAAGAAGCATGAAAAGAATTGTGATTATTTTCTTTCACTGCTTTGGAGACCAAAGCAGCATATGCAAGTATAATCACTTGAAAGAGATTTAGGATCTGTTACATGCTTAACTGTATTTCAGACTGCCCTCAAAATGAGAAATTGTATTTCCAAACTGCCTGCTAGCCAGGATGTCAAGGCAACAACTGATCATCTTCATGTAGGATTCCAGATTGTGTTTCAGTAGGGATATGTTATGCACTGAACAGGGCATGGTGGCTCATTGCAGTAGCTCAGTGAGCTCTGAGAGACATGATGCACAAACCTTAAATACATTGAGCCTCAAATGTCTCTGTTTGCTACAATAGCATCGTAAATCAGCGGTGGTTGATGGATGGTACCTTTCAGGGGGATTTCTTGTCGTGTCTTGTCACACCAGCTCTGGCTGTGCAGGTGTGTGTGAATGTCTTTGTAGAAGAGGTGTATGTATAAAGCACAGATAAGGACCGTGGCACAGCAGAACTGTTCTTGCCTCCTGTGATACAGATTGGTGCTTCCTAACTGGCTGCAGTTTTGCCACTTTCCCAGGAAGGAAATCTTAGGCAAACACCAAACAATGCTGGTTTTGGAAGGAACAGAATTAAATATTCTAAAAAAGCACTAAGGTCAGAAGGATTCTTAAAAAGTGTGTTGGTTCTTAGCAGAAGATAGGAATGTTTTATACAGAGTAACCTCGAACTGTTGCTTCTCCCTGATACCTGGTAAAATTTGAGTGCATTCATGATGAATGAACAGCAGTGAAATAATATCTGCTTCTTGTTTATCTGTTTTCTTATCTTTTTGACCTCAATTTATTTTCTGTCCTTCATTTCACATCTGTCACCTCACAGTACATTTTTGCTTTAGGTACTTTTAGAGCTTTGAGCATGGTGTTCCTATTCTTTAGAACAAATATTAGTACCATACATAGTGTGTTGAGCTGGCAGAAACGTCAGGAAAACAGCAAGCACAGGTCAATAGCAAGGTCTCCATCATTCTGCACTAATTTTTACTGTGATTTTTTAACCTATGTGGGTATAGTACCTGAACTCAATTAGATATGTAGCAAAAAGTGGTCCTGACTCCAAAGTTTGTCTTCCTTTTAGCTGGATTTGTTGTACTATCTCTTTATAATTAGATGACAAAACACAAGTGTGAATGAGGTAATAAACAAAGGTTAGAGCAAACTCCTGTCAACTGTTGTCTATTTTAACTGCCAGGAGAAATCTGGCAGGCACCTCCTTTCCTGCAAATCAAAGCGAATAAACACTCTCTGTGAATATTACCTTCCCATTTAATTTAGTAAATTGTTGATGAACAAATTGCAAAGTTCAAGAGTGTAATTATTTGGGATTAGTAGAGAATTTCTTTAGCATGTAATTGATATTCTGTGGATCATTTGATTAGCAGCTGAAACCAGTTTGTAATTGATGCTGTAATTAGCCAGCACAGTGCTCACTCCATATGAGACTGCAGTGCTATAAATTTGGGTAGACCCAGAATACAGAGCCATACAGCTTGACTGCTGACTAACTTAGACTGGACAAATGTTTTGTAGGAGACTATACTTTCACCTGCAGGAATTGAATATAGAAGATTTGCAACCAGGTCTGAATCAAAAATTGTCTCAGAAATCACTTACCTTTAATTCTATGCTGGTGTCAGCTGTCTGTGAGTTCCCACTTTGTGGTTTTTGCATCTCACTGGTGGTTCAGGGCAGAACGGGCTAAATGTGACTGATTTCTGAAAATCTGCATGGAGAGTAGCCATGGATGGTGATGGATCATATGCATAAATGTCTGCTATCTATGGGGTGTTCCCTCACAGCATGAGAGTCCCTCTTGACTGGAGGCTGTGTATTTTCACCTGCACAATCATGCAGAAGATCTGTATTGTGGGAAGAACGTGTTTTGTTTCTGTACCTTAGATCCAGGAGAACTGAGTCCTTCTGTGAGCAGCTAAATGGGAAAATACTCTTTTCTGCATGGATTATTCAGAGTCAACTGATGTAATAGGAGACAGTGTGGCCTGCAGGCCAGTATCCCTGTCCAGAATTAAAATATCTTTTGTAAGAAAGAAGTAAATGATGTTTTAAATAGTCTTTCTCTTTTTTTTCAGTTTTTAAATGAACTGCATAATTAACCTGGCACTCCTGTTCTGCTCTCTAAGGGCTGGATACATAAATATAATTTTGTTGATTAGCTTCTCAGAGAAAGTCTATTCATATGGAAGGAGCTTTACCCTCAACTTTTGTAGATACATTATTTTTTTTTTTTTTTATCCCCAGCTTCTCCTAATTTGCAAGAAAACACATGAAGCGCTCCATCACATTTGCTACTATTGCCTTTGTGCCACTAGATGGCACGAGAAGCATTTAGGAAAAGAGGACTTTTGCCTGGAAATGAGTTGGCTCCCCCAGTCCTCTTACTCCAGTTACCTTTAACCACACTGTTGCCCAAATCACAGATCTACGAATATGCATCTGAGAGATAAGAGCTGGAGTTTTATCTTTGATCAAAAAACGACCACACCGAAAGACTGAATTTGTCGTGCACTTCAATAGCTTAAGAGTTGACTGCAAATGCAAAGGGTGAAACTCACTTCATCCAGGCTCTGACAGACTTGTATATGTGGGGTTTTTCTTTGCTGTAGAAGGGACCCAGTTTTATCTAGTTGTCTCATGTTGCCATATGCTTTGCAGTGATACAGATGCAAATTTTCCCATTAGTCATACAGCAGACTGTCAAGTTCACAGGTGTCTTCAAATAAGAATATGGTCACTAATTTTCATCCATTTCCTTTCATTGATTTAATTCCTCATGTATTTCCCTTCCTCCCCTGCTGGTCTTCATCCTCTTCTCCAGACCTCTGCAATCCTGGCTGGCTAGCAGCTAAGGCATGACACGCAGACACTTGTCTCTCGAGAAGCAGATCCAACTCCTGTCTGCTCAAAGGCTCTTACTGCTGTCCTCTGAGTAAAGAGTGTAGGCTTGTTTAGTTTCTGCTGTTTGCCTGAGAGAAAAAGGAGAACTATCTTTCTTTCTTTCTTTCTTTCTTGATATGGATAAGTCATGAGGGAATTATGTAACATAAGAATGAGAAAGCTGTGGAGAAAAAGCTTTCCCTCCCTCTTCTATCTTTGAAATAAATCTTAATTTACTCTCTTTTTAAAAGAATTTGGAATGAGCTGTGTATGAAAGCTAGAACTCCCTCTATTTCCATGAGTGGTGGGAAAATTAAACCTGGGATTTTAGATAACTTGTGAAGAAAGCACAGGTCACCTTTTAATATGAAGTGTGGTGACCTTAGAGGCCTAATGGGAGTATAGAAGGGCAAAAAGGTCTGGCAGTGGAACACAGGTTTGAAGGCATGTCTGTAAGGCTGTGTTCAGGATAGATCTGTTGTGTTACAACAAAAATTGTGTCTTGGGGGAAGGTAGGCTTGGATTTGCCTGCAGGTGTGGAGGAATTACTTGGTTGCCCAAGCAGCAAGTCAGTCAGATGCCAACATTAAGTGAAGGAACATTTTCCTTGTGGAATATTCAGTCATGTAGCTAAGACATAAGACTGCAACTCCTGTTCCTGAAACACTGGATAAATCATTTCCCATATTTTTTCTGTCAGTGCATGAGTGGTGGGATTTGTGCTGATAATCTGCAAAGGAAATGAAGGGGGGAAATTACTGGTGCAGCCCATGATAATCTTGGTCTGATAATCTCAAATTTGCTGCTTACATCAGTTTTCCAGATTTCATATTCATCTTATCTGTGACTAAACCTTATCTGTACTTTATCATTAATCACAAATATATTCTTCCTGTAATACTTGTGGTTGCTGAAAGGGTAGTAGGAAAGTAGGAGATCAAGGAAGGATAGATAAACAATGCAGAAATATTTTAACACTGTACAGGTTGGCAGCAGTGAGCTTTGTGCACTTGAAAAAAAGATTTTATGCTTGAACTTAAAATTTGTCTTGGATGCTGCTTTCAGCATTTCAGTTACTTCTGAGGAGGATTCCAGGTGTCTACTTGAAAAGAGAAAAGTGTTCCCAGACAGGGGTTTCTGTCTATATTATATGCTCCTGTACTCACAAAGAAGAAGAAAATTTCTTACAAGGGCAAGGCACTAGATGGAATATACAGTGTTGGGATTTTTTTGAGATAGATTCATACAAGTTTAATGAAAGCCTCTTTACTCTGTTGTTTGTATAATGGTTATATAGATATGACTTAAATTTCTCCAATTAATGTGATAATTTTGTGCTTCCTTGCTGTGTTACCTAATGTACACTGCTTTGCACTTTTTCACTAGAGGCAATACAGAGCAGTTGATGGAGAAACTGACTTTGACAAAATACCTTTAATTTTTACCTTGAAAGAGTTGCTAAACGGAAAAATTGAAGCAGAGTGAGCACTGAGAACTAAACAATGAGAGGGTCTTAGGAATTCATGGCATATGTGGTAGAGAGTGGTTACTGTTTTGCAGAACTGTGTTACTTGAGGGATACAATTCCACAGAACCAGCTATTCTTTGGTGTTTTCATAAATCACAGCAATAGGAAATTATTAGCTGTACATACCCTTGGCAGCCTCCCTGCATGCATCCCCTTACTGACTGCACCTGGAGGTGAGGAGCAAGCATGCCTTGGGTAATGTGGTTATGCCTGATGTGGTCAAAATTAAGGAGCAGAAATCAGAGCGATGCTGAGGACTGCAGGGCTGACCACCACCTCACCCAGACTAGCCCACGGCTCTTGCTGAGCTTGCATGTGCTGGGTATTGGTGCAAGGCAGAAGGAACAAGTTCTCCCACATGAAGAAAGGCAAGTGTGTGATTGAAGGAGGAAATAAAGCACTGATCCCACAGTCTTTAAAGATAAACTCCTATGCAAGGCTGAAGCGTTGATTATTTTTAGTGGGGGAGAGCCTAAGGGGAGGGCTTGTCAAAGAGATTAAACCATTGTAAGGAGCAGAGCAGGATTCTCCTGCAGCACTTTCCTTTCCATCACACCTGCATCCTGATATAAAACAAAAAGCATGTGCATGGTGGGGGGGAATGTGGAGGAGGGAAGAGCTGCACTTGGGAGAGCTGAGATGGTAGCAGTTAGTGATGGAATCATTACTTCCTGTCACTGCTTTTACCCTATTAGCTTCTCTTATGCTGATTTCTTGCTGTTAATCCCCTGGATAGCCTCTGAGAGTTGTTTATCGTCCCAGGCCAAAAAGGTTCCAGCCTGCTCTCACCACATTTTTTTTTTTTCCTGCACGCAGTGTTGTTGACGTGTCCAAGTATCCAGAAGAGCCTGAGGACAGAGTGGGAGGATATTTTCTCATTCTTGTAATCTCTCTGGGCCCATGACTTTTGCTCAGCACTGTTTTATTTCCCCCTGCTTCTCCCAGACACCCAGGCTGTGAGGAGCACTGCTGTTATGCTGCAGCAAATAAGGTGCTGCACAGCTGCTGGTCATTCTTCCATGCTAGGCCAGGTGCTGTCTAACTTTCCCTTTGGGAACATGTGTTTGAGCACTGTTCAGAGCAGTCTGGTCACAGTAGGATGCCATGGGTGCGCTGGGAAGGGTGGGGTATTATTCAGTGCTGCCCTTTGCCAGCTAGGTTTTACTAATTTTCTGGTTGCTGCATGACTTATCTCCCAGACAGAAGGAAAAAAAAAAAAGGCTGGGAGAGTGTGTTTGCCCCAGAGAGAGAAGGTATTTGTGAGGATAGTTGGAGGTTCAGCCAGGTGTTGTGACAACAGAAGCTGACCTTTTTTTATCTGGGGCAAGGGTGTGAATATGTGACGTGGATTCTGAGATTGGAAATTAGGGTATAATCCCATCTGAGTCTCCTCTTCTACCTATCTATTCAATTGTTTAGGTCAGCTTCTAAAGAAGAACAAATTTAGGTGGCAGTCCATCACAGAACACTTCTGTGACTCTTTAGACCTGGTATCATTTTCTAGTTTTGTATTGCCCTACAGATCCTCTTTCTTAGAGTCTTGGAGTCTATAAGAGGAGGCTTGTACATAAAGCAGCACCATGTATTTCCTAATAACTAAACTTTGGGTGAGAGGAATCAAAGAAATATACAAGCAGATAACCCATGTACAGACCTGTTCTCTTTAGATGCCTATCAACCAAAAAGTGGAATCTATTGGGACTCCCAGCTTTGAGTGGAGAGAAGGTGGGACTGAAGGCTGTCTACTCTCATACTGAATACTTCAGGAAATGTGTCTGTAAACCTAGTCAGATGATCCCTCCTCCACAGTATTAACTTCTTACTTGGCAGGTTAATCTGACTTTGGGAAGCTCTAGTACCATCACAAGAAAACATTTTTAAGCCTTGTCCTAGAGTATTCCCTCACCCTACTTTCTAACATGAAAGGAGGGACAAAACCCCCTCCATAACCTCTGAAGGGCCCAGTGATCCTAAGTGTGACAAACCTCTCCAGAAATGGTAGTTAAATGGCTGAGCTGTATGAAACCAAACTACGTTCTTCCCTGCCCGATGTAGGCAGCTTGTTTTTCAATTTAACTCCGTGTTTTTATATAGTAAATTGCCTTCCAGTAATCAAACAAACATTTAAAAGATTATATATACAATTTCAGGGATCTTCAAATCGGTCACAGATGTTCTTGGGGTTTTGTATGCTCAAGGGAAAGCTTTGGCTTTTAAAGATGGAGGAAACAGGAAGAAGATGAGAGATGAAAGGGGAGAGGCTAGTTGCTTTCAGAAATATGGGAATTATCAGTCTGAGCCAGACTTAGACCGTGTAGTCTGGTTTGGATATATCAGGTGCAGAAGGGGACTCTAATTGTCACTCAGCACACACTGGTAGAGTACACGTCTTCAGTCATGTAGGCTCCTGCTGTCTGCATAGCTGAACTGTCTCCCTTTGGAGATGAGATCCCTGCAAGCAGAACTAGAACTTAATTACTCTGGCTGTTCCTCCTGGGAAGGGATCCACAGACTGACGTCTGATATCAGTCTGAGCTAAGGGAGGCACAGGGAAAGAGGAGCTGTTGCCTTGCTGTGCGGCAGCTGCCTTTTGGGCTCAGTGCCAAAAGTGGGGGAGGAAAACTTCTGGGGGCCTGAAGAGATAGAGAAAGGCAAATCCCTCAAGGTCTTACGCTTCAAGAGACCAACGCCGTGTGTGGGCAGGAGCTGGGACGCTGTGTGGGAAAGATTTGCAGTTTCAGTGGGAGTTCCCTCCCAGGTCTTCATGCAAACCAAGTCCCCTAAATCCCAGGCTTTATCACAGATCTAGGCTAGTACTCTGGGATGGGCTGCAGAGCTACAGCCTCCACCCCTTTCCACCCACTGGCACCAGATACTGATAACCTCTGGATTTAAAGATGCACATCTTTGGCACAGAGGGTCTCAGAGCTGAAACCAGCAGTGTGGCCATCTGAACCCCTCCTTGGTAGCATGAAGCAGCACATTATGGGAAGCTTATGCTCAGGGCACAGAAGTTGGCAAGTCTGTGTAATGTAGTTGCCACAGCTCTCAACCTTGCATACTTTATGCGCTGTTGGGTGGAAGACAAGGGCGTTCCAGCAGGGCAGGCAAATTTAGGGGTTGGTAATACTGGCAGCTGGCTGCTTGCTATGAAGTGAGAGCACAAAGACCATGTATTGTTTTTATTTAAGGGTGTTTGAGACCAGGAAAGCACTTTGCAACACTGCACGCATGCCTGGTCTTCCAGTGACTTCATTTAGAAGTGTCCAGCCACACCTGGAGGGAGCTGTAAAGTGCAAGTTGGGATGACAGCATCTTTTGTAAACAATGGGATTTCCTGGGATTATGTTTGAATGGTTGGCCCCCTTGGAGAGGGGGAGAACGTACTAGGTCTCTGACAAAGTGATGAGAAGGCTTTCTGTGTTATGTAATTTCTAAGGCCACTGGTTACCATGAGCCAAAAACCTGCTTAAAATTGAATGGGTTCAAGGTTATCCACATAGTGCTGTTGAATAAATTCAAATCCCATGGGATACAATTACACTGAAAGCTTTAGTCAGTTTAAACCATGTCTCTGTCATTCTTATTTTTGATAAGCATAAAAACACCCTGTAGTGAAACCAGGTAACCATGTGTTACTTGCAGAAATGTGTCATAGGATTATGTTGTGATCAATCTATGTGCTTTTTCAATGTCTCACAGCTTTCTGGCATATTCTCTATAAAACTTCTTCTCATTCTTCGTATTTAAAATTTATCCTGAATATCTGATCAGGACAGGATAAATACAGTTCAGTGAACCCTATAACGAATACAAAGCTACTCTGGCAAACCAATTTAATTTTCATGAATCTCATTGTTAGAGGAACGTATTTAAAAAAATTAGTGTGAGTTCTCTTTGAGGGCAAACACTTCCTTTGAAATTAAAGCAACATTTTGGGACCATAATGCTTAGCTCTTGTTCAGTGGCAGTGACCAGGTAAACCACGCTGTTGTAGCCCTATTTGGTGGTATCTATAAGCTTTCTAATGTACACTTCAAGTGTGATATCAGCAATAACGTGTGTAGCTTCAAAACAAACTTGATTGGCAAGCAATCAGTCTGGCAGCATTTGACTGGACTTTCAGTGAAGCAGAAACAGGGAAGTACACATTTCTTTAAATTTGCCCGCTTGGTGGAAGTAGTCCTTGTGGTTTTTGTCTAGTTGTGTTGATGAATCCAATCACTGCAGCAACTGACAGGCATTTTCATTAGCTGGGACCACTGGATGTCATTTCTGAAATTCTGAGCTGTAGTTTTAAGCATCAGGACCTAGGAGATAACCAGCATCTGTAGCATTGCCCATAATATTACTGGAAATCTGTCCTCCCTAGCAGATGCACTGTCCCATTCTAAGAAAGACTTGGTTTTGATCTTCTGAGATTTTGCTACTTCTAAAGTGGAAGGACTGAAGTGTGTGCCATTGATGCAGTTCAAGTGGTTCTTTGTTGCAGCCATTGGATTTCAGCAAACAGCAGAGAATTTTGGGGTGCCAGACATTGCTTTTGCTATCTGAGCTTTATCTTTTCTGGTATGGAATGGTAGAGATAAAATCTTCTTTCCCAATATAGTGAAAGGAAGTATATTTTGGTTAAGGTTGGTGTTGTCAAGAGATAACATTTGCTTGAAAATGATGGTGTATTGCTCTAGCACAACATACTGTAATTTAAATCACTCACAATGCAATTTCTTCTATGGTTCCAGTCCGTAAACTAAACCAGAAACTGACATTTTAGCTGGTACATTCAGTTTCAAAGCATTGAATGCTGCACATAAGGTAAGCAAGAATTCTCATTTTTTGCTTCATGTAATTTCCATAAGTAGTGGTACTACATCTCTTTTCTTCTCTGTTTGAATAATGTCTCTGACTTTTATTTCCTTCATCACTCTGGAAAACTACTGTAATATTGTCATGTTCAATATACCTGTCTCAGTTTACCTGTTTTCACTGTGCCAGGCAAATGAATGAGTTAAAGTTTTGTCTTTTGAGACAGAAGCTGCTTGAGGGAACTTGTAGCTCACTGCCTTGCTCTGTACCTAGATGTTCACTGAGGGGTAGTTTTCTTCTATGACAGCATCTTTTTTAGCTGTACCAAATTAATCTTTGTCAGTTTTGCCTTAAGGGGTTATGCCCTTTCTCACCGTAGGTTTAAACTTGAGTGTGGGGACATGATAGCAGAATTCTGTGAATCTGAGCATACCTGGAATGTGCAGAAGGAGGCCTCTGAACATGGGCTTTGAGTCAGCAGAGGATACGCTGCTCAGGAGGCAGAGGAGCTGGCCAGAATCCCTGCTTTTACTCTTGCTTGGGAACTCACTGCAGAGAAATGGATTGTCTGTCTCCCTTCAGGTGAGATTACTGCCACACACTCCTGCCTTCCCGGCATGGGACCATGGAGGCCAAATTCTCTTTCAGCCTCTGCAAATCATGATTCTGCTTGCCTGCTTCTCTATGTCGGTTTTTCTTTCAGCCCCATCTGTTGTCCTGTTACCCCTTCCACTGTCTTTTCCAATGCGTCATTTGTTCTTAGTGCCACCCGGTTTGGATCTGTTGATTCATGTATACGCTTCCCGGCTGAATAACCAGCACAAGGCAGGAATGTCTACCTGCTGACTAGTGACTGCTTCTTTCCTACTTTGCCTTTTTGAGAGTAGATTAAAGCCCAGCTTTCAATGGAAAGAAGGAAGAAGAGTTATGCAGTGCCACCGAATTGAATGCCACCTTCACTCAACTTTTGTGCAGGCTTTAAACAGTGTTAGCAAATAATATGAGGAGACAGAAATCTATCATGTTTAGACCATATCTAGAGGTTTTTCTTTAGATCTGAGTATCACTATTATAGTCCACATTAACAAACCACATCATAACTTGTTTTGCTTGTTTTTTAAACCAAGGGTTAGCAGTGTTTTGTTTGTTTGCTGTGGTGACATCCTAGGGATTTCCACATATGGCTGCACCATCTTAAAAAGATGCCAAGGCTAAAATGGACTCATGTCACAAAGTCCACAAGAGTCTATGTAATGTGGATTTCTCCCACACCACTGTTCTGCTCAGTGCATGGTACAATGTATTTTCCTAGTAATGGTTGTGTGATGGTACAGGCTAGGGATAAACCAATTGGAAGACTGGAGAGTGATTCCCAAGTCTTGTGTAAGGAGCCCTGTTCAAACTCTGTTTTGACTCCATTCATGAGCCAGTTTCCACATCTTTCTCTCCATGCTCAGGCTTTCAAGCTTCTAGAAATGAGCTCAAGTGCATGAGCTTGAATGGGGTTTCACCGTGTTGCAGTCAGACAGTCATTAAACCAAAACTAAAGAACATGCCAAGTAAAGCATGTTCCCATAACCCCACAGGCTAGATGTGGAAGCTATGTATTTTTTGAAAGAGGAGTTGTCCCTCCAAGTAATTCTTTACTCCAAAATCAGAAACCTCAAGTCCCTTCTGAATGACATCCGCTAGGGTTTGGGCAGGAACAAAAGATGGGAGATGGCTGTGACTTCTAGGCATACTCTGCTCCTGAAAGATGGAAACTCCTGTTGAGCACAGAGGTAATGAACAGCTTTGAGCATATGGAAGGTGGGAGCTTCTTGCCTCTTTGAGACGCAGTACGTGATTTATCTCTAGTTCAGTAGGGAAAAAAGTTCTGGAAAGGTTGCTGGGCCTTGACCTCCTTTGACCTGATTTAATAAAGGATTTTGCCAAGCTTATTACATGGGATGTTCTTTGGCAGCACTGAGTGAACAAAGAAGGCTGATCACAAATTATCGTTTACACGTGCACAGAACAAAACATAAAAATAGCTGTTTAAAAAAAAAAATTTCCTTTTCACTGACATATAATAACCTTCCTTTAGTAACCTGTCACAGACCTCAGGATCAGTATGACAAAACATCTCAGCTTCCTCAATTTTGTGTCTTCCCAGACACATTACTAACACAAGGCTGAAAAATGAAAAAAAAAAAAAAAAACATGTACCATTATTTTTATTTAGGTTTTTTTTTTTCTTCTTTTAAAACTACATTATTGGTTTTACTGATGTACCCATTTTGTGTCTGCCTACCAGCAATGTCAGCCAATATTTACTGATGCACCTGCTTTACCTTTTACATATTGCCACAAATGAAATACACGGGACATACTAACATATTTCCTCATACTTCAGGGGAAAATGTCCATTGTATACACAAAGCATTTGCTTCTGAAGTATTAAACCTCAGGTTGTTGGCCTGAAAACTACTTGCAGGATAGTGCATTTCATGGCATGAATGAGTGAGAAAATAGGATAGATCAAAAAGGAATTACAGGTGAAATTACTTTTCCTGACTGTTTTTAGGCAAGACGTCATTTTTTTTCAGAACATTATTCATTAAGTGAAAAGCTGGTTCCACACTCTGAGAAGTAATATTTCAAACTTCTCAATGAAAACTGTGTTAAAATGTAACTGGCCTTGGTTGTTTTTGAAGCAGTCTAGAAATTTTCCTGTTGTAACTCATCACCTCCTTGACAACAGATATGTTTCTGGGCTTAGGACAGTCAATAAGAAAGCAAGTGACAGTAATTTTTATTGTCCCCATAACAATTAAAAAGTGATCAAGTCTCACAGTGACTCCCCTACTTAAGAGTTTTTCCATGTTTGAAAGCTAACAAGATTAGAGATTTTCATCTTTATGAAATGTTATTAACTCCAAGACTGAATAATCTCTGGAACAAAAAAGCATTGGTAACTTAACAGCTCTTAAGGTTCATTGCAGGATTGGCTTTAGTTTTCTTATTTAGGAGGTGTCCACATCTGACCTAAGGTAACTGCATACTCTATATTGACATCAGTAGCATTCCTAAGTTTCAGGAAAGGAGACATAATTAATTGGCTGACAAAATGGCTCAAGACTCATATGTGAGCTGGTTATTTTTCCTTTACCTTCCTTTTTGGCTCTCTCTTGTTTTCTGTTTGGCTGTTTCATGTTTATGTTATAGAGAGAAATAGGTAAAGAATCACTTGCCTGGGATCAATGTAGGATCCAAAAGAGATACAGAAATGCAAAAACTTGAGTAAATATGAGGCTTATGTATTGACCATCAAACTCTGCATTTTCACCAATAAATTCTAAATTCACCAATAAATTCTAAATTTCAACCAAATTCAGCAGAAGTGGAAACTTCTATGATAAATCCCTAAAAAATATCATGAAAATTCATTGTGAGGAAGAAGACAAAAGAAAAGTCTGAGTTCAGTCCTTATCTTACTTCTGTAACAGCAAGTGTTGCTGTCAGCACTCAGTGCTCTAAATCAGCTGAGACCTGTGCTGCCTCTTGCCCAGTCAAACAGGTAACATGTGTGGCAGGGAAATAGAAGTGTTGTGAGAATCAGGGCTAGAGCATGGAATATGGGATACTGAGAAACTAGGATCATTACTGCAGAAGAGATTCTGGGGATATAAGAGCAATCTGATGGTGCAGTGGGAGCTTTGATTAGTATCAAGGGAAAATTAAAAGTCTTTAGTGACCATATGGATACGCAGAAGACAAGTGCTCTCTGGATAGCAGCTTGGATCTGTAATACTACTTTGGTCTTTACATGTTTACCCCTTTAGTCACCCCATCCCCTTATCTTTTTTCTCCCGCCTCTGCTTGACAAGCTTCCCCACTTATGTCACAGGCAAGGTAGTCATAAGTCAGCTGACAAATGAGGAATGAATAATTTCCTTCCCCTTGGGGCACTAGCACGTCACTGCCATGAAACACTTAGGTCACCTGTCTTCCCAGCAAGAGGGCAGCTAGGACACTGTGTAACCCAACAACCTCAGCGTGTCTCCTCCCACTATAGTGGCTACAAGGTCAGGGGGTTTACATTCTTAGTGAGTTCTGTTAGCTCTTGCCTGCAAGGTATTTTTTTTTTCAGGTTAAGTTTTCTCACAAACTTCATGTTTTCAGATACCTCAGTAGAACCCTATGGTTTTTTCTGAAATGCTGCAACCCTTCTGGGCTGATAATTGTATAGATATTAGTTGTCAACAGTTCTGAAATGATATGAATTTTTAGAAACAAAATAAAATACAGAATCAGAGAGTTTTACAGCAAAGTGAAAGGAGAGTTCTGAACAGAGCACAAGATCACAGCAAGGCTGCGTAAGAAATGCAAGTTGCATGGCAACCCTGGCCTTGAGATTGCATGACCCATCTTGGAGATGTGAGTTTGTCATTCTGTGCTCAGTTTCACATAGTTAGGAAAGAGGTTAGCACTCCTGTCTTTAGACGTACAGTGTTGCTGATTTATTTTGCTTATCTTTTCAGAGCATTTTGTGATGCACAGCTAGAAGGCACTGTAGAAATATGAATGACTGTTTGGGAATTAGTACAGTTCTGTTACCATCTATTCAGCTTCTAGGAGAGTGCACTGAGGTCTCTAAAAGAAAATGGAGCTCATGTCAGCAGTTGGACGAAACAGAGAAAAAAAGATAATGGCAGAGATGGATGAGGAGAAGAGGGAAGTATGCACAGTATAAAGAAAAACATGAGTGAGTGACATCTCCCTGAGGAAAAGAAATTGGAGGTGAATGAGGGAGGGCAGAACAAATGGAATGGGTGTGCCCACCCAGCAGTACTGTTCTTGTTGGAATGCAAATGTGAAGTTCCGTCTGAGTGCAGAGATGGTGCCAGTCCTTGTCAGAGAGAGGAGGCTTCAAGTTTATCAGCTACTGGCACCCTTGTGTGCTCCGTGGCTGGCATGCAGCTCATGTGCCCTGAAATAAGAAAATTGTTTTACAGCCTTAGGCTGCTCCTATAACACACTGAACTTGACACAAATCTGTTCCAGCGTGACCAAGCTGGAGGAAGTAAGCAACAGCACTTGTTTTCCTGCCTCTGAAAACTCATCCTGCTTTCTGTCTCTGACTTATCCAGTAGAAACAAGATAGTTAAAAATGGCCTTAAACTGTAGCCCTTGAGATTCATGACAGACCTTAAGAGAATTTCCTCAGTGTAAGCTGAGGAGATTTAGAGAGATTGCCTCTCCTTAGCTGAAAATGTTTTAAGAATGTGTTAACAGCATATAAATTAAAAAGGGATTGAAGGCTGGAGCTTTAACACCAATGCCACAGGAGGACAAGTCAGTGCAAGATCAAGCAGTTGTGGAAGTAAAATCAAAGCAATGTCAGACTGATTAAGAATAAACCGCATCAGAAGTGCAACTGGTAAGAGCCTTAATCATTCAGAGTCAAATAAAGTAGGGAATACAGTGTTCCTTAACACAACTTCTTGGAGAGATTTTTCTGACCAGAATCAGAATGCAAGAAAGTGCTCTGCAAGAGGCTGTGGTCCTCAGATGAAAGATGAAGACTGGACTTATCTGGGCTAAATAGGGACATATATGAGATGTCTAGTGGCTGATATCATGTAGTTCACTTTTCTATGGCATATGTTCTCTTTTTTTTTTTTTTTAATTAATTTGTCCTTTACATCTGTTGCAGGAAGTGTCTTAACTAGAGCAGCGAACTAGTTTGTATTTCTATTTTTCCTGTTTCATTCTATTCCATAGAGGGCTGTGTTGTCAAGGAGCTTTAAGACCTGTGCTCCACATTTTTCAGTATGGAGAACACTTCTATTTGCTAGGCTGGCAGCTGCTGTGTAAGCTTTTCAGTCCTTTTTAATCACTCTGCCTCGCGTAGCAAGCTACTGTGAATTAGTTCTTTGGGGCTCATTATCCAGACTTCTTTACCACCCCTGAGAAGGAACAGGAGGTACTGAAGAAAGCCCAAGGGGATATCCTCTGCTTAATGAATCTCCACTGTGCTGTAGAGCCACAGTGCCAAGAGGAGGATGGAAGGGTTGTGGCTGGGACGTGTCTTGTTCTGGATGATAGTGCGTGAGAATGGATCAGAGCAGCCATGAAACTGCTTTGCAAGACACTGGAAGTCAACTTGGCTCTGAATGATACCAGGAAACAGAAGGATAAGGATACTGAAAACTTCCTTTACCCATGTCCTCACTTGGGGCTAGGACTCACTTAGGCTGCAGTGCTGAAGTCACTGACAACTGAAAGATCAGTAAATGGAAAGATGAAGGGAAAAGTCCAATATTTCTTCTTTTTCTTGGTGTTTTCTCTGATTCCAGAGAATCTGACCTTAAGTAGTGAGTCAAGGCAGGGAGGCAGGGCTCTTCACAAGCAGCAGCCACCCTAACTGACAGAAAAGAAATGTAATTGCATGCTGTTGTATTTCCACTGATGGATTTTACTTACCCAGATGCAGATTTAGAGTGAAGAGCTATCAACTGAGATTTCGAATGAGGGTATTTACCCCTCTTGCTTGGCAAATGTGGGAGCAACAAAAGATCCTCACTTTTACAACAGAAAAAGAATTCTTTCCTGTTCTGCATGCTGATTGGAAACCTGCTGAGAAAAACTTTTACAATATAATGCTCTTCTCCCTCATTAGCTGAATCATCTCAGGTGCAGGAGACAGTAGGAAACAAAGCACTTACAATAAATGCTGAAGCTTCAAAGTCAACACAAACCTCTCAGGAGACTGAAGGTGCATGCTACTATTCCAGGTTTTTACTTCATTAAAACTCCAGGGATTTTGACTCATAAAACCTGCTGATCCCAGGATTACTTTTTAATTGCAATTTTTAACTCATCTGTTGTGCTACCTGTTGCTCCATCAAAGTTGTGCTCACAAGGAAAACCATGAGATAAGGAACCAAGGGAAATTTGTTTCTGTGGTTAGTCGCTGTCTGGAGCTCTCTCACTGGCTTTTAAGTGAAAGCATGACTGAGACTGAAACAGTTATATCTGAATAGATTAGGCTGTGAAAATCTTTATGAAGATAGGGAGGTTCTGTTACAGGTACAGTGTGTTCTTGCAGCTAGCTGCATCAATATGAAGAGTGCAGAGAGGCACACCAGCTGTGCACAACTGCACCACATTCAGCAGCAGAGTGTTTGAATATGAACAAGGCTCTCATTTTGGTCTCAGTTCTTCCCTTCTCTCCCTGTTGAATGAATAAAACTGCTTTGTTCCTGTTTATGTGATACAAGTGGGTGAGAATTGGCAGTTTGGAATTACTGGTTTGGGATATTAACTTGGGTTCATGAATAAACAGACTGACTGCTGCCAGGGAATCATGCATTAATTATCCTTGAGCTATGCTGATGGAAGAGTGATAGAGAACCAGCACATATATTATGAGGTTTTGACTGTTTTCTTATTATTAGCATTGCTAAAAGAAGAAAACTGGAAAAAACTGCTTTTCCTGTCTGTCCCTGGACTGTGCAGGGGGCTGCAATTCAGGCACCTGCTCTAGAACGTGAATGACAGATGGGCTGTAGTTATTTTTTTGTTGTTGTGGTCATTTCTAGCCAGTCAGGGAAAGAACAGATACCATTCGATTATCTCTTGCCCTGACATCCACTTGGCTTCCATGAAACTCCTAACTATGGCTGTTCATCTTGGTGCCAGCTCTGGTGATTAAGTAGTTAAGCAAGACCTGCAGAAGACCCCAGAGAAATGCACTGATTAAACACTTTAGTTTTATCTTCTACTGTTCTTCTTGCCTGGTCTTTTTCACCTTCTTCCGGCCTTGGCAGTGTGTGCTCTTGTGTTTTTCTGAAAAAGCTGGATGGGAAATTATTTGGTTCAACATATGTTAAGGAAGTGGAAACAGCTGGGGGCCAAAGGCAGAATGTCGCTGGCAAGGCACGTTGTTATTTTTATACAGAGCTGTTCAGTTAGGTCGCTTTGTGCAGAGATGTCATTCCGCTTGGCCCAATTTTACCTCGATGCCTCCTATTAATCCTCTTGCCTTTGAGCATTTTGTCTTAGTAGTTTACACACCTGCATGTTTATGCATTGTGATCCATTGCAGCTTCTCCTTATCTCTGCCTTTCCTCAGCACTTTTCTCTTCCTCTCCTACAGCAGTTGCCACTCCTACAGATACCAGAGGCAATGGGAGGGGTCTGGCCCAGTTTTGTCTGTCACCTTCCCAGCCCTTCCTTTTCCCAAGGGCAAGAGAGCCTAGGGTGAAAGCTGGTCTGAAGGAAAAGAGCCAGCCAACTTCTGCCAAGTTTGAAGAGACAGACCAAGGATGAGTTGAGAGGAGATTATTAGGCAGGAGGGAGGCTGGGATTTCCATGGTGCCCAGGGAAATGGTCTAATTTAAGTAATTTGCATGAAGTCATAATGAGACAGGACTTAAAACTTCAATTGTATGGGTGATATTTTCTACTCTGTATTATTATGTATTATTATATGCATGTGTTACATTGTTATATATTCTAGGGTGATGGGTGATAGAGCAGGAACTCATAACCACCTATTTTGGGGCAGGGGAAAGCCTTAAGTTATTCCATTAGGAAAACAGAGATGTTACTCTCTCAGAAGAGGAAAAAAAATGTATTAAGTGATGCTGTATGAAGGCAAAGAATAAAATCTTTCCCTGTATGTTTCAAAAATTCCCCTTTGAGTCTATTGCCACTTATTTCCAGTAATGAATGCAGCTGAGCAGACTGGCACATTTTTGCCAGTCACATGGAGATCTTGCATAATGTGGGTGAAGCAAACAGATATACTTGGGCCTTGATTATACCAAGGCCACTTTATATAGCCACAGGGATCACTCTTGGTGTTTTTATTCAAACATCAAAGACCAAGGCCATTCTGTTATTTCTTCCTGGTTTGCCCAGAAAAGTGATTTAGTTGCAGAGCTCTTATTGCTGTTTTTTTACTGTTTGTAGAAAGCCTTATAAATTCCTGGGAACTGAAAAACACTTCCAAGCAAAACACCATTTTGACTATTGGCTTCCATGTGAGAGCTTTGTAGCCTTATTCCTATGTCAAAGATCTCATAAGACTTATTCAGAGTCAGCATGGCAAGACTTAATATGTTGGTTTTTTGGTTTTTTGTTTCTGTTGGTTTTTTTTTTTGTATCATTGACTCTGAAACAGGAGTTCAGCAGCTTTATGCAGAGTGGAGAAATGAGGCTCAGAGCCACCTCACTGACTCCTGCCACAGGAGTCTTTAAAACAGCCTTAATTCTGATAACCTCCCTGACATAATTTCAAACTAGTTTCATTATAGTTTCTATAATTTCATAATTTCTATTAAGTGTGTCACTAACGGTATTTCTCAGAATCCATCTTTATGTCTTCTAATAGTCTATTTGTTGAAATATATTTAGTATCTTCTAAAGCTCAGTAAAGAAGTTGCTATATTTATGTATTTTATGTGCAAGACATTTGGTTATGCAGTACCATTAAGTGACTACAGGAACATTAAGCTTAATAGACATGGCAGTTGCTTTACGTGATTTTTTTTATTAATGCTTTTGAAGTGTTTACTTATTATGTATTTATCATAAGTAATAAAATACTCCAAGGGCAAAGAGCAAATGGGTCAAGCCAGAGTAATAAGTAAAGCTAATATCAGTTAGCTTGCCATTGCTTTCTCCCATTAAGCTGGCATGGATCTTAGCCCTGGGTGCTGCACTTTTTTTTTTTTTTTTTTTTTTTTAATTTTTTAAAGATCCTAGGTTGCAGCTATGCTTTTGTCAGTAATGATAAACTGTTGATACTGATGCAAACTAATTACTTCATTTCTACAATCAGATGTTTTCCATTTTAGAATCCTTTGATTTCCTATTAGTCAGATGGTAAAAAGAGGAGAGAGGTTCTGTAATAAAACTTTCAAAGAACAAACAGAAAATAAAATCTATTTAGAGTCTAACAATATAATTCTTGCCTTCTTTCTAGTTCAAAGGAACAAATTGCCAGCAGCCCCTGAAAAACCAGAACATGTACAAGACTTCATTATAGCCAACGATTTCAGGAAATATTGACAGATCTAGTTCTGAAGGCAGAATTTCCTGCTTCCTGCCTTGATGGATAAAATACTGACACACACAAATTCATCTGTTCATTTTGAATATGTGCTGACAGAAGCAGTCTGACTTTCAGAGCAGTATACACTCCAGGTGTGCACACTCGGGATGTCCCTGACTACACAGAGCAAGACTCTTGCATCCTGTTTGACGTCCCGGGAAATTTACAAGAGGAAAACATGAGCTGTCATGGACTCGTGATGGAAGAGGAATGAAGGTGACACCCAGTGTGCTTGCAGGAGAAGGAGGATTCTCCTGCCAGGCTTCAGCACATCCAGCCTGCATGAAGAGAAGTTGGCTCAGTTGCTAAACTTTAACAGCAGTAGTTCAAAATGGTTTCTGTCACTTTCTTGAAATTTCTCTTCATTTGTTGCTAACTGTCCCCATCCTTTTGGTCTTTCTGGAGAGGTCACATGAAAACCTTTTAAAGGAAAAAATCTAAACCTGACTTGACTATGGCAGCATAAGATGCCTAAAAATTTATACTTTTTTCCTTTCTTTCTTTTATTTTTTTTTTTCTGTTGTAACTCAAGCAATTTCAACTAGTCCTAAAAATAGTCAGCCAACTTTTTGGTACTATATGATTTTGGGTTTTTCTGTAATTTGGAGCCAGTAGCATTGGTAATACTTACAAGACTGTCTCACCTGAAGCTGTCACAACTTGCAGCAATTACTGCATGTTGGAATGATGGATCTCTTGGTGGGAAACAATGGTTAAAGCTGTAGTGAACAGTCAAGGAGAGAGATCTCTCAGGAACATTTTCTGTCTGTAGACCTTTAGAAAATCTTGATTTATAGGAAGCAATAATTTGGCATTTAAGCTCTCTAGACATAGGTGTCTACTTTGAATTAATTTTGATGGGAGTTATGCCCAGGGGTGCATTCTAAGTGCCAAAATGCCATAAAAAACACGCTATGATTATCTTTTGGGGGCCATTAAAATAAACAGTTTGTTCAGATATTGTGCTGAGAAAGACAGTATTAAAAAAAAAAACAACAACAACTAGAGAGACTTTGATAAAGTAATGTGCATTAAATGTAGTTGCATACATTAGGGGATTTCATGATAGAGGAGAATGGTTCTAGTCATGACCATGATGGGCGTGAAAACTTCTGTGAGAAGATAATATTAAAAAAGCAGCAAAAGTGGGGCATGGCTGTGGTTGTTGGCACCTCACACACATCTAAGCTATGCATCTGAAAGCCATTCAAAAGGCCTGACTTGCATAAGACCGCCAGGAAACACTACTTTATTTGTAGACATCCTGGGCAGCTGTTGTCAGACTATAAGGAAGAAGCAGAGAAGGCACAGAAAGGAAAAAGCCTAAATGTAATGTATCTTTTTGACTGAACAATCTGCCCTCTTCTGAAACACCGCAAGCTTAAGGAGACTTCAAATAGCCAAAAACCTGTAATTAGACTCTTCTTCTGAATTGTGGATTTGTTTCCCCAGACACTGTTCTGGAGAGTTCCTGTTTTCCTGTTGTTTCCTGTGGTATAAACATTTATTTTAAATTTCTTTTGTCATCTAGGAAGATGCTGTCTGGGGGAGACGTGCTTTCACATGACTTTGTTCCTTCCCGCTGCTGTTTTTGTGGCCCTCTAAGGCAAATGCAGGATATTCCTCTTCCAGTTCCTTCGGTGCCTCTGCTTATTCCAGTACCTCTGATCAATTAATTTGCAGTGATGTCAGCATTTCCGAAGAGCTGATATAATTGCATGAAAGTAACGTAAAACAGACTGGCATTGAATTTCCTTGAAAAGGCTGAAGCATTCTTCAAGTTTGTATAGATTACAGAGGATTTAAACAATAACATAAGTAAAGTATTTCAAATACTGTAGTGTAAGTATGATTCAGTTGATACTAAAATGAGATGAGGATGAACATCAGATTGACACAATTCATCTAGACCCCCTGGGGTCAAGAACAAGTTTGGCAAAACCCTCAGAAGACTTTTTATCAATTGGGACAATCCAGATAAAATTGATCCTCTCTGTGCATGGCCCTGATATGCACTATCTCTCAGGTCCCTTCCTTGCTGTACTTCTGTGACCACTCTATGAGTCAAGTTGCTTAGCAGGTGACATCCTGTATCAACACCAAGAATTAAAAAGGTAGGAGAACTTCAATTAGCTGCAGCTGTGCACTGATAATCATATTTAAAATTCTGCACTGCCTTCTGCACATCATTTCTCTATGACTACACAGCAGTGATCTGGACTGAGCAGTCTAGTGGATAGGCTGTGCTAACAGAACATTAATGGGAAAAGCCTCATAGGTTTGCAAACTGGGAACTGCAGAGAGCCCATTTTAAAATTAGCACACAGGTGTGTTCCTACAAGAAGTGTTTGTCCTGATTTACTGCATGACCTAATGACTCATGACCATATGGTTAAACACTGCTGGATAATCTAGCTTAACTTTTTAATAGTTGCAGTAAATCATTTAAGTAAACCTTCAGAAAGGCAGGTGTGAAGGAAGGAGTTCCTTGGTTGAGACCATTATAACCTCAAAAAACAGAAGAGTAACATAAGGAATCCTGTCTTTTGAGATGACATGTAAAGTCTACTTTATTTAAGGTACTTTCTGAAGGCTGTAACTGATGAAACCACAGAATTTTCTGTTCAACGGGACAGAAAATGGGAGGCAGGTGTGTGTGTGTGCGTGTGCTTTACTCTGAAGAAATGGGCAGGAATTATACTTAAAGATCATGTGGGTTTATCTCTTACTAGGAATTCCATGGCACTAGTTGACCTCAGCCTTCATTCGGTAATGCTCTTTGTCCTGTAATGCTGTAAATGACTCTAAAATTGGTTTGGTTCAGCATCATGTGAAAGAGAGAAGGTAGAAAGGAAATATGAATAGTCAAGTCAGTTGTGTAGCAAACAGAAAATATGTAGGACAGGTTTTAGACAGATGTGCCCATGATCAACTGAAAAGGATATGATAGAAGGGCTAGTGATCCAGTGATTTGTTAAAAATTAATTAACCCCTATGGGTAATTAATTTCTTTGTGCAAAGATCTGTATTTCAATAGCAAGATATGCAGTCTGAAGAATGGTGAATTTTGTTTGTGATGCACTTACCTTGCAACTGTTTGCTCCGCTATTGCATGAAGACCGGGATTAGGAGGAAAGGTTTTACCTTGTCTCAATGAAGGTTTCACTACATAGCTTTGCTTGTTGGCAAACCAGCCTGTGAGATACCTACGAAATATTGGCTATTTTAGAAATCTGGCTTCTCATCTCCGCAAGCAGCCTTCACCTCATTCCCTTCCTCCTTCTGACCAGAGCATTGTCAGCATGTTAGCCTGCCATTCTAACTATGGAAATTTTCTTTGTATCTCTCCCCATAGACCTGATCTGTCCAGGTTAAGGACAGCTGATGTGATCACAAACCAACCATAAATATCATTGTCCATAAAGATCTTTTCTTAGGCCCTGGCATTCCTATAGAGTTTATAGCAACCGGCAGTGGGTTGGATCTTTCAGCAGAGTCTGTTTTGGGGGAGGGTGTGGACGCCAGGCTCTGGCAAAGGAGAGCAGGAAGTTGGAGGTGTGAGTGTGAGCAGAGGGGAGGAACGGGCTGCCTGCTGCTCAGCAGGTTGGTGCTACAGCTCAAGGAGAAGAGCAAAGGAGGCTGGAGGGGCTTTGGTGGTTGGGATGTCAGTGGGCTGTGTGACCAGGCAATACCACAGCTTCTCCAAGCAAGGCTCCTTCAGCTGGACTAGGCCTGAGTATTGACGGCTGAAGTAAGACATAAATGCAGTGTGGGTGTCACCTGCTCCTTGGTACCTGCCTCGGTATGCATTTTCTTACTACCTGATAAATTTTATCTCTGTTTCAGTGATGATTCACTCTCCCTGAAGGATAATGTACGTTGTGTTTACTACAGAGAACTGGCATGTAAATAAGCAGTTAATGCAAAGTAGCTGGCACAAATGCACTACTACTAACAACCTGAAAAATGTGACTTTTCAGGTGACCTAGTGTATTTTTCATATTCTTACTCTTCTAGTTGAAAAGAGTCTCTTCCCTTCCTTATGATGCTTTTTACCAGAAGCAGCAGGGTGTGGTTTTGCAGTGTGAAAGATGGATGTGGGAGGAGGTTTAAATTAGATGTCAATAAAATTCAGAGGAGGAAGGAAAAAGTCATTATGAAAGAGTTTATCACTGTTGCTTCCATTACCAAAGCAGGTGAGTGTGCCACGAAACCATCAGGTGTTAGGTTCAAAACAGACAGGAGATAACAGGCTGCTTCACAAGCTAGTGCATGTTGAAGTTATGCAATCCTTGGCAAAAGCATGTCTTGGGGTCCAGAAGTTCTCAGAGCTTCAGAAACTGTCTTTGAAGGTTCATAGATGAAAGATGGCTTGAGATTTAACAGGCAGAAGTTATGTGCCTACTATGGCTTAAGGTGTCTGTCATACACAAATCCCTGGAAACCAAGTATGAAATACGTATGAAATTGCAGAATGTCAGTCTGAGCTTTCCATGCTCGTTCCCTTTATACCTCCCTGATGTCCACTGCTGTCTGGTGTCAAGCACAGTACATTGTGCTAGATGCCATTTTTGATCCACCATGATTTTTTTCATGTTCTTAATCGCACTATTAGAGGGCTCACTTGTACCAGTACTGTTGCATTTATACTTGGAGAAGAGGGGGATATCTTGTACTGCTTTAACTATTGTTAGAAGGATCTAACAATAGTAAGCTCTGAAGGCAGAAATGCAGTAGAAAATATTTTTAATACAATTTTTAATAGCAAAATAAAAGTTGGATGTTTAAATTCCATATGACAAAGAATAACTTTTAGGAAGAATTGCCTTTTTGAGAGTTCAGTGACTTGTTTTTAAAGAAAAATACTGTTTGGATTTTGAAAAGAGGGGGGAAAACAGAGACATTCAAATTTGTTGTAAGGAAATTTTTGTCTGTGGATACCTGCTAAGTCAATTTAACTGGGACTTCATATCCTGTTTTCCCAGTTGTGTGATTAGGAAAATGACACTGCTGTTTATAAAGATTGACTGGAAATTTATAATTTTGGCAGGAGATCCTAATGGTTTGCACACTGCAGACACCAGGCTGGAAGAAACTTGGGTGAAGCTTCTTGCAGAGGGAGAAGAGGAGCCTTTCCAGTTATTTTAATTTCTGTAACTAGGATGAAGTAGGATATTATCCTTTCTCTGATCATTATTGGGCTACAAGTTATTTGTTGTGCGCAAAGAGAGGGTGAAGTTGCACAGACTAGCCTTCTTGGATAGTCTGCTGTGGTGCAAGCAAGAAAAATCGCAGATAGGTTTTTTGATCATGTGATGGAGTCAGTTGCTGGCCACATCTGCCTTCAGGCTGGTCAGCAGGACAAGGGCAAACTGCAGACAGTAAATCTCTAAGATTGGTTATTGACTATCTATGTCCATGCTATTAGTCAGCTAAAGAGAAAGAAGCCAGGGAGATTTTTCTGGGCTCTAGAGACCTTCATACCTCCTACCCAAGACTTGCAGAAACCCCCTTGCCTTATGCTGGTATATCCTGTGTCCTAACAAGGACATAGAGTCCTAAGGAGGAAATCCAGCAAACCTGCACCCAGCACCTTCCCTAGTACCATGGTCTCCTTTCTCTTAACAGTTTCTCTAAGTGGCTTCAAGGCTTCTCAGTGCCAAAATCCTGGAATGTGGTGTCCTGTGAACAACTTCTAACCACAAGAAAGAACCTCCCTGTCTCAGGCCAACGCTGTTGTTGGTCCCTCACTGTAACAGGATGGTGGGAATAAGGTTCTACCTTTTTTACCTGCATAGGCAGCAGAGACAAACACAACTTTTGGGAAGGAGGCCACAGATGCAGCAGTGATAATTGAAATGGAAAGTTCAAGTGTCTCATTAGATTGGGAGTGCCATAGGAAGCTGAAGGCTGCACCATGGTCTCTTCAGCCCCAAGTCTTAGAGGCAGCAGCCTTGTTTGGCTGAGATCTGAACCTATTTGTTCCTCTGCAACACCAACCTCGGTTTAGTGTCCTACCCATGACCCTCCTGCTGCTCCTGTTGTTCCCAAAGCTCTGGATGCAACTATAAGAACCAGGACAACTGAGGACAGGACACTGTTGAAGGCTGACAGTTTAGGGAACTTTGAGAGCAAGGGAAAGGAGGAGGAGGGGGTGACTCATTTCCAGCTTTCCTACATGCAAGGTTGCAAACATAGCCCTAGTGCTAATACAATGATGATCTCAAACCTTCCCTGTCTCTCTCTAGCTTGGTACATGGGTAGTTTGAGCACACAAGTATCTGCATTAACCTTGGCTTGGACCATAAGCTTCGAGCTGTAGAGTGAATTGGTGGTGAAGTAAGACAACAGCAGCAATTTCTGGTCAGGAGGCAACCCACAATTGGGAAGGGGCTTGTGTGACATTCATTGTGATTCAGAGGAACCCTGATGGGAAATGTGCAGGTTTGGTAAACAAGCCAATAGCACTAAGAGAACACTTGGCTACGTGTCACCAATTTTGACTCCCAAGGGAAACTGATTTCCAAAACATCATCATTCAGCTCAACTCTTAGAAGCTGTGCAGGTTTTGCTCAGTAAACATTGCCTTACTTAACAAAGGCTATTACTAGTGAAGAAAGAAAAGGCCAGGTATACAGTTGCTGTGAAGTAAAAGCCTGCAGGCAGAATAGCTGACATTCACTTAAAACCCTATAATTCTGCTGGTGAAGAAAAGAAAATGCTCTCAACTGGCAGATGAAATGTATTCTTTTCCTTGTCTTCATGTAAAAGGTCAAACAGAAAAAAAAATCAGAAGATCAGAAATAAATCAGGAACAGTAAAAATAGTCCTAAAGACACTGCAGTGTTAACAGTGCTTTTCTTCCTGTAGCCTGATCTTGCTGCAGAAAAAAAAAAAAAAACAACCCCAAAAAAACCTGGAGAACCTGCCAAAGCATTAAAAGCAATACAATTGTGTTTTGAAAGGCAATAAAAGCAGACTGTGTGGGTAAAGGGCTGTGCCGTTCACCTTTCATCTCTCTGATGGGCACCCAAGGATCTCCTTTGTGAATATAAAGGGTGCCATTTTAAGACCATTTATGTTGTTTGGGAGAGTTATTTGAACTGTATTTATGCATTGCTGAGGTAAATTTAATTGGGTTGCTGTTTAGGTGATGCAATTAAACTGTTGACCTTCTGATGGCAAAATATCCAAATGAAATAGTCTTGTTTGGGTAGGCGCTGTTAAAATGTATAGTGGCTTATTGATGTACTTCAGGTTTATTGACCTAACCTTCTGAAGTTACCTTTTGTAACGCAGAAAAGCTCCTCTGTGCCTTGCAGAGTTTTTTTCACAGACTTCACCCACCCTGATTTGTCAGGGGCAAGAGCTCAGAGCATCCTTTACTCACTATTTAGTGAAAGTCCTCCTGGAATCCTGCATCTGCAAAGAAATTCAGTTCTTGAATTGAACCATGCCATAGGGTTTCAGTTTTAGTTTGCAGAGGAACCTTTCAGCCATCCCTTGCAGGAAGAAACCCAGGTCAGACACAGGGCATTTGATTCTCAGTTTTATGTGAAGAGTTAACAACATCTGTGGTTTTTTCCACATATTAGACACGCATAATTAGAATAGCTTCTCATGTCACCTTGCTAGTTTATGAACACAGGAGGATTTATACATTTATATTGGGTTCTCTGATCAGACATAGATGATTTTGTAATAGTTTTCTGTTTTGAGCTAATCTCCAGGAAGGAGGGATAGAAGGCTGAGACCTGGAAAGGGACATCAGCGTGAAGTGAGTCTGTCACTTCACAGCTGAAACCAGCATAGATTAAGACAAAGTGAATTAATAGACCTTTTCTTCCCTGATATCTAAGGGCTACTTTCCATTCTTTGAATTTTGACTAGCTTTTTTTTTTTATCACCACCCTGAAAATGATGTCTGTCTCTGAAACACACTATACAATCTAGTCTGCTATCAACATCTATCTACCTGCACTTAATTTGCCATGGGTTGTATCTGCTAGCAATCTGATGGAGAGACTACTCCTTGAGGTCTTCTGTCTGCCAGAACAGCTTATCCTTTGTGGTTTAACTCTTTTTCTTTTTCATATCCTTGGGTTTTACTTTTGGGAAAAAAAAAAAAAAAGTGATAGATGGCAGCGATTTCCCATACTTCAGATACTGATAATTTCTCTTGATCTGACCAACCAGGTCTTGTTTCTTACCCTGTTTTTGCTGCCCCAAGGCAAAACAACTTCTCTTGATAATTCAGTTTGCTTTCTGACTTCTGGAGCATGTTTGTTCCTTATCCTATGGGACAATGAAAGCTGGTCCTGCGTGGTTGCTGTGAGTTGTCAGGACATAATTTCAGGTCCTACTCTGAAGAGCTCAATTATTGGAGCTATTTGTTTTCCTCCTCCACCCCCAAGATTTAGCATAAGCCAAAAGGGAAATTAATCTGATGACTCTTAGAAAAAAAATTGTTACTTTTTTATATCATACTTTTGCCACAACAGAGCTTCAAATCCTGTTTTTATGAAATCCATGGAAATTTCCAGTGGATCCAAGTCTGAGGTGGGTGTCTGTAAAGAGTCAGAAAACAAAATGTGGTATGAGTTAGAAACAGAGATCATATTAACGGTTTTCTTTCCAGTTTCCTCTCAACAGAAAGTTCTGTTGTCCCACATGTGAGATTTCTTCTATGGCTGTTTTCCTGGAGAAAGTCTGGATGGGCAGTAGGTTAGTAGTTACTCGGCCTCATAAGTTCATGTTTTGTCAAAACGTTACCTGTGGATGAAGTAAAAAAGGTGTGCTTTTACAACTCTAATTTCCTGCCAAACTACATGGGCTCAAGCCACCACTTCACAGTGACACGTCCTGAGGCCAAAAGCAGTCCCCATAGTAGAAGACTCAACTGAGACACTATGGACCATGAGATTAGAGAAGCCTTTTTGACTTAATTATATGCCTGATTTTCCCTAAAAACCTAAACAAGCACCAGGCTTGTTAAGATTATTCATCTTTTATGTGGCCTTTTTTTTTGCTTAATCTATGAAAATTATTACAGGCTGGAATACATATAATTTATACAGTATGGTATTGGGACTCCAGGGAAAGGTACTACTGGCCAAAGAAGAAAGAGAAAGTGGGACATCTGGAAAAAATCAGATGAGGAAAACCAGAACACAAGTTAGTGGAGTTGCCACAAAAGTTTTATGTCACTAAAATTCCTAGGGTGAGCTTGCAGCGTTATTCATTTTACATGCCAATTATCCTTGCCTTTACATCTATTTATAGTTGCCCTCCTATAGAGGCCCAGACTGAGAAACATAGTTTTGAATTCCTTCCACACTCTTGTTGCACAAATCCAGTTGATGCTATTTAGGGGTCAGACACCTGCAGCCAGAGCAGTGGAAGGGCAGTGGAGAGGAACAGGCCCTCAGAAGGAAAAGAACTAAAATAATTTCTGTACAACATTTCATAAAACTTTGCCCATTGACAAAATGGGGTTTATCAATTTTCAGTAGCCCTGAAGAAATCACGTGCCTGGTGCCTGACCATTTTAACCACAGAAGCTTGTCGTGCAGGGGGAGGGCTGGGAGTTAACATCCAGAGTCAGAAAAGCAGCTCTGGCCGCAAGCACCGCCATTCCCTGAACTCCAGCTGCTCCAGGGCGGGTGAGGGAGCGTATCCTCCAGATAACAGTGGACTCAGAGGTCTGGCCATCCACTGTACGGTCTGAGGGGTCCTACCTGTGCTGCTGGTGCCTCAGTGAGCCGCGGGCCGCGGGCCCCACACAGCCCCGCTGTCTGCCCTCCCGGAGCAGGGACTTCCTGTGCTTGGCAAGTCCAGAGGCTGTTTGGCACTGGAAGCAAACTAATGCAAAACACAGTCAAAGCGCTTTCATGTGAGCTCCTGAGGAGAGGCAGGAACGGCTGTAAAGGATATGCACAGCCCTGGGTTTGTTTAGGAGGCGAGAGAAAGGGGTGCTGTGGGAAATGGCCGCATCGCTGTTCCTGGTGGTGTACTGTATGTTGTTTATACAATAGTGCCAAGTGGCAAGCACAAACACACTCATGACAGAGCACCTCAGGAACTGCAGAGCCTCCTTTGGATCATCTGCAAAACCTAAAAAGGGAGAGAGTTGTTTAAATTTGTACTACTGTCACTGCTTCTCAGCTGTTTGGACCTTTTTTCCACCCACTTATGTTTACTTCTCTCTGCACTGGTGAGTTTCTAGAGCACATTAGAAATATCGCAGGCAATACCAAAGTTTGAAATTGAGCAGCTGAGGTCACTTGTTCAGCCTGGAGAAGAGGAGACTTGAGTGGTGATCTTATGGTGGTCTACAGCTTCCTCATGAGAGAAAGGGGAGATACAGGCAGCGGTCTCTCCTCTCTGGTGCCCAGTGACAGGATGTGAGGGAATGGCATGAAGCTGTTTGAGGGAGAGTTAGGTGGGATATTTCAAAAAGGTTCTTTGCCCGAAGGGTGGTCAGACACTGGAACAGGCTCCCCAGGGAGGTCACCACAGCACCAAGCCTGTCAGAGTTCAAAAAGTGTTTAGACAATACTTTCAGGTACATGGTGTGACTCTTCAGTCTGTCCTGTACAGGGCCAGAAGTTGGACTTCGCTGATCCTTGAGGGTCCCTTCCAACTCAGGACATTTTGTGATTTTATGAAATCCATACTTGTCTCTTTGGACGGATGTTTTATAACAGTGAAGATCTGGGTAGTGTGATCATAGTTGTATTTGTAGCAACCTCTGTTGTCTGCAACTTTCCCTGTTTTACTGACATGTTCATAAGTACTATTCCAGACTCAAAAAATATTTCTGTTATTGTTTCATAAGACCTTAGCAAGGTTGGTACATTGTGTGAGTCCAGGAGTGCGAGAACTCCTGGCTTTTCTATCCATACTTTGTGAATTTAATTTACCTTTTGAGATTAGTTTTATTCCCTGTAGGTACGTCCTGGATTCCTCTGTAGTAATTATTTTTGATGACTCCACTGACGCCTACTTCTTAAGACAGAGATGATCTATTTCAGACTCCTCCGCTGAATGAATTTAGCCAACAATCCACTCATGACTCTGGCAGATGTTTTTACTTTCTTTCTTTCTTTCCTTCAGGCCAGTAAAAACTTTATAAATCTTTCCTCTGCCATTCCAGATATGTGAGACCTTCCCCCTTGACACCTGAAACATCTCACTGACCTTGCCTGCACACAGTAGAATACCTTGTAGATACTGCAGACACTTAAATTTAAACAAACAAACCCTGAATATTTAGTCTTACTAAGGGTTGATCCAGATTAGACTAGTATCCACAAAACTAGGTTTTTCTTAAGAATACTTACTCCTGGGGCTCACATACCCACAATTCAACAGCTTGTCAACTTGATTACCTACTGTAGCAAGTCCAAATATTTATGTTGGTTGCCCCTGTTGTTTATATAATAACATTGTGTCTGCCCTCCTAGTATACACACCAGTAGCCATGAAGTTAATGGTCTATTTCCATTGATCTCAGAAAATGTTAGCCAAAGCTCTGTAGAAAATGAGATCCTGCTCCAAACCAAGCCTGAGGCATGCTCATGACAATCTTTCCTTTGTTTCCATTTTGAGATGGTAACTCATTGGTCTGCTCTCCCCTTGATGAACACCTGAGAGTTCAAAGAAACTACATCAGACTCCCCTTCTCTATGCCCTTTATGGCTTGTCCTGTTTGGTTGAAACTTGAAAGCATTCAAATATGTTGATTATTTCCAGGGAAACAGTGAGGTGAACTGATAGTCATAGCCCATCTCTCCCGAGACTAGGGGAGACATTATTTTTTAGAACTAAGTTTTGCTAAGAAGCCAAAGATTAATTGGTTATGGAGACTAAATTATCCTTTTGCTTTATAATTTATTAGAAAACTTCATGGCGTTGTAACCAGAGGCTGTTAGAAGTCTTCATGATGATGAATAATTATGACATGATGAGACATGTCTGAGGAGGAATTTTTGAAACCACTCTAATGCGAGTGAATATAATAGAGCTTAGTATTACAGGGAAAATACATAAACTCACAAAACTGCAAATGAAGATTAGCATATACTTTTGTGGTTGGTTTTTGGTTTATTTTTTAATTGTGAAGTTGCTGGAGTTTTTCCAAAGGAGTAGCAGAAGAGGGGTTATTTTGTATCTTATTAACTCTCTGCTAATTGAAGATTATTTGCAGCCACTTTAAAAGAAAATTCCCATCAGGGAAATACTCTATTTCAGTGTAAAGGAGTGGTATGGGATTTCTCTCTTGTCATTCCTATCTCAGTGCCATTCTTTTTCTTCTGATTCTCAATGAGCCTGCAAGTTGTCTATGTAGAATTTGCAGTATTTGACTCTGAAAATTTGTGTTGTACTCCCTGAACATCTTGGTATCTCACACCTACCTGGGTATTTTCTGCTTCCTGTGCATTCTCTGCAGCTGCAAATCCCAAATGCTTGCATCAGTTAAAAGTTAGTGTTAGTGGATCTATGAGATGGATTCACTCAGGTTCTGTGTTGTATTGAGGAACAGCCATTAGTGTAACACTCACAGAAATTAGATAAAATTGTGAACACTTTATTCAAAGACTCACCACCCCACAAAAAAGTAAGAATAACTTGGTTAGGACAACTGTAAAATTTACACTTCCATCCAGCCACAACAGTAGAATGTAATCAAGATGAATTTTTTTTTTCTTCCTTCTCTCCTTTTACCTTCTTTGAAATAAAACATTTAGACCTGTGGCTTTCGGTAGGTTTTACTGATAATTCACATAAGCCAATGTCTGGGGTCTGACTTTTAGATGTAGCGAGTACCTGTAACTCAGGTTTTAATTTGCAACATGCATGAGAAATGCCTGCTCCTGCACAGGAGGCAGTGTCTGTCAGGAGCTGCTATGTAAAATCAGTGCTGTTGTCCTGGTAGTGGTAGTGATCCTGGTAGTGATGGTAGTAGTAGTAATTCAGGAGACAGCTGTAATGAGAGTGCTATTTGCTTATAAAATGACAAAAGGTGAAAATGACCATTACTCACCTGCAAAGAGGACTGCAATAGGGTGAGATAACTGTGTGTGCTTATTAACCTCGAGCCTATTTTATTAATAATAAAACCTATTTTATTAATAATATTACTGTGAGCATTCTGTTTAAACTACCAATCCTCTATTGAGCCTGAGAGCAGACAGCCTAAGCTGTGGGGGTCTTTCATATCTTGAAAGGCATGTTTTGCAGGACAATATGCCCACTGGGGGCACCTGGGCAGCTAATAACCTTCAAGTTGTCCACTCGAGGTTACCTAACCATATGTCATGACTGCCTTAACTCACCACCTCAACAATAACCTGATTACTTCCACTTGTAGTGGGTTTTTCTAGGAACGACTTGCTGAATTTGAGAAATTTGATCCCATCTTGGCCTAATGGGAGTTTTATCTCTGACACCCATGAGGCAGAATTGAGGTTTTGATGATGTGTGAGAAACAACAACCTAGCTGTATAGTCCATCTTTCTGGAATGGTCACTTAGAGAGGGGATAGGAGCTCTTGACGCAGAGAGCAGGTAAACAATGAGAAAAGGTGCTTCTTTGCATCTACTTTGCTGAGAACACTCCTCTAACGATTTCAGATGTAGAAACAATGTGTTTACAAACAAGCAGAAATAAGTCCAAACCATTAATAGCTGCTCAGATTTTAGGCTGAATGTTTGGGGATCTCCAAAGCCTCTACAAGTGTTTTCTGTGTCTGCCTGGCGTAAGAAGCAAGTAGTATTCTACCATTAATACTGTTACTGTAATCCTGTATTATTTGTCCATGTTTTACACAGCATTGTTCTGCTCCCTAAGGACTAGACTTTGGCCAGTGTTGCATTCTCATCAGTGAGGGATGGCTTGTGCATCTGGGTTTTACATCAGAAACACTCTCTCTCTCGTTTGTGTGGAACTCATTCAGAAAAGTAACTGAACTGTTTTTTAAAACTGAGATGCTGTAGTTTCATACCAATAGAGTGCCAAAAGACTTAGGTTTATGTGCCCTTGTTGCAGGAAAAGACATCAATACAGAGCACATATGAAATTCTGCCTGTGTAATGAAGAATATTCTTTGACTACACTGCTTCCAGTGTAAACTACTGAACTTGCAAACACAAGTTGTATGGGAGACAAGCCAAGGTGATGAAGTCCAAGCAAGACGAGGAAGCACAGCGACTGTAAACACATTATCTTCTATTAAAGGAAACATGTGTTGTAAAGATATAGGGTCTTGCATATTATTTTGGTAAGAATAAGGGGTTTTTTTTCTGATACAGGTGGCAAATTTACCAAGGAAAACATCCAGCAGAGAGCAGAGGTAGGCCAGAACGCTTAAAAGCATAATTATCTGTTGTTCTGTAAAGCAGAAGACTGAATGCTGGTGTCCTGAAGTTACTGGCAAAACTAGCTTTTTCAATGGCCTAGGAGTTTATCCCAGGTGTTTTGCTGTCATTGTGACAGTCTTTTTCTCATGTGTAGAGAGCAGCTGGTTTCAATTAAGAACTGTTCTTTTTAGGGTGCAGTTTTTGGAACCAAATAACAGTTATAGTTAAATGAATTAAATGCAAGTATTATGAAAAGTATTTCTCAGTACACTCTTTAGATGTAGACTAGTACTTGGTAGGATACTGCAGGCATCACTGCAATGCTAACAGATCACAGTAAATACAGCAGAAGTATACATAATACAGATAAGTTTTACCTTCAGAAACTCATGTCATCTAAGCCCAGAGAGCTCAGTGAACACACTAAGAGGAACCAAAATGGATGTATAAACTGACATACCTATACCAACTGCGTGTAGGGAAAATGCTGAACAAATACACTCTGAGAACAGTCCTTTTGTTATAAAACTATGCCAGATATCATCCACAGCAGATATCCCTGTAGTTTCCTTCATGAAGAGACTGCATACAAAGGAAAATTGTTTTGACCTCATACTGTGGGGGAATAGCCTAAGTTCTTATTTCTTTGTGTGCTGATTCAACAAGTACTAGTAATCTGTGTTGATCTTTTTCTTTACTGCTTTTCAGAACAAGGATATTGTGAGTGAATTTATGCTCTTCATTTGAAACATTGATGGCTGGTATTGAGAATAAAGCAAAGAAGCTGGGAATATTTGGGGCTACTGGTATCTTTGATGTATTTCTAGCAATATGTTTCGTGAGAATTTCAGTTCTTTGTGAATTTGAAAGTAGAGGTGACTAACCAGGTAAGTATAATGAAAACTTGATATAAAAATGAAAAATTGAATTTAGAGATGATAATTTAGACTAATACATTTTAAGTTATTGTATTAATTCAGATTTATTATCATGTCTAGCTCTTATTAATTATACATAATACTGTGATCTTACAGCATGACCATCAGCTTGTAAAGCCTATGGAAAGTGAAATTTGCACTGATGCTGTTCAGTTTAGCACATGCAAGCTACAGATGATGCCAAAATGAAATTTTAAGGCATCACAGACACATCCTAGAATCACAGAATATTCTTATTTGGTAGGGACTCACAAGGATCTTAAGAGTCCAACTCCTAAGTGAATGGTCTATATGGGGATTAAACCCAAAACCTTCGTGTTATTAGCACCATGCTCCCACCAACTGAGCATCACCTTTTTTATTTTTATGGTCACAATCATAAACTGGGCAATTATTTTTTGTAGGTGCAGATTTTGTGAAGCAAATGAGTAGTACGAACAGATCTGGTTAAGATGATGATCTGATAGATGATTTAGATTCCCAGTAAATTTGCAGATGCCATTTGTGACTTTCCATTGCTGTGACTTGGAACTGATTTGTAAGTCTTTGTTGCTGTTTGAGACAGATAGTTTTATTTGTTCCGATTTTTAAATAAAACTGAGGTGTTTCTATTTTTGAATATGTTTACTGCATCATCTATGAAGTCATTGAAATGGTAACAGTGCTAGTGAGCATACTGGAGTACGATAAACAAAAAAATATTTTGATAGATCGATCAATGGAGTTTTTTAAGCTCAAAAGTATCTATTTGATTCAAATCATACGATGTGTGCCAGTGATATCATTAAAACAAATATCCCAAATGAGCCATCCCTCACCCTTCATACCAAAGGGGTGACATCATTTCTGCATATTGTATTGATAGCTTTTGTCATTCAGTACAGAGGTCAGACAAGTAAGCTGGGAAAGCAAGTTGTGCTCCAAAAGGCCACACCAAGTCCCAGCATGAGCTTTTTATCTTCTTTGAATGTAAGATCATAAGAAATTAACTTTTATTCTGTTTTGGCCATCTGTGTTTACTGTAGCTAAGGGACTTGTTGCTTTTCTTTCTGGATTCTATTTGTTTAAAAGCAAAATGAGAACAGAAGAGTATATGGGAAAATTCCTAATAAGGCCAATTTGGCAAAAGGAGTCTGTTCATTGCCACCCCACATAGTGGTATCTTCAGAGCAGACTCCTGATTGTTTGCCTGGCTAATTTTATACTGTGCTTCCTACTTTAGGGTATGGCTCCTACAGCATAAGTCTCATTCTTTAGATGTTGTGGAAAGTGGCGTTTGCACTGAAGTCAGTGATAGTCGAGTGCATACACTGAATAAAATAAACACAAACATTGCTTTCATTGTCTCTTCCTTCCTCTATTATATATGCTAAACTTTTGCTATTGTTTTTTTTGCTAACAGAGATACCAGGAATACCACTGGAAATTGTGTCCTCCAGTTCCTTCCTTGAAGGAAGGATAAGGAATCAAGTTTTTATTTTTATGTTTTTAATAGTGGAAGAGTACCAAGTCACAACTCTGAAACTTGTTCTACTATGAAAATAGCCCTGCTGAGAACATAGCATGGCTTTGTTTTGCTATTCCACAGGAAAAAAAAAATCAAGAAGCTGATGAACAAATGGAAAAATATGTTGAAAAAAGGGGTTTTTTCTTCTAAAAATTTCCACATTTATCATCAGAAACATATGCAAAAGGTAGATGTCTTCTGTTATGTCCTAAAACCACCTGTTCACTGAACAATACGTAACAGTAGACCTAAATGCTGTTTGCTTTTATCATAGTAGCAGCAGAATGGATGTGACAGTGCCTCTATTACTGTTTGCAAAGAAATGTATGCGAGTTCAGGCTCACACTGCTTGTCAGACACAGAATATTCTCTCTATGGAGAGAGAAATTAGTTTCCATGTTTATGCAAATTTTCCTGCTTGTTGCCTGTAGAGCTCTTCTGTCATATTTGGAGGTACTGCACGTCAAGCACTGGAGAGGCTTTGCATTATTTCCAGAAATCCCGCTGAGATATGAGGGGATATGTAAGGCAGTCAGAGAGGCAAATTAATGCTATTTCTTTCTTCCTTCTCTGTTTTTCATCATTGATTGAAAATACAATGTGGGAAAAGAGATTTGGCATCTCTTGTTGAAATAGTGCATTTTTCAGACCACTGTTATTCATATAGCTTTGTATGTAAATGTGTTCATTGTTGTGTCGAGAAGACACAAAAACACCAGCAGAGCCATCTCAGATTGCACTGTGTGGTACAGACTGCGAGGGAATGATGAACTAAAGTTGCTGTGTTCAACACAGAAGAAGTTCTTCACTGTTGGAACATTTTATTTTTGGAAGTGGTAGAAGAGAGACGAGGAAAATAGGGCAGGGATAGAAAGTGTGGCTTTGAAAAGTCTATCAGAAGGATTTCCTGTTTATCTTACAACTCATCTGTTGGAACACTGTCCTAGGATGCAAGTTTATGTTTCCTCTCCTACTGAAGTGATTCTTCTCAGGGATGCCATCCCCTCCTAATGTTTCAGAGATGAGAGTCCTCCTCAGGCTGTGGCAGATTCCTGGGTCTTGCCTACGGGAACTGCCCCATCAGCGCTGACCAAGTGGGACCTCAGCTTTAGCCTGCTCCCCTGGGAAGCTGGACTGTCAGGTTCCACGTCGCACATCCTACTTTGGATGGATTATAGTCCAAAAGTTCATATAACTGTGCTATGTATACCTGTGGTCTGAGCCCTCTTTTGAAATTTAGAAATACATGTTCAAATTGTCTCAAGCAGAGGAAGGAACTAAACTGAGGTTTCCAGTACCTAGGAGACATCCTCAAGTCAGTGGGGAGAAAGAAGTTATGTGCAGTAATATGGTTCCACGATATTCCCTGGCTACTCTGCAGCTACATAAGCATTAAATGGGAGACTTGGAATGGGAATCTAGAACAGTTTTTTCCTGCATGACTTTACCACGTGAAAGCAACTATTGAATATCATACCTCTAGTTTAATGAAGCTTGTGGGTTTATAATTATCGTGGAGACTTCTAGCCTATGTTCATGTTGGACTGAAATGTTTCTACAGCCTCTCAAATATTTGGGAGTGGGAAATAATGACTATGTATGCCTGGCTTCCTGAAAAAAACCCAAGAACCCTTGCTTCTAGCTCTTCTACTTTTGTTGCTGTAACTCTCTTATTTTTTAGAAGCATTGAGTACTTTTGGGGTGAAGTGGGCATGGGGAAAGTATTTCTTTGACTCTACTCTCCACAGAATTTTTCCAAAAGCTTCTTTCTTATTTTTAGAAGATATTTATAAGTTGCCCATATAGTTTGTGAACTCGTGAACAGCATCACAAGATGACTATTTTAGTGCAACACAGAATTCCTCAGCTTTATTTGCATATTCTTTTTTTGGCAAGTTTCCAACAAATGCATGGCACTTAGGTATGTAATTCATGAAATTTGTATCTTCACTGTATTTTTTGTAGAGTCTTTTTTTTCTTTGTCTATTATTAGTGAATAAACAAATTCTGCTTTCTTAAACAAGATCTATTACAGTAGATTTCTAAGATAATTTCTATTGATGAAAACTCCCCAGGTGATTGGCAGACTATACTAGAAACCATTCATCAATACTGTCCCTTTGTTAAATGTTTTTGGATTTCAATAGAGGTGCTTCATGGAGACTGCTTCACTGGCATCCAGCATTTTCATTTCCAAAAAATTTAGAATGCTGGATGCTGGAAGACCTCTAATATGTATAACATTAATTCTAAATTACATGACACTTATACAATGTAATTAAAATGTTAGCTGAGACCTTATCATTCTGTGCACTATATTTTTTGTTCTTACAATCTTTCTTAATTAAGAAGTCCATTTGGTAAGTATATTTTTAATCCCTCCAAAATTTCATATTGTTGTTTTTCTAAATTTGTTCTGAATGTAAAAATAGATACAGAAACCTTCCATCAGGTGGTTACTTTATACAAAGCTAGATTTTTAAAAAATCTTGGGGTTTGGCAAAAAAAGTGTGGTCCACTTCTCTTCTTATCACCCTTCTGCTTATTGACAGAATTACCATGAATTACATTTTCCTGCAATTTCAAATTATGATTTCCTCCTTACCATATTGATCGGTTTTCGTTTTGTGGGGTTTTGGGGGTTTTTTTGTGGTGGTTTTTTTTTTTTTTTTCAGTTGGTTGGTCATATGGTTTTCTGGTAGGTTGACCTTTGTGTGATAGAGATGGCAGACTGTCCACCATTCCACAGAAACTAGCACAGCATATGTGGGAGATCTTAGGGTTCATGTCCTCATTACATCTTCTCTCTTCTGAATTCTTTTCTATTTTTCACTGCAATCTATTTTTCACTGGCTTTTCTCTCATTAATGCCATAAAAAGGTCAAACTGAACTTTTCATCTCATCCAGTTTTTGTTTTGTTATTTTGTTTGTGAGGTCAAAAATAGGCAAAAAGAATTTGTCTATGCTGAACTGAAAATCTCCTTTTAATATCTACACTAATAGCACTGGGATGAAAAAATAGGTTGGAGAAAGTTTTAATCTTTGAAGTGCATTATCAAGTAAAACAAGCACAGTGAAATGTGGAAATAAACAGAAAAACAAGAGGAGTTTCTTGTCAATAGTTTTTGGTAACTGGAAAATTGTCAGAGCCCAGAAAGGCCATAAAGACTTCATTGTGTCTGTCAATCAAGTTTTAGAGCCAGATAGTTACAAGGCAAATTCATTCTCAATATACAACCTCTGGAATGATGACCATAGAATTCAACTAATCAGACATGACCGAAATATCAAGATCCGCATAAAGAAATCTTTCACTCATCTGGGTTATTATATCAAGAGATTTTTTTTTTCATCTGATAGGGCATGAAAGTAATTTACTTATTTATAGTTTCTTCTTATTTCATAGTGATAGTGCTTGCCATCCTCCCATACAGCTGCAGAGTTCCTTAAATAGGAAAGACATAGACTGAATAATCATAATTGCTACTAAAAAGGAGAAACACAAAAGGGTTGGACTCAAAAGAAGATCCAAACCCAGCTATGATGCCCTGCACCCTCTGTGTTATATGTTAGCATTATTTCTTTTAAATGTAATGTTGAAACCCATTTAAGCTCAGATGTTGTCACTGGCAGCTCATAAAAACACCAGTTTAAGCAGACCCACGCTAGCTGAGCATCCCATTAGCCTGTCTCGGACAATGGCCAGCACCTACAGCTCAGGGGAAAAAGCTTAAGAAACACAACAATGATTTGTTCCTCTTTCCTTCTAGTGATCACTGCTGTAGGCATTTCCTCCTCTTGATATCACATTAGGGCCATTGTTTAGTTATCCTCGATGGACCTTTCTCCAACTGACTTGCCTGATTCCATTTTGAACCTGCTAATATTTTTCACATCCAAACTTAATTTAGCAGTGAGTCATACAGCTCAATATCTTGTTGTGTGGAAAACTGTTCCCTTTGGTTTTAACTGTTTTTAAACCTGTCATTGGATAAATTGTTTTGTTTATATGGCAAGGAAAAACGAACAATTATTCCTTATTCATCTTCTTTGTCCTAGTTGTGGTTTTATAAATCTCCTCTCCCCACACACACAAGCCATCCTGAGCTGAAGAAAGATAGCCTGCTTTGCTTGAGCAACTGCTGAGCCATACCTGCAGCCACCCTTGTCCCCCTTCAGAGTACTCCAGGTTCTACTTTATACTTTCAGAGGGAGCATCATCAGAGTTATATCAACACACTTGCCAGATATGAAAAATGTGTAACAATGGAAGCACTCCAGGACATAAAATAATAGGATTTTTGGTTTGTCTATAGATTTAATGAGTAACTGGTTTGGGAGTTTGGTTGGTTTTATCTTGAATAGAAGGGTGATTTTTTCATCTCTCTTTCTAAATAAGTTCAAGCTGCTTTACATTTGAACTAAGCAAGTTAGAACTTGCTCTAGAATAAGAATGTTCACTCATAGATGCAATCTGAAGCAGATAACCATTTTAAAAAGTCTCCCTATTCTGTTGTACATCAATCTGCATCCATCAACAAACCCTCAGTCTCATAATTTTCTGCATTTCTTTCACAGGAGCACTGTGTGGATTAATTAATGCACACTGTTGGTTGAATCTAATTAGTGACAAAATTTAATTACCTTCAACACTAGTTGACTCTTCTCCACATGTGCAAACTATAATTTCCTATTCCTTTGGGATACATTTGTCATATGGGCCACACATGTTTCATAAATTGAAATGTGTTGGAGGTTCTCCTTATTCTGGGAAATTTGTGTGGTCTGCAAACGAGAGACACAAGCAAGAGTTCAAAAGGCTTCAGTAGAATACAGTCTCCTCTAGCACAGTAGATACACAGGTCAATAAACATCCAAGTAGCGCACCTAAGTTGATACTAACTACTGTGTGTGCTACTTAGACAGAGCCGAGGGCTGAATTGCCTCCTAGTCTCACTCTGTTGAAGCATGAATATCATCCAGAGTTTTAACTCAGAAGAAGAAAACTATTGTCCATTCAGTCCTGCACAAATCTCTAATGAAACAGTTAAATGGCAAATCCCACAGGTATTTCTAGCAATCAACATTTATGAGAAAACACTATATTGTGGGAATCAAAATTGTCATTGAAACAGAACATTTTCTTAAGCCCAATGTCTAGTATGCATTTTAAGTTCATCTGAATGGTTTTCTTCCGCAGTTTGATGGAGTTCACTCTTGACCAATAACAGTTAAAGACTCTGCAAGATAAGACAGTGGTGCTCTTACTAGGTTCAAGGCATTGAGAAAACAAGAGAGATCTAGATGGCAGTGAGCCAGGACAGCCTCAAGGAACTTGGATTTGAGTTCTGGTATTGCTGATGACTTGTATTATAGACATGGTAATTTTTCACTTCTGATTTTATCTGGTTTGCTCAGCTGTAATGTATTTGCAGAAGACAATTTTTGCTACGTATGTGTAGTCAAACACAATGCAGTCCTCCTTCTCTCTTGGATGTCTGCTAGCCAGATTCGCGGCTTGAAAACCTAACAACAGAGGTATTTCCTAAACTTGCCTGCAGAATATCTTTATACGCTTTGTAATTTCATGAAATTATTAAGGATTAGTTAGCTGAAGTCAGGAGGAAGTGTCTTTTTTAGCAGTGGAGGTGAGTCCTTACTCTTTGAGTCTTGTCATATTGTTTCTTACTGAGCAATGGTTCCTTGCACAGCTGCTCAAACTAGTGACTCACAGATTCCAAGATACAAGAGTCTTGTTCTTGCCCATGCACGTGCCATCCTGTCCATTCCTATTGATTCATTTCCAGGCTGAGGGCAGTCTAAGTGACTGGCCCAGCAGGATAAATTACTCAGCAGAAGAGCTGGGATGTCTTCTACTAGGTTAGGGTAGCATCCAGAAGAGTCCAGATGTCAAGTGTGTAGTGTAGGAGCAGGGCAGGGGAGAAGAGAGGCCAGTCAAGGGTCACACTTCCTCTTTGTTGGCCACCATAGGACACCAGGTTTGCTCAGTCGTCCAAGGAGCTGCAGCTCAATAAACTATTAAATTGTCTTCAGTTGTGTATTGGAGGCCTAGAAGTCTCTAAAACTCTAGGCTGGCCCGATTTCTTTATGAATTCATGCAGTACGATCACTTACTTCCTTTACCAGAGGCATTAATTCAAATGCTGTGTCCCCAATATATCTTTGTTAACAATGACACAGATTAGTAAACATACTTCACTGTTGGAGCGATGACTGTCTTCCGTAGGGAGGGAGCAGTCTGTTTTGGCATTCTAGGAACCTGTCTTCATTTCAACAACAGACTTTGTTTTGCATGGCTGCATAACATGAAACAAAGTTGAATAATGGTCATGTTTAAGGTTACTACTGCGGATTTAAACTTTTCAGCTACAGGGGAAAAAGTCTTACATTTTTTTCATCACAATCTCTGTCGAAAATGTTTGAATCTGCCTAGTAATAATTATTTTTTCCTAACCCAGTAAGATCTTCCAGCAAATACAAAGAGCTGCCTAGAGTTCTGACACCATGCAGATCTGTTTTGTTATTTGTTTAACAAAACAAACTCCTTGATAAACCAGGAGTTTTCTTACAATAGGATGCATATTTTGGCTTTTGAAATGCAGCAAGGAGCACAGGAAATTATATGTGCTGACAAATGGATTCTGAACTTTTGTTAGGAGGAAACAATTTCAGAGCCTCCACTAGGAAAACTCCACCCATCTTGTTACATGGTGTTTTAACCACTAGCTGTTTAATGACTTCTGTGTTATGAAGGACATGTATGTTTACTTTTAGAATAGATTCTTATACTCAACCCTGCTTGAACACAAAATTTCATGGATAAATAATCATTTCATTAAATGTTTTGGAAAAAAACCCTTCTGTTGTTGTAAACATTTAGAGGAATGGTCTCTTGCCTTTTGACCCTTCTGGAATTTCCTCCCTACATGTCCATACCTAATTGGCTGAATACCAAAACCCTCCCAAAATAGGAGACTAGATAAGACCCCTGTATTTTCTTTGTTCTCTCTCTTGCTGCCCCTGGACCCCTTCGAGGAATAAACGCCTTAGAACAATCTGGGGGTAAGAGCCTCTTTTAGATCTTTTGTCCTGTCCCTTCAGAGATATTCCTCCAAAGCCTCTCCAGAGCTAGCCCCGGGGGGGAGCTGCGGGAGGAATATTTTCATTCTGTATTTAAGTGTCAAGTTCTGTGTTCTTTCAACATAAAAAAACTCTTCTCCTACCATGTAATAGCAGAAACATTGCTATTAACTGGAGCTTCAAAGCCATGATGATGATTTCCATAATACATAGCATGTGGGTCTCTCCCCGTAGCATCTTGTAATAAGGGGAGGGTCTTTCTCAAACAGGCTTGACATATGTTCTTACTATCTGTTTTTCTTGAGGTAATTTAAAGACGAAGGACAAGGCACAGTGGAACAGAAGATTTGCTCTTGTGGGTGAGGGACGGTCAGGAAGGTCAGTGTCTCAGGGCTGGGATTTCCCATCCATGCTGTGTACACTTGGCTGGGCCACTGACCATTGTTTCAAGTGATACGCTGTGCTGGCTCCCAAGGTGATTTTTTTCTATGTCACATTTACAAAACAAGCTCTTCTCACAATATCTGGGATACCGACTCATTGTGGCTTCTGTGAATGCGGGGGACATTCCTGGCATATTCCAGGACCGAGACATTTGAAGGCCCCTCAATGACTGGAAATGGGACTGAACCTTTCTTGAAGGTACATGAACTGTGAATCTGAGAGTAAAATTTACTTTTCACTGGGGGAAAAACACAGTGCTGTCTTGCCTTTCTGCATGGTCTTTTCTTTAGGGCAATGTATATTGCACACATTTTTGTCATTATACAGTAAGAGTATGGAGTGATAGTGTCTGACATGGAGCTGTTGTTCCTTCAAGTTTTCCTTACTCTGGAGTTCCTGATTTCTTAAGGAAGCTGTACCAATCAGGGCACCCCTTCTAACGTTAGACTGTGAAAAAGAAAGACAGAGGAATGCCTCAAGTGTTTTGGGACTAAGCCTTCTAGGGAAGAAGTATTAACTTCATTAACCAATCTTCTTCTATTACAGCATTGACTTTGTCTCTTTGACTTTGGAATATTCTTTGCTATACTCCAAGGAGAGAAACCTGTATTACAGAAATGAAGAAAACAATAGAATAATGGATAAACAGTCTAAAACTTTTGGCTTTTAAACACCATGGCTTATTTAATCTCCCCTCTAACTATCTGCTTGCTCTCTCCTCACATGTTAGATAAACTCTCGGGGTCACATATGTCATCTGGTTTGGGGGAGTTAATCTCCTAGGACAAGGAGGTCAAATGTATCAACTATAACACACCAATCAATATAATGGTTGACTGGTGAAGTTCTATAAATTAATGCAAATTATTAAAACTAGAATCACTCTCCTTATTGTAAGAATGACACTTCCATGGAACATAGACCTTTTGTAAAGGTGGGGTTGCCTCTTGACTTGTTTCCTACTTCCAGATTTCCTTTTTAACCATGGCAGGAACACTGGGATTGTGACAAGAGGAAGGGGAAACACAGAACAGTTAGTAGCAGTAAGTTTTCTCATGTTTAGAAATAGCCTCTGTGTGCAAAAACAATTGTCAGCAGCTTTCAGCAATTTCAGTGATGAGTTTTGTTTTCTCAGACCTGACCACCCCCTCTTCATCAGTCTTTTCACATGCATCAGTCATGAATCTGAGTCTCTCAGCATCCTCATGCTGAGCTGTCATTAATCAGTCTGCACTTTGGAAACGGCTTATGAGTCTGGTTATGGCACAGCTTATGCAGCAGCAACCAGCTCTATTGCAGCTTATTCTAAGTACAGTAAAGCTTTTCACTGTCCTGTATAAGAGGAAAGATAGAAATGTAAGTTCTTCCAGACCATTAGGAGAACCGATGGCGAATTGCTGTCAGCCATTCCAGAGAAATAAGTAACAAAGGGTCAAGTCTGATGTACACTCACTAGGAGTGGTGTGTATACTCTTATCTGGTGTCTGAAGTCAGATGCGACTTTTTAATTATTTTCATGCCTTATAACATCAATATAAGCTACTACACAAGCTCACCAGTGGGGCACAGCATAGTTCTGGTGTGAAAAAACACAGCTAAGATTTGAGACCAGTGCTCAAATTCCAGCCTCATTACACCATAACATTCTAAGTTACAATTTTCTGTCATTAAACCTCTTCTATGGGTGGCGAAAGCTGAACAGCAGTGAAGACTCAAACCATTGTGTTACACAGTGAACCGTGCCACACCAGGATAAAGTCAAACAATGGAATAGTAAACACATCCAAATCCCATCTATGCTACTGCATCCACCAGTAGTACTGCAACTGCACCACGGGATCCTGAATTGCAAGTCCTTTTATTTGAGGGCAAGGGACACACATCCTAAAGAATACTATAATTTTATCACTTAGTTTGTTGTATCAGTCCAAAATGCTGTAGTAAGTGTCCAGATCAATTATGCTTTTTCATAACTGCCAGGTTTTGTAGGGTAATGCTAAAAAATCTAGTACTTTGGTTTATTACATTCAGAATCAGAACGACCTACACCCTTCTCAATTTGGGTGCATAAATATAGCTGTAGGTGTCTGTTCATATTTTTTATGTTTGTTTGCAGAAGAATGGTTCTACTCTGCACAGTTCTGTCCTGCATGAGGAACCATCAACGATTATGTTGTGGTTATTACATACAAAAATGGAAGAAAATAACAGCTTCTTTCATACTCAAATGTAAAGTAGAGGTGAAAGGAAAGGTTTAGTTGCAGTAACCTTTGCTGCTTCAGCTATTTGCACTAATAGGGGTAAGTGCTTTAGTGCAACTGCTTTTGCTTTCAAAGTGCCTCATCCTGTCTCCCTTTGGTTCTGGGGACCGGGTGGAAGGTTTGCTCTATCTGCAGGGAATCTGTCTGCTCTCACCTGCAATCAAAAGACTGATGTACCACACCCAGGCCCTGATGAGAGCTGTCTTCCTTCAGTGCAGCAGACCCCAGGCAGATATGGATGGAGTTCCTAAATGTCAGGTGGGAGAGAGGTGAGAAAGGTTGTACCCAACCTAACCAGGTCTGTTACAAAGTTTTGGGCATGCTCTAACTTTGATTAATGAACTGTTCTGCCCCAAATATTTCTTGGATGTCTATATTACCATTTTCAATTGTGCTAACTCAAACAAACCACCAATCAATTAACTAGAATTACAAAACTCTAGGCTAAACAAAGCCATCGTGAAGAAACTGGCTTTCAGCCCAGTATCTGCTGATGATGGGATATGAATCAGTCTATTGATTCTGCAGCTCTTGAATTCTTGTACAAAAAAAAAAAAAACAAACCCAAAACCAAAAAACAATGCTATTTGCCTTTTCAATAGGGAGAGGAAAAAAAATCCCATTTTATTCGGTACCTCCCTTTAGAAAAGGCAAACTACATTACTGAGCCAATTTTTAGAAGGTTGTACAGAAAGAAGTACCTCCAGCACATTAGGAAAACTTTAGCTTATAGTTATACAAACGCTAGAAGAAAGGCAAGAACACTACATTTTAAATTAGATTTATATGTCCACCTGTCAAAAATGCTGTACAAACTTTTTGAGGTATTTTTATCTTTCATCGAGAATGCAATTTGAGAAGACAAAACAGCTCTTTCAAGTTTTTGTGCTGGTGACTGTCAAATTTATTGCTAATACTGTAATATTTAGTGCTTTTCATCTGGCTTCAGATGACAGAATGCTAAAATGTATGAAGATCTCAGCCTCTAGTAGTCATGCTTTGGGGGAAAAACTTGGAAACTTGAAACAAACACACACAAACAGCTTAAATAAGGGGACAAGCAACAGCAACTGAAAACATCACTTTCCTAAACCTCTTCTTTTTAATTAATTCTCTGCTCTGGAGGAGCAGTTTCATGGTTTTTCAATATGTGAGGGTTTCCAATATAAAAAAGCATGCAGTAATTGTAAAAGCAATAACCAGTCCAGCTGCATTCCCTGTGCAGAAACTGAGAGGGACAACAAGCCATAAATAGTGGTGTCACCGCCACTCTTTGCCTCGGTTAAGGAGTATTATTATTCTGAACACAAAACAAACTATTGCTTGGGCTCCAACTGAAAGTTTCAAAGCCTCATAAATCTGCCAGGTCAAAGCCAATTTTCACTGGAATTTTGGAAGGGAACTTCTTGAGAGAAATATCCAGTGCTAATTTTAATTTCCTTTTACTACTTGTTTTAAGAGCCTTGTCCAAACCCAAATTGTTCTTCAAATAGAAGAATAAAAATTTTCCTCTGATTCACCTCATTCTGTGTGTGTCTGTAGCTCAGCACTAGTCTACTACAGCAAACACGAACAGAGCATCTACAATGAATATATATTCTCCTTTAACCCAAAGCTGCTGAGAACTGTCTTTAGGCACAGATTGATGTGGTAAGTGACTGCATTTTAATTACTGATGGGCTTTAGGTAGAATATTGTTGTCTAAGCTGTTGTCTCCAAGGTCCCAGACAAGGCAGGTGCTTTGCCTTCGGTGTAAACCTTTTTTAGGTTTGTTCAATAAAAGGTTTGGAAACTGCTGCCAATGAGGAGAGCTGCTGGCTCCAAAACATGAAGAGGAAGGTTTTGATTATTTTTTTAATAAAAAGGAAAAATCCTTCCATGAGAGCTCAGCAGACATCTGAGGCAATTTTCAGAAAAGTCTACTCTAAAGGAAGGATGTGTGTCTGTGCTTTCTCTCTGATTGCCCTTCCAAGAATATTTTTTTTCCACAACTTTTTCTGCTTTGGAGTACCTTCCCAGCTGAAGAGGCCAGCCTTCCCAGCCTTATTGAAAGGGAGAGGGGGCAGGTCAGAAATTACGGCATTTTTCCTCCCTTTTCCTAACAAACTGCTCTTCTATCACTACCTTCCTGCTATAACACTTAATTGTCTTCATGCATTGTATTATACACAGAAAACCTGCTTGCAGCACAGTGTTTTCTAGACTCAGTACTTTATCTTTATAATATACGGCATTACATTTGCTAATATGCAAAAGAAACAAGATGAGCAATATAAGCTAAAATCTGAGGTCTCTTTCTTTCTAGGGATATTTATTCCATTTTCATGGTTATGAAATTATGCTCTTCTGTGCAAAAAAATTGGCTCTGAGCATCAATGAATGCAGTGATAGAATAGACATGATTCGTCCAAGATCCCTATAAAGAACTTAAAAATTGAGAAAAGTGGCAAAATGGTAGGTTATAGAGTGAGAGCAATTGATCAGGATATTGGTTATTGTGAGAAAATTCTCTTTTTGCCCCACTTGCTAAATCTTTTGCCCCAGAGAGGAGCAACTAATTTTAACAAACATTTGGTGTTTGAGTTTTTGTTTATTTGTTTGGCTGTTTGTTTGTTTGTTTTGGGGTATGGTTTTTGTTTGTTTTGCTTTTGTTGGTTTTTGGTAGGTTTTTTTTTTGTGGACTATACAATAGGTTAATACCATACACTCAGCCAGTCAAAACACATGGTCTTGGGCTAAAGAAAGGCAGCATAAAAGTGTGGGGTTTTTTTCAATGAAAAGAAAAAAGGTAGTAAAAAGGACTACTTTACATAGTTCATTAGGGTAGAACAGAAAAATATTCTGCCTCTAACATGGATTTAAACAAAGATGTTTCTTTGCTTGTTAACTGCTCTCAAAAGGGACCTCATTCTGGAAAACATGCTGAAAAAAGTTTTTCTTTGTGTACCATGAATATCAGCTGTGGTAGACAAAGAAAGATTCTTTGTGACTCTCCTGTTTTTATACACGGAAACAAATAGCATTGTCTGCATCTAGAGGTATCGCTTTCCAGTGAAACAGTTTTATGTCATACCAGTCCATAAAATTCAGAAAAATAATTGTACTATTGCTGGCCATAATAACATGTTGTGATTAAAACAGATCTTCACTCTGCAGGTCAAAATCAACTATGCAGGCTTGTGAGCATTTTTTAGCTTTTTCCTTCTTTATTTTTGCCCCAGATTGACCCTGCACTTCTGGACTTCTTGCTCTACCAGGATATCTCAACCTTATTAACATAGGTTCTTATTGAAGTGGGCTCTGTGCAGCAGTGTGCAACACTGACATGGTTGTCTCATGGAAAGCACAGCTGTGAAGACCTTCCTCCTGGAATGGCAAAACAGATAGTTACTATCAAAGCAAATTTAGGCTTCAGACACAAGCGCTTCTTGCCTTTTTTAATGCCTTGATATTTTGTGAACTATAGCAGTGTCTTGTAGGTGAAAAGAAATTTGCAGCTGGAGGGTGTCAGAGCTTTTCCCAGCAGTATCCTTGTCAATAAAACGGCCTGAAAGTTTGTTTATAGCCTTGGCAAAGCCATCATAGGCTGAATTAGTCACAGCAGTGAAGCTATCTGCTCAATGGTAGGGAATCTTCATATTACAAACTTTTTGTATAAACCTCATGAGGTTTAATAGGAATTACTTTACATACTAGTAAAATCTATAGATTTTTAGAAACCCTAGAGCTTGTTTTTACTCATTCCAACACTTAGCAAAACTAAAGTGTATTCCTCTAGCTCCTAGGCTTTTCTCTCTTAGCTTTCTCCCAGATGCTGCTGCTAAATGTTCAGCGTGCATGGATGAGTCTGGAGACTTGGCGGGAAGGCAAAGAAAGTCTGGGGCTCAGGAATATTGCCGTCTTTCACTCTCTCTCTCTCAGTGAACTTCCCAGAGTGGCTGCTTGTCTTGTTTAGCCAGTAGTGTGGTTATGATCCCATCAAATGATTGAGCAAGAATGCAATTCCATGGTATAGTTTACAAATCTTTTGGAAGATTGGTATTTACAATCTGTTTCAAATTTTTGGACCCCTGTAAAGTGAATCTAAGTCTACTGAAGTAAACTTTCTTTTCTCAGGTGTCTTTCCAGGTCTCCTAGCAGTAGACTACAAGTCAAAGACCACTGATCTAGAAAAAGAGACCTCTCTTCCAGCTGAAATTTAAACTACATTTACTCAAAGGTTCAGAACACTTTCAACACCACTTAGATTGTAAATTCCCTGTTATAAGGACTTTTTCCTTCTTTTTTACAAACAGCGCATTCAGTTCATTGGTCACTGTGCTTTGTGAGCATTATTGCAGTATAAATAATAAATAATAAATGATAGTTTCATCCAGGGGTCCTCAAAAATATCACTCTGTAAGGAAGTTTCTAATCACTAGATTTGGAATATTTGGAAATTATTACTGTTATATTCTCAGAAGCAGGATGTGTTTCATGATGGTTGGTAGACTGGAGGTATGAGGTAAACACTGTCATGGCTGAGTTTTTGTGATTGCACCCTAACTTGTACAGCTTTCATGAGAGAAGCCAAGACTGAAAGGAAACATGGGAGTTTCATGGAGCACAATTACAGTTGTTTATTCAATTATTAGCTAGTCCTGAAATGACTCACAACACAGCTGCTTAGATTTACAGGCAGTTAACAGACTTAAGTGTTTGTTGACTTTTTTGTTCAAAGTGATGTAGTGGGACACTGTCCTGGGACAGATGTACCACAAAGTTGAAGGCTTGAGGAAACAGAAAAGAGTTTTGTCTGTTTCTTACATCAGCTGCCTTGTCAATGGCTGTGAGAAAGATACCATGAAAGTGATTTTATCTGTTATATCTTGAGATAGCAGAGTAATCTAGTAACAGTATTCAGTGAAAGTTGAGCACTGTTGTCTCTGAGACACTCTGAAAATTCTGGGATTCTCTGATCTGCTATTTTCAAATGCTCCAATCTTGATGTGACTTTATTTGGTAACTCCTGGATCTGTAATAATAATACAGTGTGCTGGCTGCTTGACTGGTGGAATTTTTTCCAAACAGTGGTAATTGACATTCAGCTGTGCCTCAGAATAATTTGGAACTGTTTAGATTACATTAAAATTCAAATTTCATACTTTTTATATAGAGAATTGTTTTGTGAACAAGAGCAGAATAGCCAGTAAGTATAGGCCATGTCATGTCATACAAACAAGTATTTACAAAATGCTGCAACACATTGCCTTTTCTAAATGATATTGTTTCCGATTTTAATTCAGGCTTGTTCTCCTGTACTAGACTTCTACATTAAATAGAAGGAATTAACAACACTGACCATAACACCTTAGGAATTGGGGGTTTTCTTTTTTACTTCTTAATTTTTTTCTATTTTTCTTCCTTATTCCATTAGCTCACAGAGGTATCTCTTCTACTCTTAATCTCCTTTGTCTGACATTGAGGTACCATCTTTTTTCTTGCTTCTGTCTAAAGTATTTTTTATTTTATATGCTATATACAACCATTAAAAAATCAAAAGCATCTATCCCTACTGTAGGTAGCAGGATTTGTAAAAACTGTAAGAGATTCTCTGTCTTTTTGTCAATGACGGGTCTTCAGTTTAGGGCTTGCATCCTTCTTCTGGACAGGCACTGACCGAGGTCAATGCAGGTTCCCATTTGGGGGTTAACAGCCTTCATTGTTACAAGTCCTGATAAAGCTTTAGACTTCCTTTTCCACAGCCCTGTTCACACTCATGTAGATAGGTGCAGAATGAAATCACAGTGAGTTTGTTACATCTTTGTTCTGTCTTGATGGGATCTGAAATATCACCTTCCCTTGACAAGTCTGCAGTGGCTGAGAGTGAGTTTTTGAGTGTTGCTCAAAGTTCATGAGGGTTGTGCTGAATTATGCCCACTGCCCATGATCTGGTTGTCTTCTTCCACTCATAGAATTTACTAAGAGAGAGGAAAATCTTTTGCTGTGGTAGTAGCTTAGGACAGCACGGGATGCAGCTTTGATTAGGATTGGGACGGCTGAACAGTGGCCAAACAGTTATCTGATAGGTGATTTGGACTGCATGCTGCATTAGACAGCGATACAGCAAAGGAGATTACAGTCCTCTTAGCTCCTTCTTGGAAATTTGCCCCTTGGGATCGTTTCTGATCCATCCTCACAGAACTGCCCTTGCAAACTGCCTGCTCTGGGGTCCTCACTCTCTGATGTGCAGCAAACCAAACTAAATGCAAGGAAGAATCCAGGGCCAGTTGTGTTTGAGAAAAATACTCCAGGGACTAGATGGCGATCTTGGAGAAGTTAGGGCTGAATTTAGTTTCTTGCCTAAAAATAAGTGCATGTTACTACTTATTACTCAGAGAGTAGTTTAAAACAATTAGTCTAATTATTGCGGAGCATTGTGCTGTAAAAGCTACAGCTGAAAGTAGGGAACCACAAGATTCTCGTGTAAGTAGTAAAAGTTTTTTTTAATAACCTAGATGAGTCAGAAGAAACCAGTGCTTATATATTTGAAGGAGTTTCCTTGAAGCTGGAGTCCTGTAATCAGATGAGCTCATCTGCCATCTGAGCAACCTGTATTGGCAGTGCTGAAAAGTAACTCTTAGTTGCTGCTTAAAGCAAGTCTAATATACTCCTTGTTGTACTCTGAAGACCCTGGACCTGATCCTGCTTTTTTGTACATGGAGACTCACCACAAAGCATCCAGCAAGAAAAAGTGCTTTTAAAGAGCATGATCTTGCATCCCCTAAATAAAACACAAAAGATGAATGTCTCATCGTGATGTCTTAACACTCTTTTTGTGAATAATCAATTTAAGCCAAAAAGAGGCAGCTGAATTTTGAGAAACAAGCACCTCCTGTGTGCCCAGTAAGGCTGTTGGCTGTGCAACCAACTAAACTGAGAAGAGGACCCTGCTCCAGCTTTATTTTGACTGTCCTGTCCAGAGAATATGAGGTCAGCATCTTCCATCCTGGAGGGGTTGCAATGGTTCATCCTTAACTGGTGGCTTTGTTACGAGAAGCATGGAACTAATGGGCATTTTCTTCTAGAGCAAGATGGCTGAGGACCAAAGTTTGAAATTAACAGCTCAATTCCAGCCTTATAACCTAAAATACTCCAAAGAAAATTTAATTGGGAAGAAGATGAGCCCTTGTAAGACTGAAACATGTTTTTTGTTTGCAAGGGTGTAGATGCAAATGTTTTCAGGAATAATAGAGAAGAAAAACTTTCTGGAGAAGAACAGACGGGAAATGTAGACAGATATTATTTATCACAATGAAAAAAGCATCATGGTGGAGGTTGTGCTTAAGACCCAAGACTTGTAAGGAATTTGAGACCTGAGCTGACAACATAATTGCACTAGCTTTTGAACTTAGCAGAAGCCTATTTCATGGAAACTGCAGCTGGTCTCCGTGCTTTTTTTTTTTTTTTTTTTTAAATGAGATACGCTTGCATTTGTGGAAGATTCAAGCAGTGCTGCTCTGTGGAAAAGCAAATCATCTCAAAGATGTTTACTTCTGCATGGAAATATTCCCAGACAAAGGAGTCAAACCTTCTCTTTAGAAAGATTAAGTTCAGTCAATTCCTTCTGTACAATATTTTGTTCTTTTCTTATGTTGACAGTCTTCATACTTGTAACCACTAAACTTCATCCTCTTACTCCCATTCTTTATGCACACTATTTGTTTCCCAAGGCAAGTGGCATGCAAAGTCATCTTGTATTTAAAGTACTTCCACTTAAACTTTACAGTAAGATTGGGAGTAAGATATTTTGAACTTTGTGATTAAATGTTTTAGCAGCTGTTGCTGTAAAGACTTCAATATGCTTCCAGGTTTTTTTCACACAGGTATCTCATCAACTTGAAGGTAATTGAATACCTACAGGATACAGGCATAAAGTAGGTATGATAGCATTTTATTTGATATTAATGATTTTACTGGAGCATATAATTACTGAAATGGTTGTGTACTCCCTGCTAATTAAATTGTATTGTGGGTGGAATAAATAATTTGGATACAAGGCAAGGAGCATATTGCATTTATTATTATTGTTATTATTATTATTATTGATATTGTTGTTATTATTATTATTGCTGCTGCTGACTGGGGAGTGCCCAGGTTAATATTATACCCGTTTTCCCTGTTTTACACCCTTGTGCATGGCACGGATGATGCAGTTTTCTTCTACAGATCCTCCCCCTCATCAAACAATCAATTCTGGGATGTGTGTTTGTCTTTTAAGTGTGTGTGTGTGTGTGTGTGTGATGTCTCTACAAGTAGTAGTTTTCTGTTATTGTAGAGACAGGATTCCACCCCCCCCCCCCCCGATTCCAACTCAGAACAAATAAACTTGTGCTTCTCCTCAAGTGAATACTGGAATTCATCATCAGTCAGCAACACTGAAGTGACAGTGATTTCTGTACAATTAAAGGCATTGGTTACAGTTTTGCTGAGTCACAGCCAGAATGAGGAAAACATTGTTTCAGCGACTGGTGCAGTTCTGAGCTGGTGATGTAAAGAAGTGCTGTGATGTTTGAGAACTTGTGTGTATGTACAAATTATTGGTAGATCAGTTGATATAAGCAGACCTCCTAGAAGGAAAATGATGTTAAGTTACAGATGCCCAACATAGTAAGCACATCACTTTCAAGAAAAGTCGTGGTCACCATTGTGAAAGACATCAACTCATTAGTGGTGCAAGATTCTGACTGCCAGGGCAGCAGGAGGGATACAGGTGAAGAGCTGGCAGATGGAGCTGGATCCCACCTTATGTATGGGGGAAGGCAGAGATTCTGCAGTGTGAGAGTGTGAGGGATGCTGTGAGAGTGAGCAGAAAAAGATGTGTGTCGAAAAAGGTGGATCTAGGGGGAACAAAGACTTGCTTCTTGCCTGTGCACAGGAGTGCTGCTGAGGGTGACTGACAACAACTGGTGTTCCCCATGTGCAGCTGACCTTCTGGTGCACCGGCAAAACCCAGGAGAAATATTCACCTGCCTGCAGCTTCCTTGTCACTCGTGCCCTTTTACCGATAGTCAGGTGAATTACCTTCAAAGACAGGAGTTCCCACAATTTGTCCATGTATCTAATTCCTCAAAAAATGGGTGGTTCTTCAGATACACTAGTTTGTGTTACAGTGTTGTAAAGCTTGACCTTTAAACCACCCTCATTCTTTCTGCAACAATGATCCTACATTATCAGTCAGTCGCCTTAAAACTCAGGGTATTTTGTCAGTCTACTGTAATGTTATTTTTAGCACAAGCAAACAGAAACCAGACAGACTCATGATCAGTTCTTTAGGGAAATGGAGGTAGAAGGATGGAGAGAGAGCAAGAGACTTCTCCTCTTGAAGATTTTTCCTGTTAGTCACAGCACTGAGGAAAAACAAACTCCATATGGAACAGATCATGTAAGGCTTTTAAAACATATTTGGAGAGACTGTACAGTTTCTTAAAGGAACTTGGAATAGTCTGTGGTTTGGGGGTTTTTCTGTATTTCCCATTTGGGAACGTGTGTGCATTTTCATTTGTTTTAATTTGGATCGAGTTAAATGAATCAAGCAGTAGTTTGTTTTATTACCATCTTTCAAAGATCTATTCATAAAAGAAAAGCATTCCCTGATTCCCCAAATGGGAAAGAGTTACAAATGCTTCTTTCCCAGTAGTTTCATCAGAGGAGTTTTGCTGCTTTTTTTTCCTCTTTTTTTTTTCTATTGACTTGCAAAAGAAGGCTAACTTTTTGTTCCCAGCACAAGGCCAGAGTGTAGTGTGCTGAGGCAAGGATGCATGCTTAGCTGGATGCTGATTTCAGATATGGAATAGCTATGCAGTGCAGATGACAACTGCATTTAGTGTAGTCACTAAATCTCATCTGAAATTGCCCTTTTTCCTCTTGCCCTCCTGTCATGCAACTTTGTAGAATATAATTCCATAATATTACCTGTGGAGTCCAGCCTTCTGTGATCTGCCTTTTCTGCCTGATAGGACCGTGATGGCTCACAAGGAGATAGGAGTGGAGTGAGATTTAGCCCTTGATGGTAAGGTTCTTCACCCAGAGGGTGGTTGGGCGTTGGAACAGACTCCCCAGGGAAGTGGTCACAGCACCAGCCTGACAGAGTTCAAGGAGCATTTGGACAACACTGGGGCACAGAGTGGGATTCCTGAAGCTGTGCTCTGCAGGATCAGGACTTGGACTTGATGATCCTTGAGAGTCCCTTTCAACTCAGAATATTCTGTGATTCTATGATAACTATGCTGTAATTCTGCAATGTCAATAAATGTTATGTGCAAGAATAGTTGTCATTAAAACATTTGAAGTTTTTTTTTCTTGAAAAGGTAATATAGTCCCACTTATTGAACACAAAATTTTGTTTTGAAATGTGGCCAAAATGAACTCATAAATGTGGTAATCTTTTAAAATTCAGCACTGGACTGAAGAATATTCAGTGTGCATGTAGGGAAAGAGCTCTAGGCTTCTGAATGAGTGACAGAGAAACAGACCACGACAAGGGTGTTTTGGTGTTTTTTTTTGGTGGGGAGGGTTTGGTTTGTCTTTTTAGGATTCCAGCGAGAACAGGTAAGATGAGGGCAAACACTGAAACTTCCCGCTTTTCTGAATTACTGCTGTAATTACTTGTTTTGACATCTGAAATGTATGAGCTGTTCTAACCTCCCAATTTTCCTTGCATTCCACACACTGTATATTAGCATCAGTAGAGGGAGAAACATATATGGCTTTTGTTATAGAACAAAAGCAATACAGCTTTACTAAATGTGAAATACGGAATGAGGTTTTACAGGAAACCAAAGACTTTGTTAGGGCTCAGAGGAATAAGGAGCACTGAACATGTATGAAGAATTCAGGCTTTATGTGAGCCATTTCTTCTCTTTTGTGTGTGTCTTTTTAATTTATTCTTTTTTTAATATTGTGTAACTTTAAACTCACCTTTCCAAAGATGACCCAGAAGCCTGCCACGTGGCAGGTGTAATCTCTATCTACCACCTCTTGGAATTTGCTTTTTATGGGTCTGTATTTCGTGGTGGATTTGCCCCCTCCGCATTTTGGCAATTTGGCAACTCATTTACAGAAGCGCTCTCAGACCTGTGAATTGAATTCCAGACCTGTGGTGGCAGAGAGGAGCCCGTGGGTAGCTCGGCGAGGCGGGGATGGAGTTCGCAGCCGGCCGGAGAGGCTGTGACCTGACACACGGGGGAGGCAGGAGAGCCCAGCGCTTTTCCCTGCGTGAAAACAGTAGCGGATTTCTCTTCTTTTCTCTTTTCTTTTCTTTTCTTTTCTTTTCTTTTCTTTTCTTTTCTTTTCTTTTCTTTTCTTTTCTTTTCTTTTCTTTTCTTTTCTTTTCTTTTCTTTTCTTTTCTTTTCTTTTCCTCCATTCCCTTCTCATTCCTTCTTCTTCCCGGGGCTGTAATCCGACTGCTCTCTTTGGCTCCATGCCAGAGACAAATCCGAGTGGTTAATCTCTCTTCCCCCCCTTTCCCAGCCCCGGGGGCTGGGGGCGGCGGAGTAGGGAGAGAAAGGAGAGCAGAGCAAGCACCAGCGCAGAGCCCGGCCAGGCCTCCCGGGGAGGGGCTGAGGCAGCGGCTGGGCTGCGGGAGCTGTATGGAGGAGGGGAGTTTCACAGACTCCTCTGCCCAGCCGGGAGGAGGAGGAGGAAGTTTGGAGATTAAGCCGCTGCCCGGAGCTGCAGCGCACGGAGTGAGCCGGGGCGCGGTCACGGGCGCTGCCAGGGGGACACCCGGCCGGCGCCGCTGAATGGGCTGCGGAGCGGGGTAACCTCCCGCACTCCGGCCCGCACCCCTGCGCCTGGATTTTCAGCGGGAGGAAAAGCGGTGGGCGAGGGCAGAAGCCGGCGAGAGGCTGGCGGTGAGCGCTGCCGGGGGCTTTGTTCGGTGGGGCGCGCCGGGGAGGGGGCGGCGGCTCCCGGACCGGCTGGGCTCGGTGCGGGGCGGGCGGGCGGCGAGGTCCCCGGTGTCCCGCAGCGCCCGGAGCCGCGGCGGGGGCTGGCAGGGGAGCGGGCGGTCGGTGAGCGCAGCCTTTGTGCGCGCCCCACCGCTGCCCGCCGCAGGCACCGTGCGCCGGGCTCCCACCGTGGCCGCCGCGGCGCTTTGTGCTCCGCCGGAGCCCGAGGTAGCCTGGCCCAGCTGCACCGGCTCAGCCCGAGCCTGGGGGTTTCGTCGAGCTTCTTCGGCAAGGGAGGAGGTACTGCTTTTAAAATACGGTCAAATTCCGTAGGGCCTCAGGTTTTGTGGGGATGCTTTAGCAAATCCCCAAACCCCATTCTCTTTTTTTTACCCCCAATGTTTTAAAGTTAATGGGATTGTGATAAGTATGGCCTAAAGAGGTTTAAAAATACGATTGATCTATTGTTAAGTAGCAGGAACTTTGATTTTGGAGAGGCGGTGGGGCAGAGCTGCCCTATAGGACCTGTATGCATTTCCCCATATCCTGCGCTCGTCTTTTCCCTGCTTTGCGGGTCGTGTGTCCCACTCCTTCTTGCTGAAGAAGCCCTTCAGATCTCATCCTTCAGATAGCACTGACAGACCTGAGGCACCCGTTTCCTTCTTTCTTCGCAAGCCACACTGCTCCAAGTAGGAGGGAAAAGGACCTGAAACAGACGAACGTTCAGCTGGTTTCTGATACAGTCTCTCTTTAGTTGGCTTTTTTCCTTCTTTGATTATTAATTGGCAGACACAGAAAGAGCTGTGGCCTTCCTTTTTTTCTTTCAGTGTTTGCTGGTACTTCTGCAGTTTAATAACTCTGCCTAGAGAACCTGATGACTTATACGTGTTTTGAAAGCTGTGTAATTAGAGCCTACTAAATAGTCATCTTTTGCTACTGCTTCATTCTTGGAGGGAGCAGTCTTTGCTGCTGGAGAGTCGCGGTTCAAATTTCCCTAAGCGTTTGTTGCCCGTGCCTCTAGCTAAATTTATAAAGGAATCCTGTTAGCTTGTGTGAAGCTAAATCTGGCTGTAGCAACTCCTGGCTGTACAATTCACTGTGGTTGGCAAGGCACAATATATAGCTTCCTTGAGATTTATTTTTAGGGTTTTTTTTTTCCCCTGGTGTGTGTGGGGCATGTAGTTGTCATAATTTTGGGAACTCTTCACCAATGTGTGTGTGGGTGCTTTGGGATGAAAACATAAGAGTTATGCTAAGGTTAGGAAATGTATTAATAGAGTGCTTGTCTTGAAAATATGAGAAGGCAGTTTGAGATTGGTCTCTTAATGAATATTGGTATTGTTCTCGGGTCCATGCAGATGCTTAGCTATTAAACTTGGACTCTGCTTCTGCTCTGTGTTCTCAGTTGGCAAACTAGAAATGGTGCAAAACACTCTGATAAAAGGTTCAGTTTTAAATGTGTTCATTTATGGGAATCCTGGCACTTTCTCTCAAACCTAGAGAGCCCTAAGCAAACAACGTCTACCTGTGGCCACACAACTGAGTGCATCTCTGCAAAGTCATGCTATGACTCTAATACTAGGTGTTAAGGTGTTATTTTTCTTGTTGTTTTACTTTTGATTTTCCAAAAAAAGGGAAAGGGAAAAAAATAGGTGTGTAGCTAAATCAGTTTGTAATTTATAGTCTTACTAGATAACATCTTGCAAAGACAGCATTGACTTGATTTTTAAGTGGAAATCTTGAAGTACTGAACCTAGTTTGTTGGCAGCTCTCATCACTTCAGGACATCTGCTAATGTGTTCTTCCTTGGGCAGGATGTGAGACTACAAATTAACTGTCTAGATGCATACTTTGAAAGTAGAGTGTTTGATTGTGAGGCCATGGAAAAAGGTAGAAAGGGTTTGGAGCTAACTAACTGAACACTTGGTACCTGCCTGTGTGGAAGTGGAGTGTTTTTGTCTAGGTAGGTTTTTTTATGGGCTGTGTTTTGGGTTCCTTTGTAGTTTTGTTATTTTTTTTTTATTTTAAACCTTTGATGTGACCTAAAAAGTTAAAGCTAGAAGGAAAGTGAAAATATCTGCTTACTGTAAATGGCAAGTAGTGAGTTTGTGTACTTTTTGCTACTGTTACTTGTGTACGTTGGTATGTTTGAACCTTCACAGACACAGTCTTTCGTGTGGCACCGGTGATAGTATTTTTGTGAAGCCATTTGGAGTAGTATGTGTGTTTGAAAGCCTTCTTGTGTGCATCTGTTTGGATTGGGTTGCTGTATACCTGTTGTCCTCTGCCTTTCATAGGCTTGTTATTTCTTGGCTCCCATTCAGGAAAGGCTTTTTAAAGCCCGGCTACACATAGGGCTGTAGCAACTGACAAAGGCATTTACTTGAAGTAGTGCTTTATTGTCTTTGAATACAAACTCAGCAGTGCAAAGCTGGTCTGTTTCTCTAACCAGAGAACCCTAATAGAACTGTAACTTGACGTTGGCTTCTGTCATTTTACCTTGATTTGTGGTAGCATCACCCGTACAGCTTTTAGGCTCTGGTCAGTACTTTTGAGATCAACCCAAAAATGAGGAAATCAGGAACACAGTTATAAAATCTGCTGTTAGTAATTTTGAAGAGTAGATCCAGAGATTAGTCTGAGATACTGCTATTGAAAAAAGGTTTCTGTACAGAGGGGTTATCTCCAAAATTGTCACTAAAAAAGACCAATCCTAAACCAAAGCAATTCTTAGGAAAGGATACTACAGAATAGATGGAGCTTTTTAATTTTATCCTTTAATTTTTTTAAGAAGTCAAAAATAACAGTGTTTTAACAGATACTTAAAACACTAGGTGAAGTATGCCAAAGATTCATTCAACTATTCATTTTTATTTATTTATTAATTTTCTTCATGCTTGGTTGCCATTTCAGCAATTGCTGGCCACCACTAAGTTTCTACTTGGCAAGCCAGAGCTGCAGCTCTTCATCTTGGGAGCATGGGGTTATGAAGAAGAGAGACCACATTTCTGGGTGGCAGCATGGCCCTGTCATGTACCTCAGCTCCATAGGGTCAGATGTGCTGGGTCAGGAAATAATGGGAACATCCAGGCTGACAAAAGGAGCCATTTACAGGCTCCACTTAGAAGTGTTTCTCAGATTAGACATGTATAAAGCTGTGGCAGTTATAAATTAGAACAAAGGAACTAATTTGATGTGCTTTCCCTTTTGCATTCAGTCATGTTGAGAAGGAAGGTTCCTGTGTCAAAGGAACATGCTTTATTGACATGCTAAATTAGTTGTGGCTTTAAGTTCCTTGCCATAAATTTCTTAATAGCCAAATATAGTGCACAGATATTTAGCTAGAATGTACAATAGAAGATAGAATACTAAAATATGAAAAAATGAAAGTTAATAATATAATGTCTTCTGAAGACATTTGGAGAGATGGTGATCCTCTTATAATAAGCTGGAATCTTTTGTGGTGGGGACAGTGAGGATGTCTCTTACGACTACTTACTCTAAACAACATTCTGCTTCTGTAGAATTAAGAGGGGGAAATGAATTTTGCAGCCCTCAGCAAAGTCTGGAGTGACGGAAAGGCTTGCAGAACTGTTGCTGAATGGTTAATTCTGAGAACCTGCATTACTGTCACCGCACATAAAAAGTTTTAGCTAGTAGGACGGTCAATGAGAAAAAATATGGAAGAAAGTATTATTCTTGTAAACTTGGAATGCAAAGGATGTGGAACCTGGATTTCCCCTTGGCTTTAGGAAAGCCTTACACACCACAGTGAGTGGTGGAACCACAAAACTGGCCTGGGAACAGGAGTAGAGGGAATGAAGAGTAAAGTCAACCTTAGTGCAGTGGCAACAGTTACAGTTGTAAGTACAGGAGTTTTCTATATACATGGCTAAGAATACAAGAGATGAATGTGAACAGATTGAATAGTAACTAAGATATCAGTATAGCCTGTTGGTATTCATTAATTTTCAAAAACAGTGTGTGATAAACTACCTCTTAGCATTTAAAGTTTCCCAAATCACTTTAAGGATACAAACTTGTTTATTTGTTTGTTTGTTATGGTTGTTGTATCATATAAGTTAGTCTAGCCTGATTCACCAAAGATCGAGTTTGTATGAACTTGGCCTAAAATAGGTTTAACCATGAACCTGATTACAAATACAGGAAAAGAAAGGGGCCTAGTCAGGGAGGACTGGGGAAGGAAATAGAGGGAGAAACTACTTATACCTATCAAGGAGGCCTGAAAGAAGCTGTTGCCTAAGCCATGTTACAAACTCTTAAACCCACTGTCATCTGTTGACTGGGGTGCCTTCTGAAGCGCCTGCTTGTGGGAGTGGTCACTACCCGTGCTTTCACTAATCACAGTGCACAGCATTGCTGTGAAAATACAAAGCGAGGTGACAGTTTGAAAATTTATCTGATAGAATGACTTCATGCATTTGACTTGATTCTTTTCTCCCTTCCTTCCTTCCTCAGCATGAGCTCCATTAGTCCTGCTTCCTAATGTTCTACAGGACCGTGATGATTATGCTAGTGGAGGTTGCATGTATTTTTTGTAAGTGTAGTGAACAGGTATAAATTGAGCTGACAGCAGTTTCCCATGTAAACTTTTGACTGAAGCAGTGCTAATTAACTTTGAGTCCTATAAGTCTCGCTTCCCTGCTTTGAGTTTCAGACTGCAAGTGGTGCCAAGCCTCTTCCTATGAGATACGTTCTGTAGAAACTTGCATGTGAGCCCTGCCCAGATGCTTTAAAACCGAACTTAATGAATGTTAACATTTAAATATTTGAACCTTCTTATCCATTCAGCTGTTTCAGGATCACGCTCCAAGCATTACTATCATTCAGCTACTGTTTTCTGCTGATAAGATGTGTGCTTCCTTTCACTGGAAGTACAGAGCAGAGATAAAGTGTCATGGGTACAGTGATTGAATCACCTGCCTATTGCTTGCTCACAGCCATTGTAGATAAAACCTTGGTACCTAGCTTGGGAAGGAGATGTCTGTTTGGGTTGTTACTTGGAGCAGTGTTGGGGACAGCATAACAGCCAGGTTTTTTTCACAGGCATGGCTGAAATCTTCCTGCATAATCACCTGGGTGTGGGCTTCAACATCGGCTTCTGCCTTTTAATTAGCCCACATAATGAGTCTCCAGCTCCTAGATTTAGTGCATAGGCTCTAGTGCTTGTACTTTCTCCCATGCTTCCCCTTGTGTTATGCAAAGTTATCTGTAAACACAGGCAAGTTTTCCTCCCTAACCCCTGTAAACTCTGGTTTGTTAAAGTATTTACCAGTGTTTACCCTCATGGATGTTCCCTAAGATTAGATACACTGTCTACTGCAGCTTCATTGTGATTTCTGCATACCAGAATCAATGTCCAGTTTGGAAGTTTTCTTTTTGTTTCTTTTTCTGTATTTGCATTGGCTACCCCAGTGAGTCCGGATCCATAGCTGAGGTCCCAACACATTCCAGAAAGGCAGCAGCAGAACAACTTGCTTTCTGCTGCTGCCGCTGATCTGTGGTACATCAGTATAAAGTAACATAGTGCTTTGTGTCCTTGATGTCTGATATGGGGGGAAAATGATAGTTCCTTCTTTGTAAATAATTTTCAACCTAGGCGAGATGAAGAGCTACTTATTTGCACGTCAGTAATCTTTATCACTTCGGAATGCACAAAGCTTTCCACTTATTGTTTTAAACTGAAACCAAGTTAATAGCAGAAACTTATTTGTTTGGCTTACAAACAGTATTGGTGCTGCCAAGATGAGCATGCTTCGTACTCAAGTGCTTATGAAGCTTTCTCACTGTTTACTTTCCAGTTCCTTCTCACTATCCTGATAACATACCTCGTGAGGTTGCTCAGAGAGCTGTCACACCTTAGTGTCTGAGTGATGTCATCAGAGTTCAGTTGCTTGTAGAAACACTAATTTCTATGAAGAATCTGGAGTCTTAGCCTATTTGAATGGTAGAAAAAGATGTATTTAACATTATTGTATTTAACATATTTAACATTATTTAATCATTATTGAATTTGGAGAGATAGTTTGCCTTCCCTCATACTCTTACCAGCATGTGGTTTGTAACATCTTCTTTCTGTCAGTCTTTTCCGGTAATTGTCGGTCTCTCTCGTGTTCTCTTCATGAATCTGAAGTCATAAATCTCTGATTTGCTTTATCTTGGTCATTCTGTGCTCCTCCTGCCTTGAAGAGGTTGCTGTCTGTGTCCTGCTGGCAGGCAGGACCACTTAGCCCACTCCTCACTGGATATAGCCTCTGAGAATCCTTGCCTTATCTGGTTGGTTGTACTGTGAAGGTTCTTCTGCCTTTATGGTATGAGAAGAAGGCCTCCAGCATCTCCTCCTGAGACTGAACTCATTTAATCTTCTGAGCTTTTCCCAGATTTTTGGCGCAAAGCTGCTGACTTTCTTAAACTCTACCTGCAGTACCAAGCATCAGGCAGTGTAGATGTTTTGGTAAGCGACTCTAGAATACTGCAATCTGTTATTAAGTGAAGGTAAGTAATTTCTGAGGGCATTAATGACCATTTAATCTCCAAGGTTTCTTTCTGATATATAGGACAGTATTTTGGCGTGCTTGTGCTCCTCCATTGCTTTAGATGATGTGGTTCCTGAATTGGTATCGGAGATGTCAGTGCTAGGCAGATTTCTCAGGGGAAAAGGACAGGTTTTCTGCAGACCTACCCTTCAAGAATTGCTTTCCATTTTCTTAGAACCTGCCAGCAGGAAATACAGATCAGACAATTCAGAAAACCCCATTTTTCTCTTGGTGTGAAGGACAGAGTGGTTTGCTAAGGCACCAACTGTGCTGAGCAGATTTTATAGCTGATCTCCTGTGTGCTGACTCATCCTGGTGGTCTCAGTTGCCGTTTGCACTTTGCCACTTCACCTGCAGCAGCACTCTCCTTGGCAGTGTGGCCTGTTTCCAGCACAGGTGCGCATCCTCACTTATGGCTGTGCATGCTGACAGTGTCCCTTGTGTTCTTCATCTTTGGGCTAGTCGGTCCTGCTGCTGCTGTGCACACTGCGGATCCAAAAGGAGCCACTGAAGAGGTTCTTCCTGCAACCCTGCAGCAGAGGATCCTGCTGATAAACAACCTCTGTTCTCAAGGACAGATTTGGCTCTTGCACACCTCAGGCCCCTTTAAAGCAGTTTGTTCATCCAAAGCACAGAATAGGTGCTGACTCAGACTCCCACAAGGTCAAAGCAAGGAGAATAGACAACTTTTTCTACCCTGTTTTGGTGAAGCATTGGTGTGATTGGGACCTGTGATGTGCACAGGTGGGTTATGGAGGAAAAAGGTTTTCTCCCAGACACCACTGCATGCTTTTTGGGTAGGATAGGAGCTGTGTCTGCTTTTCAAGGAAGAATTCTGAAAAAACAAAACCACGATGATCTCATTTGTTCTCTTCAGAAGAAGAGCTGGTCATCAGCCTTTGTCATTGAAGATCACTGAGTCTCTTTCACTGGACCTTCCACAGGGGTCTAGATGCTAGGGCCATCTGGGTGCTTCTTCATTGCTGCTGTCTTGTAGCAATGAGGAGTCTGCCCACTAAATGTTATGGGTTTTTTTCCCTTTTGCTCTTTAAATCAATGTCAGTGTTGCACAAAGAGTTCTTTCAGTATTTAATAGAGGATCAGTGATGCCTATGATGATTTCAGGAAAATGTACTGAGTTGGTTCCTTTTATTTGTTAATTATAAATACTGAGTCATATCGGGGATCATTAGTTCTGGTATCTGGATCACAGTTACTTGTCTATGCCCATACTTGCCCAATGCTGACTTCTTCCTGGGGACAGTTTGAGGTCATACTGGGGATGGTCTGGAGGAGTTCTGGCAACTTCTGGCAAACTCCTCTGGCAGCTTCATCGTGCAACTCACCTTTGTGCTGTTGACTGTTGTGAATGGATAGAGTGAAAGAAACTCCAGGAGCACTGCATGAACTTAGTCCATGAAATTAGCTTAGTATGTCTGGGAAAGCTCTCAGCTGATTGCATGTGGAATAAATCCATTTGCTTGGGATGTGGCACATTTTCCGTCTGTTAATTGGTTATGCTGTGCCATGAGAAGGTGCTACAGTACGTGGGCTTCCTGTGAAAGCAAGCTGCATTCCTCAGCCAGAAAAGTTGGGCCTTAGGAACTGGCACATAGCTCAGTAAAAGTCATGTCAAATAAATTTTTACTTCAGTCCTCCTCACTGGTGATTAAACTTGCAGAGTGGTTTGCTGTCTCGCACATGTGAACGTCTACAAAGGGTTTTATTCTGAGCTTTTCTTAGAGGGTCAGTATGTGGAACTGTTTGGTGAGAGTATTTGTTTTAAAATGCTATAGTATGTGTTGACACGATTTTATTATGTCCAATACACAATATAATCCAAATTGTAAGGATGGAGTTGTATGGATGTGAGATGTGGTTGGGGACTGGGTGAGAGAAGGAATGTCAGTGAATGGAGTGAATATCTTGATATCCTGCTTGAAATTGAAATAAATTCCCACCTGTAAGTTAGTGGAACACAATTCCATGTGGTTAGGTGACTCTGGCTTACTGTGGTCTTTTAGCCTAGCTGAAACTGGATAAGAAAATTCTTTAGAAGCAGAGATTTCAAAGCTCAGACCCCATGATTTGAAGGAACCCGTTAACTGGACTGAAGTGATAACGTTAGCTTTCACCACACAGAGAGAGTGTGTAGAACACAAGGGTTATGCGTCATTTACACTTTTTAGGGAAACTGAGGTGAAGATAATCTCAATGAATCCTAAGGGAAAAAGTAAAGCAACCATCCTCTTACTGAAAATTATTTTGGTTGCCTCCCACGTAGAGTATACCTGAAAGGAGCACCTTACTTTTACTGCATTTACTATTTTGAAAAATAGTTTTCAAGCTTCTGGGCTTTTAATTTAACATTGTAGTGTGAACTCCAAGTTCCAAAGTGTTTTTCAAAGGACAGCCAGACATTATAGTTCAGGTCAGTTTAAATATCTGAATGCAGGTTTCTTTCGTGCTTTTGCTACTTCAGCTGCTACTTTCTTGATGCTTTAACCCTACATATTTTCTAAAAGTTATTAAGAAATAAAATTTTTTGTTAATAACTGTGATATATTTATAGACTAAGACTATTTTAAATCATGCAAACATCTAAAGATAAAGTTACATGACAAATGACAGTATATTTGGTAATCACTTTCTTGAAAGAAACATACAACATCTTCATTATAGTTTTTCTAGTACAAAAGTGTTCAGTTTTCTTACACTGATGGTTGAGAAATAAACCACTGAATTGATAATAAAAATTCACAAGATGAAAAGCTCATTTTCCTTACAGATTGTCCTGTTATATAGTATGAGGATAGTGAAGTCTGTAGAAAACCTTCTTGGAAAAGTTAAAGAAGGTTGATAGAACATTCTGTAGCATCCAAGAGCTTGTACTTTAGTCAATTTGGATGTGACTGTAAGACCCTCTCTCAGATCATCAGTTGAACGGTTTTGAAGGGCCATTTTATCTGCTGTGGGTTAGAGAATGTCTCAACTTTTGGCAAATCATTTTACCCTAGAACTAAGAAACTGTAATTGATGAAATTACTGTCAAACAAGAGAGCCCCAGTAAAAAGTTTAGGCTTCTCCAGAGTTATGTAGGTTCCTGATTTTCATTTAATTATATATAATGTATATTGTATATACACACACAAATGTGTGTATATTTAAACGGTTGTGGTTGTATTGCCAGTCTGTTTTTTCTAGTGTTCTTAAAGAAACTGGGTTCTCAAGCAGTTGAAATTAAGTCCTTTGACTCTGGAGGATTTGAGGCTAGGGAAACATCCATGGTAAGTGGGAAGTAGGATGGTAATTATAGGTCAATTTGCATTTTTGTTTTGTTTAATTTACAATCTGAAGTACAGTCAGGTGGTTGGACATTTGAATGTTACAGCTGGTGCAGTCTGATCACAGGAACTTGGTGACACTACTGTATTTCCTTCTTCAGATTCCTAGAAATGTTAGTGGAGACTACTCTGTGTCTTCAGTAATTAAAAGGTAAAACTAAGTGAAGTAATTAAAATTGTTGCTGGAGTTGTCACTCAGTGATACCAATAGAAAAAAAATATGCTCTTTTAGTCTGTGAAATTGCCTGTAGTGTTAATTTATTGCTGTAAAGATAGCATGGAGAAGGCAAATATATTGATATTCTATTAAAAGAAAAATTCAGATGGCATAGTTTTTTGTATTTAACAGACATCTGTAGATGAGCATTATGCCCCATTAGCAAGATTTGAATTGATGGCATTACAGTTGAAGTTGAAAGTAGACCAATATTTTTTAAATGGGTTTTTTGAAATGCAAATTTTTGCCTGTTTATGATTTGGTTCACCTAGACTAAATTAACTTGGACATTGAGCAGGGACTCTCATTTATTCTGGCATAAGAACAAGCGTTGGGCAGAGCTTCCTGGTCTCAAAAAACTGGTGATGGTAAGAGGCCTCTGTAGTGTTCCCAGCCAGCTGAATGCCTGAGGTATTTTGCCATACAGGAAATCAATTGCAGCTGAATGTGCAGTTTCCACTTCAAGTATATAAACAGGCCTTATGATGATATAAAAAAAAGAAAGATATTAAATAGTTTCTTGAAAGTTCAGAACAGGAACATTTGATGTTCAGTTTCTGTGGATTCTTCACCGTCACCTTTGGCCCAGTCTGTGGCACAGAAATAGCACAGAAGGAGAGGTGAATTAATGTTGGATATTCTAGAAAAGGGAAACATAAAGCGATGTCTTAAAGAAATGAAAATAATAAAAAAAGGTATCCTTGTTCAGTTCCAGTTGATATTCTGCTGAGGCTGGGAGGGTTTACAAGTTTAACAGAGGGAATAAGTTCTTTCCCTTGTTAAACCAAAAATCCTTCATTTGGGAGGCTTCAAGGCAGGCTAATAAATTTTGCAAGAAAAAGCTGCGCCGCAGTTCTACCTAAATGACTGGATTTTGTGAAGTGGTAGGAGAAAAATTATTTTTGTTCAGATATTTATCATGCTTTGTTGACCTTGTTAAAACATCTAGGTTTGATGGAGGTACCTGGCAGATCACAGTGACCTATGTTGTACTTTATAGGCCACTCATGTTGCTTACCAGGGAAGTGGGGGTTCATCTGGATAGAGGTTTCCAGGCATTACAGATGAAAATCGGCTCTAACAATTTGCAGAAAAGAGTGTGGCCTGAAGCTCTTGGGGTTTAGAGCTTGGGAACCCAGCAATAATTCCTTGCTTCAGCACAGGCATACAGCATGACCATAGGCAAGCTGTCTGATCTAGATTTTAAAGAAATGTAGGTAGGCAGAGGTGGTAAAGGCTCTTAATGGGATTTTCAGAATCACATTAGTGTCTAATTCCTATTCAAAATCTGACTCCTTAGCTTGTCTGAACTGGATTCAGCCCTTGCTATGTTTTATTCAGCTGCTCTTTAGGACAGAACAGAAGGTGTATGTACAGTGAGCGTGACTTAGGGGGAATAAACCGAGGTGTGCCTAGACCCCCTCTGAGCTGTGCAGCTGAGCTCCCTTTTATCCTTTCTCTAATTCCGTAATTTCCACCTTCCTTTCTGCAGAATGCCAGAGATTCAACAGAGAAGAGGAAAAGTGACTCCATTTTGCCCAATCTAACACTGATATATTTGGTGAGTGCTCTAGCAGGTAACTTTTTAAAATGTTATTTTGACTTTTGTCTTTTAACTTTATTTTAAATGTGAGGTGATGTTTGGTGTGCCTCTGAGAGGATTACCATGCCTCAGGTTAACCATGAGGCTGCTTAGTATGCAAGTGCACAGTAGGTCACTGTGCTGAACGGGCCTGGCGTGTGGGTTAGCCAAGGGAGAGGGTGTTCCTCACATGCACACTAGTGGGGTTTTATGCTAATTAAATCAAATTTGGGGAGGGCACCTAAGCAGTTAGGGGAGGTTAACTGTTCAGTTCTAGCCCTTTTTTTCTGAAACTGAGGTTTTGCTAAAGATCTGTAGCTGAAATTCTGTTTGATTGCTTGATTCTCTCCCTTTGGAAGTAAAAGTGCCACTTGCATGGAGAAACAATGGTCTCCATATGGGGAGGGGGAGGTCCAGGACAACTTTGTTCTCCTGAGATTTGCTATGTTAATCTATGTCATTTTAGTTTATTTTTTAGTGATTTAATTTTGTTTATATAATCTCACTGCCTGGAAGTCTTGGAGCATCTAGGGAATTGGGAATGTATAAAAAGCAGTTTTACATGCCATGGAAATGTAACCTGATTGTAATAACTGATTTCACTCATTTGATTATCTGAAACAAATTGACATTCCAGAAAACTTCACAACAGGGCTGGAAGGAGACTCTACAGAAAACATTAAATAAGAGAGCTTTAGGCAGGATCCCTTTCTCTTCCTCTCCAACAACAAAGATTCCTGGTGCCAACCTAAAAAAATCTTTTCTTCTCTTTGAAAAAAGCAGATGTTCAGTGGCTTAGAACTCAGACACTGCTGTTTTGATGCCTTATAGGTAGTCTGGTTCACTTCTTCCAGTGCTAATGTTGAAACCACTGTAGCATAGATAAGTTTATAATTTAAAAAAACAACAAAAACCAAAAAAAGCCAAGAAACCACCCCAAAACCCCTCCCCCACAAAAAAAAACCCCAAAAAAGTGCGTTATGTACATTGCCAGTCTGGCTTCTGTGACCTGCAGAGTGGATACAAATATGCTGTATTAGACCACTAATTAATTATGTTTATTCTTTTTCCCTACTGGTAGTGGGGCATGTAATACAATTTTGTAGTATGTATTTATAATCCAATTGTGTTCAAATGTTTATGAAATTCTAGGAGAATGGCAACTTTATTTTGACTCCAATGCTTTGAGATTGCATAACTGTAATAGAGAGAGAGATACTTATGGGACTACATACTTTTAGTTTGGGGCTGACATCTGACAAACATTAGTGACATCTTACTTTCCTTTGGGTCCAAGGGAGAGCAGTCTCTGTAAGTAGAAAAACATTTTGTGGAGGCAGCAAGAGGAAAGACCAGAAATTCCTCTTCAGTGTTTTCCAAAAATAGCAAAATTTGAATAAGGTTGCATGTTTTAACATGCATTAGAGAAAAATAATTGGCATGACCTAAATTCAGTACACTGATTCTCTGTGTTATTTGCTGATAGTTAATTACTAGCATGTTTTTTCATCCACAAGTATGGAGGGCCTGTACATTCCCCTCTTCCACACAGGAAATAATTTTATTTATTTAGCTTGAAGTTTGTGCATATCCAAATGCACGCAAAGTATTTGCCTAGTGACCTTAGAGTGAATTATTTGTACAAACTCTCCCCCTTCCCTGATTTCCATTTCATTTCAAGTGTGCTGCTTGGCCTTGGTTTTGAGTTGGGGTGGTTTTATTTTGTTTTCATGATGAACAGAAATGCTAACCAGACCATCAGACTCAAATAACCTCTTTTCTGAAAGCGGAGATAACATGAATTGTGCCTGTGGCCTAAGATGCGAAGGATTTCCTAAGACTCTTTGGGATCCCTGGCAGACAAGCATTCACTGTGAAGTGCTTAGAAAAATTGTTGTGTCAACAAAACAGGAGTGTGTGGAAATGTATCAACTGAGGCGATAAGGCATTCAAGGGCTAGATGAAGTGCATATAGTAAGGAATTAATTTCGTGGGAAAAAGGAAGAAACACAAAATATGAGGGCTGTGTTCTGTCTGTAAAAGAAGAGCTTAATGGTTTAGGCAGATACGGCTTTGAGGGACGAATGTTGAATCTTAACCAAATAAACAATGGTAACTTTGCCAAATGTGCTTTACATTTCAGGCTTAAATCTGGAACTTCTAAGAATATTTTTGTTCTGAAAAACTTCAGGGTTGGAGGGGGAAATATTCTCTGAAATTTGTTTCTATTTTGCTGTTATCCATTTGACTTATATAACAATGCTGTTTGTTTTTAATTGTTTCAGTAAGTTGGTGGTTAGAATATCTTTAGGAGGATTAAAATGGGGTTCAGCATCTATTAAATCATAACATGTTGTAGCAGAGAAGGAAACATTAAAACAATATACTTTATTCTGACAACTCCATGTGAGTTTTAATATGCAGTGTGTTTCCGCTACAAGTCAATACATAAAAAAAAATCCTGGAGCATCTGTGCATCACTGAATGCTTTGTTTAGGTCATGCCTTTGGTGGTGTGAGGGCTTGCAAATCTGTGTGGGGGTGGAGAGGAATGATTCTATGCCCACGTATGAACTTTTCTGTAAGTTGGGTCTATTTTTGGTATGCAATGAAGCAGAGGTACAGAACAAAAATAAGGCTTCAGTTGCAATGTGAAGGCCTGTAAAAGCTTTCCTATTGTGGGAAGTTCCTACCAAGCTCTTAGAGCAGTTGCATTAGTGTCCATGGGAATATCCGGGGTTTAATTTAGCATGCTAGATTAGGGCCTAATACCTTAATTAAGGCTAACATTTTTAATAAGTTTCCTGCAAACCCTTTGTGGCTGACTACAGTTGTGGAACAGACATAATATAAAGCCCATCTCTTGGGTTTTCTGTTGTTGGCAGTTTTATGAAAGCTGTCATTCTATTTCAGAGTGATGAAGCTGACCAGCAAACGTAATCTTTAACGGAAGGATCCACGGATCTGACTAGACTTCTTAAAAATATTAATTCAAATAATTTATGCCAGTGACGTATTCAAATTCCATGTACCTAGTACATTTAGACTAATATTTCTATAAAAAGTTGTGTTAACTGTTTCAGAAAAGGCTTTGTTAATTGATAAAACAGTTTCTCCAGATGGTAGCTGCTTAATTCTCTTGTCAGTTCCCATGTTTGGGATTTTCTACTGTGAAAAGGAGTAAATGAATTGTCTAAAAAAATTCAGAAATAATGTAATTAGGATTTTGTGTCATTTATAGACAAAGCGATTTATTTTTTAAACATTAGTATATTAAAGTGTTGAACAAAAATTCTTGTATTTATTTTTTAAAAAATCCAAAGAAACAAGCTCACTCGTGCCTATGTGCTTTCCCCCCCGCCACACTTGCTCAGAGTGGCCAGTCCTTTCCCGCTGCCATGTCCTATTGTTGCAGTCAAATGACCAAGGAGAAGTGTAGACTTCCTTTTGTATCCTGTAGATAGGTTCTTAATTGATGACTGCTGCTTTCTTTCTGGCAAAAAGGAAATGAATGGGCAGTAGTGATTATAGCACATCTGTTGTTTTCTGGTGAGCATCCTGTACAGCAGTGAAACTGTCTTGAAGACTATTTTTTTTTTTTTTGGTTGGTTGGTTTTTTGTCCTGTTCAGGACTAGTTAATAGAGTACAGGTGACAGTATTGTTCCTTTCTCACAAGTGTAGCCAGAGCAGACAAACAAATTGCACACTGGAATAAAATAACTTGCTTTTCAAATAAATGTATTTTACACATGGGCACACACATGTACAGTCTCACAGAATCTTCAGGGATGTGCTGTGTATTGGTTGTTTTTGAGTCCTGTCTTCATAGTTGACTGCATTGTAGATTTAATACTCCAAATTAAAGCTGGAAGTGGTGTCCTTTGGGGAAGGGGAGGAATACGATAGCATTTATACCAAGGATTCAGAAGCTGAAATGTTCACGCAGCTTTCACTACAATTTCTAAGGTGTCATTTCTAAGTCTGTGATACCATTGTCCAGCTCCTGCTTGAGCATCTACTGCTTGATGTGTGGCAGCATAGCTCTCAGAAGTGCTGAGGAACAAACTGGAGAGCTCTGTAGTGTGCTCCTACTCTCCCAGAGAGGAGGTTGGCCACGTGTGGAGCTCCTTACTTGGCTTTAAAGATGGCAGGGGAAGAAATTCTGGGGACAGATGAATGGTGAACTATTGGTAAGTGTCTAGCTTGAGAGAAGAATGGGACTTGATGCTGGGGAAGACAAATGTCTGGAGGAATGATTGAAGGAAGCCAGTAGAGTGGCTGGGTGAAGTAGGTTATGGTACCAGAGTGTACCACAGCTTGTTCCTTCTATCACATCAGCCATAATTTTTCCACAACTTTTTCTTTTCAACTCTTTTATTATAAAGATGTGAAAGTGGCATACACTTTGTGCAAACCCTGAGTATGTCTTGACCATTTTGTTCTCTCTTGCCATGCAAAGTGCTTGAAAAACCATTAATTGAAAGAGTTCTGTAAGTCTCAATCCTTATCACTTACTTAGTTGCTCTTTGTTCCATCCCTGTCTTTCATCCTGTTTAATTGAACCATTTCTTGTAAGTAAGGTGCCAGTACTCTGCTTTTGCACAAACTAAACGCATTGGTACTTAAACTAAGAGAATTTATGTTGGGCTTGGATGCAGCTGATTAACTAAAGTCAGTGGACTGGGTAGTGCTGCCCACTTCCTTGGGGGTTTTTGATGCGTATGGGATAAAACTGGGGTTTTTTCAGCCCTTTCTTGTCACTTGCAATCCCAAGAGCTGCTCTGTCCCTGTCCTCTTAGGAGAAGACCCCTTAACAAAGGGTATGTTGAGATGTACAACTTTCTGTCCTTAGGATGCTGTTCATCTGGAAGCTTACAGCCTTCCTTAAGCTAAGCATGTTTTTCAAATAACAGATGCACCTGGCCATTAGTGATGGGAAAAGTGAGCAAGAACATTCTTTGTTGTAGGTGCACACCAACATGGCTGAACACAAAATTTGTGATACCATAAGTGAATCATGCTGCAGTTAATGTCCCAGGTTAACCTTTTGTCAGTCCTTCGTCAGAACAAAATTAAGAAGATGAAAAAGGAGGTGACATAACCCCAAATTTAAATTTAAATTGGGTGGAGTTTCCTTCTACCTGTGATAAAGCTGAGTTTTTTCCCCCAAAGACTTATCTAAGAGTAATTTAAGTGACCAAGTAATCCTTTAGCTTTCTCAGTGAAATACAGAGACCCTGTTCATGTCTCTGAAGCATTTTAAACATTTAGCCTATCCTCATAGGATTTCAGAATTATCTTGCATCTCTTGGCAAGCATTAAGGTGTAGCTAAATACTAGTCATGGCAAAAGCCAAGTAGTATGGGAAAAACCCACAGAATCATTCAAAATTTATTTATTCAAGTTTTTGTAACTTCCATTTTATGGATCTCTTAATAAATTGAGCTTTATAAAGAGTGTGTTATTAATAAACATAGTATATTGTTATTTTGCGCTTTTTACTATTCTAAGAACTACATTGATAGGTTATGCTGCACCACTTGAATTACTTGTGAGAAACACTTGAATATTTGTGGGGCTTAATGTATTCAAATTGCTATATAGGAGTTTGCTAAGATATTTTTATTATGGAATCTTGGCTTTGGGAACAGATGTGACTTCTTTCATCATGAGTTTAAGATGCAATACCTGACTTAGAGCCTGACTATAAATTATTTTACAAAATTTTCCGACAGCTCTTTGAGTATATATGCATTGATGACTATACACACAAGCCAAAATCCTACTAAAAATTAAAAATGTTTCTGCCATGGAGGCAGATATTCATTAAAGCTTGATACATAGCTCTTCAGTAAAAGAAACTTCAACAAGACCTTCAACTTCTAAAAGAAAGATTAGCTACTGCTTTTATCAGCACAGACATCACTTTGAAGAAACTGAACATCTGGTTTCCTTATGGGAGAATTATGTTCTGTCCACTTGACCCTTTGTAAAAGTAAATATTTTTATTAGTTATGTTATGTAGGAATTTGAAAAAATATTTAATACATGAAAAAAGCCCCAACCTTTGCATAATTAGCTTCAGTCACAGAAGTGCAGTACATCAAAGGATCTTACGTTCTTGATTCATTAGTTTCTATTGTATTAAAAATTATACCAGTATGGAATTTGATAAGAGACATAACTATGACTTTCCTTTTTCTTTGTTTTCCTTTTTATAAGAAAATGTTTATTTTTCTCCCTTGCTCCCTTGTCCACTGCCAGAATTACGTTTGTCAAACCACAGACATTTCAGCCCTTCTCCTTTCCTTCAGCTGTGGCTGTAAACTGTACTTGCAGGGTAAATCCACCTGGATTATATTTGTTTACTACATAATTTATGTGTGTAAAGTTGCTTAGTAAAGATAGTTGTATGTTTTGACTGTGATCAAATAGAGGTTAAGGTTTATTGGAGATGCAGATTCTAATTCTGTTTTCAAGGTAGAATAGAACAGACCATAATATCATAGTTGTTATATTTGTTTCTTCTAGGTATAAATAGATTTCTTAGGCAAAATGCCCTCCATGCATCACAGGTTTGAACACAAATGTTGCTTGTTTTGTGCCAGTATGAGAGTGAGTGGATATCTTTTAACATACACAATACAGCCTTTTAACTAAAGAAAGACATTGGACTTAATAAAATGTTACACTTGAGAAATGATTTTACAGGTCAAGCCAGTTGAATTGTTGGAAAACAACAATTTATTGTAAACAGAGCATTTCACACAAGCAGTTTTCAACAACACTATCACCAAGAGAAGTTTTTTAGATATAGGACTGTAAGAAAACCTGTTTCAGTTCCATGGAAAAGTAACAATGTAACTTAAGTGAATACTATCTCTCTGGAAAGTTCTGTCCCTATTTTTGATTATAATTTTTATTTGAATTAGAGTCCTTCAGTAATCTCTACCTCTTTCTCACAAGAAACATGGCTATTTTCCAAATTCTACTTTTTATTTTTTTCCATTAAGTTGGAAGGATAGCTTCCTAGTTGATTCCAGTCTACTGATGTTCATTTTTGCAAATTCTTCCTATGGAAAAGAGTCTTTCATTGTTTTAATGCAAACTTGCTGACAAATGGCAGACATGATGACATGACTCGAGTTATGACAATTGATTCCCTTTGTTCCATTTCATTCCCCATTTGACATGTATCAAAATCTGCTGGTGACTTATCAGTAAAGTTAAGAGTACTCCAAATTCTTATGAATTTGATTTGTCCGATTTGTTGTTGTTATTTTTATTATGATTGGTCTAAAATGTGTTGCTTATGTAATAGGCACTGTAAGTGCCTGTCTCTTTACTGGATGTGCCAGTGTTGAGGGTTTATTAATCTTCAGGGTGAAATAAAGCCTTTCAAAAGACTGTGCTATCAGAGTAGACAGCTTTTGATCAAGTGGGTTGCAGGATAATTGAGCAATGCTTGTGCCAAATCTGTCTAGGATCTAAACCAAAAATACAGAGTTTTTGTGTTTATTTTGGGAATAGGTTCATAGTTGTATGCTTGCCTTGTACAGCAATATTTATGTGAAATGACATTGAAATGGTCTTTAAACAGCCCATTATAATATAAAATGTTACTGTGTCTCTGAGGCACATCTGGTAATGCAAGATGTAAAGCTATTAATTTGGTCAGGACAATGAGTTCTTTATGAATTGAGGCTAGCCCATTGAAATGAGTTTGCTCCTGAATTAATGATGATGGCGGGTGGGGAATTTGGAGTAATGACCATCTGCTGGGCTGTTGATGTCCAGCAGGCTTTAAGGGACACAGTGACGCCTGTGGTAACATGCTTGGGCAAATTTTAATATCTGTATTATGACTAAGCATAGAATGAGGAAAAAAAAAGATGGATGAAACTATAACATTTAGGTAGTTTTTACTTTAGAGAAAGGACTCTTTTTCAGGGGTTGAGGCTTACTGTTATTCTCCATGCCTGAGAATGGCTTGATTTAATTCCCCCACAGGCCAGAAGAGATGAGAGACAAAAAACCCAAATGCTTTTTACTCTGGGATCTGGAGGAGCCCCCCGCAAGTGCTGTTGTGCTTAATCTCCTGTGGTGCAACAGTGCATATGTGATAAACTATGAGTCCCCAGCTCTTCATCCCTGTTGCTGCTCATTCCATGTACCTAAATTGCTTCCCAAGGTGTAGCAATTAACTGCCTGAAACACAAATTCTCATTAAGCTCTTTCACAGCCTTTCAGCACTGAGAGTGATGTGGATTTCTTGAGATATTCAAATCATATTTTGTCTTACCCATACCTTTATGAGACATAAAGATACTTGAGTAAATTCTGTAGGGTAAATTACTGTATAAATGAGGGAGGCATGAAATTCCCCTGCACAAGTAATTTCCTTCCCTGATTTCTTGGATATTAGTCTTCAAGATGAGTGGCATAAGCCTTTGCATGCTTGCTGGAAATGAGATTAGTAGCTGGGGATTTTCCTTAAAATGAACTGGCAGTACTGGTAGAAAAATGAATGCTTCTTTCTGTGTATGTGGAAAGCATAATGTAAACACACATCTATTTATAAGTAGGCATCATACAAACATCTTAATATTTCTATAGCATCATGCTTCCTGCCATTGATCTTTATCACTAAAAGTAAATATTTTTTCCTTCATGATTCTTCTATGTTAATCTAGGATTGCAAACCCCTACTCCCAAAAATGCTGCTCGTGGTAGATATCTTGAAGACTACAGTGCCCATGGTGTTGTGTAATTGGGTGAAATATTTTCGAAGTGTGTTTCATACTCTCTATGAAGTGTTAGTTTGGATATAAGATTTTTCTTGCAGTCTATAGTAGCAGGTTTGCACTTGGGAACAGGTGGAGTTCAGCCTTCTTGGAGGAGGCACCAGTGTCCCAGAGAAAAACTGGAATATGAAACACTACCCAATAATCAGGCACTGAGTGAGCCACGTGCCAGCTTCTTCAGGTTCTGAATCTGTAGAGCATTCAAATGTTCTTCCTAATAGACTTCTTTTCCTTCATGGCAGCTGAAAGGTTGAAAATCTTTTTTTTCATTTGGTATCTTCTTGTAATTTAGCTAAGTAAGCACTCTGATGCATCAGTTAAAGTAGATCTTTGATGGAGTTCTTGCAGGGCAGAGAAAAGAGCAAAACTGCAAAAAAGCCCATAGAACATATATGTGGTTGAAATGGACTTTATTGTCTATTTCAGTTTTAATCCATGCTTGAATTGGTAGAAGAAAATGTTTTTGTAATTACGTCTCTGAAAAGTGGAGCAGTTCTCTTACTTTCTTAGGGAAATATGCTGAATCTTCAGAGATTTGAGGCTGGTAGTTAGAGGTAATCTGTTATAGCTAGTAACTTTAATAACTAATTAATTAATCAAATAGTTGAGTTTCTGTGTAAATTTTCCTGACAGTTAACTGTGGAAAAAGACAAAATAAATCTAGACATACTATAAAGGTTATGGTAATTCAAGCCATCTAGAGTTTATATGGTTCAAACCTCCTTCCTTAGTTTTGTAGTTTTATTTCTGTTTGTTTGTTTGATTGTTTTGGTTTTGTTTTGACTTTGGGGGGTTTTTTTGCCTGTTTGTTGGTAAGTACAATTTGAAAGAAGTACCACATAGTTTATGTGTTTTAAAATAGATCAAACTTTTCTTACATTTAGGTGTAAAAACTCAAAGCTGACAAAAATAACAGGTAATTTTGAGGTTTTGAAGTTGCCTTAATGTTCACTATAGTTGCTTTTGTTAAGCAACTGTAGTGTTGGTTCTGGGTTCCTGTTTTCCACAAATTGGGGTAGATGCTAAAATGACTAAACAGTTTTAAAAAAATTTGGCCTTTGTTTTATAAAATATGTTTTATATTCATTGCAGCTTCTTCCCAAACTTTAATAGTTTTTGCATAAAATGTATTACAGTTGGATTTAAAAGAAAACCCAAAGACCCCAAACCACAAAACATTCCCTTCCATTAAGGACCTGCTTTCCATTTCATGCCGGCATTAACCTGGTAATATCACAGGGATGCCCAGACTTAAACTTGTGTATGGAATAGGCAAAAGAGGACTTTTCTTGGAGACCCAGGAGACCATGACCCAGGAGAGCTGGGTGACTGCCTCTGAACTCTCCTTGTGCAAAAATCTCTTGCTCTAACACAGTGGAAGGAGGCATCCACCATTTGTTGGATACACAGGAGCTGGAAGTTGCAGAGAAAGATTTCTGGAGGTACAGAGACAGAAAATTATGCTCCTTTTTTGAAAGGTTTGTATCTGATCTGTTTTAAAGGTCGGGACTGAAAGGCAGAAGCAAACCCTGACACTGCCAATGGTGTATGCATAAGGGAAGAGTAGTTAATTGCATGTAATTGTACTTTGTCCTCTGCAGAGAGTGTGGCTGTCTTTTTTTCTTTCTTCTCACCCTGTTCTGCTTTTTATGCCAAACTGTGTTTTTCTGTCTCTGTCTCCATTCAGAGTTCTTTAAATCTTTGAAGTGTGTAATAAGACTCAATTAAGAAAAAATTGTTCAAAACTATGTGTTGGCAAAGGTTCATGAGCATAGGTGGCCTGAGAGAGGAGAGCTGTAAGGTTGCACCTGTGTAAAATTCAGATGGGTCTAGGAGTGTTCCCAGGCCTGGAAGGAGGTGGTCTGTGATGGTCATGTTTGCTGGTGTGGTGTGGGAAATGATGGCCTTCTCCACAGACAGCTTCCAGGCATGGCTCAGTCCCTAGTGCAGTTCAGTCATCACTCTTGAGTGATGGCTTTTATGCACCCTGTTTTGGAGACTAGAGTTATTCATTACCACAAATGTGTTATTCTGTCCCAGCTTGCTTTTGCACCCAGGAGCACTTTTTGGGCATGTCTAATGCATTAATTGAAGAGTAGCCTTCATTTTCCTGATGATGAAACCCTGCAATGTGACCTCAGCATTTATTCAGCATCAGAGAGTCTGCAGGTTGGTCCAGAAATCCCGTGAGTGTTTTCACTGTGGGGAAGATCAAGGGTCACTTTTTATTTGTGTGAGCACATCTTCTCAGTCAGCATTTCTCTGCAGACTTCTTTACTCCCTTGTTTGGGTAAGTTTGCTCTGCAGAATTGCTGTTGTTTATTTCAAGGTGAATTTCTGGATTGTTTGTTTTGTAGAGAGAAATGGAGGAGTTTGGAACTGGGAAAGAGGAAATAGAAGAGTTTGGAACTGACTTGGCACTTGTTAAATTGATATGCCCTGGTGGGTGAACACATAGCAGTGACCATTGGGGAAAAAGTGAAAGCAGCTTGGTGGTGTCTCCGGGAATACTGCACAGGCTGCGGGAACAGTGACAGGATGAGAAGGAGATTGAGTAATTGTCACTGAACTTCAAGGGAGCAAATGCTCCTTCCCCCTACTCCTCTTGCCTAAATGCAGTAAGGCTCAGAGGACTGTAGAAACTCATTTGCTGATCAGATAGAGTTGTTCCCTGCTTTTTGTGGTAATATACACTCTTTGTGTGTGTTTGAAATACAACAGGGACTTTTTCTTTTTTTTCCTGTAGCCCCATTGAACAGTCTGGCATAATCTCAGAGTGAGGCAGGGCCAGGTGGTTTCCTCACTCTGCTGTGCCTCTTGCTGGGTTCAATGGGAACCTGGTGTTGTTAGTATGCACTCTGTGTGCCTGTGTTCCTCAGAGGACAAAATGTGGGCTAGGCAGCAAGAACGGAGGAGCTGGGATTTTTATGTACTAAGGATGGTATTACATAACTTGAAACAGCATTATTGGAATACCTCTGTGTTGTTTCAGTAGATCAGTACTTAATATTTGAATGAAACATTAAGATTTATAAATGGTTAGTTGTGTGTCTTGAAGTGCTTTAGGTTTGTTCCCCAGTTACTAAACTCAGAAGGGTGTTTTGCAGAAAGTTCGCATAAGTTATTTCTTCCCTTAAAAGTGGAAGAAAAGGAACTTTCATCTGAATTCACTGGGCTTAGCTCTGAGAATTCAAAAGGCTTTGGAAACTGGCTGAAGCTCTTGGTACTGACTTGAGTAATATCCCTTTGAATATTTACTTTAATCAAGCCTATTTAGAGATTCCTCAGACCCTGTCCTTATTTTTGTTGGTTTCCAGTACTAGATCAAATGACCAATGAAATATAAAGCTGTTTTCTTAAAAATGGGTTCTTCTGGAGTTGTCAGTAGTATTGCTGTAGCTGGATTTTATGTTATTTTAACACAAAATTGTTATTTCTTTGTTTCTGTGTTTGAAAGATAAGTCTAAGTTTTTTATTTTATTTTCTGAGAAGGTGAATGAAGTACCAAAGTGCACAATGGCTCAGCTCCATGCAGTTGTCACGAATTACTTATAAACAACTGATTGATCAAACCATGTCTCTTAGACTAATGTAGAAAGGAGAAAAACATTCAGCTGAAGAAAATCACCTTTCCAGGTATAATACTCATAAGTCATGTTATTTTTCCCCATGTGTTTTTTTTCTGAATGGAAGTAGTGTTTTGGTCAGGGGCTAGTGGAGGTCTGAATTTGGCAAATCAACGTTTACTAAGAAATTTTGCTCTTCACAGAAAGAATAGTGGGGATAAGAAGCTTTATATATTTATATAGAAGGACTTTCCATGTCTAGAGAATACAACAGTTTAGCCCAAAGGAGCTGTTTATTCAGCAGCTTGTCACCTGCTTTCTCTCAAAATGCTCATTCAAATTCCTTTGGAAATTCGGGCAGGTTAAAGGTTGTTACCATGAGCGGTTTCCCTTTTATCCATTTTAGTCTCCTAGACTCTATACTTTGTGCTGATCATGGGTGAACGAAATAATTTCCTTTCCATTTCTAGTCCTATTTTATCTAATGTTCATTTATTATCCTTTATAATGAATATGTGTAATGACTGTGTATATACATGTGCTCTGTCAGAGATTAAGCATAAATCTAATTTGAAACTGTACTTTCTCTGTGCTCTGCATATGCAGTTCAGTGCCGCAAAATCCAATTGGGCTATGCCTGCAGTTACAGAACTCTGAACTGGGGACACAGTTTTCAAAGCTAATATACAGCAAGAGGGCTCTGGCTTCTCCATCCCAACTAGTTAGAGTGTTCTGTAGATAACTGCAAACTTTGGCTCTAGAAAGCATGTTGTTTGCAAGCCACGCTTCAACAGTTGCACACTGGAGTGGCTTGATAAATAGTGGAGTGTTTTTACAGGAAATGTCCCAATCTGAGTTATGAGGGCATTCATATGGATAAATTGCAAGGGAGTGTACACAATGCTGTTAGCTTGTCTGTTATTAATTTCCTCTTTTTTAACATGTGGGCACAGCGTGTATATAAATATATATACATATATACACATAGCTGGATGTATTCCCAAAGTAGGGAGAAGGAAAAGCTGGAGGAACGTGAAGGGGTCCTACAGTCAGCTGCCTGAGCCAGGGTTGGGGGGCTGCCAGGTTCGGCGGTGTTCAGATCCTGGAATATGTCAGGGCTCAGAAAGCTTTAACTGTTGACTCTTTTATGTGATTTGCTGTGTTGTTTCCTAATGCTGCATATTTTGTGATGAAAAGAAAACCCCAAAATTTTCTCTAATGATATTTCACTGCAGTCAGAAAGTTAGATGGACTTTTTCTCATGGCTGTGGGTAAAAAAACTGCAACAAACGTGTTTCAGAGGACATGCGTAAGTAGCTTTGTTATGCATGGGCTGTATTTTGGCTAGCCACTCAAATGGCAATTTCTGGAAAAGCCAACTGAGCATTACTTGCCTAATAATTATAAAGTCCACATCTAAACCTCTCATTTCAGCAGTAATGCTGTGCTCAGGCAATTGCAGTTGAAGGAAACACACAAATGGGCTTTTTAGGAGCCCGTTCTCCTCATGGTGAATCTGTGTCTGAATCTTTCCTTATAAATGTAACGGTGTCACTGTGTGTCATGGAGGCAAAACTAATGAAAGATCCACATATAAAGCAATAATTATCCATTATTCTGGTTTTAAGTAGGCTTCCCCTTCATGAACATTACCCTTGTCAGCAATGCCAAACCAAACATTCCTTTGTATCTTCCCCCATCCCCCCTGCTTTAACTCTCCAAAAGAGTTTACAGTCGAAGGGAAAAATATCATTCTCTCTTCTTTACTTGGAATTAACATTGTTTAGGAAAATTCTTAAGAAAGTAAGTGGACTTTCTGGACAGTGCTGACATTTTTGTCTTTCATCAGTATGACCTTATTCTGAAAGTTCTGTGGTTTTGTTCTACAGTGAGGTCTGAAGTTATTTCTTTGAAAATATGCAGTGAATCCAAACATATTACAAGTACTTTACAGAAGAGGTGTAGCAGCCTAATGGGAGTTGATGCATACTAATTTCTCAGCTGTTAGCCAAATTGGAAGAAAAACAGCACTGCTTTAAAAATATATGCACATGAGAGAATAAATTTGTGATTTTAATTTGCTGCAGAGCAGCATTTTGTGGTTTGCTGTTTTTTGGTGTGGGTTTTTTTTTTTTTTTTTTTTTGGGGGGGGGAGCTTTCAGAAACATGTTTAAGTGCAGAGAAGAAATACCCCTGAGACAACTGACTTTGAATAGCATTTTTTTTGTATTTATACTCTTGAAAAGCATTGGGCTGTTCTGTACTCTTGGAGTGTTTGCTTTTGGATGCACCTTATCTCTGTCGAGTTGTCAGGGTTTACATTGCATACTGGTTACGTGACTTGAGGAAGATGTTATTCCCTATCTCAGTGCCTTGACTTTGGCCCTAGACAGAGTTAAAGTACATGAAAATTTCGTTCTTCCAATAGATAATAGCTTTTTACTGACCTTAAACATAGAGAATTTCTCTGTAAGAGGACTGTAAAGTTTTAGCTTAAAATGAAACAAGCCCCAGGAAAACCTTCACTATTATCACGGTCCTGTGATTTCAAGAGAAACTGCTCTGCATAATAGACACAGCCTTATGTCCTTACTAAGTGGATGGCAAGGTTGTTTCCTTTCTTCTGACCAGTAAGTGTGACAAAGTTAGTGAACTTCAGTTAGGTGTCAAGAAATTTCCTGAAACAGAAATGAAAAATACAAAAAGGAAGTGTCAGAGGGTGAAATGCCTGCAGACATGGTAAGATTGTTTCTACCATTGCTAGATCCAATTCTTTCAACGTATTGGAATTCATTGGTATGTTATTCATCAATGTAATATTTATTCAGCACATAGGACTGGATTCAAATTAATTTAAGGCTTTCCATTTTATCGTTTATTTTCACTGTTATTTGACTTGTTTGCTGTAGTTTGATTTCTTGGGCTCCAACAACAGCTTTGCTTCCTTGCAGTCAATGTTTTGATTTTATTTCTTCCACTACTTGAGCCTATGGTGAAATGATGCGTTTGCCCATCAGTGGTCTTTTCCAAGATGATGTTTAGTGATACCCCAAGCACAGGCTTCAAGTATAAAGAGAAGCATCTTTTTAAGTGCTACACAATCTTGCTAATAAAAAAACTTACTATATATGCCAGATGCAAGTCTGAAGGGTTTTTTGTTTGTTTTGCTTGTTTTTTCTTGTATAAAAGAGAAATGGGAATAGAAGTTGACTGTTAGGATGCTAGCTGGGTTATTGCTCGTTTGCTTGTTTGTTTTTTTAAGTATCTGTGAGCAGAGTGGAACAGCAGCAGCAGTCCTTGTCTTTAACCAGAAATCTTAAAACTGTAGTTGCTGAGCACCAGAGGCTTGAATATGAAAAAGACTAAAGAGGGACAGAATTTTAAAAGGACTAAAGAGGGACTCTTTGCATGTGTGCATCCCTCTGATTGTTTAATAGCCAAATCAGCATCTCTCCTAATTGTAGCAAAGTTCAGAGCTTTGAAAGGAATTTGAGTAATTCTGTGATAAACAATGCTGAAATTCTTTCCTCTTCAGTTTCCTTTTCTTAACCATGTGCACTCTAAAGCAATCTCTGCTATTGAAGAAGTTTGACAGGTTCACATCCAGCTCTGGAATGTTTTGGAATTTTTTTTTCTTTGTTTATTAAGCCAGAACTTTTATCCCAGTAGTAAGGTTTAAGCTCTGCAGCTCACTAGAAAGAAATGATAGAATGTCTTTGGTTGGAAGAGATCTTAAAGATCATCTAGTTCCAACCTCCCTGCCATGGGAAGAGACCATTCCACAAGACCAGGTTGCTCAGAGCTCCATCTAACCTGGCTTAAACACTTCCAGGGGTGGGGCGTTTGCTGCTTTTCAGGGCAACTCCTTCCAGTGCCTCACCACCCATAGTAATGTATTCATCTAAACCTCTTCCCTTTCAGCTTGAAGTCGTTCTCTCTTGTCCTGTCACTACGTGGTCTTGTAAAACCATCCCTCTCCAGCTTTCTCCAGCTTTCTCTGAAGGAAATAGGTTCCCTTCACATACTGGAAGGCCACAGTCAGGTCGCCCTGAAGCCTTCTCCGGGCTGAACAACCCCAGTTGTCTCAGCGTTTCCTCCTAGGGGAGGTGCTCCATCCCTCTAATCAACTTGATGGCCCTCATCTGGACTTTCTTCAACCACCTACAAGGCCTAATGCATTTGTAGTTTTATTTTCTTGAGAAAGATGCTAGAAGAGGGGATGCTAGTGACCAGTCAAAATACCTAACGTAGATTTAAAAAAAAAACTTCAAACTTATTTTTCCCACAATGCCTGAACAGTTACCTGGAGTGTGCAGCTGGAAGGGTGAATGGTGAACAAGGCAGGAATGCAGCTGTAAACCCAGCATTCAGAGACTGTATTTAGGGTGGCATGATAAAATGACACTGTAAATTCAGTGTCAGAGAATTTGTTGAGGGGAAAGTCAGGTATTCTTTTCTGTCAACTGTCAGGGTTCTGGCCGTGGGTTCGACTGTTATCACAGTGTGAGGACTTGGACCCTAAAATCCTGTAGTCTCTTTAGTGGTGTAGCTGGTATATGTGCATAGTGCTTTTTGTGCTATTTCTGCACTTGGTATGTGCATTACTGAAGAGTCGCAAATTACTGGTGCTGGAAATTAGCTCTTGTAATAAAGAAAATGTTGAACTGTACGTTCCTGTCTATGTTGAGGCATTTGGTTTATTTTTAAATAGGTTTGTTTCAAATTCAGTTTTCTTTGTGTGGCCCTAATTAGCGCTTAACAGTAGAAGTAGTATTATCAAAGAAATGAAATCAGAAAACAATGTAAGGAAAGCTCAGTTAAAAGATTTTTTATCTTTCTAAGTGTCAAAACTATGCTGTTGGTTGTTTTTTGCAGAGTAACTGCATGTAATGCATTACATGGGGCTCTTAATTTGCTCAGAAAATGATTTGTTTAGAATACATTGTGTGCTTCACTGTATGCTTGTTGAGTAGCAGATTTCTTTGAGTAGATGACAACGGTATTTTGTGATAACGATAGCTGTTCTTGGCAGCTGTGACTTGCTACTGCTGTACTCACAACGGTCTGTGCTGAAACTTGCCTCTAGGTCCCTAAATATCTTGGGACTGACCTGCTTATCCTGCTTTTCCTTGGTTTTCATCAGTGTCTGTCAGGCATGTCCTATGCTGAGCCACTTCACCTAAGTCTGTCTGTTTTCTCAAGCTTAGATTCAAAAGGAAGTGTCTGAAGTGACAGACCTTCCGTATGTAAGTGAAGCATAATCTTGTGATGGATTTTTTTTTTCCTGTGTTCATGTGGGGTTTTTTAACTTTAATGAAGACCTGGAAGAGCTGCTGAGATTAACTGCGCTGTGCAAAGGCATGAGAGAAGCAATTTGTGTATAGCAGTTGAAAAACGCCCAATGCTTTACAAAATAATTTTGTTCATTCTGGTTGTGGGGAGTTTTGAAATAAGCAAAAGGTGGCATAGTGGCTTAGCTGTCAGGCGACCCAACCCCAAATTCAGACTCGAGTGATAAGCACGACAATTCAGAAGGATTTTTAGCCCTCGCCTGGCACGCTGACCGGGAGGGAGAGACGGGCTCTGCTGCAAGCTCTCCGTTTTGTCTTCCCGTGGAGCAGCGAGTGCCACCTGCGGGAGCTCTGCTAGAAGCGGTGCCTCTCGGCTGCGAGGGGCAGCATCCCGAGAAAGCGCTGTCGCGGCTTCCCAGCGCCACACAGGGAGGAACGGCGTTCTTTTCTGTCGCCTTTCTGTAGCGCAGCGTGGCTGCTTGCCTTGAGCAAAGTTGCGTGTACAGAAGAGAACATGCTAAAAGATATTTTCAAAAATACTCGTTAATGGTTAATTTTTACAGAAAGAGAAACGGCAAATAGCTAATTATACTAAGGAATTTCCTGCAAACTGCACTGAGGTGACTTGAGTTTGAAAGCGTTTCTGCTGAGCTGAGAAACTACTGTGATCGGCCCAGAGTTAATGCAGGAAACACATACATTTCACCAATTAAAGCGGATGTCTTTCTGCTTAGGCTTTGAGCATATGCTTCACAAGAATATTTGGGCAGTGTCAGTCAAGGTTTTGATCCCTCTTCCTACTCCCACAAGGCCCTGTGGGGAGTTTTCCTCTGTTTCATTTGGCCTTAGAAGCAGTATATGCTGTTTTAAGCGAGGAGCCTTGCAACGTGGTTGGACACAGACCAAACTTTGAGTATGGCTCATCTTTTCAAGAAGTTCTAGACAAAGTTTGAAGGCGAAAATACTGTGTCACATTCCCTTCTAAGACCTCACATCCGGTGTTACTTTATAAAAAATATGCTGTCTTGCCTTGGAGACTGAAACATGGTCATTAGCTGCTGAACTTGATCTTTTAGTGGGTTTGGAAAACCATGCCCAAAAACTTGGAATAGCGCTGGGAATGGATTCAGAACTGCTGGAGAGATGGGAGGAGAGAGGAGACACATGCATAGCAGTTAAACCACAGAGGAGCCAGACTGCTCATTCCTGGCATTAGAACATTAATGATGTTTCTCACATTCAAACGTGGTGAATTGCAGTGAACCAGAATGAGAGTGACAAAGGGATTCTGTGATTTAGTCTTTGCCTGCTGGCAAAAAGTTAAGTATTTTGGATTGGAGCTGCAGTATGGATGATTAGCTCCAGGAACTAGGCAGAGGATGCTGTAGATTAAATAAGTTTTGAAGAAGTGGGCAGGAGGGAGAGTGATGTTACTGTGATGTTACTTTCATCAGTGGGCAAATGTGTAAAGGGGGTTTTGCTCCTTGCCAATAGTGATCAGAGGGTCTTGTTTGGATCAGCTCATCTCTTGCTGCATTTGTCTTAAGTGTCAACAGTTGCTGCCTTTCTGTGGAAAAGAAAGTAAAAGGATGTCCTGGTTTGGGAATATCAGCAAAACGTAGCATCTTACTGAAAAAACCCCATAAAATCCAAACCCCAAGCTCCAGCAAAACCCCTCAAAGCTGGAACATTTTGGTGTATGTTGATGTGCAGGGGGGAAAAACCAGGAAGATTTTTGTGGGACATTATTGTAGAAGGAAAGCTGTAACTCACACCCACATCCAGAGTGCTGCTGGAAGGGAATGAAAGGAAACATTAGAATTCTGTGCAATTTTAAAGGAATAACTGTGAAGTTGAAATAACACTTGAATCTTAAACAGGTACTGCCATATTACTTAGAGAAGGCTATGTGGTGGCAGTGAATAGGAGCAGAAATGAGGGCTTGGTTTATGTCCTCATAACTGCTATCCCTTAGGTCAGTGTTTTTTAGGGTTTCCTTCAGTGTCACTTCTTGGTTCATGTGAAAGAACTGTGTTAGTGCTAGCATATAAACTTGTTTTTATGGTTTATGTGACCTGGGATCAAAGCTATTCTCGTGGGGTTCAGAACAGCAATGCATCTGCTCCAGGGGGGATTTTGTAGGCAAACAAATGCCAAAAATTAGATCAGGGACAGATGTCCTTATTCTCTAAAGAAGATAATATGCAGTGTTTAACAATCAAATGTTGAAGTCTGAGAGTGATTTTTGATGTGAGTATGAATTTTACTGTAGCCATCCTTGGAGTTTGGAGTTCATCCTGGAACCTGAGAATGTGAATGCTGGTTTTGGGGTTCTGTGAGTTGTCTTGCATTCAGAAGTGCAGCATCCAATACCATTCATCCAAGAAGGGTGGCTGTCTGTGCGGGCTGTCTTTGGGCATCCCATTTTCCTTATTTGTTTACAAAGCATTTAATGTCAAAAAACCTACTAATATCTATTTTATTTCTATCCCTCTTGCACCTTTTTTTTTTTTTTAATTGCAGCAGGAAGAACTCATCTAGATGCTGTTTAAAAATAAACCAGATAGCTTTTCTGTTGACAGCACAGTATGTAATGCAGAATTTCAGGACTTCGTTGTTTTACATGTATTGATGTGTGTATAAAGCACTGACTGTTTAATCTGTAAAAGACTGCATTTAAAATTGTTATAAAGTATTGTAAGAGAACATGTATTTTGATTGTGAATAAAGTGATCACAGCACACTCTTACAGTAGTGCTGATTGTGCCTGTGGAAGATGGGGGAGAAGTGCAGTGTCTGTCATTGAAAAGTGTGACTGTGTTTGACAAGTTTTTGAGGAAATCCAATGAACTTTCTCAAATATGATCACTCTCATCTATTTGGAACAGATGTATACTAGGGGCCAGGGGTTTGACACAAAGGAGGAGGTTCAGTTTAGATTTTGGTTAGCGATGATCGTTGCTCAACATAAATACATAGTTGGGCTCCATAGTTACATCTGCAAACACTCCTGTGACGAACAATAGTCTCTTTCAAATGCTTGATGCTTTGTTGAGACTATAGCAATAAATTGCTGAAAGAACAAAAGTGTCTTCTCTCCAGTGAAAATTTGTCCATGAAACTTTAAAAGGGAAAATTGTGATACTTCGATTAACAGTGGTTTTGAATAGTTGGAGACCCTTACTGATGGTTTTCTTCTATTTGGGTTTTATTGCAAAGTACCGTTAATTAAAGAGACAAGGAATATATTTGTCTGTGAAACACAGGCAATCCATATTTTGTGTGAGCATGCTTTTGAAAAAGTATTTTTAGCCACCCATGTGCTATAAATTTGAATGTTTTACTAATTGACCTACAGTATACTATTGGTTTAGATGCTGTGTTTAAAGGATCTTATGTTTTTCATAATGCTAAAGCTGATTTGCAGTTTTTAGCAGCTCAGGATTTTAAAGGCAAATCAATCTACTGGAAGGAACAAAAAATTTCTTGAACTAGGACCTCCCAGTATGCCTGTTTGGGTGGCCCTAGCTGATTATTGCCCATGAAAATGCGTGGTCATACATCTGACTGGTTTTGGTTGCTGTTAAAGAGTTTTGCTTAACTGAGAAATGTAAACAGTACAGATGTGTTTATTCATAAATTATCAATGCATATGTATTTCAAGTTCTCTAACTAAGATTTCTGTTAAAAATTCTCTAAGCAGTAGGTTGCAGTTTTGACTGATGAATTCAAAAATACAAAGTACCTTATGGACTACTAGAATAGCTGAGCCTGATAATCAGAGCCAATTAAAATTATTTCAGTAATTACATAAGAGTGTTTGGAAGGGTCTACCTGGAATGTTTTTATAAGGTACTTAAAAACTTTGGGATACTACTACTAATAAGATTGTCTGGATAAGTGGAATGTATATGTATAGAAAGTGAGCAAGCATTATTTCCTTTTACATTTACTAGCAAGCTTGTACCCCAAATGCTGCTTTTCTACTGGATTTTACGTGAGTCCAGCTTGGCTTTACTGGGGAGAGGGAGAGAGATATTTAATTTCCTTGTCTGATGAATAGTTCTTGTCAGAGATTTTCTTCCTAGATTAAAAGGAGGAAATTTATCAATAAAGGAATGCTCAACATTGACTTCTGTTTTTTGAATGATTCAAAGCTTGCTGTGTTGCAGAAAACAATAGCAGAGTTCTGTATTTCTTTTTTTTAGAAGGTTTTAGTATATTCTGCAATTTCTAGCAATAGCATTGAACTGGTTTGCATTAATGAGACAGAGAGGGGGAAAGGTATATTTTAAAATATATAGATTTGTGTAGTTGTTTAAAAAGTCATAAAATACTGTTCTGTACCACATTACTGGACCTCAGTTTTCAGATGTAGTGTTTTCAACTGACAGTGAATTGGAAAAGTGTTGAAGACTGTGTCATGTTCGCACCTGGTTGTACTATTGTGTTACAACTAATCTCCTGTAAGCTTTAGAAAAAGCAGCAACAAATTTCAGACTGGTTCATTACTGAAAACCATTACAGACAGTGACAAGAATATTTGGGGAGAAAAACTCTTCATGCAAAGGGTTTTTCAAGCATTGAATCAGGCTGGCCAGGGAAGAGGTGGAAACACCATCCATGGAGATATTTAAAAGACACATAGATGTAGCACTTAGGGACGTGGTTTAGGAGTTGACAGTGTCACTTTTAACAGCTGGACTCAGGGATTTTGGAGGTCTGAGAATTGCTAGACATTGTTCTGAAGGTGCACTTTTCTAGGCACAGAGGCTGTCTTTCTTTAACCTGTTGTAACAATGTTAAGCCACCCTTGCTATCCTGTTTTGTAATGCAGAGCTGCTAAACTGGTAAATCTGTAGAAAACCGTTAGTGGGACCATAGTTTTTAAAATTGCCATGGATTATCCAGGTGAGCTCTTGAAACAGAGTTGTTGTAACTGTGGCAGGTCTGAACCTGTTCAACAAATACCTTGGTTTGTGTGCAGTAATTGAATGATCCAGCTTTCAAGTTACTATTCCATTATTAAAAATGACACGGTCATTCAACGCCCATTTGAATCCCACCTGGTTTTGTACTGAGAATGATAGGTCATGCTCCATAGCAAGGGATAAGCACAGGAACTCCATTAAATTTGGATAAATGACTGTTGGGGCGTGTCTTACTTGCAGTAAAATTGCTTTTGAGTTTTGATAACAGAAGAGCAAGGGCATCACTTCCTGAGGAGGCCAAGTAGAAAAGGCTGGCCTACTTTAGACAACAAAAAATTTGACTTATGTAAATAAAAATCAGGGCAGAAGAGGCAAGAAAAAAAGACTTTTTTTCTTGCTTGTATTTAGCACCTTTACAAGATGCCGGTAAAGAAGTCCAAAACTATTTCTGAGACTACTGATTTTTTTTTTTTTTTTGGTCATTAATGTGTCAGTGAGTGACTATGTGAGTATTTTCATGGTGAAGTTTACTTAACATATTTGTTTGAAGTCTGTGCAACTCCAATCAACCAAGAACAGAAAACAAATATGTGGATATCCATCTTATTTCCATTTTAAATATATTGTTTCCTGAATAAGTGATACGAAATTATTTACTTAAAATGTAAAATTTAAAGAAAACATTTTTTGTATTTTAAAATTAGTCACAGAAAGTAAATATAGTATTTGTTGATTAAGATTCTTGTTTCAAATACATTGTGTGATTAACTGGTTCCTATCTACTAGTAAATCACTGGATAACTGGAATTTGATTTATAAACTGGTGCAGTGTTCAGAGAATATGTAGTGCATCATTGAGTGCAGAGGGTTAGACATGAGCTTGCCGAGTTTTAGAATTAGTTGGTGTATTTATTCTAGCCAGCTGCTTAGTTATGATAAGCCTAGATAATTAAATTTGAGTAATCTGTTTGAAGAACAAATTCATTTTTTGATTGTCTTCTGGAGAGCGGGTTCTGTTTTACAGAAGATTTTTAAAGGAGTTTGGAGACCTCTAGGTGTTTATAGTTGTTTAAACCTCTGTTGTGGGCACACTTGTTTCTTCAGTTTGTGGCACTGTCCAGCTGTGGTTTATGAACTCATAAACCCAGACCTTTAGGTGGATAAGCATTACAGTTATTAATTTGGGAGAGTTAGAGATCTTTAGCTAGCTCATAGTCTTCAGGATATGTACTGTTGTGTGGATGAAACATCTGTGTTAAGGACAAAGTAATTAATTGCTTAGTAAGACATGGTGGATTTCATCTTGAATAGAGATGAATTGGCTGATCTAGAAAAATCATAGGTAGTAGAATTTCCATCAGCTAAATAGAAATGAATTTCTACCCTATGATGTGCTAGTGAATTGCAGCCTCACTTGTGTCTAATGTTTCTTAGTATTTTACATATTTGTGAATTAAATATGACAAATATGCTTGCCCTGGATAACAGACCTGAAATACTATTTTATGACTTAAACAGCTTAAGAAATCCTACAAATTTTGTGTAGTTTGGTTGTAATGTAAACCTAAGCTCTTTATTGGACACTAGGGCAGAAATCTTCTCATTTTATGTCTGAGGATAGGATTCAAAACAAGCTATATGAATTTGAAAGCAAAGTAATTTAGGAAGGGAGGAAAAAAGGGCCATTTATTTGAGTTCAGTCTCAGTTCTGGTGCAGGGTTATCCAGGAAAGTCTCCCATAACTCTGGATCTGATGACTGTCTTGGAAACTGCATGCCAAACCATCTCTTTGCCTCAGTGTTGTTAGAAAGTAGATGATTCCGTCATTAGGAGTTAAGGCTCTGCTGTGAATACTTCCAATGCTGTGCACTCTGAACAGCACAGAGCTGTGTGAATTGTCAGCTGAAGTGAAGTCCCTGTCCCTCTTGGCACACAAACTCCTTCAGGCAGAGAATCATCCTTGTTCTGATTTGTCTTGTCTTGGTGCATCCTGTCTGATCTTGAGGCTTTCACTGTGTAAAATGAAATGTCAGCATTGCTGGTGATGGGAAAATATCCAAAGGTGCTAGAAAGGAGGATACAAAAGCCAGTGTGTGATGGCCACATGTTGACCATTGGCCAGTACCACAGAGGGTACATAAGGTTGCTGTAAGAGGGGATGTGTTCACTGCCTTCCTGAGAAGCCTTTTCTTCTCTGCCCACTGCTGTGCTGGAAGAAATATTGGTGCTCTGCAGTGTAGTAAAGCTTAAAGTTTGTGGGATTTTCTGTTTGATGCAGGCTGATGTGACCCTCCGGATGGTCACTCCATGGTTAACTGCAGCAGCACCTGAGTATAAGCAGCTCTTCCATCCCAGTTCATAGACCTCTCACTGGAAATTAACTGAGGCGGAAAAATGTATGAAATCAAAGACAGAAGTTCACCAGATGTAATTAGTACTTTCAGGTAGGAAGGGGTCCTTCTGTGCCTGCCTGGTAGTACCACCAACTGAATGGTATTGCACTTAGTCCTAAGAGAGTTTTTTCTGTTTGCACTTCCTACATACAAACGCAGAAGTGATGAAAGCTGAAAACCCATCCTCCACAGGGGCCATGGAGCAGGAGAGTGCCTTACTGAAACATGCTGGTTTTGATGGAGAACTCTTTCTCTGCTTTTTGTCCATTAGGTTTTACTAAGTCTGTATCTGCGGAGATGCCAGATAAAACACCAGGTGCTACAGAGCCCCTGCCCAGAAGTGAAGGTTAGTAGTTTTCTTCCATTTTTTTTACTATTGGGGGAGGGAAAAAAAAAAAAAAAAAAAAAAAAAGAAAAGAAAAAGGAAAAAAAAAAGCAGCAGCATTGGGATTCTGTGGAGAATTTTTTCAAGTTAAAAGCTGAGTTTCTCTTACTGGCCTTAAATTTAAGGGAGAGCTAAATTAGTATTATAAATGCATGTTTGTCTTTGAATAACCTCTCCATCCCTCCCTCGCCCATCATCCATGATAGTACTAAAATATATAATAGTAGGGAAGGACCAGTGCATTGCTAGAATTTCAGCATTGGAGAAGATGTTTTGTCCCATTTGCTAAAGATCTTGTTAACTGAAGCCAGCTTTTTTGTATGGCATACTTGAGTCTCACAGAACCAAAGCTGACATTTAAGATGTGGGTTGATTGATACAAGGAGCAATTGTCTGTGTGATTTTCACTAAATCAGTGGAATCTTGAAATGCTCAGTCAGACCATTTTGTTTCCTCTCAAGGTCTGTTAATTTAAAATTCCCAGATCTGAAGGTTTGGAACTTGGTTTCAGGGAAAATTCATTCTTTGTAAACAATTGTAACCCTGCTAATTGTGTCATTAAAATATTTTATAAAAATTTGATATTTCATGTGAAGATTGTGAGGTATTTGTGACATTATTGTGTCAAAACTATAGTAGCTCTTGTACATCCTTGCTTTCTAGATCATTACTGTCCTCACACAAGTGCTACATTAATTAAAATGTGTGGTTTCGTTTGACTAAGGCTTGCAGCTCAGTCTTGTTTATTCTGTGCCTCAAGACAATCATCTCAAAATTTAGTTTTAAATATTTTCATGGATTTTGAACCTCAGTTTTGGCATTTGAAAGGCATGGAGGAATGTGCTGCAATAATAATTTCAAGAAGTGCATCAATAATAGTAGAGAAAGGCATTTCTCTTCATGTAAAGGGTATTAAATTATGCTTGATTGCAGAAGGCCTTTTTAAAATTTACTGTAAAGCTTAACATGTTACTGGGAGAAGTCTCAACACAAGAGGAGAAGCAATTACAGCTAGTCTTTTAAAGACTGAGCTCTCTCTGATTCACATGTTGTGTGTCCTCCTTATTAATAAATACATAGGCTAAAAGCATTGGCCTGAGTCCACTTGAAGCAAAAATCTACAAAAAAATATAACTAACTAAATTACTAATAGCTAACTAAAACGATGAGGTTATTCTGAATCTTCGTTTTCAAATTGCAGTTGTCATTGTATTTTGTTGCGATAAGAGCTCATGAAGTTATTCCAGAGTCTGTATAAAATATCCTTGCTCGGTTGGTTCGAGCAGGATGCTGATAATGCCAAGGTCAGCTTTGATCCCTGTGTGGGCCATTCACATGAGAGTTGGACTTGGTGATACTTGTGGGTCCCTTCCAACTCAGAATATTCTCTGGGATTCTGTGCGTGTGCTTTAAGAAATGCAATGTTTACTAAAACAAAACTTGGTTTAATCTGGGTGGTTTGTTTTTAATTGCTCTTTAAGAACTAATTTTTAGATGTTAAAAAAAAGGTGAGGTAATGGATAACAATGAATCTGAACTTAAGAGACCTGTTTTTATGTCTTGATGAAAATGCTCTATTATAGATAAAATATTCTAATGATACAAAATCACGAGTGCTGGAAGTTAGTGAGAGTCTGTGTTAGTTTATTGTAATAAATACATTCAAAGATGTTATGGTAATGTTTACTGAAAAAAATGGTCAGACATATATGCCAGTGGCTGCTGCAGCGTGGATTTGCAAGGTAAACTTCCATAGTAAATCTTTGATCACATACATCTCTCTTTACTTAGCATTTATACAGCTAACTGGTATGTAGAAATGTTTCTCTGGTGCAACTGAGTCAGGATTGAGAAGTGGGTGTTTCATTTCTTGTGATTTAAATACCAGTGCTCCTTATGGGCATAAACATTTATGTGAACTTTTGCAATTATTTCCAGAAATCGTATCATCTTATTACTGCTTGGGTGTTTTTTTGTCTGTGGTTTTTTTTTTTTTCCTTCCAAAGAAATATTCTTTCGGTCATTGGTTAAAAGAAAAGAAAAAGGTGTATTTGTTGTTACAGATTTCTAACAATTAACCTCTTATGTTCATCAGGGTCAAGTTGGGTTGAGCAAAGTGTTGGCAAGTAACTGATTATCTGGAAACTTTGAAAAAGCCAATGTTGCTTTAACCTAGCAGTGCCCCTCCCTGCCCCTGACCCTCTGCTCCATATATTCCAGTTAAGCCATGCAGCACACAGGAGCAGACCATTGAGAAAAGAGCTTCCTGTAATTAAGTTACTGTAACTTAGTCCTTGACTGGAGGGTCCCCAGTGGGTGGGCAGACTGTTTGCTTTTCTACCACCTCTTCTGTCAAACCTTTTAGAGTCAACAGTTGTATTTATAAATGTCAATGCTTGCTTTGTGCTATCAAGAGAAAAAACCCAGGACCTGGAGATTCGGTTGTTGCAAAGATGGAAGCGTGTGCATATCACACAGGGAAAAATATTTTTCAAGAAGCTTGTCTAGCTATCAAGGAGTGGTAGACAAACAAATTAAAACAAAAAACTCCTACCATGATCCACGTATAACTATTTCTTAACTGTTTTCCTTTGGCGAAGCTATTATATTCTATTTACAATGGATGCATTTAGAACAATGTACTGTGTCAATACCAGGAAGTGGATTGAGTGTATTTCTGTTTTAGCTTGCAAAGGAATTAGCATTTGTTCTGCTTGTGTTTGCTGAAAAGTCACTTTTAAACTTCTAGTATAGTTAACCACTGGAAATAAGGTTGTGAAAGGAGTACCCCACCCACTGCACGAATTCCTCCTCTCTCCTTTAGAGAGGCGGCTGTGTTTCACAGTGGCTGCTCATGATTGTATCTGGAGCTAAGGAGTTACTTATTTGCAAAAATTTAGGGGAATGTTTGTCAAATTCTTCCATTACAAATTATCTGTTTTGTAGGATTAAAACTTCTTGTAGCTTAACAAAATTTTGATGATACTGAATATTTTGTCATAAAATACAAGTGTTTCATCCTGTGGATAGTGGATTAATTTTTTGTCATGATACCTGTGAATAGCTGTTCGTAACATAGATAGGCTTGCTTCAAAGAAACCAGATGATGTTTGCCTTAGTATCTATTTGGAAGATTCCGAAACTCAAAGTTTTTGGGATATCAGTCAAGTGTTACCTTAGCCATTGCTTTATGCAAAACACTTAGAAAATGTATATTGATGTGGGAACCTTTATTCAGTTTCTTCAGTCAGCTTGGCTGGTTGTTTTTCTGTGCCTTAAAAGTAGGCATATTTGAAGAAGACATGAGGAAGTTAAACTCCCACAAAGTCTTCTTCCTTTCTCTCTTCCCACACCAACTTTATCATTAAGTAAGAGACATGACTTCCCACAGCTGGATCCTCTCTTACTGACTTCATGGTTCACACTTGCATCCTGGAGGAAACGAATGTTACACCTGGACTTTATAAATAGCCACTGACAAATCCCTGTGGACAGCAAGCTTATGTCATTGTAAAATATCCTACAGCAACAAGCAGTGGTTTTCCTTGCATTGTGTACCTGATGGCACTAGTGGGAGCCTGCCAGCTGTTTCTGTTGCTGCCTGTGAAAAGTCTCGTTGTGTTTTGTAACTCCTCTGACATAGGTTTCTGTGCTATTTCTGCTGTAATGTGCAACACTGCGCAGGAAAAACATGCAAGCACAGCCCAATGGATCATACACTTCAAATGCAGTGAAGAAGATAGCATGAGTATTCCTACCTCCAAATTTTGCTAAGGCTAATTCTTTCATGGCAGGAATGCCAGGATATGGTCATATGGGTTAGTAGGTGCTGTGTGCTGCCTTTTGTCCCAGTGCTATGTGGGCTTTCAGTGCATCATGTTCATGGAGAAAGTTGTTGTTACACTTTTATTATTACTACACCCCTTTTAAAGAAACACAGAAGTAGGTGGGAAAATCAAGCATCTTATCTAAAGCTTTTTCAGATCTTATATGCATGTGAAGTTAGAGGCAACTTTGGTGATAGTGCACTTGTAGGCTTAATGTAACATCACTGTGTTGCTGAAATGGGCACAAAAATAATCTGTGTGCTGACACTGAGTGGGTGACATGGAACATAAAAGGCCTTGGCAATGTATGCTGGAGGTGGTGGATGTTGTGGACTCCCCTGCAAAAGGATATTGTGAATTTTAAAAAATCATGAGTTGAAGGGGAGACCAGAGAAGACAGATCCAAATAAATGAGCCACTGTAAACTAAGGAAAGGCCTTTAGCTGAAAATGGTTGGAAGCTAGAAAAATGATGGGGAAAACTTAGTACATGCTTTTTATATTCTCACTATCCCCAGTAATTTAATCTTCCTGTGCCTGATTATTATTCCTTAGTTACTATTCATTGCCTCATTTTGCAGCAGCTTTTAATGCCTCCAATGTCATATCTTGATGGCAGAGGAAGTCTCTGGATAAAGACAGTATCTGAAATTCTTAACCCTAGTGTTTATAAAAGGAGGTGATGAAGCCTAAGTAGATTTGAAATCTGATTGAAAATAGGAGAAATGCAGAGTGAAAGGGTGACGAAATTGGGTATTTTGTTTCTGACTCCTCACTAAATTGTTGGCTTCCCTATGCACACTGCAAGAGGGGTGGCACATCTTCCTTTGAAAAAGGGGTTGTAGGCTGTTGTCATAAGGCATAACGACTCTTGTCATAACTTTTGACATCTGGGTGAGCCTGCAGTCCGCAGAAGTTGAGCACTCAGCAGCCAAAGCAAGCTGCTGTGCTGCAGGCAATCTGTGTGCAGCCCCTGTGGTGTGCAGCACAGCTCATGTTCTCTGCTAGTGCATGGGACATTAAACCACAGCCTGGAAGCAACCGGCTGTTTTCCTGAAAGCACTTTGATGAACTGTCTTAGTCACTGAGCCACTCTGGCTGAGTCCCACTTTCTTTCCCGGTCACCAACAGGCTGAAACTGGACAGGCTTCCAAACCTCCTCAGCTCAGTGAAGAGGAGGAGGAGGAGGTGGCTGTCTTGATGTAGGGCAGTGAAGGGCAGTGAGAGGTAGGCTGTTCTGGTTGCTGTGAAATGTTTGAGTACGGTAAAGTCTGCTCCTCATCAGAAGTGAAGATGCAGTTGCTGCAATGTAATGGTGATTAAGCCACTGATTACAAAGGTTGGGCCATTCACAGTAGAATAACTTGTTCTTCAAATGCCAAGCACTTTCCCTGGTGTCCTGCCTGGCTGGTATCCTGCCAAAGAGCAGTGTTCGTGTCATCCACGAATTATGAAAAATTTATGTGGCCTGAACTGCTTAAACTTGGGGTTTGGAAAACTATGGAGGGTTTTTTAATATCAATGATCCCATTTTCAAAGAATTACCTTTGTTTTTCTGTTTCAATGGTTTAACTAGTTCTTAGTTCTCAAGCAATTAAGAAGTGTAGTACTTGAGTTTGATGCGTTTTTTGCTTTTGTATCAATAAATTGCACACAATGTAAAATTATATGTATAATGCTTCACACATAATGTGCACATATTAAATAACCAATTTGGGGTAGTTCGAAATCGGGAGGCTAAATGTGGCTTGCATGAAGCAGTCAAATGTGATGCAATCTTGATGAAGAAAAGCAAGTTTCTTTAAAGCCCTTCTGAATCCTAATGTTATTAATTTATTTGTAAATAGATCTTTCAAATCGAGGGAAATCTAAAACAATTCAAACATTTCTGGAGGAGCAAAGGTTCCTTTCTAGAGAAAAGAAAGAAGTGGCATACTAATTTTCTGTGTATTGAAGTGTAAAAATTCCTTTTCCTATCAGGAATGATAAACAGTGTCTAATTATCGAATTCATTAATTATTTTGAGCTTAGCTGTGTATTTAAAATGCTCGGAAAAAAATTGATTGAACACTCCTTCATAAATAGGTTTTCTTAAATTTTTGTGTCAGCCGTAGCAAAATGTGCTGCTGATCCGAAAAATAGCTATTGCAGGTTTAAATTATCTTTTTCTGTTTAAAAATAATTTTGAGTACCATAATAGTTTTTGGAGAAGGCCCCAACCAGAAGATACGCTTTTACTTAGATGTGTGTGACCTGGAGTAAAACTATAAAAGTACTGTTCTGTGATTACAGATGTTAGCAGTTTGCTTTGCACCTGCTCTTCCTAGATTGGGATTGATAAGCATTGCTTCTCTTAAGATTTCTTTATGGGAAGACTTTGTCACCAAACAGAACAGTTATTGTTACTAAAGCAGCTACTAGGTGTTAGATTGCTGTTCTGCAATAATTGGAACAACCTAAAAAGGCAGGTATAATGAAAACTGTCCTGTTAGAAATGCTGATTTAAAGTAGCTTCCTTTGCCAGTTTCATAATGGCTTGTTTTGGGTTTTTTTAGTGGTGGTGTTGGTGGTTTGAGGTGTTTTTCTTTACTGTCATGTATTCCATGTTATTGTGTGTAAACATAATTCAGATTGTTGGCAACTGCTCAGGGTTAATATATAGAAAATAAGTAATAGTAATAGTTAATCTTTCAACAGTTTCTTAAATGTAAATCAACTTTCATCCCAACAACTGTGCTTTTTCCCCCTCTTTTGGGATATCTGCCATTTTTTGCCTTGCTGCTTTATTCAAGTGATAAGCCAGAAATCTGTTTTCAGATTCATTGATTTCACCTCCTCCCCAGCCATATTTCTTCCAAAGTAACTTAAAGGACATGGAAGGATAAGAGACAAAAATGGATTACTTGCTACCACTTAAAGAGGGCTGCAACTCTTAAGATAAATGAGAATGTCAAGGTTACATTCTTTCATCTTGTGCTGACCATATCCTTAAAACCAAAAGATCCAAAGTAGTAAAAATAAAGATACAAACACATTTTGCTGTTTGAGTTGCAGCAACACAGGTGCCTCCCCATTATTGACCACTTGATTCTGAAGAATTTTGACATGTGCTGTCAAATGTTAGCAAATGTAAGCCTGCTAGTAGTAAGTATCACTATTTTTTGTTGTTCATTTACCCTGTTACATGTCTAGCAGTAATTTCAAACTATGCCACTGACATTAGAAGTGGGCTGAGAGGCCTTGATATCCTAAATTTAAACTTGAGAGATTAATGTGTACAGAGCTTAGTTGTTGTTTTGCTTTTTAAAATTGGTTCCCTGTAGTTTTATTTAGCTTAAAAAGGGGGGAAATGATGCTTGCTGATAAACCAGAAGAGAAGGCAGCTTTGCTGTTTTATGAGCAATAAAAAATTTTTAAGTGATATATCAAACTCCTGAAGTCAACTTCTTGAAGAGTCAGCAAGCTGAGGAGAGCAGGGAAGGGGATTTAAAGGTGGGAGGCTACTTCTGTTGTGCCCAGATCCATTAGTGGTGCAGTCAAAAGAGCACACAGGATACTTTAATTCTTTAAATTATACCCACATTAGTTTCTGGTCGTCTCTTTGGTCAGAATAAGCTGCAATTGTGCAGTTCAAGACATGAAAAGGTAACAAATTCTTTTTTAAAAAAATCTGTTCTGAGTTGCGGGTTTTGTGGAGTAGGTCTTAAAATAAATCCCACTACATACATCTTGGCAATGCTTCCTCCAACATATATATTGTAGAATAATTTAAAATGGACACAGCTTCCAGGTGAAGTAAACACTTGCTTTCCCATATGCACATGATGTAGCCTGTGCTCTAAATGATGGAATGACCAAAAAATTGATTAAGGTGGTAAGAATTTGAGCTTAACTTCTGTCTTTGCAAATCTGGACTCTTCTGGTTCAGGAAGCCAGGCAATTCAAGTTACTTAGTTCTGTTTTGTCTGCTTTCTCTCAAGATAGTTATAAACCACATGCTTGGTCTTGATGCCTGTTTGTTAAGAAGGGAGGTTATCAGTTTATATATTTGTACTTTTCACTGCATAAAAATTTCATGTTCATGGTTAAATCTTATCTCATGAGAGGGCATGTGTTACACAATGGAAAGCACTATTGGAAGAAACAAGTCAGGCTAATTGTTAGGGAATTTTGCCTGATGTCTGGCCAGGAGTTGATTCTGTCTGGTAATATCCGAAGTAAGCCAGTGTTTCTAAAGATGGGATGTCATTCTGTGAATGTTTTGTGGTTTTGCCGTATGAATACAAATTGTAGGCAACAGGAAATCCTTTAGGAAGATAAGACTCTGCTACAACTCTCCCAAAAAGCAAGCAGCTGCATTCAAGGTTTGTCCCCCATTAGGATCCCTGCCCTGTGAGAGTCTTGGTATTAGATCCTAGTCCCAGGAGCTCTGTAGTCACTCAAAAAGAGACACAGAGAGCATTCTTCACACTGTAAGTATGCTATGCATAAAGGGAATTTTTCTCATGTCTTTAGTGTTGGTTTTTTTCCTCGACAACTGAGTAGTAGTGAAATACATTATTTTTGTTTAAAGGTTGTCTAAAGTTTTTGAGGATCATAGGTTTTTCCCCTTCAAAGAAGTGGCAGTATTAACTAGAAGCACTAGTTAGCATTCCCTGGGAATGTCCCTGTTCTAGTCTTACAGCATTTGACAAATTTCAAACAGGAAATTGAAGGAGCCCCAAAGCTGCCCTCCTCAACCCCACCACACAAATATTTTGTGACCTGCTGCAACAGGCAACGTATTTCAAGACCCGTTGCATTGACAGATGCCCACTAGGAAATCCTTGTGACAGAAAGATGACTTCCTTAAGTATGAAGTCTGTCATGAACTAGTTGCTCATTTCTCTCCTCAGAAACACTGATGAAGAATGCCCTAATTGTATTTTAAATCCATATTCGTTATTAGCGATAAATGGTTAGTTCTGCTGCTTGCCACCCCCTCTCATTTCAACCTCTTGAAGGAAAGAAACTCACACCTGCATCTTCTTATATACCTGGACCCTACTTCTTGGGACTTTGGTCTTAAAAGAGCACTGTACTACAATCTGGAAGGAGGTGGGTTCTTGTAATTATGGAGTAATCAGTGGGTGGAAGGAGCTGTGTGGGTGAGTTTGTTGCAGTACTGAGGTTTCAGGTTACATCTTGAAATGGTAATTTTAGGATCTACAAATGAAAATATTTGGCTTGTTGCATATTTCCTGCGAATGTTGTGCATTTAATGAAGTGCTTAGAAATATTTTAAGTGTTTCATAAGAGAAATGCTGAAGAAAAATAATGCCTGCATTCCACATGGTGAAGAACTCTAATGCTGCTGAGAACCTGAGTTCCTGTGTTTGTCACAGTTTTTCAGCTCTTACTGCAAGATGTGGCTACAACCAGGGCAACAGGGACTGATGGCTTTTTTGAACAGGTCTGATGTTAATACCTACGGTGTTCTAACAACAGACTTTATCTGCTCTTCAAGGCTTCAGGTGTACTGAAAGTACTGTTTTTTTGGCCAACACCCAAAGCTGAAGGGCTCATGATGACATGACAAGCTTCATTTGATTTGGAGAAGCAGCAGTGGGAACTCACAGTGCTTTATGCTTCAGGGGAAGTTGCTCTGTACACTGCTTCCAGAAACTTCTATGTCAAGTCAGAAAGCTGGACCTTCTGCTTTAAAATCAGAGCAACTGATTCTATATACAGCTGGGCCTCTGCAATTTTTTGTTGTGACTTAAACTTCTGTATCGTATATGGACGTTGTGCATTCATCACAGACCACGACTTGCTCATCGCTTCAGGCCACGTTATTAATAGAGCAGCTCCAGTCCATTTTGCCACACATCTTTCAGACAGATGGAGACATTATATGATTAAGATCATGCTTTTGGAGTAGTTTCATGGTCTAAATCCAAGTGTCCCAGTGTGTTCCTGTGCCCTGTGCTACACTGAGCTGTCCTGAACACCAGGGAGGAATGGTACAACCCTATCAGAGCTAGCATTGGCCCCAGCTGGGGCTGTGTTTGTGTAATTAGGGTGCAGGAGAGTGAGCCAAAACCACCAGAATTGCAACACATTTTTAAGTGCTGAGCCCTCCTTTTTGTGAACAGCCTGAAGATAGTGGTTTAGACTTTGTTTGGATAGAGGTAAATTTTTTATGAGCCCTGATGGGCAGGATTTAGCTCTGCTTCATACATTTCTTTAGTGTTTTAAGAATGTAGTGTTTATAAATGAAAAATTTTTGGGAGTTGTTTTTGTATTTTATTTTTTACTTCTTTATGGGTGCTGAGCCTGTATTTAGATTTTCACATTTTTGAAAATCAGCTGGGCTATCTGGATAGCTAGCTTCTGTGGACCCTTTCCTTGGGAGGTGTGGAAATCAGTCTTACTAAGAATAAAAATTACTGCACAAGCTTTTTAAGTTCACAGATTTAAATGTCATGGAATTACTGCTGTGACTGAAGGGTAAGATGCCCAAAACCAAGTTTGTGCTTATCTGTTGTGGGAAAATGTCACTGCATTGTTGTCACTTCTGAATACAGACAAATAACTGCCTTTTATAAAATTCTCAGAGTTTATAGGCATATTTACTTTACAGCTACTTTTATAAGTTACCCACACCCTTCTCTGCATGTGAATAAAAGAGCTGGAAAGGCCACACTGATAATGTCATACCAGGAAATCTTTAATGTAAAGTACAGAGAACATGGGGAGGAGAGAAGCTTGCAGGGTAGGAAAAATCACACTGAAGATTATGTATGGAGGGAAAAATATAGGTTTTTTGTCTATCCCTTTTTGTAGATTATTAAATTTAAAGAAAAGAAATATAGGTTGCCTTTGACATGAACCAACAAATGTGTCTGTAAGCACTGATATACGGGAAGGCTTCTTGGTTCCAGGTTTAAGCCTTTAAAATTCCTCTATAATTGAATGCATACTGAAAAGGAGAAAAAAGAAGCAGAAAACTAAGAAAACAACCAACCAACCCTCTCAAAAATCCCAGAACAAACCCTAAGTCTTGTAGAGCTGAAAATACCGCTTATTGACCAGACTTGATCCTGCTTAATCTTTTTCTGCCAAGTTAGACATTCTGGCAAGCTTCCTCAAGTCTGGATGTATTCAAGTACTGTATTTGGCTGACTTAGTTTGTTACTTTGTAAAGATATGTGAAAATCTCAGTTCAAACATTTCAGCCTATAGTTGTTTTTACAATCTGTCAAGAAGCACAACTAATTGATGCTTCACTTTATACATCAGATATAATTTTTCTACCAGTCCGTTATGTATTTGGAAATACATATTCCACTTAAGCAGGTTCTGCTACTATGTATTTTATCTGAAACACTTCATAGTTTTACAGAATATGTGCTCTTTCTACTGAACAAGGTATAGTAACACTTGGCAAGTTACTTTTTCCACCTTTTTCCAAATTAGCAAAGTCTTTCAGGTCTTGGCTTTTAAGTGTTTCATCTGGCTTTAATGCACACTCTGTCCCTGCAGAGATGACATCTTCATTGTCTTTGATTTTATGAAGAACTGCAAAACCATTACATATGAGACTTTCTGTATTTGAACACCTTTGATAGTTCTATCCCTTGTATAAAGCTGAAATTTAAAATTATAAAAGTAAAACTAATCAAAACGGTATGATTTGATTGTGTATGTTAATTGGTCTTTCTTCCAAGTCCAGTGCTAATTTCAGCAGTAATTCTGCTTGTCAATACACGTATTACCTATCGGATTTGGTGTATGTAGAAAAGTGGAATTTTTTTGCCTTAAAATGTGTTTTGTGGACTTCTTGATGAAAAGAATTAACACTGAATCTGCACCTGTTGGAGAGGTGTCTAGAAGTTTTCAAAGACTGAAAGTACTGCAGTAGGTGTGTGAGCCCACCCCTGCAAAATGTGGTCTTTGGAAGCTGAAGACCTGAATTGCAAAGGTTTTGTTTCTGGGATCTCATACTGTTTAGAAAGAGATTTAGTCTTTTATGCAAGAACTTATATTGTAGAATCAACCATGACAAAAAGATTTTTATCCCTAATTGTGCCATCAGGTCAGTCCTGTTTCTAGACTGAACTTGTCTGTTTGTTTAGCTTAAACCGTTAAACTTTTGTTTGAAGAAATGGTTGTGACCCTAAGACAGGTTCCTCTTGACTGTGTAAATTGAGCTGATTGAGCTTCTTTTGCCTGTTACAGTGTAAGAATTCTGACAGCAGATGTTTCTTATGCCTTATTTTGCAGTCTTTAAAATGCTTGGATATATTTTTGAAATGTAAGAGCTAGAGCTTGAGTGCAGTGAAATCCTGCACATCATTTTATTTGTCTAGAAGACATTTTTTTCCCCCATTCCCTCTTGATTAAGATGCTCAGGATTATTTATAAATAGGGGAAAACTGGTCCCCCAGCCATTTGGAATGAAAGTGTACAGGCAGAAACATGATGACATGGAATATTGCTCTGCTCCTGAAATAATGTGAAAGACTTTGTAAGAAAGGTACTATCCCATTAGTAGACTACACAGACTTAAACTTAGGCACAGAAACAAGCCAAAAGTTGATTTTCTTCATTTATTTCTCACAAAAAATCCACTTGGAACAGCAGTCCTTGTAATTGATGCAGATGTTCAGAATTCTTTCCTGCTGACATGGAATGAAGGCTAATCCAGGTTAGTCAGTACCTTGTAATTAATGCACATTCTTTTGCCCTTTTTAAATCTCTCTTTTAAGGTGTGTTGGTTTGGTTTGGTTTTTTACTTTTTTATGCTTTTTTCTCTTAGTAGGGAAAAGGGAGCAATCCCTGGTTTAAATCTCTGAACTAGTCCAAAATGATAATAAAAGTTTTGAATGGCATGCAGGTTACGGAGTAAAACTATGCTAAACTACTAAATAATAGAGCCCTTTCTACAGGTAATTTTTAAATCCAGGGTGTTTTTTTTCTAATGTTCTTCTCTGCCTGCCCTGGTATTGTGAGTTTGCAGAGTAGCAGTAACTTATATTAGTATATAATTGTGCAGGGTGTTGGAAGGGTTAAGCAGAAAGGAAGATAAAAGCTACTTTGAGCTCACTTTGTTGCCTTGAACTTTGGATCCTGTTGAATATAGCAGTCATCTGTGATCACAGGTATCTTAGCAGCTGTATAATCAAAAACTATAAATGTCCAGATAGGAAATGATCCAGTAATTAGAGGAAACAGTACTGAACTGATGACTTAAAGTCACTTTCGTTCTTAAATCACACAGTTGTAGCTGTTAGACTTTATCCTGTGATCTTTTCTCACTACCTTGGCAGAGTACTTGAAAACTCTGATAATCAGATTGGCTGAGTTAGAAAGGAGAGAAGGATTGGGACTGTTTTTTGTAGCTGCTTGCCAATGAAGCACCTCCTGATTGAGAGGTGTCATTGCTTAGGTAGACTGGAAGGAAGCTAAGGGGTGTCTCTCTCTTACCTTGATGCCCACCTTTCTTTCTTTGTGTGTGTTGTGCTGCAAATATTAATACAAGTGCAAGAGAGGGCTCTAGGCTGGTTTTGTATATGTGCCACTGAAATCTAAACCCTAATCAAAGCTTGAAAAAGAGCTCAGATTTTTAACTTGGACGGGTTTCAGAATTAAGAAAAAGAAATCCATGGCCTACTTACCAAACAAATGGGAAATACGTTTTTAGTTCCTGTGTGTAATACAACCATGAATGTTAGAGGTTTGTGGGTTCTTTTCTTTCCTATTTTTTTTTTCCCTACCAGAAAAACATTATGAAACATTCTAAAGTAGAATGGATTTGTTTAAACAAAGTGGGATTTTGAAATTTAGGCTCAGAAGTCATCAGTGAAGGATTTCCTAAAAGTGGCGTAAGAGAATTCTGTTTTCAGAAACACAAAAAAATCCCTGACCTCTTCTATGGTGTTGAATAGTTGCTTAGTTATCCACATATGTGCACACAATATGATCTGCTTCTTCAAAGTAGTCGAGGGTGTTTTTGTGTATTATGTCTACTAACCTTGTCCATGTGACTTGGAGATCGAAATAATGACTCACAAATTTGCTTGTTGGTCCTAACTGGTCCTAATTATGACTTATATTACTGAGAAATCCCTTGTCACCTCTTCGGTTTCTCACAAGAGATTACTCTTGCTAAAATGCCAAGAGTCCTCTTTATCAGTACTGAATACTGAAAACAGTGTCAAACAGCCTGATGCAAAAGAAATTGAAATATACAGTGATTCACTGACTTTACCATTGTGGTAAATAAACTGATGCACAGGTTATGGTTAAAAGTTCTAAGAATGCTGCATTTAATGCTAATTTTCTGCTTAAAATATGTCCCTTTTGAGACACTAATATGTTCTGGGGAGATGAATAATCTAGGCTTATTTGTGGACTGCCAACTTTGAGAACAAAAAAAAAAATCACTGAAGAAACTATGTCTTGAAGCAAATACACAGACACAGACAAAATCTATTTTGGGTCATAGGTGGTTGGCGCCTAGTCCAAGTTACTGTGCTGTGTCCTTGTAACTACATAATGATTGTGATTAGTACCACAGAACAGTCTTCTGAAGTTTATTCAGTGTGTTTAAGATACTCTTGGGATCTTCATGTCAAGATGTCAATCTTTTGTGTTTAAAGCAGGTATGGGGATGGAATGTCTGGAAAGCTTACATGTACTTTGTATGCCATTCCTCTGCTTAAAAACCAAAATAAGTTAGTTTTGAAACACCTCCTGTAAACTATGCTGCCAATAGCAGCAATTCTAATCTTAGCATAGAAAAAACATAACTTTAAAGGGCTTATTGAATCAGAAATCAGTATATTTGGACTCAGTACTGCAAAGTTCTCAGAACAAGACATTTAAGCAAATGAGTAACTTTAAGTTAATGAAGGATTTGTAGATATAAAGTTGGCATGCCCATTGCTAAGTATTCACATTAAAATTTCCACCTTGCAGGAAGAGAGCTAGGATTTCATAATACAGCTAAGCAGATTTATCAGTAGTACCATAAGAAGGAACAGTCCCATCCTGTGTCTAGTTACGTATTCACTTACCTCTGCTTGCTCTCACCCAGCATGCAAACCACAATGTTTCAGGAGCAAGACCAGCAGGAATGTAACTTTTTTTTCATTTGGGGGTTTTTTGGTTTTTTTGCATGTGAACGGATTAACCATTCCTGAGCCCACTTACCATTGGGCTTTGCTGCTAAATATCCATGTTAGTTTAAAATACTTTGCTGGGTAAATCATACTTTGTGCAGTGGCTTTGCCCAGCTTTATTAAATTGAAGGCTTAATTCAACATTATTCAGGCCTTGGTAAGATTTTCTGCTTCATGCATGCTGAAAAACTCACTGTAACTCATTTTCCCTTCTCTCTGGTGTTAACTCTGTGCTAATGAAATAATGGAACTTCTGGACTCAAGCAATAAAAACATTACTTCTGAAGCAGATGAGGGGCTGTTTCTCATCCAGCCAGGGCAATTTGATACTTTTAATGCCAAGTTGGGAAAGGATGTAATTGATAGCTTCACACGGAGCAGCAGGTGCAGCTTCCAGAGGGAAAGTGGCGTTTTCATTGGCTCTGGGACGAGACTTTGAAATCCGGGTCTCTTTATTTCCTTGCCTGTGATACTTAAACAAGTCCGTGACTTGCCTAAGGAACCTGATAGGAACTTGACAGTGTTCTGGGCAACCCAAAGGGAAGAATTTAACCTGCCATCTCAGGGGAATTTTCTCTTTTCTTTTTCTCCTCCATGGTTAGTACTTAATAATGTTTCACTCTGCCTACCGCCCTTCTTTGTTCCTATAGTCCTAGATCTTATCCTAAGGCAAAAAAGATGCTGCTGACAATCATATTTTTATAAAATAGTAACTATCCACTGCTGTAAGGCTCTTAAATGCCTACTGCTCTTTCTGTTACAGGAGATAGTTGTTTGCTGCTGGAAGGATTTAAGTTCTGACTAGGACAGAAAGCTCAGGCTCTTTTTCAGGTGAAGCTTCACCCATGCTGTAACACAATGAGCTTGTTGGCAGATGTTATTGAGAGATTAAATGACAATGATAGTTACTTTTCAGTTATGGACTTACAGAAGATGGTTATCATATACAAATACAATCTTAAAACTATTTTTACAGCAACAGTTGGATACTACAGCGCTCCAGCTCTCACAGGTCTCTTCCACTCAGATTAAAAGGAAGAAGCATCGTGGTTCTAGAATCCAGGAGGATCTCTGCTGAACTGCAGATTACAATCCAAAACAAAAAGCATTAAACATACACTTTAAAAAAATTAAATCTCAATGTTGTGAGCAGGAGAAATGCAAGTGTCATTTTACTGACAGATTTAACTGTCTCAGTTTGGAGAGGTCACTGTGCACATAAACATAAAGAGGAATGAATAAAGTATCTAGGGGTTTCCTCTGAAACGGCATCCCTTAAGGGTGGATGAAAGGAGACCTTATCCTTACTCAAAGGATTGGAAAATGATGTAGAAAAATGGATTTGCCTGTAAAATACCTCACAAATGTCTGGGCTATCCAGGAATAAGTGCTAATTTTCAAAGTCCTGGGATTATATTTACCAATGATGTGGTATAATTACTTGGTTGTATTTAGAATGTAGTGCCCAGACTAGCTTATTCTTTGTACAATGATATTTAAATAAAGCCTGTGGTTATGATCTGTGCTCTCCAAATCTCTAATCTGTCTGAAGGAGAGCAAACAGGAGCTCTGATTTTAAGGTGTGTTTTTTGTAGGTTTTAATTTTTTTTTCACAATATTTTCTCAGTGGTTGGTATAATCCTGTTTAAAAGGGGGTTTTTTGCTTATTGGGCATGTTCTGTCTGGCTACCATTATTTCATCCCTCATTCAAAACTGAGTAACTTAATACTGAAATCAAGTTGGAGTTTCAAACCCAGATGAAGGGTTTTTTTGTCATCCCATTTTCATTTTGTTTTGTGCAAACAGGTGGTACTTTTGTTGGCTGTTCTGCAGCTAGTGTCACATTGAAGACATTTGAAGCCGATTTTGGTACAGAGTAAACATCCTGTGGTTAGAAGAGCTTAATTAGCTTAGGTGCCTTTACTGCTGGCATATACCTCCTTACCTTAAAACTAATGTCCACCAGCTAATCCTTTATTTATGTTGAGCTTTGGAATTTCCCTGGAAATGCCTTTTTGTAACCTATCCCAATATAAATGGGAAGTGAACGAAGTGTCAGGTGAACAGTGAGGTTGCTGGTAAACAAATTAATAATACACATGAATGTAAATGTCTTCTCACTGGTGGCAGGTTGAATGCCTGTGATTCACCTCAGAAAGAGTGCCAGTGATGTGCTTACGCCTGTGATATGGTTTGTTACCTTTTGTTGTACCAAGAAAAAGATTACAAAGGAATCTTTTTTCTTTTGTTTATGCATGGGAGGACTGAATTTGTTAATCAAATGTCCAAGGCTATGTTTTCAGTGCTCCAAAGGAGGGAATTGTTCAGTGACAATGGCTAATTTGCGATAGCAATCGCAATGTGAAATCCTAGTGGGCACTTGGATCTCTTCGTCTAAAGCAAGCTGATATCACGGCGTATTCTACAATTCAGCGTGAACAAAACAGGAGCCTATTTCCATTTTACGATGATGGAACTAACTCAACTTCACTCCCTTGGCAAAAAAAGGTATCATTTTAGTTTGGTTTTGGTAAATTCTTAGCCCCATTGTGAAATGGTCTTTCTGATTACAGGATTAAAGGTAATCCTAGAGAATCGTGATAGTGGTGGCTGAAAAAGAAAATCTGTAAAACCATTGTATTCTGTTTCTTAGGTTTCTGGTTCTGCAATAGTGTGTGATTGCACTGACAACTGGTTAATTGAGAGTATCCCATCACAGGAGGAGAACAAGGAGAATGGCAGAATTTAATGCTTTTTCCTGTCCCATATTGAGAGAAAGGTGATAGTATAGGGAAGTTGAATTAGACAGAAGTAAAGAAATCATAATTTTGGCTTAACTATACTCTGCGTGGTAAAAGAAGCTTGTAGACATCATACCTGAAAAAGCTGCCTTCATTTTTTTTTTTTAATTTTTTTTTTTTTTTTAAACCCAAGAGCCAGGTGTTTGCCATTTCAGATTAGGTCATGGTGTAGGCCTTCCTTACAAGAGGAAAATAAATTCTGATCTGTTTTGAGTTTGTTTTGTTGCTCTTATTCAAGATAATACAGCAACAGCCATATTGCTATTAGTGTATAATGGAGTAAACTGGGCTAGACTAAGATGATACGTCTCCCTAGTGCAATGGAGGGTGTTGGCATCTTTTTTCTCTAATACTCCCTGCATTTGTGCTCTGAAGGAAGGATTACATATGCCCATAATTGAAAACTTTTTTGAGCTTTAGGGGGAGTTATTGGAAATGGACCCTCAAGCAAGTATCATGGCCATGGGCACAGGTGTTCAAACTGAAAGTGATCACCCAGGTTCCAGCTGCCAGAAGCGTGCAAGAAAAATGGTTTAGACCCAATAAAAGCAAGTGCTCATGAATATGTTATTTCTGTTGCAAGTTTAACATGTAACAGTAGTACAGAATATGCCTGCTCAGAGGCATTTAACTTGGAATTCAGGGTTGATTTGTTCAGATCAAAGGGGGAACTCAACCAAAATACTCAGATTTTGTGAGCTGAACTTTTAATTTTTTTATTGTTATTATTAATATTATTGGGGTGTTTTTTTTAGAATGTAATAATCTGCACATCTGAATGTAATGCTGATCCTGCTGGTAAGGCTTTAGAGTGAACAGGTTCCAGGGGAAAATTGAAAGCATAATAACTTTTGGTATCCAGTCTCTTGTGAAATGGAGTCGGATCTTTGTTTTTTATCAGAGGAGGGGTCATAACCTCGTCAAGCATTCCCTCCCTTCCTCATGACTCCCCAAATGTGCAGTACTGTAATTGCTTTTGGCAGATAAAAGCTATGAGGAAGTCGGGGACTATGTTTTGTGTTGCTGTCATTAGTCTGAACTAGTTCTTAATCTAAGATTACAAAGACATTGTTTATAAGGATATATCTACTGCAGTTTCAATTTGTTTCTGCTCTTCTAGGTTATATATGGCAAACAGTAATAGATCATAGATCCTTAATTTACTGAAAACTGAAAATGTTGTAAATGCTTTAAAATCAACACTTGCCTCTTTCTTAACAAAATCATTAAGCTTCTCTGCATGTTAGCCCAATATAATGACTGTATCTATAATCCATGTACAACACCAACTGTTTTTCATATATCTATACTTGCTAGGTCTAGGTAAGGATAAATCGTGAAGTGTATGAGGCGTTTGTAGTCAATATAGCAAGTGAACTAAAATGCAAAAAGCCTTGCTTAGCATTTGATCCTATTTTTGTGAAAAGACTTCTAAATCATACTATCAAGGCAGCAAATAATCTGTATTGCATGCTTAGATTCTATATCTAGACTATACTGCCAGTGTATTTATTCAGCATTAAATATAATCCAACAGTGATGGTGGTCCCATGACTGTTTCTCTTTAAGCTGAGTAATGTTAAAAGAGTTGGTAGCCCTTCTGCTGCTACATTTGCACCTGGCTGTTGTTCGTGCTTGCTCTGAAATCACTAGTTAAGATGGCCATGTATCTGTCCTTTCCCTGGTATATCTGTAAGTGCTGCCTTTAATGTGTTGGTCTCTGGCCTTTCTATTTGTTTTAAGGAACCCCTTTTGTATTTTCACTCTAACATTACTCTGTAAAAATGCATATTTACAAAAAGAACTAAAATTTCTCTGTAGGATAATACACTCCACAACAGAGCTGTGACATTGTCACAGTCTAGGCAGGTTGGGTAATTGTGATGGAAGAGCTTTTAATAAAAAACAAAATAAGAGTAGGAAATGCCTCGAGTGAATTCATGGACATATAACTTCTAAGTAAGATATGTTTAATATTTCAGTGAGAAACTCTGCTCAAGAGGACAAGTGAGATTGCTCTGACCTTCATTCTTTGCTCAAAAGAACAAAGTTAAGCGTATGTGATAAAGATAACAGCGCCCATTGCTGTTTGGTAGATTGGGGACGCTATTAATATTTGAATGTGGTGGCCAAAGCAAAGCCTGTAAAAATGGGAAACTTGGAATAGAATCAAGTATTACCTGACAGAGTAATACTTTTTGATATGTGCAACTGAAAATCAAACCCTTCTTTCTCCAAATTCTTCATGTGTATCAGAAAGATGCATGAAATATGTCAAATAACTGCATTTTTGAACAAGTGTGATATAAAAACTCCAAACTCTTGGATGCTGATTACAGTAATGGAAGGAATAAATCTGTTCCTGGTCACAGAGAAAAGAGCTGAAAAGACAAACACTGTATTTACTTGTGAATTTTAGTTCAGGAAGATGTAGCTCATTTGCTTAGTGCTGCCTGAGGGCAGGATCTGGAAGACAGTTAAATTAGTTTTCTGTTTCTTTGTTCAAAGGCTTCAAGTGTTATCATTGGGCTGAGTTTATTTTTCTTTTTTGATCAAAGTTAGGTGCAGAACTGCAAAGTTAAAAATTGCTATGCTGATGATGAGAAACAAGCTGCCTCCTTTGCTCCCTCCTCTTTTTGCTATGCCATCTCATTCTCCCCCATCCAGCCCTAAAATCTTCAATAATTACTTTGGTGATTGAAATTATGGAAATGTTCCCAGTGGTCCAGACCTGCCAGGACTAATTAAATCTCAGGGTTTGTCAGTCTTTTCAATTTAAAATTAAGCTTTGTAAAGCCTATCTGAAGACATGATTTTCTTATCTCTAGGGGTCCTGACTCACTTCATACTTTTAATATAATTTCTAGGGAGTAAACATACTTTATCTTTAATTCGCACAGCTGAAGTTTAAAAAGAATTAATGAAAAACCTTCATTAGTTAGTCTTTTTCCATTGCAGTTTCCTTGTTGCAAAATTTGGTCAGAACACATGAAAGAAGGGACAGGTAGTTTCCCTGAAGTTTAAATGAGCAGGCTGTTGGCCCCCACCCATGAAGTATTTTACTTAGGTTTGTGGGGTGAATTTTAATAAATACTGGGAAGCATGTAGCTGCTGATGTGATAACTGCTGAAGTTAGGTTCTGGAAAATACAGTGAACTTCCTTTTAAATTTATTGCTTGGCATGCACATAGCTGTTTGACAAACACTGAAGGAGCATTCACTTGTAGTTGTTATTCAGCTTCGCACTTATTCAGTGTATGTATTGCCCTCCAATACAGTTAGAATTTATCTCTTAATGCTAGCATAACTTCAAGTAATATTATGGCTCTTTATGAACACTTTACTGAGGTATGCATTGTACTACTGATAATACAATCCATAGTGAACACAACCAGTGATAGTGAACAGTAATAGGTGTTTTAGAATATGTGGTAATTGCACATCTGGCATGCCCTGCCCTTTGAACAGCTAATTCATACTTCTAGGACCTAAACTCTCATACTCTTTAAGGGCAAGAGTCGACCATTTAAATGTCAGTGCAGGTTCCTTATTCTGCACAGTGCTGTACCCTTTGCCTATCTACCAACATTATGTGAAACTGGCCTCATGCAATTAGTATGAGTGTGCTTTACTAGCCAGTGGTACCATGTACCATTGGAAGATCTTCAGTTAATTTAGATCTCACTTTTGTTGCAGACTTAACTCATTGCTCGACATTTAGGCTCATATTTAAGTGTTTTTGTTCAAAAATATCTTAGAAAAAAGAAAGACTCTTTCTTGGTTACATAGCTGCATGGCAGCAGTGTTTTCTCTCTTTTTCTGTTGTTTCCACTCTTTCTAAAGATTTGCAAGCTTTCAGTTTTGCATTAGGAAAAAACAGTACTTACAAAAATTAATAATTAAAACCCCCAAAACAAAATGGAAAACAACTCTCTGTCTCTCCATGACTGTGTTTGAAGAGAAGAAAATTTAGTATTCATGCACACCATGAAAAAGAAGTTAGGCTGACAGTTTTTACTCTGCTTTCAGTAAAGAGATGTCCACTGTGACTTTGGTGCTGCTTGTAACTTTAGTTATTTAACTATGTGTCTAGTAGAGAGAATAAAGCAAGATGTTGTATATGTAAAGATGTGCACTTCAGAAGCTTGAGAAGGTTCTGCTTTTGTCCTTAAAGTTATTATAATAAACTTAATATACAACTAATTTATTTTCTTTTGACAGAAAATAGAATTTTTCTTCCCATTTTTCTTGCCAGATTATGTGGGTCTAGGTTGTTAATGTGGTGTGTGCATGTGGTGGGGATGTTACTGTTCTAAAAAGTCTTTTCTGTCAGTCTTTTCTGCTGTTTGTACAAGGAGTCTGAGTCTAAACATAGTGCAAATTTATCAAGCAGCATTTCCCAGACAGCTTATGGAAAGCAATCCTGGAGGACTCCCAAACTTAAATAACTGAAAGATACTGCTTGCTGTGCCTGCAGCTCTCTGGAATTGGAATGTAAAACTGGCAGTGGAATAAAAGCTCTCCCCGAGGAGGCTGAAGATGCTGCAGAGCAGCAGACAGGGAAAAAGAAGTTTTCTTTTTTTTTCTTTTTCTTTTTTTTTTTTTTTTTTTTAGCCTTATTCCTCTTTGAGGCCTGCAGTGATGGCAGGTGTCCAGCTCAGTATCAAAACTGCGGTTTTAAATTTGGAATGAAAGGATGGCTCTTAGCCATTGGCTAATCCTGTGCTGAAGGTCTCCAGGAGAGTAACCAGTTAGCTTCACAAGTGCACAGCTAATCATAGCGGGGTGGGGCGGAGTGCTCACTCTGCAAGTGTGTTTCTGGACAATAACATTTCTAGGATATTTGAGAAGCGCAGTACCTAATTATCTGCTGTTTGTTGGCTAAATTGGGCAGTATGGTGTACATAGAATTATGCTTCCAGAGAAAGAGTCTACAGTTGCTGTAGGAAGAGTTTTTTGGGGTAAGCTTTTCCTTCTTTTTTCACCTTTTCCATCTTTCTATCGTTTGCCTGCTTCCTCTAGGAGTTTTCACCGATATTTAGCGTTATTGTCTTAAAACCAGAATATTTTCTAAATTTCTGATAATGCTGTTCTGTAAAACTGTGCATGGCTTTTTTTTTTGTTAATATTTTCTTTTCATGTACCAGCTATATAATGTAATGCAACAAGCACGGAGTGTTGAATCATTAAAATAGAAAATTTATTGTGATATTTCAATTAATTTCTAAGGTAAGCTAATTTCTAAGAATGAAGTAGCAAGAAAAATGACAAATAGTGACACCTTGTATTTTCATGACAAAATTTTGAGAGGAGGGTCTTTCCTGAATTGGTCATTGAGTCGAGTGTGTTGCTGGGATGTCCAGTCACTGTGGCCAGTGAAAATCTCTGTATATGTGGGATCTTTCATCTCTGTCGAGCACCTGAATGACTTTAATTCACTACCTGAGTGACAAATGTTAAATGCTGTGGGACTGATTTGATCATCTTGGTAATTGCATTTTGTATGGGTTGACATAGCTGTCTAAGAATGAAAAGCTTTGTTACAACCTGGAATATGTTATCTCTGGATGTTTCATTTGCCATTTCTCTTTCTGATGGGGGAAAAGAAGCAAAGATACAGAAAGAAACTGCAGACGCTGAGTGTTTTAGAGATGCTTGATGATGGGTTTATACATAAACCATAGAAGTGCAAAGTCTTTTTTATTTTGGGTGTCAGCATAATACCTTATTCCTGTCACTGCTAATATTGTGGTATCTCTTGAGATTGATTTGTGGAAGTGTGATGCACAGACACATGTGAAAAAGCAAGTAATTGTTGTCTTTAGTTAAAGGTTAAGGAGATCACGGCCTCACATATCATTCTAGTTTCCTTTTGTGATTGAAAGATTTGCTCTCTCTAAAAGTTGATAGCTATAGAAAAAAAACAGTTATTGATTAATTTTAGTAAATCCTTTCCAGAAGCGTTTTTTCTTTAGCTTGCTGACTTTCTAAGTTCAACACTTTACCTTTCTATGGTTCAAAATAAGTCACTTGTATGTCTTGGCCTCCATGTAAGCGATCTACAAAGGATGGATTGAAGTGAAGCTGTACTTATTGTGGAAGAATGCAGGAAGAAAGAAAAAGGATACATTTAACACTGCCCAAGGGAACGACTTCTGAAAGAGATAGGAAGTCCCAAAATGTACATCTGAAATCATTGAGGCTTACTGCAACTCGGTTTTGTTTGAATCAGCTGACTTGAAGCGACGTCTATGAAGAAATTAATGTGCCATGTGTGCATTTCTTCACAAACGCACATGCACATACAGACAGACACACAGACACAGAGACATGCACATGTTGTTAGATTTCTTAATTCCAGTTTAATCAATGACTCTGCATGCCTGAACCTGAAGTCTGTATTTAAATTAGGGTCTAAGGGGGTTATGGTCTGTCAATCCACCTGTCTGTCATCAGGTTCTTATACTTTTTAATAACCCACAACACCTCCCCAGAGGTCCTTTTATAGGAAAGGGCATGGACATGTTTTCTAGTTGAACCTGCAAAAATTATCTGTCCAGTCTTTGGGACAGCTCAGCCTGGTGGTTTTTGTGCAACTCCAGAGTGCGGGTACCTTTGTTCTCCCCGAGGTTTGCAAACACTGGTGTGGTGACAGAGGGGATAATTCCTCCTCCCCCTGTAGCCCCTGGGCCTTGTTCTCTGGTCACTCCCTCCCGGGGCAGGAACAGTCCTGCAGCCACCCAGCTTGATGCAGTTGAAAAGGGAGCTGGGTGTCCACAGGACTATTACTGCTGGAGTGAGCTCTTAGTGGGCTTGAGGGTATGTGATCCAGAGTGAGAGCAGAGAGGCAGGCCCACCAGAGTGCTTAACAGGGATTTAAAGGAACTGCCTTAGAGTGCTGAGACTGAACTTGTCTGAAAATTTAGATCATAAATATATTTTTCTGTCAATTATATCCTTATGTTAGCATTTAATCCTCTTGCAAGGAATTTAATTAGCATATAAATGAGATAACTGTTTCATTATAGTCTGTCTAAAGGAGTAAGAAAATATTTAAAGACTTATTAATTAAGAAAATATTTAGAAAATGTTTTACGATATTTTTAAGGTACATTTTTCTTGTACCTTTAGAGTACAGACAGAAAGACAGCAGATGGAAAATGCATTATGCTATTGCTTTCTTCAGGGATGAATGTCTTGAATGACAAGAGCAAAAATTTGGGGAGGTATGTTGTTCTTGTGTATGGTGTGGATTTTTTTGCAATGCATATAAACATACTTTAATCGTGTTTGGTAGCAATGTCGGGATACTTTGTGTATTTCCTCAACCTTGTCTGTGTTTTGGGAATAGTCTAGAGAATACATGTCCAGTTACTGTAATCTTGGATAGCTTTTTGTAATTAATTTATTTTTGTAACCTGGGGCTTTCCACTGCGCTGAGTACTTGCTGACCTTTAATTTCATTTACTGGAGGGTGGAGAGGAAAGAGGAGAAAAGAAAGGCTTTAGGAAATCCCTTTCCCCACCCTGCAAAAGAAGGTAACTTTCTGTTTAAATCTTGTTTGGGTTTAAAGACTGTAAGCAGAGGAAAAAATACAGATCATTTTGCATCATACATAAAAGCCAAATGTTGAAAGCAAAGAATCAAATATTCAGGAGCATTAAAAATTTGATACAAGCTCTGGAATAGATGAGTATTTGAGATTTATAAAATATTTGTAGTCCCTGCTGAGCAACCCTTATGCTGATATGTGATTATTACTAATATGCTCTGGTTAATATATCAATAATGCTCACTTAAACTGGGTATATTTTATAATGGATTTTGCTTTGGATTAATACTGTACGCACCAGATCACTAATCTCTTAAGATCCTTTTCCTCCTACTTAAGTTCATCTTGTTTTCTCAAACTGAAAATATTTCTTCATGCAGTTGCTTACTTTTTTGCTAGATTAATTTAATCTGCTCCTTTATTTACATTTTAAATCAATACCAGACATTTAGTATAGTAATATTTTTCTCTTGTGATTCAAAAGATTGAGTTTGTCAGCTACTTTCCTACAGCTGGGGAAAATCTATTTGTTCATTTCTTAACCTTTTGGCATGTCTGTTTTTACAAGCCTGGCTGTTTGTGATGGGGGACTGAAGTATAGAGTAACAACTACAGAAGGAAACATCCCTTGTTATGATCAGAGTGTAAACTGAGCCCAGTGCAACGAGGAGGGAGTAGGTTTACGCAAGATTTTTGCACACTAGGAAAAGAAAGAAGAGAGCCTCTTCTTCCTTCACATGACTGTTGAATTTTCATGTGGTGTAGTAAAAAGTGAATTGTAAAAATTTTTATTCACATGTCTTGGACACTTGACAATAAAACCTGACTTGCAAGCAGGTTAGACCACTGATTCTCCACTGCAAAAGCAGGCTCAGCAAAATCGCAACTGTATTTTCCTTCTGTTCATGTGGCAAGTGAGACAGGTCTGAAAACTCAAAACAACAGAACCCTGGGTGAAGTTGCTAAAATGCCCTTGCCGTTGTAACAAGTAGGGAAATGCGGGAGTTTGGAGCGTTTGGACAGGAATCAGTTTACAGGATCTGCACACTAAGTGTTTTCTGATGGCTGACCCCAGGCTCAGGAGTGTCCCAAGTCGATGGTGCATGTAGGTGCTGAAGAAAGTAGTTCTGTCTTCTGTCTTAGGGTATTATGTCTATCAAACCTTCAGGTTTCAGCATCTCAATGCCAGTCGTACTTTTATCACACTTGGAAAACATAACTATTACATAAAAACTACTTAACCTTGCCTGTGTTTTTCCAGTAAGAGTGAAGGGTTGTAATAGTGGCAACAGATCGAGCTTTGTTCTTCTTTCTCAAAATAAGTTGTGTCATCTGGTAACAGATGATAATTATGCACATATTTATATATATATATGTATATAAAATATATATAATATAAAGTGTAAAGGTTTTTTCCTCTCCTTACGTCATAAAAGAACATATCTGAATGAGTTGCAGTGCCAAAGGACAGCGCAGTGATTACATGTGCTATAAGCACGTGTGAGATGGTTTCTGCACTAAACTGAGGAACAATTAAGGGTCTGTCTACAGCAGCAAAAGTATCAGAATGGGCACAGTCCTGTTCTGAACTCTACAGATGCACTGGCTGAGGCTTCTGTTGCCAGTGGGACTGGGCATCTATGGTAGAGAGCCAGCTATGCCCTAGCACAGGGCTGATGGCAGACACTGCAGCATCACCTCTGGTCCATGCAGACAAAACCAGCTTGTCTTCTAAGTGCATAAAACATTATTCTCATGGTCTGCTGATAACTAATTTCTAATGAAAAGTATGATTTTTTTCTCCCATTTTAGTAGGGTGACTATTTTAGCCTCTGATATAAATACAGTAAATGTTTCCTTAAAACTCACTTGGAAAAAGTCCACGTCTAAGCACTTTGGAAATTTGAAAACCTTGACGTGCTGCATGCGCATCTCTTCTGTACTGCTTTGGCAAGTCTGAAGGCTTTTTCTTTTTTTTCTTTTTCCTCCTTAAAATGAATCTAGTTCAGATGAGAATGTGGAGTTACATAGTGAATTACCTTTATTTGTGCAAAGTATAAGCTGTCACTGCCCACACCCATTCATCTCTGTAACAAAGAGGGTAAATCAAAGGGGGAAGTGGGAGTGCTAGGGAGGGATTCCTAGCTACATCACTATGTGCAGAGTAATATTACAGGCTCAAAGCAGAACCACCCGTATCAGTGACATGTTCCTAAACCAACTGTGTTAGTGTGAAAAGAGAAAAGCAAACATAAGAGAAAGGAATGTCAATACGGGGGATGGGAAATGGTGGGCTCCAGTATAACACACTCAGTGCATACTGCATAATTGTTTTCCTGTTTGCTGTTGGTGATTTTCAGGTCTTTTATCTTAAATATGCTTCTTGCCACCTTTGGATATGAGAGATAGTGCTGACATAGTGAGGCTTGGAGTTTGAACTATCCTTTTCATAGTAAATAGAACTTGATAATGAAAAAACTTCATGGTCCCTCCAGTAATAAATCTGGCAAATCTCTATGATGCTATTTTGCTCCCATCCGTGTATGTCAATGATAGTGTGACTGCTAAGAAAATCAGTAAAATGGAAGACCACAACTCATAATCTTGAAAATTGGCAGTGGTGACTGGCTAACAGTATTGAGTGGCTAGGCATTCTGTTCTTGCTTTCCTAGGCTTTCATCCTCTCATATTTCTCCCTGTGCTGTATTTCTTCCATTGCAGAGTTATTGGCAGATGCAAAAGTGTCATCAATAAGTTATCAGCTGTATCAAGATTTTTTCTTGAATGTTTTTCTAACACAAAAAATCCTTTTTTCCCGGAGCATGAGTGAGTTCTAAATTAATCACATATCCAACATACATGAATATATGTTAAATGTAGTGATCAAACTGGGTTAGATTTTGTACAGTCCTCTGACAGATATTTCTAGAAACAGTTTGTGTCAATGCTGTTCATTGAATCCTAAAAATGACTTTATATTATTACACCTTAAAGGGAAAAGGGGATTATGGATATTGAAGCCTCTTCTTGATAATTTCAATTAATCTGTGCTGTGATTGTTGGGAGATGCTTTCTACTAGTCTCTGGTAATTTTGCCATTGAAGATCTCTTATTCATGGTGTTCCACTGGCAGCTTCTCTCCATCAGTTTGAACGTTCATGTTACAGTTTAGCTGTGGCACTCTTCAGTTTTTGATGTTGCATTTTTCTGAGTCAAGATTAGCTGTAACAATTGCCATGCAAAAGGTAGCAATATGACCGCAGTCAGTTTGACTATTCTTGCTATGAGGTGTTCCGGCCTTCAATGCAAGATGCTTTTGTCATTATTTTCAAAGAACTTTGCTGTAATTTCATCAGGAGGGGAATGTTTCTCCCGGATTGTTTTTCTAACCTTCAAAGTATTTTGCAATGAATTTATAATTGGCAGGGTCTCTACATAGTTTAAAGGTTTGAAGTGTTTCAAGTCTGTTAACTTGACATTATAAAGAACATGTATTAATTGAAAAATCATTGGAGAGGAAATTTTAGTATCTTTTGGTGCTCTGTTAAGTGCTACTGATCAGTTGTAAAAGGGACTTTTACTCTCATGCTACTTGGCCTGACAAAGAATATAGCCATTCTTACGGCCTGCGGTATTAAGAGATACATGGGTTTTGATACAGAAATAAGTACAGCTGATTTCATCCATGGCTGTATTTATAAAAGAGTGTAAAAGAAGAAAAACTGGAGTAAACCCACCATCCTTCTGTTTTGCTGAATAAAGTTACTTGAACTGAATCAGATTGCAAATAATTTCATCATCTTACTAAATTGTTACGGCTGGTCATCTGTTTGCATTCTCTTACTGACTTAATTACAAAAACTTCACAAATCTTCTGTCAAAATCTTTGTTAAGAAAACACTTCAATAGTGACAGAATTTCTATATAAATGTAAAAGTGAATGCTTCTTAATGAAATTCTGCTTATCTGTATCATACATTATAAGTAATGCCAAAGGGGGAAGAGTAGGGAATTGCCCAGCTAAACTTCTTTTAACCTGTGCCTCTTTGTAATAAAATAATGGTAGCCAGGGTTTCCAAAGAGATGAGGGTTTGAAAAGTGAGCACGCCAGCTAATAGCTGTGGTAACAGGCTGAACGCCGGGGAACAATTCCAGTGTAGTGGCCTCTCGGTGTGTCTCTGCGCCTCGGAGCTCAATAGTGAATGCGCAGCATTGTTCGGCTGTGAAAAGTCTCGGAGCGCTTGGGATGTCAGGGCAGACCGAGGGAAACTGATTTTCAGCTTGTAGCCTCCTTGTCAGAGGGCTGAGAGGAGCCCGGGGGCACTTGGCCATTCCTCAGGGCTCCTCTGCTCCACCAGCTTCGTGCTTGTATGTGGCGAGTCCCCTGCGGGGATCTGCCGCTCAGCAGTGTGCCCGTGGGAGAGGATGAAAGAGAGGAGTTGGTTGTTTTTGGTTTTTTTCCCCTCACGATGGGTTTCACGTTTGAATGTCAAGTGAAAGCTTTCGCTGAGGGAAGTTAGGTGACATTAGAATTTAAGGAAAAGCGTGGACATACAGAAGTTGCTTCATTGAGGATTTACAGCTTGATGGTCTAAATTTGATCACAGGTTTTGGAAGAAGATAAATGTTTAACTGTGTGGGGGTTGGGTGTTTTTTAAATAAAAAGAGACTCTAGGTGAGTCATGAGAATGGCTCTAAAGTGAATTACCTTATAAGTTCCCATTTGTGTAAGGTGCAGAGTTGAGAAAGCTTTGATGGTCTCTCTATAAACAGGAATAACAAAAAGAATTGGTTTTTAGTATGGCTAGTTGGGAAAATCCTGCAGTTCCACCAGAGTTAATACATCCTCCCCTCCTCAGCCCCCACCCTCACTTCTTTCAGACCACAAAATCGACCTTTGTGGCTGAGTTTCTCCAAGTCCAGGCTGTGTGTTTTGGATTTGAGAATTTGATTTGTATTCTCGCTCTATTATTTTTAAAAGGAAGGGTTTGCTACTTCCTTTTCATAGAAAACAAACAGGAGGGAAACCCAAACAAGCAAAGTGATGGGACTGAATGTCCCTATCTTGAAGAAAGATAAAGTGCGAAGGAAAAATCTGAGAAAAATAACTGCTTTAGCTGTACTAACTGGATTTAAATAGGAGTCTAAGTTTCTGTTTTCCCTGTCTCTGATCTAAACACTGAGGAGATTCGTCTGAAGTGTTTACTGAATACCAGCAGGTTTAGATGTTGTTTATTGTAGTTAACAAGAACTCTGAAAACTCTCCAATATGGAAGTGCTTGAAGGCTGTGAAAGAGAAGTAAAATAGGACTGACTATAAAAGCCAGAAAAGCAGAAGGATGGTAGCAGACAGTTGTTGATGTTGTCTGATGTCTTTTCATGAATATTTTAAATTTCAGCTACCTTGCTGTGAACCACAAAGTGGTTCATTTTTAAGAGGTTTCATGCCCCTCTCTTGTTTGCATTTTTCAGGGTTTTGTTCCCTCCAGACTGACAAAAAATGGCATGATAAATCCAATGGTCAGAAGAAATCTGAAGATCCCTTTTTTTACTAACTTCCTTTGTATGGTGTTACATGTGTATAAAATTCAATTTATATACCCCTGAATAGGAATGTTAGAAAATTTCAGTACTTTGAAGTTTATAGGATTATTTTTCTGAAGCTGTTGGTAAAGAAGGCACAGGGACTCTGCAATATATACAGCTTTAATAAAATGACTGTCTGGTTCAAATTAAGCTTTTTATTGCTCTGATAAGAAAGCACAGAGAAAGGCTTATGACTCAGGAAGTCAGTTGCTATGAATTATGCACCAAATGTTCTCTGTAACCAAGTCTAGGCCTCTAATCTGTTTGCTTCTTGCCCTGTAGCTTCTGAAGTGTGATTGTTCTCGCTGTTAATCTTGAATTCTGATATGTCAATAAGTGTTGCAGGCATTAACACCATCTGCATATGGGTGCAGAGGCTGCACTGCTCTGTGCACTGACATTGCAGAGATATCAATCTCAATTCATGCTTTGCTTCTTGAATACAAAAACTCTAAGGAAAGTATTGCTTGTTTGGATAGGAATTCTGCTCTCAATGGTTTGTCTTCATGAAATAACAGCAAAGAAGTAGGAAGTATTGTAGATGCTGCAGAAGGGCCTTAAAGCAACTCTGAAAGCATTGTGAAAACTTCTTCATCACAAAAATGTATCTGTTGGAGTGATTTTCATAGACATGCCTGAAAAGCTGGCACAGCAGGGAGGGGAATGACAAGGAAAGGAAGTTTCATTTTCATGTAGCACTGTAAATACAGAATTACAGTATTGCAACAGGCAAGGACATTGAGAGGAAAGTTGTAAAACATGATGTCCGTAGTTTAAAAGTACAGATGTTCTCCCCATGCTCCAAGGAACAATTTGGAAAGACCAAATCAAGGTAAATGGCAGTCCTGATGTGATAGGGTCATCAATAGAAAATAAAAAATAAAGAATTGGGGAGGCTACAAATGATCTGTTGTTTGTGGCAGCAACAAGACACCTTTGATTTTTCTGCTGTGACCGGTTATTTCGCTGCCATTTGGCAGTCTTAGTTTTCTTGACCTTATTTATGTAAAATTCCACACTTAGCTGTAGAAGCAATACAGTGAGAAGGCGTTGTGTATGCTAGACTCCTTTGAACCTGGATATCTGCTTAGTTTCTTTTTATTTTTTTTCATTCAAAGGTTTGTGAGATGTCAAAATACTAAGTACTGTATTTTGTAAAAATTCCCTGCAGTTGTTTATTAATCCAGAGTCCTTTAACTGTCATTCCATATGTTCCTATTGAACTGGGATTTTGAAAGAGCTGTTAGCTTCCTGTTGTAATGCCACCTTAAAAATAAGACCTAATGTTCCCTTTGAGGAGGGTGAGCACAAGAAAACAACTAACTTGAAATGCCAGAGCCAGTCTGTGGTGCAGCCAGACCATCAATATGTCTTAGTTCCAACCTGTGTAGAATTTAAGGATTCTTTTCCCCAAGAGTAAACATGAATACTGCTTTCTGCAACTTATATTTTTGTTCAAGAGAGGAAACACAGAAGAATGTTTTCATTTTATTGTAAATGCGAACATCTCTTAGGAGGAGCCTGCTGTTACTACTTCAGTTCTGTTTCAAAATTCTGGTTGCTAAACCTCTTGAGGTGCAGAGGAGGTTCCAGTAAGTGGCTTTAGTTTGAAACCAAATGGAAGAGATCATTGAGCTGTATTTAAAGAAAAACATCAATTATTTAAAGCTTCTGAAACTCACTTCAATTTGGCATCTAACATTGTCTCCTATATCAGAGAACTGGCTTTTATAAAATGTGTTTTGCCTCATGCAGGATTTTTACTGGACAGATTTGTAAGTCAACAGAGAATTTGGTGGCAGAAGCAAACAAAAAACTGTTAAAATGAATTTAAAAGAACTAATCTATTTGTGCTAGTTACTGTAGTTGCAAGTTACACTGAAATTGAAAGAGGTGAGTTGTAAAAGGATGTGTTCTTGTGGGTCACACAATTAAGTTTTTCCTTGGAACTAGCAAGAATGATTCATAGATGCTACGTTTCCTTCTTCTGAAACTGTGTCTCACTCTCTAAAGTTCATTTTACCTGCTTTATAGTGGGAGACAATTAACAATTTTTTGTCTTAAAAACCTGCCAATGTTCCTGGTAAAGCAACAAATGTTGTGTGCTATAGGCTAGCTGCCTAGCCAAACCTCCTGTGTGCGTGTGCTGCAGTGGGCTTTGAAAAGTCGTGAACTTTGGTAGCAACTTTGGGTTGCTTAGATAAAGTTGAAAACAGTAGTGTGTTACGTGTTGTCCTGACAAAACATTTGCTCAGGGCAGTAGATTGGTCCAGGAAGAAGTAGAAATCAAACCTGGTGTCCAAGCCCTGTTACAGTGATACAGTGTAGTGTGGGAAGTCACCAGTCAGGTGCCAGCAGCAAGGCCTGATCCTGTGTGGTGCTGGGTGGAAGAAAGGCTACATGTGGATTTTCATTCTGGCACAACAGTTTGAGTGTAAAAGTACTAAAACATTCAAGCAGCATCATGTTGAACACGCTTTTAGCACTTCTTCACTAAATGCCAGAGCAAATGAGCAGAGAGGAAAAGGATGTAAAAACTTTGGTTGCTTGTCATCTAGGGTATTACTCCTCCTTGTTATCTAGGGTGTTATTCCTCCATATGCATTCACATCTTCAAATCTTCACTGAATTTTCATTTGCTCTGATTTAGAAAAGAATTGAACTGTACCTCTTTAAAATTCTTTTTAAAGAGGAGAGAAACAAGCCTTCAAAATTGACAAGGAGATGGAAAACAATTCTTCTAAAAGGCCTATAAATGGAGTGGAGGATTGGATCCATATGCTCTGTTTGTGTTGCAGTACATCAGCAGCATGTGATGGCTTGTTCTTTTTGTTAGGTGTCTCTGCAGCACTGTGTACAGATTAAATAGCTACTGCATTGCAGAGAGTTATTAATACATTACATTGCACTTCCAGGGAAGATGTCAGTGTGTCCTTTAGCCTGAATGTACCTTGTGACTGAGTTAGGGGTGATTTTTTAAAATTTTGCTGAGGGTAACTTGCTTTTTCAGTAAATCTTTAGCCAGCTGGGAACTTTAGAATAGCATCATTCTAAACCTCTATAAAAGTTCACTTATTGTTCAAGTTTAGAAAAATCAAAACCTTGTTCCAAAATAAAAAACAGGTCACCCTTCTCAAATTTTAATGATACACTAAAAGTGTAGTCTCATGCCACTGTACATACAATAGGAGGAAGCAGGAGATGGGGCAGAGAAAGATATGCAACTCCTAAAATATAATGCAGATAAAAAAAAATGCATGAAATACCAGAAAATTAGAAGTAGGACCAGCCCATTATTTTTCTGGCACATCTGTGTACTGTTTCATTTGTGATGCACATCAGTAAAACTGGAGGTTTTGTGGTTTCCAGTCTTCTGCCCTGACAGCTCTCAGTGCTGTGCATGTTTAAAGTGATGGAGGTTGAAGGGTTGTTCTTGGTGAAATTCTTATGTGTGGGGGTAACTTCTGCTGACTTATACATGGGGATTGAAGGGAGAGCTAAGGTCAGGTGTGGGTGTGCAGGGATGAAAGAGCAAGACAGGGCAAAGTAAGGATCTCAGCTCTGTTTCCCCTCTTCCCTCCACCCACAGGAATGTTCATGAGAGCTCCCCGTGCCAGTTCAGACCAGTGGCTGGAGCTCACACTGCAGTACTGCAAGCCCTGTTTTTACCCAGCCCACTGAAACAGATGTGGGATGCTTTTTGTCACTGAGACTTCAGAGGTCAGGAGCTTTGTCACCACTGAATGATGAAGCTGCTGCTATTACTTGTATGTCCTAGGACTTCACAGAATTGACCAAGCTGTGCCCTGTGTCTGGTTAATGCTCTAGATGTCTGTCCAGGAATTAGTTCAAGCCTGACTTGGAGGTGATAAAAGCTTTGAAGGCAAGGTGGGCACAAGGTGTGAGGAAGTAAAAGTCGGGAGGAGTGATTCATTAGCTCCTGACAGAAATATGTGTGCATGTAGAATATAGCAAATGTATGCTATATTTGCCATATTCAAGTGATTGGAGTACCTGGGTGCTGCACTGTAGATGTACTGAAAATTTTGGCATCAGTGTTGGCCATTCTGTATCTTTGAGTATGTCCACGACTTACAGATATGTGGTATCTCACTGTCAAGTATTTTGCACGGATCTTGCAAAAAGATGTTTTAATATAAATATGTAAATATTAAAAAAATCCTCAGAAGCTTTGGGAGAATCCAGAGAATACACGAGAGAGCCTATCTAAACGATCTGTGATGTCAGCATGGCAGGTTGTAAACACCTGATCTTTCAGCCTGGGTAGAAGGGACTTTCACCCGAAGAGCCCTGATGTTCAGATCAAAGTGTTTCACAGCTTTACCAATGGTCTCAAGGCTGTCTTTGCTTCCTTTTCAACCTCCAGTTTCCTGCTGTAAGGTGTTGTTCAAGGACTGTGCTCTTTAGGAATACTCAGAATGAAGCCGAGGCTGTGTCATGTACAAGGACAGAGGTAGTGAATTTCAAGTATAATTTTAAAGAGAGAATGCCTCTTTGTGGACTACGTTTGAGCATGCAGCTGTGAGAGCATGCCTGGAAAGTGGTGCCAGCAGCTGGGAACTCTTCTGACTTCTTTTGCCTCCCAGCTCCAAGATGGAAATGCCACCACCCCCTCCGCAGGCAAAGGAGATGTCAGCTTTCTCACGGGTTAGCACCAGCCTATATCCTTTTTTCTCCTTTCCTGTTTTTCACTTTTTCTTTTCTCCTGCTTCTCCTCGTTCTCCTCTCGCTGTCTCCTTCCTCTTTTTTTTTTTTTTTTCCTTGTCTTCATTGTGATTTAGCACAGAACACTTGACGGTTTGGGTTTCACATTTTCTTCTGAAATTAATTTCTCTTGCCCTTAAAAAAACCCCAAACCACTGAAGCTTTGCAAGCACTCTGCAAAAGCCTGTTCCTGTTTATATAGGGCAGAAAAAGATCCAGAATGCTTCTGTTTCCCAGGATCATCCTATTATATTGCAAGTTCATGGAAGTTTCTAACGTAAACACAGAAATTTCACAATACCAGCAAGTGATTTATTTGCTTTACATGCTTATCAATATTGTCTACAAATCAAGCAAACAAATGCTGTGAAAGTGGGGGCTCTATTTGATGTTTGCTCAGTGTTGTGCCTGGAAAAATGGAAGTTAGTGGGTGTTGCTCAGTGAAGTGTGCATTTTAAAGTTACCCACAGTGATGCCCATTGTCCTGTCCCTGAATTGCATGATGTCATGTGTCATTTAAAGCTTGTAGTGATGCCGAAAACTGTCGGTGCGCTGGGAAAAAGGCGATGAGAAAGTTGTGAATCAGGTTTCTCTGAAGCCTTTGTGTTTAGGGTTTTGATAGATAAAAGCTGACTCATGCAATATTTCTGGCGAAGGAGCTGTACAGACTAGTAGGAGCTTCTCATTTTACCTGAGTGCCCAATGAGCTAATTCGGGAACAGCTGAAGTCAGAGCCCGTGCCTCTCCTCTGCCGCACAGGTAGGTCGTGGGCTCTTCGGAGAGGACTGAAAAATAGAGAGGACTTGTTCAGCCCGGGTGCGAGGAGCCAGAGACATTCCTCAGTGGTGAGATACTGTCGCAGAGGATTTTCCCTTGCAGTAATGTTCTCGGGTATTAGCGTGCTTGGTTGTGACAGAGGCTATTCTGCTTTAAATGCTGCAGGGAGTGGGGGTGGGGGGACAGTAATTGGACTGATAGAAGCGCATTAGTTGGTGACTCTTTTCCCTTGTTGTGTGATTTCTAATAAATGGGATTTCTGTTCCTCAAAGTTCAGTTAAAATACTTGCCAGAGTATGGTTTGTGACAGTCCAGACTAGACATCTTATCCTGCAAATATCGTAGCTCTCTAGTGTGATATTTTTCACAGAGGTGTTAGTTTTACAACTGATACGTATTCATATACAAAATTTTGTGATTAAAAATCTGCTGACCTTCACTTGGACAGAATTCAGAGCAGAAGATATAGGGAGTGTATTTAAGATCACTTGGGCTCAGTAGTGGATGGATTTTATTCCTTCTCAGCCAGGAAGCTGTAGAGCATTTTTGTTTCTCAATCCCAGTGTTGCATTTTGAATTTGATACTGAAGGTAGAAATTGTTCTAAACTAGTTTGCTTAATTGTATCCACAGTATAAATGCTTTATTTGAAATATGAAGATATCGCAGGGAGAAAAAAAAACAAAAAAACCAAAAAAACCCAAAAAACCCAGGAAAGATACTTCTTGTAGTCTCATCACTCTTTGGAGTAGCTAAACTCCAGAGGATGTGAAGACTGTAATTTCTGGTAATGTTGACTTTGTAGGTAACACCTGATGTGCTTTTTTTCTTGCCAGGAGAAAGGCAACAACAATGCTAATCATGAATATAAATTGACTTTTGAGTTTTTACTTATGCAGCATGTGGTAAAATTTCACATGCAGTAAACAACTTGGAGGAATAAACACCTATATTTAGATAGGACTTGGGGATCTTTAAGTCAGTTTTATATTTAAAGACAAAGCACTTTATCTCTCATTGTATGCTAATGTTCTAGCATAGCCAAAGCTGCAGAGATAATGGAAAGCCATTTATCACTACCATGAATATAATTACAGGAAGGAGGTTTTTGTTAAAGAAAAGCAAGTGATAGAAGAAGGTTAGGAATTTTTGGTGAGAACTTGTTTATGACTGCACAGTGAAAACCCAAGACATGCCAAGATGGTTGTTTTGCATGTGCCTTCAATCTTGTAATTAGTATTAGAGGTGCCTGTTGGGATGAAACAGTAGTAATCCTTGCCCTTCCATGTCTGTGGAGTAGGGACATGTCATTGTTCTTGCTGGGGGTCAAGCCATGCCAGTGTGTGTGTGTGTGTGTGAGACACAGGAGCAGGGAGCTTTGCAGGGGCTGGGAAGGGGGAGAGAGTAACTGAATTAATGCGAAGGCACAAACAAGAAATGACCTTGTTTGGGGAGCGTGTTTCCTTATGAGTAGGGACAAGTAGTAATTATCCTCCTTTCAATGCTGAACTAACAAGTAATTACTGTTATTCCTTAATTAAAGTATGCAAATTGAAGATTTCTTCTTTTTTTTCTCCCCAGACTGAGTTAAATGCCGTTAATTCACAACTGACAAAAGTTCTCAATATTATTTTGGTTCATCCTTGAAAAGGTTCAGTAACCAAAAGAAAGCCTAACAAAAAAAGCAGTGAACCAGGCCAGACATGGGTCACGGTTGCTCACAGTGTGTGCCTTTGCAGGCTCCGGGGGTACCTACAATTTCACACAGTGTTTGCAGCCTGAGTTTTGATGAATGCACCTACCTGCTGGTTCTGCTGTTGAAACTGGGAGGGTGGGGTGCAGTGGGCTTGTAAATCAGTCCCACAGGGTATGGGACAAATTACTTGCTTTTTATAGTAAGTCTGTGAAAGACAGAAGTTTGCAAGAGGTAACAGGGTTTGCAAAGGCACTGGGTCAGTTATGATTCATGGAAGGCAATCGTGGTGGAGGCCGTTTACTCTCTCTTCACTCTATTAGTTCATTTGTGAATTTCTCTCCAGCCATTTGCTACTGACCTTAGGTAGCTAGCGCAAGAGTGAAGTTACTTTGTGATACAACTGCAGAGTAGAACTACTCTTCAGAGTTCTGAAAAGCCAGATACAGACCCTGACAAAAGAAAAGTGGATGGGCATGTGGCTATGAACTCCATTCATCTGCTCTCTGTCATGATGCACTGGTGACTGCAGAAATCATGTAAAAACTCTGTTCCTAATTGTAACGGCAAGGGTAATTGTAGGGGTTATTTTCCTACATAAGTGTTCTAAGATGATCAAGTCCAACTGTTAGCCCAGTGGTTATGCCACATCCACCACTAAACCATGTCACCAAGTGCCACATCTACACATCCTTCAAATACCTCCAGGGGTGGTGACTCCATCATTTCCCTGTGTAGCCTGTTCCAGTGCTTGACAGCCCATTTGGTAAAGAAATATTTCCTAATATCAAATCTAAACCTTCCCTGGTGCAAAACCTTCCCTGGTGCAACTTGAGGCTGTTTCTTCTTGTCCTATCATTTGTTATTTGGAAGAAGAGGCCAACCCCCACCTGGCTACAACCTCCTTTCAGGGAGTTATAGAGAGCAATAAGGTCTCCCCTGAGCCTCCTTTTGTCTGAACTAAATACCCTCAGCTCCTTCAGATGCTCCTCGTAGGACTGTATGACTCGTGCTCCAGACCTTTCCCCAGCTCTATTGCCCTTCTCTGGACACACTTCAGCACTTCAGTGTCTTTCTTTCAGTGAGGGGCCCAAAACTGGACAAAGGATATGATGCATGGCCTCACCAGTGCCAAGTATCATGCTCAGATGGGTTCCTGAAGACAAACTTGTGCAGCCTTGGAAGATTTAGAGATCCTGTCTTTTTGGGGAGGGCTATAGGTTGAGGCAGGAACTGAGAGCTGTCTCCAAGCCCTGATTTCCATGAGCAGGGTGCTTGTTATAGGTCCTGCCTGCTGAGGAAAGGGAGCTGCTTCCTGGTTCTGTGCCAGACTGAAATCCCCAGTCCTCTGTGCCCTGCCTTTCTTCCAGGTGTGCCAGCTGCCTAGGCACCTACCTGCTGCTCTGCAGGAGCACTGGGCTTTCTGCGCCATCAGAGTGCACCCTGAGAAACGTATTTTACTGGTTGGAGACATAATGGACAAAATTGTAACAAAAATCTCCACAGAGAGGCCACAGGGCACTTTACATCTCCCCGGGAAAGTAGTAAAAATGAAGTAGAAGTAACTTTTGAGATTAATAGTCAGGAGGAGATTTTGAGGACAAAAACCAGGCCAAGTAAATACCTAGCAGCAAATACCTAGTTTGGTGTAATTTATATAGAAGCATACAGAAATAGCAATTTGTATAAAAAAATAGAAGAACTTGAGTCAACCATGCTGCATGCAATTATTTAGCCATGCCTTGTAAGTGCCTGGCGTTTGCCAAGGTCACTGGGAATACAGGTGTTAAAGAGCAAGCCCATTTTATCTGTTACTAATTTTTCTAATCCTCAGTTTTTTTAATAAGCAATGACACTGTCATTAAACAAGAGAATGAGTGGGTTTGCTTTGGTCTTCTAAGACATGTTAAATTCTCCTAATGCTTCTAGCTACAAGTGTGTTTTAATGTGAAACTACTTTTAACATTTTTTCTGTCTCCAGTGTCATTGACGTGAACTATGTTTTGTTTCTATTTTTTTATATTTATGAAAATTGTTGCAAAGCAAATACTACATATTAATGCCTTTGGGTTATTATCTGAGAGGCAGACCAAATGTCAGTGAAACAGGAAGAAAAGAATGTGGTGCAATGGAATTTCATAAGAATCCTTTACTTCCCTCCTAAATGTAGCTAATCAGGTGTTTCTTTGTCATGTAATTTTAGTAAAATACCTTGGAGTAAGTCAGTGGAAGTGTTACCCTGTTATCTTGTTTATCCTGTGAATTTTTCGAGGGGGCATTTTTCATTCAGCAGTGTTGTGCTTTCTAACTTGAATGTGAAAAATGATCCAAAGACGATAACAAAAATACATTCTTTCTTATCAAAAATGTATACTTTCTTATCACAAGTAATAGCAAGGCATACATCACTTTCTGTACCCACATAGAAACAAGGGAATTTACTTGCATTTTATCTGTTTTAATTTTTTTTCCCATTTTATTACTTTATATTTTATTTTGGTGTGGTACTTGATGTGGTATATTCCAAAAGGCTAAGAAAATATGCTTCTATCTTTCAAAACTAGAAGAACCTGCTACAAAGAAAGGCTATAGGTTTTCAGGCTATAAGATAAAACCGGAGGTACAGACCTGCTGAATTAGGTTTTTAATCTAATGGCCAATTTCTAACCCTTGTAGCAAACAAATTACTCTCAGTGTTAATTCTATGCATCACCTTGAGGGCAATACTTCTCCTTAATAGAAAACTCATCCTATCATGACTGAAATGGCACTAGTAATTACTCACATATGAATTAAATCTTATGCATTCAAGATAGGCCAAATAAATCAAAACGTTCATCTCTGGTATTTTATTTCTGTTTGCTTTGGATTTATTTTGAAAAATGGGAGAGTTGCTTTAAGCTCTGGATGAAATCCTTCTCCTGCTCTGACAGCTGCAGGAGCTGTGTATCTGGGAGGTTTCTGCTTGTAATTGCATAGCAAGTCTGTCTCAGTTCAAGAAGGGCCACCTTAAAGGCCGGGCGGGTTTGATTTGCAGCTTTATGGTTTCTTTACTGAAACCGTTGTCAAGAGCTGTAATTACTGGTATGAATTTTTGAAAAGTTGTCGCTGGACTAAAATAAGGACTAAGCTACCACTCTGTGGGTAGCTTCAGTATTGCTTTTCTTCCTGAATTGTCACAAGTTTCCCTTTTTCACAGGACAGGCATTATGAAATTCCATGAGTTTTTTCTCAAATATTCCAAGATATTTTTTGGGGGGAGGACACTTCTTACTGAATCAAAGCTTTAAAGTATTGAATTTACCTGCAGCTACTTTTGCAGATTTTCATGCTGCATCACACACAACTTGGCCAGATACAAATCTGCATTGCATCGTATACAGTGTCCCGCAGGGCATTTTGGCAAGGAAAATAAAGCAGAATTGAAATGCCAACAGGAAGACAGACATCTTATTTTGTTGTTGCACTGATCTGAAAAACAGCTTTGGGTCAGTTCAGCAGGGGGTAATATTCTGGCTTGAGCAGAACAGCTTTAGAGTTGCTTATTTTCCCCAGTAGAAAACTCAATTATTTGGCAGCACTCTTTCCTGTGGGGACTCTTTACAGTATTTTCTTTGGGAAATCATTCTGCTTTTAGTATTTTTGTACAAGCCACAGATCTGGTAATTGATAACTGCTTTTAGTTTTTTTAAGACTGTTGGATTTATGGGATTCAAAATGAAAGACACTTTCTGGTATCACTGTGTGTTTCTTGAGGTTCCAAACCTCCCAAGCATGGATCAGGGCTCAGCTAGGAGATAGCAGGGACTGCTCCCAGTAAAGTTGTGGGGGTTTTTTTATAACCTTAGGGAAAATGTTTTGAGTTCTGTTTTTCTCCTGTGCTGAGCCTGAGCAGTGCATGTGCTAGCAACAAGCCCAGCACACTGACAGAAGAAGAAAATGCCAGGGACAGAAGTGTAAGCAGGAGAAATGTGGTGTTGTAGCCCTCATTGGGAGATCCCCATAACCTAAAAAGCATTACAGTTACAGTGACCCCCAAACCATGTTGTTCTGGTTGTCTTTTGGTTTAAATAGAGTTTTGGCAGTTTTCTGTGCAAAAAGCTTTGAAATTATCTGCCATCAACTTTTGCGTTACATGGAGTACCAACAATAAACCCACTTCTTCTGTTTGTTTGTTTGTTTGTTTGTTTAGATGACTTCCACTTACCTCTTGATGTTGTACCAGCTGTGACAGAGGCTCTTGACTCCAAGAAGAAGGAGGAAGATTTGCACAAGGAGAGCAGATCTTTCCGCTACTGTGAAAAAAACACCATGGACCTGTCAGACAGTGACCGTCCTGTCAGCTTTAGTTCCACTTCCTCCTCTGCATCCTCCAGGGACAGCCACTGCTCCTTTGGAAGCAGAATGACCTTAGTTTCAAACAGCCACTTGGGTTTGTTTAACCAGGATAAAGAAACAGGTGCCATCAAGCTGGAACTCGTACCAGCTAGGCGATTCTCCAGCAGCAAGATGCACAAAAACTCTGCTGTGGAGCAAGAGGATCCTGAGGAAAGCCTTGAGAAAAGGCCAAGTATGCCAAGGAAAGCAGAACCAAAAGGAGCAGGCAAAAACTGTGCAATGTCCCTGGTCACAGAGCCCACCAGTCCGAAGCTCCTCTACGTAGACAGAGTCGTCCAAGAGATCCTGGAGACAGAGAGGATGTATGTGCAGGATCTAAAAAGCATTGTCAAGGTAGGGGGCTTGGTTAAGACTGTGTTAACTGTTCCATAATGACATTTTTTACACTGATTTCACAGTGGGACAGATGGACCTGACAATGGAACTGGCGTTTGCTGGTCTTTATAAATTAGTAACATCGTTGTTTAAGTGTGTTTCTAGTTTTTATTTGATTAGATAAATCTCAGATGTTACTATGTGTTCATGAAGAAATAACAGAAAAAACCATACCTCAGCTGACAGCAAAGAGTGAACGAAGAGTGATAAATGTTTTACAGTAAAAGATCTTCTATTTTTATATTTACAAAAAGAAAAAAATTAGATTGCTCTGTGTCCAAGAATGTATAGCAAGAAGCAAGACAGCTTTAACTGCCTCTTTATATGCTTTATCTGACGGGTCTTACTGATTTTTCACAGCTCTCCCCTAGTTATGCAAGTTCTTTCCTCCCTTTTTTCCTGTCCCTTTCATCCAACTCACAGCTGCAGTCTGTTCTCTCTCTGTCCTGGCCTGTAGTATTGAGTATGGCATATGTATCTGCTGGAAAACACTGTTGTTTGGCTCTAATACAAAGGAATTTTGTTTTCTTTAATACTTATTCTGAATGGGTGTAGCATTTATTAGCAGCAGTAGAGTTTTTGTCCAATCCCTAGCCTAACAGTATCTTTCATTTCTTCTTTCTAGTTCAGGGAAAAATATGTACAGAGAAAAATCAGTATCATTCTGCTTTGCATTTTTGAAGGTGACAATTGAGTCCCCTGGCTATTGTTTGTAGCCTACCGGTTTAACTCAGAAAGAAGTGCTTAACATGCTGTTTGTAGAACTTAGAGCTCCAGGTAGGTGTCTGTGCTCAGCTGGAGACACTCTTCCTGCCTACAGCTTTAATCTGCATGGTCCCAGAATAGCATGGGAAAAATGTGAAGGCTTTGATAACTCAAATGCATGTTGTGATTAAAACACCAGTACCCCACCCTGCAGAGTTCTGAGAAAGGTTGCTGTTTCTGCAAGATTTCATTGGTTTCCATAGCTGGTACTGTTTCACTACATTCAATGTTGCCCAAGTTTTATTTTAGCGTGTTTAATGTTGTCAGATGTTGCAGAACCAAGTTCAGCCTCTGTGCATAGTAACCACTCACTAAGCATGACTTACTTCCATGGTTTTGGAAACCTTAGCCCTCACTCATCCTCCTATGCTGTAAACTGTACAACTTGAGAAACTGTACAACTTGAAAACTAAAATGAATATCTTGTAACAGATTTTCCAGTTACAAGCAGGAATACCAATAAATGCTTTCTAGAAAAATCTTCAAGGATCACTACAGTAGCTGTAGAGTAAATAAGGCAAATGCATTTTTAGTTTCGGAAGAACTGAGGGAATTGTGAACCTGTGAAATGCCCAAGCCTCTTTCCTGCAGCAACTAATAATGAAACTAGAAAGCTTCGTGTGAAACTAGACAGCTTATTTGAGACATGGGGTGGTTGGCAGTGGAGCTTTTCTTTGGTAGGTGCTGAGGGTGCAAGGGCTTCAAAGGAGCTGCTTCCCAGGTGGTGAAGACAGTGGGGAACCAGCTGCCTCAGCCTGTGCAGAATGTTCTTCCCTTGGTTTCAGGGGAGTGAGGTGTGACTGGGAGCAAACTTCTTCAGAAGGGCCCATTTCAAAAGTTTCTCAGGATTTCTTTCTCCACAAGTTACCTTAGCAATGCTGCAGTAATTCACCCAAGCAGGGGTGGGGGTTGTGGGAAGATTGGGAAGACTCCACAGAGATCTGTAGGAGTGCTGTAGCCTTATAGAATATGATTATCTGGGCCCCTTTGATTTGAGGCCATTTAGTTTGGCAGGCAGATAACTGGTGCTGAGCCAAACTAGGATGAAGGGAAGAAGCTTGATTTGTGTTATTTTCCAGATAAATATGGGTCAGATTTGGCAGCTGGTTAGGAAATGGGATGAGAATGGGAAAAGGAGAGCTGGAGAGAGGTCAAGGGCAACTTTACCCAAGAAGTGTGTGTGAACTGAAGAGATACATGAAGGTGGGAGCTGGTGGAGTAAAGCATAAGCAAATGAACCAGTGGTAAGTGGAGAAAGAGAAAATAATTACAGGGAAAACAATGTGAGGAAATGAGGGAAAACCCAGGAAGTGGAAAGTTTAAGTACGAGATTGGATGGAACTGGAGTTCTTGAGCGAATTTGCAGCTGATGGACAATACAGAACCACTGGTGGGGTCATCTGGTCCAACCTCCCTGCTCAAGCAGGATTGTCTTAGAGCACATGGCACAGGATTGTGTCCAGATGGTTCTTGAATACTTCTAGTGAGGGAGACCACACAACCTCTCAGGGCAATCTGTTCCAATGCTCAGTCACCCTTCCTCGTGTTCAGGTAGAATTTCCTGTGCATTAGTTTCTGCCTGTTGCCTCTCAGCCTAGTTCTTGGCACCTCAGAGAAGAGGCTGGATGCATCCTCTTCACACCCTTCCTTCAGATGCATCGTAGATAAGATTTCCCTCTGTCCCCTCTTCTCAAGGCTGAACAGGCATGACTCTCTCAGTGTTTCCTCGTAAGAGAGGTGCCCCAGTGCCCTAATTCATTGCCCTCCACTGGACCCATTCCAGGAGCTCCATGTCTCTGGTGCTGAGGATGCCAGGACTGGACACAGCTCTCCAGATGTGGCCTCACCAGGGCTGAGTTGAAGGGTAGGATCACCTCCCTCAACCTGCTGCCAATGCTCTTCCTAAAGCACCCCAGAATACCATTGGCCTTCTTGGCCACAAGGACACACTGCTGGCTCATGGACAGCTTGTTGTCCACCAGGACCCCCAGAAACTTATGCACACAATCTAAAAGTAGTAAGGAGGGCTGTTTTGGTTTTTTTGTTTGTTTGTTTGGGGTTTTTTGGTGTGTTTTTTTTTTTGTTGTTGTTTCAGGGTGGAGGTTTTTTGGCTGAAGGAGGGAGAAAGAGGAGAGGGGCAACCCACATACAAGGAGCTAAAAGCTGAAGAGATGTCAGCTTGAGGACAGCATAAGAACAAAAAGGGGGAAATCAATAGGTACTATTTTAATCACCCTCTACCCCCATCTGAGAACTATCAGTAGAGATGTAGTCTGATGCTTTTTGTCCTCTAGTAGAAAGAACTTGCTGATGCTACATTCTCTGTAGGCAGTAGGAACATACATAAAAAAGAATATGTTCTCACAGTTGTTTTCAGGACTTTGAAACAGGTTTCATGGCTGGAACTGAGAGGCTGTCAAAACTCACATTCTCTACATTTCTGGCATAAAAATGCAAAGCAAATTTGCATTTTTTTCCCCTTCCTTAGGTGGGGGTGCTATTTGTTTGGCTTCTAGGGGGTGAGAACTATTATTTATTAGTTTCAGTGGGGAGGGGGGAATGGTGTTGTTTTTATTTATTTTTCTGGATCACTTCTTTTTATATATCCACACTCTTTCTCATTAGCCAGATCATTAATGAATACATATAAACCAGGATGGAACCCAGTATTAGCCCCTAGGGTATGCCAATAGCCACTGGCCTCCAACTAGATTTTGTGCCTGTGATCACCACCCTCAGGTCCTGTCAGTTCAGCCAGTTCTCAGTCAAACTTCTGCCTGCTTTTCCAACTCCTACTTCTTCAGCTTGTGCATGAGGATCTTAAGGGAGTTAAAAGCCATCTTGAAGTCAAGGTAGACAATATCCACTGCTTTCCATTCTTCTGCCAAGCCAGTCATTTCAGAGTTAAAAAAGGTTATCAGACTGGTCAACTTTCCCTTGGTGAATACCTGATGACTGTTCTTGATTACTTTCAAGAAGTTTAGTTGTGTTTAGTTGTGTTTAGTGTGCCAGGAACTGGTTTCCAGGATTAGCTGAGCACAAATGACCTATTAACATGGATGATTGTGATATTGCATGTAGGATCCTGGTACTAGTCATAATATCAAAAGTCAGCCCGTTAAGAGTTAGCCTAGCACAGTATTTTGGGCAATGTCCTTTCCAACCTATGTTGTCCTTAGAACATGGAGTTGTCATACCTGAAGTAAAGTACTCTGGAGGAATGGGGCAAAATAGAATTTTGTCCTTTTTTATGCTTGTATTGACCTAATGCTGTTAGGTCGTTGGTAAGTAAATAAATAAAGTAAAAAGTCATAACTTGTGTTGCCTTTTGAGTGTCTGGGTGATCTTAACAGTGCCAAGTTGGTAAACAGAAGCAGAATCAGACTTCATGGGATGTAGTTACTGTGATTTTTAAATGATCATGGAGAGCTGCTGAGGTTTTCCAATTTTCTTTCCAACTGCTGACAGGAAGTATTTGGCAGGCTTAGGATGAGTGAGAGGAGGCTGTTCAGGTGCTATTTGGCACCTTTGCTCCAGGATAAGTATTAAAAAAACCCCCCTGCTTTTGTAGCCAGTACAGCCATTTTGCCTGTGACCTGGAAGGACAGTTGGGTTAGGGTTGTTTTGAGGTATGCTGCTGTGATTCTTGCACAGGCAAGCATTGCAACAAGGATAGAGTGAACTTTTCCACCATTTGGTATGTTTTATCAGATGATCTGTTAAGGATAATTACAATTTTGAATGAGTGCAGCTTGAAGCTTGTTTTGGGCAAGTTTGTGATGAGAAATTGGATACCTCTGCTTCCTGCTTGTGTCATGCTGACAGGTGTACTGGCCAGGACAAAACTCACTGACCTTTTCCTCTTCAGGACCTAGCCTGACTTTTTCAAGTAGTAATGCAGTTGGAATAGATTTAAACTTCAATTAGAGTCACTAACTGAAGTGATTTTTTTTCCCCTGAGTAAAATGCTGTCCCTGAAGTTACCAAAAAAAAATCTTTGTTTTACCCTTGCAGTTCATAGAAGTCTGAATCGCCATGATCCCTATGACCCCTATTGTCCACATTCATAATGTGTATAAATGCTTGTAACTGTAGAAAGACATCGGCATTTCTATTTTACCTTTGCAAAATTAAAGAATAATGCAAATGCACTGTTACAATACTTGCGTCTGCACCCCTATTGGTAATTATAATATAATATAATATAATATAATATAATATAATATAATATAATATAATATAATATAATATAATATAATATAATATAATATAATATAATATAATATAATATAATATAATATAATATAATATAATATAATATAATATAATATAATACAATACAATATGTTACTGGTATCTACAGAATGAGTAGAGGGGAATAAAGTGTGCATTGTCAGTGTGTTTCACATATATTTGATGTAAACAGAGGTTGAGCTTCAGAAATCTTGAACTCCATCTGAAATCTGGGAGACTTCATTTATGTGAATGAATTCCTCTACCCTTTAATTCCAAATGTGACCTTTTTTTTTTTTAAACCATCTCCACTGAACTAGCTGAAGTCTTTGTCCTATCTCCTCTCCAGATCTTTTGTCCTGGCCCCCTTCTTTTATACTTTAGTCTCCTCATTTGAAAATGCTCCATTCCCCTCTGCTCAGTCTTCTGCCCATGATCTTGCTGCCTCTCTGTCGTAAGTCTTCCCTCAGTAAATCCCATCTGCGTCCCATCAGTATGTTGTTTCATTTCTTTACATGATCTTTTGCTTTTTAGTATTAATCTTTCTTATGTTCTTCATCGCTGCTGATTCCAGAGCTCTCTCCATAGTTCTCCCAGCAGGTCTGACAACATTTCCATCACCATTCCTTATTTTTCTGCCATCTTAAGTACACAGAAGTTAAGAGGGGTGTCCACCAAGCTTTCTTTGGTTCCCATTTTGTCCTTCCCATCTTTCTGTAGTACTTCTTTATGTCTCCTCTGCCCTGAAATTGCACAGCATGCTTTTCTATATTGTATGTGGTTTGCAGAGACACACTGAGACACGGGAACAATCTTCTCCATGCTCTTGCCTCAGAGGATCAGGTCTGAGCCAGATGTCACTGGCAGCACCTGAGAACGGCAGTTGTGGGTTAAGGCCTTGTGAAGCCTGAGCTGAGCCTTGCAAAGGACCATTGCTACAAGTTCCTATTAAGGATACGTGAATTTGGAGGGTTTCTTTTCCCCCCACCTCAAAATGGTCAAAAATAGGGAGATTTACATTAAGGCAGCAAAGGCATACTCTCAGAAACAAAGTCTCCATTATGCTTGAATCTGTTGCTGTCTCTCCCTGAGACATGAGGATATGGTTCATGTCTCTGCTAGTCAGCCTGGGGGTGCTTGTCTTCCCGGGGAAAGGTCACCAAAATTTTTCAACATGAGCAAAAAAGGGCATTCTTTCTCAAAAAGCCTCGGGGGAAGGGCTTTGCTGAAATCTCCTAGAACGACTCATCAAGGAGGCAGGTTTCAGGCATGGAAAGCTTCATCTGAGGTGAACACGGCTGTTGAAGCTATAAACCCCTTGTGGGGTGGGGGCAAGCCTTGCAAGGGGAAATGTTGGATATTTGAGGTAGATACATGTTGGGGTACCAGTGATTAAGGGAAACCCTTCTCAGAGGAAGTCAGTGTCGGGATGTTATTGTTCCCTGTTTCCTGTCTCCCAATGCTGCAGCTAGGGGACGTCTCCTTCTGTGTTTTAAGCAGTTAATTAAAAAGGCCGCTCTGAGCACTGCAGTGTGCACATTGCCACTTGTGATGTGTTAGTAAAAGCATAGCTGCTTGTGCTCTGGGTTTGCTGGATAGCGTAGCTCTGGAAGTTAATTCTTTGTAGATACAAAATCTGGGAATTCCAATGTAGGTATGGCATCCCATTATGTTTGTTCCCACATTATAGTTTATTTCTACACATGACCTCTTTTTCTGTGCCTGCTAACCTGCATACCTGAGAAGGATACCTTGGGATTGCTGGCATAAGTTGCGTGTGAAAATTTGGATAAACAATTTAAATTACGTGAAAAACAAATATTATGTTTTGCATAAACATAGTATGATTATGCAACAGTGATAAGTTTAGCTGTGATTAGTATTTGTTAAACTTTTGAGCTGAACTTTCTCACTGCTTTTCTTTTAACTATGAAGAAAGAGCAGTGTCAAATTCTGATTGACCTCCTTAGGGAAAGCTTAGCTTAAAAGCAAGGGAAGTTTTTTCCAGTAATATTCAAATACGACAGCTGAAACTGAAGCATCTCAGTACATGTGTAAGAGGCCTTCTTGAAGTTTTTGAAGTTTAAACAGAGTTACAGCAATATAAATCAGAGCAGAAAAATGTTCCATTTAATTTGTAATTAATTTGTAAGTAGCTTTATTAGAGAACATTAGTGTTGTGTTTTGTTTCTGGAGTTGCTGGTTACGAATCAGGACCAGTGCAGACTGCTGAGAAGGGAGGTAGTTAAGAACACCACGGGGTAAGTTACTAAACAGGTGTCAATAGCTATTCTGGCTACCCTTAAAGAAATACGTAAAGTAAATCAGACTTTTTCTTCTGATGCACTGCAGGGATTGCTCAGTTTTCCCTGCAGACTTCTTCCTTCCTTTATGTGAGCCATATTAAACATCCTTAAGCAACCTAAAGTAGTGGAAGTATAAACAGACTGGTTTTTGTGTTTGTATCTTAAATAGTTTTAGATGCGGTTGTTTCTGGAACTCCGAGATCTTGAACAAAAGTGTTTTGCCAGCTACATATGCTGTAAAACCCTCATCATATGTGTCCTTTAATGATACCTAACAAAAGCAGAAGCAAAACCCAACATGTCTTGCTGGGCAGGATGGGAATGGTTCTGGGTTTTGGAAAAAGAGATTTTATAGCTGTACAGTAGGAGTATAATGTGTTGTGGACAACCAGAAGTAACCTAATAAACAACTTGCGTGGTGTAAGCATCTGCTTATACTGCGGCATGAACAGGGATCTGTTTATAAATTAACTTCACAGGAAATACGCAAAGCCAGGCTTAAATATACTGATGCATGGTTTTTCTTATCTGCATCATCACTACCTCAGTCTTATTTCTGCTGGCGACATTCATAAATTTCTTTCATTCAGCATGTTCCCAAGTACTTGAAAGACAGTGAAAAAATGTCGTTGCTGCTTTCTGTTTCCTTCACCTATACTTTGCATCCAGTTCTTATCTTACAGCTACATTGTAGAAACTTGCTGGTACAGAGACTGTGTTTCTCATGTGATTGCAGAGCTTCACTGGTTGCCTGGGACTGCAAAGGTTAAGACAGCATAAATGTATAGCCATAGCTTTGGGTTTGTTTTAAGGTCAGCTCTGTGTTTGGACAGCACAGAAGGGGGAGTTACGCTGCAGTAATAAATGAGCTGTCTATAAATGTACAGTGAGCCTTTCTTAAGCTGTGGGTGGGAGAGAAGCAGCAGGGAGGGCTGCTGCTCTTCTAGGGAGCCACAGAATTGCTGAAAACCCTGGCTGCTGTTGCTCTTGTCCTCCCTTTTCTGGCAGCAGGGCGTAAATCATTTAACCGTGCTGTCTGCAACCTCCTATCCACTTGCTGAATGTGAATGAATATGGATAAAAGAATGGAAGTTAATCTTCTGTTCCAGAAAGCTTTATTCTTCTGGGAGCGGGGAGGAAAGGGGACGATGTAATTTAAATAAGGAGTGTGCCATTTAGAAGTGCTGATGGTGGGCAGCGGACTCCAGGGTTGAAACAACGTTCCTGTGCCTGCGCTGAGGCTGGAGCGGGAGGTTGTATCCCTGCCTAGGGGAAGGGAGCCCTTCTGGGATTCAGGAGGTAACAAAAGAGAGGTCTGTTCACCTCTGCCCTCCACGTTGTTGTTGCTTACTGGCCATGGATAAGGAGCTCCACAGAACAGAGCAGCAGTAGCTCTATAGAAGTTGATAGAGTAGGCAGGAAAACTGTGAAGAAGAGGTCTGAGAGCTGAGAGGCAGAGGGAGAAAGTATAGCTTATCCTCCAAACTTTTCAGTAAACATTACGATGGTTTAATGAGATTATATATTTTTTGCAGAATAGTTGGGATTTTCTGTAAAGAAATTTCAACATGTGGAGATATCTTAAAGGCAAAGACATTTCTGCGTTTCCAGCCAGGCCACAGTTTCTGGAATTTTCTTTGTGTTCTCATTTCCATTTTGGTCCATGGAAATATTTGACTACTTCTAAAGCTGTTGTGTCAGTATTATTAAATATTACTTGTCAGTGAACAGTGTTCTAGTAATCCATGACCTTTAAGCCTGAATGCTTAACAAACCACATAGTAGTCTCTCTCTTTTCTGCTCCTGCCACTCCTGAAAATTATGATGTGGAGATAGCTGCCATTTTTTCTGGTTTCATGAGAAGACCATTTTGCCAGTAAGACACTTTAACAAAGTTTTTCCTTGCTAACCACCCATTATAAAGTTCCATTTCATTGCTCTTTGTATATTAATAAGAAAAGCCATCCAGAAGTCTCTGGTAATCATGTGGTTACTAAGGTTAAGATAAATGTGTGTTTAGGATGTGGGCAGATTTTCTCCATTATGCTGGGTTTGCATTTTCATTCATTGGAAAACAGACTCTTTCAGTTTCCTTTCTTTTGTTTTAAAATAAACATTTCCCTTCTGGAATGTCTCATTTAATGTGTAAGCATATTGAAATCTCTTTTAAAAAATGTTAACATTCATTTGGCTTACAAATTGAGGAAAGTTTTTTTTAACAGGGCAAGGGTCTACACCACAAGATTCAGGTTCTTTTCCTGGGTGATTCATATATTGGAAGGCCAAATATACCTTAACAGGTCTCAATGTTTTGTTTGATTATGGTTCAATAAGCTTATAATCAGACCAACTAAAGTGTGTTGTGAGAATTAATTTATAGATGTCCTGATAAACTTTAATTTTTAAAAAAAAATTATAATTAGTAAACACTTCCAGCTGGTACTTTTTTGAGTAAGATTGATATTATTGAATGGTGATGATGATTTACACCCGTGGTGTAGATCTAGAAACGTTCACAACACTTCATCTGCCTAGTAACCTCGAACTATTTGACATCCTAATTACTGTTAATTATTTTTATTTGGCTGTTTTCATTACTGTAGCTTATTTCTTCTGTGTTTCCTTTTAGCTTTAAAAAGGCATTAAATGAGGGCGTCACATAACTCCTTAATTGACATGTCAGTAAACTACTGATAGCATTTGTAATCCCATAATCTCCACCTGTGCTCTGAACTTGCTTCTTACCGCTCCTCTGAGCAGCAATTTTGAGTGCCAGCTTCTGGGAAAAAAAATCTTGTAGCTGTGATGTGGAAGTGGGTGCTGGCTGATAACTGAAGATAAATGTGGGACATGGTTTTAATCAGTGCTTTTCATCTTCAATAATTTAGTGTGTGGAAATGTCTAAGTGAGGTTTCATGTGAGTTTCTCTTCCCAGTGATTTACCCATAATCATCATTATAGATGATGGACCATTTACAGGGCTTGTCTGTGTACAATCCATCAATCACAGTTTTAATTTGAGTGCTTTTAATGCATCTCTTCAAATTACAGTTTGACTTAATTGGCAGCCTGGCTTCCAAGTTGTCTTTTTAAGATGGGAGATTTTAGCATGGAATTCCTGCAGTTGAACAAAGGAATATTATTAAACTCTGACTGTGTTTCATTAGAGCAAAAATTCGCTATGACAAAGAAGGCAAAAATCCATGAGAGCCGTCCATCCAGGCAGGCTGACAGTTCAATGCTGGATCAGCTGGTGTCGGGTTTTGTCCCACTCCCCAGAGAGCTTTATAGGCACAGCATTGATGCTAAAATGTCTCATGGGATACAAGAAGAAAGCATACACTGGGCAAAAAGAAAAGGACATAGGACCCTCAACTGGTGGAGTAGGCATTGTAGGACATGTGCCTTCTCCCATCTCAGTCCTAGAAGGGAGCTGTGGGGCAATGCTGGAAATTGATAGAGGCATCCTCTGACACTAGGGCAGGGCAAGAGGATGTGCAGAGCTTGCTTTAAAGGCTCAGGCTCTGAAGCAGTGAGGGGGAACCCACAGCTGCAGGAAGCTGTTCTGCTATCTCCCAGCCATGCAGGCTGGCGAGGCAGTTGTCTTTGCCCAGGGCCCCTATGAATGGATTCAGTGCAACAGAGTGTTGAGGGACCTCTCACTGACAGAGTTTTCCAGGGCAAATTCTTTAGTTAATTTCCTGAGATTAGCTCTGACAGCTTGAAGTCCTGTGACAAGATCTCCTGACTGTTAAATTGTTGACATTGATGTGCCCTAGAAATCTCCAACTTTGTGTACAACTGTGCCTGTGGTCATGTCTACATGGGCGCAACTATTCAAAGGCAGCCTAAACCAAAGAAAGTGTTTGTTTTCAAGGTGCAAGGCATAGTGTTAGGACTCAGGAATTCCTCACTGCTAATTTTGGCTGACACATAACTCCTCCTGTGGCTTTCCATGCATGTGAGTGAAGTGAAGGGGGCCTGCTAGGGGTCACTACCTCCACTACCTCCAGGCCTTAGTAGTTGCAAATGGGACAGTGTTTTAACATCTATAATATAGGTGAGGAAGTTGATTGTCGAAAATCTTTCCATTAGGAATAGCTACATAGAAAAAAACCCTTTTTTTAAAAAAAAATCCATTTCTCTAGGTCAAATTTAAGTTAATACTGTTAACCTAACATGTTAACAAACCCCTGTGTGAATTGCAGGGAGATCTCTGTCATGATCACCTTACTCTGCAGCGTTAAAGAGTGGAAATAAAACTTACATGTGCTTCTCTATTTTTAGTCTTTCCTCATACCATGTTCTCAGGAGTGCTCCCACCATCAATCTTTGCCCTTTCTGTATGCAGTCAGTCAGCAGAGTATCGTCTTACTGTGTCACGCTTTATTGCCGCTCCCCACGGGCTGCGTGTGAGCCAGCTGCACGTGTACATTTGCACTTCTGAGGAAGCTGGCTGGAAGCATAGGTGAGCTTGGTATGGATCCTCCACCATCCACTGGGGCCTGGGGACAGGGCTGGTGCTGGCGAGGCGGCCTCCTGCCAGCTCAGAGACTCTGCTCTTGTGCAGGCATATCAGAGAGGAAAGAAATCAATCACAGACTGCATCTAGTGTCAGATGGTGTAAAGCAGATGGGTTGTTTTGGCTGCTCCTGTTTGGAGGGTGGCTGGCTGTCAGTGCTGGGAGTTTTTCTCCATATCCTTTTTCCATGATGGCAGAGTTAGTGCACTACAAGCATGTCATTCGACGTGTCCTATGAGGCCCACCTGCAAGGGCTGACACACCCATTTCCCAGAAGGGCAGAGCTTTGCTGCTGCTGACAAGTGGCAGTCTAACATGCAAGGTACCGGGGGATATAAAGCAAATGGAAAAGGTGTGGAGGAAGCACATGGAGTGCAGGTGCTTTCTGCTCACCCTGCTGGAGGGAACAGAGGAGGCTGTGTCTCCAAGTCTGCACTGTCCTCAGAAAGACCCTGGCTCAGGCTGTTGGTCAGTGTGTGCCTTCGTGGGCATAGACCCAGGTAGAGGCTGGTCTTTCAGACCTGTCCATGCTTTGGTCTATGTGAGGTTTTTACAGCTTCTGTATAAAAAAACCACACCAAATACCAGTAAAAGCAGAAAGTAGAAAGACATACTCACAGAATTTTTCTTTTTTATTTAGGGTTCTGGGTTTGCATGTAGTGAATCTGTAGGGTGGACAGTGCAAGCATTTTTGGGTTTCAATCCCTTGGACTCATATAACCAAAGGAACTAGAGCAAGATAGCAAAGTATGCTCAGTGTACAAATGCACACTGCCTTTGCAGAGCACAGCAGTACTTTAAGTAATTGAAAAGAGATGCAATGAGCTGCCCCAACCAGAATTCATCATCCTTGGCCACCTGTTGTGTGGATAGCATGCTATTCTTTGAATCACAAGGCATTCAGAGTATGTTGCTATACATGCTGGATAAATTAATAACTAAAATAAATAATGGGGAAAAAAGAATAGGAAAAAAATCAGGCGAAAGTTGAATTGGTACATATTATAATTACGCATATAATTAGCAGAATAAGCACTGGGAAGCATTTTATAGTGTCTATTCTAGTGTATATCTGTTGCCCAACTTTCTTAGTTAATAAATGTGTGGCTAGTTCACGCAGCATGGCTCTAGCTAGCAGGCTACAAATAGGATCCATTTCATGGCATATTTTCCTTCTGGCCTGCAGCCTTTTCCTCCAAGTGGTGTGGAAGTAATGCTTAGGTGGCCAAGGCTGCTGAGCTGTTTCAGTGGTTCCACTTCTGCACAGCCATCTGACTTGGGCCAAAAACATGTTTGTTGGATAGAGGGGAGTTGTGAAAAAATATGGCCATGAGTATGGTGTAGTACCTAAGAGTAAAAACTGGTTTACTAGTAGCACAAATCTAGGGAGTATCAGAAAACTGAGGGTCTGAGTGATGCTGTGGCACTGCCTGGATCATGTCCTGCTTGATTTAATGTTGCCTATCCCTCCTCTGTCTGCAGCGCTACTAGAAGCCATTGAAGTTTTGATAAATACCTGGTTTAAAATATTTTAAAGTCAGAGACCGAGGTTTTGTGATGTAAGTCCTCAGCTCTTGAACCCAGAGTGTGTTGCTGAAATCAGAGACATAGGGCAGCTTTGTTTTCTCCTGCAGCTTTAGGCATTAGAAAGCAAAGTTTCCTAGTGGGTAGAATCCCTTTTTGATTATTTTTTTGATATTGATATTTAATCAAATTTTCAGTCTTGTGTGCCTGCCTCTTGGCAAAAGTGTACCTGTGCAACTACACTGCTCTTTTAACAATTTTGCTTATCTTTTGAGATATTTTTATATGCACACTCCTGCCCTGTAAAGGGATTACTAAGAACTTACATAGAAGATATGTTTCTTGCAGAGCAAGAAAAACATTGATTCTCATTTTACAAGGCAGTGTGGCTTTTACACATTTTTTTAGAATTACTATGTTAATATTAGCATTAATACTATCCCTTTTAATGTGTAATTTTAACATTACCACAATAATGGCTGACTTATACTACGGTCTAAACAACAGTAAATGAGGTTTTTAAAGTTAAGTGTGTGTATGTGTTCAAAGGAAAACTGGGGTGGCTAGATGAAAATGTCCCACTAATTTGAATTTGGTTTCTAAAGTTTGGTCATGGAAAGCATTAATCAATATGTGAAAATAATTTTGCTCATTTTGTGCTTTTCTTGACAGTTTTCTCTCATTTCTGATTCATTTAATTATTTTTTTAGCCTCTTAAGTTTAGTGTTTTCATAATTTTATTCCTCTAGAGATTTTTTTTTTTTTGTGATTGTGGAGGAGGAGACAGTAGTTAGGATATGCAGCTTCTAGCTGACATTCCTTCTGATGGATTTGTCATGATGAAAGACAAATGGGGAGAACATCAAACCCAGCAAGAAAGGCAGGGCAGTCTGGCAAGACTCTCCTAATTTTTGGAGGGTTTAAATGAAAAGGGAGGAGAAAATTGTGCAATACCATGAGAGCAAATCGTGGTCCATAAATCAATCTAAGGAGATGGACATTTGTGAGGGTTTTTTTTTCCTATAAAGTAAGCTAAATGTTTATGCCATAACTGCAGAGAAGCAGTAAAAGGCAAAGGTTATGAACAAATCATTTGGTGCCGACAGAGGGTTCATAGATGCTAGCAAGAAACAAATAAAGTGAATAAGGCCGGTACTCTGTTCTGATAAATTTCATTGATTTCTGCACCATGTTATTATGTTTGCAGCCTGCCCTGTTATCTTGTAGCTCCAAACCTTTCATTATGGCTCCAGATGATAACAGCTGTTGATACACGGCAGTGACTACCATGGGGGTAAAGTACCATTTGCTAGGAACTAATTAGGAAAATCCCCATGTCTGGGTAGCTTTGATCTGCCTGTGGTGTTGTCCTTGCAGAAGACGTTATATGCCAATACTGCATCTGTTTCCTGCATGAGTTCATGAAGCCTTTATGAGAGCTCACGTGCACTATAAAGCAGTATAATCAGGTCCCACTGGCTGAGTCAGTGCAAGCAGTGTGCTGCTCTGCAGGGCCTAGTCTGCGTGACACCAATGTGTTAAGTCTGTGCAAGGTCCACCTTTTTCACAAAAACTTGGATACCTGGAGATTTTTGGTGTGTGTCTACTGCAGGTATCTGCTTACACCAATAACAGCAATGTAAACATGTCTGTAGTCTCAAGTCAGTAATGCTGGCAAAGACAGAAAGCTAAACCAGGAAAGCAGTCCCCAAAATTGTGTAATTTCCTAGCAGTATAAGATGAGGTATAAGGTAGCTCTGAATCCCAGGCATTTTGGGATCTTACTTTGCCCTAGGTAAGAACAAATGCACCCAGTTGTTTCTGGTTTGTTTCTGATCTGAGGCTGGATGAAGAAGAGGGCTGAAGCACAGTTTGAAGGAACTTCCGGCAAAAGGGAGCACAGCCTGTGGGTGTGTGGTGTATATAGGCTGATACTGGCATATGTTACAGGGGTGCGGGAAAACTGCCAAAGAACCTGCAGGCTGCTGCTTGGCAGCAACATTAGAAAGGTACTTGGTTCCCTCTTTCTCACAAATAGTTGGTAAAAGACTGAGAAGAGTATGTATATGTGGAGGAAAATCAGGATAAGAGGACTAAAGGGGCAGAAACCAGGTCATGCATATAACGCTGTCCACAATACTGGAAATAACTGTGGACTGTTTATTATTTTGAAGAAACACAAGTCCAGCTATGCTGAGATGAATGAGTTGGAAAGGAACTCCTCTTTATTCATTAAATGTGCTGTATGGAGTTACTTATTGTAAGATTTCCATTCCTCTGCAGTCCAACCTTGTCATATCAGCTCAGGGTGCTACAGTGTCCCTGCAGTGCTAAAAATGTTTCCAGAGGATCACAATTCCACTGGACCTTTTCTATTCTTTGCTTTTATATGATGAATATGTGTCTGTGGTCAGAAAAGGTTGTTTGTTTAATACTGTTACTGGAGTAGAGCTGAATATATTATCTACTTCTGCCTTTGACCTAATGTACTGCTTGCTGCAGTCCTGTCTGCCTCACCATCCTGAACATTTTTACTCTTCTGCAGCTTCTGAGTACAAATGAAAAGCTGAAGTTTCAGGGAGCCTGTGGCTGTGATTCCAAAGACTTCCTGCACAAATATATTTCTAGGTCAGGTGAGGGCTCTGAGGCTGCTGCCAGGCAGGAGGGAAGGTAGAGTAAGGTTGGATGCTATCACAGGAGAGATGACATGGCACTCCAGGGACTTGCCTGCCTATTGCCACTCGTTCCCCTTCTTGAAGACACTGAGGTTACTTTGGAATAGACTTACTTGCCTTCCCCTGGCAAAAAATACGTAGTTTTGGGAGTGATGAGGGAGTAACTGGAGGTGATGACAGAGTGTGGATTATTGATAGGGGGAGGGGACAAGAAATTCTGCTGATACCTAAACCTGAATTTTGGTTACACCTCTGACTTTGCTGACACTACTTTGGTTCAACAGGATATGGGCATAGAGGCTTAAATGCTGAATTCTTAACCTTCCTTATGAGGACATCCAGAAACCAGAAGTCAGATCCTTGGTTGATTCAAACCCTTCGTCTTCACAGAATTTACACAGAGAATAATTCTTGGCCAGTGTATGTGTTCTAGAATACCTTTTTCTATATTACTCTGGAGCACAGTTTTATCTTAGAAGTTTTCAAGGTCTTGTTGGCATTTTGCAGGGTTCCTTTCTTGCAGCACCCTGGAAGACTGTGTTGCTTTTGGGAGGTTGCCACACCACGTTGTCTAGCCACAGGCTAAAGGATTGTATTTATTTTTGTTTCACATTGTTTCAACTGTTTTTACTTTTATTTTCATACTCCAGCAGAATTTCTTCATGAATGTGGCAGCACATCAGGTTTCTTGTTTCATGAGCTGTAGTTAGTTAAATAGCCTGCTGGATTTGTTTGCCCTTATGTGAGAATTTTAATACTGTAGCAGCAACAGAAAAAAAGGTGACATTGAGCTCTTATCGAAGTGAGGGAAGAGGTGGGAAAGTTGTTCTCCCAGAACACTGCTGATCTGGGCTTTTTCTAGCTGTCTTATGTTCTTATTCAGATAAAGTCCCTGGATGAGAGTCTATCATAAGTGCAATAAAGAAATTTTTGCTAGAGTATATAGCAATGTAATTTGCAGTGTAACTCTGTGTGTGGTAAATTGCATGGACATCGATACATCGAGCTCTGTCCTCTACATACTCTACATTCTTTGGTAACTATGATTTTTTAAAAAGTAATTTATTCATTGGTTGCTTTTCTGAGCCTCTGTTGCTTGTGTGCTTTCTGTTCTTCATTATATGGCTTTTCTGTTACTAAGACTGCATTAAATGACATTCTTCATCTCTTTTACTTTTTTTTTGTCTTTGAGCCAGCCATATGATCAATTAAACTGTCACTGTGAATGAAATTTGAAAACATTTGTTTATCAGTAGCAAGAGAAACATTGGCTGTCCCGTCTAAGAGGTATAACTTAGCTTTCAGTCTTTTGTTATTTCCAGGTTTCAGGGAACAGATAAGTACTGTTACCTTTCATAATAGAGTGACTGTTCACAGAGGGGCTGCTGAAGGCTTTATTGTAATAATAAGGTGAAACTGATATTCAGGGGCTCATCTTGTACAATAAAACATAGCTCTGTTTACTGACCTAGGAAAGGAGGAAATGTCTGAAGATCTCCCTCTCATTTCTCTTGTAGGATTACCTCGACTGTATCACTGATCAGACCAAGCTCTCCCTGGGAACAGAGGAGCGGTCAGCCCTGTTTGGAAACATAAGGGATATCTACAATTTCAACAGGTAAATTCATTTTTAACTAAATGAAAGCATTTCAATAGCCTTTGTTAGCGAGAGGGACCAAACCAGCCAAATTCAATTTTATCACTTTAAAACAGCCAAGAACTATAAATCGAGAAGTTAACTAATTTTTATTCTAAGCAAAGTTGGTTTGCTGACACCAGATTTTTTTAGCTGTTTATTTGATGCATCAAGATGGAGACCACGTACTTTTTTTGTTTTTATGCTGGGTATTTAGATGAATGTAAGTCTAACCTGCTCAGTGCTTTAACTGAGCTTAATGCAAGATCACTGTAAAAGAACTTCTTGCCTTAATGAAGAGATGTTTTATACCTACTATATTGTCTCCTTTTGTGTACCTATGTTCATCACCCAGATCTGGCTTTTGTAGTGTTTTATACTACTAGCTACTCCCTGAACTAATTTCTCAAAACTGTATTCAAGTACCTTTCCTTCATTGAAGTTTTTGTTCAGTGTCTTTCCAGCCTTCTCTTAAATTCTGCAGATGAGATTCTAGTGTATATTGGGAGCCTGAAGTAAAGTGTCCTGCCTGCATAACTAGTGCCACATTGTGTGGGATCTCAGTATCTGCAGTTTGAGGAGCATTCTACTGCTACTTTTATCTGAATCCTCTGTTACTATAAAAATTATTAACTTAGTCAGCATTTAAGGAAAACCTGACTATTGAACCAATGCAGGAAATATATTGACATAAAGTTCACTCATCTTTTATATACCAATACTCCTGTAATAAAAAGCTCTCTTAGCTTTGCTATAGTTGACAAAACATCTCCCAAACGACTGTGTTCTTTGAAGAACAGCAGATAATTTAATTGAATCAAAAGAGAATTCTGAAGTGGAGCACTTGTGTCAAAGATCATCTTCAATGTTTTTCCATCATCATGGGAAGTTACTTTTAAGGGCTTCAACTGCTGGGATTGCTGTTTACTGTCAAAGGAAAGAGTGAGAATGGATCTATTCAGAATTTATGGACAAAGATGAAATCTAAAGTCTTTTCCTGGAGCTTAAAATAGCTACTGCAGGGTAATGGAAATATGCTTAACTAGAAAGCTGCTGTGTCCTGCTTCAGCTACAGCGACTGACTTTACTGCATGTCTAACAGCTGGAAAATACATAGTGGGAGCATGCTGAAACAGGCTCATGGACTGTTTCAGAACCAGGAGACAATGATTGTGAGCTTACAGATTCCCAGTGGTCACAGCATGGAAACACACAGTCCTGGCCATTATATTTTCTGATCCTTCAAATGCTAGAAAAATGACAGACTTGATAGCTAGGAAGCATTTATGCCAATGCAAATATTACCTACTAAAAATATTTTCAAGTATGATCAGTTGTTATACAGAATTACTGAGCTGTTAAAAAAAAAAATTGCAGCAGTTAAGAAAACCAAGAAAAGCAGTTTTGGGCAATTTTAGAGATAGATATGTTAGAATGGTTAAAACTTGCTGGAAAGTTGTCCAAAGCATCTAGTAAATTGCTAATGTATTTCAGGCCTTCTGATACAAAGTTCTGCTTGGAAATTTTGAGTTCTTAAAACGGAACACTCACTGTATATCCCAATGTAGCTTCAAGGATTAAGTTTACTCCTGTGTGAAATTTGGCGTGTAGCTTCTAGGTCTAAACATACTCTAGAGCCTTTTTATTTATTCTTAGCATCAGAAAATCGTCCACTTGGTAGTTCTGTAAGTAGTTTCAGATGTTTTTTGTGAGTATGATTTTATACATTTAGAATTACCTTGTTTTTCTCAACTTTGAATTTGACCATTAATCAATAATCAAAGGTTTCAGTCTTGGGGTTTTTTCAGACTTGCAGATCTGAGGAATTTCATTTCAGTAAATGGGAATTTCTCTCACCTAAACTACATAGGATTTTCAGGTGGTGTGTTGAATGGCGAAAATGGTGGTCATCATGGTAACTGTTAGTCCCATGATTATGATCTCTTTTTGAAAAACTATTTCTTCCTCTCTCATCCCAAAGGAGCTGGTATTAGCTCCCGATGATGCCAGAATCAGATTTTCCCAGCCCATAGTAACCCAAGCTGTATAGCTCAGTACGTGGCCTTAACTGGCCCTGGCTCCTGTGTCATGCTTCACTCTGAATCTTGTTAGTGATTCAGCTGAAAGAGCACGGAGTTCCTCCAACAGTGCTTGCTCCTGCTCCCTGCCTGGCTGCCTGGCACAAGCCAGTTGCAGAGTCAAGAACTGTGACCAGCAGAAAACCTCTGGATATTCAGGTGAACAGGACCAACACTTTTCTCTATTGTTCTTTCTGCCTCCTGCTAGATACTTAAATGTAGCCTGTAATAATAGCCCTACTTTTTCACATTGGCTTGGTATTACAGGGGTTTATTTAAGATTTTCAGGATGCCTGAGCATGACAGTTTTGCTGTTTTTACAGTGGAAGACTGCTCTTACCAGTCCTGTTCTTACCATCCAGATGAGACAGAAGGGAGTGCAGTATAGGTAACAAATTCATTCAGAAACAGCCCTTACACTATGGGTTTGTGCTGAAGACACAAACCACTAGTCTATTTAACACATACACATGGACTCAATTGCGTGAATATATAAAATCTTTAAGTGTGCCTCTTCTGTATCATGAAGGAGAAATGATGTGGTTTTATTGGAGACCAGTAGGAATAAAATGACAGTCCAGGTACATACTTCAAGCCATCAGGAGAATGTCTGACTGCCAGACAGTAGGAGTCATCTGAGCCTGTTTGGCATGTTTGGTCTTATTTCCAAAACTCATGTGTGGGACACAGTCAGTCAGTATAACTAATGGCTGCGGTCACCATTGCTACAGCTTGCTTCTTTTGCTGATGTAAATGAGCTTCATGAGTGTGCAGTATCAAGCAAGGGTCATATTTTTATTCCCATTTTGGTGAAGGGAAAAATTGAGGTGTAGAGGTTAAATTGTCACAGTACAAAGTGACTCAGTGACTGCTGAACCTAAGGTCTTTGTTCCTTGTGACTGCATGTTGATTTCTCCCTTTCCTTCCTCCAGTAATTAGAGAAGCCAAAACAAGTCAGGAAACTCTTCTGGTTTACTGTTTTTGTACATGCAGAGGGAAATTGTGTCTGCATACAGGGGAAAAGGGTAGTTCCCTAGATACAGGCATAGGAACTCTTAGGCAAAACTTGTTCAGGGAACCAGTGCAAATTGGGAGAAAACTGTCCTTAAATGGAAAATCATCTCTCTGTGTGTATGTGGTGGGGGGGAAGAGGAGGAGGAGAAGATAATCCTTTTACAGAACAATTTGGCAGAAAACTATGTTTTTTTCTCTCTTTTTTCTGAGTATGTCTTTCAGTAAAACTGAAAACTCTTTGGATCAAGGAGATATCTTTGAGGTTTTCTTCTTTCTTCTATTGTTTTTATACATGTAGAATATATATGTGTATACATATTCCCTTACAGACAGCTTTTTCCAGGTTAATAATTTTATCTTCAATGAAGAAACACACTAGAAGTAGACTAATTTTCCTAAGTGAACTTCATAACAATCTTCAAGTATGAGAAATACGTCCCCAGTTCTCACCAGTATTTTTCAGAGCAGTTCATCATCTCCCTGGCTCAAGTAGAGTTTGTAAAACATAAAAAGTCTTTATAGGACAGTGCATGTGCTTCAGTAGTTTTTACATTTTCTTAGTTTTATATCATGTTGGTTGATACACAAGCTACACAACTGTCTGACTACACCATTATGATTATTGTTAAAGAGCTGTCAGTCACAGAGTCATGGAATAGTTTGGGTTGGAAGCCACCTAAAGGTCATCTAGTCGGACCTCCTTGCAATGAGCAGAGACATCTTCAGATTAGCTCAGGTTCCTCAGAGCCCCATCCAGTTTGGCCTTGAATGTTTCTGGGGATGGGACCTAGATGTTTCTGCCTGAAGGAAGGGGCTTAGCTTTGATTAGCAGAACAACCAATTCATGGTCATCCTGATGACTTGAATTTTGAAATAGTGGGAATACCATTTCCTTATAGTTCTCCTCTGCCTACACATAAAAAAACCCCAGCAGCTGGGGGCAGGGGGAAAAGGGGCATCAAAGGTGTTCTTGTTCCCTTTGTGGGACTCCCTGCATCATTAAGTGCTGCCATGAATAGCACAGCAGTGTCTGGTTCTGAATATACAGGTGTGTCTCTTCCAAGGTGTGCCATAATTGTCTTACCTTGGCCTGTTCTTTGTTTTAGTGAACTTCTGCAAGATTTGGAAAACTGTGAAAATGATCCTGTGGCAATAGCAGATTGTTTTGTTTCCAAGGTAAGTCTGCAGCACCAGTTGCAGAGTGCTGTGGGGGAAATAAGATTAATTTATTAGCTTTTGAGACCCAATCTTGATAGCTTGTGTAATAGATAGCTTGTTAACCAAGAAAAGTTAGCAAATCTATGGAAAATGAAGGAATTTGTCTAAGTAATTGATAGGGCTATGCCTCTGATTTGTATTTTTAAAAAAGCAAGAAAAAGTGTAATTTTCTTCAATAAGTGTATCTGAGCTGGTGAAGCTCTTTATTGAATTCATTTTTAGGGTTTGCTTTTTTATCATCTGTTACAGGGTTTCTCATTTTACTTGCATCTGTTAATGTAGGTGATCAAGTGGTACTCCAGTTATGCCTTGTCACCTTAAAAACAACTAGAGAATAAAACTTGGCTGCATTCTTAGAAAAGGCAATGACATTAACATACTAAATGTGGCCATATTGTTTTCTAAGAATTTTTCCTGAAACCCACAACTATACCTTTGATTTTCTTTTTAAATGGAATTCCCCAAAGTCTATCCTGTTCTCTCTGAAATGATTTGAATTTTCTGAACATTGATAGGACACCTTGGTTCTGTTGCCTGAAGCCAATACTGAAGCCAAAAATATGGAGTATGGGAAGTTGTTAGGTGCAGCAGAAATACAGGGAAGAAGATGATCTTCATTGTAGGAAACACAGAGAGCCAGTCAGGGAGAAGAGGAATGGCTGTAATGAGTAGGACAACAAGAAATTAAATAATTTGGGGTACAGATAATGCTAGTTCACTGGAGACTTTAACCAGAGAATCTTCATAAGTCTTGAATCTGTAGAGCCCAAGTGTGTTAAAAAATAATGCTATCTCTGTGGTATTTCTGGAGGATGAGGGGTCATGTAGTTGTTTAAAGTTGAATATCATCTATATAGGTGTGTTTGCCTTTTTGTATTAAGAAGAAAAAAAAAAAAGAAAAAAAAAGAAAAAAGCAAGCACCAAAAAAACTCCAAAGAAACCAAAAAGCCAAAGCCTGTCATGTTTTATACTTTGTCCTGAGCTCAGCATTTCCAGCACCAAGCACTCAATGTAATAAGTCTAACACATGGATTTAGGATTAACTGGACCACACTCTCATTGTGGTCCAGTAATATGTTTGGCACTGTTGTGACTTAAGGGATTTTGTAGCAAATTAGAGTGATGATACCAGCTAAGTGCTGCTGTTTCACCAGATCTCTTGCTTCAGCTGAGTTTGAGAAAGCTGTAATTTATCTAGTAATTGGTCTTTTGTAAGCATTGAGAGAACTTAGTGTTGGCACCACTACTAGGAAAGTAGGATGCATTTTTGCCCCATTGCAGTGGGGTTTATGGCATGTTGTTATTGCTACAGATAGCCTGGATTGAATTGAATTGAAGGAGAGAGAGAATGGGATAAGGGCAAGTGCAAAGTCCTGCTTCTGGAACAGGATAACCTTATGTGCCTGCTGAGTCTGGCTGACTAGAAAACAGCTTCACAAAAAGGATCTGGGGTCCTGGTGGGCAAGAAGTTGTGAGTAAGTCAGAACAGGGCCTGTGCACTGAACGCCAGCTGGGAGGCCTTCAGGGTATTTACAGATAAAACAGTTTGGAGCTGGTAGGTATTTCTGCTATGTGGCTTGCTTAGAGCTGGGACCACTGGGACTACTCCTGCTGGGATGCAAAACAGAGATTGTGCAACTGATAATAAGAAGTCCAGGAAAAAATGGTGTTCTCATTCAAATTGGCCAAGTGAAAGGGCTTGTCTGGTAGACTTTCTGGCCATTAGTTCCAAAACCCATCTGCATATCATTGCTTGTGCCTTTTGTTCCCTTGTCAAATGCTTTTAGCATTTGTATTACTGGCAGGCAACTGCCTGATGGCTCAGAAATTGCTAGAGATTGCAGTACTAACAGGCATTTTTTAGTTTCATCCAGACAAGTGCAAACACTTAAAAGCAAAATCAAACAATACCAAAATATCCCACAGTTCTGGTTTTGGCCGTGAGTATTTCATTACAGCAACTCCTGACTGTCTTAACAAACTCCAGTTGTCCATTCTTGGTTGGTTGTGTCTTCCCAGCACCGAGAAATGGAAATTAAACTGCCTTTTTTGGCAGCATGTGCTCCTTCAAGTCTTATGGGACTTTGGCCTTTTATTGTTTCGTTGATTTGAGTGTGTTAGATCTTCACTGTGAGTTAAGCGTGGGGATATTATCATGCTGAAGTCATAGCTCACAGCCTTGGCTAATGGATGTAGCTGTGCTGGAACTTCTTGAATGCTTCCAGTGGAACTGTGCTTAGGTTACACGGGCTCTTGACCTAGTGCCATTTTTCCACTCAACTGTGAATATTGTAGGTGTTGCAAATCTGAGGTATAACCAAGTTTTCACTGTAGTTACTGTGTTTGCTTTTTGCACTCTTAAGAAGCTCAGTAACTGCAAAAAGTAAAAGTTGTTCCTTTCTTTGGATTCATGTGAAATCACACAAAGTTGGTTTGTATGTATAACAGAACAGTTATGGTTAAAGTAACTCTGGAGCTTGTTGTATAAAATATTTTTATTTACGAAGATGTGGGGAGCTTGATTTTTGAAGTTTTGGATCATTCTCTTTGATCTTCGTTATTTGGTTTTGCACAATAAAATTTCTCGTATAGCATATTATACTTCTCTCACACAATCATACATGACTGTGTTTCCTGTGTATAACTTCCATGCTTCAGTAGTAAAAAGCCTTGTAACTTTTAAGGGAAAGGATTATCAAAGCACACTTCAGCGTACTTTGAACAAAGACACATCATTGTGGATTTGAACCTTTATCTTAACATTTTTTGTGCTGAGTACCTAAAGTAAATAGCTGCTAAAATGGCAGCTTTGATTTATTAACAGACTTCAGCAATGTTTTTAGTCTAAACTAGCCAGTAACATAAAATTCATTAACTAGTAAAATAATGGCGCAAAACTATGACTTTATGGAAATGTAAATATTTAATAGCAACTTACAACGTTGTATTGAATCCCTCTGCTTTTAAATATTTTAATACATTAATAACTCACAGGCAGATAGATGCAAATGCATAAAAGCGACCTTACTTTAAAAACCTGCTATTCAATCATGAATTGCAGTCTTTCTCTTTCTGCGTCAAGATGCAGATGGTGTGGATGGGTATTTGTTTAACATTGTGGGATGGCTGCTGCATGGAAACAACCTGCCTCTGAGGATAGTGTTGTACTAGTTCAGTTTATAGCAGTTCTGATCCTCTCTGTCTAAAAGAACTGTATTGAAACTAGTATGTAAAAGTTCTTGAAGACATTTTGCTGATAACTAATTGGAGGCTGATGAAAAGGTTCCAGTGCAAGCTTAGCTATGGCTTAATTATTCACATGGAAGACAGTTTATAAGGTTTTTTTGCCAGTTCAGTGTTTCATTTTCATAGTAACAATGCCAGTGTTAATTAGAAGATTGACTTCAGTATTCTATACATTTACATGTAAGTGAGCTGTTTTAAAGGAGAGCTGAATTCTGGCACATTGCTCTTCTCACTCAGCACCCCAGAAATTCAGAACATATGTTTTCTGAGAGGCACACTGAGAGCTTAACCAAGGGGAAAAGGAGAATTACTTTAACCTAGCATCCCATTAGTGAGGAGGAGATCCAGGCAATTGGCTTCAGTTTGTACACTGACTCCACCCATTTCCTCAGTCTCCATTTTCTTTTAAAGTGCCTTTTGCTGTAAAAAAGCACAGTGCACTAAGAGTTGAGGGAGGATCTGGAATGCATGTGGAGGAGATATGCAGTGAATTGATTCCAGTGGAAGGGACCAGTGTAAGTATAGCTGGGGTCAGCTTTTCCTTGGCTTTGCTCTTGAGAGGGGCTTGCAATCAATGCGGATGAACCCTCAGCTTGAGTCTCAGGTTTTTGCAGCTTCTACCACAACAGCTTTGGGCCCCCAGATTTACACTGATCTCTGCAGCACTTCCAGTCTCCATGCAGAGATAAGTTTTAATCTGGTCTGATGACAGTTGATGTGAACAAAACTATTTTCAAGCTGGGTAAGCTTAAGAATGTCCGAAGAAATACTGATGAGCAATAGCTGGTAGCTGGTGTTTTCCTTATATTGTGAAAGTATTTGGAGAAATAATAAATCCATTTTAGTTCCTAGTTTTTCTTTTGCTCCTGTTCTGAGCAGTGCAGTTTTGTCAGGATGAAGAAGAACTTCTCTTGGAAGTGGCTCTCTTGACCACTTTTCCAACATGTTCACATGAATCCGGCCAATGCCTGGGCAAGGTGTATGGTGTTGATTCACAAGGGTTCTGCAAGTTTGAGTGCGTATCAACAATCTCATCCTGGAGACAAAACACATGTACTTGACTTTCTCCTGGCACTATGCTCACATTGCTCAGTAAGAGTAAATGATCTCTGATGGTTCTGTGTGGTGAAATGAGCTGTGGAGAGAAATGTACTGGAGCAAGTACACATGTAAGTACAGTACGGAATTTGGTGTTATGTCTGTTCAGAAAGCAGGGATGATAGCGAAAGCGTTCTTAGGGTTAAGAGGTATCGAGGGCATAAGAAACTATCTTTTTTTTTTTTAAATACAAATTTTTTGCATATAATAGCTAGACAAAAAACAAAACAAAACAAAACCCAACAAAAAAACACACACAAAAAAACCCCCCCAAAACCCCTCAAAAACAACAAAAAAAACCCCAACCCATTAAAAGTAGTTCTGACCTTGTGTAAAGAAACCCTAAACCTAAACCCAAACCAAAGAGCAAAAGTGTGAAAAGGCTCCTGGGGATTTCAGCCATGCTTTTGATTTTGAGGGGAATGTGCACACAGCCTACTCTTGTAACCCTGAAGTGTTTGGCCTTGTTTGTTTTACAGATAGTACTTTCATTGGTTAAAATTTCACAACAGATATTCTTTTCTTTTTTGTTTGAAAAGCAGAATAATCATGTGATCTGAGCAGAATAGAAACATAAAAATAAATTGGCTCAAAATGTTCTTCACTCTGCTTATGAAGTAGTTCTATAAATTGTATTATTCTGTTATCATAGCCATGGGAATATATTAAAATTTATATCAAAATCCTCTAAATGAAAACTTTTAATTAATATATACATAAGTAAAATAAATTACATTTTTTCACTGTACTGAATTTCACCTTAGTGTTCTATCTTAACTACCCTGGCTTATTATGAGTGCTGGCTAGTTTGGTAGTGACTGCCAAAGAAAATTACACAGTGTAATACCTGCAGCTCTCTGAGGTTTGTTAATTCTTCATTTTGAGTGGAGAGAGTTTGAAGCTGTGGCTGGGGTTCCAAGCATGGACAGGGAGTGGCTGTGACACAGGCTCACTTCCTCTGCATGTGGACATGGGGCGTAGGTAACACTGCCACAAAAATGAACTGCGCTGACAAAATTAGTTCAAGAGTGAAAAACCAAGCTCAATTATTTAACTGTATTTGTATCAAGACTACTTCTAGTTCGTTTGTTGGTTTCTAAGAGAAGAGAAGTTTAATAAGCTTACAGCCCACCAGTGAGGAAATGGGGATCACAATCCCCTGGGGAAACATTTATTAGAAGTTTGCTTGAGTTATTTTTTTCAGAACAGTGAATACTGAAATCCAGTAAGACATACCGAAATGAATTGCAATGACTTGTACTCCTGCAGGGTAACATCTTACTTCATACAGGGTCCTTATGGATCACTGCTCAGTGGAGAGATGAATGGCACAACCTGCTTTACCCCCAGGAGAAGGAGATGGGACCACTGCTGTTGGAATTGGCAAATGGCACTGCCGGAGATGGCTCTTTCTGATGAATGGCTGAGTGAAAAACAACCAAACCCCAACAGTGAAAAACAAAAGCCACTGCCTGTGTCAGCCCTCTCCCCAGGGGTGGTGCTTCTCAGAGTGCTGTGCCTTCTGTGAATGCAGATGTTTGGTCTTGCCATTCACCAGCAATGACCCCTGGGAGACAGCCCCTCATGGAGCACAGCTTTTGTGCTGCACAATGCCAGAGCCCATTCTGAAGATGCTTTGAGTGGAAACTGGGGTCTTATTCACTGCTGGAGGATTGTGTTTTACCTGTCTAGGGCTTATGAAAGAAAAAGTGATTGATATGGGGAGCACTTTGCCATTCTGCAGTGCTTTCTTAGCCTTCAGGACTCCAGTAAGCTGCAGAAATTTTGTCTTGTTTGGGATAGAAGTTCATAGGCAGACGTGGACTTAGAGCACATGGGAATGTGTCTGGAAATCTGTTTTTGCATAGAATTAAATCATGATTATTAAGAAAAACTCTTGGGCCTGGGAAGAAAGAAGTGAAACTCAGACTTCAGCTCTGAGAAGCTTATCAGCATTAAGTTTGAGTAATTTCAGTGTGACAGGCAAGTGTGGAAACCCACCCAGATCCAGTTATGACTTGTTGGAATAATAGCTGAGTGCTTTCACATAATTTACTTCTTTAAAAAATCGCTTTTGTGGCTTCTAATTTCACGCTTAGACTGTGCTCACATGTGAAAGTATTTGTAATTGCTTGCAAATGGCACACCAAACATAACCTGCAGAACTTACTGCTCCCAGTAAATACACCAGGTACATGGTATGATTGTTGGGGCTGTCCTGTGCAGGGCCAGGAGCTGGTTGTGGGTCCCTTCCAACTCAGGATATTTTACAATTCTGTGATATGGGTGTGCTTCAGCACACAAAAATACTAGTTAAATGCAGCCAGCTGTTTGAAGGACGTATGTGTAGTGATGGTGTTTTGGCCAGGGTTTTGGTTTTTTGGGGTTTTTTGAGATGCATAGATTTTCATAGGGTTCCTTGGAGGCTTTGTTGCAAAGTCACTTGTTTTATCTCTGTGTAGGTTTTCTTGGTTTTTCTTTCAAGTAAAGGAAAAGTCTCCCCCAAAATTCTGGTTGTGTTAGGACTATCACAGTGAACATAGAGAACTCCTTGATCAGGAACTGAAGATGTTGTCTTGATAATCATCTTTATCTTGCACACGTTAGCTGGTAGTTTGGCAAAATTTCAATATATGCAAACTTCTCCTCCCCGTGCAGAGTGAAGATTTCCACATATATACGCAGTACTGCACCAACTACCCAAGGTAGGAATTATGGGCTCCTTTTCTTCCTTTGTCGCTTGGCCTCTTTGTGTAATGCAAGTTGCACTCTAGGGGGGAAAAAAAAAAGTTAGCTTCTTCCCTTCCTTAACTGGAGGGAATTTACCTTCTATGTAAAAAAGAAAAAAATTATAATAAACTTTTAAAAATGTTTATCCGAAGTTTGGTTTCATCTGATCTTGTGGTTCATTGCTTTACCCTTCTCCAGAAAATGATTGTCTTATTCTGGAATGCTCCTTATGTAATTCTCAGTAAGAGACTGGTTGCATGTCAAGGGAGAACATAGCTGAATGCACAAGATAAAAAAAAAAAGCCAAACCAAACAACAGAAACAGCAGTTATTAGAATTGGAACCTGCTTCCCCTTTTTACAAGCTAAAAACGAAGCCATTCTTTACTTTGCCTACAGACTTTGAGAAACAGAGTGTCTTAAAGCCATGTATTGTTGCTTTCAGGTCTGTGGCTGTGCTGACAGAGTGCATGAGGAACAAGGCACTGGCCAAGTTCTTCAGAGAGCGGCAAGAAGCACTGCAGCATTCTCTGCCTCTGGGCTCTTACCTCTTAAAACCTGTCCAACGCATCCTGAAGTACCACCTGCTTTTGCACGTAAGAAATGTATTTAGTTTAGGGCTACTACGCATCTGAGTTCTACCTCTGGTGCAAGGCTTGGTGGTTAGAAAGGTTCTGGTTTTCCTTAAATGCTCCTTCTTTTGCGGGTATTTGGTTTCAATATGTGGAGACTTTCTTTGTCACTTCACACCATTTGCATCTATTTGGAGTGGGAAATTTATGGTAATTATTTTAGACACGTTACATCAGTCTTTGCATCCAATTAATTAGCACTTTTTTGAAAAACTGGCCTGTAATTCTGAAATAGTTTGGAAAATTCTTGTCATGATTAAACATTTTGTACACAAATTTATTGTTCCAATGAAGAACAGTGTTTTTGCACATGTTGCAATGCTGGGGGTGGTTGAAACAAGGACTAAATACATATAAACACCCTGACTGCAAAGAATTTTGTGGAGAGGAATGATGGAGGAATTGGGAACTCTTTCTACATTCAGTGAATTGAATTAAGCAAGTTTCGGAAATTCATGCTTTATTGTTAACATTTTCTGCATATGTTTCCTATTAGAGAGTCGTGTTCTAGTGAAGTGTAAAGACACTGATCCTTACTTTAAATGCCTGGTGCTTTTCTGCTCTCCAACTGTAAAGCAATGCCTAGTGTAATTCCATCAGGGTTTTGTAAGTGTGCAGAAATGTTCTGTGTTGTAGGAAAGCCATTAAATGCTGTCTGAAAAATCTCCTGTCAGGGTGCTGTGCTCTCTTTCTGTGCCTCTCTGCTCACACTGGCTGCCTCAAGTGTACTTGCTGCTGAACTGACCCCAAAGGCTTGACTTTGTCATCTTGTGTTAATCAAATCGATAGCAACATGCATCAGTAACAAAGGCAGGAATGTTGCCTTGGAGTGATTGGGATGCAGAGATGAAAACACAGTATTGCATTTGACTGGGAAAGTTCTCTTAGGAATAAGGGGACTCTGTTTTTTTTCCCTTTGTCTTAGGAAATAGAAAACCACCTTGACAAGGACACTGAGGGCTATGATGTGGTTCTGGATGCCATAGATACCATGCAGAGAGTGGCATGGCATATAAATGACATGAAGAGGAAACATGAACATGCCATCAGGCTCCAGGTGAGTTCCCAGAGAGATTTTAAGGGTGTCTGTGAGTTGATTTTGTCAATACATACGCAATTAACATTTTTGCGTTTATCTTTTCTTTTAATCTTTGTCAGTCATAATTTAGACTCCTGTTGAGCATGCCTGTGGCTGTTTGATCTTGGAAACCATGGTCATAACTGCTGCAGGAAAATCTCAGACGTCTATAACCTACAAGCAGCATCCTGTAAAGCATTTATTTTGCTGTAATATGGAACTTAAGATAACTCTTCTTTCTTCCTTTCCCTCAATTGTGGGGCACTGCTGTACAACCCTAGGGCATGGCTTTGTTCAGAAATCCTGTGGTTTCCGATTTCTTCCCTTTGTGCTGATTAATTTTGTTTTGAGGCACTTCTTTTGCTGATTCTTGTTTAAGTACTTTCCTCTTCGGTTTTAAAAAACTCATTATCAGTTGCTTTGTTAAAAGCAGAAAACTAGAAATGTGATACTCGGAAAAACTCTAACTTCGCTTCAAATGAAGATTTTTTGGGGAGAAGAAACAAAAGCTACACCATAAGTAATTTTTGGCCTCAAGAGCAAGCTCTTTTGTAGAATTTTTGCTCTCGTTCTGTTTCCAGGTTCCCAGTGAATCACACCTTTAGGTTACATTTCCAGTATTTATATTGCTTTAAGAAAATTTGAGGTATTTTTTAGTTTTTAAAGGGAGTAATAAGCTTATCCCATTTCAGAAATTCTTATCATGTAATTCTTTGCCCATTTTTTTTAACATACATTAAATTTATTCACCCTTTTTGTGGTTTTTTTTCTGTTTTGGGTTTTTTAATGATGGTTTATTTTTTGTATTGCTGTTGTTTATGTATAAGGAAAATTTGACAATGTCTTGCCTGCAGCAGGGTAACCTTTGCCACACATTGCTGGAAATGCATGCTAATGTCTTTTAACAACAGTCTGCTATAAATCTGAGTAATTATCTTTGCAATAAATAGAGGTTAAATGCTTTTGGAAAAAAAAAAGCTTTTTTTTGAAATCTATTGAGCTCAGCTGGCAAATGTATGGAGTTGAGGAAAATGTTTATGTTCATGGTTCCCATTTAAGAAAGTAAAACCTGTTTCTGCAGTCATAGGAATAGGCCTTCTGTGGGCTCACACTGTGATGTGGTCTGCAAGTACTGCAACAGCAGTTCCTGCATGAAGTGTCCCTCAGCAGTGGTGGACTTGATCCCTGTGCTGTATCCTGAATTAATAAGTTCCTGGAGTGATCTGATACAATGCAACTTTCAACTTTTTAAAAATCTTTTCTTTTCCTTTTTTTTTTTTTTTTTAACAAGTGTCTGTATAGTCCAAAGTAGGCCGCTTTGGGGGTTTTATTCCTGTGAATGCTTTGGCTTACATTGGTGCTTCAAATGGACTGGGATGTTTTCTAGCTGAAAGCTCTGTTAAAGTCTAATGGCCTAGACTGGCCAATTGCCTAGGATGAGGCAATCTGTTCTTGCTTTGCTAATGCTGCCAGGTTTAAAGTCTGATGGATATTTTTAAAGAGTTCCCTAGTTAAAAGTTTAGCCTGCTTTTAGAATTTGATGTCCCATGCTCAAGTTCCATGTCATTGCCATTGACAGAAAACACATGCAGTTTAAGGAAACAGAATAGCCATACCTAAGTGACACAGTCTTGAGAAGATATTCTTAGATGTTTCTCCAACCTTTTTTTCCTTAAGTAATAAATAAGGTGAGAAATATCTGTGGTATCCACATAAACCATTAATATACAAGCAAATATTCAGATGTTCAGTTGACTGAATCACTTGTGGTCCTTCAATCCAAACACCTCATAGAAGTGTCTTCTGTGATGGGCCTGTAGGACATGGACATGGCATTATAATTCTTTCAGTGGGAGACCACACAACTTCAGGGGGATACCCAGGGCGAGAGGGAAATGCTAAGAGGGATTGGTTGGGGACCCAGAGGAGAGTGTGACAGAGACTGATGAGTGAATTACAGAAAATTTTTTGTCTCTGGGAGCAAGGGGAGCAGAGGTTGTGCTCTATAGGTGGCCCCAGGGAGTTCAGGGCTCTTAGCTGGGTCCATGCAGAGCCAGTAACCAGGAGTCAGAGCATGTTTTAGTGTGGGCTTTGCAGTGAGCCTCCAAGCTCCTGGCTGCAACGTTACCCATAACACCAACCTCAGGATTGGTGTCTGGTGGCTCTCCACTGTTTGATGTTAAAAATTGTATAGGAGAGTGGGAATGGCCTCAGCAGATCATTTGGGACTTTTGTTTTGGCAAGATCTCTAAAATTAATTTCTTTTTTTTTCATTGATCTGTTGCAGGAGATACAGAGTTTGCTCACTAACTGGAAAGGGCCAGACCTCACGAGTTACGGGGAGCTGGTATTAGAAGGAACGTTCCGCATTCAGCGAGCCAAAAATGAGCGCACTTTGTTCCTTTTTGACAAGATGCTGCTAATTACAAAAAAGAGAGATGAAATGTTTGCATACAAAGCTCACATACTGGTATGTCAGAGAGCAGGTGGTAATGTGCAGTCTACAGTTCTTCCTAAAACTCCTCTGTGATTCACATTTTTTCCTCTCTTCACTGCAGTGTGGAAACCTGATGCTTGTTGAAGTAATACCAAAGGAACCCCTTAGCTTTAGTGTCTTCCACTACAAAAATCCTAAGATGCAACATACTGTGCAGGTATGACAGAAACCCCCTTGCCCACTGGGTAACCTGGCTCATGTCCATATGGTGTTTATGACCCTGCATCGTGCAGGAATGCATTTTTCTCATGGTGCCCAATTTTTTTATCAGGCAAAGTCGCAACAAGACAAGCGCCTTTGGATTCTTCACTTGAAGAGGTTAATTCTAGAAAATCATCCTGCTAAAATTCCTGCCAAGGTAAAAAAAAAAAAAAAAAAAAAAAAAGCAAAACCAAAAACTAACCAACAAAACAAAAAACCTAAACAAAGTCACAAGACACCTCCTTGTATGGGTCCTAACTTAAAACAATCTTGTTAGCTGCAAGATGCACGCAATATACAGAGATTTTAGACTCCAGGATGTTAATTATTGTGTTGTTTCCTTATATCTTTAAAAGTTCCTCAGAATTAATGGGAAAGTTCCACTATAATTATCTGCAGGGCTTGGTATGGGAATAGAAGAATTTAACTGGGTTAGTGGCATTTGCCTGCCAAGAAAGCTTGACTCTAGGAGCATATCTTAGCTTGATGCTGCCTGCTTGCAGAGCACTGGGATGCACTATTTGCAGCACTGTAGGTGTTTTTAATTTTATTCGGTCTTGGTTAGGTATCATAGCAGTGAAGCCGTTGGCAGCACACACTTCACTGCAACGGCAGGTGCCCATCCTGAACCCAGCATCCTTAGCTGAGACATCTGGCCCTTTTTGGTGGGATAGCTAGCAAACTTTGTGCCAGAAAAAATGAGGCACTGATACCATATTCAAAGCTATAATATCGTGGAATGAGGAAATCTCCTTCTGTTGTTCATGAAATCCAGTCTTAGAGCTTCAGGTGATGCCTCCCAGTGTAATGTACAGCATCTCTCAAAGGGGGTTAGCCCTTGTTAGCTCTTGCCAAGGCACAGCAGACACTGACTCGTGGAAACAGGATTTTTTTTTGCACTGAGTTAGCTCTTGGTTTTTCAGTTTCTCTGACTGTTTTTTCTCTCAGTTTTATGCTGTAATGGCTAAAAAATGTTACCTGTCACTGACATCTACCGTACTGTGCTAACACACATTTTACATTTTCAACAGTGTAACTAAAAGAGATTTATGGGAGAAAAAAAGCCCTAGCAGGTCCTATTGCTAATTCTTCTCTTCTCTTTTTGTTGACAAAGTCTATTGAAGGTATAATGCTTATGCTAGTATCCATACTTACACTGTAAATACTCATTGCAGTTTATTAGGTTGTTAAAAAAGAATTTACAGCATGATCTCAGCCTTTGTATCAATTTTTTTTTCTTATTTCTTACTCGATTTTTATTTTATCTGTGGGAAAAAAATGTGAAACCAAAAATAATTTCTTCTCAGAGAAATAGTTACACTTGAGAAAGGAAAAGTGTAATGAAATAAATCTCTGAGGTTATGTGCACATTTTTAATTTTTTTTTCCTGTCGAACTGGTAATTGCTGCTTGGGAGGCTTCGGTCTGCCCAGCTTCTGGAGAATGTAATAGTAGTCCACATGTGGCACCTGGTGGAAAATCACCGAACTGCACCTTTACAAGGACAAGCATCTTGGGATATTTCAGTTTAGATTATTTTCTTACTTAGTAGCTGATATGCTTCCTAAAGCATCCAGATTTCTTTTTCTATTTGAAAAGGGACAAATTTTTAGCAATTGGGCGATGCTCTTTATCCTGCATCAATCTTACTTAAACCAAATTACGATTTTTTTTGGCACACACTCTTCCTCTCCTTGCACTGCCTGCGCAGAGGTGGGCACACAAGACAAAGATTGTGGGTGTAGTGAACAACAGGTTTTGTGTGTAGACTTGGAGATAAGCTCTGCTGAGTTTCTGCCACCAAAATTTCCCTCCCCATAAGTAACATGTCCATTACAGAGAGAAAAACAAAAAATACAAACCAAATAAATAATGCTGCTAACCATATTTATTAATTTCCAAATTAAATTTGCTGTTATTTGCATATAAGCTCGCTACTGTCTGTAATATGTAATACAACGTGCCCTGCTACTAACAGTTTTAACTTCTTAATTTGTTACTTTTTCTCTTCCAGGCCAAGCAGGCAATTCTCGAAATGGATGCCATACGTAAGTTGGTTCTTTTTCATTTTTGTTTAAAAAATCAATAAAACTATCTTCAAAAATTTGGCTTTAGCTGTTGATGTCATCTGAGATGGAAGAATGCAAGGCTTATGTTCCTTGAATTTTTACCCTGCTGGAAAAGACAAAATTAGATGCAGATCCTGTAGAGTTTGTTGGGAAGACTCTGACTGAGACACTGGCAAACAAATGTGATGGTGGTGGATAAATGTTCCTGGGGCAGCCCTCTGGAGCCAGGCACAGCTGCATGGGTAAAGCATTCCCATGGCAGCCTGGTTAATTCCTACCCTACAGCAGCGTCTCTTGCTTGTGTAGCTTCAGGCTCTGATGAGGTGCAACTGTATTAGGCATAAAGGGATGATGGCACTGCCTCCAAAGAGAGCTGCCAAGGTGTGTGGAGTGCCATCCTTGTTACTCTCTTATTCCCTGTGCCTCTGCTTGTTCCACAGATCACCCAGGCTTCCACTACAGCCCTGAGGGAGAAATGAAATCTTCATACCAGCCTAAGGAAGGCACTACTCCTCACAGAGTGAGAAGGAAATCAGGTGAATAAACTCATTTACGCCCTAGATGATGAAAGGAAAAACAAACAGGGTTGTTTTAGGGGTGGATTAGGCTGGGCACATGAAATTGGTTTTTAATCTGCACTCTGGGCAGATTTAACTGGATGAAGTATTTTATTAACTATTTGTTGGTTTTGTAATTTTTTTTTTAATCTGCTCTTTGCATTTAATTTAAGGAATATACATTTGTAATGGTAGATGTATAAAGAACAGTTGGTACTCTCTAATAGATAAAAGTGCATATGCAGGAAAGCCAGTCACATTATTTAAATCTGACATTCTCCCTTACTGCAGTTATTATTGTCTCAGAAGTGGTTCCATCCTGATTATGATAGGCTTATTATTTTAAAACGTGATTACTGTCTGTACTTAGTGTAATGTTCACCTTATGGATAATAGAGATTTGAGAGGTGCTTTTGCTGACTTCAGGCTTTTTTTGCCCTCCTAGCTCAAACATATATCCATAATTACTCTCAAAGACACTACCAATGTCTTTCTAGTTGGGTGACTTCGTGTTGCAATCCCTCTGTTCCCCTCTTTGTCTCCTTAAAGACCTTTCCAATTTGGTGTGTGATGTTGTATAACTGGGAATGACTTAAATACGGCCCTTGAGAATATTGATGTAATGATTTAACAAACAGCAGAATTTGTGGCTGAAAAGAAATGAAGTTCTAATTATGTTCGAAATATGTTCTTCTTTGTTTCCGGGTGTTTGCACAACTTTGTTGCATTGGTGCTGCTCTTTCTGTAAAAGGAAGAATACAAAATACTGATCAAAGGGCCTCCTATGTAATCTTCAGCTACTTACACTTTCTAAGCCCATCTAAGACTTTGGTACCTTATGTGTATTTCTAACAGAAAACCTCTAACACCTCAGAGCAATACCTGAGGTCTTTTGAAAGCAAGAATCTTAGCATGGGATAAAAATTTATGTGTGCCTTGATGAATGGAGGGCAACTGCTATTGCATTAAGAAACAAATGTGTTCTTTGGTAACACCTGTAGATTTGACAGTTCAACAAATCTTTATGAGGACATTTTGCAATAAAGAAATTAAAATCTGGCTTCAGTGCATGGGCTCAAGAGCCTAAATTTTTATATGCATGTTATAAAAAGTTGTCCAGGATGCCCACAGCTTTCTTTTGAATGCCACCATGGGTAAACACGTTGTTGTCTTTTTCAGAACCCTCATCTAGAGTCCATAAAGTTTTGAAGTCAAATGGTAAGATATTTTGTGTACTGTTTACTGACCTGGTGCTTCTGTACTTTGTAGAACAACTGAAGACAGATTCTTTTTTTTCTTGTAACTGCCCCTAAATAGAGTAGGGGGAGGAAGAGGAATTTGGGGGGAAAAAACCAAACCCAAAATGTTCGTGTTTAAATCTAACATCTGCTTTTCGACACTTGGGGATTGGTCCTGTAAACATCCTAAGACCTGAGCACACTGAGTCTTGGCGATTGTGAACAGTTCCTCAAATCATAGCAGTGCTGCAAAATCAGGGCCTCAAGTAGAACTCTGGTAAAACTCATGCTGTCTCTGTTTTATCCGAAATCCTAGATAGTCCGTTTGCTCAATTGCTGCTGCATCCAGCCCCCTTTGGGGAATTCATAATTGGGGTAGCATTGAAACAGGCATAGACTGACACCAATTTGATGAGTCATTGATGTGTTTCTGTTTGCAGATGTAAGTCCAGATATGCAGAAGGTAAGCCATTTCTTAAATTTCTTGTTATACCCCATTTATATGACTTTAAAGCACAGTATTTACTGGAGAATCTTCATCATCTTGGTTGTGTTGACCTTAAGAATGAAAACAAACCCATAGATGTTATTTAGCATCTCAAATAAGATTACTGCAATGAAAGAAGTAAAAATACAGCTTACTATTTTGGGAATATTTAATAAAAAATCACCAATCCATATATGGTTGTGGTTTATAATACAGTTCAATCAATTACTAGTGCTATAGGATACTTAAAAATACCACTAGAATCAAGGAAGTACAGTGTATAAAAATAGTGTTTCTTCTTCTTTGGATCACATTATCTTTGCGTTTATTAAATAAGACTGGAAAATTTCAACTTACTCTGAGAGATATAGCTATATGTATATAATGATATATCACCAAACAGAGCACATGCAGCTTAAGCAGATTGTAATGAGCATTTCTAATTCTTACATTTTCTGTAGGAATTTGTATTGAAATTCCCAGTGCAATTTGAAAGTCTCATTTTGAATTTCAGGTCTTAGGGTTTTATTTAGAATGGAATTTAAAAAATGTGTGTGTGTTGTAAACAGAGTACATTAGATATTACTTCATTGTTATGCCATAATATTGAAGCTCAGGATTCAATGTGAATGGGGTCTTCTGCATGTATTTTTTCAGTTTGAAATTTTATATAGAAAAGTACTGGTTGTTGTACTTATTTCTTTATAAATCTCATTTCAGTGCAGCTAACTGACTGTAGGTTGAACATTGCCTCTGAGTCTGATGTAAGAGGATCTTACTAAAATATAGCATCTCTATAAACTTCTAATCAAAATTCCATGATTTTATTTCTTTTTTAAGCGGATGGGCATTGAAGGAGCCCTATTATCTCAAGCCAGCAAACTAGGATCAAGTGAAGCCCTGCTGAATTCTAGGAAAAAGGTTTCACTGGAGCCCAGTGGGCTGGAGAGCCAGTTTCAAGAGTCTATTGAAGCAGCCTATAGTAGTGATCATGATGAAACTCTTCAGACTTCTGCAACAGAACAGATTGATGCTGATGATGAAGAAGAGTCTGAACAGGTAGGAAAAAGAGGGGAAAAAATAAAGTACTTTTTTTCCTGGGGAGAGTGGAAGAAGGATTAAAATTACATATAAACCAGGCAGGAATGCGTTGCAAGCGTTTACAACTTTCTCTCCTTAAAAACATTTTTTACTTAGGCTTCACACAATACTCCCTTGCATTTTAACAGAGAAGTTGTAAAAGCCCCTGTACACAGGGAGAAATTCCCACTGCTTGAATTTTACTTAGTTCTTTGCAGTCCTCCAACCTAGTTGTTACAGTAAAGTTTTACCTGTTGCACACTATTGGCTTTTCCTTGCTTCTTCAGCTAATGCCATGAAAAAAGATTTTTAGGCCTCATGTAGAGACAGTGCCTTCAAAGCAAGGACTTGAATATTAAGTTAAGATTCAAGCACTGCTGCATGTAATGGCATGTTTTCTTGATCAGTGAGCTTCTGGCAGTAGCTATGAATGTGTGAACTTGCATATGAGAAGTTTTGAGTAGGATTTCTGAAAATGAGAAATCTCTTTATCTCTAATTACTGCACAGATGACAGTTTTTCTTACTCAGTATGATGTTTCCACACATATGGACCTTTGAAAGACTAAAAATCCAGCTTTGAAATGTGGCTGTATTAAAGAATCTAGATTTTCAGTTTATTTGGTTTAGTTGATACTGAGGTCGTATCCTTGTGTGGTTCATTTATTTGGTGAATTATCTGAAACCAGTTACTGAAATTCTTTTTGAAGCTGACTGCATTTCCTCTTTGAAATTACACTATATGCATTATAAATATTTGACAAAACAGTATCTTGTACCTGTGTAGTGTACTGTTGTAATTCTCCCTCTTGCCAACATAAGTAAGAACAGAAGAAAGAGTAAGCACAAAAAATACCACTCAAAAAATTGATATTATTAGCTTAGTGGTTGCTACTAGATGTGGCAATGATACTTTTACAGGTTTTATAAACTCTGAATCATTCTTGTAGCAGTGCTGACGACTCATAAGCTGTTTCATCTCCCAGTATAGGTCCCTGACCTGTTCTAGCTCCTAGTAATTCCTCCAAACTAGACTGTACAAAGAACTGTAGCTTTTATTACCTCTTCTTTTTTTTTTTTTTGTAAAATCACAGCAAAACTCACTGCAGAAATCAAAAGGGGGAAGAAAAAGACTTAATAGTCAAGCTGCTGAAAATGTTGAAAAACGGAGAAGTCTCAATCTCAATAAATGTGAAATGCAGGTAAGCAATTATTATTTTTTACTTCTATTTTGCTATGCATCGTAGGTATGTCAAAGAAATCTGTTTTCCGGGGGCTGACAGATACATCATCTTCTGTTTATGTCATGTATCAATGTTCATATCATTAAAATATTTATATCTGTGACAAAAGACTCTTTCTTTTGTAGGCTGGGAAAAACAAATAATTAGCATTAAAACAAGCATTAACCGAAGACAAAAGGAATTATCTTTCCTTCTCCTCCTCAAACTCTGGCCAGCAATATCTAAAGCATCCTTTATGTTGGCATTAGTGAGCACGTGGCCTTGCTGTAAATTACAAAAACTTACACTAAAAAGAAAAAGAAATTTTCAGTGGCATGTGCTAGAGAGCATAAGATTCCTTTCTGCTAGGGTTATAGGCAAGGAGAAGAACAAAACTTTTGGCACAAACCCAGAGTCAGATTAGCTTAATCCAACTGTGAAACTGCAGAGTTAGCATAAAAGGTTTAATCTAACTCCTGCCAAACAAATTTGCCTTTAATTACTCATGCATTAACATAAGCTACTGTCTTGTATTTGAAGTAAGATGTTATTAAACGCCAAGAGTGAACTCTGAGCCACGGTAAGGATTAGGAGGCAAAGTAGTCTGGCACTGCCACCTTGGCTCACTCACTCTCTGTTGAGAGAGAGCACTTGCCCAGCCCATCTCCACATGATTCTCTGCTGCAGCACACGCTGGTGCTGTGGCAGCCCTGTGGAGAGGGAATTACTGTATTATTACAGGGATATGCTAATGTTACCTGCACATTTCAAATCTCCACAGAGCTCCAAGGACCCTTCAGATGAAGAGTCAATGCAGTTGAATACTGATCTTCCATTTTCCTGCACAGCTAGACAGCCACAGTCTCCTAGACTATTCAGCACACCCCAGAGCAACTCTCTGATCATGAATATCCTGGGGGGAGGTACCTCTGTCAGAAACATCTGGACAGACCATCAGATCAGGCAGGCGTTGTTCCCCAGCCGGCGCCCACCTTACGAGAACGAAGATGACGAAGACGATTACCAGATGTTTGTACCATCAGCATCTACATCCAACACAAGTTCAGCTCCTGGTGGAGAAAGGAGGGGTTCTTCTGGGCGTCCATGCAGCTGGCACTTGGGGCAAGTGCACCAAAATGAGACTTCCAGCCCCACTCGCCACAAAATTGTCAGACGGGCCAGTAGTGCTGGTGAAAGCAACACGTGTCCAGCCAGTGCCAGGTATAAAACAGGGGAGCGTGGTTCTCGAAGGGAAGTGAAGATAGCAGAGGGGAGCAGTAGGAATGCGTATCCTGAATCTTCAGAGGAGCTGACTATCGATGATATTGAACATGTTTATGATAATATAAGCTATGAAGACTTAAAGCTGATGGGTCTGACAAGAAGGGAGGAGATGTGCCGTGGTCCCCGGAGATCAGCTAGGGACTCTCTGTATGAGGCTGAAAACAAAAGCAGCTCAGATTCAACTTCCAAAAAGAAAACAGCAAATCAAAAGAGGACCTCCATTCATGCAAGTAAGGAGGAGATACTCCTCAGTAAAGAAGCACCAACTTCAAGTTTGGATGAACTCAGGATTGTTGAAGACAACATCTATGACACCATACTGCTTCCAGAAACATCTCTATTGAATCAATCTCAATCTCTATTGAATTTTAAATGTGATCCCTTAAAATCCTCTAAAAGGAGGAATTTTTTTGAGAAAGACATTGTATATTGTGACAAATTACGACATTTTGTTTCCGAGGAGAGTCTCCAGTTCAGTGAGGATGAAAGTCCTTACCATCGTGTTCCTGTTGACAATGACTATTTGAACTTGGTAGACAGCTCCTCCAACTCTGACTCGCTGTCACATAAGTCTGCAGCAGATAAACTCTCAGAAGAAGTAGATGAGATATGGAATGACCTGGAGAACTACATCAAGAAAAATGAGGAAAAGACAAGAGACCGTGTCCTTGCAGCCTTTCCTGTTTGTAAAGATGACATGCAGGAAAGGCTGCATGCTGGTAGCACACCTGAACTGAGTAAAGATGTAGAGTACTCACTGTCTACTCTCTCTCTGCCAGAAACTCCTATATTCCCTAAAACTGTGAAGCCCAGGGCTGCAACCATAAGTGAGGCTAATCTCAGGTGTGACGACACTACACCATGCAAGGAGAACTCTTTTATGAGTTTGAACAGATCTTCCTTCTCCAGTGAGATGCCTTTTGTAGATAGTCCATATGAGCCTGCCAGTAGTGTTCTGTCCAGCACACCTGCAGAGGGCATGGAAAATGACCTGGCTGTTATGGATAAAACAAAGAACAGAGTTTTTATGATGGCAAGGCAGTACAGCCAAAAAATTAAGAAGGCTAACCAGCTTTTGAAAGTTAAAAGTCCAGAGCAGGAACAGCCGGCTAGCAGACAACAGAAACTGAAACACAAAGATCTTGCTGCTATTCTGGAGGAGAAGAAACAAGGAGGTCCTGCTATTGGTATGTTGAAAACATTTCTGTACAGATACATTTCTTTAGTAACTTCCAGTGAATTTTGTGTTCTGAACTGGAAGATTATGAATTTTCCTCACCTTGGTCATTGAATATCAGGATGCTATTTTCTGTGTTACAACTGAAATGAATTTTCTCAGACTACTTTAACACGAATGGTCCTTTATATCTCATTTCTTGTTACTGGATAACTTTGGGAAGCAGTAGCGGGGCAGTGTCAGAAAAGAGCATTTCAGCTGAGGCTGGAAGTAGAATTCATACCTGAAGCACTATTGGCCTCCCAAAGAAAAGCAATTATTTCCTTGAATAGTGTGATCTTCAGAGTTTGACTAAACCAGTGTTTTTTCAAGTCAATCTGACTTCTAACGAGTCACATACATTTGCTCAGGTACCATTCAGAATCCTACCCATAAACATAAGGAATGTGGTCAGATAAGAAAGAGCTGAAAATCTTTCTATCAGCTAATGAATGTGCAAAGTCATGGATATGCAAGAGCTCTGGAACTATTTTTGTCCATGATTAATTGAAATAAAGGGAAGATGTGGAGCCAGCAGACCTCATGCACCAGAATGTCATTCTTGCTTTCTTGTAATATTTTTAAAAGTCACTAAATATCATTATTTACCAGGCCATTTTTAGAATGTTCTTTTCCATTTTAACATGAAACAAGCAGAGTATTACTGGAATCGCGTGTTCCAGGCATTGTGTCCTGCATGACTGCTAACTGTAGCAAGATATTTTATGCTTCTTTTCCTCAACAAAGTGTACTGAAATGTGATGCAAAGGCCTTTCCAGCCTCCAGTCCTCCAGTGTTTCATGGTACTTTGCAGAGGTCAAATTTATTTACACAACTGAAAGCTCTTCTCTCTACTGATACTAAGCATTTTGAGATATTTAAATTTTCACATGATTCACTGAAAAGGATTCCTTGTCTCTGCTAAGTTAATTTTTTCTTCTTTCTAGGTGCCAGAATAGCTGAATATTCCCAGCTTTATGACCAAATTGTCTTCAGAGACAGTACTCCTAAGGTCCAAAAGGAAGCCGGGCCCACTCCTCAGGGGCTGTCAGCTGGGAGGTTTTCCACACCCATGTCCACATATCCTCCCCATTCCCAGCCTACCAGTGAATGCTCAAGACCAGAAGATTGGCTTTTGCATTCTGTGTACAGTAATGGCGACCTGGCCGACTTCTCTCCATGTTCCGAATCCCAGGACCCAAAGTCCAAGCATTCATATACAGAAGCTGGCACAAAAAGCAATTCGAAGCAGTTGCCATCAGCTGGCTCAGTGCCTTCCCTTCAAATTTCCAACCGTTTGCATGTCCCAGCGCAGAGGTGGAGTGCCATTATAAGCCAACCAAACAAAGAAAACTTGCATCAAGATCACGTCTATAACTCGCTGGGGAGGAGAGTAAGCAGTGTAAAACCACAGGCATACAGCAGGTCACAGTCCTCATCCTCAATAGTTGTCAACAGGTCTGGAGATTCAATTGTATATAATAATGAAATTGATAAGAAGAGGCTCCATTTGAATAGGAACTTTGGATTCAACAGCCATCAAACTCCTGGAATCGCCTCAGGATGTACAGGGCCGGAGATGAGAAAGCAGATCCCTGAAAACTGTTCAGATATGATTCTGCAGGATTCTCAAAAGGTCCTGAGAGTGAACAGAGCCTCCCCTCTGACAGCACAGATGGCCACTCAGAACTACTTTTCGAATTTCAAAGATTCTGAAGAAGGAGAAGGGGATGATGATGATGACTATGTTGAAATAAAGTCTGAAGATGAGGGATCTGACTTGGAGTCTTCTCAGAACCAAACAAGGAAATCAGATCCTAAAGTGCGCAACACAGACACTATTCCTTCTGAAACGTTCTGTGGCAAAACTGTCTCCTGTAGTCCTGCAAAGTCCAGCAAACATGCACTTACCCCATATCTGACTGCTTATAGTGATTCCGATAAACTGAATGACTACCTGTGGAGAGTACCATCTCCTAATCAGCAGAATATTGTCCAGTCTTTAAGGGAAAAGTTCCAGTGTCTCAGTTCAAGTAGCTTTGCTTGATGCTTTCAATAATTTCTAGCTGTACTGTCTTATCATGACAGAGTATATACTAGGGCAATCAGTACTGGCATCATGTATTTCCATAATATTACACTATCAGGCATTGTATTGCAATAATGTTGTAAATAGATGCAAAATGTATCTTTTTAAAAATGGTTTAGAATCCTGGATGTGAAAAAGGCCACAGGTGCCCTGTCTGGGATCTCTGTAGCACACGACTACTTCTCATCTCCTACTGAACCTTGACATCTCTTCCTTTGGTAGGTGTGATACTCCTGATTCTTGCTGTCGAATCAGGTGTGATGCCATTTGATTCTTAAACCATTTTATTATTTGGAAACCTTAGTATTCAGACTTTCCAGTTGGTGTGCAGCGTTCTGCATCCAAAATACCTGTGTGATTACTGTGCTTACATTACAGGAGCATTTAGCCGGGCTGCTGCTCCTGTGACCGCAGATTTCTGAGCAGGGTGCTGGTGATTACACCAACAGGCTATGTGTGCAGTTGCACATACTTTTTTGCACGTTACTTTTCATCAGATTCCAAGTGTGTGGGACCAATGCATATGCTACATTATTTTAGAGCAGGTTTCTTACATTTTAAAGAAAATCTAGTCCTAGTACTTGTGCCAGGCTGATAGCTCTGTGTCTGAAGCCTCTTCTACTTCCTGGAACTGCATAGGAGGCAGAAGACAGGCAGTGGAGGCTTTTATGAGAACCTGTGGATGTGACACAGTCCTTGCCTGGGGAATGGTTTTGGCATTAGAAGGGGAGCTGCACTGCTTGTCAAGAGGGCTAGACCAGTCGTGGTACCTCCAGTGATGGTGGTGTTTGTGACATGCAAGCAAAATCTGAGTATCTTGTAGCTCAGCACACAGCAGTCAAAAGCTGCGGTGTAGAGTTTGAGACAAAGCTGTGTGTTACACGCAGTGACCTGGGCATTTGTCATTTGTTCAAGTCCCAGTGTCAGTAACCCTGCGAGAGAATGAGGCTTGGCCAGATTCTTGGGTGAAATACTAATCGTGAGGCACGTTTGGCCCAGAGGGTGGTTCAGTGATACTGCTGGTTGAGTGACAAACTGCAGTCCCCAGGGCACGCATCTCCTGTAGCAGGAAGTGACCCTTCCTGACAGAGAGAGGTAAAAGATACATTTTGTGAATCAGTCAGGGCCGACTCTAATCCAATTTTTGTACAATAAAAACTAGCTTAAAATAATAATACATTCCATTCTTTTGCAACTAATGCATAGAATAAATGTTGCCGTTTAGAGCAAGGACAGGCTTTCCAATAACATCTACACTTAACTCCCCTTCATCGTCTTTGTTGCACAGCTTCGGATTCTGTTACTTGAAAACATTGTACGGAAAGAAAAGCCTAGATACATCTACACTGATCATCTTATGTGATTCTTGTTCTTTTTTTGGTGCTTACATTTTTCAGATTACATGGATAAAGCCAGTACCGAGTTAAACATATCAATAAACAAGGGACTTTAATTGAAATACTGTTTTTACTAACCACCTATCACTCCCCTCAGTTGCAGAGCACTCTACTTCCAGAACAGATGATTATTTACTACATTGGTTACCATGAGGAAAACCTGAAGTTATCGGTGTACAGCTAATTACTTGTAGACTAAGATTTGAGGACTTGAATTCATTAGACCTGACTAAATTATTTACCACACGTATCTTGCATTGGCTAGGAATTGTTATTTTGAGGGCTGGTTGGTCATGGTACTTTACTAGCTCGTACCACAGGGATACTTGTTACAGTCAGCACACTCCCTGTGATAGGACCCGTATCTCTCTAGTGAAATCCGACTGAGAAATAATGTTGTACATATTTAAAACGCCGAGGTGTAGCAGAGCCCATATTTATTTAATATAGCTTGTAAAGTATTGTAAATACGGATAGAAGGTAAATCTGTGGGCGCACATCTAGATTTGTTTAAACGGCTTTAGGAGAATGTTTAACTCGCATCTCATGCAATCAGTGGAGTTAGGAGGGAGGGGAAAACAACCAACCAACCAACCAGAAAAAGGGACTTCTACTAGTATTGTAACTTCTCCCAGGGACCATTTCATACTATTTTTAATAAACGTTGAGTATGCGAACGCTTTGGGTGTTTTTCATTGCGGGGGGCGGAGGAAGGAAGTTATTTGTCTCTGCCGGTCGGAGCTGATATTTGGGGGTGATTTGGATGGGGTTTTTTTTTCTTAAAAAAAAAAAAAAAAAACAAAAGCCATAAAAAAGAAAAACCACCAAAAAACAAAGCGGAAGCGAAAGCGGGGGAGCGGCGGGGCGGGGAGCGGGGACAGGCGGCGCTCCATCCCTGCCCGCCCCCTGGTCCCGCTCCTGTCCCGTGCCCGTGCCCTTGCCCGCGGCAACCGGAGCGCCCCGGAGGGATGATGAGCGCGGCGCTGCGGCTCTGCCTGGCCCCGGCGTTCCCGGCATGGCTGCTCCCGCCGCGCCGCAGGCTGAGCGCGCCGCTCCCCGGGGGCGCTGGCGCGGCGGCGGCCGCCCGGTAAGAGGCGCACGTGGGGAGGCAGCGCCGGCTGATGCAACCGGGGGTTGCGATGGTGTGGGCACGGAGGGAGGAGGGGTGAGGGGGATTTGGGCGGTGCGCCCTCGCCGGGTGCGTCGGGTTGGTTTTTGAGGTGGGCTTTTGGGGGGGGACCTCGTAGTAAAGTCAGAACCGCTGAACCCCCCGGAACCGCTGGTGGGATTTGCTCCGGGTTTTGGTTTTTGGTGGAGTTTTGAGAGCGAGCAGAGCTGCCGTCATGTGGCGGTGGCTCAGGTGAGGAGGTGCGCAGATGTGTGCCTGGAAAAGCGTGTCCCGGGTCGCCCCCCGCCTCTCGCTATCCCGATTCAGCCTCGGACGGGATAGTTTGCAACGGCTTTGAATTGAACTTTGAATTTGAACTTTGAATTGAACGCTGGCTATCAAAATGCTATCAAAAATCCACTCCAGGCTGTTCTCCTCTGTCTTCTTTGCTGTGGGGGACAGACAGACATATTTCAGGGGGTCTCCTCTTTGCCCAGATGGGTGTCATCTGCACACGCAGAAGGTAACAGAGGAGAGCTGGCTGCCACTTATCCAGATGTATTTTTTTCCAGAAAGCATTCCCAGCGCCTGGCTCTCACTGGTTTTTCCAAGAAGCAGTGTGGCAAACAGAGCTGCCTTGTCTCCCTTCTGCCAGTGGTTTTGAAAGGCATCCATGAAAATGGCTGGTCTGCTGCTCATGGGGTTGCTGTAGCCTGTGTTAAGCCGTGGCAGCCCCAGATGTAAAGGCCACTGCACCCTGTCACTGCCCTGGCCAAGGGTATGGAAACAAGAGACCCACCTGACCCAAGGGCTGATCAGACAGCTCAGGGTGGTGGCTCCTTGCTGCGCTTCCCGTGGTGGGGCTGGACAAAATGCCCCATGGATTAGCACAGCTATAAAGTTTTGGCCGTGTCAGAGCAGTGCCCCACATACCTATAAAAAAAAAAAAAATTGGCCTGTTAAGGTTTTCTGTACCTACCTGCTGAACACCAGCCCTCACAGTTTACATCCTACCATAATTTGGAGATTAAAAACATACCTGCCCAAGCATTTCTGTTATATTGTTGACTAACATTGGTTTCTGCCAACTAATGTTGGGAGGGTTTCTTTTGTTAAAGATTTGCATGTCACTGTGTTGCAGCAGAGTCACCGAGAATGCAAAGAATTCCTTGGCCTCTCTTAAGAGAGAAAACCCTCGGCTTGAGCCAACGCTTGCCATTATTCAGGTAAAGTATGTCTGCACTCACTGGCTGTTGAGAGGTTACCTTTGGTACTGTTACTTGTCTGAAACTTCGGAAGCACACCAAGCAGAGAGTAATTTTAATCCTTTTTTTTTTAATAAAGAGTAATGTCTGCTTTTTTATAAAGCAAAGCAATAGGATGAGGTAGTTCCACCAGATGGAAAGGAAAGGAACAGTTTTATCCCTTCTTCCTTTTGCTCATGTAGTCTTCCCCATTTTAAGTATGGACCACTTTTTCTCACAGCTTGTCTAAGTTGATTTACTTAATAGTTGAATTAAAGTAGTGTTCTCAAACCTTTAGCTTGAAGGTTTTTTTGCAATCCTGAGCAAAGTGCTTATATGGCTGAAAATGTGAGCCTCCTTTCACTTCCCATCACTGAAATAACAATGCCAGGATTAATGAAAGACCCTGTTGCTTCCTGTAAGCCATGTTACCTGTGGGTAGCTACAGCTTATCAATGTCTTCCTGTTCTTCTAAGGGGAGGAAAACCACGCTTAAAAGTCCCAGTCAGCTCAGAATGGTCTGTGTGAAATAAGTGTCTTGTGTAAAGTATCAGCATCTTGTAGAAGTAGCAGCACTTTGTGATGTGAAGTAATCTTGCAGTAATTGAGAATCATTGTTTTACTGATGCTGTGAAGAGCTTTCCCAGTGATGGTACCATTTTTGATAGGTAATTAAAATCAGAGATGAGGATTGCTATCCCTGCAAAGCTGAAAGGTGTTCATCCTTGGTTTTCTTGAGGTTTGAAAGTCGCAAAACTAGGAATGTTTATCATTCAGAGGGGACCCAGGGCCATGCTGGCAAAAATGTTATTGTCCTGTTTCCTAGGATGGGGGTATTGGTTTTGAGTGGGCACACACTAAAACTCTGACCCAGTAGGTTTTAAGTTTAAAACCCAACTGTAAGTATTTTTTAAAGTACTGATAGTGAATCTAAGTAATGCAGCAACAGGTTTACTTCAGAAGGTCTACTTGAGAGGCTATCTGAACAGGCTCTCCTATCTCTCACCCTCCCTGATAATTGCACTTTCACAGAGCCCTCTAAGGCTAAAGCTTAATTGTCCTCTTCCTCTTGAGTCAACTGAATCTGAATCAATGCCAAAATTGATACCTGTGTGGCTTGTAACCCATGTTGAACCTCGGTTGGAGCTGTGCAACAGCAAAAAATTATTGGTGGGTGCTTCTTAATTTTTTTGATGCTGAGAAATTAAAATAAAGCGTCAGGATCCTGCCTAACAGTGGAGCTGTTACCCTGCAAAGCTCAGCAAAGCACCACTGGCTCCCCTGCACCTCCTGTCTTGTCGTTGTGCTCTATCAGCCCATGTGCTGAACTCTGGCCTCACCAGTGCTGCTCCGTGGCTTTTGATAGGAACTGGTTTGGGGCAGGGACTTTCTGCCCTCACACAAGGTAAGTGTTCACGTGCCAGTGCTGCGGCAGCAGGGACATTACAGGGGACAGTGTGGTACCACTGGTTGCACCATCCCAGTTAAACTTCTTGAGCAGTCAGTGTAGGGGTACAGTCCCACATTTACTGTCACAGGGGAGCAGCTGTTGACCTGTCCCTAGACCTGTCTCTTCTTCCTTGGCACAGTGTGAGCTCTGCACAGTGTCCTCAGTTTGGGGAGTAGGATGCTGGTAGTGCCAGGAATGCTGACAATGCAGGGAGGGTGCTGGGGGATAGAGACTCCTTCTCTAACAGGAGTTGCCCCTCCCCATGAAGCCTGTGCTTTTAAATGCTCTTCTCATTTTATCACTGTCAGCCGTCTTGAACTATTTGGAATTAACTGGGATGGCCTTCAACTTCTTTCTTAGAATTGTTTCTTATTGGTTTGAATACCTTTAGACACAGACATTGTCACTATGTTTCTTGCATAGATACGTGCATTAGTGTACTCATTTTTAAATGTATTATTTTAAAACTCAGTTACTGTTTTGTTCCCCAAGGCACATAATGACCAGTTGATTCAAGAAGCAAACAAGAACTTTGCCAAAGAGGTAAGCTTTAGCTGATACATGTGTTAATAATCATGAGCTACTTGCCTTTGGTAATTTTAAGTCTTTTCTTTTAACAGATTGGTCTACGTGTTATTCACGTCTGTCTTCCTGACGGCAGCACCAAGGATGAGGTAACTGAAGTACCTGAAAGAGTCGTCCTTTTCCATTTCTGTCATAAACCTTTATTTATTACTGACATTCATTATTATTTTGACTGACCTCTAGCAACTCAGATTAGGTTTAGGATTGCCTTAGTTTAAAGAACAAATATTATCCCCTTACTGGCAAGAGTGAGAAAAAAGAGAATTAATGGGCATGTCTGCTGTTCCCTGGCAAGCTGGGGCAGAATCAGTAGAGTAATGTTTTGGGTTTGTGCTTGGTGTTTAACCCCAAACCTGCTCAGGTGTCCTGCAGTTGCTCTTGTGACTGTACTTGATTATTGCCCAGATTATTCAGGCAAATTAAAGATTATATGATTACATGGGGAAGGGAAGGAAAGGAGGGTGTTGAATTTGTCTATTACTTTCTTAATGTTTCAATTATGTATTAAAAAGTAAACATACACTCCAAATCACTAGAAGCCTGAATTCTTTACGTTGTTAAAGGCACAGCACTTAATATCAGTTATGTTTTAAATATAGAAAACCATGTGAAAGTTAAACCCTTCCTTCCAGTGAAGGAATGTATAGTAGAAGATGACACTGTTCCTTCCCAGCTGGCCTCCTTATCCTTGGCAAGTTTGATAATACTGCAGACTTGTGAGTTCTGTGTACTGTTTTATTTTTTGGTACGCTTTGTTCTTAAAATGTTACTGCCTTGCAGTGCAATCTCAAGAACTGCTTCCAGATACATTGAAAGGAACTTACTGTGGAGTTTTGTAGATTATGGATAGTCAGCTACCCATTTAAGAGTGGGCTTTTGAAATGAAAAGCAAATACACTTTGTTGTTGGTAAATGTGTTTTATCTGTTGAGTAACACAGCAGGAAATAGGTAAAATACTTTTTATTATAGAATAGTAAAATAGAGTGACTGTGCAGCAGGAGTTGCAGTTAGTTTGAAGTAGTATCTTAGAAGTGGTTGAGCTGTGTATTTAGAGAGAAAATTGGATTATTTCTGTTACTTAAAGGAAGTTACTTCCAATAAAATTCATCACGGTTTGCTTACTCTCTTGCTTACTCTCGATGACAGTTTTTTTCATCTACTAAAATCCACATCTCAGTTGTGTTCCCTGGTATGGGAAGGTGGGAGACATTTCAATACCATGCACATTTGGGTTTTGCTATAACTTCCTGTGTACAATAAAGGCAAGTTAGTACTAAACTACTTTACCCAGCATGAGTTATATGTAATTTAAATGCTGTGATGATGGAAAGCTGAATTAAAGTAAGATACAATTAAAATGGAAAACTGAATTACTCTCCCAGGAGGCAGAAATACAGCTTGAAGTTTTAATTGCTCTGTAGCCCCCAGCATTTTGTAGCGTATCAAGGTTCTTTAAAGAAAAATGCAGGTGTTTTCATGTCCACATACTGCTGTATACCCTCATGCTTTCTAGTGCAATGTATACCAGTCATGTTGATGTCGAGTGCCATAGGACCTTAAGAGATATGCCTGGTTTTTCCTCAGGAGTCAGGAAACTAAAGAGGCGTTTCTGTACCAGTGACATGCTTGTATAATCTGTGTTTAGCATGAAAGTGGAACGCTCTCTTGGTTCAGAGCTGCTGCTAATCTAACTCCTGCCTAATTCCCATAGCTTATTGTTGATTGCATATCAAGTGTTTGGGTAACAAAGTTCACAATTACAATGAATAGTTTACAAGAGAAACATTTTAAGAAGGCATGGTATTAGTTAAGGCAAAAAAACCCCACTCCTACTTATAATCCTTTTCTGTTGGATGTTAATCCAATTCTATTATGAAGCTTTGTGATGCTTGCATACTGGTTTTATATATAAAGATGGGAAGACATGCTTGCATGACATTTCTCACAAAAAAAACGTTGACATGTTTTGTTCCATTGTATTCTTTCTGGACATGGCCGAATGGATCAGCATTACACTTTAGAGAGGAAGGAATTGAAGGGGTAGGTAGTACAGTCTCACGTGTCAGATCTGGCCAATTATAAAGCACTTGAACTTGCATCTGGTTCAGTACTTGAAATTCATAAACTTCTCTGCGGTGCCTTTTCAACATAACAGCTCTTCACAAGGCAATTGCCAGTTCTTAGGATCAGGGTGTTTTGAGAATGAAAATCGGTAAACATGTATGACGAGCAACTGACAGAGCAAGAGGACAGTCTTAAGCTGTGCCAGGGGAAATATAGATTGGATATTGGGAAAAAGCTTCTTATGAAAAGAGTGCTAAAGTATTGGAATTGCCTGCCCGGGGAGGTGGTGGAGTCACCATCCCTGGAAGTGTTTAAGAAAGACTGGATGTGGCACTCGGTGCCATGGTCTCATTGAGTTTTGAGGGCTGGGTTGGACCTGATGATCTTGAAGGTCTCTTCCAATCTAGTCACCCTGTGTGAAATCTGTGTGTATGATGTTTAATAAAATGAGTTTTTTCTTGTATAGTTGTTCTTTCAAGTGTTACAACTTTTTGTCCCTGTACTGGGACATGATCTGGTCCTTTTTGGTTTTGCACTACATATCTACTGAGGCGTCCTGTTTCTAAAAGCATCTTCCGAAGCCATTACAGTGACAAGCTTTTGCTGAGGTTTGGAGTGCTGAAACACAAACTGCTTTTGGCAGCATAATGTCACATAATATGTGTTTACTTTGCAAGATGTTTAGAATAGAGTCAGGGTGGCTTAATTTGGTAAGCCACTGATAATAAACTGGGTAGAGCAGGTTATTGCTTTTTCATTTAGAATTTGCAGTAATAAGCAAGGGAAGCCAAGGTGATCATAAAGTAATTGAAAAAAAAAATTACAGGTTTTACCTCACTCTAATCAGGTTCTCCTTTTATCTGTTGTTCTGATCTTTAATGCTTTTTATTAACTTCCTAGATTGTCAGTGAAATCTTGAGACTTAATGAGGATCCTAACGTGCAGGGCCTTGCTCTTGACCTCCCAGAAAGCTTATATAGCAGTAAGGTATTAAACGCTGTGAAACCAGAGAAGGATGTGGATGGGTAAGTGAAGCACTGAGAAATAATATTAGCAGGCACAAGCCTGATGGCTCTGTAAAATCTGTTTTCCCCTGTGCTTTTCATTAATGGATTCCTCAGTCAATATGTCTAGCTGTGCTATTGAGCAGTGATAAAAGATGCCTCTGAATCAATGAGAACTCTTTTGCTAAAGTAGTTTTGGTCATTATTACCTTTCTATTTTTTACATAATATATATTCATGGCATAGTCCTTTCAAACAAATAAAAAATGAAATCTTGATTTACTGATGATACTTAAGGTATTTCAGTACTTCAGTAATACAAGTGGTAGTCACAAAGTACTGAACTTTCACAAGGATTGATGGAAAAATTGCAGAGAAGGTTTTAACTTGCTTACAGCACTCTCTGGTGGTGAGAGAGTAAGCTCTAATAGTTTGGACCCATGAGCACAGATTTCCAATCAGTGTTGAGTTGTACTGCCCTCTGAAGAGACCACTGGTGTAATTTAGGTTTGTGAATTCCCATTTTGCTGCTCTTGCAGCCTTCCTGCTCTTAGCTGCAGGTAATTGCCTTTTTTTTTATCCCACTCTCTTTTCTTTTTTTCCAAGTCAGGAAAAAAAATCTAAAAATCCTTCAAGTTAGTTGCCTTTCCATTATGTGGAGTACTGGAGATTGTCAGCGAATGGAAAATTTGGACCATCCTTCTGTATGAGAGAGAATGGAGTGCAGCGTGGAAACACCTGGGTTACCCCCTCCTAAGCCAGCTTGGCTCTGGCAGCACTGGTCTGGTGTCACTGAAGCCACTCAAGTGTTTGGGCCCAATGTGCTGTGGGTAGCCCATGGTGACAAGTAAAGAGCTGCCTGTGTATTGTGGGATCCTGTTACCCATTCTTACTCAGATCCCTTTCCTGGCCTCTCTTGAGGCTCAGTGTTTGTCTAACTGGGGTGTGGGGTGATACAATTTAGCTGCAGTACATGACTATCAAAGGATTTGCTTTTGTGAGAGATGTTTGCTCTTGAGATTAGCTCTTAGTCATGTTACAAGCATCGCTGGGGATTTATGGTACACAGAATTTTTTTTTGTTTGTTTGTTAAATTGCCATATTTTTTCACTGCAGATTATCCAGTGTAAACCTAGGACGCTTGGTACATGGTGATGTCTGTGACTGTCTAGTTCCTCCTATAGTGTGTGCTGTGATGGAACTTCTTGAAGATACAGGTGAGTCCTTCTATCATAATCATTACGTTAATTTTAGCCTAACTTTTTTATTCAGTTCTAATCCTGACTGGGAGCGAAATATAATCTGATCTTGTTGTGTTTTCTGTTTTGTATTGCTTTCCCACCTGACATGTATTTGCCTCCTGATAGTGAGGAGGACTCCTGCTTGGTGACATCTGAATGCTATATTTGTAGAAATGGATCTCAGGCCTACAGATTTTGGGTATTAGGCAGGGGTTTGCTGCCATCAGCAGATTTAATTTCAGTGAAGACAGACAAGACATGTGAGTCTTCCAAACAGAAAATACAGATATCACTAGGGGATCTCACTTGACTGTTTTGTTTAGTTTGAGCAGTTGGAGAAACCCAGGTTGGCCTGTAAATTGCTGCTGAGTAAATCTTTTGGTTTGGATTGTGTTGTGTCAGTGCTGACACTGAAATGGCAGATTTAAACAAGCAGGTTTACTGCGTGTGAAGACACTGTTTGTTTAAGGTAGCATTTAAGAAGTTGTCTCTGTTACAGTGATTCATAATTGTTGAAGCGAGGATTTCTGTAGCAGAACTGTAAACAGGAGGTTAAATGTACTTAGTAGCAAACATGAATGAAAGGATTTGTGCAAAATACCAGAAAGCCAGAACAGTATTTGCTTACTAGAATTTAGAGAGTCACCAGGAAACTCCTTAAGGCCTGTGGTTGGTGACACTGCAGGGGCTCCAGAAGAGCTGCCCATGCTGGCACAGCTGCTGTGGTTGTGCAGGCACACGGCGCTGTCCTGTTCTGAGCCCCTTTGCAGCCCCTTCTGCAGTGCTGCAGCCGTGGGTGGCCTGGGGGGAGCTCCATGCAGCTGCTGGTGCTTGTGCCCTGCGCTGGGGGTGGCGCTGGGGGTGGCGGAATGACTTCCCTTGTGTCGCACAGGTGGGAAGAAGGTGCTGCTGGTGGGAGTGCGCGGGGCAGAGGGCGCTGCCCTGCAGAGCGTGCTGCGGCGCGAGGGAGCCGCCGTCCTCAGCTGCCACTGGAAAGCCCCACAGCTGCAGAGTGAGGTAAGTGCTCTGCTGCCTGCCTGGGCTCATCCTGCATTCCCACTACCTGCTCATCCCTGTCAGCTGTTCACCTGACAGTCCTGCCCTTTGCCGCCATTCCCAAGAGGGAGACTCCTCATTGCAGTCTCAGGTGGCTCAGGGGCTGCTGGTAGCAAGTGTGGGTTAGAGTCTTTTCTCCTTCCTGCTGGCTCAGAAATGGTTCGAACACTGGCCACTACCAGAATATCACACGCAACAGCAGCTGCTCTAACTTCATTATTTTACACCAAGGGCTGTGAGAGAAAGAATCCAACAAACAAATGGTTTAACTCTCCTTTTTGCTTTCTCTCTGTGCAAGAGAAATGCCTTCTTTTTTTCTCGTCCTGTGATACTGTCCATCTGCATGAAATTACTTCCACTGGATTGGTGTCCTAAAGGTTTGCAAGTGTTGCTGCTCTTGGGACAAAGAAATTCCCAGTCTTTATCTTTGAAGAGAACTGTAAATTGGTTCAAAGAAATTCAGGAGCCTTAAACCGAAGGATTTGCATGGTCTCCCTGGCATGACTTTCTGTGAAACTTAACAGTTTGTTCCTTAGTCCCAGATTTCACAGAATACTCCAGCTGGGGTTGCACTGTCGTTGGGGCATGTGCAGCAGGGTACTCCAGGGCCTGGCTGCCAGTGGGGCTGAGGTGCTGGGGACAGCTCTTGTGTGGGACAGCTCGTGCCACAGGGTGGCAGCCAAGGCAAAATGATGGTGTCCAACCTCTGGGCTTCAGAGGCGCAGACAGGAGGAGGAAACAAATTCGAGCAGCTGTGATAGAAAGTTCTCTGGCAAACCTGTGTTTTCACAGCTGTGGATGTTTTTGTCAGGCTTGTCTCAGCTCTGGGCTTTTAAGTGACTGACAGCACTTAGGAAACATATGGCTCTCTGGGAGATGGAGTGCTGTGAACTTGATCCTTGCCATGCCTCATTCCTCAGTTATTTCTCAATGCTTGGGGTTGTGCTAGACCACTGCTCTGGGCTGGATGGGGTGGGTGACAGGGTGGCCAGAGGTATTTCCACTGGTTCACAGCAAAAAATCTGGATTGGACCCAGAGCTGCTTGTGCAGTGCTGTCAATAGCTGGAGAGAATTCTGTTTCCTTCCATCCAGATGCTTTCCCATAATGATGCTTTGCTTTTTGGCATTCCCCATAGCTTACCTCCTGGAGCAGGCCACTGATGGGAAACAGAATGGGAGGACTAAGTTTGAGGCTGTATACACTTCAGTCTTCCCAGGTTCATTTTAACTTTTGGCAGTAAAAGGGTTTGTACTTTGCCTGTGGGACTTTGCAGCAGAGCCCACGGGAGACCTACCTTCCTCACCTGTGAGCCTGGAGCAAGCGGGTCACCAATAATCCCAGAGCAGTGCTGAGCCTGTCTGGATGTCACTCTGATAGTTAACTCTAGCTCCTTGATAAAATCTAATGCATGTAGAAAAAAGTATCCTGTCTCATATTCCCAGAAGCTGGAGAGTCACTGAAACTGAGAGAACTGAGAGAAACTGAGCACAAGTTTCTAATCAAACAACAAAGTACTGTGGCAACCTGTATTTGAACTACAATGTTGTTAGATGACATGGTTATAGAATTTATATTTTTCTGCTTGTTTAAAATGCTGGTTATGAAAAACAGCTTTAATGTTCACCAGGTTTCTTCTCGTGATTTTTTTGTTATTTGAATTTCAAGTAAGAAAATGTGTTAGTTGATGTTTAAGTTTTTCAAAGGCTTGAAAGAATCAATTCAGGTTTTGTTTTTCCTGCACAATACACTAACTTTTCTTTCTCTGAATGGGACACCTCTACAGTGACAGTTTGTATGCTGTACATACAGGTTATACTTCCATACTTGTTTGGAAGTATAACCTGTGGTAGCATAATAACTTCACCTAAGAAGTGAGGGATAAACTTACGAAGAGTATGATTTATTCACTGGGATGCATTTGTTTTGCAATATATAACAGGAAAGGAGAATTTCATCTGAAGGGTAGGCGAAAATTATTTGTTGTAATCCATTGGCCAGGCCTATTTGCATGAGGCACTAACCCTGACTTTAAAGACGTAATGCCTTTCTTAAGTGGTTACTACATTACCTTAGACTAGCTCTGCTGATTTGTTCTTCCTTGTAAAAAGGACAGCATAACAACAAGTGTTTCCTTTAGAAATTCTTTTAATTTAAATGAGTTACACAACACTAAGTTTACAAGTTTTTTGGAAGAGGTTTTGTATTGCTATGGACTTGTTATTGCTTCTTTTACTTGTGCATTTTTGCAAAGATATTTTGAAAATGATCAAGAGAAAGTGTGTTTTGGTCCACCTTAGGAAAAGTTTAAAAATACAGGAGTAGCTCTCCTAACACACAGCATAATGCCATCTACCATCTGACTTAGTGTGCTCCTTTAGAGCAAGTCTATTCTGTCTTATGGCAGGAAAAAGGAATAAAATAACTAATGGTATATTTTAATTTCATTGCTTTGAACTGAAATAATGGACACAGTTTCAATGTTCTTTTCCCTCTCCACTTCATGTTTTCTTAAGTTGAGCAGATTATTAATATTTCTTTTTGTTCCATTTTGGGTTTGCTTGACTTCAGTTCTCATGGCGCAGATGAGCCATGCCCTTCAGAAGTGTTGAGCTTCCTGGGTTTTCAAATAATTCACTAATGCAAGAAAGCATTTTAGAAGGTTCTGGCATATCTGTGCAAAGTTGTCATTGAGAAACATTGTTCTTTTTGCATTGATATGTTTAATGCAAAATAAGTTATAAAGTGAGAGATAAAGACAAGCATCTTAGAGGAAATACTTAAGATGTTATCATTCTGTTAAGCTTTGTGTAGATAGCTCCTCAAAGCATATTCAAAGCATTTTGCCTGAAGAATGACCTAGTGACATACTTTTAGTGACATCTCCCTTGTAATTTTAAAATCGGACTCCCCAAAAGACAATTCAGTATTACATGTGAAGAATGGGAACTGACGTGTTTAATCATTTATTATGTCAGAATGATGCTTTCTAGTTTGAAAGGACATTGTCAAGTAGATTCATATAGAAAAAAATTGAAATATTTTCGTGCCAAAACATGGGTAATACTTAGTACCTGTAAGAAAACAGGATTTTGTTTCAGTCATCTAAATTCAGTCAGTCATTATTTCAGCATGTCATCTTTAATGCAGTCCATGTGTAAACCACATCATGCCTGTTTTAGGAGAGCTGCTATATTACACTTTTACTGTAAAAGAAGTGAGATTTGGTCTGTCTAGGTATAATTAGGAATAGAAAAGTTGCTTGCAAAAGCAATGTTAAGAAGTATGAGAGTGCTTCAGCTGGAGTGCTGAATGAGAATTTCCTTTTCAGGTTGAAAAAGAACATCTTTTGGCCAGTGTGCTTTTCCTCAGAGCCAACACTTAAGCTTCAAACTCTTAAGACATCTCTTAGCTGTTTGCTGTCCTAGTTTTGCTGTCTTGGTAAGACCAAGACTCTTGTTATGGGCAGAAAAAAAGATTTTGTATTGTAAGCGTGAAAGAACAGGAGACCAGGCACATGGATCCCGTGGGAGGGGAGGGGAGGGGAGGGGAGGGGAGGGGAGGGGAGGGGAGGGGAGGGGAGGGGAGGGGAGGGGAGGGGAGGGGAGGGGAGGGGAGGGGAGGGGAGGGGAGGGGAGGGGAGGGGAGGAGAGGAGAGGAGAGGAGAGGAGAGGAGAGGAGAGGAGAGGAGAGGAGAGGAGAGGAGAGGAGAGGAGAGGAGAGGAGAGGAGAGGAGAGGAGAGGAGAGGAGAGGAGAGGAGAGGAGAGGAGAGGAGAGGAGAGGAGAGGAGAGGAGAGGAGAGGAGAGGAGAGGAGAGGAGAGGAGAGGAGAGGAGAGGAGAGGAGAGGAGAGGAGAGGGAAGTTACATTAGAGTTTCTAATGATGATGGTGTAGATAAAGTATTTCCACTTCAACATCTTATGCACATCATCTCTGTTCCTTTTAATTTTGAAATATATCCTCCTGTCTGTAAGCTAGAGGAGCAGTTGCTAAAGCATGGATCATAGAGGCAGGTGTGAGCCCACAGCAGAGGTGTGGCCTTTATTTTCGTGTGCACTGGGCAAGTGCGTTCAGGGTGATGTGGCAGGGAAAGCTGGAGGAAACCATGTAATTACAACATGCCTTGATGGAAAAAGTACGTGAAACTAGTCATTGGCTTAAAAAAAAGCAAGATTTCAGAAAGTAATTAGAATTGCTGAGTGGAACCTGATCTGTAAACTGATGTGCAAAGAGGCTTTTTTCATGAAGGGTGTTGTGAAAAAACTTTTAATCAGATTCCTATTCCTCATCACATCTCTTCAGTTTTATATGGCGTGTCTTCATGCCCAGGGCTCTGAGGGCTTTTATATTTCAATTTTTAATTTTAATTTTTATTTTATTTGATCATGCATTTAAAAACGGCTTTTGTGGCAGTCCATTTTAACTATGGGAAAATGAAAATTTTATGCAGACTTCACAGCAAAATGGAGTTTCAGTGATCTGTAATATACAGCTACTTTGTGCCATTATCATTTAATACTTGGCTGGAAAGTCTGTATTGTTGTTTTAACATTTGGTGTTCTGTCTTGGGAATGGGTGGTGCTTCTTAATCTGCTTCAACTTAAGTCTTGGTGGAGGGGATCATATTTTGTTATGAGGTAAGGTTGCAGATTATTTATTGGCACAGCTCTTCCCAACTGAAAAAATATTTACCGGTGAGAAGTCAGGAGACTACTGAACTATTGGCTTACTTTGTCTCCAGCCTGTTGCCTAGTACATTAAGGAGGGTTGGGCCTGATGCTTGTCATTCCTTCCTCTAGCCAGCCTGATGGAATGGAGCCTTGCTGTCCAGGAAGCATGAGGCAGGCAGCCACATGTTCTCTCTCATGGGTATCTCCTTGACCTTCTGGCTATGGCTGCCCGCAGCATCTGGTTCCTGTCAGATGTGTCCTCTGTTCAGGGACTGTGGTGCATTTGCATTTGCTAAATGTGATTATTTCACATGACTTTCCCATCTCTCGCGTCTGTGATTGGTTTCTGATCTAGGGGTTGACCCTGAACATGCATCTCAAGGCTTGCTTCTTGCTTTAGTGATTAAACAGGCAGTCAGAAGGGTAGATTATGGTGAGAAAAATCTAAAAGCAAAGGAGGCATGGGCAACTTCCTGCAAGTAAGACTAAAATTCCCAGATGGAGATCACATAAATCTCCAAGGATACCCATAATTCTGTACACAAGTATTTTGCTTTCAGTGGACTTGCTCTCCCAGTTTCTGAATATACTTTTTAAAAACACTCACGGGGAAAAAATTCTCTGAAATGTTTGTGATATATATTTTTTATTGACTCTGCAGGAACTTTTTCAATAGTTGCACGTAAAATATTGTTTTCTTTGTGAAATAAGGGAAAGGAAATCACACTGGGGAAGGCTCTGAGAAATCAGTGTCTTAACCTGTGGTACAACTCTTTGTTGCCGTGTGATGCAAGTGCTTTCATGAAGGAGGTGGGGCAGGGCAATGAGATGAAAGGTCCAGCTGGTTTTCTGCTAAAATTTATGGGTATATGTGATGTTAGCTATCTGAACCAGTGTTAATGTTGGCTACAAAAATAATTGTATTCAGCTGTTAAAAACATTTTTCAACATTAGGGTCAGTAGTCATAGAGATGAATATTTGCTTCCATCCATTGTTTTCTGACATTACAGTTACATTGAATCAATTCTGTCATAAGTATGTTGGCTGAACATTCATCAGAATTATTACTTGTTGCATACAGCTCTCAACTTGTTCATCAATTCACGATGCTAAGTGGTGTGCAAAGCTCTTAGTCCTTGTCCCAGAGGCTTTGCATGGAAAGGCATCTTGACTTACAGTAGATGATTTATGACTGCTGAAATATGAATTATTTTTTCCTTGCAAAAAAAGGCTGTGCTCGTGTAACTGGGGAAAAACACTGTTTTTCTCTGTGTTGATGTTGACTGTTACAGCAGAGATTTCCTTCTCTTGCAGGGCAAAGTGTGCCTTCAGCATGGTATTCTTGGTACATGAGGCATTGCAGCATCTTTTTATCCAGATTTCCTTGCAGATTTCTCAGTATCATTTGACCTGACCCTGGTCAAGGATTATGACTTACGTGGCCTTCTAGGAGTGGCATGTAAGGTGATATTGGCACCAGACTCAGGAGTGTGACCAGTTTGAATAATGCTGAATGACTGTGCACAGGCAATCACAGGAGTGTTGCTGGACATGTGGCTGAAGCCTGAATCAGCTCATTGCATTAGTCATTTGTCAAGCAAGGAAATCTTCTCCCACACTTCTGGCTTTGTTTCCATATGGGGATCTCTTGAGGAGGGTTAGGCCATCCTTGTGTCCTCTGAGGGGAAGATGGAGTTTTTTTCGTTTTCTGCCTTTTCCGCAGCAGTTATGTTCTTCTCCCCTCCTGGATGCTCAGCTGTGCCAAAAACCTGCTATCCTGACAAGATTTGTAGCTGTTCTTTCTTGGCAAGATTGTTGGGCAGGGTTGTGTCAGAACACTTTTGGCCAAAAAAGAAGCTGGAATACTTGTCAGTCACAAATCAATTTGTAGAGTGGCTCACTGAGTTTGTGACACTTGGAATTAATTTGCATTTATCCAAAATATTACCAAAACTGCTGTATTTCTGAAATAATTTTTACAGTCAGGCTTGAGGCAATGCTGTGTCTGTGTTTTGCATTTTTAATGCATCTTAATACGTCTGCCTCTGGTGCTGTCCCATATCTCATGGTGATTCTGATAACTGGTAAAGGGCCCTGTTTCAGAGGAAGTGGGGAAAAAGGCACTTACGTCTTTGATTATAAGAATCTTTGTAGTAACCATTTTTGCTCCAACATCTGCCAGGTTGAACTAAATCAGGGGCAGTGATTAGCAGACATGAACTGAGAAGGAAAAAAGTTCTTTAATTGGTATTCAAAGGCACTGATCTTGGTAGAAGGGGTCATCCTGCATTCCTGTCAGCTGTCCTCGTTTTCTACTGTCAGACAATCTGCACTCTTTATAAGTGCCTATTCACTGTCTTTGAAGCCTTCTTTTTCTTAAGTTGCTCCAAGTTATTTTGGACTTTAGGACAGTGGTAGAACTTTTTATTTGGAAGGATGTAATCCCTATTAAATATTGATACTTACATTGACCTCACTCGCCTGATCTCACAATTTGTTTACCTAACTTAATTTTAAATGCTATTCTTAAGTTTCGTGGCAGGCAAGAATCAATTGGATCTTCCTCTTTTGTTCTTGTCGTCTGTAAAAGCTTTGCTCCAAAGGCTATTACTGTATAAATCTGAATATTTCTAAGATGCATATCCAAGTATGTATTTCCAAGATTAAATGCTTATTTTGTTCCTGGGGGTGTTTTGGGCTTTCCCTAGCTCCGTCACGCAGATGCGGTGGTGTTCGGCAGCACGAAACCCGATGATGTTCCTGCGAGCTGGATAAAGCCTGGGGCCACCATTATCTATTGTGCTCATGGTCTTCTCTCAGGTAAGAGGTGATAAAAGGTAACAGGTCTTGCAAGTGATGTACAGTGAGCCTTTGAGATGTGTGTGGCATCTTGGTGACAACACAGTGTGGTGAAAAGCTGCATCTCTGTGGAAGGGCCTTTAAAGGTGTGTGTACAGGGCATCTGTACACCTTCCTCTTATGTATAAATAGGGAAAAGATGTTAGGTGAGAGAAGAAAGGTTGGAACAGATTCTTTATACCAGGATGATTAGATAAACAATGACCCAATGGATTCGGAGAGTTCAGAGGGAAGACTTGGGTCATCAGATGAGCTATTATATAGTGCTGTTTTGTACGGTGCCTTATCCTGTGATTTCTCTGGACTCACCTGGAATATGGGAAAAGGAGAAGAAGAGAAGAAATGTCAACTGCAAAGTGCTGTGAAACTGCAGAAAGTGGTGCAGGAGGGAGTACAGAAATTGTGTGGTTAAGGAGAGGCAGAATGTCTCCTGCAGTAATCATTCCTACAAAAAAGGGTTCATCTTCCTTTTCTCCTAACTTCTTGTGGGGGGTGTATGTGTTCAATAATTTCTCAGTTAAAAAAATGGAACAGAATTTTCTTGGGAATAAAATTAAGAAATCTTCCCAGAAATTACTCTGCTGCTAGAATAACATGTAGTAATAATACTAACATGTAATTTTACGTCTCCCGTAAAGTTCCTTAAAATTCTGTGAAGATCTCTAGATATTTTGTAGATTTTGGGTGTATATATTAATTCAACTGCTCAGCATCCCAATGAAATTATGCTGCAAATGAATAGGAAAATGAGGAAGTACATGGATAGCATGACTGGTTAATCTGGGTTTTTTAAAAAGTCTTATCACAAGTGTACTAGATTGACATCTATTGATACGAAACTGTGGAAATGGGCATAAAGCTGAGAAAACCTAATTGCGTGGGTTTTAAACTAGGGATATTCCCTAAGGGCAAATTAAGCAGACACTCCATGCAGAGCTAATGCAAGATCAGGCTCATAATAAAGCAGCTGCTGTTCCCATGCAAAGCATGGCCTTAGCAATAGATTTCTTTCCTTGTCTTTCATTTTATCCTCTTGACTTGAACAGACACTGCAGGTGTTGAGATCTGGGTTATTATTCACTTGATTGTCTGAAGGCATTTGGACATGCACTGTCTACCTCCCAAAGCAGATCTCTGATCCTACTGAGGATCTCAAGAGTGGGTACCAAGCCTTATCCCTTCCTGGTGCTGCACAAAAGAATACATATTTTCTTTTTCCTGACTAGTGATTAGGAGACTCCTTGCATCTCTAATGCCTATTTATTTCCCCTATGGATTTTTTGGATATAATTGTTAAGTATCTGTAGGGCAGGGCTTGGCACACAGGTCTCTTCAGCAGGTACTCAGCCTACCAGTATGACACAGCCTTACATGGAGGAGGAATGGGGGAGAAAGGGAAATGAACAGAGAAGAGAGGGAGTGGTGGTACAGCAGTCTTACCTATAAATAAATAAATTAAAAGGAATCTCCCCTCCTCATTTTAATCTTGCAAGTAGAAACCTCTACATGACAGACTTGAGGTGGTTCTGGCAGGGTGGGATAAGCCAGTCCATGCAGCCTGAGTGGGCACCAGGAGTAACTGGACTCTCCCAGCGGTGTGTGCTGCCTGGTGCAAGTCCCACTTTCAGACCCCTAATCCTCTCCATTGAGAAATGAGTTTGTGTAAAGTTACACAGTGTAACTGCATGCTACAACTTAAGGCTTAAATACCTTCATGCCTTAGTTGCTCCAAAGAACTATAGATAAAATTGGTTTCCCTTCTCTGAAAGAGTGTTGTTAGAAGAACTGCATTACATACCACAGTAACATTCATTCCTAATGCAGGAAATGTAAAATTTGGCATAAGCATATACATTTCTTTCCATTTTTCAAGTTGTAGCAATGCTCTCTGTTAAGTACTGCAGGTTTTTTTTGGAAAGGCAGCACGAGATTTTTATCAAGATAATTTAAATAGAACTTATCTACCAAATGTCTGTCTCTTTGTATGGTTATGCTTTTGAGGTTGTCAGAACCTTGGAGAAACTTCGAAATGACATCAAAAATGCATTTTACCAGCTGTTGGTCTCAAGGCTCACTAGAGAGGTACATAAAACACAGGTGTCTGATAGGAAGAATGCACTTAGTTTAGTTGCAAGATGTTTGTGGAGAGCCCATTGTGGAGTAGTTGTGACCTTGGAGGAACAACTGAATCTTATAACCGACTCTTGACTTCCATGGAATCTGGCTGAGGTGCTTGGAAATTGTTCTGGATTTTTTCTTGCTTTAGAAATGTCCAGCTTAACATCTGTGGGGTCGCAGGAGCTAAATGAAGCCTGAAAGCAATAATGGTCATGAAGCAACTTTTGTTCTTGCTAGATGGTGGCTAGATTTCCAACTTCGTGTGGGTGTAATATCATCTAACACACTCACATGTTTTAAAAGCACTCAGAATTTGCAAGGACATTGCCGAATTGGGGAAATGTAATGTTGTAAATCAGGAGAGTAAAGATAAAAGTGCTCCAAAGTGACAATTCTTTTTCAAGTTTTTTTTTTTTTTGATCGAAGATTTTTAAATTATCACAATTTTAAATCATTCTGCAATTTTCTAGCAGTGCAATGTCTGCTTCTGTTGCACTGACAGTCTGGGAATCAGGTGAGTGCTGGTAGTGTCTTACAGGAATATACTTTATATGTAAATATATGGAAATGAAAATACAATTTGTTTTTCTGAACAAAACTTAAGGATGCCAGAATTATTTGAGATTTGATGTCCAACTCCTTTGGGGTCACTTGTAAGCTGAAGTTCACATAGTTTAAGTATGTTAGTGGGAAATTCAACCATTTCTCCACCTCTTCTTTATTCTAAGCTGCCTGAGCAGACAGGTAGCACCTGACAGCAGCTCTCTCACTCATCTGCACAATAGGGTGTAAGTCAGAGGAGGGAGCACAATGTCTGAAGTTCATCTGATCTGACCATAGTCCGAAGCAGAGAGAGCTATTCCAGCTTCCATCTGGAAAATTTATCCTAAGAGAGCTGTTGCAATCCTGTGATTGTCTTGCTAACTCCATGCGTGCATGACTTTCACCTCTAGTTTCACCTTCACCCCTGTAAAAGCCTGGTTAGTCATTTGTGGGGTGACTGTGTAGCATAGGCAGTCTGAGAGAAATAGTTTATTGAAGGGAATTGTCTAATTCTAGTATGTATTTACACACATGCTAACTCTGCCCTGATAAAAATAGTCCTATTAAGCCAAATAACATAAAAAGTCAAAATGTTTCTGAAAAGCACAGCTGTCTGAAAGGGGATTTTAAACTTCGTTCTTCCTGCTTCGTTTGTCTGTTTGGCAGCTCTCCCAGCCTGGTCTCAAAGCAACAAGAGTCAGCTTATGACTGTAATAGACTATTCCAGTAAAACTCCTCTGTCTAAATCTAAGGCTGAGCTTCTCCAGAAGAAATTGTTTGGGGTCTGTTTGTCTGTTTGTTTTAATTGCAAGTGTTAATGCAAGTAGAAGGATTTTTCAGACACTTTCTTAATTAGAGTTTAGTATGAGGACTGTTGCCTTCAGCTTGGTTAGCTTTGTCACTGCTGGCAGGAAAGTTTGAGGAAGGGTCAGGAAACATATGGAATGAGGCTGAGGGTGTCTGCAGAGAGGGTCTCTTGCTCTCTCAGCAATGGGTGTGGGAGAGTGGGCTGTAGCTGCCACCCTGTCTCCAGTCTCAGTGTTCTGTGCCCTGCTGCTCTGGGACCCTTGTTGGGAGGGGTGACTGTGCAAGGAAACGTGAGCCTTTTATGACCAGTATAGAACGGGTGAACAGAGCAAGAGCTTGACCAGGTCAGGGTTTGCACTTCAGTTCCCCTGTGGCAGAAAGGTTAAAGCTGTCAGCTTTAACAGTTGTTATTTTTTATTACAATTATGTCTACGCCCTTCAGAATGTGGCTACGGCCTTGATATGCCCACAGAGACTAGGATGTGAATTTTGGAAAAATTGTGTCTAGATAAAAGTCAATGAGCAGCAACAAAAGAACAAGCCAGAAGAAGGATTACAGCAAAATGACAAAATATGTTTAGTTGGGGTAACTAATGTAAGATTATAATTTGATATATTTCCAATAGAAACAATTATAGCTGTCTCTGAAGTTGAAGTCACTCTGAATTGTGAAGACTCTCCAGAGTACCTACCTTTAATATCATGCTGATGGAGATAACTGTTGCTATTCAAAAAAATTTTGTATATATTCTTTCCAAGTTATAATAATAATTGTTAAATTTCAAGTCAGCATTCAGAAATTTTTTATTTGGATGTAACTTTCAAATACACATGCTCCTACTCAAAAAAGATTTGTGATTTATTGCTGAAATACTTATATTTTTCAGAGGAACACAGCTATGGTCAGCAGAACAACCCTGCTGCTGAAAAGACTGTTGGTTCTCTTGCAGTAGCAATGAGAATGCAGGTTAGTGTACTTTTCAATGCTGTAGATTTGTTGCTCTTTCTGTAAGTTGTGGAAATTAGTTCTACAGTTTATATTTTAACTTTTGTTTTGCTTTTTTGAACATCTTACCTGACTTCCATTTTAATAGCGACTCTTAATCAGATAGAGTGATACCTATTACATTTAATTAGAGAAAGGTAAATTAAAAATCAGACATCTCATAATTCTTGTAAAGCTTGGCAGAAGCACTTGTGTCAATAGGCTAATGTCACTCACTCTGGTAAGACTGTGAAGATTAATTTTATCTGTCTGCATTTTTGCATTATGATGGATAGAGAGTCCAAAAGTTCATTATTTAATTTTGGAAGCAGCATGAGTCAGTCAATGAACAATCAGTATCTTCCATTATTTTTAAAGTGAGAGAGAAGAATAGTAATTCTGCATCTTACCAAAATGCCCAACTGCCTAATTAGAAACTGCAACTTATGTGTTAATGGAGTTGTTTCTTTTTGAAATGTGGTAAAACAATAGAAAAGTGGCTCTTACCTTGTCTAAAACCATGAAATGGAAAAAAAAATTTAAGTCTGGGGTTTTTTTGTTAGCCTTTACCATAGAAGTTATTGCAACATTCTCCAGAGATTGTTTGAAATTAGTGTTCAGCATTTATGATGCAGCTGTTGTGTGCTGTTTTCTTGTTTAAAACCAGAACATGGTAAAAAACATGGAGCGATGGATCCAGTCCCAGCAGTACAGGAAATGGGACCTCCACTGCTTGAAACTGCAGCCCCTCTCCCCAGTGCCCAGGTAATAAGTGCTTTTAATGAAAACAAAATGAAAAATATTTTTTAAAAAGATTAAGTAACTGTGACAACCTAAAAATGTTCTGTGCCTAATTAATTTTCAGTCTTATGTGGGCTATATGTTGTGCCATTCTCTTGTATGCTTCATTGTGACCGTGTGTTCTGTTCGCTGTTGATTTTTACTTTGATAATAAGTGCTGGAGCCAAGCTTTATTTAATGAAGACCTAAAGCTAGAAGGTTTCATCGAAGAAGGGAGGAAAAGCCTTGTGCAACACCAACAGAAATGCAAAAGACAAGAAGTTCCTAATGTCTAAACCCTGATGTAGGAAGGTGTTTAGTTAAGACTCACTGATTTCAATGGCATTTGAGTTTGTATTTATTTTCTTCCCTCAGTAGAAGTACTTTCTTCTGCATTAGACTTTAAAATTCCTGTGTGGGTGTGAAAAGCAGGAAGCATATTTATTCTCATAGCCAGAATCTTTTCAATCAGTTCCTGTCATTCACTTCCCAAGGCCCCTATCTGGGCCTCAGGGATTTCAGGTCTGCCTTGGCATGATTGCTGACATCTCTGACATTTAAAGCAACCTGAGCTCTTTACTGTGCTCAAGTGCTTTGCTGTGTGTTAGTTGTGTTGGGTGACAGAGAGAGGAACCAAAAGCTTGAAAGTGAGGTAAGTGTCAACCTTTTTTTGTGCTTATTGATACGCCTGCTTCTGCAGAGGCTGAAGGAATCTCACACCAGAAGAAAGTCAGAAGAGAGTTGGAACTGCATAGTCTGGAGGATAGGAGGATCTTATCAATGTGTGAAAATACAATGTAAAATAATACAAAGAGGAACAAGGCTCTTTTCAGTGGAGCCCACTGACAGAACCACAGGCAGTGATCACAAACTGAAACCAGGAAGCTCCATTTGAACATCAGGAAATACTCCTTCACTGTGAGGGTGACCGAACATCGACACAGATTGTGCAGGGTTGGTTGTGGAGTGTCTATCATTGGAGATACTCAGAAGCCACCTGGACACAGGCAACTGACTAGCTCTAGATGTCCCTGCATGAGCAGGGGGTTGGACCAGATGACTTCCAGAAGTCCCTTCCAACCTCAGCCACTCTGTGATTCTGTAATTCTGAATCCTACTGGTGTCTTTTTGGAAAGCTGTGACAAAATGTTGCATTTTCTAAGCATTTTGATTTACTTTTCACTGTCTCTTACAGCAGTTTAATGGGAATGGACACAAAAGTAATTTAAGCCAGAGGTGCCAAAAGAATGAGTTTTCTCTTGTAACCAGGGGCACAAGGGGGCAGAAATGCTTGAGCTTTTTCTGGTCTAGCATGTCACATTTCTAGAATTGAAGCCTAAAAAACCTATCCTTAAATAATACAATTAGAAGTTAGTGTGGGATGTCATGAGTGTGATGGAAAAAAAAAACCCAAAACTTTCAAATAAAGTATTCCCAACCCTCTCTATGACATTGTGTGTTTAGTAAATAAATAATTAGATAATTAATAAATAATGGTATGTATATATATATATATATACACCATAATATAATATATATTATAGAATTAGTAATAGGACTTGCCTTTATGTGCTAACTCTATAGCTTTGTCTTTTTTCTTTTAAATGCAAAGAAACTTCAGATGGAAAGTATCCTGTAATAAAATGTAAGCTCACAGTAATACACCATGTTGTGTGGAAACAGATGGAGTTTTCATTGAAATTGAGGCAAAACTGCTTAAACTCTAAAACTAAGAACATCTGCTTTTTGATTTCTGTGAGATCTGGGTTGAAGTATTTCCAAATATATTGGAAATGGAATGGAAAATTTTCTTAGAGTATGCAGTTAAAAAAAAAAAGTCAGGTGAGTAGATGTAGAGCCTTCCTCCATCTTCTGAATTTTTCTGCATTTTGTAAATTATCACTTTGCATTGTCAGTGATGAACTTCTTGCTTAACAATTTTCAGTCATGCAGAAGAACCACTTTTGCACATCTCCAGCAATATTGAATAACATAATATATTGAATAATTCTGATATTTCCAATACAGAGAATGTACTGTCAGACTAAAAGAGTCAGCTGCAAATACAGACTTCAAAAGTCCAGGTATAACCAAATCTTTAATTTCCTGTGTTTTAGGAAAATATATGTAGTAGGAGAAAAAAAATACAAATTAACTTTGTCATATTAGTCTACATCTTTCTCCTCTTGCTAAGTGCATCAATTATTTTAATAGGACAATAGTCACTCTGAAAATTTTCCTTTCTTAGATCTTTAAGGGACCACACTACCACCAACTTAGCAAGAATTTTCTGGGACTTGAGTTGTTTATATATAGTAAGTTTTGAGTGAAAACTTCAGGTGATCTTTGCCATGTGATGTTCATAAGCCACTCTGTCTTGTGTTCTCGTTAAATTTTTATGGCTAGTTGTGTTTGAAGTCACACATAAGAAGCCAAAGGTATGTCCTTCTATGAAAGAGGATGCACTTAGTATGTCTTTGAAAGAAAACAGGTTCCAGGTTAGTGCTGTGATTGAGTAACTCCTTGTCCTGTAGTACTGGATTATGTCATTATTTGGGTGGATGGTTTCTGGGTTTCACTTAGTTGCTGCAGGTGCAAAAGGGAGATACTTAATAACTATAAATGAATAATGGAGCCAGCTTAGGGTTTCTCAAAGAATTGCAAGCAATTAAGTTGGCACAGACTGATCATCTGCTGGTGGATGCAGAATGGCTAAAGTCTGCGCACAAAGTTGAGATCTGGTAGTAGTTTTATGTTCACCGATGAATATTTAAGGTCTTGCAGGATGCTTGAAAGTTCAGCTTGAGCATGAGCTTTCATGCCATTGCCAGATTCTATCTTAAAAATACTGTGATCAACTGAAACTACAGGAAGAAATTTAGCCCAGTTAGGCTGAAAGTAATTTTTAAAGTTGTTTTTGTGGTAATGTGAGCAATTCAAAGCCCAAGAAGACAACTCTTCACATCCTGTGTGCCAGCCCCTGGGTTTCCATGCTGCAGGAATGTTTATGTGAACATAATGTGCAACTTGGTCAAGCTCACAAATGAAAAATCCATGATGGAGTATTAAATCTAAAGACTTCAGGTTGTCCAGGTCAGGAACTGCAGATACAATTGAGTGTCCCCTACAGCCACATCCCCTCAGGGAACGTGTGCTTGCCTCAGCTGCTGCTCACCCTTGCTGGAGGTAGTTTGTAAGCTCACTGGATGTCTTGGCTGAGCCCTGTGCTTTAGGTTCCTGCTCGATGGCCATTCTTAGTTTAGCTGTGTTTTAGAAGTGCATGAGTTGATCTTCAAATGCCTGGTTTCCTTTGGTGCCCTCGCATGAAAGGTGCTGCATGCACAAGCTTCGGGTTTAGTGCATGTGTTGGTGTGACTGTTGGCCAAGGAATGCATGCACTTTTTAGTAAATCGTATGCACTGAAATATGCTGTGAGGGAGGAGAACAAAAGGGAAAAACAAACCCAGAAACATCCATTCCAGTGGGACATGCTTGAGCATCCAGCAGACACGTTTCTAGCTTGATATGAAAGCATTACGTAATACTTGGAATATGATTAAACAAGAGCTCTCTGTGAAATTGTAACAATTAACAAACACTGTACGTGATTTTTCAATGTTATATTAGGTGTTAGTTGATATTTAAGTTTGGTTAATAAAATGTGAGAGAGAATTGAAAAACTCATTACAATAACTCCATTGTTGGATTATTTGCCGTTGTTTTGTGCTCTGTCGTCGACCACCTAAGCTGAGAGAAATCTCCTGGCCCTTATTTGTTTTCTTTTCCAGTGATCTTGAGATTTCCCGAGCACAGAGTCCAAAAGCTGTTGATGTACTTGCCAAGGAGATAGGATTGCTTACAGATGAAATTGAGATCTATGGCCAAACCAAAGCCAAAGTACGTTTGTCCCTGCTGGAAAGGTTAAAGGATCAACCAGATGGAAAATATGTTCTAGTTGCTGGGTAAGAATGCTGTGTAATGTCATTAATGTCTGCTGTTCCCACTCCTATTAATATAAACATGCAACTTACATCTTTTTTATACTCTGCACAAATAAGAATCTTGAATGTTTTCATCTGTATGTTGACTTTCTGAAAGTGAGCAGGTTTTGAACTTTTTTGAAGTAACGCAGCTTTTTTTCCAAACTCTTATTACTGAAGTAAAGTATATTTTATAAAAGGTAATTTGTTCTATGATTCTGTGAAATGTTGGTGAGTGGAGTTTTTCTTACTGTTTTTATCAGAATTTTAAATGTTTAACTTGGATATTTAAGGCTACTTGTATTGTGGCTGTTTATAAACAAACGTTAACAGAAGCTACATGCTAATCTGTTGATATTAACAATAAATACTTTTTTTATTGAAGAACAGATTACAAAGTTTAAAAAGACATGTTTTTTCTCTGAAATGTAGACATGTCTCCAGGCAGGCTTATCCTGCTTGCTTTTCCCACGATTACAGCAAATGCAATGCTCAGCAGGAATTATACATTTCTCTTCTGAAGAACTTCAGGTTTTTCTTGTGTTCAGTGATACAACCTTTTCATTCACCTGGTTTACTAAGTGGAAACTTCTACTTGTGAACAAACATGTGAAGGTTTTCATTAATATTTAAATTGCAGTGTGTTCTTTATATTCTGAGTTACTCTATTGGTTGCTTTGTTTTAAGTAAAACCACTGAGGTTTAAAATGCAGTTTTGGCTGATCCAGAAGGAGGAGAATGCTGTTGTTAACTGCCTTGATCTACTGATTCCTCACCTTGGCTAGTGTTTCTCAAACTGTTTGCTTTACTGCCTTCCTGTGGGAACAACCTGGATTTCTGGCACTCTCTGAGATGGAGCTATTGTAGACTCAGAGACTCGATGTCACAAAAGAGAGGCAGGCGAGATATGAAGCTTTCTCCAAAGCTATGTGGTAGAAGTCCAGCATGAAAGATATTAGAGGATGCTGGAGCAGTTAAGATAAGGAAATAACAGCTGGTTGAGCTTGATTTCCTTGGCAGAGTTTTGTTTTGGTTTGGGTTTTTTTGTGGCATTGCAGAAACAAAAACAGGTTTGGCATCCGACTGAGTTTGAAGACAGTTGCTGCCATGTATTTTCATGCTCAGGATGTCAACGGCATCAGTTGGTCATCCTGCTGCAGACCAATCCAGACCTTCCCAGGAACAAACCTCTCACAGAAGAAGAGGTTATTTGAAGATATCTGGGGGTGCAAAGACAGCAAGTTGCAAAGCCCCATTCGGGTGCATTTTAATTGTGTCAGACTGCATTCACCAGTGCTTATACTTCTTCATGCTACTTTGCCTACCGTTCTCCTTCAAAGAAGGTGTCTCAAACAGTTGTCACAGAAAGAAGTGCATATGGAAGAAATGCAGAAGTTTTGACCAGTAAGATGAAAAGCTGACAAAAAGTAGAAAATTGCATCCTCTTCTAAGTTTACATAAAAACGTACCAACACAGAATGGTGTTTCAGAAACAAAGGGCCGGGTTTGGTACCTACCCAACCTGATGATGCAATGTGTTGCTATTTGTAACATCTCTGAAGTCATTGCATCTTGTAGGGTTAGTGTTTAAAGCCACATCTGCTGCAGGAGGAGTGCCTGGGCAAGGTGGCTACAATAGTGGGAACATTCTCTTCTGAGAGAGTTAAAAGCTTGACTTTGAAATATAGTACATATACAATATACATATAATGTGTGTTTATATGCTCTCAGCTGCTCTCCTTTGCTGAAATGGCTGTAGCAGATGACAATGATTTTTTAAAAAGCAAAGAACTCTGTCTGATGGGGAAATGTTCAATGCAATGAAAATCAAGTATCACTGAAGTGTGGAAATTGGGGAGTGAAATAATAACCTCATTTGCCTTCATTCTCTCCCTTGCCAAGGCAAGGTCAACCAGAACCTGCCATTTGGACTATTATGTTTGTTCACAATAACTAAAGAGATTTAAAAATTCTTTTAGAAAGATGCCGTATAGGTCTTCAGAATAAATTTTCAGTGCTTCAGAGGAAACATTTAAGGTATATGCTTATATTTATGGTTCTGGTGGAAATAGTTGTAATGTATGATGGGAAGTTCCCGTGTGTGAAAAGAGTGTAAAGTGTGTGTGTGTGTGTGTGTGTATTCAAGAAACTCCAAAGCCTCCAACCTCCATTCATGATGCTGCCAGCAACATTTGTGCCTGCAATTGCACATTCAGATTTGGAATGTGTAGGAATTTATAAATATTTGCTGCAAATGCATGTCTAGTTTATTCCTGATATGTGAAAGACCAAACTTCTTGTTCTGAACAGTAAAATGCAACTGAAATGTACCTTTTTATCTCTGAGGATAGTTGTATTTATGGCTCTTTAAAAAGTTGCTAACTGCAAAGTCTTTTTTGTTCTTTCTAAATGCAAACAAATATGGCTAAGTGTCTCATCCAACATAAACTTCGTCTGCTGAAATATTGCAGTTTGATTAACAGATCGTGACATCTGAAAACAGGATGAAGAATTTATTTCTTCATAAATTCCATTTACTTCGGTATGGAGACCATTCTTTTCTCTTTTTCTTTTTTTTCCCTCATTCTTGCTTTTTTATTTTCTCTGTGTTTGGCTTGCCATAGGGCTGGTGTTAAGACACTGTGGGGGCAGAGCCACAACTTATCACAGAGTAATTGGTACTTGGGCATCAACTGCCTGTAAACAGGAATTTAGGGTGCTAAATAATATGTTGCAGGATCTGTTAACTCAAACTGCCTCCACTCATTGCCAGCTGAGAGCATGCAAGTGAATGCAGCTTGTGCTAGGAGCTAAGTTTAGGGTCCAAGGTAACCTAATCATGCATTCAAGCATGTAGATGGCATATTCATAGACACAACATGAAATTACAGCTGCAGTTTGTTAGAATCTATGTTTTTGTGTGTATGTTTCAGCATCTTGTTTCTAAATGCTGCAGTGCTGTGGCTTTTAGGAGATAATTCTGGAAACTTGTTCACTTCAAAAATGCAAAATGAGGAAGAATAGAAAATGGGAAAATTATGAAATACAATGCTGCTTTTAACAAGAAGTGTGTTGGATTTTGAATGCTGGAAAATTTAAAATGGATTGTATTTCTTTCTATTGTGTCTCTTGGGCTGCAAGGTGCTTAAAAGCTACGAAGAAAGGAAAACAAAAATTAGAGGAAAGATAGAGGGAAGGATAAGAGGGGAAAATACCCCTGTGTTGATGCCCTCAATTGTCTGACAGTCCAAAGTAAAGTTAGTCGAGACAGTTATCATGTATTGGTCATGTCATTACACAGCTTCTGATTGGGATTTTCTTGTGTGAGTCTGTAGTGGATTATGAGAGTTTGTAGTGGAGGATTCCTCAGTCTGTCCCTGTCTTTGTTCAGACACTTTAGCTTCATAGTGATCTCTGTGCTTTTGTACTTGGAAGCTCCAGCCCCAACCCAAGAATGCCACTGCAACGTTGTCATAACCTCCTCTCCATGATGTGACAGCAGTTGCAACACTTCTTTGCTCAGAAATACATTTCTGATAGTTGTCATCTCAGATGGGAGACGTTCGTAGGTGGAACTCAGTTGCCCATGGCCTCCATAGGCCTGGCTTTGCAGGTTTCCATGTGGATCACAGGAATTATGAACTCATTAAAATCTTTGCTGATACCTATGAGTTGAACGTTGGAAATTTGAAAGAGAATTGTCACATATCCAGTGAAGTTCTTGCTGGAGTCACGGTGGCTGGAGTAGCTGTGAGGAGGTTACAGCTGGTGCAGTGTATGTCTCCCTGTTTGTTTATTTTCTCTTTGGGAGACCTCATGTAGCTTTCCCACAGAAACAGCTCTGCTGTAAGCTAATGTGATGTATAACAAACAAAAAGTCTGCATATTCTTATCTTTGTTTTGATATACATAAAGAGAGAAGGCTTTCCAATGTTATGGAAAACTTACTTTGCCAAGTTGCTGATGACTGCTTGGTAGGTGGCAAAGTTTAAGGCAGAAAATTATTGTGGGGTTTCTGTGTTTTGATTGAAAACATACTTAAGTAACTTGAAGAATAATGCAAATGACTGTTAAAGTCTCTTGAAGTTCATTAAAATTCATTGCATTTTAAAGGGGATTTTTCCTCAATTTGCACAAGGTTAAAACCCAGCATTGCACAATTGAGCTAAAGTTAGCCATTGGCAGTTGTAATTTTATACCCATGTGAGCAAGTGACCTAAGCTGCAAGAGTGTAGGCTCAGTAGTGCAGCCAGCAAAAACAGCTCAACGTCCACAAAACAGCTTAAGTGGATTATTTTATTTATAAAACCTAATCAAAATAGAGCAGGTACAAAAGGGAAGATACTTAAAATAAGCTTTTGAAGGGAAATTATTGGAATAGAATTTTCTTTTAATTTCAGGCATTTTTTTCCTTTTTCTTTTAACTGATGTTTAAAGCTGAGATTTTGGTAACTGTTGAAACTAAGAAATAACTGTTTAGCTCTTGAGTTTCCTGCCAGTTTAATCAATGAGCAGTGGTGTGTTTCTCTTTTTGCTTTCTGGAAAAAGGTCTGTCTCATAGAAAACTCCTAGTGCTTTCTGCTTCATATTACATAGTCATTTTAGAATAGGCCACTCGAGTGACCAGAGCATTTTAGTAACATGACACTTGATTGTGTGTTGTTTTCTTCTGTGACATGTAGATATTATTCTTTATGCTACCAACATGCATTCTGCTTATGCATTTGTCAATTGCAATTTCCTTTCCTTTGCTGGATAGGAGGCTGCATCTTTGATTTTGCTGGTTTTGTAGGAGTTGTAAAGAGTCCCTGTGTTGCTGTGCTTGCCAGACCAGCCACCTGCCACGTTTTGAGCTGAACCAAGTACATAACTAGGGATGGTGTCTGAATTCTCTTGAGTGTGAACTTCATATATCTGATGCTCAAGAATAGAGGTAGCCACTAACAGGATGCCCTGCAAATGCAAATTTTTCTATTAGTAGTGCAGCCATTGTATGCACTGGGTTTTTTGGGTCCGTGGAAAGTTCTTTACTGGTAACTTCCAGTAAACAATTATAGTCTCTTTTATAGTAGAATACTTTCCTTTTGGGTGTTTCATTATTGTTTTTTCTTTTTGTTTTGTTGTTACTATTTTAAAATAATTGATAGCTTCAAGAGCTGTTACCTTGTTAAATCTTTGAACGCAGTAATGCCTCAGGATTACTCATATATTCCTTAAATCTGGTTTTAATGCACAGGAATAAGAGGATCAAGTAAATGAGATTAGGACAATAGACAAAAGTGAATGAGATAGTCGGAGAACAAGGGGTAAGGAAACCATGCTAAGAATTGTTTGAATGGGTTTGGGGAAACCAGTGTTAGAACAGTAGTCAGAAGGTGAAACTGGTAGTAAAAGTGAGTTAACCTGGCTGTGGTGCTCTGAAAGAAACACATTTGTAAAAAAGTAAGGATGCAGGGACAAAAAGGAGGTGAGAAGAAGAGTGGTGGGAAAAAAGGAAGCTATCCTTGTAGAAACAGTAAAACCCTGAGGGCTCCCTGTCCTGACAATGTAGAGGTTAAAAGTATCCTTTCTTCTAGGAACTGCAAAATTGAAAGTAAAAGAAATGAAGTAGCAATCTGTGGTCTTGCAGTAGATCAGAAGGAAATAAGAAGGCCTAGTATGGATAAAAAAACTACAGGGACCAAAACTGCTTTTGAGAGTAGATAAAGGATATGCTCTAAGTCTCCCACCTTTTTTTTGGCTCTACACAGATATTTTGCTAGAATTCTATTAATTCCTTTTTAAGTCAAAGAAGTGCCATTCTAGGATAATGAAATAGTCTGAATAATCAGTTATCGATGATGTTTTAGAATCTGATGGTTGGCGAACACAATATTATAAAATGTGTGAGAAAATTATTAAAACCAAGTGCCCAAAGTAAGTGGCCCATGGTCACATAAGAGTAATTCAAAGCAAAGAATTCACGGAATCTCTTATAGATGTGCTTAACCCCATTGGTTTCACTGAAACATTAGTTAAAAGACTACTTTTCTGAATTGTGGGTTTTTTTTCTAGAACAATATAAAGATGTTAATTTGACTTACTTACAAACTGCCATTTTTTTCCAGACATATCTATCCAGGGCATCTTTTTTAAAGTAAAAGCCAAGGATCTGATGATGCTGTAAAAGATAGATTTGTGGAAAGTTAATGTTTTTCATCTATTTTCGTTTGTGGGACAAAGAAGTGCTTTTGCCAATCTGTGAACTGACTGAACTAGGCTGATTCTTACAATTACACTAATGTTTTTGTGCCAATTGAATTGTGATCTGAGGATAGCAGTATCTTGGAAAAATTACTATTTGGGGAAGGAAGTATTTCTAACTAGAGCTAGATGTTTCAGCTCAAATTTTGAAGAGGTCACAGGATAAGTGTTCCCCTTTGACGAGGATCCATGTGCATGCTTGTATTTCCTTAGGAATGAACATCAGTTCTTAACATCAGCTTCACTAAAGTGCTTCTCTGCAGGTAGAAAAGGCACCAAAGATACGAACGGTTACACTTTGCCAAAAAGGAAGATTTGTGTGAGAGTGGTGTGAGTGGAAAAAGGACTGTGACTTTCTTCTTTTGCCCATTAGAGAAAGAAATGCTGTGCCTCAAAAGAATCATTGAAGTGCATTTTGGAGCCATGAGATGTGTTTATACCTCAAGAGAGAAAAACAGAAAGAGAAGAAAAACCCTAGCACCCCTCACACACTTTCAACGTGGATCACAAACAAATGTGCTGATATTGAAAGCAGGGAAATGATCATTTAAACTGAGGTGTCTTTCATTCACTGAAGGCTGATGAAGTTTTCTACTTGCAAAATCAGCTGTCATTACCCCTTTATTATGGGGACAAAAATAGAGTCTCCTCTAGGGACAAGAATAGACTGGAGGTTAGAGTCTCTGATTTGAATTTGGAGGTATTTTTAAAATTCTGTCCTGTTTCAGTCATGGTCTAAATATGGGAGCCATAACATGAGCTTTTGAGCTTTTGTATGGACTATGATTGTCATTGTCCCCTATTACCCTTAAATCTCTGAAACAAAAGTGTACAATAAATCATGTTCAGTTGAATATAGTGAATTTTGCATCCTGTTTTATTTAAAAAGCAGTTGATCTGTCATTGTTGAGGGTAATGGTGACATGGAAGCTGGAGAGGCATAGTTGAGTTCTACAAATAAAAGTGTTGGTTATTTAACTTAAAATATTCTATTATTTCATTCAAAGTTTGAGCAGTGGGAATAAAAGATCTCATGCATTACTGCAGAAAAATATTAATACATGCTTAGAGTATTGTGATGGATGGTTTGTTAATGAAACTGGTGAGACTTTTGTGCTGTAATAAAAATGTCTAAATTCAATATATTCTTTTTAGAACTTTTGCCAAAATAATCTTCTTTTTCTGCTATCATAGTAAATTGCTTAAATAGAAGACACATGTATATCAGCATTCCAGCTTGAGCTAGGGGCTAACATTGTGGCAGTATTTTTGTGAAGATAAAGTAATCTTATTGAAATTTGCTGTACAAATATTCTTCATCGAAATCAAAAGCTCTAAGTTCTGATATCTTTTGCCAGGCTGACATCAGCAAAGAATTTGATTAATCTTTTTTCTTGTTTTGCTAGAATAACCCCTACACCTCTAGGAGAGGGGAAAAGCACAGTCACGGTTGGTCTCGTTCAGGCGCTTACTGCACACCTTAACATTAATTCCTTTGCTTGTCTGAGACAACCTTCTCAAGGACCCACTTTTGGAGTGAAAGGTACATAATATTTGCAGAACCTATGACCTCTTTCAGATTAAAAGGAAACACTGCTTTATTCCCTTTTTTTAAATGTAATTCTTCTTTTTTAATTTCCTAATTTCTTCACTCAGCAGATTGTCCCAGTAGTAGCATATTTGATTTTTTTAATACATATGTAACTAATAGACTAAGGTTTCTTGCACATGATTTCCTGTGCAAGGTTCATACCTATGTTCCTGCACTTAACATGTATTGATAATGCAGATGAAGCCTAAACATAGTGAAAGGTTGAGAGATGCAATTAGCCATGAGGAATTTTGTGTGAGTACACACCCTTCCAGCCACCCCTCTACTTGGAGACTCTTTAAATACATTTCTAAATATTACTGTCTGAGTATTCCTTGAGAAAAGGTCCACTTTGGGTATTTCCAAGCAATACAAGGAATTTAGGAGTTGTGGTTCAGCTGTGTCAGCAGCACACGTTTGGCTAGGTCTGAACCTCTTCTCTCTGTTCTCCTGAGCTGTCCCCTCTTATCGTGGGCTGGTGCCTTTTTGCCTAGAAACTCTATGAGCCTGAGGGCCAGGTAAGACCCAGCCAGATTTCAAGCCCATTCTTGATGCTGATAGGAAGTAATGCAATCTTTTTTTTGCCATTTCTCAGCTGAAATTGGTGCCTAACTGGGCAAGCACTCCCCATCTGCTCTGCCTTGCTTTGCTGAAGTTTAAGTTAACAAGTTTGGTTTCAGCTGGAGGGCTCCTGGTGCTCGGTGCTTCTCAGCTAAGACTGGTGCGTGTGAGTGCTTGAATCCCTCCGCTCAACTTGTGCATAGGCAAGAGCAAATTTCTTTGCCTGTACCGTGAGAGATAGAGGGGAAGGAGTACTCAGGGTGTGAGGGTTTCATTCAGAAGCAGTGCTTGCTTGTGACTGCTTTGTTTTTTCACTCAGCAGCTGCATGTGCATGACTGTGTCCTCCATCTGGGCAGGAGCTGAGGGTAGACCTTACGTAGCCAGAGCCTGCACCACCCATCACATGTATGCTTTCATTTCAGAGCAAGAATTCCCTTTTTACTACCTGCTGGAAAAAAAGAGAAAAAAAAAAAGCCAGCAAAATTAAGGAAATCATGCTTATTTAGGTGCATCACTGATCTTCTAATAGAAATCAAAATGCCAAAAATGTGTCATCATTGCTGTGTTTCGCTTTGTGTGTTTAAAGATGGTTGGCTTTTTCCAAAACTGATGTGACCATGTGCTTCCCTGTGCAGGTGGAGCAGCTGGAGGTGGATACGCTCAAGTGATCCCCATGGAGGAGGTGAGACAGCCTCAACTTGCAGTCTGTGGTATGGCTTAATGGGCATGATGGTGTTCACTTGAAGATTGGACTTGGTCATCTTGGAGGTTTTACCAACCTTAACGATTCTATGATATTCACAGTGCTTGTTTGGAAATGTGTGACAGTTTCATACCAAGAGAGTCTTAATTTAGAGCTCAGCAAAACCTCTCTATGGCCAGAACTGGTGAAGAACCACCTTGACAGTGCACAGCTCGTCCAAGCAGAACTCTAATGTCAGCCCTGTAGTGGCATTAAAACTGACCCTCCAACTCCTTGTGTTAGACACATAAAAAATACAGTACCTGTGTACTTAAGTCTTAATTTTAAATAATTAAGTCTTGTACACAAGTTTTAATTTAAGATGCTCATTTCAGAGTTTTCACAAAACTTTGTTGAACTTTGTGTCAGCAGAGTTCATGCCTGGCTAGTGGCTGTTCTCCTGCAGCTAACAGAAAGCTGGCAGATGGCCCCAAAGCCAGGATGCATGCTGTGCTCTGGGGCAGATTCAGCAGTAATCCACACCTCTGATCCAGGTCAGTTAGTAGTAATGCTAAACTGATTCAGTATTAATGATGTGGAACTGTAGCTCTTGGCTTCTTATTCTTGAATCATTTAGCAAAGAATGAAGATGGTTTTGGCCTTGTTTGGCTACACTTAGAGTAGTTTACCATGTACTCAGATAAAAACAAGTCCTTCGTATGGCCCAGTGTATTTTCTCCTGGAAATCTTTAGCTTCCCCTGACAGCTGACTAATCAGAGCTGCAGTGTCAATGAGATAGCAATGATTTGTGCTGCTAATTTGTCTAAGTGAATTGAATTAAATATTTTCTTATAAAAAGATCTTCTTGTTTCCCCCTTCTAGTTCAATCTTCATTTGACTGGAGATATTCATGCTATAACTGCTGCAAATAATTTGCTGGCTGCTGCTATTGATGCTAGGATCTTGCATGAGAATACTCAATCTGATAAGGTGAGAATTAATTTCTCCTATCCGGACAACATTTTTTATTTTCAGTTTTTCAATAAACTGCTTTTCAGAGAAAAATGATAAACATGTTGTTTATCATTTTGTAATTTCACCATGTGAACAGTAACTGTTGCTGAAGCCAGTTTTTGTTCTGCTGGGGAATTTTCCATATGCAATGTATTTTTCTGGCAAATAGCTTTCATAAGGTAGTCTTTAAGATATGGATCTCATGCCCAGAATATTGACAACTATTTCTGACTGTACTAAATAGTGTAAAACAGCCTGTTTTCCCTACCTATAATCCTATTCTTTTCAGTAATTTGAAGACTCGCTTTAAAGTTACAAATTGTATTTCTGATGTGTAATTGGGTATGATGTACCTTAAGAAGGAGTTATGGGGAAAATAAACTAGATCCTTGTCCCTCTGCTAGATATATTGTGACCTTAAATCTTAACTTGAGGCTTTAAGGGGAAGGGAGAAGATCAAAGGAGTCTCTTCTTTCTGTCTGCAGTATTAAAACTGAGCAGGGTTGTCATACTCCCCTTGCTTCGTACATTTGTACACAATGTACAAATGTACATTTAAGCAAATTTAGAAATTATAATTGTAGTTTAAATATTTTGGATCTTGGTTAAAGTTTTAAAAGGTTCCCAGTTTCAAAATTTATATATATTTTCTTGATGAAACAGAGAAAACCAATAATTTCTGGCAATTGGATTTTAGACTTTTAAATGATAGACATGGCTCAGAATCCTGCCACCTTCTCAGAATTGTTTTTTAAGTCTCTAATCACAACCTATGTGGTTAGAAAATTCTTACTGAAATTAGGTGGAATAAATTTAAAAAGCATTAGCTTTTTATAACTTTCTCTTTCAACTTGTGTTTTTTCTAGTCTTTGTATAATAGGCTGGTTCCAGTAGTTAATGGCGTGAGAGGATTTTCTGCTATTCAGCTTGCCCGCCTGAGAGTAAGTTGTTAATTCAGTCTCTCCTCAATTATGGTGTCTCTTCATGAAATGTATTTTCCTACAGAACTTGTTTAAAATGATTGTATGTATGGGACTGAGTTTGTATAAACCCTCATGAATATATCAAGTCTAGACTTTTTTCTGAAAGCATCATCCTAGGAGTAATAAGATCTGGGTCTGATATTATTTTTATAACCAACATTTTTGCTATTCTTTTCTCCTGAAATAAACCAGTAATGTTTTTAAATGCTGTGTCTTTTCTGATGAAATATTAAAGTCAGTGTTTTTAAAATACTTTTCCAATTATGGTATAGTCACATTTGACAGCTCACATTCTTTGGTTTACATTATTTTCTGATTTTGAAAGTTTAATACAGCATATACTTCTGAGGTTTTATTGATGTCAGTTTGACAGTGTTCTTCCTTCAAGGGGTACACTTGTATACTCAGTATGTTTTTGCATCCGATCTTGCTCCCTGAATGCTTCCAGAAGAGCTTCCTCTGCAATTCATGTATGAATAACATGTCTGGGTTTTAGAGTGCCATTCTGATGAAAACCTAGAGAGGAACACAGCCCACTAGTGTAGGAGAAAGAGAATATGAACCATCCAAATACGACCCTTAAGGACAGCTCCAGTTCTTCTGTGGCGAGTTCCGTGTTTGTTGTTGGCTTGTGAGTCCTGACTGATTGTGTTTCAGTCATCGGATGGCAACTGACAGCTGCCAAGTGCACACTTGGAATTCGGGGGTGGAAAGAAGGATAGAGGTAGTGCCAGCTTCTGTTTTGGTGGGGAAAAAGAGTTCTCGTAATGTTTTAGGTTTTTGTGCTGCTCAGTTGAAAGTCAGTAAACTGAGGATGATGCCTGCTTGACTCTAAGGCAGCGTCAGACTCAGAGATTGTTCTATTGGAATTTTGGGATTTTTGTTTGTTCTTGTTTACACTGTTACAGATGGCAGGTTAGGGAGAGAGGGGGAGTGTTTGCTTTATTAATGACTTATTAACTGTCTCTGTATTTGAAATGGATTTTTCTCTTCATGTGAGCTGCAATTGAGTAAATAAAAGTTTGGCTTTATGTCATTCAAATACATGAATTGTAATTTCCAGTATAATTGAATAATTCTCAGTGTAATGATTCCTTATATCTAATAAGATGTCAATTGTAAAGAAATCACTAGGGGATCAGGTTGCATTTTTCTCAAAACTGTGTTACTAAGATTGAAACACCTCACTTACATATGTGGGGTTGATAAGCCAGAGCAGCTACACCAGTTGAAACAAATAAGCCATTTCATTGCACTTCTTGAACTTGATTGTGTGTAGAGGCTGGGAATAAACAAGACTGATCCTGAGACTTTAACAGAAGAGGAGATCAGCAAATTTGTGCGCCTTGACATTGACCCATCAACAATAACATGGCAAAGAGGTATGTACTCAGAATGCCTCACTTCATCTTGGATTTCATCATAACTTATCTCCTAATTTGCTTAATTTTACCGAAATCAGAGCTGTTTCTGCTCTGACAGCAAGAATAACCAATTTGCAAGTGGGAAGTGTGGGTTCATGACAAATGCAGGTGCAGAATGTTGCTCTAAATTTGGTCAAGTATCTGCAGTAAATCAAGAGACTTTGCTAAAATTCCGAAAGATAAGTTCCTTTGACAGTTTAAATACATCCCCTGTCACTCTTACATTAGGTGATACCTAATTCCAGACATGTGAAAGTGTCTTTTCTCTGCATTTTGCAAATCTTAGCCATTCTTTTCTTAACTGTGTCTATTATAGTTCTAGATTATTTGCATTTATCCTTCTTGATTTTGGTCCCTCATCCTCCCAAGCCCAGCAGCCTGGGTAGCTCAAGAGACTTAATAGTCTTAAGGGATTATGTGTTTTTCTGATTTTTGAAGTCTCTTCAGTTGTTTGCTTCACTTGAAAAAAGAGATGAAAGATGTGGTACTGTTGCCAAGAAAACTGATAGCCACTCTGATACCCTTAGACAACTCCCCTCTGCTTTTTTCAGCTTTATTGTTGGGTCAAATTTCAGTGTTTACCTCAATTTCTACACCTATCTTTTTCTTCCTTAGGGAAGTAAACTCTGTATAAAGTTAATAAATACCACTGGATTTTATTTTCTTTCTTAGTTCTCAAACACTAAAGTTATCACTCTTAAATGGAATGTATTGTGACGCTTAGAAAAAAGGGTGGATCTATTCAGATCTCACACTCTCTTTGTGTGCTCTTTGTGTGCATGTCATCTCAGACTTGGGATATTTTTCTCAAGATAATTCTGGGGATGTGGCATAAGGTGTTTTTTATTAGTCACACAGTGTGTCTGGAAGAGACCTGTATTAGGATAAAGAAGTAATATAAATGTTTAGTGTAATATGACTCCTCTTTTTTATCAGCATGGGTTTGGGAGGAGGCAACATTGCTCAACAGCTGTTAACCTCAAGGGAGTTATTTAATTAATATCAAACAATGTTAGTGAAATTTCTATTCCACACAGCTCTATAGGATGTACATACCTTAAACATTTTAGGAAAAAAAATGGTTTTAGGAATGGTTTAGATAACTTGGAGAATGTTTTATTTAGGACTGTTTCTGCAGTCCATATGTCTATGAAGCTTGTTACATACCAGGGAATTAGCAGGGAAAAAGAGCTAAGCTATCAGATCTTCTGAAAATTATTTTAGTCAGGACCTGTTTCCATAGAAGTACCACAAACTTTCAGTTCATTGTCAGCTTACACTAACTTGAAAATGTACAATATACTGCAAACTGGGAAAGCGTCCTCCTTCTTTGTCTTTCCCTGATAGTCAGATTCTGTTTACATCTCCAGAGGATAAGGAAGTGGATACATTAAACCTAACACTTATTTGAACCTAAACCTTAGTGAAAGGTTTACTTTGGGTAAAGGAAAAGGGAAGATTTGAAGAAGGAAAATTGCTTTTATGGCAAAACCAGTTATTTCTTATTTTATTACTACTTAGTGCAGCTATTGGAATCTCCTTGGAGAGTGAGTAACCACTGTGAGAAAGTAAGTATATCTCAGTGATCAGGAGTTGCAGGAGCAGTTATAATTTCATGGTAAGGTGTTTAGGTTACATGATTTCACAAGGAAGGTCCAGATTAAAAAGCAGCTCACTGGCTGTCCAGGCTGGTGGTAAGGCAAGTTCCTGCCCTCAGGAGTGCCTGCATAGACAGAAGAGACATTTAGTTCTGCTTAAGCTGTGTTGTGAGACTGAGCTTCCGAGGAAGAGAAGGGAGAAGTTTGTGCTGGAGAGATCAGCTTGCCATATGGCTTCATAGTGCCATATGGTACCACAGCTTGGTGCAAAGCTACAGCTTCCATGTACCAGGCTCTGTTCTGCAATTTCTGCCAGTAGTGTAGTATTTTAGAGTGTGACTGTGTATATATAGAAACCAAAATGAGTTGGTGAGATCTGTATTGCACCATCCCTTAAATGGAATTCCTGAAGAAATAAGGAGCCTAATGATGGAGTAGAGGGAAGAAGGTATGTGTGGTATTTGCAACAGCCCCAAGAGAAATGCCCAAGAATGGGGGAAGTGACTTAAATCTTGGTTTTCTCCCAGCTCACTCACATCCTGAACTGGGGTTGTGGAACATTAACATTCAAAGTCCCTTTTTTGTTCTTGGGTAATTATGTCATCTTTTTTTGTGCAGACAGATTTTTTTTAAATCTCCACAAGCAGCAGGAAAAGTGGAAGGAGCTCACTTACCTTGAGTACTGAGACCTTCTCTGAAGGTTCCTGGACTCTCCGCTTGTAAATGAACAGGACTCAAGTCTACCAGAAGATTGAGTTCATTGCCAAGCTACAGGCTGAACTTACCAAGTGTACCTTGCACCCTTTATTTTAGAGTTGGTGCAAACTTAGGCATTTCTAGGACACAGAGAAAGAAAAAGAGAGTCTACCTTTTCATTCTGTAGGAATGCATGTGAAAGATACTTGTCTGGAAGAACCAATCTGACAGCATAATCATCCTTTAAAAGAGGAACTGGCCAAGTCTAACCAACATCATGCAGTTGGTCTTAAAATCGATTCTTAACAAGTCAGTGATGAAGCAGACAATTTGAAGTGTAGATCTGGTGCTTTGTGTCTACTAAGACTGATTTTTCTCATGTAGGTAAAATACTAAATTGTATGTTAGAATACTAAGAATCTGTTAGTTTCAGATGCTGTTCAAATAATCTGTATTTGAGTTGTTTCAACCTGTCATCAAATGGTATCAACTAGAAGGCAGCCACCCAGTCAGTGCATATCTGCTGATATGCAGAAGTGTGATTATCTGGTTATGCTGTTGGAGCAGTTGAATCTTATGTGTAACAACAGGTATGTCTGTAAAAACCCACATTCCCAAGTCTTTGTTAACATGTTTTGCTATTCCCTTATTTCAGTGGTGGATACAAATGACAGGTTCCTGCGCAAAATAACAGTTGGGCAGGCAAATACGGAGAAAGGATTTGTCCGTCAGGTATGTAAAGGCTTAATATAAAATAAATAAATAAAATTATATATATGTATAAAAATTGATATAAAATAAAGCACGTTCTGGACAGACTTTGCATTAGAGGCTGAGAGAGTTTCTGCAGTTCTTTCAGCGTAGTTTGAATTGCGATATTGACGTCTGTTGCTGTTCCATAGTGATCTTGCAGTGAAACTGATCGTGTCAATGAGGAACTGAATCTGAATTTTCAGAAACAGAATACATATTCTATAATGTATCAAAAGCATGGAAAAATTGCAACAGGAACAAATACATATTCTACAATGTGTCAAAAGCACTTAAAAATTGAGTGTGTCAGGGGTTTAACATTGTCCTATGGCAAGATGCCTTTATGCCCTCATAAAGTAAATTTGTATGACTTTTACATTTTTTATCCACGTAAGTCAAATTGCACTTAAATTTCTTTTAAAAATTGTTTAAAAATAAGCTTTTTATTCAGAGTTCTCATTTCCCTGTCATTCCCTCAACTTTGGAATCTGAACTGTAAGAACTTTGAGCATGTGCTTGCTTTTACTATGTGGGTTTGAAGGGATAGCTCAGCAAATAAGTATGTGCATAGTTTTCAGTGATGTAAAAAGCTAACCTGCATTACTATATAAGAGACTGTGGAAGTTTATTAAAGAACTTACTGATAAATTCAAAGCCAGACTTGCCCGACACCACCTGAACAAGTGTTCCTGGTGTAATGTAGGTAAATGAATTTCTGAAACAGCGCAGCATGGAACAGCAGCATCAGGAGGAGTAAATTTGTTGTGGTGATGTGGAGTTGTTCCTAATTTGATGAAGATCTTGTAATCTAACATTCTGGACCACGAAATTCATGAGGTTCTGACTGTTTTGATGTGAAGAGCTCTTGTGGTAGAGAAAAGGTTTTTACAGTTTTGCAAATCCTAGCTTTAATTTTTCTTTACCGTTTCTTTAACATTTTCTTTAGCATATGCCTAAATGAAGAGACCAAAACATAGTGCTGTATTTTTTGCAGCAGGTAAAGCAAAGCCAGATTGGAGAGAAGAACTTCAGAGAGAAATCATAAAATCCTAGAGCTGTTTGGGTTGGAAGGGATCTTAAAGATCATCTAGTTCCAACCCCTCTGCCCTAAGCAGGGACGCCTTCCACTAGAAATGCTCACTTGTTTTGGTTTTGAATACACAAAATAGAAATTTTTCTGTCTGCAGCTCACAGGAAATTCAATATTAGCTAATAGTCATTTCTGATAATGGGCTACAAAATATTATATTTGGTATGAGTTCCTTCAACACTTGAGACCTTTTCACATGTTTAGATTTTTTTCAGTGACTCAGTATGATTATTAGTTTTAAGCCGGGTCTGCCAGCCTTATTGTGTAGCGTTTTCCCAACGTAATTGTACTGCTGAGTTAAATGTGGCTTATTTTATTAACGAGTAGTACTTGACAATATCGCTGTCAAAGGTTGCTTCTGTACTTTTTCAGATAAAATTAATGTTTTTCAGTATTGAGATGTTGGACTGATTCATATCCATCCACATTTTAACATGGACTTAGTGACTCAAGAAATAGAGCTAGCAGTTAGGAAAACTCATTTCAGAGCCTAGCCAGAGATCCAGAGAAAACAGGACTTCATAGTTAACAGATGCATTTTACAAATATTTGGAGTGATGTTCTAGCACTCTTAAAATCAATGACACCTGTGTAAAATGGCAGAGCACAGCAGGCACAAAAGTCTGCATTTTAATGAACAGGGATGCTGTGGTTTCTGAAGAGTATTACATGACTGATGCCCTTGATCCTGCAATTGAATCCATGTGGGTGGATCCTTTCATCAATAGAAAACTGACTTTGCAGCTAAGACTTCTGTCAGCACTTCATAGGTGTATAAAGGTTATTAGAGTTAAAATAGCACCTGCTACTACAATCCGTTGTGCCTGTTTCTTCAATTAAATCTTACGTCACTCTTTGAGCATCTACCTGGTTTTTCCTGTCCTTTTGGGTTTATATAGAAACAATGATAAAAACTTTTTTGGGGGGGTCTTCCTATAAACATTCTGATAAATTAGAAGTATTTCACCGTATGAGTTGGATATGGATTTCTCAGGCTTATTTCTTGTCTTACATCTGCTGCAATGACTTACTGAGGACATTCTGAAATTCAGAAAAAGTAGTGGTATCCATGTCATCACAATGCTAACAAAGTTAGAACCGCTTCCAAAGAATACAGAAAATGTGTTTTGTAATTTCTCTATTTCACTTGAATCTCTATGCTGAAAATCTCAGTTACAGAATTATTTTTCTTTCCCGTGGTATGTATGACTCTCTGCCTATGTCCACAGCAGAAAAGTGCTCAGGTGTCTTCAGAAGTTTTGATTGAACAAGTGGGTCACCCTGAATAGGGCTGTTCTAGGCTGTCAAAAACTAAAAGCAGGAACATGGGTTTAAAAAGGGCAGAAGCTCTTCAAGTACTAGGCAAATGAACAGGAGTGGTAGGGTGTATGTTCTATGTCGATGCTTCTTAAAAACAGACAAAGCTCTCAATTTGAACAGATTCCTCTGGTATTAGTATGGGATACATCTGCCGGAGGTCTGATAGAAACAGTCCTGGGCTTTTTTCTTACACCGATAGCAGTAGGATATCAGTTACTAAACTTTATGTAGACTTTAATTGCTGGAGATGGAGAGATTACTAAAGAAATTGTAGTTCTTGATCACTGCCAACATAGCATTCCTATCGCATAACACATTAGTGGCTTTTCTTTTCTTCTCTGTTTATGTTTGACAGCATGTGGCCTGAACTTTACTAATAGAGAATTAGTACAAATACTACTAATCTGTACTCTTAAAGAAAAGTAAAAACTATTGTTTACATTGTGCTGAAATGCTGCACGGTATGGACAAGTTTCTACAAGAGCAGTAGAACTGATGCCACATATAGTTCTTTGTGCTTTTTGAGTTACATATTTGATCATCTAATTTAAAAAAAAAAAAGGGGGAAGAGATATATTTTATGTTTTCATAGGTCAAGCAAAAGACTTAACAGCACAGACTCTAAATTTTGAGCTTAAGTAGAAGAAGAATGATCAAATGTTACAAGAATGTTTTTGAAACCAGAATAAAAAGCTGTTGGAGATCATCACAGAAAAAAAAAAATTTAAAAACCCTCCACAATGCAGTGTTCCTTTGCTCAGGCCAGTAAAGCTCAAAAGACATCTGGTGATTTTCTGTTACTGCCACAGGAAAAATATGAATATCCTTCAGGGAGCTTCTCTAAGGATAATGTGAGCTAAGGGGCTAAGCAGTCTGCCACACTGGTCCTCAAATAAATGTAGTGTAGTGGCAAATATTAATGAGGAAATAGAAGGTGCTTGAAGTTTGCAGAATCATACAATATCCTGAGTTGGAAGAGATGCATCAAAGTTTTGATTCTTGGCCCTGTGCAGGACCATCCCCAAGAGTTACACTCTATTCCTGAGAGCACTGTCTAAATGCTTCTTGAACTCTGTCAGGTTTGATTCTGGGACCACTTCCCTGGGACTCTGTGCCCAGCCAACCTCTGGGTGAAGAACCTTTTTCTAATATCCAATCTAAACCTCCCCTGATACAACTTCAGGCCATTTTCTCAGGTCACAAGAGAAGAAATCAGTGCTTGCCCCCTCCTCTTCCCCTCATGTGGAAACCGTAGACTGCAGTGAAGTCTTCCCTCGGTCTCCTCCAGGCTGAACAGCCCAAGTGACTTCAGCTGCTCCTCATATGGTATCCCCTCAAGGTCCATCACCATTTTTGGAGCCCTTCTTTGAATGCTTTCCAATATTTTTATGTCTTTCTTGTATCATGGCACCAAACCAGCCCCCAGCACTTGAGGTGAGGCCGCCCCAGCTCAGAGCAGAGCAGGACAATCCCCTCCCTTGCCCGGCTGTGACGCTGTGCCTGATGCCCCCCCAGGACAGGGTTGGCCCTCCTGGCTGCCAGGGCACTGCTGGCTCCTGTTCAACTTGCCATAGACCAGGACCACCAGATCCCTTTTCACAACTCTGCTTTCCTGCAGCTCATTGCCCAGTCTGTACGTACAAGTTACTCTAGTCTTGAGTAATCTCAAAAGCTGTAAGTTACCATTTAGGACTTGTTTGAATTCCAGTGTGAAATTTATCTTTCCTGAGTTTATTCCTGATGATCCCCTGTGAGTATTTCAGCTGGCTTTGATTTGGTTCATGATTCTTATTTCTCCTTTACAGGCTCAGTTTGATATTGCTGTTGCAAGTGAGATTATGGCCATCCTGGCACTTACCACCAGCCTTCAAGATATGAAAGAAAGACTGGGGAAAATAGTGGTGGCTAATGACCGGAAAGGAGAACCAGTAACAGCAGAGGATTTGGTATGTTCAGTGCTGTAGAGACCTGTGAATAACCTCAGACTTGTTTGTTTTGCCTCTTGAAGCATTAAAAAGACAGGTGTATGCCAAGGATTTTGCTTTGAACAGCGCAGTCAGATATCAAAGAAAGATCATCTTCTGGGCCAAAACCTGCTTGAGAATGAGAACGAGAACAAGATGTAGAAATCATTTCTTCTCTGGTAACATCTCTGGTAACATCTGGTTCAGGAAACCTCTGGTCTCCATAACCTACTTGGATCATTTTCTGCAATTCTTAAGGCAAACAAATTCGGTGCTAGAGGGAGTCAAAGTGCGGGCTCTTATTTGAGAGAGCTGGTAATGTTTGCTACTGTGCTTTCAGAGTCTGCTCAGATGTTACAATGATAGTTACCACATGAATGCCTGTACCTCTGAATCAGAATGGAAACAAGCTGTTCTTAATTCAAAGGTTGCTGATAGGCTTGGGACAGGTTTATCTGCCATTAGATTTTTATTTTCTTCTTTACCTTCATTGGTTGCTGTTTCCTCATTCTCTACTTTGGCTTCTGAAAAAAGCCAGTCTGTTTTTTCTTCAAATCACATTCCATCCCTTGTGTCCATGCCACGAGTCATTGAACAGTGGTTGGAATCTCAGACATGGTTGTGTATGGCAGGTTCTGGTGCAGCCAGAAGCCACATGTCGATGTTTGTAATCAAAATGCCAAGAGCAGTCTAATGCCAGCCCATTGGTGATGGCTGCTTGTATCACACAGGCTCTGTATGTTTTCTCCTGTTTCTTCCTGTTTTGTGAACATCTGCTCAAACTCACTGACTAATGAATGAGTAAAGCAATGAGTAAAGCAATCCTGCCTTGTCAGCAAAGACAGCAAATCCGCAAGTCAGGAACACCTTCACAGCCTTAGTGGATTCCAGTTCAATAAAAAAATGAAAACATGGTATCTAAAGTGCCTGGATTTGAGAAAGAAATTGAGATAATGGTAAAAATTTCTAAGTACAGTCATCATTAATATTCAGGGTAAATCATCTACTCCCAATTATGCAGGAGACATGAAAAACTGCATTTAATATTCCAGCTGTTGAAGTTTTGCTTTTGCTTTTCAGTTGTATAATTTTGTCTTGGCCAAATGGAGGGGACTGGGGAATAAGTTACATTATAAGGCATATGCAAAAACTTTAAAATTATTTAGTGTTAAAATTAAAACTGCATTTAAAATACATGATTTTAATCTTGACACTACTTTTGTATGAAGGTACTTTTATTTATTAACACTGCAAAATACTTGACCTGCTAACCACTTAATGCTAATCAGCTTGATGAATGAAAGAAATGGCTTTTCCATAGGGGCAAAAGAATTTTAGAACCTTTCCACTGTGTCCCTAAAATGAAAGTAAAGCTCAGCAAAATGTCTGTTACTAATTCAGTTTTCTTTGGCCTTTTTTAAAACAAACTTCCTATGCTTAGTGTCTCAATCATTTGATAGTGTTGCTATACTGAACATATGTTTCTAGTTGTTCTTTAAAGCAGTGTTTTGTATTATACAAAAGAAAAACTGCCCAGAAAGAAAAAATCATCACAGTCTGAAGGACATGTGTATGAGCATCTTCAGCTATGCTGCTGCATTCTTTTTCTTTTGGAGGTTCTCCATACCATGCACAGGAAAGACTTGGGTGCATGTCATGATTGGGAAGTGCAGGAACTCCTACCTCTTTTGTTTTGCAGTGTGTTAAAAATGAGTATGAGAACCATGGGAATAAGAGGAATATGATTTAATGGTTAAGGATGTAAAGCATGTCTTTGGAGAGTTCTATTCCTGTGTTTTTTGCAAAACTTTCATGTGGTGCTCTGTCCACACAAACTGATTCTTACAGTACGTAAGGAGTTATGCATTCCTCGGTCTGTTTTAATACTAGGGAGCTAAACAACTGAAATTTATGGAAAGAGTGAAACTCCATCAAGAACTTTGAACTAGGAGAATTTTTTTTTCTGTTGTCCCAGGTTGAGCATCCAAAATTGGTGAATATTTTTGAGCTTGGCTTTTGTGTGTGCAGGTTTCTCTTTTGAAGAACAGTAACAATTGTTCATTTCTGAAGACTTACTAATACTGCTGAAGAAGTCAGATGCCGTGGTGTTGGGATTTAAAAAATGTCAAAAGAAATTAGCAGTGGGGTTTCTACAATTTCTGTATCAGATTAAATAATGCCTACTTTGTACAAGGTGGGGAGAGCTTGTGAATCTCCATACTGCACTGGTGAAAGTGTACTGTATAAAGTTGAATCCTTTAAAACAACAGCAGGAGGAGTATAATCGAAGACCATAACAAGTCATAATTCATATGTATGAAGAAGATAAATTTCTGTTCTATCATGTAGCATTGTATCTCTGTTGCTGGTTTCTTCCCACAGGTGGTCAGTCTGTTTGAGCAGGTTGCACCTAAACCTGCTGTTTTTAGACTTCAAATGCAGTCTCTACTCTTCCCCTCTTCCCCTGCAGCTTGTGCTGCCTGTGTTGGTATAATCCAAGGATAATTTCTTGAGAAAATTTTCACACAAATCAAGAGGTTTGGTGTGAAGCCATTCTGCTCCTGAATTTCCATCCTCCTTTCAAGTCAGGGTCAGTGAAGAGGTAAAGCTTTACAGTTCAGTAAGGAAAGATCTCAAAACAGCTGAACAAAGGAAAAACGCTGTACGAGATTTTAGAATGCTTGCAATCCAGGTTGAATAATTTTGACTTCCATTTTTGTAAAACAAAATCAAGCTTTAAAGCTTGAGTCTATCATAGTCCATTGACATAGAGTGTTTTAGCCCAAAGAACTGCAATTGCATAAAGCTCTACGAAACTTTAAAGGCAGCTTTATCGTGAGGAATACCACACAATCTGAATAATGAGTCAGTTCTACCTATCATTGAAAAAATTCTGGGGTTCATATTTATATCCTACACCAATTCAATTTATGCAGATTTAAATATTTGACAGTAGTCTATAGTTCTTTGAAATATATGTGAACCAAAGCCACTAAACCTTTCTCTGTGATTTGTTTCCAGATGTATGCACAAAATACTTCACAAAAATACAATTGCTCTTAATTTTGACTTTATATGCAATATATTTATCATAATACAATAGTAAGACCTAAAACACACATTGGCAGATATAAACCATATGCAGAGACAGGCTAGTAATAATAGAAAAAAGATAAATTGAATATTTCATGAATTGAGAAGACTCTTTCCACAAGAGTAATGGATTAAATGTCTATCCGCTGTAATGGAATATGTTGAACTCTTTGCCAAAATGTGGTGCTCATTGTACAGTATTTTGAAGACTTAATTGCTTTTTGGCTTTTACAGTGAAGTAGAATTCTGATGGACACATACCATATTTTTATGTGAAGCTAAATCGGTATATATGCCCTAGATCTGTATTTCAACAGATATGAAAAATATTAAATAAATATGTCACTATTTTTTTTAAATAATACTTCTTCTCAGCTTACTTGCTGTGCCATTCTGTTAGCTTTCAGTAATTCCAGGACAAGAAAAAAAAAAAAATCTTTGTATTTACTTATGTAAATGATCTGTCAGCTAGTGAGATTTCATTCTCTGGTTCATCAGAAACATTGTGTACAGTGTTCACTTCAAACACATGGACTTGAAGTTCTTCTCAGATTATGATTAAAGGTTTAGTTTTTTTACAGGACCAAAATTGCAGAAAGTATTATTATTTTGTTAGAGACTATAGTTTCAATTGAAGGGAAGTCGCAAATACTTCATTATTTTTCTTATAAAGAAAAGGGTTTTTCTCTGCCCTTCAGTCTGTGTAGCCTTTATTCATTTCACAGTAGTTACTTTCAATCATTTTCCTTGTCATCTGGTGCTGACTTTCATTTCCAGTCTTGATAGACTTCAGAGACTGCTCCACTGGAAGTTGCTTTGAAAGTATTTTGGATTTTCATTTAAGTTTGCCTTTCCTGTGTCACGAGTATAATTTATTTTGTGCTCTGTGATCTGTGCTGTCCTGGGGAGCATACCTGCCCTGATGGCTGGTGGATAGATGGAAGGAGCATTATTTTCAGGAATACCTGTGATCAGCTCCAGGAAGGAACCCAGAAAAGTTGAACATCTGTATACAATTGATTCAGAACCCAGCTTCTTTTCTCTGACAGTGAGTTAGTGAAAAACTAATGATCTTTGGGCTCTCATAAGCTTAATTGGTGTGTAAGTGTCAAAGCCCCTAATACTTTTATAAGAAGTTTCTCTACCGTTTCTGAATTGGAAATAGGAGCGTGATTCCTTAAATAGCTTTGTGAATCAGATCCAGGACTTGGAGTGACCTGTAGGAATTTGTGTATTAGATATTTGGAGGATTGAGGATAGAAAGAAATGAAAACTTCATTCTCACAGTCATGTTAGATAGGTAAGAAAACCTTATTGTTTTTAAGCTTTTAAGGACTGCTATTGATACCGAACCTGGTTAAGAGCCATGGAAGGCAGACAGACACAAAATATGACTATTGGAGTATTTAAGTCTTTTTTTCTCTTTGCTTTCAGCTTTAGATAAAATGAGTTGCTGTGTCAAGAAGGCCTAATATTTCCCAAGAAATGCATAATTAATATCTCTCAAAAAGTTAAAGTGCAGAGGAAGCATTTGTTTACTTCACTGTTCTTACCAGATTGATGAAGACATCAGAAAACAAAGGAGACAGGATTTGAGCCATTATTATCTAGCAGGAGCAGGGGAAGAGGCTGGGGGAGAAGTGTTCTCATTTTATTTTTCACTTCTTTCACTTCCCCCAAGTCTTCTTTCCAGTAGGGCTGATCTGTGGCTGCTCAGGTAGTTATTCTTGCTGTTGACCACTGGAAAGACTGGATGTAAAGTTGTGCATTCAGCTTTTAAATTTTTTTTTTTCCTTTAGAAATGAGGGTATTTGTGTAGATAAGCAACATAGCATCAGACTGTTTCTATGGAGGTGGTGGAGCCTCACCCATTTTGAAAGAGCGGGAGTGTTTGTGTTTCCTTGCATCTTAATCCTACCTTCTAAAATTAACGTTTTAAGAAACAGCAGTCTAATTCAGAAGATGAAAAACTATGCTGTTTTGCTATCAGTTTCTCATATTATATCTTTGTGGATCCATTGGGTTTTATAAATAGTGGGAGATGCAGAGTGCAAAGAAAAATCTTTTCTTTCTCTCTCCTTCACAGTCCTTCAAGGAAACATCAATAGAAGCCAGTTTTACTCTTTTGGTTTCAATTCAGTTTTATCTAAGGCCAGATATTCTGCATCATTTTCCTCTGAAGTCTATGCTCAGATGTGATGCTCAGAAAGGGGAAAATTTAATTTTATAAAATACTGTACTTAATCACTTTTATGTCTCTTATCTGTTGCCGTCAAAATTTTCATGCAGACTTTGCTCAAATTTGGGGTTAGTTGACAAAAGCTGTGTTGGGAATTAGAAAGGCACTATTTTTATTGCTTTTCTTTATTTGAATATTATTTTTCATCTCTTTATAGGCAACTTGGATATTGTACCCCTGTTTTTCAGTCTTCAATTTAAACAATTTACAGCAGCTAGGATTTTTGTTTGGTTTTCATGTTTCTTTTCAATACAAAAATATATTAAATTCAATTTTTTGTGTTCTCTGGCAAGTCTAGGAGCCACTCTTTGTAACACTACTGTGGTTTTTTTGAACCATGAACTAGTTCTTTCAGAACGAAACACATCATCTCAAAATCAAAGTAATTCAAGAATAAATTTGAACATATGCTGGTGGTTTCTAGATAGAACTCTTCATACAGTCTGATAGTGATGTGCACACTCTGTAGCCTTTTTTTTTTTTCTAGAATGAGCATTGAAATTTGGTGTAGAGGGCTGTCATGACTTTTATTATTTTAAGGTCAGTCATTGTGAAATTTATACTTCAACAAAATTTTTAGAGAGGAGTAAGGTTTTTTACAACCAAAATGCAGCAATTTGCTCAGCTCCTTTTGTGCTCTCATTATCACAGTAAGGCACCTCTAACTTTTAATCTTATGATGTGTTCTTTATCTGCCCCTAGGAAACTCTGTGCCTGCTTTCATCCTGTATCTGTTATGTATATATTTGTACAGGTCTTGAAAAATGCCCTTTCTGGTTGTTGCTAACTATTGATTTATGCTGTTGATTCTGTCATAAAAGAAACACATCTGTCATTTCTTTAGGCAGTTTTAGCAAGCTATTGCCTTCTTGCTTTCTCAGATGTCAGTGGCCTTTGGCACTTCATCTTTTGTTAACTTGAACATCCTCATGCTGATCACTTAAGTCTGTTTCTGATCTCTCCATGAAATAGGGCAAAGAAGTTACCTGTTGGCTTTTAAGTGTATTCAGAAAAAAATAATTTTTGTTTTTGACACTCTGTAAATACAGAATTTTAGAAGTCTTGAGGTAACATCTAAATAAATTCTTTTTGCATCACTATAACACTGCTTTGAACTGTAAGGGTTTTTTAACCATAAGTGTAACTTGGAAATGTTGCACCTTAGAACTGACTTCATTAAAACGTGGACTCTTGTCTTTTAGGGAGTGACTGGTGCTTTGGCAGTTTTGATGAAAGATGCAATTAAGCCCACGCTAATGCAGACATTGGAGGTAAGTACGGCTTAAGACGCCCGCCCTTCTCCAACTTTCAAATTTCGTATTGTGCTGATCATGCTTCTCTTCAGCAACTGTGCTTGACTTTCAGTGTTCAAGCCAGGGTCTGATCCATAAAGGCATTCTAGCAAACATTAATTTTTTTGTGTTAACTATTCAGCTCTATCTGCATTTCTATCTTTTTGGTGGTTTTCTTCCTTTTTAAGATCTGGCTATAGTCATAATTTTACCTAGTGTTGTAAAGAAGCTGCAGTGCATTGTTGAGCTGCTTCTGAGCACAATAGGAGGCAGGTTCGTCTTCTAAGTCACAGATTTACTACTATTTCCCACCTTGTTCTTACAGGAAAGGGTTCTTTTTGTGTATTTCTTTTATATGGATGCTGTCATGATGATTCCCACAGCCCAGCATTTTGTGTGGAAAAAAGGTGCTTTGCTGTCACCTCTAATCTGTATTATAGTTTGTGCCACTGACAATCACAGTGGGGTCGTTTCAGCTGTTTGTGCATTTTCAGAAGATGGTTCCCAGCTACCCTATCTTGTCACAGTGGCTTCATGGCCTAAATGAAGCTTTGATGGGCTCACCTACCCTAGTGAGCTTTCTTTCAAAAGCTTAAAGAGTGTAGAATTAGTGCAAGCTAACTTTGTACTTGGGAAGTTTGGTATTGATGTTTTGATGGGAAACTGATGAGCAACATTCAAGGGGAGAAGGAGAAAGAAAAATGACAAAATAATGAAGCAGTTTTGAAAATAAATGCACTTGGAGAAAAATCAGTGTATATTTTCATTTGACCATCAAAATTACATAGCTGGAATACTTCACAATGGTTTCTGATATAGGGAAAAGTTGAAGAATGCAGAAAGATACCAGTGCAATCACCAGCTGATAAAAATGTCTCATTTTTCTACAGCATGTTGAAGTAGATAACCACCTTTTGCTTTTGTGTTTGGACAGGGACAACTTCCTAGTCTTGGCGAATATTCGAAAAACAGAATTTAAATCTATGTTATTTTATAATAACCATCTTAATTATTTTCCCCTGCAAAGAAACCTGTTCTTTCATGTGGCTGTATGAAGAATGTATGTGTGTGTGTGTGACAATTTTAATATTACATCCAATAGCAGAAACTGGAGGTCACATAGGATAAGAATGTCATGGCCAGAACTTAGTATGTTAATCACCACTTGGATAACATTGTGTGTGTTAAGCACTGGTGACAAGATAGCTTTGATTCTGACTGTTTAGTCGCTCTATTTGCACTTTGCATATCTGTTGGAAAATACTGTGGTTTTGTTGCAGTATTCTGAAAGAAAATTATAAATGTCAGAAGACATTCTTTTGATTGATAGGCATTTGGTTCTGGGACTTGCATGCATTTATTTCTTCCCTGCATTTCTTTATATGCACATTTCTATGCAATAAAATTCCTGTCTTTTATGTGGTATTCTTTTCTAGTCTAATCTATGCTATGGCTGAAACATCTGCCAACTTTCATCAAACACTACTGCTTGTTAGCAGGACCCTGACCACATTACCCAAAGATACATTTTTCCTCTAAATTCTTCTCACAAAGTTATTTTTAAAACAGCAGCCTAAAGCAGCTCAGAAGACTGCTTCGTGCTCCACTCCTCCACTTTGAGTCTTAAAGATGAATTTTTGTCACCCTTTGGACACTTGCTGGCTTGCAGGCTAATGTGAGTCACCTATCCAAGAAGAGAGATCCCCAGTTTATCTAAATATTTTCCAAGATAGTGCTGTGCCTTGGCTGATGTCCTTTGGAAAGGCATGTCATTGCTCTCATGTAGAATCACAGAATCTTCTGGGTTGGAAGTGACCCCCAAGGATCACCAAGTCCAGCTCCTGGCCCTGCACAGCACCATCCCCAAGAGTCACATCACGAGCCCAAGAGCATTGTCCAAACACTTCCTGAGCTCTGTCAGGCTTGGTGCTGTGACCACTTCCCTGGGGAGCCTGTTCCAGTACCCAAACACCCTCTGGGTGAGGAACCCTTTCCTAATATTCAACATAAACCTCCTCTGACACAACTTCAGGCCATTCGCTCAGGTCCTGTCACTGGTCACCACAGAGGAGAGATCAGTGCCTGCCCTGGCTCTTCTGAGGAAGTTCTAACTGCAATGAGGTCTGTCCTCACTCTCCTCTTCTCCAGGCAGAACAGACCAAGTGACCTCAGCTGCTCCTCAGATGGCGTCCCCTCAAGGCCTTTCACCATCTTCATTGCCCTCCTTTGGACACTCTCCAATGGCTCAATATCTTTTTTTACACTGTGGCACCCAAACCAGCCCCCAGTACTTGAGGTGAGGCCACCCCAGTGCAGAGCAGAGCAGGGCAATCCCCTCTCTTCCATGGCTGGTGATGCTGGGACACGCTTCGCCTTCCTGGGGATGCAATGGCCTACTCTATTATTGCCTGTGCTGTTGCTGCTCTTGAGCTCTCTTCATTATTTTTAATTCTTCATCTGAATAACTGTAAAAGGTGCTATTTTTAATAGCTTCAGTAAGAAAAAGAGAAAAAGAAAAAAAGAAAAAGAAGAAAAGAAAAAGGAGGGGAACAAGTAGGATGTTGTGCCCTGCACACTTGAAAGTACTCTAGTGATCCTCTTGTGAGTGCAGAGGCCTATAGAATGATAGATTTTAAGCCAAACTAATCCTAGTATACCCTGGGGCAGTAGATGTAATAATATTTCTTCTGCTATAGGTAATGCATCTTCCTGATGAATGTGTGAATTGCAAATCAGAAATGAGGATAACTGAAGCCTACATTACACTTGACACAAACCTAATAAGTAGCACCCAAAAGTTAGCATCTTACGTTTCCAAAGAGATTACCAGTAGTAATTGGGCAACATAATCCTATTCCCTTTGGGGAGAACAAATTCTTCATAAAAATATAAGGACCTTTAGCAACAGCACCATGATTTAGTAAAATTAGAAATAATCCTACAGCACATAGGTGGTGAAAAAACAGAATTATATGATTACAGAGAACATAAATACAGCTCAGAATGTGCCATGGGCTTGTCTGGCAATCAGGGACAAAACCGTTCACCAAAGCAGGTGTTCCAGATCACTTTGGAGAATGGCAAAAAGACTTCTGGATGAGGGAGAGCAGGAGATCTGGATGACTGACAGTTGTTTTGCCATAATTTTTAAGTCCTAGTGTCTGTGGTAGTGAGTGGAAGGAGCCATTGCAGAGATAGTAGCCAGATAGAAGTAGCCAGGGCAGCTGCACTCCTCTGTGATCTGGCCACGAGCCTGTAGATGGGAATTGTGTTAAGCTATGGAAGTCTGAGGAGTTGCTTCTAAGGGCCTGTGAAAAGGGAGAAGAGCAACACGCTTGGTAGATTTGCACCAACTTTATATGGATGTCTGCATGCACTGGAGAGGACGCTTAGAGGGTCATAAATCAAAAATGACCAAATGTCAGTCCTGCATGGAACTGAACTGGCAACTTATGTCAGTGCTTTTATTCATATGTGAATTGATGTGTGTTTTAATTTGCTGTTTTTTAAAGAGGTGTCTTGGTGGGTTGCTTTCTGTCACAGTCTTGCTACTCTGACACCAGAAATTCTGCCTGAAAGTGTTCATGATTGACAGTGTTTTATATGCAAGAATGACAGTAAAAATCTGAAAATGGGAGACACAGGGCACTCCATCTGCAGTAACCGCAGACTTCAGTGGAGCTTACTTATATCCAGTGCTGTAGAGTTGAGATTACTTTGTTTGGAATGTGACTAATGATTTCATAGTGTTTATCCATGTTTCTCAGGACAGATTTGTTCTCTTGTCGACTGATCCCTTAATGTTTAGCATTTATTTATACCATGCGTAATAGAGCAGCTGCTCTATGGGACAGCCCTTTGTAGTTGCAGGCTGGCTGCTCTGGGGTGGTTTGTTGTGTTACTTTTGAAGTGCCACTCATAGTAAAGATGAGAGAAGGATGGTAATAAGTATTATAAACATCCTTCTACCGGCCAGATAACTTCACATATTTATTGACATTCTGGGTTTATTTTCTTTTAGTGAAACTTGGATAATAAAATTTTCTGTACTGAAAACAGTCAGCAGAATGCATCCCTGTGCCACTGTTTGGTTCTCCATATCGTTTGTTAAGAGTGTGGCAAAAATAAGTGGCAAAAATAAGATGGACTGGCACAGTCACTAAAGTCGGCCTGAGAAGACATTGTTGTCCCTGTTCCAAGGTGTGCCTGAGGCTCCCAAGGTCCTGCTGGAGTTCAATTGCTTCACTACCTAGACTTTACTTTTCTTCTGGGATTGCTCTTGTAAAAAAAAATATTCCAATTGCTCTTCCCTTCCTTCTGGTGGATTTCAGAGCTCCAGGGGAGCATCTGTCTATGCCAGTGATTTAGTAGTATGTTTGGATTTCAAGTTAGTCGTGGAAGCCTCTTGACTTCCAATATTCTGGATTTTGGATCTCGCAGTCCACATTCCCTTCCTATCCATGTTGTGTGGATGAACCTTTGGAAACACAGTAGCACAGGGGATGTAGGAGGAGACCCTTCTGCCACCTCTCTTTGCATAGCTGCTGCAGTGTGTGCTGGGCTGCCCAGTCACTGGCTGTGGCTGTGGGTCTGTGCATCACATCTGCACAGTGTGTGTCCTGGGCTCTAATGAGACCAGCCCTGGTGATTGCTTGCCACAAGAAATTAGGGGTTGGAAGAGTAAAATTAGTCTCACTGAGTAATAAAAGACAAATTAGAATAAATGGATTTTATGGATCTGAGTCTGGTAGCTAAACATTTGTGGTCCTACTTATTTGAATGCCAGAAGCATAAGTATTGGATTAAAGTAGAAGTAAAGCTTCAACTTAGTTTGGTGAAAGTTGCCTGCATTTGATTTTATATGTTACAAGCTCTTTGGGATACAGATAACATATTTTGCATAGAACCTATTAGTCTGATGCCCAAATAAGAAGCTTTGAAGGCATATGTAGTTCATGTTAAGTTTTTGTGTACCTCTGGACAATCTCAGTTGATTTTGCAGTTTGTGTCCATTAGCAGATAGAAAACAAGAAAAAAGCTAACCCTAAGTAAGCACTATGTTATGATTATAGGGATCGACATTATCTCTCTTGTTAGAGGGCATGATTTCTTCTTTATTTACTTTTTTGGCTCCTGTTTCTACTCTTAACATGTACGAGGGAGAGTTGTCTGAGTAGTAGCTTAATTGTGTTGTTCCTGGAGAATAGCCCCCACCCATGTGTGTGCATGTGGCAGTGACTAAAAATTTACTTCTCCTTCTCTGAGCAAAACAATTAATTATATGTTGTTACTTCTAAAGGAAGCAATAAGAAGAGATGCTTTTTGCTGATAGATCATTTTTGTATATGACTTCTAGTCATCATTACTAAAACGTCCATGTTTTTATTGAAACACCACTTAGATTACGGTAGTGAAATAGAGATTTTCCTATGTAGGTTGTTTCCTTAAAACACTGGTTGCTGTGGAGGAGGAAGAACCAACTTGTATTTTATGGTTAATAGTTTTTAAGCTGTTGTTCAGGGGACTATTAGATGTGCCCTGCAGCTGATCCCATAGAACACTGTCCTCCTTAACTGGTGTTTCTGGTCAAAACTTCAAGGAGGTTGCCTGGTAGGTTGCCTGAAATTTTGAGGGTTGGCAGTAGCTCCTAGTACAGAATGTGAGAAAAGCATCAGTGGAAATAATGTGAAATTGTCTGTTTACCTTTTCTTTAACCAACTGGGCACTTTAACATGCACAAATGCAACAATGGGCATTTGTTTGCCGAAGTAGTTTGCAGTAAAACATCTTAAGTGAAATTCTCCTGTCTTATTCTATATTCTGTTTTTGAGGAAAAAATAGCAGTTAATGTAATCTCACCTAATCCTAATCCCTTTTTGAGGATGCTTATTTTCTAATTTCTTCTTTCCTTGGGATGCCTGCCAAAAATATAAAAGGGAAGCTGAGAACTGCTTCCTACCTCACAAATACCCTATATGTAGCTAATTTGCTTACTCCTTGCCTCTCCTTCCTCTGGTTTAGATCGGTTCACCTACAGAGTCAATTTTCCCAGTGTATTTGTGTGGTGTCTAGTGCAGGAGAATCCAGCTCTGCACCTGGGCTTCCAGCAGCAGTGAATGAGTTTTACATTGTGTCAGTTTTCCCACTGCGCCCCAGCACCTCCCCTCCCTCCCAGCTTCTGCTGGCTCCTCTGCCTGCACAGGAATGGCTGTTGCAGCCAGTGAGGGAAACAGGAGCACACAGGGCTGGAGTAGGGCTGGAGATGGGCACTTACCTGTGTATCTGCAGTGCTGCATTTAGTGCTTGTTACAGGGCGTGTGCCAGAGTAGCGCACCACAGTATTGGAGCTGTGGAAGTATGAAACATGAACTAGTACAAGGTGGGGTAAGGAAGTTGTGTAGGTTTGCTCTACTGTTTATTACCTTTCTAGGAAGGAAGCAGGTGAATGAGGTCTCAAGCACCTGAGATGTACCTAGAACCCCTAAATTGTCTATTGCACTTCAGGAAAAAGGAGGAAGGGGGGACATCTGAGTGATGGCGTTTGTCTTCCCAAGTAACCATTACACATGATGGAGCCCTACTTTCCTGGGCTGATCACCTGCCTGCCCATGGGAAGCAGGAATGAATTCCTTGTTTTGCTTTCCTCATATGTGTGCAGTCTTTTGTTTGCCTATTAAATTGTCTTTATCTCAAGCCATGAGTTTTCTTACTTTAACCCTTCTGATTTGCTCTCTCATTTCACTGATAGAGGAGTGAGTAATCAGCTGTGTGGGGCTTAGTTGCTGGCTGGGGTTAAACTATGATGTCTATACATTGAATTACTTACATATATTTTTTTATTATCCAGGGAACACCAGTATTTGTTCATGCTGGACCTTTTGCTAACATTGCACATGGAAGTTCTTCTGTTTTGGCAGATAAAATTGCTCTTAAATTAGTTGGAGAGAAAGGATTTGTAGGTAAGTAAATATTCAGTTTATTATCTTATGATCTGTTAGTAAATTGCCAGTGATGCAAATGAATGGAAAAATTAGCAATTAAAGGTAAGAATGCTACTTTATTATTAATATCAGTATAAAATAATCTTAAAGTGAGTGTGTAATAAGCCAAAAGCACTTCTTCTCTTACCCTGCCTTTTGTCTCAAGTGCTGTTACTGTGGTCCTGTCACCATGTTTGACTCACAAGTGACCTGTTCACTCCACAAGGTGGCTGAACCAGTCAAATGACCAGACTGCATTGAAAGAGGTGTCCTGTTGTTCTTTCTATCGGTATTCATCTGGCCTCACTTGATAAACCAACAGAAACCATTCTTTTTTCCTGATGAATTATTTCTCTACCAGTTCAGTAAACTCAGCCAAATCAGAGGTCAGATGTCCCCGAGCCAGTGCAGAGGACTAGCAGAGGTAAGGTGGTAGAAGAAAGATTAATACTGCCTCATTTTGGTGGCTGTGAGCCATTCAGTTGGTCCAGCTGCATTGTCAAACCTCACCATGAGGCCCTTACATTCCCATGAAAGCATGTGAGTGGGCAGACTCTTTTTATATTAGGAATTCAGCCTGCACAAGCAACAATAGACACATAGAGCTTACAGTTGCAGGCAAAATAAACTTGTGGCTGAATGATGAACTAGTTTTTATAAAAATTGTTGTGAGTATAATTAACCTTAGAATTAATTAAATAAAAGGGGTGTAGTGATGCCTCTGCACTGCTGCAGCCATTCTCTTCTGAGTCCTGAACGCTCAGGTTGGATTACATTAATCCTAAAGCTGAACTTCTAGTACCTGTGTAACAATGCTCTTGAAAAGATGCAGCAATGTGAAACATGGGATTTCTTATGCTAGCACCCTTAAACTAGTAGAGAAACATGTATGTATATGCTTATGTCATACCTACATACAGGAAAGGATTGTTTTTTACAGTGTTGTACAGCTTAAAGGTCTGTTTATTTCTCTATTAACCAACATCCATTCGAAAAAAAGCATTTTACATTCTGAATAATTTTATTTAATGATAGCTGAGTTCCTATTTCATTGGGCCATGTTTGTTGTTACATGGTTTTGTGGAATGAAAAGCAGAAGAATTTAGGGTAGCTAACGTTTTAGTAAGCCGTGTGAAGTGACAGTTTCTGCAGTGTGCAGCCTTTTCAAGTGATGAGTCAGTTGTGTATCAATTGAATGAAAGTATGTTGGCGACAGTCTTGAGTTTTGATCCAGGTTTCGGAGCCCAAAATGTATTGCCTTAGATCTGGATTCCCTTCCATTGAGTGCATCCCTCAGGCACAGAGAGCATATCCTTGCATTTCTTGTGTTTTTTTCAGTCTTATCCACCTGTTTGTCTTTAACTCTCTTTTCTGCTTTGTTTGTCTTTGGCTCCAGTTTCTCTGTTGGGAGACAAAGCAGCGTAGCTTCAATATAGGAAAACCTTTGTGTGCTGCCAGCTAAAGGCTCTTGTTCAGATTTTATTCCACAGAACACAAATCCCCATGAAACTGGCTTCAGAATAAGACTGCCTTTGCTCTGCAGAGCCAGGAACTTCAGCATAATTTGTAGTCTTTGTTAGATTATTAAAAGCAATAGTTTGTAGAGTGGCCTACTTAAATAAACTTTACAGGTAGTCAAAAGTGCAAATATTTGTTCTAATGGTTGTAATTATGATTTAATTATATAATGATATGCTTTATGATTTAAAAAAAATAAATTTTTTCTGATAACTAGTCAGAGCACATGGGCAGAGACTACATGTAGCACCCACTGGTTTATTAAATACTGTCCTATCCTACCCTACACAACTAATTCCAAAATGACAGCTACAAAGTATGTACCAGTCCACACTGAGGTGACATCCATAGAGATGGAGGGCCCAGTGCCTTGTGAATCTGCACAGCAAAGCAGGTAGCAAGAAACTCCATTGCATTCCTGCTCACTGTGGAGTTTGCCTCAGCCCTCTATGGCCATTGAGATTCCAAAGAGAAAGCTGGTCCTGTAGTTAATTCAGACAGCCAGGGTGCAGGACAGCTGTGCTGCAGTTAGGTAAGTGGCTGAGTAAGTTTATTTACTCCTGCTAGAAGTAAAAGTTTTCACTGTTCCACATTTCCCATTAGTGAGTGTTTTTGTGCATTAGATCTGACACTCATTAAATCTTGTATGAGTGATTACACTACAGTTCTGCCATGTAGGTTAGTTGCATAAGCTCAGGAAAGAATTCAAAAGGTGCTAGGAATAGAGTAAGGTATCTTGCAGAACCATGTGGCTGGGAGTGACATTTTAGGGACCAAAGGCTATGAGATTACTCGGCTGCATCCAAAGCAAGAACATAAGAAATCTGTGACATACTCTACAATTAAATTACTTTCCTGAATAGTAGAATAAATACCTTAATGTACATACATACATTAGCTCAGTCACTGTGAGATGGGATGATGATATAAAATATATATATAATTCATATATTTATTGTTTTATATATTTAGTGTGGGTTTTTGTTTGTTTGTTTGTTTGTTTTTTAACTGACACCATATTTATTTTAGAGCAGAATTTCCTGTTAAGTGCGTGGACAGTACTAAGGAGAATAGCATGGCTTGAATTTGCAACACAGTTTCACAAACACGGGCTTTTTAAATTCTCTGTCCTGGTTTAAGCACCCTCCTTCCTCCAGCTGCTTGTCTGCAGCCCTTTGCAACCCCTCTGTTTCACCAGCACACCTGTTCAAAGAGCCACGTGACAAGCTAGGCTGGAGACTTGGTCTCCATTGAAAACAACTACACAAAAAAACCCTTTTCCTTCCCCCTCAGCAGACAGTGTCTGGGTAAACAGCTTTGTGTGACAGGGAGAAGATGAGATAATGCCACATAAGATGGTGTTTTTCTGGAATAAATATTTATAGTATTAAAGCCTCATTTGGAGCTTTCAAGTGCCAGTAAAGCTACTGTGGATGCACTAGCTGACCAGACTGAGCCTGCATGGCCAGGGCAGCTAAGCCTGTCTCCTTTCTCAGCCTGTGCTCAACTGTTTTTGCATGACATCCCAGCAGAAACCTATTGCCCTTTTTGTTGGCTTAGTTTTCTGCTGACTTAACACAGAAGCAGTTCAGCCCAGAGTCACAAAAACACCAGAGCTGGTGCAGGAGAGGGTGAGCTGGGACAGCCAGCAGTGAGAAACCAATCTGTTGTGTAGATCCAATTGCTTGTGTGACCATGTGCCACGGCCAAGACAAGAAAAAAAAGAAACCCTCTCAAAGTGTTCTTTTAAAATTTATTTTTAAACCTTACTTTCTCTCTCTACCCTGCACTGCTTGCTTTTCAGCTTGAATGGCATCGTGCTGTGCCTTTTGAGTAGTGTCAGGTAACAGTGATGTAGACAGTCTGCTTTACAAAAAATATAAATGAAGTTTAAGCACTGAGTCCTGTTGTGAGCTCTCCCTAACTGAAGGCATTCCCTGCTTCATTTTTGGGTATCCAAGTGAACCACAGGCCTTCATTAGGTTTTTAGCTTAAGCCTTTTAGCTCATCTTTTGCTTTCTCTCTTTCCTGAGCCTTGTTGCTATGTACTGATAACTCAGCCTTTTTGCTCTGATTTCGAGTTCTTGGTATGAGTTTTGCTACTGAACTTTAAGTGCGAAGCTGCAGCTGCCACTGCCTGGTTTGCCCTTGGTTGTCCTCTCAGCCTTTTAGTGCTTCCCTGCAGATTCCCCCTGGCCCTGCTGCACGCAAGAGTGGCCCACTGAGCATGGCTGCAGGCAGCTCCTGCATGGGGAGCCCCCACACTGTGGCACAGCGAATGTACCCATGATCACAGCTGCTGTGACCCTGGAACTATAGGTTTTGTGGCTCTCTGAACTCAGGGCTTTCCTGAGCTCTCAGAAATTGTTGCACTACACAACTCAACAGATTACCCTATCCATCTTTTTAATTTCTTCATGTTTCAGCTGAAGAGAGGGGTTATTGTAAATCAAAAGTCAAGTGAAGCATAAGTAGATCCTTGTAATCCTAAAGCAAAGCTCTTCGCAAGTTTGTTTTTCAGGTTTGGACTTTATGTTTGTTGATTGCTTTCTTTGCTGCTCCCAATAAGCATGTCACATTTGAGGCTGAGAGCATGCTGTGCTGGGCAACTTTGTCCTGGTGTGTTTTATCAGGTGACAAGAGGAGAATTATTGCAAACTGTTGCTGACTTAAGGAAAGTTCACCTTCTCTTTCTTTCTTTAGTTGGTGCACTTGATGTAATTGGAAAGAATTTGTAGACGCAGTAAATTTTTATAAGCTAAGTAATTGACTCTTTTTATTGTGTTGGTATTCAGTTGGTTAGAGTAAGCTAATGATTCTAGCTGTTCTAAGTATCTCTTCAGTACATGCAAAGTTTTATTTCAAAGGCTATACATTTTACATACTCTCAGAGCTGAACATTGTTTAACAAGTTCATAAAGCACCTTATAAAAATTATATGTGTTTAGTACACTAAGTGAATAATCTTCAGTAGATTTTTTTTAATGTCATAAGACACTTCAGTCCATTTTTTAGTGTACTCTTTTTCCAAAAAAGGAAATAAAGCCCAAATACTTTGGCTAAACTTCTTTTGACACCACTAGTAATATGATACTATTACATTTAAATGTCAAGTTCAAGGATTTATTTTTAATATTTTTTTCCTTGATACCATTAGAAGGGGATTCCATGCAGTGACCCTCCAGAAAGCTTTAATTTTTAAGAATCTGCCCAGCATCTTTCTACCTTGCATTATTTAATCTCTGACTTCTTTACTCTTACTTTCACAAAAAGACCCCAAAATTTAGTGTGATTGCATTCCAGTGTTTTGCTCTCTGAACAACGTGGCTGTTCTTGATAAAGTGTTTAAAGCAAGGCTAAGGTTTCACTCTACAGGGTGGTTGAGAGCATTATCAGTGTAGGTGTTACTTGCCTACTCTGATCTGTGTATACTACAAACTAGAAAAAGGATGTTCAGAACTTAACAGTATTTTCTCTGACCCCATTCACAGTGCAGCTGCTCAGGCAGCTGTGCTGGGCACAACTGTGACAGTGGGGCGGGGGGAGGGAAGGTGATACTGGGTTAGTTGGTATTGCTGTGAGGCTCTTAAAGTCATGGTCTAATAATACAAGTCTCAGTGGTACCACAAACTGCAAAATAAGTTACCATTACTGCTAGAAGATCCATGAATGTGTGCCGTTCACTTGTGAGTGGTGGTGCTATTCACATCCAGCTGCCCTTTTTATTACTTTCCTCACAACTGCTATGGTAAAAGTAAATTCTATTTCTTTCACTAGTTGTAAAGTGGGAACAAAAAAATCATCTCCTTCTTCATGCTTTTAAAATCATAGCAAATTTTCTTACCAGTAAGCAGGAAAGTCTCCAGAGACAAAATATAGTACAATGTGTTTTTCTTCACTGACATGAAGTCAAAGTTCCTGAAAGCTGAGATTACTTACTGCCTTGTCACAAATAATGTGGGTGCAAATCATGCTTGCTTATAGCTTGCTGCAACTGGTAGTCAGGTAACAATGATTTAAATTACTATCTATTTCTATTCCAGAAACTGCTTAAAACAGTCTTGAAATAATTTATGAATTATTATGTGAAATGAGAATCAAGTATTTTCTTATATTTTTGTGTGTTCAGAGTCCTTGAGAAAGTTCTGACTCCACCTTGTCACTGCAGATTTCTATAAATTTTTTGTTCTGCTCTTTAGCGTACATTGCAATATAGAGCTTTTCAGAAGAAAGATTGAAGAAGAGAGCTGTCCTGAATGTTTTTGTGTGTAAGGAAGCATTCTAGCATTGACTTCAGTATCATATGTCACTGTATTTCAGAGCTGAATTAATTTGAAATCATATAAATTATGCAAAGCTGAATTCAAAACTGAAAGTTGGTATTAATCATGAACCATTGAATTATGTCTAAACAATACTACATTTGGCAAAAAAAAAGTGATGTTTTGCCCAGACAGGAGAGGTGGTGCTATTTTGAAGACAAAACCTCCTAAATTATGGACTGTCTTGTGGTGAGATTTTACCTCCTTTCCTTTAAAAAAAATGCATCTAAAAAACATGTTGGAAATTCACTTAGTCTTTCCTTGCTACAAAGCATATTTGTAACTGTATGTTCCCAAATCTGCTGTTTATATCCAGAATTGCAAGGGGCAATTTACAGAAATAAAATAACGTGATTATAAATCATCCTCCATTTAGCTGAGTTTTCTACTTTATCTGACAAGCATATCAAGTGATTTCCTTCATAAAGTGATTTAGCTCCAGTTTGAAACCAGCTGGAATTTTTAACTCTTGCCATGGCCAATTTGGACTTATTTGTTCTTTTTTTTTTTTTTTTTGTAATACTGTGTTACAGCTTAGTCCTCTCTTTCTCAAGTGATAATTTTTAATAATACTGTCTCTAACTATTCAAGCACACATTTTCCATACATGAATGTGGTAGACTTAATAATGCTAGGCTCCCAGACTCCTCCCTGATGTTTGCAAGTATGAAGTTCCCAAATCGTAGGTCAGATTTTTGTAATTTTTCTCCAATGGCAGTAACTCTTTACTAATAGCTTTTATTCTGTTTCTCCTCTTCATAAATCCACAGAAACTTTTTCTTGTGTGATACATTTCCAAGCTTTGCTATTGCCAGTAAACTCCATCAGTGTTCTTGAGGCTTTCTGCTGACATGGTTTAACAAATAGTAAATGGGAGCCCTGGGGCTGCTCCTCTCTCCTGTCCCACAGTTTTCATGTGGGGCTGCCTATTCTCCCCTTAATCATGTAGTAATGTTCTTCCATCCTGGTTAACAGACTCCTGTGTATTGCTGTAGCAGTTTTTTTTGTTCCTCATCATTGATGAGATGTCATATTTTCATCACTGGAGAAAGCTTTTAATCTGGCATAGCCTCCCTTTGGTAGACAAAGGTTATGTTTCTTACTTATTTCAATATTTTTTTAAGTATTCTCTTCCTAAGAATCTGTTAGAAAACCATCAAGCCTGTAGTCATTCAGACTTCCCCCCCATTACTTGAAGATAGGTTTAGATGCTTTCCAGGCACAAGGCACCAAAAGAAAAGGAACTTATTTAAGATGATGATACAAGCGTTGTGGTTTGTATATTTCTTCTTCTTCCAGAATTTTGAAAACTCTGATTCACACTTTGTTAAGAGCAGTGCATTCAGCTCTTTTGTATTTGGGGTTTTTAATTCTGTTTTTAGTATATTACAGTAACCTCACATCATTAGCTTCTGTGTTTTAATTTGTGGGACTGAAGACCCTTGTAATTTGTTTGCATTTCCTTTGCAGGTACTTCCACTTATTCCCCAGTGCAGCAGCTCACTCTGTCTTTTTCCTCTGTTTTAGAGCTTAGATAATTAATTGTGACATTATCTTCTGCTCAAGAAGTTAACCCTGCAGGATAGCAAGGCTGTTTATTTGACTGCCTTAGTGACCAGAAGTTACTACTGTTCTCAGGCCAGATGTCACGAGAGACCAGGCATTTTAATTTGTACATTTAGAGAATTTTGAATTAATGAGTGATTTCAGTACGAAGAAAGAAATTTTTCATGGCTACATGACAGAAAAGAATAATAAGCGTGGCCTTGTCACAGTTATTTTCAGTGGGGTTTTTATTGTTTCTGGGTGGATGGATGCTGCTCTGTGCCTCACTAGAAAAGGAATTAAATGGTTTTCTCACAGACTAGGAGCTGTGATGGGGCACTTGTGTGTTGGTTGTGTGCTAAATGAAGTGTCACACTGCAGCTGAGCTAGCTGGGTCACAAACAAGCCGAGAGTTGGACGTGTGTAGCTGATTTGGGAAATTCATGTTCTCTTCCCTTCATGTGGGTTTTCAGAGTAGAAGGGAGATGCAGTGAGGCTGTGTTTGGGATGGGATTGTGTGCCTGGGTAATGTGCTGCGATGATGGTGAGGAGGCAGGAAGGGCGGTGTGAGTGTTCCTTCTGGCTGGCTGGTAACTAGAGCTGGCTGGCTCCTGAGGAGCTGGTGCTGTGAGGAAACCTGTCCTGTCTCCTCTTTCTGACCCAGTGAAAAACAAGGAGACAAAGCTGCTGAGTCCATCACTTGCCACCGGCAGCACACGGTCTCTGATGGAGATCTCCCAGTCTGTGATGTGGCTGTGGCACTGCAGTGCCTGACAGGAGCCATACATCTTATTCCCACCTCCATCCTTGACTGGCTTTCTGGCCTTAAGCACGTAATTTCAGCCTCTATGCCTGCACATATAATCCCATTCTTCCCGTTGTGTTCTGTCAGTTCATGAACTTGCGTAGGGGCAGAAACTGTCTCGCCAAAGCAAACGGGGAGATGACAAGCACTGCTATAACAGGAACTTTAAGGTAACAGGGCTTTTGTAGAGCCATGGCAGCTGCCAGTACTTAAACATGCATCAGGAATTTACTTACAAGCTGACATGGTATTTTAATGTCCTGTATGCTGACCTCTTCTGCAGCATGTTAGAGATTAACACAACTCTTTCCTCTGGCAGTGATATTCATAAACTAAATGGAGTGTACAACTGTTAAGGGCTATCCATTATTCTCAGTCTCAGGATAGTTAACCCAGAGGTAAAAATAGGTAGGATCTGTCATTCATTCAGAAAGTAGAGGCACTGCCCAGTTCTTGATAAATAAAATACCCCTCTACTGAGTAGAAACTGATGACAGTGCAACTTCTGTTTATTTTCCCTTTCCTCCCCAAGTTAGCAATCTTACCTAGTTTTAAAACTCCCAACACATAAGAAGCAGTTCTTTTGTTCTCTTGCTGTCTCCTGGTTGTATTGTTTTTATTTATAAGAAGAAAAGAACCAGGGGTTAAAAAAATTGCAAACAGTAAAACCTCATGTATGCTAGGAAGTTCTCTTAATTCATCACTTGGCAAAGGAAATAAAAGCAGGCTCCCCAGCTAACAGCGTTACTTTTGCTTAGGGTTATTTGGCAGAAAATCCATCATCCTCTCTCCATTTGTGAGAATTTGATATTGACTTACACCCTTTAGCAAGGGTCAGCAGGGCAGAGTATGCATAAAGAGTTCAAGTCCCATTTCAAAGGCTGAATTTTAATTTTGGTGGATGGTTTGTTTTTAATATCGGTTGAAAATGTTAGCTCTTTATTAGATTTTTGTTTGGTTGGTTTACTGACCTTTTGATCTGGAACCTAATGTTCTTTTTATGGATAACTTGTATAAGAATTAGATTTCTTGAGATATTTACATCATGTTGGAGAAACCAGTGTTTGCTTTTTATTTTCTGACTCGTTCTGAATCTTCAGGCAGAAGTGCTTTGTTTTCTGAAAGCTTTTATAATTAAAATTGTTAATAATGTACACGTACTGAGGGGGCAATGTTTGTTTGTTTACTTCGTATGTTTACTTTTGGAATGGCTGACTTAATTCATCAAGGCTCCAGAGAAGTCAATACAAATGTGGAATGTGAAAAGGACATAAATACATGTATTTCCATTTTTGATTACAGTAATTATAGTAGGCAAAGTTTTAATATCATCTAGTACAAATTTACATTTTGCAGAGTTGATTTTCTGTTTTCTGCTAGTATTCCATATACTCAGGCACACTGAGAGCTCTGTTTACAGGTGTTTCAGAAACTATTGTTTAAAGCTGCATTTTATTATTCGGGATCAGAACTGATATATTTCCTTCTCATCCTGAGCTGCCCTCTCTATGAGCCTAATTCAAATAATAAGGTTTGGGGAAAAGGTTAAGATTGTATCTTTAGATGTTCCTGGAAGAAAAGTGCAGATGCTAGGAGTTCCAAATATTTTTATTTACAGATGTTTTGTTTTGCCTCAGAAACGAAGTACTCTATGGTAATGCAATATAAAAGAAAAATAGTGTGATTTCTCTGAAAATATGCTAACTTTAAATTATTGTTTTGTTGGGGTTTTTTAGTTTTCACGCAACAAACTGTATGTATTATTGTATGCTGGGTATTTTAACCAAAAATAATTACAGAAAAATAGTTATTTCTCTTTGAAAACAGAAAGTAGGTTTGTTTGCATATCTGATCTTATCACCTAATAAGATTAGCTTTAAAGAAAAGTTCAAGAATTCATGTCTAGGGATGTAAATTTGTTTCTAAACCATTTTTAAACATGTTAATGAGATAATGCTAGGTTATGTATGGCCAGTATGATTTGTTATTGGGAAGAGTGGTGTTTTGGCAAATAGCCAAAGTGCTTTTGAAGGTCAGATGTCGAAAATATTTGAAAATGTTCAAAGGCTGCTCTCTGATTCTATAAAATAATACATTAAAAGAAAAGATTAATATCCGGAATGGTATCTCAGGGGCAGTTTAATGCTTTGACCTTGTAATTTCATTTTTGCAGTTTTGTGAAACTGCTGTTTGATTAATTTGGTTTTATTGAGAGAACAGATTAGATCCTACTATAGTTAGAGCAAATGTAGGTTACAGCCTTTTTAAAATTTTGGGTGGCCTACCTGTCTTTTACGTTGTGGGCCTGTTTTTGGTCCCTTTATCATTGGCTTTCCATGCTGACAGCTTTATTGAAGCTGACAACCTCCAGCTCTTCAGCTTTGCTACCTGCAGGAATAAGTCACATGCTTGTAATGTATTTTCAGCTTGGCACTGGCTGCATGCCCTGAGTGGGAATGAAGCTTCAGGGACAAGGAGATGCTTTACATGCATGAGGACACAGTATCTTTGTGCTGCTTCCATCTACGGCATCTCAAACAGGGCTCCCGAGGGACTGAGTAACAGCTTCATAAATCAAGGCTTGCAGGTTCAGCCTTTCCAGAAGCCAATTAGGAATTCAGTGTACGTTTTGGGGTTCTTCACTGCACAAGGAGCAAGAAAGCACAAAAATACGGGGGAGGGCTGAAGGATGATGGAGTAGCTAAGATGACAAGATGATGGGCAATTATGAAGAGGAATTGAAAAAAAAATTAATAATTTATAATCTGTAGTAAGGAGGGACAACTAATAATATAGAAATATTTCAGAAATGGTAATGGGTAGTTTGCAATGGCAATTCTGTTGCCCTGATTACATGAATTGTGGTTAAGTGGATAAATTAACAATAGGCATTAAAGAATTGGTTTAGCCATGAGTAGTTGCAGGGATTTGTCGTAGAAACCAGCAGAATTATGGTTTGGTTTGATTTTGGTTTTGACTGCATTTTTCATTGGGAATTCCATGTACGAAGATGGAATTTGTTGGTGTGTGACCTTAGTACCTTCTCTCTCCTCAGTTTGTAATTCTTTCTGTAAGATAAATTACACATGACATCATATCATTTAACAGACACAATTATTTTCCAGAGCAATTTTAACCCGTTGAGTTCCTTATCCAAAAATTATAGGGAAAACAGCAAATACATACTAATAAGTTTGTCACAGATCATCAATCTTGCACTTTGAGTAGAGGTTCAAATACCAGTTTTGTATATATTATTTTAAAAACACAGGTGATTACAACCAACCTGCAACAGAAATTGGAGAGCTTCCATGAAAAGCTTCCATGATTTCCGAAGTTGCTTCTGCTGCATTTCTCCACGTATGTGGCTATTGCATGAAGTCTGTGCAGCACAGTGGGCTTTTCCTGCCTGCTTCTTTTACCCTCCTCTGCTCTTCTGTGGCTTATGCTGCACACTCTCACTACTAGGCATTATTTCCTGTCTCCTAAATACTAACAGTACCTGGCATTCTCTGTCTCCATGGAATGTCTTTCTGTTTATTGATATCTTAAATTTTGTATGTGTTTAATACACGTGTTACACTCTGTGTAGGATAATTTCCACTCTGACAGAGCTCTCCAGCAAAGCTCTTGGAGTGGTCTTGTAATTTACAGCCTTTGCATCAGATGTTTCACTAGGCCATTTTTACATCACGACAAACTGCTAATGCAGAGGAATAATATTCTTCTTCCTGGGGATCCATAACAGGAGATTCCCTTTTCCATGAGTTTCTAAAAGATGTAGTTGTGCTGTCAAGAATAGTGTTGGTGGTGTCCTCTCCGAAGCCAATCATGAGAGGAAGCCATTCTGTCTCCTAGCAAAAACTTCAGTGGGATGAAGTAAAACCAGGACCTGTTTGTCCTTCTGGGGGAGGGATGCACTACCCGGGTGCACAGAAAAGACAGCGCCTAAGTCATGGGCAAGATCATTATCATAATAAAGTGCTCCCCGGCTTTTAGAAGGGCAGAATGGAGAATGCTTCTCCAAGCCTGGGCCTCGGTGCAGAGTCGGGGGTGTTCTGCCGGGGCGGGGAACTGCGTGCACCGCGGGGTGGGCTTACACGGCAGCCGTGATGGATGGCTCCGTGCCTGCCGTGCCTCGGGCGATTGCGCCCGTGACAGGAGCATTGATCATCGTGCTTCAGCGGCCCTTTGTTGTGTGGCATTCGCCGCAGCCTCCGCCGCCACCACTCCTGTGCCGGCCGTGCACAGATGCTTTTGTTCTGCCGGGAGAACGAGGAGGGGCGCGGTCGGCGGGCAGAGCGATTTCCTGGGCTCTCCTCCTGTACCAGCCATGCCCGTCTGAAGGCATGTGAGGGCACCCACAGCCCAGCATGGGATGGGAGGTGCTGCTGAATGGATTTAGTCTCTGAGATGGGATAGGCTCCGATGGTAGCTTGTCTGGCTACAGAAATTCTGTGTTCCTCACTCACTGCCTGTATCATCACTCATTGCCCAATTGTATTTCTGCTGCCCTCCAGAAAGTCTGTCTTCTACCAGGGCATATACTGAAATGGTGGTTTGTCTCAAGAAGAGGTTTCTTTGCATCCCTGCCTTTCCTTTTCACATAACAGTACAATCCTGGTGCTAAAGCATGTGTTGCTTCATGACCATTAGATGAAATGTTTAGAACTTTTCCAGGGAAGACATTTGCAGGCTCTCTGCCTGCCCCTTGATGTTAGTGTTTTCCAGATGCTTGTAGCATGAATTCTCAAAGCATGTTCAAAGTCCATTTTCAGTAGCTTTTTTAAGGGGAGCGTAGAAGGACCCAAAACCTGAGAGCTCAACAGAAAGCAGTTTCACTCTGGTGAAAGTTGTATTGGTGACAGGAGCTTCAGTCAACCAGATCTTTTAGAAGTGGAAGTAAATGAAAGTCTGGTAGTGAGATATGCGTTGAGTAACATGGTTTAAGTGTGATGAAATTTATTTTTAGCCCTTAGGGAAACACTGTGGGTACCGTAAGTTAATATACTCCTTGCAGAATTGTAGAAGAATGGCCTTAAATGAAGAGCCACCAGTGCTGCTGTAAATTATTCCTTCCACACAACTCCAAATAAAAAAGTGGTGAGGTTTTAATTTTGTAATTACCAGACGACTAATAATTCTTTTGCCAAAGGCCATGGTGATCTTTGAAGTATATAATGTAATTGCCTTATTCCTGTGCCATTAACTGTGCTCCAAACGTGGTCATCTGTCTTATGAGCAAATGTTACTCTGTTACCTCAAAGAAAACGTGCTATGAATGGTTAAAGGATGCAAACTAAAATTCACAGTTCTTTTGTTTGGATTTTTCTGGTTAATGTTGTAACAGAAGGAGATTATGAAAGGGGGAATTGTGTATCTTTGGCTAGTGTATTCAGCTATGCATTGCAATTCATGTCAGGGCCCAACACTTAGCCTAAGAGTTACAGATCTTTACATGAGTATAGGACACAGAAATTAAGAGATAATGACTGTAAAACCCAGCAGGCTTAGCAGAGGGATTCAAAGAAACGTGTAGCCCATGAAGCCACATTCAGCTCACTTAATTTCTATTAGAATGAATTGTTTGTGACTTGTAAGACATCTTCTGGTTATAATCTCTAGTAATAAATCTAAATAATCAGCTCATTACTATAGTGAGCTGCAAGAAAATGTCAAATTTTACATTTCAAGTATTGGAATATGGTTTGACAAGGTGGCTAGAGAAGAATTAAGTTTACCACTGCTGAAATGTATCTTCCTTCCTTCCTTCCCTTGCTTCTGCTGCTTGTTTGAACATGTTTAGATACTTGTCTGGTGTTAGTTTAACTAATTCAAACATACCCCAGTGGAAAAACTGACAGGGTTTTGTTTTGTTTTGGTGGGTTTTTTTTGTGCTGTGTTTTTGTATGGTTTTGCTTTCTGTTTAGCATATTACAACAGTTTACCTGCCAATTAAATGAATGCCAAAAAAGTCTGGGCAGCAGAGAGGGAAAGGTAGAATATTTACGAATGAACAAGAATTACCCTTTCAGCAAGGCAGGGTGCTCATTTGGTTCAGCCACAGTGTGAAACCATGCCCTAAATTGGTGGTTTGGAGGCAGGAATCACTGCAGATGCACTTCTGTATATTTTCAAGACAGGGAGGCCAGCAAAGCTGTGGAGATGTATAAAGCATGCTTTCTGTCACACAGTGCAACTCCTGGAGTTCTCAGTTTGATTCCCACCCTGAATTTAAAATCCAACATCTGCAGCATACATACATTAACAGGCCTGTAACACCCACAAAAAGCAATTGTATCCTTAATTGTCAGAGGATTGAGATTTAAGGGTTCTCTTCACCTGTCTGGCTTGGAGTAAATAAATGAACTTTCTGTAATTCTTTATTGTCTATAAGTCTGGGAATGACCTGTATGAGGCATTGTGCCTTTTCTTTTGTTAAAGGTGTGGGATGCTCTTGGAAAGTTAACAGCAACTGATATTAAAAGTGGGTAACTATGAGAGGTTATGAGGTAAACTTTAGTTTCTCATTTAAAGCTGCTCTGCATTTCAATGGTAAAATTACTTTCTTAAGGAAAAATAAATATTTCTGAGGAAAAGATTTAAATAGCTTGTTATGGAGTCCCAAGAGAATCAGCACTTAATTTAAGTGTATTCCTGGGAGCCAAGTTTCCTATGCAGCCCTTGCTGCCAGCAGGCACTGACTGTTAGCTGAGGCTTGAGATTCAGCCAAAGGAGATAATAAGTCTCCTTTGAAGGAAGGCAGAATGAATTGCCATATCTGCTGGTTCAGTGAAAAGCATGGATTGGGTGTCAGCAATCAAAAACCTTCAGTGCCCTACCTTGGCAGGGCAAGTACTGTCCTGGCATCTTTCTTTAGCAAAAGATGGAAAGTACAGATTACATCCAATTAGCTTATGGTCTGTTAAACTTAGGGGCAAATATTTTTCCTGTTACCTTTTCTTCTAGGCTTCACAACAACAACAAAAAATTTTGACAACCAGTGCAAAATATTTTCTTCATGGCGTAGAAAATGTTCAGGCTTAACATACTCATGTAGTTTTCTGCTGGACTTTGTGTTCAGCAGTGGTAGGAGTGAGTTCCTGTGTTCCATGACATCTGAGAATGCGTGGAAAGAAAAATGAACAGGAAAACTCCCTCTGTTTGGGGGGGCAGGGAGGGGGAGAAAAAGTATTTGTTGCATTCCAAAATCAGTCATAATAATGGAAGTTCACATCAAATAATTGCTAGAGTCAGAGTGGACAAACATCTGGCTTATTCATCCCTAGCTATACTAACAAAAATACGATATCCTGTTAGAGAAATCACTGATCATCCTGGTTTATTTTGGCGATTGTGCACGTTAGTATTTTTCTCTTTAAAAAAAACATATCAGTATTTTATAGCCAGCATATCTCTGGTTCCAGGTTCACAGTTCATGTGCTTCTGTGACTTTGGGCTCTTCCTTTCCTGAGTTTACCAGCAGACAGCTGCACCAGAACAGATATGTTTACATGTGGGGAGTAAATGGCAACTTGCAGCTCAGAGTTTCCATTTCCTTTTACATTGTTCAGGAATCCAGGCTCACAATTCGTCCTCAAGCTTCACCTCATGTGTGTGCATCTGACTTGGTCCTTTATAGTGCAAATGCCTTATTTTGACATTGATTTGTTGATACAAAGGGCTGACTAGGGAAAAGATACTTTCACTAGAAATTACCCTCAGTACACATGAAGTTCAATTGTGGGTGAAATAGCTTTTTGAAAAATATTCTAAACATCACTTTCTGTAAGGCTTTTAAGCACTATATCAATGTAAGACTAATGTGGAACCACTTCATGCAGCTTTAGCAAGATAGATGTATTTTTAGATGGAGAAAAATTGCAATTTGTATTAAGAATGATGGTGAAATCTGATTAGCTGCTTAACACACGACACTGTCTTTTTAAGGTATTGTCACATGGTGATTCCCAGATGTCCTTGGTAAAGCAGTAAGTACATGAAGGAGGTTATGATAATTATAAACAAGAAACAAAACCTTGAGAGTGATTTGTTCATTTGCCTGAGCCCTGAAGTAGAATTAAAGACTCCAGTGAAGAGTTTGTTCTGACTTTACGCTACCTGACAGACTTATCTCTGTTACTAATTTCACTCCTATGGGCTTCTCCTTCCCTTTTTTCCCCTTACCTAATTTTGATATTTTGGGTTCTTGCTCTGAAAGAAAACTATGGTTTATTGATGATTTTGGTAGCAGGAGTGCGTGAAGTAGATGTCACTTAAATGATCTCTAGAAAGACCTGTAGCAATTGTGTGCTGTGTTTTGCCTAGTGGCTTTTTGAACCAAGATCCCACAGTTACTCTGATGTGTTAGAATGAGCTGCTTTTGGTCACACTCATGTGGGTATTTTTTGAGAAGAAATTATTTGACCTTATTTGACCATTTTGGTGCAGTTTATTTCTGATATATATGTAAATTAATTGCTAGGTTTGATTTATAGCCCAGTCTTAACATTAATGCAATGGTAGTGCACTGCTGATACATGAAATTTTAATTTTTAATCCTCATTCCAATGTTCTTTATGCTTAAGCTCTAAAACTGTAGCATAAAATCAAACAACTGGTTTGTGCTTTAGGTTTTGCACTTTATATGACCACACAGTGAGAGTCCAGAGAACTGTACTGACTGAAAATTGCACTCAGAAGATAATATTTTAGCACTTCTCCAGCTCATCATTGAGTCTTGTCAGTGCAAGGAGGGGATCCAGAAGGCAAAACAAAGCCTGGGACTGTAGTAACACTGATCTAGGTCAGTACAGGTTTGCCATGTAGTTGTGTTCTCAGCCTGGAAGTGCAAATACCCATGTGTTTTCTGTAGCTTGCTGAAGGCACATCATTTACCTCTTTATTTCATTAAAACTGCAGTAGAACTGTGTTTGTGGCCTGGAAATGAAGGCAGGCAGTTAACACCATGCTGGTACCTATTACAAACCCCCTACCTGCTTTCAGGGCAGCAGCCCGGGTAGCCGTGATTCATGGAGCTGGGAAATGGTTGCTTGGCAGGGCATAGGATAAACAGGCATCTGCAGGGGAAAGCTGAAGCTGAGCAAAAAAATATAGGCAGGTAGTAATGCTTGTGTCATAAACTTTTCTTCAGCTGAAGTACAGCAGAGCACAACTACAAAAGTAGATATTTGTCACCCAAAATTTGTGTGAGTTCACATGTAATTCTCTTCTGTTGACAAACTATGAGAAATTATTATCAAAATAAATGGGCCTGCATATTACTTTAATTTTCTGTTGTTACATTTAAAGTGATTAACTGGTTTAGCTCACGATCATTAAATGTAGAGTAGTTTGAAACTTCCCATTTGTAGTCTGTGTTTTTCATTGACGCTTTCATTTGAAAGCAGGAAACAATCCGAAAGTAATTGTATTAAGTGTTTCAGCACAAAGATTTTAAAATATAATAGCTTGGCATGTTATTCTATCTTCTTACTATTCCTTGGAGGAAATCAAATGGAGTTGCAACTTTCATCCAGGCAACTTTTCTACTACATCCTGTTTCCTTCCGCACACTGGAGAAAGCACTGACGTTTGTCTCCCTTTCCTCTACTTCCAATGAAAAAAATCCCGGTCTCCATGTCATAGCACTCACTCTGATGAACTCTGATACAGTATTTGGGTTGTTTAGGCAAATGCAAATTTTGCCCTCCATATCAAACGGAAGATTGCAAAGAGCAGAGGAAAATGCACAGCCCTGGCTGCCTGGACTGCCTGAAGGGTGGCTTGCTGTGCGAGCAGTTGCTGTGGAAGGCTGACATCTCTGCTTTTCTCCTACTGAAAGGCAGACTTGCGATCCCCTCTTTCTCAGAGGGAGACTGACCCTTGAAAAGGCTTGGCATGAAATGGATTAACTCCCTGGAAACTTTGTTTGGAAATGTTAGGAGACTGCTATGTATATGTGCTGGCAATCTCTGTAAGAGACAAATTATTTTCCCACCCTCTCAAGCACTTGATAGTTTATCTGTTGTTTATATTGAAGATTGATCGTGGTTATATATTCCTAATTCAGGGTTCCCATTAATCACCCTATGCCACATAAGAGAAGAAGAATGAGGGTTACTGGAAAGCAGAAATGTGATCCCTGGCTCTGCTTTTAATGTGACATCCTGGCATTAGCCTTGCTCCTATGAATTACTACATTTGTGTAAACATCTTTTTTTTTTTTCCCCATGTTTGGTGGGTCTGTTTTTCTCAGGGCTATTTAGAAAAAGATGATATAGTTATTACAATGGTTGAAGAGAACATTAATCATGACACTTGCCATGTTACTCTTTCAAGAGGTCCCTGCTCCCCCCATCAGGCCCACCCCCTTATTTGCTACTACTTGCTTCCTCTCCCAGCTCCAGCAGCCATTTCCTCTCTCAGAGCAGATCCAGGCAATTGTTTCAGCCTGTGCAAAATGAAGAAGAGGTGGAAAAGGACCAGTGGGGTTAGGACAAATGCTCAAAAGCTGATTCTTCCTAAAGTGCATCAGCTGCCAACAGAGATACTTTTTGCCAGAGCAACAGAGCAGATCTGTATGTCCTCCTCCTTGACCCTGCTGAAGGTTACCAATCCTGAAATGTTCAATCAGCCATTTGTGGTCCCTTCCCCTCCTAAGTATGAGAGACAAAACTGCTGGCAAGAGGAAAAGAGAAAGGAATTGATGAGTTTTTACAAGCTGATTTGGGCTATGAGAACACATTACCAGTCCCGCTTGGAGTCAGGTCCAGAAGCCTCTGGAGCAAGCTGTTTTCCTGCCCTGACTTGTCTGCCTGAGAGTCCCTTCACATCTTTGAGAGGTGTGCATTGAGCCCAGCTCTTTCATTGTTCTGGTGGGAAATTGTTGCATTGGTAAATTTTCAACCATCAGGAGATTTAATCTCTTAAATTTATTTGCTGTGTGCTTGTCTAATATAAAGAAATTACTTGGATTTTAAAAGAAGCAATCAAAATAATTTCTGTTTGACAAATCAGAACAAATTCACTCTGAAGAGACTGGTATAATTTAATACATATTATCTTCTCTTTATTTGTAGCTTCACTAAACATACTTTGCCAGGTGTATCCTAAATCTGCACAGATTTTTCTCTTGAATCATGTTACATTCGTGTCTGACTTCTTTGGTGCAAAATCCCATCATTAAATTTGTTATTTAACAGCATATTCAGTGCTGAGATGTGACTGTAACTGCTGGTTTGTGTTTATAACTGAACAGCCTCTCCACAAAAGCAAGAGATCACTAGAAGTTCTGCAAACCTAGGAGAATTTAGGTCCATTAATTGTGATGAAAGCATATCTTTAGTGAAATCAAAGGGGGAGGAATCATATAGGAAAGTCTTATATCTGAGAATTTGCAATCATTTTATATATAATTGCACAGAAACAGTGATTTTTAGAGGACTAGGTATTTTTTAAATACTTTGGTTCAAACTAATTTAGATTGCTTGGTTTTTCCCCCCATGTAACTACCTTTGATGGCATATTATACATATAAGACTAAGAGAATTTATTTCTGAGTTGGGAATAGGTTTTTAATCAGACTCAGTAATGTAAATAGACCTCTATTTAAAAGTTCATTCAAAACTGAGTACTGGTGTGTATTTAAGTGCACTGTATGCTGAAGTAGAAATATCCCCCAGTGTTTAACCAAAAGCATGTTTAATGTGTGGTTTTGTTTTGTTTTTTTAATGTTTAACAGTAACTGAAGCTGGCTTTGGTGCTGATATTGGGATGGAGAAATTCTTCAACATCAAATGCAGAGCGTCTGGCTTGGTTCCCAGTGTGGTTGTACTTGTTGCTACAGTGAGGGCTTTGAAGATGCATGGAGGTGGGCCAAATGTAAGTTTTTGCACCTTTCTTGGAAAAGTCAAATTGTTGCTAATATTCAAAGTAAGTAAAATACCTTGATTTAAGAAATATTTGAGGCAGTATTTAGATAACTGTTTTGAGATACCTCATTGTGTAGATGTTATCACTAAAGTTAATGCTATTTCTAAAATTAGGCCATGAATAAAAGAAGAGGGGTGAAAGAGCTCTGAAGAAGCACTACATCTTGCAGAGCAAGGGAAGTTTGTTGCATTTAAAAAAAAAAGAGATAAGATATAGATATGAGATAGACATAGGTGAGAGATAGATATATCTATTTTTTCCCTGCCTTTTGAAATAGCATTTGTAAGTGCACTGAAGTTGTCACAGGCTGGGAAATTTGACAGCTGAGGAGAAATGAGACGAGTTTCAGTTGCAGTGTGTGAGTGGAAGTAGAGAACATTGTTAGTGAAGGTTTTGGGATTTCTTTCATTTCAGTAATGGGTACCCCTTATGTCCTTTTATTTTGCTCAGATTAGTTCCCTGGGGGACGCTGAAGTAACTGATGAAATTTTGCAAGCGTTTTCCTGGTGTACCAAGAGTACACCAGTGTATCATTTTTTGCTGTCTAAGCCACAAAGAGATTTTACAGATTACCGATTGTAGAAATGCTCCCCGAACGTGCAATCAGATCAGACTCTGCTAGCCAAGCAGCCAGACACTTAACTCCTAGGAACACTTTCATCTGCCTAGAAGCATGCTGGAGAGTGATGCTGCCAGGGAAACAGTCACACTGGGTGAAAATACCAGAGCTGTTTCCACAGCCACAAAATTTTAGAATGCATGGTTTCCCTTACAGCTAATCTTCTCTAAGAGTTAAAGCTGAGCTACCCTTTTTCAGTCTTTCAGGTTGATATAATGATATAATTTTCTATAATTTTAGTACACTTCTAATGCATCTTTACTTTATTTTGAATGATATTTCTCCATCCCTATCAAGGCAAGTATGTTTTCACATGTGTTATCACTCAATCTAGCAAAAATAGGACTTAAATATGTCTTAATAACTGTCTCTATTTCTGTCTCACTTGTGTCCTTAGAAGTTTAAAGGTTTCATTTGTTTGTAAATGTGATGCATTCATCACTGAGGCACGTAGAGTACCAGATACTTTTACTGGGAGGGTAACTATAAAAAGGACTAATGCTAGAGACAAAAGTGAGTAAGTCTGGTGCCTGGGATTGTTGTTATGTGGTCCTTGGAGACTCAGTACAGTACCCCAGTACCCTCGTGATGCACTTTTGCATGTATACCTTTGTGCTTTCCAACAAATTACTTGCATGCTGTTCCTTACCATGGCAGTAATTAAAGGACATCAAAGATGATGTTCTCCTGTGTTGCTGTTATTTCTTCAGCTGTTGGAAGTTGCTGCCTATTGTCTTTACACTGCTGGTGTGCTGTAACAACATGTAGAATGAGATCCAGCTGCCTCCCCTAGTAGTCCTTTGCAACTAATTCCTGAGACACACTATCTGTGTCTTGCTACCCAAATACAATAGGATGTGCTGCTATTGTTTGTGTGCTGGTGCAACTTGGAATAAAACGCAAGCTGCAGTCAGGCTGTGTGCACTAGTACTGGCAGTACAGAAAGCAAGCAAAATTGTATTTCAGACTCTTTAGGGTTACGACAAGTATTGATCTGTGATGACTTTGATTGTTTATTATTACCTGATCCCAGGTAACTGCTGGTGCCCCCTTGAAGAAAGAATACATAGAAGAGGTAAGAGGAACTGTCATAAAACTTTTAAGAGGTTTTTATTTAAAGGAACAAAATAATGTGGTGTACAGGGGATCAGAACTTCTCCTTCCTCTGGCCTGGGCAGTGTGCATCCTCAGGTTTGAGTAATGCTGACATTCAGTGAACATCTCTAACAGGCATTGCCAACAAGTAAAAGCACCTCATCTTCCCTTAGGCCCGGGTGTGTGACATACACCTCTTAGGTGTGTGATGTGTGTGACTGCATGATGGATTGTAATAAGGAGCTGAAATAGCTGAGAAAGAACCTTTTTTCAATAGTTTTTCCAGGACCACTAAGTTTTCAGACTGATCAACATACAGGCATATAAATGCGTGCATGTAAAAGGACAAGAGGAGAGTGGTGTAGGGGTCAAGGACTCCCCCTGGAATTAATAATAGCATAACATGTTCATTAAACAACAAGTTTAGTATGTTTATGCTTCACATTTGGGGTGGGATGTCACTCTTCAAACAAAGTGAATTCTGCTGGTTTGTTTTCTTTGTCACTTCACTCTAGACAAATTCTGGTCTTCTGCTTGTGTGAGGCTAAGGATACGTGCTTTGGTACAACTAAGACAAGGCCTACAAAGTGTGATGTAAAAGAGTAAATAAGGAAATCCAGTAATGTGCTTGTATCTGGGTTATGTATGTGTATATATGAACTCTGCATCTAACACATCTGTATGTCAAACCCCACCCCACTACTGCAGTCTGTTTATAAACTTTGCAAACAGCAGACTAACATCCCTTTTACAGTCATGACAAGCAACCAGTCATCAGCTGCACCATCTTCCTGTGTCTCAGAAAAGAGCAGTGGGTTCATATACAAATTTTGGACACTGCTTAGTTACTTAAATATGTCTGATGCTTATTAATTGGAATGAGAATTAATAAGTGCCAGAATACTTTCATCTGGAAGAATTTCACTTGCCTACAACTGTCATGATCAGAACTGTTTATGTTCACTTAAATTTATGGAAAATTCTTTGGCTGGAGAAAACTTTATGTATCTTACTATTTCCATTAATTTTTATTTAATTGCACAGAACCTCCAGCTGGTAGCTGATGGCTGCTGTAATCTACAGAAACAGATTCAAATTACTCAGCTCTTTGGAGTTCCTGTTGTGGTTGCTCTAAACGTCTTCAAGTAAGTCAATTCTTTCATTACTCTTGTGAGTAAGTACACAGTTCAAATTCCCCACTTTTCTTGGTTTTTAAATTATTCAGTTTGGCATGAACAAAGAAGCTATTAAAGAATTTCCTTTTTTCATCATGAATGTAAAGATATTTGAGTTCTTAGATGGTTCTTAAGGTTTTAAAACCAACAAAAAAAAAGTATATACTGTTATGGATCTGATCATCTTCCATGTTAATCAGCTATCACAATTCCAAAATTTTCTTGAAACATGTAAATACATACATATGCTGTATATAAACATGTTATATATATGGCACAGTTTCTATAAATACCTGCTTTAGCACTGCTGATGGTAAAATAAGGCCAAGTTTATAAGGTTATAAAAGAGAACTAATTAAGCAATATAATGAGACAGGACTGTTTTGTTGGCAGAACTGACTCTCCAGCTGAGGTTGATCTGGTGTGTAAGATTGCAAAGGAGTCTGGAGCATTTGATGCTGTACCCTGCAATCACTGGTCGGCTGGTGGTAGAGGAGCAGTAAAATTAGCTCAAGCTGTGGAAAAAGCAGCCAATCAAAAAAACAGTTTCGAATATCTCTACAGCTTGGAGGTAAGATTTCTTTTTTTTTTTTTTTCTTTTTACCGAATGCATTCTGCATCAGAGATGGATTTAAAACAAGAAGAACATTGAGAACATTGAAACGAAGTTATCTAAAATACTTGGAAAGGAACTTGCCTTGGTTTAAAATCATAAAAGCTGGAGAGAACAAGCAGTCTGTGTCTTGTCTAATGAGGGAGCAAGAAACTCGCTGGTAATGATTGTTACTTAGTGCATCAAATGATACATCTGATACTTTCATGTTAAACATAAAAGTATGAATACAGATGGAACGCTCACCAGTTATTTTGGGAGACTTCTCCAAAGATCTCACAGTCATAGTACTCGTCCTCTCAGGTGGATAAAAGGAGATGTAGTTGCTGTCTCACAGTCACAGTCATTGCAGCAAGTTGTGGCTTCCTGAAGCGTTTACTGTCGGTATGAGAAGGATGTGACAGGTAGCACGTCCATACCCATCGCACGCATCTGCCCATCCCAGCCAGGTCAACAGAGAGGAAGCACTGCCCTTACCTGTGCCCACCTACACAGTGCAGCTGTCAGGTGAGCACAAAGAGCACAGCTTCTGTTCCTTCTCTCCTGATGATCAGATTGGAGTCTGCCAGTACACTGTGGTACACACAATACATGGGTCACTGCTGCTGCTGCTGGCCCCAGGTCCTCAGCCTATTCAGGAACAGCACCCAGGGCTTCTGTCCTGCTCCAGCTGATGGCACCAGAGTCCACAAGCCCCTGAGGTTTGCAACTCACTACAGCTGCTAGGCACAGCCCTCTCCTCGCACTCTCTGTCCTCATACATACACATTTAGAGCAGAGAGCACACCCACACAAAAGGCAGTCAGAAACCAGATTTAATAACAGCAGAGAGGTCCTCAAACACGTAGCTCAGTTAGACTACTGGCCAGACACCTTTACACACTGACTCCTTCTTTCTCTGTTCTCTCGTTTTCTTCCCATGTTTGTTCCTTTGCAATCCACCTTGATTACTCCCTTTTCCCATCTTTGCTCTTTCCACTAAACAATCTTTACACATTCCCACAATCCTCTTTGAAAATCTCATCATAAGGTTCACACAGTCCCCAAATCTGCTTTTTCATACATCCCATAGAGTCCTGTGCTGCTGTACGAAATCACTTCCTTTCATTTGCAAAGTTTTCTGATCAAAAAGTTTCCCTATTGACCCACCTTGGTGCATTTCACACCAAGGACTATGGTCTCATCTTCCCCTTGGATTGTCATAGGAAACAGGCAATTCAGTGTGCTCTAATTTTCACTGATAAGGTTTTTCCAGTGATTACATTACAGAGGGTTCCTCCACCTATCATTATTCCTCTGATCCTTGCTGGGACTTCGGGACTAATTTACTTAGGCCTTAGATAACCTAACGAGGGATGGTGTAGTCCAAGTTTCAATCCTATGTCTGCCAGAGTTAGGGACTTTTTCCATGCCTTGAAGAGTGTTATTGTAATTGTCTGCAAGGTAACATGACAGCATTGTGAGCTCTCAAGCGGAGCTTGGACCCCTGGGAGCACTGGGGCTGCTGGGGTACCACTGTGCTGGCAGAACATTTGGAGGGACATATTGCCAAGAAGGTTATACAAATGATTTCTCAGGGCTTTCCTGGCTATCTGCATGTGGGTGGGTTTAAGTCTGAACAGCCAAACAGACGTCTCTGGCTCCAAGGAAGCCCTTGTCAAGTTTCAGATCCTGTGCCCATGCTACTTAAGTTTCTTTAGAAAATGTTCAAATGCAATTTTTTTACAACAGAACCTCAGCTTCATTCTTTTAAATGGCTGGAAGTTCCTGTTTTGATTCTTCTCTCCAGAAAAAAGTTCAGCCTGAGGTAGATATGCCCTACGGTCATCTTTCATTCTTTCTTCTCCTTGATATGCACCCTGTATCTGTTGCACCTATTTTATTTTTTCTTTCCACCTCCCCTGCTGTTTTACAAAATGTCAGTAATCCAGCCAACCCGTATCGGTACTAACCCCTGCCCTGACAGAACAGATGGAAATATGTTGGGAATATTAGTGCTGCAGCATGTATTCAAGGCATTTTGCCCATGCAACAATTTTACAGCCAAAAAATAGCCAATGTATAAGCCTTTCTAAGTTTGTCTCGACTGAGATGCTCTGAAAACTGAGTCTGTCATCTTATGGGACTTGTGTAATAAAAATGGGGGAAAAAATTCTTTGAGAAACACGTGTAATGGTTTTCCCCACTGGACACTTGTGTTACAGGGATAGCACACTAGCCTTTCACAAGGCTCATACTTAATCTCTGATGTTACTATACACTATGTAACTTACAATCTGGTGGTATGAGTGAGTAAAAAGGATTGGTGGGGGTGGGCTCTGCCTTTAAAGAAAATCAGATTGATTTCCACTTTAATGCCTTTCCCAGACGCATCGTTCCGTGCTGTGTTGCATAAGCAGCATGATCTTAAGCACAAAGGGAATGAATCACATCTTTACCCCAACTTAGAATCCCATAACTTCACACAAGTATTGTAAGTCTCAAAAATACATTGAAGGGATTTTATAAAAACATATAAAGATTTTTAAATACTGTAAAAAAGTACATTCAGGCCAACAAAAGCAGTAAAGTGTAAAGTTCAGGCTTCTGTTTCATCCTTACTGTGCAAAGGATGGGGATTGAAGCAGCTGGAAGTAGGAGAGTGAAACAGCAATGCTGTCACTTTTACAGTATGTAGGTCAATTGGTTACTAGGCTCACAGAGAAGTGAAGAAAAGCCATCTCTCCCAAATAAGCCTGCCCTGATTTTTTTGTTGTTTTTGTAGCAATTTTGAGGTGTGGTTTCTGCTGTTCAGAAGAGTAAAATTAAAAAATTTAAGGAAGACAAGAAGCAGTAAAATGGAATTCATACAGATTATTTCCCCTCTCATTGTACCTAAAGGGGGTGTAAGTGAAAAGACATAGTTTTATCCCTTACCTGATTGTCAGATTTGTCCAGATTACTTGTTTAATATGAAGTCCTGGTTGCCTCAAGTTTCACAGGATTTACTGTGGTTGGGGTTTTTTTCTGTTTTCTTTCCCTTTTGGAAGGTCTAAAAGGGGAAATACTCTGCTTAAAACCACTACCATTTCATTCATGTATCTGTCTGTCTTCGTGAGATTGCTTTTCTCTTCCCTTTACTCCATGTCTCCATTTAATCCTTTGATGTCTATGCACCTTGTTTTCCTGTCAGAAAACTTCATCAGAATTTGGTTTCAGAACTAGAAACTTCTAATTATTTTTCTGTAATTAGAAAAAATTCCAATAGCACAGACCACTGTAGCTGTAACAGGTTCATTCGATATTTTGATCTTTTGTTAGAAAGCATCATGTAGGATATTTTAAAAAAAGCTTCAAACTCTTATGTGTAAAACTGGTTTATATCTCTTCTTTCTAGCTAGAACAAACTTTGCAGTAAACTATATTATTAGTGTGCAGTCAGACATGTAATTAGAGGATAGGCCAGGTCAAGTGGGCTCTCTTTTTTTCATTTTTTTTCCAAATGCATTCATCTCTGTAGTGCTTTATGTAATTTCCAAATATATCTTTGAAAAAAAAGCTTCCTTGAAGGATGTTTACAAATGTGTATAGTGTGAGAACACTAGAAGAAAGTATTTTTTAGATCTGTCAAATGCTGGTTAAAAGTTGAGAATCAGCTGGTTTTTTCTGAGGTGTGTTTATACATTTATACCATCTTGTCCAGTGATACCTGAGCATGTGCCAAATGGGCAGTTTTAGGCATTGGACAGACAGCAGCACAGTTGTGTCAGTTCAGGACTCAGGTTCTGCTCCTGTTCAGTATCATAGCAAGGTAGTCTAATTAGAAGACTGTGCTAATTTTAGTCCTTGAAGCATCTAATTTGGTCTCTTTAAACTTCCTTGGGTGTCATTCCATGACACTCTTCTACGGTCACACTTTTAGATGGCTTTTTTGGGTTCTCTTTATTTATTTCTTTAAGCAGGCAATAATTTTTTTTGTCCTAGAGGCTGCTGCTTGTAGTTCGACTTTTTTTTTAGTCTTAATTATAGCAAGGGTTTGTTTGGCATTTGGTATAAGATGAGCAAATATTTTGGGGGCGTTCGAATGAGGACAGAATAACTAATATATGGTTTTGGGAGTGCGTTTGTGTGGCAGTCATTTCATGGATCAAATACAAGACATGACCTATGACAAGTAAATACTACACCATTGCCACTGTAAAAGCATAAGAAAAAGACAGAAACAGATAAGAGTGTACCCTGAAATGCTTACACTATTAGGAATTTCACAGGTCAGGGGAGTGGTTAAGGAGCAAGGATGAGTTTTCATATCATGGACTTCAGAGTTTATAACATAGCTTAAAATATTATTGGCAGTAATTGAAGTAAATACTATAGCATTGCGTGGTTTTAGTATGGATTTTTGCCCCCTGTGCACAATAACCTCTGTTAAGTTACTGTTGTGTTGGTTTCTTGCAGAGTGTTTCTCTTCAGTGTTTAAAGGATGGGTTTGTTTAAAAGGCCTCCTGAACTCTTTGTGGAATCATCTGTGGCAGTTTATATTAATATATATTCTTGCTACATATGGAAAATATCAAAATATCAATCCTCTTATCACTGTTGACTTCCCTTCTGGGTTCAGTTTTCTTGAAGTATGGCTCTTTAAGTTGTAGCAGAAAGCTATTACTCAAAATAAAGTTGACTGAACCATTAAAAGTAAGTTTAGATAACTAGGGGGAGGAAAGGAGAGCATGGAAATGCATCCCATTCCTGAATTTCTCTGGCTTCAGTGCCTGTTCTTGATCAGGAGAAAGCGGGAAGCTGTATTCCTCACTAATGCATGCCTGTTGAGTGACCTGCCTTCACTATCCTGGTCTCCTCTCTTCTGCTGTGGTGAACTTGACTTAGAGCAGCCCTCCTCAACGTGGGGCAGGAAGCATAGGTCTGAAGAAAGCAGGCATTAGGTTTTTAGGAGATACATTGCCCCTTCCTGCAAGCAGCTGGAGTGGAGTGGGCATTCAGGAGATAGAAGAAAGGAGAAGGACAGGCCTTTGGCATAAGGCAGGATCAGCATATCTGGCTGGTCAGTCAGTTAGCACTGTCCCCTTAAAAGAATGACATGGTAACCTGACAAATATTATTGAAAAGTCTTAAATCACCGGATTTATGCTGCACTGGAAAACTAAATTGAAGACTGTAAAGGTCACAAATGGGAGGGAAGAGAAGGGGTTGTTCCAGCCTTCCAAGTTTGTCAGATGACACCTTTTTTTGACAGTGCTATGCCTTTAGGTAATATCATGACGAATGAAAATATTTCCAGGTTATACAGTGAAAGTTGATTGCACAAATATTTTGGCAGAGTGCAGTGCATTGCCTGGCCAGCCTGCAGAACAATGCAGAGCTTTCTCAGCTTGAGACCATTCACTGGGAGCAAGGTTGAGCAGCAGCATTTCTCAGAGAGGCATTCAAACAGTTAGCAGCCTCAGCCCTGGTATTTTTTGTCCCCTGTTGGGAGCATAATAATAGTTTGGGCAAATCTGGAGCATCTGAGTCCAGAGTTTTGTCTGCCCCTGCCTCTGTTTTGCTATGAAAATATGGTGTGGGCTGTCACTTACTTCATCCCCTCCAATCTTCGCTTCAGCTGTCACGGACAATGGGTCACTCAGAGGGCTCTAAGGGTGGCATTGAAACAGAGAAAACTCTGCCAGCAGCAGTTCTCTGTACATTATTTTCTCTTCCATCCATGGTCTCCCAAAGCAAGAATGAGCTGTGAGTAATGAAGGAGGAAGAGCCATCAGTGGAGGAGAAAGCTCCTTGGTGCACATACTGGGAGAGGAGGAGCAGCTTGAAGAGGAAGGCACAGTCAAGAAGGGCTTATGGGGTCTGCGTTTGAGGATGCCAACCTCCAAGGGAATGTCCCAAGGCAGAGTGTTTCTTACAGTTTGCAAACTACTCATCTTTTCAATCCCAGTGGTTGAATGGCGGGGGGGGGTGGTGCTAGAGGTATTTTCTGTTTCCTCCACAAATACCAGGAAGTCACTAAGCCATGAAAGCCATCCATCGTGTGTCTGCTATCACACCAGCCCAGCATACTTCTGCTTATTTGTATAGGAAGCAAATAGTTTCTGTGTTGTTCTTTTTACAGCATGGAGCTCAGTCATGTGTGGACCTAATGGAAAGTGCCTAAGTACTGCTGGGGTGGGAATAAATACACTTATGTATGGTCCTTACTGAAATTTTTCCTAGTAATTGATGGCAATCATTTCTCATCCTGCAGGCTGTGCTGCCCTGCAGCGTATGCTGGGCTTTAAAATATTTCCCCCCTCCCCTCTACTGCCAATAAGATATGTAGCAGTGAAGCCACATTAAAGAGGAATTCCATAGGACTGTACCACCCACTCCTCCCACTACCATCAAAGAGATTTCTATAGAGTATGGACACTTGTTTCACTGAATTGGGTGTCCTAGGGTTGGAAGCTATCTTTCTGCCACTCCATCTCTTTATTTGTGGATGTAGGCTCTTGACGGCACTGTACTTTTATGTTTGCTTTCATTATTTCCCTATTCTTTGCATAGAACAATTTTCTTACCCACAGCTGGGGTTTCAAAGTTGGGGAAATGGAAAATAAATCTCTAAAGCCACAGGCTTAGGTGTTGATTCACAACTGTTTAGCTTGACTGGAAATGCTTTTCCACAAATTAAAAAACAAACTCTTGTTCTGTGCCAGCAAAGGAAGAGGAGTGCTAAGGACTTGGAAATCCTTTTGTCAACCATAGATCTTCTGGAACCAGAATACACAGATACTTTAATAAATGCGTTTTTATTTTATCCAAGGCAAAAGCCAAAAGTAGAAGTTCAAATGTGCAGAGTCAGCTATTGTTTTAGCACTGCACTCTGTCACCCCACACAGCACCTTCAGCCATACTCCCATCATGTTTTCATTTGGCAGTCTTCCCAAGAAGAGGTATGAGTGATGTCTGCATACTGTTTCACTTAGCCAACCAGTGATTCCTCTTTATTGCTTTCAGTGAATGTGTAAGTTAAAAAAAAAAGTGCCACTGCCTTGAATTTTGAATTATATCAAGAATTTCTGCTAAAACGCAAACCTCTTAGTAACAGTAAGCCCAGAGGTTGTCACCTTATAATTAAACAGGTGATGTCATCATTAGAAATAGGCATTGAGACTAAAGTGAATGTTTAAAATACTTGAGCTGTTAAATGTGTAAGTTACAAGTGAATAGTGGTTTTGTATATTCTCTGGTTAAATGCACACTTTTTCAACAGAATCATTGTTTTGTTGGAGACTAATGTAGTTTTAAGTATTTATGTTGTGTAACTGTGAAGGGATACTGTCAGACAGTGCTGCACTGATTAGCATTCACTTACGGTACTCAGTTTAAACTAGATAATATGAGGGCTTCTCTTAGAAGTGGGACTTAGCTGCAACCTAGTGGAATGTAGTATGACTAGGGGCTTACTGCTGTTGACTCTGGCTTTGCAGAGATGTGTCCTGTTGGTGAGGAAGTCAGGAGGATGTTTAAAAGTAGAAGAAGTTAAGGAGGAAGCGAACAGGGATTGTTTTCAGCAGTCTCAGGGACTGGCTGTGGGGAGTTCAAAAAATGACTCCTTTCTCCTTTCTTCAGTAGCTGAAGAGCTTAAAAAGTCAGATGTCCAAATTAGGATGCAAAAGATGGAAATCTTGAGCATAGTCTCAGACCAGATTCCTGGTAATATGCATGCTTTGTTTCACTTAATACTGACTTTTGGCAGCGAGACTGATTTCAGGAATCCCAGCCAAGGTGTGTGTCCTTGCCCCAACTCGCTTTTTCTGCTGGTACATTTCAGTGCTCAGATTTGAACAGTTTGAGCAATTCTTCCTGCTTCACACGGGCTTTGCCTTTGTGATAAGGTGGATGTGTGAACTGATTTGCAATAGGGTTTTTTTCCCTGGGATACATTTTAGCCTGGATGATTTTCTCTGGTATGTGCAGCTGCACAAACAGCAGTGCTGCCTCAGTTGCACTGGCACATGGGTGACTGTGATCAGCAGAGGAAACAAGGATGAAAGGAAGATCTATTGTAGCTGGTCTGCTGTCCATGGAAATCCTTATCAAGACCTATATGAAAAAATGATAATCTAAAATCAGCTGTTAGAAGTGAAGGAAGAGATGAAGAGTGAAGGAAATGTGAGAAAAGGTTAGCAGAAAGTAAGCACTATTAAATTACAGTTTAGTGAAAACATTGCTGTAGAGAGTAAGGAAAGAAAGAAGATTGTACTAAACAGCACCACTTGGCACTAATAACGTGTCTTGCAAGTGGGATGGACTGGAAGTGGCAGTATGGCTGGATGATAACACTGGTATGATTCGGTTTAGATAATCAATACAATCTTGGGAATGACAGGCTCTCACCTTTATCAGTGCTGATTTCGTGGTTTAGTCATTCTCTGTCAAGTAATGAAATGTACAGTACACAGATACTGTTTTTGTGAAAGCAGTTTGTGCTTTAGAACTTGTTGTGCTTTAGCCTAGGAGATAATCCTATTTATGGTGTGGGTGCTTGGCAGCTTCAGCAAGCGCCTAGTGTTTGTGCTTGCCCCAGAAGCAGCATATGGCTTTGGTAGCTCTAAATGTGTGAGATTTCAGAAGTGAACATTCTCTCTGGCAGGAGTGGCAAGATTGGTTGTTTCTGAGAGAACCCTAATGAATTGTCAGCAGATATTTGTATTGTTCGGCCCTGTGGCATCTTTTCATATTCAGTGTAAATTTACATTATTTTATGCCGCCATTTTTTCAGGAAGCTAACATTGAATTTGGAATGAATTCTCTGAAACTGTCATAATTCCTTCAGCAGAAGTACTAATATGTAGTGTCTATTGTCTATCTGTCTCCTAATCTTTACTTAAATGTACTTAGTTGTGCAACAGTCCCAACTTCACAAAAGGGAACTGAGAAAAGGGACAGCTTTTATTTATCATAAATCTTTCATGCTTTTGGCACCCTCGACATTTTGCAACTTTCCTTCTCACGCTAGCTGTCCAGGTGGCAGTGGTGCTGTGGAATCAAGTTGCTGTTGATAGGCCTGCATCAACATTCCCCATTCAGATAAGACTTTTCATCCTCCCTTCCTTAAGACTCTTTTGGTGATGGCCTACAAATGGTTGCATCAGCACAGCTAAGGGTGTAGCATTGGACTTCGCTAGTGGGAATGAACAACTGGTTCAGGAAATTCCTAAGGCTGTTGTAAAAAATCCTCAGACAAAAGAATAAGTGAGAGATGCTGTCCTGCTTCTGGCCCAGACAGAAGCAGCTGGAAGGGGGCACGGCCAGGAGGTTATTCTATTCCATGTCACATCATGGGGGCAAGGGAAAAGGATTTGCTTCTTGGGAGAAGCGATTCTTGGAGAACCTTGGTGGGGACACTGAACTGGAGAGTACCATTCCCAAACCATAGCAGATGTGAAATTACTCTTTTTTTTACAAGTATCTGAGATACGCAATTTCTGCTGGCAGACATTTGACCAAAGTATAAAAGGCACAAACGTAGTTCACATGATTTTTTTTTTTCCCGTAAGTAAATCTGGTATCAGCTGGAGCAAAAATCCAGCTTAAAATCCCCTAATGATTTAGTTACTTGTGCCGTAGAGTCTGATTTTTCAGCCCACTTCTCCATGTGAATTAGCATTGCTACTACATATGGTGGATATCTTTGCCCATCAGTGAGACTATTTTGATAGCGCAGTGCTGAATAATCAGCAGTTTTGTTGTTGAAAACCTAAAGCTAAACGAGCATCTTGTAAACATCCAGGCTTCTGCTATGTAAAATGTCTCTTGAATTAGTAGAACTTCTTTTCTGTTAAATACCATTATGGCACTTTCAAGCAAAATTAACTTTTATTTCTTGTGTAAAGCACTAGATGTTTTTAGTTTGGAAAACATTTCTGTAAATTGAAGTTTCCCTGCAGTATTACTTGATAACTGAAACACAGGAAACTTTTTAGCTTGAAATGCCCTGTTACACTGTGATTCTAAATTGATAATGCCTTAAAAGTCATACTAAATACTAGGAAACAGGTGGATCCCTTAGCATGGTGTAGTATACTCCTTTCCCTACTCCTGAAACTTCAGGAAGGATGCATATTTGAGAGCATGCATGTGCATGGGCTGTGTTAATGTCCATAGCACATCTGTGCCTTCCTGCTGGTTTCTGTCTGTGTTTGGCTCAGCCAGGACTCATCTTGCCTCTTCTGAGATTAAATAGGCTCAGACTCTCCTCTGATACCATGCACACATTGCCTCACCTGTTTGTGTGTGCATGCCTGACAAAAACATGACAAGCTCAGGAAACCACTTTTTTTTTTGCCATTTACACTCCCACAACTCCTTCCTCAGTGATGATTATTGTGAGGTTACATTAGCAAAATTTGAGGTGTGGGTACTAACCCAAAAAGTATCTGAAATTCTGGTGAAAGAAAAACCAGGAAAAAACCACAAACCATAAATCCATAGGGATATGGTTTGACTGTCCAGCTCAGACTCAGCCATGCAACACACTGCACATATCCCAGGAGAAGCAGAGTGCCACCACTGTCATTAAAGCATTCTCCTCTGATGTTAGCCAGAGCCCTGCTGGGTTTCTTTTCGAAAATACGGCTGTGGTCATTGGAAGGAGGCTGAAGGCGCAGTAGTTATACTGCTGTCAAATTAGTTTGAAATGTTTTGACACAAATGCAAGTTGAATCTAAATGTCCATCTCCATCTCAATGAATTTACTGAGGTTTAAGCAGAAGGCTCTTTGTTTCAGTGTTGGCCCGCTGACAACAGGGAATGGAATTCCTTTTGCCTTTCCATTTGCCATTGTTGATAGTCCTTCACTGCAAGCAAACAGCACCCAAAAGGCAAATTAACAGACATGTTTTGCATTTCTCCCGCTGTGTTGAAAACTGCCATGGATATGAACATATTTAATAATCACCCTGAGACAAGTTTCATCTCGTGATGGCTGTCCATGACACTAAGTATTCCATTCAGCTTACTGCTGCCAGGAATTATACCCAGGATATTTGCAATGTGCTATCTCCAGTTCTGATTAGATTTTTTTGCACTGCTTGGATTCCTGTAAAAAGCCTGGTGTTTGGAATGTGACATTACTCCACCCAATTAAGGTGCAGTAATTGTATAGTGAGCGTGTTCAGAAAGGGTCTTGTGAAGCTTCTTTAAACCTGTCTTTGAAATTTTAAATCTGAGGGGGAATTTTCTCTGAGCCTTAGCAGCTTTTAACTGCCTTACATTTAAGGTACTTGGAAGTCTGAAAAGATTCTTTTCTTGTGATGCCTCGGTTACTAGTATTCTTTATTAAAGTAAGCCTTAATTTTTTTAAAATTCAATCATAAATACAAAAAAAGTTGGCCTGACACAAACCCTTCAACTGATGTATCTTTGCAGAAAAAGAGCTACTTCCAGACAGGCATTGCAAAAATGTGGTTAACTGTGGAACTTCCTATATATGCACCAGATAGAGTTCATTATTCACAAATGAATTAATTTCTTGCCTTTGTTAGAATGATACACTTCTATTTTGTGTTCTGGTGCTTTTTGTGTTGCTTGAGATTACCAAGTCTTTTTCCCCGAGTGGTTATCTCTCTAAATTTTGTTTAGCACTTACTTCACGTCTTGTTAATTAAATATGCTGCAAGTTACTGATGAGATACTCTCTTTAATATTGCACACATCTCTGGCCATCTATAGCCAGCACTGAAATTAGCTGAACTCCTGGTAAGATCCCTCCTCCATCATGTTGTTCCTATTTGAAAGAAGTCAGAGAATGGCTTGTTTAAAATAGGCCAGAGGAGTCACAATTGCTATCTCCTGGGTCATTAAAAACAAAAGGAAAGAGAAAGAGGAAATAGGAAAGAGCTGTTTACTCAAAATACACCAAAATGGTGGCACAAAAAGTAAATGCCTGATCTGACCATAAAAAACTGTTTCTTGAAAATCTGTAAAGGGTTTTCTAACAGACTGAAGGTGAGAGTCTGTCTCTGCCTTCAAATAGAAGCTGTGAAAACAGAACTTGCTCAGTTTGAGCTGAATATCATGATGTGAATACTCTTAGAGACTGGGATGGGACTTAGTGACTTGAGGTTTCAAAATGAATTCTAGAATGCTTTATTTATTTAATTTTTTAAGTGTCCAAGGTGCTTTACAATATCAAAGCTAGAAGTAAAAATATGCATGTTAGAAAGGCTAGGATGTAATAATGATAAAAAAAGAAAATCACAATCAAAGGAACAGTGATGGATCAGGAATTTTCTGCTACTATTACTCTCTTCTCAAGGGAACCTTCCCTGGCTGCCTCCTACCTTGCCTTGTCCACTCATGTAGGTGATCTTCATTCTGAAATGAAACTTTTTTGTCTAGTGATCCCTGTCAACTCCACCCTCCCAGTGGAGATTGCAGTGTAGGTTATCTCTTCGTTATTATAACTAGATGGCAGTAATTGCCCCACTTCACGCAATTGTAAGCTCGTGTTGTCCACTCTGTAATGCACAAATTTTGCAGCTTCCAAGTGATGGAGTAGCTGAAATCACAGCTGTTTAGTTCATGGAGCTGTAGCTGTGTATCATATCCATCACCAGTGCTCTTTACTTTGTCTCTTTAGCAAGGCTGTAACAAGGATGAATCCAAATGAGAGATTCAGAGACCTCACTCAGCAAACAAGATCCTAGTTTCTCTTGGCTGATGTTGATCCTTGTATTGTTTCCTTGTCTCTGCAGCTTCCTATTGTAGAAAAAATAAGGATCATTGCTCAGAAGGTGTATGGAGCTCAGGACATAGAGTTATCTCCTGTTGCGCAGTCTCAAGTTGATCGTTACACCCGGCAGGTAAGCAGGGAATTATGCAGGCAGGTACCTGCTGGATGCCAGTCCTGGGAAACCTCAGGGTGTAAAATGTTCTCAGACTGGAGTGTTAAGTCAAGCTTTGCTGAAAGGCATGAGCTTACCCTTGGTAGTATACTGTGAAGGTCAGTGTGGATTGGTTAGATTCGATAGAGCCAGAATGGTTTTAACCTTGAAAGCAATCTCCTGTGAGATATGAACGGTGTTCAGAATACTTCTGAGTTTGTCCACGAAACTGTACTTTCTATGCCATTTGGGTTACTCTCTTAAACCTGACAGCTGCATATCTGCAAAAATTACTGCTAGCAAATGTAACCAATTTTAGCATAAGACTGTTCATTTGTACCTGCAAAAAAGAGTTTGCAAACACAGTAAGACCTGTGCACAGCTATGCACATTGATAACAAAGGTCCCAATAGTTGTAAAATTTTTTGATTTCTTTCTGTACCTATTACTTACAAAGAATTACGAATACTAGAACATGAAATAGATCACCTACCCTAAAGCATGTTGGCAGCATGTTACAGTTTGAAAAGTTTTGAAACCATGTGGAAAGGTGAATGTATTTTTTGTAGTGGAATGGTTTCTGGACATAAATGTGCCTGGAGCTTTTTTGTCAGAAAGTAAAAACAGTATTTTTTTAAGGGAAAAATTTCTGAGTAAACTTCAGAAGCTGTGTGAGACAAGCAGAAGTCCTTGGTTAGACAAGCAGACAGCCATTTTCCCTATAAGGCAAACTTCCTGAGAATTAATTTGATTTTTCTAAATGGAAAAGAGATTTACTTAGTGCACTCGAAGCAAAATAATCCATGCCTGTATTTTTTCCTGCTGTGATCCTCTCATCTATTTTTTAGTCTAAATGTTAATATATTAGGAAATATTTTCACAATGTCACTATGGAGTTGTCAGCACTGGGCTGCAGAGACAATTCCCTGAAGTGCTGCCTCTCCTCCTGGCCCTGTTTGTCAAAGAATTGAACAGAAGAGTAGAAGGTGCCTGACTCAAGATTAATCAATAACTTGGAGACAAATAATGGGTGGGGGAAAGCTGCTGAGGCACTTCTGAATTTCTCCCACATTTTCAGTAACTAGTGCACCAGCTTTAGTGAAGGGTGTGCTATCACCTCATGCAGATTTTCTCTTGTTTGAAAACAAAGGAAAGCATCATGAGCACCATCTGTGTTGACCCCCAAGAAGACATTAATATCCTTAGAAAATTTTTGACTCTGAATCCTGGTCTCAAGTTTGTGTCTAACTGGGTCATTAAAGCCCACAGGGATCTGCTGTACGAGAGGTTTCTTTAAGATACTGATAACAAAACAAAAACATCATGTGCCTTTACTGTAATTTTTAATACATTTTTCTTTTATTTTCTTTCCCTTTTTCTGTTAGGGATTTGGAAATCTTCCCATTTGTATGGCAAAAACTCACCTATCCCTCTCCCATCAGCCTGAGAGGAAGGGTGTTCCCACTGGTTTCATTTTGCCAATTAGCGATGTGCGAGCCAGCATTGGAGCTGGATTCATCTACCCTCTGGTAGGAACGGTGAGTGCAGAGTATTCAACCAGTAACTCCTCTTTCACCCTTTGACAGGGAAGTGTATTTCCTGTTTGCCTCTAAAAATAATGTGTAGAACCATGTGAGTTCTTGCTTTTGTTTAATAATCTTATCCTCAAACTTTTTGTAGCCCTACATTGATAGGAAAAGTTAATCAAGAAAGTGCAATGTCATACAAGAGCTTTGACTGTTGGGTCTGAGACAATGCCTCTTGCTGTTGTTTCTGTTGCTGTTGTTTTTAGGTTAGTCTAGGGTATTTAGGCACCCTAATGCTGCAGAAAAATGAATTTACTTGTCCTTGCCTTTTCTTTTTCAAATTGCAGCCTGTAAATAACGAGTTACATATGATTGTAAATGTTAAATCTTTTATCCATCATTACAAATTACTTAAATGTATTTAGATTAAAGGAATTGTGTTGGGGAATAGAGTATGTTTAAAATAATTGCTCTTCAGCTGATGAGCCTGATCTGCTCCCAGTCTTTGTGAACATCACTACTGGTCCTGTGAAAGTAAGTTATGGTGGGAAGGGGTAGATTTTCAGCTGCAGAAGTAATAGCACATTCCTTTTCCTTTTTTAGACAATTTAAACAATGAGGTGCTAAAAAGAGGCAATCTTTCTTCCTACCCATCCTTACAAGTACAGACTCAGATTAGGAAGCTCCTGATACTTTCTTCCCTTACAGGCCTTGTGGAAATAGCTGAGGAGTGTGTTGGCTCATGCCTTTTGCCAACCACACACATCTTGATCCAAACAGCAGTTGAACTGCATCTGACATCTCATAGCTAGAGTTATTACGAACATGTAGCTGATTCATGGGATGGTGCTAGAGGAGGGATGCAAAAGCCACTGCATTTCCGGAGAGCACTCTCCCAATGTTATCTCACCTTCCCAGAGCACGGCCTGATTTCCTTGTGTAGCAGTACACTTAGGAAAGGTTGAAAGTTTCTAATCTATTGTTTTGAATTCCCTCTGAAACAATCAAGTGTTTGAAATGAGGAAGGAAGTACTTTCTGACCAGGAGGGTTCCTGGAGTTCAGGAAACTGTGTCACTTTAAGTCACTGGACTTGGGGATATGCTTTCCTTCCGCATGACCCAATTATACACGTCCACCAGAAGAAGAGTACAGCTGTGTATTTAAATTGTGTAAGACCAAATTCCAATTACTGGTGACGGGTAAAATTTGTCAGAACTTCTAGTATCTCCTTCATGGCCTGGATTCAAGTTTGCACTGCAAGTTGTGTGTCATGAAGTTATGAGAAGGAGTGCATGTGAGTAATGGGCAGCAACTAATTCAAATTCATGAGGGAGCTATTCTGTTGGATGTCAGAATGAAATATTCTTGGGTTGAGCTTTCTGAATGAGTCACACCCTGCATGCTTTGCTATAAACTAGCTGCAGTTCGCTGTCATAAATCCATAGAAACTATCCATAGGAGCAGTATAAACCAAACAAGTTCAAGGATTGCCTCTTTCTGTTTCCATTTAGAACCAAAAAATGCAGTTCGTTTGAAGGACATTTTGTATATGAGATTTCTTTTTGGAGGAGAGTGTAAAAAATACGTCTAAGTTAGTTAGCCTGACTTTGGTGGTATTAGCCGTGGAACTTCTCCCATATCCTGAGCTGGGAAGGCAGCATACTCTGTGTTATGTATTCCAAGAGTTTGTAGGCGAGGTACTGTATAAACATAAGATCCCCAAGAGGTAAAAATGTAAATACATGGACATCGATCATTGGTTGTTTGGAAAAATATTGCTAATGCTCAGGAATGTAATGCTCAGGAATGTGGGACAGAACACTTCTTGGAACCATCACAATTGCTACAAATCAGAATGAATGAATGAATATGAATGTGTTCCTAACATTATTACCACACAGTTCTTTCTTTAGAATTAAATTTATAGTAAGAGCTACAACTTGGTGCCTTTCACAGTGGAGAGATGCGATCATCATGAAACAAACTTTCATAATATAATTGCACCATGACATTTGAAATCGCTTTTCTAATTTGTCACCTTCATATTTTTTGTGCCTGTTGTTGTCAGCAACTAAGTCTTAGGGTTAGTGTTACTGTTTAAGTTGTGCAAGAAGAAATATTTTTGATGTCTAGTTTCAAAACTGAAAGCCTTCCTTTGGCAGTTCTTTTACTAATAAAGCTATCTGAAAATGTCTGCAAGAACAAAGTAAGTATAAAAGGGCATGTCCTGAAGGCTTAAAGTGGCTGGAAGTCAATGCTGTGAGTAGAGGGATTACAGAAATCCCAGTGACAGCATATGGTGAAAATATCCAGTCATGACAGTGGATTAGATTTCTTTATATAGGAAAAAAAGAAGGAGCAGCATATAATTTTTTCCCTTCCACTGCTTGATGGCTAATTGTATTAATTGAGAGGTCGCTTAATACCTGAGCTTCTCAGAACCTTCTTACAGCTAAGGCTTTTCTGATGGCAGGAAAAAATGCTATTTTTCATTAAAGTTGTAATGATAATTCTGATGCTAATTAAATGTCAAACTCCATTCTCAAAGCATATTTTTTACCAGGTGAACTTCTCATATTCTCATCTGCCAGAATTTATCAGTAAAGCAGGTCGTTAGAGTTCTGCTCCAATGTAATCGGGAAGAGCATTACAAATGAGAGAGATAAATACTGCTGAAAGATAATAAACTATCTGCAGTAACTAGCATTTGTAGTTTAGCCTTGTTACTAGCACGTGCAAAGTTAATGAGGTTTGTATTTATCCCAGCTCTAATACACAGTGGTTTTATTTTTTTTTAAACTAAATATTTAGCATGTTGTCTTCATATTCTCTAAGCAATATTTGGTTTGTGTTATGGTTGGCTCCAGTTCCCATACAGCATGGAAGTCTTTCCAGGAAAAATGAGCTGAGCCTTATCAGAGGAAATCAGCAGTGAAACAAGAGGTGCATTTAATTAACACTGGCACAGCTCTTATCCAAGTTCTCTGAGACCATGACCCAGAGGGCTACATCACTCTCACAGGTGGACTGTTGACATCATTGCTTGGCTTAACGGAGTGATGGCAGGAAAGTTGCTGGAGTATATGTAGGAAACCAGTGAGATCATTCACTAGCAATGCTTGGGTGGGGAGTTATTAGATTTTTGTAGTATGTGTGTTTCTCTCCACACCCACCCAAAAAGCCATAGCAGTTTGGCGCTTTCTCACATTCAGCCACATTTCCATTGTTCTTTTTCATGTGAGTTGCAAGAATGCAGGAAGGTCATAGAAGTAAATAAAACCTCTTGCCTTTTGCTTTTGTGAAGTGATGCTACCAAGTGACTGGTACAGGAAATAAATCTGTGTTTGAATCACAGTGAGATTTTTAAGAATATAGTACTCTTCTCCAGCCATGCACTTTCATTTCAATGGGTTAAAATTACAGGCATGGTCACTCTGAAAATATGTGGAGCCTTTGGAGTCATGCCAGCTTCCAAATTCTCACAATGAACTGACATCCCCCAGATATCAACATATCTAGAGAAAGGTCAACCTATTACAGAAATATTTTTCTCCTTGTAGAAAAAGAAGTTCAGGTCTCTGGAACTAGTGCTGAAACTACATCCCCTTGGAAGGAACTCTTGGGGTGACCCAGTGTAGTTTGAAATCAGTGTGTGGGAGGAACAAAGCTCTAGTTCACTTGTGGGTGAGAACCAAGACTGTCCTGCCAAAATATTACCTAGATATTGTAAGAGGGAAAAGACCTCGCAAGTAAATATTTTTATTAATACTTTCAGGAGGAAAATATTTTTCCCTGTTGAATAAATTTCTTCTTTCTTAGTGGTTAAGGGCTTAACAAGTTTTGAGAAAGTCTGTTGAACATAAGCTGGAGTCCAGGCCACCTGAAGTGAAATTGCAGTTTTTCAGTGGTGCATGATGCTCAGTTTGTCTCCAAATTGTCATTTTGTCACTTTTCTCAGGTGCTTTTATGGGACAGATGAATAATTATTGTTTGATTGCTCAACTCATTCTGGTGATCTGTGTAACACAGGATAATGTTTCAAAAACATAAAGGATGGTGAGGTTTATATTGGCTTTGTAAAACATTCAGCTTGCAGTTCAATTTTATATTTTTTACAAAGGTTTTAAGCTCTGCTCTGACCACTCTTGGTCAAAAAAAATGTCCCTGGGGATGTGGCATTTGGCACCTGCCATTGGTGTTGTATAGTCGCTGTGTTGTAGCAGTGCTCAGAACAGCTAGTTGTGAAAGCTAGGTGCTCACAGACTCTGTGGGCTGGTTTTGAGATAACTGCAAGAAGTGTGTAAGCAGTAAGAGTAAAGGAAAGTACGTTAAAAATTGTTTAGTTCTAAATGAAAATTGGTAACAGGAAACGAAAAGCTGCCCTCTGTTAGATGATGTGCCTTCTGAATTACAAAGGGTGCATAATTTCAGTACAGTGACAGTCTGTGCACACCTGGAAATGCTGAATGACGTTGTACTTGGTGGAAGGCTGATAAATTATTCACGATAGGGTTGGAGGGCTGGGCATGATAGGTGTGATTGATGGCTGGAAGTGAGGATGAGGGCAGTCAACCTCAGTGTGTTGTGTCTAGAAGCTAGAGGCTGAGGGGTTAGTTAGTAGGCTGAGGTTAGTGTAATAACAGGAAATCCACTTCTGGCCTTTGGTGAATTGCATGATGTGGTTGTGGATGGTCCTGGGTTGGCCAGAGAGAAGAGGGTCTCGGTAGGTGAGGTAGAAGTAGTCCTAAGTGAATGATTTAGCTGAAGGGCTGAGGAAAAAGTTGTAGATTATAATGGAATGGTTTGCCTTTGCAAACATCCCAGGTGCGTGGACTATGAGGCTGTTAAGATTCAAGGATGGCTGTGGCCATTTGTGATCAGGAGATGGGAATAGAAGATTGAGGGCAAGATTGGAAAGATGGGATTGGCTGGAAAGGAAAAAACTGAGAGTTGTACCGATGGGAGGAGATAGCTGTGAAATTATTTGAAGACACATCCAAGATGTACATGGACAACTGGAAGAGATCACTGACATAAAAGCCACAAGGGTTAAAGAGCTTTGAAGATGTTCCAAAAGCATTAGTTAAAACAATGACATGACTTAAGATCTGGGCAGGAAGAAGTCATGTGAGTAATGAATGTAGTTACAGGAGAACAGAACATGCCTTGCTGATGACTAAGATTTTTTTTTTTTTTTTGATTTAAGAGGAAAAGGGTAGAGTTTAGCTGGCTTAAAAATATCATTTTCATTTCTGTAACTTTTGTAAGTGAATAGAAAAGAATGTATTTCAATGATAGAAATTTCCATATAATCTGTGCATTTACTGTCTACTTCACCTGTTTTAAACTGATGTGGATAAGCCAGTGCTTGTTGGAAATACAGAGTAAGTATACATTGCTTTGGATCACTGTACCTCCATGCCATGGCTGTGGCACAGGCATACGGTAAAATATTGTCTTACAACCTGAAATGACACCCAAAAACACCCCACAAACCAGCCTCTCTTCCTCCTCTGCCATATCTTGACAAATAATAAAGGCAAAAGACTTAGATTCTGTATAGTTCATGCTGTCACTGTTGTTTGTTTGCCAGTAAGCATTGTTTATCCTACATCATAATAATGTACCATATATTGCCTTTTCTGAATGAAAGGCCATGTCCCATTGCTGGCCAGATTAAATTTGTAGCTTATTATTGCTTCATTCCACCTCACCCTACATTCCTTGAGGGCCAGCACTTGTAGTTAGAGAAATGAATGAATGAATGGTTTTGATTTGTTTTCTACTGAGGAGAAAAAGTTTTGTATCTTCACAGGAAAAAGTTGTCTGTGTGTGTGTGTGTGTGAATTCAGTGAACTGAACTGTTGAAGGAAAACCTGTTTTTTGGGACAGGATAAATTCATGTAGATAACATATCAAAGAAGAAAATAGACCCTGTAGTTTGGTAAGCTATTTAATGTTTAGTTTTGATGAGATTCTTTTCTTACTACAACCTCCATTGTAAGTAATTTCAGTATGACTCTTGTGAAATTATTTCTTTGTGTCCAATGTCCACTATTTTCCAAAATTTTCCCATCTTACCATATTTTAAACCTTGTTAGAGATTTTTTCTATGCAAGTGTTTAAATTTGGTTTTAAATAAAATAAACTTTTTTGTGACAAAAATGAATCACCTCTATTTCTTGTTTCAGTCAGGTTTCCTTGGTCATCATTTCCAAGTATATTTATATTAAATACATCCATAGAAAGTAGCGTTATGTTCAAGCTCTTAGACATGTCAATGTTAACCCAAAGTAGTTTATCTGAATAGGTAAACTTTAAACTTATTTACAAGTACAAGAGGTGCCTTTCACGAATCACTTTAGCCAGAAAAAGTTTCATCCCCTGAAAATGCATTTTGATAGTCTCCCATCTCTTGAGGAAGTTTTACCTAACCTCCTGTGAAAGGGCATGGAAGGTATGGTGAATCAGAGCAGCTGCCGAGGAATTTCCCAGGCTGGTATGCCAGGATCCCAAGGGCTTGAGCACAGGTTTACAGTTAAGATGAGCTGACTCGACACCCCAACCCAGGCAGTGTGGACTCACTGATCACAGGTAGTGCCTGGCCAGTGCGGACAAGTTTAAGCGATGCTGGAACCAAGAGAACTCATTATGCTCTGAAACAGTTTTGTTCATTGTGGTTGTGAATGTCTTGCCCTCATCAGAGCTGAGAAGTTGTATGTAATGAACTCAGCACAGCTGTCATAGGCTTGCAGATGCCATCAGTGCAGGTAGTTGGGAATCACCTGTAGTGCACGTGGAGCCAAGGGCGCACCTCTGGGAAAGCATCCTTTCCTCAAGGCCTTCAAGGAGCCTGGGAGTCATTAAGATCCTTGCTGTCGGTTCAGTGAGACCTACCTGTGATCATAACCAGTTCGGGTATGTCTTCTATCTGTTTCATTCCCTTGTCTCTGATTTACAGTCCATGATCCCCGGTAACAATGGATATGGCTGCATCAGTTAAGAAAGGAAAACACGAGTGACTGATACTCCATACGGAGAGTAGGGCTCTTTAAATGATGTACATTAGCTTCTTTGCTTGGGGCTTGCTTTTAACAAAGATGTATCACTTAAAAGTGGGAAGTGCAATTTGGACAGAAGCCAGCACCAATTTTGGACACCTGCCCTTGGATTTTATGCATGACTTCAGACAAGAAATAGGGATGTTGCAGTGGAAATGCAGGCACGTGCAAGTTTGAGCAGTTAGTGAATGCCTTTTGCTGGGTGTTCTGCAGGGCAAAGAGGGAAGCAGGTGGGTGAGTTGTGGCAGCTTCTCTGTGGTGCAGCAGCTGCCTGCCCACCTACAGCTCTGACCATGCTGGTTAGCACACCTGATGTGTGTCCAGAGCAGGTAAGTGGGTTTGGTGAAGAGCTCATTCAATCAGCCTGGTACATGTGGACTAGGATCAAATGTGAAGAGCTCAAAAATCAGTTTATGGAATGCCTTGAAACAGCAGTGTTAAGGGTTTGATTATGCTGTCCATATGGAATATGGACAGGCTTGAGCATTAGAGAGGGCAGCTAGGTATTTCTTCCCCCATTCATGATATTTTGGGTGACTTGCTGTGTGAAGAGGCTGATGCTGCCAGACTCAGGGGTCACTGAATCTGATTACTTCTGGGCAGGATGGGTATCGCTGCTGCCTATCATGGTTCAGTGTGGTAGTAGCAGCCATAATTCTGTCACTTCCAGCTTTTTGCTGTTCCTCTGTATAGGGAGAAATTGAAATTATATTTCATGCTCCCTATTTTTGTTTGTTCAGCCTGATAATCTTCCTCAGTTGAAGAAATTGCAGTTTCTGAAAAGGTTCTCTATGGCCCAAATGGGAAATTTAGAGATTCAGCCCAAACCATTGTCCTTTCAACATTCTTACAGATGTATTTTTCAAATGCTGATTTGAAAATTTTAGAAGTATTGATTCCTTGATAGCAGGAAAAAACTTTACAGTTTGAACCAAGTGAGTGAATTGTTTCCAAACTGTCCAGTAGGACAAACTATTTAGCAGATGTAGATAGCTGTATATTTGAGCTTGGCAACTTACTGTTACTGAAACTCTAAAAATGATTTAAAGCTAATAGCAGGAACCTAGCTGGAGGCTGCAAGTCTGTGACTGAACAGTTTTATTGAGTTCTGGATAAATAAGTGAAAGATGTTTTGAGCTTAATGTTCCCAGCAACTTGCTTTCTTTCGTTAAATTGCGAAATATAAAATAAATAGTGTGCTAATTAACATTAAAGAGGAATGAATATTTGTGCCTTCTGGTCAAGGGATTATCCTTGTTAAAACAGGAAATGGACTCTGATTTCCTTTTTTTTAAGTATTTTCTCCATAAATTTTGTGTGACAATGTGAGGTTAAAAATAGGCTATACTTTTACACAGTAAAATATATATCTATTATTAGTTAACAAATAGCTTTTATAGGGAAGGAAGGGCATTTTCCAGATTGTTTTATACTGAAATAAATGCATCCTGCATTTGTTATGCACAAAATAGTATTTACTGCGAAGTTAGAAACTGAGTTTCTCTAATTTATTACGTTGTGACGTGGACTATAAAAGCTATAATGCTCAACATTTTCATCTGCCTCTTTGTATTAGTAATTTGCTAGACAAGGAAAATTTTGTCTTCTTTTTTAAAATAAGGAGTCCAGAGGTAAGAACAATAAGGTCCCTCTGACAATTCTGGGGCAGGATCATCAATAAAATTCACGATTTCCTGGCCTACAAAATCATGAAATGTTTATGTCTAAGAATGTGAAGAATCAGCATGGGGTATTTCCATTGGAGTAGGCTGACCTTCATTCTGTGCATGATGCTAAAAGATAAAGTTATGCTGCTACTCCTCCCCTACTCCACCCACCCGCCTACATAAAAATCCTTAAGTATTTCCTGAGATATTCCTTATTGTGTCCTTATTTTAAAGAATACAAAAGGTACAAATGCTGGCATACTGAATTTTGCTTTTGATAAGTGGTAATGGCTTTGCTTTGAAAAGAGCACTCTTTCTTTACTTATGAAATTAGGAAATGCCATGAATAGAGCATTACCTTTTGACCAACTTGGCCTCACATCAGGTCCTGTGTGCAGTTTTGGGTGCCGCATAAAAAAAGAGATATAAAGCTATTTAGAGAGCATCCAGAGGAGAGCTATGAAGATGGTGGTGGATGTGGAGCAGAAGCTCTATGAGGAGCAGCTGAAATCACTTAGTTTCTGAAATGAATAGAAGAGGAGTCTGAGGGGAAGACATCATTGCAGTCTACAACTTCCTCTGTCTCGTGGCCAGTGATAGGATCTGAGGCAATGGCATGAAGCTGTGTCAGGAGAGTATTCCCAGTGGAACACGCTGGATAATGGTGCTGTCTGGGACAGCTGCAAGAGACCCGAGATGTGGCACCAGATGGGCGTGTGTTCACTTCTACAGCAAAGTTTGGCTTCTTTGAGAAAATTTTGACTCTTACCTCCATAACCATCCACTGGATGATGCTAGCCATGTCAGTGCTTGACACTTTACAGGTTAGTGCCTGGCAGCTGGACATGCAGCTTTTCTTGAAGTCATATAAAAATGCTTGATACAATTGGAACATTCTTTTTAACTGGGTTCACATTTTTAATAATGTTTTTTAATAACATGTCAAAGTTGGGTGAACAGTTTCTCTCTAGAGACTCCGTATTTTCAGAAGATAAAATTCTGTAGTTGCATGATATTTTAGACTGGAGTGCCTGACTGCAGCATCTTTGTTTAATAAGCATGTTTCTTTAGACAACATAAGGAGCTCGACTTTAGGCTTAGTAAGAAAAGGTAGTGACATGAAGAAATTCAGAATGGGCTATTCAGTCTTATATAGGAATGTTGCAACTGGAAAGAAAGTATTTTAGAAATGTTAAAGTTCTGCACAAGATGTCCTACTTCAAGCTCAGCAATGCTCTGAAGACTTTGAGTCTAAAGTTAACCTCAGAGTACATGCTTTCAGGAAAAGTAGTGAGAATTAGGTAATCAGGTCATGGTTCCTTTTCTGCACAACTGCTCAGGGGCTATTTTTTCATGTGCAGGTTTTTACTTCACTTTTTTTAGTTGGAGACTACATGTCTACAGAATTTTAAAAGGATGGTTGAGTCCAAATCAGCTTTCTTGTTTTTACAAATATGCAAAATGGCACAGAGATACCAAGTTCCAATCATCATTTAGCAACCAACTCATAAATGGTTAAACATATGGAGGATTGTGATAGTCACAGAAATATCATTTATATCCCCTGCAATCTTCAGAATATCTTGGTCTGATTCTCCTTAAATTCTGGTTTTATAATCAAAAGCAGTTATAAAGGAACACTGGGTATGTGTTGATGAGAAAGCGGCAGTGTTGGATGGGAAAGGATTGCATAATAACTCTCACTGAAGTGGCAAATCTTATGCATCTTGTAAGGCACCTACCAGGCTAACACTCTACAAATACTGAATAACAAGTGTGTCTTGAGGTAGCCTTCTGGTTTCAGTGTTGCAATCAAATGAGCATACCATAAGCGAAAGCAGCAGAGAAATGTAGAAAATGTGTTTGCCTTTGAGTAAATCATCAGTAAGCTCTTATGCTGAGATGATCTGGTTTTGTTACTTGCTCACTCAATAAAAACAACTAGGAGACTGAGGCTGGAAGAACTATGACAATTTGTCACCTGTAGAAACCTGTTGAGCTGTTTCTAGTCTTTTTTAAGGTCAACTTAAATAACTGAAAATAAATCTGGCCTGATTTTACTTCTCACTTACATTTTTTCACAAAACAGCATGAAATTCAACACCACTTAAGAGTTCCTGCTTGGCTCCTTATTTTCAGTCTGCTGTGAGGGGCTGGAGAAGTACTGAGAAGTACTGCTGGAGAAGTGTACTTGGGGACACCTGAGACTGTGGAATCTCAGTGGTGTTAATTTATATTACACTTTTTCTTTTAGGCAATGCTATTCATAATATAATATGGCAAATGCACCCCCAAAAAAGAAGTAGTAAACATCATATAGGTGGTACCACTGAGTTGTTTTTTCCCAGTTCCGTTTTCTACACCTGCCTCTCACTGCTCAGAAGTTATTGCATTTGCACAGCTCTCAAAAACTGCTGACGCTCAGAAGTGAACTGCTAATCTAAGAGTTTGTACAAGGAAGCTGTATGACAAAAGCTGTGACTTTTACCTTTCTTTGATTCGTGAAATAGCCCAAAATACAGAGGTCTGTGGTTATTTTGCTGGAAGAGAAAAGCTAGTTTGGTATCTTACGTGCAGTGCTGTTCATATTATGAGATTATAAATGCCTGATTTCCCTGCTCACAGCAAAGTTCCCTTGTGAGCATCTCCAGGCTTCGTTCTGCCAGTGATTGCACAGAAGGCTGTCCTGCAGATTTTTCTCACCATCTAGCTCATGGTTTTGTCTCAGATCCAATTTCAGGTTTCCAAGGGTGTTACTACTGTGCAGGATATGTGTCTGTTTGAAAGGAGGTTGATGTGTAAATAGTGCTCCTGCTCTCCTATCATTTTACTCTTTTTGTAGAATCAATTAGTTTGGAAAAGACCTCTGAGATCATGGATTTCAACCTGTGACCAAACACCACCTTGTCAACTATACCATGGCACTGAGTGCCACTGCAGTCTTACCTTAAAGACCTCCAGGGATGGTGACTCCACCGCCTCCCTGGGAAGCCCAATCCAGTATCTAATCACCCTTTCTGTGAAGACATTCCTCCTAATATCCATACTGAACCTCCCCTGCTGCAGTTTGAGGCTATATCCTCTCATCCTGTTGCTGATTGCCTGGGAGAAGAGGCTGACCCCCACCTGGCTACACCCTCCTTTCAGGGAGCTGTGGAGAGCAGTAAGGTCATTCCTGAGCCTCCTCTTCTCCAGATTAAACACCCCCAGCTCCCTTTAGTCACTCATCAGACTTGTGCTTCAGACCCTTCACCAGCTCTGTTGCCCTTCTCTGGACTCACTCCAGCACCATGATGTCCTTCTTATAGTGAGGGGCCTGGAACTGGACACAGCACTCGATGTGTGGCCTCACTACAGGGGAATAATCCCTTCCCTGCGCCTGCTGGCCGCACTATTGCTGGTCCAGGCCAGGATGCCATCGGCCTTCTTGGCCACCTGGGCACATTCTGGCTCATGGTCAGCTGCTGTTGACCAGCACACCCAGGACTTTCTCTGTTGGGCAGCTTTCCAGCTGCTGTTCCCCCAGCCTGTAGCCCTGCCTGGGGCTGTTGTGATCCAAGTGTAGGACACAGCACTTAGCCTTGTTGAACCTTCTGTAATGCCCATTCAAACCCTGCCTCAAAAGGGAGTATTCCTGCTCTTGTATGCACTTTATCAGTATCCAGAGGAAATGTATTTGCTATACAGATCAGTTCCTATTCATCTTTGCCATTGACCAGCATTTTTTGAGAGGTATCTCTTTCTTGTTGAAAGTGTTTTAAGGATTCCTGTGTATTTATGTTGAAGAGACAGTTTTCCACCCATTGGTTTATATGTGTTTGTCTTAATTCATAATGTTATTACTGGAGGTGGAGTGCAATGAATGGAGCAGTCATCATGTGATGTAAGAAGAATTTCTGTATAAGTACAGAAAAATGTAAACTGTGGGAATGAATTTGTTGATAGAAGGGTGCTTGTAGTTTGATCATCAGGTATTTGTGGAAAATCTCTCTGTAACTGGAGGCATTTCTGCTGACAGTTGAGAGTATTAGGAATCATCATTCTGTTGCTTATCCATATTTTGTTTGGATTGTAGACTGCATTGAAAATGTATGCAATTTTTTGCCCATTAAACCATGCCTTCATTGTGTTCAGTTTTCACACATAGGATTGCAACAAATGGATATGATGTCATAGATGACCATCATATCTTCATTATAGTGGTCAAAAACCTGACCTTTTTACTCTTTTTTTCCACCTCTTCCTTTTCTCTCTCTTTTTTTTTTTTTTTAATTTTTTAAATTTTTTTTCCTCCTTTTTTTCTCTCTTTTTTTCCTTCTGGGAGCTTTTTTGGCATCTGGAGGCAGTTTATATTTGACATGTTTGACATAAAGGATGGAATGTGTCCAGTTTGGGAAGCAGAAAAGCTAGTGGAGGAAAAAAAATTAATCATTGCATTGCAAAAATTAAGAATATTCATTCTGGTCCTTCAAGCAGAAATAGTTTTTGGTTTCAGCTCAGGATATACATGAGAATAAATTGTAATTAAAGGGCTTTATTTAAATGGAGAGAATTTAGTTGTGTTATTGGCACCATAAAACTTTACGTTTTATGGAAACAAAATGGCAAACGAGATTATGGCATGCATTAAACATAAAATGTGTAATTTACATTTTTAGGGATCCAGGCAAGAGGAAGTTGTATATTAAAAAAAAAAAACAAACAAACAAACAAAAAAAAAAACAACCAATAACCACATACATGCTGTTCTCAGGATCAGTCCTGGACTGAAAAGTATATGTATCCAAATGTGGGATTTTTCTGTGTGGTCAGAATTTCAAAATGCACATGCCAATGGTCCTGAGTTCCTCCAAAGAATGGAGGTGTTTCCATGTGCCAGCAACACCTGTCCAAAAGAGCAGGAGCGTGAATACCCTCAAAGTGTGTGTTCTTACCCCCTTTCTTCTGTCTGTGTAGTTGTAAAGGGGACACTTGCTGGCCCCCTCTCTGTCACTCAAATCCACATTTTACTTCTTGAGTATGAAGTGTTACATCCCTTTGCATTAGTGTCACTATGTCTTGTTCTTCCAGGCTTGTCAAAAAGGATAGAGGGTGGGGAGGGAGGTCAATTAGAAGAGTTCTGGCTTCTTCCAGGCATGAGTGAGCCAGGGAATGTACTGAATTAAAGGTGTGTTCTTAATGGCACTTGCTTGAGCAGTAAGCAGCTTTTACATCCTAAATTCAGTCTCAGAAAGTCCTGAACTTTTCATGATCTTCAGCTCTCTGCTCCAGCTCTCCTTCACATGTTGTGTTACTGTTTATGGGCTGGTGTTGCTGGCTCTCTTTATTCAGACGTAACCTCTGGAAACCAAGGCAGTCTGCTGTATTAAGACTCCTGCCAAATGTGATTCTTGGAAGACATAATTTAGCCTTTGCCACAGAGTGAGCTTCTACTTTTTAAAATTGTTTTGGTAAATTGTACTTTGCCCTCCAGTTAAGTTTAGTGAAAACCAACAAAAAGAAAGTAGAAAGGCAATTTGTGTGAAGCCTCAAGAAATTTCTTGTGGGTAAATTGATCAAAAAAGTTGACGAATTAAAGGAAAGTTTAGAAGAAAGGTTGCCAAGTGCATAAAATACATTTGTTTTAATTGTAAAATGAATTCAAACCTTCACCTAAATCAATTTTAACTGAAGTGTAAAGATCTCTCTGGTTTGAGCCAGTGCTATTGGTAGTGTTGCATTAGTGTGTCATTTTGCATGAGGTAAAATGACCTACAGGACAACATTAAATTGAAATTGCTACACTGGTTTGTAAATTGAGGAGAAACCTCCAGATATTCAAGGAAGCCAATCCAAATCTGTTCTCTTTGTGATGCCATGATTAGGTCTGCTTTTCTAAATAGATGAGTTAGTGTGTTCATCACTAGTGCAGGTCATGGGGAAGCATTGCCAAATAGTTTGTGTTAGTTTTGTTCCATGTGCGTAGTAAGTCTGATGCAACTTACTGCAGTGAGAACTTCAAAAGATAAATCTGCTCTACTGAGGAACTGTTAAAAGTTTCTTACAAATGGTGAATTAAGTTGCAGGAACTGTTTTAAACCAACAGAAAACTAACAGAACTTAAAGGATTTTTGTAGTTTTATGGAGAAAAAAAAGCTAAGAACTAATTGACTTTTTTGTGTTCAAAGATAAAATGGGAAAGGACATGGCTGTTTAAGGTAAATGCATCTTGGACCCATTCTTTTTCTGTTTTGTGTATCCTGTGGTGCCCTTCAGTCCAACTGTGAAAGAGACTATAGACTAATAGACTTTCAGAGGAAATCAGCTGCTGATTTTTTTTAATCTGTAGAAATAATGAAAGAAAACAATTTCCAAAAAAGAGGGGAAAAAACAATCAGTGTTTCTGCCTTTTCACAACCTAAATAATGTTATTTTCAGCCCTACATAATTCTAACAGCTCTATATAATTTCCATGGAAGAAAAGATTAATTACATTTGAAATTATCTGGCTTTGGATGCAATAGCATATTGATTCTTAATTCCATTGAGGATGAGTTTTAAGATGCATATAATGAATTGTTAATAAGTAGTTCTTTCCTGCTGCTTTAAAAATGCAGTTTTCAGAAACCTTCAACATCTTTATATTCCTTTTGTTGCTTGCTTTGACTGTTTAGACTTTGAGGTCTTCAAAAGGGGAATTTCTCCTAGTTCACAAGCACCAGGGTAGAATTGTTCCTGAAGTTCAGGCTACTGAGATGGATGTTGCTTGTACTACATTAGAGATGGTATTTGTTCTCAGGCCTCAGAGAGGTATAAGGACTCTATGATATCATTACTGCTGCTTCATTGTTTCTATCTTTTAGCAGTTATCTTCTGAAGTCATGCGCCTCTGTTCTTAGCATTTTGCTGATGAGATCTGTTAGTTCAGCTAGTTTTTCTCTCTGCTTCCTGCTATCTTTTCCCAAGTGGCTTTGGTACCATCCCTGTTGGCACAGGTCATATTTCCCCCTTTTTTTTTCCAGTCCCTCTCATTCGCCTCACACTTGTTTCTTCGCCCTGTACTGTTTTCCCACATGTCCTTCAAGGAATAAATAGCTTTCCTAGGTACAAAAAATAATGTTGCAACAGTGCAGCATATCTTGAGGCAAAATTAGGATGGGAAAATAAACTAATTTTCAGTCACTCTGGCTGTCATTGCCACATATTCCCAAGAACCAAGACATACCTGTGCAGGAACCAAGACAGGTGTGCTTGGAGTAGGCACCAAGTGTTGGTTCTAGATGTGCTGGTTTATTCTATACCCTTTAGCAGCAGGTAACAAATAGTCTTTTGGCTCTACACCCTGTTGGCATCTGAGAGGCTCTGTGATTCGCAGAATGTCATTGTTTCTCTTGCTGTGAGGGGCCCCTTTCTTACTTGCCCATTTTGTGTTTCATTTCATAGGTGGCAAATTATTTTCTGTCTTGTCTCCAAAGCTGTGTTCTCAATGTTTGTTTTTCTTTCCAGCTGATAGACTCAAAAAGTTTTGATTTTTCTATTTAATAATTCTGTTTTACATCTCCATTAATCAAAATACGTAATAATTTTCCAAGTAATGTCTTACTTCTCTTCTGAAAGAATGCCACGTGCACACTTAGCTATTTTTCAGTCTTTCTCATGCGTTCCCTTTGGATCAAGCATCTCCTCTGAATAATGCCTTCAGCTGATAGCCAGGAATCGAGGATATTAACTGCAATTTGCAGACTCAGTTACCTAATTGTAAAAGTGGTTGTTGATTTCTTAGTGTACCTACTTATGTCTTGAGGCATTCATGAAAGATAAATAAGGTACGTCAGAAATGACCTTACATTAAGGAGACTAGTTTGGGGGACTGCATATTTTAAAGAGTTTATTTAACTTATATCAGAAGTTACTTCACATACCCTTAGATAAAGGCTGCAAAAAGTGTGTTTTGCAAGTTGTTCATTAATGGATACAAAATCTGTTGTCAGCGGCAGACAAGCGAGATGTCAGCAGTAGATGTTTATTGTGCAATGGACATCCTCAGCAACTCCCAAATGTGCCATTCAAAATCAATCTGCAGTGCCATTCTTCCCATTTGATAGTCTATCATGTGATATATTTGCAGTAACACTCTGTGCCTTTCATAGTGCTTTTTGTCACTAATTTTCTGACACATCGCAGAGGAGACACAAGTCAGGTACAATCCTTGTACTCGGATGAGAAGGAAATTTTCTATCAAAAGCAACACAACTGGGAAATTACCTGACTTTTGTGGAAATCAAGCTAGTATTGCTAGCAGTAGTGTGTGCCACTTGAGGCCTTGTTTGAATGACAGTGCAACCCAAGTCTTAAAATCCTTTGAGATGTTGAAGCTTGTTATATTTATTCCAAAACATTTCCGTATGCACAGAGTAACTAAGTAATATGCAGGGCACATTTAGTGACCCACATGTTAACTGGCAGATGCCACAGATGTGCAGATATTAAAAAGCTGATGACGTGAGTGTGTATACGAAATCAAGCTTATCACATCAGAGAAAGATGGCCAGTCCCAAGTTAGCTTACACAGACCCAAGACAAAGCTCCTGCAGTCCCACAGGACCATCCCCTTGGCTGTGGATGAGCAAGGGCAGGGCTGCAGTCTGGACATGAGTACTGTTTTAATAACCTACACGTATTTCATTTCACGTTGTCAGTTTTATCTCTGCCAAAGCACCTATAACCTCATGCTGCCAATCCATTTTGGTGCTGGAAACATTTGGAAAGCTTTGATTTATAGTAAAGACTTGCCCTTCCTTCTAAAATGCCTGTCTCGTGTTTCCTGTCTTCATCATTATCCATCTGATCATTCTTGTTCCATTTCAGTAACTGTAGGTTTTTGAGATGTGATGAGCCTTTTCTTCTGGGGAGAAAACCTTCTGAAAAAAGTTAACACAGAAAGAAGAAGCAAACATTTTGTTGTGCATGACAGTGTACGGAACAGACTAGTCAGTATTTTGTGGTTTCAACATTGCTTGGTGTCTTGGTTTGGAAAGACAGGTATCTGCCAGGGAAAGCCAGAGCTCCCCTTGGAATGAAGAATGCAAACTCCCTCCCTCCAAATTACTATAATTTTGCAATTAGGAGCTTTTGGGCAAAGATGCGGGAATAGGAATAACAGTTTTTTCTAGGAATATTTAAAAATACAAATGGAGCAGTACAAAAAAGCAAGCAAGCAAACAAGCAATAATCCTAGAAACACTGACAGAGTCAGAGATATAACCTGACACCCTGTTGGTCAGGGTGTTTGAAGTAGTCCAAATAAGTCCTTCTGGAGTAACAGATGTGGTTCTGTTGACATAAAGATGATCCTGTAGAAAGGGCCCAGTGGTGGTGAGATGGGTACAGTCTTCCTCTGGAACCCAGTGGCAAACAGGCTGCCTTGGTGTTTCTGACTCCCAGTTTTTATCTAGGCTGGCTCCTCCCACTGGGTGGAGCATCTCACAATGAGATGATGCAATTGTATCAGTCATATGGTGTGAGCCTTAATGGCCCATTAACAGCAGATATGCCCCGGAGGGAGGATGGGTCGTGGAAGAGATAAGGAATAATGTTCCACCTGGTTTTAACAGCTGGCTTATTAACAAATGACCCCTTCCCCCCCCCCCCCCCCCACCCCAGAGTTATGAGGAATGGATTATACAAGAGATAAACACCTCCCCAACCAGTTTCAACAGATGGAAATAGAATACACATTTTTGGTTACATATTGCAAACCAAGACACTTGGATAATTTGATTGGATTACACAGTTGTTTTTCCTGTGTGCATTGCCCATATTGAGAGTTTGCTGCTTTATTGCTGTAGAATATGCTCTTTCTTAACAGAAAGAGGCTAAGAGCAGAGGAAAATTGAGAGTTCTGCAGTGGTAAGGACATGGAGTTTGCAAGCTGAATGATGTTGTTGACGTGTCGTATAGACCAGGTCATTTATGTTTAATAGACTGTAAATCAGAGAATCTGTTTCTTGGACTGCTGTTTGAAAACTTGGTTCAGGTGGGATGAACCCTAGTGCCAGCAGAGTCTCATCAAGTTTCTCTGTGAGTTACTGGGGAATGAAGAAGCGTGTAGCAGGCACTGCTTCAATCTGCCCACCGCACAAGCCACCAATACATGAGAAGTAATCTAAGATGTTTGTACTGTGAGTAAGAAAAGGCATACCGAAATGGTGCCAGTGATGAAGATGCAGCTTCCAGTTGAAGTGCAAGCTGTTGAGGGATTCTGAATGTGGCTTAATCACTCCATGCTAAAATCTTCATTGCTAGTGTTGCACCTGTTGTGTTAAAGTTCACATGTGTGTGGGCATGAGTTACCTCCTCAGTTTTGCCATGCAGGTCTGTCTTGTACTATTTAAGTGGTGCTAGAGTTCTACTTAAAATAGCACAATTTTGTCCAATCAACACCTTTGGCAAATGTGACATTGATTGCATTTTTTTTGTATTTTTTCCGAATATTTAATGTCTTATGCTGAAAGGAATGCATTTTCTTCTTTGCTCTGTGCAAGCTTTTGTATATCAAATTTGCTTTTATACAGCCTTACTTCTTTTGTAGAGGTTTGTGTTTAGTCTGTTGTTGGGGCTGTATTTAAGATTAATATTCGTATTGTTGCTGGTAATAACTTCTAAGTTCAAGCTGGTGGAGGTAAGTATTTGCTCCCATTCCATTTCAGACAGTCTCAGAGGATTTATTTAAAGTGTGCCTTCCAGCCCCCCTCACTTGCTCCTTGGAAATAAACCTGGATCCAAGCTGGATGATCAGTACCAACATGAAGGACCATGCTTGACTTCAATAAAATTTCTCTTTCTTAGCATTTATTCTTCTGCCTTGCCCTGGGGATTACACCACTGAAGATAAATGTAACTTACAATAGTGAGCACAACAGTGCTATCTGTCTTTCTGCACAATAAATGTTTGTTATCTTTCCAAAAAATGTGTGGTGACTAGCCAGACAGCAAGCAAATGCCATTTCATACACCTGTGTGCCAGATGTTTTACAGCTGTGCACATGCTGCTGCTGCTGAACCTCCTGTGAGTGTCATGGGACAATTGATTCAGGAGAAGTATGGATTTTTCTCTTGGGATGGGCTGAAATGGCAGAGGAGGAGATGGCTGCCAGTCAAAGGAACTGCATAACACAATTAAGAAACAAATCTTTTCTCATCTTCTTTGGGGATATTGCTAACACTGAGAGTTAGAAATATTTCCTCTGGCTTCTTCACAGCTAAAATATTTTTTTACAGCCCCTCAAAGTCTAATGAAATTAAAGTAGGTATTATTGAAATTTGGTTTGTTAGCATACAGGTGAACCGATTCTTGTAGTGAGCAGCATAGATAGAGTCATGTGTTACAAAGCTAGATAGGAATTAATGACTATAAAATTCATATTGTTTTTAAGGGTAGCTAGGTATCTGAATGTCACAAAGCTTGGAAAATCTTCTTCTTGCTGAACATTGGGATTTTATTCCTGGAACAGACTTTTCTATTTCTTAGATCTTAAAACTATGGCCAGTGTGACAAAGGACATGGTCCTATCATCACAATCCCCATCCCTTTTCTTTCTTTATGACTCCTGCAATGATTCTTCTTTACAAAGTACTTTGCAGCATTTTCGTCTGAAGCCTGAAAAATTCTGTAAGGAAGTCAGTGGGTTTTACTATTGTGTAATCTTTTATTTGTTTAGCTATCATAACTCACTGCTTTGTATGTCAGAATGAAAGCTCCAGCAACTGATATGGTGCACATGGTATTTGCAGTCAAATCTCAGTGTAGCTGCAGCTGGATTCTGTGTCACATCTCTAAAGAGTGGAAGGAGGATATCACACACTGCTCTGGGAATGGGGCCAAGGTATTAGACATGAAAGTGGGCAGGCATATGTGCCTTTATGGGGAGAACAGGGGAAGAAGGAGTGTGGTCCTGGAAGTCTGATAGGATTGGACGTATTTTGTTTGCTTTAGAAGCTGACTCAAATTTTGGATTAGCCTCTGTAGTCTAGTCACTGACCCAAAGCTTCTAAGGCTTTTGAAAATCTGTTTTTAAGGTGATAGTTTCAGGATTTTTTTTAGTAGTGTCCTTCCAATTTGGCAATGAAACGTTTTTTTCTGTGGTTTCTTATTTGGTTTCCCAGCTCATGGAGTGGGACTGCAAGTATATGATGTGAGAAAGAGAATTATAGACACTGCTATGATACTGATTCTGGCATGCAGAATTGAAGAAAAAAATATGTCAAATTAGCATCATGGTAACTCAGTGCGAGAGACTTCAGTGGTTGGAAAGGAGATGGCCAAAATCTTATCACTAAAGCACAAACTTCTCCAAAGCTCTGTGTTTAGGCTTTTTAAACTCTTTCCTTGAATTAACTTTTTGATGCTTTTGAGAAGCATTGAGGGTAGTACTTTTCTAGGCTGTGGAGTGGGAGGAGCCCATAGCATGCTGTGCAGTGCAGCATGGAGATCTGTCGCGGTGCAGTGGATGGCACAGTGGGCATGGGAAGGACTGCCTGTGGTTCCAGAGTTACTAGGATGGCCATGAGCAGGGCACTGTGCCTAATGAACACCCTTTGGCTCAATGGCACATTCATCTTCATTAATATCTTTATATTCATCTATTAAGATATAGATATACACACATATATAATGAGCTTTTGCTTCCAAAGACACTGTGGGTGTGCTTTGCCACTTCTGTTATGCTGAGCTGGGTATTGTCAGCATGGGTATAATGGACAAGCAGGGAGGAGGGCAGTCCTGGAGCAACATACAGCCAGGGACAACCCCTTCCCTCTGGTTTTGGGGAATATGACCTGTGCTGCTGAGAAGGCAACTCACACTTTCTGTCTGCTGAATGGGTATTTCTACTTTAACGTCATGCTATGAAGTCCATTTATTTTTAGTCTCAGGCGTAATATGGTTTTTGTGGAGGGTTTTCCCCCTGTGATTGTTTCCTGAATTAGTATATCTTCCTTCACTTTGGCAAGGATTTTCCTTAATAGAAAGTTTCATCATCAGTTATTAGTTTCATGTGACTGGTCTGTGAAGCACACAGGATTATTGAAAGCTATAAAATTTGTGTTAGCTGTTTTCCTGCATCATGATCAAAATTATCTCAGTTGTGTCTCAGTGGGTTTGATCATATAAATTTATTGCTGGTTACCCACAGTAAACCAACAAGCTGCAACCGTGTGACTAGAGCTCAGATGAAATTATCCATTTGCACCCACAGTGGATCAGGGAAAAAGCAGCTGTTAAATAAGTGCTTTAATTGTTTTAGTAATTGTTTTAGTAACAGTTGCTTTGCTTATAGTGGTTCTATAATATTTTTTTGTAGTTACTACTGTCCATAACTTTTGGTCAGTGCTAGTAACATTAGATTACAACTTTATATAACCCTGTTTTTAACCCAAACAACAAAAGTGTTGATGCTCACTACTGGTCTGTAGTGAAGTGGGGAAGGAACTGTGGTAGAACACGGTGTGCTACGAATAGCACCTGATGAACTAGCATGAAGTATCATATTATTAATTGATTTAATAATCCTATGATACTTGAAGGTTAATTGCTTTCTTACAACATAACTGTACTGGACTGTATTTAAATGCATTATTTGATTATCATTTTCTTGAAATACCCAGTTCTGAGATTTTCAGTCCCCCTTCACTCCTCAGCCCCAAATTTGTACTTCCTTTTGCCCTGAAGCATTTTAAGAGCAGTATCTCAAAGCGAAGTGTTTCTTCCTTGTTTACATCCCTTGGGTTAGCTGTGAATGTGCTGGGCACAGTTCTCTTCTTGAGTTAAGCAGAAGCATGGCTGGCTGACAATTCAGGTGGCAGGTAATGCTGAAAGGTGCTTCTCTGAAGTACTTGATCACCTCTAATTAGTTTGGCACATTTACATTCCATATTAGTTTCCTCTTTTTTATATAGACCATATGAAGATTGGCATGGAAGTGTCAATTTTTTATTTTTATTTTTTTATTGGCCTCTAAAATAAAGTTGTCTTCATCACTTGAGAGGACAAGTGCCAGAGGGGTGGATCAGCTTCCCTGCAAGGCTGTGTTGGACACAGCTCTTCCTTACAGACTGGTTACATTACTGCAGTTGGATGCTCTGGAAGGCCCTGCCATAAAGGGAAATGCGGCTGCTGAAACAGTCCTGCTGTAAGTCTCAGGAAGGCAGGCTGGGGCAGACTCAGCCCACGCACTGTTCCCAGTGCTAATTCTCTGCAGAGTGTCTGAGCAAGCTCACCCAAGGTTCCTGTCCTAACAAGACAAAGTACTGCATTGTATATGAAAGGGAGAGTTTTAAGCTGTTTGGCTGCATCCCCAAAGTAAATTAATAGTGCTGGAACCTAGAGTTGGGGCATGCATGGGCTCTGCAGCACACACTGACTAATGTGCTGTGAACTGCAGGTGCAGCATGCCAGGAATGGTGGGAGCATTTCAACCTAGTCAACCCTGTCAATTCAGCCTGTCACTCATCATTTTGCTTTGGGATAGCTGGTTTCAAAGAGAAAGAAATAAAGTAGAAGTCTCATATAAATTAAAATAATAAACTGAAGGCTTATGTGAACAAGATGGGAAAACTTCACAGAAAATTTTGAATAAAAATAGCAATACCATTATTTTTAACTGACTTCCTTTTGACAAGAAACCTTTTTTATTCACAGGCATTCAGAATAGTGGGAATACTACCCACAGATATGGGCATGCCCACCTACCTGCACACTACACACCTTTAGTTGTAGTATACAATTAAGGGTGCTTCCACTTCTGGATTTGCATATTCAGGACAAATTAAGTAATTTAAATCAAATTTCAGAAACGTTCACAAGTAGGTTACATTGTCAAGAATCTGTACCCGGTAAGAAGCAAATGGTAAGCATTCATGGAGATAAAATTCCTCTGTGTATTCTCACGTTCATTTTGATTGGCAAGTAAGTTATTCATCCTTCATAGTGGCTTCCTTCCTGATTATACGGGAATCTTTCATCCTTCCTCCTCCTTTCACCTCTTTTCCCCACCCCAGTATACTGGATGTGTGCTGAAGTAGAGTCAAATACAAAAGTTGTATTGATACACAGTGTAATGCGTTTTAGGATTTTTGCATCTTTGCTGGAAAGCACTTTGGACAGTAGGAGAATTATTTTTGTTGAAACAATTGAAATAATCTGAAATGTTGCAGATTTATTTATTTATTCATTTGCTTGTTTGCTTGCTTGCTTGCTTGTTTATTAATTATTAGGATCCTCCTTTGGATGTTTTCATTCATAGTCTTTCTTAACCCTCCTCTGTATATTTACATCTTTGTTGCTCATAAAAATGCCAAGAGTTATTTTCATTAGGAATAAGGAGAAGACATCCAGGATTCATCCATTTTACCTTTCTGCTTCCTTTATTTTTAGCTTCCCTTGTGCCTCATTTAGAAAGCAGCAGCTGTTTTGCATTCTGAATCACGACATCCTTTCTAACAAGCCACTTTAGAGCATCCTTCCTCAGTATTTTGAGGGATGAAGAAGAGACTTACCAGTACTTTGCTGCTTCTTTCTCATTGCACCATCATGAACTGATAATATGTCATCTATGTGGTGCTGCTCTGTATTGTCAGAGAACTAATTTAATTAATTTTTATTAACAGTCCCTTAATTGAATTTTTGAAAGACAGTTAAAATTACAAACCCAGCACAGGAAGAGCATAGGAAGAATGTCTGGCAGAGCTATACAAATAAATGTATTACTTCAAATATTCCCCATGATGTTGAACAAGACATGTAATTTGTAAAGGATTATGTGTAAGAGGGAGAAAGATACTCAGAGCAATACTGAAGCTTATTCAAGTGGTCAAAGCCAGTAGAAAAGGAAAAAAATAAAGTCAAACATATGAAATCACGAGTGCCTCCAAAGCGCAGTGACTCCTCTTCCCTCTCCCAGACACTCAATCAAAAATAAAATAAAAATTATCCTAATGCCTGTGCTCTGGAAGAGATAAAGAGAAGGCTCCCTCAGGAGAAGGAGCCAAGGTGGTATTACAACCCACAAAGAAGTGGGCATAAAAAAGTGGGGACCACAAGCAAGTAAGGTTTCCTAATAGCTCCAGTTGTTCAGTAACACAAAATGCCCACGTTGTGTAAGGATCATTGAGTCCCATTGCTGCGTTTCCACTGAGCTCGAGAGTTGTTGGTGTTCCCAAGTTGTCGCTTTGAATTCCTTTTGAATCTGTTTTGGGATTACTTGCTGGTAGGATACGCTGATATAATACCATTTAAAAATACCTTCTAGTGAATGTGGCCTGTCTTCCAGAGCTCCCATCCGTTGGCTTATTCAGCAGGTTATCCTAATTTGAACATACAAAACCCATCTGCCACAAGAAACCTGGTAGCTGAGCAAGCTGTGTGTGTCAGTGACCACGCTTCCTTGTATTACTGATAAATGTGCTGCTGCAGAGTCTGTAGTAAGAACAGATTCTTTCACCTTTTTCTGAAGGAAATGTCAGCAATCATTTCAAATTATTTAAATGCCACTTCCTGATGCTTTACATGCACTTTACTGAATAGGCACAACTGGGAGACTTGCTTTACTCCCCAGTCAGGAGGACCATGATGGGAGATCTCGTGAATATAGACACTGACACCTACCAGACGCATGCACGTGTCATGCTGGAATGAGGTACCTTCCAAATTTAAACGGCTGCAAGCATTTAAAATGGCTGCAAGCATTTTTATTCCAGGATAGAAGTGCTTTTTTCTAGGTAAACTGAATTTGCTCTGAAATGTTAACTCAGCTGACGTTTACTTTTGCAACTGGAAAACATTTAAAATCACATTTTCTAAAGGGAAAGCAATTTTTTTCTTTCCTTGGGTTGTTCAAGCCAAATGGACCATTTCATTAAAGATATGTTCTAAATTCTGTTTCCCAGACACAAAAGCCATGATAATCCAAAAATGTGCCTTCTTGTAGGCCTTTCAATATGATTTCCAGTAAAGTTTTTTAAAAAATAGTAGTATATGAGATGAATCCCAGATAACTGCAGTGTAATGTCTAGAGGTTTCATTTTCCAGGGATATACTCATAAAAGTTCATTTTTAGGGGTCTAAAGTAATCTTCATTTTATGGGGCAATTAAAGACTTCTGTTTTGATGTTGTCTGCTGTTCTCTGTGGGATTGATTCAGAATCAATAACATACTGTAGGGGAAAATTCAGCATGACAGTTTGCTGCTGGCATTTCTCTTGGAGAATTGCAGTATTGTCCCAGATGGAAAAGAAACTTAAAAGGTAGTTTTATTTTTTTTATAGGTCTATATTCTAGCTAACCATTCTTCTGCTTATCACTGCAGGTACATGGAACACTGCCTGGTTTTGGAGTCTTTCCCCTTTATAAAGTACAAGTTATGTTAATATTTTTTGACACTTGAGTAAGAAAAATTCTTACATTTTATCAAATTCAAGACAACTGACTACTCTTTGATTATTTCCAGACCCACATAATATCAGTCACAAAGGTAATACTGTATGAGATTTAGGGTTCTGACAGACATGTGTCTACAAATGAAAATCATATTGCTGGAGCTGTATCAGCCCTTGTCTCTCTGAAGGATGGTGGTGCTCTGAGTGCAGGAAATCTGATTTGCTTGTGAATCAGCTCCACAGTGGTTACAGTTTGCTACTTTTAGTGTTTTGTGGGTAAGCCTCTGGTGTTTTCACTTTGCTTTATATCACTCTAAAAGAAAAGAGAAGTGGTTGTCCAGAAAGCGGATTGGGCAGTGACCGAGGTATTTGGGCAACAAGAGCTAAGGGAGTGATGGCAGGAGTGTCTGTCTCAGCCCTTGCTCCAAGTCCCACTGTCCTTGCTGGTAGTCAATCCTAAAGCTGGAGAAGTCCTTTGGTGAACCAGGGAGTAGTCACACAGGCTGCAGACGTGCCCCTCTTGGCAGCAATTTGGGTATAGGTGCCTGTGCTCTGGAAGCTGTAAATCATTGCTGCCTTGGGGAGGAGCCAGGCTCCCAGCCCTGCCTGCCTCAGCCCTCTCTGAAGGAGCAGCAGTGAGAAGAGGTGCCTTTTGTTTCCTTCTTAAGGAGTCTTCACTAGCAAAGAGACCATAAACCTTAAACATCAGGATGAAGTAGGCAAGGGTCAAAATCGTATGAGAGGAAATGAGTAATGAGGACGTCACAGACCATCTCCTGCGTTATTTGGAGTTGTGCCCTGAGTATGTCATTGTTTCCCCTTCTCCCTCACTGAATCTTTTTTTTATATGTATGTTTAATAGTAGCCTCAGTGACAGTGAAATGAATGAGTGCAGTACCTGTTAAATACCAGCTTCCCCTTGTATAGCATCCATCTGTAAACGCACTTGGAACAAACATCTGCTCCCAGAAATTACGCTCTGGACTGTGCTGGTTTTTTCAGTGTCTGTCAGGCTTTTCATCACTTTCCCCAGTAATCCCAGCAGGTCCACAGAATAGTAAAGATCCTTATTTGTGTCACATTGCAACCACTTCAGCTGGCTTCTTAAAACTCCAAAGTTATAACTGGAGGAGCAATGCAACCCTGTTCACAAGAAAGAGAAACGTTTCAGTTGTGAAGGTTGTCATGTATGTTAGGCACACATAACCCAGATTGCTTCTGCATTATAATCTGGATCCCAAAAAAATTAAAATTCATGTAAAGTACCCTTTTCAGGTAAAATTTGAATTGGTGGGTGAGTATCTAGACAGTAATCTTGAAAGGCAGAATGTTGCAGAGACTGTCATACAGCTGCACATTAATATGTGGCCATTCCCTTCTGAAAACAAAGTACTGAACTGGGTTTTAAATATCAGCTTGCACACAGTATGACATGTGGTATTTTGCATAGGCTTGCTGACTTAAAATGTATGTTTAGAGCTGATTGATGTTATCAGAGGTCTGCTGCTATCCCTGAATCAATCTGGCAAAAGGTTCATATTCTTTAGCAACTTGACCACTTTCTTTCTCTCCATTTAATTAAAACTTCTTGGATCATTCTTCACAGAAAACAGTTTTAAGACTCTTGACATGTTACCATGTTTCCAATATTTGAAGTACTGAGAAAGCCAAGAATTTTTGTCGTGTTCATACAGAATTTGTATCTGTAAATCCAAAGTCTTGTGAATTTCATAGACTTGTATTTGTACCTGTGGTGTTATGCATAATTTAAAGGTTATCTGCAGCCATCTCCATACTGCCTGGAAACTAGTTTTTCTTTAAAAATATTTTCAGTCTGTGAAGAGATGCTACCAGGCATTCATATTAATGCTTCTATAAAAGAAGGAAATACTTTCTCACATGTGATTAAAATGTGGAAGTCATTAACACAGGAAAGCCATTGAGTCCAAGAATTAAACGGGACTTCTGAAAGGTTATAGCCATCAACAATATACAGGGTTGTAAGGTTGTAATTAACACAAGTAAGTAGTTTGGAAAAAATGCTAAGCATAGTGTTCAAGGATTCAGTTGGCCTTCAGCTATCAGCTCCCAGCTGGACAGAGATTGCTTTGTCAACCTCCATAGTTCCAGCTTTTCTCCGTACAGCATCTGGCAGCAGCCCGCTTGCGAGACAAAACCCTGGGACACGCACATTTGCTGTGACATGGGACCAACACGCTCCCTGCCTGCCTTCTGGCTGATTTAAAGCATGCAGCTTCTGTAGTCATTGATCACACTGCGCCAGCTTTCACTGCGTGTACAACACCCTGCTGCTGCCTGCATGTAGGGAACAAGGCACTGGGAGCTTTTATTACTAGACTGAATCAAGTGGAAAGATGACGTTCCCAAACAAATAAGGCAAAGTAGATATAGATACTCCCCTCCTTCTTCTAGCTTTGACAGCTCTTTCTCATTCCTGTGTTTCAGCTGTGGTCAGGCACGTGCTCTGCACTATCCTGCAGGGTCAGACACAGTTGCAGTAAAGCAGCAGGAAAACGAAGGAGAGAGAACATGCAGTGGTACACAGGGAGCAGAGTAAAGCCTTTTCTGTATGCACCAGAGAGAAACATCATGCTGCTGGCACTGCGTATGTCAGATTTGCTTTGTGTCTGAGACCCTGAATGAGCTGTGCTGGCTGAAGAGCTCTGCTCCAGACTGTAGGAAAGAACATCAATGCCATTGTATTTGGCACCTGTAGTAAAGATGTGATGCAGAGAGTAGACATGGAAAATAAGTGCTCTGCAGGTAATCTGTCCAGAATGGGATCAAGGAATGCCTGTGACAGTGCAACTAAGCTCCCTCTGAGTTTTTGAAGCTCTTTGTCTCTTTAATTTTCTTGGGATAAAAAGAAGAAAGCAAAATTTCTTGATAACTTTTACAGAAATAATTTTAAAATAGCTTTACTGTCAGTATTTATTCTCACAGTCTGAGAAATGTAATGTGGAAGCAAAGATAAAGCAGCCTTTTCCTATGAATAAACAAGTAATTTTCAAATGAGGATGACTACATGAATTCCAGTTGCTGGAGGGGCTGTTGCTGATGAGATTGCAGCAGGATCTGTGGCTGCATTCAAGGGAGAGCGCTCTTGCTCACCAGCAGCCTCTGTTCAAGGAAGGTGCCCAGGCAGGTGGGTAGCAACACACTGCTGGGGCACTGCAGCTCTCCAGGTGAGTTTGGTGTGCCATTTTGGGAGGATCTGTGTTCATGGGATTGCCAGGAGGGAAGGAAGAAGGCTGGACGTTAGCAGATATGTTAAGGGTTGTGTTTGTTATGTGCCTTGGCTGAGCAGTGGAGTTGTAAGTGATTTCTTTGCCAAAAATGAAAGTTCATTGGCCTTGACTGACCTTGTTTCGATTAGGAAGAGCTGAAGGTATATACCATAAGAGTAAATAAAGCTTATGGCTTTGCCTGCTAGTTTGTTCACTTTGACTTTAGAGGGATTATATTCTAACTGGGTTTTAATTTCTGTTGCCATTTTTTTGTTTTAGTCTTTTTAGGATTTACTCTGCATGTGCACAAAAACCTTTCCATGATGGTGACACTTTCACAATTTTTCTGGTGCTTGAAAGGAAGTTCCTATAGACTGTGTCTGTACTAGATGTTTGCCAGAATAAAAAAATGTTGTGCTAACTTGTGTTGGGATGCAGAAATTCATAAATTCATTACCTTCCTTTTTTTTTTTTTTTTTTGGCCTTTCAGAGACTTCATTTGGGAAAAATACTACCCACAAAACATCTGTTCGGGGGTTGGTTTGTTCTTCAGACTGAAAAAATACGTTTCCAAATAGAGTTGATTTTAATTAGATGGTTTAGCAACATTTTTGTTGCTTTTGTGAATCTATTGTTGTCCCTTGTTTTATTGCAGGAACTGTGGTTAGGGAAGTAACTTACTGCAAGTTCATAGAGAACAAATTGTGAGAAATGGTGAAAGTTGTATAAAAATGCTAACACAGCATTCATTATGTAATAGAAAAATATGTTACATGCAGTGTTATTTTTGAATTTTAGTTATATGAGACTAAGATAAGAATCAGTTACCAATTTCAAGTTGTGTTATCCTGGCAGCACCTTAGCTCCTTTTGGCAAATCATTTAACCTTCTCTACTTCCTATCTAACAGTTTGAAGTGGTGATCTTATTTTATTTATTTATTTATTTCCCATATTTCATTCATATGTGTAAGTACTTTGAGAAGAATTATATTTATAAATAAAAACTACATAAATCTCTATTATATTATGTAAGGATACACATTTGTAGGATAAAGACTGTGCTCTCCATCAATTAACAAAATTTTATTTGATTTCCTTTGAGAATTAAATCTGTCTTGGCAGCTTGTTAACTTGTGGTTCTCTCTCAATGAACAGAAATTAGGGTTTTAGTATCTTCGTAGAGAAACTTTGAAAATCAGTACTGCCATATGAAAGTTAAGTCCCACATTCATGACTAGAATGTTTTCCTTCCTCCTTAAAACTATTTGTGCTGTTAAGATGGCTTACAAAGGAGATGGCTCTTCTGAACGCTCGAGTTCATCACACAGTTGCTTTCAACCTTTTTCAAAGTATTTCTGTGTTCCTCTGTTTTCTAGGAGAAGTGTGAGCTCCAGCATAGGTTATTCAAGGCTTGCTTTTCTTAGCAGCCTTGTGAAGACTTCTTAAAATAGTGGTTTGATAGACTACAGGAGGAAAATTGCTGATCTAAGTAATACCCTTTTTTTTTTTTTTTCTATTTTGTTCCTTGTCAAAGGGGACTGCAGCACATTCTGGTATGATCCTAGAGGACACACTGTATTGAATAGTGTGTAATGCCAGAGTTCTGTGATGAAATTGTGACTCAGAATATCTGATTTACACAGACACTGTAACAGTTTGGCATCCTTGTATCCATCCAAGCTGGATCCATTCTGATCTCCTGAGTTAGGAATAAATAGAAAGGAAATGCTTTTTAATTCCTCAGTGGAGCTAAGATGATATTGACCAAGCATATCAAAATAGTAATCTGTCTGGAGAGTGAAACTCTGTAGGGTTAGGAAGCACCCATATCCAAAATTACAATATCATTTTGGTGCTTCTTTGTCATTGTCTGTTTCTTGTTTGCTTCAGTCTGTAATGAAATAGCGTGTGTTAATTAAGTTTAGTTTGTAAAGAGCAAATAATTTAAATTATTTATCCAAACAACAAGTGACTTGAGAAAGTAGATATAGAAGCTTGAACTTATGAGGTTAGAGATGCTCACAAGTCAAGGTTTGTACATGATGACAGTACACTGATAGTGACTGGTGCTGTTGGTGCCCACCAAGCTTGATCATTCTTTGGAGACAAGCTTCCCAGGCTCTTCTTTCTGACACTTCCCATGATACCTACAGACCAGAAAACAGAACTGCACCTGTGAAGTGTACATCCTAGCTTTTATTGTTTCCCAGTCGTGACAACTAGATCATGTCTACTTAGATGAGACTTGCAAAGTACAGTCACCTCCTCTACCACTTTTTTCCACTTCTGTTGTTTTGAGGTGATTTCCAAAAATCTAATACCCTTTGGTACCACAAAGGTCATCACTGGCATTTAGTTTAAATCAAGGAATGAGACCAAGCCAGTTTGGCAATTTAACAGTTAAAAAGAATTAATTTTAGGGAGTCCTTTGTTATAATACCTTTATGTTCTTTAGAAGCAGTTCTTCTCATATATGTACACCACACATATGCACACACGCACACACATCATCTTTGTTTGATATGCTGTTTCCAAGGAAACTTTACTTACTCAGGTATCAGTGGATCCACTTAATTTTAACCAAAGGGCTAGTATGGCAGCACTTTATTGTGCTTTTATTCACCACAATTATACAACCTTTTTTTGATTTTTCCATGTTGTAATTTGCCATGAAATGACTGGATGATTCTCCTCATGCTCTTCTAGTATGGTGTGCTGAGAAGGGTAAAGTTTGTTGCATGTTGAGCACACACATTTGCTTCACATAGTCTACTGCTGCAACCATCTCCAGTTTTTGGGCTGTAATAGAGGTTTTCTCAAAGTTATGAAGATTTTAACCAAAATGTCATAGTGAAGATCAGCAGCACAAAGTGTGACTTGCTCCCAGAGTTTGCAGAACAGCACTTCTAAAGAAACACTTGGTAAAAAATAAACAGGTTTCAGAAGAAATTAAGGGTGCCCAGTCCCTGAGCAAATACAAGGCAGCTGAGAAGGGTCACTCAAGATCTCTCGAAATACCACAAAACTTGCTCTGTTTTCATCAGAAACTGAGCTGCTGGCACAGTTCAGACACTTCCTCATTACCAGGAGACCTGGACACTGAACAAAGCAAGAGAATTATGTACCCATGAACATCAGATGCTTTAAATATTCCTGTTGCTGAAACAGCACTTGAGAAAAATGCCTCTATCCTCTGGATTTATTCCTTCAGAGGCCCATTTCCAGCACTGTCTGATATATTGGACAGTTTTCAAGAATGGGAACAGCCCTGGGAGCGTCTGACATCGAGACTGAGCTGCAGGGAAGGATTTCTTCTGGATGAGGAGGTGATTTTGTACAAGAGGCAGTGAGCAAGAGTCTTCTGCCAGGGATTCTGTCTAAAGCCCACGGGGGAAAGGAAAATCAGGATGTAGGCTTTAGTCGAGGGAGCATTTACTTCTGGAAATGGATTTGAGTGGGCTGGGATGAAGGAAGTGTTTTGGAACAAGTCACCTGGAGTTCGTAGTCCTCATTTTTTTCTCACCCCCTTCATTTCCTTCATGAATGTTTGTTTTTCTGAGGGGTTGTTTGGTGAAGTTGGGTTTTCCAGCTTTCATTCTTGTCGTATTTTGTTTATCAATTACCCTGTGTAGGGCAGAATACTCTGTGAAACATGGTGTGGACTGTATAGAATGTGGTACACTCAACTAACACCATCTAACGTGCTGCCTCAGAGAGGTGTATTTTTCAATTACAATTTAATAGATTGTTTCCATTGTGCTGTTATAATGGGGACCATTTTCTTCTGCTTCAAGTGTGGTTTTATAAATTCTAAGATGAAAATGAGGTGAGAGATCTCTGCCAAGAGGAACTGCAGTCATATATGTGAGTCATAAATATTTTACTTAATTGGGGAAATTGCTCATTCTGTTACAGATTACATCTATTCCTAAATATTTTAATAGCTAAAAAAATGTTCTTTTTGGGTCTTTAGTGCTTCAGCACATCACTAACAGCAGCATTTGAGTTCCAGTGGTATTACACTGACTGATTCACCAAGAAATCCCTTGCTTTCTTTGGGATATGCACCCAAAGATCTCTCCAAAAGCTGTACTGGACATACGTGGACTATTGCGTGGGTTTTGTTTATTCCCTAGGGTTCCCACAAGATCACTTTTGGCTCAGATCATTTCCATTCAATATGAGTATTTTGTTGTGTCCTGGTAATCCTTCAGAGGATGTAGCAGGGCACAAGTTGTTTCTGCCTAACTTGAGCACCTGGCAGGCAGCAAGGCCAATTCGGATTGTATAATTAATATTCAGTATTTTTATAACTTCATCCAGATGCTGAGAGCAGAGGAGCAATGTCCATGCATTTTGTTGTTGTAAATTTTTTTCACAAAAAATCAGACAATTGCCAAGAATGTGTAAAACATCAAAGTAAGAGGCAATTATAATGCTATAATTGATGCCAGATGGACTTCTGCACCTGATATCAGTCAACATGCTAGTGAAAAAGAGACATTTACTGCAAGGAATACTACAGCCTATGTCAGGGCAGCATCAGCATCTTTTCAAATATTATTTTAACTATTTTGAAAGCTGCTAATGTGTTGAGTTTCTTGCTGTGATTGTTCTTAGACATTGCAGCAAGATCCTATTTTTTTAAAAGGTTTCCTGAGAAGGGAACATGATCATCACTCTCCCTAACTCCTGTGGCCATCATCAGGTTTGGCAAATTTTCATTAAAACTAAAAAGTAAACCATTATTTAAACACTAACTAAAGATCATTGGTTATCTGCTTTCAGAAACCCTTGTTTATCTTCAGGCAATGAAAAACAATGAGATAATATTTTCTTAAACACTGTGCAGCTATTAATTTTTTAAGAAACACTGCCATTTCCAAAACTGAATTTATTAGTTTGTAAAGGTTGATATCTTTTGAAGGAAGCACAAACTTGCCTCCATGATGCATGTGCTTTTCCTAATAAGAGATTTGGAGATTTGCTTGCTATTTTAAGAGGTGGTGAAAGGTCACTTGAGTATCACTTTAGGCTTTGGTACAGTATCGTTCCCCTCTGTAATATATGGTGGGTGGATGAGATTAAGTCTATATTTTGGCATTTTTTTGTTTTGGCCATTTTGTTCTGATCTTCTTGTATTGGGGGGGGGGGGGAAATGCTGTTTTCTTAACTATTTTCTTTTGTTATTTTCATGTTATTTATTTTTTTCCGTCATTCAAAACTTGATCTACCTTTGAAGTGATAGAGCTCTGCAGACTGGAGGAATTTTCCAGTTCTGTGGAACAAACTTCAAGCTGATCCTGAAAATACTTAGTATGTGCTGCCTCATTTTTCTGTACCCTTTTCAAACCGAGTGCCTCTGTGCGCTGTAGGACAGTCCAGTTTGAAGATGAAATAAGTGTTTGCATAGTCACATACTTCAGTGCTGCAGTCCTACCCTCATTGCATAGATAGTCTCATGAAGTATTTCCAAGTATAGGTTTGAAATTGGAGAGTGCAGGGACCATGAGGGATCCAGTAAAGAGATCTGCACACACTTCTCCAGCCATGCAGTGCAGTGTGGTGAGTGTTAATGTCTCTCTCCTGCTCCATGGACTGCAGTTCCCCCAGTGCCAGCTTCCAGTGCGTGGCCAGCACCACATGTGTCAGTGGGAGTAATTGACACTCAAAGCACACCTAAGGGCAGGCAGGACTGGAGACCTGGAAAGTTTTCTTGAGAATAGTTATTCCATTCACCTTTGCATGCACTGAGACTGACAAATGCACTGAAGTCGAGCAAATTTCTGGTGGTGGATCTGTCTTCCAGAGCTCTAACTCACTCTTAGGAAACATTATTGAAACCCTGAAGTGTAGCTCCTTCGTGCTGTGCCTCAGGATTCCAACAAGTTCTGGCACGTTGACCATAATGCATACAGGTTTATAGCACTATTTATAAATCTCTTGAGTTTCCTCTTGTATTGTTTCTTGCTAAGGGAGTGTGGGATATGCAATTCATCCCATCAGATTTTATTGAGGAGTTATCCGCAGTCATGTGTATGCTGGATTCTCTTGAGAAACAACATCTGTTTTCTGCAGTATTTCAAGTTTGAAATGGTTGTGAGTTGTTGTAGCTCGTTTAATTAACAAAAGGATACAATTAAAAAATGTGAATTACTTGCATTTCTTGTCAAACACGATATTAACTCCATAAGCCACAGAATAGGGGAGGTTTCCCCAGTAAGCTATTTGCTTATTTTTCAGTATTTTCTAATGAGTTGCTTGCCATACTTTATGTAAATACAGATTCCTCTGGTTTTCTTCATTCAACAGAAACCATGTTATGCCTGTAAAAGAGATGCTTCTTGTCTTACAGGTGAAAAAGACACTAAACATGAGTTGGATGTCCTCCTTGGGACCATCTGTTTTGCAATTGGTGCCATTGTGCTAACCCTGTTAAGACAATCTCAAATTCCGTTAGGATCTTTTCATATAGATAAATGAAAAAATATAGATATGTACATGGATGAATACACACTCGAAGGCAGGATGTCAACCACTGATAGGCATTTGTATGTTAAAAAAAAAGAAGCTAAGCAGCATAGTTCCTCATCGGACCGCAACAAACCTGGCTAGCAGAGTCTTGGTGCTTGAGTGTGTAAAACTGTTACGTAGATCTCATGGCCAACACAAATTACAAGTCAACACATAACTGTAATTTAAATGAAACTTAGTTACTCTTCCAGTAACTTTGGATGCATTTGTGGAGAGGGTGTGGAGCAACACTTCCATATGGCTTTCTTGAAAAATAACTGGCATTCTCCATTTGTAAGGAAGCTCATTATGGTTTTTTTGTTCAGTCATGTAAGTAAACTTCTGGAGGATCATAAACGCCTAATATAACAGTAGCCTTCAGGCATTCTTAACTAAAATTGTATTTTATCTTCCACCAGCTGTGCATTTCCAGGAGCATAAATGATCCTTAGGATAAGCTGACTGTAAGACTTGCTGCTCTTGCCTCCCAAACACAGAGAGCCGTAGTAACAAAGAGCATTGTATTTTTCACGTCATCTTTCTGTAGTTCATTCGCTCTCATGGATGTATGGACAGTTGCACAGTTCGTAGAGAAAATGGTCTGTTCCTAGAAAACTAGTTCCTATTAATTCCTAAATTATTTGTATAACTTTTTTTTTTTCCTCCTGCATGAAGCATTCACGTGAATTGCATTAAGCCTTAAGGTACCAAGCTTATGCCTTATATTTTCCTACTCCCAGGAAAAGTGTGATAGTAGCAGTCTTGTTCAAATTAAGTACTGATCATTTCAGCCATCTAAATCCAGTCTGTGATTTTGGGTGGATAACATGCTGTCATTCTCTGCTTCTTACCCTGTTCTTTTCTCATAGCCCTGCTGTGCAACGTTGCATAGCTACCAATCTATAACCCAAATGTTAGTATATTAGAGTGGAGAGTTGTGCTGCTGTCTGGGCAATATATAGAGGATGTATATTTTATGAAATGCCAAGCAAGCTGCTGTATGACTATAAATTCCTGTGGGTTTTTCTCGTGCTGTGCATACCTGCTAATTACCGAAGTGATTTATGCTGTAAGCAAATTTTCTTTTTAATTGTTCGTTCTGCTTTTTTCAAATTTTAAAACTGAAGTAATTTTTTAATTAGTTGTTAGTTAACTAATAGTTATTATTAACTAATTAGTAATTAGTTATTTCAGGAAGCCTTGGAGAGGTGGAGATAGTCTGCTGGGCACTGTGCGGGTACAGAATGTGCTACAGCCAGATTGGCTTTCCCCCTCCGTGCACAAAAATCTGGGCTCTGGTTACTGAGGTCAGGGAGAGAGATCCCTCTGGATCACATCTGCTGGAATAAAGACCAACTCACTTACTAATGCCTTCATTCAGCATCATGGAAAATGGTGAGAGGGAAGAGGATCCTCCTGAGCCTGCAGCCATGTGGAAAGCTAGTCAGGTGAAGCCTCACTGCAGCCTTGCAGCAGGCTGAGCCCTCTTTTCTTTCCTGCCTTTGTGGTTGAAGGAGAGAAATGGAGGGCTGGAGAGGGAATAATTGGTAGTACTCTCCTCAGCCAGCCAGCTTTCTCCTCTTACTGACCTTGAAGTAATGAAAAAGGGATAGATTCTTCTGCATGTTACCTCTGTGTGTACAGATAATGAGAGCAGAGAGTAATGATCATAAATCTACATGGCTGAAGGTCTGGGCCATGGGAAAAATGACAGTACATAGTTTATTTTTAGTGTGTAATTCACATAAGTATTTGTCCCAAAGTGTTTCTTCTGGAGGTTTTTCTTTGCCTTGTACTTTGTTTTATGCAGCAGTGGTTTTAATTCAAATGAACCTATTCCCTTTTGTTGACTTCAGTTTTCAATATGAGAATAGTTGTATTTCCCAAACCAGCAATAAACTGGTTTGATATTTGCATTTTTTAAAATGTAATAACTTTTCATTAGTTAATACAGTAGAGTTATACTGGTATAGAACTGTGCCTATGAAAGAAAAATAACCCAAGTCCAAAATGCAAAATACAAATGAATACTAATGTTGGACTGGTATTTGTTATTTCTTAAAAAAAAAAAAAAAAAAAAAAAAAAAAAAAAAAAAAAACACACCAAAAAAACCCCCCACTCTTCTAAATTAGATACAGTTGAAAAAAGAAACTTGGAATTTGGGAGTTTGCTTTCAGATGTTGAGCTGCTACACACAAAGTAACCAGAAAATTGTCTTTGGCAATTTGTTCATTCCCCTCCCAGTGACATGTAATTAATTAAGGCAGTTCCTTGTCAAACATTAACTCAGAAACTGGAAGGAATCTGGGACAGAAAATAATTAAGTAACCCTAATAATGCAGTAGTCCAACTACTGTGGCCAATGGATAAAAAATAGTAGCAAGGTGTTATTGTACTTAGGTAAGATGCCAAGGCAATGTCAGCCAAAAAATGATGTCATGCAGTCAGAGGCAGGGTTTGGTCAACACAAACTGACAGTTTTGTCTTTTACTCCTACTACGTACAATAACAAAACATCAGGAAGGACTATATTTAAAAACAGAGGAAATGTACTGAGCCACTAGAAGAACTTGTTGCATTGTTTTTCCTTTGAGCTAGATCTCAAGTGAGATGATGGCTGTGCCAGTACTGAGCTCCCGAGGTGCCTTTCCCCCTTCTCAGTACGGGATTAACCTCTGAAATGGCAGCAGCATTTACTCTCTGGAGTAAATGGGACTGTGCTGGGAAGGCCTTACATTTTGCTTGTATTCCCATGATCGAGTCGGTACGTGAGTGTCTGGAGCAAAGCTGAAGCATAAGGGAGATGCTGACCCCTTCACGGAATATGCAGCAGGTCAGGTTGCAATAATGAAACAGTCTGCCCCAGAGCCAGGAGGGCCTGTAGGTCTAGCACTCTGGAGCAGCAAGGATGGTGGTCATAAGTTTTTCCTCTTTCCAGGCCAGTTATCCTGTTAGGGCATGCCTTTGGCCAGAGAAAACACTGTAGCTGAGCTGTGTTTGTTGGGGAATTAGGGAGGATACAGGGAGGAGGTTGCCTGGCTTTGAGCAGTCTGCTGGAGCCAGGAGGTGATGGCTGGCCACAGTGTACTCTGGCTCCTCCCTTGGCGCAGCCTGGGGTCTGGTGCTGATCTGGTCATGTTGATAAGCAGGTTTAGTTCATCAGCCCACCAACCCTGGCCACAAAAGCCTGTACTGACATCAGTTCAGTGTGTTGGACAAGCTTGGTTACAGAAAGATGAGTGCCCAGCTCCAAGGGGGAATCATTCCAGGGGTTCCCAGGGTGAAACTTCCCTCTTCCAGCAAGCTGTTTCAGCTCAGTCATGAAGACATACCCTAATCTGACCCTTTCTGTAGGTTATTGTGTTTGGAGTGTTTCTGGTACTCAAGCCAGTATAATTTTTTTTTCCTACACATCCATGTTTGAAGGTTACCTCTTGTGGTCAGGTTAACCACCAGTTTTCATGGACTCTGCTGACTTGCCCTGGCAAAAAGTTTGTTCCTTAAAACCTGGCAAATAAGTTTTAATGCTTAAAGACTCTCAGCCACAAACAGTCAAGCAAAATTGAATTCCAGGTTTGTTTTGAGAGACTGTAAGGTTTTTCATTAATTTAGGTATGGATACAGCACCTATTATAGCAGGAGCATTCTCTACTTTCTCCACTTACAAGGTTAAGGTATCAAAAGGGTTTAAGGAGCCATTAAGCCCAAATGCTGTTTTTAGAGTTCCTTGAATTAGTGGAAAAACAGTGAGATATTCAGGGTGTGAAGCCAAAGTGACCCAAGTTGATCCAAACTGGTCCTGTTTTAAAACTGCCCCACAGGCACAGCTTTTACACTGTGCCAGTGGTGGCAGTGGGAATGGGGAAGCCCTTCCTGGCTTAAGGGGCTGAAACAGGAGAAAATGAAGCAGATCAAAAAACAGCATTATTCTGCCAAACCTGTTTTCAAGACATCTCCTTTGCAAGGGAGAAGCAAGGAGTCCTGAGGCAGGGAGTTAGGAAATGGGGGAAAGCCCCTCTGATTTAAATGGGCTTAAACCCCTGTTGTGGGGCACCTCAATATTTCCGTGTCATTTATGTGCCTTTAATTGCTGCTAAAAATGCCAATTTCAAATAATAGTATAAGTAGCCTGAGCAGAGCTGCAGTTAACTGTGTAATTTAACTCCATGAAACTAAAAGTATGCAGATGCTAGTGTCTTATGCTAGATCAGGATCTTAATTATGCATAGTTTGAGATAATTAGGTTGGTTTAGCTTCGTATCTCAACCTGTTAATTCTAACTAGTAAATTAGGATTCAGCTGTAATTCCTGTACGTTTAGTAGAACTATTTCAATTTACTCCTGTCATTAGGTGTTACAGATAATTCTGCTTCTGTATTTTGGTTTTCTATGGGAGAGGTCTGAGTTCAACATATTCAAATCACGAGGTAAATTCAGACAATTACATCTTTGCCCTTTGCTGTGTGATACTTTTTTTCAGGAGATATAAATGGATAAATGTTCTGGATAAATATTTTGACAAACAGGCAAGTGACAAATGGTGTTCATTTGTTATAGAATTTGTTCTTAAGTTGCTGTGCTAGCCTGTATTTTGTGGCTTTTGTTTTCTCTTTCTTGTCTTTTAGAAGCTCATACTTAAAAATTCATCAAAAAAACCCCAAGTTTGACCTGTTTAACAGAAACAAAATATGTGATAAAGATCACATCTGTGGTTGAGCCTGTGTTTAAAATTCAACCTTTCTCTAAGGTTTATATGCAAGGGTAGACTGATTATCTGCTTACAGGTGCAGGAGTATAACTGAATGTCATTGTTTCCACAGATGAGCACGATGCCAGGACTGCCCACAAGGCCATGCTTCTATGACATTGACCTTGACCCCATCACAGAGCAAGTGAAAGGATTGTTTTGAGAGTGACATCCAAATTCAGGTCAGTCAACAGCCTTCATTTTCCTGTTCCAGCTTGCGGGAGGATGTTTGTGCCTAGTACGTGTGTAAGAAAGGATGTCAGGAGTTTATCTAGGCTCTAGTTTCAATCAGGATTTCAGGCACTTTGGGGATGTATTTCATAATGTGCAGTTTATCACATGGGTTTCTCATTTGCTGAATGGTGACTGGCACTTTGCTGTTGTCTGCTAATGGTGCCTTTTGGATTTCCTGGCACTGTCAGTTTGGCATCAGGAGGAGCCAGCTCTGCAACTGTACCACTCTTGGCTATGGAAAAAGCCAGTCTGAAGAAACCATGTCATTTTAGTTACCTCAAAAGAAATACTCGTTGATACTACAATCACGTGGCAGTGTGTGTCTGTCATTACCAAGGTACCACAGAAGATATTTCTCAGTTTGTTCATGAGCTCTGCTTTGTTTTTTCATGTTTTGTTTTCATAGCTGCTGTCATCTCTCTCAAATGGTAATAAGCATTTCAGGCACACAAAGCTGTCCTCTTAGCCTGTTTTTCATGCTGGATTCTTTCCCTTTTCCTCGAAGGTTGCAGTTCCCCCACCACCTCCTCCCTTTCTCTGAGTACTTAATCTTCTTGGTGTCCTGCTTTAATTTTGTGCAGCACATGTTCCTCACTTAAAAATACAAGATGTTATGAAAATATTTCATGCTACTCCATTTTAACCTTTTAACATAATAAGTGGAGTAAGACAAAATGTAACCCTGGCTGAAACAAACCATGTGTGCCTGTCAGGAGATTCTCTCCTTTCATCACTTAGCTCTCTCCCCCAGTTGATTGGTCTGGAGAGCAAAAGGGTTTTTCTTTTTTCAGACAGAGCAACACTATTACTGTGAGCTAATAGGACTCTGATTGGGCCCCAGATCAGCCACAGCTTTGAAGTGGATGTGCCCAGGTGCTTTAGCCCTGCTTTAGCAGTCCTTTCGTACTGTGGATTGAGTGAAAGGGCTTTCATTTTCCATTTCTGCGTTTTGATGGATTGTTCGGAGGAGGGGAGAGGTTTGCACAACCCAGCCAGACCAAGTGAATTGTTCACTTGCCCACCCATTCACATGAATGCCACAGTATTCATGTAACACCTGGTGAGAGCAGATTCTGCCAGTTTGTGTGTGCCAGTCAAGACAAGTAAAAAGCACCTAGCTTGAAAGTTAACCTGCATGCACAGGTAATTAATTACCTGTATGCAAACCAGCCCTGACTATTCTGTGGCTGGGTAGTGTTGCACATAGCACTCCTTGGCATATATCCCATTTTGGTTACTGATACACATGATACGTCTGACAGCTTCATGCATACATATTGATTCATCATGTGTCACCATGTAATTGCTTCTGAATCGTTTGGAATGACTAGAGAATCCTAATGTAAAATCTATATGCAGATTCACATAGCCTGCTTAATTGGGTGTTTACTGCCTGGTCTTACACAAATCCATCCAAACCAGGGACTGATGAGTTTGAAAGAACAACAGTAATTAAGGAGACAAAATACTCCATTCCAACTGTGAAGGCCTTTCGTTGGAAGCTGTGCGTGAAATGAAAATGTTAAACTTGGCTTTTAGTCAGTGATGGTGTTTTGTCAGATGTAAAAAGAAATGCTAACAAGGACACAAAAGCATAGTAAGTAGGAAATAACATATATAGCCAACTGTTAATAAATTATTTTCATTTCATTATGGAGGTATTGTTGGCATCTGACAGGTGAATGATTCATTAAGTTTAAGCATTTTAAAGAAAAAAGGAGTTTGATTATGTTTATTTTTCATCAATATAGGCACATGCTCACCTGTGTTCCTACCTTTAACAATCTAAATAAATGCCTTGAGAGTATGGTGATACCCAGTGAGCACCACACAAGGTAGTCAAGTGTTCATTAGCTCTAAAATTCATCTGGTTCATGTGCTAGATTTGTACATTGCTAATTTTGGAAGAAGAGTGAAATAATATTCCCATATACTCTTTACTCCCAACTTTCTGTGGAGAAGTTTAGTAGTATCCTTTGTTTTCACATATTGACTGAAGTGAACCCACACTGTAGGTGATACCATGCTTTAAGGTCTTTGTGGGTTTGTTTCTGTGATGGCAAATCAAGGGATTTTTTTTTCATTTAATTTGAATTCTTCAGCATTTTAGTGTATGGTATTATTAATAATATGGTGTTTTGCCAGCTCATTAGGGCTGATTCAGATCTTTAAGACATTTTAATTGAAAAATATTTAGAAATTTGTGGAAGAACTGCTGTTGTTTCATTATAAACATGCCTGCAGAGCTGAGAACAGTTGTTTTAGTGTGCAGTTGATATCCTCTTCTGCAATGCATATCCTCATCAGACCTGTGAAAGAGATACAGGCAGAAGTTCCTGCTTCTCAGGATGCTGTGTGAGGCTCTGGCTGAGCTGAAACACTGGGTGTCATTTTCTACTCTGATTTTTCTCTGCCACTTTACACCAGTCATTTGAACATGCTCTAAAAAGTCATAGAAGCAAAAATCTTATCATAAAAGTCAGCTCTGTTTGTTGACAAAGAGCCAATATATGGACACACAGTATTGCGGTCTCTCTGTAGGAGCAATGTGATCTATCAAAAAAATGAAACATTGATATACGGAAATGAACCCAAAGGAATCTGGCTAGTCCTTCGTCACTACCCACTGTCCTATGTAAATTATACTGTCCAACTCATACACTAAGAAAGTTGAAATTGTTTCCTTAGGAGCTGACTACAGAGAGCACCAGTCGGAGTAAAACTTATGTGGTGACAAGTCTGCCAATAGGAAGAAATTTAAAAAAAAAAAAAAAAAAAAAAGAAGTAATAATTTTGCTCAGTGAGGGAAAGTCGCAAACTGGACCTGCCCAAGTAAAGTCTGTTAAGGATCCTTGTGAGCTCTAAGGATCCCTCTAATTTAATCAGTGGCAGTAGGTGCCTGCTCTTACTCTGTAGGCTTTGAATATCTGAGTTGATGGCAGCAGCGGAAAATTGTTCTCCTCAGTTGTGAGTTCGTAAGGCTGCCACTGCCCACAGTGTCTGATGTATTCTTGAATTCTTCTCTTCAAAACTGGCAGAGCATCAGAATTATTTTAATACACAGCATGGATACTTTGCTGCCCTCAGAGCTTTTCTGGACTTGAAAGGAATCCCAGAGCTCTGTCTATGAGCGTCTTTGTGGCCATAAAGAAGTCCATAAGAGCAGGAGACCAAAACTGGTGTTCTAAAATTGCAAACTATTTGTTAGATGTTCTCATTTTAATTTATTCAGATACAAATAGAAAGTGTTTTAAGACCTTTTCCTTACATCCACAAAACTGAGCCCATGAACAAAAAAATTACTTCTTTTAGTCTCATTCCACAGTATTAGCTTTCAGTCAACAACAACTACTCCAGTACTGTGCAGTCTGAAGTCTGTATCATGCTGGAGTACAAGTACAGATTTTTGTTTCTCACTTAGTTGGTCTACACAGATAATAAATAGGAGGTGCGATGGCATAATTATGCATTTTTGTTTATTGTTGTTAAGGCAAAAATATCCCATTTCACTGGAGCACTCATTTTAGGTTGTGACACTTTTTTATTTTTTTTAAAGAAAGCAAATATATCTTGTTTCAATGTATAAATTTCTTATCTTTGTCATTTCAGAAGCCTGAAAATTAAGAACTGCAACTTTCCTGTTTCCTGCAAGTAGGAGACAAAAAAATGAATCTGAAATATTCCTATTATGTGTCTCTGGAGGAATGTCAAGATAGACCAAAGAGCAAAAGTTTACTCTTTCTTCAAACTAGTTTTTATGGTGAAATATAGCTGTAAGATTTAAAAAAAAAAAAAAAAAAAAAAAAAGCACCAAAAAAACACCCCAAATGAAAAAAAGCCCCAGCAAGGTAAAGTTTTGTTTGCTGTAATGGAGGAAGCTCTCTACTGCGGCTTATGCTTGTTTGTGAATAAAATGACATTGAAAAAGAGCAGTTTTTCAACTCAGAGTTTTTGTCTTTTCTCAGAGGAGTGTACAGAAGTATTTCCTTTATCTTGGCTATCTAGTAAAAACTTGCATAAACATGATTATGCTGTGTGACCAAGCCTGTTTCTCTCTGAAAAGTACACTTTTGCTCCTGGCATTCAAGAGCTGAAAGTACACACAGATTAACTGCACATTTTTGAGTTATCATCCAGCGTTGCTCTGGATGCATTTGGGCAACAGCCAAGTTTCAAGCAAGGAAGATATTAAACAGAGAAAGAACAGAGCATGTATTTTGTTAAAAGTTTTTAATGTATAATTTGTTTCCTTGTTGGGCAAAGATCTTTTGAAACACTTAAGCCATAGCTGTCTTGTATCCATAGGTCTGTCTTTATCCAAAGCGTGTGTTACAGGCTGTCCAGCTGATTATGTGCTTGTTGTGGCGAAGCTAGTTGTTCAGACAGGGCACTGCTCCTTCTGAAGCGCTGCTTTGCTCCTGTCCATGGCTAATGAAGCCTCCTGCTGTGCTGGCTCCCGACCTAGAGTTTTTCCCTGGCGGTACACAACGGCCCAGTAACAACAGAGGAACGTCCATCAAGCAGGGATGTGGACAGAGCACAGCTTTTTTCTGCTTCATTTTGCAGGTTTTAATGACCATACTTGTAAAAATTGAAGGTATTTCCATTTGAAGGGGTATTCAAACAAGTTGAATTACAAACTGCATACTTTAATTTGTCTCAGTAAGTTTACTTTCCTGCTTTTTCCTAAAACCTGTAGCAAAACAAGCCTTAGGCACAGGATACTGCATTTAGCTTTCCAAGTTGCTACTCCTCAGGAAACTGTCGCTGTCTGACTGTTGGCTCCTTCAATAACAAAAAATGAGACAGAACAATAGGGTGAATCGAGACAATAGGCCATTGTTTTTTTAGGTAAAAAGCAGTGAAATAATGATGAGAGAGTTTATTTTCCTGGTGACGTTTTCCATCCTGTCGCTTTGCTCTGCTTACGCACATCTGTGTGTTATGGGCTTTTGCAGTGTAGCCTTGGTTCCCTTCTACAGAGCCACATTTGGAGACTTAATTATCTCAGGAACTCTGTAGTAATTGAGGGGTATGTTTTGGTTCTTAAAATCATGCTTCGTTATTTATAAACTCAAAACTATAATTATGGACAGTAGAGCAAACTGGGGGCAATTAATTGTCTGTGCCTTCCCTGGAGTAGCATGGAAATGTCTGCTGACTGCATTTCAGTGCTATTCATAGCGTGGTCGTCCAGCACCACAGGGACTGCTGTGAAGATAAATTTAAATGTAAAAACTAGAGCAATTTAATATTTTATTCTTACTAGACGATAGGGCTCGTAACAGCCTAGACTGTGGATGCTTTAATTACACTGGGGCATGACAAACATGATAAGTAGAAAGTCTGATTCAAGCTCTCAGAGCTGCTGGGAAGAGAGATTTCTTATATTTTCTATTAAATTGTGCCACAAAATACAACTGAGTGCTATTCAGACACACAACAGTGTTGTAAATTAGTTTTACACACACTCATCTATCTAGCCAAGAAATAGCCAAAGAGTTTTGGAAGAAAATAGGTATGGTTTCAAGACACAGTTTTCCTAGTAGCTTCCTTACAAGAAAAATAAACAAGGTTTTCACTCCATTTTGTCCGGAAAAATTCAGAAAATACATAATTGTGCCTTTCTAGGTGTCACTGTGGTTCCCCTGCAGATGCACTGGAATTGTTCCTATGCAGTGTGGGATACTAAATGTGGCACTGGCTGATTGCCTTTGAAGCTCCCGTATGGATGTGGATGTTCAAGCAACAAGTTTTATAAGTTATCTCAAGCTGCTGTATGGTACTTTCTATAGTGTTGTCTCCATCTTATCCCTTCAGGCCACACACTCTGGGACCATCTATCTGACCCATCAGTCTCTCCCTAAAACACCATTCCAGCTCATTTAGTTGAGAGTTGACAAACATCCTGTAAAATTTTCTACAGTCATGTGCATGGGATTTCTTATATTGTTTAGATAGCTTCAGTAATTCAAGGAAAGCTGAAATGGCCCAGTTGTCTTTTGTCGTAGCTTTTCCCCCACCCCATCTAGTTAACTAGCTCCAAAATCTCTCAAGCTATTGCATTTTTGGTCCTTTGTCATGATCCAAACGGATTGAGCTATTGGCCACCAGCTGGGCTACAGAAACTGACACAATATGTTCCCTGGGGCCACCCTGATTCTGAGGCCTTTTTGCAGAAGAGTCTAACCTGAAAATTTTTTAAGATCCGTCTTCTTAGTAGGTGTGTCACTTGTTACATGGATGTGGCTGTGGGACTCCTTTCTTTTTGCATCTACTCTGAGCAACGATGTCACATGGCAGAACCACAGCTTTACAAGGCAGCTTGCCAAACTTATCCCTGCCTTTGCTGAAGTGTGTTTAGCACCACGCGGTTGTTTATTATCAGAGGATCTGCTTTCTGTAGTGACTGAATACTTCGTTATTGCTACTGGTGAACTAATTCTGCGATGACGTTGAAGTACTTCAGAACACATGCAACAGGTTTCTTCATTTGTAGTTTGAAATTCAAGCTTCCATAATTTCAGTTGCCATGAACATGAAAATAAAGTCTAATAGCTAAAGTGTGCTAATGTTTAGTTTGCACAAGTGGTGCCTGTCTGAATTTATTAATAAATACATCCATTATTTACTATTGTTCTCTGTCTCTCTATGATCTTGTCTACTTAAATAGTGACTTTTTTTTTCTTTAATTCCTCATCAGCCACTTAGTCTTGTCATGCCCATGTCTCCAGCTAAACGCAGCTATGCCAAGGAAGGAAAGGAGCTCAGCTATATTGTGGTGAAGTGCCAGATATGAGCAAAGCATGGAACTCTTACCTGGCTTCCTAGAACCCAGGAAAGTGCTTGGTCCCTGGCTGTTGCCACAAAGGGCCATGCACTACAGGGTTGTCCATGAGTTCTTCTCCGTCAGTACAGTCCTTTTGAAGTTGATTTGTGCTTGGAGAAGGACACATCAGGCTAACATCCTGTCCTGATCCCAAAATATCTTGCTGTTGCCTTTGGTCCTTGACATGAAGGGCTGGGTCAGATGCAAGAGTCAGTTGGACACTTTCCATTTCTCAGTTGTCAGCTGGATTTGTGTGAAGCAGTGTCAGGTACAGGAACATTCTCTGTGGGCTTCTCAAGGTGGGATTCAAACACAAGTGATGCAAGAGCTTCAGGAATTATGGGTGCTAAACCATTAGGCCATAACATAGCAGAAAGCATCCTGGAAGCATGAATTAATAAAACAGGGAAGGTGGGGGAGGAAATTGAGCATTGCAGGCACCTAGTGGATGGTGCTCCTGTTTTTTAAAGACCTGAGTTTAGTTCCAGGCATGTGGTTTGCATCAGTACTGGGTTTTTAACACTCTTCTCATGGCTAGATTTCCAAACAGCTTCTCTGCAGTGCTTCAGCCAGGACCTTACCCATATGGGTAACCCATATAGGTTTGTTCTTGGTGGCCCCCTGAGTCTGCCCTGCTGACAGCCACCCAATCAGCCATGGGTGAGGGTGGGAGGCATATGCAAACTCTCCCCTCCACTGAATTGCTAGGGTGGTGAAGGAGGGTGTTACCCCTTTAAACATGCAGGTTATCTTAAAATTTTCTTTGGAGAAAATATTTTAGAGAAAATTTTTAAGGCCAAGATATGGACCCCCTGCTTGAGAGGGTTGGAATGGAAACACTGAAAGCTCCTTCAGGCATTTGTCCTGAGAACAGGACTGCTGTACTATACACGTTACCATTCAGTGAGGATTTAAAGCCAGAGTGCTTATGTAAACTAAATTCAAATATTTTCACAAGTGTGCTCAAAATAATAGTTCCCTACTCCATGTGGCTGAGTGTAATGTATTACATACACACAAGCATAAGCAAGAATCAATTTGTGCATGCAGTTTTTATGTAAAATCTTCAATATTTGCTTCCTCAGTAAAATTTTTAACTTCAACCTTTTGAGCAATGATTGGGAGGAGCTAAAATGCTAAACAGCATAGGCTCAGCTGGGCAAGACATTGAAGAACCTTTTCAAATCAACCCTGCACCAAGTGATCTCCAGGTCCCTTCGAAGGTAAACTGTTCTATGTTCCTATGAGCTGAGATACTAGCAGAAAAAGGTAGGGCTGAGGAAGCCCAGAGTTGGACTACACCCCCCCCCCCACACACACACACCACAGGCACCTTAAGAACTTCACTTTGCAGAGTACTAATAAAAAAGAGGATGTATCAAATACAAGTCATGCCCACTTCTATGCAATACACTAAATCAAGGTTTAAGTTGTGACATTTTAAAAGCTAAATTGTTTCCCACTGGGCAATTTCCATTATGCTCTTTCAACTCAATTACCATCAACATCTGGTCAAAGTTACATTCTTAATGCCAAAGAAGAGTTTCAGCTTTTCAGGATACAGCCTGTTAGTTGCCCATATAATGCAGCCCCTGCATGTTCTTATCACACAGAGAGTTTATATTTATTCTCCAGAAGAATACAATTATGGCTGTATTTGGACAAAACATGTATTATGTACATTACATGTAGCTACACCACTATGTGAACTCCTGGATATTTCTTTCCATTTTCTTTTTTGAGGAAAGGCTGAAGGGGAAAACAGAGAGGAGAATGTCTGACTTGGGACAGCAGAGCAGCCCCTACACAGCTTTCAGTCAGAGAGAATCTCTGCAACGACACAAAGTCCCTTTATTCACTGGTTCTGTGCTTGGGTGCTACACCTATTCCCACATGGCTCCAGCTTGTCTTGATCACTTTGGTGTCTCCATTGCAGTTAGAAAAAGTTTTATTTGCAAACCTGTTGGTTTTTTTCAAGTGTTTGAGGTAAGTGAACTCTCCCTGAGGGAGGTTTCTGGGGAGAGCAACAAAACCAACATGTAACTCCAATCTGTTCTTTATGACATTAGCTTGAGGTGGGAGTTTAATGAACCAAGCCCTTCACATCAGTGCCCTACAGAGGTTGATTTTCCCCCTATGTTTAGAATGTTTAACCACTGTCAATCACTGTCAGACATTAATACCTGACAAAAGTTTGTTCATCCAGGATGAAACCTGTATCTAATTCTGCTTCTTGAGCTACTGAAAGGCAGACTTTAAATCTCAGTCTGTTGGTAATAACCAAGTATCCAAGTTATTTAATTCCCAATAGTATAGGGAAAATGAAAAATAATAAAAGAAGAAAAACAATGAATAGTAAAGAAGTGCTATTTATTCAAAATAGTAAATGAAGGAACAAAGCATAGGAATCAAGTTCTCTCTTTTGGGACAGATTTGTATGGAAGCAGTTGTAAATCAAGGTGAGTCTGAGAGGTAATTTCACTAAATCTCATGTAAAAACTCCTTTAAGTGGAGCAGTATATAACTTAGCACCAACAGTTCTGAAGGAGGCTATATATAAAACAAAAGTACGTTTAACTGCAAATTGCTGCTGAAAAGGGAACTTTTAATACTAATTTGATATTAAAGAGATACACTAAATCAGCCCAATGCATTGAAGTGTAACTAAGAAGTAAGTAGTAGATGAAGAGATGACCAGCAAGTGAAAAACGTTGTCAGTTTAAAAAAGAAAAAATGTCTAACATAGCTTCTGAGATAATAATACACTTGGAAAGTTAAGCCTACTAGAGATGACCAAGAGCCAATTCACAGCAAAGTGTTGTAAGCTGTTTCCCATCAATTCTCCCTCACAGTATGGATTACCAGATTCCCAGAGACAGGAAGAACATCTTGCATTGAGCCTGTGCCTGGCATCACCTATAGCAACTGGCAGGAGCTCAGAAGGGTGGCAGAAATTGCCAGGGAGCCCAGAGAGGGGGGAGGCTCCAGGCTCAGATTCCTGTATTTACTGAGTCCTCCTCATACATGCCTTCTCTGTGGCGGGTCACTGCAACAGATAACCTCACCTTGGCTAAATTTGGACATCTCTATCCCATGACTCCAGTTACTCAGCAACAAATAAACCACACACCAGCCTGGAAGCAGAAATGGAAGAGTTATACCCTGTATGATTTAAACACGTCTGGGAGCTGTGCAGACAACCTGCAATTATCAAACCAAGAGTTTCAGGAGCTCTTTAAAAGACAGATGGTTTATTTTTCTAACCCTTCAGAAAGTACCAACAGCATCCTCATCCAACACCATGCTTGGGGAAGGAGAGCAAAAACAATTCCTTAAAACACTGCTTTTCTGCTGGTATTCCAGTTTTGTCCCTTTAAGCTCTGACAAAAGAAAAAAGTCCCAAAACCTCACTCTCTCCCAGTGAGAGGATCCCATCAAATATATTTGTGTATCTGCAAATGAATTCTTACCCCAAACATCTCTAATGCTCAGGTTTTTCCACTGAAGACAAGTGGTAGGAACAAACTGACAGGAGAATGAATATACTGTTTAATCCTGTATAAGAGATGATGAAGTGAACCTACAGAGCTAAATCCAAACATTTAGAGAGACAAGCCTGGATGCACAGCAGCAATTAGCCTTGCATACTTGGGAAAACATGTTTGGGGAGGACCTTTTTCATAACTCCTGTGAAGTGGCTGTGATACCCAGCTGTGGTGGGGAGATATGCTGGGAGAGCCATCCCTTACTTAGTGCAACTGAAATGGAAATAGTCCAAGTAACCATTTACTCATCTACTTAAACTTGAATCTTAAATTTAGCAGCATTTCACCTTTTGACCTAGAATTTCACGTTGTCTCAACCAGCTTGACTTGAGCCTGAACAGCTACAGAAATGTTTACAGCCATCTGCTGCAGGAGGATAGAAGAAAACCTCTCCTGGATCTTGAAACCATTGTCTAGGGACTGCTCAGACACGCTCAGCACTGGATCCAGTTGGACTCGCTGCAGACATTTGCCATCATGCCACCAAGCCCAAGGGTTGCCCTGAGCACCCCACAGCACCCCACTCTACAAACAGGGCAAATCCTGCTCCCTGCAGCCCACCACCAGGTGAAGATGTAGGTGTTTGCTATGTGGAAACATGGGCATCGCAGTAAAAAAAAACAACCCCAAAACACCTCTCCCAAGATTTATAAACTTTATGCTGGACTTAAAAGTTCAAGCACATGCTTTAAATTCTACATGATTTATTTAAATGCCAGTGCCCAGGAGGCAATTTTTTTTTTTTTTAATATTTTCAGTAGAGGTAAGGATTCCAGTATAGAGTCAGCAGGTTATAAGTCTATATTTTTTTCTAGTAAAAAAATTTTAGAATTTAAATATTCACCTAAACCATCCACTCAGATCTGGACAGATGCTGGCCCTATCCATGCTGCTTACACAGAACCACTTAAGATGAAAAGGACCTCTGGAGCTCACCAGGACCCACCACATGCTCAACACTGTATTTATTACAAAACAAAATTTCTTTAAGTAAATTTGTGTTCTAATGTACAGATTTAGGGAGTAGGTCACATGCTGTAGGGTTGCTTAGTAGCTGTAAATTAAAGGACTTGCTCATTCATGCTGAAAAAATAAAGGCTTGCTGCAAAGGTCGGATGGCCAGAACCAGCCAGTCCCCTGGACTGTGGAAGCATGGCACAGCTATTCCCCTACAACCCCTCAAAGGAGCCACATTAAAATCACTAACCTGCTCATTCTCTTCGATGAGTTGCCAAAATCCAAGTCACATCCTGCAGACTTTCAGAGCACTGGCCTGGCCTAATCTCTTATTTCAAAGCACTTGAGGGGAAAAACCAGAAGAAAAAGCCTGAACACCCAAAGGAAATGAATTCTCACTCCACCCACCCCAGCCCTCAGGTGTTTTAAGTTTCTCTACAACAACGAGGTCTGGCAGGTGCAGGTGGTGCCTACCCCCACACCAGATCCTTACCTTAGAGTTTTGGTCTCACGGTGTCTGACTGACTCAGGGGTTTGCAACACTGGCTGGAGTTACTCTTGCCCCAGTGGAGGCAGCAAAGCTGCAGCCCCTCCACAGCCCCCTCCTATGAAAGCAGCTGGTTTAAACCACCAGCTCTGGGTGCCTCAGCACATGCAGGCAGTCTTGCCTGCAGGAACCACTCCACTGCTAAGGAGTGTGGTGGGAATAGCTGAATCCTGCCTTGCAGCCAGCTCTGCCCACTGTGCCAGCTGTCCTGGCACTGCCTGGCACTATGGTGCCATGAGTCACAGCACCCCAAGTACCCCTGAGGCAAATCATCCCTCAGCCCAGCCTGGACATAGCTGTCCTCTGTGCCTCTGGGGAAATGCCTGATGCTCCTGAGGAGATGGATGGTACCTGGGACTCAGGATGGTATTCAGGAATGGGTATTAGGCCTTAGAAATCAGCCTCCAACTACAAAATACTGTGGCCTGGGACACAGGCGTTCGTGAACCCGAAGCAGGACTCCGGCACCACCTGCCTGGTTTGCAAGCACAGCGAGTGCTGCTGTTTCCGTCCCACTTGCAGCCTGCTGGATAAGCCAGTAGTGCTGTCACCAGCCCACAGTAAGCCTTCCTCAGGGATCTCAAGCTAAGGAAAAGGAGCAAGGAAGGGGGAAGAAAACTGCAATTTACTCACAGTAGTGTGCTTTTCCTCTGAAATCATTATCCTGCTGGGAACTCCCTTGGCATTCAGAAAGTATCTGTGTTTAATCGCTGGTCTTGTTCAAAATGCAAAGTACCTTGCCTTGAGACTGATAATTTAATCTCCTTTGGATAATTGCTACCAACTAGACTAACAGCCGACAAAGGTCAAGTCATTGGTTATTCAAAGCAGGATTTCCCCCATTTTACAAAAAAACTTCTACTTGATCTTTGACTTGTCAGCTGCAGCGTGTGATTGCTTTCAGTGCTGGTGATCACTGCCAGGGCTGCGTGCACATGTGTGCATCTCTATGCACACACACATTACACACACGTAAATGCAAACTGGAAATGGCCCGCTCACTCAAAGCTCTGTGTGATACCATAGATCACTTCCAATTAGTGTTCAATAACATTTATATCCTCCATGGCACTTTGTATACATTTGCATATATTAAATTATCCCAAGGCTTACTAAGCAGTGAAGGCAGCTCCTCAGCCTTATTTTTATTCATTCTCAAGGAAATTGATTTTATGTGATCGTGATATTTTTGCATGTTTGTCCATCCCCTAATACTGAATCAGTCCCTAAGCAGTAAATTGACAGACAAGTAAATTACTACAGATTTCATAAAAGCAGGGAGACGGTGAGAGTCGAAGAAGTAAAATGGACACAGGAGAGAGATGAGATGTTTTCTGCAGTGATATAGAAATTTATGAGGATCAAACTTTCCAATTTTACTTCTTGCCAGTCTATGCTTTCATAACATGTAATATTTCAACCAACTCATAATTCTGGTTGCAATTCAGTTGCTATATTTTAGAAACAGGAGTAATACTGATTTAAATTTGTGAATCTGTTAAAAGGCAATATAATGTTCATAAAATCTTTAATTGCTACAATCTCACATGTGAGGGCCCTACTCCACCTTGAAAATGGGTCTGTGAACAGGGGATAAACCCAGTGCTCTTTACTGCATCCTATCAAGAGAAAATCCTCAAAACGGGGCAGAACGACCTCACTTGTTATTTTTTAAACTGTACAGACTGAGAGTCAGGAAAAATGAGTTTAGAGGAGAAAATAAGCTCAGGACCTCAATGCCGCTCTGATACTCAAATCCCATCACTTCATTTTAGCAAGGAAAGTTCTCCATCAAAATTCCATCAACTTGCAGCAAAAGTCTCAGTTTCCAGCTATTCCTTGCCCATACTGGCAGGAGGAATTCAGGACCTCTCTTGCAAGTCCTTGGAGAGACACTAAGAAACTATGGTTTCCTGGAACAATAAGAAAAATTAATCCTGGCATCATTTTTGAAATGACTGTTTTCCCCATCACTGTCGGGAGCCCGCCAAAGCCCAGGCACAGAGATTTGACTCTCACCTTCCCAGACCTGTGGCCCTGTGCTATCCCCAGGGCTGGTCCCTCTCACATGCCCCAGCAAGGGGACCTCCCTGTGTCCCTATGGTTTCTTACCCAGGGGGGCTGATCATCAGACCCAGTCTTTCACTCCTGGTCACTGCCTTCTCTTTGTGGCCAGGATGAGACTTCTACAGTATTTCAATGGCACAATGCAGCTGCAGTGGGAAAGGCGTAAAATCAAAGGGATAATTCACACACTGAATGTGTTATAGAAGTAAAATACCAAATAAATCACCCCTTGTCCTCTCTGAGGAAATGAGATTAATAATTACATTACTTTTCTTGGCACGTAAGAGAAGATCCATCCTTGTTTATCTGCTCTGTGGTGCCTGAGAAAGCAAAGCTGGCGTTATAGCTTGCTGGCCTCTGCAATGCCCCAGCCATGCCCTGTGCATTCCCCGTGCCCCTGGAGGAACTGGGCAGCTCCAGGGCCAAATACCCTTGCAGCACCCATGGTTCCCTCTTCCTGGGGAAGGAGCACCTTGGTCTGATGCAACAGGAAAGTGCTTCTATTGTATAAGAGAATAATTTATAAACAGCATTTCAACCTGAGCATTTTAATCACGGGAATGTGTGTAATTAGCACTCTGTTACCCATGATCAATACATGGACACTATTAGGGCATAATGCAAGAGCCTCTTAGAGCTCTGGGTAAAAGCTGCCCAGCACTTTGAGAGCTGCAGTGGTGAGAAACGCCTCGGCTGCCTCTGGTGAAAGGCTCAGAAGCTGGTTTTTAAAGAGGCCAGATTGCCTCTGCACTTGTGGGTGTGCAAAAGTTGGCAGCTCTTCAGTGCACACTTGTGTCTTTCACTTAAACCATCCAAGATCTTCATTACTGCTACTGCTATTACTGCTGCTTCTACAGAAAAATGTTGCTATATACCAGCTGCACACAAAGAAAAGGCAGGAAAAGTGAAGTGTGATCCATGACACAACTTCAAGCTTGGAAAATCCTGTTTGTGTGGTTGGTTCAGGTGTGCTGTATAGCTCTACACTGACCTACAGCATTGCCATTAGTTAACTGAGGACACAGAGGAGGGAAAATATTTTCAACTTAATTGCAATCCTGTTGTTTATTGCAGAACCATTTAGTGACTGTAAAAGCCAGCTTGACAAACATTTACTGTTCACAGGATTGAGGGACTAGGAGACAGAAGAGCAAAGAATTGGGCCCAGGGGAATTGCTGGAGGAGACAAAATGCAGCAGCAATTCCCATGTGGTGGGAAGATGAGAGGCACAGAGGGGGCAGGTTGGTGTCTCTGTGTGTGCCAAGCAATGCCAGGCAGAGGAATGGCTCATTTCAGTTGCCTGTTGAAATTGCTGAGAGAAAGAGAAATTTGTAAGTTACCTTCCTGTGGTTCTGTGTCTTTGTTGGAGCAGAGTTTGAGAGATGAGAGAAAAATTAAAATAATGACACAAAGTTTGCAGCAGAGATGAAGCAAGAAAACAGTGGGAAAAGAGACAGCAGGCAAAATGGGATGTGCACCATCATCAGTGTAAATACATGCATTCAGATTACAGAAGTTTACACATCTGATTTTTCAGTTAAAAAAAATAAGGCAGTACTTCTGATTGGTTCAATGCTGTTTAAAAATAGTTTATACTATATAAAATACTCTGGTGACTTAAAAAAAGTGTGTAAACTTCGAAAATTTGAAATGAGGTTTTAAAAAAATATTTTAAATTTAGAAGCACATTTCAAAATCATACTCTGTAGGATAAAACAGTTATATCTCAAATACTGAAAGGCAAAGGTAAATTGGAGTTTTGGCTGACATTTTCAGGCTGAAATAAAAATACAAAAGGGTAAATTGTGTGTATCTCTATCCGATTTTTCTAGTCTTGTAAGAAAGCTGGCTTGAACACACCCTTGATGTTACCTAAAATGTTTTACTATGGCCCTGTAATCGCCTGTAGCTTGATCCAAAGTCTATTGATCCGTTTGGAGCTGTTCCCTTGACACCCACCCAGCCCTGCTGGGATCAGAGGAAGAAAGGAAGGTGGGACTACAGACAAGGTGCTTAAAGATAAAATCAATGGCAAGGTTACCAGGAATGAGGTCTTTTGTTTGAACATAGAGCTTGTTGGCAGGGATAGACATGTCCCAACTCATGGTCTTTCATCCTTCTGCTTAGATTTTGACCCAAATCCCTTTTCAGTTCTTGATCAGTGCTTTGATAAAATGTATAGGCTTGATGAAAGACTTATGTCGATTTTACCCTATTGATCCAAGACTCCAAGATAAGATAAAAAAATATATTGTTCTTGAAAGATGGGAATGATTCCTTTCCAAGAGATTCCTCAGTCACTGGTAGGTAAGAGGTCTTCATTACCAAAGGCACGTCAGAAGCACATCCTGTCGCTCACACAGGACGTGTCAAATGTTTGAGGGGATTTTATTTAGAGAAAATGTGTGACTCAAGCAAAAACATCTGGCAGACAGGACACAGCATTTCAGAAATTTATTTTTCAAGATGAAAAATGGAAATAAATAGATCTGCAAATGTTCATTTCAGAACAGGGGAGGATTTATTTTCTCAGCTTTTTATGTTTTCCACAGAGAAATGACAGGAAATGGTTGGATTTCTATCACTTTTTGAATGCTCTTTAAAAACATTTTCCTGCCTGACATTAATGGACAAACAATCGAACGAGATAAAAACCCCTAAAACTCACAATGAAGCCAAATTTTCTGTTAGGACTCAAGCACTTAGGTTATAATTTTTACATCAAAATCAGGAAGGATTAAAATACCCATGGTGTAGCAAAACCCAATCCTTTTCCTCAGAAAAGGCATGATGAGAGTTCCCATCAACAGCAGTGGGCAGCAGGACACGGGGGTGAGGGCAGCTCTCTGGAGAAACACAGCTCAGGCCAGGGACTTCAGGAGATGCTAAATTCTGCTGCATCACCACCTCTAGACACCCAGAGAGCCCTCAACATGGGAAATGTGAACAAAGGGAAAGCAATTTTCACTGAGCTCAGCAGTCCTGGGAAGGGTCTTGGTGCAGACCTGTTCTGCCCTCTTTACATCCTCAAAGTTAGTATAAATATAGGTCAATAAGATCCACCCTCCCCTGCCATGCTTGTTGAGACCTTATCCCCTGCCAAATCAATAGCAAAGCTCCTGCTGCTCTCAACAGAGGCAGATTTTCACCCAGAAATATTATTGAACTTTAATTTGAGAGCAAACCCCAGTGACTCCCAAAGCACTGGTATTCACTGATCAGAAGTATGGAAATTTTTAAAAGAAAACCCATCCCTTGGGATATTCAATGAATGTGATCCACCTACTTCAGCCCTGAAGGCCACTGAAGGGTTCTTTCTGCCTTGTTATGGCAATAGCTGCAACGCTTCTGCTTTCCATCACTAAGAACTCCACTCTTTGAATTTACAGGTTCCTGCTATTTATAGTCCTTGAAAGTCCTTGAACTACTGTTCATTTCGTAAGTAATGCTGTCATATGAAGCTTAATTTGCTGAATATGATGTTTCCTTTCCTGTGTCATATTGAATTACCAGCAATTATGGCTTTAGTCTAACGTAATATGAAACTAAGGCCACATAATAATTTACCCAATGAGCTGCACCAACACTGTATGAGCTGTACCTGCAGTACTGCATCCAAAGTTTAACTCAGTCTGGGGCGCTTCCTAAAAACTTAAGTAACAAAAAGGTACTATATGTGATGGAAAAGCAGATTTGAAGGTCACAATTTTAATATGCAACTAAAAAAGGGAGTATGAAAAATGTAACTAATGGGAGTATGAAAAATGTAAGCCAATGGGAATATAAATAAGTAAGCCAAACTTTAGCTTGCTGTGAGTGGTACCTCTTAATTCCAGCCTAATATTATAGAGATATTTCCTTGGGAGATACTCAAAAGTACTGAATAAAAACCTTGAAATCTTTCTGAGCAAGTGACTCCAAACATCCGGTATCACATTTGAAACACCACTTGTTTTTCCAATCACTGAGTGGGAAAGAAAATGGCAAATGGATTAATATTCTTGTTCACAATAAGAATTCTTGCTTCACCCTAAGTGAAGAGTCACTCAGCATTATTCTCTCTCCAGTATTTTCCCCCACCCACTTCTTTACTGCCACTAAAAATTGCTCAGAACAATGTAAAGGAGGAGGCAGATCCACAGGACCTGTGGCTGCAGCATGCTCCAGAGCTGGCCTAGGACCTGTGGTGGTACACAGCCTCCACAAGACCCAAAGAGCCTGGCAGGCTGCTAATGGAACCACTGCTTAAGCTGCTATCTCCTGGGGGTGAATTATTATTTCTATCTTGAAAATAGCTTGCACTTTGGCTTAATGTTCTCTGACAGAATGACAGCCCATATTCAAGTTCTGGCAAGGTTCTAAAGGCAAATTTCTGAAGTGCAAAGACTCACGAATAAAAGATGGCAGTTAAACATTATAATTTTGACCCTTTTTGCAAGTTTGGGTAAAGATTTAGAATTTCTTGCCCATTCTCTCTGCCCTACTCAGGTAACAGAAAGCTCATTGCTGCAGGGAAAGAAAAAGGGAAATAAAAGATGTATCAGTTGTCCCTAGACAGAAGGGAATTAATATCACAAATGCTTTTTCCCCTTTTGCACAGATACTGATTTGATACTTGAGTGAACATTGTGAACTTGAGTTTTTCAGGGCTGAAGCATCTCACTTTCTCAGCAAGATGTGCCAAGAAGCCCAATTACAAAAGGACAAATGATTCATTTAACAGGGGTTTTCATCATGTTGCCACACTGCCTGACCTCCAAATGTGCTAAGATGCTACAGTATCATTTGAACTGGGAAAGAATACCTCTGTATTATCATGAACGAGATTCACAAGGGTTCCACTATAGCTGTAATGTTAGAAAATCACCAACCAACACATAAAATAACAGTCTAATTTGAGGAGCCATTGTGGTCAATCAAATAAACATAGCATTTAAAGACAAAACAAAGTACACATCCATATGAAGAATTACTACAGTTCATAAGGGAAAAAATTGGGTTCAAAAATCAAGATTAAAACCTTGCTGATGCTGATAGCTGTGTGCATGCAGGAGTGGTGGGATGCAGAAAGGTAAATGATATCACCCATTCTAGGTCCACATCACCACAGCCCTCCAAACTGAAATAGTTTTTTGCCGTGTTAAATTTAACCTAAATCATGTTCTCCCCTCACTGCAGAGTCTCTCCTGCTGGAAAGGGTGGCCCTGCCCACTCCCTCTCCCTCCCTTCTCCTGACAGCATCTCCCAGTTTCTCTCTGCTGCACCTCTTGCTGCAGTCTGTCTGGTGCTCTTGTTGTCCATAAACCACTGCTTCTCAGAAGCAGTAAACTGTCAGCCAGAAGAAAGAAGAAGTATTTACTGTTTTATTTTTTCCCAAGGTTGGCTTTCCTTGGGAGGGTGAAATAAATCTCACTGAGGCAGTGAACTCCAGCTCCTTCCCTTACCATTCAACTGCTGCTCTTGGGTGACTGGCTTTGTTTCTCAGCCGCTGTGTCACTGGATGAGATTTGTGCACTAGAACCATTTGTTGTGGCCTGCCTTTCGTTTCTTTTCCCATTTAAATTAAATATTAACTAATCCCAGGGGTGTTACCAGTTTTAAACAAAGCCTAAAGACTAAGAAAAGCCAGACCCGCAGCAAAGATTTTTTTTTTTACCTGATCAGCTACAACATCTGGAAATAAAAGGATTCTCAGCTCAATAATTCAGCCTCTTCCTCATCTGTAACAGTTGGAGGAACAAACCTTGCTCCTGTGTAAGGAGCTATGCACTGAGTCACCTCAGCTATGCACTGTCTAGTGCTTGGTTTTACAGTCTGCAAAGTATCTAACAATTCCCACAGGGCAGGCTGGCAGGATCGGGATGCTTCTTATCTCACGAGAAACAAAGGAAGGAAGGACCTTTTTTCTGAAGACGGTTAATCAGTATTGATCACAGGGACTTTATGCAAAGATGCTCGGGCAGGGAGCGAGAACAAAGCGTAGGCAGTACTCTCACATCCTGCCATGAAACAGAGTAGAGTTTCCCCCCTTTTCTCTCCAGGCGGACTGGAGCTGGTGTCAGACTGCTCCACTTTGGCCCATGAGGAGGAATGGCAGAAGAGGGTCTGTCAGCAGCTCAGTCTCCTGCTCTGTTTGGGCTTTTGGCACCAGCCTTACCATGCTTTAGGGCTTGACACGTCTGCAGGACCGAGCTCACCATTCAAGCAGAGAGGACAAAACCCAAATGCTGGGATTGTATTTAATTTCCACTGAAGCCTCCACAGTGAAGTTATAAATCCTCCCAGTCGGGAGGACCTTGTCCTTAGGCAATCCTTTAACAACACTGGCAATCCTGAAGCATTTTACATCTTACCCTCTCAGAGCACCTCACAGACAGTTTTGTTTAACAGTGCATCTAAGAGCAGAAAAAAAAATTTCCACATTCCCCTTTTGCTGTGGAAACAAGAAAGAACAAAAGGGTAAATGCTTTGCTTAAGGCTGTACAGCAAGTCCTCACCAGCTGAGAATCAATCACCAGCTCTCAGTTTTATAACCAAATCTCCTGCCTCAACACGGCAAAGGTAGGAAACCATCTCACCTCAGTGAGAAAAAGTCACCACTATGTCACCTCTTTTCCTTCTTTTCAAGCCAACGGTGCTTGCTTGCTTGCTGCATCATGTGATGAGCCTGCTCTACATCATCCCAGGACATGAAAAAGATGATTAGTTTAGTGCTCAGTTACTTAAGGTTGCTATGGTGGCCAAACAGACTGACAGAATCCTCATCTCCTGCTGCTAGTGGCACAGACCTCTGCACCACAGCCTCTATAAAATACACACAACAACCTAATAAAACACAGGCGTAGCTGTAAGTAGACACAAAGGACCACATCTGCAAAATGGAGCAATCTTGATTTGTTCCAATGAAAGCCACAGGACACTGCATTTACAGGGAAAGGTAAACGTGTACTTCATAGCACTGAATGGGAAGGGATGCCTGCAGTAGTATCTACTTGTCTGCATGTGACCTTACCGATATGCTGGAGTAATCACTTGTCTGTACGGCACATACACCTTTAGATATGAGATTAAAAAAATACCATCTGTGTCTCTGCCTGCATTCTGGTTTTTCCCCCTGCTCTCACGATAATGTCTTATAAGTCATAAATCTCCACCTTTCTGCTGCCTTCTTTCTTCCCACTGCTCTTTTTATAACCAGACTTGCAGGTCTTTATTATTCTTTGTGGCGTTTCTAACACCAGTTTCTGCAGTGACCTCAGACTTTGCTATTTTTAAATAAGTGTAGATGTGATTATCACTTAACCTGCTGATCCTGAGCCATATTTTGACCACCTTGTGCTATGCCACTGGGACAAACCACCTCCACACTTGGTGCCTGCAACTCCTACAGAGCCTCTTTGGTCTCAGACACTGTGGGTTTCAATAACACGGTAACAGTGTCCCTAGGTCTGCACGTCATCTCTGGCTGGAGATACAGATGTGTTCTTTCATATATCCTTCAATGTTAATTTCTGCTTGCTTTTAAATGCAAAAAGTCAAAATATATATATTTTTAATCTCATTATTGAAAAAGTTTTGGTTAGGGTAATGATCTATATGTCCATAGAAATGCAGCCGACTACAGAATAGGAATCTGTTTAGTATTTTCTCAGCTTGGCTCTTGTTTCATTTAGCAGGGCATTTTCAAACCTCAAATAGTTGTATACAATACAAGCAGACTGATAAAGTGCTGCAGACCCATAGCAGCCCAGGCAGTAAGTGGGAGTGGGTGTGTCAGTCACTGCTTCAGAGTATTCCCAAGGGGTGAAGGACTCAGTGTGATGGCTATCATCCCTTTAATCTGCATATTGCAGACTCAGGGTAAGTGTTGCCAGGGAGGCTGTGGATGCAATCCTGCTTTGCCAATAGCTGAGTGAAGGAAGGTATTCACCACCACTCCCTAGCTCCCAGATTTCAAGGGGGTCCCTGACCAGAGACATCTGTGGCCTGTGTTTGTGAAGCGGGTCAGAACATGAGTCCACCGTGGTTCAGTCATTACCTCCCTGCATTGTCGGGTCACCTGGATGTACAGACTTCATTGGCATCGTATTTCTGTCACATTAGTCAGAGCACATTGTGTTTGTGCCGGGTTTGGCTCCCTATCAGCTCCTGGAGGCAATGCAGCATCCAGCAAAAAGGCTGCCCGCCACCCCTTGGAGAAAGCTTTTGAAGAAGGCTGAGCTGGCAGCACCGATAGGCACCAGCTCAGGGCTCTGCACCACGACACTGACGGTGTTTGGCCCAGCACCAGCTGTTCTAAAACCAAATGAGCCACCTGAAGCTCATGAAGCTGCGGCAGGAGGCCTCTGCTACACCAGCTTTGGAGAGAAGCAGGCAGAGGGGTGCCTGGAGCTGGCCAGCCTTGGCAAACCTCCCACCGGGGAGGGCACTGGGGGGTGCATCCTCCCTGCCCTAGATTTTAGTCCTCGCACCATGTGCATGTGGATAAAGGCAGAAAAGGCACAACAACAGCAGGGAAGAAGGCAGGATAGCGTTCAGTCCTTACATGAATCCTTATCCAGCAGTGTTTGGAAGTGACTCCCCTGGGACACAGAGTTTAAAGAAAGTTTTTACACAGCATACTGCATCTGCAGTGGTGGGTGGCTGAGGTACAGGCTGAGGGAAACAAGGAAATCCTCTGGTCTCTAGTACAGATGCTGAGGAATGTGTACCATAAACCAAATCCAGATGGGCTGAATGATGAGTAAAAGCTATCTTTACTTCTTATCTCTCCAGCTTTGTGTTTCACCATCATGCTAAGTGGCCGCTACCCTTGCAAGTAGCCTAATGATTACTTTCTCCAAAGGGCCTAGGTGTGATTCTGAAACAGAAAAGTGACTCCTCACAGCAGATTGAGTTACTGGTCTGCGTCTCTCTCTCTCTCTCTCTCTCACACACACACACACACACACACACACACACAGAGTTCCCCAGCTGCCAGCACAGTGTGACCCCCTGGACCTGCCTAGGGATGGGTGCACCCCAGAGGCATTGCAGCCACTGACACCCCACCAAAACATGTGTGCCCACTGCCCCTGCAGATAAAAAGATGCCACTGACAAGCATTGTTTTCCTCTCAGAACTACAGCTTTTCGGATTTTATTTTTTTAAAGAGAAGTATGTGTCACTTTGAAATGCTATAAAAGCATAATGCTTTCATGTAGAAATGTAAGACATCTCCACTAGATGCGTTAAAAAGCAGTTTCACGTCAAAGCCAAGCAGGTTGTGCAGAGAACCATTAAGTGCCACCATTTCACGTGCGGATGGTTTAGTCAAGAGCAAGAAATTGGAGCTGTCAGTAGGGATGAGCTGCTGGCACCCAGCAGAACCACAGCCACAGCTGTGCTGTGGTGGGGGGAGGAGAGGAGTGTTTGCCACCCGTTTATCTCTGCTAATTTAGCCCCCATGATGAATGCAGAGTGAGAAAAAAAAAAATCTTTGAATCAGGACAACACCTTGGTTTCCAGAGCATAGAGGGTAGAAAGGTTTCAGCATAGCTCGTACCTGTGAAACCTTTCAAAGCTGTGAACAAGATGCTAAATAGATTTAATAGCACTACCCCCTCAGGATGCAATAACTTACCTGCTTACAGGTTTTATCACACAGGGCACTGCTGAGAGGCCAATCCCTTCCTTGACAGCACTCTTACCCTGCCAAGAGCCCAGCATGCCCCCAGGAAAAAGGGAGGCACATCCTCGAAGTACTTGTGTGGACCCTCCCTCCCCTAGCAGACCTTGGATCTGCTCAGACAAGCCCACTAAGCCCCAGAGGGTGCTCCTGCTGGTGTCTGGATTCAGGACTTGGTCACTGGAAGTCCCCAATGGCCACGATACCTTGTGCATGTGGCCCTCCTGTCCCGTGAGCAGAGGAATTCGTAATCTTCCCATCAGCAACAGCTCCATGGCAGCTAAATCATCCACATATGGATGTCATAGAGCTGCCAGGAATTCCTGCCTCTGTGGCATGAGGTCATGCAGCCACAACTCTGCTTGGGAATACTGCACTCTATGTTGGGACAAGACAAATACATGGTTAATTATCAACAATATTTTCCAGCTATTTCATTTGAAAAACGTTAACTTACCTACATCTTCTCTCTCACATGCATGCACATGCACACATGTGCGTGTGCACTCCCATGATCTTTCCAGAGGAGGGGAGAAAATAGGCCAGGCAACATGAATAATGAAAATGATGGCACTCCCTGGGGCCATATTCTCAACAGCCGTGATCCTTGCAGCTCCATTATGAAAGTATCACCTTCTGAATTCAAACACGTTGAAACTCTTTGTGATTGAACTGCAGATTTAGGTTTAAATCCAATGCCATTGCTCTTTTAATTGTGAAAATTGTGTTGTGTCATTAGGCTGGACTTTCATTTCCCAGTCTGGGGGATCCCCGTGTCATCTAAAAGGCAGATTGCTGATTCTGCAGCACTCTCCTGAGACTCTCTCCTCTCACTGTGCTGTGGCCCAGGAACCTGCTCTGCTGCCAAAAGGAGGCCAAAGAGACCAGGAGGCAGACACGCCACATGGCCCCTACTCTAGATGAACAAAAATTCAGCTGAAGAAATATTTTATAAAGCTTCTCCTTCTTTTTCTCATTTCCAGTGGGGAGTATTGGCTGGTGTGGCAGCAGGGTTGCTCTGAGGTCAGGATGGAGAGATCAAAGGCAGGCACTCTGGGTCTGCAGCGCCTGGGTCTTTGGGATGCTGCCAGGAACAGGGCAGGCCCTTGGGAAAGCTCCCGTGGGAGAACAAGAGTGTGCTTGCCTTCCCCCCTCCTCTTAGATGCTGTACCAAATGGGCTGTCCCTTTCCACCACTTGGTTGCAGTGAGAAGGGAGGAGGGAAAGGGATGTCACACGGGAATTTCACGTTTTTCCCGTGGTAGGGAATTAACCTTGCTCATTTGCATGATAAAGAGTGAGATTTCATTTCTTTAATGTGGTAGGCAGTACTTGCAGCTGCTGGGAGGGACACTGCTCCTCTGAGCTGGGCCACCTTCATCCTGGGCATTGCTGCAGGGAACTCTGTGATGGCTGCAAAAGCTGCGGGCAAAGAGCAGGAGCAGCAATGCACCACAGCATTAGCTAACAAATTGTATGTCTCACTCTGGGAATGAACTGCATCCAGCCTGGAGAGACCAGACTCCTCCTCACTAAGAGGTCATGCTGCCAGTGATGCTCTTAAGGGGAAAGTGACTATGGTTCGGATGTCTCAGCCATGACACAGCTATGAGTGAGCTAAAATCACATGCTAACTCAGTTTAAGTAGATCAATGTTAACTTGTGTGAGCACATGCACAGGACTCCTCCATTTACTGATATGTTTCCAATTGGGGTGCTTTGCCAGCACAGGAATGTTTTAAATCCTTGGCAGCTTCACTACCAAAGCTGCTCTAGCTTTGAACAGTTTCCTAAATCATGCATGACATTGTGGGTAAAAGAACCAGCCCTTCCCCAAGATGAAGACACCACCCCAGTAAAAAGGATGATCTGGCAGCGTGGCTGGTCTGCGTGAGATGCTTCTGCTGACACAGGGATGTTGATGTGGGTTCACAGCTCCTCACACCCCTTGGCTGCCATAGCCATCATCCCCCGTGTCTGCGGGGCAGATGTAGCTTTCACAGGGCCAGATAGGACTGAAAGTGAATGCTGGGGATGAGGCTGCTGCTTTATCAGTTTCAGGGGCAATACACGTGGTAAGAGGGCACCTCCCTCCTTACTCTCCTTACTCTTGCATCACTAAATCCCGATCTGGCTGCTGTATCTGCTCTGTCAGAGTAGGTCAGTGCCAGGGACAGAGTTCACAGGTGTAGCAGAGTGTGGGGTTAGCACAGCTGCCATCACCAGCACATCACAGTGGGAATGCTTACATCTGAAAGAAAGCTTGTATGAAAAGGGGCATATTAACAAAAGGGAAATCAAACTCCAAGACTCAGTAACCAAAGCAGTTAGGAAGCCTCAGTGAATCAGATGAGAGTGACTTATTTCACTTCAGCTTAAACCAACATCTACCTCAACCTGTCCAGATCAAGTAAGTCCATTCCAAAAGAGGGATCACAACAATTTTGTACGGGCTTAATTAAGCAGTTTCAGGTCAAACTGACAATTGAATCAGTGTAAGATGTAAGATAGGCATGAGAATATTATAACCATAAACATGTAAGAAACAGAAACAAATATTTTATCATGTCCACATGGGTCGTATAACAATTACTAGAGCTGAAGAGAAACATTTAATTGCAAATGGTATTTTAATTTAAAAAGTCATGTAGCTCTGAAGAGGAGCTCATATGATGAAAGACCTGCAAAGTCTAATGAAATTGTACTTATGCCCTTCAACCCACAGTTTGCTTAAACTCTTTAAACTGTCATGGCTATAACATAAAAATCACTACACAGCAAACAAGAGTATAACAATATATGTGAAATAATAGTGTGAGAGTTAATATTTATCTGGGCAAGCTAATGAAAGTAAACTGACCCATAGACAGATTCTTAGGATATGGAAAGACGGGCCCGAAGGATATCTGCAAAACCATACAATAATCCTCCTCATACATCTCAAAAGTGTTGCCTGAAACTACCTGTAGAAACACTCATGCTCCTTTCTGCCCCTATAGCTGTCCCTCTGTTCACCTTTTCAGAAGATTTTTTTTCTAGTTTATTTTTTGTGAACCACAGGTGATTATATTCAAGTTTGAGCAAAAGGTAGTTCTCTCAGATCATGATATAAAACCTAACATTTCCAGCTTCACAAGCTCATCATGCTTTGCCTGGAATGCCAGATTGATCTCATGTAATTAATATTTCAGATTTCTTCAAATACCTTCCCTGATTTGGTTAAATTATTGACACATGTAATGCTTTTCTGCATTTCTGGATTGCAGCAGTACATTCCTGAGTAGAGAAGGTGCCAGATTAAAGACTCAGTTAAAAAACTTTATATTACTGGACTATTAATAGTGGATAAATCTGACAGTTTAATTACTATTTCATAATACTCTGCATTTACTTTTTGTATTTTGCCTAGATTCTGTAAACAGACATCAGGTTAATTTTTATTTGTGGCTGAACTTTTTTGAGTCCCTGCCAATTCTGGCTCTCCTGCCCCAACAGAGTATTTCAGTGTGAGCATTTGCAAGCACAACAAAACTTGTTGAAACCTAAACAAATAGAACTAAATTAAACAAAAAAGAAAAAAAGAAAGAAAAAAAAAAAAGGAAAAAATAAAACATTTGTGGTTTTTTTAAAATCATACTGACATTAAATTTTACATGGCACTCCCTTACCATGTTTGTTTATACAAGACAGAAAAGTTAGTAAGAAAATCTACAGAAACTAATGGTCAGTCAAGAAAAATTACACAGAAGCATATTCATTCTGTGCATTCGGAGTTTAATTTTCCACTTTGGTTTCTGTAACAATTTGGTTAGAGCTTATGAAAGCCTTTTTCTCTGAAAAATGGATAGCATTATAAAATCAGAGCTCTTAGAGGCACTAATCAAATCCTTGCACTGAAGACTAACAGCATCTGTAGTAAGCCCACATTATTTCATGTCTCTACTGTCTCCAGAGATCCTACTCCACAACACTGGAAATACTTAAAAAAAAAAATCATGAAGTTTATAATGACCAGGAAGAATAGGTATCAAAAGCCTGAAAATTCAAGAGGATTAAGATTGCCTTTGCAGAGACACTCTTGAACAATGCCTTTTATTCATATTACATATCTGTAGCAGAGCATTAGCATTTGCTGGAATTCTTCTTGGCTGCATACTTTTATCTAATGAAATGCTCCAAAGTATTTCCTCCCTGAATAGATACCACAGAACATTACACTGGGACATCACACTGTAACTGAGGAAGTCCCATGAAAAACAGGGTACTCAGCTGTTCGGTTTTTCACCATTTTACTTGCATCAGGTTTCAATAACCAACAACTAAATTATTCATCTGCTTCATATGCTCAAGCACAGAGCCATGGATACTCCTATTGACTCTAGACATCCTGGAAAAATGGTGCAAACTGAGAAAACATTTGCTGAATCCACCCTGATTTCCATCTCATACAGCCCAGTGGCTGAACAGCCAAGGGATAGTTAAAAAAAAAAAAATTAATGTTAACCCATCTGTTAGCTTCTCTCACCTGTGCAACTCCTCTAGCTATGCTGCAGCTGTTACTCAGAAGAGCAGGGACATGCCTATTGCATGTAAAGCATCTTGGAATATTTCCTTTCAAGTAGAAATCTTTGTGGTTTTAAAAAAAAAATCTTTATTGTTTTGATAAACTCTGACTAAATCCATTTGTTTCTTGTGAGGGATAGCCATATGTCTCCCATCTAGGATACCTGGAAAACTAGCAAGGGAGACATTGTAGAACAATGTTTGGATCTGGAACATGATGGCATTGAAAATAAAACCAGCAAAGGGAAAAGAAGTTTTACTTCACAATTTGAGGTGACCTTGTACACTGCATTAGCAACATGATGTTCCCTGAGTTTGGATAAGAAAATTATGAGTGATTCACAAAGAAACACTTTGAGCATAGTTGTGCTCGTTAGTCTCTGTATTTATGGATCTGGCAGCTCTTCCACTGTAAACACCTATGCAGAGGATCAGCTCTCTGCTGTGAAATGCTCCTACAGAACAAAACATCACAGGAGAGCACCACAGGCAGGGTTTGAGGGCAGTACTTTTTCTCACTTTCCTAGAAGTGTCTAAGTTAGTTCTGCTTTTTGAAGGGTAACCAAAGTTCAATAGAAAGAGAAAAAATAGCAAATTTGGGTACTCAGAAATGTCTCAATGATTTTGAGTTGCTATGATCAAAGTTAATTTAAGGTATTTTTAATAATGGGGTGCTTCATGACACAGACTAGCATCCTTTGTAAAAGGGATCTGAAGTGGTTTTATTGAGGCTGAGGCTCAGACTGATCCTTGTACACGTGCTTGGGGAAGGAGTCCGTGAAGCACAAGTGTAGTGGCTTTTTGGAAGACTGGATGAAGAGTAACAATATCTCTGGAATATTCCAATTAAGACCAGTTGCTCTTGGTTACCTAGTGAGAAATATTCAAGTCCCTTTCATGACCATTTGCCCTGGCAGCAAACACAGTGAAACCACTCCACCCATCCTTCTCTGGACACTATTCCCTCCCCCTGCTCCTGTCCATGACACCTATTTGCCACTGGCCAGGGGAATTGCAGTTGTTTTCCTTATGCAGGTGGTCTCAGGGATCCAGTTCACATCACAGTCATGACAGGAAGCTGAGGAGGAGCAATACATCATGTTGTGGGGGTCTGGCAGAAGAGACCAGTGGAAGGAGGAGAGTGAAAGCTATGAACAAGAGTAGTGGTGCTGTCTTGTAGCACAGTCCAAGAGCAGAAAACCTTTTTACTCTCTTTCTCTAAAGCTCTCTGCAGAGTCTGGGGCAGATCCCTGGCCTTCCACAGAAGTGGATGGGGTGCGGTGCAAGTTCCAGGCTCCGCTGCAGAGTGTGGAGAGATTATTTTAGGAAACTGAAATGTTTCCATCTCTGGAGGTCCTTGAGAACTGGACGGATGAGCAGCGGTCAAGAATAGCTCAGTTACAGCTGATCCTCCCTTGGGCCAGAAAGACAAAGTGGGTGATTTTATATGATTTTTTTCCACTCCTATGATTCCATGGTTGAAGCAAGGCTATGGTTCACCGGGCACCATAGTTAGCTAACATCTCATAACCAACACCACATGCAGTTAACCATCGTATGCATCTCCTGAGCTGGTGGTTTGCATTTGCTCTTTCATGAAGTATTACCCTACATCTACAAAGTTATCAGGTAACCAAACTTCTCTTTCATAGTCAAAAAGCAGTTCTTACAAAAGCAAGGGGCACTGCTTCCCCCACATAAAAATTCCCAGAACTAAAAATTATGCTTCCAAGCCTTACAAGGACAATGCAAGAGAATGAACACATTTATATGGGAATACTTTATATACTGAAAGCGCCACTGATGCTGTATGTACTTCTGTCATGAAGAATGGGAACATGAGAGAAGAGAATCTTTATGCCAGCACTATTCTACTTGCGGGGAATTTCGGCCTCTGCACCACCATCCACCACTGAAAAAAAATATTCTTATTGCTGGTGGATGGAAAGATTGCAGCATCCATAAAAAGTCAATAAACTATTGCAGCATTTCTGATCCTCAAAGGGGAAAAGAATTCTTGCCTGTGCCTTTTGGGGAATCTGCAGAAATATGGCTCTGGTCAGCTTTACATTGCCTTTGGGACTGATGCACACACCCTGTTTGATTGAAAGGGATCAGATAATCATGGGAAAAACCCCTTGGGACAGAGGAGTAATCTGAATATCTGTTTGATACTGCAGTGTGGATGTTCAAACAGAGAAACAATATTGCTTATACCCCTGTTTGACATTACTTTTGGGGTATGGCAGGTAGTGCTTTGGGGTAATAATAATGGACTTGAAATTATAGTAATATCCAAAGTCGTTTAATCAGATGTAGCGGTCACTGAAATAGAGATTAAAATGAAAAAAAACTCCATAGTGTTAGATGGAGGATGGTTAAAACCTAAGAAAATATTATCACTTTTTCCACTGCCAGGTTTATTTCCAGACACCACAAAGACACAATCTGGGGTAGTTTCCAAATATATTTATTGTTTCTGGAAATCAGATTTAAAATACACAGTAAGGGAGATAAAAAATAAAAGCAACCTAGTGATTCTGTCAGCCACTACATAACAGAGCTTAGCAAAACCATACCCTATGAATTAGAAAGCAATTTCATTAGCATTCTTTAAGAGATTTTTTCCCCTATAGTAATCTGGTCTTGAACAGCATCAATGTCACACTGTGGACCTGAAGACATTTTAGTCTGATCAAGGCAGACAGTGCCTCTGCTCTCATCACTCCTGACCTCACAGTCACAAGCTGACAGAGGAGCTGGCTTTAGCCTGTAATTTTTGTCACACTGGTTGATCTCTGTCTATAGCTCCATGGGCGGCATGAAGCCACACTGAGGCTCACAGATGTCATTTAAAGGCAGAGCTCAGCCCCTGTAGCACCATGTGGGGGCCCAGCTTGGTACTGAAAAGATGTACAAAAATAAAAAAAAAAAAACATAAAGCACAGCTTATCATCTCCGACTTTCTGGTGTGCCCAGCACTTCAGACCTGAGAAATTACAAGTTTTAATAATAACTTATTTCAGTATAGGTTGGGTAACCTTAGCACTGAGAAGAGACTGCTAATGAATAAAGGAGGCACTAAATTTCCAGCCTCCAGCTAGAAGGACAACTTGACCCTGTGCTGGCGCTGGTGGAGAGGGGACCTTCCCAGGTGACAGAAACAGCTCTGCCCTCATAGGGAATGAACTTGAGGAGACCCACTGCCCCACTGATGGGCTTCCATGTAATGTGTACACCCATTTGTGAAGAACTCGTGCTAAGAAACATCTGCCAGGCACAGACCATGTCTCTAATGCAGCTGAATGTCCTCTGGGAATGTTCCAGTCCCCCACTCAACTTTTCTGGGGAGGAATTCAGTTCAGGACTAAATGCTTTAGAGAGTAAACTTTGGTAAAGTCCACTAGAGTTTTGTAATCATGTAGCTTCCATATTAACTGCTCAAACTCCTAATGCAGCAGGTGGATAGAGTGGCCAAAGGGATTTACTGAGCTTCTGCATGATGCCACTTAAATCCGAGGACAGGCCTGAAAAAAAGCACAAGAATCATACAAAAGGAGTGCCTTTAAGTTTTGCAAGAGGATTCGTATTTTGCTGGCAAGATTTTTTTTTTTTTTTTAATGCTACTATCACAGGAAGAGACTCAAACCAGTAGTGACAATTGCAGTGGTGATTTTACAACTTCTAATTCAATGAGAAACAAGCTACAGGCTAGCACCCATGCTGGTGCCTGGTCTGGCCTTCCTCAGAGGGCTGCTGCCATGCCTGGAACATGCAGCACTTCTGTGCAGAAGAAGTATTTCTCTGAGACATCTCTGGTCCCCAAGTCATCGCCTCTGCAGCATCAGATGGAAGTGATTTATGAACCACTCAAAGGACAAAGCCCCCTTTAAAGTCTTGGTTCTTGCCTGCCCCACTCCCCCATGGGGCCAGAGGAACACAGTTGATGCTCCTCCCCACGGCCTGACAAGACATGCCTGCTTTTGAGTTCTACATGTTTTGAGAGACTGACTCCTTTTAGGATAAACCAACCCTGCATGCTCTGAATTGTCTTGCTGGCTCCTGGAAGGGCATCTTGAAGTTGTTAATTGTGTTTTGTGAAGACCTATCACCTTTAAGGAGTATTTTCAGCTTGTTTAGTCTTGCAGCCAGAGCCAGGCCAGATAAAGAGGGACTCATTTCCGTCAACACTATCTCCATCCCTCCCCACCACCACACATGGGCAGGCGCTGGGAGAGGGGTCAGCCACCGACCCAGCAAAGGGCTACGGGCACACTGATGAGGCAATAATAACTCCTGATTTTGTACAAAAGTGTTTACTGATATGATATCAGTTTAGGTTAAAACTCTTGTGACTATTTTGCATTCAGTTTTCAACCAAACGCTGTATTTTTGAAAAAATTGCTTCTTTTGGCCTCATCCTCCCTCCTCTCTCTTAGTCTCGCTGATTTTCATTGCTTCTTCCTACCTGCCCTTTGCTGTCTTTGGAGTCCAGAACTATCATCCCTGTGTCTCTTTTGATTTCTGTCACTCCTGATTTCTTTGCTTCTTTTTCCTCCTTGCTTTCTCCTCATCTTCTTTTTCTTAGTTTCCCCTTCCTTCCTGGTTGTGAGATGCACAAAGATTGATTTCCAGCCAAGCGCGGCATCCCACACAGGAAAAGTAAACCAGGGAAATATTTCTTCTGAATTATTCTGAGTGGCTCCTCTCACTGCTGTAAACTATCATTGAGGCAGAGAAAGAAAAGGGGTGCAAGCTCAGTCTGTGACATGTCAAATGATATAGGGGAAGCCAAGTGGCCAAATGGAAAACTCTAGTTAACGCTGATCTTCCGTGATTTGTAGTCACCTGCTGACTACTACAGCCTCCTTCCTCTTCTGGTACTGAAATCTTCTCCAGACATTTTCCTCAGCAAACCCCCTTACTTTTTCAGCTTACTGCTTAGAGCTTACTGCTCTAAAGACTTTATAAAATTGTGTTCCTTTTGTTTTCACATTGCAATTTCTCAGCCCTGTGTTCTTTAGTTCTGTACTGAAAAAAACCTTTAAAATTCTGGCATCCAATTACTAATTCTGGTGGAGCGAGACATTTTTGTAAACATGGTTGAACGATGCATGTTGTTCTTTGACCAGGCTCCTTTATGACCTCTGACAAGCCACTCATCCAGTGTGCCTTGGTCTCATCACATCAGGACTTCCAGATTTTCTTATGCTTTATTTGAGGGGACCAAAGTTTTAAAAGACAAGGGGGTAGTACAGTATTATTATTTTTATCCTTTGCCTGCCCCTGTGTTTTTCCTGCTGCCCAGCTTCCATGCAGCTGTTGAACATTTAAGAAAAACATGTCTCCCACTGAGCAAGTTCCCTACAAATGTGAATTGAGCTTCAGGCAAGAGGAAATGTGAGTCCTGAGGTCACTCCTGAAATCAAACTCTTGCCTGGCTGCACATAATTCTGCTGTTGTGTTTTAAGGGTGATTTAGAAAAAAGTAGTATATATTTCCCACAAAGAGCATAAAAAGAAACAAATACTGGTGATCATGAGATGATCATATGATCCTTCAAGTCTCACTGTTTAACTGGCATTTTCAGTCGTGCTTTTCGAGTCTGCAGCTCAGATACCAGCAGAGAGGGGGGAAAATGTGGGATTACAGAGAGAAGATGACCTGCTGGTGCTGACCAGAGTTAATATTGGGAGGCCCCTGTGCACTCTGTACTGATGACTGGAGAAGACTGGACTTTTCTTTCCACTTAGAGATGCTGGAGCTACACCCCCTTGTTCACCGGGGAGTAGTATTTCTGTCAGATATGAAAGCAGCTTCTAATCTGCTCTGACCTTGGCAAGAAATCCAAGTCCAAATGTAGTAACATAGAAGCTGACAGGTCAGCCTGAAGAATTTGAAGTGGGGGAGGCTTCCTTGCCTTCTTTCTTTCTGTCTTTCCCTCCTTTCACTTGAAATCTTATCAAGGATCACTTCAAGTGCAGTGGCAACCTGACCAGCCCTAGAAATGACACCAGCTGGGTCACTGTCCCTCCTGTTACAGCAGAGGTGCAGAGACCATTTACTGCCTGGGCTGAATCTGTGCTAATATTGGTATAAATCCATAAAGGTGGAGACCCATCGAGAAAAGCATTTTACTTTTTTATGTGTAAAAATCAGAAAAGTTGATCTAAATATTACATCTGTACATGGTGCCTTACTGAAAGACTCCTGTCTTCATGCCAGCGGCTCTCTACTGTTTGTTTACCAAGACACAGACCCACACAGAGGTTGAAGATGGTTCTTACTTGTTCTCCCCACTGCTGAAGATTTCTGCCTGTCAGGTGTGCTAGTGCCTTCTTCCACAAACTAAGACAAAACCAGGACTATAGAAATGACCTATGCTTACTATACTTCTTGCATCCTTTCTGCATCTGTAAGATTTTTCTATGTGCCTTGACAACAAAGGGGCTAAAAATGCGTTGAGCTCAAGTTCCAATTTGGGTATTATTTAGAAGTCTGAATGATGATGGTTATCTTTCTGGTTATCTTTCTTCTGGTTATTTTTCTGGGAATGAGCTTATTTTTGATCACATTGGCAGAAAGTTGAAAACTTCTGTTTAAAAGTTTAGGTGCTGCTTTGTACTTTGTCAGTCAAGTGATCAGACTAGAATTTCTATGGATTGCTCACACCAAAAATTATAAATTATGAATGCCCAGGGGGTATTTACTGTTTGTATTCTTTGCAGACTCCCTTATATTTGGCATTATATCAGCCAGAAGAAAAGCACTTTCCTCGCGTCTGAAAATTTGCAATCCCTTTACAGAGTAGTGTAAACAGCACATCTTGTGGCTTCCCTCAATTCAGAGGCTGCACGCACCAGTCCAGGAGAGGGAGGAGGCATTGCCCAGCAGAAGACCACCCAATGGCTCTGCACCCCTGGACATGGGGGGCTCACCAGTGAAACCCCTCCTCTGACAGGGACACTGGACTGCTCTGTGCCTGGACATCCCCTGCCAGCCTGGGCTGACAGACACCGTGCAGGCGAGAGGTCAAGGGAAAAGGGCTGACTCTCAGAGGTGAAACCCGATGCGTCCGCAATAGATAGCGATGAAGGGATACAGGGAAATAAGAAAATAATGTTGCTCAGTAGTCATAGGTCAGCCACGCTGCTACCTATCTGCTGTCCCATTTTCTATAGATGATATGTCAAAGGCATGATTTAATGAAGATTCTGAAGGACGTTGCCTCCAGGCATCAGGAGCAGCACAGGGCAGAGCACAGATGCTCCTGTTTGAAAATCTCAAAAGCAAATGAAGGAGGTGGGTAGTCATGACCATTGCCAGTACTGAAAGATAACTTATAAATATGATGGGTTTAGATGGGAAAACCAAAGATAAGTAAATCATGCTTGGTGGAGATCCAGAGGTAAGCTGCAAAGAGACAAATCAAGAGATAACAGGCTAAGGAAATTATTCTGGGTGGGTACTAGCAGAGCAGGACAGTGCTTGCTCAGGCCAGAGAAAGAACGTGATAGTCCTAAGACACAATCTCAGTGGTCTGTGTTTCTTTTAAAACGTTTTGCCATTTTCTAGCTGCAGCTATAAAGGTCTCCCAGGTGGACTGGGAGAAACGATTTCATGGTTTATGCAGTTTCACACTGCAAATGTCAAACATGATGAGAAACATGAGAGGGGCAGGTAGTCTGGAGAGGGCACAGAGCAGCTTCACATCCTGGTTCCCATTTATGGGACAGGGCTCCTGAGGGGGATGTGTCTGTCCAGGTGGGCAGAGCTGGGTGCCTTTTGGGGTAGCTGTGGGTGTCTCCCCTTGGGGAGATACAGCCTGCTTGTGTCACCAAGCCTTTGGGAGAGCAGATGGGGATACAGAGGCTTGGCAGAGACTGCAGGCAAAGGGTGGGCATCTCACGGTGACAGCCAAGCTTGTGAGGGATGGGGATCCCTCAGCAGCAGTGACTGGAAGCATATGCTGCTGCTGACAGACAGAAGGTGTTTTCTTTACCTACTGATGTGCACATGCGGGGCAGGCACTGGGCGGTAGGGGAGCAGGAACAAGAACTCACTTGAACAAAGCCCTAAGCAACCTCCTACAAGTCTGAAGCTCACCCTATTTTGAGCAAGAGATTTGACTAGATAACATCTGGAGGATCCCCCCAGTCTAAATTACTCTCTAAGTCCACTCCAGATTTCAATTTAATTTTCAGGGTGGTTTTTTAGCACCTGCTGGCTCCGAACCCTGCCATTCTTGATAACATCAGTAGTGCCAAGGCATTTCTAAACAGTCAGTGGGCTAAGTCCCAAGCCACAGGGGTTTCCTCCTGAAGACAAAAGAGCCTCACTCACCTGCTGCTGGGACAATGGGGTAATGGCATTAGGGGGACCTTCTATGCCTCTTTATCTCTCCTCTGGGCATTCCTCCCTTGATGAGGAATTTCCTCAGAGCACTGCCTGAAAGGCTTCTTGGGTGAGATGCATTTATCTGTGCAGCAGATAAAATACTGCAGTGGAGGTCACATTTTTCCATCTTTGCCACTGTGACTAAGCTTGCCTGTAAGCTGGTGTCCCCTGGCACCTGCACACCACAATATTTATTCTCCTATTACACTGCATGACTATTATACTGATAATACGAAACTAAACGACAGCTCCTCCTTAGCTGGGAAGTGGATCACTTGGCATTACAGGGGAATGATGAAACACAGTCCTTTGAGCTTATTCCTTCTTTTCTTATGAAAAGAGAACTTATGAATACTTTTGGTTTTCCTTCTTTATAAAGCCAAATTTTACTTTTCTTCCTCATTTAAGAAAAAAATTTCATCCACTTTCACTTTCACGCTTGAACACCCAAACATTGCCTCCTGGAAACACCAATATATTTATACAGACAGATCAGAGCCTGTCCAATAATCAGAGCTCCTACAGGTTTCAGACAGGATCATTTGGCTGTGCACAGAACATGCTCTGAATCTCTTCAGCCAAACTGCCAAAGGGATGGACCTTTGCAGTCTCTTGCCCTGTCCCATGCCCCTGTGAAGAACTGTCCATGGGCAGGTGACAACAGTTAGACTCCTGAAGCTTAAAGTATCTGTCCAACACCTCCTGGGAAGGACAGGACAAGTGAAGAACTGGTGAGGACAGAAACCACAGGGAGGCTACAGAGAAACCACAGGCTGGGTAGTAGAGAGAGTAGTCGAGAGGTAGTAGAGACAGATTGGTACTAGAGAAAACTACAGGCTGGGTCTCTCTCTCCTGAAACAGCTCTGGGACGTCCAACAAGGGTCTCTGGGTGCTGCAGTAATGTGCAGCTACTCGCTGAATGACACACTTGCTACACAAATATATGGTCTTTACTGAAATAACCACCAAAATCAAGACTGAAGGCAATTTCTGCTACTAACATTATTTTAAACTGCACAGTGTGAGGGGCCAATTTGGTTTTGTTATGCACAACACACGTCTTTATCCATGAATAAGTCTTTTCTGATACAGGTCACCTCTGTGATGTGAATCTATTAGACGTAAAGGTTCTACTCATTTTATCTATCACTGTGATTTTTCTGGGATATGTGAGCTCCTGGGAAGTAAAGAAACAGTCTTCTACCAGCAAAATTTATTCCTTTTTCATTATTTCTTACTATGACATTATCAATGCTGCTTGCAAGACAACTACTTTTACACAGCTATTCTTGTAATTTTCTTCTTTTTACACTCATTTTGTTTGACTGAAACATATTAGCTCCTCAGGCATATCCGTGTATTTCTATCAGCATCCTAGAATTTCCTATCATAACTGGACAAGAGAGAGGGGGGAAAAAGCTGAAGATTGCAGTAAATACAGCTGAGGTGAAGTCAGAGCACTGTATTCTCTATCCAGATCTAAGGTATGTTCTTGAGAGCTTCCCATTTTGAGAACACTTACATGATACGTTTCCACTTAGCTTTTTATGCCAAAAATATCCCAATGCAGCTCTGCCACTGATAAAGGAAGCAAGAGCCTTCATGTAAACAGGGCTCCAGGCAGCTGCCAGTGCTCCCAGCCACTGTCTCACAAAAACCTGTGAACAGCTAGCCTGGATGGCATATGGAGGAGCCCCTGGCATGCCGGCTGGGCAGGCAGCCCTGTTCCCTATCATGGATGCTGGGGACTAGCCCTCCCATCCCCACCTTGCTGCTGACTGCTCATCCACCCTGCCACTCCTCAGGATCACCCAGAGCAGCCAACAGCAGCAAAGCTTGCGGCCACCTGCAGGGACCAACAGAATCAAGGCTGGAAAGAGTGCATGGGGAAAATCATGGATGGGGCAGAAGACAGCAGGAAAATACTTGATTTACACAGGCTCACAGACTGAGACATGTGGTTCATCTCTTCTGTACAAAAGCATCAGCAGCGGTTACATCAATCATAAATGCTTTTGGAAAAGAAGCAATTTTAAAAGTAAGTAAATGAAGCCCTGTCTACAGACTCTGCATTATAAATATCGTTATGAAAGTCACCCAGGTTTCAGGGGAGTTTTAAAACAATCATGTACTAGCTGCAATGCTGAAAGATTGTTTTGCCATTTAGAAGGTCTGTGCTTGCACCTCTTAGTAGGAGTTTCCTCAAAGATGTTTCACTGGAAATAGTTCCAGTTAATGTGCCAGTAGAGCTTTAATTATTATTTTTCTTGATTCCTTGGATTCATCCTAAAAAGTGTGCATGCATACTTCTGTCAATAGCTTGAATATTCTCATCTCAGCGCCAACACTTGGTGACTTCGGAAGAGGACCAGCAGAAGCTTATGTGATTGCACTTCACTGGAAAGGCTGTCAAGAGAAACAGACGTAGTGCCTGAACAACACTTTGATACAGCAAGAGGCAGTAGCAGTGTTCAGGGTAAAGGTCTGGGCAATAACCACCTCAGCACACAGGCAGAAGACAGGGAAACACAGGCTGACAAATGGCAGAGTCAGACCTGTCATTCATCGTGATTCCTTCTGCACAGGCAGGGTACAGACCACCAAGAACAGCAAATTGGGAACCGACCACCCTCTGGACAAGACTGGAGATGTCAGGTATCTCTCTTCAAAGTTCTTATCCTAGATGTACTCCAGGAAAGAAAACAAAAGCAAATATATAAATGCGAGCGTAAAGGAGACAGAAGTTGTGCCCATATCAGGGATTTTACAGGGATAGACAACAGCTCATGGCTGTCTGCATCACAAGTTTGCAAAAACGTGTTGGTCCAGAGTTGGAAGAAGTTATAAGTGTACACACAAGCCAAGCTGCTCGACCTTATCATCAGAAAGCCACCCCCAGCACATTTTATTTCACTAAATAGATGTAGCCAAAGACTGCCAGTCAAAATACAGTAATTTGTATTCAGAAAATGGCCGGTGAATGGGCACTGAGAGGCGTCTCTCAGTTGCAGTGCTTGCCGTATCTTTGCTCTGAGACTGCTGGGTGCAGAGCCGGTGCTGCTGGGTGCGAGCGAAAGGACTAAAGAGCAAGTTTAGATAGGTGGTCAATGAACAGTGAAAAGAGAAATGATGTGGCACAGACCTTGAATTATGTCACATTTCCCTTCTTGAGAGAAACTCCCTGGCAAAACCCTGATCTCCCTGTGGCACACACCGTTCCCAACCTCTGTGTGTGCCACTGAGCCACACGGCTGGCCCTCCCCTCTCCAAAGCCCAGCAATCCTCTGTGTCTATGCCCAGGGTCCACAACCGAAGGGGAACCCAAGATAGCCCTGCAGCAGTTGGGCTGGCCTCTGTTCTCAGCTGTACCTGCAGAGGAGCAGCTGAAGGCAGGGAGAAAGGCAGATTTGGTGGGGAATGGAGGTGGTGCCGGCTCTTTCTCCATCAGAGACACAGACACCAAAGGATGACAGCCAGGAAAGGCTGGGAACAGGCTCCTTGCTCCCTGTTTTGGGTGCTGGCTGATGGGTGATCCAGAAGTACTGGGTGGCTATGGATAAGTTCTACTACAGGGACTCAGGCACTACTTAAAGCTCAGACCTGTATCTCCTCTCTCTTCTGAAAACGAGGAAGACTAAGCAGAAGAGAGGAGACGTTGATCCCAACTCTGCGATCCACAACACCAGTTTTGTTCTGCTGAACACAAACAGTTCCAGCAGGTTCTTGTGTTATAGCTAACGGGAGATGATGAAAATGCTTTTTCAGTCACTGACTTGATGTGTGTTAAGCTTTTTAGGGAAAAAACTGACAAGCATGTCAAGATTAGGCCATTTGTAGAATGGAATTTTAACAGAATGGGAGTTTTTTTTCTGAATGAAACGGTGCTTTGGTGAGCGAGGACTGGTTTAAATGCTTTAAAGGAAATTGTGTATGTACTATGAATTCTTCAGACCATTCCTGATTTTAACCATGAACTCTGCAGAGGACAGGTACATGCATATGTTTAGAAAAAAAATTTATACTTACGGTGAAGAACAGTTAATGGAACCCTTTGCTACCCGTTTGGCACATTGTGGTTAGTTTAATTTAATGCGTGCACTATTTCACTGCTGATATCTTTGAAAGTACCAGGTAGGAGTGTACATACATGCTAGTCCTGCTTTTGTGGCATGGAAAAGATGCTTTGTGTATTCTGGGCGAGGAGAGAAACTACCCTATCATTGGCTTTGCTTGCTTATGCCATGATCTGGCATGAATTAATAACAGGGAACCTATCCCGCACGACAATTAAAAAACCCCATAAAAACAACAAACCAAAGAACAAAAAGGCGGCTTGATTTGTTTTTTTTTTTTTTTTCCTTCAAAGTTGCCCAAGACATTGGACCTTACATTTCTGCATCAGCTGAAACCCGGACGTCCTTCCCTCAGGCAGGCCCAGCACGACTGAGGTCCGGAGCCCGGCGCTGCAGGCTGGTGGCCGCGGAGCCGAGCGCCCGGGGCAGGAGGCGGCAGGAGCCCCGCGGGGGACGAGGGGCAGCGCGGCCGGGCGGGGGCCGCTGCCCCCGGGCCGGAGCCCCCGAAGGTGCCGGCGGGCGGGCGCCCGTCCCGGCCCCGGGAGAAGGGCGAGGGGCCCGAAGCGCTGAGTCAGCGCCGCGGAGGGCTGGGGGCCGGGCGGCGCCCCCGCCCCGGCGGTGCCCGGGAGGGGCGGGGAGAGGCGGCGGCGGGCAGGGCGCTGCCCCCCTTGGCCGCTCCTTATCAGCCCGGTTTGATGCTGCAAGGCGTGTCCGGGGATCTGCTCATGTGATGGAGCAAGAGGCAGGCGGGCGGGGGGACCAGGGGAGGAGGTGATTTTCCTCGCTGCTCTCGCTTTTTTTCCCCCCTTCCCCCCCCCTTTTTCTTTTCTTTCTTTCTTTTTTTTTTTTTTTTTTTTTTTTTTTTTTTTTTTTTTTTTTTCAAATTTCCCCCCTCTCGCGCCCTAAAGGAGTTTGCGGAGAGCCGGGCTCCTTCATTCCCGGCTGTGCCGCCGCCGCCCACCGCCAGCTCCCGCCCGCGGCTCCGCACGGCCGCGGGGCAGCGCCATGGGCGCCGGCAGCTCCGCCGAGCCGGCCGCCCCGCAGGACGGGGACGGGGCCGCCGCCGAGCCCCCCCGCACCCCCCCGGAGCCGCTGTCGGCAGAAGACGCGGCGGAGCCCCAGCCACCGGCAGAGCCCGCCAAGGTAAGGCAGGGGCGGGGGGGGAGACAAGGGGCGGCGGCTCCCGCCGCACCCCCGTGCCGGGGAAACTTTCCCGCCGCGGCTGCGGCCACCTGCCGCAGCCCAGGGCACCCCCCGGGCCGGGCGCGGAGCCGGGGCGCGGCGGGGCCGGGACTGCGCCACGGCCGGCGCCGCAGTCATAAAACTCCCGCCGGCGGCAGCAGCGGCGGGGCGGGGGGCGAGGGCGGCCGCGGGGGCGCCGCCGCTTTTGTGTGCGGCCGGGGCCGGGGCGAGAGGAGCCGCACCCACCCGCGGCGAGGTCTGCGCCAAGGAGCCTCCTGACTGCGGTCCTGCGGCCGGATCGCCGCGGCTCTCGCGGCTCTCCGCAGCCCCCCCGCTCCATCCTCTCCCCTCCCGAGGGAGCAGGTGGGAGGCGCGGCCGGGCGGGCGGCTCGGCGGTGCTTTCGGCTGGGCGCCAGCCGCGCTGTGCCCCCCTTCCCGCCCCGTCCCGCACCCCCGGCCTCGGGCTCACCTGAGCCGCCGTCCCCGGCCCGCCGCCGCGGCGAAGGGGCGGCGGTGTCGGCGGCGAGGGCCCGGGCCGTGGCTTCGCCGCGGCCCGCTGTCGTACCGCATAGGGGGCAAGGGGGAGGGACTCCCGAACTCCCAGTCCGTGGAGAGCGAAGGAGCTCTGGGTATGTGTGATTTAAAATAAAGACGTTGAAGAATTGAAAGAAATTCTTTTAAAACATGTCTGGTGTTTAAAAATAGATTATGAATGAACCCATTTATCCCTCTGGAATAGGCGCGTTTAGGGGATTTTGGGACTGAAAGGGAGGTTATGTGCATCTGTGTGTTTACATTGCGTGGCTTTGGGAAGCTTGTGAGGGGAGAAATAATACCACGTTCTACCGAGATCTTCTCTGGGCTCTTCAGAGTTTGGGTGCTCAGAGCAGGGAGACTCCGAAGTTTCTGTGACTGGTGCGTGGGTGTATTAGAGCTTGAGAACCAGTTATGACTTTGTTTCTTTGACCTTGTGGTTCAGATTTAACTTTCAAGTTGAATTTCCCATAGTTCCTGGCTGCCACTAGACCTCCTTGTGCGTGTTTTGACAGATTTGAAAACCACATTGCGAGTGAACTTTAAATTAACTAAGATTTATTTTATTTTCTTTTTAACCAAGTAACTGTTAGGGATTGGTGTTGGTTAACAAAATATTTAGCAGTTGTGTTGGGCAATTTTAGAATTCAGATGCTGACATTTAGAAAAGAGGGAATTTATATCGGGCAAGCATTTGGCTATTGTGGTTGTTTAAAGTTTAAGATAAAGCCGCTTTGAAGAAGGGACGTAATATTCATAGCCATGTTTATCCAGTTATGGGAACTAAGACCTTCTAAAAAAGAGAATCACATTAATAGAGTTCTTAAGTGCAGATTATTATTATTAATCCTGTGTTTTATGTCTTCTAAGATTTAGGAAGGATGTTTTCTTGTGGATTTCTGCCTAATTATTCAAGTAGAACTGTTTAAAACTGGGGAAGGTCTATTACCATTTTGCTGCTATAAGAAGTTGTAGTACTGTTGTTCTCCTAAAACAGCTGGTTTTGCCTTCCGTTACATTGCATAGAAAGAAAAGTAAGTTTTAATGAAGTTTCAGTCATACTTTTTTTGTGTCTCATTTTCTTTGTCTCACTAAAGTGAAGTAAATTCATGCAGATTTGTGACACAGCTTTTCATCATTATTCCTTCCAGCTCTTTGAATTTGAAAATTACCGGGTCTTGCAATGCCCCTGGAGAAATCTGTCAGATAGCTAATTTGTTTGTGGAAGATACAATGGGACTCTTTCGGAGGGTGGTCTTCTTTCTTGTGTTTTCCAAATTAAAATGCTTATTACAGCCCTTTTAGAAGAAAAACTTTGGAAACTGACTTCAGTGGAATCCAGCTTGAGTGAGCCTTGGCAGGGCAATTACAAATAAACTGTCTAAGCAACTAGTCTTATACAGGCTATAAAATCTCAGACGAGTTGTGCTTTCTTTTGTGATGTGAAATCCTTGAAATATTTAATTAAATTTCTTTCCTGACGTAGTTGCATTTTTTACAAGATGAAAACCTCTTTGCCTTTTCTTCTAGAAAGGAAGAAATTTATAGTCATTAAGCTGTTTCGTTATTCACATGTGACTCTTTGGCCAGATGCCAGTTTTTGGGTGTCCTGGTTCTGAAAGGGAGGGTGTATGTTTCGGTGCTTCTCACTTCTACAGCCCAAGGGACCTTGGAAAGCGCTTGGTCTACAGAGCAAGGGATATTTAGGGGCCTTTAGGCGCTGACTTGTGAATGTGGTGGGTTAAATGTGGGCTCATGTGGTGAGTGCCTCAGCTATTGACCCCTTCTTCTCAAAAGTTCGTGGTAAATTGCACATAAATCAGCTCCAGAGTTTCCAGCCTGCTTCAGTACTAGGACTCGAAACTGGTGGATTTCTTTACTGTAGCAAACAAGACTTAAACTCTGGCAGTGGAGGAGCTGCTCCTTTTCTTGCATAGCTATCCCACTGTGGGAAGCCACCTCTACAGGGAAGTGTGAGAGATCCTGGTGGTACTAATCCATTCAGCTGCTTGAACTGAATTATTCAGATCTGTGAATTGACCCGAGGTCCTGTTGAAACCAAGGGGCAGGGTATGGTTCTATGGAACATTTTTGTGATGGAGTTACCTCCTTGCTGTTTGAGCAGCAATGTTCTTTTCCCTCCCGTATTCTTCCCTGCTTTGTCTCAGATGATGCAGTCTCACTTAGCTGTGTTGTGTCCTAACCTTGCCTTTCTGTAAGCAGGTTAAACTCACTACTGTTTCAGGAAGCTGAAATTTATTCTTGCTGGACCATTTTCCTGATCTGCTTGTGAGTTCGTTTGGCTCCTACATTGTGGAGGTGAGACCAAGAGCCTGGACAAGGCAAGCATTTCCAGCAGAGCAGGAGGGGAAATGAAGAAACTTCTGTTGGTAGCAGTGGGCTGGTGAAAACTCATTGAAACCTCACGGGCAGACTGTCCTGAGCAGCACAAAGGCCTGGAGCTTGGCCTGAGAAGGATTTCAGTAGTGAAAGAAGTAGGAACAAGATCTTTTTGGTCTTGAAGAAAACCAACCCTTTGGCGTCCTGAACTGAGAAAAGCCATTGAGATGTCTGGTGAGGTGGTTCATGTGCTCCTGCCTCCTCCCCAGAGAACCTGCAGCTTCTCCTTTATTGCATCTGGCACTGTGTGAGCTTATTCAAGGAGCTAAGCCATTGGAAAACTGTTCCAGTTCTTTTGCAAGGTCATTCTTTGTGGATTGAGTGAGATGTGTTGTCTTCTGGGACTGAGCAGAAGCTGCAGGTACAGAGGAACAGGCAGGTTATTGTGTCCGGAGTTGGATAGGAAGCTGGGTGGCACTTCACACTGCTGCCACGCAGCATGTGACTGGATTGGTTGGGGTGTCTCCATTCTGTGAGCACCCACTCTGTTCACAGTAGTGATGTGGCTCTCACCCAACTTGCGATTTTGATGCTAAGCGTCAGAGATGATAAAAAATGCCAGCGTGGTGCCCTCCCGTGGGGCAGAAGGTGACTTCAAACCACGTGGGCAATGCCAGGATAGCTGCGTCATCCTACCAACACTGCAGTTAACAGTGGCAATCGCACACACGCCACTTTTCTTTTATTTAGACGTTTGAGGTGCCAGCTTTAATACGGGTTTCTTTTTGTGGCCCTGTGGAAGGAGTCAAGCTCTGTTGGAACAGCTACCTGAAACAGTGTAGAGAATTTGGAAAAATCCAGGCATGCTATTCTTGCACCAAAATCTAGGTTTGTCCGAATTAAGGTATTAATGGGAATTGATGGCTTGAAAATGTGATGTGGTGGATTCCTGGCATGCAAGGGTCCCCACCACTGCCGCAAGTCATTCAAACAGTGTTCTCGGGATGGTTCCCATTTCTGAGTAGTAACTTGCTACCTGTGTTGTAATGAGAGCAAGTGTGTGCTAGACAGTAAATATTTGGAACTGTCTCTTCTAAAGAGGTTACCAGCTGAGATGTCAGAGTGTCTTATTGTCCGAGTGCCTGACAACAGCTGGGACAGGCTTACATCTGCTGTTTAAACAACTGCCTTCTGGTGAGGGAGTTGAGTCAGTCTGAAAACACTACGTTAGCGATGGTGAAACTAAGCTTAGTCAAGGAAAGTCCCTAGACCGTGTCTCTGAGAGCCCCAGTTTGAGACATTTGCTCTGAGGCTGCAGAGTTCCCCTGGTTCAGCAGGATCTGATTCCCATTATGCACTTCCAACTGGGGAGGAAGAGACTGGTACAATTCAGTGGTAAGGTTTGGAGGGCTGACTATGCCTGTGGAGTGGCTGGGGTGAAAGCATATGAATGTGTAATTGAAAAAATGCACAATCGAAATTGGTGTCCTAGCGGCACCAAAAGCGTGAAATAACCCCCTAATCATATAGGAGATAAGAGGGAGGCGGTAGAGGGAGTGGCCGGGCACTTTGAAAGCCGAGGCAATTAGCTTGCGTTTGATGTGGTAGAAGCTAAAGAGATGCAAAGAGGAGCGTCGGGACTTTGAAAGTCCTCCAGGTTGGAAATGCAAGCCTGGGTGTGGTTGCTGAGTGGAGAGGGGAGGGGAGGAACGTGCATTGTGCTCAGCCCTTGTTCTGACTGGTCCTTAGAGCCTGGGTGAGCTGTACCTGTGAAGTGCTTCCATAAGGTGCTGTCTGAAAGAGCTGAAAGATAGGAGACCTGGGAAGGAGCTGAGTTTGGATCAGGCTTCAGAATAACAGATTGGGGGTCGTGCTTTTTTCACAGGTTGCAAAAAGAGATCACAGAGATGAATTGGGTGCAGAAACCTTTTGGTGTTTCGGGTGTTCTGTTTTATCCATTTGGATTTTGAGGGTAGTCATCCATAAGGAGCTGTCACAGCGAAGGCAGGCTGAGAATTGGGAGAGAAGAGGGTAGATGGGGAGATGAAAGGTGTGGAGAAAGTTCTTGGCGTTGTCTCCAGGACACAGAAACAAGGTAATGAAATTAGTGGGCTGTTGTGGGCCTTACAGAGGAAGGGCCTTATGTTTTCTTCACCTGGAACTTGCAGTCTCCCACAAACCTCTGATGTTTAGCTAAAGCAAAACAAGACAAACTGCTGTGAACAAAGAGTTGGAATGATCCAATTTTTTTCTTTTCCCAAGTGTTGGTGTTTGAAGTTCTTTTTAATGAAGCAGCATGTGCTAAGAGCAGATCCCCTGAGCACACCAACAGTCTTTCCCAGAGTTTCAAAATCAAACTTCAGGAAAAATACTAGAGACCATCATGTTAGTTTGCTCAGTTGTTCAGACAGCTGGATCTGGCTATTTTAGTAATCTAATGTAGAATCAGTGTAGCAGGATTAACAGAATGAGGCAAAATTAACTCTGGTACGTTTGGGCCTGATGTGAGGAATCCCTGGAATGATTTGGGTCTGGTACAAGGAATGTTGGGAATGATGGTGTTTGCTGGTGGGGGAAGAGGCTGGGTGCTGCGAACCCCTCAGGAACGGTGCCTGAAGGAAGCCTCCGCTAATGTACAGCGAGACCAGGGACCCGCAGTTCATCTGCATCTCATGCAGTTTATGTTAATTTATCCGTTTTCAATCCTGTGTGCCTTTAATGGGGTCTAACTGTTGGACCCATTGCTGGATGCAAGGTGGAGCAGAAGCTGCTCTTGGTTAGAGTGATGTGGGCAACAAGCCCTGTGCATTTTAGTCTCATTAGCTGGGTGGGTGCCCTTTGCTTCCATCTTTGTGGTGGGTGTGAGGCAAATATTAAAAAAATACATGCAGGATGTATAGTAATGGCGTGACGGAAACTGGAGTGTTGCTTTGCTAATGGCCCTTTGTTTTGGGAATGAAGATGCTGAAAGATCAGTGAACTGGATAACCAGTTCTCCTTGGTTGCTGCCGTGTTTGAGACAACACATTCATAAATGAATAATCAAAGGAGTGTAATGGATGTGTGCCACAAAAAACTGATAAATGTTGGTAAACTTGCCAAATCTCATTACTTGTAGATAAATGCATAAAGATGAACAGAGAGATTCCTGATGCCATTAATTTTTGTCTTTTTAAATTTTATTTTCACCTCTCTTTAAACTCTGATGTTGTATTTGTCCAAGCTTTATAAGTATTCTCAATGGAATTAAGAACACTCCTCCCCAAATTAGATATAATTGGACTAAACTGCAGTTTAGATCCCTTCAGAGAAATGAAGCAGTTAATGTGAAGGAAAACTGAAATTAGTTTCTTTTGAGGACTAATGCAGTGGGACAGACTGCACTGACCCTCATAAAGAGCCTGAGCAACTTTTTTTAGAACACAAAGCTTTGTTTTTTTTCTTTTCTTAAAATAATGATGTTGTTATGTATCCTTTCATTTTACAAACTCCCCAAAGGTTTCTTCTCCTTTGCCCTTTTTAATTTGGAAAAAAATACAATTGTTTTATTAGTTTTGATTATTCAATTATTTAAAGCAGAACACTTGATTTGAAAATCTAAGTTTGCCTTCCCAAGGCCAAGAATCACATCAAGGTCTTTCCCAAGAGACTGGGGTAAAAAAGTAGGGTTAATACTGCAGGTCTGGTCAGATTTGAAAATACTGAGGTTTTCCATGTATTTACATTTTTGACTCAGTTGTGACTGATGGATCCTGCTTTCACAACTAGTGAACAGGGATTGTAATTATACTGACTGGTTGTAAAAAACTTCTTAGTCTTACATTTAGTGATGTTTTATATTTAATTCTGTTTTTCATTCTGGAAGGTATTGCAGATTTAACAGATCAAAAGGGTTATCTGCTAGACCCAGTGACTTCTGAATTTTCATCTGAAAACACGTATCTTTAGGATTATATAAAGTCACTGTTTTACTGAATGTACCAAAACTGTAGAATAAATTTAGAGCTGGGGTAATAGCATGTACTACCATTGTTGATATTTTGTTGTAACAGTCTGTGCTCAATTTAGAAAGGGGACAAGTTGTACTGCGTTGAGGTACCAAGTACCTTTGTATTCTGGTTCTTTTCAGAGTCCACTGGTGCTTATTAGGCAAATGGTTGACTGTGTCTGTACATGTGTGTCCATCTATACATGGGACTAGCTTTAAAATGATGTGCTTACCAGAAGAGGTTTGGAAAGAAAGGCAAAGAAATCTTTGAATAACGTGAGGAGTGCTAAGATATTCAGTGCTGTTGCCTTTCTTGAGACTTGAAACAATTGTTGGTGCTAATTCTTAGAATGTCATCTTGAAATAGTCATCCATGGCTTTTTCTTCAGATAGCAAAGTTCCCTGAGACCCAGTCAAGTTAAGGTTGTTCTTGTGTTTGCAGGACAAGCAGTTGTCTTTCAAGAATGAATCAGTAAAACTTAATATTATTAAAAAAATAGATATTGGTCCTCTACTAAATTTGTACGGAAGAATCTTAAAGCCCTTTCAGAGTGAGGTTGTTGTTTTCTCTGTCTGATTTTCTTGCTTGTCTTTAATCAGTTACTGCCATTCAGCTAATGCTGTATACAACTGCAGAGGAGCTTCCCAGGGTTTCCGTGCCTTTGTTCGGTAGTGTGATGTCTTTATCCCTCCTGAGTTCCTATGTTTTAGATTTATGGGCAGGATGATGTGAGAAGCGGGAATGTAATCTGAGTGTTGAGCCGTTCCGTATTTCTTCTATTTAATATCTGGTCTCAGCATGTGAAAACTCTGAAGCCAAATTATTCCATCTGTGGTATTGGCAGTGGAGCAGAATGGGATCCTTTTTCGTGAGGTGGATTATGTGGCTGTGAAAGGCAGCTTTGAGGAGCACAACAGTGCCGGGTGGAAACAATTTGGCTTAATTAAGGGCTTCTGAACTGAAAATTGGGAACCTGAATGCACACACTTCATTGCCTGTGGAAGTGGGGTACAGCGCTTCTCCCAGATCTCGCCCTGTGTGTGAAAAGAGTCTGGTGATTAAGAGGAAAGCCCTTTTCATGGCACTCTGTCTGTGATTTGTCTGTTGATTTGCAAATTCTGTTGCAGCAGGCTAATTACTAATAAAAATAAATAAATAGATTTCCCCATTCAGAAGGTTTATGTAGGGGGGACTTGGAAGAGAATCGTCTGGAATGTGGCATTTTCCTGTTTGGTGCTTTGGGCACGTGGTTGTTAGATCCCGTCTTTCACTGTAATGTATCTGTGGTACCTTTGATTAATTAACAGGGCTTCAATGGCAGTATTTTGGGAGTACAGGCGAGTCATAAGACAATGATACATAATTAAGGTTTGCTGTTCCACCAGAGGAACTTCAAACCTTCGCTTCAGGAATAATGGTTAATTAGTTGAAATGGCTTCTGTTGAAGGTAATAGAATCAGTTGGAGAGCTAGTTCATTAAATAAAGGGTAGTCAATAAATTAAAGGGTAATTAAGCATCTTATAATGACCACAACACATTCCATACTTTTAAAATAAAAATATGCTTGTGAAAGTATATTTCATCTTATAGGACAAGCCAATACAAATTCTGAAAATAATTAAAATGTATCAAGTGGAAGCTGAGAAACGGATTCTTCTTTTTGCACATATTAGCAAATCTAGAAAAAGTATTTCAAGTGCAGTAAGGCAGAGTCCCAAAGAATTGCAAAGCTCCTTTTGCCTGTAAGAATAATTTCTGCCTAATAACAGAGGTCCAAAAATACTAGTTTTAATCTCAATTTCACTGCATTTCCTCATGGGAAGTCCGTATGTATTCTGCTTTCTGTCCTGAATAATTCAAATTCTTTGTAGTTGTATTGTTGATGATGGTAAGATAAGCACATTAGTAGAGGAGCAATACCAAAGGCTATATTGTAGAGAGGATTAATTCATATATCAGAGCAGTTGTGCCAGACACTTTGAATGAACAATTTCTTTACATCAGCTAGATTCACCTTATCCTGGAGTTTTCCTTCATGGAGGAAACAAATTTCTACACAAGGTTGTAGCCTGTAAGATCTGCTTCTTCCATGTATTTAATGGGGGAGGGCAGAAAGATAAGTAGTCACAGATTATATGTTTTGGTTTTTTCTCCCCACAGAAGTACTTTTATTTGATAAAGTTAAAATTGCTTGTGTGTATATATTCAAAATGAGAATAAAAGAACAACATTGTGGGGGGTGGGGGTGGGGGAGACGAATCTGGCCTAATACTGACATTTTCTTTTTCTTTCCTTTTCTTTGTCTCTCCCTACTACCATCCTTCAATCAATATTTGACCATGCAGGCTTTAAATGCAAGTTTACCAGTACCTGATGTTAGTGAAGATGGTGTGAAGCATGATGCCTCACCACAGGAGCCACTGCAGCTGGAAGCTGTTACAGCATCTAAGGAACTGGGTGAGCAGCAGTCAGAGGTGCCTTCACTGCTCCAAGAACCACCCAGAGAGCAAACAGAGTCTGCTGGAACAAATGGTGAGTAAAAACGTGTGTTCAGTGGATACAGCATAGAGGCCTGTGTGCTAAATGGGATGAGAAGTAGAAATGGGGCTTGACTAGCTCTCTGCTACTGAACAGGTATTACTCGAGTGATCTGTTGTTGCTCAGGTGCTTCTAGGGCACTGCTTTCTGGGAGATGTTTTCTCTGTAGGAGAGGGTTCAGATGACAGATGGCTCGTGGACTGAAGGTGTTGGTGTCAGTGGTGGAGATCCCCACCTGTTCCCCCTTAGGGGTCACTCTCAGCTCTGAGTGCCTCTGCTTGTCTGCTGCCCATCTCCTGACCATCCAGCTGTTAGGAACAGCTCAGTTTCCACTTCTCGTGTTAGTTCCTGCATAGGCTTGTCCCTTCCTTTGTAAGGCAGAAATCCTCTTATGTTAATTCATTAGTGATGTTAATGATAAATGATTTTGCTTATAGGAAGGGACAGGCTAATCCGTTGGTTTTACCTTAATAAAGTTCCCTTTCCTACAGCTTTTAATTGGATTTGCACTTGACCACAAAACCTTTCTCATCATAGGCATCCCTGTGTGTTCTGTCTTGGGAACATCTCCCTTGCCTTGCTGCACAGTCAAGAATGTGTTGTTCTTTCTCCTGTGTGATCTGGCAGCCCACCTTTTTGCTCTCATCAGTCTCTTCTTGCTTCCCTCTGTTCCTGTTCACTCACGTGCCTTGAGAGATCTGCTTCAGCAGTCCTACTGCCTGCTGGCCTTTTTGGCAGTGTGGCAAGAGGGAGGGCTGGTTTTCAGTCCGAGCAGGCATCTGCTGCTGGTGGTGGAGAGCAGGGAAGGGATGGGGACAGGTTAGATGAGGCACTATCTTCAGTGTCAGCCTGGAGAGTAGCTTAAGGCATGTCTGTAACCCTTGCTGTAGTCTAGGGTTTGAATCCTGGTAAAAGCAATTATTTGTCACATCTTTAGATTAATTGCCATAATGCTATTATCCCAATAGAAGACTACCCTATTTTATCCTGAGCTTTTGTGCCTTTTTTTTTTTTTTAATCGTACTAGTAGGGGCTTTTGACACTATAAAAATGGGATGCAATTTGTTTTATCTTCCATGAAACTCCACTTCTCTAAACTTTGACTCCTATGTGCACAGGGATGGGGGGAGGATACTTGCTAAACAGAGTCATAAAGGAAGAGAAAATACCTGGTGTTTGGAAGTAGTGTCAGAAGATTTCATGTTGGTATTCAGCTTCTGGATTAAGTAAAAGAAAAGGCTGTTAAAAGGGCATGAGTTTCAAGTTAATAGTCAAAGATTATAATTATTTTTGAATAATCTTGGGTTGTATGGAAATCACATTCCAAGGATATGTAATGAAGAGGTGAGAGGCTCTGTCTGAGTGCAGGTAATTATGTGTAACCTGTTGCATGGCATGATGTGAACATACACAGCATTAGGAATTTGGATTTGAGGAGATTGCCTGAAAAATCTTGGCTTTGTTTTGAGAATCATCTTTCCTGTGGTTGTGTGATATTCCTCTTGTAATCCTATCTTGTAAGACAAAATCTTGTAATTTCGTCACTGTTGTCAGTGGAGCCAAGTCTGTGTGGTAGCATTATTTATGTGAAAGGGAAAACCGTTCTGTGTGTTTGCTCTTGAAGTAAAAAATCCCTTTATGAAGGTGATGCAGCATGTATTTGCTGGTAATGATAGCTGAAAATGACATCATCTGTAGAGACAAATAAAACTTGCCCAGTTGAGCACTGAAAAGAGTTCTTCAAGTAAAGATTACATTCAGATGTTTGTTTGTGTCCACTCCTCTGGACCTTAGAGAGTCTGGTCCACCTCACCTGTCCTTAGGCAGATGTATAAAGATGGAGAAGAGGTGTCTCTTAGTTGCTTCCTGCAGAGAAATCTTTCCATGTAGAAAAACGCTCAAATTTAGTGCTACACTTCATGTTCTTCACTTCATGTTCTCCACTCATTGTTATTTCACCTTGCTTGCAAGTCTAAACACAGAAGTAAAGCATTGTGGCACTAAGCACTGAAACAGCACCAGTGCTTGCCTACAGTAAAGGACTGTTTATGATTAAAGGTTTTTTGGATTGGTTGGTTCTCATCATCATTATTTGAATCTTGCATTCAGAAGACCACTTGAAAGATGACCTAGACTCATTAATACATAAGTTCCCACTATAAAATTAAATTAACCAGACATTCTGGTTAATTGGCTGGGAAGTTGGCTCTGACAGTCAGAGAGATGAAGGCTCAAAGTATCATCAGAACTTTGGAGATATTCAACATAATCAGTTGTAATCAAAATAGAAATACTGTTGTTATAATAGGAGGACACCTGTATTAGACACTGAGCCTCTACATTTTATTTTATCATATTACACCCCTTTTTTACTATCAGTAGGAGCATTAAATTATTATACTACGAGTATCTGGAGTAACACGTTTGTGAAACTCTTGACGGCAGAATTTGAGGCAATTTATAAGTAATTAGGTTGCAGGGAATTCCAATTAAAAAAACCCCTCCAGACAAATGAAAACAAAAGAAAAAACCAAACCAGCCCCACAGTAACAGGCAAAGGAGCAAATACTTTGGTGTGAAAAACCAGAAATGTTTTGTATGGTTTTACTTATGAGGGACAAAATCCATGGGGCTTTTAAGCAGCATCTATTGAGGTTGGGTGTGGATGCTTTGTGGGAAGCTGCATGGGGAAGGCATTATGACAGCGGGAACTGAAGCGGGTGGCTGGTTCGACAGCGGCCCCCGGCGCCTCTTCCCCTCGGGGCACAGGGAGATAAGGGCTCGGAGCAGCAGTTCCGACGCGGACCCTGTGAGGCGCCGCGCTTGTGCCGGCCAGCGGTGGGAAGAGCCGGGCGGGCGGGGGGCGGTCCCGGGCGGGGCCCGGGGCTGTCCGGGCCGGGGGGAGAGGCCGTGAGGCTCGGGGGAGAGCCCAGCCGTCCGGCAGGCAGACTTCCATCGGGCGACCTCTCCGGCAGCCGTCTCCAGCCGGGTGCCGGGAGGGGGTGGAAGCGCCGCTGCCGCCCGGCCGCCTCCCTCTCGCTGCCGTCGGCTGGGGCTGCCCCGCGCCCCTGGGAGGGACCTCGGAGCCAGAGAAGGGGGTTCGTGGTGTCCGTGTGGCCTCAGCCATGCTGGGGACAGTGACGATGGCGGGTAAGGCGATGTGGCACTCCGGGTGCCGGCACACGCGGTTGCTGCCTGGGCTCGGTAGCGCCGGGGCTGTGCGGGCGGCAGCCGCGTCCCGGGGCTGCGGCGATGCCGGGGAGCCTCGGAGCCCGAGCCCCCAGGGCTGCCGACTCGGGATTTCCTGGCAGGGCTAGGACTTAAAGGGTCTGGCTTAAGTGTTTTTATCTCAGTGAGAACCGCTTCCGAGCGAAGGTTGCTGAAACTCCAGGAGGTGTCATATCGCCTCAATCCACCGTACGATGTGGTACCTGTGATACGAGGCTTTATGAATGTGAAGGTGCGAACTTGGTGTTTTTCTGCAGGACAGGGCTGTGACAAAAAGAAAAGGTAGTGGTTGCACTGAGGGTGCTATTTTACGTCAATCAAGCGATAAGGCTCTAAAATACCTTAAGAGCTAAACGTGGTGAAATTGGAGGGAATATGGAAGTTAGCGTCGTTTATATGTTGTAAAAATATTTGCATGAGAGAAATGAATCTGTTACACTATTGCTGTTTTAGCTTGACGAAGCAAAATTCAGAGGGTGTTAGCAGCGTGGCAAGGGGCTGTGTGTGTGTATAGGTGTATGGGGGGCAGCGGGATCCCAGCCTGCAGTACCAAAAACTCGATCTTACTTAAGGAATTAGCACACAAGCCACTGAAGCTGAGAGCTAATACCGTAAACTAATTGGGCTTTCTGAAAAGATGAGGTTTGGAGGAGCCAAGAATTAAAAGAAAGAACATTATCGCACTGCTGGGTTTGCACAAACTTATGTTTGTGCAAAGTCTCTCTCTTTTCTCTGGGAGACGAAGTGCTATTGTGAAATTTAAATCAACAAACCCCTATTTTTTGGTGATTTTTTTGATTCCTAAAGATAGCTAATTTGCATCGGAATTTCTCTCAGATGATGTATGGCTCTAGCTATCTAGGAAATCCTTATTTCATTGTGTTAATAATTAGTCTCTTGTATATTGTTTGCTAGAGCCAGTGAATGAATTCAGCAAATAGGGGGAGTTTATTCATGCAAAATACTTTAACTTTACAATACGTATCGACAACAAAGCCGGTAGAAGTGCGGCTCTATTTGGAGCGGGCCCTGGGGAGGACTGTACGTGATTTGAATCAGCGAGTAGTGGAGGAGATATCCTACTGCTGTTTACAATAGGGTTTTCATTAAACTTGATGTTTAATGAGCTTATCACATGCTGAGTCTTTTTCCTCAAGGGTTCTCTATTTTTTTTATTTCCTTCTATTGTTAGCAATTAAAGGTTAAACTGTTTTTCAAAAGGAATGTCTTTATAGGTTTGCACAGTTTTGATCGTTTGAGGTTTTCCTTATTTAATAATTCCTGAGGTAGTACCTTGGATTTTCACTGCAGCACAGCTGCTTCTATAGTACATTTTGCAAGAACTGCATTTAGCTTGTAGGATGTGTTACCATTTCTTGGAAGGGACAGAGTACCTCTGCTTATTGGTATGCAGGAGTGTATTAAGCTGTCATGTGTCTAATTAGTGCAGATGCAGCTTCATCTCCTTTGTGGTGAGTTTGTGATGTTTGCACTAGTCTTTATGTGGTCATTTTGATAAAAGAAAAAAATTTCAATCTGCTTTTCATTGTTTCTTAATCATTAGGGGTTCTCAAAGATGTCCCAGCGTTTACTGGCCTCTATTGCTTATCCCGTCCTTGTTGCTAATGGAGCCATGAATTTTTTTTCCCCCTCAAATACCCAAGTGCTGGAGTTGCATCTATCTTGTGCTTGGTGAATAAATTTTATTTTAAGAAGCAGAACGAAATCACTGAATGTGAGATGTGGACAGCATGTCTAACCATGAAATTTCGCAAATATTTGTAGCATGCTGGTTTGGTTCCCAAACAGAACAGCTGTGCCAGTCTGAGAGCAGTTTCTTATTGTGAGCATATTTAATGAAGAATTTTTAACTACAGCAACTATATCCAAGCCATAGCTAATCACCCTTCTGGCTTTAAAAGTCTTCTGCTTGTTTTTAAAGAAGAACTATACTGTTCTCTGATTTTTAGGGCTGTTTCTTGAAACACTGAAATGAAAAAAGAAATATCTTAATCTAGAATAAATGAAATACATAACTTTTTGTGCTGGAATTTGAGAAGCTGGGCTCAGAACTGGAATTTGAGAAGCTCTGGGTTGGAGCAGACAAGTATAGCTAAATCAAAGTCTTCTAAAAATAAAGATTTTTGGGGAATGTTACAGCATCACAGTGGAAATGATTGTGTGTTTGGGGTTTTTTGTTTGTTTTTTCAGTTACTTTTCTATGATGCCATTTTTTGGGGATGCTGCTTTTGCTTTCTAAAGGAACGCTAAGCCATGATTAATAAGAGCAATTTTGCTGCTTGTTCCTTTTTTCTGTTTTTAAAAATAACACGAAAGTATGTGAGATTTTTCAACCTGACTCTTCACTTGCCACCTGAGTACAAGAGAACGGAAGACTAAACAGTACTTGTTTCAAAAGCTTTGAAATAAGAACATGGTTGAAAAGCTCATGAATTGCATAGATGCATGGTGAGATTCAGCATGCAAAAATATTTATAAATCCTACCTCATTAATTAATCTGAAAGAATTTGCTCCCTGCAATGAACATGGCAAGTTAGTCCTTAAAAAATTGAGTGAATTGAAGGGAGAAGGACGTAGTATGTGCTTTTCTGTGGAAGAATTGTTTGTACATTGAAGTGGAAATAAATATGGTGTGTAGCAGGCAACGGAAGGAAGAATTTGTGAAAAACACATTGTTAAGAAGCAGCAATGTCAGGTTGTAGTTTAAAAAAAGTTTAATTGTTAGAAGGATAACACATAATCATATTTCTCTGTTACTTTGTTTCTGCAAAGTGAATAGTGTGTTTGATTAATTGAACCCAGCCTTCTGAAACTTTTGATCAGAAGAATCAGAATCTGTGGTATAATGCCCAGTTTGTACACTCTGCAGTGGAAACTTAAAAACATAGACTGGTCTTCCTTTTTTTTAATGCTAAAGCGCTTAATTTCATTAATAATTCCAAACAGATACTTTATTCTAAATAAATCTGTTCAGGGTAGGTTTTTCAAAGATACTGTAATTTCAAGCAGTTTTTAATTTTTAGGATTTTAATTATTCACTTGGATCAATTTTTATCCTTTCTTTATATTGTCAGTGCTGTTTTTAATGATAATTAGAAGAATTGTGCAGTTAAGAGAACTGCATTTGACAAATACAAGCTTGGTTTTGTTGTTTTTTTTTTTTTTTAACTGCCTTCTTTTTTGTGTCATGAGTTTTAGAGCAGTAGCTGGTTGTTTGTTTGTGGGGTTTTTTTTCTTTTACAAGTTATATTTGTAGCAAATCCAGACACAGCTGTGCGAAATGATTGTAAAACACACCTCATGGCTGCAGCATTTGCTCTTGCTCATGTGAACCTAGTGAGAGAGTTGTGCGTGTGACCAAAAGCACGATTTGGCCCTTAGCACTGAATAAATGCACTGAATAAAGCACAAAGTCCTCTGGAGCCTTGCAGTGGCCAGAGGAGTTTGCGAGGTGGGCACTGGGTGTGTGTCACATCTATCTGAGAGATTGAGAATGTAGGGAATTCATGGAAAAAATCCAGCGCCGTGCTGCAAATCCTTAGGGGGAAAAGTCAACCAACTCCAGATGTTGACATGGTTGACTTCGAGCACATGAAGTGCTGTGGGTTTAACTCTTGCAGTCAGAGTGGGTTTTTTTAACTCTTTGGCAGCTACTACGGGAGAAACACATTCTCACTTCTGGAGAGAGATGAGAGCGGGGAGCAGTTAAGTTGCACTGCCAACAGTGTCTGTCAGTCTACAAAAAGAAGAGTTTAATTATTCATTTTATTTTTAATGGGATGAAACAGGAATTCAGTCATTCTGAAAATACTAATTCTCCAACAGCTGATCAGCATGCTCCTGATAAAATAGAAATAAATTCTTTCAGTGGACTGAGTACCTATGAAATTGTGAAATCAAGCACCTTTGAGTCCTCCAGACTGTCAGTTTTGAAAGTTTCTTTCAGAATAAAACTTGCAGTTATTAAAACAAAAGTAGCACCTTGATTCAATTAAAAATATTTGAAAGGTTAACTGGTATGTAAGCAGTTAAAATAGAATTTCAGTGTTGGTCCTTAGCCACACTGGATTTAAACAGCAAAGTGTATCAATTTTATGATATCACCCCTGATCTTGATCACCTCCTCTAGGTATATTTTTGTTGTATTCTGTTCCTTGGCTAGCACATAACTGGTAAAGTAAAGCCCTCCTCAGGAAACACCTGAGGAAATGTTATTCAGGTCAGTATTTTACTATATTTGTTTTGTTTTCTGGTAGCTGTTTGGATGAGCCTGTCTGGTGTTTCTTAAAGGTGCTTTCAAAACCACTGAATTAATTCAGAAAGTGCTGGTTGTCTTGCCAGAATACCTGTGGTAGTGACATGCTGGAGAACTCTGACCATCAGTGCCTTGTGTAAGTAACTTCCAAACCTTTCTGCATTCAGAATTGCAGTGACAGTGTTTGGGCACTGAAGCGTCATTAATAAAAACATCACTGTAGAATCTAGCTGCTAAATACAAAGTTCCAGGTTTATACATTGTGAAAATACAGCTTGGGTATTTGTGTCTCTGGATCTTTGTCACAGATCAGTGGCAGCCTCCTGGCAACATGCAGGTAAATTTCCTTAATGGTACCTCTTCCATCAAATGCTGAGGAAGGGCATGAGAAATTCAGTTTTAAAGACTCTTCCAGGGTTTTAAAATGTTAGAGAAGGAGGCAGTGTAGAGACTGGGTGCAACCAGCAGCAGGTCATTTAACAGCTGACACTGGAATGTTACCTTGGGGATGGAATACCTTCTGGGCAGGTTAAATCCTTTGGTGGAATTGAAGGGAGTAATGCTTGGGCTAGGTCTGTAAGTATATCATCCCTGCACCATGAGGGAGAGATGGAAGTGTGATGTGTTATAGCATAGCTGTGACTTTTGAGACTGGTGTTAATAAATGTGTGTTCAGTCAGTCAATATTTCTGTTCGTTGTTCCTTTTGCACTGTGTTTAGTGAAGTATTGCAAGGTAATGTGTCTGCTGGATGGACTCAAAAGGAAGACCTAATTACTGTCAGCTAGATTTAACAGTTTTGAAAGCTTATCACTGCCTCTAAACTCTGTGTTCTCTATTTTTATTATTGCATTTGCTATCTTAATGCATACCCAGATTTTGTAATAGTCACAGCTCTTTTCACCTGCAAAATATTTTAGAGACATTGTCTTTATCTTCGGATGTTATAAACACATCATTTTATAAACAGAATAAGCAAAAACCCTTTGAATGCTTATTTTAAATATGAGGAGACGCCTTTATATACTGGTTTTACACCTCATCTCTCTTTGGAAATGGAATGCCTCATTTATTCATATTCTTTATCATTTCACTCTTACAGTAATCCCACGTATCTGTAATACCTGAAACTCATCTTAAACACTGAATTTACACTAAACACCTGTGCTGGTTTGGGACAAATTCGGAAGGAAACTTCCACAGGGGTGCTTCCTTAAGGGAATTAGGAATAAAATAAATAAGAAAGGAAATGTCACCTTTTTACAATTTCTTTGAAACCTCGGGATTTTCAATTATGAAGGGCATATGTTCCCAGGGAGTGTTTGCAAGAGGAAAGGAGAGCCCATAGAAATCCATGTCTCTGGCTTCTTAGCAGTCCCAAGTGCCTTCTGACTTCTCCACTCCCTCTTGCCTTCCTTCCCACTTAGACCCAGCATTCCCCACTGGCTCTCAGCCCTGTATTTCAGTCGACCTTTATCTAACTTATGTCAGATGGAGATTTTCATATCTAAGAGTAAGCACATTGGCATTAATGCAGGGCTGGGACAAACAGACTCTGTAGATCGTTTCCGGCAGAGATGCTGAGAGGCTCATGAGCAAATTTTTATTCAGTGTTAAATGATCAGCATTTAGCTTCATAGCTGGTTAAGCCAAAAGAATCATTTTTAGTGTAAGCAATCTTAAGAAAATATTAAAGTACCTGTTACTAAATAATTATAAAATATGTGATATTTTGAAGATAGTCTCTGGAGAAGTGCCTCCAACTTTGTGAATTCCCGTTAAACCTTTGACAGTTTTCTGTTAAATTACGCAATTTTATGGAAGTGACAAGGACTTTATTTCCAGACCTAGGAATAAATGAACACAGGCACAAAAGTGGTTCCTTGACTTCATCCTTGTATAGTCTCAACATACAACAGAGTAAACAAAGTGTAATGTTTGATTAATGAGAGTATTTTGCTTGTGGATTGTTCTGGTGTTTGCAGGAGGTATATTACCAATGGACTAAAAATTCTGGCATCTTCTTCAAAATGTCTCTTTTGTTTTAGGCTTCTCCCTCACAAATGACTCAGTTCAAACATCTCTGGTCTAAAATGTTCGGGGAGTTAGCGTGTTAGCAGAGATCAGGCTTTTAATTGAATTAGGAGTTAACAATTGAGGTAAATAATATTAAACTGTTAGATAAAGGATAAACAAAAAGCTTTGCTTATGTTGACTAGAAACAACAACCAGTAGGCTGCTGATAGTGAAACATAGTTTGCCCTTTACATAGCATTTAGAAGCCAGTATCCTTGTAGATTTTGTTTTGTGTATTGTGTGGTTACTTCCAGCCTTACCTGGACTGCATTGTCTGTGTGCTTCTGAAGAAGCAGCATTTAATTCAGGGGGAACTGGGCAAGAGGCTGTGAGGGACCTCTGGAGATCAGGTGTTCCAGCAAAGCAGGGCCAGCTGCACAGTCAGAGAAAACTTCATGGTGGTTCAAATAAAAACCACATCACTTTGGGGAAGGTGATGAGCACATGCTTTGTAAAGCTGTCTCCTCCTGTCTGTGGACATTGAAGTAGCACATGTACAGCTTAAAAGAAAGGGACCATGCCTTCTTCTAGGGTGTTGCTGTTCAGCACTGAATATTTAAAAATAATTTTATTTTTTCATCTTAGCACTCTAACAGGTTTGGTTTAAAAGGTTTTGTTCCTTCATGGCCTTGCACTTTCACCTGTTGCACAAAATACAGGGTCAAGAACAAAATTAAGCTGAAATCCTGACAGCATCTAAGCCCAAGAATCTTTTGGTGTCTTGAATATGCCATAGATTTAATTTACATGGCAGTCTCTGAACTTGAGTTGGCCAGAGGAGCAATAATACTTAAATTATCCCACTAAGACTGAGAGAGATGTTGCCAGTGACCTGAAGGAAAAACTCAAACTGTCCTCAAAGAAAAGATAATGCAAACAGGCATGTGAGCAGTGGAGGATTTTACCTTCTTGCATAGTTAGAACCTCATTCATTTTAAGCAGTATGGAATTGCTGTATGTATATTGCATGCATACATATGTTGGATGGGAGAATTCTCAAGATTCATGGTCTTCAAAGAAATATATTGTTACATAACTGTTTTGTAGGGCTTACAAGTTTTCAGAAAAACAGGCAATTTCCCCTGGGGTGTCTCCACATCTTACTATTCTTTTGGGACAGAGCTTTTTTTTGTCATCATTTTAGGTCAACAGGCTTTTTAAAAGTTTTGTTATGTTTGCAGGTTTTTTTGTTTGTTGGGTTTCCTTAGATGTGTCTGTCTGCGTGAAAATGTTTATTGAGCTATTGAGCTTTGTTTCAGGAATAATTGCATATATTATTCTGTATAGTCTGTGGTAGATTTTTTTTTTCCTCACTTAAGTTTGCCTTAAAGTAAAAAAAAATACAAACCAAACAAACCACACAAAAAGAACTGCAAAATCAGAGGACAGAGTAAGAGAATGTAAGCTTGAAAGGTGCATTTGCAAATAAACTGTGGAAAGGATTGTACAATGCTGCAAAGAAGGAAAATAATTATAGTAATGATAGAATAAAAACGAATTCTTAAAAATGTACTAGTAGCATATAGAAACGGTACACAGATAATAACCGAGTAAGTATGTTTATGAAAATTGGTAATAATGAAAAAATATACAGAGGTATATTATAACATTCAATTTAGAAGGAAATTAACTGGGGCTTTGTTGTCGTTTAAACAGTTGGACAAACAGAACATTCCAGTGTAACTTTGAAGGAAGAAGCTGAAACTATGGAGACAAATCCCTCTGATTCAGGCACCAAGGACAGTGCAGATGCTGAGAAGGAGGATGCTCATTCAATTAAGCAGTTGCCAGCTTTGGAAGAAGTTGCAGAAGACCAGGTGGCAGAGCCACAGTCTTATGACCTGGGTTTTAAAAAGGTTTTTAAATTTGTTGGGTTCAGATTCACAGTGAAGAAGGAAAAGACAGGAAAATCGGAACCAGTTCAGCTGCTTACTGTAAAAAAGGAAACCCAGGTCCCTGAAGGAGCTGATGATCAAAAAGAAGTTGGCTCAGAAGAAACAGCAGTGCCTGAGGATGTACTCTCTGCAGAAGACAATACCAAAGATACACTGAAAAATGAAAAAAAAGAAGATGAATCCCCTAAAATACCAGAAGCAAATGAGATTTGTTCTCAGCCAGCTGCCTTAGCCACTGAAACTGCATCGCCGTTAAGAAAACTCTTTACTCAAGGATGGACTGGATTTAGAAAAAAGAAGAGTTTTAGGAAGCCTATAGAAGATGAACAACAGTCTCCTGTGAAAGAAGACGAGAAAGAAAAAGAGGGGACAACATTAACAACTGAAATCAGTGAAAAGGAGGAGAAACCTGAGTCTGAGAAGCAAGTTGAAGAAAGGAATGTGACAGCAGTAACTATTGAAGCGCATGAGAAGGAGCAAACTGAAGTTGAAACGCAGGAGTCAGACAAGACTCTGGCAGCCATAGCAGTAGAAGGAAGTGAAAAGGAAGGGGTAGTCAAGCATGATGAGCAGGGTCAAAAAGAGGATCTGGCAGCAGCAGCTGTAAAAGGAAGTGCAGATGGAAAAAAAGATGATCAAGAAAGGAAACTGGTGAAAGTCTCAGAAAATCTTGGTAAAGAGGAAGAAAAAACTGAAGAAGGAGAGAAAGAAGGTGAGGTGACAGAAAAACCACTAAAAACAAAGTCAGTGGTACCTCTAGTCACTGACGATGTAAACGGAGAATTGAAAACGTCCTCAGAAGTCCTACCTGTGGGAGAAAAACTGGAGTCAATGGAGAAGTGTGAAATAGATGACAGAACTGAAATAGCCTCTGAAGAGACATTTGAAACAGGATCTGTGGCAATGGAAATTTCTAGTGATCAGCTTAAAAAATCTGAAGGAGGAGAAGGAAGTAAACCTGCTCTACCTGGGAAAGGGACATTAGATGAAAAAACAGAGGAAGCAGAATTGAAAATGTCACCCACAGGAGATGATGTTGCACTGGGAGAAGCTCTGGATAGAACCACAGAGAAGAAAGAAAGCAAAGAACATGAAACAAAGTCAACTCTGAGTGCTCCTGAATCAAAGTCCTTTTCTGCTTCTGAACATTCAGGTGACACAGAGGATAATCAACAGTCAGCCAAACCCACCAATGAAGGACTACAGGGAAAACCTGGTGCAGATATGACTGATACTGTTAAACCAGATGAAACAACCGTGGAAATCACTTCTGAAGAGGCAGCTGGAAAGAGGCCTCCAGAAGGTATCACAAATGAAGCGGAACTCCTGTCTTCTCAAGAAAAGACTAAACTACAAGGCAGCCCTTTAAAGAAACTCTTTACAGGTACTGGATTGAAAAAACTGTCTGGAAAGAAGCAAAAAGGTAAAAGAGAAGAATCTAAGGTAGGGGAACAGGGTGAACCAATTCAGCACTTATCAGATTCCCCAGATAGCCCAGAGGAACAAAAGGGGGAGAGTTCTGCTTCTTCTCCTGAGGAGATGAATGAAATTCCCTCTTTGGAAAAATCTGCAGATGGAGCGCAGGTCCCTGAAAGTGAAGATGCCACAATTCCAGATGTGGAGCGAAAAAGAGAAACTGTTACACCTTGGGCATCGTTTAAAAAGATGGTGACTCCCAAGAAACGTGTCAGGAGGTCTTCTGAAAGTGATAAAGAAGAAGAAATTGATAAGACAAAGAATGTTGCAGTACCTGCAACTGAAAATGTTGTTGATGAGAATCAGGGAGAAATAACAGAAAATGGGATTGACCAGAAACCAGAGAAAATTACAGAAGAGCCCAAAAGAAAAGTTGATGCCTCTGTGTCCTGGGAAACTTTTATATGTGTAGGCTCTTCAAAGAAAAGAGCCAGGAAGTCATCATCATCTGATGAAGAAAGCCAAAAAGTAGAAGAGTCTGGACAGAGCAAAGAAACGGCAACAGATGCAGTTCTTACTAGCTCTCAGGAGAGTGATCAAGGACAAGGGAATTCTTCCCCAGAACAAGCTGGAAGCCCATCTGAAAGTGAAGGTATTTCAACATGGGAATCATTTAAAAGGTTAGTTACTCCAAGAAGGAGATCCAAAACCAGAATGGAAGAGAGAGCTGAAGACTCTGTTGCAGGATCTAGCCTGGAGCATTCAACATCAGATGGTGAGCCTGGAAAAGATGAATCGTGGGTTCCATTTAGAAAACTGATGCCTGGGCGTAGGAAGAAAAAGTCAGATGGAAAGACAGAACCAGCTCATCTTAAACAAGCAAGAGAAGACATGGCAGAAACAGCCGAAGAAGATTCTGATATTCCAGCTGTTGTTCCTTTATCTGAATATGAAGCAGCAGAACAGGAGAAAATGGAAGCCCAACGAGCGAAAGATGCGGAAGTGATGAGAGAAGAGGAGACCCGAGGGATGGAGCAAGGATCTGAAGGGCTGGCAGTTGCTGTTACTGCTATGGAAGAAGAAAGGACAGTGTCCAACATTGAGGAACGGTCACCATCGTGGATATCTGCTGCTCTGACAGAGTGCATTGAGCAGGCAAGAGAAGAGGAAGAGAAAGAAGCTCAGAAAACAGCTGAACCGGGTGTTACTGTGGAGGATGCAGTTGTAGCTGCTAAGACAGTGCCAGAGACTAGGAAGGATGTAAGCGACGACACCATAGCAAGTGAGCCCGAGCTAACCTCTGAAGCAGTGACTGCTCTGGAGACAGCAGAAGCTTCCTGTGCTGAAGAAACAATGGAAGTGTCCCTTGCCGAGGAGACAACTGAGATGGTTTCTGCTGTTTCACAGCTAGAAACCCCAGATACTACAGAGGAAGCTACACCAGTTCAAGAAGTAGAGGCCACTGAACAAAATTTGAAAGAATTGGACAAACAGACGCAAAAAGTTCTTCATGAAGTTGCTGAAAGAGTAAAGTCAGATGTAACACAGCTGGTCAGTGAAAGAGCTGTGACAGAAACTCTAATTCCAGCAGTACTGGGACTTGAGTCAGAAGTGAAAAGTAGTGCTAAAGATGGGAACGTTTTAGGCCAGGAAACTGTTCTGCTTGAACAGTCCTTGGAAAAAGAACACAAAGAGGATGGCTCCCAGCCCCAGCAAAGTGCAGGGAGCATTCAGGGCCAAAAGAGAGTTGAAGAGAGTGTTTTACCTGAAGGTTCAGAGAAAAGTGAAGTAGCTTCTGCAATGGAAGAAAGCACAGAAGGACGTCAAGGATGTGTAGAAGACCGTGAAGAAGTAGATGAAGTGCAGAGGACAACAGAGGAAGAAACTTTATCACATGACAAAGAGATTCACAGCATCAAAGCCATTACTCCCAAGGAAGAGCTGCTTGCAAAGCAGGAGCCTTCAGAACAGGAGAAGCTGCCCGTAACAGAGTTGACACTGGATGAGACAAGAGATGAATGTGCTCCAGAAGGAAAGCCTGCAGTAAGTATTGAATATAACACAAAGGTTGACTCGTTAAAGAGAAAAATCAGTAAGTGTTAGAAACTATCCCTCTTTTAGAACCAGGTTGTGGGTATATTACTGTCTAGGGCCTTCCTTGTGAAGCCTGAGACAACTGAAGTTCATTTCCAGTGAGAGACACACAGATGTCTAGAAGCAGCAGGCACTGAAGCTTTTGTGCAGAGTGGAGTGGAAACAGTGCCTACAGAAATGGAGTGGGAGATGGTGTGCATAGATGCAGAGAAATGATTGCCATTCAGGCTGCTGTGCTGCACAAAGTAACTGAAGATGAAGTAAATGATATGAACCCCTGAGGTACAGATGTGATCCGTGTGACACCACACACAGTGGATGGTATCTTCAGTTGTAGGCAGAAATACAGGTGGAGCTGAGGTACCTCTGCAAAGGGAGGACATGAAACAACACCACTGTCTCCAGCTTTAAATGCTGTAGTTAGTGTGGCTGGCACATTCCTACCTTCTTCCCTACCTCCTCATCTTCTGGCTTAGTCTTTGTTTCAAGTGCTGCCAGCTGTCCCTTCCTTTAATTAATTTTAAGGCTGCCCTTTGTTTAATGAGCTACATGTCCTCAGAAACAACACAAGCTGGGATCTTGGTGAGCTATTAATCCTTGTGTCATCACCATGTGCTCTTCCATAACTCTTGTCCTTTTGGGTGTTGTGGTTTTTCACCTAGAATATTGCTGGTCACTCCTTGCTTGTATGCTTTTTCAGAGATTTGTTGCAATTCTCCACAGGTTCAGGACAAGACAGAGGATGAAACCTCATCCTTGGGGCTTACAGCTGAAAAGTCTGTGCAGCTTGAAGGAGAGGGCAGAACGCTCACTGTGGAACCAGGGTGCGCAGAAGCAGTTGTCTCTGTGGTCCCTGTTAAAACTGAAAAACAAGATGGAATTCCTAACTCAGAAGAGCAAGTTTGTACTAAAGGAGGTCCTAGCAGGACAACTGCCCTGAGAGAGGAAGATGATGGTGTGCTCAACGGAGTAAAAAGCACCGACGTCACTGTTCCCGAGGTTCTACTGCAGAGCAAGGGAAAAACCTCTGCCCTTGCTTCAAAAACAGTTGGCTCAGAAGCAGCTGCAGATGCTGAGCAGAGTGTGAGCAATGGGTCTGACGGGGACATTGCAGCAAAAGATTCTGTGCCCGTTATAGAGCCACAATGCAGAGACAAAACAACTGAAACCCCCTCCAAGAGTGATGAAGCCAAAGGTGGCAAAGTGGAAGGTGCTGTACTCAAATCTGAAGCACGGCTGGAGAGTACTTCCATTGTTGCTGAGGCTCCCGTGCAGGTTGAAGCAGACGGGGCATCTAATTTAGCATCTGCATGCCCAGAGATTGTTGAAAATGGAAGTGCTGTTATCCCTGATACGAGTCCTAAGAAATGTGAAACATCCAGCAGCTTGGCTGGAGAAGAGACTGTGGGAAAAGGGCAAGAACTTGTAGAAACCTTGAACTGTCAAGGCTTCCAGAAAGAAGATAAGGAAAACAAGCAATTGCTGGAAGGAGCCAAAGAAGTATTTGAGTATGGAAAACAGGAAGCTGTGAGATGTGATGAATATTCAACTGCTGTCCAGCAAGAGGAATGCTCTGACTCAGCCTCTCCACAGGCTGAAAGCATGGGGGCTCTGAAAACACCTGTGGCTGTAGCAGCTGCAGCAGGTGGAGAGCATGTTGTGGCAGATACTGCGACACACACAGACATGACAGCCAAAACTGTACAGCCCTTGGCAACCACACCAGAGCAGTTGGCTTCTGAAGAGGTCCCAGTTTCTAATGTTGACTGTTCAGGCTGTGGGACTGCAGAGCTTGGTAGTGTGGAGGCACCCAAGCCTTCAGTAACTTGTGCTTCCATGAATGGAGTATCAGAGGAGCAAGAGCAGCCCCAGAGCACAGGGCAAGCCGAACACAACGGTATTCCCTCCAGTCCCAGTCTGTCTCCCAGCTACCCAGAATTTCAGAAGCATGTTCAGTCTGTGTTCATAGAGTCCCAGAGTACAAAGATTGTATTGAATGCCATCCAGTCAGCTGTTCACAAACTTGCAGAAACAGAAGAGTCGGCTGCCCTTGAGTCAGAGCAGAGCATTAAGTCCATAGGGAAAAGCCCATCAGATGCAATTGTACCTGAACTCCTGGGAAGTACGCAGGTAGATCAACAGCTTCCAGTAAAAGAGGAAGAGATACAAAGTAAAGAACAAGAGCTCAAGCAACCAGGAGTAGTGAAAACTGCTACCTTAACTGAGTCTGCAGAACTTCATGCAACTGTGGAAAAAACAAAGGACATGCCTTTAACTTCTGAGATGCAGAAAGATGGGCAAAGTCAGAATTCTTTCACAGGCGTGACAAGCCCTGACGACATTTCAAGGGGAAATGTGAGACTTCAGAAATCAACCCTAGAACAAAGTACTTTGGAAGATTCAACCAAAGACACCCTAGACATACACACACCAAAATTAAGGGAAAAAGAGGTGGGGTACATTATGGAAATCTCAGACCAACATACAGGACAGCAGACATGCAGAGAAAATGAAGAGCAACCATATCACTCACCAGTAGATGATGGGAAAACACAAATGTGGGAGGATGACAGTTGTCAAGAAGGAACATCTTGTGATAGACAAAGTCAGAACTCAGTGGCTCTGACGCCTTGAATGTAAGTAGCATTTTTAGCCAGTAATTTATTTCCTTTTCTAAGATAGTTGTGAGGATCTCTAAACTGTTCTCTCTAATGTGGTGTGGTGGTTTGTTTTGTTTTTATTATTTTGCTGAAGGGCTGCCCTCACTTCAGTGGCCTTGGACTTGGCCTATATTTTGGTGTGGTATTTCCGGGAGGTAGTAAATGTATTTTCCAGTTTTTCTTGGTAGGAACTCCATGACACATTTAATGTGCAATTTAATATGCAAACACACTCTCTAACAAAGCTCTTTTAAAAATTTCAAGCGATATGAGTATTGCTTTCCATGGTAAATCTGGAGTGCCTCACATACAAAGCTCTTTGCTCTTCAGAAATTACAAGTATCATCTCTCCCTAGGATATATACTGCACTTGCTTCAGTAAGTCGTAAGATCTTCATCTCTGAGAACTGCTTGGAAAAATAACATATTCTTGGGAAAGTAAGTTGTCATTACTAAAGCTTTTTTACTGTCATCTTTCTTTCAGATGTGCTAAGCATCCATGTGGCATTTTGAGAGATGCCGGTCCTAGAGAACAACTGACAATCCTGCCACAGAACCAGGAGCTTTACTGACTACCCTTTATTCTTGGATGTTAACATCTGTTCTTTTGAAGACCTCGCCTTGCCATTTTTGTTAAAAAACCAATGCCTTTAATACTGGCTGTATCCATACCTGTGTTCCATTTGAAGGTTGTCTCTGCCCAAAATAATCCATTAAGACTGGAGATGCACCACAGAGTGACTGGGCAGACCACTAGAATTTTTGCCATGGTTATTACCGTCCCCTCATTTAATGTGTGTCCTGTCTGTCCAATCTCCTTGAATCCCTTCACTTGTCCCTGAGTCTCCCTCCCTTCTCCCTCACATCTTTCCTAGCTGCCTTGATCTGACCTGTGAGTGGCCATAGATGCCGCTCAGCTTGTGTGTGAGGGGAAGAGGAGGGCTGACTAGTGAGAACACGTGAGACTTCTGGATACATCTGTCAAACAGCAGGAACTGGATCACGCACAAATTGTTGAGCAAGGTGCTCAGGTTTGCTGCCTTTCAGTCCCATTCAGGTATCTCTGTCCATCTTTCAGTTGTATTTGTGCAGGCCTGATTCAGTCAGAAATTATTTCTACAGTGTATCTTGAAAGGAGATGGAAAATACCCTTCCTCTGTTGTTCCAGGCTTCAGGTCTCAGGACTGGACTGTAATGTATTGAATATTTATATGTATGTCTTAAACCCAGTTCTGATTTTAATGTAGAGCAATGATACTTCTGTACTGTTTAGGCATTCCCTTAAATGAATATTGTAGAGTAGCCTGGAGAGGAAATCTATACTATTGGAGCAGAAATTGATAACATGTAGTTTCCTATTTATTGTTCCAGGTTTTTCCCCCCTGTAATATTTCTCAAAAAAGTTTGGCTGTCTTGCTTTGAATATTTATATGTATATTCTAAACCCAGTTCTGATTTTAATGTAGAACTATGATATTTCTAATGACAAAAGGAGAGCCCTGACCTGACCTACTGCTCACATCTACTTGCAGCCCTCCCTGGTTTCTAAGAACCCTCCAGACACCACCATTTGACTGTTACCTTGTTCTCGTGCCACTGCCTTTGTATCTCGCCCCTCTCATTCCAAGCTCTGCTAATTTGTGGTCACTGCCCTATAATGCCTAACATCTTTCCTGCATACACATTTCCTCCTTTCCCAACCCCTGCCTGAATTGTTTTCCCACCACACCATTTTCTGAAATTCTCCCCTCTCTTGACAGTTCTCTTGTCTTTTCTGAGGCAGGAGTAGGAAAGAGGGAAAAAAAGAACATGGTCATGAGTTCTGCCTTGAATTGCAAAAAGCTGATGAGACCTTTGGGGTACTGAGGTCTTAAAAAGCTTCATGAAAGGTGGATTGGACTGGCAACAGCTGAGGCCAGAATGGGCAGGGTGATCTAAAGATAAGTCCCAAGACTGAGAGTCCTGGGATGTGTGTCCCCAACAGGAATTGATCCTCTCCTTTGTTGTTTACGTTAAAATCGAACAAAGGGTACAAGTCAGTACTTTCAGCTCTGATTTCCAAAGTGAAGGTTACAGATCGCACATTGTGAAACCAATGCCCATCAAGTTGAGCTCACTCTCATACCTGTATAGTAATTTATTTTAAAATCAACTTTAGTGTACAAATGCTCTTGTTACGGTAGGTGCAGGCCTCTCCTCGAGGCTGCATGTCCAGCAAGCGATGTGACTGATTGCACTGGTGTGATTGCACCATCTGGTGCTGCCCTGCGTGGAAGCATCAAAAGATTTTTTCCTTACCTCAGAGCGAATTATATAAATATTTAAAGCCAAACAATGTGGTTTCAAACAATCCAGTCTATCTCTGTCCATTGTTACTGGCAGCTTTCCCCCTTAGCTTTGGGCGATTCCAAAAACCTCGGTTGATTTCCCCACGTTTAGGTTGGCTTGCAAGGTAATGATGCTCTTAGTAACACCTCACAAGTGCAAACTTGGCTGAATTTGTACAAATTGTATACCTATGTACCTTAAGCCATATTGCAATAACTGCAGCAGGTAAAAACAAAGTAACAAAAGCATGACCTGTGTAATCCTGATTCTTACGTTTGTAGCTCCAAAGCTGTTAATAATATGTAAAGTTACTTCTTGTCTGAACCTCATTTAAATAAAGCTAGCTTTACCACAATGTAAGTTGTCTGTTGGTAGTACTTGGGCAGGCAAGGGCTTTTAACTTGCCTGTTTGCTCCATTAATCCAGGGCCTAGGTAAGCAATGCAACAGACCTAACTATAAAACAAGTGCAAAAGCTTCTTTTTATAACTGACAGCTAAAAAAACCTGCTGCGCCCAAAACCACGCTAATGGTGCAGGGAGCATGTCTCCACAAAAAGATACCACTTTGTTCCAGTGTATTGCTTTGGCCTCTGAAACCCTCCTTGCGACTGTGACTTCTGGCTTGTGCTTAAAAGCTTGAAGCTTTTCTCTAATCCAGTGTATTGGGTTACCAAATTTGATTTTGTGTTTTTAAGGTAGATTTTCATTGATTAAATAAAATGCAACTACAAATTTGTTCTAACCTGTGTGGTGGGTTTTTTTCACCTTGCTTAATGTAAATTATTTACTGATTGTTGCTTCATCTTCAGGGAGTTAGATTTGCTCCTGAGAGTACACATTCAGGTTTTGATGTCAATTAAAGAAGCTAGTTACAGAATTAAACTGAGTTTCAATAAAAACTCATATTTCAGAAGAAGTAAGAACAGGGTACTCCAGAAGACTGAAATGGTTTAATGAAATTCAAGATAGATAACAGTATTCAGTGAGCCAGAATAAAAAAATAATAAATCATATGCCTTCCTGGTGTAACTAAAGTATAGAAAACTCCAACAAAGCAATAACATAAATGGCCACAAAACCTTTGTTATAGATTAGCAGATGAAGGGTCTTAGGCCCGTAACAAGTCTCTTCTAGGCTCCCCCTACTTCTGCTTCGTGAGGGTATACTCGTGGCACCAAAAATCTGGGTGTGCTGGTTATGTTAGCAGACCTTGGACTTCATGCGTGAAAATTTTCCAGCTGTTCCTGTTATGTGGCTGAGACTGATTAGCAGTGTTTGTATCTCAAGACAGATTCATACCTCAACGAGTTTAGTAGGAATTGGTGCCTTCCAGTGAGCTAAAGTGCTAAATCCTGTATCTGCAAATAGCTGTACTGGCTGCAGCAAGTGCAGGGATAATGGAATGCTACACTCTGCCTATCCCTTATCTTGCTTTGGCATGGTGACAGGGGGCTCACACTGCAGGGGCCTGATCTCATTGTCTGCCTTTGTCTTCAGTTTGATCTGGAGGTACAAACTGAACCAGCATCTCCTGCCAGGCATTGTGCTCAAGGTGTACACAGTCTCTGCTGCCCCGTTTGCAAGATGTGTGTATTTGTACTGGCTAGTGAAATCCCTGAACAGGCATCTAACTACAGATTGGAGTCCAGACCTCTTGCAGCCCAAGGAAGTTTGTCTGCTGTTTCCTCTTGTAGGGCTGTTTTATTGGCAACAGCTCAAGTATCCTGCCTATTAGCTCAGGCTATGGAAGTGGATCTGGTTTTCCCATGCAATCCAGACCATATGGGAGGCAGCTGTGCTCATTGAGGAACCTGCACAGCTTGGATACAGCAAGTGCTTGGGGATGGGCAGGAAGCTTGCCAAAAGCAGAGGATTCCTGAGATGTTCGTGTCTGGATGCTGAACGCTGGATGTTTGTCATTCGCAGTTGCCACATGGGAAGGGAGCAGGCCTGAGGGGGCTGATGGCCTCACAAGGAAGGATGTGGCTTGGAAGGAGGAGCAACGTGGAGTAGAAGGCTGGCGGAATTGGCAGCGCAGGCTTTGGAGTTCTAGTTTGGCAGGGGGATGGATGATGTGATAAGGGAGGGTGATTTAGCTCTGTGAACATTTTGAGATGCTCTCAACAAGGTGGAAACAGCCACCACAATCTAACACCTGGTGTAGGGCTGGTGTCATCTCTGGTTGGGCACTGCATGTAGTCTTTGCAAAAGCAGGAATTAAAGATAGAGGTCTAGTAAAGGCATGTGTCTGCTCTGCTTCAACATCCTTACTATCAACTCCTTAAAACAGGAAGAACAGTTTTAGGAAGCATCTCCTATTCCCCCTTGGAAATGACATCCACTTCCAGAGCTTGAAAAGGCCACATATAATCATAGAATGATTTGGGATGGATGGGACCTTGTTGGAAACATCTGTTTCCAACCCCCCTCCCTGCAATGGGCAGGGCAAGGAGTCATGATACGATGGAAGGAGGGGAGCAGAAGTCTGATATGCCACAGGAGCTGTGCCCTGGTTATGGTCGCTGTGTCAGCTTGACCCTGTCCTCATCATCTGTTCTGCAGATAGGCCTCTGTCCCTCCTACAACGGCACCAGTCTAGGAAAGATCACCAAAAGATTCCTTTTTCTCTAAGCAGCTAGACAAGAGGGAATTGTGGAAAACTGCAAGGCATTTGCAAGCCAGTTGCTGTCCTGAAAGGCAGACATCCCAGGAAGCCTTCAGGAAGCACCCTGAGAGCAATCCCTGCCTTGTCCCCAGTGCAACTGTTTCCCTGGGGGCCTCTTCCGTGTCCCCTCAGCCTTGCAGTGCTGTGGCCTTCTCTCCCCTGCCCGAGCCAGCTGTCTCTGCTTTGTAAGCAGGTTCCTTGAGAACTTCTAAATGAATTTCTGGGAGATTTCCATCAGGCAGTCCCAGAGGCAGCATGACAGCCAGTGGTGCCTGTGATTTCCCAGGAAAGCAGCTGTATGAATGAGAAATCCTGCCATACAACCACCTGTACTAACGTCTTCTTTTCACCATTCCAAGGTAGCCATGGGGGTAACAAAAAGGTGGTGCTCAGCCAATGTCTGAGGGTAGTGCATGCCCAGGGCCAAAAAGCAGTCAAGTTTTCAAGACTGGCTCACTAATGTAGAGAAGGCTGGGAGGTTACAGCTCCATGGAGAGTCTGCTAGGTGAAGATGGGGCGGGGGAGAAACATCATTTATTCAGATGAAGTTTTCTTAGCCCAATTACATTTATTTTCTCATCTCCCAGATAATGTTTTCACTATCATTTCATGATCATGATTAAGAATTACGAGGACAAATGACCTGTCCATTATTCTGGAGCTGACATGAAGTCTTCTAAACAAGAATATTTGCTGAATAATCTTGAAAATAGCATTATTTTCTTTGGCGTAAGTCTTGCTGCTGGGGAAATGCTTTTGTTGGATTTTTGCATAATCTGTCTTGATCCTTCAATTGGATTCCAGCTCATACATCCTCTCTACTCCCCACAGTAGCGCCAGTTAATGCCTTGCAGATGCAACAGGGCAACCTGCATCAGTATGAACAGTGTGGCAAAGGCTGGGCATATTGCTTACAGTTCCTCATACAAAAGCATATTTAATTTAAAAATTCCAAACAAGCAGACAACTCCCTTGAGCCATTATTGGCACCAGTCAGTAGAAGCAGGCTCATATTCATTATGGGCTCATATTAATGATGGCAGTATATTGACTATGTTTAAATTATTAGTTTGTTTTCTTTCACTCAAAGGCAATAGTTGCTCATGAAGAGAACAGATACAATAGTTCTTTCTGTAAATATTCCTTGATGTGTCTCAAGGCTCTGGATGTTCCTGTTACTAGTTGTTTATTTTTTCAATAGAAGAAGCATCACATTTTGTTTTCTCTTTCTGATTGAGAGCTTGGATCACCTGGGTAGCATCAAACCTTAGAACCCAAGCAGATGAAATGATTTTGCTTAAAACTTCTCGAAATCCTACTTTTAGTTTTGACTAATGTACAGGAACACAGGGATGATGGGTTATGACAAAGCAACCTGCTTTACTTCTATATTATACCATAGAAACCAGGAACCTTGGCATATCACTTAAAAAACACTACTTGAATTTTGAGTTGTAAACTAGGAAAGGTAATGAATAATTTTTCCCATTGAGAGACAAAGTGAAATTAGCAGGAAAGTGGCAGTGGGTGGCACTAACAACAAGCAGGGAAGCACAAGAGCACAGCTAGAGGACTGCAGGAGCAGAGACCGACATGCATCAAGTGATGTAAGATTGCTGCTACTGGAAACAGAATGTTTATTATGACAAACTTGGCATTAGGAAAAAAAATCTGAGAGGCTCCACAATCTGCAAATCCAGAAAAAGATTTAAATGAGTTGGAAAACAATGAGCGCTTTTATTGAACATGAATTTGTGACCTGTTTGCAGAAATGCAGATAATATGGCCACTGTGGCTTCTCAAGGATGAAGTGCTCTTTAAAGAATGTGTTCATACATACGAATGAACATTTGAAGTAAGAGTATCTTCACTAAAGATAAGCTCATAGCTTTAAAATAATACTTACCAATGAACCAAAGATAGTGTGAAGCTAGTTCTTTCCTTTCTGCAAGAGGAAAGAGAGAAGAGAGCTTTTAAAAATTGCGAAAACCAAGAAACGTGGAATTGTATGGTTAACTAATCTTTGAAGTGTAAAGCTCAGTTTTCCTGCTCATTACCTGTTTTCTTAAGGGAGACACCAAAACCCTCTACCTGGCTCCTACTCTAAATATAGCGCACAGACCAAAGTTTAGAAGGTTATATTTGAATTTTAAATGGGCTAGACTGAAATATTCATGATTCCTCAGCCTAGAAGAGCCTTAAATAGAATGTCAAGTGAGCAGTGCTGAGGTTAGACTGTTTTTATGTTTCGGGGAAAAATCTGCAGCTTTTTCTAATTCCGTTGTGATCTCAAAATGTAACCAAACGATGAGAACAGAGTGTCCCTAAAATGAGAAGACACTCTGGTTTTTAAGCAGAGAGGAGGACGACTAAACAGAGGGAGTATTACTGGTGATGCTTGGAGAACTATTATTTTTTCAGCCCTTCCTAAGTCACCGCTCTGGGCCGGAGGTGCAGATGGACATTTGTGTACTTCGTGTTTGCACACATATGTGGGTGCATACGTGCACCCTCCCTCTGGCAAGGACGTGTTCAGGCTCTGTCCCCTCTCTGGACCTGGGGACAGGGAACTTCAGCAGCTGCACTGAAGCTCAAACAATTGCTTCCCTTTGGCCTTGCACTTCCCAGGCGCAGCTGGAACACGGTGTGCGGGGAAGTGCCGGCGTTTCCGCTGCGCTGAAATTCCTCTGCCACCTGCTTCTCAGCTCATGGGTCTCTCCTGGCAGCGCTGCTGCTGTGCGGGGGACGCAAAATATCCTCTCGAGACGTATTTCCCTTGGTGTAGCTGCCCCTGCCCGCCTCAGGACGTGGTGCCTTTGAGCGTTCTGCAGCTCACCAAGCAAAGGGCTCTGCTCTCCGGGACCAGCCCACTGCGGTACACGGCTACTGGAGTCCCTCCTGCCCCTCTCTTTGGCTTTCCAGTGCAGCCGCAGGCTAAGGGGATGCTGCCCGGGAATGCTGCCGGGGGATGCTGCCGAAGGTTGCTGCCGCGGGATGCTTCTGGGGGATGCTGCCGGGGATCCTGTCCCTGCAGAGGGCCTGGGTGGCTGCCCTGATGTGACGGCACCATCTAGTGCTGTCCCTGCGCACCGCCGGTGGATGCTCGGCCGCAACCAGGCTCAGCTGGGGCTGCTCTCAAAAAGAAACCAAAAGGAAAAATCGACCCGAGTTGCACCCGCAGCGTGCGTAGAACCATATCTCCTGATTCATAACACCCCCAAAGGTGTCATGATGTGCAGAAAAGGGAGAAATGTCTAGCTGTCTTCCCAGCTAGCTGAAATTCCATCCAGCTCTGGCAGCTCTTAAAGAGTAAAAAGCAAGATGGAAAGTTAGCTTGCGTTAGTGATGTACGTGCACAAAACACACATGTGAAATGCTGAGCTGCTTTAGTGGGCTCTGAAGGGAAAATGCAAGTTCAGTTCTAGATCACTGCTGTATTTTGAGCTTGAGAGTCTTCAGAGTGAGCTGCAAGCCACAGGAAAGGTGTAAAAGGGCTTCTGAGCTGGGAGGCAGGAATACAGCTTACCCCAAAAGCCTTTGTCAGCAGATCCAGCAGAAACTGGGCTGCTGAGGCTCTCCTGCTTGCTAGGGTGATTGAAGGGACACTTGCAGTGTGATGCAAAGGAAGCTGAGCGAGCACTGGAGTCATTAGCCAAGGTTAGGTAGCAATACCTTCCAAGAGGTTCTTCAGCCTGCTTGCAGTATGCACCCAGTACATGCAACAAATGGTAAAAACCAGAGGAAAACCTCAATGAAAGTAAAGGAAATGGAAAAGAAAAAGATCCAGCCTGTCTCTATGTGAGAAGGAGAAAGCAAAATAGGGAAATAGAGAAGCGCCACTGAGTATGTAAGTGGTTGTGGAAAATGCTCTTAAGACAAAGAGCAAACTCTAAGTCAGTTAAATGTACAGACGCCACCTGTTTTACATCAATTAGCTGAGTTTCTCTCTTCATAATAATCCTCTGGGATCCATACCCAGGGATGGTGGTGACAAAGTACAGCTTCAAAAAAAGTAATGACCAAGGCAGAGGGTTTTGGGATGAGGTCTCTCAGGCACCTACATGGCAAGTGGCAACTAACAGCAGATTATGGAGGCCTGACAGCTGCTGCCAAACCACTCACTGCATCTGTTCCCAGTATAGCTGATATGGTCAGTCCTCTTAATGATGGATGGCAACTATTAGCATGAAAGAAATGTTTTTCATGACCCCAGCACCGGGGGCAGATCAGATGAGGTTTGTTTTCATCTGTCAAGGACTTCACTGCACATTTACTTGTCTATTCCGAAGCTTAAACCGTAGTCCTAACATATGTGTAGCTCATGCTACATTCCCTGAAGAGCTGGAAATGTTAAAATTTCCACAAGAGGTCACTGTGAGGCAGTGTATCAGTGATGGAGGAGGGGGCTGCTTCACAAAACCTGTGGAGACTCTGGACACTTGCAACAAACAACACAGCCACAGTCAGCTGGGGGTAGAGATACCAGCAGAACAGGAACAAGGGCCCAGTCAGGAATTCATCTTCTGGGGAGTCAGATGGACAGGTGGGAGAAAAACAGGTGCTACAAGAAAGGTCCAAAGGTTATCCCTGTCCCAGAATAAGAAATTAGTTATGTGCTGTGCCAGAGACTTTAGGATCTTGGAGGCGCATATTCCAGGATTAAGCATAATAATCCAACTACTCAATAATTTACTAAAGAAAAATGCAACCTGGGAATAGACCCCCACAACACAAGAAGGCCCTAGAGTTGTTAAAGAAAACCATAAAGGTGTTACAGTCACTGGGACTCCTCTGCCCTATGTGGCCCCTCTCACTATACATCCAGGTGGGAGAGAAGGGATATGGCTAGGGACTAGAGCAAGAGGGACTGCCTGGACCCATAATACATCAGGTCACTTTGTGTTCCAAGTAGAATGTGAGAATGCAGTCATATGTAACAATAAAATTGCTGCAAAACAATCATGAAAATAAAAATTATTTTGAATAGGAACCCAGAAATTATGACTTTTGAGGAAGGTCATGGAGCTGAGCAGTGGGGTCATCATTAAGGCAAGTGCACTTCCCCTCTAATAAAGTTTTTTGAAAAGTGAAGAGCATGAGTGTTTATTTCTGTGGTAACCATGGACTCCCTCACTCCCAAAGATTTTTACACTCCAGTGAAATCTGCTTCAGAAAAGATGGTAGGTGTAGCCTCTCCCCAGACCACTTTCTGCTTTTGCTTAACTGAGACCTTTTTATCTCCAGCTCTAAGAACTGCTTGGGAAAATAAGATAATCTTGAGAGAGTAAGTTGTCATTAATAAATCTTTCATAATTCTTTTTTTTCCTGTCACTTACACTGGGCATCCATGTGTCACTTGGAGAGATGCCAGTCTTAGAGAACAACTGGCAAGGCTGTGGCAGAATCAGGAGCTTTATCCATGAGGCTTAATTCAGGGGTGCTGACAGTCACTCCTTGAAGACCTTATTTGTCACCGTCATAAAAAGCAATGCCTTTAATGCTCAGGTAACTGCTACATGTGTGCTCCATGCCAAGGTCTGCACAACAGAGCCCAGATCATGGAATATATCTCAATACACTCCCCTCATATAGGACATCTAGGATTCCTCTGCCTCCTTCTCCCTTTTCCTATGAGGAGACAGGGACAGAAATAGGGGCGTGTCCTGCACATGCTCTCGAGTGAAAGGGAAAACTGAAGCTGAAATGAGGGAATAGTGAGTGAGAAGGGGAGAAAATCACCTTCTTTTTAGTGGCTGCAGTGGTTTAAATACTTGTTTGGTGTCATTCCAGCTGAACAGGCAGCGTCCTGTGCCTGCACTCTCCCCCAGTTGTTACACTGACTTTCTACAGCCTCCTTCTTCCTTTGGTAGCTCTTTTGCAGCCCCATTCTGGTGAGAGGCTACCACTCTGCTTCTCTCCCAATCCTAGCCCTAATCCTTGTGCTGGTTTTGGCTAGGATAGAGTTAACTGCCTCCCTAGCAGCTGGTACAGGGCCATGTGTTAGTACTCCGTGTGAAAACTATGTTGATAACAGTGATGATGATGTTGTTGCTGAATAGTGTTGACCCCAAGCCAAGGACGTTCCAGTTTCCAGTTTCCCTCGCTCTGCCGGTGAGGAGGAGGAGCACCAAGAGCTGAGGGGGAGCATGGCCAGGATGTGAACTGGTCTGGAAGTGCTGGATTTGTGGCCTTCCTGACAGGCCCACCATGGCTTCTGCAGCCAGTGGCTTTGCCACCAAAGTCCCTGTCAGAGGCAGTGCATTCCTGGACCCAACCATTGCTTCAGCAGGTGCTTGAATTCCCTGGGATCTCCTTTGGGTTTCTGAGAGGTGGAGCAACTCACTCATGTAATCTTAACACGTTTCTTCTTGCAGGACTATGCCAAGAAATGCATCTTCTTGGTCCCATCAGTCGCTGAAAATGAATTTTGCCACCCAGCTGGTAAGTTTTAAACACAGACTGAGGAAGAGCTGGCAGTTCTGCAAAACTGCCTGCATCACTTCAGGCAGAGCAGTTCAGCTCTGTCCAGGTGACATCTTGAAGCCTGGAGAGTTACCACTTTGCAAACCCTGGTTATGCCCAGCAGCAGAGATATCAGTGCAAAGTGCCACTGTCATTGTGTCTCTATTTCCCAGCTCTCAGAGGAATGTTTAATCACATTCCTTGACAGCAATAGGAAATAGATGTAATCATTCCTCATGTAAGAGTCACCACGGAGGTGTGGCTCTGCAAGGGAGTACAGCTACTGGCAGCTGCACGACAGAGCAAATAAATCCTCTTGGCAGCAGCAGCTGCACTTTTTTCCTCTCACCATGCAAAACCTCAGCTCCTGTAAGCACTGAGAGGGAGCCCACCAGCAGAGCCAGACATAGAGTAAACCATGGGCTCACACTCCCTTGCAGCAGTATCAGAAGCAGGGAAATGTTTTCTACAGCTTTGCAACACTAGATGACTTTCTCATGGGTCTACCAAGGATACAGGAATTGATGACTTTCAATTTCTGTAGGTCAGCTTCTTTTTAGAGCACACAACATGTCCGTCAGGAGAGAGAGGATCTATCTATGGTGGGGGAAGGACAGAAAAAGCATTAATACAGCCATCATTTCCAAATTCCTAGTATGCTCTTCTCTTTTAAGACACAAATGCAAATCCCAAACAAAGAGATTTCTGACCCTTGAGCTAATGAAAACAGAAGGTAGCGCTCCCATTCCCTGGGACAAATGTACCACTGTCCTAAGAGGAAATAGTTAATATAATGTAAAAAATCTGAAAGCAAAGCAAAACAAAACAACCCAACCCCCACCCCAAAACAGGAAAGGTGGTGTCCTCACAGGCATGATCAGAGCCTCACAGTTTAGGCAGCTTCTTCCTGCTCACTTCTTTTAAATTCTCCCCATTTAGTTTGAGCTCCTGTTTCACCATGTTAGCTTTCCACTCTCTGTGGCACAGCTCTGCACACAGATGAGAGCTGACCCATATTTCAGCTGGTTCCTTCTGCTGATTCTTGTTTTGCTTATCTTGCAGTAGATAGAATAAAACTGATGACATAGTGGCCTTTTGCTCTGAAACATTTCCTATATGACAGGAGAGTGATGCACAGCAACACATCCTTCAAGTCATCCCTGCAGTATGTTTTTTTTAAAAATGAATATAATACTACAGTTTTATTTAAAAAGGCATGAAAATTTTGAACATTAATGAACTCAGTGAACAAGGATGAAGTTTCTACAAATGCTCCTTTTCAGTTCTTGTGCACAAATCAGGACTTGTTCTGGGTCCCATTTTGTTATCAGTACTGCAAAAGTGCCTCAAAATGAGATAAAAAAAATTTAATTCTGTATAAGAATGCAATATCAAAGAACAAGACTGTCATTATTATTGAACAATTATTACTTTATATTCTGTATATATATCTGTCTGTGGACAACTGTGTACCAGCAGCTGGAGTGGTGCTGGTTTGGTGATGGGCCCTCACCTTCCTTTCCTCATCAGCTGCCAATTGCAAGCTTTGAGTGACTATTTCCTTTCACATTCTTCAAACTTTGCTGTTGGGGTGGAAGGACCTGACCTTCCATATTTTCTAGACTTTACCCTTTTGTAGGACACTCAGGAAAGGCCTGCTCCTGCTGGGATGGGAAGTTCATGCTGGCAGTATAACACCAACAGAGAGGCTGTGGCCTCTGTCCATATCCAGGACAAACCAGTGCCCTGGTTTGATTTTTACCTAATAAGCTCATGAAATAAAGCTTGACTGACAGAGTACATTGCTCTGTGAATTTGAGAGACCCAAATAAACAATGGCAATATATAAAATAATTCACTGGTGAAACTGGAATAGCACAATACAGTAGTAACAAAATAGAAAATGCTTTTACCATGTGGTTGAGAGATTAAGGATAGAAGGAAACAATGGATTGATCAGGAAGCTCCCTTAGAAAGTGTATAAGCTGCTTCAAAATGAGTCCTGACACAGTCAGCAGATTGGATACAGGCTGTGGATCTGTGCTGAGGCGTGCTGTAGTGATGGGTACCTCCTCCACACTCCACAGAGCAGTACAGTAAGTGAACATTTGTGTTAACTTTCATTTTGTGGCTCTGCTTCTCTCCTCCCTGAGCAGATTTCCTAGGGTTCCAGGAAGCCTTCAGTTTTGTCCAAGGCGATAGGCATGGAGCGAATATGAGGAAGTCCTGCCGGCAGCTCCTTTGGCACAAGGGCTCAAACACTGGCACCTCAAGGAATGACAACAGTCACTGACAGCTGCTCCAAGGCCACGCTGAGCTCTTGCATCTTGGCACAAGCGGCCTGTTCAAAAGCATGGATGCACCAACATCACAGCACCAGGGCTGTACTGCAGAGGAAATGTGTTATGTGGTTTGGGCTAAATTTCATCTAAATATGTCCTTCTTAATGGCAGGCTTGATAGAAGCCCGTGCTTACGGACAGCGAATTTCTCTTCTTTTTAGAGATGATCACAGATGATTTGGCAAATACACATTCATGAAGGGTGTTGCAAAAGATTTCTTGCTTCTTTCTGTTTTGTTCTACTTTTGGTATGATCGGGATTTCATCATCCAGTGTCAATGGGCATTTTTACAAACAAAAACAAATGAACAAAACAAGAGCTGTAGAAATGGAAACGCTGTCTGAGGCAGAGTAACAGCTGGGTTTTTTGAACAGCCAACCTCCATTACCAGTAGTAGTCTGTCACCTAGATTTCATTAACCAAAGTATGCTGCTGTAATTAACAGTGTAACATTTACAGTGTTGAAGCAGGAATCTAATTTGTGTTAATTTTTTTTAAGTAACCCAATTACTCTTAATCATTCATAACTATCAAGTATCTTAAAACACTTGTTGACTTTGGAAAGCAATAAATAAGAGAATCAACAACAGAACTCCAAAATTAATTTCCCTTACGTGTTTACTTTTTAAGATTAAAAGGTGTGGAAATGCAATCAAGGAAATTTAGTTTAACTTGGTTAAGAATGAATCAGAGGATATCTAAAGAATTGTATTGCTTTCCAAAAAGGCAAAATACCCAAATAAGGTAATCCTCCTGTTAAGCAGACTGGGAAAAAAAACACAAACCATTGAGAGACTGTGATGCCACCAGATACCAGGTACCATAGCACCTGCTCGAGTGTAACCACATTTCCTTTAATTAATGTAAAAGATGTTGCAATGCCAAAGAAATTATTTAAGGTAAACAGAATGAGATCTAGGGTGTCTTTCTTTTATCTTTTCTTTCTTCTTTTCTTTTCTCTTTTCTTTTCTTTTTTCTTTTCTTTTTTCTTTTCTTTTTTCTTTTTTCTTTCTCTTGCAACTGACAACTTTTTGTGACTGAGGCTGTTATTTTATGGGGTTTGGAGCTGAAGAGCCAGCCAGATTTTTCTAAACGTCAAGAGAGCAACTGAAGGCTCTGCCATGTAAACAGGAGGACAATTTTAAGTATTCAGTGTCTGTAATGCAAGTATCTTCTGATAAATTCTTCCCCTGCCGAAGCAGAATGATTATCAGACCAGTGATGGGGAAGATACTTGATGGAAATATACTGACTGCAATGGACTGCAAACTTCACTTTCAGAAGTGATAATCCTCTGCTGGAGCAGAGAGATTTGTAGGTGTTTGGTACTTTTGAAGTCATGGCAGAGATGTCAAATGACATGCCTAGGAAATTAACTTCGAAGATACTCCTTTGGAAAAACCTGGGGCTGAAGTTCCAGCCCCTGGCCTTGAATGATGGCAGATTTTCACTGACTTCTCAGCAGTTCCTGCCAAGATGTCTGCTTTCATTTGGTAAAAAATTCACAACTTCAGCAGGTGAGCAGACTGAATGAGCAATGAGCAACTCAGTCACAAATCTCCAAGTCAAACACTGAAAACTAAATCCAGGAGTTATCTCTAACTGTAATAATAATTCAGAGGGCTTAAACAAAGAAGCTTGAACAACACTGCATTTGTGCTGGAATCTCCCGAATTCTTGATGCAGCAATTAATAACCAGAATATATTGTATCTAATTTGTTGTAAAGGAACAAAATTGCTCATAAAGTTGAAAGGCAATGACTTAAACATCCCTATGGAGCATCAGACAATAAAGGGCATTTGAAAGAAACCATTACCATTGCTCAACATGTATTAAAACAGTCTCTTTATTGTGATTTTTTTTTCTCTTTACCCAACAGTTATTTCAAAAGAATAAATATTAACAGGTGAAAGTATCTCTGCTGAGCCTGCAACTTCATGTTCCTTGTAGCAGCAGGACAGTCATAACCAACTCCTTCCATGGCTGATTGTTCCCTGCCCTACCCTGCTCCTCCTTGCTGGGCAGCATACAGGCCTGCAAGGCCACCCTGCCCTCCAGAGGAGCTACCTGCCCAAGTGGGAGTCACCACTGCCCATCTTCTACATCCTGCATCCTGCTGCCAGCAGCAACACTGGCTTCAGTAAGGCTCTTCCCAGCTCACCTCTGTCTTTGCACTATCTGTTGAGTTGTTCAAAACCTTCTGCAGAGCTAAAATAACAAACAGGTTTGACAGAAAAATAGCATTTTTTAAGACTGGTTGTTTTTTTGCTTGAGTCCATTTAACACGTAACTTAGCAAACATCATGATGTCCAAGCAGTGGAGAAGGAGAGGTGAGAGCAGGAATAAATGGTGTGGCCACATGCACCCTGACACCAGCCACCTGGGGAGCTGAGTTGAACTGTTTTGCCCCAGAGCAGAACTGGAGCTCTAGAATTTAAAAAGAAAAAAAAAAAAAAAAAGAAAAAAAAAAAAAGAAAAAAAAAAAGAAAAAAAAGCACCTAAGCATTAACTAACAGCTGAGGTGATAGCACCTTTAGTAGCTTCAGTCATTTTGGAAATGAACTTGTGACTACCCCCTAAACCACAGATACCTCAAAAGCTGACATTACCCTGAACTAGGAAAGGTTTATTCCTTTGTTTTTCTACTCTGAGAGCATTTTGGACTAAGGAAGATGAAATAAAACCCACATTTAAGGATATTATACTGGTAGATGGAGATCCTAAAGAAGTTTTAAAATGGACAGCACTAAAATAATTCTGTAAGATTTTTTTTTTCCTCAAAAGACTTCTACACTTTGAAGTCAATTGATTTTAAACCTATTACTCTAATACGAGAGAGAATAAAAAATCCAGTATGTAGAGACTTTTTGTGCTAAATCCACCTCAAGTTTTAGTAAGCTCATTGTTCACCTGTGTGATGGAGGTTTTAGTCTGATAAACAGAATACATTGCTTGGCTTTTAAACTGATTCAGCAAGAGCTCATCCAGAAGACCGAACACCAACAACCTTTCACCTTCAACTCAATAAATCATATCCCATTTAATTCAGTTTTTATTCAATGAAATGATGTATAAAAACTTACAAATCTGAGAACTTAACTATACACAAAAAGATGATATTTAGTTTAAACGTATACACAGAGAAGAGCTGTGGTTTGTGACTTGCCCTCTCCCACCCCTCCCCCCAAACACACACTGTCTCCATTTATGACGGGGCACTTTTTCTGTCCACTTACACCTTCTGTTGGCCCAGTAATTGCTCAGTGAGCTTCACTGCTGCTGTCAGTTTAGGTTTTTAGGCTACCAGCAAAAAATCTGGGCATCTATATAAAATAGCAAAAATCAACAACTTGATTTTTAACACAAAGATGCAGTACTACCATCAGCGGAAACTAAAACTACAGAATTCACCCTTTCAGTTTTTGCAGGCTTTGTCTTGGCTTTCAAAATAACAGGACTCTCATAGAGCAGAATTTCCCAGCCAGTACTACAGATTCATTTTAAAACAACCATGATCCCCTGTTGCTAGAACACCGCTCTTCCTCCCTCAACTCATGCCGTTAGACCAAATGAAATCATGGATATTCCTTGCCTGAGTAAGGGAATAAAGCTTTTCTCTCTCCTTTCATCCAGAATGACTCAAACCTCTACACAGCTAACAACACACGCATGTGCTGCACTAACGGTGGTGCAGTGCTCACCAGTATGCCACTTCTCTAGTTTCCTTTGTAGCTTGGGTGACAACACTTACCTATTGGCTTCTCTTCAACAGGTCAATAAGAATGCACACAGCTCAGGACGTTTCATATTTGGGTAAAACCTGTGCAGTGACTAGCTTTGTCCAACAACTAAAAGATATTCCAGGCTGAATCTGAGAGCAAACGGCCAGTTACTTAAAAAGGATGTGTGCATTTATTTACCTGTACCAAATATACACAGAGACACTTTATATATATATAAATCTTTATACATATACAGTATTATATATATATATATAAAGATTGCCATCACATTACTATTACAGCTACTTTAGTCAAAATTTGACTAAGCAACGACTTTGCTTGACTCTGAAACAGATACCCAAAGGCATACTTGAAGGAAAACATATGGCTAAAAGAAAACCAACACCCTCAGCTCTTTTTAACTCAATGAACAGAGACTTCTGCATTCCTTGAGAAAAGTTCTGAGGGCTTAGGTTATAACCTTAATCAACTTGCATGTGGACTTGTTAAGAGCACGGTGTTTAATCTGCCAGATCTCAAAATGCCTTCTACCAGGGAAACTAAAATACGTATATCCTTTGCTTACCAAACTCATACTCTGTTTCTCATTACACTCATCATTGTATCTAAATACACTTTTAAACAACCTAAATTTTGTTTAAAATCTATCAAATTTGGAATAACTAATACTATCAACATAGTTAGCTGGATTGTTTTTTCATGTTCCTTTGTATTAAAATCAATTTTGTTGTGGTTTGATGCAAGAGCTTTTTGTTTGTTTTGGTGGGAGAGGCAAAGTCCAATTTCCTAATGTGCCAGTACAGTTCTGGTTGCTGAAGACAAAGGGTGGGAAGGAAGTTGCTGGAAAAGATGGCAGGGGTAAGTGAGGTAAGAGGTAGGGGGAGGAAAAAATTGATTTAATAAAAAATGAGTAAAGAAACTTTAAAAAATTGATATAGGTTTCACATTCAGTCTAACAACACTGCTTCCTGCTCCTTTTTGATGGAGGCTAACACTGCATTATCAGTCTCTGTAGCTTCTGTGTCCCCACCACCTAACAGAATGGAGCGATCTTCTTCTAGTGTAAAGACAGAGTTTTGATTTTGGCACGAATGTTTGACTACTTCATTGGGAGTTGAAAAAGTTTTGTCACACAAGTTACATTTGTAGGGCTTGTTGGTCTGTACTAACATGTTGTCCATTTGACTGCCTTCCTCAAAAGTACAGAGCTCCAGAGTCTGTTTATCCACCATCGTGTATGTGTCCATGCTCTGATTTAGGCACACGTGTCTGGCAGCCTGGTTAGCCCTACAAAAGCTTTTGTCACAAGTGCTGCACTTGAAGGGCTTGCCCGTGTGTATGTACATGTGCTCCCTCCAGTGGCTTTTCTGAATAAATTTGCGACCACAGATGGAACATTCGTATTTCCGTCTCTTTACCTCCCTCTCTTGGTCTGCCTGCTCCAGGTTGTCAATGTCTGCGATATCGGAAGGGGGAGGCGTCTCTGACTGCTGCTGCCCGTCAATTATTGGGGAGTCTGAGATCTGCTGCAGCTCACTGTCACTAATCATCCCCGCTTCAGGCACTTCCATGGCATCTTTATCAGCTGTGTTGTTACAGAGAGACAAAGAAATATTACTTTCTCCCTGCTGGCTAGATGTGAAGGGAACTCCCGTGTGGATCTGCAGGTGCTCCCGCAAACTGCTGCGCAGGTTGAACCGGCGACCGCAGAGGTGACAGGCATAGTATTTTGGGAAGCTTCCGTTCCTCTTCATAATGCTTGGCTTGACATGTGCTATTGTGAGAGAGGCAGGCTGTTCATCTGAAGAAGATGCTTCCATGTTGGCCTCTTCTCCTGAAGGTGAATTGTTACCAGCAGCAGATACCAGTTCTGGAGATAGAGAAGATGGCAATGGGTCAGAAGCAGACATATTTGTCCGGGTCACTTGCGGCAGATTTGCACCTAACTGTGAGAGCTGTGAGCCTTCAGAAGCCTGCTCTTGGTTCATCCGTGATGTCTGAGGCCGTGGTTCTCGCCCAAGTTTGTCAGTCGCTGACGTAACCTTAGTGGGATGTCTTATCTGGTGATCTGCAATCTGAATGCCATATAATGAAGATGCTAATGGAAAGACTTGATCCGGGTGAGAAAAAGTTCCCTGACTTGCAAGGCTGGCCTCTTGAATTAGCGGATATGCATGCAGAAACTTTATTCCCTGTTCTAGTCGAACTGGGTCAATGAGTTGTGGTGCCATCTTCCCAGTGTACATCAAATGCAAGAGATAACTGAAGATATCTGGCTGTATGTCGGTCGCTTTCAAACGGACACATTCACTGAAAGGTGAAACAAAATTATAAATAAGACATAAGGAAAATATTTTTTTCCAGGTCTAGGTTATTGAAGCCTTGATAAAAATAGGAGGTTTCTACTTAAATTCAAAAGACAGAATCTGCAATAAATATTAAGGGAAATGCTTTACTGTAAAAGAGCTAATCTTAAGAGCTACTTGAAAGATAACTTCTTTCCTCAGTGAAGTAACTGGCTTGAAAGAAAAGCTGTCCCATTGCAATCTATACCATTTTAAACTGCTGTTATGTTATAAATGTGTTGCCACATTTAATGTATTTTGTAAATTTGGCTGGATTCAAACACATCTGTAGCTAAATGAAAATCTGCTAGCACCAGACTCTAAATTCAGAGTCCAATAAACTCCTCTCAGTATTTAGCCCTGAAAAACACGTAAAATTCATCTGGCACTTGCCTGCTGGGCTTCTATGTCCTGGTAGGGTTTACAGCTACAGTTCTGCAAATTTGTGGTATCACATTGTCCCAAGTGGGTTATGATCCACAAACGCTGCAGGACAGGGTGTGAATCCCCCCAGGGATCTGATGCAACAGGTGTAACCCATGGAGTACAGGTTCCTTACACAGCAGAACAGCAGCTGTTCTCCTTGAATAGGGAGGAAGAAACAGAAGCACCAGTGCCTGGTCAGCCTAGCAGTGCCTTGATTAGAACACTCAAAGGGAAATGCTTTGGCTGTGATGCCCTCTTCAGCCCAACAGGGCTGAGACCAACACCATCCTCCAGCTCAAAGAGTGCCCTCTGCATCAACCTGTATAATGCTCTGGACTGAGACAGCTACCACAGCTCTAGCTAAAGCTGTACCTCTGTGCAGAAAGTAGGCAAGGTTCACAGAAGGAGGAAAACAGGGAACATCTTTGTGAGCTAACAGGAGAGGAACTGGGATTCTAATTATTTTTCATAAGTATTTGTAGCTCCTCTATTAAAAACAAACGTAAATAAACCACAGAAATTCAGAAATGAACATGACTGAGTGCTGTGGTTTGAATGCTCTAACTGCAGTAGGCTACAAACTGAGAAGGAAATTATAGCCAATTGTTCCATTTCTTGAGCTCTCTCTGTGACTGCTTCTGAATTCAGATATATGACTCAAAAGTAAACTTTGTAATGCTGTGTTCCAAAGATGACTGTGTGCTCTTGATGAAGTATCAAGACTGGCATCATCTGCCTGCAGTCCCGTTTCAGAAGTGCAAATGCACTTCCGTCCTAGTGGTTCACTTCTGGCTAAGAACTCTTAGCCAAAGAGTTAATGTGAATCTCCTAACAAAAACTTTTTGAGTTAGTTCAAGTATTTTGGAAAAAGACAAAATCTTTAAAGTGGTCTCACACTTTGGTGACCTTTTCAATCTCCTCAATGTAAGCCTGTGGTACAAAAATAGTAATAAAAAACCCCACAGAGTACCACAAACCCCCTTATTTTCCACCATTATATAGTATTTTATTATTCAATTGATGATAAACTGCAAAGAAATTAAACACATACACCTCTTTTGTAAGTTTATTTCTCAAAACCTCCTAGCAAGTACTTATTGGATTGTATATAACATTACACAAATGTCAAGAACAGTGTCAAGACAGAGTAGAAGACAGGGAGTGGGGGAAAGAAAATGCAGGAGAGAAGATAGGATCCTTGAAGTATTCAACTGTAGAAATTCAATTCTCTATGCTTTTTTAAGGATAAAGAACTCGTGTTAAATTATAAAATTAGTGTTAATGAATCACAGTTAAATTTTAACATGTTTTTAAGTGAGGTTCTAGTTTGCAGTTAAGACTGGATTCCACGCTCTTAATGTCATAACAAGAAGTAAAAAGAACATTTTGTTGCTACACTTCCTTAGCTTAGTTAACTGAACAACATTTAAACGGTGAACCTTTTTAGAGTTACCTGGTTTGATGAACAAATAACATCTTGAAGTAGTTGGAGAAAGAAGCGAGGACAGATTTGTGTGCCTTGAAGTAGACATCCCCAATGGCAACTGTGCAGTCACACAGGAAACCAAACTCTCTCTGAGCATTTAGCTGCTGCAGCAGAATAAGTCCATGGTTGGCCAAATCCATTTTTTTTACACTCTGAAAAGCAAATGACTTTCATGTAAAACTTAACAGTAGATGCACAGATGCAACAATAGCTGTCTCTTAATAGATATTTTCTCCAATATCTAGATGCCATACTTCAGTAACACATCTTAATCCCAAGTTACTGCATAAAAGATACCTTACACATAGGCAAGGATTTCTCTTTCATGATGGGCAACGTGATTCACAAAGGTCTGAGTGATTTCCAAGGCTTAAAGAGCAAAGGAGAACCAGGACCAAAGTGTTCTGAAAAGGCATGTTGTGGGTACTTGGATACAGAAATATAAATAGCTAAGGAAGAAGAAGATATATTAACAAGTAGTAAAAACACCTATACAGAGTGGGAAAAAGAAAGTGTTTTGGTTGCCACTTGTCTGCTCAAATAGGAAAACTGAATTTCCTTTCTGATGGCAGACACTCTCACCTACACTGGTGGGAGTGACACAATCCAATAAAAGAACAAGTTAGGTACTTTTAACCTGGACTTTCAGTGTCCCTGTATATCTTTTACCTAAAAATTATGGGTCCATCCAGATGAATACAAGCCAAACATTAAATAACCAAACATTTGTGATGGTTAGGCCCTCTCCTGGGAAATACCAGATACATACCTGAATCTTCCCAGCCTCAAACAGTGAATTCATTCTAGGTATTGGCAAGCTCTCTGGACTATCAATAGAGGAGGGGTCAATCTTTTCACCTGATAACTATTGTTTTATTTATTGAGACCAGCCACAACAGCATTTTTAAGAAGTCTACACGCCCCATGCCTGCCTAGCAAATCAAGAAACTCAAAGGGTGAGAGGTGCAGTTCTGTCCATGGGGAGCCCCCTAGGCCAGGGCCTCCACAGCTCCTCACCCTCCTGGGCACCTCCTTGTACCAGCTGCTGGAGGCTGCCCACAAAGAGCTACCTAAGAGCTATAAACTTTTTCTCAAGGATTCAAGGGCAGTCTTGGAAGAAAAATTTGGTAACTTTAGGGGGAAAAAAATAGACAGGAAAACACATTGGGACAGTTACCCATGGATGGATGGATGAATATAGGGCTAGTAAGATCAGAGAGTGGAAATAAACTTAATCAAAGCAAATAGAGCTTTGGGGGAAAAAAAGTGAAAGTACAAAGCAATGTAAATCCGTACATAAACATAAAAGCAGCAAGAGAAGTCAACAAAATTCCAGACCATGTAATGCCCAGAACAGAAACAGAACAGAAATGAAGAGAACAGAAAGAGAAGGTGAAACTAGAAGTGGACCAAAAGGTTTATAAAAAGTTTTGGGTGTTTTCCCCTCTAAACTTAACAGCAAGTTATTGAAATTTTAGGTCAGGTTCAAGCAGCTAGTTTCTTTTATACAGTAAGAGCATGGCTTTTTGGGAAAGAGAACAGACTTGTATTCCACATATGCCAGCTTGTTAAGTCACTGGAGAAGCAAATATTTTTACTTGCTGGAAAGAGAAGAATTCCCTTGTCTTTAAAGCAATAACCAGGCTGACCAAATGCATTCCTCTGCATTCACATGAGATCAGAGCTCACTGGACACACGGGTGTAAAGACAAAGAAAGAAATAAAGTGTAAGATACAGCTGATTATTTCCTTACAGTTAATAAGGCAAAAAAGTTAGGTTTCAGCTCTCCTTAGGTACATATTCTCCTCCCTCAACTAATGTTTGGATAACTAAGTTTGTACCTACAATATGCTAAGATTCTCTCCCTCTCTCCACAAGAGGGAATACTTGCTGCCAGCAGGAACAAAAATCATGCTTGGTCTTACTTAATCCTGAAAGATGCCCCATGTGGACGACGTTACAGAAAACACACTCGATTGATTTTAACCTTTAATTTAGATTATTAATGTGTTCTACTTTTTTTTTAATTCAGTCTGGTTTGCACTTGGTCAACAAAACTTGCCAAGCAGAGCAAACCACCAATGTGAGGGCACTCGAAGCCAGACAAGCATTCTTTCTAGTTATTACCGTCTTAAGTGTGTTTAGTTTGGAGCTTCACTCTTACCCCAAACAGCAAGCCCTTCCTTACAGCCCTGAACTGATCTTTTAAAAAAATGATACATGTGAACAACATTGTGTTTTGCATGTATCTGGATGATATTTAAATGCTCTAGCTACAAGCACTACAGTAATTACACTCCAAGGAAATGACAGGGCTGATGAAAAGAGCGAGGAAAGCACTACGTACATTATAGGTATGCACGCGCTCAGGAATTTTACCCTTAGCTAAATAAAATGGTGATTAACACCGGCGAGGCCGTATTTCAGTGCTGACCGATTCAACAAATGTGTGAAATACTTGTTGTGCCCTGCAACCCCGTGGGTACAGTCCTTCAGTGGCCCGGCCCCGCTCTGTCGCGGCTTTGGAAATTACCTAATCAGTTCAGCGCTGGGTGAGAAGCCGCGTGGGGGCGAGCCCATTCGGGACGGGTGCTCGCTCCGGAGACCCGCAGGGAGCGGCACAAGCCCAGGCTGACACCGGGGAACGCCGGTACCACACCGGGGAGTGCGCGGGGCCCGGGCAGCCGACCAGGTTGGCAGGGAACCGGTCGGGCACGGCGCTTCACGCTCCGCCCTCGCACCCCGGGCACCGAACCTCGACAGCACCGGGCTCGCGGCGCTGCTGCCACTCCGACGGCAGAGGGCCCGGGCCCGGCCGCTCACAGACGCGCCGCACTTCCCGCAGCGGCGGCAGCCGCCCGCTCGGCCTTCGCCCTCACCCCGGGCGGCGGGCGGCGGGCGGGGACCGGTGATGGGCCCCGGCCCCGCCCGCCGCGACGGGACGGCACGGCGCGCGGCTCTTCCCTGCCTCCCACCCCCCGCCGGCGCGCGCCGCCGGGGCGCTCCCGCCTTGTCCGGGCCGGGGGCGTGTCCGGCCGCGCGCCCGCTCCATGGCCGGAGCACGCTCGGCCCCAGTCCGGGAGCGGACGGCGCCCTCCCATTGGCCGCTGGGGCGGGAGGCCGGGCGGCCGCGCGCCGCTCTCACTGGCTGCGCCCCGCCCCTCCCTCCTCCCGCTGGCCCCGCCCACCCCCCCGCGCACGCCACGCGCGCACGGACGGGACGGAGACGGCGCGCGAGACGCAGCGCGAGCGGAGCCGCCAGGGCGCGCGAGACGGGAAGAGCCGCCGCCGCCGCCGCCGCCAGGGCCGGCCCATCCCAACCCGCCGGGGGGGGGACGGGGGACAGGCGGGGCCGCCCCGCCCCGCGCGCGCCGGATCCCACTGCTGCCGCCGCCGCCACCGCCGCCGAAGGGGGCGGGAGGAAGGGAGGGAGGGAGCGCGGGCCTCAACCGGCCGAGCCGAGCCGAGCCGAGCCCCGCGCCGGGCGGCACCGGCCCCGGCCCCCCCGGCCCCCTCCCTCTCTCTTTCCCTCTCCGCGACCCATCCACTCTCCTCCGGCTCGGCCCGGCCCTCCCCTCGGTGCGCACCCATCCCCCCCCCCGTACCGTGTCCCGGATGGAGCGGCCCGGCCCGGTCCGGCCCGGCGGGGATTCACCGGGCAGTTCCATCTCCCGCCCCGCTCCCCCTCGGCCCGCTCGGACCCGGCGGGGCCCGGGGCGTCCCTCGCACACAATGCGGAGGTAGGGCCGAACAGGCCCCGCCGCGCCCCCGCCGCCGCCGCCTGAGCCCGGGCCGCGGCCGGCGCGACGGGGCCGGGCGCACGTGCGGGCGGCGGGGCCGGGCTGCCCCGCGGGGCGGGCGCGGCGCGGCCGGTGCTCGCTCACCTGGGGGGCGTGGGGGCCGCCGGGTGGCGCCGCGCGGGGGCCGCCGCCGTCTCCGCGCCCGGCAGCAGCAACAACGGAGTCAGCGCGGCGGCGGCGGCGGCGGCTTTTCCTGTCCGGTTACGTTCGGGTCACATGACCGGGAGCGGAGCACAGAGGCTGCGGCGAGGAGCCCCCGCCGTGGGGGAGGGGAGGCGGCGAGCGCTGTGGCGGCAGCGGGAGACACCCAGCCCCCGCCCCTCCCTCCGTGCCCGCCCCACCACCGGGAACGGGAGCGGCCCTCCCGCCCTCCGGGCACCCCCGGGGCAAAGCCGCAGCTCCCGTCCTAGCGAGGCGCGCTGCCCCTTTAAAACTCCCGGGCGGCGGAGGCCGGTGTGGCCCCCCTGCACCCCCCTCCGCATCCAGCGCCGCGGGATAACGGGGATTGTGGCGGCGTGCGGGGCCGGGATGGGGTGGGATGGGATGGGGCGGTGCTGTGCCGTGCCGTGCCGAGCCGCGCCGCGCCCGCCGCCGCCGCCTTCCCGGCGCCCGTCCGGCCTCGCCGTGGCGGCAGAGGCTGCTCGGTGCCGCCGCCGGGGGGCACCGAGCGGCTCCCGCCGGGCGGTGCTTGGCGGCGGGTGCGGGATGGATGCCGCCGGGTGCTGCCCTCCCGCTCGCTGCCGGGGAGGAGTGGCGGGCGCAGGTGCGTCTCTGCGCTTCCCGCGGAGTCGCCGGGGATGTGGGAGACGGGGACGGGCCGGCAGCGGCGGGACGCGGTGTTCCGGGCCTATCGGGCACCAACTCTCAGAGCCGGTGCCCTCCTCCGAGTCTCCCTGGCTGCTCTCCAGGTGTCATTTAGCAAGTCTCGGTCCGGTGCGCCGGGGAGGGGCGGCGTGGACCAGTCTGTGTGAAACTGCCCTGGGCACGCCGTGGCTGAGCTGTCAGATGGCGGGTTACAAGTTCAGTTGTCAAAAAGAGCGATTCAGAGTACACAAGTGGAAAGGTTGGGTCTGCTTGTGGCCTGTTCAGCTGGGCGCAGGCTATTTGAAGTGGCCATTCTTGCCTTTTTAAGGGATGATATGGCTGCTGTATGTAAAAATCACATCTGCAACCCCCACAGTGGCAGATTTGGTTGTGGTGGAGTGCGGAGGGGAGGTGGCTGTAGCAAGGCCTCGTTTTATCCAAATCCAAGGCATGCTGTAGAATAATGCATGGATGCTTATAAAACTGCATAAAGAAATGCACCAACAGACATACCTGGAAATACATGTATGTCCATGATACACAGGAAAAATTGCCGGTCTTGCAGAAGTTATTAAGTCAGAGCTGCTAGCGTGGAGCAGGGATGCCATATTCTACAAGAGGCTGGGAAGCCCTTGGATGTGGTTTCTCCAGGCGGTGTATCAGTCCAGGGACTGCCCAGATACATTGGCTAAGCAGAGCAGTGGCATGGACAGAACCATTTTCAGAGAGAAACTGTCGTTGTAGTTGAAGACCTTGTGGGAAGATGTTTGGCCAGCAGTAGTTAAACGGGGTTCCTTTGCACCTCCTGCCCTGCAGCCCTGCTTCTGTTGTCGTCCAGTGTGTTGTTTATTGTTCATGGGGAACAGTGTATGCCACGATGCCAACTGTCTGAATTAGGTCCAGATGATTATTACCTTTTTAAGGCACTTATTTAAGCTAGCATTTAGGGGCCTAGCTGTACTTAGGATGTTGTTTCCATGGTAATTAAATAAGATATACTATGGAAAAAAGGCCCAAACTTCGAACTTTGCATCTTGACAGCAGGTGTGCTGATGGGGAGGAGGAGTCTTGTCTGGTTTGTGGATCCACAGATGACTGCAGCCATCCCAGGCTATTGTTACTTTTACAGGATCTAAATTGATAAAGGATTAGACCAGTTTTATGTGAGTCTGACTAAGCCATCTCCCACTGAAATTAATGGATGTCTTAACAGGCACAGCTTGAGTCTTTGCATCAAATAGCTCATGAATATTAATTTATTTACCCAGGTTAAACTGCATTTGGAAAGTGCAGGGTTTTTAAGACTAGTGAAGTCTTAAAAAAATCAAAAAACCAACCCCCAAACCCAACAACTTTTAATTTTAATGGAGCTGAAAGCTGTCTGCTGCTGTTCCAGTACTTAGAATAAAGCAGCTGAACAGAACCTAATCTTTAAGACCCACCTTGAATAGTTGAGATCTTAAAAGCATGTCCACTGTAGTTCAGCACAACTGAGTTCTGCTATGTGAGCATGTCACAGAAAGTTTATAGAGTGTATTTAACCAGTCTACTTGGCAATTTTTTCCCCTGAATGGTTTCCCTTGCATTTCAGTTTTGCAAACTAAATACAAATTAAAGAGAGTAGATGGGCAGTTGAACTCAAGTCAGTTAGTGTTTGATGATCTCTCATTCTCCTGGAAGATATTGAAAAAGTGATACAATTTTTAATTTGAGTGGGCTACTTAGGAAAACCAGTGTGTTTCTGGCAGATATCTGGCAGGCTTTTTGGCCTCTTTTTTATGCTGCACTGGCATACTTGTGTATTGGCATTAGTGTGAGATTCTCCTCTGTGCTGTCTCTGAAACAAGAAAAATTAACTTAGCTATGGTTTATTTGTACTATTAACAGCTCACAATTCAGCTTTAAATCACCTTTATTTGGACTGCAATCCTTGAATCCAGCAATAATGCAGTTTCTAATCCTGTTGGATTCAAGGCCTGTTGGAATCTGTAGAAAGATGGCTGTTTTGAGTGTAATGCTGCCAGACTTCAGACCTTCAGTACTGACTAACGCCTGAGACATGTTACCTGTGTCGCAGGGAGTGATGAGCATTCACCTGATGCATTTGGGACACCCAGCTTATCATGTGAATCTAAAATATTACTTCTTTCTCTCCTTTGGAGTTTTGGGTTTGTTTGTTTTTTAGGTTACAATCCACGCACCTGAAACTGTAATAAAAATTTACCCATGTCTCATTAAGTGGCATTACTGTGCTTTTTGTTTTTATGTGCTGGTTTTTCCTCCTGAGTTTCTAGAGGTACTCTATTAGGATTTCTTTCCCATTTTTATGACTTTTTGAAAGGACTGTTCAGACTGTTAAGAAATTGTGCTACACACATCTGAGCACATTCTTAGTTAGGTGTGATGCTGTTGATGACAGGATCAGTCCCTAGGTTTTGGGTTTTACTTCAGTCTGCATGTACTTGGATTAGAGGCAGCATTTTGTCTGATAAGATCATATTTTACATTGTAAATGAGCATACTGCTGATGATATAAGTGTTAATAGGATGACGGAAGTGTCTGCTAATCTGAGTAAAAAGTCATTTGAGCAGTGGGAGGAACTTGATCCAGTCTCAAGTCCTGTAAGTGGATGAGTTCAGTTGAAATCTGGAGTGGAATAGCAGATTTTTTTATTGCTATAGTCAAAATCTCAACAGCTCTATGGTACTAATTAGGCTCAAAGTACTAAGATTTTTTGTGAGTTTTCAAATTTTCCAGCATTTTTGAAAAGTAAGAGAGCAGAGTCCTTGTTCTGAAGTCCTTGTTCCTGCTCCCTGCAACACTATTAATGCACTCCCTGAGTGGAAGCCACAGGGATCTAGGGGTTGCATGTCCTAGGCAATGCATGGGAACTGTTCCCCAGAGGTGTGGGACCCTATTCCACATGGGTACTATTTTAGTAAAACATGAGCTTATGTCAATGCTGTAAATCTGTTTTATTAGCACAGCTGCCGTTTCTAACACTTCCACTTCTGATTTAAGCTGGCGAGACTTGGTGGCAAGTGTGACAGCTGCAGTAGCTTCTTGCTAGAACATTGTATCTCTGAGTCTCCAAGCTTTAAATCCAGAACTCTGTCATCTCTCTGTTAGAACTGTGCACATAGTTTCACCTAGTCTCACCTGTCTTTCAGACAGCATTGTAGGAATGTAAAAGTGATCCCTGGGAAAACTGATGTAAGGCCCCAGCAGTAACAGTGGAATGGCTCTGCTTTTTCTTGCCTTGGCTTCCATGCTCTTCCTTGCCTTGCTGTTGGGGTACATTTGTGATAGGTGAGTGGTCGTCCCCAAGGAGATCTGAGCTTTCACATTTTTGTTGCCAGTAGGTCTGGTGGTCTGAGAGGTGAAGAAGATCCATGGTGTGTGAGCCACCTTTTGTGTAGGCTGTATGAAGTGAAAAGATGAAGAAGTGGATCTTCGTTGTTCTGTAGGCTAAGCTGGTTTTCCGGTATCAGGATACTAGGAATTGTTTCTACACCTAGTGAACAAAACTAGTTGAGTAGCTGCAGTTTAGACCAGGGGAAATAAATAATTTTAACTATCCTTTTGTCAGTACAATGTATGTCATTTAAGGAAATGGTTTAACTGTGTGTATAGTTTTTCTTGTTAGGAGACTCATCTCTGTCAGGAATTTCTAGTGTAACCCAACTAACACAGGTTTTGCAGTGCAGATTAACCATCTGTTTTCTGCCTTTGGCTGAAGCGACATTTTAGTGGAGCTTGACCATAAAGTTACAGCAATATATGTACTTGCATGTGTTATTTTCCTTAGAAAAAAGGGATTCAAACTGCAGTGGTTCCCAAGTGCATTTCTAATGGCCATGCAGGTGAGGTGTTCCAGAGGAAGCAGCTCTCAGTGACAGAGCTCCAGGGAGGTGTGTGTATGCATCCACCAAGCAGAGCTGATGTGAAAAGTGCAGCAGAGAGCAGGGACTGACTCTGTACCAGTGAGTACTGCCACCCCAGAAAAACAGGTCTGGAATTGAGTCACAGCTCTCAGCATTCCTTGCTGTTTTACAAATAGCTACTCTTGTGACAACTTCCCAGCAGATCTGCCTAAGAAAATTGTGTAAGCTATCCTTTACCTTACCTGACAGAAAAAGCACAGATAGAAGGAGTTTGCACAGTTGGGATCCTTATAAAGAACGGTCTAACAAGACTCCATATGAACAGATTTTTACCATTCAGTCTTAATTTTGTTCAAAAGGTTAAAATTTCAGAGTTCTGGGTATTTAGGATTCCTCTCTGGTTTTCCTTGTATATTCTGCATTTATTGCTACTGCCTCTTTCTTTTTTTTCCCTTAAGTGACCATTACTGGTTACAGTAGACCCATTTTGATGAAGACTCAAACTGTGTAAACTGCAGTGATGATGGTTGTTTTCAGTTACACCAGGAGAGCATGTGGTGGGTGAGGCAGGCCAAAGATGGGTGTGTTCTCAAATTAGGCAGTTTTGTGTTGCTTCTGGAGCTCGAGTCTCATCCTGCGTCTGCCATAAAACTTCCTCCTGGTTCAGGCCATGTGTTCATGTGCACAGGCTCCCCAAGGGATCTCTGGCTTGAAGCAGAAACAGGGACTGCAGGCAGGGAGAGTTTCCCACGTGCTGTGCGGTCGCAGAGGGCTCTACTCCCTGGTATATTGTGCTGTGAAAGCTCAAGTTACATTCTCGGTGCACTCAATTCCCAGCTTGGTTCTCTATGCGTAATATAGCAAGAGGATTCTTTGTAGAGTTAGATGCTAAAACAAAAACCCCTCATGCTTGGATGCAGCTGCCAGTGTGTACACCATGAAAAAAGCAGATACAAAGTTTTAAAAGGTCTGTTAAAGCTTAACTGGAGCTTTTGGGATTTTTTAAACTGTGACTCGCCCCTCAATGGAGTTAAGCAGGGTTGGGGGCTTGGCAAGAAGCACAGTATGACTTTATGCCTGTGATTTTATGTGCCAAAGTAAACTGATTTACAGTTTCAAAAGTAACTGCGCTCCTTTTGTTTTGAGGTGTTGGTAACTCTTACAGTCCTTAGACAGGATACTTCAGATAATCAAGCCTAGACACTTTATGCTTTTAAAGAGCATTTAGGAGTCCTCCAATGCCTTTGTTAAAACCACTTCTCTTAGTGATGCAGTTGGTCTGCATATTTACATATTAGCAATTTAGTTGAAATACTGAAACATTAAATGTGAGATGAATGGAAACTAATGTCCTTGAGTGTAAGTATTATCTCAAAGGGGGGGGGGGGGGAGAGGGAAAAGCCTGAGAAATATTTGCTGGAGAAATTAGACTGTAACCTACTTCTCTGTTACTGGAATTAAGTGGTGCTTGGTAAGTTTTCCCACTGCATAAAAGAAGTGTTCTGTTTCTTAACAACACTGTGTAAGTTAGGCTACTGATGCAGAGCAGTTCTGCAGTGGCAAGTCTTTGTCACTGAGCTGTTCTGACCAGTTCCCGTCCCTGAGCAGGGCCTGACCACTCAGACCTTCTCAGAAGGTCAGAGGAGAGCAACTTGAGCTATTCCAGAACCAAGACCTCCAGCTACAATCTGTTCTGATTCCAACAGAGAAAGCATGCTCATGAGAGCAGCGGCTGCTTCTTCAGAGGCACCCAGAGCATTGTATTGTAATTTATGGCGAAAGGATGGGTTTGCAGTCAGACGTTTCTGCTGGCTGTGCCTGACTTTATTCTTTTCTCCATTATGTCTGTTTGATGTATTCAACAGGAGTCCAGTATTGCACTCACAAATAATGCTCTCAGGTGAAGAGAGAACAGTAAGTAAGCTACTGCAACTATAGTTGCATTTTTAGCCAGAACTTAGTCATCATGGCTTGTTAATGATGCTCCAGAAGCTTTTAACAGAATCTTTAGGTCCTGTTTCTTATTCAAGACAGTGGGCTAAAGTGAATTTGAAACAGGTGATAAAATAGCAGTTGTGTACCAGTTTCTAAAAATACATTTAGAAAAAGAAGTTGCTACGAAAAAAAATCTGTTCATCCTCTCATGAATAAGTAACACTCTGTGGACTAGGAATAGATTAAAAATAAAAAAGAAAACTTTTTACCTTAGAAGATAATTAAGACATCTTACCCTATGCTAGCTCACTCCTTGAAACTTATACTGATGAAAATCAGATAGCATCATAAGGTGGACAGAGAAATTCTGTGAATCTTTCTTTAGTTTACCATTTTGCTACACTTCCCTGTGACCTTTGGGATCAACTAATTCCCCTTCCATATGAATACTAAATATAAAAAAAAAAAAAATGTAAAAAGTACTACATCTCAATAAATGTATTCCCATACAAGTATATAAACACTTTCTGATGGGATGGAACACAACATTAAATATATCTGCCACGTATATTAAAATCATGCCAGGAGAACAAATAGTAATGCCATCTCCAAGCTTGGGACAGTGTTGCAGCTCTCCAAGAGTGAGCTGGTAAACATGAAGGAAAACATCCTCAATCAAAAGTACACAAAGTAGCAAAGTATTCAGCATCATTTTAACTGTTAGGGGAGAAAGCAGTAGAGTCCTTCATCAAATACAGTCAGCACAGATGATATTCATCCATAGGTTAAGCCCTCTCTAACATTATTAGTACAGTGGTTGGGAATTATGTTCACAGACAGATTTTTAAATTTTTTATTTGAGTAGAAGATTTAGAGATTTATCAAGAGACACAATTTCATGATTCTCCAGAAGCATGTGATCAGAATTTCCCAAGCCTTCTATTCTCTATTGTTTTGTCTGTTTTCTTCTTCCTGAGTTTGTTCTGCCATCAGAAAACTACCCTTGCAAGTTCAAACAGAACCTGTGGAACAGCAAACACAGATAAGAATTTTTATTTATTTAAAAATCTTTAAACTAGTTTACACTATATATCAGATATTCTGAAAAGTTACTGTAGCTGTAATTTGAAAGTTGCGAAGAACAAATATTAATCCCCATGTACATCACATTAATACAGTAATCAATTCTCAAATTAAGAAGGACAGAAATTGCACTTGTTATTATGTTCTTAATATTGGAAGGAAGCCCCACCAACCTCTATGGTGATCAGTATCACTATCATCCACTCAAGGCGCAGTGCGTGCTTTTCATTCAGGTGATTTCGCATTAGGTCTGTCAGCTCCATGCAGTGCTGGAGCTTTTCATTCATTACCTGCAAGAAGTTACAAACATCACCAATCTGGACTCCTGAAACGGAATCAGATCACTAAATAGGGAAACAGACTCCGCAGAACTAGAAAGGGGTTAACACCTCTGCCAAACAGAACAGAAAGTTAATAGAACAGAAAATTCTGTAAGACAACATGCACAAGCAACAAGGTTCAGTATAAATGAACCTGTTATTTCAATAGGTTCCCCAAAAGAATATTAATTTAGATATGTATCTACAAGTATTGAAGTGTTTCTGGGTGATACCTACTCAGGAAAACAGTCACGAGCAAAAAAAGATACAGCTTTCTGGAATGCCTCAAAAGAAATATTTATGATTGCTGTACCACCAGGAGAGGCTTTCGTGCTTCTTACTCTGGTTCAGCAGTAAACATAATGTTACCCTTCAAGAACTGGTGTGAATGATCATGTTAGTTAGAAGAAACCACTTCTCAGTTCTTCTAACTACTTGAAGCTTAATTTAGTGGGTCAGGAAATAAACGATTAATGTGAAGCAGGTTAACCAAAACCAGGTAAAGGTGGAAGTGGGCTAAGAACACCTGGAAAAGGGGAGAGTATATAATATCTTACTATTTATTCCCTTTCTGCAATTAAAGCATCTTCCTGGAGCAATCTGTGACCCTGCTGAGCCTAAGACAACTGGTCTGAGCATGAAAGATTCTCACAACAATAAGACGCTCACCTTAACTCTGCGATTAATGTTGAGAAACTGGCAAGTCTTGTCATAAAGCTCTTCCAGTTTTTCTCTATCCCAGTAGAAGTCCGGTGTTATTAGCAGGTCTGAGCTCAGATTTATACGGTGTCTAAAAAGAATGGGTACTACTATAGTTCAGGCTTCCCCTTGGTGAATATAGGAGTAAATATTTACATGCAGTTAAATGAAATAAGAACATTTTCCTGTAATTCTACCTAGAATATGAGAAGAATCTCCTTGCACATAAAAATACAACTGCAGTGATTATTTAAAATTGGCCACATCTCCTGAAACTTTCTGGGAATGCCCTACTGTGGAACTGTTTTGAACATAAATGACTTTTGCTTTATGCCAACACTGGCTCCTCAACATGTCACCCTCCTTAATTTTTGATACCTGTAGAGAGGTCCCTGACTATGCTGGCAGCTCACTGAAGCAGTAGACAAAATAACAATACAGAACTCCTAAATGTGACTGGTACTGCATGCTGGATGTATGAGCACAGAACATCCCTCAGAATCAGGCTATGGTCTAAGCATCATAAAGGCTAAAAGCTAAAATCTCCTGCCTTCAATGTATTGCTAACATAAACCTTTGGATACTTGGAATGTCATTGTTGATTACTGACCAGTCCTTCAAGTAAGGATATAAACCCCAGTGTTGGAAACAGGAATTGTTTTTTAATTTTACCTTGGAGATTTTGGCGGGATTTTTTCCTTCTTTTTTTTTTTTTTTCTTTTCTTTTTTCTTTTTTTTTTTTTTTTCCCCCTTAAGAGTATGTAATGGTCTGTATTGTCAAAGGCCAAATTTCACTTGAGGGAGGAAAAAACATTAAATCCAGTAACTTGCAGTGGTTTCTGAGTCAGTCAAGGGAAGAACAGAACTCACAAAAGATTTTTACCAACTCTAGGCTGTAGTTAACAGTTCTATCTACCCACATTTCTCCCCGTATCCTTTACATGCTGTAGTATCTACCATAATTACTAGTTAAGAGACATGTTGCTGGACTCAGGAAGGAAAAAGGGCCTGGGGTTTGGTCATTTATGATATACTGCCTGCTTAATCCTGCAGCTGAAATGCCAGTGTGAGTGATGAGCCAGTGGGTCCCCTTACTAATGTAAACAGCACACAGACTCCAGTCAAAAGAAGGAATTCTCCCACCCCATCTCACCCTGCTATATTTAGTGTGTATTCTGCTCTTCGTATCATGCACAATGTAATTTTTACATTCTGTGTAATACAATGTCTTGGGTGTAACCAAAAACATTACCTTAGTGCAAAGAGTTCTCCAATTTTCTGCATCACATCTGCATGAGAGAGTTTCACCTTCCTTCGAGACTTTAGAATCTGAAAAGTAGGACGTTCTTCACTGCTTGATCAAGTAACATGTACTGGTAGTTAAGAAGTACAGAGTTTTACAGCCTGAAGTATCTCAGAATCTAAATGCATACTTTACTTACTAACATTTTAGTTTTGTTTGCTTAGTGCCTTGCTTCTCTAGCTTTCTAAGAATATCACTGCGCATCTGGTTCATCCAGGCTTCTCAATAAATCACTGAGTACGTCATCAGTAGCTACAGAAATACTGAGGCATTTTCTACAAATGATTTCCTGAACAAGAGATCATTTATTTTTCCTTCCTGCTGTTTTTATTTTAAAGTCATGACAGTGTTCTTTTACCTTGCCACTCCTTAGCCTTTTTACAGACTTTCTCCTTACAACAATCAATGTATTACTATTTATTTCCTTCATATAAAAGTAATAAATCAAACGTTTTCTCTTTTGAACCCCACAAATCTCATTTTTATATACAATATCATATGGGTTTTGTACTGTAATTAAGTCTCATGAAAAACTTTCAAGTAATTTGCTCAAACTCTTCATTATATTCAAGTCAAAGGACATTTTTTTCAGCCCAAGTTAGCACACACGGTGTTTGGCCAGGTTTTTAAATGCTGCTTGTCCTGTTACACATACATTTCACCAGTAGCAAGTGACAGTGGCACAACATGGGAAACATTACAATGCAGAACCCCCTCCTAGCCCTGTAAAGTCTGATGATTTCTTGTCTGACCACTTTGCAGGTGTTCTGAGCTTCTCTACACTGATGGATTTACCATCAAATGTGTTGAACATTCAATTGCTTTTTCCCTATCCTCAGCTACATCTGGACTGATCTTTTACCAAACACAGGAGAAAAGGAGGGGAGAGTTACAAACAAGACCTTACCTCAGGAATTGACTGGATAGATTCCACAAAGTTATCCAGTAATGATTCCCAAATAGCCAGCTTTACTGCAACACAGAGATGCCAAAGCAGAAGACTGTGAGGTACAAATGCTTTCAAGTAATTATAACTTTAAATCTGCCAACAGGCTGCCTCAGGACATGTCGATGCTTACAGCCATTATTTGCAGCAAGTCACAGTTTGTACTGCACAAGCACTGTTGATGTCCCAGTGGACAGATCTGGGCTGGGCACTGACACAGCTCTGCACAGAACCTGCTTCCCCATGAGTGCAGCTTTCTTTTCCAAGTGATCAGATCCTGGAGAGTTTTTGCTTCAGCTCAGAAGTTGTGGGTCCAAGTGCTCTACTGGATATGTGAGCCCTCTGCAAACATTCCAAGGAGGCTGGAGATAATGAGCTATGCTGGCGTCAGGCTGACTTCATGTGGTACCTCAAGAGCCTCCACTGCATTTCTAGTGTCCTGCACAGCTCTCATTCTCCATGTGTGCAGTATTGATGCTTTGTGCTCCCACCACAGAGAGTCAGCTTGTACAGACACACCACCTGTTCCTGTTGAAGCTCAATTCAAACTTGAGCAGTCTCCCGTTTTGTTTTTAGGTGAGTGTACTGTTACAGAAAATACTAACTTCTGTTCTATGGAAGCTTGAGTTCAGCACTGGCATTGGCAACACAAACTCTGCTATGCCTCAGCTTGAACCTAGAAAAATATTTCTACAAGATGATAACTTGGGCCTTGTTCTTTAGTCCACAGATTCCCAGACAAAAATGAAGTAGGAACAGATCAAAAATTAACCCCATTCAACCAGAAAAAATTAATCAGGGAAGATTTAATTGTCAAAATGAGCTCTTCTGTGGTAGTAATCTATAGTATAATCTGGTCAGGACACTAGCAGTAAACCCAGTGCTGAGCATTTTGCACACTCATCTCTTGAATACAGAGGCCTAATCCAAGTCACTGACTTAAATGACTTTAAATTTAGCCCCTGAAAAAAACCCAAAAAAGTCCCAAAAAACAGCCAGTAAGCATTTCATCTATCGCCCATTATTTGACAGAGGTTGGTTTCTGCTGATCATAAACAGGGACTATACTTGCCTCCTTTATTTTTACTGAACATTATCTCCTGGAAGTAAATCCCTTGCTCCCTTTTAGGAGGCACTCTTCCATTCAGTGGCTTTATGAATAAGAAAATGATGCTTTTTTCTCAAAAGCTCTTCCTTAACAGTAAGGCACCATTTAATTACATGGCACTCCTTGATCAAATGGTGTAGCACTTCAAAAATGTGCATTCTGTTTCTCTCCTGTGTAGAGGGACACTTCCCCGAAATACTACTGGAATCCTGGAATTTACCCTAAAGGCAGTAGAGGTAGACAGACCAGACCTCCCTTAAAGGCCTTTTTGAGGACAGCCTTACTGCTGCTAGCTCCTAACTCCCACTTTCTACATTGTTCAAGGTCTGAAGCAGCAGACAGGTGTTATTTGCTCAAGCAGCAGCACGACTGGTAAGCCTGACTTCTTCACAGTGCCTCCCACTGTCTGCTACCATGGCTAATAAGCCTGCAAAACATGATTCTGGTCCACCTCTGTGTCACTGATACACCTCCCCAGCTGGGAATAGTGAGCCCTGTATCACTTCTTTAGCTGACATCTAGCTTTTCCCTCAGAGGAAATGATGTCAGTATGAATTACACAAGATTAATGAGAGGTTTCTAATACTGAACTCTACACTTGTTGTTATCCTAGGACAGTTCTCAAGGGTGGGGAACAGGATGCTCAGTAGAATGTGTATCTTTTGCAAAGCATGTTTGTTAATGTGCTTTGTTCAGCTTTAAAATTATTTACATTGAATAAGGCAATTCCAATTTACAGAAAACACGGTAAAAGCATTGAAAACAAATCCTCTCGATCTGAGGCACAATTACTCTTTACACAGTTTGTCTAAACCAGATACCAGTCTTTTCCAGCCTGTCACTGTGCAAGTCCCACTTACAATGACATTTCACAAAATCTGTAGCATAGACTACATAGTATGAACAATATTAACTTACCAGAGAGACAAAGTGCATTTGAAAAGGCAAATTTCTGCAGAACAACTTCATCACTATCCAGCTCAGAATTTAACAGGATTTGTCCTTTATGGAGCTTTGACTGACCTCTGTTAAGACAAGATTGAAGCATCTTCATTGACTGAGCCACCAGCATAGGAACATTTAAAGAATAATTGACAGTGCAAGAAAGGCTTGTTGTTTATTTAGATAAGGCATGCCATATCTGCATGGGAATCATCCCCATCCTTGCATTTTACTCATATTCAACACGATGATATTCACAACAAATCACTGAAAATTAGTTCCTCAGTCTAAGACAAATATTATGGCCAAATTTTCTAGGTGTAAATGCAAGCGCAGCAAGCTGTGATGGTAACTACAGCATTGCTGCATACACACAGATAATTCAGAGTAAGCAGGCTGCTGGCCTCTCTCCTGCTCTTTAGCTCCTCTGTTATCTTTCTGTTTTCATCTTCTGCTGTCACTCTTACCAACCTTACTCCCTCCCCACTATGATGTTAGTTTCCCTGAAACCTCTATTGCATAGGGAGCAAGGAGCAAAGAAAAGGGGACAAAAGACTTGTTCAATTTTTCATGTCAATCTCACTATGAAACATGCATAAGCACAATGGAGCAGGTCAAGAATCACAAATTACAGAACTAAACAGTACACGCAGTTTTCAAATGGTCAGGAAAAACCAAACACCTGTCTCCTTATCAGGTTACCTTAAATAAGCTGAACCTCATTAGTTCAGTTCCTAGTATTAACAGTGTCCTGTCTAGGGGTTGCTTTTTGGTGCTGTTGGAAAATTACACGGAATTTATACAATCATTTTCACTGTGAAATATTTCTGTAGAGATAATTTTCTTTCCATGATGAAAAACCGTTATTTAACAAGGAAAGATAACTTGCCAGGTTTATCATTACACAATAATCAAGTTGTAACTTTCTTAGGAAATTAGGTATATGCAGAAATAATATCTTTGTATATTAACCTGAAGGATAATCAGAGAAGGCTTATAGAGAGCATCCTCTTTAAAATCAGATTTGTCTCAATAATGCTCATTTTTTTTTTTTTGCTGTGACGTACATAGTTTCTGTTTGGGATTGCTGAAGAGTTGTGTGGGCAGGGCTTCTTGTTTACAAGACCTATTGTATAAGCAAATCACAAAGGCCACTACCTACAAGTTTACCAAGACAATAACATTTGTCAACTCAGATTTACTGTTTTCTTTCTTCATTTTACTCATTTGGGAAAAAAGTTAGGACAAGTATATTTTTACTGGCTGAATTATTTTTGCTGGAATTTTGTTTAGGTGTCTGTTAGCTTTTATATACACAATGCCTGAAGATACTTACTCTCCTATTCTATAGTTCAGCTCTTCATTCTCCCAATGAACCAGTGCAACTTCGTATGGCTGAATTTCATGCTGCTCTAGTACTCGCATGATATTCTTCATCTAAGGAGACAATTGCAGCAATAGTTACTGTGCAGTAAATAATCACTCTGCAAAGAACCTGCATAGGGCAGGCTGATGAATGCAACCTTCATGCTGCAGTTATATACCTAACAATGGAGAGGTGTGCTAAACAACGAAGCTGTTATTAACACAATTTCCTTCTGAAACTAGTTGTGGTTTGAGAACAATTTGTAGCTATGAACAACTGCAAGGAATCTGGGAAAACTGAAATGTCATTTTATATGGGCACACATGGAACAGGCTAAGGATTAACCACAGCAGCAGTAAGGACAACATGGATGTATTCAGTATTATAACACTAAGCTGTACTAGCTTTTGGCAGATGTCCGAGGTGTGGGAATGAATCTTTAGGAGAAGTACATTAGGTGGTTGTTTCTGATGAAATTACTGGTTTGCTGCTAAATCAGTAGTTTTGTTTTTGACTGCTGCTGAAATCAGTAATCTTGTTTCAGCTACCAGAGGTCAGTTGTATTACAGAAACCCTTTACCACTACAAAAATCTAGAAACACTGTTTCAGCTGCCACATCCATCCCTGTAAACAGTTAAATGTGCAATTTCACTTGCAGAAGTAATCTCACTGCTCCTTTATTCTCCAGCACACTAAAAGCTGATGCAGGGAGAAAGAGCCCTTTTCTCTCCCAAAACTTCCTGCACTGACACCTGACTTAGGATCTCTCATCCTTGTTCCCTTTTATATGCTACCAGGTGCCCATCAAAGAAATAATTTACAATTAGAACAAATTCTGAACTAAAAAAACCACTCACCTACAAGTTTTTAAAAGGCATTTAGCTACACAACAGCCAATAAAAAACCAAACCACAAAACCACAATACACTTTTGATGCCTAAATTCTTTAAAGAATTCAATCATCTACTAAGTCATACTTAAAAAGCACTCTCTTTTTAAAATAAAACATCATAGTTAATCTTTTAGCACAAAACTGTACCCTATGAGTTTTTCATAAAGCATATTCTCCAGGTTAAGTACTCTAAAAAATCTGTTGGATCACCTGCAAGAGGGATTTTCTTTGCACTGCTAGCTTTCTTCATTGCTTTAAAGAATTTTGGTGATTCTATCTATGTAACACAGTAACATTTTTCACTGAAAAAAACCTCAACCCTACAGCTGAAATTGCTCCTTTCATAATCCTGAATTCAATATTAGCATGACTAAGACTTGCCATATAATTCAGGTCTTGTGATAAAAAAAGAGTATGAAAACATAGGAATTGTCTGCTCTGAGACCAGTCACCTCAGCCAAACAGCAGTGTCCAGGGACAACTCAGCAGTGCAAACCTCACATTGCTTCTAGGCCCAGCCTAATTTTGCATAAGAGACTAGTTGTGACACAGTAAAATTAATTAGATGTTCTGGAGTCACTAGCTGCAAACTCTTGCTATTATGGGCACTTACGTCACACCATTTCCTTTTAAAAAAGCTCTCAAAGCTGGTTTTTCTTTTTGCCCTTGCTATTTTGGTAAGGAAGCTGCTGTACAACCTTCCTACTCAGGTATTTGAAACTGCTCTTTTGTATTTTATATTTCTTTTTGTGATCAGTCTGTATTTGTTACTTCTCCTGTTAAGGGTCTGTTAATTTAAAATAGTTTTTTTCTCCTACCAGTCATTCTGGGGTACTTTTGTCCATTTGCAGTGATACTCTACATTCTGTTTTACTGAATTACTTTCAGTTTCTGTTCTACAGACCAGTCTGGGGTTTTTCTCCATTTGTTTGAGTTCATTAAAGCATGTCCATAAAAAAAGTTCCACTATTGAAGCAAGTCATTTGGCAGTTAAAGCTTTGGCAATGATTTCAACAAGCAGAAAGAGGCATTTTTCCTCCTCTTTTATAAATAAAGCTAGCAAGGGACCAACTACTGATACTAGTAGTGACCAGGAAAACAAGGTATCAAATTTTCAAAGCATGTACAGTTAAGTATGTACAACAAAACCAGAATTTTCAAAGCACTCTGGTGGGCTGAGGTGTCCAACTCAAAGATCATCAGGAGCTAAGTCAGCTGGTCTTCAGTAATACTTGTGAATCAATAGTGCAGTTACAGCCATGGCATACTAAGTGTGCTACAGGCAAGGCTTGGAGGGAGAACTGGTATCCTTTTGTAGGACACCTGACACACTGACACCCCCCAAACAGACAGGAAATCAGAAACATTCCAGTTCTGAAACAGAAAAAGTGAACTTGAATCTAGAAATTGATCACATATAGAAACAACTGCTCTGTGTTTTCATTGACCCTAATGAAAATCCTTCTGTGAATGTCTATGCATATCAGTATCGTCTATTTAATTTATCATCATTAAATAATTAATAAAATGATAAATTAATAAAATATCAATTTATCATTATTAAATAATCACCTATTTAATCATTTAATTTCACATACTCTGTCTACAGATAAGGTCAATACCTTTTGTATCTAGAATCTAGTTTAACCACAGTAATAAAAATACATTTAAAACATTAAATAATTATAAATATATTCATTAAAAGAGATATGCCTGTGGCATACCCTTCTAGGTCAGCAAAGATCACTCAAATATAATGTCAGCAACATACTGAATAATTATACCAACCAACAAAAAACTTCCTTCAGGAAAATTGCTCACAGGTAAAAGCACAGAACAGAGTTGCTTATAATTCTTTTTTCTCTTTCAAATTTATACAAATATAAGCCTTTAATAGCTTTTACTTAGAATAGAAGGGAATGATCCTTTTCTTCTAACATTTTCTATTACATTAGTTCTTTTCTAACAATCATTCACAGGTTGATTTTTCTGATACACTTTTTCAGGATGTAGAGCTGCGAGAATTTTCTTTTTGTCAGTCTCACTAGATTAAGGCTTCAGATTTTTGTCTTAAGTAGATGAGGTTCAAAGGGGATGTATCAGCAGCCCACACACTTGAGAGCAGTAGCAGGCAAGAACCTTCACTCACTGGAGAAGAATCAATAGTTTTTTTCCTTCATAGAAAGATCAATCTCCCAAACAGACCTCTAGCATGCTGAGCCTTGTGAGACTGACAAAGCACCTGCTTATGCAGTTTTAACCAAGTTTCACTTTACTTACACTTTTCTCTTCCACATTCCAAAATACAACAGCCCCTTCCCTGTGAATTCAAGGAAAAACTGAGTGTAATCATACTGTTTTAAATGTATTTTAATGGAATACTGAAATCGTACAGTGGCAATTTTTGTCATTGTGAATCAAGAAACTTAAAACTATCTTCACAGAAATTACATACTAGTTGCTTTTTAACCATACTTCCATGAAAAACCATGAGAAGGTGTTTTTTAATCATTAAAATAATTCTGATTTTTTTTAAAAATCATTTTGACTGGACAGTTATTCCTTGAGTTTCATGAGGTAATATGATACAATGATTTAGCAAGCTGCACTACTTCCTTCACACCATTACTATTAATGACATAATGTTTTGAGCATAGATTTATAGCTTACCTGAAGAAAAAAATTATGCCAGGATCATCTTCTTTTGCAGATTTCTCAGTACTGACCACCAAAACATTTGCAGCATCTGGTTTGAAGTAAGTGAAAAAATGGAGTAATTAGTCAAACTTCTAAACATGCCAGCTGATAGCTGTAAGCATGTAATTCAACAGTTGCATACTAACACATCAGCCAATCCCACATTTTATTCTTCTGACAGAAATGCTTGCCAGGGACCAACTATAGCATCAAACTACACTGCTTCTCTGAACTGTCACACTCTAGACTGACTGGGCCTCTACTGGGAACTTCACCAGAACCTTTGGTTAATGAAAGGTAGCAGCCTTGAAGACAAAAGACTTAGAAGAAAACTCATACAGACATGGCAAATAATCAGGAACAGAATACAGAAGTGGACATGCAATGTGAGAGAACTATGGAAGTTGTGCACAGTTGCAGAGAAATTACCATTCAAATCTGCTTGCCCAGAAGGTCGTCTTCTTTTCTGTACACTGAGGGATTAATCTTTACTCAAATTGTGCTGACTTTGCTTTGCCAGTCAAAAACTTGAAAGACTGTACCCCCAAGACAGGAGAGCCTACACCTGCATTTCCCTGCACATCAGAAGTGTGCTTTTGAAACAAACCTTCCACCCACCCTCCTTTACCACACTGCTGATGTGCACTGCACAACAGTACAATAAAATGTCAGGGTTTTTGCATTAAATTAAAATGAAAGAAAAACTAAAAAAAAAAAAATGCTCTGTGGTACTCCAACCACTAATGGGGCACTTGTTACAAAGGATTACCCCAGAGCTAGGCCAAGTAGAATATCCCCAAACTTACAAAATTTGGTTACTGGGTTCTCAAAACAGGGGTTTGATTTTTCTTGTACAAATCTTCTCCACTGTGCCACTCACTAATACAGATAAAGTTTTAGAAGTCCTGATGTGGTTTCAAACCAGCATGACTCGTTTTGTTGCATCACTAGTGGAAGCTGGACCAGGAAAGCCCCCTACTTCTATTGAAAGTGAGACTTCACAAAGATTTTGCACGGCCTAACAGCTAAGCCTTAAAAATTTAAATGCCTTCGCAGGAAAATCACAAGTCAAGTGACAGGGTATCAAACATTGTTACTTCTGCCTGTGTACAAATGCCACCTTCTGCTTTACTGCTCAGGCCACGGAGGCCAGGTAGACTGAGGCAGCAGAGAGCAATGACCAAGTATCAGATACACTTTTGCTAATATCTGAACGGGGACCACATGGTTGGTTTGAGTGAGCCCTTAAAGCCTTTTCTTCCACTTGCTATTCCAGTTCAGAAACACATAATTGGATGAATAACTAGAGCAGTTTCAGGTGTGAAGTTTGTGTTCATCATGGAAGTAGCATTTGTCTACATTTTCTCATTTGCCTTTTCAAATACCAGCTGTATCTTTATTTATCCACTGCAGCCAAAACACACACAACTGAAGAGAATTTGGTCTACTTTAACTGGAGGTGCAGGACCTGCCTCCAAAACGTTTTTAAAGAGGACAAAACCAAGAATAATGCTTTGGGAAAACACTACAAAGCAACAAAATCACAAAGTAACTGCTGTTTTAGATTTCTATGTGGTAATATTTTTAAAAATTATTTTCCCAGATTCAATGTTTGGCTTGGTAATGAACCACTGCTACATGTACATGCCAACCATCACAACACTTCAGATCTGCTGGCACAATTCAATATCCTTTCATCATTACTTCCTCCAAACCTTTGATAAACAGGACTCGTTATGAGTCAAAAACACCATGAAATAAAAGGAACTGGCAAACCCGACACTCCCAGGGTAAAATAACAATCAACAGTAACGTTTAATTCACAGTCATGCTGGGGGTTGTACAAAGTTTCTATCCCAAAGCTGTGAAACCAAGGTTAGTTTTAATACAAAGAAACTACAAAGAAATATGAAGCCTATATTCTAGTGGGTATTGTCTTTCATGTTCATCTTTCTGAACAAGACAATCATTAGTAAATCTTGTGCTTGAAAGAGACCCACTGGAGTATTACTGCACTTAGATTACTATTTGAGAGGCAGACAGGCTTTTGATGAGCCCTACTGAAATGTCCATGAACTGCCTGTCCTCCTAGCTTCATATAATTTGTTCTTTCAAAGGAAGAAGAAAAGGCATTCTACTACTGACATATGAAAATCACAGCTGTTCCAGGGCATAAGGTTCCTTAAGCTATAAGAAGATCCATTTGTTTTTCTTTTGTAGTATACTGCAGCTACTTCCAAGCCATACTTTCCCAAGTCTTCAGAGATACTTTCTATGGAAACCAGAATCAATTATTTTGCTGAAACATTCAACAATTGCTAGGATATACTTGGCCCAATCAGTATCAACAACATTCTCTTTACTGGAACTAAACATTTATTTGTGCATCTTTATCATTTCACTTAGTCAGCAAGGGTCTCTCTTGCATGCCTTCCTCTCCAACTCTGTGATTTACATTAATAGAAATAGAAATCTGGGTACACAAAGAAGATGCAACACTTCAAATTACAAAATTGTTTTGAGAGCTGATGTACTGCACTACCTCACTACTGAAAGATTAATTAAAACATTCAAAAACTAACACTCAGTGAATGTCTATAGAAATTCTCTGTACCAATCAATTTCCAAAGTTATTTCTCATGCATGCATGTAATTTTTCTATACTTCTAGTGTAATTGTAGAGTAGGGAAAAATTATCAGAGGTAAGAGCAAGAGCTGCTCATATTACCATTCTGAAAGGCTTTGTTGTAGGGATTTTTAGGCAAATAGAATCTTTAAGCAAAGAAATAATTCTACAGGCAGTATGATATATTCCAGGATATTATCGGTATAAGAATACATAAAGTCATAAAAATTATATCCCTCACCCATATTTTAATTCCCAAGATATAACATTGCATTTAATATGTTTCAAAAATCTACCTCTAGGCAAACTTGTTATTTCAACATATCCATGTGAAGTCAGGTCATGACACAGATTACCAAGATGATACTCATCTGCTGTTGCAAAGGCTGTGCACTGCATCAGATTCTGTGCCAAAGAAATAGAGATTTGAGTTAGGGCAAGACTGAAGCAAGATGGTAATAAGACAACTGTTAGCTTCAAACTTATTAAGAGAGTGACAATTTTCATTTATGCACTGTTCTGTGGTTTCACTGCCATGATGTCCACCCGGTGTACATACACTAACAAGTGTACTTGCTCCTTGTTAAGTGGGAAAGCAAAGCAAAGCCAGGCAGCACGACTGAAGTCACAACAAACAACTGTGACAGAGGCAGAAAGACAACTCTTCTTCCCCGAGTGCCAATCAAACACTTCAACAGTAGAGCTGCACTTGCTGCTGCTCTCCCATCCCACGGCTTATGGCTCCTTGGCTGACCACTGAAACCCGAGGCAATACACCCCTGATAGCAGTTTTAACATCAGTGTTTTCAAGATAAACGGAGTTTGACTACTCCAGTCTGTTTATCAAGCAGCAGCTCTAACCACAAACATGATACTCTGCCATGCTGCAGCACAGACAGTCCCCGACCTTCGGGGCCGGCCGCAGGTGCTGCCCACCTCCAGCGTCCCGTCCCGCCCCGCCCCGAGCTGCCTCCCGCACCCACGGCACCACGGTTAAACAGCACACCGTAGACAATCTGTCCCAGTATCCCACTATCCTAAACAACTAAAACGTCATATCCTAAAAGAAATAACTGGAAAAATGATGCTGACTTGCAAGATGTGAGATTTTGATTAATCAAACAAGCCACAATAAACTGATCTGCAAATTCTACCGCTCATTTGAAGTGTATTTCTTTGTTCTGATACCATGTACGACCTACAAAACTGTTTTTTCAGTACAATGTAGTGGAAAATATCCAGAAAGCAATGTTTCACTGTGGATCAGTCACTTCCCAGCTTTTTGTAACTAATACAGATGGGGCTGTAACTAACAACAAATGAACAAAAGAACTGTGCTCATCTGCAGGCATTTAGGCCCATAATACACTTCAACCTAAAATCCAAGTTACATTCCTGCAGCACTCACACACTGTCAAACAGCAAGGCTGCAAGAGGGGCTCTGCTCCCTACAGGGGCCTGTCACCCATCATTAGAATCACAACCTCACATTTGAACTTTTCTTTTTTAATGTCAACATTCTACTATCACATCCAAAGCTTTGCTTACACATCATCTTAATTCAGCAACCACTAGCAGAAAATAAGCTTTCAAAGTCATTATAATATTCAGAGAGCAATTATTTTGTAGGCATATTCCCACAACTGAGCTAGAAGGCTGAATTAACAGTGGAACAGAACTGTGTTTTCAGTTCCCTTGAAGTATCAAGTTTCATTATCACAACTTCAATTGTATAAATCCACTCTCAATCGCTAAATCACACGTGCGTATGATACATCTAATCTGAAGATTCTTCCAAAAAGCTTTGATTATTTTAAGTGCACATGCTCTGCCATGAAAATCTTCTGACAAGAGTTAAGGGAGCAAATTCTCACCTTGCAGTTAGTATACAATCTGAAAACCTCTATCCTGCTCTGTGCTTCCCCTAGTTTATTACTTGGGCTATTCTTCATTTCAAGGCAAATGCAGTACAGGAATGGCTTTCTGTCTTACAGCTGCAATTTTAGTTTCAATGACCACATTTCTCATTTAGGTAAACCAGAGGTTTTCCACTAAGCGACATGCCTGAAATAGCATTTTGGATATGAACTACTTTCGGGTTTGGGGTTTTTTTTGTTACAATGTACTCTTTTACTTACATATTTACAAAAATGTTGTTTACTACAGAACATTAATCTTAGGCGTAATTTGTGATTAAGACACCTAAAATACGTGTCTGTGGGTGCTGGTGGATATACAGCCAAAAAATCTACTCTAATCAGTGACTCAGCTAATCTTAAAATAGATCTGTTAAATGGCTGATCAACCTTGATGCCATGTTTTCTGCTACAACACTTCCACCTGCAAACTCCAAAACCCCCAGAATACAGCACCTGTACTGGTGCTAGAAAGGAACTCGAGCTACCCACCCCCTCCTCCTTTCTGCCTAGAGTGTTATTGAGATTCTGTTCAGAGCAGCACACAGGATGGCTGCCCCTAAGGACAGCTAAGTATGTTGACAACTCATTTTCTGTAGCATCATGCCCCCAACAATTGTATAGGCTCATGGAATCATAACTCCCCTTAGTCCACCTCTTCCACTTTCAGCATACAATTTTAAGAAAGAAAACCTGTAGGATGAACTCTAGTCCTCGTATCACCACAGGAATCAGTCTTTATGTAAAGGGTAGTAAATACTATGCCTTTGCCTGAATTTCAAGCTATTTCTATGCTAGATGGCTGCAGCATTAAGAATTAGCTCAGAGACTTTTCCTGCCACCAGATCGTACCAGGTTATCCAAGTAGTAGTACCACTCACTGATGGACTGACTAAACCATTCAGCTGCTTTCAAGGAACTCCTCCATCTATCCTGAAAAACTGGCTGTACAACAATTTATCACTGCTGGTGCCTAGCACTCTGCCTGTAAAAACACAGGAAAGCCAATGCTGGAGCGGGTGGGAAGAACCTCATTCCCCAAGTGCTCTGCAAAACAAAGGTGCCAGCTGTCAGGCCTCCCAGACAGAAAACACCACAGATCCTCAGGGCTCTCTAACTGAGAACCTCCACAGGAAGCCTGCAACTGCTGTATCCAGAGGCAGGGGAGGATGGGAAGGAGAAGTCCCTAAGGCAATGGTCCTGGAGTTAGGGCCTGCAATACTAGAGGTAATTTCTGGCCCAGCATTTTGCCATGCTAAAGCTTCCTCAGGAAGTATATTATTATTTCAGTGTATCAGGCAGTATTTTCTCCTTTTCTTCCCAATGGAAAAAAATAAAAACAGTACTGCATGTTACTTGCACATATGTATGAAAATGTCAAACAAAGAAACTGTTTGCATTCTATGCTGTCATTTAAAAGCCTCAAAAATGTTGTCACTTCACCCAAAACCAAGAAGAATCAAACTCTGAATGTAATGTCATAGCATGACCAAAAAGCTGGAAATATTACATAGTGTTTCAGGACTAATATTTTCCCTTTCCTCTTCCAAAGCAACATGAAAATATGAGTGGGAACTAAATTGCCTACAACTAACTCTTTATGTTACACTAAGGCATACGCCTGCTTATCACACAAAATTCTAATAGGAAGCTTAGCTATGAGAAGGCAAGAACTCCATAAAACTTTTCTCTGCTCACATTCAGAACATGTAATAGATATATTTTGCAACATGGAAGCTATTTCTGAAAGCACAGTGCTTGTTTCAGTCTCACCTATCACACTATTTTACTAAGAACACCCTGGAACTCAGATGTTTTAGACTGAGGAGAACAGTAATGTATCTGACACCAGGATTCAACATGGAAATCCTATGTTCAAGTGTACTTAAGGCCTGGCTTGGCTAAGAGCTGCCTTAAGGAGATACTTCCTTATCCTACTTCACTGTATCTAAAACAGTGTGCTGTTGCATTTCCTCTTTAGACCTCGAAGTCTGATAATCAAGGTGCTATTTCTACACATGGAATGATCTTTCTCAGGTAACACAGGCTACACTTGCACATTCATTTCCCATCTGAAACCTAATCTGAATATAAGCTTTATACTATTTACTTTCACTTATTTCTGTTTGAGTGAAACCTTAAAACTGGGTAGATCTGGATAAGCAAGGAAATGTAGAGAAAGTTAAATTATTCTGAAAGCTAGACTTTGTCTCCCAATAGAAAATGCGATTTGAAATCACTGGTCGAAACTATTTTTAATGCATTTCACCTTTGCGTTTTATAATAACCACTCATCTCCCCTCCACTTTTGCTAACACACTGCAAGTAAACTTCCATTTGCCTTCAAAATACCAGACACGCCAATTTCTATCAATCTGGCTTCTATTTGCAAAGCTCCAACACTAGTGTAAATAATGAAGTCCTCCTCACCAAACAATTATGTTAATTTCATTAAAATGTTCATCTAAACCAAAATCTGAATCTTACTTAAACTGATGCACTCCCTTAATGTCCCACAGACTGTAAATGTTATACCTCACCTCCATGTCTGAGAGTGGCAGGTTTGCTCTGGATGGCTGCTTGGTCCTCGGTGCCTTTGGTGGCCTCTTAACTGGCTGGTTGTTGGGTTTGGGGACAATTTTACCCGCTGACACAACTGCATAAAATCTTGATGATGTGTTGCGAAGCTTTTTGATCCACTCTGTATTGAGCCGGTGGTTTTCCATCATCGTCACACCCAAACGTCTCCAGGATGAGAAAAAACCCTCCGCACTCTGATAATAAACATTTCTTTCCAGAGTGGACAGAAATCCTTGGAGAAAATGCCAATTCCTGACTTGCACACACTGACTCGTCAACCAAGGGAATGCAGGTTTCAGTGCATACAAATTCCAAGACTTTGCTGTTCTCTGAGCTGTACTTTCAACTTCATTATCCAGCTTTAATAGCAGATATCCAGTTTTGTTAAAGCTTTGGCATTGGTGTATTGTTGTTAAAGCGTGGAAAGATCTCGTCTGAAGGCGTAGAAGTTTCAGTCTCATTTCTTTCCTCTGAACTGTATTTAAAACAAACAAAATCATCCATCAACATTTTGGAAAGAAGTAATATTATTTCTCTCTTATCTAAAAGGTAGTCCATATTACTCTTGCAAGTGTTAGTACTCCTCAGCACACAACATTGGTGGGAATAAAAAGATTTCTTACACACGCACTGCTCAGCATGAGCTCGAGCTGCTGTGCCATGAACAGCCGAGCACAGCCCCAGCCCCAGCCATCTGTCCTGACCACAGCCTTGCTCCTGCCAGTACGTCCTGGTGCTACAGGGACCACCAGGCCTGCCTGCAGAGCCACCGTGCAGCCTCAAACACAACAGTGTCCTTATGCCGGCAGTTCAGACTACGTGCAACCCTGCTATATTTACACCACATTGTGTGAGCTAAGAGAACAAAAATATTCACAGACTCAATACCTCAGTGGATGTGTTTCATTTGCTGAAAAAACTCAGTGACAAGTCCCTGCCCTCATCTGGTTTCCTTAATCAAGAACACTTCCCTTATGACACAAAATCCATCCTCAGCAAGTTACTAACAAAAACTCATTAAGTCTCCTAGTTCAAAACCTGACCCTTTCAGATTTTTTTTCAAAAACTGAAGGAGGATCTTCAATACTAAAAATACATTTAACGTAACAGTTCAGATAAACGTTTTATTTAAAGAGCAAATCATGGAGTGTGTTGTGGAACAGGCCCTCCATCCTGACAAGGATACCTAGATGAACTGATACTGGGCTTAACTTTGTATCTTTACATGCTATTCACCCATACTTTTTTGCCCAATTTAGAAGCCTGTTATCGGCATACTGACTGGGATAAACTATTATCTTCATTTTAAACATGTTCTGTATTTTAAAAGCGACCTTGTCCAGGACAAGGCATATTTACCTTTTTAAAGGCCTGGTATCTCCTGGATAAAAAGAGCTGACAGAAACTCAGCAAATTCAACCCAGGTGGTGGAGAGCCGGGACAAGGGGTAAAGTCTCCAGCAGTGTGTGGCAAGTGGCAGAGAGACTCAAAATGGTTTTGTTGGCTTTCCTAGCCAACAAAACCTCATCCCGGATCAGTAATGCCAGGAATGATTTTTCAACTGCACAGGCTTACAGTAAGTTGGAAGGAAAAAGAGATCATATAGACTGAATTCCATCGAGGAGCCTGAGCGTCAGACCTGTGGCACCAGAGGCAGCAAGCCAGAACGAACGGATACGAGAAGAAAGCGGGACGAAGGGCGACTACAACAGGTCAGGAGGCGCCACCTCCGAGCAGCACGCATGGAACTGGGATTTATTTTCCAACGTCTCTTCAGCATACGGCACGCTTTAGCCACGCCCACTGCCTCCCCGGCCGGGAGGCCCGGCCTGCTGCGGCACAGCCACCGGCATGTTCGGATAGGGCGGGCGGACCGGACCGGCACAGACCAGTCCGCGAGCTCGGCCCAGCCCACGCAGCCCGGATGCCTCCGGACCGCCCCCAGGGCCCACCAGCCCCGGCTGCCGGGACACTCCACCCCTTCCCTGCCCCCGCACTGCCGTCCCTCGCCCCCAGGAAAACAGCGGCCGCACCGCCCCCGGGCAGCGCCCCTGCGGCAAGCGCGGGGGGAAGGGGAGAGAGGCCTCCGCTCCTATTGGCTGCGTGCCGGGGGGGCGGGCACAGCGGACCCCAAGCCGACCAATCGGAAGGCGATGCCGCCCCGCCCGCGCGGGCACAGCGAGGCCGCCGGAGCCGCCCCCGCCCTGCGCGACTCACGGGCGCCCCTGACGGGCGCGGAAGGCAGCGCCGGCAGCACGCGGGGGACTGGGCCCCCCCAGCCCCGGTCCGCGGCCTCCGCCGCTGCTGCGTCACCCCCGCGCAGCGACACCTGAACGCGGGGGGGGGGGGGGGGGGGGGGGGGCGCGGGAGCCACCCAGCAGCCGCCTCGCTCCGGCCGCCGGAGGGGCATCCTGGGGTGGGGGGAGGCACGGGGCTGGGAATCACCCCTCACACCCACAGGAAGGGCTCGTGCTCGCCCCAAAACTGCGCCCTCCTCGCGATGAATGTCGCGGGCCCCTCCCGCTCGCGGCAGGATCGGAGCTGGCGGGAAGACCGGGCGAAGCCGCCTCAGCTCGCCCACATCCCTCCCGCGGGCGCTGCGGCAGGCCCCGCCGCTCCGGGATTGTCCCAAGAGGGGCTGCGCACCCCTCCCCAGCCGCAGCGCGGGCTCCATCGCAGCTCCGGCCGGCGCGCGGGGCCGCCAAGGGCACCCGCTACGCCGCCGGCCCGGCCCGGCCCTCCTTCCCCTCCCATCCCCCGCCCCGCGCGCGCGCTCGCCGCCGCCGCCGCGGCGGGAGGGGCGAGGCGGTTCCCGCCGCCGCCGCGCGCTAGCACTGACCTGGGGGAGGGGGCGCGCCGCTCTCCGCCGCGCGAGCCGCGGCCCCGCCCACCGCCCGCCGGGCCCCGCCAGGGCGCGCGGGCCGACACGCCCCGCCCGTCCGTCGCCGCGCGGCGGGGCGCGGCCCGCGCGCCAATAACGTCCGGCCGCCGCTCGGGCCCGCTTCCGGGAGGGGGCTGGGGGAGGGCGGAGCGCTGGCTGGCGGGGGGGCGGAGCAAGATGGCTGCGGTACCGGCGCTCCCGGTGTCCCTGTCGGGCAGGTTTAAGGGGTCCGTCACGGCCTGGCGCGCTCGTCACCGGCTGCAAGGCGGGGGACGGGAGGGAGCTGAGGGGTCGTCCGGCGCCCCGGTGCCGGAGAGCGGAGGTTTTCGGGCGGCGGGCGGGGCCGGGGGGCGGCTCTTGGCCCGGGGGGCGGGCGGGAACGGCGGCGCCGGCGGCGCGCGGGGCCCGTAGGCGGCGCTGTGGGCGCGGCGCTGCCGCAGTCACCGGCCCGGCCCGGCAGTGCGGTGGTGTTGGCGCCGCTCCCGCTCTCCCCTGCCGCTGCTGGTCGGCCCCGGGTCTCCAACACGCCTAGTAGAGATCTCAGAGGAAAAGTCGTCCGCCAGGCCGGGTGTGCGCTCTCTGTGGGGCTGGCCGCGTTCTGCGCGTTGTCCTCGTACATAAACGGCTTTGGAGAAAATGTAAATCAAGTATATAATGAAGAGCGCGTTTCTTGTTGATACCCATATCAACGTGAAAGATACGTGATAAACTTTGAGCATATAGCTGTGCTTCTAGTTTTACGTTTCCCAGGTTTTGCATAGGGTATCTTGGCGATAGAGGTCGCGTTTTAGCGTAGAATTAGCTGCATTTTTTTTCTCTTTTGGCAGGGCCAGTCATTTAGATTTTCTTCCTTGAAAAGGCTGCCTTTTATAATCTTCTGCAAAAGTGGGCGCAAGAACGTGACCAGTTTGAATTTTTTTCGTGTTTTTTTAAAATTTTTTTAAAATTGCTGTACACTGCTTTAAGAGGATGTAAAGCTACTTTTAATACTGTTGTGTTATAACCCCAGCTGGCAGCAAAGCACCACACAGCTCGGCGGGGAGGGGGGGGGGAGAAATGAACGAGAAGGGTAAAAATGAGAAAACTTGTGGGCTGAGATAAGAGCAGTTTAATAATTGGAATGAGAATAAATCGTAATGAAAAGAGCAAAGAGAAGTAGCACCCAAGAACACCAAGTAAGGCAAATGAAAGCAATTACCACGAACTGACTGATCCCCAGGCAGTGGCTCCCTCGCCAACTTTTCCTCCTGGTTTCATTTTCCTCATGGTTTCCTTTCCATGACTGAGCACGACACCATGGTCTGGAATAGCCTCTGGGTCAGCTGGGGTCAGCTGTCCTGGCCGTGTCTCCTCCCAATAACCTCTGCACCCTCAGCCTCCTCGCGACTGGGGTGGGGTGAGGCAGAAAAGGCCTCGACTCTGTGCGAGCCCTGCTCAGCAATAAGGAAAACGTCCCTGCGTTGTCAACACTGTGTCCAGCACAAATCTAAAACAAGCCCCCATACTAGGTACTCTGAAGACGATTAACTCTACCCCAGCCCAAACTAGCACAAAGACCTTGCATTTTTTTTTTAATTGAAGCTGTTTCATTCTTTGCTGACAATAATAAAATATTGATCCTCTGTTTTTTAGATCCTTTGCATATTTTACAATCAAAGACAGACTTCCCCAGATCCTCACAAGAGTTATTGATACTTTACATCGACATAAAAATGAATTTTTTGAAGAACATGGTGAGGTAAGAGTGAGGTCCCTTTTTTCCCTGATGTTTATTCTGCTCTAGCATTTGATACTGTTTCTCTGCCTTGTTTTTACCAGTGAGGCTTGTTTGTCTCAATCCTTTTGTCTTATTTATTTCTACTAGCTATTTTTGAGTAGTTCTGTAACACACCTTTCTGTCTAACCTTTTCCTTCTGATCTGTCATTTCTGCAACTGCATCACTTATTTGGGTTTTTTGCGTTAATGCAGTGTTTGATAGACAGTAACACCCTCTGAACATGACTGTTTCAACACCCTCTTCGCATCTAATAAGCAAAATGTCCAATCTAAAAAGAAGTTCCATATGGAATTCATTTTAGGATCTTGGATATGAAATGAGCTTTATTCACCAGAATATATTTTGTTGAATTAAGCTGATTTGTCAGAGACTCTCTTATGGCAATTAAAACATCACACATTCCATGAACAGTTGATCCGTGTCTCTACAGGAATAAACATACAGAATAGGAACTTTTATTCTCCACTTTTCCAGAAGGGTGTTGAAGCAGAGAAGAGAGCTATATCTTTCCTCTCCAAACTGCGGAATGAGCTGCAGACAGACAAGCCAGTGACCCCTTTGGAAGATGAGTTGCCTGATGCAGCGCTGTGGAACCAGTACTTGGACTACCAACGAAATTTACCAAATGGAAATGGAGAACCAAGTTGGTTTCAGTCCCCTTGGCTGTACGTAGAGTGTTACATGTATCGAAGAATCCATGCAGCATTAGCACTCAAGTAAGTATTCACTGGCTTGGTACGGTACTTCGTAAAACATTGCTCTGTGCCATTTTTAATTTGGGAAAGAGAAAGACAGCTGAGGAGTAAGATAAAGGAAGATCTTAAGCTTTTACCGTATTCCTTTTTTCTCATCTTGCACCTCAGATTTAAAATTAATACCTTCTTAAATTCAGTAGAATTTGAAGCTTATTATTTTTTAAATATGCTTCAGTTTTGGTGAGTTGCTCTACATGAAAACTCTTGAGCTTGACTGTGTAGCTTGACCTTGCAGACTAGCGTGCATTGAAATATGAAAATCATGTAGCATTTCTACAAGGTTTGTTGGTCTAGAATTTTCTCTTGAGCCTTAAACACAGAATATGAGAGCCACAAATCTGTTGGGAATTCTGACTTGTTTTGCTGCTTGCAATCTGAAGTTACCGTTTGAGAACTGTTTCTTAGAGGAACAGACCATCTTAAGCCGTTGTTCATTCTACACCAGCTTCTTAGTTACAGCAGTGCTTGCAGACGCTGTGTTGCGTCGAACTTTGGGAGCTGATACTGGTTAAAAATAACTGGGCAGGAAAAACTTGCTGTGCTGGTACCATGGAGATGTGCCAGTACAACGTCATGGGGTAGGAATGAACAGTTTAAGATCCCATTGCTGCCAAAAAAATTTGAATGCTTCACGAGTACCGGATTTACCCTCAGTGTTGTGGAGATGCAAACACAGTTACGGGACTCAGTTTCTACTGGTGTGTTGTGTATTGCGTTGTTTGAACTCTTGTACCAAAAGCTTCAAATATGAGGTTGATCCACTGGATTGCACTTTAAAAGCTGAGCAGATACTTTTCATTATTAACTTTCAAGCTTCTTGGTCTCCATTATTTAGTTGCTCTTAAGCATATGCTTGGATGGAAGTTCAATCATCTGTTGAAAGGTCATTGTGCAAATATGTCTCATATTAGATTGGTCTATAATTTTTATATATTACAGCATTCTCATTTGTCATGGTAATTTTCCAGAATCCTAGTAAAGACTTTCATAGGAATAACTTCCTATCACTGGAAGAGAATTTGGTATGGGAAGTACGCTCCAGCACACACAAACATGTTTAAAATCAGGCCAGCTTTTCTTGACTTTAGTTCACTTGTATGTGAGTTTTAATTCTCTTGTCTGAAGATTGGAGTTCAAAATACTCACTGTATGTGCAGTTGCCAGAGTTGCTGTGGTTGAGTACTTGTTCACTTTCAGAATATATTACTGTATAAAAATGCCTTGCACAGTGTCTGTTTTAGCAAGATGCAATATTAGGCTGTTATGGAGATGTGTGAAAATCTAGTGTGACAAATTAGAAGTGGAAAATCTAACTAGGGCCTGCCTGTAGTACAGTCTAAAAAACCTGACCTTTGAGCTCCCTTTGCATGTGCTGTAATGAGGAATGTGGGAAATACGTCAACATATTTTTTCTTCTCTTTTTAGCCCACCTATCGAAAACTTTGATGTATTTAAGGAAGGAAAGGCTCAAAATTTCTTTGAATCCCAAGAAGCTGTTATTGCCTTATGCACTTACTTTCAGGAACTTCTGAAGAACATCAAGGATCTAGAGGAAAAGCAACTTCAGGAGGAACTTCTTAAGCTATTGCAGGTAAACTGGTAGTGCTTGACACAAGAATTGAAAATATCTATCCTATGAAACAAACAAGAATTTGAGGTTATAAAGAATCTGAGCTTCATATGGAAATTAAAATACTGATCTTTTGTTTGTAAAAGTGTGATGTAGTCCTGATAGTTCTACTGTATTGCTGCTATTCTGAAATATTTATATTTTGGGTACTTGTATTAAATGTGACACCTTTTTATTATCTGCTGTTCCTCATTGTGTATATGAAAAGCAGTAACTCTCCAGTATTTTAAGTCAAATTCCTGATGACCTTTTTGATATTTACCTATAATTTCTTAAAACAGTTAATTTTGGTTGGCACTTTAAAGATTTTTAGACTTCTTTGGAGAAAAAAATTGAAAGTCAGTCTGGGTCAAAAGTGATTTAAAAGGTTAATAACAGCATTATTCTTGTAATATAGTGCCTTTGGATAGAACCCCCAAAGTATTGTAGGATTACAAATAAGTCCATTAGCTGGCAACAGTGTACACCAAATATTTGATGTATCTTTACAAAGGGCTCATTGGTGAGTGCTTAGAATGCATATACCTAAAATACTTATACCTAAAATACTTATTTGGCTGCATGTAATAAAAAAAAAAATCTGCTTTTATTATTCCTTTTTTTTGTGTTACCACTGGTATCTTTTAGAATTGCAGTATGGAGAATATTTCTGTTTTGAGATTTGTGATCAGTGTGGTTATGTTGATCTAAATCTTCCGTCTTTGTCACTTCTGATGCCTGGGTAAATACAGAGCTTTGTTTGGTTTCTTCCACAAAATCTTGTCTATGTTGAGATACTTGTACAAGAAGTTGAGTTTTTTTAAAGCTTGGAAGAATATGTAGAGTTAGAACCTTTATTACCTAAAACAAAAGGAAGGGAACAAAATCTTCAGTGTATGTCAAGTCGAGAATGTAACTATAGTGAGACTTAGTAAATGGTTATTTTTTTCTTTTTCCTTCTAGGTGTCATTGTGGGGCAATAAGTGTGACCTTTCTTTTTCAGCTGGTGAAGACAGCTCTCAGAAATCTAGTCCCTTGCAATCCCTGGAAAATATGGTACCTTACATCTTAGTGAATGATATGGAAAAAGTTTGGTCACTACTTGTAAATGCCAAAAAAAATAGAACAGAAAGAAGTAATGTTAGAGTTGACATAATCCTGGATAATGCTGGATTTGAACTTGTAAGTGATCTTGTGTTGGCCGATTTCTTGTTATCGTCAAAGCTAGCTGATGAAGTCCATTTTCATGGAAAAAGTATTCCATGGTATGTATCAGATACCACAAAGCATGATTTTAACTGGACTATTAAACAGCTGGGGTCAGCTAATCATATGTGGATGTCTAGATGTGGGATAAACTGGGAAGGCAATTTGAAAAAGGGAGTTTGGGTTTTCCGTGACCACATGTTTTGGACTTTACCACATGATTTTTCCAGTATGAGTGAAATTGCTCCTGACTTGTATGCTGAGCTACAGAAGTCAAACTTGCTTCTTTTCAAAGGTGATCTAAACTATAGAAAATTGACAGGAGATAGAAAATGGGAGTACAGTGTCCCGTTTCATCAAGCCTTGAATAAGTTTCATCCTGCACCTCTCTGTAGTTTGAGAACACTGAAATCTGATACTCAGGTTGGCCTGAAACCTGGACAAGGTGAGCAGATTCAGGCCTCTGAACCTGAGTGGATGGTAAGTGGAAAATACGGGGTAGTTCAGTTTGATGCTGGTCTCTAGTTAAATGATTTGTAATATTCTGAAAGAGAGATTAAGTCTGAGTTTAATAATGACTTTCTCTTTCCATGCTTGGCTTCAGTAAAGATCCCTTTTTTGTTTGCGCTTTTTCCTCCCAAGTGGTTTGTTGTTTTTGTCCCACAAAAGACTTCAGTGTTGTGCAAAAATTTATAAACTGTCTTCATAGACATAAATCAATCTGCATTTTGATACGTTTTGTTTTCCTAATGGCCATTGTCAGCAGATCTTTAAGATGAATATTTAGTTGTCCATAATATTTTTTCCTCATCAGTGGGTATGAGTTTAATGAGTGAAAGCTTAACAAGTGAAAAATTTGCTTCAGAAACAATTTCCCCAGTGCCACATTAGCATGAATTTACTTATTTCAGAATAATTTGTGCTCCATGTCATTTCATGCATTGCATGAAAGTTAGTATTTTAGAGAATTCAGAAATTAATTACGGACAGATTCTTTTGATGTTTTGAGTATAGTTTGTGTTACATTAAGTGATAAGTTATTGGGTGACAGCTTGTAAATATTCATGTAGAATTGAAAATCGAATTTCAATTTTAAAGCACAATTGAATGTTGCTAGCCAGTTTGCCTGTGGGAGAGTTGTCCCATCTGGTAGGAAGATTAGGGTAAGAAAGGACAATCTCATTTTAAGAATATTGAAGATACTTTTTATTTACAAAGCTCTACCGAAAAAGAAGCACACAGAAAAGCCTCCCAAGCAAAAAAATTAATGTAACCCAAGCAGTTACATTAACTGGATTTTAGATGTAATGCAGACTTGATCTGCAGGTGGCCTGTCAGCAGTGTACGTGTGAGGTTCAAGCACTGCTGCTTCCTTCAGTTGGGGTAATTCTCTATTTTTCAAATGTATTTGTTTGTGGGTTTTTCTTTGGTTGGTTGTTTTTTAAGAAGGATGCCTTAATTTTCAGGGAGGATATACAACCCCTGAGAACTACAGGGTAGAGAAGCATATGCCATACAGGTTCCTGTTAACTGGAGTTGTTAGATGCCCATTTCTACTCTTCTGCCCTGGTCTCAAGAGCTGCTGCTCGATATGTTCATACAACAGAGATCTATACAGTGGATAAGTATGTTCCAAATGCTGATGACTTTGATTATTTGTGTTTATTTTTTTCTTAAATCTGAAAGAGTATTTTAAGGTTCCAAGGTCAAGTATTCAAGAACAAAAATGCAAGGAATTTCATGAGGCTGTTGAAGGGAGGGTTATAATTTTGAGACCTGGGTTTACTGCTTTCATCTCCTTTGTATCTTTGGCTTAGTACTCCTGCAGGGTGAATTCATCCTCATCTTTAGGCACCTGATGGAACTGCAGAAATTAGAAATCCAGTCAGGAAAGCTGAAGGTCAGACTGCTGAAGGTTTCTCTGACTGGAGAGAGCTCAGCAGCGCTCCAGCTTTAGTGCTTTGATCAAATATGTAAACGACACAATGAATCTGTGCACTGGAGCCTCAGTGCACAACAGCATCTTTGAAAATGCTGTTAACTTGTTTCAAGTGCATTTTGAAGCAACAACTTTGGGTCAACGTAGAGGTGGAAGTTGTGGAATACATGGAATGAGAACATCATACCTTGTCCAGAGAGGCAAAATGAACTGGGGATGAAATGTGCTTTGCCTGTGCTCAGTATGTTTGTAAGGTGCTGACTTAATTTGCTGGAGAGGTTTAAAAGTGTATAATGGACAAGAAGAGAAAGTCACTGTTGAGGCCACCCTTGACAAATAGATTTGCGTCTTACAGAATCCTTATGCATGCTGAGAAACTTGATTTAGTTTTTACTGGTTGTTAATGTGTCCCTGTGCCCAGGTTGCTTTCAGGCTGTTACTCATGGGAACTTACAATGCAGATTGGGGAAAATTCATAGTATGAGGTTATGATAAATACAGCCCTACAAAATACCGAATCAATTAGGAGATGCAGCCACATTTGCTCAGGATTACTGAATTATGAAGATTACTACAAGACGTGTAATTCCTAGCTTAGCATTTGAATGCTAATGTATGACATGATGTCATGCTGAAAAAAATAGTTCTATTCTCCAGTTGATTAAAAGTGCACTTTCCATCTTTTCCCCCTCACAAAAAGAAGTTTATGTGGTGGTACACAGTGTGACTATGTGGCTGTGTAAGGAATACACAGCCAAAACTTCCAAATGCTCGACTTCTATAGCTGTAATTGCAAAGTGCTATCTCTAGGCAGAACTGAATATGCAGTATACTTTTATGTTTGTTGGTTGGCTATATTTTTGTAAAACTTTGATTGATTGTATGAAAAAAAAGAAAAAAATAACATCAATATTGCTGTAGATGCAGTGTTACAGTCTCCCATGACACAACAAAGTTGTGAAGACATATTCCATTGAGGCACAGTGCTCTACTGATGGGTTTGCTACAATTTACTTAAAGATAGGAAATACTTTTGTAGTTATTCAGTGTTAATTACTTTTTGAAATACAGCTTCATGAAATGGCAGCATGAACCTATTGCATTTAGGTGGAATTTAAAAAAAGAACCTGAAGCACGTGTTGAAACAATAGCATATGCTGTAATATAACATTTTTTTTTTACTTGAGTGTTTAAGAAAGTTCCTTCGATACATTGTGTTACAACTGATTGCCCAAAATGCTTCTACAGTATAATTCAGGAACTACTGATTTGTACATCCAAATTTTTGAGATTTTCATTTCATATGCCATCTGAATATTTATGGCAAAAGCTAAAGGCATTTTCAGTAATTCTGAGGACCACAACAAAAAATGTTTTTTACTTTTTATTATTGTTTTCTACCTTTTGAACAACTGTATTTGTAAGTCAGTTTTTGATGATGATGACTTTCATTGCTGATGAAATAGGAGGAAAGTAATGTCACAGGCCCAGTGAAAGGCAGTATACACATCTGTCTGAATAGTTGATAAATTATCATGTAAGATATCTAGAATAATTTCTTATGTATATAAGGTTTCTTAAAATAAATTTTTTGATGTGGAAAACAAGTTGATTGTATGACTAGAAGCTTGTGAGAACATTGAAATAAATTATATAATTTTGTGTAAGTCAGACATTGTTATGCTGTTGGCTATGGAAGTCAAGTTAAAATAATTCACATCTTAAGTCCTGGTTTTTTTCCTTTGAAACTGATTTTATGCATAAACCTGTAAAGCATATTTATTCAATGAGGTTTTGAAAGATACAGATGCAAGAGACATGTACCATAAAATGTTATTCTCTAACAAGACAGGGCAATAATAAGGAATTTTCTAATTTTTATTCTACTTTTACTCCTGTTACAATTGCAAAACCTTAAAAATCTTTGAGAATCTCTTAAATGCATCTGGTAATTACTTACTAAGTTTGGTGCAGCTGATGGTGTAATTTGCAGAATCACTTCTAGAACTGATAAGTGCTCCATGTGTTTTCAGCAAAAATGGAAATATTTTGGTGTTACTCTTGCTGTAACTAAAATATTTCCAAAACACTTTGGTTTACACACCTTGCCGATGTCCCATAAACTCTAACTGTTGTTGTTGAAACAGTTTCTTTTAAGTTCATAGTGTTATTTGCATTCATGGTTAACAACTTGTTCCATGTGAACATTTATCTCCTGTGCTGTCAAACAGCATTGGAAAAAAGTTTACTCTGTTGCATGAAAACTACTCTATGAAATGGTTTTAATCTAAAAAGAAACCCTTCATTGTGTCTAAAATAAAAATTCCAAAATGGAATCTTGTACCGAACTGTTGGGGTTTTTTTTGCTAAAGTTTGTTTGCTTACCAGCTTTCTGTTTACCCAAAATTACAGAACAAAAGCTTGTAATTATTTTTATTTAAAGCAAAATGTAAGTTGAAATTCACCTAACATTTATCAAAGGATTTTAAAATAAAACTGAGAATGTGCTGGTTAAAGAGGTCCTTTTCTTTCTTTTCCATATGCCAGTGGCAGAACACATGTGAGGAAAAAGTCTTATAACATGGACTGTTTATGTTTTCTTGTTTGCTTCTGGGGTTTTTTTTTTTTTTTTTCCCTAAAAAGGTTTTGAAAACTTCTGTACATTTTTGTTCTTGCTGATATACTTCTATTTCCAACAAATAAGAAGTCCACTTACATGTATTTTTACATTAATTAAGAATTAGCTTATGGATTAATCCACATTCTGCCTCAGCTTTGCAGTCGTGAATTCTGCAGATATGTTGTGAAAAGGGTTTTTATTTACAATGCTTTTTTGAGGTTCAGCTCACCTGGCTTTTTTTCCACTGTGAAAGAAATATCAAATTTCCACTTACAGTAACTTAGAGTGAATAAACATATTCAGTACTTGTGTGCTGCTTCTGTTCTATCACTTTTCAGTAAATGACATAATCATAATCTTTCAAACTTCCGGTGAAGAAAAATTTTCATCCTTGTAGAAATTTATTTTTCCTGGGATTCCACTTACTTCTTCCAAGTCTAATGAAGTAAAAGATTAGAAGCTGAGGTAAGACGCATCAAGATATATACTATGGGATTTTTTATTTACTTTCTTAATGTTAACTAATTGATTAGTCTCACACTACCATGGTAAGGCTGATGCTTTCCAAGTGACTCTAATTGATGAAAGGCCTGATGATGCAGTTCATGCAGTTGCATTTGGAATAGGTTTCATCGCCTATCTCCCACTTCCCCAAAAATACCATTAATTGTCATAGGTCAGGAAGTGCCCTGAGTTCTGGTCCTAGATGGTTTATATACACACATAATTGTTAATTTTAGTCTAGGATCTGTGTAAAAGGCAGAACTGTTCCAGGAAAAAGGGTTAGGGTCCAGGAGTGCTCCCTCAAGCTAGCTGAAGAGTCTTTCCACCTACTTTTCCTTCTGTCCAGTGACTCTTGTGTTATCTATGTGGTGGTCCTATTTCCATTCAGTGAGTGTCTGTGCCCTGGGCTAAGATGAGGGAATTAGGAGACAGGTAAATTCGTCCAGACAGAGAAGGGCCTACAGCTTGCAGTGAGGGCTTGGGTGCCTTTATGCAAACAAAGAGCATCCCTCATTTTTTCGGGGTTGGTTGCTTGTATTCTTGTTTTCAGGTAATCCTGAATTAGAGCTACACTTGAGTGCCTTCGTCATGTATTGGATATGCAGCTTTGACTGCATCCATGATGTTAGATTGGCCCTTGGAAGTTTTGCTGCTACCTTGCTGGATTGTGATGGAAGCATTAACTAGAACTAGTTGCTTGGGGCAAATCAGGGAGTTTTTATACGTGTGTGGAAACTTAAGATCCACATACGGAGGATTTGCAAAATAGCTGCATGGGTTGAGTTTAGACTTTCAAGGACTCTCTGTGTGGTTTAAGTTCCTCAAACCGAAAATGACCTAAAAGATCTTCAGCAGCAACTTTCACTTACACAGATTCCCACTTTCCCAAGCCTGATTAGTTCCCCCATATGCCTCTTGCCTTTTTACCACCCCCTTTATCCAGGGGGGAAGTCCAGGGTCGTAAAACCAGGTTATATCCTTCAGAAGATTGCTGACCCCACCATGTGTGTTTATCACAGGGACATGATCACATGACTTTTGGGTCTGAAATTATTTTTACACATCTATTCTCATTTAGACACCTGCAGAAAATCAGCTAGTGTGTTTTTGAGTGTACTGGGTCCTGGAACTGGGGTTTTCATAACACTGATTAATTTTAGCATCTTTTCTCAACGCTGAGATTTCCATGGAAGCGAAAATTTGTAGTAAAAAATTTTAAATTATTTTTCTTTCAAAAATTAGTGTGGCTTTATTAGGTACCTACATTCAAGAGATTTGCATCTTTCTTTGCTCAGAAAGGCTGAGGACATCCATGTATTTTATGAAATACAACATGAAGAATTTGATAAATAAAAATGACTCCTTGAAATTATTTAGAGTTAAAAATCCCAAATTAACCCTTCCTAAATTATTTCCTGTCCTAGTTAAGGAAAAGGAAACATTAAATCCTTTTGAGAACTATACTTTTAAATACTAGTAAACAAGGGTAATGCATCTTAAAGTGTGAGCATTGTGTAAAAAGGTAGATTTTCTCAGTCAAATGGCTTGAAGAGTGGGTATTGCACCTATTCTTTTCCAGAGTGTCACAAGGCATTTCTACTTCGTGCCTTTTTTTTTCTTTTTAAATCTCTTCTGTTGTTACTCTCGTCACAGTTCATCTGAATAAAGTGTGTGTTTTTTTAAGGGAAAGTAACTTAATAGATCTGCGGTAAGATACAGCTGTAGAAGCGCTCTCTCCCCATCACCAAGGGTGTAGAAGCAGCTGAAGTGTAACTCCCGACCAGCCGTGGCACTGCAGGACCGGCGATAGGGAAGTGTGCTCGAGCACATGCTCAAGAAAGTTAGGACAAAGTTTCGCAATCATTTAATCCTGCATCTGCACGCCGCTCCAGTAGTAGGACGGATTAGGCTGTAGCCCAGTGCTGGACAAATCCAGGATGATAATTTTTGTTCAAATTTGCAGTGGATAGTAAAACATGTGCCAGATTTCCTCTGGGTTTATGTAAAACCGCCCAGTGCAAATTTAACCCGTCAAAAATACTTAATATATTGAGATTGCAGGATGAGGTTACCCTGGAGCAGCATGATCCACGCCGGCAAAACCCTCTTTGGGGGCTTCTGAGTCCTCGGCAGCAGTGGAATGGTATCAGGCACACGGGGACAAGGACAAACAAAATTAGCACTAACCCTAGCTTCTTCATTTTCTTCTCTGGAAAACGTGATTAAGTCGGCATTCCCGAGAAAGCCGAAGTACTTTCTGACTTTTGAGTACAGAAATGATGCGCGATGGCACTGTCCCAGAGGCCGATTAAAGCTCACAGGCTTCAGAGAAAATGATGTGCAGCGCCGATACACCCGCAGGTCTAACATTCTTTTACTGCAATCTTCAGTTCCTCTCTTCCCGTGTTCATCCACTTTATCTGGATGAAAGGTGAGGAGGAAGAGGAGGTAGTGCTCTTTCACCTGGCGGCAGTTCAGCAGCCATCAAAGAAGGCTGCTTTTGCGGGGGTGGTCCTTTGGCAGGTTCCGGGGGGAGAAGGAAAGCCTGTCTGCGTTAACAGGAGCCGCCGCTCAAGTGCCGTCTGCTCCGATCGCCTCTGACTTTTTTTTTGAGGGAATTTTTCTCAGGCAAATGTTTACTTGAAGTGAAAACAAACCAACAAGAAGCTTCAAACGCCGGCGTTTCTATGAGTTTCCCCTTGTGAAGACTGTTCACTTCCAGCCACCGAGCGCTGTCCCCCCTTCCCCGTCCGGGGCCCTTCGCCCTTCCTCGCCCGGGACGCGTTGCCAGGGGCACGGCGGCGGCTCCAGGGCTGCCGGGGCAGCGGCGCGGCGGAACCGCGGTAACCGGGGCACGGGGCGAGGCAGAAAGGGCCGAGGGGGCTGGTTTGGGGTTTTTTTGGGCAGCTCCCCTATTAAGGAATAAAGCCCTGACTTTGGAAATACGCCCTCCTTCCTTCCCGCTTTTCTGTCGGTGCCGCTATAGAGTCTGACACAGGCTGGCTGTAACCCCCCTTTTGCAAGTCATCTTTGTACCATTCAATTTAATCTCGCCTTTAAACACGCGGCCCCCCTCCCCCCCCCCGAAAAAAAACCAAACCCAAACCCAAAAAACCAACCATAAAATAAAAATCAACCAACCAAAACCCCAAAACAAATCAAAAACCCCAACCCCAAAATAGAACTCTTGCAGGTGCAGAGCTGTTCCCGGTGGTCTGTGCATGGTGCAGTTGTAGCCCCATGAACTTCAGCTGATCATTACAGCTTATCTTTACAAGTTCAAGGCCAGAAAGGTTTTTTGTTTTGTTTTGTTTTGTTTTTTTCTAAGTGCTGCAGAAGGGAGTAGCTTTCACAGAGCAGGAATTTATAGTTATCTAAGAATTTCTTCTTTGCATCTCTTCCTCCTTTGAAACTGGTTTGCTGGCTTTGATGTGATTTTAAGGGAGACGCTAGAGGATATTGCTTAGAAGGATCAAACCCTTGTACTAAGGATATAATAGGAACCTTGTAACAGTTTTGTGTTCCAAAGGATAAACAATTTATTTGTGTGAAAGTTCATTATCTCCTGAATAGTTGAACATCAATTTCGTAATGAAGCTATATTGTTCTCAGACAAAAAAATACAGAATTTTGCCAGTTTGTGGTGGCAAAAACAACTGCCATTATATTAAATATAACTGTTATGACCCAATTACAAACTTTTTGCTAGCACTGCTTAGTGACAGAGTTGACAGCAGCCTGCTCCACCTTTTAACCAACCCGAAGTCAAATAGTTAGTGAGTGTTGACTTTAGGACTCAAAAACACCCTAGAAATTACGTGTTTATAAAAGGTGAGTTACAACTGGTGAATCAAACTACAGCACTAATCTAGTTTTAGTTGTGTATATACCAATATACTCAAGTATTTCCAAAATATTTGCATTTTGTTAACTTCAGTAAAGTATAGAAGGCATTGTAGGAAAAATGCAGCTATTGGCATTGCATGATGATCTATTTTTTAAATCTACCATTTAAGCAGTTCTGTTATGGAAGTTATGTAACTCTATTTAGCATTGGGAAAGTAAAAGCAGTAGAACAAATTGTTTGCCCAAATCCCTGCATAAGCACCGAATTTTGTCGTAGCAATTGCCCTTTTTATTGTTTAGGGAATAAGCACAGCAGCTCCTTGTTAATCATTTTGGAAAAGCTGCGAGAGAAAGTGTAAGGGGAGTTCCAAATTCCTTAATTTGTCCATAGAGACAAAGGATGAAGTCAACCAGAAAGCATGTTAAGTAATGTTTAGAGTAGGTGATCTGTCTCTCTAATTGCCTTCAGATGACTGCTGTCTTTCATCACATTAAATGCATTTATTATATTTAGATGCAAAGTCACCTCATTCTAAGAGAAAAATGAAAGATGAAAATGCTCTAACTGCTTCTTGTAGTAGTAGCAGTGGGTAAGACTAAAATTTTCCTTGTAATGTAGCTTTCATTTGGACCCATTAATCAAGTTGGAAATTGGCCTCTTCAGCAGATGAACAGCAGGAGTGATTTTTATCTTTTCAGTAATACCTTCCAATGATTATTGCAAAGGGAGGAGGGTAGAGCTGAGCAGTATCTTTCTGAAAGGAATTTAGAAAATCTCTTTAGTAATTTATTTGAGCTGCTGAGAACATTTAAGATAGTTTTACATGTTTTTGGAATATTACACTAATGCAGAAAAACTCCATATGTATATAACAATAACAAAAAAAAAAGTACTGCAAGCAATGAGTTACAAGTTACAAGAAGGAATCAGCAAGGGGAAATGGGACTTTACTGAGTGGAGAGTGATCAAAAGTATTTGGGTGTTTCTGACACTTTATAATGTGCAAGAGCAAGTGACAGAACAGAAATAGTTGTGAAATATTACTTGCAAATTTTGATTTATGTTAATATATAATCATCAATACATTTTGAGATCCCTGATAGGCAAATTGGGCAAAGTATTATCCATAAAGAAGACCCAGAATATACATACAAGATGTTTAATTTGTGAACCCTTTTTTTCCCACCCCCTGAAGTGACTCCAACTGGGGAGTCAGCCTATTCCAGCTAACCAGTGACAGGACAAGAGGACACAGGCTTAAGCTCCGCAGGGGAGGTTTTAGCTTGGTCATTAGGAGGAATTTCTTTACAGAAAGGAGGGTCAGGCATTGGAATGGGCTGCCCAGGGAGGTAGTGGAGTCACCGTCCCTGGAGGTGTTTAAGGAAAGACTGGATGTGACACTCAGTGCCATGATCTGTTTGACATGGTGGTGTTTGGTCATAGGTTGGACTTGACGTTCTCAGAAATCCTTTCCAACCTCATCGGTTATGTGATTCATTGTAGTCTGTTTTTGTATGTGTTAACAAAATCTGAGTCACTGTGGAATAGTGTCTGAACCTTCTAATGCCCATTGTTGTGTGTACCTGTTGTGCTTTTCTGAGGTGTTGTGCATGCTGACTGTCTGGCTGGCTGTTGCTACCAGGAAAAATATGCAGTAGCCAAGTGTGAAAATTTTTCAACAACCCATTCTTTCCAGTATTTCATACTGGATGTCATCTTTCTGGTTGCAGCAAATAATAATAATAATCAACGCAGCAAATAATAATAATAATCAACTCAGCTGCTGCATTTTATTTTCAGAAGATGGAACAATTTTATGCACAAAAACACTCACAAATATTCATTTGTCTTAAAAAACATTGCAGATTTGGGATATATCATTTTGCTTGATTTCAGAATACAAACAGTTATGGCACTGGGATTTATAGCAATCATTGGACAGCCAATCACTGTACCAAGTCCTGTACAAATACGTAGGTTAAAAGGGCCCACTGATTACCTTTACATCTGAGGGGGAAAAAAAAGAGATGTATTTCCGTTAAGATAGATCCTGTGTTATTGCTCAGATCCTTTTAAAATATATTAGTGTAGGAGAGATGCAGAACAAAAGGAGAGGTGGAATAAAAACTTGGAGCACCTGAAAAGCAGTGGCAAAAGAAGCAATCACTGCATGAAGGCTGACTGTGTAGCTGTGTCCTGGACAAGTCAACGTGAAGGTGCCTGTTTTGGTTAGAGGTGTGTTTCAATACTGTGGAGACAGTCAGAGCTCATAGGCTGCTAGAGGAACTTTCCCATGGTGTTCTGCTTTCATGCCTAACTTTGCTGATGGTAACCTATGGTACAGTTTATTTTAGTAAAGCATATCTGTGAAGAAACAATGTCATGTGACATCATACTACAAAGCTATTTAATTTTCAACCTTTCTTCCCTCTTCCTCCCATTTGTTCTGTAGAAGCAAAGGAAGAATGAAGTCAACAATGGTTCGTGTGTCATCATTTTTGGTATGTCAGCTGCAATGTGTTTAGGCACTTTGGGATTGGGAAGAAGAAATCCCTGCCCTGGGTACAGTCTATGGCAGTGCATTAACAAGTCATTCAAGGTGGTGATGGTTGCTTAAATGCCTACTGGGGTCTTTCTATTTCAAAAAAGCTTTTTTTTAAATTTATGTTTTGTGAAAGGGGTATGGGCTGTGTGCAGGCAATGGCAGTGGTAGTGGCATTTGGCAGCATTGAAATAAGAAACACAGCAGGAAATAAAAGAGAAGCTGCCAAAAGCAAGATGGGAGTGAGTGACTTTAACAGTTGGCTGATTTCAAAGTACATGGATAGGTATAAAACAACTGAATATTGTTGTAGTTTTGTTTTTTCTGAATCAAATGAAGTTTTCCAACTAAAGGCTGGATTCCAGGGAGATAAAGGCAGTTATGTGGTAAAAAAGTCAAAACAAAAATGGTCAACAATAACAAAAATCACCATACATTGTTGATCTTCTAAAGAACACCTATTACTAATAAAACTGAAGGTCCAAGTAGATATTGCTCTTAAGTATTGTAAATATAAGCTCAGCTTCTGTTTAGCATATGAAGTTAGATGAAAGCTTCATTTTCTTGCAGGTAAGTGGAAAGAGATTAAAGAAATTAACAATGTGAGTGGGAGAAACACCCCAAACCTAGGTTATTTAGAGCTGATTGAGTGTTAATATGTTAGGACTTTTTCTGTCTATTCTAATTATTTTAGCACTTCATTAATTCTATTTTCCTAACAAAAATCAGTAAAGATTACATAATACCCATTAAACATTAAAAATCTGAATTTTTCCACAGATACGAAAGTGCCACATCTGCATTACAAATTTTACCCCTCTTGTAAAGTCATCCCGATTTAATGGAGTTGTCTGATAGGTCTGATTAAAGATCAGATTTGTGACTGGCTGATGGCAACCCACAGAAACATAGAAAACTATTCATTTTAGAGCATGCTTGTTTCCTGCTAAAAGTATGATGATAATGCCAGCTTTCCTATTACGACACCACCATGATTAGTTTTATATTTACTAAGGCACTGGAGGATGGGGACATCTGCCTCCATAAATCTCACTAAGACTGTAGATGAGTTGAACAGTAATTCCTGTTGACTTTGGCACCTGGCTTCATTTAAACTTCTTTTAAATCCTTCTGGATATGTAGCTGCATCATTAAGGCGCTCATCATTTAAAAGTATAATTTGTATGAAAAACATAGATTTTGGAAGTTTCAGCTCTAAAGCTGTTACATTGATTATTGCTGCTGAATGGGGACTTCTTTTCTTCAGCTGTGCTCTGAAATGTATTTATTTCACCAGTTTTGAGATGTACTCTTTCTTTCTGTGAAGTCATAAGTTATGGTTTTTTAGGGAAGAAAAGGAAACACCCACATTCATGCAGTACTACAAATGTAATAAACATACCTAACCAGCATACCCAGTGTTACTGTTTGCAACCTCCATCCATGATTTTGGCGCCCTGGTGTATGACAGAATGAGAAAAATGCCCTGAACATGAAAGAATTTCATGTGGTTGTACATGTGAAACAAGCGGAGTGAAGCAAAAGCAAGACAAAAGCAGTGAGGAGATGGCACATGCTTCCCCTCACTCCCTCAGAACAGTGATAAAGTGTGGAGAAAATTAGCAGCCCTTTTATCTCCAAGATTACGTGCTGTGTTCTTTGTGGCCGTGAGTTTTCTGCATGTGTCGGTCTGGCTTGATGACAGTGGCAACTCCTCTGTGGAAGAGCACAGCTGAGTGTCTTTGAAGGAGATGAATGCAATTAAACTTGATGGGTCTAATCTAGTGTCAACTAGCACAGGGAAGAAAGATTAAAGAATAGAGTTGGTGATATTATAGCAACTAATCCAAGGTGATTTATCTTCTGCTGCAGTCTAAACAGGGATTTCTCTATGTGTTGCATGATAAATACTTACTATACTAGATGTTCACATATTTGGAAAAGTCTTCAGGTTTTTTGGTTTTTTTTTTTGGAATGGATAGGGGCTGAACTTGTAATTTATCTCAGCCTGGAAATTGATGCTGATGTAAAAAAGCGTGAACAGGTGATGTGTCTGTTCCACCACAATGCCTTTTTCCAGCACTACATCATTGTTTGGGGGTGTTTTGCATTTTGTAATTCGTACCCAAGTGTACCAGGATTGCAGTTTTGTTTGAGTCCTGTGTGAGAGCTGGTGGAGTACACATCTCATGTTCATTTCTCTGCCATGTGTGCTCACAGTATAACCTAAACTTAGTTCTGTTCTGAAGAGGTTACATTTCATTGGTTCTAGTTACTATTAATTAAACAAAAAAAACCAACCAACCAACCAACCAACCAAACAAACAAACAAGTTGTGTCTAATGAAACTCTACCAAGATTCAGGTCTGAATTTTCATCTTGAAAAACTTAAGTTATAAAGGCCAAGAAATCCAGTACATTCCTGCTCTACTGTAGAAGAGCACATTACTATAGAATCTAAAGGTCACAGCTAAAGGGGTTGTACAAGTGGTGTGAAGGAGACTGTACTAGAAAGACAGAGGCAGTTCTTGTCATGGAATCAGGACTTGAAGAACAATGAAAAGAAGCCATTATGGTGATGGCTGGGGATGAGAAAGCATCAGTCACGAAGCTGAAGTTGTGTTCAAGTGATGGAGTTCAAAAGGACCTCTAACCTTGAAAGGTTAGAAGTAAAAAAACAAATGGCAAGCCAAAAAGTGACTTGGAGGAGCAGATACAAGTGTCTGAGTAGTCATGGGCTCTTCAACTGGTAGAGAGACTGTGGGGGTGAGATATGATAGAAATCTGAAAAATCATGGGTGCCACAGAGAAGATGGATAGCCATTGATTTTTTTTTTTCAACATTTCTTCTGAACGAAAAATGAAGGGATGTGCAATGTAACTGAAGTCTAAAAACCAAAGTTATTCTTTGCATAAGAGACACCTGAGGACTTCCTTTGGGTTAAAGTTTATGCAGGTTAAAAGAGTGACTGGATAAGTTTGTAGAAAAGGGACCTTTTGAATGTTACTAAATATATAGAAACTGCTGGAAATAGCCAGAGCTGAAAACAGTGTGAGGTCATAGGATTGCTGATGGGGACTGTATTACTTTAGCACTGGTGTTGGTGGCTGAACTTGGAGATGAAAGTGTGACTTGTAGAAAAGTGTTTAACCTATTTTTCAACAAGTGTGTGTTACTCTGGGAATAATATTCTGGAACATTTGGAGTAATGCCCTTGGGCAGCTTAATCAAACAAAAAAAACACTGAAGCAAAAATGTTCAAAAAATGTGATGTCTAATGGTTTTGTCTTCATTTTGCCTTCACAGGAATCTCATGATCACGTTCTTTTGGATATTCCCGTCACTAGAGAGCAGATGAATCACTATCGAGCTGCAGCTGAAACTGCTCAAAGTGAACTTGCAGCTCTTTCAGTAAAGTATGACTGTTCCCAGTCAGAGGTACATCTAAAAATAATTTCAAATCCTTCTCCAAACCTGAGGATATTTTGCAGTCACCTTATGTAGAGAATAGAAAGCTTGCAGAAAGTCTGAAACTTGCATTTGCTACAGAACTTTTGGGTTTTTATTTTTAGAATATCTGTTTGATTTTTACTTTGCTTCCTTCTGTGATCAAGGACTGATTCTAAGTTTGTATTTGGAAGATTTGAAGCAGTGGAGCTTTTTATCATTATCTAAGTGCAATATTTTAATATTTAACCTGAAAATGAATTAAATTGTGGTTGTGTAAACGTTTAGATAGTATCCTCTTCTTGCTGGTGAGTTAAGATCTAGCTGCTCATCTTAAAAAATTTCTCCCTTTTATTCAAGTTACAGCTCCCCAAATTTGCTCTGCTTTCACCATCAGTGAAATTGTGTTTCTGCTAATGAGGTTGGTTGTAGCTAGAGAGGCTGAAGAACATATACACGTTCTTTTCTACTCTTCCTGCTGTGTAGATGGTGTTTCTCAGGAGAGGATGTATTGCAGGATAATTTTTAGAGCTGCATTATTTCCACAAGTAATTTTTTTAACATATAACTGGTTAAAATTGATTTGATTGAAGTCAGCATTGTGGGCAGTGGTCAGTTTTAAAGTAGGGTAAAATTTGCCTTTAGAGGACATGAAATGCTTACATTTGTTCACATACAGAACTACAGGCATAAGTGTCCATTGACTGACGTTTAATTTGATCTGTTGATCCTGAAGTTATTCCAGGGTTCCCCTACATTTAACATTGATCCAGAACTGGTGCTTTTAATTTAAATTTTAAGAAGCCATACAGAATCTAATGTTCTCATACAAAGAATTTATTACTGGAAATGTTGAGTGGCTTTATTGCCAGAACATCTGACTGATTTATAGATTTTTCAAGACAGTGCTTGCAAAAGCATAGTCAAAAAAGCAGCTGTTCATGCTCTTGTTAATAAAGACCTTCATGACCCAGCTGAGGTCAGAGCCTTGTTCTGCTGAGTGCTCTCTAAAACTCACGACATGGGATTATTCTTGCTTTTTCTGCTATTGGAACTGACCACAAAGACAACGGACAGACAAAAAAATATCACATGGGGAATTGAACCACAGAGAAATTTTAAGGTTATGAACACTCTAAGATACCATGGCTTGGTCCAGCTGCCAAGCAAAGCAATGCTATTGTTCTTTCAGCTGCTCATTTCCTTCCCCACACTGCCCCACCCCTTGTGCTGGCATGTATCTGTAGTTTTTATGGTGCACTTTTGTGTCAATGAAATTGAAAAATAATTCCTTTCCTTCTGAGTTGCTTTTTTAGCCAGATCACTTTCCCAATCTTATTTTACCTTCTAGCCATGTAAGTACTTCTTCTAGCACAGAGAGGAGGGTGGAGTATGGAAATGAAGCCCATGAACCCGGGAAGAAGCCAAGCTGCTTTTCTGGCACTCAGTGCTGCTCCAGAGTGTCCGATAAACCAGTACATGAAGCTTATTGAAGGCTGTGCTGCTGCTGCAAGGCTGATGCTCCTACCTGATTTCTCAGCGTTAGCTTTTGCTCTGTGATTCTCCTCTGCAAGAGATAAAGGGAACCATTCTCTATCAGTTGTTATTGAAGTTGTTTGTGGGGGAGCCAGACAAACACAGAGCTGGTGCAAGGGAGAGGACAGGCATGCATGGCTGGAAAGAGGAGAAGCAAGACATCCCTTTTCCCAGGCAGTTGCTGTTCCATTGGCTCACCAGCCTTTTGAATTTCTCTGAATATCATGGATTTGGTTATACTGAAAGGCTCCAACAGAGATGTGAATTTCCCATTGTCCTGGATTGGAGTTTAATGTCTTAAATATTTTTGCCTTAAAATGGTTGCCACAATTTAGGAGTTCTACCACCCATCATAAAGAGCAGTTAATTTAGCTTAATTATTTTCCTGTTAGTTTTATGTGATAGGACAGAAGTCCTTCAGACTGCATCATGCTACTTTTCATTGTAATTGTCAGGAAGGCCAAAACATGCCTTAATATTTCTTGAGACAAAAAAGTCTACTTTAAATTACTTGTTCCTAATAACAAACAAACAAACAAACAAACAAACAAAAAAAAAAGAAAATTTTGTTTGCCTGGTGAGTCTCCCTCAAGCACAGTCTCCTAGAGAAGTTTCTAGCAGAAACAGTTCAACGGAAAATGGTATTTTTAACAAAAAGAGAGAGGAAAATCTACTGAACTCCATGAACTCTTGGAAAGCTCTAGCATCATCCCTGTAAGAGGTCTTTAACATTTGATTTTCCTCCTCCTACCCTTCCTTAAAAGGCTCTTTTGCTGTTTCTGTGTAAATAGAACTACATTTAATTGCATTATCATACCCCAAAAATAACTATTTGCATAAGATGAGAAGAGGGTGCCTACCACACAATGCTCCAAAAATTTACTTGTCTCTGAATATGCCTCAAACCATCAAAAGGCCCCATATTCATCCAGCAGGATACTTTGCTTTTACAACTCCCTGTAGCTCTAGATAATCTGTGAAATTGAGCACTAGATTGGGAAGCAGGCAGGCTGCAGGCAAAAAAGAGGAAATAGTGGTGTAAATAACTTTGCTGTAATGCAGATACATAGGAGATATGAGTTAAGGTTGTGCAGCAGAACTTAAGTTAGACTTTTCCTAAATTCTGAATTAGTAAATAAACTTATCTTCCTGTGAGATTTTATCTTGAAAAGCTGTATTGTGTTATCCAAACTTCTTCCATTACTTTTTCCTAGTCATATGAAAGTAAAGTTGTGTCTCTTTACTCAGTCTTGTAGTGATAGAAATGTGTTTCTTATCACATTACTAAGCTTGTAATACAGTCATGTTACTTCAGGCTGGGAAAACTCTTCTTCATTAATTTTCTCCTTTTCTATCTATAGCTTCTTAAACTCAGGTCAAGCATGATCTCTAAAGAAGCTTCTTTTCAAGAGCTGAAGGCTGAAGCTGAAAGCTGTAAGGAAAACAATGCTAGACTGATGTCTCGCCTCCTGTCTTTGCAAACACAAATACAGGAGATGGAAGAAGAGCTGTGTGTGCTCGCTGTTTCTAAAAACCAGGCTGAGCTGACAGCTCAGGTGGCACATAAGGAAAATTTGGAGCTGAAGGAGGAGCTTCATGAGAAAAATGCCAAACTTAAGTAAGAGTTGTGCGTGATAAGAAAAAGCTTTTTTGGGGGGGATGATGGAATGGAACAGTTGTCAATACAGAAAAATAAGTTGGTGGATAGACTTTATTGCAGTTCTGAATTCTGTTACAGTGCCTGAGTGTGTGGAAGGTATTGGAACTTGAATTTTGTTTTGTGTTGTTAGTACTACATGGAGGTTTGAATGTTTTGTATTTTGAAGGTGAAATGCATTAAACTTATAAAAAGATGGTGTCCTTTAACTGTTCTGTTCTTAGCAGAGTGTATCAGCACGCTGATCTGTCAGTTCTACATAATTGCTCATGTTTCGGGTCTCTCGGATGGAGACTCATAGCAAAATTGATTGGTATGAAAATATTCTGAACTCTTAAATTCCAAAATCAGTGTCAGTCATATTAATAGACACCTAGACTTTTATAATGGATTTTTCTGCCCATTATCAGACTAATATTTGTGACTCTGTCAATACCGTCTAGTCAAGAGCAAGGTGAGTGTTTACCAGACACCTGTATTTCTCAAATCAGTATTTTGCACAGCTCTGCCAGGTTTTATACATTAAAAGTGAACAATTAAGTCATTTTTAAACTTAGAGAAAACCACTGCCGTGCACTTGTTTATTACCAGCTGATTTGCCAAAAGCCCTGCCTGGAGAGTGCAGTCTTACATAATGGCTGTTCAGATTCTTTAAAATGCTATTTCTGGGTAGGAAAAAATAAAAAGAAAGAAGAGGAAGAAAAGGGAAGAAAAATCTCCTCTTCTGTTTGCTTTCTTAACTCACTGGGAGAAAACTTCTGGAATACTGTGTTTCACCTCTACCAATCCCAGGTCTGATTCATTGTGCACCTAGAGTGTTCCACTGGGCTTCTGGCAAAAGAGAAGAGCTACAGGGATAGGGAGTCTGCTCATTTGGAAGTAACAGACATGTTGGATTGCTCATGAATGTGCAGTGTTTGCTTCCAAAGCTTTTTGTTATCCTCAGCTAATGGTTACATGTGTCACTTCACACTAACTAATGTGTTGACTCAGTGAACTTTCAGTCACTTAGTCTGGCCACCCTGGTAGCACTTGGCACATGACTAGTCCTAATTAGGTGTTCAAAGAAGGTTTACACTGAAAACCACTAATGAAAGGGAAGAGCGAGCCAACACACATGAAGTGCACATTTACATTCTATACCTTGGGGATATAGTAAGAAATGTTTGGTGTATTCTATGACTGGCTTCCAGGATGTGCAACTCTCCTATTGAAAATGGTGCTTTTCTACTCGACATGTCTATTGCCATGGTATTTTTAGAGTGTGAACTGTCAAAAGCTTTTTTTCTTCTTCTTTTTCCTTCCCTTCTCTTTGCTCATTAGTTCTGAAGAGCTAGCAAAACTGTGAAAAAGCTGTGTTCTACTTTTTTGTACATGACTGCCTATTTTCTAGGTGCTCACACCTTTATGGCCCTACTGCAGGTAATTAGATTATTCGTAAAGTTATCAAGTGAGTGCTTTGTACTTGAGATTTTTTATTTTTAGCAGCAGGCATGGTTTTGTGAGTGGATACCTCAATTCTTTAGAGCCACAGAACTGTTGTGGGGTTGGTGGTCAATCTTATATAATATTCTGCCATATAAGCATGCATATATGGCATGTCTGAGCCTAATACCTTTTCGCTTCTGACATATCCCTCCTCACAACAACAGTTTAGCAATCATCTTATGGTTTACTTTTGTTAGGGCTGCAGAGGAAAGGAAGGTGCCCAGAGATGAGGAAGCTGTGAGGGTGCTTGTGTTCTGAGGGACAGTGGCTGCTGCAGAAGGGAGAGCTCTTCTGGCTCATGGTGTGTGCTGTGCAGGACTATGTGGAACTGCTCTCACAATGTCCAGAGCAGTAATGAATGTTCTCCATTCCTCTCTGTTATTATGGCACTCTCTCACTTTGCAGCATTTTCAGCAGCTGTGCTGACCTCCCTCCTCAGGTTATGCGTTAGATCTTTTCATGGACTGTCTGCTATTCTTACTGATTTATAAGCATTCAATGTACTGTGTTTGCACTCACTGTGCATCTCCTCTTGGAGATTCATGCTGCTCTTTGGTTGTGGAATGATGCTGTGTTTGATTGCCAGCCTAGAGAGGAAGGAATCAGAAATGGAAAAGAATGAATACAGCAATGACTCCCATGCCCACCTTGAAAACTGAGAATAGTTCTACGCTCTGATAAGCAAATGAATTTCAATAAAATTGCCCTAGACACATATTTGGTTACATCTCAAGTCTTGATTTATTCTAGAGTGAATAACTTGCTTTATAAAGAACCTTGTTTTTCAAATGGAAGCACAAATAGCTTGTCTTGCAAATTTGCCACTACCAATCTAGCATGTCTTGCACTCTACCACTAAGTACCTCACTTGTGGATATTACTAAGAGGTATTGGAGTTGAGATTTGGATTACACCAGTGGTCATTTGGAGCTCTGTTTGGTGGGCTGGTTTTGCTAACCTGTTTCTTTGTAGTTTTTCACAAGGGATGTGTGTTTCAGCATCATGAGCAAGATTTTTTTCTGTTTCCTACCAAATCAGACTGTGGTGGTTCTTGTTTGCTGGACCCATCTTTGTCCCTGGCAAGGGAAGGAATGTAACCACATTTATACTAATGAGTTAAATTCACTGTTAGTTAATTTGGTTGGCTGTAGAGTATTTACAAACTGACACCTGCTCTTAAGGCTGAGAACACATTTCATGTGGGATATGCATCCACATGGTAGGCAGCGGTTGAATGATGACATTGCTGACAGAAAGCTCCCTTTTCTTCATATCTTTGTGGTAGCCCCTAGATGCTGTCTTTTAAATGCATTCCTTTCTTGAGTAGTGCTTCAGGGTACTGCACAGGAAAGTAGTGTCTCCCATCTCTACTTCTGCTGGTAAACTTCCTTTTGCAGTTACTCTGGATGTCTTACACTTCCTTTGGTCCAGAAAAGCTTCTCTTTATTTGAAGTTTGTTAATCATCTCTGTCAGCTGCTTTAGAGAGGGGATGTGAAATGCCTTTCACATATTTTTGCGAATAGTTGATCACTCTCCTCGCCCCTTATTTTTTCTAAGCTTTTGCTTGCACTTTCCATTTGTAGTATCTTGAGGGCACTATTTATTAATGTCACTTGATTCTTGTGTTTTATTCACATTTTGTGCTGAGAATGAGATTGGGATCATAGAAGATTTTTTGAAGTGTTAATCAAAAATAAAGATGAAATTTTTACACATAAGGCAACAGCAAAAGTTATATGTATTACATAACAGATATAGAGAACTAAATATAACTTTTAAAATTCATTTGGTGGTATGCAGAAGCTAGCAGTAGTCTTGGGACAATGTATTTTGCCTAGAATTTCTTTTCAGGGAACATTCATCCTAATGTGTATATTTTTTTTTCTGTCTGATTAGTACGTATTTGAATGAGTGTGAAGAAAACATGACTCAAGCTTCTAAAATCAGCAAAACCTATGAAGATCTCCTTACAGATCTTTCTGGATTCTTAGACATAGACATCAGAGAAAAAGAGAAACCACAGGATCATTTAACATCAAAGGTGATTGTGTAAGCAAATGCTTCTTGACAGCGATTTAGTAGAAAAATATCTAGTTGTCAAAGAAGTAAAGCAAATGATAGAGATCTTTGTATTTCATTATGGTTTGCAGACAGTGCTATCATTTAAAGACAGATTTTTTTTTTCATACTGGGCTAATTTTCAAAGGTGCAGAACACTAATAGGCCTCAGTGAACTCAGTCTGCTCTTATCTGCATAAATAATTTATCAGCCTGTAGTTCCCACATACAGCCCTGATTAGATACTTGGTTAAAAACTTTCATTAAAACATTAACACGGGGGTCAACAGGAGATGTTTAAATTCCAGCACTAGAGCCTAAATCTTGAGCTGACATACCATTAAAGACAAACATATGAAATGGCATGCCCTAAAACGACTCTTACTCTGTCCTGGAATAAAATGCTGTAAATAACTTTGTACTGTTTCTGAGTCTTAATAATAAGCATTTATTATTTCTCTTCATAATACTTCTGAAGTTCAAAAAACTAGGCTTCCATTTAGGAAAAGAAAATTGTTTGTATATTCTTTTAACATCTATCAATGCTGCTGAAAGACATTTTATTCTAACTTTATGCATTTCACTAATCTTCTGTCTGTTCTTTGATCTCTGATTTTCCTCACTTTGGAGCACAATAGGTATTTGGGAAAATTCTATTTCATTATGTTCATGTCATTGTAAGATTACAGTCTTAATAAATCAAGATTATTGAGTATGTACCACAGTGAGTGTATGCCTTCATAATATTACATAACACTGCAAGCATGTTGAAATTTTAACAGATGCTCCAAAAAAAAAAAGTCACACAAGATGCACTCTTGCATGCTCTAATAATAAATAAGTTAATAATTAGAGCTTTTAAAAACTTATCTTCATGTCTTTTAACAATGTAGTAATAAATCTAGTTGGGAAATATAATCTGTGCTGAAAGCTCTGCCTTAGAAAACCTTAGCAACTAGTTTTTCTGAGGTCTTGGCACATCTATTTAGTTTCTTTTCCACATTATGGTTTAATTTAAGACAGAATTGATCTGTTTTAGTCTTAACAAATGTCTTGCCAGTAGGAATCAGGGTACATTTTTTGCTCACTCTTTGAAGTGCCCACATTAATCTATTGCACTGATTGGAAATAGCATTGTGTACCAAAACAGTCCTAGAATCTTCCTGGAAAGGACTCCTTTTTCCAAGGTGTTGGCTGCTCATAATGGCAGCACACCAGGTATTTGGCCCTGTCCTTGAATGTGTTTATGAAATATCTGTTACTAACTCAAACCTCTCATGCTTAAAAAGTTTTGAGCCTGAATTGCAGCTTTCTTGTTCCAAGTGAAAGGCACACATCTTAAAAAGGCTGCTGAAATGGTTTGCTTTTCACATGAAGTGGCTGCATGATCTGTTTCCTGACCTGCTTCACGTCAAGCACGGATATGCAGCAGCAGTAGCTCTCTACCTGTTTAATACATCATGAAGTCTGTGTGGGAGTAAATCTGAATCATATTATGATAAGGGGGGGGTTTATAGTGAGAATATTATTCTATGATTTTAACTGTCCTTCTACTCTTTTTCTAAGGGAACAGTAGAGTGCAATTATAAGTCTGACCTAGAGGTCACCAGAAACACTGAGTCTTTAGTGGCGTGACTAGAAGCAGGTAAAACTGGGATGAATATTTTTAATTGCTAAGAGCTTTCAAGAAGCTACTCAAATTTGATTTATTTCTCAAGGTCTCTGAAATATGTAAAGAAAATGTGACACTAAAAGACCAAGTTGCTGCTCTTCAAGAAGCTGTGAATGTCCATGAGATTGAGTCTAAAGCTAACAGAGAAACCATTATGAGACTAGTTTCAGAAGTGGCCAAGGAGCAGAAAAGGACAGCAGGATACTATCAAGACATGGAAAAACTTAGTAAGGTACAAAATTGCATGGCTTGCATTCTTTTCTGGTTTTCAAATGTTTTCTTGAAATTTCAAATTAATTTTCAATAGGAATTGCGTGAGAAAAAAATCCTTTTGAAAAAATTATGTTGTTTAGGGTTTTTTCTAAAAAGGGCATTTTCCTAAGGTTATTTTCAACTTCTTGAAAGTGAGATATGAAGATTAAATAATAACATTTTGTAAAATAGATCTGAGGCAGATGTCTTTCAATGCTGTTTGCGAATTTCTATTTTTTCTTTCTTCTTAGTGCTGTAGCGTTTGTGCTTGCAAAATCATGTAAATAAATGTTAATGTAAATGTAAAATGTAAATAATTGTTAATATCTGAGGCACGAGCGTGCAGTGGTGAAAAAAAGCTCTTTTAAATAACATTTCTCTGGTAGTGCAAGTTTCCTGAGAATTTTTCTACTCAGTTTTTTCAAAAATTCTAATGAGAAATTGAAAGGAATTGATAGGACACTATTCATTCTCTTAAGGCACTGGACAGTAAAGTTTCTTGGCTTCCATACCCCCTAGATTATCTTTTCACTGCATTATAAATTTGTATTTCATAACCATTGGCTCATATCCCAAAAGTTGTAGGCAGTAGGATGGCTCTTGCAGGAATGCACTGTTTTACTGTTGGGAAGCCTTGCAGAAAATCTGTGCAGCAGGAATGATGATCAGATGAGAAATGTGAGTTAAGTTTTACGGCAAGTATTCGCCAAATTCACCTAGCTATGATTTGTGAAGGAAAAGTATGTGATTTAAGGATTGAATTCCTCCAGGAGAACTCCCCATTAAGAGTTTGTGTATTTCAAAGGATGGATGAACAAAGTGTATTCCTGTAGCAATTTTCCTTATTGTTTAGCACTTTGAGTGATGTCTGTGGAAAGGAAGCAGTTTAGTGATGCCAGAATGAAGATTTCCTGCAGGTGAAACAGTGTGGTTAAAGCTGATGGCTGGAACGTGAGAAAATAAGAGAAGAAAATTAGACTGCCAGATATGTATCTGAGTTGTGTGTGATTGAGTTTGTAGGAATTTTTAACATAAAGGCAACCTTGTGCAAGTGAGTTTTCTGAAGTAATACAGCATTTTCCCCACCCTTGGCATTCCTCTTTTCCTGAAGAAGAGACACCCACCATACACTTTAAAGGAGATAGTGTTCTCATTTGGTTGTAAGCAAAATAGTTAGGAGATGAGAAATAGCTGGCAGCATGCTCTGAAGAAGAAAGAATTTGTGGGGAAGAAAAATGTAAGTACCACAAGGGTCATAAATTTTCCTTACTGCTGAAAATAGTTCTTACCAAGCTGTGTACAATTTTTTAAGACCTAATGGAACTGAGAGAGAACCTGCACCAAAAACTCAAACAGGTCCTTTTAGGGAACATTTTGTTTTCATGCTTCACTTCAAACACAGGTGTGTGAGGAAGAACAGAGTGTAGTTTACTCAGTAAGCCAGAATCAGGAGGTGTTTTAAACAAAGATCACGGCTCCATTTGTGGCTTGTTTTTCAAGTTTGTTCTAATTGCCAAAACATTTAGCAAGTTGAGCTAGTTTTCTGAAAAATATTTTTCTATCATTATTTTTTGCATGTGCCAAAAATGTAATTTATTTGGCCAGTTTTACAGAAATATCTTTCTAAATGATTAGCATTGCCTTTCAAAAGCATTGCCTTTGAAAAGCCCTATCTGCATAGAGGCTGTAGATTCCTCCAGTGCAATTTCAGTTTAGTGGCTTACATTTGCAGATGCTGAGTAAATCTGTTGAGAAGGTTTTGTGCTCTCAAAAGCATATGAAGAAGTTCAGTATTGAAAAAGAAAGTTAAAAACAGAAAATGCTTTAAGTCCTCACATGATGGGTGTCTGACTTGGTTACAGGAGGGGCACCAGTGGCATCAAGTCAGTCTGACTTTGCCATGTAATTCATGCTGCACAGTTCAAGCACATGAATGGAGTTGCATGTATTGTGACATGTTCCTCTGCCAAGGTGAGAAGCATGAATCCATACTCTTCCTGTGCCAGAAGACTCATACTAGGCTGTGTTTTTCTGGGCTGTTTTCTGGACTTACTTATGGGATTGCCTGTAGCTGAATTTACTCAGCAAAGGCTGAGTACAAGTGACTCCTGCCTGCATGTGCCTACAGCTCTCAGGACCAAACATTTTGGCCAACTTCAGTATTAGAGATTGAGATGGAAGCCCATTTCCCCCAGTTTTCTCTTAAAATTCTTCTTAGGTGTATAGAGACCATCACAATGTTCTGTCAGTCATCACCACCAAGATTTGGCCACCACACTGTTCCCCGCCACCCATTAGAATAACTGCCTATTTTAATTGCCAGGTAGTTCTCCACTCTCATTCCCTAGGACTTCTATGAATTCTTTCTCTTGATCAGGTGCTTTATTTTATGTCCCAGGAGGAGGTAGCTGCCGTATTCAAAAATTCTTACTGAATAAAATGAAAGCAAATTAATTACATTTTAAGGTTAATGTATTTAAAATATTCTGTAGCGTGTTTGATACTTGAGTATTTGTTACAGTTAGCTGGGCTTCATTTGAGGAATGTTAACAAGTGAACAATAATAATTTTATCTGTTCCCTGCTCAGTCTCACTGCATGACAATATCATGCAGAAAAGAATAAAAACCCGTAATTCTTGAAACTAATAAAAGTAAAAAAAAAAAAAAAAGAATTCAAGATGCTGGGTTTTTTCTAATCTGTTATTTTTATTTCTGAATATATTCTATTTATTTCTGTATTTTTCATGTTTCTGATAGAATTTTGCAAGATTTTGCTTCTGGAAATCTGTGAATATTGTGCACACCTTTATTATAGCTTCATTGAATATCAAATTTGCATGTGATGAAAAAAAGTTTTTAAATCCTGCCCAGATTTCTAGACTGAGACTCAGAATACCTGAACTTCCTTTCTGTATTGCCAGAGAGTGATTATTGATTATGATAATCATAATTAGAGAATTATAACATTCTTTGAGAGTGTCTGTAGGTCCTCTAAAATGCCTTACTTACTCTAACCAAGTTTCTTTTTAATATTTAATAAATTCTTCTATGGTATTTATCTAAGTATAAAAGGGGATACATACATTCTTCCAGATTAATTTAAAAACAGCATTGCCACAGATTAATCACAAGAACTAGTAAACTGTCTTGTTCTGTTTCACATCATTGCTGATGATTCAGTCTGGAAATACTTGTGATTTCCCTCTGAAGTGCTATTTTAAACATCTGTTTTGCAAAGATGTGCACAGTGCAAAATCCTTAAAGAACATGCTTGAAATGTAAGCAAGCAATTTTAATTAATACAAATATATCTGCATATACTACTGATGCAAAATTAACCAAGAAAATACTCTTCAGTACTCAATATTGGCTTATATTATGTTAATGAACAAAATAAATCTAAGTAGTTTCTAATCAATATAAACTTATTTAAATAAATACATTCTATGAAAAGAGTTAATTAAAATCTGAAAACATTATTTAAGGAATTTGATTGAACTTGGAAAACATGGCTACATTTCAAATATACCCAAATACTTAGATTGTAGGAGAGACCGCCAAATGATTTTAGGTTTTTCTTGTCCTAACAGATAAATACAGGAATGAGTTTCTCAGAACCTGGATTTTTGGTTTTGTTTATAAGATGTCATTAAGAAAATACATATTAGTGACAAGTTTCAGCAGGCATCACAGCTATTTCCAGACTGTATCATTTGAGAAGACCGGAGATAAGAGCGAACTAGTTTACAATCCTTACAGTATAACAGCAGTAACTGGAGGTGCAGCTGTTGTAAGAATTTATCTAGAAAATACCTGTATTCTTTTTAATTCCTTCTTATTACTGTTAATGTGATGTGGGCTCTTTTCTGTATATGTATGTGTAGTTGACTTCAGTCAATTGAGACCATGCTGCTGATTGGGGTGTTGGTATTAATAGAATCATGGAATTATTTAGGTTGGGAAAGAGCCATAAGTTCATGGAGTCCAGCTGTTAACCCAGCACTGCCAAACCCACCACTAAACCATGTCCCTAAGTACTCAGTGTAAAAGTCTTTTATATACCTCTAGGGCTGGTGACTCCACCACTTCGCTGGGCAGCCTGTTCCAGTGCTTAATAGCCCTTTTGATGAAGAATTTTTTCCTCATATCCAATCTAAACCTCCCCTGCTACAATTCAAGGCCATTTCCTATGTTTCTTAACTGGGAGAAGAAACCAACCCTCACCTGGCTCCAGCCTCCTTTCAGGCAGTTGTAGAGAGTGATAAGGTCTCCCTTGAGCCTCCTCTTCTCCAGATTAAACACCCCCAGCTCCCTCAGCTGCTCCTCATCAGACTTGTGCTCCAGACCCTCCACCAGCTCTGCTGCCCTTCTCTGGACACCAGAACCCCTCAATGTCCTTCCTGAAGTGGGGGGCCCAGAACCAAACACAGTACTCAAAGTGTGGCCTCACCAGCGCCGAGTACAGGGGGACAATCCCTGCCCTGTTCCTGCTGGCCACACCATTGCTGATCCAGGCCAGGATGCCATCGGCCTTCTTGGCCACCTGGGCACAGCTGGCTCATGTTCAGCTGCTGTCAACCAGCACCCCCAGGTCCTCTTCTGCCAGGCAGTTTCCCAGCCACTGTTTGGTGGCTTGCACTTCCTTCATTTTATACCTTGATCTTTTGAATAAACTATGTTTGTTTTCAGCTGTTCACAATTTAGCGAGATGGTGATTAGGTAAGCTCCTTGGTACTGGCAAACCATTTTAGCACTGCCTTTCTGAAAGGAAAAATACACACTGCTGAAAACTGTAATTGAAATAAATGACTCTTTATTCTTTGCTGTAATTACCGTAATGTAGTTCTGAGTACAGGTGGGAATTTTCTGTTAATGGGACTTGTCTAAAATAAAAAAGAGAAATTGGCAAGGGATCAGGCCAACATTTGTTTCTAAAACAATTCTGAAATTACTTCAGAAAGCTGTAATAACAAATAATTTCCTATATGACAAGTGTAGTTTTTATTTATGTTTATGCATGTCTGCCTTTTCACAACTATTAAAAATTTTAGTATTTTTAGTATTGTATTTTTACATTTTATTTTTAAAGGTGTCCTTTTTTGACCACCCTCCCTGCTGATCTACAGAAATGCTCCCAGATTTACTGCTTGATTGGCAGGTATTCCATTAATACAAATGACATACTATGCTCCACAGTAGCACACACAGACCCTGAGAGACCCTTCAGTAATTACCATATTCATAACTGCTCCAGGAACAGTCCTTTTAACTCCAGTGTGCACAATCTTGACTCATATCAGTCCATTTACTGAGCCTCTACTTACAACTGAGACCTCCAGAAGAATCCAATCCCTCTCTGCAAATATTCCATCCTCTGTAGTAATTTTGTGTCATGGGTGAAATATTGTTCTTTCCTTTTGTGTCATGCATGAAATAGTATTCTTTGCCATTTGTTCTTACCAATCAGAAAATGTCCTGAGAAATGAAGACTTAGTCTTTGCTGTTCTTTTTATTGGTCTTGCTGCAAATGGTTTTCTTTTATATGTATGTGTAAGCACTCTTAATATTGGTATTGGGAAAGGAGATACACACAATACTTTATTTCTTAATGTTTAGATGCTTATTTTTCTTTATTTTTTCTGTCATCATTTGTTTTGGTGTCATGAGTCAGGATGCACAATTATTTCTGTCTGCTCTGACCTGTTAGGTCAATATTTATATACAACTGACATGGATACATATGTATTGGTTATATTTTATTCCTTCCCAACCAAGCCTTGATTTGTCTGGTCCCTCAGTTCTCATTTCTGCAAATACATGATCTCAGGAATTTTTGTTGCATTCAGATAAGCTGATCTCAGAGATCACATCACTATATTCAGGGAGATTGTGTCTATTGTTTTGGTTAGCTCTGAGTGGTCAGGCAGTTGGAGCTGATCATCACTGCAGGTCCTTTCCAACTGAAATATTCTATTCTATCATATCTTTCCCCCTCTAAGTTGTAGTACTTTGACTTTATTTGTGATATGTCTTTCTCATGGCTTGTTTTTCCAGTCATATTATCTGGATGGAAAAGTAAGATTTTGATAGTTTTACAAAAAAAAAATTTGGTTTCATTCACCTGAAAATTTTGTTTATGTATTCCTATTTGCAAACCAATATAAGAGGTTAGTGTTTTGTGTGATTACAGCAGACTTCAGGTTTTCATCAATTTCAGTGGCAGTTCCCCTATGAGACCCTGATATTGAGCAAATATGAGGAATATGGATCCTAGTTTCTCTGTCTGCAGTACCTGCTCCTGAGTTATTCCTTAATTTGTGTGTGATGGAAAGGGTTTATAACTAATTTTAAAAATCTCATTTTATTTTTCATGCACTTTAGGATCTTGACAGTGCTATAAAAAAGAGACAGAGTTTGGAGATGGAGATCAGAAACCTCCAAGAGAAACTGACTGTAAACCAGAAAGCTTTGGACACCTCAAAGCAGGAACTGCACAATCTGAAGAAGTCTTCCAGGGAGTTGGATGCAAGCTTGAAGAGTAGCAGAGAAGAGGCCAGGACTGCTCAGAGCTCTTTGGAGGCTTTTAAAGAAGAAATTGCTACCCTGCTCAGCTGTGGATCTGCAATAGTTAAATCTTCTGAGAAGACCATTTTGGAGAGGATCCAAGAAATAAATTGCAAAGAGGAGAATAAAGAAATAGTAAGTCAGCAACTATTGCATTCGCCCAATGTGTGCATTTATTCTCTTTGGGTTCTGTTTCATGTTATTCATATGGTAGAGTGTTGATTCTTTCTGCTTAGGTTTTGAAATTACAGAAACCTTTAATTTTGTCGTCTGTTGATTTAAGGTAATAGGGGAGAAGCATCTATGTTTTACTAAGCAGGTTGAGTTCAGAAATTATATTAGTAATAGATGCTGATAAGAAGAAAAGACTTGGAATAGTCTTTCAGTTACAACATTGAAATTTGGTTTCTGTGCCAGCAGATATCAAAGGTGGCTCTTTGGTTGCTATGATTTAGTGAAACCTGTGAACAAGTATGGATTTGCTGCTTCAATGGTGACATCAAGAACTGACTTCTTTCTCAAAGCAGATATAATTGATGAGTTGCCACAGGCAACTTCTTTGCCTCTAATCCTCAAAACCTGCACCTAAAAATAAAGATGTGTTTTTAGACTTACAGCTAAACATTATTCAGCATGAAAAGAAGGTGAAAGGAAGGCTCAGGCTTGAGGCATTTGGGCTAGTAGTGTTTGCAAAGGTGTGTTTGAATGTATATATAGAGAAGGGACAGTTCAGGAGGCAAATTAGTCAGAAGGCAGCCTGACCAATGAGGCATGTCCTGACACTGCACTGAAGTTTCTCGCTTGCTTACAATTTATTAATTTTGTCAGTGAGAACTATTTATATAATTAAATGTCACACACTAAATCAAAAGCTGCTTTCAGCGAACCACTGAAAGCCAGCTTTAATATTCTTGCCAGATTTTGAAATTGTAGCATCTCCTGCTGATGTGGTAGTTTTTAACAAAAGCAAATGGTTTTGTATCCTGTCCAAGGCTGGAAAGAGTTCTTGAAAATATCTTGTGCATTTTGGTGAAGTATTTAAAAATAAACAAAACCAAAACCCCATGCCATTTACCTTCTTGCCTACCTGGGCACACTGTTGGCTCAGTTTCATCCAGCTGTTGACCAACACCCCCACATCCTTTTCCACCATGGAACTTCCCAGCCACTCTGCCCAGCCTGTAGCAATGTTGTGACCCAAGGGCAGGACCTGGCACTTTGCCTTGTTGAACTTTACACATTGGCATCAGCCCATGGATTCAGCCTGCCCAGATCCTTCTGCAGAGCCTTCCGACCCTCTGGCAGATCCACACTCCAACCCTATTTTGTGTCATATGTAAAATGGTTGTAGTTTGAAATTATCCAGTAGCTGCATGAAAACAAAAAGCAGGAAGGGGGTTTTTATTTTGCAGGCTGCCTGATCAAGCTGCATGAGTCACAGAAATGAGAAGTTGTGGAGGCCAGAACTGCAGGTCCAAAAATGCAGCCTTTGTAAAGATGATGGATCAGGCATGGGTGGGTAACAAGGGTGCAACCTTGATTTAGGAAATGCCTGCCTTGTGGGTTGTCCCAAAGCCAGGGATGAGTTACACCAGGATGCCCCAGGATGATAAAATGACAGCTTCTGCTCTCCTTCTGTGGTATAGTCCTTCACTTTCTTGTGTTTATGGATCTTTGAAGCCTCAAACCCCCCTGCAGCCACTCTGCAGCCTGATAAAGGGGCTCTAGGTTCTCTGGCAGCAGCTCATCTCCGGGGCAACAAGTTACTGAAATTCTCGCTCCTGCTGGGTGATGTGAGATGCAAAAAAAATCTAATATGTTTGTGGGTTCTTGCAGATTTATTATTGTTTAGTGTTGTCTACTAATGAGCAGCAGTAATTTCTCAGTGTTTTTTAGGCAAGTTGGGGACAAACTGTATTTAATTGCAGTTTGAGTTGGAAAACTTTCTCTGCCATTAAAATTAATGAGAGCTCTGTGTACTTACTCTTTATTTAATAACAGGAACCAACAAGATGATTAAAATGAAGAAGCTGCTTGGAGATGAGTGTCTGAAAACTGAGTTACAAATGCAATATAATTAATTAAGTAACCAAATAATTATATGACAGTAAGAAGAAAAGAGAGGGAAAAACCAACTTCGTTTGTAGAACTGCTTTTCAGTACTTGGTAGTAGTGTAACCAGATAATTTTAAGCATTTAATTTATAAATAGTTTACAACTTAAAGTCCATTACATGATATGCCGGTGTTGTAAAGTTAACAGTGAAGAATTAGATTTTTTTTTCAAAATTGTTCTAGTTGCTTGCTTTGAGATTTTATCCCTTTTGGGATAAAAAAATCCCAAAAATTTTATCCTTGGGCTCTGGCTAGATTACAGAAATTATTACTATTAAAAAAAATAGTAAAAATTTAAAGCACAATCTTTTAAACAATGCTTGAGAGTTACCAATTGGGAAACATTCCTCTGAAACTTAATTATCCATATCGACATTCTCCCCTACATGCTGCATGTATTTTCTAAATAACTTCTATGCCTTTTCTAATCAACTCCTCAATAAAATAGTGATTTCATTGGCTTATTTAAAGGAATGATAGCTGACTGCCAGGTATTGGTGCTGTGCCCACACATTTGGAAATTTTGTGTCTGAATGACTTTGTATTGATTTTTTAAATATATAGCAGTATCTTTTAATCATCTGACTCATTTTAGTATCTGCTGTTCACTTTTGGGTGCCTCCACTTCTGCAATTTTTTTGCTGGTGGTAACAGATTTTTTTTTAAATTATTAGATGCATATATTTTAAAGATAGATATTTTACACTATTTTTAATAATTTATTGATTTATCTTTCGTATCTTTCTAGAATTTCCCACCTAACCCCATATGCTTTGTTGGTTTGCTTGCTCCTTAGATGGTGTCTCAGCTTGAAACAAAATTAGCTGAATTGACTAAAGCTTTGGAAAATCAAACCAGATTGTACCATGAAGCCCTGGAGAAAAGCAGAAAAGCTGAAAAATGTTCTGAGAATTTCCATGATCAACTGAAGCACTTGCAAGAGGAATTATTAACTGGAGACCTGACGCAAGATGCCTTGAAGCTTGAGAAACAAAAAGTAGTTGCACACATTATTTACTTTTGAATAGCAGTCACTAAAGGCAGAGACACAGCTCATTATATTGTTTTGGTCTCCTGGAGCACTGCAAGTAATGTGAATTAGCAAAGTCAGATATCACTTAGGGAGTAATAATACCTTTTCTTTGACCAACAACTGCAGCTGGAAGACGTAGCTAAGCTTTTGAGTTCCAAGTCCATTTCTGTGAAACAAACAAACTAACAAACCCAAAAAGTCCCCAAAAACCACCAATCATAAAAACCCCCCAAAATCAAACTACACCCCAAAACCAGCTTAAAAGATGTCCCTGTCAATATCCCATCCGTAGTTCTTCAATAATTCTCTGATCTCAAATTTTCTCTCATCTCTGTCTTTCTCTAAAACATCATCTGGTGTGCAATCTCTGAAGGTCTTGTAGTCTTTGATTATTTTATATTATTAGACAATCATGGCCACTAGGATTTTTTGTCTAATTGTATGAATGAACACACTGTTAGTCTATAACTCATTCATGTACCAAAGAGTCTGAAAAATGACATAGTACCTGGAAGGCCAAACACTAAGAAAAGCAAAGTTGTAGCATGTTGCCAGGCCAGGATTAATGCTTAGAGGAATCAACAATTTTGTGCTATTTGTTTTGCCTTAGACTATGATAAAATAACTTCTTTGAATGAAGCATCCATCACATTGGGAGAAAACCAGAAAAAGGAGCTGTTTCTTCTCCTCTGCTTCCTCGGTGAATAGCGTGTGGCCCTAGATTCTTAAATTATTCTCTAGATTTTGCTGCAATGAAGAGATATTTTTTGCATTTTTTTTCTGTCAGTGAATAACTGCAGTGCTTTCTTCTGCTGCTCTTTTTAATTTTTTGAATCAGAAGTATCATAAGAAAAGGTATTCTTTCTAATGAACAAATGGTAAAACTGGTTTGTTGGTGTTTTCATTTATTTTGTTGGTTCTTTGCAAAGATAATGGTTTGCACCAGAAGAAAGAGGAAACAAAGGGAAACAGTTCTTAGTGAGAAGGAGGGTTTTGAATTTTGCAAGAGAAGCTAATTGAGAGCAAGAGACTAAAGCAATTTTTAAAGAGCTGGTAGGGCAGGACAAAAGAAGGAAAAATTGGATTGAATAATATTTGATATCTGTATGTGTTCACATCAGTAAACCAGATGGAGATGCAATTAAAATAAATTTTAAAGCAATTTGTAAACCAGTAACTTAAACCAATAAACCAGTAACAAAGTTGTGTTGACTAATGAAGGACATATGGAGAATTTGCAGTTGTGTCAGGAGCGTGCCCAATTGCACCCTTTCAGTATATTATTTCTGGTAATGTACTTGGCTACAGTAGTTTGTTGGCTGCCGCTATAGTAGGGGTTGTTTTTTAATTGTACTTCATGATTTTAATGAAGTTTTATCATTCTTCTGCCCACTTTTCCACATCTTAGTATCTAAAATTTCTGGAGCAACTTAATGAGAAGATGAAGCTGGATAGTCTAGCAGCAGAGGTTGGATTTGATATGACTATGGATGTGATTCTGGCCCGGGTGGAGCAGTTGGTGAAACTGGAAGGGGATGCAGTGGTTGAGAACAAGACTGCAGCATACAGCCTCAGAAGGAAGGTATGTAAAAAAGACATACAATTCCAAGATAAACATATGGCTGTGTTTCTGTAGTGACTTGCTAGAGGCAGCAGACTGTGTATGTGCAAGGAATTTCAAAGATGTGCATGATATAAAAAGAAGATTGTGAATGTTTGCAAATAGTGCAAAAAGACTGCATATTGAAATAACGAAACCCGCCAGTCAGTTGAACATGAAACTGCTCTTCACAACTTCTTAAGAAAAAACTATGAAGTTATGGATGTTTATACCTGTATATTTGTCCACTTTTTAATACACATTTATAGTTCTATAAACAACTGCTGTTAATATTTAAATCTATAGGGATCTGCCAAGGAGGGAGGCACATTACACAAACTTTTCTAGAAACTAGTAGGGTGCTGGCTGTACTTCACCAAGAATTGCAACATGTCCAACAAGAATTGTTCCTTCGTTCCGTTTTTCTAGAGGAACAAGTCTGTTCAAATTTAATCAAACAACCCTCTGTCATCCTGTTAGGACATAGGGAAATCTTCTGGGTTTAGGCTTGTCAGACTGGTATAGAGCTGGGAATTGTGACTGTTTAAGGTGAATCGGTAATACAAGGAGTATCAAGTTAGGGTATATATGTTGATACTTCACAAAGTTTTCAAGAGAGGAAAAGGAGTTCAGGTTATAGATGCATCATGAAGATTAAATTTGCAATTATGTAATACCATTGTCTTTCCCATTTATTTTTTCCAATTTCCTTGTGTTTGGAAATCAAGTTGAAGGCTCAGAAAGAAAAACTTGAAAGCAAAGAGCTGCACATGAACCTTCTGCGGCAGAAAATAACCCAGTTGGAAGAAGAGAAGCAAGTAAGGGCTGCCTTAGTTGTGGAAAGGGATGAGGCAAATCTTGCTGTCAGAAAGTTACATAAGATGATAGAGAGGCTACAGAAGCAACTTGATCTGGCAAGGGAAACAAATACTGATCTCAAAGCCAAGCTGTCTGAAACCAGTGAACTCAAGGTGAGTTAAAAGATTACATTTGTACTTCTATCCATTTTTGTATTCCAGTTGGATACAGCTGGACTTAATCTAAAATAAATGTGTTCATGGAGAACTGCTCAAATCTAGGTGGCAAAAGCAAGTATAATATTACAATGTTTTGAGTATTTTTACAATTTTTCTTGATATGCTATGTAGCATCTGCAAAGCACAATGTAAATTTTTGGGCTAGTGGAGGAAAATTTCCTTTTTTTCCTGTTGGCATGACTGTCATGTATTTTCCCATGCATTGCTCACAGAAGGTCTATTCTGATAGGTATGAGGGGAATATAACAGGCAAGATTCTAAATTTTGATTGTTTCTATGTTTCATTGCATTGCAGTAGTAATACATTACCTGCTTTTACTTAGGTGAATACAAGTAGTTTGCAGCCAGTGATAGCTTGCCACCACTAAGAGAAAGGAAGATTGGTTTTTTGTGGCTTTGTGTCTAGTGGCTGATGGAGTGAAATAGTGAAGCAGTGCACATGTTCCCACTGAACCATTTTCACCAGCTAAACATTTGGCAACTCTTTTTAGTACTGTTTTCCAGGGGCTGGAAGAGAGTGAACCCTCACTGTGGATTTTCTTTTTTGTCCAGATACCTCTTTCCACAAAAACTGTAGAGAATTAACCATCTTTGAAGGAAAAATCTTCTTGTTAATTGTGTTGAAATAGGCTAGTCTCCTTAAATAACTTTTCAGTTCACATGTACATGTGATGATTTAATGAAGAGCCCAAAAGAAACCATGCTAAAGTGCTTTTTCATGATCACTCCTGATATTTTTATTATTTGCACAAGTTGGATGAAAAAGTACGACAAATTTAACAGTTCCTTATCTTATTGCAGATCAAAACTTTGGAGCAGAACAGAACAATAGAGGAACTCAGTAAGTCTCAAGACAAATTGGAAAGAATGAAAGAAAAAACTGAGAAACAACTTAAGTCTGCCAAATCAGAACTTCTTTTAAAGGAGCGTAAAGCTACTGAAGATAAAGAAAAAACCAAAAATATGTTAGAAGCAGTTACCAGTGAGATGAAGGTGCTCAAAACAACCCTTGCAGAACTAGCAAAAAGAGAGAGACAGGTAGGTGTATAGCTGTTTGACAAGTGCTAGGTTTTCCTTGGAGTGTAGGAGAATGGTGTAGGTGGAGCAGCTATCCAGCTGTGCTTTAAACTGTTCCAAACATTATCAAACAAGGAACTTTTAGCTCACACTTATGAGCCACAGTGACAGCTGTGATTGCAAAGCTATTCTGCAAGTTAAGTTTTGCAAGAGAATAATAAATACAGGCATTGTTTTCTTTGCTCATCACAAAATACTACATCACCTTTTAGAGAAGTATTAAAATGCTGTAAAAATCCTATTATCTCTCTTAAGCTATGTTTTCCAAATATCTTACCCACTTCTTGTTTGTTTCCTTTTGTTTCTCACACATCCATCTCTTGCACTTTCTCCTTGCCAGTTGTAAGAGATTCACCGAGACTAAGTGATAGGATGAAAGGAAGCAGCCTCAAGTTGTGCTGGGGACCAGAGGGGGTTTAGATTAGATATTAGGCAAAATTTATTCACTGAAAGGGTCGTCAGGCATTGGAACAAGTTGCCCAGGGGAGTGGTTGAGTCACCAGTCCTAAAGGTATTTAAAAGACACCTGGATATGGTTTAGTGACAGACTTGGGAATGCAGGTTAGGAGTTGGACTTGACAATCTTAAAAGTCTTTTCCAACCTAAATGATTCAACAAGCCTGTGTTACTGTGTATAGGCCAGAAGTTGAAAGAATGTTAGAAAATACAAGAAACAACATCCCACCCCATCCCCCTGCCCAATTTAATATTTAATGCAATTATTTTGGATCAATTTGTGACATATAACTTTGTTAAAATTTAGATCAGAAAAGTTTTTGCAGATACTCACATAAAGGGTATAAGTAGTTTGTGGGAAACATGTTAGTAAATGTGTTCCATTCTAATTTCAAAAAATTGTGAAATATGTATGTTATTGCCCTGCATGTTGTGTTTTTTAGCAGTGTTGTAGATGGCATAATTGTTGAGAGCAAATGGGATGTTTCTTAAAAGTAAAAAAATTATTAATTTTAGATTTATTTCAACTGCCCAGAACTTCATTAGATTTTCCAGCTAAAAATTCCACTAAGGAACTGGCTGGATGGCCAGGCCCAGAGAGTTGTGGTTAATGGTGCTGTATTCAGCTGACGGCCAGTCACCAGTGGTATCCCTCAGGGGTCTGTACTGGGACCAGTTCTGTTCAATATTTTTATTGATGACATGGATGAGGGCACTGAATCCTTCATTAGTAAATTTGCAGATGACACTAAGCTGGGAGCATGTGTTGACTGCTTGGAAGATAGGAGGGCTCTGCAGAGAGATCTGGAACGGTTGGGTCAATGGGCAGAGTCTAACAAAATGAAGTTTAATGAGTCCAAGTGTCAAGTCCTGCACTTTGGCCACAATAACCCCCTGCAGCATTATAAGCTGGGGACAGTGTGGCTGGACAGTGCCCAGGAGGAAAGGGACCTGGGGATTCTGGTCAGCAGCCAGCTGAACATGAGCCAGCAGTATGCCCTGGTGGCCAAGAAGGCCAAGGGCATCCTGGCCTGTATCAGGAATGGTGTGGCCAGCAGGAGCAGGGGGGTCATTCTTCCCCTGTACTCAGCACTGGTCAGGCCACTCCTTGAGTATTGTGTCCAGTTCTGGGCCCCTCAGTTTGGGAAGCACCTTGAAATGCTTGAACGTGTTCAGAGGAGGGCAGCGAAGCTGGTGAAGGGCTTGGAAAACAAGCCATACGAAGAACATCTGAGGGAGCTGGGGTTGTTTAGCCTGGAGAAAAGGAGACTCAGAGGTGACCTTATCACTCTCTATAACTTCCTGAAGGGTGGTTGTAGACAGCCGGGGGTAGGTCTCTTTCTTCAGGCAGCAAATGACAGAACGAGAGCACACAGTCTTAAGCTGCACCAAGGGAAATATAGGTTAGATATTAGGAAGAAGTTCTTCCCTGAAAGAGTGATAAAATACTGGAATAGTCTGCCTGGGGAGGTGGTGGAGTCACCAACCCTGGATGTGTTTAAAAGGAAACTGGATGTGGCACTTGATACCATGACCTAGTTGAGGTGTTAAGGCTGGGTTGGACTCGATGATCTTGAAGGTCTCTTCCAACCTACACATTCTGTGATTCTGTGATTCTGTGATTTTATGGTGTATGTCAGCCTTAATGATGACTCTGGATGAAATTTAAGAATGCTGTTTCAGAAAATTAGTCTAGAAAATTTTTTTTTATTTACATGGAGAGAAGGCCAACAACCTGGGCATCTTTTCCTGGAAACCTTTAGCACTGTTTTCTTTTATAATGAAGGTTAGAAATCTGGCAGGAAAATTTAATTTCTTCATACATCTTATGAGGAAACAAAGCATCTGGCACAGAGGAGAAGATATTAATTATATGCAGGAAATTGTTCAGTGGAGACATATATTGAGTATTTTGCTAAAAGCACATAAATGTTGACTTTTACCATCTGAATCCAACGGGTTTTAAACCACTTAAGTATTGTTGCAATATTCTTTGGACTTTTCTTTTTGTTTTCTTTCTCTTGGAATAACACCCCTTCTACTTTCTTGTAGTTACAGTGTGAAAATAAAATATAGCATCTGCTTTTTGCTTCCTCAAACCCCAATATCTTGGGTTAATGCTCTGAGTTGCATTAATTTCCTGGTTTTTACTTCTGATAATTTTACTCACTGAATGGAAGGTGCAAAGAAAATTTAGCAGGAATGTTGTTGTCTGCAGCATACCTTTGTGTTTGAGTCTTTAGTGACTTTTATTATTTCTTTATTATTTGCCTCCTTCATCCAAAGGCTGGATCTCTGCAGAGAGCTGCCTTGATCTTTCAATATAAAGTCTGTATGGAAACAAATTCCAGCTTTGCTGCCTCCTGTCTGTGATTCATGTTGTAAAAAAACCCTCAGCTTCTGCTAAATAGTACTTGCCTAGTACCCTTCCAGAGCCCTGCATCTGTTACCTCCTGAACTAATGCAGAACATAATAATACACGGGAACTTTGGGGTTTTGGTGTAACGTTGTTCCAATGTTTGATCCAAGACATCGCACTGCCTTCGTAATACAGATAGCTGGGACTGAATTCTCAAATCACAGAGTCATGGAATGGGTTGGATTAGAAGGGACCGTAAAGATAATCTAGTTCCGCACACCTGCAGCGCTTAGGGACACCTTCCACTAGACCAGATTGTACAAAACCCCATTCAGCCTGTCCTTGAACACTTCCAGGGATGGGGAGTGCATCACAACTTTCCTGGGCAAACATGCTCCAGTGTCTCACCACCCTCCCAGTAAAGAATTTCTTCCTACTATCTAATCCAAATATCTCTTTTTTTTTAATTTAAAACCCTTCCCTCTTGTCCTATGGCTATATGCCTGTATAAAGTGTTGCTCTCCCCTTTTTTTTACAAGCCCCCTTTAAGTACTGGTAGGCTGTTATAAGGTCTCTCTGGACCCTTCTCCTCTCCAGGCTGAACAGCCCCACCCCTCCCAGCCTGACCTCACAGAAGTTCTTCAGCCTTCTGATCATCTTTGTAGCCCTTCTGGGAGCCGTTCTAACAGGTCCATGTCTGGTGCTGAGAACTCCAGGCCTCAGCTCTGTTCTGTATTCATTTCCAGATTTGTGTTTCTGTACTGGTGGCAGCTTCTCAGGGTTTGAAACAAACTGCCTTTGGCAGGGTCTTGGAAGCTGAGTCCTTGTTATCAGGAAAGCTGCAAGCCGCTTTCCTCACGGACTCTAACTGCTTTAGAATTCTGCACAGTTGGAGACAATGCAGGACTATCTCCTCCTTATCCTTAGCCCTTGGCATGATTGGTAGAGTGAGGGTGCCGCCACACCGGAAAATGAGTCCAGTTTATTGATGGTTTTGATGATTTTGTGGCATTCTGATTCTCATTCATGCTTGGAAATGGGGATTGGAACTAAAATAGAGAGCAAGAAAAGCATATTTCCTCAAATAGTAACATTTTCCTCTTTTATGTGTTAATGATAAGAGGTATTAAGGCGTTTTTCATTTTGGCTGTGATTTATTGTCTGTTCAAGAGGCCTTGAAATTTGACTGATAATGATCCATATTGTGAGTTAAGAAGAGTAAATCAGCAGTGATGACAACTACTTATGGATGTCTGTCCATTTGGAAGAGCAGAGAGAAAGCTGGTGTCTTTAATTAATTACTTTACCAAATACTATTCCTATGACATTTTCAGCAGCTATGCACAGAAGAAAAACAAGCATTTTCCTAAGCTGTATCTTGAGTTTGGACTATATCCTGATTCAAACCAAATTCAGACAGCAGGATGCGCCAAAAACTTCCATCTTTCTTCTAACTTCCTCCTTTCTTTTTTCTCTAGAAAGTACAGGGTGGAGGGGAGTGGTGGCAGATAGTGCTAAAGGACGAGCACCTTAGCCTGTGCTCTGGGTTGTGCCCACCAGAGTTTCCAGCTTGTATAGTTTGTGGTCATCATGGTGAAGTAAAAGTGTGTTTTTCTCAGTTTTTGAAGTTGAGTCAGCAGTGACGATGTGCCTGTGAAAGATACTGAAGAAACACTTGAAAACCGTGTTTTGTGTTTGAGATACCTGGCGTCTCAGCTGTTTGTGTTTTGTGATTTGACATATGCCTCAAGGGGTTGTTTCAGTCCTCTTCTGCTCTCTGTATTGAGCAACAGCTGTTATGCCTATATTTAGCACTGACAATACAAGTGCTTGTGTCTGTATGTATGCCTATAGGTACTTGTTTTCCCTGACATCTCCTTTGCTTCCTATTCAATTTACTCCTTTCTGCTTGCTCTCACAGCTGGCAGATTTCCGAGAGGTGGTCTCGCGGATGCTGGGCCTCGACATTGCCAGCCTGGCTCTTCCTGACTATGAAATTATTACACGCCTTGATGGGCTGATTCACTCCCATCAGCACCACTTCTTCCCCTGTGTCTGCCTCAAAGACATGGCAAGGACCCCGGAGGAACAGCAAGGAAACATCCAGCTTCTTCATTGAATGGAGATGGAACAAAGTAAAATTTTCTGTTTGCTTCCTTGCCTGCTGGACCTCCACAGAAAACAGATCCCCATTTTTGTTCCTTACTCTAGAGACAACAGCTAGTGCTGATTTTTAGAACTTCAACAGAGAGCCTAAATTGGAATGGGTAGAGTAGAGGCAGCAGCCTGGAGATGGCAACTTAATACTTCAGTTATAAAAATGATAGGCAACACATCAAAAATGCCCTCAAGTTTCAGTGCAGAGGCGTTGAAGTCATGGATTACCCAAGGTCAGTTCACAGTTTTGAGAAGTTACTGGATGTCTGCTTCAGTGGCATTCCTTGTGTTTTACCTCAAGGTGACAAGGATGAAATCAAGTGGGGTTGTCCTGCCGCTGTTCTTCTTGCCACCTGGGACTTCTCTGCATTTTTACACATAAGGGCTTTAGCTTCAAGACAATTGTGTGAAAGTTAGAGGATTATCTCAATTTTGGAACAAGAGTTTTTTTTTTCTTCTGTAGGTTTCTTTTGTCTGCTTGTATGGCAAAGCAAAAAAATTAATTTTTGCAGCAAAGGCTTTTTCACAGGGTCCCATCACATGGCTCATAGAGATATATTTGGTAAAATTGAGTGTTGGCCTTGGTCATGATGTCTTGAAAATTTTGCTTCCAGCTGCTGTATTCCTTGGGTAATTAATCCACAGTGGCAATTCTTCTGAGTTAATGAAAAATTAGTTTAGAAGTCTTGTTCACTACAAAAAAGAGTTGAACCACTAAAGTGTTGATTTTCAGAGAAGTGATGATAAGGTATACAAAACTATCCCTTGGTCATAAAAACTGCTTTTTGAGTGTTGTTGAACTTCATGATTTTTTAAAAAGAAATATGGGCAATAGATTTGTTTTAATAGCACATTCAAGCTTGATTCTGTGGTTTTAGTTTTCTCTTCCCATTATTTGTTTTGTATGGTTGTGTAGAACAGTAAAGACGATTTACCTATTAATGTCTGACCATTTGTGGGCTTTCTACAGTATCTCAGCAGATGATGACCCACTCAGTAAAACTGAACACAGTATTTTAAGAAAAATGACACTTTTTCAAGTAAGAGTGGTAATTTTGCTATCCAGCTGGGGACTCAAAACATGTTTTTATTTCATTTGCTTCTGAAGAACTGTTTCTCAATGAATTGCTGTAAAATAAAAAAGTGAACACTCAAGCTTTTGTAAAATCAGTCATTTGAGAAGATAGAAGTAAATCTTGCATAAATTCTTATGCTCCTGTGGCTAACTAGATTAAAATCAATTTAATTTTTTGTTTTATAATGTAACATTGTTTTGGGGGAATGACTTCTAACTGAAAGAGAGCAGTTTAGATTAGATATTAGAAAAAAATTCTTTTTTGTGTGGGTAGTGAGGCAGAGGTTGTACAGAGAAGTTGTGGGTGCTCCATCCCTGGAAGTGTTCAAGGCTGGATGAAATGTAATTTTTAGGCATGATCTGTTGATTAGGGATTTAGGAGGCGGAAAAGGATGCAGTAATTTCCCAATTCTTTGTGATATAATACAAGCAGTTTCACTTTGTGTTTTTTTGGTTTTATAGGCACTGCTTTTTGATTGATTACTAAAGAACAAAACCCATTTTCTTAATCCATATTAATAAATATCACATAAAACATGATCTATCGTATTTTGAAAGTTAAGTAAATTGCATTACAAATTTAGATCCACTCAGCCCAGGTAATACACTCATAACATTAAGAAATAGTCTCTGAGAGTGACAATTATGAAGTAAGCTTGCATTGTGAAATGATTTCCTGAAGTTGGCCAGGAGACTTGAAATCTCCTGTCAGGCTCATTAGCCCTGTCCCCTGCCACCTGTGACCAGCCCTGGCACCAGCTGTGGAGTTACAGCCCCACAGAAGCCACCAGCATGGGTATCTAAATTATTTCAAAGGAGGCAGATTTTTCACATGAACTTCACAGCAATGCTTGATATTGACTTGCCAGAAGAAAGAATAAAGGTTTTCTAATGCCTTTCTTCTTTCTTAGCACAGCAGATCTGTATTTTCTGAAGTATTAATGATCACCATGTACACAAAGAAACTGACGACTAATATTCTCTGTATTTGCGTTACTTTTGAAAGAGTACTGACATATTTCTCCATTTAGCCAAAGCAAATAAATAAATAAGAAGCAATTTGATTTAAACAAAGTTCAGGTGATTTTTGCCCTATATAATTTAGGTAAGCCCTGAAAAAACTGGCTCTCAGTATTTTTTTAAGGCTTGTTTCATACAGCATTGAAGTAAGTCTTTCTTTTGGGAGAAAAATAAGAAGCTTATGAATGTTTTCAACATTTGTTTCAAGTGTTTTCTTCTTTTTTAAACCAAGATGCATTCAACAGAAGAGAGGTGTTGCAAGTATGTTTCTTTTACTAGGTTTGTCTATATTAATAAAAGGTGTGCAATTAAGAGTTTGCTATCTGTTCATAATTACTCTTTTATTGTGGTAAAGGATTCTTGATTTATCAGCAGAATGCATACTAAAATAACATAAAGAAGTAATATGTTAACTCACAGAACAGTACAGCTACAGAACTACACTTTTTTTCTCCAAATAACAGCTGAACCAAATCCAGTGAAGACAACTTTACAAAGTGCTAAGGCAAAACTCAACAAATTAAAATGTTGCAAGTGTAGATATTAAAGTGAAATTATTTACATGCTATAAACACTGTAATAATAAAATCACGGAGCAGATAGAAAAATGAATGTTAAAGTGTTATGGGTGTATTAAAGTGCATGGAACTGAATTTTTGCCTATGCATCATATTATTGATAATACACTATTTGCAACACAGTAGAACCAAACATTAGAATATTAATGTAGTAGAACCATGATTCCTCAAAGAAATTAAGTGCAAAATTATTCAAGTACTTTGCTAAATTAGAATTAAATGCATTAAGACAGAACACATTAAATTACTCTTTAACTTCTGTTGCTCTGTAGTTTATTATTACTGTATTAAGCAGTTTGTTTGCTTTTTCATATTTTCTGTGGATGTCCACAATTCTGTGGATGTCCATCATCCAGAATTTCCTACAGCTGTTCTGTTACTGTATTATTTTGCACATTATGATGGTGCAGGAGAGGGGAAATATGAATGACCAAAGTAATAATATATTTCAATTTAAAAAATAGCAGATGAGAGAACAGGTACATTTATAGAGAATAAGTAATGTATTCTCTCAAATTTTTCATGTGAAATAGAAGTATTTTATAAGACTACAGATTCTGACTTTTTCTCTTGATCATCTAAAACAAAAAGGGTGAGGAATGAAACAAAATGAAGTGAAACTCCCTAGGAAATTAGAGAACAGGGAATTCTGATATCACTGAAGCATACAAAACAAAATTAGTTAACTACGTGGAAAATAAAAAAATGATAGCTTGCCAGAATAGAAACTGGAAAGAATGTTCAAAGATAATCCTTTTCAAATGGAAGACTTCAGGTTTTGGTGTTTTTTTTTTTTTTTTTTTTTTTTTTTTTTTTTTTTTTTTTTTTTGTCAAAACAAGTAAGAATCCTCTATGACAATACTTCTTTTTTCTGGAAGGAGCATGAGTTTATTAGATTGCACTCATAATTAGTGAGAAATAACTGAGTCAGAAAAGAAAAATCTACAAAACATAACAATGTGTTTGAACAAAATAGTTTACTTTTCTTTCAGTTTTGAAGTCAGCAAATGAGCCCTGAGACAAAGAACACTTATTTTCAGAGGGGAACAAATAAAACAGTTGAGATATGTTATTTCATTTTATCCCCTGTGACTACTTACACTTTGGATAAGTAGGAGAAACAACACAAAGAAGATCGCAAAGTGTGAGCAGTGGACTCCAAACAGGTCCCAGGTACAGAAACCGAGTGTCAGATGACTTCTGGTAACGCTGGGAATGGGACTGGAGAGCAGGATGTCTCACCAAACTAGGAGCTGGATAGGTTTTGGCCCCAGGTACCTTTTATAATTTCTCTTATAAATCAATGCTTTTATGAAATGATTTGGGCTTTTCTCTGGGTGGGTTTTTTTTTGGGGTTTTTTGTTTTTGGTGTTTTTTTGTTTTGGTTTGGTTTTTGGTTTTTGTTTTTTTTTAAAGGAATGTTAGTATGTTGGGTGGGGAGGTTGTGTGCTTGGTTATAAACAAAACATTCAATTTTCTATTAATAGTCTTACTAAGCAGGCCAATGGATGCAATTTAATCAGAAAAAAAAAAATCTCGCCCACAAAACTCTGGGAGCTCTGATCACAAAACAAACACATGATGGTACCCGTGGAATGCTGGAAGACCTTCCCCAGGGCTAGCAGCAACATGGCAGCAGAGCTGACTCAGCCCTTTCCCCTCCTGGCCTTGTTTTTGTGCTGTGAGGAAGAGCACGGCCGCAGCAGCTCCGGGGCTGTGGCAGGGCATGAGGGGGAACCTTGCAAACGGGATGTAAATCTGGGCACACCAAAGAGACACCGCTGGTCCCCACAGGGAGTGTCTGCAGCCTGAAAGTGCTGGGTTTAAGCTGGCATGAAGTAAGGAACAGTAAGAATATTTCTAGCTCCATTTCATTGAGTATTTCTAAGTATTTCCCCTGTGTACCCTTCATACTGCAGTAATGATGTTTTAAAAATGCAGTATGAATTATAAAGTAACGGTATGAATTGATATGGTCAGCCACTCTGGCTGACTTCTTGCCCTTAGAGGAGGTCAGAGACTCATGATTAAACCAACAGGCATCCCAAAGGACTGGCAGGAAAACGCGACTGGCAACAACTCTGAGACGTTTATCTGAAGACATTTTATCTGAATCTCTCGTGTAAGTCTGCAGTGCCTTTTAGATGCTTCCTACCCCTTTTAGGTAATTTTCTGGAGCTACGGAGGCAGGGACAGTCAGCTCATGCTTGTGTGGTTGGGAGAAAGAGCAGAAAGGCTTTGGCCAGCCTAAAGGATCCTACGAAGTAGCAAGGCTGTGTCAGGCGTACGGCCACAAGGGGACAGATCTGTACTGCGGGATCTGCAGGGCAGGTGGAGCTGCGAGAAGGAGAAATAACACGAGGGTAAAATGCTGGCAGAAGACAAGCCAGGACAGGTGCAGATTCTTGTGAGACAGACTGCAATGACTTTTATAGCAGAAGTACTACGGCCATCAGTGGAGATGGATGGAATTCTGCAGATTATGGAGTAAAAATCCCTAAAAGCTTTCCTTAGAGATCAGTCCAAACCAGGCTGTGCAGAAAAGCGCTAGGCTATTCCTGAAATTATTGTAGTAATAATGATGTTTACTATTTTTTATATTGTTTGGTATTAGAGACATTTAGAACAATACTTCCATGGTATTACTCCAGCATATGACACCACTATGTAGTCCGGGCTGCATTTGAAAACATGGACTGGGATCAGAGTGGAACAGAGGACAGAAAAAAGAACTGGGGTGTGTCCAGCAGGAGAGGAGAGGTATCTTGGTTCATATAGCCCATAGGGATCGGGATCTCAGCATGTATTGATGGCATTTAGCTGCCTGAGCGTTTGTGGAAGGAGATGGGAACAGAGAGTATCTGAGACGTATCTCCTCACAAACTCATGGAGCTAAAATGGATTGGTTCAAGCGGCTAAAAATATGCCTGAAGACATTTTCTGTATTTACTATTGGAACTATTCATTTCAACAGTTCAAGGCAGGAGGCCCTGGAGAGTGTAGGAATCAAAAGAATAAATATTTGAAAAAGCAACCAGTAAACAGGCAGGGATTTAGACTAATGACCTAAACAGAAAATAATGTCATGGGTTCAGAGCTGCACAGACTAATCCTCTAGTGATAAATCTTAGCTGCAAGGCTTTATAAACTTCTCCTGACTAGTGGGTGAGCTTCAGGATAGGAACAAGAGGAGCTAGTTGCCCTTGGAAATCTGCCGGTGATGTAGAGGGAAAAAAAGGAAGCTGGAACAGGAGGAAAGACTGGCTAAGTGCCTGAAGACTGCTGCCCAGCTAGTTTTTGAATCAAGATAGGTAAGTTTCCTTTCAGTCTTATGAAGCTCTACAAATGACAACGTCTACACCAGCAAGTGACAGAAATCCAAAATTCCCTCAATTAGGATAACAGTTTTTTTCACAACAGCTCTCTTATTCTTAAGTAGTGTGTGTTCAAATATTTCATAGTTCTTTATAGTGACTTCCTGGCCTAGTCAAAGAAGAGGTTGTATTTCTCAAAAAATGTTCTCTTTGTGGTTTTCCTAAGAAATTCTTGAATAGGCTGTTTTGGAAGTTCAGTTTTTACATCTATCTGTAGAAGTAGTATCATTGCCTCTAATGCAATGTGATGCTTTGCTTTTATTTACAGGAGGAGGGAAGACTTCCTTGCCAGATGGCAGAATTTATTTATTTGAAAATTCCAGCCAAAATGATTCAGTCCTTCCTAAGAACAAGACTAATGGAAAACCTATAATTTGCCTATATCCGTAAACAAAAATGTGGCAATTCGGAGGAATTCAGGCCAGAGTCAAAACTAGGTTTCTTTGTAACTTTGTTTTGTTGTTGTTTCTGTGTTCCTGGCTCTCTCTGGACCAGACCAAAGGTTGACACACCTTACTTCTCCCAGTGCTTTTTTCATTAAAATAAAAAGGAGTGGAAGGAGGGGTTCATCTCCAAGCCAGAAGAAAAACGTACAGACTCAGGAAGGAGCTGGTTATGGCAGGTTTCACAGGGAAGGAAAGAGAAGAGAAAGAAAATTCAATGGGAGAGATACAGTAAAGGTGGGCTGTAAGATAAAAACAGGAAAGGGAGAGGTGTGAGTGGCTGAGTAGGGTTTTGGGAACGAGTGTTTGGGAGAGCTGATGATCGGGAAGTAAGCAGCAGGTCATGGTGAGCATAGGAGCATTTCAGAACTTCCTGGACACATACCAGGATGAAGGACAGGGGAGAAGCCAAGGGCAGGAGACTGAGGTTCGGTGCAGTAACAGGAAACCCAGAAGCAGCATGAGAAATCAGCACTTTTTTCTCCAAACAAAGTAGGAAGAGTGGGAGGAAGCAAGGTAATGTAGGATGGAATCAACTGTGCAAAAAGTTCCCAGCATTTCACGCCAGCAGGAGATGGGACATCTCAGCAGTCCCACGACAAAGTGAAGTAACTTGCTGAAAAATGCAACAAAGTGCAAGGCAGAAGGATCACTGTATCCTCTCATTCTGTACTGGTGCCAAGCTGCACATCTGTGTTGCAGCTGGACCTGATACTTTCCTGCGTTTCCTGGGCTCATTTCTCAGCTGCATTTCCTGACAAAGTATGGATCTTCCTGTAGTTCGCTAAACCCTCCAATTTAAGAGTTGCTAAAGGAAAAAGCATTTCAGCTGAGTTGCAGCTTGAATGCCATCACTTAAACTCCAGACTGTTTGATAGACCGTATAGGAAGTGGGTTGGAATCATGCAGGAATCACATTTAGTGGTTTTAAGATTGCTTTCACACTCCCTTATAAATTATCTGAACATCATTGCCACAAATATTTCCAAATGATCCTAAATATAGGGTGCTTTTTGACATTAGTAGGTTCAGAGAAATTGGAAATAAAACCAGGAAGTGACAGCAAAGAGAAAACTCCACTGTATGGGGTGGTCCTTTCTGGAGAAACCTGTTATAACTTACACCAGTAGACTTTGAAACTATGATTAAGAATAACCAAAATATCAGAATCCCAGATCTTCTAATTACCACAGAACATATTTGGGTTTGCCTCTCCTGGAAGCTTAATTTTCCAGATGGGCATGTTGCTTTTAGTCCCACATGATAAACAACAGGAGATCTAAAAAAAATTGTAAGCCTTTCAGCTTCAGTTTAAAGAAGAGGGTAGCTCTTTCACACCAAAATATGTCTATGAAAAGAAAGGAAGAGTTCTAAAAGCCCCAAAGTATCAGCCAGCAGGAACCAAGTGCTGTGAGGGGTAGGGAATGATTGGTCTGAGGGATCAGGATGCTGGTGGCACAGAGGTGTGCAATGAGGGAATGGGACCAGGTTGCAAACTTGTTAAGAGCTTCTGGTGTAGAAGAATCACCCAAATTACTGAAGTCTCCATGTAGGTATAATGTATATTCCTTATACACATCCAGACATACGACAGTCTTTGTTTTCTAGTATGTAGCAACTCCCAGTCATGAGTCTGTGATGTGCATTATTTGCCATTCCCTCAGTTATAGGGAGTTCACCTGTCAAGTCAGTTACACAGTGTTTGATTATTGTTGAAATCCAGCTTGAAACCAATGACCTTTTTTCAGGGTATTTCGGTGCTTTGTAGTGCTTCATCCCTTCCACTGAAGGCAATTCATTTAGTAGGTGTCAATTCCTGTTTCTCTAGTAGTAGATCAATGGTAACAGCTTGCAAAAGATTGGTAAAGAGACTATGGGTAGGTCAGTAACACATAGGCAGAAAAGGAGGGGCTTATTTGCTGAAATAAGGTAAATAAGGCTGGGAAAACCTGACAAACTCGTGGTAGTACCTGCAATCAAGGTTTGACAGGACTATCAGTGGGACAATCATATGTGCACTGGAGAGAATCTGATCCCTCCTGCCTCAAGAAAGGGACTGGAATAAATGGATTTCAGGTTTTTATTTTTTTCCATTCAGAAGTACATAATTATGTATCAGAGATCAGTCCAAGGTTGGTAATATTTTCAACAACATAAATAGCTGTAGCAGTATCTTGCTGTCCTGTTTCTATCCTCAGCTTTGCATTTAGAAGCTATAGTTAAGTATTTATTTATATTTCTTTTTAAAGCCTTATCCATAACAGAGTAACACTGTAGCTTTTTAAAAAGCAATAAAAAAGGCTGACAATATAAAATTTAAGGAAATTATATTCTATGAAAATTTAAATACTTTGGCTACTGTGGAATTTCTTATTTAACTGCTTCTAAGTGTCCTTTCCTCTGCTCGGAAGCCTAGGTAGTCCAAATTAGGTGCTATAAAATATGCCTTAAGTTTTCAAGAGCAGTTTTTTTAACACATTACATTATATGTGTACTTGTATGTTTTAGTCTGTTACTAAATATTAGAAGGAAACTAAAATGGGTACTTACTGAAGATGTATTTTTCTGGCTAGGCTAGTGTGAAGCATTATGGTGAAGCAGGGAAACATATTATGAAGGTAAGAAATAATGACTAAAGGTGAGTGCCCGTGCATAATATAATTTAGGAGGTGGCTTTGTAGGAAAAAGCCTGAGAACTCTACCTGATATGTTTTAAGAGATGATGCACACATTTGTGGCAATTTGCAACTAAAAGGCCACAGCTAATAGGTTAAACTCAGCATAATGCTTTTATTTGTGAAGCAGGCAGAAATTGTCAGTGACAGAATACAAATTCAGAAAAACTGATGGGAAAATATTGACTGTGGTCAGCAAAATGCCACCAGTGCTGTTACTGTCATGCAGTGAAACTTGGAGCCCATTGCCGAGCAGTCTTGTGTCAGCACTCACAAGGATGCTCTGTCAGGGCTTCAAAAGGTTGACAAACTAATTCAATCAGTTGGTCACTATCACAGAACTACAGAATCAACATGTTTCACATGAGATATCAAGTAGCTGCCTTTTCTGTTGTGATTTGGTTTAGGTCAGGTTTAGGTCACCTGCCAGATGCAAAGAAGTGATTCCAGCATCATTAGCAGCAGTTGCTGCCTGCTCAGTGCAAGAGCCTCTGGAAAGCAACATCCTGAGGAGCTGAACACATACAATCCCAAGAAGATCAGAATTTGCCCTGTCAAGGCCAGGTGAGTTTGACCTGTTAAGAAGATTGTACTATGTTAGGTATCAATGTAGTCATCAAAAAGAGTCCTGTTGTGGAATCTTGTTCCTTATGCTTAGAAAATGGGCCTGTTTATAAGAACAGCCCACTTATCAGTGGAGCAGAAATTTTCTTTGAGTACTCTGCAAGCTTTAGTCCCTGTTGGAAGCAACTCGTTCTATTTATAGCTTTAGTACAAATTTTCTGACCACAGTTATTGATTCAAATTTTCTTTCATTTTATTGCTAGTGATTTAGCTAAAAAGCACTATAAAGATACTTGAGTCAAACAACAACACAACAACAAAAGAGTACAGAACTGAAATAGGGCTTGATATTCTATTAACCAATTAACATTTTTATTCTGGGGCCAAGAAATACACATTTGCCTTTAACAGAATGACCGACCAAATTGCTGTCAGTCAGCCAATCTGATAAAGGTCAACTACTGAAAACCCAGTCTGTCAGTACACAAACTAAGTGACCTGGGCAGTCAGAAGTTCATTTGTTGTTTTGAAAGAAAAGTACAGTATTTTCATAGATGCATCTGCTGCATCAATTGCAAAACCTTTAATGAAATTGTATGGTGGAAATAATATTATCAGCCTGCCTAATTGTACTCCTTGTTCATTGGGGCTTATTTGGATATCTTGACAACACTAACTTGGTTTAAATAAAATGATATATTTTAAGTCCTTTAAAATGCTGTTTACTTTTATTTTAGTCAACTTCCAAACAGTTAAACTGGCTGAATAAAACTGGCAGAGGTGGAAATTAGGAATATGGCCACTATTCCTAAGATAGACAATTATTTTTTTGTAGAGGTTCCTGTTTTAGATTGTAGAATAAGACTTTTAACTGTTGGTAATCTATTTTCAAATTAAAAAATAATGAAAATATTTTAAGCAGGTTTTACTCTCTATAGAGTGCTGGCCTGGCACTCCTGGCTGTGGGACCTGGTAGTGGAGCCCACTGATGCTCTCTCATGGCTGATGCTCACCAAAGGAAAGGACCAGGACTGGGCACCTTGTAGAGTAACTTTCCTACGTGAAGAAGTTTGCACAGGAAAAGTTTATCAGTTGCTACAAAGAAATTCCCTTATGTTCTTGGTCAGGAGTTGATTTATTTATTGCTGTCTTGTTTATTTCCCTTCTAAGAAAAGAATTAAGAAAGATGTCATCCTCTAAATGTGGTTGCCTGCAAGATCATCGGCTGGACACATTTAACTTTGGATTGCCCTGAAGAGTTGCATCAATACACTGACCTAAATCTCCCCCTGCCATGTCTGCCCAGAGGGAGTATTTTGAGTGTTGCAGCATTCCTCATGCCAGGGAACAAATAGCATTTCAATGTACATACCTTTTGGTTTTGTAGAAATTTCAGGAACTCATATCTGCCAGTGAAGCTATCATGCAAATTTGATGTTCTGTCTTAATAGGTAAATTATGTACTTACTCTTTTAGCATCCCTTTTTCTTTTTGAAAGTACCAGACGTACATTTTTTATTTGAAAGAGGGAAGTTGCTCCCCCTGCTAAGCTGCAGGTGTCTTAGCCTCTTAACTCTTTTGTCCTCTCACTTGCCTCAGTTCTGGTGCCTGTTATCTACAGTCACTTCTTTCATAAGTGTGATGGTTTTTTACATCTGTGTTCTTTCAAAAAAGCGGAAGCTTAAAGGAATTAAGATTTACTCTGACTTGAATGTAAGATATAATAATTTCTTAATAGAGATGGGAATATCTTGTTACAGCATAAATTACATAAATGCTGTGTGAAAGCACTGCACAGAAATCCTCAATCATAATGCTGAATGTATCTGCTTGCATGATTCCAGTAACTGAGTACTGAAAATGGCTGCTAATTCTTCTGTTGCTCAGATGGTGCCAGTTTCAGAAGCTAGAAAACACAAATTTATTGTTGTTTGTTGAATCCTGATTTTATCTTTGTGTTATTGTGTACTTCTGCTCCGTTATTAAGCTGGAGATGAGCAGAACTATTTCTGATTTGTGTGCTTGTTTGAGCAGAATCATCACTAGTGCCAGCGTTACTGTAGAGAGGAAGTTGATACCCATAGGCTGGCATACAAGCAAGAGGGTATTTCCCCCCAGATTACACAGTGCTGTGAGTGCACAGAGGAACATGTAAGCATGTATTAGCAGTACTTGTGGGCATTTGTGTGGCACTGAGATATGTGTGTATGAAGCAACAGGATTATCTAAGGAGACGCTGGCTTCTCTAAAGTGGTTTGAAATGAAACAATGTGGCAGTATTTTGGAGCCTGATGCCTAGAATTTCAGCTGTCACATCAATCTCTTTCTTTCAATGTGCCTGGAGGATATTTGTCTGGCATTTTGCCCTTCCCCAGCCTTCCACCGTCTGACAGACCTCTGGGGGTGTGTGCCATCATTCTTTCTTTCCTATCTTTGTCCTTAGCAGCACCAGAAGAATATGGGGAGAAGAGAAGTTGAATGTTGGCACCCTGATTCCTGTGCCACAAGGACTGACCCCAAGTGGCTGTGAAGGAAGGGCTTGTTCACCATGATCCCTCTGGAAGTTGCTTCCTCCAACTAATACGTCTTTCCAATTGCAAGTGTATCTCCCCCACCAATCCCAGAGGTTCAGGAACACACAGCCTCTCCAAAAATCCTGAAGTGAGAAAGGAAAATCAGCAACTGCACAGAAGTTCCTAATGATTGCTTGATCTCTGATTTTCTTTGGAGCAAGAATGCTTAAGAGTGATGATGGTTGTCCACTAAACTATAGGTTTTCAACCATAATCTTGGAGTGGTAAGCCTAGTTGAAATAGTTTTCAAGAAAGAGTTAAAAAAAAAAAAAGCAAGGCACACTTTAGCTTTTCTTCCTCACCCCCTTCTGAACTTACCTTGCATTGAGCAGATATAACAACCTGATGAGATGGAATAGCTATTTCTCGCTCTTTGTTTTTCACAGAACTATATAAAATTTTTTTTTTTCCAAAAGGAGGCACAAACCACAGTAAGGAATTAAACATATCACTTTAAGAACTTTGTAAAAGAGACACACATTAGGTCATTTGGCCCAACAGTAATGTCTTGATAACAGGAAAGTTTATCAACATGTAAGTGCAAGAGAAATGTTTCTGTTAAATCTATAAGCAATAGTAATTGTAGAGCTATTTTTGTTGCACATTAAAGGATATCTCCTCCACATCAGTTTTTTCTTGAAACCATGGAAAGTGTAATACATCCATTTTTATGAATTGATTTGATTGTTGCCATTTGTGCCATCTACATCTGTTACTCAAGAGGAGCAGAATGAAACTAGCAGACAGCAGAGAAGGAAGAAGAAAATTAGATTTTAAAAGTCTATCTGAATCTCATTTGCACTTTGCAATGCAGGTGTTGAAATCTATTTCTTAAACAGTATATTTTAAAATCAAATTGTTCTCCTTCAAATTTCTTAAATAAGATTTGTGTTACTTTTCTGCTTCACAGACCTCCACTTTCTTAGAAGCAAACTTAAATTGCTTCAGGAAACAGGAGGCTTCAGAAATGGAAACACCATGTGACAGTGGGGAAGGGCCGTGCTAGCCGAGGAGAGCTCATCCCTTCCAGGGTCACTTTGCAGCAACCCCACATTTCTTAGTCTTGGGATGAAAAGGAGCAACAATAAAACACGTGTTTTCAAGGGGGAAAGAAATAGTGCTAAAATGTCTCAGTCCACCTCTGCCAGCCACTTTATTTTTCCTTTCAATGTATGGTTAGCTCTCAATTATATTTTTGTTTAACTCAAATTGCTATTCCCTTTTTTGAAACTGTTTCTACATATAAAGATTTATAGTGCTGGGAATAAAAATCATCATCTGGATTTCATTAAGATTTTCCTGGCAAGTAATTAATGCTAAAAGCATGTTTTGATCAGGCATCTCCAATAGCAGCAATGGTAAGTGAGTTAAAAGCAGCTAGCATTATAGTAATAGGTCTACTTGGGCTCTGGAAGTTTTTGCTAGTTTTCCCAGTCCTCAGCAAATGGTGGTGCTAGTACCTTATTTTTCATTCCCTGTGTTTCCTCATTTCATGGTCATATCAGCCTCTTGGTGACTGCCAATGAGCGGATCTCATCATAGCTGAAAATTCAGGAACATGTGCAAAGAAGCCACCCAAATGGACAAGAAATTTGAATATTCTCTCTCCTGGCTTTTTGCTTTAGAATGAGAAGACTGCAGGTATGAGTCTGTCAAAGTAGGTAATTAATTTTTTTGGTTTCTTTCTGTTTTGATTTATATCTGTTGTGACTTAATTGCATGTCTCTATTTACATGTACAGTAAGTCAATGTAGGATTTTTTGTGTTATACCTGTTGTGCATTTTTGTGTTCTAGACTACGAGAGCAGGACTCTGTCTCAGCCTGCTTTTGGGAGAATTGGCTTTTGGAGCAATAATCAGTAAGATGTGGGATGCCCTTTTCCCAGAGCAGAAATGACAGCTTATCTACTATACTCCAAGTAAAATACATTGTGTACAGCTCCCTGTGAAGTTCCATGTTGCATAAATGCAGAAATACCCATTGGCATCAAAACAGTGTTTTACATTGTGCAATGGGCTGGGGAGGTACCTGTGAGATAACCTTACCCTCACTATATTCAGTGGGGTTATTGACTATATTGGAAACTATCAGCCACAGGTGTACCTTTGGAGAAATTTCCAGAAAGTACTGATAACTTAGAACATATAGTGCAGCAGCAAGTGTACAACTCCTGTTAATTTCACCCATTGAAAATTACAAGCTGGAAGAGCCGTTATGGGTTGTTTTGAGAGGTCCGTGTTTTATCATCAGCTTGAAATTGTGCTTCTGGCTGTTAGTCACTGGGCTGCCAAAATTCAAGTGGCTTGAAGTGTGAGAGCTACTGGACCTGCAGGGCAATAACGAGAAGGAGGTTATTTTATGGCTGATCTCCCTGCATGTGTCGTGTGTTTCCCTCTGATAAGGTGGCTCTATCAGCCCCACCTATTAGAGTTGTCTGACACTTCCCATTACAGACTTTGTTTTCAGATGATTATAATGCAGCCAAAACTGTAACTGTCTGAGTTGAAATCTGACTTTTTGTACTGGTGTGCTGAAGTGCTTCATGTGGAAATTAATCAAAAAAAGTTCCCCAGGTTTGGGGTTTCTTTTAACAAGGCTAGAGAAATTGTTTAGCACAGTGAAGATAATCTCCTCCTTGTGGAACTCTAAATGTAGTTGTGTGATCTTTGATCTGCAGGTCATGATTTCATGATCTCATTAGTGTGAGGAAAGTCAGTGTAGGCTTTGTATTAATGTAGAAAATGTGGACTCTAATGGATTTTTTCACATATACTGTGTGGGCTGCCGAAGGTATTTTCAAGTCCTGTTTGGCTCTCATTTCTTGCCTGAGTGCATCTGTGTTTTCTGAGTGGAGACTTGACACTTGGAAGAGAAGTGGCTATTGGCTAAAGGACAGCTTTTATCTCTGTGAAATCAGACCAAATCTGGCAAAGCTGTAAGCTGCTTAAAGGACACGTAATTCCAATATGCTCATGCTTGCTGGATGTTTTCAGCCTTATTCCCTATGGTTTATCTCTGTGTGCCCAGCCTGGGACAGTTCAGGCTCAGCAGATGTCTCCTGTAACCGAAGTTCTCAAACGGTTGCTGGTCGCACTGGCCCTGGACACCATTACAAAGATCAGGGGCTCTTTCTCTTCATTGTCAATGCTTTATAAAATTATAATATAAAATTATAAAATTCAAAAGAGTAACAGAGGAGACCTTGGTCCAGGAACCAAAGCAAGAGACTAGGACAAGGGATCTGGCTGGAGAGAACCACAGTGTCCCAGGACTGGGGGCCTATGGGGCAGTGAAAACACAGTGTTTGGGTTACTCTGCTGGGTAAAAACAACCAGGATTTAGGGGTCTGGAGCAGATGGAGAAAGAGATTAGGGCAACAAACGAGGAAGGGAGTTAAGGCATAGGTAGAGGTTATTTTACCAGCCTTGAACAGAAGAAATGGGGCCATATAGCCAAAGCAGGTGTTTGCAGTCAGGAGGGACAGAAACAGTGAAAAAAGAAGTTCCTCTGTGGTGTCTATCAGAATATGAACTTCAGTCAGAAGGCTAAGCAGTAAACACTAAAATTGGCTCTGAAAGACAAAATGGGAAGATTTATGTGTGAGGAAACACCAGCCTAAGAAAGGAGAAAATAAGAGAAGGGACAGAAGATGGTTTTGTGGGTTTTGTGGCTCTAGTTATTCACATGAATTGAGTGATCAGAGCAATGTACATAACTGAAAGAATGTTACTTTGTTTTTCAGAGCAAAACAACTGCATACAACACCTATTCTAAGTGCATTTGCAATTCTGCAATTCAGACCAAAAACTCAGAGTGAGTGGATTCCAGAGATAAAATATCCCATGCAACCTTAATTTTGTCCTTGCTTATTTACATCCAGAAAATGTTTCCCTTTGCCTAGCACATGCACAAAGTAAGGGGATTGAACAGTCTGTGAAAGTTCCTGTCACAGTTATTTTAATAGCAAAGAATTTTAATGGCAAAGGATTTTAATAAATATATTACACTAGCTGGCACAAGACCTCCCTGAGCTAAACAACATGTGATATTTTAGAACAAATTATGAAAGAAATAATTTTTAAACCTGAGCTATTCTGTTGGAACCAAGAAGAAAATGAAACCTATGTTAAAGTGTATCCAGCAAAGTTGCAATGGAAATCTACATATAGAAACAATAATGACAGTTTAACATCATAAGCTTTGATGGTCCTTTACTTTGAATGCCCCAGTTTGCCACTGTTTTTTCTGATGTTCTTCTAATTCTTGTCTTTGAGGAAATTACTTGGTTTTCTCCACAGGACAGTCAAACAATGTTACAATATTTATGCAGAGTGGATGGTACTGGATCAGAACCCAAGAATGAAAACAGGGGTCTAAACTGCCCCTGTAGGCACTACCTGAACGTGTGTAAAGGCTGTGCATAGCTGCCATGTGAATTTGAATTACTGACATGAAGTCCGATGAGTACCTTTTTCACTACAAGATCAGTATTTAAATAAAATTATGCACATTAAAATATGGTGCTTTTCCTCCCCTTCACAGTAAAGGCAGGTGTATAGCTTTATTTCACTTTGAATCTGCTTGAAAGAGTGAAGAGTTTTGTGTATCTAACCTTTTGCAAGTTTGTTTCTATTTGAAGATTTTGCCTGCTTAATGAGGAAAAAATGAGCTCCCTGACAGAAAATCCCTCACGTATTCCAATATTCTTCACCAGACACTGTCAGCTTGTGCCCAGAGAAGGTGAACGCCTAAATTAGGTGCCTTTTAGGGATGGTCTCTGGTTGTCTGCTCAATGGAATGAGTTTAATTTGTGGTTTAGGACCCACCTCTTTTCACTAGTTACATGTGAAACTGAGAAGTGCATATCAGGAATAAAGTTACATTGTCAAATGAAAGTTCAGCAGTGTGATGCCTTTTGGTTGTCATCTGTTACTGCCTAGAGACAGTCTCGTTCATGCTCACCAGGGCAGAGCTGCCACCAGAAGCCTTTAATGATGAGCCTTCCTTTCATCAGGTGCAACAGAGGGCCTACATACTTCTCCTTGCAAAATCAGAGCAAATTCTGCCACAAGCAGATGGAAGGTGTGTGATTTGGCAATTTACAAAGGGGATGGTTTTAATTTTGGAGAATAAGCTCGGGCTTCAATTTCCATTAGGTCACGGCAATTGTAATTGTAAGAAGGGAGAGACAACCATAGAAAAATACCTTTTAATTGGAACAAAGTTGTGATTATGCCTGTTCCCAAGAACAAATTCTGTTTTCTCTGTGCTGATAGCCCCTGGGGTGCACTCAGCAATTTTGAAATTTTGAATTCAGAATAAGAGCTTTGTAGGAGATAGAGGTGGTTGAATCATCCAGACTGAGCCACATTGCTGAGGCCTTTAGGCCTCGGCACTGAGGCCTGTAGGAGTTGTGTCGCAGGTGGAAAATTAGTGCCAAGAGTGCGTCGCAATTAGAAATTTCATTTAAGCTGTTAACAAGGGTCAAAGGGTTTCATAGTGAGTAAGTATCGTAATTGGTGTGGACATAGTAGCTACCTTAAACAGTTTATTAAATGATAAGTGTTTGCATTCTTCCCTGTGCCATGTGCCAATGAAAATGTATCTGTAATTGTAAACTATATAGAGTGTATAAAATCTGCCATCTTACACAGAATAAAGGAGAAACGCAGCAGTAATCATATTGATTGGATCTGCGTTTGCTTTGCCGACTTCCCTTCATTTTATTTCGGGGTTCCCCTGCGACTTCGGAGCTCCAATTCTGTTATTTCCCCACTTTGCATGCCTTAAACAGACAGAATCAGCAAGAAGTGACTAGGCAAGATTTAACTTTTCCCAACCAAGTAACATACAAATGAAACCATATGACTACAAACAAAAGCTCTTGTGTCCTATTCCTGCTATTTGTAGGTCCATATATTGTTCCTTTGGCTAGCTACCAGAACTCATAAAATGCTTTTAGGCAGCTGTGTCCCATTAAAGCCACATGCTACATTACATCAGTAAGGAACTATAGAAGTGCAGAGCTGACAGGGATTTTAGAAGGCCGCATTTTTATCTTCACAGACTGGGAAAGGATCAAGCATGCCACCCTGGAAGATATTAAAAGCCCTCAGAGGAGCAGATTCCAGAACTCTTTAGACTATTTTGGCATTTCTCTTCTCCGACTGTCAGATAGTTCTTTGTAATACCCAGCCTTAGTATTTTGCGTTTTTTTCTCATGGTGGACACTGTAAGCTGTTGATTACCGTTCTTTTATAGAACTCTATTACTAATTGTATGATCGCTGTCAAATCTGCTCCCAGCCTCCACTTCAGAGAAAAGAAACCCAATTAGCACAGTCTTTTTTTATCTTTTCATCACCTTTTCTGTTTAAACTCTCTGATACTGTTACAGTTCTCTGGATTCTGATTTGTTTAACTTTTTCTTGGGAATGGATGAAATTATTCTTCATCAGCGACCAATATAGCAATCAATGGCTTCTGTGGATACATGTGATGCATTTGCTGCCGAGCCAAAAATTCTTTCTCTTGTGTTTGTGCATTCGATTATATTCTGTAATATTACTACAATGTGAAATTAACATAAAACATAGAAATGAATATCTGCCCCTTGGCTATGGCCTAAAGAGAAGAACACATGGGTCTGAGTGAGTATTAAAAGAATCATCTTTTTTTTGTACAGTATTTTTGTTAAAAACAAATCATGCAATCACAAAGCGGACTTTTGTTAGCAGTGTCTCTTAAACCACAAATTTCTGACTTCTGTTCATATACTGAGATTAAATGGGAAACAGTTTAAAAGGTGAAGACTCATCACACTAAAAAGAGATGAATTATGGGGTATTTGATAGAAATCTTCAAAGTTATGAATGGTGTGAACAATTTATAATTTCTTTCAGTACATGAAAGATAACGGAAGCCAGATTCAAAGCAAACAGATGATGGGTTTGTTTTTAATGCAACAGTCATGCAGCAAGTAAATGTTAAAGCATGCTATGGGTAATTTACATATGTGATAGTTTACGTATGTTCAAGGACATGTGTATAAATTTGCCAAAAAGATTATGCACATGGTTAGCAAATGGATATATCAGGGTCAGTAAATGGATAAACCAGATCCATTTCACAAAATAGTCTGAGGAGAATAGTTGGAGCACAGTAAAGTACTCAGAAATAGCATATGTACTTGTTTTCTGAGCATCTGCTTCTGTTCAGCTCTGAAGATGTGACACTAGGATTGCCTAGTTCGTGCACCTGTCTGCACCAATGGACCAGTTCCAATGCTGTCATGCTAACAGAAACCAAGGCAGTTTCCTGAGAGTGTTGTCTTTTCACCAGAGGTTAAAAGTTACTTTTCCTTCCCTTGAGGGGAGAAATACTATCTCCCGAACTCTGAACATTATTTCTTTAAGGAGGTATTCATGGGGGAATGTGTTTGGGCAATTTATGGGTGGCATAGAATGAAATCAAATATACAAAATACCATTATGATTTAGCAGAACAGGAAAGAAAATGGACCCTCCTTTATTAATTGTGCTTTAAGAAGTTACACTAGAAAGTATACACTAAAAAATAAGAGAAACTGAAAAGGATGAAAACCTAACCATTCTATTCTGTGCAAGCTTTATTCAAAGGACAGCATTTTCGCATTAGGTGTAGCTGCGATACGCATATCATGCAGATAATGTCTAATCTGTTCTTTCAAATTTTCTTTGCAAAATATGGATACAATGACAAAGGAAGGGAAGGGGAAAAGAAGGGAAGGAAAATGAAAGAAGATGCTGCTTGAGTCAAAGAGTTTTGAAAGATTGAAAGCTGAAAAGAGATATTAATTTACTACTTCCTTCTTTGCTAGTTAAGATCCTTTACAATCTGACAAGTGGCTATACATTTGTGTATAAATTACTTGTTGAAAAGTAAAACAACATTAAGGTAAACTCTAAATGAAGGCTGGGAGCTGAAACAAGCTTCTAAAAAACCCTCACAAAATCCAACCCCTTTACCTAACAAATCATGTCTGGCTGGTGCACCAATGGAAGACATCAAATCTGCAGTAAGGTCAATGGCACGCAGCATTACCAAAAAGAGACATCTGTGTTTCAGACCTTGGAAAACAGATAGCACTTTAAAGCATCTGTCTGCACTCCTTAAGCTTGTTCATGGGCATGGAGGAGTAGCACACAAACATTCCTTGAAAAAATACAGACAAAGTAATTTTTGTGTCAGTGAAAACTCAGAGAAGGCAGTAAATCATTCAGGGGAGCAGCCTTTTTTTCTGTCCAGCATAAAGGACTAGCAGATTGGGCGCGCCATGCAGCACAAGGCAGAATGTTTGGACAGAATTTGTGGGAGAGAGTTTATTTTTAAATTCAGGACAAAAGGCAGAGCTCAGGATGGCTATTATTTGGCAATCAGATAAAAGGAAGATTGATCATGATTATATGGGGGTTGTGGAAGCTTTCTAATTTAGAACTCAAGATACTAGAAACAGCAAAGTTGCTCTTCAGACTTCAGTGCAAGTTGTCGTTTAATCCTCCTTGTGTTTTAATCCTCCCAGAATTCTTTGGTTAAGGAGTAATGTAGTACTTTTGTGAACAAAACAAAAAGTAATCAGATGGAAAGCTACTTCAGATGGTATATTTTCTATAAGCTTGATTGTTTTAAAGTTTGTTGTTTTTTTTTTTTTTTTTTTTTTTTTTTTTGGTCTTACTATGCGGAATTTTCCTTGTCAATGTCTTCACGACAAAAATGGTTCCCCCAAATTCACATAATGCCTCCATATCCCAAAGCTCTTAAGAGAATATTGCCCCATCGTAGAAGTCCATGCAGCACTTTTTCAGTTTGTTGCTACACTTGTCAAAAGATCAAATCATTCCCCTCAAAAGCTCACAGCTCATCAGCAGAGCAGTGCTGGAGCTGCAGTGAAGGCAGCTCAGACCACGCAGTGAAAGCGTCTCTACTGTCTACCTCTTGATTTAGCAATCTTGGGCTAGTTCGTTTCTGAAAGGGGTCACAGTAGCATGGATTTTCAGCTGGTCTAAAAGATATACTCTCCACAAGGTATTCCCCTCATACCTCTATGGGTGGCGCCTCCCACCTCCCACTCCTCCATGTGCCAGGGCACCCTAGGGAGGGCGCAGCCTGTGCTGTCAGGCACACCCTGTCCCCTCTAAATGTAGTATGGGGTCCTGTCCCGGTTTTTGCTTCTTTTCCTTTTTTCGTTTCCTCCCTTATTGTTTACTACTGGGAACATTGACAGGGTTTGTGGTGAGTCAGTGCTAACCATGGACAAGCTGGCCTGGATTATCTGTGAACTAAAGACAAATGGAAGGTGACTGGAGAATGAAATAGACTTTTTCCAGCAAGAGGTTAGCATGTCAAGAGGTTAGTGCAGGGCTCATGGGGTCCAAGGAGGAACATCATTATGCAGGGGGAGAACTGCAGTGTTCAATTTACTTATGTCAATTGACATACGGCTTAAATAATTTTTTTTTAATAGGGTTGGAGGACATTAATGCAATAACTAAACAAGGATGCAGTCTCTTCTGTCTTGTGGATATTAAGTAAGACATGTCTTAAAACTTACCTTATTGTATTATTATTGAATTCTCTGTTGTTTGCAAATGTTAAACGGTCATAGCAATGTAACTATAGATAACTTCACTGAATTTGGCAACGTTGCTAGCCAGGCCAGCTGGAATTAATTTTTAAGTTATGATTTTTATAAGAAACCCAGTGCTGTTCTTACTGTCACATGGTCATTCACTTCTTTCACTAATTTGATAATTGTAGTTTTGGAAAGGGCCATGGATTTCTGGTGAGCCTTTTCCTCTATAATTTAATACTCTTTGATTCACATAAACCTATTGCTAGCCAGTAAATAATTTTTTAGCATTTATTCTGTTTGTTGTTTAACAATGAAGATAAATTTACAGGAAGATTACCAGAAATACCCTCTTGCCGTTTTTCTTTTTCTTTTTTGGAAAAAAGCATTTAATTATTTTTATCCTTTTTTCCAGTATCTCTCTAAATACTAATAAATTTTTAAAAAGATTGGCAGCTCTTCTCTACATGATAATGCTCAGAATTTGCTATGGGGTTCACTGCCTGCACTTACGTACAGATGCACAATTCCACTTACCTCCTACTCTCCAGCAGGCTTTTCTTTCTAATTGCAGAGCCAGAGAACGAAAGCATCTGTAGTCTTGTGGAAAAAAAGTGGTCCTGTGCTCTTGGAGAAGCTGACATCCAGTGTGAGCTTTAGCATGGATCGATGCACTGGATTTCTGCAGTTTTAGCTGCCTTGCTGGTGGCAGTCATTATCCCAGGGGCTGTAGCTAAAAGGCCAGAAGCACACGTAGGAAATCCATGCTGTCCAGATGGGTGAGTTGTCTTCAACTCAAGCAAGCTTGACGATGATGCTGGACTCTTCAGAACCAGGTGCTCAAGTATGGCTGGTGACAGAAATCACGTAGGGTGGCTTGAACATTTTCCGTCACAATTTGATGGGATAAAGCCCTGTCTACAACCACAGTTGACCTACTTTCATAGATACTTTGCACTGGCCTTCAGTAAAAACATCTGAGAAGTGATCCAAATATGTCTAATGACCAGCCTTTAAATCCTGTGCAGTTGTTGTCCTCTGAGATTTTACTTCACCACCTCTGATTAACAGGTGTGATCAGATCATTCCAAAGTGTCCAGATCACTGTGGAAATTTAATAAGAAGTGCCAAAAAGTGCCAAGTGTCTTTTGGAACTACTCTGCAGCTAGATTAGCAAGCCAAAGATTGCTTTGGCTGCCTCAAATAGCGCCCTAGGGTATAATCTATCAAGCCTTTATCTCTAATAGGTGTTGTTTAATGTTATCCTCAATGAATAATGGATTTGGAAATAGTTTTCATTACCAGTTATGCAAGCATTGCACTCTGCTTTTGTTCTAGGCTGTTCTTTTCTTCCTAATTATCCATTTTATCATCTCCAATTACATTTGGAAAGCAAGCAGAAGTAAATGTTCTTAAATCTGGCAATAATCCATAAGCTTTCCCCTGAGATCTTAACTTTTTTTGCACTTCTCTGCACTTCCCTCTTCATGCAATTAATTCTTTTCTCTTTGTTACTATTTTCTAGTTCTCCTGGGAAGAGTGGAAGGAAAGGGAGGAGCGCAGAACAAGCACCTTTTTTTTTTCTATTTCAGCTCATTCCCCTTTCCGCTTAGTTTAAAATCCTGTTGCATTTCTCACAGATGTTTGGCCATTAGCTTAAAGTAAACAGAATTCTCTTCATCGCTTTCATTCCTCTTCCTTTTCCTCTTCCTTGTCTCTGTGTCACCCTTACTATTTTTTTTGACACATCAGAGAAGACTCTAGTCCTTCCTATTGCTCAGGCCTGTTTTTTAGCTTTTCTTTGGACATCTCTGCTATATGCAATTCAATACTGAATCACTAATTAAAATTAAGCCCAGTAAGTAAAATTGAAATTAATAAAAAATAATTAAGTAAATTTGAATTAATCTCCAAGATTATTCAGGCTCTTTTATTAGATGGTACTACACACATGGTAAACTTTCAAGCAGCCCATATTTTGTTTTCTCCCCACTGAGGGCTTCACACCCAAGCAGGAGTAATTCCTTGTTCCCAGTGAAATCCAGAGAAGCTCTCTACTGCAGTGCTTTACAGTGGGATCTGCCTTGAAATGCTCAACCTCCGGGATGTTAGCCCAAATGTGACAGCAAGCAAGTGCAGAATTACTGTCTGCATAGTCCAGGAATTAGAACACAAAACTGGGTTGGTCATCAGAGGTTCAAGAGGTTTGGACTACATGCCTTGTCAAGGGGGTAGGATCATAAAATCATTTAAGTTGGAAAAGACCTTTGAGTCCAATCATTAACTTAGCACTTCCCAGTCCACCACTAAACCATGTACCTAAGGGCCAGGTCTGTGTGTTTGTAAAACACCTCCAGGGATAGTGACTCACCACTTCTTTGGGCAGCCTGTTCCAACGCTTCTTCAGTGAAGAAATTTTTCCTAATATCCAATTTAAACCTCCCCTGATGCAATTTGAGGCCGTTTCCTCTTGTCCTATCATTACTTAGGAGAACAGACTGACCATGTACCTGGCTACAATCTCCTTTCAGGTAGTTGTAGAGGCCTCACCTGAGGCTCCTTTTCTCCAGGTCAGACAACCCCAGCTCTCACAGCTGCTTCTCATAAGACTTGGGTTCCACACCTTTCACCAGCTCCAGTGCCCTTCTCAGGACTTGCTCCAGCATCTCAATGTCTTTCTGGAAGTGAGGGGCTCAGAAGTGGACATGAACTTGAGGTGTGGATGTGGAGGATGGATGTGGAGGAACTGGAAGGAAGATAGGGCTTATGGTAAGTGTCAGACTTGGAGAGTATGCCTTGTGGTCAGCTTCCTCAGGCTTTTATTGTGATTTACACAATATGGGAATTTGTTAATTCAAAAAAAGTGCAAAGTCACATGATTACATTATGCTCCTCTTCTCTTAAAGGTGAGCATCCATTCTTCACAAATGCACTGATCAGTTATAAAATTTTGCCCAAAAGGTAAAAAGAGATGCCCTCCCCCCAAAAAAATCCCCAAAATGAAACCCATCAGAAATCCTAGGTCGTAAATTTTCTGAAACAATAGAGGACTTTTGGATATACAGGATTGGCAGTCACGTGGAATGATAATTCTGGGGGAGAAACACCCAAAGATTGGGAGCATGGAAGACTGAGGATTTTGTTTTAAGGTAAGAAATATGCTTGAAGGAAATGAGACAGGGGCATAAGGACAGAATTACATCACCTAACAGTGCTTTCTGAGGTGCACACATCTTGCTCTTCGTTTAGATCTTTGGCCCATCTGACAGAAATATGGTAATATTGGAGAAAGCCTATTACTACTACACTGATTAAGATTGCAAAGACAGTATTTCTGAATTCTGTGTGAGTTAGATCATAAGACTAGGAAGCTTACTGCTATGTGCAGTAACAGTTTGTCTAAATAAGTAAGTCAGAACCTCTGAGATAGAGTTCAGGAAGGCTGCCTAGAACACAATCAGGTGAGGTACTACAAGGGTTCATTTTACAGTTCAATTTTCTCTTTTTTATTTTTTTTTTAAATTTTTTTTTAATATTTTTTAATTTTTTTATTTTTTTCCTGAGATTTCCTGCAAGCTTGGCCTTTCCTACCTTTAAGTTAGAATTTACCCACAGATTTCAGTGCAGACCTGAAAATGAATCCTACTGCTTGTTTCACCAGTGCCTGAACCTTTCCAAGGCAGGGCATCTGCTACAGTTGCCACAGCCACTGACAGGGGAGGGAATACCTGACTGGGCCAGAGCTAGTGCTGGAGAGAGATCTGGCTGGTCAGGCTCACATGACTCCTTTTGCAGCCAAGGAGCAGCAAGGCTGGCTAGTTAGGGCTCTACATCTGCCTGTCTTTTTGCTTTAGCCTTTCTTTTCCTCTCTCTCTTTTGCTGAACTTTTGGCTGTGCATTTAACCGTCGTGCAGATCTTACTTGTTCGTGTTTCTGAGAAGCCTTCAGGCAGTTTTGTATGGGTTAGTGGTGAAAAACAGGTACCTGAATCTTGGGAAGATTATGTGAAAGGGCAGCTTTATGGTTGAGGTGAAGTGCCATCAAAGGATTCACGGTCTCTGTGTCCTGTAAAAGTAAGTTTGTCAGTGGTGCTGTTGGTTGAGTAAGTTTGTCTGAGTTTGGGCTTCCTTGGAACAGTTTATCCCTCAGGAGCCTGGTAGGATGGCTGCATGGATAGAAATGCATAACAAACTCTGAGCAGAGTGGCTATTACGTTCATGCAGTGTGAATTATCTTATTAGTATTTAATAAGCTTAATACATTGTTTCCTCCCTTCCATTCCCCTTTTGTTTCAGAGAACTACAAATAAAGAAGAAGGATTTTTTTATTTCCCATCAGCAGTGACTTCTTAGGGTACAAGATTCAAGGAATGTTCTTGGCTTGTGTGTTAAAGAAGCATTCATTTATTTCTTCATGCCAGTTAAAGAACGCCAGTCCCAGGAATTTAGAAATCAGTTTGCATGTCCTTGTAAATTTGTCAGTATGTTCCTTTTTATTTATTTGAAGTCTCAAAATAATTGTTCTTTGATATTTTTAGGGAATCTGAAAACAAGAGGGTGGTAATATTTTAGTTGGTTTTTTTTTTTTTTAAGTTACATTAGAAACTAAAAGAAGTAATTTTCTTATATCCTGTTTTATAAACAGAGGTGTGCCAGATTTTTTCCTTAATTTTTAATAAAAAAGTTTTAAATATGTATTTAAATATAGAGTGCTTTTAAGAATGAATTTGCTGATAGTTTATGCCAAAGTGTTCTGCAAAGGAGGATTGAGAACAGGACAGAAGAGCCTTGTTTTATTTATTTTTCTGGTTTCTCTGTTCAGTTTAAGCTTTTTGTAGAGTTTTCTCAAGAATATGTTTACTGAAAATACAGCATTTAAGCTGGAAATAAGAAGGGAGTACTTGGGTTCTTGTGACTTGAATAACCTTTCCCAAAAACATACATGTATTCTGGTTTCTGGGAGCTGCATCTGGCTCAGGAAGCCACCTCCACAGATGGAAGTAGCTGGAGATAGCTAAGTGTGGGGGGAATTGCCACTGATGCTGACCTGCTCCTCCAAGACACCTGCTTATAGCTGGTGCTGGAAACTTGCTACTGGGCAGTTGTCCGACCCAGCATGGCCTTCCCTATCTACTGCCTGATGGCCTGGATTGCCCTGAATATGGAGAACAGGGTTTGCTCGCCAGCACTGCTTCCACAGGGGGTTTGTGGGTGAGCGTTGCTGCAATGGCACATCCCTGGCATCCAACTGGAAAGCTGCTTTCCTGAGAACCATCCACTGCAGTGTGGGTGTGTAAGGCCCAGTTGTTGGTAGTTAATTTTTCCCAGTCTTCAAAGGGGAAAGTGAATTGAATCACTTCAGTAGCTTCAGTCTATCAAGTGAAAAGGTGTGGCAGAAACATCGCGTGGCACATTCCACTGCCAGTATACTCTCCAAATCAAATCATTACAAATAGCATTTGACTCAAGCACCAAGAGAATACTTTTACGAGCTTGATCTGCAGCCTTGAAATGTCAACAGAGAAACTCGAACTCTTGTGCTTTTGAGTTTTTTTGCCTGTGTCCTGAAGGTTTCAGATACTGTTTCATACTTAAGCATGGAGTGCTGGGCCAAGACTGAGAGGTCTTTTTGTTGCCTGTGCTGGCAAACGGATGTGGTGCAGATTAAACCAGCAGCACCGTGCTCTCTGAAGATTCACAAATGTGAAAGCTTGCTGCTTCCTGGCTACCTATGTGCATTTGTTTCTTCATCCTACTTAGGAGTGGCCTCAGCTGTGTTTCTGGGAGGCAGAATATATTTCTTTATTTTTCCTTACAGAAGTCACAGGAATCTCTGTGTTCAGGGGTAGAGTGGTGGTTGTTTTGCTTGGCAAGTCACAGAACCTGTGTACTGTGCACATGGATTGAAGTGTGTATCACAGCTCATCCCCTCCTTTCGAAGAGGACAGAAGCAACTAGCAAGCGGTGACAGAATTTTATCAGGTGGTAAAATTCTGATTCATGAACATGAACAAAGTTTTGGAAGCAGAACAGTGAGCTTTCCTTTTTCACAGTTTTCTCTGTTCCTCCATTGAAAACTCAGGCACAACATATATTTTCCATGAACCTTCTTACTCTTCCCTGTCTACAGACCCTCTCTTCTCCTTTAACACCTGGCTTCTGTGACATAAAAGTAATAAGTCTGAAAAAGGATGTGGATCCGAAGTGGAAGAGGCAGTACATGCCTCATGCCAATGGAAGGAGGCACAGGTTGCTGTGGAACTCGGCCTCCCCAGGAAGAGAGAAAGTGCCCAGGTGGGTGAGGTGTCTGTCCTGCTGGTTTTCCTGACTGCTGCATCCATCCTGCCCTGGGTCTAAGGACAGAAGAGCTGGCAGCACTGCCAGTAATGGTGGGAAAGAAATGAGAGTTTGGAAGCTCCTGTAAAACCCATAAGCAGGTAAAGAAACTCTTAAAAATGCGTATAGTTCTGTGACAGTCAAAACAATGAGGTCCAATATTTTTTTCTGCTAGGCACTGGTGGTTATGTTATGAAAATATCCACCGCAGCCCCACCTCTGGGACTAGCTCTTGAGAGGCTTTGGAGGGATATCTCAGAGGGACAGGACAAAAGATTCCAAAAGAGGCTCTTACCCCAGGATTATTCCAAGACGTCTATTCTCGGGGTTCCGTGGGCCAAGAACGAGAACAAGGAAGTACAGGAGTCTTAATCTAGTCTTCCACTCTGGGAGGGTGGCTGGCACTCAGCCAATTAGGTCAAGAAAAGAAGGAAAGGTCAAACCATATGGTTACAGGCATTAGAGGTCTTGGGGGGAAAAACTGCTCCCCAGAGAACAGCAATGCCTGATTGCATTCACATTGTCCCTAGAGTTAGCTGGCTAGTACATTTAGAGAGGGATGAAATTCATGTCAAAAAAGCCTACTGTCAACCTGAAAATGTATTTATAAAATTCGTTCCAGTCCCATCATTTTTTTTTCCAGTTAAAACTTTATCATGAAAAAGCATTATGGAACATCATTAACTTTCTGGGTTTTTAAATTAATGATTAAAAATTTTGATATTTTGTTGGAAAATCAGCTTTCATTTTGAAATTTCTTTGATGATATTTGATATTAAATGCTTTTCCTTTTCAAATATTTTTGTAGCCACTTCCTTTCTATCAAATAAAATATTTTTGATAATCTAATGGCAGCTTCTTCTTTTACTCTCACATTTTAACATTTCCATGTGGTGCTCATATTTAAGTGAAAGAGTGAGGACAGAAGAAAGAAGGGATGTTACATTTACTTTTCCCTAAATTCCTCCTATTAAATGTGTAGTCCATGTCTTTTGCGTTGTCTTGATCTTTCCTCTTTCTTTGTTCACCTCCATTCCACACCAAATCATAAAAAGAAATAATTGTACAGGTGTGTTTTCCCTTGACTTCACTAAGCCTTTTTTCAAGAAATAGTTACAAAATTGGAGCAAATCTATGATTAAAATGTGCTACTAATGTAAAAAGGCACATAATAAAATGTGATCATTGAGTTTCAGCTGAAAAATACTTGTGTTTTTGTTTTCCCGTAATCAGTTGGTGGCTTGTGTTGGTTACTATTCCTATAGTTTAACTGTGAATTCCAATGCCTACTCTAGTTGAGATTTCTTTATTATGTCTTTTATAACCTCTTTTTATGATTTTCTTATCCCTTTAAAAATATTTCATCCTTTAGGCTATAATTTCCTCCATTTGATTGTTAGCAACAGATGACTTTATTTTCTTTCATCTCCTTTCTTGTTCAAAAATTAGAGGGAAAACATAGTTGTTAATAATATTTTGTTATATTAACAAAAATAATCTATGTACTTTGGTCATCATAAATAGTCCCATATTAACTTGGAAGTATTGAATAAGCTGAGACCTCAATATATTACTCGTCTGTCACTCATAACAACAACATCTGATTTTGGCAGGAGCTCAACAGTGCAGGTTTGAGTTTCATGACTTCAGACAGTTCCTAATATTAGAAAGATAGATGTACACAAAGATAGCAGAGAAGTCAATGAGAGTGGATCATCTTTATCTACAATTTTAAACTGGTCACTTTTCCTGCAGTCATATGCAGGTTTTTAATCAACACATTCTCTGTTTTTTTGTTTTTTTGTTCTTTTTTTTTTTTTTAATGCTTTTTGGAAATGGAGGAATCCCCTGTTAAATCAAATATTGTGTAAACGTCAATGAAACCCTAACTTGGTTCTGTAATACATATTTCCAGAGTAAGATTTTGCTTACTCAAGTTTGCAGACTTCTGTTCTGGCATCCCTTACAAGGACTGTATGTTTATAACTGTATGAAAAATTAGTTTAATCTGTGCCTGAATGTGCACTCACATTCTGAAGTACTAAAAAAAATCACTGCCTCATGACTAATTAGGTAGGCCTTGGGGATTTGTCCATTAGTGATAAGGTGATTTCTAGATTTGATAAATCAAATAGGACTTTCTTTCCTGGGACATCAGTTTAGTGTTAGGAAAAGCTTTGAATTAAAACTGGTTTGAATGAAAGTATTAGCACTTTAAGGAAAAAGGAATACTCTCTCACTGGACATTTCAGATGTGAAACCCATGGGATGTAAGTCATGCAGATTCACATTCTTCAGACACCTGTTCTCAAACTAATACATATTTCTGATTTTCTATTTGGCACTAAGGATCCTGGTGTTGGGCAACAGAAAATGTGCATAAAGATCATCTGGGTACGCTTGAGGCTGTTACAGAGTGTTGGGAGGAAAAGGGAAGCTCCCCACTGGGTGAATGTACTTTGTCTCCCTTAATGCTCAACAGCCATAGCAAGGAAATTAATTTGTTTAACCTTTTGAAACTAATTTGCGTTAAACCATTTTTAATATTATGTTTCTAAGACTTAGTATGTTCATCTAAATCCTGACCTTTCTTGAACAGATTGTGATAGTGGTGGCAATGGGAATGCTATTGAATGGCATATAGGAAATATGAGGCCTAAGTAATATATTTGATTGCTGATGATCAAGCAAGAACCTAAGTTCCTTCACAAGGATATGTTTTTTTAATAAATCTGTTCCAAGTTTTCCATAAAAGTTTCAATGTTTTTGACCCTCACCAGGTGGTTAGATATGTTGCTGTTTGGTGCATATACTTTTGATAATATTTTTCTGAAATTAAATTTTCATCCTGCATTAACGGCTAAATTCCAATTGTATATACTCTAAATTAATTACTAATTTTAAGTGAAAGAAATAAAGTAAGGATAATAACAATGTTAGGAATAATTTCTTATCAAATACATTGAATTTATGAGAATTACTACAGTAAAATATTTGGTAAATTGCATTACATCAAAATAACCCAAAGCTAATTAAATTTCAAACATTGCATACAATATTTTTACTTCGTTTAAACTGAAAAAGAACCTGGTAGCATTCTTTAAGAAAACAAAGTCAAAAAGAAATGTATATCTCTAGTCTGCAACAATTTGGTAGTACAGGTGGTAGTTGTGGCATACTGATGGCTGACACAGCAGGGAGCAGATAATGCTGTGTAACCTGACGTTTCTCCATTTTGTTCTATTTCTCTTAGCAGAAATAGAAACTGCATTAAACCGGCTACTGTCTTCTATGTGTGAAGTCACATCATATATGTAAACAGATTAAGAAATATCTCTTATTTCCATTCTCCCTTTAAAGCACAAAATTAATATTTAAGTGTTTGCATTTCTATTAGGGACAATTTTATCTGCTAGGGAGAAAAAAGTCTTCAGCTGAAGCAGGAATCACTGAGGTAGGAGGGTTATGTTTTATTATTACATTAGAACATACTGGAAACTATTTTTTCCTGGTTGTAGAGAATAGGATCTTTACGGTTTAAATCACTGCTTGGACTTTTCAATCATAGAAGGTCACTAAAGGAGTTTAAATATCTTGTATGAGGTTGGAGTTTTCCAGGAGATGGTTTATGAGCAATGTATGTATGTTAGTGTTTAGATCAGGTGTGTCACCACACCCTTGTAAACTTGCAAAGATTTGTGTAGTGACTTTGAACAAATTGTGGTGGCTGTCTGTTACAAAGGATTATCTTTAGGCTCTTAAGGGCCAATTGTAGCACTGAGATTAGTACATTTTGTTCAAATAGCTGTGGATTTCAGTTTTACATGGGAGGAATTAAGAGAGTGATATTATTTAGTCCTGTCTGTATGTTAAGACTAAACCATAAATTTATACTCTAAACTGAGGGGATAGGGAAGGATGAAGATATTATTAGTCTATTTCTGTTTATTTATACTAAAAGTTCCCACTAACTTTATGGTGAACTGTCCCTTTAGAACATACAGAAACTCGGTGATAGCAGTCAGAATTAAATTTTTTGGGGAGTGGCGAAGAAAACTATTTTGAGGATGTATTAGTATAGTGAATAAAAAGGGGTCCAAATACTGAGTTTTTCCATGGATGCGGAATATCCATGGAACTTGCTGGCTCTGCTATTTCTCTTGTTAAGTATTCTACTAATATACAAAAAGGCAATCTCAGAAAATTGGTTCAATCTAGTCCTACTCCGAGACATGTGAGCCCACAGCTTGAAAAGATTGACTTGGTTTCTTCTGGCTCAAGAATTAAGCTACCTGCCAAGAAGGTAGAATAGAGATGCATGTTTCTAGCAATTTAAATTGATAAAACTGTTCTGCACACTACGTTAAATGGTGTTCTTTATCTATGAATTGAATTTTTTAGGAAATCATAATGTACTACCAGGGCAGGTGAACAGTGGTTGTCCCAAATATACTTCCAGCTGAAACTTTATAAACTGATAGATATATTTTAAAAAATAAGTGGAGTATAAAATGCAGTATTTGTCAGATTGCTGATTTAATGCAATTGCCTATTTAAGCAATTCACTACCAAGTGCCAGATCCTGCACCTGGGGTCACAACAACCCCCTGCAGTGCTGCAGGCCAGGGGCAGAGTGGCTGGGAAGCTGCCTGGTAGAAAAGGACCCGGGAGTGTTGGCCAACAGCAGCTGAACATGAGCCAGCTGTGCCCAGGTGCCAGGATCAGGACAGTGATTGTCCCCCTGGCCAGCAGGACCAGGACAGTGAGTTTCCCCCTGTACTTGGCACTGGTGAGGCTGCCAAGTTTTGGGCCCCTCACTACAAGAAGGACATGGAGGTGCTGGAGTGAGTCCAGAGAAGGACAAGGGAGCTGCTGAAAGGTCTTGAGCACAAGACTTGTGGCTGAAGGAGTTGGGGGTATTTCATCTGGAGAAAGAGAGACTGAAGGGAGATCTTGCAGCTCCCTAAAACTACCTGAAAGGAGGTTGTAGCCAGGCAGCAGTCAGCCTGTTGTCCCAAGGAACAAATGATAGGATGAGAGAAAATTACCTCTGATTGTGCCAGAGGAGTTTCAGGTCGGATATTAGGATAAATTCCTTTGTCAGAAGAGTGGCCAAGTATTGGGACAGGCTGCCCAGGAAGTGGATGAGTCCCCATTCCTGGGGTACTTAAAAATGTGTAGATGTAACATTATTTAGGGACTCTGCTTAGTGGTGAATTTGCCAGTGCTCAGTTAACAGTTGAACCTGATGATTGTAAAGGTATTTTCCAATGTAAATGATTCTATGATTCTGTATATATCAGAGCTAAGAAAAGTGGGGGAAGCAGGCATGTAGAATAACACCAGTGCCCTGGTTCCAACTGCGTAAAGAGGTATTCTACTCTGTTTCAAGTCTTCCTCACTCTGCATTAAGCTCTTGGGTACAGTGACACTGTTTCTGTTTTTATCCAAGGCTTTGTACTCTGTCTTGTAGATGGTGTACATCCTCCTTGCTGTGCTTTTATCTCACATGGGTGCATTTCTTTCCCTTAATTGGCATTCCTCTGGCCATTTATTTCACTGTCTTTGCCTTTAGTTTTTCTCTCCATATGATTGTATTTCCAGCCCATTGACTTGCCTATGATGGAATACAGTAGCATAGCCCCCACCCTGTGTGTTTTGCAGCTTTCATAGATCCCAATTGATAAATAAAACAGAGGAGAGTATAACACAAAGCAAATGAAATAAATTATGTGTTTGACCACAGAGGGGTTCCTGAGATGATCTGCACAATGTCTGGGATGTACAGTGAAAAAAACACTGAGAAAAATGTTACCACTTAGCTAGGCTTTGTCTGAAGTATGGTAAAGCATGCCACTGTTACATTTAAAATTGATCCAAGGCATGATTTTTCATAGAGGTTTCTGAAAACAATGAACAAGACATGGCCAAAGCAAATTTTCTGTAGTAATTTTAAGAGCTATGACAAAATCTCCAGTTTTGTGTATTTTGTGTACTTATATCAGTACCCTGGTTTGTCTCTCACCATGATAATTGGCAAGTTTCCCCCTACTTCAGTTCTGCCACATTACCTGCCAAAAGGTACAATTTCAGTGATGCAAAGCTTCTCCTAAAACCACAGTGATAGAAGTCATGTATGTGGTAGAATACTTGCAAGCACGTACACAGTAATATGCACTGTGCTTTTCAAAATGTAATTTTTTTTCCCCAGAAAACCCCCACCAAATAGTTCAGAATTTGTAGTGTTAGAAAGGTTTTCTTTATCTTTAAATAACCAATGGCAACAGCTCTGGTGTTTACTTCTATACTACTACTACTTTGAGTCAATGCTCGAGTTTCCTTTTCTTGTTAATAAGAACAGGGAAGATACAAGGAGCCTTTTTAAGCTACCCTGTTTATGTGGGCTTGAAACTCACTTTGTGAAAAATTCAGTTTAAATGTTGGGATATCCTGCAGAATAACACAGATCTTGTCGGTTTTTTTAATACCAAGTTGTCTATTTTGATTGAAGATGTTCTCTAATGATGTATATATTTTGATACAGCTGTACAATTCTTTCTGAGAAATTTAATCTGTGATTTTATTAAGAACTTCTGTGTGTGTTTGGGGTTTCCTTTAATTTATTTATTTTTTCTTAATGAAGGAGAACAAATTGGTTTCTTATCTCATGTTCATATTATTTTCAATTTTTTTCTTGCAGAGTTGGGAGTCTGCTATGTAGGATTTTGAATTGCATTCTCTATTCCTGTGTTAATCCAGAAGGTTTTGTGAGCCAGTTGCATTGAAAGGGTGGGATTTTCAATTTTTTTGCCTTATGACTGTAAGGTGAGGGTGACTACATTTAAAGGTTAGAACATGAAATTTTTTCCTGTCCTTGTCCTGTTAAGATATGCAGCATATTTCCCTTTCCTTGATCACAGATTCTCTACTGCTGTTTGCATTTTTCAGTAAAGCCTTTTTTCTTCAATAACTGACATTTACTGGAAACAAGGAAATCTTGACATTTTATAGAATGGAGAATTGTAACAATCGGATTTCGAATGACTAGGAAATTATGAAAAAGTTAGCTGTTAAAGGAACAGAAAGTAACTTGTAAAGTAAGAAAGTAACATGTATTTCCTGTAATCCCAAGAATAGTATTTTGCTGTAATTTATTTTTTACAAGGTTTACAAAACTGGAAGAACAGGGATAACGAAACAGCAACCTTGAAATCAGAGGATATTTTATTGTTGGATGGAGCTTGAATTTGGTCACTAACTCATCTGTTCAACTTTTGAGTCGGATTCTTTGCATTTTTGTTTATACCTTTATGGTTAAATTATTAGATTCATAGATTTACAGTGACATTTTACAAACGTATGGGTCTGCAACCATAGTTTTTACTTGTGAAAGAATTGAAAACAATCTTTGAAATGTGTTTACAGCTCACCCAATTACCTTAAGAGCATATCCTTTAAAAAAAAAATTGCTTCCTCTCCACAAACAAACAACTAGAAGCCTTAGCCTGAAGATGAAAATGGTTCCGACGGTAGGAGGCTATTTTTAAACTTCAACAGATTTATTTTAAAGTTTGATTGATCTACTTTCTTTTGAGGTCTGGTGTTTTACTAGAGCAGTTAGCAGGTTTAGTTACGTACAGACACAGGCTGAGATTTATGAACGTTTCCCGTGTATAGAAAGGATAGCCGATGTCGGGTTGTGAAGTCCAAGGCATTATCCCTTTTACAGCACAGCCTAGGTTCCCGTCTAAATTTACCACCTTCTGCTCCTGATGGTGTGTTATCGTGCCCACGATACATCTTTTCTTGAAAATGTGTTTCTGGTTCAGCTTCCTTGCTCCCGAGACTTTTCTATTTTGGTTCCCAGTGTCATGTGATCCCCCTGGCCAGTGAGAGCCCCGCAGAGGGAATGGCAACAGCCTGCTGGGAGCAATGTAAGTCAGAAAAAAACTCTTGGCTTTTGCAGTTTCTGTCCCTCACACTCAGTTTTTAACGCTGCTTTTACCCTGAACCTTTGCTGGGCATGCCCAGTTATACTTATGGAAATGCTTGGAAGTTGAGTGTTTTGGTTTGGATTTAATTTTTTACTCTTTAATACTTTACTTTTCTTACTATGTTCCTTTTTTCCTGTGTCCTGCAGTGTCACCGAGAAGCTTAAAAAAGCAACAGAAAACAAGCCAAAGGCATTGCAAAAGTTGCCTAAACTGTGTTTTAAGGTGAATATTTCAGGTGTAGTAGTACTTTGTTTAATGTGTGCTATAGACGGTGTCGTAAATCCTGTGCTGCAGTTGCGAAAGAACAGTGTGACCCCCCCCTGTTCTGTCCTCTAGCCCTCAGTCAAAATCCTTCATGTAGGCAGAAAGGCAATAGTAAATAAAATAATCTGAAATCACATACTGGTGCCTTTACCAAGTGGCTGAGACATAATGGGGAAAGGATTTATTTGAATTAGAGGACAGTCACACCCAAGGCAGTATATCGTTTTTCTGGTATGAATGAAGTGAAATACTGTATGAAATACTGAAAAACTGATGCTGAGCAATACTTATAGCACATGATATTGAAACCATGTATTTAGTGAGATTTACCAACGGGGTGCTTCCTGGTACAAACTAAGAGTCTGATCTTTCTATTCTTTAACACAGGCTCTGAACTCGTTTGGTAAAATTTACTTGGTAATTATGGAGTAATGATTTTATCTAACTGCATTTTTTTTTCCTTAGATAAGTATGATTTTCTGAAAATCATTCCCCCCCCCAGCTGGATATATATATGTTTTACTTATTTTCTGTTTTGGGGGTTTTGGCTTTTGTTTTGATTTGACTTGGTTTTCCTTTTTTTCCTTTTTCTTCTTTCTTCCAAATTACATGTATTTTCACTGGAGTTTACTTGAAATTTTTGGACTTATCATTTAAGTGTTGCTAAGCTTATTTTGAACTTGGGTCCTAAGTGGTATGCCTTGATATCATATAAAAGTTAGAGAATGAGTGTTTGGAAAAACATGTAATGAAATAAGCTAGAATCTTTCTATTTCCCTTCATGGCCTATAGCCTGGACCTCCTGTCACATCACTTGGAGGTGCAGAGGTCATTACTGAACATTGTTTTATTTTATTGTGTTTCTGATCTATGCCCTAACAACCAGGTAATAAATGCAGGACTGTTGGAAGACTTTCTTCTTTTTCCCCCTTCCCCAAATCAATTCTGAACAGAGAAGTTTCATGCAATGGTTACACTGAAGTAGAAAGAGCACATTAGGTTTTCAGTTCAGTTCTCATCATCATCATAGGCACTGGAAAAAAAAGTTCGAAATTCAGTGTTGGTTGAATTGTTGCATTGTCAGAAGAGCAACAGTATCTCTGGGTAAATACCTGACTCAGAAACTGAAATAATTAGAAAAAGCCATACTCATTGTGCAAACTAGATGAAATTTGGAGCCAACCTTACAGAACTTTCGCTTAAAGGTTTGTGTTGCTGGTTTTGATGACAAAGTGAAGCATGTGCAGGAGTAAAGATCGTTTATAATGATTTAAAGAAAAACATTTGTCCACTAGATTATAAACGAAGTTCTAACCCAGTGTTGCCTATTTGCTTTCGCTTCATGAGTTTCCATGGTACCAATGTGCAGATGATGGGAATTTTGAGATTGCAGCTCAGAGCTGGATTTCCTATTGCTTCCTACAGCATAATGCTTGGGCTTGTGAACACGGGCCTAAGAACTGTGCCAATCTTGTGGTAACCAGAAAAATTGTAATAGGTAAAATATAATGAATTAAATTAGAAGATCTCTTATATTTTCTTTTTCTGTTTTTTTTTAAATTTTTCCCCTACTGATTTATTTACTTAATTTGTGCTCATTGGTTGTCTTTGTGTCTGAAAAGCATAATAACATACAAAAAAATAAAAAGGGGGTGGTGGACAGTAAAAAGCTTGGCTTTGAGGACAGTCAAACAGTTGCACAGGTTTCCCAAAGAGGTTGTGGAGTCTCCATCCTTGGAGATAATCCCAAGCAGACCCTGCCCTGACCCCAAGTAACCTGCTGTGGGTGGCCCTGCTTGAGCAGGGTGTTGTGCTGCATGACAGGGACTATGGGATCCTTTGGAGCCCCAGTGATCCCATAAGTCTCAGAATTCCCCTCTGCCATTTGAAGTCATAGGTAGCCCTGGTACTCTGGGGAGAGATCAGAAGGCATGTGTAGACTTTAATCTTAGGCTTTAATCATAGTTTAGACCTTGTCTTTTTGCTGCCTCAGTTGAGTCATCAGTCATTCATTTGGCATGATGACCATGTTTGTCTTGCTGGCACTGCCCAACACACCCTGCCTGAAATGTCACTGCCCAGCAAGGGATAGCACACTGTGAGCAGCTACTCCAAGGTACTTCAGGCAGCACTCTCTAATCCCATGTCTTTTGTCTGCTGTCTCCTCAGGCACTGAGGAGATACTGATGAAAAGAGAATGAGAAAAGAGTAAAATTAATGGGAGTACTGCAGGAAAAGTATAAGTAGAAAGTAAAGGGACAGAGCTAACAGGGACTGAGTTCTTACACCCATCTTGCTACTCTACTTGAATCTCGCTGTGGCATCTCCAGAAGCTGAGGAGGCGATGTAGATTGCACAAGCTATGCCAGGGTTTGTGGAAGGAGGGGAGGAAGAAGCAGATCCCACAGGAGCCCTTGGAGGCTAATGAAAAACATTAAACTCCAATCCCAGATATTGTATGCAGAGTTGTACTCTGGAGACCTGATGAGTGGTAGGTACAAGGGAACATGAGATCACTGGGAAGGAAATGAAAATACAAACACAGAGAAAAGAGAAAACAAAATCTTAATTTTTTATATATGGCAAAAGCAACATAAAATGCACATGAAAGGTGTAGATAGTTCAAGTAATACATTTAACATTAACATATGGATATAATTTAAAATAAAAATGGCAAAAAACTAGTAGCTTGACTTGCGTTTTGGAAAGACTGTTTTAAATCTTTCTGCCGTAGTGCTGTAAGTGATGATTTTGCTTAAGGACTATTCATCTTGATGAGATTTGGAACACTTATCCTGAAAGCAATTGCCAACATAAATCCAAACAGGTGTGACTGTGAATAAATTCAGACTGGAGCTGGAAAAGTAGATGGGTTCAGCCTGCTATCAGAGGGGTAGGCTAGGACATGTCGCTGTTTACAACAGGCTCAGGGAGTTGGCTGCAGGAGGTAGCAAGGATCACACTCAGTTACTCAGATGTCTATTTCCATTTCTGGCTAAATAGTGTAATTGGAATTATGGCAGTATTTTTTTTTTCCTGAAGAAGACACATTTTAAAAATATGACCATATATTAATATATTATTAGCTTTTATTTTTCTTCCTTTTTGGAGAATAATGCTATAGATAAATTGGAAACAAATTTGTGCAGTGCTTTCTTGCAGATGGATATGAGCAAGGGTGAAATATTCCTTTTTTTCAGTCTTAGGGGAAAAAACCCACAAAAACTTTCAAGGAGCCAGAAGCAGCTCAGTTTAGCAGCATTCAGTTGATGCTTGCAAACTAGTCTGAGAAAGAAGAGAAATGTGGAGGAAAAAGTTTTTAAATAATTACTTGATATTGAAAAATTTGCTAGATCTACAAGGTATATATATTTTTTTGTGGCAAGCATTTGCATATTTGCATGTTTCTTTGGTCTGTAAAAACCCCTTTTCTATATTGCATGCTGAAAGTAATTTTATTTATAATTTCACTAACCTGTGGTTTGGGTTGTCAATATTTGCTTTTACTTTTTTAATAATTTCTGTTACAATTGCTTACTGCAGACAAAAGAGCAAAATCTTTTTAAGTATGTTCTAAAATCTGAATGGTAAAACTTGTTTAGTTTTTTAAATTGGAAAAAGCATTTGATTTTGCAAAAATATCTTTGGTGTGATTTTCCATATTTTTATTAATGCTAAAATAAAAATAATAGTTTTCTTGCTGAGTCCTTCAACTACAAATGATATTTTGTCTTGTGTTTGATTATTTTAAAAAATTGAGTAGATAAAGGAGAATAATCTGCAATAAAACAAAGGTAGAATTATGTGTTTATGTTTCAGATATTTTGTTTTTTAAAGAGTCCAATTGAAGTTCCATTTAGAGATAATAATTTTGTATCTGTTCAGTTCTAAATAGCTTTCATTGACAATTTTTATGACTTCCAAAAGCACCGTGATTATGGGTTAGATCTGCCAAGATGCCTTGGAGATTATCATAACTGTCAATTCAATCTTTGTATCACCTGTGGCAGTTAAACATAAACACTGTGAAGCCAAAATTGGTCAGATATGAATTTTGTCAAATCACTTGGTTTGAAATTCAAACCAACAGAAAACTAAAATCTTCTTTATATTTTGTTCTTTGAAACTTGTTGGGGAATTTCAGTGTAACTGCCTATAGTTTTGCCTTCTATGTCCTTCAAATGGAAATAAACTTGTGTCTTCAGAAATTAGGTAATTGAGATTTTGCTTTGCAATTATACAGTATTATACAGAATTTCGCTGCTGTTTTTATTGGCTTCATCAGTTTTTGAGGTAATGCACTTGAATGGTATGTGTGGGCTCACCTTGCTTGATGGCTGTAAATCGACAGCCTGCTTATTCATTCCAAAAGGCCATTTATCTAAGACTCTGCTGAGGACCTTATATATAGGCATTGACACCTTGCTTGGACACATTTGGATGAAAAAACAACCCTGAACTCTTAATTTCATGTGCTCATTAGAAAGCTGGGTGCATTTCATAATATTTTTGTCCCAGCTGGTCTGATTGTTCTCTCTTGTCAACCTGAACTTTCTGTAATTTAAACTGAGCATATTTCTTTTTGTTTCTTGTCCTGTTGTGTGTGTTGCTATATCCAGCTAAGGGCTGCTTTGCACCAAACAGGAGAGCCTTCCAATGGTGTTTCTGTATTCGCTGGTGTAACAGTGCCATGACCACAGGTAGGGGGCACAATGGTTGTTGTAACTTCTCATCAAGCTGAACAAGACTCTGGGCCCTGTGTTAGGCTTTATTGTAGTCACCTTAACTCCAGCAGCGTGCCCACTGCTTACAGTCAGAAGTGTAAGCAAGCTCTTAAATTCTAACAGTACACTTCCTCAAAAATGATGGCTAAGAGACCCTTAGATTTTGTGCAGCACACTTCACTAAGTCCTCATCTCCCACAAAAAGCTCCTCAAAGATGCTGGCTAACATAAAACCAAAGGTGCTGGTTAGCAGGTCACAACACCACTGCTCAAAGGTGTTGGCTCAAAAGCCACAACACCCTTCCACAGGCTTCCCACTCCCACAGCAAACTTCAGTATTGAGTAGAATATAATAGCCATGCTTTGCCCATGGCAAAGCAAGGGAGGAAAGAGATAAAGACAGAAAAAGGAGAGAACAGAGTATCAGCAGTGCTTAGGTCCTGTGTTGGTCCACTACATGGATAGTCTGGAGCTGGGAAAAACAATGTAAGTGAATGAGAGAGGAAAAAGAGAGCAAGAGATCCCCTCCTGTTTATTGTTAAACTGGTGCACACCTCTTAGTGTACAATAGATTTTTCAGCCCTTTGAGCATTCCTGAGCTCGCTCCAATGTTAAGGTGAGCAGGAAGCTGCCTCAGCACAGGACTGCTCCACCTCTGCAGGACCCTTTCCTCTGCTGGCATCTTTCCTCTCTTAACAGTGTCACGTTTGAGACGAAACATGCCAATGCCCGGTCCTGCACTCCTAGACCCACAAGGGCTCACTCTTGCATATGCATGTGTGGACTTTAAAGCAGGAGGGCTTCAAAGGCACCATATGAAAGAATTTTTGTCATTACATGCATCATGGAAGTTCATAATTATCTCCTTAACACCTCATTTTGTGTGGGTGGTCTTTTTCTCAATGAAGTGTTTGCTCTTTCTCCCTGGTTTGCATGCAAAGTGTCCATTGCAAACAATGGGAAAGCAAATTTAGAGAAAAAGGGAGGTTGACATAAGTAACTGAAGATGACTTTCATAATTCCTTTTGGACTTTTAACAAAAATTGTCTTAAATATTGATTTGTTTTCTTCCTTTATTTATTTTCTATTAAACCTAGCAACATAAAGGATACACTTGTAGAAATACCTTTAAAAATAAAAGGGAAAGCTGAGTCAAGAGACTCAAGAAATTTCATGAACTAGATGTCAAGTCAATGATATATTTTCTTTTTAAAATAAGGACTAGGCACAAGCAACTAATCTTTCTTCCCTCAGGGATCAAATTGACGGAGGAAAGACAAACTGTTCAGCAAATTTGATCTTTAGTTACTTAAAGGATTCAAAACTAGACAAAACATTAAACAACTCATTATGTTCAAGGTAAAATTTTTGTTCTTGGGAAGTGTATACTTTTTGAATTGCACCCATATCAGCTGCTTTGGTGTTGCCAACCCTTCAACCCAACCTGTTACTACTGTAAAACAAACAGTTCTAGTAAATACTTGGCCAGTTTATGTCCTCCCACTTGGATATCTGAATTGGGGTAGGACTATGCCTTCCTGGTGGGTTACCAGACATTGGTGCCCATCCATATGAATGTGAGGCAATGTTGTGATGAGACAGTGAGTGCCTGGTGTCCTGGTTGGCATGCATTGCCAGACACATGCCTTGAGACTGCCCAAGGAACCAGTCTTGTGTATCTGTGAGGACACAGTCTGTGTTTGGTACACTTTTGGAGCAGTGTTTTCTGTTTAGTTTACCCCAAATGGAATTTGTTTTTTTTGCGCCTCCCAGCTGCTCTGTAATCCAAGCCAATGAAGGAAATTACTTTAAAACCTCACTACTTCTGTGAACAAAACCAGTAGCATAGACACAGATTATTTTTATTAACCAATTTCCTTCCTTATTCTAGCTAACCAACCTGTCACTAATTTGTCTCAGCCCTGGATCTGCTCTGACAAGACAAATAACTTTTTATGAAATGCAGGACCTTCAGGATTTAAAGCTACCTCTGCTCTTATCAAAACATAATCAAAGGCAAAACCAGATATTTTGGATATAAGTGGAACATTCTTTCTCTTAAGAATATCCTTTAAAATTCAATCTCTTTTTAATGATTGAAATCTTGTGTGTGTGACTCCAAGGCCTCTTGCACACAAAGCAATTCCCCTCTCTTGATCTAAAGAGGAGCAGATACATTCTGCACTGAAGCAGAATCTTATTTCTGCATAGGTAAGGCACTATGACCTGCTTCTCCATAGGCAAAACTCATGGTGCATCTGATTCATGCTGGTAAGTTTTTGCTTTAGTATCATTTGTTGAATCCAGCCTAAGTTGGATGGCTAGCCCAGTACTGAGCTGTCATAGCAACCAGATCGTGTAATTTGTTCACGGTGCTTATCCACATTTACCCTAAAGCCCAGTTAGGCTGTTTTTCTTCTCATGGATAGGCTGATCTAGAGCTTCACTGTTCTGTCAGCTGAGAGGCTTGTAATTTCCACAGTAAATTTATTTGCAGTGCCAGCTTGCTTTATTTGTCCTAAATAACTTGTAGGTGTTGATGTTTATGCCTAATGTATTTATATGGAATAATCAGCTTTCGTCTGATCTTTGGTTTTCTTTAGTCTAAGCGAGTTGAATTTTTAGTCATCATTTGTTTAGTATACTCTTTAGCCCTCAGATCTTTATTCGATTCCAGCTGCCATTTCATCCCAAATTCTATATTGTGAAATCCTTTTCCAACTCATTGCAGTTGGCCCTCACTCTTAACTACCCTAACATAAAAAAAACCCACCAAGCCTTGCAAGTTATTTGTCAAGCCTTTTTTGGCGTGGCTCATTGGATTTTTATTATTCAATCTGCCAGAGTTTAATTTTGTCTTTTATTGTCCTCATTAAGACAACAACTTCAGGGTTTTTTTTGAAGGGCTGCTTCAATTAATGTCTTACATTGGAAGTTCACTGTTTTGGTTTTCCTTATGTTTGCTCTGCAGCACTCAATATATTCTGTGTACTACCTATAAGTATTTTGCCTTTCTGTTTTTCCACTTGGAAGTTTCTTAATTGCAACTTCCTAATTTCCTGTTTTTTCCATTTAAGCACTATTTTAGGGGATTTGTTGGCTTTGCTTTTTCCTGCATGAATGCTTAATTTAAGGGCTTTATGACTGCTATTAAAAACTGGTTGTTTGGTGGCAAAATTCCAGATTATGAGGCTCTGTCAAATTAGTATTTGCTTTCATTGTGAGTTATGTGTTTATCTGGTCTCTGAAAAATTTAATAGTGGCTAAACATTTTATTTTGTAATCATGTACAACTTTGATATTTACTTGATTGTACGGGACCATTTTCGGTCTGCTGACATAGTTTGTCTCATCTCTGGCAAATACGTATTTGCCAAATACATACACTGCATCGCCAGTCACCAGCTACAGCATAGTTGGAGAAATCAGGAATAGTAAAACTGTACTGGGTGTTCCCTTCCATGTTCTGCTCAGGGAAGATATGTTTGAATTTTCTAGCTTTTAAGAGTACCATCAGTGAGCCTTTATTCTTTCCCCTCTCCCCACCTCTGCTCAAAATAGTGTCATGCGGCTGAATATCTTCTGTTGGTAAGGATGTTTTCTGACAGCTACATTTCGTTTCCTGCTATTCATTCTTAAGTTGTGTTGTATCATGCACCTCCTGTGCTATTTTCTTCTAAGTATGTTGTATTCTGAAATATGCCAGCTAAATACGCCCTAGTGACTTTATCAATTGTTGTTAAGTTCCTAGACTGGCTTAGAAATTTTTTTTTCTGATGCCCTCCAATCTGACAATGTCTTTCTCATTAGTGTAGTCGCCAAGTGACTGAGTTTGATATGTTGGGATGGGTATTCTGCACATTTGAAGAACATGTAGTTAAAATAAAGCCAGGACCTTCCTGAACTTACGTGAAGGAAGAAGAAGGCGGTGCTGGAAAAGCATAGAGGTAGGAAGTTCTGAGTGGCAGTACTGCTTAGGTTTCTCACATCACTATTTCTTGCAGTCCATCATCTTGTTCTCCTCGGGTCTCTGCTCTTGGCATCTGGTTGCTGTGAGGCTTTGTGAGATAGACATTGGGAAACATCTCTGCTGCAGAGTTTGCCTTACAGATAATTCCCACAGAATGAGCACAGTCCTGTTTTCCGAGCTTGTGTGGCTGAAAACACCTGCTTTGATTGTTCTTGTTGACTTCTTTTGTAGTACAACCTGTAGGAGCTCTCCAAATATTTTTGAAATACAACTGGTTAAGGAAAGCAACTCTGCTTCAGTACTTGATATCAGTCTGATATCAGCATGGCATAGGTTTCTGATGGGTAATTAATTATCTGTGCAGTTAAAAGTGCTGTCCATTTCTAGTCTTTATGCGTGTATTCCCAATAGGAGGTGTGTCAGTGGTAAGCAGAGGCAAATGTGATTTGCTACTCTGTTTCTCCCTACTGAACCGTACTAAGCCAGGATTATCAAACTCTATGGGCACAGGGTAACATTGACAGCTCCTGTCTGGCCCTCTGCTAGTGCTGAAAGTCTTTGTGTGTCACTTTTCCTCAGGACAGAGTAGTGTGCCTAGCAAATGGCTTGTTTCACATGCTTTCCTGCTCCCCACCCCCATACATGCTTTTATATTTAGCGGTAATGGAAATTATGTCGTTTTCCTGAAGGAAGGTTATAAAATATTCCATGTTATATCCCTTGATTAAAAGCAGTATTTTTGTATTTATAATTCCAAGTACTGTATTTTCCTGCACATCTGGTTAGTAATGCTATTATTGTTGCATTCATGACCCTGAGGAAAATATGAACAAAACCTGCAACAGAGAATGCTTGGTTGCTAATTCTTCTCCATTGGTCACTGCATTTTTAAAGCACAGTAAACAGTTTTCCTTCATTTTAATACGTGGCAATTTGTTTTGTTTTATACTTCTACAATTGTTGAAATTTATCACAGGCCCTAGAATAGGCAAAATATATTACACAATGTTATTGCTCTTATCAGCCAAAAATCTTAAATTAGGATTTATTCAGTGAATTTGAGAAGAATCGCTTTATACTTACACATAATGTACTTATATAATGCTCTTGGTTGATATTATTTTCTTAGTCTCTAATTCTAAATTAAAACCTTGATTTTTCTGAACCAGAAAAGACTTACTGAATACTGCTGTGGATTTTTTTGCATTACTGTTATTGAGAATACCAGTTTCATTTTAAGAATTGTCTCATTTCAGTATTAGGATTGCTTTTGTTGTTTCCTAAATATTTTAGGAAACAGCGTTTCTTGCCTGAACTGCTGCCTTATTTTTGTGTCCCTTTGTTTTAGCTTTTAATTACTATTTAGATTAGTTACTAAATTTTTAGAATTCCTGAAATGCTGCCTTTATAGCTGTTTTCAATCTTTGAATATATTCTCTGCATATGTTTAATCTTGTGATTATCATTTGACTATCTAAAATTTTATTATCTCAAAACAATTACTAAATTTATAAATTTTACTTGTTCATCTTTTAAACCAAAGGTAAACCAAGTTTTAATTTTTCTTTTTTAACTTCCTGAACTCTGATATTTTTGCCAATTATAGCTTTTCCCAAGAGCCAGTAAAGTATGCTTAAAAATTTTTGAAATACTAATTATAATCGCTCGGCAAATATTTGCTTTAAATTGATTTTAATCCTTGTTGCTTTCATGCCTGTGAAACTCTTCTTTTAAAATGTGAAAGGTTTTGTGTGTGTTCATGCGTCTGTGTATAGAGATGTATGTATATGATTTAGTCTTGATGCAATTACAACTTCTTGCAGTTTAGTTGTTATCAATTACATCCCTGTGATTGTAAACTTTTTTTTTGTTAAATTATTCTCTTCCTCTTTTGTCAAATGATATGTAATTTGCCCAAGTTGGATCCAGCAATTTTTTGATTTGAGAAAGTACTGTGTAAGAATTTTAGGGTATCCAAAGATTCTTTAACACTGAAAATTCAGAAGGAAGTGCCATGTGACAAGGATGGCTCACACTCTATAGAAAGTTTTGCTCTAGTCTTCTGTTCAACTCTTTTAATCTTTCTTTGGTTATTATTCTTTGATCTGTTACTTTTCTTTCCTTGATTGTAAATTCCTGTTTTTCAATATATATCACTAACTTTATTTGTAGTGTGCTTTATATATTTAATAACATAGTTAATGTTAAGAACATAAGAGCTTTTCTGGATCTACGCCCTAGTTTCTGCAGCCTTCCTTTTTTATGAGCACTTTTATCTTGTGTTTCGCTTTCTTATCATTCATTCTTCTTTTCATATTGCTTCCTTGCCTTGTCTACACATCCCACAGTTCTCATGCAATTTTCTTTCTTGGCTTCTCTTTTTTCCTGCCCTCCTTTTCAATCTTTTACATCTCTGCTCACAATTAATAGCTCTAAAGAATGAGGTACATTATCAAGGTTACTGTTCCTGACTCTGTGTTCTTTTAGTGTCATATTAGTATCAAAACAGCCTACCCTGAGAAAGTATCTGTTCTATTGAACATATATATACCACTGGAATCATCAGGAACGCAGTCATTTACACCCTCCCCCCCTCCCCCACTTTGTTTTTATTTCTCATATAATTTCTAGATTACAATATTGGAATTAAATTGTGACTACAGTGACTGGTGACAGTTTTTCAGCCTGTTCCCTTTGCCTTCATGGAAGTGCTGATACTGCTGTCTTAGAAAAAGCAGTCGGTGGTGACATGAAGAAATACTACAAATGAAACGAAGTGCTACTACAAAATATTTCCACAGCTCTGCATTGTCTGTGTTCACATATACTTGCAAAATTATTGACACTTGTGAACTTGAAACCTTGAACCTTACCTTGTCTGGTAAATGAGAACATTGACATTACTTCCTACTTGATGAAAACTTGCTTTACTTCTATTCCTTCCTTCTTTTCTATTCTTTCCTTCCTCCCATCCTCATAATAGAGCTGTTCTGTTCATACTGATATGACTATTAAATTGAAATAGCAAGATAACTCATCAATAGCAAGATAAGTTGCCTTCTAACTTTGAAGCATATTAGCCTGTTCTGGTTGTTTATGATTGATGGTTTCAGCGGTTTTCTTCATTATTGCTAGGCAACAAGAACAGGCATGTTGATTTTCCGTTCTGTTGATGGTACATCTTTGAAAGAACAACTTTCTTGTCTCAGTTTACCCAGATATGTCAGCCTATGAGGCAAAGAAACCTTTCCTGTCTGTGTTATGTTTTGTGTTTGATCTGTGGGTCAGTTTATAAGGCAATGTGAAGCCTAAAGCACCCTCCATCTTGGTGTAGGATTTCTTGGTCTAATGGCAAGCCTGCAGAATGTTAACATAGCAAATGCTTATGAAGAATTCTTGAAGTAATGTTGCTTTGGAGCCTTTTTCTTGGAAGCAGGGGAATTGAAGGAAGAATTCACCACTGGCTGAACTGAACTGCTCCCAGCAGCGCTGTGAAGATGCTCTGGTGGTACATGCTGTGGTTTGGCTCGGGCTGGAAGGCACATTCAGCTGTGTTGCTACAAGATGTAATCTACAGGCTTCTCAGGCTGAGAAATTTCTAGTTGTATGTTACCACACTATTTCCCTTCAAGAAAAGGTTCCCAGTTACCACTCGATGCCTGGTTCAAAAGGAAACTTTTTAGTCCTTTTGTTGACGGACTTTCTACTGGCTGACAGTCACCACATTTTTTCCTCTTGCTTATTTCTTTCTTCTTGTTATTTGTTTTACTTTTTGCTCACTCTCTTCCTTTGTTCAGGCCTTACCTTCTTCATTGTCCTCCATGTTCCCTGTTCCATCTCAGGTGGAGACCAAGACTGCACTGTCTGTCCTGTGTGGTTGCTCCCTGAATGTGTGCAGCTCCCTGATTCCTTCATGGATAGCCCTTGTCCCTCTTCTGACAGGGTCTGCTGAAGGCAGAGACTGTTGGGGGAGTCTCCTCAGATCCTGCAGCTACCAGCTCTATCACATCCACAACTCCTGTGAGTGAGTGGAAGAAAGGTTTGCCTGTGTTGTCTTGAGAAGAAGGGAGGAGAAACATACCCAGAACAGTGACATCTTCAGACGTTGTAGAAGTCTCTGAATATTTTCTCCATGTTGAATGGTTTAGGAAACTTTGATTAATTTCATGGTTCAAAAATGGTTTTGCTTGCAAAAGTGTTCTCAGAGAGTACAAAAGTCAAAAGCATAATTCAGATAATTTGGACAGCTTTCAATTTCTGCAGCTTATTCTCACTTCAAAGTAAGTCAAACTGCCACAAAATCTGTGAGGAAGAGTTGAATCACAAGGCTGCAATTTTTGTATTTACCTTTGAAGTTTTTTTTTTTTTTTCCTCCTTTGGAGAACTGTTGCTTCCTTTGAGTCTGAACAAATACCATGAAAAACTTAGGCTTCATTCTTTTATAACTATATTAATGTGTATATATACACACACATATATCTATATCTATACACATGCATATATAAGTGTGTGTGCATACATACACACACACATGCATATTTAAATATTCTTGTCTGTAATGATGATACCATTAGCACAAACTAATGTCATATATCAAGAAGTTCATTTTGAAAAGATGCTACTTGTCTCTAGAGATGCTACTTGTCTCTGTCATCATTTGGGGATGGTACTTCCCAATTTAGTGCTCCCACTGAGACTCTCCAAACCATGTATTGCTTGTTCTCTTCCTCCTCCCCTTTCCCTCTGGCAGGCTGGAGATGAGAACTGGGGATAGAAAAGGTAAGATCACAGGCTGAGACAAAAAAAATTTACTAGAAACAACAATGAGATAAGAAAGCAAACAGTAACAAGAGTACTAATGACAGAGGGTACAAGAAATGAATGATTCACATGAACCCCTGGCAACAGACAGTACCTCACTGCTCCTTCTGCTGTGCTGTGTTAATCCCAGAATGGAGCCCATCCCCTATCCCTGGAAAATGATGAGAGGTCGTATAGAATACCTCTGTGTCTTAGCCATGTCATCTCCTGGCTAACTGCAAAAATTAACCCTGTCCTGGTTGGGACCAGGACTGGCTCTTACTCCCCTGCTCTCCCCTCAACATCTTTCCTTTCAGACCTGAAACTGTATTTTGCTCTGAAAAATATTGCTATACTCAAATTACGTTGTTTCTCAAAGTGGTATTTAGTGTAGATTTCTGAATTTCTGTTTGTTTGTTTGTTTGTTTTGTTTTAGGTTATTAAAGGGCCTCCTGTCACCTTTCAATACTCCTGTGTATGAGCTGGGAAAACAATAGACACTCCTGCACACATAAACTTTTTCAGATTATTCTCACATGGGTAGAGAAGAGGATGTCACCTTTTATCTGAATGGCTTTTAAAAAATTCCATAATAGCATGTCTCTTGTAAAGATAGCTGGAGGCTGAATGTTGTTGGATATAAAGACTTGAAGTATTTAAAAAATCTGTCAAAAGAGACACATACTTTCTTCATATATTTCTTACTTCTAAAAGTCTACCACTACTGAAAAACTGGAAATAACTAGAATTAAACCAACCCTTAACTTGTAGGAGAGCTCCAGGAGAACATCTGGCTTAGTCTGAACCAAAGACAATCAGCTTTATAAATGGTGGTGCTTTATTTATTTCTGTGTATGAATAATAGTTTCATAATAGAAATATCCTTGAGATAGCTGGTGAAAACATATTAAGGTCAGAAGCTTGCAAAAAAGATGCAAGTATTTAAGAAGAGGATAATTAGCAAATGGAAAAGATGTAATTCTCTAGGTAACTTTCAAGGAAGAGATTTCCTATTAGAAAATCCACTCAGACACACCAGTCATTGTGTTAGGGTATAGTTTAAGAAAGGGAGTAGTTTTAGGAAGAAGATAAATTGTCTGACTTAAGTACAGGACTAAGAAATGAATTTTCCTGGATCATTTTCACATGCACAGGTGAAAAAGCTTTGCATACCTCTTGTTCTCTTTTATTTGCTCTCTACTAATCTTGACCCATTGTCTCCTCATTCTAATTCAGACTCTGCTGATAATTTTGGGATTCCCAGGATCCTTTCTCATTGTGCTTTCTTAGGCAGACAGGGTAGTGTCAGATGGCTATTATGTGAAATTTATTAATGAATATTGACATATTTCTTGAAATTTTCATGTTGGTATTGCTGTAGTAATATGAAGCCTTTTTTTAAGAGTATTACTGGGCACATCTGTTCTATTAATGGACACATCCTTGAATTTTTTAACATCATGTCTTCAATTTATTGTTGGCTTTAAAAGTCTGTCTACTTTTTAAAAGATTTCTAGTTCTTTGCAAAACAGCTTCTGTGTCAATCTTCTCAGGTTAAAGCACCCTGTAGACATCTTGTGAATTTTTTTATTTCCAGATATTTTTGCTTGGGTTTTTTTCCCTTCTCCTCTCTTGCCTGTTTGTTTGTCTGGGTACCCTTAGAAACATCTTTTACTAGTGGAAATATGCACAATGCTTTCTGTAGTGTCACTGTGATTGAATCAGAAACAGAATTTACTTGCAAAGGATTTTAGGGTTTTAGTTTCACTGTTCCTATTATTATCCTGAATTTATTATCCACTATTTAGTAGTGTGTATTAGAGAGACCTACAGATTTCTAATCTGTTTTTTCCAATGCTGGTATTGCAACATTACCTGGAATTAGGGAGTGGAATAGTCAACTGTGTGTAGTAGGATATCTGGATTGGATGAAGAAAGTATTCCCATTTATATTTTGTATAATTGCATATTATAGGCTGCAATCTTCAGAGAAATCACTTTCCAGAGTTCCTGTGAAAATTTGTTATATTCTCATTATGCTGCTGAGGAGTTCTCTATAAGAACTACAGTCTCAATTTTTGCATCAACTCCCTTAATTCTGGAGGCCAGGGGGTGCTATAGGTATATGCATTGTAATCTACGTAGGTTCAGTAGTCAATATGAAGCCTCTTGTATTTTTTTTATTTTGTTGCAGTTCTGAATTCTGAGTGTGCTCTTTCTTAAAGAATTATTTTAGTGGTGTATGTACGTCCACCTGCACTGATTTGGAGTATAGCTTGTATGTATATGCATCTTACCTGAGTGAGGTAATGCAAAAATGAGGCTCAGGCCTGGAACTTTGGCTCTGGGAGATGATGGACCTTATACTATATTAATATGATTTCTTTTCTTAGGAGAAAGAACCTTCTGTGTGGAATGAAATGGAGGAGAAATAGTTTATTTTCCAGATAAATTCCACATTTAAAGATACGTGTAAATAACACATATGTATACCCTTATGTGTGCTTTGATAGTCTTTTCACAGTCGGAAGATTTTGAAAGAATGATTTTCTTAATAAAATCTTGACTGTATGAAAAGAAATTTTATTACATTTAAATATTAGGCAAGGTGAAATTATTTGGACTATGTATTCTCAGAATCAGTTGGTTAATGAAACACCTGTTACTCCTTTCCTTCTGCTCTAACCATTCACATATGTAAGCAGCTAGGAAGTGTGTGAAACTAATCAGTTTTTCGTAAAGTAATAATATACACAAATATTCACACAGCCTGAGAGCAAAGGAGACATCAGTAAGTTCACATAGAGCATGTCATATCATGTTTTCATTTGTATGTTCGAATCCTTGATGAACTAATAATTAATTAGCAGCTGATTTGTAGGTGGAAAGATCTTGGCCTAATTTGTTTTATTTTTTCAAAACCACATTTTCCCGGAAGTGGTTATTTGAGACAACAAAAATTAAATCCTGGTCCTCTGGGTTTTAAGCCCCTTTTTTATCATGATTTCCAATTTCCTTTTTTAATATGCTACATTATTTTACTGACTGTTGAAATGCAATACAACTGATTTGAAAAGGTGGTCATTGAAATAATAATTTCTTTATTTCCCACTGCTAACAGTGCAGGATTAAATCTATACATCATTTCTGCCTTCTAGGCAGCTTATGAACATGTTCTGCAGACACATAATGCCTACTAGCTTTGTGTATACACAGTTGTGTGTGTACGTCTGTATGTATTTATCCAGAAGCTGTTACATTTTTTTTTCATCCCCAGGGGACTTTGTCAGATTCGTATGTCTTTTTTTTGTGCATTTGAAAATCATTTCAGGTGTGAAGCAGTTTGGAGCTGTTTTTTTATTTAAAAAATAATAATAATAAAAATTTCTCTAATAATAAAAGTCTCTATTACGTGTTTAAAAATGAGTGGACTACAGCCAAAAAAGCTGTGGGCACGGTTTGTGAATGTTGACATTGCATGAAAATAAGTAAGGCCGAGATTTCACTTTATGAACGGTCTATTAGCAATGTTGACTTGAGACTGTCCTGCTGGTGATTCTCAGAGAGTTCCTGTCACCCCTTTTGCAGAGCAGACTTGCTGTCTGTTGAACTGTACCATAATCTAGGTGAGGGAACAGATCTAAAAAAACCTTAGTAACTGTGAGAGCTGTGTGTATGTGTGCATTTTAATCTTGGATCAGAAAACCATGCAACCTGCCAGCAGTACTTCTGATCCCGCTGAAGTAGTGGCTTAGGTTTAGGAAGGAACTACTGGAAAATGGAAGGCCAAGAACCCTGTAAGTCAGATAATAAGCATTGTGGAAAGGAAATACATTATCAATATTCATCCTTTTTCCTGAGAACATCCTTTGTGCCTGAGAACATTGTCCAAATGCTTCTTGAACTCTGTCAGGCTTGGTGCTGTGACCACTTCCTTGGGGAGCCTGTTGCAGTTCACAACCGCCCTCGGGGAGAAGAATGTTTTTCTGATATCCAACCTAAACCTCCCTTGACATAACTTGGGGCCATTCTCTTGGGTCCTGTCACTGGTCACCACAGAGAAAAGATCAGTGTCTGCCCCAACTCTCCCCTCATGAGGAAGCTGTAACTTCAGTGAGGTCTATCCTCAGTCTCCTCCAGGCCGAACCAACCAAGTGACCTGAACCGGCCTCTCCTCAAGGCCCTTCACCAGTGGATCCCCTTCCGGGGTTGACTGGGTTTGATAAATCTCACAGTAATGGTCCTTCAGCTCAGGGCCCTGAGATCTTCCCCTTGGTGGTCTCAGTCATTGGTTTTGACAACAGAGACAAAGAATGCATTAAACATCTCTGCCTTGTACCTGTTTGTGAGGTGACCGTGCTCATCCTGTAAAGGGCCAGTGTTATTTTTACAGTGCCAGTTGCCATTAATATATTTGAAAATACTGCTTTTATTGTCCCCCACAGGACAGATGTGCTTTGGTGGCATGTATTTCCTCATTATGGTGGCAAGCACCATCTTTGTATTCTTCCCATGTCACCTGACCTTCTTTCTACTGGGCATACACATTCTTTATTTTGTCCGTATTTTCAAGACATTCCTGTACAGCCAAGATGGCCTTCTGCCCTCACCTGCTTGAATTCTTACATTGGGAATTGGCTGCTCCTGTGCCCTTAGGAGGTGATGTTGAAAATGTGACCAGCACTGATGGACGCCAGTACCTGCCAAAACCCTTTTCCCAGGGGCTCATCCCACCACGTTTCACTTATGCCACTGACGTCAAATCTTTGGGACTGGGCCAAAGCATCAGCTACCTTTGATTGTTGCTCATGCTGCCTGCATCAGTATAGAAACATTTCAGGTGTGGAAGGTGGTAACCAACACCTCCTGAAGCAGATTGAGGGATCACATTAGTGCTCATTTCCTCAAGGTTTGGCACATCATGAAGGTGTAATACTTCTACAAAAAGAGTCCTAGAGAAATGACTTTAGTAGTGATGGGAAAAAATAATTATGGAAGTATTTTGTCTTGGAACCATTACTGAAGATTAGGGAGATTTTCTCTGTTGATCTGTATAGAAATTGTATGTGTCCTACTTGGTTGGTAATATTGATGTAAAAGGGGTTTCTAGTGGCCAGACTCTGACCTGTGATGTTTGCCCATGTCCTTTTTCCCTGAAGACAATCAGTATTAATGTAACTGTCTTTAGTCTGACATTTATCCAAATTTTTTTTTGAGGGGTCAACTTCAAGTCATCATCTAAAAAAGCCTGTCTAAAGCTAAAAAGCTTATCTAAAATCTATTATCTACTGTTATTTGTTACCATATGTATTTGAAGACAGTACCTTATAAATGCAATCCTTTCCTGGAGAATTGACATTCATCATCGGGGTATGTCAGCAGTTTGAAGGCTTTTTATTTTTTTCACGGTTCGATTCAGAGAAGAGAAGTGGAAAACTAGACAGGGAAATTTCAAATGAATTCTTGGTGACCATAGGCTTTTTCAACTGCAAGTCAAGAGGAAGTTCTGAAAATATTTTAAAAAGAATGCTGTGTTTGTTGTGGTTTTTCTATAAGTTTTTCTTGCCTTCTTTATCCCCCTTTACATTTATTTTTGGAGTGCTGTTTTTATGAGAATTAGGAAAGATTTTTTTGTTGTTGTTGTGCAATTTGATGCTTTATGGCAGATAGCACAACACTCCTTAGTGCGTCAGACAAGTGTCTATTGGCACATGTTTAGCATGTTGCCTGAGAAAAAGTGTATTTTCTCAATTGACATTAAAGTCAGTGAGACTTTAAAGTCAGTGAGACTTTTTCAGCAGTGAGACTGTATTTTAGTAAAACAAAGTATGTATAGATACTTGATTCCTTGCTGCTAATGAGAAAGATACTTCTAGTTACTTCCTCAGTTATGTGTTCATCAGATAAATACTGAACATCAAAGCAGAAATATGAATACTGCAAAATTACAAGAACTGCTATTTCATTCTTTGTTCAGCTTTATTGTTTATGCAGAGAATAGGGTAAAGTTCTAATGACATGATTGCATGATATTTGCTGTAAAACTTCCTTTTCTGGGATAAAATGCAAGAAGCATAACTGATGAACATATATTCCATGTTTCATCACCGTTGTGTAATATATGGTAAAGTCTTTTTTTTTAAATACTGCTGTTAAACCATTATGGAGATTAATAACTTTATTAATTTTCATTAGGTCTTTTTATGGTTTAATATAAGACACCATTTCAAAATCACTGAGGACAAGAGAGCAGTATTATTTCTATTTTAGAGATCATGGATGGGATAAAAATTAAATTAGTAGATTTTAGTCTTTTGAGATCTTGTTTTTCTCAGCACTTAGCATTATAAAGCCCTTTAAATACTCATATTTAACCCTGAGGCTTAAATGTCAATCTTAACTTCACCTCTGATTTACACAGGAAGTAAAACTAACAATTTAGTGCATTTAAAGTAAGATGATGAAATAATTTGAGAGATATTACTCCTGCAATTCCAAGGCTGATATTTTTTTCACCTGTCATATAAATATTTTGATTATATACTGGCAAAGATGGTACCTGTTATTAGCAAAAAAAAAAAATTATGAGGGGTTAACTGCATTCTGTCTTAAGTTCTATGCTAAGGTTTGGACCACATTTTGAAGGATGGAGGGATTAAAAACTAGGTGATAAAGAAAAAATGAGTTAAAATAAAACCAGAAGTTTATTGTGCATGGTATTATTTCTTTGCTAATATATTTTCCAGACTAGGAAAACCCAACTGGTTTGATCGACATTAGTTGAATCATTAGGGGAAAAATCGCAGGAACAAGTATTAACTAGACCAATGAAGATTAAAATCCCTAAAGCACAAGGTCTGCAGTAACTGAACTGTACAGTTTACTCTACTGTAAAACAGAATAGTAATGCTATAAAATGAAAGGCAAGTAATACTGTCAATTGTCCCTGTAAAATTAGGTCTCCCTGCCTGAAGTCAACTAAAGAATACTTCAAGTCAGGTATACTTAGATATGTTTAGGCGTTTGTAGTTGTACATCAATGTCATAGTTGCTAATTGGATGGTTATGAGTGGATACCATTAGTGCAGCTGTAATCGAGTCAATATGCTCAGGTGTTTCAGTGAATATTTCAGAGTACAAAAAACTCATGGATGTACTGCAGCTGGTCAAGCAAAGGGCTAGAGAGGTGATTCAGGGACTGATGACTGGTGCATCTAAGGGGCAGAAGAAACTCTGTTCAGCCTGGGGTGAAGTCTGAGGAGTTCTTGCCAATGTGCATGAGTACCTGACGGGGGCAGCTCTGTACACAAGTGATACAGACAGAAAGAAGATGGAGCCAGATTCTTCTCAGTGGTGCCCAAGGACAGGAGGTGGTGGGCACAAACTGAAACACAAGAAATTCAACATGAATACAGGAAAAACCTTTTCTTACAGTAAGGGAGGAGTCAGGCATTGGAATGGGCTGCCCAGAGAGGAGGTGGAATCTCCACCTGTGGAGATATTAAAAATCTGGCTCTGCACAATATAAGCACATGTTCTGACTGCCCCTGCTTGAACAGAGGTGTTGGACTAATGGATCTCTCAAGGTCCCTTCCCCTTAGTGACTGTCATATCCTGGGATGTAGAGAAAGATCTATTCAATTGTATAAGGTTCTGCATTATATTTTATGTAATCTTTGTTCAGGTCACACATGTGCTGGAAAATTGTTTTGAACTAGAAGATGAGCAAAAAATTTATAAACTGTAATTTGAAAGGAAGAAATCTGGAAGAGGTATGAGAGATATGACAGAATACTCTGAATCAAGGACTGTAATCTTCAGGTAATGGATAGTGCTATTTAAGCTAAAAGGCAGTAACCAAGCTGAAAGCTGATATGAATGTAGAGTTTCTTAAAATATGTGCAATGAGATTCAAGAATAGTTTTCCTCTTAGACTGAGAGATTTTAGCTGGTAAGGGCTATCTAATTTGATCAAAATGAAGTAAAATTTCACAGAAAAGCTGAAGATCCTTCTAACTTACAGCTCAAACTCCACTGTTTTGGACTCTGCTTGAGAAGAGAGAAGTATTTGAAATGGTCAGTAAAAGGACAATGGATGTACTTTTCTCAGTGTTGTCCTTGGGAACATCACACATTATCCATGGAAAAATTGATCCTGTGTACAGCACAGCAAATCACTGCAATAAATTTTGTCCCAAACTGTTGTAAGAAGCTGAAAATATGAAAAGAGCTGTTGCACAACCTTAATTACTGGCAGTCACTAGACTTTCTATAATGCAGTTCTATAATGCTTCTAAAATCAAATAATAATATTTTGTTAGAGAAAGATGCATAACTGTATGAAGTGGCAAGAATTGCAGTATGCAGCAGGATAGAACTATTTGATGTGTATCACTACTGTTTAGGATACTTGAGGAAAATAATTAGGTTTATTAGAAGGACTTTTGGTTAGCTAAACTTTTGTAAGTGACGGGGTTTGCATCAACAGATATGAATTTAGAGTGATTCTCTGCATGTGATGATATTTGCCTGTTAACATTCCAAGACAATGTGATGAATCTAAGGTCAGTTCTGGTGCACTCTAACCAAGTGCTATTGAAAAGAAAAAGGCACTTTTATGCTTCTTCCCCTTTCTTGTTTTATACTGAGACTGTGCAGCCTCTGGACAGACCTGGGCTATTTGCACATTATGAACAGCACAGCATAATTAGAGCATGCAGGAGTATTTGGGAGCCTATGGGACAGGACACACTGAATAGGGGAAAGTTGTGTTGTGCCTTCTTCTTCCTACACATTTGCTGGAACCCCTGCCACTGAAAAATCTCAAAGACCATCATGCACCTTCCCTTCCTTTTAGCCCAGCCATGTTGCTGGCAGGGAGAAGAGTAAGAACCATGAGAGGAGGAAAAGCAAATGTGTATACTCCCTCTAATACCCTCCCTGCCTTCAGTTAATTTAGGGATTTAAGGAGCCAGGAGCCAGGTCAGGGTTTTGAGTATTTAATGAACCTTTAGTGATTTGATCTCAGCTTTCTCTGTGTCCCTTAGAATCCAAGTAAATTTTGAACATCTGCAAAATAATTTAGCAATGAGCTGTCTGTTACATGAAAAATTATCTCTGTTTGTTTTGAACCTGGCTCTTAGTGGCTTCATTCCATGCTCTGTGGTTCTTGTATTGGTAAAGAGTCAAAATTCACCCATCTTCTCCATGTCATTCATGATGTGGCTGATCTCTGTCATACTCCCTCTAATGAGCCTCTTTTAGCTTAAGACTGTGATCCCAGTTCACTGTATTCTTCATCCCTAGTACAAAGGAGGTATTCTGCATGTTCTCCAGACCTTTTGTCATCCTTGGTTATCTTAAACATTTTGTGTCCTTGCATATACTGCTTAGGAGAAAGGGACAAAATCTGCAATTGGTATTCCAGGTTGTCCTGGGTTGTAGTATAGGATGTGCACAAAGTATTCTATCACCATCATCATGAACTGTTGAATCCAGGTGGGGCAGTGTTTTCCCAGACCCCCTCCCTCTGGGCCATTATCTTCTGTTACTGGCCCATCAGATGCCTTGCCCATGACTCATAGATAACTCCCTCCGGGAGTTGTCTCTGTTTAATGGGCCATCAAGGACCCCCTGCATGACCCATCATCCCATTGTGAGATGCTCCGCCCAGGGGGAGGAACCAAGCATTCTCACCTAGATATAATCTGGGGTTTGGGGCAGTACGGGGGCCCTTACCCACTGGATTCCCAGAGGAAAAGAGGTACCAGACCTTGCTACAGGATCACTGCTTCAAGAAGACCATCACATCTGGACTGTTTCCATCACTCTGCTCAGGCAGTGTTCTGACTCTGTCAGTGGTCTTTTGTATTATTCTATCTATTTTATTTTACTTTCTTTCCTTTCTTCCTATTAAATTGTATCTCTAACTTGGATCCTCTCATTTGTTTTGCTTTCAAACCACTACACAGGTATAGAAAAAACATAGATTCATGGCAGAATTCTTTCTTGGCGATCTGCCAATCATAGTGTATGAAGTTAGATTTTAGAGTCTACAGCTCATTATTATAACTTAATTACTCCATTCTGGAGTTTTTTATCTTTCCTGGGTGGAGATAATCTGACTGGCAATTTTTTTTTTTTTTGTATTCACTGTTTCATATCTTTCAATAGCCTGTTCTACACTCAGCAGCATTTCAGACAGATCTTTTCCTAGTTGTTCACAAAGCAAAAAAAGCTGTCAAGTTATTCCATGTACTTCTGCGAAGGACTGCTCTTCTTGCTCTACTTGCTGTTTTTGTGCCCTGATCTTCAGATTGCCCTTGGCAGGTGTCAGCTCCAGTTGTGCCTCAAGAACAATGTAGTGCTAGATTTGCTTTAGCTGTTTCTCAATCACTTTTTTGGCCTGCCTTACAGTGTGCTTGTACCTAATCTCCCACAGCTCATCAACATTTCTGTTTTCTTCCTTTAGACACAACTTCAGCCTTTGGAAGTTTGTTTTCTTGTATATAATCTACTCCCTTTCCTTCCTAGCTTCTCTCTGCCCTTTCTCACAAGCCTTTCCTTAAGTGGCTCAGTTCCTGTGATGGTGTCCTCAAGAAACCACTTCTAAGGATTTAGTTAGCTCTCCCTGTGGGGTTTTTTAACAGGACTCTTTATTTTTATGTCCTTTTGGATCTGAGGGCATTGTGATGGGTATTTAGAATTTCATACCTCTGCTGTCTGTAGGCATGTAATGGTTGCTGTTCTACATGGGCTGTTTAAGTGTGCATGATTTTTGAACCAAGCCATGCAGTGCATCTTTTATTGAGGACTATCTATTTGCGCCATGAAACAATAACTTAAGGTATTTGGTCATTGTATTGTTGCTTGATACATTTTCTGTACCTACGTAGAGATAGCCAAAATCTGACACATTGTCATGTTTTCTGTATGTGTTGCCTCACATCCCTGAGCACATCAGAGACTATGTCACCATTCCAATAGCAGACTCCCAGACTCCCATTCATCCTTTTTGGGTAGGCTTGATATTTCTAGCCCTAGAGTCTGTACTACTTTTTGAGGTACTTAGCTCAAAACTATTTGTTTTCATTAGGCTCTACAAAAGGTTCTGCTTCTATCTGCTATCTGTTTCTGATAAAGCTGGTTGCTTTACTTTCTCCAGTTTATTTTGTGTGCTAGCATCAGGGGTTATTCGCTAGTTTCCAATATGCCCAGGATGTCTGTGCCTTAATTTAGGGCTAGATATAGCAGTGCTATCAACATATTTCTTATGCTTACAGTATTCATGTGGAAGCACGTGTACTGAATTTTGTTCTTTTGGCACTGTGTTTAAAGTGCCAGCTTGTTTTCTTTTTGCCTGTTTGACAACTCCTGTCAGCTGGTACTGATTGCGCTGAATTTTCTCTTTGTCATCTGTAACAGAGTTGTTACCTCATATGGTGTGGTATCTTTTCCCACACTGGAATTTAAATGCTTTTTAATTTGTTTAAAATCTTTCTCATGATCTTCTTTCTTAATTTTAAGCAGCAGTTGATTTTTTCCTGCTTTCTTCAGCTGAAGGTTCCTTTATTTTGATGAAGCAGACTCAATTTCTAATGATTCTGAACCTTGGTCCATTCTTTCTGCCATATTCTGAGGTAGGTGTAAATCTTGGTACTTCACTTCTCATTCTGATTCTGAGCAAAATACTGTGAGCATTCAGAAAATGCCACCACTGAAATTCTGGTCCTCTACTGGTTTCATAGGAACCTATATTTTTTTCTGCCTCAATTCAGCTCTTCCTTGGGATCATGCATTATCTGCGTAAAAATATAGATGAGTGTTTCCTAACCACCTTCTATCTCAGAAATACTGCTCTGAATTTCCATGCATCCCTGACTTAGGAGAGATGTTTAAAAAAACCCCAAACCCAAAACCAAACAAACAGCCCAACTAAAAACACCAAGCAAACAAAGAACCCAAAATAAAATGAAAACCAAACCCCAAACCCCCACCTTTTCTCTTTTCCCCATGGTTCTCTAATATCCACAGGCAGCAAATGTCCAGTCACCTTCAAGTGTCTTGCAGGAGAGTCATAGCACGCTTTTCAGCATGAGTGTTCTCATCCTGAAGTAGTCTCTTCTTTTCCTACATGTTTACTGCCAGAAACCTTTTTGTAGGTTTCATCTACCTACCAGATCATCTTATTGCTGCATGAACATCTGAGATTTTGCCTCAGTTCACACAGGATTATGATAATTTAGTAAGGAAGAAGCTGGAAAAGGGCCTCAAGAATAGAATGAAAATTTGCTACTTAGGCAAACAAGGTCAGAAGAATGCCTAGAGAGAGAAAATGGAATTATATCACCAAAAGCTAACTTGATTCGTATTTAACTTTTCTTAGTGATTTAATTAATCTTGATCCATTTAAAAACTAGAAGCAAAAATACAACTCTCTTTCTTTTAACCTTTAGTAACCAAATAGCGACAGTAATCAGGTTTCTTTCCAGTATTACCAATATCTTAATGCTTCAATACATCCTGATATATAGTAACTGTCTTCTTTTTTCATTACTCTTAGGTGAAAATAATTTGCCCATCTTCTTTCTGATTTCTAGGAAATTATACAACTAGATATTCAACACTGACAGATGAAAAGCTGGATATATTTTTAACTTAATTTCCACCACTCTTACTCATGCAAATAACATGCATTTCTGAGGTAACAGTAGTGTGTAGGATTAATGGGAAGGAATCCACATGGGTTCATTTTGTAAGAACATATGGGATAATGGGACGTTTGCTGTGTGCTGCTGAGTGCCCTGAAGAGTTATCTGTGGGAAGAGTATCTCTGGTCTGACATTTTTCTCAATCCATTTTCTCTTGTTTGTTTCCTTTTATGTGATGCAGTAACTTTCTATTTTCCAGAGAGAAGGTATAACTCTTGTACTAACTCTTATCTCTTGCACCTTTCCCCCTTTTTTCTTGTGGGTGAGGAACATACTGCTTGGGAAAAACTAAATAGAGTTATCAGACACAAGCAGAGAAAGTATGTAAGAGAGAAGTAAAATATGGCTAGAACAGCACAAATGTCCAGCATCATGGTAGTGATTATAACACAGAAGCTTGTTTAGATAACTGCAAAAGGAGAAGTAGGTGTGGGCTTTGTAGGAGTTTTTTTTCTGGGCAAGATTAGCCCTTTCAGATGTAAAGTGTTTGTGCTCCTGTCCCATGGCATGGTCATGGCTGAGCAGACCCCAGTTTGGATCTGTCTCTGCCCTGTCACGCTGGAAATCTTGCCACAGGTTGCCATTTTGCCTTTCTGTGCTCGAGGGCTCAGATAGCCATGTATTGTTACACCCCTGGTTTCATTTCTCTTAACACTTGCCCTTGTTTAATTTTAATCATAGTGTTCACCACTGTTTGCAAACATGAAGCCGTTATGTCTTCTGTCCTCTCGAATGTGAGAATGTCATTATGACCGTGGGTCACTTTGGGCTGCCTGTCACCTGTGACTGTGGAAATGAGTTACTGTAATCTGGGCCAGGTTTAGCTGGGCCCTCAGAGTCTGTGTCTGTGTTGAGCGATACTCCTGCTTTTGTGGCGTTGTTTCTGCACTTTGTGCTTGCCCATAAGTTTTGCGAAGCTTTTGAGGTTTTGTTAATAATCGGTTGAAACTAATTTTTTTAGCTTTTAGAGGTTTCCAGAGGAATAAATTTACATTTCATTTAAACAGGATTCTTTTTAGGAAACGAGTCAGGATCTCATGTGAACATGACAGGTTTCTACAGTATGAGAAGCTAGAGGAAGGACTCTTCCTGGGCTCTGAGAACAGTGTTCATGAAGGTATATCTGCAAGGCTGAATTCTGTGGATGGTAAGAACATTATGGCACGATCCTCACCAGTCTGAGATTTCTCTGGTTTTGATAAACTAGTTAAAAATATATCACATAGGCTAGCTAATTCTTGCCTGTGTACTTGGCTCTTTTTTAAAAAAGCTTTTTTTTCCCTATGTGTTTTCATCAATGGATGTGGAACAATTCTAAAAAGCTTTTCTCACATAGATGAGATGCTATCTGCTTATAACTTGCAGCCCTCTAATCTATGAGATGAAAGTGATTTTATTTCATCTCTGAAACAAAAGTTAGGTAATATATAAGGCTTAGCAGTTGGGTTAGAATGAACTCCAGGTACAAAAGAAAGGCCATACCAGGTCAGATCAGATATTTATATAGCACAAAGTCCTGTTTCCAGCAGTGGTAAAAAGAGATGCATATTTAAATATATAAGAATGTAATCAGTTTATTATAATATTTCCAAAGAATGCACGTTCTCTATCCAGCAGTTTTCCACTTAGAGGCTCCCTGAGTTAGCATCGGTATCTTTCTTTTTCAATATATTATCAGCAGTGTGAGTTAGGGGTGGCCTGAAAGGCAAGTAAGCTGAATGCCAAGTTTAGTGACTGGTAATCAAGGAGGATGGCAGAACTCTCCAATTTTGAAATTAAGGAAAAGATTCAGTGCATGATGCTGGCCAAATTACAGTGCAAGGGAAACATAGTGCATTGTCAGACTAGGCCACTCTCTGTGTAGGCTTCATAGGACTGTTCTTTAAATAATCTGAAATGCTCGAGCTTTTTAAATAAAAGTAGTGGTATAGTTGTGCAAAGGGTGCGATATGCAGATGTCCGTGTGTGGAGTTCATATTTTGTACTTTTTGTTCTGTGTTGATGGCTCCATTCATCAGGAGTGGAGGGAAGGAAGGTGACATCTCATTTCAGAGGAGGGAAGTTCCAGGGTCTCCCATGGCAATTTCTGCCTGACAGACTTTGTTTGTAGGAGGCCAATTAGGCTAGTGCACTTGTGCCAGTTGTCTTAGGAGCTATGGATGTCTACCCTACATTCCTCAACCCAGAAAGTTGACATTTCTGCTAACAGCTGCCAGCACTACTGTGCTCCAGAATTCTGAGGTTTATTTCCATTAAAGGGGGGATTTTGAAATTGTATTCACTGATAAAAGACAGTCTACAGCTGATATTATACATGAGGGTGATTCAACATTAAGCAGAAGTATCTTCCAAAAACCCACTGAGAGTGTTAAATGAGAAAAAAGCATAGGCATCGGCCATTTTCAGAACAGTGGTCATCTAGTGCAGTGAACAGTTTTACAGTTCTAAATCTGTAAAACTTCATGCTCTTTATCCCTTTTTCATTCCAGATTCTTGGCATATATCCAGATACATTGGCTAGCTACCCCTCGGAAGTCTATGTTTCTATGCTTTCTCTGTATTTGCTGTCTCTTCTGTAAGCACTGGAAATGTATATGTAGTATAATGTAGCCATGAAAGTTTTTTGACTTCAAATTTGCTGTCACTTCAGACCAATATTCTTAAGAGGTCAAAATTTATTTATTCTCTGTGTAGGAGGTTCCTTTTGCAAACCAGACTTGTGGTTAATAAATGATTATCTATCACTTAGCCCCTCCCTGCCCTGTCCAAAAGAATACTAACATCCACTGTTGTTTGTATATACAGCTGGTAGAGCCATAGCACTTAGACTTTGATAGCTAAGTCCTGAAATGATTTTTCAAATTTTATAAAATTTTTTGTCTTTATATTAATTTTAAAATACATCTTTATGACATTCAAATTTCATGTGATACATTCTGGTAAGAATATTCTAAAAGTAAACACTCTAAGACAGCTTTTCCAGTGCTGAAATCGAAGGTAAGTGCAAGTAATTCACATCTACCTATTCCTAATTTGGACAGTTGCCCATTTTCCTATACAACATGGCTCAGCATATTGCCTTTTTAAAAATTTATAACCTTAGTGCTCCAGGGCATGCCACTTTCTGCTTCATTACTTTCCTACAGTGGATCCCCCAGAGAACATTCTAAACATCTACTATTTTGTATTTTCTACAAATTTGGATAGACTAGGAAATCTAACTGAAAGAGTTGTTGTCTTCAGTGATCTAGTTGAATCTTTCAAAAAAGTGATATTTCCCACTTAATTCCTCCACACCTTAGAAAACTGACCTTATTCGGATATGAAAAATAACATGGGATTTTATCATAGAACAACTGTTACATGGTTTTTGTGAGTGGATAATTAAATGTGTCTGAGGGGTTTTTTAATAGGTTGGGTTTTTGGGGGTTTTTTTTTGTTTTTTTTTTGGTGGTTTGTTTTTTTTCCCCCCGCAGAATTTGCGTTTCAAATGGTAGTGATTATGACTTATATTCAGTCAATGCCAGTTTTTATCTGCTGTTATACAAATACCTCCCTTTTGCAATTTTTCTAGAGAGTGTTCCTTTTGTAATTCTAATGGATTTTTTTACAACCAGCATTGCTAGCTCCAGACTTGTTTCCTAATTTTCATTTTTAAGGTCTTAAAATGTTCTAATTTAAGTTTGAAGCCAAGCTACTAATGTCTTCAATGGGATTAGAATGAATCATCTTAAAGCAATGTGCTGTTTCACATATGCTTTCCATTGTCAACACTGAATTTTGTTGCTAGTGATAATGGTCTGTCATAAATGCTGGTTGTCTGGGCATTGTAGCAGTGATGCACTACTTTGTCTGCTGAAAGTGTTAATTCTGGGCAGATTTGTGCATATTTCAGTTAATTGTCTCCTAGTCATTCAGGTATCATTGTGACAAGAATACTTTAGCATTTTCTTTAAAGTAAAAACCAGCAAACTCTTCAGAGATTCTGTAAATTAAGCTAGGAAAGTATGAGAATGAATGTGCCTATCTACAGTGGCTCTTAAGCAAGTAGAGGCAAACTTATTTGTAGAGAACTTTTTTCAGTCCTATGACAAACACTGTTTTTATCCCCTTTTCCAGTAGAGTTTAGTTTGCCTGCAAGAAAATTTTCATTCATCTAGATGATTTGGTGCAGTATTACTCCATGTAACTATATTCTGGACTTAACAATGGTATGTCTGCTTCAAAGTAAATAAAGTCTTAGGTTGTTCTTACCTTATCTTTATTGACCACACCCATGAACTAATCCAAAATGAGTCCACACTAGAATGAGTGTTTGCATCCATACCACGGTGCTGGGACTCGTCACCCATGTGGCACCAAGGCACAATTCTTAACATATTTTGTGTGTTGGATAGTGAAAGGGGTGTGCCTGTTTACCTGGGTGATAAGACTTGCATTTCTGTGCCTGGCTGCAAGTGAAGAAGACACAAGTCCTTCGGGTTCAGGAGAATAGAAATACCCTGGAAGGGGAAAAGTAAACTGAGAATGCTTGCATACTGTCTATCTGAAGAGAACCCTACAGCAAATGGGGCTGAGTGCTGTGCTTGTGTTTCCTGGGAAACTCAGCCAAATTTGCCGTCCTTACTCTAAGCTGGTTGGATCACTCCAGCAGTGATCCCAGGATTGACATTAGAAGTTTAGCAATACAGTGAGTCAGCAAAGCAGAGCTTGAACGTGAATCATAGAATTAGCCAAGCAAGTCTTATATTTGCACATTTATTATAATCTTATTCTGTGTCTCAGAAAACAATGGTTCTGGAAAGAATATTGAGGGAACCAAGCAACCGTGATCTGTCTGTAATATTGGGGCAAGAAGATCAAATGTAATCCTCAGATGTTGAAATAGGGAAACACTGTGTAGGATTGAGAAGAGTGCTTGAAGCATACCCAACCAGAAAATACTGATTCATTTGCCTACAATTTTAGAATGTTGAAAAATTGGAAAACAGAAACAAAAATTGCCTGAAATTTGGGAAGTCTAAGGGTGTGCAAGATCTCTGTTTAATCCAAGTTTCAAACTGTGATAACAACTTTAAGGAATTTATGAACTCTGTCCATAGTTGTTGCACAATAGCAGTGCAACTTTGTTTTCCTGCATCTTCTCTTGTATTAATCAGATACCCATCTTTACAGGACATGACTTACTCTTGTGGCCATGAATATTCCAACCAATCTCCCAACAGGGTAAGGGAGGAAGAGAGAACAGATGGGATTTAAATAGTACAGCTAGATTTTAATTAGCACCTGAGTAACCACAATGCCACTGTAATATTATTAACTAGCAATAGATTTGATCTATTCTGATGATGAAACAGTGTGATCAGTTTAACCCATGTGTAGGATAAGATTTTTAAACATTTGATTTAGTTCTCAAAACAGTATTCCTGCTGGAATCACTAGACACACTGGGGAAGATGAGCGTTTGACGTTTTGGACGATGAATCACTTAATGGAACTTGCATCGTAGAAAATGTTACCTGAAATGGTTTCAGAGTCATTGAACTGCATGATGGCTCCCAATGCAGTTGAAAGCTGTGGCAACAGACTGGTCAGTGATTTGCATATCTTTAGATTTTTTTTATATATTGAGAAAAGCAAGGTATGGTTAAAATTTAAAATTGTACCTGGAATATAGGCAAAAGATATTTTGTAGCAATTTTCAAACAATAAAGTCTTATTTTGAAGTAAGAGTTTTTTTCTTTTTTTCCCCCTTGTGCATTCAGAATAGTGAATATTGAATATGGTAGTTTTCCTAGGACTCCTCTAGTATAGTGGGAGGATTCCTGTATGGAAAATGACTGCTCTTGCTAAATAGCTAGAAGAAGAATATAATACAATTGTAAAATATGTCTAAGGGTAAAATATTTTTAAAATTTATTTATTAAACCACTTTGAGTGGCTCTCAGACTATTTTGCCTAACCCGACCCCGTCTCCATGCGGTTTCATCTGGTTTGGCTACAGATGCTCCAATGAAATGCTGAGAGAGATACCTGGATTATAGTGCAGTAGTACCTTCTGCCATGCCTTAATCTCTGTTTAACAGGAAGCTTTTCCGTTGATATTGACTACTTCTGAGCACCAGACACATGATTGCACAGTTGGCTGACAGGATTATTGGTGGAATAATTTCTGGTTTTCAAAGGGGACTTTTTCAATTTCAGGTTTCTTAAAATTTTGGACCATGCAAAACTGTATTCTATGCAGTAGTAGCCTTTGAGTCATACACTGTTGATGGATGATATTCAATGAGAAAACACACTTAGATCAAGAAAGTGGAAAACGTCTGTTTTCTAGGTTTCATCCTGCTCTCTTGCTAAAGTGCTTTGACAAACCCTGCCACGTCCCTGTGTTGTATGGGGAAAAATATTAATGCCATTTAATGTCTATAACTGTTCTGAGAGCACTGCCTGGTGCTAGCATATCAATTGTACTGTGAGACTGAGTGGGTGAGGTGCTATGAACTTACAGGATGTATATGAAATTGGGACATAGCGAAGTGAAATATTTTGGATCTGTCAGACAAAGAAGGGTCATGGATAAATGTTTTTTTTACTAAGTGCTGCAGCCTTCTTTAGTGAGGATAAGTAAACAAACTAGAAGCAATCTAGCTATTGCTTTTCATGGCATTACAACACCAGAGTGCTTTTGCAATCACAGGTACATATATAAACCTAAGCTAGGTTGAGTGATGTGCTGATTCACTTGAAAATTCTTTCTTTTTTTTCATCACTCACCAAACTATTAAAATTTTCTTGGTAGTTTAGGCATAAAAATAACTGTTAGTTTAAAATTTGAGAGGAAGCTAATCATTAATGAGGATAAATGTTCTGGTGAGAAGTAGTTTCTGGTTTTGGTTGGAAAACCATTCCTCATGGAAAAGTAATACCTTAATTCCACTACCCAGAAAATAAGACAGCACTTTGTAATTGCCTTTCTATGTTTTATGTGTGTTATTATCATTGTCCTCTAGGACCATAATGAGAATATGGGAACTCTGTTTCTTTGACCTCACATTTAGCTATGTGTTCAAGGAAGGATGAGTTCAGAGAGTTATCAGAAGTATAAATAAATCTTTTTTGTATTTAACAAATTTTACCTAGTGATCTACTGAGCAATTTTTCCAGACTCTGTCTCTTTCACAGGCAGAAACCTTGCCTTAATGTTGGCAAGGGATGGCTGTGTACCTTGCCCCAGCAGGTTTTGGAGCCTGCTGTTCTCTCTTGGTGCTGTAGACCATCCTAGCACATATACTTCACATGAAGCTGCTTGGGCTTTAATGGACCACCAGGGAAATCATTAGTCCTCCTGTATTGTTTACCTTGGTTAAACCAGGGCAGTTGTGCATTTTGGTCTTCATCTAAAACTTATTTTGTGAGTTTTATATAAAAGCTTTGAATAAATCACAAGTAGTTCTGGGAGCAGGACCAAAATGCAAGTTTTTATTTTCTCTGGTGAAATTTCCAACCACCAGGCTGCAGTCTGGCTTCTGTTCATACTTTCATCACCTAAAAATAAAACAAAATATAAAATAAGTAACTAACTTGTGTTAAGCTTTGTTTTACTGTATGGATGTGTTAGGCGTGTTCAGAGCACTCCTTCCAAATTGTCCAGAGAGAATTTTTTTGCTATTTTTCCTCTTCTGTGCATTCCAGCTTGCTTGAGTCAGGAAACTGGGAACTCAGCTGCTAAGAAAAAATGGATTCAGTGCTGTACCAAAGGAGAAAAAGCAATAATTTTTCATATAAAGCAGAGAGATGTTTAGTGATTTCAGGTTCCTCAAAGAGTCTTCAGAGTTGGTTTGATGTGTATTTTTGGATCCCAGTTTTGAATTAAATGAAGAGAATGGATAGGGACTGAGTGTGAAGATGTTATTCTGAAAGGAGAATGACACCTAGACCGAGCAGTGAAACTTCAAAAAACCATGATCAGAACAAGCAAAAGGAAGTAATTTCCTGCACAGCAGGCATTTGTGAGATTCTCTGATGAAGGCTGTTATAGGTAGAAACAGTTTGTAGAGGTTGAAGGGAAAATGAAAACAACTTGGAAGATAGTTCCATTGAGGATTGTTGAATAGATAACTGGATTAGGCTCATCATATCCTGTGAGCAGAAAATAGAAGCTAGGAGAATATACAGAAGAAATATCACATATATTGTTCTTTTCATTCCCTGAACATCCATTTGTAGCTGCTGTTGCTGAAGAAAGTATTACAGGGCTGTGGGGATTCTGCATCTGCACCAGTATGGCTTCACTTCTCCAGTTACTTCCAGTCTGTTCTGTTTCTATCCAGTTATCTTCCAAGATAAATTTAAACAGCTTTTTTGAGTAAAGATTTCAAATTTATCTGTTTTCAACTGACCAATGATTTACTTTTCCACAAAGCACTAGCTTTGTCTATCACCTATTCTCATGCCTAAATATAGCGCCTTTGAGTCATGCAAAGTCAGTACATTTGAACCTCCTTGGTGTCCCCAAAACTGTGCTTTTGGTCATTTTGGAAAACTGATAGAGTGTGATTAAATTTTCTTGTAGTTTGTTTTGGATGTATCTTTCAGTCAGTTGTAGATGATCAGTAAGTCTCCAGATAAATTATGACTTGTTGAATAATTGAATGCAAAACATCGACAGTAGTCTTGAAAAGGAAAATTAATGCTTTTACTTCTGCCTTTGGTTTATTAATATAAAACATCACAGAAAAGAACTCTATGTCAAATTTTAATCTTAATATTATCCGAATTTGCTATTTTTAAAAATAAAACACACTGATAATGCAAGAAGAAAACAATTTCTCTTTGGAAAGCTAATAACAGACAATTTTGTTCCAGAAACCAAAGCATTTTTAAAAATACTTATGTTACTATAGGTATATTTAAAAAAAAATGTGGATAGGTGTTATGATAACTTCATCTTTACTAAATTTGTCTTCAATTTATGTGAGGTACAAGTTAAATGGAAGTGATGGATTTGAAATTTATTTGAAATTCCATATAGGACGTGGTAATAAAACATTAAGTAGAAGGAGAACCTTAATGCCAGATGAAAACACAAACAACATTGCCTGTGTAGTTTCTGAACACAGTGGGCCATACCTCACCAGGAAGTAGAAAAATGAAAAATAGGTAGTAAAAGGTGAAGGAAAACCTTTTAACTTGCTATGTATGTGTGTGTCTGTGCTGACCAATGCAAGCACAATGGCCCCTGAGATGTCACTGCCACTTGCCCACACATGGCTCCTCCAAAGGTCAAAGGTGGTCACTCTGAGGTCATATGTGCCAGCCTCGTGTAGTGTCTTGGGTGTCCTAGAGAGACCTAAATGAGGTGAAGTGGCTGTATTTAGGCTACTGAATTGAGTGCAAAATACTGGTTTTGAGTATTATGCATAGCAGATTGGTAACTATATGAATTGCACAGAATTTTTTTGTGTGTGTCTGAAGGAATTTCTGTAGTCCCAAAAGCAACCTGACCTGCATACAATTTGGATGTTTTTGCAAGAATATGTGGAAGTAAATAAAGGAAAGTTTTTACACATTGGCTTAACTGTTACTCTTAGACGTGTTGATGAAGACATTTGTGCAGTCTGGCTCTCGTCATCTTTTTCTTCAGACTTCTTGTCAGTACAAGGCACTGATGTAGCAATGCCAAAAGGTTCAGAAGTCTCTCTTTGACAATTTAAGATGATTCAGAATTGAAGAAAATAAAAATTTTGCTTGCATATATTTAGATATGGAAAATTTAAATCTATTGAACAACATTTTCCTATGTTCAAAGTGCTCTAGATGTGTGCTCGTTATGCATACAAAAATGTTATGCTGTTTTGTGGCTCTTTGTTCACACTTAATAATTCTGACCTCTGGTCTTCCTTAAAATGAAGGTTATTCAATTGATTAATTTTTCTGTTGGCATAATACATAATTACCTAGGGATAGTCTGTAAATGGAGCAAGATCTGAGTACATAGGTAGAATTAGGAAAGGAATTCATGTGGAATTCAAAGATTCTGGAGAGCAAATGAGATGATGCAGTGACAAGCATCACCGGCCACTTAGCTGCAGATAGGCATCTTGCTGTTTAATTGAAGAAATGATGACCTTGGCAGGGTTTTCAAGCCTTTGGCTTCTGGGAGATGATCAGGCCTCAATTTTTATGAACATTCATGTTGCATTTCTGTCTGGAAGAAAGTTACCGCTTCTTCTGGAGGGTGGTTTCTGTGGTGTTACAGGTACTTCAATTTCTTTGAGGTAAGATTATAGTATCTGAATTTTCAGACTGGGATTGTTCACAGTGATCTCTTTTGATTGCTTCTTTACAAGTTTCATTTTTAAGCAATGTGAGCCTATGAAACTCTACTTGAGAATATTCTTCAAGTTTGTGGTGTTGTAGTTTCAGTCAGGAAGGATGTTTTAATGGAGTTTCTTTGGCTTAGGAGAAAGGAAGCTGGTGATGTGAAGCTATTAAGTAACTTACCTAAAGTAGGAAGTAAATGGCTCTACTGCTTGTGTCCCATTTCCTGTGTAGGCCAGGTATTTTGTCTTGCAAATGCTGTTTCAAGATCAGCATATCTGGGGTTTTTTAGAAAAAAATGATTGTGTTTGAAAGCTTTGCCTGAAATCAGTATTTTTATAGAGTGTTACTGTGCTTCACACCCTGGCTTATTTATTACAGTGTTTGCAGCTATAAATTATTTTAAGCAATGAACTCCATGTTAATTTTTTTTAACATATTTAGGTAGAAATAAATAAAATATTTTAGAATGCTGTAGTTCTTGCCTCTACGTATTTTCTTGAAATTGGATGGCTTTTGATAGAAAGCCTGGTTATTTCCAAATATGACTGTGAAGTTGCTATATTTATTAAAGGAAGAGAACATGAAGTGCAAGTGAATACATTTTGTTGATGCTCTGTAAAATGAACACAAGTACCTAGAATGTGTTTAAAATGGTTAAGATTATTCTGTTTTCCATCATGGACTTCCATCCATGAGAGTGAAAGGTGTCAGGTAGAAGTGGTATGGCATCAATGGCTACTGACAATGTTTGAGAGATTAAAATAAATGACAGTTTAACGCTTCAAAACAGAAACTGTACACTTGACAAAATAAAAACTGTGCAACTTTGCTGGAGTTTGAACATTGTTGCAACAGGGTCTTTTATGATCGTTTGTTTTTTTTCTTGAATTCAGAATGTAGGTAACTAGTGAAAGAGTCAAAAATCAACTGATAATTCTGTCAGTGAGGGTTTGTAAGAGCATTTGCCTCCTGTATTTTCTCAGAATCAAAATTTCAAAGCAGAAATAGCACAAAGTAATACAACCTTGCATTAGAATAACCCCTCCCCCCTTTTTAATGAGAAGGGCCATATTATTTATTCATTGATTTAAGTGAGGATACAGTTATGCTCATCATGCAAGTTTGCGAGTTACTTTTCAAGTATTGACAAATTTAACTCGGTTTTATCAAGAGTGATTTTATGCAGTCTGGATACCTCAGCTAAAATAACTAACCATCTGCATTCAGCATATATTTGTTTTGTCACAAAGCAGGTCTAGATTTTTAACAGAGCTTTTAATTTTTGCATAAAAGTATGTTTTATGTTATTTGATAATGAACAGTGAATAGCAAGTTAAGAATACTTTATAGGGAAGAATGGGTTGAAATGCCTGAGAAAATAAGCCGTGTATGAAGTCGTTAAACAAGAATTCCCACTGGTAAAATTGTATGCTGGAAATTTTTGGAGCATGGGTTCCACACAGTGAAGTTGGATATATCTTTACAAGTCATCAATATTCAACATACATTGTGGACTGATAAGCAACCATTTTTGTATGTAGCCCAAAATACTACCTGACAGCCAGTGCAGCCTTTAAAAACACATGGCATCTACACTTGAAACTGTTGCAGTATTGTTAAGCATAGTCAAATTCCACACTAGGAATAAATTTAAGTACTGTTTCAATTCTAAAACTGATTTATGGTATAAGCTTAAGAGAAATACTTGTCCAATATTTTCCCACAGTTCCTTTTTTCAGTAAATATGTTTCACAGCCTTACACAGATATTCAGTGGAGATCAGTCTCTCAAAATTGGCTCCCTAAAATATATGTAAGACACAAAGTAAATTTTATCTCAACTAGAACTGTGAATATTGAAGGATAAAATTTTAAATGGAAATACCAACTTCCACTTCCAAATATTTTGCTGAGGTATATTATGTGTCAGGATCCAGATTACGTAAGAGAATACATCCTAGTGCCTTTTAATATCTGAAGACTGAAATGTCGGGCCTTTGTTATTAGTCATGGGTACTAAGCATGTGCTTTCTGTGCAGTGCAGATTTTGCAGGCTGAAGTTCATATTACGGCTATGGAGCTCTTCTGGTTAATGGTCAGTGACCAATGATGGTGGAAAGCAAGGACAAGCATTTTTCTTCTTCAGTAGTAGATGCAGGCTTTCAATGATAGTATGAATAATAATAGGTATTGTTGTAATTTGATCTACTCATATTCAATCTTTCTCTGACAAAATGAAATATGGGCATGGAGGAGTTGCTCCTATATTGGAGCAAAGTGATGAATTGCTAACCCTAGCATTTTGTCTCCAGCAATCTTTTAAATCAAATGTGAAACTACCTTTAACTGAAGAAAAATTTTTAGTATTAATATTACGGATGAACAGTTTTTGGTGTGTCACAGGTATTGAAATTAACTTCATATTTATTTAACTTAAAAAAGGAATAATATATATCCTGGATAAATATTTCTCTTCTAGTAAAAGAAGTCAGGACTCAGTGTAATTGTGAAATTGAGTCATCATTTTAGTAGTAGTTATTTATATTATTCTTTGTCAACATTGGCTAATCACAAACATGCAAAAGTTCCTCATAAGTAGCTCATCTTGCACTTGTTTTTTTGCATAGAAATGTGTAAAAAGTGAACTGAATCTTCTCATAAAAACTTGTGAAAAACAAAATACTACTTGATATTAAGCAGGGACCATTTATGCTTTTGCAAACAGTGAATCTTTAGGTTAAAAAAAATCATTGATTAAGGACAGTATAGTTTAATACAGATAATAGAAAATAAATATACCGTGTAAAAGGTATATGTAGCCCGTGGTGTATTTGATTCGGCTTCATCATGACCAATTTGAATGTGTGGTGGACACATCCCTTTCAGAGTTTACATCCTTTCTGCTTTGGCTCATTGAGTCCACTGTTTAATTAATCTAAGGGCTTCCTGCTGCTGTGGTCTCTCTCTTCATTCTGGCCATGTGCTCCTGCAGTTTCTTCTAATCTGGCTCATGAGCTGCACCAGAATGATACTCACCTTTCAAAAACAACAAGAACTTTTTGCTAATGTCAGTTTCCAGACTAGAAGCATGAAAGATGCAGGAATGTGAAGGCAAGAGGAAGGATATAACCACTTTGGACAAACAGTTCACTGCTAAATCACTTGAGCTGTATGGCAAAATTATTCTTTTTAAGACCCTGAGAAGCATGAAAGATTGACTTTACAGGCTGGCTTTCAGGAAGGTGAATTCCCTGAATGCTGTAGCAGGCATGTGTTTCCTATGTGCATTCCAAATGCTCCCTTGACCATTTCAGGTCAGAAGTGCCCAGCAGCTCACTGTGCATACTCAAGTCATGCTGAAGCTGCTGGGAGTGAGGCATGCCCAGGCTTCAGCAGTTTGCATTACTCTTGAGCTTTGTCATCTAACAAGTAGACTGCAAACCAGTTTTTTGGATCAAACCTAAAAGCCAGGAGCTTTAGCAATAAACATAAATCATATACACCCATGATAATTTCTAGGCAGCTGGACCAATTGTTCTGGAATAGCTTGCATCTGTGCTAATAGTTTCCACAAAGCAGTGGATGAATGCAAACTAAATAGTAGTAATGGTTCTGTAATTTTTTAATGTCTCAAGCTCAGGAATATTTTGGGCTAGTGCTGTTTGGCACATGCCAAACTTATCTCATGAAATATTACAACTGTTTATAATACAATTGCAGAGAATCTGCAGGTCTGTCTTATTTTCACTAGGTTAAAAAAAGCCTTGATCTTTACTGACCCGTAGCTCATTAAAGGCGGTACTTTCCTGAGGAAGATGCTTTCAGCATCTTCATTGTCACCTCTTCATTTCTCAGCCACCTCTGATGAGGGTGGGTGACACTGGCCTCTGCATGCTAACCTCCTTGTAGGGACTCCAGCCTTCCTGGTGACATCCACGATGTCACCACATTGATTCTGTAGTGTGTCGCCAGTCCCTATAGCTCTAATGATGCCAGGACTATTTGTACTCAAAGGAGAAGAATCAATAGAGTCTACACTACTGAGTATTTTTATTTTCCATCAAGAGGTCTTCCTAAGTATACCTATGTTACTTGAAGGAGTGTGGTAGAAAGAATTGTGCAACATCACTGCCTGAATTAGTTGTTGGTAATTAGTAACCTGGTGTAGAAGGCAGTATAACTGTACTAGCAATATGCTGTCTTGTGAGACAGGGGTTAATAATCCAGAGCATGGCACCTTGCTAGCAGCAGTCTTTCTTCACATTTCAGTGTAGAGTGAGGTAAAGATGGCTTGGGAGTCTCTGTATCAGTTGTCTCTGCACAGTACAGATCTGCCCTTTCTCTGTCATGTTGCACAAGTGATGCATTGCTGAGGTTCTGACTGTGGCAAATGCTCCTTTAGGAATTACTAGGAATGAACCTTTCTCTTAGTTACATAATAAGAAATTAAAATTTATTGGTATTTTTCCAAGGACAAAAAAGCTGCTTAAAAATTTCAGTTAATTTACAACAGGTATAAGAGATCTCTGGACAGCAGTGTTTGCTGCTTTTAAAGGTTTTGCAACTGTAACCTCAATTCTGTTACTAGTTAATATTAACTCTGGTTTTCCTATAATTTGACGTCAAATCAAATATCAATATTCCTAAATTTGACATTTCTAATGCCAGTGATTTTTGTTCATTCTTTCTGGTTTTGTAATCCATTAATAATAATTTCTGTGGCTTGTATGCCATTGTGCTAAATGAGTATGTGGAACTGTCTATTTCACTCACTCCTTATGGATAGGAGACCAGTTGATCTGATGGGACTTCTGAACTTACAGAAGAGCCTGTATTGCAAAAGAGCCATTTCATTAAATTACTGATGGCTGTGTTTCAGAAAGACCTCCATCTTGTTGCACAAAACAATGAAAACGGTGGAAGAACAAATAAAGATAGGGGAATGCTGAAATAATAAATAACTTTGACCTTTTTTCTCCCGTTTGTTGGCATCTAGTCATTTCCTTTGATCTTCCCTGCCTTAAACAAGCTAATATCTGCCAAGAGAATGCAACTGTTACTGAATCACTAAGGTCCTATTTGTTCCGCTTGACAGATGACAATGCATTTTTGTCTTTCTACAGAAGCATAGACTTTGAAAGTTTTCTCCAACAAGAAGCCTAGGTTTTCTCTAATACTACATTTCTTTTTTCTTTCTTGCTTTTTTTTTTTCTTTTTTTGTTTTGTGTGTGGGTTTTATTTCCCATCTCGTCGTGCTGGTGCATTGCTGATGATTGCTGTTTTCTACGAGGTACTGGTTAGACTGCACTGAAGTCGTGTGTTTTTGCCTTTACTTGTGATTGTTCTGCCAAGAACAGAATGCTTCAACAGCTGTAGCATATGTTGATGCTTCAGTTACATTATGGTTTGTGAGTGTCATATGTGATTGCTCTCTTTGCTGCTCCCTGATTTTTTTGAACAATTGTTGCTAGTGCTAATTCATCAGTTCTGTACAGGTTTCTTGTATTTGAAAATGCTGAATTGTTTGAATTGTTGATCAAAAGATTTTATATTTAGAGTTTAGAAAACAGACCTGTTTTATTAAACAATGCAACTTCTAAACAGAAGCAAGCGATACACTACCAGGTCTATTTGATTTTTGTGGAGAAATGGAGACACTTGTGCTTTAAGGGTGCTGCATTTAGTCAATGATATATTTAAATCTGGGCTATTGAGTAAACATTCTTTGTTCTAAGTATACCTTGTACTTAGCACAACAAGAACCTAATTTCTGATGGTGATCTTATGTGCTCCTGAGTACAAATAACAATCATGATAGAACTGAATGTTTCGCATTGGTTTTTCACTCAGATTCCATTGACCGTTCTTGTAGGCTTGTTAGGTCAGTTTCAAAAATTCAGGAGTAAGAAGGATATATCACAGAACCAGAATTATGTAAAGCTTGCATGTTATTCCCGAAAATGAGATATAACCAGTGTCAGTTTTGAATTTCTCTGATGGTTGGAGATGATGTGTATATGAGGATCAGACTTAGGCCTTGATCCAGGAAAGCACTTAAACTCATAATTTAGCTCACCATGATCTGTTTCCGTGGAGTCAACAACTGATTCAAATTATCATGGAAGATATATAGCACAGCCTTATTTAGGACTATATATTTGATACATTCTTCATCACTTTAAAAAAAAAAAGTGAACACATCAGAAAATGCCTTTCAAGAATTCATGTCAAGATCATTCTGTTTGTGCATGTCTTTTCTATGTCTGTTATGGAAGAAGCCACTAATTAGCTCCAAAATGCACCTTTTAATATAGACGGTACATTTCTGCCACTTAAATGGAATTGTGTCTTCTGAGGAAACCTCTTGCTGAGAATTCTTTTGTAGAAGGTCTGGATTTTTTGTTAGAATTAAGAAATATTTTCTTAACTTGTGATAGAAAATTTTGAGTAGTAGACAAGAGCAGAAAACACATCTCCAGTCTACAGAGGTTTGTTGAATTAACTCATAGCATTTTTTCCTCCAATATCTACCATACTTTTTTCCTTAGAATATTGAATTTTCTGCTTTGCTTGGGATCAGGACAATAGCACAGGACAATTGCAGCCAGTACCTTCCCGCTAGACATGGTAATTTTTAGTGAACACTTGCTGTCTGACTGTGTTTTTCTAGAGTGTGGTCCAGAGGGATGACTAATGGCAGCAATGAACCACTCAGATGTGGCTGTAGCTGTGTCTGGTCTGGTAGTGGCAATAACAAGCCCATTCTTGACATGAGGGGGAGAATACAGAAACATGCATAGCAACACTGATTAGTTCAACAACTGATACTCATTGTGAACTCTTCCTCTTGGACTTTAGATTTGTGAGAATAGGCCGAAAGGTAAACTGAGACCCATTCCTTGTGTGGCACTGGCAACAGTCCAGTGGCTCTGTAATAATTTCTAAGCAGATAGGGAGAACCTAAGGCATGCAAGAGGACTTGATGTGCTGACTGCAGATTATTCACAGGTACATGTAGGCATGCTGCAATAGCAGAGATTGATTGGCAGTGATTAGGGGAGTAAATAAAGCAAATCCAAGTACCAGAAGATGCCCAGAAAGTGAGGGACTTTTGCTACCAGTGTCTGGTAGACAAAAATGGGATGCTGAAAACAGCAAAACTTTTCTAAGTAATTTGGGTGAAGAATTTTCTTGGCCTCAGGGTCACAGTAAATATAACTGGTTGAGGTGACAGGGTTAGCCTCATCACAAGGACCTTTCAATTGGAGGATCGACTTCTAGGGAGGAAATGTGAATGTGTAGATGTTAAAACCAAAGTTAGTGTATTTGAATACCATTAATGAAGAGAAATGAGTGAAGAAACCAGGTCATGTCATAAGACTGATTTTATACTTTTTTCTTTCATTTTGGGGTTAGGCTCTACTTTCTAAATACTTGGACACTCTGGTCACTTTACTGTAAGGTACCTGCGTCATATGTATACATGGAGAAACATTGACACAGGGGAACAATGACACTTCAGAATGAGTCTTTCAGAGAGTTATCTCCATCAAAAAAAGGCAGCTGGTTTTGTTGTTGTTGTTGTTGTGTTGTGTTTTTTTTTTTTTTTTTTTTTTTTTTTTGTGTAAGCCACAAAAGATGGCTGATTATTTATTGCCAATGTCTTAGTGAATGTGCAAATACAGTGTGCCATTGACTGCTGAGAACAGGTGGGCCCATTGCTAAGGCAATGGGAGCAAAGATGTTTTGGATAAGGACTGGAGTAGTTTACAGAAATTCTGAAAAGATTCAGTGAGGCCAGTAGAATTTTTTTCTTTCCTAACTCATGAAACATGCAAGATCTTGAAATCAGACCTCTGTGGAAAATGGGGAAACAGACCATCATCACCAAGGTAATTAATCTCCTGAGTATTTCAGTGCAGGTCTGTGCACCAGGTGCATAGAATCATGGAATGAATTGGAAGGGATATCAAAGTACCATCTAGTCCAAACCCCTGCTCAAAAAAGGTTTAAATCAGGCTACTCAGGGACTTGTCCAGTTAAGTCTTGAACTCAAAGTTGAGCCTCATCCTCAGAGGAATTCCAGCATCTCTGAACAGCCTGTTCCAGTATTATATCATTCCTAATATAAAAAAATCACATTTAATACTGAATCAGAATTTCCCATAGTCCATCTTGTGTCCTGTTGCCCCTTGGGCTGTGACCATGCACCTCCAAGAAGTGTTGGTCTCTGTATTTTCTCTGTATTCTTTTTTCAGATGGTTGTAGATAGCAGTAAGGTATTACTGAGTCTTTTTTCTTACAAGTTGAGAAGGCCCTGTTACCTGAGCCTGTCCTTATATATCCAGACCATATTGGGATCTCTGGAGCTTAGGAGGACCACAAGGATGTCATGAGGTTATGCAGGGGGGAAATTGGAAGGGCCAAAGCCCAAGCAGAGTTTTATTTGTCTGCAGCCATAAATGAGAGTAAAAGTTTTTTCTATAAATACTAAAATGAAGTCACCTCCAGCTGGCAGCTGGTCACAAGTGCTGTTCCTCAGGGTTCAGTGTTGGTGCTGATCCTGTTCAACATCTTTGTTGTTGATCTGGACAAATTGAGTGCCCTCTCAATCAGTTTGCAGATGACACCAGGCTGGGTGGGAATGCTGGTCTCCTTAAGGATAAGAAGGCTCAGTAGGGGAATCTGGACTGGCTTTCATTCCTTTAATCTCATAAACAAAACTCTCAAGTTTTGTTTATGAGATTCATCACATAAATGGATTAAGCAGGTGTCTTATTTCTGGTTTTGGGAGCTCAGGCATAGGAATATTTGATAATTTTGAAGATGCCTCACTCTTAAGCCAATTGCAAGACATCCGAAAAATAGTTTTCTTGCTAGACTAACGCTAGTGAACATGGTGATCAGTCAGTCCATTCAATTTTTCTCTAAACGTGGGATGCTAAGCTACCATTTTGCATTTCCCAGCTCATTCTGGCTTTTAAATAAAGCTAGGTCTATGAGAAATAATTTTTTTGGATGTTCTGTTTGTTATTAAGCATGGAATGTTGCTTAATCTTAAATTAACACATCATTGCTTTTCTACCAGTGAACATCCTTGTTCACAAATAGTTAACATTTTGTGTGGGAAAGCAGAGAAATGTTCTTTTTTACTTCTGTCTTTCTGCATCCCTTAAAACATCTACTAACTCTTTGAAACATCAGTATTTGCTAATATCTTCTGAGTTTGTCCAGAATACTCAGGTATTTTGGCCCATTTTACATATGTAGCAAGCCATTAATTCTATATGAGCCAGGCAGAATTACTTAGTTTTATCCTCTCCCATCTTTGAGGGAGTTTTACAAAAAACTGAAAAAATGCACAAGCTACTTATATTACAGGATGTCTTCTACTCCTTCAGAAAAGGGTATGTTTTAACATGTTGTTTTCTAATGCTGAATTGAAAAGGGAGGTGGTGTCCCGTTTTCGTTTCAGGAAATTCAGTCTGTACATCTGGGGTCTGAAATTCAGTCTTGTAACTGACACAGTAATCTGCCCTTAATCTCAGACTATTACTCTGCCCCAAAAGAGTAATGAAAGGGGAAAGCATTCTGTATTTATAGTAGTTTGGACTCCAGCATGTCATTCATTCTTTCGGTAGGTTTCATGCTCAGTTGAATCAGGACTAAGATCTGAAAGAGAGGAGAGCAGACTCAGCAAGGAAAGAGCTTTTAGAAATCTTAACTCTTAAAAACTTAAAATTTTTTCAAGGGTAGAAAAATTGACCAAAGGTGGATGGAGTTTCAGAGGAATAGCAAAAGGCAGTTCTGTGACACACAGTTTCAGCTCCCTGCCAGATTCAGGGTTCCTGCTCCAAACTCCTTATTTGCTGCAGCAAAAGGATTTCTTATTTCAAAACAGGGTTTCTAGAAATCTCTAAAGAGGGAAAAGCAAATAATTTCTTTCCAATTGGCTCAGATACTTCCAAATTATTATCACTGAGTCATCACTGCCACACAGAATTTCCAACTGAATGGCTAAAATCTTATAGAGTCATAAATAGGTGTAAACAAAGTCTTAATATGTCAGAATACTTAACAAAAAAGATATGCTGACATCCTAGCCTGATATTTCTTGTGTTTACACAGATAATTTCAGAGTATGCAATAGGTCTTTCATACAAATGACAGATAAAATTGAAGACATATTTAAATTTTGTAAATTAATAAACATATATGTGGAATGATTGTATTCAACAGTTCCCCATTTGCAACAAGAACTACTTTGACCAATTTTTTTCAAAGCCTCTACTTACATTTGACATGTGAAAGCAGAAGCTCCCTTTTTAACAGGAAAATCAATCTAAACCAAAAATTTAGGGTTAGAAATCTTACATCCATCCATGGCTAGTTCTAATGAGTTATTTGGGAGTAGGGGAAAAAAGAAGTATACATATTTGCATCAACTTATAAAACTTTAAATGTTCAAAACTTCCACTAACAGCAGCACTTATCTCTCCTTAGAGCCCAAGGAATTTTTAAGCATGCCTCATTTGCCTAGTGGTATCAAGACCTTTAATTTTTTGTATTTTTTTTTCCCCAGAGAAGATTTATAAGTAGTGGGGTAGATGGTGCTGTTCTCCAGCAGTCTGTCTTGAGGAGTTTCCTCACTGGACTAAACACAACATAATTTCTCTGTAATGTTACTGTGGAATCTTGGAAAAACATAATGTTCCTCCTGTTATGTACAATAGATTCTTCTTTAATTGCAGCAGCTAAAAAAAGCTTCTATCTTTATAGCTGTGGAACCAAAGTGACAAAGTTTATGGTCTTTCACTGTCAGCAGATTTATGGAAAATTTATAGTATATGCTCTGAGTTTACCATTTTTTGTTGCAGTACTTACTAAAGCTACTGCTGAAAAATGCCTGTTCTAGAATGGAGTTTTGCTATCTTTAAATTTTCATTTAAGTTTAATAGCCTTTGTGTATATTTATATATTTAATTTATACAGGTACTTATATATGCATGTCTATACGTTGAGTATATACTTTTGCATAATATACTTTACATAGTATTTTTTGATTTATCTCCTTTTCCCTCAAACTTCTGTTTTGTCTTCTCCAAAATGCAAAATATGTTCAGACTGTTCCTTTTTCCTTTAGTTTTTTTTTTTTTTTAATCCAATAAAGTGAACTTACTTTGTTACCATTTTCTGACTGCTTTTCAGGACTTGTAGTCAATAGAAAATTATTTATATTAATGGCGCTGAAAATCCCCAAACTTCCTTCCAATTATTTAGATTAGTCAAAATAATATCTTCTATACTTTTTAGTTATTTGTTTTCTTTTTTCTGTTTCTGAGATTGCTTCACTGTTTCCACAGTATTTGTCATCAGTGGAGGAAGGCTACTTTTGGGGTTTTTCTAAGCTGTGTTCCAGTTTTGAAGTGTTGGACCTGTGATCCTGTCGAGCCAAACTGCAGCATGCATAGTCTGCTAACTTAATCTAAGTACGGTTGTCATTTGTCAACAAATTAAAAAAAAAAAATAGATGCAAACCATTCATCAATTAATCAAAATAAGAAGAATTTGCCATTAGAAAAATACCTAAATAGTTTTCAGCTGTAAATGATGCTAGTTTAACCACAGAAATGTGATTTAGTTTTAATGTTGCTGCATGTGTTATTTTGTTGGTGTAATCAGGGTAAATTTCCCACTCTGGAAAATCTGAGTTGAGCGCTGAAACTCTGGCCTATCTAGAAAACAGAAAGGCTGAAATTTTTAAAAGGCGAACACGGGATTTAATCTGTCACTTTCATTTATCTGTACTATTAGTTTCTCATTTTCATGAGAAGTGCAGTGCTGGAGTCCTCACTGTTTCATCACAGCTATTTCTCATTAAAAATCCCTGTGTATGAAGATACGTTTCTGGTCTGACCTTTGCTAACATGTCTGTAGTGCTCCTCAGTCACAGTGGACTAGTGCCTCCTACTTCAGCATTCATTAAGTGCTGTTTTCTTTCCTTCCTGTGCAGGCATAAATCTGGGTGGCTCAGAGCCAAACTTTATTTGTATCTTCCCTAACTTCAGAAATATAGCAAAACCCCCAATCTGTACCTGATCTCAAGTTAGCAGATATTCAGATTTTGTAGAACTAGTTCCTCTCTATTTTTATGTATCTATGTATCTCCTGTAGTGTGTGCTCAGCAACTCCAAAACAATATTAGATCTTCATTAAGGTGAGAGAAATACATAGGGCAGCTTGGCTGCAGCTGAATACACAATAGTTGAGAAATTACTAGATCTGAATACGTAGATTTCCCCCTTTTGAACACATCTGTCTAGGACTGGAAAGGAAGGTGCTGCAGCCAATTTGTGTTTTTATTTACTCTCTCTTGTTACTACGTGCAATTTAAAACAAAAAACCCAGAGTGAATGAGGCAAGATCTTCTGTACGAGATCTGCATAGTTTTAAAGGCATACATGATGTAGGATTTAGAAAAACCAAACCTTTGCATAAACCTTTTGCTAAATAGCGCTAAATGCTATTGCTATATCCTGTACCCATTCTCATACTGTAATATTTCCATATTCTAGAGCATGTAAAATCTGACATGTAATAGATCAGATTAAAGTGAGTTGTGAAGTAAGTCCTGACCTTTAAGCACAAATACCAGGTTTTAGGAACCTAGATCTCATTCTTCTGAGAGGCGAGTCCATGGGTGGGTGGGCCTAATGCCATCTCAAAAGCAGGGTAAAGTAGCAGTGTTTGTTAATTTGGAGCAGGCAGCGCAGTCTTTACCAGGTAGGACAAGAAAGAAAAGAACCCTCTGATAACTTGTTGCATTTCCTAGTTTCTTTATATCAAAAATCCCATATATAGTAAGCAGAATCATATATATAGTAAGTATATAGTAAGTATATATTATATAGTAATATATAGTAAGCTGGATTTTTTTTTTTTTCAGTACACAAAAATCAAAAATTCAGCTTCTTCATGGGATTTGGCTTGACACGCCCCCCCACCTCACCCTTGCCCTTTCTTGCTCTCTTGCTTTTCTTCCACAGGAAAAGTAAGTCAGGCATTACAGGACGCTGTCACAGAGATTCTCAGCCAATCCCCAAGATCTTGTTTGTGGCACTCACATTTTTTTTTCTCAAGATGTGTAGAAGGCTGTGTGCTGCATGGATACTGCAGCTGTCTATTGCTGAGCCTTCCAGTGAGAGGGCTGTGGCTTATGGAGAGCTGCTCATAGGGTCCCTAGTTTAAATGGTACACAGCAGAAGTGACAGTGGTTCTAGTTAACCCTACAGTATGTTTAATGCTGTTTGCATCTGATGGAAATTTTAAATATTTGACTGCCTGGAAACACAACAACTCCCAAAAATAATTAATGAGGTTCTTAAAAATTGCATGTACAAAGCACAGGGCACACTCAGAAGTCACTACTCTGTTTGGTCACTTCCGTTTTCCATCTTCTGCATAGCTATTACACTGGAGCATTTTATTTCATGTCAATATATTAGTTTTAACAGAGCATACATGTTGGATAATGCTTTAGATAAAAATTCAAACTCCATTTTGTGGATACTTTTTATGGCAGGTAGATTCACATTAATTCTCAGATTATGCAGCTTAATTAGAGATAATGCCTTTTCTACATATTTCAAAGCGCAAAATGAAATGTGTAAGGGTGACTGGCTTAAACTTGTAACTGCCATTCATTTCAGCCCTGCAGCCTGGCTGCTGAGAGCTATGCTTACTTGCTGTTTCGTGAGTGTCTGCAGATGCATGGTCGCCCACTTTAAGAGAACATGCACACACTCTCTTTTTTTTCTCTCACACTCTCTGGCATACTTTCAGCATAACTCTTCGAAGACTTTCTGAACTGCTGGGTATGGTTGTCTGATTATTATGTTTTTAACTGGGAACATGTTTAGTCCAGTGTTATTTAAACAAGCTTATCTCTTTGATCAAAGTCTACAATCTGAAATTTGAACAGGGTAGGGAGGGTGGCTGGGTGGGTGAGGAAATATATCATGTACAGAGTTATGCGTGTGCTGATGTCTCAGCTCTGTGCCTGCGAAGGTGAAAGCATGCATTGCTTTATATTCTTGCAAATATAAAAACTTTTGGCTATTTTGGTAGAAGTTCTGAAAACACAGTATTATTTCTAAAATAAAAACGGTTTTAGTAAACTTTTCTTGACACTTCTAGTGACCTGCATATTCAGTCTTTCAGTTTCTTGGGTTTTTTGAAAGTTGAGCCAAATAACTGTGGAGTTGTTTAAGTATAGCATAGGCTTTGCTAGGAGCCCATATATTAATGCATTTAGGGTTGACATTAGCCTATTTCATTGACTGAACCACAGACCACAGCAATGAAGCTGGAGAGCTTGAAACAGTTTATGGAGGTTTTCATTTAGGTCGTTCAGGAGAACTGGTTTGTGCAAAGTTAAAATTATATGGAATGAGATTGCAAGAAGAAGCATGCATGCCACACCTTTTCATTATGTTCTCTCTTTTCCTTTTTTTTCTTTCTAAATATAACTTTGAGACGCATGTCAGTTTTTTTTTAAGTCGATCCCATTTGATTATTTTAGAATACTTAATCTTCTAGTCTGATTTCAAAATTCAAGTTTGCTAAGCTTTTGTTCACAAGACTAGGAAAAAGAATTTCCTGTATTCAATTTATGTATCATGCAATCGAATAACCATCTCATAACTCTGGCAAAATGTGAATGATGTTTATTTCATCATTTTACAGCATAAAAAGAAGCAGGCATAATTTTCTAGGCTACTCTAAAGCTTATCCTTGTTTTTTAATGTTATTAGAGTACTCTAGTAACCGCAAGCTGCTGTTGCTGATGGAAGTATATTATAAATCTTCTCTTCTGCATTGGTATCATGCACACTTTAATTTTGTTAGCTGGCTTAATTGACTGGGGCTTGCTCCCCACACACCCAGACACACAAACACACAGAGACAGACACACAGACACGTACTTGCACACACACACACACACACATTCTGCTTTGCCCTATCTCGGTTACAGCACAGTCCTGCCCAGGGTCAGTAGAATGTACACATTACATATTTCTAGCAAACACGAAAATGAATCAAACAGGAGAAGAGATAAGCACAGATAGATTGGAGCCTGCTGAGGAAATAAAAGGCAGCAATCTGACTGACCACTGGACTAGTCTTCCTGCTTGGATTTAAGTGTTCTTTCCCCTTAGCTGTTGCAAAGCACTGTACCCTGATGTGAAAAAATAAATGATTAGTAAGAATGAAGTAACATTTAGACGGACAATTCTTTGGTATAACTCCAAAACTAATTGTTTCTGAAGTGATGTTTAAACCAACGTCGGCACAAGGCAAGGGCTCCTGGCTCACAGCCAGCACCTTGTAATGCATATTAGCGCAGATGAGGAGTTCCTAAAAGTTGGAGAGAGGGAGAGGGAGGGAAGAAGAGAGAGAGAGAATGTGCGTTTTCAGTGCTCACTGTGTGTTTGTTTGTATCCTCCTCCTCCTTGCCGATATTAGAGGAATACCTGTGTATGCTGCTTTATTATGATTGCTGCTGAGCCTCAGAATAGGTTCTGGTATTTTTTTTAGGTGGACTGCCAGCTGCCGATCTCACTGTTGACAGTAAAAGCAGATATGTTCCTTGCTCACTGCCATTAGTGCTGACCATGACCCTTCACACCAAAACCTCTGGAGTTACCCTGCTGCACCAGATTCAAGGCACTGAACTGGAGACACTGAGCAGACCTCAGCTGAAGATTCCCCTGGAAAGATCGCTCAGCGACATGTACGTGGAGACCAACAAGACAGGAGTTTTTAACTACCCAGAAGGAGCCACCTATGATTTTGGTACTACGGCTCCTGTCTACAGCTCTACTACGCTCAGTTATGCCCCTTCTTCTGAATCTTTTGGGTCCAGCAGTCTGGCAGGATTTCACTCACTGAACAGTGTCCCACCAAGCCCAGTGGTGTTCTTGCAAACGGCACCCCAGCTCTCGCCCTTCATCCATCATCACAGCCAGCAGGTACCCTATTACCTTGAAAACGATCAGGGCAGCTTTGGGATGAGGGAAGCTGCTCCTCCAGCCTTCTACAGGTAAGTGCTACAGAAACTTTTCTTTCTTATTTAAGCAGATGATCTGAGAAAATGAAAATGTAGAAACCTGTCATGCCCTAACATTTGCTTTTTGTGTAAAGGAGCATGTGATTTAACTGAACCATCGACGATATCTAGACCTTAAGAAATAGCGTGGAATAAAACAAACTGTAATTCACAGCCCACTGTGACTGTAAGCTGTAAATTTTAAAAACTTGTGTAAAAAACCAATCAGATAATGAGTATAAATATTTCCTGGTAAAACATGAAATTGTAATTGATTAAAGAATGGAAAATGACCTCAGTGTTGTAATGCATTTTAATACTGTCTGAAGTCTACTAAAAAGACTTCCACCATCACATATTTTTTGGTGTGAGTGGTTGTTTGTTCAGCTCTTGGCTGGTAGTATTTTCCTCCTCGGTCTTCTTTAGCAGTGTGAGAAGTGGCTTACATAGGAAGTTGTTCAGAAGCACTGTATCCTTCCTAATCAAAGTGTTAGAGTTGTCTCAGTGACAGTATTTCAGTCAGTAACCACCTTCCTGAGCTATCCAAAGAGCTGTATGCAAATTAACATGCATTTTTAATTGGAGGGCGATATGTATTAACTGCTGCTTTTCAAAAGAACCTCATTCAGTGGGGTTTTAAAATATTTTTGTCTCTCAATAGGAGGTTGCTTCATGTTTTCTCCTTTTGGTCTGGAATAGAAAGATAAAAGTATTGTTGAAAGGGGGAAATAAATTACCTCGGTTTAAGTATTTGTTGCCGATTGTAATAAAACTACATCTTTTCTTGAAGTAAGTGGCAGAAATTGATATATATATGGCTTCTAAAAAAATATCATCATACATACCCACGCTGTTAACATTTTTGCAGTGTTTATAGCATAGTTTTGTATCAGCTTATTATACTGGGCTTCAGTGAATCAAAGTGTCCAGTTAGATGCAATTCTTTTTCCTGAGCTCATCATCCTCTGTTGATTTGAGAGGTACAGGTGAGTTTGTTAGAAGTGTAGCAACTCTGAAAAAATAAAAGGAAGTAATTTTTTCCATGTTGAGGGCCAGACTCTGCTAGGCTTATTTGCACAATATAACATGTTACCATGAACAGCAATGTATGTTCTGAAGTCTAACTCAGCCTAAGAATCTGGGAGTAAAATCTGGTCCCAGAAAACAAAATGGTTGCATTTTTTGCAACGATCAGGCAGTTTAGGGAAGCAGATGGAATAAAGACTGATGAAATGATAGATAAAGGTTATGTTAAATTGTCCCATACAGTGATCTGTACACAGAATTGATTCAAACAAAATTCATTTTAATGCAACCAAATACAATACTTCCTGGAAGAATGAGTACATGTCAGAGCATAGTGATCTTGAATGATTACCAGTGACTTGAAAGTTAAACTGCACTTTGTGCTTGATTAAAAGACTTTTTTTTTACAGGAGAGTCCCATGCAAACCTATGGTGAAAAGTGTGTAAGCAACCTTATGTATGTAAACAGTGAAACAGTGAGTTTGTGAAGTTGAAATACACAGGCAGAAAATGTTCTATAGTCAGGTATTGTACTGCAGGAGGATTCAAACCTAAGAATCACCTGGACATAGAAGTTTCTATGGAAATAATGTTCTTTTAATTTTTAAGCAGTGAATTGAGGTGAGAGCCTTCAAAATAAAATTAAGGTACTTTTTCAGTTTATTCAAGCAAGCGTGTAAGACCAGTGCTGTATTCCCCTTTTCCTGATGTTTCTGATCAAGGCTGTGTGTCCCCCTCAGAGATGTGTATTAGCCATTTGAAATTGTGGAGGCTTAATGCGGCAGTAATTAGGCGAATTTATGATCTTGGATATGCCAGAAGGTTTATCTGCATACAGTGTTATACAAATGATTTAATGGCCCCTTCCAGCCATAACTCTGTGGAATGCATCTTATGTGATAATAAGAAATATATTTCAAAGTGCTTGCTGTGATTGTCTTTTGTTAACAGGCATGGTACTGTTGGAATTAAATTGATAAAAACTTTGCTTTTGCTTTGCATTTTTGTGAGGTTGTATTTACAAAATTTTCACCCTCACAACATTAAACATTTCTTCTTGTGTTTTGGCATGAGCCCAATCACAAGTAGTCTGTCAAAAAAAATTTGAATAGGTGTCCACTGCCTGGGAAATATTTAAATATCTAGCCATTGGCTTCAGGAATAAGTTCTTAAAAAAACCTTCCAAATTGCTTTATTTCTTTGGTTAGTCTCATTTTCATTTGGGTTATGGGAGAAATGAGAGCATAGGGCAGTGTAATCTGAAAATGAATAAATTGATGCTGGAGATTGAAAGATGTCTAACTACCAAAATAGTGAGTTTCTAGAACAACCTACCAGTAGGAGTGGTAAAGGCAAAAATCTTAAAACAGAAGCCCTAAAAAAAATTATAATAAACCATGATTAGTTTCTGATACGGCTGCCTGCTTCTATAAAAAGTTATGTAACCTAAGACCCATTAAGACTCCTCTGCAATTCTCTTTTACCTTTCTGTGTAACTGAATTGTCCTGTTTGGCTTTTAGGGCAGAAATATTTGCACTGTATCACCCTCTTCTACTCTGAATTTGACATGCAAGGGCTGCATTCAGCGATACAAGTGTCTGGGACAATAAATAAACTATAGGTTGGAGCCGAGATGATATTCCATTTGATACTTGGACAAAATGTTAAAAATCTTCAGTAACAAAACTAAAAAAATTACTGTGTGTGATAAGGAAAACTTTTAATGTCTTTTGATTTTGTTAGTAAGTGCTAAAACCCAAACTGCCTATAGACAGATACATAATAATAGTTGTATGACTATATGTCTGCTAATTCTGAAGCTATATTTTGTCTTTCAAATAGTGACTCTTTTCCCAGAAGAGTTAGTCTCTTGTTGTGACATAATGGTAGGCTTCTATGACTAGCTGAAGAACATAATGATACATGAAAAGAATGATTTTTAAAGAATGCAATAAATATATTAATGTCCGTTCTGGAATCTCTAAATCATGAGGCATCAGAATTTGAGAAGCGGAAAAAAAAGGGCTGAATTAACTCAAATTGTGCTGTTTATACCTAGATCCCTTTTATGTCTGATCCTGTGGCTGTTTTTACAGATAGCTGAACTAAAATACCTTTTTCTTATCTGACAATGTCAAACCTCATTTTTAAAAAATTTTATTGATATTTTTTAGTAGTGGGGATTTACTATTATTATTTGCTGACTAATGGTTGATAATTATTACAGGAAATCTTGTACTCATGACTATTACAGTAAATTAGGGGAAATATTTATTTTGTTCTTAAGTATTGAATTTGAGTTCAGGTAATTTCTGCTTATTTCCTCTCACTTTTCTCAGTTTTATTTCTCTCCCACTCAGAGAAAAATCCGGGCTTTCAGTAGCTAATTTACCTCAGTAGATTCCTACAAGTAACAGCAGAACATCCTTTTTGCTCTGTCAGTGTGTGTGATATTCTTGTGTCATCCCACTGAATCTGCACTCCTCAGAACTGAAGTAAAATCATGCATATACTTAAGGCCCTTTCTAGTCTGTCTTTGGTGCTGGTTCCGAATTTGGCCCCCAGAAAATGATACAAAGGACTGAACCTTCTAGCTCCCTGATGAGAAAGCTGTCTGTCAGTCTGTAGAGAGGAACAGAGGCTGGGCAGATCAGTGCACAAACAAAAGAACAGATGAATTTCTCCCTCATTTCTAGTGGCTAGTTTGTATGTTCTAATACTTCAGGCCCTATGCTTGGATTAATGTAATAAAGTATTTGTTTAGCATTAGCCACAATTATCATACTGCAGTTGAGTCTGCTGTCCTAATCAATATGATCAGAGCTTTAATTTTAATGCTTGCTAAAATTGAGAAAGGTTACAAATGTAGATTGATCCCTCTTCTGTTGTAATTCATACATCCAGCCATCCAAAAAAAGTTACGTAACCAAATGCATAAACATTGTTAACCTTGTCTGTTTCATTATGACTTTTTCTAGCTGTTCATGTTTAGCTCTAAACAAAGAAGATTCTTTCCAAATTTTAAAATTAAAAGTGTTAAAATGAATGCAAAGTTCAAAGATGATTTTTCTTTTTTTCTTTTTTTTTAATGTAGCATGAAGTATTTCATAACAGGGAGTATGATGTAATATAGTATTTTGCTTTGCTTTTTTTGTTTATTTTTCTCTAAAACGTCAATCTACACAGAGGTCCTCTCTTGAACAGTTCAAGCGTACAGGCAATTTTTTGAACACTTGGAGTGTTTGTGTTTTCAGGCCCTGTGCCTCTCTGAAAATTTTGCAGCAATATATGACTGTAATAAAAGAGACAGGAAGACATGCAGTTGTCTCATGGATGGTTTCTTATCTCATGGAAATACTGTAAAGATAAGCCCATTAAGTATTCTGAGATGATCACACATGACAATTATGAGGGACTTGCACAAACCAACTTTCATGTTTCTGCAGCCCTTCTTGGAGCACGTGCTGAAGTGGATCCTGCTGCAAGTGTGCTCGCACCATAAAATCACCAATCCACACTGCTGAGGAGCACATATGATCTGTGCCTGCTTGTGTCCCTGAAAAAGGGCAGACAGTGGTGGAAAGGGATGAAAGAGCTGTTATGCTTCCTTATAACCCACCTTTCTGCCAAGGCTGGGAGATGGATCTCACTTGCTCTCTCTTCTCATTGAAGAAAACTTTCTTCATTTCTGCAGCAGTTATATTTTTTTGCATAAACCACAGACACAGGAAGTGCTCTATATACCAAGTCTTTCCCAACAGGAGTTGAAATTTGTGTCTAAACCCACGGTTGTTCAGACAGATCATGTGAATGGGGTTCCTCTGTGTAGACACACCTAGGTCTGTATTCATTTTTCCATTCCTTAGGCATCTGCTTCCATTTGAGAGGCCAGAAGGTCACATGGATCTAGCAGATATGGCACAGGACCTGCTGGCTAACTATACTTTTTGGAGTAGGAGTTGTGTGTCAGTGAGGGTCACCACCTGGAACACCTCAAATGGCATTGACAACATCAAACCTGCATGAGGACCCCCTTCTTACTCTGAGACAGAGCAAAAGAGACACTGAGAACACGCACTGTCTCTTTCTAGGGTACCTGATTAAAGTAGACCAAGTGCATTAGGCTCAAAAAGGGCAAGTTTATCTTCCTATATTATCTGAGATGACTACATTCTATTCCATATAGCTGCTGGATGAAGATGGATACCCAGTGATACCCAAAGTTACGTGAAATTAATCCCACCCATACATCTCCTGTAAAGAACCAAAATAGTCATGCTCTGTAATATTTCTTCACACAGACACTGCATTTTGTCCCTTGAGAGGGAGATGGGGAATTGACTCTGTGTCACTGGCCTTGATCACTCTTGCTCTGAGGCTATTGAAACAACAAACACTGCTGGCCATATCTGCTCTGATACGGAAAGCATTAGCTGCTGGCATCAGTTCCTTCAGCAATTGCCAAGTGAACATCAGATGCCAGCATTTTTTATTAAACCAACAAGATAGGCTGACCAAATCTAAGGCATTGCTCCAAAAAACCACAAGAGAAAACTCCTGCAATTGAAGTGCATCCACATTTCCTAACAAATTGAGATTTTGGAAATTTTTGTAATTTGATATTGTTGACAATGAAACACTGAAACAAATCATGAGCTCCCTGGTCGGTCTGCAGGGAGTTTTCTATTATCTATTCAGGCATCGGAACAGAGATTAGAGCAGAGATGCTGTCCTTCAACATTCTCATTTGAAATGTTGTTTTCGTTGCATTCATTGCAGGGACTGTTCATAAAATTTGCTATACAGGGAGAAGTCACATCTGAGGCTGAATGGCCCTTCAAATGATTTGTAAAAGGTTGTAATTTACCTCAGCTCATTAGGAACCCTGATCAATGTGACACTGGGCAAGGCAAGGCTTTTCTGCCAAGCTCAGATTCCAGTTGCTGGGAGGCTTCTTACTTCATCTCACTCAAGATATTCTTGTGCAAGATTATGAATGCATGAGTGATACCTGTTGGATCACTCATGAAGACCATAAATCTGCGCGATAACATTTTTCCTGGATAAGATATTGATAACAACATTGGATTCAAGAGTGATCTAGGTGTTATATTTTAACCCTTTACTAGAAAAAGGGAATGTGGTCCTCAGAAGACAGCTTAAATATGACTGCCCTAAATGTGAATCCTATTTGATGCATGTAACAATAACAATTGCAGTGGTCTTCCAACTATTGCAGTCTTAACTGATGACAGAACAGCCAGCACCTACAAAAATAAGAAATAAGAAAAGGTGGCTCACTGCATGAAAACCATTGGTAAAAGTGAAAAATAGCAGTAAAGGCTGAGAGTTGGAAGCAACAAAGAGGAGCTCTTAAAAAAAGCAATTGGTGACTAACAGTGAACAGCCATGCATGCAACCACCTCACATCCTATGGGTTGACTACAACTTTTAAAGGGTGCAATTCCCCTTAGTTCATTCCCCTTAGACACATGGGTGGAGTCTGCTGTCCCACAGTGCTGTCAGCTGCCAGAATCAACCTCTCCAGAAGCCAGACAGCAGAATCAGTGCAAGGTAAATGTTGAATGCTCCAGGGGGGAACCTTCTCTCCCTCTGAGGATGACAGATCAGTGAGCATTAAGGCAGCACTGGGCTGCATTTAATGTTGGTGCCTTTCACTTTGCATTCATCAGCTGTGTGAGTAAGCAGTGGGGGGTTTTTTCACCTTGATCATGCTATCTAATTAAGGAAACCACTTTTAACTGATTCTGTAGGGAAAAGCTGTATTCTTCAGTTGAAGGTATTTCCAATTTTTTCAGTAATCTGCATTGCAAATGTCCGGTGCAAATTTCATTGCTATTCCAGTCTTTTCACCCTTTTTTAGTACTTGCTGTCATGCAGAAACAGTGCTTTGATCACTGCAGCCTACTTCAGTACTTATTCGTGCTGCTAAAAGATGGCAATATAAAACTTTCTAGGATACTACAAAGGGGACATCAAAGCTGGAAGAAGAGGGACGGGGAAATTTACTGCAACACGGGAAAAGGCTCAGCTCGTGCTAAATGAAAATCATTAGCAAGATGCTGTGCAGACTGCAGCAGCTGTAGTAGAAAATGCAGCATAAAATTTAGGCCACAAATCTTAAATCACAAGACTGAGAAAATCATAATAGCTTTCCAAATAGCCTTCACTGTGGTTTTTGCATATAGTTCTGCTAAAATTTCAATATGTAATACCTACTGCTTTCTTTCTATTTCCTTTCTACTTTTATTTTCTTTTTTCTTTTAAATGTAATTCAGGCATGTGAGATAACATCTATTCATTCAAAAATCAGTGAAAGATCATAGAATCATGGAAGTTTGGGTTGCGAGGGAAGACTAGTTCCAAGTCACCTGGCATGGGCAGGGACACCTTTCACTAGGCCGGGTTGCTCAGAGCTCCATCTGGGAATGGGGCATTGGCAACTTCTCTGACCAACCTGTTCCAGTGCCTCATCACTCTCATAGCAAATTTCTTCCTAATATCCAGTCCAAACAGACCCTCTTTCAGTTTAAGGTCATTCCCCCTTGCCCTGTCACTACATGCCCATGTAAAAAAGTTTCTCTCTGGCTTTCTTGTAGGCCCTCTTTAGGTACTGCATTTTGCTATATGATCTCTTCTCCAGCCTGAACAGCTTCTCAGCCCCTCCTCATAGGGAGAGTGCTCCATTCCTCTGATCATCGCTATGGTCCTTTTCTGGACCTCCTTGATAAGGTGGCCTGTAGCAGACCTCGATTATAATGTCATCTGTCCCTGCTCTCCCTTTAATCCTGACCTATAAGTTCTCGGTTGGCTTCACATCCATCCCCAGCCAGAGCTTCATGCATTCCAGCTCTTCTTTGACATATTCTGGTGTTTAGAACTTACTCTTTTTCCTTCTTCAGGTTGATCTGTAAACAGATGGAAGTTTGGAAGGTGCTAACTCTAAAAAAATTGTAATTTAATTTCACTTTCGAAGACAAGTACTATAAAATCTGATCTTTGGCAAAAAGAAAATGTCACGTAATACCCTGTCATCTCTGTTTTCAGTTTATAAACCCAGTAAACATTCTTAGCTCAGCAAACGAAATGGCTTATCTTGATTAAGCAGTATCAAATTATTACTAAATAACTTGTATCAGTTGGTGTCTAAAAGAAATTAATTCAAATAAGTGTTTCCTGCTTTCATTATTAGTTACAACTTGGACTTGACAGTGAGATCCCTGTTTCAAATTACGCATCACAGAAACCTTGTCTTCAGTAAACTGTTGCTGTGGCAAAGAACACTCTGTCTGAGAGTGCACGGCAAATCTAGTCACCTTAGGGGAGCTAATATGTCAAAGGACAGCTTTGTCTCTTTGCTTCCATCCTGCAGGAAAATGATACTTTTCCTTCAGCCATATTGATAACCACAAGCAAGGAAAAATATGTATGCTGCCAACACATGAGCCACTGTAGCAGATTTATTACCTTGCAATACCTTTCTGTGGTTTGGATTACTTAGAATTTATGGGTTGAAAAGAATGCTAGTTTATTCTTGCCACGCTCTGAGAGATATAATCCTAGTTTTAATCTGCAGGAATATGAATTAGGGCATGCAAACCCTGGAAGTGGTGAGAGTATTCTAGTCATGTTCATGGAGAAAGGTAGTGAGATAGAAACCCATATAAAATAATGTAGCTGAATGTTTAATGGTAATAATATCAGAGCCAGTTAAGATGTAAAAATATCTGCCAGATGTATGCCATTTTAAGGAGTTAAATATTTTTAAAGCAGGTTGCACTTCAGTAAATTGTGACTAATTTTTCCTTGATTCCAGCCACAAAAGAAGCCAAATGAAGTGGAAGTAAACCTGATTTTACAGAGAAAATTTTAAATATCCCGGAATAAAACTCAACTTTATTTACTGGGAGTTCTAGTAACACTGTTTATTGTTAAGTCTGACTAGGTTTCTCTCTTTTTTTGCTTACTTATATTGTTTAGCTTTGACTTATATTTTCCATGTTAGATGACAGTCTCAGGTAAATATTTTAAAATACATTTTTACAAAAATGGATCATATTTCTAAGTCTCATGAATAGAAAAGAAAATTTTGCTATACTCTAGCAAAAAACCCTGTAACCTTTTCATTGAACATCCTAGACACCATTGTATTATAGGTATACATACACCTGATACTTGGTAGTGGGGGAATGCTGTCAAATCAGGGTTATTTTTCTTTAATTTTTCCCCAGAAATTTTGCTCATATTTAAGCTACAAATTCTTGAAACACCTCACTATTCGCAGTGGGAATTTGTTTGCATTTGATAGCTAAATTATATGAAATTTAATCTACCATACATGCTCCATCCTTTCTCAGTGCTTGCATGTTTATCTGATTGCAAGAGCATCCTTCTCTGACAAAATGCGTGAAGTTGCTTCATCGCACAGCTGCATGACATTTCAAAAGGATTTTCTCTGCAAATATGGCTGTGGGCAGAGGCAGTTTACTGAGAGATGAGAATCACAGAGTAACGTAAATTTGAATGGATGAGTTAGTTTGAAGATTATCGAGTCAATATCTTGCTCAAAGCAAGGCTCACTTCAAAGCTAGGTGAGGTTTCTCAGGCCCTTATCCAGTTGTGCTCTGTAGATACCCAGGAATGGAGGATCCACATCTACCCAGGACAACCTGTTACAGTTCTGAACCACTCCCACTGTGAAAAAGTTTTTCCTAAGATATAATTAGAATCTTTTCCACCTAAAGATATGTTGGATGTCTCTTGTCCTTTCATGATGTGCTCCAAGAAGAGTCTGGCTCTGTTTCCTTCAAAGCTTCCCATTATAGAGTTGAACACAGCAGTAAATCCTGCCTTAGCCTTCTCTTTGGAAAACTGAACAAATCCAGTTCCCTCAGTGTCTCCTCATATGACATTTGTTCCAGCCCCATCCTCATCTTAGTGGCTGTCCCTGGACTTGCTCCATTTTGTTGTCAAAGGTTGGCTTCAGCTTGGAAGCCCAAAATTGGAAGCAGTTTTGCAACTGCCAAGGACAGGGGAACCACCTCTGCTCCCAGCCTCCTGTAGATGTTTGTATTAGTACAGTGCAGCCCTGCTGTATTTCTGCTGGGGGTTATTCTCTTCCGGATGCATTGCTCTGCCTTTTCCAGTGCTGAAATTCATGAGATTCCTGCTGGGCCATTTCTCCAGCCTGTTGAGGTCCACCTTATTGAGAGCTTTGCTCTGCAGCAAATCCACCACTCTGCACGTTCCCTGTTCCCCATCTTGGTATCTGTCATTAACTTGCTAGGGGTGCAGTTTCTCCCTTCATCTATTGTTAGTGAAATATTCACCTCAGTATTGACTGCCCATGAGTACTACTGCAAGCTTGCCAAATTTCAACTGCTGATAAAAGTCTGTTGAGACTAGCAGTCATTTTCCATCCACCTTATAGCAGCCCATATTGCACTTCACTGGGATTGAGAAAATGGTCTTTCTTGTGCTTATAGTGCCTTTCTTCTGTGTTTGGGAAAAGTCACATCAGCAAAATGCAGTAAAAAACTGAGCTTTCAGTATAGGAAGATGGGCTGAGGAGAAAATAAAGGTGCTCTAAATGAAGAACAGAATGGAGCCAAGGCAGAAATCTGATGGGTCTGGTGAGGTAAAAACATTGAATCTCTGGTGAGGTGCTGTAGCAGGCTGTAGTGAGCTGTGAGACAGAACATGGAGGAGGAGAGAATGCTCTAGTAGTAGAAAATAGATGATGTGTAAGTTCCTGGAAGAGTTTGAGATGAACTGCAAGAGTAAGATGAAGGGGAACCTCCAGAACTGAAAAAGCTGAAGAAGAAACTCCAGATGAAGTGGAGACAAATAGTGACTTTTAAACATTCTCAGGCAATGTGGCTTGGACTGGGAGTGGGCTGTAAACACAACTGAAACAGGGCAAGTGTGTGTTAACAAAGCATGGAGAAATAAAAAGTCTCACAGGGAGAAACAGGGAGTATGTAGGTGGCTTACGTAGAACAATCCTTCTCCTGAGAGATATGTGCAACTCTTGCATTTTGTTGCTGTCTGTTACAGATTTAGCCAGAAGGTAATGGATTAGCCCAGCTGTTGGTTTTATCAAAGGCCCAAAGTGGCCAGTGTTGGTGCTGTACACATGAGCTTCCATCACTCCTGAAACAACTGCCACTCACAAAGACTAATTGGATTTTGATTACTTTAATTCCTTTAATTCCTTGGTGTTTCTCATATGCATAGAGAAAATAAAGCTATGAATGAGATGAGAACAGCAGCCTTCCTAAGCTGAAACATGCTAGAACAAAATTTGTGTGCGTAGATCTCTCCCTCTCTCTGCCTAATGTCCTAACATATGAAATGAAGACACTGCTATTTTACCATACACGACCCCTGTGAGCATTTACTGGTGTCTGTAAAGTTCCCATCTGTAATAATGAACTGAAAATTCTGTGAAAAATTGACAGGACTGTTTCCATAGCAGGCTTCACAAAGAAAGAAGACTTGAGGCTACATGAGAGTAAGGGTGAAGAGAACTAAAATATTGAGTAGGTGCTCAGTCAGTGAGTGTGGGTTTGGAAACTAGCAATGGCCTTACTAAGTACAGTATCTGAAATGGAACAAAAGTTGTTTACAAGCTTGCTAAACACACATACCCAGCATACTTCTCAGAAAGAAGGGAGCATCAGTATATTTCCACTTCAGTCCTTATAAGGAATTGTATATTCAGCTACCTTGCATTTATTTATTCTATAGGTAGATAAGGGATGACTGGACAGAATCAAGGAGTTCATTGTCTTTTGACATGAACTCTTGGATATGACCTTCAGTTCATTGTATTCTTTACTTAAGATGAGGGATTTTGCTGGTTTTACTGAAGCACTGAAGATCTTACTCTTCAGAGAGAGGGATGCATTTTTGTACCAATATTATATGTTGTCTGTTGTCTGTAAACCCCCTAATTCCCCTATTTTCTTTTCTTTTTTTTTTTTTTTCAAAAGCATTTAAGACTATTACTTAGGATGAAGACTGCCTATTCAACAAGATTTAAAATGTTGTTATATGGATAGCACCAGCTCTTTTATAATTTTTTAAATGGCAGCTTTAGGTATTAATAGCTTCAAGCTGTTTTCATTTATGACCCATTTTCTGACTCATAGATGCCTTCTTTCCTCTCTCTCTAATTCACTTTATTGTCAACAAATGTGTATCTCTCTGGAAATGACAAACACCCTGAAATCTGCATTGCCTTAGGGACTGGTCCCACTTCTGCATGGTCCTTCCAGGTTATTCCAGATCTAAAAACTAAAGGAGAGGAGCAAAATGATTTGTCTTGTTTATTACAGGGGAGAGATGGTAAGAAATAAATGAGAACAGGTCCCCAAGACCATCATTTCATGAATTCTGATGAGAGTCTCGTTTGTGTCATGTAGCAGCCTAAAATGAATAAAATCTGGAGGAATTCTTTGTTATGGTCAATTCGCTACCCGATTGCTTGGTTCTCCTTGTCCCACAGAAATTCCTCAGGTATGTGTCTGCCAGCTACTTGATCCTTTTCTGATGACATCAGCGGACAAATTTTAAAAAATAAGAACAAGACTTCTGTCCTGTAGCCAATCCCGAATCCCAGATTCAAAGCCAGAGTTTTCATTGTGTCATTCTCTCTCTAAGTGTGAGAGATACTAAAAGCTGTTTTTGTGTGAACTGTGACTCCTTGAAAAGTGCAATGCCAGACATAAGATAGTCCAATGAAAATAGGCTAAGTAGAAATAAAAAAAGAAATAGGTATCTAATGGAAATGTAGTAAAGTATTTCAGTGTTAAATAAATCTGAAATCACTAGGTTTATCGTAAACCTCAGTTACAAGGCATAGTCAAGGAATGGAATGGAAGTTTCATTTACTGCATGCTATAAATCATTACTTCAGAATCACTACAGAAAATTTTAGAATTGGTATTTCTGCAACTGGGATGTGATTGGTGCATCCTGTACAATTGTGTGGTTGGTTTTGGGTGGGGTTTTTTTAATGTTTTTTTAATGTTTTTGGTCTGTGTTAGGCTCTGCACTAAAATTGTCATGGGGAAAAATTAATTGAACAGCTACTTTTATTCTTTAGATTTTGTCCCTCTCAGCACTTTCAAGCTATTTTCTTTGTCTATTTAATCCTTGGGTGCTCTGAAGATGTGGGGTGCTCTTTCTGCCATTAGACATATGCACAGCAGCTCTGTAGAAGGAACAAGATGTAAAAGATGTATTAAAAAATTAATTTGTCCTTGCAATCAGAGGTCCTGAGGTAGGTTTGAAATTCAATACTGATTCAGATACTCAGATGATATTAATCCTTGTCCTGTTAGCTGAAGTTTAATACTGAATGGAATTATCACTGCACTGGAGTAATTACTATTAAATATAATTTTGCATGGATCTATTCTATAAGCCCATTTCAACTGCGTTTTTGACCAAATGAATTTGTGATGATGAGAGCATCCATAAAGAAAGGTTGAACTATTGTGATTCATCAGTTTAGCAAGGCTACCTTGTAATTACAGAGTATTGTTGAGGAGAATTGATGAATTTTAAAGCAGAAGTAGATACTGCATTGGGAATCTTGATGCTAAATTTGAAATTGCCATTTTTAATTTTTTACTTTTTATTTCAAAATACTAATAACAGTTGCTTAAGGTCTTGGGAAAAAAGTTTGAACCAGTTCAATTTCTTGTCTAAGAATATGCTCCTTTACTTTTTGCATTTGCACACATATATCAAAGGGTTTAAGTGAACTCTACCTGACAGGTTCAGAAAAATATCTCCTGTCTCTTTAAACAAAAAAAGAATCCAAGTAATTTTTTAGAAGGTGCTTTGACTATGAATCAAATTTAATAACCCAAAAGCTAATTGCAGGTACCTATTCATACATCAAAAGCTCAGCTAAGAGTTTATGCCTATTGTTTTTGGTGGATTTTTGTGCATTTGCAGACCGGCCCCTTATCAGTGAGGAATACCCTTTCTCTCTCCTTGCTGAGCCTTTGTCTCACCTTCTGATTCATTAGTATGTGCAGCAGCAAGCCTTCTCTTTGCCTCCGATGCAGAGTTATATGTACTTGCCTTTCCAAGTCTGCTGCTGTGTGTACACTTGCACCACTGTTCAATTCTTGAGGGATGTGTGATCCAGAGAATGCAGCTGGAAGGGAGCTGAGCTCTTGGGTAGGAATGCAAAGAGTTCTCCAGCAAGGTTACCAGGGTTATCACCAAGTGAAAACAGGAATCAAGAATAAGTCTCATATGGCAATTCCACTGGGGTTTGTGGAGCAGTGCTGAGGCTGGAGAATGAAGAAACAGTTAAGACATATTCATTCATAATTTCTGCACTGTTGGCTTATCTTTCCATTTTATGTGTTACACTTTTCAACATGACCTGATTGAAGCTGGTTTTGGATTCTGGATTTAGCAATAGACAAGAATTATTTAACTTCGTGATCTATAATTTCACGTAAATATGTATGTGAAATTAAGTGACTATGGTACTAGATGGAACTAATGAAGAATGACAGTACAATTTTAGAACTTGCTGGCATTTCAAAATATTTTTATTAATTAGAACTAAATTAAAACCAAACAAGAAGTAAATCAAAGAACAGAGGCTTATGGGCAATAATTGAAATATCTTCCTGTTTGTGTTATAGAACCCTTTTGATATCACAGAATCACATCATGATCAAGGTTGGAAGAGACCTCCAAGATCATCTAGCCCAACCATCAAGCCAGCACCACCATAATCACCCCAACACCATATCCCCAAGTGCCACATCCAGATGCCTTTTGAACACTTGAGACAGTGACTCCACCACCTCTTTGGGCAACTTATTTCAATGCCTAACCACTTTTTCAGTGATTTTTTCTTTTTTTTTTTAAATCTTTTTGGAACCTCCACTGACAGAACTTAAGGCCACTTCCTCTTGTCCTTTCACTTGAGACAGGGCAGAAGAGATTGACCTCCGCTTCACTTCAACCTCCTTCATGCAGCTGTAGAGAGTCTTCCCAGAATAAATAAACCCATTTCCCTCAGCTGCTCCTCATGAGACTTATGCCCTTTCTTGGAGTTGCTCCAGCACACTCCTTTTTGAAGTGAGAGGCCCATAACTGGACAGAGGATTAGAGATGTAGCCTCACCAGTGCTGAGTACAGGGGATAATCACTGCCCTGTTCCTGCTGGCCACACTATTCCTGATCCAGGCCAGGATGTCATCAGCCTTCTTGGCCACCTGAGCACAGCTGGCTCATGTTCTCCAGCTGTCAACCAGCACCCCCAAGTCCCTGTCCACTGAGCAGCTCTTGAGCCACTCTGCCCCAAGACTGTAGTGGTGCATGGGATTATTGTGACCTAAGTGCAGGACCTGGTACTTCACCATATGCAGATATATTTTTGAATATGCGGACTGTTTGAAAATCAATAATTATTTTTGGTCCTATTTATACCACAGTAAGCTTAGATGAGAGCCTGGTGTTTTCTCCTAACTTGCTGCTTGTTCAGGTCATTTTCGGGAAGACTGATGTCTGAAACAGAGTGTTGGAAGCTCTTGGGACTATTTAGGTGTGAGGAAATGCAAAATATTTTAGGTGTTTTTGGTGAAAGTTGTCATAGCTGCTGGCTCTTGCAGATCTAGTGCCAGAGAGGCTGTGGGGTTGGTATAGGATCTTGCTGGTCTTCCCAGAACAGATTTGAGGAGGGATGCACTGCCATCAGCTGCCAGCTTCAGCTCCACTGAGCTCCTGTTTTCCTGTCCAGGTTTGGACTGGACCATGGTGGGTTAATAGGATTGCTGTGCTAAGCATGGTGCAACATCCACTTCCAACATTCAGCTGTATGAAACAAAGAATATTTTGGCTAGAAATGAGTAAAGAGATGGGTTTTCTGCAATAGTTAGCCATTAAGAGTATTATGCAACAAACAGAAGTTCAAATTTGGGTGGATTATTTTCCCCTTCATTTATAAGAGGCATGCATATCTGGAAAATGAATATTCAGCAGGAGTCCCTGGTGTCTGGTAGACTGGTATTAGGTGTCTCCCCTGTGAATGGGCAATACATTTTTAAACGTCATGACGGAAGTGTGGCCGTTGTGTCCGTAATACTGTACATTTAATTCTACATTAATTTGTCTAATAGACTTTTTCCTTCCTTTGTAACTTAAAGGGCAGGGAGCAATTACTGTCTACCAACAATAAAAAGTGAGAAGATTAATGGGGTGTTACATTGAGGCACCTGTGAAGAACTTGAACTTATTCTGTGTTTCTGTGAGGAATAGGAAATGCCACTTGTGACTGTATGTTGAACAGCATTAATTTTCTACTTTGGGCCTCAACATCTATGTTCAGAAATGAAAGGAGGGCTAGACTACATGTCTGGCATCAGTTTACAGTTTCTATGCTTTGGACATAAGGAAAAATTACAGCCTTTCTAGCCTTTAACACTAAATTTTCAGAGGTGATGTCTGTTATTGCAAGTAAGAGATACTTAGAGAGATGCTGAATGTTTGTAGCTGTCCTTGTTTGAAAGAAGAGCTGTAGAATCTGAGAAATCAAATAATTTTGAAAATCAGTTTGGTAGGGGTGTCTCAAATTGCGGCCTTTATATAACAATCTGTTCAGGTTCTGTCTCTCATTATTTCTTACATGGTTCTGAACTCCCCATCCCTGGAGGTGCTCAGGACCAGGCTGGAAAGGATTTTGAGTAGCCTGGCTTGTGAAAGGTGTCCCTGTCCATGGATGGAGGGTTGGAAATTGGTGATCTTTAAGGTCCTTTCCAACCCAAATTCTGTGATTCTATAGTATTTCTAGCATATGCAATTTTCAGTTTCTGGAGAACCTCTATGACATATGTAATGAATAATTATATTTTATATCACTGTGTGTTAACAGGGTCTGGCCTTAAAAAGCTAGGACACACCTAAAAACTAAAGTACATGGTATTGACAGACTCCTTTGCTGTGTCCAACTCTAGCATGTTTATCTCATGGTTTTCTGTTCATTATTGTTCACAGAATGACTTGGCATGCAAAGTTGAATTCAGCAATTTCCAGAGGACAAGTATTAAGTCAAATACCTCAGCTGGATCAACATTTCCTCACAAACTACTGTGATTTTGTGAGGTATCTTATTTTTTGTCCATCAATCTTGCCTCCATTTCAACTGAAAGGACAAACTAAAGCATGCTTCTGTAAGGTCTGCATTTCCCCTGCTAGGGTCGAGGCTGCCCAAGGCTGAAATTTGTCATAATTTTGTAGTAATTTTTATTAACAGAGGAAGAGAAGTATCTATCTATCTATCTATCTATCTATCTGTATGTGTATGCTACAGAGCACACACATTCTGTTAGCCTGACAGCTCTTGAGTACTTGTGACCATTTTTGCAGCTTATCCCTGCAGGTGAAATGCAGTTCTTGCATGCAGTGACTGGACAGTATGATGTACTTTCAGACTGGCTGTTTCTTTGCCTTCCGTCGGGCTTTTTTCACCTGTCATTTGATTGGTTACACTCGGCCATGGACTTTTTTCCCATCAGTTACCCTTGTAACTCTTTCAAGCACATGACTTTCAAGTCATATTTAAATGTCTGGGAGGCATATTCCTTGTACATATACCAGTAGAATCATAGAATAATAGAGTATCCTGTGTTGGAAGGGGCCCACAAGGATTATCAAACTCCTGGCTCTGCACAGGACAGACCCAAGAGTCACATCATGTGCCTGATAGCATTGTCCAAACACTTCTTGAACTCTGTCAGGCTTGGTGCTGTGACCACTTCCCTGGGGAGTCTGTTCCAGTGCCCAGCCATGCTCTGGGGTAAGAGTCTTTTCCCAGCTAAACCACCCCTGACACCACTTCAGGCCATTCCCTCAGGCCCTGTCACTAGTCACCACAGAGGAGAGATCAGTGCCTGCCCCGGCTCTTCCCCTCATGAGGAAGTTGTAACTGCAGTGAGGTCTCCCCTCTGTCTCCTCCAGGCAGAACAGACCAAGTGACCTCAGCTGCTCCTCATACAGCTTCTCCTCAAGGCCCTTCACCATCTTTGTCACCTCACTTTGTTTGCTAATAGCTGCTCCCAGCATTGGAGGTGAGGCTCAAAGGCCCCAGCACAAAGCAGAGTAGGACAATCCTCTCCCTTGCCTGACTGTGATGCTGTGCCTGATGCCCCCCAGGACAGGGTTGGCCCTCTTGGTTGCCAGGGCACTGGGCTAAGGTTCAACTTGCCCTGGACCAGGACCACCAGGTCCCTTTCTGTGGCTCTGCTTTCCAGCATCTCACTCCCTAGTCCTTCTGTACATGCAGGCTTGTTCCATCCCAGATGCAGAATCTAGCCCTTGTTGAACTTCTTAAGGTTGTTGGTTGTGCAGCCCTCTAATTTATTTAGTTATCTCTGCAGGAGCCCTGTGTTACTCCACAGGTCACCAGTCTGATGTCACCTCATTCACTACAACCCTCTGTGCCCAACCCATGAGCCAGCTGCTCACCCATCACACCATGAGTTTATCCAGCTGTGTGCTGGACATTGTGTCCAGAAGAACACTGTGAGAAACAGTATCTAAATCTTTACTAAAATCTGAAAAGATTATGTCAACTGGCTTCCCTTGATCAGCTAGGTGTGTTACCTTGTCATAAAAGGAGATTAGGTTTGAAAAGCAGGACTTTCCTCTCATGAAGTCATGCGCTTTGTGGCCGATGACTTGTCCTTGAGGGGTTTTTCAATAACTCCCAGATTAATCTTCCCCAAATTTTTACCCTAAATGCGTGTATTTATTAGTTTGGTTTGATGAAATTGGCTTAAGCACAAATGGGTCTGTATGTTCAGGAACTGGTTTTTCTTTCACTGGGCCCTGAACTGTGTACTGTTAGTCCAAGGGACTGCAGAGACTCTCTTCCAAGGGATTTTTGGGACAAAACCAAGGAGCTGCAGACAAACCTTATTTGCTGGGGCAAATACTCGAGCATTTTTACAAGCAGGTGTCAGATTTTCCCAAGTGCCTCATTCCTTCTCTGCTGCCCATCGTATTTTTGGATTTGGCACCCCTGCCTAGTCTTTTTTTTTTCTGTATTCTTGCAAGCAGCTGGCACAGAGTTTCTTGGAGATGGCCTGGTGGTAATCTGTTTGTGAAAATGTTTTTGTCTCTTCTCTAGCTGTTTCAAGAGGTCTGCATACACTTTGATGAACTTCAAAGCACTACTTTAAGTAGTCTTTTATTTCACCAAGGTTTATTTTTCTGTGGCTTAGAGCCCTCAGATTTCACTGTTACGACCACACGTGGCTGTAGCAGTGTTTTGTTTCAAAAGTTCATTTTGAAAAGCAGTATGCCCCTTAAAGTAACATTTTAAGAGTTCGTTCTAAAGAAATGTAATTTGCAACATTAGATAGGTTTTGGTTGGAATTTTTGAAACAAGGGTATCCAAGTTATAATGCTGCATTTTGCAATCAGCATTCATAGTTAACAATTTTTGAGGATGATGTAAATGAGAAAATTTAAATATTTCAAGCATTTTTCTTAAAAATGTCTTGTTTAAGGTTGCTCATTGCAAGATTTTCCAAGGAATTTAATGAACCTTTGGATAATTGGTTAAACAATGTGGGCACCCTTAATATTTGGAAAGAGGGCTTGCCCAAGAATAAAAGGATCACATGAGCACTTAGAAGTCCTATAAACGCACAGTAAAGAAAGATTTATGACTGATTCCTGTGTTTTTGCTGGTACTTACCTTTGAAATAGTTTGGAGGTAAGTGTAAGAATCTGACAGCACTTCCTGAAATACCTTTTTCCAATTTACTGAGTGCACTTAACCTTTTCCTTTCAGATGGTTGGATTGTGCTAGTTTATCTGAGCATTAAAAAAGAAAAAAAAAAAGTAGCCTGGTGTCTGGGTAATTTTGGAAAAGGTTTACTAGAGTGAAACCTGGAGAAAATACTTCTTCTGGATGTGTTATGAATGGATAAACTCCAGCCTTTTCACAAAAGCCATATTATAATTCTAAGACTCTTATAAGAAATGCAGGGGTGCAATTTCTAGCCGAGTCCTTGAGAGATAGAATAACTTTAATACAGGTGACTGGGAATTTCTAAAAGCGTGAAAGCTGTACAGGATGTACATGAGATTGTTAGCTGAAGCTGGCCTTTTGGTTTGTTAATGCTTTCAGCTTTTCAAACCTTTTATTCTTCAGATTGTTTAAACTCAAGTGATATATCCTAAGTGCACACTTCCGAAGTGTTTGCCTGCTGAGCACTCCACTTTGGCACACTTGTGGGCACAGTGGATTGCCACACTCAGGGCCCTGTTGCTCTTGTCTCCAGAGCCACATAGCAACTTGGTATTGCTGCCAGAAAATCATATCTTGTGCAGCGCCCAGGGACACTTTGTCAGCAGCTTTTTCATCAAATTTGGCATGCTTTTAGACAGTGGAATGAGGTTCCTCAGATTATATGACTCTTCACGCAGCAGAGTCTGGGTCTGAGAGATGGTGTCAGGGACAGATCGTGCCCAGGCAAAACTGCACTTGGCAGGAGGTAGAAATGGGCAGAAAAACCCTAAGCAATTTGAACAGTCATTGTTTTATATCCTAGGGAATTGGATCAAATTTTTTTCCACTGGTGTTGTTCCTTAAATAATAGAGGGATCACCCAATGGGCAGAAATTCAAAAGATACACAAACCCAATAATTTGCAGAGATTTTACTCCAGAGATTAGACACTACCATTAATTTTAAATAACCAGAAGTTATCTGCCAGTTGTTTTAGGTAGCAGAGGTCTGCAAATGGGTCAGTTGAAATGTAAGTATGTAAGAGAACATTTTTCTAGTGCTGCTTACCACAACAGAATCCAAAACATTAAATATTTCTCAAATTCTAAGGATCAATGCAGTACTTGGCCTTTGGGAAGGAGAAAACTAATGAACAAGTGCAATAACTGGAGAATTACTAAATAGAGAATAGGAAATCAGAATAAGAAATAGTCTAAGTGAAAGAGAAGATCGTAAGTGAAATGCAAGTCAACAGAGTAATCTTTTGTAGAAAAGGCAGATTTTATTCTGTAAACAGAAAAACACATGAACAGGTCAATATGCTGTTTTAAGAGAGACTGGCAAGGCGTCTTTTAGGTTTTTATGCTCACTAAGGGGCAAGCAAAGTCCTTATGAGAGCAGGAGAATTAGAAAGGAGACTCTGAAAGAAAGGATGGAGGCAGAGTACATGGTGTGGCAGGAAAGGGAAGGGAAAATGTGTACCAGGAGAGATGCATCTGAATTATTTTCCAGGCTAACTGGAAATAGCTGAGGGAAAATTAGCTTTATTTCCAGCAGAGGACTTGGGCTGGCCATGAGGTAGTGAAGCAGCAAACAGTTCACAGAGAGAGGCTTAATAATTGGAAATATTATAAGGGCAAGTTAAAACAAGTTCCAGTGGGGCAGGTCATGATATACAGTCTTCTAAGCAATGCTCTGCCCGTTCTTTACTGGATGTTACAATATAGGAGTGCAGACTATAAAATTTCTGTGGGTCTGTTGATGTTACTTGTGTCACATTGAGACTGCAGGGCAGTTTGGCTGCTGGTAGAGATCTCAGCAATTTCTCTTCCTGCTTAACAAGGCAGAACAGTACCTATGGATGTGTCTTTTATTCTTTGAACTAATTATATACATGTTTTATTCTTTGTAAATGTGCATTGCAGGAAAAAAAAAAGGTTTGGTGTTTGAATATATTTCTGTCAAATCTTTTAGAAGTCAATATTTCTGGAAAATGGAAATCCCACTGGAAATATTTTTGCCTTGAAAACTGAAGGAGAGAAATTTTCTTGTCTGAACTTTTTCTTTGCAGAAACTAGGTTTCTGTAGTGATTTAAGTAGTCTTCAAAATATTTATAGGAAAATAATGTTTTCTCTTATTTCAGAAGTTAAATTCTGGCATAAAATAGTATGGCATTTATCACACTTTATGGCTAGCATGGCATCTCTTAATTGGTTCTTCTAAGATGTATTTCTGGCCTTCATTTTACCCCACGGGCAAAATGTCCCGATACACAAAACCTCAGGCTTTGAGGAGTGGTTACTCCGCAGGCTTGTCTTCTAGGAGAAGAAGACAAGACAGAATTACTAATCATATAAAGAAAGGCCCTATGGCCCTATACATAAATGACATTTCAGAGCTTTACAGGTATTACAAAGAAATACTCGTGATTTTTTTTTTTAATTTATTTATGGTTTTTAATTCTAGTAGGACTATCTTGAAAAACTTCATGGTTCGTCTAGTTGCTAGCTGATAGCACTTATAAAGAGCTTCTCACCACAGGATTGCAAAAATTTTAAATTCAGCCTTGGTAAAAATATATATAGTTATGTCCTTTTTTGAATAACAGGTTATATGTAGTCGAGCAATGGCAATACTAAGGTACCTCAAATCTTTAGCTACAAATATCAGTATGTGCTTGTGCAACTTCTGGGTCCTATCACAGGAGAAAAAGGATTGTATATAAATATTACAGAAGGAAAATAATCATGGCAGACTGGGTTGCTGGGGTACAGAGGGAGGCAGAATAGTGGAGCCATCCTGCCCAGGACATGAGGAAAATGAGTAGTGAGAGAGAGAGAGAGGAGAGCTTTGAATTAAATGCTTGCAGGTAATCTGGGCATGAGGTAAACAGCCAGACAGAGTCAGGCCAGGCATCAGAGGAGGGAAGTTTGTCCTTTCTAGACAGGGAGATGAGGCTGGAAGGGAAAGCCTTCCAGGTAAAGGTGAGTGCAAGAATGGGACAAGTGGGGCTGGATGGGCCAAATGAGAGCAGTAGATGAAGGATATCTATGAGAGGACAGAGCAGAGGTTCCCACTGGCAGCAGTGGCAGCAGCTTCTGTGTGTCAGAACTTTTACTTCTCCTAAAACAGAGTAGAAGAAAGGACTTACAGTGTCATTAAATACAAGAGTTAGTGGATGTCACTGATATCCTTCCTCTGCTGCTGGATTAGTGATCTGTCATCCCATGCTGCATTAACACAAGTGAGGGGGTCCACCAACGTGGCCCTGCTGTCTGTGACTCTGTGAGGCAGAAAGGTAACACTTTTGTTTTTCTAGATGTCCTCTTTAGAAGGTGAGAAGCTACATGCCAAAAAGCAATTATTTGCAAACTTTAAATTTTATTAAGCCCAAGATAAGATGACCTGTGCAAATCTTATTTGGTCCCTTTGTTATTATTATTATAATTATTTCCATATTTATAAAGTAATTACAAGTGGGCTGCTGTTCCAATATATGAAGAGGATCAGCTGTGGAATGCATCATATTACTGTAGTGGAATATGTCACTGTAAATTCCCTACTCACTTTTACCAAGGCTTCTAACTAAAAAAGGAAAGAGGCAAAAATTATTAGATGGAAGCAGCTGATTTTCTGGCCTTGAAGAACTAAATTTCTGTCTAATTCTGCCGCAAATGCTTCTGTAAAGTTCAGAAATCGTTTAAATCAAACTCTTTGCGAGCATTCTGGTGTTGTATTGTAATTTTCTTTGTGCAGAATGGAAGTCCTACAGTCTGATTCACATAAGTGTTGAACATTTGTTCTTGCAATTGCAGACAAGAAAAGTAGCACTCTGAGCATTCAAAACCTATTTGATGGTAAGTACTTAAAAACTCAGGTTGCCCATAACACAGTATATACTTTTGACCTTAATCTCTCTTGGTCTCATTTTTTATCCTTTCAACTCAGAAGAGTATTGGAAAAATACATTCATTAGGACCTGCCAGCTGCTAAATTGCCGCAGTGGCATGGAAATACTGGGAGGAAATTAATTCTGAATTTGGACGATGTGCTGATAGTAAGGCACCAGACGCTGAGCAGTCATGGAAAAAAAACCCCACAGACAGAGTAGCTGCTCATTTAATAAATTCCTTTTTATTTGCTGCACTGATGAGCTGTTACCCTTTGAAAAATATGGTCACATAATTAAAGATAACATACTATAAACATGATAGATAAATGAAGGTTTGAGTAGCATTTGCAAGATGCAGTTCAACTTTTCTGTGTTTAAAATCTTAATCTTTTTTAAGGTATACTCATATAAAGAATATGTGTGGGTGTTTTTGCATTCACCTTATGTACAGAGAGAAATTATTAAACTTCTCTGCATAAGGAAAAAAAAAAACCCCAGAGAATTACTATTGATTTGAAACTATTTCAGTTTGGGGCTATTCCATAAAGTACAGCTACACCACCATTCTTTACTTAAGAATAATGAAAATGGCTCTGTAAGTGAGCTGTAGTTTAGATTCCAACAGCACTGAGATACAGAATGAAAGAGAATCAATCTCTCAGTATTTATTTGAAAGATATTTTTGGTATGAATTTAAATTTCAGACCGATAGAACTGATAAATAGATTGAGCTCTTTCCTATTTAGAACCCATCCCTCACTCCTCTGCTATTCCCGAGAAGAATTTCCACATTTTTCAGAAAGCTGGGCAAACTTCTATGTTGTCCAGGGAATCTGCTGCAAAATTACTAGCTGATATATATAAGCCATGGGAAACAAATCCAAGGACTAGAAGTATGGGAGAGTGAAGTATTGAGAACATCCCAGTTCAGGTATTAGATGCGTGAACAAATACTCTGGGCTCCTTTACCCTCCCATCAGTAGAACCTCCAGGAAAGGTGGCTGGAGATATTGGAGACACTCAGTGACAGTGCATAAGCAGATCTCTCTAGACTTCAATGAAGTCAGCAAATATTAGTGATAAGTCTGAGAATAAAATTTTCTTTGTCAAAAATGAAACTTTAAGGGACTGAAAGAATGTGCAAATTTATACTGAATTTACTAGATAGTTCTAGAGGGCATTTTGCTGCACACATGGAGTGGTACAGTTTTGGCATATCCAAATGCAGCATTTCAATCACTCATTTTAAAATTAACCAGAGTTAAGAATGAAGGAAGATGATAAAACTAATGCCAAAGGAAATGTTTAATTTCATGTCAAATAAGAGGTTTTGATGACCCAAGAAGATAAGATTTTGTTTTCATGTTGCCAGTGCTTGTCCTCAACGCTACTGTTTCTTGATCAATACCATGATATTTTACATAAGTTTTTAAATTTAGGTTGTCAAATCAAATTATATTTTCTTTTAGTTCTAAAGAAAACATTTCAATATCTTCTGAGTACAAAATACATTTTCTGATACTCTGTGAAATACTGTCGGCATTTAAAGATTATTTTATTATTCAACTTTCATATAACTTTATTTTCATTTATTTTTCTTACATTTCTCTTTTGTCAGTTATATTTTTTTCTTTTTTCTGTGATGAGGCCATTCAGTTTTCAGTTGGTTTCCTTGCCATTTTTCTTATTTGACCTTCATCTATATCTTCTGTTATTTTAAAAATAGTTCATATTATCTCTCCTCATTAATTTATGTCAATATTTCTTCACCTCATCCATTCACTACATCATCTTGGGGTTTTCTATGCAAGTAGTCCTGCTGAGGTGTCCCTGCACTTATCCTAAAGGAGAAGACAAGATATGAGCAAAAGCCATGAAATTAATGAGAATAAGTGACCAAAGTAGCATTTCTTTGTCAGAATGGCCTCCTCCTGTCATGTCTAGGCGTGAAAGGAGCTGCTGTGCAGCTCTGCTCTGGTGATCTTCCTGGTTGCAGTCTGTATCTCCCTTGATGGAAAGACTTGTGAAGGCACGGGTAGCTGTCAGGGCTGTGGGAAAGGGAAGAGAAGGAGCTAGCCATGCATTCCATTTGGAGGTATGAATTAAGGGCAGCTCTTCCTCATCCTACAGCTTCTTTTCACCCAGGAGTGTCAAACTTTCACAGTTATGTTTATCCCATGCAGAAACTGTTGGTGAACTTGAATGTCAAGTTTAGTGAGGCACTAAGCTGGAAGGGACATCATTGTAGTCTAAGGGATATGCTTATTACTCTTGCTTTTGATGTTACATCCATTGCACCCATTGATCATCAGGGAATAAACTGAGGATAGTGGGGCAAGAAAGCTCTGCATATATTTTTTAGTAACCTGAACAAGGTCAGGGCATGGTGCAAAGATCAGCATGATGGCTCTTGCTGCTGAATAGCTTTACACTCCCAGGCAGGGTTTGGCCAGGTTAAGTGGCCCTCTCCCAAGGCATGGGTCAAAAGCTATGCAAGAGTTCTCTTATGGTGTTATAGACAAAACCATCCTGTTTTGGAGAGGAACAGAATTTAGTTGTGTCTGCTGCATGTGCTCAAAGCCATGGGTCAGGAATCATTGACAGTCAGGTCTCAGGGTGAGCCCTAGCTGGTATGCATCACCAGTGGTATGTCAGCCAAGGAGTGATGCCAGTTTCTGCTCCCATCGCTGGAGCCCACGTTCATGGCTGTAGCCTGTCTTGTGCCAACACTTGCTTGGCATGTGGTCATGTCCCAAAGTTTCATCTGGCCTAAAATATCCTGTGATTCTGTCCATTTGAGATACAACTTCATGTGAGGCTTTCTCTCTCCATCATCAGGTTGTACTTAGCTTAATTACAGCCCCAGACATTTTTGGATATTTTTTTAAGCCAAGACTTTCATTTGGATGACATATGATTTTTTTCAGATTCATTGGAGTTACTCTTTGAGAGTACAGTTTTGAGGTCCTTAATGTATTTGTCAATTTTCTCTTTATTTATGTACTTGGTCAGTCCTATTGCAGTACTTCTCCTTGGGATATCTTGTAAGTGTTTTCAAGCACTTAGATTTGTTCAAACAGTTTTTCATAAATGTTTGGCCCCATACAGGAGTTCATGTTCTAACAGCAGATTAATTTCATATGGAATGGGAGAATGATGTTATCATAAGTCCAATGTGTGGAAAAGCATTTTTACTGGACCTTGACTGCTTTTGAAATGACCATTAATTTTAAGGCGTCTTACCCTGGGAACTTTCATCCATTCTAGTAAGAAAAACTCAGCAGTTGCAGATTAAAGTTTCATGTTTGAATATAAAATCAGAAAACTAGCACTTCTCAAGGTGTCTTTTAAAACTATTTATATAATTTCCCCCTTAAGCCCTCCTACAATGAAGTCTCTTTATGTAATTGTCTCATGCACACTTCCTTTTTACTTTGCAGTCAATATAAGGTTAATAATCTCTTATTCAGAGCTGCAGAGGATGAGTGAATGTATAAAGCAGAGGTGTCTTGTTTTCTTACACACTCATCGAAGTGTGAAACATGAAAGGGAGTGTGGAAGACAAGTTTGTTCTGACCAGTAGGCTCCAAACACTTTCCATTTTATGTCTGCTGTGTTATTGCATTTGGAAATGTGCAGTAAATTCTGGGGTTTTTTCAATTTCTAATCTGTTCTGGTTTTATGCAGGCCTTGGCAAGAGGGCTTTATCTGGGGTTTTCTATCTTTGTGATTTGTGGGTTTTTTTGGTAAACATGGCAAGATCTTTTGGTTTTTTAGTTTTGTTATTGTTTGCATAGCTTACAAAGGGAGTTGCAGAAAAGGTTCTGCTCTTGTATTTTGGGAATGATGGTCTTGCCAAAGTCATTAAGCTGGGTTAGATTGTTGTACTATGTTCTCCAGAAGACCAGCCCTTGAAACCTAACTGAAAAAAGGATGAAGAGTGGAAAAATGGATGAAGAGTGGACTGGGTTGGGTTTTTTTTTGGTTTTTTTTTTGGTTTTTTTTTTTTTTTGTTTTTTTTTTTTTTTTTTTTGTTTTGGTTTGGTTTTTTGTGTTGTTTGTTTGTTTGTTTGTTTGTTTTTGTCAGGACACAGCATCAATGGTCTGTGATGTACACTGACCACAGCTGGTTTCTGGATGAAATCTGAGATGCTATTTTGATTCAGCAATCTCTATTATTGGAATCCTCTTTTCACAAAAAGTTTTTCTCCTCACATCCTCTAATAATTACTTACTTAATTTATTACCCGCTTTTATTTCCACTGTATAAATGGAAAGAATGTTATTTTTGGGGAATATGGGGCTAGGGGGTATTTTTGTGTGCTTCCCAGTGTGGTTCATCAAAGCCTGATTGTGATGACTCTGCAGGGCCAGTTTGCAAAACCTTGCTCAAGGGCTGCTGGAGTGGAACTGATTCTGAGGGTGGTAAGCAGCAAGGTCATTTTTAGATTGCTTTTGCTTTGTGAAAGCCTGTGTTAACAGATTTATAGTGCTCTCCCCATGTTGGAAGTTTGTGTGCAGGAAGGCCCCAGTCAGGTTTGACAGGAGTGGTCCCTGCAAGCAGCAGGTGTGAGCAGCAGCACAGCTTCCCTGTGATCCCTGGGAACACAGACCCTGGGAGTCCTGCAGGGAGCAAGCACTCTCCTTGCTTCTGCCTGCAGCCTCCCTGTGGGGAAGGGGCCTCGTTGAGTCACTGAGGATGGACAGGACCTGTGGGACAGGCTCCACACAAGCATGAAAAGATACCTCTCTTTACTGCATCTTCCTTCTTAGTGTTCTCATGCAGCTTATTTTCTTTGGAGTGAACATATTTTTCATAAAATATGAAATTTTATATTCCATATTTTATGAAAACAATATGAAGATTTTCTTATTTATTAAAATTATTTTTTATTTGTTGTACATTAGAAAAAGCTTTTTTTTGGTTTGATTGTTTCAGGTAATTTTTGAGTAATTTTTTATCTTTCTTAAGTAAAACTTCAATAAAAACATGTTTGTGGACCCAGGTTTGATCTGAAAAAGGATTAATATTCTGAAAAGATGAACATTTAATTTATCTGGACTGATAAATCAGTCAATACTTTTTGGTACTTCTTAATTTTGGTTTTACCTATGAAAGGGTTTTCTTTTGTATCTAACTGGGAAATTAGGATTACTTTAGTAAATGTGTAATGTTGGAAGACTGCTACACAGCTGCAAAAATATGTAATTGTTTTGAAACTTGAATGTTTTTTTCTCATACTGTTTTTTAAAGTGCAAAGCTCTAATTTCTTTGTATTTCTTATTGATATAAAAACAATTCAGAGAACCTTATCTTCTATAACATGCATATTTGTATCAGTTTTTTAAAAAGGATCAGAAATTATGCATATCAAGTCATCATGTATACCTAATGGATTGCTGTTAAAATTATATTGACAGTTATTAGATTGCTTGCTGGATTACTTCAAATATTTAAAACATTCTTGCAGTTATGTGCACCTAAAAGTTTGTATTTTAAAGAAGCCACAACATGGTTTATTTTAAATTATACTGGCAGAGTTGATAAAGGTGTAGACAGATGAGAATAGGGTGGAGAAGATAAGAAAGAACAGCTTTGATCAGTGCTCAGTAGAGAAAAAAAAAAGTCAAACGAGGCACTGGGATAAACAAATTCAATGGAAGGTTCGGGACCTTGAGAAGAACAAAAAATATTGGCTAGGTTTGTGGGCTGGAAAAGGTAAAAAGTATTTATATATACAATGTAGGTGTTGTGTCTATAATGATTGATTAATGATACTGTATTGATTTTGGTACATTTGAAATTTTTAATTTTTTACATGTTAACATCTAAAATATTCAAGGGTTTTTTTCCCTGCCTAGTTTCATAGAATATTGTCAATTGTGACGTTCTCCAATTTTCCTGTCTCACTAAAAAACCTGAGATGTGTCATGTCAGCACTTCACCCTTTACAATTCTTCACTTCTGCACAAGTTCCAGCAAAAGAAAAAGATCATTTAAGTAAATGATCAAAATCAACTGATGTATAAGTCTTGGCAAAGAACATTGCATTGGGTTCAAAAAATGCAGTTTTCCTGAATGATAGCAGTAGCAGCTTCTAAGATGGCAATTCTCATGTTCCTCTAATAACTGGTATATTTTCATTGAAAAGCTTTGAATTAATAACATATTTGGGGACAGAGTTATATATATATCTATAAAGTCTGGAGGAGATGGCTGAGAGCACATGTGAGAGTGTCCAGGTGCATTTGACTGATAGAAAGCAGTTGAGAGGTACTGCAGCAGGTGATGTCAGAGGACTTAGGCTAGATGAGATGTTGGAGCATACCTAAAGAAATCAGAAAGCTGCTGGGGAGTAGGTTTGGAACAGGAAGGTGTGGTTTGAGCCAGATGTCTCAGCTCATCAAAGCACAGCCAGTTTTGCTGTGCTCAGAAGGGAATAAGGCAAAATTAGGTATGTAGGAAGAAATCTGAAAGAGTCTCCTAGGCTCAAAACCAGGATATGTTTGACATGATGTTGAGACTCTGGGGAGATAAAAACCACCTGTTTACTAATTAGTAATTAAAGCATGCATGTAAGTGGATAATTACTATAAACAGTAGGATTCTTCATGCTTTAGCTTGTCTGGTGCTGTCACACCCCATGGTATTTGTCTCCTGGACAATTTTTAGCACGGACTCTTATTGGAAAGCATGTTTTGCCAGAACTGTTTGCCTTCCAGGGGCAATCCCAGAGTTCACTGGTGGTTCCCTTGGCAATTTCACATTCTCTCAGCTTTGTGTTTCACACCTGCAGCAGCTACTCATAATAACCTCTTCCCAGGTTCAGTGGATGTGAATCCATTGCCATTTACAGATAGATCTGTTTGGTTTTCACCTGCACAGCATCCTGCACATACTGGTCACGTGCATGTCTGGTACATGAGTGGTAACGTCTGTGTTACTGAGACAAAAGTTCTTCGGCAACAATCTTTAACACCCTTTTCTTTTGTCGTGCTAAAACAGCTTCTTAATTTTCATGGTGGTACTGTGATATTGTAATGTAAGTGGTATTGTAATGAGAAAAGGCACTTTTTTATGCAGCATTAGATCTTGACAAGTGAAGGAGAGCTTGCATCTCTAATTGGGCAATAACACTTGAAAGTAGCTTGGTTAATAATTTAGATGTATATAATATAATAATTTAGGTTAATAATTAAACTAATTCAGGTGCAGTCATAAGGGATTTTTGACTCAGATTCTCAACCTAGCTGCTGATATTGCAGTTGTGCTGAAACCTTTGGATGGGAGCAGGTACACAAAATAGTGCTGTTTTTTTCATATTTCTTTGAATTGTTGAAAAATTGGTTAATTTGTCAAATAGCTTTTTTATTTTTCAAGGTACGATGCCCAATACCTTCGGGCTGATTTATAAGAAATTTCACTGTATCTTACTAATTCTGCAACTTTCCAACTAGGAGAGAGGGCAGTAGATAAATTGTTTTTTTATTTTTCATTCATCAGTTGTTTTCAAACAAACAGGACTTCATGCTTACAACCTGAAGCAGCGGATAAACTTGACCCCCCTGAAAGAACTATGCTTGTTTTTTTTGTTTTTTTTTTTGTTTTTTTCTGCTGTCAACAGACCGAGCTCGGATAACAGGCGCCACAGCATCCGGGAGAGGATGTCCAGCACCAACGAGAAAGGGAGCCTGTCCATGGAGTCCGCCAAGGAAACGCGGTACTGCGCCGTCTGCAACGACTACGCCTCGGGATACCACTATGGCGTCTGGTCCTGTGAGGGCTGCAAAGCCTTCTTCAAAAGGAGTATTCAAGGTAACAAACTGCTCAAGTGAGTCACCTTTACTCTTTAGAAAACTGAAAGTACTGGAGCTTTCAGCCTGAGTCCGGGACAATGATGTTTATTGGACTTGCGGTAGCACTAGTTGTGCTCTCCCCCATAGTTTTACCTCTGTACTTGGTGAATGCTTTTAGCAGGTATAAAATATGTTGTTATTAAGTCCAACATTAATGAGGAAAAGCAAAGCTTTTCTATATCATCCTTGCTTTAGGTATATCTAACCATGGTGGTAGTAAGAAATTTAATTTAAAAATCCATATTGGATCAAGATGATCACTTTTTCAGGCTGTGCATATCTCTCCTCTTATCCAAGGCTTTTTTTAAAAAATTCCCTGTCAGATGATTAATTCCTGCTGATTGATTTATTAATCTTAATTTCGTACTCAATTAGCCAGATGGTTCAGTCCAAATCTCAGTTCCTTAAAGATTCTAGATGTCTTTTGAGAGCCAGTATTGAAAAGTAGTGTCTCCTTGATGAAATATTATTTGTGTCTGTCAACAAAGCAGGGCTTTGAACTGTACACAGAACGGTATCGTTCACAGTCTTGTTGTGGTTAAAAAGGCTAGTGGAGTAAAGGGCATCTAACAAAAACACTTCAATACGGTGACAGAGATAATTCTTTGTTTAAATGCCTGTCACTTTGTGGAACAGATGTGTTGGTTTGGTTTTTTTTTCCTTTTTCCAACATCTTTTAAAATGAATAAGAAGTAATTATAATTCTACTGAAAATACAGGTACTGTTCAGTATTTAAGTTTTAGAGAAGAAAATAAAACAGATTTCTTCCTTTCAAACAGAAAACTGGTAAAGTGCTGTGCTTTATTTAGGTTTCTATATTTTTTTAAATCTCCAGGTGATACATAGGCACAAAAATTTCTGTTGCCTGTTTTACTGAAGAAAACAAAGTGTGGAACAGTTTTACATCATATCACAAGGTGTGATTATTGCCTGTTTTGTTGCATGACTAGCACTGAAGTGAGTTAAATAGGACTTCCAGCATTCAGCTCAAAAATTTTCCCCCCTTGAAGAAATAAAGTGAAAGAATGACTGACGGGTAGACATTGATGGAATTATTTGAATGACAATGATTAGTTAATAGTTACTCATATTTCTGTTTGTCCAGACACACTGAAATGATTTTTAAAAGAGTGAGTGTTTAGAGCCAGAGGTCAGTAATAAGCAACACTGAAGGGAGAAAGGTTGAAATGCTTTTTTTTCTTCACATCAGAGTCATTTAATTTAACTTGAGATGTCAGGAGAACAGCTCCCTTATTGTGTATTTATTTTTCCTTTTCTATTCCTCTGACCAAGTCAGAAATATTCTTAGATTTTTGAAATTATGTCCTTGAGCTTGAACTGACCTAAGTCAAAACAAAGTGGAAGTTGAAATAGCCTTAAGCAAAAGTAAGAGTTATCAAGTATTTGTGCAGCAGAGATCTTCAATGTTTGGCCATTGTGGAAGAAATGAATCCATTTCATTGAGCTTCTGCTGTCAGCACTTGGTAGTTTTGCCCTGGTCTCCACATGGACAAATGTTGTGGTCCACCACACTGGATCTGTTTTATGTTTGTGCTGCACTAAAGACTAATTGGTAAATTTGCTTCTTGCTACTTATATATATATATATATGAGGTAATTTTTAAGTAGATAAGCTTTTAAATCTTAAAACTTAAGTTTCCAGGATCCCATAAAATGTCTTTCATGATCTGTAAGTCATGTTTGCGTTAATTTAAGCTCCTTGTTTCTTGCCCTATCCCCTGTGGGCATGAAGAACACTTATTACAACAACCTTTTACATAGTTGAAGACTGTTATCATATCTTTTCTAAGTCTTCGTTTTTTTAGACTAAACAAACCATGTTCTTTCAGTAGAACGTCCTTTCTAGACTTCTGATCCCATTTGTTAAGCATCTCTGTACTTTCTCCAGTTGTTCCACTTCTTTTGTGATTAAGTTATAGTAAAAAATCACATCCACAAGTGTAAAGGAAATAGTTCAAGAATATGAGTACTTATGAGAGTATTGTGATCATTTGATCACAGAGGGTAAGAAAAGTCTTCTGAACTTTTAAAGTCATTGCTACCCAGTCTTAATAAACTAAGGTAAATTTGGAGTTTTCCACTGGTTTTGGAGGAGATCTCTATTTCAACAATTACATGTTCTCATTGAACATGTGCCCAATTTATGAAAATGAAAGTAATTTTTAGATTGAGAATAGATGCAAAAACATGCATTTACCTTGCAGATGATAATAATTTTAAATATGTTGTGATCAGATAGCTAAGAATGAATGCTACTTATGTGCCGGTATATTTATAGAAGAATACATGGACTAAATATTTTGTATATATTTTTGATTTATTCTATATGCTGCATTGTATATGTGCTCTGCATTCCTAAAATCAATGGGAAAAAATACTTATGAATCATATATAACACTGTTGAGGTTCACAGAACTTTTTTGCATGAAGAAAAATAAACCAAAATGCTTTAAGCAAAGATTTTTGTTGTTTCAGTGAAGATAACTATGCTACTTTGTTCTTTGCTAACCTGTATTTCTCAATACATATGTAGATGCAGAGATGAAAACTCCTGTACTTCTCATCAGAGATTTCATAGGAGAATTTCTGTAATGAACCTTGATGTTTCTGTTAGACTGTACACAAATATTCTATATTGTTCTTAATAGAACCACAAGAAAAAGTAAGGACAGACATGAATAAGCTGTATGTGGTAATGAATTACCTCTCTTATTATCAGTGATATCTGAGGTATCTATATCTACCTGTGTAAGTATATATTGAAATTCTATGAAAACCCACATCTGCATTGGAACTTACCTGAGGTGACGATAGATAGCTTCACTTTTATTCAGTGGATCTGGAATGTTCTCGGAAATATTTTGTGAGTTTAAAACGCTAAGGTATTTTTCTTTGTTGTCAAGTAGTTAAAGCTTAAGAGGTAACCTGAATTAGAAACTGTGTCAATATGCAAAGTTTTCAGTTTTGTTTAAACAATAGATGGTCTGTGGAAAACCTGAACTGCCTCCTGAAACTGCCTATGCCAGTCTATTTTGTTAGTTTATGTCCCAAAAGTGACTTGGCATCTTGTTTTGAGAAACCCCATTGCAGAGTGATATTAATGAACAATTTTTCATGGGAGAGAAAAGTCACAGGACACCAAGAATACCATGTTGCTTAGTGATAGAAGAGTGCTTTTCTCCTCACTCAGCATATGTAGCCTTTAGAAGAGAAGTGTACTTGGTTGAGGGGCTTGATTTCAGAAGCATAACAAGGAGCCACACCACAGCACATTGTACTTCTCTCCTAAAATATCTATGCATTTTAAGACCAAGAAGGGCCATTACATCAATAGTTCTCTTCTTCTCTCAATATAAACTTTATATGCAATCCATCTACAAAGTCCAGTAATTTTTTTAGAAGATGTCTGGGCTCAAGATGCCCATAGGCTCAGGAGTTTTCTTAAAATGATGGCTTTTTCTAATGATTTGTTCTCCCATATGCTGAAAATTTAGCAAATTAATGCATACTAATCAAAGTTACGTGTCTTACTTTGGCTTTTACCTCACTTTCATGAACCAGTCTTAGTAGCAACCATCTTTCTCCTGTGTAAAGTTCTTAAAAATTAGGTCATCAAGTCATCAAATCCCCTTGATATCTTAAGTGAACTAAAATGTTTCAGTCTCTTGCTGTATATTTTTCTATCTTCTGAGTTCATTATCTTTGCACCTTTACTCATTCCCCCACACCCGTAACAGCCTCTCTAAAATTTGGATGTCAGAACTGGATGATGTATTTCAACGTGAGCCTTACAAGTGCCATTTACAAATTAAAAATCCCCTTGTGACTCACACATTCTTTCCCTTTTCTAATTCCCTTGGTTTTTGGATAACCACCAAGCTGCATGAGACAGGAAGGAATTACTCATATCAACTTTGACAAGCATCCAGCAAATGCCTACATAAGGGTGTCTGCAAACCCCCAGAGGGAGCATGAGGGATTCCAAACAAACCAGGGGTAAATCCTTACATTAGAGGGTATCTTGATCCCAAAATTACTCTAGCATTTTAGAAATCCCCAATTCTATTTCCACTTCATATGCCCTTCTGATGTTTTTCAGGTGCATCTTCTCTGCTTTTGTTCACAACTTTTGTTCATATCTGGGATATTTCACATATAGTCAGTTAAAAATTACTCCATGATGGGAGGCATTACCAGAACAGGTTGGCTTCTGCGAATGCATGAATAGCTGAGGCATTTCAGAAGCCTGCCTTTAATGTCTTGATCAGAGATATAACGGTCTCCAGAGTGCAGGAATTCTTGAAGCTGGGAAGTATTTTGCTTGTGTGCCTTGAACTTGGATTTCAATTAGCAGTTGTGCTTTCTGACCATCAATTAGGAGACTTGGCAGTAGACTTTGAGTGTTATCAATTGTTTTTATTTGACAGCGATAGAGCTGTACTTTGTTGAAAGTATGTAATGTTGAGAAGGGTGATAATGTATACATATTTTCATCTTTGAGAGAATTTTACTGGTAAAACATGCTAGTAAGTGAGTGTTTAAGTAATGGTGAAGTGCAGAAATTGCAATAATTGCAAATTGGGAGGTTTCTGAGATCTTCCCTTTAATTTTCCATTCTTGTCTTCTGTTTTGATGATATTTTTGTAATCTGTTTTGTAACAGCTCATATCCTGCAGCCAGGAAGGCAGAAACTCCCTAGTAAGACTGCTTGTACACTGGCACTTTGAGCTGTCAGCCAAACTACAGAACATGAACCCCAGTTAGGCTAGCAGAGTTAATCACAGCCACTCAACAGGGAGCTGCAGATGGGAATCTGGCCTCAGGGTGGAAAAAACATGGTTCCAGTTGGAGATGGCTGTTGGAAGTTTGAAGGCTGGAAGAGTGGTTTTGGAAAGTCTATCAGGGTTTAGTTGTCATTGAGATTGCTCTAACTGCTGGTGGTCAGCCAGGTTCTTCTGAAACTTCTTTTGATGTATTTTTGTGCATTTAGTAGTTTTTCTCCAGTGTCCCTTGAGGTAAACACATGCTCTGATTGCATTCTCTCACATGCACTTTTAATTTCACCAGTAGTTTATGGTGATCTTGTTTCACAAATTTGAATGCTATTGAAAGGCTAGAGTCAATACCTCTTTTTTCTTAGCAGGGCAGTTTTGAATGTGGTACTTTTCTAGCAAATTCTAAGTGTTGCATTCAGCATGGATGTGATAGTGGCTTGAGATGTTTGTATCCAGGATACCTCCTTATTTTTCAAGGCCTAAGCAAATCATAGGGCTGCAGGGGACTTTGAGCTCTAGTTCATCTTTCTGTCCAGTGATAGGATCAGCTTCTACCAACTCCTTATGAATGTTTATTGAACTGCTTCTTAAAACCTGTAGCTTGATCCAATGTTTTATTCTCCTTATCTTTGAAGGCTACTAGGAAATTTGAGTCTTCCTGCCTGCAGGTTAAGGTCATCACTTATTTTCCTGCAAATTATGCCCCCCCCAAAAAAATAAATGTTCTCTTTCTTTCTGCAACAACTTTTAAAGCATGAATCTTTTCTACCACACTTGAAAAAAAAGACTCTGTTTTACTTAACCTGAAGAAACAAAGTTTATTCAAAATTTTCTCATAGGTCTTGTTTTCTTGCCTTCTAATCCTCTAGTTACTCTGCTTTGGAGGTTCTCCACTTTTTACATTTTTTTTTTTCTTGAAGCATGATTTCCTTTAATATGGTGTTTCACAAGTATTGAACAGAGCAATAGGGTTACCTTACAAGCCCTTCCATCACACAGTACTTGTCTATATCCATCACACTGTAATGTTTGCCTTATTTACAAAAACATGATACTCTTTGCTCATAATCAATGAGTGATGCAGAATAAACCCAGACGTACTTTTCTGGAGAAGAAACCATTTCTTTTCCTTATTGTTTTGTGCATATGATTACTCCTATTTTAATGCAGAGATTTCTACCAGTCCTTTGTACTTTGTGCTTTTGTGCTGGTTGTTTTTTTTTTTTTTTCCCATGTGCTACCTCCAGTGTGCCAAGATAATTTGGAATTCTTATTCTGTATTCTCCTACCATTTATTTCAGTCTGGCTAGCAGAGTAGTCTGGCCTTTCCTCTGTTCTTCTAACACATATAAATGTCATCTACAAATGAATAACAATTAATAAAAGAAATGCTCCAGATCACTACCCATTTGTGAGGAAAATGCTACAAATAACTGGATTCGGGACAGACACTATGGAGCCTTATTCAATATCAGCTTCCATTGAAACAGTGAATTCTGATGGTTCTGCCCTGAGACGGATTTTCTGAAATCATCTGAACTATATTTTCCTAGCTGACATATGACGTGTCAATCTAGGCAAAATTCAAAACATTTCTGAAGTTGGGCAACACACATTGCCAGAGAGTAGAGAACTGACTCTTATCTGATTTTATAAATGGTCATTTGTTTTCTCTCTGCCAAATCCAAAGCTCTTCCCACTTCTTAGATAGAATTCCTGGCTTTTAGAAGCTGTTCTTAATGTATCCTGTATTATCACCTTTAATGTTGTTTTACTTCCTCTGGAATATGACTGTTGTGCAATATCAAGCAACAACAACAAAAATTAAACATTATTACATGTTGCAAGTGTTTAGTGAATATTTCATCTGAAAACTCACTTTATTCCCAGCTCAGAACTGAGCGTGTCAGCAGTTCAAAATATTCAGATGAAAATAAAAAGCACTTTACACTTAAAAACTGAAAAAAGCATGCAATTTTTGTCCTGCAGGAAAGTGCTAAGCTGTTCCACTTGCTTTTAGAGAGTGTGACTGATAACCCAGCTACTCCCACTCTAGAGATATGCAGGACAAGAGACTAAGATAGCTTGGTTGACCCTTCTGATTATAAAATGAATGACTCTTTATACTATAGAGCATGGATGATGTTCTGGTATGAGGGAGCAAACCAAGGATCACAGATACATATCAGTTGATTAAAGAAGAATATGTCTAGGTTGTACTTTGCAGGAGAAAGTGGTACACAGGCAGAAAGTGGTCTTTTTTTCGGTCAAAATACTGGTGTCAAAGAGTAGTATAACAATTTAGAAAGCCAGCTGTTTCCTGTACTGAGGTTTCAGTTTTACAGACCTCAATGCAGAAGATTCATAGTGCTTAGAAGGGCCCATGTTCACTGCATGCTCTGTGTGGTGAAAATCCTTATTGCTCCCCTCCTTCTGCCAATAATAGAAAAAATATTTAAAATATTTAATATATTTAAATAATAAATTATATACAAAATAAATAATAGATGTTTAATAATATTGAAATATTAAATAATATTTAAAACCCCAACAATTCCCTTCCAAACCCAACAATTCCCTTCCAAGGGTACTGCAAGGATAACTATATTGCAGGCCTTGAAAAATGTATGATAGCAGGAACCATTCAGGTACTGAAGATCCAAACTTGATGGTGTACCTGGAATAAAAATAGAGAGTTCCATTAATTTTTTTGTCAATAACATTTGATAGTGTTTTGGGTGCTCAAGAGTAATTTGGAATATTTTTAGCTTCTTAGGCTCTTTATAATGGTTGTGGGAGCTTCCTTTAGTAGGATTCTACCTCTTTTCCTTCTGGCTCAAATAAACAGGGGAGCTAAAAATACAAGAGTTTCATTCAAAGTCTATGGGAATAAGATGGCCATGACATGCCTATAAGTCTCTCTGAAAATGCTTTTTGTCTCTGGAGAGATCACATTGAGATGGTTGTGAGTAATACATTGTGGGAGTTTTTCCCTTTAACACAGCTGTTGTTTTAATCATGTGCCAAGGACTTAAAACAATTGTGATTTATCAGCTAGGGAAACAGAAACTTGATGTCATACTCCTTGCCAGATTTTGCAAGATTGGATCAGTGTTTTTGTCTATTTATATTTGTCATGAGGAAAAAATATACTTTCTATTTCCTTGCCTTGTCTAAAATTAGAAAAAATTGGATCAGGGTAGAAGCAGACTTTGCACATGCTATCATAATCCTGAAATAGTAGATGAAACACCAAATTAATTTTTAAGATAATAAAAAATAATTACTTGCTTGTAGAAAATATAATTTTATATTTATACATTTATAAAGTTAAATAGGGGCTTTTAAAAAATATATCGTCCTTTCTCTATAAGTTCTCTATAAGTTTCTTTCTATAAGTTAATGCATTATTATACTGGTGAGATGGCAGCATGCTTGGTACCCTCATGCAGTGCCCATTCTCCTTCTTTCTTCATTTTTCCTGTTAGTATATGGAAAGGTTTAAGAAAAGGTCAGTATCATAATCATTTGGCTGGAATTATGTAACTCTTGTGAGTGGTTAGTTATACATAAGTGAAGACAGGGAGATTCCACTAGAAGGCAAACACAGCCTGTGAGCTCCATGGCACAGATGAAGGACATAACACAGAGTATATAAATTTAAACCTCTCCTCCTTTCCCATTCTTCAGTGGTTCTGTGATTGATGTGTGCCAGTGCTCTGAGGAACATGGTGTGATTGTTGGGACTGTCCTGTGCAGGGCCAGGCACTGGACTTGATGATCCTTGCAGGTCCCTTCTAACTCAGGAGATTTCATAGTCTTTCCTTCTAAGGTATGCAGAAAAGGAGGGCTTCGTCACTGGATACAAATGAAGTATGTTTTACAGCCTTTTAGACCATTTTCCTTACTGTTGCGTTACTAATGTTTTGCTTGTTTAAAACCAGAAGGAAGATTAATCTTCTCAGCAGTGCTGAGTAGTTGCTAAGAGAACCCAAATTCCAAATCCAAAGACCTTGTCTGAGAGTAATTAAGCTGTGAATTTGAGTATCTGTGCTTATAAAGGATTTAACATAACCTTTTATTCTTCTGTGAAGCTGTTAGGAAAAAGTGTGATTTTAAAACCAATCAATGCAGTTTTATTGGGGCACTTTAACTTAAATTGGTGTTACTTTTTATTTTATATTCAACATTTGTTTTTACTGGGTTAGCATTTGTAATGTCCAAGTGCTTTTCTTTTATTCTTTTTCTTCTTTTTGTTTTTAATATAATTCTTTCCAAGGTTTTGCTTTTCATCTCCAGTCTTGTTTGGTACCTTAAGATGCGGATGAAGTCTACAGTTTAGCTTTCCTTTCCTTCCTTTCATCCTAGCTGACATGTATGAAAATTTTGTTGATTTCGCTGTCAGATCATAGAAGGATTTGGTGCTTCCAGAGGTAATGGCTAAACTGGTAGCTGCCTTATTCAGACAGATAAAGAATAGTTTAAGAAATATGTGACATGAGGATTGAAAATAAAAGAATAATTAAAGGAAAAACGCACAGTAGTAAAAGGGTAATAATTGAATAATCAATTCAACTACATCAGTTTAGGCATCCTCATCCTCATCCCCTCTGCTGTTGGACATTATCATGCAGAGTGTCACATGAGAAAAGGGTTTGATTTTTGCATCCCGTTCTGAAGAGACCTTAGTATATCCTGAAGTTCTATAATATACTTAATATTATATACTTAATTTTATTTTTACCTTTTAAAAATGTGCAATTAATGAGTTTTCATAAGAAAAAGAGACCATCCCTCCCTAAGCTCTTCCAATAGGTCCTTTAAACTCTTCCATGGTAGCTCATGACAGTGCAAGTTATACATATGGGGGTTTAGAACTAGGGGATTCAGCCTGTCAAATTCACTGCCTTTAGTTTTGTGCAGGTTGTCTGATAATTCATTTTTTAATATCCCCAGTAAGATCACAGAGTCCAAGTGATGTATGCTTCCCTCTACAAGTATCAGTGATCACTGAAGGCATTTTTCCTCTTGATATTCCTGCAACACCAACTCTCAAGTAGCCTAATTACCCTCTCTTGTACCACGCTGTGGATATCATGAAAACAAAGGGCAGGGCCTGTTGGTGTGTCCCACTTTCATGTTGGTGTGTCCCACTTTCATGTTGACAATTCCTGCCAGTGAGAAACCCCCTCTAGTAGGTCAGATTGGTTAGAATCAACTTTGCCAAGAGATCAGCGTTAGCATTAGATAAAAGGTAGAATAGTTAAAAGACAATTCACCTACATCAAGGTTATTTAGTTCTATACTATTTCACTTAAAAGTAAAACTTGTTTTTACATATTACCTATTCCTTAATTGTGTTTTCTTGCCTTTTTCTCTTCCATGCTACCCCAAGCTAGACTGCCCTATCTGTCTGTGCCTTGCAAAGGAAATTTCTATTTTCATTTACAGCAACTAAATACTTGAAATCAGATAGTATTGTGGAGAAGCAGGAAAAGTTCCTGCCTTCCTTCTTCCCTTTATTTCTTTCTTCTTTCCTGATCAAATTCATAATGCTTTTTACTGTATACTCAAATTATCAAACATTGTTTTTCTGGTTGCTTACATGTTTTACCATCTCTTGAAGGCATGTTGGTTAAAATAAACCAAAAATTATGATAAATATTAAATGCATTATCTTTTTCCTAGATTTATAAGAAATGTGAAAGGCTAAACAGTGATACAATCTAAAGAAGCATGCCCATCACACACAGATCTTTCTGCTTTTCAGCAGCCAGATTTTACATTCTTTATTCTGTGAAGTCAATCAAGTACTTTGAGTGAACAATGTATTGTCTATGGTGCCAATCATGGGCATGAAAACAGACTAATTATGCTAAAATCTAAATGGTAAATTCATGATAAAACACTTTTAAAGGAAAAATATTATGATATGAGTGTAGGAACAGTAGCTCTATTACAAATAGGGTTATTTCATGTACTATTCTACAAGCCAACCCTTAATTTCCAAACACTTGCGGTTTGCATAAATAAATACAGATTCACAGCCAAGGAGAAGATTATTACTCTCATAAGCGTAGCAAAAATAGGATAGCTGCCCTGATGATATTGATTACGCTTGATTTTTGGTTTTTGCATGCAGTCACTTCTGTCACTTTTTTTTTAACCTTTGAACACTATGAATGTCAGCCAATCCAGCAAAGATGGTAAGCATGATTTCAGCTTTGACCTGAGTGGGATTTACCTGCTTATTGTAGAGACATCTAAATGGTGTCCTGAACTATTTGCTGATTTCAAAGCCTGCCATGTGAATTTACCTTTTAACTTCACCAGGAAGAAGATCAGCTATTCGTTCAAAGTATTTCTTTGTTTTTAAAAAGAGTAATTAAAATTTTCCATCTTTATCCCATGGTATTTCCAAACTTGGTTAATGAAACAAGGCAGGTGATTGAGGTCAGGTGCTACACACTCTTTTGCTGCTGCTTAGTCTATGTAAGTGCATTTTCTTTAAAATATGGCTTTCTTTTTCTGCTCCTTTTCCCTGTAGATACTGCATATGTGTTCAGGCTGTTTCCTTTCTGACTTGATTTTTTTTGTCTCCTTATATGTGAAAGGTTTTGAATCAAATATAGAACAGTCTGAATCTTACCAGAGGAACTGAAAAGTAAAGCATTCTCTCATGCTGGGTTGAGATGGTGGTTCAGTTGTACCTTTTTACCACAATGCTTGAACATGTGGAAACAGACTTTTCCAGTATTATTTTGTTCTGTCCAATAGACCTAAAAAATAATATTTCTGTCTATTTGAGACATGGCACAGTCAGCTGTTCCCCTATTAACAAGTTTAGAGGTTGGGTACTTATTTTGATGAGATCCCAGTCATGCAGCATTAGAGAGCAGATGTTCCTGGTGTAATCTGATAGTAATTTTTACTATATTTTCTAATTTGTAGTCAAGGATAGATGATTTGATGAGACCAAGGCCTCTGTGAAACCTCCGCCTTACTTTACCTCAAGCTGATCCCTTGACCTCAAAGAAAGAACAAACAGTTCTGCAGTAACTTTTCCTTTTTTTTTTTTTGTGTGTGTGTGTGTGTGTGTGTGTGTGTGTGTGTGTGTGTGCTGTACCTTAGCTGTGCTCAGATGAATACAGAGCACCAATGAGATAATTTTGAAGAGGCTTTTTCATCCTTGTGAACTGTTGTCAATGGTTGGCAAATAATTTTATAGCAGATTTAAACACACATTTTTTTAAGAGCAAATTGGAATACATAACTTTTGGCAGTAACAAATAATGGTATGATAAAAATACTTGTTATGAGAACTGAGATGTAGAGAGTAATAAAAGAGGAAGAGGAGCTCCGAAGGAGAAGATACCAGTAAGAAGCTTGGTCTCAGCATGTGGTAATTTTACAATTTATCATGTCAAAAAGTTTCTTAACTGGCCCTGACTGTCATAGATAAAATCTTTTCTGCATAGACCTTTTTAATTTTGTAAACTTAATTTTGTGCAGTCTGTTGGTTAAACAACAGCACAGGCACACAAAACCAGATGGCGTTGTATTTCTTGGCCTGAGTGCAAGAAGGTCAAGGCACTTGCTCATAATAATATATCCACTTTTGTGGCTGCTTAAATTGTTCATTATTTTAATTAGTCTACAGAAGTTTTAAATTAAAGAACTTGTGAATAAATATGTGGCATAAGGATGTTCATTTCAAAATCTGTATCAACACTTTTATGAGAGGTTATTATGGTAACCCTATTTTTTTCCCCAAGATGTCATAGTAATTTTTGTTATGTCTGTGTATAACTGTCCTTACTTTCCCTCTGGTTTTACAGGGCACAATGACTACATGTGTCCTGCTACTAACCAGTGCACCATTGACAAGAACAGAAGGAAGAGCTGCCAGGCCTGCCGACTGAGAAAATGCTACGAAGTGGGAATGATGAAAGGTGGTATGTACATAGCCATCATCAAACCTTTAACATTGCTGTCTGCCTTCCTGCTTTTTAACTTCATTGGGCAGCTGATATGGTTTCTAACTAAAGGAGGAAGCTGCTGATTTTATTGAAATGAAGTCTATTAAATCAAAATTATTTTATTAAATAAGAAAATAAAAGCTCCCAAATATCAGGTTATCTTGTCCAAATTCGCATGAAAGATAAGAGGAACATTGATTTCAATAGAATTAGAATTCCTCTGTTATTGTTTTTAACTCAGTATTTTTTTAGTCTCTCATGGTAGGCTTTGGATCCTGATGAACAAAATTTAACCCAAAATTTTCTAGCATTTTGCAGTTCAGTGTGAAGAGCATTGGTAGTCTCAAATCAGTCCATATTTGTTAAAGAATCTTCTGGACATGTAATTCTTTTGCTGTGAATCCTGGAAAAGAAAGATAATTTCTCTGTTCTGAGACTGTAAACATATTTTAGAAGTGAATTAATTTAACCCAACAATATTAAAGGCTTACTCATTTTATAAGAACTGAGATAAATGCCAGTTTCCTGGAACATATGTAATAATGATGGCTTGTTGCAGCCTGCTAAAAATTTCAGAATGCTTTTATCAATGAAGAGTAATCAGGAGCTGTATGGGAATGTATATCTATAGGAAAAGTTTAGCAAACTAGTAAGTGCATAGAGCAGGAGAGATGATATCCCATGTATTTTGTGTGTAAAGAGCTAGTTAGATTACAGACTGGTTCCTCCTTTCTTTCGCACACCTAATGTTTACTTATGCCATAGAAAGTCTGGTGTAAGGGAGAAGAATAATTCATCATGTTTGTCCTTTCCTCAACAAATCATTTGTAAGTCCAGCAAAGGTAGGCCAAGTCAGGGAATCTTAGGAGAAAAAGGGAAAGACTAAAGGAAAAATGATCAGTTTTTTCTGCACTTGAGATTAGATCTGCATTTATCTCAACTCAAGGATTAGGAAAGAGCTGAGATTTATTTTTTTAATCTCAATTTTGAGATTCAAACAGGAGAAAGATGTAAAATCTGCCTTTGCTTCTAGAAGTTAAGACAGTGGTTGATTTTTTAAATGAGATTTTATGTATTGATCTGAACATCCTGGTTTATGTGGTTAGAAATGTTCAAAAGGTATGTAGTTAATATCACAGTTATGATCCAGAAAAGATAGAGGTTCAAGGAAGGCAAACTAAAACCAGAGAATCCATATATGAATATGCCATGCAGATTTAGCTTTGACCTTTGTACGTATGGCAGATCAGTTAGGATTTATAATTATGCTTTATGTTGATGACATTACATTTTTCATTTGGCACATTTACATCCAATTACGCTTATGTGTATTTAACTAATGACCTACTGTACCAGTTTTATGTTTCTCATGTCTCTTCTCTAGCATGCAGATTCTATTAATTTTTTGACTATTCTATATGTTACTGTTTTACTCTCATAAAATAGTAAAGATTTCTCAGCTAGTGTATTTTAGATGAAAGTAGTCCAAAAGAAATACTGCAATTCTGTCCAAATATCCTTTCAAATATAAATATTCTGGAATCTTTATTTTGTACTGTGGCTCTCACCTGAGAAAAGTCATCTGGATTTCATCCTTTCCTTTCCTTTTACGATGTTGCGAGATTTCTATAGTCACTACAGGAACTGGCAGTTCAAAAATAGTCAGTGTTGTGCTATTTTTTGTTGTTGTTGTTGTTGTTTTCTTCTTCTAAGAAACTAAACTCAGTTTATTAAAAAGGCAATCAGGATCAGCATAAATTGTATCTACTCTTATAGTACTAGTAAAAATGCATGAAGTTAATAACCAGTTCATAGGCAAGAGTTTTTAAATATTTATTTTTTAAAATCTTGGAAAAAAACTCTTGAGACCTCTCAGTTACAAGCAATAAATCTGTCATGTCTGCAGATGACTTTGGGGAAGGTAAAGTTAATGTACATGAGGTAAAACATTCAAAGTTTTTCTGGAGTTGTTATTGATCCCCTAATGTCCACATGGATGTGTAGGGAAGAAAAACCTTTCTTCTAAATCTAGACCTTTATAATTGTCTTTATAATTTATCTTCATTTCTCTCAGATGAAGATAAAGGTTAAGTGAATATTCTTGTAATGCCATCTGACTTAACTGTTAAGTGATAATGCTTAAATTTTTTTAACTTTTATTTTTTTTTCTGAGTAGAGTTATGAAGATTTTCTCTTTTAGTAGATATAACAGGAGTTTTTTAAAAAATAACAAGATCATGTAGCTCTGTGGTTAGCTCAAGGTTCACACTGTTCTCCAATAATTCCTAGTTCTTGAGATTGGATCTTTTAGTTTGAATAATCAACTCATGCTCATCTTGAAGGATTTGCCTTTTTTTAAGCTATTAATTCTATAATAGGCTTGAATATTTTTTTGTCTTATCTCATTTTTATGTCTGTCTCCACAATTTGCATATGATACAACTTTTAGAGCGGAAAACACATGTAGTCTTTCCTTCCCCTAAATGTAATCCCAGTTTTTCTTCTGTACTACATTAGCTGAGGTTTCTCAGTAAATTGTAGAAGTTGCCAAGTTGTGACTTTTATCTGCCATTTAAGTGATATGAGTAATAACTGATACTAAATATGGACTTTCGGTAAATATTGGGGAAGGTAGACAAAATCTTTATTAAATGTCTCTGGTTAATTCTAAACAAATGATATAGAATATGGTTGCTGAGGTTTTCCTCATGGAAGGTTACTTTATGCAGAATGAAATATTTCATATGTATTATTTTTACTAGAGTAGACACAACTGAAATATGTTTTAGAGGCTTCATGTAGAAAAAAAAAGAGGCTTCAAGTGGCCCTTGAACTGTGTGGTAGGAACATATACTTACGAGTTCTTCTTATGAGCTCCTGTGGAAATTGTATTGATTTTTTTTCTTCCCCCTTCTTCGGTCTTTCAAAAACTTTCAGTGCTGAAGAGTTATTTTTTTCTCTCCTCTTGTATTTGCAAGTGTTTCTTTCTGCATCTGTTACTATGCTGCTTCAAGAGACAATTAGACTGCACGAATCTCTGCTGATGCAGTCGGCATCTGAGGCATAATTTACAGCGGTTATTTTTTGTCCAAATGCTTCATCCTCTCTGAATAAACCCAAAGGACCTTAAAATTGTGTGTTATTATTTACTCTGTGCTCCCCTGTTTGTATGTGAGGATAAAGTGGACACATCGAATAAAATCCTTCCCGTGTCCTTTTTACTTCTCTTCCGTTTCAGGGGAGAGAAGCCTTGTTTATGTTTACAATCTGCTGATGCCTCTTTCAGGCTTTTTTCTGTTCTGGTTTGGAGAAGCGTACTCCAACTTTCACATGATGGAGGGTCCCAGCTTTCAAATGGGGTTGTTACAGCAGTTGCAACGCTGAAACTCCATATGTAAGGTGCAGGTGACCTCTGCTCCAATACAGACCTTGTTTTCTGTTTCTCCATTGTTTTAAAGGTTTTCTGATGACTTGGGCCCAAAGACCCTAATTTTATTAAACCAAAACCATCTTATTTTATCATTTTTTTAAAATTATTTTTATAGTGTGGTAAGTGATTCGGGTTTTCTACTAATTAGCATGGTGCTTTCTTCCCCTCCTTTCCATGTGTGGCAAGACAGATTTATCATTAAGTGCTGTGTTGGATCAGTGTGCTAGTGGAATTTGTGGCTATGGCAAAAAAATTGCCATAATGCTAAATGCCAGATACCTAACGAAAAATCCATTATTTGCCTGATAGTCCATGTTAAACCACCCTGACACCTACATAATTCTTTGAATTGTTGAATGCTGACAGCTTCTTAACATCAAATCATAGGAAATGTGGCCATCAAGGATTTGAGTGCTCATGTTCTAAATTTAGATGGTGATTATGTATATGACATGGGGTATTTACTGTCTTTGAACAGCCTGAAATCTCAGGTTGTAGAGAGAAGATACTGTGTACTATTTGTTGTGGTAATGAAATACAGTGTTACAGCACATTTGAAGCTTACATCCTTCAGTGTTATCTTCACAAATTATCTGAGAATGCTTCAGAAAATACTGCTATACAGCCCAGGGAGTGAAACCTATCTGCTGGCCGTAACAGAGTGCTAAAACCACATGCCATTTGACTGTAGAAACTTCCATTAACTCCTAGAGATTGGAGTCTCTAGGCTCCAGTTTTTCTCTCACATTCATTTGAAATAGTTACCCACCTCTAAGCCAGTCTGATCCAAATTGACAGTCTTGCTGAAATTTAAGATAAATTTTTACAGGGAAAATGAAAAAAAATATTTTTCATTCTCTGAGAAGGTCCTTGCTGATTTTCATCTTCAAATGGGGAGATCTATGCTTCCTTGCTGAATTCTATATTCATTAACGAAAAAAGGCTAGAGAGTTATTAAAATCATTCTCAAAAGTAGAAGTAAATTGATGTCTGAAACAACCACTGGATGGGCTCAAGGTCTTCTACATTTTCATGTAATTATCTTTCAATGAACTATTAAAAAGAAAAATTAGTGAATGAAGGAAAGTGGGTTGTGGATGTGAAATGATTCTGGTTTGTTCGAGGAGAACCTTAATGATACTTAATAGACATACTGTTCTGTACTCAGCCAAATTACTGTGTAGGTGGGGCCTGATAAACGTATGAGGAAATGCACTCTTTAAAGTTGTAATTGTTGGGCTGAAATCATGTACTTGTCCACATATGAAGCAAGGTTTTGTGAATATTCAACAGTTTTCTGGGAAAAAAAGGTGAAAATGAAATCAGAATTTTTAGTGAAATATTTTTCTTGTCATCTTTGCATCCTTGCAGAGGGGATCACTGCCATTAAATTGTCACAAAATACAATATTTCTGTGTTCTTCCCCCAAAATTAGAAAGAGGGACCATAGTTGTGAACACCTTTGCCAAAAATGACTTCTTTTCCTATTCCACTTCATAAAATAATCTGTGCTAGAAGGAAATCTAGGACGTCTTTCGTTGAGCTACCTGCTCAAAACAGATTCAACAATGAATTTATACATGGTTAAGACTTTTCGCAGTCAGGTGGACATGGGATAAAATGGGAAAAAATGTCTTATTCTTAGTTACATGCTATAGCTGGATATGTAAAAAAAAATATTACTGCAGAATTTTTAATATTTAACTCTTGAACACTTGTTTGAGATTGTAAAGCTGATTGTAGTCATATATTTGTTTACTTTGCCTTTTTGGCCTTTTAATACTTTTTTTCTTGAGTAATTCCTAGAGTACTAGAGCTATAAGAGAGCTCAAGAGGGACTTTTTACAAGATAATTTAGTGGTATGACATGGGCTAATGGCTTCAAACTGGAAGAGGGTAGGTTTGGATGAGATATTAGGGAGAAATTATTTTCTCTGAAAGTGGTGGAGAGACACTGGAACAAGTTGCTCAGAGATGCTGCCCCATCCCTGGAAGTGTTCAAGGCCAGCTTGGATGGGGCTGTGAGCAACCTGATCTAATGAAAGGTGTCTTCGCCCATGGCGAGGAAGTTGGAACTAGATGATCTTTAAGATCCCCTCCAATGCAAATCAGTCCGTGATTCTGTGATTGTATGATTTTGGTTCTTCTCTTAGCTAGACGTTTACAGTTCACTTCTAGCACTCAGTCCTGGTATCAGGTCAAACACCTCCAATACTCAATTAACTTTATTAATTTCTAAAATTAGCAATTAAAATTTCTTCTTGTCTTTGAAATTTATACCAATGGACTCACTGTCCTATAATGACTGGCTTTCCCAAATCATGGTTGATGTAAAAGTAGAGGAAGTTCCTCAAAAGGCTTTATTGTGATCCCTGAAATGTCTAAAGGCTCATTGTAAATATTGTCTAGAAATGGAGCAGTTGCCATACTTACTGTAACCAAAACTTGGCATGAGTTTATCAGGAGTATCAGCACTGAAAGGGATTCATTTGAATGATGGATTAATCGAAATTCTCTTGTTTCACTTCTACATGTCCTAAGATGCTCTTTAAAACATGTGCAATGACTGCCAAAGATTGAATACAAAAGTACAGATTAGGATGAATCATGCTTTGCACCTTCATCTTTAATTAATAGATCATTGGTTCTCAATCTGCACATTATGAATAGTCATTAGAGACCGCAAATGACATTTGCCTGCTTGTTAACAGCTATTTTTTGTCACCAGGTCCTTAAGACTTTATATGGAAGACCAGCTTTATGATCTACATTTTAGTTATTAGAAGTTCTGTGGCCCTGAGATATGTAGTGTGACTTGATCAAAGAGTAAACTGGTAGCAGACCCAGGAGTTGAACCAGAACATCTGGTTCTAAGCGCCAACTGTGACACCTCTCACCCTCTGTCTCCAACAGAAGGGGGTCCTGATTATAGAGGAGAAATAAAATAAGCCCCCAGTTTCGAAAAGGATAAGAGATATTTAAAAAACACCAACTCACATAAATAGACATACGGCACTCAGGAGTTGAAAAGATTGTAATATCCAGGTGCACAGACTGAAAACAAATCTGTTACTTATTTATAGATATCCTTGTCAGAAAACAGGCTGTTAAGCACTGTCACTTGGGGCAGGTCTGTTTGAGATTAGACATTAAATTCTGATTAATCTTTTTAGACGATTTCAGACAATGTTTCTCATTTAAGCTAATTGTCAACCCACCTGGGTTTTCAGCATAATTTTCATCACTGTTTCATTTTCCAAAAGAGAAATGGGAATGAAATAAGGGGATGATTGTCTGAATCATATTCAAAAGAAGTATTTATTAGGCTATAAAATTTGAATTCGGAAAGTGTTGTTACTTTTCTGTATCATTTGGTCACAGTCATAGCAGTCATAGCTTCAGCAATCTCCATCTGTTACAAATCTATCAAGAATGAAATTATATTATTGACTTCTGCTTACATACAGCAGCTACAGTGACCTTATGTTTTAAAGGAAGCTGTAGGATTCAGGTTTATTTCCAGTGAAGCATTATAAAGCTATTGAGCTCAGCAGAGGTGTGCCTAATGAGGCCTACCTGTAAAGTGAAGTTGCCATAAGAGGCTGTTAGGAGACAACTGCCTTACTTGCATCTGCCCTTTGGGCTCTAAAGCCAATTGCACTTAGACACTCAGGTGTGTGTCTGTGAGGGAACTCTTGTCTCGTTCACACTGTTTTAGTCTCTTGCTTTGGCTAATGGCAGCAATGACACCAAAGTGAACCTTGACTCAGCCCCGGAGGTCTTTTCCCAACAGTTTAGTAAATCCTTCCCATACCTGGAAATTTGAAGAGAGGCTTTTGAATTTCTGGTCACTTCAAACCCAACTTTAGTTTCAGGAAGGTAGGTTTATGTCATAGGAAAATCTGTTTTTTTCCTTTGCAAACACTGGTGTAAAGGATTTGCATGGCACCTCTGCAATGGCCTGCTCTGTGCACTCTCCCGTAACACTCTGATCATCAGTGGGATGATTGACTTTCTGCCTCTCTGACAGATGCCTTCTTATTTATAATTTCTTTTACTTACCAAATACATTTTGTCTTTTATTGCCAAGCAGGATTTGTTTCACAAAACACTAGAGATTCTTTCTCTCTAAAACAGAGATTATTTCTCTCTGGCCATTTTCAACAGGATGACAATGAGGTAGGTTGGTCTTGAAGGGCAGTAACATTGTTTAGAAGAGGAGGTGTTTCCAAGCACATTTGAAACACTCTTTTGACAAACTGACAAAATTATAGGCTGTTAATGCTTCAAGGCTGTGTGTGTATATAGAAGTGTCAAGTGTCTCTCCTCTTGGGTCTACTGACAAGGAGCAGAAGTGTGGACAAAGAGCCTCAGGTTCAAAGGTTGTTCCAGGCTGGGAAGTTAGCCAGTAAACCATTTACCCGTCACTGTTTCCAAACCAATCATAGATCCATCTTTTTGTTGTCCTATTAAACAAAAAAAAAAAAAAAAAAAAAAAAAAAAAAAAAAAAAAAAAAAAAAACAACCAACCAAAAAACCCACAAAACAAAACAAAAACAAACAAACAAAAAACCCCCAAAACCAAAAGCAAGCAAACAAACAAAAAACCAACCCCAAACCCAAACAAGAAAAAAAAAAGTGTGGCTACAAACTTCTGTTGATTGACCAAATTTCTAGCCAGAAAGAAATTGAAGAATATTATACCAACCAGATCACAGGAAATAAATTTAACCTGAATAAAATTTGAAATTATGCCTGCATCTTCAAAACTAAAATGCATTATTCTGTAGTGCACACAAGCCAAGCAAATTTGATTCTAATTGGGCTCCTCCTTTTCTTCCTCTAAATATTTCTGAATATTTTGTATAATACCAAAGGTATAACAGTGGAGCTTTGTTATTAGCAATAGGTAGGAAAAAAATGGTGTTGTATAGCTGAGATTCAGTGCTCATTCAGTGCATTTTTTATTTTGGATCTTTTGTTTTAATGATCTGGAATTAATTTTTTACTTTGTTTTAATGATGTGGGAAAACACTAGGGAAGTATTTGATATGGTTAACATTTCTTCCACAAGCATACACTCATAGAACGTTGAGTTGGAAAGGATGTTAAAGGTCATCTAGTTTCAACTCCCCTGCCATGGGAGTGTCATATACAATTTTATTGTCCATATGCAATTTTTTTCTTATCAGGTTCTAATGATTTGATAATATAATTACTTAGCAGTTTTGAAACCTGTGTACATGTCCAAAAGTCTGACTGAATCTATATATGAAGTTTTATAAAACTGCCTTTGAAAATCTTGGCTCTTGTAGCTTTAAAACTCAAGTGGAAATTCTTTTAGAGCTCTTGCAAGATGCACAATACTTCATTTTTTGCTGGAATATTGTTTTTTTCATAACACTTGACAAATAAGGTCCCTTTATTGGCTGAACTGTCAAATCAAAATTTATAAATTCATATATTCAAAAAACCCTTAAAAAATCATTGCACTTTTGGCAAGGAAAACGTAGTTTGATAGAGTTCCCTTTTTTGGAATTAGTGACTGTGCATCACTATTATCTCTTTCTAACAGAGATAAAATTGATTAAGTTGAAGGAGATTTGGGAGCACTTGCATTTTTCAGAGAGATACACCCTCCTATTTAGTCCAAGAAAATGATTAAGTTTGTTACTTGTCCATCTAGGGCTTAGGTAAAGAGTTAGTAGCAAGATCTATAAATCTCTGATGAATGTGATACTTATACAGATTCAGAGACCTTTCTGTCTGTGATCATAAAAGCTGGTGATGTGATGCAGAAGGAATGCATACTCTTACTGACTTTCTTTCAGACATATTCTCTACAAAATCCAGTAGTAAAATTACTACAGTTGGTTGGTTGGTTGATTTTTTTAAAATCCCAAAATAAAAATGCAAGAAGTAAACTTGTGTGGGGCACCTCCTCCAAACTGGTTATGTTCGGTGCTCTGCTTAATGCACCACTTGTTTTATTCCAAGGTGAAGAAAAGCCAGTGGTAGGCTTTCAGATGAATTAAGAACAAAACTATTGTTCTTATTTAACATGTGGTTTATTTGTAAACAGCTAAATGTGCTTACATTTCCCACCTTTCTTCTCTTATAGTAAAATCTTCATCACACGCTCGCTTTACTTAGCGAGACAAGCCTGGACTACGTAAAAAGCAAACCCAAAAAAGTCTGATCTTCCAATAATCTCTGTGATGGAAACTTTGTCCTGAAGTTGCCCTACTTATTTTTATTAACCTTTAATGGATTCTGTTCTCTAACACATTTGGCCCACAGCTTTTTAATTATACCACCTTCTAATTCATTCACACTGTCAGTTTTCTTTCTCCATGGCGTGAAAGAGAACCTCTTCCTGTCTGTCCTGAACCTTGCGTGGGGTATTTTCATTTGAAACCTTCTTGTATTAGAAGAGAAACTTTAGTGTTTTGTACCTTATTCATCTTTTTGCTATTCCTGATTCTGTAGTCTTGTATCTGGCTTGCCGGCCAAGCAGATATAGACCATTTAGATATTTCTTACAACAGAGTTGTTTCACATTACAAGTCACCTTATCAGTTTTTTTTTTCTTATCCGATTTTAATTTATTCTTATATCTCTTTTTTATTTTGGGAAGAACGGAACTGCATGCAGTGTTCACTTGTAGTGTGCCTCACGATAATAGACTCTGTGATTTATGAAGTTGTTCTATCCTCCCTTCCTTTCCTTGTAATTTCTAGGCTTCTATTTACTTTCTAAACTTATCTGATGTTTTTATAGTACTTTTCTAACCCCAACTTCTTGTTTATGAATTATGTCAGCCTATCTATTTATGAGTATGTTGAACACCACAGACCCCAAAGATTCTTTCTCTTTGAAAAAAAGTTTCTAGAGGAGCAGCAGATAAAATTTGGAATGTGAGAAAGTTAACAAATGCTTTAGTTTCTATGAACCATGTGGGCTTGTTTATGTGATTATATATACATGTTTCACAAGGAAAATTTTAATTCAAAACCATTAAATTGATACAAAGCATAGAATAAAAATATTTGTTACAGATAGAGCATGCCTGCTATTGAGTATTGCAAGGAAATTACCAGTGAGGCTATCTCTGTGATGACAACTTGCCAGAATAAGTCTTGTGTTTTTCTGAATAGCAAGAATCTCCCTCCCTCTCCTTAACAGAAACTGTTTTAGTGGTAGGAAAGATTGGTATTGCTGAATGAAAAATGGGAACAGCAACGCACTTAACAGTTCTGGCTTAGAAATAGTTTAGTGAATGGGAAAATGTAGATAGGTTGAGTAATAAGGAGTGATGAGAGATTTATTGAACTCCCTTTATCTGAATAGATTACTGGAATAGAATCACAAAGATCGCTAGGTTTTGAATGTATCAAACATAAAATGTGAATCTCCAAATACTAATTCAGTGAAAGTCTCACCATAGTTGAAGAAAGAGAAAAAGAGATTTAAAGATTTTCTCTGTTTCTTTGAGGCTGGAAAGGACCAACATTTATATGAAAGCATGTTGTATGTGAGATGAAAATGCTGCCAACAAAGACTGGGATTTTAAAGGTTTGAAATTTTGTGGTGTGAAGAGAGCTGAGAAAATGTTGTGTTTCCCTTTCCCCAACCATTAGAAAGACCTGTACCGGTTGCTTGCAAGTGTGTTTGGTTTGGTTTTGGTTTAAATGTTTTCTCTTCCCTATTTCTTGAATGGTTTACATCTTTATTCTCTGTAGATACTTTCACATTTCAAGCTGTGATGAGTCCTGCTTTTTGCTATTGCATGAGAACTCCAGAATAAGCTGCATCATAAGCTGCCTTCTCCTCATATCTCAATTCCTTGTGCGCTTTCCTTGATACTTGGTTATCCTCCTTTGCCTCCACTTGATGATGGATTTAAGTTTCTGACTCAGTCTCAAAATGCCTGTTACTCCGCCACTTAGATCCATATTTAACCTTCCCTTTATGGTTGGAGTCCATGTGGGCTTTATCATTATATTTTTCTTGTAACCTTTCCACAAAGGGAGATTTTGTTCCACTGCAAAGGTCTTATGTTTGAATTGGTATGGCTGACTTGATAATATCCTAAGGGTCAGGGTCATGCAGTGCAAAGCACATTGCAAAAATGTGCAGTAATGACAATAATGGTTTCTGTTGTGGTTATTTCAGCCTTTTGACAGTAGGTCTCCCACATTAGAATCTGAGGTCACAATTATCTCTCCTTTTCATACTTATGTTTATCTACTTAAATGGCATTCTTTATTGCTGTATAAACTCATCTTATGATTGGAACTTTCTTATATATATATTTTTATATAATTATGAAGATTACAGGCTCAGTAGTAGGATGCTGTTTAATTAAAATAATTGATAACCTTAATCAAAATATTCTAGATAGTTTTTAGAGCAGCTTCTGTGATCCATCTGACCCACCAACATCATTGATTTATCACTGATAATTTATAGAATAATGGTCTGCTAGAGGTTGGGACATACTTTGAAGTTTAGGCTACAAAGAAATATTTATTTATTCCAAATAACCAAGTTCTTTTTGTGGGGCAAAGGCAGCTGTACAGTGTCACTAGTCTAAAGTTCTGAGTGAGCCCAACTGAGCTGAATTTTAGGAAGGAGTGCACTATTGCTGGCACTGTACTTTACAAAATAGTTTTTCTGTCCGACTACTGATGTAAGATTCCTGAAGAAGTCTTCAGAAAATAAAACAAGGATCAATGCTGCCTGGGTCTATCAAAAGCATCTGCTGTTGACTGAAGCCAAGTGTATATAATACTTAAGTTCAAGGAAAGGAGTTAATTATATTCTTGTGTGTCTCTAGGAATCCGGAAAGACCGCAGAGGTGGGCGAGTGATGAAACAAAAACGCCAGAGAGAGGAGCAGGATTCCAGGAATGGGGAGGCTTCTTCAACAGAGCTGCGAGCTCCCACCCTTTGGACAAGTCCACTTGTGGTTAAACATAACAAGAAGAACAGCCCAGCCCTGTCCCTGACGGCAGAACAGATGGTCAGTGCCTTGCTGGAAGCTGAGCCACCCCTGGTTTATTCTGAATATGACCCGAACAGACCATTCAATGAAGCCTCCATGATGACCCTGTTGACCAACCTTGCAGACAGAGAATTAGTGCACATGATCAACTGGGCAAAGAGAGTTCCAGGTAAGGAAAAAAAAGCCCGAGTCAACTATAAAACCTGTTTACCACAAACAAATAAAAAAACCCCACGTACTTATTATCTGACTACCTATTCTTATTTAATTCAAATTGTTCTTTTAAGTATAAATGCATTAACAAAATTTACAACATTAAACAAAGTTTATGTTATATTGGTCAGTAAAATGCTATACGGCAATGTAAGTGACTTTCAAGGAATGATTTATTCAAGAATAGGTATTTTCTCCTCTCTACAGACTGTTGGGCAGTTTTTTGTTGCAAATCCTTTTTTCCCCCATAAAAACTCAGCAAAATTAAAGGTTGAAAGAGATTATTGTTCAAATCTAGTCAATTTGATTTAATCAAATTATGTTAAGTATTTTGATCCCCTTAGAAAAGGGTTACTCTCATATATTTAATGTAAACCATAAATTCAATATCAGTACTGAGCCCATAAGTATTATTACTATGATTTATTTAATTGCCAGGTTATAGTTTTGACTGTGAATTACAGATATTTCATGAATTTTGGATTTGAAAAACAAATCCAGAATAACAATTTTACTGTGAATTTTTCTTGGTGCACCATGATTCCCCCTTTTCCCAAAAGGAATTACAGAATTGTGGGAAATATGTAACATTTTTCTTTGACTGTATGTTATACATTCATTCATGTAGTTCAATTAATCAATATAAATTAAATGAGAGAGTAGTTTTGTAGTTAAAGTTCATTACCTTTTAAAGTTTTGGTCTACACAAATACTCTTTATAAGTTAAGATTTAAAAATTTATAAAACATTTATTGAACATGTCATAGTTTTATCTTGGTTAAAATACTGGGATACATGGTAATTTATACTTAATTCACTGGAGTGCTGATGTTTTAAGTTTTTACTGTAGCCATTTATTTAATTAAAATTATGTAGATGCTTTAGGAAGGGATGCTAGAGACAACTAACACAACTCTCACCCACATAGTGCATTACCTCAAAAGAATTACACCCAGGTTAAGCCATTTTTCTGTTTTCCTTCATTTGAACTTGGCAAGACAGTTCCTGGTAAATCAATAACCATGTCTTTTCCAGTCCTTAAGGGTTCCCTTTTAGCCACTTTTCACATGTCACTTTGTGGGCTCCAGCTATGATCAATGAGAACCTGTGTGTGTTTCATTTCTCATCGTATCTTATAAGAAATCACTTGAGAATTTTACTCTTGACAAAGTCACGGTGGTTGAAGCCTGATCTACAGTCTGTTCAAGTCAAGGGCAGTTGTGCTGTTAATTTAGATATGTTTTGCATCACACCATTACAAAAATGCTTTTGAAAAAGGAACCAATGTACACGGTGTTAAAGTTATTCACGATCAAAACAGATAAATTCAAATTACCTTTCCATGGATTTTTAGAAATATAATTAGTCTGAGTCTGTTAAAATAAAGTAATTTAAATTCAAGATGAATATTCCAAAATCATTATGAATGACAACATAATGAATTCATTATGTAGTCCAACTGGAAATATTTGGTTTCCATGACTTTTGATTTTGAGAGTGTAATTAATGGAAATGTGCTTAGAAATGAAGTAACATTGTCAGAGAACCAGGATCCGTTTTTTATCTCTCTCTCAAACTGTCTGTCACAAGATGCTGCAAACTGGCAACAATCACAAAATTGCCTGGTTTACCAAACATAAACTTAAAATTTTAAGAAAGTGTCTGACACCAGAATATCAAATGTATAAGATTATCAACTGTTTGTGCATATCCAATGTATTTTACATTTACATTTACATAAATTGTGAAAATATCTCCTAAGGAGAAACCAAGCCCAGGGACTTGACCATGTATATCCATTAATAAGTACTCCAGCAGGTGAGGTTTTTTATAGAACTGTTGAACTTTGGCTAGAACTGAAAAACAAAACTCATTTCCCTGCCGTAGTTTGATCAGTTAAGCACTCTACAAATAATTATACCAAAGGAAAACACCAATTATACCTAAATCAGGACAGAGAGAAATAAAAGAGTTTGGGGGTTCTGAAAGTGGTGGACACCTAGCTGGTTCTTGATGTTGTGCCATGGAGAACAGCATGCATCTACAAAAGCAGAAATAGAAGTGTTTTGATTTCAAAAAAATTCAGGTCCAATTGTTTACCTACCTCTACAACTGGGGTTTATGAGAGTAAGAAATTTGGATCTAGGTGCTTAAAATATATGTGTCTTTGTAGTCTCTTATTCGGTCCCTAGGAAAGGTTGGGTGTACCTAGTTGCTGATACTAAATTTTAGAAGTACTGATCACCTTTCAAAGACTGGGTCAAAGTTTCCTTCTGCTGGAGTATATTTGGAATACATGTACAATAACAGAAATGTGTCTGACAATATAAATCGTATTTTTACCTCCTCAGAACATTGTCATTGACTACTCCATTTTTGCTAGAAATTATACCATAAAGCCTAATCAGAGAGGATTTTTGTATATGTCATGCATGACCAAGGGAACTGGGTAACTTTTCTCTGTTAAGTATTTGGTGTAACAGCGTTGTGGAAATCCACTCAGTTATTTTTTCAGCTAATTTACGAGGGTTTCAAGCATCAGGATCAAGGGTAAGAATATTTTTTTTCCCCTGAAAAGTGAGTGTCAATAGAAATACATAAATATCAAGTATACTATGAATATAAATTTTAGCAATAGAAAAAAGAAGTTGCAGGAAACAGCTTCCCCTACACACACATTTCAAGCCATGGAAAGATTGTGCAAATTAATTTACCTACATGCAGGATGTAGGAAAGCAAGGAGTAAAGTCTATACGAGTGGCTGAGTTGAAATCATATTTCGTAGTGATCACAGAATCACAGGATATACCATCTTGGAAAGGACTCACAAGGACCATTAGGTCCATGTCCTGGCCCTGCACAGCAACGACCCCAAGAGTCACACCCTGTGCCTGAGAGTGTTGTCCAAATTCTTGTTGAGCTCTGTAAGGCTTGGTGCTGTGACCACTTCCCTAGGGAGCCTGTTTCAGTGGCCGAACACTTTCTTGGTGAAGAACCATTTTTTAATACCAACCTAAACTTTGCCTGACATAATTTCAGGCTATTCCCTGGGCCCTGTCACCACAGAGGAAAGAGATCAGTGTCTGCCCCTCCTCTGGCCTCATGAAGAAGTTGCAGACTGCAGTGAGGTCTCCCCTCAGTCTACTCTCCTCCAGGCTGAACAGACCAAGTGACCTCAGTTGCTCCTTATAGGGCTTCCCCTCCTGGCCCTCCTTCGCATGCACTCTAATCCTCTAGTATTGTTGCATTATAGCACCCAAACCAGCCCCCAGCACTGCAGGTGAGGCCGCCCCAGTGCAGAGCAGAGCAGGACAAACCCCTCCCTTGCCTGGCTGTGATGCTGTGCCTGATGTCCCCCAGGACAGGGTTGGCCCTCCTGGCTGCCAGGGCACTGCTGGCTCATATTCAACTTGCCGTAGACCAGGACCCCCAGGTCCCTTCCCGTGGCGCTGCTCCCAGCCTCTCATTCCTCACTCTGTCTGTACACCCAGGATGGCCTGTCCCAGGTGCAGAACCTGGCACTTTCCCATGTTGAAATTCTTATGATTGGTGATTGCCTGGCCCTCTAATTTGTTTAAGTCTCTCTGCAGGGCCTCCCTTGCCCTCAAGGGAGTCAGCAGCTCCTCCCAATTTTGTATTGGCTGTGAACTTGCTCAGTATCCCTTCCAGTCCTTTATAAAGAAATGCTGAGGAAAGTCCTCAAAACGAGATGAGTATCTTTGCAGACATGCCCTGATTGGGAAGGTCATAACTCATCTCAATCTTTATTGCAACTAATTCAGCATCAGTTCAAACTTGCTTAAACTGCCTCTGCAAACTTGGATGTGTTAACCAGTTTCTGGGGAAAAGAAAAATGTCTTCAATACCTAGATGTAGCCTGATTTTTGTCTGCGGTCAGAACCAGGTTCTCCTATGACAATGCAATTCACATTATGCTGAGTACATAAAAGCTGGTTTTAATTTTTTTCTTTTTTTAAACCTTGGCCACTAATACAAGGGGGGGTTGGCTGATGAAATGAACAAAAATCTTGTACAGTGTCTTATGACATAAACAAAAAAATTCAGGATGCCTGATTCTTTAGATGGCCTACTGGGGGTTTAGGCTGCAGTCCTCCCAGGTGACCTCTGCAAGATACTGATGGTGCCTTTTGATTGCCCCAGCCAGCTGAAATAGCTGGCAGCTGCACATGAGGTGGGTCCAGACAGATTGTGGTGGGCTAGACTTTGCATGTAAATTGATCCTTTTACCATTTAATTGGGACAAATCACGAAGAATCACATGTAGGCAAGGTATCAATGTAGATGAATGTTCGTTTCTGAATCACATATTACTGAAAGATACGCCTTCTTATGCTCTTGGTTTAAATAACATCTTGGGGATATAGTACCACATCCAGAATAGTCTTTAATAAAATGAGCAAAATCTGTAAAAAAAGTGCTTTTCAACAGAAATGCTGTTAGGTCAAAGGAATTAACTTACTGTATTTCATTATTTACTTACTGTGTATTTAGTTTAATGCCTTATGTGGACTACTGTATTTTCTAAATGAAGACGGCATTTTCTGTGTAATCAACCAAACATTTTTGGTGCAGAATCTCTTGAGCTGGTAAGAGACATTATGAGCTTATGCAGTGAGCTCATGGTAAAGGGTGTAGCTTTAAAGAAATTTTGTTGCAAGGGTGAAATCTTTGGCAGTGCTGCTAAAATCTTGTATAACTATTTACTACAAGTACAGTAGCTGTACAAGTTAATAGCCCTAAAATGGTACACTGGGCATACGGGCTTTGAAGTTTTGAGATGATTCACAGCGCTGTACTTATTTTATGGCTTCATGAACCGAGGAGATAAACATTTTGGCACTAGGGTGTTTTTTTTTTCTTTATTTCAAAGCCACAGAGGTTGATATTTTCTGGAGATATTGTTTTCCTATTTGACCTTTTAAACTGCTCTGTTAAATCAGGAACAGTGTGTAAAAAGGCCAATAGCCGCAATTTGAGACCGCACTTTAGTGGCACCAAACCTTGAAGAAAAATTGTCAGCTTGCAGTGGAAGGAAATATGTCTTAGATGAGAGTGGTATGTGTTTATAACCATTTAGGTGTAGGAATGTTTATAGAGCTTCTAAGTGTGCTGATCTTCCTGCCAATAATTTACATTTATTTTAAAAAAGGAATGGCTTGCAATTCCTGTAATAATTTTTAATGACATTTTCAAAACAGTGTTATTTTAATACACCTTCTGTTTTACAGTCTCTTCTCCTTTGCCTAACAGGCTTGCTGTGGGGATTTCTAAAATGGTATTAAAAAACCTACCTATTTGCTTATCTCTTTAATCTGTTGAAGTGATACTCTCTGCTCCCCTGCTTCTTAGATGAAAAACAGAGGAAGCAAATCTGTAAGCAAAAAAGAAATGAAAATAGGCATCTGGATTTTACTTTATGTCTGCTTTTTGCTTATTTAATTTCTGTGAAGTTTCAATTAATTACCATGAATGTAATAGATAAGTATCAAATATTATAGTGGAATAAAAAAAAACACCATTTGAATTTGAACATCAGATTGAGATGTATTATTCAATAGAATGATTATGAAGAGCAGCAGAATTAAAATCATTAAATATAAAATTAAAGCTTTCCATCTCTGTGTTTTCTCAGTCTGGGAAGCATCTTCAGTTTTTCTTGTTTATACTTGTAAAACCAGAAAAGCATTCCTTTCCGTCCTCCTCCAGCTTCTGCGTGCTGTATGAGAAAGCCCCTCTCTTATAAGTTCCTTTTTTAGTTATCTCTAGAATTGTCTTGTAGTACTTTAAAAAAGAAAGATGAGGTGTATTTCCTCTTGTACAGAACTTCTAATGAGAGAAAAGAATGAGACAATATGACACAATGTTGAGAGATGGGGTGGAGGTGCTGATTCTAAAGGACAGGGAGATGTTATATGCACCAGGAGCTTGTGTCAGACAAAGCTGAGAAATCCAGGAAAAAGCCAAAGCTGAGAAGGAACAACTCAACAAAAGTGCTTGTAAAGGAACATATACAATGCAAAACAAAACCAAAATACAGACAGTGCCTTCACTAGCTGAAGACTGGAAGAAAATTATAACAGAAGAAAAAAGTATCAAGGTCTGAATTACAACTCTGATATTGGAAATTTAAGAGGTATCCTTAATGCAATGGTTTTCAAACTCTAGGGGATCCCTAGAGTTAGGAATATAGAAGGGGAGAGAAATACCTTAGGACAAGCTGACCAGCAACAAGGAGACTGCAACAGTGAGAAAAGGTAAAGAGCACAGGCAGGAGGACCAGAGGAAAATGATGCTGTGAATCAGTCAGATGAGCCAATAGCAAATTCAACAGCTCAGTACTAGGCTTCATATTGCTGGGGCTCCTGCTAAAGGCAGTAATTTGTTCGGGGGCTCTTCCAAGTGGAAAGGTCTGTCTATTGCCTGTTCCTGTTGCCACAAGAAGAGCCTTGGGATGTGACTTACACTCAGTTCTTTCCCATTTCATCTTCCAAGCCATAGTGTTCCAGTTTTATGTCCTACTCTTTCCCCAGGAGTTTCCTGGCAACAGGCATTAAAAGAATGTGTTCAAACTGCATCATTGTATTTGCATAAAATTTCAGTCAAGGGAAACAGAGTTAGGACAGGAAAAGCAGTTAGAGAACGACTTAGAATATTTCTTTATAGAACCATTTAGAGTATTTCTTCAGATAACCTTTGAGTGAGCTCAGATATATATCCTTGAGAGTTTTCTAAACTTATCTTGCAACATTTAATTTTTTTTTTTGTTTATTCTTACCATTTTCTTTGGAAATTCCTAAAGCTAATTCTTTAGCTTTCCAGATTTTATTTCGTTGTCCAGAAGAAGAGAGAGATTCTGTAGAGTACATCTGCTGCTGATGCCATTATGCAAGTGCATAGCCAAAATTTTTTTTTAAAGATTGCTACTCCACATACTATAGAGGCATAGTTCCATTTGTACACAGTGGTTTCAAAATCAAAACCCACAATGCTATTACAAGGCTGACCCTAGTCAGGCCTTTTTGGAGTAAGAAATATTTGAATTTCAAAGATTTGAATTTTGGGGCTTCCCAACAAGCTCAAAAAAGTATCTTTAGTAACCAAAATTTATCTAACCATGAGTAATCTTGTTTACCTCTTTGACATATATTGACAGATGAAAAATGACACCTAACAGGTAAGAAGGAGTAACATTATTTTAACAAGAACCACTTAAATGTTTGAATTCATTGGACATTCAAGAGTATACAAGTTCAATTGATAGTAAGTGTTTGGAGATGAAATTCTATTGGTCTTGGCAAGTGGAAAGGCAAAAAATGAGCATTCACAGTAATCATCTTTATATTTTTTAGCCAAAACTTTAGGAAATTAAATACTTAAACTGTAATATTTTATTTCTAAAAGATATGATCCTTTTACAAAAACATTTCCTGCTATTTTTCTTTAGCTGATAAATAATTTACACTCTTGGATGCACATATCTGTCTTAGAGTCTTCAGCTATGCTGAACCCTGGAGCTTTCCAAGAAATGCTCGTTAATTTCTACTCTAAGTAAACAGTAACTAATGATCCCTCCTGATTTATTTATTTCTTAAAATAATTTACAAAAAGAATATGCGATTGTTGGAAAGCACTGATGCGATATGCATGTGCATGTGCACATATCCATTGTTTCTTGTTCACATAATTCACACAAATTGGCCCTTTTTACTTGATGTTTAATAACTTCAGCCTAGTTCATTTAGGTTCCCTCTAGTACTACATCTCTCAGCACAATCAGCTGTAATTCCAGTTTAGAGGTTATTTTAATATCATTTGTATTAGTTTTCTGTTCAAGTGAGTCACACTCTAAAATCTCATGTTAGATATATAAGAGTTTTTTAAGTTACATAGGAACAATTAGGAAAGATTTATTGCAGATGACTTCTGGATCGGCCCTTACCCTGTCTGTATTGCTGCAGTGGTGCATTATATGACACATCTGTTACCAGCTCATTTGTTTTCTTTGATTATCTCTCCGGGAAATGAACTATGTGTGGATAGAGTATGTTGTTTTGTCTGCGTGCTAGTTATGGACTGCTGTGAATTTAAACTAGTGTAAGCAAGATAAAGAATAGCCCACAGTGGAATGGGAGATGAGAAATCTGCAATTGCCTTGTTCCTCCAGGAATTTGTGCTCAGCTAAGAGTGTCCATAAGGAACTGTTGCCTTCTGTTCCTTATGTAAAGTTCTGTTGCTTTTAAGAAATGTCGCTGTCTGCCACACTCTGGAGCAGGGAGACAGAGGTGAAATATTTATCACTGTGCTTAGACTCTGGGTCTAGACCTAAAGCTTCTTAAACCTCTTAAGGAGACTTGGAAATAGAAGAGAGGAATGAAGATCTTGACTTTGATTTAGTGCCCGGTTCCCTTTGCCCACCGGAGAGGGGCACTGCTCAGTGGTACAGAGGTACCCAGTGATAGCCACAGGTATCAAGTGTTCCTTGTGAGCAGATTGATCTCAGAAATAGAAAATTCATGTCAGAATTTTCAGTTACTTATTTCCCTGCAGCTTGAGATTTGTGGTTTAGAACCAAATCCAGTAGGAACTCTTAAGAGCCAGAAACAAAGTTAATATACAGATGAGAGGAAAAGTACCATTCAAAATCTTGCTTATAGGCTAAATGTGTTGTGCTGCCTATGAAATTATATTCTGGAGTGTTTAGGTTGATTTGGAAAACCAAAATTTTAGAAATCTAATTTCAGTTTGATTTACAAAGATTGGGAAAGTGGTAGAGTAAGCTAATTAAAATGTTCCTGGAGAACATTAACTCTTATCAATAGCCTAATGAAGCATCTTCTGCAACAGCTGCTGTCCCTCAAAAAATATGGCTGCAAATAGAGAAGTGGCTACACAGGCTGCTGGCATGAGAGCCAGGTGTTTACTAAAATCCTGAACAGTCTCTGACTGGGTGTGATTGTTATATGAAAACTAACTGGAATTGAGCTAAAATTACAATATTGCCATACAACATCAACTCTTATATTAATACTGCATGTCTGACCTATTTCAGTAATTTCCATTGAGTGCAACGTAGGTAGTATTTCTTATGTGCATCACATACATTTGTAGAATGTACTCAACAAGATTGTAATTTCATAAGTATTTATTCCAGTTGTGCTGGCTAGAACAGCTCCTGCCTTTCTGCTTCTCCCTGTCTTGGGATGGCTGTGCAAGTAAAGGGATTTATCTGGATTAAAAATGAATCTTTTGGGGGTATGTTTTGGGTTGTCAATAATTTGATCCCCAGTCCAGTTCATGGCAAAATATTTGAGGCAATTGGAATGGAGGGGTGACAGTGTATCAGGAATGAATAGGCAAGTATTAATGTGATGGTGCTAGAAAGAAAAATTAATGTATCTATATTGCCAATAGTAATATAAAACTCTAGAACAAGCCTTCTTCTTTCTTAATTTCTTAATTTCTCTTTATTTTTGTGTAGAGAAGTCTTTTCCAGTCTCTCCTGTACAAAGGGCAAGAATCTTCTTGTTCCTGGCACAATTTAAAGCCTTTATCCTGTTTGCTTAAGTAGGAGTTTAGCTCCTACTTTGCATGTTGCTGTTTAATCTGCAACATAAACTGTAATGCTGTGCCGCAGCTGTGAGGGGTTGGAGACTCGTGGGTAAGAGGTAGCACCCCCTAACTCAAGCTGCATTCTTCTTCATAGAGGGTCTTTAATTGGTTTCCATCCCTGGGGTACAAGATGCTTTACTTCCCAGGAGGCAAAGAATATCTGTATTGTTGCCAATTCTTTTGATTTTCTGGAAGTTGTTCTTTTGTCTTTCTCTTCCAGGAAGGCAGTAAATTCTTCTGGAAGTTCTTTGGGCCAAGTTTTCACTGCACAGCTAGTAAATAGTGACCTGAAGTGACAGAAGCATGTGGCAGCATTTTTGAATCAGCAGTTGACTCAGTCTTCTGCAGGGTGTGATTTTGCAATGTTTGTGGAAAAGGAAAGCTCTAGTATACTTTATTTGGTGATGATGGGATTAAACACTGGTATTAATTGGTTCACATCTCACACTTTTTAAAACCAGTATACACAGAGTGGTTCTGAGCTGATGCAGAAGAGCTGCCCATGAAAACCCAGCAGAATTATCAACTTGTGACTTCATTTTTTTCCCCCACTTGGTATTCATATAAGCACAGTTATGGAGGACCACTGGCTCCAAGATGGATACCAAATGCACTGTTTTTTCCCCCCAGGCAAACGTGTAGGGTTACACTCCTTTATACTGAACCTTTTGGGAAGAATGTTGCTTTACCAGAGGGAAGCAATGACTTTGCCAATACCTTCCTGGGTCAGTTATATAGAACTCTCTTACAGTGTGTCACAGTGAATCCATTCCTAAACTGGTGTCTCAGGATTTTATCTGCTGCATGGGAAATCTGTGAAGCACACTAAATATCCCTGCCGTGAACTGCCCCTCCACCCTTCCACCCCCCACCTCCCGGTTTGAAAATTCTTAGCCTACAGGCACAAATATGAATTAAATGCGCTATTTTATACTGCTCAGTATGATCCTGTTTTATCCTTGCCAGTATGCCTTTCTTCTCAAAAAACGTGGCTTATATTTTGCAGATTTTTTTACATGCTACTTTAACTTTTTCAAGGGTTTTTTTGCTCTGCTTTTTGTTCATTTTGTTCTTGTCTTCTTGCTTTGGTAGCTTTTTGGGCTTTTTTAGTTGATTATTTTGTTGTTCTTGCTGGGTTTTTTTGGCGGGTTTTTGTTTGCTTGGGTTTTTGTTTGTTTGTTTGTTTGTTTTTGTTTTGTGGTTTTGTTTGTTTGTTTGTTTTTTGAAGCGGACACTTCTAATCAAGTGTTTAAACAGACACACATTTGAACATTTGAATGAGACAGTGCCAGGCACCACAAATACGTTTCCTTTACTGCCTTATTTCAGCAGAGAGTGCAGTCAGAGGATTCTTTTCTTTAGACTCCAGATGAACTTTTTTGTACCTTATTTATCAATAATAGGGCTCCTGGGAGGTTTTGGTAAAAATCCATCACTGCAGGCTGATGAATTCAGATCTGCTTTTTTCAGCTGACACAGAATAACTGTTACCAGCTTTCCATGGGTTATTTTATTTACAAATAATAGGGAGTAACTTGTGTTGGTGGATGACTGAAATTATTTACTAATGGGGTGTCAGAAGTATTTCACTGTAACAGTGATGATCTGTTCTCCCCCTTCTGAACAAGTTGCCATCCTCTTGGACCCTCATAATCTCTTGGCTTTCAAGTCTCTGAGCAGCTTCCTAATACTTCATGTTTAATCAGAATAGGACTATATTTAAATGTGTTTGTAGGTGCTTTAAATTAGACTCATAATTACCCTTTTCTTGTGTATCTGTAAGACAGTAGTATTAAGATTTTTCCTCTTTTTTGAATTTCCAAGTTCATCCGTCCTCCTCAGTTCATATTTTGATTGTCTATCTCTGCAAAAATGCAGCCCGAAAAGGCTTAAAAATTAGATTGATTCCAGACTTAGCAAGAGCAATTAGGAGGTGACTCACTTCTCTGAGTATCTCAGAAATTCCTGTTTTATTTGTTCTGATTAAGTTAAATTATATTCTGTCGTCTTCATATTTTGCTGCCTCATTGCTTTCTTGGCCTGTCAGATCATTAATAAACATATTTAGGACAATGAAAGTCAGACTGCTGTGTCATCTTTACAAGTTTTCACCACATTGTTGCTTCATATTTTCTGTCTCTTGCTCAGTTGTTTAGAAGTTTGCCTTTTACCATCATGGCGCAACATCGGTTCTGTGTGATCTACTTTGGTTGTGTTGATATTGTGGTCACTGCATGACTTCCTCTCATCCTGGTAACTCTCCTCGTGGCAGCCATGTCGCCATGGGAGAATATAAAAATATACAAGAGCTATAGAAGTGAATAACAGGAGCCCATAACCTTCTGGATATCATCAAAAGTGGGCAAGACCATCTGGGTAACAATCAGAGGATATTTGCTGCCTTGGGGCTCCTACACCAAGCAAAGTTCTTCTGCCTCTGAGGATAGGAGACTTCAGCCTGAAAGAAATCTTCTTTGTCTTATCCAAACTGTGCTTCAAGGATCAGTATGGTGATGCTATTCATAAATAGTCTCCTAGACTATGTCTAAACCATGTGAAGTGACTCTGTTTCCTGATCCAAGCCAAACTTTTATTCTCATCCATAAGGAGTTTGTTAAGTTTGCATTTCATATGCATGTGAAAGAAAAAAGAAAAATGAAATTAATCAAAATGCCTCTGAAATAAGAAAGACGAAAACTGCCACTTTTTTTACAAGTTAGAAAAGACATCAAATTATAATTCCAGGGAAGCCTTTTTGAATTTTAAGTTACATATTTTTCTTCTAATCTTTAATTTCTGCTATTGCACTTCTTAGAAGGTATTACAGTGATATTTTTAATGCAGTGGGATTCCATGCAATTTTCCAGTCCTATCAAAGGATGATAAATAGAATTTATAGGTCTGATCATTTTGGATGAGCTTGTACACTGTTCCAAGATTTTCCAGAAGTGTCCATCAGAGTTGTGTAAATAATTAGTTTCTTTGTTTCATGGCAGATAGAAACAGTAAAAAATAAATTTTCTCACTTCATACAAAATGAAATTTTTGAAACTTTCTGCTAGATAATAACCTTTTTGTGTGAAATGAAATTTCTTTTGATATGAAAGGGTAGACTTCAATAAAATTTCAAATATTTCAGGCACCTGTTTAAAATAAAAAGACAGTTTTAGGGAAAAGGGTCCTATATATCCAGAAATTTAGATACCTTTTTCAATGTTTAGTAGGATTAGGTGCCTGTAGAGTGCTGTAAACTAAGATGAGGTGCTGAGAAGGGGGCTGCGTTTCCAGATAGAAACCAGCCTCTTTTAACTTGTTTGTTTTAATTTTCTTAATTTTGAAATCTGACATGTTACCCAGAACATTTTAAACATGTCCGCTGACACTTTCCAAGGTAAAATGCTCTCTAAAAGTGCTTCCAAGCAGCTCTAGCCTCAGCATGTCTCCCAGCAGGCAGTATGGGAGCTTGAGTCAAGGTCACTGTTTCCTGTGGGTGGCATGGGTTTGTTACTCATTGAAGGAGAGTGCAAGAAAAGGGGTTTGAGGCAATGATGTGTTTTGTGGAAACATGCTGCTTGATAACTTACTAGGTCTCCCTGGACAAGATTAATACAAATTGCCAGGTGCAGTCCAGTGTCTTGCTTTCCCTGTGAAGTATTCCTGTGCTCTGTCTTATGATGACACTCCCACACAGCTGCTGAAACAGTCTTCTTGTTGTAGTGGTTAAAGGAAATTGCTGCAATTAATTTTGCTGTCTTTCTTCTCTTTGATGTATCCTTACAATTTCTTGGACAATTTTTTAGAGATTGGGTTATGTTCAAAACCAGTCATGTAGGGGTGAAAGGAATAGGAAGAAGAAACAATTGGGATTTCATTTATATGTGCTTGTGTTTCTGTTTTGATGTTGGTAGCAGGCAGTGTAATGGATGCTAAAGTACACATATATATAGTTTCTATTACTCACATATAAGTGCAATACACAGAAATCATACTTCAAAAGTGAACAATCTGATGGAAAAAAATGGATGCAGGTGCATTAGTCAAGCTAGTTTTATATCCTACTGACTAAAAAGAATGACCAGACCATGAACTCTGAAGTTATGCCTCATTTCTTGGATACAGCACCCTATGTTCTGAGCAATTTCTATTTGTAGTCTTGAAGTAGTTTTAATCTTCTAGCTCACTACAAACTCGACAGTTTCCCCCTCTTTTCCTTGAGTTGCAAAATAATCCTCATTTCCAGATGCTGCTGCAATGGAAGGTAATGGGTTCAGTGGTGAGCACAGTAGTGGGAGACACTGTGGAGAAAAAAGCTTAGTGCCTTGTTCACCGTATTTTATGAGTGAAGAAGGGGAGAGCTTAGCTGTCCCAGTTCCATCATGTGAAAGTTTTTGCAGTCAAAAAAAAAGTTAAATTACAATGTGACTCATCTACAACTTCCAGACATGGGTAGAGATATAAAGTGAAGCAGTGAAACTTTAATTCTTAAAGAATTAAACAGTATTGTTGGAAAGAAAATTATAAAATCAGTATTTTAGGGACAGCCAGAAAGAAGGGGGTTAATCCTTAATTTCAGCCTGAATAACTAATGTTAGTTTAGAAGAATGGCTGAAGCTGGCCATTGGTTGTGTTATCTTGCAAATCTAATTTTATATTTAAAAAGAAATGTTCTTGATTGTGTTATGATGACCTTTAAGTCTTTCATATAGCTCTTATAATTAAAGAAACAAAAAGGATAAAAAAATGGAGATATTTTTGCACCCTAACATTTGTGGAAAAAATGAGATGAAGAGCAGTAGAAATGAGCTGCTTGTGGTACAATAGCTCCAGGCTCCCTTTAACCTAGTTTTGTTTACTTGCCATCCCTTTCCTGTCCCCCCTGTGACCATTTGACCATGTGACATATCTGCATTGCCTTTATCCACCCTAGGGTTTTCCAGAGCCTCTTCTGTGAGCAAGGTCTGTCTCCTGGTGCTGCAGTGAAGGCCAGGCATGCAGTGCTGCCTAAGCCAGCTCCAGCAGGGCTCCATGTGAACCACCCCCTGCCTTGCTGCTCTCACTGACACTGGCACTGCCCCATCCAAAGTGCCTTTCCCAAACAGAGTGCTGATAAAAGCAGTAAGAGGATGTAGTAAAAGCATGTAGGTGCACTCTGCAAAAGAGGAAAACAACTGGGTAGTCTTTGATCTTTGATTTTAAAATTCTCCCCTAGTAATTGTGTATTGAATCAACCATTTGAAAACTTGCAGGGGCATGCTGGGGTCATTTAAAAAGCTCTGAAAGATTCTAACCTCAGTCTGCTTTCTTTTCCCCCCGCTCTAGATTATATGTTTAGTTGAAAACTGTGGTTGCTTAAAGAGGTTGCTCAAAGAGTGATTGCTTAATGAGACCTTTTGCCTTGAATGATTTTTTTTTGACAGCCACAAAACCATCACTTCCATTTGGTTTAGGTTGTGATTGGAGCATAGCCCGGTACTTTAGTAAGGAGGTCAAACAAATGCCGAAAACCTCGTACTGTCTTGGATGCAACTGAACAGACAAAAATAAAAATAAAAAAAAAATCCAAGCCATGCTGGACATGACCTCAAGTCTCAGGGCAAATTTACACAAAGTGTAAACTCTCTGAGCTGGTTGGTGCTCCCTAACTGCCTATGGGTCGCTTTTATGCTCCTCCTTCTTGACAGGTTATTTCATCAATGGTCTGAAGAGTTAAACCAGCAGAAGAGACCAGCAGTGTGGCAGCCCTAGCTGGGTGGGGAAGGGGAGGAGGGGAAAGAATGAAGTAGAGAGGACAGCTTGTCTTTTGTCAGTCTTTTGAGTTCATAAAAGTCAGTTAAGAATGCATAACCAGCCCCATAAATTATTTTAGCCGCATCTGCTTTTGATGGAAAACATTTTGCGTTGTTGTGACCTCTTACAAAAATGACAAATGCCCAAAAAACCCTCCAAACCACTTGCAACTGGTCTGAGTACTGGTATAAGTTTAATGTACTGTAATTAAATGTTGCAGAGGCAATAAATGAAAGATTTATTACCTCATACCATCTATTTTAGCCAGCAGCTAATAAATTTTGTGTAGTGTCTTTCTTCACCTGTCCAGGGAAAAATTCAGAGGACAACCTTCAAAGAAAAGCCTTCACATGCAGCTGATGGGATGCTCCTACACTCAAAATCACAGAGTACAGCTGCTGTTCCATTCCCACCAAGCAGACAGTGTTCTCTGGCTTTTATTTACAAGCCTGAACTTCCTGAGAAATGGCACAGCTCTCAGTGGTAAAAGAACCATTAAGTGACATCTTACTGTTGTCAAAGTGTACCCTGAGTCTCAGACATCTGGATTATGGTCCAGGAAGGCATTAACATGGTTTAAATAACTGTTATATAGTGCTGCAAGAATTTTCCAAGTAATAATGACCATCACTTTATATTGATTAGTTGAAGAGCTTTTTTTCTATACAGAAAATATATGTATGTCTCCCTTCTTGCTTTACAATAAAAGTATGATAAGCTTTCACTTGCAAACTGGCAGGCAACCTTCACTTCAAATAATCTTATACAGTAGTTGTTGTTACAGTTATTATTAACAAGATTTATTCTTATTTTAATAACTTTCAAAACTGCATGTTAAGAGGGTGAGGAAAACTTGAGCCTAAGATTTGTTTTGTACAGGTTGTTACCTTGCCTAGATTAGCGAGACTGATTAAATTTAATACTTGTGTACTTCCCTGCATCCAGCTTTTCTGCTCACATTCTAAACAATTTTCCTCCCAAATCTAACTTCATAAATCTTTTTTTACCTTTTTCTCTATGAGAAAAGTTCAGTTCCTTCTGGTTTTCATCTTTACTGATTTTCAAGAAATGGAAATTTCACTTCGGGTCAAGGAGTCTTCAATTCAAAGATTTTTGTGGTTGAAAGGATGACAGAGTGTGCTGAGACACCTCTGTCCTAATCCTGCCTCCTCCTGGTAGGAGGCACTTAACCTCCCTGTGTTCTACCTATAAAATACATTTAATAATACTTAATGGTTTTACTGCCCTTTGAAAATGTAAAGTGCTATGTGAGTGCCAATTACTTTTATTATGTTCCCTGATGGAAGACCTCAACATATCTGTGTTAAATGGTTACTGCTAATGCACTTTCTGGAATAATCTTTGGTTAACAAAGTGCAAGCATTGCAGAAAAACCCCTGTGTTTAAGTTAGGGCTGACACAGTGACAGGTGTGAAACAGTCAGGACTCGGCAGCACTCAGCTTCACTGGGTACATTTGTGTCCTGACTCAGGGATGGGCTTGAGCCACAACCCTAAGCAGCTTGTCTTCTCTCCAAGGAGGAAGTCTTGACCTTTGGACACACAGCCTGACCATCCACCAGCATAGGACTGATCTTCAGGCAGTCAGATAAATCCTACAGAATAATTTGTTTATGCTGCTGTTCAGAGAGAATTTGCTGTCTCTACAACTCCCAGAAGCATTTCACAGCTAAGGGCTGGCTCTCATGCTGAGTCACCCTGCAGACCCTGGGGCAGAACATGGTCCATCTCCCTAGGAGCATTGCCAGCCTAGCTGGTTTTGGAGAATTCTCATGTTTCTCTCAGGCAAGGAATCAGTATTTCATAAAAATGTGGCAAGGGTTTGTCAGGAGAAAAAAATGTATGTCTGGCCAGTGGCAATTGTCTGTCACTACCTCTGAGGATTTTCCATGGCCCTAAATTCTAATTATGCTTGGTGCAAAGTATTGCTTTGAGTATGTGGAATTCTACTTGCCTAACTTCTTTACAAGCTTCCTCTGGCACAGGAAACTTGAAATAGGACAGTATTTAGTAGATATGATGTAGGCAGGGTGCGCTTGGTCATTGTTTAGGCTGGTGTATACCTGAGGAGGGAAAGAAAGGTTCCTGTATTGAACAAGGAATTGGCTACTTGAACCAGGAATGGCCTCAGGAACTTTTTAGACTTCTCATTTTGAAAAGATATGGACTGGACAGGTCTGAAAAACCATGTACTTTTTGTGCAAGCACAAAGCATTGAGTGAAGTCATGATAACTTTACATATTCCTGGAAAGGAGCTGAAAAGGTTCTCATTTAAGTGAGAAATGCATTTCAGAATCATCACAGTGCAAATTTTAAGAGGAGGCAGAATAGACCAGCTCCTAGAAATGGGATCTGAAATAAGAGTGACAAATGTGACAACCCTTCAGCATCCTGCTCTAGGGCCAATGTCAGGTAGGGAATTTGGCTGGATGGTCTACCTGCCAAACTATTAGGCAGCTTTCCTAAGGCCAGCTCAGGAAGGATGGAAACCTCCACTGGAAGTGAAGAGCAAAAGCTTGCTTGATCTTGACTTTCAGTATGAATACAGACTGCGAAAGTGGGGCCACATCTTCCTTCTGACTCTGAGAGGTTTTGTCCAAAACCCCAAACACTCCTAACTGATATTAAGTTAACACTTGTAAACTGTAATTTTTATTTTTCAGAAAGAATTTAAGACCATTAGAGCTGAAAATGGAAAAATGAGAAGTACAATTTTCAAAAGGAATTAGCACTAATTAAGACCAGATGCTGTTATTTTGATTGCGAGAAATTTAATTTCTGACAGGCTGTTTAGACTCAGAGGAGACAAGTAAGTGTGTAAGTTTGGATTGGTGTGCTGCTATACTATAATTATGCAGGCAGAAAAAAAATAGAGCATTGTGAAAGAGCAGAAAAAGTAATTAGAGACTCTTACAACTGTGCCACTTGCTCTGTGTTTGCCTTTCAGATTTCCTCCCAGGAGCTCAGTAAATTGTAGTTAATTTTTTTCTGACCACACTTACAGAAACAAAAGCAATATCCTTTTAAAAAAATGAAATAACAAGACTACTCTTCTAGCAAAATATTTGGATTGAAAAATGTTGAGGTTTAGAGATCTTTGATCTTTGGTCTTCAAAATATGTCTTGGTTTAAAACACTGGTGTTGTGTAAACAATTAAAACAATATGTCCACGTCATACACTAAGTGCCCTTAGGAGGGAGAACTTAATAAAAGTGTCCTATAATTTTGGTCTGAATATCTGTGGAAAGAATTAGGAATTAGTAGCATTATAGAAATAGCTGTGTGAATACTGAGACTCAAAGAAAATGGTGTTTGTGGTTCTCTGATTCCCTTGGCCTCAGAATTTGTTTTGCTCTTCTGTTGTGTACAGACAAGGCTATAGTCAAGGTGTGGGCTTTAACCACCTCTTAACTAAGAGGTCTCAGGGCTCAGCCTTAAAGGTTGAAGAGGTTGAGTTATCTGTGCAATTTCAGAATAGAATGTCATCTTATGTGCTAGATAAATGCATAGGTTCTGTCTCACCACTCTGTTTAGAGTGGAGAGGTTGGATACCAAGCTCATGGCATTAAAACAGGCATTGATTTCACCATTTGATCAAAAAGTAGTGACTGAGGTATTGGTCCTTCAGTGAGCTTTAGGTTAGGAGGAACTGATGTTTTCCCTCTCTATGGCTGTATTTTTGAGAACAGAACTTGCCATAGGAATTAGTTTTCTGTTTGCCTTTCATCTACTTAGATATTTTTCTCTATATAAGCCTCTCTTTATTTTGTTACTTTGTTGGATGGTTGCTGCAAATTAGGTTGCAGCACCCGCCACTACTACCCTACTGTCTTTGCCAAATTAATTAGCATTCTGTTCCAAACGTGATCTGTTACATGACTGTCTCATGACTGAAATATCGTATTGAATTGTAAAAACAGCCTTTTTCAGTGGTTGTTGCCACTTTTCAAAACACTGCATTATGACAGGAAAAAACAGTGGTCTGCCAGGAAATATTTAAGACACAAAATTCAAGTGTTCTGATTTCCCACAACTTTTTTGTAGAGTTTAGCGTCCTGTTTTTGCCATAGGAGGTATTATAAAAATTTCTGTTGCTATTAAGTTAAAGACATAGTAGACAAGCTGGCAGGAAATTTAAAACTTCAGTGCTCAACATATTCATAAGTTTGCTGGAAAAAAAAAATGGTGTGAACAATAGTGATAAAAATTACAGTTAAAATTATTAAGTTGAATAGTGTGATGATGATAAGGGCAGACTGAAGTCCTGTTCTCACTGTCTCTGAAAGAATATAGCTGAACTGGAAAATGCTCCAAGAAGGACAACATTGTTTCAAAGGTGAATGGAATAACTTTCATCTAAGGAGTGACTGAATATACTTAAAATATTTGGAGAAAAGAAGTGAGATGATGACCTAGGGAATGATTGAATCTTCCAATACCATAATTAGATGTGTCAAGTGATAGTCAGAGAGAGATGTTTGTTTATTTCAGAACAACAGGAGATTGTGATTTACCTAGTGTTAAATGAGAGTATGAAAGTTCTTTCTGGAGACTACTGCTTTAGAGTGTATAAAACGTATCTGAAGCATATAGAATGCCAAATTGCTTCAGAAAGCAGCTGGAGAAACTTGGAGCGAAGAATGTTAAGATATGTCTATCACAAAAAGACCACTTCCAGCTCTTCATGTCTGAGCTGCACACCTCTGGAACATGTGGAAAATTCCTGTAGAAGCATATTTTTCCTGCTATATTTTTTGCCATAAACATCTGGTATCAATTTCTGTTATAAATGGGATACTTTGATAGGTGGAGGTTTGCTATTGTTTTTAAAACTGTTTAATGCTTTTACTTTACTTTCCTTCAAAGCATCTGAAGACAGGCTCATTCTTTATGACATGATGTTTATTTTCTTCCAAAAAGTCATCAAGGTACACATCATGGTAATTAAGAGATACAGTATAAACATATAGGTTGGATTAGAGTTGGATGACATGTAAGAAGAAGGGTTTCTTTATAATTTTTTTTCATATTTACTTAACTGATTTCGAGCAGTCTGGACACCCTGTATTTGTGTCTTATTAGTAGAAAGTGCAAAATTACGATAATGATCCTCAAATGTTAGTAAGTGCGCAGTTGAGGACTTCCTGTTGAAGGATTGAATCTGCAATGACACTGGATATTGGGTCTCAGAGAATGGTAATTGCGATGGAAATTGTTTCTCATAAAATGAGTAGCTACTTATTTGGTCAAAAGTCACTAAGGCAAATGATGAATTTATTAGTTTCAAAATGACTGGTAAAATTTGACACACATACATACATATACACGTGTTGGTAGTGGTTATTTCAGAGAACTGAAGGGTGCACCATGTATGTTACATTAGCAATAAATGAAAATCATCTGGGCTTTATGTTGTTCCTTACTGCAATCAGACAACTTAATGTATAAACCACTTTTCTCAAGGGCATATGCTTTACCAAATACTATTTCCAGTAGTCCTTGTGTTGCCCAAATTCCTAAGTTACAAAGATATCTGCTTATTTGTTTTGTAAGTAGTTACTGCCTTCCTTTTTTTTAGGATGGTGGGGTCATACAATTTTGGATTCCCAAATCTAATGGCATGCTTGCCAAAGTAGGGCTTTTAATAGCTTTTGCTCCATGGACCCACTCCTGCTTTGGAGTGTCTTATTGTCCGAAAGAGAGAAATTTTTGTCTTATTGTCACGCATGCAGCACATATTGCTGCTTTATACTAGAAAGGAAATCACTTTAGTTTGAACATTACAGTTTTGTGTTCTACACACAGCTTTATTTCCCCCTTACTTCTAGCTGAATACACTGAAGGTATTTCTGGGTTTTCAGAAGTTCAGATTTCCACATTCCTACAAGAATTTGTGGTACATTATGTTTGTTGTTGGCAATTACTCGGAAATGCTGTTAAATTATCTGTATTTGAAAAAGAAGAGAATGGTCTAGGCATGACTTTTATTCTCCAAGCATCTTTCTCCTGCCAAACATATGATATATGTTGGATAGGATGTACTAGTGGCAATCTATATTTTTAATATTGATTTATACAAGATCATGAAATTAGTCATTCTGGTATATGGAGTGAGCTGTCAGTTACGTCCAAACTGCAATTAATTAATTACAACAGTGAAGTCTGTCTTCTTCCTTAAAGCACAGTAATCAAAAAAATTAGAATTAAAATATACAGTCTGAATAATTTTCAAAACTTTCCAGTATTAAAAGAATACTGAAATTTTAAAATTATATGCACATCTACATGTAATTTCAGCAACACTAAAGTGCAACATGCTCTACGTGATGAACTAACTAATGAATTATTCATAATTTAATTTAACCTTCTGTTACATAATTCTGAATTTACTTTCTTGAACAAGAGTGTTGTCCTAAAAAAATCATTAGATCTTGATTAATGCTGCAAATGCAAGGAAATTTAATGTGGTGCTTAGGTAATAACTACTTTTGTTGTTAACAGTGCCTCCTAATTTGCAGTCTGAGTTGAAGCCAGTCTAGCTTCTCTTCGTTATGCCATTACCTTTTGTAATGCTATTCTCTTTTTCTTTGGATATTTATCCACTGCAGTCCTTCAACCCCTCTAGACTAGCTTCACAAAAAGCTTAACTAAATTCCTCGTACTCCTCACCGGAGGGCATATTTCTTCTCATCCCACTTGCAGGGTGGTTCTCAGATTCAGGTAACACCACAATAATTAAACTTTCTTGTGGTCTCAGAGTTTTCTCTGTTTTTTAATAAAGTTCATTGTCTTCATTAGATGCTTCCCACATGCCAACAGGACATCTGAACTATGACTTCTGTTTTTCCCGTGTCATCAGTAAAAATTGTTTATGGTAAAGAAGTAAATTGTATGTCCTTCCATTAGAAATACTTCAGTTCAGTTCATTACCCTTTTGCCATACTGAAATATGAAATTTGAAATATTTTCATTCAGTTAATGTGTTTCATGGTTTTAGAGTATCAGTTATCTTACAGAACTTTGTTTCATCAAATCTATTATTTTATGGAATCATCAAATGGTTTGGGTTGGAAGGGACCTTAGATATCACCTGGTTCCATCCAACCCCCTTGCCATGGGCAGAGACACCTTCCATTAGACCAGGTTGTTCAAAATCTCCTCCATCCTGGCATTGAACACTTCCAGGGATGGGAATCCACCGCTTCTCTGGGCAGGACATTTAGTTTTACCAACTAAAAAATCTAGCTAGTTTTATCAACAGCAGGATAATAAATTTACAATGTCACCTAAAAAGCCATCAAGGCAGTTATTATGTACTGTCATTTTAAGGCAATACTTAATAGGAAACCTGGTGTTTATTACTTGTTCTCCATATACAAAAAGACATTTTCTTTCTGCCAGTTTTGTGCTTGAGTGCTGTAACCAATGCTTTGTAGTTAAGAATGTTGCTCTTTTAAGTTTCAGCTCTATTGTTCAAGCTGCTTGGTGACTCAGGCAAGTGCCATTTCATCAGTCTTTGAACTCTGAAAATAATTTTTACTACTTGGTAATAAAGGAAAAATACAGGAAAAAGCAATTCTTTATTTCCTCTATTGTTACCACATCCATAAAAACAGCAGGCACTGCAATTGCCTAAATTCTAATGATTGATAGGTGCATTTTATTTCAAACATCTGAAAGCTGTTTCCTTTCTTTGGATGATTTCTCACCAATAGATTGATTATCTCTCTCAGTTATTTTCATTAAATAATTACATCAACTACTGTTTTACCAAACTTAGCAGCATTTTCTAAGTTATTGTGAACTGTATTTCGCTTATTCTATACCTCTTTCTTATTTGAAAAACATATTTCTTGATGCATCATTTAACTTTAAATATATGTGCCTTTTTTTCTTCTTTTTTCTCAAGATAATACTCAAGTGTATGTCAGGTATATTCCTCAAAACTGATTCAGTATATACCTTCAGAGGGGACACAACACAGAAGGAAAATTCCTGTCAGTTTAGGGCTGGTAAGGTACTTTACCGTGTATTCTGTATTCTGAAGATTAGTATAAATCATTACAATTACCACCCAAAATTACGGCAAGATTCAATAACGTGTTTAACTTGTAACACTGAGTAAAAGATAAATAAGATCTATTTTAAGGCAACTTCTGAACATTTTATTTTAGGAAGTTCATTCTAATTTCAAGGAATAACTTACGCAAGATCTAATAAATCGTATTATGCAATCTCCACTTTGGTTATATTTTTGGATTGAAAAGAACATTCATGAAAGTGAGAAATCAAAACAGAAAACAGTTCAATCTCTTGCATGAAATGAACACAGGGAGGACATGTGTTCATGTCTACCTTCACCATTAGTCTTTCTTTTTCATTTTTTGTAGTATTGTTATAAGCCATCTCTTACTTTGCATCCATTGTTTCTAAACAGTGTTTAAATACAAAGTACTTACTTTCTCCCTTTTCTATAGTTCAGTAGGAATATAAACAGGTGTTCCACTGATGAATGCTGATTTTGCAAAGATCAGCATTTGCTCTGTAGTTTATTTGAAATGCACTCTTGGTCCCTCTTCCACAAAGGAACCACACTTTCAATATGGTGAATTGTCCCTGAGTCTGTAAAACAGCATTCCACTAAGGGAATTGTTCCAGGGTTAGCTGATTAGATCTGTCACTTCATTTTATAGCAGGCCTTTTTTCCATTTTGCTTCATGCCCCAGGCAGCGTGGTGCTGGAGCAGACAGATGCCCCTTTCTGCGGTGCGTGCCTGGATTCCCAGGCCCCTGGCCACAGGTGTGGGGATGGAGATGGAAATGCTGTCCAGGCTCTTGCCCTGATTTTTGGGAAGAGTACAGCCAGCATCCAGGACAAAAACAATAGGCTAGAAAGTTCTGACTGCTATGATTGACATCAGGAGCCCTGGTGGACAAAACTCAGCCCAAATTATAAAGAGAACAAATGTCTGTTTTATTTCTCTTTTTGGTTATCCAGTTCTAAAGCACTTTTTAACCTAGTTCCCTGAATAATGTTGTTCCACTTACAAAACTGGAGTGTTTTTACTGTCTCCTATTTGTTCTTTCAGGGTTTGTGGATTTAACACTCCATGATCAGGTCCATCTACTGGAATGTGCCTGGTTAGAGATTCTGATGATCGGCTTAGTCTGGCGCTCCATGGAACACCCAGGAAAGCTTTTGTTTGCACCTAACCTGTTACTGGACAGGTCAGTCTACATGTTGTTATGAATTATTTAAGTTAATTCATTTCTGCTGCAATTAGATTAATTTTTAGCATGACATCATCTCACTGATACTACAATTTGACAGTACTTCGTATGTCAAGCGGGCTCATAGTAGGTGAGACTGGAAAATGAACTCTAAAAAACCTAGAAATGCTCAGGAATGTGATCCTGGTCATTTATTACACAAGTAACATGTCTGAGATTCATCTGCTGCTTGAAGTAGTTTCTTTCAACGGCAGCAGTAAATTTCTCTTACAGTCTGTAGTGTTTGTTGCAGAAGTAATTTAAATTAAAATCTGAACACTATTAATTTAATTCAGATGGTTATTTTTGCTTATTTACAATCCTCATAGTTTTTCTTGGTTAGAATGAGTTTATCCAAGCAGCCAGCCAAAATTTTGGAAGAAAATCCTCATGGAATCTCAAAGGCAGTCTTCTTTATAGAGAATATATTAAGTTTAGGGATTTTTTCCCTCATGAAAACTGGAGAAAAATATGACAAATACGACAAACACATACTTGCTTCCTTCACTAAGACTTTTTTTTTTAGCCAGTCTTGCTAATATGCTAAGTATTTCTGCGAGAAAAAAATATGAATTTGTGCCATATTACAATATCCTGGGTTTTAGCTGGCAGTCTTCACGTTAAAAGCAGGAAGACAGATAATTTAAAACATATTTTCTACTACCTTAATGTAAACCCAAGCTCTCTTTTTTTTTCTAGTCATGGGAAAAAATTAATGAAAAATTTAAATTATATTTTAAGAAAAAATTGCCTAGGATAGAGTCACCTTAGCTACTGGTGGTCCTCCAGTTTGAAGACTACTGCCCACATAGCAGAGTTGGCAGGGGAAAGGTGCTGTGTGCACAGCGGCCACTTCAGGGTAGAGTTTGGCATCTTGGTCTGAACTGTAAGTAGCAGAAGAACCAAGCTGAGATGATGGAGTACACAGAGAGGCAGCTAAGAGCTGGGCAAGATCCTGACCTCCTCACAGAGCTGCAGGGGCAGAGGGATGGCAACAGAAAGTCCAGGGCAGTGCCTTCAGCTACTGCAGCCACCAGCTGTGTAAATTAATCAAAATTCTCATTAGCAGAAAAATTTCTTGTGATCAACTTGCTCTGTTGACTGTGGAGTACTGAGTTTGCATGGCTGCATTCATGCAGTGTTAATCATTTGATTCCCTGCCCTCTATTTGCACACATCCCCCAGCATTTACTTTTAGCATTTTAGTAAAATACAAATAATACCCAACAGGATAAAACAGAATATTTCACAGTAATAGAGAAATATTTATTGCCTTAGGGAAAACTCTATTCCGCTTGTGTCAGCACAATGATCTGTGAGGTGTGGAACTAGATGAGTATAAAATACATTCTCATTTTAGGTACAGAAAATATCTGCTTGTCTAAATGTAAGTACAGTCTTCACAAAAAGCCACAACAGTTTTAAAGTTATTTTGAAATCTTGGTCTTCGTCAACTTAAAATCCCCGTGCTCCCAGTGAAGTGGAATTTGAGCCGTTGATTCACACAGTTTTAAGTCAACTGTTGGATTAAAGAAAACAATTGCATACAACTAGAACCACACATTACTTCAGGGCTTTTTTTTTTTCTGAGATTCAATTAGGACTGTAATAATGTATATCTATTACATCTTCTAATTTTCAAATAATAAGAAACATCTTTCTAGGTCATCATATACTTGCCTCAATCCATTTGGTAGGAATATTAGCAGAAAGTAAAATAATAAATTACTTGACTCTGGGAAACACTGATATGCTAATCAATTAAATAACTCTTAATTTACTGGTTAATTAGCGCTAACAATATTTTGATGTGTTAATTTGATTTTGGCAAATTGGCTTTTGAGAATGTTATAGAGCAAAGATATGTTGTTTGTAAGGTTTGAGGAGCGCAGGATGAACACTGATTCAAAGTCTGTTTCACTCAGTGAATTCCTTCCACTGCATCAAGTATTCATAGAACCATAAAATGGTTTGGGTTGGAAGAGACCTTAAAGATCAGTAGTTCCACCTCCCCTTCCATGGGCAGGGTCATCTTACACTAGACCATGTCGCTCCGAGTTCCATCCAACACTCCTATATTTAGTGAAAATTCTATATTGTTAATAGAGAGCTTTACCACAGTTTGTGTATGCCTCTAGATCTCTTTGATCATTCTGTTGCAGACATCCTCTCTGATTTGAACATTTGTTTCAACATTCAGGCTTATCCAGATTCTAACAGATTTTTTCTGTCAAGGATCTTTGATATAGGTAGTCGTTTGTATACATCTGTTCCTAAAGCTTAGGTCACACCAAATTTTATTATACAACTTTTTTTTTGCCTTTTGGGTAGATAAATACAGTCTTGTCTTGTTAATATCTATCTGAAATGTCATAAAAATAACCTTTCAGCTGTGCTGTTTTTTGAAAAAATGTAATCTTTCTTCTCCCAACTCACTCCTCCTACTTGGGTCATATTACACATATGGTTGTCTTGTCCCTGAGGATCTTTTAGAAACTGTGCTTTCTAATCCTATGAGAGTCAACCAGTTACATCTTCAAATAAATACTTCTTTAACTTTCCTTTCGTACTTGGAAGACTCCTTGAAAATATCTGTAAAGCAGACCTTAGTTATGAATTCTACTTTCCTTTTTTCTTTTTTTCTTTGCCTATAAGAAAATAATTACACAACGGTTGACAGTATGTGTAGACTGCTGCCATTCGTATGGATGAATATAATCCCATTATCTCTTTTTGTTCCCAGTCTGCACTGTAATTAGACAGTGTATTCTGTGAAGTAATGCACCCTTACTTATTCTGTTAATGCATTACCCAAACACTTGATCTTGGTTCAAAATCACAAATTTTAACTGTCTGCCAGTTACATAGGACTAGTAGATTTCTACAGTGTACAACTGCTGCTATTAAAATGTTCAGATGACAATAATTACAGATTAGAAAAATAGGCTCAATCAGGAAATACAATGGCACACTCAGAGTGCTTGCAATTAAATGTACAGTACCTAATAAAATCCAATAACAATTTCAAGTCTTTTATATTCTGTTTTTGAAAATTAATATATTGTATAAGGCAAATTTAGAAGCAAAGGCTGAGGTTTCTCGTAGGACAAACCAGATGTTTCCTGTCTGGAGGGTTCCCAAGAAACTAGGCTTTAAAAATGTCTTTAGACCAGGGCTGAAATTTGTCAGGACTGACAGTAGACTGTTTATTATTTTGAAGAAAATGTAATGTTTCTTCAGGAGTAAGAAAGTCATATTTTAGTATATTTTTGAAGGATTCGTTGCATTCAGATATCATGCTGATGCCAGGTTACTCAAAGGATTGAAACATAATTGTAAAGAAACTCATGATAGAAAGAGCTGGATTGCTGAATCTTACTTGAAACATTCTCTGCATCAGCAAAATGGGAAATGCCATGCTGCATTTTAAAAAGGAAGCCTGGTGACCACAGTAAAGAAAGTGATGGGATGCCATCTAAAGAAGAGAATTGTCTGAAGCTGAATGAATATGACATGGTGATAAAGAGTCACAGTCATTTTGTAAGAGGAAGCCATGAATAAATACACTGAAGTCCTTTAAGAAATTAACAAGCAAGTAGATGATGGACATCTTGTCGAATTTCCAAAAAGTATTAAACAAATTCCAATTGTTATGTAGACAAATGTGATGAAATGTACATAGGAGAATAATAATTCTGATCTTCTTAAACAGCATTCTCAGTTATCTTTCCATCTCACTGCTACCAGCAATTAGTTCTGTAGAACCAGCAGTTCTTTTCTTGCCAGTAGTCAGAGACTGCAGCTTTCCTTCCCCCTGAGAATCTTTACAACAGGAAACAGAACTAATACAGATCATTGTCATTCCTCTGTTTAATTCTGTGTTTCATCTGTGCTCTGTGCCTTTCTGATTTTCTTTGTCTTGACAGTAATGTTGAAAGAATAGGAGAGGTACCCAGAGGTTTTGCACATGCAATTAAATAGAGATAAAAAACACTAACTGAATTGACTGACTTCTCTGCCTGTGATACTCATTAGAAGAATGGGAACAAAGTAAAGATGATAGGAGTTATATAGTCATGAGCATGTTAAGAAGCTGTGTGGTAATCCACAAGTTATTATATTTTTCAGTTCAGCACTAGAGGTAGTCACTTGAAACCAGCAGATCCAAATGCCTGTGTGCTTAGCCCAAAGCTAAATATACCTTTTATATGGGACAGTATGGCTATCTTAATGTTATTTTCTACTGTTTTTTTTCTTATAATGGTTGTAAAAAATCTCTTGTAGCAAAAAAAATCTGCCTAGGGACTTACAAAATTTCAGTTCAATATGATGCCTTAAGCTTTAGTCAGTACTTTTGTGTTTCTATCAGTTTTTTTTTCCTTTTTATGGAGAAAGCTAGTCTGTTTTTCAGGGTTCATTTTAATTTGGAAACTCACTCATTTCCACTTCCAGTGCTTGATGAAGATTTTTCATTCTCTCTAAATAGAAGAATTTTCGTTTTACTGACTTGTATTGAACAATGGCAGGAGACTGTGGATCTCTAAACTGCAACTAACACAAATAGCAAAAAACCTTACAGCATTCACTGTGTGACAGGGTAGCTGAAGAATTTACTGCTTTCATGGCTCTTTTCCTGAATTTTTTCTCTCTATATCTGAAAAGAATCTTTTAAGTTCTTTATGCAGATGTTTTGTTAGACATAAAATTAAAAACAATAGAGGAGCATCAATATGAAATCTGGATATGTTTTTCTAGCCCCTCAACTTGTAAAATGTTCCAAATGTCTGAGGACATCACACTTGTCTGTCACTTGAGTAAATGCACAACACTTCATGTGAAATTGTGGATGTATTAATTACCATTGATTTTTTAGAAAAATTGAAGCAAAGTGATCCCAAGTGCTTGATTCAGAATGCTTCCTTAGTGATCATCTGCGTGTATTTTTTTCAAAAGGGAAAAGTCCATAGGCAACAAGTATATCCTAATTTGCCCTTCAAAATGGATTTGAAAAGCAATTGTACATTTACTTTTCATCATATCTAATAGCAATAGATTCCATCCAGAAAACTCGGCTCAAAAAATTGTCTTGTTATTAGGCTACTTACTCGACAGAGCTGAATGGATTAACTTGTAGAGAGTTAAGGAATCTCTTGAAATACTTAAATTTCTCTTTCATCTTTCAGTGTATGGTTAAATTTTGAGATGTGTTATTATACAGCAGACCCTGTAGAATGAAAAAAACTCAAACTATTTCAAGACACAGAATTATAAAACTTTAAGAGAATGATAAATTACTGTCTCTTCATTGTGAATCAGTCTTTACTGTCTCTTTGAGCAAAATTCAAAGACTACCCAATTCTATAACTCAAACAATTTAAATGTAAAATCAGGAAGATCTTTCCAGAGTCTGGGCAACTATTGGGTAATGCTCAAAGTTACGAATTCTTTAAAAAAGATAAAAAAAGAAAGCCCCCTCTTATTATGATCTTCACAGTTTTCAACTGATAGATTCCCTGAGGGATTTTTAGGCACAGAAAATAAGTTTTCAACAAAAAATGAACTAATTCTGGATTCAAGATAGTCCCTACACAAATCATGAGATTACTTGTTCATCTGACCTTGCAAGCTCAGGCCTCTGTTCTAGGTCGCATTGTACTGTGATGCTGTTAATTCCAAAATCAAACTTTCTGTATATTTCTGATACGGAGAGAATTTTGAAATGTTTTTTGACTTTATGGTGAGTCAGATTAAATATAAATTAAACTGAAAATGGCCCTCCTGTAAATCAGAATAACTTTTATTCAGCCAGTTATTCTAGCTTTATTATTCCCAAATGGAGAGCCTTCATAATAATTTTCTAATCTAAATGTCTCAAATGTGACCAAAGAATAATTAGTTTTCTTAGAACTATCATAACAGCATTTCGGGGATTTTTTCCTACCTGGCATATTCGTGGACCCATTTCATATGATATTTTACAAAGAGAAAAATCTTTCAAAGGTACTTTGTAGCTAACTGTCTCTGTGTTTCCGACCTGATTGTCCAATGCTCAAATGTACCGAGTACTACTCTTACCCTATTTGGCTAGGTGACTGATCCTCTAGTCATCCAGTCAGGAAAGACAGTTTGTTGGCTACCTAGCTCTGAGGGCAAGTGGCAAGCATGTGGGAGCCCAGGTGGTTCAGCCCAACAGGACTGCTGAGGAGAAAGGGCTTGAGGCAGATTGGACAAATCCTGCAGGGCAATACCTGGTTGCATAGCTGGTGTCAACAGCAGAGATTCAACTTCTTTGTCATGGAACCTACTGTGTGGATCAAGGATGTCTAGGAAGAGATGAAATGCATACCATAAAGTGGGGCAAAATCATGATTTCCACAGACTGGCCAACCTGGTGAGGGAGCTTTAAACCAGGATGGTGCGGACAGTAAAGACATAATAACAAAACCTATTAGTAGGAAACCTCCCTAAAGATGTGCATGCTCATAAATATGGAAATGCTTCCAGGACACCACAACCTGTCTGAGAATGGTGGGGGAAACTCCATAACCTTTCTGAGAATTCAGCACAACTGGGTGCCCTCTGAGCCAGCAGTTCTCCCCTTCATGACTAGTTTAGGAAAAGCTTTAGCAGTATCTAGAGACAGGTGATGCGCTCTTGCTGCTCAGACATACTGTGGCAAATCTGGAGTGCTGTGTCCGGCTCTGAGTTACCCTGCACAAAACAGACAGGTACACACTGGACTGAGGCCAGTGACAGGCCACAAAGAATGGACTGGAACAGCTCTCATACACGGAGAATCTGAGAAGACTCAGATCTGATGATTATCTGATGGAGAGGAGAAGTAAAGAAGGCAGTGGAAGATTCTTCTCAATGACAGGACAAGAGGTTTTGGAGTCTCAGTTCTTGGAGACACTGAAAACCCAACAATATATAGGCCTGAGCAGGGCCGCTGAACTAGGTGATTTCCAGACAATTCATGCAACATCAGTGGCTCTGGTAATCAGTGACTAATTCTAGGTAAAAATAACTTTGAAACAGATATTTGTTTCTTTTATTTATTGATAAATGTGCTACTTTGTATTTATTGCAGATATTTTTCAGTGATGACTTTTAAATACTGGACTGATTTTATAACTTTTGAATATGTTTTAGCCAGCTATTGACCCAAATCTTTGTTCTTAAGCTTGAATAAGAAACAGTGGGCTCTTAACAGTACACTCTGGAAGAGCAGGTTGTAATACCAGCCATTGACTGTAGTCTATGAAGTTCCCCAGGGTGTGTTAATTGAAAGCCAATATTCAGGGAGAAATGAGATGAGCAAAAAGATGTTGCTACCTCTGAAGGCTTATGAACAAGTCAATTAAAAAAATCCCCTAATCCCCAAACTAAAAACTACACAGGAAACAACAAAACAGAACTGTAGAACAAGCCCTGTACATAATTAATTTGTCCCTTTCCGTGGCTCACACCTTCATGACCACCTACCACTTGTTTGTTGATTAGTGTGAAAGTTCAAGTTGATTGCTAAGAACAATAAATTTTTTTCCAAGGAAAAATGATATTTAATCTCATGGATACTGACAGAATGATAAGAATTTCTCTTTTTCAGCATGATTTGCATCTGACGCTGTGATTTACTTTACACTTGGTAGTTTCTGCTTTTCTCTTTACTCCTTTTCAGATTGCTTTTTTGTTCTAGAGCCTTGGAGTTAATTTTTTTTCAGATTTTAATTTTTTCATGCTTACTTTTCCCCTAGTCTTTTCCACAATCCCTTGGTATTACTAGTTAAATGCAGGATAGTTTGAAGTAAAATTTCTCTGCTGATAACAATTTTCTCATCTTTTAATGACTGATAAAGCACCACATTGAGAAAAGGTGGAATCCTCTGTTAGTCAAGTAGCTGTATAATGCCTGTCTGGCAGTATTTAAGGCATCCCAGTAGATGGTCTTGATTTTCTTGAATCCTTGCAGATGGAGCTTTCCTAACATTCCACTTCCTTATGCTGTTTTAGTACATTGCTTTACATAGGAGTAGAAAGCTTCTACTGATGTCTATTAATAGAATTAGTTTATGTAGAATACATTCATGTATATAATGATCATCTATTGTTTGGTAGTCTATGTACAGACTTACTGTTCTCCTGTGTCAGAGCACAGTCATTTAAGTCTTTAAATGCCCTCCTTTCTAACTGGGGATGTGAATGTTATCCTTCCATCTTTTCTCTCCTCCATTTCCTAACTTACTTTTATTCTTATGAACACATTATGCGCCAGGCCTTGTTTAGAGGCTTCATCACCAAGTTACTAAGTCCACTTTTGAAGCTGATATTCCCTCTTCTAGCCTGGTGCATCCCATCTGTTCTTGGCAGTCCCTTTTCATCAAATGAAGTACCATGGTAAAAGAAGACAGAGGGATAAACACAGTCAGACTTTGCTTTGATGGATGCATCTGTCTTACTTTAGCATTTCCCTTTGAATGAAAATTTGATGAGAACATCCATTGAGTCCTTGAGTCCCTGTTCCCTTCACCCAAGTACCCTTCATTATTAATTTTTACTTGATCCTGTGCTCTGGTGAAAGCATTCCTGGTGTCTAGGTTTTTCCCTAGACTTAAATAAAATCTAGATTCGCATTTCTACATATAGTGGAATAGCCCTGGTACTGCTACCACTATCAGTGGTAGCTTAGGCATTAGAGGGAGGGAATAAAAGCCATTATACTGCTTTTATTTAGCACTCATTATCTGGAATACCATATCCAGTTATTACAGGAAATATATTAATAAAAGTGGAGAGTGACCAAGGCCAGACCCCATGCCTTGTGGCTGGAAGAAGTGGATTTGTTCCGCCTGGAGGAGAAAGGACTTTTAAGTCTGCATGACTTACAGTCTACAAGGAGGTTGTCAAGGCTCTTTATTAAAATGCCTGATGGGAGACTGAGAAATGGGAGTAATAAATTGAAGCAGAGGAGGTTTTGACTGGATGTAGGGGAGGAAAAAAGCATGATGATGAAAATAATTAAGCTGAGAGAGGTTGTACAGTCTCCATCTTTGGAGATTTTCAAGACCAACATTGCATAAATGTGAGTGAGTTGACCCCACTTTGAGTGGGAGGCTGGACTAAACTCATTCTGAATTGCACATAGTACTTTTATGCGGTTACTTAAGACCTTTAATTCAAATGATTTAACTTTCCTAAACATTTCCCAAATTTAAAGGATTCTTCTGAGAATACACTGTGATACTTTGCAGTAAAAAAACCTTTTGTTGCCTTGTTTTCAGTAGGATGAGAGTACACAAAGACAACAGCAAGATGGTAGGATAAAGATAATTGTCAAATTTATTGCTAATTTGGCCTTCAGGAAAATTCTCTAGGCTTTCCCAGATAGGCCTCCCTATCAACTGAACACATAACTGTGAAGACGTGATGGCATTATCAGCTTATGTTAGAAAGTTAGAAGGCAGTGCAGGAGAACTGGACCCTCCAGTTTCAGATAGTTTCGTGTTGGCTGACAAAGAAAATAATTGCTGTAGCCTAAATAATAATAATAAAAAAGTAATAGAACTCAGTATTGCAAAGATACTTAGCTGTGTAGTTCCCGTTGATATCAACGGAGCTGGATCTGCTTCCTAGTTCTGAGAAGACGTAGATCTGACAAATAAAGCAGAAATGTGTAGGTCATGCCTTGCAATACCTAAAGCTTGTATGTAACTTCACTTAAAATACATTACCTAAGGTGATAGGTTTTTTTATTTTTCCTTTGTGGAGTAGCCTGGTCTTTCACACACACAGCAGATAGCAAAGCAAAAGAGATTAGGAACTATATAGAATCTCTGAAATTTACATAATTTTTATTAATCCTCTATCATATGAGTTCAGTTGATGGGACAGAGGCACACATGTTGATTTAAGCACATGGAATATGTGTTGCTGGATTAGGGACTTTAGTCCAGAGGTTGTACTTGTCAGCAAGAGAATCATGATTGGAATATTGATTTTGTAAACTACAGTGTATTGAACTATTTTTGTAGAAGGTTGGAAATAATTCTTACTTCCTATCAAAATGTCTGTCTTAGGAGCACCATAAGGCATGTTAAATGGTCTGATTTTACAAATAACTTCCTGGGTTTTTTTTCCTCTGGCCTTAAACATACAAACTTTGCAATTTGTTCAGACTGTAATATTTTGAAATGTTTTGAAGCTGGCTGCAGTAGTTTTGTGGGTTCCAGGAAGCAAACAAATATCCCAGTCAGACATGAAGATGTGGGTTTTTTTAATATGCATCATTTGTCTTTTGGTCCACAGAAACTTTTCATTTCTCCAAAATCCTGATATACTAAATTCTTAAACAAACTTTTACTGGGACATTAAGTTTATGCAAAAGGATTATCTGTTAAAGGATTATAGTCCTCTGTGCTAAATTCTGTAGACAGGAAGTTAATCTTTCTATAGTTGTGGGCAAATGTATTGTATCAGAAACATTGAAACTTGTCCTGATGCCTCAGAAAGTGCGAAGAAATTTCTCAGTCTGCAATCAGAAGGGAAGATGTCTGCTTTGTCTGAGCATCTGGTGTGGGTTCAGACATCAGCTACAGGTTCTCAACAGCACATCTGTTTTAAGACTTGAGGCAAGTGTCTGTATGCTGGTAGGTTTCTTGTCACAATGAAATTAGGAGATGCTTAATCTATTTCATGTTATACATCATAGTCTGTTCCCTTGAAATTTCTTTTGTTGTTTTCCTTTAGCAATGATCTTCCTTATTTTGTTCATGAAAGCCATATCTAAAAAGTATTATATTTTTAAACAGAAGATTGGATCATTAGGTCTTATGTATTAAAATTTCACTCAGGAAGGCCCAATAAAAGTGAAAGTAGGTAGTTCTTGTAAAAGGTAGCAATGGAAATGACCAAAAGATCTGCAGACTAAATTTTCATTAAAAATAATAACAATCTGCATTAATTCTTCTGCTGCAGGTTGAGTGGGCAAGATGAAAATTAGTGAGTGGGAATGCCTAGTACCGTGAGCAGAAGGAGATGGTTAATTGCCATTACTAATGAACACTTTGAGATGTTCCAAACTTCAGCTTTGTTTAATGCTTCAATGTAGTAAGTTAATTGATAAGTGGAGTGAACCGTTGGTTTTAATAAGTCATATAAACATGATTTTTCCCTTCTAGGTCCTTCTTGAGCTCATGATAAGTTTACACTGAACATCGAGAGAAGTGTGTTGGAACATTAAAGGTTGCTCGGCCATCTAGAAACAAGTGAAAATGGTTAGGGAGGGAGAAATGCAAAGAATTGGAACCATTTCAGTTAAAGAGAAAAAAATGTAAAGAAAGAGGAAGCAAAGTAACAAAGGCAGAACACATATACACAAATCAAAATGTAGTTTTAAATAAATCTTTTCCTCAATATAAAGATTTGGTTGAGTCAATTTAAAATGTTCTACCACAATGATGCTATTGTGATGAGTTCCTGAAATTGATTTTTTTAGAAATATGGTACTCAATAGTTTATTTATTTTACTTGGAACACTTGGAACTTTTTTAATCACACATTTATCAAATGTACACAGAGTAGGAAGTCACATACTTGCTCTTGAGTTGATGAAATCAAACTGGAGGGTATTGGTCCAAGGGGAAGAAAAACTCATGGTACCACCAGGTTAAAACTGTGAATGTCTCCCCATTGATGGTATTCACACAGGAATCAAGGAAAATGTGTAGAGGGCATGGTGGAAATCTTTGACATGCTGCTGGCTACTGCTGCTCGGTTTCGAATGATGAACCTTCAAGGGGAGGAATTTGTGTGCCTTAAGTCCATCATCCTGCTCAATTCTGGTAAGTGTGTGCTTTGCTGTCATTTGAGTAACTGTGGCTGCTTCTGCATGTTGTTGGTTGAGCACTGCTTGCTGTCCTTAATGGCATTTTCATTTTGAGACAGCAGCAATGGAAATGGGTTTTCAACACAGATGCAGGCAGGACCACCAGGCAGGGCTGGAAGTGGTTGAACCTATCTGGTGATGTAGATGGGACCCAGAAAATGGCTGCTGTGAGTAGATGACACACTGTGTGCAGCTGATGTGGAGAGTGGTCAGAGAAGTGCTTTGAGCCAGATACTGGCAGATCTTAGAACTCTGCTTACAAGACACTGAAGTAGCTGGGACAATACATAGGGCACCCAAAGACAATCTATAACTGCAGTGTTTAGGTGATGACAAAATAAAAAGAAATAAGGGCAAAAATGTGGTTGAGTTTATATTAAATTGCAGGCATCTAAAACTGATGTAATCACTTTCCACTTCCTTTATAGTTTTTGGCTATAAATCTCATCCTGAAGTACACTTCAAAAATAGATGACTAGATAACAAGTATACATACAGGTATAAATATGTCAGGTTAGATGATTTGAATTTAACATGAGATGCTTGAAACAAGCAAATTTAACTTTGGGAATGTGACAGAAAACTTCTGTTGCACACCAGAAAATTTTCTGTTTGAAATGAGAAAAAAACTCTAGACCATTTGTTTGTTATATGCAAAAATGAGACCCTTGGTGTTCTCATGGAAATGATAGACATCTAAAATAATAATGTAGGCACTAAAGTAAAAATTTTAGACACAGTTCTCTGCTAAGCTGTTACCTGGTAACTACAGATGCCAGTTTCCCAATGCTGAGGATGTACCCACTTGTAAAGTTTTTCCTCCTGCATTTGAACCTGTAGATGGTACCACCCTCTAGAGCAAACAGATGTGGAGGGCTCTGTGTCCTTTTTGTCCGGCTGTCTAACAGATCACTTGCCCAAAGTGAAGGAAAAATGAATTTAGGATGTTCACATCAAAGGCTAACTGTAAATGCAGCAGATGTTGCTTTATTGACCAGGCACTTTTCTTTATGGAAGCTTGCAGGTGGTCTCCTCAAAGTCCAAGCAAAATTATGTATTTCTACAATCTAATATAAAATGCTTTATGTATGTTCTATGAGATATTAATGTGGTTCAGGTTTTGTTCTGGTTGTAACCAATTACCAAAAAGTAACATTTGAGGCAAGCAAGTGGCACATTAGGAATGAAAGGCTATTGTTCTTACCTTAGCTGCCAGGGTGTGACAACAGTAATTACTGTTAGACATTTTATTTTCCTTTCATCACCCTGATAACTATAACAGAATATTTCCTAGAGTTAAATATTTTTCCTTTAAACTGATACTCCTCCAGAATTTTAGCTAACATATTCAAAGGTAATTAACTTCTTAAATTAATCTAGACTATATAATTGATTTATAAAATTTTTGAATTTCAGTTAGAAAAAATAGAACTGGAAGTTTGAATTAAAAAATTAGATATTCTTGTCTTGAACATGAAGAATTAAAATCATGCTCAAGAGAAATTTTGTGCCTACATTTTATTGATCCATAAAACTAAATCTTTTATTCAGACAAAGCCCTGCCAGGCATCACCAGCTTTCCTTCATAAGCATATCTCACTCTGTTAATGGGATATTTTTTTGTTACAAGATTCCTTTAAGGAAAAATTGTAAAAAAACAAAACAAAACCCAAAAAACCCCCAAAAAACCAAAAACAACAACAACAACAACAACAACAAACCACCAAAAAAAACCCCAAAAACAAACAACAAAAAAAAACACCCCCAAACCCCCCCCCAAAATACCCAAGAAAAACCCCTGGAAAAAAACCCAAACAAACCAAACAATCCTAAACAGCCACCCATACATATAGCAAGTAAAGTCAGTGATAATCAGAGGCAAATTTCCTTTTGCACATAAGAGAGATGGGACCACTGTAAATTCTATGTATATATGGCCACAGAATGTATATCTGTGTTGCATATCATTACCTATATGCCTAAAGGTACATTTCAGTATTTGTATCCCCACAAACAACTAATTTATAACTAGATGGTGGGAATGTGGACGCCGGTTTTTGACTGTCAGACTCTATAGATGCTCAAATTAAGAGGCATTAGACTGCAATACAGAAATAAGTGGCATAATTTGGGGTGTGTAGAACAATTGTGTGTTTGGCATAGATCCTCTAAGATGTCTTCTGGAGATGCTTTACTTCACAGAACGTAGCCAACCTTCTTACATAAACTGCTGGGCAGATATGAAACATTATGTGCTCTGAAGTACGTGGCTGAGAGAGCTGAGTTCGTTCAAGTAGGTAAAGAGAAGGTAAAGGAGGGTCTTACAGCAGCCCTCAGACAGCTCATGAGCAGGTTATGGAGGAGCCAGGGCCAGATCCTTCTCAGAGTTGCAAGAAGAATGGGCAACCTGCAATGGAGACAAACCACAGCAAGGGAGATCCTGACCAGATAAACAGAACAAAAACTCTACCCAGTGAGAGGTTTAGCACTGGAACAGGTTGGCCAGAAAGATGGTAGAATCTCAATCCTTGCAAATACTCAGAACTCAGCTGGACAAAGGTATGGGCAGCTTGATCTAACCCTGAAGTTACAATTATTTGAGCAAGAGGATGAACTAGATGACCTCCAAACCTACCCTAACCTGATTTCTTTCTGTAAGTGAACATGTAAATATTCACAAATCTTCTACTAAAGAAACAGCGGATAAACACAAAATGAATTTTTGGCTTATTATGCTGTCTGTATTGTATATGCATGTGATTAAACCAGCAGATCTCAAAATGATTTAAACTAGTGGATTAATTAAACAAATAGGACTAATTATGCTACATCTCATGTTTAAAAGCATTTGCATTCTAAAACTTTGTGTGGATTTAATTGACTGAGTGTACACAAACATTTCTTTATTAAAATCCTTGGACATCTGGTAGTTTCTTCACATGAAGTAGTGTTGTTTATTGCTTTTCTTGGGCATTTCTGTTTTTGCAACATCTTTCAAGGCTGTTTAATATTTTTACACTCCTTTTCCTTGTGGTTTTGGAAAAATGCAATTTTTAAAAAAAATTTTTTTTAGTTTCGCTCAGTGCATGTGGAAATGATGGAAGGTTTTGTTTCTAAACCAAGGTAGATGTTTATGCTATTTCCACAGTTTTCCCGAGATATCAAGGTGATGTGTCTGTAAGAGCAAGAACATCACTGTGTCCAGCTAAATAACAAACCTGAAAGTGCCCCTCTAAAGCTGCAGCAATAAACCTTTTGACTAAAAAAGCAAAGTAGTATTTTTGAAAACCATATTCAGCTCAATATTAAAGGGCTATTACTTAACACTGGAAAATGAGATTTAGAATCATGAAAGGGCAACATGATGCCAGATGTTTTACTTTTGAGTGTATTGGAGGAGTGGTGCTATGTGGCAAAGCAACAGTGTTGCTTTCATTTTGGACATGAAGATGTAGGTCACATATGCCTTAGCAGATGATTTACCTAATTAGTTAGCTGGTTAGTCCACAGAGATGGAAAGATTTGGCTGATTTGATGCATACTGGAGACCTCCTGATACATTGTTCCACGTGACTGCTTGTTAATTGTTTTTCCTGATGTTTTTCAGTCCCTGTTAAATTGTGCTTCTTATTTATTTCTTTATTTTGGGGGCTGGATGGTTCTGGGAGTGCATGGTACAGAGATGAATTTCCTCATACCTCAGCCTGTCTTGCTACAGCTTCAGAGCAATTTGGTGTAGTGGAAGAAGAAGAGCCTTTGGTGTTGTTCTGTGAAACTGAACTCTCAATGTAAAAATATTTTAAACTGGCATTTACTGTGACAGAAAAGATGTTGAGGGCATTCTGTTCTACAGTAACATGCAACAAACATATAATTATATATGGTGGGAGATATAAATTTCTATCAGTGCATGCCAAGAGCTCGCATGGTAGCACTGCAGCCCCCAAGGGATCCTGTTCTGGTATGTATTATGAGAATGGACCAACAGGCCTTGCTTGGTTGAAGGGTGGTGCTTTCTCTGTTCTTGCACCTGTTAGGTTTTACAACACTGACCTACAGAAAGAGCTGGAAATCAACATGGTAGCTATTCAATTTAGGCTTGGAAAGGCCTTGGAGACTGTTAAATTTCACTTTGCTAAGGCAATTTTCTGCATCTTCATTTGAAAACTCTGCTTGGATGTGTATAAATGTGTGATAGCCATAATTTTTTGGGGGGGAAAATCTCAGTCAGTGGCCTGGGGCAGGAGCAATCACCATGAGGATGTAGAAAGGAAAACTAAACATAATTTTCCTTGGCAGTTATTGACTGGCAGTTGCCTGAATTCTCTACAGTTATTGGGGAGTGTTTTTTTGATTTACAGTTTTTAATAGCTTGTAGACCAGACCAAGGTGAGAAAAAATTACTCCTAAAAGATTATTTTCTTTTACTAGTTTCAGTATTGCAGCAAGAACACAGTATGTTCTTATGGCTGAAGTGAACTTCTCTGGAGGCACTGTGCATTTATGAGATTAATGTTTCCTTCTAGAGGGTTGTGTTTTTCCAGTAATATTTAAGAATCATGCCCCTGCATGTACGTGTTAAGCTATCAAGCCTTGTATTGTCGATAGGCATATGTGAGGGTGGTCCAGAGTCAGCAGACAAAGGTTCAGCTGAGAAAAACTCCAGGACTATTTTCTGTTTGTGAATTAATTTCAGTAAAAATAATAATAGCTATGAAAAGCTCTGTGAGAAAAGAGGTTGGTGTACTATCTATCTATATCAAATTTGAAGCAATACCCATTACCAAAATTAAGAACTCTGATGATTTTCAGAAGTAGTACTATGTTTTTGTTACCCTTTTGGTTGTTAAAGCAGTTTCTTGCTTACTCTTTCCAAGAGACACTCACATTCACAAACACATTTACAGTTCTTTTTAGTACAGAAGACCCCAAATCCTAAAAGATACTTGCAGGTTACATTAGTTCTAGGTGTCGGGACCTTGAAGTACCCAGGTGATGTGAGGAGATGAGGTAGGCCAAGATGTTAAACCAGTATCATTTTGCTGTGCATCTGAGCAGTCAGGGAACTATCTTCACATCCAGTGGTAGCCCCAAGGCTGTAAAGAATGAAAACAAGCTACAGCATATGTGTTTGATGGGCTATAGCATATATGTCTGTCTGTGAGTGCATGCTAGTGTCTGTGTGTCTTTTATTTTTAATAGCACTAACTGCATTCCATATTCTGCTATTTATGGTTCTTTAAAGAAAAACAAAACAAAACATTATTCCAGAAACAGGTTTGTTTGTTTTTTTTTTCCCAAGGAGAAAATACAGCTCTCTCATTGGCCCTGTGACCTGATGCAGAAGGGCCAAAGCACAGGATTTGTCAAGTCTGTTTTAGACACAGGATGGTGAACACTTTATGATGAAGCCAGTTTGATTGTATTACCCTATGTACATCTTAAACCTCTGGTGCCTCAGGACTGGATTATGGCAATATGACCTGTTTAGAGTTACTGGTTCAGTCCAAAAGATTTAAAAACTAATGCTGAACGCAACAGCTCTCTTTTGGCAGCACAGTGTTGTTGTGACCTGATTCACAATGACTGTGTGTTGTTGTCCAGAAAAAAATCAAGATAAAACAGCCCAAAATAATTTAGACTTTCCTATTTTGAAAGCTGATGTGCTTCATGCTCCCAAGATTTAAGAGCAAAAAGCTCTTATGCCTGGATTAGAGGCTCTTGTAGATGATGTAGAGGAGCTGTTGGAGGGGGAGTTTTAAGGTGTTTTGTCCTCTGGAAAAAAATTTATCTGGCCTAAACCTTCAGGTTGCTCACTAAGCAATTCAAGACAGCTAAATTTTCACAAGTTGATTTGGACACAGTTTTTAAAGGAGAGCTAGCTTTGCAGGTGGAGGAGTACAGCTTTCAAGACTTTTGCTTGGCTGGGAGGATTTTGATGAGGCAAACATCCGTAAACAAACCCTGGTTTTGTTTACATGTTTTGTGGTAACATTATTCAGTTCTAGATTGTCTAGAAAATCACTAAAAATCAAATAATAAACAGCAAGAAAAATGGCAAAAGCTGCAGAAAGCTTGGGTTGGTTGGTAAGTATTGCAGAGCTCTCAAGGGGAACAGCATCTCCTCAAAGTTTCAGAGCCAAGTGACCAAGAGAAGAGCAGAGCCCACAGGTAGGTCTAGTTGCAGGTGTCACCCAGTACCTGGTACAGACCTTGGTGGGACCCAGGCAGGAAAGTGGCATTGTCTTCCTCCTTCTGCTTTTCCCACAGTGCCTGAATCCATGCTCCAGGGTCATTCAGAGCAGCAACCTGGCTGCCAAGCAAGAAAGCTGGCACACAGTCAGACCCCATGGCTTAACACAGCTTTAGAGGTGCCACAGGGCATACCCTGGGCAACCAAAAGTCCAGAAAAGTAATTTTTGTCTGTGGTTTGTTTGTTTTCTTTCTCCCTCCTACTCTAGGTGTGTACACTTTTCTTTCCAGCACCTTGAAATCTCTGGAAGAGAAAGACTATATTCATCGTGTCCTGGACAAAATCACAGACACTCTGATACACTTAATGGCTAAGTCAGGTCTTTCTCTGCAGCAGCAGCACAGACGACTGGCTCAGCTCCTCCTCATCCTCTCTCACATCAGACACATGAGGTGAGAGCAATCACATAGTCGGCACTTCTGTGCTGGGCCCATGCAAGAAAGGTGTCACAAGTGCCCATACACACTTTTCCTTCACGGGTGGGAGTGCAAACTGTGTGAAGGGCTGTTACAAAAAAACAAAACAAAACCACATGGAAAATATTTACCCCATGCGTCCCTTCTAATTGTCTTTTCCTCTGCCTTTTGTTTTGATAGTGCTGGTAGTTTGATGGAAAGCAGTATCTGCTTTTTATCTTATGTGTGTCTTAGAATCATAGAATGGCCTGGTTTGGAAGGGAACTTAAAGGTCATCTAGTTCCAACCCTCCAGATATGGGCAGGGACATCTTCCGCTTAGACCAGGTTGCTCAGAGCCCTGTCCAAGCTGGGCTTGAACACTTCCAGGGGTGGGGGATCCACAATTTCTCTGGACAGGACAATCTGTTCTAGTGACTCAGAACCCTCAGTACAGAATTTCTTCTAAGTACCTAATCTAAACCTGCTCTCCTTCAGTTAGAAGCCACCATCCCTTGTCCTATCACTACATGCCCTTGTAAAAAGTCCTTCTCCAGCTGTCTTCTAGGCCCCCTTCAGGTACTGGAAGGCTTCTGTAAGGAGCCTTCTCTTCTCCAGGCTGAACAACTCCAGTTTTCTCAGCCTTTCCTCATAGGAGAGGTGCTCCAGCCCTTGCATCATGTTTATGACCCTGCTCTGAACCTGTTCTAACAGGTCTAAGATTTTCTCAGGGTCAGGACCCCAGACCTGGACACAGGTGTTGGAAAAGTACTGAGTAGAATATTAATGTAGGAGTAGCCTAGCTCTGCAAACTTTAGTGTCCTGTAAGATTTAATAAAACTATCACTTTTATGCAGCCACTTTTCACAAGTGTCATGATTGCAAATCACTTTCGAAAAGAGATTTAGGATCATTATGTGGATTGTATGGATGAGGATAAATGCAGAACTACTAAATTCCAGTCTAGAGGACCATGCCTTTTGCTAATCAGAGGTGAGCTGCCTGACACACTGTCCGTAATTGCAGCAAATGATTCTCCCAAATTACCTCTTAAGGTAGTTGCTCAGTGGATGAGATGTTAACAGGGTAAATTTCTACAAAGATATGATATAGATTTTATTATTACGAAACCACAGGAGATGTTGCTACACAGATTTAAATTTTCATTATTTCAGGTAATGAAATTTAAATTAGAGTAAACACCACATCATAGCTACTAAAGCTGAACCATGCAGATTTTACCTCCTGAACTGATACACAGATCTTTGTGGGAAAAGTCAAGGGATGTGTGCATGGGTTCTTTTCACTGGTGTCATTTTAAAGAGTTTCTTTGTCCTTGTGTTATTGAACCTTCCCCCCGCCCCCCCCCCCCCAAAAAAAAAAAAGAAGAAGAATTTGTACAATTAAGGAAATTCCAGATGTACAATAAAGTTAATTTTTTTTCATAGTTTTGTGAATGGATACTATTATAAGTGAGCTTTTGCTAAGAAATTGGTTGAGTTTATTTTCCGGGAAGGGAATCTGGTATTTTTTCATTATGTGAAAGGCAAAATTCACCCCATCCACTTAATCACAGGGGCTAAATTAAGAGTCTGTGTGCTCTAGGCTACTTTTTAGGAGAAGAAGAGCGTAAGAGACATCTGTAGAAGGCAACTTGACTACAGCAGTCTGCAACATTCTTTCAAGGTGCTGCCTTCTGCTTGACTGTAACAGATGTGCACAGCAAATGCACTGCCAAGTTACTTGTTTTGTACAATACAGGATTTATATGAAGCCAGCAAACATTATTAGCTGGTAGCCTCCCCCCGCCCGCCCCCAATAGCCTATTTGGAAAGTAACTGTTGTTTCATCACAACCCACAGCAACAAGGGGATGGAGCACCTGTACAACATGAAGTGTAAGAACGTAGTTCCGCTCTACGATCTCTTGCTGGAGATGCTGGACGCTCACCGGCTGCACGCCCCAGCAGCCAGGAGTGCTGCACCCATGGAAGAGGACAACCGAAGCCAGCTGACAACTGCACCAGCTTCATCTCATTCCTTGCAGTCTTTTTATGTAAACAGCAAAGAAGAGGAGAATATGCAGAATACAATATAAACAAAAGTCAGCATATATGGTATGAGAAACCCAGCAGTGTTCTACCTAGCTCATTCTTCATTTCATCACCTTTGAAAACACTCCAGTGACAACAGACACCAGCATTTTCCATATGAGTGTTTGTCAAACGCTTGCCTAAATTGATTGCTTACCCTAAAAGACATTTCATTGCCATGGATAGCCAGCAAGGATTGTCTGGCTAATTTGATTTAAAATTTGCAGTGTTTTATTTGATTTTGCATGTTGTTTGGGTAACTAAGTCCTAATCTAAATGCATACATTCATTTTACTATAAACTGATAGGCCATACCACCCATGCATATTGGTATCTTCATGAGTAGTAGTCTTTGTTAATATCCACCCCAAATCCTGAGATCACTTAATCCTCTACTTGCTTGAAACTTTGAAGCAGTTTGATAGAGATTCTGGATGACTTATTGGGCAATGTAAACAGAAAGTTTACTGGCATCTTAGTGTGCCATAGGGAGGCTGCACTGCGAGGGACTGCCTTGGTAGTGCAGTTAGATTCCTGCCTCTTCCTACAGTATAGAGGATCTGCTGTCTGAGAATTTTACTATTTTACCTCGCTGGCTTACATCACCAGACAACTCCCTCTCAAGCTCATTCTGAATTCTGACCAAACTTTTAGGCACCCTTACCATATCTTCCAGATTAATTGCTTTGCATGCACACTATCTTGTCTGATCCTAGAAAGCTAAATTGTCTTGTTGCCCAAGAGTGTAAATCCAGGGCAACATGGCAAACAGTGATAACATAGAGAATTACTCTTGAATCAGACCAGATGATTACAAAAATCATCAGGTCTTAAAAAAAGGTCTTCACACACATACAGGATCCAGCACTATTTACAAAAAGTCCCTCCCCCTATCCTCTGCTTTGTTGTGCTACAAAGCAAGGGGTGAGGATGCCAGTGCAAGACTGGCACAGAAGGGTAGGATGGTCCCATCCCACTCAACAGAGTGTGGTCTAGCTGTGTGTGGGAGGAGTAGTATCACAGTCAAAGCAGCTGGTTTTTCCTTGGCTTTCTTTGGCTCTTGTTGTGGCATGTTTCAAAATCACTGCTAAGGGCCAGCTCACCTGTGACACCAAAACTGGGCAATGAGCCTCAGACATGGTGTTGACTCTGGGACTGCATATCCAGAAAGATAAATCTGTCTTTCTCCATGCATGTCTGTAGCTCCTAAGGATATTCATAAGGATCAGTTTAATTCTTCAGACAAACTGTAAATATGTAAAAGGTCCACTGACATCAAGAGTTTCAACAAGACATGAAAGAGACTGAAAAACTCCGCATGATATGCTATTCAAAGTAGGAGTTGGTGCTGCTGTTTGACTGCCTCTATGCTAGAAAATTAAATGTCAGGGAACTTTTCTGGGTACTGGAATGAGATTATTACATATGCCAGGGATATTTTACTAATCTAATGATAAACTTTGCCTGTGCTATCTACACTTCTGGTTGACAGGTGCAGATTGGGAGTTAGCACGGACCAGGGACTATTCCAAAAGCTGTTTGGAAGCAACCACCCTGTCAGTGAGAGTATTTCCTAGCATGTGTGGAGGCTGCTCCACAGCAGCTGGCCACAGTGCTAGTGAAATGGTTCAGAGATGTTTTTATTATAGTTGAAAACTTTATGTTGATGGGAATATCCTGTAGAAACTAAATATAGGAAACAGTGCAAGTAATGCCATACAGGAGTGCCTATGTCTAATTACACTCCCTGTCCCACAGGCAGAGTCTGTGCGCAGTGAGATCAAGTTTGACAGCAGCTGTGAAGGCAGCAAGGCATAGGACAGGTTTGTGCTTCAAGTCAAGAATTCAATTCTTTACTGCATGTACATAATGATGTCTATAATAGTTTCATGTACATATCTGAGGATATGAGCAGTTTGAAAGCCTAAAGCTATATGCTACCAATGTTTGAGATGATTCCTTGAAAACTGTGCAGCCTAAACATGTGAAGCAGTCACCGTAAAATCATAGGCCTTTTCTTGATGCATATTATGGTGTCATTCTTTTCTGAATGTGCTGAAGATTTTGTCTTTTTTGTATTCAGTAAAAGCATGTGTGTGTGTGTATGTGTGTGTGCGCGAGCCCCAATTTGGTTCCTAAGGGCTTTTTGAGGGCTCCTAAGTGTCATGAAAGAAAATGGAAATTTTGAGTTTTTTCAGTAGCTGGTTTTCAGATGTGTTAGAAAAACCACGGGTTTACTGAAATGAGTGCAGGCTAAGATCTGAATGGAGCACAGGAATCCCTGCAGTTAAATTCACCCGCTTACATCATGATCATTCACTTGTAGCCCAATGTGCTTTATAGCTGCTCTTTAAATACTGTACATGCAACTTGGTGTTCTCTAGGATAGAACACACAAGCTCATAAGCTGGAAGGCAAATTGCTTTAAATGAATACCTCCCTTCCTACATCCCAGAATAGGTCATTACATCGATTCAAATGTAAATTTGACCTAGAGGAGAAAAGGTAGTTCATGGAGAGCAATTCACAACTGAGGGTCAGATTTGGATGGTACCTATACAGGGCAAGTACCTTTACACTCAAGAGATTTTCCCAGTGGAGGTGGAAAAGCATGATTTGAAGTGGTATGCAGCAGTCAGAAGGGTATCATAATGTCTTCGATACAAAATAAAATCAGTCAGCTTAAAATAATTATGAATGCTTTCCTGGGCTCAGCCCTTGCAAGGTAGCAATTTAGCTTTCAACCAGTCCTCCCATGTTTGTGGTGACAACAGTGAAGGGCAACTTGGAAAGAGTAAGAGTGATTCTCAGTAGTACATTAATTTACCTCGGGGCAGATTTAGGATCCATGTCATTAAGTTTTTAATAAGATTTTAATTGAAGCAGCACCTTAATAAATATAGTACATTCCCAGAGTTATCTATAAAGATGGCCCCCATATCAGACAGCTGAATGTAGCTATTCAATTGATTAAATAAAGCCTACAATACAAAAATGGCAACTTTTTTCATATGTAATTCTGAGTGATGCTCTCATGTATGCAAACAATTGTGCCTGACATTTGGTAATTGTTATTTCACAAGATGCTATTTTCTGTGTGTATATATATATATATACATATATACTTTATATTTGCAGCTGACAAACCAGTACTACCTGAATACCTGGTGCTGGATATTACATAAAAATATATAGCATGTAAAAAAAAAAAAAATGAAAGAAAACTTTTCAAGGCAGCTAATTATGCTTTTACCAAAACATTCATAGTGATGTCTCTGGACAGCTAACAAAAGGATTATTTTGTAACGTTTATACATGGATTTTTTTAAAAAAACAAAAACATCAAAACCCAAAAAAACCCTCTAGAAACATAGGCAATGTAATACCAGCACAAGGCAAACATTAAATAGACTAGATGAATTTGCTTTGCTTGAGAACATGGTTGTTACTGAAGTATTGCAAAAAGCTTGGGAGGTAGGAGATAGGGAGATGTGAAGCACTTAGTGGTGTCAGAATATGTGGTGTTTGAATATGTGAAAGCTACTCTGGTTTATAGTGGTTTGAGCCACATCTCAATGTTGCAGACTTTGTCTCAGGTAAAACTCCCAGTTGGGGTAGTAAGATTTGTACTCGGGTAAAATAGTTTAATGAAAGTTTCTTGGTGTGTGTTGTGATAAATGTACTATTCAGTGACATCACCTGATGGTTTTTCTCCTTCTCTACACTGAGGGGTTTAAAAACATAATTAAAGAAATAATGCGAACTGAGCTCCCAAGGATATTGCAAGGACTGTCAGCAGATCACTGGACCTGGAGTTGAAAAAAAGCAAACAAAAAACCCCAAATCATTCCCTTCATATGAGCCAGGATTTGTACTGGAGCCTCCATTCATTTCAGTTGATGTCAACTGATTCCTTAACAGCTGTGCCAATGTTTAATAATAAGCAAATTACCAAGAAAGTAAAAATTCTGCCTCAGTAGGTCTTTAGTCTTATTACAGGCTTAGGTAAGAACATGGCAAGCCCCTATTGTGTATATAATTTCCTGCTTTAAAATTAGAGTGCAACTCAACCTACAGATAATGGGATTTTGTATATAAGGCATTCTCAGCTGAACTTGTGTGAAGTGCATTTCTTACTTTGAATAAAGATGTTTATACTTCGATGTTTTCAATGCTATTTACAACCATGGTATGGCTTTACAGGTAGAAAGTCAACACATGTATGAGAAGGGTGATGTTAACAATGGTATTGTAATACAAAGCAAACTTTGCTGTCACCTGCACATGTAGCGTAATCTCAAATTGATCTTAGAGTTTAAAATTAATGTTTTACCAATATTAATGTCCTACCCTTTCTACTCACAGTTCCCTTTCATCCTTCAAATATAAGTAGCCTTATATCCTGAAAGTTGTTTTCAAAGTGATTGTTGCCCATAAAGGGTATTTGGTTTTGCACTGTGTTAGAAAGATATTAAATTCTTTTGAATTCAAATGTGCCTAAAGAAATAAACAAAACTTAAAAAAAAATTATATGCTGCCATCTTGCAAATTAGTAAATTCTGTAATCCTGTGTGCCTATGATTAAAAGTCTGTTTCTTCAGAAAGTGCCCATTGAAAAAAGGAAGGGATATACTGCTGGTCACAAGACTTGCATTATCAAGCCACTTTATGTATTACCTTATTGTATGTACTATGAAACCAATGCTTTTGTGTGCACTATGTAGTCTGTCAATGCAAAGTCCTTTCTTTGGTATAGGCTCAGCTGTCATAATGTATTTGTTGAAGTATTCTGTTCTTACACTGATGCATATGAAATTATTGACGTCTTTGGTTTTGGTGAGGTATTTTTTTCTTTGTTTTGCACCTAAAAAAGTTCTAAAAAAGTCTAAATAAAAAATCTGGTAGGCTACCTGACTGGTGCAAGATTTTTATCAATGTATTTGATGTTGAAAATAAAAAATTAATCAGAATACAGTGTTTCATTTTTTAGTATTTTGTATGTTTTAAAAATATGCTTCTCTGCTTATTGTTTTCCAGTGGACAGCAAACACGGTACACTGTTTTTGAAAGAATGTGTCTGTTTCTGGGCATCTAAATAAAAGTAGAAACTGTTTCTTAGTTTCTTCACTTTCCCTGAAAAAAATCAGAGACTCCATATCTAGAGTTAACAACAAGCTAGGTGTAGTCTCTAGTAATCCTAATGATGCCAGGAAAGTTAGTTAAGTACCTAGTACTTTATGTGCTTTAATGTTCTTAGCAGTTTGGTTTACATTCCTGTTAGTTCAGGCGATCCTCATAATGCAATGATAACAGCTTCTTCATGGGCTAAAGCCTTGGTGTTCTCAGTCAGTGGGCCACACTCCCTCATTAAAAGCCTTTTGGCCATGCTTATTCCCCAAAATTAAATGATGGATTTTACATTTTTTTTTCCCAATCCAGATACTCTGCAACATTAAAAGCCCCATGAAGCAGCTGTTTCTGTGGCTGGAAAAGTTTTACATCTCTTTCCTCTGCATTACACTGCTTGTCTCCACCACGCACGCAGTGAAGAGGAGAGGAAAATCCAAACATATAAAATAGCACTCATCAGAGTGCTCACACAGAAAGAATGCCCAAGGAAGGGCGCTGTGTACATGTTTTTTTTTTTGCCCAGCCAGGCTCCAATTACTACCATTCACCACGGTGTCCTGCAGACACAGAGGCTCAAGTGTAAAAATGGTCATGAAGTCTTCAGGAAAATTGACCATCAAAATAATAACATTTGGCACTTACCTCAGCAGGAACAAGGCTAACTAGCTCTCATGTCCCTTTAAGAACTCTGTGCTGCAGTAGTTAGGTGTCATTCTGGTAATGTCTTCATTTCTGCAGGCATACTGGTGATACGAAATTTATCTCCTGCTGTCTTCCATTCCTACACATCTGTGTACAACTTCAGAATGTTACCATTTTAAACAGACGAAAAATGTGCTTGAGGAAAGGATGTGCTTTCAGGCATTTTTTAGCCAAATTTTGCAATACTTTTGGGAATAAGGTATTCAGCTTCTCTACAGATAAAGACTGAATGCCACTGTCTAGGATAAAAAGGAATCTGACAAGAAGCAAATCCTTCTATTTTTCACTCACCTCTTCAGAACTTATGCCATCTATGATGAACAAGTATGTTATACTCTAGAGATGAGCAAAAAGTGCTGTCCATTTTGTTGTAAGAATCAGGGCACATAAAAACTTGAAAGTGTGAAAGCAGGAAAGATTGAATTCTGCCAGTCTGCCCTTACAGGATTAATTTTTGCTTACATTAAATCTGAAAATAAGAGAAGAAACTACAGCTCAAAAATGTCTTCTTTGTTTCTATATCTATCTATCTATCTATCTATCTATCCATCTATCATCTGTCTATCTCAACCAAAATGCTACAGCATCATGCTTTATTCCAGTACTTTTTTCTCTCCTGCCCCCATAGTCTGCATACCTGCCTGCAGCGTGCTTCAAGTTTAGCAAAGGAGTCAAGATCGCAACTGTATGTTTTAACCTGCAGCTCTATGGCCAGGAGAACTTCCTAGACTATTTGTGAATTGTTTATAAAACAAATACTACAGCCATTAATGTCCCACTTCTTGGATAGCCTTGCGAGCACTTACACCCTTTCTAAAAACAAAGGAACGGAAAACCCCACAAATACAACATTCTAAATAGCAGTCTCCCAGGAATAACAACATGCCAGAAAACAAAAAAAGCCTGACCTGAGTAACCTGTGTGCAAACTACATCCACATCTGCATGATCCCTGACCAGAAGAGCTCTCTAGTGCACCTCTCCCCCCTCACCACGGACACCTTTGATACAAGAAATGAACAATACTTTCCTAAAGCGTCCTGTCTTTCTGAAGTTAAATGTGCCAGTGTTACTTGGACATCAGTGGGATCAAATCCATTTGCTATGTCTCATATCCTTAAATAGATTTACTTGAACAAAGCAGTTTTGACCAATTCATTTCTGGAATGATATATAAGGTGGGACGAAACAATAGATGTTTCAGTTTTCAGTTCCTGTCCGCTTTTAGAGCAGTCATTTAACAAAATGCAGATTTCTGTCACTTAACCAGGCCTTACTCTCTGACAAATCTTCAGTGCTTCAGCTAGCAGTTATTCATTTCCTTTTATCTTGTTTCACAGATCTTTATCTACTCCTTTCTGGGAAGACAAATTAATTCTTGAAATAATTCCTATTTATTGGGGAATATTATTAGAACATTCTAGTGTTCTTAATATAATTACCACAGCACAACTTCTCCCAAATACAGGTTTCACGCCTATGTCCCTCTGGGTCTAATTACAGCCAAACAGGGCAACAACAATAGAATTCAGCTGGCTGTAGTGCATTTCCCAACATGCTGCCAAGGTTAAAACTCAGCCAGTACCCAGACAAGTTCCCTTATGTGGGGAACTCTGTGCCTATAAATACACACAACCCAAAAGACCCCTCCCTGCATTCTCCTTTTCCCCCTCAATTTAGACAAATAATGCTTTAGATGAATTCTGCTTTTGACTGCTGCCAAACCAGTCAGCTTAAATCAAAACTCACTGTTCTGCCTTCTTCCTTTCCATAATCCATTGCTTTAAACACCCAATAAAATATGGTAAGTGCCAGAAGGAGAACAGATCAATGGTTTCTATTGTTTTAGAATCTACATTTCTTCTTGACTTGCTCTTATTTCTTGGAATCCTCCTACAGTTGCTAAGTCTTGATAGCATCTGTAGTTTAAAGGCTGTGAGCAACCAGTTTCTGTTATGCCTTTGAACACACAGACACACATCCACTCAGATGCACATGATGATGATGAGCACGTTGAGAGATGCTATCAGTTGTAAACAGATCTCTCAACCACAAATAACACAAGACCGAGGGCAAGGGATGACTGCTCATAAGCAAGTCCAGCATCTTTGTTCTTGTTCAATAGCCAGATGCAGAAAAACGTTCTAAGGAGGGAGCGAGCAATACTGCAGGTGTTCACAAAGCTGGAAGGGTGGCAAACCAGTGGTGAGGAACTATTGATCTGTTGCAGAAAGAAGCTGTTATCGCTGCTGGAGCAGGGTGGGGAATAGGTAATGGGTATCATCATGCTCACAGCTATGAGGAATAAGGGCACACTACTTCTGTCGAGATCATTTGTACTCCTAACACTGTCAGATGTCTCTAAATATCACTCTGCAGCCTGCCCTCAGATTTTGCAAAGCATGGTCCACAAATGAAGCTCCACAAAGAGATGCAGGGAGCCCAGGGTAAATTTTGCTCATTATTTTTCACTATTATCAATATAGGCATAATGACACAGTGCCTTGGTACTACAGTCTGAAGCCACTGAGCAACCAGTTACCTTTAAACACTCATTAGCTCTGAGGTGACTACAAGCCCATAAGCAAAGTTCAGAGTTGCAAGGTATGTCAAGCTGGGGGGATGGTAACACCTCTACAGAAGCTACTGCATTTATCTACAGTAGAAAATGGGGAAAAATACAACATAATTATGACCTGAGCTTCCCAAGAGGCAGAGGCACTTTCTCTATGCTTGAACACATGATTTCAATGCAGCTCTTGAGTTCATAAGCTCCTCCACTGCCTTTCCTCATGTCATGCAGCCAAGCCTCAAGGTGCATCACCAGAAATCAACCCTTGTGTTTGCAGAGCCCAAGTAGGTGACATTTTAAAAAGAGTAGAGGTGTTGGGTTGCAGGCTTATCACAGAGACAGGGCATCTCAGACTTTAACTTGTGCACTTCTTAAAGAGTTTTAGCATCCCATTATGAGGATGAGAAAGATGCCCAGGCTGCCAAGCTGGCTAGTGCCACTGGCTGCAATACTTGACAGCTTTCTGGGTGTGCTTTTTCCCCCCCGCTACAGTTGACCCATTTAACCTGGTTCATGCTGTGGTGATAAATGCATGTTTTGATACCTCATGGGGACTTGCAACTCAGGGTAGACCTCTGAGTCACTGGTGCCCTTAGGATGGAACTTAAGAGCCTGCCCACTTATTTAGATTTTGCGGTCTTTGTGTCAGTTTTTAGGATCAAGATCCAGTTTGGCAAAATGACATGTGAAGTTATAATGGAATTGGTTCATGGCTAGAATTCTTTTTGTAGGAGTATATTGCTCAAACTATTTTAACTGGTCTGATGCTGGTTTTGAGTTGAGATTTAAAGTACCAAAAGCACTAACTCCAAAGTGGCACTCAAACGACCCTCTAACCTAGTGACGCAAATTGTCTGTGACTCCCTTGACACATCAGCTTACAGACTGACACTCCTGTCCTCAAAGAAATGAGAAATTTAAGATTTACAAACAGGCATTTTTCCTGTCTATGACATTTTTCTAATGGGTCTCTGTCACCATCTGTGACTGCCTTATTCACAGGCATTGTAGAGAGTTTGCTGTTCACTGGGAGGACTGCTTTGTGTGAGCAGATCCTTTGGCGTCAAAGAAAGTTCTCTACATCAGCTGTCAGCACACTGATAGCAAGATCTATGGCTACAGATCAGAGCTTCAAGGTACGAACACAAGAAACTTTACTTTGAAACAGCTGAAGGAAGCAAAGCATAGCAGGGACACTGTCAGCCAGGCAGAGGAGAGACTGTGCACGTGTGTCCTGCAGGTAATCATCAGCCAAAAATGCACTGAATTTGACAGGGCTACTGACACTTGATGATGTGATCTTCCACATTCTTTACTTCTCAGAAAATAGGAGACAGCGAGGTTGAGGTTCTATGACTCCCTAAATTAGTAAAGACTTTTTCCTTTTACAGTATTTTTTTTTTAAGAAAACAAAAATATCTTTCAAACAAAAAATTAACCAGCAGGCCCAGAGACTGGCTGATGAAAGGATGTCTAAAGCATGCACAGACCTAGAATAACAGATCCAGCAAACTACTGAATTATTCATGTAGGTGCACTGATTACCATTTAAATTATGTCACCAAAGAGAACAATATCAGAAAGGAGAGGAGGGGTCAATATTATGTAATATTTCAGGCCTTTTGCAAGTAACAGCTCTTCCTTGTAGCCCAAATGCATGTTCCTTATCTTTGTCTACTAAGAATGAGTGATTATGAATACTAATCTAGCCTGGCATAACTCCTGAAGAGCAATGAAGGAAACCTAGCCTTGAAAAGAACACACTTGTGTCAGTCCAGACTTGTGTCTCAGACACTGAAAATATTTTGTGAACATACAAAATCCTTTTCATAAAAATGTTAATGTTACACTTATCTAAAAAGGAAGCTTTATTTTGGCTTTTCCAAATGCTGGAGTTCAGCTTGTGGTTCCCTACCCCTGACCAGCCTCTCTTCATAACAGCTCAAAAGATGACATGCCAAAAATTAACTCTATATAACAGCAACTAATGCACTTGTAGTTTTTTCTGGCCTTTTTATTTCTGTCATGCAAGCCAATATATCCTAAGCAAAAACATTTAACTCAGAAAAAAACTTCACATTGTGTGTGTCATGGTTTCAAACCCCCCAAACTTATTAAAGATCAGTAACTTAGAACCATGCTCTGTATTTTTTTTTTCATAATTGACAAAAATCCTGTTCTTTCAAAGTCGAGTTCTGACTGATGAGCTGGGCAGAGTGCGACTGAGTAGACTGCAAGTTTTTGCAATAGTTCTGGAAAGTTAATGAGTTTTCAATTTGTTCTCTTTTTCTGCTATTTACGCTTATGTTTTGGGCCTACTCCACTAAAATAATAATGGGTAAAACATAAATATCTACCTTGATATTGAGTTGTTATGGTGAATATTAGGAAGTTTCCAGTATACCCACAGGAAAAAGTCTTCTTTGGTGTGGATTGGTAGAACCCCAGTTGTCAAAGGTTGCCCATGAAAGCGTACACAGAAACACAGATGGAAAAAACCCTCACACAGGTGAGAGGGAACTTCAAAAAACAGCTTGAAAAAAGAAAAACCTGAAGTGATGAATTATTAATCCAAAACATGTACTGCTTTCAATATTAGCACAACTTCTAATGTGATACTTTCCTGTGTATTCTGCCGGTGTCATTTTCCAGATCTTGTCATTCAAACATATACCTAATGCCATTAATTTGTTACAGAACTTTTTAATTCTTTTTTTTTGAAGTGCAGCATATGGATGTCTTCTATTTTTTTTATACCATACATATCTCATTTTAAACTTAGAGGTTTCCATAGTTGTCATTAAAAAGCACGTAGACAAAATATTTTATGGTATCTATAATAAATGCAAAGAAATCAATACAAACAAAACTTGGCTTAGCAAACTGTACATACATAAATATGTTCTTTGTTTTTCAACTTGACATTCAACATTTTTTCCTCATAAAAACTTCTGCAATCTTATTTATTACATCCATTTTTTTTAAACCTTAAAAAAGTGCTTCTCAGATTTACATCTTGTGCATCCAAAGCAAAAGTTAGAACACCATGCCTGAAACAGAAACCACAGGGAATAATACATTGCCATACAAGATTCTTTAAAACTGTATGTTACAAATGCTCTAAAATTCCTTAAGCATTGATTATTTTGTATACTGTAGATAGTGAGAGGGTATTTAACAAAGACTGGCTAATGGGTCGTTTAGAGCAGCACACAGGAAAGGATCTACAGTATCGAGTCCTTGGCTATGCATAGAACAGGGCAATGACCTGGATATAAAGTGGCTAAAAGATCCCAAAAGCTGTACAGAAGAGGCTTCCCTCACATACATTGCATCCTCCTTAGTACCCAGGATGTGTGTGTTGAAATGATGCTACTCAGGTAATACCTTGTGCAGTCTGATATTGATAGACTGATGCGCTTTGAGTGGAGTGCCAGCAGAGAAAGATACGGGCACAGTGGTGACAACAGCAGACAGGTAAAGCTGCCACGCTGCACCCTGCCACCCTTTAAAACCATCTTTCTCCCAGCCAGCACTCCAGCAAAGTCCCCCGCTGTCTCACAGGTCTCCTTCACAATGGAGGAGGACCATTCATGTATTTTAGCATGGGGTGGAAAGAGCGGGCAAAATTGTTTGCCATAGCACAGCTGTAATCCTCCTCAGTCATTGGCACCAGGCATGCCAGCCCGATCAGGAGCAGCAGCAGGAGCTGAAGTGGCAGAGCAGCTCTGAGGACTCTGAGGAAGAAGGATGGGCACCGCCACGCTGGCCCAGCCTCAGAAAGGGAGGAACCTGAGCCACTTCTTGTGGACCTGGGAAAAGAAGATGGGCAGTTGAATACACTAAAACATTACTGCAGCAGAGGTTGCCCTTGGGCACTCAACCTCCCCTGAAGGCCGATTTACAATTTGCACAGACTTTGACTGACAACTGCAGTAGTATTTTTCAGTGAACATGCTATTTCCCTAACACTTTTAAGAGACCCCAGATTTCTAGACTGGGTAGGAAAACACCAAATGATCACAACAGAACTTTGTGATCCCACAGCCCCTTTATCATTTATGGGAAAGACTCTCCACTTAAAGCACTATGCTTTAAGAAGGGGAAAATAAAAGGTGGGCCATACCTGCCATATTTGTTCAATGCATGCTGTCTGAAAAGGTGGGCCTTCTTATTTAAATTGGCCTGTTGCATTTGATTTGCCGAAGTTTCTACATTTGTTTATGTATAAGGTATCCATGAAGGTATAATGAAGAGATCCTCAGTTACATCATTTTCTGTCAATTTCACCAATATACAGCTAATGGGACTTGTTTTCTACAAAGCACATTGTGTTTTGAATCTTGCACAGGATCAGCAGTTAAAACCTACCTGCTCAACTGACTTGACACCATAACCTTCCAAGTGATTTTCTCCCTTATGGTGACGAATCTGACTTGAAATGGCACAAACCTATCGTGTCTATGAGGCAGGAGTGATCTAACACAATATTTCCAAAGGGACACTTCAAAAATCCATTCTATTACTTTAAGGAAAGATAAAGACATAAATTTCACATTTTTCTTTTTGACTGAAACTTTTAAAGAGCTGAAAAGAGTGATTAGGAAAGATTAAATCTGATGGTCTCAGTGTGCTAATCAAATGGAATGGGAAAATATGTATTTTCATGTATTTCAGCACAAGCCAAAAACAGAAGAACTCAGAGCCTTCAAGAAACTTGCTTCAAGACCTCTGCTATTAGGACATTAGGTCCTAATGAATTTTGTCTCAGATGTGTTGCTACAATAATTTGCACAGTTGCTGTGATCATGAGGCCTCAGAAAATCTATGGTTTCCCAGAGTTTAAGAGAGAAAAATTCTCATAAGGAGATGTAGGCAATCAGGCTTATTGGCTGTGGTCAAATGCTTCTCAGTAAAGTAAGTACAGGGTGATGGTTCCTTAGTGTTTCTTTGACTTCCCGTTGTTCTTTTGATCCTGTCTCCCTGATAAATCTGAATCTGTGTGGGGAAGCATCCAAAAATAAAAATATCATCTTCAAAACAATGCCAGGCTTAGCAAGGGTTCCCTTCCCATATGTTCAGAAAAGAATTATTTCTGCTTGAGATTATTTTATTTTCTTGTTCATATATGTATAGCACCCCACTGTGAGGAGTTCAACAAAGCCAGGCAAATTCGGCAAAGTTCAGATGATTAACAGATACATAAACAGCAATGCAGTAGATATGCTAAATTACTAGCTTGAACTAAATATTCCAGCAAGCAGTGATGATCAAAATATCAGATCTTGTGTTGTTTGAATCCACACTATTGTAGCCCAGATGGAAATCTGCTTATTGCATAACATAGGATCACGTATTATAAAGAAGATATTGAAAAGACATGGCACATTAAACAGCATGAGAGCATTCTATATTAAAGCTCAATTAGATCAGGACTTCTACTGTCTGAGAATAGCAAGACAGAAAGTTAATGGACTGAGGCAGAAACAAAGGGAACAAGGAGTGCTTAATTACCTTCCAAGCATTTGATTGCACAGCCTACCTATTTACAAGGCTCTCATTGTATAAATGTTGCTAATTCAAATCAAAAAATGACATTTCTGCAGTTGCTAACTGGTTTGATAACGAGCAGAGTGTAATTTTCTTCATTGTCCCAGAGTCACTCTGGGGCAACATTGGGTGACAAAAGGGGAATGTCCAAAAAGCTGAAGCAAAAGGGAGCAAAATTAATATGTGGTTTTTCTTTTCTTTTTCCTGGGCCTTTAGTAGCACGATCCAGCACTTCTTGCTTTGTGTTTTACAAAAAGAAGTTGTAGTGTAAGCTTGCATGGCTGATCTCAAAAGAAACATAAACTTTCAAAAATTAAAACAATTCACAGCAAACCATTTTTTCATCAGTGAAGTAGGGTACTGAAGAATAATATTGCATGGAAACAATAAAACAAGCAAATAATGAAATGTTACAAAAACATCTTCAGAGGGGATGTTATAAAAAGTTTGAGTGCTGTACTGCCTGTATTTATGGCAGGTGCACCACTGCAATCTACATAATTGGATGAAAAATGGAATAGTTCAGTTCAGCGTGTTTAATAGATTTGGTAAGGAGAGATGGTTAAAATATAAATTGTTAAATAAAAAAGCTCACTATTTTTAAGGACGGAACACCTATTTAGTCTGGCAGGAGAAGGGAAAGCTGAAGTACTGTGTGCCACTTTGGAGAAAAATGTACCTTTCTGTTCTTTTTCTGTTCTTTAGCTATCTCTTCTGACTGCTCCACCATTTGTCACAATGTGAGGAGGGAAAGAGGTAGGGCCATCTGCTACTCACTCCAGTACACCATTCCTACTTAGTAGATGAAAGAGGGAAGCACAGCTGTAGTCCTGGCCAACAGTAGGCTTCTTCATGTCAAGAAATTTTATATATTAATCTAAGTGCAAGAAGTAGTTACCCTTACTTTGAGAGTTTGTAATGTCAGTGATATTGGAACTCTTTAAGTATTTCAAGAGAGGAGAAGCTAATTTACCAGGCTATAGACAGGATGGTCAAAGCGAACTTTAATTTCAGCTCAGAGGGGAACCTTTTTGTAAAGATGATTGCTATTTTTTTTTCCCAAGGGAAATATGGTTGATGTAACCCATCTGTATTGCAGTAAGCATCTGAAAACTTTCAAAAAGGAATTTATCATTCAAGTGAAGCTGATAGAAATAAATAAAGCGTCTTTAATGCTAAGTGACTAATGGAATGCGGAAAACAGGCTTACATTGACAGCGGCACTGCTGACCTAGCAGGATGTTATTTACTGCAGGTAATCAAGAATGGGCCTTAATTTAATATCTTTATTAAAAGGCTACTGCACAAAATATAGGAATAGTAAATTTCATCTGTATGATGACAGATACTGAAGGTCTCTGCAAATACCAGACAATATTGGCTTCTTGCACAGAAAAAAAACTAAGTGAATCCAATAAGTTTAAGAAGCAGCAGTTGTATATGATATTAAAGTAAAAAGCACTAAGTGAGAGCAAGTGAGATAAATGGGAAGAGAATCATGGCAAGCCAGACCCAAACCTTGTGTTCGAGCTACTGTGTAGCCATGAATATAATTTTGTGGGCAAAGACACAAAGAGTGATGTGGTTTGGTCTGCCCCAGGAACAGCAAGTGACCTTTAAAGATGCACTAGTCATATGGGGAGGCTTGGGGAGAGCAGGAAATGGAGGGTGGCACTACGGCACCAAGACTTGAATAGAGCTGCTCAAGAGAGACAATGTAAACACCCCTGAGCAAACTGAAACACTATTTTAATCTTTTAACATTTTAATCACTTTAAAAAAATTCAGAGGCAAAGATCCAGGTGTGCACTTATGACAGCTCTATTAAACTGATGAAAAAAGGGGAATTGCTTATTGGATTTGCTTTCCCACCTAGCACAAAATTATTAGTACTGCTTGGATAAGACTCCAGTTAAATCTACAAAGTAATGTTTGGTTTAATCCTGCACCTTGCTTAGCATCACACTATATATGCCTGTCTTTTTGTGGTGATAATGGAGAAGGCAAAGTGATATGATACTTTTTATAGACAAAATATGGTCCCTTTAATTTTTTAGATGAACTTTCCTTCCGAACTTCTTGTGTGATAGACCTTTTAAGATTGACTTTATTTCTCCTTTACACTAAACTCTAACAGGGTTTGCTGATCCAGTGCAAGATCAAACACAAAGTACTCTGATCAGAGGCATATCAAAATATTAAAGAGCACAGTGACAGCTTGTACTGCATTATCAGTTAAAACCACATTATACACCAACCACAACCTGTCTGGCTTGCGCATTTGATTAAGTTTCCTATTCAGCAGTGACTCATTCGTATTCCATGCTTGTCTGAATGACAAATTGAACATTGTGTTGTGCTGCTACAAGATGTGTTAATAAACAGTGCTGGAAAGCCTTGATCTGAAAGGTGCCGCAGCAACGCCACTGCTAGAACAGGGGTTGATCTCAAAGCTGCAAAGCACTGCTAGCTGCTCTTCCAGCCAGGGGCTCGCCCCTACAACCAGAAACCTCAGAAGGCTGGCAGAAGTGGTTTGACTACACAGGAGAGTGGAAAAGCACACACAATGTGTTCCTTGAGTACAATGGTGCTAGTGCAAGCATGCTGATCTGTCAAAGACACAGTCCCTTCCTCCTCACTGTTAGTGGCTGCAGAGTAAAGCCCCTCTCCTCCCTTTTTTTCCTCCCTACAAGAAACAAAACGCCAAGCTTCATAGCACACTGGAGCTGAATAATTATTTTTCTTTCTCCATCAGATGGAAAGATGGAGTTTAAATCTATCCCCTATTTTCTATGTGGTTTCCTTTTGTTTCAAAGGAAAAAAATCCTTAAAAATAGGAAACTTCTTAGTCTGTGTGGAAGCAGCAAATGATACTTTTTCTATTTGTTACACGGTTTTATATCTACGCGACTTTACTCACAGTCTCTAACTACACATGTAAAGCAAACTTCTTAAAAGAAGCATTTATGTAAATATCTACATGGTAAGTAGTTTTGCTCTTCATTTCATTTATAATGAGAATAAACTCTTAATTTTGGTCATGAAAAATGTAATACTTTTAAGCTATTTTTTTTATCTGCTTGTTTGTGGCTCAATCACCGTATTAAATCTAGTGTTGACTTCTTTCTTTGACTCTAACAGGAGTTATTTTTTTAAAAAATTACTTAATTTTGTGTTTTCTTCTTTCTAACATAAAATTTTTGACTCTATCAGGAACTTTTTTTAAAACAAATCAGTTCATTTTTGATATGTAGGGAATAAATGAGATTTAGGGTTAAATGGGATTTATTATTAAATTTAATAAAAACAAATATGCCTTAATCACACTTTCTGATTTTTTTAGCAGTGTGCAAGACACTGTAACAGCAAAAGATGTCCTCTTTACACACGTTGGCTTGCTCATTTGCTATTTTTTTTTTAAAAAGACCTTCATAACTGTAGAGGCTAGTAAACCGATCAGTGAAAGAGCGAAGGTACACACATCACACTGACAACAACGAGAATGCAGAAGCACTGTTAGCTGCAGAGATGACAGGTTGCTGGAGACACTGTGGAAAGCAAGAAGCCGTAGCTGCAAGCCTGCTCTCTACTGGTCAGACAGAGATGGGGCAGTGCCATGGCAATGTTAGCATGTTATATTGCAGTCGTCTGAGGAGGGGAGAGAAAGTGATCCCGAGTCTCAATACTCTCAAATTCTGACTTGTAGTTTTGAGTCTAAAGTATAGAAAACCCACAAACTGAACAAAACGTTTCAGGGGGAACAAAAAAAAAGGAAGAAAAAAAGGAAAAAAATAATAAAGAAAGAAAAGAATGTTAGTATGTCTCATCCAGATCTGTGGGTTTTGTGAATTCTAGAATATGATACTGGCCTATTACCTGCCTTAATTTCATATCTAGAGGTAAAGAGGATGATAGGAAGTGTTTGCCATGAACTTACTAGCATTCCTCTTAAATCACACCAAAATAAAATAATCATTACATATCATAAGTGTAAACACACACTCATCCTGATCAGGCATATGAAAAATACACGTTGATTACATGGAATTTCTGTGAAGCAAATGCCACAGATGTCCAAGGATTAGCCTGTATCTCTGTTTAACAAAGAATTTGAAGTAATTTAAAGGCCCTTTTGCCAAACGATTAACAAAAGGGAAGTTACCACTTGTGTAAGTCCTGACCACCTGATGGAGCCAGTGGGACTGAGAGGAATCACGGCCAATTTCTATCATCCTCTTGGCGTTCTAGAACAGAGTGCGGAAACCAGGAGAATAAGGTACCTGCTATGTGGACTGCTGACAGAGGGTCCAGGCTGTGAGAGACTACATTTGCCCCGTGGCTGTTTGCAATGAACAGGGGGTAAAGAAAGAAGAATGTTCAGTCCAGGCAAATAAAGACAAGCTACTGATGAAACTAAATTAAAAGTGCAGCAAAGGAAACATAAAAAAATAAATCAAATGAAGTGACCAATATCCATGAACCAAGGAAACTGGCTTTTCTTTGCACCTAGCTGAGCTGAGGTCCAATGAAAATTATTGGAACATACACAGTGAACTGAAAAATAACAGTTTAGACATTATGTTTATGAACAGTAGCTCTGGGTTTTAAAAAAAGTCTCTGGAAATTTAGTTCAAATAATCTGTAATATGAAATAGATGCTATCTTATTCAGTTGAATATGGAAAAATTATATAGATTTAAAAATGCACATGAAGAGAAATTATTATTTTCAAGGAAAAAAGGACCAGAACACTCCTTTGACAAGTTTTGCCACTCCTTCACCTCATGATTTTGAAGGCCAAATAACTGTAGGGGCATTCTTGCACTCACAGCTATTTGCTGGATTATTTATGCAGTTAGATATCTATAATTCTGACTGTATTTCTTTTCTATTAGTATTTATTTATTCAGCATCAGCATATTTGGCATTGAAATTCTAAACAGTATCACTTTAGTCTTCAAAATGGTGTGGCTGCAGAACCCAGAATTTTGAAAAAAAGACCCAAGGAATTTTACAGCTTAGCTATGAATTATGGAGGAAAAAAAAAAAAAGGAAAAAAAGTAAATGAACAATAACAAATTAGAGACAGACACATCCTTATTAAAATAATAAAATGAAACCTATCATAATTCTACATGCTCTCTAGACAAAGATTTATGGTAAAATACTTCTCAATTTCCTGTAATGGTCAGGCAACCTTCTATTACATCTGTGATAACAGAGTTATTAGAAATTATTTAGGTTTAAATTTAAAAGACAAAAGCATCGACCTCTGAAATAAAATGTTAAGGTTTATATCCTTTCTCCTTTGGAAAAGCCAGTATTCCTTTACATTCTCATACTAGCATCTAAAAGGAAACTAGTGAATGTAAACAAAAATTAAAAAAATAAATCAATTTCAAGAGCCATAAATTTATCAAGACAGAACTCAGAGGCTTTACAAAAAAAAGTGCAAATGGAAAAACAAAACAAAAGAAAACAGAACTAATCTGATTGTCTTAAGAACTAAGGAAAAAAGCAAATTAATCAACCGATAGAATTGCAGAAAAAGACAAAATAATTGCCGTTCCAATTTGGGCTCAGAGTATGGAAGTGTTAAGTACTAGGCATGTATAGCTATATTTCTTGAATTTTGTGCCAGCGATGTAAACGGACAACTCCAGAGTTGCCATCATAGCCATTGATTAGGTCCTGCGCAACTAGCTGGTTTGAATAATGTTTTGTGCCCTTCAGCTCTACTTAGCCATTCATCCAAAGTCTCAATAAGACCATCTGCAACCTGCATCAGAAATGACAAAAAAACTTATTGAGATTCTTGATGAAGCAGCTCTGAAGAGAAGGCCAAACAGAAATGGAGGACTGATTATACCAGACAAGACCAGACTTTGGGGTGCTGCCATCACTAGAGCAAAATACAAGAGACACGACATGCCATACCATGGTAAACCAACCACACTGACAGCCCTGGTTTCAGATAGTTTTTACCACTTCTGATTTCATGCAGGATGGGATATGCAGCAGGGTTGGGGAAAGCAGCTGTGTTTTGCTTTTGGTTTATGCCATTTCCTTTCCTAACAAGTGAGAAGGGGTGACTTCCATCTGGCTAGAACTGCTGTAGACATCTATAGCTACCACCCAAGAGGTGGAAGAAAACAAATGACATGAAATTACCGTTCTCTGTCTGCTTGGAGTGCTTCTTCCAGATACAGGACTCACTGAGCCTGATGTGTCTAATTCATCAGAAGACCATGAGGACAATTCCTAAAGTTCAGAAGGAACGGAGCTCAGAAATAGAGCAACTGGCTGTACAGGTAAGCAAACTACAAAAATTACCCTGAGTGAAATTCCAGCAAACTTATTTCCAAGGTAAATAAAATAAAGCAGTCAAATTTTGTTACCAAATTTTAAAATACTAAAGCATTATATGTTTTCTCTGTCAGCCCTAAAGGAAAAGAAAAGCAAACAGTAGTTAAAATTTCATTTGTTTAGGTAACACATTTTCCACCAAAGTCAATACAGGGGAAAAACCAGTTGTTCTTTACTGGCTGTGAATTAAAAGAAGAGTTTGGTACTACCAAGATTTTAATTAAACAGGCAGAAATCCACTAGGAGGAGAGAGAGCTGAGTTCTTGTGCTTTAAGCACTCTGCTAATCCAAGTCCCTTAAGAAAAGTGAAATAAAGGAGAGCCTTGAAATCTTTACTCTGCATCTGTCACTGCTGGTGAAGACATACGTGCAACTCCTTCTCAAACACCTGAGACACATGACACCTTGAAAAGATTTGGACTATAGCTCAAAGCCTAAGAAGCACATATAAGGGACTCCTTACCCTATTACAGAATTTATTTTATGCTTTTTTTCCTCTCTTTGACAGAGTGCGCATTAACTTTCTTTCCAGTGACAACTGACATACTGTTATTTTCAGTACTGCTACTGGAATAATTATCTCATATACTTTGCCAGTTGACTGATTCAGTAATAGCAGGGTAAACAAACCAAGAAGTTCAATAATTATTGCTAAACCAAGTAGAAAAAAAACATTGAATTTAAACCCCCTCCATATCAGAAGAGATATTTACATTATGAAGTTTAAGATTACTTTATGATATTCAAGATTACATGTTCCATCTTGATAAGCACTGCAAACCACAGAAACAGAGAAACCAATAGCAATGATCAGAGAAAGGCAGTCGAAACAGCAGGAAACGCGCTCAGTGAACAGAAAGGAGTAAAAAGACGTGACTTACCAGTTGACTACTTGAAATGTCTAGAATTTTCTCTAGGTCTTTAATATGACGTGTAACCTCTTTCAAGAGGAGCTTCAGTCTGTTTCCAATGACATGTACCTTTTCTTTGGCTTCAAGACAATCCTTGCCTTCAGCATTGACTAGCAATTGGCAAGACATATCTTGTAGTGATGCCACCTTCAACTGCGACTCCAGCAGTTCACGTCTGATTTGCTGTTGCCAAGGCAAACATTAATTTTTTTTAATAGCAGTCAAAAAAAAACCAAAACCAAAAAACCAAAAAAGTAGAACTCACAAACCCCAAAATTTGAAATTAAAGAAATGGAAGAACAAAGAGAAGCCATACAAATTTCTAATCTGACAGGAAGATACACAGCAGCCTAGTAGTTGGCTGAGATTTAAAATCACGTGTTGTGCTACTAAGAAAAGTGAGTGGTATTTGCTCTCAAGGTAAAGTCAGTCACTGACACTGGTCCCACAGTTCTGTAAAATACAGTGCTAACCCTCAAGAGAAAGAGAAATCTGATTAGTTCTTTTTATGGTGATGTGTTTTGGGAGAGAAAAGGGTGATTATAGACCTACCATCAGAAGTCTGTGATGATCCTGCAGTATTTCTGAGTCCAGGTTTGGATTGATGGGCACAATTTCATTTTTTCTTCTGTCAATATTCTCCAACCAAAGCAGCAAACCATGGCACAGTTCATGGAAATCCTGCAAACAATGAATCATGGTTTTAACAGGGTAGCAGAATATTCTAGTCAAATTCAGGTTTTTAATTTACTCTCTGATGTGTTCTACTAGCTAAATAAAATAACTTCCAAGAAGTATACAATAGACTATGAGGATATTATTCCAGAGATGAGAAACTTTGTAAATATTGGGCTGTAAATACGTGTTTTAGGTAGCACAGGTGTATCCTTGAGAAAAGCAGATGCCGAAGCCGTATTTTGGCTTTCGCGGGCAAATTTCAGATGGATCGTGAGCACACCGAGTAACTAAATGGTTTATATTTTCATTATGTGGGCTTGTTTCATTATGTGGACAGTTTGAAACAGGCAGAGCACAGACCTGGCACTGTATTAATGCATCCTGCAATGAGCTGCGCCAGTCCTCGATCATGCTGCACACGTGCTCCCAGCGCACATTCATCTGAGACAGGCGCTCCTGAAGCCTCTTGCTCTCCTCGCTGTCAGACTGAGTGAACTCTGAGCTGCACAGATTGATGGACAAGATGATGGCTTTGCGGTTATCAATTGCTTTCTGCAGCTCCTTGATGATGAGACAAAGGGGGAGAAAGAATGGAAATTGGTAAAATGTGACTTTCAGGAAAAAAAAAAAAAGTAGAGAAGGCACCACAAGGCTGCAATGGTTTGCCATCAGCAGCTGCCGAAAAGCACCATGCTGTAACCGTCCCTTTACTCTGGATATGACATTTCTGGAGTCACTCTGTGACTCTGCAAATGTTCACTCTTTAACATCTACTAAATTTTTACTGTCAGCATAAACAAGAGCAAGCCAAATAAACTTATAAAGTCTTAAAAGCCTGAAGTCAGAGTTGGATTTTAAAGATCTGGCTCATGTTACAGATATTTTAAAGACAGAGTAGGTCCAACAAAATTTAAAGATGTAGCACAACTGTGTTTTTAGCTCACAATAAAACTTTTGCCCTCACTTCTCAGTTTTGCTGATAAACATGAAAACCAACATATTTTCAAGTGGAAACTGCTGTCATCAGTATTTTAAAATAAAAACTTTTACTGGGAGAAACAAAAACATACAAAAAGCAGAAAGCACTTCAATTTATAGAAGCACAACTTGAATAAAAACTCTGATACGTTTACACTGGAAGCCACAAAAGAAACTCCACCTCTTTTGGTTTGGAGGGTACTAATGGGCTTTCAAAGAGAGGGTGAGATAAGAACAGAATTCTTATGAAATGCCCTGTTTTCCACCTACTTTACAGCATTTACTTAAAAGCAGGATGTCACAGTAACCTTTGCAGTACTTATGGCAGCTATATTTGGATTGCAGTGAAGATGAGCATCGACGTGCTTCACATGGATCACTGCCGGAAACAGCCTTTACTATCTGTTCACCTCATCCCTGGCATGAAGCACAGTGCATTTTGACATTGGATCCCATATTTTTGTGCCCATGCTTGTAAGATACTAGTAACTGAATGTGAAATTGCGGACCACCATATTTGCAGATTTTTATAGCTGTGAAATTTACAAGTGAGATGAAAAAGTAACATTCACATCTTGAGGCACCTGAGATGACAGAATAAGAAAAGGAATGTTGCAAAAGGGGCATCAAATTTTTCCTCTGTTGTACTGGTGACACTGTGGGTAGGTTACAATCCCATTGGACTCCTCCTTCCTCCACACAAAGCAGTAATGTCTCAATGAGGCATTTCTTTTGAAGCAGCTTTTTTGTTACCAATTTGAATAGAAAGAAAATTGATCTAACTTGACACTTTTTAAAAAGTTGTATTAATTTGGGTGACATCAAGAGTTATCTGTACATTTCAGAATTACAGAATTGCCACAGAATTACTATTCCAAAACTTCATTTGGATAGCCAGTGGTATATTTTCCTTCCAAAAGGTGATTCAGAAATTCACTTTCCCAGTTACTTTATTAGAAGCAGCCCACTACGTGGAGAAAATCAGCTGCAATTATTAGCAACCTCTTCAACATACCTGATGCACTCAGTTTTAGTAGGTAACTCATGGTAAAGAGAAACAAAACTCACTTTCAGTTTTTTAATTCTGAGCTCAATAGTTTGTATGTCAGTGCTGAGATCAAGGCGCTGGAGCTTCTCCAGTTCCTCTTCAGTTTCTCCCAACCAAGCCCAGATGCTGTTAAGGTCAGAGTTGAACTGCTGCCATTGCTGAAGGTTCTGCTTCATCCTCAGCTCCTTGCTCAGAGCTTGAGCCTGGATTAATTCCCACCTTTCAATTACACCTGGAATTACAAACACCAAATTAAACAAAAGCAAAAAACTCACTAGCTACACACGCACATATTGCATAAATTGAACACTGCTCAGTACAAAAAGATGCTCCATAAAAAGCCTAAGCCACAAACACTAAGCACTTCAAAAACTAATTTAGATTGAAGAAAGGCACGTTAGAGAGAAAGAATGAAGAACCTGTATGATTCCAGTCAACAGGCAATTTTATTGCTTTCTAATGTCAGACTTCTATGAGCAGAATTAAGCTGATACATGCAGATCTCTAAAACAGGATATACTGGCAAAAAAAGTCATCTTAAATTACCAGACAAGTGCAAACCGGACAAGAAATATTAATATATCTAACTAACCATGCATTTATTATTTTCATTGGTAGTTGTGCCTATCACAGTGTAATGGTCACAGCTCCCTATATTTGCCTTAGCTGCTGCTGATGCATTGGATAAACACCTGCACTAAAAATAAATAAATTAGGGGCTATTTCTTCTTGCTAGTTATCTTGAAATCCTAAGGCAGAAGGACAAGTTGTACCATTCCATCAACTTAAAATTTACAAATAAAGACCCACTGCGAAATAAAAGAGACTATATGGGTAGCATATCTTGTCAAGCTAAGAATGGAGATGATGCCTTTATAGTCTCTGGAAATCCAAGTTTTCACAATCCAATACTTCTTGTTCTACAGTTGATGTTTAAAATTAGTCAGGTGAATACTTCTATCAGATGAAAATAAATTTCTTTACTGTAGGCAGATAATCTCAGAGGTGAAAGCTAGTATTAGGTGCTTTGTACAGCAATATAAGCAAGCTTTTTCATGAGAAATCTTACAATAAAAACCCACTGCATCCGCAGGGACCTCCTGAAATGCTTAGGGTTATGCCTCATGATATAAACAAGTTCTTAAAATGGACTTGTATCCCTAAACTCTTCATAGGGCATACACAGAGAATACTTGATATTCCTCACTATTCCTATTAAAAAAATGTTAAACAGAACATGGAAACAGACAGTCATGTAAATATATATGTCAGCAAATAACACCAAGTGTTTATTCAGCAAATCTTTGCATGTTCGCTGCTTTCCATAATTACTGTTCACCAAATGAACTATGTGTTACTTACCAGCTGTTTGTGTTTCAGTACTGTTCATGTTAATGAGTCCTGAAAATTTTTCTTCTTCCTCCTTCAGTTTATATCCAAGCCTTCTTACCGAGTCTATACTTCCACTGCATTCACCTAGCAGTTTCATCTGTGTTAACAAACAAAATATTCCTTTTCAATATGCATTGTATGGGGCTAAATATATAGACAGTGAGAATTCCAATGCAACTTCCAGAAATTTCCAGAAGTAAGTATAAGTGTGAAGAAAAAGATCTATTACTTTAACAGCCTGTGCTGATAATACAAAAAAAGTATACACAGATGATAAAGGCCTAATGCATAAATTATACAGAAATAACTTAACACCATAATGCCAAATTGTTCTAGATGTCTTAGGTGGCATCTTTTCTAAATGTTAAGACACTATGGCAAAGACGCTAGAATATTGATAAAGAAAATTACCTTAAATGTGGAAAATTACTATGCATCCAAGAAGCTAATTTTTGAATTCTGCCCTTAATAAAATTATTTGAATGGCTTAGTCAGAGATTTATCTTTCAGAAAACCTCTCTGAGAAAGCTTTTTAATCAAGAATTCCATATATGCAAGCTTGCTTATATGATGCATGCTTCTAATTTATTAGCAAGATGAATACCTTGCCTGAAGCTATAAAACCTGCTTTTAAAAGCAGAGGAATTTCAAACAAGGACATCATTATTAGATGGATAAAAGCATGTTTAAGAAGGTACTTCTAGACATCTGCAAAAATGTCATAGGAAAATAAATTCCTTAGAGTCATATTCCTCTAATCTTATGGTATTGTAAACACACTAATAACATAAACAACAATAGCATGTGCTTAAGGGTAGTAACCACACAAGTGAGTCTGAGAAGCAGTGACAGCTCATTGCCCTGCTGAAGCAGCTGCACTTCCTTCAAAGGCTAAGCTAGGCTAAACTTGGAGTGTATTTTTGACTGGGGCTCCAAAACACACGCACATATCCCTTGTAAGTGGAATCCAGCTCTGGTCCTGTAGGTGTCTTGCTACGGATGATGTTTTCTGTTTGCTGTATCTGGAAGCGACTGGTGTCCAAGGCCTTGTCCAGCTGGCGGATATGTGCTTCCAGGGCACCTGGTTCACCTGTATCAAAACCAAAAAGAGGAACTGTCACCCCAACTTTTCCAAAGGTTGGTTTTTTTTTTCCCCCCCCTTTACCCAGGCAGAATAGATATTAGAGATTAGACAGTGAAAGAGAAATGTGGTGGCAGCAGAGTAAGTGGTACAATGTCAAAGCTAAGTGATAACTAGTTACATTAGAGAGTATTAGCAACCTTCAAAAGATGATACCAATGAACAAGCTTGCCCTAAGCATACTATAGAAGAGTCCACAGTTTAAAGAAGGCTTGCAAATTATTCTGAAGTGACTTTTCCCCCAAACTGAATGCCTTGTCTTTTTTTAAAGACAAACTTCTCAGCAAAACATACTCTAACCTCACTGATTTTGGGAAACATCTTGCTCCCTTTCACAAACACTGTCAAATAAAACCCTGTAACCCAAATCTCCATTTGTAAGATCTAAATCCATGTAAAAATTAGATAGCTCCATTTCTCTTCATATTATTTCTCCCCACTAAAAAGCAATAGAATTTGCATCTCCATGAAAGGATTCTATAGACTAAAAGTGGCATACAAATGCTAAGTGATACTGTTATAATCATATTGTCAAAATCCATAGATGACTGGACATCTTGGAGGCCTGCAGCAAGTAGTCCATGATTGCTTTGGGCAACCACAGTAAGCAGCAAAATTTATAGCATTTTTCCAATTACGTACTTAACAAAGATCATGCGTAACATATCCGCAAGGTGGTATTATTCATTCAAGCTATTGGGAACCAATATCAATGTTTTTGAAGCAGGACTAACTTGTAGTTTCCTTATAGGAGTCAGCTGAAATTTGTGAAATAAATTAGCTACAGACAATTCTAATTGAACCAGGCTGCAGCCTAGAGGACCATATGAGATCCTTCTCATGCATAGTCTACCACTATGCCTGATTTCCATCTGTTTACAAAGACAGTTTGACTTTATTCATAAAGACACAATCAAAAACATAAATAGAGAAAGAGAGCCTTCTGCCCACCTAATTACAGAAAATGGAGCGTCATGGATGGTTAATCTTTTTTTCATATAAAACACCACCTCACCCCAAATGGACAGGACAAAGCATTCAACATTGTTTTTCACTCACTACTTAAAAAAAAAATTTCATGGGTCAGAAAATTAAACACAGTTTTTTCCATAAGTACGGCTACTATTCATACCCTTAATCAATAATATTATTTCACTAAGTTGGGAAGTAAATAAAAATGGGTGGTGAACCTGAGGCTTGTGTCACAGACACTAAGATTTTAATTGTTTGCTTTTTGCAATGAAGTCATTATTTAAAAAGAGGAAAACTGAAATTATGAGAAAAGGTATTTGCAAATGTATCTATTTCCTCCAAGAGTGTCATTGAACAAATGAGACAGGGGGTATAATCTTGTGCAATGAGAAAAGCAAATAATTTTCCAAGATATGAGACTAAGATAAAGACAATATCTGAAATTGACATTTTGATGACATGTAACAACAACTAATCTAAAAGTTTATATCTGAGTGATAATCCAAGGTGTGGCTATATTTAAAAAAATAAAAAAATAATGCAAACCTGAAAAAATAGGTATTGTTCTATACCTTTTCCTTCTGCTTCAAGATGTAACAATGTATTAAGTCTGGTCGAGGACACCAGATTAAAAAGATCAATCAGATCAGTTTAGTTCAGTTAGCCAAGGTGGGAGGGCTGATACTTCAGACATCATTGTTTCATCCAAGCCCCCAGTGGTATCTTTAAGCACAGTAGTAAAGCAGGATGATACTCCTAAGTTAATATGTCAACGCTGCTGTGTAAGAAATATTTATTTTGTAAGTTGTGAAAAGATAGCAGATACTAGGAGAAGAGAAAGAAGTTATGCTTGTGCACCATGGTATTTGCACCTGGCTGTGCTTAGCCTTTTAGATGCCTACCAGAGATATTTTTGAGGGCGTTTTCTGTGAGTGTTACATAGGCCTCAAGAGTTTCAGGGATCTCTACATCTGAAAAAATAAAAGCACAATCTGAATTGATGGCTCAGCACTGGCCATCCCCTTACAGCAGGAGCTCTTTACATGAGATGGATATAATAAATTGTTCCAATAGCAAACATTCTCTCTGGAGAAGGAAAAAGATGAAGACTGAAACACAGGGAGGCCGCTACAAAGTCTCTTAAGATCCAGGCTAACCTGACTCTTTCCAAAGTAATGACCTGGAAAGCAAAAGACAGCCACAAGATCACAGTAAAATACACTGGTATATCTTATCCCACAACTGGCTCCATTTAGGCACTCTCATTTATTAAGATTTATTACACAAAGTACAAACACTTAGAAAGGATTTCCAACTTCACTGGAGAATAAGACCCAAGATCTCACCTCAGACTAAACCCTCATTTGCTGGAGTCTTGCCTGCATCAGGGCAGAGTCAGGATTTACTTAAACCCTTGATGATTTTCTCAGTGGGTCTCTCCCACAGCATTTCATCATTAGTTTGTCCTGCACCTTTTGCCATATCCAGTATAATTTCTTCTAGTCAGAATAACTTAGGACACAGGGCTGTTACAGATGACAAATCCCATCTGGCAGGCCTCATGCACAGATACACAGCCAATTCCCTGCCACATCATGTATGTCTCTGACATTTTCCAAGGCTGTTGTCACCCAGGAATCTCTATCACTGTCTCGAAGGCCAGAGGGCCACTGAGGTAATTTAGGAAACACTATTTAAAGTCATCAGGAGCTATTTAAAGTACTTTTCCATGAGAATCTTGGCCACACAATCACACATAAAACATCTGCCTTTTTTTCACCTGGAGCGAACAGAGCACTCAGTCTGCCACCGTACCTGTTATGCCAGCTGCTCCTCTCAGGTAGAAGTCTTTTTCTTGCCCTCCGTCTTCCTCTGAGTGCAGTGCCCGTGAAACAGCTGTCTCCAGGTCCCTGCTAAGGTCGTAGTCATGATCCCACTCCAGGGGGATGGAGTCCACGCTCGCAGGGGTATCTCGCCCTGATCGCTCGCTCCTCAGTGGCTGGGAAAGAGGCAGCGAAAGGTTGGAAGAGGGGTGCGGGGAGAGAACGCTGTCCGCAGATTTGTCATGCCAGTGTATGTCAGAGAGATCTGCTGATTCATCCAGATCCACCTCTCTGTCAGAGAGGTCGTGCTCGTCATCTGTTAGCTAGAAGCGTAATGCAAACAGAAGCCATCAATGAAACGTGCAGAGGCACTGCATGGTCAGCCTGGGTCAGTGAAATTAAGTAGCATTAGGTGACAGACACACTGGTGGGGTTTTAATTTTGCACATTTCCTTTTGCACTTTCCCTTCATTATTTTTAAGGGGTACTAAAAAAAACAAAACAACAAAGATCAAAGTGCCAGCTCATTTTAATTACTCAAGGCACATAAAGTCTCACATAAGACAAATATCTCCAGACTTTTACTGATGTTACTTCAATGCAAATATTAAGTTAGGAAAATCTGTGGAATAAATTAACAGAAAGCGTAAGTGATCTTTATCATGAGTATTGCTCTCTCTATGTTATTTCGTATTTTGAAACCTCTGGATTTTGTTCCTTTCATTCAGCAGAATCTGATCTACTAAAAATTGTTTTCCTTTCACTTTCTCGTTTTGTTTTCCTTTCCCACTTTTCAGCTTGTGTTCAATTCTGGAGACAAATTTCTGTCTCTTCTGATGAGAAAAATCATTTTATCATCGTGTTTTTTTAAAAAATCAACTCACTAAGCTGCCAGTCAAACTATCTGACAGTACAGGGAGATGTTCTTACGACCAGTACCACAGTACTCTCATGAATAACATTTTATAAATCTCCAATTTGCAGGGATTTTCATGATGATTTACAGAAATTCCAGATCTCGTCAGTTTGCTCTCTGAACAGGGACAAATAGCATGTAATGGAAGGGAGGCAGACGTTCAGGGTTGCAACAAAATTTAACCACAGGATTTTTGGAAAGTTGCATAAGTTTCATTTCAACATCTTTCCTGATTCTCACATTTGTAAAATGGCAAGGAACCAAAGAAGTAAAAACATATGTAAATATACACACAGGAAGGCGGATAAGTTTCTTGTGATAGCGCTCCACTCGCCCGAAGACCTCTTGGCAGTAACGATGCAGCTCATCTAGTTCTTCTTCAATCACAGCTGCATCCAGGGGCTCACTTTTCTCAATGAGCTGCTCACCTTGCACAATTATCTGCTCAATTTTGTTGTTGTTCAGGGAAATTTCTTGCTGGAAAGCCTGTGTAAAAGAAAAGCCCATGCTTTATCAACAAAATCAACATGACAACAATCTGGGTAATTAAAGATGCAAGCCTCAAGAGTTTTACAGAAAGAATGGTGTGGGTAACAAACAGGGATTGTGCCAAATACTCTTGTCATGAGCAACAATGAGCAATTAAATTAAATTTAGCATTCCACAGTCTTTCAAGCCAAAACCAGTGATACTTCATGGTTTACCATCTCATTCCTTACTTGTTGAATTTGGAAAGAAAGCTCTTCTCTAAACAAGCCATGCTAATGACCAAATGTCTAGAATGAATACAGATGCTAAACCCAGCACAGTGGAATTTTGGATAATGTGACATTTGGTATTGTTCTTTCCAGAGAAAGAGTTTTGTGATGCAGAAATGGTTGAGAAATGTAGTAATTATGAAATATTAGCAATAATGGAGACCTTACATAAATATTTTTATTAACATTTTCTACTTTGATTAAGGAAAGTACACTATCACCCCTGGTTTTTCTTTTCACATTTTTCACAGGTAAAAGATCTTCTATTTTGGCAGAAAAGTACATATTGGAATCTGAAATAACTCATAATTTTTGAGGATGAAATCTTGGCCTGCAAGTAAAGGAACTGCTTCAGGCTGCATTTCTGCATAATGTTTCTTAAAATTACTTTCCCATCATGCATGGGTTTTTTTTCCCCCTTTCCTTCATCCCTCCTTCTCTAACTACCCAGTCATTCTTTACCTTAAGTTGCTTTATCTTTGCTTGGACATCACACTCTGAGAAATGCTCGATGTTGGTCAGCTGCAGGTCCATCTCTGTTAGCCATACCAGGATGCTGTCACGTGCTGTTTCAAACTCCTCCCGCTGCCCAATAAAATGCTGGAGGGTGGAAAATTGAGTGGTATGAAATGACCAGAAACACGAAAACCCCCAGCAATAGTAGGGAAACTACTTTCATCCCCATCAAACCCAATTTAAACTCAGTACACCTCCTTCTTTCATTTTCTACGTGCTTTCTAAGGTTCCTTTTTAGGTAACACCATCTAGTGCTGCAATTAGTTACCTTCTGTGAAGAAGGTTTGATGTCACCAAGCATTTCCCTACAAGTCTGTACTTTGGTTACTTTGGACTAAGTGAACTGATGAGCTTCCTTCCTCTTCCAAAGGTAGAAATTCCCTCAAAAACACTGTGCAAATGCATTAACTGAAGGCTGCTGAAGTACCCTTGATTCATAACTAGCGCAGTGAAACTGAAGTCTTAAAAATGCAAGAATACCTTCAGTCTGCGCAGGATGGAGGTCACTCTCTTTTGTAAATTGTCCCATCTCTGGTTCCCCTCGTGGACCATCTGCTTGAGGCTGCCAGCGGAGTCCGTGCGGTTCTCCCGTGCCAGGCGCCGATACTGCTTATTGATCAGCTCCAGCTGAGTCAGGCTTTCATGCACTTGTCTCTGGAAAGCCTAAAGCAGTATGAACAAAAGACACCTTAAGAATTTTAATTACTGAAATCAGGATACATATATAGATCTCTTGCCTTATTTTGACCCTCCTTCTGCATCTGACTTATGTAAGCCAATAAATTCCACTAGCTGGAGACATTTCCTGAGGGCTACCTTACAGAGATGATGCCTTCTGATTAGAAAAGCAAAACCAAAAACGAAACAAAAATAACAAACAACCCTCCAACATACCCAAAAAAGTTTTTAGAATTGCTATGGTTCACTGAATGAGAAATTGTGACATAAATATCCACTACAAAGGTAGAATCAGTACAAAAAAAAAGTTCCTTTCTTCTGCGAAATTATATGCTTTTATATTTGAGAACAGAAGTACAAACAAGGAACATGAAACTCTTCTTTAAAAAAAAAGGAACAGAAATCCGAGATTCCTGTGGCTTCGCTGGATTTCCTTTCACATATTGCATTTGCTGAAATACAAATGTTGAAGAGAATTGAGAAATTGTTTATTCTGAAACATGACACTAAAAGAGGTATCTCTTTATATGTAGTGTACTGGTGTGTAAGTAAGTTTTGTCTTAAAATATTCACAGAAAAGAAAATGTCATGAATTCCCATGCCAACTTATGTCTGGGCAAATGTTTGCACCATGTGCTTTTGGTGCTTGCTCTGCTGTTACAAGAGCCACAGAGACACAGCTGAGCTGCACAGGTGACTTAGCCCATGGCTTTTATGTTGTGGCTAGCAACCATGAAGCTTGGAGGAAGCACCTTGTAAAGAAATGACTGAATTAAAACTACTATTACTACTACTACTACTACTACTACCACTACTGCTACCAATAAAACCAGAATATTTTTTCAAAAATCTACTTTTTTTCTTTTCACACCACCGAAACAGAAAAGCAATCAAAGGAAGACCTAAAAACCAAGATTACACCAGATCTCTTTTGAATACAAGTAGGGTTTGGATCCCACTGCAGTTCTACAAACTTGCTGTCTGATATTCCTCACAATGCAATAAAACAGTCAGTTCTCTTCCAAAACTAGACATCTCTGTTAATAAGGACTGTAGAACTGGGATAGGAAATAAACTTCTGTAGAGAAATTTTAATTAAACATGTGAGTTTTCTGCATAAAAAGAAATATCTACCAAGAAAAACTTCATACCACACCATTCAAAGTCAAAAATGAGATAAGCACATTTCTCCTGTAATACCAGAGAAGAAAGGAACCGGTTTGGAAAAAGATCAAATTCTGTAGAGTCCTCTCAACAAAATTATTCTCTTCATTTAATGGCCATCAAATTGGGTAGAGGACAACCAAAAAGGAGCAAATGTGCTTGCAGTTAGGGTGAAATGATCATAGAACTGAATTAATTTATAATTGCACAATTGTTTCTATATTGGAGGAACAATTCTGACTCTATTTACTAGGATCATGAAATCTACAAGTGTGCAGTTGTTGTTTCACCTGTTACCAAGCCTTCTCCAGCAAAAAAACAGCTGTTTAATTGCCTTCCATTTTTTCATCTCAGCTACACAAGAATTCATTTGTTGCATTCCTTCCCGTAACCTCCTTTCATTTCTCTATAAACTACTGGTGAGGAAGGAGTTTGGTTTTGTACAGTGAAGTCAATGACAACCATCTCTGACCTCTGTGCTCAAGAACTGAAAGGTTCCTATATGGTCTAATGAGCTCCTTCTGTTACGTGCTGGTGTTTTTTTTAAATTAAAGTGCAGATATGGAGAAGAAAATAAAATCAGAAAAAATGCCTAGTTAAAGCAGAAACCTGCTTCTGTTAGTATTTGTAAGTGGCCAACTTCATATTGAATTCACAGTAAAGCTGCTGAATGCCACTGGATTTTAATACCATATTGCCTTCCTGCTGTTTGATAGGCAAAGAAATCAGGTGCTCAGGAGAAAGGAATAAAAAAGAAGAGAAGAGGAAGAGGAAGAGGAAGAGGAAGAGGAAGAGGAAGAGGAAGAGGAAGAGGAAGAGGAAGAGGAAGAGGAAGAGGAAGAGGAAGAGGAAGAGGAAGAGGAAGAGGAAGAGGAAGAGGAAGAGGAAGGAGAAATAATCAAACTACAAGAAAAGGAGGCTTTTGGAGAGGTTACACTGTTCTCTTTGCATCTTGTTCCTGCTGACACTCTATTGACAGTAAAAGATCCACTAGTCTGCTGCAGAGGAAAGGTCACCACAACAGCTGAGGTTCAATGGAACAGACTTTGGGCCAAGTCAATTCAGCTGTAAAAATCAAAGAGCCAATATACTCGTGGTACAGCTTCTCATACAGAGACTTCCTAAATAAGAGATTTAAATCCTGATCACCACAAAAAGGGACAACAGGAAAGAGGTCTGAGGCAGAGTGTGTCCAGGAAGCAAACATTTCTATACTATGGCAATTTACCTGGCCATACTGAAGTCTGGCATAATGAAGTCTGTCTAAAACCAAAACCTGGCCAGTACAGTCATAAATGTGAATGTCAATTATAGAACACAGCACTTCACAGTTTAAGTTTTTGATTTAATTGTTAAGCCAAAACCTACCAACTGCGTTTACACACTGTTTAAAATTTGCATTTCTTCACAGCAAATACTATTCAGTGTCTGACTGTTTACGTAACTGCCTAAATAATTTGTTCTCCTTCTTCTCTCCCATCTTGAAATACTCTTTGCAAATATGAATCCAAGCAAGATTTTCCTCTGTGACTCATCAGGCAACGGGCATGTGTGCTTTACACACAGGTTTACAATCCCTTGTAACTATGAGACAAACCCTCACATTGCACTGGACACAAGAGAGTCATGTAACAAGCTCTGACCAATGCACTAAGCAAAGCACTGACCAAAGGGACAGCTTGTCAGTTTTGAGGCATGCTTAACTTTTTTAAGTCACAGGGGACACCATGAGGACATATAAAAACATTTGCCTGAACACGAATTTCATGTATAAGGACCCAAAGGGGGAATATTCTGCATCATATGAGAGACTTCAGAGAACTGGGTTCAGAGAGCTATGGAAAGCAGAGGAGGGATAAAATCAAAGCAAAAGCTAGAATATGCAGCATGCATTTGAAGAGGCACCTGGTGAAGGGATATTTAGGAAGGCTCTGGAACACTGACTGACTGGACATATTAAAAATTGCAGAAATAAAAAAGGTGAGGAATCCAGCTGTGGTGAAAAAAGAGTGGAAGCACTTCCAGTTGCCACCTTCCGTGGTCTTTTAATCCTAGGAACCTGCCACTGAAGACAGCTAAAAATCACCAACTCCACTTTATTGATACAGATCTCTGCTGTAACTTGGTTATGGGAAGCAAGAACATCAGCTGGCTGCTGCAATGTGATCAGTAAGTATTGAATTTCAACCACTATAAATCACCTCAAATTTCTTCAGTTCTTCCTTAGCAACAGTGTAAAGCACACCAGAGGAGCTTGGGAAAGCAGCTGTCCTCTCAGAGGCTTTTAGCCACTCTTCAAATCTGGAGTAGTCATCCAAAAATTTTTGCCATAGCCGCCAGGTCTCTTCAATTCTGCAACAGATAACAGAAAATGGACTGATGGCCAGTTGAACTTTACAGAACTTTAACCTGTCATCTGCAACAGCAAACTAGCACTGCACCAGACAATAACTGACTAATAATCTAACTCAGCCAGCCAGACTGATAAACAGACCACAGGGAAGGCTGGCTCATTCCAGACTGAGCTAGAATAAGATCAAGGCTTTTTTTTTTTTTTTCCTTTAAATTCATCTAATTTTGGAATCAGTATGAAAAACAGTTTGAAGTTTGTAATAAGAGCTCTAAAAAGCTAAATATACACTAAAAAACTTATGAAATGCACTGTCAGTGACATCAGTAAAGATGCTCTTTAATACAAATAACTATTTCTAGTACAATAAAGCTCTAGTACTGATAGCTCAGTTAACTTACAAATCCACTAAAGCATAATGTGTACATTCTAAGAAAGTAAAATAGAGTTCCATGCATAGTTCCACATTACCTTAAAATAATTCTGAATTGATGTGTTGGACACAAAGTTATGAAAACCCATGTCGGTCCAAAACAATGTCAAAGATAGAATTTATATATGTAGTTTTAAGTAGAACTTATAACATAGAACTTACAGGTGTATATAATTCAAGAATTTTCATGGCAATAGTATAAAATTACTGAAATATATGAGTCTATGGATATAGATTCAAACCTAACAGCAATAAATGTTTTGCATAAAATAAACAAAAAACTTTACTAAATACATTAAGGGTATCCCACAAAATGAAAGATCGTAAGTTTAATTCAGCATTTTGAAACATTAAATTCTTCCTAGAGTTTTTTACGTAACTCTATAAACATGACAGAAATAAGCTTCATACCTTTAAAAGTTTAAGAAAATATCTTAAATACAGGAGTTTAAATTTGTAAACTTGTCTCATTACTAAATCAGCATAATACATAGCATTCCCCCACATCATTAATCTACATCATCATTGCTGCTGAATTCACCAAACTATCCTGAAGTTTGGGAATATCCCAAACTATACCCTATAGTGCATCCTATAGTGTGGGAATAGAAAACAATGAATCTTCTGGATATGAGGGTCAAAGCATGTGCAGTTACCCAGACTACACCCAAGAATCCTGGGTGCTGTGACCCTCATTTGCTCAGCACAGCTAAGGTGCACAGGTGAAGAAATTCCATGTAAGTGCTCATGAAATTCCATGTAAGTCCTAAAATTCTCTAAAATGAATAAAATCAGACATAAGAGAAACTGCTGAGGAACACTGGCTACATATAAACACTAATACCAGGAATAATATTCCATCCATTCAATAACTAGCTTCCTATCAATTTCAGTAGTTCTTCAGTAAATTTAAGTGTTACAACCTCCCTTTCAGGTCCTGTTTTCTAAATCTCTTGGGAAGTCATTTCTATCATCTAAACTTTGTCTAGTTTCCCTTTCATCATATCTATGAAGCATGGGAAATGATACATCATTCTGTGAAGGGTTTGTGAGTGAAACTTGATGATTTTATCTGTACTTTGTATAAAGGCATGTGCAACCCAAAATTTCATTTTTTTCATAGAGGCATGGCAGCTGTTGGCTTCTACTCAGTGTATGATCTTTTTCTGAACCTTACACTTTTTTGTTTAGTACTGCAACCATACAATATACATCCCATCCTGTATTTCTGCCTGTGGAAGGAAATACTAATCTGTAGGTGTTTAAGACTTACTTAAGTCGCCTTTCCATTGACATTGCACAAATATTTCTCCACCTTCTGTCCAGATTGCGTGTAGCCTGCTGGATAGAGTCACACTCTGCTTCTGTGGCACAAGCATCACAGTCATGAAGAAGCACTTCACAAAGATTGAGAACAGATGCCACGCCAGTGCTGTGTTTCTCTATGTCCCTCTGGAGGTCCTGCAGGTGAAGAGGATAGTTCTTAAGAAAAGTTACAAAACAGGCATCCATGCAAATGTATTTATCTTCCACTTATTTAAAAAAAGAAAAAAGCTTGCAAACAGAAGAAAAACATCCAGTAATACCAACTAAGAGAGAGCATCTATGCAAGTGGTGATGCAATGTTATCAACGAGGCCAGGAGAACCTGGCAGCATGCACAGCTCTCCCAGGGAGTACGAACACCAAACCATTAACTGGGACAAACTGCCAGAGCTCTGCATGCTCAGCTGAGCACCTTTAGCACACATTTAATCAACATCACCAATAAATGGCAGAATTATTCTTAGCCCTTCCCCATTATCACAGAGAATGTAAAGCAGAAGTTAGTAAGAGAAGAGTGATAAGGAAATACATTCTTATGTACTGCAAGGGTTTGGTGGAGGGACCCTTCATGAACATGCTGCTCCCCAGGTGAGACAGCTCCAAAGTGGCACATTTGACATGGAGACTGGCAGCAGCATATGTTGAAGTGCACAAGTAAGAGATTTTTCCTCCTTCAAGTTTCCAGTTCCATAGTATTTTCATTGAAAATGGAAAATGAAAATTCCAGACACCTAAAGAAAATGCACTCACACTGTCTGAGCTCTTATTGTACATGATCGTATTATTCTTCCTGATGGTTTCTTGGTTTCAATGGTTTGTTCTACAGTGATGACAATGTTTCCTCTAGAACGAATATTTCACCTTAGTTTTGATCTCCAGATTCAAGTTAAGGCAAACCACACAAGTAATTGGCTGTTGCTGTTGGATCAGTGTAATGAAAAGAAACTCTGCTTGACTTTTGTCTACATTTGTAATAGATTGTCAGAATATTAGATGGAAGAATCAGTATGGACAATAACAAAGCCAAGACAACCTAATTTCAATTGTGACAAAGAAATATAATATAACTACATCAAAAAAGTGTTAAATGCATCTGATTCATATGAAGAAAGGAACCAGTTGGACAATTAGAGATGTGGAGGTTTATGTAGGATAATGTGACAGCTTGGGGATGAGTAGAGATAAACTGCTCTGTAATTTTGCTGTTGAAGTAAACTGTGACATGCAAAGGGAAATACAGTGTTAATAGACTGTGTCTGAACATACTTAATGTCTAACTAGAGGAACTTTTATTACAACTAACATGACATGCAAATGTCTTTCAGCAGGAAATGAGATCTAAATGTCGAATTAAAAAACTCAGGAAATCGGAAATAGAGCAAGGTGGACCTATATAAACTATATTTTTTTTTGTTTCATTTAATGAAATAACCTAGTTCATCTTCTCAACTAGAAAGTTATTTTGTAAACATCTACTTGAGAACACAGAGTGGAAAATCACAATCTTTTCTTCCTCAGCAGTGGCCCTCTCACTTCATTTGCCTGAAAAATACTTTCATTTTGATGTCAGAGTGCTTATTTTTCTATCAGTCCTGAAATATTATAGAAGGGATACTATAATCAGATGTCATATTTTATGAAACATACACTCCAGACAGCCATGAAACTTGAGGTTAAGTAAGTTCAGGTAACATGATCACCTTCCTAATGTTTTGGAGTACAGCAGTAGTGAGACCTGTGGTTCCTGAGCATTCCTAAGAATTACACTTTTTTTAATTCACCTACAGAACTTTTCCACAAGCAATGTCCAGACTATTTCTTCTCCATAGTCCAATATTTCTTTCCCAGCTTTTAAAATTTACAATGTTTATTAGCAAACATTAAGCCTTTGAGTTAGTTCACAAAGGAGTGTCACTTTTATGCACTGCTGTTACCCACATACAAGCTATTTTTTTTACTTTATCTGCCCAGAAGCAAACATCATTTTTTCACATTTCAAGAGCAAGGAGATTGAGAAAAAAACCAAACAAGTAATCCCTTAAATGAAGTTCATTAGCCCAGGAAAACAGTGCATTGATGTTGCCCTACTTTCCCTCAGGATATCCAGATTCAACTGCATTTTTAATTTCACTAGAGACCAGCAATCTGCAAAGCTGATGTTTGGCTGAAGCAGATACTGAGTGGTAGATAATGGAGTTTTCATAAATGGAATTTGTCCCTCCTCTTTCACAACATAACATTTTTAACTTAATTTTGCATATGAACAACTGGGAAGATAACATGACCTCTGTGGAAAATCAAAGACGGAAAAGAGCACAAAGTCACTAACAGAAGAGAAAGGGAACAAAGTATTTGAGAAGGTAGCCTTCTGAGGTGTGGTGGATAGCGATGTAGCCTCCAACTAATAAAAATACTGGTTTCCATGCATTGAAAGTGGGTGGGGTTTCAAAATTATTATTATAACAACCACGTCTTGTATCATTATCATATCAAATCATCACCACGTTTCCAAATACGGCATCCTCCCATGATAAGATTCATCTCTATTTCCCCCCTTTAGAGTTCAAATTAAACCACTCTTACTTCTACAGAGTATCACTGCATGCTTTCACCACCAGGAAACAGTGGAAAGTAGAGATATACCAGTCTCTGTGCCCCAAATAAATCCCCTAAGAAGTGGTTGTAACAAACTATGGGATGTCTGTCTCGTGAATAATCTCAACAGTCTGCTTTGTTGATAGCAATGTTTAGCCCTTCCCAGCACTTTATTGTCTCACAAAGACCATTCATTAGTGACACTTCTGTGTTATAAATTATTATCCCTATGTGAATTCCATATAAAATATTAATAAGCAATTCTGAACAGAGAAGTAGCAAATCAGTTGAGGAGCTGGCAAAATCTCTGTGGGAGTTCTCGGCGCTCAGTTTTACCCTCAGCTTAAAGGAGCAAAATGCCCATTTGTACTCTTCATAAATTATCCACGGAACACCCTGTCTCCTCTTCCCATGCATTTGTTTCTCCTCTGGAGATGTCCAGGAGAACATCTAAGTCATCTCCAGTGGGCAACAGAAAGGTATTTTTGCCAATAAATAACCAACAGAAACACAGAGGACAACAGTTCTCTCCAGCAACGTGCTTCTAGGTAAAACTGCACTGGGCAGTGAAGTGTAACAGGAGGGAGAAAGTATAGTAAATCTTCTTAGAAGTAACATTAGTTTCAATGCCAAGAACTGGCTGACTTCACATTTTTCTACATATTTTAATCTAGCACTGCATAAAGGCTTTGTGTAGTGTAAACCAACCAATTTTAACTTCACATGTATAGCTCATGCATCTTCACGTGCAAAGTGACTCTCAAACAAGCTGCAAAATAAAACTGAGTTAGAAAGGTTGCTAAAAAGTAATTTTCAAGCATTTGCAAAATTTGCCAGGTAAAATAGGTGTCAGTTTTGCCTCTGGGAACAGACAATTCAAACAAACAAAAACCACAAGCCCCAAAGGAAAACAATTGCAATAACTCGTTCAGGTTACATCTCTTTGTGCCTTACCTTTCTTGGAAATGTCAATCAGCTCCTGGTGGATTCGATGTCAAGGCCAGCAGAAGGCTCTATAAGTGACACAGTAAGTACCACTTGCCTTGATATTTAAGCATTTTGCCTCATGCCCTCTCAACTGAACTGGGTATGGGCAGCCCAAGGCCACTCTGGCTTTCCCCAAGTCACTGTTCACCTGGTTAGTGTGTTGTATTTTACCTGCTGTTCATTTAGCTTCCTTTGTATCTCCTCAGAGTCACAAGTTTCATAGACGATAGGTTTGGACAGCTCTGACTCAATGTGGGCAAGCCAAGATCTCAGACTACTCATGTTTTTATCCAGCTGCTGCACTGCAACAAGGGTTTCCTTCAACTTCTTTACCCTGCAAAGAAAAAGAAACAGCAGTATTAAATACACCCCAAAGAAAAATTTCAGAAAATGCATTTCAGGAAGTTTTCAGAGAAGCTTCACTTAGATGGCGAGTTCTGTTGTAAAGTCTTCCTTTATCATGTAACAGAAGTATACTATTTGTGCATAGAGTCCTTCATTCATAGCTGCTGGTTAAGAAAAATTGAGTGCTTACTAATGCTACACAACATTTTCAAAGCTTCTGTACCATTACGAGTTGACTTTGATATATGTTAAGAAAAGTTTCCTGGTTTTTTTTTGGGTTTTTTTGTGTTTTTTTTTTTTTTTTTTTTTTTTTTTTTTTTTTAATGAGCTCACACACATCAAAACCGCACAACAATCTAAGTAGTTGGTTGTGTATTTGACTAATAGATGATAACTGTTCTTCTTAGAGCATGAAAAACTTATCCATGTACTGGTGGGAGAGTGCACTGAGTGAACAGGCCTTTTTCACACCCATGAAAACACTGAACTAAGTAATATAGAAGATCTGAGATGGAAGGGATCTTTGAAAGTCATTTAGTCCACCTGCTCTGCAATGAGCAGGGACACCTTCAGCTAGATCAGGCTGTTCAGAGGCCCATCCAGACTGACCTTGAACATTCCCAGGAATGGGGCACCATCTGGGCAACCTCTCTAGGCAACCTGTTCCAGGGTGAAGACTTGTCCTTGAATAAATAAGTTTCAGAGCAAGGAGTCCAGCTCAGAACTTGGGGGAAAATCTTGAATCCCAAGGGCTGCTTTACAATGGAGTACATTGCTCCATGTTATTGGACTGTTTCAGGTTTGAACAGATAAAACTGGAATGGAACTGCATAATGATTTCTAACTAGTTATTTTTCTTGGACTCCTGACCCTGGAAGACCAATGACCAGGAAAAACTAAGTAGATTTCTGTTTGTTTGTAGGTTTGGTTTGTTGTTGTTGTTGTTGTTTGGGGGGGGGGTTGGGGTGGTTTTTATGTTTTTGTTTTTGTTTTTGTTTTTTTTTTTAAATCAAGAGAGCATTAAGCTTAGAGAGTGAATAAGTTCAAGTAAACTTTCATCTTATCTCAATAATTTTTCCTTCAATCTGTTTGAACTGCAAAATTATCCTTCAGTAATTCCCTCCTTCCTACCCCCATGTTTCATAACATTCATTAGTGGATTCTGAATCTTTTAACTCTCTCTTTTTCCCTCTTTGTGTGGTACCAAAGACAATCTTGAATAATGTTCCCTTTTATGCTCCTATTGGTCTTCTATCTAAGTGTTTCAATACCAGAAAAGTTTAAAAGAGAAGTGCAGCTGGGAGCAGACTGACTAAGTTGGGTTGAAAAATACAAGATTGCCAGATTTGTGAAGAAACAAAATACCGCATGACTATCATATAATTCAAATTAAGCAATTCACGTTTTTTCTCACAATACTAACAAGCAAATTTATCAAGTGTTTCCATATTGAGAGCAGTAGTTGCAGCTGACCATTAAGAGAAACACAGAGATATAAATGTCATCTTAAAAAAAAAGAAAGTTAAATCTTACCAATTTTCTTCTCTTTATAACCCTTTCTTTAGCTCACAGATGGTTAAAGCCTGTTTCTTTATTGCTGAAACCACTTACGAACAGTTCAAATACAGCTTCCTTGCCAGTCTCATCACCAGCAGCTGAAGGGTTTTGATCTGTAAAAAACCCTCCCCTGCTAACTGGAAAAAAATATGGGCAATCTGAAAATCTGTCTACAATGGGATGGAAGTCAATACAATTATATTGAAAGACTGCCTCAGTCCTTATCATGAGGCTATCTCATACCACAGCTATGTATTTAGGCTTGGGGAGATGGCAGGAGAACACCCACTGAGGGCACCATCTCCTTGTTCATACAATGTTTTGTGGGTTTCAACCAACTGTAAATTCTATGCAGGGTGACCAAGAAGGTTGGTTATCACTCTTCTGGAAATCACATACAGCTTTTCCATCTCTGACATTATTTAAAAGGAAGGAAATCCTGCCAATTTTCTGCTTGTATTTTCAAGGCTCTATGCTACTGATCTTTTGCAGGCCTGCTGGAGTGGGAAAGGGAACAATGAGTCATGTCAGCCCTGTGGAGAAGCAATGTCACTGGATCATCTGCAAGACCAAGCTGTGGACCAGGATTTTTTTTTGTTTGCAATTGTGTAATACTCTAATCTCTGTGCTGGATTTCATCTACATTTTGCCTGCAACAATTATAAAGGGTCCATCATTTAGAAAGTGCCCTCTGCCTCAGGCAAACGGCACAGGAGTACATCCCTGCCAGAGCATAAAGAATCGTTTGGGCCAACTAGCACTATTTTCAGTCACATGGTCTAAGTTACTTCAGAGAGGGAAAGAAAAACAGCGTGACATACTAAAAGAACACTTCAAACAAACCCAAACCTTACAACTTCCTTCCCGTCCCTCCACTACATCTACCCTTAACACTGTTCTTCTTTTTGGTACTAAGTTAAACATAACAGGTTCCTTGCCCATGGTACAAATACAAACAAATAAACAAGTGCTTATTTGGGTCTGGTGAGATTATTTATTTTTTGACTGAACTGCAGTACAATGTTGTGCCTCCAGCTACACTGAAAACATATCCATGATCAAATAATACATGCCATCCAACATGTCTGAGAGCTTTCCTTCTGAATTTCAGAAAGCAAAATTGCCTGTGCTCTAAAAGCTCTGCTTAAGAGACAAAGGTCAAATTCTAAATAAGGTAGGTGGGATCCCTCGTCTAGTGTAATTTTGATGTTTTGAGATTTCACTTGCAAGATTATGTTTAAAATGTTAATTATTCCAATAATAATTTCATGCTTTTGTAGCAGCACTAGGTAGCACAGTAACTGCCCATGTTACTGTGAAAGACTTGAGATAACTTTTCTCCTTGATAGTAAAAATCCTTCACTGGAATCAAAGGGTTGGAATCATGACAGAGTTGGTTTGAAGTTTTTTTTCATAAAACACACACCTCAGTCTTGCTTGTTACATGTACAAATACTTAAACACTCAGAAAGGAAAATACCGCAGAATTCAATTGTTTTCATGGTTTTTTAGAAAAATCATCTAACAATTTGAATGGACTTATGATACTTATGCTTTCATGTTCCAATTAATGTGCCTCAATTTCCCCAAGAAAGCAGTAACTTTAGATTGTCTATTAATAATGTCTATTATTCTACATTGGGCAAAGACAGTGGGAAAACAACTTGGAGCTAAAACTAAGCACAGATATATTTAAATCAACTAGTTCTAAAAAAGAAAGTCTCAGATTCCACTTAAATCTAAACGGGAACAACCCTGTAAGTACAGAAAAATGCATCATATAGAAGTCATAACTACTGCATTAGTCATTTAGACAGCTGCTTACTAATATTAAACTTTAAAAGTAACATGAAAAAACTCCGTAAGAGCATGTTGGCTAAGTCTGTGCAGTAGACACCAGAAAGCACAAAAGGTGTTCTTTTTTTTTTTTAAAACATCTACTTAGAACAGTAGACAAAGTTTAAAGAAACACTGAAATAGTGAAAAATTTTGAAATATTAAAATCAGCTTTGGAAAGATCAGCTTAAAAATAATTTCTTATGAGCAAAAAGTATTTATTTTCCCAAGTACAGTACTACTGTGTAGTAGGACATCAGTAAAGCCAGTTATATTTACTATTCCAAACAGTTTGCTCTTTCAAAGACTGAATTTCTAGAATTCTGAAAAACAGCTAAATTTATAGAAAAGATAATGAGAAAGAGGAAAAAGAGAAGCTGAATCAAAAATCCAAGATGATGTAGGCTGAGTTAAAGTATTATATGCAGCTACAAAACAGTCATAAATATGAACAGGACAGACAGGCTTTGATAAGTCCGAAATACTTTGTTTACAGCTTCTTTCCTTCTCTGCCTTTTGCTTGCAGTCATGCCCCTTTGATGACACAAAAGTCAAGCAGACAGATACAGTCTGTTTATTCTCATGTGTGTACATGCTCTTATATTTGAAAACAGCAGTAAAATCAGTCCACAGTTTCTCTCAGACAGCTAAGAGATTTTACTAGTTCTAAGTCTCCAGTACTATGGAAAAATTATTCCAGAATCCAAAAGTACTAGCTGTAAAACAAAGTATGCTGTTATCAATGTCAACTGTTTTTCAACTGAGCAGAAAACAGTAATTTCTAGCTATAGTACTGATTTCTACATATCAGTATTTCAGTTAGTTTTGCAGCAAGCCAAGACTTCAGAAAGAATAGCATCAATCAAAAGCAAACAAAAATAGCTGCCTGCCTTGTGATATCACAGTTACAGTCTGGGAGTTCTGAATCCACACCGTTGTCCTCCGCCATCCTCACAGCATGCAAGTCCTCCACCACAACCATGAGATTTTCCAGTATTAAAAAGAAGAACTTCCACTCCCAAAGCCTGCAAACACTGTTCTTTTGGTGGGGGGAGGAAAGGGGACACACTTTGCTGGGCAGTACTGTACAGAAAATGTTTCACGCCAAACAAATGTTACCAGCCGTTGCTTGATAACATGACACTGGATGGTGACAAGTGGTCATGTTTCTAAATAAAACTTGCATTCATCAACATGTGCCAGATTTGATCTCCAGGAATGTGGACTGGGAGTGGTAGGGGAAAGGATGAAAACACACACAAAACCTTCTCTGCAAAGCCTGCCTGAGCAGTTGTAGCAATTGCACTGTTTCCTGGCTGTAAACAATGGCGACTTTTTTCACGAGGCTGACATGACAGAAAAATGAATCTGAAAGGATTACAAGATTCTAGAAGGGAAAAAATGCAAGTCTCTGATGCAGAGACAATTCTGCAGCTGTCACTTCTGCAGTTACAGGCCTCCTCTCTAACTCTGTAACAGAGGGGCAGTTGAGAGAAAGGGTAAGGGAACAGGATGTGATAAAGAAAGAAGCTTTTACAGGTGACTGGAGAAGTTACACCACACAGTATAAAACTGACAGGTAAAGATTCAGACTGGACATGTACTACCATAATACATTACTAAAGCATTTTCACACAGAACTTTCTATTACTTCACAGCTGTAGGAAACAAACAACTAAGAAAAATGCCTCAGGCAAGAGATTACTGTAGCACTGCAGAAAAGTCTGCAGGCTCTAATAATTTATTAATACTGTCAGGAATCCAGAACGTGAAAAGTTGTATTTTATTCTTAATACCAGGACAACTAATCTGCCTTTACTAGCTGAATGAAGACAAAACGATGTTATATGATACACTCCCAAATTCCAAAATATCATAACGGAAACACATGTCAATTTATAAGACCATATTCTAAAGGGCCTCTGGAGCCTTCTAAAAAATTACGTTCGGGGAGGTCAACCCTTTTGTCCACTTGTAATTAGACATCAATACAAGCATTTTGTGGATACATTAATCATCAGCCTGGGTTTTAATGATTTCCAGCCTAAGATACAGCTGAACTACCAAAATTTTCATAGCCCAGCATCAAACCTTTCCACAATTTATTTCCAAACTTCAGCAAATTTGCAGAGCTTTTTTCACTTCAGTGAGCACTGGAATGTAAAGAGTTACATGTCTAATTGCATACAATATTGTTGAGCATGCCAGTTAAGAAGGGTAAGTTGAAATGATCTGGAAATAAAAGTAAATAATATTTTACATACATTAGTTTAGAACTAGGGCTTGACACTTCATGATAATAGAATGAGAGGGTTTAAGTGTATAATATTGCATCTTTTGTCTCCCCACCCAAGAATGATACAAAATCCTAGACTATAAAATACATGAGCTATTTATGTAATTCATTAAGTGCAAAATTATGAGAAAATTATTGTAGGTAAAGGGAGGAACGCTGTAGCACAGCTAAACAGAATGTGTTGAAACAAATAAATAATTTTCTTTACATATCAAACAACAATCCTGTATTTTTTTAAGTTCTAAAAATTGCTGTTATACTTTTGACCTTGAATAAAAAGTGTCTCTAAGCCCTGTGTGTATACATCTACCTGCAGTAACTCTTCTCCATCTGTGAGAAAAAGGATCTGACAGAAAACTTAACACTTAGATTTGGACCTGCTCTCCTTGAAATGCAAAACTACAAAGGCACTGTTTTGATTCCTCTGTCAAAAAATTTCTAGAAAAACTACATTTGCATCCAGTTTTAAGCACCATGTAAAGTAAGATGTTACTAGAGCAAGGCTCACTAAATCTGATTGCAACTGATCCTATACTGTAGAAACACAGAACTGTTAAGTCCAACTGTTAACCTACCACCATCACCATATTATTATAATGAAGCTTTTAAATTACTGTTCTTGAAGAAATGTTGTCCTGTACCATAAAGTAAAACAGGAAAGTGAACTTCACAGAAATATACTGATGGTTAAGAATAAACTTATTTCAGAATTTATGATGAAAAGGCAGACAACAAAGCATTTAAAATGCATGACATCCATCATATTAATCTGTCCCACTTAAAACTTAGAAACAAAACAACTGTCTTACCTGGCTGCAATAAGATCTAGAAGATGTTGCCATCTGTCATTGATCTTGCCAAGTTTGTACTCGATCTCTGATGCCTTACTCTCATGGCTAGCTTTGGCAAGTCTCTCTCCCATTTGCTGAAGCTGGATTTTGTTCTTCTGGGTAACAGCAATTTCCTCTTGATAATCCTAGACAGTAAAAAGCAATCAGAAGACAGTACTTATTCTAAATATACATTTTATATATTATATATTTATATATTCTATATTTATATATTCCATATATATATTCTAAATATACTATACACTACTAAAAGAATGGTGCAAAAATACAAATGAATGTTGGTTTTTTAGTTGATTGGTACAGTGGAGTGACAACCTCTTATATATTTGATGGATAAACAAAATCAACTACCAGAAGAATGAAAAAACCTACCCAAAACAACCCAAACTACAATGACTTCTAAAAATAAGCTATAATTTATCTCATTACAGGCAACTTTGACTGGACACTTAGTAAAGATTCAGATGCCTCTGACTTTGCATTCACTTAATTTTCTGGTATTCTGGGAGGTCCTATCTCAAGAAAGACAGAAAAATGCTGCATAGTGAGAGAACACAAACACCAGAACACATCAGGGTAAAGTAAAATCTTAATTTCAGCGAATTCACAAACATGTAAACAGTTAAAGAGGAGTATGCAAGTGTACACTATACCTTTTTAAGTTTCTCAATCATTTCTTCTATGAGGATGTCACCATTTTGAGACACCTTGCTTTCCATTTGCGTCAGCCATTCACAGAGCTCCTTGTTCTTCTCACTGAAGACAGCCCACTCATTCAGTCTCTCACTAACTTGTTGTTGACGCAAGGAGACCTTAAACCATTTGAAAAGAGTAAATGAAACTAAAATGGCAAATGCATTTAAGACATGCTTAAAACACTTGGTGCCTCAATGTGAACTCCTCTAGCCTTGAAAAAGTGTTGCAGACACTTAGCTGCCATTGAAACAATTGGAGTTGCACAGCAAAAAAACTGTGAGACTGCCTGTAAGTTCAGGGGTAGGCGCTGATCTCAGATTTCCTGTTAGCTACATCCTATGCATAGAGACAGGCACCCAAGCATTAAGCTCAGCAGTCTGTCAGTATCCTGTTTCATAACATCTCTAACACAAAGTTTTCATTAGAAGATAAAAATCGTATTTTCTTACAATTCTCGCCCATTTACATAATTTTATAAAATATATTAGTTTATTTTTAGTCTAAGAGATTAAATGAAAAAGAAAAATGCTTCATCAAAGCATTAAAAAAAACCCAACAAAAGTAGTACAGGCCAAAGTCACAAAGTTAGTGCCATTTGTGCATGAGCACATGAATACAAAGCTAAATATAAGATACACTGTATTTTGCAGAAGTTATTTTTTACTTGAGTCGCAATACACTAATTTTATAGATGACTATTTCCTGTGTAGAGGCATGACACCTTGAGAGACTCCAAAGCACTGAGGTGTGCCCTGACAGGAAAGATTAGGCATGACACATCAAACAAGCAAACGCTGCAGTTAACACAGAAGGAAGGAAAACATTACTACATTAAAGAAATAGCCGTAACTGTGGTACCATCTCAGACTGCAGTGACAGACCAAGATGGACAGTGAAATCAAACTAGCAGCACACGCTAGGCAGCAAAAGTCATCTCTCCAGTTTCAGACACTGGTACAACTACTTACTTCCTCCCCACTGTGATCTGGGTTATTTCTGATTTTGTATCATAATTTCAGCTGAAAAGACAAAGCTCTTTCACAAATTAAAGTGATGTGCTTTTTAACTACTGCGTTAGCTTGAACAGGGGCATACACGTGACCTTGCATTTCCTTTTTGTGGTTCTGAACTTGATGACAGCTTTCCGGAAATAAGCAGCAGATGAACAAAGGGTTGCATCCTGAAATGCTCAGCATACTCAAAACTAAGGTAGTACCGCTTTACTTGGCTCCTTCTTTTACCATAAACATACAAGAGACTGACTCATAATTCATTCATATAAGTGACTGAATCATAATTTAGATGTATCTACATTTGATCATTCAAATGTAACTAACTCATAAGAAGTTCTGTGAAGCATTTTTCTTATTTTGGGGATGTTTTTGAAGCCTTCACAGGTACTTTACATGAAGAAACTATTTCAAGTTAGCCCCAGCATATCTGGACTGAAATCTCTACCGAACCACAGAAATGACATCAGGATAATCTGAAAAGCTGGGTTAGAACGACTCCACTACCTGGAGCGCAAATCAGAGGCCAGAAGCATACTAATAGCATGACACACCTGAAAAAATTAAACAGTACTCCTCAGCTCATTTTGCAGGCATGCAAGTCACTCTCAGACTAAAAGAAATGCAGACACTGAGGTCTGAAGAAGAAGCTATCAGCAGAACTGAAGGTAAAACAGGGAAATGTTGAGTGGGGAGGGGACATCCTTCCTGAGCCCAGGTCTTCCACCAAAGCAAAGTGTAACTGTATTATTTCTGTTTTCTTTCTCCCAGTCATGCCAAGTCCCAGAGCTCACAGTGTGACTCTCCTGTTGATTTTTCAAGGCTGTTTAAAGATGCCCTCACAGACGTTACAAAGTTCAAGAGATCTAGAAGCACTAGCAGTAATTAAAGGAATATGTCAATTAATGTTTTCCCTGACTCAGAAAGAATTCACTTTTGAGTATAGGCGTGTCTACATCAATCTTTTCTAAAAGCTGTCACTTGGATTCTGTTTTTCTCCCAACACTTTTGTAGTCTGCATATTGCTCCCATCAGTGCTCAGTGCTGTACTTGCCTGGTGGCACAGCTCCTCCCACTGCCTGTGCAGGAGCTCTATTCGCTCACTCAGGATTGAGATATCGTCTGCGCTGATATATACAGAAAGAGTCTCCTTCAGCAGGGAGAGGTGTGCAAGGTCATCTGTCCAGCCTTCAACAGCATTCTCTAACTCCTTGAAAGAAGAACACAAGGAAAAAGAAACAGATTGCTAACAAATAAAAATTTGACCATGGTGATGAAACAGACAAGCAGTGTTTCCCACTGGTGTAAGTCACATCTGAGCAAACCACCATGTCTTTCAGCCCCATTTCAAAGAAAAAGAAAACATCAACCCCAAATATACTAATATTTTCAGAGTTATGATGGTATCAACTCCCCAGCAGAGAATGAAACATCAGCCCTGTAACAAGAAGTTGCAAACTAAGATATTACTCAACTCTCTGAAATTCAAAGGTATCTGGGAAGTTCAAGTACTGGTTTGGACTTCTCTGTATTGAAAATATTTTCAAGTTTGTAATCCACTCCCAAAATGCAAATAATATAGCCTAAAAAGTGTTGTCTACAATCCCCCATAGTCACTTCACCTCGAACAAAAAGCATTAAACCAGAATTTTAGATACCACGAGTTTAAATTTGAGTTTAGAATTTCTGTAATAAAAACACATCAATATAAAGCCCCTCTACAACATTTTTCAGACCCTGTTCTGGTACACTTTGATTAGATCTTTATTTACTCTGCAGGATTTGCATTATGGTGAGATCACTCCGGCATTATGGTGTTCAGATGTTACATGGATAGTTTCTTGTCATGATGTTGGCTGACTGGTATGCATGGTCAGTAATATACACCCGGTTAACAACAAAAGAGGTTACTGCACAAAGGCAGGCAAAGACGAGACAACAATCAACAGAGAAGGAGTGTTTTACCTTGCAACGAATCTGCTCTGCATGCAACTCGTCATGGTGATCTGGCAATGGCTGAGAAAGGTTTTTTTTGAATGATCTCAGCTTCTCCAGGGAGTCTCCTATGCCCTTTTCACATTTTTCCCAGTCCTGAAAGCAGAATGTTTATTAGACTTCAGTTCTGATCTGTGCTATACTTATGTCAACTGATTTGCCTAAAAATAACATGCCCTGAAAACTCCCTCTAAATAATACGAAAAGTCTCAGAGCTTAAGTCATGTGTAGAAATGTGTAGAATTTTTTTGTGTGTAGGTCTCTGTTGGTAGAAATACACAAATTCTTCTGTTATTAAAATTCTGTCTAGATCAAACCCCATACTTTCAGCAAATCTTCTCCCTGACAAAATTAATTTTCCACTTTCTTTCTTGAATGCCTGTATTAAACACACCACTATTCTTTGACAAGAGCTTCATTCAGGTGCATTAATCTCTGTTAAAAAAAAAAAAAAAAAAAAAAAAACGTGGTTGGGGAAACTGCAAATTCATGGCAGACTGAAGTACCAGTAGTATCTTCTTTAAATCAGGATTCTAGCAACTACACCCTGCTTTAGTGTTTGTACACTTTGCAAAGTTTTCAATGTGTTCAATGCAAACAAACCCTATCAAGTAACGGTATAGTTTTACCTGCCTCACCTGCTTCTTAAAGCTTTATATTAAGACAAAAAGATCTCTAATAAGCCAGTCAGCTCCCAAAGAATGCCAGTTGTGTGATACCAGAAAACACAGAATCTGTATTGAAACTTGCACTGTATTGGAACTAAGTCTTTTGTTTCCATATATTCTCCTTTTACCACTGCCTTTGTATTTCTCTCCTTCCTTTTTCACCAGACTATGCCAGTATTTCATGATCATCTTGATGAAGATGGTATATCAAATCATACAGCCATATCAAATAATATGACCTTGTGTGACAATAGCCTGTGATGTTCTTAACACTCTTCCTCTGCTCCAGCACAGGGTCCCTCCCATGGGAGAGGATCCTCTATGAACTTTTCCATGAGCTCTTCCTACAGGCTGCAGTTCTTCACAGACTACTCCAGAGAGAGTCCCTTCCATCAACCTATTTCAGACCCTCAGGAACAGACTCCAATAAGAATCTAGTACAGAGTCAGAGGTCCTGCCAGGAAAACAGCCCTCGTGTGGGCTTTCCATGGGGTCACAGATTCCTTTGGGCATCCACCTGCTCTGGTGTGGGTCCTCCATGGGCTGCAGGTGGATCTCTGCTCCCTCATGGACCTCCATGGGCTGCGGGTGGATTTCTCCACCGTAGAGCTCCATGTGTCTACCCTGAGCTGCAGGGCAATCTCTGCACTGGCTCCTGGAGTGCCTCCTCCCCCTTCTTCAGGGACCTTGATGTCTGGAAAGTTGCTGTCCCATTGTCTCACTCCTCTCTCTGGATGTAATTGCTCCTGCACGATGATTTTTTTTTTTCCATCTTATTAACTGTGTTATCCCGGAGGCACTATCACCATCACTGCTGGGCTCAGCCTCGGCCAGCAGTGTGGGTCCATCAGCTGGGCACTGGCTCCATCAGACACAGGGAAAGCTTCTGGCAGCTTCTCACAGAAGTCATCTCTGCAGCTTCCACCTAGAAAAACTTTGCCACTCAAACCAAATATAAATATGTGTAAAAATGGAACAAATTTCATGCAAAATAAAATAAATATTTGCTCTATTTTGAAAATAGGAGTGGTATGGATATACTTTATTGGAAGTATTCGGGAAATATTAATTTCAATATATCAACTGACATCCAAGCCTGTTATTAAGTATTACCACTCCCAGTTTCAGAGGTGATGAAGAAAAATTGTTACTTCATGTACTGTAAATGCAGCTCCTGTATTTGTGTCTGTCCATGAAAAAACTTTCCTCCACCAGGGCTCACAGTGAGGAACCACAAACTTGCTGAAGAAGTACAGAAGAAATTGCACACTTACTTTTAGCAGAAAAGCAAGCTGTTTCTTTTGTTGCTCCAGCTGAGTGCTAACTATCTTCCAGCGCTCCTGGATTTCAGTGAGCTCTGCTTGCAGGACTGCCTCAGCTCCACTGTCAGCAGAGAGCAGCAGCTGCTTTCCAGCCTCCACAGTGAGGATGTAACTCCCTTGCTGCCTTAAGAGAACTTTCTCTTTAAGCTGAAAATATGAATAGTTTTCTGTCAGCTTTTTCCTTTTAATTACAATTAGCACTTAATTACAATTCAGTAATTCACTCTCAAGCCCTACTTTAATTGGTTGCATATCCTGTCTTACGTATGAGCTACAGCCCAAATACTTCACCCTAACATTTTCACAATCATTTACCGCAGTAGACCTTTAGAAAATTTCTCCAAGGAGATGAAGACATGAAAGACTTCATTCTCTCCATTAATGTCAGTATCTCAATTGCTCTTACAGAGAAAGAGTTCCTCTAGAGCCTGTTATGCTTATATGGGTTATTATTATTATATCAATCTTCCAGCTAAAAAGCTTGAAGACACCAAGCTGCTTACTAGATACTGTTAACCTCTCATGAAGACAGACACTCAAGGAATCCTTGTTATTTAGCATACATTCCTCAAGCAGATCATCACTATCTTTTCAAGACCATTTCAGTGTGACACTGGCTGAAAGAAAAAACAGAAGCAAATGCAGCTTCAGAGTGAGAGCCCAGTAAGTTCTCTCTTTCATGTTCTTTATGAACTCCACCTTTGCTTCCATCACACTTCTGATGCCATGCCAGTTCCAAACAAGAACTGGCAGAGCAGACAGGCTCAATCTAAGACATTTTAAAGAGCGTTTTAAATGGTGAGGACTGTAAAAAGGCAGGGATTTTTTTTTCCTTTTTCTTCAAACACACTGGACTTACCTGTACTTCATCCAGAAGCACTCTTGCTTGCTGCAATGGGATGGGAACGGTGCCCAGCTCAGTTACTGGCTGAGAGGACATCTCCAGCAGCCACTTGCGCAGCCTCTCCGACAGCTCCCTGTAGCGCTGCCACTGGTGAATCCGGCTGTCAATGATCCCCCTCATCTGCTGCGCTCGGCGAATTACCCCTTGCCACTGATTACTCAGGAGAGTCAGATTCAGGTTAAATTCATCCCTATTGCAAATAGATAAATAATAAAAAATACACAGTTACCTTCATAGTTTGATATATTTGCTTAACGAAAAACATTGAAGTGAAAAAGAAGGTTAATGTCAGCCAATTACAAAACACTTAAGAGAAAAGCACTGAAGTCTCATGAAGGCTGACTGAGGAGAAGAACTTCTCACTTCATGTACTGGGAGAGTTAAAGGGATCCGATTATGGAGACTTAAAAACCCCAAACCCTTAATGCACAAAACTCTTCTACCTTCTCCCCAAAAATACACAAAGAAAACCCACAGGTTTTGCCAGTTTGGATTAGTCAAATTCATAGTAAATCAAGATTTCACAATTCACCCCCAGATTTACTACTGAGTTCAAAGCAGGCAAAGATACACATAGCATTAATAAAATTTTCACATTCCAATAAACAGTTAATCCTAATATCATGACAACCTTAGCAAAGTCAGTGTACATGCACAGGTGTGAAGCCACAGGTGTTCCACTGATTTTCGTTCATTTGATCACAAGCATTTAAAATAAAATCCCAAGCAACAATGAATTCCCATTCCATCAGATAAAGGCTGGAGGTGTTCTTAAATGACACTAGGGAATCCCCCAAATAGAGGCAAATCCCAAAGTGGCATAAATCAAATGTAGTGACACTAAATACGTAACTGCAGCCTCCTTTGGTGAAAGTGACATTTTGAAAATACATCAGAATGGATATACATGTAACATGCTTGACATTCCAAGACTAATCTTTGTCAGAGAAGCAGTGTCAGAAAGTGGTTGTATACCCAAATGCATTCACATGCCCTGTAGCATTCTAAATAATGTCTTAAGATCTGGCTAATTAACAGCTTAACCACAGTTACACAGCAACAGTAACTTCCGCTCCAGAAGAGCATGGTCTGAACACTGCCATCCGCTACCTTCTCTGTTTGGAAGCCTTCCACTAGTCTAACTGTAACTCCACATAACAAACAGCAGCAACAATACAGCAATGTTTACCTGTCATCCACCTGTCCTTGTTCTAGGAGGTGCTGCCCATCAGAGATAATTGAATGCAAAATCTGCTGGCGGCTGAACATCTCTGCCTGGAACAGCTGTTGTACAGGAGACAAGGATGTTAAAGCAGGATGTCACATTTTAATTCTGTCTGTATGCAATGATAAAAATTAATTTTCATGCATTCAATCTTATTTCAGATTAATTCAATGTGAGTTTTGTCATGACCTTCACAGAAACATATTGTAAACTCTCATTTTAGAGGTACTTGCTGCTTCTAGTAATTATTATTAGTTCCTCAAGACCAATATTATAAAGCTAAGTTGTATCAACAGGATCTAGGTTTTCTGTTTTGGAGTACAGTTGACTGACATTATAATTTGCAACAAAATCGAGAAATGGTATTTTTTGCTTGGAAAGAAAGGGCACTTTTAATTTCTTGACATAATCAAGAATTTCATAATCTTCTGCTTTGTTACACAGACCATGTGTGATAGTGCTATATAAACTTTCAATGCACTCTTACATTGCCAATAGGACTTTAAAAGAAACAGCTATGTATAGGAGCTAGAAAACAATTTTACAATTCTTCCAAGTTTTCATATTTATATTCCAATTTCCCCCACAAATAATAATGGCATAACAAACTTCCACAAGACTTTTTAAACCCTCTTATCACTTAAATGTTACTTAAGACAAAAAATTACCTAATTACTACTTAAGCAAACCTAACTCAAGTGTATATACTACTTAAATTTATTTTTAAAATCATCTTTTCTTGTAGTAATGGACCATGTTTCTAGGTAAGGCTCTTTAGGAATATTTTTATATTAGTGAAGGTACACTCAGGCATCACTGAACCCACTTCATGTTCAAAAGGTTTACAGAGAAAATCAAACAAAAAGGTTTACAGAGAGATTCAAAGAAAAAGGATACTGGTATGAAGCTTGAGATTTTTTTTCTTTAGTTAGTGATGGTATTTGCAGTTGACAGAAGTTCACCCTTGCCTGAACTAAGAGCCACTATTCTCCACTCCTGTTATATGGCATCCCACCAGCTCAAATTGTGATTGTACCAATCCCTGCATCTGCATGTGGAAGCAGAACACCCACTGGCACACACATTTAAATCCCACAAGCACACTGTTGTGTGTAGTTTAGGTCTTCTAGATGATGCAGAAAGTTTTGAAAATGAGATTTTGCCTCTCTGAATCACTGAGTTAACTCTGAAGTGCTACTCAGGTCATACATTTTCTCATAGAAAGAAACAGTATTGTCTGATTTCTTTACAGAAATATTTGATACTGTTCTTTGAATACTTTGGCACTTATAATTGACTGAGCCTGAATCAGAGGGAAACTGAATGCTATTATTATCTCATGAATGAAGCCACAATAGTGTGGCACTGAGAATTTCAGAAAGCTGAGCAAAAAGACAAAAATTTTACAGTGAAGGACAGGAGGTAACAGCATCTACCAGCATTGTTGACAGATCGAGACTAAGCAGAACACAACAGATGGCAACTGGTTAAAGAAGTCCCCCTCCCAAAAAGTCCAATCTTTCCCACCCTTCCCCCCCTTCACACCCCTCAAAATCTGAAAACAAAACAAAACTGAAAACCAGCAAAACCAATTCCTTCAAAAGTGAAAAAAATTCATACATTTTAGGAGGGCAGGTGAAATAAAAGCTTATCAAGCATAAGGAACTCTGCTTAGAGGGGATGTACTCAATCCCTGCACAAAAGTAGAGATATTTTGGTCACCATTCACTTCCTTTCCATATTTACACTCTATACATAAAAGGGATACTCCATTACCTGGGACCACTTATCACCCAAAATAATTCTCATATGTAGATCACCATGAATAACAGAAACAGGAGTTCAAATGAGGAGGAAAGGAGGAGGGCAAGTGTTGAAATGCACAACACCAGCACATCAGGAAAAAATCCGGTAACTGAGCTGGCAAGGAACTTCCTTCCCCTTCCCCTGCCAGCACTTTCTCAAGGGCTTGTCTCAGTGCATTCCCACTGCACGGGAGTCCAAGGCACTGTCCCATGTACTGGAGAGCTGTGCCAACAGTGATTATGAATCATTCAGGCAGACTGATGCAGACATCAGTGTCAGTACATGATGTCTGAAAAAGCTATCACCTCCACCTTGTAAACTCCACCAGGAAGATATTTCTAAATAAGACCACTGAGGTGGTTGGGGTCTTCTTCGGGTAAGAAACCAGCAAAAGTTTCTCTCACTGGTGAGGCAATAACAGAGCTGGGAGCATTTCAATATCTATCCTAGGAATTCAGGTGGAAACAGAATATTTTCCTCATTATTTTCAATAATACAAGGCAAAACAATGTGAAAATGCATCTCAAGAAATTGAGATTTGACCCTTTCAGCCACAAGGAGTGAAAATAAAATTCTTAGTGACTAGCAGTAAGGACTGAAAATGATACTTTGGAATTAATACATTTTGATTATAAAAAATGCCTAAAATAAGGCAAAAAATCCCCCCCAAAACCAGGATACTTTTTAAAGGATGAACTGCAGTATTTAGAAAAACAGATATTTATCATCTTAATTCTAAGATGACTTCACAGTTACAAAAAAAAGGCTTAAACAGAGTGCCCAAATAATGTTCATCTGCACAGATCAGTTTCAGGAAAGAAGTAAGCCGAGATTTCAAGACAAATGAATGCAAGGAGATTGCCCTAACTCCCCTCAAATAATTATAGCCATTACTAGACACAACAACAGTAGGAGATTATCCACTTAATAATGATTTCTGGACATTCAAATCTCAAAGATCTGAGATGTTTCAACTTTCAGAGGCTGTCCAGTTAATGCTGGCAGCAATGAAAGGAAATGAAATGGATGACATTTGTGAAAGCAAAGGCAGTTAGATGCTAAGGCAAACGTATGCTAAAAACGGTGGTGAATTACTTTTTGCTATCAGACACTCATTCCAACACTATGCTGTGAGATATAAGGCAGGACAAGGGGAAGGACATAACTCTTCCTGTAATCTGGCCTGAGTCTAAGGGAAGGTCAGCTGAAAAAGTTGTGGGAACTGAAACTACTGGGGCCACATGGGAGCTCTGGTATGAAAATTGACTTCTTTTACTTGATCTCTACCAGGATTCTTGGCAGTAAGAATATGGGTGGAGAAAAAAATGTGCACCACTTGACTTCACAAAAGAGTCATAAAACCTGAATCTAGTACCAGTAAAAGCTCTGAATCAGTTTTCCCTGCAGCAAAACCTGTGCTAGCTCCTGATCTGTTACAAACAAATGACTCTAGCATGCAGCAAAGACCAAATCAGTTTGTTCTCCTGGGAAATGTTGGAGATGTCTCCTACTCAAATGGAGGCCCCATGGTGAATTATATAAATCAGTACTTAACAGAAAACTCCTCCTTTCACATACTTTTCAAATGCTATATGCACTGATGAGTTAGTAAAAAATAAACAAAATCAGAATAGAAATTTTCTCCAGTTATGAGGGAAGGCAAAGAACCAAATGGCATGAGAATCATTAGGATTTTAAAGGAGCTTTTGTTTCCTTGGTACAAATGAATCTGAAGTAGGCTAAACATAGGGGACACGCACTCACAGGCATAGTGATGCACTATACACGGACACTCCAGTCCTCCTCCATGCCGGTTATTATTGACATACTTGCATGCTTCTGTTTTTAAGTTTTCCTGATATGGTGCACACAAATACAATTGAAGGCATGCTACTGTATCATTCAAAAAAAGAATGTGCATTCCTTCTATGTTTAAATAGTATGTGTTTTAGCGATGCATAAATATACATGATTACTTGCCTCGTGTTCCCTCTGTTGCTCTAAAAGCCTTTGGTAGTTTCCTGAAACCTCTACTGCCAACTTCTGCTCAGTCTGAACTAATAAATCCATCCAAGTTCCACATTTCTCCAAGAAGGTCTGCTGCTGCAGCAAGAAAGACTGCAACTTACTGAAAGAAAGAAAGAGAGATGGATTCAGGTAATTCCAAATCAGATGGTAACACCTTTCCCACTTAGCTGCCTCACTGAATTTATTTAGTCAATACTTAGAAAAGTACAAGTCCCACTCCTTTCAAATCATGTTAATTTGTGGCAAAATGAGGATCTCAGCTCAATGGCTTTGCTCTTTACTTATAAGTACACCAAAGAAAAGGAAGTTTGGTCACTAAAATACCTGAAATGTTTCTATATTCTGCAAAAGGTATACTTTCTAACTTGTAGAAAATTGTAGAACAGTCCTAATTTATCCCCACCTGAATCTCTCTGTAGTCTGAGACGAGATCAGAGACCAATGTCTGTTCAGGTTCTGCATCCTTTTGATTTCCTTGTCATTCAGAGGAAGCCTGTAACCCAGCTCATTAAGACGGTCCAAATCAGGGGCCATGCTGCTGAACTTCAGCATTTGACTCTGCAACAAACAATAAAAGTGATAACTGGGAAATTCAGGAATTACATTATTATTGACTTGAAAATTATAGGCAAGCACTTAATTAAATTTAGAATTTGGTTGCCACCAAGTGGTAAGTAATCTCTATGCCAGGGAAAAAAACTGCATTTCCAATTTTCATCTTCTCGTCCCAGACAAGAAGACTTGTGTTCATGTTTAAAAGTGTGCAGAGAAGTATACTCAAATTGCACTGAAGTGTTTCGCTGAATTGGGGATTTACAACTCACAGCTGAAGAAGGCTGGTGTTCAGAGATGTATGGTTATACTGTCAACATAAGAGAGTTTTTTTTGCTTGTTTCTTAGCCTGAATTGTAGGCTGGTAAATTCCCACTGAAATTATTCAACTTTTTATTTTGATATTTTTGTTTTGCAGTACAGAAATACTCAGTTCACTCCATAACTGGAATTCTGTCTATAGTTAATCTTGATAGAAAAATAACAGAAGATTACAATGACAGAAACAGCCTAGATGGCAAAGTTCAGCAAATTCCTGTCATGGCCTCTGAAAAAAAGAGAGGGAAAAAAGTAGATCCAAAAAAAGAAAAGAATGCAAAATCTCCAATGGAGATCACACAGTACACACAATGAATGTTTCTTCAGTATATCAAGCTACCCAAATGTGTAAATTACTTCATACCTAAATGAGATACCACTGAGACAGGAATTGAATAAATTCAAAAAAAGTTGGGAGAAAACAAGATGAAGGAAATCTCCAAAAACTGCTACAGTTTCCATGCCCATTTTGATCTGTTATTAATTTTATTCTGAACAGTATGACTGCCCATTTCATCTTTACTCAGAGACAAGGTGACAATCATTCCTTGACTGCCATCAAACTTCAAGTTCTCAGTCTTACACTTCTCATGAGTGGTTGCCCTTTACCACCACCCCTAGAATGCACGTATGATATCAGTGTATAGCCTGCACCACAAATAACCAGGCCAACAGAAGAAAAACTCCAGCACTTCCTCTGTTTATTGTTCACCTTGAGTTGCTCCATTCTGCTCTGTATTGCTGAGACGTCAGATGAGTGACTCGGATCCTGTTCTTTCAATGCTTCTTCTGCTTCTGTTATCCAGGTCTCAAGGACTTCCAGGTTCTTGGCAAAAGTCTGATAGTCCAGGACTCCAGCCTTGAATACACAAGGATCCACAGTTTAGTAACTTTGGCTTCACAGTCTCCTTACTGACATTACACTCCTGTTTGAATAAATTATAGATTTGCTAATAGTTGAAGTGTCTAGGAGCAATTGTAACTGCTGCTTTACTTTCAGACTGTGAAATTAGTTGAATTTTTAAGGTTAGAAGAGGATTTCTTATCATAGTAAAGGCAACATTTCAGCAAAGTGCATAAATGTCTCCTTACCTTGAAACAGATAATCTTTTCTAACTTTCTTTTATGAAAGAAACTCCTCTGTTTAATTGCTAGCAGAGAGAACTAGTAACGCTTACTGCAATTTTAAATTAAATCTTTTCTTGTGTTTGGTCTCTTTATCGTACAGTGATACTATAAACACATCTCAGACACTGCTGGAATTCTCCTTTCTCTCAAAGAGAAGCTACCTTTGTGGCTTTTTCATTGAAATAGTTTCCTATGGAATACATTTTTCCACTCCTGTTTTTGCTCTTCAGCCCCTGGTGACACAAGCAATTTGGGAACATCTACTAAACAGGCTTTGACACAAACGGTATATGTCAGTCTGGTCACTGACATTAATAGGAACGGCAAAACATCAATTCTACGCAATATTCAGAATCTCTCATTTCTTTTACTGTTGAAGAAATAGGTGGGAAGAGTGGTTGTCATCAGGAGAGCAGTACCTGCAGATCCAGCTGTTAGCACTATTGTGTGCTGAAAACCCAGCCACCTTGGCATTCCAGACAGATGTTTTCCTGCATGAGGTTTGCTATCCTTTTCCCAGAATTTGGACCTTCTTACAAGGTCTTTTTTCTGGACTTGAGTGTATTTTCTACTCTAAGCTTTGGCTTTCTGGGAAGTCTAGGACAAGCTGATTAACAGGTAACACTACCCTCTTTTCCCAGGCAGATTTAGCTAATTTATGTGTTTTCAGGGACCACAGGATGATCACATTTGAGGACTGCAAACACTGTCTGTGTACCTGAAGTGCAGCCTGTTGCTTGCGGAGAGCCTGCTCTAGGGTTGACAGATTCTGGTTCAGAGACAGATGATCCGACTGTATGGCTGCCGCTGCTGAAGCCTCCACCTGGCTTTTTAGCTCCTCCCCCAGTTCTTGAAGAACAACCAGAGACTCCTGCGCTGTTTTCAAATCTGTGAGTATATCCTGTGGCAACACATTGAATAAGGACACAAATAGTTAACCTGACACTCCGGTGGTGTCATCATCCCCCGATTTAAAGGAAGAATGAAATGACTGAACTCGGGCACTGTAAGGAAAACTCATATTTACTACTGCATTTCAGTATCAAATTTTCCAGTTACATTCTCTATGACTTGAAGAATAAAAAAAGATATGTCAAGGAACCTGTACTGAAAAGAACAGAAAAAAGACGGTGCTCAACTACCTTTGAGCAAGCCAGAGTTGACGATGAGGCAATTTGAATTTATGGACATGATGGTCCTAAGCAGTGGCAGCCTTGACTGTGAATTCATTCAGGTGTAGGCCTGCCTTTTCTTCCTGCTTTGATTTACCAGGAGGACTAAATAAATAACTTTATAAATGGCCTAACATAATTCTTAAAGAATGGGACATCAGAAAATAAATTATTTGAACCAAGCAATTTAAATTGCCAGTCCATGACACCTGACCATTGCAGCAAATGCTCCAAAAGATCATAAACATGTTTATTTTTTTAAACATTAAGATTTTTTTTTTCTCACTGCAACTGTTTTGCTTATATTGAGACAATTCATATTTTATTTACTGGTCAATGTCCCTTAACATTAACTTAAGCTCAAAAGAACCAAAATGTAAGCACAAAGACGATAAACTATTCTGCTGCCTTGAGATACAATCTTGAAAAAGGAAGAATCTCAATGCTTCAGAATGAATGGTGTCTTTCTACAAGGAAGGATAAAGACATCATCATTCTGAAAATGTGAACAGTCTTGATTGGTGAGAATATAGTCAAAGGATTTTGAGTTTCTTTCCATTATAAGGAACTCAAAAGACTTGGTAGAGATACTTTCCCAAGCATGAATACCTTCCTTAAGCAGGAACTTATGACTGAATCAAATGACGTAATTTATCCACCTTCTCCAGACAGAAGACTTTAGATATAAGCTTCTGAAACAACATCACAACAACTAATGGAGAGATCAAAATTTAGAGAAACTCATGAGATTTGGGTAGCAGACATAAACCTGTCTCTCCTATGCCTAAGCTGCATCAGTAACATGAAACAGGTTAGTATACAAGATTCCAAAACACCAACTACAGAGTTGAGCAATGGAGAGCCTCTCGAGATTCTTCTTAGCCCACAGAGCTGAGAAAAGCTGCAAATCTTAACTGAACATACATTGCAGTCTCGAATCCAAGTGGTAACTTCATCATCTGCGATGTCCTTGCTGGTTGCAGTCTTCAGGAGCTCGTTGGTCTGATCCTCTCGCTGCCGGACCGTGGAGGAGCACTGCTGGTAGCAATCCTTGTACCTCTGCCACAGCTGGAGCAGGGCCCTGCTGGCACGCAGCCGCTCTGCAATCTCCTGCAGGAGGTTGTTCCACCTGGGGAACAACCAGAGACTGCATTAGTGATGGAAGCCTGGGAGTCCACAACATCTTTTGTCCCTCTTTCTCTCTGCTGTTTCCCATGGTCTCTTGACTTTTTAAGTTTGGCAATAATCAAGATCCAGACATTTGGCGTAAATAAAACCAAGAAATTTCTGTTTCAATACCAAACCAGGTTTTTCTGAGCTGTCATAATGTGTGCAATCTGCGCTACATCCTGGATGTTGTTTATTAATGCTGGTGGTCAGAGCTGTAGCACACTTGTAGTTAAACTCCTGCTATTTCCACTTAGTACCCTCAGCATTACAAAGCATCCATGACCAACCATGCATTGCCAAAAGCAGATTCCTACAGGGGCCTAAGAGACCCAAAACAGCTGTAAACAAGACACCATTTCTTCTCCTGCCATCTCCTCCCAAACTCTGACACAGAATTTAAAGTCATAAAGCTCTGTGTAACTTGCTTGAAAAATACTCCCAGATATATAAAAAATATTTATATTTCTATTATCCAATTAAATATCTAATCTTCCTTGGAATTCTTTCCTATAATAATTCCCCATTGAATTTTTTGCTCTAGTAGCAACCAGGAATGCATGCCTTCTCAAATGTTCTTGGTAGTTACCAAACTGCCTAACTGTTTCCTTACCAAAGAAAATCACAATATTTCTCAATTATTTTTATATGATGAAAAGCAAAGGTTTTGGACCAAAAAATCTGCCAGCAATCACTGAAATTGTTAAATGGGGTTAAATAATCCCTCTTCCCACTTCCAGTTTCTAGGACAGGACTGAACAGAGATTAAAAAAAATGTGGCATGACTCTATTTTCAAAAATATTCCAAACTTTCCACCGAACTATCTTTTAAATTCTGGATCCTCCCTTCCTGTATGCGAGTAAACCCTTTTACCCTGAATTCAAAGGTGGGGAAGGTGTTTGCCAAAGTACTGGTGAGGGGCTTACATCTTCCTGTCTATGATGCCCCTCCTACAACTAGCGATAGCAGACTAAAATTTGGGGAAGCTGATGCAAACCTTTGAATTACTGCAAACAAAATCTTCAGACACAGTTCTCAAATTTCAAGTGCAGCATTATTTTCTAGCATGGTATTTATGAATCTTGATTGGCAGTCACGCACAGAGCAAAACTACTGACATTAATGCCAAAATGCTTACTGGAGAAGGTAATTAAATTTATTTTCATTTATATTCATTTATTTTGAGCACTAAATGAGAGTTTTACTCCAGTCCTTGCTAAAAGTTTGTTGTTTGTTCCAATAAACACCTCATGACCCCAGGAACTTAAAATAATAAAATGTAAGAAAAATAGGGATAATGCAAAACTGGATAATTGATAAATACAGATTTGCTACTGAAATTAAAATTTAATACAAAGACATTTTCTACCTCATATTCACTTCTTTCAAAGTGCTGGTAAGCATTTCAGTCACTGGTGGGTGACATTCTTTCAACAATTCATTGGTCACAGAACCAAATTTCTGTAAGCTATTCTCTTGTTTCTCCAATTCATCTTGTAGGCTCTAAAGCAGAATAGTAAAGAAACAAAACAAAACCAGGAGTTAATAAAATTCCATGATGTAGAAACATTTCAAAATAGTATTCATCAATTATATTATGAATGGAAACTCGATTTCATGTGTTTCATATAAATAGGTTGTTTAATATAAAGATTGTTCTTGGATTAATTTGACTTTGTATCAAATAAAGCAAAAAGTAAATTTTAATCTTGTATTTTTACAAAATGTAAAAATCTTGTAAAAGAAGTCATTCTAAACAAGTACTTTTGTACAGAATGAGTAAGCACATGGAGTGATTCAGATTTAAAAACTTTACAGATGGATGAAAACTAACTAAATAACATTTTCCTGTGTAGAACAAGATGAAAAAGTAACAACATGAAGAAATCCATATTCTGAAAACAGGAAGTCTTGCTCTTTCAGTTATCACCATGATGTATGTCTGTCAGGGAAGTATGTTTTGTCCAGCAGAGGGAAATGAGACTGATGAGGGGACTAGACCATCTTTCTTATAAGGAAAGGCTGAGGGAGCTAGGCTTGTTCAGACTTAGGAAGAGGCAACTGAGAGGGGACCTCATTATTGTACATAAGTATCGAAAGGGGATGTGCCAAGAGGATGCCTCCAGGCTCTCCTTGGTGATGCCCAGCAATAGGACAAGAGACAATGGGCAGAAATTGATTCACAGGAAATTCCAGCTGAACATGAGGTAGAGCTTCTTTACTGCATGGGTGACCACGCACTGGAACAGGTTGCCCAGAGAGGTTGTAGAGTCTCCCTCACTGGAGATACTCAGGAACGATCTGGACCCAATCCTGTGCCCTGTGCTCTGGGACAACCTTGCCTGAGCAGGGAGGTCGGACCAAATGATCCACTGTGGTCCTTCCAACCTTACCCACTCTACTACTCTCTGAAAATGCTCCTTTTTCTTAAACTTAAATATCTTTATGCATATTATTACAGTTTGAAAGCCCAGCAAACCTTACACTTAGTTTATAGTCAAAATCCTAATCAGCAAAAAAGAAATTTTCTGCACCTCCTGCTTTACCAACTCCTTCTGTTTAATGTGCAAAATCTAGAAGAATGGCTGTAAAATCCATTCTTGGATATTCTTTAAATCCTAGTTTTGAAAGTGCTGTCCATGTTCAGATAATTTGGCTCTATATATGTCTGGAATTCATATAAAAATATTTAAATTGTAATATATATTTAAATTTGCTGGCAAATACTAACAGAAGAACAGAATAAGAACAACAGAATTTCTTCTACTTTGGGCATCTGAAAATGTTTACATAAGTATTTTTGATTTCAAAGATGAAAACTTCTGTTGAAATAAAAGGATTTTTATCTAATAGGACAATCATTTGAATATTTTTATATAATTAAATTATTTCCATTATTATTATTTTATAATTTTTTAAAAGGAATCTCCTTGTATTTTATGCTTTTTTAAAATGGTAAATTAATTGAACATGTGAGTGTCTCAGCTCTTAGGGCATTATTTTTTTTGGATCATCAATCTACTGCAAGGTTGGTGGGGGGGCTAAAATTGTGATCTCAACATGCACCTGTAGCTCCAAAGTCTGATGAAGCAGCATGAGAAACTTCAGTTTTAATGGCCTTTGGCATGATTAAAAAACTTGTAACAATTTGATCATATGGCTAAAAATTATAAAGAATGGCATCAAAAATCTAAAAAGAAAATAACTATCCCAAATTAATTTTTCTGCAAAATGAAACATGCATTAAAACATTAAACAAGTTTAATTGGCTTATTTATAATGTGTTCTCTTAATATCATGTGATTTTAATATGCCAGTATTTCTTTACTTCTACTTCTTAAAAGCCGAAATATACAGTTATCTGCATCCATGCAATTTCAGACAAAATTAACTCTTTTCACCTGAAGTTTATCAACTTGGACTTTCACAGCTTCCAGAGAACCAGTAAGAAGATAAAAACGGGACAAAGAATATCTGGCTTCTGTCAGGTAACTGTTCAGTTCCTCATAAGCCACTTTGTAAATGCTCCACTGATCAAGAACGGATTGCAACAATATCTTCAGTTGGCTAACCTGGTTGAAGGGGGGAATAAACAGAAAAGTAAATTAAAAGCATTCCAGCTATTTGGGATTTGTTTAAATTATTTTCTTCCTTTGGATCTCACATGCTTCTTGTCCTACATACCTAATCCTAAACCTATTGAATAATGAAGAGTTTGTACAACTATCAGCTGGGTTTACACTGGGAACAGCACAAAGCTCTACTTCATTTTATAAAGGTTGGATGGAAGCGACTGTAAAGATGTCAAAATTCGTTTTACTTTTGTCCACAGCAGGATCAAGAGAAATTCCTTGAGACTTCAGATATCCCTAAGGCAGGGAAATCAGCCTATGGAAATCAGCAGAGAGGCTAGCATTAACACACTGCATTCCTCCTTAGAAGGCAGACTCATGTCGATCAAACTTTGAATGCTGAAAATTAATGCTGATCTCTTCCTTATTCTGTGAGACCTGTGGGCTTGAAAAGTTATTTCCTGACAGATAATTTGGTACCTTTACACTAACTATCAGGAAGCATCTAAAAAACTTCAATTAAAACGACTAAAAGCATTGTTGAAACAAGAAATATTATACCCATTTTATATGGAGCATACACACAAACTTGGGGATTGATGGCTAGAGAGATGGGAAGAAGGACATGATTCAGAATCTCTTCCCCTATAACACAGGAGAAATCCATCAGCTGCAACTGTTAATTCTCCCTCTCCTCCATGCCTTATTCCTAGAGCTGCAGTTTTCCCCTTAGCGATTATTTTACCATGTGATCCAAATTGGCCCAGGAATGGTTAATTTCTTTCAGTGTATTCATAACAGCAGAAGAGACTTCTTCTTTCTTGTTCTGTACCAAAGACAGACCACTCTGTTCTACATTTTCTACTTCTTTCTCCTTTGTTCTTATTGATTCTTCTAATTCCTATTAAAAAAAGAAAAAAAAAAAGAAAAAAAAGAAAAAAAAGAAAAAAAAAGAAAAAAAAAAGAAAAAAGATACTTGAGTATTTGTGCTTGTTTAATTGGCTAAGTAATACCTTGATATAGAAAATATGCCCATAAGCTCCTTAGTTTAAAAAATAGGAGAAATGCTAGAATATTTTGACTTTAACTAGTACACCATGTGATCTCAGGTCATTTTGTAATTTTCTGCAAGCCTCTCCTTCCTGAGAGAAACAGATCAACAGAGAAAGAAAAGAATACAACAGAACTCTGGTCAACCTGAAATCCCACATCTTTCAATAAATTTCACTCCCTATGAATCCCAAAACACAACAAGCGAACCATTGCCATAAGAGACTTTATATCGTAAATAGTTGGGAAAGTATTTGTAGCAAAATTCTCCCCAGTCTTGCAAACGCTTGTTAGTAACAGAATTCATCCCTGCACAAATATGACACACTTTTGTCTATATGCGTATTTGCAAGACCATTTTTGCGGCACTATTTATTCTCAGCCTTTTTTTGCTGTATAATTTCAGATTTCTTCAAACATCTAGCCATGACCTGGTTCCAGAGCATAGCCAGAGTAATACATAATTTTTTAACCAGCTGACAAAAACACAAACACTTCTAAGTTGAACATGATAAATTTAACTGCCCAAAAAGTGGATTTTTGCACTAAAAAACGTCACTGAACTTTATACGAGGTTGCTCAAAAATTCAGAATGTAAAACAGGCAAAAGTTTCAAACACCAAGACCAGCAGATTTATTTGAAACTCACAACTTTAAAGATGTTTTTTTCTAACCTATGACAGGAAAAATGGTTGACTTCACTTATTAATACAACACTAAGCAGCAATTAACATTGGTTAATAAATAAACTCCAGCTTTTGTACTAGCTGAACCAGATATCTGGGAGTGTCTGACACAGTTACTTCTTAAACAATTTGTTTCTCTGCTGATCAAAGTCTTCCCATTCATAACTAACTCCCCAAGTGTATTTGCTAACTTCCCTGACCAAAAGGAACCAAAAAGGTGATAAATCAAATTCAGCTTTGAACTCCAGCCAAGCACAGACTGCTTATTATGTCAGGCTATGTTAAACTACCCTTGCTTCAGTTATATGGGTTTATTGTGCTGAAATCATAAAGATACCCGAATTAAAACTAAGCACTTCAGACAGATTGAAAACTTAGGTCAAAAATTTCAGAAAAAATTTGACCTCTAACATATCTGGCCTAACCACCCTATTTGCCTTTACAGAAACAAAGATGGTTTAATATACTAGTGAATATAGAGCAAATTCTTTTATAAATTTCATCTGAATTTACAGCTGTTCTCTTTGTGAACAGATGAATGCTAGATTATATTTGCCCCATTAATTAAATTCATGCAGGAGAGACACATAAATATAAACACATTTCCTCACACCTTTTTATGGGCTCGAGAATACCAAGATTTTGTGAATTCAGTTAGTCTGACAGAGTTTTAATTTGATCTGGCGTGAACTGTATTACATGGTATGTGGCAGGACAAAATTCTTTTGAACAAAAATTATGTGATGCCTGATACTGTGTGGAGGCCTTTGTCTATAAATCCAAAAGTATCTGCTCTGCCTATACACCAGTAAGCTTTAACTCTGGCCTGAGGTAAGCTTCTCACTATTTAAATATGTGTATTCTACTCTGAGTAAATGTTCAGAGACAACTGTGATACCCAGTTCACTGCTGTGTCATCCTTGTATGAATTCCATGTGAAAATCTGTGGTGGTTTTGAACTTACGTGCATTATGTATAGCTGCACTTTGTCTCATCTCATCTTGTTAAATTATAATCATGACTCTATTTCTTTTTCTGTATTGTTAAATATTTGAATAAAAAGAAAAAAAAAAAACAACAACAAAACACAATTCCCAACTTTCTGAATGAAAGCATAAAACCCTTGGATTCTAGCTTTTTCTTCTGAATAGTCAGGTGGAACACATGAGATGGAAAAAGAATGGAAAAAAAGTGGGGTGTGGAGGAAAGATAGTGAAAAGGCAGAAAAAATCCTGTAAGACTGGCTAAACAGATATGACAACATATTCTTTTGACAGTCTTCTAGTTCAGTATGCCTAGCATGCTTTGAAATGTCCATTATAAAAGTAATGATGACTTTAGTTGGTCTGAAGCAACTTTGAGACATTATGGCTTCTTCCTCCTTTTTTATTGCTTGCATCTTAGGCATGAAATCTCTCCTTTACTGAAGTCAAGAAGAGTTGAGCCACTGACTTCGCCAATTTAAAGATTTCACATGGATTTATCAAGTGTTGCTTCAAACTCTTGCAAAGAGAACACTATTATAAGTAGACATTACCTGACAGTCTTTCAAAGCATTCTGCACTGAAGCCTGGTCTCCAATTTTTTGTTGCTGTTTCAGCTTCTTCTCTTGGGTTTCAAACCAAGTTTTTAGGCACTGCACATTATTTTCATATTCTGTCCAGGATTCCTGTAGACTTTCCAAGAGCTGGATCTGCAAAGAAAAATGAGTATATAACTTTCTCATACAATTATCTTATTGTTGGGTCAATTACATAAATCATTGAAGACCAATGCAAAGTAATGCCCTCTTGCAATTCAGTGCTTTCAGATTTTAGAAACAGTATAGACATTCAAATTTAAATGTATCTAGTCTTTTAATAGAATTAATAATAACCCTGGCTTCATTTAGCTTGGGAAAAAGAGGGCAAAGGAATCATCTCATTGTGCTGTCCACTCCTTATAGGGAGGCATGGGGAATGTAGAGGCAGACTATTGTGGGAGATACTCAATAAAAGGAGAAGATATAGCAGTCACAAGTTGCAATATGTGAAATCCTGGGATTTCCATGGGAAAACATGGGAACAAGAAAAAAACTTGACCCCCACCATTGTGGTTAAGCAGCTACCCAGAAGAGTTTGTGGAATCTCTCCTTGGAAATTTTCAAGATTCAGATAACCAAGTCCCCTCTGATCCAACTGTAAAGTTAGCTCTTTGAGCAGGATATTGACCTAGATGGCCTGCAGAGGCTTCCAACCATTATAATCTTATTCTGTGTGTTTTGAAAGTTTACTCCAGAGCAGTTACAATTTCTTCTTTACCTTTTCTGTTATCAGGCCTTGCAGGATCTGCCAACGTCTGTTCATTGCTCCAAGCTGTTCTGCAAAATCAGTTTTGTCACTGCGTTTGCTTTCAACATCCTGGCTGCTGATTTGTAGCACGGATTGGTTCACAAAGTCAACAGTCAACTGTTTGCAATTTAAATCTATTTTGAAACCCTAGGAAAAAAACCAAAAAAACAACAACAAAAAACTAGAATAAACAAAGCAGCACATGAGTACCATAATTTCTCACCTTCCTGCAAAACAGAGGAAAAGTGTTCAACAGCTACATCTTTATCATAATTCAGCTACAAGGGTTTTTTAGCAATTGACCAGGAATTAGAAAACAAGTGCCTCCCACTGCAAGCGAAGAGCAGGTTCAGCACCACTTGATGAAGCCAAATAGGCACAAGTTTATGGGACCTGATGAGATGCATCCAGGATCCTGAGGGAGCTGACTGATGTTGCCAAGCCACTTTCCATCATATTTGAAAAGTCATGGTGGTCAGGCAAATACCTAAGGACTGGAAAAGGGGAAACATCACTCCTATCTTTACAAAAGGAAGAAAGGAAGACTGGTTAGGCTCACTTCTGTGTCCCAGAAGACCATGGAACAGATCCTCATGGAAGCAATGTTAAGGCACATGCAAGCAAAGGACATGATCCAGGACAGCCAGAACAGCTTTACTAAGGGAAGATTGTGCCTGACCAGTCCGGTGGCCTTCTATGAAGTGACTGCACCAGTCAACAAGAGAAGACTGATTGATGCCATCTACCTAGAATTCCATAGGGCTTTTGACACAGTCCCAAATGACATCCTTATTTCCAAATTAGAGAGACACGGGTTTGGAAGGGGGACTATTCTGTGGATAGGGATTTGGCTGGATAGATGCAGCCAGAGAGCTTTGGTCAATGGCTCTGTGTCCAGGTGGAGACTGGTGATGAGTGGTGTCCCTCAAGGCTCTACTTTGTGACTGGTGCTCTTTAATACCTTTATCAATGACACAGTGAGATCAAATGTATCCTCAGCAAGTCTGCAGACAACATGAAGCTGAGCAGCACAGCTGATACAACTAAAGAATGCAACACAATCCAGGAGACCTGGACAAACTTGAGAACTAGATCCTTGAGAACCTCATTTAGTCCAGCAAGTCCAAGTGCAAGGTGCTGCACCTGCGTTGGGGAGATGAACTCATTGAGAACAGCCCGGCAGAGATGGATTTGGGAGTTCTCGTGGATAAAAGGCTGGACATAAACCAACATGGTGTGCTCACAGCCCACAAGCCCAACTGCCTCATGGGCTGCTTCACAAGTGGAGTGGCCAGCAGTTGGAGGGGGGTGATTCTGCCCCTTTGCTCTGCTCTTGCAAGACCCTGCCTGGAGTACTGCATCCACCCTGGCAGATCTAATAAGGTTTAATAATGTGCGTATTGGTTTGGATTTTCTTAGAAATAAAGATAAGCATATTAAAAATTGTATTCCTGCCACAAATAAACAGCAGAGTAAAAGTAATTTGGGCTTCTTTTCCACAGTATCAAATATTTCACAGTTCAAACTTGCATACAATTCCAACCACTCCACAAAGTCGGTGAATTTTTTTCCCTAAATCACTTATATTTTACATATTTCTATATATTTAATTGTGGTAATAATGGGGATAATTGAAAAGGAAAATTAATAATATTGCCACTCAGTACCTTGTACTTCTGGACGTAACCCTGAACTGCTTTCTGTCCTACTACATTTTTTATATTTTCTTCATCCTGCTGAATTACGTTTTCCATCAGTGAAATCCAGCTCATAATTTCAGTGATGGCATGGCGAGAAGGAATCTTGTCCATCTGGAGCTGTTGAGATAACAGACTTAGAATTCGTGTTGTGAAGAAAATGAGTAAGAATTCCTTGCTTTACATTAACACAGTTTCAGTAGTAGATAGAGTAATGCTTGCCTGCATTTAATTATTCAAGAATATGTTCTATGACATTCTTAGGTGGATATATATATTTTGCATTACAGGACAATTCAGAAAACTACAGAATGACATTGTTTTGTTTACTATCACAGACTCAGTTAAGATTAGTGACCCTTCCTCTCCCCCTGTAAATCACAAAGTTATTACTAACTCTGAGAGCATTCTAAGTCATAAACTAAAGCAATAGCTTAACTAATAACCCCCTAGCAACTATATATATTAAGGCAACTTTTCAACCAGTATAATTCTCTAAGTTCAGTATTAAAACCCTAAAACTACACAACCAAAAGCCTTCTGTGCCTACACATACTAGAAAAAAATCAAGACTGTTTTTAGATCTGTTTTGTCTTCCATAGACTTGAACCTAACCTATTCAATTTGAACAAAACCACTACCCAAACCTGACAGGGCACAAGGATGTGAAATCCATTTTTCTAGAAAGTATAATACCAATGTGTTGAAAAAATCCTCACCTGTTCTTTGGTTAAAATTTAACAAAGGTAACTATGAAGTCTCAAACTATCACTGATGGGTACTAGACAGGCAGGATTTAAATCCAAGTGTAAGCTTTTCCACAACAGAACAGGAATAACTTTTTTCTTATCCTTCCTCACATGAACAAATTGAGAAAGGAAGCAACTAGTCAGTGTCAGCTGAACAGTCTTAGTTTTCTGGAATATCAAAGACCATTGCTGGCTTTCTTACCTGGTGCAACTTCTCTTGTACTGCTGGGATTTGTGTGAGAAGCTCTGTCCACTGGGTTTCGATGTGGGACAATCCTGCACGTAATGCAGCTGTATCTACTTTCTTAAGCCTGAGGAGCTGGTTCCCAGTACTCAGGACAGAAGATTTCTGTGATGATTTAGCATCCACTTCTTTTGAAAACTCCTGTAAGCAGAATTATTTTTTGTGGGAATAATTAAGCACTTTTTTATTTTACTTGAGGTTTTAGAACCTCAGAAAGCTAAGAATATCCTCCTTTCCCGTTTAAAATATATAATTTCTCTTAGTATTCACCAGCTATACTTCAGAATAAGTAAGAACAAAAATTGTGCTCAGTCATAAAACCATTTTCTGTTTTCAAAATCCTCAAGATTTACAATCCTTGCATATAGCAAAGAAGTGCTTAATGTGCATACACATCAGCATTTTGAAGAACTGCTTACCTACGTATTCATCAATGATGAGAAGAAGACTAACCATTTGATTAATCAACTATTTAACTGTAATTGGAGAGAAAATGGTGTCCCAGGTTCATGAACAACTTACCAAAAAGGAGTTGAGGTGGTCTCGGACAGTTTCTAGTTCCTGAGGAACAGTTAAAGACTGCTGGCTCCAAAACTCAAGTCGCTCCTTTGCAGATTGCAACCACTGTGTCAATTCATTTGACTCACTCTGATACCTGGGAAGATGTTTAAAGAAGACTAAAACAGTCATCACCACTTCTTGCCTCCAACTGTGTTAGAGGAAGATACTGAATGCCAGATTTGAAATTTTATTTTTTATCAAATTTCAGAAAAAAATAATTTAATTTTATAGACGGGCATAGTATCAGGAAGCTCCTATTTTAGACACTATGCTCACAATTTCTAACAGTGCCTTAGTTTTGCCTGTAGAAAAAAGTTCAATGAAGGACAGTAAATAGGTCCCAAACCTCTTTGGACAAGCTGTAACCCCACCCAATGCCCATAAACAGACTTTTCACTTCCATTAGAAGGCTCAGTCTTCATAAATCTTTACCAAAAGGTGTCTCAGAGCAGAACTTTTTTTTTTTTTTAGAAACCATCTCCATATTATTTCACATGCCAAGCAACTAATGAGATAACAGAATATGAGTGTCCACATATAAGCCAGGGATTCACAGACAAAGCTTTTATATCAATTAGATAATTAATTTCAAAAGTAGCCTATGAATGTTAGCAAGGCAGCAAACGATCCCTTCCACATATCCATGACACAGACCCAGAAGAACCCAGAAGTTGCAATACATACACTAAAATATGCTGAGGCTACTCACATTACCCAGAAAAGCACACAACTTTTCCTATCAACCTGTATGCAGGTCTAAATTATTCATCTAAGAAATTATTTTCTGATTTCCTAGCACCAGCTCTTATCTGCTACATCTTTTATTACAAATGAGAGAGTACACCAGCACTTTATGGAACAGAGGAGCAGCTGAATGACATACAGCTCAAGTACTTTCTTTCAAATGTTGAATCAAATGTCTGGGTCCAGAATGGCTTTGACCTGAAAAGCACAGGTGAAGAACTTTAAATTTACCATTAAATCAGTATTACCTTGTCCAGTGCTTCAGTATTGTCTCCAGCCTGTGAAGCTCCTTGGTGACTTTGCTGGTGTTACTTAACCAGCGTTCTCCTAGTTGGTTCAGTTGACCTTCAAGTTCTGAGCAGCTAATAGAAAAAAGGAGCCTCTTCCCATCATCTAGCACTTGGTATAATTTAGGCTGGTGTTCAGTCAGGTTAGATCTCAGATGCTGTAATAACAGAGGAGATGGTTAGGTAACTGCAGGTCTCTGCTACCACACTTTCTCAACATATAGTTTCCTTTTATGCAATTTGCTTTAATGCAACTTGCATATCCAGTGCCACCATAGAACATCAAATTTTTCCTCTGCTCCAGCTCTAGAACTCCTTAAGAACCATCATGCAGGTAATCTGCTCAAAATCTGACTGTGCTGCCACAAATCCAATCATGTCAACATGTCTATTGGTCCTCCTTATGATGAACTCCTCCTTCGTGTAGATATTCTATACTATACTAGAAAAGAATCTTTTTGCGGCAACACCATTTCTGATAGGAATTGATTAAAATACAAGAACTTACTTTACCATCTGCTGACAATCTACCATCTACTGCAAAGAATGTTAATGATGTCCAATAAAAAATTATTAACAGTGGTTCCCTCTTCACCCTTCCAACGCCTATCCTCAGCTCTCTGGACATCTTACTCTTTTACCGATCTACGCTCCTGCTCTACATGGATACAAAACAGAAGATCACCCCATCCATCCAAACCCCTGAACACAAAGACTGATTTTTATTGCACAAGAAAGCAAAAAATGTGATGAAAAAAGAAAAGCTGTTAATACTGTTACCCAGAATGACCCTGGAACGGAGACAGATTTTAAATGGTGACTTGTGGATGGGTAAAGCATTTGTACATGTGGGCAAATATATCTGCTAAATTCTACTATCATTTTGAAAATAGTATGGATTTTCAAAACATCCATACATTGGTATAAATTTGAGCGTAAAATGTACACACATTTTTCAGTTCTGATGAAAGTAACCTGAATATAAAAGTTACAAAACTACCAATCTTAGAGTGAATACATGAGCTTTCTATAGCTCTTGTTTCCTCTTTCACAGAGTTTTTAATAGATTAAAAAAATTATCTTTATATATGTGTGTCTGTGTATTTACACATAACATATATACAAAAAGAATTCCTAGACAATGGCTTAAAAATTTCTAAGATTATCATAAATCTATTATGATGGATTTTAAAGCTAAATGTGGTGAATTAAGAAATTGGATTTGAACAACCTAGTTTATGTAACTGAAAAGAAGAACAAAAGAAGAAAACTAACTTAGGGTCAGGACAAACACAAACAATGCCAAGCATCCAACTAAACCAAAACAACCCCCCCACACAACAGATTGCTTAAGTTGTCCTTATAACCACTGGAAAAGGAGAAAGCTGTCTGGTAAAGCAACTAAAAAGATAACAATAAAAGTCAATTTTCAAGAAAAATTTGACAGACATTTTTCTGTAAAACAAAAAAGAGAATGAAACACCCCCAACTAAAATGTCTAGTATAAGGAGACAAAAATAAAACACTAGACCAAACAAACAAGATGTGGTAGAAAACCTGTATTTAAACTACTTGTTGCATTTGGGGAGAAAGGCAATTTGAGGAACCACAGGCTGTCCAGCCTCACCTTGCTCTCTGGAAATATCATGGAGCACAAACTCCTGGATTCCATTTTCAATGACAAAAAGGATCAAGAGGAGATCAGGAATATTCAATTTAAATTCACAAGCCTTTTATGACAAAATTACTGTCTCTTGGATCAGAATGAATTCAGCATGGCCTTTGAAACCATCTCCTACAGCACCCACCTCTAGCAGCAGAGAGAGTTCAGGCTGGATAAATGGTGGTCTGAAAATGAGCTGCATTACCAGTCCAATTGCTAGTGATCAAAGGCTTGATGCCTGGCTGGCAGGTTGCAATGGGCAGAGTACTCCACAGATTATTGATATTTTATCCCAAATATCTTCAACATCTTAAAGGCATGGATTGTGGCAGACAGTGTTCGCTCAGTAAATTTGTGGACAACAATAATGTAGGGAGAGTGGCTGGGACAAAAAACGGCAGACTGATTCCAGAGACTCTTTACTAAACTTGAGGTTGGAGACAGCAGAAACCTTGGAAGGCTGAAGAAATGCAATTTATGTACCTTGGGCTGACTAGCTGCATTTCTCAGTACAGGTTAGGAAGGAAATTGGTAGTGTATTTAACTTGGCAGCTTATAATGCAAGCCACAGCACTGGCCTATATTAGAACTGTGAACAACCAGATGAAGTTACTTTATTATCCTCATCTAGACGGTGCTGATGAGGCCACATCTACTCCATCTGATTGTGCTCTGACCCATCTCTCACTGAGTTCAGAAAGAAGGAAGTAGTCAGGGTCTGATGCAGAACCACCATGTTATTTAGGGACCTAGAGCACGTGTCCTTCACAAAAAGGCTGCGAGAAATGTGCTTGCCAAACAGGAGGCTAAGGGCCAGTCTAACAAAGATCTACAGCTGTTCGTGGTAGAATTAAAAAGATGATAGAGGTAAATGCTCCTCAGTAGTGCCACACAACATAAAAAGGACAATGGTGACAAGCTGAAAATTGATGTTACTGACTGAGTATTACAGAAAACCTTTTAGAGTAGGCGGTGGTGCAGGACTGCAACTGGTCCCCTGGTCAGCTGTGGGACCTCCATCTTTTGAGGTTTCCAAAGCTGTTGCTGATCCAGCCCATGACAACTCTAATGCTTCAAGTGGGAGGCTGGACTAGATGACTGTCAGAGGTCCCTTTAACCCCTCTTTTCTGCAGAGAATGTCTACAAAGCACCAACCTGAAAAAGTGTGATCCGGTCTGTAAGCCTGTCCTCCGTCTCTTCTACCAAACCAACAGTGGGGATGTTTCCTTCAACAGACTCCAGCTGTCTGGTGAGCTCCTGGTAATCTTCATCCAGATGCATCCAGGTCTACAAGCACAAATTATTCATGAATACGATGAATATGCGTATCTAGAAATATTATTACTTTTTTTTTTTTTTTTAAATCTGAAATCCTACAGCTAGCTACATGGTTGTGAAAGTATGGAAATAACAGTACAAATGTCCAGGGAACCTGTAAAAAGACACCATCCCTGTGCCAAGCTCAGCTTTTGGTAAGAACCCATTGATAAAAGGGTCATGCTCTCCTTAACCAGCTAAAACTAAGCAGCTCTTTAGATTTAGAGGAATACAACTTGTGTCACCTGAGGGTCACAACAGTTTAATAGAAAAGACTGCATGTAGTCTATCAATGCTTTGTGTGTATGACAAAATGGACTGATGCTCATCACTTCTGTCCAAGCACAGGAAATCAGCATTATAGGACATCCTGGTGGTTGATCACAATGGAAGTATAGAAAAGGCCACAGAAATTCTTACCTCTAGAATGTATTCCAGCTCCACACCTCGTTTATGAGCTAGCTTTAATACAGTTGAAGCTCGTGTCATTATCTCTGAATGTGACTGAGTTTCCTTCAAGAGGGCAAGGCTACTCATCTTTCTAAAAAGCGTTTCTGTCAGGATCATGTGAGACTCCAAACCTTGAAAATACTCCTGAAAAATTTGGATGTGAGGGAGAGGGAGAATAGAAAAGAGAAAGTGCAATTGTTACTCAATTCCTTTCTACTAAAAGAACATTTTAAGACATCAGCAGTACAATCAAGTATCTACACAGAATTAGGTAAACCTTTCACTTCACAGCATTTCATGAAATCCAGCATAATTTAAAGAGGACAATGGTCTATTCAAAGAAAGGAGTCAGTCACTCTTTCCACACAAATTCCATCCTGACCCTCATTCCATAAACAAAACCAGCTTAAATCAGAGAAACAACCCCAAAAATTTCTGCCTAATGAAAATGTGGAAAGTACTTGTCCTATTTTTAGGTGCTATTACCAAATGTAAATTTCTCTTGAAAATAAATGGAGTGGTGGATGAAATTGCTATGTAGCATGGCAGGACAATACTAGGAACTTGTTATTAGAATAATGAAGAAAATGCAATCTATCTGGATTCACCCTCAACAAAGCATTTGAAACTCAGTCTGTCAGAACAGTTCACTAACTCCAATTTAAAACACAGTCTGGCCCACTGTTCTGAAAAGCTCCTGAATCTTTAGGAACAGATGGTTAGCAATTTGCTTTTCATAAGTGTCCTGGTTTTGGCTGGGATAGAGTTCATTTTCTTCTTAGTAGCTGGTACAACACTGTGTTTTGGCTTTACTAGGGAGTAATATTGATGACACACTGATATTTTGTTTGTTGCTGAGTAGTGCTTACCCCAAGTCAAGGACTTTTCAGTTTCCCTTGCTCTGCCAGTGAGGAGATGTGTGAGGAGCCTGGAGGGACCATGGTCAGGACAGCTGACCTGAATAGGCCAAAGGTATATTCCATACAATAGAGCATCATGTTGAGTATATAAGCTGGGGGGAGCTGTCTGGAAGCTGCTGATTTCTTCTTGGGGACAGGTTGGCTATTGGTCAGGAGGTGGTGAATAACTGTATTTTACATCATTTATTTATTTCTCTTGTGTTTATTTCTCTCTCTGCTTTCCATTACAGTTATATTTGCTATTTCAATTATTTTTATGATTAGTGCTATTAGTATTAGTATTAATCTCTCAACCCACAAGGCTTACTTTCTCTTACTGATTCTCCTCCCCAAGGAAGGAACATATAAGGAGGAAGCAGCTGTGTAGTTCTAAGTTTCCCACTGGGGCTAAACATGACAACAAGCTTACAGTCATCACTAGTCCTGAAATATATCCCGGTTTCTTACCTTATGTTTTTCAAGCAGTGACTGAACCTCTTCCTTGGAAGAAACAATCATTTTCTGGTCACCAGCCATTTTTTCTTGGCCCGTTTCTACCAAGTCAGCCAGGTCCTGCAAAGCCCGCTCATACTGCCTCTTAAGAGCCATATTCTGATTCAGATCACTCCGTCTGGATCCAATGATCATCAGCAGCTCATCATACTTATCCTAGGGGGCAAAGGGCATCAATGGTAGTTCTTGTTTCACACCTTACATGTCTTCCTAGCAGCTACCTTATTGTCCCTGTACTCTCGGTGAATTCTAGCAGAGCAACATTTATTTCCAGTTCAAAAAGAGTTTGCAGATGTACTGACTTCATTGATAAATTAACTCACCATTTCGAGACAGAAAAAAAAAGCAAGACCTGCAACTCTTTGAAGTATATGCACTTGGGGAAAAAAACCCAGCAGAGTCCCAAAGGCTTAATGTAAAATATTTGGCTTCATGCATCAAAAAACAGTGACTACCGTGCAATGCACATGCTGTTTGCATTTTACTTTTTATAATGCAGAGCATTGCATGGATTCCATCACAGATACAGACCACAGGCATCTCAAAGTCAGGTTTGTTTCCTTCTCCTTCCCCAGAATCTTGCTGGTAGCAAGCAAAATACATACAACTTACTGTAAAAACCAAACCAAGCCCATACTTTTGATCTATACAAGACATTTAAACAAAACCTCTCTACAATTATCCAGTGCTACAACAAAGTGCCCACCCTGAGACTGCAGCTGGCTCTCCTAGCCTTAAACAGAAAATTGTTAGAATCAAAACTGTCAGAAAAAGCCAAAGGAAGGCTTTTCCAAAAACTGAAATGAAAAGGAGGGGGCACATCATAGCACATAAACAGAGAGCAAAAAAAACCCCAAACCCAAACCCCCAAGCAAACCAGGAGAAGGCGCTAAGACCAAAAGGATAAAGCACTGGGCAAAAGACACATTTCTTAGTGATTTATTTCTTAGTCATTCATTTTTAATTGATATCACTGTCTTGTTTGTGTAATAAGTTTATGGTCCAGTTTCATCTGTTTTATTTACTTCCAATTTATTATGTCATTGTAAATGGCAAATTTCAGTCATAAACCTTCTCCTTGTTATTTCCTCAGGCATTTCCCTGCATCAGCCAAAGTGCTCAAAAAGGACTTTCAACAGGTTTACAGAAGTTGTGGATCAATTGCCCATATGTATTGACATGAGAGGTGTTCTAGCAAAAGCAGAACATTTCCAGTTTCAGGTCTCACTTCACTCACTATCCTCCTTTACCCCCTTCCTTCTTTGAATGACAGATGTGAGACAGTACTAAACCGCAGATCGTGAGACTGGTGAGAACAGGGATGAACTGTCAGCAGACAGATTTATTTTTACACGCTTAACATCATCTGTGTGAAAAGGGAGTAGAAGAGAGCTGACAGAAAACACGGTTTTGTAGATTTTTACAATTAATACTGCTTATATCAGAGATGTTAGAAAATCTGAAGAGGCAAAAATGTAAAACCAGATGAACCAGAGAGAACATAATCTTTTATACATGCTGAAATGCCCTTCAATCCCTTTTCCTAAACTGCCTTATGAACAATAAAAAGAAGCACTCCTTTGATATCACAGGTGAGAAAGGTGATCAGATGGACAGGTCTGGGATGGAACTAATGAACCATACCTGGATCTTAGACAACTCCTGTACAGTGGGTTGGTCAATTTGTAGCTTGTCTATACGCTTCTTTAATTCATTGATTCCAGCATCTAGTTCCTTTAAACCTTCTTCTGCCTGCAGTATGACCTGCATATGAAAATTACATTGCTTAGTTTAAGTTTCAATAACGGTACTGTAGCTGGCCTATGATCATGTTCTTTTCTGCTTGCAGTACTAATCACACCTTCAAAGTGCTGAAATTTTGAAAGATCCTATGAAGGAAATGTATTAATTAAAAGTTGGGAGAGCCCAATTTTTTTCTTAACATTAAATAAGCTTACCATTATTACTTTTTAATAACAAGCTGTTTTAGTATCACATAAAATACTATGCTTAGTATTTTTTATACCAAACACTGCTATGAATATCCATGCTTTCAACTATATAGTAGAGGCCCAAAAGATTTTTTTTTTTAATGTAATAATGTCATTTAAAGATTTTTTTATTAACAGTCATTCCTGTCATCTCTGAGCACCAAGCAAATGACCATCACAGCAGAACCCATGTATGTAAACAGAGCTGTGTGTAGTTCACTTTCAAGACTGGGATGGGGCCAAATCTACTGTCAAGGAAAAAGACTTGTACCTCAAATTCTGCACTTGGAAAACTACAATTTAAGAACATAGACTGGTGTTTGCAAGTGTCTGAAGGTGATGAGTTTTTCCAATGGAAGCTACAAGTTTCCGTAGGTCTCTGCTTAAGTAACGTGTAGATTACAACAAAGTTAAAAGCATGAGGTAGATTCCTGTACTTAAAGTCCCTTGTTGAGGCCCTTTCTTGGAAGCTTCCCATCCAAATACTTTTAAACTGCGTATGTGAAGTAGAAATCCTGCTGTTCAGCAGCAACGAGTTTGCACAATACAGTCACTAACCTCCACTTCCTGCAACTTAAGTCAGCAGGCTGATTAAGGGCCTTATTTCTACTTTCCTAATCACGTACTGAACAAGCAGCAATGCTTTTAAATTTGAATGTTGTATCAGCCAAGTGAGATTTTCTGAAAGAAGTAGTTTCACTTGCTTTTGTTACCACATTGTTTTCCTAACTGGTAGTCAAATGAATTACACTGGAAATAAATTTTTGCCACTGTTTGGGATCACAAAAGATAGAAAAGAAAGACACAGTGCGACCTCTCTTTTTCATACAGGAGACATGAACTTCTTCAAAATTTGAATGTCAGACATTTAAAGTCCAGTATTTTTGTTTAGCTGAAGGATAAATTTCTTCCATTCAGTCACTTGCTGGCACCAGACACCACAAACAAAAAATATCTACAAAAAGTAGCCCTTATCATACAGAAAACAGAAACAAGAAAACAGGATATACTTTTTCATATAAATAATTAATTATTCATCAGGCCATTCCTGATTAAAAAAAAAATAATACTGCCTTAAATTAAAATGAGTAACTCCTGGACATCCTCATTTTCCTATACTTCATTTGAACATGTATCTTCTCCCATTTAAAGCAACTGTTCTCTAGAATCCATTTATACTTTGGATAAAAAACTTTACCTCTTCCCCTCTCCCCAAGTGACACATACATGGTAGTAGTACCTGCATTTGTTCTGTTTCTGGTCTGTCAGCTGCCTCTGCTAATTTCTGTAGAACTGAGTATTTGTTATCAGCCACTGACGTAAACATGAGCTTCAGATCATTCTACAGGAGACAAAACCAACAAATTATAGCCAGTCCCAGCACAAAACAAATGGAAGGTATTCCATGTTTCAAAAAGTTTAAGGCATTAAATATTAAATGGTAGCACTACAGCATAAAAACTATTCAAAAAACCCCATAATTAGCCAATGCAAAACATTTAATATTGCTGAATATTCAGCTATGGAAAATAAGAGCTAAAGCGACTCACATTTAAAACATATCTTGTGAATGCACTTCTACTTTGCCTTCCAAAGAAATAATAAATTACCAAGACTCATTACCTCCATGTAACAAAAACATTCTTGCTCAGTTTATTCTACCACATATGATCGTAAACAAGCTTGGTTTTACTTTTTAAGGCAAGTTGTTATAATTACAAACTTGAGCAAATATAACACATAAGTAAACAAGGCCTCCACACATTACAGGGCTAACCACAAGCTAAAATTTTTAGACTATTTTATCAGAACAGACACATAAATATTACTTAATAATTTTGCTGAAATACAATCAATTATCTTTTTCTTGCTCTCATCTCAACAGAAAATTATCAGCACATTTTTCTGAGACTTTCAGCATTACGTAAGAAGTGCATTAATGATTTAGTATTTATTTTTACATTCAGTGATTATTTTAAATACTGAAAATCTCTGAGAATAATGCAATGAATTCTGATCAATTTTGCTGTTATCAGCAAAGGGAAGTCTTTCATTGAAAAATGGGAGACTGTAAAGGAAAGGTTATAGAGTTTGAAAGCAAATCTAGCAGTAATTATCTATGAGAAGTTGACCCTAATCTAAAGATACAAGGAATACTTTTTTAGATTTTATTTATGGGGTTTTAATTAAATAAATCATACTGAAGGGCTTCATATATTAATGATAATGAGAAATATAACAATAAAAAAACAATAATAATAATAATAATAATAATAATAGCAAATAAGGCAGAGACCAAGTAAGACCTGAAAGCATTTCTGAACTCTGAAAAATTTTTTGAAAGTGCACATTTCTCCACTTATCAGCATTTTTTCATACTTGCACAACACAGACTTCCTTTTATGTAATGCCAGCAGGGTGAGGCAGCACAGAATTATCACTTTATAGTAATTGCATGAGTTGTAGAAGCCTTCTAGCAGAAAGTTAAAATTTTGAGTAATAATTAGGATATCAAATTTTGGATAACCTGAGAAGTTTGATTTTTCAATAAAAAACCTGTGACAACCTTGTTCTTTTGATTTGGTACCAAAAAATCACAGCCTTTATACCCCATTTGACACACATCTCTGTTAATTCCATCACCTCATACCTTGAATGTGATGATTTGCTGGAGCCGACCCTTCATCTGGTGGCATCTCTGGTTTACCACTGACTCCAGTAAGGTCAGTCTTCTCAGGAGACAATCCAAAGTGTCTTCTATAACAACCCTCTTATCACTACCATCAGGAAGTATCTGAGCAAACAAATTCTTGTTCTTATCCACTTCTTCTGTAATGTCTTTGATTTCTTTGGCAAGAGACTAATTTTGGAGAAATACAGAAGTGACAGTCAGACATTCTGGAAAGCAGGCAAACATTGCCATAACCGCTGTCAATGTTGCAATGATGTAGTGAATTTTTCACATTGTTGCTATACGCACACACACGAAAAAGATGGCAGCTACAGCAATCTCTGTAAAAAGATTCCATGCTCCAAGGAAAACAAGTGCTGGAAGAAAATGATGTAAAGCCACAGAAACATCTGGGTTGGAGTAAAAGTCATCTCAACAGTCCAACCCTCCTGAAGTAAATATGGACATCTTCAACTACATCAGGATGCTCAGAGCCCTCTCAAGCCTGAATTTGAATGCTTCTGGGGATGGGACACCCACCACCTCTCCGGGAAACCTGTTCCAGCATTTCCACACTCTCATTCTGAAAGATTTCTTCCTTATATCTTGTCTGCATCTACCCTCTTCAGCTGAAAACAGTTATTCCTTTGTCCTATCGCCTCTCTCTCTCCCCCACCACTCAATTCCTTCCACCTCCCTCAGCCCTAATTAATGTTGATGAACTTGTGCTGTTTCTACATCCCAAAGCAAGCCTCCCTCTTTTCCACTTTGTTTCAATTTCAACAATGTGATGTTTGCTAACACTTAGAAAAGATGTTAAACAGAAGAAAGAGTTTGTGTTTTCTGCAACATTCTCTACACAATCAGCTGCGGAATGCTGCAGTTACATAGAGATTATGCCAGCAACATGTCACTTATCCAGGATTCTAACACTTTTGCTCTAAACACTACATAAAATGCACACTTATTGGCAATTAAAAGGAAGTCCTACTCAAGGATTCCTTACCTCTTGCTTGCAGACATAGGTTTCTGCTTCCTCCTCTGGCAACAGAGCTGTGGCAACGAAGACTTGCTCTTCCACGCCATCCAGCCACACGGACGTGGCAGTGACACCATCATACAGCTTCTGTTCAAGATGCAGGGTCTCCTCCACCCGTCCAGCCTGGACAAAGAAATCAGAGAAGTCCAGGAATTTCACTGTTAATGTGGCTTTGCTGTAGGACAGGTGTAAAAACAATTGAAAATTACCTCAGATGTGACATCTTCAAAGGCCTGATTCAATTCAACCAATACTGGTGACACTAAAGATTTATCTTCATCCTGTGTCTCCTCCTTATACAAAGGCATTCCAGGTATTAGTCTGTTTGGTCTGCTATAAAGCTGCTGAGAGAGAAGCTCCAATTAAGATGCATCTACAATATGTTGGACACAAAATTCAGCTGTACAGATTCCCTACTGACTGAGGCTATCACCTGCTAACACTCATGGTCCTCCCACAAGTGCTCCATGTTGTGAATATTTTGAATAAATATTGCTCAACCACAGGTTCACTAGAAATGCAGGATAAATGCTTGTAGCCAGAATTAAAAATTACTAGTTTTACCAAAAATATAATCAATTACTGTTTAATTAATGCAAGGTATTTAGAACTTTGGGAGCTGATTAATGGAGTGTTGTACAAAGAGTGGATTTGGGTCTATTAACAATAAAACAGAAGATGTATGTTAATATAGACTTTGGGTTGTCCCCAGTTTAATTGATTAATCCCCATTTCTTTCAGTAGAAGTCCTGTGCTTGAAATTCCTTACCCACTAGGATCAAGAATAGAAAGTAACCAATAAATTCAAACTGAAAATAACAGTCTTCCTTTAAGCTATTGCCAGAGTACTGATCAAATCCAGAGGGATGATTTGTTACAAAATTACCCTGAGTTACATAAGTAGATAAACATTTTGTCTGAGCTCTTTCTTCCTTTCTAGTTCATTAACCTCATGATAGGGCAATTCAAATCACTTCGAACATAGGCAGTGCTGGTGCCAATATTTAACAGTTTTTAATGGCGTCACAAAATTAAATTGTTCCATATCTCATGCCTTAACTACAGCACCTTAATGGATCTGCATATTGTACCTCTTGTTGTAACAACTACTTTCAAAGAGAAAATGGAAAGTGAAATTTAAAAAAGCTACCAGCTGTTCTTTTTCCAAAGCTTTCTGGAGCAGTCTCTGCTTGGTACTGAATTCCTGGTTTAGGCTTTCCCATTTCCTCTTCATCTGTTCTTCAGATGATGGCTTCTCACCTTCTAAGACTAATTCCTCAGAGAGTACATCAGGCTTCTCACTGAATCAGAAGGTCCATGAAGATTTAACAAATGCAAAAGTTATAACCATTTACAATTACAATTTTCCATTAGGAAATTCTACATTTAAATTAAATGCTGCTTTTTAAAGCTTTGACTTGTTGGTTTTGGCTTTGTTTTTGTGATAATAAGACAAATGCTGGTTTGAACAGCTAGAAGTTCTCGTCTGACGAAATAAAATGTCCTTTCTAAAATTGAAATGACTGTTTAGAGTTGCAAGTATCCAAAATAAGCAAAAAAATCCCCAAACCAGACTGAATACATACTGCATTAAAATGCAACCTATAAAGAAATTTTAACTAAAAGCATGAATTGAAAAAAATATTTTATCTGACTCCTTCCTCACCTCCTTTCTTAAAATGGCAGACATATTTTAATGCAGGACAAGCATATGAGTTTAGCTTTGGAAAAGAGTTAATCACATTCAGAATTTTCTGTTTGGTGAGGTGGGTTTTTTTTTTTAATTTATTTTTTTTTCCTTTTGTTGTTGTTGTTGCTGTTGTTTTTGTTTTTTAAATTTCTATAGTACACCATCACATGACAGAAGGCAGTCTCAAACAAAAAGAGACTGGTAAAGTACTTTCTGGCATTAGAATTAAGGCTTCAAAAAGAAAAAATGTTTTCTAATTGCAGGAAAAATAAAATTAAGCGAAGAGTATCTCATCTGGGAAGATCTGGTTTCAATGGCAGACGCCAACGTTGGAGGTAGATGTGATTCACATACCAGTGTTGATCCATAAAGTTACAGTAACTGATCCATGGCTTGTCTAATGAGTATAACTAGTCTTTAATTTTAGTGTGATTCCTGGTAGTAAGAATAAAGGGCATTTGTAAATGCTGAAGGTGATCTATTATCACAAAACACTTTGTGTAACCGTATTAGCAGGCCCCTGAATTATAAACCAGGACTCCAGTAGCCTAGGTGCTGTATAAAAATGATAAAACAAAGATTAGAGGACTATGAGCAGAAGAGGGATGTAAGCATAGGGATGATAAAGCACAGCCATAGAAATTTACTTTTTGGAACAACACATGAAAGCACACCTTATAGACAGGCCTTCAGTCGAGCTTTGCTGTGTTAGGATCTCTCCTCCACGGCATGCTACTGATCGAAGCAGATTCTTCTGCTCTTCCAGCTCTTGTTCCAGCTCCTAGCAAAGCAAGTTACAAAAAACAGAACAAATCTCAAACAGACTGGTTTTGCCTTGGAAGGATATGTCTACCTTGTTTAACTGTCATGCAAACTTAGTTGAGCTGCTTCTGAAATGGCTTGCTTAACACCAGAAGTGGTCCAAAATCTCCAGTCAGGGACACAGAAAAATTGGGTAAATAAAATGGATTACTGAAGTAATTACTGAATACAATGCAGTTTCTGGAACTCACCCTAATGAGGATATCTTCAAATTATTCAATACAACATATCATGTAATATGTGTACCTTTGCTTGTATATTTTGAGTATTATCATCTCTCTTAAGAGTAACTTAAAGGGTTGATTCAATTTTATTCTACTGATGGACGGAACTATAGAGTAATAACGTGAATTGACCATGGTTACCCAGGAAGTCTAGCCTGCCTGACTGTTACAGATATAAGATAGGGAACTCAGATGCATCATTACAAAAGCAGTAAGAAACTGTGTAAAAATTGTTTCAGTGGAAATATTAACAAGAGTGGCCCAGCTATAGCATTAAGTGGAATCTAAATATGGGAGTAAAAGAAATGCAAAACACCAACTTTCTGTTGCTGCAGGGTACTCTGCTGCTGCTGCGAGCGAGTAGTTCTTGCTTGTGCCAGCCATTCTTGAACACTGGGGCTTTGTGAGGAAACAAAATCCAGATCGCTCTCCTCTTTTTCTTGTAAAGATCCCTGCTTTAAGAAAGAAACATTAAGATTTTAAAAAAGTCTCTCACATTGTTAGAGAGCAGGCAGGTTCAGCTCATCTACGCAGAATCTATCAAGTTGCTGGTTCATGTAAATTCTGAAGTGAGCAATTACTTTAAGTTTGTGACTTTTACTGGTTTTTTGTTACTAGCAAGAAAAGCATCCCTAAAAATGTAAAAATAAACACGCATCATTGCACTTGGCAGAATCAGAGACCACACATCAGAGGCCTTGGATTGATGTCTTTCTAAAGACTGTTTTGCTTTTAAAAACCAGACTTGATCTGTACAGAAGGGTGTAGTTTTACCTGGCCATGCAGGGATTCAGTGGTTTGTTTCAGCCAGGTTTTTTTAAATCTAATTAAAGCAATTGCTTTGTCTAATTGAAAAGGAGAAAATTCTGGTTGTCATCCTGGTCAATATTTGTTTATCAGTAAGTACGTAACTCTATGTTCAGCAGAAACACACTGGGTAAACAGCAGATGACATGATATGAACAGCAAAGAAAGTGAGATCAAACCACAGAATGTTAGAACAGCACAGCAAAAGTAACAGCTCCTTCCATTTATATTTCTATCAAGTTTTTCCAACATGCATGATTAGACAGGCTTTCTGTGTAAGCAATGTCAAAAAGAACAAATGCCTTAACAGCTCAAAAAAGTTTTATCAGCTTCACGGCGTCCAAAATCCATGTTGGCGGTAAGTTTAACTAATTTTAGCAGCCAGTGTATTCAAGGGTAGGTATTTTAACATGCTTGGCCTTATGTTAAAGACAGACTTGTAGGTCTAGCTACTTGGATGTACACATTTCTCTGTATTTATTTAGTATTACTTGCAGTCATATGATGTCTGTAGAGCTTGAAGCCTTTAGGCTTTTTTAAAGCTTCAAGATCTAAAGCTAGGGCTTAATACCTCTCCCATTTTGTCTATATACTTCATTTTTGTAGGATTCATATTATGCCCATGATTTAGCTTTTATTCTAAATAGATTAAGACTGCCAAATGGTTTGACGACAGACACAGACACTCTGCCTTCAAATCAGACAGGGACCAACATGGCAGAAGGTGGGTGTGGAAATCCTGCTTGCCTCACTCACCTGGTGCTCCTTATGCTAACAACTGAGATGGACCGCTGCCACCAGTGACCCTGGCACCAGCCACAGAAACAGTAGAGTTTTGCTAAGTAGTAGAAGGTTAGGTGTAAGATTTTAATTTTGGGGGATGATGAGTGTACTGAAGTTGAAAGGACTGATTAGTGTTAGAGGATATGAACTGTTAAGAGGAGCAAAACAAGCAAGTAGTACCTAGTGCTGGAAAGAACCATTAGCCCCTGCTTTATGAGATTTGTTATATTAAGGTTTCAGTTTGCAGGTAAACTCTGATACTTTATCTTGTAGGAACAGGTTTCTAGAAAAGCTGACGTAGTTGGAGTGTGAACAATGTTATTACAGAATGTCAGACTGGGCGAAGAAAATAGTATGTGAGAAGTAAAGAAGGCCTGGAATTATAGCTTTTCTATTACAAATTAGGAAACAGACAATCTTCCTGTAATTTTTTTGGGGAAAATCTGCTTAATTTTATATACTTTAGTGACCACAGCTATTCAACTTGTAAATTTCTTTAGGGAACAATATCTAGTTCTTTGTATTTGTGCAGGTTGTTTGATTTCAGTTACATTTGTGTCTCTTTTTCTCTGGGAAGAGGACTGAGAAGATCCAGTTTTGGAATTATACTGAGACATATAATTAACAGTCTCATAGTTCCTGCAATAGCAAGGACTGTAAAAGGAATTGTGGCATTTGTTGATGCAACGAGGTTTTGCAAATATGCTACTGTACATACTTTTTAGATCAAAAGTATTTGTGAACCAGATTTTATCGTTGTCAAATTACAGAATGTAAGATTGAAAGAAACTTACATTTGCATTTACATTTGCATTTTCATTTGAGGTCTGTCTGAAGGAACTGTATTACATTTCCTTTAAACAGCCAGGGAAATACAAGCCTGAATCTGTCATTACCAGCAACTGTCCAGTCTAGCACAGAAATAAATGGAAAATCCCTGAAGAAGACTGGGATGAAATCAGTCTTTCAAAGGATTTCAGAATTACAAAAACTTATATAAGGCATACTTTTTCTTGTGAAACTGGAGTAATTCCTCCCCCTTACATCCTTTGCAATAAAAAGTAAAGAAACACTATCTGTTTTGTTGAGGTATTTTTACTGCTGAATCTGTTCTACTTTGTTTTTTAAGGAGTCTGTTCAGTTTCATTGCCCAGAGAATAAACAGTAACAGACACAATATTTTGTGTTAAATACAAAGTGCTACCTTTGGAGACAGTATATTCCGGAACACTCCTGTTTCAGGATGTTTCTAATTAGTTTCCCTGCTTTATTTTACGAATAAAGAAGTTGGTCTCCAAGTCACCTTTTTCTGTATCACTAGTGACATTCTTGTGCACAGGAATAACAGACAGGCTGAAATATACTCTAAGGAAAATATAGCTCAGTCTTTATAATAGTCTTCCAGTGCCACCTGGGGGGTTCCTTCTTTTAGGAGGAGGCTGGTCTACACCTCTGGGCAATTAAAAGGTTTTCAGAACAGCTGGAGACATATGAAAGTCTGTGTTTTTTACATGCATGAGCAACAGTGCTGTTAGCTTCGAATGTCTCTCAAGGTAAATACTGGCACTGGATAGAATTTGGGGCATCTGATGCTCTTGGCCTCAGTCCTCAGTGTTTGGAAAATGGCATTATAGAACTTCTCATTTGAAAACAAACTGCTCAGTGAAGATTAGAAGATGTTATACTGCCTATGTTCTTACATGATCTGTAAATGAAGTCAAAGTAAGGCTTGAAATTCATAAAGAAACTTGAGTCTTGCATTCATGCACTATCTTAAATTTATATTCTACATCTGGAAGTTATTTTGTGGTTATTTTTAGATACTAGAAGATCATCCAAGAATCTGCTTTAAGAGTTTAAGAAAACTAAATCACATCACTGCATTTTAAAATATTTTAAAATTTTGCAAAAAAATCTGTGATGCCTTTTCACTTCACAGGTAATATATGAGAATGAAGTATCATGTTCCTACATGGTGTATATGACTTTTAGTTTGCCTAGTCATGAGGCTTAATAAGCAAGAATAACATTGAAGTTACTTCATCTTAGAGGTAATAGGAACAAATACCTGGAGGTTTCCTTTCTTTTTTATTTCTCTATTTTTCTGAAATTATGCGAAGTTTTAAAGCTATGCAGTTGTTTTGGACTAAAAATAGTTCTTAGAACATCAAATGACTTTTCAAGCTAACCTCTCAGTAGACTTTAATCTGCATTACAAGCCAGAAATCTTTGAAGCTTATCATGTTTAATTTGCACAGCAAAGCCAAGAAAAGAAGTAAAAGAAAAGGGGCGGGGGGAGGGAGTCACAGCAGGGCAAGCAAATTCAAAACCAGTCAGTCACATTACATGGTTGGGTTTCTTGTATGTATTCGGTTCTCCACATGCTAGTTTGACCTAAAGAATGACCAAAAGCAACTGTTAAATACAATGAATTAGTGGCAATGAGCAGACCAAAGCTGCTAGGAATAGAAACCTAGGGCAAGAGTGAGGTTAAATGAATTTTTTTGCTTATATAATATTTTACTTGGTATAACAACGCCACTAAGCATTAAAATGTAATTTAAAAATGTTCCCCTATGTTATCTGTTCACTCTGCTGTGCACACTGTAAAAAAGCACATATTTACAATCATTCTTTGATTGGGGAGAGTAATCCTGCCCCAGACCATACAAAATCTGAACAGACTGGAAACAGGAATAGACTATATCCAGATCAAGCTAACCATCTATCTGTTTTATTATTGTCCTTTCAGTGAAGATACTGAGGTTAGGATAATTCTACCATAAAGCGATGTTAACTTGAAAATTATCAACTAAAGCTTTCTAGACAATTCTTTATTTTGGAGTTATAACTCCATTTACTAACTAAAGACGAATAACTCAAACTGAATCAGCGCAACACACTCACTCTTTTTCCCTGCTGCATAAAGTTGCTATGAAATCCCCAAACTTCTGCCCACCATGGAAACAGCTGAAAGGAGCCACTCACCCGAATGTTGACCTGTTTGTCGTGGAGCACTCTCTGCAGCTCCAGAAGGCTGCCCTTTAGTGTCCTGAGCTTCACAGCCAGCTGCTCTGCCTCGTCCTTGGTGTGAGCCTTCCCTTCCATAAGCAAGTTCTCGTTGTGCACAGACAACTCTGACAAGGCTACCACCTTCTGTTCTATTTCAACCAACATGTTCTGCAGCAGCAAAAACAAAGACCCGAATTCATACATTTTCCAGCACTTGTCACGTTTTCAGGCAAGACGACCTGTGGCCTACCTCACCCGTTGCCAAACTAAGAGATAGTCAGATTATCATTGCTTTGCCTTCCAGTCCCATTCAGAGTTCTTTACAATATGCTTGCAAATGTTTGCATTTGCCATTTCAGTTTGAAACCTTTTTCAAAAAAAGGAAATTAAAAAGTTACTTGAAACAAATAATATATTGTAGAGGAGATAGATGCTCTTTATTTGCATATTAAAGGTAAGGATGGCTAAGAAGCTAGACTGGCATCCATTAATGACAAGAAATGAAGCACGCAGGCAGAGTTACTTCTTTCCTCTTCTTTCATTTACGTGTAGTCAAGTGCTTCTTACGTCCTCCTATGTGTTGCTCTGGCTGTGTTGATAAGCTTCTCTTCTCACTATTTCCTCTTTCTGATTGGTGCATGACGGACTTAAGGATTTCTGTATAATCCTCTTTAGTCTAAAGAGAGACTTAAAGTGACAAATCTCTGGCATGTTTATTCTCAAAAGCTACTTCCCTGACATTCCATTAACCATTCATGTATTAGAGACATCGTGCATATTTTGATCTCCCAGATTCAATGCTCAAACAAGTCTTGCTCAGAAACCGAGCCTGACATCAAATGCTTTTGCTTCCATAGCAACTGTCAAGAATGAATTTAGAAATATTTCTCCTGAAGGAATATGTGCAGAATAAGATCAGCAGAGTCTCTCGGAAGTGGAAAAAACATATAAAATTTACTGCTTTAAGATTTTAAGACGCAGCAAAGGAACAGCAGTATTAACTTTTCTACAAAGTTAACTTTTCTTTTTGAGTTTCCCACAGACACATATTTTTTATGTTAAAAAAATGCTGTTTTGTTAAAGTTCATAGGGTTTATCTACATACGAAAAAGGTCTCTCAAGGACAGGTGATGAAAGAACTCCTGAGACTAAGCACAATGAAAATTTAAATGATGAAGTGTTGTCAGTGAAAATTCCTCAGACTTGCATGAAAATTAACTCTTGTTTATCCTAAAATAATTGAGATCCTCATTCTTAAATAAGAAAATGTAGGATTTGTCCATCTGTCTCGTCTCTTTTGTAATTTTAATTATAATGATCCTATATGATATAATTATAAACTATAATTTAAAAATAGAAAACTCCCACTAATTTGAGAACCTGGGTGTTATGAATGATCTAAGTCTTGTTAATAAAAGTGTTTGCAAAAACTCTTATGGCAGAAACATGTCTTTCCTTGGTTGTTTTAGCATTCTGAGTTGATTAATCTTCAAGCCAGAAAACCACTAAATACTGATTATTATCCTTTATTTTTGCATGTATGTAAGGATTATTCCTGAAGAAAACACAGCACTATCCCAGTCATCACTGCTAGCGCCAGTATGTTCCTCAGAAAAGGACCTGTAGGAAAGTACACTGCAGGTGTTTTCATACCTATCAGGTGAGCTGTTCAACTATTTCAGCTTGAGGGGAGCAAAACCAGTAAGTGAAGCAAATACAATGCCTTTAAACTTAAACAAAACTACATCTGAAAGATGTGGGACTTCAAATCCCTCTGCAGTCAGGACATTTTGTTTTCCTACTGCTATGTTCACATGGGCTTTCTGAAGTGCTGTTTGCAATCTCTAATGAGAGAGAACAGGCTGTATTTTGTTTCACAAATCTTTGAGGAGGCTTACCAAGCATATAGAAGATGCTAAAGAGCTCAGAAACTTCTCCACAAATATGCTGGCTCCTTCAACTCAATAACTGTCTTAATATTTTACCTGACAGTCTACCAGCTGTGCTTCCATGTCCATAGGTTCTTCAGCAGGAAGCAGAGTGGTGTCCAGCGTTGCTCGGGTACTGAGTAGCCAGTGGTCAAGTTCATCAGCCTCACAGCGGTACCTCTGAAGGGCCTGCTCCTGCCGCTGTTCTTCGAGCTGCTCATTCAGTTTTTCCTAGAGGTACAAATTATTATTTTACTTTTTAGGAGAAATAAAACATAACAATCACCTCTAAAAAGCTGTTCCTGTTATTTTGCATAAATCCTATGCAGGATTTCTAAGCCATAGTAAGACTTATCTTTTATAAAATATTATTTCTTTTAATTGATGAGTGCGTTTTTCTGATGACTGAAATTCTGTTTCAGTTCAGTCAATTTATTTCTACTTTCTCCAGGAGAACACTGCTATTACGGTTTTCTAAAGGTGAGGTCTTTTCTGCCTCCTTTTGCTGCTCTCCTGTGGGTTTCCTCCCACATTGATTCAGTTTGCTCAATTAGTACAGCACTGTTTCCTTAGGGAGAAAGATGCACATGGAGAAAAGGAATGCACAGAGCTGAGAATGGGTTGCAGGAGAGCAACTTTGCCTTTTTTGGCAGCAGGCTGTTAGTCAGCTTTACTGTCTGTCAAGAGAGGCACAAGAAGGGTACTTCCAAGACCAAACAAAGTACGGGATCCCTGAGAGGATTCCTGAGCCATGGGGTGTGGAAGGATATTAAGCTTCAATGGCTGCTTGCTGCAGCATCAGCATCACAGCAACACAGATGTCCCAGTGTTGCAATAAAGTGGATAGGAATCAGTTTCTTCATGCAGGAAAAGCCAATTCTTTATTCACATAACTCATTTTTATACAGTTTTCACAGACCTCCTGTCCAGCTCTGATTGGCTAGTAGTTTTCTTGCCACTCAATTCATTGGTTAGAAGGCGTATTTGTGTGCATGTGCTATGTCTCTCTCTTTTACTCTTTTTTTCTTTGTAGATTCTCATGGGACAGATCTATTGTTTATGCAAGTGCAAACTTACCTTCCCTACTAGAATAGGTAGTTGTGTTAACTGCCCTCATTCCTATGATTTTTCCTTAAGGGAACTTACAAGCTAGTGCTAGCTTAGCTAGAGTAGCAAGGCCTAAACCATATTATAAGACCTTTCTTTTATAATATCTCTACCTGTCTGCAACACCCCGGGTCCATCCATCAGCTCATCCATCCATTGGAAAGACAGGGAGTGATCAGCAAGTCTTGCTCACCCTTTAATTGTCCAATATGAATTTGAAATCTGGCTGAACAGCTGTGGCCAGAGGACAGTGATCAGTGGCATAAAGTCTAGTGAGTGGCCAGTAATGAGTCTCAACAAGTTTGCTAAAGACACAAAATGGGAGGAATAACTGATAGGCAGAGGGCTATTCTGCCATCTAGATGGACCCTGAAAGGCTATAAAAATGAGCTGACAGGAAGAAAGGAAAGTTAAGGTTTCAGTTTGCAGGTAAACTCTGATACTTTATCTTGTAGGAACAAGTTTCTAGAAAAGCTGACATAGTTGGAGTGTGAACAATGTTATTACAGAATGTCAGACTGGGCAAAGAAAATAATGTGTGAAGCCCTGTACCTGCAGGGAAGCAACCCCATGCAGCAGTACAGGCTGGAGGCTAAGTAGATGGGAAGAAGCTTGACAGAAAAGAACCGGGAGTGTCCTGGTGGACACCGGGTTGAACATAACCCAGCAATGTGAGAAAGAAGTCCAGTGGTGTCTGGGGCTGCTTTAGGAGTGTTCTCACCAGAATGAAGGAGATGATCCTGCCCCTCTACTTAACACTGGTGAGTCCACACCTGGAGTACTCTGTCTAGTTCTGTGCTCCCCCACACAAAAGAGATACTGAGTTCTGGAGGGAATAGAGGGGATTTTGTGAATATGAAAAAAAGTAGGATGGTCAGGGGATCCTTAGATGCATCAGATAACGTGAAACCTAAGCATGGTGCAAATATTGTGGAACAAGGGGAAAAGATTGTATTGGATCTGGCTAGGATGGAGTTAACTTCATTGCAGATTGCAAAGTGCTTTGCAGCTGTGGTTAAATCTGTGCTGATAACACAGCAATGTTATGGCTACTGCTGAGCACAGCATAAAGGCTTTCTATCTGCCCCTCACAAAGGCCAATAGGCTGGGGGTGGGCAGAAGGTTGGGAGAGGAGATAGCCAGGATAATGAATCTGAACTGACCAAAGGGATACTGCACACCAGATGAGATCATGCTCATCAATAAAAGCCCAGGGAAAGGGAGGGAGGGGCATTTGTGGTTGTTTATGGTGTTTGTCTTCCCAAGAAACACATGCAGAGCTTTCCAGGAAAGTAGTTAAACATCTGCCTGCTGATTGGGTAGTAGTGAATAAGTTCCTCATTCCCTGCTTGCATGCACAGCTTTTCCTTACCCTGTTTAAGCTGTCATTATCTTGATCCATTAGTCTTTTTGTCTGCCTTCTATTTTTAACTCATCTCAGGATATAGTGAGGGTGGGTGTTTGGCTGCTGGCAGGGTCAACCTACAACACTTTGTAAGGAAATTCAGATTCAAATGTTCAGGGCAACTTCCTCACACAGAGAAAGGTTTGCATAGCTTTTCTGCATGCTCAATTAAAAACAAAAGAATTGATGTTAGAATAATTTAAAGAATAATGATAGTTGTTAGATGTCTTAAATAATCCAGGCCTGAACAGTTCTCAAATGCTAGTTACTTAAATTAGGTCCAAAGAAAGAACAATACTACCAGTCCACGCCCTCAACAACAAAATATTTTCATTACCTATTTTATCTTTATTTCTACATTTACTTCCCTGGGGTGTTTTGGAAGATTTTTTTCTGTGAAATCAGAGCTATGAAGTACACAGGTAAAATTACTGAATGTTGTCTACATACCATATATATTTCCTAGCCAGGATTATTAGGCAATACTTGCAGTGTTGTGTCAAAGATTCCTAACTACAGTTAAGAGTAATATATTTGACTCAAGCTTTATCTTAAAATTATTAGTTAGCATTTCCTAAGTACTACCAAGATGTTTGTTAGATCCTATATGGGGTGCAAGCTATAAACAGCTAGATTCCCATTTCTACTTCCAACCCCTTATTTTTAATTAAAAGCTATTTTTCTTCCGGGAAGGAAAAGCTTAGCGTAACTTTGTTATTTTAAGACTAACAAAGATATTTTCTAATGACCTGTTCACTGTCCCAGGTGACTGGACAGAACTAAAACAGCAGAAGCACCCTGAGACTCTCCTGTAATCCAGTGTCTTAGTTGCTCAGCTGGCAACTAAGCACCACACCTTAGATCCACACAACCAATTCTCACTCTGCTTCTCTGAATCAATTGATCATAAATGAAAAATTTCATGAAAATATGAAGGCAGTGGTTGCAGTGTTTGTGAATTCACTGCTGCAGTTCTTAACAGTATAGAAATAAAGCTGCCCTGCAGTGTTCAAAGTAGCCAAACTGTAACCAGCTTTAGCATGATTGCATGTTCTCACCTGTATAATATACGCAGCAACATTCCTATGTGTAAAAGGCTTGTAAAAATCCCCTTAGTATTAAAGGAGTTTTGGTAAAGTTGATAGGCAAAGAAATAAAGGGGTGCATCTTCCATGAAAAAAGTGTGCATGCAAATCACTGAAAAGATGAGTGCAGACAACACAAAGATTTGGAAGAGGAGCTGTTTCTTGTTTTAAGCTTTCCCTCTTCTCGTCTCGCAGCTTGAAGAGGTGACTCCTCAAAAAACATTGCAGACAATGTGAATTTTAATATCTGCACCTAATTTATACACACACAAATATATACATAGAGCACAGATATATATATACACACATATCCATATGGATGTATATATAGCCAGAAGAAATTGCAACATATATAATGTGTGCGTGTTCCAAGTTCTTTCTGGCTGCTTACCACTTAGCATTAAGATGAGGGGCTTGCTAAAAAAAGAATGGTAATTTTTATTGAAAGAAATTGTGAGAAATACACAAAACTGAAAATTAATTTCTTTTTTATGGTGACTAAAAATATCGGTGATGTTGTTTCTTGTACCTCTAATAGCTGTCGTTTTCCTAATGCCTTCATTCGAATTGTGGCCATTCGTTCTGCCAAGACTGTGAGGGTGGACTGCAATGCCATCTGACCAGCACCTTCTGCATCCAGTGGTTCTGAAACGAGCTCCTGGGCCAATGATGTCTGAAGCTCACTGATTTCTTCTTGCAACATTAAAATCTCATCCATCAAAGCCTGTTTAGAAATGAGAGCAGAGAATGCATTTGCTTCATATCAGGAGACATAGACTAAATATAAAATTCAAGGTAACTACCCGGTGGGAGCACCAGGAACACAGAGCAGAGCAAAGCACCACTACCAGTATGGCAGAGACAGTATTCCATAAGGACTGAGTCACTGAGTCCCGCTTTTAGTGCCTTAAGTCAGGATCATATATCTGGTTACTCAAATATAGATTTAATTACATATCTTGAATGTCAAACATATCACAAGGAATTACTTTAGAAATTGGAAATTAATTCTTCCAATAAATTATCTGTAAAAAATATCTGTAGGGCATTCTAGTATTCACAGTAAAGATAATAAACAAGTAAGTGAGTGTGTGTTTGTGAGAGAAAAATAGGAGCATGTTTTAGCTTCTAGCCTAAAAACTTTCTACGGGGACAAGAAACATCCAGCAATAGATGTATGGTACCATCCTTTTCTAGGTATCTTGAAAACTGGTTCATAGGATAAGAGTAGGAAGTTATTTTGCATCAGGGAATAAATCTCTGAGTACTCACATCTATTGCTGGATGTTCCTTGTCCATATAGAAAGTTTTAGGCTAGAGGCTAAAACGTGACCCTGTTTTTCTCGCATAAACACACACTCACTGGCCACACCAGATAGATACAAGCAATAGGATAGACGCTTAGGTGATTACAACTTAGAGATATGTCAGATGCATTACATAATAAAGTATTCCCTTATTATTCAGATCATTATTTCTTGAGACTTCCCTTGTGAGAGAATTTTTGTGTGCTTTTGGTACGTTCTGTTTAACAAGGTGAAAAATATATTTTGATTAATATATAATGTATCAGTATTAGCTACGATCTTAGTAAATTTGGCAACATTAGAAATATTCTCCAGCAATGATGCTGAAGAACACTATGTATAGCTGTCATTGGAAACAATCTTTTATGAAAGCTTTTGCTGAAAATTTCAATTGGACTCTTATGATCTATTCTATTTCTTTCAAAAAGGCTCCTTATTAAAAGAATTCCCATTACACCAGCTTTAGAACAGCAGGAAGCCCAGAAAGGGAAGACATACAGTTAACAGAGAAGGTTCATGCAACAAATGCATATGTTTGAGGTATCCAACCATGACGAAGGTTACTGTCAAAAAAACAGAACAAAAGATTTGCAGAGGCAATGTATGCTCTCCCTCTCCTCTTCACACGTAAGATTTTACCTGATGTTCAGCCATCTGGCTCTCTGGGCTTTTGGCTGGTTCCAAACTCTCATTTAGTTTGTTTTCAGTCATTTCCATTTTTGTGGATATAGACTGGAGAGTGTCCTGATACTTCTGTTGACGCTCAAGAGCTTCATAGAGTGTGCGCTGCTTTTCACTGATCTGAAGAAGAGTGAAAAATATAAATTCTGACCCCTGACACAGGATTTGCTATTTAGTCTGCTTCATATGTCCTAGGCTTAAGAGACTGAAGCAAAAAAAACTTGCAACAAGTTTTCAAGAGAAAAAACTACAACGCAAACCACCCATATTAAAAATATTTACTTACTTAAATTTCATTAGTAAAATTCTAGGATCTGCTGCTTAAAAGAAATGGACGTTAATAAAGCAGGGAAAACCTATGCAAATTCTCATGCATTATTTTAGATTTCACGCACTCAAACATGGATATGCACTATTTGCTAGACACACAGTTCTTAATACCCTGTAACAGCTACTGTGCTAACAGAATTAAAAAGAAATTAAAATTTATAGCAAGTGATCAAAACTCTGACCATTTTCGCACATCACTGAATGATTATGCTGCAAACCTATACAGAAATGCGTTGATTCAGTATTTGGAGAAACTGGATGCTTGGGCCTTCTTTGCCTACTCATCCAGCATGATTGGAGATCCCTACTAGATTATGGAATACAGTGTGTCAATAGCCAATATTTCAGAAGCTAACTATCAGCTTTAATGACTCTTATTTTTATTAACGGAGGTCCATCTTGCATAGGCTTTCAAACAAAGGACAAAAATAGAATTTCACAACTAACAATTCAAGGTACCATCTGAAAACCAAAAACCACAGAGTAGAATATTAGCTGAGCCAGTTATTTGAATTTTATTCCTTACAAACTAGCCAACTATTTTGAAGTCTCCAGAAGCAAACTTACCACATTTTTCAGTGTTTCCCAAGAACGCTGCAAGTCATCCAATTTGGCACTAGCAGATGATTCTAAGCCTGGTTCAAAAAACTCCTGGGTGGCTGAGGTGCTGGGTTGAATTTTAGCAGCTTCTATCTGCAACTGTTCAGCAGATAAGGCTTGGTAATAAGCAATGTCCTACAAGCATGAAGTACATTATTGCACTTTCAAAAAGAAAGATACTGCACACTATCACCCCCATAGTGCTCCACTGCATATGTCCATTAAAATAAAGCCCACAAAGCCAAAACCACCTGGAAACCTCTTAATAACACAGTAAGTCAATATTTAACAGTAGCAGACTGAGCACGTTTTGGACCTTCATTATGATGAGGATTTTGGATGTGGTTTTTTTCATGTTCATATTAGCTAGGAGGTGCAGAAGGCAACTGTGGACAATCATGGAAAGGCTGGGAGGGGAAGTGCTCTAAATAGGTGTGTTGTTCCAGCATCATTACAACTACACATGGGGGGGAAACCCATCACAGAAGATTGTGGGCAATGGTACTGTAGGTGGCAAATAACATCCTAATGAACACTATCACAGAGAGAGCAGCAGAAGAACCTAAAATGAATATGCTGAAGGACTGGTAAATGAGGTAAGAAAGAGTATGAAGCATCAGCTTATTTTAAGCTTTCAAACAAACAGGGAGCCTCAACTAACTTATAAAAGATATTGAGAAAAGGGACCAAAAGTGTTGAAGAAATGGGCAAATGTTCCAACCACCAATGAAAATTCAGAGTGGAATTATTTCTCACCAGAAGTTCTATACTTAGTGTACGGAGACTTCTTCAACTGTTGCAGATGACAACTGAAAACATCTACAGAAAATGTAGAATTAAGGAAACAAGTACAGTATCTATACTTAGGTCAGGAAAGCAGACTTGATGACAAGGATTATTTAAAACTGAAACCACGTATGACAGCAGCATTTTATTTGGGAGGTGAAAAATGCTGCCTCAAGAGAGGGTGCAAAGCAGACAGAACCAGGCTCTTCTCAGTGGTGCCCACTGATAGGAACAGAGGCAATGGGCACAAACTGAAGCATGAGAGATTCCCTCTAAATACCCGGAAATGCTTTTATACAGTTAGAGTGACAGAGCACTGGGACAGGTTGCCCAGGGAAGTTGCAGGGTCTCCATCCTTAGAGACTCAAAATCAACCTAATATAGTCCTGGACAACCTGCTGTACATGGTCCAGCTTGACCATGGTGTGTTGGGCCAGATGATCTCTGGAGGTCCTTTCAACCTCAACCAGTCTGTGATTCTTTATGGATGTATAAAAGTTAGGTACTAAACAAGACTAATTCTGAGGTACTGGAACTCAAAGGATAAGAAAGATTCTAATTCAGAACAGAATGCAAATATGTTATCTAATAACATATATGAACAAAACCAGACAGGCTCTGGAAAAGCACAGAAACGAGATCACTCCTATGAAATTGTCCAAAAGTATCTGATGAGGTACATCTTCAAAGACAATAATAGGGAAACCGGAAAAATTTAACAATGAAAGTGTTTCTATGTCCAGGAGCCAGCATGGAATAGGTAATAGCTTAGCACAGCATTCAGGACTGTAATTTCAGAATTTTTCACTCTGACCACAAGTGATCTTTCCAAGTAATGGTGAAAAATTGCACCAGTGGAAGCAACTTTTCATTTTGCCTTGCCTGCAGCTACTGTCCAGCCCTTTGCTAGTCCCCTCTCGAGATGAATGTTTCTGTGACCTCTTAATTGGGTTTTCAAAATGAAGGGCTTATTATCACAGAAAGGGACAAGCAATTCCTTTCCCAAACTTTTCAACTGCTTCCTGGAGCAACTTCTTTTTGGCAGAGCTTTCACATGATGATAGCAGAATTCCAGATGTTCATGCAAGTAAAAGATTTCGCTGCCCCTATAAAGGCCCTAATATCCTATGGCTGTTCTTATGACAAGTAGCCAATGAACATTAGTCAAGCTTTGTTGTTAGATGTAGGGGCAAAAGGGTTTATTTAGATTTCGTAAGATATGCAACAAGGGCTTGTGCGCCCTAGATGAGAATCCCTAAGGGCAAGAGAAAGAATCCTTAAGTAAGCTGTGTACAAGGAGATAGAAAAGCATTTAACAGTGATCCAGTGCATAAGACTAGAATCACAGGATCAGCTGTGGCCTACAGGGCATCGTGCCAACACTTCAGCTTTTCCAGTTCAACTGCTCTGCATTGTGTATCAGCCAACCAAGTTTTAAAAAGTGTGTCAAATTTTAATCAATTACATCTTTGGGTAAGTGCAAAGAGATTTAGCCCCAAAGGATTCTCATTCAGACTACAGCATAGATGAAGTGTCTGGTTTTGCTAAACATCAAAATTAACTGCATTTCAGGACTATTAACATAATATTTTGTATATTATGAAATTCTTCAGTGTTTCCAACATTAATACCTTTGTAGTTCCTGCCACTATGTTGTTTTTAGAGGAGTTTTAGGAAAAAACACATTTTTAAACTTATGATAGTGCTAGAATTGTCACTTTCTTGTATTTCTGGTCTTGTTTTAATCTATTTCAATACATAATCCCATTATTTCACTAATAAGCAGTTGGCTCTTGTTTGATATTTTCAATACTTGTTAGAAATGTAAATAAAGTGTATAGATGTCTGAATTCAAACTAGCTATGTTTCACCATTAAGAGATGCTAGGAAACTGATGAAACACTATAGAGAGTTAATCAGCATTAATTTAAAAAGTGCTAACACATAACCTTTCCTTTCCCAACTGCCTCTTCAGAAGAGTTTTACATTTTTTCCAACGACTAAATTCATGCTATTCTTCACTTTCTAGAGTTCCTGTTCACATTTTTTCTGGCAGTTTGCAGGCGATCTTCCTGTGAGAAATTAGTTCTTAACTCTGGCTACTTTTTAAAACAAAATATTTCCAAATTATTTTGCTGATTTGCTGTAAAAATACAAAATGTTTGTAACTTTCATTTCAGCTCCTAGTTCAGTAACATCTAGGATAGTTTTTTTTTTTAACCAACCTTCTTTCCTGAAGTCTCCCTGGGCATTCGTCATGACCAGCATTGGCAGTTTCATAGCTTCATGAGTCTTAATCTCATGTGAGTGTGAACCTAAGAATTTTGTAAGTAAACCACTGCATTTTGGAATGTTCTCTTCCGTTTGTTGTTTAATACATGCAGTTCATTTCAACATTAACCACACTGAAGAAAACTTCAGCTCTAAGTTTTTAAGATTGTTGTATCAGCACCAACTTCATCTCTCTCAAAGGTCTTCTGCTAAATGAAAGGCATAATATTTTTGTTCAATTTTGCCCTACTAAGTCATTTATTCTAAAACCTGTATTTTAGTTTCAGCTCATGGTGCAACAGCATGTTCTCTGTGTTTTCCTTATAATCTGAGTGACTGGAGCTGTTTGACTTGTTTTACATTTTCAGAGATAAGTAATGAACTGACACTGGCTTTTTTGATTAGGAACCAAACTGCTTTTGCTCCTTTAATTCCTTCATCAATTAATGGTGTCATAAGACTTCTATGTTGAAATATACAGATGCTTTTCTACTGTGAGTAAACTTCACAGGGAACTTTCTGATTATCTAAAACGAGAGAAAACTAGATGAATTCTTCTTATGCATTACAGAACTTTTTTTAGTATGCGATTGATGGTTTTGTCACCACTCTTACTATCTCATACTAGTATTTTTTCTTGTGTCGTATATTTAGCAACTTCTATATAGCACCACATGCATTTCTGAAATTAGCAGAAGGAATCAATGAGCGTCTTCTCAAACTTGTCTAATTCTACTCAGCAGTGCAACACAAGGCGTTCTAATCTTCAAATCTGCAGTGGTCAATTTTGGAAGCAGTCACAAATGCAGAACCAATCAATCAACCACAAAATTCAGACTATGATGAATTCAGTGAGGTGGTGACAGCTTCTAAGGCTCATTTCTAAACTTTTAAAGCATAACATTTTATGTGCGACTTTATGTACATGATGCTCAATGTGCCGGCTCAACATTTACATTCTTATCAATTCTGAGATACACTTGCTCCTATTAGAAGTGCAAGAGCCCTCAGTTCTGATTTAAAAGCTAATGTCTGTTTTTTCACTGATCTGCCCCACTGGCACTTAAAATAGACTGCCATGGAAATGAACAACGTTGGAATGAATAGTACATGAAAAAAAAAACCCCACATGAAAGTTAATAACTGAATTGGTATTAAGTAGAAGGTATCAGGCTGTGATTTCAGTGCCACAATGGCAGTGGTACAGTAAGATAGATGGATATGGACATAATACAATGTTTCATTATGGGGAGTACAAAAAAGCATTTTTTCTCAGGATTCAAGATTCCATTCAGTACTACGGAGAAAATAAAAATTATGTTATAAGTAGAAAACACTGGTGACATTGCAATTGTCACTTAAAATTTATTTTTAAAAATAATGAATAGCTGTAACACTGGATTTATATAATTTCAACTCAGAAGTCAATACCTGTATCCATTTTGAACCAGAACCAGAAGGTTCAGTTTGTTAAGAGGTTAAGCCTCAGATCCTTGGAGCTATAGCTAAACATAATTTCAGAGGATTAAATAAACCACCTGTGGAATGGAACCATGTATGTCTGAGATAAAAGCTGAATGAATGCCAAGAGAGAGGTACCTGGTTAACAGAAGCATCTGTATTAGCCACAGGTGAGGGAGAGCGACAGGCAGGTGGAGAAGATATCTCACTGTTCGTTCCCTCCTCCCCAGACTCCTCAGTGACAGGGGAGAGCAGCGTGTGACAGCGACCAGCAGTCATCTGCCACAGGAAAAGCAACCCCAGAGCACAGGAAGAAAATCAGTTGCCTCAGCTGAGGCTTGACTTAGACTGAGACCAAAACAACACATGGCCAAAATTACCACCACATTAATTAGTCATGCTTCATGCTCCTACATTTACCAGTTTAGAAACCTGTTGAATAAATAGTCTCATTTACTTGTCATACTTCAGAATGAAAATGCTCTCCTGCACCGTAATGGATTTTAAAACACACCGTGGAGCAAGCAACTCAATAATACCAACTTCAGGTTTGCCTAAACATCTCCTAATACAAACTCTGCTGCATACAGAAATACTTTGGAGAGCTACAGAATATTGGACTATTTGTCTCAGTATCCAGGTCCAGTTAAAACAAGAAGGAACAGACTTGAAATATAAAATACACACAACCCAGTATTCAAACATAACCTTCTTCCTTCCCCAGTGTTCCTACAGAGGGATAAATCCTGAAGTCTGACACTCAGAAAAAAACCCCAATAGCATCAGTAGTGTTTGTAATGAGACCCAGTTAGAAACAAACAAATGCAAAGTAAGTCAAACAGTAGGCCTACGGCAGTACTTAGCTTTCGTTTCCAGTACACTCCTCTGAGAATACAGGAGCATACTGTCAATTATCACATCAACATTTTAATGTGTGAAAAGCCTACACATTGCAACATCTAATGAAATAATATCTATTCCGGTTTTGTTTTATTTTATTCCTGCAACTCATCAATTTCTAAGCATTTGTTCTTGCATGCTGAGAGCTACAAAATAAAAAGCACAATATTTGCATGTTATTGCCCACAAATTTAACGTATCTGTCTGGTAAATAACTTCACCCTTTATCAAGAAGTCTTGAGAACCCATACAGAGCAAAATACCGTAAAGGGAAGCTGCAACTTGTTTGGTTTGCCACACTACAGCCATTTCAAAAGCTAAATGTAGATGTGAGCTGCGGCAATTTGCTACACAGGGATGTTGAAATGATGCAAGAGGAAGCAGCTCAGATAATGAGTACAGCGACCAAAGCATTGCTTACCATAACCACCGAGGGATGAGTGGGGTGTGCTGGGAGCAGGTCTGAATCCAGCTCCTCCATTCCCTCGGACAGCCCCTCCACTTCTGTCACTGTCAGCAGCATGGTGGCATGTTTTGCTTTCACTGTCAGCATCTTGCACTTGGAATTCAAAGAAGCAATTTGCTCCTGGTATCCTTTGATCTTCTGAGCCAGCTCCTGAGGAAACATTTTTTCTCCCCTAACGCTGATGCAGCCGGGAGAGGCCACAGGACCGGCAGCATTTCAGCTTCCGCGGCGAAGCGAAGCCGTCCCCTCCCAGCGCAGCCAATGCCACGGTAGCGCTGCCGCTCTGCTGACGAGCAGGATGTCGCCAGCGGAGGGACCCGGCGGGCGCGCTGCGACACCGCAGAGCCCAAGGCTCCGGAGCTGCGGCGGCCGCCCGAGGCTCCGGGTGCGCCGCACCGCAGAGCGCGGGCAGGGATGGACGGACGGACGGACGGACGGCTCACGTTCGCATCCTGCCTGAACCCGACCCCACGTCTGTGAGCTGCACGCTGCAGCAACGGGGAGCGTCTCTCCCTCTTCCTGCCCTGTTTTCCCCCGCCCCCTATCTACTTCCATTTCTCTGAGGATGATGAAGCTCCCCCGCATAGTGCATGCCAGGGAAATGAGGTCATGTGGTGGCCACAACTGCAAAAAATGCCCCATTCAGCTCTCACCAGGAAGAATGAATTGTCCAAACAGTAACTCACAGGGTCTAACAGGCTCAAATGTGATAGGAACAATCAGTCAGATAGTAAGATTAAATGCAGACTGGATCGCTTTTTCTCACTGTTCAGATAAGCTGTATTTTAATCTCGTTTTGGTTTTGTGTAAGTCTACTGAGCAAAAAGTTGAGCTGCACAGGACTAACCTTTCTTTAAAAGGAGATGGGGAAGCTAGCATAAAGCAGACTATATTTTAAACTGAAGGGGGGGTTATGCTTAGAAAATGGTCTATTTATGTGGCCAAACACCATCATAAGCTTAAGATTTTTAGACAAGAAAGATAAAAATGAATAGCATTATGACTACTCATAAGTGTCTTGTCTTCTTTCCTGCCCTCTACTGTTGCCCAGTCCAGTGTCCAGTTTCAAAGCTTTCAATTAACAGACTTCAAATAAAAAATGGTGGAAGCGTTTCATATTTCTGCTGAAGCTATTGTTCCTGTCTCCTTAGACATTCAGTAACAAGTTAGAGTTTTGATCTAAGAAGTGAAAACATTTGTATAAGCTTGCCTACTAAATTGGTGATTATTTGTTCAAGTATATATATTTCTGCTTCATTTTTATATCTGCTTTTACTTCTTCAAAACCCCCAAGTTTTCAAGGAAAAAGACCATTGCGAGTTGCAAGACCTAGTAGGCATAATAATATATTACTACAATATCCTTTCAAAAGTAATTAAGACTACTGATTCAGGCTGATAAATTAGAAGATTTTTTTTTTGGTTGTGTGACACTTTCAGTAAGAAAATTCCTCAAAATTACAATGCAGAACATTCATTGCCAGAAATACCAAGTTAATATTTGAAACAGCTCAGATTGGGGATGACATTTAACTACTTGAGTTTCAATGGCACCTTGTCACTATCTGTCATGTTAGCCATGGACCTCTCTTGGTGCTCCAAAGCTTTCCTTGGAGACTAAGAAAAGTCTTGATTATAAAACATCAAGCAGAATAGTCAAAAACCAAGCTGCAATAAAATCAAGCCACAAATTTAATGTCTAGCAGCTCAAATAGTTATCTGCTCTTTGGCAAATTCCAGTCATTCACAAATGCTCAATGAATGACATATCTGAGCCTCAGCAGAAAATTGTCATTCAGTATACTCTATTCCATCATGTTACTAAGTGCAATGACATTTGTGGGATTAATGTCCAACGCACTGAGTATCTAAAATGCCTCTTTCAACTGAAAACAAGAGAGAGTAAGCAAAAAATGTGATTGCAAAAGAAAATTAAAAATAATGCAGCATCTTAAAAAAGCAATGTCTCATGAGGTAATGCACATGAGGTAATGTATTTTCCATTAATTCTTAAGTATGGTGATACTTGCCAACATTCTTATCTGAAATTCTAAAGAAACCCAGGTCAGTAGACATGGTATCTACTTACATACATGCATATTAATACAACCTTCCCAAAAATCAAGATATAATTTGCTTCTACTTTCTTCCTTCCTCTTATTTTAATTCTAAATATAGCTACAAGAAATGCCCCCTTAAGTTCTTTTACATACAGCCTTTAACAGGGGATGTAGTAACTGATATTTTCTTAAATTAATAACACACCTAACAAACATCTTGACAGACTTGACTTCTGAAGTAGTGTAATAATATATGGTTCAATTATTCACTTAATGTTTTGTTTTTTCACAGCTACTTAGCAGAGAAAACGCGAGCCAAAAATATGCTTATCTCAATCTTTCAAATCCCCTCACCCCTAAATGTGGAAAACTTGCACATAGGAAGTCTGTCTGTCCTGGCTGATCCCAACGAGCATTATCATAAATCTGCTGTCTTCCTGCAGATGTTTAGGACCACTCCTAGCTACTAATCCGCCCATTTTTAATTCCTTCCTGCCTGCAGCATTATTCCTTCCTCCAGAAACATTACCCTGAATCGCTGGTCACTCTCCTGCATTTGCTGTTCCAGAATACTTGAATAGATAATAGTAGCATTCTCAATTCACTTCTAATAAAAACAAAAGTGTTTGTATATGTAAACTGCTCTTGAATTTATACTAAGTAACAGTTGTTACAGCTGAGTAGAAAATGAGCAACACATGTAACATTAGGTTATATTACACACCAGGAGGGATAGCTTTAATTCTGAGGTAAAGAAATGGTGCCATCTGGTGCCAAAAATGACACACACAGATCAGTGGTGCATTTTCTATCCTAGGAATTACACAACAGACAGGTGGAGGTGAAAAGGGCTCAGGAGGAGCTCTCAAGCCAGCACAGCAAGAAGGCTGCACAGAGACTATCATGACTTATTCAAGGGCTGAAAATCCATGAGTTTGTGGGCAGGACCTGCAACTACAGAGCACAAAAATCTTCCCAACAAAGACTTTAAAGAAACCTTGGGAGAGAATGGTGCAGGGTTTTCCTCCAAATCTACTGAGGGCTTCGATTCAAGTCTCTTGGTACTCTTTACAGACTGTGACTGGGATGAAAATGAGCAAGTACTTTAGGATACACATGCGGATATATGTACAAGCTCTTCAGGATACACATATGTACATTTGGATCACCAAACTAGTTGTGATTAACTGACCAGCTGCTGAACTTTGACTTCTGGGACACTCCTCAGTCAAGTTCTAATGTTAACTTCCCCTTAATTATCCAATGCTTTTGTTTATCATAATGTTGTCTGAAGGTTAGGATCTATCTAACTGAATAAACAAATTATTTGTCCACATTGTACCAATACCAGGAGTTCCCTCTCTGGGATTAAGTCCGCTCAACTAGCCTTGAGAAAATCTGAAAAGCAACTCAGCTATCTTATGACTATTGCTTATGAAAAGTTGCCTGGGTCAGTGAGCTGCCATTAAGCCCAATGTTTTTATGCATTTTGGGTCCCATACCTCATTACGTGAAATCTGGACCTGGAGTTCCTGGATGTTCCTGGTTGCTATTGGCTTGTCTTGGATCTCACGATGGGCACTCTCTATCATCTGCTGCAAATGTTTCATTTCTTGCTCATATTGCTCATACTGAACCACTGCTTCCTAGAGAAGGGAAAAAAAGATTGAGTGTCTACATGAAAATTAATTTTCACTTAGTCTAAGCATGACAGATCTCCCTCCTAAAGTATCTGGCACTCACATCTTGATAAGCAAAGCAGGAGTACCGTCAGGAAAATGTCTATTCATAAATATTGTGAATTGCAAAGACTTGAATGGTTTCATTTATTTAAATATTTCCAAAACCCACAGTCCATATAACATGATATTTCAGATTTCTGATGTAAGGTGCTATAACTTCCGATTCCAACAAGTACCTGAACCAAACACACCCACAAGAAGATAGCCTTGCTTAGTCTCATGGTTTTATTATAAAGTATTTTCATCTGCTTTTTCACTTCAGGTGTTCATTTGTGACTGTAAGAAAATCTTAGATTACAGAAAATATGACTGGGAAAGGATTACGAACATTGATTCCAATAATTATCCTACCAGTGTAGTATCAGTTCTTTCTATCATAGCTGCATGAGCAGGTTGTCTAACCCATTTCTTAAATTTTCAGTGTGACATTATAACCTTTCTTACATTTAAGGATGATTAATTATCCTTAATCATCAGAAGTCTCTTCTGTTACCCAACTTGAAACTTTGTAGCTGCACTCTAGCCTATGGAATACGCTCCATATATCCCTATCACTAAACAGCAGAGAAGAAAAGCTTGTTCTCTGCTTTGGAAATACCTTTTACATGTTTAATTATAAATCCAAACAATCAAACAAAATCTAGTTTACTCATATTTAGCAAAACATGAACATACTAACTTAATAGACATTGAATGATTCCAAAATCAGAAAGCAAATATATGTAAACTATAAAGAGAATAAAAATAATTCTTTTTATACCACAAAGTTAATTAGCTCAATAGTTTTTATACGATCTTCAGAAGCAGCTGATGTTATAATGTTATATTAATTTTATTAACTGATTATATATCTTATAAAATTAACCTGAATACAACTGTATATTAGCTGTTTGTCTAGTTAATCTTAACAACATTAGAAAAATCACAGCAATATCAGGGAGAGAACTGAGGTGAGAATCTGATGAGTAAATCAACAATTGACATGGTCATGAATATTAGAGCCAGGAATAACTGAGACAGTGGGGAAATCCCTAATGGTACTACAGAACAGAGGAGCGCCCAGAGATATGAAATTCCACGTTTTCACTGCAATCTGTATGTCGCTGTTCCAGTTCCTCTGAGTGATGGATGGGATGGAGTTGCACTTGCCTGCATGATGTTGCACTGCTGTATGGCCGTGTGCTGCAGGCGGCTGGCCTCCTCCTGGAGCCGCAGGGCACTGTGGCACATGGGCAGGCTGGTGACCACCTCCTCAGGAATCCTCAGGGCACTCTGGCAGTCTTGTACTGCCTGAACTTTTGGCTTCAGTGACTCCATTTCAGACAGCAGATGCTAGGAACAAAGTCAGTGACACAATAAACCAATTTTTCAGAACTCCCAGTGCATTTCATGCAGCCAAAGAAAAATAATGGCATGGTCAAGCAATAATAGAAAAGTTTTATTACCTATTTTCTAAGTTGAATATAATTAGAAACACTTCCTCTGGAGTTGCTCATTGTGAAATGAGAATTCTTTGAAAGAGTATTTAAGCAAAAAGCCCTTATACTAGATATAAAAATAATTAATGAAAAAGTATAGTAGTACCTATTTCTAAGTGTTCAAGTAAAAAAAAAAAATTCTATTAACAGATTTGAGAAAATAGATTTACAAACTCCCAAAATCAAAGTAGCACAAGAGTAATTTATATATATACATATCTCACTGCTAAAATCTGACTGGAACTCCATGCTGGGACACAGAAGCACATTTTCAAAACAGCACAGGAATCCCATTGTATTCACAACCTTCCTTTGAAAATACAAACCATAGCTGAAAATGTTGCTTAAAATTCAAAAGGCAATCAAACAGAAAGGACACAGCTACACAGAAACCTTTTTCTTTGAATAATCACAAGCTGTATGCCTTTGTTAATACTGCCTATTCCATACAAGATGTCCATTCAAGCTGTCTGTTCATATGCATGAGAAGGGTCTTAGTGCCATGGTTGGAGAATAGATTTGATCACCTTTCTTTTTATCCGCATTGAGGAGTTTAATGTATGCACAGATATGAAAAAAAAACACAACAATAAAAAAAGGAAAAGGCAAAATTGATAAAAAGGGCCTTAGCACATTAGAAGAAGGTTTTAGATTCAATAGACATAAATTAGCTCGACAATGAGGCAAACAGGGATAGAGAATTTCTTCCCCTATATCACGCAGAATGACAGCTAAGTGGGTCTGAAGTGCATACTGATGAGAGGATTGTGGTCTGTTTTTTATTTCTTCAGTTTCATGACATATGGTGGATAATCTAACCAGAATTTCAGTAGAATGACCTGTTCCTCAGGCAGCACAAGTGGGGTCTCTCCTCTGTCAGACCCCAAACTGCTGGCAAAGGGTGTCTTTATTATAAAATCAGCACCCAGAGGCACCTGGGGGCTGTGTGTCAGCCAGATGCTTTCCAAAATCCCCTCTCTGGTCTGGTGAAACAAACAGGTGGATAGGGGCTACAGCCCCTTTCTGTACAAAAGAAAGTAATATTGTGAGATCTGCTAGAGCCAGGACAAAGAATAACATAAAACCCAGTGTAAACTCCATGTTCCTTTATTCTTATGGTGGGTGATGTGTTTCACTTGCACTCTTCAAGGCCACATTCTGAAATCTGTTCGCAGGTCCCCAGAATAAAGACTGTGTATTTTAATGAAAAGGAAAAGCTGTGCAAATTTACCTTTCTTCCATATGTTTTTCTGCAGATTTTAATCCTACAGTGAACCTGCTGACATCCAGGATTCACTGGCAGACTCAGACAGTTAAATCTCCCTATTAGCTTGCAGAAAGAAACATGCCTTGAGAAACTCAGAAAGCTGTAACTTGCCTTATTTTTCCTATTAAGAAACTGAGACCAAAACTAACAAATTGACAAATCTCCATAGCAGATCAAAAGCAATAAAGAAAGCCACAAAATCTTACGGAGATAATTCAACTAAGCATACAAAAATGTAACTGGGCTTAAGGAAACCTGAATTGACTCCCAGTGCTCCAGATTACTACTGGAGAAGCTAGCAACAAACTATATCACTGTGTCTCTATCTGTAAAATAATGATAACAATCTAGGCTTCCTTTTGAAGTCCTTGAAGAACCTCTTGACCGTAAGGACTAGATAACAAGTGGGCCTTATTACAATTATTAATATGGATTAAATGGATTGGATGCACACTTCTCAAAACTGCATCAACCTAAGAATGGGCTCATAAAGAATTATTCTTCAACCATTCCCTCTGAGGGAATTCTTCTTGCTCCATGCCTTATTTCCCTGGCAGTTAATTGGGGCTACACTCTGAAACAGTGACCCACCGAAGAAACACAAAAATTGGTTTTATCAACGCTCGTTATCCTATGTGTAAGGTCACACTACTCAAATGCTAACTTTGAGGTCCTGGTCTTCTACCTGTCTGTGAGAAAGTTGCTCTTTCAAGCTCAAATGCCCGAGCTCTGGAGATGTCAGCATGGCTTGGGCTTGCTCCAAAGCAGCCTGTAGGCCTCTCAGCTCAATTTCAAATTTCTTCATATCCTGTAACACATTTGATTCAGGGATGAATAAGAGAAAAAATAGAAATCAATATAAATATATCTGTCTGGATTTTGCAGGTACATCCCCCTTACATACAGTGCAAAAAACAATTCATAGTTTTGACAGTTAATTTTAAATGTTTAAAATATGTGATAAAAATACCAGTTGTATGATAGTCTAGAAAAGGGATTGCAAAGGCAGAGTTGTTATTTTAAGTACTTCAATCTCAAACACAGCATATACTTTAAAAAACTGAAAAAGCATGTTCATTCTTTTCATTGCACTCCTTCGTAGAGGTAGGCCTTACACTATGGAATTCTGGTCTGGTCCAGTACTGATCTAAATTAATAAAGAACAGCATTTAGATATCATTTAAGAGAATGAAGGAAAGAGCATAACATAAGTGCCAACAAATACACTTTTCAAGTATCTAAACATGGGTGCTCAGTGCTATTTGAGACACACCATTATCCCAAATATATCCATCCAGAAAGGGCACTTATAACAGGACCTGCAGAAATCTTGTGCCCATCTTGAGTCAGCACCTGAAGGCAGCACCTCGAACAGTGCAAGATACCTGACTTAAGACAACAAAGTCATGCCCTGTATAGACCACAAATCATCTTCACTGCTAATAATCTCAGTAGCACAATGCATACATCACCCTAGATGCCAGCTAGCACTAGAAAAGCAGCTTTCATTTACCTTGGCAGCATCTTGGAGGTTTGGTAGCTGCACTTTGATAATTTGCTGCAATTCCTCCGTCCGCCGCCCCAGTTCCAGCACTTGCTGTGACATTCCTTCAGTACAGTACACACTTGCCAGGTAATCAATCCTCTCGCTCATGGCCTCAAGATCACTGTGAATCTCTGCAGACTCATCAAGAATGCTCTAGATGGAGATGCAAGCACATTGAATGTCAGGTTTGAGACTCAATGACACATATCTTTTAACTATACTGTTCTGCACACTCTTCAGTCTGTACAAAGTCATGAGCCTATGATTAAATTCTACTATTCTCCTGTAAGGCTTAGGCTATATGCTTAGTTCTGAAGGACTGCTGAAATGCTTCATCTTATAGAGACTGGGAAACAAAAGATTAAGTCATGAAGCTCCAGCAGCTGTACTTACCAATAACTTACTTCTAGTGTTCTGCTATACACACTTGTGTGCAAAAATTTAATATACGCAATCTGCGGAGAAGATTTGTCCTGGAAGCCTCATATACCTAACAGAAAGTTGCAGAAAGCACTTGGGTGCGGTGTTATAGCAGTTCAGGAGTCGTTAATGCTGCCTAGAAAAAAATCACTGCCCAAGTATTGTGTGGGATGGCATTGGTTAAGCCTTTATCATCATATTTTGAAGCAAGGAAAAAGCCATAGCAAAACCAAACCAGAATTTCTGTCTCCAGGCTTCCTCAGGATAAATTCCCAGGAAGCTTGTATTCAGAATACAAAGCCTGACATATTACACTGCACTAACATATGAGAATGCAGCTGACAATTAAGTCATGTATACATAAAACCCATAATTTATTTTTGTATTAGTGATACATTATTATCTTATGATGCCTTGACTTCTTTCATTCAGTCATGTAACACCAGCTTGAACCTCATCAAAACATCCCACTTATCTCACACACACATTCCACACACAGACACACACAGAACAAATTGCACAGCCACAGGGACAGCAAATTACTCTGATGTGAAATGCTCAGGAAAAGATTGGAAGAAACTTAGGTATCAGTGTGAGAATATTTGGTATAAAACTCATTAGATGAGAATAAAGGCTATTCCAGTTTAGCATAATGGAGAAAGAAAAAAAAAATCCCCAAACTGAAATTTGTGTTTGATTAAATAAAGCTTTAGAATATGAGCTGCAATAAGGCACTTGGTGTGATAGAATCACAGTGCGCAGACACACTATTCAGCCAAAAGCCTCTATGAAACCAAACTACTTGAGGAACATGGAGATTAACTTTGAATTACATGTTTTTATTCCACAACATATCTTTATTTTAGTTTTCAAAGCAATTGTCCAAAACCACTTAATCATTTTTAAGGTTTGCGTGAACAGTCAAAGAAATCTAGCACTTTAGGAGGAATTAGAACTCCACTGCTTTGAAAAGAACTTTTTATATACACTGCCTCTTAAATTTCATAGCTCATATAATCACCTGGTAAGCTTTAAACTGATCACGAAGCTGAGAGGAAGAATTCCATGTTATACTACCATGCACTAGGATATTTGCTTTCTCAATCCACTTCAATATGAACTCCAGCATCTCATTGTATTCTTCCAAGTGTGAAGCAGCCTGGATAAAAGAAAAATTTGCTTAAGCCTAAGATGTAATTTTGTACAATTTTTGGAGGATGAAAAAACTAATTTAATTTCTTTCATTATTTTAACCTGGGGATCATTTTATCAACTTTTCCTTCCTGTATTATATAAGTCAATTTCTTATGTATTTATGGAGTTAAAATGGGTCAGTTTCCAGCAGTAAGATTATCTGTTTTGGGGAAAAGAAAGGCACTATAAGAATGTGGGTCACACTGGGAGAGTCCATTGATGCTCAAGTATTTCCCTAGAGGGTACACTCCCTGTGCATATTTCAGCCTCACATGTAAGTTCCAAAATACCTCCTCTTTCAGTTTCTGGCTCAATTTCTTATTTTGATATGTCCCTTTCCATTACATCCTCCAAATCACCTTTTTTTTTTTCCTGAGTCTGCTTTATCAACTCAGTCTGCCATATTTTCAGAAAATGAGATGTCGCACTATTGCAAAATACAGGACAAAAGCTCTGCTTTCTGATTAATCCAATTTCTATTTAGCAAAGTAGTCATAAGCTCCAATTTTCTTTTCCACAGGAAAACTTTCATTGATGTTCATGAATTTCCTCCCTATAAAGGATGGATCAAATCCTAGGTGACCAAACTGTATTCACAAACAGTTTCCAGTACGTATCATTTTTATAAGTGAATTTTTTGATGCTAAACAAAAATATCCTAATGTTAAATCTCTTTACCAAGTACCTTTGACTGAGTTCCTACTTTGATAACAATTTTCTATCTCTTCTTAAAAACAAATTTTCAGAGGAAACTTAAAAGAATACTTTGAAGTTTTGTTACAGAAGCAACTTCATGCGTGCAGAAAGGAAAACTCATAATTTATCAGGGCATTGATGGAAGAACCATAGAAAATCCATTTATTTGCTTTTAGCTAAAGATTTCTGAGGATAAGAACAATTAAGAAAGCAAAAGGAGAATTTCAGAGACTTTGATCCACAGGGCATCCCCGTTCATCTTTATGATCGCAAATATATTGTATAAATATTATGCATTATCAGGACCATTGTATATTGGCTTTTATACTGAATGTACAAGTTATATTCACCCTCGATGGATTGGGACTACAGCAAAATAATTTTTTTTTACTTCTGTTTTTAATGCTGCAGATACAGGTAACAGTGACAAAACAGAGACCCTGTGAAGCATAATGAGCTACTATTTCCAGGCATGCTACTGTTTGTGAGATCTAAAATCCTTTTAGGGCACCAAAGGAACCAAACAGCATGTGATTCATGCAAGAAGGTGTTAGAGGAGCATCTGAGATTTCAGCCCCATTTGGCCTGCGTCTCTTTGGAACGTGATGCAAGCCCTGACTAATAACAGGCAGATGTGCCAAGGAATGCTCTGTCTGGCATAACTCCAGGAAAATAAATGAGATGTTTGCATGCTCCTCCTGGTTCTGAGAGCAAAGAGCAGAAAGGCTTTAAGATCATACCTGACTGAGCTTGGCTGCTCTGTACTCAGCCTGCCGTATGGTCTGCTGGTGCAATGCAGTGAGTTTCCCTATCCTGTGAGCTAGCTGCTTAGCCAGGGGTACGTTCTGCTCTGCAAAGTCCTGGACTGATGCATCTAATTCCAACAGCTTTATATTGCAGCTGTCCAACTCATCACCAAGGATCTAGACAGAAAAACAATAAAATCAGTGATCCAGGAAGTGTTAGCTTTCTGGTTGATTATTTCTAGCCCAACCTGCAACTTTTATACCCTGTCCAAAGTCTCCATAGGTTGTTTCATTTTTAAGCAGGAAAGCAAAACAGCAGGATGTTTAGTCATCTCCTAAGTATGTGCCATTACTCTTTCTCCTCTGACTTCCTGGCTGAAATGGAAAACTGTTTTCCCTGCCGTAGACAAAGACTGAGTCACTTAAGTGTGACATTAACTGTTCTCAGGCATCTTTCTGTGTTTGTTTCTGAAACAAATGGTCAGCACAGACTGCCACGAGAAGGATTTTTATTTATTGGAAAAAGGTTTTGTTTTATCATCCTCTTAAAATATAGGTTTATAAACTCATAAAAATGTAGTTACTCATTAATGGATTAAGAAAACTTTAATTTTGATTTGAAACTTGCATTTTGATAGCATGATCTTGATGCAGCAGCAGTCTGATAGTGCTAGACTATTTTAATAGAAACAGAGTTCATTCAAAACACAGTTACAGGTGCTTCAAGAAGTTACTTCAAGCTCTTCAGGTTAGGGCTGTCCTGGCAGACACACCTCAGAGTGCAAGTTATGATCAATTGTTATGATAAATCAGTATTATTCCACAAACTTGGAGACATAACCGTCTACATGTAGACACAAAGACAGATGTTAAACTGCTCATCTAAATAGAAAGACACACATATTACAGCAAGCATAAATAAACGCATTTACTACGGATATTACACAGAATTTATATGCTATTTCCGAAGGAAGGATCCATTTGACTTGAGTCACATGGATTTAAAGCAGATTTTTATTTTATTTTTTCACAATCTGTTTCAATGTTAAAATATTTACTGCTGTAACCAAAGCCAACCCAGTCTCAAAAGTATCAGTTAAATACTGACATAAAAGCAGTTGGAATATTACTACTTCTCCAGTGACAGAGAGTTTTCATTTATGCAATGTAAGAAAGCAGATTTCATTGGCTTTCTCCTTTCTTACTGAAATCAAGGAGGTACAACAGGGATATAGTTCAGTGGCACTTCTTGCAAAGCAAACAGTGTTTTGGAACATCTTGATCATTTCATGAAAATAAACAGGTAATTTATGACATACCAGTCATGCTAAATCTTCTCCTATTTTGTAGACTTTGCTTAATTTCAGACATTAATTCAGTCAAGTCTGACTAGTTAAAATAACAAACCAACAAAAAAAAATCCCCAAACCCTCAGCCAACCCCTTCTCCATCTCTCCTCTCCCCAAAATCCCTTACTCTCATATGATAATCCTAATTTTGCCATTACACTTCAGTATAGATGACTTTTTCCTGAGTGTGGCACATACCTAAGATTAAGCAAACTTTCAAAAAGAACTAAGAGTCCTTTGCACTACTCTTAATTGCACGAGTAGTACTTTACTTCATTGTTGAACCAAATGATGTGAGATGGGCTACAAGTAAAATTCTGTTGATCTATTTATCATAAAGAATGATCTTTTCAGTACAGGCAAGAACAAACAGTTTGAAGGTTCCTCAGGCTTTTCCAGATTTGTCATACTCATTTGAAAGGAAGCATGAAACTTTGTCCATCTGACTTTAACATTCAGCTGATTCATCCAAATTCTGTTACTTGTGTGGGCCAGTTTGCAAAGAATATGTTTTTTAAAATCTCATCAGTCAACCCTTATTTCTGTATAGTTCTTCTGTTGAACTACATTAAAAAACTGTGTCCTGCAAGTCTTCACAATGACACTTTGGTATGAAGTGAGTGTCCCAATTCAAACAAATTTACTGCATAACCACGTAAGAAAACCTTGTCTTACCTTTTGTTCAAGTTTAGCTTGTGCTATATCATTTGTTTTCTTTTTCAGTTTGGAAAGAATGGTATTTAGCTCGTTTGCTATCCCCTGGATTTTCTGATCAAACTCTTGATTCAATGTTTTGATTTGCTGAGTTTCTCTTTCTTTGGTTTGAATCTGTCAACAGTAAGAATTAAATTCAATAATCAGAAATCACTCTTTCTTAAAGGAAATTAACTTTCATTTAACTTTAATTTCAAAGGATGAAGGTAGTAAAACTATTCTGTGTTGTCACAGTTTGGCCACAGCAGGATACCAAGTAAAAAGCCTGAAGAAGGGCTATAGATCTGTTACACACTTACATACTGCAGTTTACCTGATCCTGTACAGTTACGAGAGCCAGTCCAACTTCTGCTAAATGAAGAGAGAGTTCAGAAGGCAAAATGGTATAAAGCCCCAAGTATTTATTCTGTTGTTGTTCAGCCAGTTTTTCAACAGCCTGGCGATGAGTAGTAACTTCACCAGAGAGAGACTAATGACAGAAAAAACAGTATTGTTACAAACAATGAGAATACATGTTAAATATCTTCGAAATAAAGTATCACCATCATCTAACTCATGCTTTATGAATTTGTTTAGTGGGCTACTAAAAAACTCATGAATTGTCTAATTTGAATTCATGGTGTTTTTGAAACTATTAACATTAACTAGCAGATTATTGTGATTTAGAAATTTAGAAATATTGTGGTTTAGAAGCTGATAAATTTGGTATACCTGCAACTCCTGAAGTTGAATGTCCACTTCCACATCAGGGCTTAATAAATATTCTTTTGTTTCCTGAATCCAGGACTTCACAATATTAATCTCTGCTTCAACCTCTTCACGCTCCTTCAGCTCCTGTTTCGCTATCTTCATGCCTTTTTTAACTTTCTGTTGCATACTTCCAAAAGAAAGAAACAATAACTATTTGCAAAGTATTAAGCAATGTCTAAAAACACACCTTTGTCAAAAAATACTGAACAATAAAGATAATGATTAAGAGCACCACATCAAGAGAAATAAATTTAAATAAATTTAAGTTTTCCGTGTCCTTTTTTTTGGTTTTATGTGTTTGGACATGAAGCATGCAATTCTTTTGAAAAAATGCAAATGTATACAATAGGGATCCCTACATCTTAACTCATCACCACAGATTGCCCTCATTGTCAGTAGAGGAAACAGGCAATTGCAGGGCATGAATTAGGATTATACATCGTCATTCCAAAAGAAACTTTTAAAATAGGTCAGAAAAACTGTATCTTACACTTGTTTATTTCTCTACACTAACTAGAGAAGAAGACATAACCTGATCTTGATATTGATACCTAGAATGTAAAATAACATGAGATAACTTCCACTCCTATTGATGGAACTTGCATTGGCGGAATACTTAGGATAAATTATAGATCAAGCATCTGAACACAGCCTATTCCCACACTTGCACTCAGACAGAATTTCTGCACTTTTGTCAAGAACTTGGATCTCCTGTAAAAAATGACACCTCTGTGAAAGTTCTATTGGACTACTTGTAGCTCTTATTCATGTGACATGGATCTTTGATATTTCCATAGTTCATTCATGTTTCCATAACCTTACATAGATGAATCATGCCTTATTTACATGAGCAGGAGGTCATCACAGACCCTATATCTTAACAGACCCTACATCTTAGAAACTGATTTTCAGTAAGTAAAAAATAGAATTGTAAAATTACTTACATCGACACATTTTCTAATGGGATTGTTATTCTACTATATTTATTTATACACACATACAATAAACTGCACAGGCTTGGTGCCGGGTTTACAGTTTTGTCATTTTTCATTTCTCTTTGTCTTCCCACCCTGGAGATCCACTAACAGTACCTTAGAGTAGTTATGAGGCAGACGTGTCTTAAAATATAACATAAAACTTCTTTTTTTCTACATGACAGGGAGATGTTTTAGATTTAGATAGACACTTGCATAGCCTCACGGTGAAAAGTTACGTTTTGTTTGCATATGCTCTACATTCCCCTGCAAATGTTATACAGGACCTACTTTTGGTACCTAAGTGCCTCAAACACGAGAAACAATGTGATAAGCTAATCAAAAGAAGATACAAAAAGATTAACAATCACTGTTATTGTGAGAAGCAACTGAAGTGTTTAAAAGCTTAAAAACAGTTAAAACTTTGATGCAGTCTATGCAGCTTTTATGTAAGTTAGTGTTATGCAAGGCAAGAAATACATATTCTAAAAGGCATACTCTTTCTGATGGAAATAAAGGATAATGGCAAAAAAGTTATTTCAAAATTAATTAAAAGTAATTTTAAATTAAAATGATGCTTATTTAAAAATAATAGCTAATATTTATTTAGGCATGTTAATTGTTAATGATATAAAAATTATATATAAGCTCTTAATGATGAATTACAAGGTACCATTTTTCTGGTTAATCTTTTAAGATATTTCCTTACTTGTGGCATCGATCTTGCATTGCTTTGATTTCTTGCATAACTGGTAGTTCCTTCTGAGCTGGAGGCTTTACTTCCACATCCTGAAGCATGCTAACAGCGTGCTGTTTGAGCAGGCCCAAAGATGACAGCTGGTGGTCCACCTCCAACAGGAAACTGCTGTGGTAATCCAGGAGTTCCAGGAGCTCTGTCTTGGATGCCTTTTCCACTGAGCTTTCTGGTAAGCGACCTTGTAGCTGATCTATAGCTGTGGTGGCTTTCTGAATCTATGGAAAGAGGTGCAGTCTTGTAAATAATAAAATTACAAAAGAAGCTAGTACAACTGACACCCAAAGGTGCTAGACCCAGTGCTGTACATTTAGATTCTATAAAACTGTTGTGGTATAGGGCTCATGCTCTACTATTCTAGATCTCTTGCTCTTCACAGGGGATTAGGACTTGCTAAGGGATTTTTTTGTCCAGTTACAGGTGTCTTCTTATAATCTTTAGCATTTATTATATTTATTGCCATAGGAACTAGAGCTCTACCCTGGGGCACACCCATATTTGGCACAAGTCATGAATTTAACAAAATGATTATCCTCATTCCTAGAGAACCTGCTATCTGGGCATAAATAATGGACAATGACAGCTAAAAAGAGTCAGGTAGGATATAAGGGGAAAAAAGAGACATATGAACAATGAGCAGTGACAGGCACTATCATCACTGCTTATACCTAAAAGGAGAAACTTCATATTCTTCAGGGGGAAAAAAAGAAGAAAAAAGAAAGAGAGAATAAAGAGAGAAAAAAGAGAGAAGAAAGAGAAAAAGAAAGAAGAAGAAAGAAAAAAAAAAGAAAGAGGTTAACATAATCTAGAACATAACATCTGAGGAAAGGAAACAGAGAAGAATCTAAAGAGCCACCAGAAATCAAAACAATTCTGTATGTACTATACATGTATGCAAGAGAAGAACAGCCCAAACTTGGGAGGCAACAATTCTAAACCTGGACCTTTCATAGCTGTGTTTTTCTGACCTGAGGAAAAAAATCAGTTATTCCTGCTATCAGTTTTCTCTACCACAAGATGATTAATAAGGATAATTATATTACTCAGCATAAAGAGTGAAAACTTATGTACAAGGGAGGATTTACCAAGACTAGAATTTACCTTATCATTAAAACCCTTCCATTCCTGCACTGCATCTTCCAAAATTTTCTCTTGTTCCTGAGCTACATTCCGGAGCCGTGTCCAGCGCTGCCAGACTGTTGTCATGGATCTACTTATAGATGCCTTACTGGCATCATTGCTGATTTTTTCCAGCTGCGAAGCCTTTTCTTCTAGAGCTGTGATTTTCTCATGGAAAGAATTCACTATGGACACAAGACTCTGAAAAAGCAAAAATAAGCACTGTTCTCCTTTTCCACAAGACAACTCATTAGTATTCTACATGCAGGTAGGTGAACCACCCCCATTCACTGCAGATGAGGAGGAGGTATTGTATTTCAAGTGAGGTAGCTAAGTCTCACTATTTCTCATAGGCAATATTTAAGCTACAGCTCCTTGGTCCAAAATGGAAGCTTCTAGAAGCAGCAGAAATGTGGTGTAATCATTTTTTCTCTTCCTTGAGAGCACCTCAAAAGGGATGAAAATAAGCATTCTGGGTCCTTCTCACAACTACGACTGACTTCTAAACAGTCTAAAAATGAAAGATGCAATTCAGGTGTTTAAGTGCACATTTATGTCCTGTTTACCTTTAACAACATTTTAAATGCCCAAGGATTTGAGGACATTGTCATGAACCTGGGCAGACATGACATTACTCTTAGGGGAGATTCTTGATTTCACAAGACACAGCTGGCAGCATGTCTGAAGTGTCACCGACTCTCTATATTAAGGCAACTAACTAGTACCTTAAACACGAGCAATTAAGTTTTTTTAAGCTATATTTCTTCCTTTTAGACTAAATAAGAGTTAATATTAAACTGCAACTCTTCCTGACCTATTAAAACTGTGCCATGATCAAAAGTAGATGGATGTTTCTATTGATCTGAGTTGCTTGAAGGGTATGTAATTTTGGGGCTTACAGACCCACAGCTTTTAGAAGCCTCCTGACTCTTTGCACTTCTCTACAGTCATAGGCACACAGACAGACAACAAGCTGAAAAGTGATTAAAGGTATCTGTCTTGGTCACCCCACAAATAAAATGTGTGTTTTGCACAGCACTACACATGTCTTGGTGCATTATGATACAGGTAAGTGCTACAGGTAAAGATCTAAAAACTCAAATTGATCTTACCACAGGTAGGGACCTACATATTATACATTCATTTTCACTTGAAAGAGAAGGACTTCATGCAATTATCAGTACCTTACCTTATGTGTTAGCAATTTCTCTTCTGCTTCCTGAGAAGAAGCAGTTTTAGCTACTGAGAATTCAGATAATTTTTTCTCAGCATCATTCATCACTTCAATCACCTTGTGCCTTGATGTCTGGTACTCCTGCCACTCAGAAGCACACCTTAAACAAATACAGTTCCAGAAATAACAACTTAATGCTACATAAAAACATTTGAAAATCATAAATATTATTGCACCTAGTTTTCAATGCAACTGCTTAGTTTTGCTGTTACACAGTATTTTCCAAGAAAATAAAGATTATTGGGAAACAGAAATAGAAGCATATGCTCCTGATTTTCAGCTGTGTCTTACAGGAAATACAGCTGGGCATCTAATGGCCCTTATGTGACTTTTCCTCAGAGACTGCCTATGTTGTGGTTTAAACCTACCCAAACTTATGGAATTCAGAACATTCAGGAATAATAAGAAACACAGTTATGCTTGTAAAAAAATTATTTCCTTTTAGTTCAAAACATCTGCTTCAATATAATTTCATTTGCATATATCCTGTGCCAGCTGAAATATAGAACAATTATTCCCTAGTCGTCTTCTCTGTGCTGTTCCAAGCTTAATTTAGTTCTACCAGAGCTTCTTTAACATCATACAACTAGTCAGTCAAGGGCAGAAAAGAAAGCAGAATCCAAGAGCTCTGACCATTTCCCTCAAAAGTAGCATAAATGTTTTAGAAGTTCAATAATGTTCTCATTCTTTTCTTCATTACTTACAAGGTGATCTTAAAATGAAGGAAGAGAAGGAAAAAAAAAAAAGAATATACCTTTGTAACTGCTCTTGCTGGGTTTTGGCTTCTTGCTCTGTCCCTTTGGCCTTTTCCTCCAAAGCAGCTACATTCTGCACCAGCTGTTCGCTTGCTGTGGCTTGTAAAAAGGGCTCTATCTCAGACATAAGGCCCTGTAACTCTTTCAAATGGTCATTAAACTGACTTTCTGTACTGAAAAATTCCACATGGTTCCTTAGATTCTCCTCAGAGTTCTCAACATCTAGACCATTTCTTGCTAACTGTAGAAATTCCTGAGCATCTTCCAGCCAATCGTTTGCTATCTGCATCACTTGGTAGTACCTTTGGCAGAGGTTATATGCTTTATTCAGGGTAGCCTGAAATAAAAGGGAGAGTCACAAACATGAAATCAAAGTAGCCTGTGTAATTTAAAAAAAAACAAAAAGGATTTGGTAGGATTACTAAAATTAATTGTTTTGTGACGATTGTAAAGATCAAGCCACAGAGCCATCTCTTTCATCTTTGTCACCAAGAACCTAATGATGGTTTGGGTGGACTAACCTGTCTCACATGTATAGCTTCTTGAACTTCACCATCCAGTTCTGTCAGCTCAGCAAGAGTGTTTTCCAGGTCAGCAGGAATCAGCTCCTTTGCTTTCATATAGCACTCTTTCTCTTTATTGCTCAGTGCATTCATTATTCTGAGGCTTGATTGCACTTCTTCCTGATATATCTGAACCTTCCTGATTTCTTCTTGGATGTTCTGCAGTTTGAGGTCCAAACTTAATGTTCCGTTAAGTTCTGTTTTCACCCACCTCAACCAGTCAAGTGAGCGGCAGATTTCTGTCTTGAAGTCAATGCTCTGCACAAGTCTGTTCTCACACTCCATCACCATGTCAACAATGGCAGAATGCAAAGACTTCAGCTTCTCTTGCCAAGCCTGGACTTGGTGATTTGTTGTCTCATATGCAGATGAGTCAACCTGAGAAGAAAGGGCCTCTAGATGTTCAGTTATTCGTTTTAGAAGACTTCCTGAGTCTTGCAAGCTGCCCACCAGAGAATGGTATATTTTCAATTTTTCTTCTATTGGAAGAGTTTCTTCATTCACCTTAACCTGTTCCTTTTTCACTGTCTCTAGCTGTGCCTCAAACTGCATACACATCTTCTCATGCTCCTGGCATGCTTCTATTGTGTCTTCTAACAGGTTGATTTTCTGTTCAATTTGCCTCTTCAACTTGTGATACAGCGTGGCAAGTTTTAACATCTCATCTGGCTGCCAGGGCTGGCCAGTGCTTCGAAAAGCCTCCTTCTTCTGGTTCAGTTCATCCACTGCTGCAGCAAGGCTCATGGCTTCACCTAAGAGATCTCTGTAGGCTTGCTGGAGTGACACAGCTTCTTTGGCTGAAACAGCAGCTGGAGCTTTGTCCATGTTAATAAACTGGTCTTCTAGCTCAGTCAGAGCTTTACTCGTTAACTCAATCAAAGAGGCATACTCTTTTCTGGCATAAATTGCTTCCTGAACCTTATATAATTTTTCTTTTGCCAGAGCAGTGACAATATTGAATTGCTGAGGGAGACTATTAAGTTTTTCATCTAAATAAGAATGATCCACTTCATTAAGTGATGGTAGGACTTCTTGGCCATCTCTTTGCAGTGTAAGCAGCAGATTTTCATATTCTGGAGATTGCTCAAGAATCTGTTGATATTTTGCCAACTGGCTGTATAACTCAGTGTTAGAATTCATTACATTGACTTCTGGGAATGTGACAATATCAGCTTGTTTCAGCCAATGGCAAGCTTTATCCAAATCTTCTTTGAAATATTTCCTGGAAACCATATTTTTCTCCAGTTCTAACAATCTCTGGTTACACTTTTGTAAAACAGTGTCATACACATTCTGTAATTCTTGCAGTTTACCTAACACCTCACTCTTTTCTTGATTTGTTGCTTCTTTCATTAAGTCCCTTCCTTGAGCCCACAACCCTGTGACCTCATTTTGATAGGCCTTCAGATTAGCCTGGGTATTCTTACAAGTCCTGATCTGTTTATTCACATCTTCTGGCAAAAGACAAATATGTTCTGGAAACATCACCTTCTTTTCATGCTGGTGAATTTGGTTTGTAGCCTGAAAGACTGCCATGAGAAACTGTGTCTTTTCAGACAGTGCTTTATTCAGGTGTTTTCTCCTCTGGCCAACCAGATCGCTGAGACAAGCGACGTGGTGCTGTGCATCAGACACCGTTTTCTGCAGTTCTTGCCTTTCATTGAGCCCTAGGTTGGTCATCACCCTGTCAGCATCCTTCACAAGCATCTTCAGAACAAGCTGTTTGGCTTCAAGCTCACTGCAAATGGTGAGATGATCCATGAGAAGACTCTGAGCCATATCTGGAGGAGGGCTCTGTTTAAGAGCCTCTGAGACACTAGGCTGCTGTTCCTCTGCCCATTCCATTAGTTCCTGAAATTTGGAATGCACCAAGCTGAGCTCTTCTAAGGTTGAAACAGAAACTTGAATTTTCCGTTTGACAAGGTCTTCCAGCTGAGTCCAGCGCTGCTCAAAATGACTGAACTGCTCCTTTACTAATTCTTTGTCATCAAGATTCAAGTGTTCTATCATCTTCTGCTTCTGATCCTTCAAATCTTCCAGAGCAAATCTTCTTTCCTGTAGTGCAATTGCCAGTTTTTGCAAAGCTTCAAGGTGCACATTTGTACTTTCAGCATCAGATCTGTTATCAAAAAGGACAGGAAAAAAGGGAATATTAGATCCTATTTCAGCACAGGCTTTTAAGAGAGGTCAGGATTAATTATAAGCCCACTACATACTGAAACCAATATGATATAAAGACCTACAGTTTTCAGATTCACTTGAAGGTAGCAGCCTTGAGCACTAACTTTAAAAAATTTACAAATTTATTAGTTTCTCTTTCATCTGCTCTATGGTCATCAGGCTGACCATACACATTTACATTAACACAGACCCTACTGATTATATTGCATATATGAACAACAGCAAGCATTGAGGTTGAAGTGAATCTTATTCCATGACAGTGAACAGGAGAAGCAATACACTCACAATTTTACTCACAGCTGGTGTGCTTATCCTATGCAAAGCAGCTGCAAATATTTAAAAGTAGTTACTAAGCTTTAATGTAATAGTCTTATAGATATAACACCATATCACAATGAAAATGAACCAGTGAATATGGTGATTCATGAATCACCACAAATGAAGAAGTTCAAATGAAATAGTCAACATTCTTGAAACATCAGGGAATGATATATCCTGAGAAAGGATCAATCAGTACTTGACTTAAAGACAAACATTGAAGATCTGGTCTCTCAAACTCTCTTTATCTCAACAGAAATGACTAAGGGAGGTGTGCTTTTAATTAAGTATGCAAAAAGGGATTTTTAGTGGCTCCCACGTAGGGACACTGTAAACAGCTCTTTTAGCATATATGTACAGTTTGCTTTGTGGATGTGATTCTTTTTTTACCTAGCCAGGTTGTCCCACTCTTTTGTGAGCTTTTCCAGGAAAACTTCAACGACATTCATGCGATCATGGTAATCCCTTGTCCTCTGCAGATCCTCCTCCCTCTGCATGAGCAAACTATGTGCCTGAAGGCAGAGGTCCAGCCACTGGTTGCTCAGTTCTTCTATTTCCTTGTGTTCAGGTGATTCCTGCCCTTGGGTTAGCTTGTTAATTTTCTCAGACACAGAGGTGAGAGCTGACTGCTTAGTCTGCAACTTCTGACTGAATTCCTGAAAAAGATACAAGTAAAACCCAATATAATATCATGCATTCAAAATTATAAAATGGAATTTAAATAAAAGCTCTGAAATTAATAATATCAGCTACTTATCTGCCCAGGCAAATGCCCTGCAGATGTAAATTGGAAGTATTTTCACTCCTCTCCAAACCCTCCTCCCCATCTTCTCATGTGAAGACAAGTCGGTAATGGATGCTAAAGCAAACCAGAGGAGTTTCCAAGTGCCAGTGATAAACAGAATTTGTGATTGAATCACATCCTTTGTCCAGGCTTCTGGACTAGCTAAGCTCCCACCATACACTAAAACATGCAAGGTAGTCTTGAATCTCAAAAGAATAATTCATTTTACCAGTACTATTACTAGCTTATTTTTTTCCTTTCTCATTAGTGACTAAAAATAGGAAACAGAGTCCATGAGTCAGTGAGCCTCCATATCCACTCTCTGTATTGTTCCTACCTCTGTAACAGCAACCGTTACCACTGTCATTATTGAAACAAAACCATGGATTACCTAGGTATGACTGCTATCTGAGCTAATAACTAGTAACTAAAAGAGTTCATCTGCATACACATTCTACCAAATTAGAAGTCACAGAGATCCCAAAACGAAGAATACACAATATACAGACAACTAAAACTAACCAAATATTTTGTAGCCCTTACACACTAAGGTAAATATAATCTTTTCCTAAATTTTAGTTCCAGTAACTACAACTAAACAAGCATGCCTGTCTCCAGCTCTTCCTCATTCCTATTCATGGCTTCAAATGGAGCTAGGCATTTTCCTTTACCAGGGCAAATTATTAGAAAAAATAATGTGCCACGTCTACCAGTACAGCGGGTGTCTCCCTTTCATTATAATCCAAAGTTACTGACTGAAAGAGTGAAGAAATAGAGACTCCTTTTTCCTGGATTCTAATGATAGCTGGTATAACAGCTTTCAGTCCAGATTGTGCTGAGGCATCTTCAAAGGCTTTGACTTTGTTCCAAAGTGTGAGTAGAACAGACATGGAGAGGAAGTGCTATTTACTTTTTTACCTAACTCTTGGCACATCAAAAAAAGAATACAAGAAAACCCTAGGTGAAAAATGCAAAACCCACATATTTAATAATTTATTAAAGAAATTATCTTTTTGTTAAATTACTGGTCTTGGTGTGCACAGAATGGTCATAAAATGTCTCACTTCTGGAATGAATGAGAGAAGGTGTGAAGGCATTTGTCTCATTAATTGAATTGTGTTTCTGTCATAACTGTCCTTAGAGATCAGCAACATCAAATAGTTTTGTTGACTAATTTTGAAATTCCTCTAAACTATTTAGAAGTATAGAAATCAAAGAATTTAGCAAGCACAATTTGCAAATCTTATCTTCAGGTCCACTGTGATCAGCATTTAGTCTACTCTAAAAGTGAAGGCAAATAGATCAGTAGGCTGAAAGTTGTCTACTATTAAAAAAACAAAGCCAGAAAAATACTAAAGTATTTCTGCTCTCTGAATCATCCTGCAGCATTAACACGGAAACAATCTTTCCTCTATCTTCTCTGCTCTTGCTTAGAGCATATTAGAGATGATCCAGTATGTGCATTTATTATAAATCTTAAAATAATATCAGCCACAGGATGAACTTCTTCCTTACCTTCTGTTCTTAACCCAAAGTTTCCTTACCTTTACCTGGAGAACCATATTCTGGGCAATATTTAGCTCCAACTCTGCCCGTCGCCTTTTTAAATTCTGTAGTTGTTGATCCGCATCCTGGAAGTATATCCAGAGCTCAGCCTTCAACTGTTTGATCTCTTCCCAACCTTGAGACAAATACTGTGAGTGCATTATCTGTTGCTCAATCTAGAAGAAAAAAAATGAAAAGGGGCAGGAACACTTTAATGCATCTGTTTTTGCAAATTACAGGATGAAAACCATTCTTCCTCTGAGTACAATACTGTACTAAAGCAATTTCTGCAGAAGATTCTGAAAGGGCTAATATTACCTACAAAAAGAGTCTTAACCTTCAAAAGTCACAAAAATTGTACCTATCAAAGGAAACCTGGGTGGAAACAACAACAATAACAAAAAAGAAATTAATTATCATTCACCCTTGAGAGAAGCAAGTAGGTTCATGAGTGTTTGTATTTCAGTGCTCTCTGCCTTCTGTTAAAGCTTAAATTAATTGTATAACTCAGCCTACTGCATGCCAAGAATATTGTTAGAGTATACCCTACATAAAAGTTTCAACTAAGCACTTCCATTTAATTTGCTTAGCCCAGTTATTTTGCCTTTTTGCCTCTTCTAAAATGCCAATAAGAAGAATGCTTACCAGATCTGAGCCCATCAATCCTCTTACACCAATAGTGACACAGCTGCTTTTGCTCTAAATACAGCAGTCGGGTGCCTTTAAGATTTAGATACTCAACCAGCTTAGTATATCTCAGAACTATACCATCTGTGATTTCTTAAAAACGTTTTACTGCTTTGTATGTCAAAAGAGAATCTTATTCTGATGTTTGGGATGTTTTTCAGATATTCAGTTCTTGGACTGCCATATTTTTATGGGTTATTTGGATTTGTACAATTCCCTTGTCTGGTATGGAATACTGTTACTGTATGTATTAGATTTTTACTCTTGTTAGAAGTAGTTTCAAAACTTTGGTTGTGTGTCTGTGTAAGAGAGAGTAAATGCTTCAAGTTTACAACAAGAGTAATGCTCATAATTCTCCTTTTCCAATAACTTAAGTTTATAGTTCTATTTTAAATGTAAGCATTAAGTGATTTGAAAACTTAAAATTGAAGAACACTTCTGTAAATTAATATGCTGAAATAGATGCACTTTGATTAACTGAAACATCATATTTTATTGTTAAGATGATTATTATATTATTAATATATTAATATAGGCAAATATGAGCATCAGTCTATTGTTGAGTAAATAACAACAATAAAATATGTCTCAGATTTAACAAAATACAGAGAAGATTAGACTGAATTGTGTTTTTTGAAAACATAACTTGAATCAAGTTTTCTTCCACAGAATGTTATTTCTGTGGCTTTAGACCAACATCTTCTAACATTTTCTAAGTACCTTTAGCAACCTCAGTTGTGTGTCTTTTTATTAGTACCAGGATGGCAATGTATGGATTTAATAATAAAAAAAAAAAAAAACAACAAACCAAAGAAGCAGAAAGAGAAAACTATTCAACTATCTCTAATGAAATACTTAAGATGAAAGTAAGATGACATTGCTTTAAACCATTACCCAATATGACCTTTTTAAAAGGGAACAGATCAAGGCAGTTAAAGCTCTAAATAGGATTAAAAGTGGGTTGTTGTGGTTTTCTTGTACCGTTTGTTTTGTTTGTTGAATATCTGCTGCTGTACTCTTCACTGTGGCATCTGACAGATCACACATGGAGCACAGAAGATCCAAGTATGTATTGGCCTGCTCCTGCAGAGCCCGGAAATGTTTAACCTAAGGGAAGACAACTCAAAAATAAACCCTGAGACTGTGAAAATAATATCTTGTTTAATTACAACTGTACATTTTAGGTTTTTTACTTTACCTTTTTATTTTTTCCATAAAATTAAATGTAGAAATACATTCTTTTTTAAGGTAAGGTTGCTATGTTATAATTATGGAAAGGAATAAGCCTTAAAATTTTGATTATCATCCAATTACCAAAGCACTCAGAGACATATGGATTAGCTAGCTTATTTCTTGGATAGAAACACACAGTCTCAACAAGGGGACAGACTTTCCCAATGTGAATTGGAACCAGAGCTTTCTGGGATTATCAATTTGTCCTATTCCTACAGCTATAAAATTTTCCAGTATTTGACAGATCATGAAAAAACTCAGCTTAGAGGCACTTGGGTGCTGGTCTCTGTGTGTCACACCCTGCTTGCCTTGCCCTTGTAATATTTCTGCCATCTCTAGTATTTCAAGGTCTCTGTTAGTCAAGACAATGGATCAGACAGCTCTGAATTCCAGCGTTTTTTGCACCACACCAGTTTAATTTAAAACCAAGTTAAAAATCCAATGTAAAACTCATTGTCACTAAGAATAATCAAGAGGCAATGACAGAAGTCTTAATGGTCAATGCGAGCTACAGGCAGTTCTATGCTCTTAGACTGAAAAATTGTTTTAATTGCCTGATAATTGACTTCATGTCCATGGTAGTGTGAAAACAGGTCTCATAAGGAACGTAGTAGACAGATGGGCAATTGGACAAGCAGAAAGACACAACCCCTCTGCTAAACACATCTATGAAACCTCTCTATCTGCTGAACACATCTATGGAGTATCTCAGCAGATTTATCTAACCAGCAAACATTTTCCAAGTAACATGTTACTAAGCATTAAGCAGAGCTAGCAAAAGCCCTCTTTGTTTCTTCACCTACAGTTATATTGCATTCCAGGCATTCCTTCTGGGGTTGGGAATGAACGTTGAGACTACACAGCTTTCTGAGAAGGCTAGAAAATATCTAATTTCTAGAAATTTAAATCTCTATCTGAACTCACTTTATCAAGAATAACTGAGCTTTTTCAAGTGCTAAACTTTTACCTGTTTAACTGCATCTGCCAGGCTGAAAGGTGTCCAAGTGGTTGGCTTTAGTTCTGACTGCACTGTAGACAGCCAAGTCTGGCACTGTTGGAGAGTATCCTGATGATTAACATGCTTCTGGAGCTCATGTTCCAAAGTCTGGTACACCTAAACAAAACATTTTGTCAGTTTATCGTATTTTCAAATACCGCCATTGTCTCTCTTTTCCTACCTTGAAAACTGCCAATAAAACAGAATTATTAGGATTTTGATTATTTTAGCCCTTGTACATAAAAGTACCAAGGGCTGAAAGCTCCTTAAACTCTCACTGCACCCCGTTAACATGTGAAGAAGATGGATAATATTTAGTGCACAGCTTATAAAAAGAAAAAATAGAGATGGAAATGAAGAGCATGCTCTCTTTTTTTCTTTATCCAACATTTTTGCATTGACTTTGTGTAAGATTATTTTTAGTTTGCTTTTGAGTTGTTCTGTTTAGGTTTTTTTGGGTTTTGTTTGGGGCTTTTTTTGACTGCTGGTGGATCTCCTAATTGGTTTAATAGAATGACCCAGCTGGCCCTTCTTAACTGCATATTCTGGTTTTAATGAGAGAGACAGGATTTCCTAGCACATACTTGAGACCTGTTTATGTATGTATGCAAACTATCAACACTAAGACTGCAATTTGCTCCCTAGTTTTTGAAGTAGAAAAGGCCAAATTTTTTTGCTGCAGCTGCTCAGAAGCTAGTGTAACATGAAGGTAGTGAGCATGTGGCATGGATTAAGGTAAGAACTGATCAGCCACTACTTTTGCAGGTTGCAAGAGAACATTTAGATCACCAGGAATTCAACTGTAGCACAAATGATGAAGTGTTCAGTAACCTGTAGGCTCAATCAAAACGAAAACAGTAGGAAGAGTTTTCTACCATGTAAAGAAATAACGCATAGAAATAACAATGCACTTCATTTTTAAATGACACAAAAATTTTTTTTTGAAACAAGACTTACTCTTTGGGCTGTGCTACATATGGCAGAATAGCTGTCCCTTGTCCCCTGGAGATGGGTTTGTATATTTTGCTTAAATTTTGCTTGAAGATGTTCAGAGCATTGACTGATCAGGTAATCACCTTTACTCTTAAGGCTGTTCAAACGATCTTCAAATCCTGAAATTTCTTCCATGATAGCCTAAGAAACAGATAAAACACTTTAGAAGAAATATGGTGTGGCAGAGAACAATTTCTTCTCCCTCCTTTAAATACTTTTCATCTTCAGATTTGGAAAAAAAATCAGACATGTTGTCATACTCAAGTTACTGGATGGCATGTTCATTGTAAAGTCATTGTCAAAAGTCTTTATATAGATAGCCCACAGAAACAGCAGTGGCACTGTCATGATATGTATGCTCAGACTGCTCAGACCCCAAGATTGTGCTTAATCTTCATTTGTGGCATGCTCTTCAGGACTTCTCCAGCTTCTCTCGTGTCTAGTAATGCAAATTAAATCGCATGCTGAATCATATCTCATTCCATACACTCTTTCACAGTGGAAAGTCCTTTCCATTGACTTTGGTGGAGCCAATTTTTTTATGTAAGGAGGTTACTTAAAGAATAACAAACCAATCACAAATAATTTAAAGACTTCAGTATCTGCCATTGAAATCTCTGTTTCAGGGAGTGGAAGGTTGGATTTTGCTCTCTTTTATCTTCTAGAAAACATTCGCTATCAAGGTATTTAACTAACAGCAACCATAGCAATACCTTGAATAAAAGCAATGGAGAAAATGCTACAACCTAATAGAATAACCCAGAATTAGAATAACCTAACAGAGGTACCTCTAGTTTCTGCACATTTTTCCCCATTGCTGTTTTATCAACCACATCCAATTTGCTGATCACATTTCAAAAGGTCTTGTTAGCTGATCCATACCACGAAAATTTTTAATTTAATTTTTTTTTTCAACCTTAAAAGTGCTAGAGCAAAAAATATCTCAGGAGTAAAATGTCAAAAATCCAGTTTTTGTGGTTCATTTCCTGGGAAGTCTCAGGGAAAACAGGAAACAGAATTCAGATGAGAGAACAACAAAGCTCTTTGTGTAAATGCAGTTTCATCCAAAAAACTATGCTAACAACAAGCCAGATTTGTTAACTACATTAATGACACTGATGCTTGTTTACACAGCAGTAAGAGAAATAAAAGAGGGGAATGGCAAATAGAGCTTTGGAGTGGAGGCAAAGAAGAAAAATTCTATTTTACAAAGGAAGATCACCAGTAGCAAACCCACCTTGTGGTTAGCTAGTTGCTGAGTGATTATTTCAAGATTGTTGCTTTCCATGAGGTCAGGGCTGGCCAATCTGCTGGACATATGTAATAACCATTTCTCCCCTTCTTGCAAATCACTATTATAATCTTCATGCTCTTTTACTCTCACCTCTAAGGTTTCAACATATGCCTGCAGGTCCGCAATAACCACAATTAAATTTTCAGGTAATTACAAGAGTTCAAAAAACCCCCCAAACAAACCAAAACCCACCAAGAACTTGAAAACATAGTTAGAATTATCATCTAAATTTATATTCTTGTGAGGGAATCTCATATGAATAGACTGTAAAGGAAGACATCAAAAGACACATTTATTCTGTGAATAATTACTTCTGTGGTACTGAGCAGTATTTTCACTCTGGATGAAACACCATACTTTGAAGACTGAGGAAAACACTTGAGAAAATGAACACTGTCAACTTGACATTAAGTTCACTAACAGTTATTAGTGAAAAAAGTTACACTCTTTGAGAGACTGAACTTGACCTTCCAAATGCTATGGCTGCTGCTTACAGCCTTTGCATGTACCTACTGCCCATGTCTGTGGCAGGCAAATTAAGAATGTACACACTGAGATAAAAAGTATTTACTCTTTTCAGGAAGTTTCTCTAAATTTCAGCCACCAACATTATATCTAATGCAATGGACATCACTTTTTGATACAGATCAGTGACATGTCTTTAAACTAAAAATCAACCTTGAAATATAAGATCATCTCCTATTGGTGGATGGATTGGCAATTAAAGGTGCCTAGGTCAAACATAAGTACTAACATGGTTTGCAGAGCTTATCCTTGTTAGGAGTATAACCTATTAAAAGCTTTAGGAGTAATCATACTTTAGGATGTATTTAGAAGCATTAGACTTTTCAAAGTACTGCATACATATGGACTACTGAATCAATGTTAATTAATAATGCCCTTGCTGAATAAAATGATATCCGTCTTGCAGTTTATTTTCTCTGATGCCTTTTATTCAACAAGTAAACTAAACAGTGTTTGTGAAGATCAAGCAGAAACAACAGAGAGTATAATCCATGGGTATCTGTCCCTTCAAGAAATAATGTATTTAGAATTCTATTAAACGGTTTTAAAAGTAGTAACAATAACACAGACTAGTCACTGATACATATCCCCTTAGTGTTACAGAGCACGAAGACTTCACCTGCCACACCCAAAATTCATTTCAGCTACTCTGCTTAGATTTATTTATGTAGTTTTTTCCATATTCAAAATCTGCCTGTCACTTCAGGCCCCCCTCCAAAAAAAAAAAAAAAATCCCAAGAAAGCACCAAAAGTAATTAAAGGTAGGTGGTTCTTAGTATAGACACAAAAGCATGAAATAAATAGTTAATTTCTTAAAGAGGGGTAAAAATACAGCAAGTTGGAAGAACCCTGAGGTTTCTCCCTTTTTACCTTTGTCTTGCTGCAGAGTTCCTGGTAACTGCTCTGAAGGTCTTGAACGTTGTTCTTTAGAGTCACATCACTCACCAGATCACAAAGTGCTTCGCCCTTTTCAATCACTGACTTTATTGAGGACTCATGAGACAGAACAGTCTGTTGTATGGACTATAATGCAAGCAAGAATTAAAATATATGTACTGATCACTTGAGATGTATTTCACTGACTTCCCTTTGATCTGATGCACAGCCTTCTACCATGGATTATATATATCATCCTTTCCAGACAGGTATCCTTTCCTTTTTTTACCAATGTAGGATTCTGTTTCTGGGCCCTGCCCTAAGACAACAACTTGGCACACACCTAAAAACAACTGCTCCTTTTGAGAGTTGCTAGTAGCATGGCTGACAGTCTGGAGCTGGGGAAGCAAAGGGAGTTCATCTGCATGAAGTGGCCAGTGCTAGGGATAAAATTTGTTCAGAGGAACAAATTATGAAAACAGGTAGGAAAGCATCACCAAAGCCACTGCATTGATCAGATGGTGTGTGATGAGTACCTAGCACTGTACTCTAGAGACTACAACTCCCCAGATATGTAGAAAGCAAGCACACAGCTGTGACATACAACTCTGAGCAAGGAAACTGGCAAGGGGTACTGGGCAGCTTTAGTGATAAAGCCATGAAGCAATATAGGTACTGCTCAGCAATACCCAAAACATTGGTTTGTTGGCAACATTTTTTTAGCCACAAATGTAAAGCATAGCACTGTATGGGTTGCTGTGAGGAGAGTGAACCTCAGCCAGGTGCAGTACACATTTCATGAAACATCTGTAATCCTGGAGTATTTTACAAAAACATCTTTAGAAGAATAAATGGGCTTTGTCGGCAAATTTTCTGCTCATTTTTGTGGCTGGAAAATAACCCCAAACACTTTAATAAAATCCTAACAAAAACTTGGGAGGTCATAGCAGCTGACTGTCTGGGTTATCAGTTGAGCTGGGACATCCAGCTTTAACCAGAAAGCTGATTAAGTCAATGTAAACAGTGACAATGTCTGAAGTCAAGAAAGACCAACTGATCTCTATGTTCACTTTAACTGCAATCACCTCTGTTGAGATCAATGCAATTACTCGTATGTGTACTCATAAAAGAATTTTGCTCCATTACAAGAAATTTTCAGATATGGAAGCCTTTTTAGGATGTTCACATTTCAAATCCAGGGGGTCAGTCTGGTTTGTAGTGGCAGGTATCATGCATGTTTTCATTGATGCTGACTGGGACATTCAGATCAGAAACATCTCATATACCTATTGATGAAACTTGGATACCTTATTGGAGGATTTATTGAGAATCACTAGACTAAAATCAATTCAGTAGTGCTATGAGATAACCCCTTTTTACCTTGTATTTGGACAATTGTGCCTTCTTCTCATAGAGTTCACTCTTTGGCTCCACAGGAGCATGTAAGATGGCGTGGTACTCCATGACCCACTGAGTTTGGGCCTTATACTTGTCTGAGAACTCCTTTACCAGCTGAAGACACTTCTCTGAAGTCATGTGCTCTTTTCTGATGGAGCCAGCCAGTTCTTCAAGCTGTTCCACATGATCTCCAATTTCTTTTCTTAACTGGTCAACTTCATTTTCTTCCATGTATTTTATAGCTCGCTCCCCCTTCTCCCGGGCTGATTTCAGTAAACTGTGGCCTATGTCCATATCACTCAATAGTACCTGTGAAGGAAAACTTGGTTAACAGAAAATGTATGAAAACTCGCCCTTTTTTAACTTTGCTACAGATACAGAAAGAATTGCTAAGGAAAATGAGTGAACTTCTCAGTACAAAATTGTCTGGAGTTAAGGTGTGTCAAGCTAGAAGGAAGTAGATAAAGCAAATACAAGCCCTGCACTGGGATTGTGAATTTAAACAGAGAAACTGAGGGCTCCCAGTCCTGGAACATATGAAAGTTTTCCCTTAGTGTATTATGTTTAAGCTGCTTAAGCTGCAGGACACATGAGAAACTCATCTACAACTTTTGAGATGAAACATGAGTGTTTCAATGAAATAGGAAGCACTTCTTGCCACAGGACAGAGGAAATACGCAGTGCACAAAAAAGTATACTTGTGGGGAATTGGGAATATGGGAATTTAAGTTTTAACCTAACATAAAACAGATACAAACACACCATACAGAAGGATAGTACTACTATTTAGGACTACATTATTTAGGACTATTTGCGATATTATTTAGTTATTTACTTTAATAAAAAATTATATAACTAACTATAAACTTTAATAGCTAACTTTATTTTAATAGCCAAACTATGATCTAATGAGATGTGATAACATAAAGTTTTGTACTGCATGGTCTTATCCCATTATCTTCTCTAGGCAAGGTAAAGTATTTTGAGTAGCTGTTAAGAGGCATGTTAAAATACAGCCTCCTGTTTGGGAACAAAAATTGCATTTAAGAAAGCTGTACCTCTAGTTTCTGCACTTTTTTCTCCATTACTGTTTTATCAACCATGTCAAATTTGGTGATCACATTTTTGAAGTTCTTGTTAGTAGCTCCATACCAATTTGCGTAAGCACTAAAAGACAATTCTGACTCCTCCATACAGCGTATTTCTTCTTCCAGAAACTTCACTTGTTCCTTCAAACAAATACAGAGGGCAGGGGGAAGAAGCAAGGAGCAGCCAGATGTTTATCATTGTTACTGGTTTATGATAACAATAAATTGCTATTTATTAATAAAATAGCAAACAAAAGGTTAAACATATAGGCTTTGAGTTATTTCATAAGTAGTGGGTAATTCTTACAGGGCTCTTGTCAGGGTCTACATATGGCAATCACCAATGTTAAAACTGAACGAATAGCAAATACTGGCAATGCACTTACATTTTGAACTCTGAATTGTGACTTGTCATTACAGTACTGTGAGGCAATTACTACTTAAAGTAACCTGAAGACTGCACTTTACCAAATCAAATTTTCTCTGTAGTAATTGGCAGCCTAAGAACATTTCTCTAGAGGTCAATTAGCATTCAAGCATACTTTATTCCGAATTTCTCTCCTAAAACTATCACAAAAGATAGTGATAGGACATTCTACTTTATTATCCTGATTATGTTTCTATAATACATTTAATCCAATGAAATCTATGTGTATGTGTATGTGTATATGTATATGAATATATATGTGAATGTTATGCTATTGAGTCTACAGTAATGAGTAGACTCTGATAAAGTCTAATTACAAAAGCCTGTTCGTATTTGCTTCTTAACTGGCAATTTATGATGTTGAAAAACAATGAATTAGTTCTCATCACTTACCAAGACATGAAGAAGAAGGGTTTGGTAGCGAGATGTAAGCTGCGTAGCCTGACTTCCCATTCTACTCGCAGTGAGGTTTTCCTCTAGTATTTGCTGAGCCAATACCCCAACTTCCTCTACATCATCTTTGTAGATTGTAATGTCTTCATGCCACTTCTACAAGAAAGAAATTATCAAACTTACATGACTGATTCAAACATCTTAAACTATCAGGAATTTATCTGTAACTAAGTCAGGAAATCATTGAAAAGGAAAACAAATACGTGGTTGTAAACAACAATTTACAGCTGGAAAATAAACCAGAATCTCATGGAAGCTATTGCAACAATTATGCTGGAAAGATTTTCATCCCATGTACGGCATTTCATAACAACAGATTCAATACCTTTTATCATTTTTTCCCCCTTGAAAAATAATAGTAGAAATGCAATCTGGACTTCTATAGATTTCATCTGAAGTTTTGAAGATGACTTTAAAGTGTAACCTGGCTTCAAATCTGCTTCCTGTGTTTATTCAGAACCATGTCTCCTCATTCCAGTGGTTAAAGGAGAATTATTACATCAACACAGTGGAGACTTCATAACACAGTTGTTCACTTTTACTCTTGTTACCACATTAATTCTTTTCCATTCCACTGCTGATCTTTGGACTCAGTTACATCTTCACACACTACAGAGCATATGAATTACAGATCTCCCTGCAAGGTTTCAACATTGTTATAGCCATACCTCCACCAGTAAAATTGGAGGAACTTGGATCTAGAAGGAACAAAGCTCTCTTGGATTTATCATTTTAGTCACCAACTCAGAATAAATTAAAAAGCTTGTTCTCATTGTTCTCACAGTGCAACCAGGAACTGACATGGAAATCTCACAGAGTATTTTTTTAAAGAAATTCCTTAACTATATTCTTTACCTTCATTTGTTGAAGCTGCATTTCCTTTGTTGCCCTGCCAGACCTCCTCCCAGTCCTGATAGCAACTTTCTCCTCCAGGTTTGTTAACCAGTCATTAACCTTCTCAAATTTTTTCTCCATCAGCCTCAGTTTGCTCACAGTGGCATTTAATTGGCCTCTTGCTTCAGAAAGCCTGTGCTGATAAACTTGCCAATCCTGCTGTAAGGATTCCAGGGCTCTGTCTTCTATCTGGGGAATACCCCAGGGAATCACCTCCTCTCTGGCATGGACAGCAGCATTCAGTAATGCCTGTCCCTCTGCGCAGTGGACCTGCAGTTCCTGTAAAGGCAGAGTAGGTTACATACCCTACAGTGACAGCTTTCATTCACGCATGGCAAAAATGCCCTTGGTTCTTCTGAAAACAGCTGGGCATTCCCTTTAGTTATCTATGGTTAAACATATATTAGAGAGAGTCTTTCCGCTAATAACACTATGACAGCATGCTCACTTACAAAGCACACCAAGTATCACTATTACTGACAAAGGAACTGCAGAAAATTATTGACAAAGCATGCATTGAATTCTTTCCTCTCCTGCCAAGTTCATCAGTTCTGAAACACTGTCTGCCTGAGCCAGCATGGGATGGATGGAATCCATTCACCACAGCACAAATTCAAAACTTTCCAGATGTGGCAAGCAGACTGTAAGACTGAGTCTAAAACTGAATCTCTTTAAAAACAAGGCTTCAATATTCTAAAATGAACAAATCCATTTATTTTTACATATGTTTGAGACAACACTGCAGACTAATTTTTGATACCCTCTTCTCGACATATATGGCATTTTCATGCTTATTAGAACTTAATCAGAAAGTACAAAGTGATTCAATCTGATTAGAAAACATAACAAGGAATTTACCTTAACAAAACACAGTTGTGTTTCATCTCAGATTTCACTAGAGATACATATCCAGATTTTCAAAATGGGTTTTGTAGAGTAATCATAATGAGCAGAAATAAATGCAGAGCCCCTGATCATACAAAGACCCTCTCAGTATCCTGAATAAGGTAATAAACATTTCAAATCTCACGTACATACTTTGTGCTTCTTCAACAATAGGCATTAAAGCATTTTAAGTCAGCTTAAGATAATAACTGGGGAATTACTGAAGCACTATGGGTTCACTTTTCACTTTCATTGAGGTGAGTCAGTGGTAGTCTCCCCACCTCACTATGGGAGCCAGCCTGCATGACTGGAACTGCCTGAAAGCAGGTGCATCTGCATTGTCAGCAATAAAAGATGGAACACCTATGAAAATACTCTCAGATCTTATGAAACACGCAGGGAAAAGAAGAGATAGACGAACATCTAACACAAATTCAATACTTTCACGAAAGGATTAGTATGTTCCTGGAGATTTCATTCAAAGCCTGACACTTCTTTCCAGAAATGAGCAAGAGTATTTCTACTACTTTTATGAGTTTCGCTTTTGAGCAACAAAGTGTTCATATACTTGAAATGCAATTGCAAGTGATTCTCAAGACAATTTTTGTCCGGCAGTAAGTGTTATCATCTTACTATACCACCATACTCTGTTACTATACCATCACAGGATTGATTTTTGGTTTTTTTCTTAGGGTATCACACATTGCATACCTGTAAATCTCGGAGTGTTGCCTCCTGTTCCTGGACATCACCATCAAGATGTGATAAACAGTCAAGCTTTTCCTGCTCCTTCTCCAACCATACTTCAAAGGCCTTCAAATTTCTTTGGTATTCTTGGTGTAAGGTAAGCAGTCCTTCAGCTTTTGTTACAGCCTCCTGCATGTGAAAATATTCACAAATATGTATACATATCTTAGTGTATTGTCAAACCAAGAGAACATAAACCCCAGCCATCCATCAAGGGAACAGGTTTGTATCTGATGCTGTACTTCCCAAGAATTCAAGAGTACTTGAATTCTGAAGATTACTTAATCGATTACAGGGAAAGAGAGAGCACATGCAGGGGTAAAAATACTTATCCCAGAAGGTAAGCTTATAACTTCTGAGATTTGGAGTTTTGATCTGGGATTACTTTCCAATAACAACTTAGTGTCTAATAACAAAAGACTTGATTTTTACTGCAATTTAAATTAACTTTGCTGAAGTTATTGATAAGCATATGAGCTTAGAAATGCCTTTTTTTTTAATGACTTTTTTTTTTTTTCAAATGGAATTGAAATACTCTATTAGGAGTATCTACTGCCTTAGGTTTGAAGATATTTGCAGGCAGTCTCCACAGAGCTACAGAGCACAGTAAGAAACATACTACAAGTCTTCTGTGTGTATGGGTGAGCAACTTACAATAATTTCAGCACTAAAATATTACCATACCTGGAGTACAGGAGGAAAGGTGTCATACACTGGCACAAGATTAGTCTTACTAAGTGCATTAAAAATATACTACATGTAATTCACATCCTCTAAGAGAAGATGGGAATGGGGAATCAAGCTCTGATGGAAACAAGACAGGCTGCATTTGAGAGCAGTAGGCTCATAAAAAGACAAACACTTTAATAAACCTATGAACTTACTGTCTGCTTTACCTGTTACTTCTAACAGGTCTGTCTAGTAGGAAAAGGGAGGAAAACAGGAGTCTTATCATATCTTTTACAAAGTTTGTCCATGCCCAGAACTGGGAAGGGGAAAAGAGAGACCAGTTTTTTTGCCCCTCAGCAGGGGATTAGAAAATTACAAGTCTTGGTCTGCTCAGAATAGGCCATAAACCCTTGGAGAATCTTGTCATGTTTCCTGCCTGGCCAGAGGATTAGTAAGATATTTGAACATTCCTTACTTTCCAGCTATTTGCTTTGAACTTTGAATTTCTTTTTAAGGGTTGACTGCACTCTCAATACTTAACACCATAACCACAGCTGGGAACAGGGAAGACCAGCCATCTGGGATATTAGGTGGAAGAGAAAGAATGCTTCTTGCTACATGGGGTAAGATGTACAGAACTCTTGCCTTTGTGAGCCACCATCTATTTCTTATTGTTCCCATGCTGTTGCTCAAGCTGAGCAAACATAGGCAGCCTGTATAGCTTTGTGCAGGAGAAAAAGTAAAGACTAGGGCATCCCCATGCTAACAGGAATAGTAGGTATCTACCAGCATTTCCCAGGACTTATGTATCTCTTTGGCAAATCTGAGCAATTTTGTTCACTCAAGGTCAAAAGAAAGACAGAGCATGACATTTCTTGCAATTGTGGAAGAGAGGTCCACAAAACTCAGAATCACTTATGTGTTTGAAAAATTGAATTTTGGCTGAATTTTTAGTTTTGTCATTCTACATGACAAAGGCATCACTGAGACAACAGAATTCAATTTTACGACATTTCTGTCCTGAAGCAAAATTGGCTGTCTGAGCATGCATTAGTCATTATTTAATTATCACAGAAGAACTTGGGTTAACTGGAGATAATTGCCTAGCTTTGAATCTATCACCAGGTCTTTTATTTTTTTTTTTTTACCTTATATCTTACCCTAAATCCCATCCTGATCTTAATCTATGTCCTAATCTTTTCCAGACATACAATATCAGTATTTATCAGTCAATGTAGTACTTATCACACTTGTGTCAGTTTACTTGCTAATAAGTTTTGTGTTCGTTAATAAAATCTCTGTAGCTGTCAACCATTTGTGAATCACACAAATGACTGGCAAAATTTGCAAACATACACTTATGCAAATCACAGGTTCAAAGATTTTTTAAACATTTCAGTCACAATGGGTAAAATTATATCTGTGCTGAAGTCAATAAACCTTTTGAAAAGGAGTTCCTCAGACTATTCTCCTGATTTTTAGAACCCTTCTGAAAGATCCGAAGCCCAGTACAGGAAGATAGATTTATTAATCACCCTAGTAGGTTTCTTTTACATTAAGTTACAGCTATCCCCAAACTCTTAATCTTCATTTAACTGTAAAATAAATAATCAATGAAAAGATTTTTTGCTTGTTGCCCACTAAACAAGGAGTGCTATGAAGAAAAACTGTACCTTTGTTCTTTCTTTGAGGAACTTATACCTCTCCTGAAGGTCTTGCAGCTCAAGCTGAGCAATGTAATGGTCAGCCATGCCCTTTCCTTTCACTTCAATAGTCTCCAACAGGCTGTTATGACTCAACACCTCTTCATTGAGTAGCTGCAAAATAGAAAGAGAAGAACACATAGGGGCACCATTAAAACAAGACCACAGATTAATCTTAGGGTTAGATAGTTTGTTTTATTGACTCTAAGGTGTTATGGAATTCTTGATGGTTTGTCGTAAATCAAACACACCTTTGCTTTGCTGAGGGCAGCTGTTTTTTCCCTCAGTTCAGCATATTGCCTTTCAGAAGCATTCATACTTGCTTCTACTTTTTCCATCCATCTGGAAAACTGGTTAACGTCTTCCTGGTAACTTGTCCATTTGGAGAGAGCTCCTTCCAGTTGACTGTAATTTAAAAATACATATTTTTTGTGACAGTGCTATATGCTAGTTCCCATGCTATTTGAGCAGTGACATATAGTCTTACGTAGATATTCTGGACTAGATTTACGAGAGAGATACAAGATAAGCAATCTGTTAAAATCCTCTTAAGTAGATATTAAGTAGATCTATAATTTATGTAGCTAGGTGACACGTTGTAGGTATAATAAATAAATTGCAACTGAAAGCATAAGACCCAGAATTAGAAATTTTTTGCCCCTCTACCTATATTCAAAAGTTGCTGCATTCTTATGTTTAATTACCTTTGTTTCTTTAACTTGGAATATTTGCAACTATTGATGTTCCACCAAAGAAATCTCCATTTTTTCCTTTATATTTCTTTATTCTATCACTAGGAGCAGCACTATTGGACACCGTAATTTACAATATGTTCTTTGGAATGCTAGCAACTGGAAAACCAGGTAGGATCTTGACAGAGCAACCATTAATGTCCATGAAAAATCTTCTCATTTCTGAGGTTTCAAAGCATCAAGTGCAACACAAAGTAATATATTCAAAATTATGAACATGGAATCCAGTTTTAAGAGTCAATTGACAATAAGCGTTAATAAATCTTAGATCACTCACTGTTTCCTCCTCTTCTTCTACTTCAAAATAATATATTACAGCTTCTAGACCCAAAGTGTTCGGCATATGCAATCATTTTACATGAATTTAATTCTTGTAGCAATAAAATTACTTTTCAAAAGTTTTGACAGTGCTTTGTCACTAAGCATCATTCTGCACCTCACTCCCTTTTTACCTCTTGCACTGGATACAAGCAGACAGAAGAGAAGCCCAGCTGTCCTTCAGATTTTGCAACTGGCCTTCAATCACTGGTACTCCCTCCAGAGAAGTATTTTGCAGAACAGATTCTCCTCTTGTCAGAACAATTTTCATCTGGACTTCTTTTTCTTGTTTCACTGCTAGCAGGCCCTTAGAAGTGAGTGCATATATTTTATTTTTATCATTACCTGATGTGAATATTCTAACTAGCTTTAATGGAACATGATCTGATCGTATTTAGCAGCTTGTAGTGAATTGGAAGATGGACAGTGGGGTTCACAGTTGGGCGTCACAAACAAATGTGGCTTTTAATGGGTAGGTTCAGGCTATTAAAAAACCCCTTAGTTGACAGGGAAATTTTCATGGAATCTGTGCAGGTACTTTAGAGTATATCAGAGAAGGTACTGTTCAGTGAAAAGGCTGACATTCCAAAGGAAACATCACTCAGATGGAAAACAGGAGGATTCATTCATAAAGACAACAAGATGTAATGACAAAGCTCTTCAACAGTTCTACCGCTACGGGATACATTAGCAACAGGAAGGTATCAACAAATAAAATCTGTCATTTTCAGCCTAGGGACTTCAGCTTCTGGAGCTGTGCAGTTGCAAACTCTCAGTTTCTTACACTATGTAGTCATGAAAAGCCTAAAAGCATGAACCCAAGAGATTCAATGAACAAAAGCCAAAATGTAACTTTAGTATTATGCTAATCTTTTGCTTTTTGACCTATCCTTATAATTTCGAAGATTTCTGGCTCAGAATTCAAGACATAAATAAAATGAAAAGTATTGTCTTCCAAATAGTGCCCTTTAACATTATTGTGTTCTGTTATCAACAGATGCTATTTTCTTAAATGTAGTCGCCATTTTAAAAGCAAACAATTATAGGAAAAGATTTGCTGAATCAACTGTATCACCTGTAAGATCCAGGAATATATATTGAAATATACTAAACTAACAGAAGTGACTATCCTACTTCTTCCATTTAACCTTCATCAGCCACACAACTTCTTTTGAGTATTTCAAGAACTTTCAGAGATGCATTCTCCATGTCATTAAGGTCCTTATCTACTTAGAGAAAAGTTCTAATAATGAGCTCTTTCAGCTACAAAAGGAGTTACTTTTTCAGGAGTTAACTGAAAATCAGTATCTGACCAACAGTTAGACTAATATGCAACAACTAAGTATCCTATACTTGTATTCTTTATATAGATCTAAAAAACCAGGTTTTGGACTCTTCTTTCCATACCTCTAGTTTTAACATCCGGCTGTCCAAAACACTCTTGTCTGCCGTGGGATGACAGTAGGAATCCAGCATGTGAACTGCATCATCAACCCAGTCCTGGAGATCCTTGACACTCTGTGAGAACTGCTGGTGCTCTGCTACAATCCTATCCATTCTGGAAACCTTCTCCTGCAATTCATATAGCAATTAGCACAAAAAGCTATTTAAAGGATCACCTACTCCCCATACCAACTCATGGATTTTAGAATGAGTCTCATCAACTACACACAGAAGTTTCCTTAATACCCTGATAATTACAAGTACACTTAAACATGGAATGAATTTTGCCTACACACAGAAATTAATTGTCCAAACATAAAATACAAATGAAAAATTCAGAACTGTAATTTTTATTTTCTAAATCTAAAGCCGCAGTTTTCTGGTTTCACTTTTTCTTAAACATCTGGTAAATCAAATCTAAGCTCCATGTCAGTGCTGCAACTGAAGCTAACTTGTGAAATCAACCAGTGCAATAACAGATTTAAGCCTGAGAAGTTACACCACTGCAACAATATTACTTTGTTGATATTTGGAAAAGACCTGTTTTCCTCAATGACTCTTACTGGTAAAACCATTCTTCTGAAAAATCCCTGACACTCATACAAATCAAAAACAAATGCTGAAGTTGCACTGCTAAAAGGCTTGAGGTGAAGAAGAATACAGGACAGATTGTGCTTTTTCCACTGTGACAGAGAACTAAAGTCAAGTCAATGTAACAGGCTTTGGAAGTTACACTGTGAGAGGGATCTTTCTCAAGATCCATGGCTATCCAAAAAGTTTCAGGATTTCTCTAATAGGCTGGGTCATACATATCCTGTGCCTTAGATGACTCCTGCTCATCCTGACATCTCCTACAAGTTCTGCTTGCGTTAGCTTATGTTAGTACCTCACGCACCTTTCTCATTTTGCAGACATGAAAATTTATTACGGCCACGTACACAATCATTTTCAGTAAGTCAGAGATATGCTTTACAATTGTTACTTCTACAGAAGAAGTAGGAATTGCCAAAGTAGCAAACCCTTAAACACAAATACTTTCTGAATTGAACTGTTATTCCAAAACATATTTCCTATATCCTTAATCATTCTAGTTACTGTAGCAACTGTATGCCTATATCAAGCCTTCTTCATGACATGAACTTTGAGAAAAATAACAGTCTTAATGTGGAGGCTTTCTTATTTGTCTACATTAGAGAGATGGTAGAACTAGTAAGTAGTGAAGTATGTGAAGCACCGCTCAAAAAAAGTTATGTTAAACTCAGTTCTTGGTCTGATGGTTTAGAATTTGGCCCATGCTTCCCCTTGAACATTCAAAAGCAGCTTAAGAGTTTGTTTTTTTTTTTTTTAGAAGACCAATCTAAAACTTTTAGGGGAAAATAGTTACAATTCCAATAATCATCACTATAGGATTAGATGGAATAACAACTTGTCTGCATCCTGTATTTTCTAAAAAAAACCCCCTACCTCTGCTAATTTTTGAAAAATACCTCTTTCAGATGCCACTTATTCCAAAACTAAAATGTCTTCAGTGCTTGAAAGAATCAAAATCAAGTCTGATTATTGTATTATCAAGTGGGGTTTACTTCTTAATCAGTATACTTTTAAATAATAATTAGAAAAAAAATCACAGTTACATTTTGTTGAAAGTCCTTACTCTCCACTCCTAACAGTCAATGGAAAAGACAGAATAGCTCAGACATATCACAGAACAGGCCAGCCAGACAACTGCAGTGTTTCACATTTCAATCTTTATTTTTCCCCACATACATCAAAGGAGTTGCTTCAGAGCACGTACACTGGATGCATTACCTTTGTCAGATTGCTTAGAGTAAGATACTGAGAAGACAACTGAGACACTCTGCGCATAAAGCTTTTGCTGACAGCTTGTTCTTCCCACAGCTGCTGAGCTTTCTCTTTTAGCCTGTTGAGCTGATGCTCGTGGCAGCTTATTTCCTCAAGGACAGACTGTAAAGCACAAGCACAGTAATAATAAGAGTGGGTGCAAGAAAGCAGGAAATAGAGAAGCATGAAGGTGCCATGAAAAATAGAAGTGACATATGGCAAGCTTGCTGAGAAAGGCACACCATACGGTTACAGCAATGGAGCAGCATGTCATCAAAACTGTGGAGATGCAAAACTTGATGGAACAGGATCATCAACAGCAAACCTTGAAAACAGTTCCCATCTTATTTAGAGGTCAGGATGCTAGAATAATTAAGCTTTTTTAAGTAGCCAGTGAGGCCAGGAGGATGGGACAGGAAGGTGTGGCTGTGTTAAGAATCCCTGTAAGTCACCTGCAGCTTTTGCTGTTCTCTCCTCTTGGAAGGAAGATCATGGAGCCGACTGCTACTTCCTTGTATGATCTTCTCAGTCGTGGTCAGCCACTCCTGCAGAGGCTCAGCAGTTGCTTCAAAGTCCTTCATCTGGATCTTTAAGTTCTATGAAGGCATGCAAATTTCAATGAATAGTCCAGTGCACTAGACATAATTAATTCACATGACACAGATCAAGCACACAAGAAGGATATATATTTGTAGGCAAAGTATACACAACTCCTCAAATAAATTACATCAGCTCTGCCTGTTACTATCCCACAGAAACCAAAAGTTTGATAGGGCACACTTTTAAAAAGCAAAATAGAAGCAACAATGTACTACACAGCTGAGAGGAGGCTGAAGCAAATTTCTTCTGACTGGAAAGCTTTACAGATGTTATGACTTAATCTAATCCTAATTCACGTAACTAAGGCAGTGTGAATAAAGGTTAATTTGGGATATGAGTTATCTTAGTTCAGTCATTCACAGTGACCCCTTCTTAAATGAGATGCCACTGTTTCTAGTCAACGTCTAAATTCAACCCAGTCCTGGGGAACACTTCTGGTTATATTTCTTCTTAGAGCAAAATACTGGTCATAAGAAAGTGCATTAAAGGCATACGAAGGCATTCCTTCAAGGCCTGCATACTTTTCTTGTGGGCTTATTCTGCATTCTTTAATAAAAAGAACATCTGAAATAACTCATGTGGAATATAAACCTGAACAGCATACCTCCCATGCCTTAGTTATTTTAATCCATTTTTTCCCCCAGACATACTTAGTTTTCTTTTCAGCTGCACCCATATCACGTAAACATCCTACAGAAAAGCTAAGCATCTGAGACTGAAAAATGCTTGACTCAAAGAGACTAACCTCTGAGAACATCCTCTTTCCATGGCAACCTTGAGATGAAGAAAGTTGTCCTTGCTACCTGAGAATTTTCTATGAAATTATTTCCTACATAATGCATTAAGTGTATTTAAACTTCTTCTCACCTGTCTAGGCAGAATTTGTTTGAAACAAGAATGCCTAGCAACTTTAATTCTCCTCTGCTGTGCAGGGAATTTCAGATGAGACCTTTTTGACCTTAAAACCTAGGACCTTAAAAAGTTTATGATTTTACGACATTCACCACCTACTGGTTGAATTGTGAGTTCTGAACAGAGAAAGGCACTGCCATTTATTTAAAAAGTTGCTCAAATAAATAAGTACATTTCACCTATTTGCAGTAAGAGAGACAATATTTACACACTCTACTGGGACTATTCAATAAGCAGCTGTGTCAGAAACCTGTACTAAAACAGTTTTTCAAAAGAAAATGTGTTTTAGTAACCCAGTACATTTGATGAGACTGCTGAATTTCAGCATCTGCTATCTTTGATTCTGCACAACACCCTTCTGCATGAAACACCCCACTTTAAGTGAAATCAGGTCACAGAGATATGAAGTAAACAGAAGTAAACAAAAGTAAAATGCAAGCAGAAGAATAATTTCACTTATTGAAAACACCTATTTCTTAGTTCTGTCACATAGTAAACACTCACAGCTACATACAAAATCTAAACTGTGCTGTTTGAAACAGAAGCAAAGAGGAAATTTAGATTCAATCTTTCCTCACTGTGACTGCTTCAATACCTCCAATGTAGATTTCTTCTGGTGGAGTGTGGTGATAAAATTTTTCCAATCTTCTTTAGCAGCAGCAGATTTGTCCTGGATAACTTTAGCCTTTTCCTCTGGTAAAACAGAGCACAGTAGTTCTCCTTTGGATGCCAACAGGTTTAGCTTTTGTTGCCCATTCTCACTTTCTGATAAGAATTCCTAAAAATAGTAACAAAACAGCTATTTGGTGAACTTTGGGTCCCTATAAAGTCAAGCTGCTAGAAAACTCATCAGTGATGAGAGTTTACTGTTTCTGCTTGTTAGCATGCTAATGTATCTTTCAGTAAATTAATTTCAATATTGTTTGTATTGATGAGATTTACAGATAACAGCCACTTGATCCAGAAACGAAAGTGTCTGAATAATGTATATATTAAGACTCTAGGATTACCTGTATTTTCTGCATTTCATGGGACAATTGCTAGTAATTTAGTTGGGTATTATTTTCCCTTAAATATCCCTAGTACAGAAAGTGATAAAAGTTTCATTTCAGGGAACCATTATCCTTACAGACATAACAGAGGGCCCTCCTCAGAGGCACACACTGGACCAAACCCCTGCCCATGGGCAAACTCCAGCTATGCTGGACTTGCCATGAGCCTGTGGTGATGTGGGCTGAGACTCAGAACCTGACCAATGTCCAACCTGTGTGATTTATGCCTCTGTACCCTGAATTTACCTTCCCTGTTTAGAAGTATTTTTCTTCACGGAAATCTTGCACAGTGCTGGTGTGCAAGAAGTGTGTGGAAAAATGCAGGTACAAGAATTATACAGAAATGTAGGGAAAAAGAACGATTTAAAAATTTCAATCTATTGGGATATTGTCTTTGTAACCTTTAATTATTAAAAAATTTTGTGAGCATTTAGGACTCAAAGAGATTTAGTAGTCTTATACAGAAGTATTTTAAACTGTTACTATCATGATTATGTAATACACATAATCATTAGGTTACACCCACGCTCAGGATTAATAGGCTTGATGCCAAAATTATTAGGACAGGTTCTGATTCTGTGTTACACTAGAGGTCTTAGTAGAGAACGCAAAGGGTCTGTTAACTTTGAGATACTTGGACTATAAATTCTGGTTATATTAAAATGAAAGATATCGGTGACCTAATGATGCAAAATGTGCTAACAGACAGAATGTTAACTTTCAAGAAAAACAAAATTTTAGGTTTATACAGGTCACCAAGACATCTTTAGAAGTCCTAAAGCAGTCCAACAAAATTTTATTTCACCTAAGGCAGCTTTCACAAAGAGAGAGAACAACGTCTTACATTATGAGGAGGCTGTAGTGATTACAAAAAAAAAAAAAAATCCACTGTTGAAAAAACCCCAGCCTTGCTAAAACATTTATATTTAACATAAGAAATTACCAGGACTTTTCCTCCTTCTGAAGATATTCTCAACATGGTGCAGTAAAATATTTGATACATCAAGACAGCATTATTTGGGCTTTTAAGTAAACCACTTAAGCAAGGGAAAGTGACTCCACCAAAATGAGGAAGAAGTCGTTCAACTTTTGGTGTTTTCTGAGAAACAGATATGAATTTCTTCTGTTATACTATCTATAAAGGTGTATCAGCCTCATTTAATAATTCTCATTTTGTTATTTTCAGTCAATTGATAGTTATACTCTATTAATTAAAGTATTTCTTTCAATTGATTTATTAAAGTATACTTTCAACTGTCATTCCTTTCCACAGAACTGTTTTGGCTTATTTTAGTCTTATGTGAAAAATATTCTTTTTAAATGGCTGCTCACACTGCATATAATTTAACTCTGCTCTTGTACCATAAGGACTCCACTTCCATACATGACGAAAAACATTCACATAATTGTGGAATAACTTCAGGTACTAAGACTCGATTCTGGTATCATTCTGATTTTATAGTACTCTCCCACCTAAACCACATTTTTTCCCCATCGTAAAAAAGAAACAGACAAGGAAAACTATTATGAGACATAACTACTTACAAACTGTAGCCAAACAATTAAAATGCACAAAACAGAAAAACAAAAGTGTTTATTTCTTTGCAATGAGTCACCTTTAGTGTTAACAATAACAACATTAACAAAAGCAGTAATTAATCAAAGAAATAAATCTGAGCTGTACATGAAATTGATTTGGTCTCCCTTAGGCTAGTATTTTACTGCTATAAAGTTACCTGTATTTTCTGCAGACTGGCAGAAGCTTCACTGATGTTTTGAGGCACGTCAAAGCATTTGGCAGTGGTTACTCTTGCATTGACCAGCCACTGCTGAAAATCTCTGAAAGCCGTCCGAAATCTTTGCTGCAGGATCTGCTCTTTGCTCTGACATCCTTTTGAAGCTTGTAAGCAGAGGCTGGGTTTATCACATCAGGGAAGAAGAAGAAAGCGAGGGAGGGAGGGAGGAAAGGCAGGACTCTGTTAGGTGACAATGCTATTATTTTGTTCTCTGAAACACAATGGTAAGGGTAGGTTAACCTGGATTCCTCCTACCAAATTTATGCACTTAACTGAGGCACCAGGAAATCCATTAGAAGCTTTCAGTTCTCAAAAGTGAAGCATGTAAATTGGAACATAGCTGTCACAGATATGACAGGTACAAGTGTTTCCAGAGAGTGACTCAGTGCACCTAAGCATCAATGTATTCTGCAAGCCTCTTTCTCTCTCTAGGGAGAGGGCACAGGACTACAGCGAATAAATTCTAAGTTCTGTGGCTCTGCTAAGTCCACAAGGTTATAAAGGATCAATCTGAGTCATCACATCCTCCTGCAGCTACAGAAGCCAGAAGCTTTAACCTCCTGCAAGAAACAACAGAACCTTCTGTCTGAAATGCACGTGTCACACTCCAAAGTAAATCAGAGTGACCTGAGAAAAAGGAAGAAAGCAAGCAAATGATACCTTCCCTAGCTAGTTCCTGTTTCAAGAAACCAACTAAATAAAGAAGCATAACTTGAAGGACAAAAGCAAGAAAAATATCTGAACTAGCTGGTATAGTTCATTCTCCTTCAGACAAATAAGACATACTGCTACCTCACTTTTTACAAGGACTCCTGTAATACATCAGGTATAGATATACATTTAGTTTCAGCTGAGTTTAGTGATATAGCCCGGCTTTGAAGAAAAAAAAAAACCCACAAAAAATCAAATTACTACTTTGTATTACTTTTGTTGACACCAAAATCAAAATAATGATTCTAACTATTGCATATGTCTGTCTCTAGTTCTAAAATTCTAATTAATGGCTCCCTAAAAGACAGCTCATCCACCCCCCACCTCCCCATGACATTAACTCTAAACAAGATGAATGCATACCTGTTATACTCCTTAATCAACCCTGAAACTTTTGAAGAATGAGTACTTAAATCCCTGGAAAATCTACAAAGATCATTCAACTGAGTTTTGATCTCATCTGTCATTTGTTCAGACTTTAATAGAGCATCCAATGTTTCCTGTTAAAACAAAATAAATGAAAAAGATTGGTGAGGAAATATAAAAAAACCCCCACAACTTTTAAATCAAAGTTTATCAGAATTTAAATTAATTAATTTATGATCTATATGTTTACTTCCAAGAGTATTTTAGCAGTCAAGTCTACAGTACCTTATTTGAAATTATGAGCTTCCAGAGATCAAATTTCTGGATGCCTCAACTTCCTTAGCTCAAAATGTTCATGAAGCCCATTTTAAGATAAAAATTTCATTCTACTAAATGAGCAATAGTATTGTCAAATACCTGTACACATATAAAAGTAGATACATTCAGAGAATAGCAAATGATATGTGTTTATATAAATATAATTATCCTGTTGCCTTGCGTTTAACAGGTGCAATTAAAATTTTTTGAGTTGTATCTGAAAACCAAATTTATGCACAAAGCTTTTTAACAGCTTCAACTCTTTTCACAGATGACTTCATAATTTAAAAGTACAGCTGCTCACAATCTTGTGAGAGTAACTGGGTTACTGCCCGTCATTGATGCACTAGAATGGTTCTTGGAGACAGCTAAGCCAACAACAACAACAAAAAAGAGATTTTGTTGGCTTGGCTTGCATCAGAGGGAGAGGTGTGATAAATACTCCAAGAAAAACAGTGCTTGATGATGTCCACAGCATCTCCACTGCAGAATCCTGCCAGCTACTCCAGCACAATGAGCAGTGTAGACTTGGCTTCTCGCCTCACTAGGAACTAAATTCTTCAGACATTCCTCTCAGACTAACAGCGGAGGTTCTGCAGTCCAGGCTGACCAGACCATTTGGCATGTACAGAATAGTTTGGCTAAAGTGCCAGTCTGGAAGAAACTTCTAATACAAACTTGAGAAACAGATCATATGAAGGTGAAGATAGATTTGAACAAGGACCTGGAAGTGGGAGATAAGGATGTCCCCAAAACACATTTCTGAAGATGCATATATACACACATACGTAGATACATACATACATACACACACACACACACACATATATATATATATATATATATATACATACATATTCAGAGGGAAAAAAAAGAGCATGATTGAAAATATCCATAGTAAGCAGTCCAGCACAAAATTGTATGTTCAGGAAAAGTACAAATGATATTCTGCTGCAGCAGATTTTCAGGACTTCCCTGATTTACATTATTCACTATCATACTCTGGACTATCTTCTTTAAGCCACTCACACACCAGAAATCTCTTCAATCATTATTAACAGATACTTGAAATAGTCATTTGTCTCAATGCCATATAAAGTAGCATTTGAAAAGTAATTAAGTAAGAGCAATAATGCTTAGGAAAAAAACCCCTGAACTACTTTTTGCTTATGTTACTTTACATTAAACTACTGAAACCATTCTTTTGGAAAGCTTTAGAAATAACACCACAATGGACATTACCTAAACACAGGATGTCACAAATTGCTGAGGGCAGGAATCACCATAATGAATTATTAATAACCGCTTTTTTATGTAAAGAAAGCATCTCTTAGGACTAACACAAGGTTAGAACTTCCTGTTTTCAACACAATTTTTCAGTTTCAAAAGCTACTAAGAGGTTATTCTGATTATGTACAGCCTTAGGCATAGCCTAGCAACAAATAGAAGCAATAACTTGCAAAACAGGGTAAATGTGATTATAGTATTTTTCCATAGAGTGATAATATATTGCAGCCAGCTAGATTTAATATTGAATCTGACAATTACAAAAATAATTTGCTGAATTCCAAGTGCAAAATCTGTTGCTCTAATGCTGCACATACCTAAGGGAACACAGCTTCAGCACAACAGAGCAGCAGAATGATCTTGCTAAATCTGCAAATTAGGAAATGCATTTTTAATTTGTGGCCTTGGCTAACATGGTAACAGAATCACTGTGATACAACAGAAATGGAAACTGCACTGCTATTTTACATTCACAATAGGGCTTTTCCCTGGGGTCCAAAAAATGGGAAGATTACTGTCACATTTCCTCCAACTATAAATAAAATTACATAGTGGGGCTATGCATAGTTACCTCATGAGATGCCTCTGCATCTTCCTCATTAGCCAAAGTTTACAATTGTCTAATCTAAATAAAGTGTTCTTATGCAGACCTAGAGTACATGTATATTACATATAGTACTAATTAAAGCAATGTCCTTTGAATTTAATACTCCTCAATTTATGAAATAAAAAGTGCGTGGTGTGTTGATAACAATCCCATGTCTTCCTTTCCTTTTTAAAAACACAATATGTATGGAACACTTTGCATATTTGCAAAATTATTTGCTTCATCTTAATGCCCTCTTTGTTACTCCTACAGACACATAATGACACTCAAGCAAGCAGGTTTCATAAACCCGTGTAAGGAATTCTGTGAAAGAGGAAGCCACAGAAATAACTTGGTACAGACGCTGAAGAAGGAGATTGATAATCTCAGTTCAAAGAAAAGGTGTTCTTGGAATTTTTTGAACATGACTTCAGCCAAGGGGTCAGAAAGTAGGCAATACCCCTCGCCCTCTACTGAAACTGCTTTATTACAAAGCTACACTGAAAGAGAAATACTGTGTATCTTTCATCAACACGTGTGATTCATTGTGGTTGAGATACTTACAAACATGTACCTTGATTGTTGCAAATATGTGAATATATTTACACGGAAGGGTTGTGATGTATACATTGGGATTTTTTTTTTTTTGCTAGGAGACAATCAGGAACAGAAACAACCTCTATTTCTCTGAATTCTACTACATTCCAGAGCAAAGCAATTAGCAATCAGATCCGTTTCCAGATTAACTTCTTTAAACATTGGACAAGATCACAACGTGCATAATGTAGAGGATATTTCAAGAAAGGGAAAGTATAAGCCAAATACCTTCCTGACAAATTTTAATGGCTCCAGTTTCTTACTTGGCTTTTAGGAAAAGCTTCGCATTTCCTCCATCAAATGCTACTCTGGCTCGAACCACTGAGCAACTTGGAAGCGCAGCCCGGAGCCGGTGTGCCAGCTCCTTGGCTTCCTCCCAGGGGCAAGCCCTGGGTTTAACACTTAAAATCCAGGCAGCGTTTGCAAAGCCCGGTATGGCAGAGGCCAAGGGGAGGGACGTCTTCTGCCAACACCGCTCGCTGTGTTCACAGTAACACAAAGAGTTTGGGAAGTCGGGCTTTCACGGAAATATCTTCCGCAAGTATTGATTTTATGATGTACTTGATAGACCCGCCTGGGGGAAGTTTCCTGCCCGCGGTGACCACACATCTACGGCGGAAAAGCCGCTAGGAAAAGAGACATGCCCTTACTTTCTCCTTGCGCCAGCTCTCCACCACCTCGGCGTCCGTGCTGCGGCTGTCGGCGGGGGCCAGCCCCTGCGCCCAGGCGGCCAGCTGCCCTCCGAGCCGCTGCACAGCCTCCTCCAGCCGCCCGGCCTGCGCCTCGAACTCCCGCTCCGACAGGGCCATCTGGCTGAGCAGGTCCCGCAGGCCGCCCTGGCTGCGGCGGGCGCTCTCCTCCCACTGCCGCCAGTCCGCCTGCAGCGCCTGCATCTCGGCCGCCAGCAGCTGGCACCCGCCCGCCGTCGTGCCGCGCCTGGCCGCCGGAGCCAGCGCCTCCACTCGGCTCAGCCGGCCCGCGCCGCTCTGCCGGGACTCCACCAGCTCCTGCGGGGCGACATTGCCATGGTAACTCGGGGGCCGCCACATCGCCGCCGCCGCGGACGGCGGGGCCCGCCCCGTCCCGTCCGCAGCGCCCCGCACCGCCCCGCACCGCCCCGAGCCGCGGCTCCCGGACGGCAGCGATCTGGGACCCGCGGGGAGTAAAACCCCGTCAACAGCGTGCGGCCCTTGCGGGGATTAAACAGCAGTTCTGAAACTGTCTTCAGCTTTGGAGAGCAAGACAGGAAGAATGAACGTGTTTTAGATACGAAAAATACTATTTAGGTTGAGATACGGAACATGAAGACTTCGTTGTGATATTTTTGCATAAGAAATGCTGGTGTGTAGCTGCTCGCAGCAGTCTCAAAAACACAGCTGCAGTTTTCATCCTGCGTGTGAGCTGTGATGTGCCAGAATTGGTTGAACATGTTTCTTTCTGAGTATATGGTTTTGGTTTTGTTTTCAGAACTAAATTCTTTCTACGGCGTCCTTATTTCAATCTCACACATGAGATGTGTGAGAATCTTGGGAGCTTTCAGTTTAAGAAACTGGAGAATGTATAAATACCATCCCAAACACTGCATGCTACAGTCATGTTATTTCTTCTCTTGTTCATGTTATGAACTACACACTGCTAACTCCTCCCTTTCCCGTTTTACAGATCAGGAGTTTGACCACAAAGGAGACTGAAAACTACCCCAGAATGTAAAAAGAACCTGTAATTCGATTTTGGGGAACCTGAATCTTCATCTAGCATTCAAGTTCACTGTCTCACTCTCTCGTATTTAGGAGCAGAGTAAAATGTTACTAGCATGAATATCTGAATGCAAACACCAGGCATGGGCAAAACATGTAGTCTGCTTTAGTGCTGCATTCAGGAATATGCAAATTTCTTAAGCACTCAAGAGAGCTAAGAATAGGTCCCAGGCTAAGGAGAGTATACACAGGGAGGCAACTCACACATTTCTACCATGTTTGAGGAGAACAATCCTTGTGCTGCTTTACAGATCTCCATTTCATGCAAAGCAGGAAAGCTTGTCTCTGATTTAGACAATTCTGCTCATGGAGAAAGCATATTTGGAGATGAGGAAAGAAAAGAATTCATTAATCAGCTAAGCCACATTCTTCAGTGATGCCACTGGGCTTCCGCTGTAGCAAATTGTTTCCATGTGTGCCGTGGTTAACTTAGGTCTGATTATACATTTACTCCATCTGTTAATATGAGAAGGGAGTCGAAAACAAAGCACAGCTTGGAAAGCTTGCTTTCAGCTCACTGAAATGTAATCACCACTTCAGAGAAAAAAGAACAAGACCCCACAACTGTTTGACTGGGATTTTTTTTAAAGAATAGGGTCTGAATTGCAGAAGAAATCATGAATGCTCTCTTACATTGATTTTGGCCAGCTTTTTCTGTATAGTTGGTGTATCACCAGATGCATCTGACCAACGGTGAAGCTCTTCCTTTGCAGAATGAAGCCAGTCTGTGAATTCATGCACAGCATCCAGATAAAGCAAATGATCTTTCACGATATCTTCCACTTTCCTCATTTTCTCCTATCAATCAGGTGAAAAGAAAAAGAAGAAAAAAAAAAAGACCATTAAAGTACTTAAATACTATGCTGGCTTTAAGCATGCAGTGCTAGTTTGACTCCACAGCATGCATTTGAGTAGTGAATAGGGTATAGCTTGTGGCATCAGAATGGAGTGCTATAGTGTAAAAGGTTTGGTTCAGCTTGGTCTCGACAAGGATTTTCTGCTGGAGCAGAAGCCTTCTGAAAATGGATGCAAAAATATACTTTAACACAGTCTAATGTATGGTTTAGTAGATATCAATGCTGCAGCAGTATCACTCTGCCGTGCTTTTCCCAATACACCCCAGAGAGGGTCTTGCAGATCACCCATGAGCACTCCCAGGGTAGAGCACTGCTGCCAAAAACACAGCTCTTACTTAGAAACACCAAGTCTCTACAATTGCTGAGCAGAGTCATGGAAACATCCCATAGGAAAACCACAAACAAAAACTTCAGCTGTCCAAAAGTGGAAAATGATCTTATGGTGCTGAGTCCCATTTTGACCACCACATCAGAAGTGGTGGCTGTCCCCAGCCACCCACCCTGCAGTCCTGGAGGACACAGACATGCAGCTGCTTCCTGGCTCCATCTTAGTTTTTTAATGTAAGCTTAGAGTGGGGTCAGTTTATCTTATTGTGACACAGTTAAAGAGTACAGTGGTTGAAATTTGCCTTTGGTCTGACTGAGTAAACTTGTTGCTATATTCTTTTGAGGTAACACTAATGAATGTTTATCAAAACTAACCAAAAATGAAATGAGCTAATCAAATAGATTTTTACCCCTGTGTAGATACTGTAATCTAGACTGGAGTGTTTTGAAACCAGTTTCAAACTAATCCACCTACAAATTAAACTCAGTTATTTTAAGTTTGAGTAACTCAACAGTCAACAAATGCTATTAAATGTAAGTTAGATTAACAAGACCTGCTGTTCCCTCTGAAAATAAACATCTTAATGTCTCAGAATGTGTCATTGTCAACTAGACAATAGATAGTTACTAGCTAAACAAAGAATACCTGAAGTAAATCCTCAAAGTTTTTATACCTTAATGCATTTTATGCAGCAACAGGATAAGAAAATGTCCACATGCACCTGCCTCTAACCAAAACAGCCTCCTAGGGAAGCAAAAGACTCCCAGGAAAGGAAACCATGCCATCCCTGTGTACATTACTCACACCAAAAAGTAGCACCAGTACAAGGGGAGTGTGGAGGCAAGGTGTTTCATGATCTGGCTGGCAGAAGGTCTCAGTGAGCTCACATATCTTTCCTTAGAAACCAAGCAGAATACCTGTATAGCATGTGCAGTGCTTAGTGGCTTGAAACACAGCAAAATAGGGGCATAAATCTTTTTGACAATAGGATTTCTCTTTCTGACAATATGTTTCCTGCTCATGGAGGCATTTTATTCTTCCCCTTCTAGGTAAAGAAAAAAATGCTAGGAATGACTGAAAAGGATTAGATGAAAATAATTATGTCAGAATATCAGAAATACTGTTGTATATACGAAACTAGGAACAAAATATATGACCTCCACTTCTCCAAAATCATAATCATACAAATTTCAACTCTCAATATAATTTTTGCATTCCACTGAATTTTAGTAAACTATATTCAATGTTTTTATTAGACTCAACCATAGCAGAGGCAAGATTATTCCCAGTAAATCCTTTAATTACTAAAAAATACAAAAATCAAGAAGTTTTAGCTATATATATACAAATGTCTAAACATATTACTTACTTGAAATGGGAATATTTGTCTTACCTTGGCTACAGTTGTGATGTCATTAAACTGTGTTTTCAGTTCTTCTTGAGCTGCATCTCCAAAGGAATCATCTCCTGTTTTTTCATACAGTTCCACAGCTTTTTCAATAAGTTGTTGTAAATCACCCGAGTGACCCTCTATCTCAGAAACAATAGCCTGGAAATGGTCCAGCTGAGCAAACTTCTCCTTCAGACCAATCTGTGGTTCCAAAGGCTGTTCCACTTTGTGATCCAAATTCTCTAACCACTGTTCCAGCTGGTTTTTCCTTTCCAGATAGTCATTCCACTGGCTAATGACAGAATCTAAGCAGCTTACATTAAAAAAAAACAAAGTGCAGATGAGAACTTTTAAACACTTTGGAAAAAAACAACCAAAAAAAGGAGGCAGCTTACACCTTAATTGTTACACTGTCTGTAGACATGCACAATAGGTTTAGAATATACTTTTTTCTCCATCTTACTTTTGTTTCCTATATCAACTTGCATCCAAGTTATTTTAGAATTCCTGTGGCTTTTGGGCCCCTTTGTACAACCAACATAGCTGCTTCCCTATTAGAGGTTACATCAGCAATCTATCTGCCTCAGACTAATGAAAAGCACATTCTAGTATCCGTTCAGCAAAGTAAAATATGGAACATTGCTGGAGTTCTTTATGATCCCATTAATAAAATATGCACCAGCCTATGAAATTACTGTCAATTAAGAGATATTTTGGCAAGTTTTGAAAGAACAAACCCATTATCTATAAACTCATTTACAATTTATAAGAAATATTCCCTTCTGTTATATATTGCTTTTCCTAGTAGATCACCATACTTCTCTGGGATTCAAGTTGAGGAATGTAATTTTCATTTCACTGGACTTACAGATAGACAAGGGTGTGGTAAAAATTTCATGCAAAATCCTATGGTCTAACCTAATCTAAATAATATTTTACGATAAAAATTGTGTGAAATTTGAGTGACATCACAAAGACAGCCCACTCTAATTTTCTACATACAATTCTATTATGATTTTGGTGCAACTAAGAAAGTGACACCACTTTCAGTTATTACATTACAAAAAAAAAAATTAAGACAAGCGATGGCCTTTAATCTCTTGAATCAGGAGCAGGTGTAACAGAGGCACAGAAAGTCCACAGAGAAATTGAGAAACATCAGTATGTCTAGAACAGAAGTGATGGAGGCCTTCAGATATACAAAATTATCTCATGCAGGCAATAAGAAAAAACTTTCCATTTCCACACAGGTCAAGATGAGATGAAATCAGCTAATATGAAAGAAAGGTCATTTGGAGTTGACATTAACATTTTTTAATTAAAAAAACAACCAACCAAACAAACAAACAAAAACAAACAAAAAAACCCCCAGAATTGAGAAACCTTCCCTGGGTTATAAATGGAAAAAATAAATAAATATCTGTCACATGTTCTTAATCCTGCCCAAGAACAGGCTCAAAAACTCAGCAAAAACTCAGGAAGTGCTTTCTAGATTTTTCTCTGTATGAATTTGTATGATTTTTATTAATTTCTTAATTAATATGAAGTACCATCTCATATGAAATTTGATTCATCTGATAGGGTCAACTCCTCTTTTTTTTTATACAGAAGGGTGTATTTTTTCCAGGCAATTTTGATTCTCTCTGAAAATGCAAATTTCCCCTCACATACCAGTAATGAAGGAATATACTCCTACCTGCTTTAAGGTACCACTCTCTGTAAACAAAGATGGTGGGGCCTGACCTGTGTTTTCCAGGGATTCTTACCTCTCCCAGTTCACTGAGGTGCTGATAATGTCGTTCCATACATCCTTCAGTGTCTGAAGCTCGGTTTGTATCACTTTTTGTCCTTCCTCATTGCTGCTTTTAAGTGCCTGTTCTCCTTTGCCAATGGCCATGTTCAGCTTAACCTCACCGTCACCTTTGAGTAAGAGGATCTCCTGTGAGGCAAAACAGGTCAAAATATCACATGTAACCTGATGAGAAATGAGAGCTGTTACTCTTTCAACAGTGAACACCATCTTCTCTGAGCTCATCCATCCTTAACAGTCATATCCAGTAGGAATTCCTAGGCACCTTTTCTTCTAAGGGCCCGTACCTTGCTACAAGCAAGTGATCCAGCAGTCTTCCCCACAGCTATACAGGTTTTTCACTGCATTGGTCAACCTAAAATACTGCTCACATTGCAGCAGATACTGAGTAGGTCAAGCACTGCACAGTAGGATAGCACCTCATAGCTACGAGAAACCTCAGGAGAGCCCATGGCAGATCTCCTAAAGACATTCTTATTAGATGTTTATCTAAGCCCTTCCTGAACACCTCCCGTGATAGACACACCACAGCCATGACAGAGAGACTGCCAATTATTCCAAGGCCTCCCCTCTATTAGAAAGTTTTCAGAACCTAAATACAGATTTTCATGGTTCATTATTTCTTATAAAATGTAGTAACTGACACGTGTTTCCATTAAACTTCATTCTGTTTTTTCCTACTTCCCATCCCAATTTGTCATGATCACCTTAAATTCTGATCTTCTTCTTCATAACCACAGAGAAAATAAAATATAAAAACATACCTTTCCCACTGATGTGGCCCACACCCAATATTAACCTTGATGTGTAATATCTATGTGTATCCTTCTTTACCTGAATTTGTGTCAACTGTCTTTCCAGGGTGGCTTTGCTCCCAAGAGTGCTCTGTGATGATGCCAGTTTATCTTGAACCTCTTTCACCCATGACCACATACTCTGCAATGCCTCCTCAAAAGTGAGATGCTCTTGGAGTGCAAGATGACATGTTCTCAGCTTCTCCTTGACATTTTTGACCATGTTTTGATAATTGGTGAGATGTTGAGAAGCCAGACGTACTTCTCTCCCCGCACCACGGCCTTCTTCATTTAAAGTCTGTGCCATCTGAGAGAGCTGATCAAAAGAGTCCCTGAAAGAAAATAATGAGACTAAAAGTTTCAGAAAGGATGAAGTACTATAGCCACTGTCATAACAGTGCTACTGTTATGCTGACATAACACCTACTCCACTAGTGGTAAGAGTTCACAGTTAACTGGAAAAATTAGTTAGGAGAGACTGAAAGAAGATAACAGCATGTACCGATCAACATCTTTTCTTGTGTGCAGTGCCATTTCTTGCAGAATCTTGGTGATCAGAATGATCCCACTGAAATCTTTGTGTCAAACATTTAAATTAAAAGCTACCTTGGTTTTCTTTTCAGCAGTCAAACTTTCCATTTCTATATGAACTGCTACCCTTTTGTACCTGCTAAAGCTTCTCAGAAGTTCATAATCTTGGACAGGTAAGAAGGCATGATGGAAAGGTCATTTGTCAAGGATTAGACAATGACTCAGATTCAGTACAAGGGTCAGTAAAGGGGATTAAAATTGGGTTTGTAGAGCCTCAGTTAATCTCAATCTACTTGATCACTCTTTCTGATACATGATGGCTACAGGGAATTTACATCAGACCAAAATGTCTTGCATCAGTCTCAAGGCCATATGGAGTGACTGAGTGTTTCTTTTTAGGATGCTCTAAGACTTGGACAACTGACTACTATTTTTTTTTCTACCTTCACTAACCCAATAATAAAAAGAGAATTTGAAAAAAAAATCTCTGTGTACTCAAAATGGCAATTACTTCATCATCTACTGGCTAAGTCTGAATTTCAGAAAGACTTCACTGCTAATGTGGATGCTTTTAGAGCTCTTTTATAAGGCAAGCTGTATGGGGAAGGGGATTCTGCTAACCTGGTTGGATTTGTTGAATGTTACAGGACAGAAAGAAAATTTTAAAATGGACATAATGATAAACCTTATTTTCACTATTGTTTTTAAAAGCAATATTTTAAACTTCTGTTTTTAAAAGTTTTTTTTTTTTAAAAATTTTCATTTATTGATGATAAGCTTTTATTAATTTTTTCAAGAGCAAATACTGGATTTGATTGAAATTCATTAGAAATTGAAGTATCAGGATTCAGCCTCTTTTCACAGAGTATTTTCCAACACATTTCTCTAGCTTTCAAAAACACACTTTACCTCAACATTTAGTTTGATTTTACTTCTGCCCTAGTAAAGGAAAAAATGAGAGTATTTTAGAAAATGTATTCTCACTATACCTTGAATTCAGCAACTCTTCCAGGAACTTTTCCACCTTTTGCACCTCCTTTTTCTTCTCAGAAACAAGCTGTTTGTTCTCTCCTAATGCTTCTGTGCTTATTCTTTCTTCCATGTCATGCATCCACAGGGCAAGCTTCTTGTACTGATCTTCAAAGCTACGGAGAAGATAAATACTCCCTTAAAAAGTACTTCTCAAGTGGAGTAAAGTTGGAAGAAGTTAATATCCACAAGAAGTTAATATCCACAATTTCATGCTTCGAGAGTAAGAGTTGTACACAAAACATAATTCTATGATGACTGCTAGTCTAAAAATATTCAGCAACTCTCTAAAAATGTTCAGGAAAATCATGGGAACTACACAGAGACCAGAAGCCTCCAAAATTTAAAGTGACAGTACTTTTATTTATTAGCAGATTCAATAAAAGCAGATAAAAAGAAAGCTTTTTTCAAATTCTTACAATAATTTAGACTAAGAACAAACAATGGGTAAATGTGAGCTTTTTTTTTTTTTTTTTTTTTTGGTCAGCATTTATGTGTAGAACACCTGAAGCGTTCTGCTTTCAATTTCTTCTACAGAAGAGAACTGCAATCTTGAGTGTTCCAAACTCAGCAAAACAAGTTCCGGCCCTAAGTTTGAAAACTTTTCCTTACATGCAGGCACGCCATCCTATACTGTTGTTTTACACATTACTGCCACACTAATTTTCCTTTCAATTAGCAACAGTTTTGAATCTGGATAGATCTGAAGATATTTCAACTGCCAGAATTCCAGCCCTAAGCAGTAATTTAAGGGTGTTTTCTTCTTGACTCCTTAAGAAATACATCCATTTGGAATGGGACAGAACAGGCACATGATGTGTAAAATGCATACTATCTTCAAACCTCAGGGCAGAAATGAACTTCATTGAACATTTTCCATCCAGAAAATGGCATTTAAATTACTGGAATCCCAACTGCTGATTTGGAGTTTCATAAGTTACAGAACTGCATATATGATGCTGACCTTCTACTCTTTAACCCTTGGAGCATGACCTGTTTTTTTGTTTTTATCAGTGAACTTCAATTTCTCCTAAATGTTTCCAAAGAAAAAAGCAAACATGACTAGATCAAGTGGAAATAATTTCGTGTTTTGCCTTGCACTTTGGAAGCCCGAAAATTTCATGCAGTTCACAATTTGTTTGTGACTGCTGGAATTACTCACCTTCCCAGGTGTAATGCACAATCTTCCAGGGCCTTCTTGTCATTTAGACACTGGTTGAGGAATTCCTGGAAGTTCTGGTTAGACTTTGCTATTTGCTCCTGAATATGGCTCACAACTGGTTTGGGTAAACAACCATATAAACTTTCTCCTTCCTTGCAGGCAGCATCTAATTTGTTCTGTCCTTCACTAATAGAATCCAGCACACCCTGTGCAATGAAAGAACATGGTTTGAACCGATAAGATTTGGTAATTAAAGATATGCAATATTTCTATAAGAAGTGGTCAGATTTCTCCAACAAGGTAAGAGCTATGTCTAGCTGTAGCCCTGGTTTGTGTCTGAGATGTTTGGTTTACAGAAAATTCCCTGGGAAAGAAATTTCAGAAAACCGAACATCTCAGGCACAAATGAGGGCTATATCGAGCTATTAAAAAAAATCCTAAGCAGATAGTTCAAATCAAGTTTTAGTAAGTGGTGCTACAGTTCACAGCACTCCATCTTCTTATTTGATCCCAAGGTGGTCATGGCTTTCTCTTAATAGTTTAATAATCTCTTGAGGATGTTACACATTTCAGGAATTAGGGCTGTTTACAACAGGTGTCTGCTACTTATGTTTCGTCACATGAGAAGTATATATATACAAGCTTTGACATATCAGTGTTAATCTGAAATGTTGAATAAGTAAAATATAAAGATAGGAAAAGAAGACAAAGAAAGTAAAAAGAAAAAGAAATCATAATCAGAAACAAGAATAGTATATTACACATAAACCTTTCAGAAATTAAATTCTTATCTCTCAGAACAGGGACCACAGTTTCCACTGTACTCCTTCTACAGTACATACTGCTGTCTTGAACCATTCTTATATTATCTTTTTAAAAACAAAAACAACAAGTGTGTTAGCATCTACAAATTATTTTAGACACACAATTGGTTCCTATACTAAATTGTTAATTACTGGTTGTTTTAATTTAATTTGTTCACTATACCTGCAAGTCATGTAGCTTTGCCTCTATGACTTTGCTGTCCCCAGACCGGTCAGATGATTCTTTTACTGCAGCCTTCACACCAGAAAACCATTCCTGGAATTCTTGCATAGAGTCTTATTTAATAAAAAAAGTATAGAAAAGAGAATATTTTTTTTAGATCCAGCATTATCCACAGTACTATACAGCTGTTTTAAACAAGTCTTTTATCCTTCAGGAACAGTGTGTAAAAGCTAACAGAATAGGTCTAATTGTCTTCAATAACCTTGGGAGAAGGACTAATTTCACAAGAAACAAGATGTTTCCACTGTATAAATCCACATTTGAACAGTCTTACTAGGTTGCCCTTGACAGTCAATTTCAGTTTATGATATGTCCCAATTTTATGCTAGATAAAATCTAAATCAGTATCTTAATAAATAAGATTAAAAGTTGCTTACTTTTCTCCACTGACTATCCAGGGAGCCCAAAAAATGCTTCAGGTGGGTACTTTTACATTATAAACACCTCCGTTTGTTTATATACCACTCTTTAATGCAAATAAACAAAATGTATTTATACAATAGAGGTGAATACTAATAGTGAGGAAAGGTGCATTTTCGTATTACATATTTAATATTAACCATATTACATGGTTAGAGTTGAATATGTAAAATGTTTTGTTTCACAGCAGTTATCCAATGAACATTTAGTTAACAGGACTTTTTGAGACGCTCCATATGAAAACAAAGTTGTAATTGCAAGTGAGGTCACTGGAAACTCTGGCAGGCTCCAGGATGACTCATGGCTGCGGGCTAACAGCTCACTCCTATTAACCAGCCTGAGGACTCACAGAGGAAATGTTTTTCCAAGGACTCTTGCATCCTGGCCTGTGTTCTGGAACAGAGCAGATTCACTGCTTCATACTTCTTTATTAACAAAGTGACAGTGCCACCAAGAGCTTCCAGCTCCACTGAATGGTATTTGCGACAGAGGCTGTTGAGGGTCTCCCGGGTTGAGTCGATGCTGCTTTGCCGAAGCTGAAGGTCCTTTTGTGTTTCCTGAAAATAAAGTTACAAGATAAATATGGTACTTAGAAAGAAACAAAAGAACTGTCTTTTTCTCAAGCATTCCTACTCCTCCCGTATGTTCTTTCCTCTTGTACTCTATAAGTCATTCCAGACGCAAAGAAAGGAAGAGGCACTGGATCATGTTTCCTGAATTTTCCAAGTGAGATGAAACTGAAGAGCCATCGTAGAAATGTGAAAAGTGCTGTTTCTCATGATTTATTACTCTATTAGAAATAGATTTCAAGGCATATTGAATAGAAAAAGATATCTTCAGCAAAGTCTGAAGGTACATGTGGGATGCAATATGACACCGGTATTTGGCAGGACTTCTGAATGAGAAACGTTTTCTGAAAGTTAAATGTGAATTGGTTAGTATATCAATATTAACTGTGCTCACAGTTAAATACCTCCATGTGGTTTGTCATGTTATGATGTGCATAACTGCATGTCAAGAGAGCACTTGGATATAGGAAAAAGAATTGCTATATATGATGACTGAGGAGGACTTCCGAAGTAGAAGTTTGTGTTAAAATTGAATTTAGACCAGTGTCTTTTATTGTGATGTGCTGTAAGTTTGTAACTTATCGGAAAGGAGTCAATGTACTTGCAAACATGCTGGAGTAATGACCAAGGAATTCAATGTAACTCTGTGTTCTTGCCACAACAAAGACCATATTATTCATTAAAATTTTCTAAAAGGTTTCTATGAAGTTAATAAATGAGAACTTTTGTTAATTGGTGCAAAATTCCTAAAAATTATCACTGTATTATTTGCTAATATTCAATCAGCTGTGCAGAGATATGCATTTTTTATCAAAGGAGAATTAAGTATAAAACTCAGGAAAAAAAAATCCCCAAAGATCAATGCATAAGGAAAAGTATATTAATTTTCTTCAACACTGACCTTTAGTTTATTTAGAGCTTCAGGATCCAGGTTACGTGCACAGCTTAACAGTGTTTCCTCCACCTGAGTTAGCCAGTCTGTCATCTGACCAATCAGCTTCTGTAACTGCATCTTTTGAGTGCTGAAATCTTTCAGCGTCTCTTTTGCTGTCTCTGATATTTCTTTGGCATGTTCCAACTTCTGCCTCAAATCTGATTCTATAAACTAAAACCAAAATGTTATGTATTAAGGCATTTAATAATAGAAATGTTTATTAGGGTAAATGCTTATTGGCAAAATGAGAGGTAGGAAAGTGGCACACAATGATAATTTTGCTCTCTTTACAGGTTTAACTGGAGATACATACCTACAAAATGACAACCATTCAGGATTCAGTCTAAGATACACAATAATCCAAAGAAGGGATACTAGCTTATAAAAAGCCAGGCTGCAAACTATTGCAGTTATTATCAATTCCTGATAAATTAAACAGTTGATATTTTCCCTTTACTAATTTGCCATATATATAGAACATGACCTACACTCAAATAGCTCGATAAAAAGAAGTATCAGTTGGGGAGTGAGCCTTAAGAGCACTGAGGCTTAAAGTATCTCAGCGTAAGGCAGGTGAAAATTGAAGACAGTATAAAAAATAAGCTAGAACCTTGCCCCATAACCTGTTCAAAGCCAGGAATATGCAAAATTATCGTAAATGTTGGCTCAGCACGTATCATTATAGAAGTAAATCGAATCAGTTGTAACATGGTACTACATATAAATTAGATTCATAGAATCCTTTGGGTTAGAAGGGAGCTCTGTGGATTTCTTAGTTCAAGTTCCCTGCCAAGGCAGGGTCACCTACAGCAGGTGACACAGAAACACATCCAGGTAGGTTTTTTCCTTCTCCAGAGAGGAAGTCTCAACAACCTCCCTGGGCAGCCCGTTCCAAAATGTGGGCAAGACTTGAGTGTTTTATTAACTTCCATTAAAACCTGAGATAGATATAGACATAGATGTAGATGTAGATATAGATATAGATATAGATATAGATATAGATATAGATATAGATATAGATATAGATGTAGATATAGATGTAGATATAGATATAGATATAGATATAGATATAGATATAGATATAGATATAGATATAGATATAGATATAGATAAAGATATAGATATAGATATCTCCTTGCCCATGGAAATTGCAGAAGTCAACTTATTTTTTAAAAATTTCTGACATTAGGTTAATAATCTCAAATACAAATTTCTGTTTGAAATCAAACTGCCAAAATAGTCATACTTTGGTTTTGTGACTGCCCTAGACATAGAAATAAGTATCTGGCCAAAAGTTCAACAGCTCACCGTTGTGTTCATTGTTTTATGTTTTTCTCGTAAGAGCTAGTTCAGGGCCCTTATTCTAATCCACTAGAGAATACTTTTTGGTTCACAAAGCAAATGAACATATTTTCCTGCCTTATAATCCTTTCAAGAAACAAACTGTGCATGCACTTATGTGGGATGTGGCTTAATGTTGTGCAGTGTAGAGAATATCTGTAGTCTCATACCTCAACAGCTACATTATAAACTATTTATTCTATTTTGATTTATTAAAAAATACTTCTACAACCCTAATGTTCACTTACTTTATGAAATACTGTTTATACAAAAAAAATATCAAGGCTACCTAGAGAAATATGAACAAAGAATAGCAACGCTACATACAAATAGTAATCCTGCATTTGTCACCTTGAAAGAAAATGGTGGTGTAGGAAAGACAAAAATTTCAGAAGGAATGCTTTTTTAGTTATTTGAGCACAATCTGTGGTTACCAATGTCTTTATTTTACCTGGAGATCTGCAGGAGGCTCTTGAGTGTTGGTCAGTTCTTTGAGTTCTGAAATTTTGGAACTAAGTTGCTCCAACTTCAGCTCTTTATTCTTGACTTCAGACTGTAAAAGAGATGTGGGTCAAAGTTTCATACCAAACTTCAAGAAGCTTTTAGACTTTTAGAAGGATGCTCCATTGATTTCAAAATTGAAAGAAAAGGTAAACACAGTTTAGCAACCAGCGAGAAAACACTGTTGTGCTAATTTTGGACTCTAAAAATCTCCCATCTCTTTTTCCTTATTAGACTCAGTTCAGAGAAAATTTCCCCTCCTTTAAAATAACCATACAAATTATTAGCATTTAAAATGTTATAAAAGCTTTTGTTTGTTAAAATTGGGAAAAGAAAGATTAAAATGTCATTGTTTATTTGATTGGAAGTACCTACTAGGGGTATTAGGTTCCACTTAAAGACCTGCAGAGTGTATTATTTGTTGTCTGTGATTTTTATTATAAACAAGTGAGGTATTGATAAAAAATTAGACACAGAAATAGATTTTAACATTAAGAGGGATTAAAAAATGCTGATATATATATACACTGACATAAATGTACCTTGTATTTATAGAGTCAAGTTATAAAAAAAATTACTAATTAAAAATTAGTATCAAAGTGAAAGAAAAAAACATAATTTGGAGTTCTGAAGTACCAGTATCCTATTGACCAAATTTTCTTTTTTAAAAATTTCAAACAGATCATTCCAATTAAAATATTGGACAGGGGACTGCAGGATTAAATTGCTGAACTTAACATCTGCTCTGAAAGCCCAGAAGAATAGTTAGGGGGTATTTTGTGCTAGGGAGGATATAATATTAGGTGTTCAGTCAGGAGAGTGGCCACTGATTTGGGCCATAGAAGGTAAACTGATTGTTGCTGTCCATGCTCATCTATTTCTGACTGCTGAAAGGGCAGGACCCTGCTGTCACTGAACTCCTCTTCCTCTTGCCTTTGCAAAACAAAGTGCAAAAGAAAAGGTATTATGCATTCTGTGACTGTAAATGCACACACAGTGATCACATATACTATTTTGCCCCTCCTGCATATCAAGTACACCGGTGGTTTAGGTAGTCTGCTTCTACTCCAAATCGGCTTTAACAGCAATGAATTTGGGTCGTCGGGTTGATCCATAAGGCATTTGATAAAACTTGACCTTGAGCAAAATACTGATTTATCAATGTTTATATTCTATCATAATACTTGAGTATGTTTACTCTGCATCTTATTAAGGACATAATTTATTCCAAATGAAGTAGAATGTAGTTCAATCTATGACTGACCTGATGTGTATTTTAAGCCAATAGAGACAGGATGCATCCTGAACATTGATGTTATCCAGAAAAAAATAAGTCATAATCTAACTAAAATTGTCAGAACCTGACATTAAAATTTGCCTTCCAGTCCAGAATATCTCTTTTATTGTTTGGAGAACCTAATTTCCTGGATGAGGTTGTAGAAACTACTCTTTTTTTTTTGCTAAACTTTAGCTGAAGTTGTCTAAAATTTCTACTGGTTTTTACAGGAACAGAATTCAGTCTAGAAGTGAACATAACTGCAAGAGCCAAAATAACTTTGGAGCTTAGATTTAGTAAGATGTGCCATTCTTTATCCTGTCAGAAGCTAACACCTTCAAATGAAAAGAACAGGAATGCTTTCAGCTAGCTATTGGCTTAGGGTGCCACAGCTTGAACAGAGGACACAGAGGTCTACAACAGCACAGCCTTCTCTCTGTGCTGGACATAACTTGACATTTTGATCCACAACATTTTTATCACTGATTTGTGGGTAAGAACCTGGAAATCTTTCAGGAGGACCTCCATTCTCTGACTGCTACTGAAGTTGTTGATGCCTTCATTCAGCTGAGAAATGCACTTATTACACCATCCATCTAATTCGTCTCCAGTTTTCAGGATATCATCCCATAGAGACACGCTTACACTCAGTCGGTCAATGTTGTCATCAAGTCTTTCAGATACCTTTTAAGAGAGAAGAATATATCAATACCATTCACAAATTAATTTTAGACTTCTCTATTTTGCAGATAGTTATAGGAAAAATGCATCAAAATAATTAATAAACCTGGGTAAAATAATTTTCTTGGATTTAGCTCTAAGTTCTGAATTCTAATTCCAATTTAGTATCCCAGATCATAAAATGAACACAAATCTTAAGTGTCTCTTTCCAAATATTTGCATAGTTTTTTTTACTGGGAAAGAGTTTTATGTTCAAATAAGCTTTATTTTTCTAAAAAACTACATTTTACTACATTTATCCTTCTTACTGTAATGTAGGAATCTGCTACTAAAGCAGTATAAAGATTAAAATGTAAAATATTAGGTAGAAATTCTTTACTGTGAGGGTAGTGAGACACTGGAACTGACTGTCCAGAGCCATTGCAGATGCATCCACAGAAATGCTGAAGGCCAGGTTGGATTGGGCTTTGAGCAACCTGGTCTAGTGAAAGATGCCCCTGGCCTGGGTGCAGGGGTTTGGAACCACATCTTTAAGGTCCCTTCCAACTCAAACCAATCCATGATTCTGTAACTAGCTTTTATGTTATGTTTCTCTCCTATAGTGATGTCTTTCTCAAACATATTCATATCTTAGCTTAATGTAATTTACTGCCAAACTTCTTAGTCCAATGTACTTCAATAAAGTATTGCTGGTATGCATCATGTGTGAATTCAACCCAAATTCATGCTTGGAACTGTGCAGTGAGCAAATTTACAGTAGTAGCATTCATTCACTGCTGTAAGACATCATCTAAAATCTATCAAATTGATGTCCCAACTTCGTGCATGCAGTGGATACCAAATCCATCTAAGACTTTAAGTTATACTTCCAAGTAAATTCTCTAAACAACTGTACTCTTAGATCCTAAGAAAATAGAACTATTGTAAGCTTAGCCAAACTTAAAACCTGTATTTGGCATATAAATACCAGATTCTTACATCTAGCCATTTGTCCACCATGGAGTTCATATCTGTTTTCAGCGCGGTGGAGTCGCAGTTATGCACTCTTTTCAGTTCTGCCAACAAATGTTTTCCTGTATTAGTGAAAGTATCCAGGTCTTTTTGTTTATCACTCAGATCATTCTTGGCAGCTTCATGCTGTGGACATAAATATTTGCTTTTTTTAATGAAGCCGTAAAGAAAGAAAGGAAAATCCAGTTCACCCATTCTTAGCCCTGTGTTGTGAATTTGTTAATTCTCATATCTAATATTTAACTACTCCACAAAATACAAAGCAACCTACATGATTTTCTCATTAGCATAATCATACAGGATGATTGTTCTTTTAAATAAAGTGCACAAGTGGCAGTAAATTTTTTTTAATTTCTTCCACTTGGTAACCAGGTATTTTCTGGACTTAAGGAAATTCTAGTTTTTTTCAATTTGCCTTTCCATTCTTCATCACTGAATAATTGCTTCAGGAGTTATAGCAATGTAAACAGAGGGTGTTGCAAATGAAATTTAGGATTAAAACCCCCATCACTACTAGACATTCTGGAAAATAAAAGCATGGATGTGTTCTGAAAGGAACTGGACAAAATCTTCAAGGCTACTAAGTTTGTAACCCTAGGCACAGGGAAATCTTTAAAACATTGTCATTGAAAAGGTAAGATCCTGAGAACGGATCAAGTAAGTATCTTACACTTTTTTCTACAGGAAGCACTAGAGAGCAGTGCTAACAATAATCTACTAATCTATATGCAGTATGGCCAAAACATTTATTGCACTCAAACTTCTTCAGGCCTAGATGCGGCCACTGCTGCAGCAGGGAATTCTCCTCAGCCCAAATCTCGAAGGAATAATATGGAAGTTACATTAAATTCGTTTTTGGACTGGTGAGCTCTGTTCTGGAGCTTTGTTCTTTTAAGATGTCTATTAGAAAGAGGCCATAAATACACACAGTTTAGAATAAGGTTTATACAGATCTGATTGAAAGATTTTGAACCAAGAGCTCAATAGGCTTCCAAATTAAATTGCCCTTCAAAGAAACAGAAAGTATTTAACTCAGAAGAGTTTATCCTGGCAGGCTGATGGACAGCTGAATTTAGTATTTTTGAAATACAATCCAGTGAAGTTAACACAGTGCAGGCATCCAAATACTTTATCTCTGCTCAATGGCTAGTATCAACATTATACACCATGGCAGAAGTCCTCTTAGGGAAAGAGATATAAAAATTACACACATTGGAAATGTGTGCAATTCACGTTCTTTTTGTGGCCTCTTACGTACTCCAAAACTTACCCACTATAGAAAAACATTGAAGTATGTTGACTAGAACTATCCTTTCATACTGTGATAGGAATATAGTCTCAATATATTTTATATAAAGAGCTTTCCATTATTTTCCACTTATGCTTTCCATACATTAGGAATCTGCATTTCCATTAACTACAGATTAATAGATCTCACCAAAATGCAAAAAAGGGCTATAGTCTTTCCTCATCATAATCAGTACAATTTAAACTCTGAACACTGGTTGACAAGATTTGACAGTAAATTCAAGGAGCTTTAAATACAGCTCAAGGGCATCTTTAAAACAAGAAAGTCCATTTCATGAAAAAAATCAGTGAAATTCCTTGAAGGAAAATGTATGTCATTACCTTTGCTAATGTTCGCCTGATATCTTCATGATCTGTCCAAATGGATTTGTTCACAGAAGCACTGTTAGCACTGTCTATGACTTTCATTACGGTTGACTTCAAGCTCTGATATTCCCTCATCAGATCAATCAGAACACAGGACTGCTCCTTTCTGTAATATGAAAAAATTATGTTAGTACCACTTGCTGTCATGTTTCTGAAGGATAAGAGAACATGACATAGCAATTCACCATGGGAAAACCAGGATGCAGTACTAAATATCCACTGGGAAGGGAAGGAAATATGAATATTTTGAGTTTACAAATCACTGTCGATCCATTACAAAACATCTTACTGAAGAGACATGAATGTGAATTGCTGTCTCTTATCTATCAGATAATAAAGCAACTGACTCCAGCAAAAGAAAGACTGAAACTGGAATTCAAGCTTCTCAGTTCCTCAGTTTAGCATCTTTTTGACTGAAAACCACATTATGATTGAGCTACTCACAGTTCATTTTTTAAAAAAAAAAACTTGTTTCTTTAACATGGAGTGTTTTTTGGGTAAAATGAAGCAGAAAAAATGACTAAAGCAAAGTATACTAAGGTCTGTCTATTTTGTCCTCCAATTGTCAGATGCATGCTTTTGGGACTAAAATGTTATATTCAATTTACCTCTCTTCTACTGGGAATAAACTAGCTTTCTGCTAAAAGCAAGCCTAATTTTTCTCACACCCTCTCTCTCAGAAAGCCTCTTTATGCTCAGGCAATGGACAGAGGAAAAAGACCTATTCAATCCATTCAGTATAAACACTGAAGAGAGAGAAGCAAAACTGATACTTCGGATATATGCAACATTTATTTGTAAAACAGAGTTTTTCAATGAAAGGCTTTTGGGAGGCATGACACTGTCAAAAAAAGACGAGCAACTGTTTTAGGAGCTGTCTCTCCTCTGAATGCTCCAAAGAGCTCTCCAAAATAAGCAGGTTCAGGAGGGTTTTAAATTGTGTCTACAGGAGCGAGAAATCACTGCCAGTTTTCTTTGAAGATGATCCTGAGGCAGTTAAGACAAAGAAAAGGGTATGATAAAACTTTTTCTAGTTTCTTTAGCTTCTTTTGTTATCAACTTTCATTGATAAATCTGATCATTGGATCATGTGTAATATACAAACACTGAAACTGATTACACACTAAAGATTATTATAAACCTGTTCCCTTGGGCAGACAGAAATACTTAAATTAAAAAATTATCTAGGACCTCTGAATATAAAACTGTCAGAAACACATAACCAATAGGAGTGAAAATCTGTGCCAGAAGGAGAATATGTGCCAGCTAGAATGACAGCAAAAATCCAGTGGAGAATTCTTATCTTTCAGAAAACAATAACATGCAATATAACATGTATGTAATAGCATGCATATCTGTCATACTGTACTGAGGACCTAACTGTGGCCTTAATAGTATAAGTACAACTGGTACAAATATTCTTGTTAACAATGTGTTTTCATCCTCTACTAAGTATTTAACCTACAAGCCCTATTTTTCACTGTAACTAGTATAGCAAGAAGATACATGGACTAATTATGGTCTCTTTCCCCATCTTCTCCTTTCTTAGTTTAAGCTAAAGATCTACTTACTTTTCTTGTATAGCTTTCTTGGTATCCTTCCAAAGAGATTCTAAGCGATTTATCTCTTTGTCACTCTCAGGTGCAAGTGTGATATCTTTTTGGGCTATTAGTTTTGCTTTGTCCATGAGCCACTGGAGTTCATACTGGTGAGAATTCAATTCTTCATCTAACTGGTTAAAGATCCTCAATCTGCAAGTTAAAAGAGTGGTTTCAAATTTACTCACCTTTGCTTTTTTTTTTGGGAGGGAAGAAAGAAAGAATGAAACAGTTGTTCTTAGTGTTACTGTGCATAAAACTCCCTTTTTCTAATATTTCCTACAACACACGGAATTTTTTTTTTCTGCTAGAGTTGGGCTCAGAATGTGATTTTTCTGATATATATACTGCTATAAAATCATATAGATATATATATGTACCACCCCCCTCAAACAGTCACCTGGAAATATATATTTAGATTAATACTTTATTACAGTAAGTGTTTTTAATTTCATCATTCCATGTACAATCTTCAGTTCTGCAATGTAGGGATAGTTACGCTATATGGGATTTCTAATAGCTGTTTGGATCTTTGATTCATTTGGAAAAAAATTTTTTTTTGAGACATAGACTTTCATGACTGTTCTTTCAACATAAAAGATTAGCAGGACTTGCTTAGTGTTTTGTGCATCCAAATAGTTCACTTATTTACAAAATTTTATTAAGCAGATACATACACGTGGCAAGAAATAAAGTACTCAGGCAGAGAAAACACACATGCCTCCAATGAATCATGAAAGATCTAGAGATTGCAATCAAGTGTGAAAGTCTCAATGTTTTTACCTTTGCTGGAGGGCTTGTAGTGTTGTCTCCTTCAGGCCCTCCTTGTCAGCCTTTTCCTCAGTATCTTCAATGCTCTTCAGTATCTGTTCTTTACGCTCCATGAAAGATCTTTGCAAGGCTCCAAGAGCTTCTGCCTCACTTTGTTTGGTTCCCAGCAAGTTTTGAACTGCCTCCAATTCCACACCCAGGTTATCCACCACAGCCCTGCAGGAGGTCCTCTGCCCAGAAATGCTGTGCTTCAGATGATACTGAGCCTTAGTAAGGGAACCATCCAAACTGACAGCATCAGATTCCAACTTGTTAAGATCCTTAATAACACCATTGAGTTCCTTCTCCAGTAATTCAGATTTAGCTTTATCCATATTTCCTGTTTTCTCCACTGTCTGCCTCAGCTGGTGGAGCACTCCTGAGGCAGCACTATGGAGCTCCAGGAATGCTTGCAGCTGATCCAGGGCATCCTGTCTTTGGCTAGTTATTTGACTTGCCTCCTGGAAGATCTGAAAGCAATCTTCAGTCTTTCCCTGCAATGTCTGCTGGTCCTCTGGGCTGCTGAAAGAACCCAGCTTCTCTACGTGCTCCTTCAGAGTTTGTAAGTCCCATTTCTTACTTTCAACTTCCATTGAGTGGTTCTATGGGAAAGAAAGAAAATAGGTCTGAGCTTCTTTTTCAAACCAAGAGCTCAGGAAGCTTTTTAGTACTAAACTTACAAGTGAAACAAGCTCTACTGAGGGGTTTTCAGTAGGAATAGTCCAGTGTCACAATTTTGCTTTAAAATTGTCAAATAACAGAAGTCTGTATGTGACTGCAACACTATATTGGTTTTCAAACAAATATATTACTTGCTAGTTCTGGACGAGTACTTAGCCAAATGCACTGTACAATTTCTCCGTCTTTAATATTTACATCCAAAAGTTTACCTTATTGTGAGATGCAGCTAGATGTTGATCAGCTGTGTTTATCTCTGAAGTGGCTTGTAGTTCAGCAAGAAATTGCTTAATCCAGTCTGAAAACCTGAGCAGGAGCTCATCAAACTGCCCATGCTCAGCAACAAGTGATTGAAGGAAGTTGATCCTATAGAATGTCAGATGTAAATATGAAAGCACTTGATGCAATTTAGTCACTTCCCATAATCAAACCCACAGCTGACTGGTCAGCATTAAAATCAATGCCAGATGCAAGGAAAGTAGGAAAGAGTACTTTAGTTTGCCATATTGATTTTTTAATTCTGGGGAATAACACAACATTTGAAAACATCTTTGGATCTTTCCCGTTTCCATTCTTTTATTTATACCAACTGTTAGAGGTGCCCCCCCCCAAAATTTAAGTTATTTAAATTTTCTTTATGGGTGTAATCCCAGAAAAGACAATGTTATTGATGGAAGCTAAACTTTGATTTTCAGTCATTGCAATTCTTGCCTATCATCTGATACACTGAATTAAGGTAAGAGTCTCATGAATTTAGGCTGGGGGTGAGGAATTTCATGTTCAACTTCCACTGAAGTAAGCAAAGGTAAAGTCTGATCAGAGGAACACAATTCAAAGGAAGAATGTGTCCAGAGGAGTACTCAGCAGAACTAAGTACCTAAGCACCAAGTCTAAACCTTGCCCTTAGAAAAGACCTTGTCATTTACTTTCCCATTTCCCTTAGAAATTTCTCTACCTAATTTTCAACATGTAGAAGATCATTATATTGTAAAACAATCCTATTAACAAAGAACCTAGAAGATTACAGAATTGATCAGGATCTATTATTTAACGTACATTACAAATATTAAAATATGTGTGTTCATTATGGAAAGAATTAAAATCTAAATATATGCTAACATACAGTTTGAAGTAAAAGAGACAGTTTTACTGAGCTTAACCTGAGCGAGCAGCCTAACAACTGAGCATTTATAGTATTCATGGCAAATTAGAATTTCAAAGTGAGTTTAAAAATACAGTGGTGTGACTTTGCACAAGATAAAGCATATAACTGAAACAATCAAGAACAGATTTTTAGAGATTTCGGAATTTACTTGGGAAATTGTAACTGAGGAAATGCAACACTGCCTTCATTTCCTGCCCCACACTCCTTCAGACAGACTCTTCTACCAAAAAATAGGAGGAGTGTGTGTAAAAAAGATGGCATCATAAATGTGGGGTATTCTCCACCCCCCATACCTGGGAATTCAGGGATTGGTATTGATCTAAAACCTTTGTCTTTCTAATGGTAATACTGTAAAAAAATACGGTTTGGGATTGGGATTCCTCATCTGGATATTGGCTACTTAAACATGTAAAAACACTTTTAAGCACAAACCTTTTATCAATAATTTGTGGTAAAGCTTTCCACCTTTCATCCAGGTCTTCAAATTTTTCTTTCATTGTTTTCACACACTGCTTTGAAGCTGTTGGAAATAGCGACTCATTTAACTGTAAAAGGCTCTCATAGACTGAAGTATGGGACTCAATGTCTGCTTGCAAATCCTGGGGTAACAATGGAATGAAAAACTTTTAGTTTAAGCATGGAACCACATTATGCAAAATAACAAAAACTAATAAAAAAACCAGCTACAGATTTCCAGTACAGTACTTTGAGTCAAGTCAGTGAGCAGAGTCAAATCCTTGGAGGAACTGAGGACTATTAGGACAAGCAGGTAATCAACACCTCTCAGAAAGCTAAATTCAGCAGGGATTCATCAAGGTTGGTATTTTTCTCCCCTTTAGGACAAAGTGTGACTTTTCCATACAGCTCTATTGCATGATGGCAGTGGCTAACATTGACACCACGTTTTACAACAGATTTTGTGTGTAGCAAGAGGATTGTCAGGAAAATGTTGCAAAATGGGCCAAAAAAAGCAAAACATTTTTACAACGCCCCAAAACAAAAACAAACCCAAGGCCTCCTTCCCAAAAAAACAACCTCAAACCCCCCCAAAATACCCACAAACAAATAAAATAATAAGCAACCAAACAGCAAACTAATCCCCAAACAAACAAAAAAAACTCAACAACAACAGCAGAAAAAACCCCAACCCCTCAATTAATTTTCCTTTTCTTCAGTAATATTTAAAACTGACAACTTGGACTACTTGGCTTCAAGGAAGGTATAAACGATGTTACATTTGGCCAACTGCTTCATATTTATCTAAAACAAATGGAAAAAAAATCAAAGGGAAGCCATAATTGAGGATAGGATGAAAGTCTAGTGTTTGAAAAAAAAAATCAGAAAGCAAACTTCCACTGTCATTTCAAAACCTCTGAGCATTTTTTTTCATCTGAGAACCTTTTCTCACATGCAAAAAAACCGAAAAAAACCCCCAAACAAACAGGAAAAAAAAAAGTATTGCCTAATAAAGGAATTTCTCTAGAGAAAGGATATTTGGATTTTCTAACAAGCAGACCGATGTCCTTCCTGGACAGATAATAGGATATACCAAGGCACCTTTATTCCTTTTTCTTTAGCTGGCATATTATAGTTAAAGGTAATAGTAAAGTCACTGAGCAATTGCAAGCAATAATGTAATACCTCCTAGAAGATTTGCAAAGCCCAGAATCAATTGACTTGTCAGACTATAATTGAGCAATTCCTTCCTTTAAAAGACACAAAAATTCACCAGAAAATGCAGGAAGACAATATTTCAATTGAAACATACCTGCAGTGCCTGCAGTTCACCTTCCAGCTTAATTTTGTCAGCAGAAACATACTGCCCTGAAGGCCTGCCTGCAGCTTCACACCCCTCCAACCAGGCCAGGAAGGCAGACAGCTCCTTCTCCTGCCTAGAAAAATCACAACCTAGAGTTACCAAGTCATCCTCTCAGTCTCACACACTGAGCCCAGGAAGGTCTCTGTGTCCATCACAACAGATGTAAGAGCTTACTCACTTCTGCCACTGAGCCAGAAGAGTCTCTAATAAGCTCTGCTTCTCCTTAGCACTTTTCAGCACTTTTTCATATTTCTGCTGTAATGCTGTGACCTCTTGAGCAGCCTTTTCTTTGCTGGCCACCTTTCGGACACCCGCTGAGAGAGAGGCCAGAGGGCCGCTCAGTTTTTCCACAGTATGACAAAGGTCCTAGTGAACATGTAAAAGAAACAGAAGTCACATAGATAAATAACAGAGTTATGGTAACAATGATGGGAAAAATTCTCAAGTTCTACTTGTAAGTTTGAATAAATACTACATCTGTCAGATGATGAAGTCACTTCATAACTTAGATATTGCTCAGGTCCACCCTAGGTGCATGTGTTCCCAGCATACCGATGGACTAGACTCTAGTGGCAAAAGGAGTTTTGCCCTAGGAATGGTGCTAAAGGGAAAAAACTGCAACAAATGAGTCAGATCTCCTGAATGGGCTTGTGACACAGCATCATCCATGTAGGACAAAGATCCAAATTCAGGAAAAAACTTGAGATTTTCTCACTGTCTCTCTTAGAGTTGCTCTAATTTACATAGCGTAAACTCAAAACCTCACTCCAACCGGTGAGGACTGCTAGACTTGCAGTCAATGTCTCGACATGGCAGAAGTAGGGAAGAGTTACTTGGAACTCCCATCAGCATTAACTAAAGATCCTTCTCAGAGAAATTATGTCTAATGTTAACTACATTTTCCAGTGTTGCTGTTTCTAGAAAGCTGGGAGCCTTGCTCATATGAAAATTATTGAAATGTAGTACAGTGAGTTACAAAAGCACAAAATGAAACAGATTTAAGATCACAAAAATTCCAACTCACAGGTGTGCAATAGTAACAACAGTAGTAATTGTTATAATTACAAGAAATCATATATAGGAGGAAATGTGAACTATGTATTTTTTTGTAATATTTTTCTAGAGAGAAAGGCTATGATTATTGTTCAAAAAACATATCAGAACTTACAAACAAAAATACTATACCAAATTCCCTGAGATGGGATTATTTGCAGTTTGAATACCAATCTAGTATTTGTTTTCCTTTTGTGATGGACTGAACCAAATACCCAAATACCTGTGGACTCCTAGCATCACAGATAAAAGTTTCTAAGTTGAAACTGTGTCCAGTCTCTTCATTGCCCAAGAAAAACTACTTCCAAAGATATACCAAAATCCAAGTTTCATGAAAACCTTAGAGGAAAAATTCCTAACAGATTTGTTTCTTATCTCCTGTTTTTTGTAGTGTTTTAGATGCATAAAGTTAAAACCCATCACCTGAAGGATTAAGTGGTACTTTGAGGCTTTCTTTCCCCCTAGATTGGGGAAGAAACTTTCCAATCCTGTCTGAAATGGTGGCAAGAAATAGCTGAGGAAGTACTTAAGCCTCCCCTGAGGCTGCCTACCCAGACAGGCAGCCCTTGCCTCCTCCTGCCTTTGCCCTGAGCTGTGTGGCATCAAGCAGCCCCTGGTCTGGGGTTCCTGGCATTTCTGTAAGGAGGCCAGTGTGGCACCGTGTCCCTGGACTCAGTGCCAGGAGCAGCTGGCCACACACTCACCGTGCAGTCCTGAAGGGCCGTGTACGTTGCTGCTGACGAAGTGCACGACGTGAGAGGCTCAGCTAGCTTAGCTTCAAATTCAGACACTGACTGCTGCACCTATTAAAAAAAAAAAAGGCAAACCAGAAGCTAAAACCAGCAGGAATTACATAAATGATTATTTAAGTAGCATCTTTTAAATGTTTGCTGCTAAGGGAATTTTATATCCTAACCCTCTGTAGTGCTGAGTGCCTTTTGAAGTTAAAAGATGCTAACAGTGCTCAATTCCTCCCAGCTGGGGCAATAATAATATTTAAAGTATTTTCTTCACAACCTTCTATCAACCAAAGAATGAAGTTAAAAGTGTTTGTAAGAAGTATGGATTCTTCCACCCAATAGCACAATATCCAGGAGAATCACATAGGCTTTCTAGAAAACAACATATTTTTTTTAGTGTGTATATTTTACTGTCTTTCTGAAGCTTCCTTTTAGGTAATTCAAAGCACAGATTTAGGTCTTGCAATTACCTTACAAATCCACTTATTTATTTTAGTCTGTCATGCTAGAATATGCATTTTATAGTCAATTTTAGAAAAATATAGTGTTATCATATAAATTGCTGCAAACAATCCATTAGACTTTTAACAGTCTACCTGTTTAAGACTTTCTTCATACTTCTGCTGTGCTGATGCATTCCCTGTGATTGTTCCTTCCAGTCTCTGTGCATGATCTCTTAGTTCTTCCCAATACCTTTTGACCTGAGTCAGTTTGGCTTTAATACGTGCACGTTCTCCAGAGGTAACAAACTGGGAAAAAGACTTGGCTTCCTCTTCTAGATTTGAGATTCCAGTTACTTTACCATCTATCTCTTTAATAATAACCTAAAATGTAAAGCAGTAGCAAAAAGGTTCAAAATAAGTTTTTAATTATAAGAACAATATTTTCTTATTTTTTCTCTGTGCTACAAACATCCTTCATCAAAAAAATATGTGAGAGGAGAGTTCATTAACCACTTGAAATGACTAGTTATTCCAAAGTCTTCCAAAGTCTTTAATATGACCTGCAAATACCCTTTTTCTTTTTTAAACTATCACTGAAAAAGGTTTTAAATACAGACTGCCCAAGAACCAATGTGCAGGAAGAGTAATTAGAATTGGCTGAGGTGCATATTTTCAAGATGACATGATGGTTCATATTTTAGCATCTCTTATGCCACAGGAAAGTACTACACAATTCTCTTTAAGATTAAAAATAAACAGAAGATGGAAAAACATAACTGTGTCACTGAAGAAGTATTGTCAAGGAGCTGAACCCTAACAGCTGCTTAGTTATGTTTAATAGGTTTTCAAGCACTTACCAAATAAAACAAGCCATGATTAAAAAACAGTAGAGATTGTTTTCATTTTCTAACTTAAAATATTATGGTATAATAAAGGATAAATTTAATTAGATCATAAGTTAGGGTGAGTGTGCCCTTAGGCAGAAGATTAAATAAAGAACCACATTACAGTATAAATAGGAAACCATGAAACAAGGGTGATAATGGTTTTTGGCAATTTTTTATCTGTCCTATACCTCAGTTAGTAAATGCATAAAGAGAAACTTGCACTGCCTTTACATTTCAGTAGCTACATCATCCAAAAAAGAAACTTACAGTGTTTCTCATTCAGTGGCTATTTATTCAGCTGGCACCAATGAGCTTGGAAGTAAGCTTTTTTCACAACAGTTTGGTTTTTTTTAAATTACTGCTGATGCATCATGTTCATGGAGTTCTCAAAAGCAATGGCAAAAACCCATTGGGAGAGATCTCAAAGCTCCAAGTGAGTTCTTTGAAATTGAAGTAGGCAATAGCATTCTCATATAAAAAAAAAGTTAAGATATGTATATACATGAAAGCAACCAAAAACTTTCCTGAAAATGCACTCAAAGCATAGGTAGTGCCCAACTTCTAATATAATTGTGATAAAAATATGGGCTCTTTCTTATAAAGCCATTATAAAGCTCAGGAGCAGCTTACTGCAACATTCAGTCAAAAATTAGCAGGGTGACTGTCAAAAAAAATGTGGTGCTATAAGAATTTATAGTTTCTCTTTATGCAATATATTCTGAATTAATTTGGATTATAAAATATCTTTTTTTTTGCATGAGAACATGTTGCTGAGGAAAAATACTGGATTTTCAGCCCTGAAGCTGAAATTATCTAACAATGCAGCAGATACAAATGAGGCAGTGCTTTCTCACTCCCACGCTATTCTGTTAAATTCACTCAGTTACATAAAAGAAGGTGGATAATTGAGGCTTTCAAACTCGCACTGAGTCTGCCACCAATAGTAACTACTTGTGATAACTGTCATTTTGTTCAACCAGGAATTTCAGAGAAATGTGTAGGTGAAAATCTGGCTCTGCTGAAGTCACTGGGGCTTTGCAATCAGCATCACCAAAAGTAGAATATTACTGCTGCCATGAAGGATAATTACATTCAGCTGACCCCATGCTTTTCATCTGGTCAGCCAAAAGTGTCAGGGAGCACACTATTTTTTTTATCTTATGCCAATAAATATTCCTTACTAACGTGTAGTAGAAATTATGTACGAAGTATGCTGATCAGTGTTGTGACACAGAGTAGCTCATCAGGAAACTTACAACAAATGTAACAAATTTTTCAAAATCAGGCACAAAGCACTGCTGCTGAAGCAGATCTCTGGCTATGTCCATGCACTGGAGGTGAGATGACTTGTTCCACATATCACAGCTCATAAAGCGCATTAGTTCACCTGAGGTACCATGAGGTACCAGACGCCTTTTGTGGAGGATTTTCTGTTTTATGTCCGTTCACTCAGATGTTCATAAACATCATCTGCTGACCATGGTGTTTACATGTGTTAGAATTACAATGAAATTTTCAGAAACTTTCAATGCAGTGAAAAAAAAAAAAATCACTGCTTTTCTGCATCTAGAATAAGGTACAACCTTTCTGGGAACTTGGTTGGAATAGGCTAGTAGGGCTTAAGAAGACACCATTTAGACAGACAAGAATTTACACACTGTAACGCAATGTCAGCATCATTTGATGCACTTATTTTCTGTCTTAAGCATTGGAATCCTGTCCACTAATTACTGGAATGCAAGACAACACTATAATATTTGCCAGCAGAAAAAGTGCATACGTATTATTTCATAAGGAAACTGGTTTTGAATTGCTGTGGTGATGAAGCAATAATTCAAGCATTGCTTTGTTCTTCAATGGTGAAGTCAAGAGATTTTATTTATTTAATCTTTGTAAAGTTCTGAATAAATTAAGAATAGGAAAAATCTGTTGATAAACTCTGTCACATGAAAGAAGTGCCTAATAGGATTCTTTGGACATAGTGTCATGCTGGTCTGCAAGCAGCTGCACACCCGTGCACCTCCTGAAGAACAAATAGGACACAGAAAATGGCAATGTGCACTGCCTATTGAAAAACTCTGTACCCTTAGAAACATGCCACTCCAGAGAAGGTAGGTTTTCATTTGTGTAAGGATACAAAGTCAGCCCTTGAAATGCAATGCTTGGAGACAATATGCACCTCAGTCAGCAATTTGAAACTAAACCACTGTGTAACTACAGGAATGTACACAGAACTGAAGACAGTGCAAATACAATCACAGTAAATGTAATGTAGGTTTTCAAGCTACCAAGAGCAATCATTTCTTTATTAATTCAGCATAAAAGATACATAAATCAAGTTATAACTTTAGCTTGTAAGATTAAAATCAAGTTCTACAGCCACTAGCTGTTGTCTGTTTTAAAATAACCGTCAACTTATATTTATGTATATTTATCGTATGTGTAAACTAAACACTAAAAGAGAAGGCAGCCTGTAAGAATTTTCCTTTAGTTTATATAAGACCTTATTGTTTGGTATATTCATGTATAAAATGTGTCATCAATTCATTGTGGTACTTTTGAAACATGTAAAATGTCTCTTTTCTCATTTGGCCTCTAGCAAAATAACAGCTAAATGGACTTTTAAAACTAAACACAGTAAGAACTAATCACCTTGATTTGGCTGATCTGTATGTCCAAAGGAGATGATGATGTTTCCAAAGTTTCCAGTTCTTTTTCTTGTTCAGCTATCCACATGGACAGAGCTTCAAAATTATTGCCAAAATGATCCCACTTGTTTTTCACCATTTCCATGCTTTTAATACTAAAATTAACCAAATCAATTAGAGAGAATAAACAGTTTAATATAATGAAGCTACCCACATTCTTGCCAAAATAAAAATGGAACTTTTTAAATCCACAGGAGGGTCCTTTTAAAAAGTTCTCATTTTAGAGGATCAAGTTGTGCGTCTAAATTCAAATATGGTTCTCTTTTAGACCATACACCAAAAGTCAAACAATTGCATTAGGGATAGAAGGGACATCAAGAGTAAAAGAAAGTACAGCTTTACTCATCAGCTGTACAAGAATCTCATTGTAGTGGGAAGAGAAAGGAAAAGGAACATCAACAGGATGAAATTTCTATGAAATAATGTGGAATGATGATTACATCAGAAATCTAAATACTTAGATAACTGAGTGCATAGATGTTCATAATTTAGTCCCCAGACCAGAATGATTAAAACCAGTGAAATGTGGACATACACACAGTCACCAGTGCTTGATCCTTTATTGATCTCACTTTTTTGTAACAGCAATCCCCCCCTCTTATAGGAAGTTTGTGTTTGCTGTGGCAATGATTTCATATCAAGCCAAAGAATCAACAACAAATGTGACTCAACTCCCTCAGAGTTAGTAGTTTTACATCATAGGTATGTTAAACAGAGACAGATTATGACTGATTTTTCTATGTCTTGGATTGCAAACAAAGCACCTTTTTTTTTTTTTGTCACAAGTAAGATAGCCATTCTGCAAAGCCTAACAGCATTAACTTCCAGTATACAAGTTTCTGCTCCTTTCAAGTAATTGAAACCAGTGCTAATGTAGGCCCTGCATACAGCTTGCAAAACACACATTTTCTATTTCACTGAAAATATTAAAGCTTCATCATAAAAGATTGAATATTACAAAATTTCAAAATACATTTTCCTTCTAAATATAGCCTAAAAACCATTCCATGGTAAAAAGTTTTTAACTTTTTCCCCCCTCATTAAAGCCAGAGGAAGCTTTAAGAAAAGATGTAGCCTAAAAATGTAAAAGTTGGCCCTTTTATTTTTTCTTATTTATTTTCAAATTTAAAAAAAAAAAGAAATAGGAACGTCAACAGCCATTTACTGATAAGAGTGTATGCAAATTCAAGTTATTTTTAGGAAAACAATGTGCAAAAATATTTCACTCAAGTTCAGTTCATGCAAATACAACTGGAAATCAGAATCCAGGGACCAAATCAGTGGCACAACTGCTGTTGTATGCCTTCGTTGGAATTTCTTTAAGAAAGCCACAGATTGTAAAGAATATGATCCCAAACACACTGCACAGGTCTTCATGATCTCCTTGAAAAACAGATGGGCTAAGCTGTCACAGTAGCTGACTGTGGAGAGCTGCTCAAACTTTTCTCTCCTCTTCCTGTTCACTGGCATACTATGTAATTTATGAGTTTGGAATAACTTCACTTTATGCCAAGATTTTTATTGATGATGCAAGTTAAAATATAACTCTTACACACTTACTATGAGTTCTGTAGATACCCTATAGATAGTCGTATGTATTTGCATCTTTTACAGAGGACATTTAGCTTTTGATTATGTCACACTACCACAGACATTCTGCATAATCCATACATTCAACTAAAATCTATTTAATTTCTACATTGAAAGTGTAGATCAATGATGAGTTTCATTTAAAAATACATTACTTTACTTAAAAAGTAAATATTCATTGCTGGAAGGGTAAATTTCTTAGATTGAAAAATCACACTAGTTTTCTCTCTAATAGGGGAGAAAATTACATGTGAGGTATTCAGTAAGAGATGGTAGAATTTGACTGCAAATCACTCAAGCACTTCATGTTGGAGAAAGCATTACAGAAATGGTCAGACCCCCATTTGCTGCACAGGCTAGTTATTCTGCTTTATAGCTGTTACTTCACATCAGGAAGAAAATGGCACTAAATTAAAATCAGATTAGCATGACAGTGGTCATTATGAAGAAAAAAAAATCAACAATTATTTGGGCATTGCCATTTGCTCATATCCTGTTCGAGGTATAGTACCAGCTTAATCTTATACAGAAAATTATTCTAGAGAGTAATTCCAGTAAGACAAAATATAAATGGCACAGGTATCTATGACTTATGTACCAGATCTAGTGTATGCAAAAATGTTGATTTCATACATACATACAAATCTATCTGTATAGGGATAAAATGAGAATAGCAACATTCTGAATTTGAGTAACAGGTTCAATAACTGAATTACTCACTTGAGAGAAGGGAAGAATTTTTTACAAATACAAAATCTACAAATATTTATCAAGCTTTCCTTGGAGTTTAAACCTTTAATTTTTAACTAAAATCTGGAAAATGATGCCTTTGTGTTTTTTTGGCAGCAGAAGCAGCTTTTGATATTGCCCATGAAATACAATCTGGGCATTCAGCTAAGACGAAGGCACTTCCTGACACTCCTATAGAGAAAATGGAATACTGAAAAATGAGGCAAATATGGTAAATGTGCTGCTCTAATACTCTTAACTGAGATTCTTCTTTCCAAAAGAGTCCAGTACCTCAAGAATGAGCTCAATTATCCCTTTTTCACAAGACTGGGGCTTAAAGATAAGTGACACATTAAATGTAACTAACCTTTATGAACTACGTATAATTAAAAGAAAATAATTTGTTTGCACACACTCTTTTGACATATTTGGTACCATAACTTGGTTACTATGCCAGAGCAAGCAGTAAATGACAGAGCTGATGAGACATCACAAAATGCTGACAAGGTAGTCTAGAAATCTGATACAATCTTATAGTGAAGAATAAATATTAGGACTTGTTAAGAACATACTCTTCTTCAAGAGTAACTTCCACTTTTTTCACTTGTTCTTGGATTGATTTTGCCTGATGCTGAAGGGACTGCTTGTTCTTTGAACCAAGCTGTATCTCAGAGGAATTCTTCACCAAATTCTCAGCCTGTACTGCCATTGCTTCAGTTTGTTTAGAAAGTTCCTGTAAGGATGCAAGATGCATTAATACAACCATAGAGTTTCATATATTTACACAAAAAGTATTTTTCCTCAATGTTTATGGTTGGAAAAAGTACCCGTGTCTTACGTGTATATTCTGAATATGTAAATACATAAAAACAATCTCTGAAGAAAGTTCATTTTATGTTGCATTTAAGAAAAGTCCATTTGAGGAAACTAGATTGAGTTAAATTTATCAAGGGATGCTGTATGTGCAAAAGTTTTTAACTCAAAAAATCAAAGTGTCTTCTATAGCCCTACAAGAAATCTATTTCTGCATTGCAGAAGATGATATACATCTTAAACTAGTTTTTAGATCCCACCATTTACCAAGTGGATTTTGCAGTACCTCATATTTTGTATTTTCAATTTGTTTACCAATTATTTTTTGTCACAAACATTAAACCCACACAGCAGAACAACCAAAGCTGAGCATAATTAAGGGAGGTAAAATTTATTATTGGCTTCATCAAAGGTTAACAGCAGTGTATAAACCATGGCAATTAGGAAAAACAAGCCCTATTATTACTTCTGTAATAGTAAACAAAATGGGCTGGAATAATTCTGTGTTACTAAGGGCAAATGGAATGTTAGGGTTTTTGTCCATGGGGTAGACATCTCTCCTTATTCTTCTCAGGGCTAGGAGTGCTATTTGTCACATTCCACACAACCTTGCCAAAGTGCAGCCTAATAATGTTGACACGCGAGTGCTCAACACTGGATTACCAGCATAGATGGTTACTGAGCACAAAATGGCAAGACCTCAAAATACTAACTTTCATACATATGTTTCAGATGCAGACTTTGAGAAATCCTTCATGGTTTGCTTTTTTTTTTTTCTTTCACAAAATGACTTTTTACCTCTTAAAAAGATTATGCAATCTGTATATGCAATTTCTATCGACATTAATGGGAAAGCATGCAAGGATTGAAGACAATACACTCAGCCCATGTCGACAGGCAAGGCAGAAAGATACCTCAGTTCCTGCATTTCACACAGTCAGTACCTTTGTCTGATCCAGTTCTGAGGAGAGGCTCTCTAAACTGCTAAAGTTTAAGATACGTTCAAGTACAGAGCTTGCTTGATTGAGATATTTTACTACTGTTTCTTTGTCTCTTTCAAACTGCTCCCATTTATTTATTGTGACCTAAAAAACAAACAAAACCAAAAAAGGAACACAAGGAGATCAAAGGGGAGAAAATGAGATTTTCCTTGTACATTACTGAAAAAGGAAAAAAAGAGAAAGTCTTGACATGAAATAATTTTTCCTGAGAAGCCATCTACTCAACAGTAAGTAGATGAAACTCTTCTAAACCAAATAAAACTTTTTCCTTGAGTGTTTGCTGATTCATATTATGCTGTGCTAAAAAAGCACTGTTCTCTAAGTTGCCAGCAATATTTAAATCTTGCATTTGAAGGTCCTGTAAGAAATCTAAAGTAATACATGCAGAGACTTATGGTGACAAGTAGTCAAAAATATCAAAAGGATTTTCTAGTTCTTTAATGAAATAAATTACAGTGAAATGGTAGAAGAAAATCCCTACTTACAGGAAAATCACTCATAAGGACCTATTTGCTGTTAATGTAGAATTTTGATTAACCTACAGCATTTAATTACCAGTCAAAAGAACTATGACAGCTTATTATTTTCTTGATTCTGAAGCACAGATTAAGAGTGAACATATGGGAATTTTAGAGAAAAAAAAGTGTTTTAATAGTAAGTGCTTATATTAAGAAGTTATTTGAGGTTTACTGATTGTCTTTCTCATCTTGTGTTTTTCTCATGGGAAATAATTTTGGTGACTTTAAACATTTGCATGGAATATTAGCCTTTTGGATTAACATTCTGCTTAGAAACACGTAAAGAGCAAATACATATGGATGCAAGAAGTTATAAATTCTTATCCCAGTTCAGTCCATGGTTAGCTATACAAGCGGAAGAAATCCATTTGATTTCTCAATGACCTTCTCCTTCTTTAAATTTAGGATCACAGCATGTATTTCAGACAGTAGTTGTGAGGATTATATTTGCACATCTGGTGTTATTAACCTATAATAGATGTCCAGCCTGAGGACACGCAACTAAAGAGCAGTGTCACCTTTAGTAACCAGAAAAGAGACATCTTAAAATAAATTCACAGATAAATGATTTAAAATTGTTAACTGTTGTGACTGAATAGTTAGGACTTTCAAACACTTCCAGACAGAATGCTATTTCTTTATTATTTAAGAGCTTCAAGAAGTTTTCACAGAGGTATTGATCATGAAAACATCAAGGACCAAGAGTCAGCGGTGAGAAAATGAGCTCAGTTTTTTGATATTAAAAAAAATCAGGTTTTACTAAGTTTATAAAAAGGAACTGAGGAAGAAATCAGCATGACATCTTTTTTCCATGAGCAAAAGACCCACCTGCAGTTGCTCTTCCCGTTTCTCCATAGTCTGCTGCATGTTTTCCAAAGTTCCCTCTAATTTTTGTAAATCCTCTCGTACTGTGCTGGGCAGTCCACCTTCAATCTGCAACCGCTTGGCTTGGGAAATCTGCTTCTGCACATCTTGCCTTTTTGCACAGAGTCTCCTTGTCCTTTGCTAAAAGCATGCACCCAACAGGAATGATTAGACATTTTAGCTCCTTTGGGAAGCTGGCACGATGCAGCCCCTTTCTGTTTTTGCAGGGGTATACAATGAGAGCGACACACAAAGGGATAGACTGGGCCAAGTACTGTTGATAGTCTCCTATTCATCAAGTATATGCCCTAGCTTCCAAAATGTCAAACACTGCTTTTTGTGGCTTATGCATGTGAGAAATAGAGTGAAAATTATTTATATTTTCAATAAATAGAGTGCATTTATCCAAAGCATATTTGATAAAGCAGAAGCCGCAGCAGTTGAGCAACCACAGCAGGAGTCACAGGTGCATGTATTCCTCATGACTGGACCCAGGTCTGCTCTGCACTCCTGAGGCACAGGCTGGAGCCTCAGATTGGACAAAGCAATATAGCAGCCTTATTAGAGAGCAGCAGGATGTGGTTAAGCTGTGTAACTCTGTCCTGGAGGTGCTTTTGATTTGTAGCACTATCAGAAACGCCTAAGAACACATCCTCTCTCCTTGCCTTGACCTCTCTACATGCCTGACCCAGCCAGCCTTGTTAGGTAAACCCACAGCTAAGTCATTTCTACTCCAGGTACCTTCAGGTCTGTGTCAAAATCTGGTTTTGCTTTAGTAGACTCCCAACCACAAGAAATGGAACTCAAGGAGAAGTTTATAATTTCTATTACCTCTCCGAAAATGGATAAAGAATGTAGAGTATTTAAAGAATGAATACAAACCTTAATACATACAATAGTGCTTATAAGCACCAAAGACTTTAGATGAGACACAAGTAAGATTTAGTAGTGACTGGTCAGACACTAAGCTGTCTGACTCCACAGAAAGAGATGTTAATATAAAAAACTTAAATAATTTCCAAACACTCTATTTTTTTTCCTGTTTTAATTAGCTTTGAGCAGCTCAAAAAGTTATTTTCCCATATTTGGCCTTGATTCTTGCTGTATGCATGACTCTTGAATCATGATGTATGATTTCATACAGCATGATTCTTGCTGTATGCAAGCCATACCATTGATTATTATTGTAGCCTGTAGATGTTTTGATCCATTATCAGTGCATAAAAAACCTCCTATTTTACTCCTACAGAATGGAGGCCCATCTGTCACAAAAACAACTATCCAGAGAAGGAGGTAAGGCTACAGCAACACCTTCCCTCCAATATTTAGGGTTGGGGCCACATCAAACTGCTAAAATAGAGGAATTTCCAAACCCAGAATTGTGCTAAATTTACCATTAATGAATCTGACACTCAAGCTATAGAAAGGTAAAAAGGGAGTGTCTGGGTTAGATATACTTGCAGAGTACACTCCCCCAAAATTTAATGTGAATTAAGCTTGTTTATCAGTGTTTTGTGTCCCAAAAACCCATATGAAATAAAAGTTGACATTTAACATTTAAAAAATACTGAAAACATTTTTCATTACAAGAAATCAATTCCAGACCATATAGGACTGTTTCCTTTATAACTCCTTCAAGTTTAAATATAAAGACTTGCATTAATAGATGTAACAACATTTCGTAATTATATAAATTAGTCTTTTAAAAACAATTAAAAAAACAATTAATTAAAAACCCTACCTGATGATGAAGCAGCAGTTGCTGAGCTTGTAATAAACTTTCTGTATCCAGGATCTTTTCAGCCTCTGCTTGGACTTCTTTGGAGTTGTTGATTAACTCTTCAATTGCACTTTTGACTTCTTCTTTGTACTGGACACAGTCTCCAACAGCACCTAAGGTATTTTCAATCTAACATCACAGATAACTTTAAGCATTTCATGTTGAAAGACACATCTATATTTTAAGGGTACATTTATATTTGGAATACCTGTTCAAAAATACAGTAGTATATTTTTTACATTTAAAGCATTTTTGTCTCTGGCATTTTTGACACCTTTAACTTTACATTGAAATCAAGTGTCTTTGGGCTTAAAATGTGACGGAGGAGACTTTTGCCTTGCTCAAACATACTCCCTGTTACACTGCCATATGACAAACAGCCATGTGTGACAGCCACCTATTGGTGATCACTTAGAAAATACACACTCTCCTTATCCTTGCAGACTGACCCAGATTCCAAAACACCTGCACTACTCAACACACAAAAAAATTCTGCTGCCATTTAGACTGTCTTGAGCAGTGTTTTGGTGAATCAAGAATACATTAAAGTCCTGAATTACCATGGTTTTATGGGCCACTATGTGCATGTGATTCAGTATCCGGTCTCAGCTTGCAAAATCTTATAAAGAAAGAGGTAAATCCATTAAACACATCAGAAAGTTCTTCTCTATTTGAGTGATTCAACTAAATACATGTAGCTGACTCTCAGGCTCTGTTCCTGTGTTTTAATGTTTTAATCATAAACTATTCTAAATCCTTTTCCCTTTTTTTTTTTTTCCTGTTTCTTTCCTTTCCTTTTTACTTTGGAGAGTCATTTGAACTCAATCCATTTACTATCCTGTTATAGAAGTATTTCATTTTACTCTCCAAAACTATTGCTGAACTCTGGAAATACCCAGTATCAGTCCTTGTTTAAAGTCTCATCCATCTAATTAACAAGCTTTATCAATAGTATTCAGACTTCTAAGAATCAGTAGCTGTTTAACTATAATATAGAGTGCATTTAGATTACTCTTTTAGATTCAAACCAAGTATAGATTTGACCTCTTATTTTCTTATATTGCCCTCATAAAGTTACTCTCATTAACTTACCTTTAGTTCTGACTTTTAGAGAAAACCAAACCCAAGTGATTTAACTCCAAAAATTACCCCCATAAAACTGGAGGGAAAAAAAAAAAAAAAAGACAGTATCTCAAGCTGTTTACAGTCAGGTAGAAATTACATTTCTTGCCCAAAATTTCCAAACAGTTTTCACACCACAGAAGCTTAGAGAACTTCCAGTAAATACATGGAAATTTTATACATTTGAAACCCCTATAAGGCCTCCACAAGAACTGACATTAACAATGAAATATGAAGTCTGAACTCTCTCTCTCTCCTGAATTCTTTTTTTTGCTTTCAAGTGGGTCTATTCCACATTTTAAGTGCAAGATGTTCTATGTTTCACCTGATTTCTCTTTTAACTGTATAACTGTGAAGCAGTAAATTCCATGAGAGCCTGCAGAACTCAAGGGTTCAGTGTTTCTGAAAGGTTTTGCTTGTTATGAGTTAGAAATTTCCCACGATTTCTGCAGTTAAAATATCTCATTTTCATTCAGGCTTTAGAGAGCTGCAGCCTTTTCCTGCAAATTCAGGATGCAATAGACATCCATAATGACTAAAAACAACTTCAAAGCAGTGCTTTATTTCAGCATAAAGGACAAATAAATCCTGATTGAAATAAAATTCTATACCCACTAGCTGATGTACATCATGGTTTTGACAATATTCACTACAAACTGATTGTAAAAAAATTTAAAAATGGACATTTTGACTGCAGAAACATTTACTCTGTTACTTTCCAATTCGGCAAAGGGAAAAAATCCACTATGATAATGTCTTTTTTTTTTTTTTTTTTTTGCCTGCTACGCTCAGTGTTTTGCTATCCATGGAGTACAAATTAATTTTTCCTTGCTGAAGGCTTTCAGATTAATTAAAAAATAGCAGCAGGGAACTTGAGCTTGTGAAGCAATGACTGATGTCATTTCATGTGACACTGTAAATGCAGAGTTCTTGTGTCCCTCATACTGTACCTCAGCCAGCAAATCTAGAAGTCTCTTGAAGTCACTGGAAAGTTTAAAAAGCTCATCCTCTGTCTCTTTGGCCTCCAAATCAGGACATAGTGAGGTCAAAACAGCAAGTCTAGATTTCAGCCAGCTGTGATTTTCTCCATGCTTGTGAATATGCTTTCTAATTTCCTACAGAAAAAAAATCAAAACGTATTTTCTTCAAACAAACAAAATACATCAATAACCGAAATTCATGGCATCAGTTCAAAGATTAGTAGTGTAAACATACTACTTTTCTTTATCTTGAAATACTAGAAACATAGTATTTTTCTATTTGCATGCCCTATCAGATTCTGTTTCAGTCAATGGCTAGAATTTTGCACTTCTTCCACAGACTTTACCCCACTACTAATTAGACTGTTCTTTAGTTAGTAGTGGAGTAGTTTTCCCCTCACAAACACTTTTACTTACGGACAGATAGATAGAGGGCAGGTACCACTTATGTATTTTCCATATATTGGCCATATTTTTTAGCTGCAATTTAAACCTGAGTTGCTGACCTTCCCAAATATATACTTTCATGCAATATGAAATTTTGTGTAATTTTTTTCCTATTTACTTTCTTTTCCACACTTCCTTTCAACCTGTAGGTCATTTGTATCTTTGTGGCAGTGCTGATGAGATGTTGCCAGCACTGAAACTACATGAGTAAATCAGAGTTTTTGAAGCAGAAGCACCCAGATTAAGCTAAGGATCTATCAGTTTTATCAAGGTCATCCTAATGGTGTTTCTCCATATAGTTAGACTCATAACCTGCTCATGAATTTCACATAAACACCAGAAGTATGTAGGTGGTCCTAGTATGTGAAATTAAAAAAAAAAAAAAACAGAAAGAAGGGTCAAGTCCCAAATTACACAATAAACTGTTGCTTAAAATTAATTTAACTAACCATCTTAATCTTCAGCTATTCTATCAACCTGTTACCAGTCACCACTACAAAACTGAATGGTGGAATTTTTTTTTTGCTCTCCTTTTACAGTAGGGTAAAAGATAATTTTTATAATAGAAGATTTCCTTACATAAGTAAGAAAAGTAATTTAATGTATGACCATTCAAAAACCTGCAATCCAGAATTTTTTTCTTTTCTTTGAGCAGCACTTTTAACTCTGCATGCAATAAGGTGAGGGATAAATATTTTTTCTATCTATTTTTATTGTTCTAACTATAAAGGGAAACAAACTTGTCACTCTCTAAATTATTAAAAGAACTTCTGCCACATTTTGCTGTAATGTGCAACTTTCTCCTGGTAATGTTTGTAAGAATACCAGGAATCAACAGAGCTACTTTGGTCTCTGTAGGAAAAAAGTTCCACTACTTTGGAGCAGAATTTTATAAGCAAAGGGCTCACCCCCACAGATGCTTTACACTGTTTGTATTTGGCAGTATCATTGACATTTTCCTTTATCTTCTTTAGCTCTCTTTCTGTTGATGAAATCCAACTTGCCAATTCTGAAAACCTGAAACAAGACATGACATGAAAAAAAAAATTACACAAAAATTGCCACCATGAAACAGTAATATCTTAAGTGTAGCCAAAAAATCATAAAATCCTCTCGAAGTCTCACTATAATTTGTGGAATTACTACACAAAATATAGTTTTCTACTTGAAGCTAAGATCCCAGTATCATTTTTTCCATGGTACTGATCTGTGATGACACATAGAGGAGCAACCGTGCATGAGGCTCTGCAAGACCCAGGTATGAACTGAGGTGACACCTGCTCTTATAGCCCTTCCAGGTGTCCGAGTGCTCTGTTAGCTTCCTGTATGTGCTGTCTATCTGGGATTTCAGATCCTTCAGGATTCGCTGGCTGCTTTCCAATGTACCCCTCACTGGATCAGAAACTGGCAGTTTTTGGCACAGCTCTTCAATCCGTTGTAGCCTTTTCTCACACAGGTGGTAAGATCCCTTATCACCGAAGAACAACTGATGGGAGAGAAAGCAGAAAATTCAATAGAAATACAAACTGGAGAAAATCAGAAAGCATATGTGTATATATATTTTTCATAAAGTACTAAATTAAAATAATTTTTTGTTAAAGATCTCAAGAATTGATCAGACATAAGCCGAACACAGAGTTTGGTGGCTGAAGGGTTAATCAGAACTTCTGTTTATTACTGACATTGAAATGTATTTCTGTAAACATCCACATGGAGGCATGGAACTCATACCATGTGTTCCTTGATCATTTTTTCATTGCCTTCTCTTGATAACACCTTGTTCTGTCGAGCTAGTTCAGCTTTGCACTCCTCCACTGTCACCAGGAACTTGCTTTTCTGTACTTCAATTTTCAAGTGGATCAAATGATATGGGGCTTCGGTTTGAAGATCCTACACACCCACAGGGGCAATAAAGAAGCACAGAGATAAAACACTACTCCCACTACTCCAGTGTAAATTTGCTACAAATAGTCTAAAATCTGGTAACAAAGAAAACATGTATGTTCATGAAGGGATAGGGGTTTGTCCATGTTCACTTTGTAACCAGTGTCTTAGATTTATCAAAAGGTCTTAAGTTGTGACCAAAATGTGTGTGAATAGGGCACGTTACAGAGACATCTTCATTCTTGGCAAGACATAGCAAATATTTCCTGTATAAAACAGTATTCACAACTGCTTCCAGAGGTTTCTGACTGCCTGCTAGTGAGACCTTTCATCCACAACTCCAATTTTGACCAGCAAAATGCTGTAGCAGGCAAAAAATTCCATAGCTGGTAAGCAAAGTTAGTTCAGTTGTTAGAGTCTTTGGCAGAAGGCATAATTTAGGCTGATGGACTGATGTCTTACAAAATTTGTTTGGTTGGTCAAGAAGTAACTGTAATTGTCCAGCATCAGCATAAAGGGAAAAATGCTAGCACCTGTTCTCAAGACAGGTATCATTATGGCTGTATGTAGCAGGGGAGAAAAAAGGTTTTATAATTAATTTCTCACACTTCTTGAATTTACTTAACAGGGCATTTTTCAAGAGGCTTTTTGTAGGTGTAGAGGTATTCAATATTATAAAATACATTTTCCCCCTTCCTTCCAATTGTATGAGAAGCCAGATAATAAAAATTACATTGTTTTCTTTCATGTTAATTTTTTTTAATACATAAATCATACAGAAAGTTTCCAAAACTAAGATTGATGATATCCAGAGATGGTATTCACTAACCTTCCACTGCCTATGGAGTTTCCTTACAGCTTCCTGCAGGCTGTGTTGCTCTTGTTCTGGGAGGATATCAGTAAGTTCATCACATGCTTTCAGAAAGGCATTTAGCACTCTTTGATCCAACTGGTTAAAAAATTCCTGAAGTGGAGGCAGAAAGTGAGTAGATGAAGCTGGATATTGATATGTCAATATATAATTCCTTAATATACTCTCTAAGTTTCAATGTTACTTCTGTTCCACTAAGGACTTGATGTTTGAATAAAGGAAATAACTATTTCTAGCCACATAAAGTCCAGGCAATTAATTTATTCTCAGCCAGTACACTGAGATGGTATTTTAACAAGAATACATTTCAAAGCCACATGCATATATTATGGTTATAATACAGAAACAGATATTAATCTAAAAAAAAAAAAAAAAAAAGAGCAGTGGATGTGTGAGATTGTCAGAATAGTGTTCTACCTCTCAATGGTTCTACTCAAAACCCCGCCCTAGGTTTTTTCACCTTTTGGTTGCTTACATCCAATCTTACATCAGTAAATGAGCTGATAATTTTCCTTTTTGTTTTACAATATTAACATTAGTTTGGTCAGATCTGTACAACTTCTACATGCACAAGAAATCCACATCAGTTTTAGAATCAAATAGGCTTCTATGTCATGCACTCAAAGGTTTCCATGAAGAATGTCAGAGAATTTACTCACGCCATGTTTCCTGAGAAGTTCTTCAGGATTTCCTTTTTCTTTTAAGCAACAGTTGGCAATCTGTATTACTTTCTCCAGTTCTGCTCTAGACTCCTCAAATTTCTTCATCAAACGGCTATTTGCTTCTATGTTTTTTCTCCACTCACCAGCTTTCCTGACCATATTCTGAGTCACAAGCAAAGAAAATGAGCTGGCACTTTCACACTGAGTTTTATTTGCTCTCTTTTACCATGACCTTACAAAACATGCATTTAATTTGTGTCACTCATTTAAATATATGCTTTTCATCATGCTTATCCCTCTCATGATCCCATTTTCCTGATTTTTAATACTGAGGCTTGTGCTAATGTCATCATTCAAATAAAAATTAGAAGATCAGATGTCTCTGATATTTTCAGAATGCCTCTGCCATTTGATTAGTGAGTTTCTTTCCTAAAGCCTGCTTCCAAATGTAAAGCATCTGGTACAATCAGAAGTTTACCATTTCACTTTTCCTAGCATCATAGCACCTTCCCTAACATGACTCAAAATGAGGGTGGTTTGACCCATGGATCCAACCAGTTCCATGGTACAGTTCCTCTGACCTGGAAGAGGTCTGTATGATTATCACACAAGTACATCAGATAAGTAACCTGGCACAAAGCAGCTGAGAAGACAGCAAATTTTGTGGTTTAGTTGCTGAAATCCTTCTTTTGCAACCTTAGTAACAGCTCCTCCATTAGTCTGCTTTTCAGTCCATCCCTGTGCACTGCAATATCCAGTAGTTCCAATTTCATGAGCAAGTAAGAAAGCTCACCAGGAGAAATGAGCAGTTCAGCACTTTAACTGCTGCAAGGTACTTGCAGCACTGCTTACTATACATGTACTTCACCACCTTCACTGATGACAAACCTTTAGCATAAGGAATTTTAGTGAGTTTTCCAGCCAGCTGATCAAACCTGTTGCTCTCAACTTAAACAACTTGCTAAATCTTTTTTAAGTTTTCTGATAAAAATATCTGCATAGTAATAGAATCATATAGGGATATATTCTTTACATGAAAAACTGCCATTTTCCAGTATTTTAACTCCAAGTATGTCACACTTTGTATGATTATACTCTATTCTATAGGTATATTTTCTAACACAAAAAGAGATAAACCACAGTCCAGCTTTATAGAAAAAGAGCAATTAATGTTGAACATGGTAAATTTACCAAGTTACAAGTGCATTTGCTTTTGCTACAATAAGCTGAACTTACACAATTGTTTCTATATTACAAATCAATGACAAGTTATCTTTAGGTACACTCCACAAAATATAAATTTCGAAATTCACCTCTCAGAGAGAGCTATTTACTTATAGGTGATTTTCTGCAGTTTAAAATTCAGCCTGGATAGCTTTATACTGAACAATTATCATCTGAAAATAAATGTAATAGAACCCATTACTTGGAAATCTGACTCTAAGACAGTCACAGAATCACTGACTAACCTCAGTTTGAGTGGACGCATAAAGATTATTGAGTTCGTCTCTGGCTCTGCACAAGACAACCCCAAAAAGTCACACCGGGTGTAATGGTTAATTTCACATTAGAGTGGGGCTAGACTGGGGCTGAACAGCCCTGAACAAAGCAGTAATAACTGATAATGACAGCTAAGGGGGAATATGATTCAAAGGCCACATCTTTGCATTATCAGATGCAACATGTTTGCAGCCTCCTATATCCCCAGTCCTCTGCATTTTCATGAGGAAATACAAAGCCCAGCAATAGTAGCATGTGCAGAAGTTTCCATCTTCCATGCTTTGTGTCAAAGGGGATGTGTGGGAATATAGAAGCAAATGATTAGCTAAGATAATAAAGCCAGGAGAAACAACAAACAGTGCAGCCCTAACAGTAGGATTTCAGGTTCCTCCATCCAAAGGACCCTGAGGCACGTTAAAGTCCTGTTAAATTCCAAGTTCCTCTGTGGCAGGCTCACCTCTGAATAACTGTATGGAGAAAATGACTGTCAATCCCCTGACCCCTTACAAAGACAAATCTTTTAACTAATAACATGACATCAGAGAGCTACAGAGTAGCTACAGACTGGTACAGTAGGATGAATCAGCTGCCTATGAACAAATTTTCAGAAACACGCACCAAGGTATGGCTTTTTTACCTGAAAAGTAAGCTGAACTTGTGTAACTTTCTTCTGAAATGTTGACTGATGAAAATGCTGTAACACTTCAGTTGAAGCCACACACTGAAGGATACTCTGACTATTTCTCTCAATTAGGGACACATCTTTCTTGCAGTTTTCTTGATAAGCCACCAAATCCTGAAAGAAAAAAACCATATATCCACCTTGACCACAAACAAAGAGGAAAAAGGTTTGGCAAAATAACAGGAAGATGCTTTTTTGACAACAAGTCAAAAAGGGATGAGGTCAAATGACCATGGCAAACAGATTACACAAGGAACTATATGGGATAAAACAGATAACAAAACTTTCTTCTTGTATGTGAAGTATTGTAGCCAAATAGATCTCTAGTTATACATAAAACAATATACAGGCATGTACCCAAGCCCTTTGGGTAGCTGTAGAGAATGTAGGTCAATACATTGTTCTGTGATTTAATTTTATGGTATTTCTATATTTATTGTATAACTGCAAGTAACCAACAGTGACATAGGAATGACAGCTCTCAGTAGCAGATTGAGATCTCAATCTTCCTTGCCTTTCAACAAATTAATTCTAATAAATAAATTAGTAAATTAAATTAGTCAGCTTTTGGAATTCAGATTTCATTATAAATCAAGTCATGGGAAATATACCTAAAAAAAAATAGAAAAGAGAAAAAGTAAACATGCATGAAATAGCACAGGCTGAAAAAAAAGTTTTAAAAATCTCATTTTCATTTAACTTTTTAAGAAGGTTCTGACTAGCTCTGAATTCCTTCAGAGAGAAATGCTTATTAGCCATGAAGAAAAGTTAATGGTATACTGCAATTCATTTCAAAGAAAGCACTTTTCCAAGCCCCTAAGAAACTTCAGTAATTGTCCAAGGAAACCTAGAGAAGTTTCTGATCATGATTTTTCATCCGCTTAATAAAAAATCCAATGTATTTCTTGTACTTTAGTCAAATTTCCACTAGATTAAAAAAAAATAAAGTCTTATATTTACTTCTTGGATTTAAACCAAGGACACTAGATAGGAACACAAGTTTCAATCTTTTTGTATTATGCCAAACTGATTTTAGGGTAAGGCTACATCTGCTACCTGAATATGAAGAAGTATCTGCTCATCTTACAGAATTGCCAGTCAAATACCTAGAAAGATAATTGCAAATACTCAGAGGCAGCAAACCTTTGTAAGATGTTTTTGAAACTTACTTGGGCTTTTTGTTTAAGAACAGTTGTTGGCTGTGCTTCAGGATCCAGGATAGAAATTATTTCATTTACTTTTTCAAGAGATTCATAGAAATGTGTGATTTGTTTCTCCAGTTCTTCTAGTGGAGACAGCAGACGTTGGCATTCATACAGCAGGGCACTGGAATACTCCTTAACCTTTTGGTCAAGAAAAAGTTATTGAAACAGTAGTAAAATTCAATAAATAGCAACTTTTTCTGCATGCAGATTTATGTAGTTGTTTCTAACTCTTTTTTAACATAGACCAGTCCTGATCTTGTATTACTTCTTAATGAAAAGAGTATTGAATTTAGGGATGGTAGTCTTAGCATTGAAGAGAAGTAACATCTTCTCCACCCTGAATCAATCTATTGTTACAACTATGTACTTGTTCAAATGCATGTATGTGAGAATTCATGCACAGAACCCGATTATTTATTAATTCAGAAGTCTACAATATGTAGTAAAAAAAAGTATTCTGCAACCTTGCCCAACTGCTCTTTGAGCCGTGCCGAAGTTCCCAGCATTTCATTCGCTTCCTCTTGGGAAACTTCTTTTGTAACAAGTTGCACCGTCCTCGTAACTGCTTTGTACTGAGCTTCCATTGCAGGCAATTTCTGCTTAATATTCTGAAAAAAGTGTTTCAAAAAATATTTCAGCAACACTATTTATGCATTCATGGGAGATAAAAGACTGATAAGTTATATATATTCTAATTATATATTATTTTCATCACTGATTTCAGTGAACACGTTCATATTTCAAATGCATGAAAACTGAGCCAGAGAGTATCAGTCAACGCACCTGAATGTGATTTGAAATTACAAATAAATATGTACTGAGACAGGGTTCGGGAAATTTGCCCTAAAAATGTCACTAGCAGAATACAATCACATATATTTTTTAGATACAGCTGAAATATCTAATACTAAAATGATTTCATGCTATCAGAATTAAATAGTTGCAAGTTTCTTTTGAAGGAGGAAGAAAGAAATTAAAGGAAGACACTTACTTCTAAATCTTGCACAAACATTTTGACATCATGAAAGGACACTTCTACAGAGCTTGAAAATTTCTTATTGCTTCCATCAATAAAAGCTGTCAAATGGGCCACACCATCCACATACTCCTTCCTCATTTTGTCCAGTTCATCTGCTCGAGCATACTGAAAAAGAGAACGTAAAGGAAAAAAGACAATAAAAATCCCCAAACAAAACAAAAAACCCCACCCCAAATTAGATACCTAGCAATTAAGTAATGATCTAATAGAATTATCATGTTTTCAGTGCAATTGTTTGCTGGAAAAATTGTATTCAGTGAAGTACAATATTATGGAAAGTAATCTATATTCATCATCTGCATTAGCTTCAATAGTAATGATGCTAAAATGAACAGCATACATACAGGACATCAGTCTCTTTTAAGGTCTGGGGAATGTCAGACCCATTTGTTTCTACCCTAGAATCAACAGTTCAATTAATTTCTCACTACCTGCAGTATCAGTTTTGAAAATTAGGCAAGGAGAATAGAACATGAAAAGCGTAGAAAAGCTAAAGGATAAGGGAAATCTTAATAATGGAATGCTGGCTGGGGGAAGGGGAAACACATGCCTTAGAAAGTAGAAAGAGCTGTGTGACAAAAATGGTGAAAAAGCCTGTGAGGAAAAAACCCACATAGCCAGCATATGAAAGAAGCTGCATAAGTAGAGGAAGAGACATTTACATCAGTGAATCACCCTAAATAGCATCAGCAAGTAAAGCTTGAGAACATCCTTGTCAACAGTCTGGAAAAGTTACAATACAAGAGAGACAATCATTTTTTGCTTTTCCTTTTAACTTGACTGCATAGGATAACAATGCCAGTAAAGAAAACAGATTCAGTACCTTCAAACAGGCAACTGCCATTTAAAATCACTGAAAGGGGACAATATTGATAGATGTACATTGACAAGAAAAAAGGTATTTTCGTACGTGTTTATGAGGTGTGAAATAGTTCTACATAATTAAATTCACATCTTCTCTTTGATTTTTAAAGAGCAAATATAGAAATAACAATTCTTTTTGTATCAGCTGAATCTCTTACATGAGGTAAAGGGTAGGTTTATTCGTTTACTATCAGAGCCTTTTTGTAGGCAAGACAGAAGTAAAGTCTGACCAAAATGAAGAAAAATTTAGTTAATTAAATTAATTATTGTCCCTGCTTACGGTTGCAGTACAATAACTGGAAGAAGCTTTCATCAAAAAGTAGTGAAAATAATAATTTTCACAATTTTCACTGTTTAGCTTTACAGAGTTGTTACAGCAGAAATAGGTCAGTCATTTTCTTTGTAGAACAGCAGAAGTTATGTATAAATAACATTCACTGTATCAAGACAGGTGACTATGATGAAAAACTGCAGCTTATTCTTGAAAATATCCCCTCACACGCCCAAAATAGCTGTATAACCAAAAAGGTAAATAAAGGAAGAGCCCCAATACAATAAATTATTGTCAGGGAGTCACTTCTAATTTAAATAATGGTAAAATTAGGTACTTTAGAAAGTTGTCCTATAGTCCTGCTAACAGGGTAAGTTGTCTTGCTTGCATGGAAATGACAAAGTAAATATTTAAAAGTAACAAGGGCAAAATCACTTACCTGCTTAACTTGCATAAACAATTCTCTCCATCTTCCATTTAGCAACAGAAGCTGCTGTTTAAGATCCCTGGAAATGGTCTCATCACATGTTTCAATCAGAAAATTACCAGCATCATTCATAGCTGTGTGCTGCTGGATCCAATGAGGTAAGTGCCGGAAGAAATCCTGAAGAAGAAAATAAAAACACAGTTCCAAAACCGTTTCAATTAGTCTTTATCTTTAATCACAAAACTAAAATTTAATCACTTGCTCATGACTTGATAAAGACTTATTGAACAATCATCCTCTGAAGCTCTTCACATCAAATATGCCATAATAGAATTTTAATGTCTGTGAATATAACCTGTGGAATTAAAAAATTACTGCCAGTTTACTAACAGCTTTATTTTACTCTAGTGAGTGGCTTCAGTTAAACTAATGAAACCCCACCTTGAGAGAAAGCTCCATAACTCAAAATGCTGTCAGGGCTCATGTATTTTCTGTGTTAACCTTAAACAGTGTGGGCTGATAGTAACCTCGGCCATATACAGGCTGTGGAGAGGTCCTTTCCCTGCTGTGAACCACATGCAGCTTTCCAAGGTCTGGCCTCTCAGAAGACCTGTGAAGACTAATATTTTTATCACCGCTTACTCCCAACTCAGAGCAAGTGAGCACAGAGGGGAGAGAGATGGGTGTCAGTGATTTTGTCCCCCTCCCTGAGACAGCCTACATAACCTGCATGTATCCTGTAGGCAGGTACACACACATACATTGGTAGAGAAGACAAAGACAAATTCCCTTCATTCCTTTTCTCTCTCTCTTCCAGATAATGGACAATTGTTCCTAACATAGGTATCCCTGGGCTCTATGTCTCCATCTATACCAGTAAAAAAAAAAAAACAGGACTCAGTCACTGTCTCATGATTGTCCACATCTTCTCTGACATGGTTTTGGCTTGTCCCTGATGCCCTTCTCCCAAACAATGCACAATTCAATGAATGGCAGTCTGTTCCAAACAGACTGGATCATGAGGGTGCCTTCTTTCAGGGGAGAAGGAGTAATTGGAAGGATTCAATCTGAACCATGCTACCTGAACCTCAGGATTTAGGAGGAGTTAGTGAACCCTTTTGTTTACAACTATCCCTGTTTACAACTATTTTGTTTACCCTATAATTCCAGAACTGTTCATCTTCCACATAACAGTCCCATACAGTCCTTCGCTCAATGGTACATATGAAAAATTCCTATCCAACCACAATGTCAGTCATCCCAAGTTTTAGAGCTACAGTTCTGAAACTATATTTGTCAGAACTCATCCACATATAAAAAATGTTCAGATGCAACTGTAAAGAAAAAGTCACATGGTTGTACACTGGTCAAACATCTTGATGAGAGACTTGAACAACACACAGTGTTTCAATTCCCAAAGCTGAGATCAACAGTATTTGGGTGCTCTGTACTGATGTATCAGTGAATACATTTAATCAGCTTAATAAACTGCATCTGCAGTCTGAATCTTTTTCCACTCACAGTGAAGCAGCCCCCTTGCTTTGTACGAAGGCTAAACTTTATGAGCACACCCAAAAGAAATTAAGTCTACTGCATCCTGCACCGGTCAGCTTTCCAATGGTCAGGCTCACTAGAGGTCAAGAAGAAAAAAGCAAATGGAGTAAACTACTCACATCCTTGTTTCTGCACACTTATTCCCACAAACCATTACCTTCTGCCGACCTGGCTGGGGAGTCTCTCCATTTCAGAAGCCAACTTAAGACGTGTTGAATTTAAACAAGTTTGGAAGGTACTGGGAAGCACACCTTAGTCTCAATTAAAACAGTGCACCTCTTTTTAAGGAAGTCACCACATGAGATCTAGAAGCTCTCTAAACCCCTTTGGATACTGCTGTGTGAGGAAAGCATGGGAAGGTGCAGTTAGAATGAAATATTATAGAAAGTGCTTAAGAGGTACTGGAAGTAAACAAAGGAGTTGTAGAAGGAACAGTTTGAAAAATCCAAGTGCACACTGGTATTTTGTTTTTGCATGATCTTCAGTGCTACAGGTTCACAATAAAGATTCTGAAAACTGAAGCAGGATGAAGGGCTACTGTGGTCTTTGCCTAGGATGGAATATACAGGCTTTAAGCAACACAGGTAAGGTTTGCAAATGAGCAGTTTTGTATCACTTTACTGATATCTTTGTCGGTTTACAGAAAAAATATTTTTAAATGCTTAAAAATGTTTTACGCCATATTCCAAACAATAGTTACTATCTTTCACCTGGTATTTCAGATTGTTTTTCTTCATGACTGTAAGACTATTAATTTTACAAACCACTATAACTGATTTTGGTTTTAATAACCAAATATTAAAACTGCTAAATCAGACCTATCCCTGGAACTATCTAACTATTTAAGTAAACATTACTTCTGTGGAGAGCTAAATTCAACATTAAAAGTAGAAGGAACTTTAAAAATATGTATTTCAGTCTACAGGCGGATTATGCTAGCCACTCAGTAATGTTTGACAGGTTTGAGCCAAGGTACCCTTAAGAAAAAATTAGCATTTTGGGAAGAACAGATCTTCATGTCTAAGGTTTTCAACAAGATTCCTTGGAAAAAAGAAATCTTTGAAATCATGTATCAGAATGTAAGGAATTCTTTGTAGGATTTACGTTAGAAATCAAAAGCAAGCATATACTGTATGGGTATGTTCAAATTTTGGCTTTGAAAATCTTTGAAGATAAAGTCATACATCTAAACAGAAAAGTAAATGTTTTGATTTTATTCATATACATGAGTTTAAGAATATTTAATCATTGTCCAGTTACTTACATCAATCATACAACAGTATCACCCTGATCAGCAGAAGTTATCCTTCCTGCCCAGTAATAATTGTGAATACTAAATTATGCCAGACTGGCTTTTTATACTGGTTTTTTTTTTTTTTTAAATTATTTTAAAGGTGTATTCCATTAATTTACACCAGCTTGAACTAACAAACTTTAAAACAAAGTATACTGTTTTCTCATGTAACATGAAATGCTCATTCCTAACCTGATGTCAGTTTGCTATGTTACAACTTATGAGAACCCTACTTTAGTTTTAAGAGCTGTATAGCTGCTACATTGGGATCAGGTGCAAATTCAGCACCTATTAAGTGTAGGACTACTCAAATCAATCGAGGTTATTATTGAAGGTTTACCAACTTTAATCTTAGTGCTTCAGTACTCTAACATTACAGCAGAAAAAAATTACAGAACTATCTTTATAACTGCACGTCCCCAAAATCAATTGTCTAAAAGATTTCTGAAATGCCAGGGAAATTGATTAATCAACCATCAAATATAACAACACATACTAATAATACTGCTCTTTGAAGGTAATGAGTACTGAAATCTGTCATCTAGAAAAATCAGTGTAAGTGTCTTAATGGGTAGTCCATGATTACTCACTTTGGTGCTAAGAGCTGTATTTGCCTTTGAACGAATCATGAAACATTCCTATCTCTGAGCAATAGTGCTGCCCTATATTCATGTCAAAGATGCCTCTAGCCATGGTCCCACAGGTGAGGCTTTCTCCACTGTGGATAGCTGTATTTGCCTCTAGATGCTAGACAAGCAAACACTGAAACTCCTATGACCAATGAAGACAGGATGTCGAAGTCTGAGCAAAACCTAAGCAACTGCAAAAAACTATCCAGTGTTTCACAATATACAAAACAGCCATATGCATATGCTACTAGTGCATACCTTTTTGGAATGTTCAGGCTGATTCAGCATTTTTTCAGCATCTTCAAGCCAAGCTTGTAGACCTGCCACAGTACTGCTGTATCTGTCCCAATTAGCAATTACTTCTTCCAGCATGCTTCTTACACTTCTCACCTCTACTGAGAGGTTCCTCCACTGAGCTGTGGTATCATTCATGAATTTCATCACATTCTCAACTTCTTCCACTGAGATATAGGAAAGACATTGATTATTTTGTTTCGTTACCGTTTCTGTAAAGACTAACTTTATATCATGCTTATTCACTCTCATCAGGGAATTATATTTTACTGTAACCTCTATTTCAGGAGGCTGTTATATATGAATGTTCAGTTCACAGCCCAATTTTAGCTCAAGATCACGACTGAGAAATTAAACGTGTGAATTAAAGACTTAGGGAAGTACATAAAATGAATGCTAAATTAAAACAGTCACACTGCATATTGTGTGTGGTGCTCATTTCAAATCTGCAATAAAAGAAATCAAGAGACAGGCTTGACTTAAAAAAAGCAGAAAATGAGAGTTGTATAATAAAAAACACATATTATTGAAAAGTCTACACTGAAAAGTATGGAATAAAATTCTGATCTTCCTGCCATTGACTTTGAAAACACACTGCTGCTAAATTTTGCCATTTAACTTTTGGCATTTCCACATGGCAAGAAAGGAACAAATGTGTCCTCATTCCAGAGGAAAACAAACTGAGAGAAGAAAAAAGCCAAGCAAATGCTAAGACTTCATAAAATATACAGAATATACTTGTTTTAAAGAGTTTTTAGCTAATTTGAACTGCTATTGTTGAATTCATATATGTTAGTACTTGCTCTTTACAAAAGAATTTGTCACTGGATTTTATTAATAGCATTGAATAAATCTGTGACTTTTGTTCTTTGTAAGAATACCTTGAAAAAATGTTTGCTTTTGTAAAATTTGGGTGTCACTATCAATTTAAATTTCACAAATAAACAAATAAAGGTATCCATTTTCCCCCCCCTTAGCAGCAGCTGAAACAATCCTTCACAGACATTATTGTGTTGCAGATTAAAGTGATCTCATGTCTGTAATTATCTAGGTCAGATATTGCCCTCGAATTCTCACTGAACTCAGCAGTATTCAAGAATGACAGGAGGCTGCTGTTGAATCAGCTATACATTTTTTCTCATTTATATCCACTCTGCAACTACCATTTGAGTTCCTCTTCCAGGTTTTCAAAGTTAATGAAGAACCTCCAATAAACCAAGGCATGATTTTGCAACTATAATATTGGGATCAATTCCCAGTTGCATTTTTCTTTTAAATTAAGCCAAGCCTGGGAGCACTTCCAGGCACTAGAACATGATTTTCCCTACTCCTAATCTGGTTTCGGTCACAACTTTTTACCCCAAATTAACAACACTGAAATAATCCAAGAACTAGCATGGACAGTGGGTCATCCCAGGAGAAAGTCTGAATATGACCACTCCTCTCCTATGGAGACTCAGAAGCAGCAGGCTGCTCTGGACCAGGTGCCTACATGCTAGTGACAAAAAAATACAGACACTTACCTGAGCCATTTGCTTTGGCATACATTTCAGCTGCTCGTTTCAAGATCTGGTAGGTAACTTCATACTGCTCAAAGAACTTGCTATTTTCAATAACAGACTGAAAAGGAAAAAAAAAAGAAAAAAAAACAAAAACAAACAAACAAAAACCCAGATAAAATAAAGATGGGTACGAGGATTAGCAATAATTTCTATGAACTTACATCAGGATACTGATGACAACATTTAACTACATTCTTAATTCATCTTTTCATCATTATAATATTTTTAATGTCTTAATTATAAAATAGCATACAAATTTCACCTTTTCAATTTAATGGTACAGCAGCGCATATCATTAGAAATACAGATTTATTTACTTTCCACATGGAAAGGTTTTTGGAAGTTTTCATATTTTCTGTCTTGCTGGAAATTAACAGCATATGATACTTAGAATGTGCAGAAACTGAGTAAGAAACAAGTTATTTAATGAAAACCGTTTTACACTCAAATCTAAGTGGAATAATTTTAATAAAAGAGAAAATTTCCTTCATATATGTCACCACAAAAATCAAATCCAATTGTTCCTGTAATAAGCTTTTGCAGAAAGACAGGTTACACTTTAATAGATGAAAAACATTTGCTTTATTCTTCCAACTTTCTTTACCTCCTTTGCAACTGGTAATAAAATAAGATCATGGAAATACTGCACAAAGAGATGCTGTTTTTCCAAAGTGTGACACAGCGCTGTTCCTTTGTAAGTGATGGTTTAGCTCTGTGAAGTGTTATAGTGCGATGAATAAATTATCTGGAAATATTTTGGTAAAAAAGTTATGCCTCTGACATTTATGCCTTTTTATCCCTTATGGCAAATGAAACTGACCTTTTTTTTACATGTCTTTCAGAAATGTTATGTCCTTTAAGTGCAATACAGAATTACAGATCTACATTATGCAAGCACATTGTATCTTGCATTACCAGTGTTAAAATAGGAAGAGAAAGATACAGTTTGGAATGGTTCTGCAATTTATGCTACATCTCATCCATCCTCAGCTACAGATTACAAAATTAAGGAATGCACACCCCACATTTGTCTATGGAAGCTTTGGAATGCCATAATAGACAAAATCAGATGAGTGTGATTTTGATTAAACCAGGTTTTTAATGAAGGCAAACATATTTTGAACAAGAGAATGAGATCTTGTGTGTTCATTGACACATATTATATAACATGAAAAAAGCACTTAAAAATAATTCTAACAAGTATATATCTAAAACTCTTCTATTTAAAACCTATGACGGTTGCTATGTCAGGTTACAACAGTTATCTAGTATGTAATTTAGAATTGTTTTTATAACCAAGGAAACTAGCAGACAAGAATAATCAGAATTTTTTTTTTGTTCTCCTGTTAAAACAAAATCTGCTATGTATGAAGATCTACAGGCTTTATCATGAATTATGTGACAGAGTCATGACTTTCAGTTTCTCCAAACCCATGAAAACATTTTAACCTGAACTAAAACTTCCAAGACTACACATAAAAGAGCAAAACAGATTTACATAACACTGACATCAAGAGCCATCTGAAACATTTTCAAAAATTAAAGGCATTTTACTGATTAATATTGTCTACCATCTGACAAGACTACTTGAAGAAAACAAACAGCTTTCCCAAACCAGTATAGCATATTCTGCCAAAATAGTGCTAACACAGCAGTGCTAAAACTGGGTTCCATGGGTTAAAAACCATGGATAATTGTACCTAGTATCTCCATTACAGTGGAATTTGGTACAGTATATTATTCAAGTTGATGGTGTACAATCTGTGCTGACCTTTACTTCTGGTGTACGCCAGACGGGTTAAAAGATGATAAGATTAAGTAAAAACCACCACTTTTATTTTTAAGTTATAGCACATAAATATTTTCCAGGCATATGTTCTATCCAGATCCTAATTACGCATGTTCCTAGAATGCTGACATTCCCCAGTCTGTTTTGGCAGACAAACAGACTTACACTTTTATCTCCTGCTAATGTAGTCACTCTGACTATAAGGTACTGACTACAGCTTTCCTACGTAAGACTCCTAATGTACTGGAAGAGTAATACTCATCTCTCAGTCCTAGAAAACTGGTCCCAGGTAAGAAAAAGCAAATAAATTCTCTTTCCACCCCAACTTGAAGGAGCCAGAAGTCAAGGCCATGAAGAATGAAAATGAGATCTATTTATCTTCCTGTCCTGATTTCCTCATTTTGATGTTATACAGTTTCAAAAATAATGCAAGGAAGAGTCTTCCTTCCCTAAAGATCACCTCAGCATCAGTGGTCTGAATTGCAAGAACAATTGGGGCACTTGCAAATTAATACACAAGTTAACAACTTTATGTTCATTTTGAAGGAAAAAAATAAGAAAATCACCAAAAAAACCCCTAAAAATTCAAGTTATCCACGTTTTTATTATTTCCCTTGTCACCTTTTAGTATTTTTTCACAGTCTTAGAGAGTAAAAAAAACCGGCTACACTCCTAGTTATTGCACATCACAAACTAGCTAAGTCAATTCAAGTAATTATCTGATTTTGGAAAGCTTGTCTGAAAAGAAGGTTAACTAACTCCTGAATTTTTGTATGTTCCTAACTGCCAAAGTTTAAACACAGAAATTCTCACTTTGAAGAGTGAGAATTTCACCCAAATTTCACTGAGTTTGAGATTTTCTTTTCAAAGAAGTGGGGACATCGATAGTTTTCTCTGGTCATTGACCTGGCTTTGAATGGTTCTGTAACTGTATTAGTCCTTTTCAGACTTAATTTTTGCATGCAATTTTCCCCATATGGATTAGATAGAAGGGAATATATATTTAGACCAGCCCTGGTTTTGAAAGAATTCATCATGCCCTAATGTAGACGTGCAGCAGTACTATCATTCTACCTACACTTGGCACTGCACTTGTGAATCTAAAGGATAGAGCAGCATTACACTGAAAAAGAATTTATCAATGAACACTTGTAAGTCAATAGTTTCTGTTCCTAAACATGGCATATGGATGATGCAGAGCTGGAGCAAACTCTTTCCAGAATGGAAATAAAGAAAAGGGTTTAATATACTAATGCCTGAGTAGGAAAAGAAAAACCATTCTTTAAAAGAAGAAAATTATTCCCCTATAGGTATAGTATATTAAACAAGTATATGGAGGCAAAATAAATTCTTTTTTATTAATCTTTTGGAAGGCTGTAAAAACTACTGTATGGGAGTGCATGCCAAAAACCTCCTCTGTATTTAACTCTTAAACTGTGTATAGTCACTATAAAGTGCTTCTATCCAGGTGTAAAAGAAGATGAGATTAACTTCTTTGGAATTGCTATACAAAGTAAGCAAAAATCTAGTATTTGGAACCTCCAGACATGCTTCCTAAATTAATCATTGGACAGCAGCAGGAATGTTATTACTCTTTTTCAAAAAATGATACAAAGAGAATATTTTTTACTTTTAACCTTTTGACTAAAGTTCCTCCATGGGGAAAACAGACTCACATCTGAGGATATATTCCATAGGAATGCAGTCATAAAGTGGATGACTGGCAAATCTACGTTTCTGTACTTTTATACAATTACAGCAAACTCAAGTGTGAATATTTCAAAAATAGTTATAAAAAGAAGACAACCCAACTTACAATATAATTTTGAAGAAGTAGTTCCACAGACTCTCGCCTTCCGTATTTGATAATCCATGATTTTAACTTTGATTCTGCAAAAACTAGGAGTGACAGTAGACGGTACTTCAGTTCCAGAAACTCCATCTTCAACAGATGGAGCTCAGATGAAGAGACAACAAAATTAAACCTATAAAATGAATCACAGTATAGTAAAATACAGAAATATTCATTTTTGCAGGAGAGACTGAAAGCTTTAGTTACAGTTTGGATATTTTTCTAATCTTTCACCTCATTCAGAGTCTGCAAACATTCAATTATGTGTGATGATATTCTGATGACTGGTCTGGAACAACAAATTAATTACATTTCTTTTTAATAATAGAAAGCATCAGATCACTTCTGTTACTAAGTTTTGCAAAGTCATTTTTCATTTTTTTCACATGCATCCTGGCTGTTATATAACATTTCTTCCAGGGACAAGTAATAACAGGATCAATGTAAAAAAAGTACTCCCATCCAAAATCTATTGCTTATTTTTATTCCCATCAATTTCAAAAGCATCAGGTTTTTCAGTATATTTTAGTGTATATTTTAGGAGGTTTTTCCATGAATCTCAGTTTGCCACTGAGAAATGCAACTAGACAGTGATCTCTACATGAACAGATAAAATAGCAAACAGGCTCCCCTTCATGCACAGAAGCGTTTTATTTCAGACTGAAAGCCTTACCTGTCTGCCATATCCTCTAACTGGTCATGTGGAACAGGCACGCCATTAACAGACCTGGTCCTGTGGATCTCATGGAACGCTTTTTTGTGACCATCTATGTTTTTCAGCAGATCCTGATTGGATTTTAAGAAAGAGAGAGATTTTGAGAGAGTGGAGGGAGGGAGGGAGGGGAGGGAGAGAAAAGGCTCACAGTAGGCTATCCAACTAATAAGCACAATTTTAAGCCGGCTCTGATGACTCAATGTAGTTAACTGTTTGATCATGCTCTCACATTTCCATGCAATACCACATAAGCATTTACATCAACTTAAACATTTACACAGGGAACCCCCTTATGTGAAGCTCTGTTACAGCTATGCTGAACAATTATGGAATATTTTAAAACAGGATACATTGCAAAAGGTTTAACAAGCCAAGAACCCTTAACTGTATTAAATAATTAAATTAATTAAATTAAATCTCTGAAATGCAGTCTGCCAATATGCTAACATCCCAAAAGCATAATCCTCCTAAATTTACTCTTTAAATCTTTATAACAGATACTAACCTTTGCTAAGTATAGACTGAAATTTAAAGCAACTAATCTACTCTACTATATATAGGCAGAAGATCTATAACTCCTTCTCTAAGCACATATTCCATATTTAGTGAACTTTTCACTCTCTCACCATCAAAAGACTTCAGGCTCGCTGTGTCAGTACCGCACGAACGACTGCGGAATGTGGTACCCGACCTGTATTCCTGCAATCTGAACCGTACCAGAGAAACCCCTACAGCAGAGCACACTTCAACTGTAACTAAGCAACACCGCTTCAAACGGCTTCCTGGAGATTACATATTAAAATGAATGACTGGCAGCAGTCTTTGAAGAGATACTGTTAGCAGTAACACGTCAAGTCCCCAGAGAGCGGCTGAGAGAGCACAGAATGGTGGGCTCTTTCACTGCAGACAGACAGACAGCTGCAAGCACGGGGTGCTCAGAAGCCTGCTAGCAAAGAGGATCATGCAAAGGTTCCCCCTCTCACTTCTCAGGGAACAAAATGCAGGTTTCTGTACAGATTCTACATATGTATTTATTCCTACGTGCCAAGGAAGGGCTTCTCCCCAGCCAAAACCCGGGTTTACACAGAAGGAATCAATGATAATTCTCTGGCTCAGCTCACCAAATGTCCCCACTGTCCTCATCAGCCTGCCTGGGTTTTCATTGTTTTCTGCTTCAGCCAACACCTTGCTGTGAAAATAAATGAGCTAGGCTTTCTCAGATGCAGGTGATGTGCTGATTTTACCATAGTGAAAACTCCTGTGACTGACATAGTCTCACATAAAGGAAGGATTTGGAAAAAATATCTCAGCTGCATTTGAGACCTTGCCATACAAAAAGGGATGCCCCTAACGTGCACTGGTGAGCCAAAACAAATCACTGTAGTTTCACCCAACATCAACAGGAAGCTCATGAAAACTCAGGTACAGAATTCTCATAAAATTAAATCCTGCTCTGGGAAATGACCCTCAACAAGCATAGACACTACCCTTGATTCCAGGATCTTGGTAGCAGTATCAACGAAAATAAACATAGGCACTTGCCTGATTGCATGAGGTTTGTCCAAATAAGCTGGTACATTTTGTACTAAATTCAAAACGGCCATAAGCTATAAAGTTCACTAAAAAAACCCATTGTCAGATGAGACAAAGATAAAAAGGGGGCAATGATGTCATCTGAACAAATCCATAACAAACAAACAAACCAGAAGGAAACAAGGGCTGAAAAAAAATACACTAATGCATTCCTGGTACTATCCAGTAGCACATTAGGATTCATCAATGCAAATCTGAGCAACAAAACAAACTCCAGGAACAGATATAATTATATATGCTTCTCTTGAAGCTTTTTCCATCCCACTCCCATGGGAAAACTCCCCTGGCACAGATTAACCTAAATCAAAGTTTATTTGTTGGCATGGAAATCCCTCACTACAGCATTTCTGATGCAAATAAAAAACAGTTTAGGGCACACTCTTTTGTACTTCTTATGAATGTATCAAAAGGAGGTCTACAGTGCTCACATTCTAAGAACAAAAGAGTGTTTGACTTGTTAATTTTTAGTAAAAACAAACATCAAATCCTATGAATCCTGAAACATTTGATGCTACCTAGAAAGTTAATGAAATTTAGCATTAGAAGAGACAAAACCTTGAAAAAATCCATATACTCCTTACAGATTTTAACATAGGTTTTTTTTAAAATTTTATTTCTTACTACTAAAGTTAGAAGAGGTACAACTGTTCTAACAAAAAATAATCAGATAACCATGAAACTTCTCAGCTTTTCATTATATAACCTTGCTTTCTGATGAAAAAACCCTACTCAAATCCTAAACACAAAAAATAACAAATTTACAAAAAAAGTTTTAAAGTAGTAGTGACAGAGGAGAAAAAAAGCAATATTAAACAATACACCCTCAAGTACTGCCTTTCTCCACACCATCTTTTCCCTTTTATTTACTGGTTCAGTTTCATTTATCATCTCACCAGCATATTTTTTCACCAATACATTTTTCTCACTCATATTATGCAAATCCCCAGAAAAACCCTCATCGTTTTGGTTTTAAATGAGAACTTGGACTCAGCAAAGAATAACGGCACAATTATTTAAATTAATCTGGAAAAGTTTCCTGTTTACCACAGCACACTATCTTCCACCACAGATGGCAATCATGCTATCTGTCATCACAAAACTATCAAAATTCACTTAATTCTCATTGTCTCCCCCACATGAATTTCACCTGCACTATCAGCACAGTTATTCCTTTCTTCCCTTTTATTTCCCTTTATGCCTCTACTCCCTTTTTCCTGTTTCACCCAATTACTTCATACTGGTTGAACAACGCACCCAGTATTATGAGCTCCCTATGAAATTTTGACATAGAGATTAAAATATTAATACCCGATATTCTTCAGATAGAAGAACTGAAAACATTCAAAAGCAATTCTGATTATTGGTTGTAAGATACTCAGATATTACAGTTCAAGTCACCATGATGAGATACCAAGCTTTAGCCACCAACAGGACAACACAACCCACAGAAAGTAGATCATGATCTTTGTGAAGTATGGATTATTTAAAGCTGTGAAAGCAAGGGAGGATAACACACAGAATTAATGTATCTCCATCTACCTTATGTTGTTCAAGCTTCCTGTGTATTGTATTTGCTGTTTCCTCATGAGCTTGCTGAATAGTTACTTCTTCCCTCAGGGCAGCCTCTGCCCTGTAGAGCCAAGCACCTATGGTACCCAAAGGTGCAGGAAGGGATTTATCAAGGTGTATGTGCCAATCAAGCATCTAGGAAATAGAAGTTAAAGGAATGAAATTCCTCCACTGCTAAATAATACAAGCAAGTACATTGACAAAAATCAGACTTTATATTGTAAAATGAAACCCCCACGTAACAGAGTATAATTGAGACATAAATCTAGGTATATTATTCTACAGGAGTTTGGAAATCACAGCATTCTCACAGGCAAGAAAATCTCTATAAGAACTTGTTGATTTACGTATTTTCCTTTCTGAATGGTAATTGAGTTACACAATAATCACAAATAAACTGGAACAACCAAGAAGCAAAATATCTGGAATTCCATCATTTAATAGGCACAGTAAGGGATACAAAACCTTCTTATGCCAGTGTTATTTATTTTATGCTCCTGTGTAAAATCTTTATACCTCTATTTTGTACATACTTTTTATATGTAAGGTCTTCATGAGTCTCAAAAGACTGCAGAGGGAAGAATGTAGCAGTAAAACACTGTGTCTTATTGGCAATGCTAGTTATGGAAGTGAAAACATAAGAATTATGTGAAAACTCCAGAATAGTTTTAAGCAGATCCCCTGTTAAATATATGGCATACGTATATATATATATATATATATATATATATGTATATGTATGTATATATATATATATATATATATATATATATATGTATATGTATATATGTATATATATATATATGTATATATGTATAAACACACACACATACATATATGTGTGTGTGCATGTGTGTGTGTGTACTGTCGATATACTAGTAATCATTTTTTAATAACTTTTAATTTGGTTCAAACAGTATAATTTGCTCAGGATTTTTCATTCAGTTGTGCAAAATTCCAATCATAAATATTAACGTTAATTTCTTACTTTTGCAAATAGGTCCAAAATAGAATTAAAACCTCATTTATCGGTAAAGTATTCAGTATTACACAAGGGGTTTTTTAGTTATATGAAAAAACGTTATATTAAATTTTCTCAACTGGCAATTTACATAGGAACCTTGGGTTTGGAAGCAGCATTGTGTACGCTTTTCTTCCTATCAACAATGTCTTGGGCTTGGCTGAGCACTGTTACCACTCTTTCAAGTTAAGGGAAATCTCAAAGTATAGTCCTTTTCTTTAAGTTCATATTCTATCTTTGAGCAATATTAAAGGTGATAGTGCAGTAGATATTCTCACAACAACTGCAAAATAATTCAGCAGTGCCAGAAATTTGATCCACTTTTAGGTTACTAATGCCTAATAAATCAATAGCAAACAGGTGTTTAAATGTTTTTAAATTCCACCCTCCATTTAATAAAAAAGTTTATAGCACAATGTTTTTTAACTTACCCTGGAAGTAACTCTTTCCCATGCTTGCTTCACCACAGCTTGATCAAGTGATAATTTACCATCTTTCCTTAGTGATTGGGTTGCAAGTTCAAACTGTTTCCTTTTTACCTCATACTGTACCCTGAAATGCTTAAATGACTGCACAAAGAGAAAAATCAATTTCAGCAGAGAGTGAAGGAGTTAAATTCTTTAACATTTATGGAGTACCATAACGTATGGAAATTTTGTACTGATAGGAGTCCTAATTTCTCCCAAAGAGGAATTGCACTTAACTTCTATATTTACCTGTACATTTTTTATGTATATATAGATAGGACTTTTGTATTTCCCTTCAGCTATCAGATGCCTGAACCATGTATGAAATGGGATAAAAATTTATCAAATAAAATTGCAACTGGATTTAATGCAGCTTGGGAGAGTGGCTGCATTTAGAGAACAGTCAAGCTTCAGGAGAAAATTTAGGCCAAGTTTTGTATTTCTGACTTAGACATTAACCTTTGAGAGAGTGGATGAATATAAAACTCTAAGTCCTGTCCTCTCCACTTGCCACCTCATCCAGCCTTCAGCCATACCTCCTATCTGAGCTAAATCATGCAGGATCTGGAAGGATGGCACAGACACATGCTCTCTTCTAACTAGGACAGTCCTTCACACTGCTGGGAAAAGCTCTGTGTTAGGCAAACCATCTGTGCACTGTCCCACGTAGCAGAGATGGAGCTGACATTGTAATTCCTCCACTAGTAACAGGCAAAATACTTTGTGTCCTTATTTCTTTGAATAACACAATAGTGACTCTCATATCTACAGACTGCACAAAATACTGCAGCACCTATTACACATAATGACAATTTTTTTTTATCACACATAATTTCCCTGCTGCTTACCTGATATTTCTCTTGTAAGCTTGTTTCTGCCACCTGTGCTCGGGCTATGTCTCTTTCAAATTGTTCTGCCCACACTTTTAGGTCTCTTAGCACCAGTCTGTCTTCCTTCTATGATGTAGTACAACCACACATTAAAAAAAAAAAAACAAACCCATTGCAGCATTTTAGTAGAGTTGTCAGATATAACCCAGAATTTAACATCTCTATAGCAAGTCATTTAGCTGTAGTGAAAGAAAATGTGCCCAATTCTCTTATCATTTACCTTCTTACCTGGTCTAACTGAAAAGACCTTTCTCATTATGAGAGAATTCAGCAATTAGACATGAGTCTTACAGGAGTGAAATCATGACAAACGGGGGCATGGTGGTGCCATAGATATTATTAGCAGTTTTCATCTGATGTTAAATTAACACAGAGCTCTTTAAAGATATCTTAGCAACTAATTTTAGTCTTCAACAGATTAGCAAAGTCAATTTTCAGTAAAAGTTATGTGAGCTGAAACAGGAGAGGATTTTTTAATCTTTTACCACCTTTTTATTAGCTGGTCTGCTACTGCTGTAAAGAAAAGTTATTGTCTGATTGACTTCAGGGTAATCCTTAGTATCAAGCTCCAAGTTCAGAAGTTAGCAAAATATTTAGAATATTTTAACATGGAAAATGAAAAGAAAGAAAGAAAACCCAAGTATATTAAGTTTCTTTTCCTTCTATGCTGTTTTATGGCTTTGAAGAAAAGTGTATTTATTTTACAGTTTACCACTTCAGTCTGTCATAGCACTGCAGCTTTGTAAGGCTGCAAACTTCTCTGCAGAATTCAGTGACCTGGTAGTGGACAGAAAAACATTCATAGAAGTCTCAGGTCTGTGAGCATGTTATAAGCAAAGGTTATCAGGAAATAGAAAGCATTCTGTGCACTGTGTAAGCAGGCTGGCCAAGTAGGATCTCAGATTTCCACACAATAAACCAGATGTATTGGCTGTTAATCAGAAGCTACTTTTTGAAAGCAAAGTGGTAGGTGGTTGGTCATAATTTGCACAACAGATTTGCACATCACAGTTATCCTGACAGCCAGGTAGTTGCAGTGAGATTAACATGCTGTTAGAGCAGCTGTGCCGGAACAAAGTTCACTTTAGCTAATGCTCCTGTCATCTGATACACACAGGCTGATACCTGAGAAACAGTATGGGGCAGATATAACACTTCCCTGCTCCAGCTACCTGTAATACTGGACTTTCCTTGAACACACATGGTGTCCCAAGAAGCCAAAACTCCAAGCACTTCACAATTCTCAAATCACTGAAATATGAAGAAGGAGAATAAAAATTCTATCCTTCTAGTCTCTGTGTGTGAATATAACATCAAGATTCTTTGAGAAAACCAGAAAATTCATGACTATCCCCCTATGAGGAAAATCATAGAATCATTTACGTTGGGAAAGACCTTTAAGATCATTGAATCCAACCAAGTAGAATATAAAAAGGAAGCACGTTAACTCATTCTGCCATGAAAAAAGAACTTTGGTATTAAATTCGCTCTATTCTCAAGAAGCTATAAATTTAGTGAAACTATTGAGATCTCTATTAGCATTTAGCTGCCAGCTCCATAAAAGAAATACTAAACTATGCATCTTTATGGATTGAAAATCCTATAGTAATCTTACCGAAAATTTCTTACTGAAAATTTCAGTAAGATATTCTTGAAGTCATGAAGGGAACAAGTGTGCCCCAATGCGCTGAATAATTCACACTATAAAATTCAGTTTCATAAAACACTGTTTTATATTCCTCACATTCCTTAAGGTCCTCAAAGTCCTCTTTGACGGAGCATCTATATGCCTGCAATTGTTCATACAGTAATCTGAGAAAAGCAGGTATTTCAAATACAGTGTTTTTGAAATAGAATATCTCTGGAATTATGGTTTCTCTGATACTAAATTAACTGGTAGCATTTAGCCTTCTGCATTTTGAAAAACTATTTATTTAGGCAATTTTTGATCACTTTGGTTAATTGCAAAAGATGTAGGTGTCTCAGCAACCACCGAACTGGATGCTATAAATTACACTGTGCAACAAAGCATGGTGAATATTTCACTTATTTATTCATATGTTTTCCCAGGTTTCCAGTTCAGTACCTCACTTACCACCTGCAAATTAGACTCTGTGGTCCTTGGTTGATACTAAAGCACTCAGTTTAGGTAATGAACAGAAGAGATTCATTTTCTTAGACACCAAAACACTTGTCATCAACACCCACCAGATTTAATGAGCTATCATTCTTAAAAAAAGACTTTCATTAGTGCCTAATATTCTTACTCTTAAAAAAAATCAAAAGGAAATTCTTGCAGATACGTAAACTCTCTTCTAAAGTCTGCTCATCTGAAATAGCATACAGATCAGAAGATAAACCACCAGGAGAAGTTATCAGAATAAATACAACTATTTGTGCTTTCTCCAGGATGAGGACCATTGATCTCTGATCCATTTACTTGAATTTATCTAAAATCCTGTGGTTCGCTCAGAATGCTACTTCCAAGCAGCATTTGAAAATATTAATTTATCCTTACACAATTCCACAAATATGCACAGATTTGTAGTGATGAACAACTGGAGCACTCTGCTGACAAGGAACATAAAAGAAGGTATTTAGAGAGAAGTGTTTATGAGTTCTGATATGGTAATGGAGTGTATTTTAAATTTGAAATGAAAGTTTTCAGCCCAGACCCAAAATGAAAACATTATTTTATTAACTGATATGCCAGATTTAGTTTGAAAATTACATAATACAGAATACTGTAGGGTTTGAAGAGTTTAAAATAGAATGGGAATCTTAATTATGGAGTGGAAAAAGAGTATTTTGTTTAGTTCTCTAACACATAATTATAAACAAGGTGAACTGTTCAAATTCTCAGGCACAGAAACAATAGAATTTTCAAATATTACCTTTTAAATCTAAAAAACCCCCTTTAAGTCTGTTTTTCAGGGACATTGAACCATTGTATTGCATATGCACTGAGAAAATAAAGTCCCTTCAAAAACTTTTATTCAAAAATTTCACTGATTACACTGTTCATTTTGATAACTCTGGCTTATACATATATAAGTGTTACTGGATATATTTATGTTACTGAAACTCGCTCCCTGACAGCAGTATCACAGACACAGGGGGAATGCTGAGCCAGGCATCACCTTCAGGGATGAACTATTAATGACTATTTGCAGAAGTAGACTAAATCACTGGAAAAGCTCAGAAAGCTATTTTTGCAGCTGCTTCTCAGGAAACTCCACTTACACTGGGGAAGTCTGCTGGCATAAAAATGTCACAGAGGACAGGATTATCTTCTTATTACTTGCTCATCAGAGCACCAGAAGAGAAAGACTTTACATCAGAAATACTTTGAGGGGGTGAGTTTTAAGTACAGCTAAATTTATACCATGATAAGGAAATCAGCAGAGTTTTTACCACTTCAAATCTCCTCTGGCTTAAGAAGCAATGCACTGGGGATGTGTAAAGCTAAGGATGTATAAAGTCCCATTAAAGGTGCCCAAACTTGAATGGATTGATACTTTAGGAGCAATTCTGCTATCAGTAGAAATCTCTGCTTTAATACATCACGAGTTAGATATACATCATGTGAGATAAAGATGAACCCTTCATCCTAGTCACTTTATAACAGTCTATTTTATATATTTATTTAGAAAAAAAAATCCCAACCAAAAACCCCCAAGAATGTGGAACCTAGGCAATTAATTGCATCAGGTCAAACTGTAAACACTATTGACTGACTGCAGTCACACCTGCTACTTGTTTCAAAATATATTCACTTCTGCAGTCTTCCAGTTTCACCTCTGAATGCTCATTTCATATACCGTGTTAGATTTCTGAACTTCTCTCAGTTAATACTAGAAAATTAAAAGTATCTAAAAGTCAAGGACGATTAAAAAAGTATATTTTAAAAAATATTATAATTTAGATGAAAAAGGAGCAGCCTATGATGCAATTACAGATGAATATACCCTCTGTCCAACCCCCAAGCCATACACATCATTTACACAATCATACACTCTACCTTCTACTCTATAAACCTAAAGGTACACAAAAAATATCCATCTAAAATGAGATTAGATGTGTAGAAACATTGAACTACAATCTATTTATTTCGTGTTTATTTCTATACTAAAGAAAACCAAAAGCACAGTCTGTGATTTATTACAGGAATGCTGACTTGCTTTTCTATAACACTTCTGTTAAGTGATTTGCAAAATTAATTGTTAAGCTGTTAGGATCAGCTCATATACAAGAGCAGACCTAGATTAATCACGTCAATCTATTACTTTTCTGGAAAGATAAACTTAAGGGTAGCAAACTAATGTACATTAACCACCCCCCCCACCCCAAATCTAAAGTCAAATAAGTGCAGGATGAAAAAAGGTAACAACCATGAAAAGTCTAATTCAAGCAATTATTCTGAGCATACACCCTTACCTTAAATTTCATAAAAGAAATGACAAAAGTTGGGATTGCTTGAAGTTCCTAGCAATATGAAACAAATGGAAAAACGAGAAGCAAGGGAAAAAAAAAAAAAAAAAGAAGCAAAATAAAATAAAGCAAAGCAGGCAGAAAGTCCAGAGAGAACAGTAAGAGCCACACATGTAGGAATACAAGATGTACTTAGAACTATTATCAAGCTCACATGTCTGTAACATATCTAGTGAAGTAGTTTTCATATTAGATCTTATTTCCAGATTGCTAGTCACTACATGATTTATTTTATCTGGAAAAATAATTACTTACCTTAGAGTAGTAACTGTGTTTCTTTGAGATGTGTTGACTACACAAGTTCACACATGTTCACAGCTGGACCATGCATGAGAGATTGGACCCCTTTTAATTCTGGAAATGCACATGCAAAGAGCTGTTCCCTCTGACCACAAATAAGGGATAAGTTTCAATCATTAATCCACTTCTTCCAATGCAAATTCCTCATAAACTGAGCATTGAATCAGGAATTTGTGTGGACAACACATCTTGAGGAAACACAGTGCCAGCTGAGTGAAGGGTGGGGGGAAGAGAGTTAGAAATCTCCTCTTGGCCTCCCTCTCCCTGCCAAAATTCACCCAGACACAGTTTAGTCTGAAGTAGGATTCTTCTAACTAAATGTAGGCATCTGCAGCTGGGATAATCCATTTTCAGTTTTTTAGGCTAGACAGATAAAACCAGTTGCATCTAACATCTACTATCCAACTTATTCTACAGCAGGCACTTAACACATGTCAAGTAAAATATAATCTTAAACAAGAAATTAGGATTACTCCAAGAGTTCAGGGGACAAGAGTCTTGCAAGGTCACATCTCCCAGGTACCTGGATTGTGTGATTAAATATTTCTTTAGACTATGCTTCAGCAGGAAGACAGAGAAGCTAAAAACAGGTGGTTAGACTGGTCACAAAAACAAAAAGCTTTTTAATCAACTGTCAACAATATTTTATCTATCATTACCTAAGGGATGGATTTATCTGACTCTGTTCTATCTCTATAAAAATGCTCTGCAACGCACACTTCCAGATTGTTTGTTTAGGACACTGTCTTAAGAAAGATGCTGCCATCTGGGAAAGTGTCTCTCTCTTGCTGACTACAGGTGGAGTGTTGTAAGCTTTTAGATTTTAAAGGTGAATCCTGTCCTAAGTACCTAAACTAACCAAATAATGTAAAGATGGACATGGATACTCCAGGACAGTAAAAGAAATACAGTTCTTCCTCCAGGAAACAAAGAACGATGACATTAAAAAATTTAGTGCAATGTCTCTTACTTTCTTCTCAAAGTCTGGAAGTTACTGGTTTCTGTAGTGTGACATGCAAGAGGTTGGTAGTTCTACCAAAATTTGTCGATTGCTAGTGGAATACCTTAGTGATATCTCAGAAGAGGAAGTGGTTCCGACATCAGCACGTTAGCGTATCAAATTGATTTGTGTTCTGCCTCCTAGGAATTCACAAATTCTGGATGCAACTCATTATTTGCCCTTTCATAAGTCGTGTGCTAGCATCTCTGTGGGTGCAGCCAGAGACAGGCAGAGTCTGGAATGGCTGAATCCTGCCTTCTCCTGCATCGTCTCAGCATAAATGTCGGGGGAAGGTGGTGAGGCTGTTCCTCAAAACCCAATCCCAGCACAGCAGAAGGCCTGGCCAAGGCTGTTGGCAGCAGAAGCTGCTCTGTGTGCCATGGTGTGAGGATGGCAGGACTGCCTCAGCCTGAACAGGCCACAGCACGAGGCTTCAGTGCTCACTCAGTTCTCTTCATTGCTCAGTGGGATGCTGAGACACTGGCACTAGGATGTACTCAGATTAATGTTGCAGGAAGGAAAATTTTAAGTTCCAGTGCTCAGGAACTGGAATCAAACAGCAAAGCTACAGCTACCTTAGCCTCACACAGACATGAGGAAGGAAATTCACTCCTTTGAAAGCTGTTTTCTACCTCTGTAGGGAATACAGAGAAACACTGATAAAAATCACTTCTTCTTTCTCTCTTGCTGGGGCTGAGCAGATTGTCTCAGCAGTGCTTCCCGTGTTTGCCATGAAGAAAGCAAATCGGCACTAGGAAGTGAGTCATGATAACTTGGCAATGCTGAGCTTAGCCATTCCAGTGCAACGCCAGTGCACTAGAGCATACACAAAACCAATTCCAATGAAAAAACACGAATGAAAACAATTCCTTACAGCAAAGAGTTAAACATCAGTGTGAAACAAAAAGGAACTTCTGCCAAAATTGTAAATGCCTCTCAAGTATAAAAGCCCAAAGACTGTACCTAAGCAGCATCTTGGACCATTCTTGATCTTATCCAGAAACCCAGTGTAATAGAAATATAAATGACACATTGCTTCAGGTAACAAATTATTACAACATCATTGGTGCTATGCTTAAAAACCTGTTAAAGAACTTTAGGATTCATTGGTTTTCTACTATCTACAATAACTGTTAGTGTTATTTTTTGCTCCTGCTACTCCTGAAAAGAGGAAAATATCCGCAGGACCACTTTATTATTTTCTCCACCTACCTAACATCTGCAAGACTTGTTCCCTTATTCTTGGCTAATTATTTTTTCCCACTTTTCTTAGTGCGCTTGCTTGTCACTTGAACTGTTCATCAAAAGGAAATGTAATAAACTAAAAGAAAGCTATAAAATGTATTTATAAAGCCCCCCTTCATTATAAACTATTTCTTATAGTTATGCAAGAGAAACTTACATCATTCTCTGGCACATCAGTCACTGTATGATGAGGATCGGGATAGTACTTCAAAAACTGGGCTACATAGGTCATGACAGACTTTTCATCTGGCTTTTCAACATCCACATCTAGGCAAGTATAAAACACGGAAAATTAAATTTTTAGTGGAATGGCATAAAATGTGGTTCAAAGGTCTAAACACTATGAATTAGCACATCTGGCCTAAGACATGAAAAGTAGTTCAAACGTTTTTTTAGCTATGCATTAGGTACCTTCTGGGTCAAGGAGCCTTGGGATTCCTAGTTCTGCTTCTGCAATTGTGAAGGCTTCTTCCAGGTTTTCTCTATTTGACCTTCCCCTCACTTTCTCCATGTCCACTAAATCTGGGCGGATAGCATGAATAACAGAATGAAATGCAACACCACTCCTCCAACTTTGTCCAAAATCCTTGATTTCAATTCCAACTTGCCTAAAGAATATGAAAGGGAAGAAAGTTACTAATAACATCAGGACTACATGAAACAGAGGGGGAGAGACATGAATGCTTTACCCAGTTGTTATCCATCATTAAACCTAAACCACTTGTTCCTGTAATGCCCAGTCAGGTCAACTACAGTTCCATCTATCCACTGCATAAATTAATTTCTGCCTATGGAGATAGAAGTGGGTTTTTTTAATCATACACATGATGTATTTGTCTCCAGTGGGCTTTCTAGTGCCAATAAGCCATGAAGCAATGAGCAATGAAGTGCCCAAAGTTCCCCAAGTTTTTATACGACACACACAGAGTCTGGGGATGTACACACTTCCATTCACTATTATCTCCCTCCCTATAAATCTCACTCCAATAAAACTGCTGCAGTCCAGTTAGATACATCAATATCATACAAACAAAATTCAAAAAAAAACACAGCTAACTTGTTATTTTTTAAGCTGATAGCACGAACAGTGACATCACTGCTGTTTAGAGGAAACTATAACACATAAAATTTCTCTATGTTCTTATCAAAAGCATGAATGACACTATAATTTCATATACCCAGAGTGCTTAATATGTCCACTAAAAAATAAACACAAATGATCCAGAGACAGCAGTATACATTAGGAAAGTAATCAGGAGTGAATCAAACTTCCAAATCCCTGCTTCTTTAACCAGTAATTCTGAAAGATACGGTGATCCACAGACAGCAACACCGCTTTTAACTTAATGGGCAAGCAAGCATCCTTGCAGGACACTAAGACCCTAAGGTAGTCTTGCCATTGGGAGGTTCAAGCAACAGTGACAGAGAAAGCTTCATTCAAACCTCACTGTGATCAGTGAAACACTTTCACTGACTTTAAGGAAGTAGCCCTTGCAAGCTACAGTGTGAAGCAGGCCTAGGTGAAGTGTACCACTAGGTATCACTCAGCTTCTTTCTACATATTTTACTGACTCTTCCCAATGAAACTGACAGTTTAATTTATGAATCTACTTTCATTTTGATCGTTAGCATGTCTGCAAATAGAAGCTGATCACTTTTCATTGCTCATGTCTTACCAACAACAGTGCAAAGAAGAAATTCAAATTAGAATGCACTGTGCTATAAATTACTGTATTCTACCTCTGCATAAGTCTGAATCTTTGCAACTGCATTTCTTTTCTCTGAGGCACCATTCAATAACTCACCATTTCCCCTCTATATTTTGCACAATTGATGTTTTCAAACAGCAGTGATTCTTTAAATCCATGTTATTTTACACCTATGATTTCCTTATTATGGAAGCTATCAAACTACCATAATATCTTTGATATAATTTATGAGGGGGTTAATGTCTTTTTGAAAGCTGAAACAGCATGGGATAATCTTACAGAATAAAGGAAAAAATTCTTAAGTTAACTAGACATAGCAAGAAATAACTCCAAAACAACCCGGATTAAGAAGAATGAAGATACAGGGTAATTTGTGTACTAATATTCCCATTCTACCAAAAAACTGCAGAAGGATATATGAAACTTTTCATCACTTGCTTTTCAACAGCAAGTGCCAGAATTTATTGTTCCTACAAGTTTTCACTGAGGAATGCTTAACCAGTATGGCACTGGCAGTGTCACATTGAGTGTTTTGGCAGTGAGACTAATGCACTGTCATTCAGACACCTAATTCCCTTTTCAGCTTCTCATTCTGTCAGAGACAATCCCATTCATTAGTCAGAAACTATAAAATATGATCGCATGCAAAATTAAATGATTACTTAATACTTGATTTGTCGTACGATGGGAACATTTAGCAGCCTCAGTTGTCAAAAAGAATATGGTGAGGGGGCTCTATAATTATATATAGAAGAAGGTACTACATAAATACAGAGCAAATGGATGATCCCTGACTGAGACACCTTAGAATCTGAGCAAAAATCTTACACTTAAAATATAAAATCAGTTCAACTGTAGTTTACTTACTTTGCTGCTGTGTACTGTAACCATTTTAGCAAAGCCTTCCTGGCACTTCCTTGGACCTTGGTTACCACCTTCCGTTTGCTTGGGGGACTTGCAGTTTCTGAACTGACAACACTTTCCACAGAAGAAGCACTGCTAGACAAGGGCTGCAGCTGTGGGAGGTTGCTTGTAAGCTCTTCAATCTGCGGAGAAAAAAAAAGTTAATGAACTCTTTTTAGATAATCTTCTCGATTCACACCAGTTTCTTTAATAATTTCCCAATACAACTGTCAAAACAAAGTTGGGCAGAAGCTATAATTAACTGTGCTTTATTTAACCATACATTACAGGAGCTTTAGAAACACTAATGGATGTGCCCAGGTGATGGTCCTAAATTCAGAAGAACTAGGCATGTTACAATTACTGACTTCATATCCTACAGCTAGAACAATATGCAAGTCTGTCATGTTATCAATTAGAGCAAATTATCACTGAAATAGGAGACAATATCTTACATGTAGTTTGAGTTCAGATTATAAAATAATCCATTCATTTCAGAGGAGTTTCATTCAATTAAAGAATGGCAGTGACCTCAATGATCTCATGTGGATAGGTTTTTTTACTTCCTGTTGTACTGTTCTGGCAGCAAAAACTCAATTGTTTTTTTACTTAGAGGTACCTTGTGAAGAAATAGTGAACGTACTGCAGGCAAAGTGCATTAAAAGTGCTTGTTGACTGTGTAGGGTGGTAATTATGTCTTTCATCAAATGAAGATCATTAACTTGATTCTTTCAAGAACGTTAATTTGAATAACAATTTGTTTTTTTAACATGACAAAGCTATATCCAGAGGATGTTGCAGGACTTATTTATGCCGTCCTCTTAAAATTCAAAGTTGTCACATTGCAGAATGAGTCTGCCAGAATGAGAACCACAGCTCTTATGGATTCCTGCTTTTAATTACATTAAAATTATGTATCTGCCTGTGACAACTAAAGAAAAGGTCAAAAAATAACAGAAATGATGCAGAGAAGTAGATTTTCAGTAAGCCTGAGAAACATAATCTTCTCTGTTCATTTCAATGGGCTATAAATAAAACTGTTAATATCATTCTGACTAACTTTTATTCTGATGAATTCTGAACTGCTGAGGTATCACAGTGGCTGGTGCTGAGGAGATCAGCATCCCGGAGACATCACAAGGAAGCCAAAGAACTCCATAAAGAGCAATAAAATTAGTTGTTATTTTAAGTGTTGAACAATGACTCACTGTTAACCCATATGGATAGGATTTAGAAGCCAGTTTTACCTCCCACCTAACTTCAACAGAACGCAACTGATTTCTCCTCTACAAATTCAACCCTTTCTCAATCATTCACAGCTAAATTTCATCCTTGCAAATGCCTGCATCCGCCAGTGAAATCACCATGCTAATATGTATGAATTGAGAACAATTACTGGCTGACATCTAGTGCACCAGAATCAGACGTTCAGCACAGTCACCACTGAGGTAGATACTAGTAACAAGAATCAACAAATTTATTACTTTCCTCATCTGCTATGTTGTATTCTTTAGAGAAGAGCATAAGGATATGTTTCAGTGATGAAGGAACTCTGTTCTAGTCAAAGACCAATCTATTCCATAGACAAGTATCTAATTTTACTCAATGTGAAGCACCCCCACCATCAACTGTTGCTTTATTCAGGATCAGATCCTCAGCAAATTACAAAGTGACTTAGCTGGAACTAAGAACTGAAACTACACCAGTTCATTTAAAGTGATGATCTGAACCATTGTTCGAGCAAGTGACTCTGAAGTATAAAAAAATGTAGTACCTGAAAATACAAAATTATGGTCCACACCAAGCCAAGCACAATAGAAGGCCTGCCATCAGCAATATCAGTTGAGTTTATGTTGACAAGCTTAATCTATATAAGAAAGAAAACAAGTTACCATCACACGCAAAGAATAGCAATTATGAAATAAATCTCAAATAGGTTTTATATTTGAAATGCATTTCTACAAACAAACAAGATTCTCAGTTAAAAAAACCCCAAATATTGAATAGTGCAATTTCACATTTAGAGAAGTATAATTTCACATTTAGAAAGGTTTTGCAAGTAATGGAAAACTTTTAAGACCAATCCATGCTATTATTTGTAGAAAAAATAATTTCAAGCAGAAAGAAAAATAAATATTAGATAGGAACACTGTACAAACCGGAGATCCTCTGTATACGGACTAGCATGAAAAGCAAAAGGAAAAATATGACACAAAAATAAATTTTAAATGATTAATTAGGTAAATGCATTGATCTATTTTTTTTAATGCAAAGAAAGCACATTTTAGGCCTATCTTACAATAAAATTTAATCAAGAGAGCAAATTAAATACTCTGCAGCAGATTTTAAATTATGCAGGGGTTTCTTGATATAGTTCTAAGCCATGTGTAATGAAAAGAGAAAAGTGAGTTTAAAAATAAAAATATAAAAAGGAAAGGGGCAGAAAAAGCATAAAAGAAAGACAGGGGAAAAAAGAATGCTAGGGTTCTCCTGCAAAGAGCATTTTATTGTAAAGGATATCACAACCACTGATTAAGGGCTCTTTGCAAGACAAGCCTAACAATAGCTCTTTTTAAAAGAGTGGGAAAAAGATTAGTTGTCCAAGGTCAAATTAAGTTTTTCAACAGAAATGGGAACAGATTTCATGACTCTCAACTGCTAATCTACAGCCTGAATAAAATATCACCCTAAAATAAGTTTGCAAGATAGAAGGAAATAAAGAGGGTAATATATGATAAAGAAACTAACATGTAGATAATGCTCAAGGAAATGAAATAAAACAAATAGTACTGGAAATTTAGCAACTATGTTAGTACCCATCTTCTCTGCAACAATAAGAGTCAAGACACCAATCATGACAAAAATATGAATGACTGCCAAAGTGCCCATCTACTACAAGCTTGTTCAAGGACAGAGGCTGTGGAAAAACCTTGGTGAACATTCTAAAGAAAAGATGAGAATGACTTCAAGTGACCTCATCTGTCTCTCCAAAACAAAAGACTCCATTTCTCTGACTCAGCAGTTGGAAATCCACTAGATAACCTCAAGTGCAAACAAAATGTTGTCTGGACCTCTAAGTTTTTTTCCAAATTAAATCTGCACAGGCTGCCTTGGAAGAGGCCAAGCAGAAGATCCCATAGTTTACAATTTCAATCCCCTCCAGCAAGAAATTGACAAAACTCTAGGAAAATTGACATTGCTAGTTTCTCCACCAGTCAATAAGGGAAAGTTTTCTATTCCCTGTTTTAAAAAAATATACCTCATTCTCTCAGCTGGACCAATTCCATAAAAAGCTTTTCTTTTTTTTAGAAAGTGAGGTTATTTAGTATGTATTACAAATCAAAAGATTTACAGGGACTCAGCTAAAGCTTCTGATTAGGCTACTGTTCACAGATGCACAGCCTATCTAGTCATTGAGTTACCTTTATCTTATACACCATTAAGATGGATCCAGAACTAAAAATAAACGTTTCAGAACCACGAAAACCAATTTTGTCCAGAATAGTATCTGCTAATTGCGAACTGCAGTTTGCAGTGTAACGGGATTATTAGTAGAAGACTCTCTGGACAGTGAAAACAGGAAATTGATTAAATGTGTAATAAGGTCTATTTATGGGAGAGCCCAGAGAGGAAGGAGATCTTGTCTGTGTTTGTTGCCCTTAGAGTACAGCCCAGGGATGGCTTTCAGCTGCTAAAGGGGCATTTGCTGTCTGAAGAGTATCCCCACCTTCTCTGGGAGGAGAAGGGTGACAGGCTGGATAGATACATCCTTTAGGCTGGATTCAGCTCATGGAACATTGCTATCGACCACCCTGACACACCTGACACCCTGCATATTGCAAACTCCCTCTAGAAGAAAATCTACAGTCCTCAAACAAGTCCGGACAAAAATACTGAGATATCAGAAGGAAAAACACAGTGCTCTGGCAGTCTCTCTTGATCCTTGGCAGGTCCAGTTTCCCAACTGCACTGCTATAGAATTTCTGGGATCCAAGCTGGGTCACCCACCATGCCATGACATGGAAACTGAGGAACTGTGGGTGTTTTGCTCTTCCCCCCAGCTTTCTCTTATGCTTTCTATTAACAAACTATACTTCCTCAACAGGTAGACTGTGAGCTAAAGTAGATTTTTGCTTCAGAAATATTTTTGTCTTTACTTTGGTTATACATTTTCAATTTTATAAAGTTCTCTCTTAGACTTATTTTTATGGGCATCTGCTGAGATTGTTTCCCACATAACATAACTGTAATTAGGTCTAGATGTCAAAGAGAGGGAAAGACTGCAAAAATCCAACAACTCCCAGTGAACAGCACTCTGGAGACGTAAAATTCATCAGGTGTAACATCTGCATTGACAAAAATTGAAGTAAAATGCAGAAACTAGGGGACAAGAGACCTATAATCTAATGAAAAATTCCAGATCTAAGTCATTACAGCGAAGTCAGGAAAAAGGGTAGAAATACATTGGTTTTGTATGATATTCATAGCTAGATCAAAATGAGTTTTTAAGTGTTCTTCACTTAAATTTAACTTTTTCTTTTCTAAAACAGCCACAGCACTGACCGTACCAAAATAAATCCAGGAATTAGTCTGAAGTCCTAGCAAACTAATGAGGGGTCATATTGCCCTAAATTTTCATATCTGTAATTTCAGGGAGTAGATTTTTCCATGTAAAAGCTAGTGAAAACCAGAAATCTCTTTTTTTAAATTATAAATGAGTGTCTCTCCTGAAATAAAGTTCATTCTTTGCTGAGAACAGCAACAGAGAATTGGAGATCATAAGGAGCCAATAGGTACATTAAAAAAAAACCTCCAAGGTGATTCATTATTAATTAAAAGAAAAGAAAAAAGACGTATTTCACCCTATCCATTGCCATATATTAGTGTTGGACCTTACAATTTTTACTTTACAGCAGCTTTTAGGCACTGTGTAGAAACTGAAGACTGCATACATAGCTCAAATTCTGAAGAATAAAAACAGATGGGTGGATATAAATCAGATCTTTATGGAGACAAAGAAAAACAAAAGTAAAACCAGGGCTAAGTGCGACCATACTTACCCGTCTACCTTCTAGAAACTTAAGAGCTGTGCCAATGTTGGCAACCCAGTGAATTCTCTTCAGCTGACGTCCCTGCTCACAAGGCTTAAAGAGAAAGAACAGATTAAACTTCAATTAGATTTATGCCAGTTTGCTTCAAGAACTGAACTTCCAGATTTATTGTCAATGCCTCCGTGAAAATGGCCCTTGGAACAGTGAAACTGCTGAATTGTCTCTCTGCATACGCATCACAAGAAGGACTGAAATATACAGGGAAAACAAGTGTGATAATTCTATCATAGAAAAGTTACATATGTCTTAATCTCAGGATACAAACTGTTGGCTTCAGTCCATAAATATCATTAAATCAGAGGAACTGTTCTTCTAATGTAGAATAACTACTACTATTTTTCTACCCATGCAAACACACACATACATATGTGTGTGTGTGTGTGTGTGTGCATATAAATATATGCATTTGAGAGAAGACAACATTCTCTCTGTGAAATTTTTTAGCCTGCAAGTCTATAGGATTGTATATATGTATAAGTATATATGACCATATAAATCAAAGTGGTTGTTATTTTTAAAAATCAGTCTGCAGTGATGACATTTTACCTAAGAATTTTCATCCCATCTCTTTAGTACCTCATTGGCAATTAAAACCTCTGTTAAACTGCCATTGAACAATGAATTTTGCTGAACTTGGGACATGTGGGCTAAAAAAAGACAGATTTTTTTTAATTCAATCAAGTACATATGCTAGATTTCTAATACTCAAACAGTGGAATTAAATTCCCCACGGAATTTTACCTTGTAATGCAAATGTGCAAGTATTGTAATTTAAATTCCCATTCAGGATGTTGCAAATGGCTTCAACAAAGCCATACTATAAATTCTGAATCCCTCTTGCAGTTACTACAGGATATCATATGCTGGTATACATAACCTTTAGGCTCACCAGACACTCTTCTAGTTTTGGAAGATCTCTTGTCTTTCCCTAATTAATATAGGCAGGATACAGTCCAGTGAATTTCACTGTAACAGGTGCCATCATTAAAATTCTTTTCCTGTTTTACTACTTCTGGTTTGCCACAAGAGGGAGGCTTTCTGTCTCAGACTAACAGAAACTGAAAGGGATGTACTTCAATGGAGCAGAAACACACTGGGAAGTACAGCTTCATCCCATTTCACAGGAAAATCGCTTTTGCAGTTCGATTCACTGCCTAATTTTAGAGTTCATCTGCAATCACAACTGGGGTGAAATATGAAAAAGAGAGCAAACTGTCTGCATGTGAGGGAGCCTATAACACCTGAGCCCTGGAGCCAGCTGAACGACAGACTGCCGTGCTCCTTCGGATGCTGCCACCTGATCTGTGAGCTGGTTTGGAGAAATTTAGAGCCCTTGGCCTAAAATCCTTTCATTTTTCTCCTCCATGCACAAAACTAGCTTGCCTCCAAAAGACAGCCTATTTGCTGTGTGCACACCTCTGTACATATCTTGGCCGTGAAAAAGCCATTTGGCATCATGTAAGGTTTTTTACAGAAGCAGAGCAACTGTCAAGGTAAATGGATAAAAGCCCCCCAAAAATCTGAGGAGGTTTTATGAGGTTTTTTTGAGAGAAAACCATAAATTTAATAAGAAAAGTCTCCTTTTTTTCAAGATGCATAGAAATAACTTGAAGTTTAGACCTTGGTTGTGTCATAGCAGCAAAACCCAGAAGAACTGCACAGACTAATAAAAATCAGAAATTTTTATGAGCTACATGCCAAAATTAATAAAAATGCATATAATCATGCATGCCTATAATAATCTGTAATAATGCTTTGTAATCAGATAATCCACTCAGTGGAAAACTTATTTTCCTATGAAGGAGCAAGTTTTTTACAGTATAGAAATACAGAAACTTATTAGAAAATTGTACCCCACAGAAGTTATGCAACTATCTTGTATACCCAGAAGGAAGAAAGTTCTTACCAGCTTCTGCCCTGAAAGAACCTCCAAAAGGGCAATTAGCATTACCCCATCTTTGATATCTTCAAAGAGGTCATTCACCAGCATGGGAGGATTACGCTGAAAAGGGAGAAGGCTTCAGATGTTATAAAGGTTCACCAGTAAGTACATCTTAAATCCATTCCTCTTGAACAGAAACCAAAAGAGAGTGGCTGGTCCCCTGCTTTGTGTTTTCTAATGTCAAATGTCAACATATCCTTTAACCACTGCTTTACCACCACATTGTTTTATGGATTTCTGCAAGTGATGATACAAAGGAAAAACCTCCTGGCCCCTGAAACAAGCAGAGAAACACACCAACAGCTGCCTCTGGCTCTACAAAACATGCGCAACTTACAGATGTACTATTATAGTCACATTTCAATCACAAAGATTATTTTTCTTGTGTTAAGTATTTCACAGAAATTTCACTCTCTCAGTCCAAGCAATAGGAGGAGCTGTATGAAGGGAAGATCCCTAGAGTAGTTGAAGCAGGTTGAGCAATGCTGCCACTTTCTCATAGCTGACAGTTGTTACACTGAGTTGCTGTATTTTCTCTCCTCTCCTCCAGACTTGCAGGCTTCGACTGCTGTCAGCACAGCCTCAGCTCCTACTTAAGCTGCTTACCAAATGTCTTTACCTTCACAAGAACAACGGCAACACTCAAAAACATGTAAACAGATGATCTTTTAGAAATTTTACATAACAAGGCCACATAATAAAACTGTATTCTTAAACACACCCCAGTTTGTGGAATTACAGCTCTCAGCTGGCCATTAGTTTAATGACCACAAAATGTCTCACAGAAACAGAAAGTTTAAACTTGGTCCAGCTGACAAATAGAATAGGCGTCCTCCAGCTTCCATCAGCTTGTGAGAATTCATGTACCTTATGATGATCATCATGATAATAATAATGATGATGATGATAATAAAAATAATGATAATAATACTAACACCTGCTCATTTACTAAAAGTACAACCTACCTACAAAATTCTTGAAACTACCTAAGGTTTAATAATTCACTTTTGGGGTACTTGTTAAAAGAAGTGCTTGTACAACAAATTATCAATTACATTTTTTTGTGTAGAAATAGAGATTTGAAAAGATGAATCTAATAAATGAAACATTTCTCTTGAAAAGGTAAAAATGCAGTAACAAATCAAGAGAAAAAAAAAAGATTCTGTCTCCTCAAATCAAAAAAAAAATTGTTCAGCTTGGATAAGGTAGTATTTCAATGAAATATAATTTTGGCATAAAGTGAAAGAAGAACTCCTCTGCTGGAAGCAGACTTCATCTGAGATTTGACATGCTCTAATAGTCACACTAATAGAAGAGCCTATTTTCTCACATCTATAAAATAAAGCAGCACTACAACTCATTATGAGAGTATATTTAGTCATAGTTCTTTTTTATTTCCTAGCAATGCAATAGATAATGTTCTTCCTTGGATCATGTTCTTCCTTAATATAACACCAAAGAAAACAATGGAGCAAGCGGGTCACTGAAGATTAATTTGTCCTAGTCTTGCATCACAGGCAGTTGACACAAACACAATTAATTTTCCTCACCTTATATGTTATCATCTCCTGTTTGAAGCTTGGAGCAGCTTTGGTTTTATCAGTATTACCACATGACAAAACACTGAAGAATTATGTGCTAAAGTAATTCAGCAATAAAGACAAGAGGATTACAGCAGCAGCCATCCTAATCCAGCAGAAGATGAAGGCCTGAGAAAACCACCTACCCAAATGCCCCAGTAGTGAGGTTTGTCTCTTGAAATTGACTCTATAGCAATGAAGAGAGATGGGTTTCTTACAATGAATACATTTAGACTGAAGGGTGAGATTTACAGTACCCTGTGATTCTGGTGCCCATAATGTGCTTGCCTGACAACCTTTTTAGGTATAACACAGTTCCCTTCTAACTTGTGTGCTTTGGTATCCTTACTCGGAAATCAAGGTAGAGGTCAGAATTTGTCCTATCCCAACATGAAGCTAAAAGTCATCTGGAGTTCATCTAAAAAGCAAGTCTGGGAAGCACTTCTGGTTTCCCCAGTTTACAGCGTCACTCTGTAGTTAAAACCTCTGATCATGCAAGCCAAACTCTTGCTCTGAACTAACCTTCAGCGGTATTGACAGAAGCTACAAAAACTAGATTTACACCCCAACTGAGGCTTGGTACTATGGCAAGGCAGTGAAAGCATCCCAAGCAAATTAACACCTACAGTACTTTCCTACTTGAATCCAACATTGGTTTGGGGAAAAACAGCTGTAGAGAAAGCACAGAATAAGATGAAAAGCAGAAAAGAAAAAAATAAGCTCCAAAGCTGGTACAAGATGCTGCTCTGAAGTGTGATAATCACAACTGTCCTTAACTCAGCCAGCTGAAATGTACTTTTGGTTGCTGAAAGGTGGCTTAATTTCAAACATTGACAGTGTTTAGCAGCACACACTATGGATCTTACACCATTAAAACTGGAACAGAAGGCAGATACAACACCTGTGTCACAAGATCTCCTGTGTAACACCCCTCTAATGTGGAATTTTAGTTAATTATAAAGATTGCCAGAAACGTTCTCAGTAACACATGATATAATATAATGTTTTACACTACCCTGAAGATGTTAACACCTACAAGGAGATTACACTCTCATCATGTTTCATAAATCACCTTTTAATTTTTTTTTTTAGCTACTTTGGGCACATAAGCATGGAATTTAGATGATGATTATGATTATTTCAGTCACTCTCAGAAATACTGAATGAGTTATATTTCTAGTGGCATACATAGAAAAATAGACCCCTTTTTTACACAAGCATAGATATCAATCTTATTCGTCGTGCTGATACACACACTATCTGGTACTGAGAAGTTCCCATGTGCTTATGTTTTATAAAATGGACCATTGCACAGGATGGCTTAAGCTACTTGAATGTTTTCTAGCAGATCCTCCACTGATATGAACACATCTTCTGCTGGAGTGGGTAAATACCTGCTCCTTGGCTGCATATATAATGTCAAATTAAGTGAAAGATGAAGGTGAACCCTGATTACTTATTAGCCTCCAGAGAAGAAAGGTTTGGGGTTTTTTAAAGCTATATTCACTTAGAATGTATTGAACACTTTAGTGATTCACTCTTAACAACTATTCACTTAGTTCCTTAATGCACTGCTGAAATACTAATTGTAAGTCAGTAAGAGCAAGGAAAGGAACTTAAATTTTTGCAATTTTAGAATGCTGAATGTACTTCAGATTTCAGCTTTTTGCACGTAGGTGTTTAGCCTTAGCAAGCAATCACCTGCAATGATCCTAATACACTCTATTTTCAATGTTGGAAAGCCTGTGCAAAGAAAGATCCTGTAATACTAAAGAAAAGCCTTCAATTATAAACTTTCTAAACAAAATTTCTTGGCAGAACTCAGAATACACTTCAATGAATAATGAGACATTAAATCTACAACTTGTCAGGTGGTCCACACTATGATTTCAGGTGCCTCAGTATTTGATCAAGCTTTTTTGCAAGCTTCTTCAAGAAAAACAGCAAATTAAGATTAATGATCTGCTACATACTGCATTGCATGGATTCTATTAAAGACTCATTTATTGTAGTTTATCTAATAACAGCAGTGTAGTTTACAGTGATGATGATACTTAGGAACAGTCATGTCCTAAGGAGGGAATCACACTCAGAACAAGTAAATTCATGTAATCTGTAAGAGGAATAAGAATTAAATGAGAACGAATCTTCAAGGCTAATAAACTAGATTTTGGTCACATTAAATATCTATTTAAACAACTGTATCTAGAACTGATCATAAGTGGGAACTCTGGAAGAAATGCTTTGCACATACTTGTTGCTCTTAAAACTTGTCTAATTTGCTGTAGTGTCCAGGAAATACTCTGAATGACCTAAAAAAACTGAACAATGGTACATACAAAAAATACTTGACTGATAAGCCTCAAAAAAAGATTTTTATTGGACCTACAATCTCTGGAAATTCCTCCTCATATGCAGTAAAGCAAGTTTTGTAAAACCCAAACTTCAGATATGGAACAAACATATATTTGCTAAGCTTTTCTATTGCAAGATGCTTTCTTGCATTTAATTTCTCATTTGCATCTTTTCTACAGGAATCTTTTCCTCACATCCTGTATTTACCTTCTCTAATGAATAAATCATACTATACAAATAACAGCATCTGCATAATAATGAATGTCAATGCAGACATTAAAAACTATTTTTGATACATTAATTTTCAAATAATCTTTCAAAAACTGCTGAAAAAAAAAGTTTGAAAATCGATCCACATGCATAAACAGGAACAAATCCATGCTACTACTGAATTTGTCTCTGCAGGGAAATATATGTGAGAACAGCAAGGACAATGTAAAATTTCCATTATTCTGCAATAGGTGGATCCCTCCTCTGCCACAATTTAATTCCTAAATCCATATGAATATTTTCATATTCCTTGCTGTTACTGACTTTCTTAATTACTAAAGCTGAGGGACTCAGTCCTAAGTTTTGTATGATTAATTTCATCACACAAATTAATTTAGTATTCACAGTTCAAAATCAGAGGTTATAGCAGTACTAGCTGAAAACATATAGCAACTGTTGAAGCAGAAAACTAACAGTCAGATTTTCCTCCCAATGTAGTCAAGGTGGACAGTAGCTTATTTTTTTCTGTGTCAGTGACTAAGATATAGGGAGGCTCTGTTTTCCCACTTGAAAAAGACCAAAAGGATCAGACTCAAATGATGAAAACTGATGAGGTTCATGGAAGAACAAGTTACATTTACATTTTAAAGACAAGGTAACATCATGGACAGCACTGTGAGAGCTCTGTGTCGTGATATACCCACTTCTTTTTCTTCCTTTCTTTGCTATGAAAGATATAATTTTGCAGTTTCAAAAGCTTTAACATGAGGCTTAATGATCAGGTTTAATTCAGCATTATATAAATATTGTATAAATAAAAGTAAATTTTTTCATCCATTGTTTGTTTTATTTTTCGTTGATAATCATTCTCTGCTTTTGTTTTTTTATATGCGCATGCTCTTAATGGAAACACAAAATTGATAGTAATTTCTTTCAGTAAGTATTTGTTGTTCACTCTATCAGTGAATTTACAGCAATACTTTGGTGAGTACAAATACTAAAATTATCCCTACACCTGGGAACAAAAATGTTATTTGATTGGGCTAAACCAATTTAAAGCCTGTGTTTCAAACTTTGAAACTACTATTCCCCCAAACTTTCATGAAAGGTGGAAAAGGCAGTAAAAAGCACATGCCTCAGCTGTTAAAGAAAGTGATATATTTTTCATCCTCTTTACTCATCTAATCCCCTACCTCAAAAATTGGCATAGGTAATGAAATGAAAAAAAATGTTTAAGAAATTGCTGTTCTGAATGCAAGTAATATCGCCTTTTTGAAATATTTGGTGTAAACTTGTTCTGTATTTTATATTTAGATTTTAAAAAGATGCTTTAAATATGATTAGAGGCATACTTAAATGATTTCTATACTTTGAAGTTGAGATTGAGATGAGGAAGAACAGTTCTACAACCATGGAAAAATATGAATAAATTATATGGAATCAAAAATCTTGTCCTGTTACACATGCATAACTCATTTATTATTAGTAGAACTGCACAGATGCACAAAATTTCAAAAGGACTGCCAGAAGATAGACCACATTCATTTCATAGATCATGACCCAATTTCTGCAAGTGGCTGGCAGAGAAAACATGATTTCCAAGTGATGAGTCTCACCAGATTACTGCTCAGAACCCCAGAACAGAGACAGCTGGGGTTAGGGAGACAGCAGAGGGACAGACGCAGCCTTGTGCTGACAGCTTGCCCAAAATGAAGCTGTATTACACTACCTGCTAGTTAGCATACTTGCAGGTCTTTCCTCTCTGTTCATCCCCCCTGGGTGAGGGCACAGCTTATGCCAAGGCTGCTTTACCTCTGTCTTTTGAGCTGTCCCATAATTAGCTGAGGCCAAGTCCTCTACCTGTCCTCTGCTTGCGAAACAATACCTTTGAAATACGAAATACAGTTTTAAAAACGTACCATTTTATCATAAGAGTGAGAGACAATAAAAAATTCACACCTTTCCTAAAATTGAATGCATAGATCATAAAACCAAGGAGGCTGGAAAATTGCTTTAAAATCAAGTCCAACCATTAACCTAACACTGGCATGTCCACCACTAAGCCATGGCCCTAAGTGCCACATCTACACCTCTTTTAAACACCTCCAGGGATGATGACTCAACCACTTTCACAGGCAGCCAATTCCAGTGCCCGAAAACCCTTTTGGTGAAGAAATTTCAGCAATACTCTCATTTCATTTATCTGTTTCGCTCATTTGTATTTATTTGCATCTGTATTTTCAAACCCATTCCTAACATTAAATAGCCAAAAATAATTGGTTAAATGTACATGATGGCCTTAGTTATTGAATTAGCTTCTGTTTCAATTAGAGCATGACTTTTTAGAAGAAAAACATACACTAAGATCTTACAGATTAGCAAGGACAAATCTTTTACTCCTAGCAAACCCTGACAAACAATCACATCCTGCTTTATGTTCCTAAGCTATGAATTGGTCTTGGTTCTATCTAAAACAATCAAATCACTTCTGTATTTCTATTTCTTTCAAAACACTATTCCTCACAATGTGAGAAACTGCTCCTTTCTAGAACCTCCTTTGCTCTACTCAACCAACACAGTATAAGGATGACAACCTTACCTCAGTAATTTCCTTTCCTTTGCTACCTCTAAACCCATCTTTCAAATTGCTACCGTAAAACCTCATCAATCTTTGCATAGAAACCATTAATTTCTCCTGCTTTTAAGGTTTCATGCAGTACTTATTTTCAAAACCCGTCAGACTCATTTATGATGAAATATTTCTTGAGATAGCCATGGTGTTAGGAGTTACAGATACCCTAATTATAGTTTTCAGTTTCTCGTATTTCCTCCTATTACTTTGTCTATAATTATTTTATGAGATTATCAAAAATAGCAATGAAAGGAAAGAGTTTTCCAAGAGTAGCCAAGAGATAGAGAGAAAATTTGGCATGAAGTTTCTGTTAATTTTGAATGCCTATACTGAGTCAAATTCAGCACAGTGTTTCTGGATCAATGGTGAGACACAAAGTCAAAATTCAAATCACCTTCCCCCTGTTGACCCCTTTTCCCCCGGCTCAGCTTCACTCCTTCAGCCCCAGTTCCTTTACCCCACAGTGGTGCAGCATGTACTGCACTTTCTCTGCTGTAAGTGTGAGACAGCACTTCACAGTGTTCATTGCTAGGTACCAGACCAGTAGATGCTCCAGTTTTCATTGGCTCAAAGATGAGAGCAGAATGCAGATGATGCTGCCCTAGAGTAGGTCTCCTTCCAGGATTCTTCTGTATCACATTTCAAGGGCTTCCAGACAATGGAGACCTTACAGACAGATTTCCAGTTTCTTTTGAAACAATCAAAACCACAACAACCTTTTACAATGCCCAAATAGCCTAAATATTGAAATTTTGAGTTAAAAGTCAGAACATGAGTGCAACGCGAGTCCTAGGCACTTCAGAGACCCACCTGTATTTCCTACAGTTGTGATTAACTCAGAAAACATATTTCCACTTACATATTTCAAAAAACGTAACAAACAAAGTTTTAAAAGCTTAATATTAAAACACTTAAGACTTTGAGTCATGGGTCACTTCTGTTGAGTCTAATTTCTATGAACAGTGCTTCTCCTTTGGCAGTGTAATAGCAGAGATGGGAAGCAGAGCCAGATGATCTGACTTAGGCAGGGAGGCAAAAGTGTTGACAGCCATCAATTAAAGTATCACAGGCACAGCTTTCCTGCTGAAGTGTGAATTAACACCAATCAGTTACTACAAGTAACTAAAAGATGCCTTCAGGTGGCTAAAAGTCAGGGCTGTAGCTGCACAACTGCCTGGTTTGAATGTGTTTGATCAGCCTTTACAGTATCAGGCCCATTAATGAACTACACACCTAGATCATGCAAGTCAAAAGGTTCATCTGGGCCCTCATGGCCCAAAGAGTCTAGCACAGCAGGCAACATTCACAAATCCCAATCCAGAGCAAGATCTCTTAATGGAGCTGCCCCCAGGACTTAGTCTCTTCCCAAGCATTAGTCTGTAGACTAGGGAATTATGACATGCACACACACACTTATAATATCTAACAATATGATAAAGATAACCTACCTAATAGTTCTACTACTCCATAATTATCAGATTATTATTAATGACACAACACAATTAAGAAACAGATGAACATGAAATAAGAGTTATATTTCTCCTCTGACACTCGTTCACAGCCCTCTTAGCTGATGCTTTAGCAAACACTGAATGCCTTTCAATTTCAGTTGAAGTAAACAAAACACAGAGTGCTTAAGTTCTCTCCTACATGGGGACTTTTCCAAATGACTTTAAAGACAATATGGGGACAGACCTTGTTTCCAGTGAGAATCCACTGTCAGGAAGTCCTGAAGATAACTTTGGTCTTGCAGTTGAATTTTACAATGCCAGTGTAGTTAATTTCACAGTAAGTTCTTCCATTACATTCCTCAGCAATGTAAATAAAGGTTGCTGCTCTACCACGCTGTCTTGTTAGATCAAATCACATAATACAGCTTTATATGGGCTTCCCGCTTTGCTCAGCTCGTTTTTGAGGGTATGTCCTGGGTTGTAGTGTAGGATGTGCACAAAGTATTCTATCACCATCTTCATGAACTGTCGAATCCAATTGTTGGAGCAGTGCTCTTCCCGGGCCCCCTCCCTCAGGGCTATCTTCTGCTAATGGCCCATCCAATGCCTTGCTGCATGACTCATAGATAACCCCCTCTGGGAGCACTCTCTTTTTCATGGGCCAACAAGGATCCACTGCATGACTCATCATTCCACTGTGAGATGCTCCGCCCAGAGGGAGGAACCAAGCATTCCCACCTGGATATAATCTGGGGTTTGGGACAGTACAAGCAGTCCTTACCCACTGGATTCCCAGAGGATCAGAGCTACCAGACCCTTCTATGGTATCACTGCTTCAGGAAGACCACCTTATCTGGACTGCTTCCATCACCTCGCTCAGGTTGTATTCTGACTCTGTCAGTGGTCTTTTGTATTATTGCTTTTATTTTATTTTACCTTTTTTCCCCCCTTTTTTCCTATTAAATTGTGTTTCTGACTTGAAGCCTCTCTCTTGTTTTGCTTTCAAACCACTACAGGGTATCATTTGCCAGTTCCTTACACAAAAGTTAAAACAGTGCTGTTACAGCTATTCTTTACTCAATTTTAATGATCATTAATCTTCAGGCTTAAAAACACACATTTCAAAAAGCTGCTCTTGGGAGTTTAAAATTTTAATTTATTGGACTAACTGATAACTATGCTTAGAGCTGTGTTGTGTGAAAACTCCAGGAATGGCAAACTGAATCTCACTACTTAAGTTTTCAGGAAAGATTGGTACCAATTGTTGCTTAATACTTTTAAACTGTGTGAAAAATCACAGTTTTACTCTTCTAAAGGCAAAACCAGAAGTTCTTAGTTTTCTTAAGAAGAAGCAAGAATAGTTTCATGACAAATCCCAGAATGCATCAGATAACTAATTTAGCACTGGATTCATGAAGCACTACTTACATCTGTAACCAGATCAAACTACACAAGATATTACTTAAGTTTATTCAAATATATTATGTGCAATAAGTCTAATATTTCTATTTCACAGAAAACAGTTTCAGGTATTTCCTCCAGCAGAACTACCAGGTACTGTGTTACTTTTCAATTCTGGCCAAAGAAGCTGGGTGGTTGCCTCTGGACACCACTCACATTTCTGCAGATGACCACTACCATAATGAGATTCATCCTCAATGCTGTGCAGATGAGGAGGATCCTTTTTGAACTTTAGGAAATACTGCTTAGAGAAATCTGACATAGTCTATACTCCTGGGCTGTATAGGCAGAGATTAAAAGGCTTGATTTAAAAAAAAGAAAAGAAAGTTTCAAAGCCATGTGTTACCTTAGCCAGATGAGTATTGATCCATTTTGTGAAAGTCCGCTTCTGCACTGACTCTTGCTCATCTAAGAATAAAAGGAAATCAGTTTGATTAGACATCACTGGATACTTTCAGATTTACATGCTGGAAGAGTAAAATTTCCTACTGACAACAAATGCATTCTGTACTTACCAGAAATAACTCTACATTTTATTGAGACAGTCAATTTTGCCTCTAAATACTCATAACAAATATTTCATATTATTACGATAATGTTTTGATACCTGACTATTTGAAGAGATTCGCAGCAAAATTCAAGTCTTAGCAAGCTAATGACCAGAAGCACACCACTTAAAATTTACATGTCAAGACAAATTTGAGTTCTAAATCCATACTATACTTACTCAAGGTCTGAGCACCTGGAAATTTTCTTTACTTTATAAACTAGAATCCACATCTCCCACAGCCAAGTAGTTTTATGTAGAAAGTCAGCTAGGGACTTAGAAAAAAAATACTTCTCAGCATATGTATTTGAAAATGTTTAGAATGTTGAATTAAAGACTTGAAATTGCATTATCAAACTTATTTGTCCCCTGGGACATCCTGCCAGGAAGGAATTATTAGCTAGTTCAGGCAGTTTCTACACCACTACTTACTCCATCCCTTAGTCCTGTCTGGAAGCATTTGACTGGTTTATAGTGAATTTCCCTGACTGTCAGATCGTCCCTGCGGGACAGCTGCCAGATGCACAGACAAAAATAGCTCTTGAATCAGCTCCTCCAGCTTCAGCAGCAAGGGTCACAGCAGTGAAGGAGGGAAGAGCATCACAGCATTATAACCAACCCACAAAGTCCTGCCCCTTTCTTATGGGTAATCCGTTTTGACACATGGAATAATTTCACAGCAGAAGTATTCAAGTATTTATGACAGAGATTTTTCTTTCAAAAATAGGAGGAAATATCTATTTCACAGAAAAACAAATCATGTTTTTACCATCATCAGTTCTGAATAAACACCTTCACTTCCCAACAGAAAATTCAAATAAATACAATTGCTGTTTGATGATATTTACTTTTCATAAGAATATGTGAATATCCCAAAATCTACAGATGGAATATCTAATTTTAGCATGTTAGTACCTTGTGCAGCACTGAACAGCATTTTTCCTATTCCACATCTGTAAAATTAAAATGGAATATTTTTTAACATCCATTAAAGTTCTGGAATAGATAATTACTAAGCTTGTTGCATTCCTAACAATAAACTCCCTAATTTACACTCTTGCAATGCTGCTTCACAATTAGGGTACATAGGGACAGAAATCACCACACAAAATTCATACGTCAGAATGTTATCTTCAGTTGTTCAGTGGCCATATACGAGCTCCCAGAAAGTATTTGTGCATTATAATTCAGGAGTATTTTCTTTATATATAAATACCATCTCACATATAAGAAATACCAGAGGGGAAGAAAGATACCTACACTCACCAGCATCTATTGCTAGATTATCACACTTTATGCCCAAGAAAATAATTTCGCATTCTTTAGTTTCTTTTGATATCATTGGGCAAGCAGGATTACGTAAGTTCTTAAAATTTATTACGTTCTCAGAATCTACTTGTTGCAATCATGGGCAAGTTATGAAAAAAATCACTAAGATACTGCATCATGCTTCATTCCACACTGACTATTTTCGGCAGAGAGGTGTCCTGACTTTGCACGTGACAATTGTTTTTACATTCTGAAAAACAGATTTCTCACTGTATGGCTCCTAACCATGAGTGAAAATAATTCCATAATTTCTAGTTCCAGTGCATCTTGGTGATTCAAGAAACAGCTTTCTGACAAAAACTGGAAATCAGAGAACCAGCTTCTAAAGAGACACTTTATGAGCAGAAGACACAAGGAGTTTCATACCAACATACCAACAAACAGCAGAAATAGCCCTTCTAAATACCCTGTTTCAAGGGAATTTATGTGAGCAATATATTCTTTATGAGCCCAACTGGCATTACTAACAATTAGGTTTCCTTGTTTCTAGCATTCATTTTGCACAGGCTTAAAAGGAACAGATTTTACCACTGAAAAATCTATATCTGAATGTAACACAAGCAGTGCACTGATTTTTTAAAATTTCCTTGTAAATATGCTTTTTACAAATTTACCTGGAAGCAATTGTGTTTTTTTCATTAATGAAATTCTCTGCACAGGTATGTTTACCTGTACCCACAAAACCTGTGTGTCACGCAGTTCCTTATGCTCTCCCCACTGGCAAGGACCGTCAGCTCCGTATTCGCACCACTTACCCTGCTGGCACTGAAAGGATTCAGGAAGCACATTCAATGACAGGATATTTCTGCCACCAGCACCTTTATAGTGAGCCATAGATGCTGCTGCTGCTGTGGATGCTGCTGCGGCTTCTACCCCTCTCTCATGTAGCGTTTCTTTAGAATACAGCCAGAAGTAATTTTTCAACAATGATTCAATTTCTTTCCCTCACTGGAAATGCAGGCCTCTTACAGAAATCCCTCCACCATCTCTTATCAGAGAATTCACATGAAGCCAAACTTTAAAAACATCCTTGTATGTTCTTGCAGAGATGCAACAGCCAGACAAAGCCAGCTGTATTGGAAGCAGCAGTTCTGCTGGTCTCACTGCCATCATCCTTCCCCACTGTTTTTCTGTGGAAAGATTTTATTATCCCAGCACCAGCCAATCCGCTAGCAGAAATCTCTGATGTCAAGAGCTTGAATAATTCATCCAGGGACTGTGACAATCTAACTACACTGCTGATATCCTGAAGCAAAAAGATGTGTGCAAAAACTGATGCAGTTTTCTCACCAGTGCATTTTTAACAACATAGTACTCAGTAAGTAAAAATGGTTGAATGGCACAGACCTTCTTCTCTAGGTTGTCACACATATAAAGGAGAACAGCTTTTAAAAACAACCACTTGGGTTCACTGCATACTCCTGAGAGACAGGGATGTCCTTCAGCTTTGCAACTGAAAGTGAAAGAAATGGCAAGCAATGAATCTGAACAGATATGTAGGCCACTTTGAAAAACGTATTTGATTTGTTGCACAAGGGGCATGAAACATATGTAAGGATGCTGAGAATTTCTGGAGTGTGCCTAGATCAACCTGAAACATACTCAAATTTCTGATAATATGCAGTGCTTTCGATTTCATTAAATCAGAGTATTTGAATATTTTTTTCCTCTGGTAAACTGAACACAGATATAAAAAATCCTCTGTGGAGATTCAGATGTTACTCCCCTACAGGGGCCAACTGAGTAATACACACTATTGAAATGAGAATAAAAAGGCTCACTTTTTTTATGCCATTATTGTAAATATATCACTACAGAGGCCAAATTCAAATTTCTGTTTCTGTAAAACACAAAGACTCTGACAGTATGATTCTGCATCTGATAGAAATGCTGCAAGAAAGATAGCTTTCATCAAATATCTTCTTTTAATTGGCTGGAAATATCTTCATATTTTTACAAACACTTTCTCTACTAAAGCATCACCAACAGACTTCTTTCCTACAAGAATTTTTTGATTAGGCAAAAAAAGACAAATTTAATTGGATATATTTACTTTAAAGCATTTAGAGCAAATTATTTGGATCAAGGAACACAACCAACGACCCTCAGACAGTTATTAAGATGCTGATGGAATGTTCACCATGCATTCTTTTTCTAATGTCTGCTGTCATGCTGACAGGTGTGTACTGTGCAGCAGCAGATGGCACATCAAGCTCCTGGTGCCGGGGGATGGGACAGTGCAGGGTGGCAAGTACTGGGTTCTGCTTCAAGGTAACACAAGAAGGAAGCTCATGCACAGATTTACTACAGAGTCAAGTTCATACCTGTCTAGTAAAAGCATCTCATCTTGATTGATTTGCACAGACTGAAACATGGGAAATTTATTTTATTTCCTGCTTTAATGAAATTCAAGTTCCTCACAGCTCCTCATTTTCAGTATCCTTTATTTGTTTTCTTTGGTTTTAGTAGTTCTGCGCTGAAAATACCAAAGAGCTTTTTGCCTTATTTTTTTTTCCAGGTTTATGTAATACTGCTAAATCAACCTGGAAGTACAGAAAAGTGTCCCAAAACAGCTGCAGTGTTTCCATGCCTCGTGAAAACACAGCACAGAAAGCAGTGGACAGCACCTCAATGGAAAATTTAGTTTGATGAGCAGTATGGCAAACATTTTCAAAAGCTGTCAATAAGTTATGTTATATAACAATTCCTATCTTCATTAAGGACAGTTTTAACTTAAAGCAGCTGTAGAAAAGTTTGCAGAGTGAAAGTAATAATGTGGGGATAGTGCTTATATAAAGGGGCAGTATTTTAAGCTACATCATTTAATCAACACTTCTATAACAGGTGGATTACCCCAGCTAAGGGTAATGGGGCAATGCAAATTCATTTCTTGTCCTTTAAGCCACAAGTTGATGTTTTTTATGGTATAATGCCAGGAAAGTTTTGGTTTTAAAAAAAAAATCAAAAAATTAAATTTGGTAGTAGCTCTAAAGTATGTATTTTTTTCTAAGTTTCTAGGTTTAATAGTAACTCTGTAGACTTTAGGATAAAAGAAAGGATGAAAGCAAAGAGGGAAAAATTGTTTTCAGCAGCCATTGCTACCCAGTTGACAACAAGACTTAGCAGTATTGATACAAAGAATGTATCAATGTATTTAAATTTCTCATGTATGTATCATTTTTTCATATTTTAAGGTGAAAGCATTTGTCAAAGTGCAGGTTTCAGATACATGCTTCTACTGAATGTGCTTTATCAGAGACCATGAGATGGTCACAGTAACCTACCATTTATCCAAATTTCCAAGATTTGGGATCTAGGTCTACATATCGCTCATATCCTGCTCCAACACTGAGCATCAGTGTGCTCCCCCACAATTTCTGCAGATAGAACATCCATGCACAAGGGCGTAAGGGATCCAATCATCCCTGGCCAAACCCCTACTAGAGAAAATGATGGGAGATCAGCTCTCTGAGGTTTGCACAATGTACACGTAACCTCAGCACAGTCCTTTGAGAGCCAAAGGTTTTATGTCATTTGGAAGAGTGGAAATAGAGAAAACCCACATACATACTGGTGGAATAATTACAGGAAACTGAAGTATGGAGAAGCAGGCCCACATCTGCAGCAGCACTGCCTGCTACGTCACATGCTGCTGCACAGCAACTGGCACACAGCTGAGGACTTTGTGCTCTGTCTGAAATGTATTTAAAAAATATGTATTTCAAATTTAAGCAATCCTTATTGATTTCCTGCACTTCTAAGGGAGAGTCTATCTAGCCACTATTTAGAAAGATACAAAGAATGATTCCATTTATCATCCAAAGAAGGTTGCATTTAAAAAAAATCAGATTAGAATGAAGTACAAACTGAACAAATCAATGTGTCTTCTTTTGTTCTCAGTCAATTTATTGCAAGCACAATCAGCAAACAGGCTTTCTGGAAGCACAAGTTGTGGACTGTGCAAACAGATTAAATTTTTGAGATCCGGGAAACAAAAAATTTCACTGGCACCAGAGTGTGTGCTTTAACTCAGGCTGTTGGCTGCACCTCACAGTAGCACTTAGACTGTCACAGCATATGGTTATACTGTGGGACTTGGGAGACTTCCAGTCCTTAAACCCAAGGTAAGGCCCCACTGTGGCCATATTCTCACATGCACAATCAGATGTTCCTGAGCCATCCAGAATCACATAATGCCCCACTTTCCTGCGCTCTGGTTTTCACAGTAAGGAACAGAGCATGAACAGAGCACAGAAATTTAATCTTCATTCTCAGAAGCCAGGACATGGTCTGGGCATAACTGCACTGCCCCTAAGAACTGCTCTTCGCTTTGATCAGAAAAGCTTCCTTTGGTGTTTGGAGAAATGAATGAGAATAACATGATTTCTGCAGTGGATTGGAAGATATGTCCAAAATATCTTTTTTATTTTTACTCTGTGCATCATTCCTATTTCCAGTCTTTGTGGTATACTGGCTCCTATTTTGTGTTTTGAGTGGCTAAAAATAAACTGAAATTAAATTGCTATGCACCGTATTTTGCCTGGATGGGCTGCATTTTTTTCCTCCGCACGTGTAGAAGCAGAATGCATTCATAACTAATCAATGAATGTATTTGCATTTTATGTTTACCGTGTATTTGCCTGTGCTGCTGGCGCTACTATTTTCATCTCCACTGACTCCTGTCTTAATTTCCATGTGATGTAAACATATTACTCACATATGACTCGCTTTCATAATATCCACATTCAAATGAATACAGTCAGAAATTAAAGCGCCAGCATTTAGAAAACCATTATAGGCACACTTAATTATTTTTAAAAAGCAGCACCCTGAAGAGGTTATTAGCTAAAATAAGGATACCCAAAATTTGAGTTAATCATGTGAAATGGTTTCAGCTCCGTCTGAAAGATTCATGATTTGCTGCTCTGCAGGTGTCTGTTCATTCACCCGTTTGGCACAGGGGACAGTGAAATTAAGTGTTCAACACACACATATCTTTTCCTGCACCAATAGGTAAGGTGAAAACAGCCTCATATAATTGATCAGACTCAACTTGTGATTTATTCTTATAATTACTTTTTTTTCCTTAATTATATACTTAAGGGGATGGTTTGGATGGTGACAAATCAGATAGGAACCTAGAAAATCCAGTGAATTTCATTAATAACTATCCTACATAGCACTCCTATTTCAATCTATTCATCCTAATAATAGTCAGACAAGTTTAAAAATTATTTTTCCTGAAGACTTCAGTATTTAAAGACACTGATGAGAAATCATCCTCTTGTTTAGGAACTACCTACTACAGTAGCATTTGCAATGATCATAATTTTAAAAAAAGGTCCTAAACAAATATTTTGGGGGTTTTGTTACAGCCTACTGCAGTTCTGCAACTGGTATCATGTTGCCATTTACATGTTCTGCAGCCATTCTTTCTATTGACATGAAAACCTTTTGTGTAATAACCTTTCTGTGTTGCTGGTCCACTCCCTTGGAGCTTTCAAAAAAAGTCAAACTTTAAAAAAACAACATGCCACATTGAAAAGAAGTCTATTTTTAACAGAAATCTTAAAGACAAGCAGTACTCAACATCAAATCATTTGAAGAAAATAATTTAAAGAAAATCTTTTAAAATGTTGACTATAGATCTATAGGTAATCAAGCTCAGTATCAGTGTGTCTACAAGTATCTATTAGTTAGGGTTTTAAACAGTCATTCTGCAGTCAAGAAAGGTGCTTCAAGAGCATCAGATGATCAGATGATCAGAGCATGAGATCAGATGGGAGGCAGCAGATCTCTGAAAATGGAAAGCATGAGCTCTGATTCCATCTTTTACACACTGTATGGCACTTACACGAACTCCTAAAACAATGGACGGTCTTGCTTTCCTGAAGCCAACCTTGTCAGGCAGGAAAATTACTGTAACAGTCACCACTGATTTGCAGTAGATTTGCTAATATTGTTTGACATTAATAGGACTGCTCATAACATTATGCATTACAATCTTTGAGACACTGTGCAAAAATGTCAGAATTTAATTGGAATTTGAATGTTTAATGTTTCTTTGTCATAAGACACAGAAACGTAAAAGCACTGCAGCAAATGTGCTGCTTGGAGCAAATTTCTACTACCAGTAGTAAAATTAGCATTTTTCTAAGTGAATTCATTAGCCTAAAAACAGTGGGGAAAAAAACTTGATTTGGATAAGGAAAAGTTCAGAATCTACTAAAATAAATCAAAACTAATGGAGATATACTGAGCACACACTGTCCAATGGATTAAATCAGGATATAAAGGTCTTTTACTATAGTGGTATTTTTAGTATGTTGCTCATGAATTCAGAATATTCACCAACAATTATATTAAACATTTCCATTTGTTTATAGTAACAAATCTTGTAATGACTCCAATATAAATAAGAGACTAGAGCAAAACAACAGAACAGCTCAAAATCAGTAAAAACATAGACATGGTAATAAGGATTAAGGCAATACTAAATTTTGTGGCATCAAATAATATATCCTGCTATGTTCTAAGACGAAAAACAGCATACCAGACAGAAAGGAAGCAATCTGTCCAACAAACATCAGGCAGCACTTTGAGATGCTAACTATCCAACAGTACAGGATTTTCAAGGAAATCAAATTGGGCAATGTCTTGAACAGAAATATATTTCCCTGAAAATGATAGTTACTTTTGAGATCCACATTCTTGCAGTCTCTGCGCTGTCTGTCCTACATGGCACATGAACATCTTGCAAAAATGCAACACTTTGACCACCATTTCTGATACAGTCCATTCACAACCAGCAAATTCTTTTAATGAAAGCTGCATGGGAACAGACATTTTGAAGTTCAACCACTTTTATTCTCAAGTTAAATAACCAAATACCCCACTGAGAATATCAAATGGCCTAAACATTCAATGAGCCCTCAAAGGGATACGAACCATAGATCTGTCTATGGTGTTCAGTTCAGCCAGACAAAGGTAAAAGAGGCTGCTAAATCTTCAAGGCAGACTGGTGAGCTACAAAGTGCAATTCTATTAGAATTTGGTTCAGTAAAAACTTCATTCCTACAGACAACACTATTATGGTAACTAAATGCTATCTAGGCCTGGAAGACTGTGTAATTGCTCAAGCATGGAAAGATAAAGAAACTACCTGATAAAGAGCTACAGATGGTGAAGAATTACAAACAAGCTTACAACTAGGGCAAACAATGCTTTAAAAAGTCAGTGGAAACAAAATTACTTTTTGCCAATCCATCTACAAGCTATTGGTGATGCAGAGTCTTAATTTTAGATTGGCTGCTCCTCTGCTTTTTTCTTGATACATGAATGAATAAGCAGGACCTTCAGAGTTACACATTTGTAAGAAGGAGAGTGCTGGATATCTCTGAAGAAGTCTATCCTAATTTTTCCAAACTACAAGCCTTTTCAAATTCTCACATACACTTGAATTTTAGCACTTAGACTCTCCAACAACCCACCTTCATGGCCTTGATGAAACACTAGGCAGACTGCACACAAACTGTTCCCACAAAGAATGGCTGTACATGCTTCAACTTGGGGAATACAGGGGAAAAAAATCAAATTTTTACTGCCCATAACTGCTTCAGCTTCAAATAATCCTAGAGAGAAGCTGCAAGCTCGACATCTATCCTCACTCTCCCTCTCATCCCCATGATGGCAGCTGGACATAGCTCTCAAGTTTCAGGCACAGAAGGGACAAAAGCTGGGTTAAAGGGAGGAATCTAAGGAGGAAAGAAGAAACATGGGAATTATCCAGGCAGCATGTACCCAGAAGGTGGGAAAAATCTCTGACTGGCATCTGAAAAAGTGAAAGAAATAGGAAGAACTTGCTTGTGCTGTCCTGGAGTGCATGACACTATTGTCATTGCCAAGACAACTCAGAAGCCACATATTCCTGTTGTAACCATGTCTTCTACACTTGTGATAAGACCAGCCTTTAATTACATAACCAAACAGGTTTTAACTACATGCTCCCTACCATTTTTTGAGCATGAAGGGAAAATTGTCAATTAAAGAATTGTTGGGGGGTTTTTTTGTTGTTTACAATAATGTTGCTCCCCCTCTCAGACCTAATGATTAAGCACATGACTTTGCAACTCTTGCACTGTTTCTGTAACTATTTCTTCTGTTAGGAAAAACACTATGAAAAATAATGGGGGAGGCATAATTAAATTCACCAAAAAAACCCCAAAAAAACCAAAACAGACAAACCAAGAAAAAAACCTTTAAAAATTCTTGAAGCCAAATGTTTTGAAGAGAAAAATGTAAAAAAAAAAAAAAGTCTACAATGTGAATGAGGAAAATTCAATCTCCAAGACCAAGTCTTAGGAATGAGGAACTTGAACATACATCGAAATCAGAGTCTGTTCTCTGAACATCACTGCATTCCAAAATGCTAGGATATAGCTCATAATCAACAGCCACGCATGTTCATTTACAAGTTTCAGTCATTTATATACTACATCAGTTTGCTCAATGAAACTGCATTGTTCTGAACAGAATGACTCCTGCAAAAAACTATGGACATTATTCAAACTAAAATGTACATTTCTAGGCATTGATTAGTATTTTTAAAGGTGATTTGACATTATTCTGTGAAACACTTCAATAAGCAAGTAAGAGTAGGACAAAACAGTGTTGTCCCAACTGTGTTTGCCTTCAACAGTCCCTTCCATAGTAGCAAATCACAGACACCCTTGTGCAAGTAACAGAATTTTTGTAGTGATTCTGTTACTTTAAAGGACAAAAAGCAAATCTGAGCCATTGTGTTAGAATAATGGAGTCCCTGAATTTGTTGATGGGCAGCTTAAGTAGAGTCCATGCCCTGGGAGAGGGAAAGCAGCCTTCTGCCAACCTATGTCCCACTCAACAGAAACTGAGCTTTTAAGTCCAGTGGAAGAGTTGGAAAGGAGGGGGCTGCCATGAAAGGAAAAGCAGTGGTGGTCTGCAAGCAAATAATTGTTCTCATTCCTAATAGCCAGGGGCAAGTGAGTCATTTACACATAACCATGATCTTATCATTCCTGCCCTAATACTGCAACCTGGAAACTAATGAGAATTTCGCCAGTGAAAGAAACAAGCATTTGTCATTGAGATTATAGATGGCCATTATTTCTCATCTGAAATACAGAAGTACACTTATTTTTATTTATTTATAGCATATATATTTGTAAAGTGGAAATATTTCCTTGGCACACAAAACATTTTGTTCTTACTGAGTCCAGTTGAATAAACTCCTGCACTTAGCACCTCCTAGCAAATTTTTTTTCAGAAGCAATGTTTTGCAAGAAGCCTGAAAATCATGAGATGTACTCATGTATGAGAACTTGGTCACCAAGTGTACAACTGATCACAGGAAGAATTTATTTATGTTCCCCTGTGGGAACACATTGTAATTAAACTGACTGGATCTTGATTTTGACAGATATATTGTTCTGTATAAGAAAAAGCAAAAAAAGGTGTTTCCTCAAAGGAAAATTTATATGTAATGGACATCCAAAATATATCTTAAAATGGTGTGAGAAAGAAGAGATGACAAGCATATTCAGAGCAGGTTTTTCAATCAAGAAAACAGAACCAAAACACCAACAACCATCAAATAAAAACATTTGACAAAATGCATAAAGACAGTGATATCTCAAATTTGCCCAGGAACCATGCTGTGACTAAACACTGTTGGCATTTAGTATATTCCTTGTCAAACTCAGTGGTTCTTATTTACATTTTTAATCAAAAAAGTCTTCAAGGCTTCATCACAGCTTTTATATAAGTGGATGACTGCAGACGATCTCCAGGGGCATCTGAAACCCAGTGAAGGGAAACCCCACTCCAATGAAAGAAATGATAGGCTAATGATAGTGCCAGAACTCACTCTGGAGTTTTTATTAAAAATTCCAATACTATGTCACCAGCACAAGGGTAGGTAGCAACGAGCAATGTGAATATTTCACACAGAGGGCATTATGTGAACAGAATCCATGCCATGCATCACTTGCCCTGTAAGGAGAAGCTAAGGTATGGGGTCTGGTTCCACCTGGGGCAGAAATGGCTTCAGGGGAACCTTTTTGCAGCCCCCTAGCAGCTATGGGAAGAAGATGGAGCTGGGTTCTTCAGCAGCATGGTTGGAGATGAGAGATGATTGGGCAGAAGGCAAAACAAGAAATGTCTCAAGAGTGGGAATGCCTTCTTGCTCAGAGAACTGTAGGGCAGTGGATCAGGTCACCTGTAAACTCTGATTATGGAGATAAAGATCCTGAAAACCTGGTCTCAGGTGGTTCCAGCTGGCCAATCTGGAAGTTGAAAAACAGACCTCTTTCCCACCTGAATTTTCCTATCAGCCTATGAAATATATCCTCCTGACAAAGAGATAATGAAAATCACACTTTGTAAAATAACTAATTAGAGTAAATCCCAGAGAAGTTCATTCAGTAGATCAGATAGCTATACAATAACTAAAAAAAACATATAAGCATGCTGCTTTACAGGAGACTTACCCATCCCGTACTTGCATAAGCAGTTAAGAGATTGCTCACTCATCCATACTGAAAAACCAAGAACTCACAACTGCACACATTTAGAAAGTTTTTCTTGAGAGTGATATTTATTGAATCTCAGAAGTTTGAAATTTCTCAGGTCCATCTAATTTTTCTCATAGCACAAAGCTTTAAAATAATTTGAATTAATACTTCCCACTGCCAAGAATTTCAGTGCTTGATCTCCAGCCCTCATACAGATAAACCTGATAGGTACATTCCAGAACCCAAAAAATTTCACTGTTAGTAGTTAAGGAAGTAACAAGAATATTTGTCGCCGGTAGGGACACGAAAGAACCACACTCACTGAGGTTCAGAGGTGAGCAGAGAAAGAGAGGAAGTTTATTATCATTTGTGATTTAAACAGGATTTGGAGTTTGGTCCAGGATTGGAGGACAAAGGGGACACCCCTCTGACCCCAATGGTCATCTTAGAAGTCCATCACACATTGGTATGTGAAAACAATCGACTTGTTTATGTTACACCGTGAGAAACTCCACTAGAAATATGTAAACAGTCATCAGAAGGCTGAAAAATCAGGGCGACATCTCACCCTTTTTGTGTTAGAAAAAAAGAAAAGAAAAGAAAAACATACTATGTTCAGTCTCTGCTTTTGGAGGGGCCATCAGAGTGAACACCCACATCGTCTGTATTGGAGTCATCACTCAATGGTTCATCCACTTGCTGTCTTTCATTTTGGTCACCGTTTCCAGCTTGCCTGTCGGTCAGATTCTGCCTTTGAGGTCGCAGGTCAGGATGAATACACTTCGCAGGTACCCAGCGTACTCCAGTATCTGTGGATACACACGCATACCCACGCCCCAAAGCGATAAGGTCACAGGGACCTTCCCACTGCTTAGTGACTAAATTTCGCACCCGAACTTTCGCCCGAGGCTGATGCGTCTCATCCGATGCCTGCAACGAGAGGTGATGGTTCACCATAATAGGGTTATTAGAATTCTGTGCACCGTAAGGTGATGGATAGTGTACAAAGCCTTTGCCAACCGACTGTGCGGGGTTTCACCCTGCATTCCCTGTTTTTGTTTTTGAAGAACCCGCTTCAGAGTACCATAAGCGTGTTCTACAATTGCTTGCCCAGTCGGAGAATGAGGGATACCAAACTTTTGTGACACTCCCCACAGCTGCAGGAACTGCTGCACCTCCTGCGAGGCATAAGCAGGACCATTGTTGGTCTTTACAGCAAAAGGTATGCCTAAAATGGCAAAGGCCTGCCTCCAGTGGGCAATGACATCGCAGGTCTTTTCTCCCGTGTGAGCAGAAGCCCACATTGCAGAGGAGAAGGTATAAACAGCGACATGCACATACTTGAACCGGCCAAACTTGGCGACGTGGGTAACATCCGTCTACCAAAGCTCTAAGGCCCTAAGGCCCTTGGGGTTTACCCCTGCCAGTAAAGGCACAGCCAGTGCATGACAGTCGTCACATGATTCGACAATGTCATGAGCCTCCGCTGGCATCAACTGAAACTGCTTTTGTAAGGTATGTGTGTTCTGATGAAAAAAACCCATGTGATGCCTTGGCCTGCGCGAGTGTATCAGGCTGAGGTGCTACCCATGCAGGGTTAGCCAACTTGTCAGCCCTCGCATTACCTTCCGCGATAAACCCTGGCAGATTGGTATGGCTTCTAACATGCAGAACGTAGAATGGATGAACCTGGGCCTGAATGGTACACCACAGGGCCTTCAGCAAATGAAACAGATCAGCATTGCTGACCTCCTTCAAAATCGAATGGCCCAAATGCTGTGCCATGTCGGCCACATAAGTGGAATTCATGACCAAATTGAAAGGTTGCTGGGAAAACTTTTGAAATGCCATGACGGCAGCCCTCAATCCAACCAACTGGGCTGATCCATCTTCATGACCTTCCAGAACCTGCCACCCAGATCCATCCTTCCAAGTGACAGTGGCTTTCCAGTCCGTCCCGAACCGTCAGTAAAGACAGTGGGACCTTGCACTGGCTCCTGACTATTTTTGGGCTGCAAAGAAATTTCTGTGAAGTCTGCCACTTGCAATAGCTTGTGGCTGGGCAGATGATAAGTAATCTGCCCTGTAAAATTTTCCAGAGCACTTTGCAGAGAAATACTGTTTGCAAAGCTCCAGTCAAATTCGTCCCGTGGTACTGGGAGCACAATCTTTGCAGGATCTGCACCCATCAATTGCAAGCACCGTTGCCTGCATTTGATTATTAATCGAGCAATTAGCTCAAACAATGTAGTTGCCGTCTTCTGCGGCTGATGGGGCAGGAAAACCCATTCCAGGACGTGCAAGCCATCAGACTATTCATCATTCCACTGGCCAATGACACCTGCAGGATGCAAATCTGTAATGGTAATGAAAACAGTGACATCAACGGAGGGATCGATACGATAAACTTGGTGAGCAGAAACAGCTCGCTGAACCTCCTCCAGCACGTGACGTGCCTCAGGGGTCAAAGTGTGAGGTGACTTCAAATCAGAGTCTCCCTTTAACAAATCAAACAAGGAGGACAATTGTGTTGTGGTGAACCCCAAATATGGACGCAGCCACGTGATTACACCCACCAGTTCCTGGGCGTCATTCAATGTTTTCACTGAATGTATAAATTGCACCTCTTGGTGTTGAACTGTTCGTTCCAGAATTTTGACCCCCAAATATTTCCAGGGAGGTTCCTCCTGGACCTTTTCTGGAGCCACCTGCAGGCCATGAGAATGCAAAGCGGAGAGTAATTGAGGCCGTATCCTCAGCAGCTCATCCTGGGTGGGTGCAGCCACCAATATGTCATCCATGTAGTGATAAACATGAGCATCAGGAAACCGCTTGCGAACTCCAGACAAGGCTCTGGCCACGTACCATTGACATATTGCCGGGGAGTTGCGACACCCCTGGGGAAGCAGCCTCCATTGATATCTCCGTGCAGGCTCAGCATTGTTAATTGCTGGCACCGTGAAGGCAAATTTTGGTTTGTCAACAGGATGCAAAGGAACTGTGAAGAAACAATCCTTTAGATCCACGATGAGGACTGGCCAATCGGCAGGAAGCATGGTGGGCGATGGCATACCGACCTGCAACGCCCCCATGCCTTCCACCACGGCATTAACTTTCCAGAGGTCTTGTAGCAACCTCCATTTCCCAGACTTCTTTCTGATACAGAAAACAGGAGTGTTCCAGGGACTGGTAAAAGTTCCAGATGATCCTGGTCCAACAGCTCCTGAACCAAGTTCTGAAGGGCGACGAATGTGTCTTGAGAGACAGTTCATTCCAGAGGTCAAGGGGCAAAGGAAAGAAACGTGATGTCCATTTCAGGGACAGACAGGGTACAAATCGCTTCAGGACAGTCTCTGGCCACAACAACAGTCCAGTGAACTTGAGCCAGCCCGGTAGCTTCAGAACAGCTGTCTTCTCACCACCGGCTCTGTCCTGTGAACAGAAAACTCAAAAAACACAAATTGAGCAATCGTGGTCACTCCAAGGAGGCACTGACCTCCTAGCGGCCATGCCCCCACCTGCGCTAAAAGCACATCTCGCGGGACCAGCCCCCGCCGCTGTCCCAGGTTCCATGGGAGGCAGCGGGGCCGGGCCCACGGGCCCCGCAGAGCCTGTGCCCATCGGCAGGGCAGGAGTGCTGGCCGTCATGGCCCGGACGAGGGACCTCGGTACAGCCACGGGTCCAGCCGGAACATGCGGACCCAGCGGGGGATGGATCGAGCCCATCACACGACCCCCCCGATCCAGGGCAGGGGGGAACGGGACGCCGGGAGGGGCGCGGTTTGCGGAGCCGCGACCCCGCCCTGCCCCACAGCCCGAGACTTGTCCAACTGCGGGGGGGCAGGCGGCACCCGCCACGCGAGTGGCACCAAAGAGGAAGTGGAAAGCAGCACCGGGAGAGGCGCGGCCCGCGGAGCCATGGCCCCGCCCTGCCCCACCGCCCAAGACTGGCCCGGCTGTGGGGGAGCGGGCGGCGCTGGAGGGAGAAACGCCGCGGGGGGGGCAGGAGGTGGCATGGGGCCACTCGGCCCGGGCCCCCACTCACAAGCCATGTCACCCGCAGCGCCAGGCGGCACTGGCGCAGGGGAGGAGGCGCCCGGCCCCACGGCCAGAAACGTCCTGCTCGCGCCGTGGAGACCCACCAGAGGCACCGCCTGCCCCGCGGGGGGCGGGACGGACTGCCCGTCCCTCGGGTCCGCTTCGACCTGCGCAGGCATAGAGGCTGGTGCAGAGCCAGGCACGGATGCCCATGGCTGGGACTCCGCTATAGCTTCGCTTGTCCTTCTCCTTGGGGCTGGGACGGGCAGACTCAGCCCTGCCCCCTCCCCCAGCCCTGGAAAAGCACTGGGGGGGGGGGGGGGGGCAGAAACCCCCCCTGCTTTTTAGCTTCCTCAGCAGGGGGACAGGCGGACCCAGCTCCGCACCCTCCGCCAGCGCCGGGAGAGGGCCGGGAGGGGGGAACCCCCCCGCTCTTCAGCCTCCTGGGCGCGGGGACGGGCGGGATCAGTGAGGCTGCTGCGGTCGGCTCCCCGGAATCCCGCGGGACCCTGCCTGGCTGGCCGGGAGCTGCATCCTCCCCCCGATCCAACTTGGAGCCTGTCTCAGCCTCAGAGAGGGGCATTTCTTCTTTCCCCCCAGCCTCGGCATCTGAGCTGGAAACCTTTCTAGGGGAGATGAAGTCTCTCAGTAAAGATTTCCACCACTCGAAGCTACTTACACCACCAAAACATTGCTCCCAGAGCTCCAGTAACTCCTCCATGTGTGTGTCGTTACGTGTAAACAAAGCCTGGATGATGTGGAAACCGAATTGCCTCCACTCGTCCTGTGAGAGGGCTCTCCAGTCTCCAAAGAAAAACCCATTGCTTTTCCCAAAGTAATACAAACGCTTAAAATCATCCCTAGAAACAGAAACCGTCTGCTGCTCCAGGAAGGCTTGCAAACTGCGCAAGATCCAAGCCTCATACCTGGAGATACAGAAATACCATTTTTGCAAAAGACCAGTTGCCAACCAGCCCTATTACCTTAAAGCTGACTCCACAGACTGCAATCCCCACAGTCGGAGGTCACCAAATGTCACCGGTAGGGACACGAAAGAACCACACTCACTCAGGTTCAGAGGTGAGCAGAGAAAGAGAGGAAGTTTATTATCATTTGTGATTTAAATAGGATTTGGAGTTTGGTCCAGGATTGGAGGACAAAGGGGACACCCCTCTGACCCCAACGGTCATCTTAGAAGTCCATCACACATTGGTATGTGAAAACAATCTACTTGTTTATGTTACATCCGTGAGAAACTCCACTAGAAATATGTAAAGTCATCAGAAGGCTGAAAATCAGGGCGACAAATATTGGTCTCAAACCGCACCTGTAAGATGAATGCATTTTGATTTTCCACAAATTGTTAGGAAAGAACACTTCTTCATAATCCAATTCATAATCAGTGAGAAAAATACAGAATGAATGCATTTTCAAATACCAAAAACCTCACTTCCTTCAGTTTATTCACACCTTACACCAGAAAGTACACTTCAGGAGAAGCTCTGCAAGCTAAAAATGCATTTTTTGTCTGTATTTATTCCAGTTGCCCTGACACAACTCCTTGGCAGAATGGGAAGGCATGCAATATATGGCACTAAATAAAAAGAAACTCCTTAACAAAACTTCTAATCTCTAAATTCATTTTATTCTTCTAGAACAGTGTGAAAGTAGGCTCCCTTAAACCAACAGTCTAATCTAAAGATGAACTCAAATCAGTGCTGACATAGCTTGTGCTTGTTCGGGTTTTTTTTCAAACATCCCTCTAATAGTCATGCTGGGCAAGTATGTGCTGATTGCTATCAACGGCAGTGATGAGGCAGCTAAGTACAAGTGCAGCACACATTACCAATCGGTATGGTTGGCAACATATCCCAACAGGCACAACTTGCTGTTTGTATCCCCAGACACAGAAACAGTAACCTCATGAATTATGCGGATACAGTAGACAGGAAGAATTCATGTTGTAGGATTTCCATGTGCATATGAAGCAAGAAAACAGTGGAGCACATGAATGTTCATTGTGGAGGTAAAGCTTCTTCCCTAATTCTCTGTGGGCCTCTTAAATATGAGATGAATTACAAACTCTTGAGTTTTTCACTTTTATTTAAATTGCTCTCCTTCACAGGAAAACAGATACAGAATTGTGTTTGTTTAATCTAGTGGACTGGGCAGTTCTCAAATACAACAGATGTGAGCACATATCCCAACTCATAAGGATATGACAACTCGTCTTCAACAACTCCCTACGTTCCCAAACCTGGATTCATGAGGAAAGGGCAAGGATCAGAGAAGATAAAAGATACCACTCAGATGACTTCTCGTCTAGCTGGCCAGTCCCCAGGAGTCTAGGACACAAATGGCAGACTTAAGAACCAAAGAATGGTTTGGGTTGAAAGGGACCTTAAAGATCACCTTGTTCCAATTGCCCTGGCCCAGGCAAGGACACCTTCCACTAGACCAGATTTCTCAGAGCTCCATCCAACCTGGCCTTGAACACTTCCAGGGACTGGGGCATCCACAACTTCTCTGGACAACGTGTTCCAGTGCCTCACCACCCTCACAGTAAAGAATTTCTTCTTAATATATAATCTAAATCTACTCTCTTTCAGTTTAAAGCCGTTACTTTTTGTTCTGTCACTGCCTGCCCTATCCCTCTCCAGCTCTCTTGTATCCCCTCTTTAGGTTCTGGAAGGTGCTATAAATTCTCCCTGGAAACTTCTCCTCTCCAAGCTGAACAGCTCCAACTCCCTTAACCCATCTTCACAGCAGAGGTGCTCCAGCCCTCTGGTCAATGTGGTGGCCTCCTCTGGACTCTCTCCAACAGGTCCACATTTTTCTTGTGTTGGGAACCCTAGAGATGGATGCAGCATTCCAGGCAGAGTGTCACAAGGCCAGATTTATTTTGATGCAGCTGAGGGTACAGTTTCAGCATACCTTTAACTTAGTTACAAATTTTACTGCAGACTCCCAACTTTCTTGTTTTCTTTACTTCACTCTCAGTAGAAGCAACAGAAAGCATTTACTACTTTGTAATATATTTAACTGCCCTCACTTAGCATGAACAACATTATTGAACACAAAATTTCAATGTTTTGTGAGAAGCATGTATCTTCTATGAAATATCCAGAAACATTCATTAAATTAAAAGTGATAATAAATGCACTGAAACTAACTTATATTTACTTTATTAACAAGTCATCTTTTAAATGAAAGAATTAAATATTAGCCTTCAGTTAGCAGCATAAAATCCCCCCTAAAGTTTATACATATTACAGAAACATAGGGTAAAAACAACTAAGTAAAACTTTGTTAAAGTAATTATTGAGAAAGCATCTTGGTTTGCTGTGAGTAGGCTCCTTTTCGTAGTGTGTAGGTATATGTTTCTTCCTTTTGTTATTAATTACTACAGTATGAAAAAGACAAAAGAAAAAAAAGTTGTAAATCTAACCCATATATTGTGTTTGTTTGGTACAACTATTACTTTATTCAGTACATTTAGCATGTATGTCTTCCTTTTCTGTGTCATTGTTTCATGAAATACCTGAGGCTACCTTCTAGAAAGCTTAAACGCTCATGGCCTGATTGTGATTTCACACTGAGTCATTCCACTGACATCATGAGGGCTGCATGGGAACAAATCAGAGCATGATGAGAACCACAGTGAGATGAGCATATTTGGGTCTACATTCAGCTGTAAAATCAGGGTAAATGAAAGGAAAAATAGACCACACAGATTTATACTTCACCATTCCTAATCAGGCTTTTTCACTTTGATCCTCCCTAAGATACTTCTGTTGTATTCTCCAAATAGCAAAAAAAAAAAAACCCAAAAAACAACAAACCAAACCAAACCAAAGAAAACCAAAACAAACAAACAAACAAACAAACAAACAAAAAATCATGAGAACCCACCACACAGCATCTACATTTCAGAGTCAGTAAATAAAACCCCTAAGAACTCCTAAGAACAGCTGTCAGTTTGCTCTAAAAGTAACCAAACACCAAACAGCAGAACATGGAGGACTGCGCTGTAGATCAGATTATGACAATAATGATGATGAACTTAGTGAATGGTTTTAACTGCAGTTCATCAAAAATCATCACCCTAAAATATTTCCCTATTCCCTAAAATATTCCCTAAAAGTTTCAAATTCACTTTTCAAAACACAGCAAGATCTGGGGGTTTAGGCAAAGTATGTTAACAGTTAAGGTACATCATAGTAAAGTTGCCTGCCCAACCTGAAGTGCAGACCCTTGTACAAAGCTAGAGCAGCAAACTGTGGCTTCCAAAGATTCCTGTCCCTTCTGCTCCTACAGCAGTAGCCATTATCCTGACTCCACGGGGGAAGTAGCAGCTCCAGCTTGGGTTTTCAGGGCTCTGGCACAGGCAAAGGCAGCAGCACAGTGGTGACCTTGTTCCTGTACAGCAATGTACTGCCTCTACTTTATGTATGCCAACTGCACTCCTATTAAATGCACAACATTCTCAAGAGGTGTTAAAAAAGCACTGTTTGTATCTGCTAGTGCAGAAGGATGCAATGGAAACAGAAAGGGCAGTACAAGAGCCAAAATTCATATCCTGTTAGAAACAGAGCTGCGTGACCATATGCTGCAACTGAGAAGCAACTGTGGTGTTGGCTCATGAACACAACTAGTGACCCTAATTACAACACCAATAGTATTTCCTACCAGGCTGCAGCAACTGATAAAACTCATTCTAAACTGAACCTTGCAATACAGGAACAACACTTGCCTGTTATTCTCCTTGTTAAAAAGAAGGAGAGAAATAGCTGGCATTTTTCTGTGAACATCTATGCAAACAGATGAATAAGTAATTTGTCCAGCGACTGCTGGTTTGGGCAAGAATGTGCACCTGGCCTACCAATCAACTCCAGTGAAGATAAAAAATTGGTTTCTTTCAAGTAAAAAAAGCAAAGTTTGTGCCCTAAGAGGTCAGATGCCCATTCTTCTTTGTGTATGTCCACTGAAGAAGAACAGGCCTCAGGGCACTTAGAACTAATACATAAACATCTAACTACCTACATAAGGTCAGAAAAATAAAGTTTTTGCTTGTGCTAATTCATACTATGTAGCATTATCAGTAGTTCTGGTATTAAGTTTCATTAATTTCAATTTAACTATTGTTTTGTCAAGAAAAACATGATAATTATTATTATAGCACTTAGACATTACTCACCAGCATGAAACCACATCCCAGGAAAAAATCCCATTAACAAAAAAATGTATTACTGTATTTCTACCACATCTAAAATTTGCTACTTTTTTTTTTTATTATCACTGTTGTTTCTAGGTGGTGAAACAGATCCTTCACTCCTGAAGGGAAATTGTACTCCAGACAAAGCACGCACGTGAAGAAATGACTTTGGGTGACCTCTAGTAAATCCTCCTAGAAGCAACAAATCTGCAGCACCAGGGCTGAGAATGGGGCCTGGGGTTCAGGCATAACATCATAAAGAGTGCAACAAGAAGCCAATGGTGAGAGTGGCTGGACTTGGCAGCAGAGCTGGAAAAAGGAGCAGGCATTGGGGGGAAGGTGGGAGCTGGCCCCAAGAGGGATCAAACACTGTCAGCCTCCTCCAGGGATGTCTGAAAAGCAATACCTGGATACCTTCCCACCAGTTCAATACTGTGTTTCACACCATGCATATACAAACTCTTCCTGTATCGATTTGGGTACGATTTTACCATGATGACAATGGCTGCATTTAAAGACTGCACCTGTTAATTTTAAAGTATTCCCCTGGTCTGGGAAAGCAATACTTTGTATCTGTGACAGAGTAGAAAAATTAAATGCTCTCTGGTCAACAAACAAGCCCAAACAAGTCACAGCATAGAGAGCTGGAATACTTCACTCAGCTGCTTAATGGGACATAATGTTCACTGCATTACAACAAACTGTTCAATGTTTCTCAGCTCACTTTGCTTTTATATCCTTGGCAATGATGTTTGACTATGATATTCCTTCATACCCGGAAACCAGAAAACCTGTAACGGAAATGATTACATGCTACAATCTAGTATCTTGATCTATGCCTCAAAAACTGATAGCTGCATACCACAGTATTTTCTAATCTTTTTTACAAAGAAGTAATACTTCCTGAAAGACATTGAAGGTTTGAAGTCCTTGATCAAAGTCCAAGAAGCCTGTATAAACTTCAGTGGGTACAGCTTGTGTCCTATCTGGAGAGAATAACATTGAAATGCAGTGAAAAACTCAGTTTCCTGTTGCTATTCTAGAGCAGTCCAAACTTGCTAGTCAACTTTTCATACTAAGGAGAAGAGTGTCAAAGAGTGATTCTGAAAGCAAGTATCTGCAGATAGCCTAAAGACCACTTGTCATAAAGGTTAAGAAAAAGAGTAGGCCCTCTAGGCTCCCAGCAGATGGATGAAATCTCTGTCACCTTCACAGTGTAAAATTAAATTACTACACCGGTACTTTTGTAGATAACTGCTATTGAAGTATTAACACAATTAGTACAAAAATAATTAATGTAATTATTCAAGAAGTTTGACTAAAAGCATCACCTGAGTGACCCATTTCAGAGAACATGCAACCAAAACCCAGAGTTTTCAGATCAGCTCCATTTACTCATTGTGAGGCCAGATGAGTATAACTACAAGCAGTCTCAAGTCAAAAGTGTGATGGAACTTCTCTGTCTGATAATCAGATCAAATGATAGCTTCTGCAGAAAAGTTCTCATCTGAGGCAAAATGAATAAGTTTCTTAAATTCTCCCCTGCAGAGTCTACACCAGAGCCTGTGTTACATTCTCATGATAGACTGAGTTATCAGGATATAAGCAACAACACCCCCCAATGGTGATTTTTAATTTTTTTTTTTACTCTATTATCATATAATTTTTAAACCTTCCCTTTCAGCAATGAAAGCCAGAAGATGATTTAGTATTTTATTTTAGTATTTTGCTAATAACTGAATCCCAGAGGCATCAAATATTATGAGCAGACCATTCTCTAATCAAATGCTGACAATGGCCTTTTAAGTACATGATGATGGTAGACATCCTAGACATTCTAGAGCTGCTAAAAAAAGACATAAAATATGAAGACCCTTATGTGAACACCTTCCAAACTACACCAGCTCTTGCTTCAATGGTAATTGCATTTTTCATTATAATTTGTCTTTGAGTGCTTTGAAGCATCTTAGCCCAGTTCTCTTCAACGTCTTCATAAGTGACTTGGACACAGGACTCAAAGGAATACTAAGTAAGTTTGCCACTGATACTAAATCAGGAGGAGCTGCTAACTGCCTTGAAGGCAGAGAGGCCCTTTGGAGAAAACTCTCAACAAATTAAAGGGCTGGGCAATCACTGACTGTATGGAATTTAACAAGGGAAACTGACAGATCCTGCATCTGGGACAGGGCAACCCTGAATGTAGCTACAGACTGGGGAATGAGGGGCTGGAGTGCAGCACCATGGCAAGGGACCTGGGGGTCCTGGTCTATGGCAAGTTGAACATGAGCCAGCAGTGCCCTGGCAGCCAGGAGGGCCAACCCTGTCCTGGGGGACATCAGGCAAGGGAGGGGATTGTCCCACTCCGCTCTGAGCTAGGGTGACCTCACCTCCAGTGTCAGGGGCAGTTTTGGGTGCCACAATATAAAGAAGATATTAAACTGTTAGAGAGCATCCAAAGGAGGGAAACAAAGATGGTGAAGGGTCTTGAGGGAAAGCTGGTTTGTTCAGTCTGAAGGAGACTGAGGGGAGACCTTGTTGCAGTTACAACTTGCTCAAGGAGGAAGAATAGGTGCAGGCACTGATCTCTCCTCTGTGGTGACCAGTGACAGGACCCAAGGGAATGGCCCAAAGTTGTTTCAGGGGTGATTTAGTTTAGATTTTAGGAAAAGACTCTCGACTCAAAGGATGGCTGAGCTCTGGAACAGGCTCCCCAGGCAGTGGTCACGGCACTAAGCCAGTCTGAGTTCAAGAAGTGTTTGGACAATGCTATCAAGCGCATGGTGTGACTCTTGGGGCTGTCCTGTGCCAGGCCAGAAGCTGGACTTCAGTGATTCTCGTGGGTCCCTTCCAACTCAGAATATTCTATGATTCGATCAGTAAAATCAGTGAAAATAAATGTGATATTGGACCCCTATCCTCAAGCTATTTTGATAAAACTGAACTACCTGGTAGGTTCTAAAAGCATAAAGTGAATTATTAATGAAAAATCTTCATGCAACTCCTCCCAGGACTACTTTTTGTTTTCACTCATGTATGTCCCAGATAATGAACATCAGAGAGTAAGAATAAGCATTCTGCACAGTACAACATTCTTCACAACCTGACTCCTCTTAAGCTGTATCATTTATTGTATTCCTACTATATCCATACACATTCCATTGTACACACAACCGGAAATGTTTGAGGTCTGTTACCTGTTTTCATGTCAACCTATTTCTGGATTTTAGACAACTGATCTCCCTTTGGTTTAGGAAATGTAAGCAGCCAAGCCACAGAGAAATAACTAAATTTGGGACTTTGAACTATATCCACACCTCAGAAAAAGTGGTGCCAAGCAAAAACATATACCACAGATTTAGGTTTTCTAGAACTAGGAGTAAATTCAAGTGTGTTTTGAATATCTCATATGTTAAAAAATAAATACACTGAAGTACAGGTATGTCTATGAATTTATATGCTTGTACAAAGTGTGCATGGCAATTTTTACTTGAACATGTTCTACAAAGACCATGATGAGGCCATGAGACTTATGCTTCAGGGAAAAAAAACTTTTCAGAATCATTAGGTTAAGCTTTCTGTACCAGCAGATCTGCAAAGAAGTGCTCTGCATGGAATGCAAAATCAGAAGTTAATCAGGTAACATCACTTTATTCTTTCCCCAGATGCAGGACCATAAAGCAAGGGACATGAAAAGGGATAGGGCAAGGGTAGGGACAGGGAGAGCAGTGTGGATAAGGAGATCAGGGAGGCAGTGTTTAATTCTGTAACTTCCCCTGAGTGCTTTGCTGAGACTTTGCAGAGTGCAGGCCCAGCCAGGCATCATTAGTGCCTGATTCAAGCTGCAAGATAATCCTGTGTGCAAAAGCCTCAGTCATTTCTAGGACACCAACCTACTGTAATATGCTCTGTAGTGGCCTTAATACAGTATGTTTAGCTTAGTGGAGTGCCTAGAGAAAACCCCCATTGCCAGTTCATATTTATCATTTTAGGATGCTGGTTAGCATTATGCCCTAGCAACACAGAAATTTGGCTGGTGCCACACAGACACAGACAAAACACAGAGTTCCTGCTCAGAGTGTTTGCCTCCATCCTTGACACAGGAGCTGAAATCATTAACTGCACGTGCACAACAATACAGGGCAGCTCCTCAGTGCTCTGCTCAAGTGAAATGGAGCAATGCTGACATACCTTGACTGAGGTTATTTCCATCCTTATGTAGGTCCTTGCATTAGGTAAAGCATATCAAATGTTGGAAATCAAATCAAATGTTGGAAAAACACACAGAAAATGAGAAGGGTGGAGAGCAAACACAGAAATGGATTAATACTTGTTTACCAGGAGTTGCATGAATTACAGCTTATTTCTTTTAAATTACACTAAAGCCCAAGCAATAAATACATAACATAGCATTTTAAATAACCCACAATGTCTAAATCATTATGAATACAGTCTTCAAAGTAAATTTTAACAGGAGGCTTTGCTAATGTTTGAAAACACATAGAATTCTGCCTAGATGAAACAGACTTGGGCAAGGGAAATGTTACTATGTTTGCCTTTATGTATTTTTTCAAAATCTAATTCAAAATTTCTGGATATCTCTTATCCCCCTAGGCCAGAAAATAGCAGAGCTTCACAGCTTAGAAATGTGTTAAAAATTAATTCTGAACAGATTAACTGAGTAACATTAACTGAAAATGAAAAATTATCTATCTAGCACTAAGTCTCAGCCAAGTTGGATGATATCCACAGGTTTTGGGTGTGTGCTGTTACAAAAACCAGCAAAAGAATAAACAAACAGACAATTCCAGTAACAATTAAAAGTACTTAAGCTTTCACACAGAAACAGGGAATGCAAAATGATGGGGTTTAGTACAGTTTTGGAAGTAAAAGCAAGCAGAATCCTAACGTGCTGTCACATCCAATCAAGGTCAAAACCGATGTGCCTTCCTGGTGAATCAATGTAATACTGCATAAAGACAATGAGAGGCAGAAGATATTAAAAAAACTTCAGTATTTTAATGCTAGCATGGAGTGTATGATAGGACATGGTGTGTACCTTCATTTTTTTCCTATTAAAGAAGCAAAAGAATCTCAGCCATGTCAAATGGGGTTGAAGGTGCTCCTAATTTCTGAAAATGAGGCCACTTTTGTTTAGGTACAAAAATATGGATACCTCTCTAGGGATCCAAGTTAAAAATTTAACCTTTAAAAAATAAATACTGAGGTATATACATACCAAAAGTGTTGCATCTGGGCTAAGTAACCTTGAAACTATCCCTCATACAAATATATGATTACCAGAGTGGCAAGTGCCCCTACAAAATGGACTGTTTGATTACAGCCCCTCTTCATCCCCAACAGCAAATAGCATTTTAGATAAGAATAATAAAATATGACAGTGTCTGTGCCAGTGCCCCTGGATCATACCCTTCAGCTCACATGCACATATTCATGCATGTATAGATGAATGCACAAGCAATGTAAGTGTGCACATCACATGCACACATTAACCTGTGGGGCTATTTTAGTGACCATTTCAGTGCTAACAATACTTAATAGTCAACATTTCACTGCTGCGGGAAAAAAATATATTAAAAAAAGGAGCACCCTAAATCTCCATTTGAAAACGTAGTTTCCTGTACAAAGAATAAAACCAGAACAGATAAATGTGTGTCAACTTTTGTCAGACTCTACCTCAGCAGTCAGATTCTACCACCAAATGAGAACTGAGAGCCAGGATAAGCCTTGTAAGCCTGGCTGTGAGCCTGAATAGAGGGTTTCCCCAAAAGACATCTGAGTCATCCCACCAGCTGTTCCTAGATGTTCAATTTGCCACTTGGCTTAAATGATCCTCCTTTTCCTCACTGATTGCTCTTATCAACTAAGATCTGGCCCCTGCACCAACTTCTGCTGCCTGAGGTTTCTCCAGCTTGACCTCAATTTTCTTTAGGGCCATGTCCTGTTGGGCATATTTTTTTTTCTGATTCCCTGCATGGCTCAGAAATTTGCCATCATCTCCTCCGCGACAGGGTATTTCCACATGTCCTTAATTCCTCACCACAAATCTGGGGTCAGACTTTTGAATCCATCTAACTGGAAGCAAGTGCATACACCTTAACTGTATTTCTCAGCTATCTGCCCTGTCACTGCTTTTTCATACAGTAGGAATTTCTCCACCAACCTTCTTACAGGGCTTCCCTGAGACAGAGTTTCAATTACCATTACTTTAATACAGTTATGTTTATATATGGTAAGCTTGGTGGAGCTTGTGTCACTGAATCTAAAAATTATAACCACCTTTCGTTTTTTCAACTGAAAATCCCTTTTTTGTCCTGATAAAAATCACACCCTGAATTCACTTCTTGATTAATACTCATACCTCCTTGCATTGGTTTCTGGATGTTGATGTAGAAAGATGTGACCCAAAAAGTGCTGAAGAAACATATGGGGAAATTACAAACCTCAATATTGTTTTGTATGAAAGAATCTTTCTCTTCAAAAGCTACTGACAAAATTTTTTTAAAAAAATATAATTTACAAACGAAAATTTATTTGATAATTATAATTAAAGATCTGGATTAATTAATAACAGTTTGCTTCCTAGAGGAAATAACCCAGTTTTCAAATTGCCCCGAACAAACCACACACTGTGTTTACAGTATTATAAAGAAAATCTGGTGAAACACAAATGATTTCGTAATGAGTCCAAAAAACCAGAATATTAGAAAAGTGATACCAAAGAACAGCACTGTATAAGTACCAATCTACAGACTTGGAACTATAAATTACTGACAGTGTGTTGATAGATAGAATTTTTTAAAATGTAAACGTGGAGAAACACTACCATTCATAGCTAATTCACTTAAAAAATGCTGCTTATCAGAGTGAGAGTCCCGACTCTTATCATGTTATCACTTAAAATGAACGTTCTTCATGTAGGTATCATGTAGGATCAGACTTTATAACTTCTGAGCTTACATGACTGTTAAATAATCATCTGTGACTTGATCTGGGTGGTAGGACCTTTGTGTAGCAGTTGTCAAACCACTCCTCCATCCCATCCTCCAGAAAAATTTTAGAGACCTCAGAAGTGCTGTCAAAGAGCATCTCCCAAACTCTCACCTGTGCCAGGATTCCAAAGATTTTCAGAACAGCCTCAACAGCTTTCCCTGTGAGTTTTCCCTGTGTCTACCAGGGCATCCATACACATGGACGTGTGGCCAAGAGCATCAGTAAAGTGCTACCAGATCCCAGGCCTTATTTTCTAGTAATGTATATTGTATTAAAAAAACAAACAAAAACATAAACAACAAACAAACAAAAAGAAACTGTGATATTTATATTTCCACTTTTCTGGGTAAAAGGTGGGCTGGATTTTGCAGGATAAACACTGTGCATCATTCTTCTTGCCAGCTGAATGACAGACACACGCACTCTGCAGGTAAGGGGAGCATCCTGAAGACTAAGCCAATCTTTCAGGGCAGATCAGAACCACGGCAGGCTGATTTGGCAGGGTCATGCAGGTCAAACAGGCACCCTTATAAATAACTGCTGATTAAGCAGAGACTGCTACAAGCAGTCTGTCGAACTACAGCAAGGAAAGTACTGCACTAAAATAAGCTAAACTGAAGCACAAATGAGGTCAGGTGTGGAAAAGCTGACTACCATCCAAAATTGTGAAGTGTACATTCTGCACTTTCTGTATTTCCAAAGCGTTCAAGGTAGAAGAAGCAAAGTTTTTTGAAGGAAATTCTATAATGTTCTGGTTGAAGTAAAATGAAGAGAGCGTATTAGTTCCTCACAGCTACAACTAAGCTTCTCAGAAGAGGTATTTAGCTCAAGTCATGTGGCTGCAGTATGGAATTATTTTTTTATAATTTATTCTGCACTATCATCCTTATCTTCACATCATCCTAAAATACCAAAGACATTCTTTATTCCCTTACCGACAATCCATGCTTGATCTATCTATTCACCTATACAAACCCACCTTGCCTTCTGCATTTTCTTCCTGCAGTTCATTGTGCTCTCTAACAGATATAGAATCCAGCTAATAAAATAATTTTCTTCAGTAATCTCCTCAAATATATGATTTCCTTAACTGATACCTTTTTGGTATTTTGCCAACTTTTGAATAAAAATATTTTAAAAACCCTAACAAACAAGGCTCTCCATAAATCTTGTGAATTGTCCATGGCTTCTACACTACTTTTTATGACAATCTCTTCTTTCATATAGTTTATTTAACTTGCTTTGCTTTTAGACTCTTCTCCTTATCTCAAATGGGGGACTCATCACACAGTATCAAGCAGTTGAGACTCTCAGCTTTGAAAACCCTTTTAACAATTACCCTTCTCTAGAGCTCACAGATATGGGGGAATCTATGCCATTCATGGTTCAATAAAATTCTTGAAAGACAGTATCTTCTATATCTTCAAAGTAATCTGATGACTTTTCATACAGTTTGCAAGTTCAGATTAGAGTTTTAGAGTGAAAAAACACATCTACAGCTTCTAACTGTACATTTAACTGTACATCTACATCTTCACAACTGATAGAACAAATAATTTGATTAAGATGTTTGCATATTCCCTTTGTTAAAGGTCACAAAAAAACACAAGCCTATGTATGCAGACCTTGAAGTTCAGTTAACTCTAGCTAGTTTGAGTAAACTCTAACTATCTTTTGAAGGTAAATATTGTCCACAGACATTTTACCTGTCACTGAACCCAGCAGGAAACTGATTTTGGAGTAGTTGCCACTACACACTTAATTCCTCTGCGTTGGAATTTGTCCTTTTATTTTCTTTGCCAGTGGCCACTCATCTGAAGAACTTAAAATCACCATTACAGGTGGCAGAATTTTTGTAATGCCCTAAAAGTATTTTCTGCATTCTTCAGGCTTCGGAGAAAAGTTTCATACTGAGAACTACAGCAGCTATGAAGCCTAAATTATATCAGGCTAGTATAAAAAAAACAATTCAAAAATGTATCGCATGCCATAAAAGATTTATAAAATACTGTAGGAACTCAGTAGCCCTATTCAACCATCTTGAATTTGAATTTTCTCAATGCATATAGCAAATAGGGTTCTTTAACAGGACAGAATTTGACATTTTTAAATAGAGGGAAGGAGGCACAGTTACACTTGCCTTAGGTCACAGAAAACAGTAATTTACGACCTGCTGTAAGAAAACCACACACCCACACAATATTCCAACAACAGGGCATTTTTATTTTAAAAGAAGCCAATATCCAGAATAGGTGGTGCTTAGGACAAAGGCAACTATTCCAGTCTGCAAGTTTTCACCAACACTGTATTTGCTCACAGCTTTCCTGGCTCCATCCAGCATTTGCTGTCTTTTGGTTTCTTAGCCACTAAAAATAACTATCATCTGAAGAGCAGCCTCCTTCCAAGAAAACAAACAACAATCCAAACATAAATTCAACACAAACGTTATTTCCTTCTGATGTTTCTTGACGTGATTTCAAGTTCTTCATGAAAACAATATGGGTGGAGTACCACAGGGGCTGGAAAGGCCAGCTATGACCTCAGTTACAACTTTGCTTAAAGCAGGAGAAGGGTCAGTGCCTTTTCCACAGTTCAGTGTTTACAATCTGTGAGGTTCTTGGGCTCTTTATGGTTACTTCCCAGTGTTTTTGTTTGTTTGGGGTTTTTTTAAATGATATGCCACTGCACATTACTATATGAGGGACACAGGGTGAATAGAAAGATGTGGTCACCATGTTTATCAGTCATAATTATTGCATAGTAATTACATAAAACCATAGAAATCTGCAGTAACAGGTTTCTGCCTACATCTCTTGTACTTGATATGCTTATAAGCAGGTCTAGAGCAGCTTTACTCCACAAATGTAAGGTGGTTTACCCTCCAAGCAGGGATGTTGTAAATAAAAATCCCTTAAAAATCTGGAGAAACCTAAATAATGTGGTAATGGGGATCATACAACTGCAGTAAATTGCTATGACTCTGGTATGGTTTCGGTTCCTTCTCAGCAGAGCTCTACTTCCTAAAAAGGAATAAAAGGATGTTTTCAACTGGTTTTAATACTTACTTTAATTATATCACAGCACTTCTACATTTGCTGTGTTCAGGCTTTGCCAATTAGATGACAATGATCTATGTACTCCATTAAGGACTATTCCTTTATGTTTGGGATGTAGTAAGCATTTTTGGTTTAGACAGTAATTTGATCAACTGGAGCTGAAATATCTTTATCTATTGCTTTACTATGTTTGTATTTCTGTTTGTACACATAGATTTACACATGATCTCACACTTTGCACTGCTAAAGAGATTAAATTCAGACTGAAGATCTGAAAGTGGCCACTAGGAGCCCAAGACTTGATAAAGTGTCTAAGGGCATAGTATTCATACTGACAAAAGTCATATGGTATGCAAATTTCAATATCCAAGATACTCTGAACCTGATTAGCAGAGGGTAAGTGAGCAAGGAGATTTTTGCTGAATCCCATCCATACAAACTCCTTCCAACAAGCGGGAATGCATGCAGCCCCTAGAACACTGAGCTCCAAAACAAGAAGTCTTGAATACTTTCAAATACTCTCTCCTCCTGTATGGTTCCTTTATTTGTGGAATCTAATAAATCTCATGTCCAGAGGTGCTGCCTTTGAACAGAGAAGCTACAGGTTTTTCTCTAAGTTTACTATGTTAGGCAATCTTGACTTGCCAAATGCAAACTGCTTATCTGAGGAGGTAAGAGGAACTTATTCATGTGGACAACTTCCTTCTTTATGTCCGTATGTGTTCCCTATTTCACATACAAATGCACACACTGTTCAGTGTAAAATTAATCAATGTGATAATATTTGCAAATGGAGAACAGATTCCCTGTGCCCATTTTTACTCCACTTCTCACTATTAGAGGGTCACATGAGACACAGCATCACTCAGGACTGGATTCTGAAATTGTGTAGGTGATCAGGATAGAATCTCCTGGCTTCGCAATCATTATTTCTTTCAGTTTAGGTCAGAGTCTTGTCTGGTGCATCTTGTGCTAGGTTCTCCAAAAGCATCTGTCTCAGTCTGCCTAGCTCTTCCTCAAGGGCAACACATTGGCTTCAAGGTCTGAGTGTTTTCTTTAGAGCAAGAAAGAGGCTTATGCTAGCCTGAAGTCTGTATTTTCAATCCGTATTTGAGCCTCAGCTACAGAAAGAAGTTCAGATGTATACATTCTCCTAATTTGGATGGTAAAATGGGTGAAGAAAAGGGAAACTAGAGAAATTAGATTATTAGATTATACATTATATCGCTACCCAACAACTTAATCTGATTTTGTCCTTACTGGTTACAGTCAGTCCTCACTGTGACTACAGCAACCTAGTGAACTTTAAAATGTTAAGCTTAGGATGTCTTTGTCATAGTGACTTTGTAGCACTAGATTTATCTCGGTCTTATTCTGAAGGGTATTTTTTTTTCCTTTGGTTTTGCTTTTTCCTGTATGTGGGAAAGGAGACAATTTTCCCTGCAAGTAAAGCACGGTTTTAAAAGGGTAAATCTGCCAAAGCAGCTTATGTCCAGCATTGCTGGCAATCAGCCACCATTTCTGTCCAGTCACAGGCAAATTAAACAAACAAACAAACAAAAAAAAAAAAAAAAAAAAAAAATTCTGGAGAACAGATGATCAGCATCCTGTAGCACTGATATGAGACAGAGTGAAAGAGGTCATGTAAATGCAGCATATGGTTTCAGGGACAAGCTATTGAGCTGTATCTTTATTTCTCAGTATCTCAAGTTAAATATTTCTATCAGAAACAGAAATATCAATTTAGATATCAATATCAATCCAGAATATCAATCAAGACAAAAATGCCCATAAATCCAGAGGATAATGCCTCTCAATAAATCTGAACCAACAGCCACTTCACATTCTTAACTAATATGCAAATCAGCTATTAACAAGCTTTTAATTCTTTCTGGTTCTGCAGCAAAAACATGAAAAATACTGAAATACAGATTATGGTGAAATAAATTGCTCTCATCTAAGACAATTATTGGAAAAAAGATGTCATTAAATTGGAGGTTTTTAGAGTGTAATGGAATTCAAGCAGCAGATTTTAGTAAAAGAGGCCAGAGAAAACCAGAAGGTAACAATTGACTAGAAAGGAACTACTCTAATTACAAGTGCTCAGGGCTCTAAATTATTTGGAAACTGAAGTAATCACCTACAAAACGAGATCCATTTATCAGAAAGAGAGAAGACATCGAGGTAGCCGTTTATAACAGACTAAGGACAGTTCTTGCCAGGGCAAGTGCAAGAGTATGATGCAGGATCAGGGAAGCACAGCTCAGCATCCATCTGTCATCTAGTAATTAGCAAACAGCCAAATCCTGATAGGGAGCAAGCAAGTAATGATGGTATAGACATTTTGATTGTACCCCGAACTAAAATTACTTACTCCGATGAAAGAGATCTTTTTTGCATGTAAGGATTTCAAAACACGCTCTTAGATATTGAGACTGAGACAGTCCACAAACAAAACACAGTCGAAACTCTTCCCATGGTAATTTCTATGCTTAGAGATGTAAAGCAGCTTCTCTTTTTTTGCTTCACAAGGCAATGTTATTGCTCTTCTCAACATCCAATCTTCTTTCCTCAGTAATTTTTTTTTTTTACATTTCTACCTATCAAAAGACTATATGTGTGTGTTCCTTTCACTTTCATTTCCCTTTCTTTCACTTCTATGTGTATTCCTATGTGTTAGCTTGTTCTGTTTCCTTGAAAATACATTACTCAAAGCCTTCTAACTTTTAATTATGAATTTATCTTTCTCATAGATGCAAGGAAAGCATTACAAGATGTTTGTGTGTGTTAGTGTGTAAAATGGTCTTTTTCTTTTTAAGGCGGTTTAATCTTCCACTCAAGTCTGATTTCTGTGCTTTACAATCTCCTTTGGCAAGAAGAAGTAGACAAGTGTTGAGAATTTTGATCTATCAACTCCAATTTTTTCCTTCCCTACAAAGAAAATTCAATGCACATTTTCCTGTAAGTCTGTGTATGTATACATATATATGCATATATATGTGTGTGTGTGTGTATATGTATAGATGTGTGTGTGTCTATTTGCATTTCCCGTCCATTACTATTATTTAGCGTGATAGTTTTTAACTTAATCCTAAGCCTGGGACAATAACCTGAACACCTTAACTGCTGTCACCAATGTTATGTTAATTAATGATGTCACTGAACATAGATTCCAGGTTTGGCCTCGTTCAAAATACGTATCTGCTGGCAATTGGCATTGCAGCTGGAGAGCCCTCATTGTACTGTCATACTTTAGACAGCTGCACATTTGCAGCCCTGAAGTTTGGCATTTTAACTACAGCGATGTAATTTCTTTTAAAGTACTGAAGGCTGTAGAACTTTCAAGTTTGGTTATCAGCATATAGTAGTGCAGAAAACGTAAAGAAAATACGCTGATGAAACTTACAGTGTTACTTATCAAAGGTGCAACTGAAGGTGTAAGTCATAGATGTTAACCCAAATTTTAAGGTACTTCCTATTCCTGATAACACTATTTCAGCACTTCAACGGGAACAACCAGCTATTAATAATAAACAGAAATAACTACTTATAACTACCAGTAGGTACATGTGGAGCTGATTTCTGTCAGTACATAGATGTGCACCTGCTTTGTAGAAACATGCTGGTACTGAACCAGCTCAGTAGTTTTAGGAACTGATTTATTCTTCCTGACTGCAGTAAAGGCCATGTTGCATCCTACATTTTCATAGCAGTGGGTGAGAATGAGACCTTTCTCTGTTTCATTCCAACCCAGAGAGTAACACTACCTTTACCTTCCCCACAGGTCCAAATGTGCTACTTCACTACATGTTTGGCATGCCTATTTCTAAAGCCAACCAAAAATCAAACCAAAACAAACAAACAACCCCCCAAAAAACCAGCAACAGAAAACCACCTTGACTAGTTAAGAATTAGCACAATGGCATACCATTATTTAATCTCATTCATAACTGGATGTAATTTCCTATTCAAAACTGATGACGTCTTACTGATAAATACAAAGTGTAATTTTTTTTGTCCAGACACAAGTGTGCTTAGGGAGCACAGGATTTAAATGTGCTCAAGATCTCAAATATAAACACACAGAAACAGTAAGCCTGAACTATTAGTCTCTTAGAAACCAGATGTAAACACAACAATTAACTGTTCATGATTCCTCTCATTTCTTCAAATCACTTCTGGCAGCTGATCACACCTCCATCTCTCTTACTAACCACACAAATGAAAAGGCAGGCACAGGATTACGAAAGAAGAAGAATTATGCAACGAAGCTTTGTACAAGCTCACCAAAGTGACCAAACAAAAGGCCATTCTGGAAAGCAAGACCAATAAAGCAGATTATACAACTAAACTGTTTTCTACGATACATTGCAATGCAGAAGCAGCAGATTTTCTGCTCCTTAAAGAGCCAGCCAAAAAAAAAAAGCTCAAAAAAGCCCAAACAAAGCAACAAAAAAAAAAAAAAAAGGAGCTCCTGTCTCTTTGGGAAGCAGAAAGCAAAATCTTCACAACAAGATTTAAGGCTCTCTATTCAAGAAGGATTTCATTCATTTGAATGAAAAAGCAATCAATACAATACTTTCAATACAGTTACAATACTTTCAATACAGTTATAGGTTTTTAATAGGATGAATATGTACTTTAGAAATGTAAACAAGGCGATCACATGGCTTCACTTTCACTTAATGGACATTACACTAAAGAACAAAATTAGTAGTTCCAGGATAGCCCACTGACTTTGTCTCACAACTGCTGATAAATGAGAATTTGGATTTTAAAATATTAGCTATGTTTAGGGTACAAAATAAATTTGCAAATAATTAACTTGTAATTTCCTAACACTAATTAGAATCTCAATACAATCTCATTAAAGATTTTTAATTCATTTTATTTGTTTGTTCATGGATTGGATTATAGAGTAGTCAGGTCTTTGAAACTGAAGTAAGGCATCTAAAGAGGTATTAAAAAATTCACATCACGCCTTTTTACAGTCGTCTCTTTCTCCAGGTGCCCAAATGTCTTTTCAAATCTTATTCTTCCTGCAATGCACAATTGCAGTAATGCAAAACAGCCAAAAATCCAGGTTAATTAGATTTATGTCCTGTCTAATAAGTCTCAAACCAGAGTGTTTTATTACCACAACTCACACCTGCTAATAAATGTTTATGCCTGGAGACCTCTGATAACGCAGCGGCTTGAACACTTTTTTTTTTCTCACTGATTTGTGATTGATCATTGCATAGTCCCACCCATCTCTCCTGTCCACAAACTTGAGTTTTGGTTGATTTAAGAACCATCTTACCACCACAGACAGAGCTTCTGTGCCAATACACTCCAGTGGGGGAAAAAATGCCAGCTGGGCTACAAATTTGAGTGAAGGGTCCATTCCCAACACTTCTCTCCTCATTTGGATGGCATCTCAAGCTTTGTGACTTGCACTGAAAGGTACTTCTTGTCCTCACTGTTAAGAAGGCACATCAGGTTCACCTGTGAGTGAATGGGATAGGAATGCCCAGGCTGCAAAACAGCACACAGCTCCCAGCAGAGAAATGACTGGGCTGGTACAACTGGCTGGTAACTGCTGTAACTGGTGATGCTGACTCTTGATTCTCTCCTGAAAAACCACATGATGTTTCTGCATTACCCAGTGGATGCTTCTGGAGTGAAGTAAAAGAAAATTAATCTGTAATATTTGTCTTGTATAAGCCAGGAGCAGTTTGCAGCCTCAGAACTGGGAATGGCTGCACCATATGGACTTAGAAAAGCTAAGGGATGTCTTGGCAAATGAGACAATAAAATAGAAACCGTGGCCAAAACAAACAGAAAAAAGAGATAGGTCTTTACATAGGCTCAACTGTAATAATTTACTTGATTCCTTGGGAGAATGAAAGCACAGTCCAAAAGTGAATTTACTACAAATTACCATAATTTCTCATAAACAGACAAGTCTGAGAAGTACAAGCTCCATTCCTAAGTAGGTCTTTTTTTTTTTTTTTTAATATATAAGTCACTGTAAGCAAGTAAATATTAGGCTTTGCTACACTGGTTTGGCCACAAAACATCTTGAATACTGTGCTCTTGCATGTAGAGTTGGAGTATTTTTCCCTTCTGAGACCGGAAAGCTAACAGTAATACTCTTCACCTACAATTGCTGTTGTAGTTCATTCCCTTCACCTTATGGAAAGAAGATTTTTTTTTTCCTCTGTTTTAATGAGCTTAAGATAAAGTCTTTACAGAACAGCTGCTGCATGGACAAGGTCTGCAGCTTTCTCGCAATAGCACCTTAAGTCAAGACTTAGAGGAAGCCCACACTGTACAGTGAGGAAGCTGTACCCACTCCCAAGCACGCCGGTGGAGGTAGGGACAGGCTGTGCAGTTACGGCAAGGTACATGAGCTGGCCTCTAAGAGTGAGGTGCAGAAAACAAGGGAACATTCTGTTACATTTGTACAGGCCTTTGACATCTCTGTAAGGGGATGATGAATCTTCCTGGAATTATGCTGGCATAGCTAAAGAAGCTCAGTGATTTGGATAAACTAAATCTCAACTTTTGTTCTGCAGCAATGACTATGTGGGTACGAGGTCTTATTAAATGTTCTAGATGTATCTTTTATCTGGGTGAATACAAGAGTCTTCAGCTTAGAGATTTATAGGTTTTGCAGGGTTGCGTCTCAAGCCTAACAGTGTTACAATGAGATTACATACATTCTCCACAGTCACTTAAAGCAATGTACATCAGCAAGGGCATAATCCTCTTAAAAGTATAAAAGACTATGAAACAAATACTGAAAAGTAATTACACAAAATCTAGTGAAATGACAGTAAAGGAATCTTCACAAATGACACCTCTTAATATGTTAATGTTTATGTTCCATGTAATGAAGCTCCAAAGGATATTTCACAGGGATCTCTGTTAACAACAATGACTCCTCAGCAGGGAAAGCATGAAAGGCAGGTAAACCAGAGAGAGAGGGGAGAGAAGGTTAAGGTATGAGCTCTCAGTCCCCAGGCCAAGCCGTGCCGGGGCTGAACTGGAGTCCAAGAACTCTCCTTACTGTGCAGTAACTCAGCATCTCTCCTCCTTGCCTGGAAGCTGCTTATTCTGAAACATCAGGCTGTTTTTCTGCTACTTCCGTAGCAGTTCTGATATGGAATTAAAATGATCACTGAGAACTTAAAATAATGAGGATCTCTTTCGAAGTACAGGATCGAGGCTAGTTTTTTAATGTTAGTCCCAGTTTCTTTACACGCCTTCTGTAGAGAACATTGTACATGGAACGGCCCCAACTTAAAGTCTACTAACGAATGAGAATAATAAAACTTACACCTCCAAATATTAGCACTCAGAATTTGAATTTTAAAAATGGCTGTGCAATTAAGTAGTCAGTTATAACTTCTTGTAAAATGTAATAATACCTTTCAAACATCTCTTTTTAGTTTACCATGGAGACATAAATTCCAAAGAGCTAGAGAGTGGGGTCTTGGTGGGTTTTCTTTCTTTCTTTCTAGGCTACTGGATTCTTCATAAATCACTGACACTTCTCTCATAAAGCTCTTTCTCATCTTGGATGAAAGACAGAACAAGTAGCCTGTTTTCTTGCACCCAGTAATAGACGATTTTCTTGGATACATAAAATTGCCATCTAAAAAACCTCAGTGTGAGTCTAAAATTAGAACTCAATGATATGAGTCACAAGGAGAAGCTTTGTGACAGAAATGAGGATATTTTTAAGCAAATGAAGTCTAAAGTGCAAAATAAAAATGGCATTCTATAAAAAATTCTATGGAATAAATTCCTAGTAATTGTTATGTGTTATTTTTCATCTATGTGCTTTTTCTACGTGCAAGTTATACACTGAAGTGTATTATCATCCTGGCAAATAAAGATGGTGAAGCTTCTGATTTCTACAAATGGGCAAAACATGATTACAGCAAAATTGTAAAAAAAAAAAAAAGAGAACTTTCTCATTGAAATTTTTTGCCTTTATGTTACAGAAGTCTCTACATCAGTATAGAAGCATGATCAGCAGTAGTTCATCTACAAAACTGTTTCAATCCCTGTTTAATAAGTAACAAGAGGCATGTCCACCTGCATTTTTCAGTTCTTCTAGCGTTAAAAACCAACAAAAGTGGCATTCCAAAAGGGAGCATTATTTATGGTAATGACAATAAGCTATGTTCAAATTTAATAACACACCAAAATATATTGCAAGAAGGTATTACAGCACAGCTTTGAGGAAAGAAAGTTAAATTTTTCAAGCCTGCAGTGTAAATAATAGAAATAGGAAATAACAAAACAGAAAACCGATAAATTGTCTAACCTGCATAAAAAAAAGTCATCAAAATATTGTTGAGCTATTCTGCTTCCTGTTACCCCCAACTCAAAGCTACTACTAAAATAACTGTCTAGCAGCCTGTCAGAACAGAGGGGGCACTCTCAAAAATAAAAACTGCAATATTTTCCTTCTCAAAATCTCTATCTTCACTAAACCATCAAAATTGACACATAATTGTCCCTATTTAGACTTCCTGAAATATCTCTTTTCACACCAGTAACAAATATGGCAGATGTTATTTTGAGACAAAATCTTAACTGAAAACGGTTTTTGAGCCTCAGATAACACTTTATCGAAACCAAAATTAAACAGCTGCAGTGTGGATGCCTACATACAAACTTGTCAAATCATAGTGAGGAGCAGAGAGCTGCTGAAGACAGGTTCATGTAAAACATAACTTGCCTGACATGTTTTGGATATCCACTATATTTAAGACACAGCATTTTAACCACCATCTGTATAATTGTCCAAAGAAAATTTTCCTCTTGCATTCTGCCTCCTACATTTTGTGTAATGAATCCTATTAGCGTTTTAACAGTAGCATAGGAGAAGAATTTCAGTTTTTGAACTGTTTCTTCACATCCAAATGAAAGCAACCTCAGTGCGAGACACCACCACATCAGCCATTTTCTGCCCTAAATATATACTTTATCCCAGAAGAAAACTGGAAAAATATGTTGTCTTTTTCTTAAAAAGCAACTCAACTGCAAATATATATAGGTGATTTATATCACCTGTGTGATTTTTAGTGCTCTGTAAACTAGTTGACTAACCAAGTGGAAAGAGGAGCACAGATTATTTTAACAACCTGTGGAAACAGTACTGTGATGATCAAGAGTGAAAGCATAAAAGAAAAAGTAAATAGGAATATGTTGATTTACTTTGTTAGTTTTGTGGTCAAAAGCAGCAGAAAAAGTGTAAGCAAAGAGATAACAACATTAACTTTATAAAAGTTCTAAAAATGTACTTTAAATCACTAACTTGGAATTTGTTAATGATGAAAAACCATCTAAAAATAAAGATACAGGACCATGCCTCACTAAAATACATTCTGCATTTCACATACTGCCCCAGGACTGTGTTCTCATTGAAGAGAACACAAAGTGAAAGCTAACTGCAGTTTAAAAAAAAAAAAAAAAAAAAAAAAAGGCAGCATATGGTTTTTTCCACTGAGATACTTATTGCACCATATGTCAAAACAGTTTAACTACATGACAAAATCTTCTAATATAACATGATACCTAAATTCACTTCATACATTAGTCATTTGTACTACCAGTGAAATGTTTTGATCATATCCTTTTCCCCATGTTCTTGCAATACCTACAGGGAGTTCAGAACTTCTCTTTACCAACAATACATCAGATTATTACCATCACATACCTGGGTCAGAAAAAACCTGAAGTGGATTCTCACTGAACTTGTTTGCATATGCATAAACAAAAATTAAATGCTTCTAAAAATGATGATTTTACAGCATGCCTTAGTAACTTTCCTCATCAAATATTAACTAATATTTAACTTGAATATCTCCAGGTACAGACTATCCTTTCACACTTTTTTTTTTTCGTAGTAGTAGTAGATGAAAACATTGTTTTTACCCCTTAATGATCTTTTCAGCTATAATGGTGGGTTTTTTTCCCAGATGTCTTGACCTTCATACGTAAATCTTTTATTTCAGCTTTTTCTGAAAGAGCATTAACTTAAATTTTCTCACACTGCAAAAGTAATGAAAAAAGACAGTAAAATCCTGCTTGACTTCCTCTTATTAAGTAACACGTGGGCAGCAGTGTTATTCAGATTCCAAATTCATCATTTAGATTTACTTGACCTTCATTTCATAGAGCTCATACTAGTCAATAGAGTCAAAAGTGTTTATTGTCCCTTGTCCTTGACCAGGATATCCCTTAACACGCTGCCAGTGAGCAATGAATTGCCTTAGATACAAGATTTCCTCACCCAATAGACTAATAATTTACACTGGCATTTTCTGTAATTCAAGAAACATCCAAGAAAGATGCAGGAATCAAGCTGGGAGATTCTAGATAATGAAAGACTGCAAGGAAAAGGCATCAGCACAACTGCATGGAACCAGTACACACAAGCAAAGTGGATAGACGGAAACCCTGACCAGAGCAGTGTTTTTCATGTGGGGATAAAACTCAGTTGTGCAAAGACGTGCAGCATGCCCTTCCCGATCAAGCACACCTTTTCAATTTTGCTGACGTTTACAAACGTGATCTTGCACTTTGGTTTTTGCCAACAATAAAATGGTAAACATCACTGAAGGAGAGACACTGTCTTTTTCCCAGGAGTTCACTTGGCCTCTACAAACCAATTCTCAGCTAGTTCAGCTCTAAGGTAAGAAGAAGAAAAGTACTGGTGAAAATGAAGTTTGGAATGTGCGTGCAGTGAAGCAAGGTATTTTCAGCAGCAGGTATCTGTTAAATTACCCTAGCTTAATGTTAAACTGTGGCTCTTGGCACTGCTGACTTACAGTGAAAAACAGAGGAAAACACCAACAAAGGTACACATTAACAAAGAGCCTATCAGCTAAACAGAAGAAAAATGTACTGTTTAGTTAATGGCTACTGGTATGGAAAAGAAATGCTAGGCTGTAAAAAGAAGAAGAGCCAAAACTTTAGGGGAAGAGGACAGGGGAAAGGAAGGAAAGACAATCCAGGAGAAAATCAAACTCCCAACATTTGTGAAGAGTGCTGATGTAAGGAAAGCATAAAACTGCAGAAGATGTTAGCCAGTTGTAGGTAAATTTACATAAAGTAAAGACTGGACTTGAAGCTAATTTGACCTGCCTGTATTGAAGCTTTTCTGCAGTGTATGAGTGTTGTCACACTCACACACTAGAATGATGTCTCCTTTCCAGCATGGTTAGAACTCATGCATGACCATGTTGCTTGGTTTACCACCTTAGCTTTTCCTACATCATGAAGTGTCTCTACAGTGAAGTTTACAAAACCTCAAAACACCCACAATCTAAAGTGAGTTTAAGAGCCTAATAAGAACAGTGGTGCAATCCAGAAGAAATGAAAGACTGAAAAGCATTTTTTACACTTCCCTATCATTTGTAGAGGGTTTTTTAGGACAACAAAGTTATTGTTTTGAAACATTATATTGTTTAAATTGTTGTATTTTGTACACTCTAGAACTGGTTTTACTGCATGGAGTTAAAATGGATAACAGTCTCAAAATATCAGTTATATGACAGCAACCTGATTTGGGTGGCATATATGTTTAGATTGTAGTGCAGACTGAATTTTTGGTGATCCACTACAGAAGAGGATAAAAATGTCCTGTTTGACTAAATGGACCACCCAGTAATAAACACAGTGATGCTCACAAAACTCTTCACGCAGCACAGACTACTAAATGAGAAATTGAAAGGGAAAAAACACAGAGAGATGGAAAAGTGGGAATTAGAAAAGCCTGTAGTAACAGCATGCTACAGTGACTGTTCAACATCACCTTACAAGCCAGTAAGAACAACTCAGTGTAATGGAACAACAAGGTCCTGAGAAATGGGACAAATGAGATACTTCTTCTTTCCATTTTTTTCCTTCAGAACAGCATGAGCATGACTACAGTTTGCCTGTAACAATGCATATTAAAAGAAAAGATTGCACTGCATGATGGCAGAGATTGCAAATTCATAAGAGATTTCCTAGCTTGTCTTCCAGCACTCCTTGCTTTGATATTTGTAGCCACCAAAGATGCTTTAAGAATCTTTAGTGTACAATTACAATGTGAATGAACTTGCACTTCCTGTAGGCTAAGGAGCAGTGCTTTTGTGCCAATTGGCTTTAATTCCCAGAGTAATCCAAAAACCAGCCCCAGGAACGTAACTCATATTCATGGTGTACACCAGTTCTGCTCAGGTTTTATTCGTGCTTTTATAATGTGAACAACTAGGAAGCATAATGTACCAACAAAACCTAGAACTTGCAAGTTTGTCTTGGCTGTTTGTCCGAGGTGAATTTCTGAGACAGTTGTACACAATGTTATTCAAAAAACTCTATATATGTACAAAGTGTATTGCAAGTACCATAATTACCAAAGGGAAGTGACTGGAAATAATTATATTAAAAACATAAATAAAAAATAAAACCCCCAACCATCACAGAATCAAATTTGTTGCTCTCTTGACAGATTTAGGAGAGCACATATAGTTGTGTTCACTAAAAGTGTCTACAGCAGGTATTTCAAAACTGGTGTTGAGAATCCCAGTGACAAGTGGCATTTTTCTGGTATTTCCTACGCTCTCCCACCACAAACACTCACTGGAAACCCATGAGGCAAATATGAGAACAATGTGGAGGAGGGAGCACAGCTTGCTTTACCTCTCCATGCTGATGAATTTCCAGCACTGACATCTTGCAGCACTATCTAAACAGTATCACACAAGGAGAACTCTCCTGCCTCAGCTAACAGCCAGGTACAAAAACAGGTGATGTAAAGCACAACTGGTGCTCCACGTTGACTGAGGATTCTCCAAACCAGGGCCATTCCTGTAACACCTTGAATGCAGTCAATTCCACTCTCACCTTGAGCTGTGCACCCGGCTCTGCACTGATTCTGGGCTGCCACACAAACACACCAAGAAATAGCTCTGTGCTCCCATGCCCATCTACTCCTATTTCAGCTGACTGTAATTTCTGAAAGGTAGAGCAACCTCAATACACAAGGGCTTAGGTAGTCGCACTGCAGACTGCCTGCTCATCCATAATGCAGAACTACAGACTAAAAAAAGATTTAGGCTCCAAGCACTCTAGCTTTGGCACAGGTGATTTATTGAAATAGTGCATCTGCAGCAAAACTCAGATCCCATCAATACCAAGCTGAGCTGATTTCATCTGAGAAGCAAATAATCCAGTTACAGGTATTGAAATTAACATGCAATGCCAAATTTCCATTCAGTTCATACGTTTTCTTTTAAAATGTCTTCACTTCAGAATTCATGTAACTATTTTTGCTGAATTTCCAAAACTAAAATACTATATAAACATTATAGCAGACAGAACTATGCATCAGATTTCAGCAGAGCCAAATACATAAAAGTGAAGAAAAAGTGTAAAAAACCCCAAAATGCAAATAAACAGAATAGTCATTTTGTCAGCAACAACTTTACAGGTGTTTAGAAAGTTAGCACATAACAGTGTGATAATTAATGGTCCCCACACTCTGTAAATACCTTCTGTAGCATCCTCCTTATACACTGCTTTAGAGTACCAGCCTGGATAATCCTCCCTGAACAGAGTTCAGCTCCCTGATGCTTTCCTTTGCAATATGCCTCCATAACCTTTGAGTACCCCTGCCATTTCTCTCATGCATTCCTTCATATTCCTCAGAAGATCTCACAGTTCATAATTATTTCATTTCTTGCTTCAAGTATCTCAGTATTTTTTTTTCTAGAATACCTACTAAGAACATGAGCTCATACAAATGTATAGTATCCTGTGATACACACACACAGTGTCCTAAGACCCCTGCCTGCTATGTGGGCAAGGCTGCCTCACTGTGCCCTTGCACAGCCTCATTCAAATCTACCTGGAGTGTCTTAGTCTAATGCTTAAACCATTAATCCTCTGAGCAGGAAATATTTTCTCCTATTTCCTATGTTTGCTGACAGTTTGAACAGCCATTGTCCAACATGGTAGCCTAAGAATCAGCAGACATAAAAACAGAATGGGAACATATATTAAATGTACAAAAGGCTGAAGAAGATCAAGCAGAACCATGCTGAAATTGATGAAGTGCTGTAACAGGTCTAAATAGGACACACTTCTCCATTTATCTACCAAGGTTACATGGAAATCATTCATACTAGTAGTAGCTGGTGCCTGGGAAGAAAAGTTCAGATCTCCTGAACTGAAAAACAATAAATGGAAGGAAAACCCACAAGCAGATTAAGTTTCCAGATTTAGAGGATACAGAAGGGAGTAACAAAGGTTCTGTGCATATAAGCTTTTATTGAAGTCAGTGGAAACTAGTCTGTAGAGGAAAGAAGGCCAGGGACTAATGAACAAGTTCAAAAGTTAATAGGAGTGAAATCTACAGCAGCACTGACAATTTTTTTCTAGTCAGTATCATTATTTGAATAAAAAAAAAATCCAAACACAAGCTTTTAGCAGCAGCAGTTAGGTGTATAACTTCTAAGAAAACACAATAAATTTATTTAGTAAGGCAATATTACAGGAACATAAAACCATAATGAATACTCAAAGAATATTGCAAAGATATCCTGTGATGTGTTATCTAAAAGGTCATCAACTTGAGGACTAATAGTAAGCTCACTGAGGTATGAATCCTTCAATGTTTAACAATATAATAAAGCACTATTCTCACTGCCAAACTAATCAGCATAAAAGATCTACCAGTTGACTTTGTCATTAAGAAAAGGATCAATATAATATCTATTTTCTTTTCTATGAAAAAATTGACACACACATCAGGTAACCTGAGAGAAACAGAACCAAATGCAAAGTCTCATAACCTTCAATGCATTGTCCCATGTAGCCACGTTCATGCCAACTGTTTTGAAGCATCACTGTTAATGCCATGCGAAAGGATTCAAATATTCACAGTCCTTTAGATATACCAGAAGTACTTTCCAGTAGATAAGTTTAGAAAAGTTACCAAACTTCAGAAATATTGTTCTGACTGTTCAGTACAGTGGAAAATAGGAACTTCCATTTATAAGGGTGCGGCAGAGAGCACCAGCCCTAATCAGTCACTTACCTTGAAGCCGCTGCATGACATTGGCAATGTCTCTAGATCTTGTCACTAGTCGGGATGAAGCCATGATCTCTTTGGAGTAAGTCCACGTCCCCAGACAGAATTCTCCCTCCAAGCTATGGAGCTCAGTGAGATGAGGACCTTGGATGGTTTCCTTTTAGAGTCCAACCCTCAGCTGTGGCAGGGCATCCCTGGGGCAGTCAGACACATCCAGTCCGACGCTGGCCCCCATGGGGCTGGGACAAAGCAACGGTAAACAACCTCAATGCCTGAAAAAAAAAAATACCAAAGTTTAGAGGAAACTTTTACCATCTCTGAAAAACTAAGGAGTCTGAATCTTAATAGCTATCTTAACAGGTATAGATAGGGTTTATGTTTTGCCTATAGAGTATGCCCAGCCAGAGACATAATTAATGCTGAAAGCTTGCTTGGCAATCATCAGGCAGAATAAAGCTGCAAAAACAAGTCATTAAACACAACTGGCAATGGACCAGACATCAATGCTTTCCCAAGGATGCTTGTGGACGTTGATTTAAAAATAATAATAATGTTATATTTATTAAAAGTGATACTGTAATACTTTTAACATAGAAACTATTAAGCTTAAAAGAAAAACAAAACTATTTGTAAAAATCCAAATCTCATTCTACTTCACCACAGTAGGAAGGAGCATGCAAAAGAAACTCATTGGTCAGGATAACTTCACTTGACAATGCGGTCTACTCTGAAATATTGAGATTAATATACTTCATTATTAAATAAAGTTGTATTTAGATTCTTTTTTGGTGTATAACAATGTTATATTTTGTGTCATTTAACACCAAAAGCTATGAAATAGATCTGCTACATGAACACTGCTACACGTCTGCATCTATAATAAAAATCTGTGTGACCATAAATTTGGTCTAAAAATAATCTAATTAGATTCTTCAGATAATGCTATCAATAACATCTTATCTTCTGAGGAACATGTTGTGTATGCATGCAGTGATTTCCCTGCTAAGAAATAACTGAGTGTATAGACACCAAGAATAATTGGATTCATACCATACACTCTGGGTGCAGCCCAAATTCAAGATGATATGCAGCTGATCAATATCACAAATGTGAGTGGGTTTATTGGTGCTGTGCACTTTCCTCTTTTCCTGGCCCCAAGCTCTATCAGAGAACAAAGTCCTCCATTATCAGACAGACAAGCCTTTAGGCTGCACAGCTTCAGGCATGATGAACTGTCCCAAAGGAGCTGTGTCAACATGTAAGGGCAGCCAGAGGAAATGATATTTCAACATTTCCTTTTCTAACCCTTCAAACTTGCCTGACCCAAGGTACATCCTGCTTTCCCTCTTACTGATGTTTTCTACTGTATGTTTACCTTGTATTTTGGATATCTAAAAGCTGCTCAGGTCAGCAGGCCCAAGCTGGCTTTAAATCAGTGGAGCTGAGGGAAGCACACTTCTGATGAGCCACACTGCAGAACAGTTTGTAAAGTCCACCCATGTCTTTGGGCTGTTCTCTTGCATGCCATGGCCACCGTGGTACTAATACCTACTCCAGACACACTGCTGCTATTTTTACATAGGTCTACACCTTAAATGACACCTGAATGCTCATAGCTCCACTCTCTTTCCATGTGTCTGCTCTCTCCTTTAAGGACTCTCCTCCCCTCCATAGCCATTCCCACCTTCCAGGCTCTGTCCAACACATTCCTTGCGGTGCACAGGGACTCGGCCTATCAGTCACCACTTCCCAAGCATGGAGAGGCACCCTGGCAGAAACCTCATGCTAGTGTCAACCAGGCACGAGAAGGTGCCACCACGACACCTCTCAGCCACAGCACTGGCTGGGGCTGATAGTCCCCTGGTGTTGCTAAATCCCTGCAGAGAGCATCAGTAGCAGCACACCAAATAGCACCTGACTGGCTGGATGGGGAGCAGGAGGAGGATTTCTGTTGTTTGTGCTCACATATGACAGCTTGGTGAACTATGCTTCCTCTGCAATATTTAAATGAAACATCAGCTTTCCTAACCTCATCAAAACCAGAAATATTTGTAACACAGTGAGTTACATGTAGCCTTGTTTCTGCAGCAGTGGCACTGCTAGCATTTTGAGCAGTACTGTAAGCTGGGTACAGCCACTTCAGCAGCAAGCTGCTAGACTAATTTATGGGCAGAGATAAGGGGTATTAAAAATGCTTCATCTGATTGGGTTTTTGGCTAACAGCAGCAACAATATCAGAACACCAGTTCACTCACACTGTGACAGAGCTAGCACAAAGCAGCTGTACATGAGCAGATTTAGAGGAACTATGGAACATGCTGATCCAAGTCCAAGTTAAAAGAGTCTGGGAAAGTGTTATGAAGATGTATGTACAATATAATCATACAGCAGGCTGAGTCACTGTGCAGTGATACAGACTTGGAATTAATAATTTATTTAGCTGATATTAAATTATATGCTGCAGAAGAAGAATGTGCGTTTCTAAACATAGCTCCTCATTCAAAAGCTCCTTTTCAAGCAGTGGGAATTAACTCATCTAAAGGTGACACTGAGTTAGTACAGGTAGGAAGGAAAGATTCTCATGTGCCCGGTCACCTCCCCAAGCAGAAAACCACAGATCAGAGCACAGCAGAACACCACCAGAACAGATGAAATAAAGCTTCATGCACCCTTCTCACCTCTCTTCAGGCAACACCTAAAGTTTCACAGAACAAAAAATCCTGTGTGGACAGTCAGGTATTCAGTGTAACACAGAACAGGAATTTTTAATGGCTTTTACAAATACTTAAAGCTATCAACAATTTTTTTTTCCTGCTGAAAGATTACATTTTTCAGATATGCAAGCATTAAATTCTTAATTATTTGAATAACTGCTACACAAAATAATTTTTAATAAATGGAATGACTTTTAAATTTGTGTGTCAGACACAAAGATGTGTCTTCAGATGGATATGTTTTCAAAATACATAGTTTTTTTAAAAAGTGCATGGCTTATATCTCACAAGCCTTAGCCTGAAATAAACCTGAAGCTAACTCTGAGTATGAGTTATTGCCTGTTCAGCATTCAACAAGTGATTATTCAATATTATAAACTATTTGGGGAGTTCTTTGTTTTTTGTTTTTGTTTTGTTTTATTTTTTTCTTTTGGTCTGAACATACATGGAATCAACACACTAGAGTGAAACAAGGTTTGCATATAAATTAGGTAAATCTTTTATCACATTTTTCACTTATCTGGATTCAATGGATAAAGTTACACTGACACCATTTTCTTATATTAATATCCCAGTACTCTTGGTTTAGATGCAAAGAGGAAACATGAACTTCTCTCATGCAAGAGCCATTAGGCCTTATTAAATTGCAATTTACAACTCTCTGGATTATTTTGTTTCTCTCTTCAAATGCCAGGTAAGTGAGGCGTCTGTTCTATGGAAGAGGTAAGAAAAACACTGCATTGTGGGTTAACTTTTCTGGGTCCCCCCTTCAATCCTCTTTTTCTCATTGTGCTCAGGAGCATTTTGAATTGAAAAAGATATTTTCCTTTTATTGGTAAAACTAGAATTGGCAAGACCAGATTGCAATTTATCTTTTAGTTCTTAAAGTTTACAAAACATATTAAAGGAAAACAGACCTGCCTGTCAGCAGTGTGGTTCAAGAAAAACAAAGAGATATATGCTAGGTGCAGATGACATAAATAATGTGCAACAACGGCAGAAGATAAACCTGACCAAGAAGAGGTAAACAATTCTCTGACTGTGCTTCATGTTGCCACAAACTGCAGATTCCAGATGACCCCCACCAGTGGCTCCTTCCAATCTTAACCATTCTGTGATTCCCAGAACACCAGGTTGACGCCACATATAGCAGCCAGGAGAAGAAGCTACTGATGTGAAAGTATGACTGTACCACAAAATACAGTTTTTGACTTCTATAAACTCCCATTATAGCACACAAATAGATAAAGATACTCCAGAAAAACAAGGATAAACACAAATAATAAACAAAAATATTGAGGAGAGCAAGAAATAGACCGGGTCAGGCAGTGAAAGGACTGTTTCTAATCTGGAACATTTCAAAAAGAGATATTTGAGAGGACAATAAACAGAGCAATAAATTCAAGGAAGTCCTGCAGCTAGAAGACATTTACAAATCAAATGTTACACAGATATAAGAAATACAGTGGAGTAACTAAAATAGCTATAGCACATGAACTGAACAGAATCTCAGGAACAACTGATATAGGGTCAGGTGCTGGGGTGCCATTATATATGAACAAAGAGACAGACTTCCTTGGTAAGCAAGAGTTGCACAAAACTGATGAAGGGAAAATAATCCAGGAAAATAATTTCCAAGCATAGTTTACTGCTGTAGTGTTAGAAGTCCACTTTGATCCATAGATTCTGTTTCTGAAACATAGGAGGTCTTGGAAATGCTGCCAGGTTGATAGACACTACTGGAACAGATGCAATTCTATGAGACAGCAGCGAGCCTCCTGCCAGTCAGGAATAAATGACTCACAGAAAGATAGGAACTAGAATTTTCTGGAGGTTATACTATGTTTTTAAACGGCAAATGGTCAGAAAACCAGATGCTTTAGGTTGGTTGTTAGTTTTTAGTGAGAAGAAAACGTTAATCAATAGAAAATAGCTCCAGCTAAGGAAGTGATTGACATTGTCCAAAATATTACAATAATCCAAAGCATGTAAGCAGGCCAGGGAATTATCTAAAAACACAGTGCTTAATGGAAAGGGAAATCAGCAGAGAAGTCAACTAGACTGAAAAGCACAGTGCCTCCCCCATGAAGCAGGCTGGGGTTTTCTTTAAATGCAAAGTCTAGTAGCTTTACACCTGTTCAGGACAGAATAAAACTGCTCCAGATGTAATTGGAAAAGCCATCACTCAGAAATAAGTGGGCAGAAACAAAGCATGAGAAGTGAAGATCCCTGCCATAGTGTGTGCCGAACACAGGGATGAAGAGAGACCTGCTGAAAGACCACCTGAGAAGTAAAGACAGCAAGCAATGGTTTTTATCTAGATAAGTGAAAAGAAAATAGAAAATAAGATCACGGGGAGAATAATTTGCCTCATTTAGTATTATACTGATTTTTCCACTGAAGACATTTCTAATAGACAAAGGCATGACAAAAAATGGATGCAGCACTCTCTTAAATAAACTCAAAGTTTAAAGTGGAAAAACTCAATAAAATTCATTCCAGGATATGAATAACTGGTAGATTACAAACTGAGAATCCATTTGTAAATTTATTTGGATAAGTCTGTCAAGTTGCACTTGATGCCTACTGGATATATAAAATTCAGAGCTAGGATGAAGAAGTGGGGTAGAGTGATCCAACATGGTTCTTATATTTTCCTCAGAGAAAATGCACTATCTCCTCACTGATCTTCCAAGATCCAGACAAACAGAAGAGCCCCTCTGGTAATTTTTTCTGTCAGTTGAACTGCAAGTCTGCAGTTGTTCTCTTAAACCCAATGCAGCAGAAGTCAGTGGATACTGGAACTGTCCCAAAGGCAATGGGACATAACTGTGCACCACGTAAGATCATGGAAAATGCAATTTTGGCTCTGAAAGGTGTTTTTGATGGTTGAATACCAACATTGTCACTCTGTGCTTCCTTTCTCTACTGACAAAAAATGCATTGAAACAGGAACACTGAAACACAATACTCTTTCTCACTGACCATCCAACCTCAAACTGACTTAATGTGCAATAACTAGCCGAAAGTATTTAAATTTGTTTTTCTTGGGGAGTGTGGGGCAGCAGAGAGAGAGATTTAGATCCTTTCTGGAACTCCAGATTATTTTGGTTCATCTAGGTATACTTAAGCATATTTTGGAGTTGAACAGAAGTTTTTCATTTTGCAGAAGCTTGAAGGTCTTGCAACAGCAATTATTAATTTGAAAGTTCAAGGAAATTTGCACATCTGACATTTAAATCTGTGGCATATGTAGTACACAATCTTCTGGGTTTTACCTACCATTGTACTCCAGTATTTAAAAATTATTTGTAGGATCCTAGTCATGTACACACCTATGTATGTATTTACATTTCAGCAAGTGAGCGTTTTATTAACTACTTTTTATTAGTTTTTTGGTAAGATGGACAAAAGTCCAGTGGTGTGATTCATGTCTTGAAAGCTGCAATTCCATTTGAACAGAAAATACAAACTGTTCTAGCAGAAAATAAAAGGCAGCGACTTGCTTTTTTTAGGAAAATTGGCAGAACACACATTTTTAGATACGTGCAAAGAAAGGTCATTCAGACTTACTGATACAAAAAGTTAAAGACAGCATAAACTACCGTTTAGTAATCCTGCTATTGAAATCGTGCAGGAATATATTACAGTCCTAGAGCTGTTGGTAATAGCAAGAGACTGGGATCAGTAGCTCATTACCTTCTACAAACACAGGATATAATCCTTGTCTAAAAGGGTTTACTATCTGCGCAGACAAAGACAGGGTGAGATTAAGATCACAGGTCACAATACACAAGCAAATAGGACAGGCTGAAGCTCACATCCAAAGTGTAAGCTGGTTAATGGTAGGAGAATTGTTCTGATTTTTCTGGTTTAACACTGATGACACCTACGAGTTCTGTAGCATAATATGACCTATAGCATAAGACTATTGCAGAGCTACATCCGTGGAGAAAAAAAAAAAAAAAAAGGAAAGACCACTAAAATAGAAAACACTGAAGCATCTCAGGAAAGGGTGGGTCAAACTGAGCTTGAGATAAGCAAGTAGGCGTCAGTTCTTTGGTATTCCCACAGATCTCCCAAGCAAGAAACTTTGCTTAAGTATAACTTAGAAGCAAGTGGGAGATAACTGCCAAACTACTGCAAAGGCAGAAACCCCTCTGGTTTTCCCTTTAAATTAACTGCGCCTTTGGGTGAAACAAAGCCAAAAATCCACTCACTTCAGATGTACACCTTTATGACCTCTAAGGAGACACAAGACTAAAGTTTCGTCACTAGCTATAGTAATGAGCAAGTATAAAAACAATTATGTGTGATGTACATACTTTCTCAATAAGTACTGCCACTAGTTGATAAGAAAAAAAAAATTGAGCCACAACTGACTTCCTTTAACATAGCATAACCGAGGTGGGTTAATGTGGTGTCTTGTCTGAAGGCTGAATGTACATGAATTCCTTCTGGGACCAAAGCTCTGCAGACCCCAGAAATCACTCTCACTGTGCTGGCCTTGAAAGTTTCATGCCTTGCTCAGTGCCTCACCCAGAAAGATCTTCTCCATTGCCAGGAACTCTTACTCTTTCCCCAAATTTAAACACTAACAGAGTGCTGTTCTTTCCCTATGTGCCTCTGCTCTCCCTGATCCAGTCTCAAAGTTTCTCTGAGCAGTGTGCTCACTGACAGGCTGTGTAACTCTGCATAGCTCCAGTAAAGTTCTTAAAGTCCCAAAAATACATCATTGAGGATTCATCATTTAATAAAGAGAAAGTAATGGTGCATGAAGGCATACAGTCATGACAAGATTCTTGTGTCTGTATTAATTACAGCAGTCCAAATCACTACTGAAACTTACTACAATAGCTTAAAGCAAAAATAGAATAAAATTTGAAACAATCTCAAATGAATTTGGATTAATCTGTAAAATACGTAAGCACTGGTATTTTATACTCAGAAACATGGAAGTTCTGTTGACATATATTATTTCTGAAGGTAATATTAAACAAACAAACCAAAGCAGACACTATGAGCAGGAATTAAAGGAACAGGTGGGAAGTGTAGGGATTATTCCTTCTAAATTCACATCTAACAGGATTTGCAAAGATGAGAATTTCATCATTCCAACACGCAGCACCACGCTCATTCTGGAGAGCTCCTTTCTCAGGGCAAAACGTCGGTGCTTTAGGGAATGTGTGAAACATTCCAAAACACAATGCCTGACTCTCACCAGAAATGAAGTAACTCCAAAATTTTAACACCGTACCTCAGAAAACAGGTTTTTTCATGCCATTCAGCACACAACAAATATTTAGTATAACAAACAAAAAAGCCTTTCTGTTTACCAGCTAAAATTACACAGCACCCTGATTTCTTCTATCCAGTGGCAACATGTTAACAGAGCCCATCAGCACTGACAGCCTGGGATCTGTTTAATGTTGAAGTGCACACAAAAATCACAAAAATAATTACCAGGGATCACGGAGAGCAGACAGTCCATCACTAGTACTACAACAGAAAAGCGCGTGCCTGTAAAGAGTTGCTCAGCAGGCTCCGCACTAGAAGAGTTCTGGCAGGCAGCCAGAAACACCACATACTATTTCCCTACAAGCCACATAGGTATAAATCCCTCACAGCCAGACACACTGGAGTTTCCCTCACCATCACACAGATGATTTACCTCTTTCCTCATCAAATTCCAATATCTGGTCTTTCGTAGCAGGTTACTAATATTCTTTACAAGCACTTTTCCACAGCACGAATATGGTTGTCAAATTCCTCGTAACAACCTTGTCGGTGAGTATTTTAGCAGGTCTTACCTCCGGGGAGTTAATACACAAGCCAGGGAACAAATGGACTCTATGCGTCTCTGTCGTGGTGCACTTGTCCTTTTTGCACCATCACTGCGTACAACCCAGGCTAAAACCGGCTTCCCGGGAGCGCCCGTCAATAGTCACATTTCCTTTGGTTAACTACATTTTGGCCTGCGGCAGTGTGTGACTGAGCATAAAACTGGCTATCTCTGCAACACACACGTACGTGCACTTCAGGAGGAGAACCACCACAGCCCTACTCCGGGTCTGTCCGCTCCGAAAGGGCAAAACCTCAAACCCACCCCGGGACTCGGCCAAACTCCCCAACGGCGGCACTGAGTTTCGGATCCACCTCAACACAGTTCTGCGTAGGGGGGCAGGAGGCGGCTGGTGGGCAGCTGTGAGAGGCTGCCCCGTGGGACCCCTTCTTCCCGGCCGCGCTCCAGCCACTCGCGGGCTCACGGAGGTGGCGGCCGAACACCCCCAGCCCGGGGAGCCCCCCGCCCCGGCCCCCGCCGCCGCCGCGCCCTACCTCCGCCCGCCGCACCGCGCTGCTCCGCGCCTCGGTGCGCCCGGCGCAGCTGCCTGGTTACCGAGCACAACACGCCGCACCGCCCCGCCCCGCCGGCCCGTGGCGAGGAAGCAGGTGCGGGGGTGGGGAGAGGGCGGGAGCGCGGATGCGTGTGCCGGGGATGCGTGTGCCGGGGATGCGTGTGCCGGGGATGCGTGTGCCGGGGATGCGTGTGCCGAGGATGCGTGTGCCGGGGATGCGTGTGCCGAGGATGCGTGTGCCGAGGATGCGTGTGCCGTACCCTTGCGGCGCTTGGCAGTGCGCGGCCGCCGCCGCCTGCGGGTGCAGTCCGTGCCCCGGTGCCCGCTGTCCTTGCGCGCATCGCGGGGGGGGCCGCGCCGCGCCCCGCCCCACCGCGGCTGCAGCAGCAGCAGTAGCAAAGCCGGGGCAGCTTGTCCGGGGGCGGCCGCGTTGACCGCTGTGCCGGGGAGTCGGAAGATGAGACACCGGCCTCAGCCCCGAGACACCCCCGAAGTGCGTTCTGGCGAGTAGCCGAAATACTTCTGAGAACGACTGTATCGAGCTGTCGCTGCTAATTACTATTACTATTATTATTATTGCTACAATATAGAGCGTGCTGTAGGGCATTACCTTCGGCGTAGGCTCCAGAGCATCATCACGCATGAGGCAGAGAGCTGCACAAGCAAACTGGGACAGCAGCTCTTACATAACAGCAGCAGGACAGAAATATTCAAAGGAGCTGGCAAGACGGTCTGCCACTTTCAAGCTCAAACCACGCTAACCATGCAAGAGTGTGCCCCCTGTATAAAACATGATTGTCTCCTCCAAAGATATTGCACAATCCCTGTGACTTAATTTTTCTTTTTCTCTCCTTCATTTTAATTGATACCATTAAGACTAGCTTCATGCAGGAGACAGAAGGGTATTTTTCTGCTTAAGAGATGGATCATCTCTGGTCTGTGTCACTGGGAAAAAAAACCCCACTCATTTGGAGCTGAAATGGAGACGTTGGAAGAAGCAGTGCCAATAAACCTCTTAGTTTTCATCGTTTCTGGCAGTGCTGCAGTGATTCTACAACATTAGCATGCAGGGTGTTTACTGAGTGGATGGATAAAATCTGAGTTAGGCAGCAGAGATTACTCAGCATCACCTTGTCCTTTAGCACCAGTCACATTAACATTGGTGCTACCCTCGTGATATGAACGCTTACACTTGTGGCACCTATCCCAACACTGTGCAGTTATGGATTGCACACTTGGAACTAACATCCTGTGTGGAAGGAGCAGACAAGGAGCTACAGCAAGGATTCATGTGAAACTGGGATATACATATCTAGGTCACATCCAGCCATCCACAAAAATTATCTCTTTCTGACAATGAGTGTAACCAGGCATACTGGGCCTGAAATTTCCTCCTTTTGAAGGGTCGTGGGATTTTTTGTTTGGTTGTTTGGAGGGGTATTGGGGGGTGGGGGGAGGGGGGGAGGGGGGGGCACGGGGCAGTGGAAGAAGATATGGAGGAGGCAAACTGAAAAGCTTTTCTCATCCAATTTTTCTTACCTCTTTGTCCTTCTTCTCTGCCTTACCCCATGCCAGTTGCAGCACCAAAAATGGCAAAGGAGGAGGATGCTAGCATGTTTCTGAGTTCCCCCTTTCTACATATATCTTTTTGCTGAAAACTTTCCTCATTTTGCTGCTTTTTTCAGAAAATACTATCTTATTTTTCTAGGTTAAGAGTATGAGTATTAACCTGAATGAGAGTATCTTCACTGCAAAACCTCAGACTTCAAATAGTAATACTACTATTGTTTCAAGCAGTTCAGCAAAGTGCTTCCTTCAATTTCAGCACTAAATTTGTAAGCTTCAATTTCAGCACTAAATGCTGCACTGTATGTTTTAAAAGCTCAGCTGGAAAAAATTTGTCCATGCTATCTTAAGGACAAGGTATTTGTCAGTATTACTTTTTATATTTTGCTTTTAATTGTTAAAAAGTCATGATCTGAAACTGTCAGATCATGGCCTTGCCTCTTGGGTATGTGTAAACATCTTTTCTGAAAGGACAGATGATTAGATTTGATATTATATAGCACCCTTATAGGCTGCTGTTTTTACATGAGACATGAAGAGGTCTTTTGCACTGAAGAATTTGGGGCACTCTTCCTCAAAAGATAAATGCTGCCTATAAAAGACACTATCGTACAGTGATGCTTCGGTTTGCCTTAGTGTTGTATCATTCTCTACTTGGTCCAGTTTGGTTTGCCAGACTTCAAAAAATATCTAAATCAAGTAGAGAAAATCCAGAGGATGGCCATAGGAATGGTGGAAAGTTTAGAACACTTAATCTAAAAGAAAAGTCTGAAATCATTATTCAGTCTAGAGATTAAAAACTGGCATGAGGTATAAAACATTCTAAAGGAGCACTAAAAGGAAGGGAATAATCACTTCTCAGTGTCCACAGTACATAGGACAAAAAGTAATCTGCTTACCTTGTACATGGTTTTGTCATATCACAACCACAAATTTTAGGAGGAAATAAAGCTTTGCACCACATACTATAAGAAAGAAGTGAAACTGGCATCATGGAAGATATTTAAGCTCAGACTAGACAAGTGTCTTCCTGGAAGACATTTTTAATTTTTTGATACTTTTTCAGGGTGCAGAACAGGATATTTCTGTAAGTATCTTGATCTCTTTTGAATCCATTTGCCGTAACTGAATGCTGGGCCTGGTTTCAGTAAAAGAGCATACCCTTCTTCCTGCAGGTTTTGCAGCAAGCAGTAGTTGCCACTTCCTTCCTGTCCTAAACTGCCACACAGTATCTGTCAACCTGGAAGCATTGCCACACACCTCCTGAGAGATGTGTGCAGATCTACATCTGGTTTTCATGTACTGTATCAAATATGAATGTATAAACATTTAATCATGTAGTTTGAGCAAAGACTTGTAAAATTATCAAGGCCTGTTACCCCAGTCCAGGTCCACAACTTCACCTTTTCCCTAAGCATCACATCTACATGTCTTTTAAATATCTCCAGGGGCAGGGAATCAATGACTTGGCTGGACAGCCTGTTCCAGTGCATGACAACCCTTCCCAGAAAGAAATTTTCCTAATATCCAATCTAAACCTCCCCTGATGCAAATTGAGGCTGTTTGTTCTTGCAGTAATGGTTATTCATAGGGAGAAGAGACTGACACCCATCTTGCAACACCCTCCTTTCAGGCGGCTGTAGAGAACGAAAAAGGTCTGCCTTTTTGAGGAGCCTCCTTTATCTAGGGTAAACAACCCCAGCTTCCTCAGCCACTCTTCACAAGTCTTGTGCTCCAGACCCTTCGCCAGCTCCGTTGCTCTTTTCTGGACACACTCGAGCACCTCAATGTCCTTCTTGTAGTGAGGGGTCCAAAACAGAATTCACGGTGTGGCCTCAGGAGTGCTGAGTACAAGGGGACAATCACGTCCCTGGTCCTGCTGGATATTTTTTCTGTTTGCCATTTGCCTTCTTGGCCACCTGGGCACAGCTGGCTCAGGTTCAATGGTTCTTGACCAGCACCCTCAGGTCCTTTTCTGCCAGGCCACTTTCCAGCTACTCTTCCCCAAGCCTGTAGCACTGCTTGGGGTTGTTGTGCCCCAGAGGCCGGACCTAGCACTCGGCCTTATTGAACCTCATGCAACTGGCCTCAGCCCATCAATCCAGCCTGTCCACATCCCTCTGCAGAGCCGTCCAGCAGAGCCACACTCCCTCCCAGCCTGGTGTCTCAACTGAAAACTGACTGAAGTTGCACTTGATCCCCTCACCCAAATCCTTGACAAAGATATTAAACGAAGGAAAGGAACTGACCCCAGTACTGAGGCCTGGGAAACACCGCTTGTGCAACACCACTTTTTATCCCTGAGCCAAAGCTCTCTGTTTAGCCAGGGCGGTCTTTCCTGCTGGCTCATCTTTCAGCACACTGGGACAGCCTGCTCCTGCACATTTAAGATTTCCTTCCTGAAGAATGACTGGCTTTCCTGGACTCCTTTGCCTATTGGGACTGCCTCCCAAGGGACTGTCAATCAGTCTCCTAAACAGCCTAAAGTCTGCCCTCCAGAAGTCCAAGGTAGCTGAAATCTCTCCTTATTTCTCCAAGAATCTAAACTGCAAAACTGCATGATTTTTCTACATAATTTTGTATGTTGTACTTAAGTGCTTGTGTTTTATATTTGAATATAACCTGGGTGAACAAACTTTGTAAATAAAATAAAGATACAACTAGAAGCCAGAGAATACATTCCCACTAACATGAATTTTACTGAATTACATGAAATACAACAACACACCATTTCACTTCCCCTGCATTGTGCTGAAATAAATATACTGGGATGAGATTACACAAAATTATGTGGGAGTGGGAAAAAAATCAGGAAAAAAAATCATCTGCTAGACTAGTACATTATACTGTGATATGTGATACGTTCTTGTAAGTGAAGTTATCAAAATTATAACAACGTAGAGATAATTAGGATTCATATGTACTGAATGAGCTTAGTCTAGCATATGGCAAGACTCGAACTAAAAAAATGGCATTTATTTCTAGTGTTAGTCACCCCATTTTTGTCAATAAAATCATTAAATCCTCTCAAAATGAATTGTTTTGACTATTCTCTCTTGTTTATTTTTCACAAGTTACATTAAATATGAGAAAAAGATACTAAAATCTCAAACTTCTATACAAGACTGAAAAGTGGATACCCCAATATTGTCTAAAATAGGACTCAAAGGGTATTTCTTGAAGGTTAATTCAAGTTATTACTTAATCAAGCAGAAGAACTGCCAGCCCAAAAATTGGACTAGAAGCTCCCCAATCCAGCAGCAGAATGGCAGCAAGGCTGCCACAGGTGTCCTATCTCCGCTCAGCAAAGCTGAGTGTGCACTCCCAATGGGAGTGTGTGCTCACCATGTAACTGCACACACAGGAATGTGTGGCTGCATGCACAGGTCAGCAGGGACCCAAACCACAGTGCTCATGCTGACCCTTGTCATGGGACCAGCCCGGTCCTGTCTTATCAGGGTGAAAGCCTGAGAACAGAAAATATATGCAAATACATATACAGCCATAAGGGTTAAACCCTTCCTGTAGCTGATGTTAAACACTCCACTGTGCCAGTGCTTGGCCCCTGGATCCCAGTCTGCCCAGCTCCTGAGGCCTGAGCCCCACTCCACTGGCAGGTAAAGACCCACTGACCCATCAACAAACACTACTCCTTTTCACAGGACACTTTTTCCCCTCAGCCTTTCATTTTCCCACGCTCCTCTACCCACCCTTGTGCTTCCAGCCCCTTGTGTGTTGTGGAGAAGGGTCTTTAAGCACATATCCTAACATTTTTTAACAATGCTTTGGCATAGAAAAATAAAATTTAAAAAATTTAAATCAAATCAGTTTTAAATTGCAGATGAACATGGTAGGAGTAAAATCTTTGTAATGAGCCAGTAGTATAAAGCAATCATGATCAGATTGTGCCACCCTGTGGACTGTATCAAAAAGATATTTCCTTTAGTGCTGGGCTATAAGCATGCTGCAGGAACAGGTCAAGAAATTCTCAGCCACCAAAGCAAAAGTAATTTGGAATTTCCTTACATTCTAATAGAGACAAGATGTCTTTTTGAACTGTGCCTTTGAAAAGCACTGGGCAGATTTTCAGCTGGCACAGGTCTCAAACAAACATGGACAAATATCTTATCAGGAAAAGTCATGATACCTTGGTGAATTATCTTCCTGTTATGTAGCACTAGGCAGAATAATTGCATTTCTTAACTTGCTTCGAGATTCATGTGTGAACAGAAAAAGTAATCTACATTAAATTATAAAGAAATCAAAATAATTACCTCTCTGAACTACAATATTACAGTCAAACAACAAATCCATGTGATAAAAACAATAAGCAAGATGGAAAACACAGCCTATGTCAGCAGCCACAGTAAAATGATGATTTGGAGACTAAAATAAAAGACTAACCTGGTAGGAAGAGAGGGCTCTTGGGAAAGTTGGGGTCATTAGATAATGTGGAGCTGTCTTTTAAGCTCTAATCTGAAAGGACAACTAAAGAGAAACTGAGAACAGGGTATTTAATAAGGGGTGAGAAGCTTGGTATGCCACACGAGGCAGCTGCAGCATCTTACAAGAACAAACTGATGTTGCCAAAACGTGAGAAGGCAGGTGGTATCAGTCAGAGATTGGAAAAAGCATTATTTTTCTAAAAAGAAATGGATTTTTAACCTCTTTGTTTTACATCAGTTGTCATAAGCAGCAGCATATGGGTCTAGTGTGAGGCTAATCTCCCTGATAATACAATATCTACCTGCAGGAAACCCTGGCCCCATGATTTTTCATAATCTGTAATCAATGTATTGAAGATTGTCATGATCACTATCATTACTCAGCTACTGGCTGACTGACACTCAGTGGCTATTCTCTGTCACTGTCATTATGCTTGAAGTTTCAAAGCTGTATTTTCTGACTTCTATAGTGGTCTGAATACAAAGCATATGAAAAAAACTATTAAAATTAAATATGTAAAATATGTCTAGTACGGTAAATATTTTAAATGACAAGGCATGTATTTGTGCCACTGAACACTATTGTGTAAGTGAAAGAATTTATCCAAAATCTTTCCTGACCTCCTTTTGAATATACCTTAAACTCATTAGGTAAAACAACCATCTTGGTATTCATGTGAACTTCCAAGGGCAGAAATCTGCCATCTCTGTGAAATTAATGTTATCAGATATTGTTTTCTCTCCTTTGATGTTGACAGGTAGCACCAGAAGTTCTTCTGAACAACGTCAGGATTCTTTTATGAGACATCCATGTGTTTTTATCATGTTCATTTTCATTCAGGAGCTTGAAGCTCTATGTCTTGTCTAATAGCATATAATGAGTAGGAAGCATGTTGTTTTCTGTGAAAACGGATGGGGTTGTTTAAAACAGTATTGCAAATCCTGTAAAAAAAAAAAAGCTTATTTAGAATAAGAGTTTTAAGAATGATATAATATAATAAAGAGACAATGAAAAATAATGGTACACAAATCTCTCTTATACAGAGACAGGCAGGAATTTTATTAAGAACAAACATTTTCTGAATTGGTAGATCAAACCTAAAAATAGCATGATAAGATTTCTAAATGAACAATAGAAAGGCCACGCAATGTTGAAAGAATAAGTTATAATGCCTAGAAAATGTCTTTTTTTTTTTTCCCCTGAAATTATGTGCTGCCCATCTTTTGGCTTTGACTGTGTCCACTGTTTCATGTGCTATGCTTTACCCTGAAAACGGCTGCAATTTCATGTGAGTCTTTCATTCCTACAATGTCTGAATATTTTTTCACTGGATGTTTTCAATATTTAGTTGTGAATGCAAGGAAATTAGGTAGTTTCAAGACTACACTGCAACATTTATTTTAGGAAAATACTATGGCACAATACAAAAATACAGAATGTAGTTCAAATTCATCACAATAATTATTCGGTAAAAATGCTCTTCCACTAGGCAAAAAGTCCCCAAGAGAACTTTCTTTCTACCTTAATGCTTTGGGTGAATATATTTTCCTGTATAGACCAAATCATTGTTAAATTTTGTTCTTGGGTGAACAAACAATCTTTTGGAGGAGTTTTTCTGTTGTAAAAAATCATAACTGTGTCTCTTTGACCTCCAAGAATTAAGTTTTATAGCTGAAAGAGAAGCTCAGACAGCCCACTGGTGATTTATATCCTTATAGGGTTTTGCTTTAAATTGCCACTATCACCTTTTATAAAACTGCTTCTCCATGCTATGGGGACTATTCTGCAGTGCCGTTTGCAGATGCCTGTCAGAATCAAAGTTATGGTATTAAGTCACAGATGCTTCTAGCTCCTCCGTGCTTATTTCTGGAGATTTCATAAATGTTCTCTGTTCTCCAGAGACACCTTTTATTGTTGTTTACACAGATTTTATAAAATATTGTCAGAGCAGAGTGGCCTAGGTTTTTATTCATGTTGCATTGGTAGGGATGACTATACCAGCCACTATACCACCTCCTCTGACTTTCAAGTGCAACACCCTAGAACTGAAAAGGCAACCTGCCTCAGAATTACCTGGACCTCCAACACTCTGCAGCTCAGACTTGCCACATACTCATATCCTCTGAAGAGAGGATATGGTCCTCACAGAAGAGAGCATTGTGGTCATTAGTGAACCCAGCACTGATAGCCTCCAGATCCTTTGGATTTCTTTTGTCTTCTGTTTTCTTCGGAGGCCCATCATTTTAAATGCTTCCCATTCTGCTTCTCTTTTCCCATCTCAAAATTCCTATCCCAGCTCCAGTCAGCTCAACCCATCCCAGAAAAAATCCAAACAGATTTTATTCTGAGGTTAGCCTGCTCATTTCATTGACTGTGCTTTCCAAATAAGGAAACACCAACCAATTAATCACCCAGTCAGATGGTATTTTCTCTGATTTTATCTGAAGATCAGATTTAGATTGTCATCACTGTACAAGAATATTTTATAATATATTCCTGAGAATTGGCAAATTGGCAACACCCATTGTTTCAAAAGACATGTGACTTATCTTTGTCTTCAAAACTGTAAAGTGGAAGCATTCTTGCTGACATTAATTCCCTTACTCCTGCTTCCCCTTACTGTCTAGTTACTGGAATAACCACTTGTTTCTTGTTTACTTTTTAAATCTCACTCCATGCACTGTCCTGACTGTCTTAGGACTGTTCCCTGATCAGTCCAGAGATCTCTGGTTAAGGTCAAGTGATCTTATTTGAAAGGGTTAGCAGTCATTGCTGATGTATGTCCTTTAATTCTACATTTTAGTCTTACTATGCTTTCTTTCTTTCTTACTGTGCTTTCTTTCTTCAGTTTCTTAAGTTTGACTGGCCCATGTCAAGTAGTCCTGCTGTTGAATGCTTTGCCTTTGTCTTAACAGTTTCATTTCTGTAACATTTTCCTCATCTCTCATAATTTTATTTTCTGATATTTTCAATCATTCAGAACATGATTGTGAGTACATGTGATTCAATTTACTTAAGCAGATCTTTGTTTGCTAAATATCTGTTTCAGAATTCCTACATCTTAGATGTGCTTGTCTCCCAAGACCTTTAGGGAAGAAATCAGGAGTTGTTCTACTGAAAGCTTCATCATTGTAAAACTGAAAGCATGCATGAAACTGCACATGCATTCTTTCAAGGAATACCAGGATCCTTGTACTTACTGGTAAATGATTTTCTACATCTGGAATTTCCGCTGTCACTCCATGCTTGGTTGCTCCACAACCTCTCACCCTTCCAACACAAGATTAATTAAGCTTACTCTCCTTAATAGCAATCTATCTGAGAGCAGTAAAAATTAATGACCTGCAGTACAAAATGGTTAAATTAATTATTCACCAATTTCCAAAGGACCATAATTGCATTTCCATTCTCTGTGGAGCTCTCCAATTAGCTTGCTGAGGGACCAGGGTGCTCAGCAGTGCAGAGGTTACAAGTACAGAGGTTTGTGTGGGTGCTCAGGAGATAGGAAGTAGAGGGGATTGTCACGGGTGGCTAGGATGGCTGTATGGGTGAAGGTGAGGGCAAAGGTTTGGAGGTTTTATGTCTCTGGAAAGTTCTGGAATGACCAGAAGGAAAGTATATGTGGGAGGAATGTCTACTGCAGTCTTTCATCAGAGCAAAATTCTGTAATTAATTTGGGACGTAATTTCTCTGGGACTCATAGGTATGCTGAGGGAAGAACAGTTTTCATTGCATGATTTCTATCTTTTTCCCACTTAAATATAATCCAGTATCTGCTTTTGCTTTTGACTACTTCTCTAGTTAAGACAAGGTCAGATAAACAGGTTGCCCCAGAGTCTTCTTGTTACAGCAGTAATGGTCCTGCTCCAGGGAACTGCAGCTCAACAAGCAAGGCAAGCATGACAGACCTGGCAAACAAGCTCCCTGTGAAATTTCTTTAACCCTCACATGCTGCTCTCAGGGGAAGGGCAAAGAAAAAAAAATCAATGAATGGAAGCTTGCATTCTTATTTTTCATTGTGATATTTTCCTGCAGAGTACAGGAAAAAATAATTTGCACAAAAAAGAAGAAATGCAAATCATCCAGTTTCACTGAAATTTGTCTGTACAGAATTTAAGTACAACAGAGCTGGGATTGACAGATGGGAAGCCTTGGGGAAACAGTAAAAAGAATAATTAATTACAAAACCAAGAAAGCTATGTTGGCATACAAAGCATTGCCCATGGACTTAATGGTCCTCAAAACCTCTACTTTCAGTGTTATGAGGTATTGTTGCACTCTTTTTACTTTTCTGAATGATTTATCTTGGCTTCATGTACTCAGAACATTTTGACGTCATGTAAATTTGAATTGTCTGTCAGTAAATCAAAAGTACTGTAACAGAGGAATAAAAGTTCAGCTAAATTCATGAGTGGCATTTCAAGCTTATTGGATTTATAGGAATAAATGGATGCACCATGACTGTGGTGTGATGCTGTCAATCAGAGGATGGGACGATTAAACATTCATGACTACTGAAAGGCAATTTCCTTCAATTGTTCATCATGCCTCCACTCTTAACCTTCCCCATAGGATTTCCTCTTGCTCTAAACTTAAGAAAAGGGATTTTTTTTTTTTTTACAAGACTTTTTATGGTAGTAGCAAGCTGATGAAGGGAGCTATAATTGTCAAACATTTGTTGTTGTTTTGCTTCACATTACTCATTTACCTACGGTATGACTCAGAAAGCAGATTTTCACTGTAACAAGCCATTTGGCTAGAAAAATGAAAGAAGGATTTTCAATCTGTTTATCTATCAAATAAATGGAGTCATGAAAATTAAGCAGTATGCCTACAGTAAACCTAACTAAATCAAACCAAAATGGGATCTGTGGTGTTGTATGGTTACTGAAAGACCATTTTTCGTGACTAGCCTGATAGACCAGATATACGTCTGGAAAGAAATAATTAAGAAATCCAGATGTAATACCTTAGACTGGGAAAAATCTTATTTTAAAATCACTCTGGTTTGGGTTTTGTTTTTTTTTTTTAGCATTGGAATCTACAGAAGAATTAACTTTTGGAAACAGTCCTAATGTAAACGTATGAACAGTAAAGATTTTTGTTCTTATCATCATTCTGTTCTAATTTTTTGAAAATATTTCAGATATTCAGGAGCTATAAATACCCTCTGGTGGTTTATATTCCCATTTCACACCTACTATGATATCTTATTATGCTTAGGGATATTTTCATTAGCAATGATGTGTTTGGATTAGGCTCTTACCTAACACTTGTAATGAAATAACCACAGGGAATCCTTTCCACTAAAATGATGATAAAAAATGAGTCCCAGAAACATACCTTGAATCCAGTATGCTGGTTCTTGCTTTGACTAACAGCATGGTAAAATGAAGGCTGTGTCAACCCTAAATCCTAGTTTGCATCTCAGCAGAAGGTTTGCAGATAACAGTCTCTGCCCACCCACGGGCAGCAGCACTGCAGAGGTACTGAACCTGCACACAGATTCACTGCTGCACAACTCCACCCACAAACGGTACTACACAGGAATATTTTTTTTCCCTTGTAATAAGAGAATGCAGCATGATAAGTCCATTAAATTCCATGTGGCCACTTGGGAAAAATACAATTCTTCTTCTAAACACTTTGTGAACTGTAAAGGTAAGTGAGGCTTGCTGCTCACACCAGATTGAGGTCCATGAAAGAGAAGTATCTCTCAGCATGAACACATACAGCTCCATCTGTGAATATTATTTCATTAAATAAAATTCTCTCTCTCCATCCTGGGGTGTGGAGAAATGGATTCCATTTCATTCCATCTTTTTAACAGCAGATTGGACAGAATACGACAGCAAGAGGTGATTTTGTTATCTAGTACTGGTAGGTGGAGGTAAAATTTTCAGTTCAACTGTAGAATTCTATCAGTTACCACGTAAGTGTTAAAATAAAGTGTTTTCATACTGAATTGCATTTGGGTGCTGTTTCTTTCTGTTCCCTTTCTTGGTTCCATTCTTAGGGGGTAGAAGAAAAAATAGAAGAGCAACCTGAATTAAGGTAATGTCTTTACTAAATGCCATGTCTCAGGACTTTCAGGGGAGCAGAAGTGAATAGAAAGACTCCAAGGTTTATTGCTCTTTCCTCTGCCCTCTAGCGTCATAGCTGAAGACAAGGAAATATTGTTCTCTAAGAACATAATGGCAAATCTCTTTCCTAGACTGTAAGTTTATGCAAAACTGACAGATTTGTCCATTAGATAAACATTTTCCACATTTTGGATAGCATATTGGTGGATTTAATTTTCATCTGCTGTGTGGGACGTGGGTTCACAGGATGCTTTTGTAGGAGAACTAACAATGAAGAAGGATTTCTTGGCTTGCTGACTCCAGTTTTCTGCTTCTATTAGCAATCATATCTGTTTTGGTTTGGGAAGATAGGTATTTGCTAGGTAATTAAAAAAAGAAATTAACGAGGTTTTTTTTGGAATGGGGAGTGTAAACTCTTCCTCCACCCTTTTTTTTTTTTAATTATAAATTTACAATCAGAGGCTCTTAGGCAAAGTTTTGGGAAATAGGAATAGCAGTTCTTTACTAGTATGCATTACAAAGCAAACAAACACAAAAAAACCTCACCAAACAACTACAGCATTAATAACAAACGAAAACAATATTAAGAACTTTGAGGGCTTTGTTTAACAAAACTTAGGGCAGTTTGGTTTTGGTGTTTTTGCAGGATTTTTAGAGCGCCAAGCTGAAACAGTGGAAAAGTCCTGGGCTGGTAGCTGGGATGGCAGGGTATCCCGGCAGGCAGGGGCAGGATGTCCTGGCAGCGCAGGGGGTGCAGGGTCACACTGTAGCAAGAGGAGCAGCGCTGAAGAAGCCAAAGGCGAGGCAGGGCCGGCCCAGCTCCCGCGGGTGGCAGAGGAAACTTAGGATTCAGGCTGAACTGGTGATAGTAGATTTTTCAGGACTGGATCCCTTTGGCCACAGTGAAACTCTTCCAGCCAGCAACAGCCGTTTTCTCTCTCCCCGAACACCAGAAAAAAAGAAGAGCTTGCAGCTGCTTCAAGCTCTGTCTTTTATTTGCATTATTTCTCCTTTTCAACTTTGTTTACTTCTTTGTTTCGGTTAAGTAGTCTCAAGTATTTAACACTTGGTTTTCTTGGTAACTTATGGGGAAAAAATTCTTTAGAGAAAGAAGGAACAAACCTAACTCTCAACAATGCCATATAATCCTCTTTAGTTATTTGTGAAACATCAACTTGAAGGTTGAAATTAGATGAGTTTCTGCCTCCATTTTAATCCCTGTGAGGAAAAAAATCTTAGGTAATGATGGCACCTTGTTTTCTTCTCTTCTGGGATGGTTACTTCCAATTTAATTTCCTGATAAAAGTTTGAATTTGAGTCTTTCAGCTTTCCAAATTGCTAGTGTCATGTAGGCCACACAGAATATCAAGCAATCTGCTAGATACAGATGAAACAGTGAGAGAGGAAGTCCCTGACTTTCTGTTAGCCTCAAATGGCTTATCTCTGCCCCCTCTTTTCTTTCACCTCCTTGTGTCCCCAAGGATGACACCCAGCACTGAGGTGTGCAGACTCCCACAAGCCCCATAATGTCTACTCTCAACACAATACTCCCTAGCTATCACTTGCCTGTGGGAATTTGGTACCAAGATGCTAAAACTGTCTTTTGCCCACATGACTTATCACTACTGCTTCCAGCAGGACCTAGTGCCCTGGGGTGATTTTGAGATACATTTTATTTAAAATATTTAAATCTGAATCAAAAGTACTTTTTTTTCTTTTTTTTTTTTCCTTTTTTTTCCTCTCTGACCTTAAGTTTAACCAGTGCTGAAATGCAGTAACATAAAATATATTTTGCTGTGTGTCCTCTTTTAATTTTCTCCTTCTTCCTTTTCTACCCACACATAAATACACACAGTCTTCAGTATCACAAATACCATGGAAAAAAAAAAAACAGGAATCAGAAAGTGTCCACTTGGTAGAAGGGGAGTGCTCTCCTCAGCCTCTTTTTATGTCTCTCAGTCATCTTTCGCTGCATAATATAAGATTTCCACATTAGGGAAAAAATATGGTTTCAGAGTTTTGAGTTGAATATTGTATCTAAAAATGTTACACATGTTCCAGTAAACAAAAAGAGTATTCATATACTGCACAGTGACACTATCTTCTCAAGCACATAATGTTGCATAATTAGCAGTGAGACATCTTTTTATATTATGTCCTTAGGATTTCACATCTCCCAAAAAATACCAAATGTCTGAAATTCTCATGAAATTCTTACTCACGCTTCTTTCTCTGAAGAATATGGAGGAAAATTAGTAACAACTAACACACTCCCAGAAACCAATGTGTTTTCTAAGATGGTGATGCTACTGCAGCCACGTTTCTTTTCATTCATAACAGCCATATCATATTGAAAGGTGTATTCTGATAAAGCCACATGAGGCAGTAGGACATTTAACCTGTAGCTGGTAAACTGAAGATCTTTGCTGTCTGAACTTGAAGTGAGTCATTAAAGCCAGTAAATTCAGGATGAAGTTTTTCAGTCCTTTGTCACATCAGGAGCACCATTTAACATTGAGAGTTTGATGGCAGACAGGAACATTTTTCATCACTGGTCAAATAAAAAAAAAATTCCTGAGTTTTTTCTTCATGCATCCGGAGAGCTGTAAAACTAACCAAGGACAAATATGAGACTGCTGAAATATGAAACAATTAAAGGAAATCCCAGTTTAAATCATAATCTCCAGATGGAAAGTGTAAAAAAAAAAAAAAAGTTTCATGGGATGCTCATTCTATTATTTTTTTTTCTTTTTTCAGTGAACTCTGATTTTATTTGAAATAAGATTTTTGTGGGTTCATGCAGGAGAATTCAATATACGTGCCTCTGTTTCCTCAGGATTAGGGCTAGTGCTGCAGTAAATTCAAAGCACCTCCCCTAATTTAATCAGTGCGTTCAAAACCTTTAAGGACAGAATTCAATTAGTCTTTTCAAAGAGTAAAAGACTGCTCATTTCATTGGAATTGAACACACATCAGTAATGTGTTTGACATCTCATCATCTACATACCCCCATATCCCATCAGTCAGAAGTGACAGTGGGTTATACTTGCCAGTATAATGAAAGATGATGAGCATTTTTACCCACGTGGATACCTTGAGCTATGATGATTTTATTTTCAGGAAAAGATATTTCTCAATAAAGAAAAATGAAAGAACCTATGGGGTTACCAGTAAAATACATTTCTGCAATACTCTAAAAAAAAAAAAAAAAAAAAAAAGAACAGAAATAAAATTAGTCTAACACTTAAAAAAATAAATTAAGAAAACTCCAGGATTTATCAATCTGCTTTAGCTTTTTGGTGAAGATTCCACAGTATGCCCAGAGAAGCTGCGGATACCCCATCCCTGGAAGTGTTCCAGGCCAGGTTGGATGTGGCTTTGAGCAGCATGGTCTAGTGGAAGGTACCAACCCTGCCAAGGCAAAGAGGTTGGAACTAGATGATCTTTAAGGTTTCTTCCAGCCCAAACCATTCTATGATTCTGTCTTAGGGATATGATATGCTGTACCCCTTTTAGATAAATTCTGTTCCCCAAACTAGCAATTCTTCCTTTTTCTTTCAAGAGTAAATAGTGGAAAGACAGTTTGAAACTGACCTGAGAGAGCCTTCTGTTTAGCAAGTCAGTTTAAACCCACATCACCTTTATTCATTTAAAACTTTATTTGCTGCAAGTTGCTGATGGGCATTTTCACAGATAAGACTTTTGGTTGTGCAGCTTCTCTGATCTGCTGCTGGTAATTTCCCATACCAGCTGTTTGTTTCTGGGGAAAGCAAGAGAACTCCCATCTTGGAACACTCTTGTCAAGGCAGAAACTGTCCTGTTGCTCAGTGCTGTTGACTTTTTCACAAAGAATTAAGGTTTGTATTTCATACATTTGATTATGTGTAACATGCAATTATTTGTACACATGATGGTGTCTGATGCTTTTCAACTAGATTGTGTTCAATTCTTTTTTACAATGATCATCTCAATAGATGCAGAGTGTAAACTAAAATAATTTAATTTCCTCATTTTAGCATTTACAATAATTCAGTTCTGGTTTGTTTCCATATGATCTTAGAACATAAATCTAACCCTAGTTAAGGACTATTTATTTTTGTATATTTTTAGCATCTATTCTGGTATCAGTGTCCCAACTGAAACTAAATAATCCCAGAATTTCTTGTGAAGTTGTATCTAGTTCACAGTCACCTGAAAATCAGATCTTTTTCATTTAAGTTCTTAAATCAGTATATGGCTATGCCATTTTAAGAACAAGCTTTGAAAACTATCAGTTCCATTAACCATCAGGGCATCTTTACTCAGTATTTTTGAAAATGTCTTTCATGAGAAACAAAACCAAACTGAAACATAGCAGAAAACGTTCAACCCTAATATTATGCCAAATCTCAAGATTGAAATAGTCCTAAATTTAGGGGATTCTAGATATTCATTATGAAAAATAAATATAGCTAATTCTAGGTTTAGGTTTGTTTGGGGGTTTTTTACTGTAAGGGCAAGAAAACCCTCATACACCTCTTCAGAGAACAGAAGTTTCCATTCACAGTAGAATGTTTATTGGCATCCATTATCTGAAATATGTTTAAGTAGAGAATAGTTGAAACTTGGTTCTACAGAAATTGTCACACAAATACAAAATCATATATTTTATCAATGTCCATTTATTCTCCATTAATTCTAGGTTTATGTCATTAGATATCTTGGCTATTTTCTCTTGTAGCTATGTTGCTATTGCTGTATGTTATACATAGCAGCAGTACCTACAATTCCATCAGGGAATTAACACTACATTGTATTAACCATGTCCAAGCAATTAGCTCAAAGCCTGTTTGTGTTCCAGGGAACTCATATTTCAGAATGGGGTGTGGAAAGGGAAAAAATTACAGTTACACTGTCAGGCCATCTAGTTCCTCAAACCAGCCAAGGAACAATGGTGAATACTTAAAATCCTCATACCCTAAATTAATATCCTAATGAATTTGTGTCCATTTAGAACTACTTGATGCATTTTTTTCTTATTGAAAATTCATGCCATACACAAGTGCTTTTTGGATGTTGAAGGAATGTCTTCAACATAGAAAATCCTTAAAGAAAAGACAAAGAAATTTTCATCTCTCTATCTCTGAACTTTTGGAATTCAAAAACTTTCAGAGAAGGAGGTGATTTAGTATTGTTCTTAGTCAATTTGCTCTGGCTGAGGAAATGACGAGAAGGAAACTACTTCCCCGTCTCGGGAACCATGTGCTGTTCCAAGATAAGGCAAGCACTTACTAATTCGAGTCCACAAGCAGGAAATGTGATACATCCATTTCCTTTCAGGCAAACAACACAGTTCCGTGGTAGCACAAAAGCTTTGCTTCTAGTGCAAAATCTCAAACATTCAGAAAACTATTGCTCCTCTGTGGACATACCATTTTGTATTTGCTATTTGGATGTTATGGATAAGAACAGTACTTCTCCTCCAATCACATGGCCACCAAAGTTTTGGGGTAAGGATATTGACTTTTTTTTTTCCTGAATATTGCTAATGTAGATGCAGATATTTGTTGTTGATTGCCTTTAAAAATACCTCTATATACTTTCAAGTTTCATGCTGGATGCAAAGAGTAATGAATAGGTTTTGTATTTCCTGCAGTGATATGATTGTTTTCTAAATGTTTCTTTGACAAAGTTTTATCATGTTTTTAAATGAATGGGGACAACAGAAGCTGCCAGGGCAAAATTGATTGTTTCAGAAAGTTCATTACTACAGTCTGTTGAAAAGGTGTCTGTTAACTTCAGTCAATAGTCAGATCAGGTAGACATTCTCAACTGCCTAATGGATGTACCTACACAGCAGACGTGATCTGTTTCATCTTTTGATGAAAATGGGATAGCAAAGACTAAATGTGTTTCAACATTTGGAATAAACTCTTATTCGTCTGGAATGAAAAGTTATTTGTAATTTGTTGTGCTGCCTCATGGTAAGATTTTCCTTATTTTTTCCTCAATTTATATTTTGATTATCATCTATTATGGCTCTGTCCTTTCATCCAAACCTGGGAATAGTTCATAAACTGAAATGTATAGTGTGAGGTGAAAGTATATGTTATACTGAAATTCATTCAGGGTAATTAGATTAATTGATTTGATCTTAAAGGATCCTCTGTGTGCCATTGCTGTAGAAGATCTTTCCCTCCAAAAAACTCTATTGCTTGCTATGTTTAATATTAACATTTATTAGCAAATAGCTTAGAATGAATCACATATCTGGTTTCATCTATTATAGTATTGCTATTGTGCAATGATCCCTGCAAGAATCTGAACACTATTTAAAACTAAAAAATAATATGCATCAGCAAAATACGACTTCAGTTGCACAGAATTGCCCCAGAAAAAGAGTGGAAAAAAGAACTTACAAGAGGATGGAAAGAAGTCCCTTTTCTTTCTTGTCATAAGGAACAAGAATTTGTTGAATGCCATCTAGACTTCTTGCAGTGACACATATATTTCCCTATTGAGAGACCATGAGAGACTCACTTAATTTTTTGTATCTTGGGCTAAAGGGTAGAGTACAGTAGTCAACATCTTTGATAAATACTTACAGATTAACTGAGGAAAAATTACAGTTATTACTGTTTCAGAGTCTTTAGTCTGGAGGTTGTCTGCTGGACTCTGAAGGACAACAGTCATTTTTTTTACAGTGAAGATGGATGTAATTCTAAAATGGTTCTTTCAGAATAAAAACTTTCTGCATTTGACAACACAGAGCAGGACACACTTTAGCAGACTTATTGCTGAAAGGGCCAGCACCTCCTTTTTTCCTCATTGCTCACCTGGCTTGTCTGACACTGGACCCAGCCCTGATCACATCCCATTTGCTTAGGCTCTGACAGCAGATGAACCTCAGAAATTGGATTTCTGTGAGGAGCTTGCATGATCCTTGAAAGGAAAGATGCCTCTCAGATTTTTCTTACTTTTCTGATAGATTTTAGAGGAGTCAATACAATTTTCTCTTAATTTCCTGTAGGTATATCATGTATGGTAGGCTAGGAAGGGTCACTGTATACTATATATGTTAGAAGATGATGACTGACATAAGATCACTGTGTGGAAAAAGCACTTAAAATGATAGAAGTGTATTCCTGACATCCTGGAGATACATGACTTGAAGCAAAAACAAAACTCCACATAATAGATATAAATAAAACTTAGGTCTTTATTAAATAAGAATGCAGTACTTGGAGCTGATTTTTTAGGACACGGCTCACAGGCTGTTTTCTAAGCCACCCACCATGTAGTACTGTGAATGTTACTACATTACCATGATGCATTCCTTCTTCCTGCATGTGTGACTTCTCAGCATCTTCCATGGATTCAGCCAAAGTGTAAACTTCAACATATGCGCAAAGGTTTGCTGAGAGGGACTAAGTTTGTGAGAAAAGAATCAGTGCTGTAAAAATAGTCAAAGCAACTCTTCATAATGATATTTTATCTCTTACAGTCTTGTAAACCATCTATTGTCTAACAGCTGGTTCCCTATGCTGGAAAATATACAGGCATCCTGTTTTCTATAGTTGTCCACTTTCCAGTGATAACTTCACACAATAGCTTCTTAAAAGTGACTCTAAGAATTTTAGAACAATGAACAAACTAAGCTGTCCTCTGTGATACTTATGTGTGAGCACATATAATTTTTTTTTTTTTTTAAATTGCTCCAGGCCAGTGGAAGTGTGCCTTAAGCAAGCTGTGTAGGGGAAAGCAAGATATAAACACCTCAATACAGGTCATTCTGTGTGAGTTGTCTAAGTAGTCTAAACCCTTTCTCTCATGCAAAGATCTTAAAAAATTATAATATTAAAAAAGAATTGGTACACATTTTTTTGCAAGCTCTGTTTACAATCAGTGACAGACTAGAGAGTCAATAACTGTAATGCTTAGCTGTAGACCTTGCAGGAATCCTTTGAATTCAGAAAGTCATCATCATCAATCTGCAGTATTTTTGGAATGCTAGATTATGTGGTGGATGAAGAAAAGGAAAAGAAAAATATCAAACTCTTCTTCTGCTTTAAATTAATGTGTTTATGATGGAATTTCTGGCCTTGTCAGCAAATATCCTCTGTGTAATGTGTCATAAGCAGAAAATTTAGATCCTGACTCTTGCTTGGCTAGAGCTTTTTCTTCCAACAGATGTTTCGCAAGGTCTTTGTAGATATCCTTGTCTGTTTCAGATAAGTTTTCTGAGCTACTGCCAGGATGCAGGAGCTCATTTCTATCAGGCGCCAGCTTCTGTGAAGCTATGTAACTCTGCACACCCTCCTTTGCAGTGGGAATCCATAGTATGATACTTTGGAAGATGCCAGAAGAGAAGCGCTTAAAGCCAGGCCCTGCTGAACTTCACTACTGCTGATAGCACATTGTAACTGTAGACAGAGAGTCTGGATTATAGTTTTTATTACTAGTTTCAAAAGGAGGCTTAATAGTAGCTGAGTGAGAAATTCAAGATTTGATACCCATCCATCAACTAATAATCTCACTTTTTACTGCTTTAATATAGTCTTTATTGAGTTCATTTTGATTTATAAGGTAACAGTGGGAGCAAAGATGTTTCCACTGAAACCAGGAGTACATTTCTTGTAATTCCTAAAAGCATTTTCAGTCGCACACAAGTAAATACAATATATGTTGTCAATGCAATCCTATTTCTTCGGCACAGATAACAATATAATTCCAGATTGGGAAATTTAATTTAAATAGTACATTTGATCAATGTGACAGCAGTAGAGAGACAAAGTGTAAGCAGATTTTAATCAACATTAACTTAGATCTCTAGACTACCCTTCAGTCTAGCTTTACTTAAGTGTCTATTTAGAAATGCAACCTTAAAATTTAATAACTGAAAAGCATTAAGGACATTTTTTCTTTTCTTGAATCAGAATCCAGGGTGTTATTTGTTCTGTGTGTGGAAATAATGCCATATATTAGATTTCTTCCAGCATTTTGCAATTGCAAACTGCTTGGCATATACTATAGGCATTATTGCTTGGCTTTGTAAGCTACAAATACACACACGTTTTTAAATATATTAAATTTTGCCTAGTCTCTCCCACAACCCACTGGTCTTCTCTTCATTAAAATGTATCTGTTTGAATGAAGTCAGACATGTGCTCTGATGAAAAAAATGGCATTAGGGGTGAGTGTATTCTAATGCCTGATGCTGTGTTTATCATGTTATTGACGTAGCAACAATCGTGTTTAAGGGCTGTGTGTCATTCTCTTTATGCACTGGAGTAATACTTTGAGGGGCAGCACTGACACAATCAGTAACACAACTGCTGGGCACTGCAAAGTCCAGCCTAGACAGCCATGGGACATGATTCCTTTTCATGATTCCTTCATGAGTGGCACTCATGGCTGAGTAGAAGCACAAGAAAAGATGCAGCCCTGTTCTTGGCAAGTAGGAGAAGAAGCATTTGTGGTGGCCTGTGTGGTGAGCCAGGTAAAGCCTCTTGGCTTGCACTCAGATATCTGTGCAGCCCATTTCCAGCATCCCCACTGGGTTCTCTCCTCTCATCCCCTTTGCTCCTGTTCATATACTTTTTACACTTTCCGTTCACACTTCAGCAGCAACAAAAAGGCCCTGGGACCTGCCTCAGCTGTCCTGCTGGAGATGTGGGCACAGAAAGACTGCAGTTTGGAGCCAGTTGTGGGGCACTGGACAGCAGATGTGGCAGTGGGATCTTCTTACAGGCCACTGCTGCTCCTATTCTGATGACTGAAAAAGACCTGCATCTTTGAATGAACCAGAGAGACACTCGGAGGGCCTTTATCCTGATAGTCCCCTGGCATTGCTAATAGGGCAGAGGATTTCAATAAGCTGACGATGCAACTCCTTTCCTGGCAGAAAGAAGGAAGTAAAGTTGTGACATAGAAACACTTATTTACACTTATTTAGGTGATTTACACCACTGAAGATTTTTTTCTTAACAGAGAAAACCTTCAGGGTGGAAGTGGAAAAAAGAGGGAGGAAAACACAACAAAATTAGAGCTTTGAATTCAGGTGATCTATCAACCTCAAGGCTGTATTTCCTGAATTGTTATTATTCTTCTCTTCAATTCTCTTTTCTCCCTTTTCAAAATCACCCCACTGTGTGCATTATTCCTGGTATTTTAATTCATGGCAATGAGCCAAAATAGATTAAGGTGATTGCAGACACTGCATCACCTGGAGTTTTTCCTTGCAGTTTCTCCTTTTTTTTGGTCAATTCTCTGTGAAAACACCCAGTAATTTTAAAAGTGCAGCACATCCCACATCATAAGGAATTCATAGCACACAGGGTAATCTTTTTCCACAGGAGATATAATCTTTCTGCAGAGTCTTTGGGTTAGATCGCCGATGCCTAGAAAAGTTTGGAAATGGGATGTGAAAAAAATTAGCTTCTTCCTTTTGAAATTATCGTGCTGGAGTCAGACGACTTCAGACTTTATGAGCTGCTGTTGTTAGAAGCAGCCTCAATGGGAGAATAGAGATGGAGAGAGGAAAAATGCTTGCTTTCAACCTCATCATGCAGTCCTGTTGTAGTGTTTTAGGGAATAATTCTTTACAGTGCTTATCCAAAATAATAGGACTCTCCAAAATAATAGGTACTTTTCAGAAAACAGAGACCTAAAGTAAGGATAGAGCCTTACTACTGGGGACAATAAATGAAAATTGCATTCCAGTAATAAATGGTTTTGTCAATGTTAAATTTCTTTAACCTCATTGCCTTTTAACATTTAGTTAAAATGTCATACAAAAACCAGTTATGATTACCCAGTAAGAATAAAAATTAAAGACAAGTTAAATTCATCAATACATGGTGAATGGGAGGGAAAGGAGCAGAATGGTCTAGGCAAATGTTATCAGAGGAAGGAATAACCATATTGATGTGGTGTAATCAGACATATCTGAAAGAATACATCTGAGTTCTTTGGTCAGGAGCCTGTACTAAAACCTTTCCTGTGCCACAGTCAACCATATATATAAGAAAAATGCAGTCTGCACACTGAATCTGCAGCTCCCCATCTGGCATACACTGACAATATCTACAGCAACCACTTTCCTGCTCAGATTTCCCAGAGTGCTTTGTCAAGCACTGCTTTAACAAGTCTGCTTAACACTTGATACTCAGAGTTTGAATTCTGTCTCACAGGGTCACTGATCCACAGCTCAGGACCCATTTGCAGCTTGGGGTTTTAGCTCGTGGTCTGTGATATTAAGGGGCTCAAATCATTGACCAGACATAGAGCAGTGCCCAAAATGATGCAGTTGGAGAATTAATTGCGTGTGAACAAACGTTTCTTTTGACTTCTCACCTATCTTTTACAATCAAATAAATAGCTCATACTTCCAGATTTGCTATTAGAGTAGTTGTAGTTCGTTATTGCTTGCCTAACCTTTTATCTTCTGACTAATATTTTTCTCCTTTACTCATTCAAGATAGACCCTTTAAAAAAGGCAAAAATTGTACATGATTTAAACTACCTTTCTACTCTTGTCTTCTAATAACGACGAGCAGCTTATCTTTCATTATTACTTCAAAGCCAAGTTTATCTACTGATGGTAGAATAAGAGCTTGTTTTGAAGAGTGCATAATCCAAACGCCTTCCTAATTGTTTTATTTTAGTATCACTCAGTGGCTTGTGAATTTGGGCAATCCCATGGAAAAAGTAGTCTAACAAAAAATAGTAAATAATAAGGAGAGATGCATTTCCTAGTTTAGTCAGAAAACTGTCAGAATGCATTACATGAAATGGCCAGGAAAACTGGCTGAAAAATATGGCCTCATTTCTTAGCGCAGAAGATATTGATCAGATGGGCTAATTAGAGCACAATTTCCTTAAAATATGTGCAAAATGTGTGAATAGTGTGAGTGCACACTACAAGATATAGTGCAGAAAGAAGTAGAGAATGCCTATGCACCTTTGTGTCAGTCTTGTGTGGACTGACCATGTCCTTGGGGCTGCAGATTTCCAGTTCTGTCAAATAACACACCTGCAAGCATAGCTGGCTTAGTGGATGTGTAGCTGTTTTGAGTAAAGGCAATGGTGACATAAAGCCTTCTCACACTCCTCCTACAAGAAATTTTTATCAACTTCAAAAGTTGAGTTCAGACTCCTGAGGGAGGGCTCTTAACGTGAAGTAAAATACTTTTATTCTTCCCAAATTCACTGAGAAATTGAATTGTCTTATTTTCCTAGGGCAACTTGAACTTAGAACAAGCTGGATTTCTCTTGGAAATAGGCATACTGGAAGACATATTTTTGCTCAGGTTTGTGGTAGAGAAGATAGATGGTATCAGCGTGTTTCAGGTCCCTATTTGAAAATCAGAGATAATTTCCCTGTGCTTTTTTGTAAGATTGTTCTCAAGAGAAAAGTGATGAGGTAAAATATGACACATGATCAGATAGAAAGGCTTCTCTGGCTTTGCAAAGTTTTCCTGTAAACACATTGATTATTTCAAGTAGGTTTATCTGAAAAGCAGATGTACAACACAGATATAAAATATGATGCATTTAAACAACACTATGAAAGACAATGAGATCTTTATTTTAATGTTTAATCCCTGAAATGTTTCCCTTCTTATTACCAACTTTAAATCTAGAACACCTACATGTTATCCTTCCTGCTCCTCAGTGAAATGCTACATGATCATGAATTTAATAGAGAAGCCATGTTTCCAGATTACTTCACCAATTATTTCCCTTGAATGAGTAACCTTGTTCATATGGATGAAGGACAATTGTAATGTCCCTGCACAGTGAATTTGCAGAAATCAGGACTATAAAAATCCCCGACATCTGAGTGGAGTTTTTAGAATAGGGGCCAGTTTTGCTTTTGTTACAAATGCCACACATTGTGTTGTCAGACAGACCCTGAGAACACAAGAAAAACCAAATAATGTCAACACCAGTAAAACCCAGCTTCACCTATATAAGAACTGAGATAGACTTTTTCCCCCCCTCTTGGAGAGGGCTGTAGGATTGTGCATCCTCACAGGCCCAGCAGCATCAGAATAAATTTTGCTGCATGGCTTCCAGAGCTACAGATATTTCAGTTGCTTTCTTTTCCACTTCAGATAAGATACTGATCTGCATGACAGTCCTGTGATAAAGACATAGAAAACATCACATAACTAATTCACTTTTCAAGTGATCGAGTAGTCTAAGCTAATTTATGTATGACACATAATTTGAGCAACAAACATGATAGCCAGAAGACTTCTAGGGCAAGTAAGACCCACATACATACCACCTTTCCTCTGCTTGAATCTGTAGATCTCCAAAAGGAAGACTTTATCCTTATTGGGTCAAGATCAGCAGAAGATCTTCCCCTTTCCACTTCCTCTGAGCTGACTTGGGATATGTCACAAGGCAGCAGCAGAGCAGCCTGGGCCAGTGACTCAAAGAGCACACAGCTGTCATACAAATAGTGGTAATACTGAGAGCAATGGCAACAAGGGTGTGGGTTTAACTGAGGGAAGATAAAACAGCATGTGATGGTGAGGCATTAGCAAAGGCAGCAACTGCATCTGAACATCAGCTCTGCAGTGCCAGCATGACAGAAGTGAATCTTACTCTTTTGCAACACTCAAGGTCCCTGGCTCCTCATCTGAAGTCCTCCAGAAATATTCTCATATCAAAAATGAAAAAAATCCATGATCTGTTATGTCATTAAAAAGGAAGGCGTTGCTCATCTTCCCCTTCTCAGCTTCAAGATATTCCATGTTTCTGTTCCCCCTCAGCTGTGTTTGGGAAAAGCTGATCTCTATGCAGCTGTTCAGTTGGATTTCTTATACACATGGCAGCGCTGTTTGTTGGAGTGGCCATGTCCTTTTGCTTCATAAATCATATACTGTCTTCTGAATGGAAGAATTATCAAACTATCCCAAATTTAACATCATTATGCTAATTTTTCTATCAGTTAGGTAAAAAATTTGATGAACATATGAAAGTTTTCACTTCCATTACTGAAGCAAAGGGGACCATAACAATAGTCAGATATTGAAAAAGTCTGACTGAGAGAGGCTTGGACTGAAAAAGTTAACATGTAAATGCATTCCAAGATCTTATGTGCAAGCCTGTCAGAGAGATAAAAGTAGATACTAATGAGGAACTTTTTTTTTTTCCCTTATTCTGCCAAGCCCAAAGAAAAGAGCATTATTACTGTAGGTGGATGAAAGCAGCAAAACTATGTCACAAAGAGAAGAGACCAGACTTATTCTTGCATTCTGTCTATTTGGAGCATGATTTCTTCCTTGTATATAAATTATTCTTTTAAAGTCAGTCCATCATCCTCAGGCTGTGTATTGTGTCATCCCAATCACTGCTTTTCTGCTTTACCCACCCCGGTATACAGCCATTGATTTATCAAATGCTTCGCCATCTTTAGCAGGAAGGACACAATTCTGAGGTAGTACAAAGAAAAGGAAATTTTTTTCAGAGTATTATTTAAATAATAATTTTGAATTTTTACAATTACACCTACATTATTGACTAATTATATGGCGCAGCTTGTTGTTACATGGTTGAGCCGCCAGAAGCATCATTCTTTATCCACCAAATGCAGAAACATAGTCCATAGGAAACAAAGTATATTTCTTCTTTCAAGCACTACACCAGGGAACGTTTTGGCATGTGAAAGTGTCACAGAACCAAAGCAGCTTAGAGCTCGGTGTTCTCCCCAGGACAAACACCCCGAGGCTGCATGATCACCAGCTAGAGCTTAACAGTGTTCATACTCACATGACCTGGCCTCAGCACACTGTGGGTGCCATGGTTCTGCCTCAGTTCTTGCAGAACTTACTGAAGGAAAATGCTCTGCATTTATCCACAACTTCCCATTTTCCACTGTAATTTATTTTAAGCAGGAGTTAAATGAGTTTATAATATTTGTTAAAGTCTTTGTGAACCAAATGAGTGGCCGCATGTGGTACCACCTCCCTTATACAGAAGATCAATCTGAAGCATGGAGAGGGAATGAAATGTCCAAAATCAAAAACAAGAGCACAAGACAAAATCAAGGCTCAAAACTAAATATTTTTCCTTAGTAAGATTATTTTAATCTCATAGCCTTATCCTTTTGTCTGGAAAAGAACTAAAAAGAAAATTTAAAAATAATCAGAAAATACTATCAACATTTATCAGCATTCATCAACGTCATTTCCCCTATTTTTCAAGGTAGAAGATTCACTTCTTTTACAAAAATACTCTTATTCAGATTTTGAAGCTTATTGTATTTATTGCACTGAAGTTTGCACCAAGCAATCCTAAATTATTCTTCTAGTATAATTTATTCCCTTCTACTTGAAGAGGCAGGAAAGACATTAATTTGATTTGCACATATTGAAAATGAGACAATCATATTTTAAGATTTATCTGTTAAATGACTTCAGCCGAAACTCCATCAACGATACCCACAACAGATATATACAGCATTGTTATGAAATAACAACTGGGAAATTTTCAGCAAAATAAGTGGGGGGTGGGGTGGGGTGAGGGGGGGGGGGGGGAATAGTCATTTTAAGATAATGTATGAACTCCTTTGGGCTCTGACCAATGCTTGCTGAAGGAAGGAGCCATGGCAGTTTCTGTTTCTCACCAGAGGCCTCTGCCTTCCTTCTCTGGCATCTTATTTGCAGAAGAAAATTAATTCCCTGTTTCTGACATTTGCATTCACAGTCCAGCATCCTAACACACACTTATGACATGTTTGACCATTTGAGTGACATCTGTTAATTTTAAACCTTTTGTATTTAAATATTATGTTATATCAATACCATCTCTCCATTTTCCAGGGTAATGGAAGATAAAGCAACTAAGCAAACACCTGGCTTCTATGGGAAGTGCATAAGTTATGCAGGCAAAATAAAGATAGGAAGGAAGATAAAGAAGGAAGTCATTGATGGCTCAGTTAATTGAAAAGTGTAGGAATTTCTGGGCAAGCAGGACCTGGCCCAGCCTGGTGCAAATACAGCCTCCCAGACACGGCTGGCTCATGTGAGACAAGCACCAACATCCCACTCCATACTGAGTCTCCAGCCTGGATCCTTTGCCCTGGGTCGAGAAGAGTTGACTAATAATCCAGATCAATGATCCATTCATTTAGAAATTATGTCAGCATTTATTAGCTTGTGGTTACACAGATTTTTTATGACTGCTACTTAATTGGATCTCCAAGCCCACACTGATACAGATATTCATGGAAATATTTGGTGCAATCTCCCAAACTGATTGATGTTCACCCAGAAAGTACCTGGACAAAGAAAGATCAATTTTTGAACCTCAGGTCGCTAACTGAAGAGTGCAGCACTACCACATATAAACATACTTCTGTGTTCTCAAAATGCTCAGTATTACACCTGTTTACAGAGGAAGACACGCAGCAGGAGATTTTTTTTGCATTACTGGATGTAGGTCAGGTATTACTGTAGTGAAAAAACACACAGATCAAAATTCCTGCTCCTTTAATACCTGTTTATTGGATACTTTAGAAAAGTATTCAGCAAAGTTCACAAACAGGTCTTCCTTCCATTCTTCAACTTTGTACATATTTTTAAATTTTCACCTGAAGAAGGTCCTTGTTTCAGCAATCTCGAAAAATAATGAGATTGTAAATAGAGCAGTAAACAGTATTTTCAATGACGTCTATTCTTGAACAAGTAATACAGAGGTAAGACTGTCAGCAGAACACACTGTGGTAGTATTTCAAAGGCAGTGTGTTATGAGTGAGAAAGGACTCTTTTGGAGGAACTTCACAGTTTTGAGCCTCCATAGATTTCCTTCAGCTTCTGCCAAGACAATATGCTGCACACGTTTCATTAATTTTATCTATGTTAATCATAGAATGATTCGGATTGGAAGGAAATTTAAAGATCATCTAGTTCTTACCTGTCTGCCATAGGAAGGGTTAGCTTCCAATACCTTGCTAAATACATGATGTGCATTTAAAATGGAAAATAACAGTTACAGAACTGTAAAGGGGAGATTGTTCCTCTCCTGGGAAGCAGAGAAACAGATGAGCATATTGCAGGGGGAGAGCAACAGAGATTGCACTGCCAAAAGCAAGGATCAGAAACAAGGTCTTGCCTCTCAGGTGATACGAAGAGACTCTTGAGGCTCAGAGGGACACGTGCAGAGTTTTCAGCACTTACTGCAAGCGCGGCGTTGAGAGCCACTCTGTATAGGATGCACTGGCAAGGCTGAAATGCCACCTTTCTCTTCTAGTACAGCTAGTGTCTTAAGGCACTCAGAGTGTGTTTTCTCACTCTGAATCTTTTAAAATATTCTTCTCTATATCATTCTAAGACTTGGGCTTCCAGCATACTTCATGGCTTTTATGGGTTCTTAAAGTAAGAACAAGCTCCACATGAATCTGTATCTGGGTCAGGCACTGGCAACAGAATACTGTGGTGGGACTGAGGATGTTTTCTATATATTCCTCACCCCACATTCTTCCCAATAACCCCTTCAAATCCTTGTGCTATGTTCAACCTTTAGATGTCTTCTGTTTTCTTAAATGTAGGCTATATGTTTCAGTAGTGCATCCTTAGTTTCAAGAGTTTCAGAAAATTCTGATTAATTTTAAGGTCTGTTTGTATATGAGATTACTTATTCTCAGGTATAAATTATTTTTATCAATTAAGAAATAAGTATAATGTCATATTGCAAAGCGTCAGATTGTGATTTAGTGTTAGTTTATGCAGAGGCCGTATAGCTTAGCTCTGCTGTTGTGAGGTGGTTAAGAATGTCTGGCCAGAGGATTGCTTGCTGCATATGCAGAAATAATCAAATTCTACTGCTTTTGTTATGCATTAGGAATCACAATGAAACCACATGGTAACAAAGTATGCCTGAAGGAATCTTAGCTTTGTTTTACATAGTTGTGCCAAAGGCATTAAATGGAACATGCTGACATCTCTATCTTAGATGTTTCCTTCTGATTTTTTACAATTACTCTTTATTTGTCATTCCAGTAAAAATCAACTGCCAGTAATATCAAGGGAACATCATTAACTCTGAGTTGGTTTGTGAGATATTGAGATGGCATATTCCACTCCTCTGACTTTTTATCACAATGAATTATGGTATTAGTAATCAAAGCAAATGTACTCTGGTCCATGAAAATCATTCTGGATATCACTGCAGATGTCAAGAAGTATAAATTTAGGAAAAGACTTAGCCTTATGCTCCTCCATGATCACAAATATTTGCATCAAGATATAAAACTTTGCAAGTTTGACATCTTTAAACTTCTGAACACTTTTGCTGTGCCTTGGTTTACTTCACTTTCAAAGTCTCTGCAAAATGATAGTCCTAAGTGTTTATGGTGATGAAATTCAGAAGTTTTCTGTTTTTTGAGGTACTATGAATGTCTCTGTAATCGTTCCTTGGAATGTTTCTCGATAGCTTTTTCTGACTCCTTATTTTACTAGAATGAAGGTGGTTTCTGCATAGTTTCGATTTCCAGAATCAGTTTCCAGCAGAGGGCAATCTTGTTCCTAGATAGGGTCCTCATTTGTGAAGTTAACCCTCTGATGAGCAACCAGCCCCTCTGCATTTCAAAACGAGTATTAATCCAAAAGCATGGGCTGCCTTTTTTTTTTTTTTTTAAACTTGTCATTTAATCAATAATTTTTCCGATGCTTCTGGAGCCCATTTGCTTACCTGATCGAAAATCTTAGAAACTGCACAAAATTACGTCAGCGTGGACCTTGAGCTGTCATTTGTTCTACCTTCTTTTTTCAAGGCAGGATTAACTACATTACAACTCTTGACTGATGTTGCTTTTTAAAATCTTTGCTGGGGGTGGATGTACTACATGCCTGGATTATCTGTTCTAGTTCTTACCTGTCCTCATAGATATAAACAGATTTTTAATTTTCTTTGCTTTATTTTAAAACCAGCACTTCTTATTTTATCTACTGTGGACATTAAAAAAACCTGTTATTAGGTGAAGCGGGAGAATTATTCTCTGTTGCTGTAGAAAAGAATCTTGCAGTAGCACAGGCTGAATAAAACATCTCTTTAGCAAGTTTGTGTCTGAATGCAGAGCTCTGATATTTCTGGCAGCAACTCTATCTCACTTATTAGTTCTTATGTCCTGCAGAGTTTGCTTTTCTTTTGGCTTATTTCCCCTTACAGATTCTGTTTCTGGACATCACAACTACCTGAACCACCTTGTGCTGTAGCCTGTCACTCTCAGTTATCTTTCAGGAGCCATGTATGAAGTTTCTTGAAGTTTTGCCATGACTAAGATCACAACTGGTTGATATTATGCTGCAACTGATTCATCCACCCAACTGAATCACAGACTGCCTACAAATGACTAATGAGAGGCTGTTTTGCTAACACAATTAGTGGCAATTGGGAAGATAGTACTATCAACACTTGTCAGATATAAAGAAATTGCTTTTTTGAGCTCAGCATGACAACAGTAGCACAGGAGTGATACTAGCTTTAAAATGAGTTCTTGGAGCTGGTAGAACCAACATAAAATTTCAAGTATTGCTAATCACTTCAAGCCTTCTGTGGTGGGAAGAAGTAATGGCTCTTTTGGCCCGAGGTATACTTTGTTTCCAACTCACTGCCTGGGAAACTCATGCATCAGCATGAGTAGCTGTAGCCTGTCTAGCTTAGAGAGGTACATTCGCTATTGTTGAGGAATCCATTCAGTGCAGGTAGCTCAGGATGCAGCTGCAGGGCCAGATGCAGGTTGTGTTCTGGGGGGCAGGAGGCTGAGCCCATGACCTGCTGACCATTTGCATAAAAAAGGGGCCTAGGAACCTGTGGCCCTGCCAGGGGACTGGACACTTGGACTCTTGGAGACAGCAAGAGCCAAGCACCCCAGATTTTCCCACCCTTAGGCTGTGAGAGGATAAAAGCCTAGAAGTTCCTTTGTTCTGGGTCCCTTCTTGGAGACACCAGCTCGAGCTCTTACTTTTTTCTTTAGTTACTGCACCATGATTAAATTATTTTTAGGATCTAGACATCTGAGTCTCTGCTATGGGACGCCAGGGGTTGAGCTGGTAAGGAAACCTGGTCTGATTCTGTGGGTTGGGGGATGTAGCCGCAAAAGGGCTTCTGTCCCAGCTCTGGTGGTGGGAGTGTGACTGCCTAAGTGGCTCCTGGATGGTCAGACAGGGAGGTGTCCTTAACACTGTTAGGAAGTTGCTACGGGTTTGTTCAAACTCTGATGGACCCTGGCTGCTCCACTCTGGTTTTGCACAGAAGAGACTGTGTTAGAATCATCAGCTAATGATTTAGCTGAACCTCACTTGAAACCTGAGACACTGAGACCCCTCAGAAATAGTGTCTGAACCATTGTTACTATCAGGTTAGCAGATTTGTAATATGTAGAATGCAATTCATGCTTTAGTACACTAGCTGGTGCTCTATACTAAGCTGTGCAATGGATGTGTAAGGTACGAATTCCCAAACTGGTTTGTATGCGTTTTCTACTCGCTTTTGTCAAGGACCTTTCATTTTGGGAAAATATCATCTCGATAAAAAAAGGTTGAGCTGACGTTTTCATATTTGAGATCAAACCCTCTACTAGTTGTCAAGGCTTTTTGGCTTTGGATCAAAGCAAGCTGAAGTTGTTTGTGCAAATGTGTGTTCATGAAGGGAGAGGAATGCTTACCAACTTAAACAAGTTTTAAGTAACTGGCATACGACATCACATAAAGGAGAGAGAGCTAGCAAAAATGTGGAGGAAGGAAGGAAATAGAAGGGAAATAAATTTAAAATTATAAAATTTTGTTTTAAGGTATAAAAATAACTCTCTTCCACTATATGCCACAGTGGAATGTGCTGATACTTCTTGTTGCTAATACAGCTGAAATCAACGAGCTTGTATATTTTACCTCTGAGTTTGCTGGATCCCCATGCAATAAAAGTTGCATGTTAGATGCACAATGTCTCATGCTAGTTTGGGGCAGGTGGAAAAAAAGAAAAGTAGGACAATTATTCTTAGACATTTAAGTAGATGAGCAGTTTGCTCTAATGTAGTATAAGTAAAATGTCTCTCTAGAATGTTGAGTTTAAATGCTGAAAAATGCCATTTTTGGGTGACAAGCTACCTTACCATTTCTAATAACTTTAAAATAACATTTCTGTTCTGATCTAGGAATGGCACTTCTCACTTCAGTGTCCCCTTCTCCCCAGCCCCTCCCCAGGCTCTCCCAAACCAGACTCTGTTCACTCACTCTACAGTGCCTTCCCCTTCCGATTTCCTCCCCAGGGGTGGAGCTGAGAATCGGATGTACGAAATGGTGAAAATTATGGGTTAAGATAAGAACAATTTACTGGAAACAGCAATGAGATAACAAAACAAAGGGTAACACCAGCAACAGTAATAAAAAAGGTATACAAAAAGTGAGTGATTCACATGAAAAAAAAAAAAACAAACCAAACAAAACCCTCAGTGCAACATGGCATGATCTAGAGACAATTAACCAACAGGTTCCCTACCTTGCCATACTTTTTGTCCCACCTGAAGCCACGCCCTTGTTCCTGGAAGTGAGGGTTCCTTATTTCCACCCTATGAGGTGGCATAGAATGACACAGCTCCAGGCTCTGCCCCCTCATGGCTGTTGCAGAAAAATTAGCTTTGTGCTGGCCAAAACCAAAACAACTGCTTAATTATTACTCTTTGAATAAAACAAGAACAATGTAATAACAACAACAACAAAATTACCAGCTCTAAAACATGAAGATTGCAATATTTGGAAGTCACCCACTAGAAATCAAATAAGGTGTGCAGGTATCATCTCAACCTGTGGGTGTTTTCTGACTTCTTGCGCTTAGCAATAAAATGAGCAGAACAGATGCTTAGAAGGCTGAGTGATTTGTTATTAGCTTTATTAGCTAGTATTGGCAAAGAAGCAGTTCTAATTCATCATGTGTCCACAGCCTGACTAAAAGCTGCTTTTCCATTTCTCTTTCCCTTGCATTCAGTACTTTCTCCTGTCTTCCTCCACCCCCCCCGGTTCATATTCTGAGAAGTTCTCACTGAGGGTGCTGCTTACATGATTTTGAAAGGTTCTACTATCCTATCATGGCCAGCTGCAAAATTTTCATATATATATATATATATATATATATATATATATTTGTGAGCATGGGGAAAGGAAGATTCTGTACCCACCTTACTTTTACACCTTGTGGAACTTGCCATAAGGGTATAGGATATATGCAAGTCCCAAGGATTTCCTGAGGTCAAGGAACAAAATCCTATTGCAGCTCATTGCACCCAGATTGGAGGACAAGAGAGATTCCTTGGGAAAATGAATTCCCGAAACAAATGTGTTTTGAATTCAAAGGGTTGGCTGATGTGGTCCATAAAAATGAAAGAAAATGAAATTCAGAGAAGTAAGAGGTTGCCTTATATGTCTGAAAACATCCTACAAGCCTACATGATAGAAGTGGGATACTCTACTACAAAAAGCAAATCTATTTTATGAAGATTTTGGGTAATTCAGGGACTGATGCATCTAGGTAGGGATTGTGTTGCTATTTTTCAGTGAGGTACACCCCAAAGTGAGGAAGAAGAGAACACACTACACTTCTGAGAAGACTTTCTGATTGGTATAAACCACCTTTGGTTGACCCTGCTTCAGATGTCCAGGCCAGATGGGAAACAGTTTTTCAGGGCCAAGTGCTAGGAAATACATCAGCCAGTCTATCATTGCATGTTACTAATAACATTTCTAAATTTCTAGAGTGTGGATTCTGTCAAGAGATAACCACTTGCCAGAGGCTATCAATTTGATAGGATATTTGCTATCACTTCCTATACACAGTTCATGGAAATTTATGAAATTCTTATAGAAAGTTTCAATGACCAAGAAAAAGTTTTGCACAGCAGATGCAACAATCCCCTGTAGAAACCTGTAGTACCACACTTCACTAACACTGCATGCAGAAACCAGAGAGGAGGGAACAGAGAGACTTCAAAAGAAATTGCCTGGTCTGGATAGATGTTGGGCAGACAAATGTGCTGACTTGATGTTTAGATCTGGGGGTAACATTTAGAAGTTATGGGTGTTACTGTGGGTTCTGAAATTCCAACCTTTTTTGCATGGTCATGTTGGAAGTCCTACAGATAGAAAGGTAAAGTGGCTAAGATATCCAGTTGCTTTTTTACCTTAGCCTTTCATTTCTGGCTTTGTACCTCGAAGTCTGTCCTGCATTGTTGATAAAAACTTCGTCCTTCACCTCAGGTGGTGTTAGAGGTGAGAGTGGAGAATTGACTGAGGTGAGGTACCAAATCTTTTCTGTTAGGCATAATCAAATAAAGCAGGCAGTATGAGCAGCCTGAGAAACATACAGCTCAAAACATATTTAGGGGGCAGGGCCCTGGGTAGATGTAATTAGCAGCATCGCTAACTTATCCCCAGATCTTTCTTTTTACTATTTTCTTTAAAAGCAGAGGACAAAATGACAGGCACAGCTCTCAGGAAACCATAAGACATTACAATGGCCCCTTGGGAGACATTTTGTGTCAGTGTCACTCTGACTCCCCCGAAGGCTAGTTCTGGCACTGCCCAGATTAAGGAAGAGAAAACCAATTTGGTGAAGGCCAGCTGTTCCTCTCAAAATCCTAGGTGTAGCAAGTCCCCCTCTGCCTTTGATCTTTTTCTCTGTTTGATAATATTTTCTCCAATGTACCTCAGGGCTGTGATTGCTGGACATTCTAAAGAGGAAATCAATGGACATAGATTTACAATTCTACAAGTTTTAGAACTGAATAACATTTCTGTGAAATTCATCCTCTGCAGAGAGTAAGCAAAGAACAAGTTTGACCCGTTAGTGTGACCCACAGTTCCAGCTTAAGTCAGTGAGATGTTGGAAAGAGAAAAAATGAAGTGTTTGTAACCAATGGGTCTAGTGATATTTCTGTAATAAGAATCAAGAGGGTTAAATGTAGATCCAAATGGAAAAGAGAGAATATGGAGTCTTGGCAACTGAAATAATCAGAGTAAATTCAGCTGACCTTCATCAGGGAATAATTTGACCCTCGATTTTTCCATCATACATGGACACAGAGAAATAAAAGAACTAAACAAGTTAAAGAAAATGACGCCATTCTCCAGAGGGATAATTGTCTGTGCTGTACGTCCAGCACAGGGGAACAGCACGTGGGAAAGACTGAAGAGTTGCACTCAATACTTTTGTCAATTCCCTTATCTGCTTTAAACAGTGTGAAACTCTGGTTAGATTGTGCAGGTGGTGAAAGTAATGGCTTGAGGGATGCAGGGACAAATCCTCACCATGGTGCATGGCAGCCCCAGAGCCAGGTACACTTGTGCTGCTTGCTGTGCTTCTGCTTACGCTCGAGGCTGCTGAGCCCTGTGGAGATCCCCTTTGCCAGCTGAGAGCCCAAAGAGTTGCAGGGATATCCTGTGGCAGCACAGAGTCCTGTGCCTGGGGGATTCCTTGGCAGCCTCAAATATAACCTAACCAGCATTTGAACTGAAGTGCAGAAGAAATGAGCACAAGAAAGGATTAGTTCTTGCTCCACTTTCCCATAGCCATGCAGGGACAGCAGTAGTGCGTGGGAAGTGCTGTCTTCACGACTCCCCCTGGGATTTATTCAACTGGAGGTCACAAAGTCCTGGCTCTCCCTTCCCACCTTTGGGAGTATGAGTAGGAACTTGCAGTAACAGAATGTATTAAATCTATTCAAATGGCATAATAAGCTATTCCGGACCAAAAGGGGCACAGTAAGTCCTGCTATGTCTCTAAAGATGTTTTATAAAGGGCAGAATCACACTGGGCTTGTGAGAAGAAAACTGCTTGTAAGTGATCTGATTTGAAGCCAAGAGTTGCAGTGCAGGATGCTGCAAGGACCTGTGGGCTCTTGCAGAAAGCAGACTAGGCAGTCACCCTTTGTCTTTAGTGTGTCCAGTCAAAGGTTTTTGAGTTGTAGAAATGAGAGTTTAAAGAATATTTGTCTTTTAGGGTCAAGTCTGATCCCTCTCAGAATGAAAGGACACCAAAGTGTTCCAGAGAGGGAGCCGTCCTCTGCAACAATATCTAATGCATTATCTTTGCCAGTGTCTATTTGAAAAGGATAATGTTATAAGCCTACCTGAAAGCAGAGGTTACAGGCCAGGAACAGTAGGACTGTGAGCCTTCCAAGTATGAATCACATCATTTGCAATTTTTCCCTGAAGGGAGAAAAGTAAGAAGGTAGATAAGGGAGATAACTATGACTACTTCTTAAAGTGCAATTAACCAATAAACATTTACGATTCTTCTACTGGAAGCAAAGCTAATGTTTCTTTCCCCTTTATTGAAGTGACCTGTCCTAAGTTTAAGGCTGATTAAAACAGAAGAATCCTTCCAGGGTGCCACTAATGGGGTGCCTCTGTCTGCAAGTCAGTCCTGCTGGCCCTGCCTGGCACCTCTCCTCCCTCTTCAGGGTGTGCTGGCTGCTCTCCATAGCCATCACTCAGGCCACTCACTCTCCTTGCATCTTCAGCACCTGCTTTGGCCAAATTCCACAACTCAGATTCACTGTCATTATTCTGGGGTTTGGGAATGACTGTACAGCAGCATAAATCCAGGGGAAACTCTTCAGTGGCGGCTATAAAATTCTGAGCCTAGTCTCAGCTTGCCTTTTCTGGCCTCTAATGTCTGCATCCCAGTCCTGGAGTTAATACCTTCTGTCTGGCACAGTGTTATTGGGCCTGCTCTTCAGTATGCTCTAGGAGTTACTCACCTTTCTCTATCTAATGAATACTTTCCTTTTTCACAAAAATGCTTCACAAATATGATAGAACAGTACAGACAGAACAAACATGTTTCAACGTGTCCCATGGATATTTTTTGCTTATTCCCTCTTTGCTCCATCAGTTATCAACATAGTGTTCCTTCTTGTTTTAGACCCAAGCCCTTCTTAAATTTTGTGAGGATCTATAAAGGTTTTGCATTCATTTCAGGCCTTATCCAGGATTACAAATATATCTGAACTTTTTACAACAGCAGTAATGCTGGTGCTCAGCTGCAAACCGAGTGAAATTTTCTGAATTAACTATCCTCGTCTTAGACGTATACAAGGAAAAATCACATCTCTCCATCCTGTGAAACCATATGGGAGAGTAAACAATCCTAGCCACGGGTTTTATTTTTGTTTGGGTTTTTTTTTTCATATCTTGTAGTCCTTGAAAACATTTCTAAAAGAGCTAGAAATTTGCTTTTCTTAATGGCAGATTAATTCATCTTTAAGTCAGGCATTGGGGATAGGAAATATTCAAGAGACTTAGTATAACGAGTGGTTATCTCTGACCATAATAATTTAGGATGTAGTAATTTACATTAATTGCTATGAGGATTTAAACTCTCTGTTACTCAGCAGTAAAAGGCTGGGAAGTGTTCTCATGTTATAATAAATACAGGGCTCACTCCACTAAGAACATGGCAGAAGGTACATCACTGTTTTAATAGGTGAGTTTGCAACACGTACACACAGAATGTAAAGGTCTATAGCTAGAAGGACAAGTCTGCAGAAATCCACACCTCCTATTGCCCAGAGAAGGAAATACTTGGCAGTTTTATAACACTTGGAACTGGTGGGTGGCAGGTTCTGGGAAAGGCTAAAGACTTTCTTTGCCTTGGTACAGAAACTGATATTAAATATAAGTTATTTTTTGGATGTTGTTGAATCATGCAAATTAAACAGGCAAGCAAAAACGCCCAAAACAAAACAAAAAAAACCCACAAAACCAAAAAAATCCCACAAAATCCAAAACCCAAAGCAACCACAAACAAAACACCCACACAAACAAAACCCCACAAAACACCAAAATGCTGTATACTAAGTGCACTCTCAACTGTTGTGTTTGTGTTGTGATGTTCAAGTGTTACAAAGACCTAAGGGCCAGCTCATCTTTTAAGGACGCTGGCATTTTAAATTAATTTTCTTGCAGAAATATCCTTCAGAGTTACTTCATTAACTTTGATGTTCATTTTTGTTGTATTTCAGAGCATATAACAATAGCCTTCACAGTGTCCATGGTGATTGGACTGGTGATTGGAGGGATCATCTGGGCATTTTTCACCTGCTTGTCTCGTCGCAGAGCTAGCGCCCACATTTCCCAGGGGAGCCCCTCATCCTTCAGCCGTCGGTCGAGACCTTCCTCCCATGGCCACACTGCCGGCAGGACTGGATTTTACCGCAACAGCAGTTGCGAACGTCGCAGCAACCTCAGCCTGGCCAGCCTCACCTTCCAGCGGCAAGCCTCCTTGGAGCAGGCCAACTCCTTCCCCAGGAAGTCAAGCTTCCGTGCATCCACCTTCCACCCTTTCCTGCAGAGTCCTCCCCTGCCCGTGGAGACGAACAGTCAGCTGATCACCCTCACTCCCACAAATACCACCACAACCCTTGTGGGAAGCACCACCAACAGCTTGAGTCGACCTGAATTCCACTGGTCTAACAACAACCTGCGCATCTGCCACTCCACACAAACCCCACCTCCCGCATACGAAACCATCATAAAAGCTTTCCCAGAATCCTGAGCTTTGTCCTTGCTGCAAACGCACATGAGCATCCTAGGAGGAACCTCAACTATCTCAGCAATTTTCTGTGCATGATGAAGATCTCTGAGAAGTCTCCAGCTGCAGTTGCAGAGGGGACATACTTTGCCAAGAGGCATGTAGCAGTGATTTCATGGAGCCCAGCATCCCACTGTCTGAGAGATCATTTGTCTTTGCACTGCTGTCTTTTATTTACTGCTCTGCTATATGCTTGCATATTTATAGTGTTGTATCTTTAATTGCAGCCATTGTCTCTTTATTTTAGAGGGAAAAATGCTGCCACATAAAAACTAAATCATTTCTTGAAGGAACAGATAATACTAGAGATTACTGATATACACAGCACATCAATGCAAATTTCACTATTCTTTTGGTTTTTTTAAGAAGTTTTGATTTTACATGTTTTTTTTTACATCTTCAGAGAGCACCTCCCGTTACCCTACTTCTTGCTATAACCCCAGAAGAGCTTCAGCCTGAGGAACCTTAAATTCAGACCTCATAGAGGATGCAGTCCTGGCTGCTGTAGATATCTTGTCCAGATTCAATGATCTGATCTGAAAAGACTCCATATTAGGGGTGCTTGTTTAAAATTCCCCACAGTGTGGGGGAAAAAATTTGAAGTATGTGAAGATTCATGCAGACAGAAGCTTTGAACAGCTAACTAAATGCATGATAGCAATTATAAAGAATTCTCTGTCTGCAGCAAGCAGAACAGGTAGTCACATTTTAATACCCCATGATGCTGTATGGGCAGAACTCCTCATGTTTCATTTTTCTAGTTCTGGTTATCCAGATAAGCAGTATGAATGACAACTATTTTTTAATTAAGTTTCCTGATTTCCTATGGGATTAGTCATTTCCTTATTTCAAATTGTTTTTCTCAGATTGTACCAACGTTTAATTCTTTCTTTTATTCACTGAAATCTTGACTTTCACTAAAACAAGATTTCAGACATCTGTGGCTGAATACAGGGATTGCATAATGAATTAGGATATGAAGATAAAGATTAAGTATTTAGTTGAGGCTTACATATATTCTTGACTTTTACATGTGTATCATGCCAAGCAAACCCCTGGCTTAGTAGAGACTAATTGCACTGATGTGACAAAGCTTTCAGGATTTGGAAATAACAGAGACAAATGGGACCCAAATTAACTCTTATTGTATCAGTTCCCTGTCAAGTATCTCAAGGGTAAAGAATTTCCACAAGTGGAGGAGTTGTCCACACTCCACACTTGCAAACATGCCCTGTTGTTTCTAAAAGGCTTGGGCAATACCAGCCTCAGGACTCCTGATTCTGATGGGGCTTCTGTAGGGAGAACAAGTTCTTATCTCTCTTTTGGGAGGGACAAAGATTCAGCAGCTTCTGTGAATGGGCAAAATGTTTAACATCTCCCAGGTTTTCCAGGCTTTTGGAGACTGCCAGCACGCATCCCTTTGCTGCAGTAATATCCCTCAGGAAGCACTGGCATTGATCTCTGATCTGCAGTATTCCAGCCTAATATCCACCTATTTGCAAATAATGCCACAAACACTGAGCTTACAAGCAATGCTTACTGTAAATAAAAAGTATTCCTTATTGTAAAGGCAAATGATTTTCCATATATTTACTGACTGGATTTAATTGTTTTATTTTTAGTGTGCAACACATCTGGAGAGATGTATGTAATTGCTAGAAGAACAACCATTTACAGAGTTTACAGAGCATTTCCCTGCAGACACTATGGGTTCTAGCACATCTAGACCTTGCTGATAAGACTGTAACACTGCATTTGGCTGGCCACAGGCAACAGACTTAACAGAACTCTGAAGAAATAAAGTTGTCCTTTTTCAGTCATTAAAATTTTTTTTTCATTTAGAGTTTTTCTGAGTCTGGTGAATTTCATTGCATGCAAAAATATGTTCAAAGTGTCTTTCCTATAGAATAGGTGATGCAGCCTGTTCTAACCTGCCTACAAAAAGTAGAATTTAAGCCTGTTCCCTTTGTTTAGATGGACTGTGGAAGAGCCAACTTACCCTACCAGCTGTGTACCCAGTGTGCACCCAGCTCGCCAAAACTGCTTGTTCCTTGAGAGTGAAACCATTTTAGATGAGTAAATTTTTACTTCTGGATTGTAAGTGCACATTACATTACAGTAGAACTTTCCACAGCGCACTTATTGCACAATTATTACTTGTATTACACTGTATTTAGTAAACAATGTAAAGAGGGAAGCTTAAATGTACTATATTTTTTTCCTCCTGAAATCTGCACTGGATATCAAAACATTTCTTTTGTGCCCTGGATGAGGGAGACTAAAACCACACATTTGGTGCACAGCCAATATGACTGTCAGATGCCTAAAACTTGTTTTCACATCTGAAATAAATGTTTTGCAAGCATTCAAGAAGCTTCAGAATGTGGAATAAAGTTAGATTCTAAAATCTCAAGCTCATGTTTATTCTTAATGATGAATACAGCTGCTTGCATGAAAGATTCTTTAAAGAGAAGGGTATTATCTTTAAATATGCAAGCTGATAGGGTTAGAAATGTGAATGACGGCTCCCACCTTCTTTTGCTTCTGTGGGGAAACACCCCAAAACTGAAGATGTTTTTTGAAGTCAGGATCAGAATTTGCCTTATGAGAACAGCTTCAAAGGATCAGAAGTGAGAAGGTCTCTCACAAATAACTGTTTGCAGGTATTAAATCCACTGGTTTTTAAGTACTTCGGCTTCAATTCACATTGTGTTTGAGCAAATGCTTGCTTTAAGCAAAAGTGCAATCACTATAAGGTTCATGCTTAAATGGACTCATGCACATTTTATTGCATTAGGACTGAAACACACTGCACAGGACCAACCCCCAAATTAACACTGGGATTCAGGAATCATTGTGTCTTTGATTTGCAAAAATATTATATTTGCTTAAAGAAATCATCTTCTATTTTAATTCAAAATACTAGAAAGAAGAGCTGAATTTAAACTGTGTGTTACTGACTATTTCAAGATTTCCGAGCATTCACAAGCATGAATTGAACTTGACAATTATTTTCCATTTAATACAATTAAAATGGTGCTCCCAGAATCACATAGCGACTGATAGGCAGAATTTTGATCAACATCCAGATATCCTGACACCTTGTTCTGAGTAAGCAGAACTACTTCTCCTCTTCATGAAGAGAAATGCTATCCTCTTATTGTCCATGTCCACAAAAAGAGTCACTTCAGTTATGGGTTCATACAGAAGGCAAAACTTGACATCTCTTCGTCAGAGAATACTTATGTTCCATCTTATTTACAACAGTAGCTCATGCTATATTCCTTGACCTTTCCTCACTGAAGAGCTGCTGATCACCTCTTCAGACAGCTACTGATTACCATACTGTAACACACTGAACATAATGTATTTTTGCCAAATCACATTTTTAAAGTTCACCTGTAATTTTTCATGAAGCTTTTCAAAAATCTCAACATCCATTCTTAAGTAAAAACTGAAAACTATGCTTGCTAGGAAATATCCTCTCAGAGGTGAAATGACCCATGCCAGATCCCTGACCTATAAGCATTTGATAAAATTAGTTGATGTCTATGATGAAGTACAGCTTCTGGAACAACAACAACAACAAAAAACCAAAAAAACCCCCCAAAAAACAACAACAACAACAAAAACCACCAACACCCCCCCCCCTTAAAAAAAAACCAAAAAAAATTAATTGGAAATTTACCTCTGCCAAGTCCAGAGCAGACTAAAAAAAAAGACATTGATATAACTTCAATATACTGAGAACAGTATTTTAGGAACTAAACTTACAAAGACATAAAACTCAAGGAAAATACCTGTATCTTCATAAAAGGGAGTTAATAAAGGGATTAAGTATTTGGAGTTCCTGTATGACTTTGTTTGGATATTTACCTTTCTGAATGCCAAACAGGATGACAAGATGCTAATCTCTTATTCAATCTAGTATCAATATCGGCTAAAATTGACTCAGTATTTTTCAACCAGCTGGACTAGAGAGTTCTGAGAAAACTACTGCAGCACTCAATAGGTGAACTTCTGCTGGCAGCAGCTCTTTTTGAAGCACACAAAGCAACAAACTGCCTCGCACCGTAGCAGCAGCAACACCAGTGACTCCACTAAGGGTCTCTGGCCTCACTGTGTCAGGTGGGGTCTGTGCATTATTCAGCACTTTTGCCCTCAGTTTGCAGGTAAAGGAAACAACTTGGGAGGAGCCTGGTTTGTGAGTCTTGTTTCTGCTTTTGACTTCTATGGAAGCTTTTGGCTTCCATCAGGTTTCTGACGACACTAGTACATGACTGTGGCAACGCCTGATGGGCATGGACTGGACTGAGGAGCTATTTCAGTGAACATGTTTCCTGTCTGCATTCCCGGAGACATTCTGCATCAGAGACATGTTTTCATCTATTTAGCAGCAGAATCAAGTGATTGTGTGCTGAGGGCTGTGAAGGAGCAGTTGCCCTATTTTAGAGCAAGGAGTTCTTTTAAACAACAGTAGCTTAATCATGAAAGGGATTACGCATAGTGATGGGACTGAGATAGCAGGAAATTGGATTTGCTGATTTAGGACATAACTCTCTGATGAGCCTGTGACTAGGAACAGTATGGAAAGGCACTGTAATGCAAAATTATTCCTATCTAGTTCATGTTGGACCTTTATCCATATCAATCCACTTTATTTTATAGCAGCATGTTGATGTGGACAAAGGAAGGACGATGCTGCTCTCTTGTTCCTACCTGAGAGGAGCACAAATCACAGCTGGCAGTGATATGCATTTCTTTGACATGTGTGTAGAAGTTGTTGATGATTAATTGCACACTGAAATGGGATGAATCCCCTACACTGATCAGTCTAGGACTTGAGCACATGGAGAGGCAAGCAGGAGTCCCATTTTCTGTCCATGCTCTGTTCCTGTGCTATATATCCTGGTAATCATTTAAAGCTTTTTGTTTTGTTTTTGTTTTGTTTGGTTTTTTTTTTTTTTAATACGAGGGAAGAATTCCCTTTAAACTTTTTCTAGACAGATTGTAGATTTTCTTTTCTCCTTTAGTGTTCCTCCATTTAGTTCCACAGTAAGTTCTATCTGTGGATAAGTATGATGATAAAAATACACAAATCTTCACTCTCTCCCTTCTTTTGTTGCTCTGCCAGAACTTTCTTATACAGAAAATCACTTTGAGGAATTGATTGGTTTGTGTGTGATAAGCTCTCCAGCACTAGTTTGCCAGCATTAAAGCACAGATCTTCCCTCCCCCCCCCCGTTTTTTTTTCCTATTCCCTTGGGCAAATGTCATGGAAAGATACAGACACCTTTCGGTCAGTACTAAGTGGCAGACGACATTTAGCAAAAAATTTTACTTGTCTTGAAAAATTCTCATAAATCCACAATGCACTAATTCATGATGTAGATATTTTTGGATCATTTTGGGTAATATAAAATTTCCATAAAAATTCCTGCATGCACAAGAACACATTTTTTGGGTACTTGTATATACACTAAAATAAATCTTTCAAAGCTCCTAAATGCTTCTAGGCATTGAGTCACTTCTGACAAAGAAACTGAACATTAAATATGTTTCCACATCATGAAATCATGTTTGAAATGTATTAAAAATTAAACTGTCTCTGAGACACCAAAGTTAAGCATTTTCAAATTTTTTGTCTCTTTCACCAATACATGGAACCTACTCTAGGGCAGAGATATTCCCAATATAAACAAAAAATTATAGGAGAGAAAAAAGAAGACTGTGAAAACTCTGTGTAGATTGACAGGATTCAACTAATCCAAATGCACTGGGGAATGGCAGATTTACCATGACTTTGCAAAATAAGGGAAGTGTGAGTGTGTTTGATGTCCTGACAGTGTCCCTGAAAGATGCCTGAAATGGTCTTTCCTGATCATTCCTTGATCCACAACAAAGCATATACAACTGCATGCCTTCTTACAGACATTTTAAAGGTACTGAAGGCTGGATGTCATCAGATACCTTTGAGTGCATTTTCTCAGTTCACAGAGTTATTAATAGAGGTTCCTGCTTCATTCAAAGCACCTGTAAGACGTTAAACGGCTAGGTGATTTAAAAGCTGCTTCCAGTGCTGGGCATTACAAAGATTTAAAAATAAACCAAGAATGTTTCAGACAGTCTTGTGCTTGTACTCAAAATCTGAGTCACTAGCAATCAAAAAATTTCAAGGCTGTTTATTTAACAGTACAACAAAACAGTTGTGCTGGTTTTGACTGGGATTGATTAATTGTCTTCACAGCACTAGTACAGGAGCACGGGGATATTTTTTAAGTTTGTGCTGAACACAGGGTTGATAAAACAGAGATGTTTTTGTTACTGCTGAGCAGGGCTTAAACAGAGCCAAGGCCTTTTCTGCTTTTCCTACTGCCACATGGCAAGGGAAGTTGAGGGTACACAGGATGTTAGGAGGAGACACAGCAGGGACCCCAACTGACCAAAGAAGAATTGGAAGACCCCAGTCTGAGTATCCCAGATCACATTTCACCATGCTAAGAATGTATAAAGTGGGGGGGAAAAGGAGGAAAGGAGGATGTTTGGAGTGATGATCTGTCTTTCCAAGTAACTTTTATCTGTGATGGGGCCCTGTTCTCCTGGACACCTGCCTGCCCATGAGAAGCAGTGGATTAATTTCCTGTTTTGCTTTGCTTATGTATGCAGTTTCTGCTTTCCCTATTAAACTGTTTTTGATCTCAACCCATGAGTTTTCTACCTTCTACCCTTCAGATTTTCTTCCTGATCCTGCTGCAGGAGTGAGTGAGGGGCTGAGTGGGCCTTGGTCACTGGCTGGGTTAAAACAGAATAGTGAACCAAAAGAAAATAAGAAATATACTGTATTATATATTGCTGTACTTAAAGATTTGGAAATACAATATGCTAGACACACAACTGAGGGCCTTGCTGCACAAGCCCAATCCAGAAAAAACTTGTTCACAATCTACTCTTAACTTTCCAAATGCTCTGGCTGACTGCTGGTAGTTTAATCTATATTGCTCTATTATTGGCTGCAGTGAGATTACTCATATATTTAATAACTCTGTTGAATCAGAATATAATTTCTGATTAAAAGCACATCATTCTAGTTTAAGAACTAGTTTGATGCTAATTCAGGAACAGAATTTTCATCTGTCAAATGATTTCTCTTTCTTGAAAGTTTCTTCCCTGCAAAAACACATGACTACTCTGCTCATCTTGCCTGCCCAGTCTCCCTCTGGGCACATAAAAAGTTCTGTAGGGATTTAAGGGTGATCCTCACATGCTTAGGCAGACACATGAAAGGCTGACAATGAAGGACATGGTGAATCAATGCTTGGCCATTCCTTTCTATTATTTGATGTGAGAGCAGGGTTAGGAACCTCTGAAATACGGCTTGCTTTGAGTCTTGGTAGTTCTGTTGTTCAACAGAGGTTTTTGCATTATCTCATCTCTATGGATGATGTGCCTATGAAATTGGATGACAGTAAGAAAGACTAAAGAGGAGTTTTTCTAGAGTCTCACTGATAAAGATCACTTCTGGAGGGGCATTTTAGAGGTGGGTTTGGAAAGCAAAGACGAGAAAAGACAGTTCAGACAGCCAGTCTCTGACTGTTGAGGCAAACATTACAATGATCCTGCTTGTAATCAAGACTGTTGGAAGACAAACTGTCCCCAGCAGGACAATCTCTTAGAGGCTTGTGAAAAGATCGTTTTTAATCTTTGCTGCCTCTAGACAGCATGAGGAATTGACAAAATGCATTATTCTGATAGATCCTGAGAGATGTCTCTTTGGGTTTAGCTTTGTCTGGAGCTTTCTGGAGGACAAGGCAAAAAGGGGTCGGGAATTTTTTTAATGACTCAAGTTTCTGGCTTATTTTTATGCTCTTAAATTTGTACATGATGTGCATTTCTCAGTGACCCTGTGACCTTTTATCTATTAGGACAATTTTATTTGGATATCTTTTACTGCATGCACAAATTCTGCATGAATTGTATACAACTTTAGTATTGTATCCAAATATACAATATTTATATTATTATTTAGTATTAGTAAGCACCATTATTTACTGGGCAGTGTACATAGTAGGTAGGTAAAATATGATTACACTGCACATTACTATGCTCTGCAGCTTCCAAGCTGACAATCATTAAGTTTTTCCTAGCCAGCTGGTGGTAGTCAAGTTGAGAGATGCAGCCCTCGTTTCTGCTTGGGAGAAGCTGATCCTTGACCTTGTGCAGTCACAGACACCTAAACCACAAGTTGTGCCGAGGATGAGCTTTCTGAGCCATAAAATTCTGGATTGAGCAATGTGCATAAGGGAATAGAGGCTAAGACATGACTATGGATTCAGCTTCAGTTTAAACTACATTTTGTCTTAAAAAGCAAGCTATACTATTCAACGTACTTGTTTCAAGATCTAAGAAAAGGGTAAACCTCCTTGAGCCAATTATTCTGCTACCATTTCACTCCAAAGGTCTTTGAACCCAGTGTTCAAAATTACCACAGTTATTGAGTAATGTCAATAGACAAAGAAGCCCTGCCTGGATGATTTTCTAACCATTCCAAAAGATCCTCCCCCCTCTTTCCAAACTGAAGCTACTAGAAGCAACCTGAGAGCATCTCTGAAAATAAACCAGGAAAAATACCTGCAACAGATGACCTTCTCTTGCCTTTTCACACCGAGTGGTGTGCAAGTGGGATATAATTTTCTATTGTGACTGTGTGATTTCACATCCATGGAAAATTTTTCTATTAAATGAGATAATATCTCAGACCAGACCAAAAAAATTACCTGTGACTTGGACTGATGGAAGTGTACAGAATAATGATCTACTATATGAAATAATACTTGAAAATTCTGTAGTTACACACTGGAAAATAGTTACACAGTTATTTTTACTGCACTGCTATTGAGGTAACCACATGATTGACACAGAGTCACCAGGAGCAAGATTCAAATCTACATTAAAAATTTATGAATTTATGCTTTAGTACAATTGGAGCAGAAAGTTTAGCAAATTTCAAGGTGCCAAGGTCCATGGCTCTAGTCCAACAATTAGCAACATTTTAATATTGATGTTCAATAGTGCTGATTCTGGTGCTGAATGTTTCACTTGTTTCTGCAGAAATCACTTTAATTCATTTGTCACATTCAAAAATGCAAAGAAACTGAGAATATAATTATACACATACATGATGACAGCACACAGGATGACTATCAGAGGTGTTGCTGTGCCTTTTAATGTCCTTTATCTTTGTGATAAGCGTCATTTCCCAAAATCTCCTAGAAACTTATTAGTAGTGGATCTATTCACGTGGACTTAATAAAGGGGAATATATTGACTGTGGTGCTATGTTTACTGGAACACTCTTAATGCTTCATGTAAGATGGAAAGGGTAATTAGCCATTGATGTATTGGCCAGGAAGCCAATTAAACAAGATGTAGCAGTTATTGTTTGTTCGGGTGACCCGTGGAGTTGAATTAAATGATAAACAAAGTTGGAGCTGTATCTCTCTTGTCCATGAAGACTACAGAAATTCTTTCAAAACCAGTCAAGTTCAAATTATATCATTTATTAAGGATGATAAACTAACAGGTTGATACTTTCTTCTGTATGGCTTCTGTGTGGCAACTAAATGTGAATATAGATTTCCACAGCCATAATAATGTACATTAGGCTTAGAGTAGTGCTAAGAGACAGCACGTTACTCTACGCCCTTTATACACATGGACAGTTTTAGAAAACCTCTCTCAGCTCTTTTTCCATGAAGACAATAGTGGTAATTGCTTGAGACTGAAGCATTTTTAGCTTGTTTCTGCTCTAGCTTTTAGATGGTTTCTTTTTTCAGCTTGGTAAATAAAGAACTTGTGATGATTAGGTCAGTTCAAGGGATAAAGTTATCCTGGCATAATTAGCATCTTAAGATGAGCCTTCCAGCCCCACTGACGTGGTTTTTTTTATATCCTGAGCTGGTATGTCTGCTCTCACAAGCTTCCAGACAGTGCAATAGTGGCAGTATTCACTGGGGAAGACAAAAAGAATTTGGCCACACAGCCTAGAACCAGCATCTTGTATTATACACAGGAAAAAGGATCCATGCAAAATTGGGGAAATATACCAGTGTTTTCAGCACAGATGTTACATTTACAACCCACAAAAGATTTCTATCATATGGCTACAAATGTGTAAATGGACTAAATTCTCTCATACTTCATGGGTTCTTTGGCAGTATAGGGATTAGGCAAGGAGGCAAAGAGACTTCCAGCAGCTCGCCTGCATTTGCAGATGTACTCCTAGTCATTAGCATCGTTAGTTTCCCAAGGAAACTTGGAATCCCCAAGATCCTGATAAACTTGCAGACTACATAAGGAGAGTGTCAATAGTGAATCACAATGAGATCAGGCACCCTAGGCAGGTTTGGTCTCAGATGTCTAAATTTTGTTCTCCACTATGGCACTGTTTCTGGGTTTTACTTTTAACAGATAACCCAAATGGATTTTGGAGGTTATTTCTGTTCTCTTCCTTTTGTGCAGGTAGAGACAAAAGGACTTCCATAAGGTCCCATCTTATAGGACAGATGATGGGCCTCAGAGCATGGGGAAAATGTAGGGACATGACTTTGAAAGATTGTTCTTAATATCTGTTTAGACAATTAAATATTAGCTTACAGATATTTACACATGTAAGAACATCATAAAAAAATAAACTGATTTTTCAAAGGTTCACCATAGAAAATCCAATTTTGTATTTCCAAAACCATGAAGAAAAGAGCTGGGTGAAAATCAATGGGAAATTCAGACTGAATGTTACGACATCTAAAAGACACATTCTTGTTATATACAGAGGTTATTTTAGATTTGCAGAGATGATGATTGGGTTGGAGGGGTTGCAGGAGAGGGAAACATACTGGTGATGAAAGAATCATCTGATTCTTTGCTGAAGTTTGAAGATTATAACTGTGCTGGTAGAAATACGACATATTTCAGAGAGCTTGTTCAAAACAAAGAATACAACACAACCAAAACAGAAATTACTTTGCTTCCTGACAAACATTGGATTACCATGTGGTTTTCTGGGCTTTAAGGTAAATGGAATCCTTTAAACAAGTCAGGTGTAACATTAAAAGGAAATTGCTTTGAACAAAACCCAGATATATTAAAGCTCCTGTTAAAGCCTGTGTAGTCACAGATACTCCTGAGGTATGAATGTAGAATTCATGTGTCTGATAGTGAGCGGGGGATGGCAAAAACATCACATCCATGCTAAAGAATGAGAAGGAATTCGGACCAACACTTCTAGGACAGCTGCATATCACAAACCAGATAGACATGAAACAGTAGCCCACACACATACCAGACAACATAAGCATATGGAAAACAAAATATCTATCCCAAACTGCTTTGGAGCCTTTAAGAGAAGCTGAGATTGCATTTTGGATATGAAAACACAGAACTCTAATAGAAGCATTAGGAGTTTTCCCAGATAACATCCCAGGAAAGGGGGAAAGACCCTTGGAAGTATCACAGGAGTCAGCAGCTCTCTTGCATGCTTTTTCCTCATCATTGCATCTACTCAGAAGTTTTAATCAAGCAAGTCTGTGACATGGATGCTGGTGACATACCCAGACATACAAATGCAAGCAGTGGAAGTCTGTTTGGGAGTCATGGGCATAATCCAAATGTTCCAGTGGTTTTGAAAACTGGTTTTGAAAAATTTTAACCCACACAGATTAATAATGCAAAGGTACCACCTGGAACAGGAGGAACTTGTTCAAGTGGTCTAAACAGTATCATGTTTGTTAATACAATTTACATGTCGCAGGAGTTTGCTTCAATTGACAACGCTGCTCTGAGGACCCACACTTTCGACATGAAGGCAGCACTCAAAAAGGGTGGGAGAAGAAATGAAGGCTCCCCTGTTCCACCTGTGTGACCCTCCCACAGCCTGGGATCTGAGGAGACAAGCACTATTCTCCTGAATGTTTCTGTTGCAGAAGGCAGCTCATGAGTTTTTAATTCAAAAATATTTGTCTCTGTTTTATTCTGCTTGCCATTACATTTCTGAGTCTGCAGAACTCACTCAGGCTACAGGTATGATAGAATGTGGGTTGTACTTCTGTAATAAAACTTACCTCAAAGAACAAACTGATGGTTTTCTCCTTAATTCTTTGAAAAAACATTCAGAGACAGCTGCAAATAAAGTGAAGCTGGAAAAAGCTTCCACATTTTCATTTCAGCATTTTATCCATTTTTTTAAACCAGGTGATATTGAGGAATATGAATATTTATGGGAGAGTGGGATCCAGCAGTGCAACACGATGCTGAAGACAGTTATTGGAGAATATGCTAATCATGCCATTACAGGATTAGAGAAGGGCAAGTTGGTTTACCAAATTTCAGTTGCATTTTTTTATTCTTCATACACAGTTTCTTGAATTTTCATCTGTTATCTCTTTCGTGAAAGTTGAAAAAGCTGTTCTGTTAGCTGCTGGATAGTAGTGCACCATCAATCTGCTCTATAAGCTCTAAAAACTCATGGATCAATGTGCTATGGCTATGGGATCAAAGGCAGAGTTGCTGAACTCATCCACAGCAACATGAGCTGTAATGCACAGGGGACATTCTGCTAACCCAAGGATTCGTAAGAGAGAGCTCATGAGTCAGTAGAAGTTTCCTTTTCTGATAGAATATGAAAGTCCTAAAACAAGTCTCTTAGTATTTTTATCTTGCTTTTTTGGCCAAACAAAATGTTAATTCTATTTCTGATGTAATTCTCTTCTTAAAATACAATTACATGATAAATTTGGTAAATGCTAAGCAGGTCTTTCATGGAACTAAGCAGATTTCTCGTCTCAGGATTTAGCTTTAAGAGATTTTTAGCACATCAATTTCAGAACAGTTTTACATGCTAAAAATAGTAAGCAAATCTAACTAACAAACCTCAGACCTCCCAAATTTCTTACTCCAGATGATTTAGCTATTTTAGGAAATACTTGATCTATATACATTGCACAAGTTTGTATACAAATGGTAAGAAAAACTTTCAGAAAACTTCTACTCTTTGGTTCATCTTGTCTTTCCCATCACTCCTAAATGTTACAATTTTATAATTGCAACTTTTTTTGATTTTTTTTTGTTTTATTAAATGGAATATTAAAGAAGAAATTGAAGCAAAAATGGAGAGTAACCAAAAGATATCTGATAACAAATAAAATAAAGATAAAAGGTTCAGTAAATGCGAGGATGCTATGCATCAGGATTCCTGTAAATAACACTGAAAAATATTTGATTTCCCAGGAGTTGCCTGTTTTTAATTACTATCCTGGAGAAGTTCCCAAGGACTATTTTCTCCCAAGTGATAATTTTCTGAAAGGGCACAAGTTTTGCCAGAACAAAACAGCGGGAGCTACCATCCAAAAAGGGTTCATCTGCCTAGATCTTAGAGGACTCACTTAGGACATCAATGGAAAAGGGTCTTTTCTCCTTCTGTTTCTTTATAAAGAATTATTTTTCTTTCAATTACTTACTTTTATCAAAACTTATTCAAATGTGGAAACAGTAGTGCACGCTTCAGGGGGATAAAATTGGAAAAGACAGAACTTGGATTGCCATCCCAAACCCTTGTCAGTCATCCCAAACCAATCTCTTTCAACGAAAATCCTCTCGAGAAATGTGAGGAAGGACTAAGGGAAAAGGGGGAGGTGGCACCTCTTCTTCAGTTTGTCTTCAAGAGGAGGAGATGGTGGCTCGAAACAGGATGCTGAAGGGAAATGAAGGCAATGGTTAGTGCAACTGAAGAGTGTCTGGGGCATTTGGGGTGAATTCAAAGCTCCACTGGAGACTTTCTGAGTAAACAAGAGGAACCACTTGATCTCCCTATGACTCAGTTTCTTGTCTATAGAATATGGAAAATAGATGGTATTGTAAGATTAGATTGCACTACAGATTTCTCAGATAGTTAAGGGAGCTCTAGAGAGGTTTCTTTATCAATACTGTCATCCCCAGAGAAGTTCTGAGGCTACTTTAGCCAGCCCGACAGCATGTTGTCCAACCTAGTGTACTACCTGCAAAGGGGAACAGAGTTACAGCAAACCAGATTCAATGGGTACGGTATGCAAGGGTGCCCCAAATGGTACAGCATGGTAAGAAAGCCCTGATTTGTCAGCGATTCTCCAATTTTTAGTCTATATACATCTCCTCAGAGCATGCAGCCACCCATGCTGCACATACATAGCAAATGAGAGCAGACTTGTTTTTCACATATCCCTTAGACTGAGTTGGCTGCTCCCCTCCTTCCTCCCTCCCAGGGACCGCAGTCCGCAGGACTCCTGCGAGACCCCCTCTACAGGCTGCGCTAACTCCGGCTTGCTAGCGCTAGAAGGAAACTTCTTTCTTCACCGCTTCCTGCTGCCAGCAGCGTTTGGCTTTTCCCGCAGCGGCGCCCTCGGCGAGAGTGGCACTGAGGAGAAGGAGAGGGGCTGGGAACTGGGGCTGGGAACTGGGGCTGAGGACAGGGGCTGGGAACTGGGACTTAGAAGCGGGACTGGGAACTGGGGGTGAGGAGCGGGAGCGCGGGCAGCCGCGGTCCCCTCGAACCCTCCCTGACCGCGGGGTCCCGAGTGCCGCCTCCCCTCGTCGCTCGCCGCTCCAGGCCAGGAGACTGGGCAACCGCAGACTTCGCAGTGGCCCAGCCACGCGTCCCTACGCCACCCAGGAGATGACTTTCTCCTTCCTCTCTCCTCTCGCAAGTAGTTGAGTGAAACCCACTGCACTTCCCCAGGTCGCGCACACGGCACAACGCCTATGCTCCCGAGCCGGGATATTTCTGAGGTGAGGGGAATACGGTGCCATTGATGCTCATCCCGCCATTCCGGAGCAGAATAGCTCCTTCGACCCCTAGTTATGTAGTAACAAGGGGAAAATTTCCTGAAATTAGACTACTGCAGGAACTCTGGTTTTAGTCACAGCTGTCATCCGAGAAACAAATTTCCAGGCATTTTTAATCTAATTCACTTATTCTTTATGTAACTGAATTAGAAAATGTGATTAAGCATCGCAGAATTTTCGGCATTGAGCCTGCCTAACCTTTAGTGAAACATGAAACAGAAAAACTTATTAGAAGTAAAAAGAAATGGTGAAATCGTCTGTATGGATTTGGTACAATCGTTACTGGGTGAGTAGGAGGATTAGAGGCACAAAAGCTAAAGGGAAAAAAAAGTGGGGGAGAAAAAAAGAGAGGATAATGACCTTTACAGCTGAAATTCTTCCGCGATTGTTTGGCAAATATTTCAGTGCAGGCACCGAAAAGACAGGGTGCGACACTGAAGAGGTGCTTGCTGGAGCAGCGCTGTCCTGCCGGCCCGCCCGCGGGTCCCACGCCCACTTCCCCGTGTTTCTTTCTCTGCTGCCCGCGGATCTCCCTGAGGCAGGGAAAATTCGAAGGAGAAAAGCCAAAGGCTTGAAACCGATTCTCCCTTTCTGTGGCATTCCCGAAGTTTGGGCTTAAAACACCTTAGAAGGAAAGCTGATGCCCCTTCTGCTCAGGGGGGTTTAACATACACTCCAGCCGCCCTCCCTGTGCGCCCGTGCCGGCGCTGGGATCCGCGGGACCGTCACAAGCACCTGCCCTGCTTGGCTGCGCCAAGCGGCGCTGGGATCTGGGGGTTAATCCGTGCTCCACGAACACGCACGCAGTTTAAGCAAAATAGCGCAGAGTAGAAAACACCCCGAAACCTGCTAAAATAAAACTAAAACCCGTAGGAAAATTTTGTTTTTCAGACCAAGTTCCGGCGCACCTCGGGCGGGAACCCCCATCAGGGACTTGCATGTGGCAGGGACGGAGCGGGACCAGCTTAGCACGGAAACACTGCCGGGAAGCTGGGGAAAGGAGCAACCCCGCGGCGCGGAAGGGGCTCCTCAGGGAACCACGGGGGCCGGGGGAGTGTGCGGGGAGAGAGCGGAGGGTCCCGGAGAGTGCAGCCACCTTCGCTCCGGCTGTCCCGGGTGCGGGCAGGGATGCGCGGTGTGGCGTGTCCCCGCAGACCCCGACGGCCGCCTACTCTCCCGGCTGGCGAGGCGGAATCACCCCTCCGACGGGGCTCCGCTCCTCCAAAACTATGTCATTAACATAAATCAAATAATGGCCGGAGGGGGTGTGGGGGGGGGGTGGTTAGGGGAAGGGGAAGAGGTACGCGACTGCTCATGTGTTAAATATAAGTCTCTGACTGTCCTGAACAAAGCGACCGTCCCCTTGGGAAGGGTGACGTCTCTCCAGTAACGTGATTGCTTCTTCGGAAGCAGAAACGTGTAAACGCTATAAAACGCCGTGGCGCGGCGGGCAGCTCAGAGCGTGCGGCGAGACGGAGCCCTCCTCTTCATCCTCCTCCTCTTCCTCTGCGGCCGCCCCGGCAGTCGCGCAGCGGAGCAGGGCGCACTGCCCCAGCACCGCTCCGCTCCGCATCCGCCCAGACAGACCCACCGACGGACTCGCGGCTCCGTGAGTAACTTTCTCCCCGCCACAGCGGCAACTTCCCAGCGGATGAGGAAGGATGTGCCCGTCCCGTACCCTCGCTCCTCTTCTCCCCTCCCGGACCTACAGGGAAGACATCCCGGCCGTCGGGGAGCGGGGAGAGGTTCTGAAAGCCCAGGGCAGCCGGGGCGGGACCCTCCCTTACCGCTTACGTCGCTGAGCCCCGGGCACCGCTGCCCCTGGCACCGGGGTCGCCTTCGGGGATGCCAGCTCTCCCTGACCGCCGGCAGCTCCCCTGCCATCGCCACCCTGCTGGCCGGCGGCGTCTTTCGGGACGGGGACCGGGGTTGGAAGAGGGACCGGGGCAGTCGCTCGGCGGCCCGAGGCGAAGCCCCGGTGCCTCGGCGCGGGGCCGGCGGGTGCGAGCGGGCCGGGTCGGAGGGTGACGGCTGCGCTCTTCCCTCCGCAGGTGGCGGCCATGGAGCACCGCAGCGCCTCCCCGCTCCTCCTCGCCCTCGCCCTCCTCAGCGCCCTCTGCTGGCGGGCGCGGGCGCTGCCCCCACGGGGCGCCGCCTTCCCTCCCGTCCCGCGGTAAGGCCGCGCTCCGCTCCGCGCTCCGCTCCGCGCTCCGAGCCCCGCTCCAGCCCCTCCGCCCGCAGGGACCTGCCCAGCCCCGGCCGGTGGCCGAAGGGGCTGTGAGAGGCGCCGGTCCTCTGCTGCGCCCTCCCAAGGAGCGCGAAGTGCGGCGCTTCCCGTCGGGTGTTTGCCCGGTGTCGGGCGGGTGCGCGGGGTCCCGCGGCGAGGTCGCGGTCCCGGCCGGTGTCCACCGAACCCAGCCTGTAAAAGCCCCCGGGACACGCTCGCATCTCCCGAGGCGGCTGCAGCAGCGCTGCCCCACGGGCTGGGTGGCGGTGACTGTGGTGTGTGGCGGGCGGCGGACGGGGTGTGGGTCACGGTGAGCCCTGGGACGCGGACGGGTCCGTGGGGACAGAGCTGAGGGTAGGTTTTGTACCTCTGCGTGCTTCGGCTCGTTGAAGTTGCTGTTAGTGGTCCAGCTAAATTAAATCAGATGGCAGAACGGTAGGGTTTGCATTTAGGTAAGAGGAACATCAAGTGTAGGACGACGAAGGAAAAACAAGCAAAAAAGCGCAGTGATTGACTTCCAAAAGGTTCATCTTACACAGCAACTTTGCACCTCTTTTTTACCAGACAGAACACTTGTATGAATCAGAGCTATAAACAGTGCTAATAGTGACTTTAAAATTACAAGGGCATAAGTCTGTCTTAGTTTTAGTATGTGATTTTTGCATGCCATCACACGCAGGGGTTTCCTACAACGATGGGAGCCTCTTGTCTGCCACAGAATATCAGAGCAGTCAGAAGGAATGATGCCAAACTACTGCTGTGCAGTCAGACTGCCCTTGATAAAATGACACACTTCATAAGGAACTGCAGTTAACGAAAATGTGAAGTAACTATATGTCAGTTTATACAGAGCAATTGCCATGATGCACTTTAAGAGATTAAATGTGAAGATTTTTTTAGCTTCTAACACGAGAGAATAAAAACATGTAGAGATACATGACTGCACTTTTTATTTAGTTTTAAGTTCTTGGTGTATTTGCTTGCTTTGGAGAGGGCCTAAGAACTGTTTCATTCTGCATTTCAATGCACATCTTATATCTTAACTGGGAGGTAAGTACATCACAGGAACAGTTTTTACTTTGCTTGGGTAGAGGCTGTTAATTTCATCCATCATTTATACAAAATACAGTTGTTAGGAAAAGCTTCATGGTTGTCACTTGTGCTGTAACTGTCACACATTATGCACAGGAATAAATTGCATTCAGTGGCAACATTTATCTAGAAAAATGTGAATTTGAGAGAAGGATCTGTTATGTCAATTAATGTACAATTTTTCTACTTGAAAGTGATTTTTGAATTATCCAGATTTCTTTAAATTGCCTTGCCGATTAAAGTAGATGTGCATTTGACACAAACCAGAATGTTAACTCTAGTAATGTGTCCTCAACTAGCTGTACTTTTACATGGTTTCTTTCTCCAACAGACTGGGAAACAGAATGCCATTTGCTGGAGCCAGTGAACCTGACCAAGCCCATGGGTCATTAAAGTCAGAATCAGATATTTTGCAGAACACACTACCTGAAAATGAGAAATTCTATTTTGATCTGTCCAGAATTATTGATAGGTGAGTTTCTTTATTATCATAAATACAAAAGATGATGGACTACTTGATTTCTACCAAAAACTCATTCATGTTTTCAAACTGAGAATAAGGAAAGGAAGACTCAATTACAGAAGAAAATCCCACAGCCGCTGCTTGAATAATGGTAGCAGTAAGGATGTCGGCAGAAGTGTTGATTGTATTGCTATTCTGGCATGATGAATGCATTCACTTTCACGGAAGGAGTAAAAAGTATATTGTGAAGATCTGGAAGTTATTATATGAAATTAGTTCCGTTTAAGATGTACAATACTTAAAATAAGGAAAGCAGTATGTTTACAAAATTAACATTATCAACATTACATGAACCCAGGCTGTATTGTAGAGTTTATTTATTGTCCATTTCAGAAATACAAGGAATGCTGATGGAATTTTCACCAGTGTCTACAGCCATCTTTTGGCTAAACTTGCTGTGAAGAGATATCTGCATTCGCTTATTAGAAAACGAGTTAGGTGAGGTGACACTTACATTAGGTAGATTTTCTTTTCCTAGTTGGCTTTATTGGCAATTTTTTTACCCTTCTGTATCCAAGGTCTCCTTTTTGTGCTTTAGAGATACTGAAAGAGAAGGTTATATAATTAAGGGGGAGCTGAAAATCCTATATAAGTATTTAGTGATATTACTAAATGAATATGTTACTATTTATTCCTGACACAGTGGTGAGAGGTAGAGCAGCAGACACTGCACAAGGCATGGAAAATGTGTACTGGAAATATTATAATGATTATCATGCGGAATTGCTAATTCTTATTTTCAGTAGTGTTTTTACTAGCTTGGTGGATGAGTGGCAAAAGTAAATACAAAGTGATTGATTACTCAGTACTTAGCAACAGGGAAATACAGAATTAAATCAAAAACTGATTGGTTTATACTCAAAATGTAAAGGTACAGTTTTTTCCTGCTGTAGAACATATTGACATATGTTTGTGAGATCTGTATTTCAGCAGAATTCAAAAAAGAATGAGGCAAATTCATAGACTAGGGGTCTGGATGCAACTTCCAGACCAATACGTTAATAAACTAAAGGGCACAGGGTGTCTGGTGGGATCACTGTATACTCTCCTTGTTTTCAAATCCATAAGCAGCAACTGTGAGCCACCGTGACAATACCACTGAGTGGCTACTTCATATGCTCAAAAGCTGAGTAAAAATTAGGTCCTCTGTTTATGTCAGTGCTGCCTTTGTTCCAGAACATACAGTTCCAGTTTCTCATATGCTGTAAACTAACACAGACCATTTAAAATAGAACACCCTGACATTTCCCAAGATTGTGCACGAAGAAAAGGTCTCCAGGTCTGGCTTTCACAAGGTGTGTTTTGTCTTCTGAAACCTTAGATCAAGCATTTACAGCTACTTATGTGATGCTGCACTCTAACTTTCCTCAGTGGCAGACTCCACCTCCGCTGCGTTCATTGTGAACAGTGGTGAGGTCCTTTAGGAACTTATTGCGGCTTAAACCAGGTTGTACCTTGGCATTGTACTGAAATATATTCACATGAATGATAGAAATTAGAATAAAATCTGTTTATTAAAAGGTGCATCCTGGGGTGTGAGAACAGGCAGGAGAGAGTAATGAAATCCACACTTAACCACTTATCTTGCAGAACTCTTGGGACAATGACTCTAGAAATAATTGACTATGTATCCTAATTACACAGGCCATGGCAAAACTGAGAAGACAAACAGTGGAAGGTGTGCCCCAAAAGACTGAATAACAATCTTTGGAACTTGATCCTTGTTATTAAAATACATAGGAAGCAGTGGAAGCAGTGGCTTCTTTTCAGCAGAAGAAAGATCCAATGTCATAGATGGAAATGAAAGCTGAAATGAAAATTTTATTGTATTAGGCTAATTAATATCATAAAGCTTATTTCACTCATTTAATGGTATTTTCTTCTAAGCAGATATCATCTCTTAATTTTTCCTTTGTAACTGTTGTATTGCCAGCTCCCAGGACAGTCCTGTCAAACGCCACTCTGATGCTGTCTTCACCGACAACTACAGCCGCTTTCGAAAGCAGATGGCTGTGAAGAAATACTTAAACTCAGTTTTAACTGGAAAAAGAAGGTACTACAAGAAAGCACACGTGTATTCTTTCCTTACTTGAATGGCATTAAGACAGAAAAGGCTTACATCCATGTATGTATACAGAGAGGACAAGGAAAACATTTTTCCGTGACTGGAACAGACACCACAATCAGACTAGAATAGTCTCCTGTGAGGAGATGGCACTTGACAACTTTAAAAATCTTTTGACAGATTCTTAAATTGTTTTTATTTAGAAAAAAAATCTTCTTAAGGAAAAAACGGACAGAGCTATGGAACATGAACAACAATTTTATAAAGAAATATGTTAAACATTTGCCTCTCTGTAAACACATGAAATGAGAATTTGAAAATCCCTGAAGGACTAGATGTCCTAATCAGTTTAGGTGAGACGTGCCAGCATACACTTTGTACACCTTGTATTCCGTTTTTATATTCATTAATTTAGACAACTGTTTTTAAATATCATGTCTCATTATTCATTAAGCATGCTATTTCATATATTCTGTAACAGTTTGGTTTAAGTGTAAGAAAATGTGAAGGAGCTACAGTTAGGAGAAGACTTTGCTTTCTTTGCTTTTTCTTCTGAGAGCAATAAAACTTGTTTCTGACCCACAACAGCCAGGAAGAGCTAAATCCTGCTAAACTTCGAGATGAGGCAGAACTCCTTGAACCATCCTTTTCAGAAAACTACGATTCTGTAGATGAGCTGCTGAGCCACCTCCCACTGGTATGCCAAGATTGTCTTTTCCCTTGCTATCTGTTACATGACTTGACCCATAAAATGAGATTAATTGTACATGAAGTGTGGCCTATCAGAAAATCAGAATAATCTAGGAAAGGGCGTCCTGTTCCATGAGCAGCTTTACGTTTCTACAGAGTTCGTGTCTGAATAAAATAATAATTTTAATAATAAGCTTTAAGTTATCCCATGATTGCTGCTGTTGAAAATTACTAATTAAATGGCACTTCTCATAATGCACCTAACTCACTTGGGTGTTTCAACCAGTGTGCACTGCAGCATAAAACCAGAAGTGACTCATTTTTAATTATAAAGATCATTATTTCTTCAGAGAACAAACTTGGGGATATTTATTTTAATTAAAAAAATGCTGCAGATTTTGTTTAACATCTTTTTCATTAGAAAGGAGTTGCCCCTAGAACTAAGAGCATCAGCAAAATGAACCTTATGCATTAAGGAAGTACTTGACATGCAAATCTTGCAGTTACGGTTTTCCATTTAGCTAGTACTATTTTTTCTAAAGTCATTCACAATTATTTTTCCTTTGATTTACTGAAACATAAACCCTTCTACATCAACACTTGCAGGAACATAACATTGAAAGGCAAAGGTAGAAGTGAATATGCCTTGGCATTATTGAAAGTGTATTATGAAATTGATGTTAGGATAGTTTTTGGCATTTGGCTGTGTCTCAAAAAGTAAGAAAAAATAATTAAAAGGCTATTCTTGAAGATAAATTTGGAGAAATGTCTTTTCTTGTATCATCCTGAACCACCCATCCCCCTGCCCCCAAAAAGACGTTGTTTCTTTTCAAGACTGAAATAAAATGAGAAAATGTTCCTTTCCTTTCCATAAATGTGGCAGTTCCTCTAAAGTTGCTGAAGGTTACAGAGGACATAAACTGCTTATGCATTGAGGAATTAAATAGTTTGTAAGCAACATGATTCTAGAAAGAAATGTTCTTTCCAGATAGGATTAATGCAAAAAAAAATTCTACTCTTGGATTTTGCACCTTCTCGAAGTCCTGGCATTAACCAAGGGAGAAAGAGTAGTGGTGCAGCAGGTCGCAGGTGTCCTCCTGAAAACATTTTCAGTCCTTTACGTTTTTATTGACTCTACTGATGAGGCAGATCTGCCTGTAGGTGAATCAGCATTGACCGTTATTTGTCATTATATTGCAGTGCCCAGCTGCTAATGTAGTGTGGAATGAGCAACCTGAATTTGTGTGTCCATTTCAAGGATACAGGTTTTTTTCAAAGTGAGCAGTTCCGTGCTGTAGGCTAATCTGCAATAACATTTTTCTCTAGTCCTTCAACCTTTCTTTTCTCATCCCACGGTCTTTTCTGACTGTAATGCCCACCAAACTCCTGTGAGCAGCCACGTCTCAGCTTGTCAGTCCCAAGCACATAATTTGTTTTATATGAAGTGTTACTCATTGCCTGCTATCTGCCCTCATACACCTCATGATGCAACTGCTTGCAAAAGTGACTTCTAAAGCACATCTCTCCTTTGCTTTTCAGGATCCCTGAAGAACACCTGGTAAAGTCTATGACAAGAACAAGCTATTTTTGAGTTCCACATAGTATTTCAAAGAGATGACTTTAGTCATCAAACCAGAACAAATATGTTGTGAAGTGAAAGTTGTGATATATTTGTTTCTTACGTAATAAAAATTGATATTTACATTGTAAATATTACTCTGGAGTTCTCTACTGAAAGCTGTACATATGGATGCCAGTTTAACTCATGAGAAGTCTGTGAGTCCATATGCTGTAAATCCTTTACTTCAATAAATTCATTTGAAAATGAGTGTGCAGCTGAAAAGAGGCCATCATGACTAATTAATTGGCTTATTTTAGGTGTTTTATAACTTCAGACAAACGTGTAATAATAAGGAAACATTTCTAGATAGCCTCATAAAGAACATGTAACATGAGGAGAAGAATGTCCAAAGTGTGTAAAACTGCTTTATGAAGATCTCTGAAGGTTATTGCCAAGCAAAAGGAAATGCTTTTCTAGCAGTTTACCAAGCAACTAGAAAAAATGAATAAGAATTAAGAATTTTTTGACCTCCAGCAGTATCTTCTGGTTCACATTTTTAATATTTCACAATGTATAAATTTTATTAGACCAGAAATGTCTCCTTTATTTTCAGTTGTGTTTCAGATGCTCTGGAGCTGTCAAAGTGCTAAAAGAATGCAATCTTTTGACTTGTTTGATGCCTAAAGTCATCAGTTATTCTACATTTAATTGTCTGTAGCTTTGATGATGAAACTATTGCTTATATATAAAATAGACCTGAAGACAGTTTACTATTTTTTCAGAATGAATGTAATTTACAGAATATGCAGACAATAAATCATTTTATTATCATGGCAAGTTATTACTGGTTTGAATCAGTGCTACAGTTACCTGGAACAGCAGAGGTCCCAGTAAGTGCTGTCTGTACTATAGTAATAGGGGAAGATAATATTTTTAACTGATTTATGCTATATTATTTTAGAAAGACAAGTAAATAAACCTCCAGTCCCCTTCTCTGTAGCTTTCTATTGTTGTAGATGACCATGGAACTGAAAGTTTGCAGCTGTTTGATTCACAGCACTGATGTAGAAAGTAGAAAAACTTATCAGACCTACTTACAAGCTCAATTTGGAATTTCAAGTATATTTATAAATCATACATATGCACACATAGACAGTGATAAAACTGATTTGCAAGTTTCACTTACAAATTTACTGTTCTCATTTAGAAAGAAACTTCTAAAATGATAAAAATCTGAGATTTATGGAGACTAGTTCTCATAAATATGTAGCCCTCTGATTTGCAATTTTTTTGAATATTGGCAACTACATGTCAAAAGAAAACCAGCTTTCACAGATCAGGTGCTAATATTGCTATTTCTATCTAGCCTTGACAGAATCTATTTTAGCCTAAGCCAATGAGTGGTTCACAAAAATTATATTTTCACAAAAGACATAATTTTGAAGTCTTCTCTTGAAAAGTGGTTTTCCACCCCCAATTCCTATCATATTATGAACATTTGAAAGTAAAAACATCTTTGTAAATACTTGAAGGATACTAACAGACTGATGCTATAATGCTTTCTTAGAATTTTTCCTCTGTGTAGTTTGAACTATGTTGGTATTTCTGTGAGATGTAATCATTAAAAAATAAGTGAAAAAAACCCAACCAGAAGCAAAGCTGCATATGGTCTTTATACATAGAGTTCTTTTTAAACGTGTCATTCACTCAATTTGAAGTATCAAAAATTGGAGTAATCAAAGTTTTGACTACACAGTTCCAGAAGTAATTTTTTCCTAAATTTTTGTTTCTAATGTATTATCTTCCTGATATTTTGTTGTCCATAGAAAACTGCAGAATTTGGAACCTGTATTTTCTCTGTTAGGTTAAGATGGAGAAGAAAATAGAGACACTTATTAGGAAATAATATATATATATGCACACACACACATTGTAATAATTCAGTAATACCATGGTAGTTTCCCTTGAGGGTTAGCAAATAGTGACAGTCTAAAAAGCATGCTAAATTTTGTGTACAGTGTAGCAAAACCTAGCACTGACAGGAGAGGTATTAACTTTGAGAATATCTTTGGCTCAGTATTTGTGTTAAAGGATGGCTTCTAACTTGTTATAGCAACCTTTGACTTTCCCTAGGAGATTTAAAACCCAGTTAATACAGTGAGAGGAGTTATTTGAGGAAGAGGTAACATTGTTCACCTGAAGCCCACGTGCAAGTGGTCATGGTAAGGTTAAATGATACAATTGAAGAGAAATTATAACGTTTCACTGAATGACACAAGTTTTCATCCTGTCAATGATTTGATATATCCCACCAATCTTATAGCCCATCTGCAAAATGTCTTAAGAGTGGAATCAAAACACTGCATTATTAGGAGAATGAGTAAGTCAGCCTTAAAGGGAGTGTCAGGAGAACTGCTAGGAGGGAAAAAAATACCCTGGAGAATTAGTGGAGCAGCACTGACAGGGGGGAAGGAATAAAACTTTGATGGGTTATTGAGGTATATATTAAAGGAAGATCTCACCATGTTTCTTCCAAATTTCACTTCTAACGCACGGTAGGAGTACCTGTCGTCTCACAGGATAGAACTAAATAGCTTTTGTTTTATCGAATGGGGTTTCCTTTTTAAAGCTTTCCTTTGGAACTCTTAAGAAAAAGGTACAGAATCACCTTTAAGCGCATCTTCACCAGCACTAGAAGAGGATCTTTTTTGGTCCTTAATCCATAAAGAGGATTTTTATGTTTGTGTGCATCTGCGCATTCATCATCCATTCAAGAACAGTCAGAATTGTGTATAACACCATGAGAATTACAAAAATTGACAAAACAATTTAATATTACAGCCAGTAAAGCACATTAAAAACAAATAAAACCCTAACAGCTCCTCTGATATTTTAAATGGATTCAAGGGGCTATGAATGTTTGTTCCACCTGAAAGTCTGAGAAAAAAATTCTGTTCAAAGCTATGGAAATGGGTAGCTTTGATCCAAAGCATAGTTAAACATTCGTGTATAGGCATATTGAATTCTCCCCAAAGATGGACCTCTTGGAAAAAGGTGTATGCACACAGGAATAATTATTTGCTTGCAAGATATTTGGGGCAGGGAGACGGAAAAGGCTGCCAACTGCCTTTAGTGATATTACTTATGCTTTCCACTAACTCTTTTATTTTTCCTAATTTTCTCTCTTCTTCCTCCCACTTACCACAGGCTTTCCCACACTTTAATAATCTCACTGTTGCCTTGCAACCTTGGTGTATGAATATATACCTTTGCTTTTGGGAAGAGCAATTAGATCAGAATTTAAGTTTAGGGTGCAGCAATCTAACAACTGCCAGCCTGGTTGATGGAGAGGAGTATTGCAGAGAACCTGGCACAACCAGATTTGCAGGAGCAGCCTGTCCTGCTCACAAACAGTCCCTGACTTAACCACTGGAGTCTTCCCATCTGCTATGTGACTGGCAGAGAAGACTGACCTCTGCTTGGATACATCAAACAGAACGTGTGTCCTCCCAGGGCTTGCACTGGCTCAGGCAACTACAATATTTTCAGCTTTTGTCTTTTCTGATCTGAAGCAGTCACAGACAAATTGTTTGCCAGCTTATCAAGTTGGTTTAGAACTGGAAGCAGGAAACTAGGCACCCATCTTTTGCACCAATCTTTAAAAAGTCCAAAGAATAATTTGATGCATGTTCATCCTCTTACGTAAATAAACAGGAAAGGTTTTATTTCAGTTTCACGTGCACTTACATGCAGGCTAGTTAGGGAGGTAAAAAACCCCAATTTTTCCTTGTGAGGATAAACATTTTCAAAAACCTAATTAATCAACATTTGTAAATAAAAATATCACCGTCTATTCAAAATTAAACTGAAAGTGACATAAATCATAATTTTACAGTAAAAAGAGATACATATCTAAATACCAAAATTATCATGGTAAAAACAATATTTTCAGTAAAGCATGTTTTTGGGAAAAAATATTGTTTCCATAATGAGATGAAAAAAAGAGTAAAATGATCTTGTTCTTCTCCATTGAGTGGATTATTTAGTTTTAGATTAATTTTTGCATAGGATAATATGCTTAGAAGAATGTACATGAGAAGTGTGCATAAGATCCATTTTCCGTATCCTTTTCTAGAACTGCTCTGAAAATTTCAATGAGACCACAGCATCTAATAGCCTAATTTATTTCTTAACATGGGATTTAAATGCTTTTAATATGTAGATACAGTTAGTTAGTAGTTTTCTAGTCAGAATTTATCCAACACATATCCTATTTTTGGAATGGCAGGAAAGCAGAAGAAAATCTAAAAGCAGTCACTGTCTTCTGTTGGATGAGATGTATCTGTGAAGACCTTTCTACTTAGGAAATGAACTCAGAGCAGCAACTTTTGTCAGTAGCTTATGAAATAGTTAAGCTGTTGACTGGGAGGTGTCAAGTTGTTACACATCAGCTTTTTGAAAGAGAAGAATTCATTTATATGAAGCCTGGGAGGCTCCTAGTTGTTTGCTTGTTTTATACACTGTTGAATTGCTTTTCACAGAAAGTGGTCACAAGTATGTTCGACAGATGTCTTATCACCATTTGCTTCTATTCTAACACAGTTCTTAATCTTTGTTTTTCAGTCCCTCTTCCCATAATCACAGCCAGAACATCTGCACGCTGGTTTAAGCAAGCAATTTTCTCTTATTAGGGAGGATAGAAACCAAACTACTGCATTCTAGGAAGACTCTTCATGAAAAGGCTAAGGATATGTAATTTATGCAGAAAGACTGAGTCTTGGTTAAAAAGAAAGAGTCTGAAAAAGTCAGGATTTGTTGTCAATAGTTTCAGTCCCATCTGGTGATACCTTCCACAGCAGTGCATTGTAGTTGGAATTCCAAAGCTGGTGTCAGCTCTGGTTTTGGGATTGCAGTAAGAAAGAAGAAACTGGTAAATGTTGAGGTAGAGCAGGTGAAGACTATGTTTTCAAAAAAAGTACCTGATGTTAAACTTACTTTATATAGGGCTGTTTGTTCCCTGTATGTTTAAGACTCTTGCTTTTAGAAGAAGTAACCATCTCTTCCTGTCAGAGGACCTCACATTATGCAAGTTCATTCATTGACTTAGCAAACTCCCTGAGGAGCACAGCTGGGTTGTTTTTCCCCCAATTCTGCTGCTGCACAAATCTAGCCGCTGTACTTGTTGGGAATCTCCCTTTTACTGGCAGGCTAAATTGACCCACATATTTTCAAACATTTCTTACCATCCTAATCTCACCATTGTATGAGTACTGTTACTCATCTCAGAGACCTGTATTCCTTGACGTATTTGTAGACTCCATGTCCCTCCCAACCCTGCTTTGTCAGGCTGAAGTAACAGTTTGTCTTGTCTAATCTTGTAAACAAACCCATATCTCCAAGACTGTGCTGGAGCCCCATGCCCAGTGGGCTCATGTTCCATAATGAGTTTAACACTCCTAAATTACTGTTTGCTAACTGGATCTGAGAGTCTCTTTTTTATTGCAAAGATTTAGGGAAAGTGATTAGTGATTTTGAAGGCCTCTGTCTTGAAGGTCTTGGAAGTGCTGGTTTTTCAGTCCAGCTTTTTATTTATTTATTTATTTTTAAAATTTTTTTTTGTGTGTGTGTGTTGTTGCTTCTCAAACATCTGTGAGTTTTCTAAGTCTGAGAAAACAGAATCACCAAGCACTTGATATAGGGTATCTTTTTTGGAGTGAGTGGAGGGGGAGACACTCAAGTCAATCTAAAATGCATATAAAGCTGAAGCAAAACTCCACTCTTAAAAAGGCAACTGCCCCGATTACTGGGCAATTTCACCTAGATCTCTGCATCCTTTTTATGTGGCTATAGCCTGTATTTTTAATTCAACTTTCTTAACCTGTTGCCCTTCCATCCTCTGTGACACTGAACAGATGGGTGGCAGCAGGAGCAGCCCTGGTTCTTTGCTGACTTTTGGCAGCCTAAGGAAGGGAAAATGGAGATCAGTTCACAGCGAAGCCCTAGCACACTATCAAGGAGATTAGGGTAAAAACAGCTATATGTCCTCTGATTTGCCCTGTGAGTAGTGTAGTTCACACACTGGCCTGTCATCCATGTTAGTTCTTCAAAAGGAAGATGGAACAGAGCCAGAAAAGCACTCATTTGTGTATTTATTTCATGTATATTAAAATATCATGCTGAAGTGTAGTGCCAGTGATGCTAAGGGGCTGAGGGTCTCCTTTCACCCATAGCTAAAGGATTAGAACAGGGATTACCTTCTAGATCATTAGTCTACTGCTGTGCAGGAATAAAGAAATCCAGCCGAGTAGACTACTTGGGTCATCGCTCTTTGATTTATGATTCATACTCTGTTCAGTACAGGTGAGAATACAAGTGCTCAATGTACCCTACTTTCATAGAGAAGGGGTTTGATTCTGTAAAGATCAAATTTAATTGGGTATTGCACATTCTGTAACTTTCAGGGTCCATTTAAATGTATTTTCCCAAAGAATGGCTAATTCAAAATTTCATTTCCCTAGCCTTAGCACTGTTGAATAGCTTTTTCACATTTGTAATGTTCTGAAGGGTTCTGGAATCATATATGAGGTAATTAGATTGCTTTTCGATGTTGGAACAAACAGAACTTCACCTGGTAAAGTCAGAGTGACATTTCAATGGGACTTTTCCTTGGCTATGCTTTATAAATAGGTTTGTAGGATCTGATTAGTAAGAAAGTCCACGTCCACTAGACAACTTATCTCTGTAAAAAGAACTAATCCATATAAATATTCTATGTTATATTTCTAATTACATTACCTCTTACAATTCCCTGAGAGAAATCTATCAGAAATTCCGCTTCAAAGACATATTAGGTTTTATACTAATTTTTGTTTGTTGAATGATGCTCCTCAGTGTAAAAACAGCATGCTACATAATTATAATCCATACAGACTATTAAATTATTTTCTGTTAAAAAGTGAAGAAATCAATGAAGGAGAACCTTTCCTGCCCCAGCTTTATTCTGCAGCTGCAACGGCAGACCACAGCAGAAAATATTACGGATTTCTGCACTCTTTCTGGTAAAATTTAAAGCAGATTTTAAGCTGTTATTTTTACATGGTGTGATTAAATTTTGCAAGAGTTGTGTATCAATAGAGGACTTTTGGCAGGCTCAGGAACCACAGTCTTCCAAATTCAGCCCACGACATAGGTACAGAGTAAAGAGCATTCTTTTTGGATAGCTCTGACTGGTCAAGACTTTTTTTCTAGTGTGCATTTCCCTGAGTACCTATTATTATTTTAGGCTTCTTTTTATTACTGGACATAAACAAAGGAATCTGAAAGAACATCTCATTGTAACTTATTTACATCACAAGATGCATCATAGAGTGAGACTACAAGAAAGAGACAACTTCATGGAGTATTATCTATTGTGGGCAAATCTGCTACTGAAAAAAATAAGAACAATTTGAGTCCTTATTAATTTTTAAGTAAAATCTGATACTTAATTGAAGAATTGTTAAACATTTACATATTTTCCCTAGTTTCTACATTGTCATCTTCAAAAACAGAGACTTGGTTAGGTCTAATTTTCTGAGATTTTCAGCTCAGATGTTGGGAAATCTTCTGTTTATTTTATGCTTAGATGCACTAGATACTCCCTATAAATCTGCTAGAGTAATTGCCTATATCCAAAATATCTAACAAAAAATTAATTCATAATTTTTTTTTTGCTTTTTGATCTGTTTCTTCTATGACAGCTTTTCAGATATGTGTTGATTAAAGACTTTAATTCAGGCAGTAATTTTAAGTGTACATATAACAAGTTACCAATGACATCTGTTGTCATTTTCCTTTTGCATTCTTCAGTTTAGATACAAACTTAAACTGGTACATATTGCTAATTTTTTGAACAAGGAAAAAGCATATAACCAAATAAGAGTAAATTGAAAAAGAACTTTTGTTCTATTTGTACTTGGTAGTGGTAGAAAGTTTTAAGCTGAACCATTCAAACACACACACCAAAATTTATTACAACTTTTTAAAGCTAGTTGCACTGTAACCCAGGCAAATGAGTATTTTCAGTCTTTTTTTCCTTTTGATAATATTCACTGCCAGCAAACAAAAATTCCAAGAAGCTGGATTTTGAAGAGTGTCTCAAATAATCTGATTTAGTTAGGAGACAATTGATTTAATTAATGAACTGCTCATCTCTGGATAAAATATTTGAAGAATATTTGGAAGTAAAGTACTTTTCAGATACACAACTATCTTTCTATTTTGATGAAGGAGCCAGCATATCTATGACTTGTCTGAATTACTGTGGCTTACAGGAATGTGACCCTTTCTCCAGAGGCACAACTGCTGTAGCCACATCTTGGATGCAGCTCACTGTTATTACTTATGTCAAAAGTAATTGTGTAGAGTTACATTTAATTACTGTGAAGATTGTGATTTCAGGTGTTTCCTGGTACTTCATATTCCTGGTTTAATTTATTTTAGTTATGAAGATCTTAATCTTAAAAATGTTTCCTTAATCATGTAGACATAAAGACCTGTTACTATAACTGTAGAATGTAATCACAATCACCACTTTTGTATTTGTTTATTGAGTCTTATAGTAGGTATATAATGCATAGGGACTAAAAAGTAGTAGCTTGGTGAATTGCATTTTTATTTTTATTTTAAATACAGCTTCAAAATAAAGCAGCACCTAAAGGTTTAGATAGTTTCCTTCCATAATTTTCATAATTTCCTTTTTATTCCATCAAGAGTAAATACATAGGGGAAAGAAAGCATACACTAAAAGGATAATGCTTGTGGAAGACAAGTTTGTGTAAATTAGCAGAGAATAAATTTAGGTGAGAAATGAGATGAAGTTTCTAGCTATCATAGAGCTGAAATTATGGAAGCGTGTTCCAATTTGAATTTTAAGTTGCTACTTCATAAATTTAGTGCATTTATGAAACTGGCAATTTGGTATGGTTCTTCTATGATAGCAAGGACTGGATTTCAAATATCCAAGGGCTCTGAGTGCCCTATTCCAAGTAAGAAAATCACGTATCAGCAAATAGTAAAGCTTTTCACTATGGATGTCTGTTATTTGTTGAACTAACTGAGTTTCACACTGGCTGTTTTGTTGTATAGATTTACAGACTGAGAGAAACTTAGATGGTTGACAATATTGCAGATGTACTGATTTTAGTTTTTAAAATATATCAGTAAATGCAGATATGTAGAGAATAATTAATATTTTGGGCCACAAAAGACCTCCAGAGAAAGTGAAATCTCTGTTGTTATGAAATACATAAAAAATATCTCTCTGAACTAAGGAAGTCTACTGTATTAGGTAGAAAAAATTAGCTCGTTGCCATTTTTATGATAAATAAAATAAATTAGGAAAATCTGTTTTGCTGCATGTTTATTAATTCCCTCAATGTACATAAAAATAAATACAGATATATTCCAACATACCTTTGCATCCATAGCTCTCTTTCTAATTCTTGGCAGGTGTTGGACTTTCCAGGGAAAATGATGGTTTGAAGGAAACCATCCAGCATAAAGCATAAACATAGTTAATCAAAGCTTTGTTTCCCATTACCTTCAGGTTCATTATATCATCATAGTGAGCCATTGGAATCCAACTTTCATGACTCTTCAGAGAATTTCTTATGGAAAAAAATTACTTTTTAAGTTTGGTTTTGTGTTCCAGAGGTAGGAATGCAGCGCCTGAGTTCAGTGTGGACTTTGTAAGCTCTTGCAAACTCATAGTTACTTGACTGGCTCTATAAATCTACAAAAATGAAAGATATATCCAGATCACACATAATATTGTTCTTGTGCACCCAAAACCCCTCTGACTCTTAGCAACTGGGGATAGATATGAAGGTGGACTATATCACTGTTTTTATGGGTAAGCCAAAGAAAGACCCATATAAGGAAAAAAACTGAATTGAATCCCACTCAAGACAATGAAAAATACTGTGGATTAGGATAGAAATGCAACATTTTGATATTTTGAGATCCTTCTGTATAGTGCTACTCAGAAATAATTTGCTAAACGATTGTATTGAATTAGTTTATTAGAGAAAACAGATACCTGTTTTAGGCATTGTTCTGCTTTTAATTGCTTTTCTATCTGCATGTCACAACTCCATTACAATCACATAAATAATGCATTGTGCCAGGTAATATCTTTATACTTGAGACTTATGACGTAATGCAACATGGTCTAAGAAAAGTATCCATATACATTTAATCATAGCAGTCAGGGTTAGTTGAAGTCCATTTGGTAGAGTGCTCAGAGAGTTTAAATGCATTTAATAGGAAAGAAAAGAATGATCAGGTGAGTCAGTCGTCTCAAATTGTTTCTCATTTATAGTAGTTTAAGATTTAGGACATGTTAATTAGTTTATAATAAAAATTCCTGCCTAAGAGCCAGTTGTTAACACAGCCTCTAGATGAACTGAAGTTCACAATAAGCCCCTACCACAAGATGAGAAATTATTCTGTATCTAAAATACCCTCTTGACCTAGAGAAAGATCCCAACCACGTGTTTCTGGGATGATTCACATACATAATTCAGAGGTGATTAGTTGTACTGGTTTCCATACTCCTCAAGGAATAGGAACGAAATGGAGAAATTAAGAGAGGAAATGTAATTAATGAGCAATGAGGACTGTTAAAAAGGTAGGTCTGATTGCAGCAAGCAACTGGGAAATCTATTAAGACCACAATTAAGTTGTTATTTCATCCAATCTGTAAGAGTTCAACTTGTTAGAATGGCACTCCTGGACAAGACATGATTTTGCAGATGGTGTTATTACTTAAAATGTCAAGGTAAGCCCCCACACTAAAGGGGAAAAAAAGTCAAATGGCCTTTCCTCAGGTGCTTTTTTTCAAATTCATTTCCTACTGAATCTTTTCAGAACCCTTGAATATCTGCTAGCATAAAAATGTCACTCAACCACACATACAGATGCTTCCTCTCCTGCTTGGCAGGGATTTTCTTAGTAGGCGAGCAAGGATAAATATCACCATGGCATTCCCTTAGGAACACTGCATTAATGTGCATTGCAGGACTTTAATGGAGGCTGACTTGGAACAGAAGGGCTGCTTGCCTCCTCTAAGATCATAAAGTACAAGAATTTTACACTTGCAAGGTACAGAAGAAATTACTACAACTCAGCTTGTGCGTATAGCATTACCTACTCCATGATGATATTTGCAGAAGCAGCTTTTATTGGACAAAGTCATGTACTAAAATTGCAGTTCAAGAAGGAAAAACCTTAAAAGGAGTCTGAAGTATGGAATATGAAAAAATAAAATAACGGAGCATCATGCAGTTGATTTAGTGTTTTGCAACATGATCTGTATTTTTTGTAGGCAAGATTGTGTACCGGAAAAAAATAGAAGGTTGACTTCCATTACCTCTGTTTAAGCCCTTAGCTCCTTGTGAGGTCTTCCCATTAATCTCAAAATGCAGGTCAATGATTTCTGCATGTTGCAGTGAGACATTAAGGAACACATTTCAGTGCTATAGAAAATATATCTACCTTTTCTTTAGCCAGCATAATAACAAGGAAATTGACAAAAAAGAGAAGATACACTAATTTTCCCTTTCATTTCATGACATATATTTTGAAGGCGCTTTACAGCACTTTCAGTGAAACTCTTTGCTTAAGAGGTTAAAATATTTGATGATACTAAAATGCACTGACGATATTTCTTGTGATAATTGAATGCATCCATCCTTCTTTCTAACTGTATTCACTCAGATTTCACTGGTATTTTGTATGCATTACAAATGTATTCTTACCTGCACCAGTACAGTGGAAAGACAGAAAAAATTCAATCAATCTAGCAACTGAAAAAATCACTCCAAGCCTTCTACTTGACATCTGGCTCAGTACTGCAAGAGAGATAAACATGTATTACAGGCATTCGGCTAAATAAAGCCTCACTACAGCTGTTATGAAAACTCTGTGGAAGTGATGTCTTTGAAAACTGTCAAAACTCTGTGGCCAGAATCCAGGAATTTCGTAGTTTTACAAAATGAAATTACAAGATTCCAAAAGTTTCTTAGTTATTTCTGGCTCTTACTTTAAGAAAAGCTTGAGTCTGAATGTTTTCCATGGAAAGTGTAATTTTCCTTTGATCTATTAAAGGGTATTGTTTCTCCTCACAGACCTGATTTTATTCACTTCCTCGGTCTGTTTTGGTTGCAACAACCCTGATACCAAGATTCTGCAGATGAGTTAACCTGTGTAGCATGAGAAGTCAAGACTTAAGTCAAATATTTTGAAAGATGCCTGTGGGTGAAACCTGAGATATTTCCTTAGCTGAACATCTGTAAAGTAGGACCAAGAATATACAGAGTGAAATGCAATGTTTAATGTTTGCTAAGCTGGACAGCTATGGTAAACCTAGAGATTACCATTTCCCTTTCAGGTATCAAAATCTATGATTCAAAATGTATTTTATAATATTGACTTCACTTAGTCATGTTCCTAGAAGGAGTATGACACTTCTGAATACTGTTCTACTATATGAATACATTTTTAGCTCTGCAGCTGCTACAAATGCAGGTTGTTGATGCACAGTGTTAATTGGTAAGTACTGGTGAAGAATACAGATTAAAACATAAGCTTGCATGAGCTAATAAAGCTGTGTTTGCTTCTTGATGTGAGGGGCATTAAATAAGTAATTGCAGTAATGAAGGTGTCAGATGACTTGGGGAGAAATCATGACTTTTACTGTTTACAGTCTATCAAAGCCAACTGTTTCCAACTGTGTCTGATTAGTTTTCTTCCCAACAGTTGCTTTGCCGCAGGAGGCTTTCTAGCACTCATTCTACCTTTATTCCCTCCTTGTCTCAATACATCATTGCAATTAAAACTTTGGTTTAAAACTGCAGTTTTATGCTTGTTGAACACCAATGGTTTTACAGAAATTATACCTGTGTGAAACTGGTTGTGGTTGTGCTCCATCGAGGTGAACATAACATAGGCAAATTTCAAATTTGTTCTTTATGCACGTCATGACCAGTAGTAATGGGTTAGATCCTTGGCAGATTTTCCACAGCTTTAAGATTTTTTATCTATTCCACCTCTTCTACAGCTTTACAAAAGTTTTTTCTAGTTTTAATTTTAAAAATCACAGGTATCAAGGAGCTGATGGAAAATTTCAGTCTTACACTGTTTGTTTGAGGGTTTGTTTTCTGTTATTTTGGGTTTGGGGTTTGTTTGTTGTTTTGTTTTTCTTTTCCAGTGCAAAGCAACACAATACAGCAAAAAGAGTCCAATTTGAAAGGATACAAGCCAAATATATTTATATGAAATAATGATCATGATTTATGTCTTTCTGGTATCACAAATAAAAAATGGATTTGTATACACAAAATGGAATTCAGCTTTTTAATACATAGTCAGCTGGGGACAGAACCATGATTCTTTTTACCTTTTCAATGTTTGCGGCATAATTTGGAATAATCATGGTAGAAACCATGATTATGTATTTCATAACTAATTTCTTTTGTACGTTCAGCATCTTGGTGGTGTTTTCATTCTAAGTGGAACGTATATTAAAAATTCCAAGAACAAAAAGGAGTAGCACTACTGATAGCTAAACTCTGATATTTAGTTTGATAGGGGAAATCTGTGTCAGTTTCAACTGGGAAAAAGAAACATATTTCCTCACCCTCACTTTCATTAGAATTGAGATAAATTAGGGGTATATATCCCTTCTGGAATTAATATTTGATACAGATTTTTTGTGTATTATTTTGTGTATTATTTGGGTGGGTGGAGTATTTGTGTTTTAATATAAAGATGTTTATTACCTTCATACATAAATAACCTTCAGTTCATAGAATCACAGAATAATAGAATGGTTTGTGTTCAAAGAGACCTTTAAAGATCATCTTATTTAGCACCCCTGCCTATTTTATCCTAGAAGAAAAGGTATCACACAGTCATTCTTTCGGTTATTTGTGAAATTATGAATTGTTTGAACACGGTTGGTGTCCATACCCTAAACAGAACCCTATGTGAGGTGTTACTGTGCCATCTTACATTAATTGTAAGATACGCTGAAATACTTTGGTCTTTGTCATGGTGAGTTGTAACAAAACAAAAAAACCCTCAGCCTATTGAAATCCTATTTCACACCATTAGACCTCCATTTTGCAACTGTACATCCTTAGTACCTTCTGTCATGAGCTGTAGTTGCACAGAAAAGCTAGAAAAATTATTTGCATGGAAATAAGATTTCCTTCTAAACCAGTGTTACCTGCCAGTCACTAATGGTATGGAAGTGAATCCTAATATTCAACTTTATGCAAGAGTTATTGTTAATTTCAGTTGTCAGAAAATAATGTAAGGAGAGATGACCTGAAAGCATAAGAGATTTTTCTTGAAAGAAATCTATTTATCACAATGTTGGCTGAGCACATCATACATATATAGGCATACAAACAAGGAGACAAATTATGATATATAATATAACTTAATCACAAACCAGTGAGCCTTATTTCATGGAAGACAAAACTGCAATTTGATTCCTTCAGAAGAGAAGAAATCTCAATCAAACCCTATTGTTTTTGGTGACTGGTGACACTACAAAAGATTAGGGAGCTTGATGTAAACTGGTTCTTGGACTGATGACATGTTTCAAGGAGACGTGCTCATTGCCAAGGCGGTGGAAGTGATGGGGACAAGGCAGCTTTCATGGATCCTGCCAGGGCAGAATGTCTACAGCATTTCTAATGTTCTATTCCCAGCTCAGGATCTCAGTAACCTACAAATCCCGGTGAGTGTATTTGGCAGGGTGTACCTTTATTATTTTCTACAGATATGTGCATATGTTCCAGAAAACAGAGAATTGTGGTGGAGTGACAAAGACACAAAGGCAGCCTGGTTTAGCCATACAATAAATCCTTGCTCCTTCTTACACCTTCAGGATAGATGCACCTCACTGTCAACTGTACAACCTGAGAAAATGACAGGTCATAACAGTATCAGTAATCACTGAGTTGAGTTTATAACGTTGTTATACATCAGATAACAATGATAGATAATAATACTGTTTGATTATCCATATAATTTCCCGTTAAAAAGACTGACATCTGTTTCAGGAGAGGCCAGAGTATGTCTCATAACTCATCTACAGGTCCAGAACAGTGAGAGTCTGAGTCCTGCACTCTGGTTTATCCCAGGGATGAAGCAGTAGTGTAGCAATGCTGCTGTCCCCATAAGCACGTTGAACCTGCTCTTTTTACCACCCTGAGGTCAGTGACATAAGCTCTTAAGTGGTTTTCAGGGTCATGAGAGGTGATCCTCATGCTCCATTTTCCCAGCAAAGCACTCCTTTTGCCAAATGACTCCCAACTGTTGTCTGCCATTTTATTGCAGCACATAAAGTGCCAATTGGATTTTTTCCTGCCAGAGGTTTAACATTTATCTTGAATGTCATAAGCTGAATGGCATGTAATATTAATTAAAAACAAGCAATGAAATTATCAATAGACACTGAAAGTCTGATGTGAAATGAATGCTTTAGCTGAAAACAAGATAAAATTAATGGTGTCTTATGTAACTCATTGTAAAAGGCAAAAAATAAGTAAGCGATATTGTGAGAGTAAAATATTGTAAGTTTAGAATGGTCAACAGCAGGAATTATTACATACATATATAATGTATAATAATCTGTATAATAATTATATATTACACAAAATTATTTATACAATAGAGGAAGCAAAAGTAAAATTAATAGAGTAGACCAGATATTATTTAAATATTCAAAAGACTGTTTTTTAAGGTGGTTAAGACTGGATGAAACTGAAACCATGCTGGCAAATAGGAAGCTCACTGTATTATTCAGTAGGTTTTAAATTTAGACTTAAACCTCAAAATTTCATTGGTATCTGAGCAAAAAAGGGTACATAAGGAAGTAGTCATTAAAAAAAAATAGGAGAGAGTCAAAGAAAAGAGCCATATTCTCTTGCTTGACCCTGAAGAAACCTAATGACACACAAAGTGATTCAAACTATTACATTTCCTCATGTCTAAAATTCTGATTCTGGAAGAATCCAGAAACCCCTCCAGCTGCAACAGATTTGATGCTCGCACCTCATAAATATCCACAGAGCGGAGTTGCTGCTGCCTGTTGCATCCACACGTGCTGGACTGCGACTGCTCTCTGAACTCACCTACACATCAGCATCCCACTATTTATCCCACATCCCCAAGGAGTAGTAACATTCCTCCTTTGGCAACACTCTATGAATATCAGCTACTGCCAGATCAGATTCAAGCTCACCTTCTAGTAAGTTGGGTTTGGAAATGGCCAGAAAGGGATGTTCTTGAGCTCTTCTGTTGAAAATACCTCACTCTAAATGGGAGAAAAAAAAAAAAATCAAAAAAAAACCCCTTCATGATGCCAGGAAAAGAGCAAAAATGGATGAGGCTGGGAGAAGCATGGATTCTCAGTACCCTTAGGAAAATTCTGTATTTATTTCATGGGTTTTGAATAAAGGTACAGAATTTTTTAAGAAAGGGAATTGTACTGGCATCTATATCCTGGAATACGAAAAATTAAAAAAAAAAAAAAAAAAAGGAAAAAAAAAAAGAAAAAAAGAAAAAGAAAATCAATCCTAATAGTGTTCAGAAACCTAGCCCTGCTGAATCAGGATGGCCTAGATTGGGAACTGCCTTGGTCAGCACATGCAAGTTTTGCAGATGCTCTGTTGAGCATCCTACTGTGTACAGGAAGCGCTGGCACTCATTGCCAGCAATTTTTGGACATCCAGTTCCATACAATGTTGTGAAAAGCTTTGTTTTTATAAATCAAAGAGCAACAGTGAAAGCAGAAGACTTTCAGTAGCCATCCAACAGTGTGCCTCCCTTTATTCAAAACATGGCAAGAAACGTTTTCTTTCTGTGACTGCTTGTAACATCTGATTGACTACTGGGAGAGATGATTTAGCACAAATGTGACAAGCAGTCCTCTGAAACCAGAAGTCCAAGACAATGGCAATCAAAACACCTTCAGCACTGCCCTGGATAGGGGTCACACAACAAATTCTTTTGGCTAAACTGGATGTTTGGCCAAATTGGCACAGTTCCATTTTAAATCTGTAAACAGTTAGAACTATACTGAGTAAACTTGCCTGAGTAAGTAGGAAGAAGGTCTTAATTGATGTGAGGCTTTGTGAGGAGCATGAAATTCACTTTTCCTGTGTGGGAGCAGGAGTTGTTTCTTTTTTTTTTTTTTTGGGGGGGGGGGGGTGTTTGGTTTTGTTTTTGTTTTTTTGTCACTACCTCAGTGATGTTACTTATTAAAAAGAAAATCTCTGATGACTAGTTGAATCTCTGAAAGGAACAGAGACTTTTTACCAGAACTGCTTTAGACACGATATGTAAAAAGAGAGCAAAAAAGGCTTCAGTCAAAAACTCTTTTCCTCTAGGCAGGTACAAGTACAAACCATAATATCTGACATGTAAGCTGCTAACAGATGACATGAAATTCAATACACCATTAATCTTGTTATTATTAACCTTTGGGATAGTCATTGTTTCTGAAATCTAATAATATTTCATATTGAAATTACAGTGCATAGGTAAGGAGCTCAGAACACTTTAAAGATATTAATTAGAGCTCGTCAAGAGCACTCCTGGGAAGCAGAGCCAGAATCATTAAAATCATCTGACAGAGGAGGAGAAACTATGCTGTAGAAAATATAAGCAACATATTTGATATCGCCACAAAGCCAGAAATTAAATCCAATACACTTGGTTGTCAATTCATTGTTTTAGTTGCTGGGTAGCAGTCTTTTGCATATAAAATATATTAAGAAATGGAAAGTGTCCCCCCAAAAATCCTCACTGCCTAAACTAGAGTTACAGGTGGACAGGTCCTGCAGAGCAGTGCCTGGTGTCAACACAATGGAGGCACATCCTGTGACCCAGCCCCACTCCTCTAGCTGGAAGATAAAATCCATAAAATGCCTGTTCCTCAGCCAATGGCTACAGCAGGGTTTGAGAGGCAAGGCACTTCACTTACTAAAATACTGAATTGCTTACTACAATACTTACTTTAGCAACTAATCCATAAGGATACTTCACTTCATGTTCATATGCTCAGTATAGATTAAGGGAACATAGGTCACTTTCCATGTCTAAAGATGACTTGCAACTGCTACAGAAAAACCCTGAAATTGTTAAACTCTCTGTATGAAGAAGGCTGTAAAGTCATCTAGTAAAAGCCTAATGTATTGATATAAAAATTGTATTTGATATTCAGAATTAAATAAAATTAAATTGCTCCACATTAGGTTTCATGTATTTCAATTTCCTTGTAGAACCTTGTATTTATTTCTTGTATTTATTGTTGCTTATGTTTTCTGTTCAAAACTATAATTGCAATAAACTGAGTTCAAATGGCTGCAACTAGAAGTGAATAAAAGTCCAGCAAAAATGTCTTCTGAATACTATAAGACACATTTACACAATTTCAGAATGGTATTCTGAATAATTTTTGTTTTGGTTTGTTTAAAAGTTACATTTTAAATGAGAATGTTTTTCCAGTAAACTGCACACAAACAGCTATATCGCATTCAGTATTTTAAAGCTCATTTTAACATGTGCTTTTCATAATCACAGAGATCATATTTATATGAAGCTTTTTAAAAATCCTTTTTTAACATTAAATATACTTGATTTTTTTTCTCCTGGAAAGGGAATATTTAAAAAGAGAATTCTCTCAATTAGGGATTTTTACTAGCACTTCTGAAAGCACAAGAACTGACTGAATCCTGTCGGTTCTAACCAGAACTATCTTTAAACATGCAAGGATTTTCTGAAGCAATTTGTGACAGAGGGATTAAAGTTTTCCTTGAGTTTTAGCTTTCCTTTTGCCGTTTTCACTTGAAGCTGCTTTTTTGGGTGTACTGTAGTAGTTTTGTGGAAAAGGGATCTCCTGTGCTGGTTTTTCTAGCTTTCTGTCTACTACTTCTGTTACTAAACTTAAACAAAGTGTTTATACATTTCAAGGCAGATTTTCACTGAGATGCCAGTGTTCTTTTGGTTTTGGTGTTTTGGGTTTTATTAAACATATTTAGAAGACCAGTTAGTAATAGAAATCTTTTAATGACTATATTTGTGCTAATATTTTGTGGTTAAATATATAACTGGACCTAAACATCTGATGAACCTTGACTTTTTATTGACCAATGAAAACCCCTTTACAACTTTCTTCTGCAGAGTTGTTTCCAGCAGGTTATAGGGTGCCATAGAGGAGGGAGCAGAAAGACAAAAAAAATCATTAATAATACTGAAAATATGGAACGCACTTGTGAGCTATATAGGAAGTCCCTCACTTAAAGAGACGTGCACAAGGGTCTATGCATGTAAGCATAAAGATGTCAGTAGATGCTGTAGGTTTCCCACTGTTTGTTTCTCTAAATCAGAGCAGTCCCTTCTACTGAATGCATTGGGCAGTACACTAACTCATGTTATCTGGGAAACTGCACACTTCTTCTCTGCTCTTAACTGATCTCCCTGGTTTTGGTTTATTAAGAACACAGTAATATTCTGTATAGGGTGGTCCAATTGAGCAAAGCTAAACTAGGCTGAAGAGGACAGCTAATGTTATTTAATTCGTTCACTCAAGACCAGCTAAAAAAATACGAACAAATTACATTTCAGATTGTCACAACTGAATATCAGTGAATTATCTTCTGTCATAGTTCTACAGCAAGTAACTCAGATATGTTGAATTGAACTATGAGATATTAAGAAAACAACTTCGATAACAACAAACATCTGAGACTGCAAAATGCAAATAACTTTGAAAAAAGCACAGTGATAATTTCAGATCAATGCTTACTGCTATCTCATTCCTCTGTCAATGTATAACTCACTTCACTGGGTCTCATTATATAGTCTTTCCCTTGTGTGTCGCTGAGACAATAAAAAACCAAAAATATAAATTGTCAAATAAATAAACTTCAGTGTCACGGCTGCCCCAGTTTGACTCTTAAATCTCTGTTCTCTTGAATCCTATATATGTATTATGCTTTCTTAGAGCTTATGAGCTGGAAAACTCTACATCTTTCTACAACTTACTAGGTTAAAAAAAATCTGGGATGCGATTTATCTATATCTGCTTCTATGTGAACTTTTATCAGCTCTAATTGCCTCTCTGCTTTGATGTAGTCATAAAGTCTTTCAACGCTTCCATTCCCTTCCCTCCCACTTGGGAAAATATCCCAATCCTCAGAATCTGACCTTTGGCTTATTTCATGAAGACGAAAGCAGAGAATTTATTCAGGCTCAGAGCAATACTAACGTCATTAACTTACTTCCCACTTTCTGTATATCCCTCAGTGGCTTCACAGAATACTTGATTGGCTTTTTGCTTGTGTATTTAAATGACATAAGACCATATTTTTGCTAGAGAAGTGTCTATTTCCTTTGATTATTTTATTGCATTTGTAGCTTTACCTTTTACTGACATATTTTAAGTTACACATTATTAAGTGATCTTTTTAATTATGTGGCACTTTGCTTTCCAGACCATTTCCAACCTTCCTTCTTCTCCTCCTCCCACTCCAGTACTCCCCCCTTTTCAGCAGCTGTAGCAAAATTGTGTTCCTCTGAATTTAGTTATGGATTGGACAAATGACTTTATTCCAAAACTCCAGGCAGTTGCCACACCATAGGATGGTAGAGACATCAGCCATGATTCTGACTGACTGAGGAGTCAATTATGTCACTATTTCCCTGTCTGATATTTGACAAAACAATGTCTTAACAATTCCAGTGATGGGAGATTCTGACGTTTTCTGCGAAACACCTGCTGTTACTCCACTATCCTAATGGACTATTTTCCTAATTGTCAGCCCACCACTGTTTGCTGCTATTGAGGTGTTCTTTCTTGTACCCTCCCCAGCAGATGTGGGGAACATCTTATAGCACTTGAATTTTTCAAAATCAACATTTAAAACTTATAGATTGTGTCTCATACATAGTTAGGTCCATAAAAGGTCTCCTTGTTTTTCTCTGTCAATTATATTTTCAACATTTCTGGCCACACTTTTTGCTCTGAGTGGTTTTTGCTCAAACCACTTTTTGTGGTTTGCTTTTTATTGTTGTTGTTTTGTTGGTTTGGTTTGGTTTTGTTGGTTTGTTTTTGTCTTTGTTTTTGTTTGGTGGGGGTTTTTTTTTGGTAGAGATTACACCTCTGATAAATCATTTTTGAAGTAAAGGAAAAATAACCCAGGTCGATGTCGGTAGATTTAAAAGTCTGCTTCACATATTTTTCATACTGTGTATTTTTATGGCTAGAATTTACTCCTTTACACATCTCAATATCATGTACTTTTCAAATTACAATAAATTTACAAATTTATTGTAAATTTAAATTTACAGTATCCAGAGACACTTAAATTACATACGTTTGATTTCAAACCTTTCCTCAATCTGCCAAGTTCATTTTTCATTCCTTTTATTTTTTTCTTCCAAATGCATGTGGCCTCTTTGCCTCTAATCCTAATTGCAATTAATAGGATTTTCTATTCTCTTCTTTCATTCATTAAGGAAAATACTCCACACAACATAGCTTTGCAATTAATGGGGGCATACTGGTGATTCTACATCATATACTATCTTCCTCATGTGCATGGATCTTTCCTGATCCAAATGGTTTTGCCCAGGCTTGTACTTCCATAGTTTGTTTACAAGACTGCAGTGGGGGACATCATCAAAGCCTTAACTAAGTCAACAGGTAGTGATTTCCACATATGTCTTCTAGCCTAGTCTGTCATGGAGAACTTTCTGTCCCTCAGAGCAGATGAATTCATTTGTAAGTAATATTACTTCTTTCCATGACCCTCTTCATAGTCCCTTCATATTCATGTTATATATGTGACAAAGGATTATAAGAAAATATTCCAGTATTTAACCACAATATTCTCAGTAACATCATTTAATGACTTTCTCTTATTTTGATTTAAAAAATTAGGTTCTTTTTTTCACACTCCATTGTTTTGATTTTTTTTCTCCAGTCTTCCTTTGATCCTAGCATGAATAACTGTGTCCCCTTCTCAGTTTTAGCACATCTTTCTTTAGTCCATATTGCTTATACCTATCCTGGTGCTTCTATTTTGAATAAAAGGATTTCAAAACCTGAAATTCAGACCTCTATACCATTTTTAGAATTCAATAATATAATCTCAAACAGGTTCCAAAATCCTGCTGCCATGTGCATGCCATGTGCAAGAGAAAAATTCTCTGTATGGCTTGAAAATGTAGAAAGTAGTCTAATCTGTGGAAAAGGAAATATTTGAGACAATATATTCTGGAGACAAGGGATATTCATCTGACACAATAATTTTCAGACTTCTCTGTTCACATATTTAGAGTATCTAGTGAACACAGAAGAAGATTCCATTTCCCACAGTGGTGTTTTTTCTACATTAACTTTTAATGACTCTGTAATGATTGTATGGAATTACTGTCCTGCAGGTGGTTTAAAGGCAATTTCTTTATATCATTTTAATGGTTCAGAACAGATGTGCTTGCTAATCTTCTTGCCAGCTAGGTGCTGCTGTGATGTCTGTATACTACAGTACTTTTGACCATGGTCTGCTCTCCATTTCCAATTAACTCTGTGGGAACTTTTTACCTAAATATGAGTAGGATCAGGCTTTTTGCTGCTGAAGAGGCTCTAGAGAAGCACAAATATCTTTTCACTGTCAAAAATCAAGAGACAAATGAATAAATGCCCATCCTGTCCATGGAATCCCAAGGAGATTTCCCGAATTTGGCAAAATAGCTTCTAGCTTTAAGTTAGGGGCAGTGTTGCTATTTCAAGGCGGAGATGATGTATGGTTACTCCTTTAATAGTTTTAAACTGTGGAAGGAAAAAGCAAGAGCGACAGAAATGTGGCATAATCAGAGCAGTTACATGTCAGTGATTTACACAGTTTGCATGTTACTTGGTTCTAACCAGGAAAGGGATTTTCAACGAACTTCAATGCTATCCGTGTTCTCCTACATGCTGGGGTTCAGCAACTCCCTAATAAATACTTAAAGGCCGCTGTGACACCACTACAACTTGGCAAGATGTATGGAGATGGACTTTCAGCAATTATAGTGAGAAAAATAATAAGGTGAACACCATATCTGATTTTCTGAGCCATAGAAAACTGAAAAATCAGTTTAAAAGATTAGACTTTAAAAATTTATTAGTTAAAATTTTTATTATTTGGCATTAATTTTAAAGGTAATTTTTTCTGGAAAAGCAAAATTCTGAGATTGGAGTTTTTGTGGAAGATTGCTTCTACAGTGATGTGTGTGTCAGAGACAGCAGATCAGAGGGCTGAAATGTGTTCTTAACAGCAGTATTTCAGTCCATCCCAGGTCACCTCACAGTCCTGTTCTGGGACAGAAGAGTTCTGGAGGTGGTTGCTCTCCTTGTATATTCTACTACTGGCCAAATTGTGACATTCAAATATTTGACCTTCATAAAAACAAAGAAAAAAGCAACCATGCTTTGCAGCATTTAGATAAATCTAGTGAACACAGAAGAAGATTCCATTTAAAGTTGGAAGTTCAAAGAAAATTTTAGAATATTTTCAGAACTTCATAAATTTCATTGATTTGAATTAATGATAATGTTTGTGCTAGGCTCATAGATAAATGATATATCATTAATTCAGGTCTAAATACAACAGTGCTTTAGGTTACAGTGTTGATTCAGGTACTGAAGCCAATACTGGAAACACATCAGCCATCTTCCAGTACTTTTAAATGAACAGTCATTTCCAAACAATTAGATAAATGACAAACACTCTCTTATTTAATTTCTGTGATTCTGTTCAAAAGGAAGTGGACAGACAGCTATGGTCAAGTCTTCATCACTTCCTAATACCATTATAACAGTGCTTTTAACTCAAGCCAGCCACAGATATTCCAGAATACACAAAGCAGAGGATGAATTAGACTTGAATGACTGAAAAATTTATGTGAATGTGATGTTACTTCATCACTTCCTAATGCCATAATAACAGGGTTTTTTTAAACTCAAACCAGCCACATATATTCCAGAAGACTCAAAGCAGAAGATGAATTAGATTTGAAAGACTGAAAACTCCATGTGAATGTGATGTTAAAATCAAGTTTCTGGTCTGTGAACAGATTATTAGGCTACTGCTACTGTTACTACTGCTATTGAGAAGATGCTTAGTCCACTATAGCACATCAATTAAAACAGTGGTCTCCAAAGTGTGGCGAGGTGCATAAAACCCAGGAAGTATGCAAGGTAATCCTTCAGGGTACAAGAAGGAAATATTTTTTGTGCCATTAATAAGAAAGATAGAATATTTTTAAAATTGAAAATAGTGCTTATTTTGTCTTTATATCATCCTTGTTAAAATTTCTGCTCTTTGGTACAATTTAGAGTGTGAATTGTATATAGCACACTGTGCATGTACGTAAGTTATAAATAAATAAATGTAGGTTTGTGGAGAATGTGTAGTCAAAAGTTTTTACCTTGACCAAAGAAGTTTTGAAATCGCTGTGCTATAGGGACTATGATCTCCAGCCACAGGAATATAAAGAATATTCAGTTCAGTATTCATTCAAAAAAAAGAATTACAGTAAATCCCCTGCAGCAGGAAATTTGCTTTTATTTTGAACAGTTATTCTACTTCAAGCCCATGACCTGGACGTATAAAGCCTGTCCCAGGCCTTCACCTTCAATGTGGGAGACTTCAAAACTGAAAATACAGTTTGCCAATAAATATTAAGTTTTGAAGAGCTGTTTCAGCCTAATATAATGACACATGAGTCCTCCTCCTTCCCTCAGCTTCTCTAGACCTTCCTGGGAACTTGCTCAGTCACAGACTGCTCTGGCTCAGAGTGAGGGGAGAGCCCTCTAGAAGACATTTGCATGAACCTGGGCTATCAGAAAGCAATCCTCATTGTGCCAAAGAGACATTGGTAATAAAGATAATTATTTAATTGTAACTACCCCTCATTGTGCTGTGTAGTTTATAATAAAACACAATATAGTAAAAGTGAATAAGATAAGAGAAAATCCTTGTCTAACATTAGTTGGTATAAACCAATGTAGGACAATGTGTTAAGAAACATTGATAGAAGGAAATAAAAGCCTTGATTTTTTACTCAGTACTTGGATGAAGTTTCAACTCTTCTTTGTAGGTTTTCCACGTGCAAAATACATAAAATATCTGAAGATTTGTGTTCCCTTGTCTGCAAGACTCAGATTTCTCTCCCCATTGCCCAGCCTGCACTGCCCATCCATTTGCAACTTCCTTCACTGCTGAATTAGGAACAAGCACTGTAGCTGCAGGTTCTGACCTTGACAGCTACACCAAGATATGCAGGAAAAGAATTGTTAAGATTAGGAGCCTTGCTTGATCTTAGGCTTTGATGATTTAAAGATGACAGCTAATCTCACTCCTGTCAGATGAGGACTTTGAGGGTTTCTGAAAGGACACAGACACCCAGATTTGTCATTCACGTGAGCTTAGGCTGTATAATGCAGCTTTTTTGACCACCATCTATTTTCTAAGTCCTTTAGAGATCCCGCTAAAACTACAGAAATGCAATGTCCTCTTTAAATCATTGACATCAGAAAACTGAAGACCACTATTAAACGACATCTACCTGACTCTTGCTACTCTTTTGCTTTTTTTCAAGAGAAAAGAAAATGTATTTGTTGGAGAATTAGCATTTTAACTATTTTTTTTGGTACAGTGAGTACCCAAAGTGAGTAAGTTTTAAACAAATTGAATGAACTCTAAGTTTCTGGTTTGTTTGATTCTGACTGAGATTGTGCAACTACCATATAACATTAAAAAGTGTCCTTCTTCAATTAGCCAAGAAAAAAAAGAAATTGATCACAAACTAAACAACTCTTCAGGAGTAGGAAAAAAAAATCCAAAAAGCAATAGTTCTAGACTCAGGACTGTGAAGTTCAGGGACAAAACTATTGTGGTGACCTTATAACAAAGGAAAGGTGTTTAATGAAGCAGGATGTATGAGTGGGAGGGGAGTAATTGTAAATTCGGCATTTTCCTTTAACTAAAAAAGTTGGATTTGGAGACTGGGTTTCTACAGGTTTTCATACAAAACACTTCTCATGCCAGATTTATATTCATAGTAGATGAATTAGTTTTATTTAAATTCTCAGCCTGGAAATGTCACTAAAAAATAGATTAATCCAACACCACAGTGGTAGTGCTAACAATCAGATCAAGAAGAAAGACACAAGAAATCATTAATCTTGGAATCATTGAGGTTGGAAATGAACACTGAGATCATCGAGACCAACCATTAACCAAACAATATCAAGTCCAAACTATGTCCCTAATCACTATACAGTGTCCCTAGGCACCACATCTACACCTTTTTAAAAAACCTCCAGGGATATGGACTCAAATACTTCACTGGGAAGCCTTTACCAATGGTTGACAACTCTTTCAGTGAAGATATTTTCCCCTCATATCCAATCTATACCTCATAATATGCAACTTGAGGCTATTTGATCTCGTGATAACACTTTTTACTTGGCAGCAGAGAGTGATAAGGTCACCCTTGAGCCTCCTTTTCTCGAGAAATGAGAGAAAGGAAAGGAAGCAGGAAAGAGAAGGGAGCAAAGAGAATTGTGAGAATACAGGCATAGAAACAGGAAAAAAGGAGAATGGAAAAATAAAAAAGGATGAGGGGAATTGTGAACATAAACAAAAAAAATAGAAGAAAAAATCAGATTTAATACCGGGGAGAAGGAGAAAAGACCAAAGGAAATTGTCTATGATACAAAAGGATACAGTCTGATAGAAAGCAGAAGGCGTGAAATACATGAAATAATATGAGCAGCCAAACGAGGTGAAAAACCCCTATACTTAACCAAATGTATGTATGAGAATGTCAGAAGAGATGCTCTGGTCTCTCTACTGAATGTGGTTGGCAGATAGACCAGGCACTGGTAGTCTGCACAGCCTGGTAAAATGGGAAATATCCCTGAAGTGTGCCTTCCTGAAAAGAGGAGCTACCTGGCATGGTCTTGGTCAGCTGAACCTCCTGAGACATCTGCTCTGTCCCCGGGGCTTGCAGCAACCAGCTGGCACAAGCCATTGAGATAACAATTTTTTTTTTAAATTTCAGAGTGAAGACTGTTACTCTCCTTAGTTAGCAATGGAACCTGTGAGTACACCATCTCCAGGTTTGATTACCACAGTTTCCTATGAGGCACACCTTAGCCATCTGCTGCTGCAGAGCACAGCTGCCCACAACACACCTATGTTTCCAGATTAGCAAAAAATATTTTTGTGGATTGTCAAATAGGCTTCACTGGGTCCTTTGGCTTCCCGGACAGTAAAAATCACCCAAGGAGATGGAAAATAGTGGTGTTTCACATTGTAAACACAGCTTTGAAAGGCAGAGGTTTCTGAGGATAAAATTGACATTTTATGCAACAAATAAATCATTGTCATCTCTTTTTATGCTATCTGTGCAGCCTACATGTATCTCATGCCATAGAGTAGAGAACAAAATGCAGCTTGTTTTGAGTTAGAGCCACTGAGATTACTGCAGCCCACCTGAAGTTGCCAATTGATTTACTTCATGCATGGGACTGAAAAAGGTAAAGCACAATGGGTTTTTTTGGTCCTAAACTGGAAAAGACACCCTGAAATGTTTGCGTTAACTTACCATACTATTGCACTGACATATTATAACCAAACAGAAATAGAGCTGGTGCTACAACTCCTGCAGCTCTATCCAGATAAGAACGCCACATATAATGTAACAAATTAGATAACAGCCATGTCTCTTTTCAGCAGAGAATTACACTGACCCATTGTATCCCCTTATTTCCTTGGGAGCTCTTCTAGAACTTAACCTCAATCTCAGTGCTCAATTACTGGTACATTTCATATAGTCTGCACTTTTTAATTCTGCTTTAGTATCATATTAAAAATATTTTATACAACTCAAAGTCTACTTTCTACTTTATGATAACAACACTTCAATCATTCTGAGAAAAACTGATTTTATGATTATAAAGGATTGAAGGGTAAACAAAAATTTGCTCCAGGGAATATTTTTGAGATAAATTTTGAACCCGAAATTAATTATATTTCTACCTTATAGCTTGCTTCATGAAACACAAGGTAAAATGACTAGAAAATGCAATGTATTTTCCAAAGGTGTGGATGAAAATAGGTATGATATTAGTAAAAAGTCAACTGAAAACAGGAAGGTCTTTGAAATCACAACCATGCTTGACTGAACAGTTGCAAGTGTCCTTTTAGTCACCCTAAAGCTTCTTATTTCAAAGCTACAAAGTAGATGTATTGACAGTTGCACAGGAATGAACTTTAGAGATACATAAAGGCAGCAGAGGTCAACCAAACTCTGAATAAATGTCAAGATGCCAGAGGCTCATGAGCAAGTGCAAGAAATTCAGGCACTGCTGCTGTCCCTGAGACCAGGATAAAGAATTAACAGTACTTCTCATGCAGTGCCTTGGAGTAAAAGCAAAGGGATTCCAAGAGTTTCTTGTCCCAGGAAAGGAAGAAAAGAGGTCAGCACTACCCAGATTCACCACTACTGCCCCAAGGGCAGCCCCTGCCAAATCTTAGCTAGAAAGGGAAAACATACAAAACCTTTCATCTTCAACCACCATCTTTTTCCAGCAAAAGAGTGAAGGACTTGTTCCCTCATCTGTCTTGGCAATTATTTGTACATTTGTACAAATGTAATAAGTGCATGTGTATGTAAACAAAACCTTATGTATGAATCTGTAACACTGCTTTTGCCTTTCAAGCTTTCTGAGAGATAAGAACCAAACTGAGAGTTTCATCCTGCACTTCTGCTGACATCTCTTACAGACTATTTCAGAAACAGAGTTCAGAATGGTGGCAATTGTTTACCTATAGCTGAAAAGCTTAACTATTCACACAGAGTTTGATAACAGATAGCCTTCGGGGGAATAAGTCTGGATAAAATTTTTGTGTCAGTTCAGAAGGATTTATGAGGAAGCTGAATTTTGCTAGTAGCGCACAGTTTGCCCCCACCTGTTATTCTCTCCAAAGCAAAGACAGTCCAGCATTTCACAGCGCCCTCTCAGGACAGAGAAGCTGCTCCAGCAGCTGACCCAGGAGCAGCTGCACAGCACATCCTCACACCACATCTCCTGACATCACTGATAGGCTCGGTGCCTGGCACTTGGGGCTGCATGGGACACTGACTTGACAGCTACACACCTGAATGACATTTACTTGTGGGAGGGATCGCTCAAGGAAGAGCGGCAGATTGTTCCCACAGCCGTGTGGAAACAAGCATTACGTGTTGGTTGCATATAATGTTTTGTTTTCACTTGTTCTGAAGTTGCCCATATGTTTCTCAGATAAAGCCACAAAGCCAGATGGTTCAAATAAAATACATTAAGCAGACTGTCTGCCCTTGTGAGCAGAGGTCATATCCCACCATTAGGAATTGCTAACTGTAAGTAAACACATGGAACTGCAGAAAAAGAGGAGAATGCCTTGAGGAATCAAGTTCAGTGCAACACCTGAGGAAGTAAGTTTGGGCCCAGCCTCTTGGCATGTCAGGCAATCTCACTGGAAGTGCTGAATGGCAGCATTAAGGTATGTCTGTCATGAAATCATGATGTTCAATTGCAGTAATGCATAAGGCTTATCATAAGAGCATGTCTTCTGCTGTGGACATGACTAACACCAGAAGAGAATGGCCACATAAACTCTACAGGTAAACACAGTGCAAAAGCAATGAAGCCGCTTTCAAGATGGGTTTAGAGAACTTACATCTGCATACTTCTTGCTATCTTGCACTAAATCTGTGACCCATGGCACACCTGTATTTCACACACATACTAACCAGACTGAAAATGGCTGATTTGCCTTCCTATGCTGCACTCACACACCCCAGTGGCACAAAGAACATATTTTAATGTAGCCATTAGTTATCCTTGGTTGCATGTACTTCCTGAAGTTTTTTACTGTTCCCTACAACACTTACTTACTTCTGATAAAGTATTAGCTCTGCACTTTTCTCTTTTCATCTAATATGATTCAAAAGCTGTAAGCTCTTCTCTTGCTTTAGGCATCACTGCTTACGAAGCTCAGCTTAACAAAGACTGGTTTGATAGGGCAAGAATGAGGACCCAAGAAAATACAGGCCAGTCAGCCTCACCTCAGTCCCTGAAAAGGTGGTGGAACTAGTCATTCTGGAGGTTGTTATCTGCTTGCATTTCTTGCATTTTCCATTCTAATGACACATCTTTCATAAATCATAAAATCCAGCTGTTTGTTCATAAACCATGAGATGTTACAGGCTAATGTTAAGATCTGCTAATTTCACAGAGTGAATAACTACCTATTTGAGATGAGATACACATTTGGAGATTCTATCCTTGTTTTGAGAGAGTTGTCACAGCTCCTTTAGTAGGACAGATAGCAAGTTTAGCAACATTTCTGCTTTTGACCAACACTTGAGGAATATTTCCGCAGTGTTCACCTCTTGTTTATGCAGATTGAGGAAGTGAAAGCAGATTGGGAAAGATTCACACTGAAAAAGTATGAGCCATCATCTGAGCCAAAATATTTTTATTAAAATACAAGAATCTCAGTTATATTTTTTCCTAGTGAATAAAAATATAAAAGATCAGTTTATTTATACATTAATTTAAACCAGTAATAAACAGAAATATTTCCCAGCTATCTAGAGACTAAGACAACACTCCTTTAAGTATTTCAGTGTATCACAAGAGACATATTCTCATGCAACCAGTGCTCTGGTGACACATTAATGAGAATGTTATAAATGTCTACAGAGTGCTCACAGAAAAAAGAGGTGACTTTGAAGATATATGGAAATACGAAAGTTGCAAAACTGAGTTTTGCTTGGAAAATTAAGACATTTTTTCACAGATAATATAAGGTAGTAAATATTTCCTGATATCTCTGACAAGTTAAATGAATTTGCTAAATTTGTAAATTGATAAAATCTTAGACCACCAGGCTATTTCATTATCTTGAGGGGCAAGGTCACCAGCACGCACCAGGAAAAGTGTTAGAAAGATCACCAGAAAGTGGCAGTGCAATATGAACATTTATAGAGAATTATAAAGATAGGGAAACCTCAGAATGTAATGGGCAATTCCATGGGGCAATAGCTGGTTTGTATAGCTGGTACCAGTGCTGTGGTAGGCTAAATTCTGTCGGAGTGTTTTTATGAAGTAATCTATACTTTTAAATTAATTGAAATACCTAGTATTAGAAGAATAACTTGTAGCACTACATACTTAAAATTGATCTATTTAATGTAAAATACAGTAGAAATTATTTCCCCTTCACACAGCATTTAAAGTTACAAAGATCCTATAAAACGGAAAAGGCATCAGATATTAAGCTATAAATTATCATATAATAGTTCTGAAATGTGTTTTCCCAACATATATTTTAGGTAAATCAGGTAACCAGGAAATCAGCCTTATTCAGAGTAAATGGGACAATCTCAACAGTCAAATGAAAACAAATTCACATTCAAGAGCATCAGAAAGAAGTGCAGTTGTGCTTTCAGTGTGCAGAACAAAGCTCAATTGAATTTCAATTATTTTATTTCCCTACTATGCTTGAAGAGCAGTTACTTGATTCTATGAAATTGTGATAGTAATAATATATTATTGTGATTACCATGTCAACAACATTTAAGAACTTATGTTTTCTAAATTTTGTTTGAAATGCTTGAATTTCTTTCCTCATGTCCTCTACATACTGCAAGTACTCTTTTTTGCAGGGTTGCCTCCTGATATGGCTTAACACCAGACAGCAGCCAAGTTCCACACATTCACTTGCTCACTGTCCTCCACTCCCCATCCCAGTTGTATGGGGAAGAGAACTGGGAAAAGGATTGAAATAGTTGGGGATTGAAATAGTTTAAGAACCCTTTAAGAACCCAGTTTAAGAGCCCTTTTGAAATAAAGTGAGATATATTTGTAATAATGATTTAGGAGATAAAAAGAGAGAGAAGAACAAAACCCCCCAAAAACCCCAAATCACTAGTTGCTCACCACCTGCTGACTGATCCCCAGCCTGTTACTGAGCAAGGATTGGCCTCTCCCTGTCAATTACCTCCAGTTCACATTCTGAACATGATGTTTTATGGTATGGAATATCCCTTAGGACTGTTTGAATCTGCTTTTCTGACCGTGCTCCCTTCTAGTTTTTAGTGCATGTCCTCACTGGCAGAGCATGGGAAATTGAAATGTGCTTGACTTAAGGTATATACTAGCCAGCAACCACTGAAACATCAGTGTGTTATCAACAATAATCTCATTATCTAAACAGACCACACTGTGTCAGCTACTAGGAAGAAAAATAGCTGTATCCCCGTCAAAACCAGGACATTATCCACCTGTTATTCTATAGCATTTGAGTCACACCCAGGTCCCACATTTTCTAACACATCCCAGTTAACCATCATCACCTTTCCTGTCTTGTGATATGTATACACAGATAGCATTCACTTCATCTATGGGCAAATCCCTATAAAATATCTAATGAGTTTTTAGTCCATGGTTCTGGACATCGTTGGTTGTAACAGTCTTTCAGGGCAGGAAATATTGTGTTTGGAATTGGATTGTAGCATGCTGAAGTCAAATCTGATCCCATCACCTCTGAGATTGTGTGGTTTCAGCAAAATTAATTTTTCATTAATCTGGGTGATTTTTACTGTCATACACTTGATAGTGTGATTGAAGGGGAGTTGGATTGAGATCCACAAATCCAAAGGGGCAGAGACAGGCCCCATGAGTTGACAGGAGTGTGGTAGAGTCAATCTTCCACAACTCCCCATGTTTGTATTTCGGCCATTGTCCTTCATACCACGTAGACTTTAGCTGACTGCCTTGATAACCGCAGCACTTTCCACGTTCACATAGAGTCCACTCCTCAATCATGATCCTATCTATACATTCCATCTCCTCCTGGAGGTCAGTATATAGATAAAGTATTGGCCATTTTCCTCCTTCAGCAATGTCTAAAGCCAGGTGAATAGCTTTCACCTCTGCAAACTGACTTCATATTCCCTTCTTCTTCAGTGGTTTCCAGACTTGTCCTAGAGGACTCCATATAGATGTCTTCTACCTCCAAGGCTTTCCTACAACATGGCAGTAGGAAATTATCAGTAAACAGCGCATATTGCTTCTCACTTTCTGATAATTTATTATACACTGAGACCTCTTCAGCAGGGTTTCACCTGCGCTGAACTATCTCCTGTCTTGTTCAAAGGCTTGTCATTGCTCAGGGCCCTGTATGAAATAATTCTTCTTCCAGGTCACTTGATAGAGAAGGCTGACAATCAGACTGTCGTTTGGAACCTGCATTCTCTAAAAAGCCACGATGCTTAAGAAAGCTTTTGTTACTTGGTGGAGATGTAGTTGTTTTGTTGATCACATCCATTGGGATTTGATTATGTCCATCTTTATATTTTGTTCCTAAAAACTGGATCTCCTGTTTGCCTTTCTTAAAAATTTTGTATATAAAAACAGCTTTCGTATGGTTTTTGACTATTTGCTTCCCTTTCTGAACTACTTCTTTTGGATTGTTGCACACAGTGATGTCATCAGTGTTCTGCATAGGTGTTCTGCAGCTTCACCCTTATCCAGTGCAGTCTGGATCAGCCCATGGCAGACAGCAGGGCTGTGTTTCTATCTCTGGAGCAGTCATCTCCAGGTGTACTGGGGGCTTCTCTAGGGGAAAGTGAACTGGGATCTGCACTCTGCTTCCAAAGAGATTGAGAAAAACACATTAGTGATATAAATTGTGGCATATACTTGCCTGCTTTTGACTCCAATTCGTATGGAAGTTGTAGCATGCTTGGCACAGGAGCACCCAGCAGTGCCATGACTTCATTCAGTCCACAGTGATCTTCTGTTAGTCTCCATTCTCCATTAGAAATTTGTGCTGGCCGTGTGGGAATATTAAAGGCTGAGTGTCCTGTTGATCACTCCTTGGCTCTGCAGTCAACACATCAGCTTATGGATGGGAACTGGGGAGTCTCATCTGGTGTGATATTGTTGGTAGCAATCATGATCTATTGTTCTTCAACCTTCACCAATCCGACAACAGAAGATTCCTCTTAGAGACTGGACAAGGTACACAGCTACCTAATTTCCTCCAAGGCAGCTACACTGAAAGCTCTCCAGTACCATCCTGGGTCCATGGAATAGCCTCTCCTGAGACTGTCTGTGCCAAGGAGGCCCTGCAGGGAGATCTCAGCAAATTACAGGGCTAAGCAATCACCAACACTATGAAGTTTAACAAGGGCAAGCTCCAGATTCTGGAGATAGGATAGGGATCTGGGATAAGGCAATCCTGGATGTACAGACAGATTGGGGAACGAGAGTCTGGAAAGCAGTGTCATGGAGAAGGATCTGGGGATCCGGGGGGGCATAAAGCACAGCATCACAGTCAGGCAAGGGAGGGGATTGTCCCACTCTGCTCTGTACTGCCATTTCAACATTATTGCATACTTAAAGATAACATGGATATAAAATTAAAGCAGTAGTGTAAGAATGCTAAATTTTAAAACAAGTACATAAATTCAAGGTTGGTCCAGTTAGGGAAAGGAATGTTTCTAGAAGAAATTATATGTTCTATCTCATCAAACCCCATACAAATCTGATCCAGAATCTAATACTCTTCTTGGTCACAACTGTGTGTGATGAATTAAGCCAATTGGTCTACATAGAAGGGATCTGTGTAGATCACACAGACCTAATTGTGAGATCAGGTCATGCAACAGAGATCATAAACAGACACAGCTCACAGTGCTTGTGTTAGTTGTCTGCTCAACCAGAATGTCTAGATACAGGCACTGTATTTCAAGGGAGAAGAGAATAAATCCGGGGCCAAAAAATTAATTTATGAGGAATTACTGAGTTCATTAGATGTCAGATTGTCACACTGCTTGTCTTCAGATGTCTTCACACTAACTCTTCAGGCAGAGGTATTAATTCCTTCCTAGTCCAGTAAGGGTAAAATCAATTTAATTTTGCTTTCGTAGAGATCCATACAAGTCTATGACATCATGCTGTCATGATTACATCATATCACATCTTTCCACAATCATAGCTTAGTTATAGGCCATTCAAGTAAGAACTGGAATCGGAATCAATGATCCTTGTGTACCCCCTTCAATTCAGAATATTCTGTGTACTACTTTCCACTGGTTTTTACAAAGCTATCCTGGGGTCTTTCATTTGCACACTGTATAAAGACATCATAAGTCTATGGATAGAGAGGGAAAAACAGTAGGAATTCAGACAATATATTTCTTATAAATGGCAAGTAAATTCATTTTTTAGGGATCAAATTAAATAAAAAAAACAGTGTAAGTGTTCTTTATATTTGAGAAAAGAGTATGAGAAGTAAGAGTTAAAGAAAAAGAGCAAACACAAGTGATGAGATTTTCCCTTCCACCCTTTCAACATCAATGAATATTTTATTGAATTCTGGAAGGCATAAGGGAACATTTTTTTTTTATTCTAAGAAAGGGAATTTTCAATGGGATTTTATATATTTATTCTAGGAGTAGCATTTATTACAACTGCTTTATTTTCTAGTAAAATTTGTTAAAGGCTACAAAACCAGGTCCTTTCTATATTATAAAATGAAGGTGACTATTCAGAGACTATTCTCTTTGGTGTCTCTCTGTTGAGGTACTTGGTCTTTGCCAGTATATTCATCTTCTGCCAGCATCAGTTCCAGTGAAATCAAAACAATGCACTGGGTAACTCTAGCTGATGATTACATGAAGAGTTGTGTAGATTCTTCAAAACTGCACAGCTCATGGAGGCACAGCAGAGTCCAGGTCCTCACATTATCATCTTCTAAACTCTTGTGCTATTATTTTAAAGAATCAAAATGAATAAAAATCATGCTGAAAGTGAGCTTTTTTTTTTTCTTTTCAATGATTTAAAGCTTGTAGTTTCAATTGTGCTGTTTGTTTCCTTGAAACAACTGTTTGTTTTTGCAGTAAATTCAACAAGGCTCATGAGTCACTAAGTTTGAAATTGATTTGGCTTTCTGGAGCAAGCCCCCTATGTATTTCTCCATTTGCTGAAAGGACACAGGCTCACAAGGTTTTCAGTGCTTCTGGTAGCCCAGGGGAGAGCTCTTAATTGGTGAACGTACAAGAAAAAATAATAATTCCCTTGTAAGAAACTTCTCCCCTACAGATGCTATGCTCTATTCTTTTATCTGGGTTGAGCCTGTAAGCAACTGAGTACCTTTAATTCCCTATTGAAATCTGTGGGGGCTGGTAGAAATTCTTTACCACCAGCTCCTTTCAAAAGGAATTTGTGTAACTTGGCTGTTCAGAAGGCTGAGCCCTTGTTGAACTGGTCAGCTATGGTCTGGAACAGGGAGTCCCCACCAGGGGAAAAATGTCACAGCTGACACTACTCTGAGAATATTGAACTATAAGGCCTCTTGAGATCCTTTCCATATAAAATTTTCCTGTGGTCCTAAAACTCCTCTTGATTTTAGACAGTGACGTCAGAGTTCACCAGCTGCTGGATAGAATTCACTCTATATCTAAAAGACTGGGATGGGTGGAACAAAAAGTGTTCAATAGCCTTAGCTAAATATTAGAACCCTAAGTCATTCTTCTGGTTTTTGGTTTAAATTTGTCCTCAGAATAATTTTTATCTCAGGAGGGAAAAGAAGAAAGAGCACACTAATGACCTTTATGTTTTGAAAGGGGTGAGTAAAAACTTATTAAACTGCAGTCAGGAAAAGCTCTTTGCACAGCCAGACAGGGAAATATTTGCAGAGACTTCAAGGTGGGCTTTGGGCAGGAAATGGTTTGGATTCATAAAAGTAGAAAAGTCTAGCTAAATGTTTACCTTGTATATAGCTTGAAGTGGTCAAGTAAAAACAGAAGGTCATATATGACATTTGCAGATATCTCCAGGTAATACTAAATATAGGCAGGAGTCTGTCTTTGGAGCAAGAGGCCTTTACACTGAAACAATGTTAATTTTAGAATTTGCTTCAGTCTCCCCATACTTAATACAAGTGCTTTACATTAAAAGAATATAATTATGAGGTTCAGGAATGCACACATTGTAATCTATATTTTGAAATAACACCCATGACAGTCAATGAGAATTTCTGAAATTACCAGAAAACATATTAACTCTTGAACTGATGGATGATACTAAAATGAGCAAGAAGCAGTTTTGCTGGAATAATAATATTAGACTAGTGGAATACTAGGCTTCCTTTCTTGTCTTTTTAAATTTTTTTTCCCTTTTGAGCATTATGAGGGTTGAAAGTGTAGTCTGATAATATAAGTTTCTCAAGGAAATGTATTTGCATTCAATCAATAATTATGATAATTATAAAATATACAATATGGTTAACTTCACAATCGTTAATGTATTTATCCACAAAAAGTATCCTGTAATGGAAAAATGTATGTTTATTTTCTGTCACATAAGTTGAAGATTTCATTTTGAATGGTATATGGTAAAATTTTAAAGTGGTTTTGTGGGATTAAAATGAAGCAAAATCCACTAAAATATTTTAGGCCACTAAGTACCTTTATAAAATTTGCCAAACATTGAATACCTATGGCAATGCATAGGTAATGTTGACCTCTTGAAGTCAATCTTTTGATTTAGCATTACAACCTAAGCTTCTAATTCCTCCTGGAATTCCATTCCAGCACAGGAACTGCTCTGACTGCTCAAAATTTAGAATGAATTAAATATCCTCCCAAAGTCCCAGACAGGCTGATTAGGAAAGAGCTGCCTTTGCTGACTGGACAATGGCTCAAGGCAGCCTCACAGAGGAGGGTACAAGATATCAAAAGATTTTACATCATCACACCCTTTCATGGCTGAGATCACTGCTCAGCTGGGGAAGCACCTTGTCTGTGGGGCCCCAACCTGTAGATTCCCATGAGCTTTAGACCTTCTCCCAGACTCAGCCACTGCTTACATGAGTGTCTCCTGCTGCCTGCTCATTGTTGGATTGGGGCACTCCATGACTCAGCTGATCATGCAGATGTGCCTAGATCCATGTGCCACCCATGACACCTACATGGGCTGTCAGCTCCAGTGAGGGAGCTGCAGACTTCTTCAGAACTGGGTCAAAGTGAGAAGCAATGCTGATGCTCTGAAATGAAATTTTCCTGAACTCTTTTCTGGAAGGGCCTCATTTTCTTGCTGACTTTGGGAGGAACAGGGTTATTTCATACGGCAGGATTCAGCTCAAAGCAGCTGATCTGACTGCACCTGTATGTGAAAAAGCCAGCTAATGTCCAGCTCAGCTGTCCATGTATATACCTGCTTACTATCATTTGAAATGTCTGTGGCATTCTTTACAGCTTTATACAACTGCACAGAACAGACAAATAAATGCAGCAGGACCTAGGTGAGATACACACCTTTTGGAGCAGCAGATGGAGGCCAGGACTTACACCTCAGAGTGCCTGTTATGGCACAAGGAGCTGGCGTATTGGCAGCTAAGCCAAGCCCAGTGACTGGAAAGGGAGCAGGGGCATCTGATACCTAGAATTCTGACTCCAGACACAAAATTTTAGTCCCACCTGAACTTCAAACTGGATTGCAGCTCATATTCTTAGATGCATGAAACGATATGAGGTTTGATCCAGTTGCCTACAAAACCAGATTTGGTGGCATTTTAGACAAGAGTTTTTTAATATAACTTCTACCTTCACTGATGATCCAATTCGAATGGCACCAGGACACCTAAATGGCAACAAGATCCCTATGTTTATTGAATTCCATCTGTCATCCAAGTTCTATACCTAGTAAACATTCAATGTTTCAAAAGCAGTAGGGGTAGAACCTAGATGTTTGATGGCTTTGTTGCTAAAAGCTGTGAGGAATGAGGGTGGAGAAGGGAAAGGGATAAAATGAAGGAATTAAAATTTTCCACTTTGACCTTCACAATGACTGTTAACTACTGTATAGATCTAATGGTGTCAACAGAGTACAATAGTGCGTTTATCAGTGGTAAACATCTGCTGCTCAGCAGAACTGCCTATCCTCCATGTTTTAGAAAAGACAATAATTTTTTACTTATTTATATACTCGTTGTTATTGATAATAGTATAGCAATGCTGATAGCAATCCAAAGAGAGAGGAATAAAATGAATATTTTCTAGCATAAAAATTTTAACAAATTATACTTTCAGATCAGTCTTTTTTACTCTTCCTGATATTCCTTTGTGGATGTGCTGTATCTGCAGCAGTTCATTAATTGTCAGTAAATCTAATTATGCTATATTTACAATGTCTAATTTACCTTTACTTTCAGCTAATTGGCCTATTAGCTTGATTTGGGGAATAATCAGTTTGAAGTGCTGAGCACACAAATGGAACGGAAGGACAAAAGAACTGAGTAAATCATATCATACAGATTTATTCCTAACCATTTTTTAAAGAAATGTAGTGGCACCCTTCCCCCACTCCCCCTACCCTTTCACTACCTACATGATGAAAAACTGCTATAGGTCAAGTTAAATCTGAAAAGTATGCCAAGCCTATGTCATGTTTTCATCCTTGGAACAGTCTGAAATAATGCAGATTTTGCCTGCTATTTTTATACTACAAACCAAACACATAGAATATCTGAAAGCATCTGAATCTTCAGTCACTACAATCACTACAAGACCATTAAGAGAAAGCGATTATCCAATTTATTTGATTGCATGCTATACATACTCAGAGTTCCTACAAAGGGGTGCTATTAGACAAGTTCTTATTTAGACCATTAGCAAGAACTCAATATCCTGCCTTTTGAAAAATTTTAGCTTGGTATAAATCCAGAACAACTGAATATTTTTCCTCTCCCTCTGATGCAGTTTTCCTCTCCCACACTCCTTGCAGAATGAGGAACTGTATTGGTTCAGGAAAATAGTATTGCAGGTTGTTGAAAACCTCCCACTGTCTAAAAACTATTCATAATAAATGAATAGTTTTATGAGTTATTATACTGGCTAGTTATTATGTAGATCATTATTATAATTAATAATTTATTAAATAAGTAATTTCACCACTGACTTTGCAGTTTTTGCACAAACAGGTGTTTTTTGTGATCTACCTGCGAGATAATAACCTTGTAGAACTGAAATTCTGTGTTAAATATTTTAAAAGATCTTGACATTAATGCTCTGGACACTTCAAGCAAGTTTCTGGTGCTATTTTAAGCTGATGATTGTTTTCAGGAAATAGATCAAGTAACTCCCTTTTCCTCTCTGAAAAGTAATACATGCCATCCACAAGTATTTGTACAATTTGGACCAGAAACACCACCAAACAGTGGAAGCAGCCTGTCTTCCCCTAATTATAAATATGTCATCACTAGTGGCTGCATAGATAACTGCTCTGTTTGGGCAGCTCCAGAGTTCCTACAGCCTTGCTGGCTAAAGGTAAGTAGTCTGTGTTGTATTAGAAGTCCATAGTGTTTTAGAGACAGTGTTTGGACAGAGAAGTGGCAGAAGGATATAGTTACTGTCGTGTTTCAACCATATCAGCAATATGAGATAATTATATGATGGGCTGTGTTTCATCAATTGTGTTATCTGCTACAGTAAAATGTGATTTAAAAAATTGGCCTCAGATTACCAGCCTTTGCTGCAGGTTTTCTGCTGTTTACTTAACTGCTGGGTTTGGTGGTCTTTTTATTATTATTATTATTATTATTATTATTATTATTATTATTATTATTTTTATTTTATTTTATTTTATTTTATTTAGGAATGGTTTGAAAATTTCATTCTAGTAAGAAACACTTGAACTTCAAAAGCCTGCCTCCCTAATGGCATGAGTGAATGTTTTCTAAGAGTAAGTGGTAGTCTTTCTAATCCTTTCAGTTGGAATTGTACTGGATCATATGTTGGGGTATATGTTTTATTGCTCTCATGTTAATATTCGTTTAAGAATTGTATATATTTAGTATTAACTTGTTGGAATTCATCAGTAAAAAGTAACTTCTGTACAAGACCTTCTGTGTAGAATAAAGGGCCATGTTCTCCTTAACTTGTTCTTGAAGAGTGACTGCTATTCTCCTTTGAAGGACCTTTTAACTTGCCAGAAGTAAAGGCAGCTTTTTCATCCCATAAAAGATGGAAAAGAGAACTGTTTCTTTCTTTAGCCTTTTCATACCAAATGTGATTGCTATAATCTTTTTTTATTTGTACAGGTAATCAAGACATAACTGTAGGTATTCTTTGTGTCTAATCAAAATTCCTATATTTTTGTTACAGAGGATCACAATATTGCTGTTCTCTAGATGTATCGATATTACCTGTTTATATATATATATATATATATGTGTGTGTGTGTGTGTGTGTGTGTGTGTGTGTGTGTAATTATAAATTATTTTTCTTCATATTTTATAGGACTTTTCTGCTGGGTGCTGAACATTAGTGTCCTAAGTGTTGTTCAGAATTATGCAGAATAGAAAGGCACTCCTCAGTCCCAGATGACACAGGCAATTTGAAAAGCTGTTCAGCAAGACTACTAGTGATCTCAGTGCACCTAATTCTTGCCTGCTGAGGATTTGGGGTGCTTTAGGACAGATTATCCTAGAAATTATATTTTCTTAATGTTTTCTAAAAGAATAAACTGAAGCAGTAACAAAAAGAAAAAAAGTGAAATCAGGGGTAGGAAAAGTGTTTACAAAATGTCAGTAAAAACCAGAATAGTCAAAAATAAGTTGAGAATTCACAGCTGAAATGGGTTTATATTGTAAACAAACTCTTCTGTCTCCATATTTAGTGAAATGCCAAGAACTGCATTCTTAAAGAATAAGTGGAATCCTCAAAAATGAGATGAATGAAATGAAAAGTGTTTATCACCTGACTTAGTCTCATGCAAGATATAGGAGAGCATTTCAGGTTTCCTGTGTCCAGCATGTCTGCACATTCATGCATAGTTTTTTGTTGTTTTTTTTTTTTTTTCTACAGTAAGAATTAGACAATCCTGCTGCAAAGCTCCTTAACAGAAAAGGCATTCTGCATTCCTCACTCATTTGTCAGCAGTGCGGCGCATCTGAAGTATGGCCACCATCCAAAGAGACAAGGAAAATGGATTAAAGAGTCTGGGTTTTATACCACTGTACTCCATCATCTCTGTATTAAATACTGGACAGAATGATCTTGCAATTATTAGAGCCATATTTTTAGTGAACATATACAGATGTTACAGTTTGAAGCCTGCTACCACATCTTTGACTCATGGCTCTTGTTAGTGCTTTCCTTTCCTACTCTGTGTAAGACAAATGCACAGAAATTCAGCTATTCAGTGCCTAAACTGCAAAGCAAGGTTTTCCCGTCTTAAAAAAAATGTGTCAATTTAACTTATATTACTTGAAAAATAGTTTTTTTCAAAAACTACATGCGTTTAAATTTCAGACTTGTTTACACCAATTAACTCTAAATAAAGAACTGAGCTAATGGACCTTCATATCTGTCATGTTGTGACTAGATTAAGAATATACCTAAGAGCACTATCTTTTTTGAAGTCATGGCATAAAATGTGTGTAGATTTTGTATGTCTCTTTATATTTATATGTCTCAATTCTGACTAGAGATGAGGAATTAAGTTATACTTTAATAGTTTTTCTGTATCTCTGGCACATTTTCCCACTTCTTGCATACCTAATATTACCCTACTGATGAACTGTCAGATTTTGTTTAGCAGTGTTAAATGAAATTATCTTTTTTTTTCACTAGATTAAAAAAAAGGAATTGGGCTGTTAAGACTGAATGGAAACATGATGTCTAGCTCCTTCCAGAAACCAAACTGCACCCAGTGTGTACAGAGCGTAATGATAAGAAGTGGGCCATGCTTTGAAGGCCACAAAACAAATTTGTCACTTCTTGTCACTTTGGTCATATTCTTTTCATGTGGTCCCAGGCTTGTGTTCATTGCACTGGGGACTCAGACCAGAATTTCTTTGCCCTAAAGTTGTCCTGTTCTACAGTTGCTCTTTTCCCTACATCAAATACGAAAGCTGGTCTCTTGTCCAGAGAGGCCTGTTGCCTTTCTTTGAGTTTCTCTGTTAAGACTGGATATTGACAGAAAGGAGTATTGAGTCTGCCTATTTCAAAGGAGAGATATGCATATTTTCCATTTCTTCAGAAGTATTTGGGGAAAATTCAATAAGAGGTGTTTGTTTTCTGTGTTCCAGAGATATTGCTTGTAAGCAGATAATGATCTGATTCATTTTAGGTATTTATCAAGATTTGAGAAATCTACCTTTGAGTTGAAAACTCAAGTCACTCATTAGCTAATTTGCTGTAAGCCAATTGGTTGCAGTCAAAATAAGTTTTCCATTACTTTGTCATCCAATTCCATTTCCAGAGCTACTTGCTAATCTAATTGACAGCAGTATAATGACTACAATCATCACCACATTTCAACAGTTCAATTTTTAGCTCGTGTTTCCCTTTCCTTTTTCCCCTTGGGCTTATCCATTTTTTTTGACATGTGAAGATCTGTGGTCTTCAATTTTTCTTTAAGAGACAATCTTCAGTATTCATCAAAGTAAAACAATATGTCATATATTTCAATCTGGCAACATCATACCTTTTTCTATCTGCTGAAAATAAACTCTTTAATGATTCAGTTCTTACTGGCTCATAATATGTACTCAGTCTCTTCAGCAGGGCAAAGGTCTTTTCACCAAATTTTAAGTAGCTTGGCACAGACACCCTTTAGTGCATACACTCTAAGACGCCATGAAAAAAACAGCCAGGTGTAAACTTCTCAGCTAAAATTGTTAGTTGTCTAAAATGTAACAGCTAAATTAAAAATGTATTTGGAATAATTTTTAAGGGAGTTCAGCACCCTTAGGTGTCAGGCTATATGTTGGCTTTTTTTGTTATTTAATATTGTCATTAGGTAAAACCATGAAAATAAAAATGGAGGTAACATTGAAAGAAGTGGTAAATTGAAAGAAGCAGTAACAAGATCTAAATTATGCCTTTGATAGAAGTCTGTTTTCATTCCAGCCAAGAAGCCTGATAAAGAAAGGAAATGTTGCTGGGTTTTTTGTGACTGTAATCAACAGCCTCAGTTAATAAGCTACAAGTGTAAAGGCAAAATTCCTATTTAAAATAAAATTTCTTCTCCTGAATTTCTGTGAGTTTTTGGAGCAAAATCTCCTAAACCTGGTGCAGTTGCATTGTTTTTTTAGCCTAGCTTTCTTTTTTTCATGTAAAACATTGGACTACAAGGAAAATAAGAGATCACTGCAATTTTTCAGATAAGGATGTCAGTTGTGTGCATTGCTTCCATCTTCCTCACTATCTGGTATTGAAAATGAGCCTGTCATATCAGGTTTCATTTCAGATAATAAGGGAAGTTAAAAATTAACTGGTGCTCCTGCATTCACAGAATCCAACCTTTGTCAAGCAGCAGTTTCCTGTATATTAATGGATTCGAAATTATTCAGGAAATTGGTTGAAAATGACAGAGTCACTGAACATTATTTTAATGTCAAATGACTCGAACAATTCTGTTGGAGTCATCCAGAACACAGAGGTCAAAGCTGCACTGCAGCATGGCAGCTGGTGTGCTTCAGGAGCGACAGACAGTCAACTCCAGTTTGAAATAACTTATAACTGGCAAAGACAAAATGGACCACAGGAAGAAAGTATTCTTTGAAAAAGCTATAGCAATATCATGCAAGCATATCCCACGTGGTCTTTCAGATTCAAAGTGTGGCAGAGCGGTGATCTGACTGCTGGGCTTAAGTCTGTACTTAAATGTGCTAGTGAAAAGGATTCCTCTCTTTCAGACACAAACAGGCTTTCTGTTTGAGTATTCAGAAATCTTCATATCCTACAAGAGAGTAAAAAAAAAAAAAGACAGAGAGAAACAAAATATGATTACGCATCAAAATAAGTTATTGAGTGGTACTGATAATATAAAAGGTTCTCAGGACAATGCCTACTCCCACAAACTTATATAAAATGCAAATTTACTGATAGTAGCTGAGGCACAAGTTTTTCAGCTTCATTATTAGCTTTAATTCTGCCACACGAATTGAACAGTAATTAACTCTGAAGAATTAGGAAATGTAACAACTTCATATACCAACATGTGGATTTCATCTTCTGAAAAAATCCACCCTGATGGTTTTGCAATGAAAAATAACATCAATTGAAACTCAAATAATGAATTAATAGATTGACTCAAGATGGTATAAGTAGTATCACCCATATTTCAAATCACTTTTCCTAAACTAGAAGAGAACTAAGAGGCTTGTATGAAATAAGAACCATATGCTTGTTGAGTCATATTTCATGAGGTAAAAACTATTGTACTTTCATTCTGACACCAATATACGTGTCTTTCACATTGTTTTACTTTGTATAGATGATATCAGAGAAATCTTCTCTTTAGACATATTAAGTTTTCTCAGTTACCTGGCTGTATAATTTAGGATGTGTGCAGAACTCAGCCTACATCATTTAAATGTCATGGCCAAATTGTTGACATCTTGAAATTTTTTCTCTCTTCTGCAGATCACTTTCAATAATACAGTTGCTGCTGGATGATCCTTACAAAGATATTACTGTCAGACTGAAACATGAATGTATATAATCCCATAGGTTTCTGAGAAAAGTAGTAATTTACTTGTGGAACTGGGAAGTCTTCCTAAAACTGAGAGAGAGATCCTAAATCCTGGAAATGCAGAGAAAATAACATGATTTGTGTCCAGACTCATTACTTTGTTCACCAGTGGAAAAATGTTGTTACTCTGACGTCGTTTATTAGCCTTATGTTTGCTTCCACAGCAGGAAGTGAGGATGCAATTGCCCCCTTTATGAAACATTAAAGCATTATTTAGCTTTGTTTAAAATTCTGCCTGGTTTTGGAGATTCATTTTCCATGGTCTGTAATTAAATAAAAAGTTTTTGTGGCAATATGTTCTAACTACACCATGGAACACTGACTTACCATTGTTTTACATATTATTTATAACATACTCTGGTAATCCCTTTGAATTCTTCATTTTCCTCTGCTGTCTTCCCAATGGTTTTGCATGTTTAAAAATAATCAGTGTTTATACATCTCAAGACAGCTGCTGGACTTAGGAACACCAGGGCTACTGTGATTGTCACGTCTTTTTTATTCCAAGCAGACACTATATGCAGGGTGAAAGGAAAACAGAGTAGATTACTGGAAGACATAAAAAATATCTATTATACCCAGCATCTCTACCAGTATATAAAAAAATACCCTCACTTAGATTTGCAGTTGGTAGAAACTGGCAGAACTGATGAGAATTCCTCTCTCTTGAACAATTTATTTGTAGCATGATCTTACACATTCAAGTTGCTTGATTTTAAACCAAGTGTTTAAAATATCACCTATTTGGGTTTTCTTAATACCACTTGGAGCCCACAGACCTGGGTGATCCCAACAGGACTGAAGCAAGATTCCTAAAAGCCGAAGGGAATCCGGGCGGGGAGACCTGTACCAGTGACTCAACGTAGGATACCTCAGTTAAGCTTCTTGTGTTCAAGTTTACCCAGGTGGAAGACTGAGCAGAACAAGAAAAAGGGAGAGGACCTCTGCTAACCTTTGTGTTGGAGCTGAGCATTCAGCCTGCATATTATAAATACTTGATTTTTTAAAAAATTATTTTGACTTGGGGTAGAACTAAATACAATCTATTTTAGTTGTTTCATTTGTGAATGGACTTAATTTAAAATTTTCCATATCTTCTTCTTCCACCTCCCCCCATCACCTTTATTTCAGTCAGAATAATTTGGAAGAAAACTACATATACATGGCAATCACAGAAAAAATACTGCTGCTTCAATTTCTTGGAAGCTGAGATGTTCCTTTAAGTCACTGAAGCATTCACAAGGCAGAATTTACATGACAAACAGGATCTGATCTTTCAAAGTCAAGATAAAAATATACATTATATAAAAAACAGTATCTTAAAATAGGTCTTGTATAAAAGACTGTAATTACCGGCCTAGGACAATATACTTGAAGATGCAATGTAGGCTAGGCTAAGACTCATTAAAATTCGATATTGGCGATTCATGCTCAGAATTCACATGTCCATGCCACATTTCAGATATGTAAACTGTGTCTTTTGTATCAATGGGAAATATCAGTCAAAGCAGTAAGCTATAAAACCCCCCAGAGAGATGATGCTCCATCTGCATATACTAAATTCTTGTATCTTAAGTAGTATTTGAGAAAGATGTTATTTCTGTATAATGTCTGTTTAGTGATTATGCTCTAACAGTGCCTAGAAGGCATAATCCAGCCTAGAGACTGATGTAAAACACTGATAACTGTGTTAAGAAAAAAAAAAAAAGAGTGGAAATTCCCGAAGATGAATACTTTTTAAGGTAAATTAAATGCTAAGAAAGACCCCAAAAGACACTTAAGTAAGCAGACTACTCCAAAATGGTAAATGTTCACTACATTTTACTGTATCATATCAAGGTTTTCCTCTGGTTATTCCCAGGAAACACACCATTCCTCTTGTTCACTGTTCACATTCTCACAAAATGGCAAGCCCTCCTCCCAACATTGCATGTCTAGTAAAGTGCACTTACACTGCTTGTAAAGAAACAAATCCTAGTACCATAGGTAATCCAGAAGAATTTTGAACAGAGCTCATTCACTAAGAGATTAAGGATCTGAGAGCTACTGCTTTTCCTCCCCTAGGAGAACTTCCTCTCTGTCTCTGTTATAACATTTACTCATATTTCTAGTATTTTCCCCATAACGTGGCCTTTAAATTTTTCTACTGAGGTCTTGCACTGACATTAAGAAGTCAAATTATGTAGAATTAACTTATAAAAGTTCTGTAACACAAATCTGTCCTAGAACTTTCTGTCAATCTTTCTTTCTTTCATTTTAAATTCCCTTGACATGTGATAGGATACTCAAAATGATGCCTCGATACTGCAGAAAGAATTTTGCAGAAATATTAAAACTGCAACAGTTGCAGTTCAGAGAATGTGATTTCTGCTTACTTTGTTACAAACATGCTTTATATGAAAGAAAATCTGTGCCCTCAGTTTGCAGCACATCAATAACTCTGTAACCTTACACAGCTGAAGGCCGTGTAGTAATGTGGCTGTGCTCAGCTTGCTGTTCAAACATTTTTTTAAACATCTGCTTCTCTGAGCAGGAGTTAAAAATTATTATAAGCTTACAGCAAACAGGTATAGTGTGTTAGGTATAGTCAGCCAAGGCACACAGCCTGAGTTCAATAGACCTTAGAGACATCCACAAGAAAGTTAAAAATCCCAACTTTTCTGGTTTGGAAGCAACTGACTACATTATTTACATCTTCAAATGCTTACAGATATCCTTACTGAGTGGTGTCATGGACAACAGTTGATAGGGACAAAAGCCTGAATAACAAATGACAACTTGGACTACATAGTTTGCTTTTTTTTTTTTTCCCCCCTCCTCCCATCAAAACTTATATTTTCTACAATAAAAGAATCAATTAACAGCACTGGACAACCAAACTCCTATGACTGTCACTATCTCTGCAACCAAAATCTCATTTTGGTCTTTTTACATATATGAAAGATTATCTTTTTGAGACAAAAAAAAGGGGAAAAAAACCCTCAGAATCATAAACTCTTGAGAATGTACTCAGTGTCTCTTTCCACAAGTTAGCTGAAAATGTTTGCTATGCTGAAACAAAGTGATTCTTTGAAGCCACCTATCAGGTCCTCCAGGAGGTACAGATTATGTCTGTATATTGCTAAATAAAATAGTCAGAGGAAGAATTTGAGCATCAGATCTCTGTTTGTCCCTATGTCTGGCTTTTTTACATTATTTCTGCTGTGTTTGTCTGTGTATTTGAGTGCCAAAGGATTCAAAGACTATAAATATGCATGGTAAGGAAGGGCTGAACAAACTTTAAAACCCATACTCTTGGTCTGAAAATACTGTGTAAACTTTTCCAAGAGTTCCAAATACAATCCAACCCGGGAAAAACCACATGAGTTGATGGTGTCCAAACAAGTGTTACAACCTCATAGGCCTCTTTGTATATGAGATCTCACAATGATATATACAGTACTGTGTGCTGGCAGATTAAAAGCAGGGGTTAACAGTTTGGAGGATTGCAAGGAACAATTGAAAAATCAAAAAAGATTTTTAAGCAAAGATAATGCATTTCAAAAAATGTACTTCTGTATACTTGTTTACTTTTATCATTGTATCAGATTGACATTTGTATAAGTATGAAAAAATATAACAATTCTAAATCATAACCTTAGCTACTGGTAAGAACCCTGAAATCCAAGGCATACTTTCACCAGTGATAGCCTTGGTATATTAACCTAAAAGAAATTTTATCATTGCCAGGTATTTGGAGAATATTGAATACTAAAACATTTCTTACGCATGAATAAATTGTAATGCCAAGCTGTGTGACAAAAAAACCACCTGGACATAAAAAAAAAAAGTTTGAAGTGCTTTGTGTTTTAATATTTCAAACATTTCTTACCAGTATTTCCTGCCATCACTTTCTTGTGATGTTTGTCTGGAATATAACTTTCCTGCATGAGAATGAGAATCTAAGTTAATTTTGTGGTTTCATTACTAGTTCACTTTCTACTCCAGTCCCAAACACTGTCTGAATACTTTACAGGTTAGAGAAAAAGAAGAAATAATCTCAACTTCTGGACTTGTATCTTGTCTTTCCTCCATTGTAATAGTAAATATTTTGCGCTTAGGGTATTGGAATGAGCATCAAATTGAGACAAAATTCTGTCAGTAGTCCTTGTGGTAGCAAATTTCATCATGGATCATGTATCTGGCTGCTCTGGCTGCTGCAGATGTGCCTCTTGGGATATTCCCAAAGTAGGATGCAGGCTGTTGCTGGCATGTTACAGATGGGATACTCAGTGGTAATGCTTCAGTTTGGCAATTCCCAAAGGGCACTCACCAGACCCGTGTTTTAAAGTGCTTTGTTGTAGACAAAACCAAGAAGTCTTCAGGAGTTAGAAGAAAAAGTGATTGCCTTGACAGGTTTTAGATAACAAGAAGAAAAGGCTTCTCACCCCTGCTCCTCCCAGAGCCTTAGAGAGCAAAAGTCAAGACTCTTACCTTAGACTGAAAAAGGGAAGATGAAAAGCTTTTCACATGACTACCCAAGCTGAGATCTCTTTTCCACTATGTGCAGTCACAGAGGGAATGTGTGGGCCCTTTATTTGTTCTTTTGTACAAAGCTTTTCATGATACAATCCTATCTTTGAAGACAGTGATAAGAAAATGTACGGATATAATAAAACCAATTAGAAAGAACAATGCATATATGGTTTTAATATATATTATTGCTCTCAACTCAGCAACTTTTCATGCAGAAAATATTATCAGTTTTAAAGAAAAAGATTGAGTGGAAAGGATCACAAATTGATTTTAAATGGTTGCAAGAACAAAAGCTACTGGGTGGTTGGCTTTTTTATTTTTTTAAGCATACTGTGAATCAGGCAAGATCTAAAAATAAGAAAGATCTAGCTAAATGCAAAACACATACTGTGTTCATGAGACGAATCTCAAAATGAAATACAATAAAATTATCAGCCAGTAATGAAATAAAGAAAAGAAATATAGATCTGTGCCTGCTGTTCAGAATGTGAGAAATTGAATCATGACTGGGCTAAGTGAAAAAATACATCGAATTCCTCCAGAGGACACTGTGTATAAGCAGTTAAAGGAATGTGCCGCGTTCTACTCTACATTTTTCCAGATAAAAGTATCATAGCATATATTTACTGTGATGCTGTAATAGTGAGGGGAATTCGTGAACAACTCAGTTGTTCTGATGTTGGATATGACTAGAATAGAGTCTTGGCTTGCAAGTGAAAGATTAGTACAATTAAAGGCCTTCAAGTGGTTCAAAAATCACTTGAACAGTCCTATTAAGAGTGGGAGTTCACCTTTGATATGAAAGGACCAAGTCTGGAACATATTCATGATAATAACACATTACTATGAAAACACCAGCAATTTTTTTCAAAAAAGCACCCTTTAGGAGCCAAGCTTCGCCTGGTTTTTTGCTGAACTCTGGCATTTTTTTCCATCAAAGACCTGGTGAGGTGCTAAACCTCCATAACTGGAACCAAGAGAGTGTTTCGCTACCTGAGAAAATCTGGGACTGGAATTCTACCACTCCTTCTCCAAAGGATTATACGGGGAAGTGTCACAGTTGCAGTTATTTGGGGGGGTTATGTCTTCTGTTTATATCAAGAGCACAACCAGATACGTGCAACTTCAGGTAGCACTGCCTGATGAGAGCAGGAAAGGAATTGCACGCAGCCTGTTCTGTTTCCTGCACAATGCAACAAAAACCTGTGGCAATGACAAATAAATTCAATAAACCAAATAACATTTGACTTCAGAGTCTCAAAACCAGTTTCTATAAAGTAAAAATGTGGTTTTTATAACCCTCTCTGTCTGCAGTGCACAAAGCAAAATGATGAAAACAGCAATAGGTTTCATTCTCGGCCTGCAACCCAGTATTTCCTGGCCAATATCACTAAACTTTGTCCACCCAGTTCCTTGCTTCCCTAATTTTGTGAGTCTGTCTGCAGACTGCAACAGCCTTTATCTTGGTCCCAGTATGTTTTAAACCCACTCACTCTCACTTCTGCCAACCTCAGCATCTGTAAGATTTTAGAATTTGATTGTTTCTAAATTCAGGGATGATGAGGCTGCAGGCCACTAGCTTGTTTGGACACAGGTTATTTTGCTTCTGTCTCCTTTGTTCTCCAGTGCCACTTGAGAATAAATAGCAGCTCTTATTTGTTCTTTGAAGGACCTGATATTTGCAGTGGTTTTGTTTCCTGTCGTTTTTCACTTGCAGCTTCCTCTGATTTAGCTCTGTGCATTCAGGCTGGATAATAGCAAGGCCATCTGAAATCTGCATATTTGTAGTAAATAAAGCAGATATCATCTTTATTCTGCAGAATACATAAAAAAGCAAAAAACCCCAAATAAATGCCTAATTGCTTCTTGTATTTCTAACCTTTGACATGGCTCACTCAGATTTTTAACCAAACAGCAGGAAAAAGACTAAGTGGAGCTTCATTTTGAAAAAAGCCTTCATTTTGTTTGTATAGATCTTTGTTTTGCTGGTGTGTTCATGTTCTTTAAAAAACACATTTTCTGTATCATTCACTAAGTAAATGAAATAAAGACTTGACCTCACAATGTTCTGCAGATGCAAGAAGGAAATGAAATCTCACCTCCTCAGTTTTTTGTAATTCAATTCTTCCCCTGAGAAAGGACCTAGTACTCAGCTATTAATGTTACACATAAATGAAAGAAGGTTTTTATTACCATCCACACCAGCATCCGTAGAACTGTGTATATTGTTTTCCTTTTAGAAATTTTGTTGGTATTTTTTTTTTAGTGATTGAATATCACGTTTTCTCAACAATCCACAGGGGGAAACTAAGGAATCTGGGGAGGAACTACAAAATATAAAAATAAAATAAAATAAAACAAAACAAAAATAAAATAAAATAAAATAATTTATTAATTTCTCCTGACTAGCAAAGAGGAGATCATAGGTCTGATTACTGTAACTATTCTTCTGGGTAAGCAAACAATAGAATTATCAATAAAAAGATCAGATGAAAATGTGCAAAAAACTTAGCTGACAAAGAGCGTCCATGTCAGAAAGGGCCCTGACATTAATTGCAGCAGAAGCAAGTCCGAAGTTGGTAAATTCCTATTGTGCGTTTCTTACAGGCTTCATCTGCAAATACCTTCAGGACTGATCTAGCACAACAGACTGATGAAATGACAGGTACTTTATTGCGAAGACCAAACCTTCGAATACTGTCATGATTTTCTGTTCTAGGTGTCAAATCGTGATGCTGAGATACACAGTAGAAAAATTACATGTATGCATAAACAATCTACATGCTGCTTTTGTCTGTTAGAACATGAAACAAGATATTGAAGAATAAGTTTTGCTGTGTTGCAGGGTTTGTATTCAGATTTCATAGAAATAATGTAACAAATAGTAACAACAAAATAATCATCAAGAAGGCAGCTGGACAAGGGGTGCATCGATTATAAGCAATCCACCACAACAGAGATTTTTGTTGTTGACTGCATTGCAGTAACAAGGCACCTTGTGATGTCTGATCACTCAAAGATGGACTGGACAGCCAAACCAGGAAAGTGCTGCTCTGGTGTTTTCCATGTTTGTATTTCTTGCCTAGATCCTGGATCTATTATTTTACTTTAAAATTTGCCTTGGCAGAGACAGACTCTGTCTGTTCTTTTTTCAGGTTAACAGTATTATACCTAAACTCCTAGTAGGTAGTGAAGCAGTCAGTTGCCACAGGAATGGGAAAAAAAATGCTGAAGACCAGTCTTGGTACCCCCAACTATATATTGAAGCAACTTGAGAGATTTTGGGCTGTTCCTTTTAATTTCTTTGAGACAAAATATGGATTCAAAGTCAGTGAATGTATATGACTCTATGTCAGATGAATATCTGACTTACTTTCTGTCTATGGAAAACTGTATCAGTTCTTTTTCCCAGGATGGCAAGGCCCAGCTGGTAAGATGACAAGGAAGGTAGCAAGAAAGACAAAACCTGCCCTAAAAGTTTTCAGGAAGACCTTATGAGATTCAGAACTAGTTACGAAAGGAAGGAGTAAATTTTGGGTAGATAGATTTACACTTCGTCTTGTGATGCTTTCATGATTAGGCAAGTGGTGTCTTCTGTCCCAGAGTGGACATTTGGCCTTCCATCTTTTAGAAATAAAAAGAAACATAAACAAAAGGGAAATCTTTCTTAAAGAAAAAAATAAGGAAAAATAAAAAAGAGAGAGAAGTAACTTTTAAAGCTTTGTTGTTTTTTATTTGGGAAAACTAAACATAAAATCCCCAAAGCTGACCCCTGGTTTTTGAAGGTGCTTGGCTTCTTATTACATTATTCTGCTCACTATATTAATTAATTTGTCATCTCTGATGAGCATAGAGGAGATGAACTCAGAAAAGATGCTGCAAAGCAATTGCTTGCAAATATATTGCCTGTATTGAAGAGCACAGATATAACAGCTGCTCCCCTCAGTCTCAGTTTGTACAGTCTCAGTGAGCTGACTAGAGGACATGAGGTAAATGTAGGATATAAACTGCTACTCCTTTTAGTGAAATACAGGGGACTACGATCTGGTATGAAATGTCAGCTGGTAAGGGACATCAGCCCCTGGTGAGGAATGATCACCCAAGACCTAACTACCATTGACCTCACTTAGTGACTCAACAGGTACAAATATTAAATATTAGTCAGCCTATTACAGTAAACTCCTTTAACAATGGTAAGATATATATTTAAAAACAAAGTGTCAGTTTCTTAGCTTTTCTGAGGTATGTTTTACTATCCATCCAATTTTACACTGGAGGAATTAAGTTTGAAATAAGACCAGTATCTTCAAATACATATTCTGAAACTCTGTTAGAATCCATCCAGTTGATAAGAGCCACTAATAGGCACTGTCCCCAATTTCTACTGTCTACAGATAGGTGGAAAGGGTCTGTTAGGAAACAGAAAAGCTGGATGACTGAGACCCAAGGTTAACAAGATCCATAGATTCATTGAACTTGCAATTTTATTTGTCATGATACTGTTAATTGACACTTCTCAAGCACACTTTGCTCATGTGACTTAGAGAGAACAGCAGCAGCCCCTTTGAGCTCTGTGAGCAGCTGCCTGCCTGGGCAGGAGGTGACGCAGCTCCTGGCTTGTCTCCTCACAGGATTTATTTTGAGTATCTCCCTAGGATTCCTCTTGAGTCCTCTGGACATGTTATTGTCTCCACTTACTTGGGTTTCCAGTTTAATATATTTTAATTTCCCATGACACTTGAAAGTCAGTTTTCTGCTTTTTGCAAACAATTAATGATGGTTTATCACCAGGATAAACTGATACATTGTAAGTGACTGTAACTGGATTTCCAGGTAAAGATGGATTCAAACATGACTCTAAACCTTTTAGGGTCTCCATGGTATCATGTCCATGAACGTTTATTTTAAAAATGAAATAAATATATATAGATAATTCAATGCCTGGGAACTGTGACTACAACAGTGGTTATTTTATTGCCAGAGGTCATCTGAACAGACCATTAAAAGATTGTCTCCCAGTTCTGAGTGAACTTCTCAGCATTCGGTTTTCATTTCTTAAATATATATGGATTTTGAGGAAGACTTTTTCCGGAAAGATATAAAAATGTATTTCCACTGTGAAAGCATGCTTGCCAGTTCAACTTATCTCTAGAGAAAATTTAAGATCTTCATGGTGAATTCTTCATGAATACAACAGAGCAATTTTGCATTAATTTCCCCTTACTCATTTTCCCTGCTCTCTTACAGGTTTAACACTATCAAGACTTATTAAATAAATTAGTTTAAGTTTCCAAAGCTAAAAGTGATAAAGGTATCAAGCTCAATCATATAAATTTAATTTATTTAATTATTTTTACCTTTCATAAATATTTGCTGCATGCAGTAGCTATACAGTATTATTACTGCAGTAGTTTTCAAATTTGTTCTCTAATAGAGGATACCAGGGAAGAGAGTAACACCAGTTTGACACATGGGGAGTATTGTAAGTACCATTTGGATTATGACCAAGTTCAGAAAAGGGGTGATCTTTTCAAGGGGTTTTCTTCATTTTCTTTTGATGCTGGTAGGTTGAAATTGGCAAGTTGAGCACATATTGGTCAGAAAATCTTCGCCAACCAGTCTTTCTGCTGATCTTAAAACACACACACAACCTTTCTGCCATGTGTCAGCAGCAACAAAGGCCACAGTTAATTAGTGAGAGTTCACTCCTGAAGACTGAGGAATGCTGTCATCTTTCTTGCATGATTCAATAAAAACCGCTTCTCACCTGCCAATGCGGAGATGCTGTACTACAACTTTTTAGCAGTCAGGTGAACAAAATCTGTACACACACAAACCGTATATTTGATGAGAGAAATTTAGACCACAAGAGAACATCTACTCCAGACCTGTGCACTGAAACAGCACCATGTCTCCACAGAGATTGTAACTAACACTTCTTTGGGGGAATTTTCTTTGGGAGAAGTCACTAATTCACACTGTGTGGCCAGTAAGAGGCCACACATGCCTTGCTATCCACAGCAGAACTTCCGTTAAATCCATAGAAGATATGAGCTGGAAAGACCTTTTGTGTCTTGCAAGAGACTTGCCTCTTTTAGCCCACAGAGGTTTTAGGTTTCCAGTCAAATTTACTCAGCTTTGCCATCATGCAGTAAATGGCTGTTTGAGGAACGGCCTGACAGGCCAGATTACTGCAGGAAGTGGGGTCAGCCCTCAGCAAGGCCCTTAGGCAGAAACACAGATTTGGAAAAAATTAAAAAAAAGTTTATTTTTTGCATGTGCAATAAAAAACTGTTTTATCCACTTTCTTCTTCTGTCATCATCCTTCTGCTTTCCAACCCAGTCCTCAAGTTTCTCTTGATCAATCATTTCTTTGCAGCCAGTTTCCAAGAATGTAGTAATTATTTTGCAAGATGGATGTAATGGTAGAATGTTGAACAGTGTGAAGTGGGCTGTCAGCAAGGTACTGCTCTGAAACACTAGAGACGAAATTGTCAAGGAAAGGTACATATTCAGTAGATATACTTAGAAATTAAATTAATACTATTACTAACTGAAGAAATAATCAATAGTACAGCAAATATTTTTTTTGTCAAAGGTTTGAGCTTTCTTTATCAAATTGAAAATCTGTAACATATAAGTCACAGATTTCTAACTTCAAATATTGTAGGCTTTAAATTAGCAGTGTTTCAGCAGGCATGCCTCTCCAGATATTTAAGGAAACAACAGCAAAGAAGAAGAGGGGAAAATGAAATAATTTTAATTTTTAAAATTTTTAAAAATGAAAAAAAAATTCTGTGATTCCAGTAAGTTCAAGAATGCGCTGTGAAGAAAAAGGATACAGTCAGCACAATATACAAGTGTGCTTGTGCAGCACGTGTCCTCCATGACTCCTCACAGAGCACAGAGAATTTGTAGACATTGATGTTATTAGGGAGGGGGCCTTTATCTGCATGAGGTTGCACTTGATCCAGCTGTTATACAAGCTCTACAACTGCCCACCACCTCCTGCTGTGACCTGCACACTGCCTCCGGGAACTGGCTCACTTTCCTATGCAGCTCTGCCATAGCTGGTCCAGTACCCTACTGGGAAAATAAAGAATACGATTTGATGTCTGTGACAGTTTGGATTAGGGTGGATATGTAACTCTGACTGAAAAGCACATACAGCAATGAAGGCAAAAGAAGAGAAAAAGCAAAATAGCATCTTACTTTCAAGAAAAATCCAACTCTGCCCAACTTTGACAAGCATCCATTTCTGTTTCTATTGCAATACCTATTTTAAGTTGCTGCTCTAAAATAAAAAAAACCACACTATATATTGAAAATTGTCATACATCTGATCTACAAAAAGTTCTCTTTTCCAACTTCATTGCAGTATTTTTCCTCACACATCTCCTTCACCAGAGATATTCCCTTTTCTAAATATCTGAGTTCACTGACTGTAATTTAAATATCTCCAATCCTCATTAATTTGCAGATAGGAAATTAGGCCAGATCTGTATTCCTACTAATGTAAAAGAATTGCCTTCAGGAAAATCAAAAGAATTTTAATGACATGTCTTTACGTAAATAAAACAGTCATACAGTTCTTTTTTCCTGTTCTATTTTCATTGTGCTGGTGAAGGAGTGGGAATATACCCTTATAATCAAGCATGATTTATATAATATGCTAATTCATAAGTGGTGGCTCATCATCTGCAATGTGAACTTTGAGAACTCTGCAAAGAGTGCAATGAGGACAGGTTTTTCTCGTGGGTTTCCTGCACACTCCACAAAGAAGAGGGTTTCACAAGTGTTTGCAGAGACGATATGCTGCCTCAGACACACAGGGCTGGCTTTCGTGCCTGTGCAGACAGGAATAATAATCTTATGAAACCCTTTTTTAAGTTCCCATTCATAGTTCCCGAACCTATGAATATTTGATCCTAATGTTTTCATAATACCTGTTTTTCTGGTACATATGGAGAAGAAAAAACAATTTTTTTTTTTTTTTTTTTTTTTTTTTTTTTTTTTTTTTTGTGGAAGAAGAATACTTTAAACCCAAACTGAATACCGCACGTAAGGATAGTTTTGTGTTGAGTTCTCAACAATTTAAGCTCAGTAATCAGCAGGCTACAGAATTCCTGAGTAGCCTCATGCCACAGCTCATCATTTGTTAAAAGTGCAGAGGTGTCATTATGAGAGAGTATAAAGTGGCAAACAGCATTTAGGCAAATGCATTCTGCCCCTGGTCATGCAAGTGAAAGAAATATGTAGAGTGATGCATCCTGCACTAAGCTGTACACCTGGGGGACAGCTGGATGCCTTCCCATGCTCCACCAGTTGTAGACTGGCTATTCACTGACTGTGGTGGGACCTTGGGCACACATAGAAACTTGGACAGATGTGACATAATTCTGAGATTTTACAAGTCTTGCTAAAGCGAGGCAGCCTGGCTGCTCTACTTCATTTTCCTTATCTATGAATGAAGACATCATGGGCTATGGTAAAGCAGTGTTGTAGACTAGCTCAATTAAAATTTGAACTCGCCTCCACAGTAAATAATTCAGGTAAAACTCATGTTCTCCTCTGCGAAACTATTCTTCTTTGGAGAAATTCCCTCAGTCTCCTACCCTGTAATTTAATGCCTCAGTTGCTGAGGTACAGATGAGTTCCTGAGGATTAGCCATGCTGCCTTCCTCATACTGCACACAGCTCTTCACATACAGATTTTAAACTTAGATATTTTTTTCTGTCCAGCTTTTGGATATCTTTACTACTGTAATAAGAATTATTGTTTCTGTGATGAGATACTGTAATACTTCCCACTTCAACTTCCATTCTTATTTTTTTTTAAAGAATTTTGAATTCTTTCCTGTTTAACTGCAGCTATAATAATGAGAACATTTTCATCTTCACATTAGCCTTCATCTTCACATTAACAGTAGAAAGAAAAGTTTTATGGTTGTATGCAATATCCCGGAAAGAAATTTGACCAAGGCATTATGATCAAGACAGAAAAACATCATAATAGTAGGTTGCCTGTGTCAGTATCTTGCTAGAAAATTAATATATCACAGTTGAAATTATTACAGAATCTGTGTGTGACCTATCAAGACATAGTGATTATAAGGAGCTGCTGACTGGAAAATTTCCATCTTCCTATTAATCCTTCAATTTAATTCCTAGTAGAAAGTTAAATAATTTACACAACTCAAAATTTCAGGGTTCTTTAGCTTTCTTTTCAAAACGTACCATGTCAAGCAAGTTGATTGCTACTCATCCTTCCATATTAGTGAAATTAGAGCAATCTTCAGGATGCTGAGATTTCATTTGCTTTGACTGGTGGATTCCAACTATCAAGAGATTCAACACTGCAAATTATGCACATGCAAGCAAAACAAAACTGGATAAAAGCTTCTAATCATTGAAGATATCTGTTCCCAAACAGAAGTTTGAAAATTCATCAGCTTCATTCCCTGCCCTTTGTAATGTTGTCCACAGCTTTATACCCAGTGTCCGACATGTTGGCTTCCTGTATAATGCTTGTCTAGCATATAGTTGTTCTGGACAAAGCACAGGAGTTTGGCTTTGCTGGAACGAAATAAACAGGTAACCAAACAAAATGCTTCCCCAGGCTCTAAAAATTTTTGCTGTCCCCACAAACCTTTTTGCTAAAACCAGACCTTTGCATCAGAGAGGGTTCAACATCATGGACTTAAAATGATGGGATAATCTCTACATTTTACAAGTATTACTAAGTGTGTATAAATGTTGTTGGAAGCCTACAATTAAAATTGTGGCATGGATTTTTCCCTTTCCTTGCTTCTGTTTACTCTCTGCTCCAAAGCTAAGATCTTAGAAGTTAAAATGTTTCCCAGAGCAGCCAATACTTGCAGTTGCTTTAAGATGAGCAGAAAAAACCCTAAAATTCTCCTGTGTCAGTGAGTGCTATACTCTCATTCCCAAGTATGACCACATCAAGTGTGATGAGAAAAATTCTCCTATATATATGTGCATATACTTTTAATATTCCGTCAGCTTAACTTTTGTCCCTCATACTCAACTTTGGATTCCAGGCTGATACTACAAAGACACTAGTTTGTCAAAATTTAGCTCAGGTGTTGCCTTACAGTTTCTGACTGATGATAAACTGACAGATCCTCTTCCTTAATGTGGCTCATGCACAAGTGCATGAGATTAAACTTTTAAAACCATTTCCCACTTAAACTAACATAAAATGTGGAAAATTTCTGGCCCTAAGGAATGTGGCACAGTTATAAGCAAATAGGAGGAAAACAGTTGCATTGCAACAGCAGAAGTAGGCATCTCAACTTAAACCTGCACACTCCTTTTGCTTGCCGATTCAGAGATGTCAGATGGAGTAAAGCAACAGGCAATTATATCTTAATTTAGGAACTGCAAACGTGTAAGGATTATTAAGTTTTCTTACCATATTATGAAAAGCATCCTTTCCCCTCTAGATCTGTACTGCATTCAATGCTCTTGAGGAGTGTCAGGCAATTTGTAATTCCCAAATGTGTTAGGCATGAAGTAGGTGCTGCAGTGCTGAAAATGAGCAAGATGGCAACACTTCTAGGCAGAAAGAACAGCAGAATTTTCAGCATTTACGCATATTGATAAATTAAAACTTAGGCACTACAGCATACCCAAGTGTGTTAAGCAGAAGATGGAATTTCTATTAATTCTGTTAGAGTGGAGCATTGTTCTTAACAGCCCTATGTATCTTAATATTTGCTTAAACCACTATCATTTATCTCTTTTAAACTGACATGTTACATAATCATGTTTCAGGGAGACTTTGGTAACACAAAATTGATTTTGGAGCTTCAGGCAAAAATCTGAAAACTAGAGAAGGGTAGAAACTTCCCCCTATACCCTATACCCTCCACCACTTTAAACAGAATTAAGATTCTGAAGTCCATTATCCACAAAGAACCCACATACTGTTCCTCCATACAGATTTTCAGAGCACGTGTCTGACCTGATGAGGGAACAGTAGTCAGAGAGCATCAAAGAGACACAAAGCAGTGTGTGTAAAAGGCATCATAGACAAAGCAGATTTAATAGGATGGTGTTTGCACATTCTAAATGCAAGGCTGCCTGTGCTTCACATATATATGTGTATGTTGAGAAGTATTATCAGGCAGACTTTGCCAACAGCTGAAGAACTTGGCCACTGGAACTGATGATGTTCTTTTATCTTCAGTTTAGATTGGTCAGATTAGAAGCCTATTCATTCCCCAGAGAGGAGATTCCAAATAACACCAAAACCCATTAGGCTACTAAAAAACATTTTGTGAAATGCAGGAAGACTGATGATGCTACAAGCAACATGATCTATCTAAGAGGCCAGGAAGAGTTTTCTACCCTGATTACATCCTACAGTCATAGAATCAAAAATTTGGAAAATACATCTAAGATTATCAAGTCCAATTGTTAACCTAGAACCACACCATGTTCACCATCAAACTATCTTCACTTTCATACAAGACCTTAGAGACTAAAATCAGAGGAAAAAGGCTCAGAGAAAAAAAAAAATCTTTCCTGTCTCTAAATCCATCATTCAAGAGAAAAAAAAAATTAAAATCAGAAGACTCCTTCAATGATTGCACAACAAAGTCAAACTCAGTATATGGAAAAAAAGTAGAATTTGTCTGAGACAACTTAAGGGGCCATTATGAACAGTTACCTTTATGTCATCTCATGGGAAAGTATCATGTGAGAGAAGCTTTTTTTTTTTTTTTTACTGAACTGCAAAATGTTATGTGCACTCACTGTTACTCCTCATTGTGGAAAATTCTGTGTATTTTCACCTAATGACTTTTGCAATCCAGCTGAAAACTTCTGAAATGCTTATTCTGCAAGTGTCGGCCAGGTGCCTCATTTATCAATAAATATGAAATTAAGTAGTATAGTTCTTAGAGTCAAGCTTTATAGATATTTGAGGACAGAGTGTAGAACCTATAATTTGCATGAGGTGCAAAGCCAAGTATTTTATGTTAGAAATAGCCACAGGATGGCAGCAGAATACACAACAAAAGGAAGAGACTGGGCCCCTTTTCGTGACCAAATAAGAGACTTTGAGGGTGAGGCAGAGTTACCTTGAACTGGTTCATAAGAAGTATACTTTGGTTACCTAGTTTGAAAGAGGAGCTGCACTGAGAGGAAAGCTGTAGACATCAAGTTAAGAAAATACATTGTTTGATCTAGTAGTACACCAAAGATGCACTTGTAGTTCATCAAGGACCAGTAGATATGAAAACTGGAGTTTTTTCAAACAAGGAGTTGCATTTCCCGAACACCTTGTTACACATCTGATTGCAAAGAAGTACTCTAATTAACGAAATGTTATGAAATTTTGTGTAGTCCAGTTGTCAAAAACACCAAGAACTTCACCTCAATGTTACCAAATCCTTACTGGTACATCAAACCACAAATTCACATGATCTGCTTTTGCATAAATAGGGTTACATATGTTACTATTGCATACGGACTGTTGAAAAAATGACACTGAAAAAGATGGATTTATCAATTAGACCCTTAGATTTATGGTCACTTCTGAATGGACGTGTGGGAGGAAATATTTGAAAAGCTATCATAAATGGATACTCCTGATTCTATCTTTATTGTATCTTTTCTTTTTCTTCTTTTTTCTTTCTGTTTGTCATTATGCCTTAACTTTATTCCATGTCCAGCTCCTACTGCCTTTTCTCCTCTGGGCCCTTGGTCAATATGCTTAATTGCTTCAGTCTATCACTTCTGCAGGTCTGTCCCCCTAAGTTATAAGGAGCTTCAGTTGCATTGTTCTTATATTTTGTCCTTATAAGAAGTATCAATTTATCAGCAGACTTTTGTGCATTACTGCTGGTTTGTGGTAGCTTCAGTGACATGTGAGGTATCCGAAGTGCTTTTGCTCTCTCTCCTTGTCAGTTTTCTCACCTGTGCCCTCTGCAACCCCCTTGCCATAAGCTCATCTGATCTTTCTGGTGAGCCAGAAGATTTTCTGCAGTAATTTCAGCCATTGGAGGAGGCTCCCACACAAAGCGGCACAGGGGCTCTTTTCCTCCCTCTTCACATTGTCAAGATCTGAGCAACTATCCCATTTAATAATCTAATCAGGTATCACCTGCCACAGGAAATTGCAGCACCATTTCATGTTATTCATCAGTCTTGTTTGCAGTTGCCCTCAGCTTCTGCACAAGTGTTACATTTCCAATTATCATGAATTTGCCAGACAGCCTTGGGAATGACAATTCCAAACATTCAGAAAGAGAGAATTTTTTACACACTGTGCAAGCAACATACCAAAGTCTTTCCCATGGGATGCTTTGAGGCTAAAATCTTACATGGGTTAAATATGCAACTGTCCAAATTCATGGAATAAATCTATCAAGACTATGAAATTCAAAAGCATCACCTGAAATGCAAGTCCCTGGAGAAAAGGAGACAGTCTGGAGAATGATCACTGCATGTGACCCTGATCTTAAAATTTAAAAAGTCTTTATTATTCTGTGTCAGAGAAAGATGGACCTTTGATCTAACTCTGCATGGGCATACTTATTTATTTTCTTACACTCATATGAAATATTTGGTTTTTTCTTCCTTGGACACTCAACTTTTGAAAGTTCTGTGTTTGTTTGGTTGGGTGTTTTTATGTGCAAGTTGTTGTGTATGAAAAAAAAAAAAATCCACTATAGAAGTACCCTGAGACCTAGAGGCCACAAAAGTGTGAATTTAGAAGGTTTTGTCTCCCAGTTTTTTGTTAAGGCTCGTAATTGAGTCTGATGTTTTGTAATGATAATCAGTGGTGTTAGACAATGGTGACAATGGCTTCCTGAGCAAGTAGGAAGAAATAAAAGGGGTCTATTGAACTAAAAATATTTTTCTATGTTTAAAAACATATGAATCAACCCACCAACTTAAATCTCTTATTTGCAAAAATAATATGCACCCCCAAATTTTCTCTCATACACATATAGCTTGCTTGTGCAGGCCCCCATGATTTAAAGGTATCACCTTTAAAGGCATCACCTATTTCACCAGCTTTACACCTCTTCTTCCATATCAAAATATATTTGAAGCATTATCTCTGAAGAAGGGATTTCAGACAAAAAAAAAAAAGTTATTTTAGGGAGCAGGGACCTGTAGTTAAAGAATCAGAAATGACAATCTAAAAATTAATTATTGACAGAATGCTTTCTTTACTGAATGTATATTACAGCATGTCTAAGGTGTTGCTCCCGAGAGTGCTGTGTTCCACCAGTTCAGTCCTACCCAGCTTCACAGTGGGACCTGGGAGAGAACTGGAAGGGTAAAAGTGAGTAAACTCTTGAGTTGAGATAAAGGCAGTTTAGTAGGTAAAGCAAAAGCCCCACACGAAAGCAAAGCAAAACTAGTTTATTCCCTGTTTCCCACTGGCAGGCTAGTGTTCAGCCACATCCAGGAAAGCAGGGTAGTGGTGACTTGGGAAGACAGGTAGCATAACTTTGAAATTCTGCCTTCCCTTCCGCCTCCTTCCTGCAGCTTCTGTCCTGAGCACAGTGTCATGTAATATGAGATATTCCTTGGGTCAGCTGGGGTCAGGTCTCCCAGTTTTGTTCCCTCCCAAATCTTGTGCACCACAGCCTGCTTACTGATGGAACACAGTGAGAAAACAGAAAAGACCTTGGCACTGTGCAAGCACTGCTCAGCAACAGCTAAAACAGCCCTGTGTTATCAACACAGGTTTGGTCACAAATCCAAAACATAGCACCACACGAGCTACTTGTGAAGAAATTTAACCCAAATTTAACAACCAAACCCAGTGTAGAGGGACACTACTCCTCTTTTGAAGAGTGGTGGGGTTTTTTCTCATTTTTGTTCTTTGGAGAAAATTTTCAGCAGTATGATTTTCTTTTCCTGGGCTGGTGCCATAGTAGACACGGTTTTCTCTCTTTCCATGCCTCCTTTCCCCCCAGTAAGTACATGGGCATTTTAGAAGTATAAGTGATGATCTTCAGCAGTTTCAATGATGCAAAAGCACCGTGAATTCAAATGCTTATTGGGTCTGTTAAATTGCATTAAAAAGGCTCCCAAAATATTTTACAAAGTCTGCAAGTTGTAGAGAAGATTTATTGATGTAGCATATCTAATCCCATGTCTAAGAACCCACCAAAGGTAAAAAAACCCCAGGCTGAGATCTATTTTGCTATATATATAGAAGTTATATATATGATAGATATTTTGCTGCTTGTTAGAGCAGTCAATTAATTTCTCTATGAAAGACAAGTTGGCAACATCAATATATGCAAGCAACACACACATAGATTTCCACTAGAAAAATAAGTTAGTTATTAAGTTCAACTATAGGCTTATGAATACAGCGGATATTGTCTCAATACCTAAATATTTTCCTTTAATGAGGGACATTTTAGTTAGGAGGAAAATTTTGAGTATATCCAATACAGAAGGGTTCAGCTTGCTAATGCTTATAGTTTTCAAATGGTCTGTTCATATGTCTAAGTAGGTAATTAATAAAAGATGAATAGCACAATATCAAAATACATCTGTTTTAGCTGCAGAAATATAATGAAAGCAATTTAGTAAATTTGAAAACAAACCCCACAAATATTTTTTTCAGTTCAAAAGACCCAACTGAATCTTCAATAAGAATCTTCTTAACTCACTGCAGTGGTTTGCACATATGGTACTTTCTACCCACAAGCTTCTTAAAATGCTCCTTTAGCGACATGGATTGTACTGCAGGTGTATTTTTAAATGTTGTCATAAAAAATAGGATAAACAACTCATCAGTCAGCCAGAACAGTGAACAAAAGGGTCTGGAGTTCATTAAATTATCTAATCTCTAAGTGCTCTATTTGGCAAGGGCATGTAGGACTCTATCTTTGGTTGTGAAAATAAAGTCAAGAAAAAGTGGTTAGTAACAGGGGTTGCCTACAATCATGCTGCTGCAAAGTAGTAAAGGGCAACTTTGACAAGGGCCCCATTCCAGTTTCTTTGAAACTTAGTGAAATAAAAATACCTTGTTTACTCTTCTAATGGTCTGGATCAAGCCTAGTGTTTAACCAGAAATCCATTGATTTGCGATTTTTTTTATCAAAAGAGTCTCCAATTTTTATCTTTCTAGCAAGAAAAAATCTTGCAGCAATATCTCTGTACAAAATAACCTATCAGTTATTTCATAACTTTTGTCCCCAAGTCAGTTCACCAAACTGAAAAGGAGAGGGAAGGATTCAAACAAATTTAATTTAAGTAGTACTTGAGGATTATATTAATTTGCTTAAAATATTTGTGTAAAACTATAAGATACAGTATGCTATAAAGAGTTTCTCCCGGGAATTACTGTTCCTCCTGAACTGTAACAAAAAACACCCCCAGAGAATTACACCATGAAATTAACAGGTAGCATATTCAAAACCAATAAAAATGAATACATTCTCAAGATACCAGTAATTGGTCTGCATGACTTATTGCCCAAGGAAGCACTGAAGGAGAAAAAATAATAGTGAGAGGTAAAAAGAAATTGCTCATTTACACAGAGAGCAAAAATTCCAGAGTTATAAATGTTATTGCTAAAAATATATTCTGGAAGAAATATTAAAACATGCTTTGGGGCTCAAACCAGTATCTCACTAATAATAAATAACATGATGAAACTTTATATATGGAGGCTGAATATTCTTCTGAAATATCTAGAATATCCCTCTGTTAAAAATGTTGATGAAAAGGGCTATAAGTTTTACTTAGCATGACAGTTGTCAAATAACTGAATGTGGGAACTATTTGGAAAACCAGCTCATGGTTTCATTGTGACAGATTTCCATAGGTGACATTTTGATACAGATTTCTTCTAGCTGCAAAGAAAGGAAAGATGAGGGAAAAATAACAACTTGTGGGAAATAGTCCAAGGTTAATCCAAATCTAGTTTTACTTATTTGTACAACCTTGGGTGTAGGCCTTAGGTCTGGGTGGATGCCCTTTAGAGAAACAGTCAGAGCTGCTGATTCACATTGTTATGAGTCACAATAACACTGGCAAGGATTACTAATTAGTTAACTGTATGATTTTATACAAAACCAGTAAATACATGATAAAATAAATTCATGAAAATAGCGTAAGCATGCAAATAGCACTTTAATGCAAATGTATTATCCTACACAATAAAATAGCATAAGCTGATTTTAAAAAAATTGGGCTCAGGCAATTAACAGTGAATGCAATCTGCTTGTTGAATCCTGAGTTGGAGCTATTTAAGTAGGCAAATTTCCTTCTGGATGTAAGACGTCACTTTGTGAAAATGCTTTTTGAATAAAAATAGCTTATTTTGGATGTTTTGGATATTTTAAAGTACCTTTTTTGTTGTTTAGCTGAGTTTTCTTTTTTCATTTAAAAATTAACCTAAAAATATCACGAGTTTTCTTTTTTTTTTTTTTTTTTTTTTAATTAACTCCTAGAACTAGATACAGCAGGGAGTCCAGTGTAAGTTTTAATAAGAGGTAATACAATGAATGAATTTTCGTTAGCTGAAGGTGAATTTAGAAATTCTTTAAAGCATATAGGGTTACTAAAGAGCAAGGAAAAATGTCTGCAGTATTACATATTGCAGCAAATCATTCCTGCATAATCAGAGAAAGTTTGAAATCATACTCAACCCACCTACTTTCGGTCTAAGGGACTGCTAAAATGGCACCAAAATCCCCAGCTCCCTAAGCTTATAATTTACTTTCTTGTAAGTTTTTAGCTCAGTAGTCTTTAAAACTGTGGCTGGAACTTGATATTTAAACTAGGTTTATTATATTAATACAAATATATATTATGGAAAAAAAGCTGGAACAATCTTAGATTCAGATTTACATTTGACTGACTACTAAAGACCAAATAACACTAATTTAATCTTATTTCATGTTAACTCTTTGTCAGCTTCATGGAAGTACTATTAAAATCAGATTTGGATTTTAGTAGTATGTAGAATATCTAAATGATCATCAAAAAGATCAGTATTAATTGTTCAGCTACTGCTTGAAAAGTGATTGAAGATGAGCTTAGAATAGTAATTGAGACACTTCTAAAAAAATGAGAAAATAGAAAAGGTAATAAATTTAATTTATTTTCCAATCTAACTATGAAAGAAACAATTGCCAAACAGAATTTCCTAATTAGACTCATATTTTGTCCTCCAGGCCAAAATACTTGAAACTGAAGGTAAGCTGAAAAGACATCTGACTAGATGGCCTTTGTGACCTTGGGTCCAAATGTTTGGCTTTAATTTAGCTATTCATTGGAAACAAAAAGTTAACCTTTACCCACATGAGAGGAATCAGAAAAAAAATAATACAATAAAAATATTTAAAGCATTTCTTTCTTTTAAAATGCAAAGTCCTTTATCATCATCTAGGCAATTAAATTCTCACAATTGCTTTTTTCACTCCATTTCTGCAGTTTTGAGTATTTTGAGATTCCCCGTGTTTCATATGGCTGCAGGAACATCAAAATACAATTGACAAAAGAGTTTTTTTCTGGTTCAAAACTTCATGTTAGTTCTTTGGGTGTTCGCAGTAGGTAACTCTCATGGCTGTTCCACCCTTTAGACTTCATTAGAGCATGTCACAGAACTGCCTGTTGTGCACACATCACAAGGATCCACTAGCATATAGACAAAATCAACCATCTGGAGACAGGAAGGGATGGGAAGGCAAGGGAAGGCAAAGGAAATCAACTTAAACTGGTTCATCTGGGACACAAGAATAAAAATTTTTAAATGGTTGCAGAATATGGGAAGTCAACTTGTTTGAACCAATTAATAAACTTGCAGCATTTTAATGTGGTTGTTTGAATTAGAAATGTGCAAACCCGGAACTCTGTCATGAGAACATCATTTGTAGCATGACTGTTTTATGAATATCAGTGTTATCATTTGCTTTTCAGAAGCTCAGACAGAAGGTGTCCTGCACAAAACCTTGCTCTGACATTTTCATGTAAGAGCTCATATAAGTAAAGGGCTTCTTCTTCAGCCCTTTTTTTTCCTTGATATTATTTTCAGTCATGAAAAGAGGAAGTAGAAATCACGTCATACTCCAAGGTTAATCAACCAGGGAAGAAGAAACTATAAATAAAATAAAATCAGTATTTTTAGAAATAGTGAACTATATATGAAAATGCAGTCATAACATTGTTTTTTTGCATTTTAGACAACAAAGTCAGTGAATGCCATAACTTGGTTCTTGGAGAGAATTTTCAAGACAATAACCTCAGCAAATTACTGACAATAACTGAAAGCTGATGACCTGAAAAACCTGGAAGAGGCAACCTTGATATTGTTTGTGCAGCATATTAAGTGTATAATGCAACGATTTGCTGTTAGGCAGATGACAGGTGTGAAGGAAAAACACCAGTATGTTACAGGAAAAAGAAGCTTACAGTAGAAGTAACACAAGACAAGTGTTTACTTAGCCAAAGCCCTGATCCAGGCTCCTAGTGAAATGCTGGTCAGACCAAATAAATAATTAAGCTGTTTTGCAGTCTTGTGGCAGTTTGTGTCATAAAGAAATTGCCCTCTGTGCTGACAGGGTTGTGTTGGTGGAGGTGGCACGGAAAGCTGCTCACTGTGACTTTATCCAGGCCTCGCCCACTGTCTTCCAATATCCAGATAAGTGAAACGTGGGCTGAAGACATGGACTATGAAGTGGGTGCAAAGCTAGCTGGTCTCCAGGATGGTGATCAGCAGCACAAAACCAGCTAACAGCTGGTTACTGAGAGTATCCCACAGGGAGCAAACACCCACCAATAGTTTTAATGAATGGCCTTGCTGATGAGACAAACTCATCAGCAAATTGCAAGATTTCAGCCCAGCTGAAAGCTGTTGGGTCTCCAACCCTGCCTCTGGCCCTGCCGGCTGGATGGGCCTTGGCCTTACACCCCAGGTGAGGGGTCCCATGGAGGTACCCCTTGGACAAGTATCTGCCTGCATCTCCTGCCCTTTCTCTGACACCACTCCCAGAGCTGGAGACCCTGGCTGGCACAGACTCCATTTCACATCCTTGATGGTCACCTCCTTGGGGCTGTCAAAGGGCCTCTTTTCCCAACTTTTCTCCTAGTGTTTGGTGTCTTCAGGATAGTGCCACGGGTGAGATCGCTGCTTGCCCAGCCCGTGGCTCACGCGCCATAGAGAGCAGCTAGGCCTCGAACACTGACACAGACAAAGGGAACCACTGGAAAGCAAATTCAAGTGGTAGCAAAAGCTTACACAAAGACCCACCTTCCCTAAGACTGAGCCTGAAATATAAACAGTATGGAGCTTTTTAAATCCCTTTTTTCTTTTTGGACTCCAGGAATGATGGCTCCTCAATGATGTACTGTCTCTTTGCACAGCCCTGAAAGAGGAGCAGCGTGGATTTTGGATTTCCCATTCTTCTACTTTCTACTACTGGACTTGAATTGATTGCTCACAGTACAGAAAGCTTTCTTATGCAGGTAACATGAATAATACTCTGACATAAAATTGCAGCCATTGCTTGCAAGCAGGAAAATGGGAGACAACTTAGGACTTGGAAATTAAGCTTGTGAAAAGCGATTACTTTTTATCTCTCCTTAGAAATCATGAACTTTGCAGCATGTGTGACAATATCATAAACTGACACGTTTATGTTGTTCCACTTACAAGAGGACAAAGGATAGACTAACATTATCCCTGGATTTAGTGAGGTTTGAGAGAGAAAACTAAAATAATTTTAGTTAAAAAAATTATGAAGAGTTTTCTTAATGTAGTCTATCAAAAGTTATACCTCTGGAAGAATAAAAATTATTTGAAAATCCTGTGTTGAAATTAGGGAAGAGTTTGAATTAAGGAAGAAAAATCATGGTTTTGCATAAATATTGATAAATACAGTAAACAAAACCATTAAATATTCATTCAGTATATTTTCTTTCTAAAGATCAACAAGCTTACTAAATAAATCAGGGTCAAAAAACTCCAAATAATGGGTAATATTTCATTTTATTTATTTCATTTTAAAAAGAATGAAGTTTTTACTGTGTGCTGTTTGTTACTAAAGAAAACCCCAAACTAATGGATTTTGTTTCAATTTTAAATCAAAAGCCAAATTTCATAACTATGCAGTTTAAAAGAGGAATTTCAGTGACTAAATACAGCCATCTGTAAAGGCTCCTAAATTACCATTTTGAGTGTTTGATTAACTTTCCATAGTCCTCAGTCAAGTTTACGACAGTTATGCAAAATTAAGTAAACCCCTCTCTCTCTTAAATAAAACTGCAGAAACTAGAGAAATAAAAGGAACATAACAAGTAGCAAGAGGAAAAGAACAGCTTGAAATTTCGATTTAATATGTCACTTGTGTTTTCAAATGACCAGAGAATTTTTAAAATTGGTGTGTTAGAATGATCACTTCACTGGTCAGAACTCAGTGAGTGTTTTATTTTCAGTCTAAAGGTAAATATGCCAACGGAGGTGAAGGAAAAACATGAGTGCAGACTTATTTAGGAGTGATATGCTCAGATAGCTCTAGGAGCTAAATTTGTTATTTTTTCTGACAAATCACAGAAAACTACCATTTCCAGGATGATACAGGAGCAAAAAAAAAAAAGCATTTGATTTTTCAGCTTAGGAAACAATCTCATCTATAAAAAGTGACACAAATTTCCATAACTGAAGATAAAAATCATTTGTACTGGATTTTGCAAAGTATTTTCTTGGAGTTGTTTTAAATCTGCAGCAAACAAAAGCGGGTATTCATATTTTTGTGAGCTGCAGGACCAATGAAGCAATTTAACCTGGGGATGTAGGTGCCTCCTCTGGTCCTTGTTTTCTTCCTCCAATATACTGATGTGTTGCATGTCTTCCACTGGAGTAAGTGTATTAGCCTTAAGTGTCTACAGCGTTCCTGGAACTCCTCTACCTGTTCAAGCTCTAGTCTTGTTTTTTCACAAGCACATTAAATTTTCTCTGTGTCCTAAAATTTTTCAGTTTCAGCCTCCACTGAAGCTTTTCCCCTTCTAGCCATGGCTCTCTCAAGTCACCCACAGCCACCTGAATTATCTGTCCATACAGCAAAATTTGCTGTAGTGGAGGTTGACTGGCTTTCTTGTATGAGTTACTGTCTGGCTTTAGGACCTCTCTTTCTTTGCAGATAAGAAGTCAGACAGAAGGGATAAAACTGAGTTACAGCCATCTACTTTCACAAAGTCAAAGGAATTAAATAGCTTTGAGTTATCTAGGCATTGTCAAGTATAGCTGAATATGCCCAAAAATGTGTTTAGAAGTTACTAGGGAAAGAGGGGGGTTGAATGCCTGTGAAACGATGTGTTCACATTTACCTGATTTCCTTAAGAAGGCAGGTTAAAAACGCTGAGAAAATGAGTATATGACTATCTGAAGTTAGTATGTTCAACCACTGACTGATTTCAGAGCTGTGGAAAGAGTGTTGGAGTGTTACTGCTCCCAGAGGTACAAATTTGCTGCATTTAGCAGGGCAATTACAACAACTACCAGGAAGAATAAAAACTGCATGCTCAGACATGAAACAGAGATTTACTGGAAATTGATTAATGTCATATCTTTGCAGTATTAAAGATAGATGACAAGCTTCTGGCTGCACTGCTTAAAATCTTTCCAAAGAAAATGCTTGCTGTGTACAGAGACACTGTGCTGTGTGCAGAATAAAACAAAGAAAAAGTCACTTCACGTCTGACCCACAAGCTAATAGGAGAGAGGTCTGTAAAATCATTCACATCATTTGTTCATGGCTCTTAGAAAATGCATGTTGTTTTTCCTCTGTCTTGGGGTACAGCAGCGTTGTGATGCAGAGCTTCTTTTGCTCCTCTCAGTTGGAGGCGGGAGCAGCATTCCCTCAGAGACCTCTGCCCAGCATCCCAGTGAGTACCAACGTGCTGTCTGACGTAATTCACAGCGGAAGGAGACAAGTGTACAAGGGCTGCTAAGTGAATGAGGTAGGAAAAAAATAGGACAAAGACAAAAGAGAAAATGACAAGTTGAGAGAAAACTGAGTTTATTATTTCCTGTAACAACATTTAATCCAATGCAAAGTGTTGATATATCTCAGACCTCTTCATTTCTTAATCCACTGGGAACAAAGAAAGCCTGACATGGAAATGTGGTTATTGAATGTTGATAAGATGGATTTTTTCAGTGCAATAGCTAGTCCATGTGTAAATGACTACACCTTTATACTGAAAAATGTGTCCATTTTACAACTGAACTCAGAGACATTTCTTTAAAAGTATGTCAAGAAGGAGAGAGCAGCTCAGGGATGGAGGGTGGCAGCTCCTCAGTCCCAACTCGCAAAGGTGGGCAACTTTGTCAGTGCATACCAGAGTACACCACACATTGCTATGTAAAATTAATGTACTGAGAAATCAGAACTTCGAATATGTTCAAATCAGCACTTTAGTATGCTGAACTGTCACTTACGATAACAGCTGATTTTATATATCAGCTTATTTATAATATCAGTGCAAAATTATTGCCAGTCAGTTGCCAACAGCCACAAGTCTCAAGGGGACACATTTTAGGAAAAAATTATAGCATGTTTTCTATAAACTAAGCTATATAAAATATATAATAAAACATTAGCTTTCATTATGTCCCTTACAAAAGATGCAAATATATCTTGATATTTTTTATTTCCAATGTGAGTAAAGTATCTGTTTTCATATTTAGACTGAAAGCATAAAAATCTATCAACCATCATACTGGCAATGTGAACACTATAAATACAGTGTGGTCATGGAGTCTAACAGTGTTATACACTTAGGGGTCATTCTGAAAGCTCTGGTGATTAAGAAATTAGGCTATTTCTTAATGTAATAGTTTAACAATTAGATTAACAAAGATAAGAGGTCCATATCTTATCTACAGATTTTGACTTGGGAGGCAGGCTGTGAAGGTTTTGTCATATTTTATGAAGGACTGTGTCATGGAAGAAAGCTTTCAGGTCTATAAGAAGCAGGGCGGTTTTACTCCATCAATTAAATACCATCTGTTAAGGCTCCTAACTTTGGAGTAAATATTTGTTCCTTTATCAAAGAGCAATATTTTAGGAGCCTTGAAAAACCATATTTTGATGTTGAGGATGATTTTCCAATGTCTGGAGTGTGTGTTTAAGTGTTGGACACGTAAAATTTTGTCATCTTATTACTTATCCAAATTCCAACAGAAGTGAGACTTTCGTATACCCTAATCAGCAAGATACTTTCTCTCACAGAGAAATGGACCTAATTTTAACTTAGCCTTTGGTTTGCAAGTTCATATTCTTATTTAAATAAGGTTCTTTCCACAGAAAAGTTTGCTTCATATATATGTCTCTGTTTCATGATAGGAAATACACTGTGTATTCAGTTAACAAAATTAAGTATTATGCAAATTAACATCAAGGAAGTCCTCAAGTGAATTAGAGGGTGGACTGCATAATGAGGATCTGAGATCAAGGGCCTAAGCTGTAGTGGTTCTCTTCTGAGGGCATATTTATGCTGCATCTGTGCAAAACAGTACAGAATGTTATGCTAGAATAAATGGCTGTGATGCAGGAGAGAATCCTCACTGAGGAATCAGAGTACATTTTACTTATAATACTGAGACCTAAGGTTGCATGAAATAATGCTCCACAGACATATGGAGGAATAAGGCTGTAGATGCATGAGTGTCCTGGTTTAGGGCAAATTTGGGAGGAAACCTCTGAATGAGGTCCCTCTAGAAAGCAAGTTCAAGCAGTCCCTACCCCCACCGGTTCAGGAGACATAAACCTCCTTCAAGAGAAGTGGAAAAAACTGTTTATTTAACAAGCAAAATACTCACAAATATGGAGAAATTAATAATATTAAACAATGGAACCTCTCGATTGGGGATACAAGCATCATAAAGTCACCCTAGGATAATGAGAAAATAAGGGTTGCACATAGAAATTGGGCAGTTAGACTTCTCAGGATGGATGTCAGATACAAAGTCAGAAACAAAGGGAGTTTTTAAATATGTTTTTCAGTGCAAAGAACAGCTATGAAAGAACTCTACAGACACTTCTTCATACACAAATGCAAATACTTCCAAAGAGGAAAGTACCTAGCAAAGCAGACTATTGCTGATTTTATATCCTTTCAGTCTGTCAGGATATAACCTGGGCAGATTAAGAGCTTGCTTAAGTCTCATTCTGAGATTCTTCCATAAGCATAAAAATTTCCATGGTATAGACAGCTTTCCTCAGATAACAATGTAGTCAATTACCATTTTGAGGCAGTGACAGTAAAGAGTTATTCACCTCTGTGGGTATTTCACAGGATCTTTTACTAGTGTTGAGTTTTCTTTAGTTTTAGTGACCTCAAATTTGATCACCAAGTTAGCTGCCCAGGTGTTCATGCTAATCCACTTTTTGGAATTGAACTCCTTATGTAAAATAAGTTCCGTTTTCCTTCTGGAAAACAATTCTGATTTTTTTTTTTTTTGGCCTTTGGGCATAAAAAGTCAGACTAGAACAGCTTGATGCTACCAAAACAAAAAATTTTCTTTGAGCTGAGAAGACATCTGTCAAGATGTATTCCACTGGCAGTTTATATACATATTTTCAAAGGGTTTTTATCATTTACAAAGATCATTTACCAAAACTCTTGCAGCAATCTTTACTGAGGTCAGAAAAATCCCTGCTTCCACCACTTTATCAGGCTCTAAACTTTTAACAAACTGTTCCCAAGAAACCACGAAGGAGTGAGAGTTAGCAGGTGAAAGTTCACTCCAGGGAGGAAAGCAAGCCCATCAAGAAAAGTCTAAGCAGAAGGGCAATAGCAGTACTTAGCTGTGGGCTGAGGGGTCAAAAAAGGCATGAGAATTGCAATTGGAGAGTACAGAAAAGACATCCAAGGTGACAGGGACCAGGTCCCAGGAGGTGTTAGGACATGAGGAAGAAGACAGGACAAAAGGAAGAAACCAATCTCACAGTGGCAGGCCAAGACCTGCTTTGGCTGTGACAGGACACAAGGTGCTTGCCTTTCTGCTTTTTGAGGGTCACAACACATCTCTGAGATGTATATTTATCCTCATCTATGTCTGTCGATTTATGGGCAAAATGTGCTCTCTACTTCATAGCAAAAGTGTCACAGAACACTTATGAAATAGTGACTCTCATTGTTTACAGTCCTTGAACACAGAGCTCCTTCCATGCATAAACCTATTTATTCCTATCCCCTTCCTCAATAGGAAACAGACACTGAATCATTCTCATCCAAATGTCACTGAACTTCTCCTGATTTAGGCTGCTGGCTGTTCAGCTCTCAGAGCCAGTGTCCAGGGACACACAGCTCTAATAAATTTGATGAAAATAACACTGTCACTTGATTGACACAGACAGTGACAGCAGGTATCAGACTTGACTTATATGGTCCATATGACTGCTTAGTGCAAGCTCAAATCCTCACAAGCTGAATGCTAACAGATTAAAGAAAGAAATCCTGTGATTTTTGCTGCTTTTACTGTTCATTTTGATTAAGTCTGCATTTTCTTTTTTTAAAACAATTTATTGCTGGGACTAAATAGTATATGCAATCTCCGGCTGACAGATTCTATCTGTCTAACTCCTCTGATATTGTGGAAAGAAACATGGAAGATGTGGGCATTTCAGTTGTAGCTGTAGCATGTTCCCAGTTTGATCCTGGAAGAAAGTGTGGAGACTGAAACTTTTGTGAGAAACAGTTACTGGGACTTCTGGGTACTACACAATACTGTGAATCCTGGGACTCCATGTAAAAATTTCTCTAAATTCCAAAAAATTCCTTTGACATTGTGTTAAAAAAAGAGCTGCCTGTTGGGAGCTGGAAGTGGTTCTCAAATTCTTCCTATAAAGCTCTTCAGTAGAAAAAGACAAGCATTTTCAGTCAACTGAAATCAGCCTGTTTGCATGTAATAGGTACTAGAGACTCTCAGTGCTTTATCAGCTATTCCCAGGTTTTCTACTTTTAGGTTTGTCAGTTTAAAAATCTGTAGTCCATAAGGCAATGTAAGTGACCCCAAAATCCTAACACCAGCCAGGAAGGTCACCTGTATCTTTCAGTAGATTGTTGAAATCACACACCTGCTTAGTATTTGTGAATAACATGCACAAAGTCTTTAGCACACAGCTATGACTAGCTCTTGTTCATTATGATAACCTGTAAGTCTTGGGGGAGGGTAATTGAAATATTTCTGTGGATCAGAACAAGAACTGAATACATTTTGAATAAAACCTGGGCTGCTGGTGTTCAAGTGACTGGGCTCTTGCTGCATATTGACAGTATTTGAATAGGCCTTTCAAGAAATTTTGTCAAAGCCAGTAGCCAGGATGGACACTTGCGTGACTCGAGGGACCTGAGTAATCTCAGTGGTTTCTAGCAGCCAGCCATAAGATCTACATGGAGAAGTATGAAGGGCTTTGGTGTATTGGGCCAGACTTCAGATGTGTGGCACCAACATTCCATTGTTTGACTTGTTATGTTGACTCATAATGTTTTGCATATCTGGTTTTCAAATCCTTTTTTTCCTGAATGGTGAGATTTTGGTGTTTTGATTTTGGCAGGGAGTAGGCGAAGAGGAGCTGGCTCATGAATTGTAGGAACCAGTGGTGCTTTTTCATTAGATCTGGTGAACCTACATACAGGACTTCCAGCCCTTTAACTGACTTTGAATCCTTCATAATTGCTACAAATAAAGACAATTTTTCTCATTTGGTTTAAGAGAAAATTATCTGTCTCTAACACTTAATATGTTTTTGTCTTTCTGTGGCATGGACCTCTACATCTGAGCTTCTGTTCTGGGCTTCTTTGGTAATTGTTGGAGACATATATACATTTCTAAGGAATCTTAAGCAGATTTTTAGAACAAGTAAGGTTCCATGAAAAGGTATTTCTTCCCAATGTCTAAAGGGATAATAAAATTAATACATCAGACATAGATGTCTGGAACCTTTTGGATATCTAATGTTAAGGAAAACATCAACTCAGTCTGCCTCAGATTCTAATCTGCAAAATTACTGTTTCATATATTATGACTTGAAATTTTTTATAATTTTAAACTTAGTGTTCTGCATTTCTTGTTACTGAATTGCATCCAATTTATTTAAATTATTTTCCTAATTTGTCAAGGTCTTTTTAAGTCTGTCCTCATATATGTTTTCAGATCCTCACAGCTTGATGTCATTGGAAATTTAATAAGCACACTACACTATTTAATCATTGACTACCTACTCAATGACTCAAGTCACTAATGAGAACATTGATAAGAACCGGGCACAAGACTGATCTCTGCAGAACACTGCTAAATACGTAATGATAGAAAACAAAGAACCATTTTTGACTACTAAACATGGTTTTCTAAACATGTATCTGCCTCACAGCAATTTCATGAAGATCTTCATTTTATGAAAATGTCACACAAAACAAAAGAGAGTGGTGAGGTCAAGATATACAATTTATGCTATTCTGCATATTCAGAACTTCCTGTCAACAGAGAAGGAAATTCAGAATCTATGTTATATTCTTGACCAATTTATGTTAGTTGATATTCATTCTCACTCTATTTTTTGGGTGTTTACAAAATTGTATCCTTTCATATTGCTATTATTGGATAAACTGAAGTAAAGATAACTGGTCTGTAATTTCTAATCTCTCCCCTGCCTCTTGAAAAGATAAACTTTATATTTGCCTTCTTTCCCTCAGGAACTTGCTCTAGATTAAGCAGCACTGTCTGTCTGAGTAGCACTTATACAGCTTTTTCTGTGGAAAAAGACACTGAGGAGAAAAATATAAAGGAAACTTTTTGTCTCCAGATCTTGCATTGATTTGTAGGTATACAACATCTCTAATGATTGGAAGATAATTTTTATATCTCCAGAAAATTTTTAAAGGTTTAATTTAATTCAGTAGTTCCAACCCTGTTCTTTTCTTCCACTTTCCAAGTTCTTGACCCTTTATGAAAGGTCTCAGTTTTCCTTCACAAAACCATATATGGGTTATGCAGAGAAAGGTTTTCCATTTTGTAATGGCAGGGTCATGGTCATTGATCATTTTACAGAGATATGTTTATGTATGTAATGGGAGTGATTTTAATCAGTCCTGGGAAGGCAGCATAAATGCATTGAAAATTCACACCAAAGTCATTTTATAATAAGATATATAAGGTTCATGGTGGCTCTCAACTAAAATATGTTTAGCTCAGTCTATTCTTTAAAAAAAGAAATTTATCATTAAGGGGTTTTATAACACAGTTATCTCTTTACTATTCTTGGAATGGTGATATCCTAAGAATTGCAATGAAAAAGATTTTTACTCTGATCTCTGAAAAATCCTCTATCACAGTGGATATTGTTCACGTTTGTTCAGTGTGTAATAAATGCTTCTCAAGTTATCTGAAATAGCTGTTAACAGGATATTTTCAAAATGTTTTGAAGAGGCCTCAGACACCACAATGCTTTGGGCATGATCAAGCCCTGGAACAGGTTGCCCAGGCTATGCATTCTCTGTCCTTGTATAAGCTCAGAATTGACTTGAAGATATTCAGACCAGACTCAGCTGAAGGGAGCCGTCAGCAACTTGCTTTCACTGGACCTATCCTGAGATTATTGAAGTCAAAGCAGAAGTAAAGAACATATTTGAAACAGTGAGGTTTACTAGCTAAAATAAGATTTTTTTTCATCTTTTGATGTCTAAATACTATTTCAAAGGTATGATTTTGTCAGCAAATGACTGATGTCAACGAAAGAAATGGAATAATATTCTAGAGATTGTATTTAAGATCAATATGAGCTCTTGGTTATTTTCACAGAAAACTATTATTCATTATTCTCAATATTCTGTTGAAGCAATCATAGCACTGTATTTGGAAGTACTTCTGATTTCACATTTTGTCTAATCAGTTGGAAGTATTTTCCACTTACATTTTTTTGCAAGTGAAATGCTATCTACAGGGATTAATATTGAACATTATAATTTCTAGAAGTATAGTTACTTCCATTTACAAGAAACATTGCAGAAATGTTGATTCATATTTCCTGAACATAATGAAAAAACAAGCTATCATTTAACTAATATTACATTTGAAGGAGAGAGGAAATAATACATGAATAACAGGAAATTCTGCACTGCCATTTTTAAACCACCAAATAATTTCCTGCACCACTTGGAATCTACCTTTTAATAAATGAAGTCACTTTTTATTGTTGATCACTAAAAATTCTAGAGGGCTTTGTCTTTTGTTTTCTGTGGTTCTTTTCTTTTCCTTTGGTATCACTGTTTGTACTCCTGGGTAAAATAATTAGACATTTTTTTCAAAAGCTGGATATGAAACAATTTGACAGATTTCTTTAGGAAGATAAGAGAAGCTTCATTACACGAAGAAAACAGAGAAAAGACAAAAAAGCGGAATTACTGAGGGAAGGGAAAGAAAATGCAGGTGCTAATTACTCTGCAATTTCTTACACTGCATGTGATTTTGTTACTCAAAAGCGAAGCTATGTATTGATATACATAATTTGATAAGTGTTTTTTGAGGTGTGATTACTCTAATGAGTATGTAATTTCAATCACAGCTCCATCTACCTAATAAAGGGCAAGAGGATGATTAATTATCTCCTATCTAGAGGAGGAATCATGTTAAGTGACAAAATTTCTTTCATGTAGGAGACGTATGTGAAGTTGATTTGCGTGTTCAGGTCAGCTCATAGGATTCTCCTGTTTCAAACTCCTGTTTCAGTCTTGTTGGCTGGCTAATTTCCACCTTTATTATGTGCCTGTATGCATTAAATTTTGAAAGCAGCTATCGCCTTACCTTTTACAAGCAGTATATTGATCACAGAATATTACGTCAAAAAGTTTGGGGAAATCACTTATCTCTAGTTAATCACAAAGCTGCACAGGAAGCTTTATAGGGTTCTTGTTGTAATTTTTTTTTTACATTGTGTAATTTGTAGTGGTTTATGACATCCCATTCAGCCTAGGACATATAGTGAAGATGCTAATCTTGAAACAGGATACCTGTAAACCATGAAAAATAAGTGGCGCAAGAGATGCTATAAACATTCAGTAGCTGGAAAACTTGGCTGAGATGAACTGTTCAAAAGGCCATTTTTGTTCCTGGTTTTGAGAGGCAGGCAGATCCCATACAGGACAGTTTCCAAGAGAACAGCCTAGAGGTACATGCACAGCAGATGTGACTCAACGTGTCTGTTGCCAGGGAGGTGCCATTTAGCTCTAATTATGAAATCAATTCCTTCTGTCAGCAGTCTTACCAGAAAGCTGGCTGCCCTCTCTTGCAGATAAATGCTCTCATCAGCTCGAGCAGTCCCTGTAAGTAACATGAAAAGACCATGTACACATGGGTTTCAAAGAAAACATGAGCAACATTGTACTGTCCAGTTTCAGTATGAGCAGTGCCAAATAAAAACAAGAAAAGAGACAGCCAGATGTAAAAGAGTACCTACCTCTCTTTACCGAGATGGCTCCCAAAGGCAAGCAAAAATTTATGTAACTTTTACCAGCTTTTTAAAAAGCACCTCTAACCAAGATGGATCTCAGCAATGGGGAAAATACAGCTTTTCAATTTCTTCTTTATCTCCCTCTCTAAGGTTTTATAACTTCTTTATCTTAGTGAACGTCAGAAAGGAAGAAGGACCTTTACCATTAATTTTCATCAAATCTTACCCTAAACTCTCTCTGCATATTTATGAAAGAAATTAATCAAAATAAAGAATTCATAGTTAAAAAAAAAAAAACAAAATGAAAAAAAACCCAAACGTGGAGAAAAAATAAGGTGAATGACATAACCACATATAGTTAAGAGTAGAAATATGTAACTAAAATAGACCAGTGTTATTCATCACAGCATAATAAAATCAATCTCAAATGAAACATTACTCATATGATGTGGTATATGATAAATTTTAATATACATAATTCCTTTACCTCATTATAACTAAATGTTCACTTTTAGCAACTGAAAAAATCAACAGATAACTTACTTTTTTACTATAAATGTGAGCAAAACTTGTCTACCCTCTAGACTAGTTTATTTGAAAAAGGATACCAGGTTATGCTACTGAACATTTTCTGGAGAAACATTTTAGAGCTTCCAATTTCAAAAATCGGGCAAACTTAGATTTTGAGAAATAAACAATTATTTGAGGTATTATTTGATTTCTTTAATGGCTAATTCTAAAAACCTGTAGTCTTGTCCTTCAGCTGCAGATTTTATGAAAAATAGCAGAGAGATTAAGAAGATGGAGCCCTACAAAGCAGGGAAGAGGAAAAGTGTCCCAGAAATGAGAGAGGGGGAAGAATTTAAATTGTAAAATAGTCAGGGATATCATCCAAAATCCCAAATGATGGACAGAATCTTAGAGTGGGCTTCTTTTCCCTAATTTTAGCCACATACAAGTTAAGTACTAAGGTAAGACATTCAAACTACTTCTATTGTCAATGAAGAGACACATGCATATTGAAAAAAAGATGTATCCTACCTGACTTTGATTCCATTATGGTATGCATTTCGTCCTTAGGCAGTCTAACTTTCTTTTTTGTTAAAGAGGGTTGGCTAGATGTATAGATTAAGCTTTAACTAAATGAACAGCTCAAATTAGCTCTCTAACTTTTAAATAAAATCAATTGAAAGATGCTCTACTTACAGGTGAAGCAACAGAAGAAGATAAAGTGAGATGGTTTTCCTAAACAAATAATAGAAAAAAAAATCAAATAATCAAAAAACCACTGGGTTGTTACCATCACTTTGTCCTGGTCATTAACATCTATGTTCATGAGCAAATATTCCCTTTAAAGCATAAAACTAAAAAAGGAATGTGAATCTCTTTGTCTGGTCTTTGTAAATTTAATACAGTTTTTCAAAATTGGTCATTACAGAAGTATTAACTGAATAATCAAGCTTACTAACATGTTTAGGTTTCTTTTTCATATGCCTCCCTTTGTAGTAAAAGGATTAAAAATACAATGAAATTAATACAACTAAATTAAATTTGCCCATTTTTCTCAAAGAACGAGTTCTTCAAAAATAGAACAGACATTTAGTACTTAGTTACTTCAGACAGATCATGTTTTTATACAGAGAAAGTATTTCTATCATACTACAGTGAATTTCACTGCTTGCTGACTACTCAGTCTCCTTTCAAGATTGACCCAGAGCAGACATTTGATACAGCTGGCTGATTTCTGCAGTCAAATTAAGTGTTGCAGATTCATGACAGGGCCACTTGGGATCTGCCTGGAAATTAAAACCAATTCAACAAATCTACACAAGAGTGCAACTCTGTTTTGTTTCCTTTTTGCAGTAGAGGAATCATTATAGAGTCTTGTGGTGTTGAGCAATGGATATTTCATGTCGATTTCTAGTCTGGACTTGGAATCATATAGTCATAGGATACGTTGAGTTGGAAGGGACACATCAGGGTCATGAAGTTAACTCCTTGATCGACACAGGACACCACATGGATCACACCAAACTTCTTGAACTCTATCAGGCTTGGTGCTGTGACCACTTTCCTGGGGAGGTTTTTAAAGACACACTAGCAGATTATTGACCATGGAACACAGGGCAGGAACGAGTGTTGAGAGATTTCCTCCTTTATTTCCTGTTTCCTCAATTTCAGAGACTAGTGCTGAACATGAGTATTAAATTCTTTCACATTTAGTGTCTGTCTTCATATTTCATTTCTTTAACACTGAAAAGCCTGAAAGACTTTTTAGAAATTACAAAGACAAGGTTAAAAAACAAAGCAGAAGGAGATCATGGCAACTGGACATCACAACTAACCTTAAGCAGAGAGAATTACAGTGAACATTCAGGACACACCAGTTCTAAACACAACTCCATGACAACTTCTTGGATTTGAATCTTCTCTCAATGTCAACATTGAATCTCTAAATAGAGGGAAGATAAAACCATCAAATCTATTCAATTAATTTCAAAAACCTCCAACAAACCATAACAAGGCATATAGAAACATTTCTGAGAAACATCTAACTGAAGGAATAAAAATTAAGATTTAGATTTGCTCAGGAGCATGAGAAGCAGTGTGCTAATCAGTCAGTAATCAATAATCAAGAGAAGAGCTCAAGAGGGATAACAGAAGGAAAGCTACACAGATCTTTGCAAAGATGTTCCTAATAGTGAGAAATTATTTCTACATCATAGGTGTTCCATGCAGAATCATCCTTATTTTTGAGTGAAGACAACAGCTTTAAAAACAAAGTCATTTAAAAAAAATTTTCTATGAAATGGAAAAATTTGTTTTTTTCAGAGTTTCAAACATTTCCATAAAGAGTATTTTTTAAGCATTTTGAGTGGGGTCAGAAACAACTGTTTGATTGAGCATTTCTTGGTTTTCTCCAGATTTCAATAGAACAAAATATGAGGGATTTTTATTACTACATACTCACTCGCACAAATATAAGTAATTACAATTATGCAAAGGAAAAAAGCCATAAAAACTGGCCATGGCTCATTTATTGTAACCATTGCCCTGATAGCAAGAAGTGTATTTGTTTTATGGTTAATGGAATAAGTATTCACTTGATGGAAAAATTAGAATATAGAAGTGGCTCAAAGCCTAGTAAAAATTAGAAAACAAGTTATCTTAGAGCCCAGGGCTTCTAATCTCCTAGTCTAATTCCCAGTCACTCTCCCATTGAGAGCCACTGTTCTCATTTCAGAGAGATTTAGGTAAGTGTCTCTCTGTCCCCAGAATTGGAAAAAGTAGTATATGTTTCAAGAATCTCATAAACACAATGTAAGTAAATTTGAAGAGGAAAAAGAAGATTGTACAATTATAAGTGAAGAACCAAAATCAAACTGTCTTGGTTTAGATAGACAGGTATCTGCCAGGGAGGGTTGGAGTCTCCCTTGAAATGTAAGCCACTCCCCCCTTTTCCAAATTATTATAAACATGCAATTAAAAGGCTGTCAGTCAAAGATTTGGAGAATAGGTATAGCAGTTCTTTACTAGGGATATAAAAATACAGATGTTGTAGTACAGAAGAATAAGCAAGCAAACAAACACACAAGAAATCCTAGAAAAACCCTGACAGAGTCAGAAATACAACCTGACACCCTGTTGGTCAGGGTGTTGGAAGCAGTCCAAAGTAAACCCTCCTGGAGTGGCAGGTGTGGTTCTGTTGGAGTAGAGATGGTCCCGTTGAAGAAAAAAAGGGTCCAGTAATGGTGAGATGGGTCCGGTCTTCCTCCAGGGATCCGGTGGAAAAACTGGATACCTAGTGGGACTGTGTCTCCTTTCTATCTAGGTTAAGATGGTTTGGCTCTTCCTCCCTGTGTGGAGCATCTTACAATAGTACAATGTAATGTGTCATGTCATTGATGAGCTCTTAATGGTCCATTAGCAGAAGATATTCCCATGGGAGTAGTGAAACAATGAAGAGAGATAAGTAGCACTCCACCACCTGATAAGCGACACTGACCCATTTGGGCAAAGATAAGCAATTCTGCTCCACCCAGATGAAATAGAATAACAAGTTCTTTACAAAACCCCTGAAACAAATCAAACCCAAACCAAAAAGCATTAATGGTCTACTCGGAGTAATGTCTGCTGTCCTTGAAAACATTGTGCAGAGAACTTAGAGGGAATTCAAAGGAAGTGATTAATTCGTCACATGTGCACACTGAGTGAACCAAAGTGTTTTCCTTTCACCCACAAGCCATAACTGCTGTCTAATGCAATTCCTTTTTCCTCAGGTTACTATTGGCTTATAACAAAAATTACCAACCAGTCCCATATCTGTGGCTGTAAAAAACATTCTCATCGTGTTTAGTTTCTAACCAACAAAATTTTGTTACTCCAAACCACCCTTAACCCTGGAGAATGCATTCTCTGTTGCTTCAATGGACAACTTGTGAACTGAAGCTTTCCTAGTCCCCATGAGAGGCCATTGCTTTGTTACTTACTTCTCTAGCAAACTCCTTTCCAGCAACCTGCGAAGCCCAGACTACAGCTGAGTTTTTAACTTCCTGGCAGATGCAATCACAGAATTATCTTGTTATTGCTATAGGACATGATGGTACTTTGAATAGGTGTACTGGGAAAAGAATACATGAAAATACACATATGTATCAGAACACATAATTATTCAGAAGTAGCCAAAATTCAGTCTCTGATTTAACCCACTGTTAAATATATTTGTTACATTTTTTCACTCAGTAATTAAGCTTCTCAAAAGCCTGAAAAAAGTGGTACTATGGGAAGAACAAAATAAATCAGAATATTTGTAACTTCTGATTCTTTTTTCTTTAGAGAATTTGCTTTTAATCTGTCTACCTTGTATTTCTTCACCATTTGACCAACTACGATAGATGGAAAAAATTTAGTTTTTCAAGTAAATGGAAATCAAGCATATTTTTTGTCTAACCGTGTCTCCAATAGACCACAGTCACACTGCCTTATTTATTTAAACTTTTCTAGGAAATCCTGTCCTAGTGCCAAATACAAGTGTTGGTTTTTCACTCTTTGTCCATGAAGGTACTGGGAGCATCTACTGTTCAATATTCTTGAACAAGGACTTAGCAGAGGCTGCTGTTGGGGTTTTCCGCTTCTCTTTACAAATCTCTGCTTTTCAATGACACCAATATCACTAGAGGGCTGGTGTGTGTCCCAGGATCTTTTATCCCATGCTAGGGGAGTAAACAGAGGGTTGAGTACAGACCTGCTCCTCCCTGCTGGGCCACATCCCAGTACAACTACTCTTTTAGTACAATTCCCCTAATTCACACACTGCATCTCCAGTCTGCTCCAGGACTTCCCAAAGCAGAAGGGATAGGCCTCGCTTTTAAAAACAGTAGAGGCAAAATAAGACTACTTCCACCTTTCCATGTAATGTCCAGAGAGGTTGTGTAGACTCTGTCACTGCAGATATTTGAACCCTGGTTGTGTGCAGCCCTGGGCAATCTGGTGTAGGTGATCCTGCCTGAGCAGGGGTTTGTACTGGACAATCAACACAGGTCCCTTCCCAATTTAGCCATTCAATCACAGAATTCTGTGATTCTTAGTGAAAGACATTTAGTAAGCAGATCCCATTGGCCAGAAAATTATTATGGAGGGGTGTTGTGGTGCATTTTGGGTTTTGCCAAGTTCTGCCTGCTTTTGTTCCTTGCTTTAAAACGGTTTGTCCCTTACCCCCAGGTTAAAACCCCTGTTGGTTTTTCCTTAGTTATGGGTCCTGTCCATCACTCTGCCACCCTGCCCAGATGGCTAGAAAATTCTGGTGGGGGGCCCCGGTGATTGTCAGAATCCATGACTTCCCCGCCCTTTATTATATATGGGATGTTCTACTAATTGTCCTCTTGTTCTGGGTCACTCCCCTTCTTTCTGGGATTGGTTCTAGATTGTCCCCTGCCCTTTCCATACCCCCTGTACTTAAGCTGAAACCCAAAGGGAAAAACTCACTTTTACGTGGGCCCGCTGGCTGAAACAAACCCCCAGTTGAAACCCACGTGGAAGTCCTCCTTTCTTCTTCGCCATCGCCACATGAATCGCCTGAAGCCAAGACCTACAGGATCAGAAAGGTACCGAGCTGTACCCTTAAATGCTAGTGGATAGACGCTCCAAACTCCTGCAGAGGGGTTCCATTCAACTCCTATTGACTTTCCAGCAACTACACTGGCATCTGGCTCAGACCCAGGGGCAGCACGCTATCAATGGCACATTCTACAGAAGCTTAAAAGCCGACAGAAGCCTGGGTTTAATGAGTTCTGGTACCATAAAGGAAAAAAATGCAGAGGATGGATAACAGGCAAAGCTGTAAGTGGAATGTGCAGTGCAGTGTGGTGACAAGTATCGTTTATATAGACAGTTGCAGCTTCTCAGTTCTTTGGATCTGGAGCCCTAGAGCCAAGAGGAAGAAGAGAGAATGGGGCAAATACTAATGTATTTGAATTGGTTTAACATGTATTAAATATTAAAAGAGAAGAAGAAATTTAAAAAAAAATGAGAACCTCCCTTATTTTAATATAACTAATTTTTTAAATGAAACAGGAGATAAACTATCATGTATTCATAGAGAGGTATGTCCATTAGCTTATATTTTAAAAAGCCCTAATTAATATGACTTTTACACATTTAAAATATTTATTTAATGAAAATGAAGCATGTGATGCATTAAGGAATGATTATTTAAAAATAGCAGCACGTTATGATGCAGTAAAAAGGCGGAATCTTAATAGCTGCTTTCATTTATATTTTATGTACAGAAACCCAGCATAAAAACATTATAAGAATCTGACTGTAACTAAATCAAAGTTATTCAAAGTAATGATGCTTTCTCATCTTCTAAAAATTTACTCCCTTATGCTAAGAAAATTATATCTGCAGGTGAGATATTAGACTGCAAATTTAAACATGACTGCTCTGTCGCCTTATCACAAATTCACTCTTTAGCAAAGGGAGAAATTTTATAGCAACTTCACCTCAGCTTCTCTTCACTGCTAGCAGAACTCTGTGAGCTGATGTCCTACCAACAAACACAAACACAAACTCCTTATCTGGTATCTGTCTAAATGCAGAGCTTCTGCTCCCACCATGACATCTCACAGCCCCAAGGTTTACAGCCCCCAGTTCACAGTGCCTGACAGGGAGCTATGGAGAGAAATCAGGTGAGTCAAAGCATGGCCATGCCTGTGCCTTGCCTTAGCAAGGGACCTCTTAAAAAAAACAAGCATGAATGAGGTTAGGCTGTAAACTACCAGGTCCAGCAGCATCACTGAAACTCTTTACACACTTAGTACTCTATCTCAGGGAAGTCTGCTCAGCCCCATGGAAAAGTTCCCACTTTGACCCCAAAATAAATAGCAATTATAAGAGAAGGTCAGTAAATGAGACCTCTCCCCTAGTTTTGCCCATCTCTAATGCCCTAATTCTTCCATACATATTTTTTTAATATAATACATATGTTGCTAATTAAGTGTTCATGAAACAGATATACAAGGAAAGGTCACTATACTGTGCCTGCTCAGTGTGCATTTAGACTGCAATGCCCTGCTGATGCAGGGATTATATTGTTTGTATGGCACACTGTGGATGCTTACAGGGTTTAGAACAGAATAATGAACTGCATTACTTTCATTATTAGGTGATGATTTTTTTTGTGTGAAACATTTTTAAATTAAGAAATGCAGCATGTAATCATGATCAGACACATACCCTGCAAATAGAAAAGTGACAAGTGTCTCTCTCCCCATACCACATGTAACACAAGAACAGACACAAGTTTTTCTATTTGTTGGTGCTCATGACAAAGGAGCAGAGTTGAACCCATCTCCTGTATGTTCACTGGGCTACATCATCTATGCATAATAATTTTAACTGTCATAATGTTGTGCGTGTCAAATTCAGTGGCATGCACCCAAGGATGTGGTTTGCAAGAAGCATCAAAACCATCACTAGCTCATTGTTCAAAAATAGCTGGTCTTGGACCTTTGATGGCTAAAAAACCTGATGTCACTGAGTGAAATAGAAACAAGGTAAGAAAGCAGCTACTTTTAGAACTAACATTTATGCTTGACTAGAGACAGTGGGGACATAATCTAACTGGTTAGCTGATGAGAGACCCTACAGGAGTTTTCTACGAAAACAGGAAAACAGCACTAAACTGACATTTACTCAGCAAGCCACCAACCAGAAGTGCTTGGGGGACCCCCTACACTGAAGCAAAATGCCAGAGCTGTATAATGATTAGACTTTGATGGATCCCACTGACGTCCCAAAGGCTGTTCTGTTTCTATTTTTTATTTCTTTCATCTGATCTTCATCCATAATTTGACAAACTATTTTTAAGTGTCTATTTTCCTTGTGATTTATATATTCCAGGCTCACCAAATTAATTCAATACTTCATCTGATCACTAACTACACTTTAGCTGTTAAAGTGATGCTGTATTCCCAAATCCGTCATGTTTAGTTGTGATTTAATCTGACCACTTTAAAAGCAGTGATAGACATACCCCTGCAGCCAAGATCCCCCCAATTTGTCCTGTAGCGACATTCTACTATTCTTGTCTTCTACTCTTTACATTAAGCCCCAATGACTGAAAAAACCAAACCAAACCAAACCAAAACAACAACAACAACAACAAAACAATGGGGGAAAATAGTAACTTTGAAAGGTTCTTGTAGACTTCTTCAAAATTGTTTTGTCAGGTTTGGGTATGGAACAGCAGGCAGTTGGCTGGTTTGAACAGTGTATGTCCCCTCAGCCAGGGAAGCTCATTCCATTACAATTTGACCCAGTCTCTGTCCAGACGAAGCCATGGTACATTTCTGAGACTCATCCATGTCGAAGTTCTTGTGCCTGCCACCAGGGAAGCTCAAAGAGAAGAACTTTCTGCAGGATGTGATAAAATGCATTAGCATTTGAATTTCAAGCTCCCCTGCTGCAATGCATTTCTGTAGATGGTACATTGGTAGTTTTTATTTAATTGAAAAGGTATTTTATTTAATTCCTTATTCACTTTTTTGTCCAACAACAGAATAGGCAAGTCAGCAAGAGGATAGGCAAGTTTAGTTAACTTTAATATACGCTAAAGGAAGTCAGGTTAAACCTAGTAAATTGTTGATGACCTACTTAGCATTTAGAAAAGTTTTGTGCTTCAGTCTGCTGCTCCCTCACTGCATTACAAGCTTAGAGCACCTTCACAACTAACAAAACCAAGTTTCAAACAAAAAAGCTTCCCGTCCTTGTTAAATCACAGGCAAGGCATAAACTTGAAAACACACACTGCATCATTATTACCTGAGGAAAAAGATGGCCTCTCAGACTAGCCAGGCCCAGCTCACTACGAATAATGGCTGTGAAAATTTTGAAGGTCTCAGAATTTAAGCCCAGTGTATGTTCTTCAAAGAAGAAAGGCAGAGAAAGAGCATGCTCCTCAAACGTAGATGATCTCTGATTCAATGCTCACCATCACCATAAAGGTCTTCTTTCAGTGGGATGGGGTAGCGAGGAAGAAAAGCTTTTTGTGCAGTGTATGTTTTGCTTCATTGAAAGATGTGACCAGAAGAAGAAAATGAAACATCTAGAAGATGCCATTTTTTAAGAAAGATTTTCAAAAATTTAGACTATTGTTTCACAGAAGAAAGGAAAAATTGTTCTTGATTTTTTGGTTGTTTTTTTAAATTTTGCTCTGAATAGCATAAGTAATGTTTTAAATTGTAGCAGGAGAGATTTAACTTTTTAATAGAACAGATATGCTATGGCACTTCTGCCATTTAAAGTTTTAGAACAAATGTCCATCAGGAGGAGTTTAGGTGCAGGTGTTTCTGCTTAGGGGACATGGAAATAAACCAGGTGAATTTCTGTTGCTGTTAATTTTTAATTCCATACTGCATAAAGCCATTGTCAAATATCCTCTGAATTCTCAGAATCAAAATGAGCTTATGGCAATCCTAAGTGAAGACAGAGGTATAATCAATGAGAATACACAGTTTTTTCTCCATTAAAGAGCAGTTTGAATTAATGAGTAGGTTTTATTTGTCTGCACGTGCAGTTGAGGCAGGATCCAGCTGTTCAGATATGGCAATTTAGTGCCTTTTCAGCTACTGTACAATACTTCACTCCCTTCCTAACTGCTGCTATGGAATGGCATGTATTTCCCATGGATCTGTCAGCTCCATGCACACATGGCATATCAATGATGTCTTAGAGAGAACACCCTGCAAGAAATAGGCTGAGAGCCAGCACAGCTGCCTGCAGTTACGCCCAGAAAGGCAGGTAGTACCTGGGCATGGCCTTGTACATCTTCACATCCCTCCTACTGCTGCAATAGAAGGACATGAGTCTCCTCAAGGCCCTGGGTGAGATATCCTAGAATCTCGTAAGTGAAACTAACACTTGTGTCCACGCAAATGAATTGAGCTCCTCATGCTTAATGCAAGCCTGGAGCTGTAAAATGCTGCCTGATTCCTCTTGCCATATGTATTACATATGTTGAAATCATATTATTGCAATGTCCTCTGAAACCATACATGTTATACTTCAAACAGTGACCAGCCCTGTTGTATAACAATTTGGATATGATTTCCTGACTTCTATGGCACTGCCAGCATAGGTTTTATTGTGTTTTATTTCCTTTCTGACATACTTTTTGGCACAATAGACCATTAGGAAATACTTGGTTGTTAAAAAAGTTTTTAAATTATAAAATCAATTCTAAATTTTTAAAGCTTAATAAGAATATGCTAAAGAAAACATATAATATATGAAGAAAATAGGAGAAATTGTAGAAAATTTTTCTAGGAAAGGATTTACCTCATGAACTGCTTTACCTATCAGTATTCCGAATCCTATTCTGTCTCCTCCTTGGGGGAGAGATGAGGAAAGATGAAAGGGGGATACTCCAAGACAAATAATAAAAAAATTTCTTTACTTTTTGCTATGATAACATTTGAACTTATAGGTCATTCCCTACTAAGGTTAGCACAGATTTAACCCACTAACATTAAATATTAATGTTTTATCTTTCTCTTGCATTTTAAATCAAAATTTAAAAATCTGTTTGGTCCCAGAAGTTAGCCACAGAGACCAGAAACCATATTTTTTCTCATAAAGCAAATTTTGTTAACAGAAAAATCTTGATCATAATAGCTTTTGGATTTCTGTAACTTCCAGAATAAGAGCAGCAGTAGTTCTCACTTAGCTCCTTAGCTTTTGGAACTGTTAATGATAATACTGCTGATTAACAACAGGATAAAAAAACTGTGTCTGGGTGTTGGTTTTTTTCCATAATCACCCTATCCTGGATGAAAAAACCAACGTGAAACAAATGAAAAGTTAAATATTCCACAAACAAACCAGTTTGAAAGTTTCTATCCCTACATACTCATGTTTTTTATCAGTCAGAAGAAGCAACTTTTAAATCCAAAGTGACAGTTTGAAAACATTAAGTCAAAACAGAAATTGCAACTCCTAGGATTAAATTTTTGTATCTCCCCTTTCAAATGTTTTCCAGTATTTTCTGAAAGTCTTGAAAGACTTTGAGGACTTCAGGAAAATTATTTCTATACTATAACAAAGATTTATTGTATCTCCTACAACAAGAATGTGCAGGCTAGCCACAAAATCATTTAGGTTAGAAGGGAACTCAAATTCTCCAGTTTCTTACTCAAAGAAAGCCAGTGAAAGCATGTTTAATCCAACATCTCTGTATAAAAGGCAGCTATTTGAAAATGTTCAAGCCTTACGGTCATTCTACAAAAACAAACCTCTTTAAAATAAGATATTTATGAATAGAAAAGCAAGAACATATTTTAACTAGAAAGTAAAAAGTCATTTATCTTCTTCAAGAGATAATTTCATACTGGAATGATCCAATGTACTCTGCAGAAGAAACATGAAGGCAACAAGCACAGGAAGTAATAACTGAAGATTAAAGCTTTTGTTGCCTTGGGCAGGTTAGATTGCATTTGTGCAGGTTCCAGTAATATAATTATAATTAGACTGCACAAAAAGGTGTGAGAGCTGAAGCACCATTATATAGTACTCCTTGCTTGAGATGATGGGGAACAGGTAGTTAGCTTGTTTTAGCATCATGTTTGAAGATTAAAGCTTGGATAATAAGAAATAACATTTTTTCTTTTTATCATATACTGGTGAAACACAGTAAAGCTAAAGTAATCAAACAAATGTTCAAACCATGGTGATGAGCATGGTACTAAGAGATTAATAAACTAGACAATTCAGTAAATTTCAACTTCCAAATCTCAGCAGAACTGTAGAAATGAAGGGATAAAATGAGGAGAAGTTCACATTATCACAACATACCTGCTATTCTGAGAATAATTTCAAGGTGCTGTTGAGGAAACCAGGTATCCAACAAAGAACTGAATTTACACCTCAAAAAAGCATTATAGACTTGCATAACAATTTGGAGTCATAGAATAGTAGAATCATGGAATCATAGAGTGGTTGGTCTGAAGGGATCTTAAGGACCATCTGGTTCCAACATCCCTGCCATGGGCCGGGACATCTTCCACCATGCTCAAAACCCCGTTCAGCCTGGTCCTGACAAATCCAGAGTTAGGGCATCCACAGCTTCTCTGAGCAACCTGTTCCAGTGCCTTACCACCTTCACAGTAAAGAATTCCTTCCTAACATCTAATCTAAACCTATCACTTTTCAGTTTCAAGCCATTCCCCCTTGTTCTATCACTACAGCTCCTGATAAAGTGTCCTTCTCCAGCGTCCTTGTAGACCCCCTTCAGATACTGGAAGGCTGCTGTTGGGTCTTCAGGCAACATTGTATTCTGCTAGAGAGTGATGACTCCTACAACAGAAAGAAAGGTGCTCATATGGGTTGGTCCTGGGTTTCTTAAGAGATCTGATTTCTCAGATGTGATTGCAGACAATCCTCAGATTTGGAGTGTGCATAATCCAATGTAGTAGTCTGTTAACCAGGAAGTATTAGCATAACGTTTTTAAATAAATCACAAAACAAACAAAAAACAATCTCAATTGAGAACTCCACTGTACAGGTCCCTTCCAACTCAGCATATTATATGATTCTATATTTATAAGATTCATTTTATTTTTCTTTGTATATAAAAGAAAATAGCCCATAGATTTTGTTCTGAGAAAGTTAACTGAAAGAGAAAAAATTGCTCTACTAATTGAAAGATACATGCCCAGCTCACTGAAGATGTTCTTCTCTTTATCTAAACACTGTAATAGGTTTTTGTTCCTTATAGAATATTTGTACCCAGACTCTGCAGTTAGGGTGAGGATTTCTTTCTGAGTCGTGTAGGTGTGTTTTATAAACACCCTGGAATTTAGCACAAACTAAAGGCTTACTGAGGCAACAGGACAAGTGCAAGGTCCTTCACCTGGGAAGGAAGAGCTCCTAGCTCCTTCCAATTATGCCAGGTGGGCTTGACTGAGGAGACCAGCACTGCTGGCAAGATGTAAGGTGTGTTGGCAGACAGAGAGTGAGCAGGAACCAGCAGTGTGCCTTGGCAGCAAAGAGGAACAACAATATTCTCATCTGTGTGACTAGAAGAGATGGGGAAAAGTAATCACCTCCCATTACACAGCATTCCTTCTACAGCACTGCATTCAAATTTGTGCTTCCGAATACAGGAAAGACATAAATAAACTAGTGTGGATTTAGTGGACCAAGATGGTCAGGGATTGGAACACTCCCCCTGTGAGGACAAACTGAGAAAGCAAGGCTGGTTCAGCCTGCAGCAGAGGTTGTTTTTGGGGTTCCTTTCTGTAGCTCTCCTGCTCCTCTGGGAAAATTAGTGAGAAGATGGAGTAAGGCTCTTTGCATCAGGAGGGTGAGATATAATGGGCTGAGAAATCTGACTGAGAAATAAGACTGAGAAATCTGGTGAGCACATAGCTGACCCTGCCCTGAGCAGGAGGTTGGACTAAACACCCACATCTCAACGTCCCTTCCTGATGAATCTATATTGTCTTATTCTATGTTCTCAGAAAAGAAGCTGAAGAGTAGAAAAGATAGCAGCTAACATGAGTTACCAAAGTTTTGAGGTTAACATAGGAGCAAAATCATCCTGGGATCGATAAGAGGGAGCAGACTTGTGAGACCCTTGCAAAAAGGTAGGGAACAGTCTGCTCTTTGCTTCAATCATGAGAAGGAATAACCTTAAGTTGTAGCAATAGATTCCATTGCCCTGTGTTCTTCCTTTCAAATGATATTTCTTAGGTATTCACTCTTCTGAAGTATATATGAAGCCTCATAGATTTCTGTCTCTATTTGCATTATCTATCTAGTATTTTCTGTCCTGCTTGCTCCTCTACATACTTGAGATAAATAATAATCATAATAATCCTAACATTAATAAAGCACATGCTTTTTATTTTACTCTAAAACATTGGGGATGTGATAAAGGATAGGTAAAGAAAAAGGCAGTCTGAAAGACAGAATTCAAGCTTTGGTTTTAATTGGCAAGAAAAATTGTGGTGCTATTGTACCTTGATACTGAGAGAATATGCTTTAAATAATTTCAAAATTGTCTATAGAATTAGTTACATCAAGATCGACATTTTGGTTATATTTAACATGACAATAAAAAAATGAGGAGGAAGAAAATTAGCTGTGGATAATCAGAAGAACTGTTCTTTCTTGCAAAATCAAGCATTTCAACTCCTAGGTTCAGGATCACAGTTGCTGAATAAAGTCATGCACTTCAAGAGGTTTAATCTCAGAAAAGTCATTTTTATCACTTACGTCTGATATGAAGTCAATCTATACTGGATTCTACCAGGCCAGAGACATTTAATAGGTCTATTCTAGTCAACTACTCTAGTCATCTGTTACTGTTCTAGTCAACTTTCAAGATCATTCTCAGGCCAAATTTGTATTTCTAGAAAACAGAAGAACTAGACATAATGCCAGTAGAAAAAAAACCTACTCTTGATAAATAAGCATATTATGGCAATGAGGAAGACTTGAACTAATGAGGAAGATTTGAACCAACTATGAACTAATCTTATTTATCCTTTACTTCACACAAAAACTTCATGAAAACCACTTTTAGACATACATGTTCTTGGCAAAATTCTTATAGGATTTATCACCTGCTTTGCAACATTTAGTTAAAATTAGAAGGTGCACAAATTTCAAAATTGTAATTGGCCAATGTCTTTTTTCAGTCATGTGAAAGAAAAATAGTAAAGAGATGTGTTCTTCCAGTAAAAGAATTTTCTTGAAGACGTTCCAGGAAGTATCACCATGGAGATCTCTACAAAACAAGGAGCAATATTTCTTATAACCTCCTTCAACATCAATAGGGAGCAGCATGGATAATCTGAATTTCTGATTTTTTTAAGGTTAGTCTCCAGAAAGGTTCAGGTCTAAATTCAGCAAAAATAGACATAGAACCATAAGCATCTAACACAGAGTGCAGAACTAATGCAATCTGAAGAATCTACAGCCTTGCAGAAATAAAGAAACCAAAACCAAACAAACACAAAACCAGAAAACCAAACCCAACCCAACATTCCCCTCCCCCCCAAAACAAAACGAAAACCCAAAAAAAACCCCCAAACAACAACAACAACAACAAACCAAACAAGAAAACCAAACCAAAACCAACAAAAAATGTATTTCCCCTCTGGAAATATTTATACAGTTGCATATGAAACCACTCTTTGGAGATATTTCTTTCTCTGTTCCCACCACACTGCCTGCACCAGGAAGGGGATGTGACTGTTCAGGATTGAAGAAAACTGGTCCCAGTCCCTTCCTGACTCCTTCGAATTTCCTGAGATTTACCAGTCAATACCACATCCCACTACAACCATTTTCCTGAAAGCCAGACTTCCTGGTCTTCTAAAGAAAATGTGAGGGCATATCGTGTGAGCAGAAGAAAGGTATCTCTGAGGTCCCAGGTAGATGTTCTATGAGTAAGTCAGAACTAGAAAAAGAAACCTCTGTTCCACCACACACAATCTGGAAAAAAGGAGCTTTCTCCTACAGAGTGGCAGATGCCATGTTGCAGAGGAAGTTCTCCCTCTTCGTTGTTCTGTATTTTTGACTACATATTTAAGCAACAGGCAAACATCATCTGGCAAATGCTCACACAGGCAGTCTAAACAGTTAATTGCTGTGCATTTCTGAGTTTTAGAACTTGCTTTGCAACCACTTCTGCATGTAAAATGCCATTGTTTGTATATTTGCTGCTGGCAGCTTGAAGAAAGCAAAGATCATTGCCAGCTTTATGAGTACTATTGTAAATCAGTCTGAAACTATAAAAAAGGCTGGTTTTTGCTCCTTAAACACTGGCCTTTTGTTGAGTTTCTGTCTAATATTCTACCAGACAAATCAAAGCATATATAATTTAAAAGAGCTACAGAAGAATGTCCCCTTATATACTGCGAACTGTTATTTTAAAAATAAAAGTTATAATGAAAACAAACAAAAACCCCATCATGATCCTGCTTTGTGACAGAAGTCCTAAATTGCCATTCACTTCTTCATAAGGAATGAGAGAAAAACAGGATTTCTGATTTTTTTTCCTAATTGCTCTAAGTTGCGGTACAAAAAATTGCACAACTACATCTGAATGTTTTCTTTAATTGTAATTTGTAATGAAACCCTTTATGCTTCCTACATTGTCCTCTGTCTCAACAACATTAAATTCCAATTTGTTGACATCTGGTCCAGTCCAAATCAAATCAAAGACATTTGACATTGCAGAGCTGTATTCAGAAAGCTTTCAGACGAACAGCAGAGGTAGCACAGAATTTTTTACACACCACAAAAGATCTCCTTCATCCTCAGTATACACTAAAAATACGGTGTGAAAACAAGTACCAGAAAAGAAAGAATGAAGTATTAAAAAGGGATGTCTTGTTCTTTCCAATTTTAGGTAACCATAAACTAGAACAATTCCACTGAAGTCTGAAGAATTCTACTGTGAATATAATACAGAAATTACATTTTCTCACCTTGAACAAAAGCTGTTTGATTTTAAATAATTGAATGAGTATTCTGTATTCACAAATGCAGCATTTTAGTTCCCTTGCAACAAAGATATAAACAAGCTTTCTCTGACTTTCATCTCCCTCCACAAAAACTATCTCCTTGAAATTTTTGCTTATGTAATGAATAAAGCTTAGGAAAACTGAACCATAGGTCAGTAAAGCAAGTCAAAGAAATGTATTAAGAAAGATAATTGTACATGCAAGGCCTAGGAAGTGAAGGATCTGGGTGGTAATAATCATTTCATTCCTTCCAGTGCAGAGCTCTTTAGGTAAAATCTCTGTTGTGATTTCAGTGATGTAAATGTGTCCTCTTGACTCTACAGCCCCTCTTAGGCTATCCATGCTCACATCAACCAGAGCACCACCTGGAACCATGCTGAGCTGTTCTGGTCCCTTGCTGCATCCCTTGGGTTAGGCCTTGGAAGGGAATCAAGCACCATAAGCCTTCCCAAGACAATTAGAGAAGTTTAATAGGCAGCATCCAAGGGTTGAAGTGAGAGATGTTTTCTCTGAATATCACTATACAATTCACATGTAGTTAGAGTTAATTTGTCATCATACTGTAGCAGCAGCACATCCCTCTAAAAGATTCTTTTCGGTATATGAGGTTACATTAGTCCACAATACTAAAAAAGGTTTGCTTTGGGATTTTATGCATTGAAAATTTCTATGTTAAATAATTAGCTGGGTGAATGTAAAGACTTCTCTGAGATGGTATAATGATAATGAAAAATTCAGCCTAGTGATAAATACTGTCAACAGAAAAACCTGTATTCTTCTAAAGGCCAAAACCGGTTTATCAACATGTTTTAACAAAATATGAGCACAACAGCCTCAATCAGACATGGCTTGGTGATTGACCCCAACCATGTCTCCTTTAAACAGTGAATCAGATTTACCATCGAAAACAACTTAAAGGAGGGTGTTAATGTTCTCCCCCAGCTCCTACAGCAGCAAAAGCAGCAAAGTGCGGGGTCAGATTGGGAGGGAGGATGAAGATAGAAATGAGCTGGTTGGCACCTACAACAGCCACTTAGCAAAGTTCGGTACAATGTTGTGCTGGTTTATAATTCTTTCTACAAAAATTAAAATTAAAAGGATAGAAAATTTCCAAATCAAATGACCAAATCAAAAAGGTTTGGGGAGAAGAGTGGGAAAAAGCACTGCTCTAGAGATTGCAATAGAGAGGTCCATGTGCCAAATCTGTGAAACAGCCCTGTGTACCCCAGGCCTATTAAAGTGCAGCTGCTCTTCACTGGCCTCAATCCCTAAACCTGAAATCAGTAAAAAAACATAACACATAGACATACCTAGCAAGAAGTGCTTCCTGAGAGGCTCCTAATGGCAGCAAGTCATGCGAGATGGTTTCATGGGCTCTGAACATTCACAGATACCCGCTGGCTGAAGGCCTGTGTCAGGAGCAGAGCCTCTCCTCAGTCTATTTTTCAATACAAAAGAGTGTAAAAGTGATTCAGTGTCATGCACCTCCCCACTCTCTCTCTCTCTTTGAAGAAAGAAGCTCATTCTGTACTCCTCCACCTTCCTCTCCACCTCCAGCTGTTTTGAAAGAGCTGCCTGTCATAATTAAAGCAGACCCCACCTTACAGCGAATAACAGTATCTAATAAAATTCTGGGGCACCAAATCTTTCTGCTCTCTGAATCCCTGAGGCTACAAAGAGCTCCTCAATTTGCCTGTGGTAGAAGGGTGAGTGACCTAGCCAAGCTACCAGCGGTTGAGTCTCAAGTAAAGGAAGGGTAGCCACTTTTTACAGATGCTCCACATAAGAGTCATATACCAGTGCTGACCTCCTGTAGAGATGTCTCAGCTGCCTTTGCTCCTCCAGTCACTGGATGGAGTTACTGCCATAAGAGTAAAAGAAGAATACAAAAAGAAGGCAGTCGTGACAGCCTGCCAGCTTTTCCTGACCAGCCTCCCGGGTTCTATCTTGGGCACAATGGGCAAAGCCACTGCTTCTCCACTAGCACAGTTCCCCATAGCAGTGGGGAAGAGGATGGCAGCAAGCACAGCAGCTGCTGCAGCCTTCTGGAGTCAGCTCTGAGCCACCACACAATCACAGTGTATCATTATCACCACTTTGCATGCATGATGACCAACACTTTCCACAAATGGCTAATAAATGTCTATCACTTCTATTTTAGCCTTCCCCTCTTATTTTATTGGGCCAAATTTCTCATGCCAGTACCTCACAAGCATCTTGGAAAGCAGCGTTCAAAGTCTCTTCTTCCAGACTTTCAGTTATACGTATTAGAGATAATTACATTTTAGACAGTAGCCTGAAATCTGTCAGCACTGGGGCCATATTCCAGATGAGGGATGTGTCTCTGGGTTGGCTTGCTTCAGAAGCAAATCTAAATGTAGAGCGCATGGACATGCAGGACATTCCTGATCCCCTTTCCACCTGCTCTCCCACAGTGACAGAGACTTGCCCTCTTGCCTTGCTGCGGGAGATTTTTGGGTATATCTCTAGTTCTACCTGCATTACTTGAATAACCACCCCTTTGAGGAGAGAATCAGCCAGAAATATCCTGGAGTCTAAATCAATTTTACATGGATTTAGCTGTAAATATTCAGCTGGACTGCGCCACTCTAGAAAGCTTTTCTCCTTGCACAGACAGAAACAGTAGCTGTTAGCAATGCAATGGTGGCAAAAGATTCTCTGAGGGGAACACCAGTTCTTAACACTGTTATTAAGGAAAAATCTCATAAAAATCTTTCACAAGATCTGGCAACTCCTTGCTGAATTGTTCAAAACTATAACCTCTTAGCACATTTTCAAGAGTATTACATAGTTTTCTTGCTTGCTTTTCTGCTTGGAAATTTTGTTTCTTTCAATATTCTCAATATTTTAGCAGCAACAATTGAATTGAATAATCAGTTTAGGGTTTTTTTTTCCTCTGGAAGAGTACTAAATAGAAAGAATCAACTACATTTATTGTGATTTAGCGACAAATTTATAGTGTATTTAACATGATGATGAGCTCAATTTGACGTGAATATCAATGGACTTAAATATATGCCTGCTGGGGTTTAAACTTAACAATGACAGAAAACAACACAACACGATCTGTCATTTATATATTTGCAACACACATTTTGGCGCTAATTCACTTCTCATTCAATGAAGAAATACTTCTACATTCACTGCAGTTATTCCAAAATTATGCTCACAGAATTTGCAAGAAAAACAGGCCCCATAATCCTTCCAGTCTAACAGAAATTATCTATAACAATTTGGACTAGAGCTTCATATGCTGTGAATCTTGTAGGTGTTTTGATTTACAACACCTGAAAGATCTGTCTCACCAAACATAAATTACAGCATTCATCTTAGAGATAAGTCCCTGGGAATCTTTGGCTGACATCGAATCTATGTGCTGTTTTCACATGCAGACCCTGTGTGTTATCAGCCAAAATCTTAACTTGCTGAATATTGCAGGTTGTACTCAGGCATAGCTAGTGCAAGAAGGTCAGGAAGTTAAGCCATACTTTCAGCTCTTAGCCATCTCTTCTTCCTAACCTGCAGCAGGAATTTCAGAAAAAAAGGCTTTCTTTCGATTTCCTTAACATTGCTCAGGATTGGAAGTCTTTTTTCCCTGCCCTCCTATCATTATACACAATCCTCTTTAACTCTGTGTTTACTCCTTCCAGGACAGGACAAAACCCTTCCTTTCCATGTGCCCGGGGTGAAACAGGACAGAATCCTTTCATTTCAGCTCAGTTATCTGAGGCTGTGTATCATTCTTGCACTTTTCTTCCATGGCACTGTTAGAGATCTGCATCTTTCCTAAGAGGGGGTCAGATCTATACATGCATGGTAATTTATTCACTATAATTGGTTTTGAAGTTCCTACAGTCCATCTCTGTCTGTCTATCTATCTATCTATCTATCTATCTATCTATCTATCTATCTATCTATGTATCTATCTATCTATCCATCCATCCATCCATCCATCCATCCATCCATCCATCTATCTAATAGGTGTACTGCCCTTTGGGAAACAACAAAAACTGCACACATTTCTTACAAAATCGGTTCATTTTTACTTGTCTCTTAAACAGGATTCAGTCACAGGAAACAGGAATAAGCTGAGGCAGTTTGACACAGACTGCCAGGAGATATCTTAACATCCCAACCTGGTATTTTCTCCAATGACTTGTTTAGGTTCCATAGATTTCCCTAAACTTTACCCCTTTGGTTAAAGATCTGAATGTGAACCGATTGTTACCCAACAAATTATCTCACTGTCATAAATGTAATTAAGAATTTGGGCCAAATTCCAATCACCTTTAAAGTGACATAGATTCAGTAGAGATCATTCTGTATTCTAAAACCTCAACTGATGATGTTACAGCAGCTTAGCTGGTCCACTGTGGCTGTCTTTATGCAAGCAAACTACAAGTTACCCGAGGAGTTACCTGGACACAGGAATACTCTATTTTCTAGTGCTAGAGCCGTGTGGTTATCATGTACCAACTAATTTTTTCCCAAATAATTCCTGAGTACTGGTCAAAATTAACACTGAATGGATATTGCCACAAAGAGGTCACATGCACATAGTCAATCTCTTTTGGAGGCACTGGGGATTCATTAGCACAGGCATGGGCTGTTCTGTACTAATTAGCCTCAGTTACTGTAAATATTTCTGGACACTTTTATTTTGCCAGCTTATAGCTGTGAGTATGCTCTAAACCCACTAATATTGCAAAGCAGAAAAAAATTATTCTGAACATCACTGGTTAGCCTTCAAACTGAAGTGTGCCTTGAAAACCAGGTCTAAGATTAAGTCCTGGGACTGTTACCGCACTCAGCAGATACCCAGTATTTTTTTAAACCTGTGTAACATACTCATCATACATTTGATGCCGAAAATACTGCTGTGTTATGAATGTCTTGTAGTGTAGCATATATTGCTCTTACGGTGACTAGCATTCCATGAAAAATTAAGAACACACTCTAGTTAGAAAGCCTAAGATGGGAAAATTAGATGCCGAGCATGGCTCTGTTACATAAAGATTGAAAAGTATCTCTTCTTGAAGTAAGGGATGAGTATGCACATATAGTCTGCGTCTGCAATTAATAATATAGCAGTGCTGTCATGAACAACAGGATCAATAGATTAAACCACCCCCAACCTCATTATAATTCAACAATGTAGGAGGAGAAGGTCATGGCCATATTCAGGGGTTAAAATTAAGAGGAAGATTCATTAATTTGAATCCACCTCATCATGCGTGCAAGTCTGTACACAGAGAGATGGCTTTACATTCTTAATAAGATAGGAAGGACTAGGAACTGAAAGAATTAGAAATAACTTCAGTGAAGTAGAATTTTAAACAGCATTGACAATAAAACAAGGTAGTAGTTCAGGAAATATGTAGTAGTTCAGGAATATTCTAAACAACACTCATGAATGCATCAATAAACAGATAAATTCAATTATATTATCTTCTGTTGAACTCTGATATTTTTCTGACATTACTTTTGGAAGTTAATGATAATCAACAATGTAGGAACACTTTAATTCATAGCAAAATAGGACGCAAAATCATTATGCATGACAAATATCTAATGAAAGGAAAAAATCTTTGGTACACACGGTATTTTGTGACCTTTTCTTTGCCTTCCTCCTCTTTTGTAGGGGACTTTTCCTTTAGAGGAATGTGTGGCTACTGGTGTGGCTGTTGGCACCACAGAAAGGTAAATGTGATAGCAAACTCAAAACTGTGGCCAGGTTTAGTACCAAGGCTGTAAGGTGGCACTGATGGCATGAGCTCTTATGCTTTTTGTAGCCAGCCTTGCAGCAGAAAAGAAAAGTATCACCATGTTAGTGCAATGATTTTGGCAAGTTTGTACCAGTCAGGGCTCCCCCAAGGAAATCACAGAGTACAAACTGCCCAGGCCAAAGATCAAGGATTGTATGTGCCTGTGCTTTCACCTGCTTGTTTTACATCCATTCAGAAAGCAGGTGAGAAGATGGTTCTGTCTTCTCTGTTCTGATGTTAAAGCACTGACTGGTGTTTGTTTGTTTTGGTGTTTTTTGTTTTGTTTTTTAAAGATGTTATCCATACTAAGTATTTTCAAATTGAAAAGCGTAGTCTTCAGCTGCTTCAGGAGTTGGGCTGGACATCATGGTTCCAATGGTGTGAAGGTGGGTGGTGGCGCTTCCCACACTGCTAGGGAGGAAGTGGCCCGAGCAGTGAAGCACTGTTGTGGGAATGTCTATATAGTGTTGGAAAACAGCACCACTCCCTGCCAGCCTGTTCCCACCTGCCTGTGGCTGACCAGAAAGGGGGGAGTACAAAAGTACTTAAAATTTTCTTTAAAAATTCGGCCTTTATTTTCTCTGAACATGATTCTCTCCAAGAGAAGAACCAAGCCTTCTACAACCCTGTCTTTTGTTAAAATAATAGCACATGATTTTCAGTATTCCTGCTGTGAGCTTTGCATGTAGAGTGCTGTAAGCTGAGAGCAGGAGAGTTGTGTATGCAGTTACCTATGTGTGTGAATTATGGGACATGAGAGGAATGCTGTGCACATGATACACGTATCCATGTTATACCAGTGTAAAGAGAAAAGCTGGGGGGCAATCCTGAGCTCACCAGCCTTCATTCAGGATGGCGCTCACTTAGTTGCATGCCCAGTTTTGGATAGAGCCTGTCATGCTACTGGCTTGTTCAGAGCATAGGCAGAGAAATCACAAGTCTGGAAAAATAAAAAGAGAAGGTCTACAGGCATTACATACTCACATTGAAGGCAAAAGAGATATCTGAGGGCAATTTTATATGCAGAAAGAATATCTCAGACAAGCACTTACTAATTAAGGAGGGACTAGCCTTCAACTCAGGCCCCCTTCAAGCCTTACTCGTGTTTTATGCCACAAGCGCACACGATATGGACATTACACCAGCAGACTCCAAGTAACCAATACTAAACTTCCAGATGCCAACTTTTGTTCCATTTCATCATTTCTGAATTCCCTGAGATGCAGAAAGGTTTACTAAAACTTTTCTCTGCTGTTTTTCTTTTGGAGTTTTTCCCCAGTAGTCATTCTGTAAGATGACCTTGTGATAGGTTGAATCTGCTGGCTCAGAAAGTCTTAGCTTGAAAGATAGTAAAATATTCTGAAAAGTATTGAAATTTTTCATCAGCATTGCAAGAATAAGGTGATGAAAATCAAGAAATATTAAGCAGACAACTATTTTAAAATTGCACAATCTTTTAAATCAACAAATTCAAAATTACACAGCATGTATAAAGAAGACAATAAAGTCTCATTATAGACATGTCCTGTACTCTCTGGACTAAATTCTATGATCTCTCAGATCTCCTAAATTACATATTTCAGGTGCTTTTTATGGTGTTTAAATTTCAGCATTAATAAAAAGACCTACATGCTACTACTACTCTGAATTTAAAATTAAGTCTTGCTAACTGAAGTTTAATACAAAAGCTATCATGATGCTTTTTCATCCTCCTCAGAGATAACATTTATTACCTACAAAACACATCAAGACTAGAATGACATTGAAAATACAGTAGGGGTTTTTGTGGCAATTTTGCAGTAGCTTCTAATGCTATATAGCAGGACCTCTAAACCAAGCTCATGTGGAGGATATATCATGCCTTCGAGTGTTCTGAGTTCACCAGCAGATGAAATCCATTTTTCAGTAACACAAATACTGGCTTAATTTATAAAGATTTATGGATCAATTTCTTGCCTGTGGGCTGTGTATCACAATCCTGTATTGAGCTTCTTTCATGCCCTTAAGGGCAAGCTTGAGGAGAAGCCTTTGGATCACGTTTCCTGCCATGTTGATTTTTAAAATTATGTGCTTTCTTGCTGACTTTGAACAAGTCTCGGAAATGGTAGCCAAAATATTTGCTGGCTTCTTTTAATTCATAATCCTTCAAACTTTTTCTACCGGGTGTACTGCTCACTACCAGCAAACTGTGATGCTTGTGGTGGCCTGAAAGGGAGCATTCTCACTTACACACCAGTTTAAAATCTGATTTTTTAAAACAAATACCTCTTATCATACTGGATTCAACTATTCTAAGCTGTGTAATAAATAATAACCACGTATTTCCCTTATAAGCCTAGCAAACTGGATTACAAACTGAAAGCCAAATCACATAATTTCTAGTTTGTCTGTATTCATTAGAAAAAAGACATGGCATACGTATTTTATTTTTCATACTTTCATGATTTTCTGTTCATAAGTTTATACAACTGATATCTTTTCAGCATAGTTCCCAGAGAAATTTCTGTTAAATGCTAAAAAACGTGACAGATTGAAGAAAGAACTGGTATAATGTTTCTCTCTCCCTTTCTCTGAAAGGATCTGAGGTAATGAAAAAGCAAAAAAGAGTCTAAACCCCCATTCAAAAATGCAACTTATCAGATAAAAATATATACCCGCAGTTATCCTTCATGTTCTTTATATATTTTAATAGGTTTATAAATTTTAAAAAAAAGCTTTAATAAAACACATTTGAAATCTTGAAAAAGGGTCAAGAATATAAGTTTAAAATTCTGCAAATTAAAACTAAACTCAGTACTTAAAAAAATTATTGTATAAAGTCCCTACTTGCAACGAAGTCTCTGCACAATAGTTTACAGATACTTTCTAATTTCTATGTGTAATATATTCTGTTTTGAAATGGAATAAATTTTCTATGAACAATTACTGGAATTAAGTATGCAGATAACTCTGGAATAGAAGATCCTTGTTCCCTGAATAAAAATTTAGTTGGTTCATATGAAAGAATTTCTGTTCATATGGCAATGAAAATATTCAGAAATATTTTTGAACTTTACAATTTTATTTAATGATTTCTCTGAAAAAGAATCTACTAATTTAAGATCAAAGGAACAGAAATAAATAGTAATATAGCTGATGGCTTTTCCTTTTTAGCTTATAGTCCTTGTAAGCCCATATTAAATTATATATCTAATTAATTCAGGAAAGATAGCAAAGGAAAAGCAATATTTACCCTCCACCATCCTCTCCATAATTAACATCTGTTAAACTTTGGAAGCCTAATCCACTGGTCAAGTCACAGGTATTTTCACTTGGAATGACAACTATTTCAGCTCAGCAGTGATAAATGTTTAGCCTGGTTCTACATAGAAGGATAGATTTCTGGTTTTATCAGCTGCATAAGCAGTAGACCTGTGTGATGTAGACTAAGGAGGGCTGTACAATTGTATGTCACTTATCTGCAGTAAGAAGTTGCTTCAAAAGGTGAATTTCATGTCAGAAAAAAATAAAGATATTTGTTACCTCTGATCTTTGCTTGGTCTTAAAGGTGTTTGAGTGACGAGCTGAGCCTGGTTTTATCACTTCATACAATCTCTTTTGAATATCTTTAGCTGTATCGCTCCATATATTATTTCATCAATAAAGTAATCCAATTTCAAAGACTAATGAATTAAACCAGTAATCTTTGTTTTGTAGACCACCCCTCACATTCCCAGAAGTTTCATTGCTTGTTTGAGCACCAGGTAACACAAAATAGAAGTCTTACTAAGAGGTGCACGACTGGTACCTTTGATTTTGGTCTCCAGAATTTAAGAAATTGATATGCAGTAAAATACGTACCAAAAAGACATTTAATTTGCTTCAGTGCCAAAGTGTATGGATAGGAAATCTGAAAGAATTTTTATCATATTTGAGACTGGTATGTAAACATAATGCAATATATTGAATTACCATCTACAGAAGAAAGTTTGTGAAAATCTTGCTATAGTGGGGATAAAGTGTTTTGTATGAACAGTGGAAACCTAGTTCTTGATTGTAACTCCGAGGAAAGAATATGTCTTCTGTTCAGATATGTTAAACAGTAAAAGAGCTGTCTTAATCTTTTTAAGAAAGTCAGCCTCCAGGACATAAGCTATTTATAAGAGTGTTGAGAAAAGTGAAGATTATCAGTACCGACAAGACAATAACTCTGTAAGTATTAGCACACTGAGAGTATAAATAGAAATACTAAAAAGTGTGCTCGTTATCTACTACATGGTTAATTCATGGTGGAGTGGTGGGGCTGTGGTACTGGTGTAAGATATTGAGATGTCTTACTTTTCATATTTTACATATTTTACATTTGTTTAACAAGTACAAATACTGAGAACATAACTGCTATTAAACAGAGATGAGGAGGCCAGAACAAACATGAACTGCTTATTTTGCCAAAGCCATTGCTTAAGTGTATACAGTGAGATTGGAAGTCCTGTGGTAGTTCTACTTATCTTAAACATATGATCGCTTACATGTTGTTTTTTTTTTTTTTCCCTGCTTCAGAGGGCTCTTACTACGACAGTTTAGCATCACAATTTTTTACACAACCATAATGTGCCACAAAGAAAGAAAGGGGCATGACGAAATTCAAACTTTCTGGATTTCCTACTGGCACACAGATTTTTTATTGTTGGGTACGTAAGTAAACATATTGCAGAGAGTAAATGTTATGCTGCCTGTTGCAAGTATTTTCAAGGCAACACAGAGCTTTTTAATTTAAAAACATCATATGCATTTTTACAAGCAGCTGGTGTTTAAAGTATGTTTGTAAGCAAATTGCAGTTGATGTTTTCTCTGCTAATTTGGTACCAAGGGACAATCTTGAAAATTAGATCTACATATGACTAACAAAAATCTGTTGTACAATGTAATTAACTGAGCCAAGGTAGACCCTCAGAAAATGACGCTAAACACAAGAGGTAAGTCTCAGAGCTCTGTGTCATCATGTTTGTTCTGTGATTCATGCATCAGCCAGCTCCAGTGGAGCCTCTGGAAGCAGCCTTCATCCTGTCGAGCAGGGGCACTGCGCTCTCTGGTGGGCACAGAGCTGGCATGGGCAGGAAGCAGAGGGGAGGTTTGGGGAGTGATGGCCCCCACAGCTGAACCCATCCCGTGTCCCTGGTATGAAGCTGTAGCTGCCATGTGTTAGCCCTGGAAGAGCTGTTCCTCTTCCTGAAACACCCAGGAGTGTCTCCTGAGCCCAGTCCCTTTGCATAGCAGCCGAGGGCTGCCTGACTTTTACATGCCCACAGTAAATAATTTAAGTCAGAGACACCACTGACACTCTCAGTTTGAGTCTGACTTGAGGGCCCGATGAAGCCTGAGAGGCTTTTTAACCGCAAACCAGCATGAACCATTTCCGCCTTGGTCTGCCTACAAGGGAAAATCAAATGTCCAGAGGCCTTTGTTTTTCAGCCCTGGCCTGGCACAGCTACACCAGCCAAAGGCAACAGCGCTACTGGCACATCCAAAAAGCTGGCCACACTTATGAGGTGGGAAATAGGGCAGTCGAGGGGCAGGGTTCTCTCCCGCTTCCCAGACATGCACTTGTGTGGCCAGGCAACATCCTCAGGGCTGTTCTTCAGGCCATGGCCTGGCCCTGACTCTGCAGCTGCCTGAGGGCTGCAGATGACTTGTTTGAATGCTGGACTGCGGTACTGTGAGGGCAGCTCTGAATGCAAAAAACCAGAACAATATAAAACCTTTGGGGACGAAACCTCAGCTGCTGCTGAACCATCTCAGCGGCCACTACAACAATGTCTGTTCCATCATTTGAGTCTTGGGACTATTTCTGCCTGTGCCAGCAGGTTCATAGAGCCTAGCTGCTTTTATTTCATGTTGGGAATATCAGCACAATGTTTTGACCTTTATCCTTAAGCTCCCATGGACTATTTCAAAGGAGAAACCATTCTGACAAGGTTATTTTAAAATTGAGGGGACCTGACAATTTGTACATCCTTAGGTAAAGATTCACAATCCAGGAGTTGTCCATCTCTGTAACTCCTCATCTTCTTACTCCATTTTTCAAATATATTAGAAGGGGGATATTTTCAACATGGCAAGTATCTTCAAAAATCAAGCATCTCTCACAGTAATGTCCTGGTCCATCCTTGCATTCAGGTAAAGGCAATTCAGGTCAAGATGCCAGCCCCTCTTAAGCACAGTGGAGGCACCCTACAAGAAGTGACATATGCATACTGTGACTGTTAGATATTTTGCATGTTGGCACCATTAACTCCTGCCAGAGGACACGTCAAGGTGGCCCCACAGCTGTTGTGCTGTTGAGGTGTTCACCAAACCTCCGTACGTCAGGAACATCATGTGCAATCCCAGGCAAAGCTCTGTTTGCTGCTTTATTCAGACCTGCACTGATGGCTTCATAGAACAACTTGCACCCACTGCTTAGGAGTGGTGACTTTGCTCTCCAGTTGTCACTATGAGGGCACAAGGCGGGCAAAGTAAAAGTCATGTTTACGGCAGTTAATCATTCCTCAAAGAAGGCATGTGCACTTTGCAGCACAACAAATCTTTTATGGAAGGCACCTGTATACTTTTAAGTTTAGCAAATGTGTACATATTCTACACAAATATGTTTGAAACAAATGTCAAAATCAGTAATTGAATTAAAGGTTTGGGGTTTGTTCTTCCAGTTGTAGATTTAATCTGATTCTCCATGACTGTAGTAACTAGAACTACAGCTACAGTTATTAGAGGTGGAGAGAATATCCTCTCTGTGAACACAGCAAAAGGAACTCAGTGAATCCGGCTTCACACAGTGAGTGAGTCAAGAGCACCATCTCGTGGTTTTCCCTTTCCAGAACAGATTTCATTTTAAAAAATCTATACTACAGCATAATTTCCTCAGAGGGGCTGTCAGTCCTTTGCTTTGGGAGGTGAGAAAAGAATTCTTATTTAAAATCTTAATCTAGATTCCTTCTTTTTAAAGTCTCTAAGTCAAAGCAGACTTTATCTTTTAGGACTAAATATACAGAATTTTTTGAGAGTGGTCACTGATACAACTATGACTTTTATACTTTAAAAAAAAAAAAAAAAAAAAAAACACAACAAAAAACCCCCCCAAAACCACAAAACAAATTAAACATTCGACATGGTAAAATTTTGTTTCCTTGCAGTGAAACCTTTGGCTAGGGAGAACATATCTGGCACATGCTGCAGTTTTGCCACACTAGAAAATCAGGCTCCGAGGTGACCAGCTGGGCTAAGGCGGCAGTAGTTACAGAGTTGAAGGTTGTTATTTTCTTGTTTTGGTTCTTACATGTCCCATAGTCCTCAGAGCACTAAGGCTTCGGCTGGAGGATATATTAAACTGATAAGTGCATCCAAACTTGTCCCCGTTTATGCAAGCGACCATCATCACCATCAAGCACTTCAGTTTTTCTCCATGCTGTGGTGAGAGCTGAAATTGCCTCGAATCACTTGCAGAAAGGTGAAAGCAACTCGAGCAGCTCCTTGGGTTTTTCAGGACAGCATCGTTAAGTGCAGGAAAGAAGAGCTGAAAAATGCAGATACTCAATATTGATTTCAGAAAGTCCTATACGCCTGCCTTTGTCTGTCTCCCATCTTGGGTAAGGATGAAGGAATAATCTGTCTTCGCAGCTGTTCAAGATGGGGGGAACATCTGATAGAGACAGGAATTGACAGATCAGAGAAACGTCCCACCCTTCCTCACCGTGCAGAGCCATTGCTAGAGATAAGTAAGTAACTGGAAGAAATCTGTACTTGCACCAGGCAGGCAGGAGACTCTGGCAGCCTGCAGGTATTTATCACCCTCTGTAGATCTGAAAGGCGTATGCAGTGTGGGTAAGCAGCTTATCACATTCCTGCAAAGTCACTGGGGCTGCCAACTGCTGGGTTTGAAAGTGGTTTCTGACAGCAGCTGCAGTACCTGAGGAGTACTGATCTCCATATGGCAAGAGCTGTTCTCTTGCCCTGGGTATGACTCACGGATTGCATATCAAAGGCAGGTCCAAGGTAGCTCAGCAGAGACATTAACAACAATCTGCATCTACGACTTTCACACCTCTGGCACACAAATCACCCTCCTCAGCACTGCTTGGGGCACCTACTAGTGAGTAATAATCCATCATCCTCACTCTCTGAGGACCTGCTTTCTCCCTCAGCAGTAGATCCTGTCATGCCTGGGTGCGGACTGATTGTCCACCCTTTTTTTTCTGCAGTTCACCATTCACTGAAACTATTTACGAGGAGACCCAACGTCCTTCGACTTACAGAAAGATGCGTGGTTTTATTCAGGCTCCGTGCTCAGTGTTATTGGGCAAGGTTTCAAATGCTGGGCAGGATTATGATAAAGAAATAGCTGTACCACCCTATCAGATCCTATGCACAAGAAAATTGTAAGCGTTGACAACAGATCATGGTCCTTAAGAAGTTGTCACCCACCTGTTGATAGCTGCAATCTTGAATGCCTATTCTGATTAAAACTAAAGCTGGTAGGCAAGGATCTGAGGATCATAATAAAATCAAAACTGGTTGAGCAAGAGAAAATAAGACAGTGGTTTGCAGCAGATCCATTATAGCTTGGCCAAAGCTTCATTATTCAAATAATTTGACCTTTCCAACAAGGTTTCAGGTAGAAGGAGTTGTTCCTTATCACTCAGAAGTTAGTGAAAAATGTCCATTTCTTCCTTATCACTCAGAAGTTAGTGAAAAATGTCCATTTCTTCTCTCTTATCTGGAGGTAACAAGGATTTTTTCTCAAAATTCTTCATGAAGAGATAAATTTCTACAGCTAGAAAAGAAGGAAAAGAGCAGCTATTCTTTACTCAGTGTACAAATTTTTAGGCCTACTAGAAAATGCATTATTCCTTTGGTAAGCTCAAAAGTATGAAGAGGTAAATTTGATCTACCACACTCAGTTTGAAAACACAATCTTAGTTCAAGATGAATCCTGCAGTGCAACGTGAAACTAAGAGTGAATGCCTGTGCCATATTTCTTGAAACTGATAAAGGAAATAGTTCTGTTCAGACCATATTATCTGCACTTTTCAGGACACAGGAATTTTAGTAGATACTAATGAAAATTTTGTAACAAATTTTGCTTGTAAGATTTATCTCTGTGTGCTCAGCCTAACTCTTGCTGTGGTTTTATATGTATCAAAATGGTACTGTCTAAATAGCAGAATAAAGTATAATAGGATCACAGATTCATAGAATGGTGTGGGTTGGAAGGGACCATAAAGCTCATCTAGTTCCAACTGCCCTGCTGCAGACAGGGGCACCTTTCATTAGGCCAGGTTGTTCAGAGCTCCATAAACACTTCTGGAGTTGGACATCCATAGTTTTGCTAGGAAACCTGTTTCAGTGTGTCACCATCCTCAAGAGTAAAGAATTTTTTCCTAGTATCTAATCTAAAACTACTTTCTCCTAACTCTGAAGCCATTCCCACTTGTCCTGTCACTACATGCACTACAGTCCAAGCAGGACCTACAGTGTGGTCCTCCCAGTCCGTTATTTACTTACCAAACGGGGAAAAAACCCCCAGATAGTTCCACAAAATTATTAGTCTATTTCTTGAAAATTTGAGTGTGGGTTTTTCTGTTGTTGTTGTTTTGTTCTTTTTTTACTGTGAGACCAGGAATATTTTGCTGATAGTGAGCTAGTTTGGCAACAGAAGCGTAAATCCAGACAAAAGAAAAGTTTCCATTCAAATGAAAAGGAGGTATTGGCACTTTTGACACTATAGGCAATTATTGATAAGAGCCTTTAGGTAAGATGCAGGAATACAGCATGACAATGGATTCAGTAGGTTTTACACAAACCCAGAAGCACTTCCCCTTTGCTAAATCAACAATTTTAAAGAAGCACATACTAGAAAAACCTGCAAAAAGAGCATGAGAAGCAATGTTTTAGGATGATAAATAGAAATGCCAGATTTACCAACCACGTTGTTGAGAATAATAATTTATTTTCACATTTACAAGACAAATATGAATAATATTTACAAATATATACAAATATTAAAATAAGCTTGTGATTTCAAAAAAAGTCAAAGTATTTTTTAGCAGTACAGCCAACATACAGTACTTTTTTTTTAAAACTTGGAAAAGGTTCAAGAAATGAAGGAAGAGCAATTTAAGATTCACATAAGGGAAGCCATCAGAGAAAATGGTATTATGAATGTCCACATTTTAAAATCAAAGATAAAGCTTTGAAAAACCATAAAATCTAGTCTCCCTCATTTTCACATTAAAAGGGGCTTCACTCACCTCACTCAACAGCACTAGAAATGTTTTTAAAACCTTTCTGAGCAGGATGATTAAATAGTACAGAGGAATAACAGAATTAACCATTTTTCTGGATATGGAATAGCAGAAAGCATTCTCTTTGTGGACAACTGAAAAAACTTTTATGGGACATTTGCCAATTTGTATTGGGGGGTATGGATCACAATCTCTTTAGATTCTGCTTGCTTTTCTTAGTCCCAGGAAGCGGCCCTGGCGCAGAATTTTGTTTCACTGGTTTGCTGCTCACACAGTCACTGGAGCTGTGGTAGCTGCACATGCACTTAGTGCAAAAGTCAAAGCCACAACTTTCACGACTGCACGTTGCTCTTTGGAGGTAGGAGTCATACTTGGCAGGTGAGCCACAGCGATGGCAGGCTTTAAGGCTTTCAGTGTTTTTCAAGTTCCTGGCAGCCTGTTGGAAAAAGCACACACAGAAAGTCATAAGTAGAGGTAAATACACTTCCCTAACACTTCCCCATATGATCTGACTGCCACAAAACATTATAACTTCTCCTAATGTAGAGAGACATACTAAAAATTTAGCCTAAATCTTGGTGATGTAGTTGTGTATAGATGCATATATCGGAATTAAATTTTAGGACTGCTATTGATCAGTTGTGCTTTTACATTCCTAATGCTGCTAAGTCCTATAGAGTAGTATTACAGCATCTTGATTATATATTCCAGTGACATTTCACCATCTTCTCTTATTGCATCAATTTACAGAATAAGATTTGAGCATAAAACTTCTTTCTAGTTATGAAAATCTTTTGCTTACTAACAAGCAGTAACTTTCAATAAGCACTTTTAAAAATCTTATAAGATATAGGTGCAGGTCTGCCTTGCAAGTATGTGAAAAAAAGACAGCTTAAGAAAAAAAAAACAAGATGAAGGGGAAACAGGCTGTTTGCAGTTCTTAACAACTCCAGATGTGTGACACACTATAAATATGTAGTTAAAAAAGACATTTTCATACCAGGTAATTAGTTGGCAAAAAACCCCCATAGAATGATTAAAGGAAATAGTTTCAAGTTTTTTAAAAATTAGAAATGCACAAGAACTATTAAGTCTTTGATTTTTTTCCCTAACTGTCCATCAGTTTTGAAGCAAATTTGACAGCTTTTGTGATATTGATTATGTGGAAAACGTGATTCATTAAAAACCCATGGAAAATAACAGGAATTGACTATTTTTTTTAATATCTGACAACATAAAATTTAAGAAAAAAAAAAGTTCACTAAGTGAAATTCTTAAGGGAAAAAAAGAATGTAGGACATCCCAGTTATATCAGTATTCTCCACTTAGCTTCTGTTGTTAAAAAGTCTTACTAAGCAAAATCTGGCAGCCATACTAACAAGAATTACAAACACTTGAAATTGGAGACGCCACTTTCAAAAATACGCTTTACAGGTTGATTGCTTTCCAGACAACATGAGAGAAATTAAAGATTAGTGGAAATCACCACTCACCTCAGAAAACTCTGTGAGCCTGCTGTGATTCCTAGATACTTTGGATCTGGTGCTTTTTTTGTTCAAGGTTTTTGGTGGGGTTGCTTTCTGAATGGAAGCTAGGGACATTCTGTAGGGAATGTACTCTCTTGTTGCAGCATGCTCTGGTGCCTTAGTGACATTCTAATGAAAAGCAAAACAAAGACATAAATTTGGGAAGAGAACTTACCTTACGAGTTTTTTTTGTTTAATAGAAGTCAATAAATAATTTCAGATACTTCCTCTTGGTTTCCCATAATAAAGCATCGCACCAAGGAGTACTACTGATTTTACCATAACTTTCACAATCATTTCTGTTATAAATGCATTGGAACTGCTCCCTAGTTGCTGGTTCAAAAACTAACCAAGTTCTATTATGTAATCCTACTTTTATATTAACAGTTATTTAGGCAGAGCACCTAACATATACATCATAATTTTTTAAAGCAAAAATCAGTTTTTCCAATTCTTCATGGTGAACAGCGGTGCTTGAAGCATTCTTCGTGAAAAATAAACTCCACCCCCCAATTTTCCAAGTTGCCAGTTCAAGTTAAACAAAAAAGCAAATAATAGTATGGAAGAAATCAAAGTTTATGGATGAATAATCAGTACGAATGTTTCACCCTGACAGCACTGTAAAATACTCGTAAAACTCAAACTGGTTATAACCTTATTCTGCGGCAGATCCTAAGCCTTTGTTTGTTCTGTCTCCCATCACTCAAGAAGGAAAAACACAGCTAGTGTTTTGAGAGTCCTGACTTAATAAAACACTAGTCTGGTGTGGATGGATCTAGTATTTTTATTTCATAGGACAGAGGCATTAGGAATAGCTCATAGTGCACAAAGCTTTTCAGTTTTCTGTAGCAGGCATGGTGGACTTCAGAGACTACTGCTATAAACAGAGACCCTGATTCACAGAGCCAGCTGAGTGTTTTATCTCAGTCTTCCTCCCTTCTGAATCAGTGAGGATGCTGAAGCATGCAAGCCTCTGCTGGGACACTCTAGGGCTTGCCCAGTGGGCCGTGCTGGAAATGACTCTTCATGCCTTTCTCTGTAACACAGGACCTTGTGGAAGCTCTTAAAACATCTGTATCTCTCCTTGGGTCACCTTCTCAGTCAATCTTCCTTAGGGTGCCCGAAGTCACTGATGTAACTAGCCATGCTTGAGACAAGGCATCCTAACAGGACAAACTCAGACACTCCAGTGACAGTTTTCAACCTAAGAAACTTTTCTGTGATCTCTTCAGCATAGGAGGAGACCTGAAATAGTAGAAAAACACTGATGGTTCAGGGCATAAACTTACAGAAAGGTTTTTTGCAGCTCTGCTATACATTTGGAAAATCCATTTATCTTCTTGTAGAATCTTCTGCCATGTTGTGCTGACTTTGGCAAAACTGAAACAACAATACAAATATATCAGTTGCCTCCTAGAAAAGGGATTCATTAAATAGCAAGAATAACTGTAATCATTTTCTTTTATGTAAAGATAGAATATAATATGTCTTTAATTTGCCTTTTCGGGAAGAGACACATTCTCCATAAGTATCATGGCTTACAATGTCAGTTCATGTTTTAATATATTAACACATAATACTAAACATTGAGTAACTGTCACAAGCCCCACATCTAAAACATTAAGGCATCCGATTAGGTTTTTTCCTTTCCCAGTGAAATACAATGACATCAATATACTTACTTTACTAAATCCACCTCGCTGAGATGCCTTAAAATATTTGCTAATATATGTTTCAGGTTCTTTTGGAAGAGTTCAGCAAGAATGTCTATTCTATCCAGCCCCATTTTCTTTCCAATTAAGTTACAAAGTTCAAATTTTCCCCTAGAAACAATTCTGTCTATAGCAGCCCAAGACTTGAGATTTCTTTTACCACTTTTTTTCAAAGTTGAGCAAATCACTTCTTCATAATGAATTACTGGCAACAGGGTCTTCTTTGAAAACTGTTCTTGGTTTTGGTTCTTCACGTGACATTGCTCTGGTGTACCATAGAGATTCCCAGCCAAAGGCAAACTATCCTCATGTTCTATAGCATCAGCATAGTGAGTACTTAACAGAGAGGAATAACCGCTGTCCTCATTAAGCTTACTGCTTTCCATTGCCTCCATTTCACAGATACCTTCAAGTCTCTGAGTTACTTGGTTATTTTCTTTGTTATGCATGGGTCTTTTTCCATTTTCAAGGTCTAGATTTCTGGTGGCTGCATGGTATGAGTCACTAAGGAGTATTTTCTGATGTTCTTCTGCACAGTTTTTACAAAAGCTTTCCTCATAATTCAAGGGGCAGGATTTTTCCAGTCTTATTTTCTCCACAGGACATTTCAACCCAGCACGAAGAGACATGCAATCAAAATCACGTTTCATTTTGCAAGAGCGGTTAAGGTTTGATTTCATTTCGTTCTTTGTATCCTGCAAGAAACAACAAGGGCAGTATGAAAACAAAACATAAATAGATCACAGATACTTTTTTTTCATAAAGAGTCCACCATGCTTCCCTTCTGCATCATGGATTTTACACTTTCATCTGACTCTCTAGTGTCTGAAACACAACTAGTGGAAATAAGGATTTGAACAGCCACTGATCAAATCTATGTAAGACTGACCCAAAAACTAGTTTTATGATGCATATAACTAGGGCAAAAAAACTGACTGGGTAATTTACTTGGTCACCATTTCACCAGCAAAGATGAGCAGCCACACCAGTGCTTCCACTTCCTACCATAAAGGTAGCAACATAGTCTAGTCAAGACACTAGTCAGTGTCTTGACTACTGCAAGTAGTCAAGACACTGCAATGGACACCAGTGGCAGAGGGTCCATGAGTGACCGCAGGCCTGTGCAGGTCTGAGAAGCCTGAAGTCTGCATGTAAGAGGCAATGCTGCTGTTGCAGCCAGATATCTGGCATTTTTGAGAAGGGAGGAGGCTGGGTGGCACAGGAAAGGCTTGAGTGCTCACATGTGTGAGTAAAATACAAAGAAAAGCGGCCATCCTTAAACAATGGCCAGAGTGAAATAAAGGTTTAAGCATGATTTAAAGAGGGTGGGAGATCGATAGATATCATAGAGGAATTGAGCTTTTCTTGCCCTGCTCCATTCCCCTCTCCCGCGAAATGTGGTGTTATCTATATTAACAATTGCGGGGGGATGGGCGAGGGCTGAAGCGGGGTAGGACGTAATTTCTCCGCAGTTAAATCTTTAGGAAAAAAAAGTTTCAGCATGCTTTGCAACCCGTAGCAAATAGAAGATCCCCGATATGAGTAAGCATTTTAAAGGTGTTAAGCACTTCCAGCACTTTTGGAAAGAAGCACGAGAAAAATGTGTTCCATGAACGACTTAGAGAAAAAGTTCTTTCTTTGTATCTACGTTTGGTGGGAGAAAGGAGCAAATAGGCTTATGGCTTTGTATCGTGTGAGCTGGGGGAAGAGATGCAAGCCCTTCCTAAGCCCCCTCCCCGTCTTTTCCTCTTCCCTGAGAACGATCAGAGAGACATTTGGGCTGAAATCCTGATGATTTGGAAAATGTCCCCAAATCACATTTCGGTCCACCAGGGCCTGCCCCGACCCCCGGAGGAGCGGGCTAAGCCGCGGGGCCCCGCGGCGCTGTCAGGCTGCTCCCGCCCGCGCTCAAGATGGCCCGCCCTGGTCCGTGCAGATGGACCAGGTTCCGGAAGGCTCCGCCGTTCCCCACGGCCCCGGGAACTTCACCCCACGCCTTCGGGGGCCTCCCCTTTCTCCCGCAATGGAGGATTCTCCCTGAAATGGTGGTGGCGGGGCGGGCAGGAGCGCGCAAGGGGATGCCCTTCCGACGGCGTGGCCGGCGGGCGGGAGACAGCGCGGCGCGGCGCCTCCCCGCCCGTCGCTACCCGCCGGCGGGAGTCGCGCTGTGACCCCCACCCCGGCCCGGCCCCGGCCCCATCAGTGCGGCGAGCAGGCGGGATCACCCCACACGCGGCTCGTTGGCGGGATCGGGGCGCTCCCGGGCCGCCAATGCGCCACCGCCCCTTCCCAGCCCGTCCCGTCCCGCTGGCGGGATAGCTGCGGGGCTAGACTAGGAGTGCAGTGGGACGGGGCGGCCGGCAAGAATCCCCGTCCCGAGTCCGTCTGGTCCCGCCGCAACGCCGCCAGCGTCCGCACAATCCCGCCACCACGTACGCCGGCAGCTCCCGCCACGCCAGCCAAAGCGCCTTAACCGCGGAGCCTTGACCGCGGAGCCCCGCTGCCCCCGATCCGGCCCGACAGCGAAGCCCTGGCCGTGGAGCCCCGGGGTGGCTCCCGGCGGAGCTCGCAGCTCGCCCCGCGCTCACCTGCAGAGCCGCGCCGGCGCCGCCGCGTTTAGTGAGTGCGTCCCGCTCGCGCCGGGAGCTTTTTAAAAACTTTAAATTTGGTATCCAAAACCGCGACAGCCAATGGCAAGGCGCCGGAGCGCCGGACGCGGCCAATGGGCGGCGGGCAGGCGGCCGGGGCCAATCCGGGGCGCGGCGGGCGGGGCCGGGCCCGTCCCTCGCTTTCCCTCCTCGGCCGCCTGGGGTGGAGGCGAGTGGCGCGGCCGCGGCTCCCGCCCGCCCCTTCTTCCCGCCCTGCGGCCCCGCACCGCCATCGGTCCCCGAGGAACCGGCGGCTGCCGCGCCCCGGCCCTGACACACGCCTAAGCGCAGCCTGGAGCCTAGCTACATCTGCGTCTGCTGGTTTAAATGGACGCGCCTCGGATCTTCCCATCACCCTGGCACGCTCCGAATGTGCAAAACTCCTCTGCCGGGAATTACTCTCTCCCGCACTGGAGATATTCAAGAACAGCCCGGATGCAATCCTGCGCCATGTGCTCCAACCTCCCTTCCAACATGACCATTCTGTGATTCGAGTCTGGCGGTGGATCTGGGCTCCTCCCCATTAAAGAATTGTATGTATTTTATATATGACCGACGCTATCAGTGGCTGCAGAGTGAGCGGGAGCACTACTGGGAGCTAGGATGACTGGACCCCAGGGTAGGGGTTCCCACCACTGCTGGAAAGGCAATCTGCTCACAGCTCAAGGAGGTCGCATTTGCAGAGACAACATCCCTTGCATTAAAATTAACACAGAGCAAGCGGGGGACTTCAAGTCTTTACACAGTAAAACTTGCCATGACAGGCCAAGGAGGACAGTGAAACCCCCCTCTGTACAGCACTGTCAGGCACCAGGTTTGAAATACCTCAGCCTCCTGCCAGAACTACGTGATGTCTGTTCTTTCTCACACTGATCAGAGCCTGGTCACTTGCAAGGCAACAACACATTTCACGTTTGTTCAAGAGCCAGATGAGAATAGGGAGACAGGATCTGGCCAGATAGGCTACACGCTGGAAGATCAGGGAAGGTCTAGGGTGACAAAGAGCTAAACAATTACCTAACTTTCATGCAGTAGTCCAGTGCGTAGACCTGGTCAATGGCCCTTACTTGTTTGGAAGAATATGAAGTTGAACAGCAAACTCCATCTATCACTTGGCATAAGAAGGCCTAGCTTTAAGTCACATCAGTAGCACTGTCACAAGTGCTCTCTAGTGTTCCATTTACAAAACTGATGTGGTAAGAATGAAGACTTCAGTCCTAGTTTCTGCTCCAATAGGTATCTAATTATTTTACAGAAAAAATGAGTGTTTCTTTTTCCTTTTTTTGTAAACCAGTTTGGAGTTACAAAACTTCAAGTAAATACAGATGTAGGTCTCATGCTTACCAACAGGAAAACTGTATGCCTCATCTTATGCACACAGACATTGCTCCATCTGAAGCTAACGTATGCATCTTAAAGACTTGGAACTTAATCATAGTTACCATGCAGTGTTTACTAGAAGAAAAAAGCTGATAAAGGTTTCAAATGTTTTCAAATGCTGTTAAATAAACAGACAAAACCAGTAAGTGCTGGTCACAACACACAACTTTTAGAAGATCAGTAACTTGGACAGTCAATTGAAACCATAAAGGAGAAACTGAAGTCAAGCGGATACTAAAATATCAGCCAAACAATATCGTAACAATTATTTTCATTTTTGACTCAAGAACAGAAACATTTGTTCCAAAACCAGTTCATATGATTCATCACTCAGCTTCCACAGCTTTTTTTTCTTGAACAAGGGATATTCCTAAACTTGTTTTGTGTTTATAAGTAAGGGCCTGAAGGCCTTGAAAACATGACAGAGATACACTTAGACTCCTTTTCCCATGACACATGTAAGTGATTAATAAATATGTGGATAGGTAGAGTTGGGGTCCTTTATTTAGCACCTTTTTTCCAAACACTCAAACAAAATCGGATTTTTTTTTGTACTCTCAAGTAAGCTATTTCACACTGTTGTGTGATGGTTAAGCCATAGTTTAAATGAAAACTGGAACTAGAAATAACTCCTTTTTTAATGCATGCATACCTTTTGAGAGTGGTGTATCAGTTCTCCATAAAAAAAAGTTAAAAACTGCTGTTACTTCTGGTGCAAATTAACTTTTCAAAAGGACTACTGCAGGAATAATGTCTTTTATGAAGAAAATAAAGTCATTTACTCAGCAAGTAAGAAAACTGTTTAATATTCATGAGGAAACAAGTCGCGATGTTTTTCATGATTTTAAAAGAAGTTCCATTTTCTGTGTGGTGCTCCGAGAAGCTTCTTTGCAGACCAAGGCCTACATCTGCTGTAATAGTCTGAGAAAGAACAACGTTCAAGAGAAATTTTTTTTTTCATTTTCTGAAATAATTTCCATTAGAGATTCATAATCAGCATATTCTCTCAGAGTTTGTATCATTTCATCTAGCATTTCTTCCCCTAGCATGAAAGACTCAACATGATGCACTGATCTGCTTATTCTGTGGTCTGTAATCCGGTCCTGTGGGAAGTTGTATGTTCTGATCTTCTCTGATCTTCCTTTAGTCCCAATCTATTGAACAAGAAGAATCAGTTTATCACCATCATCATCTTACAAAAATGATGAAATATTGATTAGGCATATAAAGCAAAAGGTTTCTCTTCCTCACATGACTATACAAAATTTATTGTAGTTACATAGTACTCAGATCACTTCAACAGCTGCAGTAATTGTTCTCAAACATGTAAAAGAACAAATTTGGTATCTTTTTCTAATACTATTCTCATGCTGGAATCCAGTCTGTTTCACTGGATCTCTAGGATTTACATACTACTGAAATTTTAAGTCTGGCTAATATATGACCTTTGTTGCTGAAGTAAAATGCAATATTGTTGTTTAGAGAGCTTGGGCACTCCACAAATTTTTCTACTCCAGAGTGGCCTAGTGGAAGGCATCCCTTCCCATGGTAGGAGGGTTGGAGCTAGATTATTTTTAAGGTCCCTGCCAACCCAAACCACTCTGACTTTTTTTTTTGCCTCATGTAAATCCTTCCTGGGCTCCTGCTGCTCTGTATTTCCATTTACTACTTGTTCAACCAAGATGTTACCCTAAAAACATTTGCTTGTACAGAATTATAACACAACTAAATGAAACTTACTTGAATCTTTCGAGCACTGTTTCTCTTTTTGGTTTCTTCTTCTAGTTTGGCGCTGTACAGTTTAGCATATAGCATTTGCATAGCCTTCTCTTTGTTTCTAATTTGGGATCTTTCTTGCTGACATTCAGACACAATCCCTGTCAAAAATATCATGACATTTAACACTTAAGATTAACACATACTAAAAGAGCCCTGCAATTTCTGGAAGATTTTTTATATGTTACATTAGGCTGTTACATTTGGACTGGGAATGTAGAAATCCAGGTTTATTAATGAGTAATGATCCATTTTGGGAGAGAAGTGTATGCTGAATTGTACAGGTGTTTTAAGCCATCAGACAAGAATTTTAATTCAGTGGAAATTTATTTCAGCTGGACAACAGATGGATAATGAAATAAAAGATACGTGATGTGATCTTACTTACAAAAGACACCTTCATTAGTTGTAAATTTTGGCCACAGTTCCAGGAAACATAGGATTTAATGAACAGTAAAATATGTAAGATAGTGAGTGCTTAGAATATGATTAGAATATAAAAAAGTGGGCACTATTTTATTTAAAAAAATAAAAGGGTATGCTTTCTCATCCCAAAACATACAACTAAAGCTAAGAAACAAAAAGCCCAAAAAAGGAGCAGGGAAAAGAAATACAGTACGAGCTAACCTGTTATTTGGATTTATTAAGTGGCTCTGGTAATTTTAGAGGATGATTTTATAAAATTACATAGTATTACTTTCTGAAAGACTTATTTATAAACAACATTTTGGATCATGGTAAAGGTTTATAAAAAGATTTAGGATGAGAGAAATAGGAGTAACAGGACAATTTTAAGGATAAGAGGAATGAAGAAGGGAAAGGTGGAACAGGAAAAAGTAATGAGCTAATGTGAGGTATAAACTCCCCTGTTAGCTGTGTATAACTGCAAAAAATTTGCAATACACCTTGGTATTTCTGTAAAACGCCCTAATAACTGCCATCAACAAAAACTACGATCAATTGCTGGTTTCAGTTTGTTGCTTTTTTATCCAAGCATACAGGCAATCCAAAACATTTTTAATCTGGGGTATCTTTTTTGTCACCATACAGTGAATAGAATTTTAACCTCTCTACTGCTTGGCTTCTGCTCTCCTAGGGTGATGCAACAAGTGTAGAATGGATTGATGTTTTAAACAGATACAAGGAAATTGGTGACAGAAATCTGGATACATGAAGATAAAAAGTGCTTGGGATTACCCTGAAAAGCCTTACTAATGTTTGTGGTAGAGAAGAGGAAAAGTTAAAATGCAATGAAAGTCAAGAAGGCTGTTGTGAATTGCTCAAAGGGAAGTAAAAGGCTTAGGAATGGCAATAAAGAGCCCCCATAAAACTGCTAAAATCAGGTAGTGTTTGAGGGTGTATCTTATCCCTGCTATGTTCCCTAACCTGAGCCAGAGGGATGGGCCTCCTAATTATGTGTGTCATCTACGGGAAAGGAGCCAGCAGACAAATGGGAGCTGGCATCCTGAGTATAGACTCTGCAATTAAAAGTAATGTTGTAATACAGAAATAGCATAATTTCTCTTTTGGAGACTAGACAAAAAAATTCAAATCATTAGATTTCAACCTACGCCATTTTTCCAGTGTCATTTTCATTACTTGAAAGCTAAATAGAATTTTTTGATATAAACTGATCTGAATGCTTTTAGAGTGTCATGTTTAATAGCAAAATGAATACCTTACCTACTGAAGCCAGTAGTCTTCACTGCTAAAAACTGGAATGTGCATAAGATGATGCATTTAGAGTAATATGCATAGATATGAAAACTACATAAAGCCTCTGCTCCACTGTTGTCCAGGTTTGAAAACAAACCCATTGTTTCGAAAGAAATTCTGACAGCAATTTTGGAATGTAGATTTTGTACTAAGGAAAGAATAAAGCAGCACCTGTTGGAATGTGAACTATCCGTACAGCACTATCTGTGGTATTGACATGCTGGCCTCCAGCTCCACTGGCTCGCTTTGTTTCTATCCGTAGATCTTTTGGACTAATTTGCAGCCTCATCTGTTGTGGGAGACAGAAGAAGAGAAAAAAGTACTTTATGTTATTTCTTTCTAGACAGATATCAAATATGCACATTCAGTTTTTTTTAGAAGGCACATTCATGCAAGATCAAACTTTTGAACATTTATGGGTCCTAGTTCAAATTCTCTTATAAACATATTAAGAAATCTTGGTAATCAGATTGGAATGCATCACAATGGAACCGCAGAAATCAGCCAAACAGTAACTTAATGCATAACTGTTGCTTAGCACTAATTTTTCTCTCTTCTGAGAGCTCTGCATCCTCTTCCAGGAGAGTTAACCAATATTTGAGCTTGATTAGATGTTTTTTAAATGAAAAGGCAGAGATTCCCTTTTTTGCTTTTGGAGTGGAGCAACAGTCTCTGTGAGGAAGGAGCAAGACAATTTCAAGAAAGTTCAGGAAGGTGTAACATCTTTGACAATCATCCCTGTGATAAAGATAAAATAACAAATATGACCTAGATTAAAATTAAGACTAAAAAGGCAATATCAAGAGAGGAAAAAAACATTGCTCCTGGTAATGTCTGTTATACTAAAAGATAAATATTACCTCAGTGGGTTGGGGTAATATTGCAACAGTCATTGTGCTGGTGTGAATGCGTCCTTGTTTTTCTGTCTTTGGTACCCGCTGAACACGATGCACTCCTCCTTCAAACTTCATGTATTTGTAAGCCTCAACACCTGCTATACTGGCTACTGCATGTCTTAGGCCACCTTAAATACAGAAGAAAAACAGTTGTAAATCTTTAAGGACTGCTGGTACTATGCTGTTATACTTCAAAGAGTGTATTTACACACCACTGCCATTTGTCTCTTAAAATGACGAATTTACCATTTAAACACTTGGGCAAAATTATGTAAAAATGCAAGAAAAATCTTAATGCCATACATATTTACTCACACACTACCTCAAAAAGGAAAGGACTGTCAAATTCTCTTTAATAGAGTCCAATTAAATTTTTTATATATTTTATATACACTTATATATGTTTTTTCCTGGAGCAAACAGAACAGAGGTTCCTGCACCTCTCACCAATACGTCCAGCAAAACACTTGAGAGCCATGTCCTACAAATATTGAACAGTCTGGAACTTGGAAGTCAAGCTCTTAGCAATCATGGATTTGGGACAGAGTTTGTCACTCTGCTAGTTCATGACATTCTTGATCTTCCTTGTTTGCTGGTGTGCAGAGAAGTGACGGCACTATAAATGAATGTAACTTTTCACCCATTTTTGTTTTTAATGCAGCTCAATTCCCAAATCCCATTCTCAGCACAGTGGAAGGTGTGCCAAGGGAACGACTGAAGAAGACACAGGTGGCCTTGAAAGAGTATTGCTCTTTAAGCCTTGCAATATGAAACCACAGCTGAGGAAAGAAGAGGCACATACTTCTCAGAAATACCTGTTTGGGCTCTCTCTCAGAATAAGAAACTCAACCATAGGGACAAGAAAACAGCTCTTTAAAAAAAGGAAAACGAAGACAACATGGAATCTGAAAATGCCCTGCACAGCAGGAAAAAATAATCTGCCAGAACACAGGCCAAGTTGTTCAACTTCATGGACGTATTTGTTCACTCTTAACTTTATTAAAATATGTATTGGTTCACAGTCATGTTTATGAAAGACAGGAAGAGGCCATTTGGCTTTCTCTTTCACATCATTTTTGTACAGTGCTTAGAATAAGATGACCAAGAAACTAGTTCACATGACAGGTATTTAGATCATACCGCTTTAAACTGACTATTACCAACACAGGTTTATTATTAACTACAGCCAAGTCTAATGAAATTTTGACAGACTTTTACCCTGGCAGACAGGTTGTAGGCTTGTCAAATTCTTGTTAACTACATGTTTGCCCCTTTTGTATAAAATGTCCCAATCTATCCTGATATCTGATTTACTCAGAACTAGGGAATGAGTTTGCACTCATTTTTTATGTGGCATCTTATACTCAGATTGGGGAAAAGTCCCACATCTGTGTCTCTGCCTACCACTACAGAGTGAGAAGCAGTGGAAAAATACTGACATGTGAGTTTGGGCTTCAACATGTGCACTGAATCTTCAACATGTTATTTTTGCACAGTGGCATCCCATGGGGCAGGTCAATAAAGTAATTTAAGAGCAGACTGTAACCTGTATTTCATTGCAGCTTTATTTAACATTCACCTTGTTCACACATACTCACCTTCAGATTTCAAATTCAGGAGTTCTCCAAAATAAGGGAACTAATTAAGGGCCCCACTCTTACTCAGCACAGCCCAGACACTTTGAACCTGAGGGTTCAAGCATCCATTTCATTGGCCGTGCCATGTATAGTGCCCCTACCTCCCAATTTATTTCCAGCATCCGTTTCTTCTAATCATAGGACAATACGCTGAGTCAGACCTGATTTACAACTATTTCATAAAAGGGCTTTTAAGCCAAATCAGCAGACTGATCTAATTAGCATGGTGGCCTCAAAACTGCTAGAGCTGAGAAAGAAAAAACATACAGCTGGCTGGAATGTGAGACAGGCCTTGCTTAAGCTGACTAAAACTGTGCTCTGAAGGTAAAGTGTATGACATTGCTGGGGTTTGTTTACCCAATCCAAGTCTTGCATCAATAGAAAGGGCAACTCCCCTCTCCCCCTATTATGTGAAAAATTAAGACCCAGACCCTTCCTCTTTTCTGTTTACACCCATCTAACCTGTACAATGTTTATTCCATTTACTTTAAAAAAAAGAAAGTAAGCAGATTTTTGTTGGCTTTGAAGGCTGAACTGGTTCAGCTCCTGGCAGTGTTTGCCTGCTCATGAATGGGGATGAAAATGACTTTGCTATTTCAGCAATAAGATGCACTGTAACGTGAAGCTTCTCATCACTTAAACTGTAAAAACCATTTACTTGGCACATGAGCTTTTAACCATATAGGAAGTTTGTTAATATTAACAAATCTAGATAATAGAAAAAAAGGAATTCAAAAGTCATAAAATTTTTAAAAGAAATATATTAATTGAATCACTAACAGCCACTCTAGAAGAGAGCCTGAGTTCATGTTCATCAACTTGAAATAAGATACTTAAAGAAAGTTATTCAAACAGTTTACAAAGACAACACTTTTAAAAATCAAATTCTAATAAAGATTTTAAGAGCTGTTACAGATGAGCTATATCCAAACATCCCATTCCCTTATATTATAGACGAAATACTACTACACATAAATTTAAGATATTTTAGGTTAAACTTCAAGAATTGTTTTATAAAACTGAGTCCTCTATGCCAATAGATCCATAATAAAAACTAGATTTTTCAATCTTCCACCAACCTAATCTATAAATAATAAAACATTAGATAACTAAGTAGAACAGTGTCACAAAATAAAGTTAAAATAATCTTTATTAAAAAAAAAGTGAAACCAACATATCTGTATCACTTTCTAAATTTCCTTCTGCTAAGCACTTGTCTTTCAAAAGTTTTAAAATGTAGAAATGAAATTACTAAATGACTAATTTTCTTTGTAGCACCCCAGTATTTTAATAGTTTTTCTGAAATGGAGTTTCATGCCCAAATACAGAAGCTGAAGAGAACTGTACTCAGCTCTTCAAACAATATTCCACTTCTAAAATTAAGATAGTGCAAATTAGCTTCCTTTACTTAGGAAATTAAAATATCATATGAATGAGTGTTTCAACTTGAATTAAGAAGTTACAGTATTTTCATTACTGACCTATTTCACTGGGGAAGTATTCCAATACTTCAAATTTCCACTTTTTATAAGCAGCATATCGTTGATACATATCAAATATCTCCGAGGTGAACAGCATAGCTTCCTGCCCTCCAACTCCAGCAGTTACTTCCATGACAAGATCACTCTCATCTGTTTCTTCTGAAGGAATCAAAAGCAACACTATCTGTGAATACAAAAGCACCCAGCTAAGACTCCTCTCTGACACTGTCATCCACACCTGAGACAGTGTAAAATGCCAGACAAGTCTGTAACTGATCTAGGCTGTGCTCTCCTGTCCCAAGGACAGGCTCCAGCCAGGCAAAGATGTGTAAGGGTGATGCTGCATTGCAGGAAGGCTCCCTGTGTCTGTTCACGGTCACAGGAGCTACACAGGCCTCTGTTGAGAGCCACAAAATGTCACAGAAGTTTTTAATCCATCAGGAGCACAGTGAAGATAAACCATAGGATACATGCCTGTTCTTGCAAGACAACTGAGCATCTCCCTTCTAATCAGATTCCCCTTTAATTCTATCTCAACTGCAGAAATAAGAAGGTATGGATGTTCAGGAACACAGTCCTTCAACAACAACACAAATGTATTACTTGTTTATTTATTTTAAAAAGAAGAGCCTGGTTTGCAGAAGAAAGATATACCAATACCAAAAAAGGATCAAAATTTTGCATGCTGGATCACAATTCTGGATGATTTGCAAATGCTTTTAAATCCTCCTCCTTTACTAGCATTAGGTGGTTTCTTTCCACAGATGACAATTTCTTTTGGCAGAATCATAAATATTTACAAAACCTATTTATAAAGTGACTGTTGCATTGTTGTTGGAGGAATAAATGTGACCATATCAGCTTCTACAGTAATATTAAGTTAAAACAGTCTGTTTACCTAAAGATTTTTGTGGTTCAGTAACATAGATACTCTGTAAAATTTATATACAGTAGCAGCCTAAAGCAGTTACATAGTATTACATTTTTTTCAAAACCACCAGTGCCTGATACGATGTAAGTTTAACATTTCCAAGGGCTAAAGAGTTGGACATCCATAAAGGTACACCCAGACAAGAAAAACTATAGCACTTACTTAAAAAGATACTTTGATTGAAACATTTTCACTGACAAATAGGCACTTGCTTACAGGATGTCGTTATGTTCATTTTCATTTTTCTTAGCTAACAGACACTATTTGAAGACAGTTATAACTAGCACAGAGGAGGAGGAGAAGAACTTATCACATACATCTTGATGAGAATTATAGAATGGTTTGGGTTGGAAAGGGCCTTAAGTATCACCTAGTTCCAAGAAGACAATTTGGCTTCATTAACTTAAGAAAGACAAGGTAACAGGGGCTTTACAAGGGGATCTAACCTGATGTTTCAATTCAGCTATCTCTTCTTCACAGGAAGCAATTTCTGTTTCTGCAAGCTTCCGGAAATCTTCATTCTCATCTGAAATGTTTGAGTATGGTTAATCCTCAGACTTACATCAGTGCCATTCTGAGAAAAACTTCTGAAAAAATAACCACATGAAGAAATTACTCTATCAAAAAAAAAAAAAACCCAAAAAACCAAAAACCAAACCAAACAAATCAAAATCAAATTACCCCACAGCCTCTCCCTCTCTCAAAACACTAAACCTGTCAGAAAAGCAAATTACTAATACGATCTGTAAAGAAGATTCTAAGTACATATTAACTATTTTCTAATCCTGTGCAGGCATAAGACATGAGAAAAATCTGACGTAAAAGAATTTCCACTAAAACACCAAAACCAAAATCCAATCCAACCATAAAACCCAACAATTTGTGTGCCGGTGGTCAAACAGCAGCACAGGTTGCACAGATTGATTGTGAATTTCCATCCTTTGAGACACTCAAAACCCAACTGGGTCAAACCCTGAGCAACTTGTGGGTGACCCTGCCTGAGCAGGAGGGTGGACTGGGTGATGTTCAAAGGTCCTCCCCACACCAGACATTCTGTGGCTCTAAAAAACTATTTTCTGTATTTCAGTGTGGCAAGACCACAAAGAATTTAAAGAACACCAGTGGCTCCAAAACTGGTACGCCTCGTGAAAAGGACTAATACCCCTATCACTGTATGCAAAAGTCTGTACTACAGTCCTAGGGAATATTAACCATGTAACGAATGGTTAACTGATCCTAAAGGATTCCTTTACTACATTTTAGTTTTCTAACTGCCGTCAAAACGAAGTTTTACTTTGGGTAAAAAAAATAATCCATTATTTGGCAGAACTAAAAGTGTGCAGCTACTGACACACAACAAAGTCAAAACACAGTGTGGAGACAGCAGATACAGGTGCTGACGTCTATGACTGCCAAAACGAAGGCAGGCAGGCGGACTAGGCTGTCTTGGCAGCAAGGGAAAGATGGATTTTAAAAAAAAGCTCCACCAAAACTCTAAAATTTTTCTATCCCCGATTACTTATCTTTGTTTTAGATGAAACAAGTTCCAGTATCAGCACTTCCCACACCGGCGGAAGTACTTTCCCCACTCACTCGTACCCCCGACCTCTGCTCGGGCTGTTTCTTTCCCGCCGGAAGGCCGGAGGAGGCCGCCCCGGGCTCCCGCAGGTGACACGTGTGTCACCGTCACCCCCCGCGCGGTGACACGCGCGCCGCTATCCCGCCGCCGGGCGCGCCCAGCCACCACCCCCCGCAGGTGCGCGGCGCCACGCGCCGGCCTCCGCCCCGCCCTCTCGGGGCCGCTCGCCCAATCGCGTTAGCGTATGTAAATGAGGCGCCCTCCGCCCGCCCCCTCGGGGGCCGCTCCCCGGTGACGTCACGTACGCAGAACAAGCCTGCCGCGCGGCCCGTCCCGCACCTCTGGCCAGCTCCCGCGTGTCCTGCAGCTCCCGCTCCTTGTCGCGCAGCTGCCGCACGCGCGCCGCCAGCTGCGGCGCCGCCCCGCCCTCGGCTCGCGTGCGCGTCTCCAGCAGCCGGCGCAGGGAGGGCTCGGCGAACAGCTGCTCCAGGCCGGGCCGCGTGCTCAGCCCGCGCCGCGCCGGGAGCGGCCATCCCACTGGCCCTGCCCGGAGGCTCCGAGGGGGTAGAGCGGCGGATCGGTATCCTTGCGCCGCGCGGATGGCTCGCGAGAGCAGCCGCATGTCTGGCTGGGGCGGAGCGCGGCCGCCCTCCTGCCGCCCGGGCGTCCCTGCTGTGCCGGGAACGCCTGAACGCCCTTCGGCACCCTCTCTCCCGGGTTTCCGGAAGTTGCCGAAGAGGCTCGGCGCTGGCTTTGGGCGCAGTCGGAAATCATCGGGGCTCCGGTGGCGGAAATGGCCGAAGGTGTTCGGCTTCCCTCGGCTCGGGCTGTCCTGCGGTGGGGTGGGCGGGCTCCGATTGGGCAGCGCTGTCGGGGCGGGGCTTCGCCTCCTGCCTCCGGCTGAGCGCCCCGAACGCCCTCTGCAGGCCCCGGAGCGGTAGGGTTTAGTCATTCTGAACCAAAAAAGAAAAAAAAGCCTCAAACCCCACCAAATCTCCGTACCCCAGGCTTATAGCAGGACTTCTGAGCAAGAGCCTCGGGGATAGTGAGGTTTCTACCGGGGCGGTTTAAAGTCTAGACAGGTGAAAGTGAGATTGGTGGGAAGTGGGAGCTGGGGGTTTAGATGTCCAGGTGGTTACTCTTACAGGCCTTCTCCCTCCAGAAGAAATCTTTAAGAATTAAAGTATGCCGAGACAGAACATGCTAATATTGTGGAAGAATGGCCCCACACTGAAAGCAGGTGCAAAATTAAGCATTTAGAGAAAAATAAATGAATTGTCGGAGGAACAAAAAAAGGGCAATTCAAAGTGCCTTCATATCAGAGATTAGCGGTGAGACTAAAAGACAACTCATTTACAAAATACAGGTCTGAGTACAGTGTTTTACATGTATGTTTCAAGTGAGAAAGCAGTGAGGATGTAGCCATTTAGGAACTGTGTGTTGTGGGATGATCTGGGCAAATCCCTCCTGAAATGCAGACCAAGTGCATATTACCTTGTTTTAGATAACATCATTAATGAGATTCTTGGCTGAACTCGAAACAGTTTCAAGAATATATTTTATTTTAAAGTTGTGCAACTATCCATAAAATTTTATTAAGCAATATTTTATATTACAGTCATTGAAGGAGTCAGAGTTGTGTCCTTGCCTTCCTTCTGTCCTTGTTAATGTCTTACCAGAACTAGGCAATCATATCTTACAACTAAATTGCACTGTAAGAATAACAGTTGCTTCCTTATGAAACATTAGTAAATTGTTATTTTCACGAATGTAATATCAAAAGCAAGAGTAATTCTTGAAAACCTAAGTAGTTTTGGTAGTCAGAAAAGAATACTTGGAAGGTTTTGTTCCATGATGGAAATCCAAAGGCCAGTGCGCGAATTTGCTGTTCAAAATATTAAACATTAAAATTAATGGGTAGATAAAAATGTTTTTCTATGCTTTTAAGTGCACAACTTTGAATAAGGTGTATTGGTAAAATACAGTGTAGCAATAATTTGTAAGTAAAAGTCACACTGGAAGATCTTTGTGGAGAATGTACAGTCTGTGTGAGTTGTCTGGCACTGATAAAAACCAAAGGCCATCACTTAGGAAATCTCACCCACCAAAAACTTCCTTTGTACCCACTACTGTCTGCCCATGAAGCTCCTTGAAATCTTCTTCCAGAAGCATAAAGGAAAAATCACCCAATTTATGCTTTAACAGACAAAATATTTTGATGTTCTGTAACAATGTATGAGAGTCTAACTGCTGTGTGAGCCCTGCTTGTGAAGAGACCTATGGAAAACTCAGGAAACTTAGAGTAAGGGGTAATTCAAGACAAAGCTTTTGAGGGAAAAAAACCCCCCAGTCTGAGTCAGTGACTCATGGTCAGCCTTTGAATCGCCTGAATCATATCCCTGATTTAAATGAGAAGGGTGGATTTCCTCAGGGTAAGTTCATGGATAAAGGAAGGGGCAAAATCAGGCTTTTGGTATAAAGTTAAAATAATATGCAGACACTGTTTCTGTCTAGTCTTCAACTGATTTGGGGACTATTATTGCTCTATTCTTTCATCCCACCAACCTTGGTTGTACTGTTGGCAGAAGTATTCAGGACATGTTTGAACAGGGCTGATGCTTTGTCACTGCAAATGTACTCAGTGTGTTGGTGAACAGGATGGGACTTTTGTGGCTGTATCTGAGTCCCAGGATGTGCTACAGGACTTTTCTTGGGTCTCTTAAAAAATAACAGCATTATAGGCTGAGAAAAACCCTTGGAAGTTTGGAAGTTGCTGGTTAGACACGATTCAGATCAACTTGGAGGAGACATTGCAGCTGTCTGCCTGCATGCAACCTTAATTTTTTGCTTTTTTGAATTTGATAAAGGGTCAGGCTCTGCTGGCTGAGTCAACAATGCCAGAAAACAGGCTCACAGACATTGTGGAAATATAGACTTTACTCCTTGTCGTGGAGAGAGTTGCTGAAGTTAGAGACTTTCCTGTATCAGCTTTGATTGCTTTTGAATTGGTGTTACAGAATACTTCTGCTAAATGGCTTTTGCAACCACTTCCTGTGTACAGAAGTTGTGGGTTCCTGAGCGGGCTCACAGCTTGGTCAGTCCAGCAAGCTGCTCTTACTGAAAAAAACCCCCACCTAATTTTAGATATTGGCTCCACAGACATATGCTCCTTGTAATTGCTGCCTAGGGAATCAATCTGGCACGAGAAGACACCTTAAACCCTGGCTGTTGAAGCTAGAGTCTAGGTCTCCTTTATTTGCTTGGTTTAGACCACAGCCTAGCAGCACTTCAGCATGCTTTTAATTTAAAATATCGCTGTTACTGGCTGAAGTCTGGTTTGTGTCCACTTTCTGTTGTCCTGCTCATGGACTATGTGGGCTCCACAGGTACTCAAGTGAGTTATGGACTGGCTGTGGACCAGGACGTGCTATGACCACATTTCCATAGTACCATGCCATAGCTGTTTAACCTGCAGCCCAGCCACCTGTGGCACCGACCTGTCTTTTCTTCACCAAACCTCTAGTCTCCTTCATACCACATGTGCCTTCAGGCTAATCAGAATGCTCATGATACTGTCTGTGTGTTTTGTTTCATCCTGGGTATCCCAAACTACTTTCAGCTCAGTTATGTGAAAGCTGGCTGTAAACAGCTAAGTTGAACACGTGTAACATGATATAGATTCAGTTTCTTTGCAGCCTAAAGGACAGGAGGGTACAGAAGTACACTGCTTATTTTTGGCTCTTTGGCATAAGGCTCTATTTGACAGGAATTTAAAACACGGGGCAAAAGTGACAAAAACATAACTCACTTTCCGTAGTGCATTCGCTATATACATTCTCATGAAAAACTAAAATACAAGTTAAATACATACTTGTTTTATTCCAAGCTATAGAATAAGTGTATTTAGGCAGTTTTTCAAAGTGTATTGTACACTGCATGCACAATAAATCAGTTTAATAACTTGATTTTCTTACAATTTGTGTTCAAAGAACTGTATGATAGGCAATGAGATCATGTTACTTATTGTCCATTTGGACCACATCCATTTTTGTCATAAAAAAATTTGGGAAACCCAAACCGATAAATGAAATGTATATTAAATGTTTTAGTATGAGCATTTGCTCCAAGAAATAAATTTTACATTCTATGTTCAATTTGTAAATCCCTCCCAATAGAGGATTTTAGACAATAAATTTAGAACGTGATTTCATTGCAGTATTACACTGAAGATTGGTGTAATATTTTTCAAAATGATGTCACAGTTTCCAAATACAGATTTTGGAACCTTATGCTAGAAATCAAGGTAATATTTTAGGGCCTGCACATCTAGCTTTAAAACTGTCTTGAAAGGATGACTTGTCTGTGTTGACAAGAACTTCTACCTGTGTGAAATATCTTATAAAGATAGCTCATGATTAGCAGGTCACCATCAAATAGTAACATTAAGAATATTCAAGTCTACATTTTTCAAGACTTATGCATGCAGTTTTGTCTCTTACACATTGCTTAATGTGTGCACTAAATGTGTTGTGCCTAAACCAACAACCTGAAATTACACTATGTAAGTATATACATATATGATGCTGTATATGTTTAGTACCAAGTAAATATAACTAGTCAAATGATACTAGACATATGTAGGACCATAGTTAAATTCCAATTAAGAAGAAAGCAAGAAAAATTATTTTTTTTCCTAACAGCATTTCACAGTAGAAGGAGGCAGTCCTTTCTCACTGAATTTCCCCCCCCTCAGGTTTTGTAAACATCATAGCTCATATTCTATCAGTATAATAATTGAATATTTTATTCATAATGGTAAGTAGCTAACCAACATGAATAAAGTTGTCGTAACACGGTAGCACTTTCAGACAAAACAGGTATTTATTAAAAGAAACATTTATAAATATTTTGTCTTGCATTTTAAACTACATTTTCATAAATAACAATATTTAAAAGTGCTGAATATGGTAGGATAGTCAGCAATGCCACTGTAAACAGATTTATTTTTCCACTTTGCAGATTTTTGTTTTAGATCCCATTTTGTCAAACACTACAACAGTTAAAATATTTGCATAGGGAATAGAGAATAGCCCTTTTAATCATCTCCTGAATTCTATATAAATTACAAAACCAAATGAGTTTAAGAAACAGTTTGTTAAATTGTTCATATATATATATCCAAAAAAAGCACACAGATTTCAAGTAAAAAGAATGACTAAAAAATTCCCCAAACCTGCTATCTGAAGCATGTTCAATAAATTAAGAAAATGAGAGGTAGTAAAACAAAGGGAAAAAAAAGAAGCCCCAGAAGATAAACTAAGACCTGCATCCTCCCAGTTACGGTGTCACAGCAGACCTGCCTTGGCACCGGAGGCTGCCCGCAGGAAGTAACTGAGAGATTGGAGCCAACTGTCTTCAGGCCAGATTCCACTCAAGGACACAACTGCCAGACCTTTCAGGCCAATCAAAAGTCGTGGCCTTGTGCCATGTGTAGTCCTACGTAAGTGAGAAGAACCTTGCCTGTCAAGTCTTAGTATGGTTGTATGGTTGTCAGTATTAAATATATATATACACACACACACATATATATATATATATATTTAACAAGTGTTCAGAGCAATTTCTTGGTATATCTTTAGCATTTTAAGAGGGATGCTAACACTCATTTTGTTTGTATATGGTAGGTATGAAGATGGGCTTTTTTAAACTTCCAAGTCACTATCTCTTTAAACATCAAAATGTGTCCTGAAACTGGACATTCTTTGATAAAAAGACCCAGCAAACACCTATTAAAAACACCATGGCAGCCTAGTGATGGGAGTACTGTGCTGCCTTAGCTCAAATTAAGGGCTCAGTACAGGAATCTTTACCCAGGAAAAGATACCCATTGTGTTCCTGTAGGCATTTTGCTTGGGTAAGATCTGTGGGTATAGAAGCCCTTGAAGTTTGGTTTAATATTACTCTCCAAACCCCTCGTTTTCAAGGAGTTGTTCAAAATCAATGAGGCTAGAAGCTAAGATAAGTCTTCTTTAACCCACCACCTCATAAAACAATACTTCATTTAAAAACATTTTTACTGGATTTAGCTTTGAAAAAAAAATCTTACAGAGCAGATGCAGTTCATCAAAATGTTCTAAAATGCTCTAAAATGCTACATGTAGGCAATCTTTATTAAATTTCTTTATTCAAAAAACTAAATTATCAAGCTTTTTGTGTTGTTTCTTGTTGGTTTCTTTTTTTTCTTAAGTACATAACATTATACAACAGTGTTAGAACTGGATAGCCAGTCTTTAATAAATCAATTACAGTATCTGACATCTGAAATGTACATTGAAAATCTTTGTTCTTTTAACAATAAAACAATATCAGCGCATAGATTGTGTCACCCAGAAATGGATCCCTTTAAGTGATTTGTGCTTTTTTTTCTTCTTTTATTTTTCTTTTTCTTTGACATTGCGAACTCTGTAATGAAAATGCCACAGTTTTGGCAGTGAACAACCAGAGGAATCCTCCGCTTGATTTAGTTTAAATAAACAGTGATAAATAGCTCTTTTTTCTGTACAGAAATATTGGCTTCAAAAAGTCAGTGTATTGTACTCAGCAGAGCATGTAGAGTAATGCTACACCTTAAAAATTGGCTTTTTAGTTAGTGATGTTAAAAAATGCAAGCCTCTTTCTGGTTTGCTGCATTTGTTTTTAGGTACCATAGGACTGTATTGCACAAAAAAAAAACTTTTTAAATACAGATATAATTTAAGTTATTGGATTAAATATTGCAACAACTAAGTGGTAAGTGAAGCAGTTTTACCTTGCACATGCAGTGTGAGGATACACAAGGAGACTGTTCATAAAACTACAAATACATCATTGCAATCTTGACTGCAGTAGGGTGAAAGAAGTGTGAAACAAATGTATTTTGGCAAATCCATTAATCCCTTCCCACACCATCTTGAGCAAGGAGGCCCTTGGTAAAAATGTAGACAGAGACCATAATATGTATTTTTTTTCTTCACAGTAGCCTGAGTAATGCTAAACTGTAGTTCTCCAGGAACCCAGCTCCAGATGTTATTAAACTACTTTTCTTCCATCCCACCCACCCCCCAAAAAAACCAAAACCAAGTTATTTTGTTTGAAAATTAAGTTTCAGAAGTAGCGCCTGTAATACTTTCAACAAGAGACTTATAAATCTGAGAGTTCAAAAACCTTGGAAAAGAGTCTCTGTGCATCAAGGTGTATATCTGGAGCTGGGCATCTTCATACATGTGAGGGCTGGGATCCAACAAGTTTCTGTTGATCACTTCTCTCACCCGAGAATCAAGACTAACCTGAAGAAGATGAGCACAGAATAATAAAACAATAACTTTGGAAAAGCTGTAATATGCATCTTTATTTCTCAGGGCTCCATGAAACATGTTGAGTTTATTGGTTATTCAAGTAATGCTCTGTGCTTCTTTCAGAACCATCATACAATTACTGTGCAATGCACAGAGACCATCAACTCTATTTCAGTTTTGGCTTGGTCTTTGCATCCATCTTAAGATCTGTACAATGAAATGCAGCTGTATAACAGATTAAATGCAGTGCAACTGCAGTTTTCCAAAAGGTATTGTTTTCCCTTAAAAATAATTTGTATGTATTTAAAATTATTTCTCTGAAATGAATGCTGAATTACCCCCATTCACAGCGCTGCCTTTTTTTTTTTTTTTTTTTTTTTTTTTTTTTTGATTTGGTGTGGTTTGGTTTGGTTTTTTCTGTTTGTTTGTTTGTTTCTTTGGGTTTGTTTTTTTTTTTTTTTTTTTTGGATGATTTCATCATTCTTATCTGTCTGCCCCAGAGAATTTTCTTCTGTTTTGTTGGGTTTTTTTCAGACACTACACTTATTCTTTACAGATTACCCAGAGATTTTTATCATTTTCATTGTGTTAATCTCCCCATTAATATGAACTATTTCAGATTTGTTCTTCATGTCAGGACTCTTCAACATCTGGTAATTCATGCTTTCAGGAGATCCTATATCTATATTGAAGCTGTTAGGAAGTTTCATTTTTAGCTTCTGATTTACTTACCATTTGTGATGAACTCCTGGGGCTGGGCAGAAAAGGACAGAATCACAGAACCACAGAATCACAGAATCACTAGATTGGAAGAGACCTTCAAGATCGAGTCCAACCCAGCCCTAACACCTCAATGAGACCGTGGCACCGAGTATCACATCCAGTCTTTCTTAAACACATCCAGGGATGGTGACTTCACCACCTCCCCGGGCAAACCATTCCAGTACTTCATCACTTTTTCTGTAAAAAAACTTTTTCCTAATATCCAATCTATATTTCCCTTGGTGCAGCTTCAGACTGTGTCCTCTTGTTCTGTCAGTTGCTGCCTGGAGAAAGAGACCAACCCCCACCTGGCTACAGTCACCTTTCAGAAAGTTGTAGAGAGTGATAAGGTCACCTCTGAGTCTCCTTTTCTCCAGGCTAAACACCCCCAGCTCCCTCAGTCGTTCCTCACAGGACTTGTGTTCCAAGCCCCTCACCAGCCTCGTTGCCTCCTGTGGATGCACTCAAGCATCTCAACGTCCTTCCTAAACTGAGGGGCCAGAACTGGACACAGCACTCGAGGTGTGGCCTGACCAGTGCTGAGTACAGGGGAAGAATGACCTCCCTGCCCCTGCTGGCCACACTATTCCTGATACAGGCCAGGATGCCCTTGGCCTTCTTGGCCACCTGGGCACACTGCTGGCTGATGTTCAGCAGCTGTCACCAGAACCCTCAGGTCCCTATTTGCCTGGGCACTGTCCAGCCACACTGTCCCCAGCCTATAACATTGCAGGGGCTTATTGTGGCCAAAATGCAGGACTTGGTATTTGGACTTACTGAAGTTCATCTTACTGGACTCTGCCCGTCCATCCAACCATTCCAGGTCTCTCTGCAGAGCCCTCCTATCTTCCAACAGATTGACACACGCTCCCAGCTTAGTGTCATCTGCAAATTTAGTAATGAAAGACTCAATGCCCTCATCCATGTCGTCAATAAAAATATTGAACAGAGCTGGTCCCAGCTGGCCCCAGGTGTCCCTGAGGGACACCACTAGTGACTGGCTGGACATATGCTTGGGATGAATGCCCAGATGATTTCAGAATATCCTTTAGGAATTTGAGTGAATGTACAGTTTATCCACAAAATGCTCTAAAACCTAATAAATTTATGTGTTCTGGATTAAATGAAATGGCAGTAGCAGCAAAGCCCACTGGGACCAGCAAGGTTTTTACTCAGCTAAGAAGAAAAGGGCTAAAATCGAGAGTAGATAAATGCCAAGAAGAGATCAGTTAAGATACTGTGATTTACACCAAGTTGCAATCTGACTCTACTGCTCTGCAACCATACAAAGATATTCTTGCTGTCTGAAGGATTGACTTCAACCCTGGAAAGCTCCATGTTTTAAGATACCTTGATATATGAAGGATGGTAACCAAGATGAAAACTCAGAATATGTTTGGATGCGTGAACCTGTGCTTTCATACATGGTGAAGTGAAGTCTTTGAAATGCTCTGGTGTGGTGTGGCACTGTGTGGTAGAGTACTGAGAAGTAAATACACATTTGCATTCTATCTTCAGTACCAGCTGTAGAATCTGGCATTGTTGGTTTGTTGGCATATTGACGTATGCTACTGACATAGCAGACAAGCTCTTTCTCCTTCAATATTTGCTGTCCCTTGGTTATCAGTCACAAGGCACAACTGTGAGGGACCAATGGTGCTGCTCAGCTGGTGAGTGTGGGCAGGAGTACCATGCTATGGTAGTTTTGAGTGGCAGTGTTGCAGCCATGTGTCTTCAGAATGTGTTTGAATAGATTTCAAGCCCAGTCCATTGCATTTCTACTGCATAGAAAAGACCTACTAAGATTTAAGCAATTCTCCTGCTGACATACAGCACACACATTTATATCAACAAGACCAGTTTTTGTAGCTAATTGGTTATTCAATATCAAACATAATAGCTGAGATAAAAAACCCCTCAAATATGGCAGGATAGTGGGGTTTTAAGCCACTAAGCATAATAAAAGTTAATTGCACTTAGAGAATGTGCAAAAAAACCAAAATTAATTATGGAACTGTTATTTTGCATTGTATTTCTTCAGTGACTCACTAATGCCAGATGGCAAAACTAGTTGGAATTACTAAAGGTATTTTCTTGCTAAACAGATGAATACAAAGTATCTGTTTAGAACACTAAGACCTTCTGCCTCAATAACTTCTTTATTGAATGAGTTATGCTAAATATTTCAGCTCATATGCCAAAAGGTAACATCTGGAAAGGGATGCCTGGATGAACAAAAATTTTTCAGTTCCCATGCTGTTCTAATGCATTGCAAACAGTTCTTCTTTGCCTCCTAACATTACCAGTGGGGGCAGGAGCAACTGGATTGATGAGACCCGAACGCATCCAGTGCACCAAGTTTGTGAAAAGTTTTGTTAAACTTTAAGTCAAATAATGCTTAGTTAGTGTTTAGATTTGATACGCTGATTGCTCTTGGCTTAAAAAGACAATTGAGCATTCATCACATACCTCTCTGGTAAAAATACAGTATTAGAAGAAAAATTCATTATTACCTTGATGTATTGGCAATTGTATGTCACTCCAAAGCAAAAGTAGATACTATGGCACAAGAGAAGATAATGGAGCTATAAATCACTTTTGGCTTCATTCATATGAATGAAGTTGCAAATTACTACTGAATGCAGTGAAGAAGTAAAATGTAGGAAGCAAGGTCCAGAGTGAGCATATATTAGCATAATGCCATTGAGTAGAAATTCAAATGCAATGCACAAAGACAAGGAAGAGAAGATAAAGGTACATGATGTGGCCTAAGAAAAACTCTTCTATAGTGCTTATATATTTATATATATCCCTTTGTATTACAAATCATGGTTTGATAGGGATGCTTTTTCTTTACTACAGGTGAAGATAATTTCAAAATTTTTCTATTTCAGTTAAAGAGTTGAATAAAATCTTATATAGTTGCCTAGATATTATACATTTCATTAGATAAAATATGTCAGCTTCATTCTTGGACTCTCATATAGGAATAACCAGCAGAAATTTGGATTTTCTCCCAGACAGTTGTAGCAGCAGATAAATCTATAAAGATTCTGTTTTAAACTTAATTTTGGTGCTCTTTCTCCTGAAATCCATTTGCATTACTTACTTCCTCTCACTGTCACAGATGTAGCGTTACTAAAGAAGCAAGCCTACTTCTCAGCTTTCTTTTACTGGAGTTTGTCGAGCCTTAGAGAGAACTTGGATGTGTTGTGTCTGGTAATGCTAAATGGCCCAGTGCCTGCATCTTTACTGTTTCTCTCCCTTCCTTTCTTGAACTAATGTTCATACTAAGACTTTCATCTGACAGACTTTCAGACGCTCACCTGTCAGTCCAATGTTTAACATTTCTGCACTGGGATAACAGAAAATGCAAATATAGCATTTACAGCTTTACCTCTTTTGGTGATAGTATAGAAATGTAATCTTCATATATAAGTCTTGCTTTTTCTTCAATAACTTTCTTGTTCTGTTCCTTCTTTAGATCTTCACATGCAAGCCAGAAAAGCAGGTTCTCCTCACTATACTCCGTTCTGAGAAACTCTCTGAAAAGGTTCCTCCCAGCTGGTGTTTTCATCATCTTGTCAAAATTTTGAGCCCAAGACAAAATTTCATCTGCAGTAGGGTTTTGGCTGCAAAAGCAAATATCATTACAAATATGCTTCTATTTTTGTAACAGTGTTTTCATGCACTCATCCAAAAATTCTCTGTTCAACGGCACTTTATTCCAAAGCGAAAACTGGAAGCAACAAGGCTTCAGCAGTAACAAGGGAATTTTGTTTGCTCTTGTGCATTCATTATCCCAATAGCCCACTAAATGTGTTTAATGTTATGAGACATGCACTTTATACTTGTGTTTTCTGATGGTGTTCTTAGCCATGTGGCTCAAAGAAAAAATCCCCCAACAGCACTGAATTCCTGCCTCTGCAGTTAGAAGAGATTCCAGGAAGCTGGAAATAGACTCTTGTGAGGAGTTTACATGACACCTGATGTCCCTGCCTGCCTCTGATGGTGACTGTACACAATCTTGTTTGGGAAGAACAAGAAAAAACAAAAAGCTCTTGGCAGCCAAAAGCATACTAATGAGGCCAAACAAAGTACTAATTCAGAGAAGTTTTAAATTAGCATATTTCTCTGTGCTTGTACCTAAGGGTTGCTAAGCTTCCCTCTGTTTCATGCTATTGATCTGAATGATGATCTTTTGGCATGAGATGTGATGGATTTTGCTGGCCAAACTGGAAAGAGAAGAAATGGGGAAAAGTCCTTACTTCCATTTCCTGAAGGAAACTATTTGTAGCTTTTACCAATGAATCACTGTAAGTGATCAGAAGACTTACTGGTGTCACTAATCCATTAATGTACTAATGAATAGCTTAAGAAAGTACTTCTCCAGATTACTTAACAACAAATATAGTTTCAAACTTAATTTTGAGCACTTGCCCTCTCCTTCCTGACCCACAAGAGCTTTACTAGCTCTTGTCATTAGCTTCTGTGTTACCATGATGCACAATAAGTGACATTTGTCTATATAATTTCTGTTCAAGTCAATTTATCAACTCCTACTCTGCATGCAAGGCAGACTGGATGATGGGAAGCTAGTTGTGATAAATAACAAATTGTTTAACTGGTAAGTAATTATAAACTGAATGAAAAAGTTTAAACACCGATTTTAAGGTGAACAGTCCTCTCAGGACTCTGCACTCTCCTGTGCGGAGAGTGCAAAGAACCTGCTGAGGTGGATGGGGCTGGCAAACAGCCTGGGCTCCCTTATTGTCTATTGGGAAGCTTTCTTCACTATTGTATTTTGTAGAAATTTATGGTATTGTCTTCTCATAAAAGACCATGATTAGCAATAAAGGCAATGAGTTCTTTGGGTTGTTTTTGCCATCATGTATGTCCTTTAAAGTTTTAATTTCCTTCTTATGGGATTAGAGAACTCAGGGCCCCTGACAGATTACCATTCCCCTCCACACAATAAACATGGGCTCAAGCTTTACACAGAAGTAGAATCTCAAACTTTCAGTGTGTTTTACCTAGGTTGCAAGGTATTGTTTATTGTTTAATTCTGGTGAAACCATAGTTCAAGCTGTTTTATGAAAGGTAGCCATGTTAAAAATCTGGTCATGAAGTACACTTTTGACTATTATTTTTTCTTCTTGTCTGGATAGACAGGAAAAAGTGCTGTCACAGGTAGCAGAGGCTTCTTATAGAGACCCACCTATGGAACAGTTCATGCACCTTGCATTTGTCCCCGTGGTCCTTCCCCACAAATATGAAACTGTAAATAAGCCTGACTTGCTGTCATTTCATTGTCAGGACAGATTTTGCTTCCTTTTGTATAGAATTTTTGGAGGAAAAGCAATTGAAAGGACATTTCCAAAGAATTAAACCCAAGACAATTCTCGATATTAGTTAAAGACAAAACACTTTTTAGGTAACAGTTTGACCAACTTACCATTCTTCTATGACCTGGATACTCTCCAGTTTGGTTGTATGTGTTGGTCTTCCTGCATTGTCTCCTCTATCTTCATTCCTAACAGTGAGGCTGCAATGTAGTACAACACTTTATTTTGTCTAGAGAAAGTTAATTTAAAACAATGACTATAGCAATGCAAACTCTTAAAAGATATAGACCTATGTAGGGTATCTTTTTCACTCTAAAATTTTGGAGAAAAAATTTTGTAATGACTTTTCCCCTGAACTGTGATGAATATTAATTTACCATTAGCACATGCAGTTTTTTAGAAGCTCACAGTTTATCCACTGAAAGATGGGCAAATACTCAGAAGTCACTTTTGGAGTAATTTCACTTAGTTAACTGAGAATACTAGCAACAGTAGCGGGGGGATGAATATCTGATCTGGATATTGATGGGGCTTTGATGCCCCACCAGTTCTGGATAGTTTTTCAGTCTTTATGAATGTTTCCTTTTCTCTCTCCAAGATACAGTAGCACTAGATGGCTCAGATACAGAATTTAGCATGTGGCAGCTCCTTATGATTTCCTCTTCTGACCTAAATTTGTTTTCCATTCCAAAAAGTAAAACGTACTGGCCTGTGAGAAGAAAGGCATCCATTACCCTCATATTACCACAAGCAAGGAAAAGAAAGACTTCATTTATGCAAGGATGTTTTTAGTGGATTTTTTTTTTTTTTTTTGCTTCTTTTTTTAACTGCTAACTAGAATCACTTATTTTTCTGCAAATATCTTTTTAATCAGGTTTGCTGTAGTGGTAAAGACTTCCTCTATGTGTGTTCTGCATGAATCTTCTGAACATAGTATTGTCAACAAACCCACAATTCCTGATAACTACTAAAGTAAGTTTTGAGTGAAATAGATATTCATATGGAAAACCTGGTTCTGATAATTAAGCTTAAGAAGTGGAATGTAGTAAGGAGATGGAAATTTTCTTTCATCAGGTGTTCCCTGTGTGTCCGGTTGAGAAAAAAGCAACCAAGCAAAAATTCCCCCTTCCAATCTCAAGAGCTCATATTTTGAATATTAAGTATTCACCATACAATGATGCTCTCACTCTAAGTGTTGCTACAAAAATATGTTTGTAGCATAAAGCTTCTCCCTCCCCCACTGATCTAAATAACTCCTGCTCAACTCTAAGAAGAAATCCCAGTGCTGAGACATCTTTAGCACAAATAATCTTTCTTTACAGGTTCTCTGCATTTATGAGTTTCTTCAACACTTTTTTTCAAGCATTTGGCAGAGCTAATAGGTATTCTCAAATACCCTTCTGAAAACTGGAAGTTTAAGCTCCCAGGTAAAGCAGAGCACATATTAAGACTTAAACATTACAAAGATGTACACTTGCAAATGAAGCTCTTTGATACTGGTTGCTCCTTCACTTACCTGCCAAGACCTTAGTTCAGGCCCTTGGTCCTGCTTCCCCTGTTACAGCGTAGGAATGCAGCTCCAGTGCTGCTAAGGTTGTTAGGATGTCATCAACTGCTGCAGGAGAAACAACACATCCTGAACTCTGGGATTGGCAGGTAAAAAGCCTTTCCATCTCCTCTGACCTGTTGTTCGTCAGTCTAGAGAGGGAGCACCCAGGAAAGACAAAAAGGATTTCCATACAGAGGAGGAGGAAAAAAAAAGGGACCATCCACTTTCTTTCTGTCTTGTAATCTTTAAGTCCACACATGTAACTTCTTAGGGTCACCTTGCATCTGGCCAGAGCACAAAGCTGGAGTGAGGGAGAAGCAGGGAAGGCACAAAGCTCTCTCTCCCTCCCTCCCGCCTTCCCTCCTTTGCAGTCCATAGGTAGAGCAGCATTTGTCTTCTCTGCTGGGTGCAGAGAGCAAGTTATCCTTTGGTTCCACAGAAGAATAGCACCATGGAAGGAGGAATCAGCTTGTGTAGGTTGTGAATGCAACAGGATGTTCATTTGAGTCTGTCTAAAAGAGAATGAAGCTGCCTGTTTTCCTTCCTCCATTACATGAGCAGCAACTAAGCTGGACTGAGATAATTTACTTGTCAGGCACTAGACATTCAAGGTATGGATGCAGAGTCTTACTGGAAGTAGAAAGTGACTCATCTGTGAGCAGTCAGTATACACTCCTAACTTAATTTGTTTTCTGGGATCAAATACTGTTTGCTTTGCTCATGCAAAATCTCTGCTAGACTTGGGGAAACCATCATGGGTTGATGAAGAGCAAACAATGGATAGTGAAGTCGTGAGTGGTGAATAAGAGAAATAGGAATAGGAGCAAGAAGGCCATGCTGACTTCATTGCAATGTTTTTTTAATCAAAGGAATAACTAATAAACAGTATGCACTTTTATATTCTAAAAAAACCCCCAAAATAACAAAACAAACAAAAAGTTCAGATTGTGGACCTGGAACATAGTGCACAGTTTTCTGTTATCTATACCACAGTGACAATGCAAGATACACACTTGGCCCTGATTCCGTCATCTCACCATTCATAACTGGAGTTTAATGTCTGAAGTTAGTCAGGGCTGCAAAAGAGAGAACACTCCAAAGACAGAAATGTCACACTGGGTTGGAATACATTTGGGTATTGCATTTAAAACTGTGATACTTTTGTAAGGCATCTTGGCCTAAATTCTGCATTATGTTTCCTGTGACAAAACTAGCACTACATTTCAAATTTTATTTATCTGTATCTGTCAAGGCTAGAGTTCCATCAGATATGTTACTTTTGATATATTTTTTCCTGTGAAGGAAGCCAGCATTTTTATACTGAAGTACATTCAATTCAGGCATCTTCTGTTTTCACTCAAAGAACTGGTTCATGATCTTTTAGAAAAAGAATTAAATATTTAAGCATTTTTGACTGCAAAGCTAGCTTGAAAGCAGCCTTTAAGTAACTGATCACAATAACAGATTGCTACCTTTTAACTTAAAATGACAACACTGTACTGCTCTTTCCTATGTTGCTATATTCAGCTGTAAACACCCTATCTGTTCACATTTCTCTGTGGAATTACAAGAAATCTGCAGCAGCAAAGGTGTTCTGCATACCTGGAGGTGATGTTCTTGATACATTAATTCATCATTGAAGCTAGCTGATTGTGTCAGAAGGATTATGCTGTATAGTGTAATACTAAACAAACTAAAAGTAGTAGGTTAAAGATTACCAAAATTATCTTAGTTAAGGCTTTAAGAAAAGGAAATTGCTGATCAAAAAGTAGTTAAATGAAAGGGAGGTGCACTGGAGCGACATCTGATGCAAATTGACATCTTTGATGCTATTATTATTTTTTATTATTTTTTAGTTATGATACACCCAGCAGATATCTTTAAAATTTAGACATGCAAATTACCCATGATAAAAACTCGACAACACTACTAATGCCTTAAAAAGGGAGAGTTTGGGATGTCTAAAGGCAGAGTTTAAAGGGAAAGCACTAGCATGAGTTTGTTCTCTGTTCTTATGGAAGATTTGTTCTGCCCACTTCTATGCTGATTTTACTCTGGAGAGTAAAAAATACTTCAGTGGCCTGAGCTCAATGTACCTTTCAAATACATCTCGGGTTCCTGACTGCTACAAAACCAGTAAGTGTCTTGAACTACTGCAACACTATTATTATGAGTAATTTCTGTGTGCAGTGAAGGTATTTCTATTTTGCAACTTCACATGCTTTATAAGTAAATAAGTTAATGATCAGGGACTACTTGAAGAAGTGCACGTATTGAATAAATGACCACAAATAAGGATAAGCGTGTCTAGATTTCTAGCTCGTGTTTTTGGGGGTACTGCTCGGATTTAGAAAACTAATCTTTATTTAGCTGCTATTATTTGGCTGTTAATGTTCAAGTTAAGCAATTAAGTAATTGTTCTGTTGAGTAATTATGTAGCTAAATCAGTATTGAAGCACCCTGTTGCATGAGGAGATAAAAAAGTCAAGCTGATTGTACAGAATCATCAAGAGTTGAACTAATTTAAGAGCAAATATCTCACTGACTCTTCCTCCAGGTGTTTCTAGTTGATGGTTTTAGCCTTTTTGTAAGTTGCATCCCTACTGCCGCACTTACCTTCTACTGCATTAAGAAACTGAAGGTAATTTAGAGTTTGGACCTGATCTTTCATTCTCTGTATATCCAGTAAAAAAAAAGATTTAATTGGTTCCCAAGAGTCATGTTCTCCTGTACCACTAGCCTATATCTGGTGAATCAGTGAAATTACTGTTTTCACTATGGCAAGAAAACCATGCCATTGTGAGAGGTGCCAAGGATAATATTCTCCCCATGCATGGCTGACACCAGGTACTATTCATTCAGGTATTTTCTCTGTTATGTGCCTCATATGCAGTATATCATCACAGTATTTTGCGATTATGTCTGGCACTAATGTGACTATTAAAACCTCTTGCCTTAATGGTGTTTTTTTGTAGTGCCATGCAGATGAGTAGAAATCAAACTGGGACACTGTGAACTAGTTTCATAGGCTATTGGGTTGGCCATTTAGGAGATCTGTGCTCAGTCCCTCTTTTTTGGCTGAAATTTGTAGTCTGCTGGGCAGTAACTGCATTTTAGGCTGGACCTATTTATGTCACAAAGCAGGGCCATGAGCCCTCAAGTCACAAATATAACAGAAAAATCTTCTTTATTCTAGGCCAAAGGTTGCATTAAGTCAATTGCCTCAGACATAATCTGAAGGTAGAATTTTGTTTTCACATGGAAATCAATATTCAGATAAGATTCTCCAGATGACTGATGTTCTGACAGGTTTCCTTCAAAGATCAACCCTTTGAAAGAATATATCTCACTGGCACTGTACTTCACCGTATCCTACTCCTAGAAATTTTTATTATCATCAGATCAAGTGATATAATATTTTTAGCTTTCTTAAAGATCCACCACAACTCTCTCCTCACAAAGTCCTCAAGAGATCAAGATTTAATTATGATTTTAAAATTACATGATGCAAAATGATCTTTCCCCAAAAGCCTTGAAAAACACAAATTGCCAAATTTACCAAATAGATTCAAATAGGAAATACCTTTTCTCTTCTGATTGGAAGAGGAAAAGCCTTTAAACAAACAAATTACTGCACATGAAAACAAGAACATATGTTTAGTGCATTTTCCTGAAACAGGGAAAAAGTAGTTTTGAAAACTCTTAGTGTTGGTGCCCATCTTTGTCTCAATCTTTTGCCAGCTGGGTAAATACCTTCACTCTTCAATTCAAAATGGGCATGCTCCTGCTGATTTCCATGTTCTCTGATTCCTTTTCTTTTATTACAAAGGCTTGGCTTAAAATATGCTAAATGAATGATTTTTTTTTTCTGGTTTTATTTCAGATGCAAAAAACTTTTGGTCGTAGTTCAACCTGATCCAACTGTCTTCCATACTGTGGTTCAACAGTCAGTCACTGAAAAATCAATTGTTCGCACAATTCTATTCAGAAGCTCACTCCTAAATGCTGAGGCATGTTCTGTTAATTAGATGTGGTCCCAATATCCCATATGCTGTATGATAATGGAAAAGACAACTGGGATTCTCTAATTTCTTTTATGAAACCTGATTTAACTTATAACTCAAAATCATTTTGTCACCTCGTTTTATTCTGACAGCTGGAATATTTAACCTTGATGTCACTGAATACTAGTCAGGACTGTGTTTGTTTATGCACAGAGGAGAATGATGATTTTGCTACACTGTGCAAAGCAATAATGAAAAATAACTGCAATATTATTGTGATCCATTCATAAAAAACAATGCAGCTATGTTAATCTCAAATCACTGTCTTCTACCTCCCTTTTAATGTCACAAAAATAACTATCAATGAGAACAAAATGTTACATGAACCATATTATCCAAGGATATCTCTTTTTTTGCAAGCTGAGTAAAGGGTAAAAAACTTGCTTCTATGAAAGTTAAGAAAAGACTTCACTTTTTTCTTACAGTTAGTGAATAATATCCAGAATGATTATTCTGAGAAAAACTGGACCTAGAATCATTATTTTTATGAGGAGGTGATGCCTTGTACTAGACATTTTCATAGGCTCAGATAAACTTGCAGTATATCCTTCAAGTCCCTGGCTGTATTAGAGAGAAAGGGGATCCATCTCTTATCTGACCCTGAGTTTATGTCCTTGTAAGAACAGCAAGACAGACTAAAGCCCTACAACTCTTCCACTAACACCAGTATATTCAAAACTTGACCCAAATCTGTGGCAATAAATGAATTCTAGAGTGGAGGCTTGCATGGATGCCTGGAGGTCTGGAAGGTGAACACAAGTGATATGCAGCAAGCTTGTTATTCCCATATGTCTGCCTTGGTAGTCTGTGAGACACTTTGGAGGGAAACAGTGGTCAAAAGCCTATGGAATCATTTGCTTAAACTGATCAGAATGTGGTCTTTACTTAGTCAGCAGAACATAATTATTTTACACATAAGAAACAGATCAAAAAAAGTGAAAGTTTTTTTGTCATTCGTGTCAATCCTAGTTCTTTAACAAGAAAATTATTTATAGCTCTTCACTGAATTCAATAAAGAAATGTAGGATATAAAACTTCGTATTGAAAACAAGTTAGAAATTTATGAAAAATAGCTGTATCCTACTCTGAGTAAAAAATTGTCTCGTGCTTAAAACTAAATGATAAGATTGTGTTTAGCAGACTGACATAGGAAAGGAGTTTGTTGGGGGAAAGCCAACAATTACCATAAGGCTATAATCAGCCCACTTGGCAGTGTCCTCTGAAACTATAAACTCCTTTCAAAAAGTCCAGGTACCTGTGGTGCTGTGTTTTCTGAGTGCCAGAGTTACATTTGCCTTAGGTGATAAGTTGGTGCAAGAGGCATGTTTGATCCAAATTGTTTTTAAAAGGAAAAAACAAACAAGCATAGATTCCAACTTGCACTCAGCTGTTTTAGAGCAGAAAAAAAATATGTGTTTGCAAGTTGAATTTATAAATGTGACATCTGATTCTGTGAGTCTTATCTCATGTAACTAAAAACCCCAAACAATTTTTTATGTTTTAATAATGCAGGTATTTGCAAGTTAGCCATCCTAGAGATTTTGTATTACAGCAAAAACTCCTCCAGTATTTCAAAGCATTGGTGAGGGATAGAATGTGGAGTCACAAACCTCCCAGCTCTTTGTTCAGGTTACAGTCTGGTCTCTTTGTTTTAGACTTTAACTACAAGAGCTGCAGTAATAACTGGCCTGTTTTTTTTTTTTTCTCATAGGTCACAAAAAGTAAGATAAAATAAGTGGTTTGTCTCTTCCAATGGCTAGAAAACCTACAATTTTTTCCTTTCCAGTATTTCTTTGTTGTATTTTCCCCCTCAATTCAGTTTGTACTGTAGTGTGTGTAGTGTTGTAGTTCGTATTTTCTCCCTTTTTCATCTCTGTTTGAAGAGCACACAGCTGAGAAACAGTCTGTAACAGACAGTTGGGCACTTCTATGTGCTATGAATGTGCCTTCAATGAAAACGCTTAGGATCCTCTGCTCAGGATCCAGTAATATTAAATGCAGGCAGATTTCTGGGTCCCAAATGCACATTTCTGCATACCATAACTTCTGTGGGCCAAGCAGGACTGCAAGTGTAAATTTTCTGGTCTGATTTTTCCTACCCAGGATGGATACAGAGGCTGTTTCGCAGGCCCTTCCACCAGGGTTTTACGGAGAATGCAGCTGAATAGAACTGAGTTTGTGCTTTGCACAGATTTGGCAGTTAAATTTAATTTTACTTCTGAATTGGGTTTCTAACAAAATAGTATTTGTGGAAAAGTTTAATGATATTTCCTAACTGCTTTTGATAGTTCCAAAAATAATTATCATTACAGTTTAAAATTAAATAATTGGTTGTCTTGGTTTTATTCATTGTTAGTTACCACTATTCTTACAACTCTTTTGTGAGTAATTCTAGTTAATGTAATAAAAGAATAGATTTAAATGAAATATTGTGCTTAACTTTAGGAAGCTCTTTAGAAAAATTACATTCTGTCATAGCAGATTTCTTTTCTAGTAGGCTTTCTGATTACAAGAGAAGAGACTTTCTATTAAGAAAACAGCTCATCAGGAAATCCAGCAGCTGTAATTCCTAACTTCATGATACATAGAGTATTTATGAAAGCCTCACCTCTCAGAGTCCTGCAAACAGCATCTCCATTTTTCACTCAGAATTGTGTTTATATTAAGAACTATGGAGAGAAGTGTGAAGAACAATGCCTTACAGCATTAAAATCCCAATGCACAGCAAAAACTGCATTTGTCTGTTGTATTTAAAGTATCCTTGCTTCCCTAAAACAGTTTTGAGATTTCTAGAAGAGTAGCATTGACGGTATAGCTGTGGAATGTGTGGACACAGGAGTGGAGACGAAGTCAAAACCCCTTGTGCCTGCAGATGGGTATCTTGGCCCGTTCACTGTCTTATTTCTGACACCAGTGCTGTAGCAGCAATCCAGGGTGACTGAAAGAACCATTCTCCTGTGTTTGTGTTTTAGTATTGCTCTTGAAGTGCTATTTCAGCTTTTCTGTATGAAAGGAACAGCTTTTAGCCCTGTGAGACATTTAAGAGTTCAGAAGGACTTTAAATACACTTTAAAATACTACAGATTAATAGGGTCCAAATATTCTTCCTTGTGCAAACCTGGACTAAGTTCTGTGAGTTCTTCTGTTCAAAGGTTTATGATAAGGCCAGATCATCTATGTTGAGAGCTATGAACTTCCCCATGAAAAATAAGAAACTTCTCAGTTCATTTGAGATTGTGTCTTTCTGCCATACTTCAAATGTGGGGGAGAGTAGGTTAGATTTCTTACTGGTTTTCAATTGCTGTGCTTTCTTAATACTGTGCAGCATTCTGGTCAGCTTAACTGGTCAAAAGTCAGTATAGATTCAGTTATAAACCATAAAAGAAAAAGGACATAGGTGTAAATCACAGTTTAAGATACCTGGAGCACCTCAGGTTATTAAGGTCTAGTCAGTTAAGACGTTTAGCTCTGTCCTGATAGTATTATGTTGTGCTATTCCTCAACTTGAGTGGAAGCAGAATTGAACCCAGATGATCTACTGCTTAAGAGTATAATCATCCCTTTGTTAATGGGAAGTCTTGGCCAAGATTTTGGAGTTCATGTAAGATCATTATATGAGGTTATTAAATTGCATCCCACATGGCACCGTGAAGGTAGATCGTCCTTACTGAAATACAAGTGCCAAACTAAAGTAAGTCATAGAGGGATGTGCTCGGTAGAGCAAGTACTTAAAAGGTTTTAACAAATCTGCAGTTGTTTCACTCTCTTCCCTTTCCTGTAAATTTAATATTTTAAAATGGAATAGATGTAAAATCTGGTAATCCTTTCTCTTCATAAGAGACAGTCAGATTAACAATCTCTTTATAAAGCCAGAGTTACATTTTCCTTATGTATTTTCCACCAAAGTTGAAATTAGTGTATGTTTGACAGACAAATTGTCAAATTTTCCTTCATTTTTCCTACATTTTCCATTTGGACCCCATGAAAAATTTGAAAGCAAAGCCTAGTAGAATTAAAAATCTACATGTCAATACATCTTGCATCATAGATTGATATTTGCCATGCAATCTTTAATGTAAGTTTTGTATTGATTCTTTTGTCTCTTAGAAAATGTTCAGAAGTGTATTGGTAATGGAAAAACTAACCTGCTGGAAAACCCTTGATAAAAGGGATTTTCTCCTAAAATATTCAAAAAAAACCCCCCAGAAATGTTTTGCAAACATTTAAGAACTGAGTTTCAACCTTAAAACTGAGTTCAGTGCACTGAGTTCAGTGTTTCCTGATGTTCAGAGGAAACCTCCTGTATTACAGCTTGTTTTCCTTGCCTCTGGTGTCCTGTCACTGGGCACCACTGAAAACACCCTGGCTCCATCTTCTTAGTTCACTCACTTCAGATATTTATACATATTGATAAGATCCTTCTGAGCCTTCTCTTCACCAGGTGGAACCATGACAGGTGTCTCAGTCTTTCCTCACAGGAGAGGAGCTCTAGTCCTTTAATCATTTTAGAGGCCCCTTGCTGGAATCTCCAGTACACCCAGGGTTCTTGCAATGAAGAGCCCAGAACTGGATATGGTGCTCCAGGTGCAGCCAGTACGGCCACAAACAACGTATTTAAAAAGGGACTGCAATTGAGGAATATACTGGGGGGCTACTTAAAGTAGTTCAATTATATTTACATTTCAGGATGACTTCAGAGTGAAGGAGAGAACTGTTCTCAAGGTCAATGAAGGTTAAATGTTATGTGAAAGAAGACTGGTCCTTTAAATGAACAGCCCTGCTGAACGTGTTGTTTTCTTCCTCTGCTCTTGTGTGACTTATTTAATCTTCCTACCTGCAGATATTGCAGCTCAGCAGGAGCTCAAAGGCAGATGGAAACTACCAGTGTGCACTGTACTTGAACTTCTAAAATAAAGGACAATATCTCCCTCAAACTTAGATTAGCACAAAGCAAAATTTGTAACTGTGCAAGAGAGGAATAAACTAGTGGTTTAAAGCAATCTGACTTTCCTACTTACAATATTATGTTCTTCTGAAAATCTATAAGAAAATATACTTTCTGCTGGATTTTACCTTAAAGAGATTATATTACTTTTACATAATGATAGCCACAACAAAAGTAATTACAACTTTTGTAAACTGTTAGTCCTTTCAAGGATTTTTTTTTTTAAGATTCTTGTTCTCACATGTGGAATGTAATTTCTGTACAGGTAAGAAACCCAAGGCTTGCCAAAGTTTGCTTACCAATGATTTCTAGTGAAATTGCTCTAGCTTTCTTCCATTAGTTTAGAGATGGTTTCTGCTTCAGGCAATATTCATCTCAAGGATGTATTTCTCTTGTCAGGTCACCCAACAGATCACTAGTCTGGCTGCCAGCTTCATTCCTTCCTTCAGTATAATGTTATCATTCATATTCCATCTTGTATGATAGATACATTTAATTACTAGACAATCTGCAGTGTCCTTACTCCTGGCTACAGCTATTTTGCAGAAAATTTTTTCATATAGCTGAGACAAAAGTGACAGTTCTGTACTGTTCAAAGAAATGGAAGTTGTATCCCTTCAAAGGGTAGCTACATGAATAAAAGCCCTCCAAATCACTAGCAAGCAAGCCTAATGGTCTCAACTAATTCTGATAAATGAGCCTAGTCTCAGTTTCTGTAGTGGCATTTTCTTTATTATTCTTGGTTCTCAGATATTAAAGTTGGAGCAGCAGTAAAGAATTGAGCTTGAATAGGGTCACTACTTTGGTAATGTAGATAGATTCCACAGATTTAGATATAGTTTCAAAGTGGGAAAGGGATGCCTGGAAACACTCATACTAAATTCACATTTTTCTTTTCATAAGGTGTTGCAAAGTAATCCAGTTAAAGAGAGCTTTAGGAAATTTCGAAGGATAGTTCCTACTATGATGTTTATGAACACTATATTTTGTGAAATGAGCCCAGACTAAACTAGTTTACGCTTATCCACATCACAGTCAAGTAAGATGGGAGATGTCCCACTTTACATTCTTCCAGATAGCAAACAGGATTGAGAACCTCTATGTCAGTCTATATATATTACAGATATCTGTTTTGTGGGTGTTGGTTTCCAAATTTTGTTAGACAAGGCCCTCAGCTGGGAAGCATTTTCAGCATGGATGTCAACAAGAACTGAAATTACCCATCCGTTCATAATGGGTGCTCAGCATCTGCCAGTATCCAGCCTTCAGCCAGGTATTTCAGAGGAACCAGAGCTGCCATCTAGACAAATATATCTGCTATGGTATTTTGAAGGATGACTAGACAAGACTCATATCTTCTTTGCCTTTCTGACTCACATAATGAATGCCTGACCCACTTTTCTAGTGAGAGGATCTCCATCTAATAGGTGCTTTCTACTAGGGGTCCAGACTAATTTCCATGAAATATTATCATTTGTTCTCTTTAAAGCACTAGACATTTATTCCTGTTTTAACTGGCATTTTAAACCACTTTGGAATTATACACGGTTAAAAAATAAACCTATGCGAGATGGAAATTCTGCTGCTGGCAGATTTTAGTATCCTAATTTTTTTCCTCTTTTGGTTTGGAACTACAGGCTGCATTTATTCTGGCAGATAAAATGGTCTAGGAGAGTCCTGAGATTGACTGACACGACATAGCTCCAGTCCACTAAAGCCCATACTCAAAACAGGGTTTCTGCACCTGCCACAGGCCATTGGCTGACATTGCACTCTGGCACTGGCCAAATCTCTGCCAGGGAGTGAACACTTGCTAACAATTTACTGTACAGGCTGACTGTAGCCCATTCGACCTGGGCCCTTCTTAGTTTGCTTAGTGGTATAGACACTTCTCAGTGTGTTTAATTTGAATAAGGGTGTATTGTTATTGTTTTTGCATGCTGAATATTAAAGTTTTTATTATTCCACAATGAATAAAGTTCAGAGGGTTTGCAAGGGGACTTTGGCATATTTAAAATGTCGTCATTTATCAACATGCCTTACTTCAGGTGATATTTTGATCTCAGACCCATTGTGACCTTTCACATGCTTCTCTGTTTATGTGGTTTTTCATGGAGTTCTGAGTTAATGCATCTTTGTGTAAATATCTAATTGAAGTTTTGTCATAAGAAAACCAAAAGCAGCCCAAACCCTATCAGGGAAGATTTCAAAGGCCCCAAACTCCTAATATCTGTAAATCACAGCATAAGCTGGACTCAGGCATTCTCAGCACTCCTTACTTTTTTTTTTTTTTTTCCTTTTTTCCACAGCAACACTCAAGCTGTGCTCTGGTGACAGAAAATCTGTCATGACATTACAAGTGTTTCTCCAGCCAGTGTTCCACAGACACCAAGCTGAACAGCATTTTGGTGCAGGCAGGTGGGAAACGGGTATGAGGGGTGAGGGAGAGCCAAGATGCTGATGCTCTGAAGCAATCCATCTCTTAAACAGTCTCAGGGGAGGCCTGAAGCTGATTTTCACCAGTGAAGTGATTCTGCCACTGCTTTCTCTCCCTGCAGTCTCCTCAAGAGCAGCTGTCCCTGAATACACTCTTGTGTACCGTGCCAGGACAGAATCAAGATCATTTTCTAAAGTTAACTAGATTTAGTCTGCTCTCTCCTTCTAAGGAGCTACTGTTGGTGTCTTTTGCACCACTGAATTAGAATGAGCCTTGCGTAATCCCAAATCCCCTCTGAGCATGTATTTGTTCTTCAATTTAGAACTGCAGTTCTGATTTTTTTTACTGTAATTTTCTTTACAGAAATTTTTGCTGGAAATGAGACTATTTTCTGAAGTTAGAACTGATCAGGGGTTTGTGTCTTAGTAGTACTACCCACAAAGAAATCTGCATTTCATTTGTGAATCTTCAGAAACATTTATTTAAAATTTGCTAATCTATTATGTTTACAATCTACTCATTCTCTAACCTGCTTGTGTTATCACAGATGGGGAAAAATATCAGTAAACACATGACCCTTCATCTATTCCTCAAAATGAAATGAACTTTCAAATTTAAATTATTAAGAACAAAATCCTGATACTAGGAAAGCTTGGCACAGAGAGCCCAGGGCTGGTTTTGATGTTAATGAGGATTCCACCACTGGCTTGTGATGAAAGTTAACAGACCAGCTGCAGAAGAAGCTGTTGCTCCACTGTTCACATTAGCCTTCTATTTTTATTATTTTATCATGGGGAGAAACAAGTTTTCCTCATACCTTTGAAAATAGACACATCAGTTTGCATGGACTTAGTTTACAGTGCTAAAAGTTTTTTCAAACCAGGGCTCTTGGTTGGAAACTAATTTAGAATTATTTATATATGCTGAACATCTGTTTAGTGTCTTGTGTATCTTTGTGCTTCCACCATGATTTCATGGTAGACTGGCAGCATCTTAGTGATAACTGCTTTGCACCACTTGCAGTGTGTAGCTTACAGCTTTCTCACAGAGAAGGACATGATTTTAATTTACTTTACATGTCCCAGAAAGCAATGGCCTGCATCAAATCTACTTCTTGGCAAATTTCCTGTGAAAACCCCTTTCTGCTGTGGGAGCTGGTGGCTCACTGTCCTTGCCCCTACTCCAAGGCTGTGCAAGAGCTTGTGCTCCCACAGGAATTTGGAGGTAGGTGGCAAGAGGCTAAGATGAAGTGAGGAAGACAGGTGATGAAAAGGAAAAGGTGGTGCATTAGCTTGGATTAGGGGATTTCTTAGCTGCTTTTTGATGAGGAGAGGTGAGATATATTTGATTAATTCAGAAGAGGGCTCCATAGTGACCAAGGCAGCTTCTCATGAGATGCAATAGGTTAACTTTAAGCTTCCTTTAGTTATTTTTACAGTAACTTTTTGTTCTCTGTAAATGTTATTTCTAAAGTCCTTTTGGTTTGCCAGTAACATCTTGTTTTCCTGCATTCACATCTTACTCTCTAGAAGCAGGAAATATTATAGACTAGTAGTTGGGAGCAGTTAGCTTATCTGTGAGCCCACCTACCTTTACACCTTGTGGCAAAGAAATATGCCCCCCTCTTTTGAAAGGCAGCATTTCACATCTGCTTCACATGGAGGTGCAAGGAGTGGTCAAAGCTGCCTTTACTTGCCAGCTCTGGAGCTTTGGGAGAAGCTGTATATTGAATCACATATGAGGTAAATTTGTGGTCTGGCTCAAGGAGAGAGCAGACTTCCAGGAATTATTAGGCTGACACTGACAATCTGGCCCAGTGTCAAAGAAGGGTATAAGCCCAGAGGTTGGCAAGTCAGGCTGTGTTGCCCCAGGAGAGTTGTGTAAACAAGCATGCATGGAGCCACCTCTCTCCAGACTGCCCTGAGGACCTAAACTTCCAAAAGTCACTTCCCCTGTCTTAATTCTAAAGGAGAAAGAGCTTATTAAATTTCATACTTATTAGGAAGACCTGCTACCCTGCTCTGATTTTTTTTTTTTTTTCGGTTTAGAGATCATCCCTTTTTTTTTTGGTTTTAAAGGGAAAAGAAATGTTTTACTTGGGCAATATTTAATAAGCACTGTTAACTTAGAGAAGTGTGAGAAAAAACAGCTTGACAAGCTATTTATTTTTAGTGTGTATTCTGCATTCTGATTATTTTTCCAAATGCTGATAATTTAATTCTTTTATTTTAAGTATCTCAGAGAACCTTGACAGGCCCATTTCTGAGGACTAGATATGTGAGTCCTCAGTCCGCACTGACCCCATGGTGCATTCCATCAACAACAGGAATGTCTGCCAGCTTTCTCTCATGGGCTCAGCACTGAGAATATGTGGATTTAAAGACAAGGTGATTTAAGACTGATTTTCATGAATATCATGTTCAGCAGCTTTTGTGACAAGCCAGGTATTGGATTTTATCCAGCTTTACATACTACCCATCAAAGAACTAGTGCTACTTCTCTAAGAAAGCAGTAGTGCTGCCCACTGCACTCTGATAATCAGATGATACTGTCCCATAGCTGCACAAAGCATGAGTTCCTAAGCCTTCTCTCCCTCAGAATAAATTATTCTCCAGGAAAGAGATGGAATGTTTTCATCTTTGACCTCTGCAATAGCAAGTGGTAAAAATGTAAGGGTGTTCTGTGATATTTTAAAGTATAAAAAGGCTCAGATTGGAACATCTTTTCCCATTAAAAAATTTTAAAAATATCACCTTCTATTTCAGTAAAATAGAGTACAGTAGCCTGCATTTCTGTATTCTGCACTGGAATAAAAAAAAATCCTGATGCAGTTTTCCATATTCCCTTTTTTACAGATGTGATATTTTGAAAAGGGAAAACACAGAGAATTGAGTAGATCTGTTTTAGATGTGTTGTCCTATGTGTTCAGGGAGGAAAAAAGAATTAAAAACAAAATTAAAAGACAAAATACCTTTTTTAAAATCAGTGCTTTTGTTTCAAAGGTAAAGTATTTATTTTCTTGCCAGAAGCTTTAACAAAGTCCTGGAGGCTGGGAGACTTTTTTGTACCAGTACACCTCTAGTCTGCTCCTAGTCTAAAAGTTCTGCTGCAGACAGGCATGGGAAGAAAGATATGGGATTTGTTTTCAACATACTTATGAACATGTGACTACAATTTATTGCATTAAATTGTTTTTTGTTTCCATCCTTTCTTTGCTTCTCTGTCCCTCAAACTTTCTACCACTGTTAAATAAAATAAAACAGCCATGACTGTAGTCCCTAGAAAATATCTTGTATAGACTTATGCAAAGCCTTGACACAATTTTTTGATAGCAAACTAACACTGAGTATGCCAGGAAAATGTTGTTCTTCTCAAAGTACTAGAGAGGTGGGAAGTGAAGAAAAAAAAACAAAACAAAACAACATTTTTCTTTTTTTTTTCTTCCCATTTAGAGCACACTGTTTTTTTAGGAGGATAACACTGAACTCCATAAAGAACAAATAAAAATGCAATTCAAAATTGTTCTTAGAACTGTGTCTGCCATTTCATATTCATGGCACAAGTGACAGAAATATTTTCTTGTAGGGCCAAGTAAACTGTGACACTCTTGCAAGGAAAAATATTCCCTTTAATAATGAAAAATATTTGTATAGCAACGTCATCAGGAAGACGTTTCAGAGTAACTCAGAGCAGTCATAGACAAGTTATAAGAACTGAAGAAAAAGGTTTCTTGCCAAGAGCAACTCTTGTTTACTGCCAAGATGGCAAATACCTTATCTTCCCTGGAATCTCTTGTGCGTGGGAAACTCTCTTCCACAAGTCTTCAGCAGTTTTAATGGTTACATTTTTGGGTAAAGGCCTTTCAGCTCACTCACTTCAGTCTAGCTGCAAGTGAAGCTAAGTGATCATCTTCACTTATCCCCTGCAAGCCTTGTCATGTCCCCTAGACTGCCATGCTGCTAAGTTCTCTTGCAGGGAAGGTGTCAGATCCCTTCTGAGCCTTCTGTGTACTGTAAAAGGAGACAGATTATCGGGCATCAGTGTCCCACAGTTTTCAAATTTGCTGAGCACCTTATGAAAGGAAGAGGGGATAAAAAGATATGACTCCTGCTCTGGGTAGGAGACAATGAAGGAAGCAAAATAAAATCGGCAGAAAAGCCAGCCTCCCTGTGCTAGTGCCTGAAGAGTTTTTTTGAAGAATGTAATTTACAAGTGTTTGCAAGAGAACAACTAGCTTTATATCTGCTCAGGAAGCTGGAGTAATGGTTTGCTAAATAGGGTTGGGGGGGTGAAATAGCAGGCTTACTCCTCTAACCTTGCCAAACTGAGCTCAAAACTATAAAGTCACAGCCCTAAGTACTAAATGGGCAAGTCTCTGGAGAAAGAGTAATTGTGGAAATTATGAACTGTCATGTTAGAAGACTTACTGCAAATTTTGCAAGTCTCAGGCTACCCAAGTCATTGAAATTATGCCTTGTAAGGAAGCACATTCTTCTGTCCTCTATTGAAATGGAGCTTTGCAGAAGCTTAAAACATGGGGTGATTTAGTCCAGGACCATAGGTACATGACTGGTACTTGTCTGTTAGCCACTTTAATTTAGCAGTCTTTCTGGAATCAGTGCCTAAGGTCAATGTCTGGTCAGTGAAGAGAGGAAGATCTAGAGAAGGTCTTCACAGGGACGTATTATCTGCTTCTGTTGTAAGAGGACAAGCTTTTCCTGCTGGGAACTTCAAAAACACTTCATTTTTTTCCACTGAGGAGGACTAGTGTTTCCTTCACTACTTGTACTCAGAAACAAATTCAGAGCTTAAACTAGTTGGGCAACATCATGAGCATACCCATTAAAATAAAATAGCCATCTTAATAGTCCTGTTAATCTCCATTCTTTTTCAGTCTGAGCAAACCTTGGTCATAAGTCTTGCTTTGTCCCTGTAAACTGAGCAATTTACTGTCCTGACGATAATCAGTGCCAATAGATGTCCTGAGTCTGGCTGAGATGGAGTTAATTTTCTTCATAGGAATCCTTACAGCAGTATGTTTTGGATTTTTGACTAAAACAGTGTTGATAACACATGAATGTTATAGCTGCCGCTGAGCAGTCACTGCACAGCATCAAGGATTTCTCTGTTTCTCACATTGCTTTGTTCGTGGACTGGCTGGGGGTGCATAAGAAGCTGTGAGGGGACACAGTTGGGATAGCTGACCACAACTGACCAAAGGGATAATCCATACCAAATGACATTGTGATCAGCAATAGAAGCTGTGGAATAAAAAGGAAGGATGGAGGTTGAGAGCTGTAGCATTTGTTTTCCAAAATCACTGTAATATGTGATGGACCATGGCTTTCCGGGATATGGCTGAACTGATGGGAAGCTGTGAATGGATTTTTTGTTTTGCTTTACTTGTGCACACAGCTTTGCTTTATCAATTAAATGCTTTATCTCAATGAAAGAGTTTTGTCTCTTTCACTTTTCTGATTCTCTTCTCCATCCTGCTGGTGAGGAGTGAGTAAGCGTCTGCTTGAGGCTGAGCTACATACAAGGCTTATCCCATAACAATAGAGAAGTCCTCCAAATAATTATCTTTTTAAAAGATATATCAGAGAAAAGATATATTAAAAGAGGTTTTTAATAAGATGTACAGAATAATTTCTTTAATTTTTTGCTCTAAACAAATGTCTATTCTATACTATTTCCCCAAACAAAGGTGTGAATATTTGCCTATGCTCTTGTGCAAACAGAAGACTTAATGCCTGCTTTTATTTTAACATAGGGTAGAACAGAAGAAAACAAGCACCATATGATTCACAAAAGATATTTTCAGAATTCTAATGATTTATGTGGATATAGGAACTATTGAACTAACTCATTGAACAGTAAAAAGAGAATTTTTTTACTAAAATCTGCACATGCTCTTCCCATTTCTGCGACTCGTGAAGTTGAGGCAATAAGCGGTTAGTGATGTAAGAGCTATCGTCAGTCACACACAGGTGGGAAAACTAAAGAAAATTCTAATCTTAGAACATTGCCTTCCCCATTAACGAATCCAGCAAGATTTCCAGACAGGTATTTCTTGAGAAATTCTTGTCACTCAAATACAGAGACCTGTTGAACTAGGGAAAGTATGTAATTACATTAGGTCCAGAGAACCTGTTACAATTGTTGATTAAGATTTTTATAATAGAGAACTATGCTAGAAAATTGATTAGCTAGAATCCCCTATATATGAGAGAATAATAGTTTGTTACTTTTTAAAAATTTTATTTTTGTAGGTTTTTTTAGTGTAAACAACTGAGACAAGAACAGTAACATGTACTCTTCCCAGACAGTTCTGACTTACAAAAGAAATTTGGCATCACAATCAGTTACTTCATTTTAACTGAGATTCTGAAACACTTCATACCGCATTTTTCAAAGTTTTGTCCCATCTTTCCTCTAATAGAGTTTCCACTACAGAATCATAGAAGATAAAGCTGGAAAATACTTATTACATCACCTTTTCTGTCTCTTTGATTTTAGCAGACATGAGTGATGTAACTATTCCTTCGATCACTTATTTGACTTAATCTTGGAAACTAGCTAACAGGATTTCTCCATGCTCTATCTAATCTACTTTGCAAAAAAAAAAAAAAAAATTCTCAACCTCAAGTCCTGAAAAACCCTGAAAGACAGTAAAAACAATTACTAAAGCAGCTGAAGGTACATCCTATGTTTTAAATCAATAATTACTCTAATTTAGGCTTAATATGCATAAGCTCTTTACATATATAATGGTATTGCCTTCTAAGGACTGGAGGCACTCAAAGGGTCACAGGTGCTTCAAAGTAGAGTATCATTGTCAAATTTAAGATTCCTTTAGTTGCAGCATGCTTAAAAAAATGAAATCAGTAGTCATTAAGACAACTGATTGTTTTAGAAATTAGAATGATATTTTATTGAATACTATTCATAGTATATGAACATTATTCATATTTTATTATGCAAGGCAAAAGCCAACCCTTGCTGTGCATGCACAATGATGGGCTTTATTTTCATTCAGGACAGAGATGTTGTATTCGGAGTGGATAATTCCATGAAAACATAATCTCTGGGGTTGATAAAAATAAGCACAGTGCTGGGAATTAGTAACAAAACTCAAGAGCAAACACAAAACGTGGTGTGCCCATGTATCAACCACAAAAGCAGATCTAGTCACACATCTCAGACAGGAAATAGTAGAAGAGGAAAGGTACGTAGAGAGACACAAGGTAGGTGAGTAAATAGGACAGATAAGGATAAATCATGGTCTGGGTCAGTTTCTGTATCACAGAGATTAAAATAGAGAAGCCTGTGGAAGAAAAAACAGCTGAAGGGAGATATGAGAGTGCTCTGTAAAATCTTGACCATCCTGGGAATGATTAGTCACTGTTCTTCACATAAGAACAAGGAAGAATCAAATGAAATTAGTTTCTAGTAGGTTAGCACAAATAAAAGGGAGTAGTACTTCATGGAGTGCACAGGTCCATTGTAGGATTTATTGCTAGAGGAAACCCTGGATGCCAAAACTTTAGATGACTTCAGGAAGTTGCTTCAGAAAATGGTTTGACAAATTAAGGAAAGAAAATTCCAGCAAGGTCTATAAACCACACAGATAGGAACTCTGGGCCAGGAAATCCCTAAGTTGCAGATTGGCAATGGGTGTGAGGTGTTTTACTGTGGGTAGTTTGAGGAGGTGCATATCTGCTTGTTTTATCCTTGTCTTGTGGTATCTGATAAAGGTCACTTCCTGAAATAGGATATTGAGATAAATTAATCTCTGGCCTGTAACAGTATAGCTGATATTGTGCCCTTGTCCCAGAGCAGAGAGAAAAGTGACAAAACACCATCTCTTCACTTCCTGTTTAATACACTTCCACCTATTTCTTGATATGGATTGAACATACTGCAAAATAATTTGGTAAAAATTGAGCTCTGGCTCATCCTTGCTCCAAATATATTCTGCCTTCAGGTGAAACTGGAAGTAACAGCCAAGGCAGGTCCATACTGCTACTGCCTCCAGGATGTGGCAGTATCTTGGAAAAAACCTCTCATTTGGCACCTAATGCATATATGCTGGTATGTATTTTTAAATATACTGAAGCAAATAGACTCAGATTTTAGACTGGAGCCAGAAGGCTGATTGAAGTGAAAATAACACAGATACACGAGGAATGGTCACTCCAAAAAAGCTGAACTGTCTGGTTCATATGATGCAGAGTCTCTGAACAGTACTGCATGTCATTTACCTTATATTTCAATACTGTGTTCATAAAAATAAGAAGTAAAGATGTGATGCATCTCAAGACACTGATAATTTAAAGCTGTTTCTGAAACTGACTTTAAATCTTTGACTTTACAAGTGAACTCTTTGTTGAGGAAAGGGACAGGCAGCCACTAAAATTATGCCACTCCATTTAAAAGATAAATTGGAATTTATTTATAGAATTTATATTAGTAATATAACAGGACACCATATAGTCACATTTATGACCATTTCCCTTTTATTCTCCTGAATGCAGAGAACTGCACTATCAAAAGTACAAGCAGAAAAAAAAAGTTTTGAATGCAATCTATAAATATTCATTATTGAATACAAGTTTTACACCTGAAATTTCCTCATTTAGTTATGGTTTAAGTAGGATAAACATAGCTTGAATTTACTATTCTTTCCTCTTCCCCATCACAAGATATCCAACCAAACCAGGGAATATTTAAATTAAAATTTTAAATGAAAAGTTAAATTGTGTCTCATCTCCCAGAGGTTAACATGTTCCCAGTGCTTTCCATTCTCATTGTTTACCTGTGGTGGATATGGAAGTAAATATGCTACAGAACATACCATGAACAGCTGCAGCAACAGCACCAACAAAAGCAACATGTGTTGTTGGGCCTTTGGTTTCCAGGTGCTTGAGACACAGCTGATGTTCCTTCATTTTGTGACTGCTGCCTCTTTCTCATTTCAGCTACTTCAGTGCCCAAGTGGCTATAAGAACACAGACATAAGAGATGTACAGAATTACTACAGACCATCATAAATCACATTCACATTTCTACAGCAACATCTGATGCAACTGGTTCTCATAGCTCATGGCAACAAAAGAACTTGACCATCAACTGAGCCAGCCAAGAAATAGTTCCATTGGGTTAAAAGCAGTTTCCAGAAGACCACATCTCAACTACAGGCTTACACTCCTGTGTTGCTGGATCACACCCATCCTTACTGCTTTGGGTGGACTCAGAGTGCTGTTTACATCAGTGTTTTTAACAGCAAGCCACACAGCTTTTCAACACTTGAGAGAGACTGCCTTGTCTCTTACCAGAGGACTATCACAGCTGTTTCCATTGTACAAAATATACAGCTAAAAATACAGCAGGATGGTTATTCACCTTAAAAACGAGCTGAAAACTGACTTTTTTTAACTTTTTGACTTCTTTAGCCTATGCTGGACCAATGAAATTGATGTGATATTATATTGAGGGCAGCTGTCTGGTAAGGGCCAAGATTTGTATATGTCATAATTGAGAGGCTTGCTACTTAAGAGCTATTCTTGGTAAATAAAAAAAATAATAAGTATGTATTCATAAAATATTTTTCCATCTTTGAGACTATTTTCTGATCACAGATCTTCTTACTCATTGCCAGTTTTTCCTAGGTTTTATTAGGCCAAGATTTTTTTCCTCACAGTGACTTAAAATATGCTTCTGGAAGTAGTATACCATGCATTATTTAGTCTTCAAAAGAAGTTAAACATTTACTGCTAAGTTACATTATTTAGGAAGGTTTAGATGTCAGGGTCCTTCTGACGACTCACATCTTTGTACAACAACTGTAAGTTTCTCAGAGTAATGTCTAGTCCAAACACATAAATTAGAGTAAAATTTAGTCCTTTTGCCTTTGAAAAAGTACTAACAGATTACTATTTGGAGGAGCTTGGTTTGAAACAGAAGCAGGTAGAGATGGCCTGGTGTGAGCAGCATGCACTGTGCTCCACACTCCCAGGGCATCCTGCTACAACCAGGAGTGCTTGGGAAAGGCAAAATCTGTTTGATTTGCCACCTGGGTACACCATACACAGACAAACAAGAGACATGCCACTTCTTCTACATGCACTCAAGCAGCATCTGTGAGAGTTTTCATTTACATGGTTGCTTAAAACTCCCGAGGTTTTTATTCTGCAATGGTGTCCTTCTAGACGGCTTACACACAACCACACACAGCAAGAATACTAAGCTTCAGAACTCACACTGGTGCTCTAAAAATCAAGGTTGGTGGTTATTTTGGCTTCTTGCATAGCTACCTTTTCCATGTATACTGTCACTGAGTAGAATCAAGTAATTTCTGAAGTGTTAGAACAAATCAAACAATGATTTGACTATCACTGGTAGGAGTGCCTGCTTATGCTATTGACATTACTTATGGTTTATAGCCACTCTTGAAAATTAAAATTACATGCAAACAAAACCCACACCTTTTTTTTTCATGTCAGATGCAAACCTCTGGTGTTTACAAGGGAAGTTCTGGTGTAACTGGATAACTGCCATATTTTTTCAATAGATAGGAAAGAAAGAAAATTGTTGAAGCATTATATGTAGCTCAGAGAGTGACAGCATCAAGTCTCTTTCTCCAAATTACAGTGCAGAACTTCTGCTGACTGTGCATGATGCAGTTAAATTATTTCATAGATAGCTGTGTCATGCTGTGAACTGGTATTTTTTTCAGCAAGTGCAATGACTATGGTTAAAAGAATTAAAGCCAGATATTTTCAAATGGAACTTTTGTTTCTTTTAAGTAACATAGTGATTCTAGAAATATTTGTACAACAACAAAAAAAAAAAAAACCCAAACAAAATTTATTATTTTCAGAAACCAGTAAGTTACCCATATTTAGGCATTTGTTGGGCTGTAATCCTAGTCATTCCACCTGTGTACCCAAAGTCAAGAATTTTTTTCACCATTTTAGCTATATATAAAAAGATGTACTTTGGCTAGAATACGTGGCATTATAAATAAAGGGGACACGGTGAAGGTTATCCATTCAGACATGATGATGACAGTTGGCGACTTTGCTGTAGTTTCACAAAAACTTTACCACACCACAAGATGCTGCTACCACTAAAATAAATGTCCATCTCCCTTTTCTCCTGCACAAATCATGGTCATTCATTCCCTCACCTGAGCTCTCCCCCTTCTCTGTATTGGCAGCAGCATTTGTAGAGGTACCTGGTGAATTTGATAAAAGAATAAGCATGACTGAAATTTAATTGAGAGGGAAAAGAAAAAAAAAACAGGTTTAACTTGCTTCAAGTGACTTTCTCATTTACCTTGGAAAGATGTGAGCACTTGGACAGAGCAGGGGAGAAAACAGAACATCAGGGAGGCAAGGAGAATGTAGGAACCATTTTCTTCCATTCCTGCTCACACTGCCAGCAAGTGATGGTGAAATGGGTGGGAATTATGCAGCTGCAGAAAGATAAAATCTGCAACTGCAGTTCCCAACACACAGAATATGGCAGAGAGGGGCAATCAGAAGTGGGGCTTCAGGGGAATGGTTCACACCTTTAAACCTGTCCAGCAACCTCAACCACTGAGAAGTCTCCAGCATTCATCTTTTGGTATGAATTACCATGGCCAACTGTTTCAGAGGTTTGCTAGTCTGGTAGTACACAGAATTGTGAGGAAATATGGCTCTCCATTGTAGATCATTTCAGGAAAGCCAGTCTAACCAGTCTTTAGAGCAGAGCTGCTTGCTTTGCTATGTTTTAACAGCTCTGGATTATGGGGAGGCATGTAACCCACCCCCTTTCTGGCCATGCATTATTTGGTGAAGGAAGAGGGCAGTCCTTGACTGCAGGTAAAGTTATTAAAAAACAAACAAACAAAAAAACCCCCAACAACCAACCAACCAAAAACCACAAACCCATTATAGAGTCAGAATCATAGAAGGACCTGTTTGGAAAGGACCTGAAAGATCATCTGGTTCCAATCTGCCTGCTATGAGCAGGGATAATTTCCACTTGACCAGGTTGCTCAATGCCCCATCAACATGGCCTTGAACACTGTCAGAACTTCTCTTTGCAACCTTTTCCAGTGCCTCACCACTCTCACAGTAAAGAATATTTTTCCTCTCACAGTAAAGATTTTTCTTCCTAAGGAAGGAAGAGAGCAAGAAAGAGTGAGCAGCATTCCCAAATCCTGTATGTACATCCAAGGAGATTCTGGCTCTAGCACAATAAAGCACTAATTGCAAAGCCAGCAAAGTGCTGCAATGGGATCTATTTTGAAATGGGTTGTAAACACAGATAATATACAGTGGGACTATCCTTATCTTCCAAATATAATGGGCAAAGATCTTAGTGGCATAGTGGGAAAAAGTTGTATTGAATTTATTTCAGATTCTCTCCTTTCCATGGCTGACATTGGTGTTCAGTCTGAACCTTGCTGTGTCTCATGGTACAAAAGTGATTTTGCTTGGCATGACTGCTCCTCAATAAAAGCATGAGGCTGAAACTCCAAGCAATGGCACAGTGTTCTCACTGAATACATGAAGTGCTCACTGGCTTAACCGGCGGCTGAAGTCAAAGTCATCAGCCCTGTTCTTCTGTTTATTTTCTCTCAGAAAGCTTTAAGCTGAAGTCTATAAGAAATATGAAAAAAACCACCCTGTGATGCAAAACTAATACATTTACTGAGGATGTAGTTGGATGGCTGGAAACTTTAGTTTCATGCTTATTTTGGTTGCATTTCATTTTTCATGTTTTATTTGCAAATACCAGATGCCATCTACGCAAAACAGTAATTGATTCCATTAGATTATTTAGGATGCAGAAGCAGGAATATCTTAATTCTTGACTATATTTAGAGACCGAGTAGACAGAAGGTTTATATTTGGTGCCCTGGTCCAAGGCATAAAAAAGAAATTTAGAATCTTTGATTCAGCAAGTCACTCTGCTGAGATGAACAATTTTTCTGAAGTGTGAAAGTTAGTACAAAATTGTGAAGGACTAGAATGTTGTGAACTGATTCTGAGTAGACCTTCTCGAATAATAGTACAAATAGTACACACTGTCCCCAAGATCTCAGTTTGCCTTTTAGCTTTTTCACAATTTTCATTCTTCCTGAGACCCTCTAGCTTGGAAAAAATACTGGGTGATGAAGGTGGGCCTTTTGTCCAACGGAATGTTTTTTCTCCTTGGTACACTACATATGATGTCTCAGACCATCACATCATCACATCACATCACATCACATCACATCACATCACAGGTATTAATTTCTTCTCTTAGTTTTGCATCTGGTTCTTTTCCTCCATTTGGTGGCATGGTTTACTAACTGTGTTATGATTTCCATTTGCACTGATAGGAAACAGGAATAGATTTGAGCTTGCTTGACTGATTCATTCTCTTGGGGGTTGGTTGGTAATATGGCCCTTTGAGCAGTCACATAATCATGGAGGATTTCATTTGGCAGAACATCTGGTGGCCCTACTCTGTAGCTGAGGAAAGGAACCCAAGGGTACAGCAACTGTTTACTATACCAGTTATCAGACAGGTGACTCTTATAAGCTGCAGAGCAAGAAAGTCTGTGCAACCCTATGTGTTATCTTCAATCTTGCAGTGCTGGAAGATTAAAAATACTAAAAAACCCTTAGAAACTGGGACTAAGGTTTCCTATTAGTTCTGGAACCAATGGCATAAGGATCTATTTCTGTGTTTAGATAGTGTAATTAACACTTATTCCACTGGGTTCCCAGGAGTAATTATTACAGAAATCTTCTTGTGTGCAGAGCACTATCTTGGGAAGACTGCTCAAAAGAAATAAATCATGGAAGAATTATTTGGTTTATTAAATTTATACCTGGGAAGCCCTATTGCATACAGACTGCAGTCCCTTCAAATTCCACAGAGTACCTCTAAAACATGAAAAGGAGGCAATGTCTGAATTGTTGCACTTCCCTGACTCTCCACCTCCTGTAGAATTTGTGCTAAGTTTTAGATAGGTTTAAAAGTGCTTTCCCCAAAGATTCCCAAGGCGTTGGACATGGCAAAAAACACAGGCTGCACCATTTCAATCATTTAACTTGATGTCACTCTTCTGATGAAAAGATTTTTAAATTTTTTTCCCCTGGCCTCAAAAGGCTGTCATTACAATACTGCAATTTTCTGAACTTTTGGCACTGTTCCATCTGGCCCTCTTTGCTTGTTTGGGAGCCTCCCCTTGCACGTGACCCCCCTGTAATAATTTCTGTCCCCCTCTTAGCATCATGAAGGCATTCCCTGGAGAAGCTCCTGTGCTATGAAATCAGAGAAAAATCTTGAAACTCCACAGGGGATTGAGAAGAGTCTTTATTCTATCTTCTGGAACCATTTTCTAACAGCTATTTTGAAAGAGAGAAATCATATAAGAGTAAGGATAAACACACCATTTTATCCAGAGGCATTTTATCTTTGTTGCAGGTACGACACATAATGGCTAAGATTTTGGGACAGAATTGGTGCAGAATCAGCTAGAGCAATCTGTCCTTTTTCAAACTTTGCAATAGGCAAGAAAGATCACCTTGCAAAAGAAAGGTGCAGTCAATGACTTAAGGATATAAAGGGTGATTTACTCTGCAGGCAAGAAACTTAGCCCTTAAAATATCTCTTTTTTTGTGACCTATCACATCAGCTCTCATGCATTGCTTTACTTCTTTTGAATTTGAAAATAGAAGGCCAAAACCTCAATTGTGTAGTTTTAATAAATTCGTACCTTATACCAGTTTATTTCAGACCCAGATGTGATTCTATCAATCTCTTAACCATACTTGTTTTCAGTGTCCTAACTGGCATTCACTTGATTCCTAACAAGGATTGTTTTTATGTTTAGGGATTTTGAAAGCCTTTAAAACCTAAGTATTAAGGTAGATAATATCCATTTAAGACCCCATCCAGGCTTCACTCTAAGAACCAAAATGTAGACTGAGGAAAGCTTTGAATCCTGTGGATTCAAGACTTCAAACTGCCATTTTAGAATATATTCTATATATTTGGAAAATCTCAATGTTTATTAGACCAGGTCCTTAAATTTTTTAAATGAGTTGTTTGGGGATAATTGTATGGCTTTTACAAGATTTTGATTGGTTGCTTGGGTTTTAGTTTCCTAAAATAGTCAGCAGGAGAGTGACAAAGATAACCCTGAAATACTGTTGTGTGGGGATTTTTTTTTATTTTTTTCAAATAGTCAGGTTTTTTTCAGCAGTCAGACAATTTTTGATGTATAGACCACTTTTTAACTTGAAACACTAAGCAAAATCCCTCAGAGAATGCTGCAATGTGACAAATCTAATGATCTGCAATGTGTTATTTGTTTTAAATCCAGTGTGATATGCTATCTGTTTTAAATCCACAGGGTTTTAAAGAACAGACAGTCTAGAGTAATAGAACCATGCAACAGTCTGGATACAGCTGCCAGTTAAATAATGTCACTGATGCATGCGCTGCACTTGCAATGCAAAGACAGCCCTAACACAACATCGATTTTTTTTATTTGTGCTGTCTTCATTCATTTTGAGGAGTGTTTTAAAGGTACCACAAGCTAAATGAAGACAGACCACAGGATTTTACCAGATGTCTCTGAGCTATAAAGTTTTCCATGCACCCCTTGGAATGCTGAGTGAGAAGCAAGATCAAGACAGCAGAACCACAGGCACCCATCTGAGTGCTGCTGACCACTTAACAGCCACCATTGAGCAATGGCATTCATACTACTCACTCTGCACAAGAGAAATCTCAACATGGGCACCTTCTCTTTTTGCTCCTAAATCCTCAAAGTCATTCAGTGCTTCACAAATAAATTCACACACAGTAAGAGAGAAGAAGAAATCTACCAGAAGAAGGGCAATGGAGTCATCTTGAACTTTTCACATCATAGGTTTTGAATACCTGTTGGCTCTCAGAGAACAGGTTATTGCACCTACTGACTTTTGCTTTTGGAGAACTGAGGATGTGAATGTCTACAGCAAAATATCTTGCTCTTCTATTACTTACTGAAACTCAGAAAAAAAAAATCAAGACATGTGATCTACTACTGCCATACAGATATATTTCTCCTGTCAGGTCTTTTGACCTGGAGATGTAGGACTCTCAAAAGTCTTTCAGGGCAAGCCTTGAGAAGGTCATAAAGTGGACATTCTATCCATTATAAGATAGGAAAAATAAAATAAAATAAAATCTAGTGGAAAAGTAGCAGAAAGTGTTCAGACATTTTTTATTTAGGGTAGAACATTCCTATGCAAATGTTCATTTAAATTGAAACTGTGCAATTTGGCAGAAGACTATGAAATCCTTGTATTTTGTACAGTAATATTCTTTTTGTGGCTTTATCAGACACCTTCTGTACTCATAAAGGATGTCTGAGATTGGTTTTTATTATGTTATGGTGAACTTGGTATCCTGAAGAAGCCTTGCTTAAATCTTCGTATCATCAAGTAGATATACATTTGCGCTTCTGAATCAGACATTCCTGTTCTGTAACAAAACATTAAACCTGACAGTAATGCAAGTTTGAGATGGCTCCAGGTGGTTTTCAAGAAGCTGCGCTAAAATTATGATTAAGAGCACTTTACAGTCTTCAGGAACATTTTATTAAAAGCAAAATGTAAAACTCATCAGGAAACCTTTTATTTATTTTTAAGTGTATTGTTTTTATTCGTATGTGTTTGAAAAACATCTAAGAATTCTGTTTACATGACCTCTATATACCTATTCATTATAGCTAGCATGGCTTCCATTGACTTGAACACATCAAGCCAGTACACTTTAGAAAGCTGAGAAGATAATTTCCTTACAGTGGGGAAATACAGACTTTGACATATTGCTGAAAAGAAGTATTTTGTTAAAGTCTCTGACATTCTGCATAAAGAGGACACTAGGAAGACACTTGAGAACCCAGAGAGCTTTATTTTATGCATTAGCATTGTAATTTCTACAAAGTTTTCCTGTGCTCAAAGATTTTCTGCAGTATAAAAAGCCAGCTGTCATTGGTGGTTATGTGAACTGCAAAGATTCTGTACAAATTTCAGCAGAAATTTAAGAAAAAAAGTCATAGGCATAGCACAAGAATTTGTGGCCAATTTAGGCTAAACAGGTTTAGATGTGATCCAAGTGTCTAACAAGGTTCATTGTTGTTGAACTACTTTTTCTGCAGGTAAGACCATTCTGGAAAATTTTCATCTGCAGAAATGGCAGCTTTTAATCAAATAAGTGCACATAACTTTTGTTTATGGTGCACATGCTACTAAGGGCTTAAAGATCAAGGAAAGGATTAGGAAAATTATTTTAATGTGAGAAGAGTTTTTTTGAAAACCACACTGGACATGGTTCTAATCTCTGAAATGACAGAATCCACATTTTCACTGTAAGGTGAAGACTTGCGTCCTCTACTTCAAAGGCCCTTTGTTTTTTCAATTTCCTTTTCAAAATCAAAGTCTCAAATTTGAACAGAAAGAGCTTCAAAAAGGCTTCCTGACTATAGGCTTTTCAAAATGACTCAATATTTGGTAGTCATGCTGATTTTAGTTACACTGACTTCTGAGATCTGACATGTGTTTTTTTCCTCAGCCACCCTCAAAAGAAAAAAAAATAAAATACAATTATAAGTATAAACAAAATTAAGAGATAATTATGGTGTAGAGAATGTATTTGGTTAATATGGTATAACAGAGGGGGAGGAGCAGAAGGCGGCACGAAGCCGTAAAGTCTTTCTGATGGCTTGGGACAGTGGGAGAAGGTGAATGCAAGCATTACAATCTGATAGGCTGCTTCCAGCATGAAAGTCAGGGGCAGGGCTTGTCCTGGTACCATGTTCTGCTCACATTACAGTTTCTATGAACTTCACAACCATAGAACTAAAGAAATATTTACCCTTGGCAGAGAGTGGCCAAGCTGGTGCATACCCACCTGTAATGAATCTCCACTTCTCTCCCACAAGCTGTGCTACTTCTATTAAACTCATAGCAAGCTCCTGGTACTTGTGCTTTTATAGACAGTGCTGATGCTTGCTGCTGTGAGGAAGTGAGAGGAGACCACCTCTATTCCGTGCATGGGACGTGCTCTTTTTCACCATGCTGGCACACAATAGTAGAACCAGCTGTTGTTACCATGCTTGGAGAAGGGTTTTTTTATTTTGTGAAATCCTGTATTTCTACTGTCTGAATCTTTCATCATACTTGCTTGTTCTGTGTTGAATGCTGTTTACCTGCATGTTGCATATAGCAACACTCAGTTTTCCATCTGCTGATAGTAAGCATCACGTCCTTTGTGTTCTATCATGTGAGGATTTCCCACTTATAAAAAGAATGTGGCCCTTTTCTTTAGTAGCAGAACGGTTCATGGATGTATGGATATGCTGGAGTGAGTGCTGTGGACACATACTTCCTCAAGGCTTTGCTGCATACTCTAATTGGTGCTCTCCCTTCCCCAGGCTCTGTGTCCCTTACAGCTGGTTTTGGGACATGGCCGGGGCTTCATCAGTGCAGAGAGAGCTGGGAGACTGATCACAGCCACCGGCACAGGACAGTCACTGGGAGGAGCTATCAAGGGCTCTTTTATCTCTTTCTGCTATTCTGCAAGTTACCAGGAAAAACCGGCATAACAAAAGGGCAGCTGACTAGAGTGGGAAAACAGGAAGACAATGAAAAAATAAGCATGGAAGAAAAAAAAATCCATGAATTTACCTGACTAAATCTTGGGTTAGAACCATTTTAGAGCAACAAATTAGAGTGGATGTCTGGGACAACACAAACTATATGGCTTGAAAAGCCAAACTTTTAATGGAAGGCTTTTTTAATATATAGAACAGGCACACAGCTTTCAGCTACTGTGTTTCAGCTACTATATTTATATGTCAACAAAGTGAACATTTCAGCAACAACATTGCTGTGGTCAAATATATAAAATATCTACCTAGATATGGAAAAGACAAGCTATGCCCCAAGCCTGACACATCTCTGTGTGGTGGAAGCCACTGGTCTAGGCCCTGAAGCTGTTTGCATCCAAGGTTCTCTGACAGCAGAAAAAAAAAACACCACAGGGTTTTTAGAAATTATGACACTGTGCTCTTCAAGCTTTGATTTGTACTCACCTGCAATAACCCAAGGCAGTGGTACAGGATGCACTCAGCCAATAGCAGAGTGATAGGCTTTCATGGGACCATCTGCCTCCTACTGATTTGTACCAGTGTCCTAGCTCAGCTCCTTTTCCATGGCCTCCTTCCCTCTTCTGAGGTCATGTTCTTTACCTGGGTAAGGTGTCTGCCAGCTCTGCTGTGAAACTCATAACCTGCAGAGCAAGGCAGATGTGTGTCTGATGCTGCTGCAGCAAGACTCACTACAACTCACTAGGCAGCACAGAAAACAAAAACAGATTTGTGGAGGAAAAAACAACAGCAGACTTCCAGGTTAAATCTTCTTGCCATTATAAGAGCATTTAAGAACTTACTGTCCTTTCAGTGAAAGAAAGCAAGTTTCCTTTCTCTTGTCCTCGTTTCATCCCTTCTCTTGCTGGAAGGATTCCCATGCAGAAAGCTGCAGCCTCCTTTGTGTACCTCATCACTTGAGCATCTGCCTCAGCTACCTGTATCCTCACTAGTGTCTTCTTTGTTAGCTTGCTTGGAAGAATGGGTTTCTTCAGAGCCACTCACTGGTGAACACTTGCAGCACAGTCTCCCTCCCCTAAACATAGAGGTGTGGTACAAGTGTAAAGTAAAAAGACTAATAATATATAATGTTCTAATTATACCCAAAATACCTACCAGTCTAAACGGTATCTCTCAGTTCACGGAAATTTCCAAAGTACTACACTGAGGCAGAGAGATTAAGATGTTCCAAAACTACTGTGAAAAACTATTTAGCATGTTGTGTGTTGGAGGGGACGTATGGAGGTTCAGGGAATGGAAACAAACCCAATTATTTCTTCTCCTCTCTTTTCTCTTCTCGTGGTCATTTTTTAATGTGTCAGTTGAAAAATACAAAATGCCAACCATCCCAGTAAACAAATTTTTTATAGCAAGATGTGCATGTATTTTCATATTCACCAACAGTAAAGAAAAAATATGTCTTCCTGCAGAATCTGACAGTTATTACTGTATGGAAAACTTAATATTACAAAACAATATAGGAGGTTTTATTCCTTATTTTTCTCATTTTTTTACCCTACCAAGCATGTGAGTTATTTTTTCTACAGTTTCTATAAATGCTAAATAAAAAAAATTGACAGGAAGAATGCATCATTTTTCCTTCTCAGAAAGGATATTTTACTTTGGAGGACAAACAATGTAAGTCAGTGGTATTCCAGAATTTAATTTGTTCCCCCTTTTCTTTCTTTGATGTTTCCTTGAAGTAGTATGTGCCTAGGGAAGGCTTTGATCCTACTGCATTTTTTCAAAGCTTAAGAAGAGATAAAGAATTGCAAATTATTTGATGACCAGGAAAAGAGCAAAATACATCCAAACACAGAAAACCTTTTGAATACCACTTATAAGCAAATTACAAAAGATTCTTACATAAAAGGTCAACTTTTAACACTTTGTTTTTATAACGTTTAAAGGATGGAACTTAAAACTACTCTCCCATAATATGAACTTCATGATTTTTCATAATCTTTTTATTATACCAACGTAAAAAAAAAAATCTGCTAAACCACAAGGGACAGAAAACATGCTGTGAAAATTTAAAACCTTCAAAATCTCTGGAAACATGTAAATTTTGTATGAAAATTTCACTTCTATAGTCATATTCATACATTTACAGGCTCTCTGCTCTTATGCTGAGCATTGGCACAGACTGCAATCACTACCTATGTTACTGCACAGCAAATTACAGTAGCTCTTCCACCAGAGTATGCAATGAGATAGAGTGAATTGACTTGAATTAAATAAATAGGTTTTTGAAGATCAGCAGAGAAGACGTCCTGAAACACTGCTGTCATGTGACTGAGTGGAGTTTGATGTGAATGTCTGGTCTAGCATCCCTCCTCCCATAAAAGCTCTGCTCACTGGCAGTACAGCCTGATGTCCTTGTTTACTGCTACACAGATGACAGATTTCACAAGGGAAGTTCAGAGGCATCCTTTTACCCAGTATTTCGCAACATAAAGAACAACAACAAAAACCAAAACAAAAAACCACCAAGAAAACAAAAAACAAACAAACAAACAAACCAAACCAGAGCTTTGCAGAAAGAGAAATATATCCTCTAGCCAGTGAAATATACTTAGGTAGGGGGATTTTGCTGAATTTTAGAAAAATTATGTCTAAAATGATAAGAGGACAAGGTAATGTTTTAATTTAAAAGAACTGTGGAAGAGGAGCTCTTGGAAGCCTGTTGACTGTATGTTTAAGCACAGTATTAAATGGATTAGAAAGAACTATGGGCATGGCAGATGTGGCCTGTCCAGCTATCTGCAACTTCGCCTTCCCCACAATTTGCCCTCTCCCGATACTCACTCAGCTGTGATTCTCTCCACAAAAGCTTTAGTAGAACCTCTCTCCTTTGCTTGGTTGTTTTATTTTTTCCAGGCACTTGGCTTAATCTTCTGCCTTTGAGTTTGTCTTTGAAAGTTGACCTGTCATTTGGTTGAAATTGAATGACATACAAGAAATTAGTGGAGAGAGAAAGGCAGACACACCAAGGATCATCTGTTGGGAAATCAACATGGAAAGTCAGAAACAAGATGAATGGTGAAAAGCTTTGAGCTCTGGATAGCTCACCACTGAATAATATATTTTTCCAGCCACAGCTGTGACCCAGGAGCTCCCTTTAGTCATGGAGGCAAAGAAGGAAGGCTGTTGCTGAAAAAGAGTGTGGAAGGAGACCAGTGCTCACTCCCTAGCCCAGCTACATTGAGTTTTGCACAGCTAGACCCCTCTGTGGTTTATTTCCCTATGTCAGGAGTATTTAGGGTAGTTTCAGTCTTGTCAATTGGGCAGTTTCATCATGTGCTTTGGGAAGGAGAAATAAGCTATACAATAAAACTAGAAAATCTGGTTGAAGCTACCAAGCTTTGCAACAGGCTAAGGAGGAAGCTTAATATAAGAAACTACCTAAGCCTCTTTTTTAAAAAGGCAACAATTAGGAAAAAAAAAGTTTCTTTAGACTTTTTAAAGTCACATAAGACATAAAAATTTAAAGTTTTCCATCTGAATGGCCTCACCTAGCTCTCATTTCAGGTCAAAATTCTCATCTTCTGTTTTAATTTGCCTCAGATAATTCTTTTGAGGCAAAAGGTAGTGTATGCTCCATATTTATATGCAATATGGGATCAGTTGCTTTAAAATCTCTACTATAGTAATTTTTTGTATATTTTCTTCCAAAATCCTTTACAATGAAAGAATAATGAAGCATTTTTTGAGGGAGCAAACTGGAAATTAGGGCACTGTAGCAAGCAGAGCTTGTAATGGACGAAGACATATCTTTCCTCTTATGAAAAATTCAACATGTTCTGTATGATAAGACTTCCAAAAACATCCATATTATTGTAGTACTTTCTGTATTAAATCAGCTCTTAAAAAATTCTCTAAATTAAAGCAAAGTGAAGATGAGGCTTTCACTCTGAAGAAGGTGAAATCTCTGTTGATACTCTAAAACCTTACATACAGAACCTAAAAAAATTACATAAATCACATAAAACTGCAGGAAATTAATTTTATTTACTGCAAAGCTATCTGTGTTTTAAGAATTAGACATGAAGTTGTTTCATAGTAGTGGTTTCTAAGGTTTCAGGATGTGGAGCAGAGATTCCTCTGACATTGTAGTTTTTCACGAAGCAAAAAACATTACGTTTGCTACAGCTAAATAAATCCTTATCCTTTGAGACAAAAGATGAATATTTAACACAGCTGTGCAGCCTCGGAGTTCTACTTTATGTCTTTCCTTGTTGATATCTGAATGGTGTGCAAGTAAGTGCAATGACAAGTAAGAACAGAGGCTTCAGAGAGGGCCATTAAACACAATATTTCTCAGTAAAGAGACCACTGCTTTGTTTCAAGAGCTCTCAAACAGAATTGTTCCTCCCGGTTAGGTTTTATATTTGACTCATGCCTCTTGCAAAGTTTTAGTACATTCAGTGAATGCACAACCGAAACAGCAAAACTCAGCATCTCTTCCCAGCACACTTGACACGGCTCAGAATGCCTAATGCCACTCTGCCAGTCCTTGCTAGTTCTAACACACATCTCTTGGAGTGGCTTCATTCCACATTACACACAAGGAGAACAAAAAAATCCCAGTGGAACTACTCGGTTATGCTTGGAGACAACTGATGGAGAAGAATTGCCCTGTGCTGTAGAGAGGAGCTCAGAGATGTGGAACAAGTGGGGCTGACATGGCAGGTGGCACATGTGACATCCACAGAGCATGTGGGGGCAGAGATTTCTGGACTGGCACTCCACTGGAGGCCACCTGAAGCCCTTCTGAAGGGAGCACAGCTCATGGACAAAAAGAAGATATAACAGATATAGGCCCTAACAGGAATACTTCCCCCAGCAGTACTGCAGGTTTTAGTTACCTCTTTTGTTTGTTATCTAGCTGTCCTCTTGGGGGGGAAAGTCACCTGTACAACTCTGTTTATGGTTGCTTGTTACTATCTACTGCTTTTCTCTCTGAAATACGTTCAGCACTAACTGTGCATCAGCATTCAACTCTGGAAAATTGAGCACTCCATATATCTGCAGTTAATAATCCATTCATCTTTTATTTCAGGGCTGTCTTGCACTGTAACAAAGCATTCTTCTGCTCAGTGCATTTCCTAAAATTTGCAGAGTCATCCTAAGGGCAAAATCCAACACAGTTCCTTTGATTTTTCCACACTGGCCAGGCGTACTCATGTTGTTTGTGGGGTGCTGCCCATGGTGAACTTTGACATTGTGGAAAATGAGGACGTAAATAAAATTCATTTGGAAATAGACCTGAACTGGAATGGCATTCAGAAGTCAGTCCTGTTTATCATTCAAAACTTCAGGAACAGGCCCTTCCTTTGCCTATTAAACATATTGATATGAGTCAGTTACAAATTTTTCAGTAATCCAAGAGATTTGTCTCAAATTGCAGTCCTAGTGGGGTTTTGTATCTAAATTCACCTTCCCCAAATTACCTTTGAAATCTAGGCCAGTCCTTAACTCCATTTTTACTTGCATGTAATATCTTCTTATAAAATTTGTTGTTTCTGGAGCTCATTTTTGTGCATTGCTCCTAGCTGGAGCATACCATAGGTCATTAGCCATCTCTACTTGAGTTGTTAAAAATAACAAAACCCAACAGATTCTTTGCTATCATCTACTTTTAGAAACATAATGCTCTTGCCCACCTTCCTTTTCAAATAGCACCGACTCCTGTCAAAATAAAAGAATATCTAAAACTTCTCTATTAGCCTTTCCCATTTCCAGACTTCCAGCTCACAGTGGAGGATGACCTGCTCCTTTCTTCCCCTAAGGCTGGGGTGACAGTTTCCTTTACTGCTTTGTCATCTCTGGACTGGTGCCTGGGTGAGGTCAACATCTCTTGAGAGGTCCCTCCGTGTGCCTCCTCCAAACCCATCAGGTGGCTCCATCCCTGCTTCCAGCCCACAGAAGGATGCTGTTCCATAGAGGGAACTGCAGTAATAAGGTCCCCCAGAATGGGCTGAGACAAGTCCACAAGCAATTTTTACTGCAGGATGCAGGAACCTGACAACAAAGAGGGAAATTTTTTTTTTCTATTTTTATGTAAATACATCTGCCACCCTTCCCTCTCATGTCAAGACAGTGCTTTCAATCACAAGCAGAAAGTGGTTAAAGGCATGTTGCAGGCAGTTCTTTTCAAGCTGATTAATCATTATAGACAACTTGAATCTAGTTAATGAAAATGATGAGAACCTGAAAGTTGTGTACTCCATTAGTAACGTGTGCTCTGACAGGAAAGTTAATTCAGTTGAACCAAAAAATGGCTTATGAAAAATTATTTACATGACATTGCTGGACACTCTTGCTCAGGTTCTTGTGAACTCACCAGGTATCATACTTGTGATTTATTTATCCATAAACAAAACTTTAAAATAACCTGCTCTATCCTGAAACGCTTGTGAATTACACAGTAATATTCACAACTATGACTTCACATTTTTCCCAGAAAAAAGGACTCAAATTAGATGTTGCTGCCCATAGCAGATATTAGGCAAACATTTTGAGAGATATTTGAGTTATGTAGTTCAAAAAATACAAAAGATTCTGCAGAAGCCAACGGCAAGTTGTGTCTTGCTGCAAATTACTGAACAACATGTAATGCTGTTCTGCCAAGGACAAATCAAAGTTTCCCTGTGACTGCTGGAAAACAGAATTTTTGAAACATTTAAGGTTTCCAGTGGTGTGGTAGTGGTGGAAGGACTTTGCTAGTTAAGTTCTAAGTCTCTGGTTGGGGAAATTCTCCCCTCTCTGTCTCCTCTCAGATTTGTTCAGTTCAACATTAGACTGCTTTTGCCACTGATGCCATGATTCATCAATTTCCCGAATGCTGAGAGCATTTGCTAGATTTATCTCCTCTGATGCACCACTTTTCCCTCACTGCCTAAACCCCACAATGTACCATTGAAGTCCCATTACTGCAAGTGCCTCATAGGAAACAGCGGGTAGAGAAGATCTTGGCGCAATGGAAAGGTGCTGTTCTGCAAGTAATGCCTGAAATACTTTGACTGGAGTTGTTATAATTAAAGGTCAGAAGTTTTGCAGAGTTATTTCAATTATCTGAAATGAACACAAATATTTAAGTAAGGCAGATTACTGTTGGATTGAAATTCTAATTTTTTGTGCAAGTTAAATTATGTTAGAGAGCCAGAAAACATGCTCAAAATGTCCATTTCACTTCAATCAGCTTTGTGTTCTTTTCAAATTCAAATTAATCCAGAAGAATAAATTTACTGGAGTGGGTCCTTTCCTATTCTCATCACTCATTATTTTAATTGCCTGTATTAAAACTATTATTTGTATTATTGAAGTGACATTCTAGTGACAAAAGGCAAATTCTTATCTTCCTGTTTAGTGGTAAATGCAACTACTCTGTTGAGTGTAGTGTAGGCATTCTTCCTCTGCAGAGGTGTGGTGAGCCTGAGTGCTCTTGCACTGAGCAGGAATGCCAGCCACTTTGGCACTTCTAATGATTCCATCTCTGTCCCCACCCACATCTCACTTAGCAGTTCAAGACTGCAGGATTTGTTTCATTACCTACTGAGGCTGAGAAAGTGATCTATTATGCTCTCGGTGCATCCAGGGCTTTAATGTCAGTAAGGCCTATGCAAATGAGACTACTTTTGCTGTTATGGTTGAAAGAACAACCTCTGCCATCGCACTAAAACCCTGAGTATCTTCTATCTTTTTTTTTGTTTTTTATCGTTGCCTAAAATTCACACTGTAGAGTAGCTGCTGCAGTGAACCAGGTATCCAGGTATCTCTGTGATTATTTCTGTTCTCCTCTGGAATTACACACAATGCACACCTTCTCAAGGAGAGTTTGTTGTCTTTTAGATGAAGAATTATTCACCAGAGATTGCCAGCATAATTTATTCAAACTCTCTTGAAAAATATCGATTAGGATGTTCAAAGTGAGTGATTTGTGGCAGTGAATAAATTCCCGCTGGGGAACAAAGGTGTCTGCTGAAGATGAGACTTGGAGAATATCCCAAGGCATTCTCAAGTGCACAAGAAAAAGATTAATTATATCTGCCCCCCAAATGTCTGTGGATAGAAAGATGGAATTGCACATGGAGACTGTAATCACTATTCTCCTGCTGTACTCTAGAAGAACAAAGAAGAAGGGAAAAAAAAAAAAAAAAGAGGATTTGATTTGGAGGAATAAAAATGTTTGAAATGTCTCCAGCATCTCATTTCCTCTTCCTAGGAATGCAGGAATTCCAACTAATCCTACATGTACCCAACTCTTTTGATACTGTTCTTATGATGGCACCTTTCCCATTTCCACAGGTACAGCTCCTGCTGCAAGTACCACTGCTGTCTGTGGCAGTGCACTTTACCCCCGCCTCTGCTCAGGCAGCAGTAATAAATCTGGTGGGAGGTGCAACGGCAGCAAAGAACAACTCCTTTTTTTTCTTTCCTTGAAAATTCAGCCTAAACATGGGGGGATGCTTTATAAGCAGGGCTAATATGTAATTGGCAAGGAAATTATTCTATTAAGGTATTTCAAGAGGAACAGGAAGTTCTGCAACTCTGTTCAGGCACAGAGTTTTCTGTAGCCCTGCGATTAGCAGAACATAAACTTTTTGTTTTGGGCATCACTGTCACAAAGCCTATTCCATGGAGTAAAGGAAAATCTAGATTTTAATTTTTTTTTTTTTTTCATCAAAAAGAGATACTGATGACACCATTCTCCCGTGAAATCTCAACTTTTAATTACTGGCACTGTGCATGTTGATATACTAGGTCCTGTAGAGGTGTGCAGATGCTTTCCAGGGCAGAGAAATCGCCAGGACATTAAGCAATCCCAGTTTGGCCATGCTACTTCCCCTTGCAGTCACAGCAAACAAAATGAGTAATGCTTTCTGCTCCCTATGAGATTTTTCTGGGGAAGAATTTACCTGAGATAACATCACCTTAATTTTTATGCCCTCACTCCCCAGCTTTCTTTTCTTTTCTTCCTTATGTTACACAAATATTATATTTCTTTTGCACAGTGCCAACTTCTAGCCAACTCCCACATCAATCTAGTAGAGGTATGGTCAGGAATTTTTCAATTAAATATTTATTAGAAAAATCTGCAATTGTCAAAGTCAAAATTGACTGCTGAAACAAACGTTCTATACAGATGTTGCCTTAAAAAAAATCTTTATACCAAGTTTGGAAGTTGCGAAAATATTTCACTGAAAGGGTTTAGTTAGTTCTGTTTTGTATCAATGAAGAGCAGTTTTTAATTTAAAGAAATCTTTGGTTCAAAGTTAATCAATTAATATTGTGAATTGAAATAAAGGAGTAACAAAACTTTGTTTTAATAAGTCCAACCAGATACACATTTTCCCATGTATGAAGGGTGGTTACGTTTAAGACTTTTTTTCACAATTCAGGGCAGAAACAGTTTTGAAAATATTAATACGCTCATGGGACAGGCCAAATCTTTCTGGCTCTAGACTGGAATAGTTCAGGACGCTGTGTCAACACATTCCTAGAGATGCCAGCAAGTGAAAAGTAGAATACAAAATGTTTACGACAATATCTATTTCCTACTTGCCTATAAAGCACTAATTTTCTAGATTTAAAAGTTTCATTCTCCTCTGGAATCCAATTTATTGTGTTTTCAAGCAGTTGTGCTGAAACACCCTGAGTATTTCCACAAGAACAGTGAAAATGGCTGCAGTATAGCTAAAAATGGGCTAACAATTCAGGGGAGAAAGCAGAGCTCAAGCTATAGAATTCATAAATTCTTGGTTAAGAAAAAAAGCCAAACCAATACTTAATGAATACATCAAGAATTCTTCTTGTAGCCAAACCCGATTTGCTTGCTTTTTATGATGTAAATAAATAACCTTAATTTTGTCTCTAATCAGCTGATTGCTACTGATTCAGTTGGGTATACCTGGCTATTTTACAGGAGAAAAGTGTTCCCCCATAGCTAGCTTAGTATTTAGCTTAGAATGAATACTAATGAAAGGGTTTTAGGTTACCAAAGATTTCCACTTAATAAAACAATTACACTTGAATGGCAGTAGTATGTACAAAGGCAAATAATGGCAGCTAGAAGTAAATTGGTTATTCTGAGTATCTCACAAAGAGAAAAACAAAAGACAATATTTAGAACGTTTTGGCAATTTAATCTCTTCTGTTACAGACATCTAGGCTTCTTCTGCTAGTCAGCTCAATTCCTTTTGAGTGCATCAATAGATGAGAGAACTGAAGGAATGGGACACTTTGGGCATAATGGAGAGGAAAAGCTAGAGCTTCACACAGTCAGGTAGTGTCAAACAGTCAAGAAGTATGTGGTGAAATGTAATATTATAATAATATAATACCTGATATAGAATAATAATTTTAATATCTGATGTTTATGATAAACCTGTGCAAAAAGAAATCATGTGATTGTATATGTCATAACAAAAGCTACTCCTCTTCATTCATAAAGCAACAGAGTGACTAAAATCACATTTACTGCATGTTATGATAAGACATTTTGTCCTGATTGCATCTCAGCACTTGAACTGGGTGAAAGGTTTCTTCTCTGGACAGCTGAATGGATCAGGGATGCAAAACTGAGTGATAGAAATTGACTAGTATCTGAAAACTTCTGATTCAAAGATTATGAAATTACCCTGGTATTTCTTGCACAAGGCAGGTATCTGTTATTTGCATAGCTGTCTTTTAGTGCTGGTGAATCATAAATACATCTAGAAATTATTAGGTACAATTTACTATCCCTTTACTTATAAAATGGAAAAGCTATATAAACTGGTATTTTAAAATGAGATAGTGAACAGTGAGCAAAAGCTTTACATGAGCTGTTGGAGAAGAAGCATAATTTAAAGAGCAGCTGTAGTGTAGATCAAAGAATAATCATTTCAACCAGTGACCCAACAAAGCCGTGCAGACGTATTTCTGGTTTAACTCCATCTTAGCCATTGCAAAGACACATTTTGGTAAGAAAACAGCTTTATGCATTTGCATAGCATTTCCATCAGAATACAAACACATGAGATACACATTAGGTTCCCAAATAACCCTAGAAGGAAGTAGAGCTTTGGTTTCCTGTAACTGGCCATCTAAACATAAAAGCAAATGCATAATAAGGTTTTGGTAGGATATTTTGCAGAGTTGTACAGGAAATCACTGAGTAAGTATTCAGAACATGAGGTTTTCTTGACTCCCCCACAGGTCTCCAGACAGAATTAAATATATTCCATATTGGATACAATTAAAATTTTGGGGTTTTTTCCTTCTTTTCTCTTTTTATGGTCAGGGCAATGAGGGACAAGGTTCCTAAAACAGAATGGATATTTTACTTGCATTTTTACTCCTACAAAGAATGAGCAAATGGTATAGGACTCAGATTTTTGACTAATTTTCTTGACAGTCAAGAAGGTTGATAACAAGGTATCGAATTGCTACAGAACAAGCAGAAGCAAAGTGATTACTTCTATTGAAAACGGAGTAACAGCTTGGATACACCATGTGTCCTAAATGAGTCAGGATTACTCCTGGGTGAGTGCAGAGGACAGTTGACTCCCTGCTCTTGCTCAAGAGAATGACATATGCCATGATGCAGGGGTTTGCAGGTGCTCCCCTTGTTTTCCTTTACAAAAGCAGTTCTGCCAGCTGTCTCAGCTTTTTCAGGTCCCTTTTTCTGTTCTCTGTCCTCCCTTGTTATCCAGTGAGTGCTTATTCTTCAGTCACAGAGATATCTACTGTGAGGCTGAGGTGAGCAGCTCACAGCCACTTGGCAAAAAGAAAGATGGTTTACACTTCACCATGTCAGGAAACTGATTTGATTCAGTGAGGTTCAGCAGCCATGTAGTTACAACAGACTGACCTCAGATTTCAGGAATAATCTCAGTCTGGTGTCCTGCTGAAGTTACGCCTTTCTGGTAGTTTAGCTATCAAAGTCCATTAGTTCAGGTGAGTTTATGAAGGATGAGCTGCAGAGAACAATACTCAATTCAAGAGAACAATACTTTGTTCTTCAGCACCATGTCATATTTGGTCCCCAAAACGATATGAAAGAGATTCAGAGTTTTCCATCCCATGCTAAGTGGTCTACACCACTGCACACTTGAACATTTTCTTCATGACAGCTGACATTAATTACCCTGTGGGCACACTTGCAGTTTACATGGTTTACTTCAATATGCTTCCTTTGGGAAAGGTTGAAGGATGATGTTTAAAATAAACACTAACACCAAAACCCCAACCCCAAGTCCAGCAACATACTTCACATACCATAGTTTCTTGAAAAGATGAATTTCTTTAAATTTGGACTTGCTAATCCATAATCTCCCAACTATCTTACACTAACTACAAGATGTTTCCTTCAGAAACAGAGGGTATTTTTTATCAAATGAGGGCAACAAATCAGTTCTTAGATGTGATGTTCAAGACATAAATGAAAGGAAATAAGAAACTGCAATAGATGGAGAAATTGAAGTAATATATAAACAGTTAATCATTCTTTAGGCATGCTTGGCAAGTCTTCCTGGTAAGAATGCTATCACTTGGGAAGATAATTTAATAGGCAGAGAAGACAGGAAAACCAGTTTGCTTCTAATGGCATTGCTATGGTGTAATGGGGTTGAGATGGCTATATTCAAGACAGATGCTATCATTTCTTCTAAGTGACACTATGGTAATTCCAAAATCAAGCCTGAAAGCCCATTAAAAACATTTGCTGGCTTGACTCATAACAAAATGTAGGAACTGCTTTTTTGAGTCCTGATGAATGGAGAAGCTTTCAGAACACTCAGACTGATGATCCCTAGCTTTTACAACAAAGTGCAAGGCAAACTTAGTGGTCTAGTGATATGCTTTTATCACTCTTTCACTTTTAATGGTGTGTCCTTTTCCATCTAAGTTACTGTAGCAATGGATAGAAATATTGCTTCCCCATTTATTCATTTATTCCCATTTCTGTCCATTTGTGTCACTTTCACGAGAACCTTTAAAAAAATTGGTCAGGCTGCTCCTTAGATTCACAGAAAGATGCTTGCATGCTATTTAACTGAAGAAATTAGTTCTGAGCTCCTGGTGCAATTGTTACAATTAAAGTTTAATTTAGCATAAAAAATGCTCTCACTTATTTCACTTTGGTTTTAGCAGTATTCTCTGCTGTTGCATTCCCCTAACAGACCACAGAGTTCTTTATTAGTCTTTCAGTGCTCATCTTCACTGCTCTCTCATATCCTGAAATTTGCCAGTATATAAGCAAAACATTACTTCACAGAAAAAAATAAAAATCTAACAGCATAGAGTTAATGTTTATATTAACTAAATAGAAAATCCGGTTATGGAGATGTGAACACTTTCTCAGTTTTTGCAACCCTTCACATCTGGCAGTTTCTCAGTAGATAGGCCAGAGGCATTTTAAGAGCGATTGTTCAGATTCCACTAAAGAACGTAAGCATCAAACTTTCCAGAACAGGTGGCCATTCATGACTTTAATAGCTAGCTAACAAAGGAAGTTCCACTTGTGCCTGTAGCACATTGATCAGAGACAGTCAACAAACTGGAGAGGAAAGATGAACCAGTAGCTGAGGACTGTCCTAGAATTTAAGAAACCTGACTAAATTGTTGCTTATTGTCTTTCAGTAAACTACTTCTTTCAATAGGAGTTGGATACTAGAGGCTGTGAAATCATGTATTTCAGGTAGTCTCATAAAATTTTTCCATTTCATGAAACATATATATGATTTAAAAATCTTTCCAGGTTTGAAGTGAGTGGCTCCAGACTTCTCCCTTGTGTGCAGGTTGCATCAAAGGGGGTGTAGCGGATACAAAGCTAACAGGGGATGCAAGTGATGTAAGTGTAAGTACCTTTTCTGCTCATCAGGAACCTGGCTTTCTAAAACCAGGCGGAAGAATCAGTGACTGAGGATGAGGAGAAAGGAGCTTTCCTTTTTGATTAGATAATCAAAAAGTTGAGCTTGGACTTGAGCAGAAGATCTTTAAGACTCTGAGGCACTTGGACAAGATGATAATGATGGATACAAAAGAAATGTAAATGGCAAGGGAAAAACTGTAACTTGTAAAAGTTTACTATTAACATTTCTCTAAGCTGCTGTGTGGGAGGTACCTGTCTGTATTAAGGAAGCCCTGTCTGGAATTATCAAAACTGATGTATATTATTTGTTTCAGTCCTACAATTGCTTTTAAACAACAGCTTTTATCTCCCACATATGACACCTGTCATACTGATAATTTCATGGACTAGGGGAACATTCTCTTTTCCATGGGTCTCTGGAACCAGGGACTCACAGATAATTCAGAAATGTTAAGTGGAGTTTCCTAAATCCATCCACAGTCTGCTTCCATCAGCACGGGTCCTGACCTCAGGAAGCAATTTCCTTATGGTTTTGTTTGATGTTCTCATGGCACTTGAAAAAGTAAAAAGAAAAAAAAGTATTAAAAAAGTATTTTTTTTACAGAAAGCAACAATTGCAAAATTGTCTGAATTCTCAGAAGAGTTCACCTTTGCCCTGACCAAAAGCTGTGTTTGACGAAACGGTTAGAAAAGGTCTGCCTTCAGTTCACCCAGTATCCAGGTCTGGTAAGCATTTTCACCCAGGTGAAATTTAAGGACACTTGATTGTAGTATAGCTAGTAAACAGAAAAGAGAAAGAAGCTATGGGATAACATGTTTAGGATAAGCACAGAGCTGCCAAGCTTCTAGGCAAGGATAAACACCTTTTAGGATGTTCAGTTTCTTGAAGAGAACTTGGTAGTCTGTCTGTTCTTAGTAACATTTACTGTAGGTTTAGTCTTTGTCCCATGTAGGCACCTAGACTTGTGCTGGTTTTAATGTGCACCCTAATTATATTTTTCTATTTATTTGAACATTTGGTAAGTTGACCACTTTTTTTAGCTTTTGATTCAGTTATTTATTATAAGTTAGTCTTATTGCATATGATTTTTTTTTTTGTAAGATAAAAAATATTAAACACAAGCAAAACCATGAAAATTATAACTGGAGCCAAATAAATAGAACACCTGAAAAAAAAATCAGTTTACATGTGCACTTTTACCAAAATGAGGAAATAAGAAAGCCAGTGTGATGCTCCATCTGCTTCCAGAGTGCACTGTGCAGAGTTCTGTGTTCCCCAAAGCTGTTCCCACTCAGAACAGACAGCTCTGGGTGCAGAGAGGCTATGAGACATTTGTTTTTAGAGTGGTTTTTGTGGGGTTTGGAGGTGTGTGTGCGTGCATGTGTTTGTATATTTTTGTAGGTTTTTTTGTTGGGTTTGTATTTTTTTCCCCCTCGTAGAAGAGAACAGCCTTGTGTAAAGTACCTGGGCATCTGCAATACCTTGAAAACACAAGACACCTCAGAATGAATTCTGAAAAGCAGCATCCCAAGCATGAGGCTCCTTGGCAACTTTGGTCAAATTAAGTTCAAGCCATCAGTCCTTCAACTCCTGTTTTCTGGTTGATGTGTTTCTACCATGTGGTAACACGAATCAAGTAGTTTTGTGGCAGAAAACTAACTCTGTAGCAGCAATGATTAGCTGTCGGGAGGATTAACTCTCCAAATTGATTCACTGCAGTCACTTATATGTGGCAAGGAGAGAGGAGAGCTTAGAGAGAGTTCTGACTTAGACTGGCATAAAATGCTGCACAACTCAGAGTGAAGACTGGTGACCAAGAGAGTGCTTTGCCCTTGTCCTTCCCAGGATGGAGGAACCTAGCCTGGACTGCAGAATGACTGAGATTTACAGCCATGGATCTCACCTAGATTTAGGACCCTGAGTCATTCATTAAAGAAAAACCACATTATGGACTAGAACATGCTTTGTAAAATGAGATGGTTGATGTGCTTTCTTCTTTCTATTTAATATTGCAAAGATTAAATAATGTGGCTCCTACACTCTTTAGCACTTAGAAAAAGGCACAAATCAAGGTGTTCCTACTCATCGGTGAACATCGTAATGGTGGGTGCGCTGCTGTCTCCCTGGATAATTTCTCTAATTTTTTGATGGGGGTTTGGGTAGGTTTTTTTGCAAAACAGCATAGTGTCAGTGGTAACAGTGGAGATTGTTTCTGCCTTTGGCTATCTTAAAAACTGGTGATTAGGGCAGACTTTTTTTGTGGTGGGGAGGGGAAGGTCTAAATTCCTTCAGATCCACATTGGATGAACCTAGGTGTATCACATCCTGGCTGAACCTGACACTCCTCCTCTATTTTATGAAAGAAAACTTGAGAAAATGGCAAGAGTTTTGGTGAGGGAAGGAGGGATGAAATAACCCCAAACCTTACATCTGACCAGCCTCAATCTCTGGCTGTGTTTTGGAATGATAGTTCATTTGTGCCTAATGTTTTGTGATGAGTTCAGCTCTTTTAGAAAATGAGAAGCACACTCTCAGCGTGTCTTCTGGACCAAGCTCCTCTGAGATCTTTGGCAGACAACACGTCCTGCTGAGAGCTGGTTGTGACCTAGTTAGCAGGATGTGGTTTCAAGCATGAGTAATAGGCACTCAATGCACTTGACTGGGGAAATTTGGGTACCTAAGGGTGAGAGGGGAATGGGATATTGTTTGTTCCTAAAAACTCAGAATCCTCCTAGGGGACTGAAAGGCAACTCAGTCCTAGTTTGGATGCCTGGAATATGTAGCAATTTGGGATTGAGGTGCATACAGCAGCTATTGCCGTACCAGTAAAGAAGAAAAATTCCTCCTTGTCCTCCTCTACGCTAGGCCAGTTCCACCTGTGCACAAATACCTCACCCTGGAAGGCTGCATGGAAGAAGGAGCTACAGAAAATGTTTAAATTCAGAGAAATATTTTAATCACATTTTTTAATTCTCATCTAAGCTCAGTGCTTTCCTTAAGAAGATGGCTATTAGAAATGTCTGCATCCTCTGAATTATGGAGTTCTTAGATTTGATCCCTGAATGTATATTTATGGCATTACTGAAAGGCCACTTTCTGTTTGCCAGAGGATACCAGTGCTGCCAATATGTATGCTACTCTAATATTTAGGCTTCTTCCATAAACAGAATTGCTCAAAATAATTTTAGGGAAATTTTGGATAGTAGAAAATTGCCTCTTTAAAAAAAAAAAAGACAAAAACAACTAAATAAAATTAGTTTTTAAATGCTAAGAGTACTGATCAGGATACAAGGAAATTTCAAATTATCTATAACAGCAATAAAATCTTCTGGAGACTTCCAGTTGACTCAACACCACCTTCCTCATCAGGACCACAGTCTTGTACTAGAAAGTCTGCTGCAGGTAAGAAACGCCTCCAGTAGATTTGTCACATGCAGCAAATAGAGTGACCTTTCATTGGCATCAGAAGTTATCTGCCTTCTTCCCTCTTCTCATGCAGATCTCCAGATCCACTGAATGCACAGTGTTGGGAAAGCTGATCTCCTTTCTTTTCAAGATCATCTGTACTTGCTTAGCCAGAGGCATTTTACTTATTGTGACCATGGTGTAGGATCAGAAAGGAAGAGCAGGAATAGAAGCATCATCTAATTGTTGGCTCTTATCTCCTGTTGTCTCTAGATCAAGGAAATTTAGTTGAACTGCACACAGTTTTGAGTGTTTCAGGAGCAAATTCTAGTTGCAGATAGAAAAAGAAAAAAAACCCCTGGCTTTAGTGTGGATTTGTTGTTGTTGTTGTTGCCCATATGCCATTATTTATTGCACATAAAGGAATTATTTTAATTTTCAACACTTTTTTTAAGGCAGGATTTCTGTAATATCTTTCTTAATAATCAGGCTGAACAAACTTCTCCTCATAAGACTGAATTCCTCAAATGCTACAGACATCCTCTAATATTCAAAAGCCATTAGAAATCAGCTTATATTTTAAAAAGTGACTGTAACACATTTATTTTTCAGTGTCAGTCTCTGCTATTCCATACTTCCAGACTTTATCACTGTAGCCTTTAAATTCACCTGTTCTTTGCTAGTTCTAACTAGCATCCAAATCCATGTTACACTCAGTACCCTTCACTGCTATCTACTGAGATTTCAGTCTCACTATTATGTCTGCTTCTTGCCCTTTTAGACTTTGAAGGTTCTTTTAAACTTCTCTGTGTTCTCTCAGTCTTTGCTTGCTATTACTTCTGCTCTTGAGATTTGTCCCTTCACCTGGAACATCTGGATAGCCAATGCTGAGGTGTACACACTCTAAAATTGTCTGTCCCTGTCAATAATTCAGTCTTCCTGCTCCCCAAGTTCAGCAGTTCTTGCCTCAGGATGTAAGCAAGGAAACAGCTGGAGAGCCAGGGGCAAAAATCTCACAATGAATATAAATGTGCCATAAAAAGTTCTTTAGATCTTAGGGAACGGCTCTATGGAAAGCAATGATACAACACTTAGCATCTCAATAGCAGATTCATCTCAGTTAGTGAATAGGATAAACTTCTGTTCTCTGTGGAGCTGACTCAAGCACTTCTTCCTTCAGGGATTTTTTTTTTTTTTTTTTAGCTTTGTGGAAAGAACTAGTGAGAATTAAATTGAACCACCTGCATGTCTGGTCAAAAAGTAAGATTTTGCAGATTTTTCTGCTAGGGTGAATGCCTGAGTTCATGTTTCACTGAGGGGAAATGCAGGAAGGAGTTTTGCCTTGCAATTACTGATTTGGGCTAATGTTTCCTCACTGGGGCAGACCTGTAGGCAAGTATTGTGGTACTTTCATGGAGAATATTTTTAAATGCTTCTCAAAGACAACCTAAATGTCTCAAAACTCCTGGAAGTTTCTCTCTCTGGCCTCACTTTAACTTACAGCCTTATTGCTATAATTGTGCTATGACCCATGACTTCTCGAGAAAAGACTGACACAGGTTAGATATCCTTGCTAACAGTATTCTGTTTAAATACACACCTGAAATTTTCCTTTTGGGGAGTTGCAGATTTGAGTCCTAGCAAGAATAAACATGTGCTGAGGAACCGTTTGCTCTCTGGAGTGCAAGATGACAAGATTAGTAGTGCCTGTGTGTGGCATCACAACAGCAGCAGGGCCAGGGAGGCTCAGGCACTCGGGGGGATGTGCAGTGCCTGATGCAGGACCATACACTGCTCCTCAAAAGATACGTGCTAATCTTGGGCAGCCAGGCCATCTCAGGGTTGTCCCTACATGCTTCTGGGAGTCTCTGAGCTCCATACTGCCTTTATTAAAAAGTGTGTGCATACCTATGACCTAGGAGTGCTGCTCCTTCTGATCAGGGAACAGCTTTCTGACACACATAGATAATACACGTGACACATGTTGCCTGCTGGTATTTCATCCGTGCAACATCTCACAGGAAGGAGATGTGGATGGAAATGTTTTCAATGTGCTAATAGCACTGACCTTTCCATTTCCATTATACATCACTCAGAAGCAGTGAAAATCAGGCATTCAAAATCTGAGCCTGAAAGCCAAATTTAGACATTTTCTGAATGGTTTTATTTTTGTTTGAACAATTAAATTATTTTTAAATAGAAAAAGTAAACTGAACGTTATAATTGCGGGAGAGCGTAGGAGGCAGAGCTGCCTGTTGATCACATTTAATGTTTGATCCTTATTCAGCCACCAAAGGCCTGGGTGCAGACAAATTTTTTCTCCTAGTGAAGTGCCTGTCCTGAGATAGTACTATTTTTCACAGCGCATAACAGGTAGTATGTTAACAAGTGAAATAAAGGATACAGCATGGTTATCGTCACTTCAAACCTCTCCTTCACTCTAAAAACAACTTTTTAAATGTGACTCTGAAACCCTCATAAAGAATAATGATCAGTTTCCATTCAAGTCTCCAAATGGGTCAACATAACAGAAGTCTGAGAACAATCATCAACAATCACCAACTCATTTTAGTGGCCCGGATTCTTCATTTCCTTGACAAATGTTTAATTTTCTCTTGTGATCTGGCTTTTCTTTAGAAGGTGAGTCATGCACAGCAAATCAAAATTATGACATTTTTGTTTGTCCTGTGTGATCTCATGTAGGTGAACCAATGCATTTGCAACACAGTTGCTACTGCTGGAAGCCTTCTCTTCTAGACTAGTACATGTCTACACTAAAATTTTACATCTTTATCTAGTTCCACAGGATACCAAGACTGAGAAGTACTTTTACCTAACATACAGAACAGTTTCCTGAAAGAGTCTTTCTGTCTGAGATACACTAATACTGAAGTGATTTAGTATCCGAATCAACATGGAATTGTATTTTGATGATGGACCAAAAAAAAAAACCAACCCAACAACAAAAAACCATTTAGGTTGCCCCAATGCTTATGTAGGTATGCAGATGAATCTTTACTTATACATGTGACCTTATGTGTTTTGCTGCCACTGTTCACAGCCAGGATCCTACTGGGTCACACAGCATTGAAATTCAAGCAGCACATTCTAAGAGTTCTACAGGTGTAAGCTGCACCTTGAATACTCCTTACCAAGGGATCCCCCTTACATAAACAGGAGAGAAGGCTTATGGACCAATCACACAGGCTTTATTGTCTTCCTACTCCAGGGAGCTCCACAGATGAGTTTTGAAGGGAAAAGGCTGGAGGAGGGATTTTGTGACTGGGAGGAGAGCTGTTGCCAGGACATTTGAGCCCCCTTGTTCCACAAGATATGGATTCTGCATTCTGAGTGTTCTCTTCATTTTTTCATGTCCTAAAGATCTAAAGAGAGTTTCTGGGACAAATGTTTAAAGGGGAGGGATATGCATGTGTCAGGTGAAAAAATGGAAGGGAGGAAGAACAATTTAATATGGATCATTGCACAAGAGTAAAAGGAGAATAAGCAGTCTTTGAGTGAATGTGGCTAGAAATAAGGGAAAGTTTTTCAACAGGAGATCTGGAACAGCCTCCGGGTAAGAACAGATGTAAAAAAAATCCCAAACAAACAAGTAAAAAACCCCCACCAAACCAAATGAAATTAGAAAACCCAAAAAAGGTCCTCCCCAACCCCCCTCCACCTCCCCCCCCGCAAAAAAAAAAATCCACAAATTCAAACCAACAACGAAACAAAACAAAAAAGACTTCCTGCTCTTAATATCAACTTGATCAAGAGAAGAAAAGAAAAAGTAAGAACTGGTTGATGGAAATAGACAGAGTTTGGGATTAAACTAGCCAGGGTTTTTCCCTCAGCATCCATACCTATTTTCCAATATTCCTAAAATTGCTACTGTAGCACCTGCTGGAATCAGCCATGCCTAACAGCTGCCTAACCCAGACTGCTGCTGAGCACACACTACCTGCCTGGTTCAATAGCAGCTGATTTTCTTGGCACCCTCCTGGATACACTCTCCACCTCAGTGGACAGGACTGTAGCGCAATTTAAAACAGTATCTCACCTAAACAGCTCAGGGTTTAATGTGGAATAAACAAAAACAAAACAAACAAACAAAAAAAAAAGTCAGTCTGCTGTATGAATAGTACTCAACTTAGTTTTAAAACATAAAATACTGTCTTCAGATTATTCCAGATAGTACCTCACCAAATAATAAACAGTCAAAATAAAGGTGTCTCTGGCATTCAGTCCCCTTTTTGTGTATGATCTCACTGTCCAGCAGAACAATTTCTACTTAACAGAGCCTAAACAGAGCCTTACAATCCTACGTTTTAAATGTGAATGATGACTAGCATTTCATGTAAGAATAGTTTCTGCCATAGAAGTCCATTCAATTTAATGGAAAAATGTCTTGAACATTAATAGCAATTTAAGTATTTGGAGTCTTAAAACCCCTATGAACTGTGTCTCATCTGTAGCTGAATCTGCAATACATTACGCTTTCTGAAAACATTTATTTTCTAACATTAAAGCTCTTTTACACCATATTTTCTTGAATTCAAGGAGACATCTCCCCCATCTTTCAAGGGACGTACAGTAACTTACTTCTTTTCTTTACAAAATAAAGTAGATTACATTTACTTGGGCCATCAGCATACTTCTGATGGGAAATAAATGGGAAATTTACTGGAGAAGGTGACTGGTGGTAACTCGTTCCACCGCCTATGGGTGTGTCCTCTCACAGTGATAACCAGAAGGCAATTAATTCAAAGTATCTGAGGCTAAATTAAAAGAAATATATACATAAGCATATATAAAGTATAGACTGATATGGACTGAGTAAAGTATCTCCAATAGTTCTGATTGCATCCAAGATTGAAATGTTGCTAAAATTCAGAGTCTAGAGGTAGGGGTTTAATGGATCCCCAAAATCCCATATCTTTTTAAAAAACTGATGAGATGAAAGTTATGGATACATATATGCAGAAAGTATCCCATGCTACTTGCCAAATGCTTTTATTCTCTCTTCTTCATTTTCTAAATGCAGGTCTACATCGCTCAACCACGCAAAATCTTCATGTTTTTGCAGTGTTTTGCTCACTGAGCAATTTTTTTTTTCTAATGGCCCTAATTAATATTTTTCATATTGATATTCAGATTACATTTTCAAAGGAGCATACTGGAGAAGTTTTACCCTGGTCATCTTCAAATGAGTAAGAATATTTGATCAGAAAGATTAACTTCTCATTCAGCTGCAAATTCCCAATTTTGTCCTGGAGACTGTCTGGATCTGGAGATTTTCTGGATCTCAAGCTCTCTCTGATGTTTATAGATGAGCATTACTTTGGTAATAGGGAAGCTGGAGTAGGAGACAAGATTCTTAATGTCAGGTTTTAACCCTTGAAATCAACAAGAATTTTGCCCTGTATGTTTAATTACTCAATCTGCCACTATTTTGTTACGTGATTCCCTAATTACTTAATTGAAATGTATCTGCATTTCTGTTCTGTGAAAAGCAGTGCTGTTGGCTTAGCATGCAAAGGTAATTTAGTGGCTGATTGAAAAGTGAGCTTGTAGAAAAGACAACATGACAGTATGATTAAAAAGCACTTATTAGTTCTAAATCCCAAAAATCTGGAAGGACAGGAATAGTCTTTTCATAATGTGCTCTCTATTTATTCTTAGTGCTTGCTAAATTGCTAGATTCTCAGAATAATAATATGATGATGAGTAGTCACCTCCTCTTTTACTATTTTCATCTTTCTGGATTCTCTGTTTTCTTAGAAGTTCCTGAAATGTCACATTGTTATGAAACCAGGGCACTGTATTTGCCACAGCATTATATACCTGACCAAGAAAAATGCTCAGCAGAAGGTCATACAAGATATATAATTTTCCTATCACCTCAAACAGATATGAGCCACTCACCTTTCCTAAACTTTACACTTTCTTTAAAAATATGTTCAAACAATTCTCTTTCCTGTTATGTATAAAAAATTAATATTGAACATAAATCATAACCTCATTGTCCCACAGGTTTGATAGAATATTAATAGTAATAAATACATGAAGGACTTGAGTGAACTCAGTAGAGTTAAAGCCATTCAACATGAGTTATGTTAAATGTAATTTTTAAAACTATATATATTTGAGATGGGTTTGAGATGGTTATATTAATACTTTATATCATATAGACAATTTATGGTATTGTCAATGTAAATATGTTGACTTCTGTTAGTGAATACAACACTGAGATTCTAGAATAAACATGGCAAAAGTCAACATGATAAACATTAAATATATTAAAAGCTGATAAATCTTGGTCTGAAATTAGACATGGGGAATAACTGTTAAGCAGTGTGTTACTAACTGGATCCTTCAAGCACATGTTCATTTATACAACCTGAAAACCTACTCCTCTGCTGTGAACAGACTAGAAGGAACCATAAAAATCTGCAGTGTTCTTGTTTGTGGTAGGCGAATATCAAGGGAACAACATAAGCTAACAAAAACACGTCACTGACTTGAGATGATCTGGATCCATCGTTAAGCAAATCTCAGCAAACACAGTTTCCTTCGGTTAATATCATATTCCTGAGAAGAAAGAATGCAGGCCAAAGGCAGAGGCCTTCCTGAAGAGATGTGATGTGCCTGTATTGGAAAGAAACAGTTCCTGGGCTTGTTCTCTGGCTCTGAGGCTAAATGGCCAATTTAGTTTCATTCATACAATTAGAGTGACCTGCTCTGTGTAACAGGACAGTCTCATATTAGTGTATGATTGGGAATGATCCCTGGAATGTGGTAACTTTCCAGTCAGGCCTGCTTCTATTCTAAGAACTCAGTACAGAGCCAATCAAGTTCTGGTGCAAAAGCTCAGGCTTCTGTTTGTTAGCTTGCAGAGAAAAAACCCAGGACTCTTAACAAAAACTGAGAGTCTTGGCAACTAAAGGAAGTTCTCAGTGCAATCCTGCACCCACAGGAGTTGTGATACCTTGGCTAGATAAAGCTGAAATCTTAGACAGCCACGTGAAAGCCATGTTACTTCTGTATTTTAGCACTGACTGCTATTGAAACAACAGTTGCGATTTCCTTAGACGGCTACTGACCAACTGAAGCAGGTTAAGAAGAGCTAAGACAATGGCTGAAGGAGTATGGAACATATTTGGTGGTAAATATCTCCAGGAGCCATTTAGGTTAAAAAAAGAAAGAAAATTCAGGAGTGCATTTCTCAGTTTCTGAGTAGTCTGTACTGCAGGATGCAAGATGACCTATAGATAGCAGATGTAAAATAAGGGAAATTTCTTGCTAGTGCCGCTTTAACTAGATTTTTCAAGTGTCTGAACTTTGTCAGCTATCCATCCTAGACTGCAATTAGCAGTGTAGGCACAGGCTTTGAGACAGAAGCTGGATATGCGATAGTTCTGCAGAGAGAGCTGAGGACAAATCCAATAAACAGTCAGATTTCTGTATTCTGAATCACTGACCAGTGCCCAGTCCCACATGAGCTATCAGCTCAAAGCTGCTGCCTTCATAACTTCATAGTTTATGAAGTAGCTGCATTCACTGGGTATAGGTGTCCCCTCTATCCTTTCAAGATTCTCACTGCACGAGTACTTATTTCTTTTGTGGTTGCTCTGTGACTTAATTTTACATAACAAATAACCAAAAATTTGAAAACAGCCTGGTCTGTTCTGGTCACCACAATGCTTACCATACAGCTGAGATTCTGTTTATTAACATCATCTCGGGTTTTTACTTTGTGTGGGTCAGTAGGTGTTTATAAAAATACTTGGACAATACATACAATTGTGAAAAAATTCTACACATTAGATTCCAGTTCCCAGGTCATCAGATATATCAAATTGTATCAGTTAGATTATTAGACCATTATAAGACAACTGCATTACAACACAGTAGATATTTTTTAAACCATTCTACATGAATGATAAAAAAATAACTTTTCTGTGTCTCACTCTTCCCAAACCCATCTTGAAAGCTATGAAGCATCTGATTAATATTTTAGGACTTTGTAATTTCTGAAGATAATAAGACTTGGAAATAAAAGTACCTTTTGGACACTGAGTAATTAGGATGACACTTCCCACCTACATTCATTAAATCAAGGCTACTTGTGAAGCTCTTGTACAGGAAGTTATTATTCACTGTTCTCAATTTTCCTATGATGCAAATCATTGAGAGAGCAGAATCTACACTACCCAAAGGTCTGGTGCAATGTGAATATCAGGGAGCATGTGCTGTCTGCAGTACTGTCAAAATAAGGCAGACTGGATAAGAAATTCCTTGCCTCAGAAGGTTGCTCCCATTAAGCAAACCATAAAGAGTAACAATGCTATTAAAAATTTACTATACATTTCTTCACTATGAGGCTAGTGAGGCACTTGAACAGGTTGTCCCAAGAAGCTGGGGATGCCCTATCCTTGGAAGCGTTCAAGGTCAGGTTGGATGGGCCTTTGCGCAACTCAGTCTAGTGGAAGGTGTCCCGGTCCATGGCAAGGGGAATTGTAACTAAAATATATGTAGGGGCCCTTCCAGCCCAGGCATTCTATGACTTGCCTCTAATTTAAGCTTCTGTGAGACCAGCATACATATGGTGGTACTAATCAGGCAGTGGTGCTGTGAGGAATGTCAGAACTTCCTGCAGCCCCTTGCCACAGCTGTGACGTGCCCAGGACACGCTGCTCTAAAGGTGCTCATTTTTCTGAGCTCTCTCTCTTGAGAGCTGTCTGAACTACAGAATCAGAGAATCACAGAATCACAGAGTGGTTTGGGATGGAACAGACCTTAAATATCATCTAGTTCCAACCCCCCTGCCAGGTTGCTCAAAGCCATGTTCAACCTGCTCTTGGAAGCTGGTATGAAAGTGCTGTGCTAAGGATATCATGACAGCCTTCATCCACGCTTCCTGGGGTTTAATTGCTTTCTGTCACAGGATTATTTTACTTTAACTGACATGAGTTGCTGATAAATGAAGGCATTGTTACAGCATACCACAGCACAGCAAAACATAATGCAGAAAAACATAATACAGCAAAATGGCCCAAATCATATTCAGCCTTCCTAAAAAAAAAAAAAAAAAAAAAAAAAAAAAAAAAAAAAAAAAAACCTCGAGTCTTGCTTGGACTTGGACTTGAACTTAGCAAATCGGCATAATCAATTAATCAGGGATCTGAGACAGAGTGGCTGTGTCCTTTAAAAGCAGCGCTACTGTGACATTCTTCCTGCTGGTCCCTATGTACAGAGCTGGGCTCTATACAGTGGTTCAGCTTGTGATCTCTCATATTTCAGCAAGCACAGAGTTGGCATCACTGGAGAGATGAGAGCAGCCAAACTGCTTTACATGAAGCTGCTTTGGTAGCACAGGCTACATAGCTATGTTAATGCATCACTGTCTTATTTATCCCTTTCTCACTGAAGAACCTAGGCTAGACATTTACTGGTTTTGTATGGAGAAAGATTATGCAGCACAGATGTAGTGTTTAAGGTGTGTGCATGTTTTTACTGCTCAGCTGATGGATTTAAGATTTTACTAATTTTTTTTCTGTTTTATCTCCCTACCTGTAATTTTCTGCATACATTCTATTTAGATACTCACTGATTTCTAAGAACTTGCTGCCATTTGCTTGCAAAGTAAATAATGTATGAAAATTTCTATTGTATGGAAGTTAAGACACATTTCATTTATATTTTATAAGCAAAGAACTTAAAGAATAAGCTACGATTCAAATTTTTTATGATGATATGATAGAATTAACCCTAAATTGATTAAAATACTTTTTATTTAAGTCCAGATTCATTAATATACTAGAACAAGAAAAATTTTTCAAAGCACGTAAGTCATTAAAATTGAGTTTACATCTATTTTGCATCACTGGAGCAGTGCAAATCAGAGAAAGCACACTAGGGAATCAAGCCCTTATGTCGGTTTGGTTGAGGCACAGGTTACATGGTGGCTGGGCAGGAGGAGCACAGCAGACCCCGAGTTCATCTGTTTGTGTGCTTTAAGCATTCCCCAAGGTCCCTGCCACAGTCACACTGCTTGGCTGCTTCCTCGGTGTACGCTAGAGACAGCAGCAATGCCAAGGAAAACCTTTTGAGAGCAAATACCCGACTTCAAGCAGAGACAAAAAATCTCTGTAGCAAAGACCTCTCTGAAATGGTTAACTTTCCAGAGAATCAGGGTGAGACACATGCAGCTCACTTCCTCAGACCCTCTGTAGCCAAGACCTGCAGAGGTGCCAAGCTGAAGGGCTGGGGTTCTTTGGAGGATTCAGTGGACCCCCAGGAGTCAGCAGCAAGGCTATTCCCACAACTCTTCTTACATTAGCTATAACCACGGATAGATAAACTTAATTACAACTTAATCTATTCATTTGTTTTTATACCCCATGCACAAGCCTTTAATTAATTAATGGTATGGAAAGTTTGATTGCATTATTTCATTACAAAAACTACTCAGAGAAAAAAGGGTATGTCAACAAAAATGCTAAATTCTTTGAAGGATTTCGTTTTTAGCAAATTTTAGCTCAAGCCAATTAGCACATGAATTTTACGTTCTTAGAAAACTCATCCTGTATTCACAGAATAAGCACTTAGTAGTATGGTAGGGATATGTATTTCACTAAAAAAAGCTGAAACCTTGTACAAGTGGAAAATAAATGCCTGACATCATGAAGACATGATCAGGACGGGAGCTAATGGAACTGTAATGAACATCTCGGTAAGAGCTAATACCATTTCACTTAGTACACTTCTATTCATAAGAATCTCCATATGTTCATACTTAAAGGCATGCATGTGAAGCATACAAGTAAGAAAGTGCTATTTAAAAGTACTAGGATTTTAAAATTTATTTAAGATAATGTATGTTTAGTGAACAAAAATGTATATACCTAATATATATATATATATATATGTTTTGCTAAATATACACACACAAACACATATTTGCCACTTGTAAGTGGAAAATCACGTCTGAGACTGGCTTAAGTCTGAGACTGGCTGGCATTCCTCCTATGCTGTCCCCACAACAATACCACTCAGCCTCTCCTTCTTTTAGTCTTCTGGGAGATGGGGATTAACACATCTGAGGTTTCCAGCATTTTATTTTTGTGAAGAATTTCACAACCCATCACAAGATGGGTTTCTACCCTTCTTTACTTCATCACGTTCCGCTGTGGATTGTGTTGCTCCAGGCTGTGTCTGCTGCCGAATTAAAACTGTGAGAACTTCTGTGTCTTTGGGTCCAGGCTGTGCTTTTGTAGTTCTCTGGTCTCTTATTCCTTTATTATTCTTATGACAAAACCAAAGAAGGGCTACCACTGAGATCAGGGAAGTATTCTGCAATGTTGGTCTGATCAATACCTCCTCAAGCAGGACTGAACTCGGGAGTACTCTTCTGAAGAAGAAGTTGCGTTATAGCTCCCTACAATTCAGCTACGTTTTATGGGACATTTAAAATTTCCTTTTGAAACTGCAAAGGTTGTTCAATATGCACATCCTTATAATGAACATTACACAGGACAATTAGAAAATGATGCTACTTCAAATGTACAGAGTTCATATATATATATATATACTTTGACATATAGTTTGCATTTTGTATTTAATATAGTTGTTAAAAGTAAGAATTGCAGTTAAGAATAAAATATTTCATCTTCTTTTCAGGGTAGGTAGAAAACTGCATTGGGATAGGGAATTTTTCACCAAGTTGTCAGTCAGATTTCAATTAAAATCAATAGTGCAGGGAGTATTTTTCAACAGAGAGATTTCAGTAGTTCTTGAAAGGAGTTCATGGGTTCAGGGCAACTCTTTGTGCATAAGTGTCCATGTTGCATAACAAGAAGAAGAATAACTATTCTTATCTGTAGATTTCAAGATAAAGACCAAAGGCTGAGTACAGCTTTACACTCCTAGGCAGGCCTCTCAGCATGCTGATAGTGAAAATGAAGGGACCTGACCTGCCAGTGCTGTACCTGCTCTGCTTTGAGAGGACAGTCCTGGCACCTTACAAAGACACAGTATGTGCTCCTTGTCACATATGAAAGCTAAGGAGTGAAATTATCAAGCAGCAGGTTCATAGCAAACAAAAGGAAGTACTTTTTCACACAATTTGTAATTAAATTGTGATCCTCGTTGCCACAGAATAGAGTTGAGACCAAAGCATAAACAGATATTTTAAAAGGGAGTCGAGAAACTCAAAGTTTATTAAATATGATGGTCTGAGAGGAAACTCCAGTTTAAGAAATCCATGTTCTATGTGTTTCTGAAACTTGAAAGGATATGCCAGGAAAAGATCCCTGCATGTCAGTCCTGTTTCTTACGTTTTTCTCCCTTCAGCGTCAGCTAATGACTGTAGTCAGAGCCAGGATATTGGACTAGATGTTCAACTCACTATAGCCATTTATTTGATCGTATTCTTTTAATTAAATTATGTTCTTATTTTGGCTACTTAAAAGGATCTAAGGCCTTGATGGAGAAAGGCATTTAAATGCTTTAATGCTCACGTTATTTCACGGAGGCAAGTACCTGTGTGTATCATAGCACTTGCATCTTAGGCCATAAACTTGCTGGAGTAGGGCTCACTCATCTTTTATTAGGACTTTGCTTTTTCAGGGTATAAGCTAGAATAAAAACATGTATTTGATAACAGTGATAACAGTGCGCAACACTGTTTCTCTATAAAGGTGAAATAGTTTGTTTGCCTAAATGGCTTGTGCTGCAGGTAAATTTCCCAGTGATTTAGGTAAGGATGATGACACTGGCATCCACTGATGTGAAAAAGAATCAACTTCCTTTATAGAACTCTTCACATTTGTAATGCATTAATATTACATTTCTAGGAAGCTATTTTTCACCTGTTACCCGTAATCATATTGCCAGCCAATATGTAACTTACTTACATTTACCTAGAATGGGTATTTCAGATTTCATCCATTTTGCAAAAGCATCTGGCTGCAAACCCACGGCACATGTTGGTGAAAATACAGATACAGAAATGAAGAAACAGAATACTGAAAACCATAAATTTCACCCCTGCTGTTTCTTAGCCTGACAGCACCAGTAAGGTTCCCTTCTAAATCAACAAGAAGAGGTAGAGACGAATGTTAAGTCGGCAGCCGAGCAAGCGAGGCAACCTCGGCATTTCTAATTGCGGGAGCTTTCATCCCGAGGAGAGGCGCAGCCCCGCAGGAGCAGCACACGGCGGGTGTCGGGCTCAGGGCAGCGGCACGCATCCCCGCCGCACCGCGGGTGTTTCCCTGGCGCGCAGGGATCCCCGCTCCGCTCGGGGCCGCGCCGCCGTCCCGCGCTGCTCGGAGCCGGGCACGGCGCGCCGGGAGCATCCCTGCCCCGCCGGCCGCGCCCGGCCACCTGCTCCTCCCGCGGCCCCCGCCCGCCTCCCGCCGACATTTCCAGGGGAGGGGCGGGAAGGAGGCCGGGGCAGAGGGATGGCGGTGCCGCAGGGTACGGCGGGCGGCGGGGGCTGGGTGCCGCCCGGGGCTCCGTGGCCGCTACCCGCCGGGGTTCCACGGCCCCGGGCCGGCCCGGTGGGGCAGCCGAGAAAGGGGGCAGAGGGAGGGAGGGATGGGAAAGCAACTCCTGATCTTAGAGCAACGACTCGCTTGTTCACCCTCACCTTCCGCTGGCTCCTCGGATTTGAAATAACAACAACAACAGCAATATTATGAATAAAAATTACACCACCTCTGCTCGCGCGAAGCGGACCAACGTTACAGGCAGAGGAAGATCAAGAGGAAAGACAGGAGGAGCGCTGCCTCGCCTCCGATCTGGCGGCCGTCACACGGCCAGCCCGTGCCCCCGGCTTCCCCGGGGGCGGCCCAATCCCTCCCGTGCCCGGGCTGGGCAGCATCGCCCGGCGCGGCGGATGCCCCGCGGCACCCCCAACACAAACCGGGGGGCGGCGGAGACGGGGGGCGCGGGTAGAGCCCGGCGACACCTCTCCCCACCCCTTTGTGCATCGCAGGCAGGACACACACACGCACGCACACACATACACACACACTCCACCTTGCAACCTCGGCGCCGAAGCCGCCCGTTGTTACACACACACACACACACGCACGCTTACCCACACCCCGTCCCCCGGTGAATACATTTTCTGTTACACTCTACCGCCATCCATCCATCCATCCATCCATCCATCCATCCATCCATCCATCCATCCATCCATCCATCCATCCTCCCTCTGGTCTCCCTCCTTTCTTTTCCTCTTCCACCCCCCCCCCCCCCCCCCCCAATCCCTCCCTTTGGTCGGTGTGGTTTTCCCCACACACACACCCTTCGCATCACTATAAAGCAGACATTTTGGTGCCGTTTATCACGGTTCAGGCTGAAATAAGCGCGGAGCGCCTTACCCACCCCCGCCCGGCTGCGTGCAGTTGGCGCTGAGCAATCCCGGGAAGGGCTGGTGCGGCTCGTCCCCTAGCGCAGCTGGTTCGCTGCCATCCGCCCAACTTCAGCACCCAGCCGGCGGGGAGAAGGAGGGAGGCGGCGGGCGGGCGGGCAGGCGGGCAGCAGGCAGGGAGGGAGGACGGGAGGGAGGGGGGCAGAGAGAGAGAGAGGGAGGGAGGGAGAGAGGGAGGGAGGGCGGCGGAGAGGAAGGGAGGGCGGTGGGGTGCGAGGAGCGGCGCGGAGCCGGGAGCCCCCGCACATGCGCTCTGCCAGCGGCGGCGGAGCCCGGCGGCAGCGGGAGTTCCCCCGCTCGGCCCCGGCGGGTGAGTCACGGCCCGCCCCGGCCTGGCAACGCCGCTCGCCCTCCCCGGGCTGCTCGGCCCGGCGCCACCGCAGCTCGCAGGGACACTCCCCCGGCAGCCAGGGGCCGGGGCGGCGGAGCGGAGCCGGCAGCATCCCCGCTCGTGGGCTGGCAGCGTGTCACGGCGGGAGCGACACGCCGCCCTGCTCAGGAGGGAAGCGCTAGAGGTGCTGGACTGCGGTTTTGTTTTTACTTTGGTCCCCACATCCGTATGTCCGAATGGATTTTAAAAAATACCAAGTCCATGAACCACCATCCAGCGCTACGTTCCCCTCTGAAGCCAAGGGAGAGGCAGGGATTTAGTGGCCAAATAACTTTTTGATGTTCGGTACCTGAAGCACAATTTCTGAATAAAGAACCCGAGTGGATCAGCATGGGTCCGTCCTTGTCAACCATGAGAATCAAGACCAGGATGCTCTGAAAGTCTGACTGTGAATCCTGAATCCCGCCAGGTCTTGCCAGTTATTTTGTCCCATCTCCAAACTCCAGATTCCAAATTTCGGCTCAGTAGAGAACGTTGTTTAGCTTTCCTTCTGCACATTAGAAATCTGGAGCCTGATACACCTCCAGGTAACAGCACTGGAACAATAAATATTTGGCATCTGGATCCTGTCAATCATACCACAAATCCAGAAATGTTAATATCTCAGGAGAGGATGCACTACATTTCCCACTTCACTAAAACAGTCTGGCAAGATAGTAAAAAAAGGCACAAGGCTGCATTAAGGTGGTTCTGTGGCTTGCCATCAGTATGTATCAATTCTCTTTGCAAAAGCGGTCAGCACACCTCTGTATCCCATCTAGAGCCCAAAGTGGAGTGCTACAGAAACTGAAGCCAAAATCACACATATATTAGTAGGGCTGAAATTAAAAGGGTTGAAAGCAGTCCGGAAGGGCTAGCTTGGATGAGAGCTGTAAGAGCATAGATAGGCACATCAAAACCTGCTCGGCTCTCAGGAATCTGTATTCAAAACACAACTAATTTAAAATATGACAGTAGCAGCCATGGTTGTCTGGCTTACTTTTTGTCTTCTGGGATAGCAGCTTCAAATTCTGAAGCTCACAAGAACTAAAAGTCAGTGTTAATCTCCCTGAAAGTCTCTCCCTATAAAACCATGACTTCTCTTTTCTTCTGATCTTGATCCTTGTGGAGAAAAAGTTCTTGAACTGGAAGCCACAATTCTGCATGATTACCAAAGGTTATTGGCATGGCAATTTGGTAGTCTTTATGGAAATCTAAGTTATATTCTCTATCTCAAGAAACAGTGCTCAAGAATATTGTACGGGATAAAATGTATCTCTGAAGCATTAACAGTGTTTTTATTAGTTAATTGCAATGCTAAAAATATTTTTGAGTATCATTCCACAGCTTTAAAGAACACCAGTGCTATTCTAAGGCCTCAATTAGGAAAAATCTCCATATTTAGGAAATAATCTCAAGACTTGTTTAACTTTAAACTTATATGTTGAAGCTTAAATACTTCACAGTAAAGACTGTGAGCCTTCATACCTGCTTAATATTAAGAAGACAGCTCCACTCTGTCAAAAACTGTGAAACCATTCAAAGCAAGCAACTTCTATAGATTTAGTAGCTACATAGAGGTGTTCAACTTAAAAGGGAGACAGTAATGGGAGACTGAGTAATGGGTAGGATTGAAGGAAAATAATTTTATCCATATATCAGAAAAATACCAATTTTTTTAAGTTTGAAGATGCTACGCTTAAAATGTTTAAATGCATAAAACATTTCTACTTTTTTTTTTTCCTCTCTTGATGTTTCCCACAGCTCTGAACAAGCCCAGTCATTCCTATTTACCATAGTTTCCTGCACTGGAGCCATTCCTTGTTGTTGCTTGAACTCCTGTTTATAAACCCACTTCCTTTCAATAGCTGTTCAGCTGCTCTGTTCTGGCCACTGCCTAATCCTTGTGCCTATTTGAGAGCCCTGCAATTGCTCTCAATGATTTTTTCTTCCAGGCCTTTCTATTCTCTCTCCCTGGTTTATAGGTTTTGTTCCATGCTTCTTTGCTTTTCTTAATCCAAATGGTTTCCTTATTACCACTTTTTTTTTTTTCTTGGTTTTTTTTAAATTAATTAAAACCTGTTTGCTCTGTTTTTCCAAAGAATTGTCGCTGTCTTTTGAAAAAAGGGAAATGGATGGAGAAATTTATTATAAAAGAACTTGTGAAAATCTATAACATATCCTTGAGAAGGTCTTCTGGAATAAAAAGTCCAAATAAATCTAATGAAATCATTTTACTTCAACAGTGTAAGGTTAAATGTCTGTAGAATTCCTATCGAATTTAATGGGTATGAGGCTATGTTCCTTATTTTCCAGTTTTAAGTCTACCCTATTGTTAGTTGACTATATAATTCAACTTCATATTCTACCTGTAGAAATCCAGGAATTTAAAACTTGTCAGGGTCATGAATTCTTCAAGATTACAGTCAGTAAATAGTATTTATGCAGTATATAGTATTAATAATATTCCCTGCATATTTTCAACATAAAAGAAATCAAAGGCTAATGTTAAAACAACTCAGTAGTTGAAGACCTAATATTGATCATAAAGTCATGATCTTCTTTTGTGGCCCCAGCATGACTTCAATGTGATACAAAATGAAATATTTAAAATGTGTTTGATACAAAATGAAATATTTAAAATGCGTTTGAAACACAGATCATACACATAGTTTTTCTCTGTAAGCAGCAGTACTGTAGCAGTTTAAAGACACTTATGTTTGTAGTATCAGCTGGGAAATGGGTAAGAAAAATGTCCTGCAGTTACAGAGTTATATTTATGTGTATTTATGGCCTATTTCATGCAAAAAAGTGAATCTTGAATCCTTCGTATCTATGTCTGTGCAATACCGTGGTTCATTTTCCACTGTGGGATTTTTTATAGCTATCAGGCTGTCTAAAACTACTTGACACTATTAAGATGCATTTGAAGAATTAAATAGACTTTTCTGTGCTGCTATACATAAAACCATGAAACTGAAAAAAAAAAAAAAAAATAATCACCACCAACCCCCAAACCTAACTCTTCTTTGTCCCAAAGCAAATGAGTTGAAGAAATGATCATCTTCAGTTGACCCTTTGGATGGAAAGCTTGCCTGTAAATGTGATTAGAGCTGCAGCATCTCAGTGGTAGGGAGATTTTTATTTTCCTCAGTAGCAGCAAATTGAGCAAACACAGAGTCTGTCTCTGAGAATCCACTTTCAGATTTCCCCAAGCGACATTTATAATTTGGCTTGTTTGTATGCAGAAACAAAGGCTTCAGAAGTCCCCTTATTAAAGAACTGCTCTTTACAGATGGCAGTGCTCTTGTAGCTTACTCAGAGCAAGACCCAGAGATAATGGCATCTTGTTTTGCAGCTGTTTCTGTTAACTTTGGCTGAGCAATCAGTGTTTCAAAGACTGGTATTATGTGCCAAAAGCTACCAAAACCCAGAAGTCTGTTGACTCAGAAGAAAAATGTCAGTGCTACTAAACCAAACTGAACAATATCTCTAATGCTTGAGATGGCTTCATCTGGGCTTGAGCTGCGCTGGTGGTCTCTTGATCGCAGCTCAGTAGTGAAGTGGTTTCATTTTACCATTTCACCAAATATATTCTTCCATCGCAAGCTAGGCAAAGAGTCCTAGAGCTAAATGTATTTCATTCCTCTTTTTTAGCAGCTAGAGTGAATAGATTTTATCATGTTTCATTGCACAGAAGCCAGAGATGGAGATTTGCTTCAGTAACCAGGTGATCTTTGCACTCTGCAGCAAAACATTTCTGATCTTTAAGTGGCACTGAACAGAAAGGACCAATAGTAAGATTTTAAGACGAGGAGTCATAAACCTCACTTGTATATCTCAAGAAATGACGTTTAGCATGAAGGATTTGGAATATGTCTGTTTCTAGTGATTGATGATCACAAGGTTATGAACGTTGACAAATTCACAATAAATTATCAAGATTAAGGTTAAACAATGACATGCTAGTTTTTACTTAGCTTGCTGATCCAAAAAGTCTTTAATGTTTCTTTTTAATTTTGACATCCACAGTATCTCCCTACCCTTAAAAGTCATGGGACAATTGTAATGTGATGTCCCTAAAACTTTGTTTTTTATTAGTAAATAATTACTTTTAAAAATTGATCCTGAGTGAAGTAAGCCTTTAAGCACATGCTTGTTCTCAGTAAATGAGACTTACATAGACATTTAGTGGTAATTCCATACTTAAGACGTTTTGTAAAAATAGTACATTGATTGCTTTCTCAAGTAGAAGTGAGTAATTTTCATTGTGTTTTACTTAGTTTATAATGTGATATATTTTTGTGAAGGTAAAATGAATTTGCAAGGACTTGTGCTTTATATATTGTTTTTACTTAATTGGTCTACTACATATTTCCATTAAAATCTTAGTTACGCTGAAGCTAATGGCCAGAGTAAATAATAGTAGTTAAAAAGTCCCAAATCCCCTCCACCTCATAGCACAAGATTAACCCTATAGAAGCTAATACTGCTGAAATTCAAATGGTATGGTTTGATTTAAAACCTCTGAGCATTTTAAACCACAGAATATGGGTGAATGCAAGCCACTTAAAAGAGGCAAACATTTCTGGTGAAGAATTGTAACTAAATATAGAACAAGGTAGATGGGTTGCAATAAAATTGGTTATCTTATTTGTGAGTTTGGGTGGTATCTGTCCTCTATTATAAGTACAGACAATGTGCTCAATATAATGTGAAGAAATGAATTTTATGTCTAGTAATTAAGTAAGCCCATTTCTTTTAATTTTGAAATGTATTTAATTCATCTTCCAAAGTTGGTAGCAGCAGCAAGACTTAGGATTGGGAGCACATATAGGTGACCACCTGGAGTTTCTGAGAGAATCAAGAACTTGTTTTTCAAGGAGAAAAACCATCATATACCATAGCAACAATTTATCTTACAGAAATAAAGGGTCATGGTATATCTTTAGAAGTTGTTTAACATGAAGCTTTTGAAATTCATGTCGTCTTAATCCTGTATATTTCTGCCTATGCTATGCAGCTGGTGGCATGGCGGTGAGGGTCTGATCTGTGGCTGAGACTTTCCTCAGCACCCTGTAATGCAGGTTTTACAGCTCTCAGCCTCAGAAGTTTTATTATACACTCAAAGGAGCAGGATGAGCATCTTCCTGAGTTATGGATGGTGTATCACTCTGTCAGTCATCCCCACTAGGTTTGACAAGAGTTTTTTAACTCAGCCCAGAGCCAACTGGCATCAGGAGAGGCAACATTCCCACCTGGCTCTGGTGCCAGTCACAGGCTGGTACCAGGGGTTTGTGTGTTCCCACCGTCTCCAGACACATGGGAGCCTTGGTTCCAGGCAGCTGGGAAGTCTCCTGTGCTTATCATATGCATCTGCATCTCTTAGCACTGCAACCAGGACTCAGCTTTGGTCCTTCTGCTGCCAACCTTGTTGGCTCCAGCAGTAAGTGCCATATCTCATTGCAAAGGCATTGCTCTGTTCTTGATTCCCTCTTTGTCACTGCATATTGAAGAATCCTGCCAAATTCATCTGTGTTTTATTGGCTGGGAATGAGCATCTGATAGTAATTTGAAGAGATTCCTTTCTGCAAACTAGACACCTTCTTCCTCTTTTCTTGGATCAGCACCACAACCTCTGACTGCAGTTATGGTGGGTCCCACAGCAGTGATGGGAAGACCCTGGGAGACAAGCTTACATGAATGAATCTCTACTCGTGGTTCCCTGTGTGTCACAGCACAGCTGTCCTCTCCCTTCAATCATCTGTTCATTTGGCTTTGGGGTCAATGAAGAACCCAGATGAAGTCTCCTCTGGCTGTCCTTCCTCTCGATCACCAAGAGATGGAGGCAGAGCTCTCCCTCTTCGGGGCCTGGCCACTGTGCTCTACCTTGTGCAACTTAGAGCCCTTCCTGTGGGGGCAAATAATTTAATTTTGTGATTCAACACAGTAGATTACTTCAAACACTCCTCTTGGGAGGATGTCAGACTTTTCTAATGGTGTTTTTATTTGCACACAGACAACCGTGTAGACACCATTCTCTGGTCAGTGCTTGCTTTTTCCTCTTTGTGCTGTATAAAGTGAAACTTTTTTGAAGTAACATGATAGCCACAGAGAGTCCACACAGGGTGATTTAGGTAAGTAATGGTGGCAGATGTAGCCAAGAGAATAGGCAAATGTCATTAAATTGTCCTTGTGGAGGATGCCTTATATATTCTGTAACATATACTTTTGGGGTATCCCCTCTTCAAGCAAATAATAAATGGAAACATGAACTTAATCCTCTGTCTTATAAGCACTTATACAAACTTTCAGATAATGCAGTGTGTTTTAAGAACTTGTCAACAAAGACTGACAAAAGTGATTGGAACATTTTTATAAAACCAGAACAAATGGCCTCAAAATGTACTGCAAGGGCTTATTTAGTCTGACCGCTACAAGAAAATTTGGAGCTCTTCTTGTGTCATTTTCTTAACTAATTACTTTTGGCTGTCTTCGATCACTTATCTGAATATTTGAAAACCAGTGTCATGTCAAAACTTATATCTGATGCAAGAACAATGAACTGGCTACTGACCTAGCCAGACAACTTTGAATTTGCATAACATTTTCTATTTGAAAATAACCTTCTAATAAAAGTTATGAAAGCAAACTACATCAGTCCTTAAAAATCAATTACTTCATTCACCTTAAGATACAACCCACAGCCAACAATAGACTTTGTAGATGGGCAAGGGTTTGGCCTGGTGAGAGGTCACAGGCAGAACAGAAATGTGTTTTCCACCTATTGGAGCAAGAATAGTTTCAGTAAGTTTAATCCCCCTCACAGAAGGGAAATATCATGTGCAAGTGCTGTGGCTTTCATTGCAGTTATCAGCCAAAAAAATTTGACCTGTATTTGTTTTTGTTCCTCCTCACCCACTTTTTTCTTCTTTTTGCTTTGACTGAGAATAACTGGTAGTAAAACCAATACAAAGCAGCTTTTGTCAAATCTCCACTAAAATAACAATTTTTTTCTTCCAGTTTAAGTCCTCTGGAGGATACTGGAAACTTAGTGGCAATTTCCTGACTTCTGAAATACTCTGCTGAAAATCAAGAGAGAAGTCTCCCTGATGGATTTTCTTGCATGATAAATTTACTGTTTAGTCTGCAAAGAAATGGCTTTATCCAAAGGCTGAGAGATGAGGAGTTGTTTTTTTTTTTACCTCAACATCCTTCTCACAGAACAATCAAGAGAGAAGTCTCCCTGATGGATTTTCTTGCATGATAAATTTACTGTTTAGTCTGCAAAGAAATGGCTTTATCCAAAGGCTGAGAGATGAGGAGTTGTTTTTTTTTTTACCTCAACATCCTTCTCACAGAACAATAGAATAGTGTGTTGACCTGCAAGTGACATATGCAGCTGATCAGAGAATGGCACTTCTCAAACTTTCCTATTAAAGACCATTGAAAAATTTTTGAAACATCCCAGTGCCTGTGCAGTTTTACCATGCTCAGCCCAAAATCAGCATAAATTCTGAATACTTTTACGTAGCTTGCTTTTCCCAATTTAGTTTCTTCTCTCAGTTGCAGGTTTTAGGGTACGTAGGATGTGTTCCATTTCTTCTTTTCCCAGAGTCATTTTGTGTGGCAATCCCAAGCTGATAAGTACTGACTTCTACCAAGCTTTCGTTGCCCAGCATCACTCATGTAAACTGCATCAGGTTTGGACCAACAGTATCCCAAATGCATTTGGAAATTTGCAGGTGAAAAATACGGAATGGGTGTAAATCCAGTGATTTGTAAAGAATTAATTTGAAAGTATGCTGGTTTGTGCAAAGTGGCATTTTTATGGCTCCATTTAGACTTGTTTAGATTTTCATTTTTGTTATTACTCTTGCAATCTTATGGACCTCTGGCTTTATGACTCTGGAAGAACGGAAACTGCACTCGCACTAACAAGAAAAGGAAGTGGTCCTTTATTTCAGCTATGTATCATTTTTAATGATACAAAGTCCTGAAGGCTTCATTCTTAAATTTTTAAGTAGTATTTTTTGTCCTAAACTTATGGTTCATTTAGAGGGTAAAGAAGAAAGGCATTTGCCTGACTTGCAGAACCGAAAGCATTTGTATTTGAATATATCAGAATTACAACATCAGTCCAAATTATAAGAAGACTTGTAAATTTTTCACCCAAATTTGTCATTGTGTTTCAATGAGCTGAGCACCTGACTGGAAGCCAACAGGCTTCATGGGGTTACTCTCATATATGCTTGTTTCTCATATATGGTTATCATGTATCTGTCAAAACTCACTTCCCTAAGTAGACCCTTGAATTGGTCTTTATTTATTCAAAGACTTTTAGTCAGGTTTTTATTTATTTCAAAATGATTAAACAATTCTGAAGTTAAAACCAGACAGCCAGATCACCTCATTATTTCATTTTTAGCCTCCCTCCCTCAAAAATTTCCTGTATTTATTTTCTTCTTCTGTCACCCTTGTTTTGAATTCACATGTCATTTCTCTTAAACAAGACTCCATCTTTATTTTCTAACACACATGCTCACCGCACTTTAAAGAAGAGAAAGAGCTTGCTCTTGTATCAGTTGTTTGATATTGTGCAGCTTGATGAACCTAATCTATAAACGTGACCCAATAACATTGTACAGAGAAATGTGAACTCACACTTTTTTTTTTTTTTTCTGGAAAAAATCACTGCAAGCTCCTAAAATGAAATCAGCAACAACCTTCTCTCCCTTTTGTAATGGTAGAATCTAATCTAAGGCATATTACTGTAAATCTTTAGAAACTGTTTAATTTAACACAATCCAGAATGATAGTGTGGCAAATAAGGTTTCATTATATCTTCTACAGTAAAAGATAATTGATAAACTCTTGGAAATTTTTATGCGATCAAAATCCGCTCACCAAATTTCTTCTTCTTCCCCACAATGAAAACCAACATCTTTTCAACTTTAGTTTGTCTCAAAACTAAGAAGGTAGAATTATAAACATGCTGTGGATAGCATCACTGTTTGCAAGTATAAAAATCAAGCTTTTTAAAATCAATCCTTTGTTTGTTAAATCTCTCTGAAGTCTAATAATTTTAAAAATTACATGTGGCTGATGTTGCCCACTAAAATACTTCAGACACAAGAAAGAAGAGAAAAGAGAGTCTTTTTGACAATTTCTTTTTTATGGAGACCAATTTTTGTCACAGCCCAGAAGGCAGGAGACCAGAACCTGAACAGCAAACTATGCCTGAAAAGTGGATGTTTAAAACTGGCACTCTCTAATCAAAAAAGGACTGTTCCCAAGATATAATGAGAGCTGTAGTGGAGGGAAAGCATCTGGAAATGTAGTTGAGCTAAAGAATACTACAAAGAATTCCTGACCACCATTTTATGAATCAAATCAAAGGACATAAAATGAAATTACATCAAAGCACCTTAAACCCTAGGCCTTTTTTTATACTGACCAACTGTTTTTTTTATTTATGAAATCCAGGTATTTCTCATGGCTGATGTGTTGTCAAAAGCAGGTAGATAAAGTAGCCAACATTAAAAATAATCATATTTCAGAAATTATTCATTATTTTGTCTCAACAACCTGAGACACCCCAAAGCCTCTCATTTCTAGAGAGAGGACAGGGAGGAAGCATTGTTTGTACTTGAGTTTCTGTAATGCTGACCTTCTAGAAACAAATTGGTTCCTGTAAATCCCTCACTGTGTTATAAAAATCATGGTCATAGCTTGATCTCAATTAAAAGGCTATAAATTAAAAAACAAATTTAATAGAGTTCATTGAACAGTGGTGCTATTTTAGTTTAGATCAAGATGAAGTTCACAGGACATTTAGGTCCCATAGTCAGTAATATGGAAGTATTTCTTTTTCATATAAATTCCTAATGGATAAGAATATAACCCAAGAAAGGGGCCTTTGGTATACAACCTTAAAAAACAAAATGAAATAGAACAACAAAACCAACAATGAACTATAAAATCCTTCTATTTTAGTAGAGGATTGATATTGCCAATAAGCGGCAATAAGAATAAGAAAGGAGTATAAGCAGTGTGTGTGTATTTTAAAAATTATTTCTGCTCTGTTTGTCTCAGTGTTATATGCAGTAGCAACCTCTGAGAGACATACATAATCACTGGCTGTAGGAGAATATAATACAAATGGCATTGCACATGCATGCACAGACACAATGCCTTTGGTGCTGTGGGCTTTCTGTGAAGACATTTTGATCAAAAAATTACTCAAGCAACTATCCAGGTCATTCTTTTAATAGCCCTTTATAAGTTCAGGTCTTGGATATAGTTGTCCTTTCAGTTTTACAAGCTCAGTCTGGGAGTCAACTGCCAAATTCAATTCTGCTTCACAACCAAGAAGATGAAGATGTTACCAGTTTCACGAGACTGAGCAAACTGCTTTTATAAGTCTGTTTTTGTGCCTGGGATTTGCTCATGTGTGCCTCCCAGATCTCATCTAATTTTCAAAAAACCCCACCTCCCCAGTTCTGACCAGGCTTGGAAGCAATTTCTTCAACAGTGTCTTTTAGAGGTTTTTAGATCATGTCCTATTATGAAACTTAATGAAAGGAAAGGTGCCTTGACTTTTCTGGTCATGCTGACAACTGAACTATAATTTGTAAGAATCTCTGCATCACCATGTTATCTCTTTGCGCATACAGAAAATGGCAGGGAAGTAATTTAATTACCAAACTCTTAAGCCCTGGCCCCACCTGTCAATTTTCTGTGAGTCAAATCATACAATCATGAGCTGGAAGGGACCTTAAAGATCATCTAGCTCCAACTCACTTGCCATGGGCAATGACACTTTTAACTAGATTGGGCTGTTTAGAGCCCCATGGAACCTGGCCTTGAACAACTCCAGAGACAGAGCAAGTCTAAATGTAGGAGAATATAAAGAAATCCTGACTGTGTAACTAAAGGCTATTGTATGTGATTTCTTTATAAAATATATATGTCTAAAGTGAATCTGGTATTTTATTCCTTACCCACTCAGAGCTCCCCTGGGTTTTTCTGTAGAACTATTTTGTGGAATTGGAAATGAAGTTTGCATTTCAAAGTAAATAAAAAGGCAGGGGTTGAGAACATCCAATTTAAGAGAATAACAACCTGATCAACACACAATACCATTGTAGAAGTGGGATAATTTTGCTGATGAGATAGGAAAAAACTGAGGACCAAGCTTTGCTGATGGTAGAAAGCTAAACATTTCTGTATAAAGGACTGTCACGGTTTAACCCCAGCCAGGAGCCAAGCCCCAGGCAACCCCTCACTTAGACCCCCACCAGCAGTATCAGGGAGAGAGTCAGGGGGCTCATGGGTTGAAATAAAGACAGTTTAATAGGGAAAGCCAAAGCCACTCATGCAAGCAGAGCGAAACAAGGCATTACTTCCCTGCTTCCCATGGGCAGGCAGGTGTTCAACCATCTCCAGGAGAACAGTCGTGCATCACACATAACGGTAGCTTGGCAAGACAAACACCATCACTCCAAAGGTCCCATCCTTTCTCGTTCTTCCCTTCACTTTATATTCTGAGGATGATGTAATACAGTCTGGAATACCTCTTTGGTCAGTTGGGGTCACCTGCCCCCACTGTGTCGCCTTTCAACCTCCCAGGCATCCCCAACCTCGTCACCAGTGTGGCAGTATGAAAAGCAGAAAAGGCCTTGGCTCTGTGTAAGCCCTGCTCCGCCATAGCTGAAACATCTTCATATTATTAACAGTCTGTGTTCAGCAAAAATCAAAATCATGCTATGAAGAAAGTTAATTCTATCCCATCTGAGACCAGCACAAGGAACAACCAGCATAGACCACCAGGACTGACAGCTGTGCAAATCAGTGCTTGTCTTATGGAGAAAGAGCAGTTATTACTGAAATCAGGACTTCCAGCACTTCGCAGTTCAATGGGAAGTGTGGTCACAGAAACCAGGCAGAGTGCAGTTTATACCTAGGGAAAGGGCTGTTTTCATTCTCTCTAGGGAATTTCTAGCATCCCTGCTTTCTGCCTAGCTAAGACAAAGCTATTTCAGTATGATTAGATGTTAGTCCAGATTCTATTTAAATGTTCCAACATTTTCCATGTTTAGTGCAGTAGTAGGATGATCTGATTGGTAACATGTATTGGCCTGGAGTATGTCCTGGTCTCTGCATTGTCTTCTCCTTATTGTGGGATTTTATCCCTTGAACCCACAAAATTTCTGCAATCCTGCAAACCAAACTCTCTATGCAATCATGATATCAACCAATGGATTCACAGAGACATTGAAATAATGGGATTAATTAACACAGGGTTAATTAACATCAGCAGAAGTTTTGAACCTAAGGTTATGTAAGTCCGAATATTAGTATGGATGGTTTGAAATATAACTGACGCGATTTTCATCTTCATAATTATGGTCCCCAAAATGAACAGATGCTGCAGTTTCCCTATCCTATGGATCACTGGTTATCTTTTGTAATTTACTAAATAAATATAAACATTATGACTGTACATTTTTGTGAATAACTCAAATCATTAAAAGATGTCCTTTACTTTATATTTTTCTCTTCAATGTATAGTAATGATACTTACTGTTAGGTCCACATTGGTAGACTTCCCATCTTGGCCCCAGTGTTCATTACTGAAAGTTTACAGTGAGTGAAAACCAGGTCTGGGATTTGAAAATCTGTTTCAGAGAACAGTATATCAATAAACTAGAAGCCTTTCTGGTTCAATTATAAAGCTCATTTATGTAAGCTTTTCTTTCAGGCAGTAAATAATCATGTCTGCTGTTTTTCCCTTTATTTTTATAATATACATTTATCTTTTTTGTTTATATGATCATCACAACATCCCTCCCACACAGCATTCACATAACTTTTCTCTGTGGGGGAGGAACAGAGAGGAAATTTCCGATCACAGACATTAGCCTTCTTTGTTTAGTCTTAACTGGGGAAAGTGTTCAGATGTTGTGATGATTGGCACAGTATGACAACAGCGTAATTCTGCTCCTTATGCCACCCTCTTACTCCCACAGAAGTCCATAGGGTCTAACTGAGGGCAAAATTTGTCTGACAGTTCCTAAAATTCACTTGGAACCCCCTCCTCCTAGACTTCATGTGTGATGTGTTGAAAGGAAATGAGTGTTTTTTTCATTTTAAAAATATGAAGGTAAGTTTCTTAACCAAGAATGAAGAGATAACACTGTTCACGTAAAGAACAATAAGAGTGCGGAGTCCATTATACAACAGTAACACTTTATTTTAATCCCACTGTTAATTCACAGTAAATTTTTTGTGAAATCCTGAGCTCTCACATGGGTTTTTTTTGTAAAAAAAGGAAATGAGATGGTTTAAAAGAGTTGTGTAAAGGAAAATAAATCACTCCAGGTATACCAGGTATACTTGGAGTACATATTTTGCTAGAATTTAGCCACATTAACTGTAGGGGAAAAGTACTAGATGCAATGCCATCTGCTTTTAGTTTGGGTTTTATATCTTCATTCTCCTTCTGTATACGGAAAAAATAAGCCAGTTGTTCTCTAACAACCATGTGTTGAGCTGTAAGACCTCTGCCAATTTTATGAAGAAAAATTGTGAAAACAACCTTTATAACTATATAAAACACTTTGGACAGTCTAAATCAAAACATTTTATAACCTTTGTAGATGTAGTGTTAACATCAGATTTGCCATCAGCACCTTAGTCTTCTTGGACAATGAAAGTGAATACAAGAGTCCATTCAGTTTTTCTAATAGTGATGTTCTTACAATTTTTGCTGCAGGGAAATTGACTTCTAATAGTTTCATCCTGCAAGCACCAAGTACCTCCTCCAGAGCCCTTTAAACTCTTAAAACCCCTGAAGTAATTTGAGGGAGTAAGGAGAGAAACTGGGAAATAAGCAGGGTTCAGTTTCTTGGTTATTAGAGTTGACTCCTCCTAAGTATTATGTAGTAGTTTCTGTATTTGATGTAGTCCTTGCAGTTCTCTGCAGTTCTTGTAGAGGTTGTTCAAGCTATTAAGTAGCTCAAGCTTTAACACTATGAATTAACAAAACAGTGAGGTGGGAGAAACATGCGCTCCCTATTAAAGCTTTGTCCCTGAAAGAGCCCCAGTACCTTCAGAAATCAAGCCAAAAAGCAGACAGAGAAAAATGAGTGAAAGCAGCAGGGATTGAAAAAGCAAATTCTACATCAAAGGGACAGGAAGGAACTGCTATAACACTGCCGTGATTGCAACTGGGCACAGTCCCAGGAGGTTGGGGAACAAGCACCTCCAATAAACAGAGCTGTTTCTGTACCAAGTACTTACAAAGCCTTGGTGAAATATGGAAATATGCTTAGTAAAAGGTGATGACCATGCTGGTATCTCACCTTCACAAACATTTACTCAATCATCAGCAGATACAAAGCTCAATAATGACACATCTTGTTACCAGCATATGAAGTCGCTGTGAACCCCAGTAAAAAGGATGCCCCCATGAAATCATTCTCTGAGAGCTAACCAGACAAAGGCATTCAGATATGCCAAAGGCTCTGTATAAGAGCGCAAGGCTTTGAAATGGATTAGGGAAGAAAAAACAAAAAAAAAAAAAAAAACAAAAAAACCCCCCAAAAACCCAACCAACCAACCAACCAAAAAACCCCCTCCAAACAAACAAACGACTCCCCCAAAAAAAAACCCAACAAACAAACAAACAAACAAAAAAAACCCCACAAGGCTTTTTGGCCCATTATTTGACAACTGAGTGAAATGACAAACCCAAGAGTAGTTATATTGACTGTACAACACCAAAGCAAATTACTAATTAGCTATTCATTCATTACTGTTTTCTCCAAGAAAAGGAGAGTGTTTAATTCTGAGAATCACTATCCAGTCCTGCCTTGCACTCTGATGATCACAATGCAAATAACCACTGTGACTTGGCATAAGTTACTTGTCCCACTGTAAGCGTTCCCAAACCTCAATCTGAGAAACAGAAGCACAGGAAGAAGTGCCTGCATTTCTCTTTTGCTGAATAGGTTTGTGCCTTGGGATGTAGACCACTCCTAAAAAGCAAGGAAAGGAAGTGTCTGATGACTCCTTATTTGCCAGCCATTTGTATAGCTGTATAGCTCTGCCCAGTCAGAGCCACAGGCAGCCTTCTCTGGATTCATGATGTGCACACTGAAGCCGTGATTCTGCAAAGAGATATGCTTGTGTTTACTTTAAGGCAAACAGGCTATTTGGGTTTATATTTAACTTTTTCATCAGTGACTTGAACAAATGGACAGATGCCTCCTTGGAGAGTTTGCTGGTGACACAAAACTGGGGGGAGTGGTTGATTACCTCAGAGGTTTGATGGTGCAGCCCTTCAGAAGGGCCTTGACAGGCTGGAAACAGGGGCAGAGAAGAACAAGTTCAGTAAAGGCAAATGCAGGGTCCTGCCCCTGAGGAAGAACAACCCCAGACACTAGGACAGGCTGGAGGCTGCCCTGCTGGGAAGCAGCTCTGCAGAGAAGGACCTGGGGGTCCTGGTAGACAACAAGCCGTCCATGAGCCAGCAGTGTGTCCTTGTGGACAAGAAGGCCAATGGCATCCTGGGGTGCATTAGGAAGAACATTGGCAGCAGGTTGAGGGAAGTGATCCTGTTCCTCTGCTCAGCCCTGGCGAGGCCTCATCTGGAGAGCTGTGTCCAGTTCTGGGCTCCTCAGAAGAAGAGAGACATAGATTCCTTGGAGCAGGTCCAGCAGAGGAGAATGAAGATGATGAAGGGGCTGGAGTATGTCTCTTACAAGGAAAGGCTGAGGGAACTCGACCTGTTCAGTCTGGAGAAGAGAAAGCTGGGAGAAGAATTCACCAATGTCTATAAATAGCTCTAAGAATGGTGTCAAGAGAAAGTTTCCAGGCTCTACTTGGTGGTGGCGAGCAGCAAAAGGACAATAGGCAACATGAGGAAGAACTTCACTGTGTGGGTGCCTGAGCACTGGAAGAGATTGTCCAGAGAATGTTGTAGAATCTTTCCCACTGGAGATACTCAGGAGCCATCTGGACACAATCCTGTGCCATGTGCTCTAGGATGAACCTGCTTGAGTAGGGAAGTTGGACCAGATGACCTACTGGGGTCCCTTTCAGTCTCACCCATTCTTTGATTCTGTGTTTATTAAGAGAAAACAACAAAAAATAATGCTTACATTACCCCTGCCACAACAATACTAATAATTAAAATAAAACAAAACCAACTCAAAAATCTCAGTACTCACATGCATAAATTAAGACCTGAAGTGCTTTGGAATGAGAAGAACTGAACAATAAGGCCATGCTATAGATTTTCAGAGAGATAAAAAAGGACTAATTGCTAACTGACAACCAAAGATAGGAAGAGACTTGCTGATGTGTGTGTTCAGCGTGCAGAATGGGAGCTGATGTGAGGTGCTTACAGGGCATAGCAAATCTTGTAGACAAAACTGGGCAAAAGAAGCTCAGTGTTGATCTTAATCTTTTGATACTCAGGTCCTTCACCCATCTGTGAAGGGGATAGCAGAACTTTCATGTCTCGCCAGAGAGAGCATGGTAATGGAAGCAGTATATAAGGACTTAATGGGCTGAAAAATGATATTGTGTGATCCAAAGCACAGTAAAGGTTTTAGATATTCCTTGTGTGGAAATACATTTTCATGCCTCTTCAGCTGTTTTGTAATCGAGGTAGAAAACAGAGTCAATAAAAGTTTGGCATGATAGCTCTCTGAATAGCCAACAGAAAGTGAGTTTTCCCCTGGAAGCTCATTGAGTCAGCCTGTTTTCAGAACCCTTGTTAACCAAAGACATAAGTAATACAGTAAAACACAACTGACAAACCCAAACACAACATTCTCCTCTTTGATCTGTGTGCCAGATCTTTTATGTGCCATTTGAATATCAATCTGCAGCACACCTTTCTCCTATTTACTCTAGAATATGCAATGTACTGCAATTTGTGATGTTGATCAAAGGAATGACTTGATTGGGATGATTAAAGTAGGAAAGGAGACCCATGTGTTTCTCTTTTTCACAAGTGCATATGAGGGACAGAAATTATTGAGAACTATGTTAGGAGCTGAGGAAGCATCACACCACCTTCCCCACTTGGTCAGCAGGACTGTGAGCACAAAAAGGGCTCAGGATGAGTGGCACGCACATCTTAAACCATTCAATTCCATTTTCAGATGCAGAAAAAGATTTGCCACAGGGATCATAATGAAGGCAGGAGGACTGGGCTAATACCTCCAGGTAGAAAACTTGGTTTGGATTCCTTTGATAAGGAGGTGTGTAACAAATCACGGCATATTCCAGGAACCTAGAATTACTGTAGAAAGCTTAAGCTTTACACATCTCCTAATGAGTTTTTTTCTATAGTTCTTGGAAAGAGATTTTTTTTTTGTTGGATTTATTTTTGTTGGTGTTGTTGTTGATTTGGTTGATTGGTTGGTTTGCTGGGTTTGGGGTTTTTAAAATGTTTTTCCACATTGCTGCCTACCATTTGTTGTGTGGTATCTTCTTGCAAGATTTAGTCTTCAGGACATGGGAAATGTTCAGCAAATTTTCCTTGATCTCCTGCATCTCAGGGAGCTCCTTGACATTTTAATCTCCATTACAATTCACAGCAGCTATTGAGAGGCTATTTTAGAAGCCAAAAGTGACCTTCCTCATCTCTGAAAGACAAAATCTGTTGAAAGAACTCTATGTAGACATCTCACATCCTAGCTCCTCACAGTCATTTCTCCTAATCAATTTTTAACACTTTTTTGTTGTTGTTGGTTTTTTGTTTGTTTGTTTTGTGTTTGTTTTTTTTTCTGCATGCATTTTTGGATTTTGGTTTTTGTTTGTTTGCTTGTTTGGGTTAATTTTGTCTTTAAAGGAAAATGTGCAGCTAATTCAATTTGATGGTGGACACAACAGTCATAGTGAGAATTATCAGTACTCAGCCTTGTGTATGCATTCGGAGAACACAACTTAGGCATTCTGGACTTGTGTATGGTGTGATTCCCACAAGATGAAGCCAGTCTGACAGGCTCTTGCATAACTTTAAACACAGTCCTTGCAATTCAGATGTCATACTGGGGGCAGAAAGACTGAAAGAAACACTGCTGGTCAGCTGGTCAGAGCAACTAACACTGAAAATGGACCAAGTCTACTGGGGCTTTTCGCCACAATATTATTAGAAATTTCTCACTTGTCAACATAGAGGAAAAAAATTTCCTCTCCATGGATGGGCCTACATGCTTGTGTTCAGATGTAATTGTCAAGGTGTTCCACAGTGGCTCCCCTCCCTAGTGTGTACTTACATTTTCTTTGCATGAAGATGAAGGCATGTGAGTATGGGTGGGACTTATTAATGCAGTTCACAGTTGCATACAGCTTATTAAGATGTCACATAGAAAACATAGACATAAATGAATTTTTTCTATCATCTAGATTAAAATTGGTAATTTTTTTCTAATAATATACCATAGAACTCATTTCCCACTATTAAAGCAGAGATTAACAATTCACAGGCACTTTGGGAAAAAAATTCTAAAATTGTGTTTTAATTGAGATTTTTCTAGCTAAGTATTTTGTTATTAGTAGATTATAAACTTAACAAACCCAAATATATAAATCAGACACTTTGCTAGTACATTAGATAAAAACTATCTGATTATAAGCAGGTCATAATTTGCAGGTTTTGATTAACAGCATGGCTTTGCAAAACAGATATATATATTTTAGAGTGCTGCATGCAGACTTAGCTGACACAGAAAACAGCTAATTTGTTTATTTAATGGCATGTATCAACCAAAAGGAATTTTCACTTGCTTTTAGATCCTGTGAACAAGTTGGCATTTTCCCTGAAATTTATGGAATGTTTTTTCAATGAAATGTGAATCTTTTTAATAAATGTTAAGAAGAACATGGCATTCAGAGACTGCTGAATGTCTTAAATCATAAGCAAAGCAACACAGAGAATGTAACCCTCTTGATTCCATGAAACATTCTGAAAGGTTAATTCTCATAGCAACACAACTATAGCTTACCCACCTATAGTTTGCATTATATGCTTTTTATCATAATGCAAATCTGGCTTTTGGAATGGGATGAAAAATCACAAGTACAACTAGACCCTTTCCTGTCCTGCCAGACACTACCCTTTCTTTTTAAATTTTTTTTTTAATTTTTTTTTTTTGAGTGGCATCCATTTCCTTTGACCAGCGAGCAGAGTTTCATTTCAGGTTAGTATATTCTGATTCCAGTTTTCTTCTCCAGCCCCATTATTTAATGGAACAGTCTTTTGGAAATTCAGAAGAGACAATATTCCACAGCATGAGGCACCCACTTTTAAAATCAGATGGCTTGGAAAGCTCACTCATCCAAGCACACTAATTGGTTGAACGCTCGTGAGTACTTTATCATATTATTTTCAAGGACTGCCCTAAATACTAGGAAGCAAGCCATGGTTCCGGCGATTAGTGCCAGAAAGCTGAATGTTAATTATTGCTGGTCTACATTGGTACAGTGGCTGATTATCTGTCGCAAATTTCAGAAATAGACTATTGAAAGAACTAATTAAAATCCAATTATTTATATTATGAATTTCCGATCAATTCAGCACAAAGGTTGATCACACATTCTTTTATAGTTGTTTAGAATAGCATGGAAAATTATCAGTTTACTAGAAAGCTTTTACCAATGCAATAGAAAAGATTTTGGTACTGACATTACATAGGATGGGAGAAAGAAATAATAGGTATTAATTTGATTTCTGTGAGAGCAGAAATTTCAGATCAAATTTTTTTCTTGCCAAAAGATCCAACTTTCCTGAAGGTTGACTTCTTCTGACAAAAGCAACCTAAATATATTTTCAAATATCTTCCTTTTAAATTGAATTTCTCCTCTTTATCAAATTATTACTGCAAATTACTATACATGTATTGCTACATATTTTCAACAATCTGAGGCTATGTATGTTAATTTTGATTATGTGTATGACCTAAGCTTGATTAGCCACTCATATTATAATTACTATTATTATTTTATTTTATTTTATTTTATTTTATTTTATTTTATTTTATTTTATTTTATTTTATTTTATTTTATTTTATTTTATTTTATTTTATTTTATTTTATTTTATTTTAGTTCTTAAACTGCTCTTGTCTCAACCCCTGGGTTTTAACATTTTTTTTCCTGCTGTCCTTCCCATCCCACCTGGGGAGAGTGTGACTAAGCAACTACATGGTTTTTAGTTGCCATCTAGAGTTAAATGATGACAACCACAAATCCAGTTCATTAGTATTTGTCAGTCACTTCCAGCCAAAGCAGAGAATTTTATGGAAGCAGATGAGGAAAAAGAAACACGTGGCAAATCCGATGGCTCTAATTAAGTATTTTCAGGTGAATAAGAGTATCTCCAAACAGAGTTGAGGGATCTCATTTGAGGTTTTTACTGCTGAGAATTTTGAAAATTAATTGCTGACAGATAGCTGAGATACTTTGGAACTCTCGTTGACTTAGTTGATAAAGCCACAGTATGGTGCTGCCTTTCATAAAATGAAATCAATGTATATATTGTAACAAATATGTTTTCAACCAGAACAGATATCTTTTATGGATAAATTACTGTGATGAATAATAGAATACAACTGCTCAGAGATTTTTTTGATACCTTTGTTATTGCACTTTTTCGAATTTCTCTAGCTTCTGTCTTCACTCAGTCACCAAGCTTTGCTATATCTCATTCTGCTATTACAATTTTTTATTGCCAGTTATTTTAAGACATTATTATTAAATGCCTATAGATAGTTTTAATCTGTGATAATATTACCTCTCCTAATTCTCTTTTAATCTTTGGTGAAAAGATTTGTTTCACAATCCTTTAACCATCTTTGTGGATTTTTTATAAGTTTCTCCCAATGTAGCAATATTCTTTCCTTGCAATGCAACTGTCCAAAAATGAGGACAATAACTGAATTTCAACCACATCACTACTAAATACAGAGATAAGATTTCTAGTTCTAACCCCTTTTCTTGGAAGTTAACTGGTATAATAAAAAATTGTAATTTTTTTAATGATCCGCATTGATTGATCTGCTGACCTTTTTAATTAACTGAGTCCAGATTGAAAAGTTCTGTTTTGTTTACATGAATAAAATCAGACTGAAAGGCCCATAACTAGGCAGATAATTTCTGTTTATACTTTCCAGTTATTGAAACAACATTCTTTTTCTTCCAAATCTTTGTAATTTGCTTTTCTTCTAAGACCTACTGAAAAATCAGCATTTATAATTATCAAAGTTCTGGGCCAGATTTTTAAGAATTTTTAAGCCTACTATTATACTATATTATAATTTGATGCTAAGTGGGAAAATGTCTCTCTCTAGAGTTTCAGGCCGTTACTCTTAAGAATTGTAAATTGGGTTTTTCTCGTGTGAGTCATATTGACTTAATTGCTATCATCAGACAAGCAGAAAAATTCTTCCGATAAATTTACTTAAAAATTCTAGAAAAATAATTGTTTAGTGGAAATTCATCTCTTTCAAGCTGCTTTCTGAAATGTATTGCCTCAAGTAGTGATGTTAATGCCACCAGAATTATGAAAATGACTGCATATTTGAATACATGAAGCACTTAGCCACAGAAATAAGTGGAAATTTATCTGTTAAAAAAACAAAACAAATCTAAAATATACATTTTAGAAAAGAAAACAAAATCAAAACTGAGATATTGACTCACATATATTGACTTAAAACTCATGCCAAATTTAACACTAAACTGTGTAACAGAACATATTCACAGTCATTAACAGTTGCCACAGACACATAAGTCTTCCTAGTTTATTACCATCTAAAAAGAAAATATTTCAGACCATAGCTACAGTTTCTTAGCCAAAGTTGAGACAGATAGGATCAGCTGTACATTGCATTTTTAACAACACTGAAAAGAGTTTTCTGGTTAGAAAATGTTTCTTAGGAATTACAGCACGATCACTTCTGAGTATGCTTAAGTAAAGGGATGTGTCAAATAAAGCTATTTCAAAGAGTGTTTACCATGCCATAAAACTATACCATAGAGTACTTATAATGCTCTGATGATCTTAGCAAGTCCTCAGCTATAAACACAATGAAGATGCTCTTGAAATCCAGCCCTGGTTAACTTACAGTGGTGCATCAAGATTTCTAAGTGCTCTTGACATGGTCTCCCTCTGATACTCTTAAGTATTGGGGAAGTTTTTTAATGGGTCACACAGAAAAACTCCTTAGATATTAAAGCCACGAAAATTAGCTTACATCACCAAGTACAACATGCTTATTTGGCTCCTGAATCAGCAGCTGTAATGTCCAGATTTTAAAAGATTTTCTCTTGGGTCACATGCGACACTATGGTAGGGACTTACAAATTACCTGTGTATAACTCTTCATTTATAGAAATATGTGCATGTAGTTCTAAAGCTTTCCTGGTATTCTAGAATGAAATCTTCTAAGGATCCTGACTATTGTACAAGCCTGTTTTCATTTAAATCAACAATAATTGCTTAACAATTTTTAAATATTAAAGCAGAAGGCAGAAAAGAATGGGAGGATCTGGACAAGATAGCAAATCAAAATAATCAGTGATTCAAGCTGAGCACTTGATACTCATAGTCTGTCCCTTTTAAAAAAGTTCCTTCAGCATTGGAAAATTTAATTATGATGCAAGTTCACACAAGTATCTGAGTATGAAAACATGCAGAGATGCACCTACTGGGATTTTCAAGAGGACTTAAATGTGTAGAGGTTCTTGCAAATAACAACAGCAGCATTTTACCAAGGAAGGCAAGCATATTTTTATAAAATTTATATCTAATTGTTCAAGTGTCTTACAAAGCTGAGCAACGCTACAACTAAAGCTGAGTAAAAATTAACTCAAAAGCATTAAAAGCTAATTTTTTTTTGAGTGGATCAGTAAGTAGGTTTAGCTGAAAACACTTTAGCTCTCATTCTGCTCCTAAATTAACCCCTTTCCTTATGGTGTAATGCACTCTTATATGCTGCCATTCTCATGGTGCTTTGTTGCCTTTCATACAAAAAGAGCAAGATCAAATTTCTAAAAGATTTTAAAGGACCTTTTCTTTTGGTTTCTGGTCCTCAGTGGACTTTGGCTAATTAACTAAAAATGAATAAAATATTCCTGTGGGTGTTATTCTTGAAACAGAGGGAAAGATTTCAATCAGTGTGATATTTTTTATTCTCCTGAGAGAAACAGGAGTATGGTTACAATGGTTATTCTGTTTGATAAGGTTTTTGGTGAAAAAAAATAAAAATGAATGACCAGTTTTAATCCAGGGACAGATCTACATTCAAATTGTGACAGAACTTCATTTCACAATTTTCCCTCTCCTTTTTCTACACCCCTCTTCCTTTTGTGATTAAGTAATCCTGTTCAAAAGTGAATGGAGTTGGGGTCATTTAACATCTGTAGAATATCAAGGAATTTTCAGAAGCATTAATTGACTACATCTTCAGCAAACATTTTAAGTGCTTTGACAAGTGGGACTTGGCTCTTTCAAAAGGGCAGTAGGGCAGATTACTATTATCATTATCATTAGGTAGGTGTGCTCACAGATGCAACAAAATGTTGCATGATCACATTTAGGAACTCAGAATCAGGCAGAAGCATGATGAACTTCTGAAAGTACCATGTCTATTGAATGCCTCAGCTGCCACACGCATTAAGACTTAGCACCACGGACAAGTCATCCCTTTGTTTGTCATTGTCATGACATGAATTGTATATATCCCAATATTCCTTTTCCTGTATTAATTTGGATTATCACACTGTAAGAGTCGTGGTGAAAATCCAGAAAAAAACCATTTTCAACTAAGTGTCCTTGCAAGGAAAGCAGTTAAGTCAAGGTCACCTTGTTTTCTGCACAAAACCCAAGTGAGTGTTGGTGCACACATGCACAGCCACATGAAGTAACTTCTTCAGCCTCAACACCTGAACCTCTCTGATTTTTGCAAAGTAGATTAAATGTCACTGGGCTAGAGTTAGAGCTCTCAATGGAGCGACTATATAGTGTGTAGATATATATATATATATATATATATATGTATATTATAACTGTATGTATGTTATATATATTTAGTATAGATACATTGCATTATATATTATAATAAATATATCAAATTGAATTCAGTGGCTAAGGAGGATGTAACCTTAAATGAGTGATTAATCTTAATTTAATTGGATTAATTTAATTTAATTTAATTATTTAATTTTCCTTGGAAGAATCCTATGGGAACAGGCACTGCAAGGAAGAAGGGTCCAAGAGAATATGATTATATCCAAGAGTCACTTCCTTTAGACTCAAGAATGTTGCATCCTGATGAGCAAGAACTCGGGCAAAGGGGACAAGATGAATAAACTACTGTCATTACCCAGGCACAAGCAAAGAACAGACAGGAGATTGAAGCAGGGTCAGGCCACTTGGAAGGAATACAGAGAGGCTGTCAGAGTAAGTAGAAATGAAACAACAAAGGCCAAGGCCCCTCTGGATTTAAAATCGGCCAAGGATGTCAAGGACAAGAAGAAGGGCTTTTTGAAATACATCAATAACAAGAGGAAAACAAAGGATTACATGGACCCATTACTAAATGGAGGGGGACCCTGGTGACAGAGGATGCAGGGAAGGAAGAGTTTTTGAATGCCTTTCTTTTCATTGCTCTTCATTGACAATACTAGCTCCCAGGAATCTCTGACCCTAACAACCAGGGTAAAGGAATGTCAGAAGGAAGATTCCCTTGATCCAGGAGAATTGGGTTAGAGAACATCTAGCCAAAACTGACATCCACAAGTCTGTGGGCCCTGATGAGATGCATCCACGAGTGTTATGAGAGTTGATTGTGAGGCCACTCACAATCATCTTTGAAAGGTTGTGGCAGTCAGGAGAGATGCCTGAGGAATGGAAGAAAGCAAATGTCACCCTGGTCTTCAAAGAGGGCAGGAAGGAAGGCCCAGAAAATTACTGTCAATCAGCCTCACCTCAATCCCTTGAAAGGTGAGGGAGTGCCTCATTCTGGAGGCCGTCTCTAATGACTTGAAGAACAAGGAGATGATCAGGAGCAGTCAGTATGGATTCACTAAATGTAAATCATGCTTAATGACTATGATTGCCTTCTACAATGAAAAACTACCTTGGTGGATGAAAGGAGAGCCATGCATATTGTCTACCTTGACTTCAGCACTGCTGCCGATGCCGTCTCTCACAATATCCTGACTGGTCAACTCAGGAAGTGTGGCCTGGATGAGTGGTCAGTTGGGTGGATTAGGAATTACCTGAAAGTACAGCAGATCCCACAGGGTCACAATCAGTGGCACAGGGTCTAGTTGGAGGTTTGTCAATAGTGGTGTCCCACAATGTTCCATACTGGGCACAATATTGCTTACCTTGAATTCAATGAATGTCAGTGACTTGGAAAAAGGGACAGATGTCTCCTTGGAGAGTTTGCTGGTGACACAAAACTGGGAGGAGTGGTTGATTACCTCAGAGGTTTGATGGTGCAGCCCTTCAGAAGGGCCTTGACAGGCTGGAAACAGGGGCAGAGAAGAACAAGTTCAGCAAAGGCAAATGCAGGGTCCTGCCCCTGAGGAAGAACAACCCCAGACACTAGGACAGGCTGGAGGCTGCCCTGCTGGGAAGCAGCTCTGCAGAGAAGGACCTGGGGGTCCTGGTAGACAACAACCTCTCCATGAGCCAGCAGTGTGTCCTTGTGGACAAGAAGGCCAATGGCATCCTGGGGTGCATTAGGAAGAACATTGGCATCAGGTTGAGGGAAGTGATCCTGTTCCTCTGCTCAGCTCTGGTGAGGCCTCATCTGGAGAGCTGTGTCCAGTTCTGGGCTCCTCAGAAGAGAGACATAGATTCATTGGAGCAGGTCCAGCAGAGGAGAATGAAGATGATGAAGGGGCTGGAGTACGTCTCTTACAAGGAAAGGCTGAGGGAACTCGACCTGTTCAGTCTGGAGAAGAGAAAACTGGGAGAAGAATTCACCAATGTCTATAAATAGCTCTAAGAATGGTGTCAAGAGGAAGTTTCCAGGCTCTTCTTGGTGGTGGCGAGCAGCAAAAGGACAATAGGCAACATGAGGAAGAACTTTACTGTGTGGGTGCCTGAGCACTGGAAGAGATTGTCCAGAGAGTGTTGTGGGATCTTCCCCACTGGAGATACTCAGGAGCCATCTGGACACAATCCTGTGCCATGTGCTCTAGGATGATCCTGCTTGAGCAGGGAAGTTGGACTAGATGACCCACTGTCGTCCCTTCCAACCTTGCCCATTCTTTGATTCTGTGATTCTATAACTGCCTGAAAGTTCATGCTCTGATCTAAAATACTTATAGATCTCCATATAATCTTGAAAGAAATTAGGGCATCGCCTGAAAGGCATTGCTTGTATTTTAGCTACCAGTTTTAGGATTGAATGAGCATCTCGGCCTATCTCTTTCCCTGGACTGGTGTGAGTACCAGAACTAATTCAGACTAGTTTCCTACATATATATGTCAAAATCGGAGACAAAACTGCCTTGAATGGCCTGAACAGCAAAGGGTCACACCCAGATAAGGAAGCTGTTTATAAATGATAAACATCACTTTTTGCAGTACAGATCTCCAGACACTGGAGCAGGGTGCCCAGAAAAGCTGTGAATGCCCCATCCCTAGAAGTGTTCCTGGTGAGGCTGCAGGGGGCTTTGGGCACAGTCTATTGGAGGGTGTTTCTGGCCATGGGAAGTGGGTCGGAACTTCAGGGTCCCTTCCAATGCTAAACGTTCTATGATTCAACAATAAACAAAGAAAAAATTTGCAAAGACTTTACTACTACTACTCCTGTCCCAGGTTCCTCTAAACCTGGTATTCTGTTCCCTTGGTGGAGGGATGCTCCAGATAGGTGAAACACAGTATTTTGCATATAATTTTGTCACATGATGTAAAATTTTCTTCAAAAATATAGCTGATAATTATTATATGCTTTGCAGGATGAAGAAAAACACAAGTAACTATCACAGTGTTGCCTATACCAGATTAAACTTCAAAGCTGATCTTTTTAACGGAACTTTTTTTTCCATGAAGTTTTCCAATAGAATAGCCCGCAGCAATAATTTCCATGCGTGAATTGTATTCCATGGAGATATGTTTCTGTAAACCAGTTTTTCCATCCTCTTTTAAGAAAAATCAATTTTTCTTCCAAGGCTAGATTAATAAGCTATACCTGTTACAATGAATCTCTTTTACTGTTTCCCTCAGAGACTTGAACACCTTCTAGAATGGTGTAAATTAAAGTGAGCCCAGATACTTTCCTATGCTTTCCATCTCCTGCTGTTTTCTTCCTTTTCCCTTTGCTTTCTCCTATTCACTTGTTCATTTTCTCTTAATCTGAACATCAGGTCTCCTCCTGTTTTGCCACTGTGCCTGCATTTGTGGGTCTCTGGATATCAACAAGCAAAATAGAACACAAAATCGAAGAATGGACTTTACCCAGGTGTAAATGCAAAATATATTTTTCCTCTATTCTTTCCAATTCTGCATTAGGAGTGTAGACTCACTCAATGATTAAAGTATAGCATATACAGTTTTATATCTCTCTTGATTATCATTCCACTTCGCTAAGTTTTGCCTTTGAATGTTTGATTGTGACACTTCCAGAAGATTCTTTAAGATTATTCTGCACAGAAAAACTTTTTTTTCAGGTTTGTAAGGTTCTTCACATCGGTTGGGGCAGCCCCACAGACAAGAACAGGTTGAAAGAAAGAATATTAATAAGACATTCTTTTTCTTGTCTCCTTTCAAATTTTTTATCAAACAGTCAGGTATAATTTGAACTTTACAGAAAAAGGATTAAACAAGAAAATCTTTGATGAAAGTATTTTTAAGTCATTTCCTAGCTGTGTACTTTTCTGTTTTCCTTAGCAATAATTTCTAGATTGCCACATGTAACCACAAATTTAATGTGACCCTATTGACCTAAGTGTGCACAGAGATCAAATGCCATTTCTAAAATGGGTATTGTTCTTCACCTATATAGGGATGTTTTTCTAATGTAATATTTATTCTGTTATTATGTGACAGCATTCCTCTTCCAAAACCAGGAGTAGAGCTTGTTTTGGACTTTTGTACCCTAATTTCAATAGCCTATTGAAGAAGTGTTTATGGTACGACTTAGAAACCCCTTAGTACTGGAACCAGTCATAGGAAACATGCCTGTAAGGCATCTCAAGAGCTTATCTATTCCACGCTGATCCCAAGGGGGTTCCCATACCCCTTCCTGACAGACATCTGCCTAATCAGTTCTTAGAGACCTCCAGTGATAAACATCCCACATTAAGGAAGTCTACTCTGATGCTGAACTGTCCTTGCACTTAGAAGACTTTTTCTTATGCTTAAGAATGATTTACTTTGCTCTAATTTGCCCCCAATGCCTACTGCTTCAATTGCAACACACAGGGAGAATGGTGCATGCCCTTCTTCTCCATAGTCTGCCTCTTTCTTCCATATAAGGGAGAATATTACTTGTTCTTTCTAAATAATTAGCAACTCAAATGATGATGTAGGAAATCTCTGGCTTTGCATAATAGAATAGTTTTTGAGCACATACTTACAATGCCCTCTACTGGGTTGGAATGCGAGATTTAACAGAGCACTCATACCTGGTCAATAGCTAATCCTTTCTATAAATATATAAATTTATCTAAATAGGATGCACAAACTACTGCAGACTTTTATAAGAATGATCTTGGCCAATAGCAGACAGCATGTTATTTCTCTTCTGATTTTTTCTATAATCTTGTGTAAAGATGCATCTGAAATGTTAAAGTTCTTAATTTATCTTTGTTACCCTCAAAGTAGCGTAAACATGTTGATAATCAAAACTACAAAGGAACTTCTTCCATTGAAACTTGTTACAACGTGATTGATTGAGGCCTGGTTTTAAAACTACTTCTTATCTTGGTAGAAAACAGAGCTGAAGAAAATGCTAAGAATATTAGTAGTGAAATGCATTGCCAGTAGCTGGGCCTTTATTTGGATCAAGAAGAGAATTATTGTGTTAAGAGGACTGGCATCTCCTCTTTCCATTTTACTGCAAAATAAAATTATTTGCTTCAAACTGACATCAGCTGATGTCTTGGCCTGTGGAAAACTGGCTCCAGGCTGAGGCATATTTCTGCATTTGAACAAAGGCACTCCCAGAGTAATGACATTTTTATTTCACACAGTGACCCAAATGGATTGGTACTTTTTGTTGTTGTTGTTGTTCCAAAGAGGCTTTAATTGATTAGCTTTGCTGGAGGCCTGATGGAAAACTAGTGACAGAATACTCTCAATGAAAGAAGTGCAGCCTTTAAAAATAAGGTTTTTATAAACATCTTCTGAAATACATCCTAAACTGGTAGAGAACTTAATAGTAATTAGATTCGGAAATGTGCATTAAGTCTTTTATGTCTATCTTCTGTGAGCAAATTACTATTTCCTGTGCAGGAAAATCTCAGGATATTTAATTTAGAGTAATTTTTGATGACTCTGTAAAAATAGTTTCATTTTGCCACACAGGAATGCAGTTCTTTCCTTTTACTGTTTTTAATGAAAAGATAAATGTTTTCTTGGCTAACTGAAATAATTAATGAAACCTTCCCAAACCAAAAACCCAACCGTGTATTCCTGTTTATATTTGTTTGTTTGTTTCTTGTGATCCTGAGATGCTGTATGGAGGGAAACTGATCTGTAGGATCCATTAATTCTCATGGCTCAGCAGAAGAAAGATTTCCAATGCCTTCATTAACTGCACCTGTGCAAAGCCAGAGAATTGACATAGGTATCTCTGGGGACATAATTCACATGGGAAAATCTTCATTGCTGGTGACAATGTGCAAAGTGGAAATAACCAAGCCTGTACCTTAGCTCTCAGGCCAAGTGTTCAGGGCTGACAGCTGTCAGGGACATCTTGAGAATAGAGGCCTGTGAAGTAATTGAGCCTCAGCAATCTTCAACATGTTACCAAGCTACTTTTTGAAATGCCATTGCATTCAAAGTGATTCAAGATCTGGAATTTCCTCTGGGATTTTCTTTGAGCAAGTTCCAGAGATAAACAGACCATGCATTTGATCTATGTTTCCAGATTCTGTATGTATTTTCTTTTCTATAATTCAGTTCATTTTATTTTATGCAGTATGTAGCAGATTTATACCTCAGAAAGATATGTTATCTTAACACCACTGTTTCTCCCTGCAAAATATTTCAGGAGAAAATGGAAAATTCCATAATAAGGAAGGTAGAAAAGTACTTTTGCAGACTATAAACAATTCTCAAACAGTGACACTGTTGACACTTGATGTGTGGCTTGAAAAATTTCAAAATAAGTTACAAAGAGAATGGATTTGGTAATCTTACATGCCATCTGTTTCTTAAGCCTTTTGACTGTACCCTCGAGTGAAACCTAACTGGATACTGAGCCCAGAAGGTAGGGATTTGAGGGAAGGTGTGATTTGCTCTCATACTGCAAAGAAAACATGAGTCTGCAAAGGTCTAACTTCTCTGCATTTCCCAATTAAGCGGACAGGCAAAAAGAAGGTGAAGCTAGAGGCACTTGGATGTTTGTATTCTTTCTCTGGAAACAGGGATCTAGGCTGGGAGTTGTCATGGTTATGCCCAAAGGGGAGGATGAAGTGTTGCATCCTGAGCCTACTGAGCAAAATGGTGCTGCCCTTTGCTTTTTCAGGAACAATGTGATGGCATTGTGCATTCAGTTAAGCTCCCCTTTCCTTAGTTCTTCTAACTCACTTCCAACTCTTTCCTCTCACATGATTATGTGGTTATGAAGTTTGCCTAAATTCTATTAATGAACATCACTGACCTGAATATCCAGCTCACAACAAAGGGAGGCTTTTTCATGTGACTGACTTTGTCTGGGTCAACAACTCTGAGCAAGACACTTTTAGAGTCTGAAGGAGTAAGAGCAATTCCTGTAGCATCACACCTTTCCAGGCAACACCTTTATGCAGCACAGGCATTTTTAGTAAAAAAATTGGTTTGTTTGGGTTCTTCAAGCCACCTATTACGGTGGCTGCTGACTGAGTAAAAATGCTTTTCTGCCCCTGAACAAAAAAAGTTATTTATCTGAGAAATTTTAGGTTATTGGGTATTATTAGCAAAGATCAGAAAAATGTAGCAGCAGTTTGTTCCTTTGTTATGTCTGAGCAGAATGAAATTCATCCTGTTTCTCTTACCTGCACTTCTAGGCATCAGCACAAGAAGGCACTAAAACACTACAATTCTTCATCCATCAGTCTAACAGGCGTTTGCTGCTGATGTTCCTCCAGACAGACACACTGCACAAGCTAACAGCAAAGAATAGAGTGTTGTTTAAACTATTATTCAGTGCATCATGCGTTTAGTTCTCATTTACATTTCTGCAAGCATCCCTCAATGTGCTGCTGTGTTTGGGAGTGCAGGTTTTCCATGTAGATCTATGAGAAAAGCCCAGCTGCAGACAGCTGTCCCTGGGCCTCTTTCGCTGGTGAAACAGACAATTAGTTGGATAATCAAAAGGAAAAAAACATCTACTGCCATGAAAATCCAGGCAATGGTATGGAGCTTGAAAAAGAACACAACAGGGTGATTCTTTAATTACATATTATGAAGATGTTTTAGAACTAAATACACTGAAGAAAGTGAGGCAAAAAGAAGCAGCATATTTCAGTCTCACTTACGTTCATAGGATAATTTTGGATTTCTATTTATACAAATAGTATGAGGATATGGCCTTGAGATACTAATTTATCCAGAAAGAACATCTTTGGTCAAAGTCTTACACTATTATGCTCCCCATAAATCAAGAAGGGCCACAGCAAAATGAAGGAAAGCAATCTACCTGGATGAGCTAAAGGGGATGAAACCAGTGATAGCATTTCATTTCAGGTTGTATTTACTTTACTCTGGTGCATATGAGATGCAGAACAGTGGGGAAAGAGTGGTTCTGTATTGTTTTGATGGCCCCAATTTCTAAGTGTTAGCACTTCAAAGGGCAGCAGGTGCTAATGAGATTCCCATCAAAGCAACCTAATTTATGTTGACAAGATTGCAGAAAGTATCTCAGATATTTAATCATGGGACAAGCATGGGGTAATTTTTTCAGAAGAAAAAGGAGATATGTCAATAGAAATATGACTTGGCCTTGCTACCATGCTGCTGCTCAAGGCATGTGGGGATGAAATCAATCTCATGCTCTACCTAGTGCACTCAGTACAAGTGGCAGAAAACTTTGTAGGAAATTTGCTCACAGAGCTCTGACTTTGGAAACAGAAGAAATTCTCTGAACCTGTGGGAAGTACTTCAGACTGATGTTTCTGCATCACCTCTTCAAGAAAAAGGAATGCACCACATGAACTTGACAGGGAAAATTTTTCAAGAGGTGGGAGTTCTCAGTAGTACTAAATCCAACATCTCCCCAGACAATGTGTAGCAACATGAATTCTGCCATAATAACTTATATGGGTAGGGAATTGGACAAGATGAAATTCATAGGTACTTTCAAACATATACTAGTCTATAAATTTTAAAAGTTATATTGGATTAAAAAATTAATTTTGTGCAGTCCTCTACAAAATCAGATATAAATTGGGTATTATCTGAATGGCCTGCAAAATCAATTGTTCAGTACAGGATATTGAATAACCAATTACTAATCTTTGATATTGGCATAAGATACCAGGGGTTTCTTTCTCAAAATATTTTCTGTGTGGGGTTTTGTTGTTGTTGTTGTTTTTGTTTTTGTTGTTTTTGTAGTTTTTGTTGTTTTTGTTGTTTTGAAATGCGTAACTTCAAACATCCTAGAAATGTATTTCTCTTTCAAGGATTGTTTTAAAAGATTTTACTGTTTGGGTTTTTTTAAAGAATTGCCTTTAGGTTTTAGCAAAATCAGGGTTGCAGCCCCTTAGCTACTGAACACTGAATTCCTGAAGCAAATTGCTCAATCCTCTGTTTTTTAGATACCTCTAGGTATGTACATGTTTTCAGGATGATGTGGGCCTTTCATACCTGCTGCTTTTCTGCCTTCTGTTGAGTTAGAGAATAATGTTCATAAAGAACATAGTAATAATATCTAGAAAAAGAGACATGAATAGATATGTGACAACTTAATTTCTCAGACTAAAAGGAAGACTTTTAAAATGCCCAGAGATGTACGAGATTATCATAAATAACCATCAAAAATACCAAGAATATTTGCATACATAAATCTACATAGTTAATATATATCATTTCAATTTGGAGAGTCTTTGAAAATCAATGGTGCCATCAGCATGGTGGTATAATGCAAGTGATAGACTTAATTAGGAAATGTTGTATACCAAGCCCAAACACTAAGGTATATAGTAGAAAAGGTGTATAGAATAAGGTATACAGAATGCTTGAAGGAATATATATTTCACACTAAACACACTTAAAACAAATATTCCCTGCTCTTCAGCCAATTATTTGATGCTTAGGTATGTTTTAAGTACTACAATTCACACATTGGAGATTTTGAAAAAAACTCTCTCTGTGAATGTAATTTTGGTGCTTATAGCTTTGGTTGATGTGAATTGTTATTGTTAATGTTTATTTTGTCATTTCTAATGTAACTCAGGACCTGAAAAGGTAGCACAAGCTAATCACAGCGAAACTGTGTGAATCAGATGCATAGAACAATTTTGAGCTGAAGACAAAAAAATGCAGCTTCATTAGAAAGAGAATCTGTGACCCTGGTAACTTGCACGTGTTGTGCCTGACATACTTGACCCACATAAATTTATAAAAGTTGTTGCATCAGGGGACTTAATTCTGATGAGAATCTGTAGTCTTGTACTGCACCATTAAATCTGATGGGAAAATTACTGCTCAAATCAATAGGAATAGAAATGAGAGTTCTGTAATTTGAATGGGTAAATGGATTAATAGATCTGTTGAAAAAGAAGAAAAAAAAAGATGGAGTCCATGAAATATATTTAATTGTCAAGGACACATTTTGGACTTGAAAACTTAAATGCCTGATGAAGCTCCTGTTGGAGTTCAACAAATGCCAGCATTTTTTAGTCAGACTAGCAACTGAGGGATACTCACAACTTTTGCTCTTTAAAGGCTATAAAGATCAAAATGCTCTTAACAAATATATAACTATAAATTATAAATATATAAGGATCCAAACACTAAAAAAAAAAAAGACCACATTTCATTGTGTTCTACAGATCTTTACCAGGAAATCAAATTAACTTTTAATTTGTTTGTTTGTATTTTAATTCCAGTTTATTTACCAACACAGGACTATGGAGAAAAATACCAACAAAGTAGAACCTCTTTGTGCTGTCCAGCTCTACACCTGCTCTGAGAAACTGAAGGTGCCACGTTGTTATGACGGGAGAGCTAATAAACTCCATCTTTTAGATGGATATTCATTCACTAGGTGACTGAGAAATAAAGCCTTTGTTGTAATTTGGAGAGACTTCTGTCTTTACGGGACAGGTCAAGTTTAAAGCCATAGCATATCTTTATTGTTTTACTAGGTGTCTATTTTTGGTTTTTTATTCCCTTTACCTTTTATAAAGATCATTGGTGTTTGTAGTGTCTTTGAGTTCTATTTTCAAGTTCTCATTCTTGCCTTTCACCTGTGCAGCAAAAGGCCTTGCTTAAGTTCTGTCTCAGCAGTGGACTTCTGACAGAAGAAAGGCTTATGATTTCATTGAATGTCTACTGGGGAGCTTGCAAACTCTTATTTTTAAAAGCACAGCTGAGAAACAGAAAAGACGAACCAGAAGACTAAATGAAAATATGAAATTACATTTATAGAAAAATCTGTTCTCAGCCTGAATTCAGTGCGTATTCCCTCCCTAAAATAAATCAAGGAAATAAAATAACTGTACAGAGTCTGGAGAGGTGTTGATCTAGAAATTTGAAACAAAAGAGTCTAACAAAATCAGGACCTGTCTAGACCAAAATTACTGAGAAGTATTTCAATTTCAGACATTAATCTTCAGAGACATGATTGCTGTACAAGATTGGCAAGCAACTAAGGAGAAGATAATATCTCAAAGTGGCTGGTCTGCTACAGTTTCTATAGAATTCAAAAATGCACTGGATTCTTCAAAAAGAAAAGGAAGGTGAAATGATTCTCGTTGAAAGAAGCTTTATCTCACTGCATACAGCAGAGAGGATAATGTAGATTTGGGACTTTCAAGCCTCTTCGCAAACTGATAAAACAATCAGATAAATCACTATGATTTCTCAAAGCCCAGCCCTTGGTCACAACTCTCTGACAAAGACTCAGAAGTCCCAGGTGTTTCCATGTTGAACGGATGGAGACTTTATAGACAGTTGCAATATGTCAAAGCAGCCTTGCCAAGGCACATCACTTGAGAGTGTTGCTGTGTTGTATTTCTTTACTTTTCAGTTTTGGTTGATAAAAAATCCCCTAGAAAATATGTTTTTCTTCCAACAGTCATGAGATCTTTTTGTCCTGTGGTAGATGGAAATTAGGTTTAGTTGTGATCTTTCCCAAAATACCTGAAAAGATGAAATATACATAATAAAGTCTTCCCAACAACTTCTGTATAGAGGTCATAAGCATCACTTTGGTTCCCTGGCTCCCACAGATATGAACTTCTTCAGAATTTTTTTTGATACCTAGACTTTAGAAAAAACTTCGTCACTGTCTCTCACAGCATTCTGCTGGCTGCTCATGGCTTGGACAGGTGTACTGTTCGCTCAGTAAAAAATTGGCTGGATGGCTGGGCCCAGGGAGAGGTGGTGAATGGAGCTATGCAGCTGATATCCAGTCAGTGGTGGTGAATGGAGTTATATCCAGCTGGTGTCCAGCCATAGGTAGTGTTCCCCAGGGGTCAGTGTTTTGGCCAGTCCTGTTTAACAGCTTTATCCATGAGGCGATCTTTGTAGATCTTTAGAACATCTTTATGAACAAGGAGATTGAGTGCACCCTCAGACAGTTTGCAAATGACCCCAAGCTGGGTGGGAATGCTTATCTGCTGGAGAGTAGAAATGCTCTTCAAAGGGATTTGGACATGCTGGATCAATGGGCTGAAGCAAATTTTATGAGATTCAACAAGACAAAATGCTGGGTCCTTTTGGGTCATGAGAACAACAAGCAGTGCTCCAGGCTTGGGGCAGAGGATCTGAAAAACTGCCTGGTGGAAGAAAAGCCATCAGTGTGGTGAAGAGGGCCAAAGGCATCCTGCCTTTTAGCAGAAATAGTCTGGCCAGCAGGACCAGAGCAGGGATAATGCCCCTGTACTCAGCACTCTGTCTTTACTTTGCACCTTGAATCCTGAGTTCAGTTCTGGGCCACTCATTCCAGAAGGACATTGAGGGGCTGGAGCTTGTCCAGAGAAGGTCAACAGAGCTGGTGAAGGGTCTGGTGCACAAGTCTGATGAGGAGAAGCTGAGGGAACTGGGGTTGTTTAGCCTGAAGAAAAGGAGGCTCAGGAACACCTTTTCATTCTCCACAACTGCCTGAAAGGAGGACATAGCCGGAATAGTTCTCTTCTAGTTACTCATAAGCAATAGGACAAGAGAAAATGGCCTCAAGTTGTACCAGAGGAAGATTAGATTGGATATTAGGAAAAGCTTCTCCGTGAAAAGGGCTGTCAAGCACTGGAAGCTGCCCAGGGAAGTGGTGGAGTTCCCATCCCTGAAGGCATTTAAAAGGTGTGTAGGTGTGACACCTATGGACATGGTTTTAGTGGTGGACTCAGAGTCCTGGGTCAACCATGGGACTCAATTACTTTAGAGGTGTTTTTACCCCAAATGATTCTATAATTTTGTGATTTTTAAGCATTTCTTGGAGGGAAAATATGTACCCTGGAAAGAGTTAAGCATCCCATTTCATGATATAAGAAAATCAGGGAAATACCAAATGTACTCTTGGCCTAAAAAGAAGCTTTCTCTTTTTCTTCTCAATATAAAAAACCAAAGGGCCTTATCTTTATCTAGTAATGGGAGAAAATATATGCATAGCAAAAAATAGAGATAAATAGGATAAGAACTTAAAAATGGGTAAAATGACCCCTATTTATCTCTAGAATAGCAGATAATTTTCTGAATTATATACTTAGAATATTATTTCTATGAACAAAGCCTAAATGTCACTGATACATCAAAGAATTAGATTTGAAAACCAATGTCGCATTTAGTAAAGACTAATTTGGAGGTATACAGTGACCTCAAAATGATCCTTCAGAGTATATAGAAAAAATAAAAAAATCATATGTATTAAGTAAGTGTTCATTTTTGGCAAATCTTTTTTTCTCAGGGTTGGTGCTTAATTTTTTCCAGGAAGAAGCTCATATTTTAAGAGAAAATAAAATGACTGCATTGATACAAAATTTACTATGTTTGTCTCAAGTTTTGGAGCATGGAACGGGGTCTAGGTTAATTTTTTAAACTCTGTAAAGGTGTGAATAAGCCCACAAGCCATAAAGAAAAAGAAAAGCTGAAGGAAGCTAAAGAGCATAGTTCTCTTAGTAGGAGCTTTGAGAACTTGTGACTTTGTGATTGCTCACAAGGCAAAATAAAGGTTTAGAAACAGTTTAATGAGATGTGGAGAAACAATGCAGAAACAGGGAAAAATATCAAAGAGGGAATAACAAGCACAGAAATAAAGATTTTTTTTTTTGTTATTATTATTATAACCTCTTTTAAATCGAAGGATTTGAATATCTTGCTGAGAGTAGAGAAGGAAAATGCCTCCAAGTTTCAGGGTAACCCTAACCAATCTTCAGAAATATCTCACTGGAGGCATTCCAGTGCCAGTAGCTGGGTAACCTGTAATTATTTCAAGACTGATGATATAGAATATAAGACAACAACGTTTCCTTATTTCTGAATAAAGAAGAATAAATACTGGGTAAAGCAGAAAATCAAAATAAGGAGTGAATAGCAAGAAGACTGAGTTAATGAAACTCAGATGCCTTATTCTATTTCAGCATCTGTGAATTTGGGAACAAGCGCCAAACTTTCCAGTGACAAGTTTGGAAGGGTTGCCTGCAGAAAACAACTTTGTCTGATGGGCTGACCAGTGCCTGTGTCCCTCAGGTGACTTGTGAGCATAGGAATGCACGGCAGCTGGCAGGGCAGGCCACTGACACTCTCATGGTATGGATAATGCACCACCCGAGATGGAATGTGGGGCCTGTGGGCCCCTGCGAAAGGCTGAGCTGAGAAAGCAGGACACTAAACTATCAAACATGATAGTAGAAGCTGTCATACATAGCAGGCAGAAGTGTGAGGAGCCAGCAGATGTCGTAGCCAGGGTGGTGGAGGAATGACTCGGTTTCACAGGTGACTCTGGGGCCTTCTGTGAAACAGCCAAACTCCCAAGCCAAACAGGAACTAAAGACTGGTGTTGGAGATTCATCAGCAAGCTGAGTCTTGCCCAGGAAACCATATCTTGCACCCATTGCTGATGGCAGCAGTATATTTCCAAGGATTTTATAAAATAGATATCCTGCAGTAGGAAGTCCAGTACCAATAACACTGAAGCCAAATTTAAAAAGTACATAAACATGTATTTTTTAAAAAGAAGTGTATGAAGTATAATTTTTGATGACCATTTGCAGGAATAGGGGAAGAGGCTCACAAGAAGAGCCTTTGAATCTCTTCAGACACAGATAAAATCTCCTCCAAAAATAGCATTGGTCTTCACAGTTCAAGTTTATCCACATCCCAGCTGCTTTCACCACAGACCATTTGGCAGTGCGGGTAGATGGGGTTAAATAAGGATGTTGGGTTGCATTCATAACAAGAACCACAGTGCAACTACAGCTATCCACAAGAAAATTTGCTCAGCTTCTAATAAGTGGGTAGTTAACTTTGGGCTGTATTATGTGCAACATTCCCCCTTTACTTTCATCACTATTATGATCACTCTGTTTTAGAATACATTTTGGAATATATTTTTTTTAAGAAGTGGCATTTTATTTGGTAAAAAATTAAAAGCTATGAGACTTGGTGTTTTGAATAGGAAGTGATCAATTTTTCCTGAGAAGTTGGAAATATAATAAGGCTGCTTTTTCCTGCCTTCATTACTTCAAAGCTTATTTACTTATTTGTGTTTGTATACATTACAAAAATGATATTTTCATGGCTTGAAATTGAAATGAAAAGTTAAAACTCAAAGGAAAGGCTTAAGAAAATGTGGAAGGCTTAAAAAATATTTAGCCTAACACTATAATTAACTTGTACTAGGTCTCCACCTTATCCATTCCTCACATCCATTTCTGTGGTGCAGATCTCTGTTTGCTGATGGAACTGTACAATGGTAAAATGTAGTAAGAATCCTCTTCACCACCAGGCTACGGGGACTTATGTTTGTCATGAAATTGCAGAAATGAAAACCACACTAAAGCAACCTGCAAAAATCAATCAAGGGTTAAGCTCTGCCTGTACAAATAGGAGAAAAAACCCAAAAAGATCATAAGGAGAAGAAGGACAAAAAGATCATGAGAAGGAGAGAAGGGACAACCTGCATCAGATGTCATGCCATGAGGCAGAATGAGTAGGAGTGAGAGTCAGCAGAGAGGCTACACAAGTAAATGGGGACTGGTAAGTATTCAGCATGTCACTCTGCAGTAGCAAACATCCTGCTGACAGCCATAATTTGCCAGTCTGCCCTGAACTGCAAGCCTTGCTCTGGGACTAGCCACACTGGCTGCTGTACCTACTGCTCACACTGCTGGTCCAGCTGGCCAAGACCTTGTTCCAGGGCTGTGCTCAGCTATGGTGCTGCAGCCCCTCCTCAGAGAGAACCGGTTCTGACATCCATCCAAGCTGCCTGAAAATCTCTACTACCAGTAACTGCTGAAATGGACCTTGAAATCCCCCCAGGATTGCTGTCTGGCCTCAGTTTCTGCCTGAATGCTCATGTGGCCATCACAGAGGATTTGTTCCAGTGTTTCCTGCTCAGCCCCGCCATGGTCATAATTCCTTCCTGCAGACTTTTGCTCAGTACTGTTAGCACAGTGTGGTAGGCTTCTGCCAGTGTGAGACAGCAACTGCTGTCTTACCCAGAGCTGGTAAGGCTATGGCTCAGCAAGGTGGTTATCCCAGTGATATAAATACCTCCCACCTTAGTGGATGTACACACATGCTTTGCAAACAGAGACAGTATTTTCCCCCCTACTTTAAAATGGGAAAAACAGAACCAAAAAACCCCCCAAAAACAAAATTGTTCAAAGTCATCCAGAAGGCCATGGGTATTTTTGTTACAATCAAAAAGCCCCCAAAATCTTTGCACAAGTCTTAGGAGACAACTCTCTATCTCCATATCTTTATCTATATATTTACAAATGTACCTTAGGAAGAAAAAAACCAAAATTCCCCTTAATGATGTAACCATGATTTTTCTTTCTGTTTTACATACAACATATACATACACACACACATCTGTCATCTCTCTATCTGTCTATCTAGATATGAATAAATATCTCAAAATTTAAATTTGAACCCTGTGGACCTTGTCAGTACTAGAAGATGTTTACTCTTACACTCTAAAAGAAATCTGAGAGTTTGTCATTTTTAGTCATGCTGAGTCATAAATTATCTGATTTTAAGCCAAAACTGAGCCATGTCTAAAATTTTATCTCTTTTATCCTCCTTTATTGGTGAGATGAGTTTTATCATCCTGTCCACCACCTGAATTACACCTCAATATAACATTTGAAGCAAAAAGATATATAAACTATAAATCTTTGCTGCCATCACAGTCAGCTCAGATTGAGAAAAGAGCCACCAGCCCTGTAACTAATACGAGTGGTCACACTTAGCCAGAGACTCCTTGTAAAGGAGCTCCAACTGCTATTTTTTGTTCAAGTTTTCACTGATTTTCCATGTGTCTGAGGGACCAGAAAAATAACTTATATCTTACTGCTGAGTGAAAAATTATAAGGTCCTGCTGAAATCTTGATATTTGGAAAAGAGTTTCAATTGAATGTTCAGGGAATGCTTTGAACAGGCTCATTTGGGCCTTTGCTACTCAGCAGCAACTCCTGACCTCGAGCTGCAGGATTTGCTGCCTGGCTATGCCTTAAGTACATGTGGCATTGTGATTCAAGTAGAGCGTTAGCAGCAGATGGTAACTGTGTCTGCATCCAGACAGCAAGAGAACAAATTACCCTGATGATCCTGCCTTGCTTCTGACTGAAGGTATTTAGCTTAGCTGGCAGCTAAGCAGCACGTTTATGTGATACTGGTTTCTATGCTTCTGTTGCTGTGTGCTGTGATAAATACTTTTTTGCTTCAGTAATGAGTTAGGGACAAATTAATCCCTTTATTTTGAAAATGGCATTAAATCAATTTACTTGGATGACAGAGCAGTGAATTCAGGAATGCTGATTTCAGGTCTTGGTTTTGTTATTTATCTAAGGGCACATCATTTCATTTCTCTTGTCACTTTTACCACTGATAAACAGGAAGGATCCTGATCTCTGTAATAAAACACCCTGAGACCTACTGATAAAAAGTCATAGAGGAAATTACTAGTTTTACCCTATATATCTCTAGTTCAAATTACTCTCTCAGTGTAGGTAAACCATTTCAGTCTGTCATCTGTGATCTCTGACTTTTACCAGTTATCAACTGAAAGACAAAAATAAATACTTAACTGTTGAAGAATAGTGTGTGGCATCCATCAAACAAGCAAAATAACCCCTTTTCAAAATCAAATACTTTCTGGTTTTACATTTAGTTCCTTGACACTGGAGTGCATCCCAGATGCTTGATTGATTGCCAGAGAGGGCAAACACAATCTCTTCATTATGCTAATAATGGAGTAATAGAATTTCAATGACTTTTTTGACAAATGTCAGTGATTAATTAATTCTTCAGTCAGTATAATCACGTCGATAATCCTTTTGAAACCAATGTCACCACGAATTTCATACAGTTTTTCATAGAAACAGTCATAGATGAAATAAAATGTCAGACTGCATGTTCAATCATCCTGCATGTTTTGTCCTGAGGCTCCTCTCTCTCTTGGCCCTGCTTTTTTTTTGTGAGTGGACAGATGCCAGATGTCTGTGCTTCTGCCTTTAAAAACCAAAGCTTGATACTTTGCATTTTGGAAGCCACAAGTGGCCTCCCTCTCACTGGGGGTGTGATGCTGGACAGCTTTCTGCCCTAGATCAAAAACATGGTGAAAGTGCTGCCTCCCCATTGGATGCTTCCAGGTGTGACGGGAGGAGGCCTAGGCTCCCCCAGTGAAATGCAATGTCCTGCTTTATCACCCTCTCCCTGTCAAAACTTTGGAAAAGACCCTACAGGGAATCCAGAAAGCCTCCAGAGAGGGATGCTAAATCAGCTAGCAGCTACCTTGGGGAGAAGGGGTGGATATCCTTATCCAGCCCTATCCTTAGGTTTACACACACTTTTCAGACCACTTATGGGCCTGACCGTTTCATTCAGAAAAATCCTACCCAATCCTAAGAGCCCAAATTCAGTATACATGAAGGAGAAGGATAGTCCTTCTGTCTTCAAACAGAATGGAGTTTGGGGTTCACTTGGCCCTTGCTGCCCTTGCAGCTTGATTGAGTCCTATCTCCCATGAAAATTCCACAGTCTATTGTTTACTCCAAATTGGAGCAAATGCCAGTCACTCACCTCAAACCTGTGTCATTTGAAACTCTTTGGGACTTCAGCAGTCCAATATTTTATTTTGTGATGGTCTGATGCTGTATATTAGAAGAAATATTTGGACAGAAGAATTTCCCACTCCACAAACAATTAAATAAATGCACCATTAAGTTATCTCCTTGGCAGTGAGAATCACCTTGAAGCTGTAAACGAGGCTGAAAGCCAGTCTGCCCTATGGCCCTTCCGTCAGTCTATGAAGTGCTGGACAAAAGAAAGATGCTGCTATGTATTGTAGTTGACTCATGAGATGTTCCCCAGGAGTGCTGTCTTCAACTTGAACCCCGTAGAAATATTGTGAAGAGCATCACAGTTCTTGGTGGGACTGAGGGGTTGAAAAGTTGTCAAGAGATGTCTGCACTTCAGACACAAAAAGGTCTTAAGGTGCCTGGGAACTTTAGCACTGGCATTACAGAGTAGAGATACCAGATGTATGAGAGACTTGAGTACTGAAAATTCAAATTTAGTGTTAAGATTCTGTCTAAACTCAGTGTACATGTACAAATATTCATTTGGACCTGGGGGTTTGTCACCTCCTGCAGAGGCAGGAGCTGAACTTCTGACCTACAAATACAGTCTTCTCTTTCAGTTCTGTTTTTGATAAATGCTTGACAGATACAGAACAGTATTTTTTGAAAGTCATTCAAAAGCCAGCAGTGATGCTTTTCATTTCAGAAAGATATATACTTTGCACAGAGTGACACCAAGAAACTTTGTGCTCACTGACTCACTGTAATGGAGGGTTTTTTAAGCTTCTTTCATGTTCTATTTCTCAGTGTGCAACAAGGTGGGTGGAAAAAACTCTTTAGTCCTCCCTGTTTGAAAAATTCAGTATATTGAACAAAGGCAGCACACCTCCTTTTAGGACATAGCTCTCTGTACTTCATGTAAAGTACTATATAAGAGACAAGGAGATGTCAAGTGATACTAGGGTCAAGCCGAAATCATGAGTCATTGTAATCGTCATTGTAATCTTGACATGAAAACAAAATGAAGTAATAGCAATGGTGGTTTGTGCAGAGCTGTTAACATATCTAGTCTTTCTTTATTACCTCCCTTTACTTTCAGTAAACCAAACTGTGAGACCTAGTAGAAAGGCAGTGCAGCTTCAGTGACAATTATTTTTCCTTCCCATAACAGAGAGAACGGGAAGAACAAGGCAAATCTGTGCTCTTCCTTGCTTGTGACAATCAGAGTATAGGATGCATCTTTCGGGTGCCTCACCTTTGGCCTATTTTGTGCTGCTATTATGATTTATTGTGTAGTCTCAGTATATTTTGGTTGTAAAATAATTTGATGCAAAGTTACTCTGAAACATGGAGTTATCAAGCATTTTCATTAAGACATGCATCATCCATAAATGTTTACAAGCCCTTGAGGGCAAGTTTGGAATTGAATCAACTGGCTACAATTCTAGTTCTGTTCTTTACAGAAAGGGGTTATTTTTTTCTCAGGCAATGGGTATGGCTTTCATGCTCTATCAGAGGCTTTAGATAAATGCAAAGGTTTTAGAGACCATCTTTCTCTTATTCTTGAAGTTCAAATTTATCTGGTATTTTGGCTTAATTTAGGCTCACTTACAGAGGATCTCACTTGCTTAGGATCCGACAGTAGGACACATCCCTATACCAAGAAACAAACAATGTCCAAAGCAAGTTCAAAGGTGAGGAAAGTCCAGCTCCAGGAAGCTCATTACAAACTCTTATCTTAATAGCTTCTGTTTTAAAACTTCTGCTCTGTCTAAAAGGGTGTGCATCCTCATTTTATTCTCTGTTGCCTGACAGCGTCTCACTTGTCTCTGCAATGGAAAATGTGAGAATGGAGAGAGAACCAATTTTATTAGAAAGATGTCAATTAGCAACTACAGCACCCAAAAAATGAAATGAAAAGAAATGCATTATTTATCAGCATGTGAAAATTTGAAGCCTGAGGAACTAAAAAATCATTAGGCATGAACTGCTATGAACTACAAGGGCACAAAGGCTGCACTTGCTGATGTTAAGAGTAATCTGAAAGAATATGAAGGAATGCTAATCTAGCTCCTGATAGAATGGGAGTAACTGTGAAAAACTGAAAGTTGGTACCTTTGATGAAGCTTTAAAAATGTGAATTAAGAAAATAGTATTTTTCTGTGAGTGGTTTATTTCTAAAACGACTTAAAGCTTTGTTTTGTTTTGTTATTCCTGTTTGTTAGTTTAACAAAACAAAATAAAACCATGTTTTTGATATTCCATGGATGACTGCACTGAACTAAAATTGGAATTCATAAGTGGTGAATAATAACAAAAAAAATTAACTAATGGAAATAAATCAGATGCTTGGGGGGGGAAAAAAAAGCTCAAGCACTGCTCATCAATGAAAAAGAAACAAACAAACCACCCCGTCTTATCCACCCTATTTTCAGCCCAAATTCAAAACATAGTCCCGTGCTAGCTACTATGAAAACGATTTAACTCTATCTCAGCCAAAACCAATGCAGCATCTTTGGATACTCAAGATATCAGCACAGAGCTGCCAGATAATACCACAAGAAAATGTGGCTTTTATGGAGCCACGCTGCAGGCCAGCCATGGTATCTCAGGAATTCTGAACAGCACTAGAAGTCAGTAGATAGAAAATTGATATGCATCCTTTTCATATTTAGACATTGATGCTGCAAACATTTACACGCATCGATGTGTATAAATGTTAACAGAATTATTTGTTATTCTAAGAAGTCTCGTTGATGCTAAGGAAAAAGACTGAAAACTTGTGGTCTGGTTTTCAAAATTGCTGAACATCCCATAGCAAGAAAAATCACAACAAGAACCAAAAAAAAGGTCAACTAATATCAATAAGATAATTTTAAAAAGAGAAAAGGTGTTCAAGTTAAAACACCATGTATTTATTAAGCTAGACACAGGCTTTTGGTGAGTATGTGAGTCTGTTGACCATTGTGGTTTCCAGCTCAGTGCATTGTTACATGCATCAAAACTAGGATAGGAGTAGAAGGTGAATCTGGGGACTTACCTGCTTTTGTCACAATTTGTCATCCATTTCCTTGTTCTGACTTCATGAATGCTCTGATGTAATGTCTCATGTTCCCCAAAGTGACACCATTGCTCTTGGGCATTACTTTGTCTATCTGCTCCTCCTTCATTTTTTTAAATAGAAATAAAACTATGAAAAATATTGTCATGTCTCCTGCCTATCACTAATATCCAGTTCCCATTTTATGCGTATTAATATACAAACTCTTGTATGCTTAAGAAAACACAGAAGTACTCTTGTACCGCCCTAGTGGAGAAGTTCCTTTTTATCCTTATATCCTATGAATGTCCTTGTAGAGGTCCTGAACTTCAAATCTCTACACTAGTTTTGATTTTTCCTTGAATTCTCATGCTAGTCTAGTTCTTTGACAATACTGGGAAGGTGCCTTACTTTGCCATTTTGCACTGAGACTGCATGCCCTATTGAAAAGACTAAAGAAATGAATAAAAGAATAAGGCGTAAATTTATGAAAAAATGAAAAAAAGAATAAAGAATAAAACTTAAAATGCTTTTTTCCTCTTCTGATTCATGACTCGTGAAAAAGGGATCTTTCCACCTTCTTTTTCACTGACCTGATTTTGGATTGCTCAAAGACTCTGAAGACTCCAACAGGGCACATCTTCAGTTTCAGAGAAAGGCAGTGCCTGTTGTGTCCAATGGCAATGGAGTTTGATCAGCCTCTGAGAGTTTTTGGAGATGCTTTGGTAGATTAAAAGTTGATACAATCGCTGCCAAGATAATTTATGAAACTTTGCTTTTTTTAAGTAAGACTTTAGCAACAGCTGAGTATATCATAACTGACTCTGAAATATTTTTCTTCATAGTTTTCTCTAGACAGAGTAAATGCTACCAAGCTGGTGTGGTACCAACTGTCCTCAAGGCGTTTTATAAGATTTAACACCTTTGGACATAAAGCCCTGTGGTTTTCTTTACATTCTTCACCTTCAGTTTCATTATAAGTAACGACCTTTCTCTTTTCATTTTCATGCAACTGCAGCCAACCTTGAACAGCTGTTTAAGATAGATCATGTGATGAGTAAAAAAATACCCAGAGAGGTTTAAATGCAATGATGTATAAAGAGCAACCATCACATATGTGAAACCTGTCACAAATCTTTCTAGATATTCTGCACTGAAAGGATTTTCCTGTGGAGTTATATATGTGACAAAAGCCATTTGAATCAGAACATCATATAGAGTCTCAAAGACCTGTTTTAATTTGACAAGATTGTAAAAATGCAGAAAAATATGAAAGGTCTCTCTTTTAGTTAAAAAAGAAAACCAAAAAACCACCAGCAAAATAAGTGAAAGCAAGATAGAAACCATAAAAATTGACACAGAAAGTCAATGAGCAATACACTGTTTTTTGGAGGGGGCCCTGTGCAGTTGTCAAACCTAGGAAAAAAACATTCATGACAGATATTATAAAAAATGCTAAAAATATGCAATAAAGGGAAAGATAATTTTTTAAAAATGGGTGTAGTATTAATTTAGAGAAATAACTTTAGATTTGATATTAAGAATTCATTATATTTTTAAAGCAGTCTCATCTGTGAAGCATAGAGAAAAATGGTCTGCAATTATGAACCAAGGGCAGATCACAATGGCTGCAATTCAGAAGTAATACATTCTATATAATAAAACTCAAAAATATATACAGTGGTAATTGATCAAATTGTGTGGTGGTTACTGACTTAGAACTGAGTTCATGTCCATAAGATATCATTCAGAAGTCAGCTATAGGCTATTGCTGACTCACACCAGGCAACATACAGACTGGTGTTTGGAAATGTCAGAGGTTAAATCCTTGCAAAAGCTGGTATTTATTTACAATGTGGTGACAATACATTGAACAACCAAACCTTTTATCTCCAAGACAATCTTTTAATACCAGGAGATTCTTGATACTCAAGAGAAGAAGTTATTTTATTTATCGACCTCTGTCTGATTCTCTTTTATTAATAATCTTGAATTTGGAATGAGAGAACAAAGGTGATCTTAAATTATCTTTATTTTTTTTTATTATTATTGTTCTGTAGAGGGAAGGCTGTTAAGCCTTGGGAGTGTACATGAGTAAAGTCATTGCAATGAATATTCCAGCGTTTTCTTTCTGTGTTTTCCATGAATGAGAAAATCACCAGAGTGTACCAGTATGTCTGTCATGCTACTGAACTCTGTCTTGTGCTCTGGGTTTGCCTGATGATTCTTACAGTTTTTTTCTGTGGTCAAGGCACAGAAAAAAATGCAGAGAACTGTTTCTGAACATTTTGATACCAGTGCTGCACATCTTGCTGCAAGAGAAGGCAAGCTTGTTGGACTTTTGTGAGTTCCCAGACAATGGCTTCTTCTTATTTGGAATGCAGAATTAATCATGGAAGGAAGGTGCAACTAATCTTATCAAATTATCTGAAATTTCCTTTTCAACTCAGTCTTCTCTTATTGTGTTCTTTTAATTTGAAAAGACAGAATGTCTGGACACCTTCATGCTGAAGAGACAATATTCTAGAACTGAGAGATCTGACTTGCATTTCTTGTGTCAGGACATACGACACATTTGGGTAAGAGAATATTTAATCACTAACTAGAAAAAAACATGATTTCTGGCACTGTTATCTGAGTGATAACCCTTATTCATAAGGGTTTCAGATTATCCAGCTATAAGTTTCCTTTCCAGTTAAAATAATTTCCTTCCTTCCTTCCTTCCTTCCTTCCTTCCTTCCTTCCTTCCTTCCTTCCTTCCTTCCTTCCTTCCTTCCTTCCTTCCTTCCTTCCTTCCTTCCTTCCTTCCTTCCTTCCTTCCTTCCTTCCTTCCTTCCTTCCTTCCTTCCTTCCTTCCTTCCTTCCTTCCTTCCTTCCTTCCTTCCTTCCTTCCTTCCTTCCTTCCTTCCTTCCTTTCCAAAATGCATCAAATACAAATACATACTGAACAGAAGTACTTCTCCCACAATGCTGAACTTTGTACAACCTCTGCAATAAGTATTGAAAAGTAAGTACATATTTTTAAGCATGCCACAGCCAAGAACTAGAGAGGCAAAACTATAACTGACAAACAAAGAAAGCCAATGCAAGCATAACAGTTTCTGTTAAAATGTAACCCTAGAGATTCAAACATCTAAGGAGTAGATTAAATGTTAGCTCTTCTTTGGTGGCATATGAAGAACCCTCAGTGGTTAGGTAATGACAGGTTGAAAAGGGGTGAGTGTGTTCCATGCTCCCAATTTCAAATTTGCAGTAAATCAGCAGTGTTATGAGGGGCAAAAAAAAGTCTTAATTCAATTGATTTAAAAGATTGAAAAAACCCAAACCCAAAACATTTCCTCAGATCTAATGAAAAGCAGTTTTTTTAAATCTTGTTTCCTACCCTTTTGTTCAAACTTTCCTGCTGTCAAGATTTTTGTCAAGCTATGTGTTTTTGGAAAAAGATTTTCAGTGGCTGTCTTTTGTGCATGTTTATTTCCCAACACATCTGGGGAAAAAAAAAAAAAGGCAACAACATAAAAAACCCTAAAGCAATCCAAACTACACAAAACAAGTGCCTAAAAAGCATCGGTATGTGGAGGACTCTTCACAAATGTGTCAATTTACGCTGAAATGTCTTTTTAAAGCCAATGCCATCTTAGATTTTCCATAGAGTGGAGCCAATTAATCTGATGAACTTGCTGTCAGACCCTTCCTCAGCACAGCTATGTAGTCTGATGCAGCTCCATGGCTTTAGGCACACTGATGAAACAGTAGAAGCCAATTAAAAGATAACCTGCCTCCCTCCATCAGACTGTCCCTTATCTGGATATTCCTGTTCCTGTGGCAAGAGGTTGTACTGCTATTTGCTCCAACTATTGAACTTAAAGAAAAGGATATAATAAAAATATATTGAAGTCATTTTTAAAAATAAGCTCTTGGACCTGTTGTCTGATGAGCTGAAATTAGAAGGAATGGACTGTAACATTCATCCAGTATGCCTTATGAGTAAAAATGCAAGCATTTTAGTTAGGATGCAAATTTCTGGCCCTGTTAATAATTGAATTGCTCAGCTTGTAAGTTATTGTTTAGGATTAATCCTCTTAGGTCTGAGTTTCCAAGATTTTGCTTTGGTTTCTCAGTGGATGATTTCCATATACTCCTTTCAGCAGACACCTGTGTCATATTTATCATAAGGCACAGGTCTTTGCTTTTTCTACAAACACTCTAATGGAGAAAAATTTGATATATTTTCATGGGAGTACAAACTTCGGGAGGAATTTCCAAATTTACTGAGAGAGCAGAGGAGCTTCAGTATGAAAGACCCCTAAATTTTATTTTCCTCATAAAAGTAAATTTACAAATTTACTTCTTCTGAAGCAAATAGAATTAGAAGAGCAAAAGGACTCCCTTTCAAAAAAACCCCAGTCTGATCCCAATTCTTTGCTCACTTCTGAATGTGACAGTAAATCATGGTCTCTTGTACAATTTAGGAGGAAAATCAAGCCTTTGATGAAGATGGATCATTCATTTCCCTGCATTTTCTTCTAGCAGTAGAATCACTCCATATAGAGTATCATTTGAGATGAAGAGTGACAGTAGCTTAACCCAGGAAGAGAGGAAAAGTGAACTAACTTAAATAAGTTAACTAATAGTGAATGATGTCTTTAATCTATTGAAAACAGAAAGGCATTAATGAACTATGATGATGCAAATGTGGAAGATATCAGTACATGACAATCACATTTCTACCTGAAGGGAGAATTGGACAGCTATTAGAATTGGAGTAAAATAAAAGTAATGCATTCAGTAATGCAGTCTACAAGACTTATGCTTTGGGATGAACAAGAATGTCAGTTGGAATATGGAAATTAAACAGTTGCTTAGAGTAAGAATGTTTTAGTCAAATATCATCCATCAAGAGATCCCTGAAAGACACAAAATAAAATAGATGCCAAAAGACATTTGACACTTTTTTAAACAAGCTTAATATGAGTTATCCAAGAAAAGAGTGAAAATGGATACTATCCTTCTAAGATATGGCAAAAAATAAATCAGTTCTGTGTCAGAAGATCTACAACAATGAGGAAGAGAACAGAATTTCTGTTAATAACACTAGTTTTATATTTTTATTGTTTTTCCCAAGGAAACAAAAGCTGAGGTTCAGTTGTCATTATTGTTTCAGTATCTGTTTCAAGGAGAGCAATTGGGAATGAAGAGGAAAGTAGGACACAACAGCAGGAAGAGGATATTTAATCCAAAGAAGAATGTTGAAATAACAGATTCATAAACTATGTATGAAATAGTTCATGGTGAGGCTTAGAACATTAGAAAAAGGTTCTAGCAAAGTAATATATCCTAAAATAAATTTTAAAAATCTTGGTTAGCCCTTAAAATACATTAATAGGGTTAAACTGTCCTCTTTTCAGACAGAAGCGACTCGTCAAACTTCATGCATATTAAGTTGCACAAATCTTCAGCATTTTCTGCAAATTTTCTAGAACAGCTTTGTGAGTGGTTGCTGATCTTTAGCTTTGCAATTATTATTTTCAAAATTACTGATAGTTTAACATCCCCTGGTTCATCTTTCTGCATTACACAGCCAGGCTCCTTTTGTAGCAAGGGAAATGAGCTAAGGTGTTTGCTGAGACAAGAAGCTACAGTAGTTCCCTGTTACAGGGCATGTGATCTGGAAAATTATGATTTTTGCCTTTCTTCATACTCATTTACTTTAGCTTCCAAGGACTCAAATGTGGAAGACTGGCAGATATGTAGATAATAACAGTCTAGTTAAAGTACTTAGCTTGGCAATATGGAGATAGGGAACATGTAATTGCAATTGTGGTAATGGGAGTGCTAGGTCCTTTCCAAAACACCACTTCTCCAAGGCAACATGTTTAGTCACAGGGGCCATCTGAACTCTAGCATCAGGGAAGAGGTTTGATGGAACTGTTATAAACTTATTTAGCCTACAGAGTGATAAAAATCTCAATTAGCTGCTGGTAATTGATGAATACAGAGGGCTGGGTGGAAGCCCAGGGGAGGGATCTATCTATTGATGCAATTTTTTGTCTTAATGTCCTCACAAGTGGGACTTATGGGTGCCTTTCTTCCATGGTTCATTGTTGTTAGTAAAGGAGTTACAATTTCTTTCTGAAGAACATCCTGATTTCTTGATTGATAAATGGATTTATTTTTGTCAGAGAGCAGCATTTTTTTTCCAAGAAACTGTATGCATTCCATTATTTCATTGAGTTATTTTTCTCCTGCTGCTGATTCTGAGACCAGTTGTTGAGAAAACAGTAACTCAATTTTCTCTGGGTCATAGCTGTGGTAGTTTTTAATGAAATCTTTTATTTAAAGTTTCATGGCATGAAGATCACTCAAAGGTCAAGAGTCTCAAGGAAGCCCTGCTGCTCATGGACATTAAAGGCCTTCCTAATTTTAAACACCCGTTAATTTCAAATGACTGTATTAATTCTTCCTGAGGAGAGGAAATCACATAGGTCTTCTTCCTGTGAATCACCACAGACGGTTCTTGGCACAGTGTTGTAGTATTTTGGAATAAAACTCTAATCAGATACTTCACATGCAAAATGAGACTCATCTGAATTCCTGTATTATGAGAAAAAAGCAGGGAAGAAAGGATAATCACTGTTTGACTGCTTGGGATCCAGTACCACTTCCAAGGTCCTGTAGCCAGGGTCCCATGGTGCCATGGGCACCACACCAGTAGGACACTCAGGCATGACTGAGTTCCCTTCCTCCATTCTGCTTCTCAGAAAGAATCAGTGGGTGCATAGGGAGCCAGTAGGTCAAATTTGGAAACCCCCTACTTGCAGGGAGCCAGTAAGTCTCCCAGCAGGTCAAATCTGTGTGTGGTCTCTGGGGCCCACTGCATGCCAGCAGCCTGGTAAGTAAGTGTCACTGTGAGGGGTCCTTGGGAAGGGAATGCTAAGTTAGAGGCTTTTTGCTACTCTTAAGAGTGGTCAGTAGGGAAGTCTCTGAACAAGATGCATCAAATACAAGGAGTGAAGTCAGACCTGCTTGCCACACTTGTCTCTTGAGTTCAGTGTGACCACAGCAACAGAGAAACTGAAATGCAGACCACTTTTGTATCATGACTTCCTGTATTTCTTCAAATATTCTTTAGCAACAGCTCTGGCAAACTCCATAGGATGTTTTCTTCCTGGATGAAGGAGACAGATGAAGAGTGATCAAGCATTTTAAGAAGCGTGTTATTATTTCAGCAATTTAGTTTAAAGGAAGGAAGGGGAGAAGAAAAGTACAGAGCTAGTAGTACATGGGCTCTGTGTCCCAGGGGGAGCCACTCTCACTGGGAGAAACTGTGTTCCTAGCAGAGAAAGTTGCATTTCACAGATGAGCTGTGCCTTTAAAAATGTCAAGCAATGCTTTATTCTATGCCAAATCAAAGCCCATGTTATCATTATCAAATGATATTTTTTCTGAGGAGGATTTGGCTGTTTGAATGTATGGTAAACACTACAGTTAATTAGATGAAGCCTGCATCTGCACATTTAGTCAAATACACAGGCAGATATTGATTCCAGCCAAAAGACTCATAAACAAAGTCATTGAAGATATGTGAGGTGTCTGGGAGAAGATCCTTATAAAATAAGATTATCCATCTGAAACCTCCAAAATCCTAAATTATCAAGAAAAAAAAAAAAACAAACAACAAAACCAAGAAGTAAACTCCATCTAGACGTCCATGACAAGTCAAAATGGTTATCAGAAAAATGTTTTGCCCTTTTGCCATCACTACCTATACACAGTGTAACTTACTTCATTATTATTAGATATGAACTGTGTCTTCCTAACTATTGTATGAGTTGGTGACAATGTCATATCACTAAAGCTAGTTTCTGAAATGCTTCTCAAAATAGATTTTTGCTGTTTATTTTGTAATTGTGAGCGAAGGACAAAATAGCCTTTTTTCCCCTAGAATTTGTATCCTGCTATTAAAGAATAAGAAAAAATATACTACCTAAACTTAGCATTACATTTTGGCATGTGTACAGTTTTTAACATGTCTTCTGTCTTTGTAAAATTGGAAGGGTGTGAACTTGTGTGTGTGTGTAGCTATTGAGAAGCTGTTGCGCCCACATATTTTGCTGTAGTCACAGCTCTGATCATCTTTTCAAATACTGACTCTTTTAGAACATGCAGAGAGGACAGAGACAGAAAATCATATTCAAAGTCAAATATTATTTAATGAGGGGCAGAGTATATTTCAAATACTTCAATATTACAATATATTTTATTTATCTTCAATTACAAATTTTGTTTAATACCTTTTTTACTGCTTAAAGAAAGTTTAAAGGTCTCAATCAACAGTACACTGACATTCCTAAATATACATTGTCTTGAATTTTTGGGAACCTGAAACTGTTCTGTGGAAAAGATTTTTGATTGCACTGAAGTGTTTATTTCATTTGATTTTTGTTTCAAAGCTTTCTATCATCTTATCCTTTAAAATGATGCTGAGCTACATTTTACTCTATGAATTTCTTTTTCTCATAGGTGTATGCTTATGTACTGTGTCCTAGACTGGAAAACTAGGTAACAAAGGTCCTATGTTCTGTAGCAGTGCTTATCAAAGAAAAACATCAAAACAAAAAGATAGGAGGGAAGCAAACAACCAAGTTAGCTGTCGCTAACATTTCTAGATCTTGTGAATGTGTTAGTAACATAAAGAACAGAAAGTGATCTTTGCATTGCTGGGAGACACATGTTCTCTCTTTATCCCATGAATTATAAAAGTATTTTTATTTGTAACTGAGAAGTGAAGTGAGTCCAAAGCTGGGTAAGAGCAGACTTGGACTTCCTAACTGTTTTTGTAGTTTTCAGTCAAATCTGAAATTTTTGGTATTACCTTCAAACCCACTCTGTCCAGGATCAGAGCTTGAGATGTCAGCTTCAACTGATAACAAAGATGCCAAAATGGAGTGAGAAGTGCAAATTGTGCCATGGAATTTGGAGAAGGGGGAAACAGAGGGTGAAGGAGAGAAAGGTAAAAGAGCTCCACAAGTATACTTCGGTCCTTGTGTTCAGTTGGTGTTGTTTCACATCAGCCTCATGGTGGAAAGTCACAGAATGATAGAATAAGCTGAGTGGGAAGGAACCCATAAGGACAAATCTTTGACCTGTCCAGATTACATAGCTGTTCTATGTACAGTGTATGTGTGTCCCTGTTGTATTCCTCCTACCTGAGCTCTTTATCCTTGCAGATTGAAATATCAAAAATGTGCAACAAAAAATGAGACAAGTCATATTTCTGAAACTAAAAATAAAATCAGTCCTTTTGACATTCTTTACCTTACAATAGATATTGAAAAGATATTTCAGTGTTACCCCACCACATAAAAACAGTTTGATATAACTGTTCAAAGTATTTGTGGATGACTGGCCTCCCTTTTAACCTTTCCAAACAGCCTGCATGACCATGACAAAGGAGGAGGCTGCTCCTGCTCTTATTGCTACTGACCCTCTGCCCACTCTAGAATTTTCCCTTGTTGCTTCAGTAAGTGAAGACCAAGAGATATTACTCTATAATTTCTCACGTTGCAACTAATATGCTTTTTCCCCTCTTCAAGGAAAAAAAAGGACTGCAAAACTGATTTTAGCGGTTATAAGTGTCTTCTTTTGCTGTTTTATTTGTGACAGGTATTTTTTCAGTAACACCAGTAACACAGAATTGTAGCAACTTGGCTCTGTGTAAGTCTGGAAATTGTGGATCTATCCCTGCAGGATACTAGAATAGCATGTGTTTTTGAGACTGGGAACACCAGCTGAGAAATAAAAGACTTATACTTGCTATCAAATTTTCCCATAGCCTAGTTTGGATTTAGTGTTTTCTCTTCTGAGGGTCAGTCCTGTCTTTTTTCAGAAAATGATAATTTCAAGGAGTAATGGTTTCCCTATGATTCCAAATTAAAGTATGCATTGTCTTGATTATGAAAGGTTTCTTTGGAGAAGGGAGCTATCTGTCCAGATACCTGTGACCATCAGAGAAGACAGGGCAGACAAAAAGCCATCTCTTCAAGCTGAAAATCTGATGGACTGTCAGAGGCAAGAACTAATAGCATTTTAGAAAGAAGAGAGGGTGAGTGCCATTTTACATGCGAATGTCTGAGACTCACATGAATGATTTTGAAAGTCATAGTGTTTCTACTTGTCTTTATATGCTGTAATATTTATTTTGGGTAAAAACAATAAACTAACAAAGAGATAAAACAGAAAAGATATTAGCTGAGACACTTTTTCATATTGAAAGCATACACCATACTCTGACCAGGCTGAGATAAACGATTAGTAATAATTAAACTGCACCTTCCTGTGCTTTCAGTGTGGGTTTATTTTTAACCCCTCCTAATAAACAGCAAGAAACAATGCTTACCCTCTGCTTGCTTAAAACTCATCTTTCCCACTACACTTGAAAGTAAATGCATTCTGTCTCTGTCCATATCCTTCTGGATCAGCTATTAAAGAAAGGAAGATGCAAGTGTGCTGAATAAGAACCCCTGTCTTTCATTGTTCACCCCTATTTCTGAACACTTACCATCAAACCTATTGTTCAGGGCAGCACAGCCCACCTCTAAACTGCCTAAAGAAGTAGCAATGCCCACATCATGGAAAGAAAAGCTGGTGGAATACAGGGATATTAGTAGTTCTGTGGTAGGAAATATAAGTGATAAAATGGAGAGTGGAAGTCCTGAGACTGCTTGAGCATGTTTTCAAGGCTGCTGTACCACAGATTGTGCACCAGCTAATGGAAAAGTCTCTTTCTAGTAGTGTAAAGTGAGTGTGAAGTGTAGCCATAAAATGTTCAGTGGTTTATTTTTTTCAGGTTTTTCTGTGCTTCTCTAGCTTTGTGTAACACCCTGAAATATTGTACAGTATTTTTCAGCTTGAATAATTTATATTTTCTTCTTTTTTTTTCTTCAGTGAATCTAATGCTAATGCCACATGGACATTACCAAGGAACATTTAATCCTGATGCCTGCTTTTGTTTTATTCAATAGGAAATTATTGTCCTGATATTGTCAGCTACAGTAATTCAGAGAAAAATGACAGCAGCAAATGCTATTCTGTGGTATTCAAAGCACATCAAGGCAGACATATGAATTTGAGAGCTTTAGCTGGATGGTCCTGTGATTTCAGTTCTCAGTATTCTCTCCCTTTCCTGCAGAAATAAGATATTTCTGGCATAGTCAGCTTTGATATTTGTCTTCTTCTCCTACCACACTTTGTTTGCCCTGGTACTACTAGTTCAGGAAGGTGGGTTATTTTTTCTTATTCACATGAAGAGATAAAAGATTTTCACCTGGCATTTTCCTGCAGGGTTCATTTTTCCCGATTTTTTTTTTTTTTTTGGTTCTCTGTGCCTCTGTACTCCCATTTTCCACCTGCAGGTACTTCTTGTAGGAGAAGGGAATACAGCTCACCTTGCCCCTGATAAGTAACAGCTGTGTTAATTACCCAATACAGCCTCGCCCCTGATGAGTCACGGCTATAGGCAATAAAGGTAAGTGTGATAAAAGGGAGCCGGCTGCTTGTGAGGAGGAATCATGAAGAAGGATCCTGAGGGGAGAGAATTACTGCAGTGAGGTCAGCCTGGGTCTGCGGTTAAAGCCTGCCTGGCACCTGCAGTCATAGTCTAGCTAGGTAAAAGCCTGCGGTTGGAGTCTGCAAACTAATACATGCTGTCGTAGTTTAGCAGGAAATAACCAGCAGTCAGGGGTTCAAGGGAAACCTACAGTAGGAGCTTGCGGCAGCCAGAGTCAGTGAATAGTTGAAGTCAGGATGGCCAAGCTTTAAAGAGGAATAAACCAGGACCTTTTTTACGCTGTGAGAAATGAGAAGTCTGTGTCTTGGCTCATTTCTACTGTCTAACAAGAGGGCTGCTGTGACTCTTCTAGCTCCTGTACTCTTTGAGCACACACCCACTTCTCTGACTGCATGTAGGGTGTTTTTATCTTTCCCTATTTGCAGACTGATGTGGGGAAGGATGAAGGGTGTGAGAAACAATGGAGAGGAAGGAAATTCACCCTGTCTTTGCCTGTGTGGATTGTCACAGAGGTCAGACCTAGAAACTCCTGCTTACTAAGAACTACTGCCCATGCTCCCCTGGAACAGCCAGTTTACTTTGCCCATTCCAGAGGAGGCTCTTCGCCTACTGAAAGGCAAGTATTTTGTTCTTCTGGTTCTGAATTCCAATTCAAGTTTGTACTAAGCTGCAGCGGAATTGTGCAATGTTACCAAGGAGGAGAGTAAAGACAAGAACAAAATATTAGGTCATATTTGGACTATAAAAGATTCTGATTGCTGTTTGAAACTGTTGGACCTATTACATTGGTAATAATGAATAGCAAGAAAAAAAAGGCCCATGAGAGAAAAAAAAAAGCCGCCTTCTTTTCAGTCCGGAGGCAGTAAAGTCACCCAAAAAATCAGATCATGATGGTAAAACACAAAAGCAGGTTCTGCATCAAAGATGTAAAGGATCACATAAGCGTGAAATTTCACCTTCAAATACAAAGTTGGATGTGGTAGAGCCGTAGTACTATTGTGTATTGAAGTTTAGGCTACTTCTCTTTGACTGAAAATATTTTACATATGTGCAGAGAACTATGTCTTGCTTGTAAGTATTTATATACTTATGTAAATATATATAAAATTGCTGATGTGATTATATACCACCTTATAACCAAAGATCCTTCAGTGCTTCCACAAATTACTATTGTTTTATTTTTCAGAGGAAAACAATATGAATTATAGTGTTAAACCTCAAGACAGAACAAGAAATTAGCAGCAGAAAAGAGCTCCAGTCCCTTTCTCCTAAACAGCAGGCATCACCTGAATCTGTATACAATGGCAGTGACACTGCCAAAGGCACGTGTCCTGTTCAGAGTTGTAGTAGCTAAAAAGAAGACAGCACAATAACAGGAACGGGAAGTTCACTTTTATAACAGTTGCGCTTTTTTTCTTTTCCGAGAATTCCTTGTTCTTTTCCCATATCTGGGCTATTAGTCCACTCACTTAGAAGAAACTCTGAATTTCAGGAATAGACAAAAAAAAAAAAACAACCAAAAACAAACAAACAAAAAACCTCAGTAAAAATGAAGAGTTATCCCTGAAAAGAAAGCTGAAACAGCTGGTTCAGTGCTGCCTTCAAATGAGCAGATTGTGTAGTGTTCACTCTGTTTTCGTCAGGCTGACCTGTGGATCTTTAATTGTTAAGAAAAAAGGGGAATTAAAAAGGGAAAATACTGAAATCATAAGGAACAAAATAGTTAATATGATTTGAAGGTGAGATATTCATCAATTTAAGAGTGCTCCACTGGATTAATATTCATTCTCAACTGACACACATGATAAACTAATTCTAACTGCATCAAAGGAAATTTTATCAAAGCCCTGTTCTCCTGCCACAGAAAATTTGTCATCTGTTTCTCTAATAAGTTATTTACACCTTGCATATTCATTGGGAAATGGGAATATTGTGATTTGGATGAGTTAGTAGTTCTCAGCTCCACCTCAGGGAAAGAGCCCCCCTACTCTGTACTGCTTTCTTGTGGAGAAAGACACACTTGTGCATGTGGGCGGCAGAGGGGTCACAGAGGAATCCCAGAATGTGCTATGAAGCAAAACTTAAGGGTAGTTAGAGGCTTAGAAGAAGGTTGTCCATCTTTCCTTCTTAGGATAGTAAAGCACAGTCTAGTAGACATTGTGGAGAGAAATACAGTTTTTATTAGAATGATTTTTTTAAAGACGTTATGTCTCATTGTATTGTTTATTAGTATTAGTTGTTGTTGTTCCTATAAGTAGAAAAAACCATAGTCTTTCAGACAGAGTGGCATTTCAGGGCTTGCTAAAAATGACAGCAGAGAAGCAAGTGTGGCCTCCTTGAAGCAGATGGCATCTGCTGTTTGTGAGCCATCAGCATTGCCCGTCCCCAGTGGGTAGGCAGCTGGACACATTCCTTTTGAAGGTACAAAACATTGCAGTCTCTCCCCTGGCCCTCATGAGATTTAAGTAGCTGCAGATAAGCTTCCCTCGGTTTTACAAGTAGACACTGTGAGGGGCCTGAGGACAATTCCCTCTCCTTCACAGGCTTTCACTGCCTGGATTCAAGGCCAGCTTTGATAATGAAGCTGTCAGGCCATGTCAGCAGATGCATGTTCTGCCTTTTCTCAGGAGCTGCTTTTAAACTGAGGCTCCTGCTCTTAGTGTTTGCCTGAGCTATGTGGCAGGTTTTCCTGTGCCTTCTTCCATGCCTTCCTTACCCCTACTCACAGACCTGGCTTTCCAAGCTTGAGCTGGGACCTGCCTGGTCCGAGCAGACCTGTCCTGGCAGCCTGGGTCTCAGGAGATCCAGATCACCTGCACCCCCCCAGTTCTGCTCACCTAGCTCTGCTGCTGTGGGTTTGGCTTTCTTGGGATGGTGCTGCCTTACTGTTTCTGCTGCTCCCTGCCACTCTACTGGAAACAGAAGCAGTGGTTGACTTTTACAGAATAATTTTCTTGAGATGGATGTTGGCCAATGTATTGCAAGTTTGCCCAGGCCACATGATCATGCTCTTACCAAGAGGTCTGAGCTTTCAGTCCTGACAAACAATATAGTTTAAATCCACTCCATGGTTTTTGCAAAATACACTCCTTCCTCTCTATTCTTGGATGCCTCAAAGTTGCTATGGAGACACTTTCATTTTAAAGCACAAGTACCTTGTTAGGAAAGCCACAGGTGCATTAGCTCTATTTCTCTATTTCATGCATAGAGCTATAAGAACATTTCTGCACTGTTAGATGGACAGCTATAATGATTCTTGCCATCCTTGAACAACTTCTCTTATCTGTAATCTGGGCTTGCTGAGCTTCTATGTGAATAACACTTACAAGGAGAGGATAGATAGGAAATACATGTTCAGGGCAAGGAATTTGGGAATATACTGTCACTTCAATAAATAATAAATTCAGCTGGAAAATACCTGGCTTCCCAAGTGAATGAAAGAGAATATTTTCTTCAAATGCTTCTGAATTTTTGCTGGTAAGGAATTGTGTTTAAGGATTAGAGAAATTGCAGAACTGAGTTTGAGCTATCCTGAGTTTAAGAGCATACTTATAAACCCTGTAACTTTGAATACTGCAGCAGATTCCTTGCTGTCTGTTCCAGGAGGGAAACATAGTAAGTTCTACTTTGCTAGAGTAGAAATATGACTTCAAATCGTAGGATGCATTGTTTCCTCACAGGAAAACTCTTCCAAAAATCTTTGTCAAGAAACAATTATGACAAATGGAAGGATACAAAAGAATAGCCTGAGTTCAGATTTGACTTTCATGTACTGGCAAATGTAAGTCATGCACTCAGATACAGTAGGGACTGAAAACCACTTCCAGGTTCATAGCATATCCAGATTTCTTCCAGAAGTTTGCCGCTGAAATAAGAAAAACAGACCCCAGGGTTTGCAAGGGCATTGTAACTCTGTGAAAGAATCCTAGTATTTTGTTTTAGTTCTGTGTTTTATTATAAACAAACTTATTATATATATACACACTATGTACAATATAGCAAGTGCTGATATAAAAAAATGAAACAGAAGAGGAAAACTAGTCTCTTGCCTAATATTTTCCTCCCAGAACACTAGATTATTCTACTAAATAAAATGACTGCAGACAGTTCTTCTAGAAGGCAGGTTTTAGCCATTTTACTGCAAAGTCCAGGTCTCTATCACTCAGAGCAAACCTGGTGTATGAGCTGCAGAGTGCAATTAGATGTATTGCCTTTTCCGTTTAAATGATTGAAACAGTTGTTTTTATCAGAAGGGAAAACAATTGGACAAAGCAGCTCCTAAGGCTGAGCAATGGGCACTATGAGGCAATGAAACATCTATTTTAAACCCAGAAGTTCCTGGAATGATTCTCAGTTTTCCAACTGTTAGTGGGGAGGTAAGGGAAAAAAACCCCTGAAATTAGGTAAAAGGGAATTGATAGTGTAAACTGCATGACTCTAAATGAAAGACTAATTTTTTTTAATAATGGTGTCAAACTGATCAGCAGTACTTGTTTTTATGATTATCAAGTAATCATGGAGACAAAGGGTTGTAGGCAAATGCCACTGCATAGAAGCTGTGTTTTGGACAACCACATCTGAAAGAAGATTAAGGACTTTTTGATTGAAAACAATTTATCTAGATCTGCTGTCACAGAGCCAACTTCAACTACCGGCGTCTTTTCTCAGGAGGAGAAGTGATAATACACTTCTTTGCTAGCTGGATGAACAGATGAGAGGGGTTTGCAGGTGAAATAAGGCAGGAACTCACAATTTGCTCTATTGCTAGACTTGTGGGAAACAAGTGCCATGGTGTGACATCTCTCTTGAAACTGGTTGGATTTTTAAGTGCTGTGGGATTTACCTGACTCCTTTTGAAGTCCAGTGTGGCTGTTCTATGCAGAGACCCCTCCTCTGAGAGGAGGTGTCTCAAGGCCTGTCTGAGAGGGGCTGCACAGCTTTGGCTCCTGCAGCACCCAGAGCTAATATGTGCAATCACACTGGGGAGCTCATTAGCTCTGGCAGGGCACCTTGATAGCACCAGGCATGTGGCATCGGCTGGTGTGGAGCCAACACACATCTCCTGCTGGACACAAGACAGGTTCTTGCAGGGAATGAGAAGGAAAATGGTGTGGGGGAGGGAGAAGTGAGGTCTTCCTCTCCCCCATATTTTAACAGGAAGCACAGCAGAATGAGGTGTTGGGTGATTGCATTAGGCCAGGTCAGCTAGACCCAATATATGAACTGAAGGAACTGAAAAAAATCTGCATCCACTGATGATGGTGTGGTGGGGAAACTGCAGCTAATGGGAAGATGGAGACCAAGCTATCCCCTTTGTTGCCACTCTCGAACCCCTCTAAATCTGTGGGTGCCTTGGGCTGTGTCCTGCATTTCTGTGTGAACTTGAGTGCTCATTAATAACATATTTGACATAAGCGGTTTAGGAACTGCTCTAGTAAAATGTACTCTTTGCAGGAAAAACAATCCAGCTCTGCTGGCACTTTGATTACCCTTTTATAATTGTCATACATGTTTTATCATGCTGCAGGTCTTTATCTCAAGAGGTGCGGGCAGCTCCGGAGAAGTGAACTAAATTCTACATAATTAAGACAACATTATTTTCTGTTAACCATGAAGAGTCATTATGTAATTTTGAAGGTTCTTGTTAAAATACGGTGGATCAGCTCCGAAACAAAATAATTGCTTTGGGCTTTTTCTGCTGCTTTTTTGTTTTTTTTTTTTTTCCCCTGCCTTGTATATAACTGGATATTATTACTTTAGAACATTGTTTATGTTAAGTCTATTTTGTTCTTTTCTTCAAGGGGTGCAAAATGATTCTGTCAAGTAAAATTACCTTATTTTGCCGTAGCTGAAAGTATCTTGCCAGTTGATAGCTTTGATTTGTACTCCTGAGGTTTGTGATTTGATGTAAATGACCAGAAATAACCATTCTAGGTCAATATTAAAGAGGAGACCTGTTCTTTTTGGGGCTGGATTAAAGTTATAAAATCTTTTCAGAATTAAGACGGTCTTTTTGTCTTGCTCTTTTCCACAAGGGTTTGTCCACTGATTGTCTTGTTCCAGTCTAATGGGGAGCCAAGGAGAAATATGAAATGTCAGTTCTTTTAAAGGCTCTTTTTACTGACCCTGACCACTGTCACATGTATTCCAAAACTTTGAAATTTCCTAATTCTGTTTCAGAACACCCTGAAGAAATTGTGATTGTTACAGAGGACAACTTCCTGCCCAAAAATTAGAATTAATGGAGAAACCAAATCAGTCAGCAAGGCTGGAGTTTATATTGTGGAACTGTGTCATTCTTATTTAATGACATTAACAATCAGATAAAATACTATCCATGATGAAGTCTTGAATGTTTCAGTACTTAATGCTTTTCTCAGATTTTGATCTTACAAAGTGCAATAACACAGGGTTCTTAGCACAGAGCAGACTTCTTAACTGAATCCTTGTGTTCTTTAGAATCATTTAATTTGTGTGGGGTTTGTTTGCAGATGTAAATGAGATCTAAATACTGAAATACAAAGAGCTTGCATGAAAATCATAGCAGCAACTTCCCTTGTTTAAGTGTAAGTTTTCATTCATGTTACAGTATGAGTATGGCTGCTATCTCAGCTCTTACAGAGCAGCCCCTTATGCCAACCATTCATCATTTTCTATATTCCTGTAACCGTGCATTTTTCACTTTTATTGTAACATAACACAAAAGCCATGGCATCTCAGATTGACCCCTAAACACTGGTTTGTGCAACTTCTAAGCCTTTGTTTAAATGGTTTGAAAGTAGGCATCCTGCTCAGTTTCAAACAAAACAAATGGTAGTGTTTTCTTGATTTATGGTGATATTTTGACAAGTTTGATTTATTCAAAGGAAACCTGTGCCAAAGAAGAGTGCAAATGAGAAGACACTGTGACTGCATACCACCAAAGGACATTTTCATAATCCTCTCTGATCTCTGTTGTTGGAGGTGAGAAGAGTTCAGCCTTGACCCTGTGTACTGGTTTCAGCTAGGATAGAGTTTTCTTCTTGGTAGGTGGTACAGTGCTCTGATTTGTACTCAATATGAGAACCATATTGATGACACACTGATGTTTTGGTTGTTTCTCAGTAGTGCTTACTCCAAGTCAAGGACTTTTCTGTTTCCCTTGCTCTTCCAATGAGCAGATGCACAAGAAGCTGGGAGGGAGCATGGCCAAATGCTGGCCTGAACTGACCAAAGGGATATTCCGTACCCCAGAACATCATGTCACACATATAGACTGGCAGCACTCACTCAGAACAGGGTCTGATCATGGCTCAGGGACTGGGTTGGTATCTAACAGTATGTGATGGGCAATGGTGTTGTGCATCACTAGCTATTCCTGGGATTTTTCTCTCTTTTTCCTACTCTCCTTTTTATATTGTTATTATTGTTTGTTCTTCAATTATCACACTGTTCTTATCTGAACCCAGTATTTTATTGGGTTTTTCCCTGATTCTGTCCCCTGTCCCACCTGGGGAGGTAGGGGAATGAGTGGCTGCATGGTGCTTAGTTGCCAGGTGGAGTTAAAGCACAACACACTGGCAATTGAAATGTCATGGACTCTCCTTGGAAAACTTTCTTCTAAGGGCAGGGCAAGGATCTTCAGAAACAATATTAAGCCTATCCCCAAAATATCTGCCTGTCTGCAGTAGATTCAGGGCTTTGGGCATCCTCTGACGTTTTTATAGACGCAAATTTTCCTTTGGTTGTTTCCCTGGACACTGTATCTCTTGGCTAAGAGCAGAGCAGAAAAATGTACATTTCATTCTAATATTTTTACTGTTTAAGCTCCCACCTTCTATCCAACTACTTGAACTGTGTCATTCAGACCTCAACATGCCTGTTAAAAAAAGCAGATGAATACTTCCCAGGAAAGCTCAGTACATATACCGTCTTTCACCGGTCTTTAGAGCAGGCTATATGAGCTAGCAAACGGGAGCCCTATTTGTGCAACTACCTAACAATGGCCAGAGGAAAGAAAGGTTTTTATTTCTTGGATTTGTCAAATATAATGCTATTCTGCAGAGAAGCTTTATCCAGTTCTTTTCCACTTGAACACTTCTTCAACTTGCACTGAACAATTAACAGATGAAGAAAGAAAACAGCTTTGCTTGGACATCTTCAATGATTAATGACTATTCTATACCATGCACATGACTGCTGGGGGATGCTGTTTTGGGATGAAAATGATTGCAATCCCCGAAAATCAGTGTCATTTTGCCTCTATCTCTCCCATGATAGGCATCAGCCCTGTGGACCCACCCTCACCCTGTTGCCACCAGCAGTTCCCCTCCCATTTTCTCCAGAACATGGAGACCGCTCCTCTTAATTTGCAGAGAGCCTTTGAGTGCCTGGGTAACAGGTGAGAAACTGAGGAAGTAGAGATACGTATTCCTACTTCTTGACTGTTGTGCTTTTGCAAAAATTTCTGGCACTGAAGTTGGTTCCTGCTGCAGCCAGAGTCTCTAAGTGTTTCATCTTAGTTTGGAGAAAGACTAAATTCTGATGAGCTTTCTAGCATGATTTTCAATTTATTACCAGAGTCTTAGTAAAGGGTCTTACAGTGTTTGAGTTAATTAATTTCTCTATTGGTTCTCAGTTGCTGAAGGTCAGACTGTCCCAAGAGAAGGAATCCTTGCAGAGAATATAACTGACTATTGTGTACAAAACATGCTGATTTTAATGAAGCAGAGATCAAAATCATATAAGGAAAGGCAGATAATGAAGGAAAAAACCCCAAGATGTGATATTTTAATGATCAGCCATTTGAGGCTCCAACTGATGATAAATGCACGTATTTTGATGAATTTAGGCAATCCTTTGATATTCCTTAGCATATATATGTAAAGGCACTCCGCACAAAACATGCCGTAACAAGTCTCTTGATACACATATAATAATTATATTATATTTTGAAGGAAAATGTGATGGTAAAAATATTAAGTCAAAATTTTTATGTGTTATACACACATGCATGTATATATATAAGCACATAAAACAACATAGTTTACTTTTGAAGATACTAGGCTATCAGTCTAACTGGTGATTCACAACAGAAATTAAATTTCCCTTTTGTGTTTTTTCCTCTTACCAACAAGCTTGAAGGGACTTTAATCTCCTGGATGCACAAGAGAACCCTTGAAGTTTTGAAATATATGGTTTGAGATATTGCATTTAAAAAAAAAAGGTGAAGCATTTTAAAAGATAGTTCATTATTTTGTGAAAGGCTCTAGTATGTTGTGTTCTGTGTCAAAATGTGTCAGCTTTCAAGATACGTAAAAGAGACATAACAAAGGAAAAAGACATGGGCTCCTGTTGTCTTTTCCACATCATGATCTGGATATGCTAAAATATTGTGGCTATTTCTTAACAATTGTGTCGATTCAGGAAGATTTTGGAAGCTTGGAGAGCTTGTAGTGTTACAACATAATAATGAATTTTAGTTTTCCGAAGGAGACAGTTTTACAAAACTGAAAACTACAAACTAGCCAGCCTCACCTCTGTGCCTGTAAGATCATGGAATAGATCCTCTTGGAAGATATGTCAAGGCATGTGGATGACAAGGAGGTGATTAAGGACAGCCAGAATGGCTTCACAAAGAGGAAAATCATGACTGGCTAGTCTGGGGATTTATGCAGAGTGGCTGGATTGGTGGATAAGGGAAGAGAAATTGATGTCCTCTACTGTGGCTTCTTCAAGGCCTTTGAAACTGTTCCACAGAAAATCTTTGTTGATAAATTGGAGAGGTATGGATTTAATGGATGGAATATTGGATGGATTAGGAATTGGATGAATGGCAACATCCAAAGAGCTGTAGTCAATGTGTCCAAAGGATATCAGTAACAAGGGGTATCCCTCAGGGAGAGGACTTTCCGTATGGCACTTTCTGTATGGAAGTGGTTTGATGTCTTTAATAATGAGATAGGCAGTGGGATTGAGTACACCATCATCATCAAGTTTAGAGAAACTTGAAATCCCATGAAAGAAGGGATGCCATCCAAGGGAACCCTGACAGGCTTGAGAAAAGTGGGTCAGTGGGAGTCTCTTGAAGTACAGCACCAAATGCAAGGTGCTGTGCCATGATTGGTGAAATCACCAGCATCGGTACAGACTGATTACTGAATGCATTGAGTGCCTCCCTGCAGAGGACTTAAGTATATTGATGAATGAAAAATTGAACATGACCTGGCAATGTGTGCTGGCAGCCCAGAAAAACAATTGTATCCTAAGCTGTATAGAAAGAACTGTGGCCAGCATTTCAAGATATATGATCCTTCTCATCTACTGTGCTCATGCAAAATCCCAGCTGGACTACTGTACCCAGTTCTGAGGTCTCAAGCATAAGAAAGCCATGGACCCTTTGGAAAGAATCCAAAGGAAAGCCAAGAAAATCATGAGAGGGCATCAGAGTGATCCTATTGAGACGTTTCAATACTTCAAGGGGGATTATAAAATAGATGGGAGTGACTTTTTACCAGGCCCTGTAAGGGGACAAGAGGTTACGGCTTTAAACCAGAGGAGGGTAGATTTAGACAAAAAAAAAAAAAAAAAAAAAAAAAAAAATTCCTTACTATGAGGATGGTGAGGCACTGGAACAGATTGCCCAGAGAAGCTGTGGAGCTCCCATTTTTGGAGGGGTTCAAGGCCAGGATGGATTGGGCTTTAAGCAAACAGGCTGGTGAAGGGTGTCCCTGCCTAAGGCAGGGAAGCTGGAACTAGAAGGTCTTTAAAGGTCCTTTCCAACACAAATATTCTATGATTTTATGGAAACAGTTTCACTGGGTTTAATAGTTATAAAATTGCTGGAATGAAGACTCATTAACATAATTTGTTATCAACAATCTTGTTCCATACATCAAGGGATAATGACAGTTTGGCCACACTTTGAAGTCCTGATTAAAAACACAGGGTGAAAACATGCCTAGTATTTTTTCACACTTTTAAGAACAATAGATCATCAAGTAGAAGAAAAGTATTAGATCGGTTCCTTCAAAAAATTCAGTAATTAAGATAGGTAGTGTACTTTTTCTACATGATTCTTTGTAAACTTGCTTTTTGTTGATTACTTTCTGCTTATTCTCCTAGCTTCAAGAAAACACCAGCTCCATCAGATCTGATTTACTTAAAAATGCTGTTCATGTATTTCCAGACAGTACTTCATGGTTCTTTTAATATAACATTTAATATAGCATTTAATATAATATTTAATATAACATTTCAGAACTACCAAGAAACTAAAAGTTTTAAACTTGAAAAGGACATAGATTCTTCTTATTATTTATCTTTTCTTGTACTTTGTAGAAATAAACTTTTGTGCAAGTATAATAATTTTTCAGATCAGAGCTCATATGTCTTTTCTATAGTTTCAGGTAACTGAAATACTTCAAGTAATTCAGCATTCATCTGGTGCTCAAGATTCAAGAAGAGCAGTTACACTTCTGCAAACTGCAGCAGATTTTGACTGTAAATCAATGCCTCTTGCCTGCCCATTCTTGTTTTCATTAATATTTCATAAAATTATAAAAATACTGTTGTGCAGTTTCATGTTGAACTTATACAAGGGATAAATGTGATAAATCAGTCAGTGGCTCATAGCTGGAATAAATGAAATGGAGAGAATTCCTGAAACACTAGAAGGCTGTTAGCCATAACTGCACAGCTCTCACGGAACTTGGAATGTGTCAGAGAAAATCCCTTGTGCAGCTTTCCTGCCTGCATACTTGTGAATATTAGGATTTATACATATGTAAACCAAAAATAGTGCTGAGACAGCAGTAACCCTGAAGTTTAATGTCTTTTTTTTTCTCCCCCCACTTCTTAGCAGCCTTTCAAAACCCCATAGATGAGATTCTGTACACTGAAGTCTAGTGCCAGAAGGAAACTGTGTGCAGATCTTTGAGACTGTAGTTAAAAGAACCAAAACACTAATGATCACCCTGGGCAACAGCTAGCAGAACACACATACAAATTAAAAGTTGTTCATAATAGCAAAAACTTTGTCCTTTAGAGAGTACGTGTTGCAGGGAATGAGAAAAAGAATTTTTTTTAAAGAGTCTTCATTACATTTAGATTATTTTTCCTCAGAAAGTCATTTCCCTTGCAGGCTTATTTTCAAGAGCAATATTGCACTGATCTAAGTTGCCATAGTAAGGTTTTCAGTTCTTATTTGAAGAAGTTAAGCATCTGAAAACCTCTGCAGAAGCTAACATTTTATAAGGTGGAGAGAGGTGTATTTAAAAAGTCTGATTTTTAACCTTTTTTAAAAAAATATTCAAAAAGACTTCTCGTTTTAATATTTGTAAATGCTAACAGTGGTCATGAATAACACCTGTGGATACTCTGGACTGTATTGTATAAGAGGCGTAGGAAAATATGCAGTTGTATGCATCTCTGTGTTTCACATTGGTCATTCTGCGTGATTTTGCATAAAACACTTCAGTTCCTCCTGACTTCAAGCTGCACAGAATTTACCTAGCCAGACAAGTAATCTGCTCTGACCATTCCTGAGGCCTATTCAAATGGCCTTCCTTTTGATCATTTGTTATCTTTTAATAGGAATCCTCCTAGTTCTCTCCTTCTACCGATCCAAGAGGCTATTCAGCTTTAACATTTGGCATAAGAGCTATTGGAGTTAAATATGCAGTTGGTGTAGAAACAGAAATTACGATGGGATAATTACAAAAATCCCATCTTAATTCCTGTAACTACAGTCAAATATCACTATTCTTCAAGATTAGAGATACATTTCTGATAAATGCTTCAGATTGTGTAATTTTAAAATAAAAACAAACTCATCAAATTAAAATAAGAAAGAACCTCTTCTATTTTGAAAGTAGATGTAAATTATGTGAGCAAAGATTTTGTACTTATTGATGCTATTAGTATTTCTGCTTATTAAAAAAGCAGCCATGTAAATGAGCACAGCTGGACAGTTGTGTGTTTTCAGGCCTTCTCTGGTATTCACCAATATTTTCCTAATAAATCTGTTTGTACTAAACCATAGGAAACAGGACAGGCCTTGTCATATATTTACAGATAGGAGAAGAACCAAGAAGTTTCTTGCTCAGAATCTCATAGAAAGTCTGTGGCAAAAGTTATCCAGGCACACATCTCTGATATTGCAGAACAGTTCTTCAGCCATAAACTGATGTTTTCCCTCTGTCACCCTCCTACAGAAGAACACCTTTTTTACAACCCTTCAAAACAGTTTTAAATTGAAAGCATTTCATGAGAATCATTAATGAGTTCTTTGGATCCACTGTTGCCCATGTGTGAAGAAAGAAAATTTAAAGGAATTTCACAGTGACAGATTACAGGAAGTTTATTTCCTAGCACAGTGCCAATTTTTTGTTGTTACTCCCTAGGGTTTTCATTGGATTTGAAACCTTGAAGAACAGTCAAAAAAACAGATGAATGAGGGGAGAGAACTCCTCAGCTGGAGATGCTAACCTGGTGAGAACTTAATTGAAATCAATAGAGGATTAAATGAAAGAAAAGTTTATAGTAAAAAGAAAATATTTCAGTCTGAGAAAAGGCAAGAACGAAATTCAGTCTTTTGTAATGGAATTCATTCTTGTGCTTATGATAGCTGTGAACCCTGAACCTAATATGTTTTTTTTCTGAGGATTGTATCTTTTTTAGCTATTGCAGAACTTTTGAAGTGAGTTCTTTGGACTTATGAAAATGGGTGGGGGTGACCTCCATATGGACTTGCTGTTCAGCTTTGAAGCTTGCTTTCTGTTTTCTTAAGCACTTGTATCTTGTGTCTAAACCATAAAAGGTGAGACTCATTTCCACAGAAGGTGTTCTGGCTAGGAGTAATTATATACCTTCTTGGCATATGCAGAGCTATACTGAAGCCAAGATAAAGAATAAAACCCTTCCATGACTGCAGTGTTCTGGTGAGTCTATAAACACCCCTCACAATTACTTCTACATGATTTTAGATTAATTTTCACAAAGTGTGTTCATTCCTCATATCCCTTATTATGGCTAGGATATTGTATTTCATATTGGCTTCTCAAAGATTTCAGGTGCTCTACTGGTAGAGAAAAAGAAGAATTTAAACTGTTTCCCTACCGCTTTTCAGGGAGTTTATAAGGACTTCATGTTTCTCTGGTTGCTCTGTGATGCATATGCCATAATGAAAATAATGAATAAGAAACTCCTGTTCATGGACATGCTTGTGGAGAGCTTTGGAAATGAAGAAACTTTGCATGTTTAAATTTTCTTTCAGATAGGTAGACAGGAAGAAAAGTGTCTTGAAAGAGATTTATAGCTAGGAATATATGGACCAAAATGAAATTAAAACCTCTCAAAACCTGCTGACAAATAAAACTAGTCACTTGTATTATTTCTAGTGTCAGGAACTACAGCCTGTGATCTGTTCTTTGCATTTTTAATGACTCTAGAATCCCTATCCTTCGCTTTCACAACCACCTATATAGCAGCACACCTGATTTCATGAACACGCTGAATCACAAACACTGATAGTTTGTTGTCCTAGAACATGTGAGGAGAAGGAAGGTGCGGTCATTTTCAGACAGTCCCACTGCTTGGCACCACATACAGCAACAGCAGGATGAGCAGACACAGCGGCTTTAGCTGGAAGGTGTGAGCACAGCATGCCATGAGGGATGCACCACTTAGGAGTGCTTGCTCTGCCTGGCCACACCACAGCCATAGGCACAGTCAGGACTGTCTTCAGCAATGGCCTGGTGCTCCTGGTTCGAGCTCTCTGTGAGCTACCAGTGGTCACAGGTGAGGGCAGAGTGCTCTAAAACACTCCGTGAAGCTTTTAGCTGACTAAAGTTTCAATAGTTTATAGTGATAAATTCATGTTTTAGCAGTTGCTCATGAGAGGAAAGATGCAGAGGTTTCTCTCCAGAGCCTGAACTCCTGTAACTTGCTTGATGACAGAAGAGAGGGCTGCTCTTGCAGGCAGGCACTCCAGGCTACAGGGCACCCCAGGTTTCTGCTGGTGGCACTGACTGTCAGTGCCAAACCTGTGGGGAGGGAACCCATCAGAACAATCAAAGCAAAAGAAAATCCATATTAACTGTAAAACTTCTCTTTAAAGTAGAGAGGATCAGTTCACAGTGAGGGAGCTAAGATGTAAGATTGAATGCCATTTTTTATTTTTAAAAAAATTACTGCGGGAAAACAACTGACTGTTATGAAAATGGATAGGTCTAAAGGAACTTTAACAAAAAAAATTATTCAGCCGTCATGAATCTGTAGACTGGGAAACTGTGTTGCTTACCAAAAAGTTGTTAGGAAGGACAGGCACAGGAGATAGAATCATAAAGAGCTCATAAAAGCCTATTTCCCTTCCAACTGTTGTCCCCTGCATTTTCACTTTGTTAGAGCTTCAAACCTTCAGATCGGCAAAGACTTCCATTGGTTTCAAGACTCAGGGAAATCCTGTATATAATTCCCAGGTATCGGGGGGGGAATAAATAAAAAAAAAATAAATCAGTGTTTCCTTACTTAGGAAAGCATCTTACTAAGGAAAACTGATTTCCTTACTTAGAAATTCCACCTGCTATTCTGAGACTTGAAGTTACAGGTTCTTTCTTTACAGCATGCCTTAGGTTTATAGGTGAATATACAGAGTTCTAGATGAGGTTAATAGAAATATCTGAAATGGAATATTTTGTGGTTTTAAAATTCTGTCTGTCTCAGCTTTAACACCAATTAGTGTTTTAGAGCAAAGTTCTGGAAATCTATCTTGGAGGAGCTTCCCAGAGATGTTAATGAATGTAGAGATGCTTTCTGTGAAGAAATTAGTATGTTAACATTGGAAATAGCTTTTTTAATATAAAAAGACACGCAAAACTTCAGTGAAAGAGACATAAGAAACATCATGTTCCATAAAGAAAGCTGGTTAATAGTCCTTAGAAGTCGACGTCAATAGAATTAAGAGCCAGAAAATCCTCACTACTCAAATTAGACCTCTTTGATATGCATATTGCATTTGTGAATGATTATGATTAAATATTTATTAAGTGACATAAGGAAAGCTGGTTCTCTTTACTTTTCTGAAAATGAGTCATTTCAACAGACTAACATTATCTGGTCTAAGATTTTAAAGCTTAAGAAGGAAACTTGTAATAAAACAGAATACATTCAAACAGATAAAGATGTGATGCTGAGAAAAATTGAAACACTGGCAATGCCAAGTGAAAAACTTGAGCTACAAGACAAATTAAGGCATAGTTGCCTTGGAGACATGCCTTTCCTATAGGTGATATACTGGGGTCAGAACATCAGCATTCTTTGAAAACATGTGGGTGTTTTTGGATGCACAGTGACACAAATTATCCTTTGAGTAGAGACAGAGTTTTCCTTGAATATTTTTCCCTTGTGGATGCAAAAAAAAAAAGGTTTCAAAATGGACTCAGTAGCTGAGTTGTGCAGAGACTGATAACTGATATCAGGCAGAGCCTACTAACAGCTGAAAACAATAGAGGTAAGAAGACAGCACTTTCCATTTCTTTTTACGCTTATGTTTCCTCTAAACACAGAAGAATTACGGAGATCATCACGTCATATTATTTTATTATGCCTGTACACTTTCAGTGCTCATATAGTCAAGATAAATGAAGCTGATTTAATTTGATGCTCCTTTTTAAATGTTACTGAAATAAATCGGGAGAAGAACTTCTGTCTCTTGACTTCTTTTCTATACTTCCTAAAGGGACAATTATTTTTTCCATGCACTGTAGAAAGTGACTCATATTCCTACATATTTCACTTACCTGGAAGTTGCTTTCTGTGAAGATGTGACATTTTCTTCTAACTTTATTTTTTATTTTGGGCGCTTAGCTGAGATATCCTCTAAAATATTACCACATAAATTTATCTCAATTCATTAATCTATGTCCCTGGTGGGAAATAAGAAAAGACTAATTTTTAGTCATTTTCTAAAAAAAATGCTGGGTAGACATGTGTCGTATTTAATTTACTTTTAAACTTTGATGCCTAATACCATATTTGAAAAAAACATTGCATTGAACAAATATTTTAAAATACATGCTTGGTTACTTGGTTGAGCTCATAAATAAATGAGCATCTTGACACTTCCACAGAAGTTGTGAGAGGTGTGAACAGATGTAATATTGAGAGTTCATTCACCTCATTCAGTCCATGCAAAGGTAAAGTCAGGCATACTTGTCTATCCAGCAAAGATGTTTTTTCCAACCTGTTCTGTTGGAAAACAAGTGCTGGAGTGAGAACTTTAAAGTTTCTCCTTATTAAACTGTTGTAGAGTTTGGATACCCTTAGTCTTTGAAATTATCCTGATGTAATTTTGATCTGCATATTCTCTATTTATCTCCCTTGAAACTGAAATGCATGTTTCAGCTGGTGGCTATTCCCGTGGAAAAAAAAAAAGTTCTGCAACAATTCTGTCTTTCTGCTTAAATGTGGATGAGATATTTTCTTAGTCTGAAGCAACATTTCGCTGCCTCCAAAGAAAGCACCACATCAGTTACACTTCTGCAATATTCAAGTAGTGCAAGAGCATTTTGTCTTGCTGTTCTTAAATCTCCATGTACCAGAATGCCTTTGTCTTGTTTAGAGGTCATGCAAGGTGAACTTTTCAAAACCAGAGTAAAAGAATTCTCTAGTGCAATGGTTTACCAGGCTAGAGACATTTGAGACAATTTTCAAAAGGTATATAATGGATATTCCTGCAATGTTTTATGTTAAAATGCTGAAACTAAAAGGAAAATTGACCATGAAAAAAGACAATGGCTTTTTGAATGGGAGGTAAAAAATACTATTTGGTTATTTATTAAAAGATTTGGAAATAAAGCTCTCTTTTTGTCTAAATGTCACTTCAGATGTAAAACAAACATATTTTTGGGATTCATAAGTGAAAATCTGGTCTTTTGTAAAATACTGCAGCAAAAAAAACCCACTGTCTAGTGTTAAAACATAATTGGAATTGTCAGTGATGTGTTTCCTTTCTATTGAAGGGTTTAGTCCTGAGAATTTTTCATAATGCTCTAAGTAACCATTAAATTTCAAATGGAATCAGTCAGCCTCTCTGCTGTCCCTGAAATAAGACTTATCATATTTATCAAAAGCTGGAGCTGGATAAAATGTTGAATAAATGAATGAAATTTGCATTCATACAGAAATTTTCATCTGCACAGAACAGAAAAAAAGTTAGAAAGTGAAAAAAAAGATCCTTTCAAATTAAAGATAGTACCTTTGCTAAGCAGTGAGAGGTGATTGATATTTATTATTCCAGGAGGGGGAAGATTAGAATTCAGCGGAAAGAATCTGACTCAGAGAACATCCAATGAAAGAGTGGTGTTTATTATTTCTCATTCTGGAATGGTAAACAGCCTCTTAGCTGTGAAGTAGTTATCTGTGCTGCCAGCTAGCTTAAATAGCCAATACAAATGGGACATTTCCTCAGGTCACCTTTTGACCTGCTGTGGTTATTAGTAATCTCATTTTGAAATTCATTTATTTTTCGTATGTTATGAAAAGAAGAGCAAGTGTAAGAAGGTTTAGGAGGAAAAATTAGTTTGGTGGTTTATAGAAAGTTGATTTGAGGTTCAAGGGATCTGCTTAATTGGTGTGCTGGAATGGTTTTGATGAGCTAACCATGGCTGGCTTGATGGTGGCTTCAGAAAGAGCCCACATTTGGGAGCAGACATGGAGCTGTTCCCTGGTCAGGGCTCTGTCTAACCTGGGCACATCACAGAGCTGTTCGAATGCAGAAGAAAGGAAGCTGCAGAGAGTCTGCCAAATCTTCCAAACATACCCTATCTCTTTGTTAAAGCTTCTTCAAAAACATTTGTCCAAATTTTCCCCAAGTACATGGGGATTTTTCTTTTACCATCATAAAATAGTGGATATAGACCATTCTCAAGCAGAATTCTTTCTCAGCAGGGCTTAAATGGCCAAGAATCTAATCTAGTCATGTGCACTGTGATAGAAAAATTAATAGAAGAATTACAGGTTATTCAGATTAATTTTATTGACTAACATATGTAAAATCTGCTGCTCACTAGTGCATATCTGTTTGCAACAACTCATGCTCTTTCTTTGAAAAGAAGACTCCTGATTCATTTACAGGCCTAAGAAATCATAAATATAGAAAAAAATATTAGCAGTGAGTACAACAAAGCAATTCTTAAGGGGTATCACCAGAAAAATGTACATTTTGAAGTAAACTGTTTTTTTCTTTTACATGCCACAAACACCCGAAATATTAACACTTTCACTGCTGTTCTAGAAAACATAGACTTCTAAAGAGTGCATGTTTATATTCTCTATTGAAAGTTCTGTCTTCTCCTGGAGAGCAGAAGAATTATATACTAGTCTGTAAAGATGATACATGTATATTTTACAACATTAATTTTATGACAGCACCTCACTAGCTGGATGTTCTATAAGACAGAAATTATTAAATGTTTCTAAATTTACAGTGTCAGAGAAATTACATGTAATAATACTGTAAGAACTGGAAAAGTTTTTCTATCATACATATAGATTTTGAAAGATAACTTTACATTATAAAAACATGAGAGCTCTGGAAAAAAAAACCCTATACACTATCATGCAAATATTGACAGAGCAAATAGGCAAATATGGTGATGTATTTTTCATATAGTGATCCTGTGAAAGATCTGTAAAATATTTAGATTCAATCAGAAGAGAATTAATGAATAAAGGCAATTAATGTCATATAATTAAGTGTAATCTTCATAGTTTTGTAAAGTTTTTAAAAGCTCTGTTGAACAATTCCTGTATCATCTGTTATGAGATCATGAATTCAGCTGATAAAAGCAGCTCTAGCAATGTGTAGGCACAGGGCTCTGATGCTCACTAATCTGAATACCCTCCAGGTCTAGCCAGATAGTTTAAGCTTTTTAAAATGCTTTATTCCAGTCTGAATAAACCTAACATTCAATATTCCATTTTGGAATAGAATTGTCATTTTTTGCATATTCTTAGAATTTCAAACCCTGTTTTTAGTTAGCAAACAAAAAGTAGGGAAGTTCTCAATGTGAAATAATGAATAGAATGCCTTATTTCAATATCTCCAGTTGATACATTTTTCCTGTCACTAGTACTGAAAACTTGCACAGGTACTTTGACCTAAGTTTTGTTTTGGAGGAGTCTTGAGTTTTAATTTCACTTTCTGGGTCAATTAGCATATCTCCAAAGACCTACACGGTAAGAGAATGAAGAATCAAGCCCCTAATGTTGCAGATGAAGAGAAATTCCCCATACCTAAAAGTTTTTTAAAATTGACATTCCTTGCCTGTTTAGATCATATAGATATGCTGGATTTTAGTATTGGACTATATCAGATACATTCCCATTAAAGAAGTCTGTATTTGCAAGCCTGACAGAAAGAAATCTAGAAAGTGAAAAATATATTACTTGGATGATACTACTAAAGAAAATTTTTATTTTAGTCTCCTCCTCTTTCCTGTGTGAAAAATACCGGGGCATGAAATGAGAAAGTATCACAGCCTGCATTTCCTGTCGAGAAAAATATGACTTCTCCATGAGACAACCTGACATATCCACTTACTTCTGAGTACATGATTTCTTTGGTTCTCAGTGTCCTTCAGGCCAGTATGACACTGAAGACTTGATCAGCTTTGTCAATGTAATAATCAAAATCTGAGCACCTAAAACACATTATCCACTAGAAAAAGAATGTTTATTTCTGTGTTGATCGCAGCATGGCACCAAAATGAAATTCGTAGTATTTTCAATGGAGTCCTCATTTCAAGGGTAAGACATCACTAAAAGGGGAGTCAGAATCTTACCATTTTAGGATTAAGTGGCTGTACATGGTTGCTCAGTTTGGTACTGCAAAGGCACTGAAGTGTAGGGTTATGGTCCAGCTTACTATCATGTTCTGGAGTTAATTCCCAGTTAGAGATCACTGGGGTTCTTCCTCCCTCTGTTTCCCAGGATTTATATCTTAATCCTGCCTTATTACACTGGTTTTGTAGATAAAACACTTATTTTTCCCTCACGATCAAATAAGTTTTTATTTGCTCATTTGGTTGGTTATAGCCCAGTGTGTTGTTACAGTTATTTCAGGGCTTGATGACAGTTACTTAGCCGATTCTTGTGTACTTGTGGGAGCTTTCATTGATTTATTCATTTTTAATTACTTCATGTGGCTTGTTAGCAGCAGTGAAACTTGTGTAAGTTAGGAATAGAATGAAAATAGAAAGCAGAAGATGCATGACATGGAAGTATATAATACTTCAAAGGCACAGCACTTAATTGCAAGTCAAAGGACCATAAAAAAGCCTTTTGGCTGATAATAAGGCCAAGATACAGATATATGTCATATCTGAACATGCAAATTAAGAGCACAGTTCTTAATGTTACAATTTTTAAAGCAAAAATAAATTAAATTATTTCTAGCCTCTAAGTTAATTTATTGAAGTTATTCTTGGTAATACCACTGCTTGTCTATTATTTTACGTTCTGTGGTCATGCTTACCTACATGTGCTAAAAAGAAGATGAAAATATCCTCATTTGGAATATTATAATCAGAAATCATTTGGAATTACCTGAAAATGGATATTTCTACTTTTAAAATAGGACTTAAATAATGTCACTCCTATCAAGACACTAAGTCTTCAGCTTCCACAGGTGTAAACTCTTAGAGTTCTTACTAGATTTCCTGTGGTAGAGTGGAAGTTTTCAATACAGACTTAGATAAACTTCAGAGGAACTAATAAGTCAAAAGAGAGTCCAGTAAAATTTCTGTTGGAACAATATTGCCAAAAGTACAAATGAGCTCTCAGAAAAAAAGCAGAAGAGTAAAAGAGGCTGTTGATTTACACTAATTCTTCCCAAAGCCATTGCAATAATTGAGGCATTGGCCCAGATAATTTTAAAGAGTATTCATTCTAATATGTATTTAGAAAAAAAGAATATGTAAATAAGTAACATCATACTCAGTGTTGCTGATGTAGCTGGATGGTGCAATGACAGGTTTGAAGTTTTTGGGTTTATGTCTGCTTGAACTGCCCAGCCTCCTCTAGAAGTTCAGAAGATGCTGTAATGCACCTTGCATTCACAAGTGAAACTGTCCCTGGAACTCAGGATTTACTTCCCAGAAGTTGTTTTTTTTTTTCCTTTTGCAAAGTCAGGCCAGGGATCAAAGCCTGGGACTTAATGCTCAGGCACTTTTGTGTGCAGCATAAAAAGACAGAAAAGGATTTCCAGGCAGAAGCTTCTGCTCTACGTCTTTTTTTCACATAAAAGTAGGTGGTGGAGCTGTCTTTTCTGGTTGCAAATCAGTGTCTCCATCACATCTTCATTCATATGTCTTCCCTACACATGCAGAAACATTTCTCTCCTTCAGGCATGGAAGATATTCACAACTCTGCTGATACTGTTCAATTGACTCATCTCTAAGTTAGCAACTATGTACAACTATTTTCCCTTATTGTACCTATTTAAAGTACCCAGAAAAATGTTATTGTGTTTCAAAATCTCTGTCTGTATACCCTTGAGATCCTACCACGATGTAAAGCTGCAGGAGACCTCCAGAACACGTATCACTTTCGCTGCTGTCACAAACTACTGGACATTAGTAAATACTTCCTTGGCTTGGACTTCCTTGAGCTTTCAAATCCATTTATACTTTTTAAATCCAAACTGACTTGGGAAAATTAATTCTACCTTGTGATTACAAAAATCATTAAAAATACCCCTTCCTGATTATCTTAAATCTGTTGCCTTGTATTACCATATGACTCCCTCAGCTCTTTGAGGTCAATAGCAATTTCTTATATCCCTTCTTCATGTGAATTATAGTTTTCAATGCTGTTATCTTATGCCTCCTCATCTATTTAATTTTTTAGATAAAGAACGTGTTCAATCTTGTCATGTAGAGAAGTCATTCTGCACCTCTGATTATCCTTATTGAGCTTTGATGTACTTTTCTTTTACACTGGCACTTTTTGAAATTGAGATGACCAGAACTTCTGGCAATATGCCGCTACAGATTTAATCCTACTTCATGCATTTCACAATAGCTATTGTCTCATTTAACTTGTGTGAACACTTTAAATAGAAAAGTTGGCATCTGATGACTAACTGTTCCATTAGCAACTCATTTATATCAGCTGTCTGCGTGCAGAAGCATTAATATTAACAAGACAGTGCTGTGGAAAAATGTATTACAAGTGGAAATCAAGTCAACTGTGTGAATTTGCTGAAGGATCTGTATTGGTGTATAGGTTTTACTTCCAGAGAGAACAAATGCAGCGCATTCACAGCACTTAGGAGAGCAGATGTGCACAGCCAGCAGGCTGTGGCTTTTGGGGGGAACTGATCAAACTCCAAAACCAGTCATTTTTGTGCTAACAGATTTTCAGTTGCTTCACTTAGCTAACTGCTAAGCTTCACACAAAACCATGTTTTTGTCTCCAGGAGGCTAAAAATAACTTGGAAGACATGAAGAATAAAGTAAAAAACCAAAGTGAACAACACAGCAAGAGTATACAGGAAAATCAATGCCTAATCTCTTTTCAAATGTGTTTCCAGTGCTTTGGTGAATCAAATATTTAATTTTAACTGCAAGTAGCATCTATCACTGGACCTCTCTTAGAGACAAAATGAGATATTTTCCTAATGGCTAAGGGGAAGCACTAGAGACATAACAAGAAATATTATGTAGGCATGGTGTATAATAACACTAAAATATTTCTGACTTAAATGTGTAGCAGGACTTAAGTAGTTTAGAGAAAAAAATGGACTGTAAGAATTTGGGGGTTTACAACTCAGATGTCATCCTGTCTTTTCTGCAGGATCGTGAGATCGAGTTGTGGAGCTCCCATCTTCCAGGATTTATGGAATTTGCCATGGGGAGAGCCAAAGCACAGAGTCCACTGAGGGGTTAAGCTGCTTCTGGACCTGCCAGGTGCTTCCAGATAGTATGATCACTGTGTCTACTTCAGGGTAAAGAGCCACATGCTTGCAGAAGTGGCTGAGCCAGTGAACCTGGAATAGAACTTGCAAAGAAAATGCCTAAATTTTGAAAGATGGAAGTATAAATGAAGCAGATGACAAGATCATGGATGATAAAGCAAAAGGTGAGAGGATGTGGAAATGGAAAGAGATGACATCTAGGACCCACTCCACTCTTCCTCCCCTCCATATATACTTTCACATCTTGATAAACATTTCCATGGTATCCATGCTCAACAGAAACAACATTTCCCTTTTCCTTCTCTTGCCAAATATAAGTCTACAAATCACTGTTGAAATAGAAAGGCTCATTGCATTTATCTGCATATTTTTTACTTCAGTTTATACTGTGATTTGTATGTTTAACATTCTTTAAATGTAAATTCATTATCTTGACTGACTAAATATAATGCTGCAGCGTGCCACAGACAACTACTCTACAAGGGAAAACATTTCACAGTATGTTATGAATATAACTACTCTGTGATAAAGATATCCATATCTCTAATTGAAGTAAGATAACTTCTGCTTCATGTTAAAAATAAGAGTTAGTGGGAAAATAACCAACACTACCCTACCTTGCAAGTGTAAAATTTAAATACAGGACTGAATAGACAAAAAAATAAACATACAAAGCAATGTATAGTTTACTTGCTATGAATAATGAAGTATATTTCTGAGAAAAAGAAAAGAACTTAAACTGCATAGTGTTTAATTCATAATGTGAACCAAGGAGCATTATGCTGTCAGAAACACAGTTGCTCATAAGTTCCTCAGCAGTTTTCAAAGAGTACTGGAATTCAGGGTGTGAGTTACATATCTGTTGGTGTAAGCGGATTTTTTTCTCCATCTTCTATGCCTGGAGAATGTGCTTTTCTTTTATTTCAGACATTAAAAGTTATCAACATGAATTAAAACTCACAAAGTTCTTTGTATTGCTGAATCTACTTTTTCTTTCTGACAAGATTGACAAAGAAAAAAATCCTTACTCAACAAATAATTTTGTCTCTTTGCATATATATTTTTGTTGTTGTTGTTGTAATTTTCACAGTTTAAGGTGATGTTTTGGGGGAACTGGGAACAAAGCACTGTTTTCCAGAACAAAGATTTTAGGCATAGAAAAGAAGGAATAAACTGCTTCAATTAATTTTAATTTTTTGCAGAAATTTTACTGTGACACCCTGAGGGTTGAAACTTTGCTGTCAATTTGGTAAATATTGTTGGTTTCTACTAAGCTTTACTTAGCTTGCCTTCTGCAGGGGTGAACAGTCCGTGCAATGATTTCTCCTAATGAATTTCTCTCTACAGATCTCCTGCTATTTTTTCATCTATTCTATTTTTTTTTTTTTAATTTTTTTTTTCTCTGCCAGATACAGCACAAAGATTCCAAATTGTAGAGGGACAGTCTGGAAGAAACCAGGAAATTCCTGCGACATAATCCCTCACAGCAATTGATCTGTGCTTTTGAACCTCAGTGTTTGCTGTCAAAAGACACAAGACATCCCATAGACAAAGGTTTACTGTGTCTTCTAGAAGTGTTGTTTCACAGAAATGGCCCTCTCCTATTTGCTTGCAGTTATTTCTGTTAACTGAGGTGTGATCATAAATTTTTTAATAAATTCTGTGAAAGACAGTAACTTTTTGTGTCAGAATTTCTGTCTTCTAAAGTTTAATGAATTTTTATTGGATATTTCCCATGTTTTTAGAAATAACACATGAAGAGTCAAACTTTCAAGAGTTAGAAGAAGCTAGCATCCCAGTTCCCAAGAATGCATGAAGTGAGTTCTTAGACATAGAGCCAGTACTTTATATCCAAAGACATTGCTGTCCAGTTGTTAGCATTGAAACATATAATCATAGAATGATTATATGCAGGTGCTTTTATTGAAGAGCTCTGGGAATCAGGGGTACAGGATACAGACCCAAATGTGACTCTGACATGGATTCGAGATGGACATGTTTTTATACCCTTTTGTTATATAACTATATATATTAATTATTAAACCCATACTGTTCTGTTGTATACATTGATTTTATCCAAGCATGAATTCTTGTACTTTCCTTCAGGCCCCCCAAATATCGTTTCTCATGATTCTTGTTTAATATAATAATCATATTCAATTACCAAATAATCATTACAATTAACAATCATATCGTTTATCATATAATGATTATGCAGGTGCAGTTTCACATGATCTAGTAAAGACAAAACCTAACCTTTGTTTTCAGGGCCTATGTAGTTTTGGCTCCCTTTCCAAGGCCTATCCAGGTCCAACCTTTCTTTCCACCTCCCCTGAATCTATTGTATACAGTTCCCATGATTTTTAGAAACATTTTAACCCTACACTATCCCAGTGAGACTCTGCCTGGACTGCTGCAGAAAATGGAACGGCTGTTTTCAGTGAGACAGAGGGTTGCCAGATATGTCTTAATTTTTACATCTAGATGCTGAAACTGGTTTCAATACTGCTTTCTGCCATGAAGATCTGATGGTGATATTGAACAAATAATATCAATGACACTACTGAACAGTGGTTTTGACAGGTCACTAGTATGTTGATAATTTACAGAGTATCTGAAAACCTGCAGATACAGTCAGTGAGAGCTGCAATTTGAGCATATAAAAGAAAATGCTATCTGAAAAGCTAGTCCTGCAGCATCTCAAATTGGTGCTTCTAATTTAATGTGCTCTTGTGGAATAAGTGTTATTTTACTATAGTCCCCTCTCAGGAATATGTCAACATGTCTTGCAAAATCATTCCTAGAAAGGTTAAAATCATTTTTGAAGAGCAAATGCTGTACACATGGTCTGCGAAGAAAAGCTAATTATTAAATTCATAATTTTTTGTTCATAGATGTATTTAAGTAGCAAGCAGAAAACGAGCAATAGGGCTGCATGATGGACAAAGGGAAACAATAAAAAGGTGTGCAAACTACACTGAATGAGCCAGAGTATCTGTAAAAAGCAAACATGGCCTCAAAAGAATGTTGTCTTTTTTATGGAGTGGTCAATTTGAGACTGCACTAATAGATGTAGGAAATACAAGCAAGAGTGCATATGCTTTTAGTGTCCTAATATTCTTTTAATTAAATTTCATTGCATCTAATTAAGTATCTTTTAACAGCAAGATCAAGAAATTGTAGCAGATGGGGATGACACAAGCTGAAATTCCATTGGCAGTGGACAATAATGAGACAACTTACAAAGCTTGAAATTTGCCACAAAAGGTCATTTGAAATAGTTTGGGGATCATTTAATAATGAACACATTCATTTTCAGAATTTTCTGTACTGACTCATGTGCAAAGCTGAGGTATAGTGTTGTGTGATATGTTAATTAAAAACAATCTATATTTAGTTATAAAGTGATAAGGAATTTAAAGATGCGTACAGCTTTTGAGTGGCTTGATCTTATTCGTTCATGAGGGAAAGCATTAAGCCAAAAGAGCAAATTCGAGCAAAAATTCCAATTTTTAAGAGGTTTTCTCTTCAGTCTTACAGCTCAAAGTTTTCCTGTGTGACTGTCTAAAATTTTGCACCAGATTTTCGTCCAAAGACACTGGTCTTCTTCAATATCTTTAGGTGAAACATTTCTTTTTTTCAAGGAAACAGGTTCACTGTTGCAACTAAATTTCAGTACATCTATTTAGGACTTAGTCCTTGAACTTGTATATTCAAGTTTCACCACCTGTCCAACACTTTTAAGAACTTTAGTGCAAACTAGGAACTTTAAATTTATACAAAAGTGACATTTATTCAGAATGTTGTTCCCTGCATTTGTACTTGCTACTTATTTTAATCTTTCAACAGTTCCTTTGTCTTGCATTCCTTTTCCCTTTAGACCCCTTGCTGAGGTTGGAAGTTAATAATTTAAGAACATCTTTTTAATAATGTCTGTTGAATCGATATTGCAAACTTCATTGCTCTTAATGAGATGCTGAGATCCTTTTGTTAAGCACATCCCATCTCAGACTGCTAGAGCACAGTCTGTATGTTTCTCTTGTGACCAGTAAAAAAGACTTAGAGATGAACAATTCTTATTTTAATTTGCTGACACAACCAAGTAGGAAGTTAAACTGTCCTTTTTGATTGGCACAAACAGAACTTTTTGTCTTTTTGGATTAGTAAATGAGAAAATACAGAATTTTAAAAATAATAGCATAGAATATCAAGTGGAATAAAATCAATAAATCAATTTTTAGAATATTACTAGTTTAAAATATGCATAAGAGACTCCTTTCCTTTGAGCAATGCATGGAAATAATAATGAGTAGGAGACTTGTTGAGTATTAGTGACATTAATAGCCAAAAATACAATGTTAACACAGGTTTATAAAATTTTTCATCTGTCATTCTCAACTTATTGCATAACCTGAGAAAATGAATGATTACTGCTCAGAAAATAATCACAAGGTAATTCCTCATGCATATCACAGTGAATAGTTAAGGAAGATCCCACCTGCACACATACTTACATGCATAATCCTGTATGCAGGGATGTTATTGATGCATTCCACTGACTTGCATGGACTTTCCTTACTCTCCCATGGTTGTAGAACAGAAATACAAATAGATAATCATCTATTGACAGCTCAAAAGTGATTTAGACTGTTAAAGTTAGGTCTTTATGGCCATTTTTTATGCCTCTGGGTATGTTCCCTGTCCTCCAATTGCTTACTGTAAACCTCCATGGTCAGACATGCCACTGTGGAATTCTTGCCAGAAAAAAATATTTTTGCAGAAGGGAGCTGAAAATTTTCTTCAGGAAATGTTTGGAGGCTGGCACTTGTCATGCTCCTGCTAAGACAGACACAGAGTAAACCATTTCTTTTGTCCTTATTTTACTTAAATATGTACCCATTCTTTATGGACCTTTCAGCAAGTGAAAAAAATGTGCTCATATCTCCTAGCCTTGAAATATTAGAGCTGTAAAATTTCCCTAGGCCAAGGTAATAGTTGACTGCTCTTCAAAGAATTACTAGTCTGTTATATTTTATTTGGATGTCGTTGGTTTAACTTAAAATAATGTTCAAGTATTACAGCTGAAAAAGTGGTCCAGAAATTTAAGCTAAAGAATATGTAAATCATTATTTGCAGGAGCTGTTCTGAAGCAATTCAGCAAAGATTGCAGGCAAAAGTGTTTCACATTTGGTTCTCTTTGGAAGATCTGTTTTAAAAAATTATGCATTAATGTAAATTGTCAAATTATGCCTCTTACACACAGAATATAGATCAATATTTACCTGTATTGATCAGACACACGAAAGATTTTAGCACTTGTCTAGTGCTGAAGAACTACAATTCATAACCAATCTTGGTTCAAAAGGCATATAAAACTCTACCTTTCATCTTTCAGGAGTGTTTATGTTCAATATCCAGCAGCATAATGCCATTTTTGTGTTATACTCAATGAGACTAGATTACCTTAATACATGTGCTCTTGATTTGTGACTTTTAATAATCCGTCTGAGTTTAAATTCTGTGCTTGATCATTGCAGTTCTAATAAAAGTACAACACCAAGGCTTTCGGAAAATTTTCATGAAAAAGATATATTGAAGAAAGATACATTTGTTTACACAAAGCTCCTCACTACTGCAACTGCTACACAGGTGGTGAAGTAACCAAGGAACCAAATGGAAAAGAGATTTTTTTTTTTAAAATTTTTCCTCATTAGCAAGAAGAGGCAAATCCAACAGTTGAGATGGGAATCTGCACTGAAAATGTATTCTCTGATAAATGCTGGAAAGAGAGTTAATTTTCTTCATTTATAACTTGTTTCCATTTAAGGAATGACTGTACAAGTGTCTATTTTAAAGCCAGCAATAATTTAAATATTTTAGATAATGATAACAACCTCATTATGTAAAAAAAAAAAAAAATTGTCCTAAGAAGTGCATTTTCCACAAGTGTGGTTGCCTTGCTTTAGGAGGCTTTATCGACAGTGATTCAGCTTTGGAGCCCCATGGCAAAGGCTTCTGAGATAAAAGCTCAAGCAAGGGCAGTTCTCTCTGTTACTTATAGGCTCTACAGCAGGTTTTTTTGAGTCACTTGGGGTGTGGAAACTCCTTCTGCTGAATTCTGGTTCTCTGTGGTTAGATGTATTGAGAGCGAGTTTGTGTTAAAGAAGGCAGATATTTATGACATTGGCCCTTATCCTACCATGGTCCATGTGCACAGAAAAGTCACCATTGAACATATCCGGACTCACTGCTGATAAATATTGCCCACACGTGGGCCCTGAAATCATAGGAGCTTTTGATGCGTATCCAAGAACACAGAATTCTCAGAATCATAGGAGCAGTGATTATAGGGCATATTTCAAGATAAAGGATATCCAGAAGCCCTGACTGTGATAAGGAGTATTTTTTCTACTTCTCCTCATTGTTATTGAAATAACAGAGCTTTTCAATGTTTTCACAATTGCTACATGTGTTATCAGAATCACTAATTTCAAAACAGAACTTTAAAAATCAAGAAATAATCGTACATTAATATATTTTGGTATTAGTTTTACCACATTATGTCTCTGGTAAATTACAGAGACATATTTTAATTGAAAATCAGGGAAAATCCAGGGAGGATGATTGCCTGCCTTGGTGCTAGTTATTTCCTCTTCTGGTTTTAAAAAAGTTCAAAAGATTGGGTTTTTTTCAATCTGAAGTTTTAGGAAGGACAAATTATTCCTTCTATAAAAGATTGCTATTGTATCCATTTATTGACTGGTTAATTGTGAAGCACAGTCAGAATTTTCTCCCAGGACAATTACTAGAGAAGCACCTGGCTGAGGCATTCCGGTTCCCTTCTTTCTTGTTTGCCTTCAGCAACCTTCAACACAATTAAGAATAAAAGAAAAATGTAAGTCTGCTAAGGAATTTGATTCTAGAAGCTTGGGTATTTTTAGTTGTTTTGTTTGGTTGGTTGTTTTCTTTTGGTTTTTTTCGTTTTTTTTCTTAAGTGGTGGAGTTCATAGCTCCTTTCAAATGCAGAAACACTTGCAATCACCGAGGGAGAGAGGGAAATTTCACGAGGGTGAGGCATCAGGATGAGGGAGAAGTTTCATCTGATAATTAATTAAAACAATAGGCAAAGATTATGATTTCACAGAAAAGAAACTTCTGTTCTAAATCTAGTTACAGGACAAATAATGCCAGGGAGCCTGGCCATGCAGTGCTTGTCCATGCAACAGTTTGTGCTCCTCTTCTCCTGTTGCCGTGGTTACCTCCTCAGTTTCAGCCAGAATCAATCTATGTGGCTTTATTCACTTTGGGACTTACACGTCCTGCTACCCACTGTGCTGGCAAAGTGAACATGGTGAAAATGTTGGATATGCTGGTTTTTTTTCTGGGTGACCACAGTGATCATGAACACAGAATTTGAGAGAAGGTGTGCTCATGGTGACATGCCCTTGTTTAACCTAGCACTGGCCAAGGCAATTCTGCAGGAACTAATTTAAGCAATTTAAGAAGACCTGGTGAGTCCCCAGGCGGGGGGGAAATACAAAGCTTGTCTTAAGTGAGGACATTATATTAGACAGGTCATGAAAAACAAATGGATTAAAGAATTGGTGTAAACCACAGAGATTGTGAGGTGATAAGAAGCAGTCAGTGTGGAGTTGTCAGGGTAAATCACATCAGCATGACTAAGATCTTCCTTTGGTGGGATAGCTGTCCTAGAGCATGGAAGGGGAAACTTCAGACCCTATATAAACTGCTCTTAGTGTTTCCAGAGACCTAGGGAAAAACAATTACATGACATCTTCATAACGATAGTACTGGTTGAAAAAGTTATTAATCAAACACTGGTTTGAGATTTTTTGGATATTTCAAAGGGGATCCTGTGCAAGAGCATAATTGGTATTTTGACCAGTTAATTGCATTCCTGGGTGACCCTGAATTCATAACTCAACCTGAGTTTAAGAAACTGATGAATCACCCTGCAAATCTGTAGTACTCAGTGGATAAAAGATAGGGTGAAAATGCTGTGCCTGGGGGAAACCAAGTGTTGTTATCCCAAATGTATAATTAAGGAATAAGCAGAAATAGTACATCTGGAGTTACAATAGTACTGTATGACCTGAACATGCATAAGGAAATAGTAATGCCCAAAATTGTCATTCTGGAGTGCGGAAAACACCAAGGGAATATCTAAGCATAAACCGAAATTATTCTATTCTCCCAGAAATTATGTATCCTCAAGCACTGGACTCAGGAGAGTTTTAGACATGCATGTAGTTAACTCCTTATTTTAAAATAATTCTTAAATCTCCTTGTATTTATATAAATAATGTACAACAAAATCATTATCAATTCCTAAATTTATAAATGTATATGAAATTTTTGCAAGGGAGTATGATCCTTCAGATCATAATCATTATTCTAACCAAAATTTTAGAGCTTAATTTTCAAGGGAAGATGGACCTTCCAAACCTGTGTAGATCAGAAACGTATGTTTATATTTCAATTGTTTGTGTGGATTCAGGTTACTTTGAGTAGAAAGTTCCTCTAAGAGTATATGTGTGACAGAGAGATTTGGGGAGTCAAACAAAAATTTTGTTCTCTCACACAGCTTGCCAGAAAGATTCATTTTAAGGGAAGAAAATTTTCTGGTTCGCGTTAAATTGACATATATTCAATTGACATATATTCATGTCTCTCTTTCCAGGGCAGGAGCTGGCTGTTCTCATAACAAACAGTAAATTGGCTCCTGTAAATCACATTCTCCTAAAGTCATGCTTCTAGAAGTTAGATATTACAAGATGAATATGATTTAGTGTATCAAAGCCCAGTCTAAATACAGATCAGCAACATTAGCACCTAGAAAAAAATAGACACGTTCATTGATGAAGATTGTCTCTGGGTGTGAAGATTTCCATGGGAGCTGCTTTCCAGACAGCAGCACTACAGGAAGAGCCTGGTGACACATTGCTCCCCAGTCCAGTCCCTCTCCCCTTGGGGGACTCAGAACTGAGAATATGTGTCTTGGTTGATGTCCAGCAGTCCTGTCTTCCCAAGATTCTGAGTTTTTCACGTTTCATACTTTATTGGAGGCAATGGATTACAGACTCTTGCCCTGACTAGCCAATTCTTGAGAGCAGATATGATAGTTCTGTAAGTTTCCTACATTGCTTCTTTCCTCTGATGTTGAGAGATTTGACTTCCCTACCCTTTCTCTATTGCTCCTACAAAGGTTATACTTCACTTCAGTTCATTGCCTTATTAAGCAATATTTTCAGTATCTTGCAAGTGCAGTGATACAAGACTAATGGCATGCACTTAGCTAAAAGTCATTGTTTGATTTATTCTCTAGAATATAGAGTCTAAGTGGGATGGATGTAGTAAAGCAGAAAAAAGATTTCTCAGGAGGGTGTAAAGACCTAAATGCCAGCTCCTGGTGTCACTTGTCTCAGTTTAGTATTTTAAGGGCTAAGCATCTATAGTCTGGTCACAAAATGGACAGTTCTGCAGAGACAAATTTCACTGTGGCTGTCTGCCCTTGCTTTAGATTATTAGGCATTAAAATAACACACCAGATATTTGTTTCTGTCTTCTTAACGCTTTTGTTAAATAACCACTTGTTCACCAGAACCACAAAAGTTAGGTTCAGATTGGTTTTGGTGTTGAGTTGAAAAAACCCCAACAACAAAAGGTCTCACAAAACTAGCATAAAACTCTCATAAGAAGCTGTCTATCTATTTTATCTACTTTAAAAGTATTTTTAACATTCAATTTATATGTGGAGAGCAGCATATCTACAATATAACACTGGGTGTAAAGCAAGACTAGCCTTTTTAGCAATCCTGTCTTATCCCACCATCATCTGTCACTTGCAGACTACCATGCACAGTTTTTCCAAATATGTGGCATTCTGAAAAGGAGAACTCAGCTCTAAAAAGCTGAAATTGTTCTGATGGGTACAAGTACAAAAAGACAAATATCCCCTTCTATCAGCTTATGTGTTAAACTGCATTATGGCCCATAAATGCTATTTCCAACATGGTACCTCTTACATGTATCTCGAAGGTTCAGAGTGCCATAAAGCAAATCTAGTTATCAAAGTCAAAACGGAAATATGCATATTCTTAAATCTAAGCACAGACAATCACCTTGCATTCTGTCACATCTTGACTGGTTCCTGCACCTGACTTTCCACTGTTAACTCTAACACATACAAAATTCCAGGTTTTAATCCAAACTCATGGATGGTCATAGCCAGCCCTATATAGAAACTGCACTGGTAGTCTCTCTCACCTTCTTGTACCCAGTTTCTTTCAAGCTTTGGTAGCCTGACATTTCTAACTTAATCAAATTTCACTTTACTGAAGCCTCTGACCTAAGCCCACTACTGGAGATCTCTCTAAAGACTCACATTGGTTTTAATGAGATTGAAACCCATTTCTTACACATAACAAATATAGACAATTCCAGCTCCCTAAGAAAATACTTGCTGTAGTCTCATAGTAGCTGCCATTTCTTAAAGACCAAAGCATGCCTCACAGGATGCTGTTTTATGTGAATTGAGATCAGAACTAAAATTGAAAAATCTTATATATATATTGAAAAATAACTACATCCAACTCCCATAATTAATTTTATGGCGTTTGTATTGAGTCTTAGGGTAAATGTAAAATTTAAACTGACAGTCATATAGGGACTAAAAAAACCAAAGATTTGAATTTTTTTTTTCTGTCAGAGGTATAATCTGTTTGTAGACTCAGAGAAAACTACTTCAGCAGGCAAATGTATCAACAGAGGGATTCAAAGCTGGTGATGTTCCAAACCTTGAATGGTCATGGTCCTGAGTACCCTGCTTTAGTTGACCGAGCTGACCCCAGCCATCCTGTGAAATATTTCTCCCTCTGCTGTGGGCGTGTCTCATTGCTATGTGACTGCAGGGAGAAGCAGCAGAAGCAGCTTTCTAAAAATCTCCCTCTCCCAAGGCAGGTCCAATTCTATTTTGAGCAGAGAACCCAGGCAGGTTTTGCAGACTAAGTTAGCTTGCCAAAACACAGTCTGTATTCTTAAACATATTTATCTCAGGAAGACAGGTCTAAATTTTAGGGGCTTTTATAACAGCGTATGGACAAGGAACTCTGCTAGAAGGATATAGAAACCAGCTGTTTCTAGTTTTTACTTTTTCTCTAGTAGACTAAAACTGGAATCAGCAAGGGGCTTACCACTGTCTGACAGATATGCAGAGACGTGATGAAGAGAGGTCCTTCTCCAAAACCTAAACTCTGTGCTTCTAAAACTGCAAGTTCACTGCTATACTAAGTTAAAAAGTCAATATTATTGTCTTATGAATGGGTCATCTTCAGTGACTCAAGACACAAGAATAGCACTGCTGCAAAGAGTCCACCTTCTGACTGAGGACATTATTTTTTCTACAGGAACTTAGCACAGAATATTTTCCACTCCTCTCTCTAATTCTCTCCAGCTCTTAGTCTGATTTATCATTTTGTTTTCACTCTATTTTCTTTCATTCCTGTGCAGCAGTTGGCATTGGACTCACAGCTGTGTTGTGGTAGCACATAATGCACCTCGGACGTATACTCAGTTTATGTGTATATAGGTGGGTTGCAAGTATGTAATGAAGCATATTTTCTCCTGAGGAATGCAGATCATAATACTCAGACATGAGAGATAGTGATTATGGAAAATTACTTTTTCTGTCTTTGGATTGTATTTCTGCTTCCTTATAAAGGAGCAAGGCACCTTTTTTTTAATTAAAAAAAGAAAAACAAAAAAAACCCAAACCAACAAAACCAGTGCAGAGTATTTGCAAGAATATGGTGCAAAGGAGGAAATGATTAAAAAAAATCACCAAAGCAAATTAAAAAAAATAATAAAAGATCCCCTCACACACACAAAAAGAAAATCAAAAAAACCCGATCCCTCCCAGCAAAACCTTAAAACCACTCCCAAAATACAAATTCCAAAAAGCCAATCCCACACCCTCCCCTGGGGCTATGCCATTCACAGTCTCCCTTTTGCTTCCTGAATGTTTTTCAGTGAATACTCCAAATATAAGGTGCACTGTAAGCAGCAATGTCCATGTCCATGTCTTTCATCGAGATGAGGCAGCAGGTATTACTCTATGAGTGGGAGAAAATATTTCAGAAGCATTCCCTGTCTGTGATTTCTTGCACTCAGACTCACAATGCAATTGCGCCATAGCACTAACACTGGCTACAGGATTACAACAGTGCTGCCTGTAAGTCATTGATTTCCCCTGTGCAGTGGTTACATGCAGGTCTTAAAAATTCTTGTTGCACTACCAGATTTGTGTCCCAGATAGTGGGATTTAGAGTTACAAATTTGATATCCTTTCATCTTTAGAGTATAACCCATTTCAATAATGGAAACAAAAGCATTCTTGAGAGTGTCAGCAGGAAGGAGAATCCAGATATATATGTGTCTGTGTTTACCCAGGTAATTTCATATGCAACAGATGAAAATATTTTGTTTCCATGTTATGAATTCTTTGGGGTCATCTTTTCTACCATTCTTCAGATCCACATGGTATATTACCTTTTTATTCTTTTGATTGGGGATACAAGCAAAGAATGAGAATTTCACCCAGATCTTTTTTACAAAATTATGCAAATACAGACACTGGAACCCTAAGCAGAAAAGCAATTTATATTGGAATGCAGGAGAAAAATGGCAAGCAAACTTGGAAATTTGTTCTAAAGGAACTCCAAGCCCACATGACCCTCAAAAGTGAAGCTTCTCTTCTTGACCAAATGTTTGAGGCAGGAAACAAACCCTTTGAAAAGTTCCAAAGTGAAGTTAAAACCAAACTTGTTTTCTTGGAGTAGGTATTTGTACTGATTTTATGGCAAGGCTGTGCTCCATTTATTCAGCCTCCCTGTATTATATTGGTTTGTGTGAAACCCACCCAGAATTTCTGCTCTACTCTTCATTTTATAGGTATCTCTAACAAATCAGTTTTCAATTCATTTTTTTGCAGTGTATTGATTATCTGAGGCAGGGTTACTTTAATCTTCATTTCAGTTCAACTTGCAGAAATGAGGCATTACATATATTTTTTCGTAACTCTCCCACTGCACTTCTTTGTGCAGTTGGAAAGGTGCCGTGTTATCCCATCAGGTGGGTGGATGTCATTTAGCAACTGGCAAATGGAGTAATATTTAGACAGGCTGAGTGAAAAATTCAAGTGCTTTGAGTCTGCTGCAGACTAAATATCGGCATCGTAAACATTTAAAGAAGCAACTATGCTAAAATTGTAATTCTGTCTCCTAGCTTGGTAATAGCTGTGCTTGCTAAAGGTGGGTGCTCTCATCTCAGCTACCATGTCTACTCATTGGTGGCACTCCCTAAGACACATCAAAATGAGCCACAAGATCACCAGTGAACAGCCAGGCATGCAAGAAATTTATTAGGAGCAGATTAATACAATTCACTTTAATAAGACGTAAATGGACAGCTAGTGAAAAGGGCTGTTTCTAGCAGGGTGCTGAGAACAGTTGTGGGCTATTGTTTCATTAGGCACAGTGCATTTGAAAACTGGAAATTTTCCTGAGCTCTGTGTCAAAATTTCTCTATCACAGCAGAAGTCAGAAATAACTTCCTTAAATCCAAGTTTTTTAATGCATTGTAGCTGATATCAGAATTTAGCTAGATGCATTCAGCAAGGAATTAAGGATTATCCTGAAGAAAATTCTTTATAACTATTACTAGAAATATAGTAATAGAAATATTCTATTAGTATTACTTATGTTCTATTACTGTGAACCACATCAATGCAGTGTCATTTTAGAACTGACCTCGAAAATCAATGGTAATTTTACTTATGTCTCTAGAAATAACTTTCCCATGATGAAGTAGAAGTGATTCACTTCATGTAGAAGTGATTTGCATTTTGTCCTTCATTCCATGAATATCTGGTCATTTCTGAGCAACTCAGCACTGTGTAAGTCTTGTGTAACATGTATGTGTCATGCTGCACGTCCACATGTTTGCTGGAACATGACAAGCTGAAGGAACGTAAATCTTCCCACATTGGATCAGAGGAACTACTCATCCAATGCAGCTTCACGTTGCCAGCCACACCCAGCTACAAATGCTTCATAAATTGTAAAAGTCCTGGAAGAGGAAATTGAAGAAAAGCATTCCCGTGTCAGTAGTCTGTGTAAGGAGTGTTTCGGGTATATTGCAAAGGGTGTTTTTAGCTGAAATCAGAGTAAAAATGCCTTGATTGAGGGCTGAGGGTTTGGTCAGAATGTAGCTCTGTTGGAGAGCCTGAGTATGATGTTCAGTCATGGCAGCAGGGGACAAGAAGACTTAGAAACATGGTTTTGGCATTTGAGGCTGCAGATCCTATCTATGATAAACCAATACATGGTAGAGCATAAAACATCTGTGGTGCAGCATTCAGTCATACAATTTAGACAAAGAAAGGTAAAATTCTGCCCTCACTTTTCAGCTATACAATTCTGCCCAATTATTGCTGTGTAGAAAAATATTCTCTTTCAGCAATCTGGGCTGAGGCAGGGCATACTGGCTCCTATTTTTTCTGCCAGAATATTCCAGTTTGCCTCCGACAATGAGATTGCTGATCTGAATGAGGAAATCAGAATGTAATTTTTCCTACACTGATTATAAATTGGAAAAGCACTCATTATCAAAACAGGTTCACTTTAACTCTACATAAGGCATAAATTGATCTATTGTACAAGAACCTGAACTAGAGTGGATAAGCCTGGAATCCTGATCAGCAGAAAATGTTAATATTATGATATGTATTTATGTGTTACATTTAAATATTCCATCAAACAGGTTTTATGCGAAGTCGCAAAAGAGGGAAATATCAACATGGAAACGTAGTAAGTTTTCATGCCTGAAGCCATAGTAAGACTTGAAATGAGAAAGAATACAGCAAAAGTACAGCCATAAAAAAATCCCAGAATCTCCAGCATTTAGCAAGGATTGGTGCTTTGTCAGTCACAGTGTTTGATCAGTGCTTTGTCAGTCACAAAGACACTTTGGTCAAAGGCACCCCAGTGAGTTTGCCAATGACACAAAGCTGTGCAGTGCAGTTGTCCCACAGAGGGAAGGGTTGGCATCCACTGGGACCTGGGCAGGCTCATGAAGTACAACAAGGCCAAGTGCAAGGTCCAGCACCTGGTTCAACGCAATCCCAACAGATACAGACTAGGCAGAGAATGGATTGAGAGCAGCCCTGAGGAGAAGGACTTGGGGGTGCTGGTGGAGGAAAAACTCAGCAAGACCCAGTAATGTGCACTTGTAGCCCAGAGAATCAACCTTCACCTGGGTTTCACCAAAAGCAGCATGACCAGCAGGGCGAAGGAGGGGATCCTGCAAGTCTAATTTGCTCTGGTGAGACCCTCCTGGAGTAGGATGGGACTAGCTGGATGAACAACCTGGTCTAGTGGAAGGCATCCCTGCCTGTGGCAGGGGTGTTGGAAGTAGATAATCTTTAAGGTCCCTTTCAATCCAAATTGTTCTATGATTCTGTAAAATCAGGGTTTTATCAGACAAGTCTTTGTTTCAGTGATGTTTAGCTGAACCATATAAAACTCTTACATGGTATTTTTCTGATGAAACTCAAATAAAAGCAAGTTAAAAATGTGTCTTTCATGTAGAATCTTGAGGCACCCACTGCAGCGGTTCGAGGTGTTTCTTGGATAGCAGGATCTGTCTTCCAAAAAAATGGTGAAAATCAGGAGATATTAATCTATTTTACTGTTTGAAAATATCCTCAGTGTTTAGCTGGAAAGGATTCTATTGAGTACTATCTCTATTCCAGATCTATCGAGTATTAGTTCTATTCCAGATCAAAAAACTACTGCACTAAAGGAGACATACAGCCATAGAATGAGGAGGAAAACTGAAGGACAGCTACAGAAAAGAAGGAACTGAATTTCACTCCCCAGAAGAACAGGAAGAGAAATTGATGATCTGCCAAGTTTGTGAAGAAAACAAAACTGCTTAATTTATAAAGGGATGACGTATGCCCCTAAACTGGTTTCTGAAGAAAAGAAATGGTAAGGCCAAGTGAGTAAAACAAGTCGACTGGACAGACTTGGCAAAAAGGAACTGAGAGGGTGGGTATCTGAAAATAATGATGTGGTTGGCTGCCAAAAATGTACTTGGGAAGGAATTCAAGAACACAGAATGAGCAGCTGATTGATCTATTGATGACAATTATGAGTCATTTAAGCACCAAAAAGCAATTGCCAAGAGAATATCTGTGGAAAACAGAATTAAGGATAAATAAAGCCATGGCTAAGCAAACTATACCTGGTCCTTGATGCATCAGTAAACATCCCAGGTTATTCAGAAATACGAAGAAAATTCTTCATTAAACAAACATAAAATAGTTAAACCCCAGTAACTGACACAAATCTAAAATTCTCAGGAACACTTTTGATGACACAACAGTCCCAGTTTTACAGATGGCTACTTGTGAAATGCTTCTGACTGTTTGATAGTGCTGTCAAAGCCAAAGCAGGGTTCAGGATCACTGCTTTGTATTTCAAGGTTTTCAGCAGACTTCTGGTATGATATGACACATGCTCTGTCTTAGTGTTATTTAGATAGGGCTGACTGCAAGTCCTGTCTTGCAGGATCCCTTAACTTAAAGGAAAGGGGCATTGCAAAGTAAAGCCTGCTATTCTCATTTTTACCCTGACTGAACTGCTGTTTTGAAATGTTTAATTTCATGTTGGAAGATGATATTTGGAATCCAACTGCCAGGGTTACCCCTAGCCACTTCACTTAAAGAATTACAATTGTACTGTGTTCCTACATGTGATGAACTAATACCTGGTAAGGTACTTACATCTCTCTTTAACAAAACTAGAGTTGTCTTTTCAAGCAAAATGCTGATGTCTCAGTTTATGTAAAAGTCCTTTGTTCAGGAGAGTTTATAGACTATCTAATGTAATTAATTTAATTAAGAGTTTACATGTGTGCAAAAGTCAGTCCATATGGAATTATAGGGACAAAAACAAAAATGGAGAAAAATCATTATGTGTCAATTTTCGCTACTTTATAGTATCCATATTTACCATACTTTGCTGACTAAGAACAACCCTTTGCTGAAAAATAATTTTTTTTTTTAAAAAAAAAGCATTAAACATGCTAAATTCCAGTTCTGGCAGTAAGGGAAAAAAAGGACATTTTTCTATTTCAGCAAACAAAAAAGATTTACTCAACTGAGACATGAAAGGAGTATTTAAAAAAATCTCTAACTGAATAGCCATTTTATTGATAAAGAAATGGAAATAACTGACAGGACACATTCCTCCTTTAACTAAACTTTAAAAATGTTGACATTGATAGCATTAGAAGAATTTAAGAGCATAAGGCTGAAGCTATAGTATTATCTCATGTATTTCTTTCAGAATAGCCTTTTGAACTACAGCAGAATAATGCAGGGACAGGGTGCATTTTTCAGAGTGTTTTCCAGTGCTCCACTTTCAAACTTGCCAGTACTGAGTACTGGAATGAATTATTGTCACAATACAGTGTTCTCATTCCATTTCAAGCCTATGCGTTTGCCTGTTCTAGTGTATCCATAACATTTAGATTCTAATATTTTAAATTAGAATTTCATTAATTCATTCAGTTATGGTGACATCCTAAAAGACTATAAAAATTACAATGCTCTTGTCAGAAAAGCGTAACACAATCAGCCATAATTAATGGTTTTAAGTTAGATGCAGATTCTGGTTGAAAGAAAACTCAGAATTTCAATCAGTGGGGGAAGAGTAAGCTGAGAAAATTATAGTTTGGATAATTGAATGATTAATAAAAGGTTTATTTACTTATTAAAAAGGACCATTTGTGAGAAACTGAAATCATGTAGGCAATTAAGTGAGGACTATACAATGTGATAAAGCAGAACTTACTAATGAGTTTTTTCAAGAATAGCAAAACCACTTATTCAAAGAAATGTTAAAGGCTTCTAAGGCCTGAAGTGAGGTGTACACAGTAGACACTTGCACACACATGCACAAAAAGGGAATAGTCCTTCAGTGAGGGACCCACACCTTTCACAGAACTATAGAAGCATTGAGTTTCAACTTAGAGTCTTTTTTTCCTCATATTTTGTTGAAAACTGTGTTTCAGAAATACTAAAAAACAATTCACAAGCAAATCTGGTACTGAAACACATTATGGGTTTTGCAACTGGCTAAGACCTTGGGGATGGGGAGAGGTGTTCTTTAGTTACTCACTCTGATCATTAAGCTGTCAGAGTTGCCTGTCTCAGAATCACTACTTTCTGCCATTTTTCATTTCAGTGGTACATATGGTAATAGTCAGAAAGAGATTTTTTAGCTTGATGACAATGAATTAAGATACACTTGGAGTGAATAAGAAACAATCTAGTCAATTTAGCTAAAATACATAATGCCTAATGATGGCTTATATAAAGAAATGAGCCCTATTTTTTATGACAGCAAGTTACAGAAAAGTGCTGCAAGCACTGGATAGAGAAAATGTGAAGGCACATGTTTGAAACATGATTGACGGGAATAGTGATTTGGACACCGTTACAAAGAAATATTCCATTTAGTGTAGAATTTTTGCTTTAGTAGTATGATTAAAAAATGCAATAGAGCTCCAGGTGGACCTTTTATTAGACAGATAGTTGTGACAGTTGGATGAAAGATATGTGTATATGAAATGCAGTTGACACAGGCTTTTCCAGTTTCTTGAAGAGCTATTCAAATTACAAAATGTTTAGGACTCAGTAGCTTTAGGTAATTGTCCTTGGCACATGACACTTCCCTATGTCCTACCTCCTGAGCCCAGGGAATCAAGCACCAATTCCGTTTCAATTTATGTCTACACAAGTCTGAGAGGCTTGCAATGTAGATGAGTAGATTGCTGTCTTCCCTACACTCCATCATTGTGTTTTATTGTATAGCACTGCAAAACACCTAACAACAATTTTTTCTTTATGTTTTGTCTACAAAGATAAAGAACTCTGCCATATACAGCGACGTGCCATTTATTACAGTTCAATAGGTTTTATCTTAGAACTTCTGTAGGTAGACTGCTTTAATGCTTCAGATTGTAGACCCCAAAAAAATTATTTCAAACTTTAAATTACCTAACTAGGTGAGTTAAGAATAGGATTTGGTAAACAAGCCTTCCCACAAGTGCTACGCAAAGGTGGAGAGTTCATAAGTAGATTATTGGTCCCTTTGTCTTTTATTTTATTTTTTCGGAGCTGTCCTCCATTAGATACTTCAGCTTATACTTTCTGTGCTAATGTGTCTGACAGACACAAAGCTTAGCACAATGATCTCAAACAGAGTTGGGATCTTTCATGACTCATTTATTTCTCAAGCAGATGTACACAGGCATATTTTCTCCCAGTTTTTCAGCATGGATTTTTAATACTGTGAACACAGTTATGTGCACTGCTTGAGTTTTCGCAGAACATAGTTCTAGACCCATGGAGGCAAGGGATAAGTCAGCAGCTTCCTTTACCCCTTCTAAATCTATCATATATTTTTTTCCACTTTTGTTCACTAACAACTACTTTGTATCTGATTCCTCAACAAATAGTGTAGCTCTGTAACTATCTATTTTCCTAATCAAGTGCCCTTTCTCTAACAGAACTTCTTTCTATGATGCTTATGCAGGGTGTTTATTCAGTCAGTGCTGGCGTCTACCTCCATTTGGAGATAGCCAGAAAAAAACACTAGCATTTCTTGCCCAACAACCCGAACACTTTATTGTCATTTACTAAGCTGAAAACTGGGAAGTTAATTTTGTTAATTTTACTTAAGAGCTTTAGAGTATCCAAACTCAAATAACATGACCAACATACAAAGGGTTTTTGCTTCTATCATTCGTCAACAAATCTTAGAGGGATGTTTTAGGCTAAAGTAATTGTTTATTCAGCTCCCAGAGGACTATCGCCTGAGGGTGATACATTCTGTCCTAGGAAAAAGAGTAAGGCAAATTAAGCTCATGTGTTTTACAGGCACAGAAGCTGATCAGTGGCAGATTCAGCTTCCTGGTACAAGGATTATGACATTATGGGGTAGAAAATTGTCTCTCCTGGTTAAGGTAGAGAGTGGGGAAATTTTGTAAAGGGTAAACATGACAGATGGCTGCTTTAATACATGGGAGAGAGTGAACTGTATCTTTGAGCCATGTTTCAGGATTGTGATGGTGGAGTCTCAAACACACCAGTGGGCACTTGCCCTGTTGTAGAGCAGGACCCAATGAAGAATGAATATGATACTGAAAAAGGACAAGGACGTATTTGTTTTACTGTGATTTTTAAGAAATTGTACCCATTTCAAGGAGTCAGTTTACATTATAGTCTCATTTGGAATCTTTCCAGAGGGGGGATATTGGGGTATTGGGTGGGATTTTTTTGTTATGTTTTTTGTTAATTTTTAAATTGCAATTGCCTACTCTTACATGCCTTTATCTCAAATAAGGCAACAACTGCATTCCTTCTGGTGGAAGGCTGTTTCTGGGAAGAATCTAGATTTGTAAGATCATGGTGCAAATACGACTCTTGTCAGTTACATTGACATGGATAAAGGAAATCTCACTACACTAACACAGACTGGGAGAGTGTAGAATATGAGAGTCATGGCAGGCTGGTGAGTATTTGACTCTTGTCTAGGCCCTGTAGGACAGATGCTTGATTAACTTTTCTCTGCTTTTGAAATGCCATGCTGTTTTAACTCAGAAAAATATATGATCCAATATATGTGCTATATTCTAGCCTTACCTCACCTATTGCACAATGGAACCTAATTACCCTCTTTCCATGTGCATATTGAGGTATTGATTTCAAATATAATACAGGTGTCTGCTTTGTGGTGAGGCAGCTTCCACAACAATGAAAGCAAGGCACTGTGGTAACATAAAAGAAGCAATTGCAAGTTAAAATCTGCTGCACCATGGAGCTTCAAGCCCTTCAGCATTTCTACTGTGCATTTTGATAGTGCTGGTTAGAGTTATGTCAATAGGCAGAAAAGCCTTAACTAGCAATTGATTTTCAAAAGAGCTGATCTCACAGGCTAGCACAAGGGGGGCAGCACACAATGCTCCCTCCACCAGCTTCTTTCTTGTACAGTCCCTGGCAGTTAAGAGAAGGAAAGTCAAATGCCGGTTCTCATACACCAGCATACAGTTGAATGTCCTGTGACAGCAAGACTGAACAAAATTCAGTGTAATATTTTTATTTCTGTTTCAAAATATATTAAATTGCTTATAAAGTTATTTTTCCTCTGGCAATCTGTGACACACATAATATTATTAATAAAACCAGTTAAAATATAGAGACTTTGTAATACAGAGACTTCAATAATATTGTGCTGTGATTGCAGCAGCAGCAGATCATCAGATTTTACTAGATACAATCCTTGGTTTATTTCAGGGGGTTTTATGTCCTGGTTCACATATGAATTATTGCACATATTGAAAAAGTTACATAGAATCTGAACCAATGACCACTCTGGGATCTGGTTGTTGTTTATTTAATTTGTTACAGTGTGTACAAGAACATTCCACATCAATAACATCAATAACATCAATAACTTCTGAGAGACACACATGCACCAAGTCAGCAAAAACCACTGAGAATTCAAATTATTCTTACACTGTAGCATGCAGTGAATGCTCAAATGCTAATAAAGAACATTTACTAGTAATTATAATTTCAGAATCTTAAGAAAATATAATGAGCACTGGCACAAAAAAGGAATTGCTATGCCCATGACAATGCTTGATTGCATATTTTGACTACAGAAGACAGGAGGAAATTTTGAGAATTCACACATTTATTCTCAGGTATTTGTATTGTGTCAGAATCTGTTTGTAAAAAGAACAATGTTATTGTAATTGGAGACTCTTATTTAAAGTTAGATTTTATAGAGGAGCACTACTTTCCTGAAAGAAGAGTTTTTTCAGGAAACCCAAAGAAAGAATTTAAGAATTCTGATTTACATCGCTAGGAGGTATGGGAAATACAATAATTCTATTGTGTTTTGCTGTAAATATAGAGAGAGACCATACCTGAGCTACCTGGGCTAAAACTGTTCAACATTTTGCTGTGGCCTACACTTCATTCCCGAACAAAGAAAAGAAAGTGTATGTTTACTCAGAAAAGACAAATTAGAAGAAATAATAATAATAAAAACCCCTTAAAAATTCGAATAAAAACCATTTTTTTAAGATAACTTAGGAGTATTTTACTCAAATTTTGTCTCAGCTACTTAATGACATGACCTGAGCTAGTAACTAGTTTAAGATCATTAGTTCACTTAAAATTGCATAAGAATTTCTGTCCTTTTTCAACATAGCCAGGAATAACCCCCTCCCTGCATTGTTTTGATATTCATTATCTTCAAAAAGGATGACTGAGCTTATTCACTCAAGACAGACACAACCTACTTTTTCTATAGGAGTGAAATACATATGCTTAATAATTTTGTATATGAAAGAAACTTCTTAGGTTATTTTAATCTTTATTAACAGCTGCTTAATGCCAGGCTAGAGGGTTGAATATACCGCTGAAAAGAATTCAGTCATGTGTTTTTTCACCTTTAAAAATCATTTTACAAAGTAGCTCTAAATGAAAAACCCTTGCATTAGAAAAAAAAAAATGACCACGCCTTGAGTGTTGCATCCAACTCTGAGGTCCTTAGCACAGGAAGGATCTCAACCTGTTGGAGGAGGGTCAGCAAGATGGCTGAATGGATGAGGTAAGGTTGAGAGGATTGGAATTGATCAGCCTGGAGAAGCAAAGTCTTCAGAGTGACCAAATGGCAGGCTTCCATTACTTGGAATGAAGCAAGAGGAGACCTGAAGGAGGATATTTCAAAAGGGCATGTAGTAACAGGATGAGATAGGCTTCAAACTGAAAGAGAGTAGGTTTGGATTACATAGTAAAAAGAAATTCACTGTAAGGGTAGTGAGGCTTGGGACTTTGTTGCCCAAAGAAGTGTCCCATCCCTGGAAGAGCTCCAGCTCAGGCTGGGTGTAGTTCTGAGCAATGTGGTCTAGATATTCCATTGTCTAGCAGAAAGAGGCCCTTTTCCAACCCAAGCTATTTTATGATTCTATTTCATGAAAATACTTGTTTTCATGTGAATGACAGAGAAGAGATCAACATATTTTGTCTATGGAAACATTAACAGTCTGAGGAAAAACTGTTAGGAGAAAACAGATGGAAATTTCATGCAGTTTTAGCACTGTCTACATGCAGTGAAAAAACATATAAAATTAACTGTATGAGCTTTTGGTGCATAATGAAATTAAATTCACAGTAAGATCCAAGTTTAGTATTTCAAATCAAGGTCTTTGTATTCCTGAAAACATAAGAGCTGTTCATTTGGTCATCAGGGATGTCATTTGAAACACTTTCCAGGACTGGACTCTAAATTAGTATCTCAGTAATCTAATAGATAATGATTATGTCTGGGTCCAGTGAGTTCTCTGGATATCTGCAGCTGGCACACGCTGGTGGCACCAGTGCACAGAGGGCGACGCCTGTTCAGGAGACATCAGAAGTTTGTTTTTTTCTGACAACACTGACTTGTTCCTGAGCACAGTGCTGACAAAGATGAGTTTTCTATACCTTGCAGAAGAGTACAAAGGTAACCTCTTTTGTGGTATTAACCTCAGAGAAAACTGCTATAGGGATTTTTTTATATTGTTTTTTCCCCATATTGTGGATTTAAAAACTTTTTTAAGTGTTTGGGTTCTGTTGGGGTTTTTTTTTTTTGTTTGCTTGGTTTTGGTTTTAGTTTTGTTTGGTTTTTTTGTTGTTGCTGGTTTTTTTATTTGGTTTGGTTTGTTTTTTGGGTTTTTGTTTTGTTTTGTTTATTGTTGTTGGGGGAGTTTTTTTGGGGATTTTTTGCTAGGCTGTACTTTATCATGAAACTTAGACCGTTCAGACCAATCATACATTTTTCTGAACATGGTGGAAAAATTATTTTTCTGTATAAAGTGAAACCTATATTCTCCGCATCTAAACAAGCTAATCTTTTCAAAGCTATACATGAAAGAAGTTAAGCAAGTTGGCAATTTTTTTTTTTTTTTGGCTAAAAATCATCTAATGTCTTCAAAAGACCACTGATCATTCCAGTTTCAGATAAATGTTCTTTTCAGTCTCTAAGCGAATAACGATGGTTAGGCTTGGAGAACTGTGGGAAAGTTAGGACATGAGCAGGAAGGCTTTCCAGGTACAGTGGAGATGTGGGCCTCCCAAGACTTGCTCCTGTCATTCCAGTTTTCCAGTGTAAAATGTGGATGTTTAAAGGAGGATCCAGCTACTTATGATGAACTTAACAACTTCAAGAGTTGATTGTAAGACAAGCAGGTATTGGAGACTTACATTTTGGTTGTCAGAACCAAAAGTTCCAGTGATGTACCATGGGTTTAAAAACATATCCCTTGCAAAGGTGGATTCAGGTGTTCAAGTCTAACGGAGGGATCAGTTGGTCTCCTACTCAGGTGGGTGCTGCTGTAGTCTTAGAATCTGTAGTGTCAAGGTTTCCAGACTGGTCAGTGCTTCTGTCTTCAACAACACCCTTCAGCTGAATGAAGATATTTCAGAGAGATTATGAAATACATGAATTGTGTAAAAAGCATTTATTGAACATTTCTAACCTTTGCTTCCATAAATGGTGAAAGTAGTTTAAAAAGTTCTGTGGTTGTTGTTTCTTGCAGCTAGAACCAGTGGAAGTCAAGGAGCTTGTGGAAGTTTTATTCTGTGAGCCATTTCAAAACAGAGTGAGGAACCAATATTTCCTGTGGAATAGCTTTTCTCAAAAATCTTCATATGGATCTTTCAGAATGTGTCATTTTACAAGTAAACAGGATATATAAGTGAGAATTTAACACAAGAAAATTTTTTTGAAGTTTTTATTTTGATTCAATTTTTACCCATGAAGTGCTTTGAAAGGATCAGTCCTTGTAAATTTTTATTCTACTGTAAAACCTGTAAGTAAAGATTTTATCTGTTCTTTCAGCTGTTTAACCTTTAGTCCTCATTATGACAACAAATAAGGAATCAGTTAAAATATTGAAATGGTTCTTTTTTGTGTGTATAGGAGTTATCATTACTAGCAGGAAAAAAAATAAAAGAAAAGACAACATATGGTTAAATAGTAATGATTTCCCAGAAGTTTATTTTCCTGTGATTTATGAGTCTTCTCATCCTTTGTTTTGTATACCAAACCTTCTGGTGCTCTGCAACTGAAGCTGGAATGCACTTTACATGTGAATAATTCTGGCTGTTATCTGAGGTAGGGATTTGGGCTGAGATGAGTGTAATCAACTTAGTATAAATGTTTTATTAATGTGTCACAAAGAATCACTTTTTACTTTAGACAAGAATACACAATACTCCAGAGAGGGTTCTTTAAGGGGTTTGTTTTAAAGCGTCACTGAACTCAAACGAAAATCAGTACAGGCCCAGTCATGTGTCCTTTGGAAGGCAGGCAGGGCCATGGCTGGGAATAGCCCTGTGTCTCCAGGTAAAGGCAGGAAGGGAGTCTGCTGAATTGCTCCCAAGTAGTGACTGGGAGTGTATAAACAAAGCTGCCAAGTTCATCCTTGGGGACAATAAAGTTGTCCCCATCACTTTTTTCTTGTATTGGAAACTTCAGTAGCCCCTATTCACTTAATCAGTGCATCTCCCAAGATGTTTGAGCTGTCAGAGCAGCTGCTTCCCCTGCTCAAAGGGAGCTTCAAACTGTTTCTTGGGAACTTTAACTCTCATTGCCAGAGGTGTTCGCAGATGACTAACCCACCAATAATTACTATGGACATTACTGCTTGCCTTGTTTTTAGCTCCACTTGAAAGAGAGCAATTATTTTTGCAGAATGTTTACCCTGCAAGGCCCAAAGATATCTAGTTGTTGCATTTTTTTTAATCTGACTCAAAGGAACTGAGTTTGTGACCAAGTTATTTCTATATTTCTTAATTTCCTTATCATTACTGAATAAAACCACTCTATATTATATATAAAAAGACTGAATTTGCAGATCACATATTTAATACCTTTTTCATTTCAAATCAAGTAACAAAGGAAACAGATGATGCTATTTACCTTTATAGTAAGGAGGTTAATGAACATATAAAGACATATAAAAACTCACTGACCGATTAACTTCTGTAGATCTCCTGAAAAATAAATGCAGGCTGTAAGTTGGTTGTTCAAGATAAGGAGACAATCCTACACCTGAACTTACCTTCCCAACACTTTCAGTACAGCGTATTCTCCTATATATTGAAATTTGAATGAAGATAATATTTCCGATATACAAATGTAGCTGTTCATCCCTGACTGGTTCCCTGCTGTTAGAGAGGAGAGTGCTTCTGGCAGCTGGAGAAACAAATTAAAAGATCTGCCACTTAGCAGTAAAAAAACCCAGTATTTAAAAATGGGAATGTGCTCAGGATGTTAGGAGATTGCTTAGCATTGGTGTTTAAGACATATGGGGGAAACTAAAGCATATTGCAATAGGAATGATTAGTCCTACACTTGATGGATATACCTGAGGAACTGCCCACCCACAGGGACTATGCTGCTGTGCTGTATAAACCCAAGCAAATGCAGGGTTACCAAATCTTTATAAAATGGCATTAATGTTTGCCAGTTGCTTCTAGACATATTTCAATGAAATCACGTTTCTTTTTGATGGCTGTTCAAGTCACCCAGGACTTAAAACACATCTAGTTCCAGCAAGCAAGACCAGAACTTATTTTGTTATTTATTCGTATAGCCATGATCCAATATTTTATACTGTTATATTTTGTATCATTTTTTCCTCTAGCTGCAAGTTAGCTAACTCTTACAAGATCAGATAGAAGTCCTCTGTGTTGACTTTGTCTCAAATTCCTTTTTCTAGACAAAACTACAGCTCTAGGTAGTAGCCTCACTCTATTGGTTTTGTGGGGTTTTTTTCTGTCATTTATCAAGATGCTTCAGAGTTAGGTCATAAATGTGTGTGTTTGTTGATAGACTTAAAAATTACTTTTTGTTTTGGACAAGGTCCAGGGACTTCTGCTTCAACCCTTCAATCATCTGTTTCTGTGGTTAGAGTTTCCTGCTTCTTCAGTACTTTTGTTTCATTCATTGTCACTAATTGCCCACTAGACATCACAGTGGTAAGTTCTATAATCTGCCTAAAGAAGATATTTGTAGATAAAACTAAAATACAGATTTTAAAATGTGTGACATAAGAATATGAGTCAAAAGAGTTAGTCCAGGAAAGGAAATATATTTTTCTAATATCCAAAATTTTGTTATAGAGAAAATAGAGGGTATCTAATTATATGTAACAGTGAGAGGACTGTAAAAGGTTTTGAAAAAATAAGAGGTTTAGATTTGAGATTAGGAATCTTTCTAAGTAACTAGCTATAAGCAATGATTAAAGATTATCTTTGGATGATTGTAGTCATCTACTCCTATGCCCTGTTGGATAGATGCTATTAAAATTTTTTGATTAATACTTTGAGGTATAGGTTATTTAGTTAACTTAATTTCTAGGGCTCTGTTCTTCTTGTATCTCACATAGAAGTACATTAATTTCTCATTACTCAACCCAACAAAGCAACCTTCTTTTCTCCACTGCAATTTCTTCATGGAAAACTCAGGAAAAATAAATATTCGTTTAATTAGGATTATAACTTAGTCTTCTTAACAAAGGCTTTTTTCCTTCAGAAATCAGTTATGTACGAAGAAGTTAACTCTACTATGGGCTTAGGCATACTTATGGGGTTATAGTTGAAGAGAGCTGTAGCTGTTCCCAAGTACCCCCCAAAAGGTAAATTTCCATTGCCCACTCTTTATGCAGTACCAATGTTGTTGCCAGATGGAGTTTTTATTTTTACCAATTTTCAGTAACAATGAAATTAATTTTTTTTTGTTTGTTTGTTTTTTTGTTTTTTTTTGTTTAATGCACCATCTGGCATCCTCATCTATCAGTGGTGATCCTTGATGGCAAAATGTATTACTCTTTTGATGAAGTTTGGAAAGTTAATGCATACAAATATCCCAAAGGCAGGTGCCAAGTATGTGGTGCCAGACTATTTTCAATGATGCCCACTGACAGGACAAGAAGCATTATCCATAAACTAAACTACAATAAATTCTACCTAAACATAAGAAGAAGTTTTTTTACATTGAGAGTGGCAGAGCACTGGAAGAGGCTGCCCAGGAAGGTCATGGAGTCTCCCTCTCTGGAGGCATTCAAAACCCACCTGGATATACTCCTGGGTCACCTGTGGTAGGTGACCCTGCCTTGGCATGGGGCTGGTCTGGATGATCCCCAGAGGTCCCTTCCAGCCCTAACAATTCTGTGATTACCAAATCAGTGACTCTGTGAAAGGTTTATTACCTTTTAGCCTTAAAGACTCCTGTCTTTTGAGTTAGAATCAGATTTGGTTCTTATCTTGCTCTTGTTTTTTCTCACTTAGGCCAGAATACGACAAAGATTTCGGCTGCACTTTCAATCTCTCCAGGCTTGCCATATCCTTCCTCTTCCCTGTCACTGATTTTTTACCCACCTCTGAAAAAAGAAAAATAAAAAAGAAGACCAGAGTTTTTGAATAAAATTTTGATTTCTTGACATGTCTTTTAATGAGAATATTGTTTGTCAATGAATAAGTCATTCAGTCTTGCCCATGGTCTACAGCTTTTTTTCTGTAATTGCTAGTTTGCAATATGAAAATATGGTGGAATTGTAAGCAGATTGTTTTGGGTTTTTTTTTTACTTTTCTGCCTTTTACAAATATCAAATAGTAAAAAAATGAAATAAAATGTTTTAAAATGAAAACATATTCTTTATAATCCTGTTACCTGGTGGACCTTACAGTTTCTTTTCTGTTTAAAAATACCTGTGTTCATTCTGTGTGAAATGAGATCCTAATTTAGTGCTCTGTACATGTTTCCTTTGTTATTTCTTCTTTAAAAAGACTAAGACAGCTCTGATATTGGTGTTAGATTTCTTGAGCTTTTTAACTGGAACAAGGTTTTTTTCTCTCCAAAGTATGCCATGAACAGTGGGCTGAAGATTTGCGCTTCAAGAACAGATTCTAATAATTTGGCTAAAAGAAAAGGTGCAGAACAGTGTGTGTCCAGGACACCCTGTGGTTGAAACACTCCTGAGAAAGCTGGAGCTAGAGCTTTTTGTCCTTCCCAGGATAGGGGATGAGGTAGACCTCCAGTGTCATAGATCTGATGGAGAGTAGGGCAAGAAGGAGAACCCTGTTCCATGAGATTTCACCTGGCCCAGTGTGCACCAAGAGTCCCAGCGGGATTACCACCCCAGAAAGGAGGCAGTGAGTGGCTCTTCCCTATTGAGCAGAGCCAACCTAGTGCTTAAAGTGTCAGAGCCTTGAGTATGGGCAAAAAACTGTTATTGTTCAAATAATTTAACATGCTAAGTGTTTGGAATGTTGAGCAGAAGCTTTTGGAAATAAGAACCTCAGCACCCAGAAGGCAGCTGGCTAAGATTTAATTCAAGAGATGATCATAAATGCTAAAATCTGACCTTTTAGGATGGTGTCTGTGAAAGTTTTGTGCCACTTATGTCCCACTATCAGTTAGCAAACTGGTTAGCAAACTCTCAGTCTCATTAAAAAGTGTGTTGGCTGTTATGTCAGATAATCTGAGAAGATCAAACTAAATTTGCTTTGGAGTGCTACCTTTAAAATTTGTCGGTATTAGTGTGACAGTACTAACCTGTTACATCAGGCTGGAATTCTGACAGAAGTCCTATCAGCTAAATTTTTATGAAGATAGGAAAAGCTTTAGCATTTTTCTGTAATAAAACTAGCAGAATTGAGGAAAAGAAAAAAGGTCTATTCTATTGACTCAGAAACTTTAAATGTCACCCAAATGTCACTTTTAAAGTAGATGAGAACACTTTCCCTACTGAAATGAGTGACTATAATGATGTAAGTCCCTTTGAAAATATGAGTGTCTTCACTTAGAATTCACTACAACAATGGTGTAACAGAGTAAAGGTGTTTAAATTTATTCTATGATGATAAGAGCACATATTGGCATATGGGAAGATAAAATGTCAACATTCTTTCTTCAGAGACCTTCCTTTTTTATTTTAGTTGTCACTCAGGGTGGTGCAGCATGTGTCTGTCACTACAAATTGAGCTCCATGATAAAGTATTGTTTGTGAAGGAATCATTTAGTTGCTCTTCTCTAGAGGATTTGATGAAAATGGAGGTGGTGACAAACTTGTTTTTTCAGGGAAACAAAAATAACTTCTTATGAAGAATATATAGGAAAGGGGAATTACCTCTATATAGCTAAGAAAGAGGGTATGAAATCCTGGAGCACAAAGCTTGTGGGGTGTAAAGCTGCAAGTCAAACAAGTTGATGTAGGTTTTCACAGATGAGATATTGTGAAGTTGTAGTTCAGACAGGAGTTCCAAATATATGCTTCATTTACATGAAGAGAAAGACTCGTTGGCATTAAGGTAGACTACACAGGATTCAGTTCTGCTATGTTAATCAGCTCAGAGCAAGGAAGGGGCTAGAGTAGGTTGCGTTAACTGTGAGTCATGCATTTAATATACTGTGTACATGTGGTTCATAATGGATGAGCATATTAGTGTTAGCTGTTTCCAAAAATGACATTATGTAATTTCCACTCTGCATCTTCTCCTAACTTAATAATTTTTTTTTTGAGTATTGACATTGAGTAATTAATAAATTTAGTGAGTTTATAACTTGTTTGGTGTATTCAAATACATTTTCCTGTATTAACTGTAACTGATTTTTTCCCTGTTCAGGGAATGCTGGTAACAAAAGAAATTGTTAAGCTTCATTAAATTGCTGAATATTGAGTACTCATAATATAAAGAATAAGTCTCAGCCCATAATTTTCCAAATCTGACAATAATCACACTATCCAGCATGAGGAGGACATCCTAAAATGCAGTTTTCTAAGAAGGATAAATAATTTCTAAGAACATAAATATCTTTACACATTCCTTTGAACCCTTATTTTATTGTGCTTAAAATGAAACCCCCTTAGCATGAGAATTACAGAAGAGAGATCAGTTCTGAGAAGCATTATTCACACCAGAACCTTAGAAAAAGCCTGTAAGTGTAAACAACCAAGGGAAACACCTACTGGAGTCAAGCCCTCGGTAAGCATAAAAACATACAAAAATTTGTTCCTAAATTATTTCTTTATGCAGGCTCTTATAGTCAAGAAAAATATGAGAAAACATCATACCTATCTCAGTGTCTCTGGAAAACTTCTTGCAGGCTGTTAAAGAGAGACAAGAATGTGTCTAAGAAGGAAATGAAATTTCATATACCAAACTGTAATAAACAAGTAGTAGCACCTATTAGAAGCCTGTTGAAACCAAATCTGATTTATGTAGCTAAACTGCTCGCCAGAACATAAAATTTTAAAAGAATTCCACCAGATTTTCATATGTTGAAAGTTTTTATTCTAATGCACAATTAAAGATTTGACAGTTATGCAACTTCAGAAGACAAAAATTTAAGAAAAGAAACAAAGATAAACAGAGTAGCGCAGCATGGATAAAATTCACACATTTGAATGCTAAATTATCTTTTTGACTTGATAGGGCTATTTTATAGACGTTTATAGGTGTTAGGTGACATGTATGATACTTCCCAAGTCTTTTGAGAAACTCCCTCCTGGGGTTATTTTACTGAGACAGTGACATTCTTTATGCAGGGTCAAAAAATGTGGAAGCCTATACTCTTCGCAAGTAATATAATTTTTAAATCACTGTGGTAAATAGATATTTTAGTCATTTAGACTAAAATAAAGACATTACTGGGCAAATAACAGGAAAAAATCATGAAAAATTTTGGCGGCAAGAAAGGATTTTAGGAGAATCAGATGCACAGCTGTTAGGGCTAGACAATGGACAAACCTTTAAAGCATCAAGGAAATGAAAATAAACATAGGTAAGTACATAATGAAGTAATAGTACATGTTGGCTGGCACATGTGAAGTTCTGTAATTAGGTTACATTAGGATCTCAGCATTGTGATGGACCAAGGAATGCCCCTTTTCCATGCTTTGAGAAAATACTCGGGTAGATCAGAGATCTTAGATGCTGTCACCAGATGTAATGTGATTTTTAGGTCTAATATTGTATTTTAGTTTAAGTCATACCACAAAGAAATAAAACACATATATTTAACAATGACAAGAAGAAGCACTATACAGCATAATGATGCTGTATAAGACACCATACATTGTGAAGTATTATATTTTCTTCTCTCCTGTAAGTATGTATTTAATATACTTTAATCTGAATGAAACAGGTCAAAATGGAATGACAGAAGCTTGACTAGAAGTTGAATTGCTCATTTCCTGACACCATGCAATATGCTATTATCACTCTGCACTGGAATTAAACAAAGCCCTCTACACTGAGTTCTGAAAAGAAGACTGTGTCAAAATGTCTCTCTGCAGATAAAAACAAGCACTTAGAAGAAAAGTAGCAAGTTCATTATATAATCTGGCTAAATTTTTTAAAATATTATTTCTAATATAAACAATAGTTCCATGGAAGTGCTGTATGCAGTTTGAAAAATACCAAGATAAGGTGTTGGTATACAATCGGTCTGTGATCATTAACACACTGGAATCGTCTGAAAAGATTCTCCAGGTGTTGATGAATAGTATTCAGACACTTTTCTGATTAAGAAAAAAAGTCTTTACAATCAAATGTATATATTTACATATTTCTGGCTTTCATCAGAGTGCCGGTTTCTAGGGATAGTAGTTATAAGGCAAAATATTTTTCTCTAGGCTAACCTAAACTAACTTCACTCATATGAGCTCTTCTTAATGTTTTACAAGTCTTTACAAGTAAAATGGCATGATTTTAAATTTTGTACAAAAATTTTAGCCTAAAAGGTGTGTACAGTCACACTTTTAGCATAGAATAGATATTCTCATGTGACTGAGACCTTCAAGGGCAATTGTATGGTTGTACCTTTGAAAGATCAGGGCTCAACTTTTTAAAATGTCCTATTTATGTTCCGCTAATGGACACAAAAGACATGCAAAGCACCAAACACAGCAGCTGTATCTCAGGATATTATATAGGTTAGTTTTCAAATCTCTAAGCAGTAGATATATATCAAATCTTTACTGGGGGTATTATTCACAATGTTTAGCAGTAAAACCATTGTGCTGCTGTCAGGAAAAATGAAAACTACACTTGTTTTTTTTTCTGATAGAAAATAAAACATACCCTCTAATTCTGAAGCTTGTTTCATTACAGCTCTTTAACTTCCATTATGCACAGAATGAAGTGAAACAGCAGGCAGTGCTGTTGCAGAATATAAGACTGCTATGTCATTGAATTATTGTCTCATAAATCAACGGTCCAGGGCAAAGCAATGTCTGTTGGATTCTACCAGCCTGAAAACAGCAGATATTTTTCTTGCCAAAGAAGTTTTGCAGTCACAAGCAACGTGAGATTGACTTTTTACTCTGTTCTTTGCCATATTAACAGCTGGTATTATTGAATCCTGGCCCTTATGACAGCAATCTTTTTGCAGTAAGCTGAACACCAAAAATGTCTAGACAACGCTTAACACTCATGCTTTACTTTAAAAACTCTTTGGTTCTTAATGTTTACACTGTTGCTGTAATCAAATCAATAGAACATTTTAAGGAATACTTGACTTCTTAGTTCCATTTAATAAAGATAGCCATTAATTAATTTCTTTATATTATTGACACATCATGAAATGTACAGAATTTTTTTTTATTTCTGCTAATATGAAATACTGATTACTAGACATGATTAATTATCATGAAATTTCAAGCAGCTTATTAAAACTCTTGGTGAGAAGTAAAAGTTTTGCAGCTGAAATTATGTTCTTCTAATGAAGACAATTAACAGAAACTTCTTATACTCAAAGGGAGCCTTCCAGTAAAAATTATGCTGAAAATAATTTAGATGGTGGAATTTATTTGGTCAAAAATTCATCAGTTCATCCAGCATACATTTGAAAGCAAGTACACACTTGAAATAAATTACTGGGATTTAAATTTATTCTTATAATTTATCCTATCTTTGATGAGGAAAGTTATGAAGAACCTAAATACTTAACAACATTAAATTTTTTTCTATTAAAAATCTCTCAGAAATATCTCATTAAGTATGTAAAAATTATTCATACACAGTGTTGCTTTAGTTTGTTTTCTGGTGGGCCTCTCTGCCTGCTGAACCCTGTGAGGCACCCAGTTCCCTTGCTAAACCCCAGGAATTTAGTGGTGAATGCAGAGCTGGTGAATGGCTGGTCTGTTCTAACATACATGATTCTATGATTCTATAAACTTAAAAATGGAAATAAAAGAAGTAAACTAGTACTGCTTTGTACATAGGCATTAATGCTTTTTGAAGGAGTTCGTTTTCTCTTGAAGTAACATGCATAAACTTTATGACACTGAGGGGAAAAAAATTCAAGTAGTGTAAAACTAGCAAAACTAAAGTGCGGAGTTTATTGACCACAATGTAAGTAAGAAAATCTTGATTTGAGATGCAACACTGAGACTAAATGGCAGTTTCTTCTTCAGTGGACATTGAAGTTCTTTCCAAAAGAAATTATGGTTAAGCAGTTCAAATTTTACCTTTGTTCTTTCCCTGAATACTCTCTACAAAGAAAAGGAGAGGAATGTGGATACCCTGAGTCTGCCAGGACACTTGAAACATTTGAGTTTTCGCTGTTCCCTCCTAAGAGTCCAGAATGTTTTAGGGATACGCTATGCAGGAGGATGAAACTGTTCATGGCAAAGAGGCTGAATGCAGTGAATGTTTTGAAACCTTGGCTTCAAATTGGAGGAAAACCTCCTTGAAAATCTGAGTGGGGTGAAAGCCAACAAACCCTTGGTGAGGTGCTGAAGGCTCCTGGAATAGGCGCTACTTGTTACTTTCTTGTTTGCAAGAAAGAAATTACCTGGATTAAAGGCAGAAGTATAACAGCATGTGGTTTTGTGTTGCACAGTGATTCTGAGGAAGCCAGGGGCTGTGCTTCCTTTTAGACAGCAAGGTGAGACACCCACACTCCAACTCCACTCTCCCCTCCCCTAAAATGTGTATGATGGATGTGAGATTTTAATGGAGATGGAAAATTTTGATATATCCAGCAAGCTCACCTTTACATGATTGGCCTAAGAAAACATGGTCTATACAAACTTTGGACTAAAAGATTATTGTGATCTTGGCAGTTTCACTGGAACTGGTTTTATTTCTTAATTAATCACTCCTGTTTCTCAGGCTTTCTAAAACAAGAACTTACACTTTTCTAAGGATGAGAAGCAATTTATGTGAGATAGCTTTTGTCTTTCCACTGAGCATGGAGCATTAATTTATTTATTGGCAATTTTAAAGGATATAGTAATGATGAAACAATTTCTGTCATTTTTTTCTGGGTTAGAAATTGCACTTTCTTTGAGGCGGAATAACTTTACTGGGTTTAAAAAGGAAAATACTGAAGTGTTTTGACTGCATGTGGGGAAAATATATGCCAAACATAGTATATACAGGACTTCCAAAAACTTGAAGGATTTGTTTCTAATTTATTCCATTTGACTTTATAGCACAAGTTATTCTATTGTGTTGTTATGGTAACGTTAACTGGGTTGCCTACAAAATTGTATTTCCTGCTAAAACAGTGGCATGAATTTATCACATTGGACATACTGAGCAATTTCTATTTACATGCTTACCATAGTTACTTTTGATTTGAATAGCATTTGATGTGCAATGCAAGAAACTGGTATCAAAGGAAATATCCACACTGTTGATATTACTGGTTTCTGTATTCTTCATGCAGACATAATTTCCCCTAAAAAATTCTCCCGAGGATGGATATGTACGTAGTATATGTCTATGCAGGACTTGTCTCAGATAAAATTTTGAATGAGGAAAACTTAAACATAATTTAAATTATGATTGAATAATGTATTTAAATTATAAAATAAATGTACATTTATTTGCTTGCCCTACATCTAATCACCATGCTTTGCACGTGAGTTTTGGTGGACGAGAGTCAAATAGGTGTACTTTTCGAAGTTCTGTAAGACGTTTGGTCAGAAGGGCACTCCTGAAAACACAATTATCTTTGTCCTTATGGCAGCTGTCTATATAAATCAGAAAGGATTTGCTACTTGTTAATATGGATGTCCTTGACACCATACTCCTTGACACATACAATTTTAACTGTACAGGAAAGTTAATTTGATGGAAATATATAGTGTTGCTAGCAAAATATTTTCATCTGAGTTTTTTTCCATTTACATGAATTTTAAAATACATTTTTCTATTAAGAAAACACTGTGTTCTAAATATTTTAATAACCATTTTAAAAGTTTCTGTTATAACACAAGCAAATATTTAAAATCTCACTCTTTGCTGTTAGATGGAACCAAAATAAAGCAGAAAATACTGGCAAGTACTGTTAATTATATCTGTTTCCCAGCCAGGGCATCTGGTTTTTTGGCAGACATCCTTGGCAGATCTGTTATACCAGAGGCTCTGAGCTCCTTTTCCTGAGAATTTTGTTTGGCCTTTTTTGCGAAGTGGGAAATGGACACTGATGTTCCTACTCTGTATGACATTTGGAAATCTAATTTTGTCTGAGACCTTCAAGAGGAAGTTCTATAAGTCTGGCCAGTTAAAGGATTACATCATATTATTTCTTGGGAAATTGTTTTTGACCACAGCATTGCTTGTGGAAAGTATCTGCTGTCTAAATATTCTCTGAATTAAACAAAACAATCAAGAACAAGCTGGACACAGAACTTCTGCTTTTGGGGGCTTTTTTTTTAACACAAAAAGCTAAGAAATATCCAGAAGGAAGGCCAGCAGAACTCACTGACTAGCCCTTTTTATAACAGCTGTTCTGTAACCAAATACTGCTTGGGTAGTTTGCAACCTGGCTGGGAGCAAATAATGTATTTGACCTGTAAATTGTTCATGTTGTTCTAATCATATTCTATTCATCTACTCATAAAACATGACTGCATTGATGCTGTGTCTAGTATTAAACGTCTTACCCCTCAACTGCCCTCAAGAGGACTTATCATGAAATAAAGCCATATTCAAAATGTAGAAGTGTTGAGTGCAGTCCTCCTAAAAATCCTTTGTTCATGAATTTCTTAACGAAATGCATTTATGAATTAATTTCATACTATTGATTAAAAAGAGTTCCTTGTATTTGGTGATTTTTTAATTATTATTTTTTATTATTTAGTCCTTTTAACATGCAGTGTGTTCAATAGGTGTGTGGTTTTGGTGAAATTACAAGCAGTTCTGGCAGGATAGCATTTGCTTAAGTTGGAGAGATGTGAAAATTTTTAGAATTATAGCATAAAACATGGTAATGAGGTGACAAAATCTTACCTCTTTTCCCATCTTTTACAATTAAAATGAGAAGCATAGCTTTTAAAAGTGCTGAGTTGAGATCCAGGAATCAAAACCAAAGCCCAGAACTGGGTTCAGCTTCTTTCTGAAATTGGATCCCTTTACAGACACTGCAAGGGAATACTCAAAAAGCACAGGAACACGAAAGTCAACAAGACCACTTGAAAATCCTGACTATAATTTTTCTGTATTTAATATAGATCTATCTATATACCTATAGAACATTATAGGTATCATAACTAAGTATAGTTGCATTTCCCTCAGCTAACAATTATGAGGATTGGTGATTGTTAATATTTTAGCAATTTTTATTACAAGACTTTCATATGTCAGGTTCATTGCCAAATATTTTGTGTAGCTTTCTGAGTGTTTTTACTAATTTTATAATATTTTGAATACAACTGCTCATATTTGATCTGAAAAAAAAAAAAAAGACTACTTCAAAACCATTTTCTGAAAAGTACTTACCTGAAAGTCCAGAGATCTGAAAATGGAGATGCTAAGGAACTGAAAGTCTTGTTCACTGAGTAACTTCAGAGATGAGTTTTTCATGATTCTCACAGTTCTAGCAATATTTGCCAGCAGTTAGGTTGCTTTTCTTGTGTCAAAATAGAAAATGATGAAGAATAGAGAAGCTGTTACCCTGATAGTGTGTCTTTGAGCGCCAAGATTATTTTGTCTGCAGAGAGAATTCTCAACCTGCCCCACAGAAGACTATGAATTTTCTTGCGCTGTTTTGTGAGTTCATTGTAGAACTAGATATCAAAAGGTTTCTACTGTCTCTGACCACAGGTCTGTCTTGCATAATATCCTGTCTTAGGTTCTAACATGCTTCTAGGAGATGCTGAAGAGATTAAGCTATTATTGTAACTATTTTCCTAGTGTCTCACAATCCATTGACTAGAAGTCAGAATTTACAATATTAAAAATCTCTTTTCTTTCATTAATTTGCTAGCTCCTTTTTAATCCGTCTATCATTTTGACATCTGCTATTCCTAATAACCTCTGTTAATGCATTATGTAAAGAAATACTCATCTTGTTTAAACTTGTCAAATGCTTTCACTTAATACACATTACTCACTTTCCATCCATTCGGAACTTCATACAGCTCTACCATATCTCACAGTTGTTGCTTTTCCAGAAAGATCTAGAGACCTCTTCTTTTGTAGATACCAAGCTATGTTCATTTTGGGTGCCTTTCAAAATCTTAGAAAATCGTCTTTAAAAAGAAAGAGAGAAGAGAAAAAGCCTCATCAGAAATCTATTTTTTAAAATTAATTTAGATAGTTTTTCTTATCCTTTGCCAAACTGGTTTCCTTAAAAGGTTTTGGAAAAGGATTTTGGAAGTCTATGTCGTTGAATGGATAATAGTTTTCTACATGACTGAAAATTCCAAATAGTTTTATAATAGAAACACAAATGAGAAATAAGAAAATTATCTCCCTCTGCTATATTTTCATGGTTTCATTCACTATCTTCTTTCCCATCATTTAAAGAGGTGTGAGTGGTCTGTAAATCAAACTTACTCAAGTGCAGTTTCTTATGGGGTCCTTTATAGAATATGACACTATAGTTTCTGACTTCTATTGCTCACATGCTGATATATATACTTGACAAAGAGGTTGCATAGCACACATCATAAGAGGGTGATTTTGGGTTAGATTTTATTGGAACTTTTAGGCAAATATGGTTTGGTCTTGGCAGTTTGTTGCTATTCGCTTTGCCACTGTGTTCTAAAGCCTTTTCTAATGACACTTATGTTTGAGATGGTACTTTTGACTCATTCGGAATAAAAGCTGGCTTTGGTCGGGAAAGATTCTTTAGTTCTTCAAAAGGGAACAGTGATCCAATGAGCTAATTTGGATTTTCTGCCTCTACTTATCACCACCGAATGGTTTCTTTATGTCAAAATTAAAAAATTACCTCTCTCACTTAAAGCCAGGCTTCCAGCCACATAAGAATTTAAAAATATGTTATTAGTACTTTTTATTAGTTTAGAAAATTGATGATTGCAATCTCTTTTGGCCTGTTTTATTAATCTTATGCAAATAACCTGAAAAAGATTCTTAATCGTCCTCTATTTCCCCTAGTTAGACACAGTCTCTACTTTCTGAAATATATAATTTCCTATTTTAATAACTGCTCTTAGCCTATTGTATAGACCTTTTCATGCATTGTATGTGTTCGCTTTGAGTATCTAGACAATACCTTGGGTACCTATAAACATTATACTCTTATGCTGGTCATTATTAATTAATTAGATTTTTACAATATTTCCCTTTTTTCATTTAATACTTCTTACAGGAATTATGTCACCCATTTTTTTTTATTCAGTACAATCATGCTTCTATTTATGCTCACTTTATTTTAATATAATTCTGAGTGATACTGAAAGAACATCCTCATATGATATTCCTGCCATTGTGCATCAGCTGAACCACTTTCACGTGGGCATTCAACCACTATGACTTGCATCCTTTCAGTCATCTCAGGCAAGCAAAGTTGCATGTAAATTTTTGGGTAGGTAGATTTTTCAAGAAGGATTTTCATGGAGACAGAAGTCTGCCAGACCTAATGGTTACTCTCAGCCTCTGTCAAAAACCTGCTTTCAATGAGGTGTAAGGTAGCGCTGCCTGCTGAGTCTCGACATTGTCTAAGTGTGAGTTAGATGAGTTGACAATGATGGGAATTGGGGGCTGGCTGAATGGCAGAGCTCACAGGGTTCTGATCAGCAGTGCTGTATCCAACTGGAGGTCTATCATCATTCCCCAGGGGTCAGTGCAAGGTCCAGTCTTGTTCAAATTATTAATGGATGAGATGGGTGAATGTACAAGAGCATACTCTCCACCAGTTTGCTGATGATACATGACTGGGGGGAGTGGCTGATCCACAGAAGTCTGTGCTGCCATGTGGGAAGACCTGGATGGGCTGGAGAGTTTGGCAGAGAGGAACCTGACAAAGTTCAACAAAAGCAACTGTAGAGTCCTACATCTAAGTGGAATAACCCTTGGCACCAGTAGAGATTAAGGGTTGACCTGCTGGGAAGCAGCTCGGCAGAGAAGGAACTGCGGGACATGACATTACTTGCCTTGAACTTTGTCAGAGATTAATCCCTGTTTAGGATCATTTTAAAAAGTGATCCTATGCAGTTTTCAACTCCCATCTCAAGAGTTTGGAAATGCAGTTAGAGCTTCTGTGGCCCATTTTTCTCTATGTCAGGAGGAAATCTTGGATTCCTTTACTTATTCTCACAAAATATAATTAAAATGATAATATCTTACCAGAGAATATAGCAATTCACCAGCTATTTTCCCGGAAGTACAGAAAGTGTTGATCTTATCAAAGGACATGTTGGAACTTATAAGATGGTAGCCCAGAGAATTTTTTCAGTTCACTTTTAGAAAGGCTGGAAGATAACAGTGTCTTTACCTCTTCTAAAGGAAGCAAAAGTCTTGCAGATCAGGAAATAACCTGCTGAATTCATCACCATGTGATCTATGCCACAGGGATTACCTTCCCTTCTCAATAGACATGAATTAGTAATTTCTTACTTATGCAGTTGAGAAAGAGCAGTATTGAAAATAACTAAGGTCTTTATTAAATAACCAAAAGACATTATTCCAAAAGACACAACCAAAAGACATTTATGAAAATAACCAAAGGACATTATTCATCTAAGACAACTGTGAGAAAAAAAAATCCTGGCCCATCCCCAACCCAAAAAGCTGCTCTACAGATAGTACAATGGAATATGTGAAGTTATAAATTGTAGTCACCAATTTTTCAGATAAAACTGAATTGCATAAAATGAATTGAAATAGACTGGAGATATGCAGTAGAGAATTGTCTTTCTATTGGGAAATCAGTTTACAGCTTGCAGAGCTGAGATACCAGCCCTTAATTTGTCAGGGCTGGATGCTGCCAGAGGCAAGATGGTGGGAGAAGTTTGCACTCCAGTAGTTCTCTGCTCTACCTGAGCAATGGCAGCATTCAGGATAAAGCCTTGCAGACCTAACCTTGATAATATCAGAGGATTAGAGACAGATAAAATTAGTTTGATTTCCTAATTTGTGACAGGTATTCAGCATCTGAAAATAGAAGTAGCTAATCCACACACATCTTTAACTTTTTAAATATTTTGAGCAAGTGAAGGCTAAATATTCCCTTTTCAAACATTTGGTAAAATTCTAGACCTTTATTTTTGTTTCTTCCCTTGCTTGTCAGAGCCACTGATCATTCTCATGGTTGTTCTGCTATACTTCTGTTCAAGAAGGACAATGAATTAAAAATATAAGAGAGAAAAATTAAAAATAAGAGAGAAAATATAAGAGGAGGAAAATCTTCTCTTTATTCAGTTATGACTCCTTGCATATAGCTACTGAAAATAGATCCAGTTATCCCATCCTAAGGGTAACTTTTGATATGAGAGCTCTAAGAAAGTAAAATGTTTTTCTTGATCAGAAATCATATGTTCCCTTGATTCCAAGTGTTTTCAAAGAAACAAACCAAAATTAAATCTATAAGCCAAGTAATTTCAAAGTGAAAAGTCAATGGGCTTTTACTAAAAATATACTCAAAAGCAAATAAATATTTATTTTGTTGTTATTGTTCTCCTTTTGTCTGGAACTCAATCTTGCATGTTTTTATGAAAACAAACTGAATTATAGAAACTTTTTAATTTTTTGCAAAATATCCCTTCTGCTTATCCTGGTCAAGACATACCCTGAACAGTGATATACTGAAATTTGACACAAACTGTTAGAAGGTTTTCATTTGCCCTCTGTGATGGAGATAAAATTCTGTGCCTTCTCCGCATTTCCATCTAATCATATATTAGATATGAAATTTTATTTTAATGTAGAATGCTTATTCTCTTATGAATCATTCTGTGAATTTTCAGCCCAGATCCCATATTAAAAACTATGTCTATTTTCTTTTGCTCTGTTTATCGCTAGGAAACATCAAGCTTCACCAGTGTGGGGTGCCTTGAAAAGCATTTCTGAGGTCAAAGAAGTACTGATACATCCCTTTTTGCTACTGTTCTATCTGTATAGGTTACTAAATACAGATCTAGGTAGCTTGTCTTCAAAACCAAGCTTAAAGATTGTCAGTATTTCAAATGGGCCAATTGCTTTGGGCACCATAGTCACAGGACTGTGCTTTCAGTATTCTTAAGATTTGGGAGTTTTAGGAGATTCCTAAATGAGTCTTTAAAGCATTTAATGGCCCCACAGTTACTGTTTAATGAGAAAAAAATAATTGTATGAATTTATGCTTAATTAAGTCTACATACCCTCAAAACCTATCCCATCCAATTGATTTCAGACACTTGGTGACTTTTTGGTAAACCAGGAGCCCCATTTCAGAACCATGAAAGATGATGGTCTGCACAGGCTGGTGATAGTGAGTTTTATAAAACCATTACATTCGTCCAGAAATGTCATGAAACAGGATCCTAGTTAAAACAGTAACCACTGCTTTACCAATTAGCATTTTCTTCTTAGTGCGGTTATGCTGATCACTGCACTACAGTGTAGAGATAACCAAACCACGCTGGAATTTACCTGGGTACACAGAAATGTATTACTAGAAGTAAAACTCTGGAAGGAAGAGTGCACAGCTCCAAAATGAAGCTAAATCAGTATTGATTTGCTATTTTAGGCAGATTACTTCTTCTGCTAAGGTTTATTTACTTCTCACTTGTTAAGGCATGTCCATGTTGTTTTTGATGGCAGGAAAGAAAATGTACAAAAATGTATCTGAACACTGAAATAAACATCATAATTAAACAGGAAGGCTTAGCGGATATTTGTGTTTGTGCAGAACCCTGAAAGTACACTTTCTTCTTTTCATCTGTATCTCAGGAACAAAAGAATGTGGCTCAAAGAGTATAAATTCACCATATTCTGTATTGCAGTGAAGCTTAATCAGCACTTACCCTCCACAATTTAGTCTGGAAAAAATCAGGGTTGTGAAAACTACTTTCACCATAGTTAATTCTCACCATCTCAGATGAACAAGAATTAGACTCAGTTCTTCCATTCAAGGATAGTTTCCTACATAATACATACAAACTATATTTTTTCATTATTTATATCCATGATTTGCGTGATTTCACATTGGATTTATATTATCATTAATACTTATCATATATTTATGGACATTTTAGCTGTCTTAACTGTTCCATCAAGCTGCATAATCTTCAATCTTACTTATATTATCTTTCAAATAATTTTAAATTTATTTTAGAAAATTTAGGTCATAAATCTGTGTGAAATCCTGTTAGATATTCGGCATGTAACAGATGACAGCTGTTCCATGTTTGATAAACAAATCTAATATTTACATCCATTTTGCTTGATATTATTTCTATTAGTATATGATTTAGTTCTAAGTCAGTCTAAAAAATCTCTATTAGGATTATATATTTCCATATGTTAATTTTTTTTCCAGCCCTGTTCATATTACTAAGCTTTACAATGACTTATTGATCAAAATTGATCTTGATTGGCATGATCACGTGCTGCATGTCTCACATGTAATTTTTTCCACTGTTTTTTCTGTTGTCACTGTTATTCTAACAGGATTCTACACAAGGCAAATGGGGGAAAAGTATGATCCTATGTATTCACAGTCAAAAAACAGTAAGTCTGACTTTTTTCCACGGCAAACATATTCTGAGGTCCTGCATTTACTGATTGCATGACATGGGCAAGAAAGACAGATGAAATAGCTTGAAATTAACTCACATTTTCTCTTCTATAAACCAGTTTATCTTCAGTGACACTGACATCAATTGAAATTAAAGTAAACTCAAATTTATTAAATTGTTAAACATACACAAACCTTTGCTTTCCTTGAAAAAGAAGGGGATGCTCTTGTAACTCAATACTGAACAAAAGAAGTACAAATCATCAGTGGAAACTAGTGAATGAGATTTGCAATAGCATGTAAATTTGCATTACCAAGACACTGAATCTTTATTTATAAAATAAAGAATGAAATAGACTAACTCACTTGCCTTGTTAAATGCTCCATTGTTTAATTTTTCTATTATTTAGAAATTTGTTTCCTGGTTTCCATGGTAGGTGACATACACACTCAGGGCCCATGTGTATTTGCTTGTACACTGTCTTCTGACTCTTTCCTCATATTTTTCCTGCCAGGGGTACTAGAACGGATTGGGAAATTCAGTTTTGAGAGGAATCATATCATTTATTTATATCATATCATATCATATTATATCATATCATATCATATCATATCATATCATATCATATCATCTACACAGGTAGACGCTGAAGATGTACTTATGGGTCTGCTCCTTACTAGGGGTAAGGATACCCGTACTGAGGAGCCAGCTTATGTTAAATCCGAGGCAGGATTCTTCCTGACCAATTCCCCCAATACAATCTTCTATGATGATCAGTGAAACGTTATTATTTTTCTTCATGATTCCTAGGGTTCAAAGAAATATTTTTCTTCTCACCAACTTTTAGAATGTTTGCATGGGGAGAAAGTGCATATAGCTCATTAATTATGGCATGAGTATCTAGAATAATTCCTAGCCAGAAGAGCAGACACTGAAATACAGGCAGAAAGCTTTAACTTGTAATGTATCAATGCACAAAAGCATAAAAAGCCAGAATGATGACAGCTTCTCTCTGTGTTTTTAAATTTTAGCAATCCTATAATTTACTAATCATTCTGGAAGTCTTTTGTGTTTAATAAATACTTTGATCTCTGGTCTCCAGATTGCCAAACAGATGATATGGAGAATGGAAAGGATTTTTGCAGTTGCTTTCAACTGAGAAAGATAAAATCCATAAATGGGAATAGTTTCAGCAAAATAATTGTTTTTCAAGTAGAAATGGCATTTTCCAAGGAGATAGAATAGTGGAATATGCCACTGGCAAATCAGGGGACACTAGTGTGTTTTAAAAAGTGTGAAACCCCTGAAAGTTCCTATCACTGTGATAGACTGTGCTTTTTCCTTAGTTCTCAAGAACTTGCAGAAGTGTTCCTCCTTTCCCATAAGATCAAAGATTTTATAAAGTAAGAAGTACACAGTCCATTGTACTCCTGTCCCCTCCCAGTGGAGAGTGAGATGAAGAAAAACAGGGAGGAAAAGGCATTAATGGAAGGGAAGACATCAGTGTTTAAGTTCCAGCTGAATGGGGATTTTAACAACCTGGTCTAGTGAAAGATGTCCCTGATCATGGCAAGGGATATGGAACAAGAAGAAAATTTAAATCTCTTTTCCATCACGTACAATTCTGTGATTCTATGATAACCTGTATACACTACAGAGCACCCATCAGGGCAACTATTAAACACTGATTTATTCACTGGGTTACACGTACGTGAATCAGAGAGACCAAGGTATGAGTTAGCAAAGAAAACGATCCCAACTCAGCTGTTTGTATGAGTGCCATACAAACATCTCATTTCATCTCAGTGATGGGCCAGGATTTTAGTTCTGAACTCGGCATGGTGGCACTGATGACACTGCTGTCTTTTACTGGGGTACAGTTTATTGCTCCTTGACTTTTAACAAACTGAGAGAAAACTAATAGTCTGAACAATCTAGAGATGCAGTTTGTTAGCTCTTCAAGGTTGTACGAGCTCATTGAGAACAGACAATCTCTGCAAAGCACAGGCACTTCATGGGGAGAAACAACACAACTATGTCTGCCTGAATTAGCAAAAGGGACGTCTGGAGGTCTTTCATCTCATTCCTGTTCAATTAATAGCTAGACATAATCCAGACATTAATGAGGGATGCAACTGGAATTGCAAAGTAACATAATTAGTCCCTGAATTTAATAATTCAGAAATTACATACAAATGCTTTGCTCTCTTATTTTAAAGGAGTCTATTTTGTTCAGGCTTTTTCTAACTGGACTTTTTTATACACTCTAAGTTTTGCCATGTGGAAATATATCTTAGGAAATTCCCTTCCTGCCTCTCACATGTTCATAGAATCATAAAATTGCAGAATACCCTCAGTTCAAAGGGACCCGTCAGGGTGATCAAAGTCCAGCTCCTGGGCCTGCACAGCACAATCCCCAGAAGTCACACCATGAGCCCAAGAGCATTGTTCAAATACCTCCTGAACTCTGTCAGGCAGATGCTGTGACCACTGCCCTGGGGAGATTATTCAGCCATCTTCTGGGTGAAGAACCTGTTTCTAATACCAACCTCAACCTTCCTGACACAACTTCAGGCCATTCCCTGAGGTCCTGTCACTGGTCACCACAGAGCAGAGATCAGTGCCTGCCCCTCCCCTTCCGCTCACAAGGAAATTCTAAACAGCTATGAGGTCTCACCTCAGTCTCCTTCTCCCCAGGCTGAACAAACCAAGTAACCTCAACTGTTTCTGGGGAATTCCGGGTGTTCATTAGGTTTAACAGTCATTTTGCGCTATAACACAATTGCTTAAAATCTGTTGCTTCCCTTTATGGTAGATTTCTCTGGGCTTTTTTAAATGTGATATGATGAAATTGCTGAAGACATTACCTTTAAAAAATATGACACGTCAGACTATGCACCAAAATGTTATCTGTTAATGTTCTGCTAATGGCAATCCAAAATTGAATTGTTGATTCCTTTGGAAATTGTTGCTTGGTTAATCAGTGTCAATTGATAAATGTCTACTTATAGTTGTGTGATCCAAATGTTTGTCTGAAAATATTCAGTGACTCCTATCCTCACAAATTGGTGTTATTTTACCTCTGTAATGCAGAGTTTACCACACTATCAGAATAAAATAATGAAGTACTTTCTATTTAGAATAAGCATGCAAAAACTCATAACTACAAAATCTTAATTTTCTGAAATAGGCAAACAGAAGTCAACAATCTCTTCTTGTATTATATTCCCCATTTTCTTGTGTGGCAGTAATTAATTTTATGTTTTCAAATATATTGTGTTTACTGTATGCCACTCCTTTGGGGCTCTCAAAATGCTACTTTATGAACTTATTGTCCAATAATTGAATGTATTTAACACTAGAGGCATCAGCTTAAGACAGAGTCCTATTAAAGAAGCCAGTACAGCCATGGTGGGTGAGATGGGCAGTATCTGTAAGCCAGACTCATCCAGAGGGGCAGACTGATGGGCTTGTAACAACCTCACTGCAGAAAAACTTTTGATCTGAGAACATGAATAGATGGTAACCAGTCTTACCTTCTAACCAATGAAACTGAAAGAACAGAAGGAAAAATTAGTCAGAAAACTTTCAAACAAAAATAACTAAATACTTGAAAATGTCTACAAGAGAAGAGTAATTTAACAAGAAGACATCTTTGTCTCCAAAAAAACACTTTCTGCTCAAATGTTCTCTTACTTTGTTAATTCTGTTAATTTTTAAGTTACTTTTCCTAAAAAATAAAAGTGCTTCTAATTTTGCTATGAAAACGTAAAGATTTAACAGATTGTCAGCTATAAAAGACAAGGTAAGGAAGCAAAGCTGGAAATATTTCTTTCTTGAAAAGTTATATTTTTGCCTCTATACACTCCTCATGTATTACCTGAGAAGGTAATTATAAAATAGTTGATGAAAAATAAATCTGGAAATAATCATTCTGTAAATATATGATAATTTTATTAATAGCAGAATGTCTTATGTCATTAAAATATTTATTATGTCAGGACTTTGAGGACAGAAATTATATCAGATTGTAATTTTTAAGCTTGTATCAGAGCATTTATCTGTACGTGGATGAAAATGGCTTATTTTTATCATGCTAAGCAAGTAGGGAAATAAAAGTGAAATATTGAAAGCAAAAGCTGAGTAGGAACTTTTCAAACTGATTTTTTTCTTGGAGTAGTGTTATTTTCTATTTCTCTTTTTGAAAAATATTCTGTATGGTTTTTAATTGAGAAAGAACTTTAGCATTATAGTAAAAAAGTAATTAAAATGGAGATTTTAACAAAAGTATTCAGAAACCAACAGAAAAATAAAAAACCTGTCTGAATGAAATATTCTGATTGACCTGAATGTTTATGACAATGACAAGGAGGGGTATGTTAATGAATTTAAACACAAAATAAGTACTTTTTCCAAATTTTGTAAGAAATCCCAGCCTTCATTCTAAGAAAGTTATTTGGGATTATATGAAATCTTATTGTTATTGCTGCAAAGCTATTAAAATTTGAACTAGTCAATTACACTTTTACAACTTCATGGTAAATCCTGGTTCTGATGGGATGTAAGGGATCTAAAACCTTTATCGATTTGCTTCATTACAAAGGCAACAGGAAAGAGAATGAGGAACACAGAAATGAGGCCTGCTACCACAATTCTTCCAAATCAATAAAATCCAGAGAGCACAAATGGAGGCAGACTTAAATAGACGCAACATCTCTCATATTCTAGGCACATGCTCCAGCAGTTGATTTAAGCTTAGGATGCACAGGTTCAGATACAGACTGGGATGGTATGAAGAGAGGGGAAGCCACGATTCTGAGAGGTCAATTCCAGCTAATTCCTCTCAGCAATGTGCTTGCTCTGAGACAATAAAATTCAAATCCTTTTGAATTTACTTACTACACTTGCAACTTTGCCACCAGCTTCCAGCCTATTGAGCAGCCAGAAGGTCTGAAATGAGCCTAATAATGCACAGAGTCAATGGTAAAATGGGTTGCTGGTGATTTGTGATTTAGGAGTGATAATCAGCACAGTGTGGGTTGATAGGCACTCGGCTTCAGGATAGAACAGATAGGGGAAAAAAATATGTCATTAGCAGGGCCAGACATGCACTACTTCGGTACCCAGGCTGCTGAAATGAAGCCCAGCAGCAGCAGAAGGCTGGTAGGCAGAGCTCCCACCAGCACCACCTCCGACACAGCTGGCTGGATCATGAGCTTGGGAGAAAGAGCATGGAGTGGTAGCCACAGGTGCTGAGATGTTTCCTGCTGATCTGACTTGCTGCTTTCCTTTTAGGGCTGTCCAGCATCCTGGCTTAGCCCAGAGTGGTGGCTGGACAGAGCTAAGAGTTGGTTCAGGCAATTTCACAGGAAAATTGTTTATGAAATAAGAAGCTTGTAAAGGACACTTCTGCCACATCTGTTTGTGTGTCACATTTTGGGAGATTCTCAAGAGCAGGGGTGAGAGTTTGCCTGTGTGGAGATTAAATAGCTCGATCCCACCAATGTAGAGCTCAAAAATAAGCAGATAACACAATGCATGTCCTGTGTTTCTGAATGCTGTGGAAATACGGTCCTTTATTTGGGAATTCATATATATATTAATGCCATTTTTTTGCTTCTGTTATAAAAGCTTGATTTTATAGAAGTGAAGTACTTATACTCATACATTGGGGAATAAAATGTTCAGAATAGTTAATTTAAAAATTTTCAAAATAGTGGATATGCTTCCTTCTATAAAAGTTCCTGCTTTAAAGCCAACATATGATAGAAAGGAAGATCCCTTCTGCCATGAAGGGATTTTCCCAACCACATAACATTTGTAAAAGTTGCTGAAATATACCTTGACCAGAGTACGTACTTTTACTATTTATTCTAAAAATGACTTGAGTATATGAAGAAAAAAACCCTGAATTTTTAATGCACAGCATGATAGACATAAAACTTCTCTGAAAAATGCTGAAGGAAAATACTCCTTTTATTAAAGGAATTAAATTCCCCACCTCCCCACACCCCCAGTTTTGCCATTATATTTAGGAAAAATCACTTAGGATTTTTTTAGCAAAATGTGTTACAATCCTTCCTTTTGCAATCTTAGCACTAGAATTTAATTACTCTATCCAGCAGCAGGGATTGGCTAATTTTTTTAGTATTTCAGAGTTTCTTGATGCCAATTAGTTGCTTTCTTCAGGCTGTATATGTAAAAATTCTGAAGATTTTGTACAGTCATTGAATGACTGAGATCTGGACATGGGAAATATCAGCCATAGTGAATTTTTATTCAAGTGTCCTGTTCATTAACTCTTAAGCCCATTCAGACAGCCCAAAATATCCTTCTGTGAATAATCCATTTCTCATCCCTTTCTATCTCAAACACAAATCCGTCAGGTGGTAAGAAGTCAGGTGGAGAACTTTTTAGGTGCATCTTGCTGGTCAATGCAACTTCACTGGTGGTTTATTCTTTGCCTTTAATGCTTCTATGCTTAAAGGGGGCAAGAAGGGTAGAAATGGAAGATATTTTCCTGCTGTTAATTTACTGCCTGAGAGAAAAGACTAAAAGTAATTATTGACCAGTCTGACTTTCACATGAGTAACAATAATCAAGAGATATAATTACTCCTGTTTTGAGCATTACCTGTATTTCATATTCACATGACTCTTAGGAGGTGCCAGGGCTCTGGTACTAAGTCCTGATCTAGTATTTCCTGAGCAGAACCTAAAACTTAGGTTGTATGTCTTTTACCTCTGAACAAAAGGTGCTTTGAGGCACCCATTTTGAGTTCCGGAATTGGCTGAACTCTTGGTTAGAAAAAGATATAATGTTCTATAATCTATTTTCACTCTGAATTAGCTCTGACTGTGTACTTTACAAATTACCTAGTCATATTCTGCTAATATTTTCCAAGAAGCCATTTTGTAGTTCCATTTTTGGGAATTTTTATTCTAGTTTTCAGAAAAAAACAAGTTGTTACCTATTCTAGGAAATATTCGGTTTCTCATGTGCCAGCTTCCTAAAAAAAAAGGTTATTCATTCTAGCCATATGCTTTGGGCAAATGTCTTTTGCTTTCCTGTGTTTTGAAAACTTTTCAATGTCATTAATCAGAGCTTTTTTGATCTCAACAAAGAGACAGCTCTTTTATGACACAGCCCCTATCTATAATGAAGGATAAAAATATAAAAAAATTATGTGGATTTTTTATTGTAGCACCAGGAATACAGTCCAAAGCATAAATTACTTCTTTTTAACAGGAAAAAAAAAAAAAAAAAAAACCTCAACCAAAACAAAACAAACAAAAAAACCCACAGAATAAATTCAGGAGAAATATAGGTAGAATAGAATAGTTTGGAAGTCTGGGAACAATTTGATCCAATGAAGGAACAATTGCAAGGCTAGGGCCATTTTCAAGGCATGAAAAAAATACCTACTGATTTCCATTGTTCCAAGTTTTGTCCAATGCCTCCCATACTTTCACTATTAGTGTCAAAAAAATTTCTCTGGAACTTGTCTGTAGCCCAATAGAAAATGGTGAGAAGATCCCCTCTTAGATTTCTCTTAAAAGTGAAAACCAGAGTGGAGTGGTCTCTGTGTCTCCTTGTACATGATATGTGTCCCGTCTTGGTGGCCTTTCTTTAGACATGCCCTAGTACAAGGAAGGCCAAAACCAGACACAAGGTTCCAGATGAAGCTGTACAGATGCTTAATGGAATAGACTAATAACTTCCCTTGAGCTACTGCTTAAATTTCTTTAATAAATCCAATATGAAGTTAACATTCTTTGTTGCAAGGCTACAGTTCTGACTCATCCTGAGCTTCATTTGTATCTTAGGTGCTTTTCTGCAAAATTGTTTTCTATTTGGCAAATTCCCAGCCTGTTCTGCTGCAGGGGATTTTTCTGTCCCTGGTGGCATTTCTGAATGGCAGACTTCCCTTATGGCATATCAAACTCTACCTCTAAGTTAGTATTGCTTTCCAAGGATGCATTTCAACCTGTCTGTGTGTACTTTTGTGTTGAGTAGGAATGATTGATTATGAGCTCCTACAAAACATGACTAATTCAATGAATCAGTGTCTCATGGAATATCTATTCTATAGCCACCATTTAAATTTTTTGGAAGAGTCACTTGGAACGCTTGATGTCATCTCCATGTTCTGTCCCCTGCTTCAAAACTCCTCTGATTTGTGGATGTTCCCTCTGACTGCTTGCTGCAAGAGCTCCAATTGGCTTGCTTTCTTCAGAAAGAAGAAGAAAAAAAAAAAAGCACTAAGGCCTCTGAAGAGGCATCAAAGGTAAGGAACACGGCTTCTGGATAACTGAAAGACTGACAGCAGATCAACCCAGGTTAAGGTGTTACTTCAGTAAATTGACAATATCTCCCTACATCTTTGAACTGAGTAATTAGACCTAGAGAATTTTGCTGCATATCATGTCTCATGTTGAAGGTTCAGACTTTTTCTTTCTTTTTATTTTTTAAACATTTTGCACGCTTTTATTAGATGTTATGTTATTGAGTGCTCTGATTGCTGGGTATAGATCTTGCTACATAAATTACTTCTTAGGAACTTTGCTATTACTCTGTTTTGGTCTAATCTCCCTGAAACCCAATGTCTGGCTGTCAATGGTGTATTTATAGGAGAGACAGGGGCTTGTTACTGCTCCCTAGTTACTGTCTGCTTCTTGTAACCACAGAGACTATAATAGAGGAAAATATTCCCTTTGCTGCTTCCGTTATTTGCATTCAGGGGCACAGACAGCTCAGAGGAGAGTGTATCTGAAGCTATTCCTCTGTGATTCAAACTGTTATGTCTGAATCACTCTAATGAGAGTAAAACTTAAATTTCGACAGGTTCAACAGTGTGAAATCACATAATCTCTTAATATTTTAAATATTTATTAGAGCATTCTGAAATGCACTGCTAAGACTTACTCTGAGAGTTGCCTCAGGGTGCTTGCTAACATCTGGTACTGTCATTCAGGAACTCAGTGTTCATAGTGCACCAGAAAACACATGCCTTGAATTAGAAGGAGCACGTAGTTCATGTGGTTGAGTAAACTTTGCTAAGAATGCTGAGCAAATGTCACTTCTCTGAGCATGAAGTCCTCTGGGTTAGTCAGGCAATTGAGAGACATTATCACTAGGCAAGATTTCAAAATAATATGAGACATTTATTTTATTCTGTCTATGCAGTGGAAGCCCACCCAGCATTGCCAAGATTTGGGGTTCTTTTTTGCCACAGTTTGGTATTACAGGTGGATGTTTCCTTGTGAAAGAGTGGAACTGAAGGGAGCCATGTCTCCTGCTTTCTCAGTTTGGTCATACATAAAATGCAAATAGAATATTCAGGGGAAGTGTAGAGGGTTTCAACTCTCTTTCTATTTCATTACACATCTATTTTATTATATCTGTAAACTAGTATCTACTTTTCTTGGTCCAAATACTTGATTCAGTTGCTGATCTAAAACTCTTGTATTTCTTCAGAATTGGGGTCTGTTTTCAATTTAAAAGACTTATCAGCACTGAACGCAAAGTAATGAGATTTCTGGAAAACTAGGAATTGCCTAGCAGTGAGCTGAAGGCTTAAAAAGAATGAAAAGAGGAGGGAAAATGAAGAATTTGTAAACAAAATTAGCCCCATGGTTGCTTTAGTACTTTTTTACCTTTTGCTCCACTGCATGAGGTCCATTTTGTGTGATGAGCCTGCAGAAAGCACACAGGTGGCTGGAAATGGTGTTGCAGTTGCAGTGTGGGTGTAATCAGAACTCATCACACTAACAAAGGGCCTTGCCAAATGCCTCTCCAATAAGACTTAATGGCTGTGTATCTACATGGCTGACCACGCTGATGACTAGAACAAACATATAATTGGGCTGTTTTATGAAGTGGAGGGATATATTCTCTCAGTGAATTCCTGAACCATCAAATACCATTTACTAACCTCTCATCCCCAAGTGTTCTTTAGTTGCTTCAAAAGTAGTCTCTTACTTTTAAGCTTCCTTTTAGTACTATCTGATATTGTAATAAACTCAGCTAGAACTGGAATGCCTGCCCTTCAGTGCCAACCCCCACCCTATTTACGAGTATGAGCACTCTTAATCTTGCTTTCATTAAACATTGTTCTTTCCCCTATCTTTCAGCACTTGATTTTTCTGTGTTTCACAGTTCCCCACTGTAAAGGAGTCAAGAGTGGAAATAAAGACATGAGAAAAAAAAATTCAAATTAACCTAGAAGTCATAAGAGTAAAGTGGAAGGGTTGTGTTCTTGGATTATAAAGAATAATAATACTAGCAGGATGAAGAAAAGGACTTGTATGAAATTCCTGCAGAAATGTTGTTATAAGTGATACAAAATTGCCAGAATGGGAATCATGATTATGATGGGTTATTTACACAGATCATTTTTATCATTTTACATTACTTGGAAAGCTGTGACTGGTTTAGTTCCACAAAATGCAAAGTTAGGAACAAGGAATATAAATCATAAAGATGAAAAAAAGAGAAACTGGAAAATAGTGATTCCAATGAGGATTCTGGATTCATGAAAGATAAGCTTCTTAAGCTTCAGATGAAAAAAAAAAACAAAACCAAAAAACGAAAAAGTGATTCTTTTCTACAAAACCAGGAAAGTTTGATCAAAAGTATGTATGACTTGTGCTTACTGTGCTGATGAGAGTAATTGTGCAAAAGCGCATCCAGCAAGGTTGCCCATATTTTTAAAAGGACATTGAAAAGAAGAACAGAAGAAATAACTTAAAAATTTGCTATGCAGAATATTAATGAGTTTTATTTAGATTGTCAAAGAGAAGACTAATGAGACACAATTACAGTTTATTTCTTTCTTCACAGGCAGAAATTATAAAGTCCTTAAAGGCAGTTCATTCTGGCAAGGAACATATAGTTGGAGTTTAAAGCCAAATTTATTTGAATAGAAATAAAAGTTGGCAGTTCAAAAGATGGATTCTCCCTCTTCATGGATAGCTGTCTGTGAAGCAAAGCTTTTCTACAATATGTCCTTTCTATTTTGTTATCCATTTCAATCTCCTTTTCCCAGGCAATTGTTAGTAATCCTAGCAAAGCACTGACATTTCTTTCTTTTAATGTATTTGTGTATTTTCAAAGGAGGAATTCTAAGCCTTACCATAAGATTTATGATGCCCAGAATGCAGAAACTGGATGGTTACTGCATGAAAATATGTACACTGTCATTTATCTTTAAACATTTTGGGAAACACTGGAGGGTGAAACATTGTATAAGTTTATTGATCCTGTCCATTTCTATTTTCCAAAAGAGCCTGCAACAGGTTTTTAAATTATACTTGGAAAATGGTTCTGGAGACCTCAGCCATGACTTTTCCCATGATGAACTTCTCCATTCCAAAGAACTTCTCCATTCCAAATTTATTTGCCACTGACTGTCAGGAGCTGGGAGTAAAAAAGATTCATGAGACAACTGACATGCTCTTGCCCAAAAGTATAGGCTTCTCCAATTTCACTCAACAGGAGTTAAGCCAGTGTAACTAACCCATGGCAGATGGTCCTCTTCATTCTATTCAACATCTAAAAGACTTCCTCACACTGCTGACTCTCTCATGGTTAAGGTGAATTGGTCCTAATTTAAGAAATCCTTGATTATATTGACTTTCTCAGACAAATATACATCCATAATGGCTATAATCAGTTCACCAGAGACAACATCTCACAGTTGCTGCTGCAGCCATACGATGAAGTCTGCAGTTTCTGTATGCTCTGCGGTGCCTCTGTTGAGTCGAGAGGGTTTCAGGGCAGCAGGCTACATAGGTCCCATACAAATGAGCCAGACTTGAAGCAAAATATATATGTGTGAATCCCTCAGTGGAAGGCAGTGTCTATGTCAGTGACACACTATGGTCCTCTGCATGAAAGCAAATTTCCACATAGGTGCAAATGGTGCAATACACACAGTAAGTATGAACTGTGGTACAAACCACTATTATTTTAGATTTAGACATTAATAATAAATCCATTTTTCTTTGTGTTTCTGAATGATCTGGATGCCAGATTACGGGGGCCTCTTTTAGCCTCTTTCACCTTCTTTTTGCCTACATTCTTTGGAAATGTACGAAGTATTTCAAAAGACAATTGTGATATTCATTCCCTCTCCACATTCCATTACACCTTTTCTATGATGATTCTATTATTCTCAGTGAGGATAAGATAGCAAATATGCTGGAAACAGTAAGCCTGAGCTGAATTTTAGCATGTGATATTCCCCAGCTTTCTCAGAGACAGTTTTCCTCATAGCCGTGTGAGATTGAACCACCCTCAGTTCTAGCCCCTTCCATGCCAAGAAAATCATAGAATGATAGAATGGTCTGAGTTTGAAGGGGCTTTAAAGATCTTCTAGTTCCAGCACCCTGACATAGTCCGGTGACCTTCCACTGTAACAGGTTGCTCAAAGCCCCATCCAACCTGGCCTTGAACACTTCCAGGGATGGGACATTCACAAGTTCTCTAGGCAACCTCTTCCAGTGCTTCACCATCCCCACTTTAAAGAATTTCTTCCCAATTTTTATCTAAATCTACCTTCTTTCAGTTTAAAGCCATTGCTCCTTGGCATATCACTTCATGCCTTTGCAAAAAGTCCTGTAAAAAAGCCCCTCTCCAGCTCTCGTAGCTTCATTTAGGTGCTGGAAGGTGCTGTAAGGTCTCACTGAAGCCTTCTCTTCTCCAGGCTGAGAAATCCCAACTCAGCCTATCTTCAGAGAAAGTGTGCTTCAGCGCTTGGATCATCTTGTCCTGTACTCACTCCAAGAGACCCTAATGTACAAGCTCACAAGTTTAGTGCTACCACAACGATCCTGCATTTGGTAACTGAGGCATCTTTGTCTCACTCCAAAGGCACAAGGCTTTCTGGATGAAACAATATGTTCTGTTTCATGAAATAAAATACACTGGGAAGATAGATAAACTTTCGAGAACCCAAGACTGTATCTCTTTGGGGTTTGTCTGCTTTTGGTTTTATTGACTTAATAAACTGTAATGGACTGATAGCCTTAACTCATCATTAGTGCAATGTTCTGCACTGTAAATTCCCTGTAAACACAGGCCCAAGGTTACTGAACCCAGTTCTTGTATTGTTCTCTGTTATAAATGAAATTAAAATGAAAGACCACATTCCCCAAACATTTACTTCTAATTTCTTCTGTGAAACTGAAATGACATATAAAGACTGCTTAGGTGATTTTGTGCTATGACTTGATTCTTTCTTCATCTTGTGAGTAGACAAGTAATTTTCTTCATTATTAATTTTTACTTCCAAAATGCTGTGTCTGAACCACTTACCTTCAAAAGGAAAATGTGTTTTAACACTTACTTGTTTTAAAGAATTTTATTCTTTGGACACTATTCTGTCATTTTAGACTTCTTGTTATCATCTGTGGCTGGATTAGATTAAGGGTTGTATCTTAAAGGTATTTGAAACATTGAAAATCATCTCTACTTTAAAGTTTAGTCCAGTATCAAAATGGTTTTGAATGCTGCACCCATTTCTGAGAAGCTCTGAGTTGTTCTGAGAATTTAGTAACAGTGTCAATACTGCTTTTATGTGGTAGGAAGAGGGATAAGTTCTAGAGGTCGCTAAAATTCACAGCTTCCAAGGGGCATCTATCTCATCACTGCATTACAGCAAAATAGCTACCAATCACTGTGCACTTCTGGCTACCATGCAAGGAAGAGGAGCATTTTTGGGAAGAGCAGTGGTTGTTCAGGGAAGGCTATCTCTCCTTGCAGCTCAAGTGTTTGTCTGTGGTGGCAGAGCAAACCCTCCTCTCCACACATCTGAGCTCCACTGCTTCCCAGGCTGTACTGCTGCTCGGGGATGCAGCCCTGTGGCCTTGACCAACCCTTACGGAATGGATTTATTGGGCGACTAGCCACTTTGGTTGCCACTTGGGACATCACAGGTCAGGAATTATAGAAATAGTTACTCGAATCAAAGGAAGAGAGAAAGCTAAGTCTAGATTTTAGCTGATAAAAGTAATCTTTAAGAGTACAACAGCAGAAGAGAAAATGCAAGAATGTCTTACTTTTTCAGCCTGTGTACAAAATCAAAATGTGTAAATGTTCTTTAGGAGCAGCCAAGAGGGCAACAAAACACTAGACATTCAATGTTTGTTTAGGAACACAATATTCTGACAAACACATGTAAAATAGTCTAGCTTTTAAGAGGCAAATATTTACTTCCTGAACTACGTTTTGCAAAATACGCTTGAAGGCATTAATGCCAAATTATTCAATTATATTCATAATAATAACTATATTTGCTGTATTTTTTATAAAATTCTGAAGCAAACAAACTGAGGGATTGTTTTGTCTTTCATTTCAGTTTAATTGTTTCTCCTCTTGCCTGAATGTCTGCTGATCCCTGTACTTGGAAGAATACTGGTAACTGCAAAGACATTCATGTGCAGTCATTATGTTCCCTGCTTCTATATAGCTTTTGTGTAGTGATGCTTTTTTGAGGATTCTGAATGATTAATTCTACCTGTCTTGCATAAAAGCGAAATATTCCCAGAAAACCATGTTTTGAAATTGCATGCTTTTTTTTTTTTTTTTTCCCCAACGGAAATATATTTTATGTTCATCCAAAGAATAGAAACAAATGTGTAACCTAATATATGACTTTCTCTGAAATTAGATTTTGCCTAAAGTTTGAACATATCAACACACTGCTGTCAGGAGTAAACTCCTGACATACTATAGAAGTGGGATTATGCATTAAACTTAAGACTTAATAGTAAATGAAGAGATTTGAATAAATTAAAATTTTCTGAGGACTCAGCTGATTTCTGTATCTATGGATTCGTTTGGGGTCTTAAACATTTAATATTACTCATTGTAATGTATTAAAATTAAGATATCACTGAAGAGGTGACTTTCATCTCTGCCTCACAGTAAGGGAATGCATACTCTTCTTGAATGGATCCTTAGAAAAATAATAGCCATCATTAATTGATCTTTCAACATTTCTGAGCAGTGTCCTAGTTTTTAAGTTTGTAAGTTTTTTCTCTCTTTTAATCCTGCCTTTGACAGAAATGGTCCAGATATACATAGTAAAATGCTGATTTGCATAAAATAAAGGCTTACTAGTAGTTTCAGTGCTGTCAGAAAAAGTGAAAATTAAAATAACAGTTTTTTAGTAATTGAGTGAGGATGCATTAATCAAGAGAAGAGTCAGATATAAAAGATACAGAAACAGCCCACTGATTTATTTTCGTTTAAAAATTCTTGCTCTTTCCAGCATATATTACTTGATGAGGACTATTTATGGGTAACCATACAAAAATAGAAAATGATAAAAAATTGCAAAAGGAAATTTAGAATCAAGGTCACAAGTATTTCAGATTTTTTACCTTTAGAGACTTCTTACACCCAGAATAATGTATGTCAATCACACCTAATATCTTCCTGGAAAATGCTGACTAGCAAGCAGAGAGTCTTGTAAATGCAGCTTGATTTTCCAGAAGTTTCATGCATCCTCAAACTGAATCATGAATAGTTCTGCTTTCCTGAATGGATTATTCTGTTCAAAGGAAGGGCATATATGTCTTTTTTTCTTAGTTCTTCAGTCTTGTTTTTCCACAACCTAGTTGTACTCACTTAAGGAAAGCATTCAAGAAAGACAAATCGCTCTCAAAAGGCCTGGGTTGCCCTGTCTGCTGACTCTGTTCTCAAGTGTTTCTCTGTTGTATTAGAGAACTTGTGTTAGGGCCTTGATTCAGAAGATAAGAATCCTACCTTTTCCAATTTTTCATTCCCTGGTTGTTTGGGGATTTTATTGCCAATAAATTATTTTCAAAGATAATATAATGATGTAAGATCAGGAGTGTAAATTACAGTCTTTATGTAGTTAACACATTGAAGACTAGTAGTAGTAGTAGTAGTAGAAACAGTAGTATTGGTCTGTAAAGCATTATTTATGTACATATTAACCTGAATGTATTTTCCTTAATATATCATATTTTAGCGGCAACAATGAAAATACTGTATTGATCTTCTATATTGTCAAGAAAATATGATGTTTGTGCCCAAGATTTTTTCTTTAAATTATGTTTTAAATCAGTTTATTATTGTTGAAAGGTAGTTTGGAGAGTAAATTTCCATTTTAATTGGAACGCCAAGGGCAAACTGTCTGTTGTTTAAGGGCAACAATCAATATTACTGTAGTTTAAACAGAAAGTGACATTTTTGGGCCTCCTGAACATTAAAAAAATACGTTTACATCCTTTTTATAATATTTCCAAATGCCTTTTTTAAAGCTACTGCATCTTGAAATTTAAACAAGATTCATTCATTACCATTGATGATAAGGAAGGTTATCTACTGAAAAAAATTTAGAATGATTATGTACTGATCAAAATGTATTTCGTACTGATGGAAAGAGAACTTAATCTTAGTATTTCAAGGAAGTATTGAGTAATATTTATATTCCATCCCGTTTTACTACACTTCAGTTTTATTAGCTACATTAACATAATGCCCATTACATTACATCAGCTATATCAAAACTGATAATGTGCATGCCCAATGTAATTTTAAACACGAAAATTTCTCACTTGTTTCTCAGAGGGCTCTATTCATCTGTTTGGACAGATGATTTATTATTCAAATATCATCTTTCATAGATGGACATGTTTTAATGAGATGTGATAATGTCAGAGAACCTAAAGTATTGATATTTGGATCCTCACACACACGGTTTTCAAATGTCCTTTAGCAAGATAATTGCTTGAATCCCAAAAGTAGGATTTGCAGACACTTCAGAAACATGTACATCAAAGCTTATATTTTTTGGCTTTTTTAGGTCAAAAAAATGTAGATAATTCTGCATTTTCTGACATAGACTCCTTTCATGACAGATGGTTAACACAGTGACTACAGTGACTCATTATTGTTGTAAATAATTCTCAGGTCCTTCTTGTGATGTCTTTGAAGACCCTGTGCATGCAGAAACACTGCTCACTAAGCAAGGTGAGGAATGGAAATACTTCTTCCCTAGTCAAATGCTCCCATAGTATTGGCTTCCTCTATTGGAATACTGTAAGGATAGCCTTGCTCTTGTTTGTGTAACTGAGGAAAGGTAATAGTCAAGAAAGAAGCACAGTATAAGCTGAATAAAAACCAGAAACCCTTTCTCTATTAAAACAGAAGAAACTAGAGACATAAGAAAATGCCTGAAATAGTTTTAGGCTATAAAAAACAGCTTCAACATGCTCAGGTTTTTCAAAATCTTCACAGAAGGAAGAAATTTTTTTACCATCATGTAGTTCAATCACAATTTCCTGAGGCAAGTTAGAATAAAATTGTTACAAAACCCCAAGAGCTCCTGCTCTTTTAATGGTTTATGTTTTCCTAACATAATCAAAGTTGTGACTGGATTTTCTCTTTAAATAATTTCAGCAATGCACAACATAGGAATGTGATTTCCAGATTGTCACTTTCCATCAGATCTCTGAACATATTCTGTGGGCAGGTTTTTACTGCTCCTGTCTTTCTTTGAGAAGGAGGGAAATTCATGTCTACTGGGTCTGACAGAATGAACTGTCAGAGAACTGACATAGCCAGTGGTTACCCAGCAGGAGTCCTGGGTGGAAGGGCAGAGACAGTCAAGGCTGGTGGTGCCCCCATGGTCTAAACTCCTGTCCTTGTCATTGTGGTCACTCAAACACCTTTTAAGAAGAGTATGGATTTTCAAAGAATTATACTTTTACACAGTAAAACCCTCAAACAAACATTCTGGAGCATCTTCTGTCAACAAATCTGTCCTTGCTTTCTTTATTTTCTACCATACACAGTAACAGCCTACCTTGAAAGGTGAAAAAGTTTGACAGCTGAAGTTCTGTTAATGGGAAAATTACTCTATTCTGAATAAGGAATGGGGTCTGTCAGAGTATTTCAATTTATTCTGAGACTGGTCTTCAATTAAATCTTAGACTATTCCTTGTCTAAGGACCTCTAATACTTAGTGTGATGAAAAAGGTTTAGGGATTTCTGTATACTAAATATTGTGTTAGTAAGAGTTAACATCACTTCTGTTTCAACTACACAGGACAAGTAAGTTACTATCAGCTTATTTCTTTACAGTTTCTCTTTGAAGGAGTTGAATCTCAGACTGAAAGCTCTTTTTATGCAGGTAGTTTACCTGAGCTGTAAATTCTGAACTTTGAAGCAGAGCACAAGTTTCTTTTAAAATCAGTCTGTGTCGGTCTTGTATCACTCTCTTAAATGCAGCATTCGATTGCCTTTCTCTGTCACATTAAATGAAGTAATCAGCACCCATCTCATCACAAGTACTTTACTGTAATGGAAGAGATTTCTCTTCTCTATATTTACATAAGAAGTTCCTGACTTTCCAGTTCCCAGCAATCTCAGATGAAACATGTTTAACTCAGCTGAGCCCTAAGTAATATTTGTGGATAATATATCAATCTGTTATTGGAATATAGTCATTTCCAAGGGCCTGAACATTTGTTGGCAAAATTTCATTCTGTTAAACAAAACTTTTAGATTATTTTTCAATTTGATGCTATTTATAAAGTGTTGCCTAAATCAGTCCAACCAACTAGTTGCATTGTTTGCTTGCCAGATACCTCCAGCTACTTTGACAGCGGTGCTACTTGATTATGTTTCACCTACCCTAATCAAAAGGGTTCAAAGGGGTTGAAATAGATTCAGCTGATTGCTTAAGCTGAATTCTATGGAGTCAGGCGTAAAATAATTTTGTGATGCTCTCCTCATTTGCATTGTAGATAGTGTAATTCTAATTATGGAAGGAAAAAAAGAAGTTTTGTCATCATTTTGGGTATAAAATATACTATCTCTTCATCTCTTCTTACAGTTGTAGTTCTATTAACATGTATAATTCACATTATCCTGGCTTAACCATATGTTCCAGTTAAGGCAGCTATCCTACATAGATTTCAATAAATTCTTTAAAATCATTCTTTCTAAGAGTTTAGGATAGCTCACTGTCCAATTAGGTAATAATTTCCTGTACTTGATGTGATGTAGTTGACCATTTCATTGCTGTTCTTTAATTCCTTGATAACTAGCAGAATATAGTACAGCAGAGAATATCATTTTTATATTGCTGCATTTTGCAGTAGCAGTAACATCAAACAGAACATTATGATATTTATCTAATATTGACAAATTAAACTGAATGTATAATATTGCTGAGAAATGCTCTCACAGCTTCTCTTTTAGCAAGTTACTCAGCAAGCAGATTTGTTTTTCTAAAACAGATCTTTCCTTAAGAAACAAAAGAATATGTGAAATGCATACATAAATGTTTTGCTTACATCCTAAATGGTTTTTATTTCTTACAGAGAATTCAGTCAAAGTGACTGAGACCTTTACAAACAGAGAAAGGGTGATACTTGCAGATATATTTATCTCAGGAGAGTGGAGTAGTAGCCCTGAGTTTACCATTGGATAGACATCCTTGCTGGGACTTGAAGGAAGAGGGAATAGAATAACAATGACACCACTCTCCCTAAATACAAAATGAGTTGTAACCCTTCCCTCACATCTGAACGCGTTCATGTCTGAGTTTCTCATATTTGAGCCATTTATACCCTGCCTTTCTGTGGTACATTACTAGAATTCCGTGAGTGCTTTTTGTGGCACACGGCCTGCTCCTATAACATGGATAAAGTAAACCTGTATCACTCAATGATCAGTCTTCAGAACTCCACTGGTGATCTTTCCCCAGACTTTTCAATAGGTCACCCCTCCTGCTCTCTCAGTTTCTTTACACTGGCTTCAGTCCTTAACTAGGCAGGTGGCTGTTCCATGCCAGACTAGCTCTCTTTCCACCAGCAACCTCTGCCTCTCACATCTCAGTATGCTTCCGAGACCGTGATGATAAACAGGATAGAAAAAGCTGATCTACAAGTACCGGCAAAAATTAATTGCTTTCACCTTTCTTTTTTGCTGCTGCTGTAGTTCATGGTTGACTCACAAGTATTCACACACACAGGTCTGAAAACGATCTTGTTCATATCCTGCAAGATTGCTCATTACACAAAGAAGATTTTACCTTACCTTGGCTTCTCAAACCCTTTTTGAGTGTACTGCTAGTGGCAAAATCTGCCACTTGAGATAATGAGCCCCTCAGGGAAAAACATCTGATAGTGTTTACTGTCAAAGAACTTAAATAGATTGAGCCTATTTCTTACCTCAAAGCACAAAGGTTAAGTGATGACATTTTACTCAGGAAATGCTTCTCTCCATCAACTAGCTGCAGCTATAATCAAACACTTATAAATCATGTCAACAAAGTGCAAATCCAGCAGTCAGTTACATAACGGCATGTAGGTAAACTCTATTTTAGCACAAAACAACATAGATCTGTAGCTATTACAGAGCAAGCAAGGAAATCACTTAATTACTAACCACAGCCCCACCTAGAAATTATTCTAATACTGATTCACCCTTTTATCCATAATGCATGTAATTTCTTTGACAATATTCTAATATTACACATGATCTCTTGTTTTACACAAGCAAGGGCTGCTTCAAATTCCCTCTGTCTCAATCTACATGTCCATATGAACTATTGTCTCAAAATCTGACTACAAGATTTATCAAAATACTGGAGTGCTTCAGGTCAGAAGGAATTTTTGGGAATCACAAGGTTCAATCTCCAAAGTCAAGGCAAGGCCATCTTAAAAATCAGAATTAATTCGAAATCACTGTTGGAAACTGGACCAGATGTTTGTCTTTTCTCAGTCTTCATTACCCTTTGGTTTACAAGGCCTTTTGAAAAAGAATTCTAGAGAGCACCCTTCCAGTGACATTGATAAATTCAACAGAGATGCATTTGGTCCCATGCCCATTTCTTCAATGTTCTTTAACTGATTTCTTTACCTTCTTTATTGTTGGTAGTTAATATTCACCCTGGGTAGTTTAGCATTTAAAGATCTCCACACATAATCTTTTTTGCCCAGACATGAGTGTCCACAGGCTTCTGCAGAGATTTCTTTGTGTCAGATATCAAAGCTGTGCCTCAAGATAGAAGATTGTGAAAAAAAAATTACCTTTTCTCACCATATATGCTGTCTTCTAATAATCTTCAAAAATAATTTGTTATATGTAGTCTAATTCTTGGACTCTTTTTTTGTATTTGTGGCCAATATACTGTACCTTGAAAAGAAGGGAACCAAGTGCAGAATTCTAATGGGCAACATTTTCTCATTTGTAGATTAAAATTGCTAAATGAGACAAGTTGCAATGTTTTGCACAATTTTTAGTGGTTCACAGAGATACTGTGTTTCGCTTAATAGTTTTCAGATTTAAGAATATGCTATTTAAATTATATTTTTGATTCCTGTATTGGGTTACTTGCAACTGAAGAAGGATAATAGTGTAAAGAAAGCAGCATGGTATAGGCTGAATGAAAACCAGAAACCTTTTCTCTACAAAATAGAAGAAACTAGAGGTGTTTGAAAACTCTGATCACGAGCTAATTTTATACTGGAATTTTCAACAGCGTTGGGCTGAACTCTGTAGCCACTTTTATTGGTACAGATGAGATAGCTTGCAGCAAGAAACAATAACTTGTTGAGATGTTATACAAACATGAATAAATATGCTACTTCTATTAACTTTCCAGTGTTTGGGGAAACACTGTACTGCCATATCTTTAATCAGAATAAATTTCATTTATTATATGTAAGGCTGCAGGATTAATTATATGTAAGATTACATTTAGAATTTGTAAGATCTTTCAGTTCAGTTGTAATGAGTTTCTTTTAACTCTTTTCTCAGAATAAACTGTTACTTTTAATCTGTGAAACAGACATTTGCGCTGGAAATATTAAAAAAAAAAAAATCCCCTAGAGGAAAACCAAACTTATTACTTCCTGCTTGAAATGGATTTAATTTCAGAATGGAAAGAGATGGTTCATGGTTATTTCGCATTTTTGGTACAGAACAGAAAAGTTTAATGAAACTTTTCTTCTTGTTTTTCAATTCTTTAAAGGGCAGAAAAGTACAGAGAAACTACAAAGAAATCAGATCTGAATATTTTCACTTTTTTCCATTGTTATTTTATCAAGATCTCAAAGGTGACATCAATGGAGTAGACAAAACCCTTTAGTTTTTAGTTGTGTATGGATCTCCTATTTCATCTTAATGTGAGATTACTGTCATTTTATCTTCTGAGTTAATTCTGTTGTATCAACAAAACCTAAACTTTGTAAACATCATACATAAGATGTTTTCTTAAATATGCTATGGTTTAGATAGGAGGATTCATTTGTTTTGTTTGGTTTTGGTTTTATTTGTTGTTGTTTTTATTATTAGGTTGGGGTTCTTTGTGTAAGATAGTGAAACAGATACTTACTTAAATCCATACTGAAAGATTGTATTGTTACTGAAATGATGAAGCATAGGTAATTTTCTACACAGAGAAATGTGATGTAGAAAAAATTTTGTCTCTTTGGCACAGAAAAATTTCTAAATAAGTGACTTCTGGAACAGAATAACTAAGGTGAGACAAAGAATCCACATGGAAAATTATGACTTCATAGTTGTATCATTTTATCACTTGAACCTGCAAGTCAACTTCTCTATGCAATGAATGCAGTCATTTTTGAATCCCCTATTAAAAATATGCTTCAAAGATGAGTGTAACTGCAGAGGAGGACAGAACACTTCTTTCTCTACAGCTACCCTGGGGCTTGTTACACTGCACAGAATAGTTTGCACTGTACAGAATAGTATGCACTGCAATTTTGTGGTGAGTTTGGAAAACAAAGGGATGGGCAAAGCTGTATTTTAAATGTAATGTAGGTCCATTCAAACTCAGGTTTGCAAGTACACATTTTTCAATCAACATTTTTTCCACATAATTGCACTTAATTGTTATTTGCAAGAGCGAAAAGAATAGAATTGAGAGACTTATCGAACTCTGGCTCTGAAATGCACAGCTTGCCAATTCCAGGTTGAATCAAAGTTTTAGGCTGCAAAATTCAAATCTGGACTGTAAAGAGGAGCTTCACTGTTGTAGTTTCACCATGTAGATTTGTGAGTTTCTATTGAAACATTTCTTCTCTTTTTACCAAGAGGAGAGTAAGACACAATACACAGAGGAAAAAAAAGAAAAAAGTTATACAGTATGTATGGATATATGTTGTGGACCTGTTATGGCCAAAAATGTTACCCAAAACTGTAGGTGTGTAGAGATTGCAACCTCAGGTTTATTGAATTTCATGACGCACAAAGACTTGGAAGCTTTTATCATCTAAATTTCTTTATTTTGTTGCAAATTGCCACAAAGCCACAGAAATCATCACTAGAAAATATAACTTAGATGAATAAAGCAAATATATCTAAATATATCAAACTTACAAATTGCTCTCAATGATTAATGATTAATGATTAATCAGTACCAAACAATAGCATGGCAGTGGTCAATTACAGCAACAACCAATCCTAGATTAACAACCAGTATAATTACAGAAACCAGAAGGTGTATTACAGGTTGCAATAAACTTATTAGAGAAGCAACTCATCATAACAACCATACAAAGTCCAATGTTGGCATTTTATAATAAAAATATAAGAAGAGACATACCTATGATAGTTTACCTATATTGCTATATATATATAGTAGGGGTATTAGACAGATTTCCAGAGTGAAACCATCCCAAAGGGGGGGACAAATCAGTCCCAAAGTTTGATCCAGCCATCGCCGAGGTGTGAGGACAGATCAAACTGACACCAAAGTGGGAGCAAAGGGGACACAATGAGATAACAGGCAGGATGTCTCTTCAAAGAGGGTCTGTGTCACAGAATCCAGAGTCATCTGGGCACTCTCAGTGTGAGTCTCAGATCTGGTTGAAAATTCATGTGAAATTCAACTGGCTTTGAAAAAATAAAAGTATGTGTGACACAAAAAACCAGAGAAAACTCAGAGGAAAAAAAGAAGAAAAAAAAATCCTGTATTCTGGTTAAAAAATCAGTTCTTTTTATAGCCTAGAGACATAAGACTGTGTAGGACAACATCACTTCAAGTAGTCTACACGTTATAAATTTCAATTTCTCATTTGTAACATCCAATAATTAAATTGTTAAATTATGCTTACGGTTCTTCCAGACTAATTTTATGTTCCCAGGCTGTTTCTACTTTTTCAGATGATAAATTTACATTAGAGTTTCTTGGGTTTATGCTTATTCATGGTACCTCAGGATGTCTCTGGATTCTTGGTACTTCATCTATACTTCAAAGTTACCAGATGCACTTTTTAAGGACGTTTCTGGTTCACAGGTCGAGTTCCCAGCCATCCAGCCCCACTTTGGCAGGCAATTTCTCTGGCAACATTTTCCAGGAGCCATTTTTTTCTGTTCAGTAATTTTCCCCTTTTAATCAGGCCATCTTTATGGCTGCTCACACTAAAACTGTAGTGAAAAATATATACTGTCATGTAGGCTGTTGGGAAAATATAGCTATAAACACTCTTTGCAGTGCTACTTAACCATGTTGACATAAAACAACTTGAATGGAAACTGGTACAGAGAAGATTTACTGTGGTGTTCAGGGGATGAAAAAGACCAATAATACAGCCCATGTGACCTGAAAAAAGGGATTCTAAGAGTGACTCTGGCTGGACAAGCACCAAAGGAGGAAGACAAGAACTGAGAGACTACACAGACACAAAAATCCAGTAGGTCCTGAAACAAACAGGCAAGAATATTTCTAATGATTGAAAAAGGAGGTTTCAGAAAAGCCTTGCACTAAATGAAGTGGAAGTTCAATGGAAACAATCATGCAGCCTTTAAGACTGTGTCTGAGAACTTGGAAAATGAACGGTTTGTTTGTTCACAGAACCATGGATTTGCCCACTGACTTGTAAGGAAAATTATGGATCCAGTTTTATGGAAATAATATTTATGTGATTAACTGTTTGCTAGTGACTTAAGTCACTAGTTGGTTACTTATTTCTGAAAATTTACATTGATGGAAATGAGGCAGAGCAGTTCTGTTAGACACAGATAAAGTTGTATGCAGAGGACAAAGTACTTCTCGCCTTCAGAAGAATGCTGTTAACTCAGCAGAGAGCATTTCTCTCAGCAACTTACATTGGGTGTGGAAATGATGTGTGTGTGTTAAAGAGAAGCATCTCAGAAAAAAATATTAATAAATACTTGAAGTGTTATTATACTGCGTTTGTAATGTTTGATATTTTTGGCATTGTCCTTGTGTTCCTCTGTCTGATTCAGTTAAAGGCTGGGTAAGAATAGTTAATAATTCATCATTTGTTGCTAAGCTGATTCAGTGTCTACCAAGGTAATTACCAGCCCTTTGTTGTTCAAATGCCCATGATTAAATAAGAAACTTTTCACCTGAATTGTTTTATTTGCCTTAAGTACTTCCTGAAGTATGATTTAAATTGACGTAGGCTGAAGGCACTGATTAAAAGTTTCTTGATTGGTTTTATTTTCAGGAGAAAGAAAAACGTTCTGATAGTATAAAAGCCCAACATAATCTTGAAGAAGAATGTCTTTCTGTCTGTTATAGAAGAGCTACAGTATTGCACTTATTTTCCACCTCTTGCTCCCCTGCTCTTCATGGGCTCTTTGAGTAAATTTGTCATTTCTGTTCTCTTCTTCCACACCGTGCCCAGTTTAGGTTCCCCCCTCTTGTCAATTTCGGTCCCAAGTCCTGTCAAGCTACAACTGCAAATAGGTTCAAGCCCTGTACAATGAGCTAAAGGAAATACTAGTATAGGTGGGAATAGCCTCAGACTTCTCCTTTGTACTTACATTTTCTCTAATTCCACACTGAGTCTTACTGCTTGAGGAATCGAAAGTTTGAGGAATAAAAAGATCCTGTTATGGAGAATTAGACCACATAAGCTTGAGTTAATAAAGTCACCTAGATTTCTTTCTTTCAGGTCCCCACACAGGTAAATAAATGGGACAGAATCTATTTCTTTTCAAGTAAAAGAGAAAGAGAATCTGCCTGTTCTGTGCAGACAATGAAACTTTTTCCTGTCTGTGTTGGCATCCAGTCACTAGCGATGTTCCCCAGGGATCAGTGTGGGCCCAGTCCTGTTTGATATCTTCATAATCTGGGTGAGAGGATTGAATCTACCATTAGCAAATTTGCAGATGACACCAAATTTGGTGGGAAAGTCACCCTGCTGTAAGGTAGGAAGGCTCTACTGAGGGATGTGGATGGGTTGGATTGATGAGCAGAGATCAGTGGCATGAGGTTCAATAAAATCAAGTGCTGGGTCCTGAACTTCAGCCACAGCAGCCCCACGCAGTGCTACAGACTTGGGCAGAGTGGTTGGATGAGGACCAGTGGAAAAGGACCTGGGGGTACCGATTGATAGGGGCTGAGCATGAGGCATTGTGTGCCCAGGTGACCAAGAAGGTCGACGGCATCCTGGCCTGTATCAGAAACAGTGTGGCCAGCAGGAGAAGGGATGTGGTTCCTCCACTGTACTTGGCACTGGTGAGGCTTCATCTCGTATACCCAGTTCTCGGCCTCTCAATTTAGGAAGGACATTGAGGTGTAAGGGTGTGTCCAGAGAAGGGCAGCAGAGCTGTGGAATGGTCTGGAAACAAGGCTTATGAGAAGCATCTGAGGGAGCTGGGGGTGTTTAGCCTGGGGAAGAGGGGGCTTGGGGGTGATGCTATCACTTTCTACAACTTCCTGAAAGGAGGGTGTAGCCCAGTGGGGATCGGTCTCTTCACCCAGGCAACCAGTGACAGGATGAGGGGACACAGTCGTAAGATGTACTAGGAGAGTCCAGCTCTCCTAGGTTTTAAGGTTAGACCTTAAAAAGAAATTCTTCACGGGAGGAGTGATTAGACATTGGATTTGGCTGCCCAGGGAGGTGGTGGAGGCACCATCCCTGGAGATATTTAAGACTGGATGTGACGCTTGGTCACATGGCCTAGTTGACAAGTTGGTGTTAGGTCAAATGTATAACTAGATCTCAGAGATCTTTTCCAAAATAAATAATTCTGTGGTTCTGTGTGCAGGTAACTTTTAGCTAATTTTTGTTCCTCTGCATCATTGGGATGATGGCAAGATCTGATTGGAAAGAGCAGAGTAAAGCGTGTGGCCACAGGAGATCAAGGTTCAATTTCTAATACAAAATTAATTTTTTGATCCATAATGTCCTCATCTCAGCAGGTAAAAATTTATGGGCTTTCTCTCTATCCTCTTCTGCATTTTCTGGCTTTATGCTTCATAACATATTTCTCTTTCTGCTTTGCAGTAGCTATAATTATCCTGTTATTTAGAGGCATCCTTCAACTCTGGCTATCCCCATGATTTCTTATCTCTGCCATTCTACTATGACTTAGCCAGAATTCAGAGGAGTATTTGTTCTATACAAAGCCTGAAAAAAAGAGATAAGTAGAAAAAAATGCAACAACTTGGGAAACAAGGGTTGTTTAATTTTGTTCCACTTAGTCAATCAATTTTGTCACCTCTTTTCTGTCTCTGAAACCTTGTCTTTGGATTTCTTTCATTAAGCTTGTCTAAATGATAAAAACACTGTTTCCCAGGAAACCAAAAAAACAGAAGGGCTAATGGGAAAAGACATGCAGTATGAAACAGTAAAGAAGATAAAGAACTAATCTAAATCTTACTTTTTGTGGATTATTTGCAACCTGTTTTGTCTAACTTTTCACTTTTTTATATAGTACAACTTCTTGTGCATCAGGAAACTTCAACTCCTCTTTTTCTCTTGAAATTTCTCATTAAAGCAGACTACCAGCATACTGGATTGCTGATACAAGATAACCTATAACTGAAAAACTGAGAGTTTTTTCTTTCTTTTAAGGCTTTTAAAGGAACTAAAATCCATATTGAAGGGGACAATTAAAATTATTAAAGTGGCTCTGAAGTGGACTTTGTATAAACACAGCACGCAGTAAACCAATAATATTTCTGCAGACCATATAACCTTATGCTCAAGCAGGGAAAATATTGTCTCCGGGAGAAAAAGTACATATGAAAATAATTAATTTGGAAAGGGAAAAAATATAATGGGGTACAAGAGGAAAATAGTATTTGTAGGACTGTTAGACTCTGTAACCAGGGAAACAGCAGACAGAGCATAGTGGTTACCATGGTACTTCGGTGCTAATTTGGTGCATATCAGCTTTTGGTAGCACAGTTGGTACCTTGATCACAGACAGAAATGACACCAGTAAATGAAGGGCAACTATGGCACATTGCACAATTTGCTGTGTGAAGATCTGCAGTTTAAACATTCTGATGTAGGTATTTTTATCATTATTAAAGCTATATGCTGAAATATTTCCTCTGGTAGATTTACCAAGATTAGTCTGAGAGAGATGAATGTAGATTAGGAGAGCAGCCACTTTAGTCTATCCATCACTGGACCCAAAAGGTGGATGTCATGCCACTGAACCTTCAATATTTCAGGGTATCTGTTAACCATTTCCATAATTACCGAGTTTCCAATCTGAAATACATTTTTTTCTCTCTTTATCAGTTCAAATATGTGATTGAAGGGAAAGAATACATTAGAAGGGTTCAATTTTTTGTTTACCCTCTAGGCTCAAGAACAAGTGATAAGTCTGTAATAATGCTTAGTTGGGCATTTATAATTACAAGATTAAGAGGTGCAGGATCTTTTACTTCATTCTACTTCTTCTTTTTATTTTTTCCTGTAAAATAAATCTTGTTCAAAAAACATTAGTTATTCATTATATATCGATTATATGACTTTCTGGACAAAAACCTAGTTCAGAATCCTGAGATATAACTGTAGACAATGCCTTTATTCAGATCTTGAACCGGTGTTGCATTCTAATGTACGATTTATATAAGTCAGGACAAGAAATGGAGTCATATAAGAAGAAAGAAGCAACACACTGAAAGGACTGACTATGAATTCAGGAAACAATACTGGAAAACTGTATGTCTTCTTGATTGCAGTGGGTTAATTTTCTAAATTACCAAACCCTCATGTTCCACAACGGTAAAATAGCACATGGGTAGTCACAGATACCATAGAGCCAATGAGATCCAGACTAGTTGTGGAACTGTGGCTGCACTGGTGCATATTAAAGCACACAAATCAAAATTTTGGATGGTTTTATATGGAAGTAGGAAGACATATGAAACCAGATCTGATGAAGATTCATTGTTGTGGACAGATGTTACTTGATATTTCAAAAAGTTTGATCATTAGAACTGGTCTGCTGGCCCTGAGTGACTTTGAACCAGCACCAGCTATTGTGACTGCAATGTATTTGATATGGCAGAAGGAGTCACAAAATCTGCTTTGTTGCACTGCCAAATTGTGTCATTTGTACTGAATATCAAATGAGCAAATGTTGTGCGTTTTTGCCTCTTAGAACCACTTATGACCGTATCTTACTCCACTTCAGCCCAGTATGTAGACTGTACCCATTTTTTAACATTAGTTCTGAATCATTCTATGAGCATTTTAGTTAACTCATAGTTTTAATTTGGCTGGTTAACCACTCTTCCTCCTGCAAACACCCTTAATATGTATCCAGTTATACTGCTAGTCACACATTTGGGACAGAGAAGAGAGACTGAAACAAAACCTCCTAGAAGTAGGTGATACGAGTCTGTGTAGTTTGGTGTTCTAATAATGAAGGTCTACAGGTTGGGTTGGGTTTTTTTGTATGTTTGTTTGTTTTTAATTTGAACTGGTATTTAATGAATCAGTATCAAAATATTGCAAACAGGTCCATTTTTTAATACTATACACTATGTCATATAATTTGAGGGTTTAAAAAATCCTTGGACAATAAAATAGAACCATATGTTAAATACAAAGAGAAATACATTAAAAAAACTGAATTGCCTATTGATCTGAGATCTCCATTGAAGTAAATCTTAGACACTCTGAAATAATACAAATCCTAAATTCAATGATCACAGTTTGATGGTATTTGATATTTATATACTTAATGGTATAAACAGTTCCTCAAAGTCCTAAACCCATATTTTCCATTCTTTGAGTTTACTGGTGGTGTATAATATATAAGAACCCTATTATTTTCCTAAAACATTTTTGGGCTACTTTATCAGTCTTGTGTTTTGCCCTAAAAAGCATTTTGATTATACACATGGACAGCTGCCATGGTAGCTTCCACTTTTCAAGTAAGGCTAATTATACTTTTGGCACTGGCTGTTCAGAGTAAATAGTCTGGAAAGTAACAATGGAGAGAAAGTGTATTTCGACATCACAGCTTAGTCTTTCCTAGACAGTAGGATATAACATAAGACTAGAAAGACATGGAGTTGGCTAGTGTTTTTTGTTTGATCTTCTTTATCTAATTTTTATACTGAGTGGTTCACCTGGATACCAGAATATTATGAAGGTTAATGGCTTGGAGGCAAATCCATTTAATAAATACACTGGAAAACTTGCATAACTGATCTCAAGGGCTTTAATTAAAATTGACTTGAGGTTGCCTTCCCCAGCTTGACTTACCCTGATCTGCATTTTCTCTATACTGGTCTTTACTATTCCATTTCTGCAGATAAGAAGAAAAGATCCAGATCAGATCTTCAGATAAGATCCACCTGAAAGCAAAAAATACTAGTTTATGGTTTCTTGCCCAGCTGACTCCTTTGCATAAGTGGGGAAGCAGCCCTGTGGCAAGGTAAATGTCATCTCAGTAGTTTTTGCCTTCCTTTATGTCGGAAGGAATGCAGGATTCTTGCCATCAGTTCTGCAGTGCTTCAAGCAGAAAATACCCCCTGACCTACCCCAAATCCTTTGACAGACACTTAATTCTGGGCCTGAGAACCTAAGGTTCAAAGAAATTACATTTTCTGTTCCGTTTCTGATTTACTACAGCCTTCTGTTTCCAGTGAATGTAGTTCCTATATCATTAAACCAGGATGGACAGTCAATGTTTTTATATAACAAACCTCTTGAACACATGATGTGCTCAAGTCATGAAAAAGCTCCGACTCAGATTCCCTGGGCTGAATCATGATGATCGAAGAATAAGTGCACATCCTTAGTATGCTACAAAACCCATACACTATGTACTCATGTGAAACGACTACAGAAAACCCTTTAGTTCAGCAGACATCCTTTGGATGTCTAGAGAGGATTAAGGATTACTGTCTAGTCAAAGTCTTATGACCATGAAGATGATTTGATGATGTTTATTCTGTGGGACTATAACAGTAAATTGTTCTGAGGCACTTTCAAGTTTAATTTTAGCAAAGGCAGGTTTACTTAGCTGAACTTGACAATGAATGCTTCCTTTACTACTAAAATGAGACAAATGATTTTCTAGTAAATGGAAAATAAGGATGAGAGCAGATAACAAAGATGAAGAGTATATAAGTTAATTACTGATAATGCAGTAGCAATTCTGTTGACATTCAGTGAGTGACAATGCAGTATGTAGAGCAAAAACTATTTGGTCTGAATTTGTTTTTTTAGTCTTTCCTAGAGCTTATCTATATAGCACAGCTTACAGCAGAGTCACAGAACATATTAGCCCATGTCCACTAGAGGTATTTTATTCTTTTTAAATGGTGAAAAAACCCCAAGGAATTCAGCTGCATGGCCAAAAGCAAACCATCCTAACATTTCCAATGTTCCAGGGTTATTTGAAGGTATTTGATGAATCCCCAGTGAGATTCTGTGTTTGTTGGCATTATGTCAGCAGAAAATATTTATGAAGGTGTCTTACAGTTTTCATTAAAAAAATTCAATGTCACCTTGAAAATAAAGAGCAACAACTGAAGAAAACATAGGAAGATTTTAAGAAATTAATGTAAAACAAGACCAGGAAAGCCGTAACGCTACTTTTAAATAAAAAAGGAAATCTAGTCAAAGAGTACCAACTATTATTATTTTTTAAAATTCTTTTTTATTTAAATTATTAAAGTAAGTCATTCTTGGAGGCTATGAGATGTTGAATAAGCTCTTGTGCTTCTTCAAAGTCATTGCAGAAGCAAAGGATGCAAAAGCTAACCCAACATATCTCAAGTTTACAAAACATACCAGTATGTCACCTAAAACTGATGTTTTAGGCAGGACCATTTAGTTACATAACATCAAATTTTAGAATTGGTAAAGTTGCAGTAGTCTTAACACAATAATTCAACAGTTTTTTACACCAGTTAAATAAGACAATACATAAAAATTGAATCCTTTATCATGTTGGTACTACTACTACTACTACTGCTATTACTGGTAGTAGTAGTAGAATTTCCACATTAGCACTATTATGCAGGTTTTGTTTTTTCTTTTATTGTTGGCTGATTTTCTTAAGACTCAAATTCAATGATAGAGAAGACTAATTATCCACCTATGGTAATACCAAAATAATTTGTAGTTGAAGTACTAAATCCCCAAAAGATATGCATCAAACACAGCCTGATATTTGCTATGGATATTAAGTATAATTCTGATTTTTTCGGTATTCTCTGATCTTAAGTTCTTTACACTGTTAAGTAGAATAATTAATTTTGAGTTTCATGCTTCTGATGAAGTAGATTAAATGCTAATGTTATTTCAATATTATATGCTGTGTACTGAAAAGATTCTAATTGGCCTTGACATTAATTATGTCTTTCACAATTTATATCTTAATCAAAGATCAAATATTGCTTTGAACTGACCCAGACAGCATTAACTAAATGTTCATGGTGTTCAAAAGCCTTCCAGTATCAGTGACCTGAACAGAAATGTTGTGCCAACAGCATGTCAGGTTTAACAAAGAGACATTCAGTGATTGCATGCAGGTAATTTTGTGGCTCTTTCTATTAGCATTAATCACTGTCAGTTTGTTTTATAATATCCTGCAAAAACTGTGTGGAACACCCTATGGAGAACACCATGTGCTCCATGTAACAGCATCTGCCTAAAACAAAAGCAATTCTGCTCATGCTAAGTTCTGTTTTCAATGACATCTATTAAGGGTGACTGAATTGCTATTTCTATCTGTTGAGAATAGTGCTGCAAGAACACAACAGTAATTTTCATCAGGAAGAGAAAGTGTCCTTAAATAGAGGATGTTAATGTGCACATATGAAAAAGACTAAACAAATGGGTCCAGTCAACAATGGGAAAAATACTTAGTACACTAATAGGGCACAAACGGTAAGACTGTGAATGATTGTATGCTGTTTTGAGGAATAACATGCCACATGTTGAAAACCAGGGGAAAGATTTTGTCAGTGTTATCAAAGGCCATAATTCCACTCTGACTGTAAGTGCCAGGAGTTCCCTATGTAGGTCACTGCAGTTTGGATTTTCAGCACTTTATTTTTCTTTCTTAATAGACTCTGGTGTAATAAATGAATATCTCATTAACTATCACAGACTAGGCAAGATCAAGTCTCACTCATGATCACAGAGAAGTTCTTAATGAGAAAATCATAAAAATATGATATAACTCAGCAACAGAGACAATTCCCTGTGGTGCAGTTTTTGGAATCTGAATTATTTTCTCCTGCACTCTTTCACTTTATCTACTCTTTCATTACTATCCTTGATTTTGAATTCTTCCAAACTCTTGCACAAGATCTCTGGATGCTGAGGAGTGGCCCAGCCTCTATGCACCTCTGTAAACACCCAGCAAGGCAGGGCACAGAGCATACCTGGAGAGCCTGTGCTGCGTGCCCTGAACCAGGGCACAATGGGGCTGCAGTGGGGCCACTAAAGCAGCAGATTCTTCTGTCTCTGACTTGTCTCTCTGGAAAGTGTTGGTGCAGTTCAGCGGCTGGACTTTGACCATAACGACTTCATCCTCAGGATAATTTTTTTAGAGGAAAACAGTAATCTGTGGCTCTGGAGATGTGTCAGCCTGCATTTGTGAAGTGGTATGCATGTGGAGAGCTTGTGTAATACTCTACAAAGACCAAAGTTGGCCTATTTTATACCAGTCACAAAAGGTTGTTTAAGAAAAGTCCTGGGTTTTTAGACTCCCTAACTAAAATATGAACATGCCTTTCTATTAAGTCAATTCTTTTGCATTCTTCAAATGATAAACCCTCCTCAAGGTGGCCAATAGAAAGGAAAAAGAACCATCCTGCCTCTGTTTCAATACTTGTTAAATTGTATGCAGCACGTCAATATTTACAATATTCCCGACAAAGCACGACCATCCTTGCATGGAATTGTTTTTCTCTCTTTTAATATGGTCTTTTAACAACCATTATTAATATTAATATTAATAACCATTAATAATATTAATCTATGAATAACAAGTTTTTACACTGTTTATTTTTTCTGCATATACCAAAATACAACTCCACAAGTTCTTTGCTCTGTTCTTATAGCTGGCTTTACATTCTTAAAATACAGTCCTCCAATTTCTGTCTAGTTCCAGTGATGGCAAATGTTGCCACTTTGCACTCATTTTGGAAGTACTCTTTTCCTATGGATCATGTTTATTCCCTTTGTTTCATTCTCAGAATGCTGGAACTAATTGGATCTAAATAAACAATAGTGCTTAGGTTACCAAATTATAGTAGTCATTTTATAATATACTATAATAATTGATAATTTTTATAAATGACTAAGGATTTTCCTGAGGGAAATTTGGGTTGGCTCTGGTGTGACAGTAAGCTTTCCTTCTGTGAAAGCAGGATTGGCTAAAAGGGTCTTGATGGTCCTACACAGAGTAGGTTCTGGGTAATTCAGTTAAATTCTGCTCTTTCATGTGTTTCCTGGAAAATAAATAAATTTTAAACATAATTATTATGAAGAAAATAATCCTTGGTATCACATTTTGACACTGAGAAGGAAGTCTGAATATTTATTGACTAGTGCCCTTGGGATGTGCAAGATACAGTCAGTCTTTTCATCACCACTTTTCTGCATGATCTGGGTCATTTTTACATCTAGAATCAACTGCCCTTTCAAAAGGCTGCACAGTATCTAGTCTAGATATAAATATGAAACTTAATTCTCGATGGTTGTTAGTCTGATACTTCTTATTAACGTGTAAGTTAACACCTGAAAACCACAAGAATGAAAATCTTTGATTGTGAATGAGAAGAAGTCAGGAGTAAAATTTCCTTCAAACTGGACTTTGTAGTGGAACTAAGCCTGCAGTCAGTGGAAAAAGTCTGTTTTACTGTCAGGAAGATGAAGATTACCCTTCTGGTTCTTCTCCCATACTGAATATCTGCTCAAAATGTTGGACAGTTAACTGACTAGTATAAAAATTTGTTTTTATTTTGTTATTTCTCTGTGAGGAAAATATATCTTACCTTAACTATTACTATTATACTAACTATGTGTTACCTATGAAGGATATTTGACATTTATAATTTTAGACTAGAAGCCAGACACTGGTGAGTTGAAGCACCAGCTCTGTCCTTACCTTACCCTGTGGCCTTAGGAAGCCTCTTCACCTTTTCAGTTTCTCCATCTGAAAAACAGAGATAGCATTTTCCTATCTAGGTAGCAGGAGTCCTTTGAATTAATTTATGTCTTATCAATGTTAAGCAAAAGCAAAGCACTTTATAGGAGTCAGTCATTTCTGCAAAAATGATTTAGCAAAATGGATTTTAGTCTCTGGAGAGATCAGTTTCAGACCATCAGGGATCGGTATTTTCAAGTCATGGTCAGTTTAGTACACTTGGAAGAAATTTTCACTAGTGGTCCATGAATAAAACCAACAGTTTATTTACAGAGATCAAGAGCATTTCAGCTAGCAGAAAATCTAATAGGCTAAATATAACACAAAAAAATGAAATGATACTTAGATATGATGGTAAGCACATGTAACAGTAAACTAATTGTAAACCCTCTTTCAAACTGAGTACTTGGAATTACAGAGCAATATTAGACACCTCTGTAGAAACAGGACTTAGGACTTATAGTGAATTATATCAGAGACAAAAGTCAGTGAAGACTTTGAAGGGAAAGGGATGATGAAAATGCAAATGAGTTTGTTCCATGAAATTTTCCCTTTCCCTTTCCCTGTCCCTGTCCCTGTCCCTTTCCCTACCCCTGCCCCTGCCCCCGGCCCTGCCTCTTTCCCTTCCCTTAACTTCCCTTTCCTTCTCCCTTCTTTTCATGGGTAAATGAATGAAAAAATCAATTTGTATGGATTAGCTGTTGAAATTTGAAATGATTGAAAAATTGAATCTATTCAGACTGAGATAATTTATGAATTTTCACAGCAGTGAACTACTGTATTGAACATAGTCTGAGAAAGGTTCTTCAACTGATTTTCTAAAGTCCTGTTTTAGCCCATTCTTTATTTTTCCTCCCTTAGTCATTATTAGCCTGTCTAAAATGGTCTCTTGTCTGCTAAGGATCAGCTAGAGCTGCATGTTCACGAGAAGCTGGGTTGTATATCATCTTCCACAAAATACTTGGAAGAGGGAAAGCACTAATAGATATCCATCTCCTTCAGAATAATCTTAACTATATTTGGTAGCTCAGTGCTGCTCTGTTGCAGAAGACATTCAGAAGAACTTCAGAAAGCTGAGTGGGCAAAAGGTGAAACAACTATTTCAGTATTGAAAAATGAAATCAATATATTTAAGAAAAAAATAATACAAAACATCCTGTAATGTCTAACTTGAAGCTGATAATTACAGCTAAGGTCTTCAGGCTGTCAACAGTTTTCAGAAATGGACAAGTAAACATGCATCAAAATCTGGAAGAATCAGTGACAGTGCTGCCCATCTTCAGGTGGGGTACTGAAAACCAGATGGAGAATTCATTTCTTCCTGCTACATAAAATTTTCTTGCATCATCATCTTGGTGTCATATTCAGTTCTAGTCTATGAATCTCAGGAAACGTATTTAAGATCCAGAGATGCAACAGGAAGCACAATTAGATAGATAAAGGGAATAGAGTATGAGAATGTCCCTTACGAAGAGAGACCCTGAGTCTTTTTAGTTTACAGAGGAAAGCCCTGAAGAGATATATGAGAAGAGATTTACAGATCCATGAGGGTACTGCATAAGATGACAGTGGAACTGTTATAATTTCTTTCAGTACTGGAACTTGGGGACAATTGTTAAAACTGTTAGGTAGTCATTCTGAAGCAAAAAAATGATTTTACAGAGCAGGTCATGAACATCTGAAGCATGCTGCCAAAGGAGTTCATGGAAAGAGGAAATATTTGCAGGTTCAAAAAGGAGCTAGACAGATCTATGAACAGCAAAGAATCTAGTAATTTAATCATTTGCTCTTCTGATCTTCTTTGCTTTTTTCTTTTATGAAGACATGAGCTGACACTTATGGAGAAGCGTTGAGTTTTTTGTTAAAGAAAAGTGAAACAAAAAATGTTTGAGAAGGTCTTGAGTTCAAAGTTTAAAAACTCTTGCCATGGGGAAATCCTGCTCTCTAACTCATTGCCGACTTAGAAAAGTTTCTTCATGCCTCACACTTTCTTGGGAAATCCACTGGCAAAAATGTTTAGAAAGATATATTCTAGGCTTTTGATACATCTGTTTTTTGATACATCCATTTTTATAAATTCAGACTTAATAAATATTTATTTCAATAAAATAGCTCAACCAACCTGCATCAAGTTAGTTTTAACTTAATCTCTCTGTTAACAATATTTAATTTAAAGGATTTTAAACTTTCAGCAACTCCCAGGGCTCAGAGTTAAAACTTCTAAGTTCAAAATTAGAAAAATATTTCCCTTGGCTCTGAAAGAAGAATGCTTTAATAAAGCAGAAAGGACTGTGAATCTCTAAAAAGCATAAAAATTCCCTTTTATATTAGATGAACCTGAAGGAAATTATAGAGAATAAACTGTCAAAACATCTTTGTATCTACAATCAAAATATGAAGTCATTGAGCTTATATTTATACAAAGAAGATTTATGCTGTGAAAAACCAATGAAATTATCATTAGCCAGTTTAAAATATTTATTTATATTCTGTAATTTGTGAGTGACTAAAGAGGATGGAGGTTTTATGATGTGTTTATCTATTATTTGAGAAATGTCACTTTTTGTAAAAAAATGAAGGCTGAGATTCTATTCATTACTGTAAAATTACTTGAGGATTCATGACAGATTTTTTCTCTTCTTTACAGAGATTTTTTCAAAATAAATTGAAAGGCAATTTTTGCTTCCTCATCTCTATCAATGCCTTTGATTCAAGTAGAATGTTATTTGTTAGTATATTAATTTTAAAATATTTTCCTCCAAGGCTCTTCATCAATTTGTACTCCCCCTAATTTTCAGACCATCCAAGTTCTTATGACCTTTTAATGATCTTTAATTCCTTTCACTAACTAATCATGTAGGAGTTTCAATGTTGTCAAAAGAAAAAAAAAAACAAACCAAAAAACCCTTACTTGCTTTCAATCTTTTTATTTTTCAGAGGAGAGAAATGTCAAGCATTTGAATGCAGCTACTCCATTATTACAGCTCAGAGTTGTGCAGATACTCAACTGTCTACAGATGCTTTTAGAAAAGCATTGTTAATCACAGAGCGTTTTTTGCAAGGCACAGATTTTCTTGTGCTATTATGAATACCAAAGTGACCTTCTCACTAGTGAGATAGTCTGCATTTTTATTAACTACTGACAAGAGAATATCTTGTCAGAAAAATAATTCATCATGCACTTACTGACAGACTTTTTTCCACTTTCTTTTAGCACTACATAGGAAATATTGATCCTTCTCTATCTCTGACCTGTTTAAATCCACTCCATTTCCTGTCTTCTGCTCTTTGTTTTCTTCTCCACTTTCTACCCTATAATTCTAAATCTGTATTGTCTATTCTCCCTCTTTATCCCCTATTTTTTTATTTTCCTATGAACTCAGCTTGCCACACCTGTCAAGGAATGGGCTCACTTGTTGGTCCCCAGAACTCACCACAGATCATACAGACCATCTGCACACCAAATACAAATGACAGTACAAATGTCCATATAAGAAAATGGTTCATTCCAAAACATATTTTTTAAAAGTATGTTGATTTTTTGGTAGGTCACAGATGAGGAGATAGAGACATTTCTCAAGATTATTGTGGCTAACAGAGCAAAATGCATTTTTTTTCAATTTTTCATCTGGACCCTTTTATTCTCCATTTAGTACCTGATGCAGAGCTTGATGACTAATGGTGACTGTTATTTTAGTTACTAAGAGAAATCCTATTGTATACAGAAGTATTTTTTGCATAAATAATCCTTAAATCAAGGCAAGGCTGACAGACTCAGGGATGCTGGACTATATGATGTTTAGAAGTCCATTCAAAGAATTATCAAGATCTCTAAGCTAAAAATGTTTAAAGCTTTGAATGCTACAACTAAAGAAACTTATACCTTAAACTGATTAAGTTATTCATTATTTTAACTGCAAGCCCTGAAACATCTCTGCAAGGAGGTCCCTTATTGCATAAGGAAAAAGGACTCTTGTTAATGTCCAAGAGAAGCTTTCTTTAACCTTTACTGTACTTTTTTTTGGTTACTAATCACAGTACACTTAGAAACCTCGGGTGATAAACTTAGAATTGAAAAATAACTGTAGTGGGAAGAGACCTCTGAAGGTCATCTAATCCAACCTCCTGAACAAACCAGGGTCATCACCTACAGCAGAGTGCTCATTGTGTGTCCCATTAGATTTTGAGTAAAACCAATTGTAAACTGAACATTGATCATCCAGTTCTCTTATGATTTCCACACTGCAAAGAGAAATTTTTCTAAGCAACCGTATTACCCAGAAGAAAGCTTCACTCACAAAGTTACACAAGTATGTGAACATCTCTAAAATCAGGTCTGTGGTTTGACATTACAGTTTGAAAACAGTTGGAACAGAGATTATCTGCACTGCAGGCTTATTGTACCATACTGAGGCAAGTAGTAAGATGTAGATGTAGTTCCATTTGAGCTATGACATAGCAAACACAGATAAAAGGCAAGAGAAAACAATGTCATGGATTGATCCAAACTTATTCAAATGACATAATATTATTATTGAATTTTGTAGTCATCAAAAAGGCTTTAAACTGGCACTACATTTTTTCTGTATTTTTTCATTATATTGAATATTATAACTTTTTTTTTTGTTATCTACAGATAAATTATCTTTAGGGGTTTAAGGAAACTACAAAGTTACAGATTTCTAGAAATTATTTTCTGCTGCTGTTGACTGTCTATAAAACTTTTCCGAAGTGTTTATTGTAGTTAACTGTATGGAATTGCTTAATTACTTGAATAGAAAATAATGAAAGTTAGTCTTTCCCATTAACCACTGTTTTATTTGCAGAATGCATCACACAGCTATTTACATGACTAGAAAATGTTCTTTCAGTGATTTGTGCTCAGCTTGTTACTAAAGTGCTAAAAATCAATTAAAAGTTTTAAAGAGTAATTTGTTTGTCAAGGTCTCTTTTCAAATATAGATTACAACATTAATTGCTTTTAGCACTTGTCACTTTCAGCAGAGATGCCAGCAGTGGCTGGAAAACTTTTTATAAGTTTTATGAAAGTAAATTTAATTTGATACTAGAACTGAACATGAAAATCCCCTTTCTCAATGGCAAGGATTTTTTAAACTACACATGTGTGGACTTCTTTAATCTTCATTTCAGCAACTGCACAAAGCGGCTTCTTTCCATACCAGAGCTTTTTCTCATCATCAGATAAAATCTCTTTTAAAATGAAATTGTGTGCTGCCATTTCCGCTTTGGGGCTAATGAACAAAACTGAGCTCCTACACTGAAGTCTTGGCAGTTCAAATAGGTCCAAATGATTGCAGTTTAGGTACCATGTACTTAGTTGATCAGCTTTCCAGTAAGTTTACCTTTGTTTCATAAGAGTGAAATTAGTGAAACGCTCTCCATCAGCATTTGACTTCCAAAAGCTCAGCTAAATACACTGACAAAATCTCCTTTTGTATCTGTGAAAATAAATAGGTATATTTAATCAGTTACTTTGTTTCTGCTATAAAATTTGAAGACATTTCTTTCAGTTAGCCTGATTACCCTTTCTCAATCTGTCACAATGTGATTTTTACATTGCTTCAACTTCCTGTTTTTATTTCCATACAACAACACTAAGTATTTCTTTATCATGGAAATTGAACTGGCCAGAGTTACTGGTGTGATCTTACACTTTTTAGTCCAGATGTTCTGTACTTCCTCTATGGGTGCAGGACCATTGCATCACACATCAACCTAATTAGTTTTGCATTTACCGATGTTTACAAGATTTTTCAAAGTAATTTGATAAAATCTACCGAAAGGAATTCTAACAGATATATTAGATGGAAAGAAAATTCACTCTTCCTCCATTTTTGTAATTAAAAGTAAACAGAAAATAATTCACACTTAGGTTTCACAATGTAATTTATTTGAATTATTCTATTCTAAGATAATGATTTAATAATATAAAACTAATCATTTAATAAAAGTGTAAGATTAACATGAACTTCCCACTAATCAATTTTTTTTTTGTTTGTTTCTTAATAAGATGCAGTGCATTTTCTCAGTGCATACTTTTTTTTCCCTCTGTCTTATTGTTTTTTTAAACTGACTAAGATGGTTGACAAGCTTATCTTTCAGATTAAAAATTTTGATGTTCACTAAAAACAAAGAAAAAACATACAGGATAAAAGTTTTCAATCCACTAGAGGTTCTTTTTGTTTAATAGGCAATTTCTTCATATCTTTCACTAGTTGAGGATAGATTAGGTAAACATAAATTAAAAGGAAAACATTGGGAGCCAAATTTCTGTACTAAATCTTCAACTTTTTATTAGGATTTTACTGAGCTTATGTATCTGTAAAGTTTACATGTATTAACCTTTACTAACTGTGCTCTACTGGAGAGCAGAATAATTGCAGACTTAAATTTCTATATTAAAGAACCTGGGACCAGATCTGACACCAAAGCTGTATACTTGTTTTTAGAATCTGTATGCTGTTGTGAATCCACACAGTGTCCCACTGTCTTTTCTTTCTCCTCTCACACAGATGCCAAAATTCATCTTTGGCTTTAATTTATTATAAACTTCTGTCTTGCATTTGTATTCTATTTTATCTTATAGTGATTTATTTACAAAAATCTTTTGTAAGTGGTAAACAGCATATGATGATACACACTCTAACGATAGAGCATACTCTCATCTGGCTAAAATGAGCTTATTTCAAGTTGGAGGGTTCATCCATAAATGTTTTCCTGGATGGGGGGCAGATATATGTGCAGTTATAAGAGACATATTTAAAGATAGAGCATCAAGGACTGAATGTAATTTTTAAATTGGTTTTGCACATATGTGTATGTAATAACAGGAAGGATGATTAATTGCTTGTCTCTGCATTTGATATTTGAGCACAGCTTGGATAGAAGAAACTGAAAACACCTTATTTTATTGGATGCAGTAGTTATTCTGATGTGAAAAAGACATTTCAACTGCAATCTCAACCCATTGTTGATGCCTTGGAAGGCTGACTTGAAACAGAGACTGGACAGAGCTAGAGAATAAAGTAGGTACTTACTGAAAGGCCTCCAGGTTCTACCCTGGGCAGGACAGGAGCCCAACCAAGGCTGCACACAGGGTCAACCAAGAATGGTCACAAAAAATGGCTACCCAGTCACGAGATCTTACACTTTTGTAAGTTTTGGTCCATTTACATATTGGGGTTTAATTGTCCAATTACAGCTTCAGGTTGTTAGGTCTCATCCTTCTCCCTTCAGTCCACCGTTGTTTATGCTTTTGAGCCTGAAAGGTGTCCTTGGTTCTCTGCAGAAAAAGGATTTGTTTTGTCTGCCTGCTCTGTGAAGAGAGTTTACTGGCACTTAATATGAGGCTCAGAACTATATCCCTAGGCAGCACAGAATCTGCAAACATGAAAACTACAGCTTAAGGCATAATTGTCAAGAAAGTGCAGTAGTTTTTCAAGGAAGTACAGCAGTACTTATGATGTTTACGGGGTCTCTATTTAAGGATTAGGGGCTCCAGTTTTTTGAGGACTCACTCTAAAGCAGAATTTGTGTGGAGTTTGTAACTGTAGTCACCTGAATGATAGTAGGAAAATCATAGAAGAATATAATTTTGCCTCACCAGTGTCTTGACAGATTATACTGTTGAAGTTGCCCAAAATTAAATGCCTCATTTGACTAGATGTTGACAAATAGTGTGCTGGTTACTGCCACAGCTATATTTTGCTAAATGATGCTTTTCTTACTCTCAGGCACTCTGTTATCACTTAAACATCAATTATTTGTCACAGGAGAATGTCTGCTATCTATATTAAAAATTTAAAAAATCACTGAACAAACAAAACGAAACCCAAACAACAAATGAACAAAGAAACAAAACAAACAAATCACACACACAAAAAACTCCTGAAAAAACAAACACAAACCCTAAACAACCGACAACAAAAAAAAAGATACCCACAAAAATCCCAGGACTTTATAGGGCTCTCCACAATCCAAGAAAGCCAGAGCTGTGGGCTTCACATTCAAGACTGATGCAAAACAAGTTAATGGGCAGTGAGATGTCCACATGCACCAACATGTAGAACCTACAGTAGTACGAAGAGAAGTTACTGAGTTAGTTTCTAAGCACCATGGAAAAATATCACCATTTCTGAGTAATGGATGCTTCTGCTATGTTAATTTCATAATCTGAATAGCAGCAGTGATAATTTTGAATGTCTGATACAACAGGCTATACTGTCAGTACACTTTCTAAGATGAAAAATATTTACTAGGAGTTCACCTCTGAAGTCTTCATGAGATGATGCTGATGAGTATTATTTTACTGGTGTCAACTTAGTGCTGACAACCAAAAATGAGCTGTGATTGTGTGGTTAGATTAAATTTAATTCTGTATTTGAGATCTGAAGGACAAAATTTTTGTAACTTTTTATATACAATTTTTGTAATTGTCACATTTTGTAACCTGACTAACAGGACAACCACACTTGGAGGGAAGTGTTCAGACAAATTTTGAACCCTCATGATTGTCAGCTTTCCTGGAAATACAGAAACATATTCAATGGAAGAAAGATTATCTCCTTTTCTACATCTTCTCTTTAAAAGATTTTTTAAAAGGTATTTTCCTCATCTTTCTCTCAAATTAAGAATCCAAGAACTGTTCTGGACCACACTAACAGATTTTATTGATGGGTTGAATGTGCTCTAACGCATGAAAAAAAAAAAGAAACAACTCAAACAGTAATAAGATATCAGTATTTAAATGAATAATTGCTTGGGGTTTTTGTTGTTTTGTTTTGTTTTTTCTTCTTCTCTGTTTAAAAATTAGATGGAAGAGTAGTGCACTTCTATGACTTCAAAGATATTGGGAGGTAAGTATGAAATGGTTCCATGTCTTTTTAAAATTTAGTTGATTGTATCTTAGAAAACTGACACCTTTCACTTTCTCATAATATTGACTCTGAAGTAGCAACATCTGAAATGGTTATATTTAATAAAATGAATTATCAGAATTATAAATTAGACTCCACCATGCTCAAGTTTGCATATTCAGGACTTCAGGCTTTGCATGACAAAACCACCTGTCATTGTTCTGCTTTATCCTGTCATCAGCTTGTGTTTTTATGCCTTATTTACCACAGCAATTCAATTCTTCTCTTGTTCTTATTGTCTTTTTCTCTCCATCGATATTTTTCAAACTATAAAACCATTCCCCTGTAAATATCTAAGTAGAAAATAGCCAGTTCTTAGAGAATCACAGACATGGACTTATGAAGAATTGCTAAAACCTATTCTGGTCCCAAAATCTGCAAATGTGCAATATTTGTAGAGCTATACAAGCTATACAGTCCAGGGTAGAACAGAAGTATTTCATCCTGAGATGAAACTTCATCTTCCTAGAAAAATTGTTTCATTTTCTAAATAATTCTCTGCTATCATCAGGTGAGGATATCAAAAGGAACATCTTTCCCACAGATGAGGCAGCTCATCTGCAGGTGTGCTCTGCCACATGCCTGTGGGAAGTCAGCTTGTCAACCTGCTGATACTGAACTGCTTATCTGAGGTGTGCACAAAGGCTTAAACTAAACATATCACAGAAGTTTGTCGTTTGACATCTTACATTTCACAATCTTAATTCTTTTTCAATATTGACATTTTTTGTAATATTTTAATGTGATACAACATATCTGATACAATACTTAGTTATTCAGCTTAATTACATTATACTTTCTGCAAAGTCAGTGAACCAAAACACCATTCTTTTTATTGAGTCCCCAAATATCATTTATGCTCAAATTTGACAAATACTGGTGAAATCACCTGAATCTATTTTATTACTGGATGTACTTTATTCTTACTTCCCCCAAGTAGAAACAATCTCTATTAAATAAATGTTGCAATGCAGCAAATCTCTGCATTTGAAGATTCGAAAACTAAATCAGGAAAGAATAACTCACATTCTTTGTACTTCACAGTTCTGAAAGAAAACTCTTCTCAACAAGTGTCCTGCACTGATGGTGATCCTATACTTTATACATTATTTGGATTAGGTATCTTTTTATGCTCCAGACAGCTTTCAGTTTTAAAAATACAACAAAAAGGAAAAGGACTCTCTCAAGTTTTTCCCAGCCAAGAATCCTGTTTGGTAGTACACTGGCCTAGTAAATTTGAAAACTTATCCATGAGGCATCTGTTAAAACAGATTTCTTGACTGAAGCATCATGAGCACACAGCAGTCTCTACTAACTTTCATGGTCCTGTCTCTTAAGAAAATATTTCTAAAAATTGATCTACCAGACCAACGACACTTCCTCAAGCAGCATACCAAAGATAGGCATTGACATGACATAATGAATATGCATAAAGGTTTTTAAAGCTTGAGATAGCAAATCTTCTCTTTTCTGACAGTAAAGGGATGGACAAATGACTTACAAAAATCTTCAGTCTGAGGAGCAGACACAGATAAAGATTGCACCAGAACTCACTCTGCACCTTCCCTAAAGTAGCATAGAGAGGCCAAAGCTACAGTCAGATCCACATCTGCAACATCATCGTGAAACTTTCAAAAAGAAAACTTTCAATAAAAATCCAGTGGTTTAGTAAAAATGAATGCACAGCTTTTTATGTCCACTCCTCTATTAGGTTTCCTTGGCACTGGGAGTGGGAACACAAATGAGAAACATCTTCTCTCTGTCAGTGATTAACCAATTCTTATGGCAACCCCATTATTGGCATTTTCCAGGGCTTTTGCAGAAGCCCACAGATATATTGCCTGATGTCCCTGAGCACAGCAGTGAAAAAGAGCTTTGTGAATAGGATTATTTATCCAAGGTGAGTTACTGATTACTCCTACCCAAATGATGGCTTTCAGTGGGTTAAGCTTTGCTGCAGGACATCTAGAACTTCTGCAGAAGTATCTTTTTGACTCCAAATCAATGGCCTCATTACCTGAAGGAAAAGTCAGACTAACTGTTAATACCTGCTAGTAATTTGTGCAGTAAAACCTAGATGGATCATTTACCTCAATTTGGTTACAAAAATAAACATAGGAAATAGGACCACTCTGGATAGGTTGATAGAACCAAAATGATCAAATAAACAAATTGAATTTTCTCAGAACACTTGTTTTAAAATGAGTGTCGTGATTTCAAAAATATACTGTAATTATTGTGTAGACAGACTCTACCTGGACTTTGCAGTAGAATTATACTATTTTAAAGAAGTTACAATAATAGGAACACTTTTTAAACTAAGCTACTCACAGATTAGCAGCAAATTCTGTCTTTATTTTATGTTTTTAATCCTCTTTTTGGGAGAGTCTCCCCTGGCGTGTGTTTTTGAGGCCTAAACAAGTCATGAATGATGAAGGATTCAGACAGCTTACAGGAATTAATAACTCTTTAAATAACGTGCTGGGATATCCACACTGCATTAAGACATTTCTTGAGGGAAGACAATTCTGTTCACACACAACTTTTGGCCTAATACTACTTGTACATTTACAAATTTGTGTCTACCCTCAGTTACTGCTCACCTGAAGACACGTAGCAGAGTGCAAAGGCTATTAGGTTCCTAATGGTTCCTCTCAGATCCCAATAGTTTTGATATAAATTTAGCACTGTAAGTGGCTGATTGACTGATGTTATGCCTCACTGTGTTTAATGGAACATTTTCCTGGTGAAATAATTTCAAAAGATGGCTTTCAGCTGGTGCTAAAATCCACCTGGCACATTCTGAACAATAGACTGGCAAAACATTGACAAAAAAAAAAAAAAAAAAAAAAAGCCATCACTGAAATGAATAGTAGAAAGAAATATATATCTCTGGTTGGGGTTCTCAAATGTTACACAATCTCTCATTATTATAAATACTGGCACAAATATTGTCCAAAGGAGAAGGGTAAAAAAAGAACACCATTTACTAAAAAATACATTTAAGGGGTGGGGCGGGGGGGGGAAGGAAAACACTGCATTCTGTTTAAATCTGTCCTCCGTTATGTTCTTCTGCACACTCATTAGTTCCAATGGCAAATAGCCTTGAAACACATGAAAAATGCCTTTTGCCAGGATACCTAAAAACTGTTGTCAACAGATAAGCAGTGCTCTCTGCACACTGAACTGCATGAGCAATAACTGCCTCAGTTATTCATCTGCTGCTGCCTGTTTCTTGTCTTGTGACTGGACTGCAAACTTTCTGGAGCAGGGCTAATTTATATGTTGTGCCTCAATTTAATGCTAACAATTTCTGTTGCTGGTCTAGACCTAATGTCTCTAGTTTGCTGGACAAACATAAATAATAATTGCCTAATTAATAATTACCTCAAAGAAAATCTTCCTTTTTCCTGTGCCAGTGGGAGAGATGCATCTCAATAAAAGTAAAAACAGAGTAAGTCAGAAGCAGAGTCACAGCAAAGTAGTAAATCAAATATGCAGTGTTAATGCAACAATAAAAACCAGAATTGAATGGACCAACCTGTTTTTAAATATCAAGTATTTCAAACTCAAGTACATAGAAATTTTCTGAATATACCTCTTTCTTTCACTGTCTCAGTTATTCTGTCCCCATTCCCAGTTAAAGAAGAGGATAAAAAGCAAAAGAATTTTTCATGTAATTAACATTTAATCCCTATCTCTTTTTCCATATCCAAAAAGACGTGTATTTTAAAACAAGTACTTTAAATTAAGTAAGCCCACATTTTATTCAGTTATTCTTTTACCCCACTTTAGGGAGGCATACTTCTGCCTGCATCCAAAAAGGCATGGAGACTGAGTCATCCTGCTTCTTTTTTCATCTGTTAAGCCCAAATAGAGCAGGATAGATTTCATTGCCCTTAGCATGCCCTCATAACACTTCAGCTTTACATTAGGACTGTGATTATAATCAGATCTCATTCTTCAGGGATTCAGCTGATCAGCTGTAAGAGTCAGGGCCATAATTTGACTTGTAAATTCTCCTCTTCCTCTACACATGCATCTTTTCTTTTGAAGGACTTGCAATTGACTGCAGCTGGCTGTTGAGTGAGGTGTATCCATACTTGGGGTGGCACAGTGCTTGAAGGTTGTTGACTGATGTGTCTGATTAGGCACTCAAAGTCATTTTGATAATACAGTTTAGGATCAGGAAGAAACTGTTAAAAAAACAAAAAACAAACCAACACAAAACCTCCATGGGGTTATTTATTCAAGGTTGATCAAATTGATTTATTTTCACAGATTAAAATGTCACTAGATGAACATTTATATAATTGATATGATGGCACAGCATTTGTGGAAGAAATTGATTAGAAGTTTTGTGGTTCAGCTTTACTATTTCCTGAAATGAATGTTCTGTTTATTTTCTTAAGTAACACTGAAATAGACAGCATCTGAACTTACTGTTTGCTTTGTGCTCAAGGTTCTCGAGTACTGTATGACCAGGCTACCCACTGAATTGTGCTTCATGAAATATGCTCATACTTATCTTGATGAGGTACTCAGCTGTGCTTCTCTGCTGGTGCTCTGAAATGCAGAAACTGTTCTGGGGCTGGTGTTAAGGTCTCTCTTTTTAACAGTACATACAGATAGATTTCTGAGTGAGGGACACAACGACCACACAAATGAAGTATTTTTACTAATCTGATATACGATGCTGCGTGAGCAGTGATAGCTATTTAACTTGATTTGTGGTATGTTTTCAATGGTGTGGTCTCAGAAACAATTACAGCAGCTCTGACAAGTTTTCAGAGAATGGAGCTGGTGATAACAGCTCCTCCACTTTAGCTTCTCTATTTAGCTACACAATTATCTTTGGTGAAGAAATTTTTTTCATCCCTATGTCCTGTTAGAATTTCCAAAGGGGCATTCCTGCTTTTCTGTTCTGTTCTATTTGCTTCCACTAGCACTCTCCCTAAGTGCACCAGAAAACCTACAGAACTGATTGCCTTCTTTCAGTGGAGGGAGGAAAAAAAAAAAAATGGGGGGGAAAGGGGGTGAGGATACAAATTTCCCATAATTGTTAGGTTTTCACAATGGTAGATACTTAAAAAAGAAATGCTAAAAAGACACCAAAATCAAAAATATTTTTTGTGAATTTCTGCCTGTTTATTTAAATAGGTTACTGATCCAAATTTTATCTGTGCAACTGAAAATGAAGGGGAAGAGAAGGCAGCTATCCTTTATGAAGAAACTAGGTTTGAACAAGAAAGAAGCTTCCTGGCTCGCTAAAGGCAAAATGAGATCTTGCAGAAAGGGCAGTGAGGGGTTTGGATCCTGTTGGTAATTACAAACTCATGAATGCATGCTGAAAGTGGAGCAGTACTTGAAGCTAAAATGAAGTCAGGACGCAGGAAAGGACAGTTCTATTGAAATGCTCAGAGACAAAGCATATGAAGAGGTACCATGGAGATCCACAAATAGCTGAATAGACAAGAAATGGAGATAGGACTGGTCAATGAAGGGTGATTCTGACCAGGATGATCCTGTATATTTTAATTTCAGTAATGTATCTAGATCTCTTATCTTACTTCTCGTACATGGGTACAAAGGCAAAAGGGATTCTCAACTAAGTTAGAGTACAACAAAATAAAAATCCTTCAGCAACGGAAATGGTAACATCCACATCAAACACATTTGGCAGGGTGTGCTTTTCTTATCATCAAATATAAAACCCTGGTGAAACCCGTGGAAAGCAACCATGTAAAGGATTTCCCAGATAAGAAAACATAGAAACACAGAAAATTACTCCAAATAATTTGGTCAAAAGACCATTTTTGTCAATTAATGAGAAAATCAGTAGAAAAGAAACATGTCTTTTCCACCTTAAGAAAATTTGTCTACTGCCTAGAGTATGCAGGCAAATTTATAATAATGTTGGCAGTTAATAGAATACAAAAGCACTTGGAATATTAAATAGGATAAATAAAATGCAATATGATTTCTAACAGATCTGGGCTTGTTAGAGCTCTTAACCTTTTTATGTGGGCTTTCTTTCAATGTGTTTTTTTTACTGATGCAAACAGTTCTCAAAACAGTTTTATTGTGTTAGAAATCCTGACAGCTATATCTGACGTAAAGTTCCTAATTTTAAAATAGCTGTTCTATTCTGAATGGTAATTGTATGTCTTACAATATGTCTTCTAATCTGTACTTATGATCTTTTGCAGAAATAATTGCACCTGTTTAGCTATCTAAAAGCTGCTGTATTAATAATTTTCCATTTTTCTTTCTTACCTTTAATATCTTTCTTGTAAATCTTCAGTATAGGTGAATCCCAAGTAGCAAAACTTCAAGTTATTGCCCACACAGGGGATCCAATTCTCTCAAGACTGTCCACTGAGGGCTCTGCAGGGTCTGTACCAATCACCTGAGATCTCAAGACACAGGATGACTGCACTGCGTATGTCCAGTTGTACTGATAAGATTGCAGAAAGACTGCAGAATGATTTAAAAGCTTTGTAAACTTGTCCATAATAGTTACGTATGTGAGCTACATGTTACAGTTGGTTTTAGAAATTCCTGTCAAATTCCGGATATTTCTGCTATTACATGTTGATCAGGGACAATGCCTTAAAATTTTCTGCTGTTAAGGTTTAATGAACAAAATATCCCATGTTTTACACTGGCTTTACCCAGGTGAAATCTGTGAAGAGTGGTATTTCAGAAAGCCTCTTGAGATTCATTGCATGGTGCATTTTTCTCATAAACAAATGAGCTTCTGTAAAGAATGTGCATGGGTTTTGAGTCATGAACCAGACCTTTGTGTTTACACTTTAGAGGACTGCAAACTCTGTTCCCCTGCTGCATTTTCCAAGCTCATGTTTTTATCTTAAAACAGCAGACTGGGTTCTTGTGATCTCAGAATCCATTACAATTTATAGACTGAAATGACTTTCCTTATGGGTTCTCTGATTAACATTGCCAAGATGATATTCAGCTAAATAAACAGAATTTTGGGCTTTCTTTTTTCACCTTGTTTACTTCCTATCAGTGCTTAGTAGATGAGTGCATCTGTCTGCTTGAGCAATGGATACTCCCATCTCAATGGTTCTGTCCTCATTACAGCTCTTACCGTTCTACAGTTCTTTTGCAACCCAGGCTGCTGTGTCAGACCTGAGCACCAGATCCATCCTTGGAGAGGAGGGGAGAAATCTATAACAGGAGGTAGAATCTGCTGTAAGATGGAGAGCAGATGAAGTATGCCAGGGCATTCAAAAGGCACAAGATACCTTGCATGGTCAATTGATTCATATGACAAGTATTTCTTTAAAAAGCCAAAATGTTTTCAGAATGTCTGGGAGAAGTGAAGCAAGTCTTGGACTGTTCTTTTCAAGTATAAAGTCATTATCTTTCTTTCTTCAGGAAAAAAAAAAACCCCACAAAACAATGCACTCTCACTAAATACATATATTTATAATAAATTTCTTTGTAATTTGTAGTAGATTTTACCTTTGATTTTTTATGGTTGAGATGGGGGTGGTTAAATTAATTTCACCTATAATTTTTTTCTGCATGATGTTGCAAACCATGTTTGCATGTTCTAAATGCAGGACCTTCCAACCCCAAAAGAAACAACAACAACAACAACAACAACAAAACAGAAACAAAAGAAACAAAATAATTCCTTGTACTTATTCTTTTAGAAATGTAGTCTTAAAAATCACTAAATAATGTATTACTTTGATTGTGTATTTTGCTGCAGTGTGGTGTACATTTAAGTGATTTATTTCTGCCTTTTAGACATAATGTTTTGCAGACTTCCTGTGTGCTTTTATTCTGACACTGCACATCTTAAACAAAATAGTCAGGTTTTTTTCTAAGTTCATTAACTAAATTCCCACCATTCACTAAATTGCATGTTTATCTCTTTTTTCCTTATTCAGAAACTCCTGTCAAATCCAATTATCAGAATGATGAGCAGTGTCTATACCACAAGCTACTAACAGAATTCAAAAGTCATCTCAAAGGCTTTTTTTTCCAGAAGCCAGTTTTATGTTTATTCCTTTGAAGAAGTGTGAATAATGCCTGTTGTGTTTGGCATGCAGACCAATGAAATGTCATTTCCTTTGGGCTAATGCCTGAGTAACCAATTGCAGGCACAAATAGTCTCCATCTCATAATGCCCTCAGGAGCATTATGGCGCTGGAAATCTCTACATTTCCACTGTATGAGGTGAGTGGTATCAGTGTTTTTATTGGTGCTTACAAAATACTGTTATTCGTAAGTAGAAAAACTGTATCTGATTGCACACACAGAATTATTATGATTTATTATTACAAGGTTGTTTTCCTTATTACCTTTAAAATCCTGCTAGTCTGAGTGACCTTTATATCATGTTCTGTGCAAAATCCTTAACAGTAATGACAAGCTGTGTATAAGCCAGTTGAGTAAATACAACCCATATGGCATTGCTCACAAAGTTGATAGCACTTGAATGTTTCAATTTCTTCAGCAGATGTGTTACTGCATTGCCCAACAGTCACAGGCATCAGTAAACAACGGCGAGAAGTGCAAATTTTGCTGCTAATCTTTCTAATCTTCAGGTGGAAAATGGCACAATGGAAATTTTCATGTATTTTCATATTGGCTGAAGGCCTGGGTATGCTAATTCTATGCTCAATACTTCAGACACAGCCTAGGAACTATTAGTTTCAAGTACTGTTTTAATGATCACATGGACTCTGCAAAAATATCCTTAAAATGAATGTAAGCTTATCTGTATGATAAGAGCTGCAGTGGTCTCCCAAGGGGTGCCTGAGACACTGTATTACCTGAGGAAAAAGCATGTAACCAGGCCCAGGATCCCACTCTTCCTACATGCTGTTCTCATCTTGGCTTTTCTGAAATGCCCCAGAGGCCTTGGCCACCAAAGACACTTAAATACAGGGCATGGCCTGTATCAGATTCAAACTCTGTTCTTAAAAGCAACATAGATGTGATGACACTGTACTAGATTAAAATTACTTGAAACAATTCCTCAAAAATGTCTCAAGAGCTGTGAGACCCCCCAAACCCACACCACTGCTCTTTCTTGCATGCCCATCTCCAGCGGTGACCAGCCTCAGAAACTGCCTGTTCCTGCTTGGTCAGCTGTAAACCATGTGCTCTGCATCAGTGGGATCTTCCCACTCCCTTTGCCTGCTCAGAGGGCGCTTCAGATGACACCTTCTTTTCATTTAAATTCTTTGGATAATCCTCTTTTTTGTGGGAAGTTCCTTTGGACATCTCTAAGGTGTAGAGCATTCACCACACCTGCAGGAGACTTCTCCACCCAGACTAAGGAAGTAAAGACGCTTCCTAGACAAAAAAGTGGAATAACCTTTTACAGTCTGCTGAACCCCTTCTTTCTTATCCATTGAACACCCATAGATCATGGATTTTTTTCCTGTTGCCCAGGACCAGGATGTCTACTAAAAGAGGACAGCAAAGAAAAATGGGACATCACATTTTGAATGATCCTTCCTCTCAGCTCACAAACATGTAAGAAGTACTGCCTGACCTCAGCCTGTGAGATTTATACCCATATCATTTTTATAGCTATTTAACTCCAGGCACTCAAGAAATTTGCTATACAGTAAAAGAAGCCCAGCCCTAATTTTGCATTAACTACAGAGAAGTTTTATGAAATGTGCTTCCTCATAAATTAGTTAACATTTTGGGACAAAAATCATGCACAGATATGTCACAGATAATGTCAAGATGTCCACTAACATAAAAAATAACAGCGAAAACAAGGTTACTTCATGCATTTCATAGGAATTTCTCTTTAAATGATGCTGAAACCCTTACATTATGCAATATTCCTGATAGATGCACCAAACTGAGATTAGACAGGCTCATCCCCACCATCTGCCACTATCTCTTCAGCTTCTTTGTGCTCTGAAATAAGTTTTGATGTTTCAACCAGGATGAACCTTGATCCTGTTGAAGTAAGCTGGAGTTTTTCCACTGATTTCAGCCAAAATTATGCAGGGCTGCCAGTGAAGGAAAAAGAACATGAGGAGTCTTGGCTTCTCAGTCAGCTGCAGCTTTACATAAAAGCCAAGACAAGCACCACTGCGACATGGTTGTATAAAATGACAGAGGCAAAGAGACTGATCTGAGTGTGCCACAGGGAGAGATGAGGAAAGTTAATAACTTCATTTCCCTGTGTCGCACTCAATAGTTCAAATTAGCAAATAACCTCCACTTCTCTGGTAATGAGTTGCTGAAAGACTGACCACATTCCACTATGGCACACTGAAGAGTGCAAGTCTTTTATTAAATCCCAGGGTTATGTCTCTTAAATTCTTTATATTCTTTACTACTGCTTCACTACTGTGACAAAAGACTATTTTGCTAATTTTTTCTTTTTTTTTTTTTTTTTCTAGACTGGGCTCAGAGTTGGCACAAGAGGCCTAGTAGCAAAGCAGACCAGGGAGTCCAAGTCCCAGTCTTCATCCCTCATGCCAATAGCCTTCTGGTAGCATTTCAATATGTGGAAGTATACTAAGGTCGTAAAAAAATTCTGTCAAAATGTTTCTGGTTTGGAAGAAAGTTTTTGTCTCATGTTCTTGATATCTATATTTCAAATCTTATTTTTTGTAGTGAAAATCATATATTTCTTTATGAATATCATGATATTAGAACTGTTCATACAAAAAGCATGGTTAGAACGAGTACATTGAGTTGTGTTGAATGTCCACTAGCAGGCAGCAAGCCTGAACAAATTCAAATTAAAGCAGTAGACAAATTTGTTGATCTGTTCTTCCTGGTTCAGACATCTTTCTCAAAAGAGTAACTATTTAAGGCTATTTCAAAGCAAATTCTTTCTTAAATCCTTTTAGCTGGAGGAAGCCACTATAGAAAGTTCTGAGAAACATTACAATGCCCCATTGCAACACAGCAACAGAACTGTAAGTTTATGTAATTTACCTCTGTTAAGCAAATCTGCTTTTCTAGACTTTTTTAGTTATAATACTCTTGATCACATTATTGCCAGGGAAGCTAGCACTGCATAGTCTCATTTCTCACTCATTACTGGAGAAAGAGCCTGTTTTCGGTGGGATAGGACTTTTCTAAAATTGAACCATTTGTACTGAAATATTCTATGCCAGAAGGCTGTCTCAGCATGAATTAGTAATTATCATAAAGTGGGGCTGATGACAGTAATTTCAACCAATATTCTTCAGGAGGAAGATGGAAAGAGTGTATCTCCATTTTAAAATGTCACTCTTTGGGGGTTTTTTGTTGTTGTTTTCGTTTGGTTTGGGGTTTTTCTTGTTTTTTAGGGTTGGTGGTTTGGTTTTGGTTTTTGGAGGTTTTTTTGTGTGTGGTTTTTTGGGTTTTGTTTGGTTGGTTAGTTGGTTGGGTTGGGGTTTGGGGTTTTGTTTGCTTTTTTGCTTATTTGTGTGTTTGTTTTGTTTTGGGTCTAGTTGAAAAGACTACTTTTTGGAACAGGAATTGAAATTATGCAGGAAAACCTCTAGAATTATATGGCTTGTGCAGACTCAATGGAAATATATCTGCATTTGGCCAAACCTAATCCCCCCAACAAACTGTAGTTTTGATAAGTAGCTGTGAATTTTTGTGTTACAATTATGCATGAGAAAGCAAAAGCATTTCCAGTTAGGACTTTTATTTGCCTTTGAGCTGTGTATAAATGGAGAGTTCAGGAATGTGGAAGGGTTTATGGCACTGGATACATGCACTGTGACTCCAGGCCAAGAACTCTGCTCACATCAGTACACCAAGAACCTCTTCCTGGTGTGTAGTGCAAAAAAACAACACTGGGGTCCTTGTGAACAGCCATCAAAATCGTATAAATACCCTTTGGAAACAGAGCCACACATTTGTCAGAAAAGAAAAAAATGTTTGTTGGATCAGTGTTCCCATGCCGTATCCTGGGGGAGGATTTGACTTTAACTTTTTTGTGTGTGTGTGGTGACATTTAGCAGTTATGCTGTAGGGTTTTTCTTTTTTATTTTGGTTGAGTTTTTGGTTGTGTTGGGGTTTTTTCTTCCTTTTGTTAGGGGCTTTGTGGGTTTTTTGCTTTGTTTTTTTGTTTTGTTTTGTTTTTAGAAAAGTAGTCTCACTCCTTCAGATGGTTATTTCTCAGATCACATAGCAATACTTAGGTATCCATATGCTGCCAGCTGTGCCAGCCTTTATCTGCCTTACCTGTTCTGTTGCTCTTACTGGTTTACTTGACATTGACATACGTCAGGAAAATTTCCTGAAGACTTTAAAATTTGTTTATGGGCATCCAGTGTTTGAAACTTGTTGTATACATAATTTCCATTGCTACTTGTATTCAGAATAATAAGCCAATTTTTTAATTCATTAGAAGTTTGTTGATAATTCTGAGACAAACTTTGCAAAAAAAGAGAATTAGTTTAGTCAAAAAATACTGTCTCTCAAATGTGTGTCTTGTCCTTAAATATAAACATGAGAAAGAAAAAATTTAATTGGCTAAGACTATAGGTGAATATTTCAAAGGTTATTTTGATTTATATTGCTTCCTTTTCCAAACATGAGTCATGAAATATATGTAAAAGAACTGCACTATAATACAATTTTCCTCAAAAAATTTAGCTCTGTTATAGATAGAAGCAGAGCATCTCTTGTCTTTCACACAATAGAGTTAAAAAACCAAACTGCTTTGAAAAGGAAAAAACATGTGTGAGGAAATTCAAACAGAAGAAAAATGCATCTACCAATGTATTTTTTTTTATTTAAAACATCAGCTTTCATGGGATTTGAGGGACTATTATTGCAAAAAAATTACTGTCCCAAATTTATACTCACTTTCATTTTATAATTTACCAGCTGTGGAACTCAAAGTAACTTTAAGACATTAATGAAGCACACATTATATACAAAACTCGGTAGAAACTGTTACCTTTGTAGTTCAGATGATGAAATGGAGGTTAGATATACCCCAAGTGATGTGTAAATTGCACTGGACACTTGTTCCTCTTTCCTGCTAGCAAATCCTTTCACGGTCAAAGCCAAGTAAAATAGACTGAAAAGGAGACATTGAGGGGCAGTGGAAGACAGAAGTTGACTTGTGTGTTTCTTTGGGAGATAACAACAATGCTTACCTAGAATCATAGAAACATAGAATGGTTTGGGCTTAAGGTTCGTGGTCTTAAAGATCATGTAGTTCCATCCCTGTTACAATGTACAGGGACACCTTCCACTCAACCTGGAACACCTCTGGGGATAGGGCATGTCCTGTGTCTCTGGGCAACCTGATCCAGTGCCTCATCACTGTCATTGTAAAGAATTTCTTCCTAATATATAATCTAAACCTACTCTCTTTCAGTTTGAAGCCATTTGCCCTTGTCCTCTACATTCTTTTGTAAAAAGTCCCTCTCCATCTTTCTTGTAGTCTCTTTTCTGGTACTAGAAGGCTGCTGTAAGGCCTGTCGAGAACTTTTTCTTTTCCAGGCTGAACAACTTCAACTGTCTCAGCCTGTCTTTAGAGAAGTGCTCCAGCCCTCTGATGAACTTAGTGATCCTCCTCTGGACTCATTCTAACAGGTTCACGTCTGTCTTATGCTGTGTTGGATGAAGCACTCCGAACGGGGTCTCATGAGAGCAAAGGGGGAGAAGCACTTCCCTCAGCCTGCTGGCCACACTGCTTTTGATGCAGCTCAGGACACATTTGGCCTTCTGGGCTGTGAGTTGTTGGCGCACATCATCTCCAAATATCATTAAATCTCTCAGTATTTCTATTTAATAAATATCATTAAATCTCTCAGTATTTCTATTTAATATTGAATAAAAATGAGCCGAAATAAAGAGCCTCTTTTTTAAAAAGGGAAAGCATTGTATATTAATACATATACAGGTAGATAAGAGTCTTAGAATATCCAATGAAAAATTCCAATTTTCTTTCAGAATCGTTTTTGTTCAACTGGACAGTTTTACATACTGGGATTCACATACACTCATAGTATTTTGAATGAATGCAAGTGCCTTTATATGTATAGAAAAGAGCTCCAAAACATGAAGTTGGTCCAAATCATAGACTTTGAATGATCTTGAAAAATATACAAATATTTTATAGAAAATTCTTCCATTACTTTTATATAGTTAGGACACACCTTTGTAAATTGGAAATTTGGATGTGACAAATGGCAGACAGGGTTGGTAAGGTCAGGAAGACATAACATAGAGGGAAAATTTCAAAAGTAAAGAGAAATTTGATAATAAAGATACAAGTAAAATTTTCAAGAGATCTTTTCAGAGGAAAAAAAGAAATAGTGTTCTGCTTTCATGAAAGTTATCATAAATAAATACCATTTTTTGTTCTGAGAAAAATTATAGTGCCTTTATCATGATCAAATAACTCAGTACAATGTTATAAATGACAAGAGTTTTATTTACTTTTTTTAATTCTCCTCTCTTCCGTTGGATGCCTCAGAGATTTTTGAAACCAGTAAATTGATAAAAATAAAGCGAGTCAATAAACATGTAATACAGAGCTTAGATTTACACAATTTGAAACTAAGCAGATTTATATAAGAAAGTAGCTTTACAATAAATTTAATTAACAAGCCCATTCATGTTCTGTATCATTATTAAAGAGTCTTGCATTATGCAAAACCTGTACTTAGAAAACATTTCTATACAAAACTTTTCTTTGGTCTGGAAATATCCGTTAAGAAATTCTACACATCCCTTACTGTTGTGACTGTGGGGTAAAAATTATAAAAACAGATGTTAAGATCATCTGCAGTAGAATTTTGTGTCTGTGGCTGTCCCAAAACAAACCAATACAACTATCCGCCCTTCATAAGAAAGGTGTAATCAATGAACCAATGAGCTTTTGTGTGTTACTATGTTTTAATAAGTATTCTTAATGCACTTTGGTGAAGGAAAAAATCTTGACATGTGTAGTGGTTTGAAAGCAAAACAAATGAGAGGCTCCAAGTCAGAGATACAATTTAATAGGAAGAAAGGAATGAAAGTAAAATAAAATAGATGCAATAATACAAAAGACTACTGACAGAGTCAGGATACAACCTGAGCAGAGTGATGGAAGCAGTCCAGATGAGGTGGTCTTCCTGAAGCAGTGATCCTGTAGAAAGGTCTGGTAGCTCTGGTCCTCTGGGAATCCAGTGGGTAAGGGCTGCTTGTACTGTCCCAAACCCCAGATTATATCCAGGTGGGAATGCTTGGTTCCTCTCTCTGGGCGGAGCATCTCCCAATGGGATGATGAGTCATGAAGAGGGTCCTTGATGGCCCATTAAACAGAGACAGCTCTCAGAGGGGGTTATCTATGAGTCATGGGCAAGGCATTTGATGGGCCATTAACAGAAGATAGCCCTGAGGGAGGGGGCCCGGGAAGAGCACTGCTCCAACAATTGGATTCGACAGTTCATTAAGATGGTGATAGAATACTTTGTGCACATCCTACACTTCAACCCAGGACAACATGAAAAATTAATTCAAATTTAAATTTTCAATTCAGAATCAAACCTTTTTCCATTTTTAATCATTATATGTGCATTTTACCAATTACAGACTCTACTAGGCTTCATGTTAATTGTGTAGTTGGCCTGTTTGCTCTTAACACATACTTGTCTTTTAACTCCCTTTGTTTCTACCAAAGACTGACAGTGTCATCTGATGAGTCAAGTGGAATGATATGCCACTTCAGAGAGACTTGGTATTAAGTGTTCAGAGTGACTTAGACTTCAGTGTTTCAACAAAATGAGGGCTAGACTGTTGTGTGTGCTTCAGTGCCTCTCCAGTTCCCTTGAGGAACTGAGGTAAAAACATCTCAGCACTCACTTAAACTGCTCTATTTCTCTCACATGACTGAAAAATAAGTTAGAGAACGAAAGGCTGGGCTGTTCCCAGAGTACCAGAGAAACTGAAAGATGCAGTAACTTTATTTCTGATCTACATCATTCAGTATAAGTAGGATTTGTGCAGTACCCACTGTTCATATCCAAAGGTGCATCAGAAAGAGGGTAAGTCAAAACAAAATATTTGAGTTTCCCACAGAAATTGGTCTAAGCACTATGTCATCAACCAGAGTCATATAGAAACTTTTGGTCTGATGGGAAGTATCACTGCCTGCGAACCTCACCACATGCTGGGACAATAGGGGTGTGTTTTGAGCTAGTCCCTGAAGGGGCTGCAGCTCAGCTGCCCTCTTGGAGTTTTGCCATTAGAAATAGGAAGGCAACATCTTCTGACATCAGAAATCATCTTCTGATGGCTGTGTAGGTAATTGTGACAGCACTTACCCCACTCTGCAGTGTCCCTAAGCCAGGGAGGAACACTCAGCATTGCTGTATCCCTGCTGCCATGTGCTACACACTCTGCTGTATGAAAAATTCATGATACACTTGTACCTGCTCAGTTCTGGTACACCACCATAGTCTGCAGAGCTCCACCACTAGATAAAAAGATTTGGTCAGACCCGCCTCACAAATAATGTTTCTTGTCTGTGCTTGATTTCTTCTCTACCTTTACAATGAACCCTATTGTTATATGCCTTGGGTAAACAGCAGAACACTCAGAGCTCAGCTACATCTCTTGGACTCAAGATAATGCCAGGAGAGTGAACCAGCAGGGTTTTTTATTGCCTTCAAATGGACAGGCACACAGACCACATTATAGATTTCTGCATTTTGGGCTATAACTTGATCCATGGCCTTTGTATGGATTTCATTTTTTTTCCTTGATAAGTCTGAATTTCTATGAGAAAAACAACACATAGCCTTGTGCTGCAACACAGTTCCAAATATTCAAACAATTTACACAAACTGAGGGGACAAATGTAGAAATTATGATAAAATTGTAACAATGAGTCACATAGACCAACTCCCCACATTCTTCGGTGACATAACTCCTCTGACTTCAGAACATACTGACTAAAGTTAAGCATCAATGCCTTTATCATGTTCTTTCACTCAGAGCAAGTAAATGACTCACAGCAGTTTGCTTAAAAACAAAATCACGTTTTGCAGTCACAAATAATTAGTGATTAAGCTTCGGTGATACATTTGTTTATCATCTCGATTCAAGGTATGGTTGGTGCCCCTAGAGCTTAGCCTGACATTTGTTCATGTAGTGCCTCTCGCACAGATCACTTTTTAAATGTGTACATAGTAATTTGTTATTTAAGCTGTGGGGTACTTAATTTATGTTGTGTTATTTCTGCTCCCTGTTTCACTACATTTGGAAAAGATTAAGACTAGAAACACAAATACCAATGCAAACTGAGGCTTGAACAAACATTTCTGACATTTTCTTTGACGACAGTCTCTCAATCAAAAATCATGATTCATATTGTGTGAATAAATTTAGTACTAAAGAATATTAGAACAAAGATTGTTTTGCCTGGACAGATGTTCATGAGTAGTTTCTCTCTGTTCTCTCTTAACAGAATTTTAGCTAAAACACCAGTCTATGGAGGTGAAAATATTTTTGTTTTTACAGAACATGTGATACATACTTCAAGACAATTTCAAGAGGTAAATTTAAATTTTGTTCTTTTTAATATTTTTAATAGAGTCCAATCTCTCCTACTTCTTATTCATCACTATTTTAGAGATATACAAATGAAATTTGAATATTTATGTATTGTCACTTGAAATTAGCTCTTCTCAGTTATTACTTCACAGTCATAATGAGGTGATAATGTGTCTTTGTATAATTCAAGAGCCAGCTGGATGATTCTTGTCTTTCCTGCAGTAGCCTAATGTTAATTCAGCCAATGGTTTTGATATGAGGAGAGCTGTATTTGATGTTTGTTAATTTATTCTATGTGACTTGCTTATTATGGCATAGTGAGTTTGGATGACTGCTACTTCAAAATGAATGTAGTGCATTCTCGTATCATTTGGTCCATCTAAATCATGTCTTACTAAATCCTATTTAAGTGATCATAATTATTTCCTTTTCATTAGACATATATATTAATATATATTACCTACATGCTTTTTCTCTTTCTCTCCAATTTATGAAAACTCAAACTGTTAAAGTCAGCAAACAGGAAGGCATGCAAACATGATTTTTAAAAACTATAATTGTAATTAAAGGAAATAATGAAGTATACCAGACACAAATGATTTGAAATGCAAAGGGAAAGGAGAAAAATAATGCTTCCTGACATCAGGGTAATTAAGCATATCATAGCCTGAAGACTGGAGTTAGTAGCATACCATGGCTGTACCCTCAGCTTTATGTTTTTCCTAGCAGAATCATTTTACCTTCTTGCCTCATAGTCAGTGAAGTCTTAATAAGTTCATGTATTACTGATGATGTCTCTGACATGAAGAATTTTTCAATAGGATGAAAATGGTATAATCAGTTAGTTAGTGAGGGGATAAAAAAATAAATTCTTTGTTCTCTTGTCTGATATATGTGCTTTGGCTGGGTTTAGAGATGGGATTTCTGAAATACTTGCTCTGTTACCAAGTAGGTGCTTTTTTTTTTTCCCTCCCCAGCCTGTGATCTGAATTGATGCTGTGAATTGGTCAGAACAAGGAAATAAAAGGGCATGTCCAAACTGTAAGGCTTGAAAGAGCATTAATTTCCTGCAGCAATTCTTAGATTTTATTCTTAGACTATTTGCCTGACTTTTTTCATTTATCTCTTTTATCTTTTCTCTCATCTTCACTTTCTTTTTCAACAATTTTGATTTTGCAACTGAAGAAGAATGTTACAAAATTTAGGGGGAAAGAATGTTACGTCATAAATATCTTAATTGCTTTTCTGGTGATTTATAATGAAAAAGAAAACATTCCAAAATTCTTAATGCCTTTCAGTGTTCAGTTACAAAAAATACTTCCTCTTTATTCTTCTATGTGACCAATGTATTCCTGGATTTGTGGACTCTGCAGTGATCCTTACTCATTTTGGCTGTCATTTTGTTTGTTCCTTGATATCCATTTTCCTGAAATCTTCCTGAAAATTGTCTAAGCTTTCAGATGATGTGTGGCAGGTGAATTGGTGGGGCAGGACTGCCAGAAATCTGATAGTGGAATTCTGAATTCAAAGTTTAATAAGTATGGAAACACAAAGCTGTCAAGTGCAATATTTTGCTAGAATTTGTAATGTCTTATTTTAGTGCAGCAAGATTATCAGGTGTGTTTCTTTTCCTTACATTCACTCTTCTGTGCAATATGTGTAAAAAAGTGAGATTTTTAAGAGTGGTTCTGAACAGAAAAAGGTATCAGATGTGCAAACATCTGAAAAAGAAGCAAAATAATTATGGCTGCATCTATTTTACTAAAGAAAATAGAGCCAGGGATCACCCTTTGGCCTTGAAGCCAAGAGGCACAAGCTGACCAACACTGAGCCTCCCATGTGTTCTACATATCACCCACCTAGGCCCAATATACTGTCATTTTTTAGGGCAGTTTTGTTAATTTAGAGCTCCTGAGATAATGTGAATAGCATGTCATGATTTCTAACATGAAGCTGGGACATGAGATTCATTGATGTCTGGCATCAGATGAATGTCGGTATTAATGGGTATAAATTCTGATGCTGGAAGACCATGGAAAGAGCCTGTTTTGGTTATCTCTCAGTAGTAGAAACCTATGTAGGGTGTTTGCTCTGACTCAGGCCTGTGCACTGAGACAGTGGCTGTTGGTTCCAAACTGTGCAGAGAGCTTGAACATTCAGCAAGACAATGCTTGAGCCTGCTATCCCTCCCTTTTTATTCTGCACTTGTTGTGCAGACTGTAAAACAGTCTAAGAATACTTCCTCCCAAGATCTATGTGAATGTGCTGGGGTAAAAGTTTAACCTGTCTGATAGCACAAAACACAGTCCTAAATGTCTTAGTGATCCACTGGACAGTCCCAGAAGAATGTTCTTCACTTAAAAATCCACTTTCCCATCTTCTGGGCCTGCTCAGCTTTCATCACTGCATATGGCTGTACCAAAATCTAATGACTGCTTTGAGGGATGCTACACACCTCAGAACTGAGCTTTCAGGTATTGTTTCGTATGCAGGGTCTATTCACTGGGCACTGCCTTTCGATGGAATTTCAACTGTTGCTCATTTGATACTGAAAACTTCCTGAATTGTTTTAAATAAAAAGCTGTGGACACATAAATTTGAAAAAACCGTATTTTCTTGTAGTTTAGATGGCATTAGCAGGATAATTTTAATATCTTTTGGTAATTTGCTTTAGGATTGAAAACAACTCAGAAAAATTTTATTTGCTTTAAATTCTTTTGGGATTTATTACAAGCTTTATTCAACTCTGTCCCAATGCATTTTTTACCTAACAGGCTATGGTTTTTTTTTTTTCCAAATTACCAACCCAGATGAATTTTTTTCATCAAAAGGGTTTAATTCTCTTAGCATAACAATTAGGTTGATGAGTTCTAAGTGTAGACAGATCCAGCCATCCTAATAGAGTTAATTACTTCTGTTGCATTAAAATGGTTTTGGAGGGATTTGCCTAGGCACTAGCTGTGCCATTTGCCACAGCTGTCTGTGGGCTGGGAAGTGTTGGACAGTCTGATTAGAACAATGATTAATGTCTAGAATAACCCTGTAAGACACACAAAAGCCTTTGTATCTCGAGATATTTGGGAAAAAATTACACAATCTGGCATACTTGTCTTTTAGAAAACAATTGTCTCCAAGATGCCCTGAAAACAGGTGAACACCCAACAGGGGATATCTCAATCTGTTGGGCAGAAGTCTGCTGAATACCTAATAGTGGTCAAAAAGACATCTAAAAAAAATTAGGTGCTACAGTCAATAATTCTTTGTCACTTTTTTACCGAATTGGGTAAATAAGAGATTTAGAGAAGAATTGAAAAGTTCCATAAAATAAGTAGGGATAAACAGAAAGGTTGTACAGTGGACTGACAATCTTGATGACAGCAAGACTGATACAGTAATGTAAGACTGAAGGGTAACAAAGCCCGAGACTCCTGGAGGAGGCTGCAGGAAATTCTGCCTCTGACTTTTGTTGCTTGAGTCCTTGATAATGTATTGTTGGAATTTATAGCTGTTCTTTTCTGAGAGAAATCTTTCCAGGAGGAGGCAGCTCCAAATCCAGTGTAATCCATTGTGGAACACAAGAGGGAACATGCTCTAAGCTACCCTTGGGAAAAAAAAAAAAAATGTACTGAAAGCTAAAAGAAACTGTCTGTAATGGTTGAAGACACCAATAAACCAAAACTGGCTTGAAATAGTTCAGAAAACAAACCTCTTTTTTGAGCTAACACCACAGTTACTCATAGGAGAGTTCAGACAGAAAATATTAAAGAACAGAAGATTTGTTTTAATGGAGAAAAAAAAATGGGAGGGAAATCTTTGAAGGTGCCTCATTCATGTGTGTGTAGTCTGCAGTTTTGAGAATTCACACACAAGGGTACATGCAGTACCCTTTCTGCAGTACATGCAGAAAAAGACATTATTTGAAAACATATCTTGGCTCATGAAATACCAAAACATCAGTCTTATGTTTTCCTTGTAATGTTTATATATGTTACGGTTGACTCATTCAATTTCTAAGCACTGACATCAAAAAAAAAAAAGAAAAAAAGCCCCCAGAAAACCAAGTTGATATGGATATCAGGAAGAACCATTATGGTCTAGGAGAATGCCAGAAATAAGCTGACAATCTAGAAAATAGATGTGTGGAAACATAAGAGGTACAGAAAAAGAATGACATTACAACAATATTTAGAATCCGTGTGCTTTGTACTCAAGGAAAAAGAAATGCATTCATAAATGTTATTTTCACAAGGAATCATTAAAGTTTTCATCTGATCTCCTTCATATTTTCAACCTAACTCCTTCTTTTGTAAATTATATCTTTCTACTTCAAAAAACTGATTCTTTCCAATAATAATTTTCAAAGAACGCCTTTTTTTTTTTTTTTTTTTTATTTTTCCCCCCCAAAAGTTATTCACTCATATCAGGAAAAACTCAAAAATTACTACAGTTAGAATAAAGACTTGCCTTCTCATTGAGGGGATGACCTTTTCACATGCTCTCCAACTTGGGAGGAATGCCAAGACTGCTGGATTTCTCTAAGGATCATAATTCTCAAAAAGGAAGCGAGAGTGGCAAATTTAGTAGAAATTAACCCAAATTGTGATCTTTATTATTCTCGGGGAAAATATTTCAACAATATTCTAAAATATTTTAGTGCAGAAAAGGGTATTGCTGGAGACTGAAGGACTGTCTTTGGGTAGGTGTCGCCAGTCTGTAGTCCCAGAAACATCTACAAGGTGGTGAGACAGTGCCATCCAAAGGAAAAAGAGTGACCTCTGAGGCAATGCATTGCCTGAAGAGGACTTGCAGACATGTCTCATCCTCTACGGCTCTCAGACGAAGAACAAGCCCTGCTCTGTTGGCTGCAGAGTGTGTCCAGGGGCACCAAGCTGTGGGCACACAGATATTACCTGGTCTACAAGAACCATTAGAGGCAGAGTGTGAGGCAGAGGTCTTCTGCTGTTTACTGCCTGCTGAGGTTAATCCTAGAATGAGCCCTGCTTCTTCTCACCTTCAGACATTTCAATCACTACACTGTAAGTGTCTCACTTGTATTTTCCATTCTTTCAAAATGCTAATGTGTAATTGTTAAAATTATTGGTGTGAAAATTGCTGCAAAGTGTAGTTTCCAAAGGCTCAAAATTCAGATGACTCAAACTTGGTCCTTTTTCTTAAAAACCTTATTTTTCATTGAGGCAACTGCTTATATTATCGGTCTTTCTTCATTTCCTTTTTATGGTGTTTAAAATTAAGATTTTTAAAAGTACAATATATGAAAAATAATCTCTTTCCTACATATGAAACTGCCAAGCAATTTTATTCTCCTTTTCTATCACTCTCTTTTATTAATCACACTGAGATTTCTGCCGTACCTGACATGAAAATTAGTGTTATTCTGCATCTACTCTGAATTTTATGCAGCACAGTTATGTATGTACTTCTTGATGAAATGTTCAAATTGAACATTCCTCTTCTCCCTTAACTGCCACTTTTCTCCTTCTGTAAAAGACAAATCCTGTAGTGACTAACTTCCTTTCAATGAAAAATTTAACAGCCGTACTTTGCTTTAAAACCAATGAATGTTAAGCATTCAATATCTTGTTTTTTAAAGACTAGAATATTAGAGCTTTTTTTTCCCTAGAGTGTCAACTCTAAGGGTGATGTGCCACATTAAAATAAAAATACCTTAAATAACTGGTATCATGTGCCTAAATTCAAGAAAATGGTAGCATTAAATGTTTTGTTATTAGGTTAATTTGTCTTCTTTTACTTTCATAAAATAGTCTCAATGTCTTTTGTTTTAGGAGAAAATTTTTAAATTTCTCTAAAGACAGATGATCTTATAATTATTCTTTCACTTGTCTTTGGTGGTTGTGGCTAGGATAGAGTTAATCTTCTTCATAGTAGCTGGTATGAGGCTGATTTGAATTTTTGTGCTGAAAACAGTGTTGATAACACAAGGATATTTTCATTATTTCTGAGCAGTGCTTACAACATAAAGGCCTTTTTTTCTTCTCATCCCACCCCAACCAGCAAACTGGCTGGGGGTGCACAAGAAGCTGGGAGAGAACACAGCCAGGACAGCTGACTCCAACTGACCAAAGGGATATCCCACACCATATAGCATCAGGACATAAAGCTGGGGAAGAAGGGGAGGACATTCAGAGCAATGCCATTTGTCTTTCCAAGTAACTGCTGTGCTGTGGAAAGCAGTTGCTTAAAAATTGAAGAAATTTGTTAGTGTCAAGCCTTTTTTTTTTCTGGAAATACAAAATTGAGCAAGGGTCTAGATTTGTTGAATGAGAGATGCATGAAAGGACAAAAGATATTCAGTATGCAATAGGTGAAGTGGGTGAAAACAGAAGGAAACATCCCTGCTGTCTAGGGATGTGTCCTGCCAGTGTTTCACTTAATTTAATTCCTTTCCAGGAAAGTCTTGAGAGATTCTGCTCTTCAGCTCCTGACCTAATGGTCAGTTATATGTCTGTGTTAGTTTGTATAAATACTGGGCTGTGAGAAAGACATGTGCCTAGAAATACCTTCTCTAGCACCAACCAGATACAGCTGGGTATATAAAGATGATTTCTGGGGGAACAACTGTGCCCACCAGTCTAGAAAGGCTTCCCATGGTGAGATGCTATGGCTTTCTTCTCCACATTTATCAGAGAAGAAACTATAACTTTACCACTCAAGATGATTAACTGCAAAAAGACACACATCAGCATCTGCGACACAAAGCTGAACTTAATGAAAGCTGCCACCAGACTTCAGAATTTCTTATTTGTTCCAGTGATAGCAGTATTGTTTGGAGCTCTGTCACATAGGAATGGCAGAGACAGTAATTATAAAGCAAAGAGAATAGATGAAAAGGACTTTTTCAGGCTGAGGAATGTCCTTTAAAACCATTCAAGATTCTCCAAAAAAATGAGGCAGACATAAAAAGATTTTTACCATATCCTCATTGGGCTACATTTCCAAAGAGAAGTTGCAGAGAGCAAAATTTTAATGTCCTGGACTTTACTTTCTTCATATTACCTGGAGAATTGGGAGGAATCAAAATTCCCTGTATCCATTTCCATTTGGAACAAACTAATTGCTGTTATCTTAATGGTTTTCACTTTAAGCACTTTATAATTTCAATAGCTGTAAATACAGTCATAGCAGCATAATGTAACATTGCCTTCTGATTTCTAATAAAATATTTCTTAAATTATGTCATCCAATTATTCCCTTTGGCTTATTGAAAATTCCTTAAATCACTCTTAAGAAAAAAATCTTGCAATCCATGAAAAGATAAAATAATTTAAGGAAAATAAAGTCCTTGTTTAATCATGAATAACCATGTCATTATCTATCCCCTGAAGTCTGGAGCCTGTCAAACCAAATTAAACCAAACCAAAACTAAAACAAAATAAAACCCCTAAACATACAACAACAAAGTGTTTTTACAATAATTTTCACCAAAAGGTATACCATATACTATGGTGCATTTTCAAAATTAGAATCATACTGACTACCTCTGTTTCTAAATTCTCGGAAGTACTTTGATTTTATAAGGTAGAGTAAAAATGAAACAACTGCAACTGCTCGTTCTGTTTTTCTGTCAGCACCCAGCTGATCACCAACAGCAGGGAATGTGACTTAGGGCATCTGATTATGACCATGTGACATTTTGCAAACTGAAATATTTTTCATCATAAAAGCAAATAGAGGTGGTAACTGGACCCATGGAGTGAATATTGGTACATGCTTACATGCTTCATCACCTCATCATTTTTCTGTCAATTTTCAAAGACTTCCAGCTATAGTTCATGTTGTTTTTTATTTTTCAGTCTTCAAATCACAGCAACATGGTGTCCATAGGGAGTCATTCTGTTCACCTCTAAAGAGAAAATAATCGGGGTCTGGAGAAAATTCTTTGGTTTAAGAGTAAGCTCAAATTTTGTTAACATCAGCACAGTTTATCCATCACATGCAATTTGTCAAGACCTTGACCCTCCATTTACGTTATTTGTTAGATCTTTTGCTCAAAAATAATCTGTAAATTGCAGAAAAAGCACAAGTGAATGTTGCTTCAATAGGAAACTTTCACAGGAAGGAAGTCTGTTATTAAAAGAGGAAGTGGCCCTGGAACACACAAAACCAATCTTTATGCCTTTAGCAGGTGTCCTAAGAACTCAAGGGAAAGGGGAGAACTTACATAAATAAGTGCCTAAACATTGAGCCCGTATAGTCTGCCTTCACAGACCATATTTTCCAGACCGTGATCTTTTTATGTCTCCCCCACTGTCCTCAATCAGTCTATGCCCTTCCTGGAAAGGCTTTCCAGAACTGTTCCAGACTGCATGCTACCCTAGATAAAACCATCCCAATGAATTGGAGAGGTTATTTCCCTAAATAAAATGAGGATTTTTTAAGTGTTATAGAATTGTGTTTGCAGTGGAAGAGTATCACCTTTTTACATTCATCTTGAGCTTCTAATTCATGTCACCAACAGCTCTAATTATGAAGAGGAGCTTCCCAGCTTGTTCCCCAGTTCACGTCGTTGTATGCTTTGTTACCTAAATGTAGAACTTTGTAGTTGTCCTTTTTGAATATCCTATGTTTTTTCAGCCCACTTTTGAATTTGCTAATTTGACTTCGAATTTTGTCAGTGGTAGTGCCTTTCTCCCAGCTTGGTGTCTTTTGCAAATGTAATGAACATCCATTAGCTCATCATACAGTCCATAGGGAAAATGCCTTGATGAAAAATCTCTAGATGATAAATATATACAGAACGTCAATAAATCAAATTTAACAGAAAACTATTAATAAGTGCACTTCCAGCACAACTCAGTAACTTCTCTACTCCCTTTTCTCTACCCACTTACCACACCTTAGCAGTTCTTCAGCTTGGACTGAGTTGCTCTCCTTCCCTTACAATAATAAAATAGGGAGCTTAGTACAATTCATCATGTTCCAATTTCAACGTCTTCAGTGCAGATATTTATTCATTTCATGTTGCCCTTATTGTTGACAGAGAGAAGGTATTTTAAATGCACAACACCTTTAGTCAGCTCTGAATAACTTTCTTAAAATGTTGTGGGTTGCTTTCAAGATTTTTTTCCTCTATTGACTCTAAGAAGGAGCATTAAACTGAATGTGGACCTCTGAAATGTGAGTTGTATGAATTTTGCGAAGTCTCACAAGTGTAACCAAAGTCAGATTACATCTATCACTTGCCTGATTTACAGAGCATCTCATGATAATAACTTTTTGATTAAATTGATTTGATTTACTTAACAACAGAGATCTTCCAAAACCTTTTAAAACAGAATTTACTAATTTACTCAAAACCACTTATAAAGTCAAAAACTATCTTAGAGATGTTCCTGTAAATATTTAGATAACGATTTAAACATGTATTCAGGACTCTTACCAAGATATGCCTTGGTTCTTAAAAATAAATAGATTTTAAATTCTATTTAGCATGGCATATAGAATTAAATAGAATAAAGGAATCAAGTAAAATTTTCAGACTTAAATATTACTTCTATCTTTCAGCAATGTAGAAAACAAAATCCTGCATGAATATTTGTTTCTCCTCTGTTAGTCTCCTCCTTTTTGCCGACTTGTTTCTTGCTGAAAAAACATTTTTTCCTTTATGGGGAAAAGAACAGAGGGGGAAAGAGGACTGAGGGTTCAATCCTTTAATTAATCCATAGCAGTGTTTTTTTCATAAAAAACCCCCAATATTAACCTTTTATGAGATATCCTGTATTTGTACTTCAAAAATAATATATTTTTTGTTGACCAACAGAAAACCTTTACATAGTCAAAGTTCTGTGTCCACTTTAGCTTCAGCAACCAACGTCTGAGAAAACTGTGTATTACCCTAGTGATTTGATGGCCTCAATATACAAGAAGAATAAGGTTTCTATATGAAGTAACATGATCTATTAGCTCTATAATTTATCGAGTTAAAACTGACAAGTTTTCAAGAAATTTTCCTTCTCACAGATTATTTTTACTATCATCATCAGCAGCAGCAGCATTATTATCATTATTACTGAAAATATCATCATTAGTTGTATCATACAAGCAACAAGTAAACTTCATGTGGTCCTGAAAAATATTGTTTTGAAAACTATGCACTCTTCACAAGAGAATAGTTCTATGAATCTTTTAAAAATCATTACAGTGAATAGTACATAATGCACAGTACATAAAAATGTGGTGATAAATAAGGCATTGCACACATATTCATGTTATAATTCACTTAGAAAAGGCTATATTTTATTTTTACATAGAGAAACGTATCTGAAAAGTGCTATGAAAATTTTATGTCCATGAAACAAAAAATGCCACTAATTATAAATGCCTCCTAATGCAAGAAATACTGAAAGCTTTTCTTTCTGTCTTAACAAACTGTAATGGAATTTTTGAATCAATTCCTGCAGCCATAGGAAAAGCTGTGAATTTTTTTCAGAATGCTGCTACTAGAAGCAATTAAGCTGCCGATAATTAGACCTCATAGATTTTTCCAGGGTTATATGTGTCCAGGGAACATACATTTTCATTGATTTGAGGGAGAGTCCTACACAATGAATGTCATTGAGATTGCTTGGTTGAACTAATATTTCTTTAATTTCGTTGACTTTTTGAATTGGTATGCATTTTTCCTAATCCTACCATTTGTGTCTTTTAGAATATACACAACAACAAAGAAAAATTAGAAAACCTACATGAAAGACAGCAAAACAATCAAAGCAAAAAATTGTAAATCACTGAAAATCAGATTCACTCTCTATGGGTAATGACAGTTCTGTATTGGGGCACAGCATCCATTCTCTATTCATCACTGAGAATAAAAAAAGGCCTTTAAAAACAGCTTAGTCTAGATATCAATTAGTTGGTTAAAACTGGGGGAGATTAATTCCACCATGGCTTTTCTGTGCCTTAACTCCCCTAAAAGAAGAGAAAATGCCATTTTCTACTGCCTCAATATTTGTACAGATGACAATGGACAGGTCTCAGCTGAGCATGGCACACTTTTCTTCTGGAAGCAAAGAGAGACTTCAGGGAGCTAAGGATCCCCACCTTGTTTTCCCAGGGTAGTGACTAGTATCTGCTGGAAGGCTCCATCTTTTCTTCTGCTCAGGAAGAAAAGACAGATTCAGCTTTCTTATCATTCTTTCCCCAAACACTTCTACTCCCAAAACTCAACTCTTCAAATTTCTGTTTGTAATTTGCTGCTTTATACAAATTAAGTAAGGTTTTGTTAAAAAGAAATTCTACAAGATCTTTTTCCCATTTTCCATCTCATTCTGGTCTTGTGGGCTTGGAGTTCTTTTGTTTAATTGGTTGGGGTTTTTTGTTTGGTTTGGGGGGTTTTTTTTGCTTTTTTTTTTTTTTTTTTTTTTTTTTTTGTTTGTTTTGTTTTGTTGTTTTTTTTTTTTTTTTGGGGGGGGTTGGGTTTTTTTGGTTTTTTAATTTAGAAACATGACATAGCAAGTACAGAAATAGTCACACACCCATCTTGTGAAGTAATTTGCAGTGTTTGAGCCCGCAGGAATGCTGCTAGTCACCAGTGTCTCATGATCTCCTAGGTGGATGCACACACTGCTCATCAGGATCCACTTGGGAGTGCAGCAGATGTTACTGAGAAGCGGATGCTCTAGGTAGAACCATGTAAGTTGCATTTTGAAGAGCTACACCATCTCTGTGCTGTCGACCTTGACTCCTGCAGCTGTCAAGAGAGTCAAAATTTGATAATGAAAGAACAGGGTTCTCGCTTCTGAACAATATGATCTTTTAAACATTTTTCATATTCATTAGTTTCAGAATTGCAAATATTTATTGAACTTTATTCTTATTTTAATATTTTTTCTTGTATATGAGGCAATTTAATGTTGTTCAAGGCATTCACATATTGCTAGGTTTCAGTTACCTACAAAAAGAAAAAGACCGTTTTTCTTGAATACAGCTCTTATGTTTTCCTCAGCAAGTCACAGATTATAACTGCATCTGCAACAGACATGAGAGTGACAAGGCACCAAATGACATTACCGCTTATCTTTTCTGACTGAAATTGGATTCATACCAAGCAGAACAGAGAATATAACCTGGCTTTGAAGTTCAATCCATCCACTCACATAGTCAAACAACCACATGGTAAAAAAAATTATCTTCACTAATAATTCATTCCCAGAATCAAAAGACCAGATTCTCACAGTAGCCAGGCCAATCTTCAGAACAGACACAATTAATACTTGCATATGAGTGAGAATAACTGAGTGTATTTAATAAAATATATGGATTCATCTTTTTCCTGTAGAGAACACGCAGCTTTTCCTGTGTCCATTTCTCTTAGGAAAAAATAGACTTCCCTATGAGAAAGAGGACTTGTAAAAGGAAATTGGTTTAAGCCACTTGTTTAACAAATTTAAGGATTGGTTTAATTAAAAGAGACAAAATATTTCATCAGAGGGTAGTTCAAGTATATGAGGAAGGTGAGGTGCCAAGTTATTCTCTATGAAAATTTTAGTTTTGAGTTGAGATTATGTGTGCAGGACTGGTTTTCCTCCAGAGAACCATAAGCCAAATTGAATCCAACTGAGGTGACCAACCTGCAGCAGGCAGCTGTGGCTGGTGCCACATTTGGTCTGGGCAATCTCCAAGATCCCTCCCACTTCTGCCATTCTATGTTGTCTGTGGCTCCATTATTTTGGACATTACAAGGGTCACTCATCTAAAATGACTCATAAAGAGCATCTTTTTTGGCCACAACACAAGGTGGTTGAAAGAACTGAAGACGTAAAATGTTGCAGGCTTGGAGGAGAATGGCTTGAAAGCTGCTTAGCAGAAGAGGATGTCAGACTGAACCAGCAGTGTGCCCAGATGGCCAATAAGGTGAATCATATTCTGGCCTGCATTAGAAATAACATGGCAAACGGGACCAGGGCAGTGATCATTTCCCTCTGCCTGGCACTGGTGAGGCTGCACCTCAGGCTGAATCCTGTGCTCAGTTTTGAGTCCCTCACTACAGGAAGGACATCAAGGTATCGGAGCATGTCCAGAGAATGACCATAGATCTGGTGAAGATTTTAGAGAACAAGTGGCATGTGGAGAAGCTGAGGAAGATGGGATTGTTTAGTCTGGAGAAAAGGAGGAAAACTTACTGCTCTCTAAAGCTATCTGAAAGTTGGTTGTAGCCAGGTGGGGGTCTATCGGCACTCGTGTCTCACATGAGGCACCAATTGTTGTTATCAGTGCTTGGCACCACTGGATGATGGATGCAAACTGACTGACACTGTCAGTTTGTTATCCTACAATAAAAACCTCATACGTTTCAGTGGGCTGAAAGGTACAGTTGGAAGGAAAGGATTGAGAGTGGGCTCAAATGGCTGATGCCGAAGATGGTGGCAAACATCAGTCCTTTATTATCCCACAGTAAAGCTTTCATACTTTTTTTCTGTTGATTCCTACAGGCAGCAACATTCAACATTTACTCCTTCTCTCTGCATGACTGGCTAAGTCCTTTCTGTCCCTTGAAGTACACCCTAGCCCTTTCTTCCCTGGCAGGACTGTCTGACCCTTCTTCCTCATAGCACAGCCAACAAACTCCAACTAACTCTCAACCAGCCAACCCACTCTTTTAGAATACCCATCCTTACTGGACATAACTGTGACCTATTAAGGGCAAAGCTGTTTCCATTCTTTGGTAATTAGTTCAGCTGCATCTCTTACAATCCATTTTTCCACTGGGGTTGGTCTCTTCTCCCATGTGAGAAGTGACAGGACAAGAGGAAGCAGCCTCAAGATGTTCTAGGGGAGTTTAAGAATTGTAAGAAAATATTAAGAAAAATTTCTTCACTGAAAGGGAGGTCAAGAATTGAAACAGGCCCAGGAAGTGGTGGAATCACCATCCCTAGAAGTGTTCAATAAACATGTAGATGTTGCACTACTAGAGACATGGTTTAGATGTGGACCTGGAAGTACTGGGTAAATGGTTGGACTCAATGGTCTTTTAATGACTCTATGATTCTATATTTTGTGAAACTGAAACCAACACTTAAAAGCAAATGCTTGATAATGCTGACTTCTTTAATTGTTCTGACCGACAGATAAAATACTATATCCAGAGTCATAAGTTATTCCTTGTGAACAGGATTCTTGGAAAGACCCTTCAAGAAATGTTCTGGACTGTACATCTTTTCAATAGCAACCAAAATCTTGAATCTTCATTGCACCTTAAATAAGATTGGAATAATGTTCTCTAAATAGGAATATGATCAAAATCTTTACATCTTCAGAAAACACTCAAAGGCACTATTGTGTTTTGCATTTGCACTTCAGCCTCAAGACTATCTCAGCATGGGAGCAAAAGCCTGGTCTTGATTTTGTCTAGTAAAATGCTATGAAGAGGTAAAGGATATTATATCCAGGGAAGAGCAGCAAAACAAAAAAAGTCTGCTTTCTAAAGAGCTAACTCACACCATTCTCTTTAAAATAAACATTTGATGGTTTTTGGATTTTATCTTACAGACCATATTTGGAATAGCAGGAAAAATTGAATGAAAGGAATTAAAAAAAAAAATCTAAGATCAAGATATCCTTCAGAATCCCCAAAATTTCAGATTATTATGCTCAGAATTAACCATGAACCATTAGTTTATGAAAACTAATAAAAGCAGAAATTATTGATGTAACAGAGTCCATGGTGACTTCTCACTGGCTGATGCCCTTGTGGGAAAAACATTGCCTGGAATGTCCCACCAGAATGAATAATCCAACAAAGACACATTTACAAATTTTGTCCAAAGTGAATTAGAAAAATTACCTGGACAATGAAAGCAGGTGTTTCTTAATTTCACTGTAGTATTAGCAGGGAAGTACTTATCTGTAACTAGCAGGAGAAAACCACTGACATCCATAGATTCTCTCTTATAGTACCTGCTATGAAACTTGAGCAAGAAGTGTCCAAGACATTTGTGTAAATCATGTATCCACCTAGCAGCATCCTGAGACTTTAAACAGTTAACTAGTCACTATTTTCTCATTATTTTCAAACATTCATTATTTGCCTTTTTCATTCCCTTGATTTAGCTTGTAAATTCTTTGTACCAAAGATAATATTTGTGCTTATATTTTTCCTTCTTTTTATAAACTAATAATTCCAAATCTTAAAATGCCACAATAACATAAAATACAGTTAGAGTCATCATAATAGAGATTAAATTAGAAAAAAAAAAAAAAAAACACCTGTAGAATTTGCTAGCAAGCAATTAGAAAGAAAATCAATAGCCAGACATGGTTCTATATCCATTTCCTTCCCTAAAAACATTTAATATATGCTTTCTGAATAGCACATTGATAGGCACTGGGTTATTTGTATTGGATTTGCACAGCCATAAAGTTATATGTAGACAACATGCATTGTACTTCTCCCACTCAAACTCCAGCAAAGAAAATTGAGTGCTTTAATAGTTCTCTTTTCCTGTTCTGATATTCAAAATTTGTACTAGAAATATTGAGCAATGTAACCAGGATCCGAGCATGAGAGAGTCAGAAGGAGAAACAAGAAAAAGGGTATCCTGTTATTCTGCCCTAACCATCAGAACTATCTCTGTCCTTTTATTTTGAGTTAGTGTAACTGAAGTGTACTATTAGAGTTAGACTGAACTGGTATGATTTCAGTATAATGAAGATATTCTTGTTGGTTATTGTCTTGGTTTAGATAGACAGGTGTCTGCCAGGGAAGATTGGAGTCTCCCTTGGAATATAAGCCCCTCCACCCCATCCAAATTATTACCAATTTGCAATTAAAAGGCTGTCAGGCAAAGATTTTGGGAATAGGTGTAGCAGCTCTTTACTAGGGATATAAAAATACAAATGTTGTAGTACAGAAGAATAAGCAAGCAAACAAACACACAAGAAATCCTAGAAAACCCTTACAGAGTCAGAAATACAACCTGATGCCCTGTTGGTCAGGGTGTTGGAAGTAGTCCAGAGTAAGTCTTCCTGGAGTGGCAGATGTGGTTCTGTTGGAGTAGAGATGGTCCCGTAGAAAAAGGGCCCAGTAATGGTGAGATGGGTCTGGTCTTCCTCCAGGAATCCAGTGGAAAACAGGAATGAATGGTGACACTTGTGGCTCCTTTTATCTGGGTGAAGATGGTTTGGCTCCTCTTCCCTGGGTAGAGCATCTTACAATGGTATGATGTAATGTGTCATATCATTGGTGAGCTTCAATGGTCCATTAACAGAAGATATCTCCATGGGGGTAGTGGAACAATGAACAGAGATAAGCAACACTGACCCATCTGGTAAGCAACATTGACCCATCTGAGCAACACTGACCCATCAGATAAGCAACACTACTCCACCCACTTTTTAACAGCTGGCTTGTTATTATAGAAGGCAGTTACCCTTTCCCTTCTGGAGTTACAACAGATAAAGAAAAATCTCTCCAACCAGGTTTCAAGAGATGGAATAGAATAAACATTTTTTTCAGTTACAAAACCCAAGACAGTTATTTAAATGTTTTGCTAACCATGACAGGGAAATAAAATCTGGAGTCTTCATTTAGTTTCTGTGTTGAAGGCTAGTATAAATTATATGCCTCAATCTGGATTACTGTAATTTCACCAGAATCCTGTGAGATACACTGTCAAAAGGCTGTACAGGATACCTTTCATGACTACATTCAGTGAATGTAGCAAGCTTGGAATGTGGTTTTATTTCTGTACATTCAATAATTGACTAAATCACTGATTTTGTGCAGGTTATTTTGGTTTGTGTAATTCATAGGAAAGGTAAACACCTTTATAACTGAAAGAGAGCTATATAAAGTAAGGGGAAAATAGTCAATAATAAAAGTAACACTGCTTTCTCTTGACTGACAACTTTGAGTTATCAAAATTAATTACATAATAGCAATTCACTTCATCAATCATAAAGTTGACAAGAAAATCAGACCCATGGATACTGAATAACACTAAGTTCACTACCACTGATTTGTAAATTAATTTGCCACAAAATAAAAGTTTAAAATTCCACAGATGGATAATGGCTCTTACAGTTTCACTGTTGTACTTTTTGCTTTTCAAAAGACTTGGTGAATGTTTCCTATATCTATTCATGTGAGAAAAATTGTAGCAACAACATTTAGTATCATTAGATTTTCTTTTTAGGACTACTTACTTTAGTTGATACTTTAAGTATCAACATTTAGTTGACACTTTAGGTATCAACATTTCAATATTTTAAATACCATTTGAAAAATACAATTAACCACTTTTCTTTTACATGATTAATGAGCTTTTACATCAAAGGAGTCATATATTATTTCCTCATATTGTTTGTTTCAAGTATGTTGGAGGCGTATGGAATTTAAAGTAAAATTATGTAAAGGACTTTGGAAAAGTCCATGGTTCTGGTAAATCTGAATGATTCAGAAGATCCAGTTGTTCACTACTTAGACTACTTTCCAGTCTACTATTTTAGCCTTAGGAATCAGAATTCAAGTGGTAAAAGTCCATAAGATGATATGCAGTTGATAAATTTTATTTCACTGGGTAAGTATATTTTAGTCAATACTCTGCAGGAAAAACAAACAAACAAACAAACAAACACAAACAAACAAACAAAAAAAACCCCACAAAACAAAAAAAACAAACCAGAACTCTGACTGATACTTCTATAGACATGATGTAATAAAACCTGTATCTTTCTTGATTACAAAGCTCAATGAAATATCAGAAATTATGCATGATCCTCCACAACCTTGTACATTTTTTAGTTTTCTACATTATTCTGATATTCTGATTCAGTAGCATATTTCAGTTCAAATAAGTACAAATAACCCCATTGGGCTGTGCAAAATCAAGGTCTTTTTATGTACAGAGTGCTGATAAACGATTTGTGAGGAATCTCTGTGGTGAGCTCAAAATCAGTTCATCTTTATAATTTCAGAGGAATGACAGTGTATGTTGCTAAATTTCAGTAGGCATGGAAATATAGGCAGAAAAATTCTCATTAAGGAACAATGCACATGCAAATATACACATTTTAAGAAACCAGTAGCAGTAGCAAAGCAAAAAAAATATTAAATGTTTCTGAATATGCTACTCACTAAGGAAGTTATTTCACTTTTATTATCAGTGTTACCTTAAGCTACAATTGTTTGCCTCTAGGGGATATTACCAGGAGTAGCCAGAACTTTCTGTTTCAGCAGCAGTGCTGGTATTTGACAAGCATCCTCTGGAGACAACATACAGTGCCAGCTCTTCTGTGAGATAGGCATAATTTCACTAATTTTAAGAATAGAGACACCTTACACATTATAACTAGCTAATACATCAATTTCTTTCTGCTTAGACTTGATTAGGTCTTGTAGCTGCTGTAACTTACAAATTGTTTGCATTCCTGGGTTTCAGATATCAAGTTTCAGTTATAAACCACAAGTCAACCAGAAAAGTCTTTAACCTTAGGCCTTTTTGTTCCTAGTTACATATACTAATTCTATGGGTATTAAACAGATATAAATCTATAAACTAGATATAAACATATAACTAGTTTTTTCAAGTAATTGGTATGGTCACGTCCTCTATATAAAATTAGATTAATTCTAGATTGGGTTCATGCCCTTTCTACTTTTATTCTATCTCCTACTTCATGGCTTTTTTCTCTTCATCTTATTCCACAGAGTCTGAAATTATTCCTTATGAAAGTTATGTCTTCTCTTCTGTATTGCAATAAAATCCTGTTGTTTTCTTGGGTTTTATTCTCCATTCTGAAGTATCAAAGATTAAGTGCCTCACAGAGTTCCCAGTGAGAGATTCATAACAAAAGAAAACCCCTAGAATTCAGTAAAAGAAAGATACTTAAAGTCAGAGAAGATTTGATCACTGGTGGTTATAAAAGTAGTGAAGAGTAGTAGGAGTTTTACCAAGCCACCCTCAGTGGGTGTTTGGATAACTGTGCGCATATAAGTCTTTAAGCACTATATGATTCAGCCTGCTCTTCCTGTCACCTACTTCATCTCACTCATTATTTTATTCTCCCAAAAACTCAGTGTTTCTGTTCAAAGAGGCTTCTTTCACCTTAGTGCTCTTGCAAGGCCCATTTTTGAGCAGAACACAAGCATTGACAGCTAAATTGCCTGCAGCCTACCTAGAGCAGACCTGAAAACTTTCCTCATGTCACAGTTCCTCCTTTCCTAACACAATTGGTGAGGGGACGTGAACATTTGGGGCACCTGAGCCCTGTATCCCAGTCCTCACCATTGCTAATCTCTCTCCAGGCATGCTGTAATCAGAAACAGCAGAGAGGATGCTACAGACAGCTGCTCCTGTTGTACAGCTCCCACATTTGGTGTGGGGATTTCTCTCACCAATTTTTACCTTTTTGAGAGTTTGTTCTGGCTTCTCTCCAAAACACAAGATCCACTTTACCAAGGGCTTTATAGCTTACTAATTTTTTTCCTCAATCATTCTTTTTCTTTTTCCAAAGCTCTAAAAAATAACTCCTGTAATACATGTCCTCACATGCCACCCAGTCCCTCTGTCTGAATTCATATGACTTCTCTGGCACTATTTTAAGACCTGTCCAAACATCTTCATATGTTTTTCAGCTGGTTTCAAGGTTTCAAAACTTGATGTAGGTGAAGAAAATATATTCATTGTTTCAAATTCTTCAGTTTCAGTATGCCAAAGACCTGAAAAATTGATTCTTTCATGACACTAATGAAATTTTTATCTTCCTCTACTGGAGCTGCTTCAATTCTTTTGCAGAAATACAAGTATCTCACAGTTAAAAAATAGTTTTCTCTATTTATGCTTTCTCTATATTTTCTTTCCTTTGGTCCCTTTCTGAGTTTTTACTTACCTTTTTTTTTCTCATTTCAATCCTATATAACTTTCTGGACTATTTCCTTTTAAAGGTTAAATTCTACCTCAGGAAGATTATTTCCTATTCTCTGCAACACAGTGTGCAAAGCCTCATTTTTTTTTATTGTTTGGTTGAAAACCTAGACTAAATGCAAGAAAGCAGGCTGTACTTTGTTTGAGCAATAGAGAACCATTAATGTGGAACAAGAGTACGGGCAAAAGAAAGCGAGACCACTTCAAAATAGGATTAATATCCATTGCCCTGAAGAAGGGATACATGGCCTTTGAAAGAGATTTCTTTCTAGTCAGTTCTGACAGCATTTCATCTTGTTTTCTCCTTATACCTACATAATTCCTCTTCTTTAAAGAGTAGTGTACACCTATGCTCTGCTATAGTTGCAGCAAAATTTCCTGTTTTTAAATTTTTGTTAAAAGAAGGTTTCATTTTTTTATAAACATTCCTTTTGGATGAAAACTTGTTCATGTTCATTGAACATCAGAACAGACCCAGTAAAAAAGGAAAAGGAAGAAACAAATTAGTATAAAACATCTATGCATATGCTATATGTATAAATGTCAAGATTCCATTTCTTATACTGAATTCTTTATTATGGATTTTTCTCTCTTTTCACTTATTCAGAATTCCAGAGCCCTAAAAAAGAATTGTCTCACATAGTGAGATTTGAGAAGTAGTGGATTTGAGAAGTAAGGTATATTGGTGTTTTCATTTGTTTGTGGCTCCCACATAACTGAATATTTTTTGGAAGTAGATACTTGATTTAGAATAATCATGTAAGATATAACTGTGGGTTGGCCTGGAGGATTCCTTGAAAAGTTAAATTGCAGGAGGATTTCATCAGTTCTTCCAACATAATTTGAAAAAACATTTTTGGAAATGTCAGCTTTGCTGAAGGAAGAGACAGATGAGAACATCCGGTCACCTAGTCTGACCTTCTATATACTGCAGGTCAATGAGTTTCACAAAAATATTTCATAATATCTAAAGATTTATTTAAGCCAGATGTCTTAGTCCTCAAATTGCTGTCGATAGAGGTAATAGCAGATCTAAGCACAATTATTGCCTTAGGCTTCTTCATGGTTATGGTGAGATGATCCCAGTGGGCAAATCACGTCTGATACAGCAATGTTTCTTCTAACTCTCCTTCTTCACAAAATGTCTACCAAACCTGAGCGAAAATGCTCACAAATATACATTTATGCATAATCAACACCCAGTGTTAGTCTGAGTAAGTGAAGTATGCATCACAGAGATTCTCTGTTACAGAATTGACCCACACTACATTACCCACCTTGATTTTATAATTAAATCTAAAAAAAACCCCAGCAATTGCTTATTTTTTGTCCACTATTTTGACAGGTCAGTTTAAAAAAGTACTGACGATGCTGGGAGCACTGTGACTGGAGATAGATATTGCCCTGGACGGGAGGGAGCCACAAAGTATGATGGGCAGATCCATCAGCACTTGTGTGGTGGCAAAGGCTCTGCAGAGGTTTAAGAGTCTCTGGAGAGATTAGGTCTATGCTGATGTTTACCATACCATTCTCTGGCACTGCATTCAGCTGGCATGAAGCAGCCCTTGTCTGCACTATAAGACCCTCTGACCTCGTGAAATGTGGTGACTGGGTCTAGTGCATGTTTTGGGAATGGTCTTCAGTTGTGCTGGCTCTGAAGTACGACCAGGGTTTTTCAGAAATGGCCTTGCTTGACACCAAGCACAGTCAGTGACTGGTCTGAAATTTTGGCTGTGCAAATCAGTGACTTACAGAGGTCAGGAATATTTCCAAGACTTGTTTGGTGTACCTATGTAAGCTCAATCTCAGGGACTGTGAAAGATGACAGTGTGAAAAAAATTCCCAAGTAGGAATCTGCTGCCATGTGGGAGCTTCTATGTAACTCCCTGGAGGCAAGAGCATGCACTGTGTTTTGGGATGGAGATGTTTAACAATATTTTCCATGGCATGAACTTTAATAACTTTAATTTCCATTTTACCTTCCTTGTATTGAGTTTTTGCTATGTGAAAAGTGTCCTGTTGCTCATATAATATGATTTGGTTTTTTGTAGTTAAAGGCCTTTAGACTTTCTCTAGAAGGTATGGCAGGAGAGGCAGATTCACATCAAAGCCCTGGCCAGCTAGTCTCACTCTATCAATTCCGAAAGACATGTAATAAAAGTCACTAGAAGTGCCACAGACCACATATATACAGGAGAAAAAAAGATTCTTCCTTATTCTAGACATAATCTAGTTGCATCCCCAAGGGTAAGATTTAAAAGTGTTTGCCTAAAATTGTGGCTTCCTGTTCTTTTCCAGCAACATAAATTATTTTTAGAAACAAAGGGCTGCAGGATGGTATTGAAGATTTTTGCACTGGTGGGAGTAACTGGGGATTTAACTTCTACAGCCTCCCTCTTCTAGAAAAAAAAAATCAGGAGAAATTTAGGGAGGACTAATCATCAAACAAAATAGTTGTGGCACATGAAGTAATCCAAATCACATGTTCCATTCCTTGCACTAAAAGTAGAGCTTTACAAATGGCCAAACCATTGCCTTTTGAGGCACAGAACTTCGGAGCTTTTTTTTGAAAGATAGTGGGCTGTGCAATTTTGAATTGCTGTGTGCCACAGCTTCAAGTGACCGTCAAAAGAGAAACCCACAATTTAAAAATTGTTTGGCATATTGTTGTTTTGAGTCCTAAAGCCTAGCTGGAAAACATAGTGAGTTGACTGGACTACTTTTCCTGGCAGGACAGGCTTTGATTAGGCTGGTTTTTAGCCAATTTGAAGTGTTTCAGAAAATAAGTCTTAAAATGCTCTAAAACACTTTTTCTTGCATTTCAAGTAGATTTTTTTTCCTAATGTAAGTGGCTATGGAATGAGAAATGTCTTCTGAAGATAGAGCAAAATTTGAGAGACCAGAGCTTAAGAGGTATGTCAAACTCAGAGATGTGAATAAAAGTGTACCACACAACCTCATCTCAGGTTCACATCTCTCCTAGACAGACAATGGAGGCTGGTACACAGAGGCATCTCAACAGCCCTTCTGCTCTCAGAGCAAATGGTAGAATTCCTGCAACAAAGAGCAGAAAGATTAAATTAAATTTTCTTTCTTTAATTTTTTGAGTATACGAAAGTCAGTGCTTTACTTACTTTATGAGAAATGCTGAGAAGGAAGCTTAAGTTAGCAAGGTTTTGGGTTCCTACCATTGCTGACGGGACAGCTAGTTCCCTTTGTCTCATTCAAAGGTTAATACCACCATTCTTCCACAAAATGAAGAATGACCTTGCTTCTGTCCAACATGATTTGTTTTTCTGCCAGAAGTAGGCCCTGTATACTTTAAAACCAAACTGTGCTGCTGTGTGTAACATCTCAGAGATTGAATGTCTACTGTGCTGAGCATTTCTGCATCTTCAGTCTCCCAGGGCTTCCTATTTCCATCATCCTTGCCACTCGGTCCCATCTGTCATTGAAGAGATAACTTCAAGAGAAAAAAAAAGATACTCAGGTTGTTGTCTGAAAGTACCTCAACCCTTTCCTTGGTAAGATTCAAAATACTTCTTTGACAGAACTTTAGCAGCCAAGGAGCCCCGAGTATCTCTGCAGTTCAAAGATTTTTAGGCAACATCCAAGAGATGCGCTGCATCCACATACCCCTGTGTTATGGTTTAGGAATGGTGTTCCCCAATTTAGCAGTTCCCCCTGAAACAATGCCCTGCTTGCTTGCTCTGCCCCCATCCTCACCCAGTAGCTGACTGGAGAAAACAATTGGAGGCACAAAAGGTAAAGATCACAGGCTGAGAAAAGCAAAATTTACTGGAAACAGCTATGAGATAAGAAAACAAACAGTAACAGCTACAATATTAGTTCCAAAGTGCACAAGATAAGCAAACAATTCACATGTGATTGCTCAGAACCCACATTACCCAACCACTCCCTCCACTGCACCTATTTGACTGGAAGGATTCCATTCTCCCTGTAGGAGAGTCCCTTCTTTCTGCCCCTGGCAATGACCTGAGATGGTACAGAAAAACCTCCAGGGCCTGGCCAAGATCATCCTGGCTGCTGCAAAAATTAACCCTGCCCTGGCTGGAACCGGGACACCCAACAGATCAGAAACGCCAGGTATTATCTGTTTCCACTTCAACAGGGAAAGTTTTAAACCCCAAGGCTTCCTTCACATACTACTTCTGGTAGAAACCAATGTAAAGATGGCACAATCTATAGCATAGGTGTAGTTCTGCCTGGATGTATTTGCGTTTCAGAAATATTAATTCCATGAGCTACTTTCATCATTCGTGTTAGTAGTAGTCTGACAGCAGGAATGAGGTTTGCATTTCTACTCACCTCTCCAAACTTTCACCAAGCAAGGAATAGAGTACATACTAGGAAATGACTCAGAAAATAATAAAGATCATCTCAATGCCAATGAAGCAAAGAAAGACAATCAAAGATGAATTTGCTGTAAATCTGAAGGAGTTAGAAGGGAACAAGAACAACCAGCTGGACTGATTTTGTTTACTGAAACATATTTTAATTAAGATTTACAGTTACATTGGAATTCTGATCCACTGGAAAAAAATTAGCTATTCAAGATGAAAGTATGAAATAAAAAAATGATTTGAAAGTTTACTATGATAGAAACGAATTTTCAGACTACTTAAAAAGGAATAGAAATAATCAGGGAATAATATAGAATATTTGTATATATGGTTTCTTTGGGACTTCAACTTTTAGAGCATGTCTTGGGTCATGTTACTTTCTTAGCATTAACTGAACAATAAAGACATAAAGCAGGTGGTTGTGTGGTCCTTTATTATTTCTTTATTTTTTTATTAAAATAAAAATACTTCTTCCTACTTCTAGACCAGTATCTTAGGATCTCGTAGTCTCATAAGTTTTTCAGTCATATTTTTATTTTCAAGGTTAAAAAATATTTTCAGGTGTGTTTTACACACCTGATAATACTAAAAATCTTTTAAGATCTACTTATTATGTGATTTAGTTTTACAACTGTGGAAACATAATAACTGTTCATATTTTTTCTTTGTGCTAGTGCAAAATGTAAATATTGTAAGTATTGCTGCCAAATCTCTACAATTGTCAATGTGGGAACTACCCCAATTCACCTGAAGGTAATAAAAGTCTTCCTGTTAGTTTGATCAAGAAATGGTCTGAGCACTGACAAAGTAAATTAATTTTGCTGATTTTGGACTGAGGTTGACTCCTCCTTCTTTGTACCTGATGTAATAATGCAGTGATAACCAGTGCTAACTCCATGTTGCTGCGGATTTAGGAGAAATGCTTTATCATCAGGCCTTGCCACTGTAGAGTTTAGGCTCTCTCATTGGTCATATGCAAGTGACAGCTTTGAAAGAGACCTGTCCATTCCTTTCTCGTCTCTGCTCTAAGGCTGCACAAAGTCTGCTACCTGTTGAATCCTGCAGAGGTGTTACAGTTCTCAAAGAGAAATTTAATTTGTATGCCAAACCTCTTCTCTGTGCAGTAGTTTATACATCTAATTAAGCCATGAAATAAAAAATCATATCAAATTCCAGTGCCTACCACGCAAACAAATCTCACTCTGCTTAAACCATGACTTCTACAAAGCAGGTTGTATCCCAGCCCTGTGAAACCATGCAGACCTGTAGTAGGATACTGCCATTACCAGTAACAGGGAACAAGTATTGTGATGAATTTCCAAGGTCTCAGGACTGAATCTTAAGAGCTGTGATCAGTTCAAACTTTTCTTTTCATGTTGCAGCTTTGCCATACTTGTTTTAGCAGTGAAAATAATTTCTGTAATTGACATTATGTTTACATCTAATTTATTTTGGTTTTGTCATCTTTGTGTGTCACAACCACAGTTTTATATAGGCAGCAGCAGGAAGCAATTTTTGTAAGTAAAATGAGATATTTATGACTCTGACATAATAATGTAATATAGGGAAATACATGTCTGACACAACAGCAGGGTTATTGAGTACTGAAGCCACAGGATGTGGCACAGACATGGGGAGACGTGCTTGGTAATGGAAATCCCAAAGCTATAAATATATCCCTGATACTCTTAAAAAAAAAAAAAAAAGGTAGAATTGTACAAAACTAGTTTCAAATGTCACAAAGAGAAAAAAGAAATAGTATCTAGCATGTAGAAAAACCATCATATATAGACCATTCAGCTGTAACATAGAGAGCAGATCAAACAAGAAAGAAAAAAGGCTTAGAAGTGTGGTAGTAAACAAATAATATGAATCTAGGAAGATTAAAGAAAAGAAGAAGTAAAATACCAGAAAAGCAAAAAAAACTATCCGAACAAACATTATGTTCCTCCCAGAAAATTACTCTGGTTGATGGCAACTTGAGTGTGTATAAAAATTCCAGCTGTATTATTATTTTTTTCTCTCTACTATTCAGAATCTGGACTAATATTTACTAGATTTTGACGATTTCTACAACAGTAGTGTTACTATAGTAGCAGTACATTATAGATTTTATGTATACACATGTGTATTTCTACTTTGCCTATAAACAATATTTTGAGTATAATACATGCTCACATCAAGAACAAAAGGCAGAGATTTCAGTGGGGTTTAGGACTTTGCACAGTAGATCAATTTCATTCTACCTCACCCCTTAAATACTGTTAAGTTATGGGCCAAGGCATTTCAGCCCAAACTTCTATTTGATGTTGTCTAAAACCTGGAATGCCTTTTTTTTCTTGTGGCAGCACTTCTGTAACAGCTTTTAGAGGCTTCTGCCCCCAAGGCCAGTCCCTGTTCTCTTGGGAACCAGTGCCATTTCTCTGCTAGCTTTACACACCTTAAAGCATGCTGAACTCAAACCTTGAGAATTCAGCAGAAGTCCTGTGTTCTTCTGGAATGGCACACATGCAGAAAACTACAGGCTGATGCCTTGTGCACATATAAAGCTGAATCGTTATTGGCATTAGGCATGGACAGTGAGTTTCATAGGATGCTAGGTATGTCTTCTCAAAAATAGTTTTTCTACATGATAAGTATCAGTTCTTATTTCTCTAATTTATTTTATTTCTACTTTACTACTTTCCATAATATAATATATTTTTGGTTTATGGTAAGGTTTCAGCGTGTGGCTAATTTAACATTGTTGTTAACCTTAATTTTCTGAGAAGACAGCAAAAGTCTAATCTTTGAGCTACATTTCAAATCTGATTGCTTATATACCATCTGTTTTATTAAAATTGGAAGCCCAGAAAATGACATCACAAAATCTAATATTTCCTTTCTTCTTTATTTCCCCAGTGAAAGGAATATCTTTTTCCACTTCAATTAGTTTCCAGTCTCCCTTCTACAATAAAATCAAGATGTCTCATGCTGGCCAAATTATTAGTGACAACTGACTGGCATGTGGAGACTTGTATCTAAAATGTGATTTAACAAACCGATTGAGTGCTAAACACAGACCTGTCTGATTTCAGTGCACCAGTCCAAATTCAGTTCTGGTACTTTGGGAAATTCCAGTATTTTTTCAACTACTGTTGACAGGATATTCTAAAATGTATTCTTTTCTGGCTTCTGAATACTTTCCCTAGATGATTGTTTGATTGCCTATTATGATACTTGCTCTACCAAGTAGTAAGTCAGTGAAAGTTTCAATTCTTGTCAGCCAACCCTGTGTAGTTTCCTAGTTAGTGAGTCCAGATCTTTGAGTCACATTGCAATATGGATTTTTATGGTATTACAAACTACTTGGGTAGGTATTCTGGCAGTTCTTGCAAAAATTTGACCTGAGTATACAACACGAAGACAAGTCATGCTAAGATAATGACAGTACAGGTCAGATGACAGAATTTAAACATCAAATAATTTCTTAAATGTTAAATTATATGCTAATTAATGGAGAGTGAGTTTCACATTTCTATATCTGAGACTATGTAGCAAAATTTACTGACTAAGATACATCCTATAATAATACAGAATTACAGAATCATTAAGTTTGGAAAAGTCTTCTGAGATCATTCTTTGAGTCCAACCTTTGGCATGATCAAATAGAGCATAACACTAAGTGCTACATCCAGTTGTCTCTTGAACACCTCCAGGGATGGTGACTTCACCACCCTCCTGAGCATCTTAATCCAATGCCTGAAATCCCTTTAGTGAAGAAATTCCTTCTGATGTCCAGACTGAACCTCCCCTAGCCCAGCTTGAGGCCATTTCCTCTTGTTCTGTCACTTGTTGCCTGGGAGAAGAGGCTGACCCCACATGGCTACAACCTCCTTTCAGGTTGCTGCAGACAGTGATAAGGTCTCCTGAGAGCCTCCTTTTCTTCAGGTTGAGCAACTTCAACTCCCTGCTCCCCATAGGACTCCCTCTCCATCTTCACCAGCTCTGTTGCCCTTCTCTGGACATGTTCTAGCACCTCAATGCCCTTCTTGGAGTGAGGGGTCCAAAACTGGACACAGAACTTGAGGTGCAGCCTCATCAGTGTCAAGTACAGGGGGACAATCCCTTCCCTGCTCCTGCTGGCCACACTGTTGCTGATACATGCCAGGATGCCATTGGCTTTCTTGTCTGCCCACGTGGGCACAGCTGGCTCATGTTCAGGTGCTGTTGACCAGCACCCCCAAGTCCGTTTTTGTTGGGCCACTTTCCTGATTTGAATTTTTGCTACCTTTGATGACGGCATGCGAGTAGAAAACCTCCTGCCCCAAACAAGAAGTCGGTCACAGGCTGTATCTCTTTATTGTCAACAGTAAAGTAGTTGCTTGTAGAAAGCATAAGATTGAAGACCAGTAAGAAGAAAAGCTTTCTGCTGTGGAAAGTGTATCCAGACCTTTGAAATACAGACATATTATGCTCCATGAAATGGCCTCAGTTTTCTTTGGATCTCTTTATACACTGATCTACCAAATCCTGAAGAAAGAGGTATGTAGGCTATATGTAACAGTATTTGCTGCCATTCCCTGTAAAGCTGCTATGGTACCCCTCACTTTTTGCATTTTGAAGAACAGTGCAGAAGGATTCCCATTACCTCTTCAGTGTCCTCTTCGTGCTTTAAAGATTCCTGTTGTTTCTATCTTGAGATGGTCTCTTACCAGTTTGAAGAGTCCAGGAAGTTCTTAGGGTATGTGGAAGACAACTTCTTGTTGCAGCTGGTGAGTGAGCGCATCAGGGGAGGGACTATGTTAGACATGTTGTTTGCAAACAGAGATGGTCTAGTGGGAGATATGGTGGTTGGAGGCCGCTTGGAGCATAGTGATCATGAAATTATAGAGCTCTTGATATTTGGTGAAATGAAGAGGAACATCAATAAGAAGTCTTTTACAATGGACTTCCAGAGGACAGACCTTGGCCTACATGCATCCTGGCCTGTATCAGGAATAGTGTGGCCAGCAGGAGCAGGGAGGTCATTCTGCCCCTGTACTGGGCACTGGTGAGCCCACACCTTGAGTGCTGTGTCCAGTTCTGGCCCCTCAGTTTGGGAAGGACCTTGAGACGCTTGAGTCTATCCAGAGGACACAATGAGGCTGGTGAGAGGCTTGGAACACAAGCCCTTTGAGGAATGACTGAGGGAGCTTGGAGTGTTTAGCCTGGAGAAAAGGAGACTCAGGGGTGACCTCATCCCCCTCTATAGCACCCTGAAAGGTGGCTGTAGCCAGGTGGGGGTTGGTCTCCTTCTCCAGGCAGCAACTGACAGAAGGAGAAGACACAGTCTCAAGCTGCACCAAGGAAAATATAAGTTGGATATTAGGAAAAAGTTTTTTTACAGAAAGGGTGATAAAATATCAGAATTGTCTGCCCAGGGAGGTGGTGGAGTCACCATCCCTGGATGTGTTTAAAAAAAAAGATTGGATGTGGCACTTGGTGCCATGGTCTCGTTGAGGTGTTAAGGCTAGGTTGGACTCGATGATCTTGAAGGTCTCTTCCAACCTAGTGATTCTGTGATTAAAAAAACTAATCCCCTCAGAAGTTCAGAAGTTATCTTCTTGCTGTCCTACTTTGTGCCTTTCCTATTTTGCTATACCCTCTTTTAGACAGAGAATAGAAAGTATATTCAGTTGAATCATAGACATTCACAACTGTGCAGTAATGTTTTGACATTGGCTAGAATCTGATAATTCATATTCCTTTTTGTGTTGTTTCTTCAGCATTAACTCAGGGCTCTTTTGACATTGTCTCTCACTATCTGCCCTGACCAGCCCTTCTTTAGAAGAACAGTTATTTTAGTGCTATTCATGTTTAATGTTTAGTTAGCACTGACTTTTCTCATTTATAGTATTTTCTACTGTATTTGATGGTTCCTATCATTTCATTGTCAGCTTACTCAGCAGGGTTTTCTCTCCTTCAAAGACAGATTTATTTGTAATATTCTTAAATAATAACAGCAATTTTTTTACTTTTCCATCTACATCCTTTTAATCAGTTACATATGCATTGAAAAGCACAGATTTTTTTGGAATTCTTCTTAACGACATCTTTTTATTGATAAACTTAACTCTTTGATGTTCTGTCCTATCATTTAATAAATTATGACTCTACAAAAATTATTATATTCTCCTACAGCATCTTGATTAGTTTAAAAATCTCTGATGAGAGAAGCTGCCAAAAACACATTTCAAGCTTTAAATACTATTTATCTGTTAAAACAAAGGTCACATCTCTCATATGCTGTTTTCCTCCTCCTTCCAAGGGGATCAGGTAAGGATCCCCTTGGCTACATACCAATACTGACAATACTCTTGCTTTAATAATTACTCATCTAGCAATCAGCTAGAAATTGCTTCAGGAAAGGCTTTCAGTCTGTGTTATAAAGCCAGATAAAATGCAAAAATCACAGTGAGTGCTTCTGCAGTGACAGCTTTTGAATTAAGAGAAACGAAATGTGTGATGAAGTCAGGAGTTACTCTATATTTATGAGGTAGGTCATTTGTACATCCAGAGGGAATCCAAAGTGATCGTGAAGCTCAATTTAACAATTCCTGTGAATGTGGTGATATTTCTAAGAGTTCAGACAAAAGTTGAGCCTCTCATTTTTTGCATTTACCATATATGAATGGAAAATATAAGGATTTTTTCAGTTGTGTTCATTATTTTAAGTGATACCATTGTATAATTCAGACATTTTTCCATCTCTTCTATTTTTGAATAATCAGTGAAACATAAAACGTTAATTTACTGTGCTAAAACTAGATTCCTTTTCAATATAAATTTTCTGCCTGCTTGATTCTTTACTATGCACTGTGAGTGGCAGAAGCACTTGCTGCATGAAAATCTAATTTTTTTTGCACAGAACAATTCATTTAGCCCAATATGTCACAGACAGGAAAGTAACTCAAGAGTATAGTAAATGGGAGAGAAAAAGTGACTGAGATAAAAGCAGCCAAAACAAGAATTTTAATTCAGAGGATGTCAGTTGAGATGGAAGCATTATACCAATAGTATTATTTTTCTCCTTTTTTTTTTTTTTTTTTTGAAGAACATAGCTAGTATGCTAAAAGCTTTGCATTTTCCTTCTGTACAACAAACAGTGGATTGCATGTGGCCCAGAGCGGGGAAAGACCAGAAGCTTAGAATTTTCAAGGTGCAATCCTATCGATATCTGTGCCAGAGAGAAAACCTACTCATGCAACCCTTTGCTGGAAGTTATTTCCTCACAAAATACAGAAGGAATATGAGATATGAGAGTGAGATTTAGGTTTTGTATATATTATAGATACAAATGGAGGATTAGAAAGAGGGGAGAATTATCTGGAAGCAAACTGGAGTGTACACCAGTAAGCTTTTAACACAGTTCTCTTAGTAACATATAGTTAGAAATTAGGAGAATGTTTCGAAGTCCCATTCTGCAATCTATTTCAGAAAATTTAGCTTCCTGAAAGCTGAGGTACACAATTTTTGTTCTTAGAACTGTTCTGTGGCGTATGATTTTCTAGTGGCCTTGAGTTGGAGAAAAGCATATGAGCAGATTTCAAAGGTGTCTGTTCTCTGTGTGCACATCTATATGTGCACACACATATAGAAAGAAACCCACACACGTATGGTACCATGGAAGATCTCTTCTTTTGCTTGCCCAACTGTAAACTGAAGGGTTTCCTCTCTTAACCCTTCTCAAGTAATTTACTTCAAGGTTTCCTTTGAACAAGATCCTGTAAGAATAGGATCAAGTCACAGAATTGTTGGTCAGAGTGTGCTGGTGAATATTCAACTTTTGTTCAAGATAAAGATGAGTTGATTCCTAAGACATATGTCCTCCTAGGCACGTACGTGAGGCCTTTTCTAAAGGCAAATACTGGCAGTAGTTCTCTTCTGCTGCCTCTTATACTGACAATAAATAAGAATTTAACATTATATTAGCCCTTTCGTAAACCCTTTGAGAATTAAATTTCAGTAGTATCTCACACTCTATTCACACTATTCACATTCACTTCACAAAGACATTAGAGAGAATTTTAGAGAGAGTTTTATTTTTCATAATGTTTTTAACAGGTTTATTGGGAAAGGTATCCTCAGTTCCACACAACCATGCAGCTGCTCTTTAGTCTTCGCTGCCCAGAACCTTGCTTCAGAGAGAAATTAAATCAGAGACACTAAGGAGTAAGTAGATTACGGAGTTACCTTTATGATGCCTATTGAAGATTATTAGAAATTATCTAAGGCGTACTCTGATTTTCCTCAATTTTGTCTTGACGCAGTAAATCATTTTGTGTGCAGTTGCCTTGGATTCTCAACAAAGAGAAACTACATTTAAACAGACATTTTTATTTTATACTTCACATAGGCATCTTCATTTGACAATAAGAAAGGAACATCATAAAGGTACATTTTTAGTAACAAAAAATAAAGCAGTTAGTATTTAACTCTGGTTCCTTATGTAATCATCCTTTTTAATGTAGCAGAACATTTATTATTCTTTGGAGAGTGTTCTCCCAGTGCTTATGATAATTCTTTGGATACAACTTCTATCTTTTATCTATTCATCATAAAAATCATTCTGGGTCAAAGCCAAATTAAATGAAAGAGAAATTATGTCAAAAGAAAAAATTTTAGGCAATTTTAAGCCATTATTTTGATTATTGCTTTTAATGATTTCCACTAAAGCTAAATATGAATAAAGCATAATTAGTTTACATTTAAATAAAATACTTTGAGTTGAAATACAAGACAGATGGGTTAGAAAGATGAAGCCCTGTCAAAATATTGACGTGAAAATATGCAAGGGAATTTTTTTCTCTTTACAAGTACTGTTTTCATAAAATGATATTTTCTAATGAAATTAATCTTTTCCCTTGAAAAGAGGATCCTGCTAGGTCTAATTTCTTCTGAAATTACTTCTTCTGTATAAATCTGTGGTCCAACTTCAATTAGATTATCTTTTTATTGTCTCCCACAAACCAGAGGACAGATGGTATTATTATCATCTCTGTAGAGACAAGTTTCAAACATTGCAACATCTTTATTAAAAATAGAAATTAATTTCTCTATAAAATTTTCCAATATACAGTTATCCATGCTCTGAGCTATAAAATAAAAAATATGCAGAATATGACTTAAATATTAAAAAAATACTTTTATCTGTTTCCTTACAAGTTTGTAGAGAAACTTGATATAATGCTATTTTGTATGATAGAATCAAGTACCCTAAAATGATGAAATGTCAGTTACCAAGCATAGAAGTCATTCATGGGATATAACACCCAGAAAATGGAAGCTCAGAAATGTTCAAATTGACTTCTTATAATATGTCAAGCAGCAAAAGTTTGTAAACACAGGTTAATGAAGTCTTCAATTTAATCTTTTTACAAATACCAAACGATCAGGGCATGTTTAAAATGCTACAAACTTGACCAAATGTTAGAAACATAGCTGTCATTTTTGTCATGTGTATTCTGTTCCAGGATGAATTTACTTTTGGATTTGGACTTGCCTATTGGCATAACAAGCCTTGGGAAGAATTTGTTACCATTATGAAAGCAACAGTTGCACTTGTGCAGCAGAGCAGCCACCACAATAGAGACCCCTGCATTTCTGAAAGGCAGTCATTTCTCCTTTTTATGCCCAGTGCTAGCCAGGCTGGTTGATGGGCTTAATGTAGGTTATTATGATTCCCATGTGCATGTTTCCTGCTAAATATTGGCTCCAGATGTGCTTAAAAAGCAGCTACAAACAGCTTTCAGCTATGCACAAACTCCCCAGGTCTTTTATCTGTAGGTATTATTCTTATGCAGCAGTCATCTATTCCCTATAAACCTTCTTTTGAAGATTGATGTTTCTCCTCCCTCTAGTCCTGGTTTAATAACTATGCTGGGGTCCTACAACCCCCACTTTCATTATAGATTTACCAGAAGGGGAAAACAAATTCTGTCAAGAGCAGGTTTACACTATTATCATGTGGATGACAAAGGCTGCAAGAAAAAAATGCAGAAGGTAAATAAGTAGAAACATGTCTGACAGCTGAATTCAGGCAGGCTGGCATATTCAGTGTGCTCAGTGACACACAGAGCTTCTGGGAGGGGTTAGCAGGTGCCTCTGCTAGCAGAAATTTGGGGCTTGAAGAAAACTCTGGTTTTCTTTATTGTAGCAAAATGTCCTGCTCTTTTCCTCAAGCAACCAGCCATGGGAGACATGACAACACCCACCTCCTTCACATTCAGTTTGATTCTTATTCCCAGTATTCTGACAGTTTTCCCAGTTTTATGAAAGATCCACACTACTTTGGGGACTGCAGCTCCAGAAGTCATATGACAGTGATGGAGCAATAATTTTCATTCTCTAATCAACTAGTGAAAGTAGGGAGTAACAGGACACATTAAGGGACCTCTACATTCTTTATATCTTTGGGATTGCAACAATTTAGGGCATGCTTGATTATTGCATAGCAACAGCATTATACTCAGTTCAGATTTTTTTTGTTTATTTCATATCACAGTTGTGGCTCTCTGTCATTACTGCTCATAACATTAAGGAAATGCTAATATTTATTTTTTCAGGCCTTCTCCAGTGTATTATAGATTTCTCTGCTGCTTAAGACATGTTGTCTTATTTCAAACTGAACCATATACTGCTCCAAACACAGAGGTGCTGCACTGGAAGGACTTCTTTCTACTAAAATTGATCATAAATATTGTCTTCATGGCATTTAAATATAAAAGAAAATGTAATCTGATAAACCAGCTCACAAGATGTGTACGAGGCTACAAATTTGACTGTCTGGGCTGACTCTCTGGAGAGAGGTAGATTAAGACTATAAACAAATTAACTTTGCCTACTCCTTCCTTTAGCTCCAGATAAAACATAGCTGATTTGAAACTGATGTAAGAAATGCTGCAGAAGCTATGTTCTGAGGAAGCAGCTCACCATCTGTGTAAGGAGACAGCAGGGGCTTATGCACAAATATGAGGGCATGGACACAAGCAGTGACAGCATGTCAGTCACCAGCTGGCCCCTTGTCATGGGGCTGTTCCACTACACTAATGAAAGGTATCTGTCAGCAACTCCAGAAAACCAGCATCACGGAGCTGTGTGAAGGGTCTTGCTCTGCATTCAGATGTTGAAGGTCTTGCTTATCTAGACCCAAGTTATTATTACACTCTGAAAGGCGCCCTGAGAGTGAGTGGTGGTAAACCTACTGCTGGGGGTGTGGGATATAGCAACTTGTTAAGAAGCTACTATCTGTCCAGAAATTATAGCTCAGTATGAATGAATGAGCTTCTACACACTCTATTGTCTGTCTTGCTAGTTCATGCCTTTAGACCCCCTCTACCTGGAACTGCCTGTAAATATTTATTTTAGCCTGAAGTAGTTATGTTGATGATGACCTGCAGACCTTGATGTAGCTTCACCTGAATTAGCACAGCTAATTGCCTAGCTGATTGCTCAGTAAACCTGCTGTCTTAATGTCTGGACAGAAGGGCCTCTGTTTTGTTTGGGTAGAATGGATGGCCATAAATTTTCAGTGTTCATTACTGTTTTAAAGTATTGTAATTCACTTTATTACTTTGGCTAATGGGACTGAACCTTAATATTGGAACATCTAATAGAAGAAACTTTAATTACATATGGAGCAGCTGTAAATCTGTGGTTAAATACACATTTAATCAAATGAAAATAGACTTGTATGGAAGCTGCTGAAATGTTTCCCTTATTAAGATACATTAAAACTAGAAAAAACTTCTGCTGAAGTGGAGTGCACAAGGGAGTGACTGCTCCTAGGCCCAAGATAGAAAACTGAAAAGTGTATTGTTGATCCCTAGAGCTTAGTCTAAAAAAACTTTGTGACTTTTCTCAGTTTTTGTCAAATAAGTAGAGTACCAGGAACAGAATCTGAAAATTATTTGTAGGTTTTGAAATGGAAGAGACAAAGAAGTAATTTAATGGAAGATCCAGTCAAAATACATTGACCAATCTCTTCCTATGGGGAGAGGATATGGTGTCTGGATACTTTTAGAGCACAAAGTATCTGTCTACAGGAATCTGGAGGTTTGAAGGTAATTGTGTATGATGGCAGTGGGGTTGTTTGCTGCTTTTGTTTGTTTGGGGTTTTTTTTTCCCATCAGCCTTTAGATAAAGAGACGAGATCAAAACAGAAACTTGTATAGGACCATGCAAGTGAAGTGGAGTTTTTTCAGGAAATGCTTTTAGAGCTGAAATTCAGCTAGATGCCACTGTTCCTCATTCAGTTGTTCTAAGACTCAAATGAAGCCTGAAGAATTATTTTCCTTGTTTAGAAAGACCACCAAGAATATCCGTGGACTCGGCTTTTATTTCACCTCCTGTCAGCTCTTTACCAACTGTGACATATCGTGGAATGACAGGCAATAGAGATAGGCTAAGGAGAACCTGAATTTTGTGAAAAGGGTTTTCACAGATTCAGTTCAACAATTAATGAAGGTCTTGGAAATCGGGTGGATCTCTTGATTTAGTTTTGATTACAGGAGGTGAAGAACGTCACTTCTAACAGGGAATTTTCCACATGTGGTTTTTCCATACCAAGGATATAAGAAGGCAAGTGTGGCTCACTTCTTTTCAGGCTGCAGCAAATGCCTCATTCTTTCACAATAAGGTAACGCCATTTCTCTTCTGACAAGAGTCCTTTGCATCATTTATCTTAAAAAGTATAGAAATTAAAGTTCTCTAGAGAGAGCAACATAGCTTAAAAGTTTAGTTTTTAAAATTTGCCTCTACATTAGTCAAACAATCATAAAAAATTGGAAAATGAGGCATTGGATTGTCAGGTCATAGACTTAGTGTTAGAGAAGTAATATATAAAATCTATTCCTTTTGAGTATGCTGACTTACTTGATAAATTGGATGCCTCAAAAATTTGCCAGAGAGCATAATAAAAGGAAAATAAAGAAGGTGATATTACTCTGTGGCATGATGATTGAGGAAATGCAAACTGGTCACAGAAATTCTGAGTCCTTTGAAACTAAAATTCCAGTGAGAGAAGAAAAATCTTTCCGACCATCTTGACCTGCAAGCATCCACTGAGCAGAGAAAACAACATATTAGCGAACATCATTTGCCTTTTTGTACAAAATAGCAATGTCCAGATCGCAGGCAGCTACAAAGATTGAGTGCAGGTGCCATTCAAATCGTGTTATCTGTACCAATCACTGAACCATTCTTTCTTGGTCTGCTTTCCCATGTTTTCATCTCACAGAAACCAGAATCATAGACTGGTTTGAGTTGAAAGGGGTGACCATATGGATCATCTGGTTTCAACCCCCACTGCATTGGGCAAGAACAGCTTTCACTAGACCAGGTGTCTCAAAGCCCCATCCAACCTGGCCAGGAATACTTCAAGGAATAGGGCATCTCCTGCTTCTCCAGACAACCCATTTCTTACCATCCTCACAGTAAAGAATTTCCTCCTAAAACCTAATCTAAACCTACCCTCTTTCAGTTTAAAACCATCTCTCCTTGTCCTGTCACTACATGCTTGCTAAAATGTACCTCTCTGGGTTTCTTGTACCTTTTAGGTACTGGAAGATGCATGTCGACTGCACCCCACAGCTTGGTGTTGTCAGCAAACTTGCTGAGGGTGCACTGTCCACGTCACCAACAAAGATGCTGAAAAGTGGCAGTCCAAGGAACACCACTCCTCACTGGCCTTCTCTTGGACATCAAGCCACTCACTCCAACTCCTTGAGTGTGACCATCCAGTCAGTGCCTTATCCACTGAGAGGGCCACTCTACAAATCTATGTCCCTCTACAGAGAAGGATGTCATGTGGAACAGTGCCACTGTAAGTGGCCTTTTTACTATGAGGTTCAAGTGGAGTCAAATAAACAGTGATTTAGGGAAAACTTCGATTTGATGATGAAATATAAATAAGTCAAAAAGCTGACTTTTCATTTGGATAAAGTCACAATATGTTTTACAAATGCTATTCCACCTGAAAGTTCAGCCAATTAACATTGCAGTTCATTTAAAAGATTGATTATTATTGGAGTGGGAGAAGACTGCTAAGTACCAGTTTCAAGCTACCTTTAATAGCCTCATATCTGTAACAGATGCTGCTTGTCAATTCTCCTGGGAAATGCACAAAAAATATTCAACATAAGAAATGGCCCTTTACAAAGTGTATTCTTCAGCTTCTGGAAATCAATACTGTGGAAAATTTTTAATTGAGAATTTTCATTTGTTATGTCAATTAGAGCTGATGCTTATGCCTCACTTTAACAAAGTAGTGCTTGCATGTAAGATTTAGATATGGCAAAAAAAAAATTCTTTTTTTTCTGGTTGTTATTCAGCCCTAAAACTTGGAAAATACAGAGAACGGCAGAGCAGAGAAGAGATTTAGAAAAAGTACTTTGCACTGGAAGATTATAATTTATGTTATTATTCTACAATGCATCCCAGAAGACTCAATAGTGAGCCAATGGGGGTGGAATGATACAAGGCATTTACAACATATTCTTCTCATGATGTGGGATTTATAAAATATACCAGCAGTCTTAGAAATTAAATAGATGATCAGATGTTCTGCTCAAGTTGCATAGGAACAACAAATGAAGGAATAAAAGAAAAACGTTGATTTGGAGATCTCTGAAGGACGTATTTTGCTCATTATTACGAGTACAATTATTATTATTTCTTGTTATTTTCCCAGAAGACCAAATGCACAAAAGGGAGGAGGGTTAAAAGCAGAGTCCTCAAACTCTAGCTATTAGTCAAAACATCCTGAATCATGAAAGCAGGGGGATGTGAGGATGACTGAAAAAACAGCAAGGTGCAACACTAAAGAGGAAGAAGGAAAAAAACAGCAGTGGAAAGATGAGGCTTTAAAGCATCAGCAGCAGTGAGAGAGCCCAGTGTGCAAAAGGAGCAGCTCCCCAGGCTGGTGATGCAGCTCCAGGTTGGAACTGCAATGCTGCTAAACAACTCCTGCCAATGCAGTGAATAACAGACTTAGTGGAGAGCCTGAAAAACACATTAATTTAAGCCCATGTCATCTGTCTGATTTTAAAGTATTAATTTTAAGATGTGGTTTCCACTTCTGTGGTTGAATGATTGCCCTCTGCATCACCAAGTTCCTGGATTTCCAGGGTTTCTGGTGCTTTTTTGACTTGGATTAAAACACACCCATGAAACCCTTGACTTGCAGCTGCTGTAGTGGTCCCTGCAAGGCTCTCCTGGGAACCTGGGGCTAATATTACTCACGCTGAAGCTGTGTGAGGGCAGGCAGGCTGCATGCTTAGGCAGTACTCACTGCCCCTCCTGGCTCTGTAAAGGACCCCTTCAGTGTTACCCATCAAATCAATTCAAATACAAACACAAATGAGAATTTAAGAGTTTTCACTTTTACTTCTTTCCAGTTTTATTTGACTGAAACTAATTACTGATTTTTTTTGAAGTATGAAAACATTTACACTTTTAAAAGTGTTTAATGTCCAAGAGCTTTTTCCTTCTCCAATTCTACCACAATTTCCATGTAGATGAGAACCCTCAAAATCTTGCCTCACAAAATTCATAATTATTTTTAGGTCTCTGAAAGCCATGAAAGCATAAAACCTGTGGCTCAGCTTTCTTAATTGTTACACTATGGACTTTGACATTTTGAAATATTTTATCCATAAAATTGTTTGCATATTGTTTTATTGATAATATTTCTAAAGTTTTTTTCTTTACATTGGATCTTACATTGCAACTTATTTCCTTCAGTCTTTTACTTAATATTCAGTGTATTGTTTTAAAGAGAATTTTTTTTTCATTAATAAAAGCCTATAGAAAATAAATTACATGTTAATGAAAATGTATTTTTTGGTATTATTTAATTATATTATTTGTCTCTTTTTCTTTGCTTTCTATTATTTCCCTTCTTCTCTCTTTGTACTGTGATTTCTTGCTTTCTTTTCTTCTTCCCTGCCTTATTTATTTCCAGTTCTTCATGCTTTTTTTTGCTTAAGAGCACAAAAGTCAAACTATTTCATTAATGAAGAAAATGGTTGGACTGTTGTGAAGTTCATTATGGACAATCAGATTTGAAAATACATCATAGTCTGCTTTTATGAATTTATGAAGCTTAGATTTAATACAGTTAAAGATCAGATATCTGCTCCAACATTTCTTGAGACACAGACTGGAAGACATCCTGTTCTCTGAGCATGATTGTATCATTTTCCAGAACACGTACACATATAAACAATGGGCTGCTTGCATAGCAAGGTAAATGATGTTTCTGCACACCAGAGCCCTAAGCTCTCACTCCTGACGATGAAGTGCAGTGAAATCACCCAGTCAAGGACAACCTTTGCTAGGACACAGGAAATCTTCATCCAGATTCTATACTTTTACATTTGTCTGCTTCCCTTACAGCATGTTCCTGCTCAAAAAGAGATTATCATGAGTTCAGGGTGAACCATACTGTACACAGCAGAAGCCAAGACCAGTTGACCACAAGAAGTCATTTCATCAGGCTGTGTATCATATGTGAAATGCATTGGTGTTGATCACCACCCTTCATCATTTTTCCAGTTCTATATCTGGAAAGAGAATGGTGAAGTGACTCATTTTAAAACAATTAGCTGATAAGTGTTTTGGGCTGATTAATCGTGAAAAATAGTCCTGGCAAATGCAAACAAAGCTAATGATTTGTTACAGTAATTTTGCCATTTCAGTCTGTTATTTTTTGAGGAACCAATAGAGTGGAATAAGAAGCAAGACTTGTAGGTCCTGTTTACAGTTATGGCAATTATAGTCCCTTTCTGGCCTTTTGCCATTCTTGCCTAAAAAGCTAAATGAAAAAACAGCCAAATTATAAATATTTGAGAGGAAAAAATCCTTTTAATAGTGCATCAGTGAAGGGACAGTAAGCATGGACAAAGAATCTGAATTAAATAAGAAGGTTTTCCTTCCAGCCTCCATCTCTCCATCATTCTACCCAAGGTTGTGAAATGTGAACACACATATGGAAGGGTGCATAAAATAATGATTGGCTTGAGTATATTATGTACCTTTCAGTGAACAAGGGGTATCAGATGAAACTTCATTCAGGTTCAAAATAAACAACAGGAAAACTCTGTATTCTCAAATTCTATCTATGGATAGAAAAGTAAGAAGGGAAACATGTTTTAAAAATTCCTTCTTCAGTCCTTTATGAGTCACTTCTTTGGACCTGATATCTCAAAATGATTTGTTCAATAAAACCACAAAACAGATGCTTTTAGGAGACTTCAAGAGACTCCATTCTCTAGCTGACAAATAAGATCAACTACTAAGACCTCCTGTAGAAACTATATGGTTATAAACACCATAAAAACACAATTTGTACTTCAGTCTTCTTTACTACTGCAAAATACAGACACAATTCCAAACAAATTATTTATATTACTAAACAGGATACTTATGGAAATCTCTGAACTGCAGTTGACCAGACATTGTTTCTTAAATTCAACTCTATTTTTAAAAGAACTAACTTATACTTCAGTTATACTAAAAAAAAAAAAAAAAAAAAAAAAAGTGTCAGCAAGCTTTCATTGTGATAAATTTACATGTACAGAGAATTTAAATGTTTTGAGGTACACAGAAATTTAAACTGAAAAGGTAACTCATATGTTGACCAAACATTTTAATGATGGATTTGATTCAATTGAATATTAAACAAAACCAAATCACTCAATATTTGATCTGTGAAGTTTAGAAAATGTGGAGTTTGGGGAATCAATATTGATAAATTTGAACATTTTAAACCATCAGAATCTGTTTAAGGGGTTTCTAACAAAACAGGGAATTGCCTCATCTATGAAAGGATGGGGTTTGCGTTTTGGGCCTTACAAGACGATCACTGCAAGGTTGTTGATTTTATAATTCCAGGGAAGACAGGTAAACCCTCATAAAATAGATAAAATGATATAGAATGCTATAAATTATATGGAATATTACATTTCCTATCAGTTCAACCACATCAGTACTGATTTAAGTTATTTACCGTGAGTTATAAAAATAAGTGAATTACATGGGCAGACTTGGCTTGAAAAATAAGATAAGGAGGCAACTGCCCAAGGCAATAGGCTGGGAACAAGAACCTGCACACCAGCCTTGAAGAGAGGACACTGGCTCTTCCAGACTGAATTATCACACTCAGTTTCTACCACCATTGCTCATTACTGTGGTTGCAGTTGTGGGAAGGATTGATCTGTGCAGGACCTACTCTATAGAGGGAAAAGAAGTGACCCCTCTATTTGAAGTCAATGGGTCCACAATTACCATTTTTTTGGTAAATCACTTCATGAAGTGAGTCATGGAGTGTATGAACTGCATTTCTTTTGGGTGAGATTAATGGCAAACTTTGTTCCAGGAGCACAACTAATGCTCTCCAACTGCTAATGCACAGTTAGTCCATGATATAGGACTAGAATTAAATAGGGGATGGAAGCCCAAATACAGAAGAAAAAAAAGAATCCAACATAAAATAAGAGTTCTGTCTCAGTCCTCACTACCCTTTGCTCCACACTCTCCCTTGTACTTGCCAATGCAGACACAGACATAGATCAAAAATGTTGGACTTGAACTTCACTCAGATTTCAGAAGTTTCTCTTTGGTTTCTCCACTCAGAAAGAGTGGAGAAACATTCTTTTAGGTGATTAACAATGAGATGTCTCCTCAATCATTACTTTCTGCTAGGAGAAATTGGGATGCTGTTGGTTATTTAATTTGAATCATATACCAAAAATGTCTATTTTGTAAGCTGAAATAAACAGCTTTCTGCACATTATACTGAAAATAAATAGTTCTATCTTGGGAGAAAGACAGAAGGAACAGTAACTTGCTTTTGATCCTTCCTTAAATATGACAAAGGTGTAATCTCTTAACCATAGCACTTCCTCTTGTTGTCATGTGTCAATGAAAAAATACGCTTCAGATGATGAAAGTGTTGGTTCCAAGGGGATTTTTGCTGTCTATGAGGTACATCTTAAAAAGTGAAGAATGTATGATTTATCTTACTGGGGATCCAAAGAATACTTGTAACTGTAGTATTTTATTTTACCTCCACAAGTAGTCAGCTTTGTTGGCTCCTTTTTAATGCTGATGTGCTGCATATCTTCAGGCTTCCTGTACCTACAAGAAAGTGCTTGTTTAAAGTACAATAACTGCAGAAGCCTGAAAAATCAATGTTATTATTGTCTCTTTTTGAGGCACCTTCTTGTGGAAGTTTTGATTTGATTGAACTTTGTAAACCACCATCTTTAACTATAGCTTTATAAATAAAACTCATGATCTCCAGATTTCTGAAGGAGATCTGGTCCCTGGAGTAAAAAAAAAACATGGAAAATATTCAACCCCACTGAAATTGGACACTCAGTTTTCTTAACTGAAGTCAAATTAGTAACACTTACACCACTCCTTGATGTTCTTTCCTTTGTTGTCTTAAGGCCCAAAAATACAGTATCATCTGCCTGCCAGCAAAGATACTGTCAAAAGATGGGTAGAGCCATCTAAAGGACTCTGTTTATGCGCATAATGAAGCAAAATGGTACCTCTGCTGAAGCTCTCAGAACTAAGACATCCACTGTGTGATGCTTGGTTGAACTTAGTCACCAGCATCCTCTCATACATTTCCTGTTTTGGAAGCTAGCAGTCTGGATGCTGCAAAACAGACTAATTACTGCAGTCAAGACAACATCTCGACAGTCAAGCACCTTTCAACCCTTAAAAATCAGGACAGAAGAGGCAGGAAAATAATACCAAAGCACAGTGGTGTAATTAAGGCCTTCACTATTTCACCAACCACTTGTCTTGCTGAGTCATGAAAAAGCAACATGAAAAAGCAAAGACTAATCCAAACACAGATAATTCCACCACTATCTCCTGCACAAGAGAGTAATTTTTTGAAGCAAATTGCAGTCTCAAAACTGACAAGTACTCCACAAACCTATAAGCTGACCTGAAGTAAACTCTCAACTCATCACAGTGACTTTTTTTTTGTAAACCACCAATATCCTTTCCTGCTCAATACACACCAACACCTCTACTACTTAGAATTTTTACTTTTTATCAGTTTTCACTACTTCTGCAATCACCTTCATAGCAAATAAAATCTTGTGCTTTCACCCCGTTTTACACAGCTTGAGTCCTTCCATTACTGTAGTAACTGGCATGTTCCCTTAGCCTCTGAAAGACCTCTATTTTAAATCAACATTAAACACAGTTCAGGTTTTACAGCAAAGTCTCACGGTGGTAAAAAAGTCCAACTGTGACAATTGAAATTCTCATTTGCCTCACTTTTGGTGTCTCTAGCTTGGCCTTCCACAAGCTTTCCTTGCTTTGTCCTCTGTTCAGAATAGAAATGTTTTTAAAAATGTTATCTTCACTGATTGCCCAGGGTTCTTTCCATTGCCAGCTTAGATGTCTTCATTTGTTACTCTTTCCAGCTTTTGAGAAAAATCTTCAAAAAAGCCAAAAATGAAGTTACCTGAACCAATTTCCATTAGAAACCTCTGACTTTATGCTGGAGTGATTTGCTCAGTGCAACAAAGCACTAACATGTCTACTGCAAGCAGTAATGACAACCTAATACAACTTGGCTAAAGGGTGCTTTTTCATTCTTTCAGGCATATTTCATATGGGAAGTACAAAACATCTGGGAAAGTTTACCTCAGAAGAACTGCATTGTTAGGCTTCAGAATGACTGAAAATCTCTAATGTTTCACAGAAACCATGATTTTTTTTTTCTATTAATATTTTTTTTCCTTTTTTTTTTTTTTTTTTGCAATTGCAATTGCTCAATAGCAGGATAAGACTTCACATATTTAGAATACCAAAATTACTTTAGAACAGCTAAAATTAAATGAATGTCACAACTTGAAAAATAAAAGTGTTTAAGATAGCCTGCAATTAGTGCAAAGTTCCATGCTATGGATGGAACTAATACTGAAACCAAGTACATTTTGCAGCACTTGATATTTTATTTTTCTACCTATTTCTTTTGGAAGTTATATCTTTTTAAATTTTGATTTAAAATATTAAATGTAAATACATGTTCATAAATACATTTTTTTAGAAAAGAATAGCTAATCCTTTTAAAGGAAAAAGGAGTAGCCAGGATAATTTATATGCCATATAGTGCAACATGGTAAAACTGGTTCAGCAAAATGAAACAGACATTGCCTGAGTAAAATCAATATAACAATTCTCCTAAATGATTTTTGCATAAATTATGATGAATATTTAAAAGCTAGTACTGTGATGATCCCAACTGGGACACTATCATACATGGAAGAGTTAGTGATCAGCAAAAAAGTTTATCTGAGTACACCCAGTCCTGCACCATGCTGTACTGCACATCCAGCATGGCCTTCAAGCCTGTGTTGGGCCACACAAAACCCTTGCCTGAAGGATCACACCAGCTGACTTATTGCCACAGGCTGCTCCTGCTGGGTGACAGCAACTGCAACACCTCCCTGTTCCTGACTTTATCCAGAAGTGCAGCAAAACATTACACGAGCATCCGTTCTGTTTGACAGCAGAAATCATGAAAACAGTTATTGTCATTCAAGGAATTCCTATAGTAAACAGGGTCCACTCTTCCCAAGGCCAGGGTCTGGACCTGAGAGAGCTTAAGCGACTTTTTTACTGGGATCATAACAGACCTATATGTCCTTGTGCAAAACAACTACTTAAAATTACTATTTGAAAACAACAGGCCTATGTGGACTCCAAATGGAAATCTGAGTTTCTCATAACAGTCTTATTTCTATATTTCTTTTCTGTATTCATTGAAAGTACAAGTGCCACTATTTGAGTAAAGGGTTGATGCCCAGCATGTGTAGAGCTACTGCTGAACTTTTGATTGGCTCTGAAGTATAATTTCCCTGCTCTCTCCCCAAGAGCACTTTCAAGAGGTATCGAGAAAAAGATTTTAGACAACCTGCTCATTCCAGTTTTGAGAACCATTTTTGATGCAGTTAAATACATGCAAATGACATACAAGAATATCCTTTGTGCATCTTAAAACATTTCAGGCATTTAGTCCAAAATGCCTCCGTAGTAATTACATGTAGCAATTATGGACACAATACTGTCCTTAGGGTCCCTCAGTGCTTGCCCCAAAGCTCAAATTGACAATACAAATAGTAAAATTCTTCAAGTACTTGATTAAGTGACCGTAGGATATGAGTTAGAACTTGTACTGATCTTTTTCTTCCTTTGGCTGTTGCCTATATGCATAGAATGGTTCAAATCATCATATTTGCTGAACATGCATGCAGAGAAAATATATCCTGCCTGTTACTGCATCTGTAATGTGCTCCAAATTAATACACCAACTTGCAGCCTCCCAATTTTGTATCACTTGCAAATTTGCTGTGAATACTTCTCTGTCCCCTCACCAGGACGTTTGCAAAGATGCTAACCAGTATTGGTTCCAGAGCCAAGCCTTGCAGCACATTAGTAGCTCCTTGTCTCCAGCTGGAATTTGTGTCATTTATCACAACCATCTGAGTGCAGTTGCACATTTTATTTCACCTCATTCTCCAGTCAGTCAGTGTTTTCATAGTTTGTTGATTAGGATGTTACGGGAGACAAAAAGCCTTGCTAAAGTCAATATAAGGAGTACTCCCTGTTCTTCTCACATCCATCAAGATAGTAATCTCATCATAGAAGGTATTCAGGTTGGTTATGTTGCTTTCCTCTTCATAATCTATGCTGACTATGCCCATTTACTTTCCTAATTTTCATCTATTTGCAAATGTTTTCCAGGCTTATTTACTTCATAACCTTTCTGAGGGTCAAGATGAAACTGACTGCCTTGTAACTTCCCTGATCCTCTGTCTTGTCCTTTGTAAAGACAAAAGTGGTATTTGCTTTTTTCCAGTCGTCAGGTGTCTCCCCTGGTCACCATGATCTTTCAAACATAAAAACAGATAAACAAAGACTCATGAACTTTCAGCCTCTTGTAATAAATAAAGCATTAGAAGTCCCATTGAGGGTTGAGGGTGCACATCTTGAGCAACTGAAGTTCTTTAAGTATCAGTAAGGAATAATGATGTAATATGGTCAAATATCAGCAGAACAGATTTTATCAACGAACCTGAAAAACTGAATGAAAGCAACTGAATATGAGAAAATGGTTGTGAGGATTATAGCTTTCAAATATGTAATTGCAGCGGTTTTCATGAAGAAAAAAGCTCTGCAATGACAGCCAAATATAAATGGATACAGAGCACTAAAGATCTTCACTGGGCATTACTGATGTAACAACAAGGTCAAAAACAGTTATAAGAGTCAAGCCTGAGTCTGCTTCAGAAAAATTTGTACAATAACTGCCTCTTCAATGATGCACTCAAGGCAGGCTTGTGTTCTTCCACATCTGTATTTGGTTTACTTGGCAAGGTTTTTGTACCAGCGGAAGCATACTTCTAGCTACTAGAAGCTTCCCCTGTGTCAGATGGAGCCAATGTCAGCGGGCTCCAGCACAGACAACCATCAAGAACTGAGTGAGTCAAGCTAAAGCACTTAGCTGAGAGAGCAAGTAGAAGTGCTGAGTTCCAGGTCTTTGACAAATTTTATGGATTACAAATTTTATCCAGAGCATATCTATGGCAACAATCACAGAGATAATCCTCTTGACCTGGAAAGTCACACTCATTTTGTTGTTGTTCCTTTCTCTTAGTGATCTTCAGAAATATTCTTCCCCACATGGGAAGCATTTCTACAGAAAGGACAGCTGGTTTTATTGCTTTGTTTTGTTAGGGTTTTCTTTTGTTTCTAAAAAAGATGCCTCCATTTTCATCTGAACACCCACAATTTTCAATTTTATTTATTTTTTTATTTTAGGTGAAATTTAAATAGAGAGTTTACAAAGAGGCTCTCCACGCTCCTCATCCTTGGAGAGCTCCTAAGAAGGTTCTTAGCCTACAAAAAGACATTCATTATGTCAATGGTGGTGTGATTTACAAACCTGAGGGAAAAGTGGAGGATGACAACTTGATTAATGCCCCATCTCTCCAGTCATGTTGCTTGAAATCTGAAGAGATAATAAATAAGGAAATATCCTATATGGATGACACTATTCCCTTTCAGCCTAAGGGATAGGATTTGCAACTTTTCCTGTACTTAAGTCCTCTAAGGTTTGGAAGAAATCCTTAATAGAAAGGGAAGAAATTATGAACTGCACAGGAGGATAGAAAATTTCTGTTAACAGAAGCAGCTATTTATACTGCCTGGGTTTATAAGAATCTGTAAATCCTTGTTTCCAGAAGCCTCAAATGCAATGTCCCTGTTGAGATGATGCGGGAGAAAGTTATCTATATTGACTACTACAGCTGTCATTTCCATAACAGTCACCGCTAGAGAGGCACTGTTATCTCTATGAAGATATTCACTATCTTGAAGAACCAGAATTCTAAGGGAGTGAGTGATTCAATTGCCCAAACACAGGCATTTATTTTTATTTCAGAGGACACAGCTATCAAAGACAGCCATGAGGGCAGTTGCAAACAGATGAAACAGATGCTACATAAGACACTTAGGGAAAGGCTGCTGGAGGCTGGATAGGATATGCTTGAGTTTCTAAAATAATTTCTAATTCTTATGTTTTGGCAGATGATCAACCCATTTTCATTTTTCACCATGTTTCTTTTTTAAGCTGATACCTCTGGAAAATGTGCACCCTACCTTGACTTAGATTGCATTTTTTGTTCAGTTATCAAAAGGGATGGGATTCATGAAATAGTGCTTTTCGTGTGTTTTTATATGCAAACATAATTCTATTCTCTGTCCATTCACATTTTCCATTTAACATCTTTTCGACAATTCCAACTGATTTGACAGATGAACAGTGGCTTCAAAGGCATAAGCAACATACAACTGTCACAAAAATAGGCTGGATGAATGACCCTATTAGTGCCCTGAAAAGAAAAAGAGCATGGCATGAATTTTATTATAACATTGAAGAGCTGTGTAAGAGAGAGCTAGTATGAGAACTCCAGCAGCAGGAAAACTTCATGTGGCATTAGCAGCTCCATAAACAGCAATAATTCCAACCATAGGAAGCCAGGCTTCATCAGTTCCACTGCTCACAGAATAATCACACTTATTATCACAATTCCACAACCACCTACGTTAGCATGTGACACCCAAGAAGTTGAACATTATATAAGTAACAAATACAGTTTAAAAAGAAGTAAGAGAGAGAGCTAAACCAAATGCAAAAGCAAAGGTCTGTAGGGGCAGGGAAAGACTCCAGATTTTATTCTTATATATTCATGGCAGAAAACTAAAATAACAATGAATAATAATAATGTGACAAACGTGTAGCAACATATTTGTATTTGAAATGAAAAAAATTTTCACAAGTACTCATAAGTATCTGATGAATACACTACTAAATATGTTAGTAATTGGCACTTCCAAATCTTGTGGAAACAATCCTGCCATGTCTTACTGGTTGTCCCCCATTTGTTTTTATGGCTACTGCAAATCTCTTTAGTGCCCAACAAGTTAGCACTTGGCACTCAAACTTATTTTTACAAGTAAACTCCATGCAAATGAATATTAATTGATCCTTTAGCATTTCTTCTTATACCAATATAAGTCATCCATGTCCTTGTATATTTTAGGAAGTACTTGCATACTGTCTTTACTCTGAACAGGAAACAGATGGCTGCTTGCAGATCTAGGGAATAAAGAGACAAACATTTGTTTAGAGATTAATTGCTACCAGTAGCATAGAAGTTAGGAGATGGCAAAATTAGACTGTCTGTGAAATTTTCTTTTTCCCTCTGTGCATTATGGCTCCATTTTTAATGGAATGCTTTAGCTTTTCATTTTATTCCAGTGGAAACCGTCTTGCCCACTAACTAGCTTTGACTTTGTTTCAGATATATCTGTGACTGTAGTTTCTTTTGCATCAGCACAGGGATTTTATCACAACTACTTAGACTGTCTGATTAGCAATTTAATGGGATTTAGTTGACCCTAAATAAAAGGATGTCTAGAAGACTGTCAGATTTATGTAAGCCTTCTTACGAAATGTGTTGCCTGAAGTATCACACCAACCATTTCTTGAATTTTGAGCTAAAATGGATACAGACTTCTGCTTATGTTGGAATTTAAGGAGGTGACAGACAGAAGACTTTAACTGGATTATTCCACCAGTGTGGTGTAAAATCTGTAGAGTAGTAAGTTATACTATCCAATATGCAGGTTTCCTTAGGCTTGAAGACTTAGAACTGTCCTACATTTAACAGTTCCACTTTAGCTGCAGTGATGTAGGATCAGATATAATTAAGGGAACACATTGACTTAGTATGGATAAAGGACTTATGTGGCAATGTACACCCTAATTGAGAACAAGTTTTTGCAAAGTGCAACAATAGGATGACGCATAGAGGGAAAGAAATGCAGTGAGCAAAAGTAATGATGTGATCTGCAGCAGATGTAAAGATTTTCATCACAAAGCATTGCTCAGATTTTTTGTTTTATCTCTGTATACTGGAACATTATATTTGATCTTTACCCAATTTTGCCACTCTGTTTGAGGCATGGAGGAGAAGACATGCTGAAAAACTCACTTCTTTCTGATGCATTGTCTGATTAGTCATCCATGTACTAGTCTTACTAACAGAGACTCCTCAAAGTAATTCAAAAGAAATTTTGAACGGTTCAAAGGCTATAGGGTATCCAAAGGTATCCCAAAGGGATTTATTCATTCTTGGAATGAATGGGGCAATGAACTTCAGTCTCCTGATGCCCAGAAAAATACCATAAAAATACAATTCTATTTCTATTAATTTATTATTTCAAGCTGATAGAAATGTCATCTGAATGGTTACTCATGTATAAATAAATGGTTTGCAGTTAAAATTACCTACATACCATTAAATTGCCTGTACATTAGAACTGAAGGACATTATTCCTCAACATCCTACTGTCAATACAGAGCATAGTTCATGTAAAAATAGAGGACAAAATACTGATATCTTGGAGAGTTCTCATCAAAGCTTTCAGACAAATGTGAATTATTTTAAAGAGTTCTAGGCAGTAAAGAATGAAGCCTGATTCCTCCTAACCTTTAGCAACATGACATAAGAGCTCATTGAATTCTCATTTGACTAGCCAGGAGTTGAAAGTTACCTGGACAAAAAGTATTCTTGGGTGATCAGGTGAAAATGTCGGCTAGATTCAGAAGTAAATAGTCATGCTGACAGTTTTCTTCAGGAAGAGCTAAGCCCTTCTGACATTTCATTTTCAGGGTCTTTGCATATCACTGCTGAACTGATCAGGTAGAACAAAGAAATTTTTGTTTTCAACTGAAGCATCAGGAATTATCTGGATTATCTGTTTCTGAAAGCATGATCACAGGCTGAATTGTTCTACCTTGTCATGGTAAACCCTGCAGTGAGTTCTTGTAATTATTCTGACTGACACTGTAGGCATAGCTTGCCTACTCTTAGTCATCTCTTGAAAAGAATTGGTTATATCTCTTGTGGTTGCCCTGACAATCCACCACTTAAGATTTTTTTTAATGCAAGTTTAACTCAAAGGTGCAAGCTGTACATTGCAATCCAATGGCTCCCATAAATTACACTGTCAGTTAGGCAGAGTAGGTAATACATATGCAAAGCATTTATGGAAATGTTCTTACCATTCAGCAAAATCATATGTAGAAGTTATATGAATATGCATCCATCTCTCTCATGGTTTTAGCTTCCTGCTGTCCCTGTGTTCTCATTTGCAACAGCAACCAGTCTTATCAAATCTCACATAATTAAACTGAACAGAATGGCAAGGGTAATTGTTCATATGTTGCCCCTGTGTAATGAGTCACCATAAACTAAAGGATGTGTTAATAAGTTTGCACAGCTGGCATTTCGGTTTGGATTCTGGCTAAATAATGACAGCTTAGCAAACATTCCAAGCACTATGATGTTTCAAGCCACAAAATATCCTCAATTAGGAAGGAGATTTTTCCACTGCAATATTTATCTTCTCTTGAATTTTTAGCATCAGCAGCTGAGAATTTAAACACTCAGAAGTCTATACTACTGCTGGAATGTGAAACAGGCTTTTCTTCACAAACTTTTAATAAAAACATCTTTGCCAAGTATTTCTCATGTGGAAACTGACTATTACCCCAGTACTGACTGGGCTCTTCTGAAACCTAACATACTTCATGCACATACCTATTGGTAGATGGATTTTGGTCAGGTTTATTGACCTGAGAGAAAACTTAATCACTGCTTTGCTCTAGCTTCTGCAGTTACCTTAACAATATTTTAAATTTTATATAGTAAGTTAACAAAAATGTAGCAAGAATGATAAAAAAATTAAAGCATTATGTAGTATTGAGTTCTTAAATTGATTGTGAAAATCAGGGTTGCAAACATCTTGTATATTGAAAAAAAGGTATTTGGAGGAGAGAGGGAAATAAACACAGTAAAACATAGAATATTTGGGAGGATATTTTCTGAAGTCTAGACTAAATACAGTGATAACCTTCATTTCCTACTTGGAAAAATGCATCTTGAATGGTAACATGGGCATTAGAGGCACAAGGCTACAGATAGGAATGAAGAAACTGTACTTTTCAGGAAGACATATTCTCTTTATTAAGTGACATGAAGCACTTTCCCAGATGAGTGTCACGGTTGACAGTATTCAGCTGGAAGTCTATTTTGGGATTTAATAGACAGCAATTGTTGGGAATTCAAGAAATCTACTGCCTTCTAGAAAGAGCCCATCCCATTAAAAGCTACTTTACAGAATGATTTTAGAAAATGTTTAAGTCATGACCTGTTTGACATTAATGAAATAATTCATCAGCCCCCATAATGTGCAATTCAGCAACTGAAATGTCATTCAACAAAAAGCTGAGCCAGTAACTCCTGAGTCTGTGGTCACTAAGTAAAAATTTGTGGCAGTGTGTATAAGTGCAAATGCTGTGGGAAAAGTAGTCAGAAAAGCTATGACACAAGGCAAATCTTTTGCCGTAAGAGTGTTCAGGTGAAGAATGGGAAATGATGGATATAAAAAGGCAGCTAGCTGTCTCCAGTGGCACTGCTGCTCAGATGGGAGGTTGTTACTGTAAAAGTCTTAATCCAGTAGGAAGAATGAGGCTAAGCTTCAATTTAATTCAGAAAAGGAGCAGAATTAAAAAGGAAATGGATAGTGAATACCCAGGTTCTGAAATGGAATGCACTGCAGGTAAATAATAAATGGCTCACATATAGCTGCAAGATGAACCAAGCATCACACAGAAGCATGAAGGTAGAAAAGACTAGACTGACTGGGAATGGGAGATTTCCATATTCTGAGTGCTAGTGATCAGTCATGTGCTGATGAAAAATATATCCAGCCATGTAATGCTGCAAGTAAACATATCCTTGGGGAAATATTTTAGGCAGCCAATCATATTTGTGATTAGCATCACAGGCTTCTTCCTCTAGTATCTGTTGGTTTACCATGTTCTTATGAAATACCAGTTTGTGCTAAGTGTTCTGTAACACTCATTTATTGTGAGTATGAAGATTACATACAGTAAGAAGGTAAATTGCCTGGGATAAGAAGCAGCACTGTGGGATGCCTTGTGTGGAAGCAGTACACAAGGCAGCCAGCTGCCATCAGGTGTGTTGCCTACTTCTGCACTGACCATGCCCCCCTGACATTTCCCTGCCAAAAGGCATGCATCATCCTAGTGACCTTGAATCCACAGCTGACTCACACCAAAGTAAAGCTGAAAACAAAGAAGTCAGCCAAAACCAAGGCAGGTCCCCCCTCTTCATGGGGACAAAGGTGGGATAGGCTCAGACACCTAACTCATACTCTGCTTATCATGTGGCTATAGTGCAGCTTATAAGGGACTCTTGATTTACATTAACTTTAATGCTACAATTATTTTAAAGTTGTTTTAAAAGATGAAGTCTGGTATTTTTGCTCCTCTGCCTATATTGACAGGTATCTTCAATTTTTTTGTACAGTGGGTATAATTCGAAGCAGGACCATCAGGATTTTTTTATATCAGCTGATCTGAGAAAGGATGTCATAACTACCTGGAGTGTGGCTATATTAAACCATAGCTGTCACTCAGATATAGTGGTCATGGGCACCTGACTAGACCTACAGGCCTCTCTGAGAGCCAACATTCCAATGGCTTCAGGAGATGTGGGATCTGCCTTCCAACTCCATGAAAATATATCATCATGTAAACTGGAAAAGTTACATGTTTTAACATTTAAGAGCTAAAACAGTTCCCTGTCCCCTCTCTGTGTAATCTTAGAACATGCCATGAGGCCAGAGAGTTAGAGATTTGAGGCAAGGCATGATGAGATCATGGGAGGGAATCAAGAGTATCAGTACATATCCAGTGCTTGCTGAATCTTCCATCATCCTGAATCCAGCAAATACTGCACAGCTGATTCAGTCAGACCTCATGTCTTTGCTTTTGAAATCATACTGCTGGTATCTTCCCAGCTGTCTCAATACCCTTTATATCTCAAGGCCCTCTGTGGTCTCTACAGTCCATACAAAACCCAGTAGAACACATACTTATGCATGTGATGGAGTTTGAAATTTACTCTACCAGCCAAACTTCATTACAGGAAATGGGGCCAAGGTGATAGCACTCAGTGCTAGAACAGCCCTAGAGAAATCCTCAACACTGTTTACTGATACGTCACTATTTTTCTTCTCTGTCTCCAGTATATCTGCTTGTTAAGGCATGAGCCCACACTCAGATTTTAGGAAATGTGGAAACATTTACTGTTTCCTGGTACATTTTCAACACATTTTCTTGCTCTTGTATTTGAGCAGACATGTTGGCCTGCTTGCTCCCCAAAAGAATTAATAGGATTGTCCTTTGGGTATGTTTCTCCTCCTTCCTAATGTTCTCTGTCATTGAGGTAAGTTCCTTTCCCTGTGGCAGAGCCAATTTGCTGCTGGTCTCAAATGTGTAGAAGAAGGAAGGAAGACAAAATGAAAACATCCCTCATGGAAGTGACCAGAGACTTTTTGCACCAAATAGGAAATCCTTTATGACCTGATGTTTGGGAGACACAAACAAATGCTCTGAGAAACAGAGTGGGAATTGGATGACAACATTAATAAAGCGTCATAAAGAATGTCAGAAATCTTATTTCGTTTCTTTTCAGCCCAGGATCTAGCTGCTTAAATGGCTAGAGAGTAATTTTTTTTCTTTTCAGAACACAATTTTGAAGAGCAACCTTGTAACAGGGTCACTGTGTCATACTGTAAGAACAGGCCTTATGGATTTCCACACATTTCTACAGCTGAGTCCCTTTCTGTCGAGTCTCTCTGTTTATAAGCTACATCAACTGTTCAGTTGAAGAGGAATGAATATATGCCCGTATTTTCCACACTTGATGCAATAACAAGACACAGAGAACCAGAGGGATTGGACATATAACAGGTTATAATTTTATATGTGTGTGTGTTGGTATCTATTCTATCTGTTTATGTTGTTATTTGTACATATAACACCATTTCTTACAACATACAGATAAATACAAGAACAATTCTTATACTTCACCAGTTTTTTCTCATCATATTTTAGAAGATGTATTTTTTAGCTTATGTTGTACAAGAAAGACATGGATAGACAAGTATTTGTGGACAACATCATAGTTTTGTAGCATATTGAAGTAAGTAATTCTTCTTACATCCTCCAGTCTACACAGAATAGACAGAACAATCCCCTAACACAAATACTGAAATGTAGAAGACATGGGTTTATACCACACACATAGAATTGGTAAGTGATGGAAGCATATACAGGGAGCTCACCTTATTATTAAACTATTCTTCCTTCACCAGCAAGCTCAAAATCTCAGATTTATGTCAGAGGTTCACCACCAAGTTCCTGATACACACCTTTCCATCTGGCACATGTAGGCATTGTGGTGAGCAGATAGCACTTGTGTGGCTGCAACAGCTAGATCTTGTTCATTGCAATGGGTGTAACCATTTAAATTACTTTAAAAACACATTATGGCATGATGCCTTACATAACACAGACCTGCTCTACTTTAATAAGCATATCCAGTAGTTTCCTTGAGATAGTGTGATCCAAAGTAGATAGTACAGTTGTAGGCAATATGTTGAACTTCAGTTCTAGCTCATTCAGGTTCTGCTAAATGCAAATAACTTCATTTCAGTTGGCCTGAATTGAGACAGTATCCAAACTCAGTGACTTTAGTAGCTTTGCCTTCAAGAGAATGCAGCAGAGAGGAGAAAACCACAGGATCTTTGGTGATTTTCATGTAAATAAAATATTTCCATTGGTTCAAATAACATAGAGTAATAGAAGAAATGTAACATTCAGAGTTCTGAAAGTTCACAAAAAGAATGAAAAGAAAGAGATTTATAACATTATGTCAGTACTGCTTAGCAGTAAATTAGATAGCATCAGTTTTACTCAGTCTGTAAGGCCAAGAAAAACAAAATATAGCAATTTTTTTGCCAAAATAATTAATATTGGTCTTGCCACAACAATCAAAGAATTAAAAAAATTAATAATTAAAAGTTATAATCAGTCTCTGAAAGGACTGGGTTATTTAGAAAGCTATTATTGACTTAAAAATTAGAAACATTCAATATTTTTCCTAATAGCCACAATACGAGAAGAGAATACTGATCACAAAATTTGTGAAATTGGGATCCCATGCTTTGGATGTAATGTGTGTGTATATTCATTGACAGATAAGCTACTACAGGATTTGTTCAATCTCTGCATTTTTCATCACTGCACTTCACCTGCTATTTTATCAGACAGAGATTTAAGAAACTTATGACTCTTTTTATTATCTGCTTCAGATAGACTATCTGAAAAAATGCTATATTACCTACAAATTAGGTCATGCAAACCTTTAGCTTTTCAAGACAATTTTGAAAATATATTTATAAATAGATTTAATATCAATTTTAGAGACTCCAGCTGGTAACCTCTTACCGCCATGAAAACTGTCTTTAACAAGAAGAATACAAGATATTCCAATGTTCTCTTCAATTTGTACCTTAGTTCCAAGGGCTTTAAAGACAATTTCGTACATTTTGTACATTTTTGTTCATTTATGATTATAAACTAAGCAGGATGTGTCATGGACATGAGCATACACACAAAGGGGGCCTTCACTAAGTGAAGGTGCCCTCTGAGGGCCCCTTTTGCCATCCTTATGTTGGCCTAGATGATACAAAGGATGTGCCACACAAGGACAGTCGGGTTCACTGCTATCACAGGTACATGACCTATGAAATTTTCCACAATCATAATAACAAAACCTGCAAGCAAAAGAGGTCACAGAAAAATGTGTGGCACCCTTCATCTTGCACTTTTAACATGTTTTGAAAAGATAGGAAAAGTTATTAACTGGAGAGAGGAAAGTAAAGAGAACATTTAATAATATGTGTGCAGAGACTGTAAGGGAAAAGTGTTAGTGGAGGGAGCTGAGTGCTGTCAAACTGATTGATGGAAAATAGATGACTTCATAGAGCGGCTGAACTTTATCATGATACACACTTGACCCCAGAGGCATTTAAATAAAACCTCTGTTAAGCCTAGATGAGATTTTATCCTTGCAGGCAAACAAGTCAAGTGCTTCAATACAGTAATAAAACAGCTAATGATGGACATTTGTGACTATTGTCACATACTTCACTGCATTTCATTGGTTTGTCCAACATAACACTTGCCCCAGCTACCTAGAAATATACATGTCAGTGCGGCTATTCTGAAGAAAGGTAGGTTTAGGAGACCTAAATTCATAATAAATATTTATAATATTTAAATTTATAATGCTTAACACATAGGGTGATAAAAAAACCCCCATCATTTTCCACAAAAGCATGTGAAAGTTTAAGCAGATGCCGTCTCTGGAACTTTTCCACACTCTTATAAAGAAAGATCTGGATCTGATTCATAGCAGTGCAAAAGCTTCACCTGATTTTAAAAAGTCAAATGATTTAAAAATTCAACTGACAAAATATCATAACGCATTTTCAAAATAAATTTAGCTAGTTCCTCTGGCTAAAGGCATACATGGACTCCAGAGAAGCCTTCCCATAGTAAACTTTACTACTCTTGAATTGCAACACTGTTTACGTCAGAAACTTCCCTCTCTCTTCCCATTCTTTATTGATAGGTTTGCAAAGCAGCTATTAAAAGGACACTGATTAACCCCCATGTTTGAAGAGGAAAATAAAAGTCTAAAGTAAACCTGTCAAAAGTAACTTTTTCTTTCATAGCTATCATTGTCCATTCCTTCTTTTTGCTACCTATTCTCAAGTCTGCCAAAACAGGAGACATGTCCTGATGTCCATGTCCAGATCTCCTAGACTAAGTGACTTTTATGCACAGGATGATCAGTGTGCCTCCAGTGCATGCATCTCCTCTAACAAAGGCAAATACACTGAATTAGGAAGCTTCATCAATTCTGTGCAAAGCTGTCAAAAAAAGGGATTCATAAGCTCCTGTGAACGAAGTCATCTTCTGCCCATGTACAGAATGCAATTCACCTCTCCCCTTCATATCCCTCCTCCTTCCAAAGAATTTTTTTAGAACACACTCTAATCTTCTCCCAGAACCACAGTTCTTTCTGATTAACCATGACACTCTTAAAAAAGAGCATGTAGACCTGCAATTCCATCACCACTTCTTTATTTATTGCCTTTGTCTTCTTTTCAAATTATATATATTTTATTTCAGTCAGAAATGAGTTTTTATTACCAACTCATCTCTTATAAATAGAAAACTGGCTATATGTAGAAAAGACTTAATCACTAAATGTCCCAACAGAGTGCTTGATATATAGAAAAATAACAGTCTTTTTGTTCCTGTCTCATTTAATTGCAAATAAAATTAGTATGAATTGCCTCTTGAATCATTTTATTTACTTGAACATGCACAGTTTCAATAACCAAAAGTTAATGTATTTTTTATATTCTTTTGCTGTCTTTCCTCATTACTTTTTGTACTACAATTGGCACAACTTCTCCTGAACCAACACGAGCTTTATCTGGCAGCCACTTACCAAGCATTGGCACTGTTATTACCCAGGAGGCTCTGGCACAGTAGCAGACAGAATTTGGATGATTAGTCAGTGTCATAAAGATGAGAGTAAAATTAAGAAACAGCAAGTGCAACATTAACATTGTTAGGCATAGAGAGAAAGAAAAAAAATATTACCAAAGCTCTTGGGAACAAATGACATTGTTCTTAATCAAACTGGAAGTTGTAAAACTAATTAGTTTTGATTCAAAATGAGCAAAGGTTTTTTTGTGTTCAAAGATTTTTAAAGAGGCTACTTCTGTATGCACTTACCAGGAAATACATTCTGACCTTTGTTTTACTTAAATTTTCTGAGAAGTTAGGATAAGCAGTGTTTGTTATCCTGCCCATTTACTTATTGACATTTCAGGCTGATCCTACATTTAGATCCTACATTTAGATCCAAGCCTGAGCCACAAGACAATCAACTAAGCTAGGAGGGCTCACCCTGAGTCAAGCTCGCTTTCAGACAAGTAATACAATGAATTTCATGTCAGAGTACCAATGATATTTCATTATATTGACCAGGTTAATAAGCATAAATTCTGTACCAGCATGCTGCATTTCACAGGGATACTATGATCATGTTGATCCAGAACAGATTATTAAAAGAAGATCTTAGATTAATTATAAAAGTTTCATGGCAGATTCAAATGGATAGTGTGTCAATGTGCTAAAGATCTTATGAATTTGTAGACATACGAAAAATAAGTAGAAGGTGAATGAGAGGGAAAGATTAGAAAATATCAGATTCTGAAAAATTTATCTGATTGGCATGGCAGCAGCTTCATGAGATTATTCACACACTGTAACACAAAACATCATGAAATCTTCACAGAAGATGGAGAGGTCAATAAGGAAGGAAATACATGATATGAAAAGGTCTCCACTCAATTAAAAACTGTAGGAATTGTAAGAGTAATGAGAATGCATGAGAAAGGTGGAAGTTTTGCTGCAACTACAAGGTTATATAAATGTGAGATTTTTAAATTAATGACCTGAAGAATCCCCCTACAAAGAGGACATACCAAACAGAGAGAACTTTTAGTTGTGCTTGTAGAGATTTTCTTCCATGATTTCAATCTCAAGGAAGAAAACAGAAAGTGGAAAGTAAAGTAGGTTACACAAAACATACAGATAAATGCTGTGTGCATGCAGAGACAAATCAAAGAGGGCAAGGGAGAAACTGATGCACACCTCACAGGTGGTATTTAGATGTCAAGAGATAGTTACACATACTAAGGAAAAGGTAAACTAACACAGAATAAAATCTATAAAAATATGTCTTAGACACTGGAATCTTTAAAATAAACTTTGGACTGTTCCTTAAAGATAATTCTTGGCTTAGGGTAAATAAGCATAGATTGGAGGTTTCAGATGGAAGTGAAATGTTTCAGATATTCTGGGTGCAATATCAGAAAAATTAAAGGAGAAGTGAGCAAATCTCAGAGCTGTTCAAAGTTACCATCAACATAATGGAAGAAAGGGAAGGTAACAAGCAGATAAGGGAATTTTGCAATTCAAAAAAAAACAAAAAAAAAGTTAGAACAAAAGGAGATAAGAATTACAAATCATTCAATTTACTTAAACTCAGAGAAAGATACAAATAATGAAAGAGAATGACTGTCACTAACCAAAATAAACTGGAAGACTAAAAATCTAGAGAGATGCCAAAAAGAAATTGCTTCAGATAAACCTGATTTTTTGTCAACAGAAAAACTGCCCTTGTGGAAGGAGTAAAAAAGAATGTAGTATGTTTTTCCTTTTATACCTCTGGCCCAATCCTTATTATTCCAGTATCAATCTAGGATAATATGCACTAGATTCCATAAAGATCCATACAGAAAGGATACAGGGTTCATAGTTACGTTGAAAAGGAATCATATAATTCTTTAGCAAAATTGAAATACTGATCAATTGAGTTTGTACAGGTGTTCTGTTCACTCTAGAATCTTCAACATTTTCATTAACATCCTAAAGAATAAATATTATGCTTACTGATTTAGCAGATGACATAATTTTTGAAAACATGAGAGGTATATTACAGGGTAATTTACTCATAAGAAAGTGAAAAAGTAACCTAAATACTATGCTGTTTCCTAGGTGCGAATAAAGTGCCTTTGCAAGTACAGTCAACAACTGAATAAAATATAAAACAAAAGAGAAGTAAATAAGGAAGCAAACATTGCAAAGGCAAAGGATCTTGGTAATTTCAGACCACAAGTAAAGACCACATCAATAAAGACCTAACAAGAAAGGTAAATATCATTTCAGAGTGCAAAGAGAAGTGTAATTTACAATTCCATGAAGCAATACCCTTTCACTTGGTTTAATATTGGTAAGGTCTCAGCTTGAGAACCATGCTCTGAGCTTTCAAAGCATATACCATTTGGAGAGTGGTTTTGGAGAACAGAGCAACAAGAATGACCTGGAACTTCTAAACATGATCCAGGGACAATGACTGAAGCAAGGAGCACATAAATCTAAGCAAGAGAAGGAAACTCCTTGAGTGAATGCAAAATTCCAGTAAAGATAAATATCTGCTGCAAATAGAAAGAAAATTATCACTTTTCACTGTGCAGTGTGAATGTAGCCTGAAGTATCAAGGGAAAACAGAAGAGAAAACTTTCTCATTGTGCCAGGGATAGAATATTTGAGTAAAGCAGTGATGGGTCATGTGGAGTAATAAGTACTGCAAATCTTTAAAAGCAGATTAGGCAAACAACTACCAGAAACAAATGGTAATGTTAATGCCTTGCAGCTAGAGAAAAAGAGCAGTTTAAAATCCAAAGCTCCTTTTCTATCAAATGTTCCATGATGTCATGAATACATATAATACAGAGTACTTAAATGGAGGAAGATGAACTCACTCATATTGGTTTGAATGTTATATTAGCCATTTCACACACTGAGATAACTTTTGCTTGCCATTTGTAATTTCTCTTGACCTATTCAATATATCAAAAAGCTGTGAGTTTACAACTAAAGGCATGGGCTTATATTTTTTTCTTCTGTTTATTAAGTGAAACACAACATAGCTTAACAACTGTGATGTTTTCTCATCCTTAAACATGTGTTTAACCTCCAAGACAAAAGAAGTTTCATAGTCTTTGTTTCAATATATTATACATATTGTGGTAAATTTCTTTCTGTGCTCACCCAGACATACAGGATTCAAGCCATCTTTCATCAACTGAAGCAAACTGTGACAGGGTGGGTGTCAGTAACATTATTCAGCAAAACCAAACTATTACTGTGACTAAGTGGAACATTCTGATACCTGAGCTAAATTACTGATGAAAAATGGACTTGTAGTGTCCAGTGTATCACAAGATGTTAAAAGAATCTGAGAGGATTGAGTGGAAGTTTTATTCAGGCTGTAAAAGCAATGCCAGAGTAGTTTGTACAGACATAAATATCTAACTCATTTGCTGAGCTCCTAGCGCCACAAATTATGTGGTCTTATGCCACATCAAGGTCTTATGCCAATTTACATGCACTTTGAAGACAAAATTGGTTTTGTGATTTTGACAACTGAACGAGGGGGAAGAATAGCTTTCTGAAATATTGCAAAATATTTGGAAATACACTAGGAGTTTAAACATCACCAACAAGTTTGTTTGCCATCCTTCAATTCCCAATTTGTAAGCTTTTTTAAACACTGGAAATCATTATTTACAAAAGTACATAAAGGTATATAACCTAAAATTTGTTTCTTGTGACACTACTGCTGAAAATATGGACTTCCATTGAATCCCATGAAGGGGATAGGTATAAAAATCTGGCTCCTAAGAAAAATGTGTTCTGCAAACTAATAGGAAGCGTTTGGATGTCATTCTCATTAGTCTGAACAGCAACTACACCTGTGACACAGAGGGTAGAGAAGAAACTTAACACCACCAGTATTTTTGTTCTGCGCACACATCACAAATTTATCTTACACTGGTCATTACCTCTTTTGATGTTGGAAGTTCTATTAAAAATAAAGGCAATGCATTGTGTATCCAGCAATTTGATGTGATATATCAAATAGAGACCCAGACTTTCTCAGGGATATGACATGAATGGAGTTAATGATCCTCATAGGTCCCTTCCAACTCAGCATATTTCGTGACATTAAGTTACCTGGAATATTCCGTTAAAGTGGCTGCAATGAAATTAATAATCTGAGACCACACCTTAATTTCTCAGCCATCTTCCAAGGATGATGAAATTATGATCAATTAAACTGGTAAATTGATATAAAGATGAAGAAGCTTGCTCTTAGTAAAACATGCAATCTTATTTCAAGGATTTAAATTCAATCTAGAAAATTATAAATTTGTTCTTTGAGTTTCTTCAGCAATAAATTTCAAATGCAATAAAATTCAGTGAATGAGTTTAAGCATTTTGCATGGAAAGAAAGCATGCTCTGATCTGCTTCTGAATACAAACCAGCTCTTTGTTTCCTACTGTCATTTCTCCTGTCACTTTGTGCAGTGGTGCTAAAGAGGTCATCCAGTCCTGGATGAACATCAAGTCCTTATCAATTCTCCAGCCACCACCTGTTCACATTGACAAAATAACATGTCATTGAAGACAAAGTGAGGAAGAATGTATACCATAATGCATTTGCAATGCAGTTTCAGCTACCTGTGGCTATCTGAAAGAACAGCATTGAGTGTTCTTAATTAAAATAATTCAAAACCATGGACAGATAGTGCAATTACCATGTTACATTTTTCACAGTTGGAAAACCTCCACGTGCTTGGATAGTACTGAATTTAAATTTTGTATTTTGTAGTACAGTATCAGTCTCACAAGGGCAAAACTAAAAACAAAAAAAGAAATAAAACATCAAAAACATCCCCATGTGTTGGGGATCATTTTCATTGGTTTCTTTATTCGTACTGAAATAGGACTGAATGCCTAACTGTGCCTCAAGCTGTACAAGAAAAAAAACTGGCTGAAGTTTTGTGGCTTTTTACATAAAAAGGAATTCATGCCATTGCAGCATCTTTTCCTTACATTTGACTTGATAAATAGCATTGCAAAACTGTAATTTTGAAAAAAGTTGTTTCATTTTGTGTAACTGCCATCCCACGGAGGTAAAAACTTACAAAATCACATAACTACGTTAATTTCCAGATCTGATTAAAATGCTTGATTTAGGGGATTCAATGAATCTGTAGGTTAAATAAAAATATACTCTTAATCCACATTGCCCACATGTTGTTATGGCAATTAATTTCTACTGGAGAGTAACTTTGGAACAAGTGTACTTTTGGTTTTGTTGTTGTTTCCAAATAGGTGAAGATTTGTAGTGGTTTAGTCATCATCTAAAGAGGTCAGTTTCAACAATCTTTACAGCAAGCAATAAAAGTCATAAAAATATATCCCTAAAAATTGTAAGGTACATGCACACTTGATCAGTTGGTAGTTTATGGATATGGTATTTGGGTATGATTACAGAAAGCAGTAACCAGAGAGAGGGACCAGTATGGGAGAGTGAGTACATGCTATTCAGTCAAGCACTTCTGTGCTTCATGAGTGTCCTGTGTATCACAAGCTTCTGGTCACTGTAAGTGAGCATGCTGTGGCCTGGGAAAGAAATCAGAAATCTTGTACAGCTTTAGTAAAAACAGGTCACCATGTACAGGCTATGAAACTGGCTGTTCCCCTCACAGAAAGAGTCAGCAGAGAAACTTTGAAAAAACAAAACGAATAATTTAAACCAGAAAAGTTTCTAAATAGTTCATGACTGAAACAAGGCTGCAAATCCTCTTTATTCAGTCAGATGTCTCTGATTAGTTCTAAGCACATGCTTGACTCCTACTGAAGTATATAGGATACGAACACAAGCTAAAGTATGTTACTGAAGAAGAATTGAGTGGTGAACTGAACCAGAACAAATACCTTGAGTATAGGAGGCACTCAAAGAAGAGAGACAGGACATCTGTGTGCAGGTCACTGATAAGCAGAAGTGAACTGGGAAAGGCATGGAGAAACCCCCTGATGCCTTAATTTTAGCTTTCTTGTTTTTCAGATTCTGTGCTGTCTAGGGATGTAGTTCTGAGCCTCATATTAAGTGCTAGTAAGCTCTCTTCCCAGAGTAGGGAGACAAAACAAATCCTTTTTCTGCCAAGGAAAGGACCAAGGACAACTTTCACGCCTGAAAGCATAAACAATGGTGGACTGAAGAGAAAAAAAAAAGAAGGATGAGACCTCACAACCTGAAGCTGTAATTGGACAATTAAACCCCAAAGTGCAAATAGACCAAAACTTATAAAAGTGTAAGACCTTGTAACTCATTAGCCATTTTGTGACCATTCTTAGTCCACCCCGGATCAGAGGAACCCTAGTCAGGCTCCTGTCCTGCCCAAGGTAGATCCTGGAGGCCTTTCAATAAATACCTGCTTTATTCTCTAGCTCTGCCCAGTCTCTGTTTCAGGTCAGCTTTCCCAAGGCATCACCCCAAGATTCTTGAATCCAACAAATCACCATGTTACTTCGAGTGCACTCATCACCCTGGGCTACCATTCCAAGACAACGAAGAGAAGACCATCTATTGAAATTTCTCTACAGAAAAAGCCTAAGAGCAACAGCAAATCCTGAATATAACAGCAGCAGCGTTTCCTCCCCTTATGAAGATGCACAGCCTGCAATGCTGCAATTCCCCCATGCAATGTATGATTATACCTTATGTAATAATGGCATCTGGTGGATTGGATTGGGGCAATATGTCACTCAAGAGCATTAATTTATTTGCCAAACATCTTAGCTGTCTGTGTAGCGTTGCAAGGAGTATGGGGAATAAACAAGCTGAGGAAAACTCTGATTCAATTGGTGTAACAGATGATTGCATATGTAGCTGTTTTTGGAATAATAATAGATTGCCCAAGAAGGGTTGCCTAGGAAATGAATGAGATATAGGATTCTCTCACATATTAAAGAAGCAAACATTTTATATGAAGGATGAAAGCTAAGAGTTAAACCTGCTTACAGGGTGAAAAATGGAGAAAGAACACTATTCAAATGGAAATATATAGACCAGTTTTCCAAATGCATCATTTGAATGGGTTTTTATTTTGGTTGATTGGTTTGGTTTTTTTGTGAATACCTCAAGAAATCATCTAAAGCACAGGACTGGACAGTAAAAAAGGCAAATGACAGACCAAAATCTTTGCCTAATTTTTGGGATGCACTCAAAATACTTTGATAGAAAAACGTAAAAAGCAGCTATAAGGGCTGTTTCTGTGACCAACAGGGAAAACCATCACAGCAGAATGCAGCTTCAGTAAGGGTGACTGTGAACTGAAAAAGTGCTTGATTAAGAGAAAGGATATAAAGAACACAAAACATACCCAGTTTTTTTGAAGAGTGAATTAATAGTTTTTGTGTGTGTGTGAGATCTCATGGGAGAAGTCCTAGAAGACTTAGAAGTCTTAGAAGAAAAAAATCTTAGAGAAAAAGTGACATTTTCTGAAGGAAATTAATGACACAGCAGGTACAAGCTGACCCAGTGCAGAAAAAAGCGTGGAGACTCTGGCTGAACTGTGACTTTAGCTACAGAAAGGGAATTCTATAAAAGTGAAAATTAGGGTAGATTATGAGACTTCTACAAAAAAGTAGATTTTATAGACAATAGGTCAGAAACACTGAAATATGACCTGAGAGAAAAAAATAAGGAACATGAGTAGTAGAATGTGTTAAGAGACAAAAAGAAGTTGATCATTTAGGGATATTAATGCAGCAGGGATGAAGAACTAACTACAGATGATGGTGGACCAAAGTGTTAAGGACATTTTTCCATTTTCTTTAATGGGTCATTTACAATTCAGTGGAGCAGTACAATTTAGTATCAGTATCAAAGGCACAAAGTCTCATAGTACAATTGGTAAAGAGCATGTTGGGGCGAATTTATATATACTTTTATATGTGTGTAAATATATATATAATTTATATATATTTATAAATATGATTCTATATTTTCTTTTTTATATTTAATAAATATGAATGTTTATTTATATTTATTAAATATAAATATATATAATTTTATATATTTCTATAATTTAAATATATTTTTATTAAATTGTTCAGTCTTGATTTGCTTCTTCCTAAGTAGCTTAAAAATTATTCAAATTACTCATAGGGCCATTACACATCTGTGAACTCATAACGGAAATAGAGTTACCAGAGGACAGAAGGGGACAAGATGGTGTTTGCATTTTAAATGAAGAAAAGTGAGTACATGGAAGAAAAGAAAACAATGACAATTAGTATGGATTTCTGAAAAACATTTTCTTCAAAATTGTTTGCTTCTATCATGGAATAGTATGACTTGTGATTAAAGAAGAAACTGTAACTGACATACGACTTTGAATGTAGTGGGAGATAACATTTTCACAAGCAGTTCAGTGAAATACAATAGAGATAAAAGGTGAGTGACCAAGCAGGTGAATAATTGTACCAAAACAACTGTTAATCAATGGCTCTCTTTCAAGCAGAAGGATGCTGAATGAGGCTCTGCAGAGTCCATTCTGGTTACACCTTTGTTCAGTACTCTCATTTAAATTAAGACATTGGAATAGAGCACACACACACATAAATACACACCCATAAATATGCACATATATGTATATATAATTTGTAGATTACATGGAGCTGAAGAGCACAATAAGCTTCCTGGGAATAGTAATTAAAATTCAAATAGAAAAAAAAATATATGGAAAAATTTTATTTAGTAGGCAGCAGGAGAAAGTTGTGGTAGAGGATTTTATTTAAATGTTCAGCAGGAAGAATAAACTATTAAAATACAGGATGGGTTAACAGATAGTATTTAGTAAAGCATTTCAAAAAATCTGATAATTGAGGTGAATTGTAAATTGTACAGAAGTGAAAAATTTCATTGAGCCATTGAGAAAAAGGCAAAACTCATTAGAGGAAGTTAAGAGAAATGTTGAAACAAGAAAAACGAAATAATTCTCCCAAAGCACTTAGAAGTCTCACCTGCAATTTTCCAGCTGTGTTACTGAATTCTTTAGGAAAATACAGCAAAACCATGAAAGCGAAGAGAAAAGTAGCGAGAACACGGATACATATGAAGAGTGTTTGGATCAGCATAGGTAATTTAGCCTAAAGAAGAAAATTTTAGGGGGATAATATGGCACAGTATTGATATTGATTTTTGAAGCATCAGAATAGACCATGTGAATGGCTGTGAAGGCTCCATCACTGCATGCTTCTAAGACTAGATTACAGATGCCATGGATTACTCATTCTTGATGAGCTACTTCTGTGTCTCCAATTTAAAGTTATTTGAAAAGGTGCTGCCTAGCAGCAGCACTCTGTAGCTCAGTTGTTGTAGGAAATGGCACAGTTCACATCCTGGAGAAAACAATCAAGATATTTAGAGAATCACAGATGCTTATACAACTCCGCCAGACAATGCAACAAATGTCCTCATGGACTGTCCAGACATCCTTATTAACAGAGCTGTCCATCTGATATCGTCTCAGTCATCCATCCGTTCCTGGGGATACACAAGTTCAAAGCAGCTACACCACGATTATCTAACCAGGGAGTTCGTAATACCTTTCACATGCCTCAAATGGTCACTGGCAGCATAACCGCTTGGACCATGTGAAAGAAACCTCAGTTAATTTCCTTGTCCTTTTATAAAGCATCCTTTGACAGTTTTTATATCCCACATTATCCTTTGATTCCTCTACCTTCTCCACTTCTTTCACCTACTCCTTTTCCACTTAGTCTATGTAAAATAAAAAAGCTATTTCAGTCTTCTGTGCACACTTTCAACATTTCCCATGATTCTTACAACACCCAGATGCTGAGTGAATCACCAGTGACAATCAAATACAAGACACAGATAGAAATTGACATTTAACTTTTATCTGCACCTCATGCTACTGGTTCATAGCTGGCTGAAGAAAGCATGGGTTTTGATGAAGTTACATACCACTGGATAGCACATATGGATTTAAGTCAATTAATTTAAAAAATCTGGTAAGGAATAATATCTATGCAGATATTACATAGACATTTTAGATATTAGTTATTAAATATACATTGCATCTATTTTTATATACTTAAAAATAACACAGATGATAAAAACTCTGTAACAGCACCTCAATTTCTATTCTAACATTTTTAAAATTAAGTACTTGATCTTCATTTTGAAAGAACTTCAATTTTCAACATTCACATTTTAGTTCCACTAACTACAACAAAACAAATTTCAGTCTTTTCTCTCTGGAAATGTCTCTAGACTAAATTTAATCAGGTCTCCTGAGCCAAATATCTCCTTTACACATGCTGCTCTGTGTTTCCTGAAGGGAGGAGAAGTATCACACTAGACATTGCTTCAGCCCATGCACTGCTCTGAAACCTAACATGAAACACTCATGCTTTGGGACATAGCTATGAGCTGGTTTCCCTCTGGTTTACAAGTCAGATAGGTTTACAGGAGAGAGAAGCTCTGCTGAAACCCCACATTAGGTGAGTTCATGAACAACCACCATAATATATTATGAACAACTTTTTTTGGTTGCAAATATTCTGAAATTTAGAGCTTGTAGGATAAAATCTAGACAAAAATGAATGATCCGGGAATAATGATGAGTAATCAAAGTAAAAATTCCTGATTGGAGATGCATGAAAATCGTACCTACCTGTGAGTCATGCCGTTTCATTTCTTTTAAGAGAACTTCTGAATTTACTGTGAATTTTCTACACCATGGTATTTTTCCCTTTGGAAATGGGAGAAGTCCTAAGAGCCTAAACTGTGGAGTCATCAGGGAGAGAAAGTTCCTACTGCAGGAGAAATTGATAACTTTCAGAAACGGTTGCCTTTCTGTGCACTCAGCTCTTCCTTTTGCACCCTGCACTACCTACTGTCTCATATCAGGCATGGGACTGCAGGTGCTGGTGGGGCCAGCTGGCCTCTCAAGCCCCCTTTCTCTCTTTTAGTCCAGCATATCCTCCATCAGGAACCAAATTTCACAGATTCTGAAATCAATAGTGAAGATGAAAAGATTGCAAAGTTGTGTGCCACAAAGTGCGCAGAGGAGCATGTCCATGCACAGCACAGGGTGACTCAGAAGCACCTCCTAACTAACCATGCTGAATCCTGCAGCAAGAAATCACTGCTGTCATCATCTTGGAGGGGGACCCAAGAAATGCTTAAAAGCAGTTTTATTAATGGGATATTCCTTTTCATGAAGAATACAATTTCATTTTCAGAAATTTCTGCAGTCACTGTGCCTATGTCACTGCCCACTTTCTGCATGCTGTTTTTAAAGGTCAGGGGATGACCTGAGACACAAAAAGTGTGATTGCTAAAAACAGAAGCAGTGATACAATTGAGGAAAGGGTCTGGAGTGGAAATCTTCCATTTTCAACAATGCAGTCTTACATGAAAAACAAGAAAAAAACACTACTTAAGAAAAGAGAAAATGAAAGGTAGGAGAGAGAGAGAGAACAGTGTAAGATTGAGTTAGCATATGATGCTGCTAGCTGCTGTGCTGACTTTGACTGGTCATTCTAGCCCTTGCACATCTACATTTTGTAGCATAGGTGTTAATATTGATTTATTTCAGAAGAGTTGTCTTCCCCACCCTTAATCCCTGCAGGTTGCCTCCTTACAAAGGTCACATGCATTTTATAACTGAAGTAGGGCCCTTCCACAAGTACATGGAGATAGCCAAATTTTTTTTTTTTTTAAACTTTAAACCCAGTCTCAGAATCAAAAAGTAAGATTGTGCTTACATTCAGAAATTACACTACTGACCAGTTTCTAAAGATACTCAAGGATGTTTAAAAGACAGGGTTTGAACAAGAGTCTCTGACAAAAATCTGACACGCCATATATCCAATGACATATTTTACTGTTGTGGCTTATGAGATTTTTGAGGGGCAGACTCACAAGGACATCAGTCAGGAGTGTTCATAACATTAACAAGCTCAAGGGGCTTCCATATGAAACAACCAGTAACAGATTATTATAGAAATATACTGCTTAAATTATAGTTGTCTTTCCTCCACTCAGCAGTAACAAGCAGACAGGGAGCATTCCAGCAAATTAACCAAATGGTAAATGGTTCTGGGGGTTATTCTCCCTGTGCCAATAGTGAGGATCTGTCCCACTAACCCTTAATCAATCAATCCTTACTTCAAAGTCAGTGGCTTTTCACTTGGGTGCTCCTTCATTTGCTTTTGGTAAGAATTATAAAAATTATATGTGTCATTGGAAAGTGTCATATTGTCATTATGAGTGACAATATGAAAGCCAAGTCAATTGTGGCTGCTGAAAACCTCTTTTGAAAGCACCATGCTGGAACTCCATGAGCATCATATCTTGTGGAGACAAGTCAGGCATTCTCTAAAATTCTCAAAGACAGGCTGTACTAGTTTGAAATCAAACCAGTGGGAGGTCGTAAGTCAGAATTACAATTTTATAGGGAAAAAAAATTAAAAGAAATAAATAAATGCAGTAGTACAAGGACACTGACAAAGACAGAATACAACTTGATACCCTATGGTGGTAGCAGTCCAAGCAGAGTGGTTCTGTTGAAGCGGTGATCCTGTAGAAATAATGGGTCCGAAGAGCCAGCAGTAGCTCTTGTCCTCTGGGAGTCCAGTAGGTAAGTGCCTTCTGGTGTTCAGAGTCTCAGCTTATATGCAGGCTGGAATGGTTGGTTCCTGCCTCTGGGCGGAGCATCTCACAATGGGATGGTGAGTCATGTGATAAGGCCTGATGGGCCCATTAACAGGAGATAGCCCAGGAGGGGGTTATCTGTGAGTCATGTGGCAAGGTGCTGATGGGCCCATTAACAGAAGATAATCCAGAGTGGGTGAGGCAGGGAGCACTGCCTCACCTGGTTTCAACAGTTCATGAAGATGGTGATAGAATATACTTCAACCCAGGACACAGGCTCTTCCTCAACATTGCACCTGATGATCCAAATTACTAGTGCAAGAATGTGGTTATCTGAAACAAGGCAATCAATGCTGGAACCTTTTGGGGGAAAATTCACTAAATGTTTTTGACCAAAACAGGAGGCAGAGTCATCCCAGAACTGTTTGTAAGTTCTTTGTCTAAATTTATTTCATCTTTAAGTCTTTGATGTTTTTTCTATACTATACATCCAGGCACTAAGTATCAACATCATAAATTTCATTTTTCTTCCAGCTGTGGCTAAAATATTCATGCTTAGAAGAAAGGAATCAATGACCTTTTCTAACATTTCCTGAGTCACTATTATAATAATGGGAAATCCCCATTCCCTAGATCATTGCTTTCACATAAAACTGTTCTCTGCTTGAAAGGTCATGCTATCTAAATAACATACACATGAAAATTAATCAATCTTCTCACTGTGAATTTGAACTGTTATAAACTTCAAGGCAATGCAATAAACTTCTGCCTTGATTTTAATTTAGCTCAGTTGGTGTTAAAATGTTGGCCATTACTGCCTGTAAAACCATCTGTAGGTCAGCATGATGCAGTTTCTTAAATAGGCAGTGATCTAGCCCGTGAAATCATTTGCTGCTCCAAGTCTCATTTTAACATCTACGCCTTCATCTGAGCATCAGCAGTTTGCTCTTAAACACTATTTCTGTCCCTGTAGAAAGCTAGAAATCTCTCCAAGAAACAAGTTAGTAAAATATGGACTATGGGTCTCCTATTAGTCAGGGTTACTGACTTTAACTCACTGCCTACCAACATGATATGACAACTTTTTTTTTCCCAGGAGAATGTATCTCAAGCCCTTTTGTAGGGCAGCTGACAACAGCCTTTTAATGACTGCAGCAATACTTTCATATAGATGGCAGAATTAATGGAATTTATGAATCCTATTCATACCATGCTTTACACAATCAAATTGAATCTCTATTGACTTCCAAAAGTGAGTGGACAAATAATATTTTTGTGTTTTTCTATCAAGCGCACCATTTTTCTGATACTTTTAGGAAGATTCTCTTAATTTTAAAACTTATATTTTGTGGATTTTCCATCAATGTTGAAGAAGTGCAAGGATTTGTCTGAGAGAGAGGTGCCATCATAGCTATCCTCAAAAAATTAGCTGTTCTGATTGAAGAGGCATTTCATATTATAGAGTTTAAAGCACATTTCTGGAAAGTAGCAAGAAAGGGAATGTAATTAAAACAGTATATTTAGTGTATTAAATGTATTGGCAAAGATCAAACCAATTTTTGTACAGAAAAAATACAGCCTCATTAGAAGGAGAAAGATGAGCTGCAGAGAAAATCCAAGCACAAGGGAAGATTGTGTGCAGAAACTGTGTAAGAAAAAAGACTATTTCTTATTTTACAAATGTTTATATTATATCATTACCTAAAATTTTCCCACTACAACCTTTTTTTTTTTTTTTCCCTCTCGTAAATGCCATGGCAGGCTTTAATATAGGATGGTTGGGAAAGAGATAAAAAATTTATTTGCAGTATGCTACAGAATTTTGCAGACATTCTCATAGCAACAGCACGTAAAATGCATTCCTTAATAGACCACCTTAATTTAAAAGCTTTGCAGTTATTCTCATTCATCTGACTTTGATACAGACAAATAACAGAAGTTGTCATTATCCCTTGGAGGTATAAGAATGCAGAATATAATATTAGGTTTGGAGAGCACTGCATTTTGCTCTGCCCAAATGCTTTCCAGCTGGAAGAGAAAACATTCACTTTGCCAGCTTCTAGCACACTGAAGCAAAATGATCATGCTGTTCTTTGCTGGACTTTGATAACCATATGAAAATTTTCATATACTATCTCTCATATTCTTGATTCAATAGCCAGAAATGAATGTTAAATTTCAAAACTCTCTAATATATTCATGGACTTCAGAGTTTTTAAGTGCTGATAGCAACACAGTGGGATTAGGACTCAATCAAATACATTTTCAAATATCAAAGTCATTTGAACTATAAATTCTTGGGTTTGTTGTTTGGGTCTTTTTGGTTTTTTGTGTTTTTTTTTTTTTTTTTTTTAAGAAGTACACATTCTAAAAAGGCAAGAGACTGACCATTATTAATTTCTGATGCTTAAAAATCTATACAACAAGCTAAAACAGAAGTCGCAGGGTTAATCTCACCATTGTACTTTGTGTATCAAGGATAATCAAAGAGCCAAAAAGCATTTTTTTAGCTTAAGGAGAACTGCAATTCCATGAGAAAAACGTAATTTCACCTTGTCACTGATTTTTTTAATTTTCTTCTTCTAAAGGCCTTTGTTTCAATGTTTTCCTTCCTCAGAGTGTACTGGCAGTTCTCCTAGGTACCTACTCCCATTGGCTACTATTAAACTTGCACAGTATTATTTTCTTTTAATTTTTTTGGTTTGGTTTTTTACCTTTTTTGCTTTTATCATGTGTTTCTCATGAATGCTTCACACTGTGAAGCCCAGAACCAGACACAGCATGCCAGGTAGAGGGGATGTGTCACCTCCCTCACCCCGGTGGCAACTGTCCCGACACAGCCCAGGACACCACTGGCCTTCTTTGCCACATGAGCCCATTGCTGGTGTTTCAATGCGGCATCCACCAGCAGCCTGAGGCTCTTTTGTGGAGGGGCCCTCAAATGGATGTGCCATTGCAACACTTGCAGAAGTCAACAGGACTATATTTCCTCCAGGGATTACTGATTTAATAAGAATATTCTTATTCTCAGGATAAGAAATAAACCACAGTAACAGTATAACTCCCCAAACTATTTAATTTCAGTGTTGACCTAGTCCTGCCATCCCTAGTATAACCAGGACAGGAAAGACAACTGACAAACTGGGAAGGAACAGAAAATAATGAGTTTCATTTGCAGGCTGACAGAAATGTAGGAAACTGATGTGGGTTGCCAGTGCTGTGGACATACACCATTTGATATTGTGAAAAACTGAAAGGATTTTGTCCCAGAGGATCCAAAACAGTAAAGAACAGGATTCCTGACTATTTACACAAGCAGGTCAGGTGTTTTCTACGTCAACTTCTTCCCCCCACCCCCCCAAATTCTAAATATTCATTAACGAAAACAGGTGCCACCCTACCATACTGGTAAGCTGATGGACACATTCAGCATACTTCTGATTTTGTATTCCTGTTACAATACTATCATTAAAGCATTGTCATGTCTAGAAATCAGACAGGCTGTATTTTGGATTTATTATTTAATCAACACATTGAAAATGTCATAAAAACAGCTTTTTTCCTTCCTAAAATTATGTCAGTCCAAGGACTGTGGTCAGCAAATAAGTCCTACAGATGTTGCAGATTAAGGTCTTTGGTATTTCTGGGATTGATTATTTCAACTATTTATTTTGGGGTTTCATTGATTGCACTATTCAAATATCACAGTCTATGACAGATGCTACAAGTCAGATCACATGCAGAATTTTGAGGAATGTGAAAAAATAACCCTATATATTTAACTCATCATAAATTTCCTCACTGCTTTTAAATGATTGCTTCCTGTTTGAAGGATCATAAGAAGTAGTAAGTTATACCATTGAGCAGCAAGTAAGAACTAAGCAGCCAAGGAAAGAACACTACAGGATTTAACCTTGCCTAACCTAACCTGTGTGTTCATAAATGTTAGTGGGAGTAGGAACAAAAAAAGTATTTATTAACAGTTGTCACTCCCCTAAATTGCATCCTTGTGCACAAAATCACCAACAAATTGAGCTATGTCTCTTCTGCATCACTGTGATGAAACCCTTTATACTCCATAGCGTTTGGCCCATAGGGCAAGACTAAGTCTTTGAGACTACAGAGACTCAAGAGACACAGAGGTTTGGTGAAGCACCCTTGACTTCTCATCTCATAAAGAGAGACTCCTAAATAGCACAGAAACGGCCTAAGTTTATCTTTATAGAAACTTTCCCTTGGCACAGAGATATGGAGGAAGAGAAAGATAATAAGCTTTGGCTAAAAATTTGTTTATAAAAAACTAGCTTCAAGAGGCTTTTGATTTTGCTTCATAAATATTTTCCCATAATTCACCTCTACAATTTTTTCTCTCCTAATGATGAACACAAATTCAGTGAAAGTCATCTTAAATTCTGGCAAGAAGCAAGAAGCATTCTGGCAATTTACTGTAAGAGAGAGGGGAGTAGGGATAAACCACAGGTTGTCAGGGTTAAAACACAGAGAATGTGTCTGAAGACTTAATTGCTTTACACTTACTATTAAAATTCCTGCCACAATATCTGTCTGAGCCAAAACTCTGTTTTGGTCCTGGCTGACATGGCTGACATTAAGTTCCCATCTACAATATTATTACAGCCATAATGGCAACAGCACCTACATTTGGTGGCACACAGAACAACTGGTCTGTGAGGCTCCAGAGGAAAGCGTGAACTTTACTACCTTTTCTTCAGGCACAGAAAACATGAGAGCAGCCCATGCTTGCATCTGTTACAGATGCACACCCATTTTAAGACATTCACAGGTTTTTGTTTTACACTTTTTAAAAAGTAGATAAAGGTAGCATATCGCTATGGAAAAAGTAATAATACCTATATATTGCAATTGTTCTTTTGATCTGCAAAATATTCAGAAGGATTGTGGAGAAACTGAGCCAGCAAACAACTTCAAACATACCATATTACATTCTCTTCATTTTCATTTAATTTTCCTTCCCTGTTCGCAAGAAGCAATTATAATTTAAAACCTCACTTGCTTGCAAGAGACCATAAGCATGGCATGTGGACCTGCAACAATGTTTCAAAAATGGAGGGATTACTATGCAGAAAATTCAGAATTGCGAGTGTAACATAAATAGAATTATGTAAAAATAAATAGCTTAGCTTCTTCCAGCTGGTGCAGGATCACAAGGAAGACTGCTGAGTGATTAATACTTGATATTTATTTGAAATAAACTGTTTTCAGATTGTTTCAGCTAGTTCCTGGCTAGTATAACAGAACTATTTCTAAATAAAGAGAAGGGCTATTTAAAGACACTAAAAATTGAAATTAAAAAATGTTTGTTTCGTTTTTTGATTTTCACTTCCCATGAACATTTATAGACTCCATTTATCAAAAGCTCCGTTTTAAAGACTGGGACTGTCAATGAGACAGATGGAAAGGGAAGTTATCCTGACATGTTTGTGTTCAACAGAGAAAACAATCCTCTTGCATGATACAAGCAGAACACTGAATAGGCAGGACAGAATTGGCTAGAGGTGGGAGTCCACACTTTGATACATTACCTGTGAACACTTTTTTTTTTTTTTTTACCAGGAGATAAATCTTGTAGGGTTTTTTTTCCCCTGTCGTCTTTAATTTCAGCAATGAATTACTGTATTGCCTCAGGAAGGATGTTAGCACACAGTTAACATAACCCTTACCCTGAGGGCATGCACTTTCACAGTGAATGTACAAATGCCACTTGCAGGGCAGGGTGCCCGGGGGAAGGCAGGTGAAGGCCATACAGCCCATGGGGTCACCTGCACCAGAACATTGGGGACAGCATTCTTTCAAGCAAGAAACCTAATCCTACCACCCCTTATGTCTGCCAAAACAAAGGAGGCAGTTATGGGAAATTTTCCTTGCCTCATCCTTGGTTAGCACTTCTACTGCCTCGGAAACACAGAAAAATAAGGCATTATTTATCTCATAAAAAAGTAATGTTATGAACACAGGACTGCCACCCAGAGATGCCAATAATAATTAATCAGTTGGAAATGCACTGTATTTACATGCTGACGAGTCTCAATATTTAAAATACCTCTTAGGTGTTACATTTATGCATTTGATCTCAGAATATGGAATATCTCTTCCTGGGCCTTGTTCAGCTTCCAAGTAAGGAGAGACCATTAAAAGAAAGCATTAGGTAATTCTTCATTTACCTGAAAGCAGGAGATTGAATTTCTATTAATAAGCAGTAGTACATATTCTGTAAACTTCACACAGTAATATCCAGGTGGTACCATACCTAGATACTACCTCCATTATGGGAAAAGCAATTCTTTCCCACTGTTTTCAAACCCATTTCTAGTGGACCTAGAATAAATATCTGGAGTCAGCTAATACTTGTACCTAGTAAGACCGGTAAAATCTTCAGTGAGCTATTGTCTCCTAATTAGTCCTCTCCCCAGACTGAAAAGTGCAACGAATGTGCAGAAAGATGTTAGCAATTATGATAAACACAGCAACTAAACAGTTCTGCTAAGATCTTTGGATGTTACCTCATGAGGGACTGATGGCTGGCCTTTTGGGGAGGCTGGTTACTGTACTGACTTGGTAGGGATGTCCTGAATCTGTCATCCCCTTCTCTGGCTTGAGTGGAGGGAACTAAGGATGGCAAATCAGCTCAGGTAATCTCAGCAGCCATAATGCAGGTTACTGTGGAGATAGCTGTCTGGACAAATAAAAAAAGAAAACCAGATAGCAAAGGGATCCCATTACTTATGGTTTCTGCAAACATTGCATCACATGTTAGACAGAAGCGTATTTAAAATACAAGTTTTTATGGTAGTTCATATGCTTAACATATGCCCCATATTACAATCTCTAGGGATGTTAATCTTTACAATTCACACAGAGAAGAACATGTTGCTTTCTAGATATTAAAAACCTGTGGATTACAGCCTGAGAGGACAGTATGACCAGGCATTCTGAGTACAATTAATCCCTTTCAAAGAATGATAGACACCACTATGATCAAGTTTCCTACATGGCTGTGTCTTTAAACTTCCAGGGAAATCCACAGATTTTCACCGCTAAAGTGGCCAGTTGCAAAGTTATGATAGATCTAATTAGAGAAAAAAAAATAGGAAGACAAAAAGACACAGGCAAAAGTCACAGTGCTGTGCAGCAGGAAGCTGCAAATGTTTGGAAGGGAGAGATGTAAGGTAGCTCACCCAACAAAGCTTCAGAAGGCCGATGTTAAACACATATGTTATTTTATTAGAAGTAAACCAGAAATGTTCAGGCAGCTCAAAGTTACCAGTACTGTTGCAGCCTTTCAGAATTCAGAAGATACACTCAATAGTTTATGAGGACTACTAGCCTGGACACAGATACGCAAGGAAAATTGATCAAATTAGTAAATTCATTCTGCAAGAGCATTCAGTATTTGAAGAAGGTGTAAAAGACAGTTCAATATAAAGGAAAAAAATTTAAAAAATAAAATCAAAACACTCCAGATTTTATGCAAATCAAAAATTTGGGTACTTTTTCTTATGAACAGGTCTATCATTCCTATCTTTCATTAAAAATCCATGCCTCAACAAGAGACAGTTGTTAGGTTTAAAATCCCTCTACAATTGTATCCAGAAAAGGTCAGGTAAAACATTATCTGCTAATATGAAACCCACAATTGCTGATATAGCCCTGAGATCAAATAGTTTGCTGACCATTTATAATATATACATCTCTAAACAATAACAAAAATAAAACCAGCAAAAACAACCTAAAAAGAAAACTGTAGAGTGGAAAAAATATTAGTTTCAACAGGGAGAATGAAAAACATACTGGAGAAGAAATTGTAGTATCCTCTGGGGTGCAGAACAAAGAGTTGAATTTCTTGGGAAAACAATCACAGAAGTCAGATATCTTTAACTTTCAGAGATAAAAGGATTCAAGGGGAAAAGAGACTCTAATGGCATACACTAAATAGATGCCAGGGATGGCATTCTGCTGGTACCCACAGGGACATGCCTACATCTCAGTCACCCACCCTAGGCTCTGTTTAAAGACACAGGGAAAAAGCCAGTCTTGGAAAGGAATTCCACTGATTTCACCTATGAACAAATGAAGCACGGACTGATGGTTCATTTACCATCTGTACCTGTCTGTGTATACATGTAACCACTGCAGTACCTGGGAAATCAATATCATAAAAGCACTAGAACTGCCGTACTGTTTTTCTCTTTATGAAAATAAACAACATATACATGAACATCTGTTAATGTAAATAATTCTGAACTATATAGTTTCAATAATTGCTTCATTGTGACATTTGTTGCAATAAATATGAAATATCTTGAATTTCAGAATACAACTAATGTATAATGAAAATGTGTGGAATGCTTTCCCTCTATGTGCAGACTTCAAAAACCTATTTTCAAACAGCTCTGCAATAAATGAAAAACAGTTTATGATTTAACTTTACTACCTGAGTAGTAAAGTTAAATTAAAACAGGCTGATTTGGTTTGTTTGACAGGAATTGAACAAATATTTAGCTGGTAGCTAAATTTGTCCCTTTTCCTTCCCAATTTGGAATTTTATGGACTGTGAATTTTTTATAGTAAAACCAAATTATTAACTCACAGAAAGCTATATATTAATTTAACAGCATTTCTCATCTGTTCGTAGGCACTACCTGTGCATACAACATTTTTGTCCAGGTTATATTTGTTCCTTGTAGGGGTGCAGGGGTCTTCTGTGATTTTAACATCTGGCTGAAAATTGAATCAAGGATGTCAGCAACCAACAGCATTTCACAAATGGGTTTTCCCTTCTGCAGCAAGGTATCTCCTAAATATTTTAGGACAGACAGTTATAATTTGACATTCAAGCTGTGCTGGTTAATTAGGATTGATAACATAAATTGCAGAATATTGAAAGACTGAAAAAGACTGTGAAGAAAAAAAAAATAAAAAAAAGCTGCAAATCTTTGAGGGAAAGTTAACAGAAACACAGCAGCACTGCAGCACTTTCTTTCCTGGGGAAAAATATACCTTGCCTGTGGCAGAGCTCTTGGAAGGTTGAGGCTATAAAGATTTTTTTTTACCTTGGTGTGCCATTAAATTGTTATTGTTCGCTCAGCCAGAAGACTGATGTATGAATCTAGGAATAAACTGGCAAGTTTCCATGCCATTTTTCATCAGGAGGTGGTGTAACTACAGTTTACCTGTGGTGCATTGACCTGGATGGATGCATGTTGGCTGGGTTTTGTGTTACCTCAACCTTGGTGAGGTTATCACAAGCAAAAGCTGGTATCAAAATTACCACAATCACAACAAAGCACTTTTTTTTTTCTAGTAAAAGCAGTGAATTAAGCCCATTTTAGTGAAGTAAATTGTTTTCACTTTTAATCAAGTCAATTGTAGCCCAAATCAAATAAACTCAGAGTTCAAAAATGCATTTTCTGGTGGATGCCCCTGCACCACTGACGCACATATTTATTTGATTTTCCAGAGTGCATATACACAGTCATACTGCAATTTAAATGATATTTTTCTATCTAAACTCAATCCCAGAGATAAGTCTTGTGCAAACATTTACTATATTTAAAAATTTCTGCGAAGTCTTCAAAAGAAGACATCTCAGAAATTACTAACAACTGTTGATCAGAACTGTTTATCTAATGACACTATGAACCTGACAAATGAAATGGTATTCATTGACAGAGAGATTACCAAAGCAATGTACACTGAGCTGTTTCCCACAGACCACTACAGATCCAGAGGTCAGAAAAACCTCTGGATAAATAGAAGAATAAATATATAACAGACAATAACAGAATGTAGCTCATTGTTTGAGCCAATTTGACTGCTATGATATTGCACAGCACGTATTTCATCCAAGTCTGCTGCTCCTCTGCATATTTCCAGTGTAAATTATTAGGGTTTTTTCCATTAAAGACAATGGACTCACAGAAGTCTTGAGTTACTGAAAACAGAAGGGAAAGAAATATGTGACAGGAGCCCATGAAATCACAGCTTGGAGAGAGTATATATAAATGACTGTTCACCATCAAAAGAGAAATTGGGGGCCACTTCAATGATCAGGAAACAGTTGAACACAATCAAAAAAAGAGAGATTTTTCACACGATGGGACAGTCAATCATGTAACACATTGCATAAACTGCACAGATGTCAAAAGTCCATGGTTTAAAAGTTACAAGGGCATCACAGAAAAATGTAGAGACAAATAAATACCTAAAAACCACCAAAACAAAGCAAAACAATAGACTTACAGAATAGTTTGGATGAGAAGGTACCTTAAAGATCATCAATTTTCAATTCCACTGCCATAAGCAGCAATGCCACCTACTAGATCAGGTTGCCCAGGGCCCCCAAAAAGAACCTTTAAACTGCAGGTGTCTCAAAACTGGAAGTTTATGTCCAGGAAACTTAGCAAGATGTTTGTCCTGCTCCTTTACTCCTTCCTAGGAATGTGCTGTGGGTCACTAACATGGCATATGAAGGTAGGAAAGCCTTTATCTGGACAAGTTTAACTATTCCAATGCTCCCCTGAGCCTCAGGTCAAAGTACACAGTGACCAGGATAAAACAGTAATATTAATTTAAAAGTAAAAATAAAAATAAAAATAAAAATATAAAAATAAAAATAAAAATAAAAATAAAAATAAAAATAAAAATAAAAATAAAAATAAAAATAAAAATAAAAATAAAAATAAAAATAAAAATAAAAATAAAAATAAAAAAGAAAGAGAAAAAAAAAAGAAAGAAAAAAACACATGTGATTATCCATAAATTTTATAATCCCTGGTTCCTTGAAATTTATATTAATGGCCTATATACATTAATGTATCCAAAGCAGAAATAATAACTCTTTCTAGAAGCAAATCTTTCTTACTGCTTTTTAGAAGCAATGATTACACCATGCGTTACAAATTTAATGGCAAGAGTACATTTGGCAGAAACATATTTAGGAGAAAAATGTGAGCAAAATTAAAGTACAGGTATTAAGCAGTTTTGACAGTAGGGTGCGAAAGCAGCATGAAATTAAGTTATGCTAAGAGGCAATGTTTAAAATGACTGATCTCCACCAGAGCACTACTGCATTCATATCAAATATTCTGTGCCCTCAAACGCATAACAAAGGGCATACCAGGCTCCAGAGGCAGCAGAAAAGATTAATAAAGTGGAAATGTTGAACATGGGGAGCTGAATACTATTCTGATTAAAAGACCAACCACTTGGATAAGGTCAGATCACATAACTCTTTAACACATAAAGTGACCCTTAATACTGAGAGTAACAGATTAAAACTGATCATTTACTTGGAAAGCAGGCAGAGAGCTAGCAACAACACCACAACATGATGACATTTTAAATTTCTTAGCCAAGTCAAAGGTGATCTCCAGGATTTTAAATCTGAACATACTGCCTTCCACTCCTCTATATCAGAGGGCTTTCTACTAGAGGCTACACTGAGTCATGTCAGCATCTCACAAGAAGAAGAATAATTTTAATTAAGTGACAAAACTGGACAAGAGATATTAGGGTTAGGGTTAAGTTTAGGGTTCTGGACTCTACACAGAGCCCACCTTATCTCTAATTCCTACTTTCCTAGGAAATATTTAATTTGTAGGTTTTACATGGATTAAAACCATGTAACATTTTTGCTGCTTTCCTCTTCCTTTTATTGCTGCTTTAAGATGGCAGAAAAATAAAAGAAAATAACATAATATGTCACAAACATGGGCACCGATGTAGAATTCAGAACAGGAAATGGACTGAGCTAATAGACTCACCAGAGCACGACACAGTGCCATGAAGCAATGCTGGTACCCATCATTATGTTCATGTGCTGTAAAGAGTCTCACCCAGGGATACTTCTAGCTGTCTTGGTGAAAAAAACCAGAGAAGCCAGTAAAAGCCTTCTGATTTTCCTGCAGAGAATAGTCATGCCTGTGAATTAAGCTCTCTGAAATGGTGGGGCTGAACCAAGATATTCTCATTTAGTTTAGATTCTGTGAATTTTCTCTGGGTTCCAGTGAGGCCTCTCAGCTCAAGCATGGGTAGTCTATGATGATTTTTCAGACTGTTGTAGGAAAAGAACAGCTTTGACTTTACAAAGTGCTATTGAGCAGCAGCTGCTGAACCCCCACACACAGAAAATTTGTGGTCCTAGTGGAAGTAAATTAAAATTTTTCTGCCTACACATCAATTCTCCTGTTATGGTGTCTCTCAGGTTTTGAGGAACTTTGTTGGTACAAAGACTGTCCATTTCCATTGGTAGCACTGTCTCAATGAAATTCATTTTTATGGTAATGGTCCATTATTTTTATTACTTTTAAACAGCTTTTAGATAACTAAGTGTTATAACCAGTGACAACAGCAATCAAGGTTTCTCATCTTCCCATACTATTGTCTCATTGCCATTTAATTAACCTCTCCTTCACTGCAATGCTTTGTGAAGGTTCACAAATTTGCACTTAGACTCAAAGCAGTCATCAGATAAATTCTGCACTGAACTGCAATGATGTAAGCCCAAGTGATTGTTTTACCATATGAATGCATACAGCCTGTAACTCTAATAATAGACCCTTCCAAGTCTTTTCATGCACTCTAGTATGTGTTTTCCACATAAGCCTTTTAGTCCTAATGTAATTTCTATCCACAATACTGAAACTGACATTATAGATGAAAAAGAAACTTCAGAAGTTCTAGAATAAACTGCTTAACGGTGTAACTGATATTTGTTTAACCATGGAGTTACAAGCACTCTATGGTCCAGGAGGGACAGCATTGCAGAAGACTGCCTTAGTGCTTTCCATGGTAGAAATTAGTCTGGGTTTTTCTAAATAAGCACAAATTTTCTAAACATGTTCTAATTTCATCATAAGCAAGGTCTAGAACACTAAGAAAAAAATGACAGCAAGTATATGAATAAATTTTGTAACAAAACAAGTTCTAGCCATAATTATCCCACAGAAGTAACTTATGGTAATTTTGTATAGTCCTTTGCATTCGCAATTTCTCAGCCAATTCTTAGATAGTCATTAGTCTCACAACTCCCCCTGTTTCCCAAGCATCATTATCACAAGTTTAGAGAGAGAATTTTCACACTGAACAGGGTAATTTGTGCAGGGACATACAATTAAGTAATAAAATTCAAAAGCTAAACTCCTTGCCTCTCTTCAGATTAATTTATCATTTTCCACTTTCAGTCTGTAAACAAGGCTACAGGCTGAACTAAATGGATTTTCCCCTGAGGGAATATTCTGGGAAATAAGAGAGTAATAGAAATCTTTCAAAATAATAAATGCTGTTCTTCACCAGTTATGCCATGTAGATGAGCAATGCAAAAGCAGCAAGAGGAAAGAAAAAAGTAACATAAGAAGATTCTTCAAATGCTAACTTACAGACAACAAGAAGGATGTTAAAGCAGCCTTCACCAAAGATGGGCTAAATAACCTAATGCAGGCCCCACACAAGAAGGTGATTTACAAACAGGAGTTCATGCGTTTTGACATCTGATACAATGATAAAATTGGATGACCAACTCCATAAATCAAATTCATAAGGTTACAAAAAACGCTTAAACTCTCTGTTCATTGAAAGATAAGGAGCTGGATGTGATTCTGAATTTCAGCCAGCTAAGCAGCGGGATGATTGTATTAATCAACACAAAATGATGAATGGAGGGATGAATGTGCCTGAAATTCACCACTGTGATCCCTTGTTCATTTAACTGTCTATACCCTAACATCTGTGAAAAATCAGTATTCAAAAGCATGATTTTATACACCGATTTTTTTTTTAAATTCAAAAAACTGCTCCTTTCTCTCTTTAGAAAAACAGTGACTGATTCCCTTCTTCCCATGAGAGCCCAACAGTTAAGCAGCACCACAGTTGTCCAGACAGCTAAGGTCCTAAATCCTCTGCATTCCTATGTACTTAAAATCATGGCTTCTGCATCTCAAGAACAGGCATATAATCAATCAATAAGCCTAGGAATAAGCTATAGAATAAGTGGAGAGGAGCCTTGTTCAGTCTCATAAAACAGAAACATTTAATTACCCTGTAAACATGTCCAGGTACAAACAAGACAGGAAAAAAATTGCTTAAAATAGCAATCAATACCACTGCAAATGTGTATTTACAGTACTGGCAACTGAACAACTGACCATAAATAATTTCCAACTGGCAATTAAAAGGGTAACTTTTTGAACACAACATTTTGTAACAGCTTCCTAATAGAATGAATAAGAACAAGAAAATCTATCCAGGCTCTAAGATAGAGCCTGAAAATTTTCTGGGGGGGACTTCAGGAGGTGCTGGCAAGTGACTCGAGCTATCGACTCAGAGTTCCTTACCATCCTCCATTTCTATGCTCCTTCTGCAAAGCAGGCTCCCAAGTGATGTGCCCCCTGGAATTTTAAATGTCTAGAAGAGCCACTGAGATTGTACATATTAAAGCTAGGATAGCAGATACTGACTAATTGACATCAAAGCATTTAAGTAGACACTGAAAAAGCATGCCATCATCTCAAGCTATTTGACAGAAACTGCTGAGTACAAACAAATGCACAATTATCCCTGTGAATCTGGGAGGGTATCTAGGGGAAGAACCTGCTAGCCCTACAGGTCTACACATTCAAGCTAAAAGAAAAAGCAGTCTCAGCCAAGGCTTAAAGGAGTGAAGGCAGATGTTTAAAAAACAGGGAGTTAATTTAAATTCCTGATATTTGGGCACCTTATGGTTGCATTTTCAAAAACACATGGATGATTTAAGACCAAAAGCCTCACTCAAAGCCACTGGGTCATGGACACCTTAGAAACTGCTACCCAGCTGTGGGTGCATCTCTCTGAGAATTAGGGTTTGTGTAACCTCATATAGTTCTGCAAAACAACAAATCATCTCGAAGCTGCTGTTGACATTCTCAAAAGCTGTATTTTAACTCCTGCCAAATGGCACCGAGTGGCAAAAGTGACTCTTTGCTTTTGCTGTATGCCTGAATAATGGTAGTTAGCTTGCTAAAAATGTACCCTGCTGGGTTGAGTGCAGAACCTGTGCCTCGTTTTTAAAGTACAATTAACCTGCAGGGAAGGCATAACCAACCTCAGCCCACCATCAGCTACCAGCATGTAGAAAAGGCAGTCCTTCACTGGCTAGAAAAAGCCTTCAGAAGCACATACTGAGATACTTTTAAAAATTACAGTTCTGAGGTTTGGATTAGAAATTTCCACTAATTTTCATGAGAAGTCAGCCCACTCATGACTCAGGCAACTGAGGACTTCTAAGGCAAATTTTCTTCCACTGTGATTTTTGATTCAGTTAACATCACCTCCAGCCTCATTGCACCTGGATCTGATGATTTCACCCAGCCTTGACTTGCTTCCTGGTTTCAAAATAAACAGTACCACTAAAAAATCCCCAAGCAAATATGGGAGCTGCATGCTTGTTTTGTTTTTCCGAGAAATATTCTCTTCACTTTAGGTTTATGATAAACAGCTTTGGGAAACATGAAGCTCATTAATCTATTGGTCCATCAGAAGAGATCAGATCTGCAAACTCACTCTGAAATTTTGAATTTTCCTTCTTGTCCCTCCCTGTGTTTAGGATTGAGATTCTAGTCATTTCCACCCTGTTCCACACAAGTAGTTTTCATTTGAATAAATTTTATGATTCTTTGAATGTTTCCTATGAGGAAAATCTTGCATCTGAAGAAATAGATCTAAAAAAATGATCTAAAAACTATTTCAAAAAGTGATTAGCTCATGCCATCAGACCATCTTAGCAAGGCAGTTGCCTAGAAAAACAACAATTATAATATAAATAATATAAATCTTATTCTAGTTATGTGATGGATTACCTTTACATGATGAATTACCCTTCTGTTAAAGGTTTTCTGTTTTGCACTGGCTAGGCACAGGTAAAACTAGTTTGTCTCATGGGCACCTAAAACAACTTACTTAAATTCTTCAGGAAAGTGAATTGTGCATGATAGTATGCTTAACAGCTGTTAGAGGATTTGGACAATTTTAATTTACCATCACTTTTCTGCTGTCACAGTGTAAATTTCCAGAATAATAGTTTTTCCAGTGTCTTAATATTACTTGCTGTAAGACCTTGTTTAGCTTTCATTAGCAATGCTACATTTATTTTTGTTCAGGAACAAACATATGTAAGCATGCCCTTATTGATGGTGAGTAACATTTCATTCCATTTTTCTTTTAGCTTTTGCTGACTTGCAAAAAAACAAAAAAAAAGCTAAATAAAATATAACACCCGAAAGTTTGAGTACATATAGAATCACTCTGAAGTCAGACAAGTTGTGCAATATTAACAACTTTGCAAAACTCAAGCCAGACCATGGTACTCCATTTCAAACTTTCTCCAGCTGTAACCTTCAGGTGAAGATTTAATGAAGTGCAGAAATGCCGCAGGCAGCACAAGCCAAGGTAGCTCTGGAAGAAGCAGCAGAGCTGGTGCATCCCCTCAGCCAGCAAGTCCTGCCAGGAGGCAGCGCTCCTGGCCTCATCAGGTGCACACTGTGGATTTAGGATGGACAGTAGTTTCTGTCATGACAGGTAAAAGAATTATAAAAGAAAAGCCTTATAAAATCAGGCCTGCTCTGCTAAATAGCCAAAGTTAGCCTGTCACTTCTTCTAAGTAATTTGCAAGTTCCCATGCAAAAACAATCTTGGTATGAAAACTTGTTAGCATGAAAACCTATTCCTGCTTGAAAAACAAATGCACCTGCAATAACAAGGGATTTGTCCCATGAGAATTGGTAAAGAAAATATGTAAGTGATCCAAGAACAGAGAGATTTGATAGACAAGTAGAATGCCTTTTACTAACCAATAGAGTAATTGGCAAGAAAGCCATTAACTAAAGTTGCACACGAGGTCTGTAAAAACTATATAGAATGAGTTGTGATAAGAAAGAATGATCTTTTCCTGCATGAAGATAATGGAGTCTCATCTAGCTTATTACAATAGTTTCCACACAGTACAGCAGCATGCTGTACAAAGTTAACCCTGCACTCCAAGATCTCTGCATTTCGGCCCCTTGCAAAGGGTAGATCCGAAGACACAGGGGCAGTCAGCCTCTTCAGTCTGCCCCAAAGCAAAGCAAGCTCCAAACACAGCTGAACATGAGACTTTCTCCTTCTCTCCCCTGCAGCTCTGACACAATGGCCAGATGGTGCTTCTTTGAGTGAGAAATACTGTTCTAGCCTTAAAACAGAGTTAGCAGTGTTTCTCCTGAGTTCATCTCCCTGAGAAGATAAAATGCAAAACGGCAAAGAAGTGATTACATCAGGAGTGGAGGCAATGTTGAAGTCTTACTGAGAGCTTTAATGAGTGAACTCACGTACCAGCAATCACCAAACTTTCATTTGCAAAATCTCTTCCTTTTAGCTGGATTTTCAGGATGATAGAGAAGTCCAGCTTGTAACCCAGACCTGCTTTATGCCATGTTCATTCAGTAATGGCAAAAACAGTCCATATGACCTACTGTTAATGAGATATGCTCAGATTTAAAACTGCTAAGAAACTAAGAAAGACGTCTGAATAAAACCCCAGTGGATAAAGCTTATTACATTGACTCATCTATCCCCAGGCCAGACTGTAGTTGTAATTAACTTACACAGTAAATCCTGCAAGAAAACCTGTAAGTACTGGCTCCATTACATGGTAAAATAATGACCATAGAAGTACTTGGTGCAGTCCTACTAGGGCAGATTGAAGATAAGGATGGAGCAAGAAAGCAATAAGAGAGAATACACAACACACTGCTACCGAGGATGGCTTTCAGGAAGGATCAATACACGCCGACATTGTAAGAAGAAAATTTGTCAGTTTGGTTTTGTGTTTTTGTCCCTGGTGGCTTTTCTTCACAAAGAAGAAAAGTAAAAAATTCAACACACACAAAAAAACCCCAACTCCCCCGCCGGCCCTCCTGCAAAAACCCCCAAATTATGGAAGTTATAGAGAACCTGTAACTTTTCTCATGTCACCTGAGAAAGGTAAGAAGCCTTTCTATACGGAATAGTAATTTTGATTTTAGTGCAAATCAGATAACTCTCCGTACGAGCAGCAAAAAATAACATTTTTGTATTCTTTTACAGAATTTGTGAATCTAGGTATGATATCTGTACATCTTGAGTAATATGGGCAAATGCAATTCTGTACATAAGACTTAGTACATAGGTCTAAAGACTAATTTTTTAAAAATTTGATCGAACTACCCAGATGGACATAAAAGCAAAGCCCTTCCTACTGTTAAGCCTAAACCAAAGACCATTTCACTGGATCCCAGATATTTCACCTTTCTGTTTACCTTTATTACAATAGAATAGACTTCCCAACCACTTCAGTGCTGACCATAAGCGAAGGCAGTTTTTAAAAGGTGTTGTCCAAACACCTCTTAAACACTGACAGGATTGGGGCATCCACCACCTCTCTAGGAAGCCTGTTCCAGCACTTGCCATCCTCTTGGTAAAGGAATGCTTCCTAATGTCCACTCTGAACCTCACCTGGAGCCATGTTGAACCATTCTCACTCATCCTATCACTGGATCCTAGGGAGAAGAGCTCAGCATCTGCCTCTTCATGTCTCCTCCAGCTCATGATCAATATTTTTGCAATGAATAAAAGGAGTCCCAAATAGCCAAGCTGTGGAAGAGTGCTTCCAGGTATTTTCTAATTAGTAGCCAACATAATGCCACTATAAATTGTTTAGACGATAAATTTAGCTATGAAAATTAAGCTGTTTTAAAATTCAGCTTCCAAAATTATTAGACATATGAAAATATAATCAAGAAAATAAATCATTTCTTAAACTCATAATTATTCTGACCTTAACTGTTCCAATAGCAATTTTTCATCAGTAATGGAAATGACACAAAATTATAGACTCACCCTAATATATGCTTTTAATCAAATGAAAGGATTTATAGGCCAATTAAAATTCACAGACTTTCACAGTGGAAGAAAATAGGGACTACAAACAAACCATTTTATTTAATTCAATCACCAGTTAATTTGATTCTTTATATAATCTTATAAAATCTTAAAAACAAAATTATATGGATTTAGAGAGCTTTCCTTCATATTTCTTTCACTCTTGTAATCAGCTGGGTAAATAAGAAAAATAAATTATTAACATTAAATTCGTGCAAACTCTTTTTAAAACAGTACCATGACCATGCTTTCCAGGCATTTTGCGGCGCACATGAAAATCAAGGATTATCCAGCATTTGCTGATGCACCTTGTACATCATTGACATATGCAATGAAAAGTTTATAATTTCGGCTCAGCAAATTTTCTGCATCTTATTTGAAGGCAACATAGAAGCACTTTTTGAGTTCTACATGTTTCAGTGAAAATCTCAGCTTTTGTGGCATAATTCACTTTTTTTTTCACAGCTACTTCATTCACTAGTATCTGCCAAAGCAAGTTTTCCTAAGGGGTAATTCAAGTCCCTCTTTAAAATCCACCTGGTCATCTCCATTTCCTTCAAGGGCAAGTTGTATTCAACTAGAGGATCCTCCCTCTGTCCTTTCCCTGGGCACCCTTTGGGGCAGGCACTTTTTGTTTCAGTGCTGAATTTGTGAAGACATGTGAAGTAACATCAACAAATAACATTGACATAGTTCACTGCGTCCATTATCACAGACCTCAACCAGTGCTCACCAAGCTTGTTTATGTCCTGTCTCCCAGCTCCACAGCAGAGAGACTTTTCAGCTCACCTGTTGTTCAAAAGTATTGGTAGCAAGCATTGCATTCTGTATACAAGACAGTAAAGGTCTTTCATCATCTCTGGGACTTAAATCCCAGCTCAAAAGTCAGCGGAGCGATGACCTTACTTTCTCTTTGGGCCCATCAGACAGTGTTTGCATTTCCAAATGCACAGACTATGTAGAGCCCTAACATGTCTGAATATACATAAAAATTATTTAAGCAAGTTGGAGTGCTGGTACATAAAACACAAGAGTGAAAAGCAGAAACCAGAAGCACTCTTTTCACCTGCCATACACTTCTCAAGATATTTATTCTCACAGGTTTTCATTTCTTATGAATATAGAAGATGGACATTCCCTCCTGTTTAAAAGTAATAGGGAACTTACTTAACTTCTGTAAATAGTGGAAGAACTTGAAAAACAATTCCATACAAACAAAATTATATTAATTTTCTTAAACTAATGGTAAGCAGCAGATAAACAACAGGAAAAGATCAATATATAAAGTCAATATAAGTTTCTTTCCTGTTTCTTGTTGAGAGGGATAAAATAGTAACCAGGGAAGTTCAAAGTATTTTTTAGATTTACAAGACAAAATAAGTAAACTATGATGTTCTTTAAATGAATGAAAATTATTTCTTTAACCAGCTGAAATAGGTATGGGATGACTTCCGAAATACTAGTTCACATGTTATGTCTAGAAATCAAACTGACCTGTCATGCTGGGAACCAGAGACAGAATAACCAATGTGAAACACCAAGTTCAGCAGGCATATGGAAGTGCTGGTTAATGTTTAGACAATGATTACTCCCACTTTAAAAAAAAAAAAAAAGTGAAAATTCAACGGACAAAGCCAGCTGCTGGCTGGCCACTGGGGTGGCCCCAGAGTGTGCAGCAGGTTGGCATGGCTGGTGGGACCAGCAGACAAAGCTGTACTCCCTGGCAAGAGAAAGCCTTGCCCAGCTGCAGCCCAGACTGATATTTTCATCTAAAATAATGTTCTTTTTATTGCAAATAAAAAGCCTTTTTTCCCCTCTCACTCGTCGGTGTTCACTCATAATCCTTTGCACCCATGTATCTCACCAGCAGGCTCCCTTATCCATCAGCTATTTGCTTCACGATTTAAGTGTGAAACGAGTAATAATTTCTCCTGAAAATATAATGCGTTGTCTGTTTGAAGCTTTCCTACAGTCTTTCTTCTGAAGGTGAATGCTGCATGACAGCAAAACAGCCACAACAGAAAAGACACACAGTAGCTTCATGCAATTAAAAATTTCAACAACTTATTAAAATAATTACTGCATTTATTTTGCAGGAAAGTATTCATTACCTACACTACACCCATTAATAATGTGAGGAATGCATCTTCCTTATACCCTGGTATGTTATTGCTAGTTTGATAAATGCAAAAACTCATTTCAAGGAAGAGCAGTGCCTATTGCACTATGGTATCTTTTTCTTTTGTATACCAGGATCCAATTTTCAGCACATTCAGTTCAGATTGAGTTATTCTTTCTCATCTTGTTTTTATGGTTTATTCATTAAGTGAGAAGAGCCGAGGCCTAATAATTTGAAGCATTTGTCTTTGACTGCAACAGCATACCTCTGCAAAACATAAATTCCCGTTATTCTTCAAAAAAATATTCATATCTTTTTCTGGAAGACAATAAAATATGATACTACAGCAAATCACAGCCAGTGGCTAATGAGAAAAGGAGGATGAAGACATGAATTTTTTGTTTAATGTATCTATTCTTCTGACTTAACTTGTATTTCATTGAAATTACTCAGAAGTACCCTGGTCCCAGCTACTCTGTGAAGTCCTTCACTTCAGTAAGACTATTAACCAAAGTGTTTATCAATAAGAAGATCAAAGTCTTATGTTACCAATAAGTGGTGAACATATATGCAGGTTGAAGTTTATACTACATTCAAAAAATTATACTATGTTACCTACAGAGGGTAGAAGAGAACAATCTATTAGATTTCTGTCCTGTATTTATGTCCTATGTTTTATGAATGTGCATAGTCAAGCACTCTACAAGACAATATTCTGGTATTGGCTTAAGACACACATGCAAATTTAGAAAATTTGCAGTTCATTCTTTCAAGAAAAAATAAAAGGTGGACACTCATTTTGCCTTCTTCTGACTTTTCACCATTTTTTTCCCAGCAGTGTGATTCTTATTGTTCTACCTTTTAACAAAATTATGTAAATCACTCCAGATTTGAAGTAACAAGTGGCAACCTGATGTTTTATCAGACTCAACATCTTTATATAAAGCTTAGCCCACAGGGTTCAGACAGGCCAGACCATGTTTGAGACTGAGCAGTGCTGTATCAGGTCACTGGCCAACACACCTTTCTAAGCAGCTTTTGTCCTGAAATAGACACCAAGACCTTGAATAGTGCCACAAGGTCTTCACCCCAACTAGGGCATCACCCTCCTTTCTCCTTTCATTTGTACAAAGTTGATCAAACAGCCTGGCAGTACCACTAAAGTGCATCTCATCTCTGCTAATGAAGGAACTTGCGGGGTATTGCAAATTGCTCTGTATGCTGTACTGCAGTAGCATTGAAATACCCTCTGTCAGATATCAGGCGTCTAGAACAGGACATCACTTGCTTAAAAGTTCAGCTATGCTATCCGGAAATCTGAAACTATTTTGGGGACGATAAACTGTTTGGCACAAGCCTATGTGCCCAGTGATGGTCCCCATCACAGGCAGTTCCTCTCACATCTGTGAGCCTGATCCACACAGCATTACCCTTTGGAGCTTTGGAAGTTCCTACACTTTTCTGAAATTATAAACCACTTTTTTAGTGCAGAGATTTCAGATTTCTTACAGTCTTCTTTCACAATTAAGATTTCTGCTGTGTCTGTACTAAGTAAAATAGTTTTGAGCTTGTCTGGTCTTGAAGAAATTATAATGAAATGGAGAACAAAAGTTATTTTTCTCAGTGCACGCACAAAATCACCTTTAATAGTCCTTTATCCCTGCTACCCCTCCAACCAAAACATTAAATTCCCCTGTGAAATCATTTGCAATTCAGTACTACACATAATCTGTGAACTGAGGAATGAGCACAAAGGTAGACTTTGCTTGCATAACTTGCCCTGTGAAAGGACAAACATTTGGTAAATTACATGCAAACCTAATAAAATCATCATGGTTGGGCTGCTGTAAAAGATGTCAGTGAGGTAAAAGATGTCAGTGCTGGATCTTTAGATATACTATAGAGGAAACTAGCACCACTTTGTCCACTACCCACTACCAGAGTTGAACTTTTCCCAACTGATAATCTCCTGTGATTTTCATTTTTTTAAAAAAAATTTTGGTACACAGAAAGAACTTCATCGCATAGAAGTGAGAAAATTGTGTCTACTCTAGAAAGTAAATAGTAATTCTGGGGACCTCAACGAATCTAAATTGTACCTGAATAAGGCCTTAAAGAAAATGTTCTTCCATATCAGATCAGGAGAACGTTATGTATTAATCATTTGTTACAGATATTCTCTTACCTCTCTTGTAATCTAATCTACCTAAGGGCTGAGTAAATAGGATGCGACTGAATGAAAGGCATGGAGGGCTGCCAGAGCTGGAGCACAAAGCTAGAGCAAAATCTTCCTTCCTTTAAGTCACAAGAATTCCATGGAAGAAACAAGGGCAATTATTAAACGTTTAGAAAGTGCTGAGTGTGTGAAATGCAGCGAGACATCTATGCCTGAAAGAGCTCACAATTTAAACACCCAGGAAAAATAGGCAGTTATAAGATGATGGCTAGAGGATGTGATATGTCAAGGACTAATGCTTGAGCCAAGAAGATCAGCATGCACCATATTAGTTTCACCATTTTGTATTCATCCATCATTCGAGTTCTTCAGTTTCAGAGAGGTTAGAGTTTCATACAGGCAGCTTTAGAAACAGAGGTTGTTGGGAAAACAGCTGGCCAGAAATTTTCCAGTGAAGTGAAAGTTCATTCCAAACACAACCAACTTGGTAACCTTTTGATGAATGCAAATAGGGTTTCAAGGAAACCCTGCCCAGAGGAAGAACACCTGGATACCCTGAAGACTTGAAAATATTTTGGAAAGAAGACCCTGAGAAAAGCTAGGCTTTGTACTACGAAAACAAGGACAGAGCTTTGTGTCTCTAGAGGGTTTAGATGGAGTAGTGGTCCAGACAGCACCTACATGGAGAATACACTTTCAGCTGCTAAGGATCTTATCTGTCCACTTTCAAAAAAAAAAAAAAAATTAAAAAATTAAAAAATCATGATAAATGGTGTCTCAGTGATAAATGGCGTCTCACCCTGAGGTTAGGAGTTATTTATCCAAGCAATTAAAAAAATCCCTATCTCTGCAGAGACGTTAGGACCTGGCTGCAGGCTCAGTCTTGCAGATAGTACTTGCTGGGAGAATAGCTTCTGTGACAAAAAGTTGGCATCCATTCAACTGCAGAAAACTTATACCAGCAGTTGCTTTTATTTTTGTAATGTCTGCAATTCCAGCTTTAAAAATTAAGAAAGATAAAGAAATTACAATCTAGTAGAGCCAATGCCAAGTCATTTCACATTTAACTAAACAGCCACCAATTTGCAAGAAATTTCATGTGGCATTGACCTGGATGAGACTCAAGTAAGTGACCTAGAAATAAACACCTATGCATCTCCTTACTGCTCCCCTCCATCATGTCCTGTGGCACTCCCTTGTTGAACTTGAGCCAAAAAAGAAATTATATTTCCTCTGCTCTTAAAAACCATTACAGTTTTTTTGCTCAAAAAAAAGCCAACCCCAAACCAACCAACCAACCAAAAAACCCACAAAACAAAATAAAAGTCCAGATTTCATCATTACCTGCCAAGGGATATGTTTTTTAATTATGTGTTGAATCCTGAAAAATAGAAATCATGATCTAAGAGAAAAGCACACAATTGCTATGTGCTCTACTGTTGCAGAGTTATTTTATTTTTCTTCAAGAAAAAACCTTTCAGAAACCTGTTTATTTCAGCAGTCATAGTGCTTCACATTTCAGCTTACTGCAGTATGAGCAGTAATGCTTAACAAAAGCTGTAATGGATCACAGATTTGGCATGCCCTTTCTCTACAACACTCATTAGTATGTCCTAGCTGTTTGCATCCATCATGCAGGGGATAGAAAGAGAAAAATCTAAACTGGACTTCCAATCCCTAAGCAGGGCTGCTGCCAAGAAACCATGTTTAGAAAAAACTGTCTCTGCTGCAACAAATGAGACAGTATTGGGGTAGCATTAAGAGATTCAAGATCTAGTTGAGATGTAAACCCTACCCATTGCACAAGTAGTGGGATATGCAATTTAAGGTACAACACAGGAAAAAGGCAGGGAAAGCTTTACCAAGGGGGCAGAAAAAAAAAAACTCACAAAAAATAAACAAAAACAACAACAACAACAACAAAAAAAAACCCAACCAAAAAACCCCACCACAAACACAACCAGACAAAAGACAGATCAAAGAGGAGGAAATGAGACAAACACTTTGACAGAGAGACTAAAAATGTTAGAAAGGATTCTTATTTGCGAGCATAGAATGAAGCTTCATTTTTTTACCTTTGATTTTTTTTTCCAATCTATGTATAAACTTTTTACTCTGATTCTTTGATTCATGATAAACAAGCATTTATTTAGTTTACAGGCAAGCCTGTTTGGCGCTGTAGAGCAAAGACCACCACTGTGAAACCAGCACAGGAAGTATTTAATGATTCCTCAGAGATGGTAGATTGTACTAACACAGAGGAACTCTCACAATGCAATAAGATTAGGACGTTCATGCCCTGAAGAATACCTCCCGACAAGCTTCAAAAAATAAATACAAATCTATCGGCAGTTACTGACTTCTGGGAATTCAGCCTACTCAAATCAGTGTTTTGTTGTTGAGTAAACATCAATATCAGCCCACAGCTGTGGTCACCATCTTTCCCAAGACACCACACATTCACACATGGACATTTATATAAAAAAATAGCCTAGAACAACTTCGTCTGGAGCAAAAATAGCTGATAAGCTAGATAAAAGAGAGACTTGAAAATCCACAGTTTATGGAAAAGCTAAATTGTCACCCAAAGGAAAATAGTACCAAAACCAGATGCCATTTAATGAAGTCTCCCATACTGTGCCCAAAATATCCAGAGAAGTGATTCTCTGTACAATAAGTTGCAAACTCTCACTTAAAACTGTGAATGCTAAAGTTTTACATGAGTTCAGAAACTGACTGAACACACATAAGAAAAAAACTTTTAAGACAGCGCTTCTGCATCAAGCAATGATACCCTCCCAGTGTCCTGCAGGCTCTTGTCCTCATATTCTTGTTATTTAGCACTTTCAGTACAGCAGTGCAGAGGTAGACAGCAGTCATTTGTTAGTCATTACAGTGACTTTCAGATTCTTTAACCAGAAAAACAAATGTTTTAATTACTTTTCCCTGTTCCAGGGAACTGTCACTGACTCTTTTGTTACAACAGAAAGTTGCATTATAATAAAATTATTACTTGCAATTTACAAAGGAAAGCTTTAGTACATTAATAAACAGGACATTTTTCAGATGTTAGAGAATGTTTAAAAAAAGGAGTTCCAGTGCTTTATTCAGGTAAATTATTGTAAATTTCTCATAGTTAACTCTTTATCAGCAATTACAGAACTGTGCAGATTGTAAGTGAACCTCCTTCACTTATTCAATCCAATCTTCTGGTCATAGTGGGTATAGTAAAAACATGTGGTCTATTAAAAGCAGGTTGCACAAGATACTCTACAGTTGCACGTTAAAAAGACCTGAGGATGGAGCATCCTATTCTTGGGCAAAGGGAGATAAAAAATCCTATATCCAAGGTTGTATCCACTGCCTCTTTTTCTTCAAATACAAACCTCCTAGATTCTGACTCTGTCTTCATTGCTGGCTACTCAGAAGACAGGTATCTGTTACTGAAAAAGAGGAGGTGGCATATAGAGGCCCTGTGTAAGCTGCCAACTTGAATAGCAGGTTAAGCTGACCAGTTAATACAAGAAAAAAGCAGGTCTCTTTTGATTGCAGCTATGATAAAAAACTTCATCTGGTTTTCAATTTCCTTTTTTTTGGGATCCAGACCTCTTAACTGAAATCTCTTTAGAGGAGAACAGATAGTACCTGATGCCTACAGTCTTTATATAAAATCTGATTAATTTATAAATGACCCAGATGAAGCAGCTAAGAAAAGTATTTATAGGAAATGAATCCGTACACATTGCATTGTTGATCAGATAGGAACCTCATACTGTTTACAACTGTATGCATGTCCCACTTCATCATTTCACTTAAAGACAACATGCCAAATAGAAGCATGTGTGTGTCAGTCCTCACAACTGCCAAAGTGTCTTATTTACAGAAATCAACATCACACACATATTTTCCTAATTTTCCTCCTTTATAAACAGTTAAGAGGCCCCAGAAATTCACTGTTCCAATGCTATTTATTAATAATATTACTTATTAAGAGGAAGAAACTTTAAAGGGATGTGTTTCTCAGTGAATCAAATTACATGTCTCAAAACACCACGCTTTCTTCCTCTCTGAAAAGAGCTTTGATCTTTAAGATACCCTCTGAAGCTCTCCCTTCAGTATTGATATGCACCATTGCCAGGAGCTCTTTTCTGGCTTGACTCAGAAGCCAAATTCTAAACACCCTTCATCTCTTCTCTTTAGTACTGCAGAACATCTGCTTGCTTGCTTTATGCCCCTTGATTTTTTCATTGTTCATAGTGCACATTAAAAGCATCCATCTCTCTCAGACACTTGGAGATCTTTGTGAGAATGCTCTTTTTATTTATCTTCAGTTTGGCATTTCTATGATTTGTCTTGTTTATGGAAGCAGATTTTCTTTTGGGTGACACAGCAGCCCCCTGTACTTAGACATTTTCAGACTAACATGATGAAATGTTATAAATTGCTTGCTTGTTCATATTTCAGTTTTACTCCCATGCAAGGTAAAAGTGCAAAAGAGCATTTTTCTTTCTCTCCAAATATGTGAGATTTTCCTGGAATTGATTTGCAAACAGTTATTTATAGTTGTGATTACAGCTGCAACTCAAGACATGTTAGACTGCTCTTTCTCTAAGGCTCAAAAAAACTTCTCCAGTATGAGTGGATCTCAGAAACAAACCTGTTATGCACTTATTTTTTCCCTTTTTTTCCCATAAACTTTTTCTAGAAACATAAGAGCAGCTCAGTCTGATTTTTTTTGTTCACCATTTCTTCTTCCCCCAAAACTGTGTTCAATGTGCAGTTTTTATGTTCATCCCGACAAAGTGCAAAGTGAGCTGGTGTGAATGGCAGCAAAGCTTCTGGGCTGCTGAGGGGAAGAGAGCACAAGGACTAAGCTGCTGTTGTTTAGGTTTCCACCTCTCATAGGGACAGAGAGAGATGACAGCAAGTCACCAAGCACAAGCTTAACGGAGCAGAGAAGCTTAGGTACGTACTGATATTTTGTGGGAATAAAAGGTAAAACTGAACCTGTTTTGCACATCCACAGAGAAAACAAGGCTTTTCAGTAATTTGGAAACATGCATAACTCTTTTTAACAGGGAAAACAGGTTTATGGAAGGTTTTTATATTGAATCTGGAAATATTGGCCAATCCCCACCCAGATGTGTGCTTATTCTGTAAAAGGGAAATGCACGGGGAGTGCAACATCCCAGACACATAATGATTTGAACTCCTCTGAGAAATTATAGACAGGGCCAGTGAGTCAGGGCAGACAAGAACAAGTTGTGTCTCTCCAAGCAATTGTCATTAGAAAATAAGAAGTTGAGTAAAAAAATGTGTTGAGATTTACATTTCATTAAAAATTAAAGGACTTTTTAACTGAATGCAGCATGCCGCAGCTATAGACGTCTATTACCTCCTTCATTTATCGCTCTGACTGTTGGGTACATCTCAGCATCAGGGGCCTGGATGCATGCCTGACTCCCCCTCATCCCACAGCTGGGCAAAATCCCACTGCATAATAATTGTCCCTCTTGTACCTTCATTTCCACAGAAAGGGGGACAGGAAAAAATTGCCCATGGTCCCACAGATCTGTAGTCTGCATACAGAGGACTGTGGGCAAAGGTATCCTACAAAGGACATGCAAGCCTCAGACTAATTACTGTTGCTCAAAACAATCTTCTGCCTTTGCTGTGCACAAGCTGAATTCTGCAGGGCTCCTGTCTAGTCTGCTTGCCACATTAAGTCAAAAGCACTCACTGACAGGATTCAAGTAATTGCAATTTCTCCCTCTGGGTTCTGTGGATAATAGAGTGGATTGAATAGTCCTATGCAGTTAGCCATAACAGTAAAAAGCAAAACATAAACAAAAGCCAACACTTTTAATCCTCAAAAGTCAGGGAAAGTGAATTTCTTTTCTCAGACAATGGATAAATAGATAGACGTTTTAATCAGAGCAGGGACTAACGCTTGGAAATCTCCTCTCCCAGAGGAGCATGTGAGTCTTCCTTTACTTTGTTCCCTCTCTCCCAAACTATGTCACGGAACCAGAAGACTTAGAAAGGAAAAATAGATTCTGTTCTCATCTGTGCCAACAGACACCATGCTGTCCTGAATGCAAAAGAAATGGGGTTCCAATCTTCCAGAGGAAGATCCTTTACTTTGGCTTCTGCTTCCTAGGAGATGTTTCGGCTTTTACAGCACTCTGAAGGAAATGGGCACCATTTCTTTTTCTTGAAAAGGACAGATGCCTTTGGAGTCTTGCACAGACTCTAGAGCCCATGCAGATACAGACACATGAAGACACCACAGACTTCAAACACACATGGCAAGGGAACACTTCCACGCACACTCAGAGCAAGCAGACCTGTTGTCTATGAACACACAGCTGTTCTGTATCTCTGCAACAAGCCTGAAAATATGCCAGTGGATACATTTGCTATGCAGAGGCAGAAAAAGGACTCAGAACATGGGCCTGTGCTGTAAAGTGAGTGTTACTCTTCTCTAGTCCTAAATTGGCCACGTGCAGCTGGAACAGTTTCAAACAAACCCTGAGAAGTTTGAAGTTTCCTGGTTCCACTGCCATGCTCCACATAAGGTATTGCACCACACAGGCTGTACACAACACTGCTGTAGAAAGCTTTAGTTAAACTAGGAATGAAGGATTCATCAAATAGATGCATTTGGGGAAAACCAGTGAATTTATTTAGAGTTCTTCAAGAACTTTCAAACAATTAGAAAATTTAATTTCTAGGAAGAGGGCAAAAGAGGTTTTGACTCTTTGATTCCAGGACTGGTCACTGTAATCGTCAGCTGAGGAAGGTGAAACTAATGAAGTAAGGCAGAAATTCTGAAGAAACAGCACCAAAAAACCTCAAACCAGTCATAACAAACAAAAGGAAATGAACTTAAGAGATAAATGAACAATGCAAAGCAAGAAATATCTCCAAGTCAATGACAACTTAATGGGGTAATTCAGGACAAGAAAGAAGGAGCTTTGCAGAGGGAAAATAAAGTTATTTTTGAATAATGTCTTTGATGAGCAAAGATAAATACCTGCTAACGCAAATTAGTCAGGAAAGACTGAAAAAGTCAGCATAAAACTATTTCATATAAATAAGGAGATCAGGTCTTCTGAGTGCACAGAAATCTTTTCTGTCATTTAATCAAATTTCCCCTTTCTTTATGACTGTCTTCTGTTGTGATACATACTTGTCTCATTCTTTAAAATCCTTTATGAGAAAATACAGTCTTTCAGGGTAGAAACTAAGAAATATAGGTAGATCCCAGAAACTATTATGAACAGATTTTTTATGTCTATAGCTTACCTGCTTACTAACATCAAAGTGGAAAATTTATCTTATAATGCTGCACATATTTTTATTTCATGTATTATTGCAGTGCATATATTGCATCAATATTGGACATAAATTGTAGCTTTAAGGCTTCAGACACTAGGACAGCCCTACTGAGTAAACACTCTGACCTTACTGTTCTCTGAACCCATCATTTTTCCCCTTTTACCCAAAGTATTTTTTTCATTTCTTGATACATTTGAAGGCTGTTGTTTTTTTTTTTTTTTTTGGTGCTTTTTTTATTTTATTTTATTTTCCAGGCAAGCAGATAATTTTTGAATTGACAGAATAAAGACATTTTCTGTACTGTCACACACAGTCTTTGAAGGAGCTGATCATTACCCTTGAGTTACCAGAACTAAAAGCTATTTATCTTTCAGGTGCTTGAGGGTTCTAAAAGGAGTAGCTTAAAGGTCTTGATTTAGCTGAGCTGGGAACAGACTTAATCTTTTGAAACAAAAAAGATTAAGTAAAGCCTGAGGAGTTTTTGGATGTAACACTGGGGTGTTTATAATCATTTGTGCATAGAAACCGAGATGCCAGCTTCACAGCCCTGCTGACTTCAATGAGATCTGCCCCTCATTTTTACTAACCAGCTGTGGGTTCTGCTAACAGACATAGATTTACAGACTCATGCAAAAACATTTTGGGTTAAAGGATAGTTGTCTGGAAAAAAAAAAAAAGCATCAGAATTATCAAAATTATGGATTGTCTTTTGTGGTTTTATCAGAGACTTCAAAAAAAGAAGCAAATTGGAGAAGTGCACAGGCCTGAGCCCACAGGCATTACTAATGGGAGATGGGCTGTTCCTTTAGCACCTGTGGTAAAGTACTTTCCTGGTCATCTATTGGAGGAACACATGTTCGTGTCTTCAGCATCACACAGCCTGTGCTTTCCTTGTAACAATTGATATTGATAGGGCAGACAGAAAAGCTTAAGAGGAAATTCGGACCAAATAAATGAAAGAAAATACTGGAGTTGGCCATCCTGCCCTCCCCTTTCAAGCATGAGCCAAGATGGCTCTTCAAGAGAAATAAAGGCAGAGCAGAAACAGTGGAAAAATTAATAAACACTATGGACTAATAGCTGAGAAAATATTTACTTTGGAGAGATAAAGAATGTGTTTGAAATAGATGTTCAAAAAGAAGTTATATGCAAGAAGCAGTTGTGATCAGTAAACAGAAGGAACAAAATGCCCAATGACTGACAAAAATTCCTGTGCAAAGAAAAGGAAAATTAATGCAAAGCATACTGGTAATAACAGGACTATATTTCAAACCTGAGATCTTGCAAATTTTGCTCTGAGCCTCTGCTCAAAAATGCAACATTTTTTTCCTTGGGTGGCAGTCAGAAGGTAATTGCATAATAAGGTTAGAAAAGATGCTGATCCCAGAACACATAACATGATCTGAATTCAAAACAGTGACTGCTTAAGCAAATGACACAAACATGGAAGTAACCCAGGATATGTTTAATGGTCAGCTCCTGCAAACTTGTCATATTTTCAAGACGCAGAACATAATCTCCAATTAATTACTTATCAGGAATGCTGCACTCTGGGGACAAGGGGGCTAATTTTTAAGCACACATTTCTAAGTTTACCCAACTCCCCCATGTAATTCTGAATGAATTGGGAAAAGGTTGTTTCTGTACAAAATATCTGATCTGCACAGTTTTGAATAACTACACGCTGATCAATGGGACAGCTGCTGCTGTATTTTTGGCTTGCCAAAGTCAAAGTTACTGGTATGCTTTCAGCAGAGTGTTTTATTCAGGGATAGTCACAAGGGCTATTCGCATAGTAATATAAACTGAACTTTAATATTGCTCTCAGTGATGTTAATAGGAAGTCGAATCTGGGCTAAAACAATTCAGTCTCCACAAAGGAATTTAAACTACTGCGACCATCCTCATTTCAGGGAAACACATCCTGGTTTCGAGCTGAAAGAAACCTTATATTTATAGCCAGCTGACTGTGAGAAAGGGAACCAAAACCAAGTACTCTTTTCAATTAAAAAGTAAATGCATTTTCACAATGAAGCAAAATAAGCCTAAATCCCAATGATTTTTTTTTGATCCTCCTTGGCTAATGAGACAGAAGACAGTGGTGGGAGTTAGACCATAGGCAAGGAGCAGATGAAATTTTTATATTTTTTTATTTAGATGAGTCAAACCTTATAACCATGAGGAAGTATCTGAGCTTGCACGGGTGAGGTGCTCTCCCTGCCTGATTTTCAAAGGTCCAAGGATCATGAGAGTCCAGCCCTTACACTTGAGAATCCATAGCCTGAATCTCAAGGGAGTGTAATTTCATAGGTTGTCTCCTCAGAGACAGGAGGTAGAGCACATCACACAAATATGTTTTGCATAAAATTTATGAAAAGCTATTCTTTCCTCAAGAGAAACAGTAAAATCTAAATAGTGAAACAGTAGCTAAACAGAGCTCCAACTGTTCAGCCATTTTCTTTCCACCCACCCTCAAGGCACTTCACCAGGTAAAAGTTAATTTCAGCCTCTGCATCAGGTCTGCTGTTCTCCTGCTGTCCCAGATGATGGGTTACTAAAGGAGGGAGATCTTTAATGACCTTGTCAATGATTTCCTGATCAGCTTCATCTGGTGACAAGGTCTTCTCATCAAGTGATAAATTTCTGAACTTCTAGAAGACAGACCTCAACTGACTACCTTGGCCTGGCCAACTGCCATCACCTTTTAAGGATGTTCTGCTTATTTATCAGAGCTGGATGACCTACAATGTCATCCTATCTATTCTGTCTACATTTTAATATCCATGAGTACTTGGAGTGCTGTACACTTCTAAGTTATTTGCTGCATATATATCCAAGGATGAAACTTGCTTACTGTATTCTATTGATCTCACTTTTTAGACAAACCTGTCCAGAAAAATAGTTAGCACAAGTGTTGTTTCTGGTTCTGGGAGACCTGAGACCCCAGCTTGTGTAGGTGAAAATTGCTGCACAGACATGAAGGCCTGGTCAGTCCATCTCAGTCTGCCACTGAGAAGTTGTTCCAGAATTTGAGGGAGGAGATGAAGCCTATCTCATGTTTCCTGCAGAGTGGACCTTCAACTGTACCTGTACATTACATTCGGTAATTGCCTGCGAAATTCACCGGTGGGAATATTACTCTGTAAATAAGCAATATCAAGCAGCAGGAACTTTACATTTATAATCTACCTCTTGATTTGTGGGTTGGGCTTGTGGGAGTTTTTTGGTCAAAACCACAAATAAAATAAATAGAAAATTAATAGGAGCACCAATAAGTTTTCTCTTTGAAACAATAGGCAAGGACATTAGCAGACTCTGAGGCAAATGTTGGAAAGAGAGAAAAACATCAAAGTTCCTCACACATTTCACTCTGTGTATGCAGCAGAAGTTAAGAATTGCCTCGGGTTTGCTTGTGTCAGTAAGAGCATAACCCTATCCTGCTGAGCACAAATGAGCACTTCGTGCTCCAAGTGACTTGCCTGCAACTCTTCTTTCACCAAGAGCAACACACAAAGAAACTTCTCCCTCCTGCAGATGAGGAGAAAACTGGCGGCAATGAGCAGAGTGCAGCCTGTCGCCCTCCCCCCTACCCTTCCCGTGCTAGCTTCAAAACACACATTTTACTGAGTCTGGCACCACAGTGTTTTTAAAGGTGGGTAGACAAGAGTAACTCCTATATTCACACAAGGACAACACACACACCTAAGCCCATTGTCACAAAGCCCAAGAACCTTTGTTCATCTCCCACAACATGTTTGTACACTTCCATCAGCAAGGTTTTTATGCAAAAGTTCCTTATTCCTTCTTTTTATTTTGTCCTGAAATTGGCCCCATGATTTCATTGTGCAAAAGGATGTTTAGTCTATAGTTTGTTTTCATGGACATTGGGGGGTTTGCTGTTTAGCTCACAAATTTGAGCAATTTTCCATCCTTAATTTTCTGTGAAATGCAGCTGAAACATCAGCTCTGCATACTCCTTAAAGGGAATGCATGACAAGGAAGTTATAAAAACAACCTTGCCACCAAATACAATACACATCTTTGCAACAAAATCATATTTAAGTGAAGGATTTATTTTGGCATGAAGAAAGAGGATAGTGGTGGCTAACAGGACACGAACACATGCAGAATTTAAAAGGTAAACAGTTTGCTTCATCTACTTAATTGGGGATTAAAATTAGAACTATTGAAGTCTCGCAGCTGTAGTGAACTCACACACAAAAAAAAGCTGAAAAGGCAAAATCTCAGGCAAATGAAGCTAAAGAAAACAGAAGACATATTTGAGTAAAAGAGATTCAGTTGATGTTAACAGCTACACAAATAGAAATCATGAAACTGGCATTTAAATGAAAGGCAGAAATATTTGAGACAAATACTAGAAGACAAAGACAGTAATTTAATAATAACTCAATAGAGGACAAAAACAATGATGGCTAAGACAGTGCACGAGACACCATATAAAGAGCTTTGAAGTGGCTGTCAGTGAGACTTCTGAGCTAAGAACAGAGATCTTCAGAAGGGTTTCAAAGCCTTCTGGAGAATCCAGAGAACTGGAGGTATGTGACAATTGTGGCATCCATTTTAGAAGATAGCTAGGCCAAGGTGGCTCAATTTTATGTCTTTCAAATAAATATCAGACAACTCCGACAAAAATAAATAGAATGGCTGAAACCAGACAAGCTAAATACATCAGAAGGAAAGTTACTGTTAAAGATTTGCAACAGGTTATCAGGAAAAAAAGAAAGTTATGGTCAAATTAATTTGACTAATCAATTCTGAATTCCAAAGTTTGTTGACAAAGAGAATACTGTTGATGCCATACTGTGCTGTTGACAGCCTGACACTAACAAAAAGGAACACTCAAGTGAAAAGGCATCAAATTCAGGGATAAAGACCAGATGCCACACTGCTAGGACAAGCATTGCTACTTCAAAATTATTATCTAGGTAAAGGATGAGGAAGGCAGCGTTGTATACATGAAAATGAACATGAACTGCCTCTCTCTCTATTTGCTTGGTCAATAGCCACACTTGTCCCAAGCTTTTAATCCAAATCCTAGAGACTGTGCTGTCTTCAGTAGCTTTTGGTCTACAGCTAAATCCTTCCCCAAAAGCTTGATGCTGTCTTTAGGTGTGTCAGCTGGGAGATGCTCAGCAAAAACCACAAGAGACTGGGGACTACCAGACTACTGTGTCTGTTTATATTAAAAATCAGGCAGGATAAAAGTGGAAACAAGAAGGGAGTCATGAAATAGGTCCTAAAATATATCTTATAAGAAGACTCAGAAAGCTTGAAAGATTTCATTATTGTAGAAATCACTTCATCTATGCTTAAGTACCTCATAAGGATGGAGATTTGACAGAGGGCTCTTCATTCTGCTTGATAGGTCTTCGAGATGGAGTTGAAGTTAGATCATGGGAGGCTGAAAGAGATGTAAAAATAAGTGTAATAAACCAGACTTTTATGGGAGCTTCTACCATGAACATTTTAAATTAAGATTTTTTTTTCCCATAAAATTACTAAACCAGGAACTCTTTCAGGAAAAACATCAGTTTATATTAAAGGATTATCAAGGTTTTCAAACCAGGCCTTTTGGTTTTAGAAGTTTTTCAGATGAATTTATTCAAAATCTTACATTTACAGCTTTCACATGGAAGTTGTTTTAAATGTGTTTTTCTAGGTTTTCTGTCCCTTTACATATCTTTTCAGACTTTTCTTAAGAGGTTTTCCTGGACTCTCTGATTCTATTTCACTGGCACTACTTGGACGACTTTTTTCTTCTTCCCTCACTAAGGAATCAGATCTTGACTATCTTCACATCTTTTCTCCAGATTTAGTTTTCCTTTTTCCTCTCCACTTCTTAGCTTGTGCCCCTTCCAATCCCTCCTTTGCCAGCCTTTCTCATTTTCAGCCTTTCTCTTCCATCTCTTTTTTGTCCTGTTTATTTTTCCAATTAAATTATTTAATGTGATTTCATATGGAATAAGTCTTTCAGGGAACATAAATATAAGTTACTAACCACCCTCAAATAATGAACAAAATGTATCCATTAGTCTAAGCAGAAGAGGTAAAAAAGTGTGGGCCACAGTATCAACATCAAAGCACACTGAGTTGATTCATGAACATGCTGAATTGGAGCATCTTAGCTAATTGCTTTTGATTCTGACTTTGATAGCTTCACTCGTGGTGAATTTTGTAAAATATAAAGGCAGAAATGTTGAAACCACTTTAAAGAGTCAGCAGAATGCATACATATACCTTTAGCGGTAAAAAGCAAATCACAGCCAGGGGCAATCTTATTGTTCTACAAAATCTAACAGGTGTATCTGAAAGGCATTATCTTCTTAAGGACTCTCATCACCCTTTCTGAGATAAGCTGATGCATTCAATTACATTCCTGTTGTGCAGCCCCAGAGTCTTGCAATTATTTATTCTCCCACAGATCCAGCAGGGTTTCAAGTCCTTCTGTTCATTCCCTTCAGGACGTTAAAATCCAAATTGGTGGAACTATTTTTCTCTAGTCACTGGAAATTATCACTGGACCAAAATGCTGCAATTTAGCTTCCAGGTGGAAAATATAATTTTTTTTGATATCTGAATGAGAATTTTACACAGAAGTCTGACACGCTTTACTTCATTCATCTGACCCCCACATCTTTCAGTGTATTCGCTGAATAATCTCACATTTCCCTGTATATATATGGAATTAATATACGGGTTAAATGGTCAAGCATGAAAAAAGCTCTCATCACAGGCAAGTTTATCCTGAACATATTCAAAAAACCTTTTTTTCACTTAGTCACAACTCACATATTTTTCATTTCTATGCCATGCTATTTCTGTGAAAAAAATCTACTAATGAAGGCTGATGTGTATGCAGGGTATGTCACCTTTTATTAAAGACAACAGACATTCTTGTTAGATGCTAACATTTTAGCCATTGCTATTCTATCAAAGGGAACCTATTAAATTTATTTGTGATGATATGTGCACATAACTACTCATGGGGAGCCAGAATTTGGCTTTTGAGTAGCTAGGAAGGAGCCCAGCTATTCAAAAGTTAAATAATAGTCTTCAAGTAAGACTTAAGGCATTCTCTCTTTACATTGCAGTATTCAGTTCAAAAATATGACAGTACTTTCAGGATACTAATGAACTTGTAGGAAAATTTGAAACAAATTTTAAAAAATCACAATAAGCAAATAAATAAAAGTATTATAACTATACTGTTCCAGGAAAATGTTGTAGATACACATTTATCCCAGGTGCCTTAGCAGATGCTTGCTTTTTCTTTCTTTTTCTTAATAAATGTATTTGTTTACTTGTGTGCTTAACAGCAGTAGTTTTCTTAAAAAAAAAAAAAAAAGGAAAAAAAAAAGAAAAAAAAAAAAAGAGCAGCAAGACAAAACAGGCAGAAAATTAAGCAGGTAACTATTTGAAAGGCATGATCAGACACCCCAGCAGGGCAGTAAGAAAGTCACAGATGACTCAGTCCCCTGCACAGAGAGTGGCAGGTAAAAATGGGTTAGGAGTGATGAGTGACAGAAGTTAACTTACTGCTGTGGAAAGGAATACATAAAAGTTAACAGTGCTCATGGGTCTGGCAAGAGGAAAATTTCATCTCTGTTAGAGGTAGCTGAATCTGATGAGCAGTGGGAGCCAGGGGCTGTCCTCCTGTCTCAGCCCCATGGATGTGAGGCTGCTGCTGTTCCCTCTCCTTGGATGCAGGCAGAAGGGAGGCTGAGCATCCACTCCTGACAGCTGCACACGTGCACTCACACTGCCCCATCCAGCCACGCAGGTACACTCAGAGAGAAAGCACAGTCTCACACAGCCCTCAGGTGAACAAGACAAGCACAGGTGGCCCAATTCTCTTCCTTCTGTCCTGCTCATCAGGACAGGAATCTGTCTACTAGCGCCATGTGGCACACTCAGTAGATGGGCCAGTGCTGGTTTTAGCCTCCTCAGTCTCTCCAGGAGCAGCCCCCAGTGCTCCTGACACACTCCACTTGTTGGCACCCACACCCAAGAGCCCCTGAGGTTCATTCCTGCTGCTGGGCACAGACCTCTCATGTTCACCAGCTTGTATGGGCTTAGGTTTGCCAGTGTTGGCACATAAACATTTGGAGCAGAGAGCACAGCCACAAAAGAAGGCAGTGAGAAATCAGATTTAAGTAAAAGAGAACAGACTTCACCCATCAGTTTCAGGGCTCTGTCAGACAAGCTGCCTGACCTTTACTCAGTTTACCATTTTTAACCCTTTTCCTTCTTTTTTTCCACTTTTGTTCCTCCTCAGTCCACCTTACTCCCTCTCTTTCCCCAGTTGTCTTCTTTCCCACCAACTGATCTCAGTGAGTTTCCCTCTGAGGCCAAACTTTTTCCCAGTCCTTGGATGGTCTTAGGGAGCAGCTGAACTGTCCATTTCCACTGGCTGGGTTAGTAAGGTTCTTTTGCCCATCTTTGCTCCTGCAGTCTTCCCTGGGTCTTTGCGTTCCACATGATTAGTCTGTGATTGTGTAAATGAGCAGCCTTCAGCAAAAATAGCCATACCATGAATATCAGAATGACAGAAAGAGCAAATGCCAGCCAAGTTATTGATCTGGGGCCAATGAAATGTTCATAAAATAAAAATTATCAATCCTAAATAGAAGAGGCTGTCATGAGAGAATTGCCACAAAAATCTGGGTAATACAGTAAAAGAAGAAATGTAAAAGAAGTAAAAGAGATGCAAAAATAAGAAAAAAGTGGACAGCCTAAACTAAAGGCAGAAAGAAGCAGCTTAACATCTCCAGTTAGTTAATGAATGAGGCATGACACACACACACCAAGGTCAGACGGCATCCAGAAGGCCTCTGGCAGCACACTCATCAAAATACACCCTAAACACCTCTCTCTTCTTCCTGACAGGTAAATCAACACTGTATCAAAGTCTCAAATGGATGTGTGCAAAAACTTGTATGCCATCACACAGGGGCCAGTGTAGTTGTTGTTTGAGGCTGGAGGTAAGAGCAGGCCAACGTGGGTATTCATCATGTGCTGGCCAGGTGGGCTGTATTCAGGATGATGATTTGAGCACATGTAGCTTTGAGCCAGTACTTCATTCTCAGCTGTGCAGAACAGGACACACACTTTTACTGCAAATGAGAAAAAACGACACCTCTGCTAGGCCTGCCATCTGCAGTCATGTAACTGCTGTTCACAAGATTTGAAAAGCACTTGTGTGAGTTTCCACCCAAAGGCAAAAGTACTACCATCTATCATATGTTTTACCATGCCCCACACCAAAACCAGCACCTGATTTCATGCCAGAAAATATTCCAGGGCAATGGAACTCCGCTATCCCTGCTGTAAAATTGCTAGACCCTTATTTGCCTTAAGCTATAGCTAAATTTCAGCTTTAGCTAACTAACAGGATTCTGAGACCTGTTTGGGTATGAACACTGCCTGAGGCCAACTTCCCAAAGGACATTTTGATGTGATCAACCAGTTTGGGATATAACAGTTTAGAGGACATGGACACAAGCCATTCAGCACCATCTGCCTTCACACTGGGAAAATTCATCCAATATACTGCTTTAAATCAACATAGGGCTACTGTGGATGTCCAAAAATCCAGAGTGGGCTACAGGAGACACACCAAACTCCTATTCTTTAGAATTCAGCAGAGTTACCAGAAATTGCACTGTTTCTGCAGGTCTTCTGATGAGATAAGGAGCTACCCTGCATAAAGAAATGCTTGGAGAAACTGGGACTAAAGTAGACATTTCACTGAAAGGATGAAAAAAAACCCATTCTTTTTTTTTGTTTTCTGAGCATAGAGAGGCCAGCAAAAACTGAGATCAAGAGTACTTCTCACTACAGAAGAAAACTTGTGATTTATATCATCTTTCAGCACCTTTTCAATGGACATGTAGGCTAAAATAATAAGTGTTTAGAGAAGAATTTCCACAACACTGCTTTAGAAACATCTCCATTATCTTTTTGAGCTCATTAACACATTCACTAAACTTCAGAATACAGTATATACAGTAAAATATCTCATCTTTCCCCACAATTTAATTCTTTGGCATTTTAAAGTGCAACTACAGTGGTATTTATGATTAACTCACAAAAGAAATTGGATTTTCACAACACATAATGCCACACAGAATAGCTGCAGAAATCATTCCATTTCCAGTACAGAGATCAGAGATACCACGGAGGAACAAAATTTCTGGTTTTAATCAAAAATCAGAAAGAAGATAACATATTCTTTCTTCTTTTATATTTTTTAGTTTCAATTTTGTACTTTAAGCATGAACATTTTAACTTAAATTATTTCAGAGATAGGGATTCTGATTTTATTACCATCTCAGAAGAAACATTTCCATCCTTTCAAAGGCTTTCCATGCATTGCTAAATGACAAATGCACTGAAACAGAATTTCTGCCCTCAAAAGGCTAAAATTTCAACTAGTCTTCCCATGGGGTGGAAATACAGAGGGAAAAATGATCTTGATATATTTTCAACCATATAAATCTGCAGTCACTTACAAAGTCCACGAACTTCAGGCCACAAGGCCAACTCAGAGAGTTTGGAGCTCCTCTGCCTGTATGAGGGAGTTTACTGACCAGAGGCATGAGCAGAGCTTGCAGAGTATTCCCTGGCCAAATGATTCGAAGTCACCATGTTTTCAAAATTTTAAAACATTTTTTTAGAAAAGAGAAGCATGAAAACAAAAGGATAAAAGACATCTCTACAGGAGATAGCTAGAAATATACAGATTTTCTTTTTTCTCTTTTTTTTTTTTCTTTCCTCGAGGCAAATTAAATGAGTTAGAAAACACTTTCTCTACAGTCAGTCACATCTCTCAAATTTTGAAACTCAAAATTCTATCTTCCTAAAATCTCCTATAATAAGAATGACTTTATGGCATGAATCTTACTTTGTTTTCAGATGTTGCTGTGCTCATCTGTGTTTTATGGCTCATATCAAATCTGCACAGAAGATAGCAATTTTCACTGGCAAAACTGCTTGCGAAAATAAATTTGTACATGATTAAAATCAGTGTATGAAGCTGTACCCAGAATCCAGTCCAGGAGGCAGAAAATTGAAAAAATTCTTTCTTAAGATGGCCATTTTAATGTGGCCAGAACTCCTCAGAGAATGCTTCAGCAGTTATGAGAGCCATCTTAAATTCTGGTGGGTTTGGTCACCGTGAGAAGGTGTAGGAGGGTGTTTCGTTATGTTACATTGGACACTGCCTGCCTGAAGTGTTGCAGACCTCTTGGTCGCTTTTCAAAAAAAGAATCCATGCCTCAGGTAATTCTTAAGTTGAAAGACAGACAGGAAATACAAAGCAATGTTACTTGGCCCTTCCAGGTTGGAGCAGTGAAGTGATGCACTAGGACAGCCAGATCACAGGGCAGCTACTTCTTGTACCTTATTGCTGCTGCCAGTACATCCCTAAATGTCCTGAAGAAAAAGGCAAAGACTGCTCAGTACTGAAAATCTGAAGCTTATAGTCTCAGTTCAAACCGTTGTCTCCTATAAAGAGCCTATTTTGAGATGCCTTTGGTGCTAATCACTGGAAAGAACTGACGGCCTGATTCGTGGAGTTCTACCATCATACTGCATACAATGGTACATCGAGTGCCTGCCCCACTCAAAGAGTTTCTGGTTGGGTGAGGAGGTGTCCTGGGAAGTGTTTGGAATCAGGAAGAGGTGTTCAGTGACCATTTGTGGACTAGTAAAGTCTATTGGATGTCTACGGTGTAGCCTGCTGAGCTCTTGTATCTGCCTCAAGACAGCTGAATGTGGCACAGGCAGTGTGCCTCACCTCACAGTAGCACCACAGAGACGGCCCCAGCAAGCAGCCTCAAGGGGCCCTAAGAAAACTGAAATGAGGGAAGAACACAGATGGTATGATTTAAAGCAGTATCACAACAGCGATATCAGAGCTCAAGTCAGATTAGAGTGCCACCAGCACTCTTGGGGGGGGTATTTTCCCAGCAAGTAGTCGTTTACACTGTGCTCCTTTCAGGAAAGAGGGAACTGAGGCTGGATGTTACCAGTGTCAGCAGGAGCAGAGGCACTAGTGAAGAGAGGTATAGCCTAGAGGAAGTATTTGGTCATTGCAGGGCCTCCTTTCTTCTCTCAATTCTTTTGTTATTTAGTTCTTTGCTACAGTGGAAAATCACCAAAAGAAAGAAGAAAGAACATGAGAAAATGCCATTTGCAAGTCCTTTTAATAGACTGGCTGCTCTGCTCAGACTGTGGCCACAGACTGGAGGGGTACCACATGAGCACAATTTCCAGATCAGACAGCGATGCCATTTGTCTGCATAACTTTTGTATACAGACCATTTTGAGCAAAACAAAATGATTAAGATGTTCCAGCCTGTTCTCAGAAAAAAACTACACAGGTGTGCACCCATTATACTTGGGATGAATTCAAATGCTTTTCACTGCCTTGTCCCAAAATTAGAGTGATATTTAAACACTACTCAAAAGCTTCCTTGGCTATTTTAATGCCATACTTACATTTGGCAGAGCTCTTGCTGACTCCTGTCAGCTCTTTTTATTTGCACTGTCCCTGACAGCAGAGTCTCAGAGAAGGGTATTACAGATTTAGACGCTAAATTCAGCTCTCCTCCGCACTGGATTTTGTTGTCTGAAAGGTGAACTCTGAACTGTTGAGGAATAGTGTTAGGATGTAACAGTTCTCATGATAAATGAGCAACTCAGAGACTTCAGAGCTTTCATGACTATCATGATTCTTCAATTTTGTTATACTTTGCATCAGTATCCAGCAGGAAGACTTAAGTGGAAATGGGGATTCTATTGAAAGGTGGAAGCAAAACTAGAAGACATTTTGCTGAATTTGCTTTTAACTGGAAGAAAAAAAATAGTAGCATCTAGTCGTGTTGATTTGTCACAAATACTGTCAACCTCCTGTCCTTCAAAGACAATGCAAAAAAAATATTAAAAAAAAAAAGTTTCTATTTATAAGAAAGCACTGAAGGTACCTGCCTTGTAGATTAATTAAACTAGGGGAAAATATTAGATAGCACTAATAAAAATTCTCCTTCTTTCTCAAACAAACCCTTTTGCTGAAGCAAAGACCAAGTCTTTTTTTAAATAAAACTTCAGATCTTAACCAACAAGCATACAGAATTACCACAATAAGCAAACTTCAGCACTAAAATGCTGGCATATAGGAAATACACTTCCAGAAAGCTAAATGCCACTGTAAAAACAATTTTAGTAAGATTTTAATATTAATACAAGGCATTTTTATTAATAGACAGAATATGGACGGATTATACTTAAAGATGAATATTAGAAAAGGAATTCTTCTGAGTCATAAGCATGATTCCATTAGCTGCTGTGACTTAGAGTGTCAGCACAACTTTTGCATGCCTATATTTTGGTGTTGCCTTTTTCAGAGCACTAGGCTAAGGAACAGAGAACATTGCAAAAAAAAATCTATAAAATATTTTGTACACAAATATTTATTGCTTAAAATCCATGGACAGAGGGAGGGAGGCAGAATATAGAAAACATTTGGCATTCCAGGAGTTACCTGCCTATTGCTATAGTTAACATCAATGTTTTTTTCCAAAATGTTTGGAATTATAATGACAAAAGCATAATTTTATAAAATGGTAATAATTTTAATTGCGCATAATATTAGTATTGACTCTCACCCAGCACACAAAAGTCATGAACCCATTAGAGTGGGTCTGGATGAGTGCCAAAAAAATGATCAGGGGGCTGAAATATCTCCCCTAATGAAGGAAAGCTGAGAGAGTTATTGTTGTTCAGCTTGGAGAGGAGAAGGCTCTGCAGGTACCTTATTGTAACTTGTGCATAAAATGAGCTTAGAAGTAAGATGGAGAGAGCCTTTTTAGCAGGACATGTGGCGACAAGACAAGGGGTAATGATTTCACACTGAAAGAGAGTAGATTTAAATTAGATCCAAGGAAGGAATTTTTTGATAATGAGGGTGGTGAGGCGCTGGAACAGGCTGCCCAGAGAAGTTGCAGATGCCCCATCCCTGGAATTGTTTCAGGCCAGGTTGGATGGGGCTTTGAGTAACCTAGCCTAGAGAAAAGCATCCCTGTCCATGGGCAAAAGAGTTGGAACTAGATGATGTTTAAGGTACCTTCCAAACCAAACCACTCTATGATTTCCCAACAGGTGTTTGCTGAGGCAGTAATAGTTATCATGGATTATCTACCACCTTTTTTTCTGGAAAACCAAAAAAAAAAAAAAAAAAAAGAAAAGTGCATATCCAATTCTGTTCTCCTTCTGGAAACAGTTTCTTGGAATTTATAACTACATAAACACATGCTGCCATTCACCTTGACCCTTCTCAGCTTTAGAGTTTCAACACTTTCCTGTCAAATACTGCAAAATGTCAAAAGCATACAGCCAGCACAAGATTAGTTCAGCTCCCAGATACTGACTAAAGGAAGTAGATGGGTAAGAGAAGTTGTGTGTTACTAAAACATAATTTGTTTTTCACTTCAGCTCTTCAGTGAGTCTGGGTAAAAACAATTGCTGAATATTCAAAAATATGCTGTCAAAATACCAACTTCACTTAATTAGATTCTTGTGGATATAGCTTAAAATACCACACTAGGTTCAGCTAACTTTCACTTCGGGGACAAAATGCCCTAAAAAATCATGCATTATGTCCCTTGCAGTTTGTACAGAATTTCTTTGTGGAGAGCTTGCACAGTATAATTCTCCAATAAGTTTTCTCTGAACATCCACTTAGAATCAGAGAGCAATCCCCTCAAAATAATCACACTTACTTAAGATCCGGCACTCTTACCTTCCTGTTCTTTTTCTCTGGAACATCACCTAGACAACCTGACAGTGCATTTGCGAGACACTGACACATACATGTGTCAAGAGCACCACTTTTCAAACTCCTGCCTCAGATTCCTGTACTTTCTTCTTAAGTCTATCAGCTTTTCATCCAAGTTCTTTTGAAGTGCATTTGAAAGGCACTATGCAGTACTTATTTACATAATAATACCATATAATGGTACTTGCACTGTACTACATTTGGTGTCTACTACCGCCGTGACCCATGTACTTTCATCAAGGTGATGTAGTGGCAGCCATCAGACATTAAATAGAAGAGTCTTGAAAGTATCATGATGAGACACAGTTGATAAATGCTAATTGATCTCCTAATAAAGTAATTGTGTGAGATAGGAGAAAACCTTCTGGAAGACTGAAGACTCTTAAGATACATTTTCCAGGAATGATGAGAGTTCTTGAGCACTTTATCAACTTAAGAAGTAATTGCACAGCTTACTTCATAACAGGTAATTTCAAAGGCAATGATGGGAAAATTCACGGATGCTTTCTACATGCTGCATAATAAATAGACACGTTGGCAGTGATTAAGTGGTTTCCTTCCATTCTGTAAATTGTTGAAATTACAGACCCAAGTTCTTTGCTGCAAACTAAAAAAAGCACAGGCAAAGTTTTATCCCTTGTCGTCTTGCTGAAAGAAGACCAGTTGCTAATTTACTCTGTAAGATTTGCAAGATATTTAATCACTATCTAATCTGTATAGTAATCTGTACTTCTGGGTTGTTTGTGGGTGGTTTTTCTCCTTTTAAAATGGAAAAAAAACAAACAAATAAAAAACCCAGCCAAACAAACAAAACTAAACAAAACAAAACCAAAAACAAAAACAAAACAAAACAAAAAACCCAGCAATACCAAAAAACAAAAACAGTTCTCTTGTTCGGAATCTAGTGAGTGTAAGAAACTCTGTAGAATATCTCTCATCAATTGCTCCAGTTTCTAGGATTACTGTCTAGGTTACTGCCTGGATAAACCTCTTGGCACCAGAGCAAAAATGGATCAAACCAGCTTGGTGTAACATTTTACATCCTGCCTTCCAGACAGCTAATCACACTTGGAAAGTTAAGCCCATAGTGATCCACACTTGGTCTTCAGCACTAAGATTTCAGAGAATGCTTGGAATAAAACCTGCTGTCAGTGAAGTCAGTGGCAATGGAGAGGATGATCAGCAGTGTGGAGAGATTGTCTCTCCTATATCCATGGAAGCACATGATCACTTTCCCTGTACAGCCACCTTAGCCCCAGGAACTTCAGGGTAGTTACTTCATGCAGTTCTTAGTGGAAATTCTTGAGGTGTTTGCAGGGCAAAACTGACAAGTGAGAGTGCCTGCATCTTTTCCACTCATGGACACCTGAATGACTTTTAATTTGGTCCAAGTTATTGCTTTGTGTAAAACTACTGGAGGGGAAAGTAATAACTGATTTGTTGTAAACTGCCATACAGCTCTAGCTAAAACTCTGACCTGCAGCAGTTTTTCAGCTACTTAATGTTCTTTCATCATTGTTAAATGAGCTTCTGTTATTAACAAACTGACTTTCCTATGAAGGAATTAGAAAAATCTACTTCTTTACTGATAACATTTTTTCTCTTGACTTTTGTAAAGTTCAGATTGATGCCTCACAATGCCAAAGCACTTTATGGGATCTGTATTGCTCATAATAATATTTATGTTGATAAAGAAACAAGACTGACCAAATTAGAATAAACAATGAATCAGTTTTCAGTAAAGGACAATATTTCTAGAAGCAGCTTAGGGTTTGAGAATTTCAAAGTAAGTGTGATCTAGGAAGCACACATCCTAAATTGCTTTACAGTCATTATCCTTTTACTTATTTTAATTACTGTGCTTAAAGTTGTTGTTCAGTTGTCCATCAGCTTTCCTCAGAAAATGTATTGTATACCAACATGTTTTTAGTGCTCTCCTCACTCATTTGCTTTACCAGCTGAACATCGTCACAGTCAAAAATGGATTTCTCATTCTGCTCAAGTTCTGTTCTGAGGTTTTCAAGTTGCAGACTCCAGCCATGAGTTGCCACAGTGTGCCTTTGTAGGCCACAGTAAGTAGCATTTTAGATTCTCATATCTTCTTTAGTGAAAGAAGGAATCCCAAAGAAGGAATCACAGTCCACTGCCTTTAGCAGACAGAACTCTCCACTATCAGAGGCATTTCCCCTGGATCCTAGAAATACATGGCTTTTTTTTTTTTTCCTGCCTTCCCTCTAGATTTTCCAAGTCCTTTTATAATGATGATGATAGAAAGGTTATACTCAGTATTCCAGTCCCAGCATAAAAATCACCTCACTGATTACCTAGTTAGACGCTCAAGGATCATATTAACATTTTTAGCACAGGTTGCACTATTTATATAAAGTTGCTAATATTTCCAAGGTCTAAGTAATTTTCAGAGCAGGATATTTTATGTCTGAGTCATTAAAATCAGTTTATGACCTGTTTTGTTTTGGTTTTTTTAAGGGATCTCTCTAGATGAAGGTGAAGTACAAAAAACGGAAATTCTGAGATGCTAAAGAGGCCCTTGAATTAAAATTATGCTGGATTGCAACATTGTATCTCTCATAACATAACTTAATCTAGAAAGTTCATAGCAACACTTTTTATCAGTTCCTCTTAACTTCTTCTGCATCCCTTTTGTCCCTACATACTCAATATATACAATTTGACAGTCAGCATGTCCATTTACAGTTGACAATTAAAGTACCCGTTCTGTACTGCTTTTTAATAAAGGGCCACGTCAATCCTTCTGATTAATCACATTTTTTTCATTCCTTTTTTTTTTTTTTTTACTCTGAAAGGCCTTTCATCTGATTTCATGTTCAAGAATTGCTGAAAAGAAAGTTTTAAAACTGATTTCAATATGCTACATTGCAGGTGATATTGCAGCTAAAGACATAACAGTGGAGTACGGGGGCTAATGTTTGCCTGTGTCTGTAAACTGGATAAATGAATTGTTGTTGAGTTTGCCCGTGCCTGTTGTTGAGTTTCCCTGGATTAAGTTGATTTTTTTTAAATTTTACAGATAAATATTTGTTAGCAAAATCAGTGACTTCCCAATTAATGACTATGAAGGAAAGCTTACAGAGTGTTAAAGAAAAGCTCTAAAATGTCTGCATGTTAGGTTTGTCTTTGAACAAGCTCTAGTAATGAAAATAAACTTTATTACTCTAACTAATAACAAGTGCCACTGCTTTGATGATAAATATCAAGGATCAAAATAGGTTATTTGGGAATGATCTACTGAGATTTTTTTTAAGTAGTCTGCAGAGAAGGGGAATAGTTCACCTAACAAAACTTTTGAAAATCTTTTGGCCCTTCAGATCCATCAAAATAAGTATTAATTGAAATAAACACCTTAGCTTGAGATGCATGATTTTGGTGCCATGGTTGTTTTTAGTGGTTTAATCAAGCTTTACATATAGAGAACAGCTGTGATGGTTCAACACTTACAGCTGACACTCTTGGCCCAACAGATTGCTAAGAGATTTACATCCTAAATTCCACACCTGTCCTGTGAACACAGCTTCCAGTGAAGTCCATAAACAAAGTAGCCAATGAATCACACACTAAGCAGTCCCAAGCTCTCTTCATCCATCAGAGAAAGACTGCAAGCACAACCTTTATACCCATACAGCTTGCTGATATTATTTAATGGATAAACAATACAAGTGAAAGCACAAAACTTCAGCCATGCAGCTGAGAACTCTTCACTTTGAAATTTGGAGCGGACACTGGCAACAGCATTCTGGTCTTTCCAGTAAAATATACTTGTGCTTCCGTAACTGGAAGTGGTTATGGCCTTCCTTTTAATAGCCACAGTGAGAGCACAAATATCCTCTCTAACAAGCAAATCCACTTGGCATGAATAGAGATTCATGCAGTGCTATCACTTACTTTTGTACAGCCTTGCTGTTCTACCCCAGTAATTGGGAAGCAGGGATGGAAGTTCACCACTCCCTTCTGCTGGGCAGTATATGCTGGAGTGTTTAATGGTGTTTGCAGAAAGCTTTCATCAGCAGATGTGCAATGTATGCTTATCATAGTCTGCAAATTTCACCTTATAATTTACATCAAGCTGTCTACCTCAGAATCATGTAAACCCAAAAAGGAAAACTTTGAAATCATAAAAAATGAAAGCTTAATAAAACCAGGACTGCCACACTTTGGAAAGACTTCGTCACTCATCTAATAGGCTCTCTAGGGAGAGACTTGCTGCTTGAGATTTATTTTCTTTAAAGAAAATCACTGATTTGCCGAGAGACATTTGAGGGACAGAACTGCAGAAAATCTCAAAGAAAATGTTAGTCTGAGTCCTAATGTGTTCTTCTGGAATATGATAGTCTATCAACACTAGGAATTGTTGCTGAATTTTACTATTATGCTCTTAGGTGTGTTCACTTTTAAGATAAGACAACTTAAAATTCCAGAAACGGAATGCTTGTAGAAAGTTCATATCAAAGTAGATAGAGAAATTATAGCCACTTGAGATTCAGAGCCCCTCTGCTCCTCATTTTGGGGCACTCATGCATAAGTGATGATGTAGAGTTGTTCCTAATAATTATTTCCTAACCGAAGTGATATATTTAGATTTCCATGTTAATTAAATTCATATAACAAACCTTACTGATCCTAGGGAAGCAGAAGACTTGAAGAAAAAACATTTCACAAATTATGAGAGTTCATTCGTCTTCCCAGTAATGTAAACTGTAATTAATTCATATGTGCAATTTCCTTCTGCCTGCAGTGATCCCTGTGCTGCATAAATACTCCTGGAAACTGGGCTTACACATGCAAACTGCATCAGGATGCTCTTTATATCTCATGCCTGGTAATTCCACTTCTCCTCCACCATCTCTAAGCACAAATTTACTGTAGGACAGGTTACTCAATTAAATCATTTGGATTTCTCCTTTCATTGAGCCAAATAAATCCATGCCAACCACATGGAAAAGTCAAAAGTCTAACAAAAAATCAATCCATGGTGGTTTAGGAACCTCACATTCTTCCCCACTTTCAGGACAGTTCATAACATTTATCGCAGAGTTCTCACCCCTCTGCTGTCTTTCATCTCAAATTACCTGGTACAGATAATACAAATACATTTGTTCTGGGAGGTGTTTGGCATGCTGCTACTTCCTCTTCTACTATAGCACATTAAAACAATCCCTTCTATCCAAACTTTTAATTTCATTTATTCCCTTAAACTGTAACTAGCTGTATATGCGTGAATAAGCTCCAAGAAATGAGGTCCATGGGATGTATTTGTGCCATCCAAATTCAGGTGCACTTGCTGGCAGGATGATAAGGGAAGTACTTTCATCCCAGGAGATTTTGTATGAGACATTGCTCATATGCCAGACATCACACCCTCCAGGGCTGGCACCATGACTTGAGTGGGGTGCTAGTGGTGTCAAGCTCAGGTGATGATAGAAGGTCACCAGACAGCTGAAAAACAAACAAAAAAACCCCCCAAACATAACCCAGATAAGAAATGGCTTTTGAGCAATGAAAGTCAACTGGGTATAATTGCACTGCCAACATACGAGGCTTAAAGTTTACCACAGAGCATAGACAGTGTGTATCCTTGATTATCTTGCACTCCTTATTCTAAAAATCATATTAGGTCTATCACAAATTCAATCTTTCTTTTTCAAGATTCCAGTCTGAAAAAGTTGGGTATGCTAATAAACAAATGTATTTTTCCAAGATGGAAAAGGAAAGGATTCAGATTAGCTTTGGATATTCAACCAGGAAGGTGTGAGGTCTATTATACAGAGCACCAAAGGAAGACAAAACTAATTTTCAAAACATTTTAAGTATTAGAATTGCGTCAAAGTTTGTGAAAAGCAATAACATCCCCTTTTCTACCAGCTGTTATTGTTGAAAAAGAAAAGGTTGTTGAAGGCAGAAGCTCTATTTCAGAAATTAATGAGAAGCAGAGAACTTTAAATATAAATACAAGAACAATGTCCTGCATTTAACATTATAATTTTAAATTATGTGCAACCTTGCAAAAAACGTGGTTTATATTTTAAGGGTAGAAGAGGGTGCTGAGATGGGAGAGGTGATAAAGCCACCATCTCTAATGGAAAATAGAGGAAGAGACTCTTATCTAGTTCATCTGTAATGACAGCCTTTCCTTCCATTTCTTGTTTTAATCTCTTCATTTCACAATATGAAAGTTCAGTGAGCTGGGAACTGGCTCATGGGCAAAAGATAATAGTATTTTTTTCTGGTTTTATTTTTTATTTTGCTTCTAATTGGATTTTAATTCCAAGAAATTATTTTTAAAAAACTCATATAAATGCAGAACATACTTTTCCTTTCAGCTTCTGTGTGGCTAATACAGTTTTTAAAGCATCATACTCCTTTGCATAACATATTATTATTTCTCCTCCACATTGAAACACTGCTTTTCCAGCACTTTTGTTCAAAAGGTCTGCTTATACAAAAGCTGTGAAAACAAATCTTACTGACACAAATACTCTTCAAGCCACAGCAGGAATTATTACTGCTTTGTTTTGCAGGCAGAATATCCATCCACAGCTGCGGAGGCCAATGTTGCTTTGACCTCAGGTTCTGACATTTCATAATAAAGGAGTTTAATAATATTTTTATTACATATGTCTACCTAAATAGGTTTAACCAAACAAAATTTAAAACAGAAGCAGCAATTAAAATGGCACGTAAATTTAAATTTAATTTTAATGTCTAAACCAGCTTCCATTAAAAAATAAGAACTTCACTTAATTTCTGTGCATGTGACACTGAATGAATCTGTTTTCTCTGGAAATGACCAAGTTCAGATGTCTTAGAGGTGCTCTCGGGTGCATACACACACAGTCCTGGGGTAAACAACGGTCTGAAACTGCAGCACAGCAGCTAAAGCTTCCCTGCTCTTGTACTCTGGCAGGGATAGCTCTACCCATGTGTTGGCTCTGCCCTTGGTGGCAGTGGGTCAGCAAATGCTGTGAGCCCAAACAGGGCCAGTTACTCATCACATCTGATAACCCCGGGCACTGGCAGCCTGCGCTGCTTCTTAGAACATCTTCCCATAAACTTGCTGCTCCTTAATGGAACGTGGGCCTTAACCACTGCCTGATAACATGAGTGGAAACTGTACTGGCTGTCACTAGCAAGTATAGGAAAAGCCACACAACTACCCTGAATTTGTTCTACACACCTGAGTCCTGAACACTTTTCCCAGTAACACAAAACTTTGTAGCCTTGTGCATCTGTATTTCATCTGTAGTCATCATGAAATATAATTTTATCCTCCCACGTGCCTTTCACAGCCTTTTGGAAAAATCCATGTAAACAGGACGACCCCTACAGCTCTACAATGGGCACCTACAAGTAAGAGCTTGTCAGGGTTCTGTCAGTTCTCCTCAGACCACATGGAGAAAAAGAAAGACATTGGTCAACCAAGAGTCCTTGCTGGTGCCTTCCAAACAATTTACCTCGCACTGAAACGGGCTGGAGGAGGGTGTGTGAAAAAATACACAGCCAAAATGCACCTTGGGCATGAAGGAGGGCAGTGGTGCCAGCTGAGCTCAAGATTCCACCTAGGAATCTAATCTGTGTGCTTTCATACACAAATTTAGTCAAAGGAAAAGGATACATTTTCAGATTTATAAAAGCAGGCAAGTTAGTAAGGCTAATAACAGCTACACAGGAAAGTGTCCCAAGTGTCAGAGATGATATTCTGCACTGACAAAAGGTCAGAGACACAATCAACAGGATGAACAGTGCAGAAAACACTCATCAGGGAAGTTTTGACAAGTGACATAGTTGTCAACAAAAAACTAGAAGGTTTGCCTGCCACCTCAAGACAAAATTTCCATAAAGTAATGAAATCTCTAAAAAACAGAGTCCACTATTACTTTGTCTGCGGTATATTCCAACTTCTCTTGGACATTGAAAATAGTGAATTTATGGAGGTCATCTACTCCAGAAGTTCTCAGAGTAGGCTTTTAATTCATACTCTAAGACAGCTGGAAAGTCTTTCTAACTATTACTTGAATGCAATGTAACACCAAATATATTAATTCATAGAAATTTTCTCTCCATATCCCAATGTGTCTCACACGTGTCAAAATAACGTGAGTGGTTCAAGCACTATTTATGTGTTGTCAAGTACTACGCCTGTCAAGGAATGCAAACTTGGATTTAAAAGGTGTCTAAATTTATCTGACAAAGTAGGAAATTATTTGGATTACTCATTAGCATCAAAGAGCTTTCTATATTGTGCCCACAAAATATGACCCTCTAGGCCATAATTACCCCTTTATAACTTGTTATTTGTGTGTACATGGTGTGCAGGACAAAATACACAACAGAAGGAGTGTGATCAAATCAGGCATTTCATTATCATGTTTTCCACTCATCTGTCCAATTACGATTCATTTTATTAGTGAAGTAAATAGTTCAGCACTGAAATGCATCCTGATTTCTGCTCTTCTAGACACTGAGAACAGATCCGATATTTCCCAATTTTAGGTCCCCCTAACACAGATCTTTGAGTTAGAATAGTTCTTATTTTAATTCAGTTTCTATATTTTTAACAAGTAATGTTAATGGGCAAGGGGTTGGTGGAAGAAGGTTTTAAGGCTCCACAAAGCTTTTTAATCCTTTTTAATGCTCCACAGAGCTTTAAAATTGTCATTTTCTCAAAAGCAACATGAATGTGGAACAGACTTTCCCTCAGTCAAAATATTCACAGACATAAAGTGTAGGAAGCAGTTTCATTTCCATTATAAAGACCCTGCCTTATTAATTGGGAAAATGATTCTCAAAGATTTTCACTGACAAAACCCACTTTAAGTAAAACAAACACCTAACTAAAAAGTTAAAAACTTTTTGTGTTGCTTATTTTTACTAACCTGTTTATGAATATTGGTCAATTCTTCACCAGCAGTTAAGGATAGATAGGTAATCTGGGATGGGGCTTTTTCCCCCAGTTTCCATCTTTTTTTTGCTTGCCCCTGCACTAAACTAAGATCATGTATTAATGACAGCACCATCCACTCTCTGACCTCATAAAGAGTATATTATAGCACTTAAGATTTCCTGCATCAATGTTTTTGTCCTCTATTCCCCAAGAACATGTACAAGCATCAGCTTTGGAATATCCCCAGCACCAAATCAAAGAGTGCTTAGTAGGAACAATCCACAAAAATCTTTGTTAGAATGGGAGAGAAGCCCCTGTTCATTGCTGTATCAGCTGTTGATAGCTGAGGTCAATACAGTTTGTGCTGATAGATCCACCACTTCCACAGACAGTGACCTCCTGAGAAATCCCACATACCCATCCCATTGTTTAATGGCTTCCATAAATAGCAGGAAACTGCCCACAGTCTTCAAATTAAATATCCTGGAAGTGAGAGTGAGAAAAAATTCCCTTTTTTTCTGACTGCAGCAATACCCAATGTCTCCTGACAGTCCTGTTAGACTCTGTGACTCAGCAGCAGTCCAGATCCTTTGGTTAGGGAAAACTGCCCTTGTGGTCCAAGAGTCAAAGTACTTGAGCACTTGATATAGGAACGTGCTTCCACAAGATCAGCATCCCAAGCCACAGGATGGCAGAAGATGGGAAAGGATAAAGTTTGACGTTGTACTGAAGGAAAGAAAAAAAAACCCCACAAACCTGGAAAGCTCTGCCCATAAGGAGATCCTTCTCTCCACAGGAAAAGGAAGGTAAACTGAAGAAGAACGCATGACTCTAAACTTTTAGATTTAAATCTAATAAATCTTTTTAGTTTAAAAAAGTTATTACTCCTGTAGTCTGGTAAAAAAGTCAGAAGGAATCAATGCTTTAGTAAGGGCAGAACAGACATGAAAAGACATGTGAAGTCATGGAAAGAAATTGGGATCCACCAGCCTTGTAAGCTGGGCTTAGGTAATACCTACACCATGGAACTGAGCAGCGAGCCAAGACTTTGTTAGGACTAAACCCAGATACACAGCATTCTCCCTGTGCACTGTTTTCCATGACAAGCTGGCTTTCACACAAGCCAGGGCATCCTGGCCCACCCAGGATAAACCCTTGTCTGGAGAAACAGGAGACCAGGACATAACATTGTTCCAGGTTTTTATGCCTGTCCCTGCAGGAAGGACATCCTGGAGCCAACCAGAGCCACCAGGGAAGAGCTCAGTGAGGACAAGGCCTTTCTAATCTATTGGAACACCTTCCAGCTGTACCCAGCATGCCCATGTTACTGGTGAATGAGATGAACATCCTAGGTCCAGCACCAGAAGGGCTTGACCCAGCTGCTATCAGCAGCAAACTCAGAATAAAAACAGAAAAAAAGCAGTGTGTGAACAGGAATTTTCAACTGGTCTTGTTTGTTCTTTGTATTGGCATGCTGATTATACTCAAATAAATCAGAAAAATCATCATTAGAGAAAAAACATCATAGGTAAGAAGGAGCTGGAAAAGACCAGTATACATGATAAAGCAGTCTAACTCTCTAGCCTCATCCCAGAAACTCTTAGAAACCCATGCCCTAGTGAACCCTAGCACTGACTACAATAGGGTTGGTTTTGTATAAGAACCTATCACAAGGGACAGGGTTCCAGTGTTTGACTTTCACTTACGGTGCAACTCTTGATGTGGCCTAAGTCCCTCAGTATTGCACAGATTTTCATACTGGAATAAAGGACAGACACGAAATAAGAGAGCATTTAAGAAAAGATAGCCAGAAATTAGCTGCAACTCACAGGTGCTACTAGTAAATCAAGCTTATTTCCATTTCTGCTATCTATCTGATAAAGTTAGATGCATTCAGTTCCAGAAGATTACCTTTATTTAACTGAACGATAAAATATCAGCAAATACAACAAACAGATAAATCTTCTTCCCTGTGTTACATCTTCCCAACAATTTTCTCATTTTCTAATTTTTTTTTTATTTGCTACTGTTTTGCTAACTATTACAAGTGGGGAGCTTTTCTCTCATTTAAAATTTACTCAAAGTCTTTACTCATGGCAGCTGAGTATAGCTATGATTAATGTCCCAAATCACTTCTGTTCAAGCTGACACTGCATTTCACCCTGCAATATCCGAGCACTCAGCACCATCTCTGGCCAACTGTGCTAAGTACAAGCTAAAATTCAAATAAACAGAAATCCCCAGTACCAAATTCACAAGACTCAGAATGGATGAAGTTGACATGAAGATTTTGTAGACAAAAAAACTTTTGCTCATCTGGAACATTAGGTGCTCCAGGAGTGAAAAACATGTGAAATTTGATTCAGACCTTTCTATAAAATTCTATAAAATTTCTATAAATTTCTGTATTATGCTCTACAATTTGTTGTTTTGTTTCTCCTTTATCTAACAAGCATCAAACCCCTGTGTTTCCTTTTGCAGGATAGCAATGTTTTCTGCCTTGAGTTAATCTCACTATTTAATAGCTGCAGAATGATGGTCTATATATGGAGAAGCTGTGAGGATGAAATCCCTGTGAGGATGGGAATCCATACTTCACACTTTGGTCCTTACCACAATGAACCAAACCTAAACCACAAATCAAAAGATTAATTATTACAGAGGAAAATATTTCAGCTTACATATCTGAACTAAGAAAAATGCTCCCCCCAACCTTCACACCATATACTGAAGCCTGCATTTTCCCTTCATATTTTAAAGTGTACATATACTTAAAGGATAAAGATAATATGTGGAATCTAGTTTGCACATCCCTTTTCCTTTCAAATCTTGAGAGAAATCAGCTTTAACTTATTTGGTTGCATTAACCCTTTTTCAGGGTTGCAAGCTGAACAATACATGGAAGATATGAAATTGCTGTAGTTGAAAAATTATTCCCTCAAGTTAAAATTATTCCCTCAAGCTGTAACAGGAATACACTCTCCCTTCCCCAAACATTCAGAAATACATGCATGGAAAAACTACAGTTTTGAGGCTGTTTGGATTAGATCAAGGCTTAGTATCTGCCAGTGGTTTCACTAACATCTGTTTTTCTTCCCCTGGCCTCACATGCATAGCAAAGTCCAAGAGGAAAACAAGATCATCAACTGCATTTGCATTGTACATAGAACAAGGACAGTGATCTCTTGCTTTATGAGTCTGTGTAAAGTGCAAGAGTATATTTCAATTACACATTAAATTCTGATCCCTGACCCAAAATAACTCAGAAATTCATATGGAAGTAAATGTAACACTTCCTTTCTATTTTCATTCTATGGTCTCACATTCTACAACATTTGAATGTTCTTCTTCACACGAAAACTGATAATCACCTCATTTATTTAAACAATTTATCAAAATGAGGGTTGACTCATGGGAGAAATCTCAGACTTCAATTCTACAAAAGCGTAAATGGCAACTTATAATAAAAGTATTACAACAACCTATCATAGAAAAGGCTGCATCTATTTCTCATCTACTTAAGTTTAAACATATACTGTTGGCATTCTAAGTAGCCAGGCATGAAATACCAATGAATCAACCCATTGCACTTTATCAGACATCCCAAAGACATTAAAAAAATAAATCTAAGTTCTCTTTCTATTTTTTCACTAGTCATGACAAGCATGAAAAAGGCTTTACTCAAGAACCACAAGCAGAATGTCTGCTCACCAAGCATAAAAATGTCTGTTCACTGAGCATTTGCTCAGACTTTTATGCTGATTGACTTCCTGTGTTTTCTCATTCCTTGCATGTTCTCTTCCTGTTAAGGTGAAAAGCAACTGACTTTTCAACAGCATAATGTGGTTGCAGAAAAGAAATTCAGATACACATCTTGGAATACTTAAGGAGATTTAAAACACAGTGTTCAAAAGAACTACTTGGAAACTTGATTATAATCAGTGAGCCTTCATGCCATCTAGAACCTCAGTAGTCAGATGTCATTTGTGTCCCAGTCACAGAAGATCACACTCACTGCAGCTTCTGAAAGTTGTGCAAGTGTTGCATAAGAGAGGGCTCACTGCTTTCCTACATTTTATTCCTTCAGCTCCCTGTGTGTCACCTGACCCCCATCCTCTGCTTCTGTCTCATCCAAGGGGTCCCTCTCTTCACCCTCCTCCAAAACAGTTCATCTTCAACTCTGTTGTCCCAAATTTCCACTTGCCACATTGCCACCCAAAAGGTCTCCCCTACCCTCTTTAACCCTGTCCTCTTTTCTGATGCCAGGACTTCTGCATAGTCATTCCTTTACATGCCACACTCTTTTTTATATCTTCTTGCTAGGTATAAAGTTTCTGCCTGTATTTGAGCCTTCCTGTTCCCTCTTCCATCTTACAGCTCCTCTGAAGTTGCTCACAGACCTAATGCACCTCCCCTGAAAGAAGGTAGGGGAAAACAACTTTTGGACAACACTGAGCCTTGCTTGGCTGAGGTAATGGTACCAGGGGAAAGAGGGAAATCAGGGAGAATGAAGCTTAAGAAACCCTGTGATGGGTGTCATTAAATGTTAGTTAGGTTTCTTCTATAAAACAAACAGTAAGGAAAAAACCAAGCAGGAGAGAAAACTATCTTCAGTTTCTCTGCCTCCTTTTAATCATGCTTTCCTCTCAGTTAAGTAGGGTTCTCTCTGCCACTGCCAAGAGCCTTACCTGGAATTTTCATTCATGAGATGCAATTTTCAAAAGTACATGTTGCAGAGAAATGGTCCAATGCACCATGAATTAAATGTGCAATCTTGGCTGAACCAAATTAACTTGGTTGAGCTGATTTCAGTGGTGGGCCCTAGATTAAAACCAAATATTCAGCAGTTAGTATAGCTAAGAAAATGGCCATTTTTGAAGGCATATTGCAAAGAGAAAAAGAGCCTTATTAAAACAGCCTGTCATTACAGCTATTTTTCCAGCTCAAGTAGAAAGAGCCTAAGGAAATGTGAAAGAACTCAACTTGAGGGAGCGAAGACACTGTTAATAGAGTGTGTGGCATGTTTTCATTCAGTTGGGGTTCTGTGATTTTGGTTTTATGGCAGATATCATGATCTTAAGCCCTGCAGGACTGGGGATGGTAGGCTAGCTACAATACCTTTCTGAAGTGTTGTTCCAAATTGTATGCTAGAAAGAAGAGAAGTTAGAAAATAAGAACTAGCAGCAATTCAGTGGTCAACCTGAATTACAAGCCTATGTTAGGGAAATCAAAAGGCATGGTTATGCATGCAGAAATCTCAGAAGAATGCCTGCTTCCTTCTAAAAGGGACAGCAGCACCCACAAGGACAACAAACAAGCTAGATCCTGAAGTTTGTGCCTTATATGACAATTCTTCAAAGCAATACAGTGTCTCCTAACATCCCAATGGGGCTACGGTTCAGTTATAACTTTATGGGAAATGTGACATCCAAAGCATCAGCATCACTTAGGAATGATATGTCATTCCCTCAGAGTATCTCCCAATTACAAGTAATGTAACACCTCTAGGAAATGGCATGGTACATGGAGTTCTCATCAGCTTCTCAGTACAGCTTAGATGAAACAGTGCCACACATGACTTAATTCTTACAATTGGGATTCACTGACAGCTAAGTAGATGTTGTTTACTGTCATAAGTCCAGTGACAGTTTGTCCTACATCCCCTTACAAATGGATTCTTTTAACTAGCTTGGGATGTTTTGTAACAGTGAGCTTTTCTCTTAGAAACACTTGGAATCTTAGAAATCTTTGAATATGGAAATGATTGCTGATGATGGGACAAACTCTTCCTTAATTAAAAATTTGGCACCAGCCCAGACTAAATTTTGCTTCGTATCTCAGCCATTAGCAAGTGCTTGCAGATGAGATTGGCCCTTGGCTGTTGGACAAAAAAAAAATAAGCCAAATAGACAGAAATGTTACCTCTTGTATTGCAAAAATTCAGAATTGCTTTTTGGCATTCCAAGTTTTTATCTTCTCTACCCAGTTGTTTGATACATATCAGAGTAAACACCAGAAAAACAGACTTGAAATAACTCACAGATCCTGAAGTTATGCGTAATCCTTACTAATGCCTTTTACTTCTGTTACACAGGAAAGAGACTCCACTGGGGTCTGACTAAAAAAATGTGTGCCAGGGGTGAAGCCTTAAGAGACATTGACCAGCTTTGCAGTTGCTATAAATCATTAAAGCTCCAGTGGGTTTCATGCCTTTGCAACTGAACAAAGATGGTTTACAGCTTCAGAGAAGACAATCTGCAGCTGTTCTTCATAAAATCTTTGTATAAAACCTTGACATTAATTCATAAAACAGTGTCAAGACACTAACTATAAGACAGCAAAAGGAAGATTTGAAAGGATAGTGTGACAAAGAGGAGACAAATATGTGCAACAGACGTAAATGTTTCAGAGCTAAAAAGCAAGTGCTACTCCCTTGACATTTCTTTTCTGTCAAAATATAATGAAAGAATAGCAAAAAATTGTCTCAGTAATGCACATAATTATGACTCTAGCTGTAGACATATTTGCTTCAAGTGATAAAAAAAGGCATTCCCAGGTGCTAATGGTGACTAATCAATCTTCTCTGAACAGGTAACACACCTTTAACTGAAAAAAAGGAAAAGCACATTTTCCCATATGTCTTAGGACTTCAGTCCCCAGAAGTCAAGCAAGAAAAATCAGAAGAGCAGGAGCATTAGTTGTGTACCACAGAATTAATGTGAATTATTAGAAAAATTACTTCTGTCCAAAAAGTTAATATTCCCCCATCTCCTGCAAGAAAGTTAGTACTGTTGATCACATTTCTTGAAAATTGAATTTCAGTGCAAGTTTCTTGAATTGAACTTCTTCATATTATTCTTCAGTAAAGAGGGAGGAATCATGAACCTCGACATGCAGAACTGTTTCCTCATTCTCCTTTGGAGAGAGAGAAGCAAAATTTGCAGCTAGCTTTCCCTGCCTACCTGCTTCTTTCCAAAACCCATATTTTTTCAAATCTGTAAAGACTCCAAAGGCTTCAGTAGAGGGAAAATGTGTTTTCATCCAAGCTACCTGATGACATGCTGTTACACAAATTCACACAAACAAACGCACACCTGCCCTTAAACTTGACAGGCCTTTAGCATGGCCTTCCCTGCCTCTAACTCTAAGAAGATTTCATCAAAGAACAGGGAATGGGAAAAAGAATTTCAAATACAAGAATGAGTAAGTAAAAATCAGGGCAGAGCCTAGTCCACCATTCACAGTGCACGTTGCTTTGCAAGCAGTGAGGAAGTGCAGAAGGCTCCACTACAGTTCTTTAGGGCAATTCCCACTTCTATGTTTTCCACCTTTCTCAAACCTGGAGCTGAAACGATATCTATGGGCCCCAGAGAGACCACGCAAAAGTCAGTGCCAATTGAGAAGACCATGGCAAGTCTACATCCTGCCCTCAGGATTACTTCTGATTCATGGCTTACTATTAGGAAGCAAGTAAGGAGCTGATCAGAGTCCTCCACCTTGTAAATTCACGTAAAATTCTTGTAAATTCCTGCTCTGGAAACACAGCAACACAGTGGGCACTGAAGGAACTCCAGGTCAGAACAGGATGTATCAAGTTAGCTCAAGTGCTGTTTGCATTAGGGTGAAAACAATGACAACAGTATAGGGTCTGTCTATGCCCTGCTTTATTTATCATCATCCTTTTCTAGATGCTGCTTCTCTCTCTCTCTTTAGAAATCCTGCACCTAAGCAGCAGGTATGAAAATCCCCAGTTATATTGCTGGCATTATTGTACTCTTCGTCTCCTTCACACTTTTCTGACTGCTCCCACAATAGCTCCACAGAACTAGTTTCCTCATTTATTGTAAACCTAATGCAATGGTAGTACGAAAACATCAACCTGGCTTGTTGATCACCCAAGCAGGCCTTGATGATTTTCCAAGGAAAAAATGTTGCTGAAGGAAAAAAAAGTGCACAAAAGTCTATTAAAAAAAAAATCATGAAAGGTAGGTAAATAAGCAGGGTTTATAAACTCAGGGTTTGTAAACATCACTAATTTCTCTTGGGATATTAGCTTAATTTTTAATTCATGTACAGGTAAAGGGTCATGGTTTTTATTAGCTCTGAAAATATTATTATTCATTGTTATTCTCACAATAAATGTAACGTTCAGGGAGTCCTTTATATATATCCAGTTCAGCAATGCCCCTAAACAAATGTTTACACTTCATTAATGCTATGTATAAAACAACATCATACATTTCTTGATTTTCCAAGATGGTTATTGGAATGCTTACTTTGACTGAAACATTTCTTACAAACATACACCCACTACACCCACTACACACACCCACACACACCCACACACAATTAATAAAGCAATTTTGGGGTTTTCTTTTTAACAATGAATAACTTAGCAAAGAACAATCACATTGGCAAACAAACTATTTTTAAGTTCCTAGGTAAAAACACCTGCCGTGTCTGCGTGGAGCAAGCCACATTTAAATCCTGCTTTACAGCTGGGACTCCACAATGCTATTGTACTAAACAGCAATAATAACAGTGCTAACTACAGTCTGATCCTTGCTCTCAAAGCTGTCTCCTTCCACACACAGTGAGTGCTGTGGTACTCTGTCTTCACTGGGGTGAAGCTTCTTGTACCACAGTGTATCAGGAAAATAAAGGAAATGCAATTCCTCAGTAAATACACCTAAGTCCTGCTCTGCCCACCCAAACCCAAAGGCACATAAAGACTTTCAGTGCCTCCCAGCACATGCATTCCCTGGGCATCAAGAGGAATGCAGACCTGCAGCCCAGCTAATGACATCTTAATGATTTCAGCCACAGCGAATGTTCTGGGAAATGCAGAGATGGACAGAAAACATTGAATTGACCCTCTACATGTTTTCAATTAAAAAAAAAAATCTTGCTACATTTCTAAAGGAAAAAATATAATTTAATGCCTTTGTGTTTCTTTGCTGTATTTTAATATTTTTAATTTTTTTTTGTCAGATAGCCAACTAAAATAATTCAACTGTATGAACTTTTCTTAGCAAGCAATGTTTCAGCACAAAAACACAAACAATTATGAAAAGAAACGTCCATTAGGGATTTTTACGTTAAACCACTATACACTCTTGGAAAAGAAAAGAAGGCAGAGTAGTAGAAATGTAGGATAGCTTGTATTCCCATGAGTCAAAGGCATCAGCTCTTGTCTTTCCATGTCATCTTGTTATCAATAAGCTGTTGCTAGGATGTGAATGTTTCCATGGCAATGCATGAACTGTTAGTTTCACTAACAGCACTGTTCTCCACACAGACATTCTTTCATTTTCTGAGATTATTTATTTTTTCATACCTCAGGAACAAACATGGAAATGAAAACAGAACAAGACGGGCAAATCCTGCATCAGACTAAAACCTAGAAAGGCCTGAGGACTTCGGTGTGACTCCAGGTAAATGTCTCTGACACAGCATCAAGGCTTTCGCCGTAGTTTAGGCTTCTTACTTCGTCTTCAGATTTCTAGCATGGAGCAGAGAACGATATCAGGGTCAGGAAATTTTCTGGAACCTGAAAGGCGGCAGCTCGTGCAGAGGAAGCTGCATTTCCAGCGCCGGCTTTGCTGGATGCGGAGCATTTCGGCAGGCAGAGCCCTCCGTGCATGTGCTCGGTGGAGGCGGGGGAGCGGAGCCGGGCGGCGATTGCCACCTGTTGGGTCTGGAACGGCAACTGCAGGGCTGGAATGGCACCTGCGGGGCAGCAATGGCACCTGTGGGGCCGGAATGGCACCTGTGGGGCCGGAGAGCCCCGCCCGGGCCGGCTCCGGCAGTGTCCTGCCGCCCTCCCCGGGGAGGAATCAGCGGGACCGCCGCCCCCGCCGCGCTCGGAGTCACTCGCGCTTCAGCCGGGCTGTCAGGCGCTGGCTTTTTCTTGACAAACTGTTCAAGCGAACATTCAACGTGTATCTACAAGTCGGGTGCGAAAATCAAGCGGTGCAGCTACTTTTCCTCTCCTCCTCTCTGATTTTTACAGGAGGAAAAACATCTTGGAATGAAATCTGTTGTCTGCATCTGTTGTCTCCCTCCTCAGGCAAGGAAACAACAGGGATAAAGCCATAGCTACCACCTCTATTGCTCCTTTTGTGTTTTCTTTTTCAAGCAAAACAAAGGAGAGAGGGAGTTAAATGGCAAAGGGGGAAACGGAAGTGTCCCTTCTCACCTTGCTGCTCCGTGTCCGGAACAGGCTGGGAGTTGCTGGCATCGCCTTGAGATGGGGCTAAACACTGACATCCCACTCCTACCGTTAAGAAACTCTTGACTGGCTCACCCAGCTGCTCCTTTCAGGAGACTGGCAGCTCATCCTACTGATAGTTACCATGATCTGACTAGACACCTCAGGCTCAATTTGGCTATTTCTGAAGCTAGAGGGCAAGGCCAGAAAAAAGAAGAAGGTAGGAGGTTACAGAAAAATCATACACAAACAGGTAGGAATCTTGGAAGAGATCCTGATTCAGCACACAGAAAGTGGTAGATAAGGCAATAAAGAAATCCTGATCTGTAGTTTCTTTTTTACCTCATTTATTAGATGGCTTTCTAGGAAAAAAGTATGTGACAGTAAATCCCAACAAGTATAGCCCTTGAGGTGATGAAGTTTGAGGGCAATGGAGATGACTTGCCACACTAGAAGTAAAACCCAGAAACTCATAAAATTCTTTAAAAGAGTTTTGTTTTAGAGTGGACCTGATCGACCAAAAATGAGAGGCACATATATTCTCTTCTTAATGGCAGGGAACCACAGAATCACAGAATCACTAGGTTGGAAGAGACCTTCAAGATCATCGAGTCCAACCCAGCCCTAACACCTCAATGAGACCATGGCACAGAGTGCCACATCCAATCTTTTTTCAAACACATCCAGGGACGGTGACTCCACCACCTCCCTGAACAGACCATTCCAATACTTTATCACTCTTTCTTCAAAAAACTTTTTCCTAATATCCAATCTATATTTCCCTTGGTGCAGCTTAAGACTGTGTCCTCTCGTTCTGTCAGTTGCTGCCTGGAGAAAGAGACCAACCCCCACCTGGCTACAGCCACCTTTCAGGGAACTGTAGAGAGTGATAAGGTCACCTCTGAGTCTCCTTTTCTCCAGGCTAAACACTCCCAGCTCCCTCAGTCGTTCCTCACAGGACTTGTGTTCCAAGCCCCTCACCAGCCTTGTTGCCCTCCTCTGGACACAAGCATCTCAATGTATTTGAAATACATGTTCAGAGCCCAATTTATGATCTTTTTACATTCCACCCCTTCTGCCTCACAAAACTTGCATGGCAACTTGTGCTAGACTCTCAAATATACTCAGCATGACTTCTTCTTTTCTCCTTAGCAATAACACATAAATATCTCTGGCATTAATTACTTTGTGTTGTTTTTTGTCAAGTGGTTTTGACAGCTCTCCTTGATCATGTGACAACAATTTTCTTTAAAATACTCAATTTTCTCGACAGCCATCTTAAGCACAGACAGTTTTCTACAGCCAAAATGAAGAATATTTATGGAACTCCATTGTAAAAAAATTGATCTCTTAGTGTTCATCATTTGGCTGGTCCCCTGCTTACCACAGTCTAAATCCCCACACAGTTAGAATCTCACCAGTCACATATTCAGAGGGGTCGTCAGGATTTTCAGAAACAACAAATTTATCTCTCAGCAGCCATTACCTTTCCTCACTTTGGTATATCCACCCTTCCACTGAGCATATTTCCGAGTACCACACTGAAAGCTTAAGTGTTTTTCCATGCTTCCTTCTGAGAGGCCAATGAATCAAAAGTAGACCAGTCTCTGACCCATATACCGTCTGAAGCATTTTTAACCCTGATAGTATTGTTCCTCACATTCCAAAATTAGTGTAGGGCCTGTGACCTGTAGCTAGCAATAGTGATCTTACTGGTTCACTTAACAACATTAGTTAATCTCTCATAGCTACTACCTTAACTGTTGTCATAAGGCTGTCCTTTTTAACCAATGTTACCTGAAGATGCTGAGTTGTGACAGCTGGGGATCCAACACCACAAACTTCGTGGCTCGCAGTGAACCAGTCATTGCAAAGAGTTAAGTAATAAGATACACATTTGGCTTGATCCTATTGCCCAAAAGCTGGAATGGGGGACTGCCACTGGCCCAACCAACTCATGAGGGCACAAGATAAAAAGCACAACACTGTCAGAATTGCCATTAGCTGTGCTAAAGTCATTGAGAATGTCAAATGCATCCAGATTTTTTTTTTAATGTTATCATTTATCCATTTTTAAAACACTTTCAAAACACTTTATTTGAATGTAAAGTGACTCAGCCTGAGCCATGGCATAACTAATGCTCATCTTTGACCACTTCTAGTGCAGTTGAAGATAAATTATATGCTGGAATAAGGTCCCAAACCCACACAGGCCAGTGGAATCCTGCAATGGACTTCAATGGGCTTTGGGATTACAACAAAATGAGACGTATTGAAGGTAAGAAGAAGCATTGACAGAAGATATCATTTTGAAAGGCCTACATTAAATTCCTAAGCACCATCTCCACAGGAAACTCAAAGGAAAAACAGCAGCATGTCTCTCAGCATTCCTTTCTGCCATGTAAATCATTTTTCAGTGTGTACCAGCTATCTTCCCACGGCAAGACAATAATGTGAAAGCCCCTCTGGATTCTCAGCCAACTTCAGAGGCTGCTGTGGGAATGATACTGGGAAGATCACTGCCAGGACCCAAGGCAGTCCTCCCAGGCCAGAGGTAAGAAGGAAATACCACACTAATTGTCCTGTACTGCTCCCATGGCTGCAGCGCTCTTGCACCCAAGCAAGCTTGTTTAAAGCAAACATCATGCAGTCCTTTCCTCTGGCACCCCACCACAGGGTATAAACACACATCTGCTTTCCATCATAACTGACAGTTCTCATCCTTCCTGCTTTGAATACAGAGCTAAAACTCTTCTTTGCAAACTGGGAGAACGAGTTCATGAAATAAGGAGCTACAAGCCCTGTCTTTTTGCATCATCTTCCCCAGATCCCTACCAACATTTCTTGCCTTCTCTTATAGAAAGACCATCAAGGAATGGGAGATAAAACAGTGTGAGATTTAAAAATCAGTATAGTCTAAATTAATTTAAATCAACAAACATTAAAGTTACCTAAATGTAGTCTCGTAGGTTTTGCACAATGTCACTATGAGGAAAGTGAAAGTTTCTTCTGAAGAAGGTAATTCAGTGATGAATGAGGAATAATTGAAGGCAATCTCTGAAGTACTTAGTGAACAGGATTGCAGCCTTTAAACCAGGTGAGGATTTGGAAAGTTTCAAAGAGGGAATATTAAAATTCCTAGCTCACCCAAACACATTTTTTTTTATATCTTATAATTTCACTTATCTAATAATACATTCTCTCAATTTCTTTTATTTCTGGTTTCAGACGAAGCAATTACAATAGCCTATTACCACTAAAACTGTTTAGCTGTGTTTCCAACCTGAGCTCTGCTTAAATTAAGTTTTTGCCTGTGTACAAATCAAAAGAGTGTGAACCCATTTCAAGTACACTTATTTTGTGATAGAATTTGATACAAACTGAGGTATGACTTTGTAAAGAGAAATTGAATACTACAAAGTAAATCTAAACAAAATACATTGTTATATGTTTTTCAGCATTTACCAGTCTTTAATATTTTACCTTCTTCCCTTCTGCTTGTTTATGCAAGATAAAATTAATGTTTTCTTAATACCAAGGAACCTGATGTTTTCTGTATGTTTATCATTTATCTGTTTCAGTTTCTTGATCTAGGGCTGTCACTGCATAAAAACTGTCTTTATCTACATTCACCAAGGTTTATATCTTACATACACTCAAGACAGCTTGCTTTCATTTTTGTTACTGCTAATAAAGCTAACATTCTTTGACAGTTTTATTCTGAAAACATCTTTATTTTACCCCTGAGAAATGTAAGACAGTATCTAATTTGGAGATGTGGCATATCAGGAAATCTGGATTGCAGTTTAAGTCGAACAAGAACTGGCATCTAGTATGATTAGACATCTGCTAAAAGCCCCAGATTTCAGCCCTAACCAGAGGCATGCAGGTTTTCATCATATTTTGAAAATTAGGTTTCCAGGGATGAAGGGGAGAAAACCGGGGGCATAATTTCTAGAAGATTCAATCTAACATTGTTTTAGCAGCACTTGAGAGGCAGTCATATGCTATCAGGACTTGGTATGGCGCGTGGAGAAAAGCAAAAGGTATGGGGGGCTTTTTGGTGGTACCCAGACATCAGGACAGCTTGGTCAGCTAGGTGAGGACACACTTCCAACTCTGATGATGATTGCTAACAATCAGGAAGCAATGCATCAGCAGGGGTAATATAAGGACTTCCCTAAAGCTGGATACCTCCTTTGCCCATGCCAGGCCCCTGGAAGGTCAGTCTGGCTGCTGGTGAGGTGGTGGGACAGAGTTTTTGGAGACTGAGGAAGTTGAATTCACACTCAAGCTTTTATTCAATCCCCCACAGAAGAAGCTTGTCTGCCCTAGACAATGGCTCCATCCTCTCCCTGTCTCTCTTCTAGTCTGTGTTTGTCTGTTTCCTCCCTGCATTCCTGTCAAAGGGCAGGAGCAGCTAAGACTGCTAAGACTGTTCCCTGCTGATTTGCCCTGCAACATCTTGCTTAAACCTACTCTGCAAACAAATATACAGTTAGCTAGAGTTTTGGCCTGTGCGAACCAGAAGAAAATGGAATATTATTCATGGCAGCTCCTTCTAAGAATACAGAGCAGATACAGACTTTTTTCCAGAGATCAGTTCCAGTCTCCTCCTAGTACCAGCTGTCATACCACAGATCCCTTTCACATACCTGGTCAGGTTTGGTCAGGCTCCAGTGCTGACACTATTTAGCATTTCAATCCTTTCACTGTTCTCGGAAAATGTTTCCAGAATCTGGTTGTTTGGAGCAGAAACCTCCTCCCAGTGTTGAGGGAATATACAAACATTTGCTAGAAGGGCACTTTGCATATTTAGTTCTGTCTTAGGACTGAGGAAGAACTATGTTCCCAAGGCTCCTTCCAGCCTTAAAATTTTGTGATGTAAATTTATTTCCCTGTGTATCCATCTCTCACTCTTTATAGATCCTAATCAGTCTATTTACCTTTGGCTTTCGATGGCCAGCAACTATTGCTTGCCTTATGTTGGCACAGTGTCTTAAATATAGACCTTTGTGAGGTGTTTAGACCAAAAATTAAGAGAAAGCACTTCATCATTCCAATAGTATTAACATATTCTCTTCAGTTAACATACAGTTAATCTAAAGTAAGGTTAGCAATTTTTTTTCCAAGACTACAGTACAATATTGCATGTAATAATATATCATTTCAGCAAGGCTGAAGTTTCGATTCCCTTTGATGTATCATGGGTATCAGTTTTTCTATAGTTACTTGGGTAGTAATTATGTTCCTCTCAGAACACCTCAATAAAAGAACTCATTGTATAGTGGAAATTCTCACTTTGAAAGTGATCTTATCTAGATAGTACTGGCAAGCCTGGGTCTTTTCTTTTGTTTGCTGTTATTACTCTGGAAGGCAGCTTTTGCCTTTTTATCTGATTTGATGTTGTTTACAAATTGCTTAGTGAGTGTAACCTCTGGGAAAAGAATATTAATGATGGATTGGCAGCCAAGATAGAACATTAGCAAGTGTGGTTTCACAGTTTAGTAGTTTGAGCATTCAGATTAAAGTGAGGAGACTCAGAGACAGACCATTTGTGTGCTTTAGTCAAAGATTGCTTGGCATTGTTTTAACAGGAGTTCCATGCTATTTATCTCCCAGATGAACAGCCAAAACATGTAGCTAAAGACCAGACTTTTTTTTTTAACACCTTTTTTTCACAGCTACTCTGAACTTCTATAAGCAATGCCACAGCTGTAGCAACAACAACAACAACAAAGGTACAATCTTTGGAGAAGGAAAATACTGATCCTTTTTTTCAGAGGGAAATGGAAAGTGATGTCAGGAGAGGCAGGACTCCGTATACAGGCTGTAACCAGGGAGCTCTTGCTTTGCAAGGGGGCACCTGCTTGGAAAGAAAGCAATGGTCCCTGCAATGTCACCTGCAACCTGGGCAGCATGCTCTGAAATTGCTCACAAGATCAAACTCCTCAATCTAGACAGGTGGAGGAGCACATTCAATGAGATCTCATATGGATTCCTTTATTTTACAGTAAGAATGGGAATGCCACACCGTCAGATCCAGTGCCTAAGATGAGAGAAAAGCTGCCAGCAGCTCACAGATGGCAACTGGATACAAGTTGTTTTATTTAATAGTCTCAGGTAGCTGTCAGTGGGGATAGCTGAAATGAACTTATGGTCAGTGCCAAAGTCCAAAACTAAGTCTTGAATTAGATGACCACATTCCTTTCTCAGACCTTGCCATAACCTAGCATTTCTAAAACACATATACCTCCATACCATATTATCTCTCAGTCATGCACAACAGCTATCTATAGCAGTGTGGAAGTCTCCTTTTCTCATTTTCAATATTTTACAACCATCAAAAACAAAACAAAACAAAACAAAACAAAACAAAAAAAAAAAAAAAAAAAAAAAAAAAAAACCAAAAAAAACCCCTGTGCAGATGTTCTACAGAAACCAAGCAGAAAACGACCTTCTTTTGCTCATTAATTTATATTAAACGAACTGTAAATGTTGAATTTACAACATTCTGCTTGTCACAAACTTCTGGTTTCTTTGCATCTACCTAGGATTTAGCACTTCACTCTCCTTTTACAATTATTTTGTCAAAACATGGCAAAAAATTATATCCACAGAAAGCCTAACTAGCCCTTAAATACTCTATTAGTGGTCAATACCCACATACAGTTAGTCTTCAGAGAGCTTTTTGATCTCCAAGGGAATTACTTGCACATAAGAAAAATATTGATTCATTTATTATGTTTGTTTAAACACTGTCAGACATATGACATATATTGTTAACTCATTGTTTAAATTTCATAAGGGGTGAGGGCACAATATGAGCACTTTTCTGTCATGTTCTGGTGAGGAGATTGCAGGTGTCACCATGTTCAGTTGAATTGAAATCTTCTCAAATTTTGTCCCATGTGGAAATTACTTCCCCAGGTATCAGAATCAGGTCCATCTTGTTCTCAAAAAAAACCTTGACCTGAAATTTTTGGAAGGACTGAACTGTCAGAAGCAGAAGTCTGCCTATTGAGTCTTCTTTTTCTTTTCATTCTCCTGGTGTGACCCTTGGGGTAGTCCTGTGCAGGACCAGGTGTTGGACTTTGGTGATCCTTGTGGGTCCCTTCCACCTTCAGATATTCTATCACTCTGTGAAAATTTTTCCTAAGATCAGAAAAAAGTTTGAAAGTTTCAGGGAAACTCAGCATGTATATGAATTCAGTGCCAAATGAGCACTGCCTTCGCAAAGGGCTACGCTTTTATTATCTTACTCACTAATATAAATCATCTCAATGTACAATAGGCAATTGGATACCATTTTAGCAAAATAAGACAAAACATAAGTAGACTGCATCCTTTGCAGTCAAGCTAATTCCACTTTCCTGCCAGTGGATACCCCTAGCTCACCTCTTTCTCTCATGTCAGTTTTCCAGTCATTTGATTTTCAACTTAACTAGAGCTATGCTGACACAAACCACTTGAAACAGTTACTCATAAATGCTGCAGTGCTACTTATATCTTATTCTGTCCCCAGTGGTTATAATGTATTTTTTCCTATATTATCTGACAGTAACTGCCACAGGCTTGCTAGAAGAGTTGGTTTAAATGCATAAAGAATAAAGCTACATAAAGAACTGCATGTCTTGGGTGTTTATAGATCTAGTCCTGATTTAATTAACCTAAACCATGTAATTTAAATAGGAGGTGAATGCATGAATACCTCTGTGGCTGAATTTCAAATCAGGAATTCATAAACTGGGGTCACAGCTTGCTTAACATTCACAAAACATGCCCACAGATTGGATTTTTTTCTTCCAATTCAGGGAGCAATTCAAATAACACTGAAAATTAATCCATCATTGAATTTTTGCTCATGCAGTAAAGAGCATTCTCTTCCTGAGGAGAAACCAAACTAGGTAAGACCAGCAGTTCAAACCCAGTTTTCCTTAACCTGTGGGATAGGGACAAAGAAAAAGGAAAAAGGAAAAAGGAAAAGAAAAAAGAAAATGAAAGGTGGTTTTAGTTCTTAACAAAAAGAAAACAGGAGAGCTTTTTTTTTTTCTTCTTCTTTCTTCTTTACACTGTTTTCTTTGACAAAAATATTTTTACAACCCTAAGTGTCTCTGGCTTTTCATGCCTTTTCTCAGGAGTTCTCCTAATGCAACAGCAGATGAGGACATGCTGAGCAAATTCACTCAGCTTTGACATGGTAAAGGACAATGCTGCACAAAGAAAATATCTGCATACCCAACACTATAGTGCCATATCTTTGGAAATAATTGAACTCTATCCTTAACTGCATTGCCTACTGGCAGTCATGATGCATGGGTAGAGGAAGAGACAGTGACATTTGAAAATATTACATTAAGTACAAATGGGTGTTAATGTCTTTCAGACAAGACAGGGCTAAATAAAAAATGCCTACAATTCAATTTTGTTGTTATTTACAGCTGACAGTGGATTTCTGATGAATGTGTAAGGATAAAGATGGGTGTAGGTGGTTCTCAGACAGTAGAAAATAGCATTAACATACCTCGCTTGTCTGTGAAAAAACCAAGGTTACAAATAGATGCCAGGGAAGGCTCACTGACAGTTCCTCATGGATTATTATGGTATTCATAACAAAAACTGGGAAGGGAAGGGAAGGGAAGGGAAGGGAAGGGAAGGGAAGGGAAGGGAAGGGAAGGGAAGGGAAGGGAAGGGAAGGGAAGGGAAGGGAAGGGAAGGGAAGGGAAGGGAAGGGAAGGGAAGGGAAGGGAAGGGAAGGGAAGGGAAGGGAAGGGAAGGGAAGGGAAGGGAAGGGAAGGGAAGGGAAGGGAAGGGAAGGGAAGGGAAGGGAAGGGAAGGGAAGGGAAGGGAAGGGAAGGGAAGGGAAGGGAAGGGAAGGGAAGGGAAGGGAAGGGAAGGGAAGGGAAGAAGTCATGTCTGAGCAAATGCAAGGATATCCTCGCTGTCTTGGGAAGTCCCTAAGTGAAAACTTAGAGAAACCAGGAGAAAATCTGAGGAAGCACTTCTACATGCCGGTCCTGCTACTATTGTGTTACAGACAGCACCTGCTACTGATGACTAACAAAGTCAGGATTTAGGCTGACATCTTTATATTCTTACTCTGTATGTGGTTCTGTGAATCATAAATAGTATTCTGGCTTTTCCAAGTAAACACAGCCCTGCAGTGGTCTGAGTTCTGCAGAAACATGTCATTAGGTGGTATCTTAGCTTCAGCATCTGCTTAATACTGAGTTCAGTGAAACTTATGCTGTGATTCACTTGAAATAAACCTTAAGAACAGGATTCTTGTACTGTCTAAGGACACCACGTGGTGGCAATGACACAAGACCTTCTGAAGACTCAACAGGAGACCAGATGAACACCTTAAAGGACATCTTTAATGGCAATGGCTGCCAATGTTCAAGGAACTGAACACCACCCTTTCTGAATTGGCCACTGAGAAAGCTGATGTCAAGACTGAGCCTCTAATTGAAACTCAGTGGCCCACATTTTGCAACTCTTTTTTTTTCTTTTTTTTTTTTTTTTCTTGTTCTGGGTTGTTTTGTTTTTTTTTTTTTTAGCTGTTAATGCACACTTAAATAACCTGCTGCTTTGGGACAGAGAGAAGGAATTAATGTCTAAAAGCCAGAGGATAAGATATGCCCTGGGACCTGCACTGGAGAAGGTCAGAACTTGAATATTTATTTCATTTTGTTGATTAATGTCATTCCAACCCTTTGAATATAAAGGGAGAAACAACAGCAAGTCCCAGTACAATGGTGCTGAGTTAGAAGATCATTTCATGCAGAGAACACAGTGAATCTCATGGTAGGGAAGGACAGAAAGAGACAAAAGGTCTCGGTATCTGAACTGGAGATTCTGGGATTGCTAAAACATTTCACAGAGCACCATGACTGTGCTGGAAAGTAATTTTGATCCAACTTTTCATTTGAAAATTTCAATTAGAGCAGATGAGACAAATAAAAATAAATCATAGATGACAAAAATAGCATTTTGAAAGTAAAACTTGGCTCCATGTGAAATTTTTTTTTTCTGGATATTATTTCTTGGCAGATTTTAAAATGTCAGGTTTCATATACAGCTGAAATTAAAGTAATTTTTTAAAACTGTAAGCTTCTCTGAGAGAATGAATTTCTACTCTGTGTGTCTCAGACAGAGATTCTGTTTGGGCTTGAGAAATTTAGGCTGGAACAAGGAACTTTTGAAGGAGACAGGAAAAGATACACATAAAAGTAAATTATTGAAATTTTCACTATTAAACAATGTTAAAGTGAATTGCTCTTTAGCTGGTGGACTTCCAAACCACATCCAAACATTGCTTAGACACAACAACAAGATATTCTAAATTAAAGTAGTGTTATGGCCAGACTGAGAAGGCAGAGAAGGCAGCCTATACTCGCCATGTGTGGAGTTGTTTGAGATATAAATTAGTTATACCAGGTTAGGTCACTTATTTTTTTGGTGCCCCCAAAGTTTCAATCTGGAATATAGACTTCTGACTGCATTTACAGTGTACTTCTAGAGAGACATTTCTGAGGAAGGAAGGGGAGTTGGTCTTTTCTTCTCTCTGGAGGACCATGGAAAGGAAGACATGCTGTGTGCATAATATGCCTCTCCACAGGTAGGCTGTTTTCTCTTTTCCTCTCCTTTCTTTCCCCTTTCTTCTACTCTTAATGCTAGAAAAAAGTCTCAAAGTTTGGTGGTCTTTGTAGGAGGTGGGAGTTAAGGCCAAAATAGAAATATAGATCCATCTTTTTATTAAAGATATTTAAAGGTACATTTATTAAAGAGAATATTGATAATACCCATACCTGTACATCCTTAAACACCATTCTGGGATTACAAATGAGCTTCTTTTGAGAAAAAGGGAAAGGCTTCCAGCCTTCAGGGCACAAATCCGTTTCCCAAGATGACTGGAAACATCTGGTAATCATCTCTTATCACCTCTGACACACAAATATCTATTAGATGGAAAGAGCAAACACTTTAAATAGAAAATATTGGGTATTTTTATTGCACATTTGGACAAGATTAGTCCTTCACTCCTTTAAAAATTAAAGTCTCTGCTGCTGCATATATCTACTCTACTCACATTTTTCTATGCTACCAAAGAAAAGTTCAAATCAATAAATAAAAATAGAAAGATATTTATGGTGAGAGGACACATCATCCACTAATACCTGATGACAGATATGGTGATTGATATACCTTGGTTTATTTGCTAGAGTTGCTTATGGAACACCACAAAAAAGTAGTGAGGAAAATTTATGAGTAACAAGTAACGTGTAACAACTGAGGAATCAGCCCTGGCACCTCTGAAGTGTGCCTGTCAGAACAGGCAGGTGTTTTTGTGGACACTCAAAGTAGTGAGGGCGTGATTTGGGACCTGAACGCAGGCTGAGAGACACATGAGCAAGGAGCTGTCTGACAAGGCAGCAGGCAGGGAATGTGCCTAGCCCCAGTTCAGGATTCCATACCTTTGTCCATGTACTGTAGTCTGGAAGCAACCTACCTCAATTTACATCGAACAGAGAAAAAAGATTGTTACAATGCCATAAAAGGCAAGAAATAGATACAGATAAACTGATGGATAAACTCCATGGCTTTAGTCAACAAAAATTTCTACTTATCCCAGGGTATAGGTCATTACATGTTCTCATGGGCAAGTTATCCCCTGGAAATTTATGAAATTGAAGACTAGATTCATTTTACTTCGGCACTTAACAGAGGCACCTATGTTAGGGATTTTGAGGTCCAGCATGGACACAGGAAACAGAAAGACAGAGGCTTCCTCAGGAGTGAGAAATGCCTCTTGCACATGATTCAATGCACTTCCCACTCTGCCACTACTTCTTCTCCCCACTCTAGCTTTGTTCTCTATCCCTCCTGTACCTCTTACAGAACTGGAACTCTTTCTTCAGTTCCTGGCAGAAAGAGAATTTCATTATGGATGGGCTGGAAAACCAGCAGGTGCCATAAGAAAAGTGTACTGGAAGTTTCTGCACTCTTGTGATACTCATGAACAAAGGAAAGCTTTCTTAGAAGGACCTGGAAGGGAAGAAATAAACCCACCATCTAGCTGAGTTATTTATTAGAGACAGATTCTCATCTGCAATTGCATCCTCTGTATTACAGCTGAATGACCCTGTGCATTTGCCTACATTTTATTTTGTGCTTATGCCCCAATCCCCACTCAGCATTTGATGGTCCAATGCCCTCCCAGGCACTTGCTTTTCAGGAGCCCCATCCAAAGGGCTTCCTGACTGACTAAGTGTGCTATTGGAAAGCATGAATCATGGGGTGCTCTGAAACCAGATTCACAATACTTGAATATGAAAAATCTATATTCATTCAAAGAGGGCAGACTGACTCCAGCCTTTCTGCTGCACAAATGATTCATTCCAGGGCTAATGAAATGTCAAGGTTTTGGCAACCCATACTCCCACAGTCTGCCATATCAAGGCACAAACTTACAAGGACAATCTGAACTCTGAATTCATGTTCTGATTACTCTGCTTATTTGACCTTAGAAGTGATGTGAGGACTGCAAAGATAATCATTGCCTGGCAGGTGAAACACTCACAATAGCAGGATTGTGGTTCCTGCCTCCTAGACTTCCTTTCCTTTGTGCTTATTTTCACAATGACTTTGTAAGCCCTTACAAGATGTGGGACTGAGAATTGGTAAGATTTTTATGTTCAAGAAGTCTTGAACAATGATTCGTCACTCTCCATTCAATTGTAAGATATTTCAGTGAGCAGCAAAATCTCACCCCCCCAATGCTATATTTGGCCAGTACTGCTGCACAAGTTCAAGTGGTCTTCTAACCAAGGAGAGAACATTTCTACCTAGAAGTAACTTGATGAAAGATAGATCCACTGTGAAAACTATGCATTTAATGGATAATAACCATTTTGTATGCTTCCACTGTATATGTCATCTGAGGATTACAGAACACTTCTCAAATGTTAATTGAACTTCATAATACCCTTCTGAGACGCATAAAAGATATAATGAAGGCTTCAGCTCCTCAGTAAACTGTACTAGCTTCCAAGAGAGAACCAAGAAATTATCTGACAGTATATAAACACTTCTGCAGGAAGTGAGAAATGTCAGTATATTACTTGGAAATAAAGCAAAGGGAATTCAGTCGCAGTTTATTCTAGAAGGCTAAAATTTCATTTTGCTTCAAATTCACTGAAACATTAATGAAAATACAAGTCAGGAATTTACTATTCTCTCCTATTAGCACAACTGACTGTTTAGTAATACAAGTATCCCAAGCTATATTCTGCCAAAAACTGATATCCATTGCTTCTCTCCTCCACTTCCTGCATCATTTGCTATCCCTGCACAGCAGCTATACCATCAACTATGGCTATTGTACAGCCTCCCACTATGGGTCATGATACAGATGCAGCATGAAGTGGTGTGGCCCCAGGCAGGCCAATTTTGTGAGGCCAAGGCTCTGGAAACATAGAATCATAGAATCACAGAATGGTTAGGATTGGAAGGCGCCTCAAAGATCATCTAGTTCCAACCCCCTCACCATGGGCAGGGATGCCTTTCACCAGACCAGTTTACGCAAAGATCCATCCAGCCTGGCCTTGAATGCTTGCAGGAATGGGGCACCCACAACTTGCCTGGACAACCTGTTCCAGTGCCTCACCACCCTTACGGTAAAGAATTTCTTCCTACTATCTAACCTATACAAACTCTCCTTCAGCTAAAGGCCCCTTGTCCTGTCACAACATGCTCTTGTGCAAAGTCCCTTTCCATCTCTCTTATTGATCCCCTTTAGGTATTGGAAGGTTGTTACGAGGTCTCCTCAGAGCCTTCTTTTCTCTAGGTTGAACAACCTCAATTCCCTCAGCCTTTCTTTATAGGAGAGCTACTCCAACCCTCCTATCATCTTCATGGCCTTCCTCTGGATTCATTCCAACAAGCCAAGCCATGTGTCACTTCTTTCCACTTGGACATTGAGATGTGGACTGCAACTCATATATACATAAAACATTAAAAGTTAGTCATGCAACTACAATATCCATGTTTACAACCATCCACCACACAACCTTTCACTGCATTCCCCATGTGTGGTCCCATTTACCTCAGATGAAAAATGCACATGCTTCTTCACTCTGTTTAATCTTGCAGGCAAAGACAAAGTCACACTTCAGAGGTTACAAGAGATCTTAACCTAATTGACTACAGATGTTTCATAGAAGGGAGATGTCAAAGAGAGAAAAGATATTCTAAACTAGTTTGAAATTACAGAAATTTCAATAAACAATAATTTCCACAATCTAACGGGGTGGGGGTGCAAGGATTTTTTTTTTTCCCATCACTTCAAATGTCATTGTACCCCAAAAGGGTACCTTTCTTTTGCCAATGGCTATTATCATTCAGAATCTTAGTGACAAATTAAAGGTCATTTTCCTATATGTCATATCCTACTGCAAATTAGTTTTTGCAATCACTAATTGATGAGAAACTGGAAGTGCTTATTATACAGATAAGTGTGAAAGCTTCACTGCAAGTTGATTTCTTTCTCCTATTGTGGTTATTTGGAAATGAATCATCTCCTATGCTCTCTTTTTAGTAACTGCAGACTACTTGCAATGAAAAAGAAAATAGGAAAGGAAGGAAGAGAGAACAGACATCAGAAAAATCAGAAATAAAAGTTTATTACAAATTTTAGATTTTATGTTACCTAAAAATACATAAATAAATATGGGGCATACTTGCGACCTTTCATCCTGTCATAAGTAGTACTATTATCCCTCCTATGCAAATGTGAAAACCATGACTCAGACATCTAATTTGTGTAGCTTGCTGATTCTGTTATGCATTTGATAAAGAGGCTTAATAACTCACTGAGCAGAGTCTCTGCATGCTTGCACATATTGACAATACAAATACTGCACTCGGAATACAATAACACATCACCATGTTTCAGTGAAATCCTATGCCATATGGCACCAAGAAAGATTATCACCTGTTCATATGTTGTCTCTTGTACATGCCACAAAGAAATAAGCTGAGCAGATATACTTTTCCAAGAAATAAATAACCAGGAAAACTCTTTGCCCTCCTTCAATGTCTCCCCTCACCAGGTTCACTGTTCAAAATGGTTAAGTGTGGGGACAAGGCTAGAATAGTTCACCCTTTTCTCAGCCCATGAACTGGAAAGCCACAAGTGAAAAAAGGATCATCTCGAGACAGTTCTGCTTTCTGAGTGCCATGGTTTAACCCTAGCTGGCTACTAAGACGCACAGAATCAGTCACTCACTCCCTACCCTCGCTGGAATGGAGAGGATAATTGGAAAAAAAGTATACATTTTTGGGTCGAGATAAGAACAGTTTAATAATTGAAACAAAATTAAAAATTGCAATAATAATAATTATAATAAAGGAGAAAGAGAAAGAGGAACACAACACAGGAAAATGAAGTGACGAACAATACAAGTGCTCATCACTCACTCATCAATGCTCAGCCCATCTCCAAGCAGTGATTATCGCCTCCCAGCCACCTCCTCCCAGTTCATATACAGAAAATTATGTTCTATTGTATGGAATGTCCATTTAGACCATTTGGGCCAGCTCTCCTGGCCGTGTTCCCTCCCTGCTTCTTGTGCACCCCCTCACTGTCAGAGCATGAGACACTGAGAAGTCTCTGATTAAGGGTAAGCACTACTTAGCAACAAACAAAATGTCAGTGTGTTTTCAACAGTATCCTCGTACTAAATCCAAAACACAAGACTGTGCCAGCTACTAAGAAGAAAATGAATTCTATCCCAGCTAAAACCAGGACACTTAAGAAAAAATAAGTGGAGAAGTATAAGTGCCTTTCTTTTGTGTTTTATATAGATGCAATACTTACAAGATGCAAACTCAAACATTTGTCAAAGGTATGACAAGGACGAATGCAAGTAAACAACCTGAGAAAGAGTAGTGCTCTGCTTTCTGTCATAAATCTGAACTGAGATTACACCAGCATTCTTCTTAAGATACTCTATTTAGACAATGTCATTATCTTGCAGCAGTCATCTATAGAACACTGTGTGGGCTGAGCTCAAACCCCAAGGTTTCTTTAAAGCAGGCATTTGCAAATGTTAAAGTGAATTTGAGCACCAAAATCAGAATTTCTCCTTTGGACATAAGTTCCCTTACCCAGTACCTGAGGAAGATGCCTCCCTCAATTCGAAATCACAGCCACAACTCCTTCCACTGCTGGGTGACCATCTCCATGTCACTTCATCAGTCACTGCTGCTGCTGCTGCTATGCCTTCTCTCTCATATGTCCTAATATGCACCTCAAGAACAACACACCCTGCAGAGAAGATGGAATGCCTGAGTTCTCAATTCTCATGAGATCAAAAGGACCTAAGCACAATTTTTAGCAGAGTGCTTAAACAATAGATAATAGTTATGGGGAGACTGGGAGAAAAGAGGACGTGAAAGGTCTCTCTTTTTGGAAGATGCTCCATTTAATTGTGGATAGTTAACCATTTACTTAGCCAGAGCAAAGGGACAATGATAATTCCCAGTTTCAGCAATTAAGAACCTTTTCTTCCTTAGGTGAACTTTAATATCAATGCCTATTCCAGTGAACACTGTAAATACAAAATATTTAGCATCTAGTGACACATGGCAGCCAAACAGAAGTCTGGAACTTTACATTTCTGAAAGGAGTTGTGATTCTGTGATCAAATATCTGAACTTTTTGGTCAAACTGGCCTTTCGTGGCTAAACTGATGACTTGAATTTGAAGAACTCGTGTTGCATCTTAAGGTGATTGTTCCTACTACTCAATAACACAAAATGAGGTTCAGCCTCCACACTATTTGTGGGGATTTCTGGGACTGCACCTGCTGTTAGGAGAAACCAGTTTGACATCAGACTCTTTATGGAACTCAAGTTTTCCATTGTGCCTTTTCCTTTCCTGGAAATGAAAGGTTTTTCTTCGCGTAGCCTCTAGCCCTACTCATGTTTTACATCTCTTATGTGCAAGATTTAAAGCACAGTCCTGTCTTACAAAAACAGGCAGCCTTCCATTCTGAAAGAAGCAAGGCAGGCTGCACACAGCAAGAATGCACACAAAGGCTTCAAGAGCCTTTTTTTTTTTTTTGAGTATCAATTGTCAGAGCAGACAAATCAAGCAAGAAACAACAATTATGAGCTGGAAGACAGAGGACCTTATTTTACACTAATTGATACTTACTCAGAAGACAAAAGAGAGATTAATTCACTTCACAGTATCACTTACTGTGGAAAGGTTTGAAAAAACAAAGCCCATAGCACGCCTGTAGGTAATTGCTCTCAGTTGGGTGTGTTCCCGGTGCCTTTGCAAGCACTGTTTGTGAGGACACTGCTTTCATGATTTATATGAGCCTCTAAAATTATCTCCCTACAAATTACTGCAGATATGGTGGTAAAGTGGGCTTCCTCTGCATGTGGAAGAATAGAGATAAAGGCTGTGAGGAGGTGCGCTGAATTTTTATTTTGGCTCATTCCAGTGGTGCCTCAGCTCTGGCTTATGTTTTCATGAGGGGGAAAACAGGATATTTGAAGGGTACATCAATAGTTTTTGCTCTTTACTCCCATTTAATAAATTTTATTCAACTGGGCCTGAAAAAAAAAGAAGAAAATTATAGCAAAAAACTTCCTAGAATATAACATTTATTCATTGCCAAGAAACACCACATTTCTTAGAAAATATTTTTCTAGGATTTAAGGTTCATAAGGTGAGCTAAGAAATTTGTCTCTTCTCTGCTTGTCTTCATCATAATTTACAGTATAACCTATATAATTTTTATTAGCCCTTTGAAATCTTCTGCCAACTTCATCCATGGTTACCCAGTGGAATACTCTGAAACACTGTTATTTCTTTAGATTTTCTGAATGGCAGAAGCTTCTTCAAGTGAGTTTACTTTAACATTTTACATTAACATCAAGCATACCTCTGTTGATATCAAAATAAAATGCTTGTGTGTGTTGACAAATATATAAAATCATTTGGTATTACCACCGACTTCTTATATTAGAAGTATTCTGAGCACAAATTATCATTGGAGAGTTTAAAAATCAATAATTATCTGAAAAGTACATGTAACAGCTTCTCACAAAACTCAGGAAAACATGTTAATTTTTTCAGTGATCCTAAGAAAAAGAGATCATAACTCCTTGATTAAGATTTAAATTTAAAATACTGTCTTTAGAATTTATTTGAATTCAAAAACACTGTTTTAGAGACAAGATTCACACATACATGGAATGCTAAAACACCGACTTAACTACCCCAGCATTGACCACTGTGTCCTTAGCTGACCAGGTGGTCCAGCTTTCAAACAGAGAATATGGAGTTCACTGGTTCTTCTTGCCTTGTGCAAGAAACAAGCAGATTTAGGCATTTCTGAATGACAGCCATGAATCTGCCTTCCAAGGTGTGACCCACTATGTTAGACAACATGAAATGGCAAGGACAAAGCTGTGACATCCTGCCCTTCTCAGCGACTCAGAGGTAACAATGGGTAGCATCCTCCACTTGATCCTTCTCCAAGCTGTCCTGGAAAATGAGTCTTGTCTTCAAAAATAAAGCTGAAAGAGGCTGATTTTAGACAACAGCTAGCAATTCATTGCAGTCATCAGTCACAGCCAGTGTGGCTTCATGAGGGGCAGTCCTGCTTGTCGAACCTGACCTCAAAGAGTAACTCACCCAGCTGGTCTAGGAAAACCAGTAGATGCAGCCTTTTTGGACTTGAGTGAAGCTTTTGATACTGTCTCTCACAGTATCCTACTGGACAAAATATCCATGTTCACATCCATGCATGATGAATGAACAACTGGCTCACAGGTCAGGCACAAAGGGTTATAGTGAAGGGGGTTACATCAGATCTGGTCACTAGTAGGATTCTGCAGGGCTCCATCCTAGCCCCTGTACTCTTCAACATCTTCACAAACAACCTGGATGTAGAACTCCAAGGAATACTAAGTTTGCCAATGACACTAAATTGGGAAAAGTTGTCAACTCCCTTGGAGGCAAGGAGGCCCTGCAGAGACACCTTAACAAATTAGGGGACTAAGCAATCACCAGCTGTATCTGGCAAGTGACAGATTCTGCACCTGGGACAGGGCAACACTGATTGTGTGTGCATACTGGGGAAGGAGAGGCTAGAGAGCAGTGCTGCAGAAAAATGGCAAGTTGAACCTGAGCCAGCAGTGCCCTGGCAGCCAGGAGGGTCAACCCTGCCCTGGGGGGCATCAGGCACAGCATCACAGCCAGGCAAGGGAGGGGATTGTTCCCTCTGCTCTGAGCTGGGGCGGCCTCACCTCCAGTGCTGGGGGCAGTCCTGGGAACCACAATATAAGAAAGATATTAAACTATTAGGGAGACCTTTATTCTGCCACACTGTATTATTTAATTTCATTAATCCCTTAATGGGTGGCAATTACTTAGTGTCACATAATGCTCTACTTTTAGTGCTACCAAAGTGGCATTACACTGTATTTTAGAAGTTATATTTGTCACAGGGCAATTTATGATGGCTCAGAGTTTTCCATTTATTTCTAAATGCTTTGTGGAACCTGTGAGGCCCATAACAAATATTTTACTAGTGCATTCTGAGGATTTCCTAGAAGTATATAACTGTATTTAAATTATCTATTTGAATCTCCTCCCTTCAGCAAAAGCCAATTTTATGGCCACATAAATATTTTTCCCTCCATTACCATCTGTGAGTGGGCAGAGTAGTCAGTCTCTGTGGATAATATTTCTCCAATAGGTGCATCCTTTGTGCATGCCTAATGTGACCTTTCTGGCATATTAGAGAAATCAGTGCTTAGCAGTGAGATTGCCAGAGATGACTCTTAAGTTATGTGATCTGTATCTGCACACACGCAGGGAGAAACACAGAGACAGCAGCAGGTGGGGGAACCTAAATAATTCTCTGGCTATTCCAGTGGCCACCAGAGGAACCACCATCCCAAAAAAGACCCATCTCCTCAAACAGGAAGGAGCACCAGGACACTAGGGCAAGTAATACACTGATAATGCCATCAGAGAAATGAGATCTCTCCCTAGACTGTCCCCCCAGGCTGTCACAGGGGAGCCTCAGCCCCAAGGGCCAAGTACCAACACCACAGGGGAGCAGTTGCCTGGAGCACCTCCCAGACTGTGGGGTGTCACTGCCTGGGGATATGGGACACAATACAGGATGCAGGAGAAGAGTATCTTGGGATTGCACAAAAAAATGTGTCACCAGACACTTAAGGGAGGAGGCACAGGCAGAAAAAGGGAGGGATATAGGCCAACTACTGGGTACACCAAGCCTGAGGATGGTTCCTAGTGTGTCCCCCCATGTGTGTGTTGGGTGTCTGAACTTAGGTCCATATCCACAGCCTGAGTGGGGCTGCAGCCTCAGGGCTCCTATGTCTATGTGCAAACAGCTGGGATGCAGGGAGCAGCTGCTGGGCAGACTGAGAGTCTGATCCAGATGCTCACTGAGGAGAGCCATATGGTGTACATGTACATATATATATTCCTACTAGCAGATTTTCACCCTGAACAGCCAGAGGGGAACAGGGTGAGGCTGTTGGTGCACTTTGTGTTTCTGTTAGTGCTGAGTTCATGTCTTTGCTGATCTGTGGGGCCAGCTGTGTGTATATGCTTGTGTGTGGGTTCTATAAAGGTGTTTGCAGGCTTGACTATTGGGAATACAAGCCCAGTCTGGCTATTAGTTGGACCTGAGGGCACAGAGCTGCAGCAACCTCCCCTCTGTTGAGCTACTGGATTTGGAAAGCCTAACCAACAACCAAGAATTGAACTTGCAGAGTCAAAATACCTAAGAGTTAGAAAATTTAGGATTGTATGAACTGAACTGCTCCCCTTACTATAGTATTTAATTAAATCACACACTAACTTCGTCTAGAACCTGATGTCATTAACTATAGTGGTAGCTTTTTGGAACACCTTTCACTTTTCTCATTCAATATATAGCTCCAACTCAGCAAAAGTAAAACTATTAGTTTGTGAAGGATAGTTGAGAACATAGTTAACTACCAAGGACAGTTAATACAGTCCTTAACAAACCATCATGAATCTGCTTTGTAGCCTTGCCAGATAAGGAAATTGAAGACTGTATCACAGAATCACAGAATCATCAAGGTTGGAAGAGATCTTAAAAATCATCTAGTCCAACCATCACCGTGGTCCAACTGACACCCTTCAGACTTGTTATGCAAATGCAAAAGCTATCACTTACAGCTACATTTATTAAACTTTGAAGAGACATTTTATTTTTTACAAGGGCAGAAGAACTCAGAGATGATGAAACTTAAAGTACTTATTTTCAACTAATGGATATAAAGCTGAACAAGTAATTCCTTCCAACAGGAAGGAATTATTGGTCTTCAACTTTACAAACACCCTTTCACCAGAATCTTGGCTACACAGTCCTATATTATCTGAAATTATTTGAGGAAACGGGCTCACACACTATTACACCCAAAATGACCTTTACCATGTGAAAGCATTATTTTAAAGATTTATTTCACATTGCCTATGCCCTTGCAAAGTAACACTTGTAAGAACTTTGCAAAGAGGTGCATACAACTATCACTCCCCTACCCTGAAATTTTGCTTAATGAGGCCTGTCTTAAACAGGCTCAACTCCCAGGGCTTTTTGCCAGCCCTCTTTGCATCTTAAGTTTTCATCTGCACCTGCCAAATGGTTGATTTATTTGGGCATAATAATTTTTGTGTGTGTAATCACTTTTCTGTGAGCAGTCATAAAGACTTGTATATAGCGCTCCATTTACCTGGGCATCTGTTTTTAAGGGGTTTTTAAAAGACATTTTTATGTATTTTTTAAGTCATTTTTAATGCACAAAAGGGCCTTCTGATAGTGAGGATGACACAAATCTAGCTATGACACAAGATATAGAATGGATCTCCTGGCAGCCTTGATTTTTGTTCCCCATCTTCCCCATCCCTTCCACAGCCAGGCACAGTTGTGTTCGAAGGGCTAAACAGTAATTGTGTACAGGCTTACATTAAACTCTTCTGCTGGGTTTGGTGCAACAAAGGGCAAGCACAGAGAGAGGCTCCCACACTCTGTGCACATACCCAGAGATGAAAGTCTCTGAGAAAGGCCCAGTTTTAAAGCCTTTTTCCTCCTGCTCTGTGTATGACTACACATGCTGTACTTCAGAAGGGGATAAAGAGGCAGTGCCTTTGACCACATAAAATCTCTGAGTTCTTGCTTTCATTTCCCCATGTCCACAGCTTTTTCCAAAGACAAAATAACTCCTATTCTAAAGCTCTTCCTAAATGCAACGCTAAATGGCTCTCTCCTACCAAAGAAAGATGCTGAAAATATTCTCTCTGGCCATGAAGCAATACATGCTATACACTGAAAGTGCCCGTTAATAGCTTACTCGTTCTTCTCCTTCTATTTCTCTTTAGAACGAGAAAACAAATACAGATTCTCCACATCTATATCCCTCTCAAAGTCCAGTGACAGCCCTTTCCTATTCCCTCTTCTTCCTCCTCACAAATTATCAGACACACATTGAAAGAGTGTGTGGTCAATTCTGCCACTGTTACCTGCCCTGAGCAGCACTGGCTCCAATTGCTTGTGGCACAAGCACACAGGTAATCCTTAGAGACTAAAATGCCCGGGATTCTGCATCTTTCTCTGAGGCTGCAACTTCTCTCTTCTCCACTTTTGTCATTACCTCTCTTGAAATAGCAGGAGGTGCACTGCTCAGGGTGAGCAGGATAAGTTTGCATCCATGATGAGGCAGCAGGAGCAATCACTGCTACTCTGCCACTTTCCTGTTCACCAGGAAATATTTTTTTCTGCCTTACCAAGGATCTCTGATTTCATTAGTGAGGCAGTAAATGAGCTAAGTCCTAATAATGAGCCATCAGGCAGTCCTGCACCTCTGTACTCATTTGGAACAACTGTTCACGAAAAGGTGCTGTTGCAAACAAGCAGTGTGCGAATTAAGCACCCAGTAACAATGAATATATGGCTCAAGAGAACGGTTTTGATGTCGTTCCTATCTGTGTTACCACATCCGATAACAATCACACCAACATCTAGGGGAGAACATCCTTGGGGCTCTGAATCTGGAAGGTCCTCTGGAAATCCTGAGGATCCATAAGATCTGAGTCGTTTCCATAGGGCAATTCTGTTCACAACCACCCCTCCCAAAGCGTTGCCGTAAAGTTCATCACATTTTATTACAAGGTTCTGTTATCTCTATAATCACTGAGGGCATCGTTTCGCCAAGATCCCCGACTCACTACGACAATCAGTCGCGCACAGATCCCCTCTCTGCACCCGCCTTTATCTCGCCAAGTCAGTCTCCCCCGGCTCTCCCCCTCCGGTGTTCGCCACCCATGCCTGCGGCGCTGGAGAAGGAAACATTTTAAGCGCTTTTCCGCCAAGTGCGCCCCGCCGGGCAGGGAACACCGCCGGCGCGCCGCCCGCTGGCCGCCGCAGGTGCGCCCCGCTCGCCGCTGGGGGCGGCCGCCACCGCGTCCCGCCGGCCTGGGAGGAGCGGCGGCGGGCGGTGGGAGCGGGGAGGCGGCTCCCGCCGCTCCTGCGGACACGGCCCCTCCTCCCGGCCCGCCCCGCCCGCCGCACACATGTGCCCGCACCCAGCGGCGGGGCGCGCCGTCGGGGCGGGCGGGCGCCGTCGCCTCCCCGACACCGCTCCGGGATCGCGGCGCGCCGGGCGTCCCTCGGGCGCGGGGAGCGGGTGGCCGCGCTGACGCCGCCGCGCGCCATGGCTGTCGCCTACCTGCTGGGGAACGGGTCCGCGCCGCTCCTCGCCGGCGCCCTGGAGGTCCCGTTCGCCGCCAACGCCTCCGCCTGCCGCCCGCCCGGGCCGCCCTGCCCGGCCTGGGGCAACGCCTCGGCGGCGCTGGGCTGGAACCGCTCCGAGCCCTGCGGCGGCGGCAATGGCAGCGCGGGCGGCGGGCCCTGCGCCCCCGCGGGCGGCGGCCCCTCCGTGGTCACCGCCATCGCGATCATGGCCCTCTACTCCGTAGTCTGCGTCGTGGGGCTCTTCGGCAACTTCTTGGTCATGTATGTCATCGTCAGGTGAGTGCCGCCCTGCCCCGCCCCGCAGCCCACGGCCGCTGCCGTCGGGGCGGAACCCCGTCGCCAGGAGCCGGGATGCGGGACGGTGTCCCGGCGGGGATGCTGCCGTCCCCCTCCGCTGGGCAGCGCGCAGAGGGGCACAGTGCGTGGTTCGGACGGGCGCCGGCCCCCTCGGGAAAGGGAAGAAGGCTTTTGATAAAGAGCTGGAGCGGGTGATGGGGAAGAGAAACTTGCGGTGGAGCCGTGGGGGGCCGCCGTTCCGTCAGAAACCGCTGCGCGTCCGAGGATGTTCTAAGGACCCTCCGAGCTGCAGCGCCTCTGCGAGCGGCTCTGGCCAAGGGGCCTGAATCCCGCACCTGTCCCCAAAGGAACGAGGATTTAAAGGGACTGTCGCCACTGCCTGTGAGCGTGTATGGGTACGGGATGGTACACGGATAGCCGGCACGCACCTGTCCACCCACCTCTCCCAAAAGCACGAACAAAATGTAAATGGCACCGCGGCTAAACGCTTCTCTGTGGCCGTGTTTGGACATCCTCTGCCTCATGTCTAGATCTATACGCGTATGTTGAAGTACCTTTACATTTGTGTGTAGGCATACATGAGTATGCACGTGTATAAATACGTATGCCGTGATCGCGACGGCTTTCCCTAATCCCGGCGTTCCGGCTGTGCTGCGGCGCTTCGCAGCTTTCTCGCCCGCAAGAGAAAAATCCCCCAGTGGGGCTATTACAGATCAGATCACGCGCGATAAATCGATTGCCCGTAAATGAGCGGAAAACGAGTGAGAGGGAGGTGAAAGAGGCTCCCTTGCCGGCCTGGCAGCGGAGCGGAGCTGGGCGGGTGGCTTCCGTGGGGGAACACTGCCACCTCCCGGGAGCCACGGGCCGGGAGCGGGGCGGCGGGGCGCGACAGGACGGGGCCGACTGAGCTCGTCTCCTTTCGTGGCTGCTCGTCGTTTCCACTGAGCCCTGGAGAGCTCAGCGGGCGCTTTTAAGCGGGGAGATGGGGATGGCCCAGGGGTGCGCTCCGTTCCTATGGAGGCAGCCCCAGCATTTCCAATTTCCCCCCCGTCTGGAGCGTCCGTTCTCCCTTTGAGCTCTGCGTTTCCCGAGGAGTCGGGGCCGCAGGAGCCCGGGTTGTCTCTTGGCATCACTGGCAATCCAGCGGCAGCGGGTGGCTTTGTGGTGCATGGGTGCGGCGCAAGCAGTGCCAGCTGTAAAGAAAGCCGGGGGTGAGGGTCGCGGTCACGGTGGGGTGTTGCAGCAGGATGGAGGATGATTCCTTTGTCACGTGTTAGGGATGTCACTGCAAAAAGCCTGTCCATCTGGTAGACCTAGTGGGAACACAATATCCGTCAGTGGTTCAGGAGCAGTTCCTTGTGTGTTTAACTATATTTTAGAGGCTGCATGCACTAGAGCTGGGGAGATTGTCTTCTTGTGGTTTTGGTCAGCCTGAAACTCAAGCTGTCTGTGTGAAGATACATCTGCAGAAAGACTTCTGAGTGCGGGCATGACTGCAATCACCGAAGCAGTGTTGAATGCATTCCTCTGGGAGGAAAAGCAGATGCACAGTGTAACAGACACAGGGTAGCTGTCAGCAGATAAATATGCCACAGGTTATCCCTGCCTGGAATTATGTATTTATTATCCTGAGCATAACCCTTACTAGGTTCATATATCTTACAGTAATTAATTGAATTACACTTGCACCACAAAGCCAAATCCAATGAGGTGCTTGTATTTAGATTTCTATCTAAAGAAAGCATCTTTCCCTGAGATGGCAGCTTAAAAACAAAAGCCAAAAGCAATAGGAAAAAGCAAAAATATATTTACATTTTACAGAGGAAAACACAAATTAAATGGCTTGTCCAAAACCATCAGGAATTTTATGGCAAACCCTATATCTCCTGTGAAAGAACAGCTTTTGGTATGACAGAATTCCTTCCCAATTAATACCACGCAGCTGTTTAACAATTGGGATGACAAGGAATTTACATGCTAATGGCTGAATAGGATCTGTGGCTTAAGCAGCATAAAAATACGTTCCCTTTCTGTGCTTCTCTGTAGGCATGATGTATCTGGTCAGCAATAGGGAACTTAGTAATTTAATTTCTGTTGCAAGGTATCCTAGCTTGAGAGTGTTTCAAATCATAGAATATGAACCTATGAAATGGTGATCCTATGTGTTCACATTCATGCCTCCTTGCATCCAACTACACATAAGAGGCCAAAGTTTCTCTGGATTGAATTTGTCATCATATTAAACTCCCCTTCTTTATCTGCCTTTCCCGTCATTCCTGCTCAGGAAGAACAAAACTTTGAACTTCAAATTAATTGTGAGAGGAATTGAGGCTACTAAAAATTAAGATTTTAAAGTAATATTGGTAACTAGTTTGTCTTTAAAATACTAGGAGTTGGGAGGTGGGTGCTTAGATATTTGAAACTAAGCGGTTTGATCACATCCAGCACGCTGTCCTACTCACCTTTCAGAGTCTAGCCCCAGTGAAAGCAACAGTGACTTAAGATCAAGTGTTCTGCATGCTAACATTTCATGCTTGGTTTCTTTGGAAATAGTTTTAAAATAATTATATTGTTCTTACAAACATTATTACTCTTAAAATTTTTATGCATGAGGCAAATCAAGGAGTTTGGAGCCAGAGCTGTGCAAGTGCTGGCCTGACAGGGAACGATCACTATCACTCCAAAATGCCACCCTTTCTGACCTCTGTTTGCTTTCTCTGCTGGGGCAAGCAGAGGTCAGAAAGCAGGTATGTCAGGGAGGAGTTAGAAATGTATTGTGTTTATCAATGTGAAAAGAAGGCTCTTCGTGCAAAGCAGGTCCATGGATTTCCAATTTATACACATTAGTTACAATTAATGCATTCTCATCCACCCTCCTCATTCTTCCAGATGGTTCCTGTTCAGCTGAATGCTTTCATCCTTGAATTAATATTTACGTGTTTTATATGTAGTGAGACTTAACCTCATGTTACTAACACTGAGCTGTTTTCCTTCTCAAGTACCAAAAAAATGCCTTCAAGTGACAGCAGTAGTAGTTTCATAGGTTTTGCTGCCAGCCATGAATTTCCTGTAATCTGAAAAATCTGTAGATAATTTTTGTTTTCTTCATGTGCTTTGTGTAAGTGTAAATTACTAATATGAACACAATGTTGTTATAGCTAAATCAACAGCAAATGCTACTTCTACCAAAAGCACAGCAAGGTGCTGCAGAGTACAGTGAGACAGTGTACATTTAGTACCATGTGGCATTGAATTAATTTTCACAGTAATCCAAAGGCTTTTCTAGCTTTCTCATCGAGTCGGTGGAATATTAGTCTCACAATTAGAGTGGAAATAAGAATATGCCTTGTGATAAAGGCAATATGCTAGAAAGCTGCAGTAGATCCTAGATGAAAATCTTAAGCATTGCAGGTCTGGAAGAGAGAAATAGCTCACAGAGGCCCCAGTCCTCCACAATCCAAATTTTCTGGGAGAACTGTAATTCCACCAACAGCCGCTGAAATCACTCAAGTTCAGAGTGATTCCTCAATTGTTTTGCTATAAATTTTTCACATATTGTAAACAAAGGTGTCTCAGGTTCTTCACAATCCTTTTTAGAGGAAGGAAATGTCTTATTTCATTGAGTAAATGATTTTACACTACTTTAAAGAAAAAAAAAAAGGCAAACAGGAAAAGAAGCTGAAGAAGTCCTCTCTCTGAAATTAAGAGAAATCTTTCCATGTGTCTCATAACAGCCTCTTAATAGTGTTTTGGAAAACAAAGAGCTGTGATTGAAGCATCATCTAATCTCAAAAGACTGTGCAGCACTGAAAACTCTGGTTAGTTCAGCTGAGCTCACTCACAATTCAGAAAAACTATTCTATCAAGAACAGGCTTAGAGTTGAAATTTCAATTGGAGAAATAATTGATATCATCAGAGAAATAAGTATTCTCACACATGTGTGCAAAAGTGTGGAGTCTTTTTAGACAAAAAAATCTGAAAATTATCACAAGCTTGAAAGTGGGTGAAGCAGAACAAGTGTTTCTAAAAAACAGGTTCTTTGCAAGGTGACATGATGTTATGGATGCAGTATGTAAGGTGACCTTCAGCATCTTTTGCAGCAGCATAGATCAGGGAGCTTAGAAACCAAGAAGTCATAAAATTCCTGCTTTTCTTTCCTGTCCACAGCCTCATGAACTTCTCTGCATTTGCACAGCATTGTTTGTGTTGGTGTATGTCCTGCCTGTTCCTCTGACTGCAAAGGTTGCACCCCTGTGCTAAGAGCTGAAAGCCTCAGCAGCCTTATCCAGTCATGTCAGTTATGTATTAATGCAGCTCACAGCAGCAGCCAGAGAAGACCTGGGGACAGAGCTGAGGGAGCACTGTTGGGCAGGAGCAGCAGAGGAGCTGGATTAAATCAGCAGCACAGCAAGGGGGTGACCCTCAGCATCCTGCCTTACAGAAAGGCAGGTGTCCCTGTTTGCATACTGTTTGTGGCAGAGTTTACCAACCTTTGCTGGTGGGTAAATGTTTAACTAGCAAGCAGCTCCCTTCCCTCCCCCAAGACAGATGAAGGAAAGCAGACAGATGAAATGGAATGTATACCTTTATATTATTTTTTTTAATTATGTTTTTACAGACATGATGAAAATTTGACCAAAAATACATGAGGCTGCAACCTGGGTGTAACACACATCTCGCTCAGGAAGCAGAGGCATCTGAGGGATGAGTGAGAGCTCTGCAGCCCTAGACTCATCTCCAGACCCTAGGCCTGGCGTGCTGTCCTATGTGCAGGAGTACACAGACCCTCTGGCTCTGCTAGCACCTAACATCAGGCAGTTTTGGGCAGAAAACAACCCTTCTCACTCCATTTGCCTGTAAAAAGCTGTTTGATCCCACTGTACTTTTCCTGGAGTGACATTACGGTAATGGCTCCCATGAAAAGATAATGTTAAACACTTCCTGATTTTTTTTAAATTTCTTTATATAAAATAATCAAAAGTTACCAACTTTGCAAGGCTTCAGTAAGGGTAGAAAATACTGCATGCACATATTGCCTATATTACATAATTGCTAGCAGGCTAGTGACTAATGAGCTATTTAGCTAACATAATCCTGAAGCACTGCTTTATTTCATTTTCATTGACAGTGTTTTCCTAAACCATCAAGCATAACTTTTGCTGAACACTGTGGATAAGCTTTTATAACTTTTCTAGATCAAAAGGTGACATATTTTAAAAAGTCTCAAACATAACATGATGCAAGTCCAAATATCTCAGAATGGTAGTGTAGCTTACTAGCCTCTTTCCCAGCCATAGCCAGAAGCTGGTGTTTGGTCATAGAGTGGGAAAAATAGGGGCAACACTGTGTAAGTCTCCTTCCAATAGACTTTTAGACTGCAGAGAGACCTTCTGAGCTGCAGTTTGCATCAGCATTTATTCAGTAGCTTTTTGTGGACATTTCTAACATGCGGCACTCCCCAAAAAATGAGGATCGAAAATAAGATTGGAAGAAGTAGGTCAAAAAGATTGCCACTACTAAACAAATGTGCTTCAAAACAAACATTTGAAGTTTTTTTACTGATTCTAATTTGGTTATTTTTAAGCTTAGGTGTTCTAAGATGGTTGTTGTAGAGATTTTCATTAGCAGACATTTTCAAAAAATTATATATTTTCTTGATGATTCCACGTGAAAACAAGTTTTCAATGCTTGATAAGTCTCTTCAAAATACAATTCCAGTCTTGTAGTTATATTTCTTTAAAAATCCAAAGGTAACTATTTTCTGAATTGTTGTGCTTAAGCTGATCTCAAAGGAAGCTCGTTTTATAACCATCTGTGTCTTCTTTGGTTTATATCAGGAATTTTGGGTTTGTGGTATTGAAAGTGGGAATATTATAATTATCTTTCAAAGACCTCTAGTCCCTTTTGGAAGTGGGCTTTTAATGGTGTTCACTATCAAGGAGTTCCACAGCTTAGCTGAGCTGTGATAAGCATTCTCATTCATCCATTTAATGTTAAACACTTCTAAATTTTATTTATATTTCCCTTTGAATTTACATGATGAAAAAAGGTAAGGATGACACACCATAGCTAATCAAATAACTGTGAAGGACATGAAATAGATTTTTTCCACCTTCTTACTAAGAAGTGTTCAATTATCAGCTATAAGATCTTGTATCTCAGATCAGGAGTAAAACTTCAGAACAAAAATGTTTGTGTAAAATGGAACATCTCCTCCTTGTCGTGTTGTGTGGAGCAGTTCCAACTGAGTGAAGTCTCTTTTTCAAGGGGGAATAGGGAGCAGCAGTTGTCACCGTGCTAATCTTCAGCCCTGGGATGTGCTGCCCCTATAGAAAAATCATCTAAGGAGCCAATTACCCAACTCACTCTGTTAAGATTGTGGTCTTAGTAACTCCCTCAGAGCCACAGTTTCAGACATAATCTCATCCTTGTCATATAGAGACTGAGTCCATGATTTCCAGTACTTTTGATTTGTCTTCTCACATAACACATAGCTCCTTCTTCTTCTCATACCAGCTTCCACCATTGCCTGCTTTCCCCTTCTCCCCGCATCATAGGCAAGCCTTCCTCCACATTTATTCTCTCTCTAGTTCCTTTGTCTCACCTCTGTTGCTCCTTTCCAGATCACAGTCAACAGCTTCACCAGGAGATCCCAATCTCCTGTATGCAAGAGGCCATGTCTTGTATACCTAGTGCTACTTTGGTCTGTACAGTTTGTGTATGGTCTGGCCTCCAGCCCCATGCCTTCTCCCTGCTACCCTCTGACCAGGGGCATTGATTACCTGCTGTTCCCTACTACACCTTAACGGATCTCACATCTACTAGCATTAAAACTGACTTCAAAGGCTTCCCTGCCAGCTTCCCTTCTCACCAGGGATATTTAATGAACAGTCGTTATCTCAGGTGATCAGTCTACAGATCAGGAAGAGGGTACCAGCACCTGGAAACCAGACAAAGTAGCTGATAAATTGTCCCCTCTAGAAAAATGTCACCACAGTTATCAGAGATGTAGTCAGCAGTTTTACTCTCAGTCACACTTCCCTGAAGGCAGAGGAGAAAAAGTCAAATTGAATATACTGACAGTTTTCCTTTATATGTCTTACTAGCAAAGCAAAACCTTCAACAATAAGCACCTGCTGCTGGATAATGGCAATATATTGAAGTTAACCTTTTTAGCACCATTGATTTATTTCAGAGAGATATGCTACACAATAACTGTGAAAGCAGCAACCTTTATTGGAGACCCATATATGCCTCAGCACCAGGCAAACAGAGACTCAAATAAAAGTGGTTTGACAAACAGGCCAGATTAAGTTCTGAAATAATTGGCAGGTAATTTTCCCCCAGTTCAACTAGGCTGGAAGGGAAGGAAGTGTACCAGCAGATGACTGTTTGGGCACTGAAGCATAGTTATTACTGTCATTTGGGTTTTATCATTAAGTGGCTTTTTATGATGTCTGGGTAAAGGAGAGGAAATTAGGAGTTACAGGACACGGCAGCATCTTAAATATTTTTGTGGAAAGTGATATACCTATACCTGTTCTTGACTGGTTCTCCACCCCTTTTTGGAAAAAAAGAATGCATCACATCAGTCACATCAGTTTTATTTTGTATGAATTTCTGCCAGGATATTTTTCACATTCACATAACTTAAAAAGGCATAAAAATAAGAAGAAATTGTACAATAATTACGTGTTACGACTACTGTGAAGTCTGTGTGTTCTGTCTGAAGTAATCTCCTTGCTTGTTAATCCTCTCAGACATCAGGGAAAAAAGATCAGCCTTCCTCCTGAAAATAGCTATTTTTCCCAAAAGAAATAAGTTTTGAGAAAAAAGCTTTATTTTTTTCTGGGGAAGGACTAAACTCACTGGCTCAAACTAAATAGCAGAAAGAGGACTTCTTTCAGCAACAAAAGAATAAAATCAGGAAGAGCCACAAAGATAGCAGCAAGTCATTTTTAGTCCAAAGTCCAACACAGGAAAACAGGATGAGTCAGATGCCCTCACAAATCTCTTGGTGCCACATCATTTCCCAAAAGACTGGCACTGAAGTCTAAAGGTGACTCTGCCTAAAAGGCTTTTGTTTAGCTCACCCTCTCCCAAAGGTTGGGCTCTGAGAACAAGAAAAATAGCCCTGAGCTGGTGCTGCTTCCCAGGAGGTGATGTGCTCTGCTTGCTTCTCCTGCATCCTGTAAGCAAATACTGCTGGAGCTGCACTTGGCACTGTCTTGATGAGAGGAAGGGATAAGCTGGGAAGTCAAAGATGCTAACAGGGTAACACAAGGGAAGTAAACTTTGGTGACATTCTGGCCAAATCTCGTTTGTACTGTGGAGGAGAATAAAGTGGCAAAGCAGTAGGAAAACAAATTCTCAGGGAGAAAAGAGGTAGCAAGTGAAGCAACTACAGTCCAGCAGCTCCCTGTCCTGTGCTCAAGTCCACACTGGGCACATATACACTCAGACTCCTTCAGAAAATGGACATCCCCTTGCCAGTGGGTGAAGAAAAGGGAGAAAGCTGCTCCAGAACAATGTATGGGAAGTATGACCAAGTGTGTCAAATAACTAAACTTCTTGATTTTTGATCTACTGCACTCCCTCAGTATGTCATGCCTTGACACCTAAGTGATGCCTAAAAATTTTCATCTCTAATTAAACCACCATGACAGGTCACAGCAGTGACTGGGTAGTGCTATGCTGCGAGTCAGGATGCAAGGCTTCAGCAGGGGGGAACAGCAACTGCCTCTGTCATTCTTAAAGGCAGTAAAAGCTTCCTCACTTCCCCATTTCTGCTTTTAGCCCCAAACTCGGGATGGGTGCAGGAAGTAAGTCAATGTGATGCAAATTGCACAGTTTCATCCCAATCAGGTTGTGAACGCTTTCAGCTCTATGGTACTTACTCAAGGTTTTATTTAGTTTTCCAGTTTGTTGTTGGTTTGGTTTCACTCAGGGCTTACTATGTTTAAATTACAGCCTTGTATAAGATCTCTTCAGTAGAACATACATCAAAATGATGCAGAGGTTGTTAACCACAAGATGGCACCTGCAATCTGGATGGCCTTACTGCCTAATAACCTATCAGGGTTGTGCACAAATTTATGGTGCTTCTAGCCAGAGATGAAATTTAATGGCTTAAGGAATAAACATTCAGAAGTACCCATGAATAGAAAAATCAAAGGCTTAAGGTTTCAAGCTGGTTAAATCATGTGCTTGCAGACAGGAAGGTTAGACCGATCCAGAATATATATGACTTCAAAACTTTTAATAGGTTACAGCCTGCCATAGCACATGTCACAGCAGTGGCTGAGATACAGTATGGGTCTTTCACTCTAGGCAGACTCATTATCATGGAAAGAAAAGAAAAGGATAATAAAATAGGTGGACATCAGTAAAGTCCATAATTTGGAACGCTTTAGCTCAAAGGTACTTTCCAGAATGTGGCTTGAGAGACTTCATTTCAGTGTCAAATATTAAAACTGGACTGGCAGACAGAAAAAAAATTTGAGTGTTTTTACAGACCACCTTGAATATGTCATGACTGTTCAAAGCTTTAAGGGCTCAAGAAAAATTGAAAGTACCTAATATCTCAAGAAAACATGACAAAAAATCCCGGTTTCCTAGTGTTGTTTAGTTGCATATACAGGGTGCACCAGAACAATCACGGGGAAAAAAAAATTAATTTAAATTGATTCAACTAGGCATATTTCACATGTTTTTAATCTTCCCACCCAAGGCAACCTCAACTAATCTAATGTATGCACATAATGATTCTTCATTTGTTTAACAAGTCATTTATGCAAGAAGAACTTGAATTTGAAACGCTAACCTGATCTCCAGCATCAAGAAGTGTTGTGTCAGGTTGTCTGTGTGCAAGACCTAACTGTTGGCTGTTGTTTCTTTCAGCAGCCAAACCATTTTGAGAGTGACTGCTTTCTGCAGTGAATCTCCAGTGATTTTGTCCAGTTTTTCATGTATTTTGCGCTGAACTTAAACACAGATCTTGGAGTAGTCTTTGTCTCCAAATTGGTATTCTGTAGGCAAAACCTTGCATGCCTTTGTGTTGCTGAAAGCAGTTATTACCAGTCTGTCATCGACCAGCCCATTTCCTAAGTGCAAAAGACTGTTTCTGCTTTCCTCCTCATTGATGTTATTCAGAGAGGAAGTTTTTCAGATTGTTATGTTATGTATTACTCTGAGCATAATCATCATCATTAATAATAATAATAATAATAACAATAATAATAATAATAATAAATCTGTTTTATTATTATTATTTTACTCTGTATTACACTGAGCTAAATGGGGACCTCTCTAGCTTCTTTGCAGCGGCCCAGTAGTCCAAGGATGCTGTAAAGCTGATCTGGTCCAGAAGAGCAGAAGGCTTTGGGGGAGGGGATATCTCAACAATCCACATGGATGTAAACCACTTGACCAAGGAGCAGTAGGGACACCACTGCCTTAGTTGTCTAGATTGGAATAGCAGTATACAAACTCCATGAGGCTTAAATAAATGATGCAAACTAAAGATGTCATTAAATTTTAAGAAGCTTAAAAGAAGAAACTCTTAAAAAATATTTGAAGGTGGTAACTAAACTATTGGAGTGGACAGGCAGAAACAGGGGTGTGACAGGTATCTTTGCAGAGAGTCACAAACATGCTCACATCACTCCTGTTGCATGAGAAGTGGAAGGGAAGGTGCTCCTGGCTCCTGTCCAATATGCTGTTACACTTGGGAGCTGGTGTCTCTCTGAGGTTAATCTGGTTTTATTTGGTTTACAAACTACAAGTGGCCCGTGGGCAGACATTGAGGGGTCCATTTCAAGACTTTCTAATAATCCTTGAATACTAGGAAGCTGGTGACTATCTGAGCTGAATTCTCATTCTTTTCTCCATTGCTTTTTCTAATCCCAAGTAGATCTCAACTGAGTGGACTGTACAGCTCAGGTCTTCAAACTCGAAGTCTACTTTAAAGCTTTGTAGGATTGAAGATAAAGATAAGGCTGAGCTTTCCCTAAAAAATTAGACAGACATAAAGTGTATTCTTACTGTTGTAAACCTGATTCATCATCCACTATTACCAACAAAACAACAGTTCATAAACATAAATTTTATGACACAAAAACTGCACTGAGGAGTTAGAACAGTTATACTAGTAGGTGCCAGTATTATAATGAGCATAATTAATTTGGGTATATACCAACAGCAGTATTGCAATAAATATTCACAAAAAGCCCCTGAATCATCACATTCTATTAGTCTTTTCATTGCAGAGTTGTAAAATAAAAGTAAGCCAAATCCAGCTTCTGTCTTCACTTACAATCTTGCTCATTGTCATGCAAAATTTAATACACTTGATGTTTTAGATGCTGAAATGTCAATGTAATCTAAATTACATGAATCTAAATTACTGTGAAAGCAGTATCTTAAAAGATTGCATTTATATATTTTGCTATTGCATTATAAATTTTGGTATTACTAAGTCCCTCTCAACCATAGAAATCGCATCACGTATACGTCTATGTCTGGATAATGGACTTGTTTGTTCTGCTTGTTCAAACACGTAGACTGATACCTTAGCAAACAGTATAATAACAGCTAAGATCAAGACTTTGAGAAGCTCCATTTTGATCGACTGTTACTTTTCATGCTGTTAAAATTATGTTTAATCAATTGCTTTGGTATTTATTTATTCATGCAAAAAAATAATCCTGGGGACAACTGATAATCTATTTATTTGGAAAAATACATGTTTTACAAAATGTACCTTGCAGAAATAAGCCCCTTATAAAATCTTTAAATATTTTACAGAGAAACGCCCAAATCCCATAGAATTCACTGAAAAGAATATTGTATATTTCAACAGGCTTTTGTTGATTAGGCATTTGTGGAGGTAAATACTTTCTATCACCATAAAAGTTCTGCTTCTATTCATTGTAAGAACAGCATGGTTAGAAGTACAAAGATTACAGAGTACATCAAGCAAAACCCTTCACTAATGGTCTGTAGAGGCCATTAAACAAAGTAAGTCCAAGAACTTTTAAACTTAAACTGACAATAAAAATTAGGTAGGAAAACTGAAAAATATGTAGCATTTAAGGGGGATAAGGCCCATGCCCAGTGAAGAAACTTTATTTATTGTATTAAATTTATTCTGAGCATTTTTCTGTTCATCCTCTGTCATGCTAACCTGAAAGTCATTTACATAATGGTTGATGGTTTGGGCTTTTTTGCTGTGTCATAAACATTCCTTTTAAATCATAATTAATTATTATTTAAATGATTTAATTATGATTTAATGGCTTTAATTACTGATAACAAAGCATTGTCATTATTATCTTGTCCTGGAATCAAGTGTGATGGCAGCAGCACTGAGCATCATTCCCAAGTGTGTTTTCTTGTCCAGCTGCAAAGAAGGCAGGCAATCATCTAAGGTCTGAGCAGGGGTCAGCAGCCTGGGTGAGGGCACAGAATCCTCATCCCCTTTGCCTGTTTGTGCAGAGCTGAGAGACACTGCCCCTCTGTAACTGTCCCTGCCTGAGCAGATCAGGCAGGAGCAAGCTGGGTATGAATGTCTGCTCACAACACAATCAAACCTTCAGGTTAGCTCTGGACACACTTTCAGCTACTCCCAGATATCCCAGACCATTGGAGAGATATTTATTTTGAGGAACCACAAGGCTTAGTACTGGATAATAGTAAAAGCAAAATATGAATGTTGCTTCTTTCATTCTCATCTGGAAGATTCTCCACCAAATTGCCTGAGAAATATTTTCTCCTCCCTCCAAACGGTTTTTAGAGCTGTAGCTTTTATTGTGTACCTTTCCTACACTGCAATCCTGTACATTTTTTCCAATTTCCAGAAGAGAGAGTTGTAGATGTTTGCAGCATCTACCTCCTCCTATGTTAGTTACAAACTTGTTATGTAAATGGAGTAAGAAAAAATTTTACAGGACTTTCAGAGTATGGAGTTTATTTACAAACTTGAAAGCATCATATTCAGATCATACATTCTCAAGGCAGCAGTCAAGATAGAGTTTGGATCTACTTGAAAATTTGTTTTTAAAAAACACCCGAAATTGAAATTAGGATTGTTAGTGTCTTCTCATGCACAATGCTAAAAATGAGAAAACAGATCCAGTACCAATTACTTCAAATGCTCATCATGGAAGTTTTCTAGGTCCATTCAACATGAAGTTTGCATTTCTGCACACCCTACCAAAGTTCCAAATGCACATTCCCTACACAGTCCTTTCACTGGGATTTTTTGCAACTGACTCATGTTCTGAAGAGATCTAACTCAGAGAGATAAAGCCCACAAAATAGTGTATTTTACATTTTGTCTTCCCTAGCAGGTTCCCCGACAGGTCTTTTGAAATTAGTTTCTCCTCTTGAAAAGCACTCAATAAATTGTAAAATGTTTGATCAAACACTCTGCTTGTTAGTTTTGCAGAAATGGAAGGAAGTTTCATCAAAAGAGCAAGCCATCTGCCCCCCCCCCCCCCCCCCCCCCCCCCAAATCCTAGCAGCCACAGGGCCCAGCAACCTCAGCAGCAGTCAGGGCAGTATGGCCAGGAACATTACTTAAATTGAAACATTTTTTGTACCACTACAAAAGTACAGCATCCAGATAAAAAGTGGGTCTCAAGTGCTGGTCATTTGGAGTGATACCATTGCTACTCCACGACCTACAAATGAATTACATTCTGAATACAGAACATAGTTATGATATTTGGCACAACATCAGCAGGTACAGAAAATCTATTCATGGAGTGTAGTATCTGATCGGTAAACAAAATTTTTCCAGCTTCTCAATTTTTAGCATCTATAATGTTTCTTCTATGTGTATCTTTTCGTTCTGCACAAATTAAATTATTCTTTTCTTCCTTACATGCTTTAGCTGATGTCTCACTGAACTGCCAACATGTAGGTGAATCATAGCATGGGCATTTGGTTAAAAGCAGAAAATGTGATCTTTGACAGTATCTAGCACATTATTTTAGAGAAGCTTCTTATAGATGATGCACTGAATTCAGTTTTATTTAACAGTGTCAGTTGCGATCATTCACATGCTCTGCCAATTTTTTTTTCTAGGTACACGAAAATGAAGACTGCCACCAACATCTATATTTTCAATCTTGCTTTGGCAGATGCCCTAGCAACAAGTACTCTGCCATTCCAGAGTGTGAATTACTTGATGGGAACCTGGCCATTCGGTACCATCCTTTGTAAGATTGTTATATCCATAGACTACTACAATATGTTCACCAGTATCTTCACCCTCTGCACCATGAGTGTGGATCGCTACGTGGCTGTTTGCCACCCAGTTAAGGCCCTTGATTTCCGTACCCCCCGAAATGCCAAAATTGTCAATGTCTGCAACTGGATCCTTTCCTCTGCCATTGGCCTGCCAGTTATGTTCATGGCAACTACTAAATACAGGCATGGTAAGTCTGACTTTCATTCCTAAATTGAGTATTCAACATTTAAACTCCTTTCTGCATTGTTTCACTGTAGTGTAGAGTCATTGAATTAACTTCTGGTCTCCAACCTGTGTAAAGCAAATATCAGTGCAAATTAATCCCTTCAACAAATTTGCATCTGGCTGTAGTTGACTGGATAAACAGTGCATGTGATCTGTCCTTTACGACAAGCAGCTCCAGCTCCTTCTGTGGGTCCACAAGTCTTGCTGTTCCACTCGGTTTACTGTAGCGTTTGGAAAAGCACCTGCGCCTGCCTGTCTTCTGCTGTGGTGTGGTTCTGCATTGCCGTACAGCACCGGAGCCTGTGGTTTACCCAGGGTACTCCCACTGGGAATCTGCCCATCATAGATATGTTACGCCCTGACCATCAGGACGTGATACAGAGCAGCGAGCGCATTCTGGACCACTGGTGCTCTTAAGATCTTCTATAAAGGGGCAGCATTTCAACACAAATCCAGACCCTCCACAGTGCATAGTTACCAAGTGTCATGTCATTCTCTTCCCCATTGCCCTGAAATGGCCAAACTCTCAGCATATATGGTGGCTTAACAATCTTTCTTTCCACCATGCTTTATACTGAAAGTGAAAATGAGTCAAAGTTTAGGCATTTGTAACAGTTCAGCTCTTTTCACTGTTTAGCATGTATTAAATTCCAAATGCAAAAAGAGAACATGTTAATGTGGTTTTGTTTTCCTAATTCACGCCTCATGCATGTTTTGCAGCACTCGATCCTACCAATGTTTGTGCCAATGACAGGTCACAGATTGCTTCATTTTACATGTTTACTTAGGTGTAAAGTCTTCATATATTTGCCTATGATATTTAATTAAAGATAAGTTTAAAGAAAAGCAGATGAAAAACTAACCTGCATGTTCTTCTTTGCTGTTTTCCTTTTCCTCAGGCTCAATTGACTGCACACTTACATTCTCCCACCCGGCTTGGTACTGGGAGAACCTCCTGAAAATCTGTGTGTTCATCTTTGCCTTCATCATGCCAGTGCTGATCATTACCGTGTGTTACGGGCTGATGATTTTGCGCCTGAAGAGCGTTCGCATGTTATCCGGCTCCAAGGAGAAGGACAGGAACCTGCGGAGAATCACAAGGATGGTTCTTGTAGTGGTGGCAGTGTTCATTGTCTGCTGGACTCCCATCCATATCTATGTTATCATTAAAGCCCTGGTCAACATCCCAGAAACTACTTTCCAGACTGTCTCCTGGCACTTCTGTATTGCTCTAGGGTACACAAATAGCTGCCTTAATCCAGTCCTTTATGCGTTTCTAGATGAGAATTTCAAAAGGTGTTTCAGAGAGTTCTGCATCCCCACTTCCTCAACCATTGAGCAGCAAAACTCCACCCGAGTCCGACAAAACACTCGTGACCATGCTTCCACTGCTAACACTGTGGATAGGACTAACCATCAGGTATGACTAGCAGTGGAGATGTCATCTCTGGATCCAGGCCGCCCGCTTGGTGATGATATGTGTTCTGAAGTTACCACTTACACTGATCTGTAGCTGTTGGAAGGTCTGAACACCTTCAAGGTTATATTTGAGACTGGTATATGCATACACAGAGACCCCAGTCCTGCATGGTGCTAGTTGTTCTCTGCCCTGCTTAATGTTCAGAAGCCAAGGGTTCTAAAGGGTACCTTGGGTGACTGGGTCCAGCGTGCATGCATGTACAAACCACATAAAACATAAAAGTGTTTCCCTTACAGGATATTTGCAACAGGTTGATAATTAAGCACAGATTTCCCTGTTCATACTCCTTGTCTGCTGATGGAGACAGGGGTGGGACAGAATACAGATCTCTCTTTTTCTCCCATTGCAGCAGTGAATAAAAAGATTAAAAAATCTGCTTGTTCACTTTTCATTGCTGAACAAAGAAGGCCTACCTGGCCTTGTTTGTCCTGAAAGTCATGCAAGAGATAGACCAAGGCTTATCTACATGCAATTCTTGTGTCAGATAATTATCTGGTGACTAAGGTGGGGTTAAATATGTGTGTATATATATATATATGTGTGTGTGTGTACATATATATGTACTTATATATATGTACATATATATGTACATATATATGTTTATGTATATATATATATATGTAGATATGAAAATATATACACACATGTTAAATACTAATGTGCCATTTTGCCATTTCAGGTACACCAAGAAAATACCTTTTCCGTATAGAAAAAGCCTTTAAGAAGTAGGGATTTTATGGCACATCCGATAACAAGAGTTGTTTTGGGTTTTTTTTTTAGTCAGCCTATTTTTGCATAGTTTTTCTGAAAAAGCTCTTTTGTACATGTTCAATATCCATGGTCCGGTGCTTAGTCTTGAGAATTTCCAAGGTCCGTCTCTCAGCAAAACATGAAAGTAAATACTAACATTCATGAAAGTAATTCAAGAACTTCGCAAGCACTAGAAGTTTGAGTTGTCTCTGTAATTCCCTAAAAATAAGAACAAAAGGCATAAGCCTGGTTCATTCCTTGCCATATCACGTTTCAGCAATATACTTAGCTTGCTCATGCAACAGTTTCTCACTGCTGCCACTTCAGCCACAAGCTGGCTGCCTCATTGAGGTGCAGAACTCAGGCCTTCTTGTGAAAGCAGCTACCTGCTTGACACTCAGCTGCTGCCAGATAGCCCAGATAAGAAGATTCCCATCTCCAAGGAGACTTAACAGTAATTGCACCAGAAAAGAGGAGGGAAGTCTAAATGGAGGAGGGCTAAAGTGAGAAGCTTTGTTAAGCATTAACAATTGGTATTGTTCACCAGTGTCTGACTCATACATGCCAAACTGTGGCCTGTGAAATTGGCACCTGCTCAGTCTGGTGGTGAAGCAGAACTGCCAAACTTGGCATAGGCACACATATATTTGTGTATGTATGTATATATGTGTAGTATTTACTAGGTATAGCGAATTACTACATTCATCTGTTAATTATGCATTTGTAATCATCAGTGGAGTCAATTTTGTGTATGTGTCTGACAGCCAGACTGTATTTCTGTCTAGTACAATTCCAGCTTTTTGGAGTGCAGTGTGTATGCAACCATTTTCTACACTTAGTTATATATCTTGATATTACTTCTAGGAGAGCTGTAGCCTTCTAAACTTCTACCTGTAGAAAAGATTAATGTGGTACTGCCTGGAGGCTGAGTGAAATAAAATCTATTTCCCTGAGCACTGAGCAAGCAGAGAATAGAAGATGATGTTTCCCAGAGAGATGTTTCAGCCTACACCACCAAGAGAGAGTCTGCTGGGGCAGGGATGGAGCAAGCAAGTGAAGTGATCTTGAGAGTAGCAGTAAGGAGGAGCTAGTCCTGTAGTTGGATTCTTTGCTGGTTAGGGTCTGGTTTTTTCCTGCAGGGAATAGTGATGAAATAAATTAGTTATGAAGAAATAAAGCATATGTAAAGAGAAGGCAAGGGAAGGACACTGAAGGGAGAGGGAGATGAGAGGGAGAATGTTGAGGAGAAAAATATACGTAAGGAATGAGGTCCAAGTGAGGCAGTAAAATAGAAACTGAAGCAAAGAGCCAATCTGGATGGAACAAAAAAAGGCATATGCAGAGCTGGAAGAAATTGTTTGACTACTTTGGTAGCTCTCCCTAGCAACTAAATATCAGTTTTCCCCAGAGCCAGGGAGAAGACAACAGCACTTGGTAGCTCAGGTCTTCATAGGTAGGTGGATAGGTCTTTGCACGTTCGGGTATTTGAAAGACTCTGGAGTGGCCAACTCCACTTTCCTCACCACCATCCCTGCAGTCCTTGCTTTGGCAGCTGCTGTTGCTGCCATTGGTTGATTTCTGCCAGATGTGCTCCCTGAATGCTTACCTGGGCCTTCTCCCTGGAGTTCAGCTCAGCAGCTGTTTGGTGCAGTCTTTCTCACTCTGTAATGTCTATAGAATACATACACAGCAAGCAATTTTCAAGGCTTAATTTATCTTTTTTCTCCAGCAAACATTTCTGTAAGAGACATTTTTTGATGTCTGCTTTTATCGGAATGAGAGACAAGATTGTTGAACTAATTACACTAAAGAGGTATTCTGGAATAGTAACTGCAAGTGTAATACCTAGTATTTTTATATTATTATTTTAAACACAAAAAGCCCTAGAGTGAATGTAGCTTTAGCTCTCAGAAAAAAAAAAAAAAGAAAATAAACCCCAGACAAACCAATATTTGCTCAGACGGTGAGATTCTGTAAATTCTATAGACAGGGTATTCTTTTTACAGGTAAGTGCTTTCTGTAAAAGAAAGTCTAGCTTGTGTATCTATTGATTGAAGTATACTGAGAGGCTCTTTCTTGTATAGACAAGGCCTTGGACAGCATTTGGTATGAATTGTAATTGCAAGGCTGTGTAGTACTTGGCACACTTCTCATGATTTTCTAAGAAACAGATGTTCTACAAGTTGCTTTTTTGCCAGGTGAGAATTCATTTCTTCTGCTAAAGTTAATGAGAACTGCAAGGCTCAATCTCAAAAGGCCTAACACTCTTAAAGCAATTAAAAGCATTTAGAATTAACACTCTTCAGTGCTTAAGTTGTTGGAAGGAACGTCTTCTATCAGTTCAAAAGCACCAACAGGAAACATCATAAATATTCATATTATTCTGAGTTAATAGACTGGCCTTTGGCATACTCTGTGGCTCATTGGCATTACCAAAAAGGTCTAGATTAAATGCTTATAGTTTTCAGGAGGGTTTATGCAATCTTAAAAGTGCATTTCATGGAGGGGGAGTGATGTAATCCTGGGGGGGGAAAGTGCTTGAAAAGCAAAACTGCTTTCTTTGAACTTTTCTCTATGACCAAGTATTGGCAGGGGAGGGGAATAAAGGACCAAACAGAGGCTTTTGCAAATGGCTGCGGGTTTTTTATGTTGTTGACATTAGCTGATTTATATCAAAATCTTGGAAATTATATCGAAATAGCTTTTACTTCAGATGCTCAGAGACTCACTGCAACAGTTTATCTCTGAAATTAAAAGAAGGTTTTATTTTTTAAATGTAATATCAATTGATAGCTTTTTTCCCCTGAAAATGAAGTTTTTGCTAGTACCTATGTGTTAATAATGAAAAATGCTAAATAATTAGGGAACTGGATTATTAATAGTTACAGAAATCTGAGAAATCTCATTTGTTTCAGTGGATTAGTTTCTTTGTGACCCATTTTTATAGCTGCTTTTATAGCAGCTTCACCTGAATGTATCCAAGCAACTAAGCAAATTATGTATAGGCACATCGTCAGGACTATTTAGTAATCCTATGTGTAACTGTTCTTTTCAATTTTAGCTTCTGATGCTTTCTTGTCAACTGCTGAAATGTGTAAATGCCCTAATGGAAACTGTCAATCCTCCCCATATGATGAAAATGAGGCCTCAGATACATTCAATAACAAAAGACTCAACCCTGAAAGCTTTGCCTTTACTGCCTGGATTGGCAGCCACATATAGAAATAAAAAGGATATTGGATTCAAAAAAAAAGTTTTTAAGTTATGACAAGGAAAAATTTAAAGCCAGTTTCACTTTGATTGACTAAATGAAGAAGGTTTTCTTAATTCCTAATTTTCCTTGTGCTATATGACCCACTGTGAACAAATATGGGGAATGCTGGTGATTCCTGTTGCAGAAACATGGAAAAAGTGGACAGCTTCTTGCCAGCTTCACATCTACCTGTATTAACAAAAAACGTCCTTCTTGTGTATTTTTAGAAAATTAATATGTCTCCTTTGTGAATTATACTGTATTTCATAATAATTTTCATGTACTGGTTTCTTAAAAAGCCCATTTCTGGCAAGATAGTGACATCTCTAAAACACTTGTCCAAGTTCAATAGATCCTTAAAACTGGGCTTTCTTTTGTAGCTGGTATGCATTGACATGAGCTGTTCATGGATCTCCAGCCTTCATCTGTCTCTGCTTTCCATTCTATAAACCCTCGATTTGCAGAGTCTCCCACCCAGCTCTCAACAGGTTCTGGTACAAAATTTGCAGAGCAAAAAGGGGTTGCAGCCTTTCAGGATGTGCTGTGCAGTAAGCAGGTTTTCATGATGAAAACGTGTAATGCTACCATGCCTGCGTGCAAGTAGGACTCAGCATGCAGACTGTGGACACACAGGGCTGAGAGGTTGTGGGTTTTTTCTGCTGGTGTAAGTCCAGCTCACACAGAATTGAAACTAGGCTCTAACTGAAAATCCAAAAGTTAGACACTGTTCTGATATGAGCACAGAATGTATTTGACTAAAACACTAATTCCCCTGTAACTGCTACAGAAAGAATACAGAAAGGGAGTGAAAATTTTCCGTCATCATGAAATTCATAGAGTTCCACCCTAGAAAGAGAACAACTGGCTTGATATGAAGTATATTCAAATTCTAATTCAAATTTCAGACCTACTGATGTTTCTTTGTGATCATTTCCTCTGTTGCTTCACAGCAAAAGCATAGTCTTGCCTTACTCTGGGCTATGTGCTTAGCTTTATACATGAGGACAGTAGCTGCAAATGAGAAATAAATTCCTCCAAAAGAAAACACACACACAGACTTGTGGGTGGGAAGATATCAAGCAATTGTTCATTGTATTTGCAATTTCTTTCCTTTCAGCTGGAACTTCAAGAAGCTGAAACTACTCCACTGCCGTGACAGGGTCTCCTGCTGCATGGCTCTCACAGCAGTTGCCACTGCCGCAGTGTGCTAGTGGCAACATGTAGGATATGCTTTCCCTCAAAAAAAAATACCACAGAGGAAAGTGCCTGCTTTTCCAGTCTGTCAGAAATTGCTTCTGCAGCACATCTGCATTGCACATAACAGAAGCATGAAATGTAACAGCGAGCAGAGCCAGGAGATGTGGGGCCTTCCAGGCTCCAGTGTTCAAAGCAGTCCTATTTATCAAGAGCACATATATTACCCTAAAACAAAGCTACTGCACCTGTAGCAACCTGACATGCTCTTGGTAAGTTCAGCGGTGTTAAAACAGGTTGGAAACACAAATTCAAAGGCTAGACAACTATAGTTTGAAAAATAAGGTAAGCTTTTGAAGATAGAAAATAATGGAATATGAAGTTGTAATGCTGTTGGGTACACTCTATTTACTCTTAAAATTTATTTGTAGAGGTGTTTTCTGTGCAGGTTATTTGCGTGCTGAAATCTCACAAGGTCATGTAGAAAAACATATTTGTAGTTCAAGGTCTCTTGCGAGGGTTGCACATTCTGCAGTTTCAAAGGAAAATATCTCTTTCAGCGATCTCTTAAAAAAAAAAACAAACCACCCCCCCCCAAAAAAAACCCTCCAAGCTTCATCTTTTGCTTCCATTTCACATATATTTTAAAAAGACTTTAAAATCAAAACAATGAGCTATCATTTTTTTCTAAAAGAGGTGAGTAAATGAAAGTATTCTACATTGTTATTGATTGTCAAATGATCCCCAAAACAGCATATATTAACATAAATTTCTTTGTGAATAAAAATGTAGCTATAAGCCTGTCATAGCTTGCACAGGCTGATGATATCTTCTCTTTCAAGTAGTTTCTCAGATTTCAGCTGCTCTGTCAGCAGCATTTTAATTTGTAAGTAAACGACAGCCCCTATGTGAAGTATTTGGAGCAGTTAATGCATTAGAACTTTTTTAAGAATAAATTTTAAACAATTTGCTAGACATCTATTTTTTTCTTAACCAAACCCAAACATAGTATGTTTGCTTTTCTAATTAACATAGTACAGTCTGCATCTGCATTTTGTAATAGCTGCTAAAAACATTAAGATTTCAGGAAGAAACATTGTGCTGCAACAAATGCCTTCTTAGCTGTTTTCTAGTATGAAAATTAGAAATATCCATTTAGATAATTTGTGGTGCAATGGTATTTTCTAGACATTGTTTCTTACTTGCTTTGTAAATAAATCATCAGTAGTTAACTGGGGGAAATGTACTTTGATGTATTTAAGTGTATGCTGAAATACAACTGTATCAAACGAGGTTTTTTGTCTTTTTCTTTCTGCAGCCAAAATGTACGTCTTATTTTCATTGTTAAAGTCTGTGTTACAATAAGGTTATAATGTGAAACTGTTTGTTTCTGCCGTAGACTGCATAATAAAGATTGAAGACCAAATCCTTGCAAGTTGTAAATTAAAGGATTATTTGAGTTTCATCACTGTGTTGCAGCTAAATATGTAGCCTATATATCAGCAGAGTATGAAGCTAGGTATAACAGAAGTGCCTTAATTTTTTTTTTCTCTTTCTGTTGAAAATTCCACTGTGTGGTCATACGGATTTATGTTTAATTTTGTTAGTTTAGCTGTATCACCTCATAGTTATCATTAAAGTTTAAACCAGAGTCATCACCATTCTAAGAAGTTTTGCATCTGATTTTTAAATAGCATAAGATAGGCACTTGGAAGAAGTTGATACATTGTTCTGCACCACACAGCAGTATTATTTAAATAACAAAACCACCACAGAATGCACTAGATTTGAATGGACTAGCATCATTACTACCTAATGGATTCAGAGTAGTCTCACGTGCTCACATACGACAATCAAAAAATTTTAAAATATGGAATGAATATTTGGAAAGTCTTAAGTGGTAGACCAAAAACATGTTCAAGTAAACTTAAGATCATAGTTTTGTGAGTCAAAAGTTCAGCTTTCACAAAATTTACATAATTGAAGCCATTATTTCTTTACATTGCATGAAGCACACAGGCAAAATGCTGTGACTTGCTAGGAGACAGCCAAATATTTTTAAGGACATTTTCTGTTTCTGCAGTCCAGCAATTGAGAAACCTGACTGTAAATATGTTTAGCAGTAATAATGTTGTAGCCTTGATGGTTTAAGGATATGAGGAAGTAAATTTTATTAGCAGAGCTCTAGCAAAAAGTAAGAAAAATGGGGTTTTTTGTAAGGCTTGAGTGTCCATTGGTAGTGCTTTGCAGTAAGTAGCATATTATTACACAACTTCTGTATCTGCATTGTAAACCTTTAATAAAAATGTGTGTTTCTTGTGGATTTGCACTCAACCCCATTGTCCGTGTTTGTGGTGAAAACATTAAATAGCACTGATCCCAAACAGACCCCTGAGGGAGACGATTTGTCACCAATGTCCATGTGGAAACTGAGCCTTTGGGTGTGGCTGTGCAAGCAGTTTCTCATCTATTGAACAGTTCACCCATCAAAGCCATGTGTGCCCAGTTTAGGGAGAAGGATATTGTGGGGGACCATGTCCAAAGTCTTACCTATGTGGAGACAGATGACGCCCAAGGCCCTTCACTAATCCACTTATGTAGTCACTCCATTGTGGAAGGCCACAAGGTTGGTCAGACAGGATTTGCCCTTGTTGAAACCATACCGGCTGTCCCAAATCACCTCCCTGTCCCCCATGTGCATTGATATAACTTCTAGGAGTTCAGTGATGTTCCCAGACACAGAGCTGAGGCTAGTGTGTTGGTTCCCTGGAGCCTCCTTTCTACCCATTTTAAAGACAGGTACAATGTTTCCCTTGTTCCAGTTACCTATGACTACACCTGACAGCCGTTACTCTTCAAATATGATGGAGAATGTCTTGGTGATTACATCAGACAATTCCCTAATTACTTGAAGGAGTTTCTACACGAAGGAAAGAGGAAAATTGAAGAGATTTTTTACTTGAATGTCCCCTCAACATGAGGTGCTGCTCCATCCTGGACCTGACATTTTCCACTGCAGATATAGACTCCATGAACCCAAGTCTTATTGTGTGAGTTTGTCTCTCTTGAAGAAGGATTGTAGCTGAGTGCAATTGCAGATGCTTTAGCAGAAGAAATATGCAGCTGAGTTGGCTTTGAGCTGACTTGTGCCGGTTCACTCAACAAAGGGAAGGGAGAGCTCAACAGCTGAGGTCTCCATTTTCTTGGCTTTGTTGTTAATAAAGGCTTACCTGTGCTACAGGCATCTGACTCTCATTTTGGATATTGGGAAGAAACCTTAGAAGTCTGTATCATGCCCTTCTGTATCTCCAAATTAATAAAAAAATGGGTCACTAATGATAGATTGTGTCATGGGCAAAACAGTCTCAGCTAATTCTTGTTAATTTGGTGTCCTCCAGTGGATCCCTGCCCCAGTGTGGGTTGCCTGCAGACACAGTCCTCCTGCTACTTGTTTTTCACAGCTTTTGGTGTGTTGGGGTGTTTTTGATCAAAGAAGTTTTCTGTATTAGGTCAGTGTTTTGCCAAATTTACAAGAAAAACAGTTTAGCTCTGATTTTCCAAAGAACCATTCAATGATTTTTTTTTAAAATGACCTACTTCTGTGTTACTTGATTTTCTCAGAACTGTGTTTTTAAGATCATGTTCTCTTGAAAGCCTTTTTGTACAAACAAACTGAAAGCCGTTCTTTCAGTTTGTGCTTTGCATCAAACATTTTCTTCAACGTGTAGGATCAAAGTGATGACTTTTGTGTCAGGACTGTTAACTGCCCGGAAAATCATCTGGGAATACCATCTGGGAATTGTCAGTACTAAAATCTCCAAACCAGGTGATAAGATCAGCACTTCACTTGCTACTGGTGTCCAGTTCCTAATTTGACCCACCACTGTTTCTCCTGATCTTTTTATTTTTTTCTCTTGATTAGTGATTTACTACATTTTTGTCAAATAAAGTGAGGGCAAAAGTGCTTGGGCCTTTTTATATTTTTGGCTGAACTTTTTACCTGACATAGGATCATATTCTTCTCCTTTTTTCCCCCTTACAGATTTCCAACAACTAGTTATTTTCTTTTGAGTTTTTCAAAGAAGCAGTGTATTTGTGAACAAGGTTCAGTTTAGTTCAGGATCATCTGAATTCTCTCTCACTTCTTACCAATTCTGCGAATGTACATGTTCAAACCTCTTATATTAGATGTTTGCTTGGTTTACTCGGTAGTACAGAGATGATACAAGCTGTTCAAATTTAATTGCTTTTTTTGTATTTCTTCACTGGGATATTTTCTTGTTTCTGATGTTTCAAAGGGAAGACAAAAGAACAGGGAACAGGCAGGGAACTGTTCGCATGTAAATGATGAATCACGTTGTTTCTGCACATCAATTTACTGTCACAGTCTCTTTCTGTAAATATCTATTTTATTCCTCCCTTGTAATGCTGTCAGTGGGCAGCATCAGAAGAACTCATTCTTCTCAAGAGTCTTGTACATTGAGTCAGAGGGATAAATACAACCTGGTAGATCCAAATGTGATAAGGGGTCTGATGGTGAAGGCAGACAAAACTTCTTGCTCTGAAAGATTTACAAATCAAGATTGGTTCCATGTATCATAATGCAATTAGATAAAAACAGAATAATAACATCATAACACCGACTAACACAAAAGTTATTATACAATGTTTATGAGACTTTTATTTTCAAGAGAGGATCAGACCATATCATAGTATCCACTTAGGATGGATCAAAATTTCATGCATTGACATTAATTCTTGGTAATGGAGAAGATGAATTTCATCACCACATTAACTCTGAACAGGAGGCTTCCCATCGGTGTTGCTAATAACTATAACCTCCCTCTGTGCTGATGGTCTCTGGCTTAATGCAGTTCATTTCACAGCAACAGATTAATTTTTTTTAAGTATTTGATAGAGCATTCATGTTGCCTTTTATACTGCCATCATCATTTCTGTAATTTGGAAGTTGAGTATGGGATAATAGTAGGAAAGCTTTTCTTCTCTCCCAAGAAAACCATGCACTAGATGTGGCAGAGAAACCCCTGCATGAACTGTGTGAAAGTAGAAGTAGCAGTGGAATTACACAGGTACTTGTACCTGTACATACTACCTGTAATTCTGCCTGTTGGTTGAGCTGAAGTAGAGTCACAGAATCATAGAATCACTTAGGTGGGAAAAGAGCTCTAAGATCAACAAGTCCAACCATTAACCCAGCACTCCCAAGCCCACCACTAAACCACATCTCCAAGGGCTGTATCTACACATCTTTTAAATATCTCCAGGGATCATAACCACTTCTCTGGGCATCCTGTTCCAATGCTTGACGAGCCTTTGCATGAAGCAAATTTTCCTGATAACCAATCTGAATATCTCCTGGTGCAACTTGATTTCCTCTCATCCCACCCTTTGTTACCTGGGAGAGGAGACCAACATTCACCTGGCTGCAACCTCCTGGCAGTCATAGAGAGCGATAAGGTCTCCCGTGAGCTTCCTTTTCTCCAGGCTAAACCCGCAAGCTCCCTCAGCCATTTCTCCTAAGTGAGAAGGTCTGGACCTGTGCTCCAGACCTTTCACCAGCTGGAATTTTTAGTCTCTTTAATAGCAGGGGGTCTTCAAACAGTCAGAAAAGGAATTGCAATCAGTAGGAAGTGAAGCAATGGCCAATTCAGGTGTCTCCCCTGTATGCATATGTACTAGAGACATTTTAGACAGAAGTATCGTGAAGGTATAATGGGATTTCAACTTATTGAACCAAGAATACCCTCCCTCCACACTTAAATTGAATGGGATCACTTGGACTTGGTAAAAGACTAGCAGAATGCTTGTGTAGAACTCTGAACAGAAGGTTGTAGCTTAAAGGTTTGGCTTTCAAATCACTGGACTGGTGAATTTGCCTGTGAGGGATGAGCAAAACACCATCTAAAGAAATTCTCGAGAGTTTTGGTTTAAAAGTAGTAATACAGGTCACTAATTCCGGTAGATTTTAGGTAATGATGGCAGAACTTCAGCAAATCTCTTCCCAGGCCCTAAACTAACATACATCAATAATAAAATACAGAGTCTAGAATTGAGTGAGAAGAAGAAAGCAAACAGCATAAGTAAATTCATTATGCAGTTTGTTAAATTCAGTGAAATCAGTATTACATATAACAGAGTAAAACTTAAGGCACATTTTAAATGTCACATAAGTGGTTATCTCCACAGGCTGTCTTACTAAGGTTTCCCCTTTCCACTCCTCCACACCTTTCCTTTTAACATTACTGCACCTGCTTTGTAGTTGCTGTTTTACCTTCTGCCTGGTGTAAGTTCAGTGGAACTACTGCTGCCTCTTCTCCAACACAGCCCCAATCCTCTTTCTTGTCCTATTTTGTAGAAATGGTTCTTCTTTTTAAGTGCATAGTTTCTGATCATGTATTTGATGGTGCAGCTGGGCTTTTAGCAGGGATGTCAATGAGAGTGTCAGAAGAAGTATTTTTTTAAGTTTATGATGAAAAGAACAGTGAAATCAAATGTTATATAAAAAGTGTTACGAAGCTAAAAAGTGTTACGAAGCTAAAAAGTATTGCGAGTGTTCAATAGTGTGCAGGCTTTTTTCAGCCTCAGAGTATTTTATTGCAACCAATATAAACACCTTTGTCTGTGAATCTGTGGGTATGTGCAAATTTATGTGTGCTCCAGAAAAGGCTGCTGGATTAAAAAGGATTATTTGAAGCAATACAGAATAAATGTCTCTCTTTCATCTTGATCTGTACTACTTTTATATTCCTCACTAATGTAGCATTTAGGAATTTAGCCTGATGCTGCAGCTGCAAATTATTCCAAACTTCCACTGAATCAAAGAAAAAACTATATCCCTTTCTTCAGCTAATGCCAAAGGTGAATTTGGTGCAGTGGAATTAATTGGATGCTACATTAAGAACTGAATAAAGGTTTGTGTATAGTTATTTTTCTGTTTTTATTGTAAATTTTAACAGACTAAGTAGAAGCACAAAATTGTTGCAAAGACCCTCATCCAAAGTCATTTTACTGTCAAACTCTGGGAGGCTACAGGTGGCATAAGATCCCAGAGATAGCTCTGTCTTTCTAGGCAGTTGTGCAATGTCTCTGTAGCTTCTCTTGAACTATAAACAGAATTATCACTGTTTCCTGTCCAGGAGGTAGATGGTATATCAGGGAAGGTATGAATCCACACAGTAGGATTTCATGTCTTCCAACGCAGCAAAATCACTGGAAGACTGAAGGCTGGAGAAACTGAATTGTGAAGATTGCCAAAAGTGGCATCGTGGTTCAGGCCACAGTCCAAAGTTCAGGCCCAGGGAGCTGACCTATTGCAGCATATTTGTACATATATGTACAAATATGTCTTTGGGAATGAACCTACTGCAGTTTCTCTTGTGTCACCTTCCCATCCTGCCTTGACACCAAGACATGGTTTGCTATGTCTGGATGCTCTACTTACCTTGCCAGGTGGTGTCTATGAAACAAATGGAACTTGGGAACTAAGGCTGTTTTTCATCCTCTTTTTTCTCACGGTGGGATCCTCTTGCCTTGTGTCATTAAGCTAGTGCCAGATGCCAGCTGATGTGCTGTCCAGTCCTGCCTGGGCTGTGGCCCAACCATGTCACCCTACAATCCTCCAGAGCAGCCATGCTCCTAAACCAGTCCATGCCTTCCTGCATCTAAACTTTATTCCCAGGGGCTACTTCACACACTGGTTTTTGTGTGAATAGCACTGTCACACAAACCCTGGCTTCATCATTTCTCTGATTCCTCATGGGATAGGCTTCCTTTCTCTCCTTAATGAGTGAAATTCCCGCATCTTCTTTTGAAGATGTCAATCGTGTCACTGTCTCCAAAGTGCTGAGCTTTGTTTGCTGCCTCAGTCCTCAGGCTCTCATCTGCTTCTTCCAAATAGTACCAGCACCATAAGTCATTTTTTTTCTTGTATTAGAAAACATATTTCAGAAACAACACAGCTGCCTGAACTGCCTCATGTCATCAGCAGCAAGATGAACAGAAGAAATTGTTTCACAGAAAAGAAATTTTGCTCATGATGAAATAGCACATCTATCTGGGGAGGTGATAGGTGGGTTTTACAACAGTATGAAATCTGATTTGGAGCTCCTCTTGACATTTGTTGAGCAAATTTCAAATTTCACAGCAAATGATAAGCATCTTCATAGCTACAGTAGCATATGAACTTAAGTTCTAGCCAAGGTGAACTGAATCTACTGTCTGTAAAAAAATAAGATTTAGAAAAATGCACCTTAGAAACAAAAATTGTCTTCAGCAACTGGACTGCAAGAGAACAGGCAGGCCTGTCAACTACCAGGACATGGCTGCCATTGCAAGGGCTGAGGACATTGGAAATGCCTCTGACTTTTCAGCTATTTTCTTGTGACACACCATGATAGTGGCTTTGGGGTTTCACCAGGCATGCACAGAACATTTCACAAGGGACAGAAACACACCATGGTCCTTAAGTGCATTTTCCACAAAACAATCTCCGACATCCGAACCCTCAACTTTCAGGGTGCTCTGTAAAACAGCTTTAACAAATCACTAGATGAGATACATGGATATTAAATAACCAGATACTAAAAATCATCCCCTTCCGTTGTATGGCTAATTGGGGTGTTCCACTAATCTCATGCCACCCAGCTTTCATCAGACAATAAGTACCCCTTTCCCACACCCCCTAATTTACCAGCAATTTTTACCTTGTGTCTGCCTTTTCTGCTCAGGTGTTCACTTGGTCTTCCTCACAGAGCATCTTTATCTCCAGACTGACCTCGATTTCATTTTACTGCTTCTGTTTCAGGTCTGGAGAGGGTCGGTGTCCCAGACAGCATCTCCATTTTCACACCTGCAGTAAATGTTGTTACTGCTCTGCAAAACCCCCTCAAATGTGGGCTAAGACCATCACAAACTTGTACACATGCAGAGGAGGGGAAGGCAAAAACCCAAAACCTTTTATTGAGGAAAATGAAGCCAAAAAATCATGATCCTGCAGCAAACCCTCTTATTTTTGTTTCCCCTCTTACACTCAAACCTGTGGTTTCCCCCCTTGCTTGTCGTGCTGCCGGCAGCCAGCAGGTTGTGCTGAGGGATCAGTTTTCTCTTTCAGGGACATGCAGACACCCGCTTGCCGATGTTGTGTTTTCCCACCGGCAGTACAAGAACTTGCTTGTCTGCCCAAGACTGGAAGCACTTTGCCAATAAGTGGAGCGGGGATACAGTTTCCCCATCAAAATAACAGAGCAGTTTGTCACTGTACACAGTATCCCACGTACTGCCAAGGCCTCTGTTAGACAATTCGAAACAATCCCTAGTGACAGCGAGGATATTTCTTGGGAACGGGAAGATAATACAGCAACTTTCTTACTGACAGTAGGCACTTTCTTCCAGCAATAATAAAAAGCCACACTAATGAGAAGAAGGATGACTGAGCCATGCCAAAATAAGCAGGGATGAAATAGGGTCAGATGCCAGGGATGGAGCCTTTGTCCTCTGTGTTGCCGGCGATCATGCTCACCTCAAGCTCACAGCAAGCAAGTTCAATAAAGCCCAACAGGTTTTTTTAAGCAGACAAAAGACAAATGTCCAAATCATAATGAGCAACTCAATGATACCTTTATAAAATTTTGTAGCAGCTTATGTTTTTTACCACCACAAGAGGGTGTAAAGCAAAAGGAAGAACCAAACGAGAGGCAGCCCAAGCCAGTGAGGTGAGGTGTTACAGCAGGCATAAGGGTAGACATATGGTGCCCCACCGCCTTCCCTGTCAACATTCCCACAGCAAGCATGCCAGGAAGGATTCTAAAGAAAGATGTAATTGAATACTTTTTTGTGGAGTTTTGTTTTCAGGCCCAGAAACCAAACGTTTGGCAGTGCATTAGGCGCTGAAAGCAAGAGCACAGGCTGAGATCACATTAAAACTGTTTCCTCAGGTTGTCTTCACAACTCCCTGTCTAGCAGGAGGTAAAAAGAGAAATCATTGCTTGGTGGAAGCAAAGGTATAACTTTGTGGCAACCTGAGCCAAGCTAATGCTCTCCTTCTGAAAGGAAAAAGTTCCCCTCTTCCCTCGCACTTACGCAGCCCTTCTTCCTTCTGCTTCTGCCTACAGAATCCCTTCTGAGGACTCTGTCAGGCACATTGCCTCTCCATAAGGCAATTTTAGTTATCATCACTGTAGATGAGTATCCAGCTTGCTGTGTCTGTTCCCTGCTGCCTGACTTGGCTGAGCTGACAGAGGTGCCAAATGTCGAGCTGATTAGCCCAAGGCAAGCAGTGGGAGCATGTAGGAGTTGCAGGACAAGAGGGGACAGAGATAGGAACGTTCTTTTTTTCAGCTGAGCCCTTAGGACTAGCTCATTTCCTAGGAAACACACCTTCACCATACTGCTACCTGGCTGGCATATCCAGTTAAACTGAAACCCTTCTGACAAAAATACCTACCTTATTTTAATTGAAACAGGCTGCTCAGCGAGCTTAAGAAAAAAAAATCTAGTAATATCCCATACCTGTCAGAAGAGAGTAATCTTCCTAAAGGGTGCCTACAATAACCAAATAAATAGAGTTAAGTAATTTAAAAGCAGTTTCAAACATTGCATTGCAAACTAGTAGAGGGCATTCCTCAGTCAAAACATTTGTTGAGTCTTCCTGGTTCCAGATTATGCAACTTAATAATAATATTAGTCCCACAGGGAAATTGCTTGTTTAAAGAACCAGCAAAAATTTATTTTATTTTATGGCAGTAACTGAAAAATCTGCAATGAAAATAGAAAAGAAAAAAAAAAAAAAGGCTGAGCAAAATATTCTCTCGTTTCAATGTTTAATTGACAAGTGCAAACATAAGGCTCTCATTCTGCAAGATGTGTGTATCATTCCATGAAAATCAATTCACACGTGTAGGCAACAAGCAGTAAAAAGGCAGCGCTGAGTGCCAACATTGTGCTGTGAGTTTTAAACCAGTGAAGAAAAAAAAGGCTCAGCAGATAAAATACCAGATTTGGATTCCATGTACTTTCATGGTGCTGCAGGCCTGCCACTGCCTGATAGAAGTCCTTGCAAATATTCCTCTGTGCATGACTTTTCCTCTCTACACAGAGCACAGTGGGATAGACACACCCGTTCTTCCTTTGGGCCAGTCTTCAGCACTGAAAGTTTGGCACAGGAACACTGCTATTTGTATGCACAAAATGGCTTTTCACCAGGTAAGGTATTTTGCTAAGCACTCATAAAGAAGATGACTTACATTAATCTCTGCTAGACTGGTGGTAGTTTTTCTTCATGTGGGAGTAGGAGATGTGTTTTCATATCCTCTTTTTATTTTTAGTTGGGAGAAGATAAAACTGCCATAAGAAACTTCAAGAGTCAGAATGATTTGGGCAAGTCCTAAGGCATCTAGGACACAGGGAGTGGCTCCTAAGCTATGGTATGATGACACAAACTGTTTCCCCTAAAGAAAGGTCATTCACCTACATCTTCAAAATGGACCTCATGTGGACCAGATGGGGTGCATAAGCTTCAGACACTGGTAGCTACTTTTCCAAAGAAATGGATTTTCTCTGTGACAGGCTGAGTCATCTAAAGTCAACCATTTCCAGATCATACATCATGGTTTTTGAGCTATCAATAAATTACATGCATATTTCATCTTCAACATCTTTAATAAATGAAGTAAACTCAGGCCCTTGGTTCGTTACAATTAGTTACTTTTGAATGACTGAACAATTGGGTACTTTTGAATGACTGAGTAAAACAGGCTCAAAGCCCAAAACCTTATAAATCTTATAAACCACTCCTTTTGGATTTTTATCAGGAGGAAATAAATTAGGAAAATATTCATTTTTCCAGAGCAGACAAGTCTTGGAACTTCTCCCATAGCAAATTTCAAGGAATGTAGTACTCTTTTCAACAACTTATAATTTTTTTTCAGTGTTGAAATGCTTGCATTTGGCAAGCTCAGCTCCTACTACCCTATGCAGAGATGTGAATTTCAGCATGGTCTTAGCTCCGAGCTTTTTCTGTTCTATTTTCCTTTTTTTCACCTCGAATTTTATTTCAATTCAGAATGAGGACAGTTTTTTAAAAAATGCGATAATGTTTCAACTTGAAGCAAACCAAAGTGGCATAAATCTTCAAGCATCAAGGAAATGCTCACTGACATCTTAAAATGTCTGCTGATTTGAAATGCCCCACAGAAAACAGGAAATTCCACTTTGGCTCTACTACTATAAGAAAACCACTTTGGCTTCCTGTGAGCAGAAAGACATAACTCCTATAAATGAAGTAAACTCGGGCCCTCACTTCGTTGGTTACAACTGGTTACTTTTGAATGACTGAACAATCAGGTACTTTTGCATGACTGAGTAAAAAAAGGCTCAAAGCCCAAAACCCAATCACAGTACATGGAGCTCCTCTCATAAAAATATGCTTACATGGGCTCCTTTGCTACTTGAAGAGTTTAAAAATACAGATTTTCTTATTAAATCTGTAATAGACATGTAAGTTTACAGACTCACACAATTGGTGTAGTACACCCATAATTTTTCCAAGTTAGAAATGATTTTAAATTCTCAATTTCCACAGAGTTTTAAATCAAATACCATGTTTTTTCTTCCCCTCCCTTCTTGATTGTCCCAAACCAGCCTTTTCTCTCAATATGATGGTTTCCTCCAAAATTCAAATTATTTGCAAAAAAAGAGAAGTAGTACATTATTCATTCCAGTTTATTCCTGGTATCAGTTTGGGTAGAGTTAATTTCTTCTTCAGTAACTGTTACAGTGCTGTGTTTGGGATTCAGATTGAGAATGGTATTGATAACACACTGATGTTTTGTTCTTTTGCAAAGCCATGTTTATCCTAAGTCAAGGATATTTTTCCTTGTCTCGTGCTCTGCCAGTGAGGAAATACACAAAAAAACAAACTGGCAGGGAGCATAACTGGGACAGTTGACTTGAACTGACCAAAGAAATATATTCCACACAGCAGAACATCATGCCAGGTGTATAAACCAGGGGGAACTACCTGGAAGGGGGGCCTGACCTGGGTTTGGGAACACGGGTCTGGCCGGTCAGTGGGTGGTGGGCAATTGAATTGCACATCACTTGCTTGAGTTTCTTTCCTTTTTATTATCATTATTATTATTTACTTCTATCATTTTATTTTACTTTATTTTAAATTATAAAACCGTTCTTGTTTCAGCTTACTAGTTTTACTTCAATTCTGCTCCCCCATTACACAGGGATGGGAAAGGAAAAGAGAGGGAGGTGAGAAAGCAACTGCATGGTGTTTTATCTCCAGCTGTACTTAAAACCATGACAAGGTGAAACCCTCGTATTGACTGAATCATCAAAGCTAGCTGTAAAAATTATTCACAATCCCTACAAGAAATCTCTTCCATCATAGGAAAGGAAATGTGATCCCACCTCATTCTGGTATCTCATGAGATGTACAGCACCAGAACAGGGAGATTTGATTTCCAGAAAAGCTGCAGAAACAGTTGAAATTAGGTATTGTTACCAAGAATTCCAAAATCTCCATTGCTGAACTTGCTGCACCAACTGGCTTTACTGACAGAGGGAAAACTGTGCATGTGCACATATCCACACACATGTCCTTCTCCCAAAAAAGTATATGAAACGTCCTTTGAGGCAGATGGTTAAAGACTTCCTGATATTCACACACTAGGGATGCACAGCTCCCTACACAATGAGTCAATAGTGCAGGTCTTCCAAATCCAGACCAAGAAATACCCGTTACTCCAAGCATCACTGAGCAGAGCACACACTTGTCCAAATTTCTCCTGTTGAGGTGGCTCCCCGCTGTAGCAGTCAGCTTGTGCGTAATTCTGTCTCCAGTTATGGCTTTCATGCTGCTGGGCACCCCCTTGTGATAAATCCAGGCAAAAACTGTCACAGTAATTAGCAATGCCAGAAAATTAATCCTGTTTCACTGCAATTTTCACTTCACATTTTCCACGCTTTCCATTATTTTGAGTCTAAATAGCAACTGAGTGGAGTTAAACTTCTGCCACAGTACTTGCATAAAACACATACGTTTGTTTTCCTGAACAAATAAATTTGTTAAAATTATAACTGGGATTAAAGTAAGCCCATTCAAGAATTTTCTGTTCTTTCCTAAACAGTGATAGAGCCCATTCTCAGCAGGTCTCCAAAACCTCAATAGTTCAACAAGAAGTATCTACTGACAATTAGAAAGAGAGTAATTTAATAGCAATTTCAGGCTATGTAATCTGTCAGAACCAATAGTAGAGTTTGGGCAGTCCAAGGACATCTCTTTGTCTCTAGATTTGGGAAAGCTGATTTGTACATACTTATACAAGTGCAGTGTGAAAAGAGCCAACACAGCAGTTACAGGCCACATAGGCTTTTCTTTGTATACTGCAAATCTACCTCAGCAAATGGAGTTGACTCGGACTTTGCTCAGAACTGCAAGGCACTGACTTGTATGGCCCAGCTCAACAGGACACTTAAGCATGTGCTTCTTTTCAACACCTAAGTGATGATGCTTTTGAAGGAAAAAGGTGTTTACATGCTTTGTTTTGTGAGAAACCCACATGTGTGGTAGAAAATCTACATGCAATTTGACCTTCAATATTTATCAATTTATCAATTACTTAGCACCAGGGAGTTAAAAATGAAATGGACCAAGGAGATTAATCCCTACGCTCCTAATTTTCAGGGTGCTCTCAGCAGTAAATTAACAGCATTTCAATGGGAATGGTGGAAGAATTATTCAAAAAAAAAAAGAAAAAAAGAAAAAAACCTACCTAAAACTGGGCTACATTTTTAAGATGCAATTACTCCAATCCAAATTGCACCAGGTATTAAGCTTGCTTAACTTCTAGTTAGAATTAGTGAAGTGATAAAATCACCACTTATATGATGATTTCCTGAAAAGAATAGCTTTTAAACTATCCAGGGGTTTGTGTCTCCTTCCCCATTTAGTCATTTTTCATCTATTTCCTTGCCTCTATTTTAAAAGAAAATCTGCTGAGAATTAAAAATGCAATATCAACAGTCAAACTAAGCACTACACAGGTGGAAAAGATTTCATATGTTCCCACTATCTTCTGTTTTCTCAATCAAGTTATGATAAAACATAAAATGTATAAAGACAAATGAGTATGGCTGCATCTCCATAGTGCATTTCGCTTTAAAAGACAAACTGTATTGAAAAGTAATGACAAAGAATATCTTTATGAAATAACAACAGAAGTGCAGATTGCTGCAGTTCCTGTAGGCATAAATTTGGGAATGGTGGACTAATTCTTGCTTTTTAAAATTTGGCACTCTGAAAAATTCCTGATACTGCAGAAGAGGGGAAGGCAAAAGCCCAAAATCTTGTACTGAGGACAATGAAGCCATAAAATCATGATCCTGCAGCAAAACCTCTTATCTTTTTTTCCCCAAAGGGAAATCTTGAAACTTTCTAGAAAACTTTTTTCAGGCCCTAAAATCATCTAAAACTCAAAGCTAGAAAAGCAGAAGAAAGAGTCACAGCAGATGTCTCAGGGTAGTCTCAGCTGTAGAGCCATTACTGTGATCTATAATGGAACACAAAATAAAGAGGCATTTCAAGTCAATCTGTAAGCACTCACAGCTGGGTAGGCTTGGTCCACATGTGCCTATTTATATTAGGAAATTCAGCATATATAAATATATAAATAAAACATCTATACAGTACATAGTCACATTCATATAAGCCATAAAATTACATATATTTACAAAAATATTTGAAGCTTTGTTTTACACTTCCATGTCCACATTAGGAGTACAGTTATTTAGCTTCTGCCTTGTGAATATGATCAGCTTCGTTGAGTTGGACTCTGGGATGTACTTGTACCTTATATACTCCCAACTGTCAAAAATAAGTAAGAACATAATCTTCCAAGGAATTCAGCCAAGTCCATAAGAAAAATTGAAACTTGTCTCACTGAAGAGTAAATTACATGTTAGCAAAAACTGAGAGATCTCTTCTTCATGTAGAAAGACAGTACCTTCTTGGTCTGGACCATAAATAAATTTAAAACTCATAAAACATCAGGCAGAACCCAAATCGGGTGCCTAGCAGTATCAACTCATGCATAATTACTCTTCCATTTGTCTCAGTTTAAACCGGTAGAGTGGTGAAAGTAAATGGGTACAGAGATGAAAATGTATCCATCGGGTCACCTTAGAGGGTAAAAAGGTAGAGTAGACAACATTCTGTTGGTATCAGTTTAGCTTCATTTCAAGGTAAGTTGTATGGTTAAAACAGTCCCAAGGTTCTCATATTTAAAGAGTACATATTACAAAGTTCTGTGTCCTCCAGGAGCAGGACACTTACAATTTTCTTCTCCAAAAACTGAAAAACGTTTCTTTGCTGCTTTGATAAATAGTCTTCTTATTTATGCAGGCCACAATCAGGTGTGCTTTTTGGGGAACTTGGGCAAGAAACTTGCCCTTATGACATTAAATGAGTTCTGCAAGGCCATTCAAAACTTTGGCGAACAGGTTGTTTTCTTTTTGAAGCACACTTGCAAAAAACAAATCTCAAGATACAGCAGCTTAAATTGCTTGTATGTGAAGACCTGTGGAGAAAAATATTGCCACGTGCCATTAATCAAATAGCACTTTCAGTGATTGGCTGTGGAGTTATCTCTTGCTCCTCACTATTCTCGGTGGACATGTCCTGGACCTCCTGCTGCTGGTAAATATCTTGGACCAGCATGATGTTTGTGCTCCTCCACTCTCTGTACTTTGCTGCTGTCAACTTTGGGTCCTCTAGCAACTGGTTAATTGTGGCCAGGTCATGTTCCTTACACTAGAAAGAGAACAAGTGGTTATTTCCATAGAAAATGACCAGACAATTGTCCCTAACAAAAACACTCTGAGAACATTACACTCATGTCACCAAGAGATGGCCAATTACCCCATCCTCCTGGCAGCTTGTTCCCATTTTTAGAGCATAGGTCATCAAAGTTATGTCTACAGAAAAATTCTTCCCAGTTAAAGGTAAGTTATGATTTCATCTAGATTTTTTATAGGCTTCGTGACAAAAGTTGGTGAGAGAAATTCATGTGAAAATTACACATTGTTATGCTGTCTCTCAACAAGACAGTACTTGCATGAATCTAGACACAACAGCATTTATTTCTGTAATTCACAGCAGTTCTAACTTTCTCAAAAAAACACTTATTCAGTGTAATAATTGTCTCTTCTCTGGAAAGTGGACTGAACATAATTTTGGACATAATATGTGCACTGGCAGTAGAGTGGCTGCAGTACATGTGGCTGCCATCTAACACCAGCTACTGCTAATAAATCTGGTATTGACTTTTAGGCAAGAGCAGCTCATCCCATGTATTGCAGGCACCCTTATTCACTCGTAAGATGTGAGCAGTGACTCATTCAGGGGCACTGAGACTCTCTGTGTCACAGACGGTTAAGCTTAGGAGGGACGTCTGGAAGTCATTTCCTCAAACAGAGCCACCTGCTTCCAGGCTGTCTAGGATTGTGTGCAGATGACTCTTGAATTTCTCCAAGGATAGAGACTCAACAGCTTCCCTGAACAACCTGTGCTTGGTTACCCGCACAGTAAAAAAAGTGTTTCTTGATATCCAGGGGAAACCTACTGTGTTTGAGTTTGAACCCATCACTTCTGGTCCTGTCACTGGGCACCACTGAAAATAGCCTGGCTCTGTCTTCATTACATCCTCCTTTCACACACAGATGTTCTTTGATGTCCTCACAAGTTGTGGCATAACAATCCAGTTTGCTTTTCCAGTCCATACAGCCTATCCATGCAATGGACCACAGGATAGAGAAGGCCCTGTTAGCAGGTATGATTTCTTAACGAAGGCGCTATGCTGCACCAACAAATCTTGACTACTTTTGCCAGGCTTCCTCCCTCCAGTTTGTGTGTGAAAGCAATGGAAGTTTCAACCATCTTCTCCTGTTGCCACACATTCATCACACCCAAGGACACCCTGTGCTGGTAGGCTGCCTGAAACACACCTTGAAAGTACTCCTACACATTCATTTCACCATCTGATAGCAGCAATCAGCTGTTTATATATCCGCATCCCACTACTACTCTAATGAACCTTCAACTGCTCCAATTTCTGTGGTGCTTTAGCTGCTTTTTAAACCCAAAAGCTCGTTCAGCAGTATTTTACACACGTCCTACCCTCAAGACCCAGTGCCAGCCTTTTTAAGAAGACTTCTGGCATTGATGCAGGGATACGTGCAGTTAGCTTAAGAGAAGAAGAGAGGAGATAGGGAGGTGGAAGGGAGAGAAGTATTTCTATTGGACAAACTCGGCAACAAAAAGTCATGTCGTGGAATTTCTCCCGTAGCAGTGAAACTATCTCCCACATTCACTAAGACTGTGATGCATTTGCACATAGCTTCCCTCTTTTCCAAAGTATTCAAAACATGTTTTGTTAATGATATATTGTGGCAGCAACATTAATCTGTTGTTAAATATGTGGAGTCAAAAGTCTAAAATTAAAATTGCATTGAGACTTGTATAAATCACTTCTCAAACTAATAGGTTTTTAATTAAAGCAGAGTATATATGGATCAGAAGCAAAAAATTCCTGATTTTTAAGTTTTCAGTAGATCATTTGCAATTATCTTATGTCTTATATTATACATTAAGAAAATTAACTTTAAAAGCACATAATTCCACTGATGTAAAGAATATGGCACTTTCCCACTGCAGGCACTTGACTTTCAGACAGGCTAACTTAAATACTGCTGTGTACTTAAATACTTAAATACTTAAAGACTCTGTGTCTATGAGAAAGTGTCTGTGCATTTTTACTTGTCTCGTCAATACTTCAATTTCTTAGTTTGAAGAAAGGAAAAAAAATAAATAAAACCAAAGAGATCAACACATTTTATGTGTTATGAACACTCCAAAACTTATTTTTCCATATTAAATACCAGTGTTAGACAAGCCTAAGTTAATCACAGCTTATGTGATACTCCCATGCTAAATCAATACGCTGTTGTCCTCCTTGCTCATGTCTGACATTAAGGCTTCCATTCAGCTCCATATTAATGAAAGGGACTGTCCCACAAAATACAATGCCGTTTTGCCCTATCTGGTTCTTAGATTAAATAGTGAGGCTCCTGTCAAGGAAAGCCTTTGAGAATGTTTCTGTATGTGGTTTCCTATCCTATAAAATAGGTAAACCTTTTAAACTAAATTTCTGCTATGTGGGGGACTCACTTTGTTGCTGATGCAAATGAATACTTCTGTAGTCACTGCCACATCACTGAAAACTCCTTGATACTAAGGAGAGACTCAGCAGGTCTCACATGGAGCCTAGAAGAATGCCTCTCTTCCCCACTCTCTCTACAATTGTACTTTTCAGGAATTTCTAAACAGGCTGAGGTGCCTAACCCAAGCCTGCCATTGTAACTAATAAACCAATGATTCTGCTGACAGGATAAGTATTTTAGAATCATAGAACTGCTAAGGTTGGACAAGACCTCTAAGACCATCAAGTCCAACCATTTTACATGCATTTCTCCAGCTTACAGTGCCTGAAGCCAAATACATCCATTTGAAACAAGATACTCAATTCCTGCTTCTAATGCATATGAAAAGAAACAAGTGAAGTCCCAAGTTTGAATTTATTTTTTTCTTCTCCTTACAATATAAATGCATGGTTAAGCTTTTTGTTTCCCTCAGTACCATTCAGAAGCAGGCTTTGAAATCCCATGATACTTGATGCTGGCAAGAAAACCACTTCATAAATTCCCATATTCCAGACAGATTTACTGGCCTTTTCATAGAACATCTCCTGAAGCCCTGTACCCCTCCAGTTCGTGACATACTTCCAACATAAAAGCAGGATGCTTTTGTTATTAAAAATATTTTAGTTACAGGAGGTCTTTACAATGGTTTTGGCACATCCTGTACATTCTCTGATAATCACATAAGGAAAACTTTTTTTGGCTCAGGGTCATTTTCATGTGCTTTATCATCAATGTACTTTGTCTGCTCTTCCTTTTTTAAGGTTCCCCTGTTTATTGCATTTAGCTGTGCTTGCAAGTTTTCCAGTTAACTAAGAGTTTTCTTTATTAAATTTTCCAAATGGACTGGAACTTCTGCAAGAAGAGTCCCTCCTGAGCTATTGCCCCTGCTTCCAGTTCAAACTGAACAACATAATGCAGATCAGTATTCACAATGAAGCAGAAAAAAAGAATTCAAAAACAACAAAATTCTCTGGGGCCTTCAGTAAATATGTAATTAGAATTTGGCTGAAGTCTATACTGCTTCTTTTTCAGCCAAACTGGTTTTTTTTCTCAAGTTTTTCTTTGGCAAGATCTGCAAACTCACCTTTAACGTACTGTTCAGCATTCGAATTTTGTGAAGCTTCTCATTAATGGAGGGGTTTTTGCTGCGCTTGATAAATGACTTCCTAAGCTCCTTCTTAGTTGACAGTCGACGATCTCCAATGGGAGACAGGCTTGCTTGCTCCAATGATTTGTAAAGTCGCTCCATCTCATCATCATCACATTTTTCCTGGTCTGCAAAGAAAAGGATAAATTGGTTATGAGAACGTGAATGTGGCAGCAGATAACAGAAAAGTTATGTTCAGCCACCAGGGAGGTTCTCAACCAACTCAAAAAATAATGGTATTAGAGTTAAAACTAAGGGCAATTAGGGTAATTTCTAGGGTAATAATGCCTGTGAGAAAGACATAGTTCCAAACTCACATGTTGTTAAGGATCAGGTAATGATCCAAACAGATGTGAGCCTGTATCTCCATGAATAGAGTGCTGCTTTAACGCTCTGAATATATCACAGACTGAACAACTGTCAGTAGCTCTATGTTTGAACGAAACAACTCTGATAGCATCTACACCTATTCATCCCTCCCTGCATGCTACACACAGCGAATTGTGCTTCTACCGGCAACTCACAGGGCAAATTCTTTTTGGTGTGCTGATTCATCACCAAGTTTTGATAATTATTGAAAACAGAGTTTTAAAAAAAAAAGCATTTAAAAGAAACGTATAAACATTTCAGAGGCCCCAAGAGAAGATCCCTAGAAAACAGATTAAAGGAAGAACCTTTGGTGCATCCAATGTCTTGCCCCTGAGTTTCATGGAGTGCAGCAGAGAATTTGCTTGTAATGCCTCACAACAAAGCCTTGATTACCTCCACCTTAATTATTCTGATGGTTACCAAGCTGCAGGACCATCTTCCAAGACAGAGAGTACATGAAAGGAAAAGCGAGTAAACAGCTGAGGATAGCATAAAATAAGATGAAAATTGAATCAAAGGCACTTCATAGAATAAAACCACCTAAAAATAAACAGACAGAAACTAAAAATGTGCCAGGCATATGTTGGGGTATTTTAGCAGAAGGCCATTTTTAGCAACAAACTGCACAACTTGCTTCTTGTCCTTCAGTCCACATGGTTTCAGTGATCTCTAAAGCAAAATCTTACAGCTATTGCTGTTTTCAGGGTGCTAATGAATCCCTCAAGATCCACTTTGGATAATACTTGGTTTATATCACTGGCAATAGTGGTGTTGGTTCTCAACTGCAGTCCTTCCTATTCCCATTGAACTGGCTGGGCATTTCTTCTTTTAAAGATAAACATTTACTTTTCTAAATCATCTGCAGTCAGCAAATACATTCTGAACAAGTCCTTCTGCTCACTCATGCTGCTGAGAAAAGGCTTCTGCAATATGTCAACCCGCTAAGGAGGCTGCTTCTTATCTTTTCCATGTTTTATAAAGTACAGCATCCTCCTCCATCTCTGTTCTTTCTAAATATTTGGGTTATAAGAAAGGTTTATGATACGCTGCAAATATTTGCCTTCACTGTGTTTCTGGCCTATTCTTCACTACTGTGTGATTATAAAAAGCCTACTGTAACTTGACAAAAACTAAATATAACTTCCAACATTGGTACATTGCTGGGGGAGGAAAAGGAGAACTGTTGTATATTTAACAAGCTGCAGGAAACAGAAAAAAATATGGACGTGTAAGGCATAATACACGGCAGTAGTATTTCCTGAAAGCTGTTGGCACATGCCATGAGGCTCGTAATAACTACTTTCTTGCCTAATTTCTTGGGATGAAATAGCTGTTTGTTTCATTAGCCAGCTTCTGCACAGGACTGGCTCAACTCTGCTGTAGACATCACCCATAAGGACAGTACACAGTAATACTTTGAGAGATTAATTGATTTTTATCAGCTATCCAAGAAAGACTGCGTAAGAAGAAAAAAAGATGCTTCAATCCTGTTCAGCAACTTTTAGATAAAGTCAACCCACAGAGGACTTAAGGTCCCTGCTCCAGACACCTTTTGAGACTAACTCATGACCTTCCTCAGTGTCCTGAAAGGATTACAAAGCAGCAAGCCTGAGAAAACACCCCCACGGAACACTCTTGTTCCATGCTAAATATTCTGCTATATTCCGTGCACTTGTGGGTAACTGTAAAGAGCACAGTAACACTCAGCACAGAAAAAGATGGAGCGAGAGTCAGAAAAGCCCAGGAGAAGGCTCCCAGATTATGCACTTGCCCAGCAAAATGTACTCAACCCCCTCAGACTTTCAAGACTGCTACCTGAAATTCCCTTCCTATTTCTTATTCTTCCACCATTCTCGTACACCAAGAAATTAACCAGGGTCAGGTAATTTCAAAGGGAAAGGAACGTGTCCGATTTGGATGAATAAAGGAAGTGGCAGTAAAGCAACTAAATGGAATTTCAGAAAACTTCTGGAAAACAAGGGTGAATGGAACTTACTGGTTGTGTAGAGCCAGGTATGAGTGGCATAGTACTTTTGTCTCCATCTTTGATTAATTTCAACTATAGTTAAAAATAAAATAAGTATTTTATTTTATCTAAGCATTTGTGCAGAACACTCTTGCTGTTGACAAAGGATATGTCTGCCAAAAAACCTCTATAAACTGAGGCCAGAGTATCTGTTACCTATCTGGAATTTTACCTTCATTGTCCTGAGTACTCCTGAGCCAAGTTCAGAAAGAAAAAGACCATGTTTTCTAGGCTTGATGCTGCCACTGAATGCACTAGATTGATGCTGTGAATCTGAAAGGGGGAGAGGTAATGAAGGAACGGAAAAATTCTGATAAAAGGGAACTAAAACACAATTCTGAGGCTTGATGCCATTTATCTGGAATTTCCCTCTAACAGAAGGTATCACAGACAAGAACAACCTCCCAGAAGTTCAACATGCCTATTCTTCATCTCCTCGGCTTTCAGCTTCCGCTCTCCTGTCAGCCAACTTGTCCCAGGCTGGAGACATTAAGATATTGCGACTCCCCTTCTTGGTGCATCAGTACAGGAGCCTGTCTGAAATCTCAACTTTAATGCTCTTTAGGCCTATGTAAATGAAATAATCCAGAACTTTCAAAAAGCAGCTGTGAAAAATAAAGTTGACTGTTTCCCAGTTGTAAAGATATAGAAATTGGAAATGTTTGGCAGAAAGAGCATTTTGCACTGAAAACCACCTCCAACAGAACATATCTGACTAAATTTACCTTTAATGTAAATATTTGTTCTCCCACTCCGTAACTGGTCTCACAGACCCCCAGTTTTGTATTAATCCCAGGAAAAAAAAAATCTGCCTCTTCCTCCTGTCCTTGCTACTCTTATGAGCTTCTTGTAAGCTTTGCCAGCACCTCTGTTTCTGATTCTGCTAAAATTTTAATGCCAGTGGGAAAGAACACATACACCCAAGGCTGGGAAAAGCAGAGGAAAACAGTCATAAATTATTTTGCCCTTACCTACCTATCCACCCCCTAGCCCTTACCCGTAGTGGTAGTAGACTTTTCGATGGGAAAGTCACCCCAGGGAAATCACATCTCCCACATAGTTAGGGAACAGAAAATACAGAAAAAAAATCTATTAGGTGAGCATAACTCAGTCAAACTCCTCACTGGCAAATGTAGAACTAAGGGAGGAAAGATTGGAACAAAATAATAGGAAAATTGTGTTACCACAAACAATTAGATGTTGTTGTCCGACAGTATAGTGGACTCAGCAGTGAGGGGCAGAATTTTAATAAACAGACTGAACTGGAAAAAAACATAAAGAAGCATCTCTTTTTCAGAGGGTTCAGAAAACCATAGCACCATAGTTTTCACTGTGACTTCTAAAGCTTTTTTGAAAAGAAACAAAATAATTACTCAAGTTGCTTCTCTAAACAGTTGTTCTCACCTTAGGCACATTTCTTGGCTAGTCTCAGCCACGATCTAGCTAATTGCTATAACTTTTGCAGAGGGAACAAAGGGGCCAGAGTACACCAGAGGATCTGTTCCGGCTATTACTGGCACAGGCAGACTCCAGAGAGGAAGAGGATGTCAGTAGTGTGAGCAGAAGGAATTGAATGGGTCCAGCTCCTATTTAACCAACTCCTTCCCACAAAACCAACCCAGATAAAATCCAAGAGCTGTCCAGGTTTGAAAATACCAGCACACATCAGATCTTCTACAGCTACTGTGAGCTAAGGTAAAATAAACCAGAAGTGGTGAAATAAGAATGCCTTGCCGAGATGCATTGACATATGATCATGAAACCCTCAGAAAATGCAAGGAAGAAGGATCTTACTGCTATAGTAGTAGATCCCTAAATAAAAACATACATTCCTATTTTTTCATATATTCTCTCCATTCCTGTGGCTTCCTTTAGCTGTTAGAGTTTTTGATCACCATGGTGTTGTATCAGAGTCAGATACCTTTTCTTCCAGTGGTTGCCAGAAGAAACACAAAGGATGGAGAACGTGTCTAGCCATCCTGGAGGGGGCAAGGCCAGCTTCTGGATACAGCGCACGTAGCCAGACAGCTGTTTGTATTCTCAGCTGCTTGTTGTTTACCTTTCAGTTTCTTTACATCACAGGCAACTTAGAATCCTTTGTCACAGTGCATGTAGCAAGCTGGATCACCAAAGTCTTAAACATTCCCGAAAAGTAAATGGACTCATAATGTTGGTCTCCTTTCAAAAGAGTAAACTGACAAACTACCCTTCTTCGTATCACTCTCTGGGATGTAACATCTCCCCAGTAACTGGTGCAGAGAATTAATGCTGACAGTGTTCATAACGCCACTAGGAGTGGTTGGAAAGACTGTTAAAAATATCGCATGTTATGATATATGGCTCCTTGCACCAGACACTCACAGTTGCTTAGCAGACTTCATTAAATAATCTCTGTTGAAAAAATTATCCATCATCATTTGGCTGAATCGGTCGCTTTTCTTATGGAGATTCATCCATTTATTTCTGAAAAATGTTTCTTTCATTGTTTAACTCATCACCAAGGTTTCTTCACTGTTTTTGTACTTTTTCATGGTAAGCTCTTCCCACGAAACCACAGCTACTCTTTATTCCTGCTAGGTACCAGCTTTTCTCACATTGGTCTCCATTTCTAGATTTTGTCCATCGAAAGTGCTCTTCAGTTCTAGAAAATTTTCATCTGAACTCTAGAGTCTCATCAGCTACAGCCAATATGTTAATTTGTGGCTTTACTTTGAAGAATTTGGCCAGAAAACACCATGGGAGGTTTTTTTTATCCTCACCAAGAAAAAGAGAGAGCACAGATACATCCCTAGGTTCTGTGGGGGACTGGGATCAAAGAGGATCAAAGACTATCAAAGAACATAGCTGTTCTGATGACAGCAGGGCCATCTTTATGCACAGGGGCCATGTGCTTTAGGACAAATGTTGACAAAAGAAAGACTTGTCTCCTCCTGGATGCAGTCTCATGACTCTGAAACATGTCAGAAATGCACTATTTAGAAGCACTGCAAAGCAAATACTACTGACTGCACTGAGGCATGCCTTCTTGTTTTGCGTCAGATAACGAGGGTGTTCTTACCAGTTGTTGCAAATCAGGAGAATTTGCAGCTAGATTTTACCCAACAACTTGAATTCATCTCACAGTATTCAGGCACATGCTTATCAGCTAGCAGGAGAGGGAAATTCTTGGGGGATAAGCCACAGAACCAGAATTGCATCCTTTTTGATAACTTTCATTTGGAACTGAATTGTTATTTTACATTTATCCTTCTTTTCCTACCTCATCCTCAAACTGAAGTAGCTTAATCTCCTTGCAAAATATTTCCTTAGTGTTTGCAGTGACCATTGCAGGGGAGGGCCCCACATAGCAGCACTCTCCACACCCAGCCCATAATATGCAGACTGATAAAGGAAAGACAAACCTGTGAATGGTGTATGTTTTACTTGGTCAGCAATGGGTTGTGATGCAGACAAGAACTAGTGAGGTTATACAGTTTCCATAGTGACTGTCTTGATGAAATTATCTATTTCTGGAATTCTCTCAGTGATCATCACTGTGGTTAGGATGGGAGGGTTCTGTGTTCTGCCATCACGGTTGCCTATCAACTAAGCAATGAGCAACAGAAGAATTCATTTCCCCAGGAATAATCTTATCAAAATTAAACCATCTTGCACACTGCAGGAGTATACCAAAATATGCCTTGATTTACATTTTAATCCCATTTTATTGGTTAGTATGATTGAGCCTATAAAATGATACTTTAAGTGATTATGAATGTGTCATGCTAATTCTATGACATCCATTAAAGTATTTGTCACCCTTGCATTACAATGGAAAGCAGTCACCTACACATTATTGCAGGATTTCTGACAATACCAGAGGAATATATTCTAAGGAAAAGTTTAGATTTCTGAAGAGCAACCACTGAATCTTTGTCAACAGGATCTATAAGCCACTATGCCATTTATGACCTACATTCCAACAATCCACTTGAATGTCCCTAGTACTGTTTTCCAAAGACATTACTTTATCAAATTTAACCCAGAAGTCAAAATTACAGAAAACAATATATTTAATATCTTTGTGACATTTTCATTAGGGATTCCATTTCTGCCAGCCACAGCCCTTTCTCAACTTGCAAAGCCAGAATTAGGGGACTTGGATTCCACACTAACTCCAAGTACAGCGCTCTTTCCCAATACATAGAAACAGCACATATGCTCACTCTGGATTTTAATTCTCTCTGATCATCATTGCTGCAGAATTTTCTAGCAGAAAAGCCTACAAAATGGATAAAGTAGGTAAGCATAAAACACTGAGTTAATTTTCAGTTTTGATGAAAACTGTACTTTTCTTAATGTCCCTTTTTTTTTGTGTAAAATCAGAAAAGGTATGACAGCTTAAAGGGGTGCCAGTTTTCTAAGTGCTGATATTTATAAAATGTGGGGGGACTGACAAGATAACTCATGTGCCTCATATTATCATCTTTCAGTGTAAAGTTCACCTACAGAGAAATACCCTGAGTTCCCAACAACTCCAGTGTTGTTTCTTTCCACCACTGCATTACTTTCAGCCTAAGCTCTTAGATGCACCTTTCTATGGCATTGTGCTGAGACAAACCTTCTCTTTCAGCAACAAAGTACTCACTTCAAATCTTTAAAAGGACTTGGAATCATGGGAAGAACTGAGGCACAGGAATAGTATTGTTCCCTTATGTATTATCCCTCTATGCAGAATAATTGTGTTCCAGGAACAACTCTTAGGCTACAACTGCTTTTCATTCAGAAAGAAGCAGCTTTGCTCAAAAGGCAGGAGACCTTTCCTCACTACACAGGGGAGTTATGAACAGTAACAATGACTAGATTCTGGAACCATGCCCCCTTTTCCCTTTGGCAGTACATTTCAGTAAGAGGGTACGGTGCAGATACCTATTTGCTTAAACAAAATGTAGTCTTAATAGATTTCCCAATTCAGGATTTCAGTTGTTTTCTCTTGATTACAATGAAACTTAATGAAGCAAATAGGGAGTATGTACTTTGAGTAAATGCAACAGCACATACTTGTAAAATTGGACTGATTTAACCCTGTGTACACTGACTTAACCCTGCATATTAGTTTTGTTACAGTGTCCATTCTGTGACACACTGTTAAGATTTTGATTCTATCCTATCTAATAAAAGATATCGCATTGGAATAAAGACTGTTAATAAAATTATGTCTATGCTAAATTTATATACAGAGGTTATGATGTAACATAGATACAATTTGAGGAAAAGTTGTAAAGGTACCTACCAACCAGATACTCAATTATATATTTAATATGCAATAAATTAAATGTTATAAATGATGTGCCGCTGGAAAATTCTTCAGTGAAGAATACAGAGGAAGGAAGGGGAAAGGAAGTTAAGGAGACACGTAATTCTTATATTGTATGGCTCTGCAGCAAAAATCTCCTCTCTCATTAGCTCACCTTTGGCTAGTGATCGCTGTCCTGTTGCATCTGGCACAGCTAGACAATGTGTATCTGCACTTAAGTGAGAGGTTTGGGATCCACCATTGGGCTGGGGAAGCTGGCCTTCCTGGCTTTCTGCTGCATCTCCACAGACCACTTCTGGTGGCTCCTCAGAGTGAATCTGTACACAGAATGTTAAAGGCTGATCACCCTCCTCCGTGGCAGAGCTGGTAACCAGGTCCAGCCAGGACTGCCTCTCAGAACAAACCACTTTGGATGTCAAGGAAGATGATGATTCTTGGGAGTTGAAAGTGCTTTCAGGAGAGGAGAGAGAACAAGATGCTTCACTTGACAGAGTTGAGGTGAATGATGACTTCTGCTGATCCTGCTTTCCAGAAACAAAAGTGGGGGAGAGGGGAAGAAAAAAGAAAAATTATTTACAAATTACTCCTGTTTCTAGGTTCTACATGATATATTGATATGCAGCTAAATGACCAAAAACTTATGTTGTCTGGTAACTTATTCATCCAAATAACCTTGTGGTGTGGCAATCAATCTCCTACAGAGCAGTAACTTCAGAAACCAGGAAGCCAAAGCAAAAGAGATATAAACCTGACAATGCCTAGAAATGAGGACCAAGGAAAACTATTATGCTGAATGTAGCCTTCTGTGGTAGGTCTCACACTCTCTTTCTTTCTTTCCTTTGTCTATACTTTATTGGCCTAATCAAGAGTGAAGAAGAAAAATTCCAAATTAGCCATTGAACATGAAGCACTCAGTTCCACCAATGCAATAACCAGAGGTAGACAGAAGGGATCCCAAGCACTGAAGCACAGTAAAGTATTTTTCCTAGTCCATTCAAGGGATAATCATTTACCAGGGTAAGAAGGTTTAGCAGAAATTGTGATGAGATCACCATGATATGAAAGCCAGATTTCTTGCTACTGCAGAAATTTACTCCTTCTGCATGTCCTCTCCTACTACCCAATGCCAGCATCAGAATACCAGATTTAATGTACCAAATTCTGGCAAGTTTCTGTCCTCAATATTTATGTAGAATAGATCTCTGTAAGGATTAAAACGGATGATAACTAGACTGAAAATATTGAAACTTACTGAGGAGGTGTTGCTAGGGAAACCTGGAAAAGCTGAAAACACAGTAAAGGGGGTAGCCGGGAATACCTATTTATAACCCAGTAAATCAGAAATAAGTTTTATTCAAATAAACCAAACCAAGAGTAACAATTTTTTAATTATGATTTTTAAACTCAGCAATTCAGTGTTGTACACTGTAATGTATACTACTTCCTTCTTATATTAAACACAGGAAAGCCATCCTGTACTTCTAATACAGCTACATCACGTAACAAGCAGTCAATTCAGAGGATGAGAAGGACCTATATTGGACTGTGAGCACTATCTGTTTATAGTAGCTTCTTTGTTTTTGTAAATTTTCAAAGTCATTCATAGAATCATCCAATTGTTAAGGTTGGAAGAGACTCTCAAGATCATCCAGTTCAGTCATCCACCTAGCACTACCACTGCAACCCCAAAACCACATCATCCAGCACTGGATTTGGATCCCTCTTGAACACTACCAGGGATGGTGACTTCACCACCTCCCCGGGCAACCTATTCCAATCCCTGATTTCACCAACCTAATGGTGAAAAAAAATTGTCTTATATCTAATCTGAATCTGCCCTTAAGTGCCCAACTTAAAGCCACTTCCTCCAGTCCTGTCACTGTAGGCACAGCCTCCACCTGGCTACAACCTCCTTTTAGGGAATTGTAGAGGGCAATGAGGTCTCCCCTGAGCACCCTCTTCTTGAGACTGAACAAACCCAGCTCTCTCAGGCATTCCTCATAAGACATGTTCTCTGGTCCTTTCATGGTTCCTGTAAGACTCTGTCAAACATTGCAGAACCCCAACATTTTTATTCCTGTATGAAAAGTACAGCACTGTGCTTCAGGTGTGCTTTTGTTTCTAAAATAGAAACCTTCACATGTGCATCCTCAAGCAAAGAACAAGGAGATGCTGTAGTAAACGATGAGTGTTAAAAATGCCCTTGGGAACACAGGTGATATGAAGCATTTCATCTAAGAGCTCCTATCACAAAGACAAATTGTTGAAGCATTTTTAAAGTCAAGCAGAAAAACCGAACAGTAACAGCTCTTTCCCACATGTTGTAGATGGTCCAATTTCAGTTGTTCAAAGCTGGGAAAGGAAGATATTAGATCTCATCTCTATTTTTCTGGCATTTGTCCATATAAAAAAAAAAAAAGTGTTAGTGAAATTAAGACTGTGCCTCACTAAGGGGAATATATTTTTGTTTACATTTTCATTGTGTGTTACTTTAAAATATGAGTGAGAATAAACATGACTGCCAGAAGTTCTTTTTCCCTGCATATGTGTTGTGTTTTGTTTTTTCTTTGGCATGAAAAATGTTTACCTAACTTATTTGAGTGACTCCTTTGGAAGTTTTGCAATGTATATGATAATAAATTTCCATTTGGGGATGTTTTAAAAAGCAGATCATAAGGATTTCACTGGAAATTAATGAGTCTCTAGGTATTTTTTAGAGAAAAATTATGATCATGAAACTCTTCAACTGCTTTTTTGGCCAGTTGCTGCAATCTACTGTCTCAACACATCTGCTGATTTTTTAACTGTATATCCATTCACACATGGACAAATTATCACAGGTGGTTCAGTTTAACTTTTGTCCTACAGATGTTATAATTTACTTGTTTCTCACTTGCTTTTTTTCCTGCACAGTACCCATACCTGTGCATACACATGGTACATCACGACCACTACTATTTTCTTCTGCAAATTTCAAAATGCTTTGAATCAGCAGAGAATAGAACAGCAAGTACAAACTTTCTGCTAGAAGAACAGCAAAGTGTTTGCTGCTCTAAAATGTAAGAGAGGCTATATCTGGGTTTCTATTCGTTTCCAGGCTAATAGTTTTTGGTTTGGAGTTCATGTCAAGAAGTTTGGAGGCCTTTCTGCTTAAAAAAATGAAAAGAAATTAACTCCAGTCCCTGCCTGTGGCATTCTTGACACTGAGCTGAGTTGACAGGTTAAGTGTCACTTCCAGTAGCAATTTGAGAAAATTGAAGCATGCCAAGTGCTGCACCCACAGAATATGAACCCAAATCCACCACATTTTTGAGCCTTCACAGCTTGGTTCAGGAACTCCGCAACAGATGAGCAGGTAGAGAGCCGTGTTTAACCAGCCCTCCCTGAGACACTCACAGGCTCCAAACCTAGAACTGAGTTTTTAGTAGAAGCTGCACTTTCCTAATCCTTCCAGTAATTTTCTTGTTTCAGCACTTGTCCAGAAGTGAAAAGGATATTAAATACAGTATTTAAAAGAAGACTCTGACTTGCAGTTCAACAGAGCTGCTCCTACTAACTATGTAAGCAAGCTGAGCATGGGGCAGACCCACAGCAAATGGAACTTATTCCAGTGGCCAGTTCTGGGGTGAAAAGATGACACCTTTGCTCAGGAGACACTGATCTTTCTCCACAAGGGAAGGGATTTTAAGGTATAAGAAGAAGGGAAATCAGCAGACAAAGGCAAAGGCTGAAAGGAAGATAGATACCCTTTAGGGAAAGCTTGAGAAAGCAGGATCCCTCAGCATCTGCACCACTGCCTGCCTCCCATGTGTTCCCTGCCAAAACGTGGAGGCCAGCACTCAAGAGGAGCATATGGGAAGGAGACAACCGGAGATCGCCTCTGCAGCAACAGTCCAACAAGCAGCAGGAAACCAGGAAAAACAGAAAACTAAAAACAGCACCTGCTTAAAACCCATCATCTGGAAAAAACACGGGCATTCACTTAGAGGTGAGCAGACAGAAAACACATCTGCAGCCTCCTAAAGACAAGACACTGAAGTATAAAATTCAAGATGCTTCATTAATTGACCCATGGCCCTGAATACCTGCGAGAGACATATTGCCAAAGCTCTCCTCTCCTCTCCTCTCCTCTCCTCTCCTCTCCTCTCCTCTCCTCTCCTCTCCTCTCCTCTCCTCTCCTCTCCTCTCCTCTCCTCTCCTCTCCTCTCCTCTCCTCTCCTCTCCTCTCCTCTCCTCTCCTCTCCTCTCCTCTCCTCTCCTCTCCTCTCCTCTCCTCTCCTCTCCTCTCCTCTCCTCTCCTCTCCTCTCCTCTCCTCTCCTCTCCTCTCCTCTCCTCTCCTCTCCTCTCCTCTCCTCTCCTCTCCTCTCCTCTCCTCTCCTCTCCTCTCCTCTCTTCTCCTCTCCTCTCCTCTCCTCTCCTCTCCTCTCCCATATTTATAGCCACTCAGTCACATCTAACTTGCAGTTAATACAGGCAATAAAGAATCCTACTCTACAGCAGTGGATGCCTCGCACCCCCGGGTGCCAGGCAGATTCCAGGAAACATTGCATGTTTCAGGAGAGGAAGTGAAGACTGACTTATCTGACTGAAAATGGGGGGGGGGGGGGGGGGGGGGGGCAAGTGGGTGGCCGTGTGTCATGTGCTCCCAGCTTTATGTGAGCTAATTAGAGATTGCCAGACAGGCAACCTTGCCCATGACATCTCCTTTTATTAATGCCTGTGATTGCACAAGCTTCTCTAGCTCATCTGTATATTTCTGATTTGCTCCTGCTTTGCTGCTCATGTGCCCACCCAAGCTGCTGGATGTCATTTCAGTGTGCCACCGAGGAACTTGTACCACAACAGTGAGGCAGCAGCCACTTCCCTTCCACGAGATGCCATGAGAATATTTAGTACCAAGTATATTACTGCACACCTCTCAGTGTTAACTTTCAGGTAGTGAAAGGAAAGGCTTGAATTCCTTATTACCAGCCCAAACCAGATCACTAATTTCTAAACGCAGATTTAAGTAAATTTGGCTTTCCATTTTAATGGAAAAAAAAAATTAAAAATGTGGTAACAAAAGACTCTCACAAGGCTGCTCTGTAGTTTCCAAAGCACGATATGAACAATCTGTTTACTCCTGAATTGCAGACAAACCCCCCCATGCCTGTTGCTAGCTCCAAAAAAACTTACTGGTTACAGAGATTAAGGGATTGCCCCTGCTACTTGCAACAGCTCTCCCTGACTTCTACTGCAAATGAAACTTTTCTTTTAAAGGCTGCAAAGAGAAGAAAAAACCCACCTCAAACCTACTAGTGAAGCTTCCTGTCATAGCAAGTTAACAACTTTTCTGTCCATATTTAAAAAAATAAAAATGGAAACATTTTAAAAAATTAAAGATTTTTTTTAAAAATCCATTTAAATCACATGTAAGAACAATGAGATCACTGGGAAAAACAATGATATAGAAACAAGATTAATAGGGCAAGAAGCAGATAATAATTAGGCAAGCTAATTTGATTAGACTCATGAGGGTTCATAGTGCTTATTTTAATTTATGAAATGAAGTGAGATAGGAAAGAATATTCTGGGCCAATATGCTACATAGATTTTGGAAGAATGCCTGTTTTCTTTTTTCATGTCTATTTTTCAGAGGTAGAGAAAAAACCACAGATTTTTATCTCTGTGCGAAGAGGCATCTTTCCCTTCACTTCTGTTCACTGACACAAAAGCAGCTTCAAATTCTGCAGTCTTAAAAACAGCTAACTCAAATAAATAAATATGAAGCTGTTGGATATGCTACCAAGGTCACAAAAAGAAAGAGATTTCAGGATGGATTTTTTTTTTTTGAAAAAGAGAATAGTATAAAAAAAAGCTTATAGCAGTGTGTTAAAAATCTTGTAAAGAAAATACATGGTTTGTGTATGAGGTAGAACAGTACCTTCCTTTCCCCAGCAAGATAAATAGGAAGGAGCTGATCTTTTACAGCTCCCTGTGGTGCAGGATATTCTAGTGTGCTCTGCCATGGGGCAGGCAGTCTGTGAATGGTTTCACAGGAATACAGTGTGGACATTTCCAGACAAAATTTTAGGTTATACCTAGAGGTCCACCACCTCAGGAGAGTTTTGTTTCAACCAGTTTGCAACAAGAGGCAAGGCACTAACTGGAGCACTTACCGAAGGAGGAGGTGGTGTCTGGACTCTGTAGGGTGGAGGTGGCGTGTCTGTTATTTCTGGATCATCATGTTCACTTTCACTGTAGCATTCTGAGGCAGACATGGAAAATGAGAAAAAATAAAGAGTTAGACGGACACATTATTCTTTGCAGCACTGTGGCAACCAAAGATCACCAAATAGGGTGTTCTGGACTCAGGACTACACTTTAACAAGTCAGTGTCTCCTAATCCAATTGTGGTAATTCTGGAGAGCTGTTGCAAGTAGCAGGGGTAATCCCTTAATCCCTGTAATCAGTAAATTTTCCTGGAGCTAGCAACAGGCATTGGGGGTTTGGCTGCAGTTTTGGAGTAAACAGATTGTTCATATCATGCTGTAGAAACTATAGAGCAGCCTTGTGAGAGCCTTTTGTCACACAGGTATCTCATATAGGCACACCACACAGCATGGCAGTACATAAGAAGAGGTAATACCGAAAGTAAACACAGTGCTCTAGGTATTACCCTACTTGTCTCTCTTAAAAAAAAAAAAAAAAAAAAAAAACCAAAAAAAAACCACACCCCACCAAGCTCATAGGACTCATAGGATCCTCAATATCTCTTGACATGTGGCAGAGGCAGTCACGCTGTTATTTACTTCAACTATTTCTGCAGCAGGGGAAAACATTTTCCACAAATTCGGATATAATGAAGTGATAATTGTTGGTAAAATTAGATACAGAAAAAAGGAGGCAGAATGTTGCTGGTTCTTATGCCCAGGACCTGGCAATAGTAAACATTGGACAAGATCATAGAATCACAGAATAGTTTGGTTTGGGAGGGACCATAAGAGGTAATATAGTTCAATTTCTCTGCAATGAGCAGGGACACCTTCAACTAGACCAAGCTGTTTGTCCAGCCTAACCTTGAATGTTTCCAGGGATGGAGCTTCTGCCACCTCTCTGGGCCACCCGTTTCAGTGTTTTGCCAACCTCACTGCAAAAAATTACATCTTTATATCTAGTCTAAACTGGCCCTTTCTTAGTGTAAAGCCATTACCCCCTTTTCCAGCATACCCTGCCAAAATGTTTGCCCCCATCTTTCTTACGGGTCCTCTTTGTCCACTGACAGGCCACAAAGATCACTTTTGCTAAATCTTCCAACACAAATGCAACCTTTACAGGAGCAAGTGCTTGTATCCTGTCCTGCACCATATGTGCAGGGTGACAGCACTCAGCCCCACCCCACTGAGCTGGGGACATGAAAGTTTGCAGAGGCAAAGTTGGAGCTTGATGAGGACAGCTTGAGTGCCAAGGGTCACAGAGCAGAGGCTGCCCCTGTGGTGTCCATGGGATCCAGCACGGCTCTTTGCTGGCCACATGCAATCAGCAGCCTGTGCTGTCCAAGAGCCTCTGTCCAGTTCTGCCCTAGAGAGCAGGGATTGCTCAAGTCCAGCTCTGATTCCTCATCAGAGCTGGACTTCAGGGGCTCACACCACTAGAAAGCAGTGTGTTAGCAGGGTCTCTCTGGACAGTCACCTGTGATTATTTCACCTAAAATTAACTTATTTAATACCCACATGCTTTATTTTTGTGCATGTCATTGTGGGGGGAGGATGGGTTTTAATAAGCACAGAGTGAGGGGAATAAAGTTGTAAGAGAGAAGAATTTTGTGCATGAGAGAGAATTTTCTAACATGCTAACAAAAAGAAACTTAAAGAGGTTCACTATTTTTTCTCCCTGTACTCTTTGCAGAATTGTGGGGTTTTGAGCAGCATAGATGCCATTCTGTTTAGTGGAAGTATATGCTGGCACATCTAAGCATAAAGAACTGAAACTGTCTACAGTAAGGCCTATATCAAATTCTAATACTCTATTAATGCCTTTTTGAGTAACTCAGTAAAAAGCTTATGCTCTCTACAGCTCCCCTTTTAGGCACACAGAAGAACTGAAAAAGAATCAACAATTGTTTCTGATACTCTAAACAGGCAATGGGGGATGGTGTTAAAATGCACAATGCACAGAAAGTACCTGAGTACACAAGAAATGCCATAAAAAGAGCCAAGATTTCTGAAGAATTATGGTGTGTGATACAAAGAGGAAGAACTGGTCAGCAGGAACAGAAGTGACTGTGGGTAGTGACAGTGTTTTTATGAAACATGGCAATGTTCCTGTAAGGACATGTCCACCCAGGCACCAATGGGTGCTCCACCCACACTGGAGGCAGCTGCTGGATGACCTGTGACAAAACGTGCATGAAAAGACCAGGAGATGTTTGACACCAGAATCAGAAGGCCTTTTCCTGAGGGGGAAATGGGTGACTACCTTTAAAAGCTGAGGAAATATTGTCTATGTTATGCTATTGCAAAGTTATTAGATAACATGTTGCAGAGATTATTGAGTGGATTATTTTATCTCCTTTGGACTTCTTTTTTAGATTAAAAATTGGTAGAATGACTCATTTTTTATTGATTCATAATTCTTGATTCAATCAGTATCACATTTTTTGAGGTTTAAAAAGATTGGTTTAATGTATAAAATTTTGGCCATTCCCATTTTCCATTGAACTCTTCCCTTCATAAAAAGATGGATAACATATTTGCACACTTCCTCCCTGAATACAAGTATCTTGCAGTTCTTGCTACGCAACCTAATATTCAATATAGCCCTTTATCCTAAAGAATTTTAATAAAGCTGGCTTCAAATGGGATACAGGCAGGAGGAATTAGATGGTGTGTGAATTAACAAGTTTCCTGACAAGAAACAATTGTGAACTGAAAACAAAGAAACTATGAGACTTGCTGAATTCTCCAGGAATCAGTATTATCTGTGTTTACCAACCCCAAAGCTGCTTCTAATAGTAGAGCATAAATGGAGCCAGATCAAATTAATCAATAATGTAATTACATGTCCCAAGCATGGACATAAACTACAGTCTTGAATTTTGTGATAAAGCAGAAGGAATGCAGAGAGGAACAATTCATTGTTTAGACAAATCAGGCTGCATCACCTAAGTGTTCATACTACTGCAAATATCAGTTTCTTCTTGATAATGACAGCTCCTTCACAAGCTTAGAAGTTCTAAAAAGGGCCTGGGTAGCAGTACCCTAAAAATGGAGACTTAAAAGCCCAGGTGATGACACATATTCCTCAGGTTAGAGTCCATTCCTGGTTTGGTAACATAAAATTCAGAGCTCTTCTCATTCTAAATCATCTCCTCTGCCCAGATTTGTGATTTGAGTGTTGGTATCCTCCCACCAAAGATTTATATTAGGTCAGTGTACAAATTAAGACAATAAATAAATAGTTTAGAACTTCTAAAGTTTCTCATTCCATAATGAACTTGGGCTTGGCTCTGAAGCAAATTGTAGGCTCCAGAATAGCAGTAACACCCCCTCATGCCCCAACTGCAGCTGTTGAAACCCCCAGGGCTGAAGAATACAGTAGGGCTGAGTCTGCAGAGCATAACGTATTTCCAGGCCTGCAAGCTGCCATGCTGTAGAACAAGTCCTGTAATATAACCCACCAGCTCAAAACCCAGAGCAGCACAGCTGTTCCTCTTCACACTTGGTAGGCTTAGCAAGCCAGCAAACTGCCAAAAAGTAGTTACACACCTCTCACAAGATCACCTAGTGTCTTTCACTCACACTGTTTCTCACCATTTTTTCTTTTCCTGTGATTACCTTGCACTGTGATAATGTGGTTTCTCTGAGCTCAGACAGTAGATAGACCCAAGGTGACAGTTCAATAGAAAGAAAATAGATGACAAAAATTTGGCCATGCAAAAACTCTGAAGAACACAATATTGTTATACACTGAAACTAGTTAGGAACATACCTTCCTCGTTCTTCCTGTTTGGTGCCAGAGGGTCTACAGCCATTCCCAGCTTACTTAGCCACCTGTGTTTGAAACAGAGGGAACACAGAGTCAGAGACACTCGCATGCTCTTCAGACTAGTTTTGTTCCTTTCAGTTTTGTTCTACATCATCATATCTGCTTTCATTAGCCTAAAAGACTAAATGTCAACGTTTCAATTTCTTAGATCATCTTCTAGAAAGGCACCAGTTACCTCCATATTAATATTCCCTGTAGTGAACAGGATTAGTTGCCTGGGACATCCTTCCCTCATACTGGAAAAAAAAAAAAAAAGGTAGTACTGATGACCCAGGAGTCACATTTGTATAAGCTAAAGAAAAAAGTCTTTGTGCTGTAACACCATGTCAGTGAATTAGTCCAGCTGTTGAGGTGTCATCTTTCACCTGAGATGAAGAAAAAGGCATGGGAGCCATAGAAGATGATGTCAGCTGCCCTGGCCAAAACTATTGCAGCTCAGTCTGTGCTACTTGAAACCAAACATTTTGATCATAACATACCACATTTTTCAACTTGCTATGTACTTTTGGCTTTATTAAGTGTCACTTCCTGTGTTGTTTTAAGCTATTAACCAGGGTGTTTTTCACTTATCTTCCTAGGTACCCGTATTCTTCTAATGCTAGAAACATTTCCTAGCCATACTTTTTTCTATATTATATTTGCCTGTAGGTCATTCAGATCTAGCCACATTTTAAGTAACTAACGACTGAAAACCCTCAAGCTTTTAAGATTAAAACTAAAGGCATATATACAGAAAGTATTCAGGGCAGGAATTTGTTACTGAAAAAAAACATTTTGTTTGATTTTGGTTCTACTAAAGCAATAGGGAATTTGCTAGTAAGATCAGCATCAAAGTAATGCACTAGACTGCAATATGAGCAATAGAGCCACAAACAATTCAGAGAAGCAAAGCGTCATTTCTGTAAGAGTGATCCCTTGACTCTTCTCTGACAGCTAATCCTAACAGAATTATTTTTTAAATGAAAATCCGCCCGAACAAGGAAAAGATTTGCTAAAAAAATTCTAAGGCTTCATTAATGACAAGGGCAGACAGGTCACTGATAGCTACGTACAACAGGCCAGCTAAATGCATGCAGCTAGTCAGCATGCCTTTACTTTTCATGTGTGCGTGACAATAGCATACACACGATAAATTAGTGAAACAAATGACTGTGTTAATAAATCCACTGTTGATTTTATAGAGATATACAGACAAGTATATGCATATGTCGATATATGCATGAAGAGTTACAAAAGGTCATGATCCATCAAGCATTTATGCACACCAGGAACTTGACACACACAAATGCTCTGGTGAGTTCAGTGGAACCATTCACATGTGTATTTGCAGGACTGGAGCCAAGAGAACAGATGTCTTTTAGTCTGTTTTGACATATGCCTGAGTATGCGTGTACTTTATGTATTAAATGCAAGTATTTTATACTTTGCCAAGGAAAACATCATCAGTTGCAACAGTGGGGAGTTAGTACAGCATAGTGCAGGCTGCTCTAACACTAAGCCACCTAATTTTAAGCCAAAATGAAATTTACTCAAGAAGTGGAGTTTGAACAAAATCATTCTGGGGGCATAAGAGCTAAGACACCTGCATAGATTTTAATCACTCACTCACAGGAGACTAAACATTTTTCACACGAGAATTTCCAGCTGGGCTCAAAACTGGCTGTTAGCACTTACTAATATCCTCCATTAGCTGTAATTTTCCTTCCCCATATACCCTTCCATCTCTTCTTTCTTAACCAGGGTTACCCTCTCTACTGAAATATTCCTGCCCAGCTGTCCCTGATTCTCAGCCAACCTCATCCTATCTGCCTCAGGAACTTGTCACTGCATTCAGAAGCTCTGGTGGGAAATGCAGGAACACTAAAATGGATGGTTATCTCCCCATCAGAATGCTCCATGATGCTCCAGCTTGCAAAGGGCAATAGATTCTTTTCATCTATATTTACTTGTAGGCATCTGTAGAGTACAGATTTATTGATACATATCTATGCACACCCACTACTGCAGTATTGTACATTTCTGTATCTATAGATTTTCAGAAAGTCACACACCTTCTCTCAAGCTCCCTCTTTTTCTGTTGTGTTAAATATTTGTGAGGTCTCCCATTTATACAGGGAATGAAAAGTCATTGCCCTGTGAAAAATCCCACAAAGATCACCAGAAGAGACATGATTAAAATCCTGACATGACTGTTATAGAAACTCTCCTCCCATTTAAATCGTACTGCTTTGTATCCAGTATTTGGCCATTTAATGCAATAGTATAGACAACAAACTGCAATCAGAAGTAAAAAAAGGCAAAGATATGAGATAAATCTAAATCAGCCAAAATTGGATTAGTAGAAAATAATGTCTTTCTGATAGCTCAGTGGTTTCAAAAGTGGCAACATTCATATCCATTTCTACTTCTTCCAATAAGAAATATTTGATTGTTAATCTTCTGGACATTTGTGGAAAGAAAATTTCTGACCTATCATGAGGATCATTCAACTACAGCATAGTTTGATGCTGAAGTTAGTGCTTATTTACATTTAAGAAACAAACCCTTCTATCCCTCTGACCCTCCTTGTTAGCTGATATAATATTCTGAAATCAGAAGCTGTTATATTCTAGTCCTAGATCGCTTCTGGGACTTTTCCCTCTCTTTCCTTTCTCCCCTCACTCCTTCCCAGGTGCTGTACTTGCTATTAAATCTTAGCACTGCTCTAACAGAAAGGGATTTATACCAGCAAATATTGGGAAGATTAGTATCAAAATTGGGCTAATTATGTGATTCTGATTTCAATCATAATTAGTGAACAAAGAGCAGTAGTTTTCTTCCACTTAGTGACCAGAAAAATTAGACTCAATAATTCCCCAAATAACTTTGTCAATGACTGCTTGACAGTGAAAGAATGAACTTTCAAAGAGTGTTTTCATGCATGAGACAGGATGAAACATGACCACTCGCTCCTACTCACGTGTTCATTTCCAGAACATTTTCTGCCGCAAAATAAAATGTCTTGATCTGTGGGTGGCTGATCTTAATAGCACTTTAGGGGAAAAAAAAAAAAAAAAAAAAAAAAAAAAAAAAAAAAAAAAAAAAAAAAAAAAAGAGAGATATGAAGAAAGCTAGTTTCCACAAGAAAGAAAAAAATAATACTAAATGAATTATTTAAAATATTTATTCACTTCACTGTATTAATCCGGATTATCTTGTCCATCAATACAGCTCTTCCTTTATAATTCTAGTCTATTTTTAGCTCATTTCCTAGGCCATACATTATTCAGAGAGTATAAACTACAGGAACTAAAAAGAAAGGAATAAAGAATAAAACAAAGTCTTCCATTATTTCATTACATAATTCTGTTGCATTCCCATACCTCAAATACTATGCGCAGTTTTGCTTCCTCCAGCTCTGAGATGTAAAGCAAACTCAAAAAATGTTGGAAGAAAGCACCACTAGTGACCCAAGACATGGAACAGCTTCCATATGCTGTGGTCAATCAGGCTGAGACCCCAAATCATGGAAAACTGATGGGTGAGGGAAGGGAAATGTTACACAGTAAAATCACAAGCAGCACACAGTGGCTGAACAGTGACTGACTCTTCTGACTTCTCCATCAGAAGAATGAAGGCTTTCTCTTGAGGGATGCAATTAAAACCATGCTTCATTTTATAACTTTAAACAACAGCAACACCCCTCCAAACTTTTGAAGTGTGCTCAGAAGCAGCTGGAAGTCAGTGCTGCCTGTGGAGTTTGGAGAGAATATTTTTAAATGTTCACCCTGCTAAAGAAGGTATTTATTCCCTGCACAACCAAAGGCTTCAAATACAGCCAAGCTCAGTTGCACCATAGCAGCCTAAAGAATAGTCCAGGCTTGGAGGAATGCAGCATTATTTGCACCACCGTTGAGCTCCTCAGCTAAGAGGGGGCATATGAGAACTACAGTCTACTCATAATCAGTGAATGAAAAAAAGGAAAAGAAAAAGCATTTGGCCCACTCATCTGTTTTTTTTTTTTGTTGCTGTTGTTTGTGGTTTTAGCAGAGCACATCTGGCAGAGATTTTTCAAAAATATTTTTACAATATGGTTTTCTTTCAGTAGCTCAATTAATATCTCATTATTTATACAACACAAAAGAAATCCTCACAGCTTCACTGTCAAAGACTACTGAGATTCATTCCTTGCAACATTGTAAAAATCATGCAAAACTGGGAACAAGAGATAAACTTACTGCTTTTTTTTGCATTCAATTGCACGATCCACACTGAAGTCTGGAAGTCTTATAAATCCTTCTGCTTTTTCAGCCTTCCATAAAAGAAAAATATCAATATATCACCACATCAACCAACTGGTAAGCGAGTAGACTCCAATTCTGAATAATATTTAACATGCAAGTGCTTCTTTTTGACTGCTTTTTATACTGTGAAAATATATGCTCATCACCATGGGGACACATTAACGCCTGATGAAATATTTCTATACCAGCTATATTTGTGCAAATCTGGGGTGCTGGAAAGCCACCACTCCTCTAGGTGCAAGTGGCAGAGTATAAGCATAGATTTTGCTGACCAATAAGATTGAACAAGGGTTATACATATCATCTGTTCAGGTTTGGATGGTACCTACAATCTCAAAGGTGGGTTTGTGCCATGGTACATACAGCATGTGTGTATCTTACACAGACATGTAACAGCAGCACATAAAATGACCTATGTATAGATGAAAAATACAATTCAAAAGTGCCTCAAGATGATTCTAAGTAGAAATGGAGGAGGGTGTTCCCTGTATAATAACAGCATGGACCGTTTTGCAGGGTCAGCTGTACACAAGCAAGGCAGAGGCAATGCAGGCTGCTCCCATCCCACAAGGTGCAATGGGATCATCCCACGCAGCTGAGTTCTGTGGTTAAACACTGCAAACCTGCTTCAGAGGGCTTCGGTCACCCAGCTATCACTCCCCACAGAAATTTGCAGGCATGGTACAAGAGGTAGCAAAATCCAGGCAGACATTTACATTTACAGTACTCTGTTTATATCCAGTCAGCCCTTTCTGCATGCGAGGAGGTTTGCTGAGCATTGACGTCTCTGTTCTCAGTCAGCAGGACTCTGAGTCAGAGCATTGCTCCAGCAAAACAGAAGTGACAAGCCTCAAATCCCTGTTTGTGCTGCCTGAAACTGAAACATCTGAAGCAGAAACATCTTCCTTACTACATCTATCTACATACACCTGGTCACCTGCAATAAGATTATAAGTCCTCCTAAGATGAGCAAAAGATGACCAAAAAACCCACGTTTTGTCTACATTTTTGTCTATAATGTAGACAAAAGTCTGTAGGACATAATGTCAGGAAAAAAAGTACTTTCCAAAACACAGAGTGCTCATTCCTGAATTAAATTTTTGCTGCTCCCAGCCATTGCTCATAGACACATTAAAATTCTGAAAATGTACACTGAGTTAAAGCAGGTAAAATACACACAGCAATTACAAAGGAAGAGGATAAATGAAGATGTCTGACAGTATCTCAAGTCTCATTATGCATGAATATGATGAGACTATAAAAAGATGTTCATCAGACAAGTCTTTGAGGTTTAATGCTTGGAAGTATGAATCTCCAAGAACTGAAATATGGATACAGAATGGATACTTCAGTGGGTGGCTTCCCCTCACATCTGCGTATCAGTTCTTCAGTATACAATAAATCATGGCCTAACCATCATTCCTGTCATTTACATATATTAAACATTCATGTGAGAAGTTTATATTTTACATCCTCACTAGGAAGTGGTTTTGCTGCTCCAAGACACACACTCACAGACACACAGCATCAGTGGAAGGGGTTTTTCTTATTTTCTTTCAGTACAGGAGAAAAAATAGGTTTTTTCCATCTGGACTGAAAAAATATCAATTTGTAATATTTGTATGAAAAAGTGTTTATTTGCTACTGTTGGCTTTTAACACTCTATGTTTGTATTTGTATCTGTAAAACTTGTTTAGTGACTAGCTTGGGGAGCTTTTGCTTCCATTCCACAGGTTGGAATTTCATGAGGCTACAGTCATTAAGACAGAATAACAGCTAACTAAATCTAGTATTACCATCCCAGATTCGCAGTATATTAAGTATATAGGGATGAGCAAGTAAATACTGGTGAGTAATGAAGGAGCACGGTTCCTGGGCTGCACTGTACTAAAGGTAGAGAACGTGTTATCCAGCATTTCTGTTCCAGAAAGATGATCACTTACTGGATCTGGAATACCCAATTTCCTGTTTAGTTCCCAAGACCAGTCTGAGAATATCACAGACCAATCTCAAAAAAGCTGTTCAAGAGATACAACAATCACTATTGCACACATTGCTGGATGAGAAATACATACGATGCCAGTTGCTTCTCTGCAGTGTCAACCAATATTCCCAGTTTAAGGAAAAGTTCTCCACGAGACCATGGGTGAAGAACCTTGCTGCCCAGGTAGCCATCCAGCCATCCATGGCCTGAGCTGAGTAAGCCATCAGGTGGGTGAGTGGGTGACTTGGGTCTGGGACAGGTTTGGCCTTTCTTCCATGTTCCAAATGCCGTTACAGCTCAGCCAGTTCTATCTATCAGTGCAGTAACTATTGGTCTAGACTGCACCCTATAAACAGTTTAGAGTGCTGCAAATATGCTTCGAAGGGGATTAAGTCCATGAAATGCCATTAGATAAGTCACTGTCTCTACTGTCAATGTAAAGAAGTATTTGAATGTTTGGATTTTGTACAGGACTAGTGAATTACCAGCAGCCCGTAAGCCAGTGTGGAGACAGTCACCCGCAATACTCCCAGCCATGCAGAAATGGAGCTCGGACTTGAACCACTGACTTAATCCATTAGTAATTTAGATAGATTCCTCTATCTAAATTAGGGGAGCTCCCTCTAAATTACTAATGAATTACTAAAAATCTGTAGGCTTTGAATTCAGCACTTTAATTTTAATAGTTGTACAGCAGAGAAACACCCGACTTCTTATGCAGTATTTGGCCTGTTCCAGTTGGTAAAAGATTATGTTCTCACATACACATTCTCTCTCAATGCATTTAGATTTTATACTAATTCTGTCTGTGATTTCATATTTGTTCATTTAAATAAAAAATTATGTTTCATTCTATGTATGAGTGGAATACACTATTTGTACACATCTAAAATGTGCCATCCATGTAAGAGAAAAGAGGGCTTTGATGAGTATGTAGCTTCATAATTAACAGGAAAAATAGAAAGGAAAAAAGAAAAAGAAGTCACTTAAAATTTTAAGAGTGTTATTTCAGTCAGCAAACAGAATTCCAAACAAATCCTAGGAACAGAACATGTGGAAGTCATCTTTTCAGTCATTCTTGGGATAAAAATGACATTTTAAAACATTTAAAGCATATAGAAATACTAAGTGCTTTCTTTCTTCCAAAATGTTATCTCTAACATGCTATTATTTAACTCACACATTTCATTCAAGATTCCTTCAGATTTTGATGCGAAGCTGTAAAATAGCCCTAAAAAACTCAGATGAAAAGAACCTTGACCTGTTTTCTGCTTAATAAGGATGTTTAAAAGAATAAGTTGTTATCATTTGTGGGCTTTATGGAGGTTAGACTAACATAAATCTGTGCTTTTGCTATTCCAAGTTGTAGAAAAATAATTTCATTAATAACAACAGTCTCTGCAAACTCTTGTGGCAAAAAAGAAAGTAGCCATTTTTTCACAGAAAAAGCTTTGCACTCAAAAAAAAAAAAAAAGAAATTATTTATGAAACTCAATGCATGTATCCAATGAAAGAGGCTAATGTCCTTTTGAGCTTGCCACAATATGTTATGTAAATGTTGTGGCTTTAGGAGATTTAGTAAGTCATTTAAAAGTGAGTGTAATGTTGCAGCGAGATTTTAAAAAATAGTGCTAGAAAATGAAATATCTTGTTTTTGTGAAACAGCTCCAGTCTGCAAATCAGGGTAGTCCTCATGGCTTTATCAGTGTTTCAGCACTGCCCCCAGAAGATCCTATGGATGTTGGAGGAGCAGTTCAGAATCTGAGATTTTTTTCTCTCTACCAGGTACGCCAGTGAGGCATCCTATAGAACTCTGAATAATTTGTGTAAGATATTGGGCCATAGGTCCCCAAGCCTCTCAGCTCCATCAACTGACATCAATGACTTTTTCTCATCCACGTAAGTAGCTGTTACAACTCAAAGGTGAAAGATTTTTCTTTTAAAAGATCGTAATTATCCAGCTTCCAGCAAAGCTGTTGGAGTGAGGACCAATTTAAATGCAGTGAATGAGGGAAAAAAAAAGTACAAAGATAAATAGTGACAGTAGATCACAGCCTGCAACTCTTTAATTTTATATTTACATTTCTTTTCAGCTGAATCCCCATGACAACCACTGTTAACACATTCTGCAACAATCTATTTCAACTCGATTTGGAAAACCAGTCAAGCTACCCTAAAGACCAATCAGACAGTGGCATTTAGTCCTTTGTCCCATTCCAGCCAACACTATCCAACATAGTCGAAACAAGCACAAAGAGCCAGGATTGCATGTGACAATCCTCCCCCACCACCCCTCTTCCTATGTAGGAGTACTAATTCCCTCTGGGGTTTCAGTATGAGAATTGAAACAGCTAAAGGGTCAGGCAGGATCACAAACTGTACTATTTAAACACTTGTCTTCCAGGCAGCTGCCTACAGAGAGCAGTACTAAAAAAAAAAAAAAAAAAAAAAACCAAAAAAAACCAAACCAAAACAAAACAACAAAACCAACAAACGGACACTAAAGGAGAGCAGTTGTCCAAGGAGTTTGGTGTTCTTGAATGTGCCCAGAAAGTCTGACTGCCCAGATATATTATGACATTTCCTGTGTTTTCATTGCAAAACCAACCTTTCTGTGCTTCCTCCTAGTCCAAACAGCTTCCCCTCCCCAGACTGGGAGTGCTTCCATGCTGCAAAGAGAAGTTTACTTGCCTCACGTTTTAGAGAAAGAAGAAGGGTGCATGGGAAGAGGTTCCAGGGCAGCCTATCCAAGCCTGCTGAGACCACTGGGCCCTGACCTCAGCTAGCTCATTGAAAATTTATTCAGATTTGCCTGTGTTCTCAAGTTTTCTTTCAGTGAAGGAGAAGTTTGACTCTTGGGGTGTCTGATCTGCTATTGCTGACCTGTTTATTATTTTTACTCTTTTAACCTGTGGCATTCACAAAATATTTCATGCTAAGTTGAAGGAAATAGCAGCTGCAAATGTCACAAGTGACACTATATCATGTACCCAAATCGGCCTCTCATGAGAGACTCAGAAACAGAGTGGCTTGAACAAAAATTAAACCAGAGTGACAGAAACATTCAGAGTTTCAGAGGCACACGAAGACAAACTTGACCAAGAAGATGATATTCAGATGAGGTTATCTACCCAAATCCAAGATAATGCATGTTCCCATACAAATTCCACCCACTCTCTATTTTCTCCATTTCCATTAGAAAAAAGGTCCAGCACCCTGTTGCTATGCTACAGTTGCCAGTGTCTGGTTTTCACACAGCCACAAACAAACCATGCTCATTTTCTCACCAGAACCAAACTGGTCAAGCAGAGCTACAGGCAACCAGTGTCCCCCAGTCCCTTTGACGTCAGCTCTGCTCTTTCACCATCACCTTTGGCATCAGCCTCTGCAAAAGGGACAGGCACAGGAAGCCTCAGGCACGTGAGAAGCAGGATTCCAGTTTCAACAGAACTTTAGGCTGTCATCTTGTACACTCCCTTGGGACCAAGGATTAACTTTACTGAAGACAGTGGAAGTGCAAGCAGTCCTAACGCCAGGCCAGAGACTTGTCAAGCAAGCAAATGTGTCACTGATTTCTCCTTCATCAGTCTAGAAATGAGAATATCTGGGTCTAATTGATCTCACACACAACTCCAAGCATGCCTCTGGTCTCAAGAATTTAAGAAAGCAGGCCTTAGCAAAGAACACCTCCTCTTCTTTCCAAACCCCTCAGTTACTGACATTCTGCAAACACTGATTGAATCTATAGCTACAGAGAGGCTGCACTTTAAGCTGCCAAAAGAAACCTTGAGGTTTTAACATAAAATAGTGTGAGAGTTGGCAGAAGTTGAAAGCAAAGAGGTACTACCAGCTAGCATGCTTAAAGTACAACTGTGATAGGTGAGAACTCAGGGCTGAAACAAGACAACAGTATTTTGAAGCCATATGAGCTCTTCAGAGGAAATGAAATAAATTGGAATGAGGCTGACACTTATTTTTCAGCCTTGTTAATTTGGGGGCAGACAGTAACAGTCAGGAGGCAGGCACAGACTAAGAGGATGAGTGCTGTCTAGGAGCACTGGAATCAGCATGATCATGGTTTCTCTGGATCTCATGAGTGGAATTTTACCAGGCCAGAACAAGTGAAGGAAGTGGAGGAATTTGCATCTCTCTCCCATCACTCTTCTCTTCCCAGAGGCAAACTTTTTCTAGTCTTGCCTTTTTTATTTTCTCCAATCTTGATTATTCCTCAGGATAATTCCTTTCTGATATTTTCTGTGTCTAAAAAGACATGTCAGCCAGCCAGCTCACCTTTCTTAAAACTGAAAGGCCAGAAGTACAATTGCAAACACAGATTTACAAAACCTTATATTAATAAGGTTTTGCAAGGTATTGATGCTGCTTATTAGTATTACTGCCTTGCCATGTCTTTCAAGCAGAGATGTTGTAAGCATTAGGAAAAAAGTGCCTTTTAAAAACTTTTTTCTCAATTTTTCTGTTTCTTTTCTTTCTAATATGCATGCATTTGACATAGTTTTGAAAGGAATTCATATCAGACTACCACAAAATCATAAAAAGCAAGAGCCCATGACCATCTGAGTTGCTTTCCTTTACCCCAAAATGAAATAGTTAATATCATCTTGAAGTACACATCAAAGTTTTTATTTGGATTTTATAAAAGCTAACAAAAAAACCTTCTCTCTCTCACACACACAAGCAAACAAAAACCCCACAAACAACCACTAACACTATACTCAGTAGTGAACGGAGAATGTGAAATAGTCTACATGAATAAAGTTTTGTTTAGGGTATGAGGATGTTTTTAATGGTTTAAACAATTTTATTTTTTTCCCTGAAACAGTTAGCAAAATTTTTGATGGGGATTACTGCAGTGGAAATAAACAAGTGGAAATCATCCAGATTGCCTTTGATTTTTTTTAAGTGCTCTAAGAATTAATAAGGGTTCCTTTAATCTTTCATCCTTTGCTGTGTCTGCAACATGCTGATTACCAGAGAAGCTACTTTGCATTTAGGGAACCTCATGTCCATCCACAATTGGACACTGAAGCTGCTGAGTATCAACCTATATTTTTGCTGGCATACCCTAATTCTCTTCACACCCTAACTCTTAGCTCTGTCACTCTATCATTCGAATGTGATAAGAGCTTTTTAGAGGGTGCAGTGCCAAACAGCAAAGTGAAGGGAATAACTGTATCTGAATTTTCCTAGGATGGGCAAGACACCCTCTATGCCAAATGAAACAAGCCAAGAGTAAAGCCAGCTGCCCTCTGCCATTTGAAAAAAAAAATAAAATAAAAAAAGGGGGACAAAAAATAAAAGGATAAATACAAAAGGAAAAAAAATTAAATTGGAAAAAAAAATAGAAGAAAAAAGAAAAAGAAACCAAGCACACAAACAGAATTATCTGTATGGAAGGGGATGAAAAGAGAAACAGGAGAGACATTTCTGAAAATTAAATTAATAAGTGAAGAAGCATTCCTGTTTTGAGTCTTTACAAAAAGTGTTTGCAACTGCATACACCCAGGAAAACATTTCTCAAATTCAAATGCTGCCAGAGCCTTTAAAGAACAGGTCTTTACAGGGCAAAACAGACAGCAAGTTAGCATTTCACAAGTACCTGCTGAACTAGAAAACACATCATTTTCTGCATATTTCAAATTAATATAGACACTGCCCAGATCACAAGAAGTGTCAGGGCTGAGAAATAAACCCAGCTGGTAGTACTCCTCCAAGATGTACCTAAATTGTGACCCCAGCTTCCATTCTCTCGCTCCTAGCACATGCTGTTTGTCTGGCACCCAGAGCTGGCTGTTTGCTGTACTCACCAGCTGACTGCTGTACCAATACAGCGATGACTCCTTTAGCACACACCAGAACTTTTTCCATTTGTTGCCAATGAAAGCTCCTTTTTCCTTCTTTTTGTAAAGCCATCCTTGGCAATCGGCTTGCCCCAGCTCTTTGCACGATATCCTCCGTCGGCTCATTATAAAGAACCCTGTGCCATTAAAAATACAATGTTGTGCTTGCTTAAAACTGCATTACCAGGAAAGATGTTGCTGCTAATTAAGCATATCATCCTTAATTAGGAATCTCAGCAAGTCATCCAAACATATCTTAAAATATACTTAGAAGTCTTTCAGTTTTATAATGGCTGTGACAGTAACACACATTCATTTGAAAGACTTGCTGATGTTCAAAAATAAAACAGTAAGCTATAGATAATGCAGATAGTAATTAATGGTAAGATAACCATACACGAGTTTTTGTCAATTAAAAATACAGCCCTTGACCCTTTTAAGAGAAGCATGCATATATTTTCCTTCACACAGCTGCACTGAAAAGAATACATCTATTTAAGTCAGCTAGAGAAAACTATTATGCCAAGTACATGAAAACCACTAGTGTGTATGTCTGTGCAAGCAGCTGATTCCTCACTGATTTCCAGCTTTGATTCAATTAACATACCACAAGGATTTAGTCCAAAGGAACAGCCCGTTGTCATTTTTCTCAGAATAATCGGTGTAAGAATCAGTGGAGTTAAAAAGCAGCTTTTCACCAGATGAGTAGCAGTACAAAATCCTCACCCTCCCATGAATAAGACATATTAAGAAAATAACAAAAGAGGAATCCAGGAGAGAAAAGAAAAAACAATCTCTCATTACCTTGACTTTTCTTTTTTGCCTTCTGACGCAAAGGAACCTGTAAGAAATGCAGGAAGGAAAGAAAAGAGGAAATTTCAGATTGTGTTGCAACATTTGTGTAGAAAGGGGAGGGGGAAGCTAGAGAAGGACGTGGTGGTGATGCTGGTGGTATATGCAGGATGGAAACACATAACCCACTCACTGCTGAAGGGACGTTAGCAGCTGAAGCACAAAATGTGTTAATTAAAATTGATGTATATCTAGTTGAGCAAGAGCAAACACAACCCTATTACACATGTGTCTATCTACTACTGTTTCCTGTTTCACATCCACAGGCAGCTTCTACTCTGCTGTGTCTGCCTGAATTGTATTCTGTATTTTCAAGTTAAAAATTAGAAGTTAAAACTCCAGCATTTGAATGCTTCATTAGGCTACACAACGAGGATTTACAAACATGGGGAGATTAAAATATATGCCAGATGACTCAGAGTCATTTAGCTCATTCTGAGAAACCCTGAAAAAGAAAAAAAAAAATTGATCTTCACCTTTGCCCTTTTTTATTTAATGCAGAACATGTATTTTTTTTCCCTAAGAAATAGTTTCATAATATTTCTTAAGAAAAAGTCACACAAAATATATGGAAATTTTAATCACTGCAAAAATAACACAATATAATTCATTCAAGCATTTGCAGTCCACATATTTAATCCTGCATAAACATACAGAAAATGAAACTAAAAGAGAAGACGACAGAACAAAAAAGGTTATTGAAAATGGAAGCTATGGCTTTTGGAGTAAATTCTCCCCAGACAGGTTGGTTGGTTGTGTGATTGTGGACAAAGTACTTGACTTCTCTTTACCTCAACCTTTCCTTCTCTAGTGTGGGAACTAAAGCATTCATTTTTTCTATTTTTAGGGAGGGTTTGAAGGCTCCGGATGACAAATGCTGGGTGAAGTGACGTATGATTTAATATGCTGGCCACAACGTTGCTATGTAAAGCCTGTAGCAGCTACCTGATCCACTGCAGAGCTACACTATGAACATCCCTAATGTAGCCCCTCAACCTTGCCAGACAGCTTCCCAGGAAAACAAAACCCCATTTCACACCACTCTTGAAACATTTGACGGCTCTTCTCACAGGCAAATTAAAGGTGAGTAAAACTAGACCATCTGCAAACAATAATAGAAGAACCACTGCCACCACTATTTACCAGAGCACAAGAGCTACAACTTTCTGAAGCAGGGATCTCTGCAGCTTGTACCACAGAGCACAGAGCCATGTATTGCAGCCCTGTGCTTATCTGGTGCCTATTTGACATGACCTGAACAACACTCTTGCAGGAGGCTTTACCAGGCATGAATAATTCCAGACTGCTGCTTATTCACTGACTATTCTTTTTCCCTTTTTCTTTTTTTATTTTATTCTACCACTGCCTCTCTCTCTCAGACTATTCTCCATGACAACACACAAAGAAAAGCAATAAAAAAACACATCAGGTCTATTAGAGACTCTGCTATTTCCCTATCCTTTATAGTCTGCCCTTCATGTCTTCATTCCAAAGAAACTTACACCCTATTTAGGACACTGGAAATAATATATGGCCTCAGGGAATCAATGGGTCACACAAACTAATTACTTTCCTCCAGAGCTATCAAAAATGATATTAAGAAAAACAAATATTAATCAGGTCTCCTGGCCCAAAATCTATGTAGTAAAGCAACATCACATCTTTGCCATGGCACTATATTGGGATCATTTCATGTATAACTAGTATAAAGTCATACAAAAAGAGGAGCAATACTGAGACAGGATGTGGCTCTCTCTCTACACAGCTGAGGAGGAAGCAGTCTTTCCACTAACCTTGTTGATGATCAAGAGAAAGATAACATGGTCTATTGCTCATCTGTCAAGAAAGAGTTAATACCTATGTTATGTAAGGCATCTGTTGGGGCCCACTTTATATCAGACTGAGGCAAAAACTGATCACCTACTAAGAGCTTGGGCTAGTTAAAAGAATTTACAAATTTATGTTTATTATTCTGTGGCAACAATGGTATCCTGTTGCAAGTTTATAGGGGTGATGAACCAAACCTCTTTTCTTCATATATTGTGGGAGGAGCTGGGAAATTAATGCTGGAAGTAAGACCAGTTTTTCCAGCCAGAACTGTAATTAGTTTGCCCGGATAAAATCTAGCAAAATAACTGCTGAATGAAAATTTTTAAATTAAGATACATTTCTCAATACATTTCCAAGTATTCCTGAAAATTGAGGTAAATTTTCAACAAATCAGCACTAAGCCTGGAATTCTGCAACTTCTGGTTGTGTTCTAGTGCTGTACAGAAACCCAGCTTCATCCTATTAAAAAATATGTGTTCTGCTCCACAGAAGAGAAAGCTCTTATCCCCAGCTGCAACAATAAAATGTGGCATGATTCACAAAATTGCCTTCTCAAATTTTGTTGATCTATAAACAAATAAAAACAATCTCTTCCTCCAAAGCACAGTGTTTGGAGTCAGATAGATACTTTATGAAATAAACAACAGTTTTCAGTAAAACTGTTTTCATCTCAAACCAATAAAAAGCCTATATTTAAATGAATCTACCACAAAATTCATAAAATGCCTCACCAACACAGTTTGGATTCAATTTTCCATAAGAATACAACACATTAGCAAGTCTCCAGTGGCAAACCTTTTTAAAAGAAGTAAATTAAAGTTTCCTTTGCTGAAAACTCTTCTATAAAAAAGTCAATAATCTTTTATGTCAGTGGACCTGGGTGAACATTGCTTAAGAGATACTTTTAAGTTTCACTCTTCTAGTGATTCTTACCAGTGCAGAACAAAGAAAAAAAACTGTGGAAGGCAGAGTTGTTACCAATAAAACCAGGGGTATAACGGCAATTTTAGATGTGGATGTACTGTAACTAGCAGACATAGCCACTGAAACAATCTGAAACTAAACCAAATGTCATGATTTTGCTTTTAACAATGATGGATGTTTTTCTATGTTTTTCAGTTTCCTGATGGGAAGTGATTTATTTCATTATCACAGGTTCAACTGAAAACAAACTGAGAACATCAGAGATATTCCTATTTCTTCTTACCAAGGGAAATCTGAGAGCAGTAGTTCTCAGAAAGCTCTGGGATAACTGCAAAACACACACTTTTGTGCATGACTGGTAATAGAGAGTAGGTTTTATTTTGGTAGGCTTTGGTTAGCTAAGGACTGAACAGGGTGGGATAGTGGTCCTGCAGAACAACTTGCTATCTATTATTCCTCCACTTGGCATACACACCATGACTGAGTTGCAAAGGAACTTGTTCAACTGTGCATTGTTCATAGCCACTTCTGTGCCAGGCAGGCTCCAGTGATGAGCAAAAAAGTATGAGAGAAGTGACAGCTTCAGCAGAAGCTTCTGTCAGTTTAGATGTCCTGTTTTTCCACAGAATCACAGTATGATTAGGAGTGAAGGGACTTCAAGAGGTCATCTAAGTCCACTCTCCACCTGCACCTGGTTTTCCAGGACTCTTTCCAGATGGCTTTTGCATTTCACCAAGCATGGAGACACCTCACTCTCTCTGGGCAATCTATGACAGTGCCCAGTCATCCTAAGTCATGCCTAAGAATGATAGAATCATTAAGGTTGGAAAAGACCTTTAAAATCATCAAGTCCAACCATCAACTTAGCACCACCATCATATTGGCCATATTAAACCACATCCTCTTCTTTGCATCCTCCCTTCACGTATTTACGCACATGGGTAAGACCCTCCCCCCCGGAGACTGTTGTCCAAGCTAAACAGTCCCAGTTCACTTAGTCTTTCCTCTTATCTTGGCTGCTTCAGTCCCTTAATTATTTTTCTGGCCCTTCATTGGCCCCTTCAGTACACCATGTGTCTTATATTGAGAAGTCATTCCAGGGGTGGCCTCAGCAGCACTGAATAAATTATGACCTCCCTTGACATGCTGGCAACACTTTATCTAATGTAGCCAAAGGGCACATTGTTGGCTCGTGAAGTCCACCAAGATTCCTGGGTTCTTCTTTGCAAAGCTACTTTCCAGCTCTAAGGCCCTCAGCATACACTGGTTACCCCTAGCAGCATCCTTTGTGCTCAGATGGAATAATAACCGGGGGTAGAAGTCAGAGGGCTGGACAGGCTTTGGCAATCTCTGCACAACATCCGGGATGCTGGCCCCTCCCAGGCAGCAAACACCTCTAGATGGTTGGTCAGGCCTACAGGTCTAGATGGGTCCTTTGTCCCTCACACCAGGGAGTCACCCACTGCAGGGTCTCACCCTTTCTTCCTGGTAGACCTATATGCTTTACATGGTTTAAGTGAATCACGTCCTTTGCTATGGACACATCTGGCTCCTCTTCAATTATGAGGGCAGTCAACCTGTTCTGAGATGGGGCGGGAACTTCATCTTGATACAAGAAGTCATCAACATCCATGCTTCCAATTCTCCAGAGGTTCTGCTTACTTTGATAGTGGGCGTAGACACTGCCTGCTTCTCCATTGCAGGTGGGGACTGATGGTCTTCACACTGTTGTGTCTCAAAGACTCTATCTCTCTCTCCCTTCCACTTTCCCTGATGCTTCACAGTTTGCACACTTTGTCCCGAACCTCCTCCACTTGCCAGCACAGCTCCTCCAAGATGGGCTATAGGGCTTAGACACATCACCTTTGGCCTCAGGGAGAGGTTCCTGACAGCCCCTGGAGTCTGGGACTTGGAGGACTGCAGCCGCTCTGTGTGGAAGCCTCTGTACTAGCCAGGACAGCTGTTTCTACACCTTCTGGGGAAACTGCCCTATTACCACCATGTCTGAGACTGTTACAGCCCCACAGTTTCAGTGGAGGTCCCGTTATTTCACTCCATTGTCACACCTGCTGCACAAATCGATGGCTCTGTTGGCTGCTCTCAGGGTAGGTCCCTCCCAAACACCAGTTAAAAGACTCCTGACTCTTCCTAGTCAGAGGGAGCTGCATCAAAGGCCCCAAGAGTCCTGGACCAGGGGCAGCCTACAAACTCCCCTGGAATAAAAATGGGGTGAAATAGGTATATGAGGCTGTTTCAGGGGAAAGGAAAAAAAAATCTACATGGAAAAGCAGGGCCATTGGGCTAATACCAAAAAACAGGCTTCATGTCTCAATGTTCTACTTACACTGCATGAGTCTGAGATGGCACCAAAGGCAGCTATGATCAACATTTATATTCTACAGAGCTGTGTTTTCTTTAAGCTTCCTAAGAGTTAGACTGTGTGGCTAAGAAAATCCTTTGCTAAGCTCATGTATCTTAGGTTACAGTTATCTCATCCATTGAGGGGTAGGACTCGGAAGTGAGGGCACCCCTAGCATCAGGCACATGCAGTAGATTTCATTTTATCCTTATGGCAGAACTGGGGAAACCCTTCTGCTTGGACTGGCCCATAGAAAAGATCTTGTTTGGATACTGATGCTGTTCACATGTGCTATTACTTTATGCTGTTCTTTGTGACTACAAGGATATGATCCCAACATATGATCTCTTCAGATGATCAATAACTCTGGCATAACTTCAATTATACTTACAAGAACATTGCCATCAGCTTCCATGAATGGTTTCAAAGCTCAGTGGAAAAGCTGCGAAAAGAGAAAATTTTGTGTACTTAAGCTCTGTATTATATTTTCATATAACATAAGTCTTGGCAGTAGAGTTAAAAAATGCTTTAAAACATTTTGTCCTTCTAACTCTACCCTCCAACTTCTTCCAACCCCTAAAATTTTTTTCCAAAGACAATCCTATGTTATGTGAACTAATTTTACTGATTTAGAAATCAACAAGCAGTAAGCAAGATTAACTCAAAACTATCCAAGGTTATTTTTATGAAAGAAACAGAACAAATCTCATGGATGTGGCCAGAGGGTTGCTTTTTGCTTGGTTGTGATGAGTTTTGGAGCTGAGTGGGATTGAAGGTTTGGGGGGTTTAAAGAGGAAATGCAAGAGAGAGAATAAATAAATAAAATTAGGAGTGGATTTTTTTTGTTCATTTTGGTCTTTAGTCTGAAAGAAATCTATAGGATTTGAATTCCTGGTTTGGTTACGTAATTCCCAGCATTTTCTTGGAATAAAAATTAAGTAACCTTCTGGTTCACCTGAATGGGACGAGACCTCATACTGCACTACTCATTTTATAATGGATTGAAATTTTCCTTTGTGGAGACCAAATTCTGTGCAGTCCAACAGCAGACATTGGATTCTATTTCCCAAAGACACACCAGGTTAGTAGGTATCCATTTAGGTGGGAGATGAGGTGATTTCATTTGATTAACACAAGCACTTCTCTGCTCCCTGGGTGATTTCCTTTGGTTGGTAGAATGGGCAGATGATGAGTTGGTGCATTGTACCAATGTTTTTGGTGCCAGCAAAGTTCCTACAAAACTCACCACTCTGCATGTAAAGGAATCATGGAGGGAAATGGGAGAGGATACAAAACCCTGCTGAGGCAAGAAAGCAAGGATTTCCAGAAATAGAGCCACACTTCAGAAGAATTTCTAACAAGAACATTTTCCTGTTACTAGAACCAGTTATTTAAGATATGTGCCACTCCTCATACATAATATTTAGTTTGAAAATAAAATCTTAAAGAAGAAAATAAAAAGCCACCTACTGGCTTCCAGCAATTTCAAACCAAAAATAGAAAGGCAAACAAATACACACTTTTCTGGCTCCCAGCCATTTCTGTTCAAAAGTAGAAAGAGGCACTTTCTATAAGTAGCTCAAGTTGAAGTAATATCATGATGTGGAGAGATGTTATGGCCAATAATTTCAAGGATGTTTAGAAATCATAGCTAGGACAAACAAGCAGAGGAAACACCTTGAGTTATGCAAGTAAATTAACACTGAGCCTCAAATACAGGGCAAGAAAGAAAGGGAATAACAGACCGTATCACAGTAAGTATTGTGACGCGGTCTTTTTCCTGTCATTTCTTAATTTCACGGGTGCCTAGGGTTTGGGGAGGAACTGCACAGCTTTGAATCAGACACAGTACCAGGAGCAAGAGGAGAAGCATTAGTTAACTGGCAAGGCAATGTTTCCTCCTGTGTGCTTTGTGCCAAAGGACCTGAAATGGATTTCAGCTAATCCTTCTCAATGACTTTAACTCAAACATTTGTTTAGTTTCCAGAAGCTGGATAAGCAGTTTTGAGCCAGCACCCAGTGTTCAAAAGCAGCATTGACTTCTGTCCCATTCTAGTTAAAGAATATATTTTATTGTCCTTGCATATTGAACGATACTTTAAAAATCATGCAGTCACTGCAGAAATAACTCTTAGACACATAACCTGAGTTCCTTTCTCCTAAGAAAGCCCAACCTGAGTGAGATTAGTTACTCTGTGAAAAGGCATTAGGATTTTTATACCCATTCAAGTGTACTCAATTGTTTCAAAACTACCATTTCAGAAGGGCATAACCTGTTTACCTCTGCACTAGAGCGAAACAAGTGATTCTTTTCAATTTTTTGCAGGTGCACTGTGGGAAAACAATCTCTCCTTCTAAACAGTCAGGTGAATTAGGAGAAGGAGTTGGATAAATGTGGCCACTCAAATAGAGTCAATCAATATGCACCTTGCTGGATGACCCAGCATGACTCTGCAGGGGCTGTCTCTGGGAACCAGAGCCCCCTGCCCCCCAATAAGCCCCTCACACAGATTGCAGCTGGGATCTCATGATGGTCAGTGCCCTCACTTTTCCCTCTGTGTGGTGGCAGTGGCCACACCATGGCAGCTCAGGGCCATGCTCAGGGCTGGCAGCCTGGCCAACAGAAGGGCTTCCCAGCCCACAGAAGCTACACCTGAGCTCAGGAGCTTTGCAAGTCAGTGAGAGGTTAGTAAGAGCCACCCCTTCAGTTCATATCATCAGGAAGATGTCCTGACTCCGAGCTGGAATACCTGCAGCAGGAGAAGACTCGGCCCATTTCACAGCACTCACAGCGCTATGTTACAGCCTGACGACCTGTGTGTATCCTTGTCCTGACTTAGGTGGACATTGAATTTGAAGAGGGATGTCAACCCAAAAGGTGGGTGTGGGATTCTAGCCCTCTTCCTAAAACTCTCCACTTGCAACAAGATAAATTCTAGGAACAGAAGGAGAGGAATACAGATTAAGGTATCCACACGGAAAACGCACAACAGGATTGCAGTCTGCTGTAATGGATGCTCAATTTGCTAAAACTGAAATGTGGAATAAACCAAAGAGAGATAATAAAACACAGTAAACCCTCTCTCGCTTCAGAAACATTAAAACAAACTTGAATCTCTCATTTTCTTGAGGCTAAACTGTAACGGATGTACTCAATAAGAGCAAAGGCGAAGGATTTACATTATCAGTTGGTAAACCATATCTATATTTCGTTGGCTTTTCTAGGAGTTATCTGAACCACCTGATTTCATTTCAGTCTGAATTGAATACAACGTCAAATGTGGTTTCAGTTAAAAGATTTCTAGATCGAGTTCTTGAGGGGTTTTTTTTTAAATTTTGATTTAACAACCAGACTATAAGTATTGGTGTGCATAGTTTTATTAGTCTCACTTCATCTTTTCTTTTTCAAGAGGAGTAATAAACAAGTAGGTATGTGAGCAATAAGCTGATGCAACAAATATGGAAATGTGACAGGTGACTTGTCAGAAATATCTTGCAATAACAGAGGTAGTCTATTTGACTCACCATCTCCTAAAATATATAGAAATATCTCTAAAAAGATCAAATGTAATTTGAAAGAGTGGAAAAAAGAAGAAGAAAAAAAACAAAACCAGAGAACACTGAGGTTCCAATGACTCTAATTGCAAAAATCAATCTTAATTCATTAGTAATATTCCTCTTGGGAAATTCAAAATCCACAATGCCTTATGCTGTCTCTTGCCAATTACAAGCTACAGTGAATCTGTCAATCTGCAATGATCATGGCATAAGCCTGCCAGACATGCCTTCCAGGCATCTCTCAGATGACATCCAGACTGGACATATGCCTTCCTGCTTCTGAGCAAAATATTTGATATATGCAACATGACTCAGACTATTTGTGTTGCAGAAGCACCCAAAATGTGCATAGCTAAGCTCCTGTTCAGATGGCATTGACATAGACTATTCCAAAAGAAAATTTCTGTTTTACCAAGCACCAAGCCAGGGCTGTAGACAACCTGGAAAATAAGCTGTGAGCCTTCTGTTTGCATTTCTCGCACTGGTCACCAACTTTAACCCCAGTGCTTGTTTTCTGTTCATTTGTCTGCCTGCAACAATCTGCACTTCAGCGGGCAATGAATTGACAAGCAATATGAAACTAGTGAGAGTGCTACAAAAGCTTTCCCCCCAAAAATCAATGATTACTTAATCACATATTTCACCAGACATTAGGAATAGCATTGCCCCAATTTACAGCAGCGCTTGAAGCACTGTCCTGTGGCAAGGAGACAGCCTTACATAATAGTCCTAAATTATCACATTACCTCTAACTGGGGTTCTTGCAACCATGCAGGGGGAAAATGATCACAGTGATCATGCAAGCTCTTAATTGTCTTTAGGCTTACTGGAGATCAATTTAATCTGACAGAACCTTACCACTAACCACTAATTAGTCAGCTCTAGTCAGGTACTTGACTTGTTAATCAGCTATCTTAATTGACTGTCTAACTTGTACTAGGAGTTTCTTGGCCTGCAGATTTTCTCTCACACACAGGCTCACCGGGGAAGATGGATATTAAGGTGGTACTTTGCCTTGGGACAATGACAAATACACACTGAGGTAATTTTCACAAAAGTTCATGGACCTGTCCCAACCCACCTTGGTCCCCATGACTTTGTGTTTCCAATTGCAGATGAAACTACAGATTCACCATTGGCATCAGAGAAAGAGCAGGTCTATGAAAATATAGTCATAAGACATAATTGTTAGAGTATTCCTTCAGCTTTGGCAACAATAACTTTAACCTTTTGAATAAGTGCTACACTTTGAAAAGACCAAAGGGCTCTTTTCACAGGCTTAGCAGCAAGAAACTGCATTTTTCATATCTAATATATTTGTATTTTTTAACACTTTTGGTTATAACATTGTTTTCAAATGCATTTGGAATTACTCCATCCCCTCATGTGAAAGCAATTCAAAAAGATGACTTCTGACTCTGTTTGGGAGAAGGCCAGGAAAAACTGGAACAAAGTTCACTGCTCCTGTGTTGGAGACAGAAAAGGTCTGGAGACATCGCCTTGCTTGGATCATGGCCAGGTCCTGTCAGCCCAGCTGGGAAGCCCAAGGGCAGCAAGTTATATGTGCTGACAGCTCTGAGCAAGCAGTTGCAGGAGTCAGTGCTCTCTGCCTTCAGGAGGAGAGGGGCTGGAAAGAAAGAGGAGGTTCAACCAAAGGAAGACGTGCTCCAGCTGCCTTTATGGCCTCACAGACTAAAATGAGAACACAAAATGGCAAAATGGCATGTTTAATGAAGTGCGCCTGCCCCAAATTCCTTGTAGTGTTGGCCTCCTAGTGCTGCTACACTTGAAGGCCAAGGAAGAGTTTGCAGAAACATTGAGCGCAATGCTTCAATTCCTACTGCCTCCTAGGTGGCTTTTTGCTTTGCTGTGGCAGGCAATGAAAGCAGGCAAAGTTAAGCTGGCTGCAAAAACGGATGAAAAGTTAGAGCACTGAAGGGATAATGAAACACTCCAGGAATAAAGATGCACTTCCCTCATGTTCTGCTCTCTTTCAAAGATGCACAGGGTTTTGATAGTCCAGAAAATGAACACAGAAGGTAGGAAGGGAAAAAAAAGTAAAAAGCTTATAGACCCTCCTGAGACAACAGTCTAAGGGGTTTCTCTTGAAGCAAGTCCCTTGTGAAAAGATACAGATGAGGAGAGAGGGACCATCATTCCCTCCTCTATTTTTTCAGATCAGTAGTTCAGCAAAGACAGTTTTGAGGGAACACTGCAAGGTCCCATACATAAAGAGAGAACAAGGGCATGATTCACCCTAGCACAAATGTACAGAACTGCTGCTCTACTGGCAAATTTGGATTATTGCAATGATAAGAACCCGAGACATCCTCACTGGAAGGCAGTTCTGAATAACCTTTGCAGTCATGGAATTGCAGGAGGTTTATGCATCCAATGGAAGATAAAAATTACAGGAGCATGCTTTCAACTCCTGCATTTGAGAACAAGAGGCCAGAAAAAATTACTACTCTTTGCACTCTCTGAAGCTTATATGTAAGTCTTCTTTCTTCTGCTAAGGAAACACTTGATGTATCAACAGCACTATACAAAAGGCCAGCATTCACACTTCCAGGGAAATCTCAAGAGAAGAGATTTTTAAAAATCAAGCCCAATCATTATGTTGATGATCATGAGGATAAATTAGGTAAGAAATATCTGGGGGACTTGCCACTTCTTCCATCAAAGAATTCCCGTCCACATTCACAAAGTTCTCAAGAAACTGAGGTCTCGAGAGTCCTGTCTGGTTCTTCATTAAAAGATCAGGAGCAGTGAAGAGTTCATCTTCCTCCCACACATCAGAGCACACGTGCTGCACTCAAACATCACCTCTGCAATAGGGCAATCCCAGTGGGGAGAGGCATAGCAAGGATAAACTGCCCTGGCAGGTTACGCCAGAGCAGGGTGGAACTGCTTCTGTTCACAATGTCATCTGCTGAGCCATGCAGATTTGCAAGTGGCCTCCTTTTTCCCGTGGCTGAAAGGCATTTCCTCAGGAACAAGGGAATGGAGAAAACTGAACTGCTGACATCACAGCTTCTCCAGAGAAATTCAACCAGAAGCCATTCCTCCATTCAACATCCATGTGCTAATATATAGCATAGAATTTCTCCGAGGTCTAGGACAGGCAGGCCAGTGAGTTGGGCAGGCAACTGGGAGCCAAAGGCTGTTCTCAGTAGGTCGGAGTTAGATCAGATACGGACTGCTGAGAGGCAGAAAAAATCATCTCTAGGATGAAAGCTCAAAGATTGTGATGAGAAGGTACTCTTAGAAACATTTTGTCCTGAAATCAAGTTTAATTATCAAGTAGCTTGCCTGCTTCTAGACTGTTTCAGCAGTAGATTTGTGTTTCTTTTAAACAGATTAATTCTTGTCTTCAGTTGCTACCAGCCACATATACTTTGACTTACATTTACAATAAGCAAGAGAAAAAAGCCTCTTCACCACACAAAAAGAGCACAGTAAGTAACATCTGCTAGAGTACAGACCCTCACCAGTGTGAAAAGGGGGTCTTGTCTAAGGTGGGCAGCATAACAAGCTGGTTGGCCCTGAGAGCTGCAATAAAATATTAAAAAACCCCTATGACTTGTTGCAAATGATGGCTGCATGCAAATGATTACTGCAATACTTTTTTTCAGCCTTCAGTGCCTGTAGACATTCAGGATTTACTGATTCTTGTTTCTTAAACACCATAGCCTTTGCCAGAACAGCTGCACAAAGAAATAAATCATTAGAGATAACTATTTGCTGCTCCTGCAAATGCAGATCTGACTACATCAGACATTTCTTGAATCTTACAGGAATGAATACTTTTCTGTATTCCCTTTCTGTAGTGTTGCCCTCACTGTAGTAAAATCTGAAATTAATGCAGTGAGCCTTTTTCCAAAGGAGAAACTCATATGCTAAATCTACTTACATAGAAGTAAAAACTGAACTTTTTCTTTCACAGGAACAGTTTCAAGGTTTTCCCAGATTATCTGAATTTTCTTTTATGTCTTAAACTGTATTTCACCAAATTTTTGTACTTATATTCCACCATCCTGTGGTTCTCACAACAGTTTACACAAAGTTAATCTCTATGCCTTGTTTTTCTTCTAAGGAGAGACTTCCCCTCTTCTTTGATTTTCTTCTAAAATGGTCCCAGCTCTTTATGTCCTTTTATATTTAAAAGAGTGTCTTTCAATAGAGAGCACCTCCATTTTTTCATAATTCTTATACACATATTTTGAAGCTTTATAGAGGAAAAGCAAATAGTCAAAATAAATTCTTGACTTTTCAGTTATAAAAAATAATAATCAAGAAAATATAAAATTAGTGTGACCACCTATTTTTATATCTCACATTAATTGCAGCCTCAATAGTTACTTTTATTTCTATGATCCTTTTAAAATAAATTGTTTTTAACTTGTTACTTCAGTTTTTCTTCTCATTGGAAAGAGAACCCCCATGGTGGTAAAAGTAATAAATGAGAGGTAAATGCTTGAAGAAAAGCAATCCCACTTTTCCCATTGCAGCAGAGCTCTAATTTATACCAATAACACTATAATTTCTAAAGTTAAGCATGTTCTGATTGAAAATATTTATTTTTCAAATTATATTACAGTCCTTAAATGTCAATTTCATAACTTATATACAATTAAGTAATAATATAAAATTAATCCAAATTCATAAGAAGGTTGGCACAGAAAACTTACTTCTCATTAATTGGACAGACTTTTAACCATCAGTCTGTGATTTAATGAGATCAATGAGGATGAAAAAAAATGCAAGCTATTCCAAACCACTTCAGAGGACTCACTTTCACAGTATGATTGTGTTGGTTTTTTATTAAATGTCTGCCATTCCAGAATTTAAGCCCCAGCTCTTAGCAGGGAAAGAAGACCTGACCACAGGGATAGGATGAAAGAATGCTGAAAATGTTGAATTTTAGGTAGCCAAGGCTAAAACTCCACAGAGTGAGGTCAGAAGGCTAAACAGCTGTTTAAACTGGATGCCAATCAAGTTTTCAGCATATTTCATAATGTCTTGCACGTGCAACCAATATGTTCCTACTTTGTCACGTCCCTAAAAGAGAAAGAAGAGGAAGCAGCAGCAGAAGAAAGCTATGGACTCCAACTGAGCACCCACTGTCCTTGCACATCCACAGGCAGCAGTATAGAACCCAAATATAATATAATCTGACACAGTAGAAAGTTATATATGGCCCAAAAATAGGAGCAACATATATCCACATGCTGGGCAGCTGTCTCTGAATCTGTATCAAGGTTTCCATCAAGGAGAGAAACAGACCAAAGCACAACCACCACCTGAAAGTCCATCTGATCAGAAATCACTAAAGTGGAGGAACTGGAAAAAGCCCTATGGACCCAGCAATTAACCAGTACAAGACCAAGACTTTTCTATGGATTTAGGAACCCAAGACCAGAGTGAAATTTCTCTGATTCACTGTGTCTCTAGGATTTTATCTTCACAATACATCTTTGCATGTCATTTGAACTTTATTTGGAAATGAAGTGTATGCCAGGCACAGACAGCACACCCAGAACACAGAAAACTGCTGGAGGGTCCTGCTTACCCCTGCAATGGTGTGTGCTTCATGGAAATTTAGAATATGGATTCAATCTTCCTCTCAGCATTGCTTTGAGTGTGCTGGTAGCACTTGGGCAAAACCCACAAGACCCCAGGCAGAGACACAATACAAAAATCACAACTGAAAAAAAAAAATCCAGTGTACTAAATTCCTAGTGAATAAATAAATAAATGATTATACTTTCTAGTTTTCCATTTCAGCTCTCTTCCTTTCCCTCCCCAAATTCCCTATTTTGCTCTTATCTGTAGAGATGTTAAACAACCAGTTTGGGAAATGCTGTATCTTACTAAATAAAAACATCTTCACACTGCTGCTTTCTGAGAAAATTTGATGATTTGACATCATCTCCTTTCTCCTTGCCCTTTGTAAGATCCACACAAATCATTTAAAGACTCTATTAGGGAGCTGCAGAAAGCTCAGACAATAAGCAAATTACTGCGTATTAGCTGAGACAAGTTAACTACGAAAGAGCTTTAAGGCAAACCAAATTACCTAGCGGTTGTTTTTGCTTTAGATTAAGAGAAAATAAGCACAATTAATATGACTCAGCTGGTACGGTATTTTGATGGTGCTTGTACCCAGAAGCTGCTCCTAGAAGAGCCTGGTAGCCTTGGATGCACCATGGAATAAGAGCGTGAGCTCTCTTGAGACCTTGCAAGAAGGAACAAGGATAACAAAACAGCTACACAATGTAACAAAGCAGAGAAAAATGTAAAGTGATTCACAGCATCACCACACAAAGTATTTTCAAAGAAACTTCTCTGAAGTATTAGCAACATTAGGATTGCAGTATGCTTGCTTCCATTACAATGGACCATGTGTACTGTAGGAACAGGAAAGAAAAGACAACTGCTCTTGGCAGGTTCAAGACAAGATACAGCAGGAGGATGTAGGCAAGAATCCAAGATAACAGTAGGACAACAACCACCAATGTCGTATTTTTGATCTCAGAAAGCCTGGAGACCGGCATTGTCAAAGGCTTGTGTTAGCACCAGAGCAAGGGCCTTGAAAAATAATGAGATAGTATACATTCAAACGCTTGGCAAACTAAGAGAGGGACCCCAGGGAGTGAAGGATCCCAGGGAGTTCAAACTGAGAGTTCAGGCTCAGTGTGTTTAATGCTGCTCAGAAGTATAAATAAATAAGATAGGAGATTCATCAGTGAGGCTGAGTAGGAAAACTATCCTTGCAGAGAGTTTCTAAACTGATTCAAGGTGATGAAATTATTTTTGTCAAAGCCAGATAATACGAGATTTCAGTAAAAGGGATGTTAGATAATAACACTTGGATTACAGCATATTTCTGTGTATGGAGGGTGAAGGCATTTGAAAGTTTATGGTTTAAATTTAACCAATAGCTTGGAAACGAGGACAGAGAACTAAAGAAAGAGCTTAGACTATGATAGGAATATCAGTGTGATATCATTGTCAGACAATGAGGAAGTATGACTTAGGAATGGTAGAAGTTGATCATGCTGGCTGAAGGCTGGATTCACTAGAGGCTGAGCCAAGACATACCACAGAGACAGGCCAAACTCTACACTTGGTTTAAAAAAAAAAAAATAAAAATCTCTGTTTAGGATTAGATCTATCCTTCATAGGAGGATGTTTGTGAATAAAATCACTTGAACAAAATGTGCAGAGGAATGGATCAGAGTACAGAACCATTTATTAGATCATAAACAGCATGTTGAGGTGTATCAGGACCTTCTGAAAGACATTTTACACGTTTCAGAAAACAGATGGAGAACCATTGGCAGATAGAACCACAGATGAAAGGTTCTAAGAAGAGATTTTCTGAAAAAATTGAAGGTAAATGCCAGGATGAAATGAAAGCAGAGTGGACATGATTTTGTTCATTGATTGTAGTCAAGAGAAGAAATAAGAACATGCTGGCTGAGAAAGCGAGAAAGACTAGAGGAGGTTTTGGAGAAAAGCAAGGTAGAGAAGTCAAAGAAAGATAATCCCTGCCCTGATGAGGTAGCCATATCTGCAGAAGAAGAAGTTAAAGAAGTAGTAGGTGAGTCAAGGCCATGTCATTATGTTGATTTTTTCTTTCCCCCTAGAAGAAACCCACAAGAGCTGTTTGGCGAGAAAGGACACAAGAATATGGGAACAATTGAAAGCATAAGCACAGAGAAAGCATGACTCAGCTAAGCCAGATGCAGGGGATAGAGTTGGAGGAGGACAGACAGCCTATTCACAAGATTTATGCCAGAGATGCCCCATAGCCAAAGCAAAAGAAACAGACACTGGAGGACAGCCAGACTGTAACTTGATGATAGGAAAGAAAAGTGAACAATTAAAGAGTAGAAGAGGCTGCAAAAGGGAAATAATTTTAGAAACGCATGTCGCTAAGGCAGAAACGCAGTGCACACACTTTGATGAGCTGCGTCTTTAACTGCTTTCCAGAGAAATTCTTAAGAGAAAAAAATGTGGCTCTCCTTCAGGCAAGAAGGAACTGAGATGCAGAAAGGGGTAATAGGCATAGTTTCACATGCAACATTACCTCTGTGCCCATCTCCCTGTCTAGTGATTGTGCAACACCCAGCATGATTTTATCAGCATTAAGTGACGCATCAGGAAGGACACCTTCTCCAGGCATGAAACCAGTACTAGCTACACTGGCCTGTAAACAGCACTCCTGAGTTAACAGGGGGCTGAGGGACTCCTTGAAGAGAGTTCTTCAAGGAGTGCACAGAACAGTGAAACTATTCAGCGTGTCATTCAGTGACAGCCCTTTCTTTTGCTACTGCTCCTACCACAGGGCCCAACAGCAACTGAGAATCTCCTAGGATCTCCCCATGACAAGCTGGTGGACAGCAGGCTGCAAATCCATGCTATTTAATCAAGCGAGTGCACAATATTGTTGTCTGTACAGTGCCCTGCAGCTGTGTCTTTATCCACAGCAGACCTTGTCCCACTAACCCACAACCAAGTCAATATTACTTTAGAGAGATCATGGGAGAGTGTGTAAGGGATGGATTTCTGGGGCAAGGGGAAACATCTGGAATGAACAAGGACAAAACAGAGCGTCTTAAAAAAAGAGGAAGCCCTTCAGCCTGTATTGGCTTAGTGCCTTTCCCCATCATCTTGCACGAACTGCACAGGGCTGGTGGAGAGCCTGCCATGCTGAGCAGGCAGCTGCTGCATCTACAAGGAAATACACTCAAAGAGGTGAGAAGCAAATGTTTTGTTCTGTGTCTTGGTTTAGATCAAAATCCACGACATTCTGGCAGCTAGACAGCCCTCTAAGAAATCAAATCTCCCAGTGTGCATGGGGACAAGAAGCAAACAGCTAGAACCCAAAGCTCACATGAACATTAGCAGGCTGGCATTAATAGCTCTTGCCATTTATAAAGTAAAACAGAGCCTTCCACCGCCCTGTGATGGAAAAGGGGTAGCAGAGAGGAAGCACGCTGGGTAAAGTGAAGGTGATGCAGCATTTGAAAGCAGACAGCTTCAGCATGCCTGACCTGAGGCACACAGCCTTCACATGCCACAGGACTCACACCTCATCACATTGTGTGCAGCTCTGCCACCAGAGTCAACACCAAGAGAGGGGCACTGTGGGAATCTCCTTTTCAGAGAGGCAGTTTTAGCATCTAGAAAGTTTCACCACAGGGGAGTGTACAGAAAGTCCATTCCATAAGAAGTCACAAAACAATTTCTCTCTCCTTTTTGAATTGTTGCAAACCATTGAACGTTGGCATAACTGGCAGATGGGAAAATCCTGCCAAACCGAACTGCAGTTCCTGCACAGGGATAATAAACCTTCCAAGAAACCCAATTAATACTACTGAGCCCTACACTTCAAAAAGAACTTGTTGAAAGAAAGTAGGAAAGTGAATAATTAAACTAGATGTTAATCTCCACTTTCTCCGGAGGCACATTTTGTTGAGGAAAACTCAAATCCAGAGATAAGACAGGGGTCTGGGTTTTCTGTTTCAGCACAGAGGAGAGGAGATTCTAATTCCAGCTGTCCTTTTGTATGGGTAAGCCTATTCACACAGTTCTTTAGCCATGTCTTTACTCATTCAATTTAATGTGTATGTGAGAAATATTAAAATTAATGGACTCTAAAATTCTTTTCACATTGAAAACAGAAATAATTCTGCTCAGTGCTGTCACCACAGCACAATAAAATCTATTGCCATATTGCACCCTAAATTCTCTTCACACAACACTATTTGCACGTTTTTCTCTAGCAACCCAAAATCAATAAGGGAATTGCTTCAATTTCTATATTACACATTTGACTTCACAAATATCAGATTTACATGGAAGTCACGAATAGGTTGTCATCATGTCCTTGATGGATCTTAAAACATAGCAGAATTAAACTTATCTGGAAGAGAATAATTCATATACATGTTGTCCCTTGTCCTCACTCAAAAAATATTTTTTTCTAATTATTTCATTATTTTCTAGTGATCCATTTGCATTTTTAACCAAAGTAGAGAGGGGGAAGGGAGAACATGAGATCTTTTACACAGGCCTTTAAAAACAGGCAGCTACTTTCCCCGTGAACTTCCTTTATCGTACCAAGTGAACATTGTTGCTTATCAGCTAAAACTATACTGTCTTTTAAAAGAAATAGAAAATAGATGTGACTAGACAGAAAAAGTTAACATTTGTCACCTAAGCAAAAAGAAATAAGCCACAATCTTACCAGCAAGGAATTCTGATGAATAGCCACATTTGCCCCGTCAGCTCCATACACCTTGCAAAGCAGAGAGGAAACTCTTACAGGAATCAGTTGCAATGCTGAAATTGCCCAAGAGGAAACTCGTGTCTCTTTTATAAGCCATGACTACATAAACCACAAGTCAGGCATAAAAGCCTTGCCTGCCAGAAGTGTTAATGCTAGAACCCAGATGTGTGGAAATGGGGTAGGAGAGGCGAATAAAATATTAGAAATTTTCCCAGATAGCTGATTTTTATATTTTTTGTTTGTTTCCCAAACAGAAATTAGTTTAAAAAGTGTACTCTCATATATTCCTGAGCAGAGGCTTGTGGGAGACAGGAGAAAGTACACAAAGGTCCCCGTGACAAATGGCCCTCTCCAAGCCTCAGCACAGCCTCTCTTGCTAACACATTCCTCAGAGCACCTCTCCAGTTCCAGTCTCCTGGGGACCCCAGTGTTCACTCCTGAACCTCAAGGTGTGGTAGAGCATGAACCCAGCCACATCAAGGCCAGGGAGCCCTTGGGACAAGAGGAAAGACAGGACATGGAGTGCTGTCAGCTTGGTTTTTCTGGGTCATCCATAAGGTGTGTCCCAGGAAACCCCATCCAAGCAGGGATGACAGCAAGATCTGCAGATAAGCACATGGATATAATGGTTTCAAATCAACCATCTTTAGTTACCTCATTCCCTTTTCAACTAACTAATAGAGTGGTAAGCCAAAATTAATAACTCTGTTAAAAATATGAGACAGATGCCTCCATAAGTTACATATTCACTAGGCTTTTGGAAGAAAGGAAATGAAAATTCAGGACCTTGTATTTTTGGGTACTTTTCTGGCTTATGTACTCAACAGTTGTAGTTAGCTAAAGGTATGTGGACTTCAAGAATGAATGAACATCTAGCACAAATATCCAAGTAACTTTTCATTGCTCTATCTACACAGCTCTTATTTCACGTATCACATTAGTCTTTTTAGACAGCATCCACGCTGTTAAATTTCATTCTTCTTCAAAGTGATGGGTATTGCTAAAAATAAGGCAGGCCATCACATACTTTGAAATTATTTTTTCCTTTTTGACTCACTGGAATATTACAGACCAGTTTCCTCAAAGCAGGATGGAGAGATACTGCTGCTTAGGGATTCTACATTTTCTCAGATCTCTTTCCCTGTCACAGCAAAATTCCAGGGCCCAGAGTCAGGTAAAGGAGATATACAGTGATCTCCATGCTTTACTATTCATGACACTGAAATTACAGTGCCACCTGTAGGACATCCACAAAAAAAAAAGGTAATTTGGGCCTTGCTGGTGCCATAAATCCCAGTTATAATTATAGGGCTTTCTAGTAGTCTTAGCAGAAGTGTAGGAACATAAAAAATGGATGACTCATGTCAGTCTACAGGGAGTTTCTTGAAAGCTTTGTTCACACAGAGCAACATGCATCAGCACATCCAGAAAAGGATATTTTGCTATGAAGATGAATCTTTTGTGGAAGGAGGATATGCCAGCACAATGCATTCATAGTCCATCCATTTCAGAGCTTGTGCCAGTGTGGGCAGGAGAGACCTGCCACATTCTCAACCACTTCCAGCCAAGAGAGACATCACCCTTGAATCTAAGGATAGTTTCCATTGTGGCTGCACACTCTTTGTTTTTTTGTTTTTAATTTATCCACTCTCAATCTAGTTTTTAACTATGGATTATTTTAACCCAGTGCATCACATTTCATTGACCAATATTTGCATTGCATTCCCATGTTACTTTGCACCAGCACTGAAAAGCACTCATATATCCTTCAAAATATACTAATAAACTTATTTTGTATTGGTTTCCCTTTTCTTTTTTCCCCTCTTTACCAAGAGAGTAATTTTCCACTTTTCTAACCCATAGCTAAGGCAAATGTAAAGTCTTCTCTCCAATGTACCATTTCAAAACATAAGGTAAGACAAGAGTAAGTAGATGTATCTTTGTAGCTAAATTTCCATTAATAATATTTGAGGTGGAAAGTATTCAACTGATTTACTTAATAGCTCTCTTGCTGCAAATGAACTTAAAAAGAGGAGGTGTACAACATGTTCAAGGGCAGTGAAAAGAATGGTCAAGAATTGCCAGGGGGAAAAAACCTCTTGTAGGAAGACAGATTTTGATACAAACATGGATTTTAATATAAACAATGCTTTGTAGTGTGGCTTGGCTGATAAGGGATTCAACATAAATAGCTTAGATTATGACTTATATAGGGAAATCACATCTCTTTCTCAGTCGTGTAAAACAAAAAGGGAAGGAACAAACAATGAAATGTGATAAAACGAAGAAAAGGATGATTCAAGTGCAGTGTTTGGAACTTTGGTACAGAACTGAAAATATTACTCTGTGAAACAGAGCCAATAGTGATTCAATATGCATAGAGAGCAGTAAATTAAGTAGTTTCCATGAATATTACGTCAAAATAATAATGGTAAATTTCACAGCATAAAAACATTATTTTCCTGGTTTTACTAGCTTCTTATGGCCACTGTAGTGGCAGAGTCAGAGACTGTCACTAACTTCTGAGGTAGATGCACAGCTCAGGAATAAAATTGCAGTAGGGTCAGCGATGTAGAGAGTTAAAAGAAATTACTTATATAGTTAAGCAAATACAGGCTGTAGAAATCGCTAGGTTTCCACACAAGTAGTTACGGAAGGCTGGAGCATAAAAAGGATTCCTGAAGGGACTTCCTGCCAACATGGCTACAAGGACACAGGAAAATTTGCTGGGGGGAACCAAAAATATTTAGGAATTTCCAATTCCTGTTTCTGTGGCAAGCTGCCTGTGAGGAAATAAAGGACTGTTGTAAGCAGAAGAATCAGAATTGTATGTACCAGGGCACATATGAACATGAGGGCAGCTCACAGAGATGAATGACACTTGGTGAAAGCAGGCAGGTCAAACTACTTTTTACTCATTGTGCTCCTACAGCAGATTGCACTGGAGTTGGGAATTGCACAGTAGAAAACATATCTAGCTGGTTAAATTTGAAGACATATCATCTTTATTTTTTCCTTGAGCTGAACAGCGGCTGTCACAGAAAAAGGGGGAAAAAAGTTCCCCAATTTGCAGTTTATTTGCAATAAAATCCCATCAGACACTGTATTTTTTATTCAAAATGCTCTGTGAGTATTTGTTTTTTACCAGACAGGAAAGCAAGGTATGGTCTGAACTTTCCTTTGCCTACTTAGACAACTAAGTAACCAACGAATATACCAAAAGGTATGGGAAATCTGCTGAAACATATCACCTACCAACAAACCTCTTGACTGCATGACTCCTGTCACAGGCTGTAGAGACCACAAGTGGGAGGAGATGAGACTCTGTCAACCAATATGATTCATATTTACCAAATGCACCTGTTACAGGCAAACCAGGTATTATCGGCACTTAACATTTATGATTGCAAGCTACTGACTCGCACAACCATGAAGTTTTCCTTCTAAGCGGTAAAGATGTTCCAGCTTCCTCTGTGAGCTTTCTTTTCTATTTTAACTTGTTTCAGTTAATGAAGTGAATTTGAAACAGAGAGCATTAATCCATCTTTGAATGCTCCAGTGTTGAGAAAATAGTGGGGGTGTCAGGGGGTTTATACACATCACCTTACTTTTGAATTTCTCCCTACCCTAGATCTAGTCACCCTTGTGGGAGCTTTACTGGCAAAGCCAAAGGGGAGGAAATCAGCTGTATATTTGCATTTACCCCTTGGCTAAGTCCCAGTGTGAGATTTTGAAAATAAAGTGCTGATGGACAACACGAAACTGAAAGCCTTTGAGCAGGGAATCAGTATCCAGAGACTCCAGGCCTGATCCTGGCACTGGCTTACCACCTGACTTTGAACCCCCTCCTTCCACAGCTTTACTTCCACACTTTTAAAAGAGGTAATTACACAATAATTACCCACATTGGAGGAATTTTATTAAAATTTAGTAATTAAATCCTCTAAAGTGTTTGGAGCTCCCCAGATAAACAGCTTAACAGGCGGGAAGCATCTGAGCTGCTTTTGTAAGGACAGCATTATCAGAAGAGAAAAACACCTTCAAGTGGCCAGAAAATTGCTGAAACATCTTGAAAAGAAACAGTTGCCAAAGTTAAGCATTAGACACTGGTTTTATTGCAGCACTATACTAAACAAGGACTTTAGCATCTGTACGGAATTCTAAATCCCACTCTTTGCTTCGAAGTCGTTTCTTGCACAATCTTATGCCACTGCCTTCCTTTCATCTTTGACAAAAAGCCCTCAGCAGCTCTAGTCATGTTAGCACTACTGCTGCTAGTTGTGGCTGTATATGTTTAAAATGCCTGCCAGAGAGCCTGCAACAGCTTCCCATTGTATATGTTGACATGGACACTTTTATCACTAACCCAGTGACAGAAACTGGGTGCTCCAGATACACTGGGAATGTGGTGGGCTTGCAAGATGGCCAGCAGGCTATAGAGATGGAAGCACAGCCAGGAGATTGAGGGACATGATTATACCCCTCTGCTTGCTTTGAACCACATCCAAATGCTGTATCCAGTTTGGGGCACACGTCCCAACATAGGAGAGATGGTGACAAACTGAAACAAGCTCAGCAGGGGACACTGAGATGGCTGGAGCTGGATGATTGGTTCCATGTGAAGTTGAGGGACTATGACACCTCCAGGTTGGAGCAGGGACAGCTTCAGGGGCCCTCCAACAGCAGCCCTCCACCTCCTGTGAGGTGATCAGAGAGACTATGGAGATGGGCTCTTACCAGTGGTACACAGCAAAAGGCTGAGACACAAGAAGCAGAAGTTGAAAGAGAAGACCTACAGACAGAATAAAAAGAAAACCTCCTTCCCTATGAAGACAGTGGGACCAGTCACCCAGAGAAGTTGTGCAGGGTCTGTCCTTGGAAGTTTCCAAGCCCTTATGGGGTAAAGCCCTCAGGGAGCTGGTTTGAGCTCATGGCTGAGCCTGCTGGGAGCTGGAGGTTGGACTGAGGCTGCCTGCCTGGGTGGTGCAAGGAGCCTGTCGCTCTTTGTTAGTTCCAAACCTTTGTCTGACCACCAAATCACCCGAAAACCTGTAGAGAAAATATTAAAATGTCTTCCCAGAAGAAGAAAAAAACATATATTTTCAAAAAGCAGGATATGTATGAACACAAACACAAGTTTAGGACAATCTGTGACTTGTTCATATGTGTAAAAATCTTGGTTAAAATCCAGCCATGAAATATCACTGTTAGGAATTAGATAATGAACTAAGATTATGCAATTTCAAAAAATATGCTCCTTTATAAGTTATCTTTTCTCCTTAACTCATATATTTCAGCTATTCTGCCAGAGTTTTTAAAGTATATTTTTTCACACACACAAAAAAAAGGGATAAGGCCTTTATCAAACTATTTGGTATTTTAAAAATTATTCAGGAAAAAAGGAGAGTTTTCAGATGTAACACTTTACTTGAGAAGAAAAACTTAAAAAGGAAAACTTACGAACAACATGCACATACTTTGCATTCTCACTCAACCGTTTCTATTCCAATTGCAAGGTCATTTAGCAAAAACAACACTTAAAAGGAAAAAACTGGTTTTATTTCTTGAAAATGAAAATATCTTAAAGTGTTTGAAAGTCTTCTAAAACAGACTTTTTTTCACGTATCTTAAATCTATTTTTTCAAATAGTTCTAGGATTATGCTCTAAGATAGCTAAGGCTAGCCCATCTACTTTCCTGTAAAGAGCCCAAAAGAAGATGTCCTGTTTCAGTTGCAAGATAACTAGATAAAAACCCAATACAGCCATTGACTTACGTTATTAAAGTCAACAATTCATCAGCAATTCATCAATAAACTTAAATTACTTTATTTGTAAGTCATTGGGAGTGCATGGAATTCAATTATACTATAGGGTCACACGAGTTACACCTAAATTCAAATACTGCCATAATATACCCATCTGAAATTCAGTCTCTTCAAGAATTCGTAACAAGTGAAAGGTCAGTTTTTGAGACATTGGTAAGAAAAGCCTGTCATACGATGTTTTGGTTGTTCGGGTTTTTTTGCTTTTTGCACGTCTATTTATCAAATAATGGCTTTTTAAATCATACTACCATTAGGTATATTCATATTATTTAAATTCATTTGGGTTAACTGAATTTGCCCAAACAAATTCACTCCCTCATTTTCCCTGCAGGCATTCCCTCTGGGCTGAGCTGACTGCTGAGCTCTCATACCTCTGAGGGACAAAGGAGGTCACACAGCTACTCCAACATCTTCTCTAGGAAAAGCAACAACCTCAGATGCATGTTTGCCATTTCTCATCAGTATTTTCTGCTGAGGTTGCAAAGCATTCACAGTTGCTGCTTCCTCTTTCTCTCTTCCTTCCCCACAGAATTCGTCCCAGGCCTGGCAACAAACTTAGCAGATAAGGACAGTGAAGGCTGCTCTCCGGTCATCCTTTCTGCCCAGCTATCATTTTTGTCCTTACTCAACTCCCCCAGGTTATTTGCATTTTTCATGCTCAGCAGTCATAATAATAAGGCAAGACAAGAGAATAAAGGCATTTTGCAATACGTCTCAGTAAACGTTTGAGTCACTGTGGTCTAGTGGTTAAAATGTCCCCCTATTTTGAATAGGCTCCTATGTTAACACCTAAGCACAAGGCTTAAAGAAATGCATTTGGGATTCACTGTTCCTTTTTTTACCAAGGCCTTTTTTTTTTTTTTTTTTTTTTTTCCCCTCCTAAGTTCACACGTTCCTTAACAGGGAATTTCACCTTGGTAGAAACTCAAGCTTGGAAAACTCCAAATAGCATAAGGAAAACAGCTCAGTGTTAAGCCCATAGTATACATGAGGAATGTGAAAATGTTAGGACTAGATTGCACCCTAACTAAATAAAACCATAAAAGCCGGAGAACTTGTGACACATCTACCAACACTTTTACATTGCTAATGACAGCAATTCTGGGCAAAGGTGCTGAAGCCTCCCATGCAGGCTGAGGATATCCCACCTGGTTCTCCTTTGTAGTATGAGTGATTGCTTAACCAGCTCTCAGAAAGACTTCCAAACAATCCCTGATTAAGAAGACAATATTATCTATGGTATTGTCGACTCTAATTTTCAAACTCATCACCACAAGCAACAATTTATTCTCCTTTTATATCAGAACTGACGAGTGTTTGGCACCCTTGAAAGCACCTTGGCTAAACAGGGAGCTCTTGGAGGAACTCAGTGAAAAAAAGAGAGTTATTGACCTTTGGAAGAAGGGGTAAGCAACTCAGGAAGAATACAAGGATGTTGTTAGGTCATGTACAGATAAAGGAGGAAGCTCATCTAGAACTCAGTCTGGCCACTGCTGTGAAAGGATAAAAAGGGGTTTTAGAAATAGATGAACAACAAATGGAGGGTCAAGGAAAATATCCATCCTTTATTGTACACAGGGGGGAACATTGTCACCAAAGAAAATAAAAAGCCTGAGGTACTTAATGCCTTTTCGCCTCAGCCATTAACAGAAAGACCAGTTATCCTCAGGACAACCAGGCCCCCGAGCTGGTAGACAGACACACAGAGCAGAGAAAAAAAACCTGCAATCCAGGAGGAAGTAGTTAATAACCAGTTGAGCAACTTAGACACAAGTCTACAGGGCTGGAGAGGATTCACCCAAGCATTCTGGCTGGTGGAAGGACTCGCCCAGCCACTTTCCGATATTCATCCTTAGTCCTGTTTAACCAGGAAGGTGCCAGATGACTGGATATCAACAAAAGTGATGCTCATCTACAAGATGGATTTGAAGGAGAAACCAGGGAACTACAACTTGTCAGCCTGACCTTGGTGCAAAGGCAGGTCATGGGGCAGATAAACTTGAGTGAAAAAACATAGTGAGTACAAGACAACCAGGGGATCAGGCCCAGCCAGAAAGGGTTTAGGAAAGGCATGTCCTGCTTGAACAACCTCATCTCCTTTTATGACCAAGTGACCCAACTGCTGGACAAGGGAAAGGCTCCGGATATAGTCCACCTGGACATAAGCCTTTGATACTCTCTCCCACAGAATTCTCCTGGAGGAACTGCCAGCCCATGGTTTGGATGAGTTCACTCTTCCCTGGGTAGATGGCTGGAAAGCTGGGCCCAGAGAGTGGTGGTGAAGGGAGTTCATCCAGTTGTAGGCCAGTCATGGGTGGTGTTACTCTGGGCTCAGTGCTGGGGCCAGTCCTGTCTAACATCTTTACTAATAATCTGGATGAGGGGATCAAGTGTATTCTCTATCAGTTCACAGGTGACACTCAAGCAAGAGTGCTCATCTGCTGGAGAGTAGGAAGGCTCTCCAGAGGGATCTGAAAAGGCTGGAACAATAGGCTGAGGCCAGTGGGCTGAGGTTCAACGAGGCAAAGTTCTAAGTTCTGCACTTGGATCACAACAACCCCAGGCAGGGCTACAGGCTGGGGGAAAAGTGGTTGGAAAGTGGCCCAGGAGAAAAAGACCTGTGCTTGCTGGTGAGCAGCTGAACATGAGCCAGCTGTGCCCAGGTGGCCAAGAAGGCCGATGGCATCCTGGCCTGGATCAGCAATGGTGTGGCCAGCAGGAGCAGGGTAGGGATTGTCCCCCTGTACTCAGCACTGGTGAGGCCGCACCTCAAGTGCCGTGTTTGGTTTTGGGTCCCTCACTATAGAAGAACATTGAGAGGCTGGAGAGAGTCCAGAGGAGGGCAACAAAGCTGGCAAAGGGTCTTGAGCACAAATCTTGTGAAGAGCAGCTAAGAGGGCTGGGGGTGTATAGCCTGGAGAAAGGAAAGCTAAGGGTAGGCCTCTACAACTCCCTGAAGGGAGGATGTAACCAGGTGAGGATTGGTCTCTTCTCCCAGGGAACCAGCAACAGAACAGGAGGAAAATCCTCAAGCTGCACTGGGGATGTTCAGGTTGGACATCAGAAAGAATTCCTTCTCCAAAAGGATGGTTAAGCATTGGAATGGGCTGCCCAGGGAGGTGGTGGAGTCACTACCCCTGGAGACATTCAGGAAATGACTGGACATGGCACTTAGTGCTGTGGTTGAGTTGACAAGGTGCTGAAGGTAAGATTGAACAATCTTGGAGGTGTTTTCCAACCTTACTTATTTGTTAATGAAGCAGATAAAGAGCCCTTCCACTGTCCTTCACCCCTGTGGCCAACATGACTCAGTGACATTACCACACATGTCCTTTGACACTTCAAGAAGGGCTTGGAACTCCCCAACCCCACTGCTACTCCCACACATTTGTTCCACCACTATAAACAGCTTCTGAAACCCCCAAAAAATTGTTATGTGAGGCTTTGGGCTTAAAAGCACTGCAACAACCTCTTCACACTCATGCAATTAATTGTTCCAACAGCTCCTGTTATAGAGGAACTCCCTGTCTGCTCAAAAAAAATGATGGAGGGGAACAAAGGTGAATACAGAAAGAGAGAAAAATAACAAGTAAGAAGGCAAGAGAGAAGATATGATTAGAAAAGTCAGTAGCACAGATTCCCACTTTGCTACATGTTTCTTCCAAGAGCCTGCACCAGTTCTGGGCTGCAAGGTTCAAAGGACCTTTGAAACTTAGGAGAGCACCACATCTTAAGGAGCTCTCCATAGATTTCCAGGCAGTCTCTGCTTACCAGGAGACCTATCCACCTGGCCTTACAATTTCAGTTCTCTAAGAAGCTCTCTACATTTTCTCCAGCGTCACCACTTAAAAGAAGTTCCCTTACTGTACTACAGCCGGCTACAACATCTGTAACCACGTCTGTAACTTCCCTAGTGCTTCTCCGAGTCAGAAACCACCGAATGCCCTTTAGGTGTTCTCACTTGTCTTGGTCCGTGGCATAGCACCCCTCTACCCACCCTGTGCCACCTCCCTGCTACCACTGAGCTTTGTCCCAAATACCCACACCAACACTGATCCTGGGACTAACACAGAAACAGTATGTGCAGGTCACTTCCCAGGGCTGGAAACTACAGCAGGACTCTGCAAGTGAGGTCACAGGTGGTGCACAAGGCTGAGAGGCCCTGTGCAAGCCTTCACAGCACCAGCAGCATCTGCAGAATTAAAGGAAGCTCCCTTTGGTATTGCAAGACAATGCAATATTGTTAGAGAATAAAGTACATGTGCCAATTTCATCGTCAGCTCTTTCTAAAGAGCTCGACCCAAGACTGCTATACAAAAAGAAGTATGGATAATCTGCGTGTCCCAATGGGAGGCAGAGAGGAAGTATTTGTATCTTCAATAACAAGCTGAAGAAATTTGATCTCATGGATTATTACTTTTTCTTATTCACTTAATTATGTGCCAGACTTCGAGACGAAATAAGAGTGGCATTTTTATTTAGTGCTCAAACTGTGTCAGAATAAAGGTAAAGTGGAAATCGACAGCACAGGAAAAGAGTAATGAACAGAAACAGTGTCAAGTGAGATCTCCATGAGGAATTCTGCCATTCCACAGTCTGAGCACATCGTGAAGGAAGATTTGTAAAGCTTCATTGTATGAAGAGCTTCATTTCTCAACAGTTTGTCCTTCCATAAACTTTTCTCTTTGCTTTTTGAACCCATTTATATATTCAGCAAAATGAAATCTACACTAACTCCCAAAATTTAATTTTGCAGTGTGTGAAAAAGTGTTTTTTTCTTTTAAACTTACTGCCAGTTTTGCCGGGATTTTTTGTTTGAGTTTTTTTGACGTATTGGTTGGGGCTGTTTGTTTGTATTTTTTTAATAAATGGTGCATACTAGTTTTCCTGTGGGAAAAATGGGTATTCACTGCCACTTTGTAACCACTTCTGTGGCTGTCATAACTGACAGACCTCTCACATTACCTCTCAATCCTCCTGTTCAAGCTGAGGAGCTCCAGCGCACTGAAGTTCCCCTCTCCCATACCTCGTTTCCAGCCTTTGCTTCCCATAGTTTAATCTGCTGTTAGCCCACAAAAGAGCAGTAGCTGCCTTAGCTGTCATGAGCCTTTGCCAAAAGGTGTCTGGAAATCCAAGTCTGCTGCAGTGATACACACATAGGAAAGCAGTGCAGTAGGCTACCAACAACGAATCTATAGAGCAAAATGTGCAGCGCCAAGGATCAGCCATGCACACAAATAAAAGCAGACAAGTATCAGAAGTCCTGTCTCATGGTGATCAGCAGGGCACTCCTGGAGTACATCTGGGTAATTTTATTCAAAGGATGCTCATTTTGTATAATGCAAGATCTGTCTGCCATGTGAACTACAGCAAGGTAAGTGGGGATAATCTGGAAATTTTCCTCAGAAGTGCACTCCTTATCTGAATTAACACACCTGCGCCTCCCCTATCAACTCGATGCACCTTCCATACAGGTTGGCTCATAAAACCAAAGAATGCTGGATTTATGAAGAGCATCATCTTTACCTCAAAAAACCCCGAAATCATGTCTCCCTTGAGACACATGAATCCACCTGTTTATTAATTTGCCTCTTATTATTCCTCTAGTACTAATTCAGCTAATAAATTACATGCCACAGTGTCTGTTTTAGTATTTCCTTTTCCCAGTTGCTCTAGAATTCTCCATGAACACTAATGGGTGCTTATGATCTACAAGCTTTTTTTACTTATTTGTTTTAAAATTCATTCTTGTAGTAGTTCACATTGGGATAGCTCCTTAGATTTCCTCCACAAAAAAAAAAAAAACAAACAAAAAAAAAAAAAAAAAAAAAAAGCTTTTCTCTAGAAACATCTAGTACAAGCTCGCATAATACTGCCTTTCAGTCTAATCATTTTTTCCTACTTCTACAAATTAAACAGTATCAAAATCTTTCCCTGTTTTCTGTTTCTATTGATCTGAAAGGATTTTGCTGTGACTTCCTCCCCAGTCCAGTTTTCATGGCTTTAGCAATAAAACCAAAAAGACAAAAAAATTTACCAGAACTTACAGTCTTTTCCATTTTTATTCTATTGAATATAACTCCCAATTTCTGAAAAAAAACCCACTTTCTTATTTTTAACAGACTGCTGTAATTTGCTGTTTGCACATACCATCTTTGTCATGTTATTATTGGTATAATAACAATGTATTTATACATTTCTTGAAGTATACATACTTACTCTTAGTTTCTACTAATAGCACAATTAAAGAGACCTGATGACATTTCAAACAGCTTGTCCTTTTAGCTGTTTCTCTTATTTTTCTCTCCACACACACTGTCACATTATTTAGGTCCACTTTTTAAAGTTACTTTACTTGATTTCTTAAATACCAGACTGATGCTGAATTTGAAGTCACTGTGGTTCCCACATTTGTTTAACTTAATAAAGATGAGATATATAATACTTTCTTTGGCATTCCCCTTTAACCTCTGCCATATGGAATATAAATTTTATCCAGGATGTTGTTTTGGGGGTTTTTTATAAGTACTTCCTACTAAATGATCTTGATAACAGAAAGGTTTTTGTCCATCAGGAAAAAAAGATCCCTACATATTAAGAATTGATGTTAGTTTTCTCAGAAATCCTGAACTGGAAGATAAACAGCAATAATAAAAGCAATAATAAGAGTTTCACCCCAAAGCCAAGGCAGCGAGGCTGCAGGAGGCAGCAGGACATGCTGCCCCACACTCTGGGGCTGGTGACACCTGGAAGGAGAGGACAGGGGTCAGGCTCTGCTGGGAAGCAGCACCACGTCCCAGCCATATGCAGAACATCTGCTCATCTCTCCTGCTAGGAAAACCTACTTGCTTAATAAATACTAGGTTTCATGCACACATTAAGCATACATTTGTACAGCAGTGAATTTGCAAAAGCCTTTCTTTCCTACCCCTTAGGCTGTCTGCCAGAAACACTCAGCTGTAGGTTTCTCTACAGACTAACCCCACATTAAAAATCTGAACCAATGTGACCCAGCCTTCTTAGGCCATGGAGTGTTTAACCATTAACTACTTGTTGGATCACAGCAGATTTGTATCAGCAGCACTTTTCCTGGTCCAGCCACTGCATTAAGGTTGGATGAAGCACTGGTTTAAAGAGCAGAATACGACAGCTGGTGGAGTGCCCTGCTCCAGCAGAGCTGAGCAGGGATCTTGGCTTGCCTGCAAGACTCAGGATTCAGTGAGATGCTCCTTGGGACTTCTTATCCTCTGAGAGGAGATAAGGAGAGTATAAAAAGACACCTAGTTCCTGTGCATGAATCCAGGAACTCCACCTAACCAAAGCACGGTAGAAGTTGGTAATGTGAAACTGCATTCATTTGTGTAAGATGTTAGAGACTACAGGTATACAAGGTATTCAAGAAATCATTAGTTATAACCAATTTTTAATCCCAAAAATGGTAGTCAAATTAAATATTTAAGTGTACTTTTCCAATCCTGCCTTATCACATATTTCTCTTCTTTTGAAGAAACTCAAAGGGAACAATAAACATAGCTAAAAAGCTTTTAGGAACAAAGTATGAAGATATTTTAGAAGAAATGCCACATATAGATCGAACTGTACCAAAATCTGTAAGAGATAACAGGTTCATTTCAGTGATTATACTCATCAGATGCTCCCCCTCCCAGAGCTGTCTGCTCAACCTTCTGCTGCAGAAGGTGACAGCAGTACGGGCATCTTGTCCCCGAGGACATGGTGCTCCATACATACACAACGGAAGGGGCAGTGGAAACACCACAAAACACAAACCCAAAGCCTCTTTTTACACAGCTTATCCTTTCCACAGCTCAAACCATTTCCTTCCCCCTTTTCCAGTAAGGAAAACTCTGCATTCTAATCCACAAGAACTCAACAAATTAGATTTAGACATTGACCATTTCTGTTACCACAACAACAACAACAAAAGTGGAATCACTCCTAACAGATCAGAGTGGAGTTAAATATCTTGAAAAAAAATTTAAACTCATCCTGGACAGAGGAATATCCAGCTGTATCTTTTTCTTAGGGTAATTTGAAAACTAATTTTAAGTTCTTCACTAAATACAGTTCAGCTGAATCCTCTGCAGGAACAGAAACCCCATCAAGCACAGGTCATTTCAAAGACTGAATAATGGGTGGTGACCACTGCCATGCACTACTGCATTATCCACACCAAAGGAATAGTTAGGAGAATGACAGCAGGGAATATAGTCCAGCTGCAGAAGAACACTGGCTTACAATTCAAGGCCTTTCCATTCCCCCATTTGCTTTGTGGTGCGGTGCTGAGCAATCTTGGTTTACCTCTGTCTCAGTTCCTCAGATCATACAAGGAAAGCAATGGCTGTTCTCTCCTGCAGATGGAAGTGTTGTGAAGGGCAGATGTAAATCCACAAAACGCTAGGGAACTTTGCTCCCCAGACGTGGGGATTGTAGTCCCCAGCCAGCATCCAAAACAAGGACCTGTTAATAAATGCCGGCTGAGATCTATCCACCTCATTAACAGCAGCAATTAGCCTTTCAACACAAGAAATAAAAATATGCAAAACTCAAAACTGCTGACCAAACTCTCATGATTTTAAGTTAATGAAGCTGATAGCAATGCCATAGCTACAATGACAGAAGTCAGCTCTCGAAACGAGCAGGAGGGACCCTCCCACAGAAGCAACTCCGGTCCAGGGGCTACCAGTGCTCCAGTCCTCACATAACAGCATTAATGCTGATGCATTCTTGACAGTCATTTTCCTTAGGGTTATGGGAAACATCTGCTTATGATGTCTGACAGCAGAGCCTGAAGAAAAACTAAATTCTTTAAACCTACCCATCCTTATTCTATAGAAAGCCTCCAGCTTCCAGGCACTTACAGAGGAACTTCCTCCAATTTTTTTTTTTTTTTTTTTTGCAAAGCAGTCAAATGATGGAGCTGAACCTGTGTGCTCAATTCTAGTTTCATAACATTCAATCTCAAGAAAACTCTTCCTTTTACCCCACAATTTAAAAATTTCAGACATTGCTAGATAGTAAGGAAGTTTTCTCAACTTACATAATGCTTTCCCTTCTGTTCCTCTTCCCTTACATCCTCCAAGCTGACGAAGCAGGGGACACGAGCAGAGCTCCAATAAGACTGCAGTAGGAAGAGCAGTGATCCTTGCTACCTTCTCACCAGTTGTGCTACAGACCTCCCAGACACGAGCCGGAGATGAAGTGAGCACCAGACTTTCTCTACCATGTCGGGATGCTCCACATCAGAGTCATTTCCACTTCTGCTCAGTGAGTCTCTTCAGAGAGACAGAAAGGAAAGACAACTCCAAACAAACACAAAGGGTAACTTTGCTTTCTTTCTTCAGATCTACTGACACCCCCTTTTCTTACTCTTCAGTTCCAAGAATTGTGTTTTACCTGCTGAGTTTACTTCACTTCCAGGAACATCTGGGGCTGAGAAGTGACCGATCATTCAGAGCAGCTACTTTTCACAAGCCTCCATCAGCCCAGCTGCAGCAGAATCCAAGTTGCAAGTGTGACCACTGAGTGAGGAGAGAAGCTCTGGGAGTTTGCTCTGGCACAGGCTAAGGCTGGGAGGACTGGAAGAGGACTGACATAACAAGACCTATATAAGGCTTTATGAAAACTAGCAGTTGTCTCAGTGGTTTTGCAAGTATCAGTTGTATTTACTCTAGCTCAAGTGTTGCTGTCTGCAATAGAAATTCAGCTTTCCTACGGCTGCTTCTCAATTCAACATTCATGAAACAGCCAACACCCTTGGTCAGGATCAAGGGCTCATCATGGTAGATACTAGGTAGATAAAGAAGATGACATCATCCCATTCCAAAGACTTGGCAGAGATAAAAAGGGAATAAGATGATGACAAAGTACCTGGAAAGGGAAAAAACAAATCCAATCATGTTCCCTCTTGGCCTCTATCAAAATAATGATTATGTGTAAAGCCCTGATTGTATGCATATACGTAAATAAAAATCAGGACTCATACTCAGCACTGGGAAGTTGTTTAGCTAAAATCTGCAAGCTCCTGCCTGTAATAATCTTCCTGCCTTCTGACTGGAGTCAAGAAAAGAGCTTAGCATTTTTCCTCTTCTCTAACCTAATACTATTTGTAAATGTGTTTTTCCCCTCTCCTATCTCTCCAGTTGGTTTTATTTATGTAGACATGCCAGTGCGGTAAATTCCAGACCTATAATTTGTGGCTTCCTGACTTAGGGATGGTTCTGAAGTAGTTCCTATGTGGCTGTTCCTCCAGCTGGATGTTTACACACATATACTCTGTGCATAGCTCTTACTGACGTGCATGAGCAAGGATTCTGCATGCTTCACGTAACTTTTCAGAGTCTACATATGTTTCTGATCATGACAACACATTGAAAATATGTGCCGACAAAACACATTTTAAATGTATTTATATAACACAGTGTGTGCTTACCCTTGAGGTGTTTTCTATATATAGAAAAGCTGAAGATTAGGCTTCCTGTTCTCATTCTTTCCCTTTAAGTTCTTCTCTTGCTATTCATTTTATCCAGGTTTCATTACCACTCAGATACACATTATTTTTCCCTGGCATGAAAGCAATCAAACCTGAATTCTGATAACACACATGCACATGATAAAGCATGAGACTATCCCCTAGGGAGATATCTGGACTTTCAAATTTCAGCCAATTCAACAACAGTGATGGTGTGGGAATGAGCATCAGCTCAATGTCTGCTGAGAGATCACACCTCATAAGCCTTCAAAGCACCAAAAGGTATAGTTACAAAATGCTATCAGTGCTCACTGTCACCATGTTGAACATACATATGCTTTAAATATCTTCTCTTAAACAGAAAAAGAAAATAGTAAATCTAATAAATTCAGTCTTGTTTTTAATGGTTTTAAACAGTGCTTTAACTCCAAAGTCCGTTTGTTTGGGGGGGTTTTTTGTGGGTTTTTTGTTTTTTGTTTTTTTGGTTTTTTTTTTTTGTTGTTTTAGCTTGCAGATGAGGCCCAACAAGCCATTCTAAGTTTCCTTCTGGATGTCAAACTCGAAGGCATTTATAAGAATTTTCACACCTGAGTCTTGCAATAAACTACATGCAGTATAAAAATTCAGTCACCCTATTGGCTCCAAATAGGAAACACAAAGAGCCATGGCTAGTTTTTGATGGCTCCACATTTCTGAAAGTATTCACTCTTCTAAGACTTTTGAGTATGAGAGGTAAATATTACTTTCTCCACCATGACCTTTCTTTTCCTAAGGCCGAGATGCAAGAAGGGAAGGCAGGCAGACTACAGCAGCCCTGGGACCTCCACTCACAACTTGCCAGTTCCCAATAAACAGCTACAGCCACCTCTGCGGTGGCCTTCCCCCAGTGAGGAAATACAAAACACATATGAACCCAGCCTGAAAATGGTAACACTTTAAACTAAATGAGTTTAACAAAATGACTCTGTGTGTTCCACAGCCTCAGGACTAATCTTATGAACTTGAGCAGTCCTAAAAGTCAACAGTGCTGCATAAATGTATTCACATGCTGATAACTGCCTGCAGGACCAAGACCTAAGTAGATTCTACAAACCTCATTATTGTCTGTATTTACAGAATATGATCTATCTGACATATGTATGCTCCCTTTTTGTCATCATTATCTTGAATGGATTTTTATTTATGTGCATGACTAGACAGGCTGTGTTTTGTATGAATGCAAGCATTCATCCACAGGGAACAATAAAACGTTTTTCTCCCACTGCAAAAGTTTGTCTGGGAGCAGAGACCCACACAGCTCAGCCAAGCAGTCAAATGCCACAAAAAAATCAACACAGGAAACCATGCAGGGAAACAATTTCCAAAGGACTTGTACACGAGGTTGACACATAATCTGCTTGTTGCACTGTTACGTACAAGACAATTTTTACCATTCAGAATATTTTCACAATCTATTTGAGATAAGAAGAAAGAGGGGGATGAGAGGACTAGAAAATCCAACAGGGTAAGTCACCACTGACAAGTCCTCATCAACTCCACCAGCTGAGTAATTCCTGTGGTGCTCTCCTACAGCAGAGTCACACAGATAAAAGCCTAATGGCACCACCCGTCAGACAGCAAGTGCCAGCTGCTCACACAATGATATTTGAAAAAAGGTTATATAATACAGCAGCAAAACATTGTCCAGAAATTCCAGAAGAGGGTTAGCCTTCCGCATGGATCCATGGTACAGCCTTACACTGGCAAGGGGAAGGCATCATTCCTCCTCCTTCTCCAACTCTGTGAGTAGGACCTGGAGCTGCTGCAGCCCTTTCCTGCAGTGGGAGGAGTCCAGTGGAGAAGACAGACAATGGGAAGATAGCCAGCTCACCCTGGATCTCTCTTATAGACTGTTGGTCCCAAAACACACTCTGGACTACATTACCTCTCGCCCAGTAACTTTCTCTTCCTAAAGAGGAGAACCTGCTGAACCGGTTGACAGGATCATTGGGAAGAGTAAAGTACTGACAAGGACCTGGTTTGGATAGTGAGGAAGCTGAAGGGCACACAATGGCACATTTGAGAGAGAAAGGCTCAAGCGTGTCCTGAAAGCACCAGTGTTCCCAACAAGTGTCCCTGTGCTGGTTTGGTGTATTCTAGAGCCAGTCAGGTATCCAAGAGGCAGAGACTGACAGTAAAAATAAATAACTAACCCATAATCTCAAGACAAAAGCCTTTGGGGGAAATGGTTTTGTTCCCCAAAACATTTACCATGCTTGAGCCTTGTTTAAAGCCTGGAATGGAACTTCAGACCATGTTTTACCCAAATTTTATCTAAATCCATAATTTTTTGGGAAAAAAGAATACAACAGGAATTTTAAGTCAAAATATTTTCTAATCAAATTGAGGACCACTTTATCTAATTTCTTCCATTCTGTTAAACCCAGTCTCTTATATTACAAATTAAATTCAGAATAACCCACTTTTTCTGTTCATTCTGATGATGTTTTTTCAGGAGAATAAATATTTATCAGAAAAGGAATAGAAATAAAACATTTTTAAGAAGGTTAAGTGGCACCTGATAAGTGAACTTAACTTGTTCAATCTGACAAGTTCAGCAAACAAGGAGAAGGGGAAACCCTACCTTGTAAATAAGGCAATTACAAATCTAGTTTCTACACTCTGCAATGAAGCTAAGATCTAAGTGTGAAGGACTGAGAGGAAAATCTGCTGTAAATTCCTTCAAGTGCAAGTCCCTATTTAAAAGGCGGAGACCACATTTGAGAAAGGTCATGAAGTCACAACAGTTATTTGGGTTTTTTTCAAAGCACAACTCTAAATGAAATTTGACTTCTTTTTAAAAAGGCAGAGATAGACACAGCTGCACTTGGGGTGTAACCCCTACACTAGAAGGAGACTAGCAAGGATTAAAAATAGGTTTTGCACTGAGCTTTTGTAGGTACTTCAAATACCTACTGAGTAGGAATTGCAACCTCAATGATTGTGAAAATTTATTCTTATATGTTCTCAGTTTAAAGGGGAAAAAATGAAAAAGAGAAATATACCTCTCATACAGGCATAAAGTGAGAAGTTACACGTAAGTTGTTTCACTAAACTTTCACTTGAGCCTGGTTTTATCCTCTTTCTAGGTAAGGGGGCTGTGTGGACAGTGAAATATGGCAACAGCAGACTCATGTTCCTTGACTATGGTTTGTAAGTCTAAGCTCCTTGAAAGGTTTTTAGCAAAGGTAAAAGACTGAATCAGAAAGACAGAGCTGACAAGTCATGCCATTCCATCTCAAATATTAGGGTTGAGTAGTTTAAACAGAATTCAGTGCATGGGTATATACATTCACCCACAGGCATACACACATGTAAATACTTTTATACTTACATAAAGCTCAGGCAAATTCCACTGAAACTAGGAAACCAGACTGGAAAATCCACTTACATTACACCTTTGCATTTTAGTCACAAATTAAAAAGACTGTGGGTGTTGTGACTAACTGACAGAGAGTAAATTGAGCCACTACATGGTGTTTACCATGGGGTAAACTGTTGCCTCTCCTGATTTTTAATTGGAGGTTAACTTTGGCACACTCCACTATAAACAAGTCCTGGCACTAAAAATAAAGAGACAAGGAATCATTTCATGGATGTATTCCCGTAGTCCATCAAATATTCATCACTTACATTGCCCAGATATATTGTCAAAGGTGATAAACACACACATATCAATAACAATAGTCTGATTTTCTGCTCCATTCCTCATCACAGAGGTACCCAATCCCAATTCCAAGGAAAGCAACAGCGCAGTGTGCAACCATATCCAAGAAGATGAAAGGCCTGGCTCTCTCAGAAGCCTTCTTGAGCATGTATAGCAAAGCAGTACCTTGATCCTGGCCCCCATCTCTATTCACCTTACATATAAGCACACACATACAAAAGTGACTCTGAAGTAGATTTAGAATGACCCAGCAACACTTCGCACACCTCCTACATAACACCAGAAAGCCTCGTGGCAAGCACCGCAGTCACTTGCTGCCATTCCCAGTCAGGATGCTGACAGATCACACACACACACACAAAAAAAAAGAGTTACTGCAAGAAAGGGTTCTGGCAGAAAAGTGATGGCAAGTCCCAGAACAAAGCTACTATAGCACCACAGGATATGTAAGTAGTCTCAGACTGACCAGCTGGCAAGACTGCCACATTTCAGGCAGTACATACCTAAGCATGCCCAGTTTACTTGGAGTTGTACTGTGGCTCAAGCAGACAGGAAGAAACACAAATCTCATTTACAATTTTATGAATACTTTGAAAAACAGAGGCAATTTGTTGTTTTTTAGCTTATCAGGCTGTTACCCTCTAGCATTGTTACTTTGCAAAGTGTATTATTCCTCCCAAAAAATATACACAACACCCTTAATCACAGATTGTTCCCACTAATAAATATCTATTTCATATGTTTACATAGGCTCTTTTCCACAGTACAAGTCATGTTGAAATTGCCCGAATTAAAATATCTCCATTTATTTGCATGACTAATCAGTACTTATCTGTAACATAGCACTTTATATCTTCAAAGCACTTCAACTGCATATAAATGGATTATCTGAAAACTTGCCCAAAAATGTATTTTGAAATCTGATGCAGAGACTCGGCTATTGCTTTCTAAAATAACTACCGGCTTTACGTGCACTCTGAATCATAGTGAGGGCAATACTGACAGGTCTGCAGAAGCACACGTGTTACTTATGGAAAGAGTAAATATTCCACAGAAGAGATAAAGGCAGCAGACCAGACAGTGTTCCTTGATGACATGGAAAAGCAGATGGCTCAGTCCTTTGAGTGGTAGTAAAGACAAAGTCTATCCCACTTCCCGCTGTGCTTTTTGCTGAAAAGAGCTGTCACACTCATGTGCAAATGAAGTCCCACATCCTTAAAATTGCTTGCAAGAGACTTGCTACCATTTTTTCACTTCCTCCTCTTTGGAGCTTTCTATAGAGTTGAATGTCAAAATATTCAGGACATCTGGTGCTGCTTTCTGGAGACTCTGGACACAGACAATTTGCACTGCATGAGAAATTAATTTCTTGATATCATGCCACCCATGTGTCTCCCCATAAAGTTCATACCCCTGGGCCACCCATTGGTTGAAAGATGAAGGTGGGTACATTTTTCCTTCACAGCTTGTTATAACAAGGAATTTATATTCAGAAACAAGCTACTTTCATAAGCACAGAGCTGCCCTACCCATTAGCAAGTTATTTTCCTTCTTAAAAATTAAAAATTACATTAGAAAAGGCACAGATGTGGGGATGTGTCTTTCAACTCAATCAGGACACAGTATAGAAGAGCAGATTTTGTAGGTCTATTGTCTTGATTTTAAAAGGCCAAACTATATTTTAGAGCTATCAATATGCTTTCCCTTGTCAGAAGTGTATCACCATCCCTAATATTTTCTTTCAGTTAGGAGGAAAACCTCCATAGTTCTTCAAAACAAAAAGTGGTGGTTTTGTAATGTTCTCCGAGTGCCTCAACTGAAGGAATAACAATGTTAATTTTAAACGATGATTTTGCTCTAGATAAGTACTAAAACTGCAAAATTTCTGATTCTGAATGTTACTGCTCCCTGTCCCTCTTTCCTGCGTGGTATCCCTGAACTGCATCTTCTCATGCATTCATTTGATTGCTTCAGGGTCCTTTAAACCTCCAAATTTCACTAGGGTTATGGTGAAGCGTGCACAGTGGCTTTTACCCAGAAGGGCCTGAAAGCACTTGATGAACTCTACCAGGATGCAATTACATACAGCCTACTCACATCTCTGCAAATTCATGAGGCTGTAGAGACATCAAGAGGTACATTAAGTCTGCCCCTCCCAGCAGGATCAATTACACTTGGGCTACTTTTGACAGAGGCCACCTAACCCGTTCTTTAAGACACCAAATAATGGAGGTTCCACAACTCCCTTCAGCATCTCAAACCAGTGCTTAACTCTCCTTGACATCAGGTTTTTCAACTAAATTCAAGCTCTGTGCTGTAATTTAAGCTTATTGTCTCTTGTCCTATAAATTTCTTACATAAGTCTTTAATGTTTGTTCTTATGACACCAATGCAGTCATCTTTTCTGAAGACTATGCAACATCTAATATTTTCTCAAAGGCCAATGTTTTCTAAGCAAGAGGGGCTGTTACCCCCTCACTGAAACTACCTGCTGTGGGGTAAGTACTTCAGGTTATTGCAGCACTTCCAGCCCTAAAATGACAGTCACCTAAAGGAATGGAAGTGCCCTCCCTTGCACAGTTAATGAGAGGCTCTCCTGAAGAATCTGCTGAGAACCAGAGCCCCAGCTCTTTTTTCCTGTTCTGTGTTGGTTAGAAATACAAGTAATTTGCCATCAGTTCCTAGGCAGTTCATTACTCACACTGACAGAGTCACACAGTTTGGTTTAGACTCAAAAGAAGATTTGAATGCCTGCTGGTTGTGTGCCTCTTCAGCTTTGGGAAAAAAGAAAAACCCAAAGAAAAGTCAGACAAATAAGATCTGAGCAAAGCCTCTCTGCTGTGTTTTTTCCATTCTGCTGCTCTTTAGACCCTTTCAACTGTACTAAAAAGTACAAGAGAACAATTAAATCCCCAACCCAGCACACTCAGGAAGCTAAAACTACAAGACAAGGCTTGCTAAAAAAAGGGAAAATCTTACCATCTAAATAGGTAAGACAGACTGTAATAAAGGGATAGATCATTAAAAAAGAAGAAAAAAACTTCTTCACCAATGTCAATATAAAGAAAGTATCCACAGAAAAATAAATATATCCTAAATGTAGAAAACTAAGGATGTAGCTGCAGGGAGTACATTTGGGCTTTTCTGCAAAACTGCTGCTCACCCCAACCCTGTCACATGTCTGTCCAACTCCTGACCTGGGAGTTTTTTCAGCACTTCATTACCGCTGAAGTGGTAGAAGGCAAACATGTAAATTTGGTGTAACAACATGAGCAGCAGGAGAGAAATTGAGTTACCATTTTTTGGCTGGTGACTGAGGCAATGAATCTCACAGTTCATCCCCTTATTTCAAGAGGGCAGCAGGACAGAAGCTACCGAGTCTGAAGGATCCCCCAGCCCTAGCACATATCCCATGTCTTCCCATGAAGAACTGCTTGAAATATAACTTAAAATAAACAAATCATGCCTAAAATGTTCATAAAGCATTATTACTTTAAAATAAAAACACTTTATAACCTAGTTACAATATATATTGCTTCTCCAATCCTCTTAATATAGTTTTAACTTACCACAAATTTAGAGAGATCTCAGGAAAACCATAAAGTTTGCACACATGAAGCAATAGCTTCTCCCCCCACCCCGGAGACTCCTTTCTGTCTTCCTTTTCCTCCCCCACCCAAGCCCTGAATACAGGAAGAGAGATCACCAGCTGCCTGCTGAAGAAAACAACTACCAAATAGTGTGCATCACTCAGATGGCTTGGATGATTCAGCTTTTCCATGTGAACTTTAAGTGGCATAAATGGTGCTTTGTGCATTTCTGAATCAAGCCTGTATTTAATAGTCCAAGTACATAACACAATTTCTACTTGAAGAACAACTTTTCATCTTATACACAGCAGCATATCTGTTACTTTACAATGGCTCCAGTTCTCAAACCAATCAATAATTACATCTACCTGTGCTTTTGTATTGCAGCATCTTCAGCCTTTAAAAATACATTTCATATTGTTCTCAAAAGCTGAACTGAGTAGGACAGTGAAAAGAGGATCTAGTGACAAGCTTATAATTTTGAAAGCCACTTGATGTGATGTGCATTGGTTTTTGAGTGGGAGGGCTGGGAAGGAACAGAAAACCCAGGTGTCGCAAGCAGTCTGCTCTCCCAAAATACAACAGCACAATAACACAGCAGCAGCTTGATCATAAGTATCCCACAGTTACCTGCAGCTCATTGTCAAGAAACTTGTAGGAGAATATTAAAAGTTTCCAGACAGTAGGTTGAGATATGAAACCCCACACAAATGCAAAACACATACACATTTACAATGTGTATTTTTTTTAGCACTGCTGAGATAAAGAATTAGTGCCTGGTTTTATGTCTCTAGTTTCTTTGGTCTTTATTAATTTGTTCAAATGTTCATTTGAAACATCTTCATCAACAAGCTCCTATTTTCATTTCACCTTTTCAATCATAAATCAGAAACAGCTCCAATCAACCAAACAGATTTGACAAAAAGTAGAAGGAACAATCAGACCTCGTACTGAGGACAGAACCTCTTGCCAAAAAAAATCTGTTTACTTAGCAGGAGAATTTCTTATTTATGCTCTAGTACAAAAGCAGCACAAGCCTGTTGAACACAACACTGCCTTCTGCAGGCACCCAGGTACGACAATGGCAAAACTGCCTGAGGTGCTCTGCAAGGGCACCTTCAGCAAAGGCAGAGGGTGGCAACAGACTAGGCATCACGGGAAATCACTCAGAAATGTTGCTTGGCCTGTGCTTTGAACAATGGAAACGAGCCTTTGGGGTCATGTAATGTGCCACCTTCCACTAGGGCAGCACCTGGATTTTTGTCTTAGGGGAGCAAACTAGGCAAGAGTACTGGAAAGCAACCAGAAAACAATGTTTTGGCAGCATCTCTTCTCCCACTAATGGCTTTTGTATGCTTTTTGTGATTTTATAACTGACTTCCACTTCATTTTAAAATGCAGGCATGTTATGCACATCCAACCCAAAAAGCTTGTATCGATCTAGTCAGGGTGATGCAATTCTCACCTGACAGCTCCTGCCCTGAGACAATACTGCCAGTCAGCCTCTCCAGCCAAGATGTCTCTCTTCCCAGCCAGCTACATGAACAGCAAACATTGTGTGAGACCCAGAGGGTGTCCAAAATCTTTTGCATTTTGAAAACACACCAAATACTTCATTGCAAACTAGATGAAAAATCCACATTTGCAGGAGTGACCGGTGAGAGAAGTCATGCACTTGATTCAGGTTCTTTGAACTTCAGAGTTTCTGGTGATGTTTGTTTTCACTCCCTGACATTTCTTGATAGGGAGAAAGATAGGAGTACTGCTCATCACAGCTTCCCATCACACCTCCCCCACTTTGGTCAACCACTGGGAAAATGAGTCACGAGGCTGAAACCTGAGCCTCTTCCACATTCTTTTAAAAGCCTCATTTCCCACACAGACCACATCCATTCCAAGCACAGCAGCCAGCCACGGTCAGCAGCAGGGCAAATGCATTACTTGTGGCCAGACTCATCCATGTATGAGCATCCCGGGGTATCTGCCTCGCTGCCTCTCCCAGACAGCCCCAGCACACTTGTCCCCTTTGCTTTAATCAAGGCCTCTCTGTACAGCACTAGGTGAAACATGTCTGTGGTGCCAAACATGCTCATATAGTGCCAAACCTTTTTGGGTTTTAGATAATGGCTCCCTTATATTACCTCTGCGCTAACACTGTGCGACACATCATCCCTCCACAATGTTCCCACATTTCCACAGGAAAACAAACTTTGAAAATCACGTATCATGTCCCATTAGCCTTTCATTTGGAGGCCTGTCACTCACATCCTGAGCATGATGGAGGGAAGAGAGGCGCTGCTGCTTTAGCTGATGGGTTTCTCCTCACCTTCTTGTCCCTGCACCCCACATAGCCACTGCACAGAAAGCAGGAGAGGGCAGGTAGGGAAGGGCAGGAGGTCACTCCAGTGCAACCTATGAATCCAGTGTTACAAAACTCTGAAAGAGGAGAAAAAACAACCTTTCTTTCTATCCAATAATAAGAAGCTGATGTGTCTGGACCTTAAGGACCAAGGACCGTTTGGGCTGGTGGTCTAAGTAACTTCAAAGCAGAGTCCAAGCCAACAGCTTACTAAGCAGAGAGGAATTCTTACCCCAATTAAGAACTTGGAAATGTTTTCCTGTGGGCAGCATTATTTTTGCTGGAAGGCTCTGGCCAAAACTATCTCAGACATCAAAACAAATTGATTATGCTATAAATATTAAAGAATTTATAGCTGTTTGTTTGAAATAAATTCTTGGCGAGTCCCTTAACCTTAATGTAGGGAGGGAAAGGTCAGAGAGGAAGAAAGACAGAGGAAAAGGGAAATAATTAATTTAGGACATAACTTATTTTGCTCTCATCCTATTCACTTATAGGAACTTATACCAACTTCCCCCCGGAAACCAGTGGTCAAGAACTATGTCTAACAATATTAAGACTTCTGCATGTTCAATGGGACATTCAGTGATGTGGGAAAGAGAGTTTCAGCTAAAACTGTGTAACAGGTAAGAAAGCCTTGGTCTTTTCTGTGGAGACACAATTAAACACCACAGTTGCTCTTCAAGAATCTACAATACCTGAATGACAGCTCTCACCTTCTACTATCATATAATAAAATAATAAAAAAAAAATCACCCAAGATGCTGCCACTGAAGTTTGGCTGATCTTTTACCTGGATGAAAATCCTTAGTTTCATTATTATTCATTATCATTCATGAAGCTGATATTCACAAGGCAGAAAAAAGTGTTTTTTCTTGTGTTTTGCTAATGGAGTTTTGTTTGGTTGGGGCTCTTTTACAGTTTAGATTAAATTTTTATGGCTCATTTGCGGCTATTTGGCATTTTGAACATTGTCACTGGAAACATGGGAAGATTTCATGAGAAACATTGAAAACAGCTAATGGGGGATGAAAGAGAAAAACACATTAATAAGTAGCACTGAGAAGCATGCAATTACTTGGGGGAAAAAAACCCCAAAATATTAAATACATAGTCAAAACATAAATATCAGTTTAGACTGAGGCATATTTTATGCCTCTCAGTAAATATTGCCCAAATAAAAAAGCCTCTAAGCAAAGGGCACAAGGGTCTGAGGCTCCTCATCTGCAAAGGCACTCCCAGAGCACATTTAAACACATGGTGGCTGAGCACCATCAGTCAGCACAGCTCAGTGATCCACCAGGATCTTGTCAGATTTGCTCCACAGGTACATTTCAACAGTTCCTCCTCTGGCTCACTTGTACTGAAAAAAGGCTACACTTACCAAGGAGGGTGTGGGGTGTCAGGAACAACAAACAAAAAAAGTCCAAGCAACTACCCCTCTCAGCTGAAGATGGCACAGTAAACCGGACTTCTTGTCCTCTGATTCCTTGGCTGCTGTCTGGCAATAGAGAACAGTCTCCCTCAGCACAGAACAGAAACCACAATCATAAACTGATCCCAAGGATTCTCCCTATAACTCTGCACTCTCTGGCACTTATTTTATGCTGTCTCCATACTCTGTTAATCACTCATGTAATTGCCTAAGACATCTTTGTCCTCTCCCAAAAAAATATGTTGGGTAACTCCATAACCACTTAAGGGAGAAAGTCAGTGGCTTACATCATCCTGAATAACTGAGGTGGCCACACAGGGAGGTTTAAAAAGAAATGTTTACATCTATTCTGTGTCATACTAAAACAAACACATTTCTCCCTCTGGCAGGAACTGGAAGACAACCAAAGGTCTGGGTTTTTTTTCCTCCAGAGTATGTAATCCTCGTTTTTTCTTCCACTGGCAAAGTATGTGCAACAGACAGGTCCTGCCTGTTTCATATTTAGTACGTATTTTAAAAAATCACAACTCTAAGTGATGTTGGAGCAGTAATATTGTTTTTAAAACTGACTTTTGGACAAAGACCAGAATAACCCAACCTAACTGAGCTTTTGGACCACCGCACAGGGCCCTGTGGCAATGACACAATCTTACCAGCAGTTGCTAACTGTCACAAAGGAAGACAAAACTGATGGTTAGGGACTTGCATTGTACAGGCAACAGGATAAAGAGAGGTTACTATTTTAAACTGATGCAGCAGCAGCACAGGCAGCAGAATTTGGTGAAATGACACACTGACAGCAGTTCTTGACTGCTTTTGTCATACATCTTACAGCTCAAGTGTGATATGTGGAACTATATATAACTGTTTCAAAAGACTGCCCGTTTCATATTCTAGCATCATACAAACGTAGTGGTAGAAACAAATGTGCATGCTGCAGTTGTGTGGGGTGTCTGCAGAGTTACTACCACACAGCTGAAGCAGCATTTGACACAACACAGACCCATATAATTAAGCTTAGCCTGACCCCTCTTTTTTCATTCTCCAAACGGAGGTTTATTTGAGCGCTCTTTCCACATTTTAAGTGAATCACAGAATATGCTGAGTTAAGTCAGTGGCTTCCTCAAGAGCTCTTGTCCATTATAAAAACCTTACAGCCTGCAAGGAGACAAAAGCATTCTTATGTGACAGCCACAAAGAGCACGTGCTCCATAACTACAGCATGTGCAAAGTAAAGCTCAGGCTACAGAGAAGAAAGAAGCCACAGTTGTATAGCAGGACAAAGGTTACTTCAAAGGACACAGAACTTCTTTCCAATTACCCATGAGCATTTCTATCTCACACTTTGAGATGGTGCACTAGCATGTATGGTGGAAATTGGGGGATGAATATTTTAGTGCAGAAAACAAACAGAAGCCAACATTCACACTCCTCCGAGATATCAATCCTGCTGGCAAAGGCATTTCTGAGAATGCATGTGCATGAAAGCCTTTCTGCCCAGATCGTGTGTAAGATATTCCAAAAATTGAATGATGAATGCAGGAAAGCTCCTAGGGAAGTAAAACCTGCAAAAAAAAGGTATGAGCTGAATTCATCAAGATCTAAGTTAAAGCCTGATGAGGGGTTTAACTTGGTCTATTCAGGATGTGATTGCAGATATAGAGCAGTTTGTGAAGACTACCTGGTGGTAGTGTAGTAAAACAGGATGCAAGATTTGGACTAAAGAAACATTTATGCAAGAAGAAAATTCTTTATCCTCTCCAACTATAAAGCTAGTCTTCACCATCTGTTTCCTGGTTTGGTTAAGTTTTGGAGTTTTACTTTTTCTCCTTTCTGTTCAATGAACACCAAGAGTATGGAGCATGCTGTTTTTAAAACAAGCCCTGCTTATGAGAAAGGAAAAGTTACTGGCTCATTGATTAGCACAAAATTAGTATAATACTCTCAGTACTGTGTCGGTCATCCAGAACTCAAACACTGATTAATTTAATTGTTCATAATACTAGAGGAAACACATGGCTTGGAGAATTGCCCTGGCACTCCGTCTCTATAAGCTGTTCATTTTTGTCTTATTTTCTCTCACACGACATCCAAAATAGGATTTTTTTTTTTTTTGCAATGGTTATGTAAGAGAAACCAAAGGTATTGACTTTTACATATTCTACAGACGACAACAGAAGCCTGCCCAATATTTCAAAAGTGCACGATCCTCCCTATACATATAGGAGTACTAAATTTTATTTTCCATTTTTGTGGGGTTTATGAACTTTTCCAATTAACTGCATTGTTTTGCCACCATGACCATGTTTTCAGAGTATTGTGGAGGACTGTATCATGGCAGGATATCTGGAAATGTACATGATACTCATTAGGGAAGTCAGCCTAGGTACAGTTTTTGATTGGATAGATACACATACCTTCAACATCAAGAGATGAGCCAAGTTTTTGCACAATAGCAGAATTTTTTGCAGGTTAAGCCAGAAGGATATCAGCTATAATTTATTCCTAGATCTGTGGGACTTTTTTTTTTTTACCCCTGAAATGTACAGCATCCTTTATATTCAGTATACACAATAAGAGGTTAAGCATGATGACCCCCATTCATTTTTGAAGTAAAGAAAACACACCATTGAGGATGAGCGGAATTTCCATTTTAAAATATGTCTTGTTTAGACAACAGCTTTAGAACAGTTCAGCCTTTTTGAGGCTGGACTATACTACACCACAGAGCCTACAACATGGCAGTTTCAGCCCTTTTCTTGGAGGCAGGACCAGGCTTGTTGTAGGGTTCAACTGCACAGCAGCAGTTCATGCCTCTGGTACAGACTGCCATCTCGGGGAGTGGAGGAGAGTGGCAGAAGAAAGACATTTGCTTTGATCAGAAAGGTCCAAATCGACATCACCATGTCATTAGTGAGTCACAATCAACCATAATTAATTGAGAAGTGAATGAAACACCCTGTCTCTCTCTGTGGAGCTGTAGCACACCACCATCAGCTTATTGCAGCAAAATGGTGACATCTTCACAGACAGAATTAGTGTGCTTTTAACATCCTGTTATCACATGAGATTTCTGCCTCAGCCCTAAGTGCAAACTAGCATTTAACTTCCCTCTTTCCCCACCAATTATTAAATATAAATCCTTCTTTTCAGCAAGACCAGAGGAGTAGAGGCTGTTGGCAATGTATCATCTACAAAAATAGTTAGTCTTATAATTAGAAGGTAATACAAAATCTTGTTTTCTTTTCATTTGACTAAGCTGTGCCCAATACTTCAATACAGGAAGGTACAAACTATCTGTTTAAATGTAAAAATATATACAACTATATTTAACATTTAAATAACTTTAAACACAACTGTTTGCATACTAACAATCTTATGTACATTCCTTCTTAAACAATACCTCTTTAATATCCTCCTCTTTTGTAAAACAAGTTTTATTTTCCTCCCAAAATACCCAATGCTACTTTAAAATTCTGGAGGGGTAAAAATTAGAGCTATATAGAAAATAGCAAGATGTCTTACAATTGTAGTGTATGATAGCACATATTTTTCATAAAAACAACACATCATTCAAAAACTGAACCACCATAAAAGTTCTCACAAGTCCAACAGGACTGTCTTTAAAACATTACTTTGGTTAACAGCAAGTCATTCTTAAACAATTAAGGAAAAAAATATACATTCTTTCACCACCTCTACAGATGCATTTCCTTGGCATGTTGTAGCAATCCATATACCTTTACACATGAGCACTGCAGTTGCTCAGTACTCCTTACTTGTACTGTGAGTTCAATAAAATAGATTATATATATAAGGTTGGATTGATTTGTAATTAAATTAGTCCAACTTCCTAAAATCTCTGAATAAGAGAACTCTCTTCCTAAGACTTCATAGGAACTCTGGATGTCAGAGAGAGAACAGTAACAACTACTAATTCTTCCTCACAAGGTTGATCTCATGCAGTACTTGAAACAGCATCACCAAGTTGCACAAAACTGCTGTTTTCCTGCTTATTTTCCCAGTCAGGAGAGTGACAACTTCTGTGAGCTCTGCATACTCTGACACCCTGCCAGCTGCACCAGCCTCTGAGCATTCAGACAACAAAAGTGCCACTGGGCTTCACAGTAATGCAATGCTTTCCTCTGAGTCATTACACGTTTTCCAGGTCATGTGTGGCCTCTACCTCACTGAAATTTTACTCATTTCCATGGGAATAAATGCCTTCAGTTTCTGGCCAGGAAGAGGAACTTGATCTTTGTCTTTCTTCCCTTCTTGCACTGTGAAACCCTCTGATCCATCAAAAATGACAAACAAAAAGGCAAAAGTGTAAGATTCTCCAGGAAAAGAACACTGCATTAGTCACTGTGTGTCAGTTAAGCTGCAAAGAAGAGAAGTCTGAGCAAAGGCACTTGGTAACAGCGCTGGGGACAAGTCAATGAGTCAACAATTTCAGTCTCGTGATCCAATTGACCAGCAGCGAGGGCTCTGCCGAGGAGGATTTTGTGGATGATGTAACCGAGGATTTTTTAGCACCTTCCTCTTGAAAAGGAATTGTTGCACTGTTGTGGAGGTCTGTATTCATAAAACACCTGCTGCCTCGAATATAATCCGTTCCCCTCACTAACTGCTTGTCAGACACTGGCCTGGAGAGAGGGTGCTGCATGGAGGGGCTTTCCTCAATGATTGGGGGTATCCTTTCATTGCTGAAGTACCTGCAGAGGACATCTTCACCTGTACGAACAGGAGGAGGAAAACCAATTATTGCTGACTTCAAAACCCTCCACTAACATTTTCTATTTTCATAAAAGTATTCTGGTTACACTTCAAATACCTAGATCTAGGGTTTTGTTCATAAAACACCTGGACATAAGCAGCTATCAATAGATTCACAGCTTTTTGCATATTTAATGTTTTTTAAGTAACACAAATAATGAAATAAACCCATACACAGAGGAGACACCATTTGACTGTTATATTCCAGATTCACACACACCAAAAAATGCTGATACAGACCACTGTAATTATCATAGCCAAGATGTAACAAACCTTCTTCTAATGTGTTATTCAAAATGCTGAAGAAACCAGAGTTGAATCCATAAACTTCTCAATATAACTCATGAATAACTTAAAAGCTACTAATATTACTCTGGACAAGAGAAATTAATTTTGCAGATGAAGATGTAAGCACTTCCCTCCCTGATTTTGACCAGTGTTTCGTGATGCTTTCTCTATTTTTATTCTTCCTTAGACACCTGACCAAGGCAGCTGCTGCTCAAGACATCCTACTGGAGTAGGCAGGCCTTTGGTTCTGATCCAACACAGCTTAAATACAAGCCTGCAGAACTTAGGTACATTTCAAGCATTAAAAGAGGCAACACAAAACCAAAGGTAAAACTAAACAAAAAACCATACACACAAAAACCAGCCCTGCCACCTGGTGATCGCTCTGTTAGTAAACCTCCAGGTTGATGCTTCTCATTAGAAACTTTTACTTTTACATAAAAAATAATAGAATCCAGATTTAATTTTACCTAGAATTAGATATTAGCTTTCATAACTGATTCCAAGAATAAACCAGTCATCCTTACTTCCACACTAACAAGACTCAAATAGTCTTTCAGATGCAAAAGAGGGTGGGAAGAAGACAGTGTAGGAAGTAAAAAAAGCCATCCAACCAAACACACAATGTTATGAGTTTCTGCCTCTCTCCCATTCAGTCATGCCTGCAGAATATATTCCTTTCTAACAGCAGTAGCAGTAAAAAGCAGCTCCTAAAAGGCCTAGATTTTACATTTTGTGAACAAGCTTACTTCTTCAACAACCTTCACAGTAAGCTAAACAAAAAGACTTAGCAAAAAAATATATTAAACACAGCAGAAAGGGAAAGGGTTGTGTGTAAAAGCAAAAGAGTAAACACGTACTATGAAGTCACAAGTACAGATCTGCTCCAGTCATTCTAGCTGACTCTTAATGCTCACTACAAGTCAAAGGCAGAAGATGTGAGTCCCATCACTGAACAGCCTCAGAAATTTCACAGTTACCATCTGGCATTCCTGCTAAACCCAACAACGGTCACCTTCCATCAGTTCAGCAATATGGAAACCATAATCCTTCATTCCTAATTTTTCATGTAGTTCACCCCAAGGAAATTTTGGAAAGGAAGAGAATGAAGGATAAAACCTAAAACCTTGCCTTTTCTCCCTGATCCTCGCGGCCTAGAGAAGGGTTCTGCAGCTCCTATCCAGCTTCCATCAGCAGGCATTGACAAAGGACGAGGTTTTCCTAGAGACAACATAGAAGGTCACATGAGGAGTTACATAAAGTTGAGGAAACCAATCTTTAAATTTTTGCTTTTCCCTGTTAAACAAAAGGAGACATAAGCAATAAGGAGTTCAAATTGCAGAAAAAAAGGGTATTTGAAGATACTTCCACTGGTGACATATAAGAAATCAGCGTGCTGAGATTAAACAACCACCCTTTTGCTCATTTAGAGCAGGAGTGGACATAATGTTGTAACCAAAACACATGTGGAAATGGCTTTCTGTAGCAGCAGTCCCCAGCTGAATGATATACATTACAGAAATAACAGCGTTTAAGAGAAATTATTTCAGATGTAGAATTTCCCATTGACAATTTTTACAAATGGCCTTAATATCAATCAAGTCTGACAAGCAGTTTTCTAAGACAAATGATTTCAGACTGATCAAAGCCCTTACCACAACAGTGATTACAAGAGAGGAATGAACTCACCGTAGGACTGTGTTTTTTCTCTCATCTTGGCTGGCAGGATATTTACTTCCATGGGATACCCAGGCAGCTGATCTGAATCAGCAATAGTAAACCTTCGCCGTCGGCTCTCCTGATCCAGAAAAGAATTGGGAGACTCGGCACCCTTGGACCCAGGTAGTGGCTGACTGCGTTTATTGCCTCCTCCATACACAAAGCTCCCCTTTTCATCTCTGAAAGGACATGTCACTTCAGTTAGTGGCTTGAAAGAGTTTAAAGCTACAGACATGAGTAGGTTTGAAAGATGTTTCTAGCAGCAGGTCATGCTCGTGACAACTGGCATTGTGCTGCAAAGAAGCTGGGGAAAAAACCCCAAAGAAGTCAGGTGATAGAAAACTTCATTATATTTAGCAAGGAGAAAAAAAAGCTACCCCCCTCACGTTAATTCAGTCTTAACGAGCCAGTAATTTAACACACTGAGAAATTTTGCAGCTCCATTCCTGCAAAGGATTTTGATAAATGAGACCTTTCAGTCCTGAGGGCATCAAAGCCCCTGATTCACTGCCTGCTCAGTACATAGTGACTCAGGAGTGCTACATAAATTTATCCATCTCTGTATGTGTAATGGTAACACCTATTACCTCCACCTGAGGGACTCTGCCTTTCAGTCACGGTAGGAGTCCAATAACTGTCACTGAATATTTATGACCTTCTCTCTCCCTCGGGAGTTTCAGTAACAGATTCATAGTGTGTGAGTGCATACATATATATATATATAGATATATAGATATATAAGATTTTGATTAAATTCTGAAAGTACTTTTGGAAGAAAAGCTATCCTTCAAGTTAAGATTTGCATGGAGGTTTTTTCCCCTTCCTACATCTTACAATCTTATTGCTTGAAGCAACAGTTAGCCAAGGCAGGCATAAGAACACATAGCTGACTGTCTAAGCACACATATATATCCCAGTATTCCCAGCACCCCCTGGATGGCACATCCCACTTGTCCAGCTCTCCAGCAAGAACAATGCTACAGCTCAGTGAACAGGAAGGAGCTATTTATGGAGTGACAGAGACCAAAAATTGCACTCAAGTGTTACACCAGAAGCTTGCGTGGAGAGCTCTCCTACACCACCACCATGTGGAGACTGTGCCATGGGGAGGCAAACCAAACACTGCTCCCTGACTCCCAGTGTGGAGCAGTGGAGATCCATGCCAGGAAGGGAAGAGAATAGGACGATGACGGGGGGGAAAAAAGCAACCATCACAACACAAATGCACCATAATTTCAAGAGAAAAGCAAAACATGCAGAGGTCAAAATAAATGGCCAAACAGAAGGGAAAAGAAATGTCCTTTCTCCTCTTCAGGTCTGCCATAGTTTCTCTCATTTGCTTTCTTTAAAAGTCAAAATCAAGATGCCTTTCCCTTTCCACACATCACCCATACAGGTTTCACAGCTCGTACTGCAATTTCCATCCTTTTTAACAGGGATTCAGGTCTAAAGGCATACAAAGCTCAAAATAATTTTGTGTCTCTTTAGGAAAGATAAACAAATTGAGCACATGGACATAATTCACTAATGTGCTTGAAATTTAATGATTTGAAGAAACAACTAAGGCATGCATCTGCCAAATCTATATGCTTGTTATTACGCCAAAAGATTTAAAGACTTGGGTTTTTTTAACGAGAACTGAGCATACATAACCATAAAAGCAAGGCAAAAGCAGATCAAGGTGGGTCCAACTTCAGTAAAGAGACCGTACCTAAGCGAGCCTCCTCTCCCAGGTCTGCCCAATTGTTGCAGTAATACAACCTCTGTCTCTGTATCAGCCCTTACATGACAGGAGGCAAGTGCCCTCCCCCAAAGCCTATAGCAAAAGGTCACAGTTTCTCTGCCGGGCTATGCACACGTAACCCAAAATGTCAGGCAATGCCAGGAAGCATACCTGCCTTTCACATCTTGCCCAAAAACTTTTTTTTCCATCCCATTCCCAGATCAGCTGGCAGGGTTCTGGCATGAGTCAACATGGACTTGAGAACAAACAACAGTCAGCCTTACCATACACACCACTCCCCCTTCCCACTGTGTACACAGGTCTGCATTTTTATAGCCTACACCACAGGATAAAAAAATAAAAGTTGATGTATTGCCTCTCCCTTCTCTTCAGTGAGAACATATTTGTTTTAAACAACTTGCAAGTTTAAAAATTTAACATGATAGGCGTCATTTAACGTGACATTCTTTTCTATCCTAACTCCCACAACAGTTACTCAACTTGCTAAAAGAGAAAACATCCAACAGTGAAAAATGTTAGGAACAAAAATTACTTCTTGCTGTGTGTAGTTGGATTTAAACAGTGTCAGAAACATAACTCCACAACAAAACCAGAGATGACATCGGTTCATGTTCTGGGAACAACTCTGCTCTCTGTGGCACACAATAATAAATCTTCCAGTAACAAAATCTGTTACAATCCTGGTAGTATACACAGTTAAGCATAAGTTTAAGCAATCCAACTCATTTAGACAGCTAGAAGAAAGTTTATTTGCAGCTTCCTCAAGCTAACCTGCACAGAGCTCTAACAGCAAGCCAGCTCAGAAAAAAGTGCAATGAAGTAGGTTTCTGTTCAGTGGTGCTCGTTTGTTTGCTTACCGAGGAGAATACGGAACAGCTGGTGGAGGGGGTATGTACAGATCCAAAATGGCTGGCTTCTCCTTCTTCAGTGAGGTATCCACGATGCTTTCTGGTGCCTGAGTTGAAGCTGGTGGAGGACTGGTCTGAAATGTTAAACAGCTATCAAACATCTGAACATTCATTTATCACTCACAAAAAGATAACTTAATAATCAACAGCACCATTTTCATCCCCTACTGAATTACTATCTCTGTGGTGTACAGACACTTTAAAAACTCTTAGAACGCACGTCTTCCTCCACCCCCAGCCTTGGCTAGCTTTACAGGACCTCCCACAGAAGTCCTATCATGAGTAATGCATTGCTCAAGAATATTTTGCTTTTTCCATTTCTATTTTTCCTGTAAATTCCACATACAAAAAAAGCAGCTGAGACAAAACCCCCTCTTCTATTTTTAGATGCATTAAAAGAAGGCAATTTGTTAAATACAGTTATGATTAGCAAGCCTTGTGAAGCTGGCATATGTTACCTTTATTCCATTTATTCCACTCCCCCAGTGCCTGGGGCACAGACAGGAATATAGTAAAGTTCACCATAGATTGGATCAATGGATATAACTAGGGCCAGGGAAGCAAACTAAAAATAAATTTGGCATTGCTCATTTTTGCAGCTCACGTCTATAAATCCTTAGCATCTTTCCAGGTTCCTGTCTGCCTATAGGAGAGAAAAGGTTTCAAAGATCTTTCTTTCCAATCACTCCTTCCCCAAAGGAAACACTGCTGGGCATGGCCAATAAGCCAGCCCACCTCAGCTCCTTACACTGGTAGCACATGTCAGGTACGATACCACAGAAACAGGACACATGCACTGGCAAAGGAAGGACGAACAAGTAGTCAAGTATACACCTTCTGACCATTTTGAGAGAAATCTGCCTTCATGGAGACTTGTGATAGCCACCAGCATTTCACAAGTTTAAATTATTCCTACGGCTGTAGGGAGACCTGGATCAGAACAGGAGGAGGAGGGGGAACTCTCCCTGGTTTTATTAATTTCAGATAATTAGTTTAAATTCAGTTAGGTTGTTTGCTCCTGCAAGCATTAAGCCCAAAGTTTCCTAATACAACAAGCCACTCCTCAATATGGTTATTTAAGAATTACTAACATCACTCTGTTTGTCTGCTCAGTACCCATCTGTGAATTGCCCAACAACCAAATCTTATTTAAACAAGTAGTTTAAATAATTCCTTGAAAAAACACTTTTTCTCACCATTCACTAGATAAAAAAGAGGACAAATACATGGAATAATCTTAAGTTATTTCAGCAAAAACATTACTGTGATAAGTAGACAAAGCATTTATTTCTTGCTCCATGCTGATGAATTCCATACATATCAGCAGTTTTGCCTCAGATAAGTTCTCCCGGTGGCACACAGACTGATTAAAATACTCAGCACATCTAGTCCCTTTGTGTACCAAGAGGGACAAAACCTGGTTGCAAGGAAAAAAAAGAAAAAGAGAAGAACATTTTCCCTTCTATCTAGAAACCATAGGAGGATGGCCATTTCACCTAACCTGCCTTGACCTATACTCAAACACGAGTACTTTGGGGCATTTCTGGGATTTCCCTTTTTTCTAGCTGCAACCAAGGCATCCCCATCCTGAGATCAGAGTAGAGCTGGCTGGCTCTCACCTGCACCAAGGGTGGTTTCCAGCGCAGGTTCTTCAGTGGAGCAGGAGTGAAATGAAAAGAGCCAGTAGGACGTTTCTTAAGCAGCAGCCTGACTCCAGCAGGATTCTCTCGCAACTTCGCCACCAGATTTTTTAGTTGCCATCCAACCTGGAAAAGAATAAAGACATCCTTTATTTAGTATTTCTTTTCTGAAAGCAAACGAACAAGAAAAATCCAAATCCCCCAAGTCAGACTGTTTGTTTTGACATAAACCTAAGAAGAGATAAGGGATCCAAAAAAGCCATCTTAAGAATTAAAAAAATTTGGAAAGCTCTTCTTTTGCAAGGTTCTTCATTTTCTGTCCAAGTTCTCTACTTATTAGTCTGTAAACTAAATACTGAGATGTCAAGCATTGCTCCTTATACCTCAGTTCCAGTCCTAGAAGGACTCATGGATATGTTTAGATTGACTCACACAGGGATTCATAATGAACTACTTTTGTCATCTTTCTTTCTCACACTGAAAAGCATTGCCTAATGTGCTAAGCAAAAATATAATCATTACATCCAGGTTCCCAGATGCAAATGATTGGACAAATGATTGGGGGGTGCTTTTTAAAGCTCTTTATCTGCATTTCAGTGGATTGTAACCAGGCATTTTAAAAAAGGCCTTAAATGCAACATGAACTATTTTAATATGATGCAAAAAGCATTTAAACATAAAATACTGTATATTTATTTTATCAAAATACTGCAAAGAATAAAATTTGTCTTGAAAACAAAATGTTAAAAAGTCTCAGACATTTCATGAGGAAAGCACCAGAACTTGTCTCCTGACCCCATCCATTCAGGCCCTGTGGTGCAGAGCAAGCTCAAGGGCAGGTCTGCAACGCTGCAAGTTACTCACCACAGTTTGCCGATTAACCTGGATCACTTCATCACCAGCGTGAATCTTCTGGGAACGATCAGCAGGAGACTGCAAAGAGGAAAACAAGAGTCATGAGCTGCAGCAGGTCTCCCTCCCCCCCATAACAACCCCCACCAAACTAAGTCAAAAGTTGCATCAGCAATGCTCTTCACTATACATAATTTTCACATCTGCTAATGACTTGAGAAATGTAAATTAATTAATTAAATCATTTATTTTTATACTGGGGGAACTAAAGGGGAAGTGAGAAGCCTCCATCTGTTACAGGCCAAATTGTACTTAAGTCATGGGACAGTCTCCACTCCCCTTTTCCCTCCAGTCTGTACTATCACTTTAGATAGTAATGGAAGAGGACTGATGAGCATTTCTGCCCTAGCACAATCAGCTTAAACAGTTTTTAAATAAATGTGTATTTATTTTTAAAAATACATTAAGACTTTGAATGTACAGAACAAAGGACCAAAACCCCTCCAATCCACAAGACAGGTCATTTGCACTTTCCCTTTTTGCTTTCCAGTGTAAATAAAAGCTTCTGACTTTCCTGTGAAATGGCCTGCCTGAATCACCAAAGTCAGCAGATAAAAATACTTGCACAGGCAGGTATTTTTCAAATACCTATGTAACATAATACACTTTAAAATACAATTTTCTTGAAACAAAACCTAAGCTCTGAGGAACCAATAAATATGTCAATATTTAGATTTATCAACAGCTGATGCAGTGCACCAGCCTTTGCTGCAGTTATTAAAAAACACTTTCACCGCTATAACACACCTACCAGCCTTGACAATACACAAAGCACACAGACATGCTACCTTGGTACATGCTGCACCCTGGCCACAGGACAGCAACTCCTCCCATTCCCCCCACCCCATGAGTAACCACCAGGCAGCAGGCCAGCTCTTCCTAGTGACTCCAGAACTAAGCACTGGGATTAAGGACTCCCTTCTCCACCTCATCACACCTTTAGACCTCAAGTAACTTTGTTATGAGAAAGAACTGTAAGAATAAACAGCGCAACAAAGGAAGAAAACATGGGGAATTTGTGGGAGGCTACAGCTATCATGAGTAACCCCGTTTCTTCATTGTCTTCTTGCTTCCTCTGAGAGGAAATGCCACTGTGGAAAGCTGCATATATAGGAGTCAACCAAGATCATGAAAAAATGCTGGGACTGAGTCAAGTTTGTGAAAAACAAAGCTCATTTCAAGCTGTCCTTTGGGTGACCAACAGCTCATCTGAGGGAGGGTGGGGGACCCTTGCACAGAGAACTCCTGCAGCAAGTGACAGGTCACAGCACTGGAATCACATTGTGAGAACAGAGGAAAGAGCAAAGTTTAGCTCTAGGCAAACGTGACATGCAAAGTCACATGCAGGATGGCAAAACTCAGGAATCCTCTTGGCTAACTCATACCAAATGGACCTCCCCAGTTCTTCCATTGTTCATTGCTGTCAATTCAGGGGTGCAATTCCATTGCATTCCCACACACCAGCTACTAAAACACCAATCCAAATCTAGCAGGAAACTTGAGCTAAGATCCAGCCTAGGTCATCTAAATGATACCACACTACCATGAAATCATCAGTTGTTCACAGATCTCCCAAGTCACTTGTCAAGTTCTGTAGCTTCAAAGGAAGAAGTTCCCCCAAAGCAAGAACCAGTGTTGATAACAAAAAGCTAACACTTAGGTCAACACTCAAAGCTACAGAAGGAATGCAAACCCAAAATAAGACCTACATGCAGAAGCAGCTTGTCAGCAGTCAACATTATATTCTTTTGCATTTACCAGATGTTAAACTTACTGCAAAAATGGACGTGGTGTCTGTGGCAGATCCTATACAGAGTTATGCCAGGACAATAGGATCAAAGTTATAGAAGCTTTCACTCTGCACTCTGAACTGCAAGCACAGATTTCCACCCTCTCCTGCCTGGTCCCTGGACCTGGCAGGGGAACAATTAGAACCACTGGTTCTTTCCTATTCACAGAAAAAAAAGCATTGCTGCAAAAGCCAAGCTTCTGTGCTCTTTTTTTCTTTCAGTCACTGCTCCTGGACAGTAGTGGCCTGTTTGAAAAGACCACAGCATCACCAGCCAGCCTCAGCTGCTGGCTAGAGGTCCACTCCTTCAAGGGCTGCCCAGAAGCCTTCAATAAACTCTCAGCTACAAAGGACTCAGTGTACAAATAAAACAAGGAACCACCTGCAGTAAAAACTAGTTGCCTCTCTTGCCAACTACTTCCTTCCAGCTCACCACTGTTAAAGTCTTTCTTGTTCCTAGCCTTTTTACTCTGCAAGGTAATTTTGTCATGGGACAGCTCATTGATTTCATTACTCATTACTGAATTTACCACACTACCACCTAAATGCTCCCATTAGGGGAGATTGCCTTTGCCAGCGGAGAGCAAATACATCCAAGACTTTGTTAAGCAAGATACCATAACAGCTCAGAACAGCAGATACAGTAACTTATTAAAGCAATTACTTTAATGCCAAGCATTTGAAGTAATTTGTGTACTTGCAGAAACTGGTTTAATTGGACTAACAGTGAAACATGCAGGCACAAAATATTTACAAACTGTGGATAAACAAATGTTGTATCATGCAGTGTTTAAAGCAGTAATGCCATGCAAGTCATGTCTAAAACAACAGAAAGCAGTAAGTCAAACTATCTCAATCAAAGCTACTGTCAGAGAATCTACATTTGCTGCACTTACATTTTCTGTAGTTCCAGTAATTACATGCAATCCATCATAAGTTGATTTGATGTACATTCCCTAAATAAAAGGAAAAAATGAAAAACAAGTTTAAAGGCAAAACAAGCCACATAAATTATCTGATTAAAACACTGTTGGAAACAAACTCAAAACACTATTAAAACTAGTTGACAATTCATATATTCTCTCCTAGGAAAGTGTGTGGTCTAATATTACAACACTCTAAAGTTCTTCACAGATCACATTTAGTGTAATTTATTGTAATATTTATAACGACTTAAAACACCTAGTGTATGGAATGAGACTTAGAAACGCTCTCTGGTTGGTAATACCAAACACTACTGGTTTTGCTGCCTTGTCAGTCTCTGGCCTTGAACAGAACTTAACTTCCTTGCTACCCAACCTGCTGTAGAGAATTACAGTGTTTACTGCGTGGCCACCAGTTCTCTCCAAAAAGAGCAGACTCACACAGGTGGGCAAAAAGTATTGCTGACATGTTCTTTTACAGTTTCTCTTGATAAGTCAATACACAGACAGCCTCATAACCACAATGCTTACATAAGGACTAAAAGTTCCAGCAGAGTATTTGTGGCTCTGTATGTTAATGTTGAGTGTGAACACAAGGACAAACTTGATGGAGTGGGCGTTGACTATAAGAGCACCAAATTAAAAATCACAAACAGGCTATTAACTACTAATTACATAGATTTCCCACAGGAGGTGACCAGCATATTGATTGCATCATTTATGAACAAATACCTAACTGCTTTTTCTCTCTGTATCTGTTGATAGAAACACTCACGCTGAGAAGTACAGAACTGGTTACTCAGGAGCTGAAAGCAGCTTAGCTTCATGAAGTTACCACACTTACTTCATAAGTAGGTGAAAAAATAGATGATCTTTATGACCCTTCCTCTCCAGGCAATTCCCTGCCTGCTTTCCTGCCAGTATCCAATTGGGAGCACTCACCTCCTTGTTTCTCACTTAAGCCAAGCTAGACTGACTTTGCTTCGACGTAGCCTGTCCATTAACAAAGAAGTTCCCATAATTTCAAGAATGCATGATTGATTCAGTCAAATCCACTGGTCTAGGTAAAACTATATAGCACAGTAAGACTGTGCAGCTTTCTCTAAAAATGTTCATTTCTCCTGCCTTCAGGGGTAGAAGTGAATACAAATGCATGTAACAATTTAAATTCCCTCCAGCTCATTCGAACACATCTGTTCCCTAGACAGAAAATCCACCAAGATTTCAAATTAAGTTTCTCATAACCAGCACTCAGCTAAGCAGAATCCAGTGAACAAACAAGAGTCAGTAACAAGACATGGCCAAACAGTTAAAAAATTCTCATTTTCCTGCTAACAGCAAACCTCCAAAATTCTCCCATTCATCTCAGTCTTGCTATAAATACACACAAAGCATCTTTCAAAACACAAGCATCATTTCTCATTGCCTTCTCCCTCTCCCAGCCCCCCTAGAAAAAAAAGTGGTTTCGGTAAACTGAAAAAATAAAACTACTGGCTTCACAAGCATTTGTAAATTCTCCAATATCCTGGTTAACACACAAATCTTCAACAATTTAGAATCTGAAATATTATTTGGGATCAAGCCTATTAATGTGTATATCTGTCCCTGGCAGCCACTCCAGCACACCACCTAACAACTGACCTTTAGGGTTCCTTCTCATGCCCCTTTCTTTTCCCCACAGGTTATCATCGCTTTTGAAATATCTTATTATAAATACACATTTGCATTGGCTCACAGGGCTACCTATTAAATACTGGGAACATCAGGACACTGAAGAATTGCTTCTTACCAGGCCTTCCCCCGGTTTAATGTTGGTTAAATGGACCTCCTCCAGACACGCACACTGGCTCATCAGTGGGTCTGTAGTTGATCGGATGGCTTTATCACAAATGCCATTTAAAGTCTTGGCCTGCAATAAGAACATACAGAAAACAGTTAGAAAATTCTCTCCTGGCTTCTTCTTCTTCTTCTTTCAGTTTTCAAAAGATGTAAAGGAAATGAGTTCTAAAATCACTGAAATAGAAGGTTAATTTATACAAATCTATTCTACAGCACGTTTACATCCTTTCTGTAACACAGTAATAACTTGTTTCCAGTACTGCTACGTTACCATTACTAACAGATGTCAACACATTCTCAGTCTGAAAAAATAAACACACAAAATAGAGTAAAAAAAATTGGTTTGTGGTTTGTTTGCTCTAACCAAAATAAAACTCATTAAAATATTGAAACATTTTTATGATTCCTTGTGGGAACAATTGAGATTTTTTTCATGTTGTTCTGTATTTCTGCTATAAGAATACAACTGGCCACGTGTCACAAAAATTGATGTGCTGGCCATTGACATATCTGCACAAAACCTTACAGCATAAGGTAGGACCATGCAGCACTTAAGAGCTCCTGCAGTACTTCTCTCCACTGGGCCTCTGAACTGACCTCTTCTGGAATGCTTACAAAGGCAAGGTTCATATTTCCTTTTGACCAAAACATAACTGATCCTAAGCCAACATTATAACTAAAGGCTAATTCTGACCTTGGCAGAATTAAAAGTAAAGTTGGAGGCAGAATGACATGTAACTATCAGAATGTCTAATTAAACATGAAAAAAAAGAAGAAAAAGAAAAAGGTGAGAAAATATGTGCCCTCTCTACACTCACAAATTTCATTATGTACCACTGTGTTTTCTGTCTTGACATCAACTGAAGCAAGGCTGACACTCCAAATAGGTTACAAAATCTTAAAGGAGAGGGGAGAGAAGACTAGTACACAGTACAGTAGTCAGGCCTAAACAGTTTGGGAGCCTGCAAGGCAAGTCACTATTCACAAGGGACTTGAATCCTTCAGTCAAAATAGACACGTATAATTAGGGGGGAGGGGGCGGGGGGGACCTATGTCATAGGAAGACATTGGTTTGGATTACAATGGTGCCTGGAAACAATAGCTTCAACGTTTTCTGTTTCTTTTTACGTCAGATTTATAAAGCAGTAATAAAATAAATCAAAACAATGTTTAAGTGTGAATGTGAGGAACTGCTCAAACAAGGGAATTCCAAACAACAATACCTACTTCCAGTGTGGGTGTGCACAAATGGAAAAAGAAAGATGCAGAAAACTCCCTTTACATGGTCTCGTTATTTATGAACAAAATTATTTTTAGTTATTGTGCTACTAAATTCCTAAGCATCTATGAGCTACCGGAAGGCCTTATCAAAGAGCACAGCCTGGTTCATGTCAAAAGCAGGAAGCGATGATTAACTGTTACAAAATATAAAAAGCATTCCATTACACCCTGCGTTTGGTCACAAGGCTGCTTCAAACAACCCTAGAAACTTAAGCCCAAGTACAGAGCCAGAGCTTCAGTTCTGTGGCAGGGCAGTTCTTTCACATGAAGAAGCATAAGAAGGCAGAGCATTTGCTTATTAAGGCGCTAAATGCACTTCACAGCCATAATCAGTTTATTTAGCCTGTGATCATTTTCCAGTACTAGTCCTCCCTTGAAAATCTGACGTTAAATTCTCTTGGAAATATAGCTGTATAATGAAACTTTAAGGAATACTTGACTCCATGCTATCACCACACACTACCCATTTGCTGAAATTTCAATGATTTCCTCTACAGCAAAGAATATTCACAAAACAAGTCATAGAAATGTTTACTTGCATGAGAAGCATTGTGCATTTGGGACTGAAAAGCTGTTGTCAATATAGCCAGCATAGAAGCAACTGAAATGAATGTGAATGTAGACAGCTGAGTTTTAACAGAAACATAAACTTACCACAGTCTGGACTTTATCTTCCATGTCAGCCACAGTGCAATCCTAAAAATAAAACAAGAACAAAACCCCTACATTAACCAATAAACATGGAAACGAATCATCTCTGAAAACTGCAAAACTTCCACTTTAACCTCAAATAGAAATAGAGTTATTCATGCTACAGTGATTAGTCAGATTAGTTTCACCCAGTAGGGCTCAAAAGGACTGCTAAGCAACTATTTTCTGGCCCTGGTAGAAAGCAATAATAAACCTTGAAAACTAAGAGAATGTGGGATTCAATTACAGCAGCTGACTTTTCCAGAAAAGCAGAACCCTGCACAATTAAATCATATTCTCAGAAGGCCAGGCAAATGTGTTTGCCTCACACTGATAAACCCCAACTCAGGTACTCCTCAGCCCCAGGCATGAAAATGGACCTAAAGCACACTGTTAAAAATAGAAGGGAAAGTGATTTTTTAAAAAATATCCCACCAGTGACATTCCTGAAGGGCAGAGGACTGCACACAAGACATTATTTACATAGTCCAAGTTTAAAAGTCTTTGAACTGAAACAAGTGCATGTAAAAATCTACAGAAGTCATCACTGCTTTCTGCAAGTGCTGAACTGGAGAATGATATTATTCTCAGATTAAAAAGTTAAAACAGCATGTAAATAATAAAACAAGATTTACAATATCTACAAGGAGAAACCCCCCAAACATTTTAATAAACTTAAGGAGTCACGTTGGAGAAGTTTGTGAAGGACGTTCCCGTGCTTTTCTCTACTAAATACATCTGCACAAATCAATAGCAAATGCCATATATCATCATGCAGCCAAAATGCTCAATATTGCAAAGTCCTTCTGTTCCCACTCATTTCTGTTTGTACTCTTTATTATTTCAGCCCTAGAGTTTGACATGGAACTTTAAGTGGAATAAAATCCTGTCCTTGAATCTATATAGCTATCATCAAAGGTAACAAGAATCTTCTTGCATTTCTGCCTTGCTTTATTATGATATGCTTTTATGCATCATTTATGATTATGCAGAGCAGCACTGGTTCCTTGAGAGCCACTCTGGCCTCTTCTTCACCATTAGAACTGACCACCTGTTTCTATAGTCTATACCTTAATAAGAAATACTTCTGAAGTCTATAAACCTTCCTAAAGATTTTTCAACTGTATCTCTTTTCCATATCAGTGGACTCCTTCAGACTATCCTAGCATATGTGCCCCATCCCAGGACAAAACTGAGTTGGTTGGTTCTTCCTCCAGTAATGTTTTTCTCATATGCACCAACCCCATCTTTTATTATAGCCCATATCAAATTGGCAGAGAAGTAGCCTAACATTTTTTTTAAAAGGCCATGGTTGTATTCACAACTTCCATTCTCCTGCCATCAAAGGCTGATCTAAGAGAAAGATTAGACAGCATTTTAAGCAGTTTTATTAATACATTCAGCAATCTCCCATCTCAGTTCCTGTAGCACTCTGAGGTGAACACCATCTGCTGCTAGAAACATGCACTGTTCCACTGCACAACCTGCAGCTGTAAATCACTGAGTTTGTGCTATTGCACACGGAGTGCCTCAGCAAGACGGGCACTGAGCAGCAGTCTGGGTACCCAGACACCATCCTCTCACAACTGACACAATTGGGTGGCATCACAGCTTGACAACTCGGGATGTTTCTGTCCTTTGACATCATCCCTTCAGCATGGGGAGGGAAACACCCATGTCACAGGGCATGGTGCTCCAGAGTTCAAACATTATATGGGCAGAGAATAATGGTTATGAGCAAGTTCGGCAATCACTGAAGCGTGCAGACAGAGCTTCACAGCCACAGCAGTGCCACACTCTCAGAACAGGCTCAAAAACAGGCAGCATTATTCAGAGAGCAAATGTCAACTGCCAAGATTGCCACAGTTGCTACATATCTTTTTAGCTATTATCTGTACAAGCACTCATCATACAGCTGGTAAAATAAAGTTTTGAAAAATATTCTGGTCTTGCAGTAGCAGAAGCAGTCTAGCTAGTGGGATCTGTGTCATAAAGGTAGCAGCTCCTTCCATTACATGCAGCATTTCCCATTTGATGGCTGAAACAAACTGCATGGGACAAGATCGATGGAGTCTGTAAACATAGATATAAAAACCAATGGAGCCATGTATTTGTTTAGAGTTAGCACTGATAACAGTTTTTCAACAGTTTTCATTCAGCTGCTTGGAATGTAAAAATCTTCAAATGCAGATCAACTATTTCAAAGACCAACCCTCTTTCCAGTAAAGCTCAAAAAAAGAAGAGTAGCCTTTAAGCTGGAGTCACTTAAGATACAGCCAGCCATGCCAAAATTGACAATTAAATTGAAAGGCAGGGGGAACAACTCAGAAACACAGACAGCTGAAACCAACCGTCATGGATGTTTCAAAGTTAAAAGTTAGCTCTCATTCCCAGAACTGCCTTCCATTAGCACTCAGCACAAAGCAAGCACATTACTTCCCAAACATCCCCCTTCCTTCCCTTTTGGAAAGCAGAGAGGAAAAGAAACCAGCTGACCTTTTGAACAGTAGTAGTGAGGTCCAAGCAGAGCTGAATGATTCTGTTCTTCATTGATGAAAAGTCAGCAATACCTGTAAATGGGGTCCTACAACAAGAGAAAATTCTCCTTAGATTGGAGGGCCCAGCCTTCTCCCATCCCACCTCACCAGTGAGGAATTGCATATGAGAGTAAGTGCTGCAACTCTGACATTGACACAGCTGTGAGGATAGTTTTACAATGTAAATATTCCTGACTGCATAGTCCTGCTCCACTCTTGCACCAAAGCTGTGAATTTTCTTGCCCTGTCCTTGGGTTTACCAGTGAGTAGACCTCCAACTTTCTGACTGGACAGGGAAAAAATGATTCTCAAAAAGAAGAAAAATAGATTTTCACATTTTACACACTGAGGTGCAGTGAGACTTAGAGAAGAATTATTACAGGTAGGGCAGCTTTAGGGCCTGTAGAGTCCTATCTCTGACCTTTCAGACAGCTGCAAAACCTAGAAGAAGGGTTGAGAAATAACTATAGCAGGTTTGGAAATGGACAAGCCGACAATTCTGATGACTGTGAGTTACAGAAAAAAATTTAGGGTGAGCTGCCAGCAAGAGAGTGAGAGGAGAGGACCAGGTGAGAGGCATGAACTGTTAACATCACTGCCTAGACACAGATCAACTCCTTGCTTGAGAGCAGGATAAACGGTAAGAGTGTTCCTTGCTGCAAGGCCCTGTGCAGTTATTCTCCTAACTTTCCTTCTCAGGAAAGCTAGCAAGGGCTTTGAGAATTTTATGTTCATCTGTTATCATGGTCTGCACCCCTGCCAGCACCTGACCTGCTGCAGCTGTAACAAAATAACTCTGGCTCTTTCCAGGCAAAAAAGCAATTAAATAATACAAAAAAGAGAGAGAGAAAATGAAACAGCAGAAGGATAATCTCTCCCACTTCTCAGTTTTCAAATCATATAGCTAAGGCCATGATTTCAGCAGAACATTAAAACATCTTTCAGGAAGGGACCTGCCAATGACAAGTAATTTAGAAGCTGGGAAAACCACACGTATGAGAAACTGACCTAAGAGGGAAAACCCATACTTTTACAAATACCAGTTCAAGTGCAATGTTAACAGTTTTATTTGTTTTAGCAAGAGTGGAAGGGCAAGAATAGATACCCTAGGTTAAATTTACCCACTAGAGGTCTTCTAGCAACACCAAAAAAAGGGGTTAACGACATTATGATCTTTACACCCAAGCATCTAGGAAAGGCCCTACAAAGAGAAGCAATTCATTAAAGCAGCAAATTAAAACATAACCATTTTATTCTTACCTGTCCAACCAGGCAAGCAAGGCTTTAGCAGCACCAATAAGCTCTACGACAGAAGTGAGGAATTCATTGGGGGGCTTGCGAGAGGTATTTCCATCATAATTTGAACTTTTCCTACGGCTGCTGATGTAGTTTTGCAGATTGTTGGATGACCCTCGCAGCTTGAGAACCAGGTTCTTCATATTGTCTGTTTCAAGGCCATAGTTCTGCAAGGAACATTATTAAGCTTGATAAATATCCTTGTTGAGTTCTCCTCTTTATTATAAAACAAGTTAAAAGCTCACATGGGATGAAAAGCCTTGATGATTTGCACAACTTTCTCATGGTTTTTGGCAAAAATGCCTTCAAAGATTTGTTCTACACTACAGCCAGTAAAGAATACTTTTGTGGGTGCCAAACCTCAGCTTCTGTCATTAATGAGATTTAAGGACACTTTTTAATCAGAATGAAGTCCCAGTGTCCTAATAGATATAATTTACTTCTTAATAACTAAATTGTGTTCTTTTTCTTTGTGTTAAAGAAGAGCAAGTATTTTGTTTTTTCTTAAAATAATTTCTATCCCATGGTAAATAAACACTGAAGTAACATTTCATTCACAACTAAAGATAAGTTAAATCTGGTAAGGGATGAAAACATCAACAGGAAGCAAGTGCAATTTTGCAATCAAAAGCTTGAGTAAATATTTGGATCACCAGTTTTCAATAACTGTGCTCCTTGGCTACAACAGTGCAATTATTTGCAAGTTTGAGGACAGTGTTAACATCATACATGGTAATTAAACCCATTTTAGACATCATTTTTTTATTCATTTACAAAACCTAAAAAAAAATCCAAGTCTTGCCTATAACTTCAATTTTATAAATTTGAATTCCTACTTTTCTTGAGGAAAAAAAAAAACCCAAAACAATAAAAAAACACTCCCACCAGAACAAAACGAACACACACAAATATAAGACAGTCTTGCCCTTCACTATTCTTTTGCTGCTGCAGATTCTTGCAACTAACCTGCAAGTTCCACAGTTCAGTCAGATATACTCTCTACTCTTTCTACTTTCCTACTTGAAAACCTAAACCAAACAGCTACCTTTAAAAATACTACTACCTCCTATGGATAAGATCCCAGTGGGTTTAAGTAACACAAGTGCCTCCCTCCTCCACCTCAGGGCTCTTGGCAAGGAAATACCCTTAAAGTACAGCCAGGAGTAGGGGTTGAAAGGATATGTCCAATTTTAAAAAATGCCACTGTTGCAACAGCAAAGGATATCCTTAAATTTTCCAGGATCACAGAAAGGGAAAGATGTGGATTACTAAACAAAAACTTAAAGTACTTGCACACTGTGATGTGAGAACTGACCACCTTTTAATTTTAACAAAGCAAAACAAACAAAAAAATCACCCCGAGAGCATTATTTGGTTGGATGCATTTCTTGCTGTTAGTTTTATCCTCCTCTTAGAAGACTGAATATTTGTCTATTATTGAGGGAATATTTATTCCCAAACAGGTCTGGATGTGGAGCAAGTTCCTATGACTACAGAAACATAGCCACGTATCAGAAATCCTCCCCTTAAAGAGGGGAACTAGAGGATGCTGATCCCCTGCTTTCAGAAAGGGACAGAAAACACTTTTTCTGTGCAGAGGAATAACCACCTAATCAATCTGATCAGAACTTGAGAGCTTTCATGTAATTAATTATCTCCAGATCTTTCTTTCTGTTATTCAGATGCAGAAGTTCTGCCAACCACCTGTGGGTACTTGAGATTAGAGGTGGCACCAGCATTTAAGAGGACACATGTTGATATACCAGGTAAGATTTTGGGCTTGGCTTTAAAACATTCACATAGCCCTTATCACAATTCTTTCACTTTATTTATACCACAGGTGAGTCTGGTGTGACTCTTCCAGTTCAGGTAGTTTTTAAATAATTCTGTCAAGTAGTTCTCAGTTTTGAGGGTGACTTCAGCAAGACAGGTGCTGCCTCTAGGGATGCAGGGGCTCCAGCTCAAAACTGCAACTGGTGTCCCCAGGAGACTCTCAAGAGCACATCGCAGCCAAGCTCTAAGTCACTGCTCTAAGCTCTCCTACAGCTTCCCCCAAAGGCTCTGCAGAGTGCACCTCCACTGCTAAACCAGCAGTTTGTGCTCCAGGAAAGGTCCTGACCATACCTATCCAGCACAACACAGGGCATGCAGCTCTTGAGTACCAGGACACCAAATTGGACAACTGTGGATAAGCCCTAGTGGATGAACTACCTCAGAAATAGGAGTCATCCCAACCCAAGCCACTGCTGCTCCACTAGTCCCCTCTAATACACAGAAAGCATTTTGCCCCTTCACCAGATACAGCACTGCTTCTATCCAAGCTGAAACTCACTTGACCAGCTCTCACATCACCAACTATTCTTTCTCCTTCACTTGGAATGTCCAGTCTGTTGGGAGGGTTGGCTTGGGGATCTGAACAATACAAAGAAATCTAATCCTGTGGTTTAGCTCCCTGAAGTAGCTCACTTCAGGGTCAGGTGAGTGCAAGCACAAAGGATCACTAATCAGAGGACAGGAGGGAGTGGAGACAGCAGCTGACTTGGATTAATTTAAGTTGTCATAGAACTGTTGCCCCAGACCAGGACAGATAGGAATGTTGATATTGTGGCAGCACACCAAACAACCTTCACAGTGACACACAGTTGAAGTGCAAAGCTTAGCAGGCTTTTCTTGAAATTTTTCCACAGGAATAAGGCTACAAGAGTTAACAAATTATTATTTAAGCAACCAAATGGTTTTAGATGTTGCCCATGAACCAAAGAAAAGGTTACATTTTACTATCGCTCTCCATTTTAAACATCAAAGTTGTTTTAATCTAAACACAGGCTGCAGCCAGCGGTCAAGAGCACCCGATGTCAAACATTCCCAGGCTATTACTCATTAACCTGGGGAGCCACATGCAGGGCTGGAGGAGAGGCAGCACCCACACGTGCAGGAAACAGCACATGAGCTCACTCCTTCTAAACCCCATCACATTTAACGAGAAAAAGTAATCTGACCAAATAATGGCTCCAGGTCAGGCAGCCAACATGACCAAAAAAAAAAATTTAAAAAAACGTGGCAAACCGAAGTCAAAAGAGAAGAGCAGTTGTGTCAGAGCTGAATTGGGCTGATAAAGAGCCCTGCTACTGCCCAGGGACAGCATCCTCTTCCCTTTCACAGCCATGTTCACATGCTGCAATGCGATGAGCTGGACATGCTGGCTAATGGAATTGAAAACCTGCTCTGGGGAAAAAAAAAAATCTATAAAAACAGTTTAAATGCTTGCTCAGATGCTGATCCAACTCACTTCAGGCCTATATAAACATTCGAATTAACACAAGGTATTGTCAGAGTCACCCATTCTTGGTCTTTTCCTTTTAATAAAAATGCATTCTAAAGAATCCTCCAGAGTAGCAAATTTCCTAACAACACAAAATTTGAAGCCTCCAAAAAATCTAAAATCTTCTGTGATAGTGCACAGATATCCTTTGACAATGATTAGGACCTAAAGGGTAAATCTTTTCGATTTTTTTCATGTTATGATGTTACATTTTGCTATGCTGCAAATATGCTGGCAGAACATGACCACCAGTAAAATTATCAAAGGCACAACTATGCCCTTTTTTGATTTACGGGTTTTTTCAGGGTTTGGGGAGTTTAATTGTTTGTAATTAGTATCTCTTTATTCTGGCCTCAAGAAAAACCCACTGCTTTTTTGTTTCCAAACTCTCCCATCATACAGTGTAGGCAAAGATTCAGAAACCCAATCCAAAGAACACAATAAAAGTGAAAATATTTGCATAGTTTCTTGCTTGCATTTTATATTCATTAGGTCCTTAAAAGCTTGTTTTCTGTCCCTGCTTTTATAGTTTGAAAACCAAAGTTATGTTTGTTCCCTCCTCCCCCAAATACTTCAATCAACAAAGAAATGTGACCTTTCCTCCATCCTTTCCCCCCCCAGCCCCCACCAAGCAGTAGTGTCAACAAAAAGTTGAAAAACTCAAGTTGATTTTTTTTCCCCTCTTCAAAGGGAATTCAGGTCCTTTGATATAACCTCTAAATTTCTCAAATAAGTCCTCAACACCTGTTCAGAAAACTATTAGACCAGTTCAAGAGCAACAGAAATGCGTTTATCCCAGACTACACTCTACTGCTGACTCTTGAAGATGCTGCATATGCAGCCACTGCTATGAGGACATGAGGGAACACTGCTTCATCACCAAAGCTGCAGAGAAAGATGCATTAATTTCCTTTTCACACCAGAAACTTCCAGACATATTTTTAGCCCAGTGCTGCCAAATAGAACTTAACGCCTAGAAAAACTAAATTAAAAAATCAGGTTCATTTGGTGTCCTTTCTCCAGGCAAGGACTATGTTCACATTCTATTAAGTGACTGATCTACTGAGGCTGGAACAAAGGTCGGTATGGTGAATGCTTGAAAAGGGATACTCCAGGAGAAAGATGTTCCAAAGAGAGCTTCTTCACTGTCTTTAGAGCCACATGTGTTCCTGTGGAGTAAGGCAACCAAAGCATCTGAAGGAAACTCAGGTGGCAAACTGCCAAGGCAAAACTAGATAAAAAGGGAAATTCTTCTTGGGAACTCCAGGACTGGGAAACCACCAAAACCCCCTCTCAGCCTTTCTCCACCAAGAATGACAACCTTTCAAAGAGTGACATCAGGCTGGCCCAGCCAATATCACATTTCCACAGTGTGAGCTGACAGCTTAGTGGGGGTGGCAGTGGGGTCAAAAAAGAGATAACAAAAAAGAAAAAAAAGATTAAAAAAAAAAAAAATTCAAAAATAGTTCCTTTCTTTAAGGCCCAAGAGTTGGGGAAGTGTCAGCAGATGTACAAAACATCCACTAAACAATAAACATTCCCACTTTCAAAGAACTAATGCAGGTGGAATCAGGAAATCTCTCGCAGAAAAAGAAGAAACAACAACAACAACAAATTAGTTGTCACTAGCATTTAGTGTCCCCTTGGAAACAAAGATCAGTGGTGATTTTATGCAGTTCCAAAAACTCAAGGGAACAGGCATCAAGAAGGTGGCAAAGGGCATACTGAAAACACAAGAATTCTTCCTGCACCTCTTAAAAAGGGAACAAGCACATTTCAGCTGTAATATGCAATACCTGTCTAATGCATTAACTTGATCTGCATTTCACAAAGGATTTCCAGAAATGGGTCTGAGGTCAAAACTTTTGTCTACAAAGGAAATTAGAAGGAAATTGTAGGAGATAAAACACAGCTTTAGGTTCTGGCAGTTGTCCAGCTTTGTTCACTTTATTCTAATATTTTTAAGAGAATAAAAAAGTGCCTTTGGGGAGTGCCACATAGATTACTTCATCAGAACTCAGAACCATATACAGCCCACACTACTCACACACCAGACCCCTGCACTTGCCCAACAAGCTCCTTCCCACACCATGAGCTGCTTTTTCAGTCTAGTTACATTCTTTTATTAGGTTTTCATGTTAATGTTAATTTTTTGGTAGCTCAAATACCTAAAGGAAATAAAATGTCTTTCAAGTATAAGAGTAACTCTTTGAGAAACATTTTAGATCGTTTGAAGAGATTTCATTAAACATGATTCTTTCAGTACAATTTGCTCCAGGTTGTGGAGTAGGAGCACTCCCTGTAACACCTCTCGGCAGCAAATAAAGCACGTATCACACAGGCAATAAAGACTCTCCATTTTCAGAAGCATATTCTCGCTGCTGCAAGTCTTGCCTAATGTAGGGAAGACAGGCCACTGCTGGCCAAGGAATCATCAGGCAGGCTTTCCCACCCTCCTCCCTGATGTAATTATATATACCTCTGGTGCTCATTACACTGCACTACATTAAACAGGCCTTGAAGACTGTGACCAAACTATGGCTTTTAAATAAAGCCAGCCCTAGTAAAACAATCAAAAATATATTTATTCTTTTCAGAGTATGTTTGTTTTCAAAGTATCTGCAGTTATATATCAGGAGCAGGATAAAAGAAACAGCTTAAGTTCTGAGTTCAATGAAGGGTTCAAGCTAGACTGAAACTGAGGTGGCTAAACATCCCTCATATCAAGAATTAATTTTTCTTCACTTCCTAGGGTTGCTACAGAATTACCCTAAACCCATTTCAACTGATGTGAGGAACTTCTAGCACCTGTCATTTCAATAGTGTGTCTTCTGTCTTCAAAGACAAACTGTTCGCTAACAGGAGCCACAAGATCTAACAATGTCACTCAGACAACTTCTTCCTTTGGAAGTGCAACCAAATGAATTGAAGTTACCTCTTACCAGGAAAAAGAGAGCTATTAATACAAAACTTGCAAGCACTAAACAAATTCTTACGTTTTTCTTTTATCATGATGTGTAACAGAAAGCAAGAGACACGGGTATTCTGGTTTTGTCAATCTTGCTTCAGTTATTCACCCAAAAAAGCCCTTTAAGAAATTCTTTGCATATCTGTTCACAACTTAACTAACCAGGGCACACAGGAGATCCACAGCCTCTAGAACCAGTTCTTGGTGTCCAATCCGTGTGATACCCAAGTCTTCAAGGTCCTGGTGAGAAATCTGTAGCAGTTGTTCACCATTTATCTTCTCCCGCTCAAATTTATGGACATACTGCTGCAGGCAATCATCCAGGCCTGCCAAAACACAAAAGAGAGACAAGGGGACATCAGAAACAAACAAACAACCCCCCCCCCCCAAAAAAAAAGGAAAAAAAAAGGACCTTGCAAAAGGCAGAAATTTTAAGTTCATTTAATATACAACACAAAATTATGAAAGAAACTTGCAGTGTGACTGAGGTTGTACCACGGGAGAGCAGAAATAGAGTGCAGAAGTGATGGTGATCTTTAGGTCACCTAAGTCAATGCACAACCTGCCCAGTCTTTGTGGATCAAGCTCAGCCGGTAAAAATGTGCCTTTGTTGTCTGCACAAGCAAAGTGACCAAGGTACATCAGGGTAACCCAAACCCTGAGGGGCATTTATAGCAACAACAAAAAAATAACAACGGTCAAAAAAAAAAAAAACCCAAAACAAAACAAAACAAAAAACCAAACCAACAAACAAAAAAAACCCAAGAACAAAGATCTTGCCTAAAGCCGGTTAAACAAGCAAAGAAACAAAAGCATAAAATTATGAGAAGGAAAATGAAAAATAAACCAAAAAACACAAAGCCAAAGGAATCAAAAGGATGTTTGGTTCAAGACTCATTATTACCCTGATTTATAAGAGCCTGCAGTTTCCTGAAGCAGCCATTGCTTCCCCTTTTTAAGGATCAACAACACACACCAGTAAGAAATATAATTCATTTTTCTACCTACAAGAATTTTTAAAACAGTTTAGACTATTTTGTCCCAGCAATATCCCCCAAATCCTCACTTTAAACTGTGATTCTGTGATCCTGTTCTCTGCAGTTGGTTTTCCCAAGTGATTACAGAAAGCATTTCTGGTTTTCATCTCATTTTACTCTAAGCTTCATGTGTTAATCCTGTTTCCTTGAGTATTCTTCTCATTTCCTCTGCTGTTTAAAAGCCTGTGAGCAGCAACAATCTGGGGGGGAATTTGGATGGATGTGTTATTTTAAAAATGTTTCAGCGCTCCTGTAACTCTGCTCCCCTTCAATATTTTGGCTAGAGCAAAAGGAACAGACCCAATTATGTCTGTTTCGCAGGAATACACTACATTCATTGAAAACAGATGACACGAGCAAAAATTCAAATAACACATTTACATTTTCGTATGGTTCACAACAGCTACATTGTTTCACCGTTCCTTTTTTTAAAAAAGGTTAAACCTTCACTTGAGTAAAGGATGTTTATGCACAATGCTGGTTCAAAAGGAAACCATTGAGATGGACAGGATATGGAACGCAGCAGATGAGGAACACGAACAGCATCCTGAACTACAGAGAAATGAGAGCCAAAAGACTAGCACTCCGTTCCACTCACGGAGCTGCAGCAACAGCCTGGAAAATAAGCACTCCCAGTGTACTTTATCACCATGAAAACACTTGACACAGATCATGAAGGGGGTTTGAGGAGTCACATGGAACATATTCACATCCAAACAGCAGCACGAGCAGCCACTGCTTCCTCACAGTGCCTGCTCCCAGCAGGTGTGCAGAGGATGGGCTCCCAAAGGCACAGGCTGACTAAACACACACCACTCACCTTTCCAAGTTAATGAGGACAGACACCTCTTTACGTGACACGGGCAAGCTTAATTATTAGAGTAAATCAACATCTGGATGAACAAGCTCGACTCCTCCCTGTGCAGAGCTACCAGTGCACACAGCTTGATTTTTGCGCATAATTATGAATGGGGAAACCCACATGCAAGACTAGCAGAGTCTCCCAGAGCTACAGTTGTTCAGGGTTGCATTCTTGTTCCTTCCCATATGTCAGCAAAGCTGCACAAATTTTGAAAATTGAGCCCACTGTTCTCTTTCCCACAGGCACCAAACTCCCCCTTAGGCTATACAAACTCTTTTCCCAGGAAAAATAAGTTAAAAAAATAACTGGCCTTCATTGTTTAACAATTTGTTTTTTCAAACAAATTCACAAGCAAGGCTGACATACAGTGTACATATTTGGCATTCCCAATTTTTATTGCTGCCTCACAGACCACTGTTTCCCATCATTTGCTTTTGTAAGTCCACAGTTTCCATTACAAACTACACAAACACCTGAAATAAAACACTTCATTCAGCATGCAGTTTAGGTTTTATTTTTTTAAGTTTTTTTTTGCAGTTTGGTGTTTGCCTACTATTCTTTCTAGAACTATGTTCTATGCTAAAACATGGAGACTCAAACATATATATCGTCCCCAAGAAATAACGGTGGCTTTCAGTTTACCTGTGCTTTTTTTAACTCATGGTTGCCCATTCTTGAAGGTCTAGTAAAACTTGAAGGGTTACTTTTAAATTTTTTTTTTTTAACTCAAGAGCCCTTAAAAACAGTACTTTTATAATCACACTGTAGGACTATATTTTACAAAATAAGATATTACAACATTACACAAATGTTGACTCAAAATAGCCAACATAGTGGCACAACTGCTCAGCTAGACACATATTTAAGATTAAATGACCAAAACTATGCAAAGCAGGAAGTGAAGACAGACCCGTAAAATCATATATTGGTAGATAGTTTAAAATGAGTTTACCAACATTAGGAACACTGTTATTATTATTTTTACTAAGAAACCTAGGGGGAAATAATAAACATTTTAATTGAGGTTGCAACCACATTTTATAGCCTATAATTTAAATTTCCATTATACGAATGTTTAATCATATGCAAATCAAAAACATCATGTGCAAACCATATTTCCAAGAGCGACGGGAGAAGGGAAGAAGAACGACTCATAACTTAATTCAATAAATTTTAGTAATATTTAAGCAAAGTTTTTAAATCAGCATTGAAATGTCACTAGTAGTCTAAATGAACTATTCATTCTTCCCTTCTTCCAAATATCTATATTCTTTCCACGTGTTTTCTCCATAAACTTCAAAGCCTTGTGGGGAGACTTGGTATTACTGATTGCAATGTCTGGATATTGCTGAAGAATTTAGATTAACTAAAAACTATAAAAAGCAAGTCTACATTACTTAGATAATTTCTTACATTACTTAGAAAGATACTTTCTTGCATGCCAGGTCATTTTCAACAGTGCAATACGGGCAGGTTCAAGCAAGAACCTGTTTTTCAAAAAAAATACAATTAAGACTGACATTGAAAAAAGGTATCTATACTTATATCCTTTGTCCACTGAAGAGCCTTTCTCAAAGCTATTCTATTCATTTTAGGCTCAAAGTGTGTTTACAAAGCATTTGTCTCAATCATGTGTGTGAAGTCTTTATATTATTTCTTGCGCATACAACAAAACCATGCACAAAAGAATGTTCTTTCTATTTACATAATTGTTAGAGAATGAGGAAAGGTAGAAATAAAAATAGCAGTTGCAGAATATTATTCAAGTTTTAGAACACTAGCAGCACAGTGAGAGGGGGAAAGTGAGAGAGACAGACTAATACAGTAACATACAGGTTGTTATGCGTGTTGTGAAAACCTTTCTGTCGAACAGCAGGGTAATTTGAACAGAACTCCCCCCCAAATTTTGGCAGGTGTAGAGATGTGCAATAGATCCTAAGAACTGTCTGGACTTTTCTGTCTAAAATAACCACCACGCAAAGCACCCCTGAAGACATTCAATACCTTGCATTCATGCAAAAACATTAGGACAGAGCTTACGCCTAAGGATTTGCGCTGATACCAATCTCAGTCTGTTTCCACAATTAAGGAAGTTATTTTGTATAAGAATTGAAGGGAAGAGAGAAGCAACTCCGAGGGAGTTAAGGGTGAGGCTTGGGTCCAAGCTACAACTATCGGTTTTCTATTCAGAGAGAATTAACATTTCTATAGTTGAGAGATGTCAGCCATCGAGCAGTGGCATACCTGACTCCTCAAAAACTGGAGAGGTTTGTTTTGTGAGCAGAGTCGTCAAGCAGTTTCACGCTTTTCGATCAACTTCTCCGTTGGACACTAGCAAACAATTCACCTACCATAAAGCAACAATTAACTAATCTATTACAGGCACAGCTGACTCCTCACCTCTTTTTTCCTCCCTCACTCCTTTTCTTGTGATACCACAGTCAACACAGAGTCTGTATGCTCCGACATAGCAGAGCAGAGGTGGCAGAGCAAAGCAGAGGAGATAGATAGGGCAAGGGAATGAGGAAGGCACGGGGAAGGGAAGATGGAATTGTGATAGGGATTGCTTCCCGTACATTCAAGAACTTGAACAAATTCTCAGAACAGCTCATAAAATGCCACAAGTTGACACCAGGATACGGGAGGAGCACAAGCCACTTGAACAGAGGAAGAACTCAGAAGTACCAAACCTTTTCCTTCACCTAGCAGGAACACGGGGATCATCGCTCACTGCCTCAAGGAAACAAAGTATTATTATGATCAGTTCTCTCCTCTGTTGGGCGGGTCCAACAAGCAGGCAGCACCCGGCATCTCAGGGCAGAACCAAGGCTCAACTACAACCCTCATCCCATTAAGTGGCTCCCTGGGACCCCGGGCAGCCGGTTAGGATAACACTGCCTTTGATCACCTTAAAACTGACCTTCTCACCTAAAAAAGTCACTCTTATTCTGGTCTCCTCTTCAGGGTCTATATAGTTGACGCTTTCAGTATCCAAAGATTCCCTGCACACATCAATTTCACCCCTCCCGAGCCTTGAAAGATAATCAGCTCCATGAAAATCCTTGGCATACCTCACGGTATGTGCCATTATACTGTCATTTACATTCCACATCATTTTATAACAGTTACTGTGATAGCTTCCTCCCATCATTTCCTCTATTTCCATGACTCGAACAGATTAATCACAGATAAAGCAAGAGGGAATCAAGGCAGCAAATGAACACTAGAAAGAAAAAATAACTACTTCATAAGCAGGTGAACCAGCACCTGAGAAGGCAAATGAAAACAAGGAAAAAGGGTCTGCGACGAAGCTGAAAGCTGAAAGCTGAAGCAGCTCAGTAGGACAGATACAGGGTGAAAAGAAATAAGAAAAGTTCAAGGAGAAGCAAATAAATACATGGTTTTCTTTAATATAGAACTCAGTGGGAACGTTTTACACAGTAACATCACAGATGCCATTCTCCTGCAGTATAACAAACAGAACCGGGGATGACTTTAACAGAGGAATTCAAGGTTCTTTAAAAGGAGGATAAAAAATTAAATCTAGAGCAGTCAGTAGAAACTTGTTTCACTAATATTTGAGCCTAGGTAAGAACTGACTTCTTAGGATCCACATGCCTGATTGTTAGCTGGCATCAATGTTTTCACATTAATCTTTCCAAAAGTTTCCAAAACAAAAGTTTAGTCGTCAATTACTGTGAGACACTTTCGGGGCCAGAAAAGAGCTCAAAGCTCTTAGTTCTCCAAGAAAACGCCCTCAAGAGATGTTTGTACTATTGTCTAGCACAAATGTGAAAAAATTTGCTCATTACACTTTTTACTCTCATGTAATTTCACAATTAGTCATAACACTGTCACCATCTGAAGTATCAATCACTTAAAACAAAACAACACAAAGAGCAAGAGTTGCTTATTATGACCCTGGAAAAAAATCTCCTGCCTAACCAGATTGTTTATAAAGTAAGTTCTCATGCAAGCAACTCTTCTATGGTTTTGTCTGAGCACCTGCATCCTGATGAAGCAGGCACAAAGTGCTGCCTCACCAGGCACTGGGTACAGCTTTGGTGAGGACAGGCATTGCCAAGAGCAGCCAGAATGGTACAGCAGTTTCTTGTCAGTCTCCCCCATCACACAGGGATAGTACCAGATAAATTGCTGGGCTCTGCCTGCCAGCCTGAATGCAAAGGGCAGCTCTCTCATTAAGGTCACAGCAGGACAGGGGGAAATGGTGAAGCCTTCAACCTCAATAATGAGTGCTTTACTGTCCCCGATGTAATCCCCCCGACTGACAGTTGCACAGAAGGGCTTTTGCAACGTGTTTCTATTTCCAGTATTTTCAACTAATATATTTAGCCTGGAAAAACAGGCTCCATACTCATACATTCATGTTACCTCAAAATAAATCCATTCATTCCATTCAAATCCATCCATAAATCCCTTAGGTTTTTTTGTTGGGTTTTTTTTTTTTTTTTACACTAAACTGAAAGCTTTTCTTTGTAATAAAAGAACTGGTGGGTGAATTTGGGTTGTTAGCTACCCTGACCAGAAGGGAAGGAGAGACTATACTATGTTTAACCTTTAGTTGCTCAGTATAGATACAATCTCAGCCAGACAGGCCTTGTGTTATGCTACACTCTTTATCAGTCCACCCTACAAAGCCACTGATTGCAACCATTCTGGCAGCGCCTATGCCTTGGTCCAGACAGTAAATCTGAGGACAACTCTAAGCTTTAGCACTTCACAATCATGAAGCAGGTTCAGGAAGAGCCAAAATAGCCTGCTGAACCCTTCCAGTACTCCAGAAGTTTTATAAGGCAAGACTTCTCTCCACAAAAGCCAGAAAAACTTACTCAAATTTTCCTCGAAAAATATTTTCAGGAAACTAAGCAGGGATGGAATAAGTTTTACAGAAGAAAATACTTTGGGGAGAAGGACATGATAAAGGCCCGTAAAGCCAAAAGTAGCCAGAAAGAACACGGATGGATTGCTCATCATCTCTTCCAACGCAGGAATCAGAGTGTGAAGCAAGCATATAACAGGTCCAAACAAGTAATAAAGGAGTGATTGTGATTCTTCACACAGCAGTATGCAACTAATGTTCAACATCCATACACAGGTTCAGGGAAAGGTGAAGAGTTTCATGAAAGGAAGTGCCGCAGAAGTCAAGCCTAACACTGACAAACCCAAAAAGAGATGGTTTAAGGCTTGAGGAAGCCTACAATAGGAAATATGTGTCATTGTTCCGCTTACAGTGCAAACATTCTGCACAGGACACTTAGCTAGACAGCAGAGAACACAAGACTATCACAGCTGGGCCATACACCTTGCCAAAAAGATGGCAGCTTCCCTTTTAATTACTTTTAGAACCATAGAATGGCTTGGGTTGGAAGGGACCTTAAAGACCAACTATTTCCACATACCTCCCTGCACACCCCCAGAATGGGCAGGGACACCTTCCACTAGACCAGGTGGCTCAAAGTCCCATCCAACCTGGCACTGAACATTTCCAGGGATGGGGCACCCACAGCTTCTCTGGGAAACCTGTTCCAGTGCTTCACCACTCTCACAGTGAGGGTGAGTTCCTGTTCTAAGACTTAAGAAAAATGTCTCTCTTCACTCATTAAAGCTACTCTGGGTTTTAATATTTTCTGTAATAGTGACACAAGATTTTCCCCAAAAGGCGAAACTCTATGTAGAGTAATTGGAGTTGGGGAGGTAGAGGAGAAGAAAAAGCTATACACTAATACTGAACTGTGATATCAATTTAAGCCAAAGATAGAACTAAAGCTTTTACAGACCGGTTAAAAAAAATACAGGAAAATTTACCCTAGTAATATTAGGAAATAGATCACAGTGAGTCACATGAATCACACAGCTGCTCTCATGGGTTTAGTAATCCAGCTTGAGATATTAACATCAAATGGAAAATTGCTAGAGTGAATTAATTTATAAATTGTACCTTTTGTTGACAATGAGTGAACTTGCATCAGAAATTCAAAAAGAGATTTGACATGGAGAAATGGTAGTGTACAATAAACAGTGATAAAGGCAATTCTGTAATAGCTGAGAAGTTAATGGTATTTAATCCCAAAATTTCAACTAAAACTCAAAGTAGAGTTGACATTTCTTTCTTTTTAATAGCTCCTTTTCAGATAATTCATTTAAAAAAATGGGGTGAGGAAAGAAACTTATTTCTAACCTTTTCCATAGAGGAGGTCCTTATTATGACATAGCTTTAAGACTTCAAATTAAACGCAAAATCAAAATGTAATGTTACAGAAAAGTGAGTTGTGATGGCATGTCACATATCTAGAAAAAAAGGAAGAGGAAAAACACAACTGGAATACAGCATAACGTCATACAGGTTTAACCAAAAAAAGTTCTTTTTATGAAAGAGATACAAGCATGAAGACAGTAGGTCAAACACACTTCACTACACTGAAAAATAGATCACTGTGCCAGAACCAGAGAGAAAGAAACTAAAGTGGGCTATACCAGGAATAATATATATATATATATGTTTTATTACATTCCCACCAATTTGAAGGCAGGTATCAGAATACACATGCAGTGACGCTTTTCACCAGCAGAACTAGATTGGGTATCTGTGCAAAGCTGTGGGGTCCTAGGCCACAACCCCATGTGGCTTTGGTGCCATCAGGCTCACTGGTATCACCCACTTCCCTAAGAGACTGACTCATCTGTGAATATTCAGCCATTAAGTATCATTTGGCTTCAAGAGGTGAAATTTTCACTCTCCTGGGAAAGAGAGGGAAGAGGTGAGACACCCCCTTGTTCAGGAGTTACCACTCAGCCCCAGGCAGTCAGACTCCACAGTGCTACCCCAAGTAACACATCCTGGGGGGGAAAAAAAAAAAATGGGTCTCCAAGAAAGAACAGGAACCACAGACAAGGGTTCATACTCAAACACCCAACAGCATGATATCTTGCTGCCAGCATTTCAGCTGTAACTCTTTGCTAATCCCAGCCTCCATCAGGAAAAGGACTCATGACCAGAGAAAGATGAGGGATGAAAAAAGAAGAGAACTGATGCACACTATTTTTTCCTGATGATCTTGGTGTATGTTCTGTATGCATTAGGGATGAAGTTCCATATGATGCAGTAGCTTCACACAGAGCAACACTCCCGCTTTAGTTATCTCTTTTAAGAATCAACTGCATCACTCACTGACCAGCTACATTCCGCAAAATCAATCCTTCCATGCTTTAACAGATTTTGTTTGGCACGTTACAAGATTGAGATGGAAGCAGAGCATACCCATATGTTCTGTACAGACAGACCTGGCACTCTTAGTTTCAACAGAACACAAAGTGAAAGCCAACACTCAGCAAATGCATGCAAACACATCATTAAAATAGAGAACACACCTGCTTTAGGCAGACAAGCCCAAATAGCTTCCTAGCTAATGCCACAGGATGTCTTCAGGGACACTTCTGACAACATCCTCCCCCACTTCACAGTAAAAACAATATCCTCCTTGTGGCAAGGTGCAACTTGTATTCACCTGCTGGGTACAGCACAAGTAAGGCAATATGAACCAAATACAATGGCAGTAAGCTGTGAGTGTAATGAGGTCCTTTTATTTGGGCAGCATTTGTTGCTCCAGTATTATTTAAGAACTACTATAAACTCCAAACTGAAACAAGAAAACATCTTTTTTTTCCCAATGTACTACTACATGCAAAGGTGTGCCTATTGTCTGTCGGTTGCATTTAAAACAGTGGTAGTTAAATGGGTTTAGAATGGCTCTCAACTGACACACAAGCACTTCAGTCAGTATGACCCAGGTCTTGCTATTCTTTCTCACCCTGATTTTTTCCCATCACATCTAGCATCCAACTTATACCCCCCCAAAAAATATTTTAAACCCACAGAGACTGGAACAGCACATTGTGGCAGACTACTGCAATGCCAGAAAAAAATGCACATTTTAATAAAAAATAAGGGGGGTTTAAACAAAAAAAGATTGTTCATGAACTAATTCATGCAAACTTTTGATAGCCATCATGCCCAGTGAACCAAACCTAGTGTTTGTCACAACCTAATACAATCATTTTGCTGGTGAAGACATGACTGACAGTGTCAGCAAATACAGAGCTTTTAGCACAGTAGGATAATCACTTGGTGTGACTTCACAGTTGCATACATTATGTGAGGCAAGAAAGACAACCAAATAAACACCTGTACTGAGAGAGATGCAACAGGAGTTTAAAAACTGCCAGCTACAGCCTAAAGAATTCTCTTCTTTAGTGGGTTGTAACCGATATGGTGAATAAACAAAAGATGCTGCTTAAACAGTGCATCACCAGAAGTGAATACTTTATTACATTACATCAGCATACAGCAGCTTCATTAATTTCACACATGCACTGAATGTAGAACTGTTCCACATACATCAGAATATATTAGTATGTCCTATAGACTGATAGTGACACAACACACCATTCTCACGTACTGTGCCAAAACTCTTACAATGAAACTTTCACCAAAGTTTCAATCTGGGGAATCTGTTTCATCCTGGGTTTGAAAACCACACTCCTCTTGGATACACACGAGTTGTTTCCCAACAACTCAAAAAACCACTAAGTCTTTCTCCAGCAGAAAAAAAAAGTAAGCGGTAAAATCAAAAGCAAAAAGTGGAGAAAACCAGATGACTCAAGTATTCATTTTTCTCAGCCCACTAAGGCTGTTTTTTCACACTAAGTACGCTTTAAGACATGCTGGCCAAGACATTTTAAATTGTACTCAAACAGGACCCTGCAACTCCTACAGCCACGGTAGACCTGTTCACCTAAAAACTATTTTGCTTCATTGATGCAAATAACAGCTCTGCCTATGCAAAGTAAGGCTTTGGCAAGAATGAAAGCACAGTAGTATCTGGCCATTGAAAGCTGCAGTTGAGAAAAATCTACAAACAAGGCCTTTGTCCCTCCCTCCATACAGTGCTTGGCTTTATAAGGAATCAATCCCCTCCACCATGTGTTGCCTCCTGTACAGAGCATACAGGATGACTGCTGCAGAAGCAAAGCACCCATGGGCATACCACAGCATTTGTCCCCTTCTGCAGCTAGGTGGGAGGACAATTGCCATTTCAGCTTCAGGCTGCTCCAGCACCCTGACTCACTCTCTTAGCAAGGAGACCTCATGCAGGAGGACAACACAACCTCAAAAGATTCACAGGATCCCAGGTAGCACAAAGAGATGTACAGCTGGTTACTGCCAACTCACTTTTAGCAAAATCTGAGGTAAAGCTCCCACACAGCACCAAAGAGGCTTGTCCCAGCCATGTAACATCAACATGTTGCAAGCAGAAGGCAAGACGCGACGATGTCTGTGCCTCGACTACTGCAATAGGACTTTAGAAGCTCAGCAGCAGCTTCAGCCAGCGTAATGGGCTGCAAATTGGAAAAACACAGAGGAGGACACAACCCAGCCTGCCATCTCTGCTGTGGAGTTACTGCCAAACACAAGGGCAGAAAGATGCAGGGGGTGGGGGACAGACAGCAGAAAAATGGCACAACTATGACCAGGAGACCTCCTCTATCTGAGACCTGACCGGTGCACTCTGAGACCCCCCCACACGCTCCTCACCAGACAGGCTGCAGACCCCACTTAGAGACGTGTTATTTCCTCACACCCATTAACAGCTCCAAAGAGAAGCCCAAAAGAAATCTTACTGCTGCTACTAACAGATACAGATGTTTTCACTAAATCAATGCAACCACAGAGGAAATACATTTCCCAGAATTTTCCAGCTCACACAACTATGCTGAATTTGTTGCGTGGTTTCTTTTTAATACCACTATTCTAACACACACATTTTACAGGACCATTTTTTACTCTAAATAAGTCTTTAAAACACTGCAATTTTGCTTGCAGAAGTATAATAGCACTGAACATAAAATAGCTCCAATATTAGCTATGGAGTCATTCACAAAATTACAAGAACCAGATTATTTTGTTTTGTGTTTTTTTGTTTAAGGGAAACAATTTAATTTTGTTTTATTGTTTGAATACATATTGTGGAATACATATTGCAGAGTACATATTGCAGCTTAATCCATAGCAGGAATAGGAAATTGTTTCAGTCTCCAGAGGCAAAAACTCTAGAAGCTGTGGAAATTACGGAATTTGGACTCAGTCTGTAGTTCATGATGTATGGCTAAAGACCACCTCTTTAGTCTCATTCTTCCCACTGTCTGTCTCATTCCTCTCTCCAACACTCCTGGTCCCCTTCTTTCTCACTTCTGCATCACAGAACAGTTGGAAGGCACCTCGGTGGGGTCTCCTGATCCAGCCTCCCTGCACCTGCACCATACTACCTGCCCCTTGTCAGAAAACCTTCCAGGTCCAAAGCAGAAGTGAGGAAAACTACAGGTGATGAGGGGGTCTCATGATGTGCTCTGGCTGTATCTGAGCACATTCTGGGAGGCATTCCAGGGCACCAGAGAAATGCTGCAAATAACATTACCCATCCCTGGCACACTAGTGTACCACCTGGCAGCAAGTGACACCACACAAGCCACAGGTTAAGGCATGGCTTTGGGGAATTATAGGCACCATACAGGGAGGAAACCAGCGGCAGGACTGCACTTGGCACCACGGATTTAAGGAATATAAGACTCTTTAATAATTGACAGGACATTGGACAAAAGACAGTGATTGCTACAAAAGAGAGGACAGTGAGGAATACAGTGTGGTATAGGACATAAGGGTTGCACTGCTTGTAAAAAAAAAAAAAAAAAACAAACAACAACAACAACAACAAAAATTTAACTCCTTACAAAAGGGTATGTCCTTTGGAAGGTTTCACTCCAACCCTCCCATCTTCTCAATCCAGTTTTCCAAGCAGCAGACATATGAAGCTAAACTTACAAAAAGTCAGCTTCTTACTATTTTACTTTTCTGGTTTACCTAACTTCATTATTACAACAAAGTAATAAAAGTTACTAAAAAGTAATTCACAACCAAATTCAAACAAGTTTCACAGGAGCAGACATAAGAACACTCGTGGACAACTTAGTCTTTTCCCTTATAGAGTCTTGGAATTTCAATTGTAAGGTTAATGCATTCACAATAACAAGCCATTTACACCAGCACCATCACAAAGTGAAACTTCAAGGTGTCAAAAATTCAAAAGTGTCTGAAAGAGGAAGTGTTTCTGCTTCACAGAGAGGTAACCTCAGGAGAAGAGCTACCTGTATTTCCACCTATATAATCTTTCACCTACTGACTCTTCAAAGCAGTGCTTTTTCAGTTCATTATTTTCATGCATTTAATTATTCTCTTTGTCTATATGGCACCACTGAATTCTTATGAATAATCAATGTTTCCTCATTCTCAGATTTTTCTGAGCCACTACACAGTTGGGCGGGGTTTCTTTTGTTTTGTATTATTTTGTGTGAGTTTTTTGTTTGGTTTTTCTTATTTTAAGAACAATGTTACATTTAGAGCTTGTTTTAGCAAAATATCATTTTCTCTGTAGGTTACTTTTTTATGAGGGATGGCTTTCATACCAACTAATTATTAAAGTTTAAAAAAAACCAAACATCATTCCCATGCTTATGTCAGTTAACACAAACTCAACAGCTGAAAGAACATGAACTGGTAGATAAAGGAAACCCTTACAAGAGGCACAAACTGGCAGATACCTCTCAAAACCCTCAAGCCATTCAATGGAGAAAATGTGCCACCCCAGTGGCTGATCTGATCCACCTTATTTCTCCTGCAACCTAAAAACTATTCTCTATTTCAGTTATGCCAAATTCACATCAGCCACTTTACTGCTGTATAGTAACCAAAGGGAAGGATTTTCTAAATAATTGGATTTTAAATAAGGCTGGATGGATCGGATAACATTTTTGAAAGTGGTACATAACCACTTAACAGCCTCTCTTCCAAGAGATTATTAAGTGGACAATCTCCCCTTAAAGCTTTGAGTTCTGTATTTGCAAAACAGATGCATGAAGGGATGAAAATCCCATAAATGGTTTGTGTTTGTAATGTCTGACACAATTTAGTTGCTTGGGAGCACCCTGAGGTGTGAATGAGCGCACGCGGAAGATTTCATGAAACCTTTCACAATAAGGCCCTGATGCTGAACCTATAATATTACTTTAAATGCCAAAAATAACCTACTGTCATCCTGCTGCATTAAACAGGTGGAAAACAGGCTAGAAACATACAGATGGATACAGATGTGGTCCCAAAAAAATGGCTGCAATAATTTTTACACCTGTTTTTTTAACGCCGTATACTCCCCTCCCCAATTTCTGTTCTTAGGGTCACCTAGACATTTTCTTATTTTTCTCCTACTTACTGCTGCACTTACATTTCAAATAGCATTACTCTCAAAGAAACACATCAAGCATTCTCTTTAGTGCTCAGATTTTTTGGCAAATCAGTGCTACGAATATAAGTAATGAGAAGCAGCAAACGCAAGGTTACGTGTGAAACCGAGTGTCTTGTAGGTGACTAACATTATACTTGAAGAATGGGGCAGAAAGAAGAGTAAGTTATATTTCATAAGCATTGTAAAATTTTAAATGCTTTTCTTGTCCCTGAAATACTGATTTGGAAGAAGCCAGGACACTTATTCCTAACATTTACATTGTTTTTTAAAAATGTTATCTGATGGGCATAAGGGCTGTTTGAAACTGGAAGGTGCAAAAACTTGTAAGCAGATGTTTGCCCATTAATAAAAAGATATTATATGTAATCTAGAAATAACAAACATTTTATTTAAATGCAGTTATTTGTTTGTTTTGACCAGCTTCAAGTTGTCTGAGTAGCCTCCCTCCTGGATGCATACTGCATCTCATGTATTACAGAGCCTTACTTCCAAGCTACCTAAAGAGATCAAATAACCTCTTCAAGTCCTCAGATCAGACTTCTGCAAGTCAATCTGCCACATGGTCAGTACTGTGTAGCAATCTCTTTTCAAACTTCCAAATCATAAGAAATTGCTCACTGAGCCAAAAGTACTTGGAATCATAAATTCAGAAGTAATACTTTGGTGGCTACTTTGCGAGGGAAGACAGAATCTGCAATCAGGTTGAACCTCTTTAACCCCTGGGAGTGCCCCCATTTGTTAACTTCATGGAAATGAACTTTTAAGATGGTGATTTATGGAAGCTTGTTTGATCACTCTTTAGTTTCCCTTACAGCACTGTGGTGACCTTATTTACACCCGAGTTAATCAATACGTCCTTACACACGGTGGGAAATGGTGGGGGAAGGGAAGAGAAGGGGGGACAGAGGTGGAGTGAGGAGGTATTATTTTCTAAATTAAAGGCATTAGTGATATTTAGAAGTTATTGAAACAGCAAAGAAAGTATCTCACACATTAATCTGTTTATGCAGACTTGGCTTCACATCCCCAAACTGAGACCGCTACTGAGAGTGACACCCTCCCCACATTCTCCCTACTAAAACTTGCAGGAAACCCACCAACTCCAGCAGTGCCCTCTGCACCAGTAATAGAGACCCCCTAAGCAGAAAATTGTGAACAACTCATTTGCAAGCTGTCATCAGAGAAGCCACCAAGCACTCCTGTCTTCTGCTTACCATTAGCTAGAAAAGAATGAGGGCTCTCCATACAAGGGCTAAAACAATTCAATAAAAAAGATTGCTGCCTTTTGTCACATGTATAAGCATCTTCTTTATGATGGGGAAAAAAAAGTCCAAATACCTCTGAAAACTGTTGTAAAACAGCCAGGAGACAAGTAAGTAATGTCAAGTAAGTGACAAGTTACTCAAGCAAGACCAGCGTGACAGAATATCATCTAGGAAAGATCACATTAACAGGAAAATACAAGGAATAAAGGGAAGTACAGCCAAAACAGTAAAGTTGATAAGAAATTACTACTGAAAGTTTTCTTTGCAGACATTCACCCCAAAGCAACCATTTAACAGACCTTTAGACAGCCACACTGCCTCAACTGCATCAAGCACCAAAAATTTCTTTGCATTATTTTCCTCTTAATGTTTATTTCAAGTCTACAGAAGTAGCAGTGTCTCAAAAGTAAGCAATCCACAGGAGAATGTTATAAGAATATAATAAACACGGCAACATAGAAGTCTTCAAGTCCCAAAGTTACTTTCTAGATATCCCACCCTTTTCATGTGAAATATGAAAGACATTTATTTTCGCCCAATGTTTTCAATTCTAAGAGATATAAAACTGTCATCAACCTCTTGGTCTGCAGACACTAAACTTCAACTGCTGTTACCCATCTCATGCACACACACGAATCCTGCTGAAAAGATGCTGGAATGAGAGCCACAGAAACCAAAAGCATGTATTTACTTGCAAGCCAGAGCTAACAGCATCTCCTCAGTCTCTGTTCTTAGACAGTAAACTGCTCAGGCCTGGAGACCTTATGGATAGAGGGAACAGGCCATACCCCTACCCACCTCTATGCCAAAACCCCCAGCAAGGGAAGCCTTTAGAGAGAACTACACAGCAAAACTTCCTGGCAAAGCAAAACCCAACTTGAAAAACAAACAACCCATCCCACCTGGAGGCAAAAACCAACCTTCACTCCATTTTATCTGGAGTTGGGCTTCCATCAGCCCATACATATATCTCATCACCAAGCCTCTGCTCATCTATTTATTGTTGTAAAGAACTTCACAGCAGCATAGATAATTACACTTCCAAAGGAAAAAAATGAAAGTACAGAATTGAATCACATGCAACATTAATATTAATCACAGCATTTACACAATGACTGCAGGTAACAATGTCCCCTTCAAAGCATGCCTCCTAAGGAGACTGCTTCCATGCCTTGTCAGCTGTAGTAGGTTATGGCCCTTCCATAGGGAAAATAAGTCAAGATCTTTGCAGCAAGAATATTTTTTTTACTCATCATTGGTCTTTGCTGGCCCTAAAAATAAATACTGTCCTTCAACAGGTCAAGCACAAAGTTATTTCACTTTCCAAAAGCAGCAACAGTACACTCTACATTACTTGCTTGTGTGTCCACCATATGAACTTGGTGTGCCTTATAACTTTATGTGCTTAATAGGAAGCAACAACCCCTGATGCCCTACAGCCACCACACAATTAAGAGCTTGCCTTTTATAAAGTTACAAGGTATTTGTGGATGAAGCAGCTCATTAGTCACAAGAGCTCCTTTTCTTGAACTCAGGCAATTAACACTCTGTTGCCTGCTCCTACAGTGGTAAAAAAAAAAAAAAAAAAAAAAAAAAAAAACAACCATTGCAAAACCGCCTGCCTCTTGTCTCCCAAGAAGAAATGGGGTGATCCCTTTAATCTGGTTTGGTGCTTCTGGCAGCACCGTGTGGAACTGTTTGGGCTGATTGCAGCAAGGTCCATTACTCACACCCTCCTCTCCTTTGTGCGTGCACCCCTGCAAACACTGTGATTACCGTCCCACCCATGAGCAAGTCGGGGAGTTGCTGCAAGGCAACAGCTGATGCAGTTGCCAGATAGCCACGCTTTGGGATGACAGCCTCCTACTCGTTACGAAACGCGGATGCCTAGCACCTTAAGTCTGACAGTCACCAGAGAGGATTAAGTACAGTCACATGAGAACTGCCAGCCATCAGCACCTGCTGATGAATGACAAGCTGAATGACACGACATTAACAGAAAGATGCTGATGGTGCATACACCTTTCCATCACAGGCAGAACCCCAGGAGTCACTACTGGATTCTCCTAGGAAATGCTGTCATTATTTAGATGCATAAATTACTTCATTTTGAAAGCCTCGCAACATTTCCATCAGGAATTCTATCTTCTTAAAAGTTACTCCGTATTTTACCCACCCCTAAGAGTGCCTTCCATGAACCAGGATACCGTCCTGAGGCACCCAATACAACAGGCATTTCAAAGCACATCACAACTGGGTCAAAAAACAAGGGGTATCAACTGAGCAGTCGAACACCAAACCGTTGAGTTTCTCCATAATTTTATAATCCCTTTAAACATCTAATGCAATTGCTTAAAACAATTAGCTGTCTGACCCATTTTCATTATTTCGTATCTTTCAGCCCTAGTCATGATGCCACTTCCTAAATAGCAGAGACCTCAGAGTTCAAGTGCAACACCCCAATCATAGCAAAGCCAAAGGTATCTTAAGATCATCGGCAGCAAAGCTGAAGGCTCTGTCTGAATCATAGACAAGTCCAAAATACCATTAAACTGACCAGGAGACTTACCACCTTCCTAAACAGAAAGTAGAACAGGAGAGAGCAGGGAAGAGTCCTACAGGTTCCTCAGCCAGTCCATCTGACATCCTCATTTTTCATGATGAAGAGGCAAGAGTGTGAGCAGATATTCTACCCTCCTAGTGGGGTGGTGCCAAGGGATTTATGACCCTCTGCTGAAGCTCCAGACAAGTCTTCCTGATACTTTTAAGCCACAGCAAAGCACCATCAGATACTTGTCAGGAAGTCAGACAATTTGATTGATGGCTATTTACCTCTTCCTAACAGCTAAATTTGGTTTGGTTTGGGTTTGTTTTGGGGGTTTTTTTGGGAAAAATCTGTTAGAGTACAATTCTTTTTGGTGCAACTTCCTGACAGTGCATAATTCCTAGGAGCAAGAAGCATCTCACGGGAAGGCGCATGCATACACGGCTAACAAAGCTGCTAGGGGGATAAGGGGCAGAATGAAAGTAGCTAAAATCTTAACAGAAAATTAGTTTTCAGAAGTTAACACATATTTGAGAACACCCAATGACAGGGAGAATAATAAAGAGCAAAATACAATTCAGTAAAGCCACAAAAGATAATTAAGTTTCCGACTATCATTTCAATGCTCTCTTAACCCTTGGAAAATTGAGGATGATATTGGACAATAAGATTTACATGTATTATGCTCAACTATACATGTGTTAGAAACCACACAGTCCATTCAGTATTCTGCAACAACCAAGTCATATTAATTTGAGCAAACCTGCAAGTGTGCATACAACCTGACAATCCTGGAAACTATCATTTCCATGAAAGGCAGCCCAACAAAAGTCTCCAAAGATGTCTAGCACATGACTGACTGTACTGGGAGCTGGAATTCCTTTCTAAATGCATGACCTCGAGAAGACAGTAATGATCTTACTACAATAAAAACTGGCACATATTGTTGCTACTGGTACCATGGCCACATTCAATGGGATCGTCCAACTGTCTTGTTGGAAGAGATAATTTTATACATCAAAGGTGCAAACAAACTTGGAACTTATACACCATGGTGTGTCTAAAAAGACATGTTATGAGGAGACAAAACCAAAACCAGCAAGATATAGAAATGCTATTGGCAGGTTTGATTTCCAAGTGCTTGTTTCAATCGCATAGAGAATTATTTATCTAATGTTACTGACTGAAATAGTGTGATGTAGATATAGCTAAGAGAAAAGACGAACTGTTTTGAAATACAAGGAAACAATTACAAAGCTTTTATGTTGACAAAGGGATTATATTTCACAACAGGTATAACATTACAGCCTCTGGTAAAAACTGAAGTCCAAATACCACAAGAAATACTACAAATCTTGATGAAAAAGACTACAAATGTACAGAATTTACAGCATTTTTATCTTTTGTCTCCTCTTTCTTCCGAAGTTTCCATTACAGCTAGCCTTAGGAATGTCAACAATTACTAAGTGTAACTTTTGCCATAATACTTTTATAATTCTGTTTGGTGAAATTGACAGAACACAAACAGAACCCAGCACCTTGCAAAGGATGCAAGAGAAGCAGTGAATACATATCTTGACTAGAACCAGACAGAGAGGGAAGAAAAAAAAAGTTTCAAGTCAGAGCAGGTATCTATATTTCACTAGCTTCCCACTTTTCCTCTGCAATATTCTCTGGGCACATCTCCATCCACTACACATGTTTTTCAGGCCACATTCTTCAGGCATGTCTGAACTTGTTCTCAGAGTCCTCTACTTAGGGCAAGTTCTGTTAAGAGGGGGGCAGTGTGAGGAAGCAAGTCTCCATCTCTTTTTGTTCCTTTCTCCCTCTCCACCTGCATGGCCAAGCACACACCTCAGCAGTGCTGAGATACCTGTTCAGGTACAGAGTTCTGCCTCCTGCTAAACTTTGAGTCCTTCTCTTCTGGCTTGAAAAGCACCTGTACCAGAGAAGGTCTCTTTTATTTAAAGACAAAATGGGCTTATTGCAGAGCTTTTAATAAAGCATTCACCCAGCCAACTTCATTTGGCTAAAACAAGACTGTGAGATAAATAAACACAATGATAAAAGGATGGCAACCTAAGCAACATTCATTTTGCACACCCAAGCCAGAGACATCAGGATGATTAGCCCAGAAGCCTGTACCAACACTTGCTTAGCAGAACCCTTAGCCCTTGATGAGCACCAATTAAGTTCTTTCCTTTGATCAAGGTGCAAGATAAGATCACATTTATGCCACAAAGCTTTGACTGCAACAGCACACCATGCACTTTGCTTACCTACACCAAACTACTAGTGTAAGAAACAGTCCAGAAGACTATTTTGTCATTACAGTGACAAAGAACATTCTTCATTCTAAAGGGTGTATAGAGAAGCACATATAAGAAACTACCGTGCTTTAACACAGCACTGATACAGCATTAAGAGAACTCAGCCAGGTGCTGAACGCATGACTGTAGACCAGAGTTACAGAGGTCAGTGATCTGATCTCACCAAATCAAACACAGGTGCTTGGTTTTGTCCAGCATGTGTGATGCTTAAGGAAAATTAGCTACATTTCATAATACCATAAATTTCAATTTTAATAGGTAATGAATGTTTAAAGCCAGCAAAACAGATCAGACTGATTCAGTGCACCTCCTGCAGATCCTCCAAGCTGTGAAGTGTTACTGCTTGTACAATGAAAAGGTGGAGGCAGGCACAGAAACCCACAGGCAATTTCCTCATGCAAAAGAGTCATGGCACAGGGACCTGAATGACAGACTCCAAAGTTATCCCACTCTGGTCACAAGGGCCAAAATGACACAAAGACTCTATACCAGATCTAACATAAGTCAGAGACCCACTGTCAAACAGCATTTTTATTTGAATCTCCTATCTCTTACAGCAGCCCTGCGAGCAAACACACTAAAATCTTGAGCTACCCCATCACCACAAGCAGCTGAGGCCTGAAGAACTCCCATAAATGTGTGAGGTTGCTACAGCGACCTCAGTTCAATTAACTCCTGTCCACCCTTCCTTTCCTCTCCTCAAATGTGCCTTGCCAACATCAGTACCTCACTACCTCCCTCCTTTTGACAGGACTTATTTGGGGTGTGTGGAGGACAGAGCAAAGAGAAACATTGCAGATACACCATTCCTCTAGGAAGGCAAGACCTGTCTGTGTGATATCATTCGGCAAAGATAAGGTGCAAATTTAGAACAGTATCACTTCTATGGAAAATATACAATGGAAAGCAACATCTTTCACTTAAATCAGAATCACTGTTTAGGCTTATTCATTAAGATGCCTTCTGTGTGAAGCATCAGCGAAAATCTTGCACTAAGATGACAGAGCAAACCAAAAACTGAGCAGTCTTGCCACCTCTTCTGCAATTCCCTAAATGTGACCATCTGTTAGACATGCTTGGAAGGAGCTCCTTGACTTAAACCAGGCAATTCAGAAATTTTGATTTAAGAGACAAAAAGGAACAAACAAACAAACACCACCCAAAACCCCCACATACTACAGAGTACTTGATAATAGGCTGTATTCACACACCACTCATAACTGCAATTCATCCTGTAGCACATGTGGAGAAAAAGCTTTTTTGGGGGTCTTTTACAAAGAAAACAAATCATCATGGCAAATTTAAACATACACTTTTATCCAGTGCCTGGTACTTTGTCTCCTTGTAGCTCTTGCAATGCGCTAACGAGTGTAAACACAAAGAGAGGCATGATTCTCGTTCAAGGAGTTTTCCAAGCTGAAAACACAGGGTTCCATGGAAGAAAGGAACACATAACAAGAATTCTGAAAACCTGATGCCCAAGCAATATTCCATCAAAAATGAGGCTTTCCCTATAGAAGTCTCCAACAACAGATACGACCCTCAAGTTTTAAAGAAAGAAGGAGAAAAGCAGCATGCACAGTGGCCAACCTCTCCACCTTTAACTAGGCAGTTACACTACATTCTATAAAGTTACAACCAACTTTCCACTAATGTCTATTGTGATTTTAACTTTTAAAATGTTGCTTTTCCAGACATTATGCTGACAGCATTCAACTTTTAGATTTTCTGATGTTTGGTTACAGTAGTTTGAACAGCAATTTAATGGCAAATAAACAGAGCTGACTATGAATACGAAAAGATCAAGGGGAAAAAATCACAACCCACAGGCAGTTCAAGAAAGTGCAACACTGCAAAAACCATGAAAACATGATCTAAACAGATGAACACAGAGGCAAACTTTGATTTATGTTTTCATACGTTTTCATTCATCTAAGCAACAATGCATGGATAACTTGGAAACTGCAGTAGTACAAAACTTGTTGTGCAAGTTTTTACTTTGTTTCAGCCCACAAATAAGTACAAATAGATGTATTTTGTATATTCCTCCTTTTGCTAGTAAAATATTAAGGGCAAGTTTGGATGTGCAAAGAATGGTTATTCAATACCATTCTCTGATCTAATTAACACTCATACAGAGTGTTTTTAGATAACCAAGAAAAGGTTAGGAAAGAGGAAAGAGATTCTTCTGTATCCCAGGCATGGGCAACTCTCCCTGCTATTCCTCACTGAAAGCAAAATACACCTATACTACAAAGTAACTAGGGATTTCTAAGTGTTAGATTTTCCCAAATAACTTGGACACAATGGCATTCACTTGAGAGTGCCTTAAAAGAAAAGCTAAAAAATAACTCCAGTGCTAAGCATCACTCATAATTTGTTCTAAAATCCAGCTCTGGTTTGCAGCTCCCAGCACACACACTTAACATGACTGACCTTGTTGAAATCTCCCTGGGAAAGCAAGATAGCTCTAAAAAAAGAACACCAGGCCCTCACAATTAATTGCTAACTATTAATAAATTAGCATATTTCTCCCTCTTCTCCCAGACATACCTATAAATGTAGTCGCCCAACAGCTTTACCAGGAATGGAAATCTGAGTACTTCATGACATATGCAGGACTAAGTAATGTCCATGAACTACTGAGAAAGGGAATAACTGAACCTGGAGCGCAATAATGAGCCTGAAGCAGACGCCTGATCCTCAGCCAGCTGAGTCTACAGCTCCAGTGACAAAGGCCAGACTGTAATGGAGCCTCCCAACAACAGAGGCTTCTAACCACAAGCACCTCAAACTGTCTTTACCGAGTAAAATCTTGCTTGAAGTCACAACTCACACAAGTATGTGAAGCCTGGGGAAAGGGGGAAGAGACAGATCAGGCTGCAGCAAACAAAGAGGAGGAACAGTGATGTTCTCTAAGACGACAGTGACATTTCTCACACAGGAGCTCTATGCCAAACGCTGCTTTCCTCTTCCTCACATCTTTTGAGGAAGGACCTTAGGTGAGGAGTTTCCAGCAGTCAGGGGCTTCTGACACCAGAAAAAGTTTCACCATACCATCAGTTTTGCCAGTAAAATTAAGCCACTTTTATACAGTGTACTGCAGATGTGCTGCAACAACTGTGGCCACTCACCTGCCCTGCAACAAGCTGAATAACTCTAGGAATACCTCTTGAGGAACTCAGGCACACAAGAGTGCTACGATATACAGGTGAAGACTTTAAGCCAAGCATCTTACATTGCACAAAAGCAAGATCACAGGTCAACTACAACACTATCCAGATGTTAGTCTGTACCACGACAAGGATCAACTCAAAACAACCCAGAGAAACAAACCCCAAACATATCTTCTCAGCAGAGTTAGGAAACAGTGCAGACAATATTGTTCAAAGAGCATAAATTCCATGCCAGCTCAGGCACAAATAAATCAACACAGCATCCTAGGCAAATACATACCTTTTCATGTTTGAATATAGTCCCTAAATGCTATCTGAATTCATTGTGCTGCAAGAGAAACCTTAAACTACACTATCACTTCTTCCAGACAGAAACCAAGGTGCTACTTATAGAAAAAAAAAAAATCAGATCATTTTCAAACATTGATGCTGTAGCTAAAAAGTTATCTCATCCTTGGTCAAAGCTTGCGAAACATTCACGTACACAGAAAATCGCTAGCAATGAAAGCACAACTCTCCCTCTGCAGCTTCAGTTTAACTAGACCAGCTCTTATTAGCTGCATAGCCTGCGATTGCCAGTACAGCGCCCCGTGCCAGAAAAAACACCCTTGTTCACAAAAAATAGCAGCATTCTAGTCTGAATTAGCAAGAGCAGACAAGCAACTGTGTTTTGGATCAGCTGTAGTTGGTAACAATGAACAGAGCACTTTTTATTTAAAACCTGACTACAAATATCTAAAAATATTTATGTGCAGCTTACTTCTTCTTGATAGGTTCTATTTTAAATTCTAGATAAATGCTTCTTACAGTATTTACCAAGGGCTGAACAACTCAAAATCTTAGAGCAAAACTCTTCAGAACAAAAGTTACCTTGTTTAAAAAAGTTACTTACAAGCAATTAAAAAAAAAAAAAAGGAAAAAGAAAAAGAAAAAGAAAAGGTAAATTGACCAATAACAAATAAGTTGTCCAGCAGTGGACAGCTTTGGGATTTTGCTTTGAGGAGTTTGTTTTATGGAAAAGGGGAAGTTTCTGTGATTCTTTTTGGTTTGAAAAAGTCATTAAAAAATTTAATTTATCAAAGTTTGATTGGGGGGGTGGGGGGGTGTGTGAAGAGAAAGGGAAATGTTCCTGAACAAATATTCTCAGTTTCACACTGAACATTAAAATGGACTGAGTCGGATCACTTATTTCCACCAATCTCTACATTTTGCCAAGATATTTTCTATCATTGTATAAGTAAGAACCATAATCTGCAAAACCAATCTCCCCACAGAAAGCTGGCAACTCCCAGCAGTTTTTTACGTCATGCTCCTAAAATACATCTCCATGGCACCACAGCACTAGCTACTGGCAGCAGATATCACCAGACAAACAATTTTCCCCAGTTCAGTTAAGATCATGGCATCACTTCTCACAGAAGGCATGTGCAAGAAAACAAAGAGCATTAGCTCCCCTCCAGCCGCTTGCTTCATAAAACTAACCTTGAGAATTAAATGCAATATTCAAAAGGTAAAATTAAATTGGCCTTGGTCAAACATGAAACCCAGTGGTTGTGAACTACATAGTAAATAACTATTTCAGATTGAAAATAAACTATGGAACATTGTGCTATTAAGGCTGTTAGCTAGCTATTAAAGTGTCTATTTTCATGTGCAGAGATGAAAGAATAACCATAAAGAAAAATCTTCCACATCTCATTTCTTTATTACAGTCTTGTCATGCAGGGAGTGACATAAAATGACACGGTGTACTGAACAAGTCCAACGCTTACCTAGAAACTGAAAAACAACAGCACAAACAAAAGTCACCAGCAGCCTTTAATCTATTCCTTTACATTTCAAAGTACACGTGTTTGCATTAGTCAGAAGATCCATCTCCCAACTACAGTCAGCCCTCAGATTATTCTGCGTAACGCTAATTGAGGGTCCAGCTGAAGAGTTACCTGTTCAAGGAACCTGCACGTAAAATAAATTATGCAAGAAAGGAAGCCAAGCATGTTTAAGATTAATAAAGGCTTTTTAAATGATTAGCACGTTTACTCTTTCATCTGTCAAGGCAACAAACTTTCAGCACCCAAGAGAAAAAACACAATGAGGGAAAAGCTTTATATAAATATTCCACATGCCAAAGCAAAAGGCTTATTTCATTGGAACAATGCACTCCTGTTTAAACCAATACCAAGCATAAAAAAAGAGAGATCTTTCTGGGGAAGTTATTTATATGTTAACGCATAACTTCACAGCACGTTTTTGTGGAATTCTCTCCTCACAAAGGCTGCTTAGACAGTCCCTCACTGGCACCGGCCCCTCTAGGCACATGCTCACGCTCAGGAGAGCTGGGAGTATCCATCTCTTGCTGTCTGCAAACACGAGTCTGCTTTCCAAATTTGCTTCAGTTTAGAGCCGCGCCGCTGCCAAGCGCTGACCACAGACAGGCACGCAGTCCAAGCAGCGTGATGGTCCCGAGGCACGGCAGTAATGGCTGCTGGGAGCGAACGCCGCTCCTAATCCGGGCAAACCTTCACCTCCCAAAACATTCCCAACTTCTCATCAACTTAAACTCCAGCTAAGCCTGCGAAAATACTTTATGTAACCAAAGAGGATCACACTAAAACGTAATGCTGCAAGAGAAAAAAAAAAAAAAAAAAAAAAAGAGACGTACACTCCAGAAGTCATAAATCCCTCCTTTAACTCATAGCTCCACTTCCCTTTTGATTCATTCCCCTGCGACAGCAGCACCCCGGTCGGCATTCGGGAAGCACTCGCAGGGTCCATCCAAGCGGAGTATGCCAACACGAGGTCGAAGCTGCCCTCAGGTCTCCCCCGGTGTTTCAGCGCTGCCGAAATGCCCGCGGCAGGAGCGGGGCGCCGCAGCCCTCCCGCCCCCCGGAGCCCCCCGGGCTGGGGCAGGCGGGCGGCACACCGCGGACCCGCCGAGGCGTTCGCTGCTGTCAGCACTGCGAACAAACCTCGAAGTAGAGGAGGATGGTTTTGCTGGCGGGAGAGGGAGAGACACAAGCACACACCCGAGAGATGAGGGGTGGGAGGGATGGACGGACAGACAGGGGGACGAAGAGGACGCTATTCACCTCTCCGAGCGGGAGCCCAGCGCTTCAGTCCCATCATCGCTGAACAGGATAAAGAGTTCTTGCTTAGCTGAGCTAGTTTAAAAACTTCTTGCTTAACTCATAAACCTGAAGTTCTTTCGAAACGTGAATGGATTTCGCTTGAGAAGCTGAAAGTTAACTTTCGCGGGACTTTTCCGACCTGATCGACTCCGTGATTCCACGACCCTACCTGCCTGAAGGAGCACGATAACCCCTTCCCCATGCAATCAGGCTGGCCAGGACGGACACAGGGAGAAGAGGACTGAGCCATGAGCAGAGACCCCACTGCAGATATATATATATATATATATATACACACGGACCTCGAGTCAGCCAGTCTCGCTGCAAAACTTTCTCTTTCCCAGTGTCAGAAAAAGAAACAACCAAAACACCGAAAATCCCGCAGGGCGAAGCAGGCACAAGCAGGCACGGAGGAGCGCCGGCAGGAGGGCGCGGGAAGCCGCCAGCTCCCGAGCACCATGCCGGGGAGCCCCGGGGCTCGGCCGGGGCCGGCGCTGGCCCAGGCCGCGCTCCCCCCGCCGCCCACGCAGCCGCCCCGCCGGGCAGAGGAGCCGCGGCGGCAGCGGGGCACCCCCAGCGCGCCGCCGGAAAGTTCCCCCGGCGCCCAGACGGCAGGACCGGCTCCCTCTTACCCTTAGTCCAGTCCACCACTTGCTTCGGGCTCCACCTGGTCACCGGCTCCATGGCGTGTCCGAGCCCGCCGGTACCGGCCCCCGCGACAGACCGCAGCACCTCGGGCCGAGGACTCGCCCCCTCTCACGCTCCCATCCCGGCAGCGCCGCTCGGGGCCACCTCCTCCCCGGCCCGGCTCCTCCCGCCGGCCACGGCCGGGCCCGCCCCGCTGCCGCTCCGCCCCCAGGTGCCCTGTCCCGCCCGGGCCAGGCCGGTCTCGTGCTTGCGAAAGTGCCGGGAAAAAAGTTCCTGGGCTGGGGTTCCCGCTCCGACAGGTCCGGAGAGACGGTGATTCGGGAGCCGCCCGGCATCCTTCCCCGGGAGCGGCGGGCGGGCCACGGGGTGGAGCGGCGGCCAGGCGCTGCACCCCGCTTCGGTGGTGGCTCCGTGTGAGTCACAACCTTGGGGCAATTTTAGCAACAACTGCAGAGTGCCTCGAACAACGCTTGTCCCCGTATTGGCATTTGGGGTTTTTGTTTCTGAATCCCCCGCTTTAAAGCGTACTTGGGTGTGGAGGCTGCTTCACCAGAAGAGTTTACTTTTATTTTGCTGCCTTCTCTTGTGAGCTGCATTAAGCCATCAGCTACACCTTAGACGCGCTTTCCTCACAGGAAATGTGTCCTGGCCGCCTCCAAAGCCCATGTAAGCCCCTACTCAGTGTCAGTCTCTTCTCGAAGGTTAAAGGGGTGACCTCCAGGACTGTGTGCCAGGCATACCAGACTCTGCCATTCCCTAGCACTGAGCACATAACTCGGCCTTGCAAACGCTTTTCCATGCAGCAAGGAAACATGAAGAAAACATGAGTTTTTACCATGTCTATCACAACACTATCTGGTTCAGCAGCACATTCCAGCCTGAAACCCTTTTGTCGCATGCACAAATGTCCCACTGCTCCTCTTCGTCAGTGAGGAAGAAACAGAGTAAACTCTGCTGTGACAGTAAGACTGTGAAATTTTAACTTGGCGATATTAGAGAGTGGGTAAGCAGCTGGGATTTGAGACTGTCCAGTATCCCACTGTTTCCATCGTCTCCCGTCTCGACCCATCTGTTACCCCCAGTCATGGAGTTGAAATGTTAGCTCTTTTGGACAGGAGTTGTCAGTTCCGTGCGGCTCCCAGCTGTGCAGTGCCCAGCTTTCCCACCGCGGCACAAACAGCTGCCTTCTGGCACACACTGCTGCAGACCTCTATTGGAATCAGGAAGAGTTCTAGTTCTAGTTTGGGGAGCCAGTAGTTAAAATAAGGAGGGGTGCATGTATACCTAAAAAGTATAATTTGTTCTCTTTTTTTGGTTACATGGTGGTTGAGTGTATTTTTTTAGTTCTTTATTATAAGGTTAACTCATTCTAGCTGATTTCTCTGTTTGCTTTCTAGTTTGTGAAATATAACAGCTGTCAGTTAACCTCTCTGCCTATTTGAAAGATTAAAATGCAGTTCCTTACAACTTTAATATTGGTGCAGCAACCAAAAGTCTTCTGATTCCCTATTGAATCATGTGCCACTCATGCTTAAAAAAACAACAAAACAGCAGTTCTCCCTCCTTCCAGAGGCATGAGTAAACAGATGGACCTTTCCCTGCTAATGGTTTCACATGGGTTAATGTAGCAGCACTTGTTTTAACTACACAGATGCTTCCCTAGGTTGCAGGCAGGATAGCAAATGTCTCTCACCCTTGGTGTTTGGAACACTCATCTGGTGTCATCCTTCTGTCACAGGTCTTGGGCCAGTCCCTCTGCCTTATTTGGGTCAGATGAGCACCATATTTTGTGAGGAAGGCATGCAGAAATGGTCACTTGCTAGCAGATTGCCAATCCAACAAATCCATTATTAATATTTAGTAATTTTTGTCATTTTCAAGGTGACAAATCTATTCATTTACTTTTTAAGCAGGACAACATTGCAGTGACTCTGTTCTTTTACTACATGATATCCCACAACATCAACTGCTCCTCTTTACATCTGCTCTGGACAAATGAAATGGGGCTGACAGGGAAAGGCAGCATGTCTCCTGTTTCTAAAAGGATCCTAGCCACATTGCTTACCTGTGCTACTCTTTTCAAGCCCAGATTGCAGCTGCCTTTGAGTTGATCTTTCTCATGATTGCATCACCTTAATCTGATCTTTATTTGAGATGAGATTAACTAGTAGTCCACTGGCATGATGCAATTAGAAGTTCTGTCTATAGAATAAGGTATTCTTGTTAAAAAGCAATACTCATTGCCGAAATAATAATTAAAAAACAAACAAACAAACAAACAAAAAACCCCTCTGTCTGATTTCTAGCTATGCCAGATTAAGAAATGACACTTCTCCTTTGAATGTCTTCAGATGCTTTGTAGATTGGTTTTAGCCAACTTACTTGGCTGATACTTTTAGCCAGTATCAACTATTAGGAGAGATGTCCATTCCTTTTCTCTGCTTGCAGCCGTGCATGGAATTCACTGCTCTGCAGAGGATCAGGTTACCAACTCTCCAGAAGCGCACAGTTTTTCTTTTATTACCATTTTCCAGTGGTAAAAGTGTTTTGACTTGAGAAGATGATTCAGACCAATTGTTTGCTGATTCCCTGTTTTTTCTTCCTTTTTATTTCCTCTTGCAGGCCAGGTTTTCAGAGGGCTCTCAGACCAGTTTGCCTGACCACACAGAGCTCAGTATGGACCATCATCGTGGTTTCACAGTCTTAGGCACAGCAATATGCATCCTCCCATCACCCCAGAGGAAAGACAAGAAAATCTTTCATCTAAAAGCCACACCCTGTCAAGATGGCAGAAGAAGCTACACAGTGTTTGTCACCTTCAGGTTTCTCTCCTCACAGCTGATCAGCAAAAGGAGGACAGATGACTATAAGAGAAAGTCTGTGGGAATAAATTATCCTTTCAAAAAAAAAACAAAAAACCCAAACAAACAAAAAAACCAAGCAAACAAAAAAGTGTATTTGGATAATTGAAAAAAGCTTAGCATCATTCCATCAACTACATTGTCTGTACTCTGGCTTAACAGTGCTTTTATAATTTTTCCTAAACACAATTTGGTTGACCCAGCCTCAGAGGCCTTAGTTTTCCATACCAAATCTGTGAGCTACCAGGCTACCTGCCTGGACCCATTTTTTTTTTTTTTTTGACATATGGATGGTCACAGGCTTGACAAAGTAACCAAAGTGGACAACAAGGATGGCATTCAAGTTTTTTAACTAGCACAAGGGTGGGAGGCAATAGATGATCTAGCACAAATACCTGCTGATACAGAGAGAACACACCAAAATTCCTTGAACAGTTGAGATTTAAGTGAGTTTGGACCAGGTTATCTCTTCCCATCACATTGCTGCTTTTGTCCCCTGGCTACTGCATCACAGTCTGCCTGTTGCCAGACTTACTATCACCCTCCAGAGCTATGCCTCATGTCCCTTGGTATTGTGGAAACTTGCAAAGACAGCAGCTCCTTTCTCTAAGAGAGGTAACTGCTGCTACTCATCTCTGGGGGATTAATAAACAACTGCTTAGCCAAAAGTCACATACCAAGTTCAAAAAGTGTGGGTTTTATTCAGGGCCACAAAAAGTTAATTTTCTTACTGGATCAATTTTTTTAGGGGCATCAGCATATTGCAGTTTGTATTTTTGAGTGGAAGGGATGTTTATGTTGGGCAAAGCACTGTCTAAGCAAGTTTTATATTACATTACATTTTAATTACATTACTCATGAAGATTTATTTATTTCATATTCATAGCTGAAATCTGTGAAAATTGACAAATAAAAAGGACGTAGAACAAAAGCCAGTATATGGGTAGAAAACCCACTGTTTGCCTCTGTTGACAATCCACAGATGAGCAATTAGGTCACAACAAGGTCATCCCTGAACTTTTGTTAAGTGATAACACTTCAGGGACTACCTCAACTACTGTCACTACTGTCACTAAAAAGAAAAATAAAAATAAAAAAGGAAAAAGAAAAAAAAAGGATTTGCCTTTTCAAGCATTACCTTCTTCATGCACACAGGCCACTGAAGTCAGTAGGACCTTTTGCACAACAAGAAAATTTTACCCTACGTAACTGGAACTGAGAACTTCCCGGTAAGATCAGTGAGTATTAAAGTTCTTTCGGAAATTGCAACAGGTAACTTAACTGAGTCAGAGCGAGTCAAGTTCAGAACTGGGTTTGGTTATATGAGCATGTAATTAAAAAAACTCATACTAGTGGGAAACTGCTCTTGCACAAGAATCAACATCCTATTTCTCACTTTGATACCAGTACTGTTAATGATGGGTCTCTTCTGTATATGACAGTGTGGGAGATCTTGGTGTAGCCTGATGAGAGAAATAGGTCTGCCTAGTGGTGTTTTGGATAAAAGGTTATGCCTGGTTTATCAGTAACCAAAGTTAGCTTAGGAAGACCTACACATATGGCTGTATTTATAATGGATGTATCAGATTTTTTTTTTCCCATAATAAAGTTCCTGCACTACTTATTTCCTAAGGATAGGAGTCCTGTATTTGGATTGTCTTGTTATCTTCCATTCAGCTTTAAAACTACCTATACAAAGTTCCTAGATGGGTGAAAGTTGCCACTGCCTGCTGCCATAGGTGTATATATATATGTCTACATAAAAATATATGTCTGTGTGTATGTACGCTGATGACTCTGCACTAAACTGACATAGGCTGTAAGGAGAAAGGTCTTCTCCTGAAGTTTTTCCTCAGGCAATATCCTATAAACTTTAACAAGTATATTTTTTTCCTTTAAGAATGCAGATATAGGACCTTGAATTGCCATATACTGGCCTTTTTAATTCCCTAGGTGGTTTTATTAAGCAGATCTCAAATTGCTGCCTAGAAATCATTTCCTCCACTGCACTTGTTGCTAAGGTAGCATGTTTAAGAAGAGGATCATAAACCTGTTATGCAAAATATAAATGTATTAAAAATGTATTCATTAATTATTAGAAATTAGGTTATAAATTTATTTTGGTCTACCTTAGATCCCTTGACCTGGCTATGAAACTATCTGACTCTCAGGTAAACAAAGCACAAAAGTGATTTGTGGAAAATTATGAAACTCACCGATATCAGCATATAAAGTGAAACTTAAAGTCAAATGACAGAATTTTGGTGTAAAGCAGTAGAAAATTCTTCATTTCCCTGACCAAAAGGCACACAAGAGGAAAGATTTGTCTTGAACATATTCGGTCAGTGAGTTTGGTCAGCTGCAGAAGATTTATGTTCCCAAATGGAAAGCAAACAACTTCTGGGAGTTTAGCACTAGCAAGGAGATATTTATGCTGCTAGAGCAGGGAAACCACTTTGCAGAATTACCAGGAGCAGTGTCTGCCCCACCAGCTGTGGATGTTTGTCCAGCAGTCATTTATCACAGGCACACAGAGGCAGAGTGAGACCCAATCCTGCCTGGTGCCTGGAGGGGTGGAGGGAGCAAGGTGTGGCACAGTGCAGGTGAAGCAGATGTGGCACAGCTGAGCTCCTGGCTCAGGGCCAGAGGAGGGTCTTGAGGTACCATTCAGCTCCTTCAAGCACCAAACTGCTTTGGGCTGAGGAAGTGTGAGGAATGAGGGTGCAACAGGCACCTGGTGCAGGAGGAAAAGGGGTGCTGGAGCAGATGGGATGTCCCCATCACCCCCAAAGCCACACACAGGTGGTGGAAACCTCCTCCTGCTAAAGGGATACCTGTGGGCCAAGGCAGAGAAGACCATCTCTCATATATCACTGTCCACACAGCCTGGGCCATATTTCCCTGGAAACTTGCTCAAAATAAGGTCTGAGAGATGAATTTATGGAAGGAAAACCAGAGTTATTCCTACATGTAGCATGTAGGAATATTGTATATTTTTGTTTGAAGACCTTGATTCAAGAAGCCTGTGTTCTGCCTAAATCACACTAACTCTTCTTCCCCCTTTTACTTAAGTCTTCAGACATCATAAAACACCAGCCAAAGGGATTTAAGGCCATGCAGCAGGTGCACATGCAACAGTAGGACCATGAGCTAGAAACATTTCTTTTAAAAAGCTATGTGACCTTTACGAGAAAATGTTCTGCTCACTTTTGCAGTCTTCTTGCTCCTCCTTTTAAAAGGAAGTTAGATATACAAGTATTTTAATTCACCTGTTTATCTTAGCCTAAATTTATCTGCAGAGTCTGAAATGTAAGAAAGGTGCATTAACTCCATCTGCTAGAGCTTTAATTGAAAATGAAAGTTGTTGGGGTTTTTTTTGGTTTTTTTGGAAGGCAAAAAGTGTGATAGTAACTCAAACAATTCATTTGTTTAACTTTAAAAATAATACCTAAAATACGAGAAGGTTTGATTTTTTAAAATTTTTTTCACTAATTGTCATATATAAAAAACTTTTAAGTAGAATTGGCAGCAGTATCACAACTGGTTATTGTAGAAATCCACCTATTCAGGAGTGAAAATCCCCAGTAACTTAAGCAATAATTTCTCTAGAAAGCTAGAAAGCCAAATACTATTGTAGTATGTTCTATAGAATTCTCAAGTCTTCAGATCTTCAAACATGCTGCAAACATTAATTAGCAGTCTCTCAAAATACCTGTGGTCTTGTGGTTTAGACAGCCCAACACAGTTTCAAAAGAAAGACATTCAAAGCCTAGCTCTGTCACAGCCCAGCTCATAGAAGATTAAGACTGATCCTGAAATGCTTTATGATTAGGGATGAGAGTAATTCTGTTGAATTCAGTGAGAAGGATGTGCCTAAATGTTGTCATATTAAGGGGATTTAAGGATATCATTGGGTTCAAAGTCCAAACAACCATCCTGCAGCTGCTAATAGCCTCACTTCCAACTGTTCGTTGGAGCACCTGAGGAGATTCCAAGAATAATTCCATGTACTCCCTTGCAAAGGGAGGGTCTGTGGCTGAGGGTCTGCTCTAAGAAATAGAGCAGGGATAGGAGGAAAGGCAATAATATCATAAAACATGATTTTTGAACTTCTGCCACAGCTGTCTTCTCACACATCTGCCCAGATCCTTGGTCCAGGCTCGGCTCTACAGAGCAATGACTATTTTTGGACCAAGGGCTCTTCTGGGTTCAGGTGCTAACTTTGTTCACTTCTCTGGCACGTGGGGATCCTGAAATAATAGGCATATTCAGAGTAGGTCTGATCAAACCAGTTGGGTGAAAACATTGGGGCTTCATGCACCACCTGGGTGAGCCACAGGCTGTGGGGCATCTCAGTTCAGCTCCCCTCTCTGCCCCACAGGATTTCAATTTGATTCCCGGGGCTGTGTACAGGTATAGGTTTCACTCCCTAGTCCAGCCCTAGCAATATTCTTAACAGACTGGCTCAGCTAGTTCTTCCAAAGCTTTTTAGATTTTGTGGTTTATACAGGCCAGGCTTCCTCAGGTGTTGTGTGTGCAATCCGAGGAGAAAGCACATACCTATGTGGCCCTCGCCCTGACAGCAGGTGCTGCTGGGACTGGCAAAGTACCGCTATTATAAAACACAGCTTGAAAATGAAATCATAAATCACACACAACAATTTGCTTGGAAAATTACAGCTTTTTTATCATCATTGCTGAGAAGCGTATACCTGTCATCCCTTTCTTCCATGACCAACATTGTAATATTTCCTGTACATTCATCACAAGCTTTTTCCTTTAATTAATTACTACATTATACATAATACTTCCTTAGATTGTATATTACTCTTGCTTCTGTAAAGTGTTGACTCATTGGTTGTGTTGAGCCTGGGATGCAAAGTTCAGCCCCAGGGAAGAGAAGCTCTGAGGAATGGAGAGGAAAAAGTGGTTATTTAATCCTCTGAAAATATGGCTTTGCAGAGACCAAAGACTACATCTGTCCTTTGAATCAATGACTGCTCTGAGAGCAATAAAAGTCACAAACAAACGTTGGTACCACAAGTGTTGGAAGAACTAATAAATCATATGAGAAAGGTTAAGACAATTATCTAAAGTACAATAGTCCTTTTTGAAACATACTGATCTTCAAAAGCAGGTTTACAGCCTCCCTTCTGGACAATAATTTTCATAGCAGAAATCTGGCAAAAAGCTTTAGAAACTGCATTCAGTAAGTATTCTTTGTCTCCAGTGCATGGATAATTATGTTTCCTTTCTCCCTACTTTCAGGACTTTTTCCTCAACGTTTGATATTTTAATTAGAAAGTGTAGCGACAGGCAAGAAGTTAATTAGACTGGAATAGCAAGTTTCTGCAAGAATCATGCTTTTAGTAAAAGGCCACTTTGGGTAAAAGAGTCACCTCTTCATCAGTAACAGCACCCTAAACATGAGGCAGGAAAATGTGAGAAAGGTAAAAAAAAAAAAAAAATCCCACGGCATACAAAGTCTTGGGAAAAAAAAAAAAAAGTCTCGTAAACAGCTCCAAAACAGCATATTCAGTGGGCAGAAATTAGGCCAATACATCAAATATACACTGTTTGTTGTTGATGCCTGAGGCCACAAAATTATTTGGAGTCTTTGGCTTTCTGTGTGTACAAGATGACGGCAGAAACCAGACAATGGACTGATGTTTGTTCTTCAATCCCAACCACCAGATGAGTGGAGTTGTTGTTTTTAAATATTTAGTGCTTTGTTGGAAGGCTGGCACCTCTCACATGCTCCTTGAAAGAGAAACAGCAATACAAGGATCTGCTGGGAGTTCAAAATCCTCATTTGCTCTCAATTATCCATCCCTACCACACAGACAGAGATGTATGTGCAAGTATGATTGGGGCCTACTGTTTTTTAATTGTGATTTTGGTTTAGTTTATGAAACAATCTATTTTTCATGCTCATGGGAAGATGTAGAGACCAAAAACTAACTGAGCAAAGCACAGAAAGATCTGGTGTGCTGAGCACATTAGCAGCAGTGGCTAATGCCACACGTGTCAAAGGCTCATGTCAAAGCCTGGTCAAAGCACAGCAGTTCTGCTATGTAGATACAATTTTTTGTAAGGACCTCGGCTTTTGTTTTCCCCGAATGATGTACCTTTACAAGAAAGCAGAAGGGAATTGGCCCAGCCACTTGGAGATGCTTGTTTTAATACCAAATCCCATGTGAGCATTGAATATCAGTATTCAAAAGAAGTACAAGAGGAAGACTTCTCACTTATGGTCAGCCATTCTCATAGCTTCCCTCCCTTTCTGAAGTCAGGAGGAGAGATCACCAGAATGCAGATATGCTCTGTTGGGAAGGGAGTGGAATGAATTCCTCCTCCACTGGTTTATACGCGAAGTTCCTGTCCACCATTAGCAAGATTTATTCTCTTAAGACCTTCCAGTGTTCTTGAAATACTTGTCAAGTTACAACTTGATTTAGAACATTTTCTGATGGTTTTGAGGGAGGACTAAAGAGATTTTGATAAAAATTTGTTCAAGAAAAGAGAGAAACGAGTGTTCCTGTAAGCTCTTGTATTGTTTATTTTGCCCTTCATGGTTGAAAACAGAAAAAGTGGACAAAAATCTCAAAGGTGAAGACCTTTAAGTCCCATGGGACCAAATCAGATGCAAATTTTAACCATGACCAAAAAAGATGCTACAAGAATTAAACACCAGAAGTGGAATGGGCACATTTCCATGCAGGATTCCCATCAGCTTTCTGGGGTAGATTCTAACCGTGAAAGTCACAGGAGCAGCTTCTCCACTCACTGACCCTTTTTGTGGTCAGAATTTGCCCTATAAAGGCCTAATTGACACTAACATGAATGGATTCTTAACTCAGTGCCTAGAGCAGGTTTATATGAAGCTCTGCCTCCTTTGAATCCCTGGCAATTCCCTCTGCACTGTTCGTGTCAAAACATGAAACTCTTCTCAAAAAGGCGAACATGTACATTGCACATGAAAGCAATCAACAGAAACCTTTCTCCCTGAAAAAGGAGGGAAGAGCTAGGCGGCCCTGTGCATCCTTTGTCTGTGTTCTGAAAGGAGTCAAATTCAATGGAAAAATAAAATACATATCCCAAAGGCTTCGTGACTCCCTTTTCACTCAGTGTTATTGCACTGAAAAATTATTTTACGTAGCAATATTTTACTATCTTTTGACAAAACTCTAGCTTTATCGTGACCAATTGCTCTGGTTTTATTGCACTATTATATGTTTGGTATCTCAGTCTGTAGTTAAGGCTGCTGAGTGTTTTTGAACAAAATAGGTTTAGAAATGGGCTACTTGCCTGGTGAAGCTTGAGCCTTTTTCTACCTCTGTGAGTAATCATCTACTAATAGACAGAGTTTCACAGTACTGTATATTTGACTATATATTTGTTTGTGACTATGCTTTGTGTTTACTGTCAGTTAAATCATGGATTTCTCCCACTGATTTTCTTGTTTTGAAGACCTATGCCATAAAAAAAAAAAGTAAAAAAAAAAAAAAAAAAAGGAAAAAGAAAACAAGAAAACTAAATATGATCCAGATACAAATCTGCCAATTTTACTGAAGCTGCTGATTCAACAAGGTCTTTCAGAATTTGCAAATTTGGGGGCATGACAGATGGAGCTATTTTTGAAACAGTACCACTAGTCATATGTTTAAAACTGCACTTGTGTTTATGTGCTTTGTGGAATCAAACCTTCATTCTGTGGGTTAAACTGAGATGACTCATTTAAAGGGAAAATATCATATTATGTGAAAAAATATTTCCACTTCCTGGTAATTCATCAAATAGCTGCTTTTGTTAAGATTCCAAAGATGAGTTTCTCTTAGTTGACTCTACTGTTGTAAGTCAAGAAGTTCAAACCTCAGTAAAATCATTAATATGAGATGTAAGGAGATGCAACCCCAGAGGCAGAAATAAAAGTGGGTAAAGTAAATAAGAGATGTCTTATTAACTTCTTATATAAAATCTCTCTAATGTGAAACATGATTGATTAATGAATTTAGCTAACTTCAAGTGAACAAACAATTCTGAAAATGTAGGTCCATGGTGTTATATGTAAAGAGGGCCAAGCAGAAAGTACTGATGACTGATAATTTACCCCTTTGTCCATGATTTCTTTAAGCACAGTATAGTGTGGGCTGTTAAGTGCTAAACATCCTGAAACTTTCATCAGCAGTTTCTCCATCAGCAGACAACTTTTCCAGTCTGTCTTTAGATGGTCTATTATGCTGCTCCTAGCTGCAAGTTCCTCCTCTGTGTGCTGTCTTTACTGCTGCTTCAATGTGAAGGTAAAGGCTTTAACCATTTATCAGCTGGCACAACTTGTTTGAACAATTCTTAACACTGCCTTTGAGAATGTTTACAAAATTTATAAGGCTCAAGTGGACATTTTACTCTTAGTATTTAATTTTCTAAACAAAATATTTCAGAAACATAAACAGGTAAGGCATTCTCAGCTCTTTGTCAGTCCATATGTTTTTTCCATGAATGACATTTCCAAGTAGCTCTTCCAAACGCTAGCTGCAGGAATAAAAAGTGCAGGTGAACAACATCAACAACAGTAAAAACCAAACAAACAGACAAAAACCCCAACAAAAAGCTCCCTGTTTTAGTAATACTACCTTCCTCTGCTGAGTAAACAAAAGTCTCTATTGACTGCAGTTTGGGGCTGTTTTTCACAAATCTCTCTTTAAAAAAACCAAAAGTGCAGGAATGTGTTCATGGAGTTAATGGCATTTTACGTTTGATTTATTCATTCTTTTAATGGCAGCAGAGCAATAGCATTTTCTATCATCTTTCTTTACATTTTTTCTTAAACTTTTAAGATTATGTTTCAGAAGATTTGCTTACATGTGAAGGTATGAAGTCTTTAAGATATTTGGAACCTTTGAATGACTTCTTGTTTAACTTGTTTCAATCCAACAAAAATAAGATTAAATCTGCTGAAACTCAGATGAATTTTGCCCTGGATATATACCACTACATTAAATTTTCCCACAGTCCATTGAAGCATCTAGTGTTCTTGTGCTTATACAGGCAGGTTTGAGATATCACATGTGGTTTATGGTAACCTCTGTGCAAACTCTCTGGGATATACAGACCCTCATTAAAATCCTAAGCAACAACTGTTTCTAAAGATCAGTGGTTTGAATTTTTTTTTAAAAAAATTGAATATTTTTAAATATTTCAATATTTTTTAAAAAACTAAGCCACATTTGGTGCTAATCTCAGACATCCCTTGTTGGTCTTGTTATTTGCCAAAATCTGATGGAACTCAGTCGAAGTCGTAAGTAGTGATTGTGACATTTGCTGTCACAAGTTGTGGCAATGTACACATCATTTTTTTAAATGCTTAAGTAAGGATATTTCATAGTAGCTTCTGTTGACACAAAAGAATGTTTTGAATGGAAAAGTAGTGAATGACCTCTCACTGATTTCAATATAAATAAAATTAGATTCAGCATTGTGGACTTCAATAGGTAATTATGGCCAAATAACCAAGTTATAAATTTAACTAAATGGATCCTCTGAATATTTTGGGAATCTTTAGCTACCATTGGTTCCCCATTTAACTCCTCAGTCTAGTGAAAACTGGCCAATAGCTGATATTAAGAGCTTCCAAATCTATTGAGATTTTGGATTCACTTTGCATGTGATGTATTGCTTTTGGGGTTTTAACTGTGTTACAGAATTTGCTTAAAACAGGAGGTTACAATAATTACCTCAGTCTTCTCGGTGGCTTCAGCAGCGATGTGGCAGATCGTTTTTAGGACTTTTACAAGTGACAACATCTCTATCCAGACATTCTTGTGCAGTCCTGGTATGTTCAATTTATTCAAAGGACTATAAAGGATTGATCTGTTTTTATTTGTCTAAATATCTAGCTATTTACACACTTCTGAGGAGGAAAAAGAAAGAACTTGAGGCAGCAAAGCCTTTCAATGAATCAGTCAGAGCAGGCAATATGTATTCAATCTGTACTCAGCTCTGAGAAGTTGAATGAATTTATTTTAGTTTTTTAAAATATTTTCTTCATATCTGTTAATAATCTGTTGAACTTGACTTATTCCTCTTCCTCCAATATGACTCACAATTCCTTAAGCACTTTACTTTTGAAACTTATAGCTTGAAAAGATTTTAACATCATAAAAGCTCTTGATTTTTGTGGGCTGGTCTTGTGTTTATTCCATGGACCTGTGTGCCAGTGGTGCACTCGGGCTGATACAGATGATGGCCTAAGGTTCACCTGTGCCTCAAGGAGTTTGTCTTCTAACCAGACCAAGATAATTCCAAAGTGCAAGAACCTGCCTGGCATTGCAATGGAGATGTCAGGTTTTCCTGAGTGTGGAGTGTGCAGAGAAGGCTGGATTGTTCAGGTCAGGTTAGCAGTACACTGAAGCTGGTACTAACCTTGCAACATTCATGTGTTTTGGGGAAGGAAGTGAAGGCTTAAGGGGTCAGTGATCGTGGCAGGAGGGTGTTCTGGCTGCCAGAGACACCAGGATAGTGGAGTGGAGAAACTCTAGGGAAAAGAGCTTCCAGGCCCAACATATCATATAGTAAAAAAAGCAAAGCACGTAAATAAAACCAGAAATTCTGCAGAGTAAACTAATAATACCTAGCAGGGCAACTGAGCAGCCAGCCTGCAATGCCTACTTTTTGGCAAAACTTAAGCTTTTGTGTCTCCCAATAGCCACCCCATTGTCATCCAGGTCCCAAGGAAAGAGATAATATATATGTTAGTCCCCAGAAACACCCCACTCATGTATGTGAGTCATGCATATGAGAAGTGAGCAAGACAGCCATTTGGATTACATCCCTTAATTCTGAAAATGTGTAAAAATATTTCTACAGAGTAAGAAAGGAGATCAGAGAAATCAAAAAGAGAATTTGCTTTTTGACCAAGCAGATAATAGAAATTAAGTGTTTTTCATGATCCTTGGCCATCTGTCTATATTCATTCTTTCTCAAAGGGCATTTTCTCATCCTGGGCTCAGCAATCCTGTGAAATATAATTCTTTGCCAGTCAGTGTAAGACAGAATGTAGTCCAAGTTTAAACAGAAAGATAATGGCCTTCATCCTTTTTTTTTTTTCTCAAAATGTTTCAGCAGTGTTGACATAGATCAAAAATCTGTGCTGCCAAATAAACACAAGAAATTCCTTGTGCTAGTGGAAACTGTGGGACACTTGTTATACAAGAAATTCAGACAGACATCTGTATCACATGCATATCAGCAGACAAGAAAGAAGATTCATATATATCTCAATGTCACAAGTATTTTAATAAAGTGAAAAGAGGACTCTTATTCACTTGTTTTATCATGATATTACAAACATGAGGACCGCTTGCTGAAACCAGTCCTTTTAGCAGAGCATCAACTTTATTTTTATTACTAGAAGATATTTCCAAAATATTACTGCAAAAGGCACTTTGAGGTCTCACTGACATTAGCAAAGGTCTGATTTCTAAAGGAAAGGAAAAATACAATTATGACACTATGAGACAAAGATAAGCAGAAGGAATATGTTCCTTTCACTCAATTACATCATGACAATACATTTTGATTAGCCCTTGCATAAACTTTCATCTGAGGAGTTCAAGAAAGTTCACAAACATCCGCGTGGTGGAAGGAATATGTTCTTTTCACTGAATTACATCATGATACTGTATTTTGACTTGCTTGTCCTTGCATACTCTTTCGTCCAAGGAGTTCAAGGAAGTTCAAAAATGACTAAGTGAGTCTCAGAGAATACCGAAAGTGATAAACATTGACTGATTTATTGACAATAATTCAAAAATCAATAGCAGAGAAAGACCCAGACCTCACATTTTCTGACAGCAGCTGGCTTCTGATTCATGAGCACACTGAGATTATTCCTGTCTTGAACATCAAGGTTCATTTTGAGCATCTGAGCACTACTCAGGTGCTCAAAGTAGAGAAAATACCTAAGCTCATTTCTGAGTCATGATCTTACTTTGTTTGCTAGGAAACTTGGTGAACCTTGCACCACAATGGACTTCTGCACCCATTCAGTCAACAAACAAAAAAGCTCAGTCTCTGGCCTCATCGAAACACAACCATGGCTACAAGAGACCAAATAAGACAAATCATCTATATTTCATGGGAGTGGCCACCATCTGCTGATGACTGTAGGTGAAATGGCTTAAATTAGGACATTGAAATTCACCTGAGGCCTAGCCAAAGCCTTGTTTATCTGGGCACGCTGGGACAGCCCAGGCTCAAGCACTCAGGCTGCACAGCAACTCAGCGCATTAGATGACCTCCAGCAGAAAGATGCAGTGGACAGCTGGTGGGGGGTCACAGGAGGAGAAACAAATTAATTCAGTGCAAGGCATTGGGCAGACCCTCAAGTGAAGATTGGACACCTGGAAACTAGTCAAAGTGTGAGTCCCAGAAGATGGTCTATAAGTTTCATACTGTCAAAAAAAATCAATAAAAGATGGGCTAAATAGTGTTCTAGATATCTAGCATCCTTGTTTTAAACTTCAGTGTAAACTGTTCGGGTTTTTTTCTGTTTTTATCAAAATAATATATGAACAGTGATGTATGCCACAGAGTTCATGTAAATCAAAGAGACTAGCTGGTAGTGGGAGCTGTGAGGGTCAGTTTCTTATGTCTCTGTACCGACATGTGATTTATTTCCTCTGTAACCAAATGAAGTGTCTGATCAGAATGTTTCTGAATTTCCATCATCTGTCTCCCAGGTGGCATTTTCTAGTGGCTGGTATTACAGTTCAGCTCATTTATAGAAACTTCCCTCAATAGGGGCACAAATGTTCCTATACTGTACCAAATAACTTCACACATTGATAAGAATTTATAACACAGAGTTCCAAGTTCAAAAGTACCTAGTTCTCTTAGTCTATATTTTATTTTCAACCATTTATCAAAAAAATCAGTAGGTTTTTGGTGGGTTTTGGTCGTTTTTTCTTGTCTTTTTTTTTTCAAGAACATGTGGAGTGAATTGAAACAACTCTCTAATGCTATGACCTTACAACACTACACTATAATGCTAATAAAATATACTTTAAAAAAATCTTAATGTTCTCTTAAGCACTGCCTGTTTACAAGAACAAGCCAACTCTGTGAATTAGCCAGGGCTTTGCATGTCATAGAAGAGTTATTTTAAAACTTACTCAGTTACATGGATCATTTTGCACCCGTTTCCATCAACAAATCATTGAAAAATATCACCAGACAATTTGCTCCAGATTTGTAAGCCCTGGGGAACTAGATTTCAAGGGAAAAGGGAGATAATGAAAGAAATATTACAGATTACACTGAGCCAAGTCTGCTTCCACTCTGTTGCCAGATTGGCAAGTAGAGGAGAAAGTAAAGGGTCCCCTTATTTAAGAATTATTTAAGTCCCAGTAAGTTTCAGAAATCTAGGGAAGAGAGTAAACGAAAATTCTAGATAGAGATGAATTTATGTAGACATTTTTCTACAGTTTCTAGCAAACAAGGTTAAGGATTACATGAAAAGATTAATTTATGTGGTATAGGTAGATGACCTACTCCCAAAGCACTTTCAAAGCACTCAAAAAAGTATCCTCTTATACCTGCAAATATCATAGTTACAGAAATGTATTGCTGCTACTATTCTTGTGCTTACAAACAGTGTTGACAATATATTATGCTTTGCAAACAGAATTGTTATGCTGTGAAAGACCCACCTGCATCCTATAAAAAGAAAGTCAGAACCTACCCTGACAAACTGTATAGAACCAAAACAAAGGAGCAGAAGACATCAAAGTTCCATTTTTGAACTAACCTGCAGGCAACAATAATAAAATATGTACTAATCTACCTTGGAGTCTGCTATGTTCATACAAAGGGCACATTGACCAGGCTGGCATAAGAAACTAAATGAGTAGTTCTGTCTTCACAACAGCTGGAAAGGAAAGTCAAGCTGACATGGGGGCTTACTGAATTAAAATTTTAGTCCATTAGACCCTGGTGGTACAGCTAGGGCAGCACTATTTTTACTGTCAAGCCGAATCATGCCCATATAACTTCTGTTTCTGGGAAGGAAGAAATATTTGCATTCATTTATCTTTTCACTGAGAGGCAAAAGTTCCCATGAAAACCATGAATGACTTGCTGACTGAGTTTAGCAGCAACAATGCCTAACAGTGAAGGCAAATGTGTTGCACAAATTTGTTTATTCCTCCAGGTCCATCCTGATTTCATATTGCACTATTCCCTGAGGTGGACAAAACTCTAAAGTTTGAAAATAAAATTAGGGTCAGAGCAGTATGCCATCATTTCCATATGGATCCAAGTTTCACAGCATGGAAATCCCAGCTGGTTGGAAAACAAGCTAGGAATACTATGAGAACAGATTATTTTTCTGACGGTTGGGTGTGTTTGTTTTATCTCCCTGGGGAGAATGTGGGTTCCCTAAGCCACACTCTTCATTTAGATTCTTTACCAGGAAACCCTAGAGAGGAAATTCTAAATTATAGCTTTCTACTAACTGTATTTGGCAGCTGAGTCTTGGAAACCTTCAGTGTCTGGTGCTCACCCTGCTGAAGCCAACAGGATTTCTACAAAGAACTGAAGGGATTTCCCAACACAGGGCCATGAAGATGCTACTAGTATGAGTTATGATGGAGAATTCCCATCCTAAGCATTCTCCTGTGCTTCTCTTTTACAAACAGAAAAAACCCCACCTGGGTCATTCCAGGAGGAACAAGCACAATAGTATTGATACAGGCTCATATATACCTGGCCAGGCCAGGTGTAGATATCAAAGACTTTAGATAGATACTATTCTTTCCCTCACTGATTTTTTATCCTTTCTTCATTTTCCTTGCTAAATACAATAAAATTTGGCAATATTTTAGCTCAACACCTTCCCTTCAGAAGTCTTAGAGAAATTACCATTATTTTATTTCTGTTTTTAAAGGGCCTTTGGGTAAATCAAAGACAAAACTCTAATTAATTCAGAAATATTTTTGACACATCTCGCTTTCAACTTGTTGAGAGAGAAGACTCGATGTTCACTGGCTACCTCAACAAACTACTGGCCTGACGTCTATTTTGTCATTTGATTTGATATATGATAATCCACATTTTAGGTCGTGTATTTACCCTCTCATCTTCATAAAATATGTATAATAAAAGGGCCCTGCCTGTGGTCTAGGACTGTGTCATTTTTAGAACTACTTATAAGAAAACAGGAACATGGCTTACTGCATCTTCTGGAGAATACTGAAAGGTAATTACATGCATTAATATAATCATCAAGTAACATCACCTATTTTAAAGACAAGCCAAGCTTAGTCACAGCTGGAGATGAGAGATGGAAGGTAGAAGTCAGAGGTAGGAAAGATTTCAGGACATAAATTGGCTTCACCTAAGCTCATTTCTCTCCCTGGTGGAATCTGAAGGTTGTCATTGGGAGTAGGGCTGTCGCTCTGGACATCTTAGATGTTCTTCTAAAATATCTGGACCCCTGCAGCATGACCTGCTGCAGCAGAACATCCTGCAGAGCCACAGGAACTCTCCTGCAGTTCATCACAGAGTTCATGCATCCCCAGTGAGATGTAGTCTGGGGTTTTCCTATGAGCTTATGCCATGTGATCATCTGCATTTCTTCTTGTGGGAAAGAAAGATCTGTGGGTCCTATTTGTAGCAGAACTCTCATTTATTCGAGCACAGATGAAAAGCTGCATGGAGCTAAATGGTGTTTAGGAACATTATTATAATATGAAAATCCATCACTGAAAACATACAGGAGTGAACTTTCACTTAAACTAGTTTGAAGTTAGTGAATAGATCAAAGCAGTTAAACCAAGAATAATGACTTGCAAAGTCTAATGATAGAGAATAAGAACCTGTACAAAAACAAATAAAACACCTGCCTGAACTTGAGGGTGGCAAGGGAATTACCCACAATGAAATGTATTTCCTGAAATATGTTTACATGAAAATTGCTTGGGGGTTGGGAGCACAAAGTAATTAGCTGAAAAATAACTAGATGGGTGAGGTCAGATGGTCTGTTTGTCTAGTCAGCGGTTTGGGGCCATTGCAATGGAAGTAGAGAAAGGGCACTGCAGGTAGAAAAAAAAAGGGAGCAAAGGACATATTTTTTTATTTGCCAGAGTCAATAATAACACCCCATAAAGCTACAGTGCTTAAATTATTGGAGCTGATCAAGGATCTCTCACTGCAATACCTTTCCAACAGAAAATGCAGTTCCCACAAAGCAATTCATTTCCAGAGGAGCATTATACTTAAATGTAATTTTCTGAGGAAAATAGTGTTTTGTGTTGTTAACTTGAGATGATTCTTTTTAAGTAAGTTAGCTAAATTGATTTTCTTTCCTATGGCAGATAGCTTCCTATGAGCTCTAGGCTAAGCATGTCACTGTGTTAGAGCTGCACAGGACATTGTGGTTTTACAACATCTCCAATGATGCAAAGCAGCCGTCACCTGACTGTGTGACATGGGGCATCACAGGATTCACTCCAACAATGTCTGTAATGAGAGATAGAATTTAACCAGAAGGCTTGTTTCTTCAAAATAGAATGAATGAATACAACTACCATGAGGCAAACACAAGGTTCAGCTGCACCAGACAGTGTTGGCACAGCTGAGACTGAGTATTTATGAACTGGAGTATTACAGGAATTATGACCACAGCTCCTGTAACACTCAGAAAAGAAAGCCATGTAAAAAATAAATAAATGATTCTTATATTCTTAACTATATAGTACCTATGCTCTTACATGAAGTACATGTTTGGCAAAACAGCCCAAGATTACAGCAAATCTTTATCTTTTGGTGACCACACTCTCAGCATTTATCACAGCAACTGTCCTGGAAACAGGACCCTTTCCCCATATTCTTGTCCATTTCCAAAGGTCTTCTTGGAAACTCAGTGACTCTGGGTGCAAGTCTCAGGGAAAACTGGTTGCCTATTCTTTCTGAAGACTAGACAACAATGTTTGGTTTAGCTAGAAGGAATGAAACTTAGCAAAGTCTTGCTTCAGGAAATAAGCATGTCTCTAAATCCCACTGACTTAAAGCCTTCATACTACACTCAAAGAGAAACCTTTCCTGAGCAGGGGTTTGTGTTTTACCCAACTTGCAGTGATCACTGCATGGAGTCCCTGCAGGTTAAATTCACACCTTAGGCTGTGAGTTTAACACCGTTTCACCATAATGGAGCTCTTCTTAGAAGCTGATCCCCTTCATCACTATTCATGGCTATTTGCCCCTATTATCATAATGCCAAGTGTAGGCAAAGTGCGCAGGTAAAGAAAAGTGGTAAAAGCTCTGACCCATGCCACCATCTGCCCACCCCACCCACTGATATAATAAATTCCTGGAATTTTTCCAGGAATGTGGACATAAAGAATGCTAAATTAAGTATTTCTGGCTGTGGACACTGGAAGCCAGAAAATTTGGACCCCAATGGTAAAAAAGAGGAAATGAGTTAGCATCTCAGGGATTTTCCACTAAGAACAATCTGTTGCAGCACCTGGAATTGAAATCTGGGGAATAAGCCTAAAACCATCCAGGGAAATATCATGGGCCAGCCTCAGTCATATGAAAAGAGAAGAGCCCTGAGGCCCCAAGACTCAATCCAAACATATTGGAATACTTCTCTGGAGGAAATCAGTTAGATGCAGGGACATTCAATAGTTGATGTCAGCAAGAGCACATTGGAATTAAGGCTGCGGGAATTTGTAATGGACAAGGTCATCCACTTCTTTACACTTCTGGTGTAGAGTCCATCCACAGACAGAGCAGATACCAAGTCCATCTCGACCCGCAAGGACAGGAGCTGTGTCAAAGGGGAGACAGGACCTGTAACTCCAGTGTGACAATGGGAGCAGCTCCCTACAGCAAGAAGCATCACACCCACTAGTGTAATGTCCTGCAGTGCCAGTTCTGGCCCCTTCAAGAGGGGAAAGATGTGAATGACTTTGTGCATTGTTTTTCATTCCAAGAAGACTTTCCACAGGCAGAGACAGGGATTGTTCAGAGCCCAGAAAAGCACAGGCAATCCCTGTATCTGCATATCTGCATCACTTGCTTCTTTTGACAGCCAAGCACCAAACCTCAACAGATCCCCAGAATAATTTTTCTATCCATCTTTCACTCTGCTGGTTTACACCACTGTAATTAAAAGGACAATCTGACCTCCCATTTCTATTCCACATATGACAATCAGCATCTAATGCATTTGATACACAACACAGAAAATGTATTTGATACATAAAGTGTTCAGCTTTAATTTTGTGCTAAGAAGAGCTGCTTTTAATTGTTACCAGGAATGTGTGTCAAAGGGGAAGGAACCAAAAATAGCACTGGATGCAAAAGAAGAAGAAAAAAAAAAAAAAAAAAAAAAAGCAGCTCCATAGCTGCTATTCTAGCAACACATGTATGTCTGTTAATCTTGAGGATTTGCCAACAGTAAGGGCACATGTTTTAACTTGCTATAAAATGAATGTGCCTATGGGCCAGATTTTTATCTTAGTTATAACTATGTAAAGCAGAAATAAACTTCTTTGAAGTTGTTAGACTTATTTTGGATTTACAGTACTCTGAGATCAAAATCGGAACTGCATTTTAAATTGAGATGAGCAGAACAATGAAAGAGGCATAAGATTCAGGTGGCAGTGACTACAACAAGATCTCTAGCGTAAAGCTCAATTTTTCTGTGCACAGTGTGATGAAACGGGAACATTGCTTGCTAGATGGTTCGTGTTACTACATAATGTAGTTAGTATATGAATTATTGTATGCAGATGCACACACACGCTATTACTTTGGCTTGGATTTTCATGATTTTCTTTGTTCTGGAAAGCAAGTCATAAAACAAAATATAAAATTGAGTAATATGCATCCAAGGGCACACATATTAAATATATTTGAAAGCATAATGATTATTTTCTTAATCTGTTTTCCTTATTATGTGCCTCCTAGAATAGAGAAGACAAACAAATACATGCCTTTTGCTTGTTATAAAAAAAAAAATTCCAAAGCCTCTCTATTCTAAGCAGAACCAAAGAAATCCGTAAAATTCTGGTATATGTAAAAGAATATCAGTGAAGCATCCCATGTAGTACATTGACTTTGTTAATCCTGTGAGATAAATACAGACACTAAGACAAACGCATGGGCAAGGAACATAATTAATGGTGGGTGAAATGAATTTTAAAGTTCTTTTATGTAATAATAATATATTGATGTTCCTACTGGCACACAAACAAAAACTCTCTCTTAAAAACCTACCTCTTTGACAGAAATAGCCACTTCTCTTTGTTTTGCTTTTCTAGAGAGAAAAAGCTTGAGAAGATGAATATTTCTAGTTCATTTAATGGGATCTGAATATATTCAGTCCTCCAAAGTAAGGCTTACTCTGGTAAGGAAGCATGAGCTCAGAAAAGCACCTTTACCTCTTAAAAATGTACCTGACTCACAGATGGGTAACTTTTCACTCAGCTTTCCAAACAAGAAGCCTGGCATACAGAAATAGTGACACCAAAAATGCAGTGATATCCCATACTTAGTGCACATGAAGGATCTTTTTCTGCATGTTGCTTATGAATTTGCAGTGTTAATTTGGGTAGTTTAAAAAAAAAAATCTATTGAGGATATACAAAACTATCCCAGCAACAGGGTGGCTTGTTTTTTCTCAAAAAGCTGCTGTACCCTTATGTTCTGCCAGGAAACTGCTTTTGGTGGGGACACTAACTGGTTTGGAGAAACCCAACCACAAAATGTGTATTGTTTGGAAAAGTTCGTATTTCTGCTGTTCACATGCAAATAGCCATGGCACACACTGTTCACTAGGAAACATCTGTCTATGGGTTTTCACAGTTGCAAGCATTTTAAAACATAATAATGACTCTGAGAGTTGATAACGTTGACACAGTTATATGTAGGCAGGTTTTAGTGACTAAACAGAAGTCACACGGAAATTTCATGTCACCGACAAAATGTCAACATGCTGATGTACAGGAAGACAGGGAAGAACATCCAGCCCCATAACTGCTTTGTGTTTAAAGGCCAGGAAGGTACTCTTGTGCAGCAGAGAGGTTCCATCTGTATTTGGAAGGCATATCTGTTGTGATTCACAGAATGAGGCTAGGTTGCACCCTCCCAATTTTGCCTTTATACGTCTTCGGGATTTTCAGTAGTCTCCATAAGAAATAAAAATCATAGCTAATTTAGCAAAGATAATTGGATGATGCCTGATTATTTCTGCAAAGAGGACTGGTTGATCTGTGTACAGTAGGAGTGGTAGAGCTGCACAAAAACAACCGCACAGGACAGGAAAAAAGATGAGTGAAGGAGGGGCTGTATCCCTCTGGAGCCATGTGACAGAGGATTGTCTGTGTAGAGTGAGAATGTAAAATTTCCTGCAATGGCCTACTTCAGAGTACTTACAGTTCAGCTGTGTCTGTAGTAATAACCACCATAACAATACGAGTAGCAAAACAGTGATAGACAATTGGGACAGCCAAAAAACCCAAGACACTGAGGTGCCATGAATGCATCTCTCTCACAGTCTAAGCATAATCTTGATCATTTGGAAAAGCTCTTAACCTCAGAAGCAAACCGTCGAAGTGCAAGAATCTTGTTAAATTATGTCAGTGTTGACACTCAAAGGGTGTGAACAATTCCTCAACACCCGGAACAACCCCTCTGGCAAATCAATCACTGCCAAGTTATTTACCTCCTGCCACCTCTTTCTCAAGTAAAACAAAGCAGGATAACTTCAAGAACCGCAGGAAGGTGACAGGGCAGGTTGTGGAATACATATGGTTTGCAAAAGTAATGTCTTCCTTGCCAACAGGCAGTACTTACAGTAGCTGCTAAATACTGAACATCTACTTCCGTGCACTGTGGATGCCATCACATCACGCCAGGCAGGGGCATACAGAAGATGTAGAGTTACATTAAAATGTACAGAAATTGAATAAGCTGGTGCAGCAACATACCTGAAATGTCATCAGCTGGAGATTCTGGAATTCTTTCACTATTACATCAGAGTGCTTGCAGGCAAATGAAACAGCATGAGTAAGTGTTGTGTATCTAGAACACTGCAGTCTCTAAGCCATACAACATTGACAGGGAAGAGGACTTCTGCTACAGGCACACTGACTCCCTGTGCATAGCCAGAAGTTTCCACAATTAGGTTTTGTTGCCCTTTTTCTCCTGCCTGCTGAGTAATTTCTTAATATAACAGATTTTCTTGAACTAAAAGTACTTGATAACAATAAAATACATACCAGGTTGATGCAATATTTAGAAATTTCCACCTATAATATACTTCTTAATAAACTCAAAACAAAATATAAATTATTTTGAAAGAAAAATAAAGGTATAACTTAGCTTTTACTCTCTACTATAAATATATAGCAATGCAATAACCTGTTGAACAAAAGAAAGTAAAAATAAATTAAAGAAATAAATTGAATTATGCTTTTATACATTTTCCTAGCCTTGTTCACTATGATCTTACTTGGTGTCTCTACCATCACCTGTGATGTTACTCCAAGCCAAAAACAAACTCCTACTGTCCTTTTGCTGGGATTTAGTGTTTAGAAATAAATGTTCTTAATCCTTAAGGATTTGTAGAACAAGCTGTCATTTTAATCCATTGTGATGCAACATGTCTAGTATCTGAAGAAACTTCACCATTTCTTTCTAGGTGAAGTAAAACATGATGATTGTTACATGGGAATAGAACCACTTCTGCTGCAAGAAAATTCAGGTGTGGATGAACAAACCGTGTCTTGCTATAATTTCCTATATACAGGAAAAAGGACAGTGCCAGCCTAAACAAGTTTGTCAGTAGCCTGGAAACAGACTTGTTTTTTAATATTTCCAGCAATTGTAAGGATCGAGCAATAGCTAGGCTAGCGTACCCTTGTACTGCTTAGCACTGGCTTTCACCAGATCAACACATGACACAGAAATAGAAGCCCAGTGTCTCAGTGTCCCCACATACACAAGGGCACTGCACAGGACACATCACCCATTGTATCGGCTGTGGCTTCTCTGAAGCATCTCTCATATAATTCCTGCTGAAAATAATGTTATCCATGTCACCACACAGATTAAAACTGTTTTATACTCCTCATGTTTACATTAATACGCTTTGTTCATTAAATTAAATGGATTGGGGAGCTGCCATGTCTTGTGTATTTGTGGCACTGGGAGCTGGATGCTGTTCTCATCTCTGTCACTTGGAGCGACTCATATAGTCTTTGTCCCATTTCATGCATGACATCAAATGGTGATAATAACAATTACCTGTCTGACAAGAAAGTTGTGAAACACTTTTCATTAATGTTTGTAACCAGGTTTTAGAATTTCATACAGAAGCTTTTCAGACAGGCCTTTTCCAGGTCAATATTTTTATGGCACCAAAGTTGTTCTCCTTTGCAGAACCTGGCTCATCAGAGAGGAAGAAAATGGCATCCAGATTTTTGCAGTCATGTTGGAGAGAGGATGATCCAAATAGTGAGGTTATTCCCTTACCTTTTCAAATTATGGGTCTGTAACATTGTTTCCTTTTTCATTAACTGAGGGGAGAGCCTGTCTTTGGAAGCAGACAATAAGAAATAATTCCTCCCTTGATTCCATGTGTGGGAACAGTTGAGTGTCCTCCCTTTATGTGGTGATAACTGTTTAACCCAATGACTCAGGAAGAGCCCTGGAAAATTTAGGTTAACAAAATAAAAATTGACTGTGAGAAACACTGGCTGAATCATATACCCCTTCATAAAAGAAGGAGAGAGGCAGTAGTTATTCCCAGTACAAATTTCTGTGTTGCTACTTGAGTTCATTTCATGACAAAGCTTTTCTGTGTTGAGAAGGTCACACGTTCTTCACGCGCTTGATCAGCAGCCAAGCCAAGTCTTTGGGGTCAGTGACTGTAGAGGACTATAACCCTTTCAGAGCAATGAGACACTTCCTGATAAAAATGGGGAGCAGCTTAACTTGGGAGTGCCATACTAGAGTCCAAGGTCTGCACACTCTGCAGTTTCCTATCCTGCTCCTGGTGCTCTCCTGCAGGAAACAGGCAAGAAAGAAAAGAGGCATGTGTCTGTTTCTGAAGTAATTTTTTTTTTCTTGTCTTTTAACCATGCAAGTGTAACAGGACAATTAGAAGGACAAGCCTGGGGAATGCTACTATGGTCTTGTTTTAAAATGTATTTTCTTTCTCTCTCTCCTGTTTTTAAAGGGTATTTGTAAACCCCAGTGTCTGTCAATGATATTGAGCCAGTGGAAAAAGCCAGGAACTGAGATTTGGATGTTCATAGTTTCTGTCATCAGAACTGCCAGCCATGGGGTGTACTTGACTCAGCAGTACCCTTCAGCTCCTTGTGTTTCTGTCTGATTTGGCAAGTTTGTTTGAGATACTGGAAATATGAACACTGTTGAACACAATAAGGTCTTCATCAGCATCTTCAGCAAGTACTCTATTATGAATAGCAACTCTTTTGAAAACCATTCCCAAATACCACCTAAAGAAACAGACAGAAGACTCTCTATCGGACATGCATCACTTCAGTTAGGATGACCTGAGCAAATATGCTTTCCCTTTGTGGATGTCCAGCAAGAGAAAAAAAGAGAGTTATTAGACAGCTGGAGGTTGGGAATAAATGAAAATCTATTTGTTCCATATAGATAAATACTATCAAGCATAGCACCCCTGAATCCTGTCTTCCATCCTCTGCCACTCAAAGTGGTATCAGAGCTCCACGAAGCAGTGCCATCACATGGGAAGTAAATTCGAGATTCCCATAACTGACCAGCTATTATAAAAATATGAAGAGGCCAAATAAGCTTGTTCATGCTCTGACCCTTTAAGCTGTGTTAATTAAGAAAATCAGAATGAACAAAACTGACTGGATTCTCGAAGGTGAAAAAACAATAAAATGGCAATTTCATTGCACTCGATTTCTTTCTCATCTTTCAGTGAAAGGATGGGATTTTACTAGTGCCTATAACCAACATGACTAGTTGTGCAAGTGCAGGCTTTATAGACTGCGAATAGAAACAAAGAACCTGCAACAGCCGAGATAAAAATGAGTCACAGGGTGAATCAGATCAGTGGCTGTGGGAATGGATTTCAGGACTTTATGAAGCTATGTGACCTGGCAGGAGCCCAGGGAAAAGCAAGATAAAGAAGATTTGATTGAGGAAGACACCAGTGACACATCTGGTATTATATAAGAAAGTGGGAGAGGTTGGAAATAGATTTTTAGAGTCATCATCACAAAGGTGGCAGTTAAATCTATGGGAATAACTCAAGTAATCTTACTTATTAATTTAGCTACCCACACACGTACACACCCTTGCTGACTTCTTAATTGACATTGTGGCCAGGGAAGGAACACTGAATTCAAATAGAGGCTATTTGTATTTTATTTCTGATCCAGCTGTACCCAAGAGGTGCCAGGAATCTTGTGAGAAAGGCTCCTTTCAGAAAGAAATTGAGCTGTATTTCAGGCCGTGTGAATTATGGTCCTCTGAATCCTCCAGTAATTCGAAAAATACTTTTTTTGCTCCCTAAGGCATCATGGTAACTTAGTATGATAATGTGCTACACTATCAGATAATTTTCTTATTAATCCTGTGCTGTGACAATTTTAAATACCAACAAGTAATGATTCTATGAAGAGAAAACTCCCAAATAGTCTTTTTCCTTTTAAATTTGCATTTTTCCAAGACAACTTTTTATGGCTTACCCTTTCCATTAAAATTTAACTTTCCCACACCTCAGAAAGCCCTCAGCTTCCACACTGTGTTTTGTCACTAATAACAGTGGAGGGGCAGGAAGCACCATGTCTGGCTGTGCAGTGTCTCTGTGCTGGCCAGCCAGCTGCTACCCCCATCTCCATCGGCCAATGGATACTCCAGGCTTTTCCTCTGCAACAGGAAAACCCCTCTCAGTCTTATTCCACTCTCCAAACACTGGCTTTCCTTAAGTGTGTGGAAGTTTCATGTCTCTGAGATCTTTATGTCTTTTTTAAAAGTGGCTGAAATGGTTTAAAAGTTTTAAAAGGCCACTGAGGAATATAGCAAAAAAAAAGAAAGGTAATAGTTGTATTGAACTTGGAAGCCTTGAGTTTAAATGTTACACCCAGTTCATGCCTTTGGCTTAGAAATTAGATTAACGTGTATTTTTTAAGAAAAACAAAATTCTGTTACATCACTTTTTTACTGAAATGTAGTTCATGCTTGTCAGGTATCCCAGGGAGCTACCATTAAACAGTGCCTGTGCCATGCCTTCAGGACACATAACCAAGCAAGAGCTGCTGTTTGATTTCAGTGCTAGTTTAGCCGATATAGTCTATTTTTTCCCCATGAGGTAGTTGTGCACATTAGATTAAAAAATTGGGCCGTGCTGTACTGGGTGCAGTCACTGGTCCTTCTTGCCTAATATTTACACTTGTCAATCTCTTGTCGGATCTGCGTGATCTGCTTTAGATGAAGTCAAGTCCTCTTCTGCCCTGCTAATGCCAGCTGTGTAGTGATGTGTGGAAGCAAGGGAGTACTCATTCCCTGTTCATCACTGACAACTGATTTGGGATACAGAAAGGCCAGCACAAGCATTTCATTGCCTCAAGAATTGATACAAGTAACTGAATAAAATTCCACTTTCATACCTTTTCAAGCACTCTATTTAAAATATTTCCCTACTTTGGACTAGAGGATAAATGGGAGCATCATTATTGCCACTGAGTAGGGAATGCAAATAATGGAGATGTCTGCCTAGGTGCATGGGGCTGCAAGTGCACCAAGTTCTCATCTCTCTTGGATGTTTCTGGTAGCTTGCACTGGGTTACCTTTTTTGTTCCTTTCCTACTTAACAAAGGTAACACTAGTCTGGCACCAGTGTGTTTCATGAGAGGAGTGTCTGGGACTGTGGCAGCTCCCCATGGGGGCAGCCAAGCAGGACTCAGCAGCAAGGACCCATCCCACTGACGCAGCCAGGAGCAAGCATCCACAGGAGCCAGAGCAGCTCCAGCCACAGCCCCAGGCACTGGACCCCTCACCAGGAAAAAGGATGGGCTGAGGCTGGTTGGGACAGCAGGTTCTGCAAGCAACTTGGTAGAGTTCAACTGCAATATTGGTAACTATCCCAAATGGTTTAATGTATGAATTGTTTTCCATATTATTATTCTGGATATTTCACCTTGCAAATAATGGATGAAGATGCACAGAAATGAATTTCTCTGCTTTTAAAGTTCACTGTATTTGTCCATTTAAAAATACAATCTCCTGTAGCATTCACTGCATAAAACTCCAGCTTCTGAACACTTTCCTAAGAGCTTTCTCCTCAAGAAGTTTTTTATGCTTAACTGGACACTTTACTGAAATTACAGTACCCAGTCCGTTGCCATTATTCTCTAGAGAAGATTCCTCTATATTTGCCCATTTTGGTGAAATAGGGAACCTAATTACAAACAAGCTTTGCCAAATTATTCAGCTGGACATTTTGACCCACAATATCAACTACTTATTTGCATATATTTTAGGGGATCAGAATGCGGAGGGAGTTACACATAGGACAAAAGCCTAAAATATTTCTGCCTTCCTAAACCCTGCTGTTGAGTATAGAAACAGAAAAAGAATATTACTTCATTAAAAAGGTTAACATAGGCTGTGTCAATATATTCTGATCCAAAGATACTGTCTTTATTATTAAATGTCCTGCAGCTGCTTTCATTAAAAATCTCAATATTTATGCTCTGGGAGGTGCTAAAGTGAAGTCTTGCTCAAGAGCAACAATGTAAACAACATTATACCTCCCTTCAGCAGGAGCTACTCACACACCTGTCCTATTTGGAAGAGATTCAGTTTGATATTTTTATTTCCCTCTGTTTCTGAACTCATTAGGTTAAGGGCTGGGGGGGGAGCACGGTTTGTGTTTTTGTTGGGGTTTTTATCCTTTTTTGTACATGTGCCAGCTACACCTTTCCTCTAATCCTTATTTGATCTGAGGACGGGCATATCCAGTCACAGGAGTGTTCAGTGACCTTGGGGCATAGTGAGTGTTTTACATGCTCTACCTACTTCCACTGCATTCTGTGCTGTTATCTTAGGCATAACTATTACCTCAGACTTGCCAAATGTTGAGTATGTGACACGGCACATATTTTCCCACAATGTTCTGCTCTTCCTCACAGAATTTATTGCCTCACTCAGCTGTGGGAAACACCTCTTTGTGCACTGGCACATTGACAACAGGAGTGAGTGTCATAAAACTGGCAATACCCAACGCCAGGAGTCTGCAAGTTCCACTATAGCTCAAGTAAGTCTGACTCACTGCATTTTTCATTGTCCCTCTAGGATTTGCAGGTGTCCATATGTGCACCTCAACACGTCTTTGCACACGAAGGTAGAGGACAAATTGTGGAGTGAGGGTGGTGTTCCATTCCAACATCCCTCACTTGACACTTGTCTCCACAGTAAACCAAGCAGTCACAAATTACAATAGATTTTATTTTTTAAAAAAGGCTTTCAGCCACCAAGTTTCTCCTGACAGCACAGTCCTACCATCAGCACAAAGTCAGGCTCCTCCCTTCTGGGGGTCAGCTTGGAGCCACTCACCAGCTGAGAGCACTCTGAGTCCTCTCAGGCCTTTGGCGCTTCTCACCATCACTTGACATTGTTCAAGTACAGGCAGGGACGGGGACAGTGCTAGTGCAATAACAATAATACACTTAAGTATTTCGTAAAGTTGTGACATGTCTTTTGTAACATATTTTCAAGCTTCCATAAAGACAGCAAAGCATAATCATGCCTTGTCAATAATGTTGAACCCTAGAAATAAAACATTTATAGAACAAACAGTACTGTAGCACATGGTTCAATCTCCAGAAATGTCACATCTGTTAACAGAAATAATGGGGCATATCAGTTCCCTGGAAATGGAAATATTTCCTCTGCTTTGTGAGGGATGCCTGAAGACTAGGGGAGGAAACCCATGTGCCTTAGCAATGGAGCTGTAGGAAGGCAATTTCCTTAGAGCCTCCCAGAGACAACCCAGCCACCCTTCCTCCCCTGTAAATGCTTCCCTACATTTTAGTTAGTTACCTAATCTTCTGGTAAGGGATTTCTGCAGTTAATATTTAGTAATCTCATTAATCTAAATTTAAGAACGCTACAGGACCAGAAATGAGTTTTGTATATTGCAAAGTTTATAGTATTTCCCAAATTCTTCCCTTATTAGTCAGGATCCTCACATAAGTGAGTGACATAAGCATGGCTTTGGAGATTTAGCACAAAACAGATGCATAGGCCAGGCACTAAGTGAAGATGCAAAATCTCACTCTTTTCTAACGAGGTTGGATCGATATCTAAAATGCTCTAAATTGTCTCTGAAAAATGTTGTCGCGAAGCATAACCAGGCTTAGATCATTACAACATGGATATATTTCCAACCCATAATTCTGTTACTTAACAGGCATAAAAGGAGAATTGTTTGCCAGTGGTGAGCTGCCCAACTACACAACATATTGGCAATGTTTCCAGTCAAGCACTAGAAACCATCTGAACTTGGTCTATGTTACTGCTTCCAGTGCTAACAGAACTGGTATGGTGGAGGAATTTTCTGAGGGGGGGAAGCTATTTCTGGCATAATTCTTACACTAGCAGTGAATGCAACTTGCTAGAAAAATATTTCTCATAATCCTTTTGAGACAATGAACAGCAGCTCTTATATGCCAATTCTGACATACCTTTACTGAAAGATTACTAAGACTAACCAGTTTTATGTAACTTTCTCACATAAAATAACCAATTTCTAAAAGTCAATCTTCTGATTAGAGTGTATCTTAAAAATAATGAAAAACTAAAATTGGTTTACCTCTGAAGTGATAAGGAAAAAGAAATATTTCCTTTAAATTATAATCCTGCAAAGCAGATTTCACTGTATTTTTTTTCAGTAAAGAGAAAGGAAGTAAATAAATAAGCAAACAAACAAATCAAAACCTGAAATGTCACTGAGATGTTGTCTCAGTGGTATCTGATAGAAAAAAAGTTTGAAGTTGGCAAACAGAAAAATTTCTTAAGAAACATCTGCTAAGTTTAACTGTTAGGTCTACTATTGCAAAGATGATGTTTTGCTTATGTTCCGTTTCAGAAATAATATTTAAAGCAATTGACAGAGAAGTTTCCTGTCGCAAGAAGAGAATGAAACTTTTTAAAGCTGTCACTGTCTGCCATATAAATTAAGTGATTAAGTACAGCATTTGGCTATCAGCCATAACCATAAGAAATTCAATCCACTGCACTCTGCAAAGGGCATTTGTAAAGAACAGGAGAATAGCATCATCCTCCAATTACCAGTAATGGTTTTAGACCATCAATAAATTCTGAAAGAAAAATTCTGTATGTGTTGATTTGGCACTGTGCATCACAGCAAAGTGAGAAATATTTAATATATAAATAATATCTAATATATACAGACACAAGAACATACAAGCATGGACACATAAGCAACACTCATCGGTAAAAACTATAAAGAATATCTGAGAAGAGCTTGATTCAGTACTGCATATCTCCCATCTTGTGCCCCATGACCCCCAAGTTCAGGAGGAACTGTACAAAAGTCCAGACATCTCTACAGATGTCCAAAGTACCTAAATCCCAACAGCTTTGCTGCAGGTTTGGAGATAATGTTTGGACAATCAGGAAGCATAAATGATTCAGAAACAGGAAATAAGAAAATGGAGATCAGGACATCTCATGCAGAAATGTATTCCTTATTTTACTTTTAGGTGTTTTTAAAATATAGCAAGTCTATTAACTTACCTAAATCTGAACTACATGCTGAGAGCCATTTGTACTGTTTGCTGACCTGCACAGGGGAGCTATCCTGACATGACACATTGCGCATCACAAGATACGACGGAAGGGTGTCTTCTTTCTCTGTCAAAAAGATAAACTAAATTTTGATAATTTGACCATAAAATGTTAGCTGAGGAATTAAAAACATCCCTGTTCTGCTTTTTTTTTTTTTTGAGCGTAGGATCCTTGAAGAATTAGTCTTTGTTGATCACCATATAGAGTAACTTTCAATTCTGTGTTTAATTCCTAGAAAAGGCATTTCTTATAAACTATAATATAAATATTGATTTTGTTATTTCTGTCATTACTTTCTTCTTTTTAAAAAAGTCAACATGAAAATAAAGTCCATACATAAAAATCATAGTGTTCCAAGCCAAGCACTTTGCATGTCACAGTTCAGGTAAGAATTATTTTCTTCTCAGACAAATTACATCACTTCATAAAGGCCAACAGATTCCTGAACTACAGCAAAACCAGTATTATTAGAAGGTAATTTCTTTAGAACTAGGGAGCAATCAGGAGCTAATATTCAACAGTGTTCCCTTAGGGTACAAACTTTAGTTACATTTTAGTAGGAGAGCAAGTTGTAAAAAATAGATTAAAACATTGCTTTCCAAAACCTACAAACTTCAGTTCCAAGAAGCTAATTACTTAAAGCCTTGCTTCGGACACTAAAGCTGAAATTAGCCCATGATCCTGTGATGTGCTTCATTACCCCATGACCAAACACTGCTCTGATGTTCAAAAAACCAGGCACAGTAAACCTGGTATAGAGCAATTGCTGTCTACAAGTCAATGTATGCAATCTCTTCCACAGCCAAAAATTATTATTCCATAATGGTTTTTTTTCTTCTTAAACTTACCTGTTCTTGGAGTGTTACCCTGTCCCAGTGGGTTTTAATTGTCGCAGGGGCTCTAGAAGATTCTGAGCATCCCCTAATACCTCAATAAAGTAAGGTTTTTCAGACTTTTAAAGTACCAGGGGTGAAAGTAGGACCAAAAATAAAATCGTGATTCAAGCATTCCCAGTGTCACAACTTGAGGAAAGTAGTACTGTGAACATCACAAATATCAACCTTTATTTTAATAGTGAGCATACAGAATTATGTTCTCTCCATATAACTATATCAGGAACACAAAAATGCCTGAGACACTCAAATAAAGGTTTTCATACACTCAGTGCCAAAACTGAATAATAAATAAAAAAAAATGAAAGCTGCATTTTTTAAACTACTGGAATATAAAAAGAATATTTGCTTTCATAGTCTGATATTAATGCTTGAAAACTTTAAGTGTTAGCAATAAAAATATGCCAAGAAAATAAAAAAGAATGAAAAGGCAAATGCTAAAAAAAAAGAACTCTCTTTTGCCTTTTAATAAATGAAGGTTTTTAATATGGGTAAAGCATTTCCTCCACAAATTTATGAGCCAAATATCCAAGGAAACTGTGTAAGAGAATGAAAAACAGTTCCTTACTGAAGAAAACAGTTCCTTAATGACTTATTATTTCATTAACATGCACCAATAATTTGTAAAACATAAAATTTTCTTGAGACTTCAAATGTGGTATCACCAGTAAGTTGCTGTATGCTTATAGTGCTTCTTTCTCAGTGTCCTGAAAGATCTTGCTTCACTTTTTGTCTCCCTATTTCTTTCTTCATACATCATATTTGGTTATCATACTGAAAAAAGAGAGCAGAAAACACAAGACTTACTGTTTTCTTTTATAAATTTGGAAATGTTTCTAAGGGTTGGTCCTACAGGTTCCTGTTCCAAAGCTTTACAAGACTAGGTAGGCATTGAAGAGGAACTTAATGAAGTTTTTGTTGGGTTTTTGTTTTACAGCTCAGGCCTGTTTATTTTAAGCCACTGCCTCTGACCTCCTTGCTTTGTAATGTGTGCAAGTTACAATCATCAAAGCAGTTTCAGCAATACCTTCATGAGTTTTCAGATCTAATTTCTTCATCTGGAGACAATGGTATGTTTGCATTAAGCAACTGCATTTTTTTGTGCTATGATTAGTTTTATTTGTGCAGTGATTAGGAATGGCACTCCATCTCCCTAATCAAAGATGAGATGTTCATTTTCAGTTCCTATGGTTATTAATGATGGCCAAAATTGTGGCAGTCAATTACCCAGATTTAGGGTTTTGTCCATCACTAATATCTTAGTCTTGCTGAGATATAAACTAACCAAAATAAAATAAATTAGACTCTTAATGGAAAGGAAGTAAGAAGGACAGTTCCTCTGAAGAAAAGAGGTCTACTCTTTTGGTTTGCTTCTTCTCAGCTGGTGCTTCTTCAGGCCAAGAGCTGACATCACAGTGCACTTCACAGATCAAAGGTGTGGGCTAGGCAAGGAGGAGGGATGAGCTGCCACTAACAGAGACCAGAGAGGAGCTCTGGGCAGTCAGGTGGAGTAGCAGGTAGCAGGCTTCCCTACCAAACTGGAGCAGAGCCAGACCTACAAGCAGGTCAAGCTAAGCTATAGCTCGTTGCTATTTAGGCCACTGCTTTGGGTACATCTTTGGCAAATAAACACAACTTTATTTTGGAGAAGCTATTTTCTGAGTCACTTTAATTAACTGCTGTCACAACAGAGATAAAGGGTGTGTATGTGCCAAATCCAGCTGGGCCTGTTGAGTTAACTCTGCTGCTAAGCAGGAAAGTAGCCTTGAGATGTAATCTGAAATGGGGAATATGTGTGATTCCCCCAAGAGGGACAAGATAGCTAGGATCATCTGTCTCCCAAAGGTTGCCTTAATGGGAGACAAAAATAGGTCACCTTTCTGGATGACCACAACTGCTGCTGGGAAAGAAGGAGCCTCTCTTGAGGCAAGAGAAGAAAAAAATGTTACCACTTCTTAAAAGATGAGAAGTTGAAGAGAAGACTGTGTCTTCTTCTACAAGCTATAAAGGAAGGCATGAAGAGGCGTTTCTATTCATCTGTCAATTGGTTATTAAAATGACAATCCATTGTGTGTACATCATCGATGATTGTCCTAGAAAAGTAGCTTTTGCAGGTGTCAGCAACACAGGGCGTGTGAAAAAGAATCAGCATGGTGCAAACCAGCACACTAGGCAATGGGCAGGGACAGGTGACACAAGAAGGCAGAAAGCCTCTGTCTACTCCACTGATGACACCTTTTAGAATTTGCTCCGTTCGCCTTTAAATTAAATTAAATTTAATTTAATTTAATTTAATTTAAAAAAAAAAAAAAGTTTTGCAAGGATGATGTCAAGACTAACTACTTCAGAGAACTGACCACAGTTCTATGTACTTCCACGGGAACAAGTAAAGTTATTTCTCTCTTTGTCTTTTCCTGGTAAGTTCCTCTGTCCCATTAGTGACACACACTTGGGTTTTCCCAGGACCTGAGGACTCTGTGTGAGTGGTTGGACCATCAGAGCCATTCGAGGTATATGAAGATTATTTCTACCAATCAATGCTACAAGAAGTGTCAAGACCTTTGACGTCTCCATGGAGATCAGTGACATGTAAGAAAGCTTTATGTCTCATCAGGGAGGTTGATGTCCTCCCTCAGTGTTTTCATTTACAGAAAGGAGGCTGCTGATTTTCAGCCAGCTCTGTGCCTTCTAAATTCTGTGAGGGCCTCTCTACTCAATCCCATAGAAAAGTTAGTCCCCTCATCTGGGACAACAAACTGTGTGAAGCTCTTCAGTTATGTATGCAAACGAATTTTGCAACCCTAGGTGGGAGGGACCAAAGCTACTTCTATGGAGGGAGAAGAGGTGTGGTGAAAGAAACAGAAAACATAGGGAAACTAGATGGAAATTAGGAAAAGACAAGTAGAAGCTCAAAAAGCCATGATTGCTGCTCCTGTTGTCACAGACGGTGTGGAGGTGGGGTTAACCCTTTTGACATTACTGCTACCCTAGATCCCCCAATATTTGCTGGGATAACAGTGGTGATAGTCTGGCTTTCAGAGCTCTCTGCCACCTCATCAGTCTGCCATGGCAGCAGCCTGATTTGCCTTTGCTTCAAGCCAGTCTGATCCCCTTTTATCTCAACACTTACCAGCCTGTGCTCCTTGCTACTTACTTTTCTTATATATATATATATATGTGTGTGTGTATGTGTATGTATGTATATATATATATTTTTTTTTTAATGTTATTTTCCCTTAATAACTGGATTTCAAAATCTGAGGCTTTTACAATAAGCTGATAGTACAACATTTACATCAAAGTCTAGAGGGCTAGCAGTTTCACTTAGACTCACATAGACTCAAACCTATGCAGATGGTTCCTAGTGGGTCCAACAAGTGATTTTCTTTGATACAGCTTTTGGGAAGGGTTAAAACTTTGTGTTTGCAAAATTACATTAACTATAAATTATTAGAGCTGCTAATTGTCACTGAACTGCCATATGTAGCTGTGTCCAAACATCAGTCTCCTATTGTTAAAGCATATGCTTCTGCAGATTTGTATTGTTTTGCTAATTGAGCTTTGTCTTTATTTGGCTGAAACTTGTTGTGACTGGAATGGTTATTCTGGGGCTGTAGAGAAGCCAAAATATGGAGGCTTGATTCCAGCTGGGAACTATAATTGATATTATTATCTACATTGCAAATAACTATAACTCAGTGTACTTCCTTTTCAGTAGGTTTTTCTTGGCAGGATGAGTTGACCCTTACTGTTGAATTATTAATTTTCTCCCCACTTAAAATATATAGCCCATTTCTTTCTTCCACTAACATGACAGTCTGTTTAAGAGCTTAGCCAAGTAAGGCTCAGTTCATGCACATTTTGAACCTGATGAAAACACCTCATTGGGACCTGCATAACATCAAAAAATTACGCTGTCAAATTTTGTAAACTGATAGCAAATTACATATTAATGAATCAGTTAATTATATGAAGATCACAAATTCAGTATGATTTCCCAGTGAGCCTAGTGTAACCTGGATGCAAACAAACTGTAAGCAAAGCAAGAACAAGTAATAAATCTACTGGTTCAGTATAAACAAACCTAAGGTGAAGAGACTACAAATTAGGCAAAAAAGAGGAACGCACACAGGTTACAGGCAGAGTAGTAGCAGGAAGATGAGGAGCTCTCCCACGCGCCCGCCAGAGCATTTGCCTCAGCAGCATTCCAACCACCACTGGCAGAGTTCAGAAGCTGGGTTTCAAACTGCTCCTTCAGGGCGAGCTTCATTCCTCCAGAACAGAAGAGACAGCATTGCTACTCCTGTAAGGAGATGGGCTCCCAGTCTTCGGGGAGGGAAATATTCTTTTAAAAAATGACAGTTGATAGGGATACAAAAATTTCTTCTCTGAGTGATACTGGCTTCATCAAAACTGGTAAAATTTGCTGAAAACTAACCAGGTTTCATATTAATTGCCATTATCTCCTCAGGTAGTGTCATTGGATAATAGGTGGTCTAGCCACAGAGTAGGAGGTGACCCCAATACAGCTTCACATATGCCTATAAAATGTCATTTCTGCTTCCATGGGCTCAGTTTTATCTGTAGGAATCTCTCTGAATGTAGGGCATTTGCCTGCAATTTTATTTCCGGTGAAATAGAGACTAACTTTTACAGTTTTCTTTGGTTGCTTATTGTTGCATACAGGTAAAACCTTACAATAGGATGGCCTTGTAAAACCATGGCTCAGGCCTGTTACTCTGGCTAAGTAGAAAAGGACTATGGGAAAGAGACTCAGATGAATTAGGGGTCGAAAAACAAGTTATGTAATCACTGCATGTTCACATCGTGGTGTATGGTGGTTGGTTGGATTTTGTTTGCTATGTTTTAGAACTGTGTAGATGATAATGGGCTAACTGCTTAAAAAGACCTGGTTTTTGCAATAAAGGGGCTCCCCATTGCACCCACCTGGGGACTCTGTGTCACTACAGACCCTCCCCCACAGCTTCTAGACAGTCTGGGGAAGAAGAAGAAGGATTTTTGTTCCACTACATGAGGGATATTTTGCTGTGTCTTTTTGTTTCTAGTTGCTAAATTGTATAGTTAAAATACATTTGAATTATAGTACATACTACATTACATTATATTTTGTAATTAGCAGCTAAAATGTACCTCTAACTCTTTACACGAAAGCCATCATTCTTCTAGCCATAGAGTGCTACATGGCTGAAAAGAAATTGGACTATTGAAATGCAAGTAGGAAATATTCAGGGGGACGGTGTTGGGCAGTACTGTAACTGAGAGAACACATGAAGAGCACTTCAATAGATGTCTCTCCCATCACGGCAGAGGTTGAAGGGAAATTTGGCAGAACATCCTTGGTCCTCTCCAAACTGCAAGTCCCTAATATTCCAGAGAGGTCAGTCATAATGCTTCTGTCTCACAGATTCTCTCTCCAGCTTCTTATACTCCAGAGTGCCCAAGAGATGGAACGTCATCACTGCTCTTTCTTCAGAATCTCCCAGTATTTCCTAAACTGAATATCCAGCCTTGTACTCCTTTTATTCCAATGTTCCTCCAGTATACAACCTCACCATCTCCAAAACTCTTCCGTCTCCAACCCATCCAGGCCTAAGTTCACTCACCCTGTATATCCTATTTCATTCTCCTTGCTGGCCTAATGCAGTCCCACTTTTCAGCTTCCCAAGCCCTCTTTCAGTTCTGTTTTTTCCCTGACTTGCTGTCCTCAGTTCTGCCTCAAAATACCTCCAACTCCTTTTTCCCTCACAGTTTTGGGTATTCATATTTCTCTCAATTCCCAGGTCCCTCTGTAGTGTTGTAAGGCTCCCAGTTGAAGGTTCTACATTTGCAGTATGTGAATGAGGTGCTCATCTTCAACCTGTTATATTACCCCCAGCCATTGGCACTTACTTCTACCTCCTATGTATCCGAGGGATAGAGTCTGGTATTCCCAAACTTGCTTTGTCTGGGCAAGACTGCCAATAAATAATAAATAAATAGCAGTCATGGACTAAAATATTAATTGTTAACCCAAATGGGACATAAAGGATAGAAAAGAACGATCTAGTGTTTCAACCTTGACCTCAGAAGAAAGGACAATGGGAGAAAAATGAAGCCAATCTATTTCTCCATCGGCAAATGACTTCCTCATTAATGTTATAGCAGAAATAGCTGAGATTATTTACAAGGATCCAGTACTCCAGGATTTTAAAGAAATCCCCAGATTCTGTTTTCAAAAAGGAGCACAGTTTTATAGCTCTTGGCCAACAGTTTCAAGATTAGGTGCCTGGTGGTAAGCACTTAATACCTTAAAACCAGGGGCCTGGTTTTCAGAGTTGTTGATTGTTACACAAATCTTACTGTGCCTGTAGTTTGCTGTGCCCCTTGTCATTCCTGAAATCAGACTGCTTATCTCTAAACATCAACATTGAATGTGGGTCTCTGACCCAGGGTACTCAAGTCTGAAGGGGTTTCCCTCATGGCTCCACACCTGAAAAATTCAAGGTTGGGAACCAGGTGTACCTGTTCATTCCCTGACCTTGTTAGTTTGCTTCTCAAGCTTATTGAAAATGTACCTGCAGTTCAGCAATCAGTGAATTGCAAGGAGGTACAACAAACCTACCAAGGGCTCCAGCCATCCAAAACACATGCCACGTGACTGCTTGTATATTCAGAGCGGCTTTGCTAAAGCAAATAGTAGTACAATGTAATTAGCAGTGGCAGATATTAGCTACCACTTTCAGACATTTGTAGTTCCTGAGCTCCTGAACCCCATCAACCATTTAAACAAGCACAGAAATGTTTCCTTTGCAGTTCTGTACATAGAACTTAAAGCTTTCAATGTATGCATGCAACAACTATGATCTCCTGTATCTGCATAGACTATGTTTGTGCAACTGCTCACAATCTTAGTTCTCTTCATAATTTTCATATTTTCCTTTATGACTGAACCCCATTTTTCTTGACTATTCCTAGCATATATTTATGAAATCTGACTCTGCATTTTTTCAACCCCTTGACTCATCGCATTTTGTACACCATAATACCAATAACCAGCGTTACTTCAGAATTGTTTTCCTCTTCCCTTTCATATGCTCTTCACAGGTTAACTTCCCTCAGTGGCTCAACAGAGCCAGTGTCTCCCAGAGAACACTGCCAGGCCATGCAGCCAAATGGGTTTAGGGGAACCATTCTGCACAAACCTTGAAATTGACTTCAGCTAGTAGTTTCATACTGAAAAGATGGTTAATACATGGTTTCTTGTCTCTCAAAACAAGCATAGCAATGCCTGTGGGCAGTATGATCTATTAGCACTTGCTTTCACTTCATTCTCATACAGAAAAGTAAGGCTTGGATGCTCAGAAACATCCACTGTAATACTCTTGGGACTTTGTGCCAAGAAGATGTCACTAAATTAATATAAACTAAAATGGTTGAAAATTTAAAAAATACATAAGATGTATTTCTCAGTCAAATGAATATTTCCTTAACTGAGCAGTTAAGAAATGCAGAAATAAGAAAGCCTTCATGAGACAGATACCCTGTAAAGTCTTTTTCTCCCCCTTGGGATTCCAATCTTTTTCAACATTTAATACCTACAAGATGATGATATTAAGGCTTTTAACTGGTTGGAACTTGTGCAGAGCCTTCTGTCTGATTCATGTCCATGCAAGGGTTTTTTGTGAAGAAACAGATCCAGTTGAGGGAAGTTCAGTATTATTACAGTGGCGTAAGAGACTAGTCCAAAATGATGAACACTTAGAAAGGATAAAATGATGCAAGTACAAAGCACTCTGTAAACATCTTTTAATCCTCGGATGTTCCTGTGCCAGTTTCCCCTCCCCGCTTTATAAACCAGGCTGTCCAAGGCCACACAACAACTCAAGACCTGAGCCAAAACTGCCTTCTGATGCTCGAATTCCAATTTTGAAACCTAAATGTATCTCTCCTCTTTTATACTTCACTTCTCTTTCTACACTGCTACCACCACTCAAATCCCTCCTTTACTAAAGAATATAGAAAGAAAGGTTATTGAAGCCTTTTGACCTCTATGCAAATCCAGTCCTTGGGCTGCCAAGGAGCTTTGCAGAACTCGGTGCGTTGCAGTTTTTCAGTTTCCATAGTTCAAAGTAACTTTAACCCCAGCAGATATCAGATATTAATTTCTTTTTCCATATCTGAATGGCATCTGGATTCACACAAAATCTACCCCCTTAGCAACAATTTTATTTGGTGACTTGCAGGGGGACAAGCCACCCTAGAGAGAACAGACTCCCAAGAAAACAAGTAAGCAGTAATAAATTAATAAAGCTGCCAGAAGGGCAACTACAGCATTCCCCAGGTTGGAGACATGTCTAGGTTCACAGTCATGCTGTTATCTTCAAAGACAAATTGTTTCTATTCCTTCATCATAGCAACAGCTTCCTTTCCTCCCAGTTCAGCAATGACATCTTGTATCCTCCCTATCCGTAAAATACATCCCTGCCTCTAGCATTGTGCTGATGAAGAATTCTGCTTTCCTGATTGATTGCCAGCCAAGACTGCTCAGATGCAAGTGAGGGTGATTCGAGCTTTTGGATAAACAGTCTTAAGTTCCTGCATACCTGAATCTGAGCCAGATTCCTGCAGTAGCATTGCTCACTAGAGCAAGCTACCATCTCCAGATCCCAAGCAGCATTTGAACTAAGCTCTCTTGAAAGGATGTCAGTGTTGAGACATATCATTAATACAAATAGAGAACAATCTCCAGCTTTGAGTCTTTGGGAACATAGAAGGCTGCACACTTTTTTTCTGTATTTATAATACAGACTTTTTGTTTAACATTTGTCTGCTTCATGTATCAATGGCACATTTTAATAAATGAAAAGCATTAATGTGCTGCCTTTTTGATGAAGCAGCTGGTATATCTAGCTTCAGTTTAGCCTGACTCCTATCAAAGACTCCTTTAATTCTAACCACAGATGCACAGAAATAAAGAGGATGATTTCTTTTGTTATACTTGGAGGGGATCACAAGCTCTATCAGGTCCTTAGCATATTTGTTGCATTTTCTTTCTCCAGTGTTCTTTCATCTTTCTTCTCAAATCTTTATCTGAAGCATGCTTATTGCACATTTCAGCTAGACAACACAAAATCTGTTTGCACTCTTTCCATGGTCCCAAGGTAGAAAAAAGCTTTTCAACATGTGCCTATCCCATAGGCATGGGGTGGACACATTTTCTAGAGGAAACTTTTTTGCAGAGCAGAGAATCCACTAAGTTTGTTGTGATCATTTTTGCACAAGCATAACACAAGGAAGCCATGTAGTCTTTCACTCCTCTGTACTTGGCACTGGTGAGGCCACATCTCCAAACCTGTGTTCAGTTTTGGGCCCAAAAGAAAGACATCGAGGCACTGCAGAATGTTCAGAGAAGAGAAAGGAAGTTGGTGAAGGGTCTGGAGCACAAGTCCTTTGAGGAGCAGCTGAGCGAGCTGCAGTTGTTTAGCCTGGAAAAAAGGAGGCTCAAGAGAGACCTTACCACTCTCTACAGTACCTGAAAGGAAGCTGTAGCCAGGTTGGAGTTGATTGCTTCTCCCAAAAAACAAGTGACCAGACCAGAGGAAATGGCCAGGGAAGTTTTAGATTGGACATTAGGAAAAATTTCTGACTGAAAGGGTGATCAGGCAATGGAAGAGGTTGCCCAGGGAAGTGCTCTAAAGGCATGTGGATGTGACACTTGGGGATATGGTGAACAAGGTGGTGCTAGGTTAATGGCTGGATTCAGTGGTCTTACAGGTCTTATCCAACTGTAATTATTCTATGATCTTATGTGTGTGGCAGATACAGGGGGCTGGAAGTGGGAACTCAGTCTGAGCTGGGCTTGTCCAGAGCTTTCTGAAAAACAAATGGAAGGCAATGCAAGACAAGGCCAAGTATGCTGGGCAAACACTATCCTTTGTGTTTCACAGGAGGTGTTCAGAGCTACAAATGCCACCAGAGCTGGTTGTCAAAAGTCAGTAAAATGAAAACTTGGTGTTATTGTCAGAGGTGTCGTATCTTCTGCCATTCTCCTGAAGATTTTGTAACCTCACTTTAAAAATTCATCACCTTTGTGACACTTGACTGAATGGCATCTCTGAGTCTGTTCAAGGGCCCACAGATTGTGAGGGTTTTCAGAAATCCTCACTGATTCTTTTCCCCCACTTCCCTTTGCCTGGGAGTAAAGTACTTGATTATTAGTAACTGCAGAATACATTTATCTGAAGGAGGAAAGTGAGGCTTTGAACAATAGGGGTGTGATCCACCCCACAGGAGAACAAACTAGGCTTAGACATGCTTATCTATCTCATATGGAAAATTTATGCACATACATCACTGTAGTACCTTTATCAGTTCGTGGAGCTAAAGCAAAAGCAAGTATTTTGGATGGCATGAGATTTACACTGTTAGGTTTATTGTTAAATGTATTTATTCTCAAAAGATGTTTTTATTATGTATTGGAGATAATTTAGTTCAAATTGAAAAACTTGAGAGTGCCATGAGACAGGAGTCACGTCCAGTGTTAATGCTGAAAGATCATTGGCAAGCACAAGCCCATTCAATAAAAAAGTGGAAACTTCACAGAGTTCAAGTATTCTTCTTATCTTTTGCTGTTGAATGACCAACAAAAGGAAGGGAAGTGACTCATTATCACTGAAACTAAATGGAAGATTCATACTTTGTTCAGTTATGAGTTTAGCTATAAATTATTCAGGAAGAGTTGTTTCCTGACAAAGAAATTGGCCTTTTGTGTTCCCAATGTCCTAGCACTCCTAACAGGTAGCACCTGTGTGCAGAAGAAGAAATTGAGATCCATTGCTGAAAATTAAATTTGTTGCTATCAATTCATTGAAAAAGATTGTTCAAAATCATAGTTCTGAAAGTGAAAGAAAATTTCATAAAATCCCAACAGCTTTGGTGCCTGGGCTGCGCACAAGTGCAATTTTTCAAGAAGGTCACATCTAAACTTTCTAGAATGCAGAAATATAGAATATTTTCTTAGATGACCTTGAGGACTTAAAAAATGACACCAGGGTATCTTCAGCATTTTTTGCACCGGGTAGATCTCAGGCTGTGTCAAAATAATTGAAACTCTTCTTGAAATAATACAGGAATATAATTGAAATAAAATGTAGATGTTAACATAACATTTTATTGCTTAAAAGGCCAGTTTTGCATTGAAGTCAGCAGAAATGCAAGACGTCATGGGCATTTTCAGCAGCACAGCACAAGCACTTGAGCTGTTTGAAAGGTACTGGTAGCCAAAACAAGCCTAAGAGACACAGTTCACACAGTACCCCAAGTACTCAGGTGTTCAGGGGGCTCCTCCTCCCCTAGAGGAACCGTGTCACTGTTCTACCAGCCCAGCTGAAGGCCATGCTGCACCTGTGCTTGTTGTGGAAGCAGGATTCAGCACAATTCACCACAGAATTTTAAAGGGGTAGAAAGTGATTAATGTTAGAAAGTGATTAATCTTAGCATAAGCTCCTGACGTGCTCAGACACCAGCTGGATGTAGCCATCCGCATGGAGGCTGGCAACAGCTGCTGCCACAGCCTGGCAGAGGAGCTGTCAGAGCACAGGGAGGAGCCTGTGCAAATCGGGGGTGTATGCTGCAGGGCTTCTTTCCCTTCCTATTTCTCCACAGGGAGAAAGAAATTTACTGTACTTTGGAAGGGAAGGAGGTATGCTAAGCTGCTATGAAAGAAAAAACAAACTCAAACCAAAAAAAATAACCCAGGAGTACTTTACAAAACAGTTTGAGCTGTAACAGAGAAAGGAATGAATTTGAAATCCCATGAGTAACTGCTGTAAAGATTTCTCACATCCATCTTCCAAACAACTCAGATTACTGACCACGAGAGCTGGAGGATTTTTTTTGTTGTCCTTCTGTCAGATTCATTCTTGAAGTCACCTTCCTGAAAATTACATCTATCAGGAGGCAATAGGAACTCTGTATACCTCTTCGGGATCTCAATTATTGTCCTCTCTTTCTGAGGAAATTACAAAATCTGATTTTTCTTTTGGTTTCTAAGTGGATTAATTTAAATGAATCATTGAACAAAGTGTCTTGTAATCCTAACATTATATCCACTCTAGTACCTCAACAATTTCCGTGGACTTTGGGTTAAGTGGTACATTTATTTAATATGGATGAGAGTGAGTTTTATTTCCTGCCTACAATAAGAGCCATTCCTTAGCAGTGCATGAAAAACCTCACACTCTCATCATGTTCTTTGCCCTCACACATTTAACTAACACAGTGATATTACCATGTAAATAAGTTACATTTTCAAGTACATGGTATAAACAGTCCAATGAGAACAGGGTATTAAGTTTTCCAAATGAATGTCACCCTTTTTTTTGAGGCTACAAAACCTTTCTGTGTTTTAGAGATTCAAAACCTCAAAAAAAAGAGGTGATCTTCTCCATCACCTTCCTCTCTGCAGATAAAGGTGTCTGGTACATACTTGTAATGAGTGCATGTTTGCTCTAGTTGTAGAAATTCCTTACTTTCCTCTCAAGGAAGGTGTTGGAGGCCTGGCACAAGCGCCCAGAGCACCAGTGTGATCTCCACACAGAAGGTCCCAAAGTCTTGTCCAGAAGTAGCCTTGGCTGATGGATAATGGCTTGGCCTACTCTCCATATGAGAGTTTGAACCAGGGAATATCAGAGATCCCTAGTTTGAACTAGGGAATATCAGAGATCCCTTCAGACTCTTTAAGATTTGGTGGCTTTGCACCAAAAACTGTTTGTTGCAGTATTAATTTTGGCTTTCTCTCATGCATGCATGTCCTTTACAGCTCTGACCAGTGCCCATCACAATGACAGCCTGATGCAACAATGTTTAGAGATGAGGAAAAACTCATTCTCGCAGTCTAAAGACAGAAAGGTAAGACATTAGGTGAACTCTTCTTTCTAACTTCTGCTTTTAAAATGGATTTGTTTCCCCAAAGGAGAAGAAAAATCCGGAAGTCAAACATAGCCAAATTCTTCCTAGCCTCCTTCTGACCTAACTTCCCAAGTAACTTTCTGAGAAGAAAAATGGTGAAATGCTTTCTTACTTGGCAAGTTCTTATCATTTTCTCTAAACAGTACATGTACCCACAGTGTCTCTTTCTTGTTTCAGCTGGAGATCTCAAATATTCTACATTATTATGTGACATAAACTAAGGCAGCAAATCATGATTCTAACAAATGACCAGGAGTACTCATCTTCAAATGTTTCTCTGTCCTTGCTCAGAAGAGATGTAGCTGAGCAGACTCCACATGGCAAATACCCCCAAGCACAAGAAGACTCTGCTTTCAAACAAGAGGAATCATCTGTTTTGAACAGCACTTACATTTTTTCATTCTCCTCGGCAGTATTTTTTTTTAATCAAGCTATTTTCAAAAAAGCTTCTTTCACTTTCTTTGACTGTCAATAAAATTCTTCACGTGAGCAAGCTGTCTTGCAAAGACAATGTTTTTCAACTGGATTAACCCGATTAAGCATTTAATTCACAGTGAGACATTGAAGAAAATGGCCCTGTTTTCTGAAGAACTCTCAGGAACTTGAGCATACAGCATAAAAAAAATTAATGAGCTAGAGCTTTTTATTTAAGTGCTTCAGTTTGAGAATTTGAGCACTTGAGTTTAGGCTTGCGTTTTTCCTTAAATTAAAACAAATCTGAAGTGTAAAGAGAAGTTGCACCCTGGCTAATGAAATCTGTCCAGATCAATTTGTCCTGCTGTACCAAAACACAACATGTTTTAGCAATCTCGGGGTTTCTCTTTGTTAAAAGCTGTCTATAGTTAAATCTAAAATACCAATATTAATCCACAAAGCCCTTTGCTTCTAAAAAATACTACAAATCGTTATCCTGTGTTAGTACAAGCCAAATTTGGCTGCTCCTAGTAGAAGGTCTGGGTTTTGAACAAAGCTGCTTTCCTGGTGAACACTCTGTGCTTTGCTGACCTGGTAGGGAGCTGCAGTGGTTAGAAACAGTGAGCCCTGTGAGTGTTCTGGCAACTGCATTGTCTCACCACTCGACAGTCAGGTAACTTAAGCCCCCTGTTTTAGTCCTCATTTCTACAGAGGAACCCTAACCTTAAATTCATCTGTCAGAGAGAAGCTTCACTAACTGCAATGCAACTCTGAAAAGGGAATTTCACTCACCTCCAACAATTAGACTGAGCTCTCTGCTAAGATCAAAGGTGTCTGGTTGATGGAAAGCTCTTTCCGTGAGGAGTACAATTCCTTTTGGCTGAATAGCACTCAAAAGTGCTGGAAGTACTTGAAGGGACAGTGGCCTAGTTCAGTAAAGCACCTAAGCAGAGCCCTGGGAGCAGCAGTAGAATTTGGGAAGTCCAAGCCACAATGTACACCCCACCACCTGATAGGGGTCTGCAGGCTGGTGGCAGCAGGCAGGGGAGATTTACACAGTCACATGGCTGCTCCCATTCACATCACAAGAAACGAGCTCAGAACCTTACTCAGAAATGATTTAAGGTTCAACTCCAGCCCTTTCCAACACAGTCATCAGCAGGTGACCTCTTGATGAATCTCAGTGAGAGGCAGCCCTCAGCAAAGCAGAGAGAAGAGAGCAAGAGGCAGCAGGTGTCTGAGAAAGCTTCTCACTCTTACCAGAGTGCATCATTATTGGTGACATTACTGTAAAGGCCTTGTGCCAAACATTAGGCTCTTAATTGCTGATCTGCATCAAAACAGGGGTCCTAAGGAACTAAGTGATAAAAATCAACATAAGCAACTGATTTACTTTTTTTTTTAGGAGATGAAAAGAAAATATTGTGGTTTATGAATTTTAGAGATGGATCTAAATGCAAACCTCACGTCGAAGGAACAGATCTCAATGAGAATATACTGTCTTGCCACACATTATTGTATTTAATAAACCCATATGCACAACCACCTCTGGGTGTTACTTCAGGCTGGGATCTGCCTTTGCAGTTGAGATAGTACTACTAATTCTTTTCTCTCTGGAAATTAGTTTGTATTAAAAATATTTGGAAAGTTAAAATGCAAGAGCAGAGAAATAAGAAAAGGCACAAGAAAGAGGAAAGAATAAATCAAATTCTCTTTTTCTGATATGAAGTCCTCCAGAATTTTTCTCACTGAGAAAAGCGGAGGGAGTTTAGTGGTAGAGAGGGCTGCTGATAGCAATTTAATACAGACCAGTGTCACAGTATGTTGCTGTCCTCCTCATCCTCCTCCCTCTAGCCTGACTCAACAAGGGCAGCTGCTAATCCTTCCATTTTTAGCACAATGCAAACCTTTCTCTGTTCACTAATCCTTCCTCACATCAGCAGCATCAGCTGATGTGCAGCCCCTTTTGCCTACAACTGCAAACCCCAGTAGTCTCTGCCAGCATGCCTGATCCTGTATACATCTCCGGCCCAAAATTCAGTGCCTTGAAAGGTTTGTGGGGAGAGCAAAACACTGTGCCTTGAATGGTGCCTCAGGAGAACTCAGGCAGCCTGAGTTTTAGTTTGTTTTCTTTAAAAAGCAGTTCAGTCGAATAGAGCTCAGATTTACAGGACAAAGGGGAAGAAAAAACCCTACTAAACTGTCATTAATCTCACTGCAGTGGTGGAAAGAAATTCCATTTGTGTTCCTAGGGAGGGTCTTTGCTTTATGATCCAGCAAATGCTAGATGCTACAAGGCCATTTGAACTTGTGCCAAATTCAATAGAGACCCACAGCAGTGGAAAACAAAGTCATTTAATTCTACAGTCAACTAAACTCCTACTATAAATTGTAGGGATATACTGTACAATTAAATCCACAGCTTTGGCACTTGGACTAGTTTGAATTTGAATCCACCTAAACTTTTTATAAATAAATCCTAATTTTTTATAGTCCGTAACATGCAGAGAAGGAATATCTGCAGAATCCAGCAAAAATAGTTTTTCTTTGGTCTTCATTCATCTCTAAGACCCTTTTGCACCATTTTGGTAATATAGAGGGCTGAGTACTGATACAGGTCATGCAAGAAAGGACACCTCCATGAAACTGAAGAAGGTACACTTAAGCTGCGTGACACTGTATTATTATACAAAAAGGGCAGATCACCACTAGTTAAAAAAAAGTGAACAAAACAAAGAACAAATGAACAAAAACCCCAAAAATCCAATCAATTCCACAATACTCTGCACATGGTAAATGGAGATTTATATACAAGGCCTCAAATCCATTTGTTTGGTCCTGACAAATTGTGGGACACATTGAATTAGCTGTTATATAATGCGTGGCATAAAACACAGCACACAATTCACTCATACACTTTAAAAGCATTTGAATTTTGAAACCCTCTGTGGATATCAATAACATAAGAGGCATTTAACCTTTACAAAGAATGAAATGTTCATCTAAAATTAAATTTATTTTTATTCAGATGTAATAACCTCTGTCCCACATCCAGAATATGGATTGTTCCTCCCTCACCCATTATGTTTTCTCCCAAGGAGAACTGTCCAGGCAGAAAATGTCTCCTCTTTTGCTTGCAAACAGCTCGCTCAGAAGCAGCAGGACAAATGCACACGTGCAAGGACATGGGCTGTAGACACATCCCTGCACATAACACGAGGTAGGTCAAAGCAATTGGAAGCTGCTTCTGCATCTTTGGCAACCCCCCAGAGAAAATGGTCTCAGAAGCGGGACATGGCCTTGGTACTGATGGGGAGGGTTACTCAGCTCCAGGGACAGCGCTCTGCATATTCCTGCAAGTTGTTTTGCACCATGGTGTGTACCAAAGAGTTTTTATTACTGCTAAAACCAAAGACAACCCAACCAGGAAAGTGTCTGAGAGTTGAATTATATCAGCTCTGAGCTGGCACACAGTAGCAGCAGTTAGGAACAAAACAATCGTAGGAGGCAACTTAATAATGGAATTGGCTTCTGTATAAGGTCAGAGTTGCTACAAACCTCACCCATCTGTGAAGCAGTCACATTTTCTGCTTGAATTCAGCTTTATCCAGTAAGCCAAGGGAAAGAGGAGTACAGAGGATGTAGACATAAAAAATTCTAGCTCTTGGATTTGGAAGAAACAGGAAACAAAATTACATTGTCCGAGGAACTTCCTACAGCATGGCTTTGCAAGGGAGTCAGATTCAGCTATCAGCAATACAGAGCACTGTCTGACTACCTTAGAACAAAAATACTCCCAGTACAATTTCACCTTCACAGTTCAGCTTGTTGTGCTAAACAGTGAAAAATAAGGAATAACTCCTTGAGAAAGTGCCAAAAAAGGTCATACCAATAATGAAGAGAGTGATGTAATACAGCAGGTGTTTGGAAACATGGCATTATATTTACAAGCATGGTACTATCTACTGAAGATTTCATGCAGTAGAGGTTGCCCCAATCGGCCTAGGTATGTAGAAACTGTGCACATCAGGACCTTATTTCCTTCTCACATTAGACTGCACGCACAACCCTCCTGTCCTCCAGCCTGCAGCACGAGGGAATTTCCCCATGCAGGAGGAGGAGGGAGATCCTCACCAGGTCTTGTCCCATGACTGCAGGGGGAGGTTGTCCAACATGTGCACCCAAACTCAAGCTCAGGAGCAGGCACGAGGCTCACAGGCTGAGAATCAGATTAAAACCTGCCTGCTAAAGGCCTCTTCAGGTAACCTTGCACAGAGCCTGGCACCCATGCGCAGTAGGGAGAGAGCTGCCCAGTGACCCTGTGGGAGGACAGCCATCCCTGGCACAGGAAAATGATCTCCGTACTATATTTGTTATGTAGGGAAAGTGAAGGCAGCCCTGGACAGACACACTAAATACAAAATGGCTTTCTCAACTGCTCCTTTTAAAAAAAAGTTCCATTGTTCTTCCTTAAAGAGGGAGAGAATAAAAGCTTAAAAAGGTTTGCCCGCTGGTGTCTGGCACTCTGCATCTGAAAAGCCTCCTTCATTAGTGGCAAATGCATATTATGCCTCCACATATGGAGGCATTTCCCCAAAACCCAAAGGCGAGCAAAGTCTGCCTCTTCTAGCCAGCATTTTTAAAAGGAACTGGAAGTATTAAACATGAGCTTCATTTGACTAAGAAACAAAAGCAAGATTTAAACTGAAATTAAATTCAGTGACACAAAAGGCTGGACTGTGATACAAAAATATAAACAACGTGATTCTGAACAAGACATTGATTCATGTTTCGTTTCTGGAAAAGAAAAATCTTTATTTTTTAAAATCAGTACTGGTAGGAACATATAGTCTCAGTAAATAACATTTGTTACTTTTCTCTTTCCCCCACTCCCTTCCCATCCAGTTATATGCTTATAAAGAGAGAGTGATTACAGCATATTCAATGTCCAGACACTTGAGAAGATCTTGCAGTGAACACAGACCACCCACTAACTTCATTTGCCTTGTTTTTGCATGTCCTGAATTTTTTTCAGATTTTCCACTGCCCTGGATAATTAAAAACATAAGTTTTTTTTCTTTATAAGTTTTTATATACAAAGGACAAAATGCAAGGGCAGGTCAAGGAGACTTTGTTAAATGCCAAAAAATCCAAGACATCCCTCTGCACATGTTGCCTTTCCTCTCAATTTGTGTGCCATCAGTCACAGCACCCTGTTTTCTTTTCTACTCACAATGTAGCTTCAAGATCCAAACTGGTTTCTCACTAAGTTTATTCTCACAAGCCTGCTAGACAATGACCACTGTAGATTTCCTTTCTCACATGAAGCTTATCTCTCTTAAAAATAAACTACACAGGTAAAACAGAAGAGAAATTAGCCCAGAAACACCGAAATTTAGTGTGATTCCATGGGTCAAAGCTGTTACAGAGCTTTCTTCCCAGGGTCCATAAATTCTTTAATAATAAATAATAGTAATAATAAATATTTGCTTGTATAACATAGTCTGCATGCTATCACACTGAGCTATGTTCTTAGAGGGGAGTGCAAATGGAAGCTTACTGCTGACAAGGACCACAGAAAAAGAGACAGTTTAAACTATATTTCACTGTTGAAAAAAAAAAATCTAGGTAGGCTGCTTGCTAGTTAATATATTGGCTTTGCTGTTCACTTCTAAAGGTCACCTTCTTCCAGCTGTGGAGTCTTCTGCCACATATCTGTCCAGTCTAACAATTTTTACGGGACAGTTTTTGTCAGATTAGGTTAATTATTAACACAAATCACAAAAACAACCCCATCACAAAATCATTTTATTTTACTTGCAAACTGGGTACATTACTGACAAAAGCTGAACGAGCTTAATCTACCATAAACAGTGGTCATATGTTACATTTACATAGCTTTTGTTAGCAGTGCTTCAGAAAAACACACACAAATGGGGATCACTTCATCCTTCACTAGACTTAATCCATTTGGAACTTTTAAACCGTATACAGTGATGGTTTGTAAAGCAAAGGACATAGCACAATTTTAGTGAAATACAGAAAAAGATTTTAAGCAGGTCAGGCATGAACAGAAACTGAAATATATCCTGAGTCACAGAATAAGTCCCTTATACACAGGGCCATGGAAGTTTTACTGACTGCAAATGGTCAAGGGCTTTGATTTTCTGCTTCACGGTTTGCAAAGGTTCAAACCCACACATCTCATTTTATCAATGGACAAACATCTACCTCAGGGTAAAGCACAGTCCCACAGCTGAAACCTGGCAGCCTGAATGCTAGATATCCAGACTTATTGAACTGTGTGGATATCTTTACATAATAATCCGTCTGTAAAAGTTACTATGAATTTCCAGTTGTCTAATTTTCTTCCCTTGACTTACTATACAGAATTGCCTACTGCAATTCTGAAGCTTTCTGTGGAAAACGGTTGATTTCTCATGGGGAAAGGCAAGCTAAACACCTGAGAAAAAAAAATCCCCCACCACCAAAACTCTACCAGCATAGAGACTATATCCTCAGGGGAAAACTTCAAAAGCAGGCATTCAGAACATTGCCTAATTGAGACCACTTGTAACAGCAATTATGTTTAAGAACCAGTGTCAGGGGAGTAATTTTTATTTCTGTACTAACACTGGGTTTGGGGGGCGTTTTTCAAAGTTTGGGTGGTTTGAGAGTTTTGTTTGATTGATTATTTTCCAATGAAAGGTTTTTCATTATTCTTCTTGATGTATTTCCCAAAAGTTTAATAAAGACAGCATTTAGCTTAGCCATTGTCAAAAAGTCAGATAAAGATAGCTCTGGTGACAGGTTTCAGTGAAACACCAGCAGTCAGAACATGCTCTCAGGACATGCTTGCACACACTACAGCTCACTCTGGTCACACAGGGCCTGTCCTTGAGGAAACAGGGGCTGCCTCAATTGCCTAATACAGTAAACACTAGGAAAACAGCCTGAAGACCCTGGAGGATAGACACCAAACTATAGTTTGACAAGACTAGAGGACATTCTGGACTCCTGGCAAGAAGATACTTTCCCATTGTAGGTATCAGCCCACTTAACACCACTAACTCCAAGGCCTTGCTCAGCTACAAAACGCAGCTAATCAGAGTTTAAATTAGCTTTCCTACATCTCCTGGGTAAATTCTGTCTGCACCCCTGCCAAAACACACTACTCTCCTCCCCTGCATTTCCAAACAATCCCTCACCATAGGTATTTCCCCTGCAGCTTCTCACAGGGCTGTGCACACAGCTGTAAATTGCAGAGCCACACCAAATGATCAGAGGCAGAACTGAATGCATAGAAGTGTTGGCTGTGTATCCTGGGAACAGGAGAAAGCTCTGCCTCAGCACTTCTGCTCCTAGCTCCTCTCCCCCTCCATCCTCCAAAAACTAGACCTAAAAGGAAGAAATATTTCCAGGATCCAACTTCAGCTTCTGCTACCACGGCCGGATGGGTCTCTGCCCAGGCAGCCCCTAATCGCAGTCGTTATTCACATTCATTTCAGGGAAATGCTGCAATGCCTGGAGCGCTATCCTTCCACGAGGAGGGCAAACCAAAGCTGCTGTGGGAATTTAGCAGCTGTCCAGAGGACAGATAACAACAGGATGTCATTTATCCTCAGCAGCAGGGTTGGAGGTCTTGCCGAAGCAGTTAGAGGTCAAAATTAGTTACCAAGCAATGGCTGCTTAGTGATTCATGCGAAATTAGCCGCGACCTCAGCCAAAGGGACTGCGGAGAAGTGTTCACGTGGCCCTGAGACACTAATTAGCGCTGCCACTGGACGGCTCCATGCCGGTCACAGCCGGGTCTGGATCACACGGTGAATTACCCCATCCCACTAATGACGCCAGTGTTAATGAAGTGAAAGTTTGCTCCCATGGAAAACTTAAATCAGAAATTACTGCCTTATCTGATGCAAATACAAGAGGGAATGAAGCCTCTGCCCCCTCCATCAGCGTCAACAAGTGCCTGATCAGAGAGGGAAAGCAGGAACTCATCCCAGAAGCCGGACCCTTTACTCCCAATCACTCTTTAAATTAGTCCTTCCTTTATTGTGTTTTAATCCCCAAAAGGCGCAGTTTTTGTCCTGAAGTACGGGAACAAGCAGATAGCAAGCAATGTGTGGGATTAGTAGTGAGTGCATAGCAAACGTGTAGGATTTGGTGCCGCTGTCAAAACACGTCCAGACTGAGCTTCCTCACTTGCTGATCACAGCGAGGCTGAGTGCAGGAAGGGTTGGGCCTAATTTTCACCACATTTTAGAAGGACTTTCAAGAAAAGTTTGTACTTTGACAATGCGATTCCCTTGAAAAAAAAGTTCTTGTGTTGGATGTATGCAGACGAATTATAAGTAAAAACACACCACTGCTTACATTCTGCATTAAACTTCATCACAATCTCATTTTTCGATCTTAAAAAATTCAGATTTATTTAGAGAATTCTGAGAAATCATTTCAAAACACTAAAGTCCAGGACTACCCAAGGAGACACATTGTAGCAGCTTGTATTTTCTAATTTGATGGCTAGGGGAGAAGACAGAAAAGACATATTCCTGCAAACATCCCAGCTTTGTAGAAAGTAGAAACCTAGAGCAGCTAGGCAAGAACCAAGAGCACCTGAAGACCAAGTCTAGATTAGGGAGCGGGAGTGACAGCTGTGGCTGTACCATGGGATGCAGCAGAACTCCTGATGGTGGGCAGGTGGTATGCTGACAAATCCTGGCCAGAAGACTATACAGCCTGCTCTGGAGGCCCCTATCCAATTTCATCCCAGTTGAAGCCTCTCTTTTCTTCAGACCTTATTTATTTATTTATTTATTTATTTATTTATTTAACTTCCTAAGATTTGATTTGGCAGAGAGAAAAGCAACATTTCCCAGTAGGGTAACTTTAAGCCAGCCAGTAAAACTTGATATGAGTTCTTAATCTTCAAGACTTGTGTTGACATCACAAGCTATGAAAGTGGAGCCAAATCAGGGTAGCTGAAGTTTGGGTTACATGGAGTGCTCTCTTTTTGCTTTTCTTTCTAAGCTATTGTTGCTTTTAGTGCAAAACGAAAGAATTAAAGGAATTTTAAGGGCGTGGGGAGTTGCATCTTTAAATAACAACGGCAGAATGGGATGGCCTTGGATTTCAAGTCAGTACAAAACCAAAGGCCGAATTAAGAAGGAAGCTGGAGGTACACAGGTGGAGTAAAAACACTGCAAGACTTATGTAAAAGAATAATACATTGGCCAAATACAAGGGATGAGATTCTGCAATGTTCAATATACCTTAAGCAAAGATATTCTTTCTCCATGACTCCAGAGGAGCAAGGAATACACAAGATGGGACAGAATGGCACTGTCTGCTAGCTGAAGTGCTCATACCATATGACACTACTGCCCATTGTGTCATCAGCTACAGTAATGCAGCAGCCTGGATGGTGACAACCTTCACCCTCCTGTAGGTTCTGCAGTACTCAAGGCTCCCCAGTTCCATGCAAGGAGGAAATGGTCTAAAAGTGCTGCTGCCCTAGAAAAGAATGCAGTTTTGTGGCCATTGCCCTGGACTGCAGCTCTGGGGCTAATCCACTGCCTAAATTATGGCTCTGGGACTCCAGGTACCTGGCTGAGGCAAGAGGTGCCCAAACCTGTTGACTTTTCAGATTTATTCTGGTAAAACCGACCATTTGAAAAGCTGAGAAGCTGACTGTGCACTGCAAGCAAGATGCAGAGCACTGGGAGTTCAATCCTGCTCTTACTAACATTAAGTAAGAGTTTTACTGTTTGGTGCAATGGGGGCAGGATGGCATCCTCAGAGCCATACACAGGAAACATGATTAAAAAGGCAAACTTTTCAAATTTAAATAAAACAGCAGTGTCAGACCATACATTTTCTAAACAAATCAAGGGTTTAAAGTGCTAGCTGCCAGTTTTGAATGCAGCTCTTTCCAATAGCCCACTTGGACCCATCAACTTACAGTGAGGTTATGGAACTCCAAATCCTTTTACATGGGTTGGGGCAAGTTAGCACCTTAACATTACCGGTTCTTTAAGAGGGTAAGTAAGATACTTTTAACAAGAGAGAAGAGGAAGGAGTGTAACTTAACAGCAGGACTAGCTTTCCATATTTTTCATACTGTTTACCGCCAACCTTAAACACACAGAAGCTATGTCCTGAAAGTTCTTACAGCAAAAACATGATACCATAGTATGAAACACACCTTCTGCTCATTTACAGAAACAGATGTCCTCACTGCCTTGCCAGGCTTGACAGAGATACACAGAGCCTGGAAATCAGTAAATGCTACAAGAAAACTAAGCTGAGTTTTATAGGCCCGACTTCAGTTTTTTGACATGTAACTTAATGCATCTCTTGAAAGAACTCACCAAATATTTCAAAGAGAGCACAGATTTCTTTCATTACTTTTACCGAGTAAAACGCATACAATAAAAGTTTATCAAAGTGGGACAGGGCAAGCCTGTGCCATTAAAAGTTTAGACTTTGCTAAATGCTCCATTCTTGCTATGCTTGCCACTTAAGCAGTCGAATGACCCAAGGGAGCAGAGTAAGCAAGCTTTAACAAAGGGGTAAAACAACTGTATCTAACCACAGGTAACACAAGATTTTTTTCTGACCAGTCAAGTAAAACTCTAGGCAAAAGCCTGTTATGGTTGTCCTCAGTGTGGGTAGGACAGAGAAACAAAAAAAGCAAACAGAACTCTCCAAAGCCAGTAACACCAACAGAGAAAATGGGGGGGTTTTGCTACAGAAGCGATCTAACTCACTTTTTCCTCACTGCTAAGGGTGAAGACTGCTATTCATTCACCTTTTTACGCAATCATATGAGGTCAAATGAGGGTAGCAAAGGCTGAAAAGCCAGAGCTAATGTTAGCACTGTATATTTTTATGACCTTTGGTGTGTTTACAGACTACAAAAGCTATTGTCTAGAATACTTTCTCTCCATGCTGAGGAGGATGGAGCTAGGGAATAGGATTATGAACAGTTCTCTGTTTGTGCTTGAATACCAGAGCCAGCATCTCCACAATGCTGGATTGCTTACCCCCAAACCAACTTAAGAGCAGACAAGAATTATTAAATACTCACCAATATGTGACGATGAGGGAGAAAGCAACATTACGTTTACTAAAAAAAAAAGGCAGCAAAATAATTCTTACCCTTCTGCTTGAATTTTGACCATCATTTTAGAGCCCACACAATTCCATCCTTTCATATTTTGGACAACTCCTGGTAAATACAACATAAAACAACAGAAATAACAGTGCCTCTGCTACAGCAACTCAGTTTTATACTTTTTCTTTCTTCCCCATACAGGAAATGTCCCTTTAGAAGAGCCATTCCTATTTCTTGGACTTAGAGGTTCCTTATCACTTTCACCAGCCATATCCAATACTAACGGAATGAGGAAATGTTGCTTTTACAAGCTCTTTGGACACAGGTGTTGTAACTGGATGCTCACCCTAGTGCAGTCTGTTTTGATGGAAAAGTATTCTCAGGTCATAGAAAGGCCCCATAAACATGGAAAGGATAGATTTATACATGTTTATAGGTTCTATATTTTTCTAGCCATTTAAGAGATAGATTGGTATATAGCTTAAGCAAACTTTGTTCTACATACAGCACTTCCAAGGCACTTCAATTACTGCCCTCCTTTCTGTCTTAGTTATTTAAACTGGAAACTTCTGAAAGCAGTGAAGGTCTTTCGGGGGACTTGAGGATTTTTTTGGCAGGATGTTTGCACAGCAGATTTCCCACCTGGACTCCCACTAAACATGATACTTCCAGATATCAACACATTATCACTATTGCCGCTACACAAAAAAAAAAAATCTTTTTTTTCCCCCCATGCTGCTGTACTCAGGTCAAAACCATGAAACAAAACATTTTTAGAACCCAGAAAATCTCCTGACCATCAACTCAAACCCATCTTTCCATTAGAGGTTTTCCTGCCCTTTCAGCTTTTGTTTAGCAAGCAGATGATACTGGCTTAAGAGGCTCAAAGCTAGAAATAAACTAACAGAATAGAACAACATATCAACCTTCATTGTATTAATAAGTAGAACAATCAAAACTTCGAGAGAAAAAGGACAAGAGCCAAATCCCATGCTGACTTATCTTGCAAGAAACCATCACTGGTCAGACAGATCCCTCTAACTTTAGAATAGTTACTGCCTGCTGGCGCTGTGCATCCACAGCCTCTAGAGCAGAAGGTCCCAGACACAGTCCCCCGTGGGTCTCCCCATAACTGGACACCAGAGGCAGCCAGTGTGCCCAGCCTCCACAGAACAACAAGAGATTGTTTTGTGTCATCTCTCCTCTGGCTCACTCAGCTTCCAAAAAAACCCTGGAAAACCCCAGTTTCTCAGAAAACCCTTCCAAGATAAACCCTCTTCTATCCCTAGTTCCTCTCCAAATACCCTCCCCCGTTCTATACAAATTATATACACTTTAGAAGTTAATTTGTCTGATCAGAATCTGCTCAATAGACAAGCATGTGAGGACAGGAGTTCTTAGACTAAAAAGAGCGGGATACTGGTGACCATGAACATGTTGTACTTTGTCAAAGAAATTGTTACAGCCTTTGGTTCCTCTGCCAAGGCACCATTTCACATGTTCTAAAATAAAAAGCCTCACAGCAATCTATGCTGCTGGTCTTCCAATTTAGTCCCTTTAATAGTTGCTAAAAAGTATCCATTGCTGAGGGAAAAAACCCACCAGTAAGTTCCTGACAGTCCATAGCACGACAATAATCTGCAACCTCCTGACTTCTAACTAGTGTCTCTACAAAGGTCATAATTAATTCTGTGAATATCAGACCACTCTCAAAATTTTGGTATTCAAATAAGCAACTTCTCTTTGCATTGCTTCAGACCATACAGATACCAGAAAAAAAAAAAAAAAAAAAAAAAACCCAACCAAACAAAAAAAAACCCACACCAAAAAAAAAACCACAAACAAACAAACAAAAAAACCCAAAAAAACCACCACCAACTTTCCGAAAATCCCCAAACACACTAGGTAGGAAAAGAGCAGATATTAGGTTTGGAAAATTCTGGTTGAGAAGGAGAATTTAAAGATATTTCCACAAACTTGAATATTCCCAAGAGTCAGTTTTGTAACATGATCTCAGTGCTCTGAAAGAGTTAGCAAGCTGGTTGGAGAAGAAAGAGGATGTGAACAGCCTGCAAATGCTCAGACACTCTCACAGGACATTCACAGAGTGCTTGGAAACCAGCTGTCACCCCAGCACAAGTTGCTCATATTATTGACTTTTGTCACCTCTTCTTCCAGGCAATTGGTCACTGCCTTCACACACCATCACACATACACATCTCAGGTATCTCAGCAGCTACATGGGGCATAACACATAGCTCTGTAACACTTCTCCAGAGTTGCCCTAGAGCTGACCTGGGGCTTGGTCATTAGTAAGCAGGAGAAGTTGAAGCACCACCAAAAATTCCTTAGCTGGTTGATCAGAGCTGGTACTTGAGTAACAAAAAAATTATTTTTTCTGTCCTCCAAATGATCTGTGCTGCTTGGTGTTGTTTAGAAGGAGCCTTCCTTGAGCTGGGACTGGAGTTGTTGCTCTGGCTGGTCTCTGACCAAGCTAGCCCAGAGCAGGGGGCCAGAGTGTTTTTAGGCTGTGCTTCTAGCTCACCAAAGGCAACAGCTGCTCTGAGAAAGATTCTGGATGGAAAGGTCTGAGCACATAAACCAACAACTAGAGTGACTGATACCAGGGCAAGAATACCACAGCTCTCCACTTCTGGATCTTTGACATAGACCAGGAGCCAGCAGTTTTGCCATTCTCAGATCCATTTCCTACATGCACTGATTTTTCCAGCATCCTGGCTTGCCAGACCTGTGGTTGCATCATTTTTGGAAAAGGCTCTTTATTATAGGAGTACAAGCAGAAAAAGAGGTCTGAGACATAAAGAAAAGCCAGATTCACAAAATCAGTTCACATTTCATTGTTATTTGAACTCTAGTAAATACAGCCCTAAGAACAAGGGAAATCTGGATGAAATCCAGTAGATTCTTTGGCCTGAATCAGTGCTGTACTAGAAGCTGAGATAGGGAGAAAAAGCTTTAAACAATGCTTGCATCCTCTCTGTCTGCAGACTAACCCAACACAGCCATAGGTTCTGGACATGCTTAACCAGCTCAAAAATCTGTTTTGAAAGAGGCATGAGTGCACTCTTATGACACTGCACGATCTGTCCATACACATCCTGACTGCATTTGGACCTCCAGCCTTGCTGTGCCACTCAGGCTCAGTGTGTTAGTGCACCCACACAAAAAATAAGCCTCTGAGCACCGTGCCCCCCTCAGTGGCAATGTCAAAGTCTTCTTTACTGACTTCTGCCAGGCACAACTTCCCTCCCCTCACCTCCCTGCTCTGACCCCTTGCTTTGCAGTGTTTTCCCTCACCTCTAGCCCTCAGTTTCTCTGCCTTCATCAAACCTGATTTAAGAACCTTCCTTCTAAAGTTAAAAACTCTGTTTGCAATATTTTGATTTAAATAGTTAAGATTAAGGTTTTAAGCATTTTGGATGTACACTGACTAACTAAAACCAAGAATGCTTACATTGGCACTGGTTTAATACCTCCAAAAATTCACATTCAGACTGCTTTCAGGCAGGTCATCTGTCAAACCTTCACACACCTCCCTTAACTGTGTCTTTAAGAACTTGAAGTTTTTTTCCCTATGCAGCCATGGTTGTTCAAAAATATTTATAAATTATAGGATTTTATTAGAGCTGAATAATGCTTGAAACATTGAAAAACCAAAGGGACTAACACTATTTTCCAACTATTTTTTACAGTCAAAATAAAGGCTTATAGGAAGCATAACACTGAAATTGTAAAGAACAAATTATTTCTAAAATTACCTAAACATCCATCTTTTTACATTCTTAAATAATAACGTATTGTAAAGAAATCAGCAAACTCATGTGATCACCAGAAATAACTACAATAGATCTCTAGCTCAGTTTGTCTGGAAAAGCAGCACATCCCTTTCCAATCAGTAACTCACAAACATTACCATGTATTTCCAGCCCGTAAGACCACAGGGCAGCCCCTGTCTTCCATTCCCTGTCACTAAGGCACACCAGTATTAACCAGCACACTTCCTGGTTGCCTGAGCACAGCCAATCAGCTGATCCCCAAACTGAGTCTATTTGCAAAATACTTGTCTTTAGTCTTGCCAGTGTTCCATATGGGTCATAACAGTATAGACAAGAACCGTTGCAAAAGGAAATAGTTTTAGAAATGGCTTCTTCTTTGCTTCAGTGTCTCATGGACATCTTTGGGCATCATCTTGTAATATCCTGGAATACTGGAGAGTTCCCACTTACCAAAGTCTTCTTTATGACATGACCCATTACAGGAAAGGAATGGAAGCCTCTAACGTAACAAATTATGCTGCCCGACTTTAATCACAGCAATGAGAAGGAAACAAAATTTCAGTTTCTCATTTTCATACTCTCTCAGTGAATAGGCATTGTGTGTTATTCAAGGTTAATCAGTATTTTAATTGTTAACCAGTTGACTGTTAGATCCCATCAGGACTGGCACATTTTTTCACTTTCTGAAGGATCACAAGATGGAAGTACTAATATTTTTTAGTAGTCCCAGAGTAATCTTGAAGCTTTGTTGCCTTCAAGTAAGTACTTTTTTGGAGATCCAGTCATTTCTTTCTCAAAAGAATTAAGGTCAAACCATAACATGAATCTCTTTGCAGACTCTTATTGTTTTGGTCAGAGTGCCCATACCAAAAATATCAACCCATAGACAGGTAGAAATTCCATTTAAGGAAAGCTGCCTGTCTACTCCTGCAACAGTAAGGGGATTACAGGATGCTCAGAGCAAAAACCTCGTGGACAAAAAGGCAGATAAGCCTGGCCTAAGCTAACATGAAGTATCATAGGGAATACTGGCACCCCTGAAAAATTATTACAGGGCTACAAAAAGGTAGAGTAGTGGTCATGGGGAATACTATGCTGAGTCACAAGAGGAGGAGGACAAGAAAGTGAGATTCGTCAGCACTGTGATGACAACCACCATTGCTGTGACCTACTGGCACCAGATCAGAGGATGATGGTGGAAGAAGAGGGATTTTTATTTCCAGTCTGACAGAGCAAGTCTGTTTTCTGATGTCTAAAGTAGGAGGTTTGATGTTCTGTAAGAAGCAGTTTCAGCATCCCAAGGCACTTTCTCAGGCTTGTAGGTTCAAAGGGAAAATGTGACTGGCCAGGATCAAAAGTGGTGTTTGGTCATGGCTGATATGCGTGTGCTGAATGGCACCTGTCCTGTAAATAGGGTCTTTCAACTTTCAGAACACACTGTGGCTGAGGAACCACCTATAGAAGGGGGTCATGGGACAGGCCATCTTTCTGTTTACTATGGAAGTGAAAAGCAATGACCATCTGGAACTGCAGGTACCTATCAAATGTATTTTAGTAGGAACTTTGTGTTCTTTCGATAGGCCAAGGAAGCCTTGACAGGTTAGTTCTGTTAAGCCTACAAACCCTTAGAACAGGTTAGTTATAGCAACACAGTAACAGCAGTTTCACTTTTTTTACTGATATTTCTTCCTTCCTTTCCTTTAACTTCTCATCTCCAAGTCCCTCTTTTTGCCCATTACATAGAATTATCTTTGGTAAAATGTTTAGGTCAATTACACTTCAAAAAGTGCAGACTGTTTTACTCTTTTTTCAGCTAGCTGGAGCTACATCAGATTCCCAATGCCTCTCGCAAGTGCTTGACCTCCTCATTCCCAAGAAAATCCTTCCAGTTTTAGTGAAGGAGAACCATTGTGCACAAAGCAGATGACTAGCACTGAGAATACTTGATTGCTTTCCAGCTTCTGCCATGTGCTTCTTGGGTGTTTTCCAGGAATTCATTTAACTTTGCTGTGCTCAGATCCCCATGTATGAAATGGAAATAATATTATCCAACAGCATGATATCGGAACCAGATATTATCATTATTGCTAAACCAAAGGAAACACTCACCACTTGGTTTTGTGGTTTTAGTGCCCTAAAAATAAACAAGGACTATATACCTCTTCCATCAGAAAATAAAACAAGTAAATGCACTTCATTCACAGTATTGTTTTCCCACCTGGGAATAAGAACTACATTTAAAACCTCAGAGGAGTGAGAGATGTTATTATCACAATGTAAGAAACCCACATAGAAGTGGCTTGATCACAGCAATCTTAGCACTGTGACCAATCTTTGCAGAGACAAATGAAACCCATAAGCAATCATCATGCTTTGTTAGCAAATAGAGGCTCAAGGAATCTGATTCCATGGGGCACTATAGAGAAAGAAAGCATCAAGACAGGGGATAAGAAAAAAATATTTCCCAGTGACACAAACCAAAATCATCAATGAAGACATTAATTGATAGAGACAATTAAAAAAAATATGGTGTCTCCTGAAGAATTTGAGCCTCCTCAGTGACAGAAAAAAGCTGGATGCCATACAGTTTTATAGAGCATATATACTACTGCTTGCTGTCCTCTTGTCCCATAACAGCTAAAAGGTTTATGTTAGGAACAGCATTCACTAAATATTTAGCTTTTTTTAGAATGGACTTTCATTTCACTGATGATCAACAATTTCCTTTATATGGGATACATCTTCTGTCACTTTGGCTAATGCTTCGCATAGTCAGGGAAGAGCTAAAAGTTCCACTTAGAATTAATGGAAAAAATAGCAGTATGAGCAAAAAAAAAAGTTTCCATGAGAGCATAACATGCAGCCTCCTGTAACAGACTACTTTTCCAAATCCAGCAGAAGGTAGTGGATCTCTCCAGCATTCAACCAGGCTGCTAGACATGCAAAGATGAAGCACGTAGAAGCACAAAACTAATCATTGTATTCCTATAGACATACAGGAACAACACATTTGCTATAAACAACTGGACATAGACAATGCTTTTACTGCCTGGGACAGCCAGACTGATCCCCCTGTCTTTTCCTTTTCTGTGTGTGCAATCCACGCACTCCAGGCCTTCTAGGGTGTCTGCGGGACTGGACTCGGGTCTCTTCGTCTCCTGGCAGAGACATAACTCTGCAAAAATGGGCTGTGAAGACGATCTGGCTCAGAACTGCTCACAGCCCGGCACAGATTCCATGCTCTCCCCGCCCTACTAACAATTTAGAGTGCATGAGGGATGCACACGGAAAACAGGATTACGCATTAAAAATAATAAAAAAAGAGGATGAAGCATGCAGGGCATCTGTCCAGGGCTGCGTTTGCCTGCCCTGCAGACACAGGGAGCCCCTCGGCGCACTGTTAGCGCTCCAAATCCAAGAGTTTTTCCAGCCCGGGAGGTTCCAGCGGGACAGCCGCGGGCCAGCGCTGCCCCCCAGCGCTCAGCCCCGGCCAGAGGCGACTCCCAGACCGTACGCGTCTTTCCTGGGAGCAGAACTTCAGGCAAGGATATATAGAATGCTATATGCTCGCAGATCTAGATAAATTCTATTATTATATCTATAGAGTTATATCTACATAACGGAACTATATGCATTCTATGAATATATCTACATACATTACACATACACTTCCCATGTTCAAGTAAATATTTACACTTGTTCCACACAAAAGCACCCTTACACACACACAATGCATTTCTACCTTTTACAATACAGCAATTAACGCATGAGGGTAGTGCTAGGTGTCATGAAGAAACACTCACATTTCAAAGAATTCTCATATCTATGACAAATTAAGGTTCTGACATGATCAAGATGGTGCTTTACATCCCATTTCATTTTCACAACTGAATTTCATATCAACAAGGAACATCTTGGTCTGTAAATACATGCTCTCTCCCTCTTCCCTCTCTCCTCTGTTACTCTTTGCCTAAGATTTTATGATTATTTTTATTCCAAATTTTTCATAAGATACAGACTGGCCTTTTATACACAGCAAAAAAGTCATAATTAAAGCTGCTTGACACTCCCTTTAGCTACGGGTTTGTGTTCCTGAGTTACATTTTCCTCCATAAAACTCTTGTGAGAATTTAAAGCATTCCTAAAACCCATCCCAAAAAACAATTGTAAGAGTTCTGACGGCAACAGCAAAAACACACTGGAAATGCCTCCTGCCTTCTGGGTCCATAGGCACTCTAGAAAAATCCCATCAGGGATCATAACTGGATGTGACACTGCTGCCTTGGAGTGAGAATATGGGCACTGGCGTCACTTGTAGATTAACACCAGTTTAACACTGTCTTTCATATTAACCCTGACAATATTTACAGAGATTGTTCAGACCATGGAGGAAAATGTTTTGCCTTCTGCCCTTCCTAAGGTCACCTCCATCCCACTGTGCAGAATTCTACAGTGGCAAGTAACTACAACAGGTTTCCAAAGATATGACCTAAAGTTAGGACTTACGATTGTTATTTTGAATATAATAATTTTACGTTCTCCCCAGACAGGATTAACCAGAAATCTGCCATGTCTTGGCTGGGCTCCAGTGCCTCTGACACAAAACTGCATCCATACCAGCTCTGCAAAAGGACATAGTCTGCCAGGATTTTCCCTGAGCCTTCAGAAAGATCTCACACCAGATCTTAAGGATGACTCAGCAAACAATCCTTACCTCTCCTACATCTCCTCACAGCAAGGAAACTAATCCAGAGGCCTCAATTACAAAGACTAAATCCTCAGCAACCATGCAGTAATACAGCATCATGGAAAGCCCAGACACTTGGAAAGTAGAAGAGCTGTAAGAGGACCAGTGCATGGAGTTGGTCAAGTCACAGTGTGGAAAAGATAAGCTGCTTCAGGAAGAAGATGGTGTTCTCTTTGAGCAGGCTGAGCAAATTGTACTTTCCCTGTGATTTAATGAGGGCAAAGAACAACTTCATGGATCCCTCAGACTTCTTTCTTTAATTGGGATATTAAATGACAAAGTATATGGAAAAGTGATTTGATATCCTATAGTAATTTGGAGGTTCCTACATCATGAACTGCATTAAAACAAGGACATGTAACACTTACATAGCGTGTGACTCTTTTTAAAATAAACATATTTGGCTTACACCACTGTTACTCTCTGTGCACTTCCTACTGTACTTATTAATTTTGACTGTATTCTAATACCTGGAACAGAGTATCTGATGCTTTAAGTTTATCCAAATAAGTAAAAAAACGTCCTGGTTTATGTATTGCCCAAATACAGTGAAAGAATTTTCTGTGTCAAGATAAATATGCTGGTATACACTGTATCCTCACAAGGAACATGAGTCAACAGAAAAACTAGCTTTATTGCTTTATTTTTAAAGTAAAATAATCTCCTAATATTTTCTTAGCTGTTTAGGCACATTGGGTTCTGTAATACAAAGCAGAAGCATTTAAAACTTTTAATGCTGCCTCTGTTACAGTAACAAACCAAAACCACCTTATCTAAAGCAGGATTTGGGATTTTGCTAATAAAGGGCTGGGGTCTAGTCACACTAGAAACATAATGGCCTGCAACAGTTCAGTAAGACAATACCTTAATCCCTTGGACTTTCTTCAGTTAATTTTGGAAATCACTCTGCCCTTCATAATGCAGCACTTTGTCTTCACATATCTATCTTCTGCTACAGCCAGCAGTATTTAATACTTTTTGACACTCCATCACCCTAGCAGCTGTTTTATTTTGGTTTTGATACTGTTTGTGGAAAATACATTTTAAAGTAGAAAGAAAGAAGAAAAAAGAGAGGAAACAAGTGCTGAACAATGAGAGACTTTGCACTCATGTGAAGGCAGCTCCACCAGCATGGAAATAGATGGACCAGCAGATGTGAAATCAAGGGAGGCTTTCCGGTGTTTGCTGAATCATTTCTTCCTTTGTTATCGCTACAGGGCTTCCTGTCAGCAAGTCAATAGTGCATTCAGAACACAGCTAAAAGGCCAGATCCTATTCACTGAGGAGCCCCAATTAGCCATGTGATGGCAAGGGACCTTTTCACATCTAACACAGTAACATTGTATCAAAATAAAGGTTATCTACTTCGAAAGTTGGAGGAGGGAAAGCGAAATGGAGCACACCCATGCACCGCTATTTGGGCCTGTAACAGATTTTAAAGTGTACATGTCAAGATCTGTTCTGCTCTCTCATTTTGCTCGATCAGATTAGCATTATTCAGCAGGATTTTCTTGGTTTTACTTTAAAGGAACAGAAGACAAGTTACATGCAAATCCTTTTAGAGAATGAATACACAAGTTTTACTGAGAATAAGATGGACTGAATTTACAAGAGTAACAGCCACCCTGTCTTTGTGGTCACTGAATCTCCAAATAACCAAGGCTGAAAACCCATTCTGACCTGTTCTCTGTAAACTGCCTTGATTGACCCTTAGTAGCACAGGCAGAAAAAGAGATGGGGAAGTGCTCTTGCTTAAGGGTTATAGAAAAAATTCGGCAGGCATTACACAGAGTTTTCACTGATAGCTAGCCTTTGGCAAAAAGACTCAGCTATTGAGGGCTACCTAACTCAAGCAGCCACCTCTGCATCTTACCTGAGCACTGGTCCCTACCCCAGGGCAGCCTGAAGATTATGACACCAGAGGTCTGACACTTGCACCCAACACTGTCCTGGGGGCAGCCCGATCCCCATAAGAGACAACTACACACCAAAGAAAAAGTGCAGATTGTAACTAACTGTTCAACTCCTACTACTCCTAGAATGACTCTTTGTGACAGCTTACTGTCCATGAGAAAAAGAAACCAGCTCTCTAGATGACAAACCTGTCTGTAAAAAATCTGCAGGGAAAAGGGTGTAACACTGGTCTTGCATACAAAGCTCAAACTCTACGAGGAGTGTGTCCACATAATTCACAGTATAGTTGCAGCTCTGTTCCAAAAGGAGGTAACTGAAACAAGGACTATGTAGCTCCCTTTTTTATTATTAAGATTACATTTAATGACAGAACTAAAACTGTATTTTATCAGATATCAAGTTTTGCTTGAATCAAGCTAGTTTCCCTAAACTGCTCCTATGTTGTAATGAACTAGATACCTCTATAGAAATATTAATAACTTTCTACATTACACTTTTAATATGTTCATGGAGATTTCAGAGAAAAAGGACTAAACAGCTCAAGACTCCAGGAAGTATTATCTCACAGGTAATAGAATTCAATAATATTCAGTAGGGTTAAAAACAATGCCACCTTTGAAAATTTTTCAATAATTCCATGTGAAATGGTCTATTTTACATCAGGGAGAAATAGTTTTTCTCAAGTAATTTTTACTCCTCTTAACTTATATAAATAAAAAGTTGCTTTCTCTCTCTCTCTATATATATATATTTATATATATAACTTATATATAAAAGGTAATTATAAATATCAGGGCTTAAAGTTTCATTACACACAACTCGAGACAGTCCCATCTTGGCTTTTGATGACAGGACATGACAAGTACACAGAGCACATAGACAGCCTGAGCAATCCAAGCTACTAAAAACCCCTAAACCTTACAATAAAAACCTACTCTACTATATCAAGTCCCTATAGGAATCTAAATTGAAAGTACTAATCAGAACTTTTTTTACTCATCACACAAGCCACATACTGATTAAACTACACAAGATCTCACTAAATAACACAAGGGCTTTTTTTTCTTTTTCTACCTTGAATACAAATTCTTTCCCTAGACAATCTTAGCACTTTCCTTTCCTTGTACATTTTTCTAACATGCTCAATTTCTGTAAGCCAGTTCATTTTTTTCTGTGAGGCCTTGAGACAAGACATCCATCTTGATCAGTGACAAGCAAGAAGCCTATGTAGCAGCACAGCATGGAAAACTACCAATAATATAGTAGCTGCAAGTATTATCACCTTTTCTTTCTGTACAGGATTTGCAGACTAACATATTCTTCAATACAGCCACAGCATGTTTTCCTCTGTCCCTGAACTAATTGCACCTTTCAAGTAGAAGTAGACAAGCTATATCACTATATCTTCTACAAGAGCATGCACACCAAAAACTCTAAGCTACAAAACTCCAGAATCAGGATTTTGATTTTTAGGGAAAAAGAAAATATAAAAAAAACCAAATTTACCTACCCCCACACTACAACAAACAAACTCCTATAACTTCCTTGCATGAGGTAATAAAACCCGTTTTTTAATAGCTTACCCTTTGAAATAAGGAGACCGCCCCTTCTCAATAAACTACACTAAGTAGTTTTCTGTCACCTGTTTCTTATTCTCATCAAGAAGATTAAGTTAGCTATTTAAGGCCGTTTTTTTCACACCACTAATTCAAAGGCAAGGCAAGCAGGAAAATAAGGTGGTTTATATATTTAATCTGTTGTTTTGTTCCCTTTATAATAAATGCAATTAAGCTGTAAAGTGTTTAGTATGTATTTTGATTGCAATAAAAAAGAGCTGCTATTTTAATTACTGCAACATTTTTATCCTAATATGCTAACAGTTTAAAGTATTTAAATTTTAAAGAACTTTTGAATCATTGAAACCTCTACTATGAGTTCTTTTGGTGTTGCAGAGTTTTTATATTGGCTTAACTAATTTACCATCCAATAGAAGTGCACAAACTCAAGGAAACAAGGGGAACTGGAATGGAAAAGCAACTTAATTTTGCTATTTTCTCTCTTCCAGTGATTGCAACCCCATGGTAGGAAAAGCTGAACCTTGTGTCAAGGCAGACTCCAAGAGTTGTGGCTTAGGGTCTGCCACACTAAGGTCAAGCAGCATTTAATATGCAGAGTTATAAACTAGTGCACCAAATGATGCTTATTTATGACTTAGTAGTACTTCCCAAGGCTGTGATAAATAATCAGGAAGGAATTACTTTTCCTGAGTTAAGTCTGCCTGTGCTTATCAGTCAAGGAGCTGTGTGACTGAAGTGACTAAAGTACCTCAGGTATTTTCATAGAAGCAGTTGTTGTTAGCAACTTTTGTGTCTGAGGCAAGAAAAGTGCTGCATCTACTCTGGGTGTCAAGGTACTAAGTTAAGTGGATTTTTTTTCCTTGGTTCTCTTCTAAGATGTAGCAGGACACAAGCATTTGTCTTTCATAGGCACTGCCTATGTAGAGTGATAAAAAAAGTTGCATTTTTTTTTTGTCATGGGAACTTAAGCAGAGTGTGAGCTCCTCTCTTGTTTCTTGTGCCTAAGGAAGCTGTGACTCACTTTCACTTATTCTGTCTTCTACTGAGGAAGCCTTTGTATTACTGTGATAGACTGGATGAAGAAAGATGTAGCTGAAGATGTACTCAAAAAGACAGTATTAAATCTTTCAAATACAAAAGTAGTTATGGAAAAGCTTTTCTTTTTTTTTTTTCTTTTTTTTGTATAAACTTTATTTATGATTAAGTGGCTGTGTTGCATTCTTTCTGGTGTCTACCTCTCTAGAGACAGAGTACTACAGTTCCTCTGTTGACCAGAGCACCCTCCCTGGTTTCCCATACTTCATGATAAATACTGCTGTGTTTTAGCACAGGGAAATGCTCTGTGCTAGGCTAAATCCCATTCCTTGTACAGTGGCCAAAATCTCCTAATATTGGGCAGATTTTTGGGGGCAGATTTTTTGCTAATATTAGGCAGATATATTTTCTTACCTATTCTAGGGGAGGCCTTTCAGGGAACTGCCCAATAAGAGAATAGGAAAAAGGATAGACACGTAGCAGAAATGGAGTGTAGTGTCTCCTGTAGTGTGTTCTTTACATTTTAGGTGTAGTTCTTGTTTAAGGCTTTTGTTAAAAGAGCCACACTTTTATTCTTAAAGCAGTATTTACTCCATACCTTAATTTTGTCTGGCATTTTCCTTAGGAGGATGAACTCTTCACTATGTTCCTTAGATAAGAAAAGATTAAATCTTTTTTTTTTCTGCCAAATAATTATCTTATATGCCTCCTTAGAAAAACCAATATAGTATTTCTCTTTTCCATAAAACCTAGCATTAACAGTATAGTTTAAAGTGAACTTAGGACTTTTGCTAACCTGGAAATGTAAGGTGTTACTTTATGGTTTGGGGAGTCATGTTTTTGGAGAGGAAGTGTATTACTAGCATTACTATTACTAGTAATGATGCCTAAAAAACCCATGTGCACTACTCTTTCAAGATAATGGAATTTAGCTATTTCAATAATAACTGTAAAATGCACGCAAGCTATTATTATTCCTTACTTGGTTCAATAAAGCTTACATAAAAGTGGTCTCTGGACAGAAATGATGCAGGATTAGTGATCTAAATATCACGATTTTTTAAATGGGTTTCATTTGTTTGTATTTAACTACAGTCTAATTACTGTTAGCCTGCTTTCTGATGTTGTTTTTCTTCTGTAGCATTTTCTTCTTTTCACTTTTCTCCAGGTCTTCCTCAAATCTCAAAGGTCATATGTTGTGCAGGTATTAGAGAAAAAACAATATGTAATAAGTCACAGCAGATGAAAACTCAATACTAACTTCTTGGTAGGTAACTGTGTGAAAGATGGCACTGGAAACTTACCAAAATTTTAAGGACTACATATAACTTTTGATAAAGAAATTGTGCATAATAGCATTTATTGTACCTTCCTTATTAGATGAACAGTTGTTGCTTGTTTTAGTCTCACTAGCAACAGAAGCATGAAATTTAGCTTTGCCCATGACTGAATCCCTGTGTTCCAAGTCTAGCCAATCTTCTTTTAAAGAGATTTGAAGAGAAATCCTAGGGAATTGTCAACATCAGTTAGTGTCTTGCAGTCTGATCCTATAATTGGCTGGCGCTTTGTTCCTTTCTGTAAAACTTCAGAGGATTGCTCAGATCCACCAATTCAGGCAGACAGTTTGGTGTTAGATTAGAGAAGAATTACTGTACTGACTTATTAGGACCAAATTTTTGTATAAAATGCTTTTTTATTTGTTGTGTTGGGGTTTTTTTCAGAGGGAATTCTAGTATAAGAATAGCATGTTGAGTTGGAGACATACTGTACTTTTCTTTCTCTTTTAAAAGTTGATTCCACTATGAATGTAGGAATCAGGCCTAGAGTAATTATCACTTATAGTTACTCAGCATGCTTAGAAGATCCAAATGCCATATATTACCTTTTTACTAGTTCATGAACATGCAACTGTAAACCAAATTATTTTGGGAGTATTTTTGGACAGTAGCATAGGCATGATTCCTTTTTATTGTTGCTTGCCATAGCATTTGTTACTGAAGATTCTCCTTCTATTTTGATTATTGTTGCTAGTTTTCTAGCATCAGGTACAGCATGTTGTATCTCTATTGAACATCGAGAGAACTTGAGTTTTGCTCTTTTTTTTTCCTTTTTTTTTTTTTTTTCCCAGTAGTTAGATCATTATTTGCCACACTTTGAAGAGAACCCAGCAGGCAGAAATGACTAGTGCCAGGGTTCCCTGTATTAGTGTTTCACTTACAGGGTTGTCAGACCTATTAAACAAATACAGGTGCCATAGCTGTCAGACTTTATGCCTATGTTATAATGCACTTTATTAATGTATAGCCTTGGCCTGGCTACATTGTATTACAGATACAGTCCTACCCGATCCTAAATCGAGGGTACAGAGTTGTTTAAAGAAGTCTGAACATTCACCAGTGCTTAGAACTAGGAGCTTTGAGAGGCCAGAATTAAGACTGGAGTCCCATCTCTGTGTGTTTTGTAAGAGGCAGTCATTTTCCTAGGCTTTAGGCAGCTTGTGACTGAACTATATTTACTCAGAATGCAACAAAAACTTAATAAAGAGGAAACAGAGGCTTTAAATTAAGAAAAATTATGAATTTATAAAGGCACTAATAAACTGCTGGGTTCCCATTTCATATCTACTTACACTTTATATCCTTTCTCCATAAATGACTAGGAGGAAATAGTGCAGGATATCTCTAGAAAAGGTGGTTCACCACTTACATTTATTTCAGCAGCGCTCTGTATGAACACGGCAATTGATGGGCAAAAGCTGAGTTCACAAGTTATGGTCCTCAGTATGCAAAGCACACCGGGGATGACTACCTAAACTGAATAAAAATCGGCAAAAACTGTGGTTGAAGTGCAAATCACGTGCTAATAATCTGGCTTTAGTTTTGGTGTGGCATATATAATTAGCATAGCAGCATGCAAGTAAAGGCAATCTTGTATTAACATAGATTGTTAGCAGAATAGTGGGGGGGTTTCTGTTTGTTTTTTAAAATCACTTCCACCAGTGGGATATGGTAGAGGGAGATAAAAAGATTGGTTAATGAACCAACCACCTCTTTACAGGTGCGTTGTTCAAGCCGTGCTGCTGGGGAGGATGTATTGATTTTTGGGAGAGCCGGGAGTGGAGGGCGGTCAGCACCTGTGGGCGAGCAGGGAACTCGCCTGCTTCCAGACTTGTACCGCCAGGTATCTGGAGCAAGCGCCGCGGGGAGCTGCAGGCTCCTGGCTGCGGCCACACTGCCCTTAGCGGTACGCCTGAAGGGGGGTGCGTGCCCGCCAGGTGGCGCCATTGCGGCGCGGGAGCGGCCCTGAGAGGCGGCGCGGCCGGGGGGTTCTCCCGCCGGGAAGGCACGGGAGAATGCCGGGCTCCGGGGCTTTGGCAGCCCGCTGGAAGCACCGGCCTGAACGACGAGTAATGGGACCGCCCGACGCGTGCCTCTGTTGGGAGCGCAAAGAGCTGAGCTCGCTGTGGGGGGCTGCATGTCAGCCTCCGCGGGGAGCCGGGATTGCCTTACAGGCTTTGGGGGCAGCAAGGGGAGGAAAAAAAACTTCGGGACTGTAAGTGCAGAGCGAAAACAAAACAATCATTTCCCCTCTTAGAGCTGCCCTCAGCGTTACTCAGCTGTCTCTCGGCGGCTGGATGACCGTGGCCGGGGTTCACAAAATTCACCGAAACCCTGTTCGAGTTGAGGTACCTGTTACTGATGGCTCACGACACTTTTATCAAGCTCCATAGAATTTTCTCCTTCGTGGGGCTTTTGAGCAGATGTTTGTGTCATGCTTCTTTACCATCCAAAGTAGAGACTACAGGCTGCGTCCCCAAAAAGTCAGGAGCCAGGAGCTAGTAGGGCGTTTTCAGACATTTAACCTGTAAAGTGCGATTGCTGGTGCAAGTTTCCCTTTGGCAATGCAGTTGTAAAGCATTCGGTGAACACCGCCAGCATGCCAGGAGAACTGTGTCTCAGAGAAAGCTTTCATCAGAAGCAACTTTCTCAGGATGTCCTATTAGGAGGACGCAAGAATAAATCTTAACACGTCTTTTTACGAGGTTTTTAACACAGTTAAACGAAGACAAGATTGCATTTGAAAACTTTTTTAAATTTGGGAAAAAGTTAACACATTAAGCTTTTTTAGTTTTTTATGCTGTTTTTCTACTTCTTGCATTTGACTTATCTCTGTACCATCCTCACAGTGGTTTTGTATTGGCTATTCAAGAGACTGATATTTTTGCAGATTGCAGGTTAGTTTCTTGTCAATTTCCTTATATTGACTAAATGCATATGAAGCTCAATACTCAGTTTGGCCAAGGTTTTCTGACCAGCCATGTTTCACACCATGTTTTGGGTTGTGTAAGAGGTTTTAAATGATAAAATCTTCTTCTGTGAATTTTGCAGGTAAGCATAAGACTGAGATTCAGCTTACTCTCTTCTGCCTATGTTTTCAAAAGCGGGCAATACATGGTTGACCTTCATGCCCTGTGATTTTATTGCTTTTTAATATCTTCTGTGCAATTTTGTTTATGAAATGTTTATATTGTCTTTGTGAACCTACACAGATAAGTCTCATTCTTGGAGGAGGAAGAAATGGATCTGCCATCATTCCTTCTATTCAGTTCTGATCAATAAGTCTTGCAGGTGGTCTAACTAATGGCTTATTTAAACTACTGAGGTTGTGCTCATGCCTGGCTTGAAGCATGCAGATAATGTTGCCTAATAACATTCAAGAAGGACAATGTTTCCTCTTGTGGAATTTGAGCATTACACTCAAGCTATCACTTTTTAAAACTTGTTGCATCCTAACCATATACACTATAATTGAATTGAGTAATTTTTCTAGGGCATCTGGAGAGAAATCTAACAGTTCATAGAAAAAGGTAACTTCCATGTCAGGAACATATTCTATTACAAAATAGAGTTAATAGTGTAAATAGCAAATATTGTCATTATAGTATCTACTTCCAGTAAACACATTGAAATGGAAACACACAAGTATACAGAAAGCATGGCTGTGTAAGTTTCTGCTGCAACAGTTTAAGTAGCTAATGTTTTTTTGGTTTTCTTTTTGTTGTTGTTGTTTTTTTGGCAAGGTTTTCCTTCTCACCCCAGGTGAGGTGCTGGGTATTTAAAATTCCCTGGACTTTTGTGCTGGCCCGCACCTAGTGTGTGTATGTGCAATTATCTCTGTTCCGCTTGTTCCCATTTAACATTTCCAGTGCAAGGCTTTAATTGACTGAGCTGTTCTTTTCTAAGTCACAAGCATGTTTTCAGAAAGAGAACATTTTCTGTAGAGTTTGTGCCACCATGGACTTCTGGTGTCTTTCCTATTGGGGTGTAAATTGTTAATGAGCTGAGCCTCACTGTCCAAGATCCACCAGAAGAAAGTAGAACTTTCTTCTCTAGAAAATTGAGTTACTCTCTATTGAAATGCAAGGATGATACAAGAATTTCATGTCTGTTAGACCAAAAAAAAAAAAAAAAAGTGTAAATGATATGACTGGAATGAGGTCATAACTTGACAGAAAATATCTGAAACTGGAAAAATCATGCTTAGCATGATGAAAAATCATGCATGTGATGAAAAAACTGTCAGTGTGATAAGGAGGCATATTTCAGCTCTGTGGAATACCTTTCTTGAAAGTTTTTTTTATCAGTAGTCAATTAGATATTGAAGATGTTTAGGTTTTATCAGTATGAAATAAACCTTGGCTACTCCTTCATTTCTGGGCTTCTGCAGACTTTGGCAGCTATCACAGTAAAAGTGCCTGTGGTGAGTCTGGACCAACCACCGCAGAAAAATGTGTCCTGCTCCATATGTACTTGTGGCAAAGGCCTGTGCCTAGGAGATCTGCCCACTGATTTTATTGTCTTTATTGTGGTATTGCATAGTCTTACCTTAGATAGAAAAAGTGATCTTTAGCATCGGCTAAAATTTTGATTTCAAATCTTTGCAGATTTTTAAGATAATGAATGTGATGGTCTAAATCTAAACTATTGAGCTTAAAGCAAATTATAAAAGCTTGAACTGAAATGGCTCATTTTCCTATGTTATTTGCTAGAGAGAGTAAAGAGACATTACAGAAATAATCCTAGTATATTGTGCTCAGTTTTGTTATTCTGAGTTACCAGAAAGGGAGAAATAATTCTACTTTTGTAGCCTTATTGTTGCAAGTTGGAAATGTGAGCTGTATGGCAGGAGAGGAAAAGTAACAGTATGTGAAGAAACGATCCAAATTGCTGGTTAAGGTCTTCTCTCATTGCTCTTAGCCTGTATGTAAAAAGCCAGCTGGTAAATACTTTTTTTTTTTTTTTTTTAAGTAAAATTGTTCTCAGTTGATAACTTCTAATGTCCTTACTTCAGGTTTTTGACCCCACATTTGTTTGTTCCTCTACAAACAGCAGTACTTCAAATAAGCAGTCTTCTCCTGTTGATAATGTCTGAAATTTATTAATGAATCATCCTTGAATTTTCCTTGAAATACTTAAGTATATTTTAGAAAGTTTTAGTTTTTTAGTGCTGGGATTGAATTCTTCAAGGAAATTTCAATACGTATATGTTTTTATAGACACATCTACCAAAAAAGAAATTATTTTCCTGATTTCAGCTTCCCTTAAAGAATAAGTGGATATATTTGTTGTTGAAATTTACAATAAAACATTTCTTATGTCTTCCATGGTATTTGGAAGCTAAAATCATGTGGATTTTCTATCCTTGTAGTTCTGCTGTTCCATTGAAATTATGTAAGTGTGGTATAATTGCTACTGTAAAGCCATTGTCTGACCTTTATTTTAAAAGAATTGTCTTGTTAGGAGCAGAACTAAATGTAACTATGCAGCTGTAGGAAACAATGGTTATTCTACCTCGGAATTGTACAGTACAATCAATAAACAGGATGCCACAAAGTTCAAGCTTCAGGATTAGAACCCCACACAGAATAAGAAAACATTAGTAAATGCTTTCTGGCTAAACTTATTAGAAATGCCACAGTTGGTGTGACTTGTACTGCCAGCACACTTAAGCATCAGGTTATCCAAACCTCCTATGGCAAGTCTGAGAAATGTTACTTGAAGGTAATTTCCAAGACTTTGTTTTCTTGTCCTGATTAAAGCAGCTTGTTTTGCAGTCAACAGAGATTTATAGATTGTGCCTCTGAGAGAAGTAGCTGGCCTGTAAATTAAAGCTCCAATTGCTTTTTTCAGTGAAGTTGTTTTCAGGTTACTTCTGTGGTGTTGTGCTGAGAGAGTCTGACACCATCATGCTTGGGGAAGTGCAAGAGTCAGTCAAGCTCCACCAGCAAGAACTGCATAGTAAAGTAACTGGAGCTCCAAATTATGGGGCTATCATGAGTAACATGGTTACAAATGATTCAAAAGTTCTCTTTCAACCTCTGAAATTTTTAAAACTTGAAAAGGAGCTCCTTAGGTGAACATACATCTGTAAATAACTTAGGAAAAGTTCAAGAGAATTTATTTCTATACATTTTGGCTACAGTTTACACTTTTAAAAAGGTTATAGAGGTTAAGAGGACTGAAAATGCAAATGAAAGAGAAGGATGAGGTAGAGTTAGCAAAGAAGGACGAAGGGGAGAAATGAGCTCAAGTTCAGTAAAAAATGTAAGGTAACCCTTGAAAATGCACTGAGAAGTTAAGTAGAAATGGGCAAGGTGCATGGACAATGACTTGTAGCTGTACATTCAAAAAAATTGTGTGGTTAATATGAGGAAAACTGAGTGACATCCTCTTACCTGAAGCTACAAATTACTGATAACAGATCTATTTTCCTCTGTTCTCTGCCAACTGGAACACCAGTTCTCCCTCCAGACACTTGCATGTAGTTTTCTCTGCTGAGAGGAAACAGGGAACTGCTTACTTGGATGACAGCCTTCTTAAGGGCATTTGCTGGTATGACACTTGTTTGATCTATGGAGTCTCTATTTGGACTTGTCTGAAGTAGGAAAAAAGCAAGCATACCTATTTTACCTTCTCTTATGGGGAAAAAAACAACATAAATCCCCCACAATAAGCCAAAACAAAACAAAAAAAAAAAAACCAAAAAACCACCCAAACCCCAAACAAACAACAACAAAAAAACACCAAACAAATAAAAAAACAAACCAGGAGAATAATAATGTATTAAGTCTTGCTTTTCTCTCAGAATTGCAAACCTAGGTGTTTGCATCCACATATAATTCATTTATGTGTTGGAAAGCCAGAGGGATTTCATCTGCAAAACTACTGAGGTTTTGGTATGAATTTGACTAGTTGTGCAGAGCTCTGGAACAGCAGAAAGCTTGTGCTGTGCAGGAAGCTGATGTTTACTCTGCTGTGCAGCACAATGAGAAATCTCCCGGCTTTGGCATGTCAGGAGTGATACCAAGTCACTGAACTAGAGAGCCTTGTAGGGCAAGGCCACCTTGCCCCAAACTAAGCTAGTGTTTCTTCACTAACACTGTTTTGATGTTACATCATTTGTATGTTTTCTTAATTAGACCATGTAAATATAATCTGAGCTGTTTCACAGTGGTCATTCTATTGCCTCTTTCTCATTCTTGGATGACAGCTGGCTCCTTTTGAGATCAGGGATGTACTGTGCTGCTCTTCTCCTTTCTACTGCTGGAATTAAAAGGGGCTGTTAAAAGGCTTTGCTACTTCAACACTTAAAGTGGTAAAAATCCTTGTTTAAATGTTTGACAGACCTACAGAAAGCAGGCTGAAAATGTGGGGGGAAGGGAACCACTTAGTTTCAAAGTCAAACTCTGCTTTTGAGGTCAAGGCTTTGTGCAGGTATTTCTAAGCATAAATCCTACCCCTCCTTCTCTGATTTCTCCATTATTGGAATAACTTTATGCTTCTGGAAAAAAAAAAAAAAATTCCTGAAAAGCAACTGAGGGGGAGTTTGTGATCACTTTGAAACCATTTTCAAAACTTTTTTTTACAAAATTTCTGCAGTGTGGTATTCCATCCATTTTACAAGGGAAAACTAGGCTTGCTTAAATTTCACCTAAAAGGGAAGTTACAGATCCTGGAGGACTGTTTTTAACTGCAGTACTTCAGTAAGCTTTCCAGAGGAGTACAAGAGAAATAGTTTCAGCAATTACTCTTTGTAATTACAAAGGTACACCTAGTACCCTGTAAAGCCTTCACAATAATTTGAGCAGAGTTGTCTCTCCATATTTTATTTACTCCTAATTCCCACAGGAAAAAAACTAAAGACACAACCAAACCCCCAAACAAAACCAAACCCAAAAGTGAAACAAAGGCCTTGTCCTTCCTGGTAAGCACAGTGTGCTTCTCCTGAATCATCTGGGAAGAGGGACTGCCGGAAGGTTGTGCTGAACTCTGCAGTTCATAGAGTATCAGAGCCACTCAGATTAGAAGGGACCTGAGGAGCTTGTCAAGTCCAGTCTCTGGCTCAAAGCAGGGTCAGGCTGTGAGCTCTGAGTAGCTTACTAAGGTTTTTATCCCATGGAACTTCATAAAGGGCTAGAGACTGCACAGCCTGTCTGGAAAACCTACTCCACTGCTTGGCCGTCTTCACAACCAAAAAGGCTTTTCTTGGGTTGTGTCAGAACCTCCACTGCTTTAAGTAAAGACTACTACCTCTTGACCTCCTGCTGTGTAGGAGGTCTGCAAAGAACTTCAGTTGTTTAAAAACAATCCCATGTCACTAAGCCTTATTCAGTCATTTTACTCTGCAGGTATTGGGTATCCTTCCTACCCCATGGCAGTCTTTTTTTCTTTTTTTTTTTTTTTTCAGTCTGAACAGACACAGTCCTGTCATCCTAACAGGGTATTTGCTCTTGTTTCATGACCCTCTTGGTACTGCAACAAGGGTGGTTGCTAGAGATGGGCTTTTTTCCTTAAGTAAGCCTGTTGGGGGGTAAGACAAGAGGAACTTTCAACTCCTTTTATAAAAAGACTTAGTAATCTCTCTCATATCTGTAAGAATGGAGTTGTAGGATTCCAGATCTCCCTCCAATGTTGGGTTTATTTTCATTTATGTTACCTTGTTTGTTGAATAAAGCCCACTTCAATTTGAAGTCCCTGACTCCAGCCTGAAGTGGGATTTTCACTGTCCCTGGAGAGCCTTGGTGGCTCCTGTCTGAGGGGCAGTTGTGAGACCATCAAGGCACAATCTATCCAGAGCCTGACCAGTGAAATGCAATTCAGATGGGAGTTGTCATATCTCTACTGTGTCAGTGTAGTTCAGTTGAAAGGACATAATCAAGCAGGGGAAAGCAGCAACTAAAGACAAACCTGATCTTCAGTGCCTCTGAGATCCTTGAGTCTCTTCCTGGCAAAGGTGAGTCATGTGGTGGTTTTGTGTAAGAGGGAACAAAAAAATCTGTGCCCCGGAAGTAAGTCCTCCTGTTTGACAGAGCTGCTCCTGCTGGGATTTCTTAGCTAAGCAAGATGTTTGTGCTTCAGGGAGCGGCAGGTGCTCTGCAGGTCCGGCATGGTGGTGAGGGCATGGGGAAGTGCACCCTATCTGAAACTTAACCTGGCAATATGCCCTGAGCAGTCAAACAGAAATGCCTTAAAGCCTGGTGATGGGTTTGGAGACTTTGGTGTGAAACTGTTGAGTTATAATATTCATGTAGTAAGTGCACTGGGGCTTGTGACTGGTTTACATTACGATTGTCTGGGTTTTCTCCTTTCCTATCGATAAATAGTACGGATTGCTTGTGGCCTTATCGAATTACGATGGTTTTTTTTTTCCCTCCTACGACTCGGTGATTCTTTTTCCCGCTTCCCTTTCTCAAGCCTGCATGCCGTTCCCAGTTTCGCAGGCGGGCCTTGCTGCGGGGAGAGGGAGGCTCAGCGGGCCGGGCGTGAGGAGGCGAACCGTTCGGGGATCCGGAAACGGTGAAAAACAGTGTCCCAAGAACTCCTGGATTTGCCCCCCGGTGACGAAACGCAGCGGCGTTTTCCACGTCGTTCCCGTAACCCTTTCCTTCCCGCCCGCCCCGGGAGGAGAGGGAGGCGAGCGGGCGGGGCGGACGCGGCGCCATCCCGGCAGCGCCCGTGCGGCGCGGGCGGCGGTGCGGGCGCTGCCCGGCAGGGGGCGCTGTAGCCGCCTGCGCCGCTCCGGCGCTGCGCTGCGAGGAGCCCCCGCGTGTCCGCCATATTGGCGTCCGCGCCGCAGCCGCCGCGCGTTGTTCCTCCATCTCCTGCCGGCGCGGCCGCCCGGAGCCCGGCGCGGGAGGGAGGGAAGGAGGGAGGGAAGGGAACGCCGGCGCCGCCGGGCGGGAAGCGGGGCGAGGAGGAGACGGAAACGAGCGGGGCCCGCGTCCCCCCGCGCCCGCCCCCTGCGCCACCCGCCATGGAGAGGAGGCCGGGCGGCCCCTGAGCGAGCAGCGCACGCACGCACGGACCGAGACTTGCCCCCGCCCGGCCCGGCCCGGCCCGGCCGCCATCAGCGGAGAGAAGCCGCCCGGCTCCCGCCTCCGCCGCGACATGGAGGCTGTGAAAGCCTTTAACAGCGAGGTGTGTAACCCCCTGCCGGCGGCCTCCCCTCCTCGGGGCCGGTGAGCGGGCGGGGCCCCGGGGCCCGGCGCCTTCCCTGCCCACTCCTCGTAGCGGGGAGGCTGCGGGAACTGGGGGAGCTCCGGGGGGCCCAGGGGTGCGGGAGCGCTCCCGCAGGCCGGCCCGAGGCTCCCCCCCGGCGTCGGGCGGGAAAGGGCCGTTGTCGCCGTCCCTGGGAAGCGGGAGGGTGGAGAGGGTAATGGAGACGTCCCCCTCCCCCCCCAGCTTCTTCCGCCGTGAGGCTGGGGGCGGCTGAAGGGGAAGAATAGATCTGGCGGCGGGCTGGAGGAAGAGGAGGACGTGTGAGGAGGCCGAGGAAGAGGAGGAGAAAGAGGTTTCTTCCCTGCGCCTGGCCTGCGGTGGGGCGGGTGATGCCCGGCCAACTTCACGCAGCGGCCGAGGAGGCTGCGCTGGGCGGCGAGGGGGGTCCAGGCTCTCTGGGCACGGGGCCTGTGCCCTTCCACGCCTTCCCTCGTCTGTCCTGCCAACCTCTTCCTCCTCGCTAATTACATGTGTGTCCGAACCCCGCCAGCGCGCACTTTTGGCACCTCGTGCAGCTAAGCTTTAAATCTGGGGAAAGGAACACAAAGGCATTGGAGGTTCGCCTCCGTGTTTAAGAGTAGTATGTTCTCAGTGATCAGGATGGAAGCAGACATTCCCTACGTGCTGCACAGAGCTCAGATCCTGCACTGAGGCACTGTGCAGAGAGCGGGCTATGGCATCCAAGAACACATATATACATACATACAGGCTGAGGTCTTCGTACTGCACCTGGCTTCTCTTTTGTGCTGAGAGCTAATGTTTATTTTATTGCAAGATGGTTCTTGTGGCAGCTCCGCTTTGTTGCTCTCATTGTGAGAGTATCATTTGTATTTCGAAGTTGATGTACGAGCAAGAAAAACAAACACATGTTTTTCTTAGAAGTCCTACGTTTTACAAAGTAGTTTTTAACTTATATTGACCTTAGAAAGTATCAGCTCTCGTTACAATGTATACTTCTACAGACTGCTCCCATACTGAAGCTCCTCATTGCCCTCTCGCTAGCCCCAGCCGGGATGTGGTATGGCTTTAATGGTTTTAGGTAATGCCGTTTCATTTGACCTGGTGGAACAGTGTGGCAACCATGTTGTTGTTCTACAAACACAGTAAGATAGATTTTTAAAATGAGCAGGTACTCTCCAGTAACTCAGGAGCAGTTGTACAGCTCTAACTGATGTGCAGTTCCAGGTGTTGCACTTTATGCAATTTGACTTCTTAAGTAGAAAAAAAGCACATTGTGGCCACTAGAAGAAAAAATAAACACTATAAACTTTTATTCCTATTTTATTTTTTGATTGTCATATGTGCTATATTGTTATGTAGGGAAAAGGAAGAATCTGGTCACAAGAGCAGCTGGACATTAGTTGTTCAGAACAGTTTCCTTCTATAGACCTCTCAGTAGGAGCAGAAGTTGTCCTCTTCATGTTGAAAAGCAGCTTCTGACTGACTTGCTGAGCACTGTACTTAAGTACTGTAAAAATAAGTCTTGAGACTTAAGGTGGCAGCCTTACTGAAGAGGAGAGCTTTAGATTGTACCTCAAATTTTCTAAATGCTTAAAAAACGGTAGACAGTAGGTTGGAAAGAAAATGTAGAAGATCCTGACAGTGTAATTTTAACCAACTTATCTACTATGGTATAAATAGCCAACATCTCTGATTTAACCTCTGTCCATATTTGAATGCTGGGTTACAGTGATGGGAGGGTCTTAAAGATGCCATGACTAAATAAGCCCTGATCCTGGAAGTAAATGGTACCAGACTTGCTACAGTTAAAGAATCTCAAGTGTCATTGCTAACCACTCTTAACAAATCTGTACCCAGTGCAGAACCAAACTTTAACTTAACTTTCTGTAATTTTCTCTGGTTTAACTTACCTATATACACTTTGCAATACAGAGCTGTGAAATGATCACTAAATATTTGAATTAACTGAAGAGCATGAGTCTATGTATTGCTGTTCCTAAATGGTTTTGATTAATTTACAAAATATTGGTACTTCACTTGTAAATCCTCTTCTTTGTTTATATTGTGTTTTAAGGTCATATTAAGCTCCAGAACTGACGTCTGAGCCCTGTTTTAGAGTTTTTTTTGGCATAAGATAGATGTAAATTAAATTTAGCAGCAGATGGGACAGAATAAATTTTATAAAAACTTTTACCATACTTTCTCTGATGCAGTTTGCATTCAGTTAATAATTTTACAACAGTTTATGTTACTTACTGGTGAAAACCAGATGACACTTCGGAAGGAACATTCCAATACCGTTAAACACTCAAGTCTGTATTGTGGGTGCTTCTGAGGTTGTGTCTGGATTCTGCAGTGAAGCTAAAATAAAGGCAGCTATCCATCTTGGGAGCACAGCTAACTCCAGAACTGTGTGTGAGCTGAGCACTATCTTGTATTGTAACTATCCTTTATGGCAGTCAGGATTGAAGTGCTTAAAATAGGCTTGTCATTAATTTGATTAGAAAGAAGAATTTCAAGTTAATTTGAACAGTAACTGCTGGAAATAATGGCGGGTATTGCAGAAAGCTGTTCAGTGTCTAGTGATGATGTGTAGCACTGTCTGTGCTGTACCTAGTTGTATATATAAAATTAGTCCTAACATTTCAAGTCTTGGGAAAGTTAAATTTAAAGCTGAGAAATAATCAAGATCCTAAATAAAAAATGCTCAGTATTGTTGTCCTGTAATGATTGACATTTTCCTATTTGATTAAAACTGCTTGGCAACTGAAAATTAGAATAATATACAACTGACTTAGTATAGTGTTGAGGTAATGGTCAGTGTTTTGTACCACAGAGTTTATAATTTGCTACAGTTGGCACCATGAAGGCCTACCACTGCAGAGCCATTTTCCTCCAGGCCTCAGTTCAGGCCCTGAGTTTTTTCGGAAAGGCACAAAATCAGGTTCAAGAATAGGTCTTGACAGAAGAAAATGACTCAAGTGTTTCAAATTCTCTATATGTTCTCTAAAATATATTTTGTTAAAGAGGAATTGAAATGGACTAGAGGCAATCATGTGTATCCTCACGGTTCCAGTGCTCAGATGACAGTGATTTAATTGCAGATGTGTATAATTAAAATCCAGTATTTGTTATATAGTTGCCTCAGTGTTAAAGTCCTTGTGTCATCATCAACTCTAGCTGGCCATTGTCACATTGCTTTCAGGTACTCTACTTGAAGTTGGTTTTGAGTGCTGTACTCCACGGAGTTTTCTTGCAGTACTTGTCCTTTTTCCTGTGGCAAACCAAACTGTTTTTCACTTTATAATGTGAAGACTTTATGGAAAAAGAAGACCAATGGACTAATACACATTTCATTATTTTAAAATTTATTTCTGTGTTAACATGTAGAATAAATGTAAATAGTTTCACATTCACATAAATAGTCACAGGATTGTAATTTATTTTAGGGGGAACAGAGATCGCAAATTCATTTTTAAGCACAACACAAATGGAATATTGAAGTTATGCTTTGTTTAGCCATATTAACTGCATCTGTGAGAATTAAATAATAGGAATCTTGAAAAGAGAGCGAATTCAACTTAGATATTTATTTCTTTAAAAATTGCAGTAGTAATTCACTGTTCTGTTTCAATTAAACATAGCATTTCTAATAATTTAAAGTTTATTAATGTCTTTATTCGCATACTGGCACACATCTCTTAATGCATGAGCTTCATCAAATCTTGCTGTTCATGATGTTTACTGATAATTTTGGGTTTGCATTCTCTTCAAAAACGAAGCAAAAATATCTCCTGCATAAGCTGTGCATGCTTTGGTCAAATCATTGAATATTGTATTCATTTTGAGTTGCTGAGACTGGTACTTGCATCTTTGATTTACAGCCATTTAGAAGGTTAGTAATGGTAAAACGTACTCAGGAGAGTTAGATATCATACCTAAATTTAGAATTTACATTGTTGAATCCAGTGCACAATAATTGTTATCATCCAGTACCACAAATTTCAGCTGTATTTGTATTTGTCAGGCAGTGCAGTATATTATGACGTTGGAGAGGCAATTGAGAAAAGGACAATTGTATATTTGAAAAAAGGTAAAATAGAATGAGGCAAAGCTGCTCCCTTGAAACTCAGAAACGAAAAAGTCGTGTCTTCTGACTCCTTTCAGAAATGCCTTGTTCTCTTGAGCATGTCTTGTACGAAACGCTCCATTTCTCTTGTTTGTACAGTTGGGTGCTGATACTTTCATGTATTCGAGGAAGTTGAATAGAAAACTAAGTGTCATCATGGAGACTTGGAATATCCAACATCTTAAAGTGGGATGCACGTAAAGTGCTGTAAGGTTAAGATTGTAATTACTCTTTTTTTAAAGAGTGATGTTGGTGCCTGTGCCTTTTCTCTTCCAGGGTGTGAGAGTCATACTTAAAACTTCTGCAGCATTGCCAGGTTGGTGTTCAGCTGTTATTAACAATGAAAATGGTTGTCTTTGCATAGTTCATCATAAAGTGCACTGAGCTTTTGGTGTGCATAATGCTTTTGAGAGTCAAGTAAGATGATACATAAAGTAGCTATTGCTACTTTTGGATTCACTTGTCATTCTGAAATTGATCAGTGGTAGGGACATAGCAGATGCTGATAATTTACTGGTAATGCTGTTGTCTCTATGCTTTCTTTGCACTTAATATTATGTTGGCCACCTTTATCATGACAATTCTTTGGAAGGCTTATTTTAAGGGTCAGCGAGGAGCAGTTCAATGGTCTACAATTTCAGAAACGTGACCCTTGGAAATGACCCACATTTTAAATACTGGGCATTAGGGTAGGGGTGCAAAAAACTACAGAATGCTAAACTAAATATTCTATTTCAGACTGCTTTATTTAAATGGAATATTCTAAGTCAACGAAGAAGGTTTTTCATGAAAGAATGCCAGTTGATGCTAAAAAAAGCTAAATGGTATGCCTCATGAAGATGCTAAATGGAGATTGATGCTGAATAACTGGGGAACGTAGGAAAAAAAGGGATGCTTTATAGAATAAGCAGCCAGGGTTTTGATTAGTGCAAGTAGATACTAGCAGTTATGTTAAGGAACAGTGAAAAGACACATAAGCTACTCCCTGTCAAGATATTTTTCTTGGATTCTGCTGCATGTTTCATGTTGGCCAAAGCACCTGACATATCTGCAGGATATTTTTTTCCTAGCTGCTGTGACAATGACAAAACCTGTATCTGTTTTCTCTGTCACTGTTTTTTACTAGCCATAAAAAAGAGTATGACCTGCTTTCATATCCTCTGCTGTTTAAAAGACTGCAGCTGTGATAGGTTTAAAGCTTTCTTCTTTTTTTTTATCTGATACCCCATTTATGGTCTGATACTTGTATATTTTATTGTAGCAATTGGGACGTAAGTTTCTGGTTTTCTTTTGTCTTTTGTTAGAAGAAAAAGTGATACGTGCATTCATCTGCATGCAGACATTCATACATCTGAAAAGTTGTTTCTGTTTTTCATTCTTATTCTCTGGGGTGGATGTGAAAAATATCTTCCATTTTACTTTGCTGTATAATCCTTTAGTATTTCTCAAAAAAAAGCTTGAATATTTATATGAATTTCCTTAAGATGCAACAAAATATGTAAGAACTTGTTAGTTTCCTGTTTACTGTCAGGAGCATTAGGAGCAATATCAGTGAAATATAAGTAATTTGACTCTGTTGTTTCCCAGCAAGAGGTAAACTTTGCTGGCTCTCAACAATTTTTTTTTTTTAAAGAGTGTGGGGAAAGAAAGTCCTTTTCTCTTCAAGATACAGTAAATATTAAATTGATGTTCACCTGGTTAAATATCTCCATGCGTGCTGAATAAATATTTGCAGTTTTAATATAACACTTTCAAAGACTGATCTGACCTTTGATTTTCATCGGCCACAAAACATTGACTTCTGGCCTTGTAAAGACATGCTCATGGCAAGTGTGTGTTAAAGGCCCAAAATGTTAGGGTTTGGTTTTATTTTGGTGCATCTCTTGTTCAAGAACCTCCTTTCTTTAGTGAAATAGTATAGTACAGACATTGATAGGTTTTCAATCTTAGATGCATAGACTTTAAATTTGTTCTTAAACTGTGATCAAGATCAGATCCTTGTGAGCCTGGAGCAGTTGGGTAACTCTCCAGATTCTGCAAACTCTCTGGAGTTGTAATTGGATAGTTAGAAGTATTGATTCTACTTGCTACTCATTTAGAGAGCAGCGAGCCATTTTGCACTTTAAAACAAATGCCCTTCTGAACTCTTGTAATTTCAGATCCTTTGGTTGTCACCTGCTTACCAAAATTATACCTGGGGCTGCAATCTTTGACAGAGTACTTGAAATTATCTTAACAAGTCTTGTTTGAATTTGCCACTATTTGAGTCGTGCCCCATCCTTTACAAGGCCTGGAAGTGTTCCAGGCTGAGTTGGATGGGACTTAGAGCAACCTGGGCTAGTGGCAAGTGTCCCTGCCCATAGCAGGGAGGTTGGAACTAGATGACTTTTAAATCTCTTCCAACCCAAACCATTCTATGACCAACAGTTTGTTTTCCTATGGCAGTTGTAGAAGTGGAGTCTAGTAATCCAGAAGGCTTTCTTACAGGAAAAAAAGCCATTCAGAAGAAAAGTTTTGGACAAGGAAGGTTTAAAAATGCTTTGAGGTACTTAAATTACTCCCATAAGAAAGTTTTTTCACTTAGGAAGAGGTCTTCTGTTTTCTTGTCTGTAAAATTGGTTCATCATTTTACCTCTGGACAGCCACCAAAAGATTCACCCTGAGTGTTTCCTTGAGCCTTGGTTACAGCCCACATTCATGGCCTCAGCAGCCACTGGTGTAACTCCACTCTGAGGCCTGGGAGAGTGGTGCATAACTGGCTGTTCATATGTGCATCCAGAGTTCAGTGAGCTTGACTTTCAAAGTTCAAAAACAAAAACAAAAACAGCTTTTGAAAAAAGTTCAAAACGATATTAGTCCTTGTTCCTGTTGGGAACTTTTAGTAAGTTGCCACGTGTGTTTCTAGTCTTCCATTTTTATTTTTTTTTTTTACTTCTTTGGAGCTACTTTTCTGCAGTATTTCTTGGGGACACTGGCAACAGCAGTAGTTGGTTAGTTATTTTGTTAACCTTGTTCAGGAGCTGCTTCTACACTTTAGGGTACATGTTCCTTAAGGCAAAACGTGATGTCCAGTTGCTGTGGTACTAATATTCATTTTACCTATTCTTGCTGTATGCACTCATCAAAAGGAGATTATTTTTATAAATACAGTTTAAAATGAATTGTTAATATTTGGAGGAAGCAAGAAGAAATGAGTGCATTGTCACTGTGTCCTTCTCTCTATCAGATTTATCCCTACCAGAAATGCCTATTTCTTGTACTAGCCTGCTGTTTCTGTTGTTAGGCTTTTGGGAAGTGAGCTGCCATTTGTGCAAAGGTGACTACTGTGTATATACAACAACTTACCATTTCGTTTCCACTTCTTTTTTGCAAGAGTTTGCCTACATAACTTAGCTGGTTTTACTGGGTACAGTTTTTGATTGCATGAAGTTGTTCTTTTCTCCTGCCCTTGGTTGTATGAGTGGGTGGCTGATGCTTTGACATTCAGAAATATAATGCACATGTTTAATTTACTAAACTACGTGTGTGGAAGGTGAGGCTTGGCACCTTTGTTAATGTGTTTGCTGTTGATGGTTTTGAGGGTTGGCAGAGAGTGTTCTGGTTCCCATTTAAAATGAAGGCACAAAAGAAGGTGTGCCCCAAAGAAGAGTGGCAGAGCTGAGGTCCAGGAAGCAGTAGTAACAAGGAATGGTGGTTTGGGTGGATGGTGGCTGAGCAGTAAAACGGTGGAGGGTAACAACACCTGAGTCCTTGAAGCCACCTATTTTTGTAGATTTGGGCTTTTTTATTATAAGGTACTGTTTATAAAATTAGTTTTGAAAGATTGAAGTGCTCTATAAAAAATTGTAACAGCTGAACAAGGTGCAGTACCTTTATGCAAGGAAGTGAATAGCTGTCTTACATATTTGAATTGGAATTTATTATTAAAATAGCATGCATTTTTGGGAAAGGTAATTTAGAAGGTCCATCATCTTGAGCGGTTCAGTCTAGGGCTCAAGTGTTTCCAAATAATTAGTTTAAACTTGAGTGGTAAGGCTTTCTTTTTTTTTTTTTCTTTTTTTTTTCTTTTTTTTTTTCTTCAGTATTTATTAGTTACTTTCAGAAACTTAAGTAGAATTAATTACATGCATTCTTTCCTTTCTACCCTATTGTTTTTTTTCTGTGAAGTGCAAAATACTGTAAATTGCTCTCGCTTTAAAACTCTTGGTTTAAAAATGTTGGCCTTGTGGCAGGACTTTATGGAGCTCTCAGTGCATAATTTAGAAATTAGTATGATAGATAAAAATACAGTCCTCATATTTTGCTAGTGATGTGATTGCAGTTTTAAAAAGATAAATAATCGAACTTATAAATGTTTTTGACTTCAGAGGATAAGTCCAAAGAGCTTAGAATATATTAACCAGATTGTTGGAACCCAGTGGAAAGACCTGATGAAATCAAAGTCTTTCAGAATACTGAATCTCCTGGATATATTAGCAAGACAAAGCTGATTCACATGAAAAGAATAGCTTCAGAAATCATGTTGATCTTCAGAACTTGGTTACCAGATATGCAGTAGTAACCACTTGCTTCTTAATTTTCACGAGTATAAAGTGGAGCACTTAAGCACTTAACAGGAAGTGAAGACTATTTATATGACAAATATACTGGTTGGAGAAATCCAGTCCTATACAAACTGTGATTATTTTTTAAATTTTGAATCATCAAGTTTCGTTGTGGATGCAGGGGTTTTAAGCTATATCGAAGGAGATATTTTGAAATCAACACAACAAGACAGTTTTTGTCATGAGCTCTAAAAACAGTTGGCAGAGAAAACATGTGAGTCTGTTTTTTATAATGTTTAAGATCCTTTCATATATTTCATATCTCAGAATTGTAGAGGTGTGGTTGTAGTTAAGGCTTCTCTAAGGCTTTTAACTCTGTTATGCCACACCTTACCAAACTAGTGCATTGGAACAAGGACAGAGGGTACTTCTCCACTGTGGGCAGCCCCCAAGCTCACCTCTGGAAATCTGTGAAGACAGACATTGTGACAGAAGCTGATACATTTTCCTCTTGATCTAGAATTAGCTATGTACTAATGATAATATGTTAATGATGGAAATTAGCCATATGGCAGGAAAGATGAGAAAATTGCTTGAAGTGAAATGCTCCCATTATTTTCCTTGTTTTCTTACGTGATACTCATCTGTATCTTTTGATCAATCCTTGCTTTCTGTTATTGCGAATTCAGGCATTGGTGAAGTGCTCACTCTTACCTTCCTATTTCATTTGGTCCATTTAGGTCTTTCTAAGCTTTTTGTTCCCATGCAGCAAACACCCCAAGTTACCATGAAGAGAAAAAGGGGAATTGTATTTTATGACTTCAAAATAGCTGAGAGCAAGTGGAGTATGTTCTAGAGACTATCTGAAGTAAGCATCTGTTTTGGAGCTGTGTGGAGTTCAGGAAAGTGGAACCAAATCCAGGTGGTTTCTTTAAATTCCAGTTTTATGTTCATCTTTGTACAAAGCAGACTGTACCAAGAGAACTTAGAAGCTCTCTTTGAAAGGAGTAATGGTGAGGGTTTAAAGAAAATTTTAAATCGGCTGGTGGCTCAAATATGTAAAAACTAAAATGGAATTTCGTCATTCCATCTCAAATTTTTTGGGTTCAGTAAACTTGAAAGTCATAATAGTGTTTCCTTAAAAGAAGAAGGAGAAGCACTACACAAATGCAGTGGTGGTTACACCTGACTTCGTGTGCTTTGGTATCTGATGGGCTGGAGGGTTTGCTGTATTACCTTTGCATCTTACTTCACTTGCTTGTGCAGTAGTTGGCATGAATATTTAAATGTCCTCTGTAAGCATAAACAGTGGTGTGTAATGCAACTGATGTGTAGGGAGGGGCTGAGTTTTTCATGTGAGTGTCATTGGTTGCTTTCAATTTTTTTTTAAAGGAACATGAACTTAAATATCAAGAAAATTGACTATTACTTTATGTTAATTAAAACACACTTGTCATGCACTTTGGTTTTGAAAACAGTTGTATTGAAGTAGTTGCTGTTGTGTTGCAACCCACTCATTCTGTACTTTTTTAATGTTGAATTTTGGCAACTCATCTTGGTTGATAACTGAAAGAACTTTTTTTTTTTTTTTTTTTTCTTCCAAACTGAAATACCTTATGCTGAAAGGAGCATCTGCCATTCTGGTCATCCTGCATGCACATCTATGGTATATATTTAAACATTTTTATGCAGCACTGAGGGTAACAAAGACCTGACAGGCTTTAAATAACAGTTCTCATAGGTAGGTCCTACTGAGCATCAAGTTAAAATCCTACTCCCTGAGAGATGAGGGCCTGCAATTTGCGTAACTTTTCCAAGAAGTTAAATTTCAGGAGGGTGTGTAAAATGTAACTTAGAAATTTGTTGATAAGTGTCCTTTTTTTTAAAAGCAATAAACTACAATACTCTTTTCTTGTTCTTCACAGTGTGGTGATATTTAGTGAGCGATTCAGTGATTCTGTATTTCCAATTGGATTTAATTTATTTTAATGCTATTGAAATATGAAAGAAGTTAACCTCATTTATTAATTTAGTATGTATTTGGCTTGACTTCTAAGTATTTATTTTGATTTTTTTTGCATTGAAATTGCAGATACTTGTTAGTATATATGATGTCTGGTTAGTGTCATGTCATTATTTGATGTCTTTCTAATGTTGTGTCCTGGTAGCAGCCAGAGAAAACTTCAAAAATATTTCTGTGGAGAGATTTGTAACTGATACCCCTCACACTGGTCATAATCTCATACTTAGGAGATGAGCTGAGTCCTGGTTTATCAACATCAACATGTTTATTCCTTTAGCTGCTGTATCAGTGTTACAGGGATTTGTCTGTGTGAATATCTGTTCCTTTGTATCTCATGAGACTATAGGTTGTTCACAGCTTTCAAGCCTTCTAAAATCATGGCAAAATTATATGAAAAATTATTTCCTAGCTGCTTTTCTTGTCTTTATAGGATGTGGCAGAGGTATTAAAAAAAGGATATATTATTTATGAAACTTCTAAAATTTTAATAAAGTTAGTACTTCTTTCTATTTTTTATTCAAAGTTTTGGTACAGGAACAGCTGTCTTGCTCTTTTGCCTATTGAATAAGAGCACTGAAAGATGTTGGAATTAAGTCCTGGGCTTTGTAGAAGTGCAGTGTCCCATTGCCTTCCTCAGATATGTGTAGTAACTTGCTCTGCAAGTGACTGCCCATCCTCAGGGATGGAAGTTCATGTGCATGATGTCTGGTCTTCACTTGAGATGTTTTAGGCTGTAGCTTACTTAGCTGCGTGTAATACTGCCTTGTAAACTACAGCTGTATGCAGTAGTTTGCTTTTTACAGGCATTTGCAGTAGATTTCACTTTAAGTACTTCTTTAATTATGATTGCAATGATAAAACTATTGTTTGTGACAGTGAATGATGAAAATTTGAAATATGCTGATAAATTCCCTGCTTTCAGTAGGCCTTCTCTTGAAGACCACTTTTCTTAACATAATTAAATAAAAGAATACAGAGCAGAAATTCACTGCTTTATGTATGGCATCAGCCTGATCTTTTGCATTTCCCCCCAGTCCCAACATGTAATTCATATAGCTCATTAGATCGTTGAGCAAACCTTTATTTTTTCCCAAAGTTTGGAAAGAGGGCTTGGTTTATTTAAAATTATATTGGGGAAAAGGAATATTAACAATGCTGCTAACCTTTATGTACACTGGAATATGGCCTGTTATTTAGTGTCTTAGCTCTCCCCATCATTACTTTTTGCTGTACAAATCATTATACTGTTTTATCAGATAGAGGAAAATACAGATTGTGAATATAATTAACTGGCTTTAATTGCTGGCCTGGTCCTGAGACGTTGATGTACATTTCTGTAGGAAAGAGACAGTCTTAGAAACCACTTTTAGCACTATTACTTTGATCATCTTTAAGACTTCTAATGCTATCTGTGTAATAAGCTGTTATGTGCTTTACATGGACATTTGGCTGTCATCTGATTCTTACTTTGCAAGAATATGACCCTGGGAATTGCTTTCATTGAGGTAGATTGGGATTTGTAGCCAGTATATCTTTGTGCACTCATTTTGTCCCTGAAGTGCTATTCAGGTTCAGGTCTTCCCTGTAAGGTTTTCCTGTGATTTATATTTAGTATTTAATTAAACATGCTTATTTCTGTCAAAGGCTTATTGATTGTCCCCCACCTAATTATCAAAATGCCAGTGTGTGTAGGACATGGTTGGATGGAACCGTGATACAGGAAACCAGCGAAACAACTTCCCCCCACAGAAATTCACTGTAAATTTTATCTGGTGTTTTCTTCAGCTTAAATGGGTTGAGAAGATTAATGTTGTTTTGTATTTGTTGGCAATGTGTTTGGAGCTGAGCATGTTCAGTCATCTAAAATGCTTGAGGCAGGCAGAAAAGTCTTGTCCACAGCTTTCTAGAATAAACTGATAGATGGTCATTGACAATGCTACTCCTAACTGTGCTGTCTTGAAAAAAACACTGGCATTTTTTACAGTAACTTGAGAGTATTCTCTTTACTTTGGCTATGCTTTTTCTCTCAGAGGAAAATAAAATTATTCCCAAAGATCAAACGAGAATCATGTGTTAATGCTCTTTCTGGCTTCATTATTTAACACTTGTTTTTTCAAAACCTGAGCTAACAGTTTGAAAATGGTTTACCTTACCAGTACAGTCAGACTCCTTGTGGCTTGTCAATGGTTGTGAAACTCTTGCCTCATCCCCTCTTGTTCTTCCCTCCACATTCTGAAGAATTTTAGTCTTTGTTCCATCCTTGTCCTTGTGTGATAATGCCATCTGCATTTATAGAGAAAATGTTTCATCTTTAATTTTCGGAGTAATGTGCTGTAGTTCAAGAGCAGACAGCACGAAACAAAGCTTTGTGTAAATTTTTAATGTATATTTGCAGTTTTGTTGGGGTTTTTTTTCAATCAGGGTTTAACCTTTCAGTTTATTGTAAGTCACTCCATCTTATCTGAAGCAGCATTCTCCCAGATGTTGTGTTTGTGTTGCAGTGACTGCTTAGGAGAGTCTTTGTGTCAGAGTGACTCTTGGGTGAATACATAGATCACTGGAGCAGTGCTCTTTTCTGGGCAAATATCAAGAGACTGTTTTTTCTCTCTAAATGGTAGGATAGATGGGAGATAAATTTTGGGTTGATTGTGATCAGCATATTCTTTTTTCTGCTGCAAAATCAGTTACTAAATGAATAGGAAAAATAACTTGTAAAGGGGTTTTTAATTTAGGTTTTATTATGTATGTGCATCAGGAGGTGATAGATGTGCAGTGTTTGGAGAGAAATTCTTAGTGTACATTTTAAAAAGAGACTCCACACTGTGTGGTGCTTTCCACAGCAATGCCTCAGATTTCAACAGCAAATGTCTGTACTTGGTGCAAAAACATTCACTTTGCAAATCCTTACAACAAGTAACTTAGGAAGATAGCTAGAAAAAAACAGTTTTAGTTGGTGGTCAAATATCTTTCAGTAATAATCAGACATTTAAAGATACTGATAAGTTTTTGCCTGTGAGGAAGTGTTTCGTATGAGTTGATGTATATCCAGAAAAGCAGTAAGTGGCAAGGGGTTTTTTCATAATTCACACAATCATATGGTAGCTCAGCTCTAAAGCATGTTTTTCTGAAGTTTACATATGGGTTTCTGTCTGCTCACTTTCTTTGTTCTTCCAGCTTGTAAATGTGAAGTAGCCTCTTTCAAAACCTCTGAAACTTCTGGTTTTATCTGGCACTTGAAGATGACAGTGTTTCACTTTCGACCCTCTGAAATGAACTGTATTTCTACTGTGAAAAAAATGCAGCTGCTTGATGTGATAAGGCCCGAACTTCATTTGAATAAGACCTTTTAAATGGAGAGCTATGTTTTATGCTAAAATACAGATAGCTGACTGTAATTTATACAGTTATTTAAAAGAGGGTGTGTTTCATTATGGTATCAGGGCACAGACTTAGCAAGTTCATGGTGACAGTTTAGGTTCTGAGTCAATTCCCTCTGGGGCATGCCAGAGCTACCCTTCCAGGCTGAGGACAACCACATTGGGCAGTTTGGAACCACATCGACCAGGCTGACTCTTGCTTGCTCTCCCTGCTCATCTCATGTGGTGTGCTCCTTGGGTGAGGAAGATCCTTCCCAGTTGATCTTCACTACTGAGGTTGTATTGACATATACCTCTCCTTTGTAATCCTGTTCACCAGCTGAAGAACTTTTGTTCTTCACTTGAAAGCTTCTCCACAGTTTTAGTTATCCCTGATGATTTCATGCCGACCTTGGAGATTGTACAGTTGAGAGTGCCCTGTAGGTTAGTACTATTGCCTAAATAATGTGGGTCTGAATGTCCATTTACTGCATTTACTACTGAGATTTTTCTGGTTTAGTCCTGAGTTGGTATCTTCAATGCAATCTCTCATGCATCAGCAGATCTCTGCTGAATGGCAATAGCCAGCTTCAAAGCCAGTGTCCAGTACTTCCTGTGTACTTGGGCTTAATTTGTCTGCCTGATTATTACTTGGTAGTGTCACTGATGTTCCTCTTCAGCTTTTGACAGTCTGACTTTATCCTAACCAGAATATAGGTGACAGCAGACACAAGTGGGTTCTATTGGTTCCCTTTAGCATGCACCAAATGACTGTTCATTCAAATTGTTTGCTGGCTGTATTTAAGGGGTAATTGTTTGGGTTATTTGTCATGCAAGGGCCTGTTTAGGGAAGCTTGGTTTCGTGGGAGCCTTTTGTGAGAGATCTTTGGTAAATGTGTTTTGGTGGTCCAGTTGGTTTTATATCAGTGATTTCTCACTGTGCTCATGGAGTCGTTCAAAGAAGAGCAATATACTGAGATGTGGCTTTTCCTTACAACAGCTGCATGGATCATGAATCAAAGCTGCCAAGTCTTTCATTCTTGAGTTCTGTTCTAATACTTCATTATTTTTCACATTGTGAGCTTATTTACCTTCTTGTAAACACACTTCTGAAGGATTCTGGTGTGAGATCAGTTTTGCTTTAGTGTGTAGATGTAAAAAAAAGGGGGGGGGGTGGTGGAGGGTGGTATCTTTTTCTGTAAGGCTTTATCTCCTTTGAGTCCTCCTGTAAGTGCTGATTGTCCTGGACAAGCACTGCAGTGGATTTGCTAATCCTTCTGTCTTCCAAAAAGCGCTGATTTTCATGCTTTCTCCTGTTCATTTCTCAAACTTGATTGCACTATCTTGCATGTACATTACCAGCCAGAGCTTATGGTCACTCTCACTCCTCCCCATCCCTTTGAATATTACTGCTGATTTTCTCAAGTGTATCCTTTTATTTCAGAGAGTTTTCCTTGGCTTTACTATTTAGCCATGTTGCGCTTTTTTTTTTTTGGTTTATTTAAAGACTTCTTTTATGTGAGGGCAAGCCATTAACTTCTGCACATGAGCATGAGTGTCTTACAAAACTAAGGCACTGGTCTTAGAGACCAAACTAGTTTAGCCAAACATCTGTAGGAAAGGGTATACAGGAAAAATAAAGCTAGGATATAAACACAAATTTTTACAATAATACATGTGTCTTTAACTCCTTTTTCTTCAAATTCCAAGTGTCTTAAAAGGACCATCTATGCTGGAAAAACAGAAGTTTTCATTACTAGGGAGTCAACCAAGTCTTGCTTCTCTAGTCAGCCTAACAGTAAGAGAAAATAAATTTGATGGATGGACTGTTTGATGGATAAGGAGCTGGCTGCATGTCAGTATCCGAAGAGTTGTAGTTAATGGCTGCAGTGTCCAAATGGAGACCAGTGTGGTGTCCTGCAGGTGTCCACACTGGGATTGATACTATTGAATATCTTTTTTGATGACATAGGCAGTGGGATTGAATGCAACCTCAGCATTGAGGTGGAATTGGTACACTTGAGGGATGGCATCCAGAAGGAGCCTGACAGGCTTGAGGAGAGGGTCCATGCAAACTTCATATTGAACAAGGCCAAGTGCATGGTCCTTCTGCACCTGGGTCAAGGCAATCACCAGTCTTTTTTGAATAAACTTTTCAGAACAAAATGTTTTGTAGTAAATTAAAAGCTTCTTAAAGACAATTAAGGAAAATAATTTTTGAAGAGTTATTTCTTTTCTTGTCTTATTCCAGGTACTAAATTTGGGATCTGTGAGTTTTTTAAATGGCTGTTAAAATCTGTAACAGATGTATCCATTGTCCAAAAAACCTCTCTCTGCAGAAGTACTGTTTTACTCTTTATATTGATTCCCTTCCACCACCACCTTTCCTCCTTGAATTATCAGTCCTTAATGCTAAATTTGCCTCTTTGCTACCTGGAATAAAGTATTGGGATGTTGGCAGCAACCCATGTTATCCTGTTGGCTTTTGGCGTATTCCTGTTAAGGGGTGCTGAGATACCTGAGTGCAGACAGCCGATGTCTCAGAGTCAGTTGTGTGCAACTCTTGCTTGTTTCCCAGCACTGTGTAGTGGCTCCCTTGATGCTTTGAACTGCCCCATTAGGGCTCAGTTTATTTCAAAGCTGATGGCCTCGTCAGGTGTGGTGCCTGTGAGTACCTGTGTGAGTCAGTGGTTCTTCCTCCTTACAGTTGTGTGTGTTGCAGGTGAAGGAGCTCCTGTGCCAGTCTCATCTGGGACTGTTTTTGTACTGACAAGGTTGGCTTCTTGAATATAGGCTGATTTCACATTTGCTCATGTACCTGTAAATTACTTTAATTAGTATTTTGGGCTTGGAAATGCTGACCAGGAATAACCAAAATGACTCTGCTAAGAAACAGTATATAAACAAAAAGTTTCTGGTGCTGTAGTGTTCCCAGAAGTAGTTAAGCTGTAGTTGCACAACATCCAGCCAAACAGTAGCCAGGATGAGTGATTACATTTTGGTAATTACCTGTGAGTAACTGGAAGCTGAACAGTGAGCTGTAAAGCTCACTGTCTCCCACAGCACACTCCTGGAAAAGCTGGCAGCCTATGGCTTGGACAGGGGCACTCTTTGCTGAGTTAAGAACTGGCTGGATGGCCAGGCCCAGAGAGTGGTGGTGAATGGTGCTGCATCCAGCTGTCACCAGTGGTGTCCCTCAGGGGTCTGTGCTGGGGCCAGTTCTGTTCAATATTTTTATTGACAACATGGATGAGGGCATTGAGTCTTTGATTAGTAAATTTGCAGATGACACTATGCTGGGAGTGTGTGTCGATCTGTTTTAAGGTAGGAGGGCTCTGCAGAGAGATCTGGAATGGTTGGATGGATGGGCAGAGTCCAGTAGGATGAACTTTAATAAGTCTGGGTGCTGAGTCCTGCAATTTTGGCCACAATAAGGCCCTGCAATGTTATAGGCTGGAGACAGTGTAGCTGGACAGTGCTCAGGCAGAAAGGGACCTGGGGGTTCTGGTGACAGCAGCTGGACATAAGCCAACAGTGTGCCCTGGTGGCCAAGAAGGCCAAGGGCATCCTGGCCTGTATCAGGGATAGTGTGGCCAGCAGGAGCAGGGAGGTCATTCTTCCCCTGCACTGGGCACTGGTCAGGCCACACCTCGAGTGCTGTGTCCAGTTCTGCCCCCTCAGTTTAGGGAGGACGTTGAGATGCTTGAGTGTGTGCAGAGGAGGCAACGAGACTGGCAAGGGGCTTGGAACACCAGTCCTGTGAGGAATGACTGAGGGAGCTGGGGGTGTTTAGCCTGGAGAAAAGGAGACTCAGAGGTGACCTTATCACTCTCTTCTACTGTCTGAAAGGTGGCTGTAGCCAGGTCGAGGTTTGGTCTCTTTCTCCAGGCAGCAACTGACAGAATAAGAGGACACAGTCTAAAGCTGCACCAAAGGAAGTACCGGTTGGATATTAGGAAAAAGTTTTTTACAGGAAGAGCAATAAAGTATTGGAATGGTCTGTTCAGTGGATTCACTATCCCTCGAAGTGTTTAAACAAGACCGGATGTGGCACTTGTGCCATGGACTCGTTGAGGTGTTAGGGCTGGGTTGGACTCGATGGTCTTGAAGGTCTCTTCCAACCTAGTGATTTTGTGAAAACAGAGAAGAAACTGATTGGAGGCTCTTGGGTCTTTTTGCCTCTTTTCTCCCTTTCCCCCATAGTGGTGAAGAGCATTCATATACCTACATTTTAGAAATGTATTGCTTTTTATTGTGTGAGCAGCATGTAAATAATTCAGAATACTTTGCAACAGCAATTAGCATTAGCATTAGTGAGGAGTAGTAGCAGTTGTTTTAAAAATGGATGTCTAGCTGTGAACTGGTTATAATTTCACAGTTTTAATGGGAATCCTTTCAAGCTGAGAAGGCAGACACTTATGCTTGGACAAACCAATTTTTTTCACTTTGTGTTTTGACAGCTCTAGGAGGTTTTGGTTAAAAGTGGTTTTGACAGGAAAGGATAGAACAAAAGAATCTCATGTTTGCAAGGAGAACAAATCCTTGTCTCTTGGAAACTCAAGTATGATGAAAGAATATCTACTTTTTACCTTCAATGATAAATCATTATAAGCAACTTGGGGCACATGACTTATATTTAGGATTGTCTAATCCTTTCCACTGTGTGATCCTGTTCACTCTTAGAGTTTGTTTTATAAAATATAAACAATTCTGCAACTGTGTTTTCTGAGCTAGCAGTTTGCCACAAATTGAGCAAATATTAGGAGGTTAAAAATACTTTAAATATCTGTATGGGTTCATTATGTTGCATTTCTCAGGCTATATAGGAGAGGAGAGGGGTTTTGACTTTGTTTCTGTTTCACTTACTGTTCCATGGAAGAACTCCAATTCTTCCTGTCCCTGGGAAGGAAATAAAAATTCAGTTATAGATGATCATTCCTATTATCAGAACTCCAATTTTGAACTAATATGCTTCTAAACGTGTTGGAAACAAAAATAGATCAATATTCACAATAATCATCCTTAAATCTGGTTTGGCATTTTGTGTCTGCTCTGTTTCTGTCTGAAAGTAGCAAATATCAGCCAGTGCCTTCTCTTATAACACTTAGAGCTGAAGGAGAAAAGAACAGCATTTTGTTCAAAATCATATATTGTGGGTAAGTGGAGATTTTCACAGCAAGTAAATAGCCCTGGGAAGGAGTTGCTTCTAATTACAACCCATCAGTCATAGCTGTGAATTTAGTTAGTGTAAAGTTTCACTGGGCAGCAAATTTCTGATGAATACTTCTCATGCTGGCTTGCTTCTTCTGGGAGATGTATGTACCAGTCAAATGAACCGAGTTAATACTGCATCCAGGGAGAGCATTGTTGCAAAATTACACTGCCTGTGTGCTGTGGTTGTTTTGCTGGTTAGATATTAGTGAAGTTAAGACTCTCTACTTGAAATTGAGAACACCGCTGGTTTTTTGCTTAAACATTTGCAATACTTCTGATATATTACTTTCCTGAGTTAATACAGTGAATGAAGGAAGCCTAGACTTTTTTACAGTCTGTTTTAAGTGTCAAAATTGCTAAATGCTCATGCTCACTGGGCTTGATTTTGTTGTTGTTTGTTTGTTTAATGGAAAATGAAAATACCTGATCCAGCAGGCATATGATGATGAATATACTACGTTAAGGTCTTGATACACTTCCATAAAGGTATTCAAGTATATCAATGTCTTTGCCCTGGAGAACTTAATAAAAGCTACAATATTTGCATGTTGTAAGTATTTATTTTGTAACTTCACTTGAAATGCCTCCTGTATGTAGTGGTGGTAAGGCTAGGTGAATATATAGGGACCATTGCCAAGAAAAACCTGTTCTCCATAAGCATTTTGAAACTTGTATTATGCCACTGAGCTTTTTTTTTTTTTTTCTTAAATGGAAATGTCTTTTCTTGCTTAATACGTAATGTCCACTGAAAATCAAAAATGGTATTTTTCTTATGGAAAAATAATGTATTCTGGTTACAACTTCAGATTATATTTCTGATTTTTTTTTCTTGCAGTTGTACTCGCTAAATGATTATAAGCCACCCATTTCTAAAGCTAAAATGACACAGATCACCAAGGCAGCAATCAAGGCTATAAAGGTATGAAATAAGTTAACTTCTTTTGACCACTTTTACATTTCTCATATATGTCAGAATAATTTCATGTAATAGTCTAAAGAATATGCTTCAGAATTTTCCACCTCCCCTGTGTGTACAATTTCCAAGTTATGATCATATGTGATATCTGGGAATGCAGCAGAAGGCTAAAAGTGTTTTGTGACTTTCATTTGCTGGTTGTCATATGTGAGAAAGAATTACACCAATTTGACTTTATCTGAATTCTATCAGATCTGAAAGACAGGGGAAAAAAAATTTCCTTTTAAAACTCAGTTTAAGAAGGAAACACTGACATGCTTGTTACTACAGTTCACCCTTCCTTCTCCCCTCTCTCCCTTCCTCCCTCCCCAGAATTTATGCATGCCTTTGGATCAATACAACTGTTCATTTTTCTAAATTCCTAGCATAGCTTTTCATGGATATTGTTCATAGACTTCAGTTTTCCTGTTGCTTGGATACAAATTGTTTTTAAGTTCTAGTTTTCGTGCACTCATTAAAGATTATTCCTGCCACAAAGTAAAACTGATTGCTAAACAATGGCACAGCAGAAAAGGTTCCTGAAAAATGGTGAAGGAAAGAAGTATGCCACTAGTGTTAAGCATTAAAACAAATGGAAGCTCAGTGAAAGTTGGAGAGGTAGAAAAGAGGACAGACCAAACTTATGCTCTTTCTATTTACATTCCTTTGCTGACAATGCAGATATGTTTTGAGGTAATGAAATCCGTATTTGTGTTTTGCGTAATTGGGAAAGAGTAATTTGATGACTGAAGAGGGAAATTCAGTGGCTTTCTTAAGTATGTCTCTGTAAGTTAAAGTTAAGTTGCAGTATAATGGAAATGCTTAAAACTTGTATTGAACTCAAACAAGTAGTAAATCATAACAGATGGTTCTATTAATTAAGCAGTTAAATGATACCAAAATGTTTTATTGTGAAATCAACTTGGAAATCCTACTTCCACTCTTGTCCGATGACAACATTTAATTGTGTAAAGTGGTTATCTCAATTATTAACATGATTTAGAGCCATTATGATTATATGTGAGATTTAAAAAAAACAACTCCACAAAAGACAGGCCAGCTTCAAAGAAAAAGTATGCAGTAGGTGCTATTATTTATGAAATGCAGAGAAGTTCCATGTTAAGTAACATTAGGTGAGCATCTTCAGTCGTGTACAGTGAAATAACTGTTTTGGTGGAGCAATTGTTATTCTCCTAGGTCTCAATAAATATGCATGCTATTCAAAAAATCCAGTGTAAAGAACCTTCAAGAAAAAGAAGAAACATTGATATTAGCTCTTTTATATGCTGTTAAGTGTTTTAAGGAAGATTGTATGTTCAGATGTAGGTATTGGATTGCTGTTTAATAATCTAAAGTTTCTGCTTCTGGTTTTGCTATCAATATTTGAACAAGTATATGCATCTTCAGATTTTCTCTATTGAAATACTATTATATTTTTCAGTTCTACAAGCATGTTGTACAGAGTGTTGAGAAATTCATTCAAAAGGTAAGTCAGTAAAGTGGGAGTTTAAGTACACATATGAATTAATATTTCTAGCACATATTACTTTATTTCCATTTTTAGTCATGTTCCGTTTCTGCTAATAATCAGCAGCAGATCATAACCCATGATGCAGAATGACAGATACTTTGTTCTCATTTTGTTCAAATATAATTTGATTGGAATCACTGTGGATACTGTGACTACTGGATACTTTAAGACTACTTCTCTGTGTATTTAAATGTTCAAAGAGACTGTCAGTGAATAGCTAACAGCAAAACAATTGACAGTTGTTTGGCTAGTGACAGGTGCTTTTGCTTTTCTGCCAGGTTTTCCCATTGATTTTAAAGCTGAAGGGAAGATGACCTTCAGCCTCATCTTTTTTGTAGCAGGAGATGTAGTGTTTCAGTTGGTGCTCCTTGCAAGTAAATTAAAACAAAAAATATTTATATGGCTAGACTAGAATTACTTTTTGGGAAGATGGTAGTATTAATTTAAAGAATCTCTCTAGCAAAGAAATTTATAGCACTTCCTTTTCTTGCAACAGTTAATTATTTTTGGGTAAAACAGCATTTTGCTTCCAGTTGGAAATGTGTGGTTTCAATTTTGTGAGTCTTCCCTGCTTATCTGTGTTGTAACTGATTGGTTGGTTGGTCATTTTGGTACTGAATTTCTTCTCTCTTTATAAATAGCAGTAAATTATAATCAAATTGCAATTTAGTTTTGACAAACAAGCTAGAGAAGTTAGGCTGTTAATGTTGCAATGCTGGAAACAATTTTCCTTCGGTTACTCTTTTTACAAAGCAGTCTGGATTGCTCTGTATTAGTAACCTGTCTTACTCATTAACTTTTATTCCTTGTTGCCCACTGTACTCTGCAGTGCCTTTTGCCAGTGGCTGGACAGTGTAAACACATTTCAGCTTCAGCCTGGTGTTTTTATCTGTCTTGGAACTATTTATGAATGAAACATTTAGGTACTAGTACATCAGTCCTGTGTGAAAAAAGTGCCATGTATGTGTTTCAAAGCCACAGTAAAGACTAGTAGTGTGTTTTACCAACACTGCTTTTTTTTTTTCAAGTAGTTATCTTTTGGGTCCTTGTCTCTGACTTCTTCCATCTCTGAGAAATGGGACTGATTGTTCATGGCCCTTCCACAAGCTACTTTGAGTTACCCTTATATGTTTGCCTTCAGTGTCCAGTACTGCTCGATGGGGTAGTTCTGCACTGTTCATTGCTGGTTAGAGAAGGCAGATGGATGTTCTTCTTGATAACCTTTTAATGATCACCCTGGATTAGATGATTCCCTTTGGTGGTCTTGCTGTGGGGTTTTTAATTATTTCATGAACAATTTAGTGAAATGTACCACTTAATAATAACTTTAAATAGTAACGTCTTGCTTTAGTAGAATGAGAGATAAGTAGATGAAAGCTATGTATTTGATATTAAAGGGCTTAAATTGTATGTTTGCAGAATAATTGGATGTTTTTCTGCAAGCAGTCACTTCAAGTTAAAGCTCAGGATGACTGGATCTTCCATTAAAATCTGCTGTAGACCTGGCCAGAGTGATGTCAGTGCCATCTCAGTTAGTTTGCTCTTCATCCTTTACAGCTCCAGTATTTTATTTCATAATTTTGTGAGGTTACTGAAACTTCAGATAAAATAATTGCCCATTACTTACATTCTTCATTTTATGATGCTTAACTCACTGGTCTATTGTTATTTTTGTTGATTGTTTTATTCTTCGGCAAAAGATCACTTCAGGGGTCAAATGATCACATTTTGTATATGTGAGATTATTCCATTGGAGAGCCAGACTTAATTTCTTTGAGTAATCAAATTACCTTATTGATTACTCACTCAGAAAGTAAGCAAAGATTTGTGTGTAAAGGCTGTCCCGTCTGAGATTAGGGATATGCAGGCTCACTGCCCCAGTTTTAATTTTTACTTAATTTTTTGCATGTATTTTATTACCTTTTCCATATAATCTATATTATTATTACATTATTATCATATTTTGCTTTATGTGCCATGTTTTAAATTATTTCACCTAATATATGTCCTGAGTTTTCTTTTTAAAAATCTGTGACCTTTATTAATTTGAATATTGTGAAAAGTTGTATACCTGTTCTGTATGCAGAATACTCTTGTTTAATAATTTGAATAAAATTTCAGAAGGTACAATACATTGAAGTGGTTTTCTGAAAACAGTGTATTATATCCAGTTTAGGCTTAATGGTGTACACATATTCCTAAAAGGATGCCACACACACATTCTAAAAATGAAGAATGTCATACTTAAATGCACTGAAGGAAGGCTTTCTAAAGGTTGCAGGTGTTATCAAATCAACACTTTTCTAAAGAGAACATTTGTATCTAGGGCATAGTAAAATTAATATTCTGAAGTGTTTGTTTGGCACGTCATTAAAGATTTTTAACTGTGTTGCATAATATGTCTACAGGACCAGAGAGGAAAAGGGTGTCCTTTCCCATGTTTTCCATAACACCTTGTGTGTTACACACCAAATATTTATTAAGTGAATCCATAACATAGTGTATTCCGATGATGACTTTATTATATTTTTGGACCACATTTTTTTTCTGTCTTAGATCTGGTTGCAGTAATGTGGTGTAATTACTCTGCAATTAAAAGACAAAAATCTTAGCATTGGTTATTAAGAAAGCAAAATTACATAAGTAATTAGTATTTAGTTAGCATACATGCCTTATAAATATCATAGTGTTTGTAAATTATGCAAGTTTTCCAGAGTTGTAAAATAAATATCACTGTTATATTCTCAACCAAACAGATGTCCCCATAAATATTTTTTTCTTCTACAGGGGAGGATATACCATACCCTAAATACAACAATGTAAAATAAAGTAAACAAATTTTAACTGTAATGTTTTCTTTGATCATAAAGAAGGAAAAAATTATCCTGAATTACATTTACAGCTACTCCAAATTTACTGTCAAGAATTTGATCATGCTTTATGCAGTACTTTTAAAATAGAGTGTACATTTTAAATGGATATGTGGATTGTGTGTTAAATTTTTTTAATAGATTTTTAAAGGTTAATTCTTTAGCGGTGAGAAATTGATTTTACACCTTTTACATATCTTCAGAATGCATATGGATGTGATAATTTAAACATTAGAGGTTAGATGCTTTTTGGGAAAGTTTCATTTTCCAGGACAATTCATTAAATAGAGAACATTTCAGTATACTTGAGTGCACTTAAAAATTGAGAGAATTGTTTACATTTACTCTGCTTTTAATGGTTTTGTTTGTTTTTCACATATGCTACTTTTGAATTGCCATTCTTTATAGTGCAAGCCAGAGTACAAGGTGCCTGGTCTGTATGTCATTGACTCCATTGTGAGACAGTCCCGGCATCAGTTTGGACAAGAAAAGGATGTGTTTGCACCAAGATTCAGCAATAACATCATCAGCACTTTCCAGAACTTGTACCGTTGTCCTGGTGATGACAAGGTAAACCACTTGCTGATCTTTCTAGTTATAACAATCTTTAGCATATCATCTATAAAGAATAAAGATTTTAATCTCACTTTCTACTTGCTGGAGGGGGTCTACTTATAAACTTGCCCTGTATATGTATTTCTTAATGTTGCTTGTCTTAGGGTAGGGATTGGAAGGATACATCAAATGAGATTAATTAGAATTTTGAAAAGTTCATCTTTCCTTTGATTCTATGATCATCCAGCAGCTAAATAAGGTTTAAGTTGAATAATTTGACCCACTAGTTCAGCTGTTCCCTTGGATCACAGCAGTTGAGATAGCCACCAAATTCTGATTCTAAAAGATTGGCTAGAAATAGCTGAATGCAGGCAGTTTAACTTGCTTCGTATTTGTCTCTAATTGTAAAATAGGTAGTGTTTCTTCTTATTGAATAACTGCAAAAAAGTGGGGAATGCCAAGGGCTTCATCTTCACAGAAATTTGTGTAATAGCATCATTAGGTAAAGTAGTAGGTGAGGCTGGATGCTTCAGGTAGAGTTATATTTAGAATAGTTACATGCATTCCTACAGCTGTATTTTTCAACCAGAGATATGACAACTCAAGGCATCCATGGAAGGTGATTAAGGCACATTCAGCCATTGTGTTGTCTTAGGATTTCTGCCTTTTCAGAAGGGTTAGGACCTCTACAGGAAAATGTGTCGGGACGTGCAAATTTTACTTGGTTGGATAAACTTGGCTAAGGATGTATATCTTCTCTTCTTCAGCTGAGTTCTGAGGTGTTGCTGAACAGGTTATTTAAGTTAAATGACATTTTTCCAGTGTAGTGTTAGGTTTTCTGTGTGATTAACTTGTGCTGCTTCAATTCCAGAGTGTTTTACTATGTTTCTATATAAATAGGCATGCTTTTTTTAACTTATATTTCTATTCATTCAGTTGTATTCCTTTAGCAGTATTAGTGTGTTTTGTAAACTCATTTAGCTTGCTACTTTGGGAAATACACTAATACAGAAATAGCCTGATGTATTGAAGAAAGAGAGGTTGGAACAAGGATGGATGCAAGTACTCAGTTTGTGTCTGGTTTTAAAAAATACGTAATAAATTTATTGTAGGCTATGAAATAGCACTGTTTGTTCTGTGATGTTTCAATGCATGGCAATTAATGTATTGCATTAGAGGTGTTTGATGTGAAGAGAGGTAGTAAAACCTAGTCTACTTAGTATCCAGAAAAGTCCTGTCAGGTTCATTTCTGGGATATTTTTCACCTCAGAGTAAAATTGTACTTTTCAATCCTAAGTCTTGCTGCTGTGTTGCGTATGGATTCAATATTATCTGAAGGCCTTTGTGCTGTGAAAGTAGTTATCCTATACATTGCCTAGGAAAAAGCTGAGCTGTCAGAAACCAAGGTATGTACCTGGTTTGTAGCATTTTGATGTTTAATCTGGTTGAAAGGCATAATGGAGAAACACAGCAGTTATCTTCATATGCACAAATGTAGAATTTGTTTTTAAATCAAGCAGAAATGCAATATCATTTCATTTAAAGTAACAACAAAAACACCTCGCTGATTCCTTTGCCCAGAGAAAGTGCAAGGTGTGGGTAGATACTGAGCCACAGAACCAGTTTCATATTCCTGTTCTGGAGAGATGAGGGAAGTTAGAGCCTCTGGTGGACTTGACAAGGACTGCTTATAATATAGACTTCAAAGAAGAAGGGCTCAGAAACCAAAATGCTGTGTGGAAGCCTTCAGTGATTTCTTTTAAGGGAACTCTAAATTGCGTCTTCCATGCAGTGAAAATTCAGCACTTCTCTCTATTATAGTTAGGTATTCTCTTGTAGTTCTGGGTGAACAGACTTCTTTTTCTTTGTTTTGAACACTGGCTAGGTGCTCTGTGTTCTTGGTTTACAGAACTCAAGTAATTAAACCATCTTTGTGACAGCAAATGCCAGATCCTATTAAGAATTTCCTACTCTTTGTAGTGCAACTGATTTTTTTCCCCAAAATAAAGCAAAATCTTCCTTTTTGATGGAAGTGAAGCTTATTGAAAAAAAGTCTAGAAGCAGATCAAAATAATCATCTGTTTGTGATGTAATAGAATGCTTCTATTGTAATAGAAAAAATGTAATAGAAATGTAAGCTGAACAATGAGTTACAGCTAATGGAATTGTATGAAGTCTTAATTTTGGGTTTTTCTTCATTCTCCATGTTCCACCTTTTTTAATACAACTATGTATTTTCAATAGGCAGTTAATTGTGTTGCAGTTTAAACTTTTAAATTCCTCACTTCATCAAGACAGCTTGCAAAATATGAAGCTGCTTTTCTAATAAAAATATTTATCAATCTTAGCAGTATATGCCCATTTTTCAGTGCACATAAATGGGTTTGGTTCATGGGCAGAACAGAATTGCATTTATATATGCTAACTATAAAAAATTAGGAAACTAATAATTCATTTTTTTAATTATTAGTAATGCTTTAAAATGCTTCCTTAAAATGTTTTTCCTTCCATGTCATCGTCCAGGACTAAAGGCACATTTTTGGTTGAGAGAACATTGTCACCTGTGTGCAGTAGCTCTTTGCTGTTGCCTAGGATCAGTCTCAGGTTCATAGTTTAGACAACTTTGGTGTGACCCAGTATGACTGTCCTTACTGTTTGCAAACCTAAAGGCCCTTCAGTCTAGACAAATTAAAGCTGCTAGCTAAGAATTCCATAATCAATAACAACAAGAAAAATAAGGATGACTCAGATCTTCTGTTTTTTCTTCATTTTAGAGTAAAATTGTTAGAGTGCTAAATTTATGGCAGAAGAATAATGTGTTCAAGAGTGAAATTATTCAGCCTCTCTTGGATATGGCAGCTGGGATTCCTCCTCCCGTGGTGACCCCTGTCTTGCCCAGCACTACAGCTGCTATGAGCAACAATACGCCAGGTAAACAAAACCAGATGGAAGTCATACTTTGAATCAAAACACTTCTGTCAGCTTTGGTATGTTGCCTGTTAACATGCTGAAATATCTCACTTGAATGCTAGAAAGGAGTATATTACAGGCACCATCAAGATCAGGGAAACAGGAAAACAGTATTAGCAATGTGGGCTTGATTGTTTTGTGCTCTGAGGATCTGCCTTATGTAGGTAGATGGCAGGAAAATGGATTTTTACCTTTTCTCTTCATCAGAATTTTTTCTTTCGGGGTTGGGATATTTGGGAAATTGGCCAGATAGGAATGGCTTTTGGCGCCTGCTTTTGTAGCCCCCCTTTTGCTGATCCCATGCTTAAAAGCAATGAGATGGACAAATTCACCTTGGTTTTCACTGGCAAAGCAAATATGTGAGATTTTCAGATCTTGAAGTGCCTTTTCTGCATCTTCCAACTCAGTGTTTTTTATTTCTACATAGTATGACTATATATTGGATTGTTGGAATCATAAGTCTTTAATTCTAATTCAGATTGACTTTTAAAACTGTAATCTAGTCATATTTAGCATTCATTGGTGTATCTCTACTTCTGAGCCATAAATGCAAAAGTATTTGCAGGTATGGAGGATTCTTGGCATGAAACTAATTATCAGAGTGCTGATTTAGTCTCAGTGTTTCTCTTGAGAAAAAATAAAGCAAGCAATCCTCATGAATCCAGCTGGTGCAGGTTGAAATTTTTAGTAGAATCTTTAAAACTCCTCCTAGAGATAGAGTGCAAGTCCAATGAGATTCAGACTAGCAGACAAGTAGATTGCTAACAATTATCTTTTGGTATATGTAGTTTCCACTGAATATTTTGGAATACTGTGTGAAACCTATTTATTTTGCCTTCATCAGTGTTTTTGTTAGTAGTCCCAATAGGTCAATAGTGAAAAGAACTGTGAACTATACTAACACAAAGTAATTCTGCTACTTGAGGAATGTTGGTGTGAGTCTGTGTTATTTCTGTGTGCTCTGTGTGTGTGTCAGAAAAATAGTTTCAATTTATGTGTTTTCTCAGTGTTTAATAACAGCAGGTTTTTTTTCTTCTCTAACATTATTTTTAGTTTCTGTGTTAAAATATTTTGGCATATTGATTTTTCTCTTTTTTAGGTACACCTGTGACTCCAGTTACCCCAGCCAATGTGGCACAGAGTTTACCTGATCCTTGGGTATCTCAGATAGCTAACACGGACACCCTTGCTGCTGTTGCACAGATTTTACAGAGTCCTCAAGGCCAACAGGTAACTATTTCAGACGGTTGCACTGTAGACTGTCTGATACTTTGTGTCTTTAAGGTACAGGTAAGGAATGGTTTCATTAGTATCTCCTTTATTTATGTCCAGTATCCATGTTCACTTTTCCATGAGGTTGTTCATCACAAGTAAGTTCCAGGTCAATTAAAACTCCTTGTTACCTATTGTAGCCAGCCCTTTTTAAAGCCAGCACCTTTAAAGCCTTAAAAGTGTCTCAGAAGGTGATTTCAGATAAGATGGTGTGTAATATATACTTGTCTATATAGATGATAAGTACAGATCTATTGCAGATGACTAAATCAAGAGCAACAATAAGATGTCGTGGATATAGATATAAAATAGAATGCACATTAAAGCATGTGTCTCAGTTGGATGCCTGAAGAAGAGCTAAACATTGTACAGAAATGCAGAATGGGAGCAAACTTGTTCAGGAAGTGTACTGTGTATTGATTCCATTTTTTCTCTTTCAATCAGCTAAACATAGATTTTATTTTGCAGCATTCAAAAATAAGATTTTGGAAGTTACTATGTTCTTCAATTTTTAAATGCTCAACTCTAAAAGTGTCTTGATGTCCAACATCACAAGAACTGCTTGTCCTCATAATCTGCAAATACATAAGTTAAGCACACACAGCTGGCTTTCTGTAAAAATGTAAATAAATCATTTTTCAGTCTGTGCTGGAGCTATGGCACCTACATAACTTTGGCATTATGATTTTTATTTGGACTGAGGTTGTTTTACCTGCTGGCATACTAAACAAAAATCTCACACATCTGAATGAGAAGCAGTGGCCAGTGAAAGTTCTGGTGCTGGCAATAACAACTTTACTTAGTGAGACTGTTTTTACAGTATTTAGCTAACTAAAGTTGTCTGTAATTGTTTATAAGTCAACTGAAGGGATATTTTTATATGATTATTCTGGAAGAAACAAAATCACTGAAAAGCAAAGCAAAATGAGTTTGTGGGATACTTTGTGAAGTATGAATGAAAAAATAGTGGACAAGCTCTTAAACAGGGAAAGGATATGAAATGAGAATGGTAAATATGTGGAAAGTCAGTGAGGTAATTTTAAAGATTGTTGCTTAGAGAATATAGAAAAAGAAAATGAAGCAAAAGAAAAAAATGAAGATGAGAAGGGAATTAGGATTTTAAAGAAAGCAGATCACAAAGAAATAACATTTGGATATTTAGCTCAAAATAGTCTTAAGCAGAAGAGAAGAGACAGACTGGGTACACAATAAATATGTACATGCAGATTGGTAGAGGAACTATGATATTTGTTTACATGCTGTCCTTCTCTTTTCTTGTTCTCCAAACCATTCCATCTGCCACAGCCTCTCCCTGGCTCCCCAGCTCCAAAGACCTTGATTTAATCCTACAGTTGTGTTTTATGGGTGAGAATGCATGCAGGTAAATTGAGAGTCTAGACATAATAGAGGGCTAACTAAGAAAGATGTGATCAACAAGAATGTGAAAACAGCCAGAATGGTGCCCACCCAGGATTTTTTGCACTCTAGGGTCTCCATCTCTGCCTCTTCAGTTTGATTCCTTCCTACTGAGAGCAATGCACAGGCTGGACCAGCAGTATCAGACAAAAGAGGGCAAGGGGGGAACTCTTCAGCTTTGCCTATTGCAGTAATAATTAGGGAAAGATCTTGCTGAGGTAGAACAACAATTGAAGCCTTTTCAGAGGCTCTGCTGTATAAGAAATCTGTATAACTGTTTTTGAAAGAATGGGAAGAATTGTTTCACATTATTAGAAAGTAACTCTAAAAAATCTTGAAAAAGGGTCACACATTCTTGATGCATTGTAGAAAAGATATTCAACCTAATCAGTTTATGAAGTTTCTAGTGAAGGGAGGGATTGAACCCTTTAAGAGTTCAGTGGGGAAACCTATATGTGTTGAAGGTAAGGGTAATCAGGGACTTATGTCAGCAAGTTTGAACTACCTGAATTTGCTCAACCTTTTTTCCATAAATATCTAAAGATAAGACTCTAGGGATTTATCTGGAGGAATGTCAAAGAGCTGCTTCCTCTAATTCCACAGTGGTTTAGGAGACCTTCTTTCCATAGAGTTAATATTTCTGAAGGCAAATCTGCACAATTTTGTGGAAGCATCTCTATTCAACAGATAAACTGATCTCCACATGAAAAAGCTTTTTATTTCCTCATTAGGATAGCTTCTCTAGAAGATTATATACAGATAGGAATTTGAAGTAAGGAAATCAAGATAGACCAAGTGATTGCTTTGTACATTTGCTTTTTATGTTTCTTTAACACAGCAAGAGTATTGTGTTCTGTCAACCCACATCTGAGTTTGACCATGAGATTTCACTTGTGGCTTGTGCAGAGACACTGGTGCAAGCTCTCTCTGTGAACAGGTTGCATTGGCATGAAGTGGAGCTTGCCACAGTGCAGTTCTTTTCTCTGTACAGGTGTTGTTACAGGACACAGATTATCCTAATATAGGTGGGCCCTTAGGAAGCTGGAGTAGGCTAACAGATTTTTTTCAGGTCAAAAGGAATCAAACTGGAGAAACAGAAGAGGGGGAACCCTAGAAAGCAGGAAATCCTGAGTGGTGACTGGCATCATCATGCAACCTGTCAGAGCAAGTTAGGAAGAAGAAGCATCTGCCTATCTTATCAGCCCCAGAAAACAAATTAGCCAGTAAGTGGGAACAAAATTTGCTGTAAATGAAAACAAATTAAGACAAAATAATAGCCATAGCTTAGATGAGACTTCATTCCTGGGAGTTTTTTTTACTGAGTGGAAGGGGAAAAGTCTATTTTGTACTTTGGGTTTTTTTTTTGCTTTAAAAAAACCCCTTTGTTCAGTATATTTGTTATCTTTTCTCTTTTAGCTTCAGCAGTTGATACAGACACTGCAGATACAGCAGCAGAAACCTCAGCCTTCACTACTTCAAGCCCTGGATGCCGGTCTTGTCGTCCAGTTACAGGCCCTCACAGCACAACTCACAGCTGCAGCTGCTGCTGCTAACACACTTAATCCACTGGAACAGAGTGTCTCTTTTAATAAGGTAGAAGTAGAATAATAGAAATTGGGAAAAGTATATTTTTTTTAAATATATGTGAGAAGTTCTTTTGAATTTTATTGTTTGACTTTGGACATTTTAAAAATACATTAAATACTATGAAGTGCTACAGCTTGAAAATACAAAAAATTGTCTAGACAGTACTGTAAACAAAAATATTAGTTTTATATGAGTTTAGGGCTAAATAGCATATTGTAGTATAGCTAGAGTTGGAAGGGACTCACAAAAGTTACTGAATATGGTCATGGATTTGATTTATGATTTAGCAAAGTTAATCCATTGTTACGTATTTTTCCCCAGCCTTTGTAATACAGCAATGAGAATTGTTTCTTACGAGGTAATAAATGGAAAATATGCAGGAATTAATATATACTGTTTTCTCAGAAGAGTAAAGAGTTGTATTTGTAATTTTCTTGCATTAAGTATGTGCCAAGAAAACTTTAATCCTAGCCACAAAATTATGTAAGTGAATAAATAGACCTGTAGGGAAACTTCTGTGGCAAAAAAAACCCCAAACCAACCAACCAACCAACCAAAAAACCAAACACAAACTACCCCTTCACAGAAAGAAAGGAAAAAAAAAAAAAAGAAAAAGAAAAAAACAACAAAAAAAAACCAAGCCAAGAACCCCCAAACCAAACTACAAACAAAACCAGAATGCAGGAATTTTAGAGTACTAAGATAATTGCATGCCAGGTAGCAACAACCAATTGCAGTCATATTGGTATAATACCTATAATAAAGAAAAGGAAGAACTCCTGCTCAAAGAATTATAACCAACTAACTGAAGAAATAAATAAACATTGTTCTGTTATCTTTGGAAGAAACAGTTTGTGTGTACATAATCGCTGTAGGATTGTCCTGGAGTGAATAAATAGTAAGAATAAGGAAGTTGCAGAAACTAAAAACCCCTTTTTATTTTTCACTCAGATAATCTCTTTTTATTGAAAGTAATGCAGCTGTAAAAATAAGAAAAGAATGGTCTGTGCTCCTGCTATACCACAACTGTAACCATCAAGTTGAGAAGGGTGTAATCCCAGGGAATGAATGCATCAGTTAATAGGGACTGCTGTAATATTTACATACAGAAAATATTTTATAGTATGGCATTATTCTGCAGACTTTAATTCCAGCTTTTCCATGGATTGGTATATTCATAGATGTGGCTGTCTTGAATTTTGGACAGCTTAAATGAAATAAATCGAAGGAATTCACATTCTGGTGAGATGTTTGTATACAGACATAAAAGAAAGGGCAGCTTTTATGTTAAAAAACATTTATTAGTATTGTGATCCAAAGGAAACTGTGAAGCATAGTTTTCATTCCATGACATCATGTTTGTGAATTGGATAACAAATACAAATAGTGCAGGAAAATAATTTTGATGAATGCATAAATATCCATATATTTTTTAAAAATCCTATTTTGGCAGTTCTTCCAATCCTTTGTTTTCAACCTCTTCAGTCTGTAGTATCTTGTGTTACTTAATTGTGCAAATTAATCTGCATTATGTGAAAAAAATTTTTGGCAACATCAAATGGTTGTGTTTTCTGATCTTGCTACAGAACCAAATACTTGTGTTACAATAAAAAAATTGATCAACATTTCCTATGCATTTACCCTACACCTTTTAATTTCCAAAGAGAATATCCTGATTCTTATGGAAAAAAAAAATGTTTCCTTTCTAATAAACAGCTTTTTTCATGTCTTTAATCCTTTCTGTTGCTTTTTCTGAACTTATTTTCTTCTTAGGTAATTAAATTAAAGTAACATATGTAGCGTAAAGGGAAGGTTCTGTGCTTTTTATTCGCGCGCGCGTGTGTGTGTGTAACATTAGACTTGGTATCCTAGTATTTAATTTGGTTTAATTTCTATTACTCTATTTTAGAGAGTATTCTACGAACTATGTAAAAGTCAAGCTCTTTCAGTTCAGATTTTTCATTTCAATATGTCCGATGTTACTTAAACCAAATGTAAACAAAAATCATGCTGCACGTTTACCTGTCTTGGCTGGGAGTTCTCTTGTTTTCTCTGGCCTTGGTTTATCTAAATGTTTGTTTTGTTTGTCATGAACTGGTTACTAGTTTCTATTTATTTTTTTTTCTCAGCCCTATAAATAGTACATATTCTATTATTTTCCTTCCTGCTTTGTCATGATGGAAGATACATGATGGCTATTAGTATTTTAAGTTTGAGGTTGTTTTTCTAAAATACACAATTATTTTCAGAGCAGCAGCATTTTGTAAGTGCCTCACTGGAAAATATTCTAACAGTACAAACAAAAAAGGCAGTCACCTTGCTGTAAATGGATTAGATATATATGGTGAAAGTTGTTCTGGATTTTGACATCCCATCTCACATAAGCTTGATGGTCTGTGTTTCTACTGTGTTTTCTCAGAGACATACTCAGTCCTGCTTTCATAAATATTATATTGGGAAAAGTGGTTCTAAGTATTCTTGATTGATCAGTGATTGATCCATCTTCTAGTTAGCTTATGCTTTGTTCTTCTTACTGGACTCCAGTAATTAAGAGTAAATAGATTATCCTGAGAAAGAAGATGGGTTACTGAATCATCTTGGCTTCAAAGTTGCTGAAGATGTTTTTGCCTTAGTATTTCAAAATGACTGCTGTATATTCTCATCCTCTTGGTTTTTTCTCCTGAGATTAAGGTTTGGAAAGAAGTTATGATGGTTGGTGGTATAGCATTAGCTCTGCTTTTCAGAAAACTTCCAAGGTGTGTAAAGATACATGGGCATGGCTTTAATAGCATGTCTCTATCATTAAATAGTGAAAAAAAGGCAATCTCACTGACAAATAACATCTGTTTTATTTCTTTTGCTTGTTCCTTAGTTTTTCTCTTGAAGAAAGCAAAGTGCTAGTAAAATACTTCTGTGCTTTTTAAAGTTAACAGACAAACTTTTTTACTTAAGCAGAACTCCAGTGTAGACATCTTCACTGATAACACAGGAAGTTTATCCAAGTTTGTGTCCTTGTCAGATACCTTTCTTTTTATCCATTAGAAGGATTATTCCTCTTACATGATAACTGCTTGCTTTGATTTTTTTTTGCAGACTATGTGAGAAGTTGTTTTCAAGGAGCAGTATATTTGAAGGAGTTCAGGTTGTCTAAATGACACGTGTGTGTGAAAATACAGTAATTCTTTGTGATGTAATCAAGCTGTAGGTCTTCTCTTGATATGAGCAGAGCAGTTTGATGATTACCAAAGGATTGAATAGTTGGCCTCTTCGTAGTAATTTCTTCTAATTAAAGGTACCATTACACAAAATTAATCTTTCTTTAAGCTTTACTCCAAAGTAGCTCTTAGTTACTGTGGAAAGAACATGTACTTGTTGCAGCAGAGCTCAGGAAAGCTGGGCCAAGATTTGGTGCACTCAAATTGGTTTGGTAGCAATAGCAGTATGACATTTAATTTTCTATTCAGGTTATTTGCCAAACTTTTTAAAATTGTTTTTCTAAGTTGAGAAATAAGAGCATTTTCCTATTGTAAAGGAAATATACATAAAGGGACATATAAGGAGTCTCCAGTAATGCTTATTTTGTTTTCTTCTAGAAGCTGATGGACAGGTTTGACTTTGGGGAAGAGTCTGAACAAAATGAAGAGCCTAAAAAGGAAACTTCCTCTTCTCAATTGTAAGACCAAGCTATGTTTCTTATGGAAAATTCTAAAATTTGCCTGATGCTAGTTGAAAATTAGGATTAAGTAAGGCAAATACTTATTTCAGAGCGTAAGTACACTAAAACAGTAGAAAAAGACCGTTTTCTAAATTAACATACACGTTTTACTGTAAGTCTGTGTGCCACAATATTTTTTGACTTTAGGGTAAAGCTAGCATGTTCTTTGCTTTTTATAGTTATATTTATACAGTTGATGAGATTGTGATGATATTAGAAGGTGGAACCAGCTCCATTGTCATCATTATTTTACATTTTAGTTAAACAGAAACCCAGTTGTGAAGACCTATTTGCTAACTGTTTAAACGAAGAAAAAAGTGTAGGCTTTTTTTTTTTTTAATTTAGGTTATTTCATTTTAGGCCATTAGTACCAGAATCTGTGAACAACTCACTTTTTCACCAACTAGCTGAACAGCTACAGCAACAAAATTTAGAACATCTCAGACAACAGCTTCTGGAGCAGCAGCAGCCTCAAAAGGTAAGAACTCCATCTTGTGGCTGTTGTAGTAATTTATATTCTCTGATTTAAAAAAGCATATATTCCAGGATAAAAACACTGTGTTGTTGCTGACAGTTTTCTTATCATTAAAGTCTTTGTCACTAGCTGACCATGTAACAGAAGCTTGCACAATAAGTGGATTAAGTGGGAAAAAGTGCTTAAAGCAGGAAAAAACCCACAACTAAATGTGTGGAGAGTACATTTTGCTTCTCCTAGGAAAGACTATTCGTTGGGTAAGTTAGACATGACTGTACTTCGGCTGTTCAGTTCTTTCTATGGGAAAGAAAATGCTTTCCCATGCTTGCAGAAGGAATAAGGTGAGCAATGAAGTGATTACACTCCTGTCTCTGAAGGGAGGACAGAATAGGGACTGTGGGTAACTTTAATCTCCCCAGGTTTTATGTCTTGACTAATTATTGATGAAATAATTCTGTTGAAGAATCTGAGCTAAAGAATAGAGTCACATATTTCCTGAGAAATTATTCACTAAGAACTGGTGCTTGAGGTAACCCAAGGTTCCTTCTTTACTGTTTGAATTGTGTCCTGTCTTTGCTGAAATAACTTGGCTTATTTCTACTGAGATTAGTCCTCAGGACTTAACTGTTCTTTTCCCCTCCTGATCCCATAAAAAAAATAAAAACAAAAAAACAACAACAACAACAAAACAAGCAAAAGTATTTTGTCTTGATCCTGGCCAGGTATAAAGTGGACTTACTGTGGAGTATTTGGATCTGGTTTCACAGGAAAATGGAAATCTCAGATTGCAAGAAAAACAAGGGATCACACATTTAACAAACATCTGTTGGAGATTTTAGTTCAAGCTGTGCAATGGTGAAGTCATAGAATCATTGAATAGTCGGGGTTGGAAGAGACCTTAGGATCATCAAGTCCAGCTGTCAACCAGCAGTGCCACTGTAACGCCTGAACCACTAAACTGCATCACCAGCCCAGATCCAGATACCTCTTAAACTCCACCAGGGATGGTGACCCCATCACCTCCCTGAACAATCTATTCCACTGCCTGAGCCTTCAATCTGGAGCTCAGCTTTCAATCAAGAATGCCATTTAAGCTTTGAATTTGTGACTTTAATAATTTAATTTTTGCTAGATACTGTTTCTTTATTGCTTAATTATACAGTTTTATTTTCATTTCTCATTTAAGTGTAGTAAATGAAAAAGGATATACAACATAGCTACAGACTAAATAGTTTTGGGTCTTGGTGGATATCTAGCTATTTCTGTCTTTAAACACTAAAAAGGAATAAAGCATTGAGGAATGATCTGTTTGGGGAGCTTCTGATGTTTCATATTAAAAAGGAACTGTTTTATTTGAAAATAAAAATATTGAATGCCTAGCCTATTGTAAAATAAGCAAAATCAAAGTTTACAGTAAATTTATGGGTAGAACATTTACTTGATTCTCCCCTTACTATTTAATTTTCTATTACAAGACCTGATGAATTTTCCCCTGAGATTCAGTCTTGTCTAGTCGCTATGGAGAGAAAGTCTTATTTTCACTTTGATAACAGCTAAAAGATGCAAACTGCTGCTGGAACTACTTTGTAGTGACTGAAGTATGTTATGGGTAATGTTTTCTTTAATTCCATGTGTAAGTTACAAAGATCAAAGAGAGTAGGAAAGATACAGCACAAAACAAAATTATTAGGCATCTGATGAGGAGCAGAGGGAAAGGAGGAGAGGACAGAAGATAAAAACAGAAAGAGCAACAAGAATTGTAGGCATTGATATCAAGAAACAGATGGTTGAAGAATAATTAAATATAAGGAAAATGAGACAAAACATTGTCAGAAGGCAAATCAATTAACTGAATTGTAGTAGAATTTTTTTTACAAACTTATTTTAAGATGTTTAAAAAATATAAAGATAAAATTGTTACTACTAGTCATTCTGCTAACTGCCTGTCATTCTCTGGGCAGATAGAACATGTAGGACTTCTTAAATTAAAAGTTAAAATATAGTGAGGATCACTGAAATCTTTACCTGCGGTTATGGATTATAGATTTTAAATGGCTTTTCAAAATTGATCTCATGTAAATTCTGAGTATTTTAATTTCATTTATTCTAGTCCTTGAATTTATCTTGTATTTTAGAGTTATTTTTTCCAAATCTGTACTTTCAGGCAATACCCAGGTTGTTATAGCTTTTTCTCTAGCAAATCATCTACACCTTGAGTATTCCACATTCATTAATTTTGCTGTTTTTTGAGAACTGTTTATTTTGTTAGATCTCTTGAAATTACCATTTTGACAAAAATTACATAGCTTCCTCCCTTATCTTTCAGTAATTGCTCGTCTGAAATCATGCACTGTAAAAAAGTTCAGACTAATGTAGAATTTTTAATTAGTTCAGTTGGTATTGCAAGTACTTTTATTATATTAGTATCAAAATAACATTTATTAATGTGTATGCATGGGGGACAAGTGAGTGTCTTTCAGGGTCACTGTACATATGGCTTGTTTGTCCTGTGAATTTCTGTTCTGAAGCAGTCAAATTAAGCAGTGATTTGTGCACTTTGTGTGTTCTGTAGTTTTTTGATTTAGCAAATAGATACTAATCTTTTGTAATCAGGAATATTAATTATTTCGGGGTTTTGTTTTTAAGGATGATGCTATAAAAAAAGAATGGAATGGATTGACATCCAGTTCAACTTTCATATTATTGGGAAGTGGGAATTTTATTTTCATACAGTATTACATTTGTAATTGCAAGGGGTTTTTTGGTATATTATTAATTGTTATTTAGGCGAGCCCTGAGGAGAACCAAGAAGGAAATTTTGGTTCAGAGCACTCTGCGTCACCATCACAAGGGAGTAGTCAACAGCAATTTTTGGAAGTGGAAGCAAATGTCGATGATTCAATGGATATTCAACAGCAGGTAAAACTATTTAAATTTTTATTACAGAAATTGAAAAGAAAGCACATACTGACATGATTCCAAGTCATATATATTGTGATTATATTTAAGTGTTATTGGACATCTTTTATGTCTGACAGCAGGACATGGATATAGATGAAGGTCAGGATATTGCTGAAGAAGAAATTTTTGAACAAGAGGAAAAGAAATCAGCTGTTCGTTCAAGATCAAGGACTCGTTCAAGATCTCGTTCAAGGTTTTCTAATTAACTTTAATAAGTAAATGAAGCTTTTCTGAAAAAAAGTTGCAATTTGTGATTGTCAGTCTTAATTCTGTATTTTCCAAAATTGTCATAAGCAGTTTTTGGCAATGAAAAGACACGTTCATTAAACATTTGTGTGTTAGGTGCAGACTTCTGGTATGACAGTTCATTTGCCATATCTGTGGTTTAACTGGAATTTTTTAAGACCTGTTCAGGTTACAGAAATAACTAACGCTAGCCAGCTGGACAGGCTTTCTGTGCCAGAGAATTAGATACTGTAGATGTAGAATATTTTGAATGTGTTTGTTTTTAAGGTGTATATTCTGTTCCTCACCCAAAGGCATTAAGTTTATTTCGCAAAGCAGTTTTAGTGAATACAATGGAAATATCTGTGTAGTGCCTTAAGTTTGTAGTTGAAAGATAACTAAGTGTATTTTAACTCAGCATACTAAAATTAAGTATTTTTTAGGTCACCAAGAAAACGAAGGTCTAGATCACGATCTGGTTCTCGTAAGCGGAAACACAGAAAACGTTCACGCTCAAGATCAAGAGAAAGGAAGAGAAAGTCATCTCGGTCATACTCCAGTGAAAGAAGGGCTCGGGAAAGGGAAAAAGAGCGACAGAAAAAGGGATTGCCTCCTATACGGTCAAAAACACTAAGTGGTAAGTGGCACCTGCTTAAATGGAAAAAAGGTTTTGTTTTCATTGACAGAACAAGATTTATCTTGTTACTTATGTATTTATAAGTTAATTTCTGATGTTTCTTGCAACTTAGAGTACATCATGTCATCTTAGACAAGAACAAGTATCATACTGTTCTACTGATGTTTTTACTCTCACTTGCACCATGGATTTTGCTTCTAAACAGAGAGCAGCAAAGGCTGTATCTAAGTTACAGTCTTCTTTCTCTCTAATGCTGTCTTTAACTTGGCATTTGGATGTGTCCAGCAGTTGGTCTGAAAATTTTTAAAATGTTGAAGTGTGTGGTGCACACTTGGAACACTTTGATGGATATCTTAGAGGCCTGGGTTCTAAAAACATTTACATTGGTGTTTAAATAGATTTTCAGAGGAATGTAATGCCAAAACAGGTGGAATTTGCTAGTGTAAGACACGCCATAATGGTGGTACCCTAAGAAAGTACTCAAAAATCAAGTGGATTTCAGCCTCTGTAGAGTGCTGCTGTGTACTGCTTTCATTTCTATGGAGAATTTCCCTACTGAAAAAAAGGAAGGTAGTAAAGAAGAAAAATAACTTCCTCCACACGGTTGCTTAAATCAAAGGAATGTATTTTGAGAATTTAATTTTGTTTAGATAGGGTATAAACTGTTTCTGATACAGTTTTGCATTTATCTTGTGTCTTAGAACTGTATTGTTTATCTGACAAGCAGCTCACAACTCATTTTTGCAAAGGAAAGAGTGTTTTGTTCTCTTCACATTAATATTTTATACCATTCCAAGGTGACTTTAAACTGGGGACTGTACTACAGTTTAGATGTGCTGTTTTCCCCTTGTTCTCTGGTTTTTCACATGAAAAGTGACAAACTGGTTTTATGGTGTAGATTTCTCCCAGCATTCCACAAGGCGGGGAGCTATAACCAGAATGGTTGGGAGCTGAGATGTTAAGTAACCTAATGAACAGCAGCAGCATTTGAGGTCCTGTGAAGTTTAAAGGAGATATTTAGTAGGCTAAGTGAAGAAGTGGAAACTTTGGGGGGAGATGAGCGATTAAATAAATAATTCACCTGACAAGTGTTCTACTTCATGAAATTTGTTCAGTGACAGCCACTGTTACTACTTGCTGAGATCTGAAGAATTGTTTTGTAGAGCTTAACACCATGAGATATGAAAGGGATATCTACAAGCATGTAAGGGACAAGTTTTGTCCAAGAGAAATCTTACGACTGGTCATTCTCAGCACTGCAGAGTACTGATGTCAATTGAAATGTCAGTTGACAGAATGCACAGCTCTGGTTTCCACTGTGGTGCACCAGGATTGGTACAGAAAGGGGATGTGCTGTATCAAGATAATGATGAAGAAATAATGTTTCCTTGGTTAAGGATAGGGCAGACCAAGAAATCCAAGCTGCATGTATATATTAGGGAGACAGGAATTTGAGCCATGTGCATATGGGAGAAAGAAGTCTTAGCTCATGTCAGTGAGTGTTTATGTTTTTTGGCAAGGAGGATGGGTGGACATTTGGAAGGCAGGGATCTGGGCTTGTAGTGGAGTTGATAAGAATCAGATGTCTTCAGCCTGATTGGCTTCAGATAAGTTTATCTTTTCCAGGTTGTTGTCCATGGTAAATTAATAGTATTGTTGCTATTTTCAGGTGAAGATGCAGTGCATAATACTGCAGTATTAAGTTCCATCTGTAATACACTTTTAGCAAGTTCAAACTTAGTCCTACTTTGTTAAAATTGACTTGAATACAAAAAGCATGGGTTTTTTAATGGAAAGTAGAAGAGAAATGTTTTGGTTTTCTTCCACAAGTAATTTATAATTCAGTTTACCTTAGCTGAAAATCTACAGAATTTTGCAGTTTTATTTCTGTGGAAACAACTATCTTGTTTAAAAGAAAATGAAACAAGAAGAATAAACACTTGTGGTGAATATGTTTCATGTTGTTTAACCCTTTATCATTTTTGTTAATGTACTTAATCTCTATATAATAAGTAATAGATTTACGCTTCTTTGGTTTTTATCAGTGATTCCTGGGTAGTTATAAAACCTTTTACATTCATGCTATAGAGTAGTTCAAAAGCTAACATTCAGTATTTTGATTGATATGAATGTGTCTCTTGACAGTTTGCAGTACTACTCTTTGGGTAGGTCAAGTAGACAAGAAGGCTACACAGCAAGATTTAACAAACTTGTTTGAAGAATTTGGACAAATAGAGTCAATTAATGTAAGTAAGCCTGTTGCTATGCCTTTTCAGGAATTTTAGACCAGAATTTTAGACATGCTTATGCCTCTGAATTCCTTATAGCTGCTCAAACTTGTATTTAGGAGACTCTGCTATGACAGTTAAAAATTGTGGCCATGGTATTTGCCCCCCTGGTTTTGATCTACTCTCTGTTGAAGCGCTAAAGACAGTACACTTCAAGGTAAAAAAGTTCTTCCTAAGCTCTAGCACTTCATGCAGTCTTGAAACCAGGGTTTAACTAAAAAGTTATGGTTATTCTGGTTTAGTGATGTGTCATGGAGCTGGTATCCTTTTTTTTTTTGCCTAAGGACACCTACTGATGTGTATCCACATTGTTCTTGGTTACTTTCCAAACAGCAGATTCCTTAAGTAGAATCCTTCTCAGTAAATGATATAGAAGAAAAGAAATTGTAATGTAAACAAATGGTTATTCCAAAATGTGACAGTTAAAAAGAGATGCTGTTGCTGTTAATTCAGCTTCCAAAAGAAAGTATTTTTCTCCTAAAACAGCATATCTATCTACATGAGAGAAATCTGGGTTTTCCTCTTGCTTCAGCAGTTTTAAAATGCTTCTTCTGCAATTTCATTCATTTCAGATAATACTTCTACTGTTTTCCTGTCATGATAATATATTCAAATGTATGTATGTAAATATGTAATTAATAAGGAATACTTTTTGTGACTTTACAGAGTCTTCTAAAAAGTTTCACAAGCAAAAAAACCAACCCCATAGCCAGACATTTAAGCCTCATTTTGATTTTCAGGGCCTATCAATTAAGGAAAATAATGTAACAACCACACATGTTCCAGTGTCTGTTACATTTCAAAGGCAAGCCATATTGTAGATAGTTCATCCTCTGCATTCCACAAAGCTTAAGTACTTAGAATAACAATTTTTATCTTAATGCGGTTCTTATAAAATACTTTTACAGTCTGTCATCTTTCATGTTTGTTATGTTACTGTGTGCATTTAAACAGTGTAAAAGCACACCAAGATTTTTGACCAAAATGGATGTAAGCAATTATCATACATAATATGTAAGCTTGAAAAGATTACATGCTATGTCATACAATAAATAAAGCATGTTATAATACATCAATACAATAAAACATTAGGAAAAAATCATTCAGGAATGAGGAGTCTACCCTTCAAAAATGCAGTCTACTTTTAAACGCTATTTTGCTCTTCTCTGAGAGGTTATTGCTCTCACAGAGAATTTGGAGCTTAAGAAGAGGTAGCTACCTCTGCTTTTCTGAAGTTGTCATAATGTAGCTCCCAGTTTTTGTCTGCTCCTTGTTCAAATCTTTCATGTCATTTATAACACTCATTCTTCAGCTTGCTGCTGCTTCTTGAAAATGTTGTAACTGAGGTAGCCTGCCAGTATCACTCTTAAGTTTTCTCAATGTCCAAACTTGTTAATATGGCTGGTTAAGGTAACAATTGTTTACATTGTAAGCCTTTCCTTCTATAGTATTGGTGTTCAGTTAGTGTTCTTACATAATCTGAAGTTCTGATTTTCCTACTTTTTAAGACCACTGCTGTTTTTCCACAGATGATTCCCCCAAGAGGATGTGCTTATGTCTGTATGGTACATAGACAAGATGCATATCGTGCTCTTCAGAAACTTAGTTCTGGGTCATATAAAATTGGATCTAAAATTATTAAGGTAAGGTGATTTTGATCTTAAGGATGCTGTCTGTTTCAAGCAGAGTACAATTCTACTATGATGATTTCAAATGTACAATGTGGAGAAGAAGAACGAAACAGTGACGTGTAAACTGCTTTCTCTCTGTGTAAAATGCAGCTTTTAACAGGCACTATGAAAGATAGAAAAATAACATTATAACTTGATATCTGGGAAACACTTGGACAGCAGTTCATGTACCTACAGCCTAAGTCCTGTACCTGACCATTTGGGTCACTTAATATTAAATTTTATAGTAGACTTAGAGTGAAGTATTTTATTGAATGTTATGGAGGTTTCTTCTACCTGCTTGAAGAAAGTAAGGTAAGTCCTTGAAATACTGTATATATGTATATAACATATATATGTTATCATTAATGTAGAACAAATTTAAGCTTTCTGATGTAGTTATTCATACGTGTACGTATTATAGAGGCCAAGTAAACTTCTTGCAAGTTCATTTGTAATCCAAACATTGTTAAAACTTTTAATTAATAGACATTGAGGATTGATGTGCAGTGACAGAATGTGAAGGAAATAATCTGAAATATTCTGTTCCCAGGTTATATGATTTAACAAGATTGTCTGATTGGGTTTTATTTTCAGATTGCTTGGGCCTTGAATAAAGGTGTGAAAACAGAATACAAGCAATTCTGGGATGTGGATCTGGGAGTTTCCTATATTCCATGGGAGAAAGTGAAATTGGATGATTTGGAAGGCTTTGCTGAAGGTGGCATGATTGACCAGGAAACAGTAAATACAGGTACAGGCATTAACAATTCTGATAGTTAGACAATGTGTTTATTTTGGTAATTGCAAATTCTCAGAAAATTTATTGTTTAGGAAATACATATTCTTTTTTCATTTATGTAGATTTTCCTAGCTCTTTGTTTGCGATACAAATGGCACTGTTATAATGAAATCTAGATGGTATTTTTAGATTAATAACTAGTTGATTGTCATGACAATGAAGAACTGGTGACAGAGGGTAATTAATTTACACCAGTTAATAAAGGTTAGCGTATTTTAAGAGTTATGAACTTTTTGTGCACGGGTATGTGAAGTACTGATTTGTGTAGAAATTTGTTATCTGCTTGTGGTTACGAAAGTCTTATATTCAGGTGTAAGTCTTAAATTGAAATTAGAACTTGTCCAGATAGGCACAGCTTAGCAGAACCTTATGGTATTTTTTCCATAAAGTCAGAGAGACAGGGAAACATGTAGTGTTAGTCCTTTTTTCTGAAACCCAGTTGAACAGTTTGTTAGGTTTGTGAAAATATACTTGTACTGTATTTTCTTGAAAGAGGCATATGCCAAAATAAACAGTAGATGAAGACTTTTGCAATAGTGACAGGGATTCTTCAGGTCAAAATACAATCTTGCTTTGAGTGAAAATTGAGTATAAATAACAAAACTTAAAACATGTAAGGCTATTAAAATACATTCACTATGTTACACATAAAGTACAAATTTTTTTAAGAAAATGGAAGAAATGGAGGTTGTGGTGAGGTTTGTTTAATATCAGGATTCTTTCTCATTGTACTGTTGCCAAGTGGTACCATACATATATTGGCTACAGGAGTTTTTAGAAAACAGAGCATATTCTATATTGCAAATTGTTAACAGAATGATTGGTGAATAAACTTGGCAAGTTTTGAAAAAAAAGTTTGTATACAGGCAAAATTAAACAGCATTGCAAATAAATGAAGATATTTTATATTCCTTAAAATACACAATAATAAAAAATTGCACTCTTTCTTTTCATCCTAAGTTCAAGGGCTATTTGTAATGAATCTCTCTAGATACTAGATTTGAATTTTTTGTTTAAGAAGGAAGATGACTTTTTAATATCTAAACAAAAATAATACATTAATTATCTCTTTATAATAAAATACATCATTTTTAAAGAGTGGGAAACAGCCAGAAGCTCAGAAGCTGCTAAAGAAAATACTCAAACGACGCAGAGTGCTACAGTTGATAAGAGTACCGTTATTACAACACAGACAGAAGCTTACACACAACCAGTCACTATGCTGCAGGTTGGTATTGTCTGAGTTTGCAAAAGCCCCACAGAACTGGTGGGCAGACTTTTTATTCAACACAGTTAAACTTTAATGCTGAGTTTAAGTTTCATTTTTGATTTAAATCCTGCATCCATTAGTGTTCATCTCTGCAATATTTTAGAATAGAACAGTTGCCATGGTTGAGCATAATCTTTAGTTTCATGTATTTGCTTAATACAAAAGTTTTTGTACTTATATTATTGGTGTTTTATCTTTCCAAATCTATATAAACATTTCCAGTTGTGGAACTGACATAAAATTATATGAATGTTAATGTATTTGCATTTACTTAATTGAATTTTGAGCTTTTTCCTCTTTGCAAAAAACTGTCTTCAGTCTTATCTCAGCTGTCTCCTAATGTACACTGTAATCAGTATATATTTAAATATACATGTGTATATTGCATTTATACTACTTCTAATTACATCATTGTAAATATGATGCACTGTAACACAATGCATAGTGCAAACAGAAATTCAAGAAATTAAATAATTTTCAGGATTACATTGGAATTAGCCTTATAGTTACACACACTAAACCTAATTTTCCAGTACTGTTCTAAAATACTTAAGTTTTTCTAGACATTAGAATCACTGTTTTCCAAGTGCCCCCAAATTGCTACACTATCTACATTTTTCTTCCTTTTTTTCTCTCTGCATTTCTGCATTCACCCCTCTGTGATAGGTACATTTTTATTCTTGAAGAGACATAAACTGTGTTTTTGGCTGTCTGGGAATAAAGATAACACAGGATTCCTTGTCCTTGTTTGCCCTTAGTGTAGCATTTCAGAATGCAATCTAATTCTTCAGTGCTTGAAATATGAACAAAGCCTGTAGTACATTTAGTGCTTGATGTGAATTGCAGTTAAATCAGTTTATCCCTTTTACTGTCCTTGAGTACTGTTAATTATTGAAGCTGCTTGTTTTTCTTTCCATGAAAAAAGATTCCAGTAGCTCCAGCTGTGCCTGCTGTTAGCTTGGTTCCACCTGCGTTTCCTGTCACAATGTCTGTCCCTCCTCCCGGTTATAGCCCAATTCCTCCTCCACCCTTCTTGAGAGCAAGTTTCAACCCTGCACAGCCACCTCCAGGTAAGTCAGTAAAAACAAAATGCAGTGTGTAATGAGCATAGGCAGTTCGTGGGTCTCTGTGTACATCAGAGTTTTCTGTCAGCTACTGGTTAATGTCTGAGTGAGTTGACGTTTGACTCCTAAATTTCATACTAGATTAAAATTACTTATATCTAACTTGGTATTATTTTTACTGATGTATTTGGTTGAGAATAGAAATCACAGCTTTTTATCTTTGCGACAAACTAAAATTTAAAAATACTTAAAATCAATCTCCTTGCTTTTCAAAAGTTTGAAACTCTTGATTTTCTTCTTTGAATATTGCTGGCAGATATCTCTTAAAGATGCACCTGCAGATCATCCGTAGTGAAGATGGGGCTGTTTCTGAAAACAATAACAACTTTTTTCTTCCTATTAATTTGTTGCTTTGCTGTTGTAAGGCGGTGCAACTTTTTGGGATAAATAATGTAGGCAGTCTTTTACTGCATAAGTTTATTTTCTTTTCATGCAATCATTTGTCATTTTTTTTCCATATAGGTTATATGCCTCCTCCAGTTCCACCTGTTGTCCCGCCACCTGTTGTCCCACCACCTGTTGTCCCACCAGTTGTTCCAACACGTAAGTTTGATGGTACTAACAATTGTTTGTGTGTGATGAAAAGTTTACTTTGTTTATATGCTCCTTGTTATTTAATCAAAAGCAAGTTAACCCTGTGTAATGGGAAATAGCAACGCAGAAGTTGTTGTTTAGCTGGTTTAAGCAGACATTGAGAAAAAGACTTCTAGAGCTTATAATGTAGACTGAAAAATTATACCTAACATGGAGTTACTGAAGAAAGTTGTGGCAAATTGTTAGTTATTTGTATGCATAGTTCAATATTTGGACCTTTCTAACACATGTAGTTGTTACTGGAATTATTTGGTCTCAGTCACTGAATAATATATAATAATTTATTTTAGTTTAGCATTCTAACTGTATTCATTTAACATTTAAAGATATGTTAAAGTACCCATTGCTTAGGTTTGCTCACAGGTCATGATCTCTAGAAAAAAACTCTAAATGTTACATTGCTGATTGAGGATAAGAAATTTATTGTCAAAAAATGTACCAGTGAGGGTAATTAATTCCACTTCTTTTGATTTATCAGCCTGACTTCTACCAAACTAAATTTGAAAGTTTCACTATATGATGACCGTGATACAATTCTGTTATTTTTCCACAGCTTTAGTGCAGCCTCCATTACCAATTGCACAAGAAACAGTGAAGGATGTTCCTTTTTCTGGCCTTGTTCTACCAGTTGGCACAGTTACTAGTAATCTGGCTACTCCAACATTATCTGCTGGAAGTGTTTTTAATCCCCTGCCAATCAACAAACCAGAATCAGATGACAAAGGATCACATCTTTCAGACCTTCAGATTTCTTCCAGTGAAAACAGTAGATCTGGTAAGAAATGTTTTCATTATGTGGTATGATTGTGTACAGAAAGCATCACACTCCGAGGGATTTTTGCAAGTTATAGTCCATTCAGCTAGTAACTACAGAATAGGAAGTTTTGGGCTGGGTAGGGTGTTATTCTGAATTTAATTTGGGGATGTGGTGAGAACCATCTTTGTTATCGTCTTATGATTGACTCCTGGCAGCTTATGCTCAAATATGTTTTTCTCATAGACTCAAGAAGTGAAGCTGAGTCTGGGAACCCATTAGAAAACTTCTTAAAAAATGCAGTTTGGCTACAGAAGTAGCAATGAAAAGGAGCAGGAGAGGATAGGATAGTATAACATCTATAGAGTTTCATCAAATATTTTAATAGTTTCATTGCATAAATTGGTTGATGACTTTGGGGTTTGTCAATTTTAAGCTGCTGTACAGTCTTCACTCTGTAGAGATATTCAAATCTGTGGCATAATGTCTGTGTATCATCAATATGATTGAAATTATGTATAAATTAGTTATAGGAACTAGGACAGACCTTGTCAGCAGTATCGTCACTGTATGCATTACCTGAACATGGATTAAACTGCATTTTGTGTTGAATGCTGTGTGTTACACTGGTATTTTTTAACTGTTCTTCTTCTTGCTGCTTTTCAGTGCAAAGTGATGTCTCAAGTAGCTCTGGACTTGTTGGAGGAGTGCAGCCACCCAGTGTCTCAAGCAATTCTGGGCTTACTGGAGAAGGGCCACCACCCACTGTGTCAAGTAGCCCTGGACTTGCAGGGGGAGTACAGCCACCCAGTGTTTCAAGCAGCTCTGGACTTGTAGGAGGAGTGCAACCACCAACTGTTTCCAGCAATTCTGGTCTTGCAGGAGGAATGCAGCTACCTGCTGTCTCCAGTAGCTCTTCTCTTGCTGGCGGGATTCAGCCAACTAATGCCTCAAGTAGCTCTGGACTTATGGCTGGAGTGCCACCACCAAATGTCTCAAGCAGCTCAGGGCTTCTAGCTGGAGTTCATCCACCCGGTGTCTCAAGCAGCCCTGGCCTTCTGACTGGAATGCAGCCACCCAGTGTGTCCAGCAACTCAGGAGTTCTGGCAGGAGTACAGCCACCAAGTGTTTCGAACAACTCTGGGCTTCTCATAATGCCACCACCCAATGTTTCAACTAGTTCTGGACTTATGGGAGTGCCACCACCAAATATTTCAAGTAATTCTGGACTTCTGGCAATGCAGCATCCAGCTGCAGTTCCAAACATGCCTCATTTAAATATCAGTAATCAGAGAATGCCAGGAATGCCTCTTATAGATATCCGTCCAGGTCTAATGCCCCATTCACCTGGACCAAGGTTTCCATTAATGCAGCCAGGAATGCCACCACAGCGTCCTATTCCTCCTCCTGCAATCCTTGATCCGTCTCTTCACCCACCACCACCTCGAGGTCCTTTTCCTCCAGGAGATATTTTTAATCAAACAGAAAGACCTTTTGGAACACCAGGAAGACAAAATATTGATAATATTTCTAATCCAGAGAAAAGGCTACCACTTGGAGGTGATAACATTCAACAGGAGGGAGACAGGGATTATCGCTTTCCTCCAGTGGAAAACCGAGATAACCTTAACAGGCCATCTCCAGTGGATGTCAGAGATTCTGTTGGACGACCACCAGTTGATCCAAGAGAGGGTATAGGAAGGCCTCCAGTAGATGGAAGAGAACATTTCGCAAGACCTCATATAGACATGAGAGAAAATTTTGGAAGACCAGGTATAGATAACCTTGGCCGAAGAGAGCATTTTGGTTTCAATTCAGACAAGCACTGGGGACAGAGAGGAGATTATGATGAAAGAGAGCACCATGCCTTCCCTATTTATGGTGGCCCTAAAGGCTTCCATGAAGACAGAGAGAGGTTTCGGCATGTAAACTATAGGTTTGATAGCAGAAGTGGTCCCAGTTGGAATAGAGGATTTGAACAAGATTCTCACAGGGATTTTGATGACCGCAGAAGACCCTGGGAAAGACAGAGGGATAGGGATGACAGAGATTTTAATTTTTGCAGAGAAATTAATGGAAACAGGTTTGGAAGAGACAGAATGTCTAACAACTGGATCCCGCCTCCACATCCACGGGTTTTTGAATATTTTGATGGGGCCACTTCTCAACGCAAAGCTGATAATATGCCCCAGGTAAATGGTGAAAATACAGAGACAGAAAGTCAGCCACCAACTGCACAGGTGCAGGATGATCCAGAACTTTATGAAAAACTGACATCTTCCGTCGAGATAAACAAAGAGAAGAGTGACACAGAAGCTGATATAGAGAGTGAACCAGTGGTAGAAAGCACAGAAACTGAGGGGACATAATCATCACTCAGTAGGTAAAAGATACCTTTTGTAAAGTTGTCATCTCTCTGTAATAGATAAATGGCTGACTGGACCGTAGCAGTTCACTTTTGTCTGCCAGAATTAAGTTAATCTGATGTTCATGTTCATCTTTCACTTAAATAACTGTACAACTGACTTGTATAGAACACTGTTCTTAATTTGAACATGGTAGGTAAACGTTTTTTTGCTTTGGGTTTGGTTTTTTTTTTGTTTGTTTTTGTTTGTTTGTTTTTTTTTATTTTATTTCTTTGGTAAAGCATAAACTTGCCCCCAGTTGCTTTTAATTTCACAATGATAAATTAACAGCTTGTCAAACAAAGACTTCCTATGGAAGAAAATGGAATTTTTAGATACCACCCTTAGTTTGGCTATCGAAATTGTTATACTTGAAAACAGGTGCTGGTGTATCTTGTCCGTGTTTTTAGGCTGCTGCAGAATTTTAAAGTATAGATAAAGCTGTGATATTTTATGTTCCTACAATTCGGCAGAAAAAAATGGCCCATGTTACTTAAGGAGCATAACACAGAGATTAAAAGTGATTTTGTAAAATCTACACTATAGTCTCTGTTTTCTCTAAAGTAAGTGTTTGTGATTTGTTCCTCGTACTGCAGTGGGTTTTAAAAATGAAAAAGTACATTTTAATGTTGGGTGCATTTTGTTTTTAGATTCCAATAAAGCATATTTGTTTGATAACAGTGTTTTAGGTATTGTATTTTTTTTTAAACCTGCAAGCTCTAAAAACTTGGAATCAGCAATGATATGTGCTTAGCCAGTTGTTGCAAAAGGTTTATATTACTTTTGTAAAACCAATGCAACAGTTATATGTGCAAGAAGCATATGGTTTTTACATCAAAGATCATGCAGTCATATTAGTTCATGTAAATAACATGTATGTAAATATCTGTGTAAACTGTTTGTAGATACCACCTTTTCTGTGCGTGCCTGTGTATATGCAAGCACTCACAGAATGCTGTAGGCACTTCAATAAAATTGAAATGAAACTAGGTTGTGAAAATTTGCCTTTCACCTTCTTTAGGTAGTAAGATAGAACTTATTTTACTGCAGTACTGTCAGGCTTGTATTTATCTGCTCATAACATCATTGTTACAATATTCTTACTATTTCTAGAAGGTGGAACATATATATGTAAGAATATGCAGTAGGATTCTAGCTTACTTTTTAAAATGCAGATATGCATGAAGCCAAAACTTAAGTGAATATTTGCATTTTCTTATTTTGTAATATATTTGATGTTCTGGATAGATAGTATTAGTGTTTGAGTACTTTGTGGTTAATTGATTTTAATGACTCAAAGTTCAGAAATGTTGCATGAAAAGTAAAAAGCTGATGTTGGTCTGAAAACCCTACATGTTTTTAACAGAAATAAGAGTTGGAGGGTTGTGTTTTGATGGAATAACATTGAAATTGAACCTCTTTAAATTGTTGAGATGAATTGGCTGCTTAGATAAATTAGTAGTGCTGTTCTCTCCTGTTTCACCTACTTTGCTGCTTGTGTATCCTTTCAATTGGCGGTGAAAGATAAAGCTGTAGGGTGATGTCAGATTTTCAGTTTCTTCCATTTAAGTGCATTTCACCGTCTTTCAAAATAAGTTTTGTTCAAATTCTGTGTCTGAAAGCATCTTTTCACTCAGTTTTAAGAAAGTTATTTTCCTCTTGCATAATATGATAATAAGGGTAGATTCTGTTACATGAATGCCCCTTTGGTAAAAGAAATGTTTTTAGCTCAGATTAGACTTTTGGTCTTTAACATTGAAGCATTAACATGCCAGTTTTATTTCCCCTTCTGCTTCCCTCAAAGGGATGAAAGTATGAAAACGTCACATGAGTGTAAAGCATTAGCATGCCTTTGAACCTAGAAGAAAGTTACTCATGTGTGTAGTCCTCTTCCTCTGGAAGGTGGAGTATTTTTTCATGCTGTGTCATGGTTCAATTTTTCAGTTCCAGGGACTTTTATTCTGGAGAGTAAACAGACAGCTTAATTAAGGTAGCCCTTGGAAAGAATGGACTTGAATGAATTATTATCTATTGTGCAAGTAGTAGTCATTAGGTATGCATTAAATAACCACTGCTTTGTAATGGACCTTGCTGATGTGTTTATTACCAGAACGTGTCTTGGGATTTGAGATGAACAATGTTGAAGGTAAATGAATTGTCACAGGCTGTCTCTCACTCAAGGAGCTCGACCGATGCTGCTGCACCACCTACTCATAGTGTTCTGGTCAGGCAGATTTGCTTGTGTGAAAGCCCAAAAGCACAAAATAGCTCTAAGGATATTTTATGAACTTAAGGGGTTTTATTTCATTTTAATATGTTTAGTTTGAAAAGGCTTTGGTCACAGACCACAGAAATAAATACTCAAAATCAAACACATATTGGCAGTAGCTTTGCTTTTTAAACATTTGTTAAAATCCTCCTGAAAACTAAAAGTTAATCTGTTGTTCTTCTAAACTGGGACTGGCAGTGTGCCAAGTTGTTCATAGTATGAAAATTTAGGTAATTTACCAGGTGAGAGTTATTAAACAATTTGGTTGGTAGTGGTATAGAACAATGCATTTACTGAATCTATTATCTTTGTTAATATCTTTCAAACATGAATAAATTGGCTACTGTACATATGTGTTACACCATCAATTTCTAAACACTTGGTTTTTTGTAGAATAAAAGTTTGCTGTACAGTCTTCAGTTGCATCATGTTTACAGTTAGAATTGTTCTGTTTCTTATTTAAATAATGTAGCATGCAGATATTACTAAAAAGTAGCCATATTTAGAAACTTGAAGGGACTTAATATTAGTGAAACAGTCTAGTTTCTTTATCTTGCCTGTAGGAAGTTTTAAATGTTTCAGAGCTGGAGTGAAGACTTTCCTTTTTTATCGTTGATTAAGTCATCATAAGCCAATGTGTATACTGAAAGGAACTGTCCTGACACCCAGACCAATTCTTTGATGTGATTCATGGGTGTGACTTTTAATTTCTGCTTTTGCAAAGGAGAGAGTGAGATTGGGACAGAAAGAAGATGGGGTTACTGCATTGGGGTAGCAGTTCTGGCTTACACCTGTTTAAAGCTTGCTGTAGTGATGAAAGGTTGTGGGTTCTAGCAACTGAAGAAGCTGATGTGTGATACACATAAGTAGCAGATATTTCAGGTAGCTTTGCAGGCAACACATATTTAGGCACGCACATTTACTTGAAAACCGTATGCATTAGTAAGTTGTTTGATGTATTTACCTTTTTTAACAAGCTGTGGTTCTTTCACTGTAGTGCTTGACTAGAGCACTGTATCCATAAATATGAAATGTAGCCTTCATTTGCTACAAGGACACTATTTCTTTGCTTTTCTGAAATACTGGTATGCTTTCCTTTTATGTGTGGTACTTTCTTTTGTTGCAGACTCAGGGGAATACATTCTGTTTGATTCCTTCAGTAGAGCTCTATAACATACTTGGAGCCACTTGATTGATTTAAATGACTTTATGAAGTTAAGGAACTTTTAGCCTGAGTAAGTCAAGATGAGAGTACTATAATCAAGTGTGTAGTGGGGCATGCACAGGCATTACTTAAGCACAATTGGAAAATCATAAAATAAACTTAGGCATAGAAGGTATTGATAAAATAAGCTAATTTATTATAGAAATCTCTGAATGTACAGTTTGAGCAGTTTTGACCATGTGCAAGGGTATTTTCTGCTGGTCAAACTGAAAGTACTCTTGACTTTTTGCCCTAACTCACATCTTTCGGTAATTTGACCTTGAAACTGATAGAAATGGATCCTAAATTTCATTCTCTGTCTTTTCAGTAATGGTGACTTTTTGTTGCTTGATAGTGGTAGAGCTTAACAATCAGAATCATCAAATGGTTTGGGTTGAAAGAGACCTTAAAGATCATCTAGTTCCAAGTCCCATGCCATGGGCAGGGACACCTCCACTAGACCAGCTTGTTCAAAACTGTGTCCAGCCTGGTCTTGAGCACTTCCAGGGATGGGACATCCATAACTTCTCTGGGCAACCTGTTCCAGTGCCTCACCACTCTCACAGTGAAGAATTTCTATTTAATCTTAGTCTGCTGTACATCAGTTAAAGCCATTGCCCCTTGTTCTATCCCTTCATGCTCTTGTAAAAAGTCATACTCCAGCTTTTTAATTTAAAAACCTATTCAAAATATCAGGAGTCATCAAGAGTAACTGGACAAATTTTTGTTACTAATTCATATTATTAAAGAATCTTTATTCCCCTTTTTTGTTATGGTTGATTCAGGTAATTAAAGGATCTTTATTTCCCTGTTGTGACATCTACTGCTGATTCTTTTGAATTTTGCAGTAGTCAGATTTTTCTTTCAACTTCCTTTCCACAGGTAGACATGCACTGTGAAGCTATTTACTGGTGTAGATTGTTTTAAAAGCTATAAATGCAGGATATTCTTTTTTAATTTGAAGCTGCTTATTTGAACAGGAATGGTAAAAGCATCTTTTCTTAATTATAACTAGTCTTACATTTTTCCTTGAAGGGCTGTCACAGTGACGTTGTTCACTCCACTTACTTGGTACAAGTTCTTTAGGTGCACGATAAACATAATTCAATTAGTGTGTGTACATGATATTTCATAGTCCAGAAAAGTCAAGTAGAACTACTAAAAAGAAAATTCATGGTATCTCTTTGAGTATTAACTTACATATAGGATCTGAAAAGTGATTCTTGTCAGTGATGAGAGTCTGTTAATAGGGTTTTCGTTGAAATTGGTGACCTGTGAAATTGTATTTGCCAATATTCTTTTTTTCCTATCTTGCACGAACTTGATGAAAATAGGTTGTCTCATTGAATATCCTACTCTTAATATCTTTTAGATGCTCTACTACCAAAGATTAGAGGAGGCAGTTCTAGCAGTCTAAGCACTCTTACAAATAAAGAGGTTGTTAAGATATCTTGTACAGTTGCAGATGAATGTGTTTTCTCTCTCAGAATTTAAAATGCACGTTTCAGCACTTGCATAGTAGCAGTGATATTAATTGTATCACTGGTTTACTAATCTTATTCTGTACTCTGCCATTTTTCTTTTAAAGTTAAATAAATCACTAATGCTAATTTTAAATTTTCTTGTCTAATGAAATCCTACTAAACCCTCAGACAAGGGACTATTTTGTGCTTTACAAAAAACCAGAGTGGTCAGAGAGCTTTGTAACTTGTAAATAGGCTAGTTGAAGATTTTTTCCTCCCTGATTTAATGTTTTAATGCTGCGCAATTCCTCTTGAATTATTTTCTGTATGCATATCTATGTCAATGGATATGTGTTTACAGTAGCATGTATTAAGGTTTCTATTGAAATGCAGAAAAACAGCTTTTTTAAAGCAGATGACTTGATGTGTTTCTCAAACACTTCACAGGTAACTTCACAGCCATATTGATTTGTATACTAGAACATTATAATTGTGTGCAAGCCCGGTGCAAGAAATCCTTACTAGGTGACTAGGTGAAGAGTGTTTAATGGGTATAGAATTGTTAACTCAGATGTAGGTTGGTAGGATTCACCTAAGCCATAGTTGCAGGGACTTTGGATCTGAATGTCACTTCCACACTAAATAGAGGTCATATTGTAAGTAGTGTAGCTTTTTCTTGGTAACAGCAGTAATTAAGAAGAAACAAAGTGTATCTCAGTGTATAAAATCCTTTCTAAAAATTCACCTTCATCTAGTCAAAGGAAGCTCTGTCACTGCCACTTCAGTTGATCAAGAGAAAAAATATTTTGGATTTATGCTGTTTCTGAGGTAATCACATCTCATTCAGCAATGCAGTGAAATGCAGTTTTAAGCATGCCTTAAGTTTGTCCTTTTGAAAAGAACCACCTATTTCAGACAAAAATGTAGAGAAAATCAATAAATTTTTGTCTGTAGAATTTGAAATGTAATTTTGGGTTCAGTGATTTTCTTCCAGAAAATCTTTGTCATTTCATGTCATTTCATTTATGTGTAAATACATAAATAGTAAGTGTACACTCAACTGTAGAAGTGTTTACTGAAGGTTGTGCTAGTTTGTCCAGTTCGTTTTCATTTTTTTTCACATGCTTGCATTACATTATTTTGTCAAGTGGTATTATCGCAGAATTCCTCTTACAGTAAGTTAGAAATACCTTTGAATTATGTCACTCAGTTGCATACCTGAGATGTTTAAATCTAGGAGAGCCGTAAGTCGTTATCTTGAATCTCATGGGGTTTTTATGCAGTATGACTGCCAATGAATTCGCTGTTGAGGACCCTAGTGGTAAAGCTGTCTGTGATTAAAAGTAGAATACTAACAGCAAATTAAAATGCTTGCACATTGTTTAGGAATTTTGCTATTTATTAAAAGCAAAATAATGGTGTCTCTTAAATTCCGTGTTGATTTAAAAAACACCATATTAAAACTAGGAACTTGAAGGGCTGAAGTACTATGATGAATTGATGAAATGAGTGAGGCACACATTATTTTTGTTAGAACGTAAAACCTTGAAGTGATTAGGATAACATGTTATTTTTACAAAATATTGAAGTGTAATTTTTAAGTTTTGTGTGCATATTGCTGGCAGTTTCTGTGTGTACACTTTCATACATGCTTTGTTCCTGCAATCCTCTTTTCGTGATCAGAAGCACTGTGCATAACAGGAAAGTGGCATGAAATGGCATATTCTAGAAGACACCAAAAATACTGTACAGGGCGGATCTATGTGTAAGCCCGTGGACAGATAACGGTTTTTTCAGCAGCAGTAGCTTGTTAGCCTAAATTGAAATGAGAAAAATACATTTAGGAAGCATTAATAAACTTTTCTCTTTTTTCAGATTCAGTAGAAGTTAATGTGTGCATTCTGATTGAATATTTTCTAATTAACAAGCAAGCAAACATCCAAAGATTTTAAGTACTCCTGAGCATTTTTCTTAGTATTGCTCATACCTCAGTTAAAAATGAACACCTTCTCACCCTGTCCAAACAACAAAAAAAACCCCCACTAAACTCAGGTAGGTGTAAATATTTGTAAGTTTACAATGTTCTTGGAGGTACAACTTGACACAGATGTTATTATACCTGTTCGGGTATCTTTAAGTAGTAAATACTTTAGAACCCAGCCAAAAGCATGATGAAGACCTATCTCACTTGCAGGAAATGTGCTAAACTGAAGTGTTGGTGTAAAATCCAACATTATTTTGTTCCTTGTTTGTGTTATCTCCTTGTCCAAATACTGCCCTTGTTCAGGGTTCCACTCTGAATGCTGATTAGAGGATGTTCTGATCAATGCCTGTGTAACCTGTTCAATAAGGAATGCATTCTGTGTATTGCATCGCTATGTTATGGACACTAGTGAGAAATTGAGAGTGATGCTTTTTAAGGCAAAATCATCACAGAAATCAAAGGGAGATTACCAAATTTTGTGAATCACCAATCTCAAACACCACTATTGAGGAATGTCTACTTAGTACAGAGATAATTACTGATTACTTTTAATTATCTCAGTAGCCAAAAGGATGCGTTTCACAATAGTATCCCAGTTTGACAAGTGCTGGATGCAGCAGCATCTCTTGCTTTCTGCTATCTGCAGAAAAAAACATTTTCTTGATTAAAGTTGTTACATTCTTTAATGCTATTACTAGAGAATTCAAAATAGTGCTGTTTTAGTCTAAACCAGCATGTGCTATACAACCTCACTTGTTTACCAGTGGGGCATGACTGTTTCATTAGGTCCAGGATTTCAAACTCTGTTTTGGATGTCTCAGTTTCTTTTTCAGAGGCCTTTAGAAGAGCAGATGATAGAAGATGATATCGTTCTGCTTTCCTTGATTTTTCTACTGCTTTTAACACAGAGCCTTCTAGAGGATAACTTTTTATCTTTTCAAATTCTCTTTCCTGTGCAAGTATTTATGAGCAGGCAGTCCTATTAAAGATTTTATTGGGATTCTAAGAGTATGATGAAATAGATTGTATAAAATAGCTGAAAAGATTTGCAAGCACTCTGCTTTTCTAGTTCTGTACTAGGAAATTCATAGAGTTCATAGTGAGAGAAAGAAAGCAAATTAAAGCTATTGAAATGCATTGGTCTTACCTTCTGGCTCCCAAAAGATGTTACTTTCTAAGTAGATCTTTTCACTGTAGCATGTAGAGCAGCCATTTAATACGTGGTCACTGTTCTTTGTTCAAAATCCATTATGTCCTCTAGCTTTCTTTTCTTCATCTGCATACTGCTTTTTTTGAAAGCTTATGTTTTATTTAAATAGCTTTTTTTTTTCTTCAAAGCATTTAAAAAAAATGAATGCATTAGGTTAATAAAGAGTTCTTACTTCATTTTAGAATGTACTGCTTAACTCTCCACAATAAATTTCCTTCTTCATGAAAAATTCTTATATTTCTGTATTAACCAGAATAGAAGTAATGAATGACATGTAAAAAAAAAAAAAAAAAAAAAAAAGGTGAGAAATAAAAATTTTATTCAAAATTATATATATTTGTCATGATAGTCTGGTTCTAGCATGTTCAAGAATGTACCTAAAATGGCATTTTTCACATGTCCTAGCAGATTATCCTGTCTCTAATATGCAGCTTGAAAATTTGTGCACAGGCTCAGGAGCTGTCTGTCCCATGCAACTTGTGCATAGTAGTGAATACTAGAGTCTTGATTTTTCCTTTTCCTTTCCTCTCCTTGTCACTAGATATTCTAATTATTCTTATTCAGAGTGAAGAAATTTAACCAACCAACAGATTCGCTGAAAGCTATGAAGAATTTCACTTTTTCCCGGCTTGGAGAATTAATTTGTTCTAAATGCCTCACGTCTTGATACATTAAAGTAGACAAACATAAATCCAAAAGGAACAAATCTGTAAAAGCAAATCTGTAAATATTTCTAGCATTTTTAGGGTTAAAAAGTCTGCTAAAGAACTGGAAATATTTTAATTCATGGGCTGTCTCACTATCTGATTGACTTTTTCTAAAAACCAGCTACTTAAAAATTACATTTTCGTAGTGGCTCTTCTCAAGAAATTTCATCATTGTTCTTTTGTCTCACTTCTTTTTCTTTTTTTAATTTCAAAACTGGATCCTATTAAATGTCTTAAAATGCAGCACTGAAATTACACATCTTGTCTTACAGTAACAGTCTAGCATTGACTTGAGCTAAATATCCCAAAATGTGCAATACATTAAAATTATTATTGTGGAACTATCGGTGTATATTCATATATCCATTTTAAAGAAGCTTATGGAAAGCTTAGCTGGAGAATTTACAGTTTACACTAGGAAAGGTAACAGACTTCAATATTCACTTTTCCTTTTGCCTTGCATGCTTCACTTAAGGTCTTCCTGCAGCTGACACGTACTTATTTTGTCTTCCATCTTTGCTGTGTCAAAGGAGTCAGAGTTTGACATGGGAGTGTTCACATACAGATTTAAGTGCACATCATCTCTGAAAATCAGTTGAATATTTAAAAATTGAATGTTTAGTTTGGTTCGAAATCTGGCTTGCTATGAAGCATTTAATGGGTTACTACAGGTTACACCAGGTTTTTTTACACTATTTGGTGTCTTATTTTTTTAAAGTAGCGCAAAACAAAATATTGTTGCATATATAAGAAAAGTTCAGTCTTGTTGATGATTGAGAATATACAAGGTTCCCAGTCTTGCATTATAGAAAATGACTCGCTGGTGAACTGTGACAGGCAAAACCTGAAGTACTCTGACGCTTGGCTAGAAAAAACACCAACCACAGCCTTTTGTCTCAGGCTGTGAGGTACCACAGGGAGTGCAAATATGTCCAGGCAAACTGTGTCTTGCTGTGTCTTGCCAGGTGCACAGGCTTGAAAGTGGAATGAGCCATATATACACAAGGTCCCTGCCCATCCCGGGATCAGGACTGTCTTTTCTACCTAAGCCACAACAGTGATATTACTACAGCAGTCAGCAAAGTAGTCTTTTTATCCTGAACTTTGTCACATGTTTAATATTTATAAATAGGAGAAGTATGTAAAGTTAGTATGTTTTTCAGTATAATAATTACTGCCAAATCAGATTTTGTAAACCAAGTGCTCTACTTAAAAGGAACCCAGTTACAAGCAAGAAAGATGAAAGATGATAAAACCACTGTAGATGCTTGTTTGGATTATTCTGGAACAGATTGTATCTGAACATACTATAGGCAGGTGGTTCCTACTTCAAGGTCTCACTTGCTGGGAAAAGCCCAAAAGTTGATTCTGGAACTTGTGGTTCTGACCTTCCAAAATACTCTCAGTAGGTTGATACATCAAATACACCTTACATCTGCATTTGTTTTCCCATTCCTCATGTAATCTTGACCATGCTAGCTGACAGCCAGCACAAATGTGCTACATCTCATTGTCATCACTGTTCCTAACAAGGTTCTTGGGTCTCCTCCAGTGTCCTTTTGAACCCTTCAGATGCCATTATCCATTTCTAAAGACATTAAAATAGGAAATTTAGTGTTTTTGTTTAGGCACAGAACCTCTACTGGAGTGATGAAATACTTCCCCAATTTTTATTTTCACCCTGATTTCTTTTCTTTGGCAGAAACACTTTGAAGTAAGCATTTCAAAGCCAGTTGTTATATTATGGTTTCCAGTGTCTTCAGTCTGAAAGTTAAGTTTTGATGAGTTTTGAAGGAACAGTTTCTACATACTTCTACTGTTCCTCTATACTTTTCCTGCCTACATAGAGCAGTGGTGTCTAGCCAGCCACTGCTACCTATTTCCTCACCTTCTTAAGTGAGAAAGTCCAACATGTCCCCAAAACATGCTGACACTTTCTGCAAAGAGCACCTTCTCAGGCTGTGTTCAGTGAGAGGAGCATGCAGAAAGAGCCTGCCTTTCCAGGAGACCTTATCCAGTATTGAACCCTTCTTTGCAGCAAGTCTCTGGGTTTAGGAAGACAAGAATAGCAGCTGGATGAGTTGCTCCCCTTGTTAATTATCGTCTGTGCTGGTGCTCAGGGACCTCACATGAATTGCAAGGTCAGCAGCTGGTTATGCCTTTTGTGAAGGGTGGCCACTTCTGCCATGTTTGTTCTGAACGCTTAAAATACCAAGCAAAGCCCTAAACTCTGCTGGCAACTGTGCAGTACAGGAATTGCTAGATCTTCTCTGTGACATGTGGCAAATGCTCCATTTCACATGTGCCTTCTTCTGTTGCTTCTTTGAGAACAACACTATTGCTTTTCCACTATTTAATTCTCTCCTGCATAAAATAGAGCTTGATGAATGCAAAAGTGGTGAGAGGAGTTCATGCCCCCTACTCAAGGATATGGTGAGAATCCTATGCTCTGCATCAGAGTGCCATTAAAATTCTTGTTTTCTAGTGGTGAAAAAACTAATAAATTTAATAAATATTTATTGGATCATGAACAACATATATTTTCTGGCTGTATAGACAGCAGAAAAAGTTGAATTAGTTTCTTTTTAATCTTTTACATTTTATCTTTATACTTTCTATCCAGTGTACCTGTACATTGATTCTGTGTACAGTGTGCTCCTTGACAAAATGCATTAGTACTTTATTAACTTTCTTCTTTCAAAAATTATATTTTCTGCATTTATTCCCATCTGAATGTATCACAACCTAATGGACCTAGAGGAGGATGCAAAAATGAGCAGCCAGCTGCACAGGAACTGGGAAATATCTTCTAGTGGGACTGAGAAGTGGATTGTGGGCAAGAAAAGGAGAGGTCTTTGAAGCTCAATCACCTTACCTGTGGTTATAGATACAATATTTTATTCCACATTCTAAAATGATGAACACTTGTAACCAAATCCATAGGAAGTATCAAGTTGTCAAGTGTCAGAGTATCGTAGGATTTTTCTTTTGAGAGAACATGTTTTTGTGAAAATTAAACTGTATGGCAGTTCCTCCCACAAAGGTCCAAATGTTGCATTTGAAAAATTTTCTAAGCACTTGCTGATTTTGTTGATGCAACATACCTGAGATTTTATATTCCTTTCTTTAATGCTTGGGTACTGATTGAAAATGTTTTTAGAAGTGTCAACAGTGGCCAAAGGAGGTTACTGTGGTTTTGGAGAACTGTGAAACTGAAGGATTTGTGAGGGATGTTAGGTGAATTTACTGGGATTTATGTATGTCTGCATTTGCTTGATATATGTCTGCATTTGCTTATAATGTAGAATTGGTGCCTAATTAGCCGGCTGCTCCTGAGGGTTAACACTGGTGCGCTTTGGTATTTTGTTTTGCTTTTGGTAATTTTAAATGTGCAAGACTTTAGTTTATGTCAGCTTTGCAGAGCATGAAGGGTCACATATAACCCTGTCAACACTCAGGAGGTGTCTTGTAAACTAAGGAGAAATTATTGCTAGCCGTGATGGTGATATAAGTTTTTTTAAAGGGGAAAAAAGTGATTTTCAATGCAAGAAGTGCTGAATTCTTTTTTTATAAGTAGGATGTCTTTCTTAGTTTGATAGAAATTATAAGGAGAAACAGCTGAGATAGCTGAGTTAAAATCTAAAAGGTTTTGCAGGTATTATTTCTTTTAATTTTTGAAAAACGTTTTCATCCCTCTTTTTTTACCCTTACTTGTAGTAAAGATGTTTTTTCTTCCCTGGATTTTGCTTGCACTTCATTTTATTTATTTCCCGAGCCTGGTGACTTGCTGCTGTGAAACCAGCAGAGGGTGCCCAGCACCTGCGTAGTCGCAGCTGTTTCTTCCCAGCCCGCTGTGATGCGGCTCTGTGGAAACCAGAGAGCTGCTGCCTTAAGCCCTGTACAGGTGAGGTGCTGTAGATCCTCAATACAGTTCTCGGAGTCATTCACTGTTGTGCCTTAGTGCACTGCTTTCTGTACAATTCCTATCTGGACATGCTCATTGGGGTAGTTTTCACCCACTGTTGTACCCTCTGTTGTACACTAGTTGGACTTTGTGTTTCAGTTTTTTCATGTTGATTTGTACTCAGTGCATTAAGAGGAAGCCATAGGTTTAGTGTTACAATGTCGAAAGGAAATCCCAGAAAGCTAGAGATTTTCATGTGCTAATCTTCTTCATGAGTGACTAATTTCTTATTCATCTCTTTATTAAGATCCTTCCCAGTTCTTCTCTGAAGATTTCATTTCTTTTTGTTTCTCCCCATACTACAGTGATTATCTTTTCTCTCTGTCAAAGAACAATGTGATTGTAGTGTTCTCTGCAGGTACAGAGTATGGATTAAATTATGTTCTTTACTGTGAATTGAAGGAAGTAAAGGCAAATCTGGTTTTATTTGGGCGGTTTTACAGTATAAATACCCTTTCAGTTTTTACATGGACATGAAGTTTTCAATAAGCTGTTTTGAAAAACTGCTGCTTAAAAAGAAAACAAGCTAATAGATTTTTTCGTTGCATCTGATAACAGAAATCCTAATTTGTCCCAAACAGTAGGAAAGAGGGGGTTTTTTCAGTTTTATTTATATCAGCAAAGAAAGAAACTTCTCTAAGTCCTTCTTCTGTTGTTAGAATCGGTTGTGTGAAGAAGGGTCAGAGTGGTTTTCACGTGGCAATACCCAGATTTGATCCCATAGAAGTTAGGCTGTTTGCTGCTTGAATTACCTTTATTGGGGTAGCACAGTAGGTCCAGCACAAACCTCTGAACAGCTCTCCCTGTGTGTGGAGCCAAGGGCAGCATGTGTCGTTCCTAACCTCATGTTGTCACTTGTCTGTCTTGGATTGTCACTCTTTTATCAACTGGCCACCATCTTACAGAGGGCATGTCAATAAATTTCATGTGGTCCATTCACCTGTAAAGAGCTCCACTTCTGCATTCTTCTCACAGCAGAGAGAAGGAAAAGTCTCCCAGCTTCCAGATTCTAGCTCAGGCTATCCAGCTCCTGGTGAGATGAAAGAGAAGTTTCATTTCAATGTTCAGTGAATAGTAACTGGAGAGGTGGCAAGGGGGTTGGCTTGGGTGGAGAAACACAGCAGGCACATTTGTAATGGGAGCATAAAGGCTGCTTTCCAGAGCAGAGTCAGGGCAATAAAGAGGTGTATGGGCTTTTGTAGAGTCACTCTGTGCACCTGGCAGATGAAGGGATACTTGTGTGTGTACCAAAGAAAACTGTGTTGTACATATTATGCAAAAGACAAACCTCATTGGGTAAGTGACTGCAAAACAAAAGGAAATCTGATTAGGTCTTCAAATATGGTTTGCAAATTATGACTGCCTATAGACTCAAAAGGGTGAGAATTGAAGATAATTAAAAATTGTCACTTTGAAAATAAGATACACAGTATCTATAATTCTCTTTATAAAAATCAAGATCTGAATTTATAATAAATTATATCATTGCTAAACAAATTTATGTTGACATACTATATTCTCTCATCAAAAAATATAGTGTTTCTATTTAATTCTAGATTAGAATGTTTAGGTGGTCATTTTAGTAAGAGTAAACCTAGCTACAGGGAGAAAAAAAAAACAAAAATTACAAATGGAAAACTAGATTAAATAAATTATCGTAATACTCTCTCTTTTTTTTTTTTCTGATTTAAACAACTTGAAAATAAAAATTTAAATAGTTTCAACTTCAACCGTCCTTCTAAAGGTAATTTTGAGTTTATGCTGCCACTGTAAATGCTGGACAGGTTCCCTGCCAGGTTTCCAGGCCCCTATGTCAGGCCACAGCACCAGGAGAGCACCTGTGCTCCATGTGCCCATGCTGTGGATGGAGCTGCTTGGCAGCCATCACCCTTGTTTGGTACTTGGGCTGTCCTGGGAGAAGGGGATTGGAGCTTGGTGCTGGTAACACCAAGGTTGTGGATTCAAGCCCTCTATTGGCCATTTACTTTAGAGCTGGACTCGATGATCCATATGAGTCCCTTCCAACTCTGAATATTCTGTGAATCTGTGTGAAGGTTGCCGTAGCAATGAGGTGGGAAGGAGCGAGGAAGTCTTCTGTCCACCTCTTGGCTGGCCAAGTAAATGCAGGCGCAGATATCTCATGTCAGAGCAAAGTACAGGCTTTCCTTGGTATCTTCTAGGGGAGGATACACTGCTGGATGAATAATATCTGTTTCCAAAGGTCAGCTTTATTAAAGATACTTCAAGTATCAAGAAAATAGGTTTTTTTCACATGCTGATGTCATTAGGTTTGGGCCACCCACCCTACTGTTGCTCATCCCCAAGTGGGCATGCCTGTAACAAACAAAGTGATGTCTCCCAAAGGAGTTGCTTGAAACAACTGATGCTGAGAGTCATTATGCTGAGAAACAATTCTCTGGGCAACTTAGCAAACCTTAAAAAACTGCTGCTTCTCATTTTATTTTATTTTATAGCTCTCCTTTCTTTCTTTTAAGACACACATAAAAGACTGAGAGACCCGGGAGAAATCATAGTATCATTGGGAAGTAGTCAACAAAATTACTCATTGTATCCAATTCTCAACCTCCAACATGGCAAAGCTTTCAATGCCTGGAAATGGGATGAGATTTTGAGAGCCAAGAGCTGTGTATGTCTTCTATAAAATGTTCCTAATTTTCACTGTTATTCTAAAAATTTGTATGTGCATGTGAAAGTATGAAAGGAAGCGTCACAGAAAAGGTTCTGCATTATTCAGGTTTTTACAGTTGTCAGGGCATTGTGGTTCCCCTTTGTGCTCCAGACATGTTCTATATCCCTAAAAAATTTTTGTTATTCTTAAACATGTCTTAAATATTCGATGCTGACAGAGCTAGAGACACTAGCTTACATTAACTTAAAGGCCACTGTAGAGTTATGGTAGAATCTGTTCCTAGACTGGCAAAATGGCTCACTGGTTTCCCAAATTCCTGCTGGATGTCAAATGAAGCAGTTGGTGATCTCTTGTGGCACATGGGACCATCAGCTGTGGGGTGAGGAGATGCTCATCCTGCTCAGCAGTTCCCTGAGAGGGCGAGGAAGGTCAAACTGACCAGAGCCAAGTCCAAGCGGTCACCTCTGACTCACGATCAGTATCCACCCATACTCATTTCAAGAGAGTATGACGTTAGTTTTAGTATTAAGAAAAAAATAAGCTGTCCAAACATATAAAGAGGTAGATAGGAAAATAACCTTGTGGTAGAATTTAGTCAAAATCAAGTATTTACAGTTAGATTAGATTCTCCTCTAGTAAATAAATTCAAAAGTATTATATCATTTCTTGTCAGGGGGCAGGTTGATTTAAGAATACTTATGACCAGTTCCTGACAGTTCAAATTATGCTACTATTACAGAGCAGATAGCATGTTTTTTTTTTCCTTTTGTCTCCTGTGTAAGTGGATGAGGTGGAGTTTCTTTGGTAGCTATTGATTACACATCTGCTTTGTGCACCTAAGGTCTCAAAAGTGATCATCAGAAAGTAATAATTAAACATACTTGAATGTGGTATGTAATTTAAAGCTCTCCTGCCTTCTTTTCTACCCTTTTATTTCATCCTTGACAGTCTTCAGGATCAAAACATATTTGAAGAGGTTGAAAGCCAACACTGCCAAAAAGAGAAAGCATAAAAGTAATCCACTGGAATATGCCTGTTGGAAACACGATCAGATCCTGAAATGAGCACAGTTGGTCAGAGTATGATGCTAATTACACCAACATCATGATCAAATGGGTTTGATCCTTGTACAAGCTATTCACTTTGCAGTTGGACTCACTGATCCTTGTGGGACATTTCTTGAAACTGGGCTGATTTCCCAAAGTTTCATATTGAAAGTTAGGGAAATATTACACAGAAACTACCCTTCCACCAGCAAGCTCTTACTTGATGGCGTTAATAACCTGTAATGAATTTCAGAATAATTCACATAAAGGAGTTTAATTCTCTGAAATATTCTGTGTGATATCTTTCACAAATAATTAATTGAGATTCTCCTTCCTCCCATCTGTTTTCAGTGGCACTTCACATTTTTGATAAAAACAGATGATAGATTTTTCATTAGCACTGTGAGATATGATACCTTCTTTGGCTTTTAATTAGGTTTTCAAGAAGCAAATATGTTTCCCAGGCTGCAAGATTTTAACTGAGATGCATTTTTGTGAAGTTTTACTGATTATTAAACCATATTTTAATAACTACAAATGAATGCCCATAAGCCCAGATATAAATAAATATCTTGTCACCAAGATCCTTGAAGTTTCTATTACAGTATTCCAGGTAACTGACTGCTTTTAGTCCAGTATGATATTTAGCTTGACTCTTTTAAACAGACTAAAAATTACGGCACTATTAAATCCCTGATGGATAGTCAGGATATAGATGTAAATAGCAATGCATCCTTGATTTGTCTCCTTGTCTGCTTTTATTTTATATGAACATTGACACTGTATATTAAATTACTTGCACTGTTTAAACATAAGGCTCAAACAAAAGTACGTTTTGTATGGAAGTTGCCATACAAAATAAAGCTGTCTTGTAATTGCATCCAAAAATTGTTGTGTCATCACATCAAAAGAGGTCTTCTGTCCCATGATAGATTATGTCTGTTTTGCAGGAAGTGAGAGTAACAGTTGGTTTGTGAAAAAGCTTTTTTTTTTCATCACAGGAAACAAATGCTTCTAGCTTTATTGGGTCTATTTAGCGTATAATTGTGTAACTATGGAAAGTAATCAATTACAAGACACAGCAGTCTGGCCTTCAGTAGTAAGAGTAAAATAATAATTTTAGTCCCAGAGGTTACCCAAGTCCATCATTCCTTTGAGGCATCTGTTCATCCTGAGCGTGATAGAGTGTACTGCATAAAAGCACGAGGTCTCAAAGACACAAATATTGTTCCCCAGCAGTGGGGTGTAAATCCTTATGGAATTGCACCTGGAAAGTAAAGTACATTTTGAATCAAAATCTTTGATGGTTCTTGGTAATTGTGCTGAAATCAACCTAGCTAGGATTAGATTAACACAGAATAAACATTATGTGGGTTCTTATAAATATGCACTTCCACAGTCTTTCATATTGACTTATCCTGTCTCTTCCCACTCAGTTAATATCTCTTACATTCACATTTCCCTTTTTTCTAGAATTGCCCACACCATACCTTGTTTCTCAAGGTACTTAAGCCAGGACTTAACTTTGTGTCCAAAGATTTTGACTTGGCATAGTTAAGTACGATACTGAAAAAGGCTATATTCTTTTTTATCCATGGTCAGTTGTAAAAATGTGCTACTTTATCCTTCAAGCTCTCATGCTAGGATATTTGTAAAATAAACCAATGAAGTAATGAAATACAGAATTTTATGGTGACAATTATTGTGCCTGCAGATTGTCTGTAAATTCCTTCTTCTGCTTCTTTCATGGAGATCAGAGGAAAGTACCATATTAACTTCCATAAACCTTGATTTCTTATTGCAGCTTCTCCTTCTTATTGTATCTAATCACCTGAGCATCTTGACTAGCGTGTCCCTGTTTCCATTCCGATTTCCATGCATTCCTTGTTCCAGATGAGAAGTGTTCTTGCTTTATTACTTGTTGGAGAGGATATAGAGCTCTCATACAAACACATCAATGATACAATTTCAGAAAAGTGTGGGGAATCAGGAATTTCTATCTGTGCTAACATCCTGTCTTATATAAACAAGTAATTCCTAGGAATATGATCCCATTATATTAATTATAGTTTAATGAAAGTTGTATTGAGTGCTCTAAAGTGAAGCTCTCATGTGGCTTACTGTAGGCTTTATGTGATACTGGACAAATTGCTTTATGTCTCAGCATTTTGGTTTTTTATTTTTGATAAAGGGATGATGACAGAATTTGCTGCTTTTTTTTAACCCAAATTCTTTGTCTTACTTGTTTTGAGTGTGACCTGTTAGCTGAGGAACATTCTTGCTTATTATGTTAGGTTTCATAACAGAAGTGCTAGGAACAGATTTGGGCCCTACTGCTACTACTGGTAATGGGAAGTCTTGTGATGCCTTTTCCTTTAACAACCTGTGTGCTTTCAGGGAGATTTTGTCTGAACTGTTAAACCAAGACAAGGATGCTTTCATGTAACTAGGAAAATACAGACAGCTTTTCTGTCCTTGGAGGCTCACAATTATTTTCTGTATCCTCAGTCCCTACTTGGCATAGTTTCTTCAGAGTTTATGCTGCCATAAATGTCTGTAATAACTGCTTAACGTGCAGCAATCTAAGGATGGCATGATGCATAGCAGAAAGAGGAATATCTGCTACATTCATAGCACAAAGCTGGTGCTGCCATTCCACGGTGAGGCTGAAGTAGATGCCCAGTAGGGGATTCTTACAAAATGAAGGAAAGCAAGCATTTTCTGGAAATTGATGATATCCCGCTTAGTTACATCATTTGACAGAGAAGTCACCTTCAGATTTGTTTTACTTCGTAAGTCATCCTTACCCATGCAAATACAGTCTGCAGAGGCTCTGGAGTGACTGTGGAATCAAAAGGGGAAATAAGTCTTTTGAGTGTTGCTTTTGTGGTCATTTCTATAATTACAGGTGCTCCTTCCCACCCCCTCCCCCCCCCCAAAGCATTTAGAGGTACAAACAGCTATTAAATTTAAATGAATTTCAAAGGGCATTAGGCAATGAAGTGTTAATGCTACCTCAGTACATTTGGAAAATAAAAAGGGAATAATCAGGATGTTTCATTGTAAACATTTCTGTGTCAGTGTTGTACTATTTCTTTTACCTCTTTTTTTCCTACAGAGACCATTAAAAAATTCAAATCTTGATGTCTATAAATTGTACAGTCTCATTAGTTATCTACATTTATAATTAAAAACTAATGTAATATGCAGCAATTTTGACATCATACCAGGAAAATCATGGAAATCATCATTAAAAATGGTTGAAGCATGACCTTTATTTTGCTCTAACCCGAGGAAGCTTTTCAGAGAGCTATAAGGCTTAACAGGAAAGTAGAAAGAACAACTGAGTAATTGACAGGATCTGTTTAATCCCATTTAACCATGATTTTGATTTTGCCAGGACAATAGTTATGGTCTGTATTGTCATGTAAGAAGAATTTCCAGCATACACAGTACATTGTCCAGTCTTTACGTGTGATTGAGCATAAGAACGGACCTTTGGATATGTTTGCCTTGCTCTCCATTTTATTATTTTAATGAAGAGTAGTTTGTTTTTATAGATAATTTTGTTAAAGGTTAGGAGAAGTGGAAATGTTTCCTCTGCACTCCGCCCACTGCAGTTCAGAAAATGGATTTGCTCCATTAGAAGGAGCACCTTCAAGCAGAGGCAGGGCACCTTGTGCCAGGGTTGCTGTAGTCAGGCACAGGGCGTTTGACTGTAGTACAGGGGAAAACCCAGGGAGGGGCCTGGTAGCAGCATGCAAGACCCAGCACACCCAAACCGCTCCTGCCAGCCATGGGGCTTCTCCCTCTGTAAATCAATGAGCCCCACATGCCACTTTATATCAGGATTTTGTTTTTGAAAACTCCAGTTAATGTCAATTAAATTCTATGCATCTTAACAAAAAACAAAACAAAACAAGAAAAAAAAAGAAAAAGGTAAGAGACCTGTTGTAAATCCTTCAGTGTACAAGTGAAGCCACAAGTCTGCACTCAGTTTTGCCCTTCTGTGAGGGATAGAACCTTTCACAATCTTTCTCCCTAATCTCTACTCCTCAGCTCTTCTAAAAGCAGCAAAACTTGTGGGCCTCACTGCAGATGTTCCCACAATGAAGCCAGTCTTTCCCTCTCACTGTCATACTGGGGTTTCTGATCCTATTTTCTCAATGCAGTGGCCTCACACAGCTTGTCCTCCCTGGCAGACATTTGGCACTGGTGGCTGCCAGCTGTGCCCCCATAGTGGGAATCTCTATGGTGCAAGCTCTTGGCATGTCACCCCTTTTCCTCTGCATGCCATTTGCATTGTCTAGGTACAGCCTTGGTGACCAGCCAGGTCCCTGTCAGGCATCACTGCAGCCTCAGGCCTGCCTATTGCTTTTAAAGCCTGCTCAGCTCATTCTAATGCATTCGCTAACTCATTGCTCCGGTGGCCTCACAACGGTGGAAACCTGAATCCTCTGGATAAACCATGATCCTATGATCATATTCCTGGAAACCACTGGAAAGGGCTATCGACAGCAGAGGTGGAGTAAAGGTACGACTGAGCACGAGCACATTTAACAGGCATGGAAAAGCATCCAGTGGTGACAGAGTGGGTGCTCTCTGCTACTTCCAGCCAATGGAATTGACCAGCTTAAATGGATTTGAGAGATTCATCCCTTGTCCTGCAGGCTCCGTCCTTCCTGGCAAGCATCTTGACACAAATGATATTTGCATCATAGTATTCAGTCTCTTTGATGGAAAGCTCTGATCTGGGCCTGGTTTCTGTGTCTGAGCATGAGGCTGGACAGGTTCTCACACAGGATCACCTGGGCTGTTCGCCCAATTTCAGGGAGAACCAAGCAAACTCTTATCTTCACATGGGTTTGTCTCAGCCACTGTCATTGCTTCTTGTGACACCATTACATGCAATACCTGCTGCCTGGCTGACTGGCCTCATGTTAGAAAGCTTTTCTCCACAACTGCATACTAAGTCTTATCTTCTGCATGATGAACATGGAGAACAATTAGCTATCATCCTCTTCTTATAACAGACTTCTACATGTTTAAAATATGTTTTCATGTCTTCCTTTTCCCTCTTTCTAAATCAAACAATCTATTTCTTTCAACCTTCCATTCTTCTACATCTGTTATAAATTTTTTGTGGCTTTTACCTGGACTTCCTCCAACTGTCTCTTTCCTTCAACAGCCCAGAAGGCAGGGCTGGATGTAGTAATGCAGTCAGGGCCTTGTCACTGCTGGTAGGAAAAAATAATTACTTGATTTACTTACAGTAATACTCTGACTATTTATCGGGCTCCCTTTTTCTGCAAGTGGATAATGTCCTGAATTAGGGTTTGCTTATAGACCTCTGTAATTCCCTTTCTATGGTAAGTTGCTCTTCTCGTTGTGGATCTAATGCATTAATTTCAGAACATTTATCCAAACTACTGCAATTATAGTGAGTTCTAATCCAATCTTATAAATGCTTGCAACCTCACCCAGTTTAATATATCATATCAGATGTTACAAATCTCCTTTATCACCAAAGTGTGATATTGTCAAATATACAAGGCGTCAGATTTACAGCTAGCTTGTTTTGAGAAACCTCATGGAAGACCTTTTTATGATTGATAACAAGCAGAAGATGTGTAGTAGGATGGTGTCAGACTTTTCTCTGCCTGTCACTGTCACAGTGTATGATGACCTGAGGTCACTGACATTTCAGCCACCAAAGGCAATGCTCAGGTGCTAAATCGATCTCTGCTGAGCTGCAGGTGATGGCAGCAGTATTCTCAGTGGCAAGGTTTATTTTGCACTAGCAAGGTTGTTCAATGCTGCATTTCTTTTTCTAACACTTTTGCAGGATTTTTCTTGTGTTTATCTATCTTTCTTTTCCCTGCATGTTTGCATGGTGAATTCTATGCAGTTCTCTCAGCATGTGTACTTACTGATGTGTCTTAAATTACTCCTTTGGGGCTCAAAGGTAATTAATTATCTCCTGGTATAGCATACTGCTCACTTACTATTCACAGGGTTAATTTGCTGCTGTGCTTTAGTGCTGCCCTTCTGTAAACTAGTCCTCTCCTTTGAATTCTTTCCCCCTCTGGATTGCCTTTGCCTGGAGGTGTCCTTGATTAGTCTATGAAGCTGGCTGTGGCTGCATTCCCTGTGCTTCTCCAGCATTGGTCTGCTCTTCCCGTCCAAGGAATGATGAAATCTCTCATTTGATAATCACTTTGGTTTGATTTCCTTTTCATCACTAAATTCTAAAAAGTTCTACAAAACTAAAGTTAAAACTAGAACACTCTCCCATGTCTTTTATGACCTGCCAAATTACCTCTTCAGCAAATACTTGAGTATCTTTTTCTCCAGGAGAAATAAAAGAGGTGTTTAATACCAAACTTTGTCCATATTCTAATTTTGAAAGTCTTCTGAGTTTTTGTATGCTTTCATGGAGGAGTTCTTTCATCCAGGAAGCCAACAGAAGATTGTTTCAAAGGAGAAGATTGTTTCAAAGGTTGTCTTCACTCCTTGAAATAACATGGGGAATATTTTTATGACCTACAATCTAATCCTTTCTGCAAAGCAATTGCAGCTGAATAACACAGCTTGACCTCAGAAGCCGAACATTGTTTTAAAACATATTCTGCAGCTGTTTAAAATACATCTGGAAGATACTTCCTGAAGAAACTACAGGGGATTCTGTGCCTCGTCAGTATAATGGCAACCACAAAGCAATGAGATAGAACCAGCTGTTCTATCATAGATAGATACAGATATAGATATAGATATATAGATATATATCTCACACTACCCTTAGGACAGGTTGTCAACATGCAGCATAATACATGTATATAATCTCTCCTGCGCAGTGAACAAAGCAGACCTAAGACTGGCAGGAACTTTTGCAACCTAAATAAATATTAAAAAAGAGATGTACAAGATAAATCTTATATTGATAAAACACCTGATGAGAGCATTGGTCTCAGAGTGAAGACTTTATGGTTATTCTGTCTCTTATTGGGCAGATTGAAACCCTACATCAGCAGCCCTTTTTTCCTTAGGGAAAGATCTCTGTCATTCAGTTATTTGAGCATGTTTCTTTTTTTGTTGTTGGTTTGGTTTTTTTTTTTTTGGGGGGGGGGGGAAGTTAGGGGGTTTTTTTGGTTTGGGGTTTTTTTTGTTTGGGTTTTTTTTTTTTTTTTTTTGTTTGTTTAAAAAATATTCTGTAATAGTTATTTCAGACCTCTGCAAATGGATGAAGAATGGCCACATTTTAGTTAAACCAGAATGTTCTTTAAAATCATTTCTTACCCTGCTTTTAATGCTATTTTAGTAGCTCTGTGGGTAACAGCAGCATATTTCTTTCTTTGGAGGTTCCAAATACTAGAAATACTTTAGGGGAGTGATTCTGGGTTCAGTTTGTATTCCTACAGATAGGTTATATATCATGGGTGTTATATAAAACCTGTAATTTAAGAGTCCACAATGAAAACAAAACATTTATTATATTCTGAGGCATTTCCAGGGAGTGAATAACTATGATTAACTGAATAGGCCATTAGCTATCACTATTACTGCTCAAATACAGCTGAAATAGCATTTATTTAGTGGTAAAAAATCTTTGGCAGCACTGCACTTGCAAAAAAAAAAAAATCACGCAAAACTTTACATTTGGAAAGTCCTCTACATTCCTAGGAATCTCCAGAGCGATTGTATTTAAAGGCAAAGACTCAATTTTCTTAGGCTGTAACTGTACAAGAAATATACTAAGTATATAATTTAGGTGAATATTGCATTTTGACAATCTTAAACCAACATATGTAAGAATTTGATAACCAAAGTAGCTGTGGGCATGAAGTTTTCTATGGATTTATTATGCCTTCTCACTCAATTATGTCTATTTTATTGTACATATTTACTTCTGGTCAGATGCATTTGTTCTCTGCAGTACATACCTTTTCCCAAGTATTTGGATTACTGAGGAAATATGTTCTGCAATTAGAGGAAAAAAATACATACCTGTTCATTTTAGCAGAATTACTAATGAAATAATGATAGCAAGATTTTTCTGTTAGTGATATGAGCCAAAGAGCTCAACCTAACAGATACTAAGTTACTTACAATATTTTACTTATGGTTTTTTTTTAATGTTGTCTTGGTATCAAAATAGATTGTTCTTTTTTGTGTATCTTATAAACCTTCTATTGCAATACCTTCTATTGCAATGCCTACTGAAAGCTTTGCTTACAGTAAAAGAATGTTCGTTTGTGATGAATTTTTATTCAAAACAAGAAACAGAATATTTCTTCAAGGTAGCATTAAGGATCTTCAGATTACTTTTTAATTTAATATTCTTGGCAGTTGAATCTGATCATAAACCAACTATCCTCTGAAGTTTCTCTGTCTTCTCTGTCTCAAACAATTTGCGAATGTATCTCATGTTTTCTATAATGTCAGACCTCTTCAGAAATGCTGGTGGTAGTGACAGTAAGAAGATATTATAGTAGTTTGCAAGAATATTTCTGGTTTAAGTTCTTTGGTGAACAGGAATTATATTGATTTGGCTGTGTTGCTTTCTGGAGATCTTTGGCATCCCGAGCAGGCTGCATTCCCCAGCTGACTGATTCTGATGGATAACTTTCTGTGGATTGGGTAGGTCTGTGGTGGAGCTGAGGAGCAGACTCTAGCTCTAGTGATTATCGTTTTATAGAAAAAAAATATTATCTCTTTGCAACTGAGGTTGAATTTTTTTTCCCTATTTCTTGGCAAAAATAGTGTCTATTGACAATTGTACGCTTGAAAAAACTAAATGTTTTGAAGGGCCTAATATTGAATGCCTAATAACTCTTGAACTTCACAAGATTTTAGAAGTAGTCATGTGCAAAAGAGGTCATTTTAAAAGCAGAGGTATCAAGAGAATGCAACTACCTCTGTTTAAAAACAGATCTGTCTCTTTCAGAGCTAATGGAGAATAATGGTAATGGAGATGTTTCTTGATATGGAGAATTCAGAAACAAAAGATGGGATCAGGAGCTGGAAATATAATAAGTTTTTGCTGATTATGATAATTATTTATACAGAGCTAGTCCCATTGTTTTTTGTTAAAAGGCACATTACAATTATTTTTTTTAAGAGACAGAACTAAGCATGCCAGAAAGTCTAAAATGTAACAGAAAAAAAAAATCTGTTTAACAGTTCATCCAGTTAACCTGCCAGGATGGATTTTATAGTAAGTCATGAGGAGATCACAGCAGCCTGTAGTCTTCAACAGGTGTAGAGCCTTGGCAGTGCTCTGGAGCTCTGTCCCATAATGATTATCTGAGGTATTTTGTATATGTTGTGGCATTTGATTGGAGTAACTGAAATGAATGAGCAGTAACACCAATGTAGATTGAGTCAATGTTTTTAGAATTTGCAGAGAGGCAGCTGACTAGAAAATGGAGTTAATGATCTGAAACAAAATTACCTACAGAACGATTATCTTCTGCTTATTTAATGCTGGACTGATCTACCATCAATACAGAGACATTTACAGAATTACCAGATTATGGAAGTAAGAGGCATGCCATTTACATAATTTATAAATTTAAATTAAGTTGCCAAAATATTTTTAGTTCCGGGCCCAAGAAGACAGAATCAGACTGGAATTACTGACTTTCTGATCAATAGCAGCTGAGGTCACCAGAGAAACCACAAGTTATGACAAATCCTAACTTGGACCTAAAATAGGATTATTGAAGTCATTAATTAAAGCTAAATATAAATAATTGCATTTAAATGTAGACCAGTATTTTCAAGCAATTTTTAGGATCTTTAAGGGAAGATCCATGCTGTAAGGTTCACCTTTCCTGGCTATTCATGCATTTCTAATTCACCAGGGACATAATTCCTGCAGTGCAGCAATTGGAAACAGTATTTCTGCTGCAAAGTGAGAACTGTGAAGGGCATGTGGGGAAACAGGCTGATGGTCTCCAGTACATTGGCTAAGACCAGGCAGAAGATACAGTTGTTAGCAGAGTGCACAAAGGAAACACATTCATTCTGCAGATTGACAAAACCCTAGTAGGCGACTGCAGATGGGTGGGTACCTTTCATCCAAAGGAGATGCTGCAAGATCGTGATAAAATTTAGTAGTACAAATGTGAATTCAGTCATTCAATTAAGTAAATAAAGTTTCTACAATTACTTTTTGGAGACAGCAAAACAAGGGAGAATAAAAAGGTATGTTTATTAGTTGTGAGATATTTCTGAGCCATTGGTGCAGTTGTGTCAAGAAAGAAAAAGGTGAAATGTTATCTTAGGATGTATCAAGCAAGATAACTCCAGCAGAGAAAGTGAAGTTATCAGTGTCATAATCATAGAATTACTTAGGCTGGAAAAAGGCCTTTAAGTTCATCAAGTCCAAATGTTAACCCAGCACTGCCAAGTCCACCACTAAACCATGTCCCTAAGGACCTACACGTCTTTTAAATATGTCCAGGGATGAGGACTCAACCACTTCACTGGGAAGCTTGTTCCAGTGCTTGACAACCTTTTTCATAAAGAAAATTTTCCTAAGATCTAATCTAAACCTTCCATGGTACAACTTGAGGTCATTTCCTTTTGTCCTGTCACTTGTTACTTGGGAGCAGAGACTCATCCCACTTGACTATAACCTCCTTTCAAGGAGTTGAAGAGAGTGATGGGGTCCCCTCTGGGCGTCCTTTTCTCCAGGCTAAACAACCCCAGCTCCCTCAGCCACTCCTCACAGGACTTGTGCTCCAGACCCTTCACCAACTCTGTTGCCTTTCACCGGACATGTTCCAGCCCCTCAGTGTTTTTCTTATATTGAGGGACCCGAAACCGAACACAGGACTTGAGGTGTGGCCTCACCAGTGCTGAGTACAGGGGATGATCATTGCCCTATTCCTGCTGGCCACACTATTGCTGATCCAGGCCAGGATGCCATTGGCCTTCTTGGCCACCTGGACACAGCTGGCTCATGTTCAGCTGCTGTTAACCGGCAATCACAGGTCCTTTTCTGCCAGGCCACTTCCCAGCTACTGTTCCCCAGCCTGTAGCCCTGCATGGGGCTGTTGTGACCCAAGTGCAAGACCTGGCTCTTGGCTTTGTTGAACCTCATACCACTGGCCTCAGCCCACTGGTCCAGCCTGTCCAGATCCCTCTGCAGAGCCTTCCTGCCCTCCAGCAGATCAACATTCACACTAAGCCTGGTGTTACATGTACAAAGTGAGGATGCTCTTGATGCTCTCCTCCAGAACATCAATAAAGATGTTTAACAGGACTGGCTCCAACACTGGTTCCTGGGGAGTCCCACTTGTGACACTGCCCACCAGCTGCATGAGCTCCATTCACCACCACTCTGGGCCCAGCCATCCAGCCAGTTTTTAACCCAGTGATTGGTGCAGGAACTCCTGTCCAAGCCAGGAGCACCCAGTTTCTCCCGGAGAATGCTATGGGAAATGGTGTCAAAGTCCAGGCAGACAACAAGCACAGACTTTTCCTCATCCACTAAGCAGGGCATCTTGCCATGAAAGGAGACTGAATTGGTCAAGCTAGACCTGCCTCTTACAAAGCCACAGTGTCTGGGTCTAGTTCTCTGGTTGTCCTGTATGTGCCGTACAAGGCACATATGTACAGGGCATGTACAGGCACTCAAGATGACCTGGTCCATGACCTGCCCTGGGACCAAAGTTAGGCTGACAAGCCTCTAGGTCCCTGGATTCTCCTTTCAATCCATCTTGTAGATGGGTGTCACATTTGCCAACTTCCAGCCATCTGGGACCTCACTGGTAAACCAGGACTGGTGAGAAATGATGAAGAGTGACTCGATGAGCACTTCTGTAAGCACTTCCAGTATTCTTGGATGGATCCCATCCCGCCCATAGACTTGGGTCTGTCTAAGGAGTGAAGCAGGTCATTAACATTTTGCCCTTGGATTATAGGGGCTTCATTCTGCTCCCTGTCCCTGTCTTGCAACTCAGGAGTCTGGGTACCCTGAGAATCACGGGTCTTTCTATTAAAGACTGAGGCAAAGACATTAAGTACCTCGGCCTTTTCCTCATATTGCCTGGCTATATTTCACCCCACATCCAGTAAAAGATGGAGTTTCTCCTTGAGAAGCATTTTTATTGTCTTTTATAGCTGTAGCCAGATTAAGTTCTAGTTGGGTTTGGGCCCTTCTAATTTTCTGTCTGCATAACCTCACAGGATCCATGTGATCTGGAGTTCTCTGCCCCTTCTTCCAAGGATTATAAACTTTTAATTTTTGCCTGAATGCCACCCAAAGCTCTCTGTTCTTTCCTGGCAGCTTATCTTTTGACACGTGGGGATGGCCAGCTCCTGCACCTTTAAGATGTTTTATTTTTGAAAAATGTCCAGCCTTCCTGAGTTCCTTTGCCCTTCACGACTGCCTTCCAAGGGACTCTGTCAACCAGTCTCCTGAACAGAACTTTGTAGGATAAAGTCTCATCACTTATGTTCCAGTAAGATTAAATCAAAAAGTGGAAGACACTGAGAGGCAAGCTAGGGACAGAACAGGAAAGCCAAGAGGGAAGAGGATACTAACAGATACTGACTTAACCTGATAAAAGGAAATTTGGGAAAGAGATTAAAAACACAGTCTCTTTAATCACCTCCTAGAATTGCACACCCAAAAAAAGAGAATATATCCTTATTGTAGACACAAACCTCAGGGTTATAAATTGATCATGAAAATGCAGGCTTCAATTTAGGAAAAAAGTATTCTAGTCATCAGAGCAATGGACTTTGGAACAGTAAGCAAAAAGATGTTAAAAAAAAAAATAGGATAGAGCTTGGCCAGTTAATGGAAAGGAATGGGAGAGGCCTCTGCATGCTGAGACCTTTCTGTCTCCTGTTCCCCTACTTTGTACACGTCTCCTATTCCACATAGTAAAGGGCTATGGACTGTTCTGCATGCTCCAGAGTTTGCTGTCAGCAACCAGATGCTCATAGGTATTCAGTAAAAAATTGAGACTTCAGTGGTGAGAGAGAAGAAGAATCCTGGGGGTTTGGGTTGTCTCAGGATTGCCACAAGCCATCAGTGTGTTACAGCCCTGAAAAACACCCAGAGCGGTGTAAGAGCTTCCAATCCATTTCAGGGTAGGGTTACTGATTTGGGCTTCAGCTCTCTTCCTCCGTGCTGCTGGAAGCCTAGCCAGGAGTTACTGCTTTGAGACAGTACAGGGAGCTGGTATGTCCTGCTGGCAAACAATTTATGAGCCAATTCCAGATGATATTCAGTGATTGTGCAATGGCTTTTTATTTGCTTTGTCCCAGTGTGCCCATTTATAGGAACACACCAGCCCCGCGACTGGGAGGCAGCGACATCCAACCTACCTCGTGGGTGAGAGAGCGCTCACTGTCTCGCTGGTGCCGAGCGCTCCCCTGGGGGTGGCTCACGCCAGGGCACAACAGCACTGTGGGACAAATTCCATTCTCTGGGACTCTGGCAGCAAACAGCTCCCTGAATCAGTCACAGGCACCTGCGGGCTGACCCAGCTCCGGCAAGCTGAAGAGGTCCAGGTTATTTTTAGGCTTCTCCTGCAGGACTGGTGCAGCGTGACAGCAGTGACACTGTGGGCTTCCCCCAGCTCTCCCACGGAACGTGTGGCTGTTGTGGGGATGCTGTCGGCATGCCTGCCGGCTCTCGGCACCACCCCACCCCGAGCTTGTCCTCACAGCTTCACAGCTTCAACGCATGCCAAAAGAGCTCTCTTGAACTGCCCCTGCTGTGTTTATGGATGTGCCTTTGCCTTGAAGCAAACCAGAAGCATTCCCGCTGCCGAGCTCAGCTGCGGAGAGATTAAGGCTGTTCTTCATTAACACCTTGAAGTGTTGTTTGCAGTTTCCAGCTCACACCGTCTGCTAATCCGTAGCCACACCAATGAGCACTGTTTGCCTTGAATGTAGATGAAGTGTTCTAGCAAGTATGTCAAGAGTTGGCTCATGACCAGGTTTCAGTCATGTAAATGTGTAGGCATACCCCCAAACAAACTTAAATCTTTCTCTCCATCATGGCAAGGCAGAGCAGGAGAACTGCGTCAGCCAGCAAAGCTGGAAGACAGTATATTTTGATGTTTCTTGTCATGCAAATGCCAAATATTCAAAAATTGTGCCTTCCAAGATGAGACTGGCTTTAAAATACTGTAATCTTAAAATAAAGGTTCTAGAAACCCCTTTTATCTTCTGCTTTTCTCAGATTCTTCTGAGCCTACCAGCACCTAAAAATTACATTTTTTCACCTTTTCTTTTCATCTCTGGGGATAGAAAAATGAACTAAAATACTCCTATTCATGCATGAACAACTCTCTTCAGAAGGAGAAGCTTTACACAAAAACATCACATCATGGAGGTTACGAGACACTCTCTGGAGCTGGTAACACTGGATTTGATAAAGTCGGGGACTGAATTGGCTGAAGTTTGCACAGGTGTAAGAATATTGCAGTTCAGATTACAGAATTCTTGCTGACAGAAGATATGTATGGAGTGAAAAACACCAGGTATAGATTACCTGAAAGGAAGGGAATAAAGTAAAAAGGTCAGAGGGAGCTACAGTTGTTATCTTGTGCAGTGCAGTACAAGCATTTTCAGTCACATACCAGGAAAACTGCTTCAAGGCTATGAAATTCTTCCTTCAGCCCAGAACTCACCCACTCCTATAAAAAGTTACTTGATGCCAGCCCGTATTTTAGAGGATTGGCAACTGGATTACCACTTGGTACCCTAATCAGGTTTTACCTACAGAATGCATGCATTTCTAACTAATATCACATACGCCACCATATTCAGTGCAGAGAAATTTGAAAGTTCTTCAAACTTACACTGCTTGTGTTTAAAGTATACACTACTTTTTAAAAACAGTTTCATGTGGTTGTTAAACTATTAGATTCTTGTTAATTTTAAAATACACTTCTAAATAAATTCTCTAAAGGTTTAGAGACTTTGTTATCCATTGTAATTTAGTTTAAATTTAGCACATTGTAACTTCTCTTTAGCCTTATATCCCCAATAATTTTATGATACCAAGACTCTTAGATATATTCTAATACTTAATATTTGCCTTTTAATTTTTTTAAATGAAGTGTAAGAATCTTTTTGTGTACAGATACAGAAATCATAGCAGTTCAAATGTTGAACATTGCTGCATCTTTTTTCCCCAAGACTCCTTAGGTTGAATCACAGAAAACACCCTCATAACTTTTAAGTTTCCTACTGCCTCTTCATACATGACAGCACAATATATATAAAGCATCAGATGATGTTCCAAATTATTATTATCTTGATGGAGGCTTCTCTAACATCAGGGACAAGGACTTCATAATTTAATTCAAGTATTGCAATGATCAGCATTCCCATAGTGCAAAACTTAAGACATCTGACCTCAAGGAACGGATTGAAGTATTTCATTATCAGTAATCTAGTCTTTACTCACAAACTTTCACTGAAATTTAAAGTCAGTTAAATTATGTAGGTTTTAGCTGCTTGCTAAAATGAGGAAGCTTTGCACTTTCTATTAATCTCTATTTGATAACTGCAGTCGTAATTACACTGAGTGTTACTAATTTTCCCCCTGTCAGCCAACACATGAACGTTGCACTGTTTAAATACAGACTCCTGTTTCTCCTTTTGAAAAGAAGGCGTAGGACTCATCTCACTTTATCCTTGCAGTGCATTTACACTGCAAAGCTGACTGCTCTGTCTCTGTAGCATAGAGTGCGAGTCAGACACCCACACACACCTCTCATGGCTGCTCCTGCCACTTGCGTTAGGCACTTAGGCAAACATGGCACAAATTCTCCTGCCATCATTGACTGGCTCTAGATAACTCTGGTTGGATGCTGACATTTATCACAGGTCTGCTTGCCACAGATTGCAAGGAGAACAATGATGATCTTTTAAGACAGGAGTCACCATGACACATCTTTCCATGTCAACAAGGAATCAGCTCTTCTGGTCCTGAGCAAGCTGCTGCATGGACTTTCAGTTATGCTTCTGACTGAACAGTTTGTCTCTCTTTCCCTGTCACTGTTAGCAAAATCTTGACTCAGAAATCCTAGCCCTTTTGACAAAAAGAAAAAAGTAATTTTGATACCTAAAATTCTTGATAAAATCTACTAAATCTCTATAATTTATAATCCCTAGAGCTGTTCTCAGTAAGGGGGAGACATCTGCTTTGCCTCAGCTTCAGGACTTTTGACATCCTGTGAAAAGCAGTTTTTTTGTGGGATTTCCTCTCTGCCTTAGCAGTCAGACAGGAGGCTGTACAGCATGAGCAGTCAGGCTGGCTCTCCTGTCCTTCATCCTATTTCTTCTTTTCCACTGGAGAAAGCTGGGAGTATTTGTGTGTACTCTTTATGCTGCTGTCTCTCTGTCATCCTGTATTTTTCAGAGGAAGTCAGTCTCACTTTTCTTTCACTGGAAATCCAGTGGGATATATCCCTAAATATCAAATCAAATTTTGCGTTAATTGAAGCTAGGCTTTGTGCTGTATTTCAGCTTCTGCTGGCTTCCAGCTCCTCCAGTCCAGAAGGAACTGGGGACTCTGTTTCCGTCTTGGGGAGCGAGTTATTTCACTTTTCTGAGTAGCACAGATGGCACAAACAAAATACATCCAAGAGTGAAAAGTAGAAAAGGTCTGCTAATAATCCAAATTAGGTTAAGAAGAGTGATCTGTGCCTCCTGTATTTGTGGAATTGACTTGTATCTCCATAAAGATTACCATGTAAATGGTAACCTATTCTTTGCAAAGCTCAATATGACAGGTCCTGTTGGTCTTAGCAGTCTTATTCAGTATGTTTCTGATCAAGAAATCTTTGCAAGATAAACAGTAAACAATAATTTTGTGGTCTAGAATTTTGTGAAGTTGAGCAATTGATTTGTTTCTAAACTGTAGTGGTATGTGTTTGATGTTTTCTCAGTTGAACATTTCACTGAACAAAACTCAGTTTTAAAAGGCTGTGAAAGAATTCCATTAGTCCAAATTGAACAAAATTTCAGTAAAGTACATACTTCATAAAAGTAGCCATATAGATGTGAAATCAACTGTTAGCAAGACTGTGTTATCACTTGAAATCTTCTGTCCATAATGGTTCTATCTTCAAAGTCTATATAATTCTTCTTAAAATATATTTGCTAGTATTAGCAGCTTTATTTGAACAAGATTGTATGGCAAAATACTTCAGTTGTTACTATTCTTGTGTGCTAGGGAAACTGGGCTAGAATAAATTATTGTGACTTGAGTGCATGAATTATTTGGAAACCATATACAGAGTAGTTCTCAATGACGCACCATTTAGTAGAGTTCTTCAAGTGTTTTTTTCCTTGTTCCAGTAATATTCAGTATTCTCACTGATGGCTTGGATGAAAGGTTAGAATGTACACTTAATGAATTCATAAAACAAAACAAGCATTTTGGATGCAAGGCTGTGGAAAATGACAAAGTAAAGATAGAGTATGCTGATGTTTAAAAATAGGTTAGACAAACATCAGCAGGTATCTCATTGGTCAGGAGTGAGCAAAGAGATGTCTCACATCATCTGCTACCTCTATTCATTTAATGATTTCTATTTGTGTGATAATTACAAGAATAATAATTATACATAAAAGAAGTATTTTGTGTAGCTCCAGAAAATTGCAGGGTATGTAACCAAAAACTTAGCATTGGTTCTGGAATTTATTGCATGGCTTTTGTATTTATCTTAGACTGAAGCAATTATACTTCTTATCCTTTTGCCCATGTCAGTACTGATTAAAAAATTACTAGGATCTGATGGCTTTGTGAATGGTCTTTGTGAAATAAATATGTGAACCTAGTCAAACATCTGTGGTAGGATATAGTGCATTCATACTCATAGGAAATTTTGGTCTTCAACCTACTCATAGTCCATGGAAAAGGATGGACACCATGAGGTTACCTAGGGAGTGGGGTAATCACCCTTCACAGGTACCTCTGCCTCTCCTTCTACATATTCTGCAGCAGATATATATTGGAGGTGTATTCTTAGTCTTTCCTATCTTAGTCTGTGATACTAAAAGTTTGATTTTCTTTGGGTTTCACTGAGGACTATCTGGAAAAATTATAATTGAAAGAAAATCAGAATAGATAATGTAGAGGCCTGTTTTGACCCTTGGTTCCGTGAAGGCCTTTCAATGAAGTTTTATGAAGGTTTTATGCTTGTTCTGAATACGTGATGGACATGACCAATATATGTTAGAGATAGTTCTACAACAAACTCATACAAGCCACTTACTAACCTCTTGAATTATTGCTCATTGTTTGTTAATCCTCTAGATTGTTTACTCTGTATCTTGTGTATAGTGTGTGAGAGAGACAATACAGGACTTTAATCCAGAAAACCTGCTATACAAAATTAATTTTTACAGGGATTATAATATATCGACATTTTTAAAGTACTAAGGTACTGGACATTTATTTTTTCAATAATGGAATGTTTAATCCTGGATAATGTTTTAGGAACCATACAGTGTAAGGGCTTTCTCCCTCATAAGTATTGTGTGACTAACAGAGAGACTGTAAAATTTATCCCAAATCTTTTCTTAATGAAGCGTTTGCTATTGCATGGCAAAAAAAAAAAAAAAAAAAAAAAAAGAAAAAAAAAAGTCTCATTTATAGGACTTTTTAAAAATTGGAATTAAACTTTAAACTCCAGCAACCAGTGATGACTAGTTATTGTTCCTTTTGTCAACAGGCAAGATGAAGGAAGTTCTGGCATCTTACCATGTCCCGGGCCCTGCAGAGCTAAGTGAGAAGTGCGCCCACGTTCTAGCACGCATCACATCCCATCGGCCTTGGGTCTGGAGTGCCAGAAGGATCCCAGCGCTGCGCTCGGAGACGGCTCTGAGCACCTCAGTACCCCGGTTTTGACAGAACCCAGGGATGGCAGTATTACACACCAGTATTACCTGTCTGGGGCAGGTTTAATTTTATAAATTAAAACAATAAACTCTATGAGTTTCTAGACCATATTTGTGCTGTTGAGGATGATCTGCTCAGATGAACAGTTTTGCATCCATCGAAGAGACAGGTTCTTCTGCTGGACCAGAAGATGACAGTGCACTGTATATTGTAACTAATATCATTTGTAGCATCTCCTAGTGCAAATAATTGAAGAACAGGTTGCAAGAAAATCCTGTAGGGAATAAGACATGCTATGTTTTGATCTGCAGATTTTTTAAAAAGTTCTGTTTTTTTAAAGATAACCACTTTTAGATAACACTATGTGTGCAGTCTATGTGCAGCTCTTCACTGTGGCTATCTGTATTCCAGAGATGATGAATTCCTTGTAAGACACCTCAACCTTTTAAAATTTGTCATTAATCCTTAAATTATGAGATTATAATGAGAAACTAGAAGGGAAAACTTCTAGGGCTTTTACTTGACTGAATGGCTCCAATTACTTCCTGTTAAAATCCTGAAAGGAGAAGGAAAAGGCAGGAAGTAGGAATTAAATAAAACCTCCCCCAGTTGCTTTTCTTTTTTTGGCATATGCACCTATCTAAATATGTGTTTGATCTAATATCCAAGGAGAGAGAAACAGCTAAAAGTTAGCTGAGCCATCACAAAAGGTCTGTGTTTTTGGGCAGTATTTGCTAATTTTGTCTCTTGAATAGCTATAGAAAAGAAGGAATATGTATATGCCCCACCATATGTGAAAAGGACATCTTTGCCATTCCTTTATTTATTTTTGCTCTTTCAAAAATTAAAGTGTCAGTTATTTGGAATGCTGTAGTCTGTGGTCTCTTTACGTTTGTTTAGTGAGAGCCTTTCAGCAAAATCATTCCCATTACAGTGTAACTGCATGATGACCACAGCTTTGGGCCTGTATAATAAAGATCTAAATTCAAATTTTTTTTCTCATTATTTTCTCTATTTTTATGTTGTATCTGCAAGTCTTTAATTGGAGTCCTGCTCATTGCTGTGCTTAGAAGATTTGACAAAATTTTTAGGAAGGAAGGTATTTGTATGGTTGAACCTTGTTCTCCTTTGTGTTATTATATACAAAAGATTAGAGGGCAGATGCAAAATGTTAACAAATCGAAAGAGATGCTTAAATTCAATTTGCACATGAGCCCCCGGGACAAGGCCATGCTCAAGTATATGGCATCTGGTCTCTATTAATTAGTAACCTTGCAAAGGTATTGGAAGAAAAAGCTGCAGAAAAGTTGAGTCTAAGCTGGCTTTGATTTGCTGTGTGTGATATATTGTGCTGAACACACAGCTGTGCTGTGCAGTGGAGTTCAAAAGCCTATCAGATTCTTTTTACTTCCTCCTTATTTTCTTCTCCAAAGACAAAATTTTAAATTATAAAAATGTTCTTCATGAAGCAATTAAGTTTGTGTGAGCAAAAACTGCTCATGGCATTTCAAAAATGAGTGTGGTCCTGACAAGGCTATCTTAGCCATGCTGTATTATAGCAGGGATTTGTCCCACTATGGTTAGCTCATTGCAAGTAACTGAATTCATATCAACAGAACACCTCTGACCTTTGAAATATTTTAGTTGGGCATCACTATTATCCTTCATCTGATGTAATTGCATATGGATGGTTGAGTGCTCATTGCAGTGACATCCGTACCAGTGCATCTAAACACAAACAGGGGGAGACAGCAGCATCTCAGAGCAGTTTCCTGATCAATTTCAGCTAATCTAAAGGTGAGCTCCTGCTCACCTTCTGCCCTGCTTATACCTTCCCACAACCTCCCTCAAAGAGCTGCACACCTAAGAGGTTTCCTGGTGTGACTGAAAATATCCTTGTGTAAGAGTTTAGTGGGGAGAGGGTGGGAAGGAACAACTTTTTATCAGCAGTTTAGTTTTAGCTTGGCTTACACTGATAGACGACCCATGTCCTCAGGTGCCTCTGTGAATTAGCTGATCTTATTTCCTAAACTTTCTGTTTCAGGACAATGCTTCCCTATGGCTAAGAAGTGTTTCTTGATTCAGTAACACCATAAAGAAAATAAAGTACTGGAAATGAACTAAATCCTTAGGAAATAATATTAATGGCATCTTTAAAACCACTTGTGCAGTGCTGGTATTTGTGGTACCAGAAAAATACAATGCCACAAAAGGAGTATGTTCTTGCCATTCAAACTACTCTGAATATCAAAATGTTTTCAGAAAAACAGAAGCGAAAGCCATGGGCTGTACCAGTGCAAGGGCAGCACAAGCCTGCTGTGCTAGCAGACCCTTAGCTATTAATGAAGTTTGTGCTCAGTATGTGGACAGCTGGACCCACCAAAACTGTACGTGCTTGACCTTGACCATGGCACCATTTGAATATGTATGACAAGAATGGATTGCCCCAAGAGCAGGGCCTTATTTTGAAGAAATGCCTTTTTGTCTGTACTGGATGCTGCTGAAGTTTGACTGTCCTGTTGGGTGAACTTTTCTGATGAGATGGGTGACTGTTGCCCATCTGTTGCAGGAGTGATTAAAAACCAAAACACAACAAAACAGGCAAACCTCTTGGCACTCCAGTAAGGGCAAAGGTTGAAGCTTTTTGTTCTTTGGATGAATCCCCCTTTGAGATGCCTCTCCGTGCTTTCCCTTGGCATCTGGACAAGCCCTTCTTTGTGAAGGGACATGAATATGGAGAGACCTGCAGAGCACCCGTCTCTTTAGTCTGCTTCAAAGGAAAGTTTCAAAAGTCATTATTTTCTGGCAACTTTAAACATCTGAATGGGGGCAGTGCTGGCTTTACAAACAGTATTAGCTGATTGTGATAACTTGGAGCAATTCAGTATTTGCTCAGTTAGATACTAAATGTGCACTGTGCAGCTTAGCAGCAAAGAGTGTTGATTTTGCTGACTGAATGTAATGTGTGAATATGGACTTCACATTCAAGTAAGATGGTCTTAAGTAATTTCCTTGGCAGACAATAATCCATTCAAAGAATAAAAACATCTGTTCAGGGTCCAGACTGAAATAAATTGCAGGTTTAGAGGCAGGTCTTTTGTCCAGCATTGTTTGGGCACTAGACATGTAAGAAACACTTGACTCTCCAGGTCACATCTGGGGCTTCAACTACATGTCTCTGCTACAGCTGAGCACACCAAATCTTACCTGCGGCTGCAGTTCTGTTCCTGCTGCCAGTCCGCACTGCTGTAATGGCACAGACTTTTACAAACATCAGCTTGCTTTAGATTGCTTACAGCTACATTCCCTTGGGTTTGAACTATGTGTGTGTGTGTGCATATACTACTGTTAATTCAGCCTATACATACATAGAAGACCCCACCAGTAGTCATCAAATGGTTATATTTGTTAGCTGTTAATCAAAAAAAGCCCAAGTTTTTAGAAACTATGATCATATTTCATGAGCAATTATGTACCTTACTTTTTAAATTCTCTGTTGCAAGGGATTCATCTAGGAATCTAGGTTCAGTTGGGATATTAGGAGAAAGTTCTTTACTGTGAGGGAGGTGAGGCATTGCAACAGGTTGCCCAGTGAGACTGTGGATGTCCCATCCCTGGAAGTGTTCAAGGCCAGGTTGGATGGAGGTCTGAGCAACCTGGTCCAGTGAAAACTATCCTTGCCCATTACAGGGATTGGAACTAGATGATCTTTAAGAACCCTTCCAACCCAGGCCATTCTATGTTTCTGTGAAATCTTGTCAAATACTAATGAACGAAGTCTCAAAGAAGTTTTCAGGCAGAGTATCATTTATTCTAATGTGTAAGTAGATAAACCAAGTCACCAGAGAGCTAAGTAAGTTCATGGATATTTCACAACAAGTTGCTCCATTGCAATCAACAACAACAAAAAAATCCCTAATGATCGTGTAAGGAAGCCAACATATTAAGAAGTTATCACACGATTTTTGTCACTCCCTGCTGTGTTTGCCTTCTACGTGAAGAGAGCTCCTCTGTCAGCAGCTTCACTTCACCTCAGGTGCTCAGAGAGTTCTGCACCCATCCCCTCTACATCTTGCAAGAAACAATTATGTTGCATTACTCCATATGCTAACCTTAACTGCCCTCCAGGAAATGCTGTGAAGGGCCAGATCTTATCACTGTTTTCTTAAACTCCATGTCAGAGCTGGAAGTTCCACTTTTCACCAAGGCTCCCTATTGCCAGCAAAGAGCTTTAAAGTATTTTCTACCTTTGTGTTACTACCACTAGAAATAAACAGAAAAAGGTTTGATCAACTTCAAAAGAAAAACCAGTCTGAAAAAAGTTGCCACCTTCCAGCTCAGAGGGAAACAGGTCAAACTGTTCAATGAATTGTTCCTGAATGTAGAAGCAGGGGGTAGTGCTTGCAGAGGGCTGTGGGAGCTGTGCCCTGCCTGACCTGCCTGCAGGGACCTGCTGCAAGAGTTTCTGGGAGGCAGAAGGCACAGTCCTCCCATGGCCCCACAAGGCACATCTCATGGCAGATGAGCTTTGGCAAGGGAGGGGTAGATTTCTTAGCTCATTGTTACTCCTGGGGACAGCATAGCCATCACAGTGATTGCAGGCACTGAACGGGAACTGAGCTGAAGCTGTGTTTATTGGCAATGTGCTGCATTTTCAAAGCAATAATTATTGTATTGAGTTCCCGAGGCGTGTCGTGGATTCACTGTCAGTGGGAATACTTAAGTCAAGCTTCTTGACCATTCAAAGGGTGGTGATGTCCAGGTGCAGGCAGAAGAGATGTGCTTGATGTGGGGACTTGTTGCTGACTTGTGCCCTGTGGAGGATCAGAAGGATTTCAAAGCTGGTGATCAGATGGCCTGGAGCTCTCTCTGTTATCTAATCCCAGACTCCTTTCACAGCCGCCACTCTCTTTTGACACCAATATTCACTTTGCCTTCGAACTAGAGAGTTTGAGCTCTGTCTCCATGGGGATCTATCTGGCAGTGCAGGTCTCTAGCACCAGTGTGTGTCAGAAAAATAGCAATTTCAGTCGTATCTTGTAAAAGTCAACCAAATAATGACGTTTTCTTTAAAATCTCAATTGTGTAAGCTCAGACTGAACAACAACAAAAAAAATCCTCACTCTTACTTAGGCACAAATCTTCCTATTAAATCCATTTTAAACTGAAAAGTTAGTAACTAGATATTCAAAACTGCTGAAACTTATTCCCTTCAGTAAAATTCTGGAAACTAGCCAAAACCAGGAGAGTGTTTGCTTGTTTATTTACAAGAAGTTTTGTTTTGAAAAATGGCCAAAATTACATGTGATATCCAGATCAGATATCAGACCCCAGAAGTCTTGCTTTTGTTGCGACTCTGAAGTGTCATGTACAACACAGATTTGGACAGTTTCAGGAATTCTTTCCCCAGAGCCTTACTTACGTATAGCAGATTTTGTCAAGTGGATTTCTTATCAAAAGCCTTTGCAAGGCCCAGGTTCTGCTGTTTGATTTATTTTGGTTTTGGTTTGATTGTTTGTCAACAAAAGAGCTGCAAAATAAACGTCAGAATATAAAAGTGAGTCCAGGTGAAGTAAGGCAGAGAGCTGCGTGCTTTCTGGCTGGGAGACCCTGCCTAATGTCACACAGCCCCTCCCACTCCCCAGCAGTGGGTATATTAAGCAACTCATAAATGCTGTTCTGAAGTTTGTCTGTTGAAAGCCCTGCCCAAAACTGTGCTTGGTTCTCTGTGGCTGATGTGAGGTGTAAATGCCTTGGCTTTCTGTAGCTTGGGTAAGAACTGAAGCAGAAGCAGACCTGGAGAATAGGCTTTCTGAAGAAGTCAAGCCACAAGTTGGCAGAGATGTGAGCTGTCATGTTTCCTGAAATCACTCCTTTCCACAGCAGGGGAAGCAGGAATGGCCTCTAGTGTAAGTAAAACCATTCCTGCAGAGTTTGAGCAATAATTGCCATCTCTGTCTGGAAGACACTCATAGGAATCTTTTGTTGATGTTGTTGGGGGGTTTTTATTCTTTTTTGGAGTGCATATTGCGTACATCAGCCAGTTCTTTTTCCATGGGCATTCTCACAGCCTCCCTTGTGCTTACCACAATGACACAGGAAAAGAAAGGCTTGTTAGCATAGCTTTGAAATTGTCGTCATCACTCACTAATGCAGCTTAACTTCACATAGCTGATTTCAAGTGCTGTTACAATAAGAAAAGCATGACATTTACTTAGCTGTTAATGTAATGTCCAAAGAGAAGGGTATTCATTCCTATTCCAGTTCCACTTCTCAGGCAGTTTTACAGTCAGCTTCTGTAGGGAATACCAGAGTAGTGATTCATCATTAAGGGCAGAACATCCCATCTCCAGGTCAGAACGTTGGATTTCCCAAATGTCACAGCTTATAAAATACAGTCAGTGATGAGGTTCCATTTTCTGTGCTGTCAGTGTTCTGCGTTTGTTTTTAAGGATTCCCAACCCAGAGATTATTATTTTTTTTGTCTTTATTCATAGGCATAAATTCAGGAGCTCCAGAAGCACTGAACAACATATATTAGGTGATAAATCAAAGCAGTCTGTCCTGTGCTGTGGCAGAGACAATCAATAGGAGAACCTGTACATAGGAAATTAGTTCTGTAAAATGAATTACATTCCAGGCCCTGGGTCCTTCTTGTGTGTAATCACTGCATTATCTCTTCCTGTAATAGCACAGAGTATGTGCCTGCACTGATTTGTAGGATATACTTGTGCTAGGAATTACACACTGAATTCCTGTAGTTCAATTGCCTCTTGAAGTTCATGGCAAAGCTTGCACAAACTGCAGTGGGCCAATGATTCAGGATGATAAATGTGTATCACTGCATGTCAGAGACACAAACCGCCATGCAGAAAATCACGGATATTTGCCACATATGGAAACTCTCATCTCATCATGATGACTTCCCTATGTAACTGAACTTGCTCTGAGCCAGTGTAAACACAGAAATTCAAGGGAGAAAACAGTATCCTGGATGATGAAGATATCCTTGATGTCCTGTGAGTGTGTACAGTCACATAGCAGGTTCTTTCCCTAGTTAAGTCAATGGGAATCAATCAGTCCTAAATAAGCAAGGCTATCAACAGCTGAACCCAAAAGACACAAGAAGCAAACACAGAGATACAGAATGGCACTATTCATTTTTTCTGCAATAATAGTATTTCTGATCTTTCTGTATTCCAAAAGGAAAATTCAGTTGTTACCTCAAATAGGTTTCCAGCAGTTTCTGAGGCACATCGGGCTTTGAGACCAAACAAAAGCTCTCTTGCTCCTAAGATTCCTGGTTTTTACTCAAGAACAATGAAAAATAATAGAAACACATGGAGGCCATTTGAAAGATGAAGCCTCTTCAGCAGCGGTAGCACTTCATATGATTAATGCTGCCATTCGAGTTTGGAAAGGCAACTTCAAAGTCATTGACATGTTTACCTGGCTTGATGCCCTGTAGGTCTTTCCTCCCATCCCTGCTGCGTTTCTGTGCACAGGAAGGGTAAAACCATGCTCTGAGTCACGGCAATACTATGAAGCTGAAGTCAATGACCAGTCCTGCTTCATTTAAACCACGGTGAGTGTTGCTGGCCCAGGAAGTGTTGGTCAGTGCTTTGTGGCAAAACTGTGTAGGTTCTTTTGGGACAATTGGCCACAGCAGGGCCAGTGTGAGTATGTGGTGACCTCTGGTCCTTCAATGCCCACTCCCAGCAAAGCAGCTGCCATGTTCCAGGGTAAATCAAAGAGGAACCTCTGAGGTCAGAGCTCCAGCAGCACAGAAAAGCATTCTGATGTAGACAGCTACTGACCAGCTGCAGCAGGAAGTGTGGGTTATATAGCTTCCAAATGCAAATGAGAAGGGTCTTGTAATAAAGTTTAACTTCACTCTTAGGCTTTTCACATTATTATGCTATATAAAAAATACAGCTTCTTTGCTGTTCCCTTTACTACCACATATTCCAGTTAGCCTAACTCTTCATTCTTGTTCTTAAAAAGTCCAGGTTGTTAGAAATCATTTTGTATTTATTTCAGAACATCTTTTCAAGTGCTATACTTGCTTCTAGAGTGTGATTTTCAATGGCAGCTCTCTGTTCTTATGGATGAGGACTGTCACTTAGGTGAGTTTAAAAGCAGTTTTCTGCCACATTTGGCACTTTGCATCTACAAGATCTTTCTAGAGAATTTCATGCCCCCCCCCCCCCCCCCCAGTCAGGGGCAGCATGATGGAGCTTCCCGTCCTTTCTGAGCTCCAGCACTTGCTATCCTTCCCGCTGAGACCCATGGGCCGCGGTGCCCCCGCCGGACCAGGAGCAGACAGTGTGTCCCGGTGGATTTGCCAAAAGTTAAACGGCTGAAGCAGAGCCTGGGAGCTGGGTTGTTGCCACTGCGGACTCCAGACGGGAGAGATCTTTGGCAGCATTCCCGAGTCTCTGAATAAAGGTAAAGGGAGCCAATTAGTAGCTAAAAGAAATTATGCATTCAGTCAAAGTTTAGACAAGACAGAGTAACTGATGGCATTCATTGGGACACTTGAATAAAAACACCTCTCTAAAGAGCTTTTGCTCCAAAGCAAGGGCTGTTTGCCCAAGTATATTTTCCTTCTAGCTGATGTAAATCTACAACTTTTTCTTCTCTTTTTTTCCTCTCTTTTTTTTTTTTTTTCCCTGTCGGCTGGCGCTGTCAATCCTTTTCATACTTGGGGAATTGAAGTGACTTTAGATTTGTTTGCTTTGCCTTTACTTTTTCCTGGATCACTATTTTGGGTTTGGTTTGTTCGGGTTGTTTTGTTTTGTTTTGTTTTGTTTTGTTTTGTTTTGTTTTGTTTTGTTTTGTTTTGATCAGGGTGTCCGCTGCCACGCGGGTCTCTCTCTGTCCCGGGTCCCGGCCGTGCCGCGGTGTCCCGGGCTCCTGCGGGAGAGATCCCGGCGGCGGCGGGCTCCTGTCGTTCCCCGCAGCCGCCACCGGAGGGCGCCCCTGGCCAGCCCGCGCCGCCCGGAGACCCGCGGGGTGTTGCGGCCCGTCCGCCCTCACAGACCTGCGCTGTCCCGCGCCAAATTATTTCAAATTATTCAAAGAAAAGGGAAAAATACAATCTGGCGAGGCTAGGGCTGAGGGAGGAAAGAAGGTTTCTGAACAGCTTTTGTGCTTTTGAGGCGTTCTCAAGGCTTTCATGCTCCAGTCACCTCATCCCTTTCCCCTGTTCCTTGAAGAAGCCTTTCACGCAGCCACATGGAGGGAAAAAAAAATTTGAAGAAATAAACAGAAAAATGGTATTTTGAATCTGGCTCTGTATTTTACAGCCCATTCTGTCATTACTTCCATGGGAAGTGACATATTCTCCTGCAATTACAATTAGCAGTTTTATTGCAGAAATTTTCTACATTCCTCAGGACTCCTCTGCAGCTGAGGCCATCCGCAGGCTGCCCAGCGAAAAGCGAACACCCGCACATGTCTCTGCTCTCCAAAGCTGGGCCCGGGGATTAGCAGCTAGCTCAGGGATTAGCTTTTATGCCTGGGCACTGGGGCGTTCAGAGCACTTGCTCCTTGAGCCAGCCTGTGTGGCTGGCAGTGGAGGAATGGCTCAATGCAGAGGCCAAGTCAAAAAGCGAGTAAAGGAGCCCCCAGCTCCCCACAGCAGTACCTGGGAGCTCTGACTTAGCTGGCTTCAGGCTCTGTCTCTACCCTAGCAGACAAAACCCCCCACGGGACCTTCCTGGTGTGAGCAGCGTGACAAAGGCGCTTTTCCCGCGGATGGCTTAGCCCAAGCCGAGCTGCGCATGAATTCCCTGCTACTGTTCCTGTTGTCTTTGAGCTGCGTGGTCAGAACTGACTTAGCCTCATGCTGTGGATGTAACTTGACAGAAGAGCCTATTTTGACCAGTTCTTCATATGTCAAGAAACCGAAATGTTTCTTGAAACGGCCAATAATGACTCGAAATGACCTTTGAAGCACCTGGTAAAGGAAGACTGAGAGGGAATGTGAAGCCAGATCTTTCACCCATCATCAGTTCTCCGAGATGCCACAATATTTAACAGCTGCAGAGCACACAAACACTTATGGGGCATTCGAGAACGAGCAGAAATGTTCCCTGAAGCAGGGGCTGTGGATCTGTAAAGAGAACTTTCACTGACCCCTTGTTGTCTGTGTGAAGAATAGAAGGTGGAGAACTGAGAGAGGAGTTACTCAGCTGTTCCCAAAGGAAAAGAGAAAAGAAACTTGCCCAAAAGAGAAACTTCATTTCATCTTCACACAGCCTGGGGACCTTCAAACTTGTAGAAGTCAGTGTGAATATTCAAAATGGGCAAGCTGTAATGTGAGCAGTGAAAGAAAGTGCTGCAGTCAGGCAGAGACTGAGGAATGTGGGTCCCTGGCACACTGGTTAGAAACTGCTTTCAGGCAAGGTTCAGTCCAAAGACTGATTGAAATAGCAGACTATCCAATTTGATTGTAGCAGGACACAGAAAAGAGATCTATTATAATTCAGCCAGAACAGAAGGAAATACTGAGACCCCCTCTGTCAGGTGGGGTGTTTCAAATAGAAAACCTCTACTTTTCGTATTAAACGTGAAACACAGAAACATCAAACTGCTGAAGCCAAAGCAGCTAAGCTAGGTTAAACAGCTAGCAGAAATGCCTTGCTGGAGCAGGGGTGGAAGCCTTGGTAGTAATACTCATTCTCTTGGAAAAATTGGTATTTTCTTCCATTCAATCAGTGGTTCTGTCTGCTTCCCTGTATGCTCCTCAGCTACTGTAGCTCTCATTTTCCACATTGGGAAGCCAGGGACAGGCAAACCAGTGAGAAAGGCAGTGGACCCCTTCATGCCTTAGCAGAACCAAGACCTTCTTTTTGTGTTCCTTCCTCTCTGTCCACTTCATACTTCTCCTTCTCTTTCCAGCCTTTTGTACCATCTTCTGACATGCTCCTGCACATCCATCTTTATACCAAATCCCCACATTTAAAGCATTTGGAATTTAAGTTGGCCTTCCTCTCTTTCATCAGTGAAAACACAGCCCCTCTGCCTGACAGGCTAGCTTCAGGGTTTTTATTCCATGTCATAGAAGAGGGATGGCTGCAAGCACATAGACATGAAGGCAGGTTCAATGGGTTTTCAGCTGTGAAAATATTTCTGCTGTCTCACCCAGACCCAGAAAGACTGAGTGCAGCCACAGAGTAAGCTCTCTTCATGTCAGTAAAACCCCTCAAGCTCCCCAGAGCTGTCTTCCAATGCAGGAGCACTGAAGGGGTAGGGATCTCCTTCACCCAGCTCACATCTATTTTTGCTGGTCTGCCTCCAGTGGCCCCCAGCACAGCTTTACCAAGCTCCACATGAACCTTCTCTAAATGCTGCCAGAAGGTGCCTGCAGCCACCTTTTCAGCAAAACGAAAGGGTCACATGCGTCATTAGCAAGCCATGTTTACACAGAAAAACCAAAACCCCTTCACAGAATGTGACGTATGCACACAGGGAGGCCAGTTGCCTTTTTTGAAAACACAGTGACAACACACTTGAAGGCTGCCAGATTCTGCAACTTTTTCATGGTGTGCAGATGGTGAAGCTTTTCAACAGATTGAGAAACTTAGGGGAGGAAAAAAAAAAAGGAAACAAGAATTAGGAATTACAAAAGCCAAACACAAATCCACTGACAATTGTCGCTGCTTGGAGTTACAACACATGCAGAGGATGGCAAAACCACTGTCAGTGAATCACCATAGAATGCATCGATTTTGCTTAATTCCTTGGGAGTCATGACATGACTCATTCCCAACCCGAAGACCAAAGGAAGGTTTTGTAGGAAAAATGTTGGATAAAGCAGGTTCTTTGCAAAAGAATGGGGACAGTTTTTATTCCAGTCTTTGATATAATTTTATTTATGCTCTGTGATGTGATTGCAAAACAAGGTCATCCCTGTTTGGTAACATCAGGCACCCATCTTTAGCAGAGCAAATTGACTACATGTGGAAAGGACAATGCTGAGCAAGACTTCACTTCTTTCACTGACAAGTGTTGTCTAATGTTCTGATGTGTTCTTTAATGTAGTTTTGTAATTGGTGTGCCTACTCTACAGGCAGGGTCCCAAAGAAGCCAGGTGCTGTAAAAATACTAATCAAAAGACAACATCCTTCTTTTTCAGTGGGGATATGTCAAGCCTTGCATCTGATTCACATGGGAAAAGCAATTTTGATTGTATGAGTCATTTCAGTCTTTGAATACGTAACAAAATGTACAGTGTGATCTGATGCATGACTAATGTGTTTGTGTATTTAAGAGTCTGTGGGTGCTAATGGAAGTTACAGAGGCATATCTAGAAAAGAAGACACTTCTGAGCATATTGGTTCATTACTTTTCATCTATACATAATCAGCTGCTGTTTCATAGATCTAAAAAAATTCCTCAATGCTTTGTGTGTTTTAGGACTGCACTTCAAAAGCACCCTACATCAAGTCTTTGTTTAAACATCCCACTCATCTACTATTAACCATCTCATTGTGTTTCATTTCAGTTCATTTGCAAAGGCTGCACACTATCTAATTAACACAAATTTTGTTGCTTGCTGCAAGCTTCCCTTCTCCAAGCTGTCACTCCCAAATATGTTCATGAGAAATTTCAGCCTTTGTTAATTGCATTTTCAAAATGACCTTTATTCTCTCTGGGTACCTTCATTATTCACAGGTAGTTACTAAGTAACCTGTAGGAATGCACAGGCGTGTCATTTCTTATTAGGAGTTGTGCTCCCTGGCTGTTCAGCGTTGGTGTTGTGGGACTGATGGCCTGAACCCTCTCTGGTATTGGCTCTACCCTCCATTTGGAAAGGATGTTCCTGAACCAAACTTCTTGAAACTTTTAATTATCAGGGATTTTCTCATGACAAATTCAGTTTGAAATAGTAAGAAAAAAAGTGGAGAAAAGTCCTGATAGTTGTCCCTTTCCTTAACCAACAGTATGCAAATAATAATTCAAACAAAATCGTTATTGCATATTTTAATTAATACAACCATGAAAATGAATATTAAATAATTTCTATTCACTCTAGTTGTGGATTTCTGTGGTGAGGATTCATTCCAAGAACTGCTCAAATCAAACTTAGTGAAACTTTGTAAATAGTTTCATTTATAACTGGCAGCACTCTGAAACACATTGCTATTGGATCTTTACATTTGGATCTTCACATTTTTTGAATCAGTGTTTATAACAGAATCATAGACTGGTCTGGGTTAGGAGCAACCTTGAAGATCATCTACTTCTGTCGCCAGTAGGGACACAAAAGAACCACACTCACTCAGGTTCAGAGGTGAGAAGAGAAAGAGAAAGTTTATTATTATTTGCAATTTAAATAGGATTTGGAGTTTGGTCAAGGATTGGTAGATGAGAGGAACACCTTTCTGACCCTAGTGGTCAGTTCACCAGTCCATCACAGACTGGAATGAAAACAATTTACTTTTTTATGTTACATTCGTGAAAGACTCCACTGGAAATATGTAAACAGTCATCAGAAGGCTAAAGAATCAAGGCGACATACTTCCAAACCCTCTGCCATGAGCAGGGACTACTTTCACTAGACCAGATCTCTCAAAACCCCATCCAATCTGACCTGAAACATTTCCAGGGATGGGGCATCCACAGTTTCTCTGGGCAGCCTGTTCCAGTGCCTCACCATTCTCAGAGAGATGAATTTCTTTCTAATATCTAATCTAAATCTATTCTTCTCCAGTTTTAAGCCATTTCCCCTTGCCCTGTCACTACATGCCTTTGAAAAAAGTCTCTCTCCACCTTTCTTATAGACTCCCTTTAGGTACTGGAAGGCCACAATTAACTTAACTGCAAAGCCTTCTCTTCTCCATGACTAGTTAAGATTTGCTTTACACACATACATTTTTCAGCTCTCTCATGAGTTATCCTGTTGACCCATCTCCTTTCCTTCCCTGCTTTTAGCTGTGTTTTGCACAGGCACTACCATGATATTTGAACACCCATCATATTGCTCTGGCACAACACTGTAATGAGGTATGTAGGCAGAATGGACCAAAAATTAATTTTAAGCTCAAGGTCCAAGCCCACCTCACTTGAAATAGGTAACATTATCTCTGTTTCATCCATCTGCTGTTAGTACTGAGCAGAGTTGTCACAGCATGAAGGAGCCAGGACAACCAAAAATACCTTCTGAGTCTCTCTCAGGTCAAAGATAGTGTCACCCCAGTCCTGTGCTGAATTTAAAGCAGTTCCAGTAGTGATGTCAGACAGTGACTCCAGTACCTAATTCTGCACCTACATTTCTCTAACAGAGAAATGACATAACACAAGAGGAAAAGGAAACTTTGGACCTGTCTGCCCCAGGACAGTAGGACCAGAAAGCACTTTCAATGATCCCACCACTGCCTTTAGACGTGAAAGAACAGTATGAGGCCTCTCTGTCAAGTTTGCAGTGCTATATCCAAGTGTTCTCAGCCAGTGACAGCTCCTTTAGGTGGTCAGCATCAAACCATTAGTGGGAGGATTTTACTGCCGCTATCACTTGAGCCAGTTAAAAACTTTTGCTTCCCTCCCTGGAAGTGTTTCAGGCCTGTTTGGGTGAGGCTTTGAGCAATCAGGTCTAGCGAAAGGTCTTCCTGCCCATGGCAGGGGGGATGAAACTAGATGGTCTTTAAGGTCCTTTCCAACTGTGATTCTATGATCTGTCTCCCTTTGAACAAGAACAAAGCCAAATGCATGTAGCAAAGGAGACACAGAGCTCATCCTCTTCTGAAAATGCACGTGCTATGAACAATGACCTCTGTGTCAGCCCACAGCACTAAACTGACCTTGGTAACATTACATAACACCCGTTCCTTTCATATTTTATTTGTCATGCTATTATAATCATTGCTCCACAGAACAGCAGAGGAACATTGCCCTTCCTTTCCCAGAAACTACAGATCTGTACACTCGTGTTGCAACTGCACCACTCATAAATTGGCTGCTAAGCAGTGTTACAAATGCCAGGTGTGTTGCAGTATTTTTCACTTTCAAGGCAGTGCATTTATCAAACACTGTTTCCCCATAATGGGTGACATTTATGCCACTTGCAGAGTTGTGACATTACTTTGGCTTTTGCCGGCAGCTGCCTGGTGCTAGGCCTTGCAATGCCGCTGATTCCTGCAGCAGGCATGGGAGGGTTGACAATCCCTGAAGACTTTTCAGCGGTCAGGCTCTGTAACAGTGATGTCCAGCTGCTGAACCTAACTGAAGGGGAAGATGTGTTGATACAGAAACAGTGCAGCAGCCTTGCATTTCTGGGGAGTTGCTAAGTGCTTACTCATTCAGGAGCCAGCTGTGGAGCTGTGGTCTGGATGCAGGCCCCGGCATACAGCAGACATTGAATAGGGATAAGTTTACTCCATATTTATATCTGTTTACCCCTGGTAAAAAGTCTTAGCAGATTTTTGTTTCATTTTTATTTTGTTGCAAATGTATTTTGGGAAAGCAAATTTATTAATGTGTCCATGCTGTGGCTTTATTTAGCAACCTGAGTGTCGTTTTTCATCTTGCTTAAGCTGCCCCCAGCTGCCGCACTTTTTGAACTAAATGGCCAAAGAAAAGGCAGATGTGCGTGTTGGGAAAAGAGTAGAGAAATTGTGTCTGGTTCAATGAGGTGATTTCCTGCCTGAGATGAAGGGAGTCTCTTACTATTGTGCCAGTGCTGCTGGAAACTCGCAATAGCATTTGATATCGAGAAGCCTTGTGTGCAACTTTGAGTTGGACTCACTGGCAACAGGGGTTTCTTTTTTTTACTGAGAGCAGTCTGGTGTCTGATATCTACAACCAGATGCTGTGACAGTACTCTGTCCTGCTTCTGATTTAAAAATATACAACTTGCCAGGCAGTGGTACGAGGGGCAGGAGCTGACAATGCCCATGGAGAGTCACCCCAGGTGCTCAGGGGAGACTGCTCTTTCCATGAACATTAATTTCTTTGGAGTGCCTCAGCCTGCCAGGTCACAGGGAATGTGCAATAGAGCAATTGCAGGATGTATTTTTCTGGGCTGTGCTTCTCCTTGGTTAAGAAGGTCAACTTTCTGCCAAAAGATACAACTGTAGTTCACACCAAGTGTCTGAGTAACTATAGCAGAGTGACACATGGTGACCACGTCAGAGGGCTGAGCTTTTCATCTTGTAGAAGAAACCTCACTGGGCTTCCCTTTCACCATAGGCTGACCACTTGTCACAAAAGCTTTCTCTTTCTACGGCGAAAGTATTAAAGAAAATTGTATGTCCTTACTGTGGAGTTAAATAGAAGCAAGAGTCCTTCACTTGCATGTAATCCTAAAGCACATCACTTTGTGATACAGACCCACCCCATTATGCATTTTGTGAGCCTTGCAAAATTTTGGACTTTTGGTGTATGACTCATACTGCTAAGTCTGTTCTACCACAGGCAGAGGGCATGTGAGGGGCTAACGGAAAATCATAGCTTGCAATTGTCCAGGTTTAAAATGCAGAGTCAAAAGGCACTGCCAGTGGTGAAAGACTGTATTTGTGTCATCATGCCAGTATGCTGATCTATCAGTGCTGGAGCATGTGGGATACCTCTGTGACAGCTTTCACAAAGTCATACATCAAATTACAGGCACACGCCAGTGCCTGTGGAAAAATGGCTTTTGCAAAGCTCATTTCTCCCTGACTACACATTCAAATTCTGTGAATGAATCACTGTAGATTGAAAATAGATAAAGAAAATAGAGTGGAGTAGCGTAAAATTGGATGAAGTACTTCCAACTGTATTGAGGGTGATGGTTTATAGTGAAGCAGGTAAACAAACATCTCTCTCCAATCTCTTCCTCTTCATTCACTATTATGGTGCTGCAGTGGTGAGAAGTTGTAACAACCTGGTCATTTCTAAAATTTCTTCAAAATAATACAGCTGTACTTGTCAGGAAAAGCAAGTCAGTCAAGGAGAATTTTGCCAAAAGCAACTGTTACTTTGGGAAAGAGATTGGATTTGGCTTTGGATTTGGCTCTAGGGCCTTATGAGGACACAAAAGGCAGGGTTCACTTTTGCATTCTGGTACATTCACCCCAAAAGGATGGTGAGGACCATGGATAACTCTGTGCATCCCAGGGCAGCCAACCCAAGGGGATCTCCTTGAGCTCCTGTTTGGCAGATATAAACAGCCAAGGTGGGGGACAATGTATGAACATCACACCAGTGACATAGATGAGAACAGACAATGCCAGAAAGACCTCTGGTCATTCTGGCCAGCTTGATTTTTGCTGGCTTCCAGCTCCTCTTTTAAATTTTGTTACTGAGAACATGGATTTAAAGCGTGTTCCAAAATCAAGAGAGATGAGCAGTAAAAAGATTGCATGTAGCAAGTGCAAAGTGAAGGAGTCCACTGGCTGAGTAGTCAAATTGTCTCACCACAAACCCAAACCTAGCTCCTTGCTAGCTGAATGTGAAGGGTTTCCCCAGAGAGCACTGATACAAGCATCTGGGCCACCAAGGGTCAGCAGATCCAATGCTTTAACACTACCAGTTTCTCACATACCATGAGCTACAAAAACTGCTCCTTTAAAACAAGGACCTGGAAAATACAAACATGAGGGTGGACGTCTATTTCTCACAGTGTACAAAAATGAATATGAATAAAGCTTAAAAACTCTATATTTTCTCCTGCTGTGAGACTTCAGCTAGTCTGGAGACCCCAGTTTGCATGTGTAGTTCTGACACTTCGAACCCTAATGTAGATCTGCTCCTGGTACAGATACAACAAGTACAGAATTGATCATTATTTTCACATCAAACACTGCAAGGTCAGTGATTGGGAATGGGTCTGATTTCTTGCATCAACCAAACTGTCCCAGTAATCCAGACTGATGGACAGGCATTAATTTCCACTTCCTGAGGACGTATGCCACCCAGAAATTAGAATGCCAGAAACTGCAGAATTTTTATCAATATATAACAGAGGAAGGTAATTGCTTCAGATGATAATAACTGGGCTAAAATAGCAGTACACCTGGTGTGAATCTGCACCGTATAGGCTTTTCCTTATAATTTACTGGTGTTGAAAACTCGAATTTTTAACAACAAATGGTCTTCAGACTTAACATGATAATATTTAATATGATGATACTCTGTATCAGTGAAGGATTACTAAACTGCAGAATCATAACAATTTCTCTTTCTCACATTCTGCTGACTCTTCTCTACTCTTTGCTAATCCATCACTACTCTTTACATCCTAGTCCTTCCTCTTGCTGCAAATGACCCCTGTCTAAAAACACAGGAAGAGGCAAAGATAATGTTTTCCTTCCTTTGATTGCTACTCTTCTTCATGTGATTTTTCTCTCCGAGTGGGTGTTTTGTAGTACCAAATTCATGCCGGTGAAATGTGCACACACGTAACATCCCAGCTCATTCATGGTGGAAGGACCCAGAGCCTTAGCAGGACCATATCTAGGTCACCAGTGTGCAAATAAGTAGGTCAGTAAGGAGTGGAAGTAGGTTATCCAATTGTTATGAGGGATGAGGGCTGCCCATCCATTTCTAGGGTACATTTCCAGAACACAATAAGGCAGCATCACAACTGACATTGACATTGACATTGACTGGTGTCCCCCCTGGGGATATCCACGGAGATGCCAGGAAATAAATGGACAAGGAAACAAAACTACCCTGTCACATGGGAGAGGGCACACCCAGGTCTCGATGCAGGCATATTGGGAGAGCAGCACGTAACCTGCCTGGTGAACCTTTCGCTTTCCCATCCATTCTGTGCCTGATTAATGGACAGAAAAAGGACTTCACTTTCCAGGGCTTTATTCTGACACATTTCATCAGCTCTATCACTTGAGAGTACATAGAAGACAAATAGTTTTATCCTATTATGTCAGAATAAATTGCAGCCTGCAGGCCTGATTCACTGCACCGTTATGCCAGCTTTACGCTGGTGCAATTTTACTGAGCACTGGTGAGCTCCACCAGACTAAACCCAGCATGACAGCATGAAGATGCAGGTTCTTCCACTTCCAGAGGATGGAAGATAGAGCTCCAAGGCCCTGCTGCTTTAATAGCAGTGCTCCCAAGTACAGCCTTGATGCAAAGTAAAGCCAGACACTGCACTTTGAAGCGTGGTTATTTCCAGGGCAAGGAACAGAAAGATGCAGTCAAGGCATTGTGCAGTAGTTGTAATATGGCAGGTCCTGGCTTGGCTCTCTATTTTCAATGAGAGGCACAGGTTACAAGAGGAACCAATGGCATGTTCCCAGTGGCTGGTGGCTATTTAGAGCAATGTCTCCCCTCAACTCTGTGTCCATTTACCTTTCAGTCTTGGCTAAAAGCATTTCACAAAGCGTTTGAAAGAAGGTGCTTTTGCAGTATCTGTTCTGTGGTTTTCCTGTAAAGAAACAGCTGCCCAGAGTGAGGTGGAGAGAGGATGCAAAGGAGATGCCATGTGGTAATTTGTAAGAGCAAAGGCTCTTATAGGCTACTCCCAGTTGTTTTTTCATTAGGGTCCCCCAAAGCACCTGAATATGAGGAATGTCTTGTCCAGAATTTGTCCTAATTTCTTAAGTTTCACCAGGCTGGCCCCATGCAGCCAGTGAGCTAGAAGAAGGAGGAGAAAAGGGTCAGATCATTTCCCACCCACCTGGCTTATGTAGCTTCTTTGCTTTCAGTGAAGCAGTGTCTTTCAGTGTTCTACCTTCCTATCCAGGCTGGTTTGGATGTAAAACCAAACTGAAGAGACAAGGGAAAGGAATGAAGCCTAACATTAATCCAAATAAATCAGGAAAATTATATATATTCCCTTTGCCTCTCTCCGAGAATGAAGTCTGTGTCCATGCTCCAGCTTTTAACTGAATTATTTTGAAGTACAAAGGTATGTGAGCTCTAAGCCTTTCAACACCTGCAATGAGCTCCAGCTCACCAACAAAGTCTTCTCTGATAGTTTGACAAGAGTAACTGAGCAACACATGCAGAAAGGGAGAATGACAAATGCCATGTTAAAGAATGACAAAATATAAATTACTACAGTAATCTCAGCTGCATAAAAAAATATGCTGAGAGGAGACTAGGGTGCTTTTTTTGGCATAATTTTTAAAATGAGAATTTCTTTAGTACCCACTCCTGTAATATCTGTTAGCTCCATTAAATGGCTTTCCCCTTGCTCCCTCTGCTTTGTACTAGCCCTATCTTAGGGTTGCAGAGCCCTGACAAGTATCAGGAGCACTACTATTATCTGCAGTTTCCTGGGTGCAGCATAACATGTGATCCAAGAATATCCTTCCTCTCCACGTCCCCATCTGTCTCAATAACAGCACCCCACAGAATTCCGTTACTATTCACTGCTTCCAAAACCCCTACTTTTTGCGTTCCTGGGAGCCGGAAGCTGCTGATATGTGTAACTTAGTATGTTTCCCTTCAAGTTTTTTAAAGTACCTGTGGTCTTTGTAATGCACAGTTCTTGCATAGCAGAAAAAAAAAAGAAAAAAAGAAGAACTAACTCAAATGTAAGATAAGCAAGTAACTGAGCATGCTTGCTTGGAAATGGCTAGATTATTATCAGGAAATAAGCATTCACAGAAACCTTATTTAAACAGCAGTATGTGTCACTCCCTTTAAGGCTTTTACTTAGGAACAGATACTATATAACAGATAAAATATGTATATGAAATAGATTTGAGGACAAATAGTTTCTTTTAATTCCTGAGAGAAAATTTCAGAACAGTTGAATAGATTAAGTCCTGAATTCACTGTAAGCTAGGTAAGTAATATAAATCTCTCCACAGAATCAGCCAAATTGGAAGGGACCCGCAGGGATCATCCAGTCCAGCTCCTGGCCTGCACAGGACCATCCCCAAGAGTCCCACCCATGAGCATTGTCCAAATGCTTCTTGAACTCTGTCAGGCTGATGCTGTGACCACTTCCCTGGGGAGCCTGTTCCAGTGCCAAATGACCTTTTTACTCTTTATCTGCTGTATACTCACTGATTCAGGGGGCACAGGCTACAGCTATACTACTAAATTAATTCCCAGAACCACTCACAGGACTGAAGCCAACCATGTCCCTGGTCTTAAATTCTCCTGCTCCCAAAAACAGGATGCTGGACTGAAACTGCCTATGGTGAGTGGTACTTGGCCTATCCTACATGTGCCCAGAGATAGTTTGGGAGACAAAACTGTGCTGATCATGACTCAAGTGACCTAATAAAATCAAGCTCAAACCCTACCAACCAACTGCAGTGAAGAATTTCCTGTTGCTGTTTAACTTAGCCATGTAGATACAACCAGAGAGAGTTTGTGCCATGACAGAGCACAGCTCCTGAATCCAAATTCTTCTTTCCATGGCCTGAGATCTTGGGTCCACTGTAAATTTTAGGATACTATTGCTGTACTCTGCAAACCATGGTGTCTCTTCAGAACAAAGGAAACAGACGTCAATAAATAAACCAAACTCTGGTGCTGTATAGCCTTACAAGATGCATGTATGTGGCTTTAGGCTATATTATTCTTGTACTTGAGCAGCTAAGTTCACCATCACTAATGTATAAAAAGGGCATTGTGTTGACACATTTGCTGAAAAAGTCCAAGAGTGACTGTGAGTCACATTTCACTTACACTTGCATTTCTATACAGCCCTTTCACAGTGCTCCTGCTCTAGGCAGAACTCCCTATGATTAGTCACCTAATTCAAACTAATTACTATGGCAAGAGAAGTTTTCTGAGTGCTTGAAGAGAAGGCATTGATTTTTTGTGAGCCGTCTGCTGTCTGACGTTTCAGAAGAGACAACAAAACATGCAAAAGAGGAAGAAGGAACAGAGTGTAAAGAAATAAAACTAGGGAAATATTTTGATTGCAGAGGAAGTTGGCTGGTCAAGGAGTCTCTGTCTGTACATGCTGGTGTTTATTTTCTTGTTATATTTAGATACTTGGTATTGGACAGCAAGACAATTGTGAGGGCTTCCTAGCGGGTGGGACTGCTTTTATGGCCCATTAAGCTATTGCAGAATAACCATAAAGAGTGCATTAAATCAGTACCTTAGGCAAAGGTAGGCAGAGCTGGATGCTCACATGTACATATTTCATACACTTAGACTTTTTGCTTTGGCATTGAAGGTGTTTGTGCTTTTCTTTGTGCTGAAGACAGAGTGTGCATTAAGGATTCTCAAGCCAAGGGAAGAGCAACAATATTGCAAGTCAGCACAGGGGATCTTCAGTAGGCAAAGGAGACTTTCCTTCCTAGCTGTTTCAAGAATTATGAAAAGTAAAATGGCTTTGGACACTTTATGCAATTTTACAGGGTGAGAGAATTAGAAATATGCCCGGTACAAACAAAAACAGGCATACACTTTTTTTCTGTCAGCTTGAAGAAATTCACTGGAAATCCACAGATTATTATTTTTTAATTTTTCTACCTTCATGGAGTTTAGGAATAATAATAAATGACCAAAAAAACCCAACTGAACCAACATGTGCATACCAGAACAACATAAAAAAATTCCAACCTAAGCAAAGAAATTTTTTGATAAGTTTTTCATTAAAGTCAGGGCCTTTTTCATCCATCTTGTGGACTTTACAGCATATTGCTTGGACAAAGCAAGGAATTGTTCCCAACCCTATAAGGTAAACAATGCTAGATATCAATTTCTCTTCACACGATTTTTGAGTTGGATCCATCTCTGCCCAATCATATATTGGCATATTTTTTTTTTTGTGTCAGTTATGGAGGTAAATGATACATTTAGGAACGACCTTTTCTGTTACTTACAGGGCAAAACCCTTTCTCAGAAATCCACTGTGTGATCACAAATTGCACACAAATCTTGGAGGTCTTTATTTGTAGGTGGTCTGAACCTTAGATAACACTTTGCAACACCATCTACTTGAGGCTTGGAAAAATCCCAATCACATAGGTTGATTTTATTCCCCTGTAGCTCAATGTGACAACTAGTTGTTCAATGTTTGCAGAGGGATCTGATAACAAAATAAGTTTCAGGCTGCTTGTGTCCTGTGCATAAAGCATTAGATTTTCTTAATGCAACATTAAAAGGCTGCCTACCTCCAGGGACTGTTCCCCCTAGATATATGCACACCTATAAAACGAAAGCACAGGAGGCACAATTACACTCCACTGTTTTTAAAACTCCCTCGAATAGCACAAAGTCCCCTCCCCCCATGACAAGATGCAAAGTCTCCCAGAAGTAGTAGGGTGTTGTGTTCTTGTTTCCTACTTCTCTTACCATTTATTTTATCTCCATAAATACTCAGAGGCTGTGGCTGGGGTTTTCTGGAGACAAAACTCATCAGCCTTTGCTGTTCTTAATGCAGAGACTGTACCCTTGAGGAGGCCCGTGCTGACACACTTGGTGTTTCAGTCTTTGCTTCAAGCTGTCTTCTGTCAAACCAAACCTCCCTCATGGATGGAAAATGTGTGCAAACCAGTTCTCTCCTCCTGAAACCATTCAGAGCCACGTGGGGGGGCACTCTTGAAAAAAACCTCAACCAATACCCTACCTATCTCTAATATTTATATACATATATTAATATTTATATATTTATATGTGCATGTAATTATTAACAATCATCTTGAGAACTGAACAGAACTTTTATAGCAAAGTAAGTAGCATGTACTCATTTGACAGATAGTTTATTTTCACTACATGAGTTTGAGAGAGCGGGGGAAGAAAAGACAAAAAGCCCAAAGGCCTAAAGTGCTCCCGGGTTTTGAACTACAGCCAACGTATAATATCTAAGGCTGATGCTTTTCAAGAGCTTCCGAAGCATATACAAGATGGAAAATTAAATATGCAGTCAAATCCTGACAGTATTTTTTTCCCAACAACTGTAGTTCCTACCAGCTGTTGTGGTGAAGCCATGCTGCACAGATAGGAGGACTTTTGTAGAGTTCTGCAAGAAGATGAATCTGAGGCAGGTGGAGGACAGAGATGATCTGTTCTAGGGGATTATTTTCTGGGGCTCTGCTATATCTTCTCTATAAACTTTCATCATATTTTCCCATATTCAACTCCACCTCCAAAACCAGCATGCCCAGCTCATTTTGTGTCCGTCACGTCCACAACCTCGTATCATTAACAGCTTTCTCAGTCAAATTTTCCACAACTCCAGTCCCTTTGCAGGTTTTTTACCTTTACTTATCCCAGAAACTGAGCAAAAACCAGTGTATTGTGGCTTTTTCAGAAGCCATGCAGAAATAGCTGTGTAGGCAGCCATTTACATTACTGCTAATTGGCCAACTGCTTCTCCTAAATCCCTTCAGAGCAAACAAAAGAAAGAGGTGATGACTGCCTTTCCATTTCTAGAAGCATTAATGTGGCCGCTTCTCCATCTCCTGAACTCTCTAGACTTTTACACTAAATGTGGGCAGTTTTAAAATATCTTTCACCACATTTGTTTGAAGTTGGTTAAAAAGGTCAAAAGGTGTTGCAAATAGCAGCAGGGATGATGAGGAAAATTGATGGATGGGTAGATAGATATCAGTTCACATAAGCCTTTTTTCCTTAGGAACCAGACTAAAAGCAAGTTAGAAATGTTTAAAAAATGATTCTTGGTTGTGCTTTATGGTTAGCAGATCTGGGGTTTATGCTGTTGTTGCCATGGGCACATTGTTATTGTGTACCATAATATAATAGCACCAAAGAGGGTGAGTGCCAAGAGATAGATAAGAGGTAGGTCTGTTGTCACATGAGCTTCCATGCAGTCCAGGGGATATGGTGCTGTGCTCTAATTGATGCTGACTTCAAATGCCTCAATCGCAAATTAACATGTTCAACTGACTTATGGTTAAGAGAAAGACAAGGAATGTGTTCTGATCAGTCCTGTCCCATGAGAAACACCAGCACAATCCAGTCCTGCTAAATCCAGAAACTTTTTTACTCATCTTCGTCTCAACCATGGTCCATTCTTCCTCCCTGCTCCCAAGAAGGAGCAAAAAGGAGGTCAAGTCCTCCTCTCATACACACTGTCCAGATTGCTCTCTCTGGCCGGACATTGTACTTGTCAAATGTCCCTCTGGGCATGCTGGTGTTCACTGAGCCCAGGTGGAGCAGAGCAGCAGTGACCTGCCTGCTCACAGCCAAACCCTCAGAGGAGCCTGGGAAGCTCCCTCAGCCTTGGGGTTCTTCTGCAGGAATGTCAAAGGCGTTGTACAGCAATGCTCATTCCTGCCACATCAGGAATACAAGCAAATACACCTTCCTGGCAATGATGATCTTTCCAGAAAGTGGAGAAAAATCCACATCCCCCAAAGTAAATTCTTGAAAATCCTTCTCTCTAAGGAGCAATGCGTTTGTTTTCTGTGAATATGTGAGAAGGAAAAGACCAGAAATGAAATTTAATCTAGAATACATCACAGCCAGGAAGAGATAAATACTAATGGATAATGAATGCCTATAACCTTGTTATTTAAGGTTTCCAATTGACAGGAGAATGAAGCAATGAATGATTAGAACAGCAGAGGAGACAAAAACCTGGTGAATTAAGCTCAGTGAACATAAAAGGAAGATAAAAGGCAGTTGCCTACCAAAGACTTGTGTCTGATGACCTAGCAGCACCTTCCCTCCTACACTCCTGGGACCTGCTCCCACACTAGCTCCTCCTCCTGGCCCAGACACTGAAGGTGCAATTAGCTGGCAATTGTGGGCTGTGAGTCATTCCAAGAAAAACTACCCCCTTCATGCAGAGTCTAGTGAGTAAAAAGGCTCACAGGTCACCTAATACAAATGGTCAGTGCCTTGAAGTGTCATCTCTTCCATACTGACAGGACTTCGTTTCTGGTTGTAAGTGTGATCCACTGCTGCTGCTCAGGATGTGCTTAAATTACAGCATTGCCTGTGGCTTCCAGCTTGCTCCTAGCTTCCTACCTAATGCTCTGCTCTGAACCCACTGTCAGACCTTGTCTCCCATTAGCTCCTTCCTCAAGGAGCTCCTTGTGCTCTCAAAGACTCCATCCAATTTCCTACCAGAATTATACATATGTCCCTCTCTTCCTCTGAAAGTCAAAAAGGAAATAGGTACTCAGATTTAATGGTGATGAAAACCCCTAAAAAATCCCTAAGAAGGAAGGGAAACAAACAAACCATCCAGTCTGCCTTTTGCCAGCCCTCTTAAGGAACTAAAATGACAACTATAATGTGAATCCAAAATGGAAGACCAGGAAATTTGGGTGTCTGCCATATTTTTGGATCACCTGGTTGTGACTGATGGCTCACCAGAGTCATCAGTCACAAGAAACTAGACCCTTATTTTTGTGCTACATGACTGTCTGCAAAGCAACTGCACAGACTAGCACAACCTTTATAAAGGCTCTGTTCCTCATCAGGATTTAATTGTGAAAAATCTGCCTTCTGCAGAAACTTGTGATCTGGGATTCAATGGCTCAGGCTTATTACGTAAAAGGCTACCAGCCTGCTCACAGGCACATAATGCTGACCCTTTTCTCTGCTCAAGCACCTTCTGGAGCAACTGCTGGCAAACAGAAGAAATTAGTCACCTCTGGGCAGCTCTATGAGTACAAATGCTACAGTACATAGGAAAGAGCAAAAACATAATTTTCCTGTTCCAGGAAGAAGTTCAGTCATGTCCAGTAGGTTAGGCTAGGACACATGGCATATCTAGAACTCCTCCAATATGTGCAGTCTTGCATCTCTCAACCTGTGTGTGTATCTGGCCAGGGTGTTTTGGTTGGTTGGGTTTGTTTTTTTTTTTTTATTTAACTTTTCCAAGCAACCATTAGCTTTGGAGATGCACACAGCCTTCCACTTTGCAAATATAAGTGGTGAGACTTTGTTCAACACTTTTCCTACTTTTTGCATTTCACATGTTAATAAAGTTCAGAGACAATTACTTCTTAGATTGAGAGGCCTTCAAAGAAACTCTCTGTGTGTTGGAAGTTTAGGGCTGGATTGCAAATGACACCATGGTTCAGGACAACACGTAGGCACATGCTTCGGTTTATTAAAATCTGGAGCCTAATTAGAACACACCTTTTTTTTTTTTTTTTTTTTAAGCCAGCAATGAATTAATGTAAAACCCAAGTCACAGCTGCCTGACTGTGAATGCTGGAACAGGGACAGGAACAGGGAATTAAAACCATGGAAATGAGTGATAAAGTTACAATGCTGTGCCTCAAAGTTCATGCCAAAAATCTTGGCCAGATAGTGTCAATTTTATGAAGAAGTGAGACCTTGTTCTAGTCAGTTTGCAAAGCCATGTCTAAATGAAGAAAGATACATTCAAGCAAGCATTGATTATACATTTAAAAAAAATATTTTAAAGATGCTTTGGCAATATTGAGGACTCAAAGGAAAATTGTCTAGAACGTTACTCATATAACATTGCTTATGTGCTTTCTTTACAGCTAAATACAGATGTGAAATTGCAAGGAAGAAACTTCCTTTAAACACATTTTTGTTTTAAAAAGTTGATGTGTAAAAAAATACCATCTTTCAGTGTAATAAATCTGCCCCTTCTTCTATTTGCAGTCATGTCTGCTGGTAGCAAGGGAGAGAGCAAAGTCTACTCTTTTCTTTTTCCTAGCAATAAGGGGCTAATAATTTCCAGGGGAGCTGGATTTATTTACTGGCAATGTAACAGCAGGAATCAATGGAAGGAGAAGAAGAAAAGACCAGAATGAGCACAGAAACTAAATGCTGACACCTAAATGAAGTGATGGAAAGCACAGTCACTTTTAGGAGCTGTCTTGCAGATTGGCACGTGCTAATACAATAAGGCAAGTGAAGAGTCTGTTAACACCCTGCCCTGGAAGATAAGATATGATGTGACTGTGGTATCTTTTGTACCAGTGATGGTATCAGCACCAACTGGTTAGGAGAGAGGGGGTTGGGTCATATGGTGTCCTGGTGGTTCTGCCACTTCTGACTTGAAAAATGATAATGTTCAGACATGATAAAAGCTTGAGAAAGACTTTGATATGGACTCTCACCAGTCATCTCTCCAATGTTTTGAGAATGTTCTTGAACTCAGTTTTGGTATCCTATAGTGAAATTGTATCTTGAAGTGAAATTAGCATTTTGAATGAGCTGAGGGGCCCATGGATTACATGCAGGGAGCTTTTAAGCAGAACCTTTGGAAACTGTGTGACATTAGGGATGACTTCAGGTTTTCCAGAGGCTGCCATTTCCAAACAGGGCAAGCAGTCTTCACCAGAGGATGCAGTCACGTAGCAGTCATTTTTGAAATGTTGTTCCTCTTTGGGCTTGAGATCAACAAGACAATTCAGCATAAAACCACATTGGCTTTACAGGTTTCAGACAAGGGCTTCTGAGGGCGATTTGTTATGCCAGCAGAATGCTAGCATGCCAGATTGGCCTTGGAGCACTGGTTTGTTGAATACTTTGGCCAGGGCGTTTTCGGTGCAGGCAATGGGTTTTTGAGGAGAGAAGGACCTGACAGGCCTGGTGGGCCTCTCCTGCCCGGGGGAGGACGCATGGTTTTGGAGGTGTCATGCAGGGGGGTTCTCTGAGAGACTCCACACATGCCTGCAGTGCACTGCTCCCTGATTGCCCTGGCTGCTGCAGTGGCTGGAGGACAGAAAAAAAAAAATTGTTCTTGAATTGTTTGCATGAATTAACAGCAAGGGTTTCTGAAATAATACCAGACTGGTGATGAGCTGAGCCATGTATGCTGCAGGGCAAGTGCAGGGGAGGAGGGGTTGTGCTTGCAGGAACTGCAAGAGACTTTAAGTCAAGTTCAGCAGAATTGGCCTGTGTATTGCTTATTTTAAAGATCACAGCATCATTGCTTTCATTTGCATTATCAATGCAAAGAAGTGGCTTTATCTTGCAGTGATATAGTCCTGGGTACCTAGTAATGTGGAAAATATTTCCTGAGAATAAGGACATGGCCATGGACCTTGTCTGCTGTAAGTCTCACATGGGGGCATGAACAAGAGGGCTTTAGGGAGGTTGCTCATTTTCCCTTCAAGGCCACCAGCTTTCTATTTTCCTTCTAGTTTTTCTGCTGTTTTTAAAATTATAACGCTGCAGAACAGCTACCTCCATTTATATACATTTCTATAGAAAGATACCTTTCGTTCTTGACATGCAACATCTTGAATTGAACTGTGCTTCATCTATTTGAACAATACACACCTTCTCTTTCAGTTGTCAAGAAAACTACTTGGTGAATGGGACAATCTACTTTTTTTCTCTCAAATGTCCCAGCTCAAGCTCTTAGAAGATCTGCAGATGTTACTCTCCAGTCCTCTCAGCCCCACAGCTAGGTCATCTCTGGTCCTTTTCCCCACCTGCACTGGAACTAGTGGGTCTGCAGGGCTTTGGACATGCTTTGAATGTCTTTGCCTTCCTGTTCAAATCTTCTGCCTGGAGAAGCCCAGACCACTGATGTCAGTAAGACCCGTGCTGGTTTCTGTAGAGGTCTTTAAGATGCTGAGCATGGCTCTAGTGGAACAGTTATCTAAGTTTCATGACTTCATCTGTTTCCCTCTGTACATGCTTTTGCCTGTATCTTTCTGGATTCTTTTATCATTTATCTTTGTATATACGTATACGCATATGTATTGATATACATATGTGTATATTTGGATGTATATAGCATACAGAGTTATGAATAAGTTTACATAATCTGTTTTTGATGGGGAAAAATACAAAAGGAGGAAGATTTTACACTAAAATTTGGAAACTATAAAGAAAATTAATACAACCTCCCATCCACACACTTCTGTGTTTTGAAGATGGTCTTGTCTTTATGAGTTTTTGCACGGCTGTGTCAGCTTTCAACATCTCTCACCTTAACACTTTGAAATTGAGTGTGAATATTTACTTGGAACAAATAATTATGAATTACCATTCTGCAGGATTGGTAAGGAAGCTTCTTCTTTGCAATACTTCTATTAGATGTGCCAGCATCATCAATAATTTCAATATAATTTTCTTATGTTTGTTGAAACAGATACATAAAGGGGTCAGCTGGAAGAGGGGGAACAGAAGCCAAAAAGTTGTTTTGGTGATGTATCAGAGATGGGCATTTTCCCCTATGTGTGTTTGTGTGTGTTGTGCATGTGTGCGCATGCAGAGAATAGAAGAGAAACTTTTTCATATTCCTTAATTTACCTTTACTAATTTACCAGCAGTGAAAACATGTTCTGTCTTAATTACAAACACTCTTGGAGACTGTGTTTCATTAAATATGTTGAAAGAAAGTGCATTTGCAGAGGATGGTAGAGCATTTGCCATCTGATGGTTTGCATCATGTATATAATTTTTCAGTAACAGAGATAGAAATTGTGTGCGCCTTCTGATGAAAAGAATGGAAGAAATAGAAGGATTCTAAATATTTGGGGGTCCCAGGCTCCTGACTCACAGAACACCATGTTTTTATGAGTTGAAATTTAGGGCAGAGGCAGGCCCAGCAATGCCCATCTGCTGCAGCTGGATAGAACACGGACGGCTGCTGGGGAGCAGAGAACAAAAGTAAAGCCAATGCCCAGAAGCCACATATAAAGGGAGGTCAGGAAGGGACAGATAAAGGATTTCACTACTTAAAAGGGAGAGAGAGAGACACTTGTAGGACAAACAGGAACACCAACCACTGAGAGGAAATCCATGCAAGCACTGAGTCAGTCAGACACCCTGCTCCTCAGCAAACCAAAGGCAGGAGGATGAAAGTGGTTCAGATCGAAGAAACTTCTAATGTAACACTTCCTTGAGAGGGAAAGCCAAGGAATACAGGGGCAAAAGGGGCAACTTAATATTCTTACACAAATAACACTTTATTGTGTACCTTGGGAACCTGGTGTGCATGAGGAACAACCACAGATGGTGCTCACTAAAGCCTGCTTAGTGAGGTAGACACGCTGGCTGAAGGCTCATCGGAAGTCCTCCAGTAATCTCACAGGAGAATTAAGCTCTGAACAGCAAACTTTGGGTCTACGTAAGGAATCTAACTGCCTTAAAAGACCAGAGTGTTTTCATCCCTGTTTTGATTTTGGCCCATCTCCATCTTTTTTTCCTGCCAAATTCCCATTTACTTCAATGGATGTTTTGCTTGAGTGAGTCATGAGGTAAGGGCTGGACCTGAGACCACAGAACATTTTAATACACAAGTCTGCAAGGGACGTATTATTCTGTGATGTTTTTAGGAATTTTAATGGTGGCCTTGAGAGTAAATTTACAGTGTGTAGCATGTGACAGTGACACTAGCTTTAAATATTCATGACAGCAGATGATAGTTTCTGGTATGACATTTTCTTGTGTCTTTTTTGATAGGCAACTCGTTAAGCACTTTGCAAATGTACAGATTTTAATCTCTGGAGTACACTACAAGCTGGATTTACCACTAATATGAATTTACTATAAACATAATCCCTAACAGCAAAACAAAAGTGTATGCCTGAGAGGGGCAATAATGCCTCCCTCACCACTTCTGCTGTGCTACCAATGCCATAGATATGAGCATTTTTAATGATATTCAACTTTTTTTAAAAATTCCTGGTTCCAGAAGTTATTTGAATATGAGACAATTCAAGCTTCTATTTATTTTTAAAAGTAAGCAGTTAACTCTCAGGCCTGTGAAAAATAAATTGGGAACACACTCCTGGCACAATCCTGAAAGTTTGAGAGCTAGCTGTTGAGGAACAAATACTTTTTAAGAGCTTCCATATGACTTTTTGTATGACTTTTTCCTGTGCCATATTAGCAGTACTGCCACTGATTATTTCCAACAGCTCCCTGTGGATTTGTTCTGCTCCATCTCCTGCTCGGTGCACAGGGCCAACACCATGGTCACCAGGTGATAGTCTGTCCCTAGAGTCTTTATTGAGGGGTGTTGCACAAAGGCAAAGCAATATTCTAATTGCAGTTGTGTAAAGGAGAAAAGTAGTCATCGGCCGGGGGAAAGGTGATCTGGAACAGGATAAACACCCCAACCCCAAAGTAAATGTACTAATTATGCAACAGATCCCCCGATCCATGGAGACATTGGTTAAAACAGAACATGGTACAGACAGCTCCCTGCATAAATTTCAGCAGACTCTTTCCACTCTGTGAGGAAAGTCTACTTATTTCTGAGTGATTACACTAAGCACAACAAAGAAGCCTGATTTTTGACTGATACTTGACCTGATACCTCTCTTTTTTTCCCTAACACAATAAAAAATACTTATAGTATAATAGTTTTGCAATGTTCCTCTGCTTCCTTCTGTCAGTAATGACAACCAGATATATTCCTAGTTCTCTAGACACTACATCTAGCTTAAATGCTCTCTGCAAGATCAGTAGGAGAAGCCATACTTGTGGGAGTTGCTACTCATTTTAGTCTTAAAGTATCTAGTGTTTCATATTTAAAGAGTTCATAGTCACAGGATAGATTTCTTCATTGAAATGTCATAATCACAATTGGCTAAGCCAGGCTGTGGGGCAGGAGTGCTGCCAGTATCCCCCACTGACAGTACACGTAGGTGTCCTGTGATGGACAGGTAGTGTTCTCTGACAGAAAGCACTTGTTGGCCAGAAGAGTCACCTCTGTCCTGTCAGACTATGATGCCGGTAACTCCATCTCTCACTACATTACAGAAAAAATGTTGCAGGCAAGAAGCCTGAAAACTGTAATATAGTGTATTGTCCAAACAGCTGAGTCTACCATGAACACACGTCCTCTGCTTATCAGTTGAGCCTCCTGTAGAGATTCCCTTCCACCCAGTTTTGTTATTCGGATGCACTGGGCCTTTCTGAAGACAGGGTGTGTGCTGCCGGGGACAAGACAAAACTTTGAGGACTGGCTGTGGCACAGACTAGCTGAGGAACAAAGGACTACCACAGTGTTCACCACACTGCTGTCTATGGCAAAGAACTTTTTTGATCTAGTTTTACCCGGAGAGAAACCAAAATAAAAATTGTCAGGGGAACAACTGACTATCCCAACACCAAGCCCTCCCCCTCACACTCACAGCTGCCCCGCGGAGGGAATGACAGGGTTACCAACATAACAAAGGTTAATTATGTAACACACATCAGAGCTGTGCTTGCACGGTGCAATAGTGGTAATAAACGCACCAGGACAATCGAAGGCAGCAGACAATTGCAGGCGGTATGCCTGCCCCTCTCTGCTCTCTCCCCTCTGCTGTGTAGAGACAAGGGCCTGTCCCCGCCCTCCTAAATATCTGCAAGAATGGAAACTGTGCCGCTGGAGCCGTTCCCCTTGGAGTTTGTTTCACTGTGTAACCCCTCTTTAAAGAGCTCTCCCAGGTGGTTTCTCTTCCATTAAATACTTGTGTGTGGAAAAACCCAAGAGGTGTGATGTTCCTCCCGGGTTTAATTTCTCCGGCTGTTGCATTAACCGGCTAGGTAACTCACAGTAAGTTTGTAAATAAACGAAGACTAAAAAACAGGAGGGCTTGCTCGGGCAAACAGAGGAGGATGGGGTGGCAACGCCTGGATCGCGCACCCTTCGCTTGCCATTGCAGGGGCCGGCGGGTACAGTTGAGCTCGCCCAGCCCTGCCCGGGACACCGCTGGGGCGGCCACGTCTCCAGCCCGGCAGCCTCCGCCGCTGGGACACGACCCGCAGGTACCCCCGCTACCGGCCCGGCCCGGGCACAGCCCGGGGAACCGCGGGGCGGGGTCGGGCTCTCCGGACCGCCGCCCCCGCCCCTGCTGGAGAGAGGAGGGAGCTAGGGAGAGAGGGGCGGGCGGATGGACGGAGCGAGCGTGCGGGTGGGGAAAGCGTCGCTGTGGCTGCGAGGAGCGAAGTAGGGGCAGAAAGTTGTCCGCTGGCAGCCAGGCGCGCCGCGGAGACAAAGTCCTCGGGGCTGCTCTGCACCCGCGGACAGGTAAGGAGGAGTCGAGCGGGGGACTGGCAGCCCCGGCAGGCGCTGCCACTGTCTGTCTGTGGTGAGACCTTGTCCTCCGCTGCACGTTCCTACGGCCGGGGGCGGGTGGCTGCGCGCCCGCGGGACGGGGTCTGGGTCTGGGTGCTGCCTGGCTCCGCGGGCTCCCACCGCCCCGTCCCGGCCCCCGGGCTGAGCCCCAGTCCCCCGGGCTGAGTCCCGGCTCCGCGGGGCGCGGCCGCTCCGGCCTCCGGCGCCGCCGAACAAAGAGCCGCGGCCGCGCTCGGCTCCGCGCCCCGCGCAGCGCTGGGCGCCCGGGGGAGCGGGGCTGCGGCCGCGGGGGTCTCCGGCTCCGGGCGTGATACCCGCGCCGGCGGCGATCGACGGGATAGCCGGGCTCCTCCGGAGCCCCTGCAGGGAGTCCGGCAGCTGCCACATGCTTGTGCTGTGCCCGGCACTTCGGGGGTGCTAGCAGGGGAACCTCGCTCCCGCAGCGCCGCGCCGGGCTCAGCAGCCTCAGAAAACGCCCGTCAGGATTTTAGCGAAACGGAAAGGTTTGCTGGCGCGGATCTTGGTTTTAAGATGATGGCGGGAGGGTGAGCTTTCAAAGTAAGAGGTGAAAAGGGAAACAGCGGCGTGAACAATGATTATTTCAAGAGGTCGGGGTTAATGGAAATAGTTTTAAGCCTGGTGCAGATCGTTTGGCAATTTTTGTACCGAGTTCTAATAACGTGGAGTAGATTTCGCCTTTTCATATGTCTGCAGAGTTCTTGTCATTTCCCAAGAGAGCAATGTGTATGAATCTGAAGTTATCATGCTGGGTTTTGTACACGGCCAAAACTCCCACTGAAATTAATTTAACGTTTTGTTTTAAGTTACTAGTGGGATTAATAGCCATTTTCTTTAATCAGCTTTCAGTAAGGCTATACAGGAAAATCCTCCTGGAACCGTTGGGATCTTTGTATATGCAAAGAATGTGAAAGGAAACCAGTACTTTGTATGACCTTTTTTTATCTAACTAAACTTACAATAATGTGCTTCTATGTTTTTGGCATGAGTGAGACTTACAATCCTCCAAATGGGTTCCCTATGGGAGGCAGCGGTTGGTCCTAGCCAGGCTTGCTCTCTGTAGCTGGGAAAATTATAGACATCTTGCTCTGGGGTGCTCTGCTTGTGGACCCAGTGCACTCTCTCCTTTATGCCAGTTCGTCCGATCCTGTGGAAAGCCAGTTCCAGGAGTCAATGTAGCAGAAACCGAATCCAGCCCCAGAGTTTTGGTTTGGGTGTTTTTTTTTGTTTTTTTTTTTTTTTTTTGGGGGGGGGGGGCGTTTTCTTTGCAGCTCTGCCTTCCCAGAAGAGTGTTTAGGAGAGATGCTGAGCCCCAGTGCTGTGGGGAGAGGGAAGGGAGATGGAGGGAGGAAGTGGGGGGACCACCCTATTTAGTCTAATTTCATTGTCAGGTAACTGTAGCAGGGCTGAAACTACAGAGTTGGGTTCTGATTGTGTTTTGGGTGGTTTAAACTGCTGCAACATGGGATTGCCCTGGCAGCCCCTGCCTAGCTCTGTCTCTTTTCCCCGTTCACGCAGCACGAACACTTACGCTGTCCTGTGGTGATCTGGATCTAGGCACTGAGTAAAAAACAGATGTAATTTTAATCTGGATCAATTCTATTATTTGGTTCATTTGGTCAGAGAGGAGGAAAGAGGGAGCAGAGAAGGTAGGGCAGCTTTTTTTAAGCTGGCAAAACTTGATACTGCTGCCAAAACTCCTTGTGGAGTGTGACTGTAGGTGCTCCCAGGTGCTTTTCCCCCTCCCAGCCTCCCCCTGGGAGCTTGTTCCCGTGACTGCATGTAGCCTTGGGAGCCTCCACTCTCTGGATAAAAATGAGCCTTTGCTAATTAATCCATTAAGTGTAATGGAGTAGTTTGTAACAGAAGAATTAAGCAAGTGCCCGAGTGTTTGCATAATTGTTGCTTTGGACAACAATAAACGCTGTAGGTAGAACAGCACAACATGCAGGGTTTTATTAAAAATGTGTGAGTTTGTAAGCACTTACTGGATTTTGCTGCTCTGCAGTGTCTGTCTAGCACTTAATGCACAGGGTGAGCCAGAAGTTTTACAGTCAGTCATGACACTTGTATTAGTAAGTGATTATCACATGGGCTTGTGACAGGAATAGGTGCTAATCAGCCAGATGAAATGAGTGTGTTTCTCAATCCTGGGGCTGATGGAAAAGAAGAAACTGAATCTCAGTGTGAGACAGCAGAGTCTTTGTTGCAGCAGAAGATGGGGAATCTGTTCTTTCTGTTCCTGTTTACACCATCCCCATACGTTGCTTGTGCTGCCTCTGCTGACTGAATTGGATCAGATCACTGGTCAGGCTGAAAATTGGTCCTCACAATTGGGAAAAAAACATCAGCATGCTGGCTGCTGTCCTGTTTCAACACTTGCAATAGCGTCATCTGAAGGCAGGAGGTAGCAATTGGTGGCCAGAGATGGAGAATGCTGTGAGACCTCCCCTTTGCATAGCAGTGTAGTTTTAGCTGAGGTTGGATTGATGGTGCAGTTGCTTCTTCCATTCCCATTACTGCAGTCCCTTGAGGAGCTGGCAGAAAGTATTCATGTGCTCAGGACCTGGGCATCCCTCACTGTCTCACGATAGATCCCCACTGAAGGTGTTCTGAGTGTCTGGAAGTAATGAACTGCTGCAAGTACAAGTGTTAATTACTTGTCAGTTTTAACCTACAGAAGAGAGGCAGTCCACTTTGCCCGTGGCCATGGGATCGAAGCAGATGATCTTTAAGGTCTCTTCTAACCCAAACCATTCTATGATTCTATGATATATTTGCCTTCAGGACTTGGTGGTATTGGTTTGTGGGACTTGGATATTCTTCCTCTTGGGTCATAGTACAGCTCATCAAGGAGCTGACCAAGGTTGAAAGACAGGTTTATGTTTGTTTTTAGTAGCAGATGTGCTTCCAAAACCTGTATTTGCTCTCCAGATCTGAGGTCTTCCATGCTCAGCTAGTGGTGTTACCATCAAGCACTGCTTAAGGCCTCCCTGAATTGCCTTCAGTAAGATGTCTGCAGAGGTCATGTGGGTGCCCTGCCCACTGACTGCACAGGTGAGCTCCACATGCTGTCTATTTACATTTGCAGTGACAATTTTGCTCCGACCTTGCCTTTGATACTGCCTGGGCACATTGATAAGGATCCTTCATGCTGCTGCGGAACACCCTTATGGATTATTAGGGTTGCTTTACCACTTAGAGCCAAAGGTGAGATTCTCATGGTGCCAAAGTGAAGTCGTTGCTTCTGAAAATTCAAGACTAGTAATATTATAATGATAGTGGATGGCAAAAGTTTCAACAGTTTCTGTATATACCCTTAAATTCCCTTGTGGGATTTTTTCCCTTTCTGCAAGGTAAATTGCAGTGACACAAAGTAATGCACTGGAAAAGTTTGGACAAATGCTACCAATGAGATTATATAATACAATAGTGAAGGAATTTATTATGAAGCCTGTTCTTGATTCAAAGAAGAAAGATTTTCCCTGGTGGGTTGTGGATAGTTTATAACTTCCTCTCCCATCCCAAAAGTGTATGTGTCATAATTTGCAATGAGAGAAATAGATGCTTGTTCCTCTTCAGCAAATAGTTTGTGAGGACTTTAATAGCAGTTTCAAAGCTTTCAAAGTCCATTTCCTGGGATAGCGTAGCTGGAAATAGGGTTTACTGTTGATAATAATTAAAATATGAGCACTTTTCTGGCTTTGTTTCTCTTTTTTCTGGTCCATGTTAAATGCTGGTGTGTCTAAATTTAGAAGTGTTTCTAATGTCTGTAGATGCTGAGACAACAATTTCCTAGGTGATCTCAGTGCGTTCTTTCTCCCTTTAGACTTGTGTATTTTTTCTTTATTTTAAACCAAATTATTTGAAAAATAGTTATCAAGTAAGAGTAATAAATAGGTTGTGCATGTTTTTTTTAATCATATTTGGCATCGTATCAAGTATGCTGTGATACCCCATTTGCAAAGCAAATAGGTGTTATTGAGAAGCCTTGAAAGTTTTGATCAAGGGAGAAGATGACAACAAAGGAAACAAGTTTGCTTTGCTTTATATGTAATCCTTATCACTTAATTTTTAACTTTTTGTTTCTTTCTTGGTTTGTTTAGTTTGGTTTTTCTTTCTTCTTTAGTATCGTGTTTCTTATTCCTAGCATCTGTGTGCTTATGTCCCAAATATCACAGAAGTGTGTTTCTCCAACAGCAACATCCTTCCAAGGAATGAAGGGTGAGAAAAACACCTGCAGCACGTGATCACCTCGTGAGCAAGTTGTCTTTTCTGCCGTGGGTACTTGGTGTCTTGCTGTGGGGACCATGCCTGGGCAGCAGCACCATGGAGGAGCACTCAGGCTCATCACTGCTCACCCATGAGCTCCTTTTCCCTGGGTGATGCTGTGGCTGGCTCAGAGCACTGTGGGGTTATGCAGTCCCACACCGCTCGTGTGTCCGTGGTCTGCCCGATGTGATGTTGGCAAAGGAGCCAGCACTGTGACGTGCCAGCTTGCCAATGACTCCAAGAGAGGCTCGATTTTGAACATGCCAGGAGGCCCCTTGGCTGCCTTGGTGCCTGGTTGTGCTGTGTCATTTGCTAATGTGGTTTCTTTCTTGCTGGCCTGCATCTTAATGGAGTTCTTCAACCACGCTAACTGATTGTAATAACTTTTGCCTGTCTAGACAGGGCCTTACTGTGTCTGATTAGATCCCAGCCTTGTGGCACGCATCACTGCCTGTTTCTTATAAATGTGATGAAAAAAAATAAAAAAAGGTGCACATTAATAGTGCTTAGTCTGTTTTTTTGCTTTGCAGTGTTGGTATAAAATATTTATAGATGTTTACTTTTTGCCTGGAGGAAAAAAGTTTTAGTCAAATGTCTCTAGGATGCAATTTAGAAGGCAACCTCTTATCTCCAGTAAGGAAAGAGCAGACAAATGTTCTCTTTGAGGATATTAATTGAGGTTCCACTGAAGTCAGTTGCGAAGTTTATTGCCCACTGAAGTCAGCAAGTTTCTCATATAGGTAAAAAAAAATTTCTCTGAATTGTTAATAAAAATCAAAAGCAGGAAAACTCATCTTCCTGCCTGGTTTAAGTTCCTTACTGTTTTTTGGAAGTGTAGTAAATTAAGTTCAGCTATGGTACTCTCAATATTTAAGCACTCAAGAGGAAAGGTTGTAAAAACACTCTTCTACTGTAATTAAAAAATATTTTTAAAATTGTTATCCAATTTTAGAGAACCCAAGAATTACAAAGTATAGGGTTTAAGATAAATTTGGGTTGGTAGTAGTCTGTCTTGACTTCTTCTTCCATGCCTTCCCCAGAGAAAGAATGATTCAGATTTTAAAGGCTCTTAATTAAAGAAGAAAATCTGCCTTGGCAGAAGAAATGAACTTCTGGTTTTGATTCGAAAAGTAAATCAGAAGATAGTACAAATGTGCACGCTTTTCAGTAGCTCTTATTAGTATTTTAAACTCTGTGTCATGGTAACAACTGCTTCTGTTTTCCTGGTACTCTTTGGATGGATTTAGGCTCGGTGATGAAGGGAAACTTGACAAAAGAAGTTAGTAGACCATTCTGGTGTCTCACAGGACTGGGAAGTAAGACTATGTTTTTTTGGAGCTGGGATGAGCAGTTGCAGCTTGGTTTATGTACTGTGCCTGCCCAGAGGAAATTCCTACTTTATAGTGAAAGAGTGGCCAAGGACTAGAGCATATTATTCTAATTAAATCATTTAAATTCCATTGCCGTCATTTGAAAGGCTCTGTGCATCTTCTGGGTTTTAGATGGCATCTGCAGGGACACTGTGAACAGTTTGTGTACTTACATGCCATAATGTCGTCTTCAGTTGATGCAGTAAAGTTTAAATTGCTGATTTCTTTTGATAATAGTCACTTGAAAATGCTCTTAAAAAAACCTACATCTCTTCAGAGGTAGAAGGCATGTTTATATGTGTTAACCATATACTGAATTAGTTTCCTTTGTGAAGCACCAGAATGGTATTAAACTAGCTTTTGGATGGAAACATTTAATGCAGCCCTATAAAAATAGGACATTCACCTCTCTTTCTGGTTCAAGAAACTAGATTACTGCAGAAAGACTGAGTCCAGGATCTGGAACTAACGTTGGTGTAGCCCTGCTCCCACTGCAGTGTTCCTCTAGGTCAGATGGCACAAATTTGATCTTAACTGTCCATAGATGTGATCTGCCCGTAGATACTGAGAGATCCAACTTAAACATGGTAGTGGTACCAATAATGAGGGCAGTTTTGTGATTTCTAATAGAATTATATCATCATTTTAGTGTGAGATACTTGGCAGACTTAACTCTCTATAATTAACTTGTGTGATCTTTGTATATATGACAGCGGAAAGAAGAGAAACTTGAACCACTAGGATACTTTTGTTTGGAATACAGAGCTTGTTAAGCAATTACCAACTTTCAGGCTTTACCAACTGACTGCAAGGCATCTTGTTTGAAAAAAGAAATTGTTAAAATAATTTACTCTTTTTTTCCTGTGGTTTTAAACCAACAGGAATGTTTTATTTGAACTAAAATACTTTGTATATATATCACTTTATCAGATCTCTAGGGGAAAATATTTGCTTAAAGATGTTCAGGTTTTTATATGAGTAACTGGCTAAAGCCAGAAACTGATGGTGAAAGAGTTATGGGGCCGCTTTTTTGAGATTAATTTTCACTGACAAATAGTGAATATGGTGTAGCTATTTACATGTGTAACTGTGGTCTCCATTTGGCATGCTGTACCTATAAAATGCTTCCTGTATGAAAAAAGTTAAATGGTGCTAAGTGCTGTTGTGCTCTTTCATTATCACAATGAACAAATAGCACCTGAAAAGCTAAGTCATCATAAATAATTGTAAAGGTCTTCTAACAATAATATAATTACTCATGCTGATGTTTTTGTTACCTCATGATCGTGGCTTTGTTATAAATCTTTGTCCCTTCCCTCTGTGTTTTGTATTTAGTGATAGCATTGATTTGGTTACTGAAAATAAGAAAGCTTTTCCTTAACTAAGTGGATTGGATTTATGTAGTTCCAAATTAGGGGACAGTTTTTAAGTTGTATCACAATCTAATAGTGAACAACAATAAAGGGAAATATCTGTGCAACACTCACAATACTCTATCACCCATAAGGTTTATCTGTTTATAAAATGCCAGTAATGCATTAGACTTTGGACAAAAGGAGATGATGCTAGTAGGCAGCTTAATCTAGTAATATTCTCTAAGGGTTGTATGGATTGCTACGGGTAGTAGGGATTGAACAGAGCTTTAGTGTGTCATACCATGGCTGTGATTTTTATTTTTTGTAATTACTCTGTGGTCTTCTGGTTTTCTGTGTGTTTGTGATTTACTTGTCTCCAGCCTGGTCAAGGTCACCACAACTAAGATTATTGGGATTTGTCCTATGACTGGCAAAGTGATGAAACTATTGTTTTTAAATTTGCAATTGAGTTGACATTTCAGGGACATGAAGTGATGTGAGCTTTGATTCTTGACAATCGCTATGTAGGCTACTGATGCGTGTTGACGCTCCCTTCTTGCCGAGCAGATTTGTTGTAGTTGGCATATTATTGCTGATAGTTCTCGAATTCCTTGCAGTAGTCCTGCCCTCCCATTGCTCTTGTGATGAACAACCAGTTCCTAGGCTGGCAGCCGGGAAGGGAAAGGTGGGGTGGTGGGCAGGTAACTCTTACATCAGCTGCTTGCAAGTGTGCAGCAGATATCGGCAGGGCCTAATTAACAGCTGCAATTGCACCGCTGGGAAGCATCTACATGCACAGAGGAGTCTTGCAGTCTGCTCAGAGTAGCCTTTATTATTTTACTGGGTGTTGTGGACACTTGAACACTGGTAAAAATATTGTCTATCTGATTATTTCTCCAGAATCAATCCCTTAATAGTCATTGCATATTTAAATGCCTTCCCGAGTGAGTCTTCCTGAGAACCAGATCAGATGAGGTTTGAATTCAGATGATGAAATCTGTGTCTTTTTTTTTCTTTTTTTTTTTTTTTCCCTCTGGTCCAAACAGAAGTAGCAAAAGGAGAGCTGTGCTGTTTTCCCCATTATTGAGAGAGACATTTCACCGGAGCACCTGTCTGAAATAGTTGGTCCATATTGACTGTTTTAAAATTCTGACTTGGGGACGTCCTTTCACCAGTGAAGACTTTTACCTGTTTAATTGCCCTTTATTTTTATTAACAAAATGGTATTGCTTTTGTTGCCTGAAATGAGCCTAAAACGGCAATAAAGTGCTGAGAGGAATATAGAACAAAATAGGAAACTTGGAATCAGTGCTCATATACTGCTTCATTTGCTAAGGCATAGAGCTCAGGTATCACTTATTTGCAGTGTCTGTTGCTTCAGTAATGGAAGGGAAGCTTTTTGCCTTTCTAAGGTGAAGGAGTCTGTTTCATTTTGTAAAGTAGTAGGAGGCCCTAAGAAAGATACCAGATGTATATATTGTTGTTTAGTCTTCCTATGGAAATATGCAACAATATTGTCGTCGGTGCTACCTAATGAAGGGAGAGAAAAATGTGAGTGTTATAGTACTGTAATTGATGCCCAACAGTTAATTATAGCATCCTTGAAGTAATTTTTTCCAAAGTGTTTTGCTTTTTCATAGTGCTCCCAAAACTGGGTCTTTGAGAAATGTGTTCTTTCTCCTTTTTTCTCTGTTGGGAGATACCTTTTAGACATCATCTTTCTGCCCTCTATTTCTTTTGGATCCTGACAGCTTCTGCATTTGGTCATGGAAAAGACATTTCCCATAGTAGAGAACGACATTAGAAAAACAAATCACTGAACAGTTGCGGTTCTCGTTTGACAGTTTATGGAGCAAATGCTGGCTATGCACCATTTAGCATTCTCCAAGACAAAGTACCCACACAGTGCTGCCAATTTCATTAGAGAGCTACACCAGCTACTTTTAAAATTTGGTCCTGTTTACGTAGGAATTTCAGTTTTACTACCATACCCATCAAAAGGTTATTGTCTGCACACAGAGTCACTGTTTTTAGCAAATCTGCCTATAAATCTGAGTAACCAGTAATTAAATGGAAGTCTGAATACCAGGCAAGGAATAAAACTAAGGGTCTCCCTGTGGATTATGAAGTTATGATTAGTATGGGCAGGTTTTAAGCACCAATCAGCCAAAAAAATGTATTGTAATTCATCATTAGGACTTACCTTTCCAAAACCCAAAAGTTAAATTTCAACAACAGACCAGAGATTACTCAAGGAAGAAAATGGTTACCATGAAGTGATGATTTCTTTTTCCTCTCAAAGAAAGGTAGCTGGAATTGGTGCTGCTTTTCCAGTTCATTGTACAAATGGGAATAAAAGCTGGGTGCCTGGGGTTGGCGTTGAGAAAAGTATGTCCAATAGCTTTGTTGTTTTCTCAGCTACCCACTGGTCCTCCATGTCTGTCTGCTCTCTCCCTTTGCTCCCCTTTCCATGGCCCGAGGTCCACAACAGGACCTCAGAAGGTTAAGCAGGGTCTAGAGTTCACATACTAGACACATGAATTATATGTCCACAGTGTATCAATCTCTGCCAGAATCTGTCTACAGCCAAGACATAATGTATAGCAACACTTTTTTAATGAGGAACACGCATCTGTTACACGTTTAGCAGAGGATATTTCTGGAGCAGTGTTAAGAAAATATGCTTTGGTTTTACAGTCCCATACCCCTCTGTCTGTCGAGATGTAATTTTTGAGTCAAAGACCAGACATAAGGGCTTTCAAAGGCTGTACTGGATAGAAGCCTGACAGCTCTACCCACTGTAAACAATGTGTGAGTCTCATCATTCCCTTTTCTGCTCCCCCACCCAACCCAGTAAGATGTACTCTTTGGAGGGTTGAGGAAGCATTCCCAAGAAACACTTGAATAAAAATGTTGTTTTGTTTAAGAAGCCTTCTGCAAATGTGTAAATTCCTATTTTTCAAAAGCTGTGTTAAAACAGTGTAATTCAAAGCAAAAGCCAAGTGAGTTGGTTTAGTTAGATTCTCATCACAACACTTTTTGTCCTCTTCAGGTGAAAAAAGTTATGTCCATGTCAAAATATTGACACTTGAGTCAAAAACTGGCCTTAAATGTTTTTTGTTGGATGGGTAATGCAGATCAATGGGCATGAATGGCCCCGTGATTGAAGTCAAGGCTTGAAGAGAAAGCTGTGAGTGTGGTGGCATTTCCCCCTCCATGCTGTGGTGAAAGCAGCCAGGAATGAGCTCTGCCTGTGGTTTGTGCCAGCACGAACCACTGTGAGCATTACCAGCTGTGCTGAGCCCGAGGTCATGGCACAGAGATGTCCCTGCAGCTCAGCAGATTTTATTAGCTTGGCCCAGAGCCATGCTAAGTGTTCAAAAGACTTTTGGTTATCTCCAAGTGTGGGCAGGGATTTTTTGTGTCTGTTCAGAACAAGTTTGAACCTGCTGGCATTATAACCTAGAGAGATATATCCCGTGTCTTTGATGAAAGGAAACTGGCATGGTTTAGTGTTTTGCCTCTCTTTGACTACCTTTGAGTTTGTAATGATTTTTTTAAACTTTTCAAAACTTGCCTCACTGTATAGAAAAATTAAAAGAAGAGGAAGCAATTACAGAAACATTTATGTTGGAGAAGACCTCTAAGATTGAGTCCAACCTTTGACCGAGCATCACCTGGCAAGACCATAGCACTAAGTGCCTTGTCCAGTCATTTCTTGAACACCTCTGGAGATGGTGACTCCACCACCTCCCTAGGCAGCCCATTCCAATGCTCAACCTCCCTCTCAGTGAAAAAATGCATCCTTGTGTCTAGTCTCTTCTGGTGCAGCTTAAGGTTATGTCCTCTTGTCCTGTTGCTGTTTCCCTGGGAGCAGGGGCCAAATGGCACCTGGCTACAGCCTCCTTTCAGGCAGTTGTAGAGAGCAGTAAGGTCTTCCCTGGGCCTCCTTTTCTCCAGACTAAACACCACCAGCTCCCTCCTACAAGTGCTCCTCGTAGGGCTTGTGCTCTAGACCCTTCACCACATCCATTGCCTTTCTCTGGGCATAATCCAGCACCTCAGTGTTCTTATTAAATTATTTATCTTATTATTGGAAAAACTGAACATGGGACTCAAGGACACCCTCACCAGTGCCGAGTACAGGGGGACAATCACTGCCCTGCTCCTGCTGGGCACACTATTGCTGATCCAGGCCAGGATGCCATTGGCCTTCTTGGCTAGCTGGGCACACTCTGGCTTATGGTCAGCTGGCTGTCAACCAGCACCCCCAGGTTCTTTTCTACTGGGCCACTTTCCAGCCAGTTCCCAAGATGATGGCCAGCTAAGTCAGAAGTACCAAAAAAACTTTTCTGCACTGTTTCACCTTGTTCATCAAGCCTTCTTTTTTGAGCCCTGTACTTGTAGGTTCTGCAGTCTTCAGTATAAAGCTTATCAGAAGCAGTGTTTCCATGTGGGAAGGCTAGCAGAGAAAATTTTGAAATGATGCAATTAGTTCCTTCCCCTTGTGTAATGAGGGGCTCCTTTATATCCCCTGCTGCCTTGGTCTGGCTTGGAAACAGCATTTGGAGAAAGATAGATACAATGGAACAAACCATATTTCTGGTGTTCATGTCTAGCCATTTTGTGCTTCTGACCCTGCTTCAGCTGTGCTTGGACAACATTCTGCAGGTTCGTGTCAGGAACAGTTGCCAGGTGACCTGGAGAGGAAGAGAGGCCAAAATCTCCTTAGCTGTACAGTGGAAAGTTGCATTGAGGGAATGGTGACTTAGAGCAAGTTAGAGACAGAGGTGTCATCCTCATCAGGAGTACTAGTCAAAGGCACTTGAAGCCAAGAATTAAATGATGCAGAATTCATGTGTACTCAGGATTTCCATGGCTCTGTCAGTTAAACAGCTGTGGAGAGGAACCCTAACAGAGTGATGGCATGGAAGGTTTTCCCATGAGGCATTCCACTTGGGTGACTTGCATGACTTGCATAAAGCAGCCATCTCCATGGTGTCAGAAGAAAGTTTTACTTGATGTAGTTACCTGGCTCCTTGGTGTGACAGTGTATCTCTCGTTAGGCAGTAGAAGGCATAGTGCTGTACATGGAGAATAGGATGGAAGTTGTATTCCTGTCCATAAGAGGTGTTGAGAGTGAATCTCCCTTTTACTCTACTTCAGTTTGTGTACGACGTAGAGATCACTTCTTTGTGTATTTCGCCATGGTATCTCAGCTCCCAGCTCTGTGACTATTTGCAGTTTGCATCTGGGTGGTGGGAAACTGTTGGCTCCACAATACGCATCAGAAAAAGTTGGAATAGACCACTTCAGACTGACAATGGTTTGTTTTAAAATGAGGGGGACCTTCTCACCCAAACCTCCTAAACATGTAATTTAAATTTGTTTTCAGAAGATTTACAAAGGAGCAGTGATTAACCGAAGTTCATGCAGTTCCTGCTGTCCCATACAGCAAGAGGAGTAGAATGAGATGTGTGGAGAGCTTGTGTCAACAGTGCTAGTCACTGCCCTGTGGTCTTAGGGAGTAGAAAGAATCTCCGGCTAAAAACTGAGAATTTATGTGGGCTGTTGGTGTGCCCCTGTGAGAAATGGGCTGTTCTCTAGCAACAAAAGAAGTCAAAGTGCATGCAGGATGCTGCTTCAGAATACCTTACAGTATTTTGCTCTACTTAATATTTTAAGGCTTTTACACTTTGGCCTGTGTTAGCATAAATATAAGTACAGAACTATCAGACTTTCCCCACAGGACAAAAATTCCATTTTCCAACCACCTCTAATTATTTCCATTCTGCTGTCTGGAAAGGATCTGGAGACAATTTAGGAAGCCAATTTAAAATTGACTTGGGAAAAAGTCATTTACCCTCCTGAGCCTCCTTGGCTGTGGAGTCAGCGGCATGTGATCAATAGGAAATCTCATGCTCAATGATTTTGATGCTCACAGAAGGACCTTGGGACCATGAAGTTCAGCCTGAGAACTGCTTACCTGTATGTACAATTTTTGTAGATGTGGTGGACCAAACAGCTCACTTGTTGAAGAGCTTTGTGTGGTGGGAGAAGTGACAAGGAGCCATTAAAAACAGGCAGAGGGTGGCTGTGCTCTTGGAAATGCCTTGTCATGAGGCGTGTGGCCAGCCATTCCCTGCTTTCTTCCTGCGGGACCTTGGGTGACGTTGCAGCTTCCAAGTCCAGCAGTGATATCTCCAGCCTGCAGTCCTGAGGGTGCCTCTGGGCAGCATCTGTAGCTCCAACTACAGGGGGAGGGAGGCACCCGGAAAAGTGTGTGTGCACATCTGGTACCAAAGTACCACTCCTCCCAGAGCTTTGTCCAATCCTTGCTCTGTGCATGGATACAGATTTTTCTTCAGCTTTTCTTGTGTACCAGGTACATACATCATCCTAAATATCTCTTTAATCCTATTAGGGCTGTGTTCAGCTGGGGTTCGGATTTGTCACTAATGAGTGCTTGAGGTTAGTAATTTTCAATTATACTTTTCTAGCTCTCAATTAAAAAGGTGGCTGACATTTTATATGGAGAAGTTAAAAAACTCTTATTTTTTCATTTAGACTGGCTGCAAATTACAAAATCAGGACTCATGGGTGTACAAAATGAACATTCTTGAGAAATATTGTAAAAAGTGTTCTTTGTGGTTAACATTTAGAATTTTAAGATTTTTTTTATGTGCTTTATGCTATGCTGGCAAATTGAAAAAATATTGGATCCTTATATGGAGAACGAGCAATTTCCCACAGCCCTGCTTTTACAGTGCTGAATGCATTTCATTTTGTGTGTGATTTTCCCCATTTGCCAACTGACTACATCATGCAGTGTTTTTGGCATATTCTTTCTGTCTTATGACCATCAGCAGATATTTTGAGTAGCATATTATAAAGCCGCAGATCCTGTTTGCTGCCTTGTATTTTGCCTGTTGCCACTGGGAATGGAAAAGATTTTATTAATTTTGTGCCATCAGATGAGGCTTCAGTAGAGTCTCTGTGCCTGACCCCAGCACCCAGTGCTGGTTTCCCTCCTTGTTGGCAATGGAGGGACATGCCTGATGATCTCCAGTGTGTTCTTCAAAAGTAGCACAAGATTGTTCTGGAAAGGTATGAGGAAAACGATTGAGACTTGTAAAAGGTTCAAGATGCTCTGCAAATCCTTCAGGATGATCTAAGTGTCAAAGAGATGGAGCTGAATTTGAGGCATGCTGCTGAAGTGGAAAATAACTGGAGCAAGGAGAAGATGGGACCAGGCAGAGGTCTGGAAGTAGTGATTGCAGAGACATGGAATAGTCTTGCACAGAAAGCTAGTATTTTATGGGAACACAGACAGACCACCAGAAATTGAATTACAGAAACTGGGGAGGGTGTAACACTGCTGGGTGCTGCAGTTGTTGTAGGGCTCCATGAAGATTTTTACCTTCAGGTCTGGGCATTGCAGCAGTAGGAAGGAATATAGTGTATATAAACTATTGGGCACTTCAGGGCAGTCTAAAAATTTGTCAGGTTTAGGACATTGTGTTTGTTCGGGGCAGCCTTTGTAACAAGAGTAACAAATGATTACATACTGGAGGCTGTTTCAAGTGATGTAAAGTAAGATGTGAATGTGGGTTGGCTTAGCTTAGTGGACATGAGGAGAGAGAGCTAACATGCTAATCATCATCCCTGAAAGCTGTGACTCTTGTGTGTAAGGGGCTATTATTTAAGACTCTGTGAGGGATTATGAATGGTAAAAATTGAAAATAGTAAGGTTAGTAGGAAGTGTAATCTGAATAAAAATATAATCTTTACTGTCAGACCTCATAAATAGTAGAACATTTTTTTGGGGGAGGGGTAGGCGCCCTGTCCCTGGAGCTTAAATTTAGGCCAGGCAGGAGATCAGAATATGCATTGCTGCGAGGCAGCTCTTCACTGGCAGGATCAGGATTGACTTCAGTATTTGGCCATCAGCAATGTTATTATTGTAAAATGTTTCCTGGAATGATACGTGGGGGGTTGGTACCATAAAACAGTTTAGTTTTTGTTGGTATATTTCTAAGGGTGAAAATATTGGTGATGAATTGCCACTGTCAAATCTCTGAGCCAACATTTTTATTAGAGAACATGTCCTGCAAGACATCCACGTGCACAATTATCTCTGTAGGAGAGAGTATCACCCAAGGCCAATACTGATAGTTCATTCACTAAACCCTGTATTGTAAATGATGGTATTCAGAGCTAAGAATGAGTGAAAAGGGCGGGGTTTTATTGCTGCCTTCAAGTTTGACTTCAGTCAATTCCATTTTTTTCTCTGGCACGTTTTCCCAGACATAAAGCAGGGGATATATTCCATTCACTTAATTCAGACTGATTCTTAACCAGTGGCTACTTCTTATGTGTATAAAACTGGTGTAGAAATTAAGACTTCCAGCTTGCCAACTATGAAGAGTAACAAATGGGGCTAAATCATCAAAAAAAGTCCAAATTATTTAAAATGCTTACATTTGCTGCTACTTTTTGCCCACCACAAAATCATAATACAAGATTTTTCCAGTGTCTGAGCTGTGCTTGACCAATAAGCCCATTCAGATGTTTTTTTTCTTTTATAACAATTTACTTCAGTTTGGAACAGTGCTTTATTTTCTCTGGCCCACATTCTGACTTTTTATTTCTTGCAGTATTTTGCATTTCAGTGGGACTTGTGTGCTATAGGGAGGACACTCTCCCAAATAAAACTTGTTTGGTAAATACTTCAAGCAGCTATGTGGAGATAACTGGTTTTGAATCTCAGGATGGGAGCTTGACATTAACTTTTTGTTCACTTGTATTCTCTATGTCCTCTCGAGATAGGAAGTTCTTATTGTGCAGTTATCTTCCTCAGACAAAGAACTTTTCATGGAGAGCTTTTATGTTTTGCTGTTGGCTTTTTGCTTCCATCCTTATGAATATCTTTGTAGAACTGTAGTTGAGGTTGTAGAAACTGAATCTATAATACATTGTTTGCCGTATTACACTTAGTATTATGCTACTATTCATAATTGTTCATTATTGGTTTAAATTTTTTCCATTCATTATTGACATTTTATAATAAGTATATATAATTTTATTTATTCTTCTATGTGTTATTGATGTATACACTTTTTACACACATATATATATATAAAGTTTTGCAGAGAAAATGTAGTAGTGGTTAAATGGTGTTTTCAAAAGTTCATAGGAAGTTTACGGAGAAGTTGTGTCTGTAAAGATATGCTGAAGTTCTCTCTGCTGTGTTTTACCCTGGTTCCTGCCGTGCTTTCTGAATTGGTTTCTGATCAAGAACTGTAATCTCTGAAGCCTTATGCACTAAACCCTGAAAAGCTCCAAGTTCGTGGTTTAGCCACGTGAGGTCTTTGCTATCACATGGATAATAGACATTCCCTTTTGCATTCCTTGAATAAAAAGTGAATCAACTGGAAGCATGTTTGTACTAAGCCACATCAGAGTTATCCTCTGAATTAAGGCTATGTAATAGGTCCTTTAAAAGTAAATTTGTGCATAAAGATCTGAACTTTTTGTTATTAGTTCAGATATAATTTGACAGCTCTAGTTTCATCACTATTAAATTTACAGTTTTATTTTATCTGAATGAATTGGAGTGTGGTTAATTTGTATGCAACTTTATATACCACTAAAATCTTCCATATGGAATTTAGATTAGATAAGGTTCCAGGAAATAGGAGCCTTAGATGTGAATGACTGTAAACAAGTTTAAAAGAGTTATTCTGTAAGGATTAAATAATGTTTAGAGTTAATTTTCCTGATTTTTTTTTTTCTGTGAGAGAACACTGCAAGCAGTGTAATTCAAGTTCTAAATTCGGATGCATAGCATTATGATAATTTGCTGACTCATAGTATTTCATGGGCTCTGCTACTTTACATGGTAGTGCAATGGATGATGATGTGCAAAAAAAGTCAGCAAAACAAGAATCTCTGACTGATAAAAGCCTACACTTCTGATAGCAATTAATTGGTCTATGGTGCCTTCTTAGCACATCTTGCTGCATTTTCCTCCCTCAGGGGTATCACAAGATGGCTGGCTGTGGATAAACTAGGAAGACTGGCAAGCTGAAGCTATCATCTGATTTTTCTGTGAAAATTTTTCTGAAATTTCTGTGGCTAAAATAATCAAATCAAACTTTCCCATTTTTCTTGTTAAAGATCAAGAAAATAGTGGGCTGTTTTCCCACTGTTCCCGCCCACATTTGATATGTTTATGTGCAGTGTATGTGGAAACTTCCCCTCTCTGCCTCTCATACAAATCACTGGCTTCTAGGATACAACTTCTCCAGAGCAGTTAATGATCTTTAGGAGTTTTTTGGGTTTTTAAAATAAATTAATTATTTTAATCCCTTTTTCCTCCCTCTCCCCATTGCCAACAAGATTTTAGGATGTTTTCTGTCCCCTGGTAATCCCATCATTTTTGAGTGGTTTTCAAAAGACCTCTGAGGACTTGTTCTGAATCTCCCGTCTTTTATGCCCTGTTGGTCATTGGTACATCATTCCTTAGGAAAAATCCCCATCCAGAGGGTTCATCTTGCAGTTTATTAGACCATTAAAATAACTAATAATGTGTAAAAAACAGTGAAGGGGGGTGTGGGTGGGGCTGGGTTGTGGGACTAACTACAAAACAGAGTGAATTTCACAGCCAGGACTGATACATCTTTTGCAGGTATTCTAACTTGCTTTGAGGGGAAGGGATCATATAAAGTAGCTTTCCTCTGGGCTTACATTCTGGTGCAGAGCTTATAAAAATCAGTGGAAGTCTTTTCCTCAGTCTCTTAATGAGTAATGCCTGCAATCTTGTAGTGCACGACTAGGTACATGCTGCTTATGTTTTTGTTGCTATTACGTAGAGATTATGGGATAATCAGAGCTGAGATGAAAGTTCTTAGCAGTAGTAGCAGCAGTCCTGTGCCAATATCCTAGTGCTTCCACCACACATGAGCCCAGGGACTGGCAGGAGGAGTGTGAGTGGTGGCTGTATGAGGCTGCCGGGCTTCACCCAGCCCTCAACCCCTTCCTGCCATTAGGGACAGGATTAGGCAGGGGCTGGAAGGCACAGGTTGACTGGGGAATGGTAAAGTGTAATGGGAACTTAGCAATCAAGTGGGCATGGGACCTCTCGCATTCACATTAATTTATGCACTGCTGTGATGTGAACACCAAGTGTTTTGTAGGAATTAAATAGTTAAGTTCAAAATTCTTTATGTGCAGTGTCTAGATGGTTTATAGCTGCAAGTAAGCAAAAGGTTTACTTACAAAATTGATTTATATGTTCATTTATGTTCTTGAATATTGAGAACAGGGAGGGAATTAGCAGTGTTGCATGAGCTACACCAGCACATTTTTCACCTTATATGGAGAATTGCCTGCCACTTATCAGGCAGGGTTAGATGTGCTGTTATTGTCACATTCCTTAAAGTTGGAAGAAATCTTGTTTCTCTAACTGAAGATTCAACTCATAACCTTATGATTTTGTTGTTTGGATACTGTTTTTTCATCCAGGAATTGTTGGGATGGGCAGTGCTTCTTGAGAAAAATAGCAGTGCGCACATTTTCGCTGCTGTGTTGTGGAGTTCATTCCTCGGCTCGGGTGGAGAAACTTAGATGCTTGCAAGGGAAAATATGTTTCTCTTTGGAGTCATCTGGAGTTCCTCCTGGCTGGCTTCTCTGGTCCTGAAGAACACAACAGGAGAGAAGGTCCCGGGAAATGAAGGGGGAGACCTGCAAATCACGTGCACGTGGTATTTAAGGGCATAGACCTCATTTTGGTTTTTTCTTCATCCCTGCTGAAGATAAAGTGGCTGGTGTTAAAAAGGCCTTTTTCTGGACTGTTGAAAGGATAGTGACTGACAGCTGTTGGCTGTGAAGTCATTGACCTACTGGTAAATTGAGTGTGAGATGGAATAAGTGGAAATATGGAAGTGGAGACAAATTGCTTGTTTAGTCATTGATATCCTGGATTACAGAAGCCTGACAAAAGACTGAATACTTGAAAGGTTAAGAAGGTGACAATCACCAAATTTCCTTTTTGATAATGTGCCATTGATAGTTGCATTCACTGAAATACTAGCATTTGACAAGTGGGAGATCAGGTCTGACTTAGTGCAAGCTCCTCAAATTAAGGGACTGTTTTCTATTTGAAATATTTCTGGGGTTGTGGCATTCAGTAGGGCAGTAAGTCTCACCTACTGCTGCTTCTTGGTTTTTTGGGTACCTACACTATTCTAAGTTTTTTAGCGTGTGCTCTGCCACTTTTGTGACTTGAGTTTGTGTTGTGTTTGCAGCAATTTTTCTACGGTACAGCTTGGGAAATAAAATACTTCAGAATCTAGTGATTAGGTGCAGTGGTTAGAAAACCTTGCTTAAAATTGCTGTTGCTGGTTTCACTTCCATGCGGATCCAGAAGAGTTAACTGGAAAATGATACTCAGATTTTTCTTTCTCCATAAAGGCAGTGTTGGCTGTATTTTTTTGAATAATAAGACGTAAAGAAGAATTCATGAGCCTAGTAACATTTGAAGCCAACAGAAACAAAAGGGTCGTTTATATGGCTAAATACTTTGAAAAACCAACATTCGGAACATTTAGCCAAATGGTTGCATTGAAGTATCCATGCAATTTTGAAAGGGTAGAGCAAAAGATGCAGATTTTTATTTTCTGTTTTCTTGTTTGTGATTTTTACCATTCTTCACCTTTTCTGGCTCATTAGAATAGTATCAGATTTCTTATCATGTATGTATATAAAAGAACTTAAACTACATAAATTTATTTTTAGGACTCCACCCTTGGGCTTTGGATTTTGTGAACAGCTATTTCAGTAAATTTACATCTATATGTGGAAACTGGCAGATTGAATACTGTGCAAATCCACATTTTAAAAAAAGCATCTGCTATTATAGGAGGTAAATGATATCATAAGAAAGCCAAGTTAAAAAAAAAATCATTTTTGTTTGCTGCTAAAGGAAAGATCAATGCTTCCTGCTGGCTTTTGCACCCTGCAATTGGAGACTCTGGTGTGCAAGTGGTTTAAATAATGCTGGGGTTTGTGTCTGGTTGGCGCTGTATAATGCTGGGGCTGAAGTGACTTAAATATACAGAGTGTGAGCCAATCTTGAAGCCCTTTCTCAGGCAGAACACCCATTGAAATCCCATTTAAGTGTAGTCAGTGAAAGCTTTGCCAAACAAATCATTATGGATTTGACTCCAAAATTATTACTACTAAATTTCATATGTAAGCCTTTCATTATAGTGTTTTTTAAGAATTGAGAACTTGAATGAATCCTGGAATTCATTATAACTAAGTTTTTAACAGGGTATCAGCCTCTTAAATTACATTGTCATTACTCAAAACAGTTTCTTTCTTTCTTTCTTTCTTTCTTTCTTTCTTTCTTTCTTTCTTTCTTTCTTCCTTCCTTCCTTCCTTCCTTCCTTCCTTCCTTCCTTCCTTCCTTCCTTCCTTCCTTCCTTCCTTCCTTCCTTCCTTCCTTCCTTCCTTCCTTCCTTCCTTCCTTCCTTCCTTCCTTCCTTCCTTCCTTCCTTCCTTCCTTCCTTCCTTCCTTCCTTCCTTCCTTCCTTCCTTCCTTCCTTCCTTCCTTCCTTCCTTCCTTCCTTCCTTCCTTTTTCTTCCTTCCTTCCTTCCTTCCTTCCTTCCTTCCCTTCCCTTCCCTTCCCTTCCCTTCCCTTCCCTTCCCTTCCCTTCCCTTCCCTTCCCTTCCCTTCCCTTCCCTTCCCTTCCCTTCCCTTCCCTTCCCTTCCCTTCCCTTCCCTTCCCTTCCCTTCCCTTCCCTTCCCTTCCCTTCCCTTCCCTTCCCTTCCCTTCCCTTCCCTTCCCTTCCCTTCCCTTCCCTTCCCTTCCCTTCCCTTCCCTTCCCTTCCCTTCCCTTCCCTTCCCTTCCCTTCCCTTCCCTTCCCTTCCCTTCCCTTCCCTTCCCTTTCCTTTCCTTTCCTTTTTTGCTCAGAAAGAAGTAGAAGAGATACTCTATGGCTCTGTGAATTATTTACCTAAGGCAAACAACCTACTGAGGTGCCTAAATTAGGAGCTTAGTTTTCCAGCCTCTCCATGTGCACAGTGGAGAGGGTTATATCCAGAGGGGATTTTGCTCGATGTCGTCTTTTGGATGTGACTCTATTATGCCCAGGGGTGGTGCAGGGTGCACTGATTTAGGAACCCAGAGGGATGTGGTTGGTTGGCAGAGGACCTCTATGATTTATGATGTGAGTTGTATATAATTTTTTTCAAAATTCCTTTTTAGGAGTTAGCAGGTTTTTTGTCTGTCTTTGCTCCATGGATGATGGGGATTGGCAATAGAGCTGTGTCCTTTAGTACAGAAAATCTGACATTGTTGTGGGACCTTTTTGAGTTCCTCAGTTTTTCTTGCTCTCTCGTACACTTCAATTCTCTGGCCTTGGTCCCCTTCTGAAGGCTGCAGGTTTCATTTAGATCTCATGAAGTGTTTTGTGAGTCATGATGTGGACTGATGGATTATGTTACCAGATGCCTCCCCTGCCTGGCTGCTTGTAGCAGGACTGGCTGAACCAGGTGGTCCCTTCCTGGCCTCAGATCCCAAGAGAGGGATTTTCAGCACAGAATCTGGATGTTTTGTACTTTATATGGCTAAAGCTGCAGTAATCCAGCCTTCCCCTGTTTAAAATACTGAAGGAATAACAACAGAAAGGGCAGGCCATTAGGATTTTGAAGCTGTTTTAATGTCTTTACGCCTCCAACTGCTTTGCACAGTATTAGATAAAAAATATGGTCAATAGATGTAGTAGGAGCACCCTTAAACACACCTCTCATATTCTAGCATCATATTTTCACCTGTGTTTACTTCTGGCCAGCCTTCAGTCATTCAGATAAAAAATTTCCAGTGTGTTTTTTCTGCTTCAGGCAGAAACCTCTTGGAAAGATTTTCAACAGAAGAACTCCAACTGTTTTTGAAAGAATGCATTACAGAAATTTAGAGAGATTTGTCAACTTTATTTAGCCAGTCATTCCTTCAAAGCATTGTTATACCTTCAGGGAGTAGAGGGGGGAGTCGGTGCTTTTTGCAGCCCAGTGGAAATTAATACAGATCTACCAACCTGCCAGAGTTGGCGAAAATTGTTATCTGCACATGCTAGCAAGAGCAGGTTAGAGGTTTGCTGGTACAATCACTGAATACTCCCACTTTATAAAATGGGCTTCTACCTCACCAGCCTCTGTCTGTGCCTGCAGTGCTGCTGATGATGGGTGGTACTGAACACCCAGCTGGGTAGGTCCATGATTCCCACTGCCTCTGCTTTCTTGGAGAAAAAAGTATCTGGGTGTTTAATAGTCTTCCAAATTCATTCAAATCTTATGCCAAGGCATAATTGAGGAAATAATTGAAACATTACTACTTTTTTTACTACTCATCATTCATGCAGGTAATTCCAATAAAGCTGAGAGTAGAGTTTATACTTTAGTCCTTATACTACTCTCAGGAGTGCTGGGGTTGAGAGGTGTGATGCCCAAAGTTTGGGAACAAGGTTCAAAAAAGAGCTTTTTTCTTCTATGTTTTTTTTTTTTCTCCCAGGTTGCAAGAGACTCTGAAGGATTGTACTGATAATTCTTTGTTACTTTAAAGGAGCAAGTGTTGGAATCATGACTTCCATAGAGGGGAAGGATCTCTCTGCTTTGTTTAAAAACAGCTAAGCATAAAAATACTACTGGGGAATTTTATGAAGGTTGCAATAAACCAACAAAAACAAGAATCTAATGCATGACATCTTCAAACTGTTTAAGAAAATCAGGATAACACATGTTGGTGACTTGAGACTGATGGCAAGACTAAGGTCATGTCTTAGTTATTCTGCAGGATGGGAATGAAGCTGTTGCTGATATATCAGTGTTTCTCCAGTCAGAGTCTAAAGGCTTCATAGAGTTTGGGTTACCTCCTCCTATTTTCTTGTTCTTTCACATTTATAAGGACATTGAGAACTCTTGCTTCTCCCTATCTCAAGCCCTTTTAAAATATTCATCTTGCTCAGAAAACACAAAATACTCCTCCTAGTGAGAAGTGCGTTAGACCTTTGCCTTCTCAGTCATGATCCCTGAGAGGCACTAGGAGCTTTTCTGACAGAGAAAATTTATATTTGTGGAAGTAAGGCAGATAGGAAGAGGGAAACACTTGCCACCCTCTAGTGTTGGCCAAGTTAGCAGGCTAAGAAGATCAGGATTGCGGAAAATAGGTAATTGTTTGCAGAGTAAAAATGACTAGCTTGTTCTCACGATCTTTCTGCCAATTTGTTGGGCAAACCCTGATAAAGAACAATATTTTACCACCCTTAAAACATGCATTCACATTTCACACCAAAAGGTGTGTGTTGCCTTGGATGTCCTTACAGTATTCGTGGTACACTATTGAGCATTTTAAGCCTCTTCAGATTATTAGGATAGTGTGTATAGATTGTCCCTTAACACAATGACTGCCTATCTCAAAGCATGCTCCCAACAAAAATGCCACTAATTAAAACTTGTGTGAGTGGAAACGTCATCTGCATCAACTTCACTTTCTTTATTTTGAAGAAAAACGTAAGGGTTGTTAGGGTGAACTAAAACAATTAAGCAGTTCAGGACCCTGGGTTGTAAAATCTTAGATAAGAGTTAATCAGTTTGACAAATTATAGGTTTGTCTGCCTGTCAGGTGGAATTAATGGTGGGTGACCCAGGGAGTTTGGTGCTGAGGTGAGAAAGAGGAGCTCAAGTGGTTTGCTTTGTTTGTTGTTTGAATTGTTTGTCTTGATGTGTTGAATTTTTTCAAAGCATTTAGACAGAAGAGACAGAATTTGGGTCTATATTTCAGGTCAATACTTTGAAGCTATTTTCCCCCACCATTTCTGTTGCTTTTGATCAATTATGAATGTTCTGATGTAAATGCAGAATTAAAATACTAGGCTATTTTCTTGTGCATGATGTAAGGTCCAAAAATTTATACCAAATGACTGTTCTGGAAGAGGGAAAATAAAATACCTGGGGAAAATGTAACAGAGTATTTTCTGAAGCATATCTTCCTGCATGTGATCTGTAAAATGTGGATATCTAATTGTTAAATATGGTATCTATCACCAAATGTGAGTAATGAGCTGTTGATAATGTTGGGAGCTTTACAGAAAATATGAGGCTTGCCTTTCTATATATGCAACTTTTTTTTGCTATTTTTTGTTAGCTTCATAGAGATTTCACAGAAATCCACAGCTTTATTTCAGTTTTCAGTTCTTTTGAAGGGTTTCTTTTGGTGGGGGGCAGGATGGTGGCGGTGGGAGGGGGGAATGGGGTTTTGTTTGTTTGTAAGTTTTGTTATTTTTTACTTTGGGTTAGTTGGGTTTTTTTGGGCTTCTTTCTTTTTTGGCCCTGAACGTTACCAGATATTGGGTGTCTTTCCTGGGGTGTTCAGCCTAAGCTCTGACAGAATAATGCCACTGTTGCTTTAAGCCCATAATGTTGCTTTATATAGATCTGTCCTGATTTATAGTGTTGCTTTAAATAACAATAAGAGAGTTCATCTCCCTTTCAGAAAAGGTTTATGACTGATCTCTGCCTGGCTAGGAATGTTTATTTTTCTTAAGTTGCCTCACTGCAAAAATGTTTTGAAATTGAGAGTCCCAAGCTGGTGATGGTGTTTATGCATCTATCGGTCGTGCTCTAATCCTTTTACACTAGAAAGCTGTGGTTTGTGATGAATCTCACATAGATCAGGCTCAATTTTCAATTTCGCTGTACTTTCCCTATTGGTCATCCTGTTTTCAAAACTGTATCATTGAAGTGATCTATGGGTGTTGGCAAAACCATCAGAAGCCTCAGTAAGATTTAGTTACTGCTCCTAGTCCATTGCAATAACACAGGCTTATTTTTTTTCCTCCATAGCTGATGATAAAATAACTTTGAAATAAACAATTTGAGAAGAAACCTCTCCCCCACCAGGGATAATGGCAGAAAGGGAGGGATTCACAGTGGATTGCTTCTGGATGCTCTTAAAATGGCATGCATCAGCTTTCTTAAAAATGTTAATTTTAAATGTAAATCTTAAAATGCAGCATCAGCTTTCTTGCTTGAGTTTTGCTGGAGCCATGTATTGATTATGTATTAAGTTGACAGAGGCCGATGGAAAAATCCTTTCTAGCCCTGTACCAGGAGTCTGTGGGGCTGTGTTGTATCCTGTGTGGTAGCTTGTGCTTTGAAAGTGAATAAATAATGCCAAGCATGGGAAGAAGCATGCACAGGAGAAGAGATGGTATGAAGCATGTAATTTAGGGCATGGAAGGGAAAGTTCTGCTCTTCCATCTCTGCCTAGCCTGGTTTTCTGGTCTGCCCCATGTCTGCCTTCCCAGTGTCACTTTCTGGTGACCAGGAGAAGAATTAGGCTACTCTCAAAGCTGAGTCACCAACTCTACCTGCCACTTTTCAGGAGACCTCCTGGACAAAGGGAGACAGAGCAGCAGGAGATTATTTGCTTGAAATCACCTGGGGCTTTTGTCGCTCAGCCTGTGGTAAGGAAGTGGTGTCTACCTTGGTCACAGAGCAGTGGGCAAGGAGAGGGTCATGATATAGGAATGATTTCTATTCATGTGTAGTGATCAGGAGGGCTTTTTCATGGAAAGAGAAAAGTTAGCCCGTCTTTGAGGCTGTTCAGAACATCTGCAGACAGAATTGTGGCTCTAAAGGCAGAAGAAGCATGAGCTTTTCCAGACCAAGGGCAGCATGAGTTATGGAGCAGAGATACAGTCAAGGAAGGCTTACCTGCTTTTCAGGGCTAAAAGTCCCATGCTCAGGCTGTAGACCAGCCTGTGGCTGGAGGAATTTTAGTGAGATCTTTAAAAAGAGTGAGGAAACCTTTAAATGAAGTTTTCTCTTTGATTGTCTTCCTAGGTGGGGACACTGAAACCACTGGCTGGCTGGGAGTATACCTGGTTTCAGCTGTGGTATGCACTTAATGCTGTGTGCCTTCCCATTGAGTATCAGTGTCGTTTCTGCTTCCTTGCCCAAGCCAGCTAATTCAAGACTGCAGGTCTTTGGCAGAGCTTTGCAAGTGCATATTGAACCTCCAGGCTTGGTGTGTTTATTTTGTAAAATTACAATAATTAAAAAAAAAAAAAAAGCCTATGAAATTCAAGGCAAGAAAATGTGACACTTCCTAAAGAATAAAGTAAAATAAAAATTATCTCAGAACTTTAAGACTGAAAGCTTGGTGTTTTGTTGCTGTGTTGTGGGGTTTTGCTTCTTCTTTTGAAGTTGAGTAAAAAGGAAAGCAGTTTAATGCACTACTAATTAATGTTCATTTCTCTGGGGTTGAGTGATCTCTGTTCAGTCACACCTTCTTCAGGTGACTCAAGTGCATTAATCAATGATCATCTTTGTAATTAAACTCCTGAGGAGAGAGGGTTTAGAGGATGTTCATTAGTTTTGCGTAGAATCAGTGTATTATGGGAAAGTAGTGTTAACAAGATGTTCTCTTTCAGTCAAAGGTTAGGAAAGGTCAGAACTTTTGTTTGTGTGTTGCCTCTGAAATGCAAATCATCAACAAAAATAAGAAAAAATTCAAGTGCTTTCAGAAATATACATTTTGAAAATAGCAATAAAGGTGGGGAAATAAATGCTTTGGATCATCCCAGGCATACATATCTGCTTGGCTCTGTTCTGCACCTGACAGAGCAGTTAGGGTAGATCCTGAAACTTGCCCTGGGAATGGGAGATTTCCTGAAACAAACACCCAGGCACAGAAAAGTGAAGTTCAACTTTCCTTGTGCAGACAGCTTCTGCCTTCTGGCATTCCCTTTGTGGTCAGACTGAATGGATGTGCTCAGTCCATGGTCCGTTCCCAAGGACCAGAGGATCTGCTGCCCCTGAGCAGAGCTGAAGCTCAGTGTGTCACTGGGCAGCCTGGGCTCCCAGGAGTTGATTATATGCTGAATGTGTGAATATACTCTGTTGTGTCCAGTGTGACACATGGTGCATTTAGAATTGTTCAATGGGGCTGAAAAAGTTGCAGGATTTTTGTTTATTTGTTTGTTTGTTTTCTGTAAGCAGGAGCAGTTTTCCAGCAGGATCTGCAGACTGTACCCAAATTTCTCTAGGGGAAAGGGGAGGGATGGCAACCCAAGAAAACCACGTGGAGCAAACTGGTGGACTGCTGCAGAAAGCTGCAACAGCTGCCACAAGCTATTCGCTGGTGGTTGGTTGAACATAGATGTCACAGATGAAGTTAAAATCCCTCTCTCTGGTGATTGACAAAGCAAGGTCTGGATGTATATCCTGTAGAGCTGTTTGTAGTGCATGTTAAAGGAGGGTGCTGTGCTGTACTTGGTTTATCTACCAGTAGCTAACCCCAGGGAGAACCGCATGAATAATAAGCGTCGCTTCTCTGCTCCCTTCTTGCCAGACCTGTTGAGGTTTGGTAGCAGCTCATACCTCCCTTTTGACACAGGTGTGTGTGCTGCAGATCTAGGGAATGGAGGTGTCTGTAGAGTTGTCTTCCAAATTGCTCAGCACCTTGTCCTTGTACACTGGCTTTAACCAGGGGCTGTATTTTATAATGATGATGCCTGGCAACCCAGCAAAAAAACCATTATCTGGTGTTTGCTCCCTGCTGGTGCAGACAGCACCAGCCCTGAGTTTGTACAGCCCTTCCCAGATCACAGTTAAGGAACTAAGTCTGTGACCTAAGTGTTGCTATTGTGTGTATAATGTAATTCACTCTTTGTTTACAGTAGAGCTGGAAGGGCCCATGGTAGCTTTGTACTAAGGACTTTGCTTCAGTACTGTGCCTGCTAGCCATTTGCTGGTGTTTATTTTTTGTGTACCCCCCTGTTCAGCAGGAAAATGGAAATGTGAGTGCAAGATGAATGACAAACCAAGGTTGTTACCATAGCACATAGTGCCTAATCTATGCTGTTGAGACTTTCACAGCTATGCCTACCTGTCTGTCCTTAACTAAATGACAGAGCCTAGGGTATTGTATATGCCATGCTTAGTGTATGGGATTTTTGTCCTTGTTAGTTGGCAGGAGGCAAAAATCTCAGTCTGGATGTGTGAGGTTTATGTGACTATTATTTTAGCACAGCAGTTCTTTCTTTTTTGAGTCCTACTTTATCTTTTTTTTTTTTTTGTGACGCATGAAAGTTGGTGGGGTTTTTTTTGGGTTTTTTTTTGTTTTTTTTTTTTTTTTAATTGATTCCTTCAGAAGTGCTTTGCCCTTGATAGAAGTTTAGTGAGAATCGTTGGTACTAAAGACATCTTGGGAAGAGGAAAAGGAGTGTTGTAAGATCATTGGTATAAGATGCCCATTTCCTCCTAGCCTGCTAGAAAAAGATACTTGACTGTGTAAAGGTCTGTATGTATGGAGCAATATTCTACCCTATAGATTTTTCTTATGTTAAGCCTTATTTTTCAAGATTGTGCAGATCCAGGGAGATGGATATTGCAGATCTGGCAGAGCATTGCTGGGAAGTTTGTATTCACCATGTCAAACTTCCTTCAATATTTGATGGACTGCTTGTGGGGGAGCATTGTGACCTAAGAGGTAGCTTACTGGGAGTGTTGGCAGCACTTCAAAAAACTTGGCCCTCTACCCTGGCCGGGAAGTTTTCTTCAAATGGAGCAGGGCACCATCCTTAGTAAGTGTTTGTCTGACTGGTAGGGCGGGACTCTTGTGATACTTTGCCATAAATTGTTTCTTTTGTATCAAAAAGTAACATATCATCTGCCTGCTATAAATGTTGTGTTCTGCCTGTTCCGATGCCGAGAGAAATGTTTTTGCTGTACATGTACAAATCTGTGATGATTGAGTACTGTGAGATCACCCTGGGTGTAATAGCTAACAGCTACCTGCATTCTCCTGTAGTTATGGGCCAGAATAAATCCAGGAGGGTCAGTTTGGCTGTGAGGGCAGAGTTTAGCTCTGCATTGTTGAAATTACACGTCTATCCTGACATGGATCTTACATTTAGCTCTGTACTAGGTGTCACCCCATGTCTATCAAACCATTAGTAAAGAAGCCATGTCTGTGAAGAGCTGGAAATGTGGTTCCAGCTGGAAAGGAAGATGCTCGAGCAGCACTCTTCAGTGAGCTGGAACATGGGAAGAAAAAGGGCACTTTTCAATTCAGGGATTTTGCAGATGGGAGCAAGCTGTTGCCCCAGGTTTTCAGTCTTAGTTGCTGGTGCTCAGGAACTGAACCCCATGGTGAAGGAAGCCCTATGCGGCATTGAGGAGTGGAGCCATGCTGTGCCATTGTGTAGGAAAAGGAAGTATGACAAAAAATAAAGGTTGGGCTATGAACTTTGGCAAAGATGATATCGGTGACACATGGATCGTGGCAGTTTTATCTGAATGCCATAATCATGGCACTTGCAGCCTTGTCCTGCAGCTCTTGGCTCTGTGTCTCTTACAGGCATGATTAGGAGGGCTTTGGTGGTCTGAGCTCTAAAAGTTCTGTGTAGATAAATACACCTTTCCACACCAGCACAGCAGGTCTGTGTATTGTATTTGGAACTTAACAAGTAGGTTTTTTTGTGTAACAACTAAGAATTATTAGTTACATTTTATTACTCACATTTCCTCTTGGGTGTAACTTGCAGCCTGATACTGCTTTTTATTTTGCTGGCCCACTGTTAATTCATCCATTTTGTATGGTGGTTTTGCAGCTTGTATTATTTCCAGTTTTGTTTGCATTTTATTTTAATGGAACAGCCTTTATTTTCAGTGAAGTTGGTTTAGGACTTTGCTCTAACCTCCACTGCCTTTGGAAGCATGAGCATGATAAAATTCTTGTGTTAGTTTTAATTATGCTATATGTCAGCTTAACCATTGTAGATATCAGGATATTTTTATGACAAGGTGCTTTGTGCTGTGAAGAAGCTGTTTAAAATCAGCTGTGCCAATTTGAACATCAGAGAAAATATTATAATACAGTCTGACACTATGCAGAATGAAAATGACAGACTTTGTAGAGCATGAAGTTCTCCTTGCCAGCTTTTGGGAGCTCAGTTAGTCACTCTGCTTGTTCAGTGCACATACACTGACGCTGACTGGTGTCTGTCTTAGCATTTTTAGGTGACGTGGGCAAAAGAGCAGCTGGTTGCTCCACATCAGTCTCCTCAAAATCAGCAGCTGGCTTTTCAGAGCCTGGCTTGGTTGGTGCAACAGAACTTCCATGGGAGATCTTTGTACCTGATGTGCAGATATTTTGCAGAGTCCAGGCTGGAATTTGATAGAAGCTTTAAATATGAGCACACGGAAACAGGCAATCCAGGCAACCCTGCTGTGGTACAGGCGCGGTTTGTGGTTAGGGCCACCACTGTAGAAAAGGGGCTGTGATGGTGGTGGCCTGTTTCAAGCCACTTTGCCCAGTTGAGTGTTTCCTGGATGGAAACCCGGACAGCTTAACAACAGCTCTTCTTGAAGCACATGGTTGTAATGTGTTGTTTTTCTGGTTTCTGTTTTCCATTTGTACGTAGGAAGAAGTTTTTAGCTGTGAGCAGTAAGTGCAGAATGAGTAAGTGAGGTATGAATTGAGTGGAGAAGTTTCTAGCTGTTTTTTTGCTTGAGAGCTGTTGGCTTGTTCATAGGAGAGGTTAATGATGTAGTTGGCAGTGGTTCAGAACAAACCTTATTTCTATTTTCTGTATCTAGGGATACAAGTGTTAACAAAACAATTTTTGTTTTTCAGATTGCCAGTGCTATGAAAATAGGGACTTCCAGCAAGAAGTTCTTCAGCTTGTGAAGCCACAAGGACACCTCATCCCCTTTCTGTGTTTTCACTCATGATGCAGAGGGAAAGAAGACATTTAGAGAGCAAATAAATTATGCAAGGTTTGTTTGTTTGCTTTTATTTTTTTTTTTTTTCTGAGGGGGTATATTGCATTATGAAAGATTATAGGCCAACAGTCAGATAGAACCAGGTTAAAATTTGTTTTAGTCCCTGGGTCTTAATGTTTCATATTGATTGGGTGTTTTTGAGGCTTTAGAATCAACCAGTAGAGACCATCAGCACAGGGGGAAATGTAGGCTATGTGAACTGTTTCTTTCAAGGCATTAATCCAAATTTTAATGCCCATGACTTCAAAACAGGTTATATTTACACAACTTCAGTCCAGACAAGCCTCCAAATCTGTAAACAGCAGAGATGCAGTTTTCTATACTTAGCAGGGAAAGGGAGGGGTTTAGGGTTTTTTCTGCTTAGCTCACAAGATCGTTATGATGTGGTACATTTATCAAAGGGAAGGGAATGGATGAGCAGTTTCTGGTGTAGAGTGCATTTTTCCAGCATTAGACAGAAAATTATCAGCAAAGAGAGCCCTACTCCTGATGTCTCACCTAAAGGACAGAGTGGCATTGCAGTTTAATTCTGGAGATCATCAGATGTCTGTCTGCTGTAGCTAGAAACGCTGTGAATGGCACGAGAGAGAGAGAAAGAGAGAGAGAGAGAGAGAGAGAGAGAGAGAGAGAGAGAGAGAGAGAGAGAGAGAGAGAGAGAGATGCTTTGGTTGAGTGTTTGAAAGACCTGGTGCAAATGAGCTTATGATACGGCAAGTTTCCTCCATCCTGTTTAGTTTTGTCATCTGAAACAAAGGAGTTGTTTTAGAGATTTTAAAAGACTTAATCATGTTTTGTAAACAGGTCGTGAGAGCCTTAAACTTTTCATTATTTTTAATTGCTTCAGCATTGTTTGCTGTCACTAACAGAAGAAACTTGATGTTGTTGTCAGTACTGTGCTATATACTACACCACGGATGCTACTAGTTATCATAAAATCCAGACTTGCTTGGACTTTGTTGCAGGAATCCACGGCACAACCCTGACAAAGCCACCTTTTAGGAAGTTTAGGCCTATGGGCAGTTTGCTCATCACAGGGAAGGAAAATGGTTAGACCTCAACACATCCTGTTCATTCTCATTCCCCAGGAGTTTGTCCGATGCGATCACATCCACCGGCAAGGGATGCAGTTTCAGAGGAATTCGATCTCATTCTGTGCTAGGACACAATTGTTTTTCTTTCCTGACAAAATTGGGGCAAAATTGTGCTGAATAAACAAGAGGAATCTGTTGCAGAGGTACAGGGTTTTTTTCCCCTGATGGACATATACCAGGCAGGTGATTATTAGACCTGATTGTTATATGGTATTCAAACACTTAAAAAATAATTCCTCTTTTCTCAGTTTACTTTGTAACCCACTCATCTCTTTTAAAATCAGTACATAATGGAGCATTGCTACATTTTCTAACAACTTAAGAGTTTTGCCACATGCAAGGGATTTGGCCCATTCTTCTCTAAAACTGGCTATTTCTAATACTAGCTTAGACATTCAGGATATATTATAAAATGAAAATGGATTTGGAGGTGTGGTCAATGTTCTGAGCATGATTACAACTGGTCTAGAAGGACTTCTGAATTCTGGTGTTTCCCTCCTCAAGAAGGTAAAGTAATACAAAGAAACAACTCAAAAATAGTCAGCTTCTAACTGATCTTGATAAAAGGACAGCTGTGAAACTGTGCCATTGTTTGATGCAATTCATCTTACTATTCCAGTGTGTTGTGCCATTCTTTATTACCATAGGTTAAAAGTATCACTGAGATTTTATGCACTGCAGCACTCATAAAAGTCCTAATTTGCTATATTAATCAATCTGTTGGGGCCTGTGGGGTTTTTTTTTTGGTTTTTTTTTTTTTTTTTTTTTGGGTTTTTTGTTTGTTTGTTTGTTTGCTTTTTTTTTTTTTTGTTTCATTGGTTTTGTTTGACCTGTAATAAAAGGAAGTATTAAACTTGAGTCTAAAATTATATGACACTACTGTCTCTTGGGGCATTTGATCCCATAACGATTGGAGTCTGCTGGTGCTTTTTTGCTATGTTTCAGTGCTTTGGGAGGGATGCACTGTTTATTCCCTTGCAAGTTCTTAAGCTTTTTAGCAGTCAGTATGTTTTGTTTCATTTTGTTTCATTGTGCCCACATGCAGCTCTCCAAAAAGCAGTGAAAACCCGGGGTGAGCTTGTCAGGGGCAGAAGGTGAATTGGCGAACCACGTGAAGGCACGAAGGAGAAAATTACAGCATACAGATTCTTAATGATAAACACACCAAAAGCATCCTAAAATTATAAAGCAGTGTGGTGCATTAAAGCTCTAATTTGCATTTTGGCTAAGGCGTAGCTGCATTTTTGGACTATTCCTTTAATTTGGTTCTTTTAATTACCTGCTGATGAGTTCCTGTGGTGGAAGCAGCAGGAGCTGTGCCTGGAGCAGTTTCCTGGCATAGTGGTTTCTATCAGACAGAGCAATGGGATTCCTAGGGTTACTTTGAAATATGGGGTCTCCTGCTGTAAACCAGCAGACTGACACGAACAGGAATCTAATTATAAAGTCCAAGATATTGAATAAAGCTCAGAAATGCCATCTGTTCAGCTTTTCAGCCTGAAATTACTCTGTGAATTGCAGTAACAAGTTTGATTGTTCCTGTGTTTTTGTAGCTGAATTTTGTGACAGCAGCCATCCATACAGGCAGAGTTGTGCAGGCTCTGTTAGTGTTAGTAACTGCTTGGACTTCTTGAAGTATTCCAGCAAAGTATGTTTGGGAGATGGTGCTGGATTAAAACTTAATCTCATGAGGAAGGCATTGATACCCTGCAAAGGCCTTGCACTGGTTTGCCAGCCTAGACAATGCCTGGAAAGGGGCAGCACTCCATCTGTAGACTTTTGCAACAAATTGTTCCCAGGTTAATGTAATTAAAAACAAGCACTGGTTATTTACCTCCTTTGCAAGTGAAAGTGTTACTCATGTAGTTGATTGCAGGAGAAAATGCCAAACAGAAAAAGTTTGTAGACTGAGGAGGGAAAAAACCCCAACAAATTTGTGCTAGAATGATCAGGAAGCAAATCAAATGTGTGAAGAAGACCCACCAGTATCTTGACAAAAACTATGGAATGGAGTAATCTTAAAAACCTCTTTCAGTGATATACAATGTTGGTACCAACAGTGTGCATTCAGTCTTCATACAAAAATGAAGTAGGGACATTGCAGAAAGAAACTTTGTGGTTATTTGGGCAAGCCCCTGTGCCTGTTCATGTGCAGTATACAAGAGGAAATGTTCAAAACAGTCTGAGGAAGCAGAAGGAAACATTGGTGTACTGATGGAAGTCTTGTGGCCTGCTGTTAAGCTCTGTATCCAGGAAACAATTTCTTATTGACAGACAACAGTGGATAAATTCAGTAATTTCCAAAGAAACTGATTTCCTAAGAAAATCAATCTGGTGTATGCATTTTTTGCTGTATTATCCCATAAGAAATATGTAAGGCCCTAAAGGCTTCAAAGCAAGATAATATTACTGTCTCCAAAGCTAGCTATCTGTAGTTACTGCCTACCCTTTTTTCCTAGTTGTACATTGCTTTCCCTGTTTCCTTGGTGTTCTCTGCCACAACCTCTTGCACCATGACCTGCACATACCCGTACACATCCACAGCTGGTCTACACCGTCAGCAAGGATCACCAGCCTCATTAAAGATGACACTAAGAAGTTAGGCACACCTGACAAAGTTTAGGGATGCTAACCTCCATCCACAGAGCAGCTCTCCCTGTTATGTGTATCCAGTTTGACACCTCTGTGAGCTGGCACTGCTGACAGAGTGCTGGGATGAAAGGATCAAAGTGTCACCTTTTCCCTGTGCAGCTGTTGGGACCATGGTACCATGAGAGGGGGAACACTGCTTCCCATGGGATCGCACAGGGTGCTGACCTGTGACCCCACTGGGATAATTAGCAGTGTGTCTGCTCTCACTCTGCAGCCAGTGAGATGTAGCCCATCCATCATTCTGGAGAGCCTATCCTCCCCTGCGAGGTGACAGGGGCAAGGTGTGTGTTGGTAATGTAGCTGATATACAGAGAGGTTACCCCAGGTTTTTCCTGGTCTGTATGGCCAGGCCTTCAGTAGAAACAGTGCTGCTCTCTGACCACTAGAGCAGGAGGAGTATTTGTGTTTGTATTTCTCTGAGAGGCATGTTACTGAGGTCACTGTTAGTCTGGATAGATGCTTGTTCTCCCACCTGAGCCTTAGCACTGCCATCAGCAGTCTGTAGACATCCTTGCTCAGTGTTCTCACGGCTGCTGCTCTTCATCTGCTCAGAGATATGGTGCCCTGACTGAGGATGGGCTCTCCTTTTGGCTCCACCATTCCTGTGCCCTGTGAAATCTCACAGTGTGATCTACTGGTGTATTGTCTTCTATTGTCTTCTATCAGAGAGGTCTCTTTTTTTTCTTAAAATTATGAACATCAAATATTCCTTACAATCATCAGCTAAATTTACATATAGAGTAGTCTCTTGAAAACCATGTTATACTTTCATATTCGAGAATGACATTTTAAAATCATTGACTGTGTAATATAGCATAACATTAAATAGGATAGCAAAATGATCTTGGAAATTGGAGATCCAGAAAAGAAAATCATAGGTAGTGGATATTGAGAATCCTCACTTCAAAACTGAGTCAGTATTTCTTCTTAGCATGCTTGCATCTTGCAAAGCTTAGATGTCTGATAAGAGCATTGTGGACAGTACTGAAAATAAATTTACAGGGGATTTCATTGCTCTAAAGGATAACTTAAGATATCCTTAGATATCCTTATCTAAAGGATAATTTAAGAAAACATTGCCTCTTTGTATTTGCTATTGCAAACAAACTTGGTGCTTAGTCCAGTGCAAACATTGCATACATTTGTGTGAACTGAAATTTTAATTACTGTTCTGTCTGCCTGTTGTTGGCATGGAAAAAATAATTATTGATTGAATTGAACAGGTGTGCCCAATTTTAAGTTTTTATAAACCTAATTTAAAATACTTTTTATTTTTCAGAAAGGAAAATATAATTCATAATAATTCACAAGTACTCTGGAGTTCACTGCAATTCCCTGTAGTGATGCTAATCTGATAGATATTCCTACAGTGTTGCAGAAGTTGGTTTTCAGGTGGCTGGGCCAGTAAATGTTGCTCAAGTTATTCATTGAGGCCTGGCATGGAAACTCTGCTCTTCATACAGGGGTACAGCTGCTGTTTAGGTTGCCCAGAGTGGGTAGTTTGTGTATAAATGACAGTTGTCATTGGAGTCCAGTATCTCATGAAAGATATTTGGCCTTCAGGTATGTTTCTCCCGTTGGACTTATCAAGCCATTTGATTTCCAGAAATGCTGTTCCTTTGAAGTCTTCGCAGCGTATCTGAAGAGGTGACAGTATAGTTGCAAAACACCCTTTGACTTGGGACCAGAGCCAGATGGTGCCACCCACTCTCCTGCAAGTTCCCTTGCACACTGATCACTGAGGAACTTACCTCAAACCTTTAAAAACCCCAACCAACCAAAACCAAAAAACACCAAACCCACCCGAGTTTTAGGAAGTGCAGTGCTCTTGACTGCAAAACTGAATTTTAATGCTGTGGATCTTTTCCTGCACCATTAAAATGCGACTGGTACAAGAGCTTCTGTGTTGTGTTTTGCTGGGCGTGAAACAGTGGGAAGGGCAATGTCCAAAGCTTTGTCACAGGGAGTGATAAATCAACTACCCAGGCACTGAACCTTCAGCTTGTTGGCATAGCAGGGGGAGGGGCAGAAATTGCATGGTCGAAGACATCAGAAGTAGTGATTAAAGCAATCTCATTTATTGTTTTAGTTTTCTACCTCAAAGCCTTTTCTGCTTTTTGAGTTGGCACAGTGGATGAAATTCTGTTGCTGCTGATGTTAACAGGGAGTTTGGCATCAGCTTTAATGGGACCAAGATTTCACCCAAAATTTCAATGTTTTAAGGTAGTTTGAGCATGAATACAGCATCAGTGTATTTTGCAATTCCTTGATTTGTAGGCAGTAGTGTAAGTATTAGGTATCTTTCTTCAGTTACCTTAAGAAATTTTTTTCTTTTTTTTTTCTTTTTTTTTTCTTTTTTTTTTTTCTTTTTTTTTTCTTTTTTTTTGTGCACAGGAAAGGATGTTTTTACTGGCACACTAACCAACTTAAGAGAAAAATTAACAGTATCTTGACTTAAGTTATACAGTCATAAAATAGATATCATTTATGATTAATGAAAACTTTTGAGGAAAACATCTGTCTGGAAAAAAAATGTGTTGTGGAATAACATGGATGTTCTCCTGATTGCAGTCTTGAGACAGCTCTGCTAATTTCTTTAGTGGATAAGAAAAAGACTTGCAAGAAATAATTACATTTAAAGTCAGTGTAATCTGCTTGTGTAGACCCCTGTGTATTCAAATTAGTGTAGGATAGTTCTGCTCTCTTTTCCATAGAAAATAATAGTCTAGGGATGCCTCACAGTTTCTTAGCCTGTGACACCAATGTCAGATATGTTTTTTAATATACTGTATAGAGATCTGCATATGTGACTTCCATATATATCATTTTCCATTAAAAGGCTGTATCATTAAGGGTGGGTGGGAATACTAGAATATTGAATAATAATAAAATAATATGCTGAGATATTTCTTCATTTGCTGGCTATTTTTAACTGGTAAAATTTACTTGGATGGAAAGCAGTTTTCTATACTGTGCATTCAGTTAAACCCCCATGAGGTATATCCTAGCATTCTTTAATAAAATTCATGTTAAAATGTTACTGAGTTCATCTGGTTTCCAGGATGTGGTCTTCTGTTGCACATTGGCAAACCTGACTGTAACACAATTATTTCTTTGCATCTGTTGATATCTTGCTGGAACCTGAATTAATAAGTGCTGTTGAAACAGGAACCAAGTTTTTACTCTATCCATTACCTGACACAGTTGGAGCTTGTGGGAAGGGGACAGATGCCTTTCAGCCTTAGCAGAATAACACATGCTAACAGGATGTTATGTGAATTGTGCTAGAGTTATTTCATAGAATCACAGAATGATGGAGGTGTTTGGGTTGAAAGACACCTTTTGAGATCACCCTTAAAAGTCTGCCCCTCTGCAAATGAGCAGGATCTCAACTAGATCAAATTGCTCAGAGCTTTGTCCAAGCCTGGCCTTGAATATTGTCAGGGATGGGGCATCTACTACCTCTCTGAGCAACCCAGTGTTTCACCACTCCCATCATAGGAAGTTTCTTCCTTATTTCTAATCTGAATCTGTCCTTTAGGTTAAAACTAATAGCCCTTGTCCTATCAGTGCAGGACCTGCTAAAGTCTGTTTTCATTTTTCTTATAAGCCTCTTATCATGTGGGAGGAAGAAGAGAAAACTTTGGCATGAAGTTCACTGCAACTTTGTCTCCATATGACTCTTCCCCAGCCATTACTTGAGCCTTCAGCACATATTAATCTTCAGTTTTCTTGTTTTCACAGCCGTTGCAGGCCTCCCCCATCTGTCCATACCCACCATAGATGAACCATGACAGGACTGAGCAGCTAGTACCCAATAAAGCATATTTCCAGGTCTCAAAAAACCAACTATTCCATACCTTGTTGCCTCGTTCATCCTTTTCTCCTCTTGGGACCCAGAAGCCTGGGAAGAGGGAAGCCTTTTTGGTGCTTGTTCATTCCTTACGTTAGCAGCATCTGGGTTGTTTCAGGAGCTCAGCAGATTGCTGTACTACAGCTTAGGAAACGATTGTAAGATGTCTGTGTTGGTTAATTTCCTGTGTGTCATTTCCTGTGATATTTCTACAGAATAGCCCTTTCTGTTGCACAGACATAAATCACTTGTGCTATAATGATTCCATAGAAAATGGAGCAGTGTGTTACACACACAGTGAGGCTGTCGTGCTGTCTACTAATGCTATTAAATATACTTTATATAGTGGTAGATTTCTGGAAAATCAAGAGTGAATTCCTGTGGGAGTAACAAAATAACAAATTTACGGACATTTGAATCTTATTTTGTGATAACTCTATATGTATTTCTGTCTTTTGAAATACTTTTGGAACAAGTTGAATTTTTAGCTAATGTACACTTTCTCTAGTTTTTACACGCTGTCATTTCTTTACTGTTGCCTTTGTCCTCACTAGAATATTTTTCATTTCTTCTTAATATAATGTGAAATCAGATCAAAGTATTAGCAAATAGCACAGGATTGGCTGTATACCCAGCATCTCAGACTCAGTATTTATCCAGACTATATATAGCTAATTGATTAAAGCGGTTTCAGGTTTTGTGCAAGTCAAGAAGCTATTTATGTGCGTTGGAATAAAAGCCATAGTGTTGAACAAAGTTTTGATTATTCCTAGAAGTTGGAACTAAAAAGATATTTGATTTCCAAGACTTTAGTAGAATCAGTAAAGAAAGATGTGCAGTAAAATCCAGGAGATGAAGGGTGGGTTTCCTAAGTTTCTTCATGGGACTTCATGCAGAAAACAGAGAAAATGTCAATATTTTAAAAATTAATATATTGTTAGGCCAGAAGTGATCACTGTGATCATCTAGTTTGATTTCCTGAATAACACAGATTGTGTGACCAATTCTTTTTCTTTCTGAAGAAACATTAGTTCCCGTATTTTTGTTAAAAAAAAAGACTTCAGTCCTTGATAGACTGCTTTGTGACTGCTGTATTTCTGCAATTGCCCCCAAACCTTGTTTCTGCTGCTGCTGGTCAGAGCTGGAGGCTGGCTCTCCTAACTGGACTAGTGAGCCTGGTCCACTGTGTCCCCTTCCAAGTTTGCAAGCAGAATGTGATGAAATAAACAGTATAGGGGACTTGACCAGCTTCTGCTTGTTTGCATGTGTTTTGACAGGCCATGCACCCCATGAAATCCTTTCTTGCTGAATTAATTATGCAGCCTGTAAGAGAAAATGCAGCAATAGTGCTTAGGGAAGCTGAGCCCTGTCCCCCCCTTGGCCGTCATTCTGCCTAGAGAAGCTCTCTTGTCCATACACCCATTTCTCTTCTCCTTGTCTTTCCCCCTGCCTTTGACTGGGGACAAGGATAGGACTCCAGCACAGTGCTTCTGGGTTTGTTATGATAATATGCCCTGTGTGATTGTTTGGATGTACTTTGCCAGGCAGTAGCAGGTGGCATTCTGCAGTAAACAGCCTGCTTTTTAAACTAGTTACCATAGCAGAAAACTGTAATAATTTTCCTAGACAAAGTCTTGGCACCACTGAACACTGTGGGGATTTTACCACCATCAAAGGGATCTGGGTCAGCACTCATCCACTGCTTTTTTTTTCTTTCTTTTTTTTTTTTTTTTTTTTTTTTCTTTTTTTTTCTTTCTTTTCTTTCTTTCTTTCTTCTTCCCTTCCCTTCCCTTCCCTTCCCTTCCCTTCCCTTCCCTTCCCTTCCCTTCCCTTCCCTTCCCTTCCCTTCCCTTCCCTTCCCTTCCCTTCCCTTCCCTTCCCTTCCCTTCCCTTCCCTTCCCTTCCCTTCCCTTCCCTTCCCTTCCCTTCCCTTCCCTTCCCTTCCCTTCCCTTCCCTTCCCTTCCCTTCCCTTCCCTTCCCTTCCCTTCCCTTCCCTTCCCTTCCCTTCCCTTTCCTTTCCTTTCCCTTCCCTTCCCCTCTTTCCTTTCTCTCTTTCCTTTCTCTCTTTCTCTTTCTCTTTTTCTCTTTTTCTCTCTTTCTCTCTTCTCTCTCTTTCTCTCTTTCTCTCTTTCTCGGCAACTTTGAGGAAGATTTACCCTCCTGGGACAGAGATGCCAACCTGATTGTATTGCTGAATGTTGCCTCCTGCAACAAACAGTTGGGATTATTAACAGTCCTGGTCAGAACCATTTCATTAGGTAAAATGTTGTGAAATTTTTAATACCGAGGTTTTACAACTGCAAGGATTTGGAAACCTTACTTACAGATTCAGTGCTTCTGTCTAGACTGTGGAAAGAAAAGCGTGAGTGTTACACTGTGAAGTGGTAGCTTAGTTTTTGGCAAGAAGTAACAAAATGTCCTAAGAAAACTGTCTTTGTCATGAAGATCAGTTCATATATAAATGCACAACTGTACTGTCAGCTAGCGGATGTTCACTCCAAACACTTCTACAAGGAGTGTATGGAAAATTTATACTGTGGATTTTCCCAAAATCTAGTTTAAATCTGAGAAGGCTATTTAAAAGCAAATACAATATTTAAAAGTTTCAAAGCCATTAGTTTTAAACTGTGCATTATTTATATGGAAAATATTGCTTTTGCCTATGTCATGTAAAAATTAATTCAACCTGCTGACACTTGCAACAGTCGTTTTTTGTTTCAGTTTGGCACAGTCAGTTACTGGAGGCTTTTAGCACCATTGTAAGGGATACTAAGGTCATTTTCCACCCACATTGCTATTTTTTGCTAATTTGTGTGTATATGTAACCTTCCTAAAGTCGCTTGGCCTTAGCTCTCCCTATGCTTAGAAAGCTTTCCATGACATCTATACAAAAGTTTCCTCACTGAAAATCAAGCTGATTTATTTCTCGTTTATTCTTGATGAAGCTGGCTGATCCAAAACAGCTGATCCAAAATCTCTTTATACAAGCCTTTTATACACTGAAAGAATACTCTGCATTCCATTTTTGTTATTTTTTTCCAAAGAGGTTTGTGCTTCCTTTTTTATTTCTTCAAAGTGTCTATGTCTTCTTTTTAACTAACTGGACAAAGTAATTCTGCAAAAGTTCTAACAATATTGATGAAAGAATTATTGTATTTGAACATTTTAACAAATGAAAGAATATTTTATTTTTATTTAAAAGTTACTGTTTAGTGGCTGTATCTCTTTAGTTGTAGTGTCATTCCTACTTTTCTCATGTGTACCTCAAAAAAAAATTGCTAAAAGGAAAAACAAAGCTAACAACACAAAAGTGATGATTTGCACGAGGAGAAGAAATGCAAAATAATTGCTGCTTATTTAAGGAAACTGTTTAAGCCACTCCCAAAGCTCATTTTTTTCCATACCTGCTGTCATCAATATGTTTTATTCTGTGGCTTATTTGCAAGGCATTCTTTTCAGCCAAACATAGAAAAAATGTGGACTTTGTTTTGCTTCACTGTTGCACCATTGTGAAAAATGCAGGATGGAGCTGTTGTTTTTCTGGTAGAGATCAAGAATATGCCACATGTTCAGAGGACCTTATCACCTAAAATCAGCAACTTAATTTGTAAATACATAGTGTAAATACATTGCTGCCTAAATAAGGAAGATGGTAATGGATGTAATTACAAAAGTTATAGTTACCTATTTAGTTGGATGATGGGGCTTACATTTCTGCACCAGCCTTCTACAAATCAAATCTCCCGCCTTGCGCTTTTGAGGAGGAGAGTGTGTCTTTTGGATGTTGTGCTGCTGTAGAGTTTCCACATGAAAATGCATTCAGACATTTTTGGTTAAGATAATGGAGTGTTTGGAGCCAGGCTGTGCAGTACTGGGTGTGTCAGGGAGCAACAGTGGTCCCGGGTGGGGTTCCTGTTGGAGCTGCAGCCAGTGCCAGGGCCTGCCTGGGTCACCAGATAGCAGCCAGGAACCACTGGAGCATCTGCAGAAACGGGGTTCCCTCCCAGCTTTGCCCCTCTGGTGCTGGCATCTGCTGGAGTGCCTGTTGGAGGGACTGGTGGGGAAGATAACCTTCTTTGGAAAGTGGGGTGCCCAAAAACATGAAGAGTTGTCTTTTGAGTGAACTATTCTTAATGTCCTTAGAAAAGGCTTGGAAAAGGCTGTGACCTTCTCCTGAGTTCAAATCTTTGAAATAGTTGTAGAAGGGTCTGGTGTAAGGGGTGCAGGCAGGGCAGGCAGGCAGCACCTTTCTCTGTTCTCCTGTATAACATGGTTGCATGATGGTTTGCATCACCTCCAGAGTTCCTCTGCACCTCTCAGCTGGTGGTTAGGACATGTTTGTACTTGTCCTCTCTATTTTCAGGGTGACAAACACCCATCAGCTTGCGTGGCATGAGTGCATTTAGCCTAGGAGACTTTCTGAGATGGGGAGGCAGCTAGCTACAAATGATTTTGTGGTAGGGGAAAACAGATATTGACTTTTTGTCTGATTTCAGAGCATTAGTGCTACCTCCATAATAACTAGTATATATTCATGCTGCATTTTGTTTTCTTTAATAAACTGTTACAGTGGAAGAAAACCTAGCTGTTCAAATACTGCTCCAAGCTAATTTTGATGCCACGGCACAGGTGGAATAAAGAAATGGAACAGAAGTTGATGTTCCGCTAGTTGGGGTGGGCAGAGGAACTTGGAAGTCCAAGGATGTGAGTGGGAGAAGGCAGGATAAATGTGCAGGATGGCAGCATGGCCATCTGTCTGTCTTGCAGGCATGGATTCTGGACATCCTCAGCTCTCATTTTCTGGGAGATTCGTAGCAGGCAGCTGTAGCAGACAACATTGTCCATCTCCTAAGGGCCAGATCACACAAACTGTGAGAGTGATGCAGTGAGATAAGGGAAAGCTGGGCATGCGTGACAGAGCAGCTCCCCTTTGACAGGATCTAACTCCACTTGTAGCTTATGTTCCTGAGCATCCAGCTTCAAAACAGTCCCTGCAGCAGAAAGCCACTCCACACGAACCAAGTGGGGCATGACCTGACCTGCCTCACACAGATAATTGGAAGGGTTTTGGGGACTCATTATTGGGCTGCAGTCAGAGCAGGAACAGGTAGCTGGGAAGTGGGGTGTATAGCAGTAGTTGTGTAGCAGATGAAATTTGTGATGTTAATGTGAGAATAATGGAAGATAGGAAGAGGAGAAGTGATGGAAAAGAATAGCTAGAAAAAGAATATGGGAAGCACAGGAAATAAAATAAATATATAGTGTAGTTTATGTTTTATAATTACTTGGTGAGAAAATGGTAACTGAGATTTCTCTCTGTATGAGAGACAGCTCTTGTGTGTAATTTGGACAGCTTGATGGCACCCCCTCGTTGCTCAGGTTGTAACGTACCTATCTGAATTGCTACACCAGGTTATGCCCATGAGGTACAGAAATTATTTGAATTTTCAATTAGACTTTTCCTTACAGAAAGGTAGCTTTTGTGTAGTAATGCCTGTATGCAGATGTTTCTTATCTTCTTGCAAAAGGAAGTGGCAAACTTATTTCAGGGCAGGCAGGATGCACTTTTCTGGGGCTGTCCTTTTTTCAATTACTGCAAGATGTACACCTTGTCACTAGAGAGGAAAGGCTTATTTTCAGAAAAAAAAGTAGCAGTTGAAAATGTCAATGAGTTGTTTGAATTAAAAAAAACCAAACCTGAAACAACCACAATAAATAGATTGTATCTTATATTTTCATGGCAAGAGAGGAGGCATGTGTATGTTCTGACTGCAAGAAGAGAACAGTTAATATGAGCACCCTGCTATCTCAGGCACTTATTGAAAAGGGGATGAATTAGTGTCTGAAATACCTGGGTCATTCCGCTGACTGCAGCAGGAACTTGAAGTACTGGTTAATTTACTAAGTTGACTCTGATCAGAGGATGTGAATCCCACCCTCTTCTTGCCTGTTGCTGTTGGTGCCCAGCACCAAGAGCCATCCGGTGGGTGTCCAGGCAGTGCTTTTGCAAGGTTTGGACTCTGTGGCAGAGCTGCTGTCTCTGAGTGGGAATGAATACTGGCTCTCGTGCACAATTTAGTTGCTGCACAGATGGGGTCAAAATGGCATCTCAGGCTGACTTCTCCATGGTTGTTTATGGCTAGTAGTGGTTTCAGGAAACACTGCACTACTAATGTTGCTGAAATTCTTGGATAATGCCATTTCCGTCACTTCAGGAGCCATTGTTCTGGTGTGTGAAGGGCTACAAAGCATTTGTCTGATGCAGGGGCAGCACAGAAATGGTGCTGAGCTGTAGCGGGTTTGGGGGTTTTTTAAGCCTTAATTTTCTTATGATGTTTTTGCTTTGTCATCTATCACTCTGTACTTGTTAGAGGGCTTAACCAGTAGAGTTTAATCAAAGCTTTTGGTTAACAGAGATATATTTTTTTTTTCTTTAAGAAGTTTGAAAATGACCAAGGTGTCATCTTCAAATAGGTTGTTTTTACAGACCATAGCAGCTTGTTGATGCGTTAGCAGCAAACATAAGTATGCACACAGCGTCAAGACCCTGATGATTAGAACAGAACCAGAAGGTTCGTACATTTGTGGTGGACTCAGAAGAGGTAATATCTTGCTTATTTGATTGCAGAAAACTCATCTAATATTACTATGCACTGCCTTCCTGCGAGTTATTCTCAGTAGCAATACGATTATCACCATTCAAAGTGATAGCAAAAACCTTCCCCCAGCATTTCTTGTGAAGCTGTGAATCACACTTCTGCTGAGATGCCTTTTGATAGACTATATGAACTATTGTAGTTAGAGATATTTAAGATGAATTATAGTATGAATGTGAACACAGTATGAATTATGAGTTACGTTATTTTTGCAGAATATATTATGTCTATTGAACTAATGCTGTCACAGAGAAGGGCTTACCTGTTGTATTTACAAGAAATGGTCTTGTCCAGTTTTCTGGCTGGACTTGCCAGACCTGCCTGTTAGTCGAACTGTTTTAACAGCCCCTCCCAGACAGATTAAGTAAGATTATATTCATTTTGGTGTTGGGGAAGGTTAATGTAATCAAAGATGCAAAACACTGATATGAAACTGGTATTTGAAGGCAGGAGCTGTTTCCCTCTTAGGCTGGATTTTTAGCAAGCCATTATTATTTCATTTGTGTTTTCCACTTTCATAACTATGGTTTCTCAAATCTAAGTCCTTTAAAGTGAAATTAATCTAGACCCAGAATGTAGGTGGTTGATGTAGGACACTGATGCTTTCTCATTTACCTGCCCAGAAGTGGCTGTGTGCAGGGCAGCCCCTGCGCCTGCTGCGGCTGCATATTTGAGCAGAAATGCAGGAACTATGTGTTTCTTCTGGATTGTTTGGAAACTGACAAGGACATCATGAGTCTGAATGGATGACGTGGCTTTATAGTTTACTTCTGTGAAATACTGATTAAAGTGATAGCTTTAACTGTTGCAGGATGTGTTTGTCTTTCTCCTTAGCTCAGAAGATCCTAGAGCAGGATTAAATTATGTAGTTATGGTGCTCAGAGGCACAGTATTTGGTTGGTGGGGCAGTGAATTTTCAGCTCCTGTTTTTCACAGACTGTCTGGTTTATAGTGCAGTTCCCAGGATGTTTTTGTGCAGCTTGGACAGAAGCCTGGGTGGTCTGCGGGGCCACCCCCATGGTGCAAGAAGTGCTGGAGGGGTGATGAGGTGTGGGGGAGCAATCCTGGCCTCAGAGTGGCCTGACAGGCTTCTCCCTTGCATTTTGCTGCAGTCGGGAGTTTCACGTCTGCTACTGTGGCCATGTTGCTTCCAGGCCCAGCCTGAGGAGGTCTGCACTGTGCCAACAGCTTCTGCTTTCCTTTCCAAAAGCCAGCTTTTTGGTTCAGGTATTTGTGCTGTGGCTGTACCTGATGTTCAGCTGGTGACCATCCTTGTCTCGGAGGTTGCTACCAGTTCCTCGAATTGGCCTGGCTCCTGAACACTGGGAACCATGGTCCTCCTGCTGTGGGGCTGCTCAACCAGACTGCAGAGGAACAGAGAGGAGGAGGAGGGGTGGGGAACAGCATGAAGCATCTTTGTTTAGAGACATGTAAGTTTCAACGGACATTGGACTTGAACATTGTTGTGCACCTAATTAAAAGATGAACAAAATGTACAGTTTTATTCTTAGTGGCATAGCTTGTGATGCTGCCAGAGGTGAACATGGACTCCTTTTGCCAAAGTGAACATATAGCAGGTGCACAGCTGTGTGGTCCTGTGCCAGTCACAGGGCTTGCTGCCACCAAGGCCTGAGGTTCAGCTGACTCTGTGTGTTCTTCCCTGCTGGATCCCAGGTCACATCCACAATCTCTTTTCTCTGACTTCATCTCCTCTGTCTCCTCATCGGTTCTTCCTCTCTTTCGCAAGTATGTGGGCACAGGTGTTTGTTTTAGTGATTGCTTTTTTTTTGCAGGCAAGGGTAATATGCTGTTGTCTTTTCTGCGCACTGACTCAAAAGTCAGTTTCAGGCAGTGTGTTCTTCTAGCCCGCTTAGGGGGGGGAAACCTCAATCTATTCTTAGTACCTTTTGATTAGGCAATAGCACCACTGTCACTGCTCAGTACAAGGCTTGACTGGTGAGCTGCATCCCCACACCAACTGGGGGAAATGGCAATTCCACCCCAGCACAGAATATGCTGTTTTCTTTCATATACTCTTTGTACTTCACGGATATTTGTCCTGGTCTGCACCATGCTGTTTTGTTGTCATGCTTTCTTCTAACTTAGTCAAATGTTTATGTGTGAGACTTGATTAGTTAAAGCACTCAGGCAAAACTAACTGAAGCAGAGCTTGCCTTTTTCAATGGCAAAACAAATCATGAGGCAGTTTGAGTGGAGCCAGTGTTTATCTTGCTCACAAGTGAAGGGTCAGATTAATACTTGGCACATTATTATGGTTTTCTCTCCTTTTTAGTGATTTGGATGCATCAAATGCCTTAATATACAGCAGGCACCATCAAAAGCTAGCCAGATCAGTTGAGTGATTTCCGCAACAAGTTTCCAGAAGACTGTGGGTCACCTTTAGGTGCTTGTTGTATGTATTCAACATACATTTACCTCTTCCTCTCACCTGGCAGCTGGGAATGTATTTTGCCTCTGGCTGCTTAAAGGAGTGCATCTAACTGGCAACCTCTGTTGTCATTGCTACTCATTAACTCTCAATAGCACTAGTTCTCTTCTAGTATTTTGTAGTGGGTAACATTACCCGTCAGCCCAGTCTGCCTTAGAGCAGAGCACCCCAGCTTCTTCCCTCCCCAGCACATAAGCAAGACAAGAAGCAACACCTCCCCAAAGTGGGGAGCAGGGGTCCCAGCAGGGGAGGTGTGAGGGGATTTTCTCCCTGCAAAGGTTGTGGCAGGTCTTCAGCTGAAGGCCTTCTAGCCTTGTGCCTACATACTCCCCTTCAGTCTTTCTGGATTTTCCTCGGCCCACCAGGGCAGCCCCCAAGCCCAGGGTGATCAGGGGAGGGCATGTTACCTCTGGTAAGAAATTGGAAGTGTGTGTGTGTTTTTTAAAATATCAAAACAAGAATTGCAGTGGGACAAATCAGTTTGGAAACTGTCCTTGCTATAAATGTGATCCTAGGTCTCTGTTGCCTGTAAAATGTACCTTGTCCATTTCTCGCCCCTTTTTCATGTCAAAGTAACAGACTGCATTTTTATCCCACCAATTTATTTTAATCTGTGCAAAAACAGAAATCTCTACTTTTATTTTTCCTTTTTCACTTAAGAATTCAGTGGAATGGTGTTTTTGTGCCACTGATCATGAACCAAGCCGTACATTTACCTGCAAAGATCCGCAAAGGTTTCTGGTCCTGTTGCAGGCTCAATGGCTGTGTCATCTTGGGTTATACAGAAGTAGATTTGGTTAGGGCCCTGCAGAGACCTCGGGTCCCTGCCGGCCCCTGGGGATGCAGCCAGCGCTTCTGCTTGGTCTTGGGGTGACACAACCGTGCCCTCTGCCACCAGCGTCTCAGGGCTTTGCTCCTGGGATGAACCCTGAGAAAGGGCAAACCACCTGGGGTTGGTCAGGTCAGACCCTTAAAAACTAAGGGGGTGGTCTAGGCTGTAAATTCTAGTTAATAAACACTCTGCTTTAGTGGTTGAACAATGTGCGAGACTTTTAAAAATCTTTATTTGTCATGCCAGTTCTACTACAAGTCAGTGTCACCTTTCTGTTTTTTTTTTTTTTTCTTCTCTTTCATCCTCAGATTATTCCTGCAAACAAAGAGGAAACAATTCTGACAATGCTTTGTCAAAGGTAGCTAATAAAACAATGGAAGGATGTAGGCTGAAGCATAAATGGGATATTGTGGCAGATGTAGATGATTATTAACCAGCCAATGTTTCCGCCAAGGATTCTAATCATAAACACAGCATGGAGTGAATCTGGGTATATTAATAGCAGAGGTTTTATGGAAAATCAGAATGCAAGCTTTCTTTTAAACATTCCATTTCCTGCTTTAATTGATAGAGTGTGAAGCTTTCATGCAAAGAATTTGGAAAAGATTATTTTTTATGTCTGACATTAAGTACATGATACAGGCCAGGAACAACATGTTGAAGAAGGGTTTCTTGAAAAGGATTCTTACAGTGATGCTTTTTTAGAGATGTGACTAGTGACAAATGCTAAACTCAGTGATATAAAAAAGCCAAGTGTCTATGGTACTTAGATGCTAGAGGACTATCTATTTGTGTCTATGTAACCCATGTTTTAATGTGACTTTGCAACAAAACAAAGATATCAGAAAGATCATTACCCTGCAAAACTTGTGGACTTCCAGATGGATCAAATGTCTCTTATTTAGTTTCAGTTTCATATTGTCCTGTGTTACATTTTGAGAAATAAAATGCTAGGTTTGTACTGTAATCACTGGTTTAGAGTTCAAATGCTTTAAATGTACACCTTTCTTTCTGCAGCTCTGCTACAAGTTTGGTCCATCATCTCCTTTTCTGAATTTCTGAGTTTCTCAATTTCACCCAAATAGAGTAACAAAAACTCTACTTGACATGTTATACCTCAGCTTTGTGAACGTTGAGTTCTGATACCATTTGCAAACATCAACAGTTTATTTTTCTTATAGTGTCTGATATTTTTGAAGTTTAGAGTGTTGCTTACAGTGGGATAGAAAATATTGGGAAAAGAAATATCATTATACTGTTATAATACATTAAAAAGACAATATAACTGTCAATGCATGTGTTGTTTTTATAATGATTTGTAGTCTGCGAGTATCAGCCAATGTATTTCAGAAATTTTGTGACAGGAAGGGCCCCAGGATAAAATTTGAAAGTAAGGGAAAGTAGCAGAAGTTTAATCAAGAGATGTGGACAGGTACCAGTTTCTTCACTGGTCATCCCTAGCTCTCCAGGAAAATGGGATAAACTGCAAAGCCGAAGGGGAACAGCAGTATTGACCTCGTGGAGGTTCCTCTTGCTGCAGCATGTATTTTCTGCTGTAACATCAACAGGTCCATCCACAGCAAAGTATTTACTTACTCCATGTGGTCTCTTGTAGCTTTGGAGTCTGTTTTCTGGTTGCTAATTAAAAAAACTTCATTGTTCTCGATCTTAATTTTCCCTTTTTTTTGTTTCTTTTTTTTCTTCCCACCCCTCTACCCCCCCCCCCCCCCCCCCCAGCTGTTTCTCTGCTAAAGAAATCTGCTTAAATTAAGCAGTTGGTGCCAAGTGAAATTATTCAATTATTGGCACTTTTGGTCTTTCCTTTGAATAAACAGAGCCTTCCTGAAGGCAGGGCAGTTCCTCAGGAATTCCTTTATGGTGAATTAAGCAGCGCAGCGATGAATAACTGGGAGCAAAGGACAGTCTGAGCTGCAAACCAAATTGATTATCTAAGTCCTCAGCCGACTACTTCAGGGCAATTTTGGATGGGACCGATATCCCCTAAGGCTTAGGTGGAGCCTAATCTCACCCCAGGGAACTGCTGCTGTTAATGTGTCCTGCCCTGTTATCTGCCCTGCCTGTGTGCAGCTGGAAGGGCCAGAGCTGTGTAGGAATTAAGGGTTTACAGGAAAGACCAGGAGCTGGCGGCTTTGCTCATAGACGCCTGATGCACGTGGGGTGGTGGTGACAGAACATTCCTGTGGCACACCCCGCCCTTTGTCACCCTCTGGCTGCCTCCTCACCCCCCTGCTCCCATGCGAGTGTGGTCCTGCCAGACAGCCAGTCCTGCTGATGGTTGGACGTGGTGCCCTTCCTTCTTGGCATGTCGGTCGTGACAGTTCCAGCAGGCACCGGCTTTGCCACACAGCCATTCCCTGTCCAGGTGCCTGAGGGGCCCAGGAGCTGAAGAGTCTGGTCCGACTGAGGAGTCTGCCCATGCCTTCAGCTACTCCTGTGCCCCAGCACAGAGCATGCGCCTGCCAGGGGAGCACAGCAACACTTATTTCCCCATCCTGCTGGGGGTGCTCCAGGAGAGATTAAAGGTTCTGTCAAAAAACCTAAAATGAGCCTTTACCCATGTTTTCTTTCTACAGTAAACCTGTGACCTGCCATATGTTGTTATAGGAGAGAACAAAGCATCATGGCATGGGCTGTTTTTAAGTGCACTTTACTTGGTAACAGCCTAATGTGCTCCCTACCTTCTTGAGAGACTTGTCATTCTCAGCTGTACTTTCTTTTATTTTTTTTCTTTGACTCATTCTGGCTTCTGAGGTTATTAGTGTAACAGCAGAACATCAAACCAGTCTGTAGGAGTGCAGAGCATGATCTCCTCCCACTGTGTCCTGAAAATCTAGCATCCAGTCTGATCACTATCTTGAAAGGCTATGGTGAATCAAAGATCGTTTACTGCACACTTTTTTTTTCTTCCACTGTCCTTCTGAATGGCTTTCTCTGGACTAATTTATAATGCCACCCATAATTATCCATCTGAAGAGGCTCTGCATTTAATATTGAGTGCTCTTCCCTGATGAACACCTTGGGGACATGATTGAAGACAGAATGAGGAAATGATATGTGGAACTCAGGATGAGAGCAGGAGAGTGGTGATTTCAGCTGTTCCTGTTTGCCAGCTCACTGTCCTGCTAAAAAGCTACTCCAGAACTGTCTGGTATTTTCAGAGTTAAGCTGATGATATGATATGTGGCCTCTCCAGGAAGCTATACAGACTTACTGTGAAATAAGCTTCAAAATGGATTTAGGAGCATCCCCACTGTTGCTTTCCAAAGAGGATAGACTTGGATGGGTACATCTTGCTTCCTGTGCCACTAGAGCAGAGCAACACGGGAAGTGGCAGCTGCCAGGCTGGGCAGGTTTCAAGGCAGGGGCAGCAGCCCCTCCCTACTTACCTTTCTCTGAAAGAAGAAAATTCAAAGGGTGCCAAGCTTCCAGGGTAACCTGAGCTCCCAAGCTTTAATCAGATCTGCACCTCAGGTGCCTGTGTACCACAGAAATGTAATGCCTGCTGTGGAATGATTTTGTTTCCTGATTATTTATTTTTCAAAATTTTGTTTCTGGCGGAAAGAGGAGCAGCAGTGGATGGACGATACACAGGACACAGCAGTTAAAGCTTCTCTGTTCCTCAGCTCACTGATAGCAGACTGGCATGCACCATTTAAATTTGGTCTGGATTTTCAACCTCTTGTAGGCAATTGCTGCTTCCAGTGGCAAGTCCCAAGACAACCAGCAAAGATAGCTGAAAGAGTTACTTTTCTCGTGGAGGACAGAGGAAGGTAAAGGATTGTGGGAAGCTGTATTTCATTATCTGGGATATACTGGACAGAAGTAAATTGTGACACTGGCCTCTGCCTTCTTCTGGGATTAAGTTCTCAAAAATATTCTCTGGGGCAGTATGCTTCCCTCCAGTAAATATTTAACTAGCTGCATCTTCATCAGAATTAAACAAGGAAACTACCCCACTGTAGATGGCACGTACTTATCATGGAATCTGTGCTTCTTGTTCATTCAGGTTGTGCAGAAATGGTACAAAATGTGTGGAGATATAGGAAAAGGGGAAAGACTGGGTGGGAAATAAAGTTCATAGACTGTCCAGATACATTTTTTTTTTTTTGCCTTGTCATGCCCTTCTGCATCAGAAGTCAGTCTGATGTAGATTTTCAGGTTTCCTGATACAGAGGTCACACATGGAGGAGTTTGTCACATGCTAAATTTTGTATTCAGTTTCTTTGCTTCTTAGCACTATTAGTTTGAGAAACTTATAGAAGGAGCATGGGAAGCTTGGCTGGGCTCTGGCCAAGGAGTTGCAGCTGGTCTCCTAATTAAAGAAAAAGAAAATGATATATAGGCCTGTGGGGATCTGTCAGACACAGATTTATTGGGCAGGATGGAAGGGACTTAAAGCTATCGCCTCCATTCTGTCAGCCCCTCCTCACACAGTGCACATGCACTGAGTTTCATGATGCTTCTGCAGCCTTGCAAAAATCATCATCTGGAGCACTCTTATCTCCATGCTCCCTGCTTCCTTCCCTGTTTGCAATTCCTCTAAGTTAATGGATGCAAAATGCAGGAAATAATGTGCAAGATAAATGTATCCATATCAAAATAAGGGATTCTGCAGGTTAGGGTTATTAAGTAATAATCTGACTACCTTTGCTATCTCCTAGTCCTCCTCAAACATCAGTGAGGGAAAAACACATCAAGATTGCTGTTGATAAAAAGGAGAAGCTGCAGCACCTGTTAGTTGGAATACTTAAAAGGAATTTTAAAGCATGAAAATTTTTTCAAAAGTGAAGTTTGTTGGTTTATGCTGATTTTTGTCATGTTTGGGTCCCCAGTTCTTGGGCCATTGCCTGGAGAGGATGAGGGAGAGGGACCAGTTCATCCTAAGAGTCTCTGCACTCTCCTCTTAAAAAACTTCCCATATGATCTTTGTTAATGGGGGAAAAAATAGGCAGGGTGGCCAGAACCTTACAAACAAAGTGGACAAAAACCTGCTTATCATTCATTTGTGCAGTTAATATGCTCTAGGTGCCATCATTTGAAACTACTTGATGCTTTTGGCCTCCCTGCATAGTCCAGCCCTTCCACAGGGACTGGGGGCAGAGGTATGCAGGGAGGACGCAGGTTTTGTACTAGTTACCTAATAATCTCACAAGTGTAGGAACACAGTTTGTCCCAGGCTAATCTGAAGAAAATTCATAGCTGGAAGTGAAATCCTGGCACTACAGGAAGTGATCTCATGCCAACATTGGTCTAATTGGGATTTCACCTTCAGGAATGTGAAGGAAAATAAATTTAAAAAAAAAAATTTAAAAAAGAGATGCTTTTTGAAGGGAATAAGCATCAGCTAAGCCTTAAGCAGTAGTTCAAGGTACAGGACCTCAGTGGGATAAAGATGTGTTAAAAGTTAAGCTTGTACTTAAAAGGCTTTTCTAATATCTTTTGCATGTAGAAACCCAAGTGCTCCAGTTGTGTACTCTGGCTGCAGTATTCTGCAGTGTATGCGCCACCCTAACATGTGTTTCTCAAAGCTGGGAGAACCATTGCATATTGTGTCATTCTTCATTTCATGACACTGTTGATGCAAACCAGGACAGGAAGCTGTCTGAGATAACGATACATCACTTATTTCTGTTTACTTTTTTACCTTCTGTCCTTGCGCAGTGGAAGTTAGAAAGCATTAAAGCAAAAAAGTGAGAACATAGAAGTGGATAAATGCTTCTCTTTTGCAATAAACTGTACACATTTTCTTTTGTCTTCTGTATAATGAAACTCTTAAAAACAAAAAATAATAAAAAGATAAAGGAAGGGTTAAAAATTGTTTTATAGGTAGTTTCCTTTTTGACCTTGCTGCCTGACTGTGCTTACAGGAGAAGCCGAACAAGAGATCTCAAGAGTTGCAGCTTCCTGGGATTGTCTGTCAGAGGAATGGAGAGCAAAAGAATAACTTTCCGTCATGAAGTATGTGCCACTATATTTTCAAGTGTCCTTAAAAGACTTTTCTTTGGACATAATCGAGTGGATTCAAGGACCCAAGAGGTCAGACCAACAAATAGATATCAGTCCTTAAGCTGTCTGGGTTTTTAAAATGAAAGTCAGCAGTTGATCTCAGTAACATTTCCTGTCTTAAATAGTGACATGCCTTTTGGTGCTGGTTTGCTATTTGGGTTATTTACATTAGGAAGTAGAGTGACCTTTAAAATTAAGTATTTCTTTTAGGAAGAATTGTTCCTTTATGGTGAATATATAAAGTCCTCCCTCCAGTAACCAGCTGGAATCCAGCAGCAGGAGGCAGTAGGATTGATCTTCTACTTTTCTTTAACATCTCAGTCCACTTTTCAACTATGACTTTACTGAGACAGCACTGCCTTCATTTATCTCAGGGCCAAGATAAAAGCATTTCCCTCAATGACCTTGAATTTCTTCAGACTCCTCCATCTGCTGTTTCAGGCTTGATGTGCTCGTCTTCCCAGCAAAAGCAGAGCCCAGCCGCTGACTGGCTTTTCTAAACAGTCTGTTTGCAGTCCTGGCAGCTCCAATGCTTTTCTCCAAGAGCTGTACGTGGATGGAGGGCAATTATGTTCAGCAATTTTCAACAATATTTTTATTTCCTTAGTTTTGGCAGGTTCGCTGTCATGTAAAAGCTGGTGTACGTGCTTCGCTGTAAGTGAAATTGGTGCCTGGGGTATCAAGATGGAGCCCTTGAATGTTCTGTTCTCTGCTGCTGTGGTGTCTCATCTGTATTTGAGTAGTTAGCTGCATTTGAAGATACTTATTTTCAACTAGAAAGTTAATTTGCAAGTAGTAGCACCACGAATTCATCACTTCCCTTGCTGTATGAGTGGACATAAAGAGACTGTACCCTGCCCTTGGGTGTTGTGTGCAATCTTCCCTTCTCTTTTCAAAATTGTGTTTATTCTGTTCTGGAAAAATGACAACAATAAAAATTAGTCTGCTTTTAAGGTGGGCATAAGATACCTCAGAGTTAAGTGGCATTGCATCTAACTGCCCCTGTGAGGAACAGTCTTGGAAAAAGAGGGGTTTGAGGTTTCCTCCTCATGCCGTGCCTGTGCAAGGAGGCCCCTGTCTGAGTGCAGCTATTGTACAAACATGAATTTTGTCTGATTCTTATTATGCATTCTCATTACCTTCATGTGTGGCCTGGGAGGGAAGTGGGAAGGGAGGGCAGAAGAGACCAACCCACTTCCCTCCCTGGTGGTAAGCCAGAGTTTTTCATGTGAACTGATTTGGGGTAAGAGAAAAACAGACCAGCATCTGGTGTGTCTGACTGCAGGCTTTTGCCCTGTTCAAATCCTGTACGTTTGAGGAAACTGGGCTTCCTCAGCATGGGAGGGTTTAGAGTGATTTCTGCTGTCATCCTAAGAGTCACCTATGTATAGTAGTAGTAAGTGAGTTAAACTCATTTTCACTGGGCACAAGTTCTCTTCCTAGAGCTGGGTTGGTTCTCCAGGGGTATTTACCATGCTAAATTTTGTTTTGCAACTGAGAAGCTGTCACAGTTATCTTTTTTGCACATCAGTAAGTCATTTTATAAGAAACCATTCCTATTTGAACATTTGTATGATTGTACCTAATTTTACCAAATTCTTCTTTTGGCACTTTTTTGTGTACATTTACATGTGGCATTTTCATGGCTTCCTAATTTTAGTGTCAAGTTTTGTGGGGTTTTTTTTGAGATCTGAGTTATATATAAAACAGATAAACAATGTATTTACTCTATTTTGTTTACTCCATTTTGTTACTCTGTTTTGTTTTGTTTACTCATTTCCAGAATGTCTTAAATGTGGTGGCAACAAGAGAGAATGAAGAAAGTTTATCAAAGTGCACAGTTATTTAATGGAACTAACTGAAATTAATTCAAAAGCCTTATGGAAGTGTGACTTGGCTGCCCTCCTTCCTAGCCCCTTCCATGCCACTCACTCAGGTGCTGTGCCCTTGTGTTCCAAGATCACTAACCATAGACACTGAAGATATCCTAGCCTCCAGCCCCTTATGAAATGTCTAAGTGATAACTGTGGAGACAGCTAATGATACCTGGAAGCTATGTGATATTGGTCAAAAAAGGAATTTATTATAGGAGAAAAGGAGCAAGTAGGACAGTGATGAGTGTTTGGGGACAGAGATGAATAAAAGAAGTTAAAATTTGCCTGGTGGAAAATATTTTTTAAAGTAAATAAAAAGGAGGCACACTAAGATACACGGTCTGAGCACCATTCATCTTTGTTTTGGGGTTTTTATGACATAATCTTGGCAAAATCAATTGTCTTAAGGGCTCTAGACTTCCCTCGCCCCACACTGTTACAGATGTTCAGTGAAAACTTCATGAACACAGAACAGTCTGTGAATTTTGTCCAGGTTTGACAATAATTTTATGGACTGATTAATGACCTATGTGGCCGCAGTTGCAGGTTTCCTCTTCTGTCTGTTGGTGTTGTAAGAAAAACAGATATAGCTTTTGCAAAAAAAATAAAAGCAAAAAACCAAAAACCAACCAACCAACCAACCAACCAACCAACCAACCAACCAACCAACCAAAAAAACCCCACAAAAAACCCCACCAAAAGACAAACCCCCAAACACAGGGATGCATTCTCTTAAGGGACTACTTCTCAAGATAGAGTAAAATGGAGAACTTCTCTCCCAAAAGCTGGAGGAGGAAGAATATTTAAGTTATATGGTCTGTAGGGTAATGTCTTTTGGCCCTTAAGAACTGCTTGAGTGCCTAAAGCAAGGAAAAGCAGAGTAGATGCCTTCCAGTGAACCAGCAGAGGAAGGAGAGCTGTGCTAGTTATTTTAACTCTTGGTTAGGCAAATAGGATTAGCTATGGGGGATTAAAATGATCAGATCTGAATTTTACTTTAATATAAGTAGGACCATATGTCTTTGGGAAACCCCATCTGGTTTCAGACAATCTTAGTGAGAAAATGAGACAATTTCAATACTTGTGTCATTTGTTGTGGGGTTTTATTTGGGATGAGGGGGGGGTTGCCACAGTTTCAATTTGTTCAGTTCATGAAGTTCCTGCTGGATTAATCCTCTGTAAGTGAAATGTTTTGGTTTTGTTTTCCCACTTGTCAGCTTTACACTGTGTTTTCTAAAGGGACAGAGACAGCTTGAAGATTGAATGCTCTAGCAAAGAAAAAAAAGGATCTTATAGTCCATCACTTCACATAGCCTTCATTGTCTTTAGAAAAATCTGGTGTGACCATTCTTTAGAAGGAAATAGGGAACAGTGGCAATGGTGAATAATGTAACTAAGTTGCATAAATCGTGAAGATATTCAATGTATTCTTGAAATGCAGGTTTCTCAGTTACCCTGTGTTCCAGGGTTGTCACAGGTTCAGTCTTCATCTAATATACAGAGAAAGCAGGGAAACAGATGAAACTGAAATTTAATTCACGCAAAATACGTGAATTAAACTCAGCAGAACAGCTTGGTTGTCCTTTTTTCCAATGTTTCCTTCTTTTCTTCAGAATAATTGCTTTGATTTCATTGAAGTTACTCCTGATGTGGGGATGGCAGTCTGGCGTTGTGGTTTTCTTTGTTTGTCCTGAAGCTGGATTTGATGGTGTTACCAGCCAATTTGTTTTAAAATAGTACAAAAGTTAGGTGTTGTTTGTTTGTTTGTTCTTTTAAAGAATGACCTAATATTAATTTTGAAGGAAAATCTTACATATGGCCTCATGGTTTAAAGTCAGCCAAATACGAATTCATAAGGTTTTGCACTTAGTTTTTCTGAGAAGGGGTTCACCTTTTTACTGTCTTAGCCACCCCCAGTTCTGCTATGGACCTGGAGCTTGCAGGATAAAGTTACTGTTTCATCTGCCACCTCATCTGGATCCTGAATGGCTACATCACCTCATGGACAACAAAATAGCAATATAAACCAGAAGAACCAAGACTTGTATTATAAGACAAAGTGAAAGAACCTGGTGATTCTAGTCCCTGGGGAGGGGAGAGGAAAAAAGCAGCACAATGGCTGAGCAGTACAAGCCAAGTACAGGAAGAAAATTGCTGTTTATGGGCTTCCTAAGAGTACCTACATTAAGCTTGGTGTAGTATGAGAAATGCAATAATACAGAGAGAAAGGGAAATTTGATAGCTCTAAACATAAATCAGTGCATAGCCAAAGAGCCGCACAGTGCTTTTCTCCATGGAAATTGCATTTCCTGGGTAGTAAATGGTACTTCTGGAGTCATAAGAAACTCTGTTTCCCAGAGTAACAACACTTAGTCCGTGTTGTACACTTGCCAGAAATGCCATCCTATGAGTCAGTGCTCTGAACTCAGGTGTTTAATTAAAACAACTTCCAGTATTTTAGAAAGACTGCTCTCCCTGCCGATTGTACTTGAGACAAACTTTATTATAATTGTTTCTTATTTCCTCTACCAGTAAGCATGAATGACAGAGGCATGACCAGATCTGCAGTTTGCACTCCATTCTTGAATGAAAAGTGATAGAAGCAGGGAACATCTTTCCAGACCCTTCTGTCTGTGCATTCGTTTGTGTTAGTACAAAGCAGGGGAAAAGTGCTCCATGGTGTAATAGGTCAAATTTGATGCTCAGCCTGTACTTGCAGAATAAGAGAGTTTTCTGTAGAGACTGCTTAGAAGGGTGATGGATCTCCTTCACAGGAGCAAAGTTTGACTTGTAATTCTATCCCTAGGAAATGCACCTGCATCCATTTGTGTTTGGTTCTAATTCCTTGTATTTCTGAGACAAGGAGAGAAAGACATTTTGTCTGTTCCTGCCGAAGGATGTAAATAAAGCAGCTGCTTTCTTTTACCATCTATAGTGGCCATCACAGAAACCTGTAGGAAGCAGGCATCATAAAGGGCACTAAATGGGTGAGCCAATGAGCTAAATTTACTAGCTTTGGTTTTTAGTGATGCTGGGCTTCTCTACATGCCAAGGCAGAGGGGCTCTGGCCTTGTGGGGAGCTTGTCAGCTCAGCTTTTGGCCAGAAAGCTCTAATCAGACTCTTGCCATGGCACTGGCTGGCATCTCCCTTTTCCCATCAGCTTGTGGCTAGCAAATGGTGGCAGGCATTTGACTTAAGGGCTTCTCAGCCTCTGTTGCCAGAAAGTGTGGAGATGAATTTCTGGTTCCCCTCCTTCTCTTGCATGTTAGTGTAAGTAGTTCTGAACATCACCTCTTCTGCAGTAACAGTTTTCTTAAGCAATGGTAGCAAAAGAAAAACCCCAACAAACCCCCCACCCCCTGCCCCCGAAAACACCAGACCAGCAGTTCTCCTGCTTTTCTGTCTCTAAACTCTGATGAGGCCACATCTGAGATACTGTGTTCACATTTGGGCTCCCCAGTACAAAAGAGAAATAAAGGTACTGGGAAGAGTCTGATGAAGAGCCATAAGGATGATGGACTGCAACACCTCTTGAATGAGGAAAGGCTAAGAACTGGGATTGTTCAGTCTGGAGAAGAGAAGGCTCAGAGGGATCTCACTGACATGTAGAAGTACCTGAGGGAATGGTACAAAGAAGATGCAGTCAGGCATTTTTCAGTGGTGCCTGACATCAGGATCAGAGGCAACCTGAAGGCAAAGGAGGTTCTCTCTGAAGATTAGGAAACACTTTTTACAGTGAGGTATGACCATTGGTTAGTTGGCCATTCTCATTTCCTAATATTGCTAATATTGGTATTGCTCACAGTTGAAACTGTGTATTTGCGTGTACCTTGACAAAGTAACAAGGAACAAACTCGACAATATTTGCAGTCTCTGCAAGGGTCATTGCTGAGTTTTCCCTTTTGTTCATGTTGAGGTGTTAGCTTTATAACTGGGACAGACAAGGCATATTGAAAGCACTGTACTGTTGTCACACTATTGTAGTTTTGCTCAGTTCTTCAGATGCTGTTGGGCAAAAAAGTGTCCCCACTACAGAGGGCTTGCTGTCTGTCAAGGGACATTGAGCTATGACAGTTCATCTTCACATTGCAAATACAGACCGCCACATGGAAAATGAGGTGCTCTGCATTTTTTTTCTCTGTGTATGTGTCCGTTTATCAAATTCAGAGTTGTCAGCTGTAGAAGTTTGTTGTGGAAAAATGAAAAATGGTAAGTTATCATTACCATACCAAAACATGTTGCAGGATTTTATATGGACTTCCCCCTCTCCACCAATTTCACATTTCAAGAAAATTATTTTATCAAACACATGATTTTAAAAGACTTTTTACTGTCTCTACTTACTAAAAATATTGATTTGACCAGATTAAAATATTATGCTGGAAGCACTTTGGAAATGCAGAGCTGAAGTGCAGTCTAGATTGTGGATTTGATTTATTCCAGACACAGTGAAGTAAAACCTTGAGATCCAGACATTCCTTGTTTTTGAATATTGTTCAAAATCTGGGTCCAGACATGAATCTTGCATTGGAAGGTTGACCAATTTATATATATCTTTGGGGGGTATTTAACAAGATTTGATTGGACCTGGAAGGTAATGACTGCTTAATATTTTTGATGAATAGAGAGGAGTTAAGGACTTCCTGGGGATGGTCTTGAGGTCATCTTGCATTTCATAAATACATCCTGCAAGAAGAGGTTGCAGACTGCCCCATGTGTATTCCAAAACTAGTGCCAGCATTGACAAAGTCAGTATGTAGTGAGTGTGTTCAGTGCAAAGTAATCTTTTTCTGTATCAAACACAGTTAAACAAGGTGATAGTTTGCTTAATGTAATCTTTTCTTGATTTTTTTTTCAATTTACTTTATTATTCTGCAAATTTGAGATAGTAAAGATGCAATAATCTGAACTTAAGATGGGAGATATGTTTCAATATATTGCCTTAGTGTACCTTAGCAGCCTGCCATAAGGTCAAGAATAAAACACCTGGAATAAGGCATATTTTAAGGAGTATTCTGAAATGAAAAGCAGGGACTTCTTCCTCTGGGTACTTTCACTGTTTTTGCCCTGATCCAAAGCCCAGAAAAAATCTTTCTATTATCTGTGGTTGGCTTGGATTGGGCTCTGTCTTAACAATACCATTATGTCAGCAGTAATATTTCAGGATGCTGAAAAGCAGCTTGATAAGGCGGGAGAGAGCAGTCAAGATTCAGAAACTGCTGCCACACAGTAGACTGTTCACACAGCATGAGTGTTGTTTAGAAAGTGCTGAGCACTTTGGAAAAACAGATCTGCTGTAGCACATTGCTTAGGGATACTAAAGTCAAAGAGCATCCAAACATTGCTTTGTGAGTTGCCTTTACTCCAAATAGAGTTAATGTTTCATTATATTTGGAAAAATGCTATAGAATTACCTTCTGGGCCTCATGGAAAAAATGAAACAACAGGAATGTTCATTGTAACCCCCTTCTCAGATGCCAGGAAAGAGTCCTCGAGGCTGCCATAACCTAACAAGATATCCTGTTGAGGTCAAGAACATTTTTCTTTCCTTCCCTGATCTTTCTACCTCAGGCAAGGAGAGAGGAACTTAAATTAGTTAGAGCAAATAGAAAACACGAAATGCTGATGGTGGGCTTGTTAATTCGCATGAAACTGGGATACACATGGGGAAAGGCTTGTGTCTTTCCTAGCATGGCTGCACGGAAAAGCCCTCTGCTGGGTGAGAGCAGCGTGGCCATGCCTGTCTGACTCTGCTCTCGGGAATGCGACAGGGGCTGGGCTGGGACGAGGGTATGCAGAACTTTACAATGACCCAGACATTATGAACTTCTGCATATTGGGGTATTAAGGATTACATCCCTAAGTGGCTTAGCTTGGAAGGCAGTAAGTATGGGCAAAGAGGGCCTCAGAAACCCCTGGTCCCTGATTTTCTTTTGTCCGTGAGCTGGGAATTAAGTCCAGCTCTGCTGCCCACCCTGCAGATCAGACTGGAAGTGGGAAAGGATGCCCAGCGCACAGCAAGGGGAAGAGGAAATCCCTGGCCACATGACTTTGTGCAGATGGTCTTGGGTTTCTCGCATAATCCTCTGCTTTTGTTTCTTGGGAGAGACCCCACCTCTCCTTGCCTCAGCGTAAGCTTGTGTAGGAGGCTCAGTGGGGGAATCTTGCTGATTTAATCATTCCTTACATGTTGTTTCCCTGTGTATGGGACAACTGAGCCTGTAACAATCAATCTTGCACGCTCTCAAATAGGAAAATGCTACATATGATCTAGGCTACATGCTGAAATGTGGTTATTGGAAATGAATTTTATGGCTGAATAGGCCAGCATCATGTCGTCTCTCTGCCTTTTTGGGCTTTTAGTTAGTTATTTAATCACAATGTCATGCCAGCAGAAGATTTTATGTTTTTCCATTTAGCTCACTGACTTAATCTTCTGCTTCTGGAAATGTTTATATGCAGATGACAAAATAAGGATTTTGTAAGTAAACTGGTGGCTTACTTTCGATCACATTAATTGAAAGGCTTATCTTTGTAGCATCTCTTTAAAGAATAAGAAAGGAATTTCCTGAACTTCTATTATATGCATAAAGGTAATTAATTTTTTGCTGTTTCTTATTTATATTGTGATTGCTTAAGAACAGGAGTAATAATATTAATTTGGAAGTGTTCTCCTTCCATTTGTCCTTCCATCAAATTGGCAGTTCTCTATAGCTGTTGTGTTCCAAATGGTACTCTACCAAATATTTACATATGTTCCCTTATAGCTTTTGTAAATCTCTTTCTTCTCACACATGGTCTGTGTTTTGGTGAAAGAGGTCTAATGCAGACGTTCCTAATTACTGCACTAACATTCCTTACAAAGTTTACTTGAGGAACTCTATTCAGATCTTAGGTTTTGAAGAAATTCCAACTTTTGGAGGCTGTGAAGAAAATAAGACAGTCCAGTTGATTTTAAGACTTGCATTTTTTCCCGCGTTGAGAAAGGCTAGGATTAGGTGAGATAATTGCTGCTGCAGAGCATGTTTGATTGCACCTAATTGACTGAGAAATAATCTGTCGTAGGTAAAGCTGCTGTTAGCAGTAGCGTTCCCCTTCATTTCTATGTTTATTAGAGGTGGGAATATGTTTGAGAGATCTGGCATTTTAGCTCTGAGTGTCACTTGTCTGTAACCTCTGTGCTGCTACTCTGTTTTGTTGATACCTGTCATCTAATCGTATGGTAGATGAAATGAAAAAAATCAACAAACAGCTATTTTGCCTCCTCCTAACTTCCCATATGTTGAGATGCTTACTGCTGCTCACTTAGCATCCGGGCTGTAAATTGTGTGCTTCAATTTCTCTTTAATGTATTTTACTTCTCTGCTTAGTTCGGCGGGTGTAGTTCTTCGCAGCAACACATACCCTCTTTGTTCAGACTGAAGGCTTTAAAAAACATCGAGATGATGATAAACTGAGGTGCATATTATTGTGAGAGCTGGCGCCCTCCATCTTTCGTTGTGGGGTGGGAATAATAGAGGCCTCTTGCCTGCTTAACTCATGTGATTAAAATGGGACACATTGTGATGTTCTCCTCAATTAGCATGATCGGCTCCCGGGGAGCAAGGGAACGCTGGCTGGGGTGGTTCGCATTTTCCTCTCTAATGAGTAGAAAGAGTCTTTTGAGAATTGCTAAATAATTCAGGCCATTAGGAACCTGTCAACTTAAACAATGCCCCCTCTGACCAGAAAAATGGTTGTGAGCAGTTGGACACTCTGGCAGATGTTGAACTTGTTCTCATTGTTCACTCTGCTTCAGGCAAATAGCTTTGCAGGATTTGTGCCTCGCTCTGTTGAGGCAGTGCGTGTGGGTGTAAGCAACACATGTTAGCCAGACTTCATCTAGCTTTTATACCCCAGTACTTCTTTTAGTTAATTTAATGGTATTATAATAAGCTGCTAATATTGCCATTTACCACTTTCAGTATATTTGCCAGCTAGCTATAATGAGAAACCACGATCAAGACTCAAAAAAAAAAAAAAAAAAAAAAAAAAGGAAGGTAAACAACGCCCCCATCTCAAATTTGACTTCTTTAAATATTCCTTCTGTTATGTTAATTTCTTATTTTGCATTTTGAAGTGCTTCTCTACAAACAGAATAATCAGAGGTATTGTTAAGCAGAATTTGCTGTGTACTCATCTAACCCTAGGATCTGAAACTTCTGGGGAAACACTCATGTCTTGAAACATCCTATAAAATCATACGCATATTCGGGACTATTTTAGTTGAAATTCATTATGCAACAATCTATTTTGTATGCCTTTTCGTTCATGCTATTGAAGTGTTTTGACACAATTTTCTTAGAAACTTTGCCATACCTATCCTTCTCTAACATTTATTTATGTCTGCACATTTTTCTAACTTAATTGATGAACCCATGATCAGTATTCTAAAGAAAAATTATATAATATTTATTTAATAAATTTGATTAGAAAACAACCCCTTAAAGCTTCCTACCCCCCCCCCCCCCCGCCCCCGGCAACTGTTTGTGCTTCTGTCTTGAATGGATGACAGCAAATAGTCAATTTTGCTCAAGCAATTAGCTGGTCTGTTGGATCAGTTAATGGAACAAGCAATGGTAGTAATGCAATGGGAAATAACATGTGTGCTTTGTAAATATTTATGTTGTAAGACCTCCTAGTATATTCTTGTGACAAATGACTCCACCTTCAAATATTCTTACATGTTTAATAGACAATTTTTTAAAAAATGGGATGTGTGAAGACTTCAGTTCTCATTTTGTGACAAAATGTATTTCAAAAACCTTTGCACTCATTTTTTTTATGAGATTTGTCCAAGGTTTGGATTTTTGTTCCCTCAAATTAACTGTCCTAAATTGAGAACTTTTTTACATGTATCTATTGCAGTAAAAAAGCTTTTAATTATAGCTTGGAAGATACAATTATCTATTTAATTAAAATTATTTGGCTAACTCAAATTTGTTACTGTTCATTGGATATTGAAAAAGTGTATTGTTTAAGTAGAGTGCTTGTCAAAAAAAGATGCATCAGTCCTGCTGCAATATGCCAATAGTGGTATTGGATGTAGCAAGTGCTATTAAGGACAGGTTCTGATCTTGGTATCAGTGTATCTCTCTCTTTTTTTTTTTTTTTCCCCCAAAAATTCAGCTTTTGCTGTTAGTTCTAAAGAGAAGAAGACTATTAAAAAGTGTGACCCTTTGCGACTGTGCAGGGCAAGCCTCTCTGTCAATTTGGGTACCACTGTTTCTGAGGCAAACCTTTGTCTCAGGGATTAACCCTTGTGAGAGCCTTGTTGATCTCAGATGTTGCAATGAGAGTCCTGTCAAAACAACCCCTCATTTTTATTACTGAACATGACATTATATGGTGTGGGATTATATGGTCTGTTGGGATCAGCTGCCCAGCTGTGTCCTCTGGCCCACCCCGTCCTGCTCCCTGGAAAGATGGAGTAAAAAACAGGGAAATCCTTGATGCTGTGCAGGCACTGTTCAGCAGCGGTGTAAACAGTCATGTGCCATCACCACTGTTGTGGTCACAAATCCAAAACAGAGCACCGTAGGGGCTACTATGAAGAAAATCAGCTCTATCCCAGCCATTCCCAAGTGCAGGATTACTGGCGGATCATTGCATGCCAGGCTTCTTGAATCCAGCATGCTTAGTTGTTGAATTTGAGGCTGCATAGTTCATCTTGTTTTTCCTCTCCTGTCTTGGCATTTTTCAGTAATGCTCATGCCATGTGCCTTGCCTATGATGTGATCATGCATGTGATCATGCTTTATCTTTCTTAATTTAATTATACTGAAAGGAATAAGACAGTAACTAGGGGCACTTCTATTCTGTAACTATTCTCTGTGAGACTTGAAAATAGATCATAACCACAAATAGTAAGCTCTTGTCTACGGCAGTGCTAAAGAACCATGCAACATAAAAAGAAAGGAAAAATTGCATCTTGCTATAAGATCAAATGTGTTTTATTGCATCCCTTAAATGGCAGTGGATTCTCACTGTTTTGGACACAAGGTGTGTGTGAAGGGTGTTGGTACAGCGAGCCCCTCTTCTCTGCTGAGCTGGGCACGGGAACACTGACTCCACAGGCAGGTGGGGATAGGGAGAATCCCTTTGATCTCTTTAATCGCAGCATTTCACAGAGACAACAGGAGACTGACAGATAAGTAGTAAGCACTTAGGGCATTGTAAGTCTCTCTGATAACTAAGGGTATAAAACTGTGCTCATGTACATCATGTTTTCATTGCTCAACATCTATTCTGACCTATAGCCAGAGCTGTTAGACTTGTGTTGATGATCTCATTCAGTAAGTGAAATGGCAGGCTTTCTGGTGAGGAGGAATGGGCTAACACACAGGCTCCTGTTTACTCTTTTCCCAAACTCTTCTGAATCAGAATTAAGTAGTGAATGACTTCAATTGTTTTTTGTCATTTTGCATCTGATAAACATTTTGAGATGAGACCAGAAAGCTAAGTGTGTGAGCACTGGCTTGCAGAAGGTTGAGTTCTCAGAAAATGAACTGATGTTTTTATGGAAGAATTTAATGTGGTGAAGGTTTGCCTTCACCGCTGGTTGAATGGGAGACCACCGTGTTTCTTGTGCGGTTTCGCTTCAAGGCCAAAGATACCAGGAATGGATCTTAAGTATGGTTTAATGAGAATATTTCTTTAGCAAATGTTGCATGATTCAGATGTTTCAATCATGAGATCAGCAAGGCTTTGAAACTCCTCTCTGGTTATTATCCTGTTGACAACAACATGTAACTATATTTTAGCATTAGTTACACATAGTATAGCGTATCTTCCCTTCTTTCTTGAGAGGTCCATTACAGGTTTCTGATTTGAGAACCCGAATTTCCTACTTCAAAATTCTTTAATTCCTACATAGATTCTGTTTCAGAGAGCATGGGAACCTGTTTTGGATTTCATGGGAAGGCGCTGTACACATCTGTGTACTGTAACAATCTGTGGTTAAGTCATGATTGGCAAGACACTGATATCTTTCCACATGTGCCCATCCAGCACTCATCTGTTGAGTATTAGTCGGGGGACCTTATGGATCAGGGATTTTCACACAGCTCAGCTGCATCAATGTAAGGTGAGCCTGGCAGGAGAGGTCAAGAGGCAAAATGGGGAACTGGCATTTCAGAAACAGACTGGACTGTGTCTAGGAAAAGATATTTTATAGGCGTGGCATATGTTTATGAAAGTAGGCTGACTTTAGGGAAGGAGGTGTGTCATTGTCTCAGCATGAATGTTGGAGATAGGTGCCTTTTCTTTCTTTTTCTTCATGGATTTCCATTGCTTATCAAGCAAAATTGTGGTAACAGTGGTATGTCTTGGCACTTTTGAAGTAAAATCTAAGGTTTTGGAGTGTAAAAATGATATAAAAGGTTTAAATACCTGTCTTTAATTTTGAGGATTCATTTCTCTTCATCTATAAAATTTTTATAGATGGAGTGAAATGAATCCTCAAAATTAATACATACAACTTTGGTTTTAGTTCCATTATGGACTTCTCTGCACAAAGTGCAGTTTGTTTTTATTGCAAAACAGAGACATTAAGAGACATTAAACTACCAGAGACATAAATTAACACAAGCTAGGGGGGTTCCTCTTGCTGTACTGAAATACTCCTTAATTTCCTGTGTGACCTAGCAGCTCTTTAGAAAATAAGGATAATGACACCCTTCCCTTTCCCAACAATGTTGTGATGATAATACATTTGTGGAGGATTGTGAGGTGTATAAATTCTTCTCATAGTAGTAAGAGATTCATCTATTGTTTTCACCCTGGGACTTGCCTACTCCTTGTTGATCTCCAGAGAATATTTCATTATCAGGTTGTTGCAAGTTGATAATGGCAAGGCAGCAGGTAAGAAAAGGGGGCAAGGTGGATGTGGAGAGTCAATTTTAGGAGTGTAATAAGTCAAGACCCTCATCTTGTAACCCACAAGCTAGACTGTACCACATAGGTCAAGTAGAAGTCAGTTATGCCTTTAACATGCAATGTCTGTGTGCTCAAAGTAATCAGTTAGGTATACTGGAGGTGAAATTTTGAAAATAAAACTGATTTGAAAATGAACTTGGGGTATCAACTTGAGTCTTAAGACCAAATTTAATGAATGTTGATTGCCTTGTCATAAAGAGAGGGAATGCATTGATGGAACAGGCTGATAAAAAGTGGAAGGCATGGTGAATACATGGGTAGATTAGAAATAATGTAGTAAGTAGCTGAACGACCCCTAGGACTGCAATGGTCATCATATGCAGTGAACTTCAAGAAGATGAAAGTACAGGGTTGAGCGTTTTGCACTGATAGCAGGAATATGCATTGACATTTGGGGGTAACCCTCTGCTAATGGAAGTGGAAGGGAAAGGACAGCCTGTTACTGAAAGATTGTGAGGTATTAATGTGATTCGGCTGGGTCCTAAGTTGTGTTGATCTAGGTATATTTCATTGAGTTAAGGAAGAATCACTTTTTTGAAAAGGGTGCTGAAGAGACATCTTTGGGAATAGTATTTAGCCTTTTGAACATTCATCTTTTAAGATAGATAAATTCAACAGAAAAGCTGATGATGGAAGGTTTCTGGACTGGTTGGGTAGTAATTTTATCTAAGGAATCATTTGAACATGGTTTCGTTAGTGACCTAAGAGATGGACTCAAGGGGGAAATGCTGTATTCTGTGTGAGAAGGGAGATAGGACCAGGGGCTAGCTGTTTCTCCTGAGAGAGACCTGGTACTTTGACTCATGAGCTGTCCTTCCTTCCATGTTAATCCCAGGACTTGAATCTGGCCTGTTAGTGAAATAATTGGACCACAGCAATGCTAAGTGAAAAGAATGTGATTGTACCAGGAACATGAAGAAGATAATAGTCTGCTTTGCACAAAAAGTTTTTACCAGAGCAAGCAGATGTGAAGCCCGCAGACCTATTTTCAGTTGTAGAATTTCGAGTATGGGCATAAGTTATGTACTGCTCTATTAGGTTTTACAAAGCCTAGCCTATGAAACTCACATATGGAAAACTTAATGGAGGTCAGTAGAATTCAAGGAAGGATTTGACCGTTGACATGATGAGAAGAGTGTATTCAGTGATAATATTGTTAACCTGTGAAATTTAAGGAGATCCGAGTTGTTTTCCAGTGGATGAGTTAGTTATAACGGGGCTTTGGAGATTAAATAGAATTTTGTTCCAAATTACTTCAAAGCTGCTGGGTTCTGGAGTTTCCTCTATAATGAGTCTCAATAATGGACACAGTGAAACAGGAGTCCACTTTTAGGTGGCAATTCGTCAGTTACTGTGCAAATCATTACTTCATTTTTGTGGATGTACATACTGATTTGGGGCGTTTGTAGGTTGCTAATGCTTTTTATTATAGAGTTCATGTAGTTCTTTTCAAATGAACACGTCATCTGCAGTGTAACTTGGCTGTATTTTCACACTTGGCACTTGAATGTAACTCTGCAATTTTATTAGAATATTTGAATAAAGGCATTGTTTTTTGGCCGAGTTTGTTTACCAACTGCTGCTGCAATCAATGAAGTTTTGAGCTTTTGTGGCAATAAAGCAATTGTTCATGCACCTAGCTACACATGAATAGCCTAGCACTGTATGTTGAAACTTGGGTGATGCCATTTGCATGTGAAGAGACACATTTTATTTAAGGTCAGTTATTAAAAACCAGTTATTAAAAATGTACTGGGGAAGGTAATTCTTTCCATGGGAAAGTGTAAATGTCTGAAAAAAGAAAGTGGCAAGGAAAAGAGTGCCAGGAGTTTGTGGTTGTATCCATGATGCTGTTGTGCAGAGTTGTTAAACACAACTGAGAGCTGCTCCTAAGAGTGTGTTTTCGTGACTACAGCATTACTGCTGTGGTTGGAGGAATTACATTTTTGCCAGGGTGTCTCACTGAAGGATGTTAGGGTTACCTACTCCCAACTAACAACCTTAGGGAAAAAAAGAAAAAAAGACAGAGAAAAAAAAAAACAACCCCACAAAAGACAAAAAAGAAAGAAAAAAAAAAAAAAAAAGAGAAAAGAAAAGAGGAGGAGACCCTGGAGCTACCTTCAGGCAGGCAAACGCCTTGCAATTCAGCAGATTTCCAAGCAGCTTTCCTGTGGAAGCAGCCTGGAGGCTCAGGAATGTGGGGTCAGACAAGAGCTCAGTCACGGTGTATTCCCCGGCGGCTGCCCGGCATCGCGGCGGGCCGGCCCGCATAATCGTTCCAGGCGGCCCGTGGAAAACCACCCTCTGGTTAAGCCTGCATCCTGCTGTTCCACCAATGGAAAAAATTGAACGGGAGGAGGGTGTGTAGCCTACAGACAAAAATACATCCAGCCTCGCGCAGGATCTGTTTTTAGTTCCCGACGGCTGAGCGTTGTGAAGTGTTAGGCACAGTTTCCTGGCATGCCCAGGGCAGGGAGAGGCTGTGTCTGCGTGTCCCTCTTCCCGCGGCAGTCTCGGCGCGGCCGGGAGGCTGCGAGCAGCGTCTTGGGAAAGGTAAGGGGGCTGGGGACCGGGGGGGAGATGCTGGGGGAGAACAGTCAGTTCCCTGCTCTCCGGCTACCGGCCGGAGCTGGAACACTGAAAGAAAAGTGGGGAAGGACTTGGGAAGCCTCGGAAAGCGGAGGGCAGAGTGGGCTACTGCGGTGTCAGGACTTGCAGCCCCTCTGCCGCCTCTGCTATGGGTGACTGCATCCAAGGTGAATGGTTTTTCTCCAGAAAACAGTTCTTGGTGGTCATCTCTCAAACTCTGTTGCCTGAATTGCTAAATAAGTCACTACTGAGATCATATTACATCTCTGCTATGATGGGGCTGGATTCTTTTTTTAAGGCAAAGCATGAAAAAGTGTGATTAACAATACCATGGTTTCTGTTATGTTAAAGTGATTCTTCAAACACAGTGAATTGAAAAATCCCTCTGATTTTTTTTTTCTTTAATTATTCCATCTATTCTCAGTAATACTTAGAGTGACTTACAATAAATAGTGTACCCAAGCAAGGGTGTAATGTTTGTGTAGTATTAGAGGAAAAAGTTTCGGTCAACACTACTTACTACCTCTGCTGAGCTGGGATGGTATGGAAAACCAAAGCTTCTACATCTGCCAGAGGTAGTTCCAGCACAGGTTTTGATCTTTCTACATAAATTTTTTAATACATAATTGTACACAAATAGTGAAAATGCTATGTTCTGTGGCAGACAAAATAAAAATGAGGAAAATGTCCCAAAAATGGAGAAGTCCCTTTGGCCCTTTGGTTTGTTGGGGTTTTTTTGGGGTTTTTTTTTTTTGGTTTGGTTTTTTTTTTTTTTTCCCCCCCCCAGAGTGGTGATTAATTGCTTTTGCAAAGCAATCAGAGTTTGCAACTTTGTTTGTGCTTGTTGCTTGATGTGGTCACTGAGTTAATTTTGTACGCTGGTGACTTCATTCTGGAAATCATGCATCTCTTTCTTTTTAGGGTGGATGATTTGATAAAGTTTTACAATGTATAGTAAGTTAGAATTTAGAGGCAAGAGCTGGAATTTTTGTATCTGTTCACCTTCAGTGGGAAAGGGGTATCCATGTATCATGGGTGAATGGACTCTGAATAGGGCAGTCTGTAGCTGTGAAGCTACAAAGCAATTTTTTTAGTGAGGAAACCTAATCCTCAGTGTACTCTTTTTGTTCTTTTAATGTGTGAATAACATACTGGTACTACAGGGGTACAGGAAAGGAGGCCTTAAACTGTGTTACTGCTGTAGAGCTCTTGGCATGCAAAAATCAAGGTCTGCTTTCAATTTTCCAAGGGACTGTGTGTCAAGTTTACTTTTGGTGTCTAACTCCCAGATCCTCTGTCCTCTTCAGGAAGTCCCAGAGCTGAAGGTAGGAAAGCGTTTACTTTGGAACTGACACCCTCAGGTATTTATGAATGTGTAAACTGAGAAGTAGAAAAGACTATGCCGATTGTGGCCTGGTTTCCCCCTCCTGTGTGTGGAGCAGGCTATGTAATAGGTGACAAGCAGGGAGTTTTGCAGCCACCCCAGCCCCTGTCCCTCAGCCTGAAACACACTGTTCTGCCAGTTCCTAAAGGAGGCTTTTCTCTGATGCCATGAGTTAAGAGTTGTTCCAATAGAGTTGGAATGTGTTATGCCAAAAAGAGTCTTTGTGGGCAGAATGTGTTAGTGTTCCTGTCTTGGATTGTTCTTCCTTTCTGCCCTTTGCTTTTCATCTTTGGTAGGGTCCATGTGGCTGCTCATGGTGTTATGAAAAGTGTCCTAGTCCAAAAATAAACTTTATCCTAACTTCTCCAAAGCTGATGTTTTAGCACCTACAGGTTTGCAGGGATATGTGTGAGAGAATATCCCCATAGCTTCCAGCTGACTGTGGTTTTATTTGATAGCATGAACTGGTTGCTACTGAAACAGACAAGAAAGGAGAAGGGCAAATGTTCCTGGTGGAGAAGTGGGAATCCCAGTTTGACCAGAGAGCCCGAGTCTCCCCTCCTGGTGTCACCATAAGGAAAGAGGGCTGAGGCAGAGACCTCTTCAGGAGTTTGTCTTAGCAAAGCCTGCAGACTTGTGCTCGGTCTCCAAAGTGCTGGGCAGCGATGCTAGAGCCCAGGCTCCCCTGCTTGGAGTATCTTGCCTCCTTTCAGGTTCACCATCCTCCCCACCCAGCCTCAGGCCTTGAAATCCCCTGAAAGCACCATGCAATTCTGCACGAGGACCTGACAGTGTGCTTACAACCCAAGTGGGTGGAGAAGTCTTTCAGATCACTGAGTTAATTTCCCCTCCGAGGGCAGGAAATAAACCCTTAGACATATCAACTCAACTCTTTAGCTGCTGCATCTACCACATTAAGCTGAGATGTTAGCAGGCTTTCCTGGTGGGTTCCTTTTTTTTTTTTTTTTTTTTTTTTTTTTTTTAAACAAGCTTCATGGCTTTTATTTAAATGGATGTGCACTTTGGACATTGTGTATAAATTCAATAACATTTACAAATGGTGAAATTCGTTTTTCCTGCCAAAGAAAAATAAGTCCCTAGAGATTTAGACTGTATCAGCACTGGTGTAATATGATAAGGATCTTCAGGCTTTATTCAACCTTCCCTATTGCACTAACTTGAAAGCTATAAAGCCTAATTCAATAAAGTTGCCAGTGTCTTGGACCTAGAGTGATGGGTTAAGCAAAAGAAGGGAGCATGTCCCTGGTACGGGCTGCTTAATTCTGATGTGATATAGATGTGAAGCACTGTAGATCTATTGGAATTAATGTTATTTTAACAGAAGAAACCAGAAAAGGAGAGTGTCCTTTTCTTACTTAAACTGTAAAATTAGAAGTCCATCTGCAATGTAAGTATGATTTACAATATGAAAAGAAGTGTCTGGGGTCATAAAGGCTACTTACATTTAATGAGAAAAACAATTGACTTTAATTTGGTGTGTAAGTTACCAAGCAGTTCCTATTACAGGAGACTAGAACTCTACAGAAACTAATGAGTGAGTGAGGAATTCTGGCTTCAAATTAAAATTTTAAGGCAAAATAGTCCCTTTTTTAATACAGGCATACTTGTGGTGTTTTGGTTATTCATTCTTTGAATACAGCGGTATATAATGCAAAGTATCCTGCCAAGAATACCATGGCATAATTATTATGGTATATTTTTATAATAGGAATGTGATTGAGATTGCAGGAATAAGAAATCTGCTTCTGATTTGTGGAAGCATGTGACCAAAGTGCGTAGTTTGAAAAAATACAGTAAATTGCTTCCAGTAAGAAACTCCACATTTAATCCAGCTACAGTGTTGTGCTAACCTGCCCGCCTCATTAATTTCACATATCCGTCCATACACTGCCATGTAGGAAGGGGAGGGCAGGTTCACGTTCTAGCATTCTGTATTACTCTCATATTAAAATCCAAAGTAGATTAAAAGTTAATTAAAGCTTCAAACCTGTAATTCTGTATCCATGTAAAAATTTACAAAGCACAGTGATTCTTTGGAAAACTTATTAACACATTAATATCTGGAAGTTAACTATATAAAATCTCAAAGATTTTGTAAGCCATTTAAAATGGACAGTGTTTTAACCTTTAGGTGAAAGAGGATGTGAAAGTTGTTTGAAAGGAAATACAGGATTTGCTCAGGCAATTCAAACAAACAAAAATAACACGAAAAGTTTTTCCTGATGTAAAAAACTACCAGTGTAATTCCTGTACATCAAACCCTACAACATTTCTAACCTGGACTGCTAAAAGAAAAGAAAACAAATTGGTAATTTCTTATAAATTAGGGATTTTCTGTTTTGTTTTTTATTGTTCTGAAATAGTTTCAGATTCTCCATTATCCCAGCTGCTCTAGTTCTGATGACAGTCTTCTGGGGTGCACTTAGGAACCGTGCACTGAGCTGCCTGTGTAAGGACCCTGGTGCTTTCTCCTCTCCTCTCCTCTCCTCTCCTCTCCTCTCCTCTCCTCTCCTCTCCTCTCCTCTCCTCTCCTCTCCTCTCCTCTCCTCTCCTCTCCTCTCCTCTCCTCTCCTCTCCTCTCCTCTCCTCTCCTCTCCTCTCCTCTCCTCTCCTCTCCTCTCCTCTCCTCTCCTCTCCTCTCCTCTCCTCTCCTCTCCTCTCCTCTCCTCTCCTCTCCTCTCCTCTCCTCTCCTCTCCTCTCCTCTCCTCTCCTCTCCTCTCCTCTCCTCTCCTCTCCTCTCCTCTCCTCTCCTCTCCTCTCCTCTCCTCTCCTCTCCTCTCCTCTCCTCTCCTCTCCTCTCCTCTCCTCTCCTCTCCTCTCCTCTCCTCTCCTCTCCTCTCCTCTCCTCTCCTCTCCTCTCCTCTCCTCTCCTCTCCTCTCCTCTCCTCTCCTCTCCTCTCCTCTCCTCTCTTGTCTCCCAGGTAACAAGTGACAGGACCAAGGGAAATGGCCTCAAGTTGTGCCAGGGGAGCTTTATATTAAATATCAGAATAAATAATGAATCTTCACATGAAAGGGTGGTCAGGCATCAGAATAGGCTGCTCAGGGAGATGGTGGAATCACCATTCCTGGAAGGGTTCAAAAGGCATGTGGATGTGACACTACGGATAAGTGGTGAACTTGGCAGTGCTGGGTTAAGATGATCTTAGAGACAGTTTCCAACCTTAAGGATTTTGTGATTCTGTGTAGGATCTTTCTTTATAGGGACAAGACAGCTTAATAGAGCTTAAATAATAAGTCTTACCTATTATTTAGCTCTTAGTCTAGCTTTCTTTTTAAATTCTTTTTTCCTTCTTAATGATAGGAGGTTTTAAATTTAGGCTCTTCTGCTGTGCATGGAGAGTTTTGTTCTTGGTAACACTGAAGACTCTTATGAGTTCCTGCATTTTCTAATGAGCAGTCAGTGGTGCCAATTTGATGGCATGATATTAGCCTCATCTGTATTCATCCATACTGTATTTTATTTTATTTTATTTTATTTTATTTTATTTTATTTTATTTTATTTTATTTTATTTTATTTTATTTTATTTTATTTTATTTTATTTTATTTTATTTTATTTTATTTTATTTTATTTTATTTTATTTTATTTTATTTTATTTTATATTGTTTTTGCCACTCTGACCTGTACCAGATATGTTTAGTAAAGTGAGACTCAACTTCCCTGTAACTCTTCAGGAGATTTTTGGAGAAGCTTCAGCAGGGGTAAGGTGGTTTGTAGACCACCTATTTTTTATCTGCCTGTGACGATTTATTTTCACAGCCACCCAGAGGAATAAAGGCATCAAAAGGGTGAAGGTTAACTTTGTGATCCAGACTAAAGTTTAACATTGCTAGGGTTGACTTCAGTTGAGGTCTTTCAGCATCCTAGGTGGTGGGACAGAGACAGTCCCAGTCAACCAAATCTGCTGAACCTCCCTAGGAAGATGCTACCACAGCCTCTCGTGTTTTATGGCTACTGTCTGATGCTGACTGTGGTTGTGGAGCATTGAGCCTACTGATGGCTTCCCATCTGGAAGCTTACCATTTTCTGACCTGTAGCTTTAGAGAGTCTCAGCCCAGTTAGAGTGACTGTATGGGAAGCAGATGGCTGACAGTAGCAAAATCATGTTAGGTATGTGCTCCTGCTATAGCAGATGAGAGCCTGTCTCCCTTGACTCAGATATCCCACCGATTCATAACACAATAATTCCTTGTTATATCTCATAAGCAAACCTAGCACTGGGATAATATTATTATGATTCAGTTTTGCTTGAAATATGGTTAGTGAGTCAAGTTTGGAAGCCTTTGAGAGGTTAAGACTGGAGAGGAAAAGCACCCCTGCAATTGCTGAGCACTACTTGTACTTGTGTTCACCTTAAAGAAAGTAATTTTCTCCTCCTGCATTCGTAAAGCAGTCCAGCTGTGGCGATAATAATAAGAGAATAGAGGTGGCAGGCGCTTCTCCAAAACTGCTCCTGAGCTTGTGTGTTTGTTGTGAAGTGAAAAAAGTCTAGAAGAAGTTTATGTGGAGAAGCCCCAAGGTGGGGAAATACATTTTTAGCTCTAGGGTTATGACTGGTGCTAATGTTTGGGTGTGGTGGGGATGGTGGGGTTCCCGGATTAGTATGTTTGCATAGCTGGGTTTTTTTTAATGTGTCAAGGGGAACCAGGGTGAAGATTGAAAACTTCTTTCTTAGGGAATGTGGTTATAATTGAAAGTAAATAAACTTTTAATAGTCATCTTCAGGCACACTGAGCTGCTTTCTAATTATGCTGATTGTAATTGCTGAAAATATTCATAGAAACTGGTTTTGCTTACAATAAGTATTCATCTTTCTGCCTAGGAAACGAGAGAAGCATGTCTTCTGCAGCAGTGGATTGCTGTGAGAAGTACAACTGAAGCTGAACTCTGTCCCCGGCACTGTAATTTCCAGGACTTTCACAGTTCAAATGGCATAAAACTTAAGTGTTTGGAGTGAGCACAGCCAGAGTTTGTCCATGACCTCCACCCTATATCATGCAGCCTTTGGGTATAAGCTGACTTGCTCTGCTCTTCCTCCACTAATTGGAAGTAACAGAAATGAAATGGCTTCACACGAGTGTGAGGCAAGAGAAAGGCATGACAGCTGATTTCCAGGGTGATGGTCTTTGTGCAGCTTCAGAGATGCCCCCATGGGTTATCACAGTAGTAGTGCAGATGTTGAGCCTGTTGTAGCTTTCTGGATGGCTGGGATGCTGAGAAAAACCCCTTGGGGCTATTTCTATGGAATTTATTGACTGTTCTGCTGTAGTGCAGACTGATTCCTGCACAGACTGAGACACTGTTTTTTAGACATTGTACCCTGAAATAAATTTATTGCCTCACCCATTGTGTGGCCTGTGTATTGGAGACATGACCAATGGACCCTGGTAGCCACGGCTCAAGCCTTGATGAATTGAATGTCTGTCTTTTGAGGTTCATGACAGCAGCTTGCTCACTACCTGCTCTGTTAAAAGGATTACCTAACCATTGCACAATTGCTATGGAGACCAGATGGTCTTTTTGCCTGTTTCTTTAGACAAATTGAGTTCAGTGTTTCCTCATGAATAGATATAAACCCCCCCAAAGCTGTCTTGTTGAATGTACTTTCTACTCCCACATGAGGAATTCTGAATGTAAACTCATTGCTTGTTTGTGGTCTGTGCTTCTTGGATATAGGAAGAGAATACTGCTGGGTGTTGGCAATTTGTTCAGGAGCTTGGAGCTTAGGAAGTTTGTGTGTTGTCTTCTGCTGACCTTGAATCAGTAGTCTTTTTGTTCAATCCAAGTTGCATATGACACTTTAAAAACTGTTCACATTGAGGAGTGCACTTAACAGCATAGGCAAAACCTGCACAGGCGAGGGTATCATAAATAGCAAACTTCATAATTGTTAGAAAGAGTAAGAAAATTACTGACTTTTTCTTCTTTGAGTGTGAGATGAAATTTCTGTGGCTTATCTGTTCTATCAGGTAACTTTGTGATAACAGGCATTAATTCATGTTTACAGGTCTGTAGCATCTCTATCATGATCTGTCTCTTCTAAGTGATTTATTTGCTAACATTTTTCTGGGCTTGCTGTTAAGACTGTTTTTAGTTCTACTTGGCAGCCTTTACCTTTGTTTTTGGTAAGGTTAGCTACATACCAATGAATTAATTCGAACTCTTTCAAGGTTCTTATACAGTAAATATCCACAAAAAAGTCAACGAGAGCAAAACCCAGCATGTTTAAATCAAGTAGCTATTCAGCTGAAAATTATGAACAGTAGCCATGGAATTCAGGCAGGAAGGAAAAATTTTGGTGGTGGTGTGTTGAGAAGGGTTTCTAACTAAACTGTGTGTTCCAAAACTTAGTCTAACATCTTGTACTGCTTCTTCTCTATGGCGTGTTTCAATCCCTAAACTGCTGGTGTGTTCTATGAGATCCAGATTTGGTCCTTTTGCTTTGAGTTGCGGTCTTTGTGTGCTAAGTGTAGAGCCGATACTTTCAGTGGGTTAGGAAGAGCTTGGATCTTGTTACCTCTGGGTCTACGCAATGCTTGGTGCAACCTTTTTCTTGTTTTACTAGCAGATTAACTTAAAATCAGAATGAACCTAAAGAGGGAGGTTACTGAGTGGCTGCTGGAGGGAATTTCATGGTGGCCGTTCACTGCAAAGCTCGTGGTTGGAATCCAGACATGGGGAAAGATATACAGATGCTGTGGGACATTGCTCTGATCAGTCTGGTCCACATTGTAATGGACCACTGTACAATACTGCAAACCGTAATCGGTCTTCCAAAAGGAAAACTGGAGAGGGATGAAAGTTTGTCCTAACTCGTCAGTGAGAGGAAAGACAAAGAAAGAGGAGAGAAAATGAAACATTTAGTCATTGACTTATTTCTACTAATTCAATGTCAGTCATTAAAGTCTGCTTATAAAAATGTATGCCTGAAGTCCAGGAAACCCTTTCATCAAACTTCTCTTGATTTGTAACTTTTGGTTTTTTTTTTTTTTTTTTCTTTTTTTTTTTTCTTTTTTATTCATTTTACATGCAGCTGGAGTGAAGTGCAAGTTGTATTTGACTGAAAACCCTTTTTTTTGTCTTTTTGGTGTTTTCTAGGAAGGCTGTGTGCAACTCCGTTCTGGTTTTGGCAAGCAGAGTGGCTGGCCACGAAGACAATGCAGAGCATGCTGACTGCTAACCGTGCCCGTGTTTGAGAGTGTTCCTACAGGTTTGCACTTTCTTTTATACTATACTATTAATCTAAAAGTGATAAGGGAAGTAGGGATGTTAAAACATAGAAACTCTAGAAGATAAGATTATGGTTTCACAGCGGCTTATTTTGACACATTTTTAATGAGGCAGCAGTGTACCCTCCTCCGGGTGATAGTCTGAGATCCAATGTGTAAAGATGCATAGCACCAATGGAAAAAGCATTTTGGTGTTGTTTCTGTACATTACAACCACTGGAGATTCATTCTGAGTAACAAAAAGAGCAGAACTGTCTTTTTCTCTTTGGGGTGCAGTTTATGTAAGTTTGAAATCTTCAGTCACCTCAGTGGGGTAATTTAACTGCTCCAGTGTGTGCTATTCACTGCAAACACTGTGAAAAACTGAAAAGCATTTTACCAAGCGAACTATCAAACTGTGCTGTGCTGAAAGAACATAATGCAGTTCTGTGCTGTGGTGGAAGATGAGGCTGTTTGCTAACCAAGTTATTTTTTTGTCTGATTTTTGGCATGGGTTTTTTTTTCCTTTATCCTAGATTAGCTCCATTTAAACACATAGTTGGGATTTACTGAACATTTTATTGAGGCAACACTTGGTTGCACAGAAATCAGTCAAGCTGAAACTGCAGTGGGCTTGTATGCTGGCAGAAGGGATTTCTCTGAAAGTACAGTTCACTTTACATCTAAGTTATGATTATCTTGCTGTCTCCCTTTCATTATGCCATTGTTCTTGGGAGCCAGAGATTTTGTAAGTTATAAGAAAAGGACGTTGCCAAGGGTGTGGGTGGAGGATGGTGTTGACATGATTTCAATGGAGTTAGATTCCAGCTTTATAACAGAGGGGTAATGAACCATAGAGAAAATAGCATTTCCTAGCTTGCCCCTAAAATAAGTTCAGTTATGAATTTAATGATGTACATGGCTATTTAATGGCTTTTTTGGAAACAATTGTTTCATATCATTTTTTAAATAGGCGTTTTCCTGTGTGGAGGGTAAAATGGCCTGTTACTTTTTGCTCTATCTTTTAGCCATTGCTTCTAATGAAACTCTTCTTAATTTAGTGGAAAATGGGGAATTCAGAAAGCCAATACAGTCTTCAGGGATCAAAAAATCATGCTGCTACTACAGCTGGTGCCAAGCAGAAGCCTTGCTCTCTGAAAATTCGCAGCATTCATGCTAAAGATGAAAAGTCTTGCTCTATGCATGGATGGGGACATACCAGCAGTGGCTCAAACTACAAATCAAGGTCCCTTGCCAGAAGCTGCCTTTCACACTTCAAGAGTAGTCAGCCTTACTCCTCTAGACTTGGTGACACTGTGATGAAGGTCTCCAAAAGCAGTGTCCATGCCAAACACAGGACAAATGCCTCAGGCGACTACTGCCAAGGGAATAATGCGATGTTTTTGCCGGAGAATGGGTTCCACTATATTGGCCTCCAAGCTGGAAGTAATCATGCTGCCTCTCGAGAATGCAATGGCCACATCTTAAATTGCTATGGAAAGAATGAGAGTCTTGCATCAACCTCCCCATCAGAGAACAGGAGGAGTCCAAAAGTTCTCATTAAAACTCTGGGGAAGCTGGACGGTTGCTTGAGGGTCGAGTTCCACAACAGCAACAACAGCAAGGTACCAGCCGAGGAGTCCAGTGGGCCAGTGCAGTTGCTGAGGTATTCCCCTGCCTTGGAATCTAAGCCAAATAACCTGCTTGATGTCAGGAGGAACTCCAGTGCAGACTGCTCTTCAAGCCATCGTCTGTCACCTACCGATTCAAGGCTTCGGTCTAGTAAAGGAAGCTCCCTCAGCTCTGAGTCTTCATGGTACGACTCTCTCTGGGGAAATGCTGGGGATATTAATGAGCTGGATGGCTCTTATTTGACCAGGAGCACTCCAGATACAAGCATTCATGCCAGTTTCCCAGCAAGCGACAACAAGAAGTCATTCAACCAAAGCTCATCTCTTTCCTCACTCCGAGATCTCTATAAGGATACAAATTTGGAAAGCACTCCTCCACCTGGGATCAGGCTGTCTGATGAGTACATAGACACTCCTGGTAGCCTAAGCAACCGTGTGTCATTTGCCTCAGACATTGATGTTCCCTCCAGGGTAGAGCAGGGAAGTCCTGCACATTACACCTCCTACACCCTCCCGTGTAGAAAGTCTAAGCCCCTCGGTGAGGATGCATCCAAGAAGGATACGTTAAAGAACCGAATGCGACGCATCAGTGACTGGACAGGAAGTCTTTCAAGGAAGAAAAGGAAGCTGCAGGTAGGTACAGACCAGTCTAAGTGTGTAAAAGTTGATTTTTGTATTCCTCTTATAAGCACAGTGATTGCATGATATTTGTCTTTTTTGCAGGTTAATTATTTGCTTCTCTTGTTTAGTAATTTGTGGACTTTTGAGAGGTTTTGCATCCCTGATGCTGTCTGAAATGTCAGCAGCAAAAAAAGATACACATTATTTTGTGTAAATTTGCCCTTCCTATTTTCCTATTTTGTCACCTTCTAAGTTAACTCCAATCTTTGCAGCCTAATAGCCCTGTGAATTTGCTTTTGAAATTGTTGCATTACTTGAAATGTGACTTGGAGTTTAAACCTTCTCTTTTATTTCAAGTATGAAAATACAACCTCTCTTTCTATATATGCTAGGAATTAGCATATATGATCTGAAGGGTGTGGAAGGGGCAGTAGAAGGAGGACATTGTAACTGTCTTTGCAGATGTTCCCTGTCTGTTTTACTGGCTTCACCACTCACTCTTTGCTTGTTGGTCCATTTGTAGCAAGGCAAGTAGCCATATAGACCAGAGGTGCTGGTTCTGCCTCCACCATCTCTGAAGGCATCACATGGAGCAACCTTCTCCTTCCTATGTATTGGCTTGGTTCACCAGATGGAAAAACTTGAGTTGCCATCTGGCTCACTGGGATATGGTAGTGTGAAGAAGGAGATGGGAGGGGAGAGCAAGAGGGAGGGAAAGGATGTTTCTTTAGAAGAATTTAAGACTAATCCCATTAATAGGAATTTAGGATGCCTGTGGTCAGGAATGAAATTCTCATCTCCAGCTGCAGGCCCCAGAATTGGCTCTTTAAATACCTGACTGTGCCTGGTCTCTGTGTGTGTTTGCAAGCTGAGATGAGACTGTTTTTGGATTTGTTTTCAATTTTTAGTTTTTTTCCTTCTTTTTCCCCCCCTCCCGGATCCTCCCTGATGTTTCTCATACAGGAACAGTCACTGTGCTCCTCTAAATGAAGGATGCTCCCTTTCAGCAACATTGATGTACTGGCCACTTCAGAAGTTAGCAGAGAGCGACGGGCACATGCCCACTTCTGCAATTTAGGCAGCAGCTAAGCAGAAGACCATAACACATGCTTTACATGGCACATAGAGCAAATGCTGTCTCCTGTGCTGGAAATTCAAACAGGTCATGTGCTTAACCATGTGCATCTGTCTTTGCAATGTAAAACTCTGACAGACCCTAAGGCTCAAAATTGAACTCGGTATAAGGTTTGCTGGTGTGTGTCCTAGTTGGGGGCTACAGAACTGGGAAATGAAAATGAAAGCTGTTTATTTGAATCACTTCTTTTGTGAGTTGGTGCTCATGTACTTTATCAGATGCTGTCTTTTCACCTTCTTATTCAGCTGTGAAAGAGATGGTAAAAAAACTTGGAATCACTGAAGAGCTTCAATGCTGTGTTCCAGGATTCTTCACTGGTTTCAACATCTGTAGCTGTTCTGGGTTTTACTGCCAGACTTTACATATGATTTCTGCATCCCAGACCTTTAGTATGTATTACTTAGTTATGACATTTTCAGAATGGCATTTGTGGTGCGCGATTCATAGCTGTTTTGAATTCGCTGTGCAGTGTACTGACTTCAGACACGGCAAGGAAATTTGGCTGGTGAGATTGCATCAAACTTGAATCAGATTCTGGTAGAAGGAAAACAGCCCTAGCTCCAAAAATGGTGGTTTCTTAGAAAAAGGCATAGGAAATGGTTAGTCACTGATTTTAATCAGGCCAGTATCCAGCAACAGGAAGAGTAAGAGGGAGGTAGTGAATGCTTTGTAGTTTTTCAGTTCCTTGTGTGGCTTTATTGGTTCTTTTCCATCTTTCACACTCTTGAGTAACCTGCCATCTCTTCAGGGGGTTGCTGGGTTGTAGTTTGGTAATGCTTATAGGACTCTTAACAGTTCCTTTAGCTTAAAAAGACATAAATGTCGTGCATGGTTCTGATCTGTCACGTGGCTGGTCCCTGTTTGTGCGACTTCATCTCGTCGATGGCAGCATCTGTGCTTTGCTCTGAACAGCGCGTCCCTTCCTCCGTACATTAGTAATAACTGGCTGTGAGTCACTTGGGCTGAACGTAGGTGAAAGCTGGAATATTTCCCTGTAAGTGGGCCCAAGTGCTGGTGGTGCCTGGGTAGTGCCTCCAGCTGCCCCAGTGGGAACAAACCAGCCAAGCCCCCTGCTTCATGGGAGCACAGGCCTGGGAGACACAGGCTTGGGATATTGCGGCCAGACCCTTGACACAAGTGGAGTGGAGTTTAATCCCCTTTGTGAACAAATTGCAGCTTAAACACAGGTAGGATTTCCTCTGACTTGAAGGCTCTTTCCAGATCATCTTATTCAATGCTTGCTAATAGGCAAAGTAAATGTAGTCCCAGACAGTTTGTTCTGATGGCAGTATTGCCTGCTACATTAGGCATTCTTTCCTATTTTTTAATCTGTTATGATTTATTTAAAGGGAGAAGTGGTATCTTTTCTTGGCCTGCATTTGTGGGGCTATACAGACTCTCCTTGGTCTCCTGTGTCAAGATTGGAAATCTATTTCCTTCTCATTCTGGCACCCTTCCTCCTCATCTGTTTTAAATCATCCACAAACAGATTTGCATATAGGATGTTCCAGAGAAGTCCTGGTTATGCCCAGATCAGTTTCTTGGATGTTTCCTTATGTCTGACTTGTTCTGATGTATCCTGGAACTGAGTTTGCCTTTCTAATAATGATCTTGCATCAGGCCTTGCAATCATCTTTTCCAAGACCTAGTTTTCCTTGCATGAGGGTATCCTAAGGTGTTCCCTCAATGCATCACTGGTGCTGTACTGCAGCACACATCTTCATTTAGTTTAATCTGTGTTGAAATGGCATTGGAGTGGTGCTGTGCCACAATTCAATGTGTGTGAGCTGAAAGGTTTGTGTGATGTATGTGAGACCTGTGGACAGAATTTAGACAGACTTGCTGCACAGCCAGATATGGCTAAAGATGGTGGTGTGAACTCTCTGCAGCTCTTTAACGTGGAGAACATTAGCAAATTCTGTGTAAAATGAAAATCCATCCACCAGAAACAGCAAGTGGAGAAAGGTTCTGGAGAAAGGTTCTTGAATTAAGTAAAATAGCCCCACTTCAGGAATCATATCTGAAATTTTATAACTTTATAAGATAGAGCCCTGAAGTGGGCTGTAAAGAGAATTTAAAAGAAAAGTACTTTGAGTCAACCTCTTTTTTTGACTTGAAAACTGGTATTAGATTCTCCTTTTAGCATGGGTCCTAATGAATGTAGCAGGCTGTGTTTTTTCCTGTGCTGTTCTTTACAGCTAATTATTACGTGCGTCACTTTTTCTAATTGGTATCTTAGCCACTTTATCTTTTGCCTTATTTTTAACTATTCCTCAAACATTAAGAAATCTCTTTGAATGCAGCTGAGCAGAAACAGTGATAGTTTTCTATCACCACTAGATTCAACAGAGCAAAAACCAGCAGACAGTCACCTGGCAAGGAAACCACCTGGACCAGCAACTTAGGTCAAATCTTTTTAGTAGTGGCAGATATTGCTACAATAACAGCTTCCTCAAGGACTAACAGAGGCTGCCAGACTCTGCCAATTCAGTTCTTAAGAAAAGAAAAATACAAGTGATGGTGTCCTGGTGAAGTGTATATATTCGTTTTGGATTCTTTATCCATTTTCTCTAGTCTGGTACTTCTTCATTCCTGCCCTTTCTGTGTGTGAGGAGAAAACATAGGATTTGGTTGGTGGCTGGTCATTGACAGGTTGCATCTCACCCGTTTCCTTAAATTTTGTTGTTCCAGTGGTGGGTTTTCACAACAGTCCCCTTCTATGTATTTGCCTTGTGTTGTGTCTCTTACTAGTGCTTTGGGACTGCAAGAAATACATATTCTTAGTAAGATGTACACTAATGTTTTCCGGGGGACACTAACAGTTCCTGGAAAACAGTCAAACAATTAAAATGCTGGGTTTTGGCACACAAGTACAGTGCCAGTGATTAAAACAAGGGTGGAGAAAGCTTTCAGTTTCTCCCTGAAATGCACATTGCCAGGGCAGTTGTACAATCCCTGTTCTACAGTCACTTTGTGGCATTAGGGCGTTACATGAAGGATCATATCCTGGTTTGCTACCCCATGTGCCAATCTTCCTCCCTTTACCATGGAAAAACTGGTTAAACTGTTGATGTTTAGGGAGTTACTCTTGGACAACACTGATTAACACTCTGCCACAAGATTTAAGGAAGGTGCTCCTTTACCAGGAGAATTGGATCACCAGCCAGTGATCTGAAAAGCCAGACTTGGAGTTTGATGTGCTGTAAGGAAATATGGGTTTCAGTTCAAACTGGCTTTTGTGAGGCCATGGGCAGCAGTGTCCTGCTGCTGGAAAAGTGGTTTGTCTGGCATTGCCTGGGAGGGTGTACAGTCCCAGACTTGGCTGCGCACCGGAGGTCCTGATGCTATCAAAACGCAGTACAGCTTTTCCGCTGCAGTTTTGAAGAGCATCGAGTACGAAGCAAAGAAACAAAAAAGTAGTTGTTTTCAAAGCTGCTGGGGAGAACAGCTCACAGGAGACCAATATTTATTTACTTTGTTCTTGGTACAGTAGTCTGTGAGAAAATAAATGCTTTTAGAGAGGCAGTCTAAACTTGAAAGTATAATGGCTTTATTATTACCAAGGGTAATAGCTTCACTTCTCAAATCATTTATTGCAATCTCTTCTTTTTTCTTCCCTCACACTTTTACTGCAAAAGGCAACATGTCTTTTGTGTTTTATGTTCTTAAATATTGGTTGCTTTTAAATAGCATTGGCAACACTGAAGTTCAGAAGACAATAAATGGCTTCTTAGAATGGATGGTGTGGTTCTTGACAGTGAAGTTAGTCCAAGGAACTCTGTTTTGGGTAGTAGGAAAATTCCTGCCCATCCCTGGACCCTGGGAGAATTGGGACCAGACAGCATATTACTTGGAAAGGCTTAAGAGACAAAAGGTCCAATCTGCCAAAAAAGTCCCATGTTGACAAGCAGTGGCAAGAAATGGGCCTACTCTAGCATCCATATCAAAGGCAAAGTTGAAGTCATACCATCAGGCCTGATGATTTCAAATAAAATTGGCCAACCCTTTCAATCCAAGGGTTGAAGTTGCACAGTGCAATTAGGAAAAAGGCCTGTCAGTGCTTGATGGGATGATCAAACTCTCAGGGTGTTCCCGGCAACTCAGAAAGTGCACAACTCTGCAGTCTGGAGACTGGATTTAAGCCAGTCAGCAAGCGTGTCTTTCTTTTTTCAAAATCACTTATTGTTTTAGATTAGATTTTAGTCAATTGATCAACTCTTAACAAGCTTAAAATACTCTCAACTTTTGATCTTTTTTTTTTTTGTTGGCTAAGCACTGTTTGTATGACAAGTAGAAAGTGGAGGTTAAAATCAGCCTTGTTGTGCTGAAGCTAAACCTAGCCTCCTTGCACCAATGTGATAGCACCAAAGTATTGAAACACTGTAATAATAAAAAAACCTGTTTTGTCACTGTTCCTGCTTGTGCTCAGACAGATGCAAGACATGGTGCCTGTGTTTCAGATAGAGGATGTAGCTTCTCCTGGAATACCTCAGGTTTAAGACAGTAGATTCTAGTGAAATTTGAGATTACTCAAAAGTGCCAGAATTATCAAAGTGCTCAGATTAGTGGATAGGGTTTAATGGGATTCTCCTGAAAAAAGTGAATAGTAGCAGTGGTGGTGTCAGTGGCTGAGGCAAAGGCTATGATGTAATGGTGAAAAGATGAAGGAACTGGAAGTGGCTAAACATGAAACAAATTTAATTTACGAATGAGGCATGTCTTTTGGTTGTAGCTCTGGTGACTGATTGCAGATAAATTTCTTTTATGCACAGGAGCCAAAGTATAAAGATGGGAGTGAATACTTTGACAGCAGAATGGACAACTTCACTACAGACACACTGGCACCGTCACAGCTATCCACTTTACTGTGGTCTCCTGGCTCCAGCCATGCCCTGTCCCAGAGAAGCGAGTCCACCAATGCTGTCAGCAGTGATGCCTTGAGGCAGAACATTTATGAGAACTTCATGCGAGAGCTGGAAATGAGCAGGATGAACCTGGAGAATACGGAGACCTCGTCAGAAACAGAGGACTCCAGTGGCGAGTCCCTTAGTTCCTTGGAGCAGCTGGATTTGCTGTATGAGAAAGAGCAAGGGGTGGTGCGCAAGGCAGGGTGGCTGTTCTTCAAACCCTTGGTGACCCTGCAGAAGGAGAAGAAGCTGGAGCTGGTCACACGACGGAAGTGGAAGCAGTACTGGGTCACGCTCAAAGGTAAAACCACCGTGTTGATCCTTCACCTTGGCATCAGCAGTTCTTTTTGTTGTGGCTCAGCAGCATTTCATGCATGCTGGCTTCTGTTAGTGGGTTTAGGGGGATCTGAAAATCACACCTAACTTTAGAAGGTGTCCCCACCACCTAAAGTGGAGCATGTGCCTAAGGAGCCCACTGAGCTGAGGTGCTGCTCAATGTCTTTGGGACTGTGTGCAGCCTTGTGTTTGGTAGTGGGAATTGTTTTGTCTGAATTCCTAGTTTGTCTGTTCACATCAGATTGGGGACTTAGAAGATGCTTTTAGATGTTTGGAGGTCAAAGACCAAACTGAACCAAAATTTAAGGGTCATGAGAAGACGCTGGTGGCCAATTCCTTGTTACAAACACACTTAGGGTCTGCTATGAAATTTACTGAAAGATGGGGTAGTTTATTGTAAAAATGTTTCATTCATTTCTAGCACTTTAAGTGGCAATATATTGAAGAGATGAACTCCCAGTGTCAGAGCATTTACACAGACGAGTGTGTGTGGTTCAGTGCAGAGGAAGCAGAAGCAGCAGCAAGGAAAGCCCTGTGGTGCCCAGGGCAACCATTCCCAGGACTTGAATGTCTCCCTCCTTTCCCTGGGTAGTCTTTCACCTTCCCCACTCCCAGCAGTACCAACCCCTTCTGGCTTTTGGCATGCTCGGCTTCCCATCTTCTGCAGCTGCTCCTGTTGTGGAAACAGCCCCATGGAAAGGGAATCCACTCAAGGGGGCTGCTCCAGGTGTGATTCTTATGCTCCATTTATGTCTCAGAGGGTGCTACAAGAAGTGTACAGGTGTCAGGAAGTGTGAGAAGGAAAATAATATCTATGGTGGGGAGGAAGGGAAATTTAATGGGTGAGTCAATAGGCTTTTTTAAATTTTGAATTGTGTCCAAAGGATTTGCCTTTCAGTAAATATAGTACCAAGTTAATGAGTAAGGAAATGATCAAGCTTGATAATTTCCTATCATGTCTGGGACTAGAGGAGAGAAAATAACAACTTTCCATTAGGTTGCCCTTTTTAAAATTGTGCATGGGTGTAGACCTGAAGAAAAATGAACAGCAAACAGCCAGTGCTGGTAATGTTGTGCTTGATAGTGCTGATTGAAAAGAATCAAACTTGCTAGAATGAGGCAATTCTGCCTAATAATTCAGAGACTTGTTATCAAGGGATCAAAATATAGGCAAGTTTAATAGTTTAAACTACTTGCCCTGATCATCAGAGAGCATGATTCATGCTTACAAGCAGTGTATACAAAGAGAAAAACAGTACCTGAATTCCACCCTCTTATTGTGTGTGTTTGTGTTATGGAGTATGAATATAGTTTTATCTGCTTCTTCTAAAATTCAGTTTCTAAACAATTCTATCAAGACTCTAAACTGAAATATGTAACATTGTAGTAGTTTGTGCATTTCTGGCATAATGAAGCTCTGGAAAGCAATTTACGTTCTTCATGTGCATTTTTTTGGCTATAAAATTGGCTCATTGGTGACCCTGAACAAATTGTGTCCCTTCCTTCACACTACCTGAATTTCTGTAGCTACAAAAAAAAAAAAATCCTTTGTAAAAAGCTTTATTAACTTATAACATTACAAGTGTTAGATACAGTGCTTTTTACTTCAGTGGTTGGTATGGCTACGTTCATGGTACAGAGTCTCTTTCACTTTGCTCACTGTTTTAAATACACATTCCTCATTTCCTTGATCTCTTACCTTTGCTGTCCTGTGGAGACTTCTGATTCCAAAATAAACTTGCCTGTCTGGATATCAAGGCATACTTCTGTTTTCATAATACATATCAAGATCAAGGCTCTTGCTTTGGTTCTCTTTATACAGGATTTTGAATAAATCTGTGTTTAATTTGTTCTTGAAGTTTAAATAGCCAAGATATTTTAAAGCATGACTTAAAATAGCCATCTATGTAAATTGAGAACAGCATGTTTATTTGCACTCTGTTGAGGTGTGTTTAATTATAAATATGCAGAAGGCTTTTAGCCATCTGGTTACCTGCCAGACTTAAAAGTATACGTCCTGAAGCCTCTGCTCCACTTTCAGGGCCACCAAGACCTGAGCCTGAATAGTAACTGTGTACCAAGAGGAACTCTCTTTTACATCTGTCCTGCCCAATTTGTTTCCTTTAACGAGGGAAATTGCTTTCCCATTGCTCTCCCCCTTCAGCTCAAGTTTTAGTTAAAATACTTGGACGATAATCAGTCCCAGTGGGCTTGACAGAGCTTGTGAAACTAGCTGCTTCAAGGGATCATTGTACTTGACCCAGAGATATACCTGGGGTGCCATACACCCAAGACTACATGCATGCCCTTCAAAAAATTTTATTTATGTAGATATAAACTCTCAGGATAAAATACAACTTATCTTTAGTTAGAGCAGTTAGAGAAATATGGGATTATGGAAATATTTAAAAATAAATCTTAAAACCTTAAAACTTCTGCACTTACCTAAAATGCAGAAGTTGAGGTGGTTGTATGTTGCTGCTGCTGCTGAATACAAGAGAAGACTTGGTTTTGTTGGTTTAGCTTGCCCTGTTATGTTCAAATGACATTTCTGATATGCAGAGTGTTACAAACTATGTCCTTTTTTTTCCAACTACAGAGATCTCCAAGTGTTTCAGTGGCATAAAGAAGATAAAGTGAGGGCTGCCCAAAGGAAAAGATAGATCCAACCATATAGGATTTGTTCTTACCCAAAATATTCTGCCAGTCACTTTGGACATTAACAGGAAAAGGTGTATTTACTTAGTATAGAGGTATTTCTATGTATTAGATTCCTTACTTTAAAAACTTTTCAGTCAACAGATGATTTGATCAAAAATCTCTGATACGGGTTTCCCTTTGTAATGGTATTTTAGAAGTGCAGTTCAGTTCATGGCCCCTTCAACAGGAAAATTGCCGCATCTTGGAGGACAGTGGGTTATGACATGAGGCAGGAAGGAAAGTCTGTTAGGGAAGGAGGGGATAGGCCCTTCTTGAGCCAGCTTCTTCACTGCCAAAGGCAACATGGCACTATAGTCATACTGCTGTGGACTAGGATCAAGTGTCCTCTGCTGAGATCAAATCTCCTCCACTCTCCTCCAGAAGTAATTCCTCTTGTTATACTAGGGATTGTTGTCATCAAGGATGAGGTTTGTTTTCTGGATGCAAGCTTCATACCTGAGGTATTACACTATTTACAAGACTGAACATGCTCAAACTCAGCCCCTTTAAACTGTTTTAAATTACTCAGAATTGTCTGAGTCTCCAATTTTCAGCTAGATTCAAGGAAATCTGGTTTAAATTTGAGAAGTTTATTCACTAAGCGTGTTGTGTGAAGACAAAAGTTTCTGCAAATCTTTTCAACAAATATGAAAATTTCTTAAGTGGCTGTTATGAGAGACAGCTTATTGGTTCAATTTAATAAAGAGACACAAAAGCCGATTTAACTAAGCAGGAGTTAATCTCTTCTACATGCCTTAACATTTTAATAGGCTGAGTTTATTGATAGAATATTGTGGGTCAGAAGGGCCCTTTAGTCCAGCTCCTCTGCCATTGGCAGGGACGTCTTTCCCTACAGCAGATTGCTTAAACCCCATCCTACCTTGGATGCTTCCATATTGAGGTGTCCTGATTTATTTATTAAGTTCATAGATGTTTGCTGTGTCCCTATTAGATGTCTGTTTCAACTTTTCATTGGCAAATTCATCATTAACTTTGCCTGTTTTTCTGTGTAGAAGATCTTCCTTATTAATCTGTTTCAGAAGAGGAGCGGAACTGATGTTCCCTGTCTCTGAAGGGTGTCTTAATTCTCAAAAATGTTATGTAATGTTGGGAGAGCCATAACTTACTTTCTCCTCATTTTTTTGTCCCTCTGAACTGCAAAAGGTTGTACTCTACTGTTTTATGAGACCTATGGAAGGAACTCAATGGAGCAGAGCAGTTTGCCTCGATACGCCCTGTTTGCAGAAGACAGTATAGTTCAGTCTGTTCCAGAACATCCCAAGAAAGAAAATGTGTTCTGTCTCAGTAATTCTTTTGGAGATGTCTACCTATTTCAGGTAACAGGATGCATGCATAACTTGGTGTTTGTTTCCATTTCAGGATGTGTTTGTGAGTCTACACATGCATCTATATGATTGTAGGTACACACACACATCATGTTTGTGCCTTTGACTTAAAAATAATAGCACAGCTGCACTGTTGCATTACACTATTATAATTTTGAGTGTATGATATGACTTCAGGTATTACACCAGTCGGCTCACTCAATTATGGTTCAGAAACAAAAAGAACAAGGATCACAAATCTGCAAGAAGTTCTGGGTACCTGGTTGATCGTAAGCTTCTAAAAAAATTAACTTTTTATCAATTTTTTTTCACATCTATTAGCATTCCACCCTTACAGAATGGTGTGTTCAACCCTGAATCTGCTGACCACAGAGAGTTTTTTTGAGCAAGATACTCAAGAAAGAGAGCTAAAAATAATCAAAATACTTTGGCTGCTCAACTGCACCACTGAAAATGTTAATAAAGAACAGTATTATGTGGAACTGCCTGCATAGAAACATGCTGATTCATAGGCACACTTGTACGTATCTCCAGAGATACTTTGTGCAGATTGCATTCTCTTTACCTCGATGTTGCCTCTCCACTAACTTGGCACTTTTTACGTAAGCAAATACCTCTCTTCAGAATCTCACATATAAAATCTTCTTTGCTGTCACAACAATGAAAGTTTGTCTTTGATATCTGTTAGGGTTTACCTTAATCATCTGGAGGGATGAAAGATGCAAGTCACATCTTTCCCACAGCTTATGTGGCTCATGTGCTCCTGGGGCTTTTAGATTTTGAATGCCAAAGAAGCAGAAGATGAAGGTTGGAGACATGTCGTGATGGAGTGCAGGAAAATCTCACACTTCTCTATTTACTCAGTTCTAAAGAAAACCCTATGTCACTTGGTTAAGAAAAAGTGCCTAAGACGACAGTGAACCCATGAAGCACTTCATGCCCTAGAGTTGATTTTATTTTTTTTTCCTCTTACCTGCTCATAACGTTTTACCATTGATTGGTTTCACAGGCAACAAGTCAGACAGATCTGGAAAACTGGGTTACTGCCATACATTCAGCCTGTGCTTCTCTCTTTGCAAAGAAGCTTGGGAAAGAGGACACTGTCAGGCTGCTGAAAAATCAGACCAAGAGTCTCTTCCAGAAGATTGACATGGATGGCAAAATGAAAAAGATGGCAGAGTTGCAGCTCTCAATTGTTAGCGATCCAAAAAACAGAAAGGCCATAGAAAATCAGGTACTGGAAGAAATTTTTTTTATGAGAGCCTATTTATCATTACTTCTTGCTTTGGTCTCTATTTGTGCTTTCGAGGCCTGAGAGTAATTGTCTTCGGCATAGCTGGCACAGTGGTTGTAATTATTGCCAGGTTTCTACAGCAATCCAGAGCAGCGCAGGAGGCAGAGTCGTCAAAGCTGCACATCAGACTGTTCTGTTTTATGAGCACAGTTATTTCTTGTCTCTTCTGTGAAAATGTAATTAATTTTCACTGTTTTATGTTAATAGTATCTAGCTGTTACATCACATACCACAGAATATACAGTATGTTCTGTGAATAATTTATTATTTATTGCAGAAAAGATTGGAGAGTAGGTACTTGACAGTATCGTTCTGCACCTTAAGACAGCACATGAAGAATACTTAGTCCTTCCTCAACTTTATTTGTCTAGTGGCAGACAAAACCATGTGCTTCCAGTTGAAATTTAGCCATGACTAATGATCACCTGATTGTGTGTGTGGTGGTGAACAAACATGAAGCTTTACTTTGCTCTCAGTTCTAGCATGTGAACCAGGAATCACTCTGGGGATACTTTATGGAAGTGCATCTCACAGTGTTAATGCCTTGCCCATGCCCCCAGTTTTGCAGGTAGTAACAGGCAAAAGATGCTTTAATTATTTAGACCTGCTTAGTGTTCAGCCAATGACCTTACTACCCATGGCCTCCTGTGATCTAAACTTGTCTAGTTGTTTAGCCTAAAAAAGTCTATGGACTGAGGCTGCTGTATCTTTAGTTTTATTAGGCCATTTACAGAAGACTTCTGATAATTTGAACTGATTGACTGGTCTTTGAGAGCCCATCCCTACCTGCCTTTCCAGTCAGAGTAACTATTCCTCTGTCAGTACTTCATGCTGCATATTATGGCCCTTTGAGTAGCAAGTGAAGTTTATTTTCTTTGAACCAATACAGCATAATTATTTTTCTTTGGTTAGTGAAACACTTGTAGTTTTGGGGATTTGATGCTTATAATATTTAAAATTCTTATTCTACTGGCTTGGACTTGATGAAGAGCAGACTGACTAGTACTGACTTCACTGCCAAGCTCTTGTGGCACACTTGAGTCTGAAGCTATATGAGCAGAGTTCAAATAACATGAAGGTTTGTGTAGGGATTTGTGCTGCAGATGTTCATAAGTCCTTTGAGTGTTCAGATGTTCATAATTTATTTCCAGGTCACTTTATTTCATGGTCCACAGCTGAGTGAGGTGAATGGAAGAGGAAAAATGTTAAGCATCCTTTTATTGCAGTAGGCCTTGAGACCTAGAAGAATATACAGATTTCTATAGATGTCTAGTGCTTGTAACTTGTGATGCACTGAGGAAAAATCCTGATGTATATTAACTTAATTTAGCCCTCCCTCATCAGATGTTCCTGTTAGTAGTTCATTTAGAGTCAGCTGAAGAGTATTAATGATATATCTTAATATCTGCTATTTAGATGTTCTATCCTTGAAGGACTCTCATTGTTTTCCAGCTCTGGAAGAAGTTGGTTTCATTCTGTAGAATTGAAATCCTTCTCTAGGGCTGCAGAAGATTTATTCCTGTTAATCTTCTGTCTGTGTGTGTCTCAGAACATTGAATGGGGGAGACCATTGGCACAAAGAATGAAATGGATCATTGCAAACATCCAGTAGTTAGCAAAGAATAAATTTATAGCAAGAATTTTCTCCATTCTTGATCCCTTTGATCTCTTTAAAATCTCTCCTTACAACTGCCTAAGATTTGCCGGCAAAGTCACTTCAGATAAGTGTCAACAGATAACTTGGTTGCCTAGTCTTCTAATTTGTTGTCTCAGATTAGCTTTTGCAAAGAAAAAAGAAAATCTTGATGTAATTAGTAGCCAAGAATTTTTAGTATACTTAGTAAGCTAATTTTTGTGATTTTGGGAAAATGTTATTCCTGAGGGAATAGTTTGCATATATGTAGCTGTAGTTGTTTAGTAACTGTGGTTGTTTAGTTGTCTTTTGCCTATTTTGAGAAACAAGAGAATATGAATTCTGGTTTTGGTTTTGTGTAAATTTGATGGTGTTTAAATCATGTGACAGATATTATTCCTCAATGCTGAAGTACATGGTATTGCCAATACTGTATTTCTTAAGCATGCCATGCATCCTGTGTTGGAAATCTTCACTGGCGATTTATTTTGGGAAGCGAGCGGAGACAGTGTGATTGGCTTCAGAAGGACTGTTATGGTTTTTTATGTAGAAAGAACTTATTTTCACTGGGGAATTATTGTGGAAACTCTGGTTTCTATAGCCTTTCTCCTTTTCCTTCCTCTTCCTCAGAAAAGCAACCACCAAATGTCAACTTGCTCTTTTCTTTCACTTCTGTATTGACTTAAAACCAGTACTGCTCTGCTGAAGACTTAATAATTTTCAGGACTTTAAAAGCAGGCAAAACTTTTTTTTTTTTTCCCCCACAAAAAACAGGTTGTTACCACCACCTGAAAGGCAGTTGTACTAAGGAAACCTGCACTTCTAAAGTTGCTACAGGTATTTTGATATACATGCTTCTTTTGGTGTCCAGCAAATGGACTAGAGAAGCTCATCTGATACTATCTGGTAAATTTTGTGAATTTGAAGGCAATCAATCGATAAAACCAGTGCTAAACAGAAGTGCAAACAAACAAACAACAACAACAAAAGATAAAATGTTGCTTTTCTAGATAAATTGTTGTTTTATATGTTTTTGTAATTGTTTTTGATGATATCAAACTGGTTGGGAAATGTTTTCTGTCTTGTGGCTTATATGAGGGATTTTCTCTATCTCGGTTTACTGGCCCAATAACAATAATAATATTAATAATAATAGATTTTGTAAGTGTTTAGGAAAAATTGTAGCCCTTCACAAAGTTATTGGTAATGCTGGTCAGTTTAGAAGACATCAATGAAGCTTCTGCAAGATGGCAGCGTGGCTGGAAATTTCACAAGTCTGCGCATGCCACCTACAGCCATGGACATTTTTATTACTATGTAAAATATATACGCTGTGTGTGATGGTATTCTCCCAACCTGTAATTTCTCCCCTCAAGTGAAGAGAATTAGGACAAAAGGTAGCAAGTTTGAAAATCTCCTGGTGCTGAGATGAATTTGAAAGCCTTTCTTAAAAAATTTTTTAGTTTTCCTAGATATTTAACCTGCTAGAGAAACCACAGTGTTTGCTGTGAATACGGACCCCTGTTAGTGAAAGAGATTTTTAGCATTTATTTAGAGCTCTTTTAACAAAATATTGCACATTAAGGCAGAAGTGAAGCTGCCTCTGCCTGCGGAACTGGTTTTAATGGGGTGGAAAATCTATCTCGCAAGAGAGGGCACTGCAGCCCTGTGTGTAATTGTTTATGCACTTGGTACATAAGTCTATCCTGATGGCTCACTTTAGAACAATAGTATGATTAATAGTTGCTTGAAAGCATTATGGAGTTTTGTCTTCAGATTTTAATATGTTGGTATGATCATGTTTTCCAAGCTATTCAGAGGTTTCTGATGTGATTCATATTTTCTCTGCATATAATTCTTAATTTTTCAGAGGGTTAGGAACTGTATTTACGTGCAGGCACTGAAATGGTGAAGCGTTAATGAGAAGAACAGGCATATGCTTGGAGATACTTTTTTTGTAAGTTTTCATATGTGCCCTACACCTAAAAGTAGTTTGTCTGTTGCTATTAAAAAAAAAAAAAAGGATCAGTAAGATGGTGGTCTGTTTATTTTGGGTAGTCATTAAATCTGTTAGTACCTTTCTTATTTCTTCCTTTCCCTGTAGTGGCCTTCAGCTTTTTACAAAGAGCATAACTTCATTTCTTTGTTTTTAAAATTTACTTGACTCTCTTTTCTCTTGCATTTGAAGAAAGATGATTGGAATAGGTCTGGGAATTTATTCTTCAGCCTCCACAAAGCTCAAATTTCATGTCTTAACTTTCTATAAAGCATCTGATGAAATATTTTCTGACGTTGAGATCCAAATTCTCAACAACACTCTAAGACAGCCTTTTCAGGGACCTTTGCTAACACGTGACATCATTGCTGCAGACTGGAATCTCAGTACACAGTAACTTTTCATTCTTCCATATCCTCTTAAACTGAAAAAAAACCCCATTGTCCAAGGATGTTAGAACAGATCTTCAGTTTGTGTGGTCTTTTTAACTGGCTAAAGCAGAGCTCTGCTTTCTGAGAGGTCAGTTCAATTTATTTCCAGGTGTTACTCTTCAGTAAGGATGCTCCTTTCCTACATCATTAGCAAAGTACTTCTTAGTAGTAGTAGACTAGGACTGAAGTGAGTTGGCAGACACTTCCCTAACAGAAAGTTAGGGTTCATCTCCATTTTCTCTGCACTTTTGTTACTGTTTTACAGACGGGTGAATTTCCCTCTTTGTTTTGCAGTGATTTAGCATAAAGTAATAAAAAATGAATGTGGAGTTGCATAGCATTATCTCATACAATGGAGCTGGTGGGGCAGCCTGTTTAGAAAGGGCTGGTGGTCTGGGTTTTGGGGAGGGCAGCTGGATAATGAAATTCAGTGTCGTCCTTACTCAAATCCCTAGCTATAGGCATAGATGTGGTACCATCAATTTCCATCAGATTTTCAAAAATACGTACATTTGGTACATATGTGTCCACTTCTGTGCTATCAGTGGTATTGGAAATAAGATTACCTCTGTCTATTTTGGTTAAAAATTATGAAAATTCTGTTCCTCCAATGCAACCAAAAAGATGACATTTATTGTAAAAAACCTCCATTGTCTTGTTTCAGGAAGATTTCTTAACCTTCTTTAAGTCACCATGCAGATGAAGAATAAGGTGTTGCTAATTGCACATGAGTGTTGTTGTACTCTATTACAATGCCTTCTTTATTTCTTTAAAGTAAAAGTTGTGATAGAATCTCAATAGTGTTTTCTGAAGTAATGGAATTTCTGGAAGAGTGATGCTTTTTCTACTTTGAGTTCTCTTTAGGAAATAATGACAATAAAAATCTGTTCCCTGTCCCCAGAAACCAAGTGACTCATTTTTCCAGATGGATACAATATGAATTGTGTCTGAGAACCAGGGACTGGAATGCAAAGAGTTTGGTGTTGTTTGCAATGTGGTTGAAAAGCTGTACATTTAGAACAGCAGCAGAAGTTTCTTCTCAATCCACAGAGTTCCCTACATCCGCCTGCAGAAACATTTTCCATCTGAAAATAAGATATTGTGTAGGGAAAAATTGAGAATTTTTATTGCTATAGATAGTGAATTGTGTCAGCAAGGCCCTTGTGCTTCTGCATGGTATAAGAACTACTATTAAATAAAATCAATTTTGAAGGCTTAAATATTGAGAGAAGGCCTGCCTTCCTGTGCATCTTTTCTTTTGTGCTCCTTTGAATAGGTGCCAAGTGAAAAACTGGTGTTTTGTTATCAATTGAGCTGTTCAGGAAGTTTTTTCCATCCTTCTTCTAGGTCCCTGAGGTGTTGTTACATTGGGTTGATGTGGTGTCATTTCTGGCCGAGATTTACACCATTCACACACTGGTTTGGGTTTTATTATACTGAGCTCTTTTTGCTTTGTACAGAACACATGTTTGCAAATGAGACAGTTCTTCCTCAGCCCCCCCAAAGGATACTGTTTGCACTGTAGTGTACAAAGGACGAGGGGCCATCCTTGAGCCACACTGCCTTCACTGGGACTGTTGAGGCTTTCCCTTTCAGTCTGTCACCCCAGTCCTGTGCCAGCTGAGGTGCTGGTGCCACTGCAAATGTTACATGCAGAGAGAACTGTAGAGCATGTAGGAATTATGGATCCCCAAATCACTTGCTGGAAACTGTTAGCATGTGTATATTCACCCTTTGCTTTCCCAAGCTCCCACTTTAAAGTTTAGATATAGAAAACCTAGCAGGTTTATTGACATGAGAGAGACCTGCTTTCAAACAACTTCCTTTAGCTCCTCTGTTTGTGTGACTTAAAATGTAATTAATTTGCATTTTTTTCTTAGTGCCTGAACAGATTTTTCACTAACCTGGAGGAGAATTGACCATTCATGTTCTGAAAATGATCATTACTGCTGAAGTACTGCCAAAAGTACCATGCTGTTCTTCCTTTGTGTGTTAGCTCTTAATAGCTCAATCCTGCACTAAGTCTTAGATGCAAAAGCTTACCCCTCACGTAATTACTGTCTTGTCCTTGCAACATGCTTCCTTGCATGAGTTCTCCTAGTCCAGGCTAAGTAATTTTCAAGGCTTCCCACATTTTACTCCTTCTTATCTCTCTACCGCAGCTTTGTTTTCCATTCTACCTTAGAGGATCCTACTAGGTTCAATACATTTATTTGGGTGTCTCCCTCTTGCCTTTCTCCCAAGCTCTTTCATGCTGCCATTAAACTGAGAAGTCCTTGCTTAACATTTGCCTGGACTGACAATGACATCATCCCTTTCCTCTGGAAAAAACCTTTAATGCTTTCACATTTCATATATGCTCACTTGTCTTGGTACACCTCACTTGGGGCTGTATCTCTTATCTCTTTTCAGACTCACTTCATGCTGGTGTTAGTCTTTGTCACCCATTCCTGCTCCCACAGCTGGCTGCTGCATCCACTTTTTCCTGTTTGCTTTTGAGCAGATTTCAAAAGGGCTGTTTTTGTCTGTGCATGATGAATTTAAGTCCTTGAGCCTTCTTTCGGGTAGTCCTCCCACGTGGGGCAGAGATTTGCCTCACACAATAGCAGAATAGGGATTGCAGCAGCAAGTCTGCAGGCTGTAAATTAACTTCATGGACCAGGTCATACTGTGCTTTGAAGTTGTTGCTTTTTTATTTGTGTGCTTCTCCCATTTATTCTTCAAGAAAATAAATCTCTAGGAAGAATTATCATAGTTTAAAAGCCTTAGACAAATAGCAGCTGGTATTGGTTCACAGTCTCCAATTGGTTCCAGACATCCCTGGTTTTGATAAGACTACAAGACAATCCCAGAAATTCCTTGCCTACAGCTTTTGCTAATGCCATTAAATGTAACATTGTGATTACTGATGCTTTTGGAGCTGATTAGCCAGTATCCTGTGTGACTGATAAACACAGTAATTTAATTATTTCTTCAGAATGCTCCCATGTCGTACCCCACTCCCCCTTCTTAGATTATCTTTATTTTAAAATACAACTTCATGCAAATGTTTTATGGGGATTTTGGAGAAGGCCTAAGACACACAAGGAAGCCTGTGCTCAGCCTGTGTTCAATGAGAACAGGATGCTCCACTCCAGCAGTGCCCAGAACAAGGCTTGCTCTGTTCCTGAGCTATTAAAAGTTGACTTGGCTGTGTACCATCAGAGGTGTCATCTCGAAGGGAAAGACATTACCTGAGCTTGTAGCTTTTGGCTTTGTGAAAAGCTGACAACCATGTTTTCATTCTAGTTGGATGTTGACACAGAGAAAGAGCTCATCTCGCAATCTCCTGTTGGAGTCGTCCCATGCGTAAAGTACTGGCAAGCGGTAGAATGCCTGAGAAGTGTCTGAGAGCACAAAGAAAGCAAAAAAAAAGAAAAGGGGGAAATTATTAAATAAACCCAAGGAAAAGAAAGATTATTCTTTCTGGAGTGCAGAGGATGTGTGTTTCAAATGTTAGTGATGAGAGATTAGACAAGGCATCTTAGTTATGTCTATCTCTGTCCATTTTCATTAGACTTCTGAGAATTGATCTCGTGATAAGCTTTTGTAAATTCTCTCTTTTGCTTTTAATTGTCATTCTTTGAAAAATTTTTAAAGTGCAGTGTAAATTACAATTTTGCATTCATACCTGTACAAAATGGTATGTTGTCTGCCATTTCTTCACCCTACTCACCAAATAAGATTTACCTCTTACTTCCAAAAGTAACTGATGCCAAAATTTGTGAGCATATGTGTAAGGAAGCTGGACTGGGTGGGGTCTCTATCAGTTATTGCACAAACCTTAGCTCTGTTTTGTTAACAGGGCCTATTTTGCCTTTTCTTTGCTTACTTCTTAATTCTTGAAAGTAAAGTGTCAAAATACTTGTTTAATTCTTGAAATATTTGGCAGCATTATGAGGAAGCTGAACTGATTTTGCTTCTAAATGAGCCTAAAGGGCATAGTCCACCTGAGGTTTTTATATTTGTCAGCTTGTTTCCCGAGTCACAAAGGTGCTTGTCCCAGCCTTGGCTAATCTCAGTGTGAGGTGGTAATGTCCTGGGCATGTGGGGACAGGCAGGTGTGGCAGAAAAAAGTATGAAGCCAACACTCATTGGAGAAAACGTGACGAACTTTCTCCACAGCCCTAAACCACCAGCGTGCAGTGATTGGAGCTGTCATTGGAAGATCCGTGTTGGCATGGGATTTCAGCAGTCATCAGTAGACGATCTTGGTGTACCTTGACTTAAGAGACATGCCTTTTCTGCCTTCTCATTTATCAGTGTGCTTTGCTGCCCTTTTCATTTGTACTACCTGTAGATATTACTGTATGCTGTATATTAATTGTACAATCTGCAGGGCAGATTTTTGCTGCAACTACCAGTGTGTAAGTTGGGGAAATGAAGAGCAGAATTTGACTTTGGTGCAGTGCTTAAGAATGTGTGTTTAAGTAAGTGTGTATGTTTTAAATGAGTGTGAATATGTTTGTTTAAATGAGTGTGTATCTACACAAATATCTTAAAATCTGTCATCTAAACCTTGATTCAGAGCTTTTAGTCTAGTAAACATTTGAGTCTTAACTTTCCGAATTTTACACTGAAACTGGGTTGTTACGTCTTCATGTACCTGTGCTAGATATATTTTAAGAATTGCATATTTACATTCGTACTTTTGGTGCAGTGGTTTGTATTGGGTCTATATAGCTGTTTCTTACAGTTTGCTTGGGTGTAATCGTGTATTACGCTATTAGTCAGAGCAAGAACCACAAGTGTTGTCTTCTGTTTACAGTTAGAGGAATGGTAGGATGGTAGTAAAGAATGAAGAGAACCTAAAACTGTAGCTACTTTGCTTTGCACAGTGTGTTAGAGTAGCTGTTTTCTACTTTGCTTTCAGCCAGCCAGCTACACAATCTAAGCTAAAAAAAACAAGACTAATTTCCAAAAAGGAGGTGGTGGGAGGGAAGAAAGGAAAAAAAAAAAAGGCAAGCCTTTGTGAACCACAGGGTTGTGTCATTATGTAACTGTTTTTGTGGCTATCAAACTATCCGAAGTTCATGGTATGTTCATCTTGTCAGTATGTGTTTAAGACCACCAGCTTTGTTTTATTTCAAGTCATCTTTAAGGTTGAGGTAACACAATATGACTGAATGTGTTTTGGCAGAGAGTAACTAATCTAATTCATATACTACCAGATGAAAGCAATTTACTATGGGTTTGGGGTAGTGCTCAAATTTTCAGTGCAGCCCACAAAGACATTTTTCCCCCATTTAATTGTCCCTTTTTATATCCAAACAGATCCAGCAATGGGAACAGAACCTGGAAAAATTTAACATGGACCTTTTCCGAATGCGATGTTACCTATCCAGTTTGCAAGGTGGGGAGCTCCCAAACCCAAAGAGCCTTTTGGCTGCTGCGAGTCGTCCTTCAAAACTGGCACTGGGGAGGCTTGGCATTTTCTCTGTCTCATCCTTCCATGCACTGGTAAGTCCGAATGCACTTCCATGGGTGTGTTACACAAAATCACCATGTGCTTAGATGTGGAGTTGTGTGGGCACAATACATGGATGCACCCACATGCATTGCTTAGGCAACCCTGTACCCTTCTCACCCTCTCTGCCTGCTCCTTGACTGCAAATACATTTTCTTCTACAGGATATGACCATGACTTTTTTTTTTTTTTTTTTTTTTTTTTTTTTTGCCCCAGAGGACTCCAGACTTGGAGTCCCTTCTAAAAAGGAAGTATTCTTAGAATAGGCCAAAGCTAGAGACAATTCAAAATTAAATGTTGCTTTTTTTGAGAACTGTGGGCTGTGTTTCTAAAGAAGAATGAGTGAGATCCTCCGCTGCTGTAACCTGTTGTCACTCTATCAGCTTCAAAGGAAGTACAGCAGTAGCAGGCTCACCTCTGCTCTTTAACCTTGGCAGGGCTGCAAGGCTGATCTTGGCAGAGAGGGCTGGACCACATTTACTGCATGTGAAGTCTGAAGAGTAGTACTGAAAAACCCGTCAGGGAATGTGTTCCTCTCTGCCGCTGTTTTTATCTGTGTCTTTGTGCCATTCAATGTTAATAGCTCAATGCCATAGCATTTATCTCCTATGTTTGGCAATTTGGAGAGTCTGTCTTCCTCTAGCAATTTCATACCTGAATGATAGGTTATTATTCTTCTTCAGAGCCTTTTCATTAGCTTTTGTTTTACAGAGCAATATTTTCCCAGATTCTCCCTTCCTATGGTTTCTAATTCTGCCTCATGACAAAAAAATTATTCTGCCACGCCCCTGGAATACTGAAACAAGCATCACTGCTGAAAGTTTAAAACATTGTCCTTGCACTTGGGCGTGTTACACTGAGCTGTACTGAAGTAAACCCCCATTTGATGCCTCAGGTTGAAATAACTGTCAATACTTTGCTGTTATGAAAGTGATACAGGAGGGTTTGTCTCTGTTTTTAAATAGATCTGCTCCAGGGATGAAGCTGCTCTCAGGAAACGTACCTTGTCTCTGTCGCAAAGGGTTCGAAATAAGAAAGGTTTATTTTCTTCTCTAAAAGGACTGGACACATTGGCAAGAAAAGGAAAAGAAAAGCGACCTTCCATAACTCAGGTAGATCTTAATTGCTGGGGATAGCATAGAATGGTTTGTTTCTCCTGGCGTTCATCCTGCAAGGTGCTATTGGTGCACAGGGTAGAAGACATTTGTCCATCAAACCTGCATCCAAGGTTTCAGTAGGTATGGCAAACTTGCAATGGGATCATCACCTGTGAAGAGTATATGTCTAATTGGGGGGGGGGGGCGGGAGGGAAGGGGGGGGGGGGTTGTGTGATAAACAAGATTGGTGAATGACAGGTTTTGACCCAGTAATTTAATTATCATCAGCATAAGAACATCAGGTTGGAATTTATAACAAAACTTCCCTTCTGGCACATTGCAAACTGTTGGAGAGTGGGGTTTCTTTCAAGACAGCCTCTATGCACACTCCTTAACACAGTGTGCGTTTGGTTGTGGCTGGGATTCTGAAGCACTGTTGCAATTCAGTATAGAGTGACATAGGTGAGTGTTGAAGGGATGAAGAGACTCTGCAAAGACAGACATCTTTGGCATGGCCTCTTAAAGCAACACACGCTTCCTGGAAGTGCATTTTAGCCACCAGGAGAAGACTGTGGTCATGCAGGGAGTCAGCTCTCACTATAAGCAGCTGACAAATAACGCCAGACCAGTTTACTGAAGACTTGGCACAGGTTTGGTGTGCAGGGTCAGGCTGGCTCTTGGGAGAGGGACTATGCTGATGTGTGCCCCCACTGAAGGGCTGCATTGCTGGTGAAACTGCAGCATCTTTTTCTCTTTCTGAAACCAGTGGCCCATGCTTACATTTAGTGCAAGCTCCACACTTCAGGAGTCTGTGTTTTCTCAATAAAAGCTCAGTTATATACAGAACAAAAGTGTGCTGACTTTTTCCTGAAAAAAAAAAGAGTAAATAAGAGCAGAGATGCTTCTTGACAGAGAGGCAGAAGTTACAGGGCTGCACTCTCACTCAGAACACTACTGTTTTTATCCGCCTCTGCCATGTTTGCTGTTGCTCCTGCAAAGCAGTATTTTGTGCATTGTTCATTAGGTAACTTTGTTTCTGTTGTTCCTTGGCCCTTGTTTCTATTATTCACAAAATCACTGATCAGCACTTGAAAATAGGCTGTTCTTGCATGTCTAGTAGTCTGTTGCAGAACATTTAAACAAGCCTATCAGTACATGCCCTGCAATAGACACAGAGAACAGATTTGATGTTGCAAAATAGCACATCAGGATTTTCTGGTCTAGTGGTTTGTTGTTTTAATAGGTAAATATGACTGGCATTAAACTTCTGCCTGTTACACATTTTGGCATATTGATCGAGGTGTGTTAACATGGTGAAATTGATTAATAAAACTCAAGTCTGTCTTACAAAAGAAGGAACTAAAGGAGAAATTTTCCCTAGATCATCCTTTTCACATAACTTCCCCTGTGTTCCCCAGCAGCAGAGTCTGGTCTGGGAGTCCTGCACCTCTATTTCTTTATTAATATGAGCCCCAAGGGAAGGAATGTTATGCCCTTTAGCTCTGTTCCCAGCAGAGCTGATACCTTGCACTGTTTTTAACTGGGTAATACATCTTCTCTTGTGCTTTATAGCCCATGAAGGGGATTCTGTGGAGCTCAGGGACAGGGAATCTTATATCTGTGGCAAGGAGAGGAGGCTCCTGCTGCCCTCCCAGTGCTATTCTGAGCAAAGAGAATGGAGGCCTAATCGCAGGCAGAGGTGTCCCCAATGGGTCTTTACCCTTCTTATTCCAAAACTTGCAACCAGCTGGCCCAAAAGTGTTTTCATTTTCATAGACGAGCTGTCTCTTGATTTTTTTTTTCTTCTTTTTGTAATTAAACATCTTGCAATACAAGGAAATGTAAATGCTGAGTGTTGCCCATAAAAGTGAGGACTTTTTATGGGCATAGCTTGAAAACTGACCCATGAACCTAGAAGATGGCTGAAAAGAGAGACACATCCTTGCTCAAACTTGTGCATATGCACATAATTCTATATCAAAATCAGAATAGGCCAGAGGATAACTTTCTTGTCTCTTTCAGCCAACTGGGTTAAGCAGAGAAGTGGAGGTTACCTCTCTGCTCATTGTGTTGAGATAATTCTGTCAAACACTAGATTAAAAAAAGTGTTGCTTTCTTGACCTTAAGTTCATTTGCCTGAAGCTGGTATGTTTTAATCTACAGTACCCTAGCTTCAAAATCAGATTATATATTCTTGAACATCATTGCATCAGAGAAGTTTTTAATTTTATCTTGTTTATTTTTATGGCATTAATGAAAATGTTCAGAGTTTCTGTGCTGGGATGCTTTTGTAAACATCAATGAAGTGGCTCAGTCTTCTACAAATCAGTTAAAACTGCACTGTAGCAGATGGGAGATGTCTAGGCTCACATTATCCTCAGTTTCTTAAATGCTTATCTGCTTTCTTATGTCTAAATGGTGAACTGTTTTGCCAAATCATAAGCAATAAAATACTTTGATTACATCTGTGGGTGAGACCAGGAAGTTCAGAAGTGGTACCCTTTATTTGCATAGGCAGAAACTGGATTTTGTATGAAATGTAGAGTTTGTTGTTGTCTTAGATCGTCTGAAAGGCTTTTGCAAATACTAAAACCCCCCAAAAGCTCAGCTGTATGTCTGATATTGTCCTAATTTTTTGACTGCAGAAGGAGTTAAAAAATGTTTTTTAAATTTGCAGTTTAGGAGGGTAATGGTATTGCTTGCAAATCTCAATGTATAAAGTGTATAGGTCTACCCTTGTGTTTACACCAGCCTTACCAGTGAAATATCTGTATCCATAGCCATGTATGTGATTAAAAAAAAAAATTAATAAGCTCAGCACCTTTGGGAAATATCAGTTGTTAAATTTCCAAAGCATGTGAGCAATATACATCTCAGGTCCAGCCTTCATCACTTCCAAAGCAGACACAGTAGTCAGCTACTTTCATTACTTAATAGCGTGAGATTTGGGTCAACTATGCCTTTAAAGTTAAGCTAAAAGTTTCAATCAATAGTGCCAAGAAAACTGGTTAGAAAAGATGAAAAACTGTAGGATAGAAGGTTTTAGAAACCAGAAACTGTTATTTGAAATAGTCCCTTGAAGTCATGATGAGATTCGTATCTCACCCTAACAGTTTCCTGAAGAGTGAAATTTATAACTCCAGTATAGTGTATGATTTGAAGGTAAATGACTTCAATCTTATTACTAAATAGTAGATAAGAAAAAACAAGAACTTGTTTTATATGTATGTGAATTGGAATGTGCATGTAGCTTAAAAGAGAAAAACTGCTTAAATTTTCTTTATATGGACAGACTTGTATTTATTTATTGCTTCTAGTCAGAATAAAGCAATAAGAAGTACAAAAAGATCTTTGGGGCTTAGCAGGTTGATATATATTTCTTAATTTAGTTTTATTTTTTGGGGTTTTTTTGCAATGGATTTACCCAAAACAGATAAGATGTAAAGGTGTTTGTTTGTTCAACCTCCTTATTTATCTGTGATATTTTCAATAGGTTTTTGATTCAGCAGGAGGACATGGATTTGCTGGCGTGCAGAATTCAGCCAACTCTGCTGAGGTATGATATGCCTGCTCTCATTCTACATCATCATGTTTTTGAATTCCTGAATGCATGTCTCTAAGGTAATGGTGGGGCTGGTTCAGAGACCCTGAAGAGGTTCATAAAATGTATTTATTGTTAGATGACAGGATTATAACTCTGCCAATGAAACCACTTTAAGTTTCTGAGCATTCATGGTAAGCTTTAAAAAACAAAACCAAACCAAACCCCTAGAAGCTTCTTCACACACTAATGCATACAGTCTGTACACTGTGAGAGAGACTTGGGGCCAAGCTTGTCTGAAAGCATCCTTCACAGCATGGCAAATCATAGGATGGTTTGGACTGGAAGAGACCTTTTTAGGTTGTCTAGTCCAACCCCCTGCAATAAACACGAAAGTCTTCAACTAGATCAGGTTGCTCAGAGTTCTGTCCAATCTGACCTTGATGGTTTCCAGGGATGGGATGAAACCCAAGATATATTTTCCCTCTTTGTCTGCTTCAACAGAACCTTTGTATTTTGAGTTTATGGCAATAAAATCTATGTAGTCTGTGGACCATCCCATCAGAGATTGCCCAAGTAAAAGAGAAGGATGGAGCATCCCTCAGCTGCATTACACAATAAATAGCTGTGATTGATGTTCTCTGATGCCCAGGAGGAGGAGATCTGCTGCTTTTCCCTGCCTGGCTTCAGTCATGGTCTTTCTCCATTCCTTCAGCTTCCATGGGGCATAGTGTTGCATCCCCCAGTCTGGAAGGACATCTCCCACTGACAGCAGCTAATCCTGTAACACTGTTTTGCCTTCTGAAAGTATCTTCACATTTTGTTTGTTCTTCGAAAAAGTGGACTGAAATACCTGAATTCCCTTTGTTACTTGGCCACTTGTCTGTTATTTCCTGGAGTGGGAAACTACTTAAACCAAATCACTCCTCTCTTTTCAAAATAAATTGTAATTATGGGGTTGAAATCAACTCCTGTAGAGAACACCTTACAAATTTCTCCAAAATGTACCGTTGTGTGTGGTGTGACATAGCATCCATGTCCCATCTCAGAGACAGCAAACACAATTCATTCCTGTTCAAACATGCTGAAATGTGGAAAGGTTTGCCACATGAGGAGTGACCAAATCTCTTGGACGCAGCCCCTGAAGGTTTCTCCTGAAGGGCTGTGACACCAGTCCCTTGGTTAGAGGCCAACCCCCTCGGGACTGGGAGGTTGATGGAGCTGCCTTATGCAAGAGGGTCTACTGTGGTTCTCCCATCCTCTGGCCTAACAGGAGCATTTACTCCTCCTGAACCCTTCTGAGGAGACACAGAAATTTTTTGAAGGCACTAGGGAGCAGACAGAATGAAATGCTCTCTCTTTGGTGAAGTGTCAGCAAAGAGCTCCTTGTCCCAGCTCTAGATAAAGCAGCCTTCTCCAAATTCAGGCAGGGGCTCACAGCCCTGTTCCCCAGGTAGAAGGGAACCATCAGAGGTGGCTGCAGGTTTTAGGCCAGAATTTAAAAATTTAGCAGGGTTGTCTTTCAAGACTAGAAAAACCCACGCAATTTAGGTGCTGAGCAGAGCTCTGGAGCTAGAAAAACATTTTTTTTCCTTATTATTTCAACCCTATTTCTGAACCTTTTTTCAATGGGTACTAAATACAGCGTGGGCATTTTTAAGATCCTGACATTTTGGTGAATCATACAACAACTCAGAAATGATTCATCATAACTTTGAAAACCGTTACTCTGGCATCAGCCTGGTTTCACTGGCTGATTTAAAATGAAAAAAACAAACCCAAAAGCAGCATCAAAACTTTTATGAAATGCTGTCTGTGGAGGGTAGCAAATGACAAATAGTGAAGTCTGCCAGGGTAGCTGTATTTTCCCTGAAAAGGATGATAAAACCAGAGGCAAATAGTGGGAGGAAATTATAAAGTATCCTATTGGTCCTGCAGCAGCCCTGTGGCACAACATGTGACAGTCTGCAAATCCTGGCACCTCTTTCTGGAAAATTGGATGGGTTGTTATAACTTCATGTGGCAATGAATGAATGAACTATTGTGGAATTGGTCACTGCAGGCATAACAGGAAAAGAAAATCTCTTTTCATGTCAGATTTTCTGAGATGGAAAATGTGGATGAAGCAACGGTTCCTTGACTGCAGTTAAGGAGCACAGTCATGTTTAATAACAGAGGAAAGTTTATCTCAAATTGTATGCTTGAGCATCAGTGTACATGGCAAGGAAAGGATGTAGCTCAAATTGGCTGTAGAGCTTCTGTCCTGTTATAAAAGCTTACATCAAAAGGTGGCCTTGAACCTATTTCTCATCACCTTAATCCTCTGTGTTATGAGGTTATGGTTTTTTTCATCTCTGGCAATAGTGAGATTTATTTCGGTTGCACAGATTTGAAGTGCTAGTGTTGCAGGGCAATAAACCATTGTTAGAGATGCAAGCCTCCCTTGCTGAGGCAAACATAGCTTTGGTTTTCCCTGGAGGAAGCCACCAGGGAAATTCAGCCTGACTCATTTGTGCTAATCTCTCGCAGCCTTCCCGCCTTGCCCCCTTTCTCCTTTCTGTTATTTACACTGTGGAGGTAGGTCAGGCTTCATTCTCAGGCAGTTGATTTAGTGCTGAGAGGACTACGGTTCCACAGGAGTGATCTTCTTCAACATCAGCAGGTTACGAGCAGGCTGTACCTACAGCCGCCAAGGTCAAACTTCACCTGGTGTAGATTTCAACACTACCTTAATTGCAGTATGTAACACGACTCCTGCTATGTGTAAGTTGGTGGATTTCAGTCGGATTTCCATCACCTGTGTTAATTGTAATTTCATGTTCAACTAGTTAAAAGGGATGGTTGAGCAAGACAGACAAGATTAATGAATAGACTTAGTTCATTAATATTATTCCACCAAGCCACTGTTATTCTGGCGTCACATTATTACTGTGCCACAGTCTGGGCTGTCTGTAACCTGAATTTCTGCATTGTTTGGTAATTACCTGGATAAGGGTTGCTTGCTTCATCATTTTTATAGCCACAGTTGTTATTTGCTAAAGGAAAATAATATTGGTTTCTCTGTTGCTACTGACAGATTGTTGTCAATAACTTTGTTGCCTGCAGCAAGGGAAAGAGTCCCTGTGCAGCTTTTACAGCAGCTTTTAATTGTGGTGTGCTGCTGGGCTTGTGTCCTGATGGAGAGGGGGCAGACCTGTGTAATCAAGGGTCTTTATGTAGGCAAAAAATCTCCCCCAGCCCAACAAACAAACAAACAATACTAATAAAAAGCATGAATGAGGTAGGGATGCCTGAGAACAGTTCGGGATATCTTAAGATATTCCTTGGGTGGAAGTCTTGCCACTCCATGGAGTTATTGTCCCTTTCCAGTGACTGCATGGGGAATCAAGGGACCCCATCTGCATAAACTTAAATGCCTTGATGAAGGTAATTAAGTGATGTGCCAATAGGCTGACCCAAATAATATATGAAACTCCAGATTCTGAACAGCTCTTGGTGTTAGTCTTCTCCTTGCATGGTTTTCTTTGAAACATGCAGCCTGAAGTGCAGTGCAGGAGAAAATGTGAAAGTGAAGGGTGAGAAAGTGGCAGAGAATTTATTTAGGACTGATGTTATTGGATCAAGCAGAGTAGCGTTGGAAAGAGGGAGAATGTGGAGCAAAATGGTAAACAGGCAAACACCCTCTGCTGCCAATGAAACATGATGTTCTCAGACTGTAAATAGAATAGGAGCGCTTTATTCCTTCTTTAGTTGTTTATGTTGTTATGGCTAGCCTTGCTCCACAGTGCTCTCTGCTGGAATTTTGTTGTCATTTTCTGTCAAAATGACACTAATTCTATTTATTTGACTGTTTATTTATTTGTTTATTTATTTACAGAGTTTTTTTACATGTATTGGTTAGGTAAAATTGTAATTGTCTGTTCTTCTTAAAGATTTATTTCCACTGTGATATAATATCAGGGAGCTACATATTTCCACAATCAGTTAAATCAGTGATTAGTATGAGATAAAGGCATGAAATTCCATAGTGGGAATGCACAGCAAGTTCAATCCAAGCTCTAGAAAATCAGGTCTTCAATAGTGAATGAGAGCAGGTAACAGAACTCTCTCCTTGGCTTGCCATGGGGAAAATACACAGCACTGTTTCTGAATACATGGCCACTGCAAACTGCTGATGTCATTGCACTTTTTTGTTTTGCTTTCTTTTCTTTTGCTTTTTTAACATCCATGTGTGTTATACCTTTCTCCCTTATTTCCAGCAGCAAGTCGATGATTTTTTGAATGTCTACTGCTCAGTGCCCGAGAGCATCCAGAAGGAGAATGCTTGGGAGACGCAGACATATGTTCATTTCTGTGATGGCCAAGCAGTGGCACTGACACTCAAGCCAGAGCACAGGGTGGAGGATGTTTTGTCTTTGGCATGCAAGGTACTTATTTTTCATGCACAATTTCACCTTGTAAATAGCTGCAGTCTCGAAAAGCGACGTGGTATATCAGTGGCTGTGCAAATAGGGAAAGCTGTGATAAGATTATCATTATATATAATAATAATGACATAATACATAATAAGCATCTCCCTGTATCTGTCTCAAGGCACATTGCTCTGTTTCCTTCATTGTGGTTTTTAATGCTGTAGCCAAGGCAGCAAGGCTGTGGAAAGGTTTTCAAAAAGTGATGCTGGAGACAGCCCACGGGGCGTACTTTGAGAGCAGTGACAGTGTGCCAGGTAGTCAGCCCTGGGAAGTCTCAACACGTGTCCACTCTGTGTTGTCCTTGTAGCAAACCCCGTTGTTCTGTACAAATTAATCAGAGGAGCAACAGGGACTGGTTGAGTTAGAGCCAGGAGATTAAGACGTTTAAGACTGCTGTGACAAACGCTATGGTATAGGTTTGCTTCTGAAAGGACCTTTTTATGCTTTTAATTAAATGCAAGCTCTATTTGTGAATATCAAAGAATGAGTTCGCTTGTGAAAGTCAATGCTGGCAATTTGAGAGGGAATGCTATAGATCATGGATCAAAAAACTGAGTCACAGGTTGAAGGTAAAATAGAAATACCAATTTTAGCTACAGAGAAAACACAAGCACCTCTGGAACATTGTAACTTACCTAACATTTCTGCCTCCATACCTATTAGTGCTTGAACTTAGCTCTATAACTTCACTATTCGAGTCACTTAAATTATGCTAAACAGCTTTTTGGGAAAAATAGCTCCTTACTCCCAAGTTCTGTTTTCTGGCCAACTAGTAAATGTATTTTTATTTTTTCACAAGGGGAGAAACAGAAGAAAAAGGAGTCCTGTGCCAGACAAGATCCGGCTGTAGCTTTTGGCATAGGTTATGGTGAATTTCCCTGTGAACTCATTGAACTGGCTTGAAGTTAATGAATTTTGAGGCTTTGATGGAGGAAAGGGCCAAATTTAATGGCTCTTTTCATGTGCTAATATTGGGTGGGAGGGAATAAAAAAAAAAAGCTTTTAACAATCCAGAGTAAACTATAGTTTTTAAAATCAAAATAAGCACTCTGATTTAGGCAAGTCCCAATGCGTCTCCAGGGCATGATTCAGAAGAAATTTTCTTCTTGTGGCTTCTCCCGGTGGAGACTGAGTCCTTGAGAAAATGTTTAATGTTTGGCTTTACGTTTAAAAACTTGGCTGTACCCTGTCAGGCCGAAGGGATTGTCTGATACACGACTTGGCCACCAGGTGGCAGGGAAGAGCCAGAACAGGCTGAAGTCCTTAGGGAGCCGTGCCAGACCCCTGAAGGGGGAAATAAAATTTATAAAAGTAAAATTAAGTTGAAAAGGAAATTCCTTACCTCTCGTTCTATCATTCCAAAATATTTGTAATTGTAGTGCTGAGTTTTAATTTTCATTGTCTGTATCGCATGAAAATTTAGTTTTAAATTCCTTGATTTTTTTCTTAAATGTTTTTCTGTTTTATTTTGTCTTTCTATTCTGTGTGTAAAGCTTTTCATAAGCATTCTCTAATGCTGAATACTTTCTGCTCATCTATCCTGGTTCTTTTCCTTCTTACATTTTCATTCTGCTCTGGTGAGTGTAAGGAATCTTTCTTCTTAACAGAAAATGTTTGAATGCTATGTGGATAAGGCTAAAGTTCAGAAGAGCTGTTAGGATTTTGTTTTTCCCCTTCATCCATGCTTTATGAGGTTTATACTTTTCTAATTTCTGTTTTCCATCTGAGGTTTTTGGATAGCGCATATAAAACAACTTTTGCATTTGAATTCAATTTTTCAGGATACAGAACACAAGTAACTTGGAAACTGCCACATGTAATAAAATGTCAAATTTACTACCAGTTGCTCAGTAGAGTTAGATTTTGTAAGCTGCTGAAATGTGTTAAAGGGTTAAATAACCCTCAGGGAGACTGTCAGTCCACTTCTTTGGAAATGTTGCTTCCTTCCATTTTAGAACTGGTGGTCTATTAATATGCTAAAATGAGACGTTTTGTGCCATGGTCTCACCAGTATTCTGATTTTTTCACAGCCTCCCATCAGGGGCTCAGCACTTTCAGACTAATATCTTTTGGGAATATCCCTATTTCCCTTTGGTTTCCTGTTGAGACAGGATCTTTGCTTTGACCTCATGTGGTAAAACAAAAAAATAATAGGGGAAACTCTCTGATCGTAGATGAAACCCAGCAATAAAAATAAAATCTAATAAAGGTAAACCCTTAGGGAACCTGCTTGCCATCCCATCCCCTCTCCTGACTGCCCATATGTGTACACACATTTTCTACATCAGAAGCAAAAGCTGCTGAGCAGAACTGAATCATTAGAAGCAGTCATAGAAAAAGGTGGTTGCAAGTGTTCAGTTCAAAAGGACAGAAGACTGTTGAGATATCTTTGGAAACATATATTAGTGTTCAGTTAATCTAATAGCCAAGACATAGTGTTTATGTAAAGATTTGACAGGATCCTAAGGCAAAATGGAAATATCACTGTAACCTTATATTTTAAGCAATGCATCTAGTTTTGTTTTTACTACAAAAACAGGTAGAAAATTACTTTTTGAGATTGCTTTTTCATGATTTTAGATGCTTGTTGTGTGTGTGTCGCTTCTCTGTCTTCTAGGATTCTGGAAATAAATGATGAATTCTAAACTCCATTCTTTTTCTTCTTTAGATGAAACAGCTGGAGCCAAGACACTATGGCCTACAACTCAGAAGACTGGTTGATGAAAATACTGAGTATTGTGCTCCTGAACCGTATGAATACATAGTAGACCAGGAAAGTGCAACTCCTTTTAGATAAGGTTTTGTGATGTCTGTAGCTGCAGTTGAGTTATCACCTACAAATGTGAGAAATTTAGATCTAAAATAAGGTTTTAAAGTTGTTCTGGGACTGCATTCTGTCATTATGGTTCACAGTTCTGAGTAGCTAGGCACTGCGAACACTTTCTTCAATAGATGTTTGAAGATTTGAATGAGGCTTTTAGTACAAAAGTGAAGTGTACAAGTAAAGTGTAAAAGTAAAGTACAAAAATAAAGCTTGCACTCCAGGGTGGGTTTTTGGTCTTTAGCTTTAGTCCCACTCCCAGTGATGCTTACACAGTAATAAAGTTCTCTCTGTAAAGACAGCAAGTCTTGATGCAAAGAGTATTGTGCTTGTTTCTCATGCTGTGTCTGGGGTTTGATGCTTGCATTTTCCTTATTTTGTTGACTTCTGCTACTGTTCTTTTTTAACAGGTGTATGATGAAATAGAAATTTGTCCATTAAATGTTTATCATGTTCATCTTACCAAGACTGAAAACATAAGCGATTATGGTAAGCTCTCAGGAATTCTTTTCATTCTTCTCATTGCTTGCTTTCTCTCTTTGGGACTTTTTTGTTTCTGAGAGCAGATAGAGCCATCCTTGATAGCTCAAAGTGTGAGTTTGCAAAGAACTTGAGGCATTATAACAAAGGCCCAAACTGATTGTTTTACACTAGCAAGTGCATTTCTTGTGTTATGGAAGGGTCCACTTTCTAATTTTCCTACAGTGGCCAAATAATTGAAGCGTGGGCTTGTCTGAAAAATGGATGTCCTCTGCCAGGACTACTGTAAGTGCTCTCAGTCAGGCAATGGTCAAGGTCTGCTGTTTTTTTTTTGTAGTGGGATCCTGTGTTGGCACAGTATCAGAAGTGTACTTTGGAACTAGTTCTAACAGGCTTTTTGTCCATGGGAGGTAGTTATGCTTAGGAATAATTACATATCATGCAAGGATACCTTTGTAAGGCAGCTTTGTGCTGTGCTTTAGCTGCAAGTCAGTTCTAAATTATTATTTTCTGACCTTTCCTACTCATTAGTCTAGTATAGTTTGCTGCTTTATAGTTTGGGTTTTCAGTTTTTGGAATTGCTTAATTCACCTCTGTGTCTGATGGACACTCTGCAGAACTCTTACTGTAATGATGGGCTGTGCTGTGTTATGGAAATGTCATGGAAGTGAGGTAGAAAATACTTTTTTTGAAACATTTTTTTTTACAGCAGAGCATGGCATTTTCTGGGAGTTGAAAAGTCTTACTAATTTTAACAGGCCTTACAATGACTGGGTAACCATGTGACAATTACTGTATGCTCTATGGGTGTGTTCTCATGAGAAGTATCTTCCTTCTCATGTAAAGTCTACTAAGTGCAGAAAATAAAAGGGAAATGTTCCCAAGAAAGCTTATTTGATTTAAACCCCTTTTACTTCAGGCTTTGCTGTCACAGCCCAAGTTGCTGAAAATGAGCATCTCACCCGTATCTTTGTAAGTGATGTTCTCCCTGATGGACTGGCATACAAGGAAGGTATTGTATCCTGTTTGTGTTTAAAACTATTCTTCATTATCTTTTTTGAGTCCAAAAACTTGAAGGAGCTTTAGTAATGCTGTCTGAAATGTTTCTTGGCTTTTACTGTTCACAGTTTTCTTTCCTGAAGACCATGGAAAGTATGTAATAGCAGGAAAAATAGTGTCCACAGAGTAACTGAATTATCCTTTCAGTGTGGTGGGGACACTTCTTTTTCACCCTTGGAGACATAGTCAGTGTTCAGTCATCCGACCGAGTGCTTTTGCACAGAGGAGCAAACTGGAGAAAGAGTTCATCTCACACTAGGGAGCTTCATGGGCTTGATCAGCTTCTGTGACCCATTGTTTCCACTTTTGCTGGCAAAAGGCCTTCCTCCCCAGAATAGATTTCTGCATAAATTTCTGTGAGCACCTTCCCACTGTGCTGCTCAGAAACTGTGCCTCTCTTCATCGGCACATGTGAGGATCACGTGGGTTCTGCTGTCTGAAAAATAGTCCCAGAGAAATGGAGACAGAGATAATAATTTGCTACCTGATGGTAATATCTACTTGGTTTTGCTGACTTAGAAAGACAGCACTTGTCACTGATTAGATTTATATAAAAGCTGATAAAATTTTCATCCTTAGTTGTTACAGCTTTGCATGAAAAATTTGATCTGCATGATGAGTGCCTTGTTCTTCACAGATGATGAAATATGTGTTGTGGTGCTGTATAGTGATGGTATCTGGTTGTGAGAGGTGCCTCTATTCTAATCTTCCTGAAAGCTGTGTTGCTCTCCCACCCACCCAATTCTGTAGCATCTTTAAGCAAAACCAACTTGATTGCTGTACTGAGGGTAGCACCTATCAAATTAAGCAAGCATGTGGTCAATCTGTATAATTACAGCAGATGTAAAGCTCCCATAGTTTCTAAAGAACTTGTGGTAGGATTAGGCTATTTGAATTCAAACCAAAAAGATAAAAGGCAAGCCAGCATAAGGTTTGGGTTGTGACCCTTTTTATATTATATTACATTACATTACTTTTTTTTTTTTTTTTTTTTTTTTCTCTCTCTTTCTTTCTTTCTTTCTTTCTTTCTTTGCTTTCACATGCTGCCAGGGCTCCGAGTAGGCAATGAAATCCTGAGCATAAATGGAGAGGCTGTGTCTGATCTTGATCTCAGGCAGATGGAGTTACTGTTTTCAGAGAGAAGTGTAATGCTTACAGTGAGAACGAGCCACTGCGGGACCCAGCAACCCTTATGTGTGTCCTGGTCAGATGGTGACATTTCCAAGGACCCAAAGAATTTGTTGCCCCCTCCAAACCAGTCACAACTTCTGGAAGAGTTTCTAGATAACTTCAAAAAGAGCGCAGCAAATGGTAAGAAACTGTCAATAATTCTATTACTTTCACTCACTTCGAATTATCACTGTTTTTTAAAATTCAGTCATGATTAAAATTATGTTCTTGCCTGTTGCCCTAGCTTTTGTGCTTTTCAGTGTTTGCATTTTGTTCTCACGCAGCTTTTAGAAAACAATGTATATTTTTAGAATTTATCTTTGTTTACATATTTCTTCTCTGAGAGGAGAAAGGTGACTGATGGTAGTCTTCACCAACAAGGTCAACGAGGTGGCAACCTAGGTAGCCAATCTTGTGCCTTCTGAAAGAATTGTGTATATAAATAAAGTCAAAAAATTAAAGATAGAACTTTCCTGCTGACCTTCTTGCTGCCTGCCTCATCCTTTTGTGTCCCAAAGTGTGACACTTGCCTTAAAACAAACTGTTTAAGTTCCATTTGTGCTCAATATCTGTCATTATTTTTTAGGGAACAGAAATGGAACAGAATATGATTACGTCTGCAGGGAAAAGATAATATTTTAATCTGTTTGTCTGTACTATCCAGTATTATCAAGTGTTCTCTTAACTGTTGTGTGTTATCTTGAGTATCTCCAACACATCCATTTCCCAGGCATCAGTGTTTGAAATGGTGTGATGGCTTTCAGAAGCAGAGTATTGTTCTGTGTTTGCCATGCTTTCTGTGTGGCTAAATACCACCTACGTTAAGGGTGTCTTCAATGCAATAGTCATCATCACCTCAGAAAGGAGTCATTGAGCTCTGTTTCCATCCAGTGATATTGTGCTCCTGCTGGGTACAATAACCACTGTGTAGAATAAAGCCTATGAGAAGAGATTTTATGGGTAATGTTCTGCTTCTACCTGCTCACATTCCTTACTCAATGTAATGCCACTGCTTTAAGCACTGGGTGGAGGATGTATCCTAACAGTGCTGTGTCAGGCTGAGAGCCTGATGGGTTGCCATGTGAGGAGCACCAGGCAGAGAAGGTGCCTATGGGGTAAGGAATGCTCCTGGATGACATCACAACCCCCAGCCCCAAGGAGATGCCAATGCCCACTGCTGGGTTGCCTTTTCAGCTGGAAATGGGAGGTGGCACATAGAGGGGCTCTGCCACAATGGGTGGAGGTGAGCCATGGACTCCCTTCCCTTCCTTTATCTGATGTTACTTCACTGGAGATTCACATCTTGTGATAGCAGAACACTTATGAATGTCTGTCTGAAATAGAAAGTACGTGGGGCTTTGCTCCCTTTTCTTCCCACGCCTTGACTATTTTTCAAACAAGATAGAAGCAAATTTAATGAGCTTTACAGTGTAAAAGGTGCAGTTTTGTCGCTCTGCCTCTGGAGGATGCTAGTAAAATTCTGCAGGAAAGCCAGCCAGGATGCAGTGCTGTGTGAAGGAAGCAGGAAGAGATACAAAAAGAGATCGCTGATTTTTGCATAAAATTACAATGACGAGTGTTTTCTGATTGGAATTTTTTTCGTAATTAAAAATGGGAGAAGAGGAAGAATCACATAGGAGTAGTTGTTAGAATGGATTTAATTATAAAGCAATTTTATTAGGCCATCTTTTGAAATTAAAAGAAATCTGAATACGAGATTTGTGATTCAGTAAGTAACATCTCTCTCAGGGGCCTTATTTCAATTTAAAATGCCATTAAATTGACTAGTGGCACATAAAAGTTAGTGTCATAAACCAAAAATTATGATAGAGCTAATTAATTACATAATTATATCAGGGCTATCATCGAGCTTGTCGGCTTGATATCATAAGCCAGCATTACCTCGAGTATTCAGTGTAATAAATGTATGTGCCCATTCACTAGATTCCTCATTCCTCGGGGATAAATTTGCAACCTGTGCAAATATTCCATTATAATAGGAGATTACTGTAGTATGTATTATACTTTAAGTACTAGTGGATAAAGGGACATAGTATATTTGCTTTTATGCTAAATGCAGTTAAGGAAGATTTATTTTATTCTGAAAGGGAACAAATAGTTCTAAATTAAGCTTTGTGAGAAGAACTTTTATGTTAATTGAATTCAGTGCTTAGTGTCTGATCACCTGATCAGTTCAAATGGAAACAGAAGAAAATGGCATTACTTTGAATTAATAGATAATCATAAAGGGTTTAACTGTTCTGTGTCCTGTTACTCAGGAATTGAATAAGATTTTAGATTAGTAGAGGGGATATTTAATGATCTAAGCAGGGATTTGGAGGCCAAGGACTCTTAAATTCCTATCTAGTCTTTAGGAAATTCACAGAATCATTAAGGTTGGAAAGACCTTAAAGGTCATCGAATCCAACGATTGACCAAACGCCGCCATGTCAACCAAACCATAGCACTCAGTGCCACATCCAGTTGTGGGGATGGTGACCCCACCACATCCCTGCACAGAGCATTCCAGTGCCTAACTGCCCTTTCAGTGGAGAAATACATCCTGATGTCCAACCTGAACGTTCCCTGGTGCAGCTTGAGGCCATTTCCTTTTGTCCCATTGTTCTCTGGGAGAAGAGGCTGACCTCCACCTGGCTACGCCCTCCTTTCAAGGAGTTGTAGAGAACAACAAAGTCTCCTCTGGGCCTTCTTTTCTCCAGGCTAAGCACCCCCAGCTCCCTCAGCTGCTCCTCATAGGATTTTCTCTCCAGCCCCTTCACCAGCTTTATTGCCTTTCTCTGGACTCTCTCCAGCCCCTCAATGTCCTTCCTGTAGTGAGGGACCCAAAACCGAACACAGCACTTGAGGCACAGCCTCACCAGTGCTGAGTAGAGTGGGACAATCCGTGCCCTGCTCCTGCTGGCCACACCATTGCTGATCCAGGCCAGGATGCCATCGGCCTTCTTGGCCACCTGGGCACAGCTGGCTCATGTTCAGCTGCTGCTGACCAGCAACCACAGGTCCTCTTCTGCCAGGCCACTTTGCAGCTACTGCTCCCCAGCCTGTAGCCCTGCATGGGGTTGTTGTGACCCAAGTGCAGAACTTAGGACTTGGCCTTGTTGAACCTCAGCCCACTGGTCCAGAGACCCCTCTGGAAAGCCTTCCTGCCCTCCAGCAGATAAACACTCCAACCCAATCTGGTGTCACCTGTGAACTGACTGAGAGTACACTTGATCCCCTCATCCAGATTATTAGTAAAGATGTTAGACAGGACTGGCCCCAGCACTGAGCCCAGAGTAACACCACCCATGACTGGCCTACAGCTGGATGAACTCCCTTCACCACCACTCTCTGGGCCCAGCTTTCCAGCCATCTACCCAGGGAAGAGTGAACTCATCCAAACCATGGACTGGCAGTTCCTCCAGGAGAATTCTGTGGGAGAGAGTATCAAAGGCTTTACTGGAAGACAGGTTGGCTATGTCCATAGCCTTCCCTCATCCACTGGTTGGGTCACCTCATCATAAAAGGAGATGAGGTTGTTCAAGCAGGACATGACTTTCCTAAACCTCTGCTAGCTGGGCCTGATCCCCTGGTTGTCCTGTTTGTTACTGTTCTGTCTACTTGGGTTGAGTTGAGCGAGTTGCTCTTAAGGCCACAGTTATCAAAAATAATTTCTAACATTTGCCTGTCCATATTGAGTCTGTTTTTCTGAAGTAGCACCTTTGAAAGTCAGTTAGTGCTGGAAGAGGGGACCTTTTTTAAAAAATCAAGCTCAATTTGGCTGAAGGTACTTATCAGGAGTTAAAATACCTCAATGCTTCTGCTGTTGCCTCCCTGATTTTAGAAATTAACCCTATCTAGAGTGCTATGAGGATTAATGAGCTAGAATTAACAAAGCGATTAGCAAATGGGAATTTTCAGCACTGAGTCACATTGTAATGCCCTGCCTAGTGGTTGGTGATGACCACCATGCAAAAGCAAAACAGAACTTACTTAAAATCACTGGCTTCATATAACTTGGACAATAATAGTTTGTCCACATTTGTTTACAGTTTTGTAACTGTTTGTCATAACTCTGATGAATGCCTTTTCCTACATACTCTGCTGTGTTGAGGATACCCAATTATACCTTGTGGCAAACCTTGGCATCTTTTACTGTACAGAAGGGAAGTGATTGACTTTCTCCAAAGCCACTAATTCTGCCACTCCTGAAAATCATTCCCAGGGAATTTTTGGTGAGAATGATTCATTTTCTTCAAGAGGTTGTTATACCCTTGTAGCTGTATTTTGGACCTGCTGTGGTTGTATCACTTGATCTCCCACGTGACACCACTATGTTCCTGCTTCTTAGCTGCTTGGCGAGTAATAAGCTTATCCTGGAAAAGAAATGAGATTATGTACTTTTAAAAAATGCACTCATAAACGTGGAGCAACCAAATTTGCTCCAACCTCCAGTGCCAAGGAAATTAAAGAAATATTTATGTAGAATTAAAAAATGAGGAAATTGGACTGAAGTTCTTACAGCTGTGGAGCAAAAGAAAAATAAAATGGAAAAAAATGCCTCACTTTAAGATGACATGGATATTTGAGGAATAAACAACAGAGAAGGCACAAGAATTGAAAACTATATTTAGGGCAAAGCTGTGTGGGTTTATGGTATATCTATAGTTATAGGCAGGAGGTAGGAGCATTAGTAGGTGTGAAAATCCATTGCAGAGTGTTAGTTACTGTCAAAGTTGGACAGTTTTTCTTTTTCCTCAGCAAGTGTGTTTTTGCAAAAAAAAGCTGTTGTTTTGGGTTACTTGACACTATTGAAATCAACCCTAATTTGTAAATAGAACTCTGTAATTAAAAAGCAAGGAAAAAAAAAAGGTGGGGGATGGCAGGTTGGAAATGCTTTAGCAGGTTTTCATGATGAAACACTTCCATCTCTGAGGGTTAGAAAGTTAAATGGGAAAGAAACCACTTTAAAAAAAAAAAGACAAAGGAAAGAAGAAAATTAAAAAGTAAAAAATAAATGGACATATTGTTCCTGTGCTCCATGTTGTACTCCTCACCTGTGGGGTAGGGTGGTTACCTTCTGTGCAGGGTCTGGGCTCTTGTCTGGCCTGTCTTTCTGGAAGCATAGTCCCAGGAGCAGTGAAGAAGTCTTGGGTGCTGCTGACAAGAAGGAGGCTTGCTCCTCCTCCTCTTCCTCTGGCCCCATAGCACTCCTCCCACCCCTGTGCTGGCAGCAGCTCTTGCTGCAGCCCCTGCAGCTAATCAAGGAGAAATCTTTCTCCCCAGGCCCCGCAGGCTCAGGGAGTTGAACTGATGGGTGCAGAGTTCTGACAAGGGCCAAAGCCAGGTAAGGAGGAGGAGGAGCGGGGAGCAGGCAGGTACCAGGGAAGAGCTGGTTGCAAGGAGAGCTATTCTTAGAGGTAGAAAGATCTCTTTCAGTTGAGCTGCCCACAGAACACTGCTGTAGCCACTTTCGAGCAAGGGTTTTGCTGTCTGCTTTCCTTCCTCTTGCATTGATGGTTGGGCAGCAGTGTAGTCTGGGACATGCTGGTTTGAGTCACTCCTGCTGAAGCTATTTTGTGCTGTATAAGGCATGGCTGGAGTCAGGGAGGGAGAGAGTCAGGCTTCGTGCTTTTCGACAAATGGCTGGGCTGTGTGCTGGAGAGGAGCAATTACATTTTAGCTCCTGTTCTGCTAAACGTTGAGATATTTTTGCAAAGTGTCAGTGCTTCAGGAGGAGGATCAGTGGTTGGAATCCTCACATGGAACATGGCTCTTCTGTTTTCCAAGACATGTGCAACATCTGATTGTAATCTTCATAAGCGCCCACAGAAGCAAAGCACATCAGTTGGCCACAAGTTTAATTTTTATATGACTAAATTATTTTAAAAATATGACCTTAATAATAACAAGTGATTTAGATTCAATTCCAAGGTACTTTCTGTTTTAAATGCACTTTGCTAGGTGTTCTACATGCCTCTGTAAAGTGTAATTACAATTCACTGCTTCTCCAGAAAACTTTGCTCCATTCAGCTTTGTCAGATACCACTGAGGTGAGGGAGGAAAAGGAAGGCAGGTTGGCTCTGCTGCCAGCTCTCTCTCGGCATGTCACTGTGCACACCTCTCCACATAGCACCCTGTACATCCTCTTTCAGCCCCAACCTACCCCAGATATCCGAAAGACCTGTGTGTCCTTCTTAAGAGAAGAGATAAAGTTAGGAGGATGTTGACACTAAGGTGGCCTGTAGCTTTGGCAGCTGGGGGCTGTGCCTGGACCACTGGCTCAGACCACTCTGCTTCTTGCTATTTGCCCATAGTTTTTTTGTAAATGCCTTTAGTGTGTTGCAGAAAGCATTTAGTAAGCTAAAGTAAAACTTTACTGAAAAGCATTTCTAAAATAACTTTTAGTTCTGCCCAAATAAGGTAGTTTGTTTGTCTAGATGCTGTTTCAACATATAAGTTCTCTTCGTTGTGCTGTAGGATATCTCCTTCCTTGTGCTTTGTGTGAGAGGTATCAAAGAAATCTGGTTTTATTCTTTCACAGGAAATTTCTTTGAGCTCAGAAGAGGTGAATATTGCTTCTTAGCTTCTTGAGTCCCAAGGATACCCACAGTCCTGCTAGATAATGGGCCCTGATCTCTGTTAGTTGAGCAGATCTGCATACATTGCTCCATCTTGCCTGGTGGATCTAATACCAAGTATTTTGTGGTGTAAGGCAATGTACTAGGAAAGCCTCTCTGTAATAGACATGTAGTTGTCTATGCAGCATGACTGCTTATCTGCCTGAAGACAGATGACTCTCCTGGGCTTTCTTTTTCTTACTTATTGCCCAATTCAGTGGGAAACCACATAGATGTGATAGGACATGCTCATCAGAGCAAGCACAAGGGGCAGGCTGTGTGTTGACAGTAGTCTTAGACAGCTGTGGTGGGTCGGCTCCTGCTTCAAGATGTTTGTGTGCTGTGAGCACAAGTGTCTTCGTCGTGCAATCATGAGAATCCCTGGGAAAGGGCTAGGTCTGACCCGTGACAGTACCTGGGGCTGTAGCAGTGTAGAAATCAATTCAGAGAAAGCATTTTTCTCTTCAGAGGCTGTATCCATTAGAGCACTTGTTGCTTGCTACTGCATGTTTTGCAATACAAGTCTTTCCCAAGAATGGCGGTTTAATGAACTCTTGCTGGCACTTGACAAACTGTCCTGTTGGCTTTCTGCTAGATGTGTGTGCACCAAATTAAAAGATTGCTTATGCTATAAAATGCTCTTCGTTGTGCCTTCCTACTGAAAGAGCATTTTGTTCTGCTTTGCTAAATGCTGCTATGATTTAATCCCTGTGAAGTCAGTGGGCCAAAGTTTTTTGTTTTGTTTTGTTTTTTTTTTTCTCCTGGTGTAAATTTCGTTAAACCCTGTATAGCTGCACCTTCTGGCTCAGTGACATGTAGGCATAAATCATCATATTGCCCTTCCTACTGAATTCTGTAGAGTGACAATATGGATAGCAAGGAGGTTTATTAATTATGATAAAGTTAGAGACATCCACATATAGACTAGTGCCGTAGGCATGATTTAAAGCACATCAAACAGCAGATGTTCTGTGTTTCACAGAGGTAAGGTAGGTTGAGTAATGATAAGAACTGTCTAAGCTAGCCACAAACTCTTGTAAACTATTAAGTAACTTTTCCTCTCCTTTTTCCCTTTCTGTTTTCATTACTTTTGTGCCTATAAGTCTGAGATGGAGAAGAAAATTTACTGCTGAGTTGCTATACTTGGAACCTGGGCAGGGCTAGCTCCATTTGTTTCCCAGCTCTCCTCAGTGCAAGTTACCTCTGGGGGCAGCCAAAGCCTCCCAATGTGAACAATCCTGCAGGAGCAGGAAAAACAAGGAGAGGGACTCCTGACAGCACCCCTGCATATCCAGCAGCTGTAGCCTGGAAGACCTAGTGGCAGCAGTGGGTTGCAGCCTTTGCTGACTTAGAGAGGACGGTGGTGTAGAGGACCCAGCCTGGGCACTGCTGTGTCTTCCTCTCCATACTGCAGCCACACATCTCCAGCTGTTGAACTGGAATAGAAGGGTGATGCATTAGCTGTGGCTAACACTGGCCTCCAGTGAGACTGTATGGAAGAAGGCATTTGTTAGGCACTTAAGAAACAAATGCATTTAGGTAACAGTCTGAGAAGCTGGTGTGAAGTGTTAAACTTCAAACTGAAAAGGCTGAACTGCTGTCCAACTGGGAGATACTTGGGCAGAGAAAGTTTAGAATGTTAAATAATCGTATAGAAACACACCACTGAGATGCAGGGGCTAATCAGGCATTGCTACAGAAGTGCAGGCAGCTATTTCCTATTATGTTGCTGATTTGTATCTCCTATAGATAACTTAATGAGCTAATGAGTCAAAAGACTTTGCCTCACCCTGAGCTGTTAATGGACAAAGGAATCTAAATGACTCTGCTCCAGCATCAAAATGGATGTTTCTGTAGCTATTTAGAAAAAAAAAAAAATATAAGAGGGCATAAAGCAGCCTATAGAAAGTCAAACTTGTACAAGTAGGTGGCTGATTGGAGTGAAGCCACCGTTCAGCATGTCGCCCAAAATGTCTTAAGAAAGCTGTATGGTACAAGAATATTTGCATGAACATACTGCCTTTTTCTATACTTGAAAATGTGGAATGTTAAAAGAAGAAGTGTCACTTTCCTCACTGAAGGGTGAGAACAAAGGACAAAGACTTGTCCTGCTTGATAATTTCAGATCCTAGCCAGAAGTAGGAATTTCTCTGTGTCTAGGCAGTATCACATATTCAAATAGAAGCAGCCTGGTTGCATTGTACATTGGGAAGCATGTAAAGCACCTTCTGATGTTTCACAGTTTGCTCCCTGAAGCTAAAACATATGGATGAGAGGGGCCATGAAGGGATTCTTCTTGGCTGGTCTGTAATTGCATGTCTTGTTTGGTAACAATTAGTCTAGTTAGTGACAGGCCTGTAGTAATTCTGTGTTCAAGAATCCTGTCTAGGAAATCTGATGTTATGACAGCTGTATGCTAATTTTCTTCCCAGATTTTAACATATGGAAAGGATTCCTGAATAAGTGTCCAGCTACACTTGAAGCTAACCTGAGAGTATAGCTTCTAGCCAGTCCCAAAATAGGCTGCAAAACATCCAGACCACTAAAAAGTGACAAAAGCCAAAATATCTTACAGAGATTTAATAATTTCTGAATTACTAAATTCAGTTATTTTTATTTGTGTCTTTCTGACGTTCAGTTTTTTAGAGACTGAAGTTACTTTTACTAGTAGATTCAAGTCACGATAATTTAGCTATGAGAATTTGAGCTAGCTGTTATCTGAAGTTAGTTCAAAAGCTTTCAGAAGAACTTGAAAATTTCCTAGGCAGAGAGAGGAAGGTGGTTTTGAATTGATAATAAATTTAATGTTTCACTATCTTTTTAACTGTTGGTTAAAGCAGTGTGAAAGCTGTAAAGCACTGCACAGTTAGTAACCTCAATTACTGCCTGCAAATAAATATGGATTTACTCCAGCTTTGGAATGAATGCTGTGAGTACCAGCTGTGGGGAAAAAATGAACTGGGACTGTGTAATAGTTAAAAACTTACACAGATTCCATGAACTGAGCTAACAGGAACACTCATTTAATTGGAGATTAATAAGAATCTGTACTTGGGGTCCATGATACCTCAGTCTCTGGCCCAAATCCGTTGAGAACCTCAATGAAGATAAAAAGTGAACCAAATTGCTTTGGCTTTCAGCTTGAAGTGGTAGAGAATATGATGTGTTTCCATGGACATTTCTCATCTGTGGCTGCAATCTACCTACCTTGTCTTAAAAATCTGTTTTCTTAATGCAAAAGTTACCTAGAGACAGTTTTCAGTCTAGAAATCAAATGTGACCATAAAAACTCCTCATAAATAAGCTCAGTGTGTAGCAGCCATTTTTCATATGGTGAGGCTTGTACTAGTAGGATGTAAGCATTCAAAAAACTGATTTATTTATTTGCTACTATGACATGCAGAGGAAATAGATGAATAATTAGGTAAAGTAGGCCCTTCTAGTCCACTTTTCCTAGGTGGATATTAGATCTCCACTTGTTACTCGAGCTGGATCATTCTTGTGTCATGGTCTTCGAATTTTTCCTCAGCTGACTTATCACCAAATTTCTAATAATCTTTCTCTGGCCAAAGATTGTTTAGAGAAAAAAAAAAAAACCCTGCTTTTACTTGAAGGCCTTGAAGAATTCTATGTCTCCAAACACCTCTTGATGTTTACCCAGACGTGGGCCTTCATGATGGAAAACCTGGAACATCATGAAGGGTTGGAACAGAAACTCCAGCGTCCTCTTGTATCACTACTTCACTGAACTTACCTGGGTGTATCCCCACAACTTCATCTTCTAGACCCTCCTCACTTTTGCTAGCAATTTTTCCAGTGCAAATGGCCATTGTGGGACAGTTAATGAATCTTCCATGGAATCTTCTATTGCTTTTCTTCTTCCTGCCCATAGTTATTGTGTTCTTTGCAACCTAGAGAAAAATCTAAAGGGCTGTAGAGATTGTGTGGGCTCTGTAATACATACTAACTCGTGGGTGCCCCTTCCATGCTGATCCCAGGGGATAACATGAGCCAAAGAACTGAAAGGACTTATCCTCACATAAGCAGGACATACGAGTTATTCCTAGGTGAACTAGTGAACCCAGAACCCTTCATCTCTCTGGTAAAACTTGGATGCCTTCTTTAACAGAGATTGTGAGAATGTCTCTTGAAAGCCATTCAATAAATTCCTTTGGATCAACTGTTACTTTTTGAAAGATTTCTTGAAGGTTTTCAGAAAGGAAAAGGATACAGAGGAAATGCTTACAGATTTATTTTTTTCAACTTGATTACAGAAGAATAAATATACTGTTGAAAACCTGAAATATATTTGGTTGTATAAAACCGAAAGAAATAAGCACACAACACGCATGCTACCTGCCAGGCTGAACTGTTTAGCTGAGTGCTGGTCCCTGAGGGAGCATTTTTAGAGCTCATTATGCTGATATTTATCTTCTCCAGGCAGTGCTGGAATGGTTCACTTACCACTCCCTGTTTTTCAGTAAATCTGAAGACATGAAGACCACCAAAGCTTTGTTCCTTTCTGAGAGTTGGCTCAGACTTTGGTATTATTTGCACTAGGGAATTTGGAAATATTTGTTATCTTCTCTTGAAAGTTTACTTTTCTCTTGATAGTAACATTGGCTAGAAAAATATGAGAACTGTAAGCTTATCATAATTAACTGATCAGGCTGGCGAATTTGCACAACAATGAAAAATGCATCTTTCCAAACACCTGGCTTAACTTTATTACTCAAATGTAATATCTCATTTCCAGATAAACCATACAGCCAATTATGGAAACTCTCTGTAACAGGGAGTGGGAGAATATCCTACATGCTGAAGATCAGCTGTGTTATGTTTTTATTGGTGGTTTCTGGAACATTTGGGAATTAGGGAAAATATTGAATACATTCTTTCCTAGTGGACAGTCTGGACCTCCTGCAATCCTTTACTGTTGTGGATCCTATTTTTTTTTCAAGCTAAAATTCATATTACTATTCTCAGAAGTAAGTTGATGCCCACTTTATTGCTGTTTTGTATCATCTGTCTGAAATCACTGGACAATACCAGCGTTTAAAAAATGCTGTCAGTTGCTCTGATCTGAGGTCAGGATATCAGTCTTTTACAGACTAGGCCAAGCCCTTGATAACTTCTGGAATGCCAATATATCTACAGCGTCAAACTATTGCAGATTAAAAACTGGAGCAGAGAGGACAGGAAGTGAGAGTTTTCTTTCCCTTTTAAGTGCAGAGATCTACAAACAAGAAAATGATCGGTTTGTTGCAGTGGAGAAGTTAATGAACATCAGAGCTGGAGTCAGCAAGAAACTGGGGTAGAAAAACTGTCGGGGCTCATAACCCACATGCACTTGTGATGTAAATGTTCTCTCTTAGTCATAAACATTCTTTGCAAGGATTTTAAAGCACCAATATTAATGAAACTTGAAATATTTCTTGTGCTCTGCTGAAGAGACAGAGGCTTCTGGCTATTTTAACCTGTGTACCTGTATTACGTGTGAATGTATCTGTGTAATATTTGTGCTATGCTGGTGATAGATGAACCCAGGATAGGAAGGAATTTCCAGACTCAGCATGTCCAATCCTCTGGGTTTTATGGCTTTGGACAACCCTATTGATACATTCATCCTATTCCATTCTAAAAATAGATTGCTTGCATTCTTTGTGCCTAGGTAAGTCTGTTCCTGAAATTTATTTGTGTGATGGTTAAAAGCCAGTCTTCTAATTGCCAGCATAGACATATTCCTGGCCAGTGTAATGACTGATCAGTATCTGCTGGCCTTGGCCATTGCTTAAGTAGCTCTAGCTCACAACTATGTGCTGTCAACCCCTTCTCCAGACTTGCACATTTTTCTTTCATGTTTCCAACTCATGAGTTATAGAAGCAATGGTTCGTACAGGTCCCTGAAACTCTCTTCCATGTGATTTCATTCTAGGACTGTGCCTTCATCTTCAAGGTCATCCACATCTCCTTTATGCATTTCAAGTCATGCTCCTAATTAATGCTCTGTATTAACTTTGAATGATCTGAGTATTTAATTGGAGTACTTAGTATTGTACTTTCTTTGAGATAAATAATGAAAATATCAAATAAAATTAGTCCCTAAACCCACCTTGGACAAAATCTACAATCTAGCCTTTCCCAGGCCTAGGAGTTAATTCACACAAATCTATTCTCATCTTATCTGTTAGCCACTTCTGTCTTGTTTTAATTCCTATCCTTTTAATTTTGGCTAACAATTTCCCTTGGGATATTATAAAAGCTTCTTGTTTCTTTCTTTTTTTTAAAACAAAGTTTCCAGACGATTATTTTTATCCTTTATTTTTGTCTTTAAAAATATTTTATTAAAGGCAGATGTCAGATTAGTTTGACACAATCTGCTTATCCATAATGTGTATATGTTAAATTCCATTTATCTTCACATTTCTAATTTTTCTTTCCTTGACTTTATTGTGAAAGCCTAAGGTTACTACATAGGTTATAGATTTGTATTTTCCAAAATTAGATTACCCCAGCATTCACATTCTTTCTTTAAACATAGCTATTGGATGTTTATCACCAGCTGTATAACCTCATCCTCTTTTCCCCATCATCAGTTGAATAATTCATTAAAATCCTTGCTCCTGAGTTTCAATTTCATATACCAAGTTTTTTATGTTGAGAGCTAAAGTTCAGTCCTCTGCTCAGCTGCTCGAGTGCAGTATGGCTTGCACCCATCTCAGAAATAGTAATTTTCTGATCATTAGTTGCTGTCCTGCCTTACTAACCCTTGTTGATTACAGACATATTTCAGCCTGGTTCAGCCAAGCCCTATGGGACTGGCTTTACCATGGCCTTTAGACTCAGAATCTGTTTGTTGAAGTGAATGTTTGGTGATGTGGTAAGTGGATCAGGTGAAGTCAGGGATACCAGGAAAGATTCACAGCTGCTAACTTAATCAAGCATCTTATCTAAGTTGAGACATGCCTGGGTGCAGTTCCCTCGCCTGATTCCGACAAAACATGTGACTTCATCTCTCTTGCCCTCTCTCTTGTACAGCTGAGGACAGTTATCAAGTAGTGCACAGAGCTGCTGCTCCTCACAGATCTGAAAATGATGCCCTGCAGTGGTCTTAGTTTGTTTTCAAGTGAGAGACTGATTACATTTAGTTTTTCTGTGTTGTCTTCTCATGTAGATGTAGAAGGAATTTTTATTCAATTTATCATTGTCTTTGGAGTGGCAGGTGGAAACACTCCTTCTTGCCATAGCTTGAAAAAAGAGGTGGTTACACCACCTACACAGTGCTTGACATTTGATAACACTTGACATGCTTGTGATGGTTATTTGGCATTTTTTAAAATCAGTGAGAGCAGTCTGAAATGGAACAAGTTCTGATGCATTATGAAAAGAGAACTATGAATAAAGACACAGGATCCTCAGTTCCTACTGTCTCTTCATGATGATTTTGCCTTTGCAGTGAGCAGCTACACTGGTAAGAGCATCTCTGACTTGAAAGTAATTAAGGCTTCTTCGTTAATTAAACAGAAGAAGAGAGATAAGTGACATTTGCATTTGCTGATGGCTTCTTTATGGTAAATGAATTGCCGGATGGTCGATGTTGATGTTTTCCAGTTGATTTCCTTTGGATTCTTGGCTGGGATTGCAGCAGAGATTATTATTGTCTCACACATCTGCTAGATGATGAGTTTCCATTGTACCTCACTGATCACAAACACATGAATAACTTCCACATTCGCCACTTCTATGTGTATCCCTGCATCAACATGGGAAGAAACATTCCCGTAGGCACACAGAACTCTTGGATATGTTGTGTGTGTTTGTTTTTCAAACCAACTGTCCCGTCTGTGTGCTCTGTGCCTGCTTTTAATTGAATGTTGAGCAGTGAGGAACATGAATTAAGAAGTGTGTTTTCTCTCAGTTTTTAGTGGTTACACTATAACCTCTTGAAAGATTGAGTCACTTACCTGCCTGCCAGCAAGACACAACATTGCAGGAGTAATGGCATTCTTTGGTGATGCTGTTGGTAGCTAAAGGTGCTGAGTGTGTTCCTAGCATTTGGTGCTTCTTTGCTTGAAACCAAGAAAAGTATTTAGTATCCGTTCCATGTGATGTAGTTTAAGCTTTTCACAGAGAGGTACTCTTTCCCCCCTGTGCTTTTCTGGGAATCCTAGCATTCCTTGGCTGTTAGTACTTTCCTTGTTTTCAACAAGCTGATTGTATTAGGTTTGTGTGGCAAGTTTTTGGTAGCAGGAGGCTACAGGGGTGGCTTCTGTGAGAAGCTTCTAGATGCTTCCCAGTGCAAGCTGGCTCCAATATGGACTTACCACCGGCCAAGGTTGAGCCCATCAGCAGTGGTGGTAACTCCTCCGGGATATTTAAGAAGAAGGAAAAAAAAACCCATGCATGCTTGCAGCTGGAGGGAGGAGTGAGAATATCTGAGTAAAACAACTCTGCAGACACCAAGGTCAGTGAAGAAAGAAGGGCTGGGACATGCTCTGGGTTCTGGAGCAGACCTTGCAGGCCTTGGTGCAGACCATGGTGAGTTCCACTGTAGCCCATGGAGAACCATGGTGGAGCAGAGATCCACCTGCAGCCTGTGGAAGATCCACACCAGAGCAGATGAATGCAGGAAGGAGGCTGTGACCCCATGGGAAGCCCACGCTGGAGCAGGTTTTCTGGCTGGATTTGTGACCCCGTGGGGGATCCACCCTGGAGCTGTTTGTTCCAGAAGGCCTGTGCCCTGTGTGAGGGACCCATGGTGGAGTAGTTCATGAGGAACTGCAGCCTGTGGGCAGGAGTCATGCTGGAGAAGTTCAGGGAGAACTGTGTCCCGTGGGATAACTCAACACTGGAGCATGGGAAGAGTGTGAGGAGTGCTCCCCATGAGGACAAAAAAGCAGCAGAGACGTGTGATGAACTGACCACAGTTCCCCATTCCCTGATGCCCTGTGCTGCTCAGGGGAAGGAGGGAGAGAAAATCAGAAGCAAAGTTAAGTCTGGGAAGAAGAGAGGAGTGGGGAGAAGGTGTTTTTAACATTTGGGTTCATTTCTCATTATCCTACTCTGATTTGATTACTACTAAATTAAACTAATTTTCCCAGGTTGAGTCAGTTTTGCCTGTGACAGTGACTGGTGAATGATCTCTCCCTGTGCTTATCTTAACCCATGACCCTTTCATAATATTTCTCTCTCCTGCTCTGCTGAGGAGGGGAGTGATTGAACTGCCTTGATGGACACTTGGTGTCCAGCTAGGGTCAACCCACCATGCTGACTTAGGATTTTCTTTTCTGGAGACACTCCTATCTGCTAGACAGGAAAAAAGTATCTCCTCCAGAGGTTCCTGTATCCCAGCTGGAAGGGGTAAACATTTCAACTCACCAAGCTTGAGTGTGTATATAAAAAGGACAGAGAGCTGTACTGCAGCAGAGAAAAAAATATGTTAAACAATTTAAACCATGTTTTGTTAAACTCATTATTATCAGTCCCATTTTTCTTCCAGACAGTTTTATCACAACCATGTCAGTAGAATAAATCAAATGTACTACTGTAACGGAGCTGTATGGGCAGATTTAGCCATGATACATTCACCATTTACTATGCTGGAAAGCCTCTAAAGCAATGATTTCAATGAAGTATTCCATTTTTTCTTAAAGTAGAGAGAAACACAATTCTAGTAACATCAGAATTTTGGATTTTGTGGGGTTTTTGTTGGGCTTTATTTGTTTGTTTATTTCTTTGTTTTTTAATAATGATTTTTAAAAGCCTGGCAGTGCTAGTTTGACCTTCAATTTCAATGATTTTTAGGAACATATATTTCCTTGCATACTTTTCCATCCTCATGTCCAGCAAAGAACCAGAATATTATATACTGGAAAAAAATTGTACTTGCACAGTGATAGCATCTTTCATCATTTTGGGCATATTCTATACAGTTTTATTGCTAGTTTTACCTGAAAGAAATAGCATTTATCCAGCCTGTAAAAGAACACTTTCACGTTACTATTTGTGAACATCTTTGATAAAATGAATTCTATTGTAGAGCTAAATCCAAATTTGAATATTTAAAGAAAATACATTTTGTAGGGTTTGACTTTGCTAGTCCCCTTCCACTTATCACTGGATGAACTTTTTGCTATGTTCGTGTCCTTAAGCTTTGCATTTGTAATTACCTATTCTCTAGGGTAATACTACCTTTTTTTTTTTTTTTTTTTTTTTTTTTTTTTTTTTGAGATGAGGGGCTGGGGTGGGGGGGTGAGCTATGCAGCTGATATTGCTGCTTCTATGCTTTTTGGGAATAGTCTGTAGGAGCAGATCCAAAGGAAATCCCCTTCCACAGGAAAAGAAGAAAGAGGAGACAGGATGTGGATGCTAAACTGATCAACAACCCATACATCCTTCCTTCCTTCCTTCCTTTCTTCCCCCGCCATGTTAGTTCTGCATACAATGCAGGATGCAGTAGGATGTCTTTTTTCACCTTGGATTCTTTCCCTGTAACTTTTTTTAGGTTTTGCTGTTTAAAATAACATTTACTGTTGCTTCTCCATAGTCAGCAGCTCATTCTGCCAACAGCAAATGCTATAAAAATGGGCAAGACTATATAGACCTACCTCTGACAGTCCTGTAGAATACAAAGGTAAAACAAAATGAGGATGAAGGCAGGGAAAGATGGGTCATCTGGACAAGGCAGTACAATATTCTATTTGCCTACTTTGGGTGTTGTTATCCTGATTCATTCTGTTGTTTGCTGATTGTTTTACCCTATTTTCCTCTTCCCACATTTATGGTCTCATGTCATTGCTTGTGTAGCTGAGTTTTACTGCTTCGTAAAGGACAAATATGTTTAATGGTCACTTTGTAAAATCAGGGAAACACATTTTTTTTCTCACTAGCTAGCTACCTGAGACCAAACTCTGGATCCTTTATGCCTTTGCAAAAGGTACATACTGAAAGGGAGAAGGGCATTAAAACCCAGAGGGCAAGTAAAAAGAGCTCAGCTGGCAAACAATAGGAAATAATATCCTTGGCATCACCTTACCCTGAAGAAAATGTTGTTAACAGTCAATTTAAGTTTTAGGGGTTGGCTTACCCAGGAGTTTACAATGGTCGAAGTCAATAGGCAATCGTGTACTCATATACAGAAGAGAGTCTCAAAATTGCTTTAAAAGTCCAGAGGAAAAGGGAAAATTATTCAGGGTTAGTGGAGGAAGAGAGGTAAAAGCATAATAAAATAAATAGACATAATAAAATAAACAGACTCTTTCTTAAGGTCCTAAAGACACTGGATAGCTGGAGTGGAGTTGCATAAAAAGTGTTTTTTCTGCAAAAGTGATAACTCCTGGGGTATTGCATGTTACACAGGCTCTTACATATCAGGAGCCACACCTGACTCTGAGAGAAGGTAAAAAAGCCGGAGGGGAGAAAAATGACGAGACCTTGTTCCTGCAGGCATAGGGAAATGAGAAAGTGGTCAAGTCTTTGGCATGTGTGTGGAAAATGTCAGCCTCCATGCTAAGCTTGACCTGAGCTCCTTAATAACCTATAGAAAAACCCAAGTTGACATTGTGCTGAGTTATTTGTGCGTCTTTTTCTGATTTGCCTCTATCAGCCAGGTTTTGTCTTACCCAGAAGGCTCCTTGTGGGTTGCAAGGTGCTCTTTTGGGCCTAAAATTCCCATTTTCCTCTCTGCTTCCATCCATGTTGGTCAATTCTTTCTGAAAGGAGCTGGTCCTGCTCTGCATGGACAGGACAACAGCAACACTCAGGCAGCTAAATTCTGCTGTCCTTCCCAATTTCTTTATTGCCAGCTGTCATGATTTTATTGCGAGATGGGTGGTATTTGTTTTAATTACCATTTCAGTTGCTGGTGTCAGTGATTAAATAAGAAACTTACCTTTCACTTAAAAATAAATCTCCAGCATTTGTAGGTGTTGAGAAAGAGTTTGAAAACATGGTAATGTGGTGTGAATTATACTCTGGAGGCTTAAAGGCTAGGAAACAAAGCAACAAATTTTAACCCCCTTTTATTTTATTGCTGTTTTACCATCTGAGGTTGCTGAAAATCCTTTTTCCTTTCCTTTTTTTTTTTTTTTTAAATTTGGTGGTTGCTTTATAATTTTCAGCTACGTGGATTGATAGTGCTGCAGATCAAAAATCACTTCTTCACTTCTAGGAGTTTTAATTAGAATTTCCAATAGAACAGCTCTGCAGATTTTCAGCAGCCAATTGAGGAAATACAAAGAGAAAGAACATAATTTTTATATGAACGCTAAGCATTGTTGGATAGCTCTTGAGTTTAAATGTAAATGCTACTGAAAGCTACAGCCTGTCAGTAAGCAGAGCAGGGCAGTGCTGCCTCTGGTCTTTGCATTGTGCCAGCTACTGTGTAGATGGACTCCAAACTTGAGAAAATTGGTAAACTATTTGCAAAAAGAAGGGATTGTGTCTGTATTATGAATTATGGTGTTTCTTCCAGAGTATAATTCTCTTTTCTTCCTAAATCTTTAAAGGATTCAGGACTAAGTCATGTCAAACAATGGTGTGTTCATCCATGGAGAACTGCTGAGTACATTTAATAATCTTCACTGGTTGTCTCAGCACAGAGTGTGCTGATTATAGATAGTGCTGCCTTCAAAAGCATGCTGTTAGCAAGAGCGTTAGGTTTATTTTGGTAGATCAGATATGCACATTGCTTCAGATAGTCTCTGATGTCCAGCTGCTGTTTGTAAAGCAGAGTTTCGAGGCTTAGTTGCTCCTTTCTTTGACGTCTCCCATTGTTTTCTGAGGGGTGGAGATGATTGCAAATTTTGTATTTCTTTTGGACATGGCACTTAGTGTCCTGGTCTAGTTGACATGTTGGTGTTAGGTCGTAAGTTGGACTCAGTGGTCTCAGAGGTTTTTTCCAGCCTAATTGATTCTGTGATTCTCTCCTGCTGGTGTAATTGTACTAGACACTGAAAGTGTAGGCAGGTAAGAGCAAATACTTTTCCTGTTTCTGTCCTATAACCCTCTAATTTATTTATGTGTTTTATTTCAAATGCAGACTTTAGTAATGTGCCTGACGTCACATCCAATTTGAAAAGGAGCAGTACTGATGGCACTCTGGACCAAGTGCCACACAGGGAGAAGACTGATCCACCCTTCAGGGTAAGAAAATGCTTGACACAATAATCCTTATGAACCAAAAGGCAGTGTTGTAGCATTAATGCTCTGCATTTTGTTGGAAGGAATTTAATATATGATGGCATTAATTTGATAAAAAAATTTATGTATCTTAGCTGTACTTGGCCTTTTAGTATCTTGAGGCCACCCTGACAGGTCAGCATCTACAGCACAGCTGCTGCATCTGCAGGAGCAGTGTGATGGGGGCAAATGGCAAGCAGGTGGAGACTTGTCAAATTCATTTGTCTGTGTGAACCCAGTTCCTGCGGAGAACAGTAAAGCTGCTGCAGCTTTCTATTTGATTCAGTTATTTTGTCTTTTCTTTTTTGCTGCTATTTCCAGGGCTTACTGTTAGTATTGCAGTGACCATAGCAATACAATGTCAGTAGTTTTAAACTGGGCTACAGACTTGGAGAGGTGCGGTGTTTGAGAGACAGTGATTGCCACTCTCTAGTTTGGAGACCCTTTATATGTCTGCAGTTTCTGTTTGACTTGGCTGCACTAATGGTTTTCCTTTTCTCAGCCCAGACTTTGGGGGCTGAGGCAGGAATGCCTAGAATTATTGCCCACCTTCAAATGCACTGATCTCTGAAGTGCAGCTTTTGGTCCGTTTTGCTCTGAATCAGGCAAATTGCAACATGTGTCCAATTCAAGTGCATGTTGTTTTGAACCTCCCAACTGCAAGTGTGGGTAGTGTTTTTGTGTTGGTGGCCATGATTTTACCTGACATTGCCATTCTGACAACAGAAACGTGTTTTTAAATTCTGTTGATGAGTTGGTTGTATCTCCAGGCAAATTTGTGATAACGCTTGTGTTAGCACTCTTGCATAACAGGAATGACGTTAGATTTTTTATGGTTCTGGAATATATTACTGTCTTATGCTAGGTTATATGAAAAATTGGTAGAGATGAGACAGAATGTAAAAACTCATAAGACTGGAATAGGGAAAATACATTGTGCCACTAACTATGCCTACTGAGAGGAGCTGTTCATCTTTATTAATTACTTTGTAACCTACTTCAGTCTTATATAAGTGATTTTATGCCCTTTCCCTAGAGAGTAAGGAGAAGCCCAGTGATTGTGGGTCTTCAGCCCATCTCCTGCTGCACAAGGGGATTCCCACAGAGATGATCTGTTTCCTGTGTAATGATTGCTTATGCTTCCCCAAAGTCTTTGCAGCCAGACAAGAACAAACTGGATTTTCTCCCCTTACGACATTGCTCCCTTGAAAGGAGTATTGTGGGTTTCTCTGCTCTGCTGTTTTAGGACTTCTGCCTGGCTTAGGGGTGGGGATCTTTGTGGGAGAACAGCAGAGGTGACCCCAAGGCTTAGGATGCTTTGCTGGCTGTTTGCACCAGGCCAGGCTCCTCTGAATGCCTTGGGATGTCCTACTCACCCGGAGTATGCAGTGTTCCTCGTGCACTGTGTGGAGTGCATAAATGCTGACCTTCTGTCCTGCTGGAGAGGAGGAGATTCTGGGGCATCAGCTTTGCTTTAGCAGAAGAACAAAGTCAGTCCTGACTGCCTGTGTCAAATACACCAGGTGCCAGGAAATTAGGGAGAGTTCCAAGGATTTAAATACACAGAGAACAGTTGATGTACATTAGTTGTTGCTTTTAATGCACTAAATTTGCTCCAATGCTCTAAATTACATGCTGCAATTAAAGCTCAGGAAAAGAGGGGAAAATGGACGAGTCTGCTCCCTGCCCTCCCTCCAGCCTCAAATTTGTCAAATTCAGCAGTTATTAGGGCTTTTGCATGATTTGCTGAAGTAATTGCCCATTCTGTATTGCAGTTCACTTCTTGAGCTGACATGCGGGTCTGCTAGTGTCATTTTAAAAATTATCTGAGGCTGTCCTGGTTTTATAGATACAAGGGTGGAAAACAGCCTGCAATCAGAGGCAGTCTGACTTGGACTGCAGCTGTAAATGAGTCTGTGACAGCTCTACAATTTCTGCAAATGGCTTGTAATTGATTGCTGTCTTTCTGTTGGAGGGTGCCTATTACCGTCAGAGCTTTCTGTCTGACCCTTTTGATACCTCCAATAGATGTAGAAGTAAAGAAAACCCAAACCTAACAGTTAAGTTCAGGTGGTGTATATTGTATGTGCTTTTGTGATTATGTATAACAGGAATGAAAATGATTTCTGTTTTTATAGCTGTGATTTGGGACTGCTCACCAGATGAACAATAACTATTGCTAATAAAACTTAGTTTGATGAAATTGTGCAGCCTTGAAAAGCGTAGCATCTGGATTTGGGGTTGTGGATTTTTTTTTTCTCTTTGCCTCCTGTTTCCTGCATGTGCTGACTTGACCTCCCACGCCTGTGGACACCATTAGTGCAGTAGGCAAGTAGGCGATGCTGCAGAAGTATGGGGGAGAGGAGCTGTGTAAGCACAGCTCTGTGGAGGAGAGGCTGAGAGGTTCTGAGCACAGGCAGTTTGGGATTATTTCAGGGGAGACACAGCTAGAGATGCTCATTTTCCACTTGACAGCAAGTGTAGATGTGATTGTTTGGCTCTGAGGGAGCAGGCTCCTTTGAAGTTTGGTTGATTTTTGTCCCATAACATGTAAGTAAATAAAAAACAGTCTTAAAGCTTTGGATTTAATGGTTGCATGTCTGATTTCTGGATTTTGAGTTTCTTGTTTGGAGTATTTTCATTTGACTGTTTTTCGCTATTTTCTTCATTTCATACCAAGCTAAGGTTAGGCATCATCTTAACTGAAAATACAGTGAGGCATTTCAGAAGTGCCTTGTAATCTCAAAGAAATAAGTTTTTGTTGCATGTCTACTACATTCAAACATGCTTTAATTTAGTCAGTCATTCATGGATTTTTTTTCTTTTTTTTTTTCTTTTTTATTTTTCTTTATTTTTCTTTTTTTTTCTTTTTTTTTCCCCTTTTTTTTTCTTTCTTTGTACACTGAGAAATGAATGCATTTAGGAGGGCAAGAGAGGCTAGTATCATTCCAGAAATGGAAGCTGTTCCTTAAGTTAGAAAATATTATTAAAAATATATGTATATCAAGAACCATCCATTCCAGATGCACATTAGTTCTGACAGCTCTGTAATCTCTGGGATACCCCATTTGTGCTTTAATATCTTTAACCTTATCTCCAATTTTGTTTAACAGGGATAGATATTATACTTCTTACACATTGTGCTGCAGTACATTTTAAAACTGTTTTAAAATACTGTTTATGTGGCAACAGCATGTTGTCCTTGCTCTTGGTTCTGGAGTAGGTAGATGTTCTGTTGACAGAAGAGTATGTGACCTGAGAAAATCTGGGAATTGAGCATGCTTGTCAGTGTAATTAAGTTTAGTTGTGTTTAATCATTTTGAGGACGAATTGTCTGTGCTCCTGGTACTCATTTAAATCCTGGCATGTTGGCAGTTGCCAAGAATCAAGCTCTCTGTACATCAAAGTAGCACAAAGCTGAATGAACAAAAATTGCAAGTTTTCCTTTAGCTGCTTGTGATTTCTAATTGCAAACTATATTGGCTAGAAATGTTTTCTCTAGCCCACTGTTTGTTTTAAGATTAGGTTTAGTAGTCTGTTACTAACTTGCTTATCTTTACTTTGTATTTTCAATGTATTAAAATTAACCTTTTATGAAACATAGATAGAGGGGGACATTTTACCATATAATTACCTATTATTTTAAGGTCTCTAGAAAGAGACCTGCTGTGATCTGACTTTTGGTTGCTCTGAATCTTTTGACTGTCTTCAGAGAGATGAATTTCTGAAGTCCTGTTAAATTCTAACAGACATAAAGAAGTAACTTCATATAAATGCATGTGTGAGAAGGAGAAGATGTATTTTCACTTTAAGTATTTTACAGATCATAAGAAAAAACCTTAGGGTATACTCTCTGCAAATATTTCACATAACTTCATTATATCCTCAGCTGTGTCTTAGAGGTCTTTAAGAAATTCGAGAGCTGCAGTAAAAATAGCTAGTGTGATGGCTTTTAATCATTATAGAAACAGTCAATGAATGCAGAGTGGTTTTATGGTGGCATCTTCAAAAATTAACATTGCAGGTGCAGAAATGGAAGCTGCTGTGTGAGAAACTTTGAATGTTAACAAGAATTGGCTTTTTAAAGAATGGCCAACTGGTTTCATTTTGTAAGGCTTTGACATGCTCCTGTATTTCTTTCAAACAATGAAATAAAATTGGTCCTGGGAATAAGTTGAATATAGAAACTTGGGGAAATTGCCTTTGCTGTTGCCTCTTGAAATAGTCACTTTACTCTCAGCAGGGGTTATTGATCATGCATGAGTGTGTGTATATGAGGACAAATCTATCCCTATCATGTCTTAATAACAAAGAAGTAAAAATTCTATACGCTGCAGAGACAAAAACCATTTTTGTTTCCTTGAGAATACCATTTTTAATGCTATGAACAGAAGTTACGGTTAAAAATCCTAGAAGACCTTTCCCTAGCTTGAGCTTATTTAGATTATCTCAAATGATTCATCTTCCCCTCCTGTTTGATGACCATATTCCCTTTTCCTTCATCTGAAAAGGAAATGAGACTTTGTGGCAAGTTTCATCAGCAGAGTTCATGACACCTTTGGCAAACACAAATCTGCATCTCCTGCAGGAGGGAGTATTTTCATCAAATGCTTTCAGCTTTTCATGGGGATGAGGTCCAGGTCAATATGATGGCCTTACTTGAAATGTTCATTTTTACAGATATAGCAGACAAAAAGAAGGTAGAAAACAATATGTCCTTGTGTGTTTCAGAAGCCTTGTTTTTGGATGCTTGAGTTTCCTATGTAATTAATATCAAATCATCCTTCCAGTGTTTTTGAAGCTTGTGTGTTCTGTTTACTGTGATGCCAATTGTGGTCATTCTTGCACTTGCCAGTGCAGTGAGAAGTACATGTCCATGAAGTCAGCATGTCTGGATCCATGGTGAGAAATCTGGTTTTTGGTCTTCCTGCATGCAATGCCACTTTTCCTGTTCAAGGAGCCAACATGCACATATGCCTGACTTGGGCAACTGTTCAGGGGTTTTATGTAGCCCTTCCAATCAAAAGGATATGTGCAATTGAGCAGTTCAGTTGCATATCTGATGGTGCCCAGGAGGTGTGAATGCAGAGAGAGACTGGGTCAGAAAGCAAACCCATCTTCCGAGTTCTACGTCATGCAGCTACCTTAGGAAGCTTCCCAAAACAGTGCTTTCAACACATGCAAAATACATGTGTTGGGATTTCAAACAGGAAATCACTCTGTGATCTATTAGCTGATTTCACTGAGCTATTTCTGTAATAAAAATTAGTGAGTATTGTAAAGAGTTTGCTGCCTTTTGTGATTTTGGCTTCTTGTATACACAACATAGCCACGACTGGGGTGGTTTTCCTAAGTCAAAGACATTAATATTTTGTCTTCAAAATCTCTAAAGCTGATTTCAAAAACCCTCCATTAGTAGTATGACCACGGTCATCAACTTCTGATGCAGAATAATTTAAGGGTAAAAATTAGATACAATATACATTGCGGTCTAGCTTCAAACCTGGATGAGAGAAAATGTTTTGGTCATTTTCATGAACATGAGATTGCTGGTCTGATTGCTCAGTTGTTAAAGAAAAAAAGCATGGTTTGATTTTTGGAGAGAGGAAGGGGGTAACTGTGGCAGTTGCCATAGAATGGCAGGAGTGGAAAGTAGCTAGTAATCATTACTCATACCTTCAGTCCAATCGCAACAGAAAATTCATGCAATTGTTCAATGTTGGTGGAAGATTTGAATGGTATTTTGTCTTCCAGAAGAATGCAGGTGGATGCTAGGAATGATGTATTCCTATGATTTATCACCTAGAAAACATTGTACATTGTGATCTGTAGCAGATACGTTTTGGAGTAGTTCAAGGCACTGTTACCCAAAACACACTCAACTGCTTTTTACTGCCACTGTCGGTAAATGTAATCCTATTTTATTATATGGATCATATGTATTATATATAATATATATATGGTGGTTCGTTTATTTATTTTGATCTGGTGATGACACTCATCACTCTCAGACATGAGTATGGGATCACGAATCTGACTGCTTGTATAAGAAGTGTATGTGAAATAATTTTGTTAAGCAGACTATAAAAATCAAAAATCTTGGAAAGGGAATGTTAGTACTAACCAAGTAAACACCAGTTGTTGAGCTCCATTTAAAGAAAACCAAGCAGAAATGACCAGAAGCTCAACAGAGCCCCAAACCCACTTCTTGCATGGAGGCAATTCCAGCTGAATGTTGTGATGGCTTCTCATTAGCTCTGTTGTGCATTGCCCAGGCAGTTCCCACTTGTGCAGCATGTCGTTAATTGCAGGAGAGCTGCCTGCCTGAAGGTTTACTCAGCATCCATAGGACATTAAGGATTTTTCCTTTATTTTAATCATGAAAACTTCTCTTTACCAGTTGATGACATCCAAAAGCTTGGGGAGTAGTCTGCAATTAACTTTTTTTTTTTTTTTTTTTTTTTTTTGCTTTGTAGGAGGGGGATTAACAACGTGGTACTCTCAAAATCATGTATAGCCTCTGCAATCCAAGTGTCATTTTCTTCCAGATGTGACATGCATTTAGGGAATCTCAGAGATAACATGGGAAAATAACATGTTTTTCAGCAGTGGTTTCCTTGATTCATTTGTGCCTGGAGGGGACCATTCTGCACTGAAACCATGACAAGCCTGTGGGGAGTTCTGCTAATTAAGATGCTTCCCTTGCAGATAGCCCAGCCTATGGTGACCCTACCAGAGCTGGTGGCTCCAGCAGTGTAGAGCCACTGATGGACCCCTGCTGTATTCCTGTGCCTTTTGAGAAGGGTATCAATGAAAATGTAGCCTTTTAGAAGTTCATAAGAATTTTGCTACTTAATCTAGGTTTCAGTGTATTAATCTATTGCTCAGAGAAAGCACCAGAACTGTTAGATTATAGATTACAGAATGCTTACTGTAAACCTACCAGTGAGTGCTACTTCCCAGTCCTGGATTATACTTTGTTGTGTAAAATGATCCTGCAGTTCTGCGTCCCCTGTGGATGGCCCAGAATTCAAACGTAAGGGTTGCGAGTCTTGGCTAGCACAGCAAAGGACCTGCAAAACCACAAGGCTGAAAAGCCATGGGAAGTGCTGTACATAATGTGAACCTGTAACCAGGTCAGACTGTAGCTGGAGATCTGCTTGCATAGTTACTGGTAGGGAGGCACAAGAATGGTAGGAAAGAAGACCAAAGGGTCTGCACAGTATGTACAGTTCTTGCATGCAGAGGTGTGACCTTGTGGTGCTTTGTTTTGTGCTATTACGTTGAGGCCTGGGGCTTAGGGGGAGAGGGTATTTGTTGCCTTTCCTCCAACTGAAGGAAACGTCCTCTCAAAAGTACTGAGACAGCTTTTGGTGTAAAACATACAGATGGTTTTGATCAGGAAAAGAAATAGTGTTGTGTTGATGCTTGCAAATGAAGGAAGCCAGTGGGAGATGACTTACAACACAGCTTTTCTTTGTAGTCATCTGGGAAAAATCCATAAGGCTTACCTGCAGGTGAAAAGGGAAGCATACGACAGCAGCTCTGAATTGTTGAAACAGGATATGGTTAGCAGTGTCTCTGGAGATGCCAGTGACTTCACTGATGAAGGGCAGGAAGCTGCCTGGGAGCCCATCACCCTGCACCTCCTAAAGCAACCCTGGTCACCTGCAGTGCAGGATATGACGGCAGCATTTCACTTTGCGATGAAAGGCAGAGCTATCTAATCACACTTCTGACAGACCCAGGGAACTGGATAACCTCTCTGCCAGCTGCAGAATATTTGGTGGTTTGTTTGGTTTTTTAAAAAATCTGTTCAGTTTTGAGATACTGTTCAGTTACAGCGCTGACAATAACATATGGGTTTTTCCTTGCGATGCAAAAGCATCTAAGCCCAATTTTAGTGCATGCCAAGGTGTGTGATGTGCCCAGCAGTCACCCATAGCACACAAAGTCACTTTAAAGTTGCACAAAGTTTCAGTATAGGATTTCAGATAAATACTGCATCCTGAATACCATCGTAACTTCAATGAGGATTTGATTCTTATTTTGCTCTGTCAGGCACATGTAATGACAAAGGTAGACCTGAAATTACAAAACTGAAAAATGTCTGCTACCTGCAGCAAATTCTGCAAAATAAAAGATAACAAAAAGGTACATGAAAGAACGAAAGAGGCAGAAAACTTAAAAAAAAAAAAAAAAAAAAAAAAAAAGGGAGGGGGGGGGGCAATCTGTTGAGTCAGATGCCAGGGAGGTTCCACCAGATTTTCATGTTTTGTTACCTGTTGTCTCTTGTTAATGTATTGTGAGCAGACATAGCCATCCTCTCACGTGGTGATTATTTCCTTCTGAGAAAGCGGAATTCTGCTGTAGTGCTTAAACAAAGCCTTGCCAAAACTAGGGGAGAGGTTGGTGTAGAGTTCAGTGAATCTATATTTGTCTTTACAGGGGAGTTACTGTGCTGTTTAACATTTGGAATGCAAAATGCTGGCTACTAACAAGAACAGATACAAGTTGCCTTCTCTGCCTCCAAAGGTGGCACACTGCAAAACTACATTGTGAAACATGAATGCAACTGCAAAGATAATGTCTCAGTGGTTGCTATAGTTTCTAATTCAGTACTGAAGAAAACTTTTTGCATTCAGCACAAAACACTTTGAGTGAGAATGTTGCAAACAATATTTAAGATGCTTGAAATTAGACATAAAAACAAGAACTCATTTTACACATTTGGAATGCTAACTGGTTTTTTTTATCACTGGAATTAAAGCAAGTGTCTTCACTGTGGTCAATTACGCTTTGAAAATACATTTTGACGGCATTTAAAAACCATGTTATTAGTATAATAAGCATGACAGGAAAATATGCAGAAAAATTATCCACCCACAGTTATGAAAAGTAAAAAACAGACTCCCTCTAGATCAGTGTAGAGGTCTGGAGACAAGCTGTATTAATCCTGGGCTTATAATGCTTAAAGACCATTAACATTGCAGAGCTCCTGTTAGTGCAGGGTACGTAAGTACATGTATATTTTTATATATATATATATATGTGTGTGTCTACATATGTATGTCGTGTATATGAATAATGCTTCCGTGTCACCAGTGGTCCAGACTGATGTTACGAACTAGCCCACAAGCGCTCAGGATTGTCCTGCAGGCAAGCCATGGCTTCCTTTCATTCAAAGTGTACACTGATGGAGCAAAATTAGCCTTTTACCTTCATGCATTAAGGGCAAAACCAGGATGGGAAATGAACTGGATGCAGATAAGCACACCTACACATATCGGGACAATAGAGGGAAGCCTGTATTATGAAGGATGTCACTGTTATGGTAACTATCAAGGTTGGTGCCACTGAAATGGATAGATGAAAAACAGATGTCGGTAAAGGGAATGTGCGTTATTCAAAGTACACAGGAACAAACAACAGGGCTATGTCATTTTTCCAGTGATCTTAAAAATATTTCACAGTGATGGATTATTTCACTTGTTTTTGAAAAGTGCTTGAGTGCTGCTTGTGTGCTTCTAGAGAAAAGGAAAGGCTAAATGAAAAGCATTCATTCATTTGCTTCGCTTTAGTTTATGTTGTTCCTGTTTTTGATTTGTCCAAGTCCCTCAATGAGAGATGGAAAGATTACTGAAACATAATTGTCTTTTTTCTAATGAATACACATTCAATAAAAGCTGTTAATTGGTAACATATTTTAGCTGGCATATGGCTAGCTAATAATGCAGGCTTAATTAGCAAATCTGGGGAAGAATAACTTCCTAATATGGAATTAAAAAGGGTTGTCATTGTTTTTCATCAAGATCGACGGTATTGCTTGGACCTGAAATTTAGCAACCTTTTTTTTCTCAGTCCCAGTGGATGAGCTATGTTTTTACATGTATCAATTAGAAAAACAGAGCTTTAAAGTGCCACGACTAATGCAGACAGGAAACAAAGAAACAGCAGCTCTCCAGAAAGTAGTTATGCTCTTAATACACATGGATCTGGTGACCTGTATTATTTTTAAAATGCCATATGCACCACTGTAAACTTTTGGTTTCCACAAACTACTTATTTAATTTTGTTTCTTATCTTCAGACTTGCTCTGTGGATCCCTAGGATCTGTAGACTATTGCAGAGGAAACCACTAATGGTGGATAAGAACAGTAGCCTTGTACACGCTGCACAGTAATCAATGAAGTTGGATTTTTAAACCAGACTGTACATTCACTGAAAAATGAAATGTTAGGGAGTAGGCAAAACTTCTCTTGCTCCTTCAAGACCATTTCCTCAATTTTCTATTTACAGTCTGCTCCCCCAGTGAACCTGATATGTCTCCAAGAGAAAGAAAGGATACAGTCCATCCACTAAGTTCCTGGTGCAGTGATGTGTTCTACATGTCTTATCACCAGCATGTTGTTTCAGGGCTCCAGCATCATTTTTCTTCTGATAGGCAGCCTCTCAGTCACTGAGCTGTACAGTTTGGCAAATGCTGAGCTGTCAAGTTGTGCTAATGATTTGAAAAGAGATGGATGTAAGTTTAATTGCAGTAATTAAATGAGAAAGTTGTGTTATTCCCTTGCTTGTCTGAAGGTGAACATCCTTGAAACCTTAGAATCAGTGCACTCATAACCAAGGATATAGATACCAGGCTTGGTGCATCATTTGGGTTCAAGAGAAGGGTTTGCTAGGGAGCAATAAGTCCTGCCAAGGGCAGTGCTGAATGGAGCCTTAGAGCTCAACTTCATTGCACTGTAGGAGTGCTGTGATAGGGGCAACATGGGAGTTGCTGTGTTTTATTATGCCACTGGTGTAGTTCTCTTTCTGTTAATGAATTGCTTGTCAGTCTTTTATCTCTTCAGTTCAGTGTTGTCATGTTCTATAATGTTTTATTTAAAGCTGCATTGTTCTTAGGGTAATCTTTCTGTAGACCCAAATGGTTTTGTGTAAATATGTCAACATCAGAACTCTTACTTTCAAGCCTGAATTTATTGCTGAGCTCATTTTAAATTTCTTTTTATTGATGTAATTATGGCTAAAAAGTTCAAACAAAGGACAAGCATAATTATATAAAGAAATCATCCAGAGAGCTGCCTATTTTTTTTTCATTTTATCATTGTTAGAGCATTTGTATGCCACAACATTTAGCAGCACATACCCTTGACAGAGCATCAGTGCTATTGATAAATCATGCTGACCTTCAGGGCAGTCAGCACCCTTTAGATATTTTTAGGTATTTGGCTAACTTTCTCAAAGCACCTGATGTTTTGTTTATGCAGTAAATTTCACAGGCAGGGAGGCAGGTATATTTCGGGGGAGATCAAACCCATCTTCCCTTGTCATAACTGAACTTTGTCCTGCACTCACCACATCAAGCTATTTATATATAAAAAAAAAAAATCTTATTTAGCATATTTTTCCTTCATCTGTAGCAATAAAGGGAGGCACGGCAGGTCTGTCTGTACTCTCATACGCTGCTTAGTCTCTGTGCACTGGGATGTTGTCAGCGTCTCCGATTTTGGGTAATCGGCACAAAAGAGAAACTTGTGCCGCTGAGCTCAGAGGGAAGGTGTGTTTGTGGGGGATCACAACACCAGTGGCTTCCTTCCGAGGGCCCTTTTCCTTTGGCGAAGTTTGTGTTCACGAGCCACAATGCCCGCCTTCAGGAGGAGTAAAGCCAGAGCTAAGAGTTTGGCGCTGGCTCGCAAAACCCAGCAGCAGGCAGCGGCAGCTCGCGGCTCCCTGCACAGGATGCTCTCCGTGGTGAGTTCTGCAGCGGCGTGGCTTCAGCTGGGGGTGCTGCTTAACCAGGCTGGGGTGATGGGGCTGCAGCAGCATCCCAGCTGCCTGTACCTGATAAATAACCACTGTCCCAGCATTAGTAATCAAATAATGGATTCTGGCAATGTATAGTTGGTGGCTGAGTTTGTGCCAGCACTCTGCATGGGAAAAGGTTTGGGGTTTCTGAAGTTTGGGGGAGGGAAGGGTGGGTTGGTTGCCTGCAGTGTTTGCTGCTGGGCTCAAGCGAATTGTTATTTCTTGCATCTCTCAGAGAAAGGACTAAGTAAGATCCATATTTTGACAAGAAGTGGGAAGATTTAAAAAAGATTCTTCGTAGAAATTTGGAAATAACTGCAGTATGAATATTTTAACTGTTTCTCTGGTTTTTCACAATTAAGTTAATATTGTGGAAACAGGGAGGGAAAAATATGATCTATAATCATGGTAAAGCTGGCAAAATGTAAGAAGGCTGTATATATGTATTACTCAGGTGGCAGAAAAATAACATGAGCCTCCTGCATTAAAATTGACAACATCAGGATAAGGACCTGGGGTAGGAGGGACTGGCAGTTTTTTACAAAATCAGGGTTTGGTAAAATTTTTATCGTGTGCTTTGATGTTGCCTCATAAGACTCTCCTTTTTGTGACCTGGGCTGTCAGGGTTCCTCTTTTTGTTTTCCTGATGCTCTCATCTTTACATTTTGTACAGTCAGGATTTAGTGTCCTGTGATGGAAAACACTTCTGTTTTGCTTTTGACTTTGGTATGAGTTGGGTCAGATGACTTTGGAGGCTGATTCTAGAGAAAATGTGCACAGCATCTATGAACTCAGTGGTTACTGCTTGTCCTGGGGACCTGGTCAGTGCAGGCTCAGGGCCCAGGTCCCTGCTGCATGGCTTGGTTTATAACGAGAGTTTCAGTCAGGTACCTCAGTCACCACTGATGGTTCTTCTGTACTCAAAGAGAAAGATGGGCATTTCTCTCTGTGGCAGGTGAGAGGGAAGATTTGCCACCATGCAAATATCAATATCTCAGGTACCACATCAGGTGGGTTGCATCTTGGCTGTTTTACACAGCTGTATGTTCAGCCTTCTTTCAAGCCTCACCCTGTGCTCTCTGGAAAGAATTACTGGGTCAGCAGCCCCTCCCTCTTCATATGGTACTTGTGATAATTCTAAATGAGGTTGATGATCTCTAAGTCTGTTAACATGCTGATTTGCTAATGTAAATCTCTGAAACTGGGAAATTCTAACTCAAAGACAGAAGTTCCTTGTTACTTCCTTGCTTTTTGTATAATCTGGTAGTGTCTAGCAGACCACCTTCTCATCCTGTGGTGCAGAGGATTTGCTTCTCCCTCCTTAAGACATAACTCTAACTATGCTTTGCTTATTGCTATGAAGGATCTGAGTGGACACCGAAAAAAATGCAAAAATTTAGCAAAGTTTAAGTATTTTCATTAAAAGACACGCAAGAGACTGAGTGCAACAAAGCAGGCCCCTAAAATTTTATTGTCAGTCAGGAACAAATTCATATTGAGTGGCCTTGAAGTTGGGAAGAAAAGGAGAAGGAGCAGAAGATAAATAATGACTGAGGCTACTGCTTTGGTTTAGCTTCTTCAAAGCTGAGCAGCACTTTTGCCCAGATATCTATGGTGAAAATGCCACAAAGTATTTTTCAGTAAAGCTCTGCTGGTGTTTTTCAGTTTTAATGAACAAATTAGAGGAATGAGGTACTATATTGGTGTCTAACATAAAGCAACGTTTTTCTGTGGTCTTTAAGGAAGCTAAAGCCTGCAACTTTCTACACTTTTATGTTGCATGGTTACAAAGTTCTTCCCAGTCTGAGGAGATGCCCATAGAGTGATGCACCCACAGAAAAATGGCGACTGTCACGGCTACCTTTGTCCTGGAGAGAAACACTTTCTAACACAAAGTAAAAGGGATGAACATCTCCAAGAGCTTTCCTTTTACACAGAGCAAGGGGCGTAAAGGTGTCTTGGACTAGTTGTTCATTGCTCAAAATTCCATGTAATTGTATTTCTTCTGCTGACTGGTGCATTCAATCTTCCTAGAAATACATACATCAGACAGAGCTGACATGTTAGCTGTTCATTTTTGGAAGGCAAAAATCTAATTTGTTTCTGCAGGATGTTTCTCAGCATGTTTCCTCTTAGGGTAGGGAGTTCAAAGGATTGGTGATCCAGACCATAGATGTGGTCTGTGTCCTGCACAAGGGTACTGAATCCTGAACACTCTTCAAAGGACATTCATGGCTTTCACTTCACCAAGGAGTTTTTCTTAAGTTGTGTAGGGTTTTCTAAGTCTACTAAAATATTCTTTTCCATCACTGTTTCAAACAAACCCTGACAGACTGGTGGAGTACATGATATGTATAAATGAGGGAAAAGTAAACAGCAGCATGCAGAGACCCTGCAACACTAATTGACCTTGTGCAGCATTTATGCTCAATCAGTATAATTCAGTAGAAAGTCACAGGATGGCCATGAAATCATTGTGCTAGTTCTTAGCCACTTCTGATTAATGTCTTCTGCTCCCTCACTGATTAATTTTATGGGGTTTTGTTACTCTGGTGGGAATAGCACAGCCTCAAATGATGATATGCTTGTCTGCAAGGAGCAAAGAAAATCTGTAACACATCCTTCTAAGAGTATCTTTTTGCTCACTTTAGGGGAATAATCTGTAATATTTCTTATCACAACTGTTATAGAAAATAGAATGTGCTGCATCTCCATCTGACAAGCTGAGCACACTGTGGTTGTTGGCTGTCGTGGGTCAAGGTGACATCTCTGTGGGCTGGAACTTTCCCTTTAAAGGTTGCTTTGAGCAGTCCACATTCACAGAGAATACTCCTTGCAGAAGGATATGGAACCTTAAATCTAAGTCTCAAACATGCAGGGATGAAAGAAATATTTCTCTAGGCTACTTCTGCACATCCTTCTGTTTTCTAAGAGGCCAAGAGAGTATTGGGCAGGAGATTGCTTCCCCTGACTGGTAGATCTGTAGAGCAGTTCATACAGCTTTGTTGGAAAATCTTGAATATGGCAAATAAACCTTCACAGTGCTCTTAGCTTCCTTCTCCCTGAAATATATGTGGAGGATTTTTTTCCTTTAAGCCCTGCATAAACTCCATCTTTCTTTCCCACCTCTAGCACTGTTGGTCTAAATTCTTTGATGTTTAGCCTTTTCCATCTGTGGTTCAGTGCCAAAGGCAAGCTGAAGCTGCTTGTAGTCCCCTGTACATGTTGCTGAAAGCAGCATACATAAGCTTATGTAATGGATTTTGGAGGAAGTTTGCTGCTTCCATAGTAGTTTCTCCTCAGTTTTTATCTGTTCTCAGCTACCTTGCAGCCCTGTCTGTAGTCAGTTATCTGGACTTCTCTTTATTACTGACCTAAGTGTTTTTATTCTGACAAGCTGCACACTGTAAAGGTTGGCATAAGTAATTTTTTTTTACCATTTACTAAGTACAAACAGTCTTGGTCTTGCACAAATAAAATCAGCTGTGTGCTTGAGGAATTTATCAGTTCTATTTGAGAGTCATATCTGCCTGTGTTAACCATTGCAATGTCAAGATCAGAGCAAATTCAGGGTTAATTAGCTCCTTAATTCAAGATAGCGGTGGATGTGTGTAGTATCAAGATGGGGTTCCTTTTGAGACTTCTTGGCTTAAAGGCACTGGACTACCATGTTTTGATTTGACATCCAGAATGCTCAGCTTTGAAATCTCCAGCTGCAGGGCAATCCCAAATAGAGGGCAGAGGCTGAGCCTCTCCTGCCCATGCATGCCAGATGTAAAAGAGGTGGTCCTAGGGGTTATCACTATAGACTTTCTAGAAGGGATCTCTTTCAAACAGTTTAAAAGAGCAGGAAATTGTTTAGCGTCAGAGGCAGAAAGTAGCGTCCAGAACATTAGGGAAAAAGGGTAGAGATCCTGACCTGGGTGGTAAGAGAGTTTTGGGAAGAAACATGGAGGAAGAGTTGTTTTATGCTTCTCGACTTAGTTGTTGCTGTGTTCTCATTTATACTAGGCCCCTTGTCAAGAACAAGTGGTTCCACTGGAAAAATGGGTTCCTTCATTTTCTGTGGTCTATGCAATATGTATGAGTGAATGTGAAACCTTTTTGTCCTGTGATCAAGTGGCATTTCATGCTTGCTTTTACCCAAGTGTAAATATCACAGTGGAAACAAAGAGTGGGGTCTGGATATTGCATGGTCTGAAAGACTCTTCCCTCTTGTAAAGGGAAGGACACAGAGCAGCAAGACTTAAGGAAAAGATAAGATTCTGTGAGCAGGGAGGTCAAGGGCAATATTTTTAATACCAAATTTGCAAACACATCCAGGAATAATGTATTAAAGTTTATAAAAAATCAGTGCTTGTCGGCAGTACCTGAGAGGTAATCCTGTGCCTTGGGCTTAGGCCAGCTACGCAGAACAATTTCTGACAGCAAAATTATATTGCTTAGGTGATCAAAAAGTATTTATGTTGAGGAGTATCATCTATTTCAATATGCTTTCCCATACGGTGATTCTCGGTGACAGATGCAGCACTGACCCCAAAACTCAAGGGGATGTAGAAATAGCACATTCTCCAATGTCTGCCTGCTCTATATGCAAAGGTGGTTGAGGAGGAATAGAGGACTTCTAACTCTTCCCTGTAAAACTGTGCCTGATGATGATGCTTGTGACTTGTTTTCAATAGGCTGCCTTGCATCCTTGATCCCCATGTCCTTGATCAGTCGTCAGACTGCTGTAAATCAAGCTGCCCATGTGCACCTTGAGCTGTAGAGAGTGTAAAATCTGAAACATTCTGTTATAAATACAAACCTTTCTGACATCAGAAACAAAGAAAACAAAACTGAAGTACTTTGGCATTCAGTTGTTTAGAAGCTGCTTTAAAATAACCCACATACACACACATCACTTCCTAAGCTATTTGTTTGCAAGTCACTAATGTCAGTGTCACAGACAGACTACAATTTTTAAATTTATTCCATCGGAATGGAGCGGTAATTCTAATAAACACTCTTCAAATCATACTGCATTTTTTTGGGTCCTAGTAAGTGTTGAAAATACTAAATGTATCTAGATTTCATAGTTCTGCAAGCTGTCATTATACTGGATTATGAAGATGGTTGCACATATCAGTGAGGAAAGTTACTTTGCTTTTTTAGAGTGGTGGCATTTTTTTAAAACTGGGAGCTGGGAAGCTGCAGAGTAATATGGACTACATGGCAAATATCTGACATTTTAACATTTATTTTCATCAAATAAAAGTTTTATCACAGGAATGGTTGAGATTAAATATTGCTAGTCCTTTTAGCCTCCACTTTACTGAAAGACTTTGAATAGCTCAGTTCATTTTCACATTAACTTTTGCATTTATTCATTAATTTTTGCATTTGGCCTAGTATGTTGGTGTACCAAGCTACACAGGTAATCAGCGGTGAATCAGGACACCCAAAAAGGATGACTTGAAACAGCTTGTGGAATAAATAAAGTACAAATTAAGACAGTTCTGAAATGCAGTCATGTCCTGATATCACTGAAAAAAGACTTACACATGAAATTAAGGCAGCCTTCATATAGTCCTCATTTGAATGCACTTATTAAACACAAGGTGATAAATGGCACAGCTTATGCAACTGTCCAGTTTCTGCAAGTCTCTGAGTGACAGAAGCACTAAAGAAGAATTGTTTCATGTAGTAGAAAGATGTGATTACCAAATGCTGTTAACGTAGAATTGGGTAATGTTAGTGATGTTTTAGCTTTCAGGGAAACACTATGTAAGAAAGAGAACAGTGGAATAATTTTCAAATTAAGCCCTGAAGATTATGGCCTGCAAAAGTTGCTCTTGGATATTAGTTGTGGTCATCCAAGAGCAAATTACTTAACTATTTCATGGTGTCAGAAATATCTCATCTTTCATCTTTGCATTACAAGATTAACTGTTGTTGTTCTATCTTCAGTTCCTACCTTGTTTGAAAATTTTCTGGTTTTTTTTTAAATTCTGTTTTTAATCATTCTCTAAAGAATCTCAAATATTTAGTTTTCCATTTACCTCTTTTGAAAGAAAAAGATCCTCGTATGTAGTTGTATCCTTGAAGAGAAAACATCTGACCGTCTTTTAACACCCTGAGATATTGGAATTTGAACCCTCAGCTCCATGTCTCATTGTTTAGAAAGCAACAACAAAACACACAACACAATATAGGTAACAGATGAAATATAAAAGAATTATTTTGGATGCTTCTAAGATATTTATCTGATAAATCTTTCAATTTTGATGTGGTGAGTGTTGCAAAATAAGAGAGGTGGAAAACAGTGTGATGCTAGTGTCATAAGACTCAAACTATGTGATATAGCCTAGTGTTCTCTCCTCTTTTGCACTCCATGAGCTTATATCTGAAGACTGAAAATAATTTGCACTGGAAAATCACTAGCAAGTTTCAGTTCTTTTTACTGCTCTGATCTGGTTCTGCTATAAATTAAAGCTGTTCAAAGCTTTCAAGATGAACATCTGACAAAAATCAGTGGCATGCTCTGGCTCCTGAATTTGGAACAGGAGCATAATTGGAGGAATTTAGAAATAATTTAGTACAACATGTATTCTAAAGCATCATCGTTTTTCTGTTTCTTCTCACTTAACAGAGCGCAGAACAGATCAGTGCATTGTGCCGGAACTTCCAAGAAGTCCAAGCAAGCAATATGGAAGGACAGAAGGACAACCAGGATCCACCTCCACGACCACTGGCTCGCCACCTTTCTGATGCAGACAGACTGAGGAAAGTCATCCAAGAACTTATGGACACCGAGAAATCTTATGTCAAGGTAAAAGAAAAAAGCATGGCTCACATGTTTTTGAGGCTGACCATGACTTGTGGCCGTTCTTAACATATTTTGATCTTATCTTTATACAACTAGCATTCCACAAGGGCCATAACCTACAAAGTCTCCTTATCTAATTGTTCCTGTTGTTTTTGGCAGACTTGCTCCTGTAGCTGAGGCTGTAGGATTTGATGCAGTAGCATTAGTTGTAGTCAATTTGTAGTTGTATTTGTATTGGAGAGCGGTCATCTGTGGAGAGAAGATACCTGCAAACAAAAAGGGTTTTCCAGGGGTTGAAAATAAATCTGGTAGAAGAACAGAACAGTCTCCTAAAAATGAGTATGTGGAAAAGAGTGCCTGATTATTTTTGAACCAGGAAAGCTACAAGGCACAACTCCAGTGGGTTGTAGCATGACATGGAAGTTATTTCTCTTCTGACTAATAAGCCTGCAATTCTTTTGATGTATGTCTCTTTGTTTTATGAACTCTAAAATCATGTGACTGGATGCCAAAGGAAACGTGAAAACATGGATTTCATTGATGTCTAGCAAGAAGGCATCATCTCCTTTTTTAGATCTCAAAACATGTATTTACAGATGTCAGTACTTTCTGCAATAATGTTTGTGGAAAAGAAGAGAAAGCGCTGCATCCACCAATGCACTAACACAGCCATAGGCTGGACCCTCATTTTTGTCCACCTGATCTATCTTTTAGAGGAATCTCTAGAACAAAGCATGACCATGGAGGCCACTGATATCTGTGAAATTTTGCATCAGGAAAAATCCTGGCAGGTTGCAATACTTGTTACAGCATTTTTAGGGAGCTGCTCATTATTCCTTCTACATGGAATTTCTGGTGTGTCTCTTCCTGGGGTTGGAGAGCCCTGTAGTGGGCCCCAGCCCTGCTGTCATGCTTTGGTGTGGGGTAGTAAGTCTGCAAAAATGGCACTTATTTTTTGAAGAAGTGACTGAAAAAGCCCTTGATCACATCTATCTGACAACATAACTGAACACTTTATTAACTTATAGGGTTTTAAAATAATACTTGTCCTTCTGAATATTACTACAAATGATTTAAATAAGTGGCTATTTATACAGTTTATTTAACATACATAATTAAAACATTTGATGCCATTCATATGGACAGACTCATTCGAAAATAATCATCTATAACAATTCTTCCTCATGCTTGGCTAAAATATAATTTGTTGTAACCAAGTTGTAAAACCTAAAGGATGAAACAAAAACACTACACTGCAATCAGTTTGCCTTTAATTAGCAGCAACTTCAGTGCTAACAACATGCAGGCTATTTTGTTACTGAAAAGGAATTGTATCTTTAGTCCATTCCCCAAACTTACCCCTATCTCAGGGTTGCCACATAAAGAGCAGTTTCCAAATGGTACAGAAAAAGTGAACAAATACTCTTTTTTGCAGGACTTGAGCTGCCTCTTCGAGCTATACTTGGAGCCCCTTCAAAAAGAAACCTTCCTTACTCAGGATGAGGTGAGGGAATATCTGAAAAAAGGTCGTTGTCATTCTTTTAGGGGTTAAGCCCTTGGCACTTGGGTTTTTCATTGCTGAGGGCATGACCAAAAAAGCAAACGACAAAGATGTCAATAGGAATGACACTAGTCAGTGCCCTTCTCTCTGGTCTGTGCATCACTTCCTTTTCTTAAAGGGTATTGTTCTTCTGAATTAACTGCTGAGAAATGCTCACTTTTTGCATGTTTTTTTTTTATAAAACCTGTTAGAAAAGTATTAACAAAGACATTTCTAGCCTTTGCAATCTCTCTGTTACATCTCCTTAGTCCACTGTTTTCAAGAGACAACTTTTAGGTCCACAGAATGCTGTACTTCATAACCTGATGTTTTCCGCAGATGGAGTCCTTGTTTGGCAGCCTGCCAGAAATGCTGGATTTCCAGAAAGTGTTTTTGGAGACCCTTGAAGATGGAATATCTTCTTCCTCAGATTTTAATACATTGGAAACACCATCTCAGTTCCGGGTAAGTATTTCATCATTTCATACTTTGTAGCGTGCCTGCAAATGTTTGCAGAAATCTGGCTTTAGGAAGTTTCTGGCTCTCAGATGTTACCTAGGGTTGCTTTTATGTTTGAAGCTTTACTTTGGATTACTGAGTTCTATTCAGCAGTGAAAGATAAGTGCTAGTTTTCATGGACTTATCTTCCTCCCCATGGCAAAACTTGCAAAAGGGGAAAAGCAGAGTAGACTTGGAGTACACAATAAACTGGCAGTGTGTGACGCAGAACTCCTTTGTAGAGAGTTTACTGTCACTATGCTGAATTCTGCCCTGCCTGCGCTTCTCCCTGCTGTGCCCAACTAACCCCCAACAGACTGGGAGCTTTTCTTGTTAAATGCCATGTGAATTTCTCATGTTGTGAGGTCCAAGAAGCGGGCCTGTGAAGTGTAAATGGCTGTAGCACCACCCAGTACCTGCCCTGACTGGAGGAAGTAGATTGCCTGACGATGGAGTCACTGCCTCAGGACTAAGTGCGATTGCTAGCAGGTCTCCTGAACACTTGCTGCATTTTTTGGAGCAAACATTAATTAAAAGAGGGGAGAGGGCTTCTTTCCTCCTCTCTCACTACTCCTCTTTCTTACATTTGCTTTGGGAGGCATTTCTCTAAAAACATCTCTCTTGTGATTCAGTCCCTCCCACATCTTCCCAACCTCCCCTTCATCCAAGAACATCAGAGGTGTCCTGTAATTACCACCTGCCTGAAAAAAGGAAAACAGCTGGAAAGCAATCCTGTATTTGTTTTACTCTGTCCCTTCTGGCTTTGGCACTTTTATGCATTGCTTCCTATGGCTCACATTTTTTTCCCAGCACAACACAGTTATATGTCTGCTGATTTTTGTTCCTGTGCTGCGTGAAATATAAAGTAAACAGAATATCTGCTCAGGAAGAAAGGAGAAAATTGCAGGCTATGCTTAAATAGGCTGACCTCTATACTCAGCAAAATATTAAAATATCATCAGTTACCACCAGTAATATATTCATGTTATATATATATATATATATATATATATATATATATATATATATATATATATATATATAATATATGAACAGAAAGATAGCAGATAATCCACCATTGAGTCTGCTTGTTGTATACCTGAATATTTATTTAGGATTCTAGTAGTGGACTAATATTTTGATTGTGTTGATTTCAGAAATTGCTCTTTTCCCTTGGAGGCTCCTTTCTGTATTATGCTGACCACTTCAAACTGTACAGTGGCTTCTGTGCAAACCACATCAAAGTTCAGAAAGTTCTTGAGAGAGGTAATTTATTGTCTTCGTTATTGTAATTCACTTGCATGAATTCAAACTCCAGTGAACTACTGTAACAAATCTTGTTAACTTGCAGAGAATATTGGATGAAATCAAGGTATAAACATTGGTATAAAACAAGGACTAACCAGGTATCTTCCAACAGGAAGATCTAAGATCAGAGGTTCTGCTGAAGTATGGTATAGACCTGAAGAATAAGATTCCTTTTGTAAGCTCCAGGCAGTAGACTGGAGACCTGTAGAAACACCTTCCACGAGTTTGTGCTCTCTGCAGGCCCAGACTCCAGAAAAGCAGCAACAAATAGTAGAATAAATCAGGAATTACTTTCTCTGCCATTCACTGCAATGCAGTAGAAAAATTAGAGGAATAATCTCACCTTCATAAAGTTCCTTTCTCAGACCTTTTGAATGTAATTTGATGCAGGAAATTATTATGAAATGAATAGTGTATACAACTCTGTAAATCATCCATTGAAAAGGGCAAGAGTTTTGGTGCTGGGTTCAAGTTCCCATTCCATGTTTTTCAATTATTGTAGTTTCTATGACTTTGACCTTCAACTGACCAATTTTTTTTTTTCTTTTTTTTCTTTTTCCATCTAGCCAAAACAGATAGTGCCTTTAAGACCTTTCTGGATGCTCGAAATCCCACAAAGCAACATTCTTCTACACTGGAGTCATATCTCATAAAGCCTGTCCAGAGAGTGCTGAAATATCCTCTGCTTTTAAAAGAGCTGGTGTCTCTGACAGACAATGAGAGTGAGGAGCATTATCATTTGACAGGTAACAATTTCTTTTCTTCTACAGGAATGAATATTAAGTTTTATTTCTTGCCCTTTCTGAAGATACAGGAAGGCATTCTGGTAGATAGCACAGAACTTGTCAGAACCTATATAGTATCTTTTACACCTAGTAAGTATTTTTTCATTCCTTTAGCTGAAAGTCCTAGTTTGTCCAAGTCCCTTTGAGAAGTAGGTATGCCCAGGATTTGCCACGGCAAGTAGGACTGGGATCTTTATTCTCATGAACAGGAGTATGTCAGGTCACAGTGTTGCCTTTTTTTTTTTTTTAACCCATTTGAGAAACACTGACCAAGGCTCCATCTTGTGGTTATTATTTAGTTCTTGAAATATGTCAAAGTTTAAGAGCACCACAAAAGGAATTATTTGTTGTTCAAGGTCTTTCTGTGACTCTTGCTTGTGTTGAAGAGATCTTTGTCAAATGCTTGCAGACCTCCCATGTGGAGAGACTTCTCTAACATGGGTTATAGTTGATTCTAGGCTCACATGCCTGGGACTTCACCCTGGCAAATTCCAGTTCAGGTCTGTCAGCCTCTGGTGGGTGAAAATCAAGAGATGTATTTTATGGATCAATTGTCATTTTCACAAAACAGATGCAGACAAAATACACTGTCAGTAAAAACTCATGAGATTCTTACTGACTTCAAAAGGAACTTCCAATATTGCTCCCTTCCCCAAACAAGCTGGGGGTGGGGATTTATTTGTAGGTCAGGATAGATGCCAAATGGCTAAAACGCTGCACCATTAAGAACTGATGAAACAAAGGATTCCTGTCCAATTCTGTTCTGAGTTAATACAAAAATCGAATGGAATCTAGTGACATTCTTGTTTGGAAAACATAGTTCAAACAAAACCTGGCCACCAGCATTTCATGTGTACAGCCTATGAGGAACTTGTACAGCCTAACACTGTATTTCTTTGTCCATTCTGGGATGAGACAAATGCAATTAGTTTCTCTTAAAGGTCATGAGATAACTTATTCTAGCATAAATGTAGATTTCTCCAGAGGTCATAGTGGCCCTATATTTACAAGATGCAAAATTTAATGACAGTACTATGATACTTCTATAAATATTGATAACTTTGGGGGCTTGTTACTAGAATACTTATTGCAGCCTTTTCAGCCACTTAAAAAACCACATGAGCATTTTTCACTTACTCTGACCAGGAAGTATTTCTTCTACTGTTGCTATGAGAAAGTACTGATAGAGAGCTGGAATTCACTTCACCAGACCTTGAGAAGGATCATTTTATGTGCCTCAAGGGGAATTCAATTTAAAATTACCATATTTAGAAAGTACAAATTAATTACATAGCTGTTTATGAAATTTTTAAACCTTACAGAAGCACTGAAGGCAATGGAAAAAGTAGCTAGTCACATAAATGAGATGCAGAAGATATATGAAGATTATGGCACTGTATTTGACCAACTGGTTGCAGATCAAAGTGGAACAGAGAAAGAGGTAAGAGAAGAAACATGTTGCATTGAATCTTAAAGCATTATCCAGCTTGCTGTTGGGGTTCATCTTTTCCTGAGGCAATTTTGGGAACTTACTTGTGCTGGGCTTGCTCCGTTCTCCTTTAATATTTTGACTTCTGTTTTATATCTGCCTGTCAAATTTCTTTCTGTCAGTAGGTTACAGTAAAGTTTTCAGACAACTGCCAGAGCCACATTCTGCACTGACAGGAATTGCAAGCAGGAGTAGATATACTTCTCAGTAGGAAAAAAACCCCTCTTGTCAAAGTGTCGCAGAGATTATCCATGCCCCAAGGCATTCAGATTTTATGCTATTGAGTTCTTAAGTTCTTAACATATTTTTTTTACCCGTAAAAATGAAAATGGCAATTCGAGGGATTTCACATTAAGGACTGTTATTCTCATTCTCTATGCTTCCAGTGCTGAGGCATCCATGGATATTTGTCAGAGCAAAACCCATTAGTTATACAGACTGTGTGCAGTCATCTCCCAGAACTGGGGCAGCAAGGCCTCACCTTCGCTATTACATCAAACAATAACTAAGCAGATCAAATCTGTAAAGTTGGATATCAGATATGAGAGATGTCATCTCAGTTGTTTCATTTCCTGCTAGTAAAAGTCAAATTGTCCCTGTTGACTGACTACCTGGTTTCTCATCATTTATGGGGAAACAAAATGTGACAGCCGGTGATATTCTTCAGCATTATATTGTGTCCCACAGAAGAAAGGAGCCTCACAGCACAAGACCTCCATTAATTCTGCCATTGGTAGTGTCATTAATTCTAATTACTCTATAGAAATTCAAAATACTTACAAGCTAATAAATCAGGTGGTTCATAACTGGCTATATGGAAGTCTAAGATTATCAGATCAGCTTAGTATTCTTCCAAGTTACTAACAGTAAGAACGTCCACCCAGCTTCCATAACTTAGGGGCTATTACTTTGTGTATTTGTAACCTATTTTAAAAAAAAAGGATTACTCACACTTTTCCTGATGTAGTGAAGATCTCTTTCTGTACATAGAGTAAATAGAGAAAACATAGATCCTTAAAGTTATTGATGTGTACTAAAAAGCAGCACTGATGTATATATTTATACTGTTTATTTATGTTATCTACTGTTACAATTTAATACAGGTGACAGAGCTTTCAATGGGAGAACTTCTGATGCACTCCACAGTTACCTGGCTGAACCCTTTCCCATCACTGGGCAAAGCAAGAAAAGACCTTGAACTTACAGTGTTTGGTAAGTGTCTTCCTTAAAGACTGCGCTTTCAAATCTGAAGATTGCCACATTAGATCTTCTCACAGGATAAAAGCCCCAAACTCCCTTACCTGTAGTCATGTGATATCTAGGGTGGACTTATATGTGAAAAAATACATAGTTGGATTTTCCTAACATGAAAAAAGTTTCTATTTATTTGCTTGCTGGTACTGTTTGCTCTGTGAGCCACCCTCAGCTGCTGTCCTGCCTATATTTAAACTATGGAAGATTTTCAAGAGGCAATATTAGAGTTTTTAGAACAATCCGTTAAATGAGGCTTTCAAAGGAGGCTTGTGGGAAAATCATGATTTATTCATGATTTATTCATGGGAATTCAGACTAAATTCTGCTTTACAGCTACTGCACTGAAATCCCCATCCAGATTATTTTAACCTGAAACTTGATGTGGAAATGAGAGCAAACAAACAAGAGTCCGTTTCTTTAAAAAATTATTATTTTAATATTTCAGTGGATAAACACCTTCAGAAGAACTCCAGGTTGATGACAGACAGGTTTCTCTTTCTCAGGGCACTCCTTCCCTGGGAAGCATGCTTAGGGGAACGGATGCTTCAAACAGAAGAACAAACTGTTGAACTGCAGGAAGAACAGACTGTGTCTTTCACAGCACTCTCCTGCTATAGGCCCTTTGCTCCCCTTGAAAATGTCCAATGTCTACAGAAAGAAAATTTTTACATCTTCTGTATTTATGTGAAGACTTACAGGAGATAGGTGGTTGCTGGTAGTTTCAGAATAAATGTACAGATTGGCTTCATCCTAAATGTTCAGAACAAAATCTGAGGGAAAAATACTGCCATTGCATGAAAGCGCAGGATGAAAATCCCAGTTGTCATCTCAGCATAGGGCAAATGCTTTTCAATGTTTGCTTATCTCATCCTTCACATTCCTATGAGTATAATAATCAGCTTCTCCAAGATAGTATTTTCACTGAATATTGTAATATTATGCCTATAATTAACAGTTTTCCTTTTTTTTCCTCTTTCTCTTTTCAGTTTTTAAGAGGGCTGTAATACTGGTGTATAAGGAGAACTACAAACTGAAAAAGAAAATGGTAAGTCTGGTGTCACTGGAGGTGGTGGGTTTTTATGATATTACTGCAATGTGAGATGGACCACATCAGTGTTAATGGGGGAGCAACTGAGGTGAAACACCACTTTCCCTTGCTAGGCTGGAATTCTGACTATCCTGCTAAAACAAGTGCTTAGTATCTGTGTAGCAATAAATATTTTTTTGTTATTTAGTAGGCAGCATCATCTTCTGTGTGAGCCCCATGTTAATTTTATCAAGTGGAATGTGGAACATTTCTATAGAGAAATCACTAATTCTTCCAGATAGCATTTGTGATGGCCTACCTCACCACAGGGTGAGGTGAAAGACCTTTAACAGACCCTTGATTACCCTGGAAGGAAAGAAAAAGGGGCATTATAGACATAACGTTCTCTGCACCGATTTTCAGACCTGAAATGTGGAAGTCAGGTAGCAAATTGTATGTTCCAAATACCAGTGGTGAAATGCTGCACCATGCTCATTGTAACAGATGGAGGGGCTCTAAAAGTAGCAGCAGAGCTACATGATTAATGTATTCTGCTAATCGACAGTCTGCATGTTCTTTCACAGAAAACTTCTTCCCTGGTAGTACTTACAGACAAAGTATTATTTTTACCCGTTAAAATCAAATGGCTTTTAAAAGTTGAAGCAATTACGAATTCTAAAGGTTGTGTCTATCACCATTTTAACTACTTTTACAAGTTCATTTTAAGGTAGTGAAGGAAAGTTTCATCAATTTAGTTTTTCTTCAAAGGCAGGTCTTTAATGAGTAGCACAAACCACCACCACTTTTTCTACTTCTTAGAAATATCCTTTGTTTTCTTTTTCCAGCCTACTAATGTTCGTGCTGCACATAATTATGGTGACTTGGATCCATTTAAATTTCGCTGGCTGATTCCTTTATCTGCTCTTCAAGTTCGACTGGGGAACACAGCAGGTAACACTCTTGCAGTAAATACTTTAGGACTGAATGCATTTCTGGGATTCTGTAATACTGCTTCTTCCAGATGTCTTTCTGAGCCTCTGGAAACAAGCAGGTGTAGAGAAGATACCATCTATCCACTGTTGTCTCTGCACTCAGGGCGTGGAGACTTGATACATTTACAGACTCTCTTCATTTGTTATGTTGACTTCTCCTTCACGAAGGGAGATGTCTTATGATGTGAAGGAATGACAGAATGGAAATTCCCCATAAAAGGCAGGTGGTTTACCACAGTTGACATCCTGGGGACATGCTGGTGCTCTGTGTGTGCTGATACGTTTTTTCAAACAGGGGAGAGGTGACTGTAATTTGTGGTAGTAAAGGGCTGTCGGTTTATTTTCAAGCTGATCTTTATAGTCCTATCCACTTCTCTGTGTTCTGTAAAGTGTCACAAGGTCTTTAGAGCACACCTGGGTAAAGGCCTGATAAGACTGGAAGATATGGTGGAGCAGCAAGGATGGGGGAAAGCAACTCTCCAAGAGAGAAGTTATCAAAGGCTGTGCTAGGCTGCCGCAACAGGAGAGCTCAGGGGACTTTGTCTTGAGTTTCACCTTGGGTGAGACCTGTAGCTCCACAGATGGCTGAGTTACCATTGCCTTCTGGAGAGTGGAGGAGCTCTAACCTGGTCTTTCTAATGCCAAAGCTTTTGTGGAGTGTACGCAAAAGTAACATTTCCTTCCATGCGCAGGAACAGAAAACAGCTGTATCTGGGAACTGATTCACACCAAGTCAGAACTAGAAGGCAGACCAGAAACAATTTTTCAGTTGTGCAGCAGGTGAGCTTTACATGGAGGTTGTATTTCACAAATCACATAAATGGAAATTAAAAAAAAGGAAGTATTTCCCCCCATGTGACCTCTGCATCAGCAGTTTCAAAATGGCACTCATTATTTGAAGCCAGGCACTATACCTTTAACTGTCTTTAATGGCACAAAGTATAACAAATTCAAATGGGTGAATTAGGTGCAGTGATCCAATGTCAGAAATTTGCAGATGCAGGAACACAAGCTGCAGTATGGCATGGGCAAAGCAACTGATTTTATTAAACTCTCAGCTGATTGACAGAGATTACTTTCTCATAAAGACCAGTTAAGGTGGTGATTCCCTCATACAAAATTTACCTTTCAAGTCATTTTCTAAGAGGAAGTAACCAAGATCTCAAAACACAAGGTGTGTAAATTGTCTAACACTGTTAAGATGTCCCTGCCCATGGCAGTGCGGTTGGAACTAGATGATCTTTAATGTCCCTTCCAACCCAGAACATTCTATGATGTTATGATAGCTGTAAAGCCACTACTAAAGCAAGCTTTTGAAAAAAACAAACACTGCACTATAGGCCATCAGCAGAAAGGAGTGGGAACATTTTACCCTAGTGTCTAACTTTGGAGAAGAAAATTAAATTCTGTGTTTTCTTAAACTTGCAGTGATTCTGAGAACAAGACTAACATTGTGAAGGTCATCCGTTCTATTCTGCGGGAGAATTTCAGACGTCACATAAAATGTGAGCTACCACTGGAGAAAAAATGTAAGGATCGCCTTGTCCCACTTAAGAATCGTGTACCTGCAACAGCCAAACTGGGTAAGAAACACCTTCTCAAGTGAAAACTTAAAGTGTCCAGACACTGGTGCTGGCAGGGCATTCACAGTTATTACCATGACCATAGAGTGTCATGTGTCAGACCCACAAATCCCTTTTTTTTTTTTTTTTTGGACTGCAGCAGGAGTAGTTTCTCTACCACTCCATGTGTGACAAGGGCTAGAGGAGACAAGCAGACTTGCTCTCCCCCCTCCCCACACTGCAATGTGTCATTAGCTCTCTTCAGAGAAGCCTTTATAAAGCCCAAATTAATTTTTCTGGGAAGGAACAGACACCCTTTGGCATACAGTATTGGTGTTCTTTCCTCTGGGTTCCCTTTAGTAACTCAGCCCTAATAACATCTATAGCTAGAACAACAGGCAAAAGGCAGGGGTCTTGCTTCTTTCAATGCACTAAATCTGCATCCCAGCTGATACTGTAATTAAGTATAGGCTTCAGACATTTTAGTTAAATGAGTAGTTACTAGTGTTTCAAGTTCTCTATCGGTTCAGTCCTCTGTAAAATCCCCTTAACATGAGGATCTGAAAGAGTTCAACTCCTGCCTACATCTGGGCCCTTCAGTGCCTGAGGTGCCCAAGACAGTCTTTCTTTCTGCAGAAGTGTGTAATTTATGACTACACTTTTTTGGAGGATTTTGTATGTATTACACATGAAGGCAAGCACAGAGCCTAGGATAGGTGTAATGAAAACTGTGACATGTTGGGTATCACAGAGCTGACACATCTGACTTAGAATGACTATGTCCATCACAATCATAAGTGGGATATTAAGATAAAAGGTATAACCATTTTTTTTTCTGAAAAAAATAAACCTGCATTTTTATTCTGCCCAGCTTCTACAAGATCCCTGAAGGTACTGAAGAAGTCATCCAGTAGCGAATGGAACGGTGACCAGGGGAAAGGCACCTTCCAGGACTCTGATGAGTGCAGCCTAAGCAGCAGCACTCAGAGCAGCAGCTGCCACACTTCTGAGAGCATCCAGGAGCCCAAAAATTCATCTTCTGATAAACATGCAGAGAGCACTGCATCTGACTTTTCTAATGTTCTTGTCAAAGAATCTGATATTCTCAGTGATGATGATGATGATGAGGACTATCAGAGCCTAAAGAAAGGCAGCCCTACAAAAGACATTGAAATACAGTTCCAGCGGCTGAAGATTTCAGAGGAGCCCAGTGCTGACTCTGAACAGGATCAGGCTGCTGAAAATGAGGAGGGAGATGGCTTTCAGATACCAGAGCATCCAAAGCTTGTGCGTGGCCATTTCTGCCCAGTGAAGAGAAAAGTAAACAGCACAAAGCGTAACAGAGGAACTCTGATGGCAATGCAAGAACGTCACCAATCCCTTGACAGTCACTCTGATGCTGCAAACCTGGATCTGAACTCTATTTTAGAGAGAGAATTTAGTGTCCAGAGTTTAACATCTGTAGTTAATGAGGACTGTTTTTATGAAGCTGTGGAGAGGCATGGAAAATCCTAGCTTTCTAGGCACTGTATTAAAACATTCATTGGAAGTCCACATAAAAGTCAACAAACATTTTGCTTTACAACTAGTAAATTCAAGGAAGCTGCAGGAAAACTACTATTGGATTTTGTGCACTAATACATTTTTGCTCAAGAACAGCTGTAAAGGATTCTTAAGTTATTTTAATTTATTGTGGATCAAAAATTGATTAAGTTGGCCCAGGTTTGTAAATTACTTCATCCCTTTCAACCAGTTTTTAAGATGATGTAGTGTTCTTGGGGATGGCCTCTTTAATATTTTAAGTAATGCGGAAAAGGTGCCAGTGAGTGGCAGAGGGGTTTACAATGGAAAGTAGCATTGCAAACTGAATTTTTCAATACCTTGGGCATTTTATTTCTTTGGTTTTCATGTTTGCTTTATTTAAAGCACAATTAAGTTATTTTAATGTGTTTTAGTGCACGACAGTGCAGAAGTTTCATTTTTGTATGTTTCAATGCTGTTTATACTTTATACATATGTGTAAATACAAAAACAAAGCTTGGCCTGTAATCTTTTATTTGACTGTATTTTTTATTTTCTCTATGAGCCTGTACAGTAAAAGACAAATAAGTATTGTACTTAGCCATGTTTTCTACTTTTTATTGTGCTGCTTTTCTGTAGTTGGAGCTTTAAATCCCAAATTCTTTGCTTCTGCATAAATGAGAGGAGTATTAGCAGACCTTGAGGCAATTGGTGCACTTTATCCTCCCATAAGCGAGTCACTTGAGTGTATTTATGAGTCTTGGCTCCTGTTTTTTTAAATTACTCTGCACGGTAGGATGTTCCAGGATAAAAAACCACAAAACCCAAGCGCCATCTTACATGCTGATGTCTGAAAAAGTATTTTTCTTCCATTTCTGTAAAGCAATTCCATTCATACAAAATTCAATTATATCAGAGGTATTGCAACTTAATTATCTGTCTCACAACGTACCTTGTTTCTTGGTATATGTTCTAGCCATGCCACTGAAGTAAAAAGAACCTGGATTCCCTTTTGTCTGCAGCTGAATGGAATAGAGAGAGAGGCCCTCTGTCCCTACCACTTTCTCAAAAGTAGGTCTTTCATATCTGCACAGATGTAGGAACATCTAAGCCTTCTTTTACTGAGTCAACACCTGTAGATCAAGGAGTTAAAATAATTTAAAAAAAAAAATCAGACTTGTGCTGTTACAGCTGATTTTCCTCTTCAGTCTGTTCAGGCTGACCCGTACTTTCAAGTAAACTTCTTGTCATTTTCTTTTGCCGTAGTTCTTCTCTGTAGTTGAACACAAAAAGGCTTGGATCTTCATCACACATTTTCCTGTATGCGTTGCACAGGTTTCTAAACTGTGACATAGAGAGCTGAAAAGGACGCAGAGTTGGATCAACATTTGCTGTCATCATCAGCTGTTCTGTTCTTTTCAAGCGTCCATTTTCAGGAAACAAGGTCCTAAAAGATACAGGATGAAGAAAAATTTCAGCAATTTAGACAGACATTTCCGTTAAGAGTAATGTGGAATTTACTTAATAGTACACCTAAATTAATTATGTCACTATTTTAGCTCTGGCACTCTTAACATACCTCATTATCTGAGCAAACATATAAGGATCACATCCAAACATGTAAGGATCCTTTTCCTGAAAACGCAAATTATGACACCACAGGAAAGCACATACATACATTATAGACTTAACACATGCATGTATGTTCATGTTTACTAACAGTAAAAAGAGCTTTGGGTATGAATACAAGCACAGAGCCTTCTTAGCCTTAGCCTCGTATTTAGAAAGCAACAACAGATCAAACTGCACAAAACATATCAGATTGAAACAAATATAACTTTCTTTCAGACGGTTTCATTCCAATGGAAAAGACAGTTATCACTTGTCATTAATACCCTAATTCTACTGTCAGGGAAAAAAAAAAAAAAAACCAAGACAGAGGAAAGGAGTATTTAATTGCCATTCCCTTTTTAATATTTAGAATGTGGGAGAAAGTGGCAGGAGTCCTAGATTTTGTTTTCAGCTTTGTCATTTTTCATCATTAGGCATCTCAGTACATTTACTCTGGGGCCAGATGCATTAACACCTCTCTCTCAGAAGTTTCCCAAATTTGAATGAAGAGTACAAGGTAAGTGATTTTTAAAGTCACACAAAAATACATACTATGCTATTGAACTATTGAAAGGACCAGCTATTATTAGCAGTAGTTCTCAGTCTAAAATAGGTCAGAAAGGCAAAAAATCCGCACATGATTCATGGGCATTTCTCAATTTACAAATTCCATCTGTGTTACATATATAACACCTAAAAATGTTGAGCATCTAATACAGTAACACACACCTCCCCCACCAGATGTGTTTGGCAGGTTGGCTGGACAAACTAGTCAAAAGGCTTTATACCAGTAATGATAGTTGGTTCCTGATAGGTGCATAGAACATGAAGTTAAGAAGGGGTTTAAAATTATAAGTAAAAAATGAAACTTCTGGGAAACCTGTTTTCATGTGCTACTTCAGGCCTTTGGCAAAATGTTCCCAATTAGTTCAGCATTTGGCTCAGCAAGGTTAAAATGGATCAACTTTTATTTCAATATCCCTATTTCCTTTGATTCCATAGTTAAAGAACATACCTGAGGGGAAGTCTACCTAGTCTTTTTTTTACAGACTATGAAACATCCTATAAATGTCTGTGAACCACAACTCAAACTATAATATGGACTCCATATCACAATCTTGTATTTCACATCTCAAATCCCCGGATTCATACACAGATATAAAGTGATTCTATTGCCTTGTTTTTATACAGTCTGTGTGACAGAGAACCTTATAATGAACTTAACAGCTTTTTTATACGCCAAAATTTGCTATTTTTTTCAGGTCAGCTAAAGAATAAGAGGATTGTGTTTCTTAGCTGCACACAAGGGCTAAAGTATGATAAGCTGCTAGGGGAATACATGACCTCCAAAAGTTCAGACTCCCCCTCCTTGCCTCAAAAGAATGTAAAGCAGTTATTAGCAATTTGAGATTACACAAAAGTCAGGAGGTTTTTTTAAACTTTGGTAAAAATATTGTATATAACATAGATATGCTGATTGCATATGCCTTCTGCTCACATTGTCAAGAGAAATCATTACTTCAGGGTAGATAAAAAGAAAAGAAAGAAAATCACCACCACCCTGTAAGTCAAAAACAAACCAGTCTAGAATTTGGACACCTCATTTTCTAAACATTTCCAAATGCATACTCAAACTTTAATACAGAGAAATCTATACTCATTTTAGATCCAATGTCTGCATCCCACACATCAGTGCCATTCACGGCCTCAAGGAAAAAGAACCCAACAACCCCAAACTAGATGCTGAATTTTCTTCACCTTTAAAAGTGGCATAGAAGGCTTGCAGTACACTAAGGTGGTATCCACCCTAATTCTAGACTCCATCAGGGCCAAAACTATGCACTGCAACATTCAGGGAGCTCAGGCTGCAGATGTCTCTAGACCTAACAGCATCTCTGTCACATGTTCTACTGTGCTGAATGCTGAGGCTATCCATAGTAAGTCAGACATGTGGCAGTGCTGGAGTTTAAACAGGATCCTTGGCGAAGAGACTGCAGGTTTCTCACATCAGAGAACCTAATAAATTCCCTTAGTAAAATACTGGTATTTTTAAAGAGCCAGTAAGAACTCCACTTAAGGAGGGAGTTAAAAAGGGCAAACACAGAAACAAAAATTGGACCTTTTGACTTTATCCCCAAATAAATAAAATTTCCTACAAATAACGTTCTCCTCACACTGCCATCTTTGGTTCTCGATTTTGATAGTTCGGTTTTTCAACTCATCGTTCTGCAGTTTTTGTGGATGGGTTGGGATTTTTTTTCATTTCTGAGACAGACAAACTATTGAAAAAATAACCACTTTATCCTAGTGATTTTTATTAACTTCAACTGCACGAACAAAAATGCACAAGCAATTATTACATAATTACATTAGATATTAATCTCATACTTTTGTGTCCAGAAACCATTCTAAATGAAAATATCTGATGAACTATGATGACAAATTTAAAATTGGAAGAAAAAAATCAAATGCATAGCTGATTTAGAAGCTGATGCATTTACAAAAACATTACCTGGGAATTTTTCATTAAAAATACTTACTCAATTCCACGGAAGCAGTATTTTCTTCTAAACTGAAAAACACTTTGAACAACTTTTTCTACCAGCTCAAATGGCTGCTGTATCTTTGGTTGTACCAATGGAGTGAAATGCACCACAGCCACATCCACCTATATGGAAAAGAAAGATAAATTTGAGTAGACATCTTCCTCTAAGATACATTATTCTAAGTTACCTGGCTAGACATCAGCAAACAGGCACAATATAGAAGACACTCTTGTAGCAGGTAAGCCAGCTGTGCAGTGACTAATGTCATGGTATGGAATATAAAGATTTGCCTTAGCTTTCAAGACCCTACAGAATTTTAGCTTTCGTTATCTACATATTTCCAATTAGTTCACATGCCATTAGTACTTGGTACTTTTTACCCCCATGGCACTTCGTCCATTTAGAGCAACTTTCATGTAATCTGTAAAGTAATTAGCACTTCTGTCTTCAGATCCTTCCAAAGATAATTCTGACATAATACACAAATTAGATAATATTTGATATACAGGCTGAAGGGCAGCTGGAGAAAATTGGTATTATAATTAGAAATCAAACCCATTCCCTATATATTTTCTGTTGCTCCAGGGCTTTTCTAAAATGTAAGCCAAGGAATTGCTTTTCAACATATAAAGATTTCTAGTCTATTTAAAGGAACAGTAGGTAGAAATAAGTGCAGTCAGTTTAAGTGACCACACAACTCTGTATTTACAATATGTATCACAGTTCATCCAAAATTACGTTTGAATGATGCCACAAAGATAAGTTTGTACATTCTTTTATAGTTCTCAAACCACACTGGTTCACAGAACAGTCATTTTACCTGTGTCTGAAAACAGAATGAAATAGTATGTACACACTTCATGTTTTTTATATGTGTGTGTATATTTTTATGTATGTCATGCAATTATAGAGACACTGTATTATATAGAAACTTTCTGAATTCAGACTTCTGCACTAAAAATTAGGAGCTGGACTAAAACTTCAGTTCTACACAACAATGAATAAAGCAGCTCATCTTCCAAACTGATATTAAAAAAAATAAAAAGGAAAAATTTCTGTGGAGGAGTACATTGAAAATTTGTACAATGTGTACAAGTACTGTACAAATTCATAAGTGCCAGATTTTAAAAAATAGTCTCTTATTAAAAAGAGTCTGCTAAAATGATAGACAATCACTGAATTTTTTAAAAAGATCTGACAGTCAATACTGGCATTCACAGAACACGAATCACATGTGCTTGTTCTGACAGAAAAGAGAGACACAATCAAACCAAAGAACAGCTGCTGCTTGAACCACAGTCTCAGTGTACCAACTGTACGAGATAACCCAGAGCACAAGAGTACTTCAAAAAAGGAAGTGTTTCTCCTACTGCTTCAACCAAAACTGCTCATGGAAACCTCTGATGTGGACATAATCTGACACAAAGGTACCATCCATCCATTTTGTTCTTTCCTTGGGAACAGCTCAGCTGTTAAGTACATCTATCCAGTAAAAATGCTTCTACAACACAAATTTCAAAGGAATTGTAAAATCCAAACAACATAAGTTTTTCATGTAGACAGAACGTACAAAGCTGAGCAAAAATACTGGCTAGAGAAAGGAAAGAAAGTACCAATTAATGGTGCTGATGAAGAAAAAACCCACAGCAAGTTTCCAGTGTTAGCACTGCTGATCCCAAGTATATATTACTGGAGTGTTTTTCTTTAGTTGCATACCTTCTCTCTGAAAGCTAAAGTTAAGACTACAACAGAAAAAATACTTAAAATTACTGAAATTTGAAGCACAAGAACTTATTTAAAACTCAGGTGACAAAAACAATTGACATATGGCATCTGCAGTGAACACACCTAAATTACTTCCCAAAGCAGATTTTTAATTTTTCAAGCTTTCAGAGCATCTACCTTTGCTATGGGTTGCTCCTATCACGAAGACCACAGGGACGTAGAAAAAACTTGTGTTCACATTGAGTATAAGAATAGTTAATCTTTTTGAATAGAGCAAGTACATACTTCAAGTATACTACATGTCCAATCAGCTCCTTGAACAGAAATACTAAGAGCACATGCATATGTTTATCTACATTTTGGTCAGGAAATGTAACAAGGTATTACTCCCACAAAATTGGGGTAAAAAACCAACCAGAGTCCATGTGGCATCACCTAGTCACCTCAATTTTGCAGAAATGCTCGTAAGTGAGAAATGAAGCCTCTTTGGGAGTTAGGGCCACATCTTTAACAAAAATTTCTAAAGGAAAAAGCACATCATCTAGATACAGTGTACAACTACAGAGTCAAACAGCTCAATTATGAATCTCAAGGCCAGTGGGCAATAATTTCTGCTTCTGAAACAAAACACAGCACTCTTCAGTTCTATTATAGATGCTGTTTTCTTTGGACCCCAGGAAAGCTGCTTGGTTACTATAGCAACAGATACAGAGGAAAGCTTTTCATTTGTAAATGGCCACTCCTTTAAGATCATACATGCTATTTTCCCCATACCTTTTAATATGCATCAAATAGAGAGTAGAACTATGAAAGCCAATAGAATACACAAGAGCACTTAAAATACACAAGTTGATTTGGTGATAATTTTACTAGTAATGCTTTTCACCCCACCAAGAATGTTAGAAATATTTACAAAATAACACTCAAGCCTTACAAAATAATGAATATGAAAATCATTCAATTGGTACATCCCAAACTGTCAATAGTACAGCAATTATTCACCCCTTACTGTTTTAGTATATCTGTACAATGAAGGTTTATGTTCTGGTAGGGTAGGAGGAACACATAACAGAGTACAATTTAATTCACACAAGTCTGCTGCCTTGCTAATGAAATCAACACTCTAAATCAGAATAAGCTTAAATGAGACAGTTTTTACTAATTGTTGACAACAAAGATCTCATAATGGGCAATACATGTACCTTGCAACAGGGCTGTATTAAAAGCAAACCCACATAACCTTTCCTCAAGATGTAATTTACTCACAGGGAACTAAAACCAAATCAGAACATATTACAATTTCATTAAAACAGACTGTTTGAGATCCTACTGAGACAGTACTAAGCCAGCACTTTCACAATCCAAGCATTCAGGAGCATTTTATCTGTCTACTACAACCAAATTTTAGGTCTAACACCAGATATGTGCAACTCATAGCAATCTTGTTCAGATGAGAGTTTAATTTTGGCTCACTTCCAGCAGAAAGTAACTATGCCTCTGCACTAATAAAAATAAGTTCTGTGTAATAACAGCTCTGCAGTAACTCCACACGAGGCTTACAAACAGGATCACAAGAGACCCAAAGACAGGTACAGAACTTGTGGGTATATCACTGCTGCAATGAGCAAGACGTTTCTCCCAACTTCTTGATTTCTCACACCAACTTGTTGAGGCCACTTCTCTGATGTGCTGAACTTACATGGAAGCCTTACCAGTAGCTTTATTCCCTTACTCTTTTGTACAGCTTTATACACAGGTAACAAGTTATAGGATAACCCATGGAAAGGCTAAAGCTATCAGGAACAGATAAGCAAAGCCTGCAGTTGAATAGAAGTGTCCTGCTGTTCCAATTACAAATTAAAATAAATTTCACAGTTCTTTTCTAGGAAATTTAAACTCTTAATAGGATTATCTGTGATGAAAAAAAAAAAAAAAACAACAACTGACAAACAACAAAACCCTCTGGCTCTCAGTGCAACTTAAATGATCTCCCCCCAATCCATAAGTCTACAGTTTCTGGATTCTCAAGATTTTACTCCATTTAATCACTGCTCACACTTTCCATCGTAGAACCTGGATATCATTATGTATTTAGGACTAAGGGCCGCCGTCTGTTTTATTCCATAATCTCTTTGCTTTCCCTTACTGAGTGTTTTTCAAACAAAACTCATTAAACAAAGTACTCCTTTATTCTCGGGTAGATGGAACTAAGAGAGGGAACAAACAGCAGTAATGCACTTGCTGTGGAGAACAGAAAAAAAACAACATTCCAAGAAATTTTGTTAATACATGCCAATGCAGTTTTATATGAGAAGGGACAGTTCCGTTCAAGAGAAACTGCATTTTCCAGGACATCTACAGTGAAGAAAACTTCCCAGACCTCACAACCAGCAGTAAGTCCTACACAAACAGGAATGAAACATAATTGTATTCTTACTTACAACTGTAGTGCTTATACTTGAATTTATCCTGCCTTTAACTTGGTTCGCCGCATTAAATGTAATGCATGGCTACCATTTGCAGTGTTTTGTGTTTATGCTTGCGTGTTTTTATATACTGATACTTTAAAAAAGCAGCAATGAAAAAGGCTGATTCAGAGTACTAATTAGCTCTTTCAGAATATGAATGAGAATACAAATAAGTTTTTGAATGAGTTTTGAGCTATCCAGACCTGTCAGTTCCTCCTGTAAAAGGAAGTTAAGCCATCTTTCCCATGGGCCTGTACAGCAAATGATATGTATTTGCCAGAACATCTCTTCCCAGCCTGAAAAAACTGAACGAATTTGAAAATAGGCAGGTCTTTGAAATAAGGTTTTAGCAATGAGTAGCTGTTAAAATTCTCACCTTAACTTTAAGCATTTTAAAGATAGAGTTAGCACATCCTTGAATAATTACCTGAAATACATACAATAGTAAAATATTAGAGTATAAATATGTAAATTATGTATAGAGAGAGACTATAGGGAATTATACTATATACATTATATATACTATATTATAATAGAGCATAACAAGGATAAATATATTAATTAGTCCAGAAATACCAAAATACCAAAGACTGATAGAAACATAATGATCAAAACCTTGTTTCATGTATAATGAACTGAAACAAGAATACAAGGCTACAGATATTTTGTATTCCCCTGAATTTTATCCCTTATTTTTATGGCTTTTCAAGGAAGTTCTAATGCTGAAGACCAATTTTAATATCATTGTACATATTTAGATAGAAAGTCTGGATCATGCTTTCTAACATAGAAGCCTGCCCTTTGTCTACCACTGATAAAAGGCAAAACCTGCCAATTATACAGCACCACGCAAAAGGCAAAGCAGGGTACCACTTTCTAATCCTCCTCTCAGAGGTTTCAAACAACTGTTCTGCATCTAAAATCCCAACAGTCCAGCTGATGAGACAGTAACAGTTCTGTCTTCCCAGCTGCACAGTTATCACACTGCCTAAAATGTTCTCATCCGTCAAATGAAATTGGACTCCTCATAAAAGACTAGCAAGGAGCTTTTCTAATGTTTTTTTTTAAACTGCCACTTCATGGCAAATTTGCAAATTATTTCAGACAGGTGACTGATTCAAAAAAGGCACTTCCACAAATGAGCTGTTTCATACTAGTATTAAAAACATTATTTTAGAGATAGAAGAAGCCCGTATTCACTCTTATGACTTGTTAAATACTGCTGCCCTAAGTCAAGGAAGAGAAATCACTGAAAACAAAAAACTGGTAAGTTTAAATAAAAATGAAATAAAATAAAATATTGATTTAGAAAAGTCACGTGGCTAATTGTGAAAATACTGCAGAAACTAAATTCTACTTTATTCTCCTCCAAAGCCAAGGTATTTTGTAACATTTATTAAAAAGATGAATAGGTAATATTTAAAAAATAGAAATAAAGGGTTATTTAATCATACTTTAAATAAGAGATGGCATAACTGTGCCCATTGTTATAGAAGTCAACAGGAGCTGACTACAGCTATCAACACACTAAAACAAGGTAACTGAAGAGTACAATATCTTTTCTACCAGAGTGTTTTCCTACCACAATGACTCCTAATCTGCAAATTTCTAGTGTTCCATGTACAATGTATATTTTTCTAGTAAGCCTGCAATCTGTATGCTATTACCAAAACCAACTGCAGTAAAGTAAGTTTTGCCTGGTGGCTTGCAATCATGTATGAAAGCAGCTCCTTTTTACAAGCAATTCTAAAGCACTGTCCATTTGCCATCATCTCTGTTCAAGTACCTTGTGTACAGCAGCTCAGCTGCTGCAGGGTCATAGTCAGAAATTCATTCAGATAGCTCTAATTTTCAATGCAAGCTTTTTTTGTTTGCTGATTTCTTTTCCTTTCCCCCTCGCACTTCTCCTCCCCCGCCTTTCCTCCCTGTTACACAGACGGCCACAGCTCGGCTACAAAGCTCCCAGTTACTCATTTCCACGGGAGAAAAGGCAGAGAAAAGGTGACAGAAGATACCCATCATGGCATCAGCAAGCCTGCAGTTCTTTGCTTTTATTCTGGCTTTGTTTGGTGTCTTTGGAGATATCGCAGCCACCTTGCTACCACACTGGAAGGTAAACGCAGATGTTGGCTCAAATATCATAACAGCTATAACACAGATGCAAGGACTCTGGATGGACTGCACGTGGTACAGCACTGGGATGTTCAGCTGTACCCTGAAATACTCCATTCTCTCTCTCCCCGTATACATCCAGGCTGCACGGACCACCATGGTGCTGTCGTGCATCCTATCAGCCTTTGGGATCTGCATCACTACAGTCGGAATGAAATGCACACGGCTGGGAGGGGACACCGACAGCAAAAATAATGCTTGCTTTGCTGGAGGAATCTGCTTCATTCTTGCAGGAATCTTTGGATTAGTACCAACATGCTGGTACACAAGAGAAATCATTTCAAATTTCCTGGACCAGACCATTCCAGAGAGTAGTAAACATGAACCGGGAGGAGCAGTTTATACTGGATTCATCTCAGCAGGGTTTCTGCTTATCGCAGGTGTGATCTTCTGCTCTTCCTGTTTTAAAAGGCAGCAAGGAGCATGGATTTACCCTCCAAAGCAGCACCATTTCCCATCCACAGAGCAGGACAGCAATGCAGGTTACAGCCTGAAGGACTATGTATAAATAGTTATTTCTATCCATGGAAGTATTTCTATTCATTCAAGGGGGTTTTCGTGTATTGAGTGTAGTTTGATTATTTCAAGGAATGTATAATATAGCACTTAACCTTTCCTATATCTGGGTTGCAGTGATGCTTATACAAGGTATTTCATTTATAGGGGCATCCACAAAAAGGAACAAGTAAGACAAGATGCTCAACTGCTACAAAAGTACTGTATTTTGTTGATTTTTCAAACCCTTCTTTCTGACTTCCCAAATAACACTCATAGAAGAAAAAGGAACTATTTTAAAAACATAACTGACTGAACAATTCATGCATGGATGTCTTGTTACAGCAAAGATGATTAAAAACTAACTGCTTTCTGTTTAGTGAATCAAACTTTCAATAACATATGACATTTTATAGTGTATTTTACATTGTTGTCTTGATTTTATTTATGATGCAAGGTAAAAAAACAGAAACTATTTGTCCAAGAAGCCCAAATCAAAGGTTTTTAAAAAGCGGATACATCTGCCTTTCATTTTCAATTGTAAATTGCCTTGATAACTAGATTTTGTAGAAAAAAACCCAAAACAAAACAAAAAAAACCCAACAAAAACAACAACAACAACAAAAAATACATACACAAAAAAGTCAACCAACCAAAACAAATCCACAACAAAAGCTCAAGGCTCCAAACCTCAGCTGCACTGTCTACTCTGTGTATCAGGCTGAAGGATCAGCAGTACCATTCAGCTCTTGCCAAACCCAGCTCTCCTGCCCCAAACTGCCACCTGCTGTGGGTTTCATTTGTTATTGTTAAAGGAAACTGTGCTGGACATTCACCAACTGCTACTAATCTATTACTACACAGTCAATGTTAGAGGAGCAGTACAAGACAAATGTAACCATAGCTGTGAAAACACTTGCAAACTGTGATGAACAGGACAGAAACCAAATTATCTATGTTCAAGAAACATCTGTAAACATTCTGGCTTACACTTGGTAAAGGCAGTTGTTAACAGGTCAAATAACGCAGTAACCACTTATTGTGTTCTACATTTCTGATGTTCTGAAGGAACCTTTTAAGTCCTTTTAATTATTCCTGTCGGATCTGTTCCAGGCCCATTCCCAGGTATTCTCTTACTGGAAAATGTACTATACAACAGTGATAAAGAGACAGCTTCTTTATTTTTTTAACTGTCTTATTATGAATAATTACCTTAAATCCTTTAACCTTGTTCTTCACGACACAGATTTTGTTTTGTAATGGTCATTGGCAAAGTATGTTCTACCTAAATACTTCCCTAAGTGAGAAGCAAATCAAGCATGAAAAGAGGTAAGATACAGGCCTATAAATTGAGGAATATAATGCTGGATGAGTCTTTCAATAAATCAACTGCTATTTATTCTGCGTACTTATACACAACTTTCATTTCCCATGAAACTAGTCTGAAATTTGCTAAAAGACGGTGAAGGAGCCCAAACATTACATGTTTAGTATGTTGGAAAAAGATCTTCTGTTATAGCATTTGGGAAAGTGGACAGTTTTATGCACTTAATATGTAAGTAATCTTTATTCATAGAGTCTTCATTTTTCACACACAGAATGGCATTACATCTTGTTTTTATTCAACTGTTACATAGCTATTTTCAGTTTCCTATGTTTTAATCAAGGAGCTTGTTTTGTACTTTTCCTAGTACAAAATGTACAACCAGTATGCTCCTTATGCTATTCCTAATGCAACCATCAGCAGTTATTAGGTATTGCAGAGACTTCCCTACAACCAAAAAGCCAATTTCTTTTTTCCCTAGACACAATGTTGTGCAGCACCTCTCCATTAAACAAGAATCTTTTATGTCTCAACACTCACAGAAATATTGGAATAATATTCATGCATCAAGCAAATGGGGTAAATATTCCTTCTCAAAAACATGCATCTCCACCTTTAGAAAGGGGTTTGACATGATCCTAAGTTGTGATCACCACCACGTACGTGAGTAAAATTTGCTTGCAAAAATTATAATCAAGGGGCTTTTTTACAGGAGGGCAGAAGAAAAACGTAATAATGGCATACCACAAGCACAATAAAATGTTCATTGGTTACACATGCCGCAAATTTCTCTTCCTCAAACTTTATAAAAGAGTAGCTGTACTTCACATAGCTATGAAACAAAAATCAAGGACAATGCCATCTCATTCACAGTATGCTGCCAGTTTTCCAACAAAACAGGTTCTATGAGAAATGGTAACATTCAAAACCATGTCAGTCTACAACTAAAAGAACACGGACAAAACAGAAGATCAGTCTACAACAGGAATTTGAAAGAAATCAAAATAACAGTGAAAACAAGTGCCAGTCCTGTCTGAAAGAATTGTACTTTTGGCTTTTGCAATAAGCAATACTTGTTTTAACTCAAAAAACACATTAAATTAAAAATATGCTTACCTTTAGTTGTACTGCTTTTTTATTCAACAGAGCACCAACTGACTCTAGGACATGCTTGTACTAAGATATTTGTTACAACTCACTCAGTGTGTTACCTTTCTTAGTCAACTATGGCCTTTTCAGTACAGGAAAATGGAAATATCAGTTAGAGCTTCCTAATTCTGGGACAGAGTCAACACAAGACTTTTAATTACATAAGCTCTATTAGTACTCAAATTGTACCTACCACTGAGAAATCCCCACCATGAAACTGGAATTTTTGCCTTACTTAAAACTATTTTACATATTTGACAGTGAGAGAGCATCCTGAAACTATTTTCCATTCAGCTAGGAAACTGGGAAAAAAAACCCTAAGCCAAAACCTCAAAGCAAAAAAATGAGATTTCTTAAGCATGGTCATTTTCTTTCACAACACACTGCTGTCACAATTAGCAATTTAACATTTTTCAACAGTTACTTGCTCAAACAATACTGACAGAATTTTAAATTATCATCAAAATAAACCCACAGGCCTAAAAATTCATTGTGATAAACGAGAAAATAACGTTCCAAAGGTTCTCATGAGATATGCCAGAAAAGTAAAAAGGACCAAGAAAGAGAGACTGATAAAGGGGAAGGGAGATGTGTTGAAGAGCTGAACCAACTAATTTAAGAGGAACTTCCAGAAGCTGCAAGTTCACTTCTGAAACAGAACAGCTGTTCGATAGGACAACCAGTAATGGTTTTAAACTCCCAGAAGGTTGATTTAAATTAGATATAAGGAAGAAGCCTTTCACAATGAGGCTTGTAAAACACAGACATGTTGCTCAGAGAGATGGTGGATGTCCCATCCCTGGAAACATTCAAGATCATTTTGGACAGAGCTCTGAGCAACCTGATCTAGCTGAAGATGTTCCTGCTCATTGCATGGGTATGGTACTAAATTACCTTCCAACTCAAATATTTCTCTAAGCCTATGATTTCCACATGCATTCAGGGACACACACATCACTTAAAGTCAGGCATAAATTTTTACAAAAAAACACAAACCAAACCAAGCTTAATACTGATTTATTTCTTAATTTTTGATTCCTGTACTCCTAATGGCTATAAATAAAAACCAGTGGCAGTAGATATGAGGACAACGAAGAGGTTGTTCTCTACTCACTCAAGAACATGTAAGAGGAAGAAAAGATTGTTACTTTTTTAAACAATCAGTGGGATATAGGTGACAAAGTGCTGTAGCAAATAGGAGGGAATGAAATATGCTAAAGATGACTGGGGTGAAACAAAGATTATAAACATGGTAAAATTAGAGATGTTTGACAAAGGTGACAAATGAAAAGCTTTTCTTATCACAGTCTTTCAAAAGACCCATCAAATTCTTAAGGCACAATTCCCAAATTGTTTATAAATGCGAATGGTAAAATAGCAGGCTTTCCAAAAACAGCACATTTCCATTCTGCAATCCTAGCAGACTATCCTGCCATTAAATCCTAATCTCCCTCTCCAGAACACCCAAAGAAGTATGCTGACCTTGCAGATAGGTTTGAAGGTCAGAGCCAAGTTCTGAGGAACAAAAAAAGAAAAAGCACTTTCTCAGAGTAAGCATGCTCCATTTACAGGAATTTCACATCACTCCACTTTGTAATATGGAGATATTCAAACAGAGCAGCCACCAATGTTCCTTAGTGAAAGTAAAATGCGTTGCTTGACTGACATATTAACAAAAACCACAAATAAATACAGGAAAACCTACCTCTGGCTTTGGAACAAAGGCTTGACCTGGAATTACAAAACAGTTTTCCACAGTGCAGAGATGCTGAGCCATGATGGACAGTCTGCTGCGTTGTTTACTTCCTGGATTAGCTGCAAGTCTCTAGGGGAGAATCAAAACATGTACATCAGTGATACTGAACTGACCAAGTGATCAGTTGTATTAAAGTTTGATTTTCAGTATAATCAAATTAAAGAAAAAAACACCAGTTAATCATTAAAAACTTGTATCAAATTGTATGCCCAGTTCATCTAAAATTTTCTTCTTCAATATTGCAGCGTTTCACTAAGATACCACGCCGATTTACAACCTCCGTCCTGCAATCAAATGCACATGAAAAAGAACTCCTAGAAATTCTGCAGATCTAAATGAATGTCAAAAGAATTTTGTATGGACAAGAGAAAGCCAAAACTATTCTGACTGCAGGATTCAAAACAAACCTGATAGAACTCTCACAATCATTTCTTTCCACTGTTTCTGTATAAAATATTACTAGCTTTTTTTTCTTCTTCAAGATTAAGCAAAGCTCCATAAACTCAAGATCAGCTAGAAATCAAAAGTTCTTCATAATTAACTGGTCTACGCTTACAATATTTGCAAGGAAGCTGCGTCTACTTCACATAAATTTAGAATGCCTAACAGTGAGAGCATTTAGTACTTAAAACTAAGTTTAAGTATTCTCTGATTTTCCCATGATATTTTTTATAAAATAGTAGCCAGGACACAGGTTTGCTACGCTTTTGTGACCTGGCAAGAAACACATTTTATTGTGTTTTGCTTGCCCCCCCAAATTTAAACATATAAAGCATCTTGTAAAACAAGTCTCAAATTACAGAAGTCACTTCACTAACTTACACAAAAACAGAACTATGATGATTCCTGTTCTTATTTACCACCACCTCAATAAAAAATAAAAAATGAAATCCCAATTTGCATACCTGGTAATATTTGTACAACATGTAGTTCCACATGAAAAGCCTACTCATAAAATGCTGTCACGCTCAATAAATTTATCCCTGAAAACTAAAAACTGAACCTGTGGCCGAAGTCTTACATTTTTTCAAACAGCTCTTCCAAAAGGCAGTTCAGCATGGAGCAAATAATCTTAAACAACATTTTGGAAAGAATGCTCTGATTCTTTTTGCCTATGCCAGCATTTAAAGCTACCTTCATTGTTGTGTCAGAGGAAATTTTTATTCTCTAAAAAAAACCCGGACTGCGAAGTCTAACAATGCAATCTGACACAGACTTCCTTAACCTCTGCAGTAGAAATGAAAGTGACCTAATGGCAACAATTGTAGCAATGCTCCCAGTGCCAATTCAAACAAACCTATCTTTACTTCTCCCAGAAACCATCTAGAAAGTCTCAGGCAGTGAACTCCCGCTTCTCAACTACAGAAGGGATAATTTAACATCTGGATAGTAACATCTAAAACCACTTCAACCACATTAGCAGGAACATACCTGTGTACAGCACCCATACACAGATCAGCCAGTCAATCCCCCAGCCATGGGCAGGGACATGTGCAGCAAGGTCAGCTTGCTCAGAGAGCTGCCCTGTCTCACCTTGAAGGTTTCAAGGGATAGGGCATCTCCCCCATCTCTTGGCAACCTGCTGTAGTGTTTCACTACCTTCACTGTAATTTTTTTTTCCTTATATCTAAATCTACCCTCTTTTTGGTTTAAAACCATTACTCTTTGTTCTACAGCAACAGGCCCTGTTAGAGGATCAATTCTAGAGCAAGTGGGCTGGAGGAACCTTGCCTAGGTGATAGATTTGAGATGAAGCACTGAAGAATTTGGGACAAAGTAAAAGTTCTTACCCACAAAGTGAATAAGAATTTTACAAATTTAAACTGCAGAGAAAAAACATTATCTGCTTGACACCCAAAAGTGCTATTTTTACTGCTGGATATTTTTACTGCTATTTTTACTGTGGATATTTGGCCTTATCCTCATCACACAGGCCTCAGATTCAGCATATAAAATAACTGCTGGTTCTCATCAGCTTTAATCAATTTAAATCATATCAGAACAGAGCGGGCTGCAGTAGTAGGTGTGCAGTTACTTTACATTAGTAAATGTAGTTACATTAATCACACCAACATTGCTGTGCTATAAGAAAACAGAAAAGCAAGAAAATACAACCAGCAAGAAAGGCAAAGGTATTTAGTTCCCTGTTATACCAGCAAAACAAAGTTTGACCATAAATAAAAGAGCACATTGCTTCACTTTATTACTTTTAACATCAAGTTATCCTAATTATAAAGCACATCACTCTGTTCCATGATGCATCTTATGCTTCTGCTGAACTTATGACACATACACAGACTTCCTTTGATATTTAGGCTCTTAGCTTAGAAATATCCAGGGAGAACACCAAAATTTTGAGTGTAGGAAATTCCACAATCAGGACTATAAATCCAGAGATACACAAAATATCAGTAGCAACTCACTTAGATCTGCATGACATTGTTCTCTCTTTCCAGACACTGAATATGCCTGTATGCACCAATTTACAGCGGTTACCCTAAGCAACTCCAGAGGGTCAGGAGAAAAGACACAGAGCCTAATTATTGTCTTTTCTCCTAATCATAAAATAAAATAAAATAGTATCTTTAAAACAATTTCTTTTCATGGTATCAAATCATTAATGAAAATGCAAACCAAAAATCATGAATTTTGTCTGTGGAGGAAGACCCGTGTTTAAATTGTGTTGAACAAAAGTCAAGAGATCTCAGAATGTAAACTCAACAATTAACACTGATTCACTGCATGACTTTGAACAACATATTCCATTTCCTAGTGTTTCTAACTCCTCAGTGTTTTATGTACAAGAGCTTAAGTGTGCAGGGTATTTTTGCACCTAACTGAGCTGTGCTGGGCGCAGAACTGTAAACTGCATGTCACCAATGACATATGGAGCTGGGTGCAGTGACATAAAAGTACAGAGTGCTCTCACACAGTGTTAGGTGAATTTTTGCTGTCACAAAACTATCATCACTCTGCATTTTACATCACAGTCCATTAGCCATATTCTGCAATAAAGGCCTAATCTCACGTGACATGAAGTCCTTCTGGGAAACAGACCTGGATTCTGTAATGCCTGAAACCAAATGAGCCCAGAGCTGAATTAAGAAATCTGGTTTCTTTCATACCAAATGTTTGTTCACAGTGTTCTCTAGAGCCACTAACTGGAAATACTTCTTCAAACCTGATTGCAAGGCTAGGGCAATGACAGCACAATACGGTTTTCTTTGACCCAAAATATGACAGCAGACATTCCACTTGCATATATAATTATTACTAATTTTCACAGAGAAAAAAAAAAGAAGTATTTTCCTATTCAAATTTTTACTTTGACACATTAAAATTAAAGCACCATGCACATTGAGGCTGCACAGACAAAACACAGCAGTTACAAACACTGGAGTAATAAGATGGAAATCCCGTTTTCAGGCTGATGTGCAACTCCTTTTCTTCCTTATAAATGCAAGTGAGATGCTCGTTAAAAGCCAGACTGCTTCCATAACTGCAAAGCAAAAAAAGCTTTCCATCTTCTATGTTTTATGTGTTTCATGCAATGTCAACAGAAATAAACTGTTAAATCTGAAAGCACTGTGTAGTAAGCAACCTAATATCAACTGATCTGGCATTAACACTACTACACTGCAGATCAGTCTCGCCTTCTTTGAGAAACTAACTATTAATACAAAGTAAAATATCAATTTGCTCTTGAACTTGTGATGACAGAAGTCAATTAAGGCCTTTTTACACACACAAGAATGGCAGAATACATTAATAATTCTGATATCAACTCTCATTCAAGAAAGCCAATGCCAATTTCCAAGGTCTTGACAAACACCCCCCGCGTTTTAAGTGTTTAATCACAACTTGAAATAATGCTAAATTTACATTTTTCTGTATTTTAAAGGTGTTTCTTAAAAATTATTTTTAATAAAGAGAACAAAGAAAATAAATATGTGTATTTCTTGAGATGAATGAAAGGTAAGGGAAAACAGACTGATGACACATTGCACAAACACCTGTGAGAGAATAAACATATTTAAAAACAGACGAGTGCTGCACAATCTATTCATGTTAAAGAAATCAGACTTCAGAAAAGAATAGAGTACCTCAATGAAATATGACCCTGCATTAAACATTAAAAAAAATTACATGCTTGTGAAAGGATCAGAGCAGATAATTAACTCATCCAAATTCATAATTTACAGCCACATAAACTAAAAACTGAACAAACCTTTTCTTCTCTTTTCAAAGTCAACTAAGACTGGATTTGCAGTTTTAAACAAAAGATTGCATAGAAACAATTTCTGTTCAATTTAGCATCTGTACAATATTGGAAAAATGCCAAAATTTTACCTCCCCAACTTCCTTTTGAAAAGTCAGTGTCATCTGTGTCCTGCCATAAATAAAAGGTCCATCCCTTTTCGAAACATTCTCAAGCCATTTGATGATTAGAGGAGTCGAAACACTGAAGGGCAGATTCCCAATGATATGAATATTTGGTGGTTCTGTTGACATTTGACAGAATAAAAATAGCTGTGAAAACGTTTTGAGTAAGATTTTGCCAAGAAATATAACACAAGAAAAATACATGCCTATCAACCTAGACTTAAAAAATGGAAACAATATTTTATCATGCCACCATAGCGAAGCCTGTCCATTTATACTCATCTTACACTGACAAAACTTTGTACTATTCTCAGTATTTACTTGGAAAAAAGCGGTTAGGTTTGGTTCTCATTTACATCTGAATAAATCAGTAGCTTTCGGAAGATTTTCAGCTGATGGGCAAACTCCAGCTGAGCAAGTCTAGAACAACAAAACCACAAGAGTATTCCTGTGATTTCAAGCTATGACTATCAGGTACAGAGTAAATAGCTATACTCACACTTCTGTCCAACATATCCTCCCAGAGGCATTTCACTGAGCCCTAACAACCCTCAAAACAACCACCTAACTCACACTGCACAGAGCTCTCCTTCTGTACAGAGTCCTCTAAAATCAAAAGGTGATAAAGTACATGACTTTGCCATAAGAAGTGATACCTGCTTTTCAGTTATGGATCATATCAGTATCTCTGTGTTGTACAACACAACACAGGGATTTCAGTAGCAGGGAGTCTAAGCAGGAGTGCAACAGAAGTGGGAAAAACCCAAAAGCCAGTGTGCTGTTCCTTAGATAGGACAATATTTAATAACATGAGTAAGAGATGACAATATCAAATTCAAGCTGTTTTTCTGGCATACTTTACTTATTATGCATTTTCTAGGCTGTGATATTTCTAGTCTTCCTGTGGTATTACACACTTACCAGAGGTGGTGGTTTTTGAAACCCACCAGCCTTTTATACAGCAATAACACAGAAGAAATGTATCTTGCCTCTAATTGGTCAGCTCAAAACCTAACAGTGACAGTATCTTCAAGAAAGGTAATCTTTTAAAACTTCACTCTCAAACATACATGTTATCATAGTTTGGTCTGTGAAGCACTTACCTTTTGCAATTAGGCAAATACAACATACAATTTTTCTAGGTGAACATAATGTGCCATGGTCTTTTATGTCCTAAGTCAAAAAGCACTTTAGGCATTGCAAAGAGTGTCTTTTTCTTATCTCATATTAATAAATTTGGAAAAGGGGACTAGGAGATTATCACTGATTTATCTAATAATATGACATGTTTTAAAAGGGAAGTGAAATAGTGTCCTATTGCAACCCCAGGTTAAAAAAGAAAAAAAAAGAAAAAAAAAAAAACCTCAAACCAACAAAATCCTGATTAGATTCTACTTTTGCCAAAGATATCCAGCTGAAACCAAAGCAATAAGAAACCTAAATTCTGGAAGGCAAGATTTCCAGAAGTTTCACAGCAAGTTACAGGAATTTCTTCAGTGGAACAAGAGCAGTGGTGATTTCTGACTTCTTCAAAAAGAGGAAGAAACCAGGAAGTATTTGATCTCCTTTTATGCTTTCCAGAAGTCATTCTTATATAGTAAAGACACTCTAAAGTTAATAAGTGCAATGCTCCTCGCTTTAAACTACAGTCAATGTCACACAAATTCCACTGTTTTGTATTAGAGAAGGAAGAGAGTTCTCTGCTTTCTCTAGGGGAAAAAATCCAAACAGTTGTCTCTTTATCTTCAACATGTACCAGAAGAGACTACCTTAGAAGCCCCAAGAAACGAAATGAACCAAATTCAAATACTAACCATCCTCCCAGTTCTTTTTTAAGTGCTTTGGAAAAGCCTTCTCCATCTTATAAGTCAGGATATCTCCATGAACAATGCGCACTTTTCCTGGAGCTGCTTCAGATAGCATCTGTTTGTAAACAAGCAAGCAGAATCCACAGTGAGAGTTAACCAAACTGATTTCCAGTTTTAGCCACTGCAGGAATTAAACCATTGCTATATATTTATCTTCAATATTCAACAAAGCACAGTAGGAGTTAAAACTGAGAACACTATTAGTAACTACTTTCAAACAGCAAACACTACAAATAGATTAATGTGTGATTCTGTAAACACTTAACTATTCAGAGATGTAGAACTTTTAATAGAGAATTCAAACTTGAAAAGACTTCTAAGAGTCTCTTCAACAACAACAATTAACAAGTCCCAGGCCACGAGCAGGACCTCACCTGATTTTAGCAATAATGCAAGCAGGAGGTTTTGAAAGTTTTTAGATCAATTACCTATGAAAACAAGGGTTCATGTTGTCTATTGTTTCACTCGCAGCTTTAGGACCTGTTATCTAATTTCAGCCATATGTGATACAAGGCTGCAGTAATAATTTTTTCCTTTCACATGAAAAATGTGAAAGAGATTCTCTTAATATTCCCTGTAGTAGTCTACACTTGTACCATTAAAAAACAAGGAATCCAATCAAGAAGGAATGAATACCAAGCAGGAGGGAAGATCGCAATGTAATTTCTGTCTTTCTAGACATTACAAAATCATCTCCATTCTCAGATTCTGCAGCCCAGTTGCACAACTGATCTAGTGTTTAATAAAGGCTGATATGCAAACTCAGCGCTGGCTGCAGTTTGACAACCAATTCTTTCATTTCCAATGTCAGTTCCCATAATCAAAATTAGTCAAACGTTTTTAGTGTTGTACCAATCTTTTCTCTTACACTATGAAACTATGCACAAACAGCACAATTCAAAAGCAGTGGTGACTTTTTCGAAGATGACATTGGGGGTATTTATTGATCCTACAAGAGAATAATGAGAAAAGGCTTAAAGAACAATTTTTCTTTTGCACAGAAATCCAAATCCATAAACAGTTAAGTGCCAGTGGCCTAACTGCCAAAATAAACTGCTCATCATTGTTAGTCCCATTTTCAATCTGAATGATGCTTATATGCTCAGGGGCACAAAAAGCTTTCACGATCCTCTGAGCCAAAGGACAATACTGTTTCCTCCTACTGTTCACAAAATGTTGTCATGGATTTTTTTTGATTAAGAGTTTGGGGTTTTTAATTATCAAAAAAGCTAAGTTTCATGTAGTGCAATAAAAGCTTAACAATAAACTAAGTGTTCCTACATGCTTTAAGTGCAATTATTTCCAAATAGAAAAAATAAAACTAACCTCAACTTCAAAACACTTAATGGACTTTTCAGCATTACACTAGCAATTATATGATATACAAATTCACTAATCTGCCATGGTTTGTCAAATATTTCTTTGAAGCTGTTATAAATGGTCTAACAGGATGAAAGATAATGTAAGATTAATAAAGTCAGAAAATAGTGTCATTTGCTAATAGCAGTTTCCTTAACAAGATGAGTTTAGGAGCTGCTGAGTAACACACTTTAGATAACTGAGAATTGCATTTCATTTGTGACCAGAAAATCATTGTCTTATATTTTTAATTTGAAATACAGACTTGGAAACCCATTGAAGCTTTTTTCATTTGAAGGGAAAACGTACGCAGCTAACATTGCTCCAGGAGCTGCTGTGCATCAAGGACACCAGTCAAGTGTTCCATCACACAAATATTCTCATTCTTCACACACTACCAAAAGGGCAAAAAGGAAGCATAAGGGGCATAGTTTAAAACCTGAAATGGTGTTTCTGGAATAGGTTTATATTCAATACATTCTCTTGCTCCCTTTCTCTCCTTATCAATCTTTCCAGCTTAAAAACTATTAGGGCATATGGCATAGAGAGGTTGGGACTCTTTAAGACTGAAACAGAACTTACAGACTCTCAGCCTGTGTAAACTTCAACTCTGTACACATATGTTCTTCATTGTATTTCAGTTCTGCAGTAAAAAAAAATCCCCACTTCTGTTTTATGAGAGACCACAGCTTGAAAAACAGTTAATGAAAAATGCTGTATGCTTTACATCAGTGATTTTAAAAGTATCTAAGAGACATTTTTAAGTAACAGTTCGCAATTGTTATTTTCATCTCTGACATTTTCCCTCATTCAAAACTCAACCCTTTTATGAGCATGAGTTTTGATAGTTTGCTTGGGAAACCAGAAAAATTATTACAACCCATATAATTAGAAAAAAAGATTCACTGTTATGTATCTTCTTATTTGTTTGGGAAAAAAGCAATACCAAACTGAACAGTAATGGATGCAATGCATTTCTTGCTCATTCACATTCACTGGTACTGAGTTATACCACCTTTATGTTCAATAACCTCATTCAGACATTCACTTCTACTGTGAGGAGATTGGCAATTAAAAATAATGACTAACATTATGTCATTTGAACAGTAAAGATAATTACATACCAAAAGCTCATTTTAGATGCTGAGAAGTATACTTTTATTCAGATGAATCTGTTGCAGTGGACACATTTTGGAAGATCAGAAAAAACATCCAAGTACCTAAAAAGCTCTCTTAACTAAAACACGTATAATTTAATCTCAAATTCTCTCCAGTCCCAAACCAGTTCTCAAAACCTAAAACAAAAATGCTGATTGCCCCCACTCAAGTGAAAACATGAAGGTTTCACATTTCATAAGACTAAGAAGGAATATTATACCTTATGAATTGCTAACCCCACAAAGACATAATTACATGCACATTCAGGTTTCAGGATATGAGCAGCTCCATTCACACCTTATGTTATTTTTATCGTATAAAGAGACAGTAGCAGTTCTCAAGCGAACTACCTATTTATTTTCACTGCTGATTTACGAAAAAGACACAGTGCAATTTTAGGAAAGGCCCTTGAATCGCTCTAATCCGAGATTGTAGAGACATAAGAAAACAGTCAAATTTTTAGATTTTTGGACTCTGTTTTTCCTGTTGGATTTATACAGACAAATTCCATAAACATCCAGCAACACAAGTAGATAGCATTTGAAAATGACACAATGACTCGTGAACTTACACCATCTTTAAAAGAAAGGAAGAAAAGCTTAAGAGTGTTTTTTTGAAAATGTAGAATAGATGCTTGCTTTATTCTTCCCTACCTAGTTGTTAACTCACATTGACTGTATTAACTGGAAAGATGCCCTCCCAATTTTATAAAGCATAATTATTAGGATTAAAATGAAAAATAAGATTGTACATAGGGACACTACATTCAGCTTTCAAATTATGATTTTGCCATCATGATGAAATGCACCTGAAATGTCTCAGCCTGAAAAAAAACCCAAAACCAACAAGCCTTGGCAGTAATTCAGTTGTAGAATAAGGTCCTAAAGGGCCTATGAGAAAGCAGGAACAACAAATTGCAATATTGTGGATATTTATCTTCAAGCAAGTTATAGCTCTGGTTTCTGCAACAGAACCAAACCTATTTTTCAGTGCTGAGATCCCAACAAGACCCCTGGAATCTCTCTAAGTTCTCAGAATGTTCTTATTCAATGCAGTGGTTAAAAGTACACAAATTACTCTTCAGCTGGTACCTGCAATCCTGGAATAAATCGAGCATCTTTTTCAATTAAAAGGAGTTGTTCAACACCAGCACTGAGAATGGATCTGGTAATTCCTCCTGGCCCAGGGCCCACTTCGCAAACATGGGCATTTTTCAGCTCGCCAGCCTGTTTCACTATCTTGTCTGCAAGACACAAAGAACACACTAAGTCTTTATTTTCCAGGAGATCCAGCTCACCAAGATAACCTCATTGTTTACTGTTACACAAGCACAAGCATGCTTATCTCTGAACAGACATAAACAGTGACACATCCCAGTTAAATCATCACACACCCGCCAGACTGCACAGAATTCAGATTTGTTCCATACTACAAGATATACTGAGCTATTTAAAAAAAAAAAAAGCTATTTTTAGTTTTATGTCTTTAGTATTTATTGCGCTCATTACAGAATCAAATAAAAAGAGAATATCGCTCATCCGTACACTAGCAATACTATTGTGCTGCAAGCAAGCATTTGTGTTCGACATTCTAAAGTCTCACTACTTGTCCTTCTAAAGGTATTTCACTACAGCACCTCTATTTCCAGGCAATTTAAGAAGTAAGAAAGATACAGTAAAGCTCTATGAAGATTATATTATGTACAGAGAAATTTTATGAGGGAGAAACTGGACTAAATGAAGAGCTGGAACACAGGCAACTGGTAACTATAGAAAACAGGGCAGTTGAAAGGTGAGGAAGGAATACCCATACAGAGGTGAAATGATAGAACATTAGAAAGTATTATAGACACTAAAGAAGGCAGATTAGAAAATGGAGATAATGAAACAAAGAGATCCTTGGGAAGCATGCAAAGAAGATACTGAAAGAAATTATGCTGCTCACTCCATGATCTCTTACTTATGCAATTAAAAAAAAAAAAAACAAAACTGTCTACATGTAAAGTTTTACTAAAGGCATGCAGACATTTTTATTCCGGGGCAAGACTCCAGTTGTTCAGGAACTGGAACTGAGTTTCATGTTCTGAAATTTTATCAACCTGTATCTTCAAACAAAATCAAATCATTAGCTACGTGAAGCTGTACTTCATTTGTTAAAGCAAATTCCAGCCACCACTATGCCAGTGAAGACATCCACCCCGACTGACAGAAGTGCCAGCTTTGTCACCCACTGTTGACACAAAGCTGGGAAAAAATGAATCATTCAGAACAATGCAACTAGTTCAAAAAAGCTACACTTCTGACAAATGAGACAAATGACTCTCCTATCTACAGCACATGGCAAACTCTGAATTGCACAATGTCTAACATACTTTCCACGATACAGAATAATCTGAAAAACACACTAATTTTTAAGTCAAACTTATAAACCAAAACAGTACCCAAATTATACAAGTATTACTTCAGTTCAGATTTTTGCATTTCAGTCAATAACCCATATTTGATATAAGAATATAGTTTCTATCTAAAAAATTGCACTTCCATTTATGAAGAAACCTTTTTTGAGGAGCAAGTAAAAGTAATTATCCTAACCTAAAACTACTTTAAAAAGAGATCTTTATTATAAAGGTTTACCACTGAGCTGCCATTAGTCTGACAAAAGCTATTATGCAAACATCATCTCCTTAGCTATACTCTGGAATCTGACAAAAACTGGGATACGTGTTCTATGTTGCCCAAAAATATTAGAATAAAATATTTAACCTGTCAATCGCAAATCCAGTAGAAAGTTCTGGGAAAGCTGTTTCAGTGCTTTAAGGCGAAAGAGTCTAATAATCTCTCCAATAGTTGGCAGAGGAGGCAGACGGAAAACTGCCACCTTTCCTGGAGCAGCCATAAGACACAACTCTCACTCCTTACTCCTAGAGAGACAGCGAAAAGATTATTCTATTACGCACAACGATTTATAATTAACATTAAAACCGCTACTAAGCTTACAAACCAAGGCGTGATTTACGAATCATTATAGGAGGACTGAACTCCAAACACCATTAATTTGACTTCTGGACACAGTGTTTATGCTAGGCACGAATTCAGGGTATTTGGGTATTCCCATTTTGCAGATGCGCCAAAGCCTCGGGCAAAACAAAGCCCTCTCACAATTACTCCGTGTCAACCTTTCATTACTTTAGAGACGAATCAGTAAGCATTAGGACTTCACGGCACCATATAAAGACAGAACGTGTTTATTTCACGCGTCCCTAAGAAACGCCCACTCCTTTCATTTTTACCCGCTCCCCAAGAAATAGCCCCGCCCGCTGCCCGCGCCTGCTCCTGCCGGCGCCGCCCGACTGCGCAGGCGCACACGCCGTCAGCGCGGCTGAGGAAGCCCCACGCAGGGGCGGGGCAGTACGGGGTGTCGCCGCACGCACCGGGCTGGGCCAGACCGGGAGCGCCCCGCCGCCACCGTACGCGCTTTCTTTCCCGCCGCCTCTCCCAGCGGAAAGGGACGTTCGGAGCGGTGCCCCGGCAGCACTGCGGCTCCTTACGGGGCGCAGCGGGCGCCAACCCGGAAGAGAAACGGGCGGCGCGCTGCGCATGCGGCTCTCCCAGCGCCTTACCTGGCTGTGCGTGGGGGCGGCCCTGAGTGCGCGCCGCCCGACCGGCGCATGCGCGGTGGGAGCCGGGGCGGGTGTGGGCGGGCGAGCGGCAAATCAGCGAAGAGATGGATGTCATAATAAGCGCTCGTATGAGGAATCACGTTATGTCGATGCATGTGCTTGCACGTATTTGTAGGTGTATTTGTATCGAGGGGTGTATTCTTAAGGCGTTTTCTTGTTTTGTTCTTCCTGAGATGCTCTGGTGGCACCAAAAGCCATTTGGCAGAGTATTTCTGCAATATCTTCTGTCACAATGGGTTAAGGAAGTTCCCTTCTCCACAGCACTTTTAAACAAGTATTTGGTTTTAAAGTTCTTTTTCAATGTTGCCTGTAATGTTCCGTGTTATTGTGACCGTGACTGAGTGTTAGAAAGATATTTCCTGGAAGGTAGACTGTTACTAAAAAGTCAGAGGCAATAAAGGATATTATTAGGTAGATGTAAAGAAATAAGGACATTAAAGGATTTGCAAAACGTAATTTCGCACTCAGGAGAAATAATGGACGTATTTATAAATTGTTTTCTACATTAGACATAGCTTCTACCACCAATAGCCTACTCCAGTTCAATAATTACAGCAGATGCTGTAATGCATATTAGTGTTGTCCTATGAAGAAGTAAATGGAAGAAGACTGTTAATATTTGCATCAATATCCCTTTACAGGTCTGGGTTCAGTTGTGTTTTGAGATCAATCAATTTTTTTACAGTTGAAACCTGTGTGTGAGAGATAAATAATACATGTATGAAGACCTGGGAAACGGTGGTGTCAGTAGAAGGAAGAATATAATCAAAGGAACCACATTTACAGGAAAGTAAAAATGGATCTAATTATTCAGTCATTAAAAATATAGGGAACTTTGCAACTGTTGTCAGTAAGTAAAGGACCTGGCCTAGGGTTTATTTGATACAGTGGAAAATTGGAATAAACTCTTATGGTCCTAGTCTTATCTGAAACACTGAAGTTTTCAGTCTGTGAGGTATAAAGTATTGTTGTAATATACAGTATTTGAATTTAAAGTCATTATAAATTAAATATAAAATGTAAGCTCCACCTGTTGGTGAAAATTGGGGATTTCAAATGATATTCGCTACTAGCCCTTTGATAGTAGCTCAATTTCAAAAGGGCTTTACAAGAAATTGATATAATGGTGGTTTTTCTGCTTAAAATCTGAAGAAATTTGAAGGAATATGGGCTGTGTTTCAGGAGGAGCAAGTATGAAAATGGCATGGGATCAATCAGCTTTATGACCAGCTGAGGCATCGAGGCTCTTTCAGCTCTCAAGCGAAAAAAGATGCCAATTTAAGTTTTTCTCTACATAAAAAGTCACATCAGAACATTATCTTAATAATGTATTTTGTACTTGATTGTCACGAGGGCTGAACTTCTTCATCTCACAACCTCTAATCTCCTCAGTCTTTGTATACAAGTATTGTTCTGACATAGTTAAAAGTACACACTTTTTCTTGATTAGATGCTCATGCATAAAAGTTCCTAGGTTATTTTCATGTGGTCATAACTCTTACTGTAATAACAAACTATAATAGATGTGTAATTAAATAGGTGAATGAAGTCCAGTAATCCTTGCTAATACTTTTACCTGTAGAAACTTTTCGGTAGAAAAATTGCTTGCTAAAATAACAATTCCAGTTTACAGCTGAAATGTTTTCAGACCACATCGCTGACCATGGTAACATTGGATCAGTCAGTGTTCTGCAAGGATTTTTTTGTGTGCAATCATCCTTTTTTATACACTGTTTTTACTAATATTATTGCTGTTATGATTTGTTTTCCATATTTAACTGCTGTTTTTCCAGTAAATTATTATCTCAAAACATAATTGCTGCCTTTTGTCCCTTTCTTATCGGAGAAGGGTGGGGGCAATGGAAATGGCTGATTGGAGCTTGATTTCCAGCTGGTTTTAAACCACAGTAACTGGTCATATCTAGAAGGTGTCTCCAACTAAGTCTTGCATATTCTGCAAGAGGAAAAGTGAGCTTTCCCAGCTTTCATCTATTCATTCTGCTTATTCCAGCCCTCTCATGCCTTTGCAAGTTAGGTAAGGCCTGCAGGAAGAGAACTTCTATCTTGTGGTCGTAACAAAAAGAGATGTGAGAGAAGGAAGCAGGAAGGAATTTTTCCGTTCCTGTGAATGTCTGACACCCACCCGTGGGACTCTCCAGTCTCTTTGTCCTTTGATGTGATGAATTTGTCCCTGGAAGATACTTCTGATTACTTACCACAAAGGTACTCGTGTAGCAAAAAGGGAGTATGAGCACCACAATCAAGGCAGTCCTTAAATGCAGAAAGAGGATGGAATCTGAAAAGCACCCGTATAAATAGCAATAATAAAACTTTAATGACCTCTTAGACTTTGGGCAAGAGGTTTTATATTGAAACCATTTTTATATTGGAACCTGGCCCAAGAATCTCCTAGAGAAGTTCTTAATCTATTTTCTTTCATTCCTCCAGGGTGAGACCAGTTGAAAAAATTCATAAACAAAATAATGCAGAATTTTGGAGAAGTTTTTGCTGGAGAAACGCTTTATTTTGAGAATTACAGCAATCCACCATTTGCTTATTTCATCATTCGATTGTGTCTTAACCTGACCTGCAGAGCCTGCTAATTTTGAAGCTAATTAAACACTCAGCACATATTCCACAGGTCAGGTGGATGCCAGAGAAAGATAAACTGAGCATCTGAAGAAGTTCAGGATCGGGTTCTGAGATCAGTTTTGCAGAGACACCATCATGGGATCAGTTGGAGTTCTTCTCTTGACTACAGCTTCAGTTCAGGTTCACCTTCCAGCACTGCAAGGGTTGAAACCAAAGTTGTGTCTGTAATGATGAAAAGGCATGTTCACCGGTTGGAAGTTAATTTTACAGACTTGCTGAGCTCATTCATAGGTACTAATTATTTACTGGTTCTATGTTCAGGTTTTTACAATTTAAAAATAACTCCCTCTAAAAGGAAGTACAGTCTTACTGAGCTAAATATTTTGTTGCTTGGGAATATTGTTACTAGTTTTACATTATGGCATCATGTTGTGAAAAGCAGGATCCACACCAGGCTCTTGAAATGCCACAGTCCACTCAATTCTGAGAGAGAAAAATCTATTTGACAGTTATTTTACATAAAATTAAGGTAAATAAGATTACAAGATGTAAATGTCCAGATAACATTGTAAAATGATAAGGAAATGTAACACCCAAAAGGGGTTAGAGACAGAAAATCTTGTCTTTTTCACCCTGCTGGAAGTATTTTCATACCACAAGGCTTTTATTCTTCAGCTCTCAAAGACACTGTTTTCTATTGTTTGTTAAAATAAAATGTTTATTTTTTCTGTTACACTACCTCATAAGGATCCTAAATAGATGATAGGAGCCCATTGCACCAGGCACTGTACAAACAGTGGCTGTGCTCTCTCAGGAGGACTTTTGTGACCAAATAAAATATTGAAGAAAATAAATTAGCAAGAGGGAAGAAGTTCAGGGTATATAGCAGCAGAGAGATGTACATTTGTGCAGTCACAGTAATTCTAGAAGCCATGAGCTGCAAAAAGAGTACAAAACTGTTACGAAACCTCTTTAGTATTAACTCCGTACAGGCTCTGTAATGTGGTTTCTTGTCTATGATTGTGAAGGCAATACATTTTTAGAATCCCTGTTTTAAGCTAATATTTACACTCGATGTGAAATAAACCTGAATATTACTTCAGCTATTTCTTCTGGTAGAGCCAAGTAATTCAGATGTGGGAGAAATCTTCCTACTTATGTCAGTCTGTCGCTGGTTTTGTCAGGCCACATTTTGACCAGGAACAGTGTTTTTCTTATTACCATTTCAATAATGCTGTGTAGCAAAAACAAAACACTCAAAGAATAATGACTTCACATTAACAAAAGATCTGGCAGAAATTTCTGTGCAGACTGCTGAGTTCTTTCCTACCATAACTCAGGAAGTGCAAAGATCCATGGCTTTCTGTATTGTCATAGCAGATGGCTAAAAACCATTTTTTAAAAAGTATTAGAATTTATTTTAATGCTCTCTTCTGATGTGCATTTTTATTTGTGAGCCACTTAGGTCACCTTGTAAAGCTCTAGCTGTAGCCATCCCCACTAGAAAGTTTATTTTTACTTGACAATTTTGACTTTCACTTTGATCATGCCATTTTAGGTGCTAGGGCATTTATAAGAAATACCAGTTAATGCAAATTTTGAGTTAAAATTTGAGGAATGCCAGGAATGATGAGAATCAAAACTACTCTCATTTACATTACCTGCTGGCTTCTGTAGAAATGGGGATTGTCACACTTGCAAGTAGGACTTAAAAACAAAACCGCAGACTCAGTATTCCCAGGAGCTGCACTTTTCATCCATTTATCATTGGGAATTTTAAAGCATTGTGAAACATTGGTATTTTAGTGAGCTTGGTCTTCTTCACCCAACATCCAAGTGTCTGTGTTGGAGAATGTTCCTTTAAGGTTAATAGTTGTTTGAATCCTAATTAGGCGCTCTGATGTTCCAGGTTTAAGCATTAAGTATCCCCAAGTTAAAAATATGGAAAGCTTTGTCACTTGCAGCAGGTCCTATAAAAATATTCATTAAAAATATAATATACCACATCAGCTGGAACCCAGACTTTTGTACTGATCATAGAAAATAAATACAGAATTACCTAAACCTTTGAGAAGCACGCAGGTAACTGTTCATCGCCACACCACGTTGCCATCTGTGCCTCCTTTGCAATAGTTTAATTTATGGTCTTGTAAAACCCACCCATGGACTAGGAGTGGCACAGAGCCTTGTGTGTCGCCCACAAGGGGAGATCACAAAACAGGCTATGTCCCTGGGTTTTCCTTTTCTGCTGCCACATATGTTTTGCAGGACAGTTTAAAAACATATGTTTACCTCATCTGGACCACTGAACAATATGTTCGAATTACATGAGGTCCTTGAACTCCTCATCTTCCTTGCTTGTGTCAGGCAAGTCAGCTGCTGCCTGATCCCTCAGAAATATGCAATACCCTTTATAAGTGCCTCATAGTTGTGGTGAATTGTTTATGCTCCCAGAAAATGTGACATGAAAAAAGATGACAGAGAGGAAACCTTTTAGCCTCAGTTCTCTAGTTTCTGTCTTTCAAGTCCAGGGGTGGATTTGGGTCTGGGAGCTCAAGCATGAAAGGATTTCTGTTTTCAGTATGTGGGAAGGGGATTTATAAAATGCAGACGGCAGAAACTTCGGGACATGAATGTTGGGCCAAGCTCTGTGACCACTGGGTGCCACTCTTGTTCCATGACGAGTGAACTGCTGTGTCTTTAAAAAAGGACCAAAAAGTTTACTGACTCGACTGAATGTCCTTATGTTGAGTCAGGCTGCCAGAATACGAATGCTATATATTCTGCCTAGAGGAAATAAAAAGCAGAAGGTCAATGATAGACGCTTACAGTAAGCAAGAAAGGAAGATTCAGCAAGCAAAATCCAAGCAGTAAAAACCTGGAAGTTCAGGTCTGTTGAATATACCACATGTAAGGATAGGTTGTTAATCATATTTGGGAGCTGCTAAGAAGGCAATGTCAGAATTTGTATTTTCCTAAGGAGAGGGTGAAGAAACTGATTTAAAAATCTGTTTTAAAATAAAACATTTAGTTAACAGATTTTAAGTCAGCTTTTTGCATCTCATGCAGCTGGCAAAATAAAACATAGTGCCTTGGTTTGAACCATAACCTATTTCTATCATTAGGGTGCTGTAACAACCGCAGCATTCTGATCATGCATTTCTAAGGGGGCAGACAACCACCACTGCTGTAGTACTGAGTATGGGAGAGTAAAGCTAACTGCAATGATTTCTCTGTCTAGACTAAGAGAAGTGCAAAACAGAAATAAAAAATCATCAGCAAGACATTGCTCCCCTAATCAACAGTGTGAGATTTTTAAATAAATACACTTTTCTCAGGCTATACCTGGCATAAATTGCTACAGTTCTATTAAAGTTGTGGTGACAGCAGTGATTCTTAAAAGGGAATAATCTTTAATTCTTTTATGTCTTGTTAGTTTGATTTGATTTTGAACCAAAAGTATTCTAACGTCTTCAAAAATGCAACAGTGAACTGCTCACTTCCAGATAAATTCTGTCATACTGTGATCTGAAAATGGAGGTGGATTGAGAGGGATTTCCTTCTGGCTCTTCACTTGTGGAATTCTTAAAATTAATTTGGAGCCACAGCTCCTTTTGGACTGCTAATAAATGTGCCTGTTTAGCTGTGTGTATTAAATAGGTACTATTCAATGTTGTATTCAAAGCTTACAATGGATTTTTTTGTGTTGTAATTACACTCAAAGGCCCCAGCAGAACTCGAGCACATCAGAAATTGTACTAGCACAGCAGAAGATGGGGAGGGAAACTCATAGGGCAACTCACTTTGCCATGTGAGTCCAAAAGAATAGGTGGAAGTGGATTAAGAGAATAAGAAGGCACAAGGTTAGCGCTGGTCAGCATGACAAGCTGTGGTCTCAGGAAGGCAGCTTTTTTTCCTATAGAATCACAAAAGAAGGTAACAGCAATGGCACTCCAGTGATGTTTGCAGGGAGGGCAGAGGGGACAAACATCAGGGTGCTTCTCTGAAACATGGGCTGCTCTCATGAACCATAGCCTCTGATAATAACTAAGTTTCCAGGAAGCAGCCTCAGAAATATTTGTCCAGAGGCAAGTGAATGTGAGAGTTTGCGGCATATGTTGCAATATAAAAGATGAAGCAGTGGAAGATTTAAAGAGAGGAGAAATTAGGCCAAAGAAAGAGGTAGGGGAGATCCGTGTTGAAGGATGGATATGACAAGTGGTGCAAGGAGACATTTAGAAAAGCCAGAGGAAAGATTGTTTTAATTTTGCAAAATATGAAGAGTTGAGAATTGGATGAGAATTTTAGCTCTATTCATGAAAAAGTAACTTAGAGATTTGGTGCAGACAGATCTGCAAAACAAAGGTTGGGGATGAGGCCCAATTAGATGTCCAAGATGATAATGATAATCTGATTATATGAGTAGATGGGAGTACAGTGATCAGAAGAAAAAGCTATTGCTAGGAAAGAACATTTTAAGGAGGTTTTTTTTTCCAGGCCATGCCATCCCAGGCCTCATTCTGGGCACAGAAGTACACACTTTAGCTCTTGCTCCCCACTCTGCTAAGAGTAAAGTGAATCGAGATTGGAAAGAACTTGCAAAAGACTCTATATATCAGATAGCAGAAAGATTTTGGAAAGTGTTTGAAGGAAAGGAGGAGTTTACTAGGACTGAAGCTGTAAGACGAGGAGCGTATGAAAGCTTGAATCTGACTGCGATTTAGAGGGACAGCTGAGTATTGAAGAAGATTCAGCCAAGACTGAAGGTTTATTGCTCTAAGTACCTTGGAAACTTTGGTTCTGTGTCAAATATAAGACCTTTAACAGGAATTAAAATCAGCAGGAGCCCCAGACATGGTTTCACCTGGGTAAGTAGCTCACTGACTTGTAGCATCACAGTAGTGAACCAAGACATCATAAGAAGAGTGGAAATAGGATGTTGGGAGACTTTGGGGTGAAGATCTCTTATATTTGGTATGAGAGAAATGGAGAATTCTTTTGATTAAACCCACAGTAACTAGGCTGCACAGGGTCTAAATACCTTTGTAGATATTACTAAAGCCGGCACTCAATTATGTGACACTGCTGGAAAAGAAGTCCTTAGAGACTTGAGTTCTCTGTGCAAGGACTCAGTTTGCAAGGTGGTGTATCAAGGTATAGGTCTGAATATCCATAGTATCAAAGTACCTCATCTGCAAGTTCCATCTAGTTGTAGCAGCAGGATGTGGAACAGATACAGCTGATACAAGGGCTAGAAAGGCATTTAATGTAACTTTTATTTTTCAGGAATAATAGAGCTTGCCAATATCCATTCATTAACTTCAGACTGGATTTTTAATGATTATTCTCCATGTCTCTTCCATTTTATGAGTCCAAGCATCAGAGTGGGTCAAATTTAGCTACTTCATTTTCTAGTACCCTTCTAGTAATCAGTACAAAATGCAGATACTACAAGTTAAAACAATTGGTACTTTTCAAAATCGTAAATAAACTATATTCTGCAACTGTTTCTTGGTTATCTTTGATAACTACCTCACAAAGTGTTTTCTTACTCTTAGGCAGTGAGTGTATGAGTTATTTCATATAGTTAGAAAGGAACTCATCTGACGCGGTTATAGGCACATCTGACAACGTCTTATCCTCAACCAGTCATTTCCTCTTTAAGAGAAGGTACACAAGCTTCCTCTTTGAGATCTATAATAGATTTTCTCTGAGGAATCATGTAGGTCTTCTGCCAAGATCTATATTTGAATTGTTAAGGTTAGTTTGGACAGCACAACCTTGGATTTAACACATCTTCCTTGTTTTCCAAAATTGCAGTAGATTATCGTGGCCCCATTTCCCCACTAAACAAATGACATTTCCAGGTTCTACAGTGACCTTGGTATCTCAAATGAGACATGACAATTACTGACACTAGAGTGTTGTTTTTCATCAGAAAGCAAAAATCTTATTTTTGGTAAGTAGCTCAACACTGAATTACACCACCATTGAGAATACTGTGTAGGATGTAGTTTATTGGCAAAGGCTCCAGCTCTGTGCATCTTCTCCGTCAGACTGAGTATAAATCAGATTACATTTTTACTTTTGGTCCCTGTTTTTTTCTCTTCAGGTACAATATTCACTGATTATATATACTTTATGTACATGTACATATATACTTCATGTATAATAATGAAAAGGCAGAAACTTACATAAATGGCCCAGAGACTTGTAAAATTGCAAACCGGAAATACAGCAATGTCTTCATAGTATCACAGAATCATGTAGGTCGGAAGGAAGCTGTTGAGATCAACTAGACCTATGTTTCAGTTTGTGCCCATTTCCTCTTGTCCTGTCACTGGGAACCACTGAGAAGAATCTGGATCTCGTTCTCTTCATTTTCTCTCATCAGGTACTAAAGACACAGATAAGATTCCTCTGAGCCTTTTCTTCTCCAGGCTCCTTCAGCCTGTTCTCTCATGCTCCAGATCAATAATTATTTTAGTAGTCCTTGGCTGCATTCAGTCTGATAAGTCTATATCTTTCTCATTCTGGGTAGAGCAGCACTGGACCCACCACTCCAGATGTGTCTCACGGGTGCTGAGTAGAGGGGAAGGATCACTTCCTGCAACCTGCTCTTCCAAATGCTCCCTGAGGCTATTGCAATTGAATGATCATGTTTTAACTGAATCAAGATCTGGTATTTGGAAGTTCTGGTCACTTCATTCTGTGTTATTCTCAGGACATCTACCTTTCACTGGGGATTCTAAAGGGAATAAGCTGGCATCTCATTTGCTGGTCACCTCTAGAGTGAACTAAGCAACGTGAACTAGCTTTTGGAATTTTGCCTGCCCCAGAAACACAGGTGGTTTCCAAGCCAACCTGAAGAGACTTCCAGCATACACCACTGTCTTCCATTCTGGACATGATTTTCATTGTTTTGAACTGGTAGGAGGAAAGTACGTTTTCTTCTAGGCAGCTACACAAGTGCACATAACTTCATTATTGATCCATAGATCACAGACAGGCTCTAGGTAGACTTTCTCAATTCTAAACCCACATGCAGTAGGGTCACAGCCATTTTCCACCATCACCTTATCTGGCATAAATATCAGTGTCTCTGCAGCCACATGGTAGGATCCACATCTGCATCCGATAAACCTCCTTGGGTCTGTTACTCAGCTTTGGGAGTTCTGACTTGTCTTCTACCTGTGTACTTCCACTGTAGTTTTAGAAGCTCTCCATCGACCTTTGAGATACAGCTACTGGTAGTCAACATGAGGTTCCATAGACATTAGTATTTAACTGCTCAGAGTGAAGTCAATTAATGACCTCTCCCCTCTGCCAAGGTGGTCACCTCTCCTGAATCAATTTTGTTATCTGCTGTGATTCCCAGTGTGTACAGACAGAGAAAGTAAGATCCAGCACAAGAGGGGCAGCCTAGAAGTTCAGAAAGGGTTGACAATCTTAAGAGCTCAAGACCTTATGCTTTTGACTCCTTTAGTTGTCTTGTAGCCCAAGTCAAAATTCCTATCAATTTTCTACGTGTTACAAGTTTTTTCCAGAGCTAAAGACATTGCCAGAAGCAAAACTTTCCTTTGTGTGACACCAGATAGAAAGCTGTTTCAAAATCAGTGATTCATCAGGGGAACATGTTCCTGAGTGAGCTGTACAAACTCTTGAGCTGCAATGATGATGTTGTCCTGAATATGAGGTTGAGAAGAATGTTCCCTGCTTAAATTACCAGTAGACATCTGCAATCACTTTTCTACAGCCAGGCATGGCACCTCTGTGCCCTGTGCTGCACACAAAAAGAACCCATTCACATCTCAGACATTTATGGGCCTCAGAGATCACTCTGAAACATCTGTAAAGGACCTGCTGCCATGTCAATATTCCCTCTCTTTGTGTGACATATCTGAAAAAGAATTACTGCTAGGGCGTCCACCTACTTTACAGCCTCCTGGAGCTCATGTTGCCCTAGCACCCATTTCTGCCATTGAGCTAGGCCTTGTTGCCCATGTTTACTCCACTTAGGGACTGCTCTTTATCTCCTGACTATGACAGGATTGCCAAAGCCATGCTGGTTTGAATCTCTTAAGCTGGCTTAGTTTGCATGTCACAAGAAATGCAAACACCAGGAAAAAGACAATAATCCCACTTCAAGACAGCCTGAGTAAGCCTTCCAGTTACTCCTGGTAGAAGGAAGAACTATGCTTCAATGAACAATGGTCTCTAGAAATGCTGTGCCCCTTCTTGCACTTTCTCTGCCCCTCCCTTTCCTTTGACATCTTCCCAAATACAGTGTGCTGGTTCCCAACACAGCGAAAGCCCTCATGCTTTTGACATGGCTTAGTATTGAAAATACTATTCTATATATGTCATGTATTTATGTCACACGGATGCCTGCATCGCATTGAAAGTCAATGTGATTTAGTCTCTTAACTCAATTCCTTTTGAAATGTTACCTTTGATAATTCTATGTATTTGATGAAAAATCCAGTTCTAAATATAATTTTGATGTAGTTGATAACCTAGACAACTAAATGCTATGATTTTCAGCAGCAGTAGCATCATTTAGAGACATTAGCACATGTGGGTTTTATAGCTATATTCATCTGATCATGCTCTCCCAGCCTAAACACACACTGAAATCTTACTCTTGTCTATTTCAGAAAGCAAAGTATCCAAACAAGATCATGGAGGAATGCAAACCAAACATAAAGGCGTGACACTGAAAGCATTGTTATGGACAATGTCCCGAGTTAAAGTCATTTTGCTAAATGAGAAAATAACTTCCAAATACTATAGATTCATAGTCATCTTAAGAATGGTCTATGCTTTTTCCTACTCCTAAGGTGAAGGGGTCTGCTCAGTCTAGCCTTGGTTTTTGTTTTAATATTTTCATATTTTTATTCTTCCAGACATCTGCACACAAAAATTATTCTGCTTAAAAAATGGCATAGTTCACACTGTCAGTACTGTCGTTGGGCTTTGATACTTGGATTTTCAAGTTCTTTACTGAAGCAGCTTTGTAATGCTGAGCTGACAAAAGTACCTTTTCTGGAGCTTCTAAACAGGGATGTACAAGATAATGTGAAGATAATGAAAGGATGTTTTTTGCAGAAAGCACTTGTGCAATATAAAGTCGTTCTGTATTTAAATATCTTAGGTAATCTCTGGGTTTAGGGAGATTTTTACTTTAATTGTTCATTTTTTCCCTTCCCATATTACAGTTTAATCATGTGCCCCATCCTTTTAAAGTGACTGGGTGGAATTTTAAGTGGCAGCATACTAAAAAAGTAATTCAGCTGTGGAGCTGCTATAATTCTGATGGTTTGGGTTCAGCCCTACATGCAAGCATTAATTAGCTTCAGTTCATGAAGCAGGCTTTCAATGACTGAATTTCTAGATTGATACTGTCTTTTAGAATAGTTTTCATTCCTCATCTTAACAGTATGCTCCAGTGCTTTGTGGTGCTGGCAGCTAGTGGAGTTGAACTTACATAGTAAGGTATGAATTACATTTCCCCCCCTCAAATTTATTTTGTTAAAAGGGAATTTTGGAAATACATACATCCCTTTCCTCTGATGAGCCTTGGATCTTTGTGCATGAGTTAACACCAATCAAAAGAAATAGGATAAAATCAGCATAATAAAATGCCTTCTATTCTTCCCATCACAACTGCAAATATTCATAAATGTTTTCTGATTTCTTCTGCAGAGGGTGAATTGTTCTGAATCCTTCCTTCCCTAGCATTAATATAATAGAAAATACTAGAGAATAGAATGAGAAGGAATGAATTTACTCTTGTAAATAGTATTTTTGCAGACACAGCTTCAATATACCTTTAAGTTGGGCAATAACCAAATACATTAGTCTGGGTGACTATGGAGCCAGTAAGTGAAGTGATAAAGAGTCACAATGAAGACTTCATATCTGGTTATGTTAGAATTTATTTTAAGCTGTTAATGAAGGATAGATCTAAGAAATACCTAGGTACCCCTTTGCAATCTTAGAAAATTCTCAAAGTACAGGCAAGGTGACAGAAATCAGAAAGCAAACAAATGTGATGTTGACTCAAATGCTCATAAAGATTATGAGTGCATCCCAGGAAGCTGAAGCAGAACATTGCTTATTTACCTAGCTTTATTGTTTTTATTGTAAATTCTTGACAAGAATTGTTTAAAGAGGAGCTTTAATACTTGAAAATTTTCTGATCTGCCCTACCTGAAAATGAAATCTTGTCTTTTCTGACAATGCAATGCTGTGCTGTCTGGTATTTAGCTGGATCCTGTTATGGGAGGCAACAAGTATTTTCCTGTGTTCTCTGCTCAGGGTAGGATCAGGCTTGAGTCCAGCATCAAAATCTATGTTCAGATATTTAACATTATATCTAAGTAATAACCCCAAACCTTGTTTCTCTTCTGATAAATACTTTTGTTTGTTTGTTTGAAATCTCCTATTTTAACACAGAAATCATTCATTGTCTGCCAGAGGATCTGCTTTTCATGTGCTTTACATCATACTTTACATCATAGGTAGACTTCTAGTGGTAAGCATGTATGAATAATACTAGTCCTGAGAACCAAAATACTTGCCTTTCAAACCATGCTGCTCAATAACAGTAGAACCCGAAATAATTCAAATCAGTTCTGTGTCCGTTCAGAAATCTCACAGATACTTTTAAGGGTCATGTCAAATACATGTAATACAGTCTATGGGAGAGGGAGATTGCTGTAACAGCCCAAGCTACAGTTCCTTGTCCTGAAAACCTGTTTAATCCTTGTCCTGACATTCTTCTGAGAGCCTGAGGCAACTGCTTAGTATTTCTGTCACTCTGTTCCCCATCTAAAACTGGAAGTAATAAATTGTCCGCCTGACAATGACATTGTGAGAAAACATACATTCAAAGCATTTTGAACTCCACTTAGACTTTATTCCTGGCTATCTATATGTATAGCAATAGGACAATCGACATGTAACAAAGTAATGGGTATTTAATTATAAACAAGTCAGACAGTTTAGAATTTTTTTTTCTTTGAAGTTCAGTGTTCAGTATTTGCAAAATATCATTCAGCACCAGTATTGACTAAAATCCAAATTCTACTCTCCTCATTTTGGCAAAAACTCTGGTTAATTTTGTTGTCTGGACTCCAAAGTTTTGATTCTGCAGAATGCCGAGCAGATACAGTTTCTTTTAGTTTTGCTAAAAGCTCTTTCAGTTCAGCACCTCCCAGCAGCAGACCATTTTTAAAGCATTTTCAGGCTCCTTTATGAAAGTACAATGTTATAGAAGGATGATGGACTTGCTCAGATAGACGTAGGGTGGCCAACATTTATTATGCTTGATGTTTCTCACTATAGATACATTTTTGTAATGCCAAACACATAATAAAATAGTTGATGTACATTCCTGTCAGAGAAATTGTACTTGGGCATGTTTGTATTACACAAAGTCCAGTTCAGTGAAACCTATCTGTTCTCCCCATGATTTGTATTTGAAGTAACTTTAGTGTTGACAAGTATCACAGCATACATTTGTTTGTTTCATCCTCAAACATTTGATATTAGATTCAAAGTTGTCCAACTGTGCCTCTTAACTATCTTCCTCTTGCCAGCCTGGTAAGCAATCTAAAAGAGTGATCTTAAATGGCTAACTCTGCATTGGTATGTATTCTGCATAGCCCTCTGAATTTTCTTAGCAGCACACAAACTCAGAAAATTACATGGATATTTTACTAATATTAATGAGCAAATAGTGGGCATTCTTCAATCTAAACATTTTTATCTAAATGTAATGTAATTTTATGGTAATATATAATTAATGAGTGTGATACATTGCAGGTTGATTATGTGCCTGAGACCTCTTGAATTTAAGTTTGTCTTTCATTTTTTTAACCTTGATGAATTCCTAGAAACATGAGAACAAATACATTGTGCCTGTTACAGTAGGAGGGAATTGTGTGTGTGATATCAAAGCAGATAGGTATCTGCAAATTTCCTGTGTGCATCCATGCTGCAACTACTGTGTGTTAACTTGGGCTTGGGCACACATCCATATCTTTGCTCACCAAGTACCATTTAGTTCAGTTTTTTGGCAGTAATGATTTCTGTGAAGGTTTTTGCAGCCTTAGACAGCAGCAGGAGGAAAAATGTTGCTTTTGTGCAAAGAACCTGTCTCCAGAAAGGGCGCGGGAGGTTTGGCATTTAAGGCAGTGATACTGGGGAATGGTCAGCAGTATTCCAGAGAACAGGAATTCTGTCTCAGAGGATAGGCTCTAGTCTGTCCCCTCTCCTCCTTACCTGCATATCTCCACAGAATAAAATGGTCAGATCTGCATATGCATCGTTTGGCCAAAATAAAAGAAGATAAAAGCTCTCCCCAAGACCACTTTGTTTTTTTCATGGTGGTTTTTTGTTTGTTTTTGGGTTTTTGGGGTTTTTGTTTTGTTTTGTTTTTTGGGGTTTTTTGTTTGTTTGTTTTTGGGTTTTTTTGGTTTTTTTTTTCCCCCTCCTTAATAAAAGCTGTAAGGTCAGTAAAAACTAGGCCTTTTATTAGCGTGTATAAGTGCAATCTTATCTGTGTACCTTAAGGTGAACGTGATTGTAAGTTATCTTTCATATTCAGAATTCCTGTGCCAGAGAAATGGTCTCTAGACAAGTATCAAGACAGTCTGGTAGTGTAATAGCTGAATAATAGAGATCAGCCTTCAGGACCCAGCCTTGAGCCTGACATCAGTCCTCTGTGCATGAGCTTCAAAGGAAACCATATTTAGTCCTCTAGGACAGTAAAAAGATTGTTTGAAGTTAGCAAAGCACACGTGTAAGTATTGGCAGGCTCAGGGCTTTTATCCTCAATGAATACAAATGTCTTACCATGTTAGAAGTCATTATTGTTTAGAAATAATAGATGCAAATATTTGAAGCAGATAGCCTTTGATAAAATATGCTGGTTTGACTGGTTTATTATACTATACAACTTTTGTATCCTTTGGTGTATTCTGGAAGGATACTAATATATCTTTTGAAGAGTTTAAGCTTTTTTTGTCCTTTCTTGCTTTTGAAAAAAAGTGTGTTTCCATGTCAACTAACACATTTGTTCCCATATATTAAGACCCATTGTGTAATTGAGGTTTTTTTCACTGCTAGATATGACTTGTTGAAGGACAAATAGACTCCTGTTAAATAGACCTAACTGGTTAGAGTTTTAAAATGCAGATCATCGGCCTACTCTATTTGAACATACTCTATAACATGTAGGTAAGTAGACATTCCTGGAAAATGTGGCTGCAGCTTTAATGAAATGGACACTTGGTTTTATTCTGCAGAAATGCAGAATTTCTCAGACAATAAAGTGAACACACAGGAGGAGTCAGAGTTGCTGCTGCAGAAGATGGGATCTGACTGAGGTGGGAAAGCCTCAACTCAGTCAGGTTCCAGCGCTAGGAAGGGTTGGGCCAGCCAGTGCTTAATAGGGTGTCCTCCACCTTGTAAGTGGTCACCAAGGTGACTTCATGCGTGGTATGTGATTGCCTGAGAAGTGTCAGGAGATGCAATGAAGTATTGCACCTTCCTTCCAGCCCATCACTTGCTTTGCTGCTTTGACCCTCACAGTTTTCATTCCTCATTACTTGATTTATGCATGTTTCATTTAAGCTTTTTGTATTTATAGAGCGAGCTGGGTGGAAGCATTGTCACTTTTTTCCTTTTTCTTTTCTCTGTTCCTGAAGAAATTCAGGTAATTTTCCGTCAAGAAAAAAAATAATCACTGAAATTGCTGACCAGTTGAGATTATAAATCTACCATATCATTTAGTTTATTACTTTTCTGAAGGCAACTAAGCTGCCTTTAAGGCAGTTCTTATAAAATCTCCTGCTAATCAGGAGTACTCAAACCTTTGAAAAGTTTGTCACTTTTTTGCAGCTAACAGTATTTCCACTAAGACATTCGATTATACCTAAAAGCAGGAAAGATGCAGGAGAGTCCTTGTAATAGTGTTGATATGGCACAGACATCCTATGAAGGATTTTCTGTTAAGAGTGGCAGCTTCTCTTCAATATTTTAGTGTAAACTAAGGAACAAATTTAGTGAAATAATTTCTACTACATACAACTTAGGAAAAGGGGGAGGGGGGGGTGGGGAAAGCCAGAACATATAAGCCCATGTATTTCAATTTACAATTCCTAGTGAATAAACTTAAATTATCATAACAAAACTTCAATCATTATAATAGCACTCTTTTTATTGTAAGAGCCAAAGTAATTAATCTGTATATTTATGATCCTTGTCTATGATTAGTTTTCTGTCACAGGATGTGGTGAGTCTGTGCTGTTATGACTATATTTTATTTAATAATATTTTCCTACACAGTGCTGAACACTTCCTGCTGAAGCAGCTGAATGGACAAATCCATGAAGATATCTTTCATTTTCCCTGACAGTGAATGATGTTTCCATTTATAAACATAATAATAGAGTCGTTACATATGCACTCACATTATCATAGCTGCTGTGTGCTCAGTGTTATTCAAAACAAGGCAGGAAGCCAAATTTTCCTAGTTCCCATTTTGATTCAAATTGTATTTGTAATAAAGGGATTTTCATTCAACCTAAATGCAGTTTCATCCTCGTCCAACAAACCTCCCCACTTTTATTTTTTTTTTTATTATTATTATTTTTCCTTTATTCTAGGTCACTCAGTCTTGATGCAAGAGAAATTCTCCTCTGGTGGTGATAACAGCAGTGCTACTCAATGAACTATAACAAGGGCTCTAAATGCATCTCCTGTAGCATACCACAGTGATTTGCAAAAGTGGGAATAAATCAAAGCAGTGAAGAGATGCCATGTTGAGCCAGAAGCTAAATGTTACATCTTGTTGCATGAGGCTGGGGGGAGAACAGATCCTGTTTTTCTGGCAGCACAATATCTTTGTGCTTGTTACCTCCAATCCAACCCCATTAAGACAATCATTCAGAATCTGCAGGAAATTGTCACCTCTTTCTTTCATGCAATGGCAGCTGGTATTGGTGCCTACACACATTTCTCATTTCCTTCAAGATTTTCAACACACATAAAAAAGGAAGCTTAATTTATATTAGAAAATGTGTCAGCTTACCCTGAGGCTCAGCATGGGCACCAGGGGAAAAAATAAAAGATAAATGCCTCTAGGTGAACTGGCAGAGGCTCTAATTCTCTCCTCACTCTACTGCTAACACAGTATGTTCTGCATTAATCATTTCACATAGGCAGCCATTAAAAAAAAAACAAAACAACTTCAACTATTTTAAAACAAAGATGCATTGCCGTAAACTTAACAATAGTACAATGGTATGTTGTGAAACAATTTCAGTTCACACATACCGTACCTCTAATAGAAGATGTATAAAATTATATTGGAGTCTTCTCTTTCATAAATTTTATTGTTCTCTTTCTTTCGTCTATATAGTTATGTCCCCTGTAGTGGACGTATTTTTGTCTGTGGGTAAGGATACACATATAATGTCCTCTGTTTGTCATTCAAATGCTGACGTACACAGGATGTTTCCTATCTCCCATTTTTATCATGTGGCTGGATAAATGCATTATGTGATCCTAGTGAACTGTTACAGCTCAGTCCAACTCAAATATGGGGTGTTTTTACTCTCTGTGCTTGGATAGAGGGAAATATTTTTTCTCCCTTTTGTAGCTTATGGGAATGTTGCTTGATGGGGAGGGAGTGGATGATCAACAATCAAATGAAGGGGGTGGTGGACTGGAGCAACAAATAAATTGCACAGGATGATGTGAACAGGAGAGATGTCACAACCAAAAAAACGGGGCAGAAGGAGGCCTACTCCAAGGTATCCACACAAACTAGAAAGTGCCTACAGAAAAGCAGGTTGGAGAAATCTCTAACACCTCTTTTGGAAAATGCACATGACTGGATGCCTTTCTGAAGTGCATGTACACTAATACACATGGCATGGAGAGGACACAGGATGATACAATGCCTAGAAGTTTCCTATGCAGTGTGGTCCTAGAGAGAAGAGGGGTCAAGGGGAACTGGAGGATTTTCAAGAATCACCTTCCCCATGTTCAAATATGATCCCTCTTGCTGTGGACTAAGCCAGTCAAAGGTGGTAGTAGATCCATATGGTTGAACAAATCCCTCCTGAAAGAACTGAAGCACAAAAGGAGGCATACAAAAGGTGGAAGCAAGGACAAATGAAGCAGGGAATTTAGAGACAATGAGTGTGCAGAGATGGGGTCAGGAAAGCCAAAGCCCACTGGGAGTTAAATATGGTGAGGGAAGAAAATGGGCAAGAAGAAGAGCTGCTGTGCATGCCTTAGTAGCAAAAGGAAGGGTAGGAAAATGTTGCTTTGCTGCTGAATGGGGTGGGGGCTTGACACCCAAGGCCATGGAGGAAGGTAGAGGTACTCAGTTCCTGTTTTGCCTCAGCCTTTACAGCTAAGGCTGACATTCAGAGATCCCTGGCTTCTCAGGCAAGAGGGAAGATCTGAAAAAATTCATGTTTCCCCTCAGTAAAGGAAGATTAGGTTAGGGATATTTTAAACAAGTCCATGGAAACTGATGGGATGCATCCGCAAGTGCCGAAAGAACTTGCCATTCTTTATTTTTGAATAGTTACGGTGATGTCAGAAGGTTCCTGAGGAATGGGAGAATGCTAATGTCACTTGTCTCTTCACAGAATCAGCTCTCAGCAAGAGATCTGGCGTAGAAGCCAGGGGTCCCCTCCCACCTCAATCACTCTGTCATGCAACTTTTTTCCGCAGTTTCTGTTGCATGTCTCACAAGATCCACTTGCTGAGTGCAAAATTTTCTGGAGTTCCCTTAGCCAGTTAAACCTAAGTACATATTAAACCATGGGACACACAGATACCATTCCCATAGAAATGTCAAGTTTAAATGGTGCATAGCTTGGTAGGGCAAAATAAATTTGCTCCTTTGGAATTTGACAGAGTGTATAGAAATAGTATTGCTGTGGCACAAAAGGTAATGTGGATATGGATGTGTGTGCAGGGGAGGGGGGGGGGGGGTAAAATCAGAAAACCAGGAAGGAAAACTTTCAAAGGACATGATTTAAACAGCAGGAATGTATTGCCTGCAATCATACCCAACCGTAAATGCAGCTCTTAATGTCCATTTTACTTATGCCTTTTTCTTTAAAGGTTATGGTTTGTGTGTGTTTTCACACAGGTGTAGAGGGATTCACAGCATCATTAAGTAAGCAATGAAAAGGCCAAGGAAGGAGTCCAAATCTTTAGCTGGCATAGGATAGCATTTTTCTGCTGAAATCAATATATCTATTTCAATTTGCAACTCTTAATGTCTCGTCTTAATGCTGCAGAATGAGCAGAGGGTGGGAGAAGATGGAAAAAAATACGCAATCTGGTAATATCTATTATACAGTTAAGAAGTACAGCCTAGAAACTTTCTTTGTTATAGTGAAACTGAACTCCTCTTGGATCAACTGACGAATATGAGTTGCATGTCTTCTGCAGGATCTTAGAGAGAGCCTTGGGTCCACAGAAGAATACACCAATACTGTTGCTGTAATCACAATAACAACAAAAAACATGAGAGTAGCAGAGGAAATGGATACACTGTACTTTTTTGCTGCCTCCAGCTTTGTATCTTTGCAAATGGCCTTTTGAGATATACATTTGAAAAATCTGTTACTGTATACTTTGTTATGCACTGTATGATTTGTGTTGCTAGATTAGAGTATAATAATTTTAATACTTTCATGTTTATTATGTCTTATTACATTATTTATTAGATTGCTATATTGGAGGTCACAAAATATTTTAAATGGTAACTCCTTGGTTTTGATATTCATAGCTTTTTCAATCAGAGAGGCAAACATAGTGCTTGTGCTGAAAATTTTAAGTGCTTTTTCTCCAGCTGAGTTAATTTTTTCCTAAAAAATATTCAAAATGCTCAGTTTTCTTCTCCTCTCCCCCTCCCTCCCCCCTGTCCCCCCTGTCCCCCCCCCCCCCCCCATCCCGCACTGTAACACTTTTCTGCCTACGGACAATTTTAAAATGGCTGATTTAGTAACAACAGTTGCAAATAGGTACTTCTTATAAAATAAGAATGTGACAAATGTAACAAACAATTGTGTTCATATGTGCACGAGCAGGCAGGGAGCTGGTAACCTGGTTGCCTGCTAGAAACTGCCTAAACTGTTTGCCTCCGTGTACACTACACATATTGTTCTAAAACATATTGACAGACACAGATACACAGAAGTGCTGCACTGCTGGGGAAAGCTCAATCTGCAGAAATGCAGAGGAAGTGACAAGTGATAGCATGAGTTTAAAAAGGTTTGCTCCTGTAAAGGAGGAGCTGTGGATATGATTTTGGTTCCCTAGTCATAGCCCCCAGAAGTCGTGCCCATATTGCTCTGGTTCTCAGTTGCACCAGGTTTAAGCTGAAGTGGTGTATTCCACCTGAAGTGGCTAATCTGCTAAAAGACACTGTTGCAGCCAGGGGGAACTCCATCAACCTAGGCGCGGGGACACGAAATTTAGTCAGATCCTAAAAGTTCAGTGTTTCATCACACAATAGAAACTCAAAGAAGAGTCTGTTTGACTCTTGAATCTTCTGTGAGTCAGAGCAAGAAAAAACAGGTTATTCTTTTCTCATAAGCAATCCTTATTTCATGCCAGGGTTTTATTTAAAGGTTTAACATTGAACATAAACACGGGCATCTAGGCTCACAAAAAAAAAAAAAAAAAAAAAAAAAAAAAAAAAAAAAAAAAAAAAAACCACCACCTGTCAGTTTTGGACTGGCTTTCTATGGAACTACCCCAAGATCCAGTATAGAAAGTTAATGCCCATATCCCCTTTGAGCAGCAGAAAAACATTTTTATCTCATCTGTACTAACAGTTGCAAAAGTAACTAACAAAAAGTAATGTTTCAACTATAACTTTAAAAGCTCTGTTTATGTAGTAGAATCCCTATGAAAGGTCTTTCAAAAGTCATATTTTCTATTCTTGGCCTTTTAATGCTTTTAATCTTTCATATTTCCTGATTGTATTTATTTTGACCTCCATCAAGTGAATTCTCTATTACAGTTATTTTTGCAATTTTATGGTATTCTTGTAGCTTACTGTATTCTCTTTGATCTCCTCCCTTTCAGCTTTTTCTTGGGTCTTTTTCATCTTTTAAAAAAAGTTTTCTCCTTTTTCTTTTCGTATCTCTGTCTCCCAAGTGCAAGCCTTTATTTTGCATTAGCAGGTAAATGTTTGGAAATCACAAAGTCACAAAGATTCTGGAATTTTCTACTACTGAACACAAAATATTTCAAATTCTTGCTTCAAAGGCTTTCAGGAACAAAGAAGCTTTTCTCAGACCACTGGCAAATCCACCAAGTTCAAATGAACTGTCTTTGCCAGCAGAGATGAACTAATAACAGAACAGCATAGTCTTGCAAGAGCGGCCAAATATGTTAGGGGAACAAACATATCCTTGACATCATAAGAAAAAAATCACAGTTTATCTCTTTAATAACCATCTTCAAGGGAAATTAATGCTACTTTGTCCTTTGTGCAGAACAGTAATTGGATTGTGTGTTTCAATTATATCTGGACAAAGGCCAGGATATTGAAATACTTCTAAATATTAGATTTTCTTGTCCAAAAATTAGATTTTATTGGCATTCTCTTTCCGAGATTTCTTCATTAAAATCTTCATTAAGCATAAATCTTCTTTCCACACAGCAAAAAAAGAAGAAATTATTTTAAAAGGGTCATTTAGAAAGGTTTGCTCTCCCCTCCTCCCACTGTTTGTGCTGAGAGAAGAGTTACCTAACAAGGTTAGAAACCAGCCTGCCTTACCTAGGATGGTTTTCAGCTAGTTGCTTGAACTCATTGTCCCAGTTTGGCCTTCCATAACAGGTTTTCTGTCTCAAACCAGTAATTACGTCCATCTTGTCATCACAATGTAGGGCTATGTGAGTAGCCTAAGGCAAATTTACAAGATAGTAATTTTAGAGTCAAAAAAATATATTCCAAGTAAGAGGCAAAAGCAATAATGTTTCTTTTGCTGGGAAAGATGGAATGAGGGAAAGAAAACTGTAATTATCAAATGGGGGGAGAGGCGAAGGAGAGGGAGAGGGAGAGGGAGAGGGAAGAGGGAGAGGGAGAGGCAGAGAGAAGGAGATGAGTATTTGAGAGTTCACAATATTACTAGAATTGTAAAAAACATTTCCAAAGGTACCTAAGAGCTAGGTCTGGAGCATTCTGGTGCTGATGGAAAACACAGTGGATATACCAGCTCTGCAGGGGTAAAAACAGGGGTCCAGCAGAGGACCACAAAGATCATGAGGAATCTAGAGCATCTCTTGTATGAGAAGATACTGTGGGAGCTGGGCCTATTTAGTCTTGAGAAGAGAAAATGTGAGGGATCTCATTAATGCATGTAAGTAGCTTAAAGGCAGGTGTCAGCAGGATGGTGCCAGACTATTTTCACTGGTGTCCAGTGGCAGGATAAAGAGCAATGGCCATAAACTAAAACACAAGAAGTTTCATCTCAATATGAGGAAGAATTTCTTTTCAGTGAGGGCAGCAGAGCACTGGAAGAGGCTGCCCAGGGAGGTTGAGGAGTCTCTTTCTGGAGGTATTCAAAACCCACCTGGGCAAGTCCCTGTCTAACCTGCTCTAGGTGACCCTACCTTGGCAGGGGAGGTTGGACTGGAGGATCTCTGGGGGTCTCTTCCATCCCTAACTATTCTGTGACTCTGTGTAAAACCCTCAAATGTTTTGAATTTTCTCCTCAGGTAGAGGCAGGTGCAGAAAGTGAATCACCTCAGGTGAACAACTGAACCAAGTGAGCTCCTCAGCTCCCAAGTATGAGGAAAAAATATCTGATTTTCTGCATTTACTGTCCTTCAGCTCCTAAACTACACCCATCACCGTGCTATCTGAGTACTTCTCAGGTGCATTTAGAAACAAAAACCACTGTCACTCCTAACTGTGTAGGAGTAATGTGCTTGTTTCCACTATGGACTATCATCATTGCTGTCACTATCAAGAAATTAACAGAGGAAAGTATGTTTAAAAATGGACTTTGCATTTAGTCCAGGCCCTAGCATGAACTAAGTATCATTATCATCTTTTGCAGAGGTGGTTGCTGAAATTCAGATCCATTTCCTAGGAATACTCTATATTTCTTCTTCTAATGAGTCTTCCATGTTCCTTACCAACTCAATTATTCTCGTCAAGCAAAGTTGTCAGAAGAGGTTGTGTTTCTAAAAGCTTCTTGTTAATTTGAGCCACTGTCATGAAGGATTTGGAATAGTCTAAGAAAGAACTTAAAGTGTTTGGTAAGAGTGGGAGGTAGAAGACTGCAGAATTTTTGAATTTTTTTGCAGCAAAATTGTCCCATTGAGAAGATAGGCTGTTCTCATTAAGTGGAAGTTTCCCAGGATTTTTGATAATAGCCTTTGCAACTGCTCACAGTGTTAAGGTTGCCTAGGAGTCTCAGGGGTATTGCAGGGGGCTTGCCCAAGCAGAGGCAGACCATGTGCCTTATCTGCTGACTATCAGTCGCCAACATGGAACCTGTAAAAACTCAAAGCATTGAAAACATGTCTGATGAGTAGACACATGTCAGTAAAGAAGAGTGTAATAGAAGGTTTAAAATGCCCATCCTCAACTTCACTGTATGGTGAGACAGAGAACCCAGAGAATGTTGTTTTGTTTTTTTGCTAGGGGAGAAGTAAAACATCATTTAAATACTTTTGGTGCTGAAGCTCAGGTTTTAATGGGTGATGAACGGCAATTTACTAAAAACAACTGAGTCCTGTAAGATTAGGGAGCTTTGTGTGTGTGTCTGAAGAAGATGATGTTACTGAGCACAGTGCCCAGGTCAGAGTGGGAGAAACAGCCACTGAATAACATTCCTCTGACAGGAACTGAGATATTATGGGGTTGAAGAGAAGTCCTTTCAGAAAAGTGCAGGGCACATGAGTGAAGAGAGACAGATGCCCCAGCAAGAACAGTTGTCACCTTACCTGACTTCTGGCCTGATGTTTACCCAAGAGGGAAGTGAGCTGATAGTTGAAAATGACGGCAACTTTGTGTGTTCTTAGGCTCCCCAATAGCTTCTTTAACAGCAGGTTTTAGGTAATACCCTGTGATATTGCTAATGCAGAGCAGTAGTTTCTATAACTGCCATATTCTTCACAATGGCAGTAGATTTTTCGGAATACAGCTTTATGTACATACCTCATTACTTGACAGAAACTCCAAGGAAAGCAGAAAGAAACAATGGGGGTTCAAACAAGGGTATCAGCAGAGGCAGAAAAGGAAAAACTCTATGAAATCTGTATTTTTTTCACTCTACTAGGCAGTTCTTCATTCAACAGAGACAGCAGGAAATAAAACAGTAGAGCAAAGACTTCCGTGTTAGAGTTTTTCTGGCATGTGCCTAACTTATCACTGCATGATCTGAGTGATCTATTAAAAAGGGAAGAGAGAGAGAGAGAGAGAATCAACATATTTGTGTTCAAGTGAAGACTAAAGAAGTTGAATAATATTGACCCAGTCTAAGAATTAAGCACCTGAGGTGGTATGATCCAATGAAATTATGAGATGGAAAATTTGAAGTCAGTCAGAGAAAATGTCTTTTCAAACAACATTAATTAGACCATGGAGTTCGTAGCCAAAATGTTCCAAGTGCAGTACTTTTCAAAAATGCACTGAAAAAACATATATATGTATATATGAATGTGAACAACAGAAGCTATAGTAAATAATAAGAGTAAATGAAACCTACACTTTTTAGACAGCCCTCCACATTTCAGCACAAAAATGACAGAATCTAATGAAAGACTGCTCCTAAGACATAGACAAAATGTCCCTTCACGAGCTCCTGAAAGCTGTATGCTTTTTTTCTGTGAGACACCTGGTAACCATCTTTGTCCAAGACAAGACAAGATGCAGGACTGAAGCAATCACTGGTTTGGTTTCTCCATTCCCATTTCCCTAAATGTGTGATGTAAACAGACATCTTAGTGTCTTCGTATTTACAGTTCTTTGTCTTTGCTTCATCCATCACTTATTCAGCTGTTCCTGTTCCATATGTTACCATACTGGAAAAGCAAGGTACATTAACTCTGACTTGTAACAGTTTCATCATTACCTGACTTTCATCCCAGCCAGTAAGAAATATATGATAGCTTAGAAAATCATTTTTCCATTTTTCAGCCATTTTTGTTTCCAAATGGAACAGAAGATCAGCAAACCACTCAAATGCTGATGGGTCTCGACAAATCCAGTAAAAATAAACCTGTCAAATAAAGCAAAGAGATTTAACAAAAAGCAAACTTTCAATAAAACTTCCTAATTACTGGCTCAATTTGTTAACCATATAGTGTGTGATTCTTCACCACTCTAAATTTATAGTAAACATAATTAAACATCATTTTGAAAATTTAAAATTTTGATTTTCATCTTAAACAATGACTGAATATATTAATACACTAGTGAAAGTAGCCTGTCCTATATATTCCTGCCAGTGCATCTCTGCTTTAACTTATAATACCTGGCCCTTCATTTTTTGCAAATAATTTGATGATTATTTGAAATTTTGGATTTATTTAATTTCAGTTTTATTCGGCACCAAAGCAAGGAATTCTCTGTTTCTCAAGACCTTATGCCATAGGCTAACTCTTGGTGTTGCCAAAAGGTACTTTGTAAATATCCCTTCGCAGCCCCCCTGGGACTAGCTCAGTTTCTTGAGGGGCTTTGGAAGGATATCTCAGAGGGACAGGACAAAAGATTCCAAAAGAGGCTCTTACTCCAGGATTATTCCAAGGCGTTTATTCTTGAAGGGTTCCAGGGGGCAAGAGAAAGAACAAGGAAATACAGGGTCTTTATCTAGTCTTCCACTCAGGAAGGGATGGCTGGCACTCAGGCAATTAGGTCAAGAAAGGAAGGAAAGGTCAAACCATATGGTTACAGGCATTAGGGGTCTTGGGGGGAATAACCATTCCCCAGAGAAATACAACAGTACTTGTGTTCTTCAAGTCATATGCCCTGTATAAAACAGGTGAGAAATAGTCCCTATTCCTTTTTAAAAAATGTATTTCATGTTTAAATTGGAGCATTGAGTTCCTAGAGAAACCTGAAACTAAATTTACAATTGCCAAAGGGGTAAAATGAACTGCTATCCCATGATCGGTTTTCTATTGCTTTGAAACCCTCCTCTCTATCAAAAATTGACACAATTTCTCTCATCCAGATTTCACTAGTTTCACTTTTCATCTTTTTTGTTTCTTGTCTATTGGATTGGAGAGCCTGTTATCAAATTTTTGTTCCATAGATAGAAACTAGAGGATGGGATCAAATTATCCTATAATTGTGTCTATGGCAAACCAAACATTCCTGGGATCTGTCACTGAGAGGCATCCTTTAATCATTCCTATGGCTTAGTTTTTTCTACTCTACTGCAGTAAATCAAAAATATAGCAGAGTTTGTTGGGTTTTGGTTTTGGTTTGTTTTTTTTTTTTTAAAGAAAAAAGCTAATTTATTAGTATCTTGGCATAAAGAAATGCTTGCATAGGAAAAAAAATCTTTCAAACTAGACTGTTAGTCATTGTCCATAAGATGATGAGTTTCTATTTCTAGAGTCATTCCTCTGGCACCTTCAGCTGGTACAGTGGGAGTCCACAAGAAACTTTTTCTGTGAGGTTTTTATAGCCAGCTGGCCCAGGGATCATTGTGACCACTCCTGCATATGCATGATCTATTTTGATCCGTTGTCTTAAGTGCATATAAAGCATCTTCTAACTAATTAGTTATTTCTAGAAGGCTGTCCTATAGTATTATGTTCAGAAACCACTTCTGCAGGAATGGTTTCTGATGACCATTTGCAAATGTCTAGTCTTTGTGCAAGTTAATAAAATTTGCAACAGGAACTGCCTCAGGACTGGTGAAATTCCATTGTCAAGATCTTATCAATGCACTGAAACTCAGTCATTCCTAGGCCCATCAGGAATTACCTCAGGAAGTCTTTAGCACCATCATGATTTCCCAATTGGAAATCTCCTCTAGCAATGTTATGCTGTGTAGAGGACTGGGTCCAGTCTATCACCTGGTTTCAGCTCAGTGCCTTGTATGAAGCCAATACAGATGTGGAGACAACTCAGCTGTGAGTTTCTGTTCTACCCAGAGGATGCATGTCTGAAATTCACAGGCTGTCTGCCCAGGCACTACCCTAATGGCAATCTGGAGCACAGTTACAAGATAAATATGATTGCAATTCTTATTACTCGAATTCTGTAGCTCTTGCCACACACCGTACCATTATTTTGACCAGATGGTGCCAAACCTCGAATGGGCCCCTGCAGGCTGTGTATTTTCATAACTTATCCAAAGAAGAAATTCACAAACATAAAGAAGTCTAAAAATCAGTTTCAGATGTGAAAGAAACAGCAGGAAGGACAGTGTATAAGCTTATAAAAACTGAATGATTGGAACTTATTTTATTGTGACTGTGATTTTTATTTTGTTGCGAAATCCCTTAGCTTCCTCCAACCCACCTCCTTTTCTGTTCACCAGCCCCTCTGTCTTTTATTATACTGCAATATCAAAGGTGATCTGGAAGATATGTCCCCAAGGCAATCATTGTGGTGAATCCAATGTTTTGGAAATTGTAGCCCTTTTCCACCGGATCAATGAGGTAAAAATGTGTATTGGACACTTCTGAAATGAAAAACCAGAGAAAGAAACCAGAAAGCTATAAAGAGATTTCCCGAAGATTTAATATACTAGGTTGTCAGACTTCTGGTAAGGTGGTGGAAGAAAAATGTGGTAATACCATGCTTCAGTGGAGATTTGGTGGAAGACACTAACAGTAATTTGAGATGTTTCCTAGATCTGAGTGTACTGTAAGGGACCATCTGCGGTTTATGTAAGAAATATAAATGATGTATGATCCCAGGGGCAGAGATAAGGCATTCAGGGTTAAGTAGGGTGTTTTTACAGCCCAGGAATAAGACTGTTGGTGGAACTTTAGTACTAACCATCTTGGCTGTTTGCTTTTTCCCCTTCTGTTTCAATATTTTGTCTTAAATATGACCTCATTGCTTTGTGGAGGGGGTTGCTGATGATTTACACTGGCATAGGTTATGAGTAAAAAAGCAAGCCCACTGACTTTATAGAATTTCATATTTGTGGCCAACTATAGCATTATTTTAAATTACCAAAACTAGGTAAGATTTATAGCTTTAACCTTTCTGTAGCTTTTTTGTGTCTGAGTCCTAAAGTCCCCACTTGTTCTATATACTCAGCACCTTGAAAATCAGCCCACTGAGTGCTGTCAGTCTGTATCACAGCATAGCTGTTGATTTGTAGTGAGAAATTTCTTCCCCCAGACTCTACTTGATCATCTTATTTCTCAAGTTTTTTCAGCAGTTCATTTTATGGAAATGTATATTTAGTACATGTGTGTGGAGAGGAGATATGTATTTCTAAACCAATAAAGGATTGTTCATGGGGTAGCAACTAGGAGCATGTGGGCAGGACTGGGAGATAAGCACATTCAAAGAAGGAGGAAGAAAAGCTGGCGAATGAGTTGAGACAATACAGTCTTCGAATTTGGGAACTGGTTTCCAGAACATCAGACTATGGATCTTGAGGGAATGCTTTGAGCTGTTTGCAGGCCTGGCTGTCACAGTAACAGCCATTCCAACTGGTTGGATCAAGCCACCTCTGGCACAGTCCTCTCAGGAAAGGATGCAGCTTTCTGAAGCTGCAAAAATTCCTTAAGCTCATCCCGCGGCACCCATTGCATTGCCTCTGATTTTCACATTAGAGGTGGCAAGCATTTGGTGATGAAGGCCTGTAATTATTAGAAGTATTTTTGGCTGTGATTATAATCTTAGAAAGAAAAGAGATAGTGAAGAAGGATGGCCTATGGGTAAAAGGAATTAATTTCCCTTATATCAAAGAGGACTTCTAGTCTAATATGTTAAAATAAATGGTGTTTACAAAGAACTCTTCCTTTCTTTACACTGGCTGCCCATAGCACAGCACAACACATTACATACATAATTAAAATACAATAAATGCACAAAAATATTAATCCTCATTAAAACAGTAGAATAAAGTAGTTCCAGTACATTTCTATAATTAAAGATGATTATGAATCTTGTTTTTTCTTGTAAGCCTATACTATTAACTGACTGCAATTATTTAGGACCCTTAAAATCTGGTTTAGATTTATGTTTCGTTAGTCTCCACCCACCCTACTGCCATCAATTGCATTTGTCAGCTTGATGGCTTGCCCAAGTAAACTGTCTTAAATTTTCCAAGTGCTCTTTTTGCAAATTGAGTTAGATGCAGTATTGCTATTAATCAGATCAAAGCAGGGGTTTGAATAGTTGCTTATTTCTGTAATGCTCTGCTCCCTTGCAATTCATAGATATTTATCCTTCAGCTTCCCACATCCTGAATTTTGTACAATGGACAAGAGCAAGAGCTGTATTACCTCTTTCCTGTAAGGTGAAAGAGCATTCTTTGTAAATCAGCTTCAATCATGAGGAAAGTCATTAATAATTATCTGTTGATGAGCATCCGTCTGTTTCTCCCTGCTCCCTTAAGGCAGAGGTGGAGCTGCAGCTCTGGGCAAAGCCAGCTTTTCACTAAAGGGGTGTCCAAGGAGGACACCCCTCATCCCTGACTCTTGCTGCTCCCTCTTAGGCATGAATATCCCTGCAAAAAACCTCTTACACCTGCAGGTGGGCACCTCCCTGCAATCATTCAGTCCTTCATGCTCTTGAGTGTACGAAATTACCTGTGGGCTGTAGCATACAAAACAAAAAAAAAAACCCAACCAAACAAAAAATCAGAGGTCTTCCTCTGTGAAATTAATTCAGGGAGCCACTCAAGGTAAGGCACAACAGTGCCTGCAGCCTGGGGCATGCAGGGGGTGGGGGCTTGGCAGCCTACAGGAGGCACTGACCCAGAGTTAGGGTGGCAGCAAACGGCCTTTCCTATAAATGCAAAAAAGGTTGAAATCATATTCCTAAATTTGAAGCAAAAAGCTTAAACTGTTATCAAAAAAGATCAGAAAGATGGTTACATTTGACAGAAAAAAGGGCCCAGGTTTTGAGATTTTCAACACATGATTTTTGTGCAGAAGAACTGGGGGCTGGTGCAGAGATTTACCTCAGGCAGGGAAGTCAGTCTCAAAATGAATGGAAGAGGCTGATTGTGTTTTCCTCTCAGTATGAACTGAACTTACTGCCATACCATCCTGTGGTTTTCTATGGTCTACATGGATTCTAAAAACAATTATACTACTTCATGGAAGAAAAAGTCACAAAGAGATATTAAAAACAGAAGCGCAGCTCTTGAATCAAGGCATTACTGAGCTACAAGTCACTCAATGGTGAGAAAGTCTCCTGTGAAAACCAATCACCATCTGATTTTTCTGGTCTATATACTTTTCTCTAGGTGTTCATGAAGAGCCACCATTGGAGACAGGATATGTGGCTGGATGGATATTTGGTGGTACATAGTAAGACCTTTCTTATGTCTTTTGTAGGGAAGAGAAAGTGAATGTTTGCTAAGACTAGAATCTGATGGATCAGTACAATTTTATCAATTTCAGTAGCAATTGATCTGAAAAATGAGACCACTAATGTGGAAAAAAAAATCATATTATGCATAACTAAAGCCAGTAGAAATTTTCCAGCCATGACTAGTAGTACATGCAAAAAATGATGGGGAAATGAGGGCTCTAAGGCTATTTAATTGTGAAGAATCAATTAGATAAATGTGTAATCCTTTTGATTTGTTGGGTTTTTTAAATTATACAGCTGCAGACACTATGGAAACTCTGAGTATTTATATCTCAACCATATGTGGGCAACACTAAGAAATATTAGTTCAATAACCATAATGATAGCTGTACTCAAATCAAAACGAAGTTGTTGAAAAAAAAGAAAAACCTCTTATTTATTTCCTTAATAGACATTTCTATGGTACTCATCATGGCAGAAAGAGAGGGCTGAATACTTTGAGGGAGATTAAATTATTTGTAATTATACCACAAGTGGAAGCTTTTAACCAATGGGGAAAAAAAAAAGTGGAGCTACCCTGAGATTAATCGCTCTCACTGAGATGACTGCTAAATTTTTTTAAGTAATGCTGTGAACTTCCCCATGACCTTTCATCCACACTTTCAAAATATTTTACAAGCACTGATGAAATTTAGCCTCATAACACCTGTGAAAAATAAACATTGCTATTCCCACTGCACCAATAAGGAAGCCAAAATATAAAAAAATACAAGTAGAAATCCTGATAATTTTGTATTTCACAGGAATTCAGAAAAACTGAACTATATAGCAGAAAACCGTGGCAGAACGCACGATGCATTTATCTTTGCAGGCACACCTACACAAAATTCTTTCTAATTCTCCCTATGAATTAACACCTTAAAGTATACTATTGATGCATAGTTAAATTTTGTTATTTTCCCCTTAAGATAGCAGCAATGACAATAATAACAACAACACTTCTACGTCTATACATGTAGAATATACATAATCTACATATATAAAGTTTCTGTGCATATGCGTAGCTCTCCTTCCTGTGAAAAAAAATCCTGGTACAATTGTAGAGTTTGCAAATATACTTCTTTTCTCAAAAAGCATGTATTTCCATTTTTATTTCTCTTCCTTCTCAGTGCTTTTTCTGCCTCAAAGATCCCCCCGGCAATTTGAACCTGTCCTCAACTCCTCAGTTACTAAAATCCCAGATGCTTTTTCAGTGGCAGCTCGTCATTAGGATGCCAGTTTTAACACTCTTTCATTTAAAAGGATCAGCCCCTTGGTCCTGCAATCAGCTCTGTATGTATTGACCCTTTCAGAGATCTGTCCCCTCCAATGCAATTTCAATGCTTGTCCTTAAATGCGAAATGTTGAACAGTTCCTGATTCAGCTTTTACACTGGAAAATGGCCTAAAAGAAGCTGTAAGGTCCACAAGGTACCACTTGCCATGATGGATATGGAAGAGAATGTTTAATGCTGACTTTTTTCTATGCTACGTTCTTGCCCTCACCCCACTTCACCCATTGTGTCCTCTTCACCTATCTTCCCCAGTGCTGCCTCACATGCCATTAGAAGAGGGTGTATAACAGGTTAGAAAATTAAGAGTATGTTAATTTAATTGGTACCATCTTTACCTTATAGATCTGAACATATTTTTTCAACAAAATAATTAAAGTGGTTTGAGGGAGTAATATGCATCTTGATATATGCATCTCATCCAGAGCTTAAATGCCTTTTATATTCCTTCTGTGCTAGTTAATATCCTGACTTTGCAATGTGAGAAAAGCAGCAAATGGTTGCTTAATGCAGCCTTCTGGACCAGGACATGCTGCCGAAGGACCCTCATGAAACTTGCAGCTGGTCAAAGAGCAAGTGCTGCCCTCCACTTCTGATTGAGATGATGTTGCAGGATTTATTTTTGGTAAGAAAGAGGGTAAGTTTCTCTTGCAGCTCTCTAATTATCTGTCTAGCTATGAAAGACATTCCACAGTTATCTCCAGTTGCTGTTGAAAATCTGATCCTTCAATTGTCACTAAAAACACTGCAGCTAGGGCTACCTTCTTTCTCAGGGAATGACAGTGAGTTCAGGAGACTTCACCCCACAACAGTTCCTATGGCAGTTGGAAAGGAAGTGGCTGCTTCCCAGAGCGAGTTAAAGCACTCAAGTGAGCCTCTAGCTTTGAATTGCCTCTCTCCCCCAGCTAAGTAGGCTCACTTGTGCAACTTTTTAATGAAGCAATAATCTTTCCCACCTACCTTCTGCAGTGCCAGTACTGTGTTAGGGTTGCAGCACTTGTACCAAATGGATTTTAAAATAGAGGCAAATGGTGTGACTCCAATTCCTGCTGCAATGCACACACTGACTCGGTAGTGGAAGATGTCTGTGGTTGCAGATCCATATGGTCCGTCCACAGCCAGTCTACAGCAACAAGACATTTAGTCAAGAGTCTACAACACATAAAGTGACAGAAAGCTTAATATTTGTTGGGCTACACGTTGTCAAAACTGAATTTCTGTTAAAATAAAAGAGAAAAGATTTGTCTAGGATGGCACATAAATTGCCCATACAAATGCATTTAATTTTCAGTGGGTGCCATTTAATAGCAAAGCAACTGTCTTTTCTGAAATGAGAGAACAAGAGCACCCATGTGGATTTGGGGCCTGGCCATCTATTTAAGCATGCAATTGCAATTTTCTGGCTTTCTGAAATGTGATTAGTCATATAATTGCATGTCCAAATTTAGCTGTGGAATTTGCATATTTAATTATGAATTACTGAAAAGCATCCTGTTTTAGAGCTTTATTTGTTATATTGTACATATCAAAGTAAAGAGGAACAGATTATATTAATCATTTTTAGAAGTTCTGTATTTGAGTTAAAGTAATAAAAGAAAGCAAGAAAAAGGTCATCATATGCAAGGGAACTACTATTTTCTCATCTCTTTCTGGAAAAGCAGTATTTCAGGAATACATTTTTGGCATAATACTGTACTTAGTATCTGATGTAAAGGAAAAATGTATAAGGAGAAATGCTTGTTGGTATTACTACCTCCTGTAATCTATGTTGCTGATGCCAAGAAATTAATTTTGGTCAAAATTAGAGATGAAAAAGATTACTGAATAATCAGATTCATTCCTTTAGCAAAATGAAATGTAAATACACACAGTACTTCGCAGTGCTCTTTCCAGCCCTGTCTTTATACAACTTACATGCTTGGAAGATGGTTTCAACATCTTCCTTGGAAAAGTCCTTGGGAAAAAAAAAGGTTTTTTCTTCCTTTTAGATTTTCTGTTGTTTTGTTCTCTTTATTGCATGAATCATCCTTAAAATTTATTCTTTAAATAGTACAAACAAATAGGCACACATAATTAAAATGAAGTCTTATAACAGGAAAAGAAAGGGGGATCCTTTAGCAATGCTATGCACAAATATAGGGACACAACATATCTCAAATCTTATTGTTACTTTTTAAAAAGTCCTAGCAAACATTTTCCCTTTTATTTCAATATTCGAAATGCCCTGCAAGTGCAGTAACAAACGAAACAGCTACTCTGGCATAACTTCTGGAAATCTGACCCTAGACATAAAGGATTTTTTTAAAAAATATGTACAGTAATTTAGATTATTTCCCAGACCAGTATTTTTTGAGCAGTCAAAACTTCCTGTAAAAAAATATGGTTAATTTATGGTATATATGTATTGTGCCTAAGAACATCTTTCAGATAAGCTTTCTCTGTAGTTCAATGTGAGGCTGGAAGCAATTCTCATTGTTGTCAGTAGATTAAGAAAAAATTGATCTAAAAGAACTTTCAAGGAATCTCTAGTCTGTTGCTGTGCTATAAGACAGGTTCAATTGTTTCTGAGTCATCGCTTGAAGAGATTTGTCTTGTCAGTCTGCTCCTAAATCCTCAGGTGACAGTGATCCCATCACTGGTTTGAATGCCTTACTCAGCCATAGCTATACAGCTTAGCCAAATACAAAGCCTCAGAGAAGCAGGGAGGAGAAGGAGGAGAAGGAGAAACTGAGCTATGCAACTCATTCATTTGATCTAGATAGAGTGGACGAAGGTAGGAAGATAGTAAACAAAGTGACAAAAAAAAATTACATTTGCATTTGCCAAAAAGAAGTAGAAAATAGGGCTATGGACTTTCTCACTGTGGTTTGGATTGTCCATATTCTTCCTATCCATTTAATTAGAAAATAAATTAGATTTATGGGGAAGGCAGGAGAAATACTTAGTTTTGAAAAAGTATCATTAACAGATTCTATGACTATTTTTAGAATTTAAACATCTGCTGATCATCATGATGATTGTGTAGTACTCCTGACTGTAAGAGCAGTTAGATTTTGGGGCAATGTATTAAACCATCAATTAAGTCAGCCAAAATCCTGAAGAGACATAACATGAAACTTGATTATTTTCACATGAATAGTCTATTCTGTGATTTTAGCTCCCAAATTTTTCAGAAATCACAACTGTCTTTGCTACCTATATATATATGTATGAACATTTTACTTTAATTCTCTTTAAGTAATTTAAATCCACATATTTTATTAACCCTACCTTATTATTCAGTTGCTATATCTTCTGTCTTCTGCACAGTTTCTGCTATATGGTTTTTTTTTTAATATGGGCATCAATTTGGTGTATAACTTTAGATGCTGAAACTGTGAAAAGGACCTGGTTTTTTGCTTTATTGCTTGTTTAACTATTGAAATATTCTTTTTAGTATATTGCAAGAACGACAGTGAAGGATGTCAATAGGCACCCTAACAAGATTAAAACGAGGAGTGTTTATATATGACAGTACTGTTAATTTCAACCCTGCATTGTGGCAAGCAACATTTGATAACTTTTTTCTCTTCCTCATTTTTCACACTTGCTGTCAATCACTTTGCAAAATTTTTTGCTCCAGTTCTGCTGAAATGGCATACTTCTCATTCCAGTTACCTTTAACAAAGGCACTGATTTCATTTCTAATTCTTATTAACTGATACAATGCAAGGACTGGACCAGACTTTCCTGTCTGCACCCACCCTCTAATAAACCTCGGGAGCTCAGTGGTGTCTGTAAGCGTTCCAGGGGGAAATCAGTCCCTCCAGTCCCAGGCCCTACACACTCCACCAGAATTTAAATGATCCTGTGCTGGGCTCTTTGCTGAAAATCTCCCCTACTCCTGCAAGCAGTGCAGGATTAGAGCTACGTGGTTTGAATCCTTTCTGTATCGAGCCAGGTCCTTGGCTGGAGTAAGTCAGCATGGCTCCTTTGACTTCAGAGGATCCCCGCTAACTTGGAACAACAGAGAATCAAACTTTTGCTTGTATTAAGATGCCAAAAATACATAATTTGAACACAAATAACTTTTATAAAGTGGAGCAGGGTTTGGGAAATAGAGATGAGGTTGAAGGAGCCTGTCGGAAAGAAGGTTTGTGCAGACGTTTCAGGGACCACAAGATATCTAAGTAACTGAAAGGGAAAAACTGGGATTTTGGATGGTGAGTGATGGGTACCATCAGAGCATAAGCATAGAGGCACAAATCTAGCAGATATCTTCCAGTGTCATTTATTAAACAACCATCTTCCAATATAGATATCTTTAGGTGTAGATGTAGGTGTCAGAGATCCAAATGGTAGCAACAGAGATAAGGATTCTGGTATAGACTTTAAATCTTAGATTAGTCATCACATCCTCTTGATAGTTTCTGGGCCCAGTTCATGGCTATTTGTTTGTGGTGTTTTTTAGCATAATGTATTTATGAATCCAGAACTACAATGTAATAATGTATCATAAAAAACACATGCAAAATTAATAAAAATTAAAATGTTAACATTTCTTTTAAAATGTAGAAATAACATTTTAAAATATACAGTCTCTTATTCAAACCTTGGTAACATCCACAACTCCTTGAAAACTTTTTCCTCTGCTCCAAAGGCCTTGAAAAGGGCTGCAGTCCAATCCCCGACAACCCGTATGTGGACACTGAAGTAGTCCTCCTCGGGAGCTGAGGTGAGTGTGAAAGGGTGCCACTCCAGCTGTGACACAGATGGGCACTGTAGAAATACATATTGGCCAGCTCCCATTTTAAAGCCATGTTTCTTCATGTGAAGCTCAAGGACTCCAGAGGAATGTGTCACCACCTAAAGAATGATAAAAGGGCAAATTTTATTTTCATTCAGAAGCGTAAATGTTTTCATTGGGTCATAGATATCCTAACCTGCATGTTACAGTGTTGTTGCCCAACGGCTTGAGAGCATGTAGGTTATGTATTGTGGGAGAGCTTGACTTCTGTGTGCAGGATGCAGAGGAAAGGCTGTAACAATTCAACAGTTTGTCAATTTTCTTGGTATAACCTGGGCAAAACTATTTCTTAATTGATTAGAATAGTTCCTTAATTCCTAGTTTTGCTCTCATGTAACACTTATAACTCTGTGGGATTACAAAGAAAAAAGCACAGTGAGCTCAATTCTAATACTCTTTTATAAAGAGGTAATCTCAGTTGAGCAGCAGTTTTGTATGTCACATATAATATACTGAGATGTTCAGAGGACAGGCACTTTGTGAAATCAGCAGCAAGACTTACCCAACATCCTGTTTCCCTCACACAAGATACACCTGTTCCTGATCCCTGGCTTGATACACATGGACTCAGCAACATCCTCAATCTATTCTGATGTGACTTAAATAATCCCTTGGCACACAGGTGGGAGAAATTGTTACAGTGGTATTAGTGAAGTTTCAACTATATATGGTAACTGATCATATAACCCTTCAGCTCCTTGGAAGCCTCCAGATTTTAAAGTAAAAACTGTGTGTTACTACAGAAGTCAAGGTAATCTCCGGCATTAACTGCAGTGGAACATGGTTTTAATTCATTAAAAAGACAGACCACAAACAGATGTTTACATTATGGTGGTGTAAAATCTGGTACTTCATTAATCAAGTTTGGTCCCATACAGAATATTCTTATGGACTTGCTATTGGAATAAATGCAAAATGTAAAATCAATACTTGGCTGAAAACATGGTAATGATTGAAAAGTTGCTGAAGCTAGGAGTGAAAAGTGAGGTTCTAATATAGAGAAGTTACCTAAAAATGATAAAAAGTCTGATAAAAATGATAAACATAATAGGGGTTTTTTTTGCAGACTGAGCTACGTTACATACCTTAGTAATGATGACTTCCTGTCGAAATCTCCAAAACCTAACAATTCTTTCACAGATGTACAATACCATAGGACTTAAAACCCACTTCCAAGCCTGTAGAAAATTCCATATTAAAAAGCAATGTTTATTTGAATGTCTACAAAAATACTTTGCTTTCCTGGTTTAAATCAGCAGATAGCCTAAAATTAAATTACTTGATCTTCTGTGATTTTTGGTTTGTCTTTCTCAAGTGAGTATTTGTGTTGCTGCTGCTGCTGTTCTGGCTATCTTGTGGAACAGACATATGGGACTCCCTCACAAACACACTCCAAAAGCACTGCCAATATCTCTCTGTAGTCTGGCCAAGAAGAGTCCTTTAAAATCTTTTCCTGTTAAAAGGTAAAGGATTAATCTATTTAGGTGTTGTTATATGTAGATGTCATTGGACCTGAAGCTGTATAGATGCATGCATTTATACAATATTTCCCATAGCCTCACCTTTTTTTTTTTCCCCCCGAAGTCTAAAGAATTTCAAAGCAGTCAGATAGGAGTAGCTGTTATTGTTAGCTGTGAGTTTTCTTACGGTGCATGAGACAATATTCAGTCCCAAATATTCAGTTAGAGAAATGGGATACATTTCCATTTAATCCATTAGTCAAGTCAACTCTCTATCAATAAATGGTGGTTTTTTGGGTTTTTTGGGGTTTGTTTTTTTTTTTTTTTTTTTTTTTGATCTGGGATACTGAGTTGGTCATACTTCAAGTATAGCAGATGATTGCTGTGCTTTTACTTGCTAATGGTATGTACTGATCACTGTAACAATCAGAGATACTTGGCTATTCAAGTATATGAGCTGATCATTTCACTGAGTTGCACTGATAGATAAGATAATTAGATATAATTGAATCTTCATGATTTAAAAAGAATATTTTTTTTTCCCAGGGAAGAGATACTATTTTGTTTCCACTTTTGTTAATTACACCACTCATTCTAGCAAAATGAATACTCCACAATCATGTGGCTTTTAAAATGGCCAGAGAGTAACTTTACTTGCTGAAGCATTGACTTTGCTCCACAAGCTGGCTAGCAGGGATTATAAAGTATCTTTCATGAGAAGCAAGCCATAAAATTATGTGGCTTCCTTAGAAAGTGCTAAGAGGATGGAGTGGCAATTTCCCGAGGTTAAGTCTTGAAAATTAAATTAAAATAATAAAAAAAAGCATAATTTTATAATGGGAAGAAACCAGCATTAGCCAGAAGATTCTCAGCTAAAGCAGAAGCTCAATACATCCGTTGTCCCTAAATACTACAGGTGTCTCTGCACAGTGGGTAATCTCATGTCTTGCATACATTTGCATATATCAAGGCACAATAATGATGAGATCTGTTTTTTTCCTCCCTTCCATTTGGGCTACCTGTAAATAAAAGCATGTGACAGGAATGATAAGGTTGCAGGCTACCCTGTGTGAGAGCTCAGCTGGGATTTTAAATGTGCCATCACTCCAGTGCAATGGAGCATTCAATCCAAAACATCTCTTGGCTGGGTTGGGACAACGGGGCATCCAGCAGGAGAGATGGGCTCCTAAGCTACATGGCTCCTGGCTGGCTAACCAGGACATCAGTATCCTTGCCCAAGTAGCGTTTTCTCCTGTAATGAGAATGAACTGGGATGGGGCAGTGATGACTCAGGCAAGGCAGTGAGGACAAAGGTCCGGATGCAAGAGAAGTGCTCCATCCTCCTCAGCAGAAGCCAGACTGGGCAGCTTCCTACCTGCTGAAATATGGAGCAGGGGAGCAGGTGTGGTGTGACTGAGAGAGGGGCTCTGTCATGGTAGCCTCCCCCAGGAGCCATGGCCAGTGTGGTGTGCCCTCTGGTCACTTCACAGTGTCCATGTTCACAGCCATGCACAAGGCTGTCCCCTCCCTGCTCCAAGGCTGTCCCACCTGCACCAGCCCCTGCCAGTGCTGCACAAACCTCGCCATGGCTTTTTAGCCTCTGAGTGAATCTGTGCTGTTTGTCTGAGTGTCTAGCAGGTATCACACCATAGCACATTACACATCCAGCAAGGCACTGTTCGTATAGATGATCTATATGCCATATGGTATTATCACAATTCATTTAAAGTAATGTGACTTTGCAAATATGGCCCTGGGTAGGCAGGAAAGTGTGACAAAATAGGTTTAACACAGAGAAGTGGAAGTTCTTTCCAGTTAGTTTTATGATAATGAATGTCAAGACATGCTATTGGAAGCAAGCTTGTGTCTGTATTCATGGTGTGTAGCCATGTATTGATTTTTATGGTGACATTGTAGCTGAAATTTTTAGAGAGGCATTCATTTTCTCATTAATATGCAGGTTGGATAGTGGCTAACAATAGTTTAGTTTAAGAAAAATCTATGTCAGCCATTAAAAGAGCTACCAGACACTGAATGCTAATTTTTCTCCTTTACTTTAGGATTTCCTTTGGTATGTTTTCTCTTTTTGGAAGAAACAACAGAAACTTGCATATGAGCAACCTAAATCTTGAGCTGAAAATGTTAAATGATTTTGTTTGTATGCAAGACATCTGACATACTGTACAAGTCTGCTACTTAATTACCCCCTGTGGATTTGCAATCTTCTCATAGCAAAATCACCCTTCCATGGGACATTTTTCCTGCCTTTTGCCTTTCCCTTTCATAACTCACTGTTTCAAATTCTCTCCTTTTTACCTAACTTAAGACATCAAGACTGGACAGTATGAAGCGTGTGCCTCAAAGCAAGGACATGATTTTCTCTCCACCTTATTCTCCCTTGGTATTTAAACTCTCCATACTGAAGTATTATTAGTTAAAATAATAATATTAATTTGCATGCCTAGCTTTACAGTTCTGTTGTATTTTCTATATCTCTACCCTCATAGGGTTTTCTCTTGGAAATCACAATTTATCTTTGTGCAAGGATATTGGTGATACTGAATTATTCAAAATAAATGTATACAACAGATCCGAGAGAGTAAAATTTTGATATTCATACCCTTCAAAGAGAGTGTTAGTTAGTGTTCTCTAATGAAAGGATCTTCCAGATATAAAAATTGCTGTTAATGACATCAAATTTGTATACAATACTCTTCACCTGCATGTGTCTGTATTGATTACAGAGGAGATTGGGATCACTATCATAATGCACAGGGAGAGGTCATGGAACAGGAACGTGAAACTACTCTCTAAACATGACACTAAGTGCCAGTCACTGGCATATGCTCCAGCCCCCTGCTCCCCAAAACATTTGGTCTCCCAAGAAAGGACAGTAAGTTAAAAACAGAAGACAAGCATCACTCTTACCACAGGTTTGTTGCCAGAAAACTGTGGCAAAGGGCACTGAGTGGCATTCTCCCATTCCCAGTAGTGATCTTTACAGTAAGTGACATTGTGAAGCAGCAGGCTCTTGGGCGTCTGACCTCGGACAAGCTGACTTAAAACAAAAATGTCCATCAATGAAATGCTTCTTTCCAAGGTTTCTGTGTCTCTAGGCTTTGCAGTAGTAATCGAATGCCAGTTCTGTGACAAATGGAAGTTTGAGAACTGGCCATTTCAAACCTGTTCCGCTCTCCTGTTCAAATTACCTTTCCTTTAGTTTTGCAGTGAATTTTTGATGAAAGATGAGAAGTGTGCTATAGTATTGGTATCCATCAGTGCAGCTGAAGTGTAGAGAGCCTTTGCATAGAATATATACATTTTACTGTATGTGGCAAAATTTGATTTCCAAGTTCTTTGGAGTAAGCTCTTTGACCTCCTCTGTATTTGAGCATCTAGTAGTGTTTAGTAAAGCGATAAAATTTAATACTGAAAGACTTTCTCTTTCCTGCTTTCTAAATGTATTTTTCAAAGCTACGAATAAAGTTTGAGGAGTGTAATTAGGTGTATACTCTCTAAACATACTAAATTCTAGCTTACTTCTGAGAATGTTAATTATGTGAATTTTTAAAAATATATCAGTTCTGACTGCTCAGTTTAAATGGGTTTCATCTGGTGTTGATTATGGGCAGAGAAAGAAGATTTTTATGGAGAAATCCTATTTGTTTCATATTGTTACTCTGAATTTTCCCTTCCATACTTAATTTGGCTCTGCCACCTGTTCAGACAGAAAGAAAAGGAGTTAGTTTTGAGTGAGGTTAGTTTTGAGTGAGGTTTGTTCAGCCACCTGGGAAGGAGGAAGAAGTGGGAGGTGGATGAAACCTTGGGATTTGACTCTTTTTCATTAGCAGGGTAGTGGTAGGGATGTTCTGGGGCGGGAGGAAGCTCTGTGGCAGTGCACTCCCAGCCAGGAGAGAGCAGAGTGCTCATTGAATGGTATGGATAGGGCTCTTCAGCCAGTGCCCTGGTTTTGGGACAGTCTCTGGCTGAACAGTGCTGGTCAGCTGGCTAGACAGAGGGAGCTTACAAAGCTGAAGGTTTTAAAGGGTTCATTACAGTTTTTCTAAGTTAGATTCTAAAAGTTTTGCCAGAGAGGGACAGGAGGGGGAGCATTTTAATCAGGCCAGGATAAAGTTTATAGCATTTGCTTGCAGCTCTGCCTCTGTGAAATGGGACTAATTAATTGGGCCAACTTCAGGAACGCTCAAAACCAAACTGGATGTGGCAACTCTGAAACCACAAGGAAAGAGGTGGGAAAAGTTACACAACACAAACCATTGTACTGGCCTGTTCCCTGCCTCATGGTGTTGCCATCCATGTACCTCCAGAGAACGAGCATATGCACATGCTGCAGTGGGCTGGGAAGTTCCACTCTGTCAAATAATTGTGGTCTGCTCATACTTTAGTGGTGGGCAATAACATCCGAATATTTTATGAAATAGACATAAAAAGTGTATTTTGATCACCAGGGCAAGCTGATAGGCTTTTTAGCAAGTTGGCCTAGTGGGAGGTGTCCCTTCCCATGGCAGGGGAGTTGGAACTAGCTGGTTGTTAATGTTCTTTCCAACACAAGCCATTCTGTGATTCTGTGAACACCAAATGACTGTCCTCAAATCTGAAAAGCTTAACTACAAGGTAGCCAGCAGGAAAAGATCTATAGAGTATAGCAATCTTTGTTGAGGGCCCCTCACTGGACATTACTGAGGGCTACCTAGGGCTTAGGACTAGCTCTGGCTTGGTCCAGTGAATGGATCACTTGTTAATTCTTGGAACACAGAAATGTGTTCCTGTCAGTGTATTTCCACCTCAAACCCTGGGTTATGCCGCCCAGGGATTGTACCATGGTATGAGCCAAGTCCAGGGGGCGAGGAGGACCATGAGAATTGCCTCAAAAATGAATTAAAATGTGAAGGTAAATTAACATGAATGCTATCACACAGAAATGAGAAAAGGAAGTGGAGGATAGCACGCCAGGGAGAAGCAGATGATGCCAGTGGAGCTGGAAACAGAAGATGGAAGTGTTTTCAGCTCTAGCCCCTTTCTGCTCTCACTCTGCATTGACAGAGGATTTATCAGTCCCTGAGCTTCTCAGGGAAGGTCCCCTACATCTGCTGTCCCTCACTGTAAGAACCAAAATGTTCTACTAAGAGGACAGACCTTTCTTTTGTGCTGAGGAACAGGGAGACAAACAGCAACCAGGCAGTCATCTCTGTCCATAAAAGCCATCTGACTGGGTTAGTCATAAGCCTGATTTTTTTTGTTACTGTAATCATTGAAGCCTGGTTTGTAGTATAGTACCTGGCACTACTACACATTATGTCTGCATGGTGAGGAAATTTGGGGTTCTGGTCCTTGCAGAGAAAGGTCAAAATCACTTTACATTTATGGAGGCAGAGGAGAATGGCCACAGAGACACCTATAATAGGGTAGATGACATGCTGAAAGCTTCTCAAGCTTCTCTTGCAAAATGTCTTACAAGAGCTATGAGCGTAAGGTCTATCCCTTGCTAATTTGAAGCCACAAAAGTTTGATTCCTGGTCTGTAATGTCCTCAGTTCCCAAGCATGAAAGTTCATTCATTGATAAGGTACAGGTTTTAAGATGGTAGAAGAGTGGTTGAATAAACTGAGGGATGCTTTCATTCCTCAGAAAAGTGATGTATTTTAATTTCAGAATGTTTTCATTTTGTAATCTCACCAAAGATCCCAGCAGTTTGTTAGAAGATAAGCATGGGACTGTAGATTGGGATGGTGTTTCATCTCAAACTGTGTACATATATCCCATGTAGTTTACACAAACACTTACCCCATACCATGGATTATTAAACCAGTGAAGAAAACCACAAAGAGGTGATGGGTGTACCAGAAAACCTCATAGCATGACCTTCTGATGAGCTCAGTGGATGAAGTCATGATCAGAATTAAAGCCACAGTTATCACAACTCCAGTTATTCCAGCTATTGTGGTTAGTACTTGTCCTGTTGTGCTCTAGAATAAGAACACATTATTAGTATTAGCAGTAGTAGTTATTGTTGTTATAACTATTATTTTTATTACTATTTCTGTTGCTTTTATTATTGCTGCTGTTGCTACTATTACACGTGAAGCCAAAATCTTCAGCACGGGAACAAAACCAGAACAAGATTAGGAGGCAAGACCATCCTTCATTTTACCACAGAACAGCATTGAAATACATCCCTCTGCTCCATTTCTACTCAGGCTTATTCCAAACAGATATTTAAATATTTGCTGCCACTTACTTGTTCCAGGAATTGAAAGGAGGAAATGAGACAGTCTCATTCAAACTTTTATCAATTTTGGTTACTTAAACCCTCAATGAAGGTGTGTCACAAATAAAGAAAAATTATTAGAGAAATGAGAGGATTAAACCTAGAAGTCTACTAAAGAAAATAGCACTGGAAACCAGCTTCTTTATGTGAGGGTGATAAAGAGAGGTGCTAAGACACCTGCAACCATAAAGGTGTGGAACTCTTTAGTGCTTACTTTACTTCAAAGTTTGTGGGCCTGTAGCAGCCCTGAAATGGTACACAAAGATGGCATAATCCCATTTACCTACAAAACCTATCTTGTTTACTTACCTGTTTCTTACATTTATCTGGAGATACACTGCATAATACTTGGGTTTATTTTTTAAAATACATATTTATATTAACATTTCTATACTTGTCAGTGATGAAACATCAGTATGCTGGGCTGGAACATGTTCCTTCTTGTTCATGACTCGCAGATGTCAGCACAGGTCTGGTATATCTGTCTAAACTCACCAAAATAAACTGAGGTGAGAGTGAAGATATATTTTGAACACAACTGTCAGATGTTGATTGCAGTTATAAAGTGCAAATTGTGAAGAACAACAGTAAAAATCTCACACACAAGATGAGAATCAAGCTAAATATGCCATCAGAGTGTAAATGAAGTCCCCCTTTGGCCTACAAAGCATGTATATCTGTTTTCCCACTGCTGAAGCACAGCAATGAAGGAGCCCAGCATGTCTTCTGGATCCTGATTTGGTTTTACAGCTTAATACACTAGGAGAAAAAAAACAGCCCACTATTGTATTTGTAAAGTGCACTCATTTGATATGGAAATCCTAAGGTGATAAAATTCTACAATGCCATTTTTACAGTCACTTTTTACAGTAAAATCATTCTTTCAAATGCTCACACTTGACAGCACACAGTACATTTTCAAATTGGCACCTGTGAAGAGTGTGTTCATATCCTATTACATATTAACAGGATTGATCCAGGTATTTTGAACATTTCCACTACAGTGGCTACTTTGGATGTTGAGATGAAAAAGGTAAAATGTCAAAGACACTTAGTACATTGTTTCAATGGCAGTAGGATAAAACTGAAAAGAAAGCCTGAATTGTTGATCTCAGAACTTCCTTCTCTGAAGTTAGAAACAATCTTTTGTTTGCTTCCCTTCATAATTTATTAATTCTGAGTTTAGCTACTGAGACACAAGTGAGTGATAAAAGAAATATAAATATTAGAGGTTAGAGTAAAATGTAGGCTGTAAATTGAAAGGTAATTGTGGAGTGTATTGCTGTGAGAAATCTGAGAAAGAATCTCAAAATATTCTAGCCTTCCTCCTCAAGGGTATTTAGGATCTTAACGCTAATTAGAGGCCTACCTCACATTTATATCACTATGAGAATTCTTAGTGGAGAGAAAAAAGCTGCTTACTGAAAGATGATAAGCTCCTGCTCAGAGCTGGTAGCTTTGTTCTGCTCCTGGGAAGCACCTCATGGGCATGTAACGAAAGTGGTCACTGGGTGTACTGAAAGACTGGGAAGCTGAGCCCTTGGCTTGCTGTCCTGTTCTGATAAACGTGACTGCTTTGTCAACACTAACAGGAAGAATTTTGCATTCATACCACTGACTATGTCAATTTGCTTGATTTTCTTCAAATTTGAAATTGTTTACTTGTTTATTTTGAAGGATGAAAACCCCATGGTATCTAGACTAGAACGGAACTAAGGAAATGCAAAACAAGGTTTGCATCTTCAAAGCACTGTTGAATCCTATCAATGGCTGCCCAGTTATCTTCTCACTTGGCTTCCTGTTTCAGTGAAGCACACCCCTCATGGAAAGAGCACCAATCCATTGTGTTCAGGCAGTCCTTATTTCATGCTGACTGTGGGCATTTTCTAAAGAGCAGAACAACATGCATGGGAGTCTCACTGGGGCCATTTCAACCCTGGAATATGTAACTGTGAAACAGGCTACACAAGGAAACATACAGTATAAATGTGATGTGTGCTACTATGGAATACGGAAAGAAAAGCTGATTAACTTTTGCATGGTTTACATACATTCTCTGCATGCTCAGCTTTTCTTTATGTTATTAATATTATAAGGGAGAGCTTATAATGCGGTTGTGGGATATCCAAGAAAGCGGGCAGGAGGCACAGTCACTTTTTCCCCCAAAACAAGCAGAACCATTTATGGGTTGAGGGTCCTGTAGCTCTGCTAAGCTCTGAAGAGCACGCAGCAGCCCCCCTGCACTGCTTCCTGTGTGCAGCAACCCCCTGGTTGGTTTCAAAGGTGCTGTTCCCTGAGCAACCAGACTTGACACCTAAGGAGGCAGAATCAGCCCCCAGATTGGGAAGGTGCAGGTGCTGCACCACCGTGGGGAGAGACAAAAAGACTATGCAAAAGAGATATCGTGAAGTGCTATTGCTCTTTGGTTATTTTTCTTTCTGAAAAGAAGTTGTGTTTGTTCCATGTATTGATAGTTTAGTTTAGGGGTTTTTTAAAATTCTTTGCAGGTTTATTTAATTGCCTACTCTTCACAACACTCCTTATCCTCCCCCCACCAGCTGTCTCCTGACAAACTAATTAAAATACTATAGACATTTCTTTGAGCTTAGTAACCTGAAAATTGCAGCTCTGAGTAAGTGTTTTCAGCTGAAATTGAGGTTAACCTTTGGCAGCACCTTCTCACTCTGGTTAAAAGGCTTTGAAATACAGTTTTACTGACAATAGAATTCACAGAGGAAAATTTTTTGGATGAGGAAACCTAAAAAGTGTCATCTTACTGTTTCATAGGTCCTGATTGGGTTCACATAGCTTTCATTTGGGCTCTTGCCAAGACCAGAAAGTTTATTCCGTAACTCTCCAGCTTCTTTTGACTGGCTGGAATGATACCGCTCGATGTTGATGGAGTGGGCAACGATATGGATGGCTGCAGGAGAGATAGAGGGGTGTGAAATTACAGGCACACTTGTATGTGCCCACAGTGCCAGAAGGAACTTCATTATGCACACTGTGAACTATTTGAAAAGCTCAGGCATAAATTGAGAGTTTTGCATGGATTAAGCTGACAATAAAAAGAGAATTTTATCAACTGCATGTCTAATATGAAGAGACTGCTTCACAGTGGAGAGGACAGGAACAGCTCCAGGGTCACCTCCCAGGTTTACAGTCAAGTGCCCCACAGTCTCCAGTGTCATCAAAGGAGGACCTCTTGAGAGCTGATATAAAAGTGTATGCCTCTGACTTTAAACTGTTTGAAATTAAGTAAACTGACTAAAATTCCTATTTTTATTTAGTGTATTAGGATGTGCCGTGGCTTACCCTTGCTACACGGGACACTGAGTTGACTGGCTTAGACATGGACCAGTTTGCGAGTTGCACTTGAGATGCTTTCAAAATCTGTCTCCTATTAGCAAATAACTGTAGCATTACTTTATGCAGGTGGAGCCTGAGGAAGCCACAGGAACTATGATTTAAAGGGAGAAGAGCAAATCGCTCTGTTAGATCTGATTTGTCCTGAGTATCATATCTTGCCCATCATATATTGCCTCTGCTTCTGGCCTGCTCCCAAAAGGTATATGAAATAGTCAGATTAGAAAAATGCCTTAGATTGAAGTAAGAACTCTCCTGTAATTATTTTCTTAGGTGGAAAGAGTATAATTTCAAGAATGGAAAAGGAAGGACTTTGTTTTATTATTGGCTAACATAGATAAAGTTGTAATCAAGCTGGGTGCAGAGTTTCATTTTTCAATATGAGAGATTCTCAAATCCATTACATGAAAGTTGTAATTAATGCAAGATATTAAATGCCACAGGATGAAAAAATGACAATGAAAGATAATTATATGTTTACAGTACAGCTATTTCTAGTTTTTATAATTAGCTTCCTGTTATCATCTCTCCTTCAGTAGTTATCTGTTTCTGTCCCTGACCATTTAAAAAACCTTTCTAAAAGGCAGTATTTGTAGTAAACCAAATATGATCTTCTTCCCTGAGCAATATTCTCAAAAAAAAAATTCTTCTCTTCTCTTCTCTTCTCTTCTCTTCTCTTCTCTTCTCTTCTCTTCTCTTCTCTTCTCTTCTCTTCTCTTCTCTTCTCTTCTCTTCTCTTCTCTTCTCTTCTCTTCTCTTCTCTTCTCTTCTCTTCTCCTTCTCCTTCTCCTTCTCCTTCTCCTTCTCCTTCTCCTTCTCCTTCTCCTTCTCCTTCTCCTTCTCCTTCTCCTTCTCCTTCTCCTTCTCCTTCTCCTTCTCCTTCTCCTTCTCCTTCTCCTTCTCCTTCTCCTTCTCCTTCTCCTTCTCTTTCTCTTCTCTTTCTCTTTTCTTTCTCTTTCTCTTCTTTCTCTTCTCTTCTCTTTCTCTTCTTCCTTCTTTCCTCTGCATGATTTTCTCCTCTTTTTTAAAAATGTGGATGAAAGTAATGTCTTACTATACTAGTCACTGTTTAATCATAGATGCGAACACAGGATTAAATGCATGAGGACCTTGGTATTGTTGGTCTTTTATGTCTTTTATGTGCCTATCCACTTAGCGCGCTCCCTCTCTCCACGTGTTGGAGTCCAGCTCCTCTTCAGCACCTGGGGACAGGTGTGTCCATGGGAACAAGAGTTAAAGTGGGATGCTGGCTGTGGAAATGGTTAAAGCAGCCAATGCAAGAAGGTAAAATATTCCCCCCAACAGTAAGTTGTTCCATGTGTCCAAGCTGGAGAGAGGCTATTTTCACTCTACTTCTGAGGTGATCCTTCTAGAGCAGTAGATGTGCTGTGGTTGGTTGATTGTCAGGATGTACTTCATTCAAAATGTAATGTTAACTTAGGGACTCCCCCACCACTCCCTGACACCTGCTTCACCTCATTGCCTCATGGTTAGATATTCACTGGGCGATGAAAGATCTATTTTAAAATCCTTGTTACATTAAATTTAAAGTAAGGCTTTAAACCAAATCACATGTCCTAGTCACTGGGTTGACTGGTTATTCTCTTTTGAGCTGTCTCCTGATGAAGCCCTTAATAAAAATAATCCAATATTTATTGACATAGGCATCCCAAGTGAATATCCTGAGCACCCAAACTGCAAAATCGACCTCCCATTTCTCCTGAATCCTGAATAATAAATTATTTATACAAGCTGGAATAGCTTCAGCAGGATGGAGACTGAATCCAAATGGGTATGAATTGCAGAGAGATAAAATGAGCCTGGAAATTAGAAGACAGATTGAAGACATCAAAGGAATAAGACTCTAAAATAACCTTTCGATAAAGGGGATAATGGGCTCAAGCAATCTAAGCAGCTTTCAGCCAAAGGTTGGTCATTTTATGAAACTGTGTGTATGTCATGACTGTGGGCATCAGAGGGTTCTGGACTCAGTGGCCTGGCATGTCCTGCATGTGTTGTTATGGATTGATTAGGTGCTGCATGTGAAACAATCTTGCCAGCATCAGGTGAGAGATGCTTCCTGGAGCCTGTGCATGAAAGTGTGCTCCCAGCACCCCAGCAGTGCTGGGACACTGGAAGAAAGGTGGCACTGGACCACAAGCAGCAAATGAGATGTGTGGATTTAGACTGTCAAAACTCAAGAGTCCAAGAAGCTCTGAGCTGCATGGTTTAGGTGGCAGCTGTGTGGGGGCTGTGGCAATCTGTTCCCCAGTGTACAACTGGTGTATAAGCAGTGTATAAACACTGTTTATGTATTTAAGTGTAACAGCACATTTAAGTGCTGAGTGGGAAGGGGGGAAGTCTTCCTACAAGGGGCTTCTTTCAGAACAGATGTGTTGGCCTGGTAAGGATGTTATCTGATCCAGCTGGAAGGGAACCAAGTCACTGTTTGATGAGGACCTGATTTCTTTGACATCTGAAAGAGCTCACTCGTCGGACAGGAGCGTGGGGTAACAGATTGCTGTCTTTGATAAATTGTGGAGTCACATGCTGCACATTGTCTGGTATGGGCTAAGAGAAAGAGTAAAGAAAATTTTCAAAGGATTGAAAACTCTGACAAATGAGTCTTTAAGTGGACATCTACTAAGCAGTTTTATTTTAGCATCTACTAGTAATTACTGTAACTTGGGCCTCTTGCCCTCTATACCTACAGGATGTTCTTTATAACTCTGGTATGATGTAGTAGTCCCCATAGCCTAGGGACCACGGGAGTTTCACAGAGTCAGGATCCATAGTGCTGTTTTACCAGAGCTTGCCTGCAGTCAGCTGCAGGTTTTGGATTATCTTTGCTCATTTAGAATTGTGACACTGACTAATTGCAGAGGTTTGAATCTGTGTTCATAACAAAAGACACTTTCTCCCTTTCACCTTCAAAACAGTAGATTTTTTTTTAAATGATACTGCATACTATAAAATATTCACATGAAATGATGACATTTCTGTTCTTTAGAAAGCTGCAAAATCTTGTACTTTTCCCAAAGTGAAGGATTCTACATAATTTGCACAAGGTCTAGTCATGTCAGCAGTGACAGGATATCTAATGCTATCTGTTAAATGCTGAGTGCTGAGAGTGAAATGAGGTGCTAGTTTTCTCCAGACAGACCGAGGTCCACATTTCCTAACAGAGTATTTCTAGTCTTGGACAGAAAAAAATGGGTTGAATGGGTATAGTTTCTCAAGAAGGTCTTGAGACTATAGTTGATGAGGACTACTCATGTTGCAACTTTCCCCTGGAAGAGATTCACTTCCAGCAACATAACCTAGTAGGATTTTTCTGCAGGCTATCAGAGGACACTGTCTTTTCCATCTGCATATTGTTGTATTTCCCTGTGTTTCTGTCAACGGAAACATCATCATAACTTCTTCTTTGGGATCTACCACACCTTCCCTTATGGGTGACATTCTCTCCAGTTTTCATCTGACAGGTAGAGAATATTACAAGTGTAAAAGACTTCCAGAATGAACAGGAGAGTTGTTGTTTTTCTTTTCTGCAAGGTATTCTGTGGTAGATGTTAATGTACAGAGCACAACGATACATTGAAAAATATTACATTCGAACTAATGATGTACTGAATATGTTGGTTTACCTGAGTCTCCCATGATATTATATATTGCCTGGAGTCTTATTAGATTAATACTTCTGAGGGATTTTTTGGGCTGCTAGCAAAAAACGGTGCAATCTAAAAATGAATTATAGCTGGATGGTAAGTGTAATGCAAAGATCTAATTCCATTTTCAGTGTGGTTCATTTAATATATAATAGTTGCAGCAGAATAAAAAGTCTGGCTCTGAACACATTGCCATTAACTACAATATTTTACATCCCTAAACTGCATTTTCTAAAGGTCTTTACATCTGCAGTGTATAGAATTTACTAAGCAATTCCAAAACTAATATGCAGATTTCTGAAATCTGAGCTTACCACAGTTTGTAGTTCTCTCCTCTACACCACTTATCTAAGTTAACCATGAGGGCAAATTTTAAGGGACTACGTCTCAGAATTTTCGGTTCAATTTTTTCCTCATTCTGCATGTCCAAATATAACATATGGAATAAATCACCCAATCTTTTAAACAAAGTTCTTTTTTACAACAGTTCATGAAGACTGAAGGATTTTTGTTGTTTTTAATGACATCTGGAACCTCTGAATCACTTAACATACATTAATTTGTATTTGACCCTGAGATGTTCTATCTAGTCTACCTCTGAGATCAAATAAAAGGCTTTATTGGAAGGAGAGAGGGAGGAAAAGGGTTGCTATTAGATCATGGTGTTTACTGTACATATCCTTAAATACAAAGAGATTTAATTAAATTATCTTGAAAGTATGGTCAATTTAGTTACTCTTATTCAGCCAATTGTGCCTTCAGTGAAGCATGCACAACTCTCATTGAACTAAACAGAAATTTCATGTGTTTATCTGTGGACAAGATTTCACTGTCTCTTTTTCTGCATGCCTGTACAGGATAATAATCAAATTGGAGCTTGCTGCTAGCAGTTAAACATTTTGATTAACCAGCCTATAATGATAAAGTCAAAGGGTCAAATCCTGGCCTTTCTGCCCACAGCAAAGAGAGCAATTTTGCAGGCAGATAACCCAGGCATGGAAAATTCTGCTCCTGACCAAAGCTGGCGTTCTTTTTGCACCCACTGTCTTGTGCCATTCCTAGTTATTCAGACCCCCTAATTTAACTTCATTGTGTCTTTGTAGACTAATAAGGTGCAGGTTGTATAAAAATTAAAATAGTGACCACACGTGTACTTACATTGTATTTTAAGAATAGTTATAAACATCAAAGAAGAACAAGACTTGGACCATTTTTTACCCTAACTGGAAGCCTATAATCTTCAATTTAGTGTAATTTCCTTCCTAAAAAAAAAAAAAAGAAAAAGAAAAAGAAAAAAAAAGTTTTTAAACGTTTTCTTTCTCTTTTTTTTTTTTTTTTTAAAGACTGAGGAAAAAAAAGAGGTTTAATGGAAGTTGGATTTTTTCTAATTTCTGGAAGTAAAACACTGACGTAACAGCTAAACCTCTTTTGAAGATAGGCATCTTCTTCCCTGAAAACTTAATCACTTACACAAAAATGTGACTCAGTTCACCAAAGCCATTCACATAGTTTACCAAAAAGTGGTTGAAAATGGAAAGATTTCCTAGTATTTTTAGCTATAGATTTTTCAGTGCTTGTCAGAAGCCAAACACACCTGGCATCACCATACTTCTTTCTGCACTTTTCATGTTTTTAAAGAAGAACATATTGCTGGAATTTTTAAGGAGCAGGAACCACCATTTCAAACATCCTAACTCCAACAAACAACCTTGCTGTCCTTCCTCTATTTTCCCTGAATTGCTTACACTTCATTAATATCATAATTCAAAGACTGATGGAGCAAAATATCTATATGACCTTTCTGCAAACACCAAAACAATGCAAGTAGTTTCTTCTTTAAGATAAGCCCAACATATCAAAGTAAAAAAAGAGAAATCCCTCCAACACTCCCCACTTCAGAAAATGTATGAATGTGCTTTTTTGAGAGGGTAAAAACAGTACTGTAAGAGGTAGGTGTTGTAGAAAACATTATTACTATCTTTTGCAGTGTCTTTCAGTTTCAGTCCACTGTGTCTCAGCTGAAAAGTCTCTTTTCCATTACAAAACCAAGAATTATTTGCACTGATCAAACTGAGAGTGCATGAAACTTTGATTTTATTCTAGCAGAGTTACGGGTCTATAAGGAAGATTTATTAGTGGCTGAATAACTCCCAGACAGCTCTTATCAGAGACAGGCATGCAGAACGCAGGAAGCCAAACTAAGCAGAATTCCCTTTACTGAATTTTCAATGATGCCCTTGATTATAGATAGCATTGTTTACTCTCTCTCTTTCCTCCAACCTCCCTCTTCCACTAGTCTCTAATTATATCCCTTTATGACCTGACCAATTAAAGCCTGCTCTTGAATTTGTATTAGAGCTGATGAAAAATTAAAGGTACAGAAGTACTTTTTCCAAGGCCAGGCCCACCTCAGCTGAGCTAGATGCCTCTTAGAAGCCAGACAATACTAATGTTGCACTGACTATTTTTAGCACACTATTAAATAAACATGCTGGAATAACACCACCTGGCAAGCCAAGATGAATACATGTTACTTTAATAATAAAGGAGTTTATAATTTTATATTGTGAGGCTGAGCTTACTGATCTGATCTTCAAATTGGTTTAACTTCTTGCTGCCACATTTAGTCTATTGATCATATACAGGTGAACATCCATTTGACTAAGAATTACTAAATTGCAATAGACTAATAGGAGCTGACTATGTTTTTGTGTAATAACAGGCAATATAGGTAGTACTAGGATAAATAATGTGTCAGTTGAGAGGAAAATGGCATCTATTTAACATTCTTAGATTTTATTGAAAAGGATTCAGTGTACTTGTGGGTACCAGTCTGAAATGTTGCTTTTCTGTCACAATGTGTTCTGTAGATTTTATTTTTCTATGAACTTAAAATTTTATTTCAGGCAGTTGAGTTTCTGGCCATTCTTTACGCAAGTCTGACTATGCAGTGATGTAGTGTTTTTTCCAAATATGATAAATGTTTCTCACTTGACTGTTAAAGAAGCAGGAATTCATAGGTTGTCATGCTTTGTTTATTAGACTTCTCTGTGTTGTCTCTTCTTTCTCAAATATCTCATCAACTATTTTTCCATTTTTTATTTTAGAAAAAAAAATCAACCAATTTAAATGAACCCTTGATTTCTTCTTAGAGAGTGATTTAAATGAGAATTATATGGTCGTGCCTTCTGTCATTTCACAGTGGCTTCTGTGTCTTTTTCCTTGAAATTAGTGAAGCCATTAAAGTAATCACTTTTCTGATAGACTTGCACTTCCAAAACTGTCCACATTAATGTACTAGCAAAGATTTTAATACTAATGTAAAAACCCAAAACATAAAAGGTTTGACTGTGCAGTTTTGCTTTCTTTTTGGAACATGACCTATTATACACCAAGTAAAGTTGATTCATTTATATTCCTAGGTTGGTTTATTAATTAAAGAAGCAATGTTGCACTCTGTAAGAATCTGTTTTGTGGTGAAACTGATCTTTGATGAATGAATGGACATGACAGATAAGTAATTCAACATAATACACTGTAAGATGAATGTTTGCATCCTGTAACCTTCCTCTCAGAATTCTTTAGCATGACATACAGAAGACAAACCTTAGCTATTGGTTCCTGTTGGCAATCCTGACTTCATGTTCTTGTCTCACTGCATAAGGAATTAGCAGCCTATACATGCAAAAGCAGCTCCCTCAAGAAGGCTGGAAAAGATATTGGGACCAGAATCCATCCTGACAACCTGGGGGTAGAACAGTTACCCTGCAACATCTCACACTTGCAAATAGCCCTGATTAATTCCTCTGTCTCCTTCCCATTTTCTAAGAGAATGAACTATCTGTCTATCTATCTATCTATCTATCTATCTATCTATCTATCTATCTATCTATCTATCTATATCTCAGATACCTCTCCATCTCTGTGTACTCATGTCTTTCTTCGCTCTGGCTTTTGTCCATTCCTCTCTGTACATCCTTTTTCCTCACACTATCTCCTGTTCCCCTCATGTCCTCTGAATTCCCACAAACTTCAGTCTTCTCCAGGTCCTTTTACTACTTAGAGAACAGGAAGGCGCCATGTCTTTTTCCCAACCAGGTGAACAAACACCTCAGTAAGTCACTAGGACCAACAGAATAGATAAATTTTGATCTGAAGTTGCTGTTTTTCCCTCCAGGAGGACATTTGTTTCCTGGATCAGTCACCTACTAAAAACAAAAATCTAGAAATCCATAGGTTTTGAGACACCTCCCTCTCTCAAATTCAGTTTAAATTTATTACCTGGTTTTAAAATCAGTGAAGATGTATTGGTGGTCAGATGTGCCGTGTGACTCATAAGCATTATTTCCTCACAGAATCAGACAGTAATGCTATGTCATCTCCCCAAACATCTACCCTCAGGGATTCAATGACAGTTATTTACACTAAATTTTAAGAGCACACAAGTTGGTCAGGTGAACTAAGTGGCAACTGGTGTTTACTATTCAGAATAAAATTTTATTTCCTTAACAGTCAAACTCTTCTCAAGCGAAAAAGATTACAAATGGTTAATCAGATAGAGCTCCTACACACATTTAAAGCTTTAGTCAACAAATGATTGCACTAAAATATCACATCTCAGAGCTGATGGGAATTACAACATTAGGCAGAATCACTATGAAATTTGAAACAGTTCAAAGGCAAAGAAGAAAAAAATAAAACCAAAAAAGCTTACTTGCATTTAACGCTATTCCATAGGCAACCATCTTGTGAAATGTGATGTTTTTGTCAAGCTGTCTCCTCAGTGCTCCTCCACAGTACTTGGTGAAAAAGCAGAACTTGTTTTATATCATTCCTATTGGTGTTTACAACTCACAGTTTGGAGAGGAGAACAGTTCAGTACATTTGAAAATGGAATGCTGAAGGAATTCAGTGGAAGTTCTGGGTTAGTTTTAGGACTCAAGTAACTTATCCTGAGTGGCACTCCAGGGTTTCTGAAGCTATTCATCCTATACAGGGGCTCAAAAAAGGGTTTGATAAAGCTCTGCTACACTTAGCTGTGATTTGTGAGTGGTTTATCCGAGCTGACATTAACTCATTTGCTGTTACAAGGACACCAGGCTGGGCCACCACTGCTTTGTGAGCTTAATATAACAGAGCTGAAGTGCTGGCAAAGCCAGCTTGCAATGAAAACATTTTCTCTGCTTTGAGGAAATGCACACCCCAGGAGAGTGAGGCTATCTAGACCTCAGGTGGCTGCATGCTGGTGTGCTCCTGAGCCATGCTCCCATTGTTGGAAGGGCTCAGCAGTGCCGCGCTCACGGCCAGCTGGGAGCCCCAGTGCAGAGCCAGCCTGGGGCCAGGGGCTGGCTGCACTGAGCCAAAACTAATACACTCTGCTGGAACCCAGACAGCACTCACGGACAGAATGCAGTCTCTGAATGGTGGTGTGGGTGTCTGGATTGCTTACATCACCTGGCATGGCACCATGCCAAAGTTCCTGGCATGTATCCACGTTGTTTGCCAGCTAATAAGTATTCCAAAAATCTGGAGCACCACAGGGTGCGATGTCAATACACAGCGCCTCTTTGGAGAGGCACTGGATCCAGCCTGGTGCTGGCTGTGCTGGAGCAGTCAAGTTGCTCTGTCCCATGCTCCTCAAGAGCAGAATATTGTCCAGAAGAGCAAAATATTATCTGTGAGAAGAGTTCCAGTCCTCTGGGTTCTTATTCAGCATCTAAGTGGGCATGCATATATTCTGTGCTAATTCACAAACTGATTCAGAAGGCCAGGAGACCTTTTCTCTATATTTTTGTAAATGTTCAACTCCTGCACTCAGACAATTATGTAAGTGTTGATTCCCAGCCTAAAGACTGCTTAACATGTAAGCCTAATAATCACAGAAACAAAAAATGGCAAAACTGAAATAAGAACCAGCTTACTATAAAATAACTGTATCTTACCATTTCTGAATTCCTGTTGTTCCTGGAGTCATGAAGTGATCAGTGATTTTTTACCCAAACACGTGGCATTGGGATTGCTCTAACTATAATAATTCAATGCAAGGTGAACTTATAGCTAATAAAGCTAAAGCCTTAAGTACTTCCTCTCTGTGATTCCAAGGTTAATGTGAACACCTCTGTTACAAAAATGCATTTACCACAAATGAAGGCCTGAGTGGTGGCCACTCAGAGAGAAGTATTTAAACATGTTCATTATTATCCTTAGAACAATTTTATCTATCTGAACATTTTATTTCTCCAATTTTCACTTTTCAGCTACAGGGAATACACATGATGGATATGAATTTTCTCCATTTGGCCAAGTGGCATTATTATGTCCCTTTTTTGTAGCTTCTCACTTTTCTCTTCATGACACCATGCTATGCAGCAGCTGCCAAAATCAGTGTTGCATTTAGAGCACTGTGTTAAACAAGTCATTTGTTTCTTTTCAGTCTTGAATACTGACAATTTAAATCATAATAACTAGGCAATAGTGTACAGGCTTCTCTATCAAAAATTAAAATTCCTTGGAAAATGTTTCATATGGATAATACTGCTGAACTACAGAAATAAAAAAGAGAGGATAATATGGCTATTTGAGAAATGGTACTTACTATGCTTGCTCCTCTTAAGAATGAAATAAGGTTTCTACAGACTGGTAACAGGATTAGCATGCAGTTAAAATTAAGGCACGTTGCAGAAGCTCTTGCCCAAGCCAGGGTTGACTGTACATATAAAAGCATAAAGAAATTAAATTACAACCTTTTTGTAGGAAGAGCAAAAGAAAGAAAATACTGTATTAATATAATACTCTTCTATGGGAAAATTACTGTTGAAGTATCAAAAGTCTTATGAAGGATGTAAATAAAATCAGACTATGAATGCATTCTTCTTATGAAGCCCTTTAACAATCAAACTCATACTTACTCCCAGCATAATCCGTGTATAAATGTAAGCATTGTCATCTTCGTACCAATGGAAGGTATCAATAAACAAATAGAAGTTCAGTCCCAGCCACACCAGCTACAAAGCAGAGAGGCTACAGATTAGTGACATTTACAGTATTTTTTAATGCATATAAAACTGGTTATGGTTATAGTTTTTAAGAGAATCTGAGAGATGTTTCAAAATCAGTGTGCAATGGAGTTCTTGATTACAGATGATAGAAATCAAAAATGCCTCCTGGAATGAGGCTATGTTTTAACAAAATCAGGGTTACAGTCCTACCCCCAGAACCCCAGTAAAGGATATAAATGATGTTTTCTGTGTCATGGTAAACTTGCTTTTAAGCACTGGCCTTAACCTGGTCTCTAAAAAGGAAATAAATGCTGAAATTAAAAAATCACAGAAATTGAGGGAATAAAGAGCTCAGGAAATTCCTTTCTGTGCTCCCCGTACACAATTCACCAAACTCTGAAAATATAATTTCAATTAGAATTACAAACGCCTGCTCCCTTTATCTGAGGACTAAAGTACATTGACTTAAAAATAATTAAAAATAAAACACTAAGACTTTAAATTGTTTTTAAGGCTAGTTATAAAAAGGCTGCTGAATATTTTATAGCGAGTTTTACATTAAGCTTGGGAGTATTACTGTAAGCAAACCATAAAATATCTTTTAAACAAGCTTAAAATATTTATATCTATCCAATTAGATTTTTTTAATGCTAAAAATACTCACTAATAACACTATTGAGAGTTTTTCATTCAAGATCCAGCATCCCATCCTGAGTGTCTCTCCCTATGCTGGCAGCAGCTGACTCTTGCCATTCAGTGTAACCTGAGTTCTCTGTCCATTCCTTGGGCTTTTCTACCAATTCCTTTTGTCTTTAGTTTTTAATAAGCACCTAGTGGGATCATGAGTTCTCTCTAGGAATTTTCTAATTAAAGACTGCCTGACAAGGACAGATCACCTGGGTGAAATGTCTCATGATCTGTCTAAATAAAATGCTGGTCGTTGTCCAGTCCTTTTTCTCTCCAGAGTTATTTCTCAGCAAATGAGAGATGCTGTCATTAAATTGTCCTCTTGTACTAGCATGTATTTGGGTGAGGGTTTTTTGCTTTGTTTTTGTCTTTTGAACAGGATGCAACTTTTCTTTATGATTTGTCTTTTAACACAGTAGCAAATGGCAGCATCCCTGATGTGTGTATCCTATGGTAGTGTGTCCTGGTGAGGGCACTGTATTTACCCTTGGTTCCCCTTGCCAGAAATTGTGCAAATTTTGCCTGTAGTAATCTCGTTCTTTCTCTAGTAAAACTGTTTCCTTAAGGCTTTCCTGACTTCCCGGTGAAGGAGACCTTTCTGTGACAAAACAACTGAAAATTTCTGGAAGTTTAAGTGCTATCAAACTCAGCTATTTTATAAACCAGTGCTAATGGCCGTTAATGCGAGTTGACAGAACCATGAGAATGTTGTTACAAATGCTTTGAATGTGAACATTTACAAAGGATTTGCTTTGAGCTTTATTTTTCTTGGATGGTAAAATTAAGTATTATTTAACAAACTTTATGACAAACCATGTGCAGTAATTGGCCACTGTCCATTATGTAACTTGATATCGGCTGTCCCCACAACCACCCCCTCTATAGCAGCTTTGGTAGTGCAGGGGCTAACAAGATTGTGAATCTTGCTGTATTTTCCAGAGGTCAAAAGATGAGGAAATAAGGGAGAAGGGAAAAGAATGTGCAGATGGTAAGGAGAAATACTAGTAAGGTCAGATGCCAATTTTAACTACTTAAAAAAAAAAGGAGGGAGAGAAAATCCACTATCTGGATTAGCTGTACTTCAAAGGGAAATGCAGCACTGCGATGTTCGGCTTTGAAGTTCAGCCGATCCAGACAGCAATTTTCTAAACTGAGTAAAAACTGGCATCTGAAATAGATTTTTTTTCAGAGTACAGCAGATTCATATGCTGGTGTAGGCTCCAAAATTTGTCTGGATCAGCAGCTGTACTTCAAAGCAGCACATCTCAGTACAGCATTTGACTTTGAAGTGCATGTGGTCCAGATGCCAGTCCTCTTAAAGGAGCCAATGAATCAACTGCACTTTAACTTTTGTCTGTTGAAACAGCTATGCTTTTTCTCATATATAATGGTAATGTGTGTGGTCTCAAGTATGGCATCTATCAATAAAAGCATAAAGTTAACAGAAAAGCTCTTTATTGCTTCATTTCGTACAAAGGAACTGGTCAACATCATTTTATTATACTGATTTGCAGTGATCTTAGCCAATTTCTAGCACAAACTATTCAGACAAGACTCAGGAAAGGACATTTTATTGATTAAAGATGTAATGGTATTCCATTTTTTTATTGTTTTATCATTATCATGAGCTACAACTGTCCTAAAAAAGACATAGAAAAAGGATTAAAAAGGGTTCATTCCAGCAGTTGGGTAGAAAGCAATTCTGGCCATGCTGAGTTCTCATGCAAGAGACAAGCAACCCTGTCATTATCTTAAAAGGTCAGTTTTTGCATGGAAAGAGGTTTATGAGGTGCTGAATTCTTCCGTGTAAGTATCTCAGCATTAATGTCAATGTTTGTATCAATTACTGCTACAGACCTCAATCACAATTAGTTCTATTCTATTTGACAGCAACCTCTATCTGAGGTTGTAATTTTTTCAAAGTACTTTGAACAGTGCTTACCCTTTGCAAGACTAATTACTATCATGAGACTGCATACACATACCTACACATATTTCATTTTGCTAGACTATTCTATTTTTACTATTAGACATGCATGCCTTGTTTCTCAAAGGCAAAATCATTTCAGTTGGCTCTGAACTCTGCCCCAGCCCTTTCATAGTTTTCCTGTGAGCTTGACTTTATGTATGTTAGTAACCTGGATTAACTTAATAAGCTTCACGATGCTGCTTACAGAGATGGATATAGGTAAACAAGTGATCCTGGGAGCCAGAGTGCTCTAAGTTTGCAGACCAGCTGAAGCCATTTAATTTTAATTGCTGAGTGTAGCAGGGAATATGCTTTGTATTAGACTGTACAAAGTGGTGGCACTGCTGTGTTGTCTAATTTTTACATAATCTTGGCTGAATATTTCCCTAAAATGTTCAAGAAGCAGAAGGCAGATTTGTGTCTGATGGGTGAAGAAGATGAGCAATATATTGGGTAAACCATTTTGTGAAAAGAGAAACTGCGGAAGTTAATTAGAGATCAACCTTTTTCCTTTTTTTTTGTTTTGTTTTGTTTTGTTTTGTTTTTTCTTTTGTTTGGGGTTTGTGTGTAGGGGTTTTTTGGGGTTTTGTTTGTTTTTCCGTATGAAGACAATTTGAGAGAGTAGAGGCCAAGGTTCCTCTTTGGTTATTCTGTATTGCTCTGATTCTAGCTATACAAAAGAACACTGAATTTCCATAAACAGTGTCTGAGTGACTAGTAGCATTAAAAAACAGCTATATAATTTTTAGAGATTTTTCTCATAGTGGGACTTTATTTTTTATATTTAACTGCCTCATTAATGTTAATGGTTTTTTTCCTTTTATGAACTGCACTCACATTATGGATGGGGAAACTGTTTTGCAGTTTGAGAACATTCATAAAATTCCCAAAGCTCTAAAAGACTAATGTAATTCCAGCCTTGTCAGTGCCAGATTCAAAAATCATCAGATTGTTCTAAAATTTATGAAAGTAAAAAATAGAGTGTGCAGTTTGGGGGACAATACTGAGACTTCAAGGGCATCTGGCTTCCCATTTAAAGCTTTTTGTCAGTAACAGTGTGTTTATTTTTTAATGAAATATTACCAATCTTGGCCCTAAATGTGGGCTTGAGCAACAACAAAAAAATGTAGTTACCAAAACAGTTATGATGCAGCTGGCAGAATTAGTAAGGGTATAGCAAGTATTGACTATATCCACAAACTCAGTCATTTGTCACAAGGCACAAAATTGAGAGAAAAACTTCTGTTTCTATCCAGAAAAGCAGAACAAAGTTTCATAACCCCATTAAAAAGAAGAAAAGAGTTCTGGTTGTAGATTCAGCTCCTCTTGAGCTCCCTAAGCCCGTGAAATAAAAACAGTTCCTGTCCTTCTGTTAGCAGACCTGATACTGGTTTTAGGAATATCTCAATTGATGGGCAGTGCCAGGATCTGGAATCACAGTGTACAAAGGGGATGCCTGCAGAGTTAAGAGCAGGATTCAATAGCATGGCAAAACGCAAATGATCTGGGATCAAAATCCAAAATCATGCTGGAGGCTAAAAGGGAATTGGTCACTGACCAGTGTGGGAACAACTACTGTTTCCTCCTAAATCAGGGCTCAGCTCCCTGTTTGCAGACTCTGGCTCTTTTCTCAAGCCAATAGAAAGGTTTATCAATGAGGAACCTAACAGCTCTGTCTTGGGAGATAATCAGTTCCCAGGAAAAAAAAAAATTAATATTTGAATCCAGATATTTTCTCTCTCAAGGGACTTTTTTATTGCCATGCTCACACTGTAATCAAAATATATTTAGGAGCAATTTCAGATGTTCAAAAGCTATTTGTTTCAGTAAGTGCCAAAATCTCCCAGCTCTTGACTGCATCTCCAGAAATAAAGTATCATACCTTCCTAATTACATGTGCAAAATTCTAGTTTTCCCACAAGAGCTGTTTAACACCTTAATAAAAGGAAAAAAATCCTTCAGAGCAGCTGAAATCTTGTACAAATAGATGATTCCACAGGTTACTCAGAAGAATTTTCCTCTTAGCTATTTTGTAGGCAGCAAACTGTGGAAAACATTTTAAGGATGCGTTGAGAAAAGGGAAGAATAAGGAACAGGAGGAAAAACGGATGAGTAGCATGCATGATTCACCTCCCCCAGAGCCAGGGCATCACCAACACAATGGAGAAATTATTGAGAGAGACTCCATATGGGTATAAAAGGGTTGTTCAGGTTCCACATCAGCACACAACCAATTCCTTAATACTACAGCACGTACCTAGTCCTCTCCATGATCTCTAGCCCTGGTCAGATTAAGGATGAGACCTGGTGACAAAGGACATGGCAAAGCTGAGGAGCTCAGACCCTTTTTCACCTTAGTTTTTACCAGTAAAACTGACTTGCAGTTATTCCAAGCCCCTGAGGCAAGCTGGAAAGTTCAGAGTATCAAAGCTGTACTTTTGGTGAAGGAGAATCATGTTAGGGAACATTTGAGCCAACTGGGCATATGGAACTCTTTAGAACCTAATTGAACATGCCCAGGAGTGCTGACCTGGCTGGCGTCACTGTGAGAACACTCTCAATCATCTTTGAAGGGTCAAACAGGTTGTCCAAAGAGGTTATGGAGTTCCCCTCCTTGGAGTTACTCAAAAAAAGATACTCAAAAACTGTCTGAACAAATCTCCAAGCAACCTGGTGTACAGGACCCAGCTCTGAACTCTGAGAAGGGAGGTTGAACAGGGAGATTTCCAGTGGTCGCTTCCAATGTCAGAAATTCTGGAGGTCTGAATTTTCCATTTAGTTTGCCAGAACAAAGTGAAGGGAGCGTTCTGAAGTTTCTTACCCTAGACTATATGCATATTTAATTTAACTAAATTAATTTGTCTTTTGTTAAAATTTTAATGAAGAAGTTATTAGATTAGTCTGATTTTATTTCTGGCTCTAATTCAGGACTTCGTGATCTCATTAGCAGTCCGTTCTTATGAGGAGGATATGTTTTGAAGTGCTAGATTGAGCATTTTCAGTGGAAAGTTTTATAGCATTTTTGGTTGATGCGGTATTAAATTTTTCAGTGGACACACCAAAAGTAGTAAGAAGGACATGTAGGTATTTAAGAAACTTCATATACCCTTAAAATGAATAGGAATGACACAAATAAAGACTTCAATTGAATTAATATAAGGACTTGTGTATAGGTATGTTTTTGTGACTGTGTGCTACAAATCATTTTTCAAAAAATACATCACCATGCAAATTCCTTATTTGCATAGTAGTAAAATTACCAGAGATGATAAAATGGTATGTTATCTGAATGGTTTTCAGTGAATGATTTCTCCTCATTTAGACTTTATATTCTTTCCTAAATTCATTCTGAGATTATTATTAAACCCTATTTCATATTAAATTAAAAATGAAATACAGTTTGCCCAGCATAGGAGCATTAAAAGGTCACTCCTATGTACTCCTTGGTGTCAGTAATCATATGCACATGCAGGAAGAGTAATAATATGTACAACCTTTCCAGATGGCTGTTCACAAGTGTGCACAGAACCGAGGTCAAGAGCTAAGAGTTCACCTAGTTGAAAGCATTTTTCTAGGATGTTCAAAGTGGAAATTGTATTTTAAAGTAATTACAGCCCATCATTTTTAACACTGCAGTATAGCAATATATAAAAGCATAAGCTGTAAGTGTTCTGGACTTATTTCTCTGCCACTAAAATGTAATTTGCTTCTATTACCTGAAATTCAAATAAGTCAGTGGCACTGTCTGTAAAGTATCTTTCTGTTGTGAGAAGAAGCGGTGAAGAGGCATAGGTAGGGGTGAGTAATGAGGACTGAATACATGAAGAAGAGGTGAAGAAACAATGAATAAAGACAAAATGGGAGGATGACATACTTAAAAAGTATTTTCATAGTTTAAGCAACAGGGCTCTTGTGAGCAAAGGCTTCCAATTGATGCCTTTCTCCTTTCAACACTTTTCTCCCCACACATTTCTTCTATATCCTGAATCTCTTCTAAAAACAGTGTTCTGCAGCTAAGAATAATTAGTCCTATGCCAGACTTCTCCAATGTCTCATACCAGTGGGCCAAATAGGTAAGAAGCCTTGCAATTTGTGGCACATTTGATTTAACTTGCTGTGGGCAAAGAAAGAAATGAAGTCTTAGGATAAAAACCTTAGTGGCTGCACATGTTCAAATAATTTCATTATTTAGTCCTTGCATTCAAATTGTGAGTGGTTCCTTGTAATAAGACCCTGATTTCGTTCATTTGCACCCATAATGGAGTAATTCCTAATCAGTGGGGGCACAAGGCTAAGCATAGAAAAGGAAGCAGCAGACCAGCTCAAGCTCTTTTTTCACCTCCCTTCCCCTTTGGGTGTGGTGTGGGAACTTCTCCTATCCACAACATTCACTGGCCATGCCGTGCTTTATTTAGAAAGCAGCACCAGCAGCAAAATCAGCTCCCATCTCCTCCAGACAGTCAGTGTGTGTCCCTGCTGATGCAGCACCTCCACAGGCAGCACCCCACTGCTCTGGCCCCGTGGCCTCACCCCGCCCACACCTGCTCTCCACAGGATTCCGGGAAGTCAGCCCTTACATCATTTTGTTCCAAATTTAGATTAACATTGCAAGTTCTTTGAGGTTTTGAGATGCCTGCAGTTTCTGTGGAACTGTAAATTTGCCTTATTGTAAGTATGAACATAAAGGTAATGGCAAGGAATTGGTGATTATAGTATTTAATGTGTCCCTGTTTATATTGTACTTACAACTTAAGCTAATGAATTCAATTTCTTTAAAGACTTTCCCAAAATAGTGCTTTAAACCAGAAGAGATTAAAGTTGGTTTATATTCAGATATTGCTCATTTCAGATCTTGTAAAGGTTCTAACAACTGCCTATGGTTTGAGAATAAGGAAATTAAAAGACGCTTAAAGGACTATAAGTAAACTACTATTAATTTAAAAGTTGAGCAACATTTTTATAATGTATTTTATAGAAATAAAACCTTGGGGGAAGCCTATTTACAAATCATGCTAATTTTTAAAGGTTTTAACAGCAGTTCCGTTCAAATGTTCTGTTTCATTTACTTCAATATTCACTTCATTGTATTTGAATGGTGCATACTTTATTGTATAATTTTTAAATCCTATAATAATATGATTTTCTTCTATAATAATGTATTTTTAATTGAAAACATACACTCATTTTTGGTGGCTCTTGCCATGCTAAAAGTACTGTTCAAATACATCTATTTAGTCTTAATATCAAACATTTTAAGACAAAGATGAGTTATTATTAAAAGAAAAATCAGAAGGAGAGATAAAGTGATTTGTCAAAGAGTCGCAGCAACTATGAACAGGTTGTGGCTCATAAGCACTTTTTAAGTCTTTTGCTATTTGTATTTTGTTTTGAAAAAACCTGAAACATTCTTCATATAAGACATTAAAACTACACTCTCAATTGTTATTATAGTAAAAAAAATGGTAATATGTAATTACTAGACCCAAATGTTTTTATGTGATTAGATAGATCACTTGAGAGAATGGCAGCAAGAAACAAAATGAAGATGACAAGAGATTTATTGCTTAATTTATTATTTGTCTTCTAAGGATTTTTCAGCCCATGTATTATTAATACTTTTTAAAAAATGGAAACTGCTACTATAGCTTGTGAGACCTGCTCCAGCATCCCTGTCCTGACATTATGGCTTTTTTAGATTGGGAACTTTCTCTGGGACAGGATCTGCTGTGAAGGGAGCGTGTCCATCCCCTGCTCAGCCTGGGGAGAAAACACCGAACACATTCACACATGTTGTTTCATCCTGCAGCCTGGGCCATTTTGAACAAAATGCACTCTGGATGTCTGTTTATATATGTAAGAATAAAATTGCATGCACAGCATGAAGCTTTGTTTTCTGGCACGCAGTGACTTCAGAAAAGCTCGTGGTTTTAGCAGAAAACTGACTCACTCTGAATTCCTATTACAGTGGGCGAGACAATGGCTAAATGGTTGTGGGAGTCCTGAGTAGGAGTAGGAATATGACATGCTTAATAGCATTGGTAAAATCAGTAGAGAAAAATGCACCAGAACCAAAAGTCAAAAATTATGTAGAAAAATTGGTAACAGTAGAGGAGATGGCCACAAAGATCAGGGCTGAAGATAACGCCATCCTTTGAAAAACTTCTGCACACACTCAGTTCTAAATATTTTTCACCCTTTCCCCAGGAACTGTGTTCAAGAATGTCAGCTTTCAGTTGACAAATAAATGAATCACATCCTAGACCTTGTTGTGGTGACAGCCTTGAGAATATAAATCGAGAGTAAACTGATCTAGTGATGTTTTCCAGACCTTAAAGACATCATGGGATGATTGCTGAGGAACATGAAGTGTCCTACACATGTGAATGAACTACTAAACCTACAAATGACAGCCTGTAGTACATTGAAAACTGAAATTGCATGGACAGTATGCAATAAATGGAATTTCAGACACACCATATAAATCATGCTGTGCACAACAGTGTGTATGTACTGCTATATTTAATCAAATAAGATATTCCTTAAAAATAAATGTTTGCCATAAAACTCTTACTGTATTTCTAAAATCATAAGTAGCTTTCCTCAGATTGTGCTTCCAAGACAGATTAATCAGGGCTGTGGTTAAGTGAGTGAATCTTCCATCAAAGCTGGCCTAAGTTTAGTGATACCACAAAGAGTGGCAGGCAGTAAACTGAGCCTGTCAGAGAAAGGGCATATTTATTAAAATATGTAATTTATCCCTGAATGTAGGTGCTGAACCAGACTGGTGTAAATTTAATGAGACAGGGCAGAAGAACCTACTAGAGAAAAGCAGTGATGAGGGTAGATAATTAAAGTTCTAAAGGAACAGATTTTGACTTACACCATCCCATAATTTGTTTTTTCATTAATGACTTCCCTCTGTCTCCTATACATGTAATTTACATTATCTGAATGTCCACTGAATGCTAAATTGTACTTTTTTTTTCCATTTCATTCCCTTTCATCCAAAATCTTGTTCTCAAAGCCATTAGAAAATTTATTGATTTTCAGTTTTCCACCACAGAATAATATTTGGTCCAGTCTGTATTGGTCAAAATTATGGCATTATATTTGGCAATATTTGTTCACACTGATCTTTTATATTCAAAACAAATTAAAATTTTACATTTTTTGAATTTTCCATTTTTATTTTTCTCTTTGAAAAGAAAAAATATCAGGAATTACATTAAAGTAGTCAAACACAGATGCTTATATTTTGTATAATTAAAGTAGTTTAACTGTCGTAAGAAGCTTTGGAGATGAAAATTTCATGAAAATTGTTTTCTCACACCATTTTGAATATAAAATGTTTCACAATCTGAATTTCTTTTTGGCGTTGCTGTTTATGTACAAAGAAAACTGATCATTTGGTATGTTTGATAAATGTGATGCGTCTCACTAAAACTTTGTGGCATCTTTAGTCGTCTGCCTGATAAAGATTTCATAATTGTGACTCTATTTTTGTTTATTAGTTCTGGCTTTTATCCATGAATTTTACAAATACTTTGATTTCATTTTAGCGTGTACTTAGAAAAATACATGCAAAAAGTCAAGATAGGAGGTTGTTTGTCTGGTGTTGATTATTTTCCTGTTGATGTTGAACAAATCTTAGACTTTCTGCCTAAAATTTTCTTTCTTTTGAAAGAATGGGTTGTGAGTGAGCTGGTTTTGTATATTATGTACTCCTTGCCCAGCTGGCTGTGAAGGATGTGAATCTGACCTCACCCTGACCTGATCAGTGTCATCTTTGGGACAATGGTTTAATGAACCTGTCTACACAATGTCCTGATTTTGGCTGAGACAGAGTTGATTTTCTTCCCAGTAGCTGGTACAGCGCTGTGTTTTGGATTCAGGATGAGAATAACACACTGATGTTTTAGTTGGTGCTGAGCAGTGCTTACACTAGGCCTAGGACTTTTCAGCTTCTCATAACTGCCTTGCCAGTAATTAGGCTGGAGGTGCACCAGAAGCTGGGAGGGGAGCCAGCCAGGACAGCTGACCCCAGCTCACCATTGGGATGGATATTCCACAGCATATGGTGTCATGCTGAACAATAAAACTGGGAGGGAGCTGGCTGTGGGGAATGGAAACCTACTGCTCATGGACTAGCTGGGCATCAGTCAGCAGGTGGTGAGCAATTGCACTTGTTTGTTATATTCTTTTATTATTATTATTATTTTCCCTTTCTGTTTCTGTCCTATTAAACTGTCTACCCACTGGTTTTACCTTTTCGTCAATCCTTTTCCCCATCCTCCTGAGCGGGAGTGATCATATGGCTGTGTGGTGTTTAGCTGCCTGCTGGGATAAACTGCAACAACACTTTATGAGTTAAAGCTGAGGCTAAGAAATTTTCAATATATTAACTTGAACATAAAGCCAGTTTTCTGCTCTGAAGAATTAAGACCAGACAGATACAGCCACACTATACCTAGGCTAAGAGCTGTTTGTCTGCACAGGTCCTCTGTGAGTCAAAATGTCATTGTGAGAGGAGGAGTCCAAGTTTTATGAGTTTTCATTACCATCCTTCTTACCCAGCACCTAGCTGCTGTCGGACGATGGTGGGTGGAGTCAGACTGCGGGGGGAAGTGGGCTGTGCAGTGGCACAGGGAATGTGCTTGTGTAAAGGAGGGACACTTCCAGTTTCATTTTTACATATAATTTTGACTTCTATTATTGTTTGGCCAGAGAGGGTTGCCTTAGGTTCAAGACTGCCGTGTAATTGAGCAAAACAGCATGCAGCTGATAGGCCTAAATTTATTGTGCAAATGAACACATCTATCTGAATACCCACCATGAGCTGAGTGCTCCATCAAGCCTTAGAGAAAACTGGACACATTTCATTGACGCCCTGCAATGGAAGGAGGTCTGTTTGTATCTGGCCAAAAATGGTGCCTCAAAGGGACTAGGTTGAATTAAATGAAATACTTTGAAAAATAGTCTTGAGGTGATGGAGGAGTAAGTTGGAGAACAGACCATGCAGGAATAGTTTGACCTTTGTTTTGTTTGTATTAAGGTGCAGTTCTCTTCAAAGACACGGCAGAAAAACCATGAGTTTCTGGTGCGTATTTTTAAACATGAATGGATAAATTGAGAAGGTTAAAATGGCCTAAGTTACACTGATTTCTGGTGGTTTGTTTTTGAATAGCTTCTCAGCTTTATCTTTCTGAGTCAAAAGTAACGATGCAAGCAAATGTAATCCATTATGGCAATCTATGGTGCATCTCTATCTACCTGTAGCTTTATTTCCGTCTTTTCTGTGTGCTTATAGCGAGCCTTCTACAGATTTGAAGTGGAAATCAGTCAGCTCACAGGTTCAACAGGAACAATGGGAAAGGACAGATTTGTATTATGGTAGAGAGTAATAAAAACAACCAGGTGATAGGAACAAAAGAAAAGGACTAAGTGTCCCTTGAGGTCAAGCTTGACAGAGTCCCCTGACCAGCACAGCAACAGCCCCAGAAGGAGCAGGGGCAGTAAAACATGGACAGCATCTGGCCTCTGCTGAAGTTCTTGAGGCTTGAAATATTTGGGTGATGGAGTAGCTACTCTCACTGATGGCAACCTGGTGACTGGTTGACAGGGAGTGCTAAGCCAGATTCTCCTACAAAGGGATGTTTTCAGTGTAATAGCTAGAATCGTGCATATATTTAATTAATGGGTACTGTTTCCAAGGTTGACAGTGAACGCACCCTTTAATCTTTTCTTCTATGCCTTTCATAAACATATTGTGAAAACTTGCCATAGGTTTCTTTTTTCCAGATTAAAAATGGCATTTTCAACTTACTTTTAAAAACTACTGTCTTCTCATGGGAAATTCTGAAAACATTTTCTGTAGAAGTAATTCTGTTTCTAGAGCATATATGTTTTTTTATCACATTTCCCTATTGATTACCAGATATATTTGCATAAAAATGTGCACATAGGAATTTATCATCTGCTGCTGCTTTTTTCTGACTTGAAATAAAAATCCCTGTGGAACAAATGTACTCCTAAGCAACAGAAATTTTCATTGGAGTGTTTCATTTTAAATAAAAACAAGCAGAGAAAAAATACCCTGAAAATATTACTTGCTACTTTTGGAAAATAGTTTTTTACTAATGGCTTCCACAAAGCTCTTAATACAATAATCATGCTTTTAAAGCTCTCTCCTAATTTAGTTGCAACCAGCATAATATAATGCAGAAAAATTATAGCCTGTCCCACATTAGTATCGTTTTGGTCTGTTCAGAAAATCTTGCTCTACTTGGCAGGATGCTCTTGCAATTAAATTTTGTCTTACATCTAAAGCTGGTCAAAAAAGGAATTTTGCAAAACTGCCCAGGCTGGGTAGTAGAACAGGGCTATGTTATGTGTCTATTTTCCTGTGATATATTTTTTGTATTCTCATGTAGTCTGTAAAGGCAATTAATTAAGTCCATATATAATAATTTTCTTGTCTGAGTGGACCCAGGCCTTTCTGGTTATTTTACATCTGTTTCTTTAATAATAACTAGCAAAATGGAGACACCTAACAAGCTAAGTTATTTTCAAATCTTTTTCCCTTTTCCCCTGTTACAAGGGTTGGTTTGGTTTCTTTTTTTTTTTTTTAATTCTTATCCTAAACAGCAAGATCCCTTGTTCATAGCCTGAGACACTCAAGGAATAGCAAATTCAGAAAACATTTCACTGCAAAGATTTCTAAGGCTTTAGAAAGAGTGCTAGACCAAATACTTCTAGTTTCATGTAACCTCCCTGACTTTGCATTGGCAGGGATTCTGCTCACTGATATGTTCAGCAATGACATTTTAGAGCTCTTCCTTCTCCTCTCCACCCAAGCTCCTGTGTGATTTCTCTTCCAGGCCACCCTCAGGGCTGCTTCAGGGGCAGCCTGAAGGCACAATTAGAGGACAAAGTATAAACGTCACCTTCTGACAGTGTGCATGATGGGGGAATTAACACTGGTTTGGCACAACTTCTCCGGTGAACTTCGATTGATTAGAAATGAAAGCTGAATCAATATAACACTCCCTAACTATCACAGACATAGTGAAGTTTTGATCATAGCAGAAATATCGTGTGTCTTTGGGAAAGTCTGAAGACTAGAGCACACCACAAATAAATAGGATCTCAGAAGAATGATATTTTAACAAGAAAAAATACCCCAAGAATGCTAATGACAAGAGAGCCCTCTTCAAATTTATTTCCAGGCTCCAGAACTGAAGTGAGAGCAATTGGAAATCATTTGGCTGCATAATATCAAGTGGCACCTTGGGAAGCTTACCAGAGTGGTACAGACAGGGAATGTCAGCATTTTTCTGTTTAAAATTTTTAATTTATTTTTAATTTTGTTATTTAGTAATTTATGGTCTATTACATTAAGTTTAAAAGAGTAAATTCTTCTTTATTTATTTATTTTAGAGTATGAAATTCACGTCTTAGGTTTGGATACTAACAGGCTAATCAAGAAGTTTAGTTTAAAGATTGAAGATGCATGACGCCAGAGATTCAATAAGCTTAAGGCAGAAGTACACAGTGAGGGTTTATCCTCCAACTGCCTTTGAAAGTGGTCTCCAGAAAAGAGGGGAAACCAGCCATGTAGTCCTAGCAAGGAATAGTCACCCTGGAGTTCATCTCTGCCAACAGAACCTGAACCAGAAACTTTTCCTGTGTTTGCTCTAAACAATGCTACTCATTTTTAGCTCATCCCTTTTTTGGAACAACTCATTACAACTTTACCCTACTTCCAAATCTCTGATGTACAGGGGAAAAGAGTAAAAAAAAGTGAGAAGCAAATTCATCTGAGTGACATCCAAAAGCACAGACGAAGGTGTGTGATGATTCCAGCTGTACTGTAAGTGTTGAAACTGAACTACACCACCTCCTTGGACTGCTAAAAATGTCTGCTGTGTCACTCATTTCCCCCCCTAATGTTTCTGAGGGAGATGACAGCCCATGGATACTTCTCAGTGTACGTCCCAGTTGATAACAGCAACTGGGGCTGAAATGAGTTCCTTGCAAGGAATCGCTTGTATGCTGAAAGGTGGAAAGGTATCAGAGTTCTTCCCTAGTGTGCTGGTGTAACTTTTAAAATGATGGATTAAGACGATTAAATGAACTTTTCTGTATTAGAGAAAAATATTACAGAACTCTCAGCATTCGAGAAAAGTACAGGAACTCTTATTTTTAATGAATTCTAAAGAGAACATTGATTCTCTTAGTTCCACTTACTATTGAATTAACTAAAGGTTTTTATATGATTATTAATTATATCTACAACAAAGTGTAAGTACATTTTGCAATTAGGTTAGCGATAAAAAGACCTAAATTTGGTGATTTTTTTCTAAAAGGACAATAGGTAATCTTTTTATGTTCATGTAAGTAATAATGGGCACCTTTGTAACACATTCTTCAGCTAAAGACCAGTTTAAAGTATGTATAGGTAATATATGACCTCATATATTGTTTTTATCAGAACAGAACCTCAACTGGTGAATTAGTAAATGAAATAATTTCATCCAATTTTCCAAGATTCTACAAAGTGGAAGTAGAAAATTTAGTCCTTGATGTGATACTAATGTCTGGTAATACTGAGGCAGTTTTTGTCCTCTCTGGCAGCTAAAACAAAATGGAATATTAAAATAAAAATATTAAAAATAAAATATTAGCCTGGAATATTAAAATACTGCAAGACATCTTATGGAATGTCTTGGTACTACACACAACAGTCCATTAGATCTGTGGAAGTAAGATGCCCACAAGAGGTTTCTCCCCACAGAGGTTTTTTTTCAGCTGCTGACAGCTCTGAAGTTAGTCATACAATAGGCACAGGATTGACTTTGTCTGAGTTAAATCTCCCAAAGTGATCTTTAATCTCTGTAGTTGTCTAATATAAATTCAAAAGTTTAAAAATACAAAGATATTTCTCTCTATATGAAACCAATCTGCAATTCTTTGACATATAAAATCAGATAAGAAATAAGACACACTGTATATGTAAATTAGAGGGGTTTGTCCAGTGATTTCTGATTTTGTAATTATTAAAGGATCTCTCAGTCTTTGTTCATTGTGGTAAAAAACTCATAGTAAATTCCCTAATGAACTGACAGTATACAAGGTGCAAAATCAAGCTGCAGGTATGTGCTACTGACTTGGCTGATTTCTGGTACCATTTGCACAGTTTAGCACCCCATTTTCCAGTCAGTATTTCATGTAGTTTGGGTACTGAATTACTCAAAACCTACTTCACTATGATAGCTTCAAACTCAGTGACTTTTGAAACAAAAGAACAGAAGAATACCTTTATTTCACAATTTAGTTTCATTATGAAATGGTAAGGGAAAGATTTGCAGTTAACGATGGTCCAAATACATGATTCAAATTGTTAGTTTAAAACAATTCTAGTTAATCAGCTTTCACATAGGAAAAGAGAAAGTATTTACTCAAAGCTGGAGTTAGGAAGTTCTTTCTATCAGTATAAAAAATCATAAATTTGTCTCACAACTTTTCAGCAATTTAGATGTGTAATTGGGCCTTCAAGACACACTCTGCGTTGACATGTGTAATATTAAGTTTCTATCACCATGATTTATATACCTAGCTAGTAGTTCTGAGAGCTACTAAGTATAAACATTGAATTTAAAAGCATGCCCTTCCACACAGGGATTGAAATTCTGTTACCTTTATCATTGACTCAAGCAGAGCAAAGTTATCACACAGTGGTTTTCAACTTGCCGTGAAGGTATCGGGGCTTTAAGAGAAAATCAAATTACATAAAACTAGTGGAGAAACTGCATACAAAACAGCAGCTATTTCACTACCCATTATAAAAAAATGGAAATAAAGGAAAGGAAGAATGTAAGAAGCAACATTTTTTAAGCCTCTTAATTTCTGAATTGTAAATTCTTGCAAGAAAATAGGTAACCTTAGCAAGATTAAAAGGTACTTAAGCCCATCTTCTGAAATCTGATAGTCAAGTAATTCAATTGCATTCTGTTTCACAGAATAAATCTGGTAGATAAGGCTCTGCCTGTGTTCTTTCTGCTTCATACTGTGTGTCATGTTATACTTTGGCTCTGGCATTTCTGGTATTCCAAAGGCTAGTGTATCATTAGATTAAATTATGTCCCCCTGAGATAAATAAAACAGATATTATTTAAGAAACCCAAAACAATAAAAGATACTTTTCTATCTATAATTCTGCCTTTAATGCAGTATGGAAACATTGATTGTAACAACACTGACATTATTTCTGACTACTTTTATATTTTGTTGCTTTTTTGTTAAATATTTTCAACATGTTAATCTGAATAAGCATCTAACTGTATTTAACTCAGTTAGGATAATATTAGAATTTTAAATTAATTCTATGATGGCTATTTTTCTGAATGGGCATACTGGTTATCCTGATGTCGACTCACCTGAACTGAGAAGTGAGAACTTGCTAGGATTTGTCTAGGAGGGCTTTTTTCCCCCTCTCAATATATAAAAATATGATGCAAGTGCTTTTCAATAGCAGAATTACTTTGCGAATTTCCACGGGGACACTGCTCTGTCTGGGAAATAGGTAGGATGTGTGGTTCTTGAGAAATGCTCTAGGAGCTGACGGTGTTGTCTGGAAAGGTTTAGGGAAGCTAAAGTGAGGTTCAGATGTGCTTCTCATTTGTGGAGGGAAAAGAGGAGGAAGGAGAGTTAGGACTGTTGCTGGCAGAGCAGTGTTCACTACTTAGAGAAGGAAATTGTACAGGAAATTTACAGAATGAAAGGTACAAATTGCTGAGGGACATCTGCTTTGCTTTTCATCAACCTCACTGCCTTTAGTTGTTCACTCTAAGTGAAATCAGCACTTTTGAGAAATTATTAACAATATCAGAATGAGGTAAGAAAAAGAGTACACCCAGACATCACTGCAGGCAGGTGCACCGACTGGTAGAACCGCTCAGAGTTTCTCAGAAATTATTAAGGTTGCTCAAAAGCTGCAGATCAGGGGAATGAAGTTCTATCCAGCACGAGGCTTCCAGACTTGTGCTTCCTCTGGGTTATAATGTATAGCCTGTGATGGTGGCAGCAGGCTGTGGTACATCATACCCAAAGGAGGAGTCCAGAGCTTGTATCACTGCTGTTGAAAGATTCACACTTCCACTAAATGGAAAAGTTAATATTTGCTATGATAAGCTGCCCTCATGAATAAGTCTATGTTAAGTGGTTAAATGGTTAATTTTACTAATAATGTGTCTGCTATAAACTTTAAGTCTATTTGTTTAAAGGGCAACTGGTTACAGAATCACATTTCTGGCTTGTACCACATGCTTCAAATTAAGATTAAGAGCAGTGCCAAATATTATTTGGAAGTGATTTTGAATTTCTGTATCACTGATCACTAGGAAAAAAAAAAGAGAGAGAGAGACTCTAGTATATGCAGTTTCACTTTGGTGACAAAAAGAATTCTTGTGAATAAGCTTGAGACTTCTTGCTGCCTGAAAAAAATAATTTGTCTTCAGGGCTCCATCTTTATACATGCAATCATTTAGAAATAAACATTTTACTTCTCAAGTGTCTTGAGAACAAAAGATCAAGAACTGAAGCTCTACACAGGGGGTTTCAGAAGAGAAAAACTATTTCGTCTGCTTTTCCCACTTCAAAAGTAGATCCTCTCAGACACCAGGTTATGACTGAGAAATTTGCAGAGATTTATGGAGAGCTTTATTATATCTTCCCTCTTACTTCTTTTTAAGCACTTCTGGACAGGAATTACAGTAGATGAGTGGGCATTAAAAATAATCCATAATACTTGTAAATTGAGTCAAAGCCTCTGCCTTTCCCCCTTCTATCTTCATTGCCATTACAGAGCATGCATATGAACCTCTCCAATGTAGGTATAGATTTGTTATTTCTACTAACAGAAAAAAAGAAAAGAAAGAGCTGACACTGAGTCCTCCTGCTCAGACATTCTCCTCTCCACTTAAAAAAAGGAAGCGAACTGAATGCATATACTTCTCACTGATGACCTATATATATTTCATTACTCAAATAACTCATCTTCCACACGGTGACTCCTACTCCAAAAATGACCATTCTGTAAACCATAAATTTGTGGATACTAACAACTGCATTCACAGCCTCTCTTGTTAATAACAAGTTATTTGTTTAAACTGAGGCTACAAAGTACCTCTAAAACACTTTGGCTGGTTTGTGAAAATGTCACAATTTCTTTATCGTGTAAATGGTGCTGTTTTCTTTGCTAGGATCTAAAGTCAATACAAAAAAATCACATATAATACCATACCAACTAAGCCAATCTGTAAAATAATTATAAATTACATTGGCAAAATTTCACATTCACAGAACAGATTTTAGACCATATGTCTGTTGGTGATGCAACTGAGAATTCATCTTTAGTTCTCAGACAAGGTATGTGTAAAATTACTGTGTCATATGGCTTTTTATGTTAGGCATTTCCATTACAACATTGTCATGCCATCACTTCAGATGCCTTCAGTCACAGGACAAATTCATCTACTGACTATACATTCATAGCAAGATATATAGGTGCAAGAATTGCAAGTCGGAATCCTACAGTTCTGTAAGTATTCTGTGTGGAAAAATGCACCAAAAAACCCCAATTCTGACAAAAATCTTGGTGCTTCTAAATAAGTACTGTACAGAGAAGAGGGGTGTTGGGATCAGCCCCACGAAACAGACCACTGAAGTAATTGAGCAGTAGTAATTTAACTCTATTTTGTTGCTCCATCTGGGAAAATAATTCAAGTACTTAAACAATATAGTAATGAGGTACATAAGCATACAAAGAAGGGTGAAATATTTTGGCTTTCTGTACCAGTCTCCTGCAGGATTAGTAAAGATAGGACTGGCCTGCCATTGTCAGAGAAGCTACTGCAGTCTTTAAGAAGAGCAGCATTCTTTAGAAGTCTAGGAAATAATAAAAATAATTTCTTACGGTGAAGAGATGTTCAGATTTTATTGAAACCTGTGGCTAAAAGTCTTGCAGGTCACTTTTGTTGGGAAAGAGGGAATGCATCTTTCCCTTTGATTCCACTTTCTTTGTGTTTTGTAGGAAATGGTAGTAAACTCTTCTGCTCTAAAATAGCCTAATTGATTTACATTTTCAGAGATCACACATTTTTCTACTCCTAACTCTGCAGCAACAAAAACAATCAATCTTTGACACCTGGGAGATGATTCTATGCTTACAACCAAGTTTTATGCACCTGTCTGTAGAGACTCTATGTGGTCAGGACTTGTGCTATGCAAATGTCAGCCGACTTGGATGCAGGTTCTATGACCTTCATTTTCCTGGCAGCTGTAAGAAATCTGATTCTGTTAGCTAGCAGCCTGATCTTCCTTCTTCTGAAGCCCCTAGTTATACTGTCAATTTTATCAAATGCAGATCACATTCTAGAAGCTAAATCATTAGCCATCATTTTTCAGCATTTAATTTTATATATTCTTGTGTGCAGAACACTGTAAAATGTTTAATGTTCAAGAAAATTCCTGTGTTCATCCAAGGAAAAAGGGAAGGATTGAGCTGCTGCCTATTTTTGATTTTTGAGATTTTTCTATAATCCTATTTATCTAACATTTGGTTCACAATTGTTTCTAAATACATGTATTTGGAATGCCATAAAAACTAGTTATCATCAGCTCACTAACAAAGGTAAAAGATTACTTTTATGTTTTTCCTGTTAATTATTAGCAATTCAGAGTCATTTTACTAGCATGCATTTTATCTTAAATAGTACAGCTATTACTGGGTAAATGTACTCAAAATAACCACATTTGAAAACTGGTAATTTCTTCGCACTTAATAACTGCTTTGCTTGATCGCTGAAAGGGATCTAAAAGTAAGATGTTCTAGGTTCTATTTATAGCTGCAGCTTCATAACTTTTTTATTTGTTCACTGAATATTTTTCCTAGTAGCTTCTGGATGTGGTATTTTGTCTGAGTATTCAGACAGGGACACTCCGTGTATTCTGGTGCTAATCAGTCCGAAGAAGTCCCTAGTACCTCAGTGAGGTAGACCTATGTATGTAACTGAAAAAAAATAGAAGTAACCTTTTCCCTTTGCTAGTGAGCTGATGGAAAATAGAGGTTTTTAAGTCTGTCTATCCAAAATGGATACATAAGTCTATTGATCACTTTTCCCGTTTATTTTATTTTAAAAATTTCTCAAGACATCTCTCCATGGAATATGCCAGATAGACCTGAAAATTATTTCTGCCCTTTTTGTAAAAAAAGATTTACCCTTTTTTTTTCTGTTACATGGAGAATTTATGTTAGAACAGAAACACAGGTTAAAAGTGGTTTTATTTGCTTAAAAATGGCTGTCTATCAAGAAACCTTGGCCTTTTGTTAATTTGGAAAATTTTACTTTCATAAGAAAACACTGAGTCTTCAATAACATCAAATCTGCATACACTGCAATCCTCCATGTGTCACTTGCACAGCAGCACAAAAGAGAGGCAAAACTCTTGAGAGACACTTGTGCAGAAAAGATGTAGCACTGGCTCCCCTGCAGCCACTCTTCCCTGCTGACTGTGAGACAGTGGCAAATTTGGGCTTGGGATACCCATTCTGCAGGGTTCCTTTCCATTTCTCCCCTAGGAGATGAAATTTTATGCTCAAGGGTCTTCTTTCTTTTCATTGAGCTGTAATACCCAATGGTAGACAAGTACATTTGAATAATCATTATTTTGTGGGATCTGTGTGTGTGAAGGAAAGAAAAAAACAGAAGTCTCTTCAAAGTTCTTTAGGTCATTGAAGCCTTTGGGAGTCAGTGGAAGTTCAGGAGCTTGATATCTGAAGATATTTGAAAGTCTGGGGATTGGTTTGTAAGTGAATGGCCCTTGACTACAAATTTCTGTATGTATACCAGCATTTACAGAGACTGTAGATAATAAAGGCAAAAAATTATGTGACTTTAAAGGAAAAATGGTATGAAATTTTCCTGACTGCCCCTTATTTAGTGAAGGGCATTGCTGTGTGTTTTGACCTATCTCCAGGAAATATAATGAGATGACGTCTGGATATCAGGACTCCTGAAGCTCTTCCTTTTAAGTTGAACAGATCCATGAATTTAGAAGAAAATCGTTCAAGCTTTTCGATTTCTTTTTTCTGGTATTTAAATTAAACAAATTTAGCAAACAAATCACGATCCCCAAAAAGGATATAGATCAATTATTACGAGTTAAAGTTTTTTGGATATAAGCTGAGTGGTGATTCAATATATAGACATATTTAGCAATCTAGAGCAACAAGCAAGTCTACTAAAAAGGGAATATTAAAATAAATGTTGCCTAAGAATAGTTACAGCACTCAGATAGAAACATTCTGTCATGCAGGTGCTCATCCAAATGTTGGCAGACATTCAGTTCAGTACCAGAGGAATCCTGAGGAGGAAAGAATATCAAGATGCCACCCACCTGCCTAATAATGTGTGGTTTTTGCTGTATAACTTGCTATAAGCACTTTGAGGCAAAGAAGGTCCCCCAGAGGTAAGGACAGGAATGATGGCCCACCTATTGTTTAAGAAGCAATTACATTGTCTAAGCGAAAAATGCATGCTGCTAATAACCCCTTATTGAAAGGGCTTTTAATGGCAACAGAGTTCCCGAAGTCTCATTTTATTACATTTAAGCGTGCAATATTTATCCATGCTATTTTGCGCCTCCTGTTACGATAGCGACTATGTGCACGACATGTGCAGGCACAGCACAGATTTATATCCTCTGCCTTGGCTCAGCTGCATTCAATGCACAGAGGAGGGTGGAGGATGCAAACCTCCCTCTCCTGCTGTGCCCACAGCCCTGAGACAAGCCGTCACTGCACTGCTCCATCCAGCTGCGGAGCTTTCTTCTGGCAGCGTCCCCGGCGGGGGGCTCCGGGAGGAGCCTCGGGGCCCCGCCACGGCGGGCACCGCTCCCCGCGGGGCAGGGCGGGCAGCCGCCGCCGGGGCCACAGCGGCAGCCCAGTCCCGGACCCGCACATTATAAACGCTTAACATTAACTAGTCCCCTCGGGTACAAACCGCAAATTGTTCGCAGAACCTCGTAGAGCGTCAGCTATCGCCAGAAATTCGGGTAGGCAGCCTTCAGCTTGTCCTGAATACCGATTTCATGGGCAATACGAAATTATGGGCCTTGATTCATCTTAGTACAAGACCTAATTTGAACTTGCTATAAAGCAGGAACATGAAGGGTTAAATGAGTGTGCTGTTAGTGCCGCAACAGAGAAAGTGGGATGTTCTACCTAATATTTTATAGCAGGTTACCTACCTAATTTGTTCTTTGAAAATAATAAACCCCTATTTTTTTTTACATTAGAATCTTTCATAAATAGTTACTGAATATCTCACTACATTGCTTATATTACAGCCCATATTCCAAGATGTGCTAAATATCGCAGTTTGCAGCAACACCAAAAACTCCACATTCAAGTTACAATTGATAACCCTGTTAAGCCCAATTAAGTAAGATTAAAGACTGACTTTGTATGGTTAGTGTATTTGCTAAGTACTACCTTTACACTGTTTTTCACATTTCAGAGCACAGTCAGTACTTTCTGTTGACTGAAATTATTAATATATATAGAATTACAATCATTGGAAAATAAGAGGTATTTGGGGATATAAGGCTGAAAGAAATTGAATATACAGCAGTGTCCTAAAATGAGTTTTAAATGCTGGTATTGAACTCAATAAAAGCCAAGATATTTTGAGTGGAGCAAGAAGTACTTACTGGTCCATCAGTTTATTTGGGTATTGGTAATTGCAGATCACAGGTTTTATATCTTATTACTCCAAAATTTTTGACAAGTCAGAAACAAGTTCACATGTGTTTTTCTCATTTTCTTCTGTGATTAATTTTTGCTTTTTGCAGTTTTACTGAAGAGATTTCTTTAACATTCAAAAGCCTTAGCATTACAGTTTCAAAAACATCTACTTTTCGGATTTATAAACAGTGTTTGTGGGTACTTATGTCCTTTTTGGCACGCAAAAAAAATAGAACTGACTTCAAAAACTAGTATTGAGTTTCAACATGCGAAAATGTACAAACTTAATTCCAATCGAAACAATTTTTTTGGTTTACAATTTTTGACTTTGTACTTTTGTATTGTTTTAAAATATTTACTGTATTAACTCTCATTTAAGATACACTAGCAGTTGATGAAAGTTCTTTCTCTCACTAAGCTTTTGTTTCAAGTGCCAGTTACAATTCAGCTAACATTTTGAAAAATGTACAACATGTTCCTGTATAAAATGAGATAGCAGTGAGTCAGAGAATATAAATCTGTAGGTTTCTATACATTTTAACATATGACTGTGAATTATTCAGTATACTAATTACTCTTTTAGCATCTTATTTATCTTGCTTCTTAAGTCTAAGAAGTATTTTGTACAATTGAAGCAGTGCCTTCTCCTGCGTGGCTTTCAGAAAGAGGCTCTGCAATACTTTGAAAACAAGCATAAAAGGAAGTGTGTTAACAAAAACATGGTTGAAGGATATCTACAGTGGGTTAGCTATGGAAGGCACCATTTACTTTCTACCGTGATGTTTTTAGGTCTAAAATTACAGTTTGTGCAGAGTAGCACTGTCTGCCAACAAAATGTTTTGTACAGAAAAGCATTAACAGAAGGCATCGAAAGTTTAAGTGTATTTGTATTTTGAATATTAAAAACTTCCATTATTTCATGACTCAATGTGTAAATCTATATCAGATGAGCTAAAAAGCCAAGAATTTTTTAATTTCCTCATGGGTTTGCATTCCTTTATTAGAATTTAATTTGCATTGTTGTGAAAATGATTTTTCCTAGTTTACTGTTCCTAAGAACTGTTATGTATTTTAATGTAATTGAAAAAAAATATCATTTATCACCAGTAGAAGACTACTCTAGCATTTCATAACTTTGTTGTAGTTTCCTTGCATGGAACTCATATTTCATACAGAGCATGATGTTAAGCGAAAGATACTTCTGAAAATATAAAGTATTCAGAAATTAGCAAGTACAAGTTTTGCTGTGCAGTCAAATTCCAAATCCTTTTTTATCTACCTTCTGATAGCCTTCACATACACAGTCTGTGATAGAACCACAATTACACCCAGCTTTCCGGGGCTTTCATCCTGTGCCGTAACAGAAGGTGCTTTTTTCTTACTGTAAAACACTCTTCCTTTAATCACAGTACATTCTGCACACTTAATGAGGTAGGGGTATGTTATCATGTCATTAAAGACTGTATCATGATATATAATAAATGGGAGCTGATTTAAGACTGTGTCATCTTTGATGTGCTTGAATTTGCAACTGTAATTTTCTTCTTTTTTGTATGTTATGTAAATATAAACCCAAATTCTGTTATCGGCAACTACATTGAAATTATATGGATCACTACCTGATTTACTCAGGCCATCTACTTTCATGGCTCTTCATAATGCTTGGAACTTCATAGGTTTGTAAATTGATGACATAGTTTCTTATAGGTATCACCCTTGAATTTTTTCCATGGGTGATCATCAGTCTAGGTTTACCTACAGTGCATTTTTTTAAAGCTTTGTCAGCATTTTAAAAGTATAATTACTTCAAGAGCAACAATGGTACCAATATTATAGTGAATTGCCCAAAATGTTTGAGTCAGTGGCATCAATTCCTTAGTGGCCCTAAGGGGAAAAAAACCTCAGTTAGAATGACAGGCAGATTTTGGCACTGGTAGAGCATACTTTACTACGGGGAGGTCCTCCTCCAAAGATTTCATTGAAGATAGTGTGTAGACAGTCAGGGAACTAGTTTGATGGTGAAAAAGTACACCCACGGGTACCCAGGGCAGATACATCTTACCCTAACCTTCAGATTAAAGTTAGGTTTACTAATCTTGTGTTGAATCTTGACCATCATGCATAAGGATTGCTTTTCAACACCATTACTTTATAGATACTACCTTAATGAGAAAAAAAAAAAAAGGGGGGGGAATAAAGAGGAGAATAGAAAATTTTCTTAAAAGGTAGAAGTGATTCTTTGTTGTTCTCGTATAAATCATTACTTATTTCATTGCCAAAATGTGCAGAACAAGTGGCAAATGAGGTCTTTCTTTGCTCCAGTCACAACTCTTCAAGAAGCAGTTTTTCCAGCCAAATGAAAGACAATTTAATCATTAAGAGGGGAGAAAATCCTGATTCCAGGGATCAGAAAGAAAGTTAGAATGTAAAACAGTGAATTATTCAGACCCCAAAGACTTGAAGTGTTGGACATGAAGGTACACCGAACAGTGTAAGTAAAACCACAAAGGTACAAAAGGACCACTCTAAAGCTTGCCTTCTTTATATCTAATCAGTATCTTTACTATAAGTAGAAGTTGGTTATTTAAACAAGGTGTCATACTTTCAACACCTCCATTGGGCTCTTTTCTTTTGAAATGACCTGCTTTTAAACCATTTTCCAACTTGATGTAGTTTTCAAGTCTACAATTACATCAGTAAACAATGTACCAAATCACTCTTGTTTTATTTCGTTCGATCTTCCACTTTCAGATTTTTCCCTTGAATTTTTCCCAGAAGGAACCTGTCTTCCAGTCTGTCCACAGTACAGCTTTGATGCTGTACTTGCAGTAATTTTTTTATTTCTGAATCTGTGCTGTCAAAAAATGTCCGCCCATGAATTCTTGTGTATGTTCAGCCTATTGATCCAGATATAGGAGGTGCAGTGACAATCTAATTATGTTTTTGGCATTGAGTTTTTGATTAAAAATGGACAGAGTAATGCAGATGTCATTTGGGGCAGGAACTTAATACAAATTCTCCATTCAAAGAACTTCATTCCCATATTAGTGGAAAAAACTAAGTCACACATAGCTGTCTAATGATGCATGCTACTCTGAGGTAGCTTCACAGTATTTCCCTGCCCTGCTTTGACAGGCACAGCTGTAGTCTGTCCATCTCCAGAAATAGCTCTGCCAGCGCATGCATCACTTTCCTGATGCTTGACATACCCACCTGTACCTGTATCTGTTGCCAGACTCAGATCAGTGACCACAGACACCTTTCTTTCTTCTCCCTCCAGGAGGAGTGTCCTGAGGGAGCCACCTGCATTCTCTGTTTCTCCCATAGGAAAAGTTTCCTAAATTCTCCAGTCTGAATTGTCTGATGAAGTTTGGGACACAATAAACCAAACTGATGCTTTGAAGGTGTCATTTCAGCAGTGTAAGTGAAGCAACCTCTCTGGACTGAAACAACTTGGGAAAAATATTTTTAAAAAGTGGAAACAGTACTCCCAAATTAAATTTATCACTGAGGGTGTTGTCAGCACTTTTATGTTTGGTGTAGATATAATACTTGAATGACTTTGAAAATAGCTCCATGCCATTTCAAGAAATAGTTTTAAGTAAGACTAATTAACTTCAAAGAAAGAAGGAGTAAAAAGGGTTTTCTTCTTTATTTAGTTTTTAGCTAAGTGCTGTCTCAAATTAAATGAATCATGAAAAATTTAAATTGTTAGAGTGCCACCCCTATAATTTGATCACTATTTAATTTGATTTTTTGTTTTATTTAATCAGAGCTACAGGAACCAGCTCATTTGTACTGTAAATTACACAACTTCTGCCCTTTATTTCATATATGGTTGATCACTTTTGGCAGATATGATTGGATTATCTAATCATTGGCTATATGAAATTGCCATTTAATCAATAGGGAAGGTCAAAATTTCTCAATGTGATCCTGAAGCAAAGTATCTAAGGAAGTTGGAGGCTGGTGAAATCCAACTAGACTTTCGTATGTTTGCGACATTAATATTGACTATAGGTTCGTTATTACCACATCCTTTATCTTCCCTTGCCACTTAGGGTTTGATGGCCAAATCTATGGCTTTGGTTATTGATTACAGCTACTGATGACTTGATGGATTTAACTCTTTTCCTCAACAGTGTATTTTATAGTTGATTGAAACAAGATAATGAGTTTTATACTCCTGTTCTGAAGATAGGTAGTTAAAGGATAGACATCTTCAGTCACTGAATATGCCACTGTGAATATAAAGCTAATTTCTTACTGTTTAAAAAACATATCCACACTTATTGTTAGTCTGCAGACACTGACAAACTGCTAGAATATGCTTCATCCTTATTGATCCATCATTTGTTGTGTAACCCAGGCAATAATACAGCATCCTGTGCTCTGCCTCTTCAGTTTTGGTTGTCCTAGGATGGGGATTTTGCTCCTTGTTACTCTGAAGGTGTGCTTGACTTTTTTCATGACACCCAATACTGTTCTCATGTTATGCTCTGGTTAATGACCAGACTAATGACTTCCTCTAACTTCTATCAGACATCCAAATGTTTGCAATATATATTTATATATAGTGATATTTAGTTTGAATGGGTGCTGCTGTGTGCACCTCCCACCCTCAGAAGATTTATTTCATACCCTTTTCATCAGCACAAATCTAAGTATATTCCCAGGTAAGTGAATCTAGGTAGTCCATTTTATTTCAGCCATTCATTTCAACTGTTTTATTATTATTAATAATGTTGTTGCTGTTGTTGTTATTTCTATTTTATAGAGTATATTTGTCTGTAAGAGGGTGAATTAAATACAACGTTGGCACACACAGGTGAATAGATGTCTGAAAGCTTAATTATCACAACAAACACATCTGGATACTCATGCAAAGGGTTTTGCTGGCCTGTAGAGAGAGCAGAAGCTTTAGTGACCACTGGTAGGGAAATATGTTGTTTGGGGAACAGTCTGATCCTGGCATGTATATTGTTCAGTAGAGTGAAGGATTACAAACAGGTACTGCAGTTTGCCTTTTGACTGTAAATATAAGAGACCCACATTTAATAGCTGAGCTGAGCAGAAGATATCTGTATCTAGTCTTGCCTGAAATTTTCTGGGGAAAGGTTTGCAGTTCAATGACAACCCAAGATCCTCATTCTTCCTACAACTCTTTGTGAAGGTGTGGGAAGAAGGAACTGAAATAGATCATAACAAGTCTGAGAAAGTTTTACAAGAGCAATCCTTGGTTAGACTTTATGTGCCTTATTTGGAATTTTCTGTGCAAACCGATATTCTGAAGGCAGCAGATGAAAGGAGTCAGAGGAGCAGGACCATTCTACAGAAGAGAAAGGTGATGACAGTGGACCAGTGATGGTAATGATAAGGCAATGACATAGCAAATATGTATGTGCTCTTCTCTAAAATTATCCTTAGGAGACTGCCGTATCAGAAACTCTTTCCAAATTCATGGTTAAAGTTGCAGTTAACAGCAACAGCAGAAGGGTTTGGATTTGCCTTCAGACAAACCTGAGGCGTGTCCTGACACAGGAATTTCTACTCCCACCTCCCTGTGCCACCAAGTGATCAAGGGACCATAGGAGTGTATGGAGTTAAGCCAAATAGCATGGAAAATGATAATAGGAAGACAAATCATGGGACTCAGACATGCATGTTTCTTGTTTCAGCTCTCATGCATGTCTCTTGTTTCAGCCTTAGTTCCCTGTTGAGCAAGGGAAGCCTTTTAGTAATTTCCCCTGTTCCTCTCAGTCTAGGACCATTTTCTTGCTTGCACGCATTTTCATGTGTAGGAAATGTGTTAGTAACCAAATGCCTCCATTTCTAGATCACAGACAAATACAAGAAAATATTCCAAACTAACTGTACTCCAAAGTGGTTAAATATAATTATCTGCTCACCTCACACGCAGGCAGACCCCTGTTGTGCTCATTCTGGACCATGTTCAGTCACGACATAAAAATGTCTTTTTGACCTTAATGAATCCAACATTTATTGGAGCTTTTGTAGAAATTTTTTCTTCAGCTGCTTTTCCTAGTGTGAATTTTGTTCATTTGGTTTGTTTGTTTCTGGAGAATTGTCTTCAAAGTACATGACAGGACAAAGAACAATAAACAAGAAAAAAATTAAAATACTGTGACATATATGATAATGCTAAAGTCACCTTGCTAAAATTTATGTGTCTCATTATTTTAGGAGTAATTTTACTGGGTTCTTGTCAATAGAACTGTAAAACCAGCCCCTCAAAAAGTTCAATGAACTTTTTAGTCTTCATGCCATAAAAATAGACTGAAATAAACACATATATGTATTTTCTACAAAAGTTTAAAAGATGAACCAACAGGTCAAAATCAAGTTGCAAACCTCTCAAGAATAATAAGACAGTAAACTTGCTGTTGCATGATATTTGACATACAGCAAATCACTATTTACATTTTATCCCAAAACATTTACCTGAGAAAAGGTCATGGCGTTAAATTTGGAGACATTTACAGCAATTGCCAAATGTTTACTATCTCCATGAATGTCATGCTTCTTAGTCAAAAGAAGGTTGATGCGCTAAATGTCAATTATTTCAAGTTGTTTGATGGCAGCACAGATTGCCAAGCAGTATAAAAAGAGGTTTAATAAATATTATATACACCGTTAGCCATTAATCTTGTGTAACTCTAGAGGTTAGAGTTTCACACAGAGAGGATTTATGACAAGCAACTGTGCAGGACATTAAAACTCAATTATTGCTGTCCTAGATAAAGGCAGTATCATTAAGTTGTGGAAGCAGTACCTTGTTTCTTCTGATACTCCTATCAAAACTAAGGGAAGCATCAGGGGTAATTAAATTACTTTGGGAAATCATGCCATTATGCTTCCCCTTGCAATATTTTGTCCTTTTCAGACTAAGCAATGAAAGAATTAGTCAGTGCCCTTTGCAAGAAATCTAGAAATTCAAATGGTATCTCTATTGAACAATGAGCAAATTTTTGCTAGGATCTCCAGCTCTTGGAGCTAACCCAAAATTTACACCTACAGGAATACAGGTTAATGACATCAAAATTTTATATCTATAAAGTAAATGTCTAATATTCATGTCTAATAACTTACCCATCCACGTGTTTCAGAGCAAATATTACCATAAAACATTGCTTGAAGGGCAGTACTTGGTCAAGTTAGAACTGGAAACTTCTTGAAAAGAGTTGTAGAAACAAAGCATTTGGGATTTCAACCTTAGAGTCTGATTCCTATACACAGAGTGAAGCTCAGAACATTTAATTGACCTGCTGCACAGGTCTGAAGTCCTGGCTGATTCCTGGTGGAGATAGAAAGCATCACTTCAAGAAGTCTGGGAAGAGTACTTAAAATATATTTGGCTGATGACATCTAGACTTCTTAAGTAGGTAGATTTTGCAAGTCTGATAAAAACCCCCAAAACCTTGTGAAATGTTTAACTGTTCAATTTTGTCTGGAAAGTCTTCAGCTCTTTATCTAAATATATGAGTACTCATATACACTACAGCTGTGCATAATACTTTTAGGTCATCAATTTACTTGATGTAAATCAGGAGATTGCAACCCTTTTAAAGAATTTTTTTTAAAGCTGTAAATTGATTATTGATTCAAATCCTTAATCTAAATGCTGTATCTTACCTTCCTTGCATTTCCTTTTCCCCAGAAATTTAATCCAGTTGCCAATAATTGAGTGGAATACTTGGCGGCAGTGCTCTGTGATGAATTAGAAATTTTTTGTAAGATACATTTGGCAACACCAAAAGGAAAATGAATGTCGGACCTCCTTTCTGAGCTCTTGAACACACCCAAAATTCATAAACACTGAGAGAACCCTCACTTTTAATGCTGATGAGAAGAAACTTTTTAGTCTGTTAGAACATAGGATAACCAGCAGCCACCATGATCTTAGCACCACAGCTAAACAAATTCAGGGGAGCAATGTTTACCTAAAAATTTATATTCTCTCTTTTATTGTTAAATAATTGAGCAGGTATCAAATAGCAATGTTTCAATTATTCATTAAGTTATTTCACTTAGTAAAAAGATGGCTGTAGGCAAATAAGTGTCATTGGTATTAAACTGTGAACATCCTCATGAGGTTTGCTAATCAGATCTTCAGTGCTTAGGCCACAGAGAATCTCTATTCATATAGGAAACACAGTAAAATTACTCAGTATGGGCCACAGAATAATTCTGATAACAAGAGGGAAGATTTCCCCTTTCTTCCCTCCCTGTCTTCTGGTAGATGAACTTAAAAGTCTTGTTTACTTTCTGAGATTGGAACAATAATTGTAATGGGTATGAATTTTTCCGTAAAAGATGATAAAGTTTTCATCCTTCCCACCTTCAACAATTAAGCCCTTTAGCATCGGGTACCTATGATTTGTAGGGTAAAAGCATATTTTTCTACAGGAATGCAAAATTACCATTTCACTCTGTATGCTTGTGGCCACATCTAAACAAAATAATAAACAACAGGGACCAGAGTCTGTTCCTGGTCCTCAGGGCAAGTGCATGTCCTGGCTTACCTATCCAGCTAAACTCCCTCCTCCTGCTCCAAACCAAATGCTTTCATCCATACTGCCTACTGGATCACTTCCTAGTGCAAACTATCCAGCAGTTCAGGGTAGGGCTCTGTCTGGGAATATGGTATCTGGCTCAGCCACACCCATGATACAGTCAGCTAAAAATTATACACAGAACATTTGCATGGGAGCACACAGCCTTTGGTCTTACACTTTAGTTTATTGTAATACATGCAGTCTCCAGGTCCACTCTTCTCTTGAATGCCTTCTCTACTTTGTTTCTAAACAGTGTAAGCCCCCTTCTCTTCTGGGTTTTGTCTTTTATTATGTATTTCATAACATTGTTTGCAGGTCAAGTTAAAACTTGATTTATTCCTTCTTTGCCCTATATAAATTGCCACACATTGTGAGAGTCTGTAAATATTCAGGCTTCTTTGCCAAAAAGTTTCTTCCATTACCTAAAAATGCATTTTTTCATTGCTCAAGTGTGGATAGTATTGGAGAAGTCAGTCTACAACTGGTTGAGGCTGAACAGCTTTACCCTCCTTATTCAGAGTACCTTTCTTAAGTTTCCACTACAGCATTTGCAGTGGGAGGGCTGGCAGAAGGTTAAATAAAAGTAACCTGGGACAGCAAAGATAAATCAGATGCAGACAGGCAAATAATTTCCATGTCTGAGTTAAATCTCTCTAGCACATTTCATTGCATAAGCTATCAGGGTGATAGGCTCACTGTAAGATCCTGAAAAGAAATCTTTGAGCTTCTGTGTTTGGTGAAATTGTTTATGGCTTTTCCCTAATTATATTAGCAAACACCTACATTAAAAGGTAGTAGATCAAAGCATTCAAGAGTGGGAAAATGTAAGTCAGAATGCTCCACAGAGTCTTAACTCCACTGTCTTATTTATATGCATGAACACATGCTATTGTTTCTGAAGGATGTTTCTTCTTGGGTGGGATCCCTTTCTGTGTAAAGGTTGTGGGTTTAGTTGTTTTGTGAGAGTTATTAAGAGAAGACTGGACTTCAGGGAGACAAATAACTAACTTTTTTTTTTTTTTTTTTTTTTTTTAACCGAACTAAAATCTTCAGGGACTGTGAGATAAATAGAATACAGATTGTTTACCCTTGACATAAAAGCCACCTCCTCTTCTTAATTGGAGTAGTAAACCTTATGATGTGTTGATTTGTTAGGACTGGAGTGTGTTTGGACAAAGTCAAGAGAAATATTGTTTTGACAGTGATGAAATATGCTGTATAATCTTTTGAACCTGTGTGATATATGCACACAACTCTCAATAAAGATAAGTCTATATTTTAATGGTTTTGTGTTGAAAGTTCAAAACAAAGCTGGTTTTTTACCAATTTAATAATAAAGCTGTTTATTATGGAGCAATGCTTATGGTCTGTACTTGACTAATAAATAGATCATTTAGCTGATTTGGAGATAAAAATAATATTTCCAAATATTGAAAATGTTTCTAAAGTTGGCACCTTAATACCTGCCCTCCATCCTAGATTTGTTAGATGTATTTAAACAGTGTGTAAAGAGCAGAAGAAGCCCTGTAAAAGGAAACATGTTAAAAAATCTTCATCATTAAATTCAAAATACTAACAGATCACTCAGATTCTCTTCAGAGTCCTGGCTTGACAGAAACAGATGTAGGTCAGGTATGAATAATCACAAAAAATTTAAAAACTTAAGTGAATCCTTACACATGTAACAGTGTTGGTTTGCTTTTACGTAGATCATCTGGATACTTTTGTAGTCAGTAGACAAAAAAAAAAAAGTCTAAAATATGACCCTTTGAAAGCAAAATTTCAAATCAGCTGAAGTTATTTACTCTTTACAGCACTTCTTTCTCTCCATCAGATGTAAAGAGGGTGAATGATGACCAGATCATCCTGTAGATTTGTAAACTTACCAAGATGAATTTGCCTTCAATTTAAAGATTCAGTAATAAGTGGGAAATTAATAAATGCTCCATATATACTATTCCCCTGTTTCACTTTAACAAAGAACGGTTGCTCTACAATAAACCACCTGCACTGAAAGAGGCATCTTTTGTGAGTGCCGTAAAGGAAGGACAAATTACTGTACTGGTGCATGTGTTCAGGCATCAATGTACATTGCTTCAGTGTTTCTATGAACTGCACAGTGCACTTGTTCCATCAGGAATCCAGGCATCCTTCATAAATGTACTGTCAGAGTGTTTACAGCAGTTTTAAATTAAAGTTATCCAGAGGCCCTGGCTCCTCAACAAGGAAAATCCAGGAGAAATTCTGGCTTATGGCTTTCCTCAACTAGCACAAACATCTTCTTCCTCAGTCAGGGAAGCCAAAGAGCAATCTGGAAAAGTATTGTTACTTCTTTACCACACGCCTAATGTTTAAGAAGGTGTTGGACCTACGTCCATCTAGATTTGTATTTTGATCCTCCTTCCTCATTGCTCCCCTGTTTTATCATCTTATCTTATTGCTCCCTGTCCACATGGATATGTATTAGGGAAGAAGCTTATTTACAGATAGTCATAAACGAAGTATATGCAGGCTAAGAAAAGGCAAGTTGATAATTTTTCAAGTGCTTACCTTTGTCAAAGGCACAGAAAAGAGAGAAATTTCTTTGGACAATGGTGGATTTTAACACCAAGATCTTTTGGCTGTTTATGTTGCCAGGAATTGTAGTGACTGACTTAAATCTTTGAATCCTTCTTAGTAAAAAATCTCACTGACTTAAAACAGTTTGGGAGAAACAAGTACTTCATGACTTAAACCATGACAAGTCTTAGTTTAAGGAACTCAGTTGAACGAAGATCCACTCAGGATCAACAAACTAAACAAACCATCTATTAATGAGTTGTTTCAAATTTGCTCTCTCTTCTTACCTCAGCACAGTTGTCTGTTTATGTGTGTGGACGTGTGGACACACATATAGGGAAGACATAAGGTTCGTGCTGTGATTTCCTGGGCCTCCCTTAAATCTACATAATTCTTCCCTCCAAATTCAGATTGAACAGTGTGGAGGCCAATGCTTTTCTTAGCCTAGTATTAAAATATCTCATTTCCAGCCACATTTGGGGTTTAAGCTTTCCCCATCCATGGAGTTATTGTGGCTCTTTATACTTTCCCAGGTATAGTTCTGGTGTCTCCAAAGGCTGTCCTTGTACTGATTTTAGACAGGTTCTTTCTCTTTGGTTGTGGTGAATCGCTGTCAAAGGCTGCCGAGATCCCGGTTGTCCTGCCATGGGACATTTTTCATCTGTTTTATTGTGGGTAGTTAGCGCCAGAGAGTTTGTTAAAGATACAGGTCTAACAGGCTGTGATTTACTAGCCTATGGCTGGTTCAGGTACCATGGCAAGGCATCAAAGATCACGTGGCATTTCTGTTATTAGTTGGAGTGTCTTGTGAAGAAAGAATTTAATTGTTTAAGAATTTATGGTTTAATGGTGGCATTTCTAGCTTTTTCTACGTATCTAAGGCTTTTGTTTGCTTGTTTTGTTGTAGTTTGAAAAGCTTACAGCATAAGGCTGACTGATGAAATTCACTGTTTTTTGTCTTCTGCTTAGATAATCTGTGTAATTGAAGCCTGTGGTTCTGTAAATGTCCCTTTGTAGACTAACAGACTCAGTTAAGTCTCTTAACTATTCTAATTTTCTTTGGCTTGTACTAGTTCAGGTGGTTAGTCACCCACATGGAATCCAAATTCTTTGCAACCCATTGGAGTTCCTTGATTACATACAGAGAGCCACTAGCTGAAACAAGCTTGTCATAAAGAGCAAGTCTGATGCACACTGCCATGGTATGATTAATCCCAGTGCTGAATAACATGGTTGAATTATTTCAAAAATTAAGTTTCAATAACTAAGTAGCAGCAATAGTAGTTCCTACAGGTCAATCTCTGGCCAGTTGTTGCCAGGCTCTGCTAGATTCATTACAAACTAAGGTTCCTTGCGGCTTTGTCCTGATGTTTTGCCCACACGAAATAGCCTATGAGTAGTTCTCCGCACTGTGCATTCATGTTAACAGTAAGGTGTTTGTCCTGTCCACGTTTTACCACACAGTGTGCAAAGATATTTCAATGCATTTTCTTTGAGATCAATTTAGCCTTGCATGAATAATAGTTTCTTTTATACAGTAAGCCTGTTTTCCGTGTGAACATCTTTGAAATGGCTTAAGAAGCTACTTGAGAGCAAGTCTTTTTATTTTCTTCAAAGAGATCCAGTTTTTTTTTTCTTCCTGTTTTTTTATTTTTTATTTTCCAGCTCCATCATTTATGTTTTGGTTTGTGCAGATATATACAAATATTTTGTAGTATCATGTGACCTTCTTCCTCCCAGAGTCTTCCTCCAATCTTCAAAAAGTCTTGTCCTCCCATTATTAAACTTGCTGGAAAATATCTGTTAACACCACTTTCTTTCTGTTTTGATATGCTTTCATTTTTTATTGAGTTTTTTTGCATAGTTATCATACTGTCAGCATACCTTTTCTAAAATGAAAAGTATTGAAAGAATAACATTGCAGCTGTTCCTGCTGATAGGGGACTGCAGATTTATTATGTTGAATATACGTGCTCTGAAAATCTTGTAAATGGTACCACTGAAAGTGGGAGGGCTCAAACTTTGGCTCCATTGAACCAATATCTAGTGTTGCATCTCTATATTTATCTTCCCTGTGGCTTCCCAAGACATCCTTTAGAATGCTGTGGATCTTCCTGTTGATGGCAGTCACCCTGGTTCTCATGCCATAGCACTGTTTGAAAACAGATGTTAACTGAGTCAAAACCCGGGCATGCTTCTGAATTGCATCTGCCATACAGAACTGGAAATAGATTATCAACAAGTTTCCCTGGGACAGCCATTTTCGTAGAGGATTCCTTTATTCAGACTTATTATTTCTTTTCTCCACTCTGTGGAGTGCAAATCTTACACTGACCTAATCCCTCAGATGAACATGATGTTAACCATGAGGTATGAACCAATAGCATAGAAATTTATCTTTTCACTGAGACACATCTTATTAGTATAAACATGGTTATGAGTTTCATGGAATTTTATTCTGGTTTTCTTCTGAACCTATGGAGCCAGACTTTCCTGAATATCTGTCTTGCAATAGAAACACCATGTATTTAGTTTTAGTTATGTGTCTTTAAAGACAAATTTCTCTTTCTATAAATGTTGTTGTTGCTTTTAAAGTCACACTTTTTGTCGACTCTCATTGGATACTTCCTTCAACCAGTCTCTTGTTAGATCCATTCTCCAGGTGGTTTCTCAGTTATTACACAATTTCAGTTCTACAGGAGAAGTTCCACAGGAAGCAATGGGCTCAGTTATCTCAAATAGCCCGTGAGGATTTCTTTCTTATCTGTATCAGTCTGCGAATATCAGGCCAGGAGAGAAAGATATTGGAAATGAAACCTAGAAGGGCTTAATATCATCTTCCTGCTGAAGATTTGGAAAAGAACAATTTCATTAACATTTGCTTAGTTTTGTTCTTAGCATTGCAATTTGAAGTACATCAGCAGTATGTAATTTTCTTTATAATTCTGGTATCATGTTTAAACTGCCCACAGGAATGGAGATCCACATAGGATAGACTAAATGAAACAAGCCCTTTGTTTAAGAGTTCTCAAACATAATCTTCAGTCTTCATCATTCAGTGCCACACGTAACACCCCGAAGTCATTTCCTGTGCATCTGTTAAGGTATAATAACACATCAAGTATCTAACTCATTGTGTTTAATAGAACAATTACAATGCCTCATTCAATAGAAGGGGAATCTTTATGAGCTGAATGCACATGTGCATGCTTGAGGATTTCACTGAAAATCATTTTGAAAACCATCTGATTATATAGATTTTCAGATACGGAAATATATACAGCAATTTATGTTAAAGAATAATGCCCTGAAGCTCCATCAGTTTTTATATAGGAAGGCACTCCTCAAGTAAAACATGTCAAATTTCCCTTTAGAAACAAAGTATGTTCTGTTGGTTTTGTCAGCTACTGGTTAGGGTTTGATGGTTTTAATGAAATTTCGACTGTCTGAACTCCACTTGAATCCACTGGTAAGCACTAACATAAAAACTTTTCTGTTTTGAATTAACACAAAGGTCTGGGCCATCTTCCAAATCACAGGAAATATGTCCAGGAACTTGGCCTGAAATTTAAACCTGAGTACTTAATACTAGGACTAGATAAATGACACACCAATCCCAGTATTTTTTGTTTGTTTGCCTCATAGTAGCACACTGTATGTTCTCAGTGGGACACTTTCAGAGCAAAAAGGTAGACCCCACCATTGTGCCAGAATGTGCTGACTTTTTTTTTTTTGGCACCTGAACTTGAACTAACTTGTTTATTTTTCTATGATAATGTGTAATTCCTATTGTTACAAATCAGAACCCATTACAGTATATTTTGTGGAAGCCTTTTAAAAACACTTAATTAGCCCCTTTGACAGCTGTATGACAACTTGTTGCTAACAGTCAGTTGTCATTCTATGGTATTTATAAAAAGCTTGCACAAGAGTTTTTCAAGATCCAATTTCAGTTTAGATAATCGGTGAAATCCAAATGCTAGCAATTAGGATATCTTATGGTTCAGCTTATAGCAACAAGATAGCAAGTTTCACCCCTATGAGCTAAATTCCTGGCAAAAGCGGTGTTAAGAATTCCATTCCAAATAAAGCAATCAATCAATAGTCCTCCTCTGTTTACTCTCCAATCTTTGGAACTGATGGTTACACTGGCCAGATAGATTTACTTAAAACAGTGAAAGACATTCAGAAAGTCCATCCAATTTCTTGATTTATTTGCTAGTGATGCATAAAATAAGCTTGTCTGTGAAATAGCCATGTTGAAATTGCTATTCTCATGCATTTTTCATTGTTATTATTCAGCTAGACTGACTCTTGAGGGTCAGATTAAAATTCATTCATCTGAAGCTGCACTGGTGACAGAAGATAGTCTCAAATTAGCTCTTCCAGTTAATATCTGTACCAGCATTTGGAAAACCATTAGTACTGAGAATATTGTGATTGGACAGTACATGTTTTTAACAGAAATTCTTTTAACCTTCTGTGCCATGAAAACTTAAAAAGCACTTCTTGATATCCTAGACATTTAATTCAGCCTCTGCTAGCAGAACATTGTGGTCTTTGCAAAGTCTTTTATTGCTGGTGATGAGAGGTCATTGCTTATTAGATAATCACATCGTTTCCCTGCAATACTGGTCATACACATTTAATACAATTATAATGCTTAACACTTATATAGTGCTTTTCTTCCAATTGCTTTACAGACATTATGTAATTAAATTCTCGGCATTCTTGGGAAATAAGCTAACTCCTTATTACAAACAAGAATACTGGGCCAGAGGCAATAGCAGCATTTTCAAACATACTCTTTAATTTTTAAGTTGGCAATTGGAGCTGAGCATGTCTGAAGATCAGGCTGTGTGGCAGCAAGATTACCAGTCATTTTGAAAGCTGTGGTATAAAACGTGCTGCCATAGGTCACTGAAGTAGTTGGGGTGAGAAATAGGTTTGAAAATCCAGCCTTGATTCTTCAGGCTTAGAGTGAGATACTGAAATCTTTCTTTCATGTAGATGGAGTCTACAATCTGTACTGAGGCAAAATGCCAGCTGCCTTTGACTGAGTACACACAGGCAGGCCCTGTAGAGCTCATCCATCGCTTCCATCAGGAAACCAGGTTTCTGATGAATAGTCTTAGTGCACCGTCATGCTTAAGCTGTAAGTCAATTTATTCTGAACTTCACTGAATCTTTGCCTCACAGGTGCATACTTGAGAGAACGAAGGAGGGCAGCAGAAGAGCAAGCTGGTGTCCCATGCACAGAACAAGGCTGCTCCATAGGAAATCAGAGGAGGCAATAGCTTTTTGGAAGCTCAGTCTCCGCCTGTGATCATCGTCTCTCAGCATCATCTGTTTTGACAGCAGCTGGCACAGGACAAAATATTGTCTTTTGTGGGAGCACCAGCACAGAGTGGCTCCATTCTCCTCCTCTTTCTCTGGGAAAAGCGATGAACCAAACTGAAACATTTGCTGGACCAGCTGAGTGGCACAGTCTCCTTTAGACTCCCTTTCCCCAGATACCAACAGCCCCATTTCCAATGCCCCCTCTTTCCTCTCACCCTCTCTTTTGTCTACTTGCTTCCATCACAACCCATCAGTTCACAACACACATAGTATGTTCCCTGACACTGTTCCAAATTCCTCATGGAACATTTGCCTCTCCTTTAGCTGTGGCTCCCCTTTGTTCTTATCTTGCTTCTTTAGAGTCCTTCTTGGGACCTTTTTTATTGTGTTAAAACAGATTGTACTTAAGTAAATAATGCCATTCCTGGAGACAAAGGCCACATCCATTCTCCTTCATTTCTCCATGGATTTCAACACTGTGGTAACTGCCTTGAAATATTACCTTACCTTTGTTTTCACAGCTCAGTCTTGTACTGTCTCGTCTCTTACCTCTCTATACCTATTTAGGTATCTATTAGGAAAACTGATTGGACACATTTTTTGTTCAGGGAAAAAATGAATTATATGCTCACATGCTTAAATGATTGAATAAAGATGTCTTTCTGACCCAGAACCTAAGCAGCTTTTGAGATGTTCCTCTTTGCCATTTTTGCCTTTGGGTTCAATAATCCATTTTTCTGCACAACAACTCTCGGTATTTCAAGTATTTCACTTTCCCTCTCTGCTCCCAATACCAGTGTTGTAGGGAGACTTGCTCATACATTTTTGTGAGTTTACCTTCTTGATTTAATCTTCTAACTGACCAAATCTAACTAGGCCTTCTTCCTTAAAATCTCATTTTTTCCCCTCAGTCTCCTCTGTGAAGGCTTTCCATGGTTCTAAGTTGCTCTGTGGGTTCATCCTCAGTCTGAAGTCATCACTCTCTTTATTCGAGATTATAATAACAGACAAGATGACGTTCTTCAGAGTTGATTATTGTGAAGCTGTTTATCATGCTCTAGTGTTTATGTATTGTATCACTAATTTCTGTCTAGTGCTGTACTATAGGCATATTTTAGGCAAAAAATAAGAACAAATATTCGCTGGTCTAATATACTCCAAATTGAAGCACATCATTAAACTAACTCCTAAGCTCCTCGCTGAGGGATGTAATGCAGTTACCATTGCAGGGCTAGAAGTTTGCTTTGGTGATCCTGTATTTACTCTGTTAAAAAAAATATATGTCTATTATGGGTTTTAATATGTACATATATAAAAAAAATCATGGAATAAGGATGGCCTGGCAGTAACAACACTGGGAGGAAACTAAATGCTAGGAATTTCAAATACTGCTGAAATTAGGTAGTGATTCTGTTCCCTTCAGTAGGCTTTCCATTGTATCTCAAGAGAGAGAGGCAAGTGACTTAGTACAGCAAGCCTGCTAACCAACTAAGGTAGATAGTTTCCCAGAAAATGTAAAGAAAATGGAGGATTACATTTTCAGAGGTGGTTAAGTATCTATATTCAGATGCCATTTTAGAAATTAAAACTATAGTAAATAAGCCTATTTCTAAAAAAAAATTAAAGATTGGATCTGAAGCAGCCCACACTAAGAGCCAGTGTGCAAGAGGGTGTTGGTGTTGTGTTGCCCCACCTTGGGAGAAGGAGTGGAGGAGGTTCTGGATCCAGTGAGGTGACCAGGAATGACACGGAAGCTTGTTGTACCCCACCACAAAATTTCTGCCAGGTTTTTTGGGGGCTCAGTTTTCTGTGAAGCATCCTGTGTTTGTATACCTGGCAAAAGCAGTGAGGTATAGCTGTGCTTGGTGGGTGCAACCCAGGGCACAAAATCCATCTGCATGGGAAAGGACAGTGCCAGCAGGCCTGCAGATTTGTGGTAGCTCAGCTGCAGTCCACAGGGCATGAATTGTCCACAGGCATCCTTGGACCCAAGCTGTCCTATAATGAGCCATCTGATGCTTCTCTGCTCCAGAGTGTCACTCTACCTTCCTTTGGCTTGGGAAAGATGACTGACGGAGGTGGTGGAATCGCTTCCGTAGTGTGACTCACTGCATGTGCCCTGCTGGTGTGAAAGTCATGGCTAAAACTTTACATTACGTGATTTTAGATTTAAAGATACACTCTACACTGGAATCCCAATTACTTCATTTTAATATAAACCAAAGTGTAGGTTATCCAGCAGAGCATAAGAAAAGTGCTAATAAAAATGTAAACACTATTGCCATCTTGTGGTTTGAAGTTGCTTCAGCAGACTTTTGTCAAGGATTATACACTCCCTCTGATGTTCTGTAAACATAACACATTTTCAATTAAATAGGCCAATCAAAGTGGCACAACACAGAAGCAATGTCCAGACCTGCACATCAGAATCAATTACAGAAGTGGAGAAACAATCCTGTTTGTCTAGAAGGACTAATCACATGGCAAGCTGTCGGGAACACAGAGCGTGCAGGTCATTATTGAATGAAATAGCACGAGGTATATTTTGTTCCACGGAGACTAAAGGACATTCTGCAAAAATAAAACTTTTGGATGACTCTGTCTCTCTCTGTCTCTCTCTCTTTTTTTTTTTTTTTTCTTTTTAATCACTGATGTATTAAATATGAGCCTGTGATGTTTAAAGCATACACTGCTCCGAATGCAACTGGGGGAAAGATGCTGCTTTTCAAAATAAGTTGTGTATTGTATAATATTAGATAGAGAATGCAAGAGGTGTATGCATGTCTTAAAGAATTAGGGTTTTCTTCTGTTTTCCAGGTTCAAACCTGCTTATGCCAGTCATCCTCTGAGCATTTTAGAAATGGGATACAATATTAAATATGGAATGCTGTCCTAGATCAGATGAGTGATCTGGGTATTTTACACATGAAGTTTGTTGGAAACTTAATGTTGAATGATCGCTTCACAAATAATTTAAGTTTTGTATATGGTTAACTGAATGAATTTTAGGAAAATCTGTCAGGGCATCAGACTTCATTTTCTTTTTCTATATTCAGTGACCATCAGCTAAGGAATAGAACTGGGCAAGAAACAATGGCTTTGTCCCATTGAATTTTGATTCTTCAAGACTTTTCCTACTCTGTCCTTGTCTGACCTCAGACTCACAGAAGTTTTTTCAGACTTAGGAGAAGACATTGGCTATAGGGTGGCTGGTAGGCTTGTGTTTAAAGCATTGTTCAAGATGCTAACAGCCAAGACGAAGGTCCTCAGTTTCTGTTCTCATACCCCTGTATTCAGTGTAACATTGTTTATTGCAACTCTGTTCACTCTTATGGGATTTTTATCTCTGCTCTTAATCAGAAATCCCAGCCTAGACAGAAAAATATTGGCAGTAATAGGTTTTCTTTTTTTTTTTTTTCCATGCAAACTTTGTCATGGTTTGTGTTTTTATTTGCTATTTTCTAAACTTTTTTTTTTAATTTAGGAAAACTTTTCAGCTTTAAAAATATTGTAACTAAAAAGTGTGAGCAATTTAAGTAAGATCCGAAAGAGTTATGGCAAATGACCCAAACCTATAAAATTCAAGTATGAGACATTTTGATCTGTTTAGTAATTCCATTTCTTCAGTTTTTCCATTTGGGAGCACATTGAAACTGCATTCAGAAATAATTTATATTTATGTACATTCTGAACTCTTTCTTTATATATCTATGCCTCATTTGTTTGTGTGTATGATTTCTTAGAACCCATTGAAGCCCAAATCCTATAGATCACACCCATTTGATTAATGTAGAGCCATGAATTTACTTTATTCTTTTGAGACACACAGTGCAATTGCATAATGTAGTATAACATCTGTGAATATGTGACTAATGAAGAAAAGAGTGCAACATCTAAAATGGATGATACTCCTTGACAGTTCTCTCTTAGAAAGTATTTGCCCGGGTAATATCAGTTTATATGAGAATGCTACAGTGATTCTTGCTTCTGGCATGAGTTGTGTGTTTTTATGAGAACCTGAGATTTAGGTTACTTGTAAGATATTGGTTACATTTTTGTTCTACAATGGCCTATCGAGGCTGCAGCCTCCACAGCAGGAAAACAATATACTGCCTGGATTGAACCTGGTCCTTATCACCACCTAGATCCAAATGGGAAACTGTACCTAGTATTCCAGCACCTGCTGCTCCTGGCATGACACCTAAACACAGGGGACAAAGGTGCCAGTCCTTCGCTAGGAGGCCACTTAAACCAGTGATAGGCAATCTCAGGAGGGAGGTTCCTGCCTTCTGGCCAAATAGGAGCTTCCCCCTCCATGTCAGGCTCAGCACAAGAAGTCATCTTCTTTTTTGCTAGGGAGCAAGAAAAATTCCTTGGTTGCTGGATAGTGTGTGCTTTTTTGGAAGACATAAGTTAGAGACCTGCTGTAGTAAATATTTGGGTCTCCTATATACAGAAAAACAGCTTTTATGAGAAGATGGAGGAGTGGTTCACTGCTCCTCAAAAGACAGTGGCCTGAGTATATAATGGCTAAGAGTTAGATGCTCTAAATCACCATTGGGAAAGATATAAACAAATCTGTATCAGTTTGATCATGGGCTTATTCTCTTTTGCTGCATTTAAGGGTTGGTCTGTCAGATATGTTCTAGTAGATAGAATGGGCAGCTCCTGTTGATGAACTGTCCTCAGGTAAAGTCTTTGAGTGCATCAAGAAGGACCAATACCAGAAGCTTACTGACTTGGGATTGAGATCTGGTGCTGAGCATACAGATTACAGGTTTGCAGAAATGTTAGGGTTTTTATTCATTTATCAGTTAGTTCCTTCATGGACCACCTCTACGTAAACAAATATACATTTTTTAAATTTTCTTCTTTAAATCTGTCTTGTTGAATTTTACTGGTTCAATCAGTTCCATCAGTCTCACTAAGAATACAAGTACTGCACATGCATCTTGCTCTTGTACACAGGAGAAAGTTCAGTAATTCACACTGAAGTTGTGGATATAAAACCTTAAAGGACTTTGCCCAATATTCCATCACACATTGCTGACAGATACTACATGTACAAATCCAAAAACAGGTGAAAAATTGCAGGTTATGGACGAAGATGTTAGAATGCAAGTGCAAGCATGCAAGACACCAGAATGCAACGTACAATTTTTAGTCTAGGTTTGAAAGAGGCACATAGCTGTGACATCTCATAAGCAGCTTAGAGAAGAGACAGTAATTCAGAGCCATGCTTACATGCCAGTTTCTTCTTTACTCTCCTTTCATTCTCAGGTCTGTTGGCTGGTGTACAGAAAGGAAAGTGGAGCGGTTCCACAGCTCTTGTCCACTGCAAGGGATCCCTCATATGTTGTAACATGAATTTCCAGCACCCCTCAGTCACTTTGCTGGCCATCTGCTTCCTGGCCTCTTTGCCCAGGCAGGGCTGGGGAAGGTGGAATTGGGAGCAGGACAGCGTAGGGATCTGTTTCTAGGGTGTGACTTCAGAAGCGGTCGATTTTTAAACGTCACCCATTGCCATCCTACATCCGTTTGGAGATATGCTGGCTCCAGCACACACTGCAGTATATCCAACCCTCAGAGTCTAGTGGGGACTTGCACCACATCCTTATTTAATAACATGCATTTTTTCCATGTCTTTAGACAAAGCCTTTGGGCAAAAAAGACTCTTTAGGAATTGTGTTTCTTTTTCCCCCACCCTGAAGTGATGCCCATTTTGTTAGGAAAGCATCCTTGAAAGGCATATAATTCTCTGATAATATGTATACATCTATGCAGTAACTTAGTATTTCAGAATACAGGATATATTTTCTACACTTCCTTTTAGTGCTTTCCTTTTTTCAGCTGAACAAGTGTCATTTCTTCCTTTAGATATTATTCGGTTGGTAATCCAGTGCCAGAAATTTTTGATGGTTGCCTTGGGAAAAACTGCTATTTATCTCAGTGTATAAGGCAATAAGGATTTTTATTTGATTTTGCATTTTTCGTGTTCTGATAGTTTGTTGCTGTGGAATATAAAATATTTCCCAATATTTCCCATATTAATACACAGATGAGAAGAACAGAAACATGGTTGGTTGTTTTCAGTATAATCTTACCTATCTATACTAAAAATATGGCAATGCCAATTCACCTTTTGACACCTAGAAGCTACTGATTGCATACTGATGTACATGGAAAAAAAAGTGGCTGCAGTTTGGAGGGCAAACAGAACAGGCCAGTCTAGCTGCTAGCAATCAAAAATACATGAAAGATATTTATTGAAATTTCATTATTATATTTAGAATTCAAAGGACATTATCTTGCACTGGCGGAATGAAACTCAAACTGAAGCTCTGATGACATTTTAATCCCTTTGCTGGTTGTAATATTAGTGGGGTTCAAGGATTTTTGTTGTTGTTGTTGTTGTTGTTTAATCTTACAACAGAGTATATTAAAAATAAAATTATTTGAATATGTTAATTATTGATTCCTGTAGCCGTAATACATGACTAATATTTTGCGACAGTCTTAAGACTTCAGGCAACCACACACCTCATGCTCAGGAGAATTACAGCATCACACACTTTTGTAGGAAAATGGCTAAAAATAAAGTTGCTAAAAATAAAGTTACTAAAAATGGAATTTTATCTTGTCTGTACACAGTTAAAGGGTTCTGAGTAGCTGGGCATTAGTTACTTTAGAGAAATGTGGTTATTTGCACTAGAAGTGAAAGGAATCAATGATTTCTGAATAAGATGAGAAAGAGTTATGCCTTCACTGCAGTTGATACATTCAGGTCTATCAAATATAGGTTGCCTTTTAAACTAGGACAACAAAAGCTCTCCAAAATACAGAGAAAAAAAAAGTTAAAAGTGCTAGCAGTATATAAGCCTATCATTCTGTATTTTAGAAACCTAAAAAACTTAATTTTTCTCTCTCAAAAGATAACAGATTTTTCATCAGGTTCCTGGAAAGGTGCCATTTTGGAGTCCACATGCCTTTTTTTGCTTCTTTATGTAAGAAAAATAATTAAATATTTTTCTTCCCTGCCCCATCCCTTAGAGGATAGTTCATAATTTCATTGAGTAAAGTATGGTAACATCTGTGCCAATTTGAAAACATCTAGTTTTGACAGAACAATTTTTTTTTCAGTTTTATTTTATTTTTTTCTATGAGGTTTTTTGTTTGTTTGTTTGTTTGTTTGCTTTGTTTTATGGGTTTTTTTTGCTTTGGTGAGTTTTTTATTATTTTTTTTTTTGTTTCATATGGGCCTGCCATAAAATTTGGAAATGTGTGAACTTGTCTTTCCAATTAAATGCCTTTTTTTTTTCCTTAATTGGGACATCAGTGTGGATATGGCTACCACTTAAATAGCAAGCAGACCGATCGATAGCTTCTCTGTAGGGTTCACAGCCAGATGGTGGCAAATACCACTTTGCTCAGACTTCAATAGCTAATCTGTTTCCAATGCCTTGGGATGCATTTTTCAGTGAGCAAAAGATGTTCATAGTGTGATTGAAAAGAGATGAAAATGCCCTGGCTGAATCAAAGGGCTATTTTTTTAACATTTCAAGACTCTCCTACCCAGAAAGCAATACTTGCTTGTACCAGGCCAGATACAATTCTTATGGGAGCTGCTTCTCACACATGCAGACTGTGTGCCTTATTTCATAGAGGTAAAGTATGATTTCACTGGCAATTTGAGACAGGGCTGCTACTGCCTCACAAGAAAACCTGCCACTATCTTTCCTAAAAAGTTACAAAAATGAAAGTAGACTGTGTCTAAAATGAGGCAGTTATTAAGTGGAAAAATGTGGGGTGAATTCTTAATCCAGAAAGCAAGGGAATTTCCAGCAATTTGCAGATAATCGTATTTTCTCAAGCTTGTGTTTTCTGAAAAATTTCCTTATGTACTAAGTACTACATGTTAAAGAGAGAGTGATATGCTGGTGCATGCTGAATTACTGCTCAGTTCTCTGGGTTAATGTCCTTCTTGTTTGCTTTCCCTAGTGAACAAAAGACATTGCAGGATGCTCAGTATTGCCCAAGTCTACATAAATTACTGAAAATCTGTCTGGGAGATCCAGAAACTGAAACAAAATTGTTCTTCTATAAATAGGGTCTGGGAACAAAAGTGATACAAATAGAAACTTGCCACTTTGCTTAGAAAAAAGTCAATTTATAGTCAATGAAATGTTTACTTTATTGAAAGGACTTAACAGCTGAGACAGAGCAGAACACCAAATTACCTCAAGCATTTACCATTGCAGACTTTCCTGAAAGGCTGCTACAAAAAACCCAGAAGTTTCCTCCTGCTTTTTTGTTAATGTCTGCAAGAAACTAACTCATCATTTAGAGAAAGAACTCTCTAAAACAATTGGTGTTAATGCATTTAATTTGAAGTGCAATTTCAAATTACAACTTGCAGCTTTTTCAAAAGCATTTTCTTACCTTAAAATGGAGAGTGTTTTACTGTTCTGACAACTGGACCAGTTACCTGCAATATACATTAACAATTTAGATAGCGAAAGTGTAGTGTTCCCAGACAGACTTTTAATGGAAAGTGAAATCCTCTACTTGGCCAAGATTTGGAGGAAGAATATCAGTTTTGGCAGGCTGATAACACCAAAGAAATCTGAGCCAGTTTACAAAGAAAGAATTGGGGCAAATACAATTTATGATTACTGTTTCAATGCTTTCCCTTTGTCTCTTCGGTTCAATGATTCGTCAAATTTAAGAATTATTTTCCTTTTTATCCACATGTGATTGTAAAGATGTGTGTGATAGTGACTGCATGTCTTGCTGTAAGAATATGGTGCAATGAGGTTAGTATTCAACAAAAAAAAGTCATACACATGTATTCATTGACATATTTTAGACCATTTTCAGCCTGTTCCATTCAGTGTGTTATTGACTGTGGTAATTTCTCCTGTTTACAAGTATAAATTGAATCAAGGGCTGTTTCAGGTTTTCCCCTGAACCACTGACTGTTTCATATCATGTATTGAAAGATGGTTAGTACCTCAAGTTTAGAAAGTTAACAACTTTATCTGTAAAACAAATACTTTTTCTTCATTTTTGATAAGAGAAAATTTTCCAACAAAAAGATACAGTTAAGTGCTTTAACTTTATTGCAGTCTCAGAGGCAGCCCTCTTGAAGAATGAACACTGATTTCCTCATCATGTTGGAGCAATAAGCTTGAATGATCCTATAGAGTAAGAGCTGAGCCAAAAACACTGGACTATCCATGTGAAACAGTTTACAATGCATATTAATAGGATGCATTTTGTCTCTTAATCTAAGTAATGCATTGAGGAAGAAATACATCATGGCTTGGGAAATACTTTATCCTTAGTGTCCTGAAGCCATGATAAAACTGTACCCTCCCAAGACTTTGTCAAAAATCCATTACAGCATGTGATGCCATCATTTCCTCTTTCTATTCATCCTTCCTACTTCTAAAAACATTTTAAAGACAGGAAATGTGTCTCAGTGCTAAGTGTGTCCCTCTGCTTGAAGACATCGACTTGCTTCCTATTTTGCCTCAGGTTTGAGTGATCTTAGGAAAGTCATTTAGACTCTTTGGTCTTTCTTTTGAACAGGTCATGAGTCCCATGACGCAATAAAAGATGTTTGCACTTAGTGTTTAGAATCGCAACCAGTGGCACCTTATTCATGCTGCACCATGTGTAAACCTTGCCTCAGCCCTTTAGTTATCACTGGAGTAATGTGCCTACCAAAGCCTGGAGCAGGACATCTGAATATGCCCTTCTCTACCTGCTCCTACTTTAGAAGCTCTTCATCTTTGCACTGGCAAAGTAGCAAGAAAAATACGTGGATTTGTTTGTTTGTTTGCTTGTTTTCCATTTCCTTGTAAATTAAAGCTGTCTTGGGAAACTTCTTCTGTCACAAGGGAAGAGAAATTGTAACCAATATATTGACAAGGCTCCCAAGCCTGATCTATGCATATGAGTAGCTTAGAATAAACTCCAGTGTCATCTGCCCTTACTGAACAAGTAACAGTGTTAGCCTGTCTCCTCTGTCTGATAACAGAAATGTCTTGTTTCCAAATCCACAGAACAGGAGTGCTACTACTGGGGGAATGCATTTCTTGCAGGTTGGTTTTCATAGACAAGGGTGCTGTTATTTGCATAGACCAGCTGAAAATAAATTGAAGAGATGAATAAAGAGGCAGAGTGTGCAGGATACAGCAATTGTGGAATTTTCTGTGTAGTTTTCTAATAGTAGCTGCATATTAATATCTCATGTATTTCTCTGTGGTTGAGAAATGGTTCTCTTTGAATACATGGCAGCATTTCCTGTTATATGGATATCACCATTACATATATTTATTAGTGTATAATCACGCTAATAATTGCTGCTTAAGATGTGTTTTCATTGTCTTTTAGTCATGCTATCCAGTCAGAAAGTAGCTGCGTCTTCCTACTTTTAAATGACTAGATCAAATTACTAGAGTGAGCATTACCATTCTAATGATAATGCAATTTTTGTACATATACTTTTGCAAATTTTCCATCAGAGATTGTCAGAAGAAACTTTTCTAACATTTCCTCTCAATCTGCTTCTGAAATACATTAGTGTGAAAAAGATGGAGCAGCAGATTAATTAGTGAGTAAGTGAACCAGTTAATTAATATTACAATTAAATCTGCCTGAGGTATGCTTATAGCATCCTTGGCACTTTTCAAGTAATGAAAAAGTGTTTGCTGTCTCCCTCCTTCTCAGAGCTCCACTGAAAATGTGGCTTGTCTGAAACAATGCTTCTGAGAAGCTGGTCAGAATGAGTTACATGAATGAGTTACCATGAGGTCAGAATTATTTGTGTTCTGTGATAGGGCAATTCTGCTATTCACAGGACTGAAATAGAATAGAAAAATTGTAATTATGTACAGTATGCTGCCAAAAGATCAACTTTGTTGCTTTTGGCAATCACTAATGATTTTTTTATTTTGCAAGAGCAGCATAATGTTTTATTTCTGCCCCCATTTTTCATAAAAAGTTAATTTGCATACATTTCTGCAAGAGTGAACCATATTAGTATGGGAAAAAAGGCTCTAAGAATAGTCTGAAAAAGAGAGGATTTACCCTAGTCTGAAACAGAGACAATTTATCATAAATAAAAAACAGGAAGAAAAGGTGAAATAAAATCACATAACGTGTTTCAGGCCCAAGCATTCATGCTATATTAAGGTTATTTTTTCCTCTGATGGTAAATCAGGCTCCCATTTTGTGTGTCTGGTTATCACAATGGGGGCTAAATCCACACTGATGAGCTATGATCAGTACTGAGCTCTGAACATATGCTCCCCACAGCTGGTGATGTCCCCAGAGTGGTCCCCCAGCTCCATGTCTAACACAACTTGACCCTGGAATTTACTGAGGCCAGATAAGCAATGCATTAAAAAGAGTGCTTAGATTTCTCTCCCAAAAATAGGTACCTCAAGCTCTGGGATGGGAGCAGCCACCTTCCTGGCTCTGAAGTTCAACACCTTTTTCAGATTCCCTTGTGGACACGCAAACCTTGGGAGGCAGCAGCAGAAGCAGGAATCCCTCCTGGTGCTGTACTGATGGGATTACAGCAGTGTGCCTGGTGACCATACTCTGCATTTCCTACCACGGTCAGAGCCTTATCTTTGTTTCCAAACAGGCACAAGGATGCAACCTGAGCTCAAAGGGTTTGCAATCTACTTTATTTGTTTGTTTATTTATTTACTTACTTACTTACCTGTTTAATCCTGAATCTAAAGATGAATGCAATGAATTAGAGCAAAAAACACTGGAGAGAGAGAGAGAGGCAGGGAGAGAGAACAGTGGGCTTGGCAGCACTGGGAAGGTTACAGTATTTCACACCTACCAGTGACAGTGCAAATGAAGATACACCCTTCTGCTGTTCACTTGAGAAATGAGGTAAAGGGAGGCAAATGATGTTTTCTTTTGCTGCTTTGTTTGTTTGTTTGTTTGTTTTAAACAGAAGCAAATACACTAGGTATTTTTGCTGCTATTGGTCAGTGCCCAAATTGTGAAGCACATTGATGAACCCACCAACCAGCACAGTCTGGTCCAGCACGCATTGTCCCACTGGTGTGATATGGGAGAGGTCCCAGGGCTACAGTATGCCCATGCAGGACATGGTGTGCTGTCCAGGTGTGCTGAGATACTGGCACATCACAACTTCGTCTGTCGCCATCCATCCTGGGATGCTTGGGAGCTTCAGGGCTGCAATATCTGCCTAACTCTTGGACCTGTGCCTGTGGCCAGGCAGGAATTTGTTTGGGGTTTTATAGCTGGAGTCTGAGCCCCTCTGCTCTCCAAAGAGTAAACAGATCCTGCTCACAGAATCTGTTTCCAAATTTTCCCTTCCTTCTCGTGTTCCTCATAATTATGTAAAAAGGGATAAGTGTATGTGTTAATGTCTGTCTTAAACCACTGTAAAACCATAATTGTGATTATTTGCAACTCTTTTGGCAGAGATGGTTGTTGTACTCCATGTGAATGTCTAAAGTATAGATACAAACAATTGGGTAAAGAAACACTGATTTTAACTCAGCTAATCTCCCTCAGCTGCATCTAAAAGGCTGCCACAATTGTTACCAGGATGATGTACAAGTCATAAGAGAACTAGAAGGAGCTACATAAAATGATATTAAAATGACCAAAATACAAATATACAAGAATATATGATTAATCTGAAAAACTATTTTAAAAAATCGTTGAAATTTATATACAAATGTTTAATTGTCTGCTTACAGTCTGAATAAGACTCTAGGACATTTCCTCACAGTTTAATCCTGTGATCCACCTCGTTTTCTCCTTGCTGACTCCTCTCTCTTCCCACTAGAGACCAGACCTGCAGAACAAAGCCGCATGTGTTTCAATTGGTGAAGCAAGCATTGGTGAGACATCCATATTTTAGTAAGGCTTTCCCTACAACACTCCCTTTTTATTGGTATCCCAGAACCTGAAAGAGTCTGCAGAAAGAGGAGCAGGGCCTGCAGAAATAATTTCTGCTATCCACCCTTTGTTATGGGAAATGACCTCTATGGGTATCTGCCCTGCCTGCGCTGGTCTACTTCTTCTGCTTGCACTGAAAGGTCTTTAGGCCAGGGGGGGAAACTTAGGCTGCTATCACAAGATTTTTCTTACCCAAGATTTCTACTTGCTTTAATAGAGATTTTCCTTTGAGTTAGGTTTTCCTGAACTCTGGGTACAAACAAACATATTCGTAAAACTGATTTTCAGATTCCTTTTTTCTAGATTAATATAGACTGAAAGGATTTATCCTTCTTTCTTAGACAACAATCAGATCAAGCAGGATCTGGTTGGTTGGAAACTGAATCCTCACAGTTTGCACTCAGCCCATTATATTTCATGTTTTCCCACTATTTGACTATTGTTTTTACATTTTAACACTATTTTGAAAGGAAATGTGCAATTTATGACAAGGAAAAGGTGTGAATGACTGAATCAATGCCATCATTGATCTCACTGAGTGCACAATCAAATGTTCAGTCAAAATGAACACCTTGTAACATAATCCTACAGACTTTATTCAGATTAAAGCCTTGTTGAAAACACTGGGGAATTTGGTGTAAGCCTTTCATTATCAGAAACCCATATTTCCATTGCAAAAACCATTTCAAGACTGATACTGGTAATTAAATCAGCTCTTTGCCCAGGATAAAGACCTTCATATAAATTGTTTAAATGGAACCTGGTTTAAATATATGTTTGGAAGGATGAGGACATGCAAAATAGATTTGTTGATGCATAGAATGTGTCTGATAAATTTCTGTACTATGACAACAAAATAATACAGCTAGAATATGTGCAAAATAGAATTCACAACAAAGGCAACTGATAATTTTGGGGTTTGGTATAGCCATATTTGATTTTCACATCCACCACTCCATGAGACATTAATAATTAACTTAAGACATCTGGTAAATTATGAACTGGATCTTTTACTTGTGCATGCTCCAGAGGAGGGGTGTTTTTATATTCAAGGTATTTTTGTTAATTATTCATTTATGTTCCTGGAAGTATAATTGCATTACAAAAGTATGCTATGGCTATAAATCTTATTTGATCTAGGTGAGAAGGAAGTGACTAGTTAGTTAAAAATAGGTTTTACTTAAACAACAGCTTTGAAACAATTTTTTTTTTATTAACACAAACCATACAAAGGATATGAATATCATTTCTCTATTGTAAATTGGAAACTATTGCAACTACCCATACAGATTCTACAACATCCTTAGTGTATGCACACTGATGAGAAGCATTTTTGCAAAAAATACACTTTGCATATGACATTTAAAGCAGTTGATTAAGGAAAAAAGGATAATTAAAAGTTGATAGAAATTTTGGATTACCATTTATGCACTCTCTATGTTTTATAATTGCATTAGTGTTATACAAATGTATTCTACCATTTCTGCAAGCATTAGGACTGACTTACTAGATTATTTGGAGTGAAAATATTTTAAATTATCTCTGGAATCGTGTTTCTTAATATGAAAGACTTAATATTTTTAGACTATGAAGGACTAACATATTTGTGGGTGTAGTGCCTTTTGCCAGCATAGCAATAGAACATGACTACAGGATATCTGTAAGAAAGACATGGTCAGGTGTGTCCTGGTGCACTGAATGCTAATATGACTTCAGTAGAAGCACGTTATGCTTTTATTTCTGACTGTATACTGAATTATTTACACCTTCAAGGCAGCTGATTGAACTGTAGCATCAGTCAATTAGCAAATCAAAAATTTATATGATTCCAATTTAGCATGGAGTCCTTCTCTCTTTTTTTTCTTTTTAGATTTTCACCCTGACAGTGACAAATTACTCCTCTGCTGGCTGAGATTGGAAATTAAAAGCATTTAGAGCTGCTCATGCATTTATGCTAATGAGAACTTCTGATATGATTTGCATGCAAAAGAGGACAATCTGAAAGCTCATCAGTTTTTCATGCTTCCGCATTTTGATGTAGTAGGATTTTTTCTGTTTTCTACAGAGCAGAAAATTTTTTCTTGAGGAAACAATACTCTATGTGAACAAAAAGAGTTTTTCTTTTAAGTCAGAAAGTTCCTTTTTTTCTTTACCCTCCAGATTCTTGTCAAATCATTTGCTTTGCTGTTTCAGAACTGCAGCCCACATTCATTAGCATTTTAGATGTTTATCAAAGGAACGATCCAGTATCTGCCATGCAAGATTATAGCTCAAGCTTCATTTTAAATTCAGCAAGAAAAAAAGACCCGAGGACAGCTGAGAAGAGGGACGTGCACTCTGACAAGCTTCTTCACAGATACACCCGAATTAATCCTATTTAGAGCAAAATTTGATTAAGCACCAGCAGTGGTAGCTTAGTGAAGTTTAGTGAAATAGTTAACTCTGACAAATTTTGGGGACCTCTTTGGTACAGCCTTTCTGCAAACAAAAAAACCCAGAAGACAGGCATTACAAATGACAGAGCAGATAACTTTAATTTTTTTTTTAAAGCTCTTTTTAGTAAAGAGATTGCTGCCATTTTTAGGCATTTAGCCTTGCTTTCCAATTTGTTATAATGAAAGACAATGTGGTGAGGAAGGCTATGGAGGTAACAGAAAACGTCAGTGTTATTATTTTGGTTTTGAAGTATATGGATTAATATGTTCAGCTCTGGGGCCCCCAGCATAAGAAGGATATGGACCTGCTGGACCGAGGTCAGAGGAGGCTACAAAGGTGATAAGGGGCCCAGAGCATCTCTCCTATGAAGACAGGGTGAAAGAATTGAGGCTGTTCAGCCTGGAGAAGACAAGGTTCCAAGGAGACCTTTTAGCAGCCTTCCAGTTACTGAAGAGGACCTACAAGTAAGCTGTAAGAGGACTTTTTACAAGGGCATGTAGTGATGGGACAAGAGAGAATGGCTTTAAGCTGAAAAAGAATAGGTTAAAATAGATAATAGAAAGACTTCACTACGGGGGTGGTGAGGCACTGGACAAGGTTGCCCAGGTAAATTATAGGTGCTCCATCCCTGGAAGTGTTCATTGCCAGGCTGAATGGGGCTTTGAACACACTGGTCTAGAGAAAGGTGTTCCCAGCAATGGCAGAGGATTTGGAACTAAAAGGTCTTTAAAGTGCCTTCCAACCCAAACCATTCTATGATTCTATGATTTTATATACTGCAGATAGTGTAATTAAAATAATTTGCCATGTAAAAGGAGATAGTAGTTGCCTGATTATTTCCCATGTTTGAGAAGGTTGATCAGGATATATCTGTGTATTTTTGACTTTTTGTGAATGTAAAGAGGTTTTGTGTTGGAAGTTATCCTTTTGAAACTGGCAATCTGAAAGACCCTAACTGTTGTCCTTAATTTATAAAAAATTTTGCTGTTACAATACTTGCTGAACATAACCTCAATCCATTAATCCTGTCAGCCCCAAAAGCTACTATTTAGAGTTTTAATTGTAAGGATTCCTTCTATCTAATCTTTCAGTTGATCAGTCTCCACTGTATTCTTTAGTAAAACAAAGGCAAAATATGAGTTAAGTCTGAGTTAAAATTAAGGAATTAAATTCAGATCATAATATATTTAAACCATTCTTCCAGAATACCCCTTTACATATTGAATCATTTTTTACCCCCAGGAGCGTACAGAAGTATTGAAGGCTTTTTGCATTTCAGAGGTGTTACGGAAGAGAATTTCACTCATTGTCTTGGCTAGCATTGCAGTGAGGTGCTTTACAGCCATTCAAAGGCAGCTAACAACAGGTGTATACCATTTATTTAACATCTCGTGTCTTAAGGAGGTATTCTTGCTTCATAGACTTGAAAATAAAATATCCTTTTCTTCTACAATTGAAGAAGTACCCCTTTTTCTTTTGCTGCATTGATGCCTGGTAGTAGATACCTTATTTCATCCCTCAACAAGAGAGGGGTGTCTAGGGTAATCATGGAAGGGGAAACTATGAGCTGTCAAGAAAGGAAACTAGGAGAGAAAGGGTCACACAAGATCTTAACTTAGCCTTGCTTGTCTTCTTTAACAGGGAAGTTATAGTCCAGTGGAAAGTGTTGACACAGTGGTATTCTTTCTGGAAATCCCTGCTGAGATAACCTATTGAAAAATAAGATGTGTGATAGGACAAGGTGTAATGGCCTTGAGCAGAAAGAGGGTAGGTTTAGCTTAGATATTAGGAAGAAATTCTTCTCTGTGAGGGGTGTTAGACACTAGAATAGGTTGCTCAGATAAGCTGTGGATGCCCCATCTTTGCACATGGTCTAGGCCAGGCTGGATGGGGCTTTGAGGAAACTGGTCTCGTGAAAGGTGTCCCTGTCCATGGCAGGAAGCTGGAACTAGATGATCTTTAAGGTCCTTTCCAACCCAGGCCATTCTATGAGAATACTAAATAAGGAACACAGTTTTCCTAACTTGGCATCTCCTACAATCTGAATTGTGTCTAGAGCTGGTTTCCTAATCCCTACTGAAATTCACTTTGTCTGCAAAGATCTCCTGAGCCAGGAATCTACTTTTTGTGGATTTACTCTTATCCTTGCAAAGATAGGTGTACTGCCTATTGTGAATACACTTCTCTTCAATAGAAGGATTTAAAAAGGCTTACTTTTGATGACACTTCCAAGTTATACTTGTTTTGGTTTGGATTGAAGCATTTTTTTCCTTTATTGTCCTCAACGATCCTTGAGTGTGGTAAGGAAGAGATTTTGCCCTTCAGAATTTTTTTCCTCAATTGATCCTACTCAATTCAGATTGAGTATTTGAGGCTCTTTAAGCAAAAGCTAATAGCAAAGAAAAAAATTATTTTGGAATAGTTTAGATGCCATCTTAATTCCCCAACATAATGCAGTTATTTTCTCATGAATGGTAAGAAAGCATGAGTCTGCTGCTTACAGTTCATACATATTGAGCTATATCTTTTTCCCTCTCTTGGCAAAATGTCATTTTCACAAGGTCCTCATGACCTGTTTTGGGGGGCAAGCCGCTACATCTTCATCCTCCAACAACACCTTTGTAAATCACCTTTTGTCCATCAGAGAAATAGGCAAGTATTGGAAGATTATTCAGAAACCTCTGGTCTGGAGGTGTCATAATCATTTTGGAAATCAATTTCAACCTTCTTCCTGGTCACTTCTTTGTCAGTAAAAATTCTCACTTGCCAGGCTGATGAGTCTAACTGGAACATTTTCTGAGCCCTGATATTGTTTCTCCTCAGGATTTATATGTTCATATATTGGTGGGACAGCCTTCCTTGGAGCAAGTTCAGTGTTCAAACGCAGCAAATGAGCAATAATTACCTTTGTGAACAGAGGGTCTCAACCATTAAAACTGCTCTAACTGTAACCATCATCCTACGTTCAGCAGGGAACTGGGGATATTTGACTACAAATTTACCTGACTGCCTGCAACATACAGCCAGAAGATTGCTTTACAATCACTTATACTTCCTGGAGATTTCTCAGTGCTTGCAAGCTCCCATTTATGGATCAGCTTCAGTCAGTTATTGCTGAATTTTGTGTGTGCCAAGACCGATTCATATAGATTTCTACCTGGCCAGCTTTACTGGCAAATTATTTGCTTTCTCCTGTTCTGGTAGGAACCATAATGTTGCAAATTCTTGTTCTCTTCATGACACACAGTGCAGAGTATGACAAAAGGTATTACTGGGAATAATTTTCCATTCTTCAGTTTACATCCTAATACCAATGTAGACAAAGTCATGAATAGTTATAGGAAGTACTTTAGATGTGTTGTGTTATATTGCCATGTTCTCTGTGTGAAACTCCCCTTGAAGTCAATAAGAGTTGTGTATGCTATTCAGTGGCATAATCAGGCAATAAATTATGAAAGCTCTGCAAACACCAAACATAACAAGCCACAAACAAATGACATTAACAAGTGACGAAAATACCCAGTAAAAAAGTTAAAGCTAATAGTTTTGAATGTGATGAAATTCCTATGGCTGGTAGGATTTGGTGACCTCTAGTAACTGGGTTAAGAGGAGAAACTAACCTTGTGTACCTGCCTAGTGCAGTGTTTCCAGGCTTTTCCACTCAGACAGTGAATCTCAGTTGCAACTGTGATGGAAAACAAGGCTGAATGGAGACTTGTGTGCTCTAGCATTGCAGCATTTTCCTGCTCAAGGACACCTCATAGTGTGCTTTGTTGGTGCTCAAATTTAATTTTCAGAAGAGTTTAAAACAAATCTAACGTAAAATAACGTTTTAAGTCAGTGGTAATGCTAGATGCTTGAAATCTCCTCCCAGAATCTTTGCTTCAAGAAATCTGTCTACAAAAAGTGCATTTGAAAGCCTACTCTCTTTTCACAGTACATTCTAAAGAAAATGTTGAAATAGAATTTTCCAAAATGACCGCTTTAAGCCTACAATCCAAAATGGAATTACTAAAAAATTTAGAAGATCATGACACAAACAAAAGGGACTGAGAAATGTGAGCCTTGTGTTGACTAAAAGCGACATTCTGAAATTGTTCTCTCAGATCTTAAAAACCAATTAAGAATAAACAAAGGATGCCAGAGGTCTGAGATTGCTGTAGGCTTTAGAGCTGAGTCTGACTTACAAGAAACAAGATCTTTGTAGAATACAGCCCCGCTTGTCCTCGGAGTATTTGTAATGGCAAGATGATTGTGTGCTGAGATGCTGCAGCTGTTATCAGAAGCCAGCAGTTTATCACAAAGCAAAGGAGAAACTGGCTGTCACTGCAAGGGTTTTTCTGCCTTTGCTTTTGGAGAATGCACCCATGGCACTCCTGGGACAGTAAAGGTTTCTGAATCTGACTATGAAAGCTTTCTTGCTTTACTGCTTGCAAAGTAATTCTGAAGCCCAGGCTATAAGTGGGAGTGTGGAGTTCCAGCCAGCCGTGCTTTTAGAGCTGTGTTAGACTGGCCAAAAATCAATTGGGTTGACTCAGCCTCTTCTGATACTTTTTTCTTTTGGCTAGAATAAACTGAAATTACTTCAGGTAATTTTCTTTGAAAGAAGAATTATGACTTCCTGCTCACTCTTGCTTACTGTAAAAAAGAAATAAGGATGCAGAAGAGGCCTTAGTCTTCCAATACCCTCCACTCTTTCCCCAACAAAAGCAATTGAATTACCAGGGAGGTGCTCCCTTCCTCTGTCAAAGTTAAGGACATCTGGCCAGTTTCAGTACTAGCTCCTGTCATTGCTCAGTGAATCCATTTACTGTAGATTTGGGTACCAGTTGGAGAGGATGAGCACTCAACAGAGGAAGGGCTCCAAAAAGAAAACAAATCAATCCTATCTTGGCTTGTTTAAAAATGTATCTGGTACCATAGACCTCATGTAAGAGTACGAAGCTGAAAGCCAGACTCAACCAGCATCCCCTCCTGTGCCAAATGGTCTGTCACTCTAGAACAATGGCACTCAAGCATGCAAGGCTCAACCTCACTCATCCCAGTGATGAGTGCCTCTCTCAGAGGGAGCAAAGGAAAGGGTCATTTTGGGAAATGAGGAGAAGGTAAAAAGCTAAGAGGAAATAGAGGGCAGCTCCCACCATCTGGGGGTAAAGAGATCATCTCTCATTGGCAAGGTCCATCTAAGCATCTGAGAATTACTTCATTCCCCTTTGACCTCACTGTCACAAGGCTGAGCTCTCCATTTGCAGGGGCTATTACTCACACAATATTTTGATTTCACATAAAAAAATGTGGTTTTGTAGGCAGATGATAAGCATTTTTCAATTCTGGCAACATCAAGGGCTCTTATGGGAAAGAAAGGACTGTAGTAAATACTGCTTTCTGGTAATTTATCTTCTGTGCGCAGAAAAAAAAGTGTGTGTTCTTAATTGATATTAATTTGATCCTTCATGACTTACCCAATTTTCTTCGAAAAATACTAAAGGAAGATAGAGGGAGAGGGGAGATGGATAATTCCCTCAAAATATTTGTTAGATGGGGATTTTTTTTTTCCACAATTCAGTGGTGTTGTGCTCTCTTGTTGAGAGCAAGAAAATGTCTGTTATTGTGTTAGTAATTATAGAGGAACTTTGCCTCAGTCTACAGTTTCAAAAAGACAGTGTACATTTTTCATGTCTGAAGATAATTATTTTGGACATTTAGCCAGCAATAAACTTAGACTTATAAGCAGGTCCTACATTTACTTGAATTGCTTTTATATGTGCCAAGACAAATTTGGCCTACCTTTATATTTCTGTTTACCATTTACTGGCTTATAGTGTCACAGTAGTTGTTTTATGTGAAAGGGAGCATGGAGTATTTTTTCCTGTTCCATTCTGGGTGAGTAGTTGGCTACAGGTTTAATGCATGTACTTCATAAGTGCTCCTGAACACTTTGGAAGGCTTGGAATATAATGCAGCACTGGGACCGGACACAAGGATGATTGCTCATATTTCTTAAAATGTACTTCACATCTGCTCCAAGGTAACTTCACACCTATTCCAAGATATCATTTTTAATCATCCAATTTCCAAGACATTTAGATTCATCTCAGCACTTGGTGTTAATTGCTCTATGTCCAAGCTGTCCAGAAAGCAAAACTTCTACTCTATGAGAAAGCAAAGCTTTAGAAATTGATGTTGTCACATGTTTGGATAAAAATTATTCTTTCAGAACCTTCTTACAAAAATGAGGTGGCAAGCCCGGGCCATCATTTATTTGCCAACAGTTCACTGGTTAGCCCACTCACCGACTTTACCCAGAGTGGCTCACATGACCTCACTTTGCCTTCTCCCACACCACCAAAGTTGTTTGTTTTCAGATCAGTGGGTGTTTTTCTCCCAATCAGGGCTTGAGAAATTTTGCAGAAGTTTTTGAAATGTTTGTTAAAATATTCCAACCAACTTTACATCATTTTCTCCATGCTAATTGCTCTGATTTTTCAGGAGTCTTCTCACAAAGGTATTTCATGCATATATGTTGTCAGAAAGTGTCTTGTATAAAACTGCTGATGAGAGCTTCGTGGAGCTACTCAGGATCTTGTTTTTGTTTGATGCAATTTAGATTTGACTCTTCTTCAACAATTTTCTAGGTCTCCCCATAAGAATAATGGTTGGAGGCTCAGAGCATAATTTATCATCTGGTTTCTAAATAAGTCCTGTAAATCTCCTCTGCTCTTTGTGAAGCTGAAGTCATCTTCCACATGTTCTTTGTGTAGAAGAGATAAACCAACCTGAATCCTGCTTGCTGTCCCCAACAAAGGGGTAAGGGTGATAATTTCTTATATTCCCTTCTTAAATATTTGGAACTCTATAGCTGAATACCAAGTTGTTGGTTAGATTCTAGTGACTATTTAATGAGTAAATAGAATAAGGGTGAGAGAGAGATGCTTCATCTGTATTTATTTGCTGACATAGCTGACAGCTAGAGTGATATCTTCTTCTTCTTTCTTCTTTTGTTACAGCAGCACTAATCATACCACACAGAGACACATTTGTCATTATATGTAATTATGTGCAATATGTTTATATTATAATATTTTATATTGGAGAGGCATGGGTTTCATAATGTTTTTACTCCAAATTTCTTTCTGCCACAGATTATTTCAGTTTATGCATATTTATAAATTATATTTAAAATTACAATAGCACATTAATTATAATAATATGTTGATTTGGAAATAGGAGCAACCAGAGAACTGATATAGATGAATGCATAACTTGTGACAGAGGGGCAACATTTTGTTAGGGCTTGGGGAATTTTACTTTGGCTCCCTTAAAATACAGAGAATAACCAGAAATTATTCAGACAGGCTGAAAATCTTATCCAGTTGAAACAGGTCAGAGAAAACCTTGACCCTCCAGAAGCCTTTTGAAAGACCTGTTCCTCTGTAGACCTGTTACTACTCCTGACAGCAATCGGTTTTCACCCTCTCTCATCACCACTTCCCTTTTTTCCACTTTCCCCCCCCTTTTCTCCAACCCAATTAGCAGATTAGCCAGCAGGCTCTGAAGCCTGAAGAAGTAGGAATTAAACTGACTTTTATCACGTGCCAAAGTAACTGTGGAGTTACCCAAGAGCACAGCCATACCCTCAGAGGGAGTCCTGTCCTTAAGGACCCCCAAGGGTGGATAAGGAAATCAAAGGTACCATCAAAGCCTCCTTCAAAGTTACAACATTATCCTCCACAAAAACTCTTCCCGGTGGTGTGCAGATGAGGCCCTGGCAGTGCAGGTGGGTGACAGGGCCAGCAGCAGTGGGAAAGCAGAGGACTGTGTTTGTGTAGTCAGCCCCTATCAAGGGGGTTCCATAGGCCTGGGCAGCACAGCTGAGAGGCAGCAAACAGCAATAACTGCAAGTCAAGCACAGTTCCTGCCACTGGCAGAAGAAAGGAGATATTTAATTGGGGGCAGGGGGGTGGGGGGGTTGGGGGGGGGTTGACTGTGGATTTGCAAATTAGTGTAATATGACTGTGTTGACCAGGCAGGTGTAATCAGTAGGTTTTAACAGATTGAGGCAAACTTCATTATTTAGGCAATGAAGTAAGTTCTAACTAAAGCCATTTTTCTATATTGGTATGTTACCTCACATTATTTGGATAAGCATTTTATCTAAATGTGAAAACATCTTCAGAGGTCAGTTATGTACAATTCATGCAACTTGTAGGATATACTCAAAGATAAAAGACCTGCACCACTTTATCCAGGTCTCAGCAGCTGTTTGAGATCTTACTTTGTATAAAATTGGATGCATGATTATTGTCTAGATGGTAATACTGTGGTCCAGACATAAACTGTTCTCACAGGTGGAGAACAGTTCTTAAGATTGCTAAACAGTTTGGGCTTGAAGATGTTTGGCAATGTACTGTATAAAGTACAATTCCATGAAGTAGCTTAAACCAAGTTCTTTCTGCACATAGAGAAATGAGTGTGACTGGGGAAAGCAAGTATTTTACCTCCGCAAGAGAGGAGTAAGGAAAGGGGGAGCCCTTCTGCTATTGGACGGCATTGGAGCTGCTCACCCACACCTTCTGGGCTCTGGCAGAACTCTTGTATCTACCACACACTTTGAATATTTTCATGTCAAAAGCAGACCATTGGATGTCTGCCTGCACACAGGGAATCATACCAATGTGAAGTTTCATTCTGCACACATAACAACTGACAAACCTTCTCTATCTGTCCTGTGGCTTTCCTCTGACTGTTAGCTCTGAATATTAGATGACACTGTCTGTAAAAACAAATAAAATATTTGTAGCACAAATACTTTGCTAATGAACTTTATTATTAATCCAATCATGCTGATAAAGAGCATTCAATGTGAATATCTTGCCAAACTAATTAAGGTTTGAAGTTTTATTTTTTCTTATCTTCATTAAATCAGAGAAAGAGAGAAGATCCAAGAATTGAAAAGATCTCTGAGGAGAAGAGCTGAATCACAAAAAAGAGAAGAAAACAAAGAAGAATTCAAGAAGAACAGGAAGGTAAAGGAAACCTTTGACAAAATAATTTTTGTTGAAAAGAGAAGAATTTTACAGTGCAACCATACATATTTATAGTTCACTGTGCATTTTTCTGGTTAGGTTTGCATTATTTTACTCAAACACTATTGCACATATTTTGACCGCATGTTTTCTAAATAAGTTTGAGGAACATGTGGGAAAATTCAGTTAGGAAACAACATTCCATAAAACTCCTAATGGTCCAAGTGATCAGTGCACAGAAGGTCAAGATAAATACATCAAGAAACAGACAAAAATTTGTCATAAACATGAAATAAGTTGTGATAAACAGTAATAATGCTGTGTCATCATGTTACAGTTATGGAGGATGTGCCCCCAAAGTCTGGGAGCTGATTCATTTTAAGCTGAATTCATTTTAAGAGGCAATCTTGTTCCTCTACCCTACAGCACAGTGTGTCAAGTTTGACCTTTTCTCCTTTGCACAGGCCACTGTGGCAATTTATTTCATGTATGCTATACAGAGAGGGCTTACTTTTAAAATATATTTATGGGTTATAAAAATTAACTTTTAATAGAACACTGATGTTAATCTTCTCTAAATGGTTACAGAGTTCTGTGGTAAAAAGAAAATTTAAAAGTGGAGGATAGTAAGTGATGATTGAATTTGCACCATTCTCCTGCTATATTCCACTTGTTCTTTTCATTTCCTCAACACAATTATTTTGTAACAGACTCCGATAAAGTTTTACACCTAAAGCATTGTCATAAAATATTCAGAAGTTACTATATTTTATTACTGCTGAGTAAGTAGTTTGCTTTTATTCTCTGGTGGTTATAGTACGGAGCTGTATTGCTGTATGAAAGGCTAAACAACAGTAAAAGAATACAGACTTCATCCTAAAAGTTTGGCAACAACATGCACACACACACTTTTAAGGGCATGTAAGTCTTGAAAGGCCAGGTACTGCCAGCAGGTACTCTGGCAGGTTGAGGTCTCCAGGGATAGCACACTGCAGAATAGAGAAAGTGGAAAAATGCATGGCTCTGCCACTTTATAATGAGAAGTGCTGTATGCATCCTCTCAGGGAAGAGCTGCTCTTGCTGATCACTTTCTTAACATCTTCACTGCATTAGACCTCAACTGTGGGTCCAGTCCCTTCCATGTACACATGATACTGACAGAGTAGGAGGATGACACTATGCTTAATATTTGTATAGGCCCTTTTAAACACTGATCTGCAGGAGCACTGTCCCTGAAGAAGGGCATAAAGTGGGAATAGTCTCATAGTTTTCAAGAGATTTGCACAACTCCCAGAAATCCATTTCTCTCTTTCTTTATGCCTCTGAATTGAGCTGCCCTGAGGATACCTTCAGACCTTTCATTTATTTGTGATGGCTAATCCTTTTCTGGCAGTAAACAAAGAATCCGTTGTTACACAACAAATATTACCTACAGGGTTTTTTTTTGTGGCAGGTGCACTAGTTATAGAAAAAAGAATCCACCTTCAATGCCCAGGCTTTGGAAAGCAATAAGTGGCTTCAGTTTTACGTGCTTTGTCTGGTGAATGTTGTCCATGATTGTGCCCATATGACATGAAACTGAGATCTGTTTGTTCAAGAGAATCATATATGAAAATAAATAAGTGAAGGGGTTCTCACCCCAAGCTCTTGGTGATAGAAAAATTTCTAAGCAGAAACTATTTCTTCCATCAGGACACATCTGGAAAATTGAGTGCTTCTACCCCTCAGTTAATGAAGAGGGCACAACACTATTAGCTCGTAAGCATGGGAGCAGGGAAGGAAGCTTCCCAACTGATTCAGAGAGAGATGCCACCTCCAAACTGCCATGGGGGACATAATACTCAGCGAGATGCTTCAAACTGTAGACAGTAGGAGAGAGAAGCATAATAAATCATAATGTGAGAAAACAAGCAGATTTCAGGTATTAACAGTACTTTTGAGAACTAAAAGATCACACAACATCTCTCATCCAAGTCCCCTCTGATTCTTGTGGCTGGTTTTTAACTTCTGAGTCTTGAGGTGTGTTCTGCTTTCCACAAAATTTCAAATGGCAATGAAATATTCTGGATGGATGGTTTAACGAAACACTTTCAGATGGTTCTCAGGGATGAAATCCAGATCAGCTTTAAAGAGAGTCGTTTTCCGCAGTCCACCAAATCCTAGGGAAAAACCCCCAAATCTGTCCTGAGGACTGGTAAGGATTGGGGCAGAACACTTCACTGTAGTTCTTCATCTTTCCATTACCCTAACATTAAGGGGAGAGTCCTTCCTTTCTAATTTTCGTCTCACCCTGCTCTGTCAACAGGGCCTGTCAGCAGCCCACAGGCCATTCATTTCCAGCAGATGCTGGACACAAACACAATTCCTTTTGTTCTTAACCCAGCAAAATAGGTTAAAACCTTCACTTTCACATCAGTGCTGTTAAAGCAGAAAAAATTCCCACAATAAATATGATATTCAGATGTCCTGACACCTTGAAATAGTTATCAAAGAGCACATCAAATCATTATCCAGCTGCATCTTGATTGTCATTAAATGTGGTTATTATGTTTTTCAGTGAGAAAAGGCTTTTACAGTGGCAAAGACACCTCTCCCAAATCATATTTTGATTACATGTCATTATAAACTTAAGTAATTATGGTTATTTGAAATGAGTGCAAGTGTATATTTTTCAATATTTCAGTTATGGTTTTAGCCTCACCCTCCAGCCCACCCTGTTGTAGGCTGGTAGAACAAAACTGTTGCAAAGATTTTTTTTTTTTTCATAGCCTTTGCAGGTTTTCTACTTTACATTATCAGTGTCTTTCAGTCAAATGCATAAGGAAGTTTGGACTAGCAACTGTAGTATTTAGACCACCTAGAAGTCAGAATAGTTGAGAAAAATTAAATGAGTTCTCTGACAATAATATCTTTCTTTTTAGGTCATTTTGCAAAAACATACCATTTTTTCACCCAACAGCTATCAATAGTTCTTGTTGCCAAAGTGAATTGCAAAATAAAAATACAATTTTGAAGTTTGGACAGAATTAAGCCATTTTACCTCATAGAACACATCAGTCAATATTACAGAGTGATATTTGTTTCAAATGGAATTTTTACAAGGATTATGCAAATAAATAATTTCAAAATTTATATTTATTATGGAAAAAAAAATCTTTTTCAGAGTCAGTGCTATTTGCAGATTCCATCTCTTTTGCCCAGGCACCCAAATGCCTCAGGAATCAATGCTCACTGTTTTAGTCTTCTATTGACTGTAAAGAATTACTCCTGAGCTACAGAAGCATAAATAAAATTAATTATGTGCTTTAGTCTCACACTTTGGTGCTCAAGGAAAGAAGAAGAAAATGGAAACCCTGCTGGCCCTGGGAAAGTGTTGTTTACAGGCTGCATGTCTACTCAAACCTTGGAAAGAGGGATTTGCTTTTATACGTACGAGGCAGCATTGCTCAGAGCCACTAGTGATGAGGCAGGAGGATGCAATGATTCTGCCTCTCCTTCAGGGCTGCTTCACACAGGGTGCCCAGAGGAGCTCAGCTGGAACCCCTTCTGCTGCTGCCTTTCTTCAGGCTGTGTGGAGGAGCACCATGCAGGGCTGCAGCATGCTCCAGGTCTGCTCCTCTCCCAGATTTGCCCATTGCTGAGCTCAACACTGCTGCAGTGGGCCAGGTCTCTGCAGCTTGGCCATGGCAAGTTACACAGGGAGCAGTGACCCAGGAGCCCTTGCCTGTCACCAGAGAGGAAATCCATCCCCTTCCACAAACCAGAGTCTCTGCCTCTCACATAATAAGTGGGATCTTTCATCTCTCAGATAAGGCAGATGATTCTTGCTCCTTGCTTCTGCTGAGCTGGGCATACGTGGCCAAAATATCACCCAGCTGCCTCAACCTGACAGCAAGCAGTGGGAAACACAGAAGTACCTAAAAAAAGTTGAAGTGAATTAAGAATTGTATCTTGCTCAGATAAATACAATTTAAAAACCCTTTCTTTCACTTACCTTTTGGGAATGACATGCTCAGACACAAAACTGTATTTTTCTGTGAGGGAAGACTGCAGGAATGCCTGAGGAAGATCATATTGATGTGATTGCAGAATTAGCTGCCAGATCCCACCCTTTGCAGAAGAAGGAACCATGCTCCTTTCAGAAGGGATTCAATATTTAATGACCATCAAGGCATTGTTGTTGAAAGTAAAATTTAAAAATGGAGTGCTAGGAGTTAAAAGCAAGAAAGTGAAGAAAATGAAAGTACAGAGGCAGTCATTTAGTTTAGGTATGCAACATATTTCTGATAGCATTTTTGTTTCTTGCAGTCCTGAAATGCATTTTTATAGTATGTGTTTAACTCTCTGTGTGGACATTCGTGTGTGATACTGATCAAGGCCTACACTGTAAATAGGTTTCCTGCATTTAATTGGACTTACTGTGGATTTATGATGGATGGGCTCAGATTTTGTTTTCCTTCTTCTTTAGGACCTGAAACCTATGCAAGAAGCAGCAGCAATGGTTTAATAAGCAGTTGTTCCAGTACAGAGGTCTGTCAGAAAATCCTTTTAAAGCACCATGCCTGTCCTGGTATCATGTGGCCAAGCAAAATAGGGATGATATGCTCATAATCCCTGAGCCCTTCTCGTGCCTTCTGAATTGTGCCTTCATGTGTTTCAGCATCTCTGTAGCAGTGTTAACCAGTGGTTATTAGTAAAAAAAAAAAAAAAAAAAAAAAAAAAAAAAAAAAAAAAAAAAAAAAGAAGCTTGGGATTATTTTCTAGAGATTTGTGGCTAGTAGTTTACCTCTGGTGAATATCTTTGAATAAAATCATTACTTTACATGATTTTAAATGTCAACTAAAATGTGGATGAGTGTAAACTAGTTTGTATGTGTGTATAGCTAAATATTTTCCACTTTGTGTTTTTTAACTGCAACAGTTAAAAAAAAAAAAGTCAGACAATATTCTTGATGAAACCATGTTTTAAAGTGAAGCAAACAGTAGAGCAAAAGAATCTCCAGAGACAAAAAAATTGCAAAATATTTTATGTAGAGCTACATATGAGAGAGATTGTAATCTTTTGTGGAAAGATCTAATCTGGATTACTTTTCTATTGTATTCAGCCACAGAGAAATAAAATAAGAGAAGGTAAAAATCAGATTAGCACCTTAACATATTAGAGGCTTGCAACTCTGAGTAACACTGATGAGCTAGAGCCCTTTAAAACTCGCTTTTTCATTATGTGTTCTTGGGAGAAGAAATGCAACTGAGTCAAGTACAAGGCCAGTCCAGCAGCGGGGATGATTATGGTGAAGTTTTCTATGAAGGTGAAAAGTTTGAGTTTTCCATGGCAATTAAAATGTGTGATACTCTTTGCAAATACTTCTCTTTTCAAAATGGTTTTATTTTTCTTAAAGTGCTCTATGTCTTTCTTCCAAGTGCAGTTTTGCAAATACATTGTCCAGAATTTCCTTCTCTGATCTTAATTATCCATCAGCCAGCTTCCCTCTTATTAATTAGTACTCAAATTTTAGCAGCAGCTTGAACCGGGTCACTGTTCACATGTTGAAACAACAGATGCAAAGGGGTTTGTGAGTGACAGGATAAAAATTAGGCACCATCTTGGCATGAAGTTTGAGAAAGATGTTAAGAAATATCTCTACATTTCATATTGGAATCTATTCCACATCTCTGAGTACTGTATATACTGTACAAATGCTTCATTTTAAGTCTGCCAACATTGCCTCTCCAATTTGTCAATCCTGGAATTCTTTTTAGTAAGTGCTACAAATGTACGACTCATCATTGTTATTATGTTCCATTAGAACACTTGCCAGTTTTGAGTTCTGTCAGATATACGTGATAGCATTTGATGAATCACTGCTGAAATGATCCACTACAAACAACATCCAATTTTTTGGAGTGCTTTCTACCAGTATTGATAAGTATCTGGGGCTTAAATGCAATGCTGCTTCGACACACTCAATCATATTGCTTGTTGCAAACATTTGGGATGAGTTCGCTATTGACTACTTAATTAATCATCTTGGCTCATATTTTTTTCTGTCACTCAAGGATTGCACTAGTCTACTGTTATGATGATACTTTGTTAGAGAAAAGATGGCATGTTCAGTTGCACGGCTGATTTGGTACCCCGTTTCCAACACTGGGGTACTACAACTTCAGCAAACCTTCATTTTCACTTAAGGCTTGCATTTCTTTCATTTGTAGGGCATATTCAGCATCTAGGTCGCTGCAGCACACAGGTCAAGACTTTTTAAATATGCACACAAACTCCCTTGAGCGAGTCATCGATCCAGAAAATGTCCTGTAGAGCAAAATCTGCAAAGTAGAATGCCTCACCCTGTAAATACACCTCCTCAGGTACAGCCTTGAATAAGTCTTAGGGTAGGGAAAGAATCAAAAAGTTACAAAAAATAAGTGGGGAAGGTACAGTATTGGTAAAACTGGGATATCTGTATATTCTATTTGTCAGTAGAGATGAAATTATTTCAACTAAAATTCAACAGGATTCTTGGAAGGATTTCTATAGATTACACAGTCATAATCATAAAAAAATTGTTTCAGTGGCAAGCCAAAGCAATTAGAACCTGGTAAGATATATACAAAAATGAAGTCCATAAAGAGTTATATTCTACAATGTGTTCCAAAAGCAGCGTTTACACCTGGTTGTATTCGTAGTTACACAGTCAATACATTTTTCGTCACTTCCTTGTTACTAGGGAAGGTTCTCTTATTTTCAGCTGACCATTTACTAATTTATATTAATTTCCCTTCCCTGTAGACTAGAAAAGACCTTAGACTCCTGAGGTTAATTTACTGTATTACCAATGTGCCTAGGAAACCCAGTGAAGGACCAGTCTCCCAACTGATGAGGTCCTGCCCATGAACAGTTGAAGAAATGGACTCTGACCCAAAAGACTTACTACCTGAATTTAAGGCAGCATCAGTGCAAGAAGATGAAAAGAGGACAGACAAAGGAATCACCCTTGTTTTCTGTAACAGAGAGGGAGGAACCAATCAAGGGATGAATAAGAATCACTTTTCATGTTTCTTCGGGAGGCAGACCTTAGAGAGGCAGGAGAACCACGAGAGGTTCAAGAGGTCAAGAAAGATGGCATTTTAAGAGCATGATCAACTGTGCCGAGAGAGCCCCAGCTCATACAGAATAAAGACAGACTTAAAATATAAAATACAGAGGCTAACTGCACCGTTTTTTAGTGAGTGTGCTATTTCAGTACATCTTGAAACATGTTAGGGCTAACAAATGTAAAACAATAACAAGATAGCAGCCACATCCAGAAAACTGAGATTTTCCTTAATGCTGGGACTGTGCATAGGTTGATTATGATACTGATTATGAAAACATTTGATAACTTTGCTTGTTTTAAATCCCAGTGCTTTATTTGTACAGCTGAAAATACATCATAATGAGATATATTTGACTTAGATTTTGAGGAAATTACAGATCTCTGTAAAAATTAAATGCCCTTCTGTCCATTCTTTACTTAAAACAATAAAAGAAAACTCTGTCTTAAATCTCTAAGCTGTCTTATTACTTATTCTGTCATTAATTCTTCCTACTACCTATCATTGTGGTTTCTTAAGTAATAAGCCTTCCATGAGCAATGTCATTTCTTCCACTAGTATACTACCTATTTTCTGAGAAAAAAAGCTATTTAGTTTTCTGCATTGTGGAAGGAATTATTTCTGTTTTAAAGGTGTTGAACTGACATAAATAAATTTGCGGTATATCTATAATGCAATTCATATCAGAATCAGGAACACCTGAAAACTGTTTTTTCCCCCAGTCCCAAGCTTTAAACTCATGAGCTTTTTTTTTTTTTTTTTTTTTTTTTTTTTTTTTTTTTTTTTTTTTTTTACCAAGAAGTCAAGAAGTACTCACAATTGTTTTTAATCCCTGTCTAGCAAGGAGTATGAAATAGAAATACAGACTGCAAAGAAAATTTCTTCAAAGATTCAATAAACCTTTCCCTGTACCTTAGACAATTAAAATAAACCACTGGCACCCACAAACCGTTCTGCCAGATTTTAAAGCCATTACCTTCTGCTATTCAACTTTTAGGAATTTTCCTTCAACAATCAATTTATACCTCCTTTCTTATTTATACACAAGGAGGTATAATTTTTACTCCTATTTCCGGATATAACTTAGTCATGCTGTGCCATCATCCAAATCACATCTTAAGTGCTTTAGGTTGTCAAGACAAGACAGAAAACACAGAGTTCTAACCCACCAGGAGAGTATCTCAAGGCACCCCCTGAAGTTCCTCAGTCATGTTTTTTCCTTTCTCCAAATCCCTTGCTGACTAGGGCTCTCTCATTGATAAGTGACATGTTTGAAACCGGCACAGATTGTGCAGTCACCTAGCAGCCTACCTATACACAGTCCCATTCAAATGTTGTTCCATCTCTCAGCTAAATACTTCTGACTTTTACTTGCATCTTTGCCTTCTGCTATTTGCTTTCTTTTATTCCTTGAATCATCTTTTACCCACTTCTATTTTTCCCAATTTTTTCTCATATTTTCTGGTCTGCTGCCCAACAGCTCATTACTGTTTATGAGTCTGTTATGACACAAGTAAATGTGATGTCATCAGTAATGTCAGCAACAGAGGCAGCCTTGGAAATCAGGATAACTGGGCCCTGACTCTGTCTCCAGATCTGATCTAAGCCAAGATGATAGGTCATTCCCTGGGACCTTTGTATCAGCCAGAGCTACCTGACTGTCAGTTTTGATTTCGTGCATTTTCATTTAGCATGTGCTACACTTTCTTTCTTCCTTTAGCTTTTTCCCTGTATTTACCAAGACAGACAGTGTTCTTTCAAATCCACAGAGACAAATGCACTTTCCGTCTGCTTATAATCATGGCAGAGGGAAGAGGAGCTTTATTAAGTGCGACAAGTACAATGTGAAATATACAGAGGTATAGGTAAGAGAACAACATTTTTGGTAAATGTAGTAATATTGCCAAATCTGCACAAATTCAAAAGGGTGTAGAAGATTGTGGACCGTATCTCAGAAAAAACCCCAGTAGTTATATCTAAAGTATCATCTTCCCCTGCCTGGCATAGCCTGTCAGCATTGTAAAGTCTTGACACAGCAGCCGAAATGAGTATTTTGAAAGTGGTCTTAATATCCTTCTGCATCTGACTGAGGTTTTGGACCTTTCTGCCTGTTTAGCTTTTGCAAGAAAACCTCACAACCTAGAAACACACCTTATGATAGCAAATGACCACTGATACCATCCTGGCAGCAGTAAAACACACAGCAGTTCCCCCTCCAAGTGTGAAAAGATCACATACTTCACCAATACAAGAGCTTCAAAACTTTCAAGCACAGATAAAAGCATGGAAAAAAAATACTCTTTGAGCTAGGTGAAGGAATGATCAAAGTTCCCTGAACATAGAAATGCTTCTGTCATAACCTCAATCTCACACTGAAAAGATCTGAAGGTAACAATCACCTGTATCTGCACATGGGTTTACATGGTATGTTCCATACAAATATGGTATCTTCAAAGAACATTGAGCAGAGCATTTGAGAACCAGAAAATGTCAATACAGTAGAATTTTTATTGTAAACTATCAGAAGATATAGCTTCTATTAAACATTTCATGCAATAATGAAATAAGTTAAGGGAGTAAAGTTGTCTCTGGTAACTTATTAAATACACTGCAAGCAAGTAACCTTATCTTGCCAAAATGTGACCATAATTTAAAATTCCACCAAAGGGGATATGTGGAATGTGCCTGGGAAAACTAAAAAAAAAAAAAAAAAAAAGGCAGTTGCTACAAGGTCAATAACTACTTTTTTTTCATATGGTAACAACAACAAACTACAGAAGAATAGGCGTACAACCATCCAGGAAATATTTCCACCTGAAGAAGCTTTGGATCTCATTCCCCCAAAGAGGAACCAACACCTGGTGAAAGATAAAATGAGATGAGAAGTTACCTTCTGAAATCCAAATCTGTTGCTAAACTGAGAATAAACAAAGTGCTCTGCCAATTTTACGATGCAAAACAAAGGAAAAGAAAAAATGAAACCTGAAAGATAAATTGAAATATGCTTAATAATTAAGTAGCTGATTGGTGGTGTCTGAACATAATGTACACTGAAGGCAATATCTTTCTAACAGCATGCTTTACAAACAGACCAGTTTGCAATAAAAATATATCTCCATCTTTATGTTCCTTTAGATTAATCTTTAAAAATATTAATTTTTCATTCTAGAACAGTATTTCATTGAAAAAATCTCAGGTGGGAAAAAAGCATCATGCATAGTGCTTGACTCAGACTAATATTCATGAAGTTATTCACTTATGCAATTTTGGTTGTTCACAGGGCATTAGGCTGGACACAACTGACATGTTAAAGAATTTCCCAAGTTCTATAAACATCTAGAAGTTTAGAGAATCTGTTTCTCTCTCTCTCTAAGTACATCTAATATCCCATAAAATTCCTTGCATAATCAGAGTAGATTGTTTGCTAATTGCAGTATAGTTGCAGTTGCAAAATGTGATGCAGATGAGTGAAATATGGATGATTAAGGTTCACAGACATTTTTTTCAGTTTACAATTTATTTCTTTCAGAGGCAAATACAGAACGCAGGCATTTAATGTAATAGATTGGACAAATAATCTTCCCTATCTTCAAATGCCAAAGACCAAAATAACAAAAAATCCTCAAAAAACTTGGATTGGTTGGAAAAATGTCTAATGCGTTGTATGTTTTGAGATTGAAACTTCATCACACATTCTTGCCTTTTACACCACTTGTGTTCAGCATTGCAGTAATCTTACTTTAAAGAATTCAAGGTTTGTAGCAACATCTTCAGCAGTCAGGAAACAGGGAACAGTCTATTTCAAGAAAGAAAGGCACAGGAAGAATTAACTGCATTTAACTGAATTCTATTATTAGCCAGTTTATCACATTTAGAGAAGACACTGGCAATTCCCAACCTGGAAGACACAAATAGAACAGGGTAATTTATTTATATTTTGGGGAAAGGAATTCATTCTTTTTCTGGGTCTGAGCCACACACAAATGAGGATTATGTTTAATTAATAGTTTCTTTCAAAACAATTTAAAAAATTCTTATGTCAGAAAGGTTTACCTTGATATTACTCAAATTTCTAAAACCTTTGGATTCACGGGCTAAGAATTAGATGTATATTTTGGTGCAAAGCAAGAGAGGGAAAGAATCTTTTCTTGCCACCCTTTTACCCATTGCTTCAGGGATGAAAAAATGGCTGCTTTACCTCCCGCTGTGATTTTATCCAGAAGTTTTAGAGCCAATTGTTACTATCTTTTTAAGCCATTGTCTATTTCAAAGATACTCAAAGCAGAAAACTTTAGGACAGTACCTGCAGTGAGGAAGATCTCAGTATAAGTCTCTTCCACCTCAAGTGTGTGTCCTGAGTATTTGTAAAGAGCTGAACTATGATAGCACTTGGAGTCAAGTGCTAAATTTTGGCTTACTAAGATTAAGTACTACAGATAAACTTTGGCAGATGTATTAAAATTTCAGTAGCACCAGTAAACTGAAAAAGCCTGAAAAATGCAAATGAGTAGAAGTGCAAATACATTTGATATATCATGATTATAAGCAAAATTAATTTGTTTATTAAATCTTCTTTTATACTCTGCCAGACTTCTATAATTGAAGAACTACTCTCATACTTATGCAGTTGTTTAAATCCTTTCCTAAACTCAGGCATTTAATTTAAAATCATAGAAACTGTGTGATCCACAATTTATACTTAAAAAGAAATTACTTTCTGTGGACTTGTCTGAGCTGAAATGTAGATGATTAGCTTGAAATTAATAATATTATAATGTAAAGGTAATGTATTTTATTTTTATAATGTGTTTCTTCAGCAACAGCTGTTACTTTCTAAGTCAGCATTTCTCAAGCAAATTAAAAAGTTTTATTAATCAAGAATACTATTTACGATTGAGTTCCATTATGCCTTTATGCACAAGCGATAATAATTTCTACAGTGAAAAAAAAAATGTTTGTTATCTTCAAGTACAGGGACAAAAGTTGCTTTAAGTTGTTAGTAAAGTACTTTTATAAGCAAAAGAACTCCAAACTTCTATTTGTTTGCATCAGAAATGAGCACAGCTTTGTAATATATTTTACCATGTCAACTAATGTATTAAAATATCCTGCAAGCTATGCAGAACAGAAAAGCTAACTGCAAACTTTTAAAAAAATATTGCCTGAAATCAATTGCACTGTACTCTAGGCAATGTCTAGGACACCTGAAATTAATAAAAGCCATTGTTTATTCCCAGCTACCCTAAACTGAGTACTGGAAAAATCACCAACAGTTAGGGTTCCGTAATTCAAACTCTTGAGTTTTAACACAATTTATACCTTCATGACTGTTTAAGATAATTGTAACCTAAACTGTTAAAAATGTTGAAACTATTTCAATCTGTCATAGTTTGAGCAGAGTTTGCATCTATTAAGATCTTTTTATAGTGGAAAACGTGTTGGTTTACTTATCATGTATGCTTGCTTCCTGCAAAACACAAAGATTTTCACAGTGCTCTCAGGAGTTTCAGGAGTTCAATGGGAGGTTGGGTTGTTTGCATTTTCTTTTAGGCCTAATCATGTTTTTTTAATACCTCAAGTGCTCCTAACACAGAAGATTATGTTTAAGCTAGAGTACATGGAAGAATGCTTGGAAAGGCCCACAGAAACATAAAAGAAAATTGTTCAATGAGCAAGAAGGGAAGGCATAAAAAGCTTGGTAGAGACATGAATTCCAGACCAAATGAGGCCATGTGTCTGGTATGTACGGAATGCTTAATATCCAATACACCGGGCAACTGCTGCTTAGCGAAACATCTAAAACTGTGAACATCTTTATTACAATAAATGACCTTTCTCCAGATTCCAATAGAATGGTGCACAGAAAAGGGAGTTTCAATGTTTATTTCCGTATTTATGTTCCTAATGTTTTTATATTGCATGTGTTTATAAATAAAAGCTTATCTTGATTCATTTTTTTTTTATTTTACAGCACAGATATTTTATATTCTCTCAAGGTATGTTCAAGGGATTGTCTGTACATTTACAGGAATCTCAGTAGTGCTGTTTTATCAAATTCAATATGTGCGTATGCAGTAGAAATACATTCAGCTACCCAGTCTTATATAAGGTGCATAGTTGGCTCATAGACTCTACCTCTATTTAAACATTAATAATACACACACACTATAGGTCCAATATCAAATATGGATGTTTTAATGGAATGTCTAAATCTCAGACATGAATGCTCAAATCAGCACTTAGATTCACAGAGTGGGCATTTGCACATCTAAATGTCTACGTAAGTACCCAAATGTGCAATTTGGATGTCCTATTAAGATGCCTATATTTGAAAATTAGGCTGACTTCCCAGCATTTTTGGCCACGTGTAGTACAGGGATCCTGGCAAAAATGCCAGGTTTTAATTCTACTATGCTAAGGGGTGTTTGATTGTTTCGTTTGTTAGGTTAAAAAAAAAATTAAAAAAAATTGCAGTTCTAGAAATAGATTTTGCTCTACTTTTACTTTTTGCATTTTATATGGTCTTGTAACTGGGTAATAAGGTACCAACTGAACCCTGCTGCCTGAAGTACACTATCATCAAGAAAAGGAAGTTCTAATGTCTCAGGGTATATACTGAGGTTTGTCATATTTTAATATGGAGAATTATAAAATGTGCCACGGCAGGGTGCTGCAAGTTCAGTACCCACTGAAACAAAGCTGTTAAATAAACTCTCTGTTTTATGAACCCTTAAATGGTAAGTGATCTTCTGGGTTACACATTATGTGTACAGCTATGAACCAATATATGTAACATTTTTCTACTTCTCTTTGAAATCTGAGTTGAAATCTGAAAGTTCGGTACCCTCATTGGTTCAAGAACGCCACAAAAGTCCCTGACAGACAACTGAAGTGAAAGTAGATTGCATTAAGATTATTCACCACCTTGGAATATTTACAGGAATGATCACAAAAGTATTGTGTTTTGTATTTTAAAATTTTATCATTTTAGAAGGAAATAAAGCCTCTTTTGGCCATGAAGTCTAAAGCTTTTCTTCTTAAGATAAGGAAAATGACTCAAAATAAATAATTCTAAGTCAAAACACAAGTCATCAAGAATGGAAAGCTGGATAGTTTCTAATAAAATCTATTTTTTTACTTCCTTTTTATTTATGAACACAGAAGCACCTGCTTTGTGACAGCCATGCCAAGACTTAGCTAGGTTTCAGTTACTCTTAAAGCAAACCCAAGACAATGTGCCATTTTGGTTCTCAACATTTTTACACAAGCCACCAATTTATTACTGCAAGCTATTGTTTTCAGCTTCTGTTTCAGTTCTTATGAAGTACTTACAAGCTTGAGAGAGGTTATTTCTTTTTCCCCGTATCATACAGAGATAAAATATATTAGCTCCCACAAACCTTGCTTGTACTAGAACTGTGTGTATTTCACAGTTTCTGTCTTGTCAGTCTGAAAAGCATTTGTAAGATAAAAGATAAAAATCTAAGATAGATTTTGCATTTTTTCTATGTTTTATGTTCTATACAGTCTTTATCAGGTTCTCTGTGTTTTCATCTCTCATTTACAAGATCACATAATGCCTTTTCTAAGAGAATAGTGGCTTTAAAACTTATTTTGTTTTAGGTAGATTTTCCCTTTACAATTGAAAATCCATTCTCTCCCCATTCTTGAAGAACCTGTACTCCCAGTATTTGTTAGATGTGCTGTCTTTCCTTCCTTATCATGCGCTACGTGTGTGAGGATGAACAAATCCTGCATCTCTCTGAAGCTTATAGAGCCACACAGCATCAGTTTGAAGTATGCTTTTGCCAGACTTGGCAAGATATGTGGGATCACACCTGGTCAGTGCCCAAACAGGAGCACTCCTGTTTGGCACACACACGAGTCCTTTTAATGGTGAGCCATGGTGAGCAAAAATACAAGTTCTTCAGCTGCCTTTGACAGCAGTATCCTTTGCTGGATGAGATGCAAAACCAAGTTCACTTGCTTAGAACCATTAATGATCCCACACCATTTCCAAATGGGCAGCCACAGTTTCCATCCCACATTATGGGCTTCGTTCATTTCAGCACTCTGCATTTCATGTTAAGGTTGGTATTGCTCGCTTTAAAATAGATATACACTGTACAGGTACAGTAAACCTGCCATTTACAGTATTACATTGTTGAATGAAAACTCTGCTTTAGGAATTCTCTCCCTCTTCATCTTCTCAGTGAAAAGCAGAGTAATGTACCATAGAGAGGAATGATGAAATATGCAAATATATGACCTAAGGAAAGCCTTCATTTTGCAACAAAATGTCCTCAAATCCCTCATAGGTTCCTCTCTTTAATCAAAAAAAATAGGCAAAAAATAACCTTGAATGACTTCAGTTAATTACAATAGAGTTACGATAAATGTACCCCATTATGAACAGAATTAGTAAATGAAAATTATTTCTTCCTAAAACCCAGATTTTCTGTAAAAGATTATTTATTCATTTTTCCACAAATTATATTGAAGAGAAAAATTTCACACCCTTCTCTCTACACCCTTTTATCTCTATTTCCTGGTTTTGCAGTTTTGTTGTATGAGTGTGTGCACATACGTCTATACAGAAATCAAAATCAGAACAAACTTTTGCAACTTCTATGTTTAGTCCACTGTGCCCATGTGGTCCATGAAGCCTTCAGAACTAAACAAGCTGCAGAAATCTTGCATTCAAGTCTGACCTCTATCTACGTCCAAAGGGTTTTCTATGCAGTTTTGAGCAGTTCTTTTTAAAAGACTGGTTGGAATTTTTTCAAAATATTTCTGCAGTACTTTAACCTCTTTTCACTCAATAAAGCTATTAATGATGCTCCTTCATATTTTAATTTCCTGATATAAAATGGGAACTTCTGCAGCTAGAATGTTATATCAGAGATGACTGGATAGCCTCTCATATTTTCTCTGTGTGACACCATCATGAGGCAATTCTGGACTAAAATTCTACATCATAATTAAGAATTGGATTGACAGACTTGAAACTTTTTTTGCACATTGCTATTCAAGACTTATGTTTGTTGATACATTTTTCTCCTAGCGAAACACTCCATGTAATTCTCCACTGAAAATGCCCTTAAATCTTACACTGATCAATTGAAGTTCAATGTTATACTGTGTGTCCTACACCTTTTAAGTGTGGAATTTACATACCGTCAGATTTAGGGATGGAACCTCAGAATAAGTTTAGTGCAGTAGGTTTAAATGATGCAATGGAAAATCTCATGTAGCTGTTCAGTTCATCCATCACTTGCATGAGTTTCAGACTCATAGTGAACTGCAAAAGGAAATCTTGAAATACCTGTGTAAAAAACTGTGATCTGCCTCAAGAAATACATGACAGTGTGCTCATAGATTCCTGTGAGAAGTGAACAACCCCCAGTATGTGAGAATTAAACTGAATATTCCTTAATATGTTAAGGCCAGAGTAGAATTAGACAAAATAATTTTGGTAATTCTAGTTCCACTGCATTATATTGTCCCCATATCCCCCATTTGCAACTCCACATACCTCTGGTTTTCCAGCTTGTTTCTTTTTGTCCTTCTGCCTACATTCACTACAGCATGTCATAACAGAGAGGAGAAAGGTAAAAACTGTTACGAAATGCAACATTCTAAAAATAGAAACAGTTTCTAGTAATTTTGAACATTTTCTTTATGTGGAAAATAATCCAGTATTTATTGTCATTTGTGTAGCATAATAATGTCAGAATAAGTGCTTTGAAAAAGAAAAAAAAAAAATAGAATCAAGCACTAGAGAAATATTTCCTCCTTAAGCAAAAACTGCAGCTTGCACCTCCCTCTGTGGTTCATACGTGCTTTTCCCTCCTCCCAGAACATTTTTTTTTCCCATTCTACCTCACTGCCTTAAGAAACTGAGAGCAGGAGAGAAAGGACATTTTTCAGAGCAGGATATTATGAACGGAATCCCCAATCTTACAGGATTACCAGAAGTGTGACAACTGTCTTTGTTTCCTTAAAACTTACCCCCTGAAGTAATCTGTAAGTTTTTTCCCCTTTATCAATATGCCATTTTCTCCCACTGCTCTAAATAAAGCTGTAGCTAGAATACTTTCAACAAATATGGCCACCACCTCTCTGAAGTCTCTGCAGGTAAATATTAAATTGCCCCCAGTGAATAAAAGATCTGCTCTTTATTTCTGTGTTCCTTAAATACGGCACTGGGAGAAACTGGGGAAATAGAGCAGAAAAGCAGGCTAGAAGAGAAGAAGCAGGGAACAATGTAATTGGGTAAGGTGTCATGGGAAAAAGGGAGAAGGACAACATGTGGTAAAGGAACTGAAGGATAATGAAGGATGTAGTGAATAAGTAAGAAACAGAAAACTTGGAAGCAAGAAAGGTGAGAAATAAACACTGGAATGCAAGATGGTGGGAGGAGTGGGGGGCGGAAATGCTAAGTCGTAAATTTACTGTAGAAAGGTTGATGTGGAGATTTTTTTAATAATTGTGGGGGTTTTGTCAGCCAGGGGTACTCCTCACATTTAAGTCAGTTTAAGACTAAATTTAACATTACTAGAAGAGTAGACTCAGAAAGTCCAAGTAGTATCAAAGAGCAAGACTTACACTTCCTTTTATACCCAAAGCTAATATTAAAGAAAATTGGAAAGTACAAAAAATTTAGAGACAAAGATACAGTGAAATCAATATTAAGACTAAGAAAGTTCTGTACAAAACACATTATAGGCCGAAAAATCAATTTTGGAACTTTCAAATGCACTGTAATGAAATATTGCAGACAAATGGAGGAATACTCCCAACCATGAAGTGTGAAATACCTCCTTTATATATATAAAGAGCTACAGTATTCCAATAACTGAGAAATACTTACTTTATCAACTAACATTAGGAAGACAATAAAATATCTCTATACCATATCAAGTTATATTACAGAGACTGGTAAATATGTGCTTAGAGAGTATTTGATGAAATAACTACTGGAGAAAGAGAAACAAAATTGCCTGAACTGGAAAAAAACCCCCATATACTTGTTTAACTAACACTAGGAAAACTGTGAAATATAGTAGTGCACTTATGGAAATACAATGAACTGAAAGAAATACAAAATCTAATCGTGCTTTCCCTTAAACTGAAGTGATACAATTCAACAGAATGCAGTTATTCTGGATCCACTCACTGGTAAGCAAAAGAAGAATTTCTCTCATTTAGTATATATTATTTAGTCTCCAAGAAAGAATAAAAATCATTTTAGAAGCTAAAAACACCTGCTAAGCATACAATAGAGTTCACTTTTGAACTCTATTTTAATGGTCTCTCCAGGAATCTCCTTCTGACAGCTAGACTGTGGAAAGTCTGTGGAGCAGCTGAACTTCCTCCAAAGAGCAATTGTTTTTCTTAAGCAAAAGTTACTGTTGTAGACCAAATACAGTCATTGTGAGACTGTCTTGTGTGAGCCTTACAATGAATTAAAGTGTCGTATTTTGTGGCAGTGTAAATGGAAGTGAAAGAATGCATTCATAGGGGGACTGTTCTATATGCTGGATCTGAGCTCTGGATGTTGTACCAGGATAGAAACCTACAGTGAAAAAAATTATAATTTGAAGGCTATATTGTCAGCTCTGGTAATTTTACTGAGGGCTTTGTGCTATGTGATTTTCCTAGACCTCCTTTCCCAAACTGAAAGTATTATGTGAAAATGTTTTCTTTGTCCTTTTAAAAAATACCTTGTCTATATTTGCAGACAAAACATTTTAAACACAAATTCTAATGCACAAAAAAAAACAGAGGCAAATATTAAAAATTTCCAAATATACTCTTTTTAAGATGGTGTCATGATTTTGTGGGAACAAACTGATAATAATCTTCACTGCCTATTTTTGGCATCATGCTTTCCTTCCCTTAGCATGTTATAAAAATTCTTACTTAGGGAACTTCTTATGATTGATAACTGGGCTCAAATTATAGGAAACACTTGTGTGGAAGTTGTACTAGTTTCTGTAACACATTATTTCTTATTAAAGACAGGGTTTTTTCTACTTGCAGTCATTGCCAAAACTGTGCATGTTTCTGCCTATATATAAATAATATGATCTTTTAATTTTACACTTTGCCTGTTGTGTTACATGATCCAATCAAGTGGCAAAGAAGTGGCAAAAAGTTCTTTTTCACAGTACAGTGTCTCATCAGACATGGATGTAGGCAAATCTATCTGACCTTAAAAAAAGACAAAGTTCACTATTAGACATGATTTCCATCTCCTTAAACCCCGCACTGTTGCGATCGAGAAATTTTGTGTCACAGTTCAGTTCTCCAACCAGACTGAAAGAGAGCTGAGACTGCAAGGGCAGCAATGTTCATTTGAATACATATTAGGCTTAACACAATCCACAAAATTCAACTGTGTTTGAAAAGACTTTTTAAAATCTTTATTTTTGCCATATTCATGAGACCCTTATAGAGCGTAAAGAAGCTGCAGTAGTCTGAACAAAGGGGAACAGATTTTTCAGAGAGAAGTGATATCAGTACATTAAGAAATAAAATAGTTTTTCAGGAGCTAACAGAAGAAATTAAAAACTGAAGGTTTTTATTAAAAGAGAGCTACAAGGAACAGTGGGAACACTGCAGACAATGTTTAAAATAATAATAAAAAATACCCCTAATCCAGAATTGCTTTACATGAGCTTCCTAATGTTGATTCTGACAACAGAACTCAGCTGTCCAAAGACCACTCACATACATATTTCTTCTTCTCAGGGCATCCTGATCCAAGGGACTAAAGCAGCTTTCAGAAAGGATTATTCAATTTCTGTCACAGGCAGCAACAGGATTTTTGTCACCTGAAGCACTCCCTCGCAATCATGCTGACGCAGAATACCTTGATTTCTCAGAGAATACATCTTATGGTAGAGCTCAGAAGCAAAGAGCTGCTTGTTAACCAGATGCTGGAAAACAGAAATCTGATGAGGAATAACCAGGAGCGGGAAATTTTCCCCTCAATCTCTTCAGCTGGAGATGGAAAGAAGATGGGAAGGAAGTCAATGGGCTTACCTGGATGTTTGAGGTCTTAGCTCTGCTGTTCCAAATTAATGCAGATGAATAGCCGAATCCTCATTGCTCAGTCTCCTCACTGGAGTTGCCCCTTTTCAGGCAGCTCAGCAGCCACTGTGCTAGCGCAGGATGAAAGTGCCCTGTAGCAAGTGGAGGAGAAGTCACCAGGAGCATGGAAGAGCAAGGCTCAGGTCCCTGCTTCACACTGTTTTAATTGCACAGAACAGAACAGGTCCCCTGAAGTAGAAAGAGCTCCCTCCAGAGAAAACTCAAGATATGCAAGGGACGTTTGGAAGGTCAGAATCTGCACCTCTGGTCAGAACCAGGCCAGGTGTTTTTGATAAGCTTCATTGTCACACCAGTGTTGACTAGCTTTGTAGCTTTTGTCACTATATCTACTCTGAGCCTGCAAAACCATTCTGCAAAAGGTAGGATGAAAGAGAAAGTTTCCACTGAAAGTTTTAGATTTGATGAATCATTCTGCTATGATGAAAAGCCATTTTGTCACAAAATTCCTGGCTAGCTCCAGTGGTGATACTATTGTCTAGCGTAGCTGTCAGACAGCCCTCCTAATTAAGCTATTTTTGTAGAAGACTCTGGGTATAGTTTGTGAATCACAAAGCTTGTGACTCTAGTTCCACATCAACACTGGGAAATTCTCCCAGAGGGAAATCATAATACAACCCAAAATTGCTATATAAAGCATCTACTCTTCCATATTGGAACAGAATGTTCCAATATCATAGCAGCCTTTCAATTCCCTGAAAATACAGAATAAAAAGGAGAGGTCTTTGTATGATCAGAGAGGCATTTGATCAAAGCTTTTCACGTGTTGCTGGACACAGAAGTACTTCATAACATAGCACTTAGGCATATTCATGTAAAACTTCAGAAAAGGTAAAATGAGCAGTAAAGATGTCTGATGCTTATTTGAAGTGCAGACAAGGGATGTGAGACCATGCCAAACCATCATGTCAGCACTGCCGGGGGTTTGAGTTGTTCCTGACTTCTGCATCTTTTTTTCTCCATTAACACTTGAGTGATAAAGCAGAAAGAGGTTTTTGGGTGAATCTAATGTTACCCTCCAACTCTGGTGCACATCATCAGGAACAAGTGTTGGTTTGCCATAATGCCACCTTCTCTGGATTTGTGTCTTGCCTCAGGTTTGTTCCTGCTTTCAAAGTGGCTGGCAACAATGATTTTGAAGTATTACTTCAATTTTTGTCATCATGCTTGTTGTCCTTCTCTACCCAACTCTTTTTCCAGGGTCTCCATCAGCCGCTGGGAATAGGTCATCCATGTGTTCCTGGTTCACAGTGCAAACTTCATGGGACTACCACTATTTTTTTAATCTGTTTTGTCTCTCTTTTTAAAGGATCGTATGCACCTCAAAGAGATAAAAAAAGCTCAGAAAATAAGAAAACTCTTAAATGAACAGTATGCCTGCACTGGTTTTGTCCATCTCTACATCTTGCTGAGAGACTTCTGTCAAACTGTCCAGTCATGCCAGTGCGATGCACACAATCAACAGCATGGTGGAAGCATGCACATCACATGTTGTGTCTGAAGACTTCTCAGGAATTGATCAAAATCAAGACAAACCTTTTTATTAGTATTCATTACTTTCTCTTTTTCAGTCTCTTTCAAATTTTGCCCTACTGGACAAAACGGCACAACCTAAAGCTAATAATCTGAGATTCCAAATTTGTCATGCAAAAAATAATTCCTTGAAAATACTTGCAGCTTCCTCCAAGCCTCTTATTTCCTCTTACTAAGAGAGCTACCAAGTCAGAGGGAGGTGATGAGAGCAAATTGTTAAAAAAGGGAACAGTACACCACCTGGCATCCAATAGTGTGTGCTGAGCTTGGCATTCACAGAGGAGGAGAAAAATACACACAATCTCAACATGTATTTCCAAGTGATGATATATAATGTTTTATTGAAACTGTTCATAAGAAGAATATATTAATGTATGATGCCTAGCTTCTCATTAAATAAAAGTGCTTGAAATTTATAGCCTGAAAACTTGAACTTTGAAACAAAAAATATTCAAGTGTGGGAACCTGAAGTTAAGAACCCAGAAGATCTCTAGATGTTCAGCAACACAAATGGTCTCTTTCCTAAAGAAGAAACTGAGGATGCGAGTGAGGACAGAGGGCACCAATCAAGCTCTCCTATTTTCAGTTTCTGCACACTCTTCTTTCTTCCTGTAACAAGAAATTTACTTTTCAAATGTGTATACGCCATTTCAGTTCTATAGCTGAAAATGTATGTATTTTTTGAAAGCTACCTGTGAGTAAAAGCTGTCCTGGGCTCTGTGTTTGGATACACAGACTAATTTTGCATTTTTAACGATATCCATTACTATTTGTTCTCATTATAAGGAAATAACCTAGTTTTTCAACACCTGGTACTGCTATGCAGTTCCTGAAACTGTTATAGGTATACAAAAAATATCTGAATAATTTAAAAATTGAAGCAGTTAAATCTGGAGCTGAAATTTAAAACTCCTTACAGGTGAAAGAAAATTTTCCTGGAAGTTCAGAATCGTGCATAAAGTTGGTAATATAGCTTGGTTCCAGGTCTCTGGAAAGTATTTTCTCCCACATGAAGACTTCTCTGCATTTGGGTTTGTGTATGGATACACTACGATCAACAACTCCCTTTTTGATTCCATACACATTTCACTTCTGTATGCATTTTCAAAGGAACTTGCATTGACACCTTGCATTCAATACCTACAGACATACCAGGCTGCAAATTCTGCTTTCACATCTTGTCTCCACAATCAATCATATTTTAAAAGAAAATAAGAAGAGATTAATACAAACAAGTGTTATCTGAAGGTTCTATAGTTCTCTTGAAAATGCAGTATTATCACCATTTCAAGCACTTTTCCATAAATGTTACCTAATTATCTCCAACCAGCCAATTTTAACTCAGAAGCATTGGTTGTCTCAGAAGAGCAAAGTGAAACCTGAAATCAGAAAACTTGGCTGCTTTCAGTTGTTACAATAATAACAAAATTCATAGGATATGTGCTTTTAGAGAATCATCAGGGGCCACAAAACTTAAGAAGCAGCCTGGGCCTCCTTTTAGCTCGCACTGAATCAATGCACCTAATCAGTGACATTGTACTTAGTGGTGGTACCAGGAGAATTCTGATTGCTTTGACTGAGGGGCTTTTTATTACGCTTTTTTTTTTTTTTTTCTTAGATTTGGTGTTCATTCCTCAGTGAATGTCAGGAGGAGGAGTGAAATGCAGATTCACAAAGGCAACAGATATACATATATAAATTTGTACATGTACTTGCAAATGTAAAATCTCAAAATTTTTGCAATACCACAAGTAAAGCTTGCTTCACAGATTTCCCTAAAGTATGGTCTGATATAAATCCCAGATGCTACAGAATATAAGTGAATCGTGTTCTTTCCTTAATGCAGTTGACATTGCTTATTGCTGTACAGGAAAAATTTCTTGTTCTACATCATCTTCCTCCCCCCCAGCACTGTGCTTCTATAGACTTAGTGCTGTTGGAGCATTTTAGCTGTGTCTCTAATTTGTTTATGCAGATTCCTTCATTCAGTGCCGTGCAACTTGTGCAGCACAGCTCTCTAAGCTTGGCTTTGTGAGCTTGCCTCCCATGGCTGATGCCACTTAGCCTGCTGCAAATTGATGTGGATGGCTCTCTCACTTTGGAGACTGAGCATTTTCACCTTCACAGTACACTCAGCTTTCACTGGCCTGGGGCTTAGGAACCTGAGATACATTCTTAACTAGGAAATTCCACTTTGCATTGCAACATGCTATAATCATACTAGTGGACTGAAATTTCAAGTATCCTAGAAAATTCCACCTTGTCACTCTTCAGAAGGGCATTGGTTCCAAGAATTAGCACATTTCCCTCATCCCCACTTCATATTAACACTTGAAACTAAGTACAGATTCTTGCTCAACTGATGAAAGTCAAACAAGTCAAGTACAGCAGTAGCTTGTGCATGTTTTCTCTTATTAATTATATGCACAGTAATACTGTATTTATGCAATCACTTTCACATGCCACTTTGGCACTGATGAATGCTTATCAATGTTAACAACATGACAAAAATGACAAAAGCCAGGAAGTTCAATGGTAGGAGTGGAACTTTGCATTTGTCTTGTGCTACTGCAAAGAAAAACACAGGCTGTGTCCTAGGTCACACCTTCAGCCTCTTGGATTTTGTCAGCTGATGTTACAATCTTCTAAGCTGTGTTTTTATCAGTGGATTTCTTTGATTTTTCTCTTAATGACAGTAAAATTTCTGGTGAAAAGATGACACCCTTCGATGTTATGAGAGATGCTAAGACAGGATGATCAGATGCCTTCTATATCTGCTAGCTACTCTGGGGTGCTTTATGGCCTCTTAGTAAAAATATATGTTTATCATTAACCTAGGGTCATTTATTGACCCCCTTAACCTACAAATGTTGCTTTTTACACAGTTGACATCAATGCGGCATAAATTACTGAAGCTTCTCCCTGAAGAATTTGTAAATGGCATCAATTCTTTCACTATCTAGATGCCAGCTATCAGGGGGGAATTCATGTAAGAGTTAAAAAACATGAGGTTAATTGAAATTAGCCCTCAACTGAAAAAGGAGTCTTAAAGGAATTTTGAAGTTCCATTAAGTATGAAAATAATATTTATTCCCATGTGAGAGGCAGAAATTAATCTCACATAAAGAGCTGCAACTGTATTTATGTTTTTCACTTATCTTCCCATCTTGGTTTTCCTTCAACACCCTTGCCGTATCCTGGGATTTGTTTCTGTGCTGCTTTCCAGTGTATTTCTTTTTTTCACCTTCCTTTATGGTGGATTCCTTGCACTGCTCCATGAAGGAGAGTTTTGCTCGACAGTCTTGTCCAACAGGCTTTCTGGGGTGGGTGCTGCTAGCTGCTCAGTGAGCAAAAAAAAATAAGCCTCAGTCTTCTTCTGATGGGCAAAAAGCTTGTTTTACTGTCATCACATGCATATAAATTCACGCTTGCCTTTCTAAAGCAAACACTGAAATTTATGGGTTATGTTTTAAAAACCCTTATGGAAAAAGTTTACATGCTGTAAGATGACAATCCAGGACAGCTGACAGGCACTGCTAGAAAATGCCTGAGATTAGAGATTTCTGTGGAGAAAATTCAGCTATGGGAGAGCAGGAATTGGTATTCACCAGAGTTCTGCCACCAGCTCTGCTTCTGAAATAAAAATCTAAATTCCTCATGGGAGCTTCAAGAGCAGCCACAGACAACACATTTCTCTTTATAGTGCTCACTCCTAGAGGGTGGTTCCCAAATTGATTCCTGAGGACCAAAATAATACATGCTGTTGCCATCAAGATGGTGGCAAATTGCCAGTTGGCTTTTCCTCTTTCTGTCAAACTACATTTGGTGATAGAGAAATAAAATAATGTTCTTCCTTAAGAGTATGTTTCTATATAACCAACTGCTGTACCTGCTGAGATACTTCCCGGTCAGCAAAGAAAGGAAAAGACAATCCATGAAATCTTCTAACATGCAAACAAAGCAATTGAAATATTTGAAAACAGCAGTAATAACAGCTTACAGTAGGCAATCTTGTTTTCATAAGGGTTGGGTACCAGGATGACAGGCACCTCATGCCCATTTGGTGGAAGAAGTCATCTGCTGTAAGGCTACAAACCTCAGTTCTCCACAGGCACACGAAACTCACACTGCCATGTGATATTTTAAAATATACAAAAGATTGTGTTTTATATTACCCTTCCTTTTGTATTTACTAACAGTGTTGTCCATGATTAACAGATCCAGAAAGACAAACTAGATGGAAAAAGACAATTACAGGGGGGAGACATATTTTTTTGTGGGGCAAAAATCACTAAATAGCACTATCATGAACAATGACTTGGGCCACGGTAATGCTAAAAACAAGGATGGTATAAACACCAACAATGCAGTAATGCCTTCTTGACATAACCTTTGAGTATGACTCAAGGGAAACTTGTCCCTGGGGTTTTTGATACGAAGGGAACAATGAATTATGGTCAAACAAAATTGCACTTAGATAGTATTTTTAAGCAGGTTAAGGTTGTTACAGTATTTTTAGCCTGTTTACTGGAGGTGACTTAATGGAGATTTTCACTCTTGTATAGAGCTATCTTCCCTTTTCATTGTAACATCACTTTTTTCCTCCACCTCTGCTCCTGTACAGAACTGTACTGTCAGTTCTCTGTTCATCCTTTTATGTCATCTTCTCTATCTCTTCCTATATATGCATCCCGATTTGTCTCCTGTTCGGTAACCTACCTCTTTGTTTCCACCCTTTGTTCCATTTATCTTTCTGATGGCTGACATCATAGAATTTGACAAGACTAACATAAGCCACAGTGGGATTCATCTAATCATTATAAAAAATTTCCAAGTGAAAAAAACATTCCCAGAATATTTTAATCACAATATTTTAATTAATGTGTTACTCTGAAGGCATAACATTTAAGGCTGTAAGGATTCATACATTTAGCCTTAAATTACATTAACAATTAGTACCATAAACAGATAAGGAAATGGCACAGTATCACCAAAATGAGTAATTGGTTCCCGTTACAAATAATCCTTCCCTTCAGCAGAAATATACAGTATAGCCTCCATTTCTCAGATGGGGTTGCTTCACTGCTGTGCTGTTACTTTTTGTCCTCCAGCCCCTGTTGCTCTGGTTTTACAGCATTGGAAATCCTGCAGCCAACCTGCCTTCACCTGTATGCCAAGGTGGGAAATGTCTTATCATCATTTGTGCAACTGGCTTAATGTCTTTTGATCTCAAAATTTTCTGATAGTTTAAAGCAGAAGCTTTGGGAATACTCAGAATTCAGCAGTACTTCTGGAGGGACGGATGGATGAGTGGACCAATGTAGTGAGAGGAATGTCTTTTTTGCCATTGCAAGGCATGTGGGACTAATTAGTTTTGCTTATGGTTCTTGTGCTTGGATCTATGAATCCTTCAAAGGTGAGCTTTCATGTATGTTTTCTTACCATGGAAGAGCCAGGGAACATGAAATCTCTGAAGTCATTTTTGGTAATGTCAATATGGACTTTTGAAGCTGCCAAGGCAATGTAGTTTGGAGGACAAAAACCATTGAACAGAAAAACTTCAGTCTAAGAAAAACACTTCAGTTAGATATAGGAAGTGTGTTTATTTTAGCTTTTCTTCACTATTTGAATTTGTGACAATCAGTATTCATTGTAACCAAGAAAAACATTAATAGCAAAAAACTAAGTAATGTAACTCTTCTGTCACTAGATTAGCAGATTTCTTTATCCCTACTTGTCCTCCTGACTGTCTCAGGATCAGATTTTTTATAAAGCAAAATTAGAAATTTAAAAAATCACTTGTTATGAGATGGTCCAATGGGTGTCAAATTATGAAACAGCTGTTCAAAAAGCTGATCCAGTGCCTACTTGAGACAACATTTTCAAAAAGAGCATTCACCTGAAAAATAATAGAGCAATACTCCATCCCACTGCTCAACAAAACACATACTGCCTGAAATTTAAAGGCATTAATCTCTATCAAATCCCATTGAATCGATTGGTACTCAAGTTCACAGCCACCCATTCTGAGAAACAAAACTTAACTTTGTGCCAAAGTTCTGTAACAGTTTTTACCACAAAGCCATTTCATTTTCTATTCATCTTATGTAAATAAGATAGATATGCCTAAATGAGATAGATATTTTTGGTAGATATTAATATTTCTGTAAGGAATATAATTATTAAATCAAAACAACACAATTGTCAAAATGCCTGAAACACATTTGTCTATGACAGAGAATAAGAAGAATATAGAAATTTATTTTGTATTAAAAGCAGTGGTTTCATAATCTTTTTTATTAATGGTTTCCAGATTTTATAGTACTTTTTATTAGCCAAGCATCCGATTTGTTACAAATCAATGTGTTCTGATAACCACAGGAATCACACTGGCAATACTGAAGAAGTAAAAGCAAAAAAAAAGATGTTTCTAAACTTTTAGTAGAGGTTGAGGTAGAGATATTAGAGGTATTATCTCTAGTTTCTGACCAACTTTCATACAGGCACAACAGACATAACACTTGAAAAGAAAAATTACAGACAAGAAGTGAAGCAGGATTTATAAATATTTTCAGCTCCTACGCATTATCCCCTTCAACTATAAATATAACTATCAAAATAAACTAATTTTATGACAATGGCTCCTTTTATCATTACTCTTCTAACAATCTCCTCACCTACTACTCAGTTCTCAAAATCCTATCTTTAATCTGCTGGATTTAAGTGTTAAAGGAGATTTCAAACAATGAATAGCTGCTGTAATCCTTCAACAGAGTGGAGGGGGTTAAGTAGCACCACTTTAGTCATGCCTGAATTCTGTGATTTTTGAGCTTAAGTAAAACCTTTTAACATTATTTGACTATACCAGGTTGATTTTTTTTCAGTTAAATTGATAACCAACTTGCTGAACCTCAAATTGCTCCCATTTTTACAGGAACCATGCCAGGGTATTACAGACAAAATGGCTAAATTGGTTCTGAAGGGAACCATAAGCTGTTTAAAATAAGATTACATTTATTTTTTTAAACATCTTGTTTGTATGTATATATGCATGATTTAGAGTGTTGGTATTCTGTAATTTAACTCTATGATTTTATGCCTGCTGAACATTAGGATGCTCATGAAAATTAGGTTCTTGTTTCTCTTGTTCCTCTGATGAATGAAATTTCAATCAGTATTGTCTTAGCTCCTTTTAGCCTGCCTTGTGTTTTCATGTTAGCTATTTCCAATCACGGCCTACTATCTTATTTTTTCCTGTTTAATTCTCCCATTTGGATGCATTTTTATACCTTTCTTGCAACACACTCTCTTTCTTAATCTCTGCATTATATTGCCAATTTCTCTCCCCCTACCTGATATCTCTTAGAACACCCTTAACCTTTATCCTTTTGTATCAGCATCTCCACAAACTGCAGCAAAGCACATTCGAAAATTGCAAAGGAAAGCATAATTCCTAAGAACAGCGGGCAGGTATTTGTGAGACTGGAAAACAAGCTCTTCACTGTGGACCTGGTTCACCTCTGAAAAGTACCTGCTGGTGAAAATTTCTTTTTTACAACACAGCTTGCTTGAGGGAAAGCCGAATCAGCCCCCTTGTTGGATCAGCTTTAACGGCAGGCAAGATCAGGTAACACCTCTTGTAGCACAAACACAGTAGCACCTGCCAGAATTACACTGCACCACATCTGTGTTTAACTTGGAAACTGCATTTATCTACAGAAATTTTAGGCCATGTAAGACATGAAACAGGAAACAGTGAAATCAGAGATGATAGCTAGCAATCTTGTCCTTCCTTCCTAGCATTACAATGTTGAAAATATTGTGGTTATAGACAGAAAAACATGATTTTAACAGCAAGGTAACAAAAAACCCCTCTCTCTAAACATCTGCTTAGCTTAGCTTTCTAATTCTGACAAGGAAATGGAGGGTATGCTCTATTTGATCTCTAAAATGAAAAGAAGGAAAAAATACCTTTCCCAAGCAATTGGAAAATTCCTTTAGTTGTGGCAATAGAATACCCAGTTATTTGACATACAAGCAGACTTTCCCCTTGATATAATTATGTATCTAAGATACATAATTAACCAGTTTGTAAACTGATGTCTGAGCTGAAGATCATACTCACTGAATGCATATCCTTGTTTTGATACACAGTTTAAATGGGAACACCGCTATGTCTCCTACAAATTCAAAATACACACAACTCCTTCTCAAGTACTTTATTTGAGAATCAAGGTCTGTAAATTCAATGTCATGAGTAATTAAAGACTGTTTGAAAAAACCCTGCACTCATCTACACAAGCTTATGTACATCAGCATACCTGTCACACAGAATTAATTCTGCCAGACTAGAACAGAAAAACACGTAGTTATTGACAAGTAGAAAACCAGACAAACCTATAATCATTGATAAGTGAGAAAACAAACAAACCAGCAAACAAATAAACACAACTAGCAGTAAACTGTGTATAGCCAAACTGTTCACTAATTCTATCCATCCTGTCACTGTGGTGGGCTGACCCTGGCTGGATGCCAGGCACCCACCAAAAGCCTTTCTATACCTGCCCTCCACTGGAGAAGGGAGAGAAAATACAGCAAAAGGCTCATGAGTTGAGATAAGGACAAGGAGAGACCACCCAGTGGTTACCATCACAGGCAAAACAGACTGAACTTGGGGATATTAACTGAATTTGTTAACAACAAAATAAGAGCAGATTAATAAGAACTAAAGTAAAACTTAAAAACACCTTCTTCCCTCCCCTCTCTTCTTCCCAGCTCTACCTCCTCCCCTCAGCAGTGCAGGGAGACAGGGAATGGGGGTTCTGGTCTGCTCATCACAGGCTGTTTCTGCCACTGGTCAGGGAGAGGAGTCTTCCCCCTGCTCCAGCTGAGGTCCCTCCCACGGGAGACATGAACTTCTCCTGCGTGAGCCTATCCCAGGAGCAACAGTTCTCCATAAACTGCTGCAATCTGGGCCACTCCTCCATTGGATGAAGTCCTGCAGGCACAGCCTGCTCCAGCCTGGGCTCCCCAGAGGGTCACAAGTCCTACCAGGAATCCTGCTCTGGAGTGAACTCCTCTCTACACTGTTCTGCAGGTCGCTGCCAGGATCCTGCTCCACCACAGGCCTCCATCTGGGTCACAGCCTCTTCTCAGGCATCCACCTGCTCCAGCCTGAGTCTCCTTGGACTGTAGGGGGATCTCTGCACTCTCTCTTGACTCTCTGGACAGCAGGGAGACAGCAGCTCCCCCACATGTGAGAGACTGAAATGTTAATGGTTAATCACTCCAACAATTGGCCATTTGCAAAAGCAGCAGGTGCTTTGCTCACAAGGTGACCACGGAGGTGCAGCCGAGGTGTGAAGCCACCACAGGAGGCTACAAGCTGGGGTTTGAGCCAGATAAGGGAAGAGGTCGATAACAAGCAGATCCTGTGGACAAAGCATAAATGGAGATAGTGGTGATCTTATCCAAAAAAAAAAAAAAAAAGATTTTTTCACCTTACTCAGGTTTTTTTTTAAATTACACTATTATCTAGAACTAATTAAAATTGTTTTGAACTAAAGCAGTAAATAAAAAGCCCAGATCCTTATTTACCAAAACACCAGCAGTTTAGCCCTCTAAATCCCAGTTTTCTTAAGAAAGATATTTCAATACAAAATCATTGTTTTCACAATCTATACTGTCTAAACACTTCATTTCATTTTTTATATGACCACCCTATTTTCAGTTCTGTATTGATATATATAGTATCATATGCATATTTCAAAGTACACAGGCATCTCTTAAATGTATCAGGAAACCCCACCTAATCCTCATCCATACAGGTAAACATCACCAAATGCCAGCGATGAGATCAGTCAATAGAACAGTATCTGAAGAGCTAACATAGATTGAAACAAAGTTGCATACAAAATATACCAACAAAAGATTTCTCCACCCAGATTTGTTGTTGGCTATAATTAAGACTAGTAAAATTATAAAAGCAAAAAGGCTTGTTTTTAATCCTCTATATCACCACCTGGCAGAATATGAAGATATTCAGTGCATCACCAAACTAACTTTCTTGCTGCTGTTGTCATAGGGGTGTTTCAGCTTATTTCAGATCATCTTCCCATCCAGCTTTCACAATATCTGCAAATAAAGACAGCATTGTCCAGGATAACTAAAAATCATGACCTTTATACCTCATCTGTCTGCAAAATAGACACCTTGAAGCATTAACAAAACTAAGTCCTAAATTTGAGCAGCCACTTGAGAGGTATCATACACTGCAGTGTCAGTAGACTCTTTGATCTCTGGTGGCTGAGAAGTCAATAACTCTTTCTGGTGGTGATTCTCCACCACCCCAGGAGGCATGCACAGAAGGGACAGCAGATGTAAACCTAGAAAGTGACTGAGAAAATAAATCAGGAGAATGGGCCTCTCAGCTTACCCAGCATGGCCAGCAAGTCATGTTTGCAGCATCTTTATCAAATCACCAGTCATTTATTTGGGCTGGAAACAAAAACTGATTTGACTACTTTTCACTCACTGGCCATTCTTTAATGCTGATTTTTTTTTTTTTTAAATTTCAGGTTATATATATGTTTTCTTAGAATCTTTCTTTTTGATGTTGTGTGAATAATCCAGTACTATACACACTTATTGATGACTTCCATTCATGTAGCTCAGTAAATGGTAGGCTTGATGATTTTAGAGATCTTTTCCAACCTAAATGATTCTATGATTTCCAGTTTATTTGTGCAAATATCTTATTTTTCATTGTCAAGTATTAAGGTATGAGGGACAGATTTGTTCAAAGCGACCAGAAGATCTTTATCCTTTGACAGTGTAACAAATCCCTTATTCTCAAATTACTCAGCAGGCCTATCTTTTTCTCATACTTCCACCTGGTGCCCTGTAACATGCTGGATGGATGTGAGGAGCATCTTCATTTTTAACAAGATTCCTTTGTTCTGTTTTAGTGTGCTCAATAACAAATACCTTGGTGTGTTCCTAAACTTTGCAGTGAACTTCAAAGTGAAAAAAGCTCAGGCATACCTTATCTAGCACTGAATACTGTAGGTCTGATCAGCATTTGTAGAAGAACTTTGTTGGCAACTGATCCCATGACCTTTCAGGGGTCTAAGAAACACTGTGAAATATCACTGGTGTGATAACTCCATGCATAACATATCAATAGAAAGTGAGAAAATCATCAGTGCTTGTGTGAACCAAACTGAGTTTTTCACAGCTCAAACAATCCATAAAGCTTTCTCTTTGATGTTTTAAGAACTTTTCACCTCTTTAGTAAAATAAAGGCTCAAAAATGGAAGAAACTGAATTCCCTCTCTTTCTATCTTCATATTTTTACACTTGTGTGCTCTGCCAGAGCATTTTTGCACTGAGTGATACAGCGCTGAACTCTCTCACACTTTCTGCCCACCTCATACCTCTGCCTACGCTTCCATCTTGTTTTCTGTTCACAGTCAACATAGTAGATCAAAAAAGCAAGCCTTTTTTCTGGAATTGTCTGAAAAAAATGCCATCATCCCATTGAACATCACTGTGGTACTTTTTTTTCCGTGAATGTGTGCGTGTGTGCTATATATGTGTGTATAAGTCTCATACACACATGTGCAAGTGCCTCATGCATACTCCCACCTCTCTGAAATCAGCAGACTTCCATCTCATAGTTTGGTGAGTTGAAAAATATGTTAGTATTGATGTCCTTCTGATCTGTGAAGTCAACCATTTCTGCTTGGCTCAATTGTTTTTCTCTTTCCCACAGCCCATCTAACTAAAGCAACAACAGTTAGAGAGAAAGCAGATGAAAATGGGCTGGACAAACCCTGCTACTTGAAGGCCAGCAAACCCTTAACTCACAAGAGTCTGCTCAAGAACCCACAAGGTTCTTTATCAGTTTCTTTATAGCTTTTGTAACAGGACATCTGATAACTTGCTTCTCTGCCAAAACAGAGTGAGATGTGAGGTTCTTCTCAATCTGTTTTCAAGTGATTTAAGTCAGTCTGTGAGGATCCCCATCTTCATACACAAAGTTATCTGCTTTCTCAGCACTCTGAACTGGGGAAAGAGAGCGCACAGGTGGTATCTTTTCTTCTGCCACACGCTGGGAAACAAACGGAGGGGAAAATCAGAAGAAGCAAACGTTACCACAGCCCCACCCTCCAGAGGTAATTGGAAATGAGTCAATAGAGAGACTTAGTCCTGTACATAACCCTTCCTTCTTCACAGGGCATCTCTACTGATCTTTAAAAAATGAAGTGATCTTTAACTATCAGATCCTGTTTCCAGCTTTGGTATCTGTAATCTCTTTCTCTCTCTCCCAATATGTTTGTGTGTGTATGTTGTTGGAATTTAACTAAATCTTTGGGCTACTTGAGACAGGACTGCTTGTCCTGTGGCCTGTTGGTCACTGGCTTGCCTAAAAATTATAAATGGCAGAGTAATGATGCTCACATACTGACCAGGATCACTGGGTCTTTGGGCAGCACTGAGGAACCAAAGTTCAGGTCAGTTTCAGCAACATCAATTGGTTGTTACTAACTTTACAATGAACAGCAGAGGTTAATGGAAAGGGATAGGAACATTTTCCTAAAAATAAAAGTGAAGCAATAAAAGGAATGGTTGCAAAACAACAGCAAGCCATACAATCAGACTAAAGCTTAACTTAAATTCATAGAATATCCTCATTTGGAAGGGATCTTCAAGGATCATCAAGGCCACCTTATGACTCTACACAGAACAACCCCAAGAACCACATTATGTGCCAGAGAGAACTTACCAAAAAGTTTCCTGGGCTCTGGCAGGCTTGGTGTCATGGCCGTTTCTCTGGGGAGCCTGTTTCAGTGCCCAATCACCCTTTGGGTGAAGAACTTCTTCCTAATATTCAGCCTAAACCAGGCCATTCCCTCAGGTCCTGTTACCACAGAGAGAGATCGGTTCCTGCTCCTTCATTTCCCCTCACAAGGAAGTTGTAGACTGCAATTCCCCTTGGTCTCCTCTTCTCCAGGCTGAACAAGTCAAGTGACCTCTGCAGGCCATACATATGGCTTCCCTTCTAGACTCTTCACCATTTCAGTCACCCTCCTCTGGACACACCCAAATACCTTTATATCCTTCTTCTGTTGTGGCACCCAAAACTGCCCCCAGTACTTGAGGTGAGGCCACCCCAGCTCAGAGCAGAGCAGGACAATCCCCTCCCTTGCCCAGCTGGCCATGATGTCCCTGATGCCCCCCAGGACAGGGTTGGACCTCCTGGCTGCCAGGGCACTGCTGGCTCATGTTCAACTTGCCATTGCCCAGGACCCCCAGGTCCCTTTCCATGGTGCTGCACTCCAGCCCCTCATTCCCCAGTCTGTATCCACATCCAGTATTTGTCCTGTCCCAGGTGCAGAATCTGGCCCATGTCCTTGTTAAACATCTTATGGTGATTTCCCAGGCTTCTATTATGACAAGATGTCTATGCAGGGCCTCTCTGCCTGGGAACTTGTCCTGGGATTTTTTTTTTTCTTCACATTTTCCTCCATTTTTTTGAATAGTAATCCTCTATTTAGTATCAAACATAGAATTGTGAGCATATGAACCTATCTTGGTCTATTTCAGTATCTGACAGACAAGTTCTATTATAACAAAAGCTGTTCAGTGCTTTGCAGTCTCAAAAAAACCCACAAAGGCCCCTTCCACATCTGAGCTGCAAAGGACATCCCATCTGTCTGGTTATATGAACACTAATTGCTATCTGACACTATTTCCTTTTTGCCTTGTGGGGTGACTCTGAGCTTTTCCTCAACTCCTGACAGAACTCATTTATAAAAATGCACTGCTGGTATGGATGTTTTAATTGTCGTGTTATTCAAGACAACTTGTTTCTGTGTAAGTGATTTTTTTGGATGTTTCTTCCCTGCCCATTTCTGGTCCTCCAGGCTTTATAAGAATCTAGGGAACTGGGGCTTGTCCTGGTCAGTATTTAGTCATCCTGTTCCTCAGCCAGGAGTTGTCTCAAAGCCACTGAGTAAAAATATAACAGAGAAATAATTTTCTGAAGTCTAAGGCACAGGAGAGGTCAAGAGCTACAGCCAGCGGCAGATTCAAGGGCTGTGCCCTGGGGAGCTGTCTGAGAGGTCCTGGTTGTCACCTACAGCATCATGGCCTGCAGAGCCCAGTCTCCAAATGTATCATCTGCTGGCCTGCTGTGGCACTGCAGTCCCCTTTCAATACCAGCAGGACTCAGAGCATTTAAAATGAACCCTTGTGTCCTGTGGAACATAGCAGTCATGATGTACCTCTTTATTGCATCCTGAGTGAAGTTTCCCTATAAAGAAATATTGATCGAAGAAAAAAAACTCATAAGGATCAATGGTTTATGTTCCAGCTGTGTTTTATGTTACAATAACAGCTCTTTGGAGAGTTGGTGCTGAGTGCAAAGTAATACCAGTAATTCCTCTCCTGTTGGATCATCCTGTACCAAAGTCTTCACCATTCTCACCATTGACTCATGGACAGAAAATAGCTATTGTGCTCTCAGGGGACAGTAAAAAAAAAAAAAAAAATAAAAAAAATAAAAAAACCCAAAAAAACCCAAAAAAACCCCACCCAAAACCAAACAAAAAACCACCGGGGAGAAGGCAGGGGGCAGAATATGAATAGGAAATCTGCTCCAAAGAACAAATGCTCCAGAAGTGCCAGTGTGTGCTGGGGAGGAAGTGCCAGTCTGTGCCCAGCCATTCAAAGTTCAGTAGCTAGTAGTTAAAACACTACTAACCTAACCCATCAATGCATGGCAGAAGCTGCAGAATGGTACATGCCTGGGTAGTGGTGGGAACCCAAAACTCCATTGCTTTGAGCTTGACATGCTTGCAAACACACAGCATCCCTGCTATGCCTCTGTCAGTGCTTTTACAATAGCAGAAACCTCCTCAATTTTAAGTACATGAGTACAGAGCTAGTAAAGAATTGTTTGCAAAGGGATTTAATTTGCATGTCTCCATTATTAAATATTATCCATATAGAATGCACATGGTCTTTCCTATCCAGGGAACAATAGGATTTCTTTCCATTCAGGAAGAAAGAGTTTTCTTTCAAAATCTTAGTCTTCTTTTTCAAGCACCTCTCCCAGGCTCTGTGCCTCTCATTCCCCCTTAGACACTTGTCCTTCCCTGAGGTGAGCTACTCCATGCTACTTCCTCTTCAGACCAATTTCCCCTGCCCCAAGGAGCTTATTATCCTCACACACCTCACAATGCTGTCTAAAGCCTGCTGCAAAAATCCCCAGTGCGAGCTGTCTCCATCTTCTCAGCTGCCGTGCAATGCAGCCACACTCCACCACTGCATTCACCAGCTTGCTGCATTTCTGATGCAGAGCCAAAGAAGAGTTTGGAGCACAAGACTTATGAGGAGCAGCTGAGAACGCTGGGGGTGTTTAGTCCGGAGAAAAGGAGGCTCAGGGGAGACCTTATCACTTTCTACAACTCCCTGAAAAGAGACTGTAGCCAAGTGGGAGTCAGATCTCTACCTCCAAATAACAGGTGATAGGACAAAAGGAAATAGGCTCAAGTTATGCCAGGGGAGGTTTAGTTTTGATATTAGGATTTTTTGTTGTTGTTGTCAAGCTTTGGAACAGGCTGAAAGGTAAGTGTTGGAGTCACCATACTTGGAGGTATTTAAAAGATGTGTAGATGTGGCCCTTAGGGACATGGTTTAGTGGTGGATTTGGGTGGTGGGTTAATGATTCCACTCAGTGATCTTAGAAGTCTTTTCCAACCTAAATGATCCTATGATCCTACAATCACACCAAGCCACTTCATTTTCATCTATTATGTGCATGCAGCTTTGTCATGTCATTTGGGCCAAGAGACACCACACAGTGGGCACAGAAGGATTAAAGAAAACCTCAGTATGCCTGGCGAAGCAAATCCAAACCCACTAAAGGATCTTGAAGTCTTAAAGGAGTGGCCCTTCAGATCAGGGGTGATGGAAGGACTTTGTTCCGCTGTATCCATTCTGCAGGGATGATTATGACTTTGACACTGAATGCATTCACAAAACCCACAATTTAAATACATTTTTAAAATGTGTCAAGGATTTATAGACTACTGCTTGAGAGAACTTCTAAACTGGGAAAAGGCAGGACTATTTTTAACGTAAAGCCATTGCTACCTAGCAAGAAAACACTTTGTATTCATATAAAGTATGTATTGGGTGTGAGGTTTTATAAATTGTTTAGTCCTGTAGCCTTAAAAAAAAAAGACAAAAAGACAAAAAAAACCCCACAAAACAACCCAACCCCCCCCCCACCCCCCCACTCCCCAAAAAAAACCACAGGCTACTTTGAATGCATTACCAAGTATCCTGTGGAATATTTCACATAAAAGAAAACAGATGTATAAATGTAAACAGGCTAATTGTATGCAGATATAAATTATGCATGTTGGTCTTATGAAAAAGCATCCCTGATTTGCAGGGGTCTTACTCAGCAGCTTTGTGTCTTGTCTAAGGGGATATTTAGTATGGCTGTGATGTGCAGAATTTAAAATAAAACTGAATTCGGCAGAAGAAAAATACAGTCCAACTGTGATAAGACTACACTGTTGGGAGTATGAAGTGTTTATTTTATTTTGCTTTATATTTTATTTTATTTTATTTCAGTTAATTCAATTTCACTTCATTTTATTTTATTGTATTTATTTTGCTTATTTTGTTTTGCTGGCTGTTCTGCTCATTAGCTCTGTTAACATGTGTATGCCTGCCCACAGATAGAGCCAAGTAAAAGATTGTGTTAAGACTTAACGTTTGCAAAGGGATTATGGTTATTTTGATGTTTCTTAACAGGGATATGTAAAATATTCTCAAAGTCACAAACCTTTTCATGGTTGAAGCACTTCTGATTAGTCCCAGACACGAGCAGCCTGGGCTGCAGAGGTGCAGAGCAGCTGCAGTTCCCACCAGCCACCCTGGGGACCACGTGGAGCCAGCACCTGTGAGGAGCCTGGCTAATCAGGACAAATTCTAGAAATGGTTGAAACAGGTCCCTGCCCAGACAAAACTGTGCCACTCATTGTCTTTTACCCCCAGTCCTGCAGAATTTCTCTCCTACAAATAACAGCAGCAGCATATTTAAACTCAGGCTGCAATATTCATGCTGAGGGATCCTTCAAAGTGGGAGTAGGATTATGTATCCCTTGGATACCCCCTGTGGGTATGACTCACGTCTGTATTTCCTGTCTTTCTGGCATGGATTAGGGAAGTGATGCTGAATATGGAGGCACAGGCAAGAAGGTTAATCTGAACAAGTCTGTTACAAAGTAACACAGCTGAGGTGGAACCAAAACTCAAGGAGCTCACTGCAGTCAAGTTGGTGTGACTGGTAACCTTCACCCTAAAATTCTGGAGGAATTGACACAACTATTCAAAAGGCCGGAAGCTATGATTTTTAATGAATCTATCAAGCCAGAGTAATACAGACTGATTAGGGAACAGTAAGTGAAGGGGGGAAAAACATACTGATCCAGGCAATGACAGTCCCATCCATTTTCTTGGGATATGTCTATTAAAAAACAGATAAAAGGGTACTTCAGTGTTAAGTCAACAGTGTTAAGTGACAGTACAAAAACATCAAGACAAAGTATAAATGCAGAGAAAGAAATTTTTTCAATTGGAAAAAATCTCACAAAACAAAATGCAGTCTTCATTACCACTTCTGGCAAAATAGATGCATAGTGAATGGTTCAGTAATAAAATCCCAACAGCTTCTGACAGTGTGTGGTGGTACACAGCTCCATTAAGTGGAGCTACTGTACCTAGATATTCCAAGCATGCAGACACACAGTGTTGCTGTTTCAGAAAGCTGGAGAAAAAAAAAAGAAAAGAGCTATTTCTGACTCGACTCGTCTATTGCTTCTTCTGCTACATTGTGCAATGGGGCAAGAGGCACAGCTTGCATATTCACCTGCCATGATAAATTACATCAATTTTAGTCCCTCAAGACGGAGCTACTGGTGCAGAGAGCCACTAAACACTACCAGTTGCTTTATGCTACAGACATCAGACAGTAAAAAGCTCACTGTGCAAGTGAAACACAACCCTGTATCCTGGGTCACAGATGTGACACAGGCTGGACTCAAGTGTGAGAGGGAAGGTGGGATACTTCCTTCACTCATACATTGTAAAGATGCCCTCATCCCTTGCTAAGAATCGGTACTCTATTAGAATAAGCCTGGAGACTGCCATTGGCATGTCTTACCCTGTCAGCTTTTCCATCTCCAGCAATGGCCAGTACCAGCTGCTCTAAAAGAGCACAGAAAAAAAGCCTACAGCCAGCAGCTATTCAATAACAGGGCCTTAGGGGAAGTTTCTTCCCAAGCCTCATTAAGCGTTGGCTTCATTCTCAAATTCCTTTTGAACTTCTCAGATTCTATTCTGGCCACTTTGTCTGGTGTCTGCATTGTGGACTGGGCTTTCCAGTGAGGATTTTCCTTGGCTGGCGCCAGCAATTTCTGAGCCCACACTCACAGCTGGCTCCAGAAGTGAGCAGAGGCTGTGCACCTCTCTTGATCCAAGTGACTGGTGGGGACAGTCACCACAATGCAGATCACGGCTGCTCTACTGGAATGCAAGTGAAAGAGGATCTCCCATACCTGGTTCCCTTTGACTGCCATCAGCATTTTTCTCTTTTTCTTTGGGATGAAATTTCTTCTTGAGGTTTGGGGAGCAGGGAGGCGGAGCACTTTAAATCCCTTCTCAGACTCTACCTAAAGCACTCTGTTGTGCAGCAAAAGAAAGTGAGTTCATGTCTCCAAGTTCCAGTTGACAATGCAGTTCACAGCAGGGTGCACCTGGGCATTCAGAAGGCAGAAACAGAACTCATGTATAGGGAGAACCATAAATTGTTAGTGAATTAAGGCCCTAAGGGTTGTTTAAATATTGCAGTAATCATCTTGTCAGGCAAAGTCCCACATTCTGCTAAGATTAATCTGACATTCATCAGGAAAGGCACAATAGAAGATTATTTAATTTGGATCACACAGGACTGGAAAACTGGCAGAAGGACAGAAATTACCCAAATTGGAAACAATCTTCAGAGAGTGTGCCAGACAAGAAAAGCAAGCAGAGAGCAAGAAAGTGTGTATCTGTTTATTGAACACAGATACATTAATTGCAATGTATACGTACATACATAACCTTAACATAAATACTTGCACAAAACATAAAGGACTATGGAAATTTCAAGAGCGTTCAGTATTGGTCTAACTTCATTTTGGTAATAACTCCTTGAGATTCTGCTTTAGACTTAAAAGAGAGTAGATTGGGACTACTGACAATAGCTTCTGAAACGTCTCTCCAGTATCACTTCTGCACATTTTTTAAATTCGTCCCTCATATTATTGAAAAGGGAAGAAGCCTCAAATATTTCATTTATATCCTGGAGTAAACACTGGCCTTTAGGTGAATTACTTTGACGCCAGAAGTGCTCTCTTCATAGATCATATATTTTAATTCTTGAACAGTTTAATGGTTCAAGAAAGGTATCTCCTCTTTTTAAAGTCCTTTTTAAAAGTGACTGCATCAGTGGGCAAAGGAAGGACTACTGATGCCATTTAGCTGGACTTCTGTAAAGCCTCTGACACAATCCTCCCCCCAACATCTTTCTCTTTAAAGAGGGAGAGAGATTTGATGGGTGGACTGTTGGATGGATAAGAAACAGATTGGATGATCACACCCAGTGGATAATGGTCAATGGCTCAGATTCCTAATGGATATCAGTGACAAGTGGTATCCCTCAGAGGTCCATATTGAGATCAGTATTATTTAATATCTTCATTAATGACAGAAATGAAGGGATCAAGTGCACCCTCAAACAATTTGCAGATTATGCCAAATTCAGTGTGTGGCCGACACAACAGAAAGGCAGGATGCCACGTAGAGGGACTTGAAAAAGCTGGAGAAATGGGAATTTCATGAGGTTTAACAAGATTAGGTCCAAGATGCTTGTTAGGACAACCCCTGGCATCAAAACAGACTGGAAATGGTGCTGATGGATGAGAAGCTGGACATGAGCCAGCCACATGCATTTGCATCCCTGAAATCCAACTGTATCCAACTTCCAAAAGAAGTGTGGGCAGCAGGTCCCCTCTTTTCCAGTCTTGTGAGACTCCATCTAAAGTACTGCATCCAACTCTGGAATCCCCAGCATAAGAAGGACATGGACCTACTTGATGGAATACAGAGGAGGGACACCAAGATGCTTAGAGGAATGGAACTATTCTCCTGTGAGGGAAGGTTGAGAAAATTTGGGCTCAGCCTGGAGAAGGGAAATCTTCAGGGTGACCTAATTGTGGCCTTTCAGTACCTGAAGGAAGCCTAGAAGACAGACAAAAGCTTTTTATAAGAGTGCGTAGTGACAGAACAAGGGGGTATAGCTTCAAACCGAGTAGGTTTAGATTAGATATTAGGAAGGAATATTTTACTGAGAGGATGGTAAAGCACTAGAACAGGTTGCCCAGAGAAACTGTGGGGGCTCCAACCCTGACAGTCTTCAAGGGGCTCTGAGCAACCTGGGCTAGTGGAAGGTGTCCCTGCCCATGTCACAGGAATTGTAACTAGACAATCTTTATGGTCCCTTCCAAACCAAGCCATTCTATGGTTCTGCGATATGGTTCTTTGATTCTTTTGGCAACTTCACTTATAAATGCTCTCTCCAGCTTTCCTAACCATTGCAGAGTTTTTCCATATTGCTCTCGTCTTCCTATATGTTCAAGTGATGAAAAATTTCGTAACAGCTGCATATGCATTATTGGTTTTCAACCCAGGGAAAATAAAAAATAAAAGCACATTCCCCTGGATCATTGCCATTTTTTACCAAATAAGTGGCTTAGCTTATTAAACTTGTCAAACAGCAAATACAAAGAAAATGATGGTTTATCTTACTGATTATTCAGCCACTGCACACTGGTGTAGGTAAGTGCATGAGTGAAGCATTTATCACTGTTAACAAGATGTCTCTACTTTGCTTTCCTTTCTTCCTTTACCATGGAACACAATGTTCCCCCCCGCCACGTTCCCCACCTCCCCCAAAAAAGTAGAGTCCTTTAGAGAGGAAAACTTCTAAATAAAATATAAAATATTAATTGTTCCACAGTCAAATGGGCATATATTCAAAGGGTTTCAAATTCCCTAACAGTTATCTGCTATATTTGTAGGCTAGCAAATAGTGAAGATAATTTAGAGCTTTAAACATCAGCCCTGAATATAATCAATGTGAATCAGATTCATAATACTAAATTGAAGATATTTCATATGTACATTATGTCAGATCATGAATCAGATTTGTGTAAACTAAAATCTTGGAATACACAACCACATTCAAAATATTCAACCACAGCCACAGCAGTATATGATTATGTTACATATCAAACAGCCGTACTGTGCAGCAAAGTATCAGATTGAGAGACTTTTGATGCTTTCAGGACATCTACGGATCCAAGTTTGTACAGCACATTACTGCCAATTCATCTATACCCATCTGAGTAAATCAGTTGGCAGAGAGGGGCAGATTACCACTAATGGCTCTATTATGGAAAGAAGCTGCAACCATTAGCTATTTTACATATGGACAAAAGAGAATTTAATTGATGGCCCATCGCCCAGCAGGCAGAGAGAAATGATGATTTTCACCTTAATGCCAGGCATTAAAAATTCACAGGGCTGTGGAAGAAAGAGATGTTCATCCAGTCTCACCCTGCTTATAGGCCATTTTAAGTATAACTTGAGAAAAGCAGCACTAGGGGAGCTGTTCTGCTTTGAGGAAGTTTGAGTCATCTGGGAAAAAATTTCACACATTGTAGTATTCCAATGTTAAGGTGTTAAAAAGCCAATACCAGGGTCCTCTTATTTTTCTTAGCTACAATTTTAGCATTACCAAGTAGTATTCCAGCATTCAGCAAAAAACATTTTCTGGGTGTTTATATTAGCAAATGAAGGAAAGAAGGAGGATTTTTGGAGCTACAGTACATAACAGTAATAATACAATTTATTTTCACATACTTGAATACATGTATACTCATGTATTTATACATAATATTTACTTATTTTAGCATATATAGTAGGCTTGTCTGTATTTGTATGCCTTCAGATTTCCATTTACCAGAATGCAAAAAGCCATTTCACTGTAGTGTTTTATCTAGCATTTGCATTATTCTGGTAGGTCCAGCCTTACCTTCCATGTTCAACTCAGCAGCTTTTTCATATGCCTCTCCTCCCAGAAGATCCCTACAGACCTTGCTGTCTTCACATGTCTGCGTTTCTCACTTCATCTCCTACAAAATGGTGAAGCATGAAGCTGCAGGGGACTCCAAACAGGAGAAGCATTAACCCTGGGGTAAGTCACAGATTTTGCTGGTGAGGCACCTCTCCCACTTCCCGCTTTCCTGTAAAGGTAAAGGCTGCTGGGTCTGCAGTAATTTCTAAGATGTTCTAAGATAAGCTCCTCCCTCCCGTGCAAAGTCACTGCAGGTTATTAGTAAACTTTGAGAGGGTTATGTTTGTGACTAAACAGCACAATGGTGTAGTTAATGTATGTATATATATACTATAAGTATGATGTGCAGGGCAGAGACTATCCAAATAGAAAACAGCTAATGAGTAGGAGAAAGGGTCAAACTTACAAGTCATGTGGCCAGTGGCGAAATTTTTCTACATCCCCAATTGATGTAACAGGATAAAGTTAATCTGTCATGTCTGTAATTTGTATTTTATATGAGCAGTGTGGGAATTGCAAGAATATATGAGCCTTGTCTCTTTTATGCATTGTTAGCTAGAGTCAGGCTGAAAATCTCTAGCCAGGTTGGTCTGTATACAAAACCTGACTTGTCAGTATAGAACAAAGAGCAGATAGCTTTTTGAATTGGAGACACTGGAATAGAAATAAGACCACACTACTTACTGCATTACTTGTAAAATTGGACAAGGCAAACAGGGGAGGGAAAGTGTCTGCATGCAATGCTAGATGCAATACTGGATGAATTTTTTACAACATGCACAGAAAAAAGAACGTTGGTAAGCCACTCACAGAAATTTCAGAAGGAACAACCCATGGCCGTTGCAGAAAAGTGATAGGAAATGGTGAGGAGGGGAAAGGCAGGCTAATAATGGACTACTCCAATTTGTTTCTCTTTTCCAGTATTTTGTCAGCGTTCTAGAAGCAGAAGTTGCCTTCCTTAGTCCAGACTTCATTGCTTTAATCCGTAGCACCGGAGAGAAAACAGGCAACAATGGCTGTCAGACAACTTTGTTCCCGGCTCTTCCAAGAATCCAGAACATTCTCTAGCACTGAATAAGCTGTAATGGTAATCTAGCATGGGTCTGTGGCAAAAGCAGTGCTTGAGTCCTTGCTGGGAAGATTGAGGGAGGTTCAGGCCTATCCACACTCCTCTCCTATTAACTGTTAGCAAACAAAACCTCTGGGGACAGTTTTATTGGATGGTTGTGTGAGGTCTCTTGCTGTGAACCTCCAGTGGCAGAAACCAGAGCTTTCTCACTTCCTTTAGTCACTCTGGTCCTTTTTCAGTAAGAAAAGATTTAGATCAAAGTGAAGATTTCACCTCAGAAATAAGAAAAACTGGACCTATCCCTTTCAGGTAGGCAGCTATTGATAACCCAAACCCCACACAGTAGAGACTGAGATGGTGGGTGAGGGAATCATTGCTTCTGTTGGAGCTTGTCTCTCTACCAAAGTTCATGTGCACATTCCCACACAGCTGTAATAATTGAGTACATATTTGCATAACGGGAACTAATAACTATCAGTCATTTAGACTTTCTGATAAGGACGGATGCATCCACACTGCATCCAGCAAAAATTAGATAGAGATTGAAGTGTGGAGTTTGTTCTTTTCTAAAGAACCAAGGCACACATGAGAAGTGAAACTGTGTATTCATTTTAAAAACACTGACATCTCTAGAGATTTTTGACACGTCAGCATCGGAAACAGGAAGGCTGGAGAGAACAGCCAGCAGTAACAAGGAGCAATAACCATGTGCCCTTCTCCTTCCACTCTTCCTTTCTTCCCCTAAATGAGATATCTGATCAAAGGCTCTTGCAGAATTGCTAATGAAGACTTATTTTTTTATTTCCATTGAATCCAGCACCCAGGGGAGGAATAAATGGGCAAGAAGGGTAAATCTTCACTGGCAAAATGATGTAAGATCAGGAGTCTGCTGTGAGAGCAGTGCTGGGGAAGCACCTGCCACAAGTCAATATACCCTGATTATTTTCAACTATTTAGGTTTTGAATTTCAAGACTGATCTTTTGCATGTTTTATCAAGGCAGAGGTCCTTTAGGAACAAGCAAAGGTAGCTAGGACTCATCCTGAAAATAATTGTAAACAACAGGAAACTGAAAAACCTTTCAAGCTTCCCCTGGTCAAAGGTAGAATATTCTACCAAAAAAAATGTTATATTCCTACTGTACATAAGACAGATTCAGTTTCACTTGTATGATTTTGCTTCTCTGTCTTTGGCCTTGGATGCTGTCATCAAGGAGAGCGCATATAATCTGTGTTCTTCATAAAAAACTAAAGGACAATGATTTCCCTTATCACACTCAAGGTTGTGGTCCTCAGAATGAATAAAAATTGCTCCTAATTTTCTACCTGATTAAGTGAAGGCTCACAAGAAGCTTCTCTGAAGTGGCTAACATTATATAGGTACACAAATAAGAGGTACTAAGATCAGAATTTCTACATTCATGGAGAAAAAGGAACCTTTTTAGGGTATGTAAAATTACTGGAGTATTCTGTGTTCATTTCTAATAAAAAAGGGCAGGGCAGAGAAGTTGAATTTACTCTTTCTGGCCTTATATTAAGGTTATGCAGGTTAAACTGAAAAATGTTAATGCATTCCTATAGGCAGTTAATGTACGGTTTGTACAACCATTTCTTGACATGTAATTATATTGTATGTCTCTCTCTCCAATACTTTAACTTGACTTTTAATGATATCAACTGATTATATTCATCTATTTAGAATAGCTCTGTTACTTATTTCTCTGATTTAGCTGTTTATTTCCTTGTACAAAAGGTACATTCTTATGATATTTTGTTCAAAATCAAATGAATTTTTCACCCTGTCTTTTAAGTATTAGAAGAACTGCAAAGAAAAGTATTTAAAAAGATACCAGCATGAAGCCTGTTTAAGCAAATATTGGTTTTAGATTAAAATTTCATAAGTGTGTCCAACACTGATTTATACAACATTGCATAATATGGTTTCAAACTGTCTATTACAGGTTTCTTTAAACTATATAGACATAGCTAGTGATTAAAGGGGTTTTGTTCAAGTCCCCTGTTGGTTTAGAAAACTATGAGAAAAGAAGTATTCTCTAGAAGCATTACATGATTAGTCTGAGAATGCAATTCCTGAAACAAAATTCATACTGAGTTTTTGTAGGATGCAGCTCAAGCAAAAATAGTCTTCTACCAGTTATGTGAGCTGTATTAAAGCTCCATACTCAACTAAGTCAACCAATATCTAATCAGGGAGTTGGGATGAAATTTTCACCCCTGCTGGCTCATTTCACATGTTTCCCACTGCAGAGAAGCTTTCCTGACATCTGGAAAGCTGCAATGTACTGGAGACACCAAGTCAAAGCCAGTTGCCTCAGAATGGGCCAGTAAGGCACAATTCTGCTTTGTCAATAATGCAAAAGACTCATCTCTGATTAACTTCTTGAATATTCTTCACTGAAGCAAATGATACCAGTTCTATGGTTTTGTTCCATAAATTAATACAACCTCGGGGCTTCTGGAAACAAACCAAACATCCTGACTTTCAGTGAGCTCTGTGCAAGAAAACCTGCATGCTTAAGGGGAGCACACATCCTCAAACAATGAACACCTTTATAACTTCAGTGACTTACCAAAAGGCACAAGAGCTGAAGGGAAATTCAAGCTGCCACCATTATTTTTGACTGTTCCTGTTTAAGTACACCATCTGCACAAGAATATGTTGGTTCTGTAGCCACGGATTCTTCCACCACTTCAGGCCTCCTTTCTAAGGACAGAGGGAACTCCTGAGAGGGCATGTTTGTCCCCTGCATCCTGACAGCTGACATCACTAGATCTCAAATATCTTCTACAGGCCCCCAAGTTTGCCTGGATCTCAAAAAGTAAAAGCCTTTGTCTACAACATTGCATTATGTTAACTCGAGGGAAATTAAAAGCATGACAATTTGTCAGGTATATTGAATTAATTTGTTAAAAATAAACAAGGTTAAAAATGGAAAAGAGTGTTACTTCCAGCAAGGAAAGAGGAAGTTCCTGATTACAGACTGTGAAAAACAGCTCACCAGAAAAGTGTGCAAGCAAGGAATCCAATCCTACAGCACCCTTAGTATCATCCCCTTGGTAACACTGTCTCCTAGGACTTGCTGTGTAGTATTTCTTCCCTCAATACCTCCAGAGTTGGGAGATTTGGGGCTTTTGAGTGTAGAAGAAGATTTTGATTTTCATAGTTTCTTTGAAAAATCTGTGCATTTCTCTAATCTGCATTTCTCTAATGATCAATGTGCTTCACTGCAGTGTACCTTGAACATCTGCTTCACAACGGTGTGAATGTGAAATCCTTAAAGCCTCTCTAATATTGTTCCCTTTCATACAAAGAGGAGGTCTTGGAAGAGCCAATTCAGATCTACTTTTTATCTTGAAAATCAAAAAAGCTGTAGTTTTCAGCTCACACTGTATTTTTTTTCCTCAGTAAAGCTGTGGTTTCTGGGTTTGGGGGTTTTGTTTGTTTGTTTGTTTGTTTGTTGTTGTTGTTTTGTTTGGTTTGTTGTTGTTGTTGTTTTTTACCTCAGTTTGAAGATCCACCAGAGTTTAATTTTATTTTCTGTAAATCACACACAACATGGTAAAACTCATTGTAGTTTAAGGTTTAGTCACACCTAACTAGACTGAATGCCACAACTCCTAATAATTTCCTGTCTGCTTGTTTTTGAAAGTAAAAAGATATGTGAAAAGCTGTAACGTTCTTTAAACATAGGTTATACAAAAATCAAGACTGAGCTATTTTAACAAAATAGCCATTTGTCCTACATCTTTAAGATAAAAGGATCCCAAACAAATTGAGCAGAAGTAAGAGATAAAGAGGTCTTTATATCCTCTCACAATACCTGAAGAACCCCTGACAATGTAGGCAGATTGTTTCCAACTCAAATGCTGATCAAAAAGAAACTACAGAACATATGCTTTCAGGAATGAAGGATCAGTATTGACAGTATTAGTGGGAAGCGTATTAGCTACATACAAAACCCCCCTTGGGTTTTGGAACCTTACCACACCATTCTAATGCTACAGTTATCAGGATTCATTCTCATTACAATTATATGTGGTCCAAAGCAAGAAGAAAAGTTAAATAATTCAGCTTAACAAAGGCTTCTAGTCTGTAAGAAAAAAGATCAAGTTTGGAACATGAAGTCTGTGGTGCACTAACCTCTTTAAAGGTTCTGGCTACTGTTTAAAATATCATAGTACAAAATAATCTAGTACACCCTTCCACTCCATTCTTAAACCTGAGTAAAAGTAAAACATTATCCCATTTATTTATCTACAAAAGTCAGTTCTGTCTTTTCTTCCATGCTTTTGTTTTCCTATGAAATCAAGAGCAGCTGAGCATACAGGGCCAGGGAAGTTGCTTTAGTGATTTTGTGGATCGTCTTTTCCTTACAGATGAAAAGATACTAACACTTCCTTGCATGAAGTGTCTTTTTAAACTGTCAAAGATGCTTGATTAATCCTTGTTCTGTGAAAAAACCTTCATGCTCTGCTCCTCGTGTCTGTGGAAGCCAGCTTTCTGCTTCAGCACCTCTTTTATTAACCCTGATCTCACCATGCAAACAATACAAGTTTTTGCACTTCTGAAACTCTCAAATTATATTCTACGTTTGCATACTGTGAGAAAACTTTCATGCGTGATTGAGCCTGTTTACATTTTCCCCATCTGATTTGAACTGCTCGGATTTTGTGGGTGCCTCTGACTCAGTTTACAAAGATAGCTTGTCTCTGCACAATTAAGTCTTTCAGAGTAGCCAGAAGTACCAAGAGAGTGGAAGGGAAAACAAGGGCAACTCCAAAGGACAGATTCCTACTTAAAAGTTTGAGTTAAATTTCTTTCAGAAGTACCCTACGAATGAAAGCATAATCAATATGTTTCTGGTTTTGCTCTTATGTTACAAATCTCATAAAGGTCCCTGAATATTTGCTAATTTTTTAATTCATATGTTTGGTTTTGAGGCTTCATTTTTTTTATTTCTAGAATTCAGAATTGTAATCCATATTTCTTGCAATAATTCATTTTGGTTTAATTTGGTTTGGTTTTCTAGGAAAACTTTAAAACCAGGAGAGGAATCTATCTTGTTATGGCAGAAAAAAAAAGCAAAAAAAGTAATGGAAATCAGTTAATTGAAATATTCTAACAGATCTAAATATATTGTCCAAAATATTTAGTTTTATTGAGGCTGGAGAAAAATAAAGCATCTTTTCCATGATTGACTACCACCTTCTATTTAGAGAAAGTTCACTAATATAAACCAAATATTTGAAAGTCTGTTATGTTCACAATTCTAAAAACTTTTATACAAAACATATTTTAATCATAAACAATGATTTACTGAATGTTGCCCAGGTTAACCATGTAAGGCCAAGCCAAAATATTTTCTGCCCACTCTGATGAAATGAAGAAGGAATTTTGTTTCCCTTTCTTAAATCAAACACATTAATTCAACAGCTCTATCTAAAAAAACATATGAGAAAACACTCCTTTGTTTAAGATTTAAAACCCACAGAGCTTTTAAGAGCAAATAATGATTGTGCCAGATGCTGCACAAATCACATATGCACAGTTCAGCACTGATCCCTGCTCAGCCATACTTCAGGACAAATAAATAATATGTGGAGATGAAGCCTCCAAAGAGTCCCCTAGCAAAACCAGGAAATACCTGATTTTATATTCCTGATATTTCTAAGCACATCACTTAAATAAAATAAACTCAACCTCAAAAGGAGAAAGTTTTCTAGCTTTTCTTTCACATCATGAAGAAGAGAGGGCAAAATTCCAGTTTTCCATCCCACAGCAAGTCACCTTTAAAAGCGCATGCTTTTCCACAGTGCTAACTCCTGCTCCTTTAATTAAGAATGACAGATGCTCAACATCTGGAGAAAATAAGATCTGATTTAGTGGCTGCATTGCACTGGTGGAAACTTCAGACTGCAGGTTTGGAGTTACAGAAAATTTGAAGCAGATATTTAAGCCAGTTGAGCTGCTGAAAGAAATCACATGAAGTGATGACTAAAGAAACAACAGGAGAAGAAGCCTTAATTTCACTTAAACGGTATATTTCCATTTTTCATCGCCGTATGCAACCTGCCAGCCTGGTCATTCCTCTGTATTTCCCTTGCCATCTATGCCTGCCCTATTCTGCTTGAATTAACTGATCTTTTGTCTTTGCTCATTTGTTACATCTCACCATCGTATTATCACATGTATTTTGGTGGCAGATTAAATATATTTTAAAAAAGAGGAAGAAAACCTCAGACGCTCCAATTGAGTGAATTAAATAACATGGCACCATGCTGACCAAAGGTGGTTTTGCCACTCTTGGCCGTGAGCTCAAAAAGCATCAAGTCCATCAAACGTAATTTGGGCTCAAGGACCTTCAGTGTAAAGACATTTCCAGTGTCTCTGCTAGGGGACACTTTGTCAGTGCATGTGTGTTGGATGAGGCCAGCCAGGTGTTGGAACTGGGAAGGCAGAGGGAGCATGGGGAGGGTCTTCACTGTTACACTGTGCTAGATCCAGTTCCTCATCATCAACACTTGGGCACACAGACCCAACAGACATGTAGTGATACTTTCTGCAAGTCAATTCCATTTTGCCTTTGATGGTAATTGATAGATCATCTATCTCAAGCCAGGAGACTTTCCATAATTTTCTCCTCCATCTTCTTGATGAGAGAGAGCAAGAAAGTGGCTGGATGAGTGGCTGGCAGATGACCAAGGTCAACCCATCCCAACATGTAAATAATGTACTGTATCTTTCAATTGAAATGTAGCCAATAAAGCTATTCTGGTTTAGTCTGCTTTCTCCACAGAAACAAGCCCTTTCCTACCTTTGTACTTCTCCCCTGCTAAAAAAAAGGTCATAAAACTCAAGCAACACAGTAACAAAAACACCACAAGTCATTCTTGTGAACTGATTCACACAAAAAAAAAAAAAAAATAAATAAAAAAAAAAAGTTCTGTAAACTCATGCTTATCTTCCATATAGTAAAATATATTGAACAAGTATTGTGGGAGATATTTAGCCACGGGGCAATATCTACAAGTTACTGGCAATATATTTCGTGTGACTTTCAACATTTCGAAAAAGAAGCAACTGACTTTATTCAGACATAATTTTTCACTATTGTATAAAGCTAAGTCTAAAATAAAGTCTCTTCTAAAATACGCAGAGTCCATTCTCTCCCCTGGACTCTTCTGCCTTACTGAAAAATATTTCTTGTGTGCCTTTTTCCATCATAGTCCAGAAACCAGATTAGGGAAACAGCACTGGAAAAAACTAATCTTCTGGTATTTCCAGCCTGAGTAGTAGTCCAGGCCTCTGGACCCATGATTACCTGAACCAGTCCTCCCAGTGTGAATGTATAATTTTGGCTCTAAAGAGGAATCCCAGGACTATTGCAGGTGCCAGGAAAAATGTTTCATGTCTACTCAAGCTCAACCGCAAGCATAAAGGCTGTGGGGAGGAGGTATACATGTAAACTGAGGTGAAAATTATCAGTTCAGAGGAAAATTGAAATATCTCAGTCCTGTCGGAATAGAAAAAAAAGTGTACGTGGCACAGATTTGTCTACTGACAGTATTAAGGTCATGGATTTTAATTGAGATTTTCTTCAACTGATGGTAATTTCTATTTTATCTGATATTTGAGAGGTGGTTTTCTGGGTAGAAAGCATAGTTCAGCAATAGAATGAATCCTGGGAAGGCCATGGAGTAAACATTGCCTTTTAGCCTTTCTGGGATTTGACATTATTATTCATAAAGAAGGGAAATTGTGGGGTTACTTATTTTATTTAGCATTCTTCCTGTTTCTGATAATTGAAAGCCCCTGTCCAAACCAGGGGCTTTAAAGGAAAATCTTTCCAGACCAGTTACAATGCATAATACTACATATTAAATGTTAATTTTTATTCCTATTAACAACAATCTAAAATTCCGTTTCTTTACATTTCTCAGATTCAGTGGAGGCAAAGCACTTTTTCTTACCAAAATTTAAAATATTCCCTTATTGCTGAAAGAGCAGTGACAATTTATAAGATGCTCACCTCCAGAATTTGTTGTGCCACATCAATTTAAAACCTATCTGTTGTATAAGAAAGAGGAAGACAGAAAGGCAAACTACTCTTCGGAAAATGACTAATATATGATCGGTGTGTAAAAAAGCTTTGAGGTAAAAAAATAGTTATGTGGCAAGATATTTAACCCAATTAAATGTTTTTAAAATAACAAAATGAACCAGAAAGTTAAGGTTTGCATAATTTTATATAGGTAGAATTTTCATCTTGAACAGTGAGGAAGTTGGGAGATTTTTAGAAGTCTTTAATTTCTAAACATTTTCTTTCCTTTGAAGGCTAGTGTTTGAGTCATCTCAAATTTCTTCTTTCTTCTAAGATTGAATTTCCTCATCATGGGGAAAGCCTTCCCTGCTCCATGATTCCCATGCAATACCAGCTGTACTTGAACTGTTCATAATGCTTTGTCTAACCTGTCCCAAGAAACTACCCCAAGGGGAAAATCCCACATCCACCCTAAGCAATCCATTTGAGGGTCTAACTGTCTTCACAGATTTTAAAATTTTATGTGATTGAAACTTATTTCCCATTGTCCTACTCAGAGAAAATATGAGGCACTATTTATTCTTCTTCAGAATGAGATCTTTTACACACATCAAGCTGATTGTCCCCACGGAGATCTCCTTTTTTTTTTTTTTTCTAGGTTATTTTTGCCAAGGTCATGTTTCTTCTGTAGTCTTTTAGGTTTATTCTTTTTTTTCTCTCACTTTTTATTCCTGAGAATTGTGCCCTCTGTTACTTCACAACTGTTCTCACACCAGCTGCCTTTCTGCAATGAATTTCTGTGAAGTTCTTTGAAGGTAGGGTAGGAACTGCTTGACAGGCTGTTTGTCACCATACCAGCTTTCTAAAAGATGCTTGGGTATTTAAAGTCCTCCATCAACACCAAGTCTTTCATCATACCTGATCTCCCAGGCTGGGTGTTCAACGGCAGACTTCAGCATCAGATCACTCTTTGCAACCTTCTGTTATTGCCCAGAGATTTCAACGGGACTGTCATCCCTTCCATTCGGGACTTCAGAGCATGCATGCATGACCATGACACTTCCAGATTTGTAAAAATTCATGAAACCAGTACCAGAAAAGCCTAGCATTTGTCAGGGCTATCATCCTAACATGAATGGATACAGCTTCAGTATTGATGCCAGCCAGGTTTAGGATTGCATCAACATATGTCAAATTAGAGTGCATCTGTTACGGGCTCTTCTTTGCTGCTTTACTGCTGCCCAGCTTCCAGCTCCCAGGTACCACACTGCCTGCCATGTTTATGTGACTCCTTTACATACCAAGGGCTGTTATACTGGTGTAATTTATAAATCATCTGGTTTACAACCTCACAAAGTGCCCCATTATGTGGGAGTCAGGCTGCCGTGTGCTTGGATTGTTTTCTGACTCCTGCATTTGTGTAATGTATTCATTTCCAGCACTGCTGAACTGTGCTTAGCCATCAGAAAGGTGGTTGTTCCAGGTCATCTTATTGTACAATTCGGGGTTTTTATATTGAGAAAGCTTAAATAAGATAAATATTTAAGCAGGAATAGTGTAGCAACATTTCTTTCTTCATTATAATGCCATAGAAACAAGAGCTAATACCTTTCTTCCCCCCCTGCTTAGCTCACCGAAAGCATGCATTCCAGTGTAGAGAAAAATGGCAAAATTTCTTTATTCTCCTTAATGATAGCACACTAATGTGTGTTATCTGTAAGCGAGTTTATGTCCCTGCTGATTCCTATGGTTGCACAGTAAAGCATTGTTCTACCTTCAAAGAGCTGGTGATTTACAGACCATACCACACTCTCTTTTAGGACCCTGTTCACACAGGACACAACCCAGGTGGGGGTCACTGAAGTCTGGCAGGATGGAGTGCCTGTGTAAAGAGCTGGCAGAAGAGACCCCGTCACACAGCCAGATTTTATTTAAAGAACTGATCAATTCAAAATACTTTTACTGCAACTATTCTGTGCACAAAGACCCCTTGCCCTTTAAAACAGAGTATATGATATAAATTGAACATCTCCATTCCCCAAATGAGGGCATTTCTTTTTTAAAAAATAAGATCATTTGTAAGAGAATCTTGTTCAGTCATTTATAAATAGTCACCTCTGTAAACCAAGAAATAACCTTGTTTAAAAAAGTACCAACATTGTTGTTCTGTTGTCACCCGCTGGTAATTGAAAATGTGTTTCTGTCAGTTTCTCCTAAGACAGGATGTAATTCTTTCTAAGATCTTGATCTTAAATTGGCAAAAAAAAAAAAAAAAAAAAAAAAAAAAAAAAAAAAAAAAAAAAGTCAGTGATAAGGGAGCCAGAAGTTGTTACTTGTACTTTGCACTGGTGATATTGCTGCTGCCCTTTCTTATAATCTAAGACATTATTTTTACTGGCTCCTGGAGGGCAGCAGTAGAGTCCTAGTTTTTCATTGTTTTTTCCTCCTGAATTGGTATTGCACACTGCTTTGTACTGAAATGTGAAGACTGCATTACAAAACAAACAAATGCCCAAAATCATATAGGACCAAATCTTGAAGTCTCACCTTAGTTTTCAGATTTGTCATTACTCATACTAATTCAAAAGGGATTGTACTAAGCAGATCAGAGGAAGAATTAAGAAAAGCTCTGTGATTAAGGCAGGTCTTTATGATTAGAGTAATAACAAACCCTCTGTTCCTCTACTTGGGCTTCACAGATTTAATCTGATTTTGTTTTGTCTGATCTTGAGGAATAAAATAATAAGAGTATTCCTTGCACTGTCTGATTGATCTCCTGTCCCAAGAAAACAAAAACACCTATGAAAGGAGAACTAGATATGAATTGAGGCAGCACTGAGAAATACAGCTTTGTTGCTTCTGTACTTGAGGTGCCTCATGCCCAATGAGACAGAGGATAGGAGGCACCAACATCATAGTCAGGGCTCTTTGCATTGTCATGCCCATCTTCCCCTTGAGCCAGCTCAGGTAACAGCAGAGAAGAGGGGGGTTTTTTTTCCCAGAAAGCCCCCACAGATCCCAGTGTCTTCCAAAAATAACAGTTCCTCCTCTGGTGTAAGTACAGACCTCTTCTGCAGGATACGGACAATGATTACAGACAATGTCTAACAAGCAACCATGTAGATCAATCCAAAAGGAGAGAAGGGAAGCCAAGGGAAGGATCATAAGCAAACTGCATCAGTTAGAGAAGCTGAGCTTCACCACTACAAATCCAAGCTGAAAGGGCCAGTTTTGCTGGACAATTTGTGGTATATTAGTCAACTCACAAATTTTAGGCTTATAATGTCATGGTTTCTGGGTTTGTTTTTTTTTTTTTTTTTCCTGTATAATCATCACCACTGCCTTTTTTTTCCCCCTACCTGCCTTCACTACCCCCACACATTTTTTCTAATGTTTTTCAGGACCCTTAAATCTTTGCTGAATTATTTTCTTCATTGATAGTGGAGGTTGGAGAGTCACTCTTAGAATATTTTACCTCTTTTGGAAAGTTAAGCATTCAAAAAACACAGGATGTGATCTGACTTGGAGGCTTGGTTTTCTATCTCTCAGCAGAGTATCATGAAGGCAATAAAAGTTTCTCCATAACTCTACCAGAATATCTCACTTACATGAAAAGGTCACTGCAGGTCATGTGGGTAAGGCAGTTCATTCACTATCACCCATTCCACCCAGGTTGTCTTGCTGCTGAGAGTGTCTAGAGGCTAACTGCATTCCAAAGGAAGATTTTAGATGTGGACACACGTCCTTTGTGCTGTAGACTAGGACCAACGGTTCATATCCATTAGGCCAGCAAAAGAAAGCAATCAGATGGCAATGATTTTCAATCACTACTGGTTCAGGGTTAGATTCAAACAAGTGACCTGGAGGTGAAATGTTCCACATCCCATTACTGATCTTCTAAATTATTCTTCCCCCACAGATGAGGCTTGACACACATAAAAAAGTAGATTGTGAGGAATTGCAATAGAAAAACTGAGACAGTAGCTCATAATAGATGTGGATTTTGTAAGCCCTTTATGCCTAGGCAATATTGTTATGGTACAATGATAGGGCAGAATTATTGATTGTACCTAGTGGGTCATAACCAAGTAACCACACACAGTATAACCAGTTTATGAACTAATTCAACTGCTTTAAAGTGTATGGCAATTTTTCTTCATAAGAAGAAGCAGCTTATTAGAATTTCTATATTTTGGAACTATTTAAAATAAGGACTAGCTGACATAATCTGCTTCCTCAAAGCAGAATTTATTCCTGATTTTTTTTTTCTTCTTATAACTTCTCCAGTAACTCACTGATGGATAGAAACATTTTTCAGAAAATTTGCCTCTGGGGTGCAACCAAATCTGAAGATGAGAAAAAGTGCAGTATCTCATGGAGGATTTCATAGGAAATAAAGAAAGGGAGAAAATGAAATTCCAAAATAAAAAGTGCTATAGAAGATACTTTGGGGGACTGAGTTCAGTAAAAGAGGTAAAAAAATGCTTAGGCAGTTTCCTTCACGCACTGGACAGTTATCCGCCTCATTGGAGAGGAATATAAACATTAAATGAGAGATTCAAGGCAAAACAAACTCTTCTAAGGACTTGCATCATTCTCTCTCTTCCCCTGTCTCTGCCTTTCTGATGCTACGAGACATTTAGCAGCTCCCAGCAGGGCTCACCCTCTGCAACCCAGCAGCCTCTAGTCATGGACCAAAGGTGCCACCAGTGCTAGACCATGACAGACTGACCCAACTTCAAACAAGACCCAACAGCTTTGTGTTTGTCCAGGCTTGAAATGGTTTGACTCTTTGAGAGGAGGAACTTTTTATAGATTTGTGGGGTTTTATGTTTGCCTAAAATCTAAACAGAACTTCATGTTTAGTGCAGCTTTTTTTTTTTTTTTTCAGGGAGCAGGCAACCATAAGAAGTGAAGATCTAGCAAAGAATTTTTTCTTTTCAATTCCCACCTCTGGCAAACAGCTCACGCAGCACAGAGAAGGCGTACAACAGAGCTGGAGGAGCAAAAGTGCTCTGCTCTAAAAATATGTGACTGTGAGTGAAGCGGAAAGAGGTAGACAGGGAAGTAAGTGAGTGTTAGTAACACGTTTGAGGATCAATCAAGTGCTCGCCTTTCTGCTATCACTTGAACTGTGGTGTCAGTCCTACAGGACTTTAGACAACTGTTTGTTGGAGCACTTAAAAAATCCAGCACTTTCTCTTTTCAGGGATGAATGAAAAATAGCAACTAGGGGAAGAATAAATTGCTTATTCCACATGAGAAAAGCTGGCTGAATTTGGCATCAAATAAAACTTCCTTCGCACAATGCAAGATGGCTTGTGCACTGAGAAACCAGATGGGCTGTCAGAATTTAGATCCAAACTGACTTTGAGGTGTATTGGGACCTTAGTTATACAATTAAGTCAGAGGGAATATAATTCTTCACAGTATTATCCAGTCCATATATAACTTGAAGTTTGTCCTCTAATACTTATTTAGGATGAGCTAAACCATTTGTCTCTCAACTGACTACAGAAGGAACCCAGACAGCTAACTTGGAATAGACAATCAAATTTTGATAGCTGACATTAGGGGAGGTGGAATAGGTCTGCAGTATATTTCATATAACCAGTATCCTACTAAAATTTATTTTTCAGAATTAAATTTAAAGAGTGGAGGAGGAGAATTTTGCCAGTAAGGCTTGAAAATAGGCAGATACTTAGCAAGATGGAGACAAAAAATGATGTTCCTGCCTGAAGGTGACCCAGGGGAGACAGCTTGCATTCAACAGAAGCCAGATTGTATTTGGGGTGGGGGAGAGGGAGCAGGACAGGAGGGAGAAAAGGCTTTTAAAAGACTTATTCCATATGTGACTGAATAATAGAAAGTATGTCTGGAAAAATAAAAAACCACCAAACCATCAAAACTACCCTATGTGGCTGCACTCTCCAGCTAACTCAGTGAGTCACTGGAGCCTTTTAAGCCCAGTTTGCAAAGATTCAGCAGACCACATCTTAGACAGATTCACAGGAAGGAGTTTACATCTCTCATCTCTAAGCTAAACTTATGTCTGGCATAAGCATACCAGTGTTTCTCACTCAAATGCTGCCCCTAGTAGGCCTTCTCCCAGTAGTACAGCCTCTATGGTGTTATTCAGCACCATTGTTTATCAAAAATTAAATAAGTATGATTTAAGGAGAGGAAAGGAAAAAAGTGGATGAAAAGCACCATCCAATCTACTCAGTCACTCAGGGGATAAAAAATACTTAAATATCTGAAAGGCAGTTATATTGCACCATTGGTTTAATTGGTCTACATATCAGAAAATTATCATTTACTTAGCAAGGAAGTGTTTATAGATCAGAGTCAGGATATCTCTTGTGTTGATAATGTGGAGTAAGAAATGCATAAGCTTTTACAACCACAGGAAAGAAGACTAATAACAAGAAAGCAGATTAGGCTTTTACAGCTTAGAAACTATCTCCCAGCTACAGTACACCATTGCTTGGAAACAAGACTACACCTTGATAGTTCCTGCTTTCTAGAGGCTGACACCACTCATGGCTGCAGACAGGAGAGGAAATGCACCCACGGAAAGCTACCTGTGATATACTGGCCAGGAGACACTATACAGATGCTGAGCTTCTGCCTCTATTCCTGCCAAAGCATTGCAGGGTTGGACTGGGATATTTTACAACAGGATTTGACAGACAACTTCTACAATCTTTTACAAAAAGTTTTAACAACTTTTTAATAACTTCAGCTTTTCCTTCCATACTGTAGAGTCTGATAGTGATTTCAGCACTTTTGTGCCTGGTTGGACAGGTGTTGTAGAAAGGAGGAACAGACAAGTTTGATAACTTTCAGACTTCATTAAGTTCACACATTAAACTATGTGCAAATCCATGGACAATGTGGCTGAATGTTGACATGCATCTGTGTATTGGCATTGCTATTTGTAGTCAGTCAGCTTCAGAACAGTCTATTCAAATTCCCTTGAGTAATCTGCTTAAGGAAAAGCTAAATACTTGAAGTCAAATCCAATTACCTCTGTGCAGAGTGGCCATCTAGCCAGCACTGTCCATTTTTGGTCAGTCTGGATGGTGTCATACCACTTCTTTAAGTGCCCAACAGCAAATTGATGAAATATGCAGAAGCAGGGAGATTAAAGCATATGCTCAAGATGTTATACCTCATGTGCTTGCCATTGACAGCCTAATTTTTATGTTTGTGAATTTCGTGATCTTGTTCACCATAACCAGCATACAGATAGATGAAGAAACTAATGTTTGTTTATTTTCAACTGATGTACTTTATCAAAATTAATACAAGTTAGCACCAAAAATTGTTCTTCTAGAACATCAAGTGTGATATGAAATGAGAAAGTGAAAGCAGAGACCAGTTCTGTGCAGTCCCATGAAGGGATGTACCCTGTTATCCCCACTGTTTGTCAGTAGAAACTGGAGGGTCTGCTGAAATAAAAGCGATTTGAGCAACCGAGGGGAATTTTTCAAGCCCAGCAGTTGAAATGTGTTACACTGCCATATCTTTGTCTAATTCTGGCTCACAAAGCAAGCCCAGTGTTTGTTAAGATCACAAAGTACCCGGAATTTAAGAGCACAGAAGACCCAAAGTCCAGCCTCCTCCTTCCTGTGCTATGCTGCTTGCTGGGAAAAGAAAAATATTGGAAGGTTTTGAGAGGCTCCCCAGATTGACGTCTGCTGTTCGATACCCACCTAATGAGCTGCTTAACAACTGTTACCAAAATTAATGAGTCAAGTCACAGTTGTAATTACCATATTGCAGATCACAGTATTGTATTAGATTACCATGGACTTCTATTTAGGAATATTTACACCATGACGACTGTTTAATATGTGCTCCAGTGTTTCAGCAGATTGCACTGCCTCATAGCCCATATTTATTAGGCTAGGCAGGAGTCACAGGAGTCTTATCATGAATTCTTTGGCTCCAGCTTGTAGGGATCAATGAAGAGCCAATCTTAATATTAAGAATATCCAGGTATTGAAAAATGCACAAATGTTAAACAGACCTTAATTGTATGTGTGAGCATGTGCAGCAAAGGAGCAAGTATCTGGGTGATGAAAACAGTAATCTGAGGCCAGAATCAAACCCTTCATTTTCAGGATATATTAATACAACTGGGCATAAAATAGTCTGATTTAGCTCCTACTTCAGGAGAGAAGCAGAATGCTCGGAATATAGTGCTCCAGCAATTTAGGATAACCAAACACAGTTTCCTTATACAGACCCATGCTTTCTTCTGTTCAGAAAGAGGTAAGAAACCGCTCTACACTACAACATCCTATACATTATCTTGAAAAGGCTGTAATTTTACCTTCCTCCTATTTCACTCTATGGTGAAGGGAGATTACAAAAGATAGATAAACAAATCTTTACTTCATGAAATCAAATGATGTAAAAATGGTCAGGTTGTTATGCATTTGGAATTATCTCCTATTTGTTTTTGTTTACCATTAATAAGAGTTCAGTAGGCTGCGATGTGTGTATGTGTGAGTAGAAATATTTTTTATTTTATATATATATTATATATAAATATATACATATATATATATATACACACACAGACGCAAGGCACCTGAACAAGAACAAGCAAACAGTTGTTCAAGGGTTGCCCTAAAGCCAGATATCACAACAGGGAAATGCTTTCTGGAGCCTCTCCTCCATCTGCCCAGCCCCATTCACTTTTCTGCAGCTCCCACAAGCTCACTGTGTTTATGGAAGAGGGCTTGCCCATGTTACCTCCTGCTCCTGTGCAGGTCACTTGCAAGCCACAAAACTGGGAAGTGCATACACTGCCTGATGGATCACTTCGGGGGACTTGCAATGAATGAGCATTTGGAGCACTTACCTTTGAATCCTGAAAGGGCATTTTCAGAATGGCTGGTCTTGGTTCCCCCATTTCCTTCTCCAAAGAGAGCCTGTTAGGACAGACAAATGAGGCAAGTCAATAACATCCACCCGGACAGGATATATTGAGCCAATTCAAGGGTAGGTGGGGAGCAGCTGCAGTCCTGCCTGTGAAATACTACAGTCGTTGCCATTGTGCAGTGAGTCATCAAGCCCCCTTTATTTACACCTTCATATAAGTGTTGGCAAACACTGATTTATGTGCTGAAAGCTGAGAACTGGGGTATGGCCATGTTAAAGAAAGAAACACGAGCACATACATGCACAGACCAGCAACCTATCTTCTGTTTGTCCAGGAGAATTTTAAGCCACAAAGACCTGAAACAGATTGACCTTTTATTACTTTTGAATTGAGGACAGATTTTCACTTTAAAGGCTTAATTATATTGCTGGGCTTGTTTGTTTTTTATGATTTTGGAAGACACCATTGTAGCTTGGGCAATGAAACTGAGCTTAGGCTCTATTATGTGCTGAATTTCAAGCCCTGAATTGTAGTTTGCAATTTTAATCAATTTGATGCCTGAAAAAATATTATATTTACATTTGAAGTGTAAAGTTATAAGGACTTATATTTGACAACATGGCTCAGATTTCTGCCTGATTTTACCTCTTGGAGAACATGGAGTTATCCTGAGAAGTATGTGGTTGCTGGCCTTTTTGGAAAGTTCGATAGATTGATAATTTCTGATGTTCAGCTATAAACAGCTGATCTTCTGTAAAATTCATTATATCAAGCCTTTTTGAATGGGATATCTGTTCTGATTTTACTATGAGAAATTTAATTATTTGGATAACTAGACTTGTTTTCTCTCTTCCTGCACAATAGCCTGTTTCAGTTGCCTAGTGCATTAAAATTCTATGGACTTCCTCAGGAAAGAGGAACCTTGCTGCTAAAGATCATTCACAGTGTGGTTATTGGAAGGTTCTGAGACAGATGCTTTATGTGAGGCAGTGCCAGGGTGCAGCAAAAATGTGTGTGTTGGAACCAGTGTTTACCACTTTCAGTGTGTTTTAGAAATGTAGGAAAGCATCAACAAAAATTATGTGTCCAAGGCTTCATTTGTAACCATGACTGTCCAGGAAATAGGTTTTTCCTAACTGAGGAGCTTCCAGAGCACTGATCAACATATGGACCCTTTCACTGCTGGATGAGAGAAATCAGATTTATTTCAAAGTATTATTTAGTAGATATTCCTATAAAGAGACAGAGTGCAAGAGAAAGGGAGGGATGGGAGAAAGGGAGGGACAGAGGGAGGAAGGAAACAAGGAAGAGAGAGTGGGAGAAAGAAAGAAAAGGAGGGATGGAAGGAGGAAGAAAAAAAGCAAGCAAATGTGGGCATAACTTACTAGTCAATATCTGTCATATCCCTGTTTTCACCAGTTTCTCCTCTAGACCATACAGAAGTGTGTGAGGGGCATCAATAATTTTTGTATAAGTATATTAATCTATTTATTGAGTCACAGGAATCTCTGGCGTTTTGTTATGCGACAGTAAGTGCACAATGAGATTTAAGAAACTGGAGTGGCAGATGCTCTAAAATGTATCATTCATACAGACTCTACGAGGATGCCTGTCCTCTGGTTTAGAGATGATCACTCCCTTTTTTTCATTTAATTTGGGGAGAAAAGGTGACCAGTCATTCTGTGTCACTGAGTACAGGCAAATCTGGCATGGGAATGCTTAATTTTATTTTTAGGCACCTAATTTCTTTTCCCATTTGATGGTATCTTCAGCTGAGATTGTAGGCTGCTGATCACTTGTTTTTTTCTCCTGCAGTGAATGTAATTGGACACTCTTAACCGTAGCACAACAGTTTTAAATGACACAGAAAGTAAACGAAGGCTGCTAGATTAAAGAGAAGTCTCTCAATAGATTTGTGATTAACTTGCAACTATAATAAGAAATTACATGAAAATAGAAATGAGTAGGAAAGGTTAACCAGCTAAGACGGGAAATTATTTCAACAGCAGGGGGGGTGCAAAAGAAAGGAAAGATAGTTTCTTTACAGATATACTTCTGACATCAGCTGTTTATCAAGAGCAATACACTAGAGCTAAGAAAATGTGTCTTGTAGGACTAAAAGACACAGTTCAGATTAGGGATCAGGATTTGTGTTCTGGTTCTCATCACTGGTTTTCTGCCTAGCCCAACACCTCAAATTCCCTTCCGTCCTGTTTAGCCTATTAACACATTAGGAGTTTGTATAATGCTTAATGACATGTTCCACAGACTAGAAGGTGTACATATAACTGAAAATCCATTCTCGTATATCTCAGCCTTGTACTCACATGGGCAATGACTGCTCAAGGTCGCAAAACATACCAGAGATGATGTCTATGCCCAGTTGTTATGAACACAAGTTTATATGTGACTATTAATTAAGAGCAGAGCATGTGCCCACAGATAGTTAAGAGTAATTCAGTGCTTTTGTAGGGGCCTCTCTTGTGAAAAAGGAGAAGAGATGAGAAGTGAAAAAAATAATGAATTAAATCTCCTTCTTGGTCAGACTTTCTGTTATTCTAATAAAAGGTCAGATTACTGGTCTTTCAACAGATAAAGGCAGTAAGAGGAGACTTTTAATTTTCACAAAATTTGTAGAAATAAGCTCACTTCTTCACATTAAGTTATTTGTCCAATTTGTTTGACAGTAGTCAATAGATTTAAAAGTTTTCAGGAAACAACATCCTTTGAGACAATGCACTCAGAGAGTTTCTATTAGGTTTGTTTTTAGGGAAATCTGTTAAAAAAAAACTTACTCTCGTTACTTCCAATAACTTAGCTTGCACAGTTTGTTGTAGCATGCATTCCAGATGAGCCAGTCATCATAATACATGGCCAGTTCCTGTTCTGTGTAAGCGACAGTTCCAAAATGAAGAATACTTTCTTTTGAGACTTTGAAGATCCCTCTTTTATAACATGATGACCCATAAAGGTCAAATTTATACCTACTGTAGTTCTGCTAAAGGGAAAGGAATTGTTTCAGAGATGAGTTTGCCCTATAAACCCTTTCAGACTTGTCTCAGTTTGGGTCAGCTATCTACTTTTGATATTGAGTGGTTTTGATTTCTTAAATCATCTCAGGATTGTCTCTTTTAATAGCTTAATTTTTTTTTTTCCTCATACCACAGCACTGTCACTGCAGGTCCTTTCTTGGTCTGAATAGAACTATAATCAGTAACATGAATCCAAAATGAATGGTCATTGCCCTACAGTAAGTATTAAGTTTACACATTCTATTTCAGCCAGTTACATGAAGTCAGACAACTACTCTTTAACCCTTACAGCCCTTGTGAACTCAAGGAGGTCACAAAGGGATAATAGAGCAGTATTTGGCCTGTACTGCTTTGCAGGTTTATGGTAAAGAGTAAAATAATGTAGGGCTTCATCCTGCAGGCATGTTGCTATTGTACCTATTTCTCCGTGGTTAAAAAGAAATAATTAATTTCTAAAAGAACAAGCTGTCCTGTATGATCTTAAAAATGGAAAAATGTACCAGGACACAGCTACTGTCTGTACAAAGTAGGTCTGCAATGCCTTTATGTTTATTCTTTGCTTTTTGTATACTTCAGTTCTTATGTCCTGCAAGCATCTCTTTGTTTATGAAAAATGGATTTCACTTATTTGCCTTACAAAAAATTAGACATTAAGTTTTCCTCATGCATTCTAGAGAAGGACCATAACATAGGGATCATATTAAGAAGGGGAATAAATGTTTCACAAATCACTTCAGATTATAGAAAGGGTTTTCTTGTACAAATGCTATTCCACAACTAATCTTCATCATCTAATCAGCACTTCATCAGGCTCATTCATAAAGCTTCTTATGAAAATCAGAAATCTTGTGCCACCAGAAGCTGTTGTAGTGTTAAGGTGTGAGCAGATGCCTTCTGAGGCTGGGCTCAGACAAGAGGTCCTGTATGAATAGGCATGAAGACTGAACTTTTCTCACCATAAAACACATCCTGTGGCCAAGCTGGAGCCAATACAACCATCACTCTACCAATAAAAGAACCGTGTAAGATCTGAGAACTTCAGACTACAGATCCATCTGAAGGGGACCCAGGACTTCAGCTGTGGGCTGAGTAGAGGGGAAGAACCATCCTCGCAAACTGGTGGCAGTGATTTTCCTAATGCACTCTAGGATACCACTGGCCTTTTTTATCAGAAGGACACACTGCTGGCTCATGGACAGCTTGCTGTACATCAGAAGCCCCAGGTCCGTCTCTGCAAAGCTGCTTTTCAGACAGTCAGCCTCCAGCCTGAAGTGTTGCATGGGATGATTCCTCCCCAGAAGGACTTTGTACTTGCCTTTGTGAAACTTCATGAGGTCCCTCTGTGCTTCTCTTTTCTGCAGCCTGTTGAGATAAGTCTGAATGGCAGCATAGCCACCCACTGTATCAATAACTCCTTCCAGTTTTATATCATCACCAAATTAACTGAGGCTGCACTCTGTACTATCGGCCACAACATTAATGAAGAGGTTAAACAGTACTGACCCCAGTATCAATCCCTGAGATGCACCATCAGTGACTTGTCTCCCTCAGGCTTTGCAGCAGACTATCAGGGCTGGTTAGGCATGACTTTTCATTCATCATTCTGTTGGGGCTACTCCTGATCACTTCCTTGTCCTTCACATGAATTGAAATAGTTCCCAAGATTAGTTGCTCCACCACCTTGTGAGAAATCAAGACGAGGCTGACCAGACATTAGTCCCCCGGATTCTTGCCTTTCATGAGCAAAGGAGTAACATTCACTCTCCTCCAGTATTGAGGAAGCTTTCTCAATTGCTGCAGCCTGGCAAATATAGTTGGACTTGGGAGTGCAGCCCCTGAGGACCTCTACACTTTTGCATGTCCAGTTTGTTTACATGCTCCCTAACATGTTTTTTTATTTGCCAAGTGGATCAGGCTTCGTTGCTTCAGATTTTCCCACTGGTCTTGGGCCTGGGATCCTGAGGGCCAATCTTACTGGTAAAGACTGGGGTAGAGGCAGCCTTGAGACAGTTGTCACTGTACTTCAAAGCAGGTGCTGTAAACAGCTTTCTATGAACAGAATGCCTGTCTATGGATCACTTTGCATGACCATCTGTAGAATCGGGCAGATCTTGCTCCATGTGTTAAACATTGATCACCTCGAGCTGTCACTGCAGCCAGAAATATACAAAAAATGAGGTAAGAAAACAAAACAAAAGAATTTTCTGGAGTAACTGAATGTTCCATCTAAACATATAAACGTATCTCAGTGTCTGCATTCAGCTTCTGGCCATTCAACTCACCTGCCAAAGCAGCTTTCAGTCTCCAAAACAATCTAGCAAATGCCTTCTATAAGCATGGTAGCTGTGCAAGAGAGGTAACACAAATATAAAGGAACTGAAATAAACCCACACTAACTTTAAGCAACAGAAAGGGATATAGTATTCTTGTATCATGATGGGAATGAACAACATCCCCTAATAGAAACCAGTGCTCTTCCATGGAACTCTGAATCTGCAGGACAGATCCCAGCCAAATGGAAGACTAAAAATGAATCTATTAAACATCAATATTTTAGGGCAATACAAGATGGACATTGTGTAAAAACAAAAGCAGATGGAAAACCTTAATTTTACTTTACAAGCTTCATTACTCCCTACCCAAGTCACATTAGCACATTCATGCAGAGGAAAATGCAATCCTTTGTAACAACTCAAAGCTTCCAGAGTTATTTTGTGGTCTATCAGTCCTCTTCCTGCTATTCACAGGCATCCTGTGCCTGCAGACTTCTCAAATGTTGCTCCTTAGAGACACTCGCCTGGCTCTTGGCTAGAGCATCTCTGCATTGCTAACCAGCAGACTTCCTTCCACGCAAGGCGCTGTACTCTCATCTGATTCTCTTTCCTACCGTCCATCCATTCAATCATATCCTGCTTTGAACTTTTGCACTTTTTAACTCTCTATGCAGGCTTACAATCCTTGGACATAAAAAAACATAGATATACTTACGTTTATCTCCCACAGCCAGAGCAGCCTCAGGGATAGCTATTTAACGACTCCTGTTCCAAGCATAAAGTTGTTTATAAATATGGATGTAACTGGGCATACCAGTGGGAGGCAACTACACAGTATCCCCAGGTGTCTCTCTAGGAGATCAAATTCATTTAGTAAAGCATCCTTCTAAATGCGTAAACACACTCACACACATATGCACATACACACAGCAGCTCTTTAAATGGGCACAAAACATGGATCTTTTCCACTGATACAAATGGTGCAAGAGTCATAGATCCTGATTAATTTGGTCTGTACTGCTACGTTCCTTCCACAGGAATTAAAATAAACACAAAGTGAGGACCGTTTCCTCTAAAAAGCTTATTTCTTGTGAAATAAGGAGGCTGCATCTTTGGAGGAAGCTGACTGGACAGGCCTCCTTCCTCCATTCAGTTCTCAGAGGTTTGCTGCAGGACCTAGTAAACAGGACACCATGGAATTTTAGCCAGGCAAACCACCCAGTCCAATATATAAAAACCTAAGACTGCAGTTAGTATCTTCTGCTAATATTACAGTGTTTCTTTGGGCTGTTTGTCAGAAGTGGAATCCTTCTTTGCTCTTAATCCATGAGACAGTGGGCAAAGTTCCTGCTGGCTGCTCCAGAAGGGGTGGTGCTGTTGCAGGCAGCGGGATCAGCTATCACTGCAGCAAAACACGTACTTCAGCCTACAACTTTTGCTTAAGTGGGATCATTTGATGGGGTGACAAAGGGCTTTTCATCCCTGAGTACAGTTGTGAATGCCACTGTGTGCTCAGATTGGACAAACAACATTACAAGAAATCATGTTTGTAAAGATAAACGATGAATGAGAAACCAGCTAGTGACATAACCTTTCAAATGATCTAAATAACCGATTGAGTTCAGAGAGGAATAACCTTTTAAAACCATTAGATTTTGTAAGCAGATGTAAAAATAATTAACTTCAAATTATGCATCCAGAGAATAATGTAAACTGCAGATTTCAAAGTCAGAATGACTGTATCTACAAAGGCAAGCAAATGCTGCTTAGAGAACAAAGACATCGACGATTGATTTTCAGGTGAGCCATTCAGAGCCAGACCAGCATGTTTGACTTCCAATAAAGATAGGACATTGAAAAACAGGAGGTTCAGTACGTTAGTTTTCTCTGTCCATTTGGGAAATGTTCCTTTTCTGAGCCTCTGAATCACTTGTGTTATAGCTGTTTGTATGTTAGTCATTCCCAAGATGAGGCAGAGCAATTTACAAACACTGGAAATCAAGTCCAAATCATCTCAGTTTTTTAGTTGTATTTATAAAGGGCGATGTTAAAATGATACTAGAGACAAAGAGGAAAATTGATGCCAAGCCGCATTATTTTCTTTTGCAAATGTTGATAGGTACATACAGACATGAATGAAAGAAGGCAAACCTGAAAAGATTTCTCAAATCTAAAAGAGGGTGCAAACACTTGTATGAGACAAGGGGATGGGGAGGAAACACATCCTTGTGCAAAGCACAGGTAAATGGGCAAATGACTGTTGAAGAAACCTTTCTATCTGTTAAGGAGTCTGGTAGGACAGTTAAAGATAGATGAGGAGCACAAGAGAAAGGCCGGATAAAGGCCTGGATAGAGAACCTGAATGAGTGAAAGAGCACCAGTGGCATAGGGATGGCTGAAAACCAGCAGCTGGGAAACAACCTGAAAGCGGCCTTTACCTATACAGAAACAAGCTGCCAAGTACTTTTCTCAGTTTTGCCTATGAGTTGACACTGTGGAAGTGTTCTCATTCCTGGCTCAGCTGTGATGACCTCTGGCCAGTGATAAAAGGTTGCTCACTTCACTGTCTCATCTGGCTTGCAGAGTGAGAAGGATGGACACTTCATATGACATTTATGATTCTTCTGCACTACAAGAAAGCAATTTAAGACTTTAAAAAGAATGAAAAAAAGGCAGAGGAGTTCTTGACTTCCCTCCTATTGGTTGCCCTGGTGTCTAAATTATCTTCTAGGCTCTGTGCCCATAACCTTTATGTGGTACCATAGAAATGCAGAGCAATCTTTTTTTACCTGAGAGTGGAAATTAGTGTTAGTATAAAGGCAACCACCCTTCCAGGATTTACTGTACTCCAAGGACTTTGTCAGCTGTGTAAATTTGTTTCATTATGACTAGTTTCCGTATCACTGCAATATGCTGATGGATGTGTCTGTAAGATTAAAATCTGCTGTTACATCAGGGTAAAGCTAGCACAAGGCAGATACAAAGATTTCAGTTTTATATCTGCCTTGGTATCTAAAATGTTTCTGCATTTAAAATCTTGCAGCATGTCGGTATCTATTTTGGGCTGTATTTACATGGAGGGCATAACCTGCGCTCAGATTTCAGAAAAGGACTTAAAATGTCGTGTGGCTACATACAAGATTTTTAACAGACTTAAAGTTTGAGTGCAATGCCTGAACCCTTGCACTCCTTGACAGATGGTCCAGGAATTGGGTACAAATTCCTGGCTTTCCAAAGCATACTGTTTGGCTGGACCTGAAATGGGGTGGAGATTCTCCTCTTACCACATGAAGGTGAGCTCTGAAAACTATATTTCAATGCACAAACTGCTCCACCTGTCCCTCTGCTCACCTTACTTAATCCTGTAAATAAGAAGCACTTCTAAACGTTTTCTAGGGCCATTTTTGTTTGTCTCCAGCCATTCTCACCAAAAGTGGTCAAAGGAAATTCTCATAAACTTTTGATCTTATCTGCACCCAAGGCCAGCACAGGCAATAAGAGGAAGAGCTGCCAAATAGCATATTTTATGACAACTTAATCCACACCCTATAATAATTCAGGCAACTTTTTTTTCCCAGTAATGGACCATTTATTCATTTATTTTGTCTTCATTGTTTTTAAAAGACCATTAGGAAGGGTTGCCTGCATTTTCTTTAGAGATTAGCAGAAGGGAAGGATGGATGCTTATCACCCACCACCTGGAGAGTCTAAACATACAAAAAGACATTAAGTTTAGACACAGACTTGTAAGGCTTGATTCTCTGCCAAAGCAGAGCTGGAGCACAATAACTCAAAGTCATGCCAAAGTTGAATAGCCACCTGCTAGAATATGAGCTAGAAATGAAAGGAACACCTGCAAAATAGGACCAGGAAGGTGAGGGGAGGTGTTGCCCTTGAAAGAGAAGCAACAGAAAAAGGCGGCAAGAGACTATACTGAAAACTAGTTTTTAAATAAATTAGCCTCAAAGTCATGTTTAAGAGTTCAGCAAGGAAAATACTTCTTATAAATAAAGCAAGAAGCGGAACCACACCACAATCAAAACTGTTGATCCTGATTCTTGTCAGACTGATAATTTGATGTTCGTATTTCATCAGCATTTCTAAAGATGGCAAAACAGCAATAATGAATTCTTTCTGCCCTGGTTATTTCCAGATGCTGTCATTATCCATTAGTACTTCCCCATTCACTAACAGTTCAGGTAAAACATTAACTACAAGTATAAAATACCACAGAGTTGACTAATTTCTTAGAAATTCTATGTATTGCTATCCATGCAGCAGTTCCTCCCAAGTCCCTCTCCTACCTAATAATTTTCATTGATTCATTTATTGTGTAGACCACTCACCACTATGTCCTCAAGACTGTTTCTAGATAGACTGTCTGAGATTGTGATAATGAAAAATTAGTCAACTGGAATACCAGCACAAGGTTATTTATTACTTGAAAATAAATAAATCATCATTCAGATTGCATGATCACATTTGTATTTGCTAGCAGATATCTACCTCTCCTTATTAAATACATTCCTTATTAAACAAAGAAATAAAGGTCCAAACTGGACTTCCTAGTCCTATATAAGTAACTCTGAGGATTAAAATTGAGGTACCAGGTTGAAGTACACATTAACCAAGCTTAGTGTGCTATGGAGATAACATACAATTCTGAAAGAACTGATTGATGTTGAGAATAGCCTCTCCTTTCTAGGTTGTTTTGCAACAGAGAAGCAGAGCCGAAGTAAACAGAACTAAAAACATAAGAACTTTTTATTCAAAAAACCCCAAACAAAGAAAAAAAAAAAAGAAAAAGGAGAAACTTGGTGGCAATTCTGGACAAGGAGATGAAACTCATTGGCTGCTTTGCAATTTCTGTAGAAGTCCTCCACTAAAAATAATTTAGATTCCTTAAACACCACTTAAAATATTTAAATAAATGTTAGGGATGCAGAAGTTGGTCTGCAACAAATCCACTGAATCTCTTATGGGAGGGTTCACATGGAAATTAATCTCCATAATACTGATATTGCTGATTTTGTTACTGTTTATACTGCCTTAGCACTTAAAAATCTGCCTAGATACTCCTTTTAGCAGGCATCAATTAATTTTTCTTGTATCAAGTAATTACCATCTTTAATACCTTTCTTGAAGGATGCAACATCTGAAGACAATTTGAACATGAAAGTTTCTTTGTTCCACAGAAGAAACAGAAAAAATGGTAGCACTCAATACCCAACAATGGATAAAATCCATTGCCCAACACAAATTACAGTCCACATCTTTTCCTCTGCCTGAAAGTGAATACCTGAAATAGTGTTTCTGCAATGGCCATCCACTAGGACCACAAGAAGCTCCTCCATCTAATCTTCATAATAAAATTCATGGTTTTAAAAAATTATGTATGTTTATTATGGTCTGTAAAAGAGGATAAATAAAAGCAATTCTATGAGTAACAATTTTTACCTTCTCTTTCAGTTTACTTTCTTTATATTTATGCCCATGTCTAGTCTCACACTTAATTACGATAAATGCCTCCAAAATTAGTGCAGATTAGTGAGTGTCTGATAAAGTTGGATTCTATACCTGATTGGCATCGATGTTGGCTAGACCTTGGGGAAAAGGGGTGCATATGATACATATATGTTTTATTTACATTATTTACATTTTGAAAAGAAATGAGAAACAAAAACTATAGCCTGAGCTTGTCTGCAGAATCTTTACAATGGATTCAGCTTTGGTGTTATATGAGTCTCCTGAGCCAATTTCGAGCCTGCACAGTCCCCTTCCCTTTATCTTCATGAACTGTGTCCTAGTGGGCTGAAAAACACAGTAATTTTAGCCACTTCTCACATTTCTAGATGAACCCTTTCTTCAATCAAAGATGATGAAGTGAAATGAAATTATGAAAGGCAGAAAACATAGAGCCCAAAGTGTAGCCTAGGAATCTTAATTTTCCTCAATCATTGCTGTAACGGAATGCAAGTCTGCAGCAGCAGGGGTGAAATTATAGTACAAATTACCATGCTATGCCAGATAAATTATTCTCTGCAGCATGGTTATTAAGTGATAGATAAATAACTAACACTGCAGGACTGATTGACAAAATATAAGTGACCTGGAGCTAAGCAGGGCACTGTGGAAATAACACTGCAGTACCACTAATATTTTAATACTGAAATGAGATTTTCCAAGGCAGAAAAATCTTAAAATAGTATATGACTAAGCCAGCTACAAGTTAAATGTACTAAGAGCTCTTCAGCTGAGAATGCCTAGCTTCAAGACATGTCTTATGTAAATGTTTGTTAAATACAAAGTTGAGTACTTGTGCATGTTTTCTGTCTGAGGAGGACATTAAACACTCCTGTTATGATGGGACTTTTTTCTGTCAAACAGGTGTTAGTAGATAGCTATCTTCTTTAACAACAGCTTCAAAGACCATGTGGGGCGTGGGCTCAGAGGTTATTCAGCGACATGGTGTCACAGAACTAATAAAGGCAGAAATTACTCAGATTATTGTCAGAAGGAACCCAAGAAATCATTGGGTTCTCTGGGGAGCTTCCTCCATTATTTCTACAGATGGAACCTGCTTCAGTTCGAACGTTTCTGTGCAGAATGCTGTTGTAATAGAATAACTTGTGTCTTACTATTTGTGATCTTTTTCAAATTTACTAAATGCTCACTATCAGTCCTTGTGACATGTTTATACAAATGCTGACGTGTGCCTTGAAAGGAAACAGCTCTGCCAAGGCAGTCCCTAGGAAAGGAGAAAATTTTTATACAATCAAAATAAGGGCACTCTTGGAGTAGGATTTTTGACAAAGCAAGCAAGCAGGGTTCACAGCAAGGAGAACACCAGCTTTTATAAACTGAATATCCGACAATGGGCATAAAAGCTGACTGGGAAAGATGCAGCATATTCCACGTTCCAGAGGGAAAGTCATGATTATCCACAATCATGAAAATACATAATTGCACCAGAAAAAAAAAAAAAAAAAACTGCCATGAGAGAGAAATGAAAATCATGCATGTTTTGATCCGGATTTGTATATATTTTCTGCTGACTAGAAAAATTTGTTCTGAAACCTTTCTGTTAGGTCTTTCATTCATAGTGTGCTGCAGAAGGAGAAAGCCATTTATCTGGGTCCCCGTGAAGCTGGAGCACAGGAAAGTGAATTACTGTGGAGACAGAAGCAAACCAGTTTTCAAGCCTGTGGCAGCTGAACAGAGGTCTCTAGCTTCATAAAGGTGTGATGCACATAGGACTCTATACCCAGGTACATGTTCCAAACAGCATTCTAGCCCCAGGCCTGGTGAGGAAACTTGGCTTGTGTATAGCTATAAATGCTGAGGAAATGAGACAGTATTTTGATAATGCTCTTGATTTCAGTGAAACGCCTGCTTGCCTGAGGATGTTAAAATATTCCATGAAACAGCATTGACATGCTTAGAATGACAGACTTTTTTTTGCCTCTCTGCCTGTGCCACTACCCTCATCAGACAGAGTATATCATAGGCAGAGGCAAGTTGCAAGAGGCTGAATAATAATTGCATGAGTCATGTGGATATTTAAAATCAAATTACGTCTGTCTAATTAAGTATCCAGGTAATTTAATACAGAACTCCAGTAAAACTAAGAGATTCCTACTGCAGATTAAAAGAGAGTATCTCACTAGAGAAAGCTCCTGTGTGTTGCCCTACACATAGTCATAGCCTCTGATCTTTCCTAGATGCAGAACAAACTGAAAGAGAAAAAGAGGGAAATGCAGAGAAAAATGGAGGCAATAACAGAGACCCATCCATGAAATAATATGAATGTTCTGGTTATAGACGGTCAGGGCAAACAAGAGGGATGAAGCTGAAGACCAGATTCAGATACATCTGGTGGGATGATGCCAGTGGGTGGAGGAAGTCACAAAAAGAAAACAGCCTAGCTAGCTTACTGTCTCCTTAAGGCAGAACAAAATGCTAGCAGGTGACAGTAAACACAAAGAGATTGAAGAAGATGGCTCTCTGGAGAAAGGCCCTTGTCAGAACTTTTAGAACAGAGGAAAAAGAAAGGCAGATTTTTGTTTTCTTGTTTTCAAGTCAATTTTGAAACTGAGTGTAGCTCTGTAGGGAAGAGAATTGTTCCCTGGGGGAATTAGGGAAGTTGTAGAGTTCAAACAGAATGAAGAACAGGGGGGAAATCAATATTTTTTCTCTAGAGGATTGCTTTCAGTAGTTGGTGCTCTCTAGAATCAAGGCAGAAATTATAAAAACAAAACAAACAACAACAAAAGTTTCCCACTCCTAAATTCCTAACTATTAAAAGGAAAAATTACAAGGGCTCAATCATGTGGCATTGAGATTTCTGGAGCCTTGGACTAACCTTGCTATTTAATATTTCATGACAAATCTGTGAAATTCCTTGAGGGGATGTTCCTTCTTTCCTTTCACCCTGCCTCATCATCCATCAGTTTATTTGTTTGCTCTCTGAGCACTTCCTGTGCTCTCAGAAGAAGTACTGCAAGGTCAAGTAATCAGCTGGTCTTCCATTATGTGCATATTCTATCTAGCATAACAGGGCTGATCTAAGGCTGGATGTCATTTCCTGACCTTTAAAATGGAAGATGTTTTTATCCTACCCAGTGAGACCCCAATATAAATAACCCAGGTATCAAACCCCAACTATTTAATACTTTCCCTTTAGATCTTTTTCAGTAACTACATTTGCTTGCAGCAACAACCCAGGTGGTATTCTCCTACTCTCTGCATAGCACTGCAAAGCACAGAGCTTACAGCTCTGCCCTTAATTGGTAGTGGCATAGTGAGAAACACTGATGATTCTGTAAAGTCTTGCATGCATAAGATCACTGTTGTCTTTAATGTTCAGGTTCTCTGAAATGTCAGGTGTTTGCCTTTCATTCTCCCCCTCCTGCCTTCTTCATATCTCTCTCCCCAAATAAAATCTTCACAGGAAAAAAAAAAAAAACAAAACATAATCAGCTGGGAGCAGGTGGCTTTAAGCAAAGCAAATTATGTTTTCTGCTTCACTGGACTATCTCCTGCCCTGCAGTATGGGAAAAATCCCAGAATGTGCATGCCAGTCTCAGGGAGCTTCCATCAACCAGGGCCATTTCTGAAGGACAGAAAATTGTGAAGACTACCAAGATGAAAGTTTAGTGGACTAACTTGAATTTAATATGACATATTGCACCCTAGATTGTTGCTGTGCTGGTTTAATGCTATTCTGAGCAGACAACTCCAAAATCTTATGGAAGCAGCCACTGCCATGACTGCCAATGGTTCGAAGTTGCCTTCCTTTGCCACCAAACAAGGAAATGAAATAAGAGTAAGGAAATGTCATTGTACCTCAAATCTTTGGTGTAGACAATGCTCCAGACCAGTTTCCACAGACACACGTTGAAAGAAACTGAAACAGATCCACAAATTGCTTTAAGGGAAATATTCAGAAGTCTCTACTGAAGGATACATGTCTTCAGTGACCTTGCATCCTTCATGATATGCAGACTTTGTCTGAGTTGCCATACAGATTCAGTACGGCCAGTGTATTCAATTTGTGCCACATTGAACAGGACCATACCCATACTGAGTCTCTTGGAAAGATGACAATATTTGGGAAAGGACCAAATCCCTATTCTCCCCTTCCCGCTCTCATTTACAGCAATGGCCAGGAGGAAAGCTGCATGCTGGACCTTCTTGTACTATTTCACAGGCGTGTTCCCGCAGACATGTTCTTGGGAGGGCCTGGAAGAGCATCCAGGGGTGTCCTGCTGCTGCAGCCATGAGGAACTGTAACAGTGAGAAAGAAAGGGAAGGAAAAGACCAAATTTGAGATGGCCATTCGACTCTGTGGCAGGGCAGTTACTCTATATGACTGCAGAATGTATGTGCTGACTAATTTTCTGTTTAAAAGAATGATTTGTGAAGTTGGGGAGAGCAGAAATGCCATTTCCTCAGAAAACGGCCATGGTTCAAAATAGCAGCAGAGAGCTAAGAGTTTATGCTCAACAATAGCTGTAGGACTGGACCACTTCAAGATCTCTAGTGGGAAAACTGAGTGAGCCAAATTTCCTTCTGAAAGCATATATGGCAAATTAGAAGCTGGGACATATTTTGGACATATATGGATCACTTTCACTCAAAAGAGGAAAAATCAGTCACCTGTCCAGAGGTCCAAGGGAAATCTGTATTTATGAAAAAAACCAAACCCACATCAGCCTTCTGTTGTCCAAAACACTTGACATGTGAAGCCTTCATCCATTCACCTCAAAATAATCTGCAAATGTTGTTTCTCCCAGCCCATCCATCGATGCCATAATAATCTTATCCACCCAAGCACACATTTCCCATACAACTAACTACTTCATCTCTCCTTCTTGCTTGTCAAAAAAGCTCACTGTGCTGTGCTTGCTGATGCTCACAACAGAATTTCATCATATTTTCTTGAGTCTCATGAAAGGGTGAAGGCTAAGCAACCTTTCCTTTTCTGGCAGGTGCTGGAAATTGCCTCTGGGTAAGAATCTAAGTGTGGCACAAATAAGTAGGTTCTCTCTCAAGGCTCAGGTTTTTGCTCTCATCTCTGATCTGAAAGCTCTACACAGCATCACTTCAATTCCTCCCTAAATACTACAATCTCTGAGTGTTTCAGAACCAGGATGACCTAAACCCAAATATTTTTCCTTGTATATCACAAAATTGGATAGCATTTGAGCTAATTACTTGAACATGAATAAGAGGTTTTCTCTAGATCAGTGTCTTAAAGAAATGATGAATTTAGGGGTTGTTTTCTGTGGAGGAGTTTTCTTGTATTACCAAACATTCCACAAAATATCTTGCTTCCAAAAAAACTTGAAGAAAGTCTGAATATTTATATCATTTTTTCCTGTTTACTCTATATTTTCCTGCACTTCAGAACTGATCCTGACACTAGCAATTTATGAGGCAGGATTCTGTGGCCAACAGCAGAAAGACTTGAAGATTTCAAGACAAGGCCACGTTCAAGTCCCAGCCTAGAAATGGGTCAGCTCTGGGCCCTAAGGAAACAGGCTCACTCTGTGATCCAATTGACTGCAGTACAACTCCAGGGCTTGGCATCTGTGTTCAGGTTTCTCTTCCCAAAATCCATTTACTTTAAAGGTGAGATGTTGGGGAGGAGGGAGAGGAGCCATAAGAAACAAATGACTAACTGCAAGAGGCAGCAATTGGACTCAGCATGTTCTGCTAATACACACCTGATAAAAAGCATTTTTTTCTCCTCACTGCAAGCAATCAGTTTTATTAAGATTGAACGATAATGTGGAATGACTGTGAGGGAAAAAATGTTTAAAATAATAAAGAGAAACCCTGCAGGTGAGCAAGATTGATTTTAATAAAAGCAACAGAAGAAATACATTTCTGGGACATTTTCTGCCCCCTCCTCTTTGGAGGGTAAGATGTGACAAGTCTGGTGTTGTCAGTCTTGCCAGCAGGAGGGCAGTGACAGCTTGAGCAGCGTGTCTGACAGGACTGAAGTCAAACCTCCAAGAGAAGTAGTGCAGTGCAGAATGGCCAATATTACAGATTATGTGGGGGAGATGAAATGCACAAGGGTTATTCAGATACCACTACACACGGCAAAAATAAACCCTGAAACAACAACCCACAAACAAATCAGGATGACAGCTCTGCAAAAAAGCAGCAAGAAATGAACTCCATCTGATTCAAATCATACTGAATTACAAAGAAAAATATCACTAGCAACAGACAAGCATTACATCTCACACTCCTTTAAGGGGGCAGATAGAATTGCAAAGGGCTCATATGCTTGTAAAAATACAAGTTTTGCTGCCTTTACATTATGTTCAGGCTGAAGGTGATGGATGAAGTCCAACACGATACCTTCTCAGCATTGCATTCTGCAGCGACCACATAGCTCCTGCTCAGTGTTTGAGTGTTCAAGAGTTATCAGGTAATGGCAATGTCACTCCCACAGCAATTACTCACTCAAGTAACAGCTACATGGATCTGAAGCACATTAGAATTTTCACAGTGTGTGATATTTTTGCTATTATGGTGAAAAAACAGCATTTGTCCTTAAAACTTTGAAGTTGTCTTTCTCAACATGTTGTGCTAATCTCTTTTTTTTTCCTCCCATTTGTCTTCAGAAGCCATCTCCTCATGCCTCTCACTCCTCAGGTTGGCATCAAACTGCCTGCTGAGCAATGAAGTCCTGAAATTCTTGTAGTTTTTATCAGTGTTCAGCAGCAGCTCATCTTATCTAACACACTTCAGTTGGAAAAAGAGAACTTGCAGGCTTTCCCAACCTTGCATCTTGCAGATTTGCCTACCCTCTTAGGTTTTAATGGTCTTTTGAACTATTACACAATGTCTGCACCAACTAGGTGTTTTATTACAATCACTATGACCCAAGAACAAATCTGGGAAGCTTCTGTCCTCAAAAGGGAGTAAACAGGAAAAAGATTCTTTGAAATGGTATCCTATGAATATCTTATTTTTGCAAAACAAACATGAAGTGTCAGCATGGATCTCCATTCCAGAGATCAGCTAATCTAATCAGTCTAGTAGCTGGCTGTAGGGATAATGGGAACCTAAGGGCAGAGCTAGGCAGAAAATGCTCAATGCCAACTTAATCATTAAAGAGGGAAAAAGAAAAAAAGGAGAAAAAAAAGAAGAAGAAAAAAAAAAAAAAGACAATTCAAACAAAAGAGAGTGACAGAAAGAGACCAAGAAGAAGCGACAGCAGATTTGGACAGAAGTGGAGGATAAATCCTATTTGCAAATGTTGATCACATTTGGTGATTAGTCTCAGCCAAGAAAAATGAAGGATGACTTTTTTTGTAAGATTTCAAAATGAACATGGATTTCTGTTCTGAAATAGGTTTTTTTTCTGTGGAAAAAGAGAGCTAAATAAAAAGACAGTGAGAGAGGTCTAGCCTCAAATAGCAAATGGGAACACTTAGTGTCAGGCTGAATGCAATGTTCAGTTCAACATCTTCTCCCTGCTTCCCTCTCCCCCCTTTACTTTAAATGGCATATACATAATGCTCTGTTTTATTTTAAAACACATTTCTCCTGTTCAATTGTGTAAATAAAGGAAGAAAAGAAAACAAAAAACAACAGATCAGCTGTTATTCATAAAGCTCTGCTTGAGGGAGCTAGGGCAGGGTATTAGAGAGTTTTTTCAAATGTATACCAAAGACAGTGGCTCAGTGCACTTTCAGGTAATCCAGGGGTGAATTTACTTGGGGAAGAGGGAGGGGAAGGCTGAAAGAAGAAGGAGGGGGAAGAAACAGCACTTCCTAGCCTTGTATTTCATGGTCATTGGCCCAGGACTGGTAATACACTGCCCCATGGTAGACTGTTCACAGAGAAAACTTTGTAAACTCCCATGTAGTGCACCTGTAAGAGGCCAGTGATGTTTGCTGTTTGGTAACAGCAGATTTCACCCTGCTGGTTTGTGACTTTCTCTCTCAGCAGTAACTTTGAATTTATCAGAACAGGCTATTCTACATATAAGGTTGACACTGCAATTTATTGTATCCCACACATCATACCCAAGCATATGTCCCTATGTGAAATGCTGTTTTACTCATTCAGGATTCATGCATGGATGATTTCTTGTGCCTCAAGTATTTAATCTAATGGGCTCTTTTAGTATACACAACTACAGGCACTAAGATTAAGGATTTAAAATACCAGACCAATATATTATATAAATTAAAATCTCTTTGGCACCCACAGATATAATATAGTATTTGGGCTTTCTGACCTTGAGTACAATTTCCATATACTCATTAAAAATTGATAGCACTTCTCATTATCCATTCCCCTCTCCTCAGCCCACCCACCCTTCTCTCCCACATCACAGCCACCACCTCCGATTCCCTGGTCCTGCACATCAGTCGTACGGTCACCTCCAGGGGTGCCTGGGGCACCTCCTTCAGGCTCTACAAGGAGGCTGCTGTTCTCTGTAACCCATAGGAGCATGTCAGGGAGCCCACTTCTTCCCTTTCAGTCAAGAAATGGAGACACACACTTATTCCCAAACATGAGATGCAAATGAAGTTTTCCACAGCCACAAAAGTCTTTGAGCTGCTTGCAGCACAGCTTTAGGTTTCTCAGAAACCTGCTTCTCTGAGACATCACTCAAGCAACAGCTTGGGTTCTAGCCATCCTGTTGTTCAGGCATCAGCACAATAGTTCTTTCCTAGTATTTTGGGGGGGTTTATTATTCCTCTTTTATAAAAGGCTTACCCATTCTACAATTGAATTAATAAGAGAAAAAGCTTCAGCGGGGAATAATGTGTCCCTAATTATTAATGTACTATAGAACTTGGCTTTTATATTGCAATTTATATTGCAATTACCTTCTTTGTGATATAAAGCAGAACAATACAGAGGAAGAACTTCTTTATTAATGCCTAATTGCATGGTAATTTAAAATATTCAAGTTTCTTTAATAAGGTGCTGTATGAATGTTACCTAATTTGACAAGATTAATTATACAATTAATTTGAGACTGCTCTCAATTAAATTAGTAAAAATTCTTAAGAATACAGAAACCTAACATGAAGTGAGATACCTATTAAACAGGGTATTAATTAGACAGAGATGAAATAATGCACGCTTTTTTAATATAAAGGGCATTGAGGAGTTGGTAAAGATGTATTATTTTATTCCTTTAATAAAATAAAGGTAGTCCAGGCACAAAACAATTTCAGAGAATACTTCAGAAGACTGTGTAATAGAAGTCAGTGTTATTTCTGCTACAGGGACTGAGGAGACTGATTCTCACTTCAGATCAGATTTATTCTAAGTCACTTGATCCTGTAGAACTGCTCCAATGTTATTGCAGGGTAACTCCATGTAGAGTCCCAATGGAGCAATCGGAAATGGAGGTAGAGGTCAGTCATGGATTAGAAAATATGCACCAGCTAAATTTCTATTAAAAAAATGAAAAAGAATTATGTACCCCAGAATCATGAGTTCATAAAATGAATCAGGTTAGGGTTCAGAATACTAAGGGAAGGAAACAAGGCAAAAAGCAGTGTCACAACCATGGACTTCAGGAGGAAGGATTTGGTTCATGGACTTGCTTGGAAACACCCCAAAGAAACAGTCCCAGTGAGATGAGGGGCCCAAGAGACCTAATTGGTTTTCAATGGCTACATCTTCCAATATCCAGAATAGCTCATTCTGCCCTGCAGACTAAAGGTAATAGGAGGCCTGCAGGGATGAACAAGTCGCTGCTGACAAAAACCCAACACAACAAGGAGTGTATAAGGGAGGGAAAACAGAGGTCAGGCAACCCATGAGGAATAAAGACACTGTGCAACTGTGCAGAGATGAGATTACGAAAGCCAAAGACCACAGGGGTCTCAGTCTGAAAAATTACATGAAGGGCAACAAGAAAAGCTGATACAGGTACAACAGCAGCAAAAGGAATACTAGGGAAAATATGAACCTGCTGCTGAATGGGAATGTGGATCTTTACAAAAAGCCACAAAGAAGGTCAAGTTCACCATGACTTCTGCATCTCTTTTAACAGCCTGTATCCAGTATCCCACACACTGAAGGCCAGGAGAAAGCTCCAGAGAAAGGAAAATTTATTGTTTGTGAAGGAGATAGGGAACACTTAGACAAATGGCATACGCAAGTCCCGGGGATCTGATGGGAGGCACCCACAAACGCTCAGAGACCTGACCAGTGTCATTGTGAGGCTAGTCTTGATCATCTTTGAAAGGTCATGGTGATCAGGAGAGGTTCCAACTTAAGGGAGAGGCAACAGTGAGTGCTAACATTTTCAAAGGTTGGATCACTTCTCTTCCATTCTGAGATGGCACATACAGTGTAGTTCAGATATGTGAATTCTTGCCCACAGCCTTCATTGTATTAATCACAGCAAAGTTCTTGTGAGATGGAGAAGCTCTGTTAAGCACTTCTTCCTTTCAGGCAAACTGACTTCAAATGACCTGCCTCGGGTCAGAGATGAAATCTACTTTACTTGAACTCAGTCCTGCTGAGTATTAGGCTATCACTCTTCACTAGAGAGTTGTTCACATTTCTACCATGTCCAGCTTATAAGCACAATAAAGTTTCTGGCAGAATATTTTTACAGCTCTCTCCACTATGAATGTAATCAAATTTGTACCCATCCAGAGTGGTATTTCCCTCATCTGGCTTCAGACTTCCAAATGTGGACACCAACATCCAAGCTAGTCACTCTGTGATCCCTTTGCAGATAAAGGAGGAAAGAAGACTCTGTTAGATGTGCATTACCAGATCTGTTAGATATCTGTTTAAGATGTCATGTTTCATATTCTGGAACTGCTTATATCTGTGCAAAAAGGGAGTGTTGCATGACTAGCTCAGGAGAATTTTCATCCCAAGGATCTCAGACAAAATATGTTAGTTCATTTTGTCTGGGAAACAGAATACAAGATATCACTGAGATGACCAATGAGGACAGAACCAATTGCAAATGCCAAATATTTGGAGCTATCCACAGAGTGACCTTTAGTGAGATATTCTTCAAATGAACTGAAAGAGCAAATAAAATCAAAAGAGACGTTCCAAGAACAGGAAGAATCTTGATTATTAGATATTATAGATCCTTCATGTGAACTCTGACCTTCTCTCTGTTTCAAACTCAATCAGACACCATGAGTTTAGGTATTTGAATCCAACAAAAAAAGCTAGTTTTTACTATTAGTATTAGTAGTATACTATGTGTACATGTTATTGTCATAGACTTCTCTACATTATGACAAGCTTGCACCATTACTTTGAAGACATTTTAAAGATTTGCTACATATGTGCTGAATTGTTTTACTATATAAATTAGACTTATACTGCACTACAGTTAGACAAATGTAAAACTCAAAGGTTTAAGGAGATTTGAAACTTTCAAGTTTGAAAGTTTCATCTTCCAAGTTTACATTAAATTTCTCATTGGAAGAAAGGTGAGTTTAAAATGGGTTCTCAGAAGAATTTTTTTTTTAATTTAGCAGAAACATGAAAAGTTTTATCATCTTAGAATGAAACAAAACCAGCCTCTGCTCACTCATTCAGACTAACACTTTGCGATCCATAGGATACATTCAAACTACTGCACTCCAGTGTTAAAACCAGAGCAAATTTATTTTTGAAAATGAGATTTGTTCTTTTTCTTAGCAAAGAGTTTTGCTGCTACATGATTTGCTGCACTGGTTTGATAGAGAGTTCATCATCACAGCTTCAGCCTTTCTAAAGTGACATCTCACAAACACAGTGAAAATATGGGGAAAACAGCCATTTCTGTGCATAGAGTGACAGCAATTCCCATTCCTACCAGTGTCTGTCGAGTGCCCAGATATAAATGTCACCTGAGCACGGTGCTCCTAAGAAGTGTCTTCAAAACCATAAAAGCTATTCTGCAAAGCTCCATCTCTTTGACCTGGCTGCAAGAATCTTGGAGTAGATGACTGAAGAGAGCATGGCTAGAGCAAGCATTCAAACCAATTGTTCTGCTGTGTCAGAACACCGGCAGAAGGGATTACACATTCAAAGGGTCCATTCTGAATATATTAAAATTTAAACAACAGAGGGTAACAATCCAAGTTTTTCTAGCTTCCAAGAGCAGTGATATTTATCCATGTCAATTAAAAAAAAATTTAAAGAATAATGAAAATTTTAAAGGATAATAAGAATAATATAACACTCCTCAACCCACCAAGGACTTGCCCTCCTTTGCCATCTTTATCCTGTTCTGCAGGCCAAAGGCTTTGCATGAAAACATTTAAGTTGGTTGTATTTTGACTTGAAATGACAGATCTGTGGCTGTGGCAAATCCACTATGCACCAGAAACAGCCACAGGTTCTTCTTACTCTGCTCATGTGTGAAACAATTAACTAGATCTCTCTGCTCACTCGAGAGGGTGTTGGGCAAAGCAGAAAGCTGGTGTGCCCAGACCCACATCATCAGAACAAGAGAACAACCTGAAGTTTGTTTTAATGTTGTCAGTCAGAGATGGGGGCAATTCTAAACTAAATGAGAACTTGCCAGCCATAACTAAGCCATGGGAATGGGGACTGTGCTCCAAAAGAGATATTTAAATGGCAGAGCTGTCAACCTTCCTGGCACATCAGCGTCTTTCAGTTTCCATGCAGTACCTTTCCCTCTCCATGAAAGTCACACTTATTCACCTTTCTCCAGTTTAGAAAAGATCAAGTGTCCACAGGTGTACCCCAAGAGCTGTGATCTACTCATTCCTACATTTCTACAAGTTATCTCTAACCTTAAATTTGGCTCAAACAGCTGTCACTTCAAAGAAATGTGTGAAAGGAACCAGACTGTGTCTCCAACTACAGTCTACAGAGTATAGCAAATACCACTGCAGAGCTCATCTTCCTTCTCTGACAAGTGTAGTTAATGAAGTGCAGGCCAAAATCTTGCAGTAAGTTGCTTTATACATATCCTGTACTATTTAGTTTCAAAACAGAGATTTTCCTTGCAGGGAAAACTTCCACTTGGGAATGTGTTGCCAGTCAGCCTAGCAACATGCCCCTCAATCTGGAGCCTGTGTGGTCTCCAAACGCAGCACTTTGGGACTGTCTGTCAAAACAGCAGCATCCCATTCAAGAGACAAAGTGTTAAAGTAATCTCATGTCTTTTACAGAGTTATGTTCAAGCTAAGACTTCTCTTTTAATGAAGCTTGCTGATCAAGGTTATCAAGTCAGGCAGTCAATAGCACTGAACCCTTTTATCAGCTCTTCTTGGTAATTATAAATTATTTGCCATTAGACAGTATGCTAATTCTTAGACTCCTACAAAGAGCTTAATCAATTGAGTGCATTTTATTATTTTCTAGTCTAAACACCATGGACTCATCATAAAAAGTATCCAATAACACTTAATTATTCTAGATAGTTAAACTGATGCTAAACCAATCAGAAATTATATTTGAATTTATTAGTCTTCCTGCATTATTTAGCCAGCACAATAGAACAACAGAAACAAAATACACCCAAGAGGTGAAGTGCAAACTGAGCAACAAATGAGACTCTGAAGTTAGTGTATAGAAAAATGAAGCAAAATATGTGATTAACTTTCAGAAGGCAGAGGGCAGGAAAAGTAAAACAGGCAGATCTGTACTATGCATTCTCCTCTGGGTCATATTATTGCTAATTTAGACTTGTACAGGCAAGTTAACCCTGAGAGACATTTTTGTACCTAAGGTTGGCTTCCTCACATCAAAGCCTTTCAAGTTATTGTGTTGCAGTTTTAGGAGCAGATCCAACAAAAGGTGCCTAATACCTATCCAAGGGCAGGCTTTTGAATTCAGGCCTGTGATTCTGAAAATGCTGTCCAACTTTCACCTAACTCTTGCCCCATTTCTCCTCTCCTCCCCTGTCTTCCTAGACTTTGCAAATGACCTAAAAAACCTTTTCTGCTGAGAATGTCCGTTACAAAAATAATTGTTAGTCCAGGTGGCTCCCTCCTACCTAAGCATTTTCTTACAGATGCAATAATCTGCCATTTAAGTTACCTCTGCTTTGTCCGGCTGGCACAAAGCATTTGTGTTGCACCTCACTGGAGTCCCACATGCAAGCACATGATAGGTGTTATTGTGAACCACAACCAAAAATGTTTTCCACAGCCCTGTCTTTCCCATGAAACCCTGGCAGCGTGATAAAAAAGCATCATTTTGAATTCCTTCTGGAGTCCTTATTATCCTCCTGCCAAAAGCCTGCTCAGTCTTTAAAAAGAAGAAAAAAAGGAAAAAAGAAAAAAAAAAAAAACCCAAGTAGCAAAACCACAAACCTCCATAGGTCCAAAAAAAGAATACTTGTTTAAATAGTGGGTAATAGCTGTGTGTAATGCTTCACCTTTCCCTTTTTGCCTGCATTAGCACAGCCTCTGAATCAGGAAGCATTTTGGCATAAGTAGATACGGCCTTAAAAAAGAATCTCCCACACAGGAAAAGACTCATTCTGGGCGACCAGAGCTGGCTGCCCCTCTGGGAAAGCATACCCTTTAATTTAAGCTGAGGCTACTTTTAGCTTCTGTATGTGTAATTTAAGACTGCATTTGCTTTTAAGTGAGTTGCAACATGTTCTTTTAACTGGGTAATGGATCAGGCTGCAGACTCTTCCACTGCTGAGATGTGGCTCTAAATAAAACTGAAAGAACTGTCCTATGGGGTCAGACCAGAATTTCATTTAACTTAATATCCTGTCTCCAACACCTGCCAGTAGCTGCCTGGTGAAAAAATATAAAAGCCACAGCAGAAAGAACTGAGTGATTCTCTCCTCTCTGAATTGTTCCAGCTCCTGGAAATCAGCAGCTTAAAAGCACTACTGAAATTAACTAACAAAGTTGACACTACTCCTGGAAATCAGCAGCTTAAAAGCACTACTGAAATTAACTAACAAAGTTGACGCTAACACAGAGATTTCAGATCCAGAGACCCTTTCCAAAGTTGTTCCCAGGTATGCCACTTTTCAAGTAGCAAACAAACCCTTCCATTGTCATCACTGACATATAAGAAGGTGGAGTGAAAGTAGAATGGTGCTGATAATCCCATCATCAACATTCAACAGGGACTGTCTTGTATATATATATGCATAGAAGGACATGAAAAGTTGAAAAAGCAGGACAACTAAATCTAAATGTTTGGACAGTAAGGGAGCATACCCATAATTCACTAAGAATACCTATAAAATATACAGCAGCTCCTTTTATTATTACATGTTATTTGAATCTCTGTAGTTTTTAATATTTAGTAGTTTTATGGTAAATTTTTTTACGGTCAATGCATTTGATCCTCTTATTTCTTGTTATTTTGACTGCATGCATGCTTATAACATAAGAACTTCTTACTCATTCTATTTAAATATGGACTTAAGATACTGAAAAATACTTTTGCAATGCAAGCAAAGCAATCAACACATGAGGTCCCAGATTTGCTTAGAAATTCCTGTCTAAAGCCATTTTGATCTGCTCTTTCTGCTAGTAAAGTGTAAACAGCACTGTAAGAACCAATCCTGCACACCCATCACACCACTGGCAGAACAATCTTGGTTGTCCACAACTCCTTGGAGAGGAGTTTCTCCACTGTCTGCACTGACATGTACAACCCAGCCAGCCCAGGGCTCCCCAAACAGGCACTAATGCACTGTAGCATCACTGTTATTTTTATTTACTTACAGAATGTGAAGCTTGATACAATGCTAAACAAAACAGACATGGTCCTGCCCCAGGAAGCTTCTATGCTTTCAGGTCTACCCACTCTGGTGCCACAAAACAACTAAAGCCTCTAGAGCTCCCGTGCACTTTCAGTTTCTGCTTGAGAAGGTGACAAGTTCATCCAGAAATGCCTGTACCAATTTGACACCGTATTAGCCTACAACTGTCTGTCATTGTCCTGTTGCTGGCACGGGCTGATGGAACACTTCCCATTGAGTTCAGCATCAAAGTCAGGTGTAAAACCCACCCTGGAAAACTGACCAGGCACAGCTGGGGAACGTAAGGGGTAGGCCCGAGATAGGTTATTTAGTTCAACTGGTTTCCACAAAAATATGTGAAAAACAATTGACATGAACCTGGGAGAAGATGTGCACTACCTTTTCTAAAATCAACCTGATTTGAGTCTTAGACCACTGTAATTTTCAGCAAATGGACTCCACACAGGCCTCAAAAACAAAACCAAAAAAATAAAAAAGAAAAAAAAAAAGGAAAAAAAGGAAAAGAAAACCACAAAAACAAACAAAAACCCCAAAACAAAACAAACATCAAAACAAACAAACAAAAAACCCCAAAAAGCCAACAAAAAAAAACCCTTCAAAAGTTAAGGTGACTTTTAGAAGAGAACTGGGGATTGTTTTTGGTTGCTAAGGAGTAGTACAAATAAGGAGGACCTTAAGCTGGAGCAGATGTCTCACAGATATCAGCTGAAAGAGAAATGTGTCTCTATTCCACTTCATGTGGTGGTATGCACAAAGAAGGGGAGCTAGCAGTAGGCATCAGACACAAAATATCTGAGTGCCCAAACTTCTCCCTCTCTGTCTGCCTTTGAAATGAGGCACAGGAACTCAGAAATAATCTCCAGCATAACTCAGAAAACGTGTGCTGTGGACGTCATGAAAGGTAGGTGTGAATCAAGAGCTGAGGGTGAGGAAGATGAAGTTCTCTTTTTATCCCCCATAAATCTGCACCTGCCACAGGGATTTGATCTGCAGACACAGCACAGGTGAAGGAGCAAGCAGGTTGCAAAGCATACATCACAAAATGAATGCATTGCATAGTACATAAGTTTCATCACTTAGCACATGAACTTTTCCACCTTTCAAGCAAGTAGTTAAACATAGAAAGAATTATAGCTCTTCTTTGGAAATTATCTGGCTATAGGAAATTAAAAGTAGTATCAGGTTTTAGAGTCTGGAAAGCAGTAGTTAAGGGACAGACATCCGATAAATATTAAAGTCTGTATTTTGGTGAGTAAAAGGCTGCTATACAGCAGCTCATACCTCCTCTCCTAATAATAAGTTTTCTTTTGTAGATGGGCACACTGTAGCCATGAAAAAGAGTCAGAATGGGAAGCACTTCTTTGGATCATAACAGTGAAGACAAAGGAGTATGTGCCTCATAACTGGTCAGTTAGATTTTACTAAAATGCTGTGGATAACTCTTGAGGATGAGATCATGAAGGCCCCTAGAGATGTCCATCTTTACAGGTTGCTGATGAGTTTTCTGAAGCTGATATTATTAGTTTGATGAGTTTTCTGAAGCAAGATATTATTTATGCATGGCTATGCTGGACAGACAAAGGGCTTTAACAAAGTTTTGCTTAACACATTAGGATGATCAAAGCATCAAGAGTACACCCTTAATGATAGCTTTTCCTCTTACATCAAATTCTTTTTGGGTACGAAATATCAGATGGAATATTATATACAGCAAGGTCATACATACTATTGATAATTCTGGATGTAATTTCATTTCCAAGTAATAAAGATAAAATCAGGATTTTTGCTTTTTTTTTTTCTTGGAAGTCTTGTTTCTTAGCAGCAGTGATACCTTGGACACCAGATCCTCCCTTACTCACACAGAACAATGTGAACACTGCTCCCCTGTGCCTATGGCAATATGACCCCCTGTGCATTAAGGAGGGAGACCTATCACTGAAAATACGAAAATGGAGCTTATTCTCCAGTACTGAGGAAAATAGTGCCACTCTGACACAACATTACCATGTCCATCGTACAATTAAAGACTCTAGTTCAGTCTGGTTTTAGCCCTCCATATAGCTTACATTACCAACAAAACACTCATGAGAGCATCTTTTATGCATTCCATCTCCTCACACCACTTGGAGCTGGATAGTCATAAAAACCCTATCTAAGCGAAGGAGAAACAGCAATGAATGCAAAGCATCATATTACATAACTCTTGTCTCTTCATCCCATGTTTATGCTAGCAAGGTATGACACTGCTTTTAACATACAATTGCAATGTTTTTTCTGGTTACTCATGCTTAGGAGAACACTGCTTTAGGCATTCAATAGCAATTATACTTGGTGAAAAGAACATACAATACAAATTAGAGCAATATAGATTTTCCCCCCTGTTACTTTAATGTTTAGTTACCCTGTTAGATTTAAACTGAGTACATAATGTTTAAGAAATGACTTTCACTAAAACCCATTAACTGACAATTAGAAATAGCATTTTAATCCAAAGGAGTGCAGCAAAACATTACTGCAATTAATAGGTACGTTGGAGGAGTGAAAAATCCACTATAAACCAAAGTGTTTCCATGGTGGCAGGTTGTTTATATCCAATACTTAAAAGCATCTAGAAAACTGAGGGCAATAACCTTAGCCAGGGAAAGCAATGGAGTCACTTCCATTTACATTCAATGAGGGCTTGGCCCTGTGACTTAAGCCCATATTTCATTGCTTTGGCAAAACTCACCTCTTGCTGGTAACCAGGCAAAGGATGAGGAAGAGGTTTAGAGCACACAATTTATGCAGCCAAGTGCCAGCTGAGTGAGGAACAGAAGTCTCTGGCCCACGGTTTATGCTTACAGTTACTCATATTCCTCCTCATTTGCATCTTCTTCCTCCTGTTCTTTTCTTCCTTGCCTCTTAGTTTGGACAGCAGCAGGAGTGACAGTACCACATGTCCTCCGCAGAGGTTTGACACTTGAACCAGGACTTTCTGATGCAGGTGAGTTTGAGCAATCGCCTCTGAGTGGAACCTTGTATCTGCTTGGCTTGTTTCTTCATGGTAACCTCTCTCTGTCTGGACACTGTTTTTTAAACTCTGTTAAAGGTGCAATCAGGCAAAATTTCTCTCCTTATATAACTGTCCCAAATCAACATTTCTCTAGTATTGCCCAGAGGACAAGTATTTCTTTTGCCAGTAGCTGCAGACGATGCTTTGTTTGCAAGCAGTAAATGTTTCTAGCAATCACAGCTAAAGCTCATGTGCTTGACCAGTAGTTTAGTTTTTTATGATGTATGAAGAATGAGATGTGCTTCTCTCCATCTCTGTTCCGAATATATGTATTGGTTTAACTCTAGGCAGCCACCAAGTACCACACAACCACTCACTCACTTCCCCAGCAGCAGGATTGGGGAGGAAATTAGAAAAGTAAAAGGTAGAAAACTTGGATTCAGATAAAGAAAATTTAATAGGGAAAGCAAAGCCATGCACACAAGCTAAGTAAAATGAGGAATTAATTTCCTGCTTCTCATGGGCAGGCAGGTGTTCAGCCATCTCCAGGAGGGCAGGGCTTCATCACATGACTTGGGAAAACAAACACCATCACTTCAAATGTCCCCCCTTTTCTCCTTCCTCTCACTTTATATTCTGAGCATAATGTAAGATGGTCTGAAATATCCCCTTTGTCAATTTGGGTTACCTGTCCTGGCTGTGTCTCTACCCAACCACCCAAGCACCCCCAGTCTCCTCACCAACATATCAGTATGAAAAGCAGAAGCAGAAAAGGCCTTGGCTCTGTGTAAGGCCTGCTCAGCAATTTAAAAAAAAAATCTATATTATTAACCTTGTGTTCAGCACAAATCCAAACCACAGCCCCATACCAGCCACAGCAAAGAAAATTAACTCTAACCCAGTCAAAGACAGCACAATATGTGATCTTAAGTCAGCCCTTCTTCTTATCTTGCCCAACAGGACCAGCTTCTGTTGCACCTTGAACCTGTCCCACAACACTTACCTTCCTGCACACTGCAGCATACACTTGGACAGCACAATGTTGGTTGAAGGATTTTAGATTAGCTATACCTGTACAGTTTTTATGAACAGCTTGTAAAGGATGATGAAGATACTTACTCAAGAAGAATGGTCCTTATACCCATAGGAGGCAGCCCACCTCTGCTAAAAGTTTATCCTTCCTCTAAAAATCAAGTCTCATCCTCTGAACAATTTCACCTTTCTACTGTTAGCCATTTAATTTAAAGCCCAGAACTTTATATAACAACCAATCTCTGTGTGGCCTGGCAGGACTAGTTGATTGTCACAGATAATTGGCTGATTTGGACAGCATTCAAGCTAGTGGCCTTCTATATCCAAGATAATCTCTCTTCAGAATATACTCTGCACTCTTCTAAAGGTAGCATAGAAAGATCATCATCATTAGCAATTTTGCTGAAGAGCAATATTTAATAACTGACTAACAGGCCATTACTTGAATTGCCTACCTCTGTCATTTCAGCAGGGCTAAAATAGGAATTGCCTCTCAGTCTTCCAGGACATAAGAGGTTTGTAATCAACTATTTGTGTAAATCTAGGGGCATGTAGGTAGTCACGAATTGTCTGCTTTCCAAATAAAGAAAATATTTAATTAGCATCAGTAAGCCTCTTGTACAAACAAAAGGTTTTCCCTGGCTACATCTGCATGCGACAGAGCTCCTTTCCGTGCAGACAGACCTGTGCTGACAGCAAATGGCACATGCTTATCCAACCTGCAGCACGCGAGGCAGACACTGTAGCTGGGGGCAAAAAGTGTGTTTGCCTTTAGTTACACTCACACTTTCCTCCAGAAAAGAAAAAGCAAAACTTAGTCTCTGTCCAAAAGACTGTTCAAAATAATCTTTTTGTTCTGTTATTGAATGGCAGATAACAGAGAAGGGCTGAGTCCAGAACAAGGGTTCCTGGTCACATTTGTACACATCAATAACAACAGCAGCTGCAGCCTCATTATTCTTGCACTTCCTCATTTGTAGACATCTGGAAATACCTGTTGATGTTTGCATGTTTTGCTGGCATTTCATTTAAAGTTGCAGCTTTATCCAGGGCAACAATTACAAGGACTTACTTTGTACAGTGTGGGGATAAAACCAACTGTGACAACTATTGGTATGAAGAATGCAGTTTTCCAGCACTGGAACACATCTTCAGCCACTATAAATCACAGAATTGTTAGGGTTGGAATGGATGTCTGGAGATCACCTATTCCAACCCCCCAAATCCATAAATCTTCAACGAACTACTTTATATTATATCAGAATAAGTTCTGAGGTTCCAGTCTAGGGTCATTCAGGTAATTTTTCCAGTTTTGAAAGAAAATTTTATTGACGTCTCTTATTTTTATTGATATTATCTTGGTAATTTTATTGAGACCTGTTAAAAGGGAGAGTGAAGCAGCACCATTCCTACCAAACCCTTCATGTTGTCTCTGTAACTGCAAAATGTGGTGGCGCATGACACACAATAGCTAAGTAACCCACAGTGGTTCAAATCATGTATTCCTTCAAAAATGCAGATGATCTCACATATTTTGGATTTTGTGAACAACCAGGCAAATCTGCCTCCAGACTGCAAGCCATGTCTGGGGCCAGCAAACAGACACAAGGAGGGAAAACATGCCAGCCCAAAGATCAGCAATTACTGCTTACATTCCCTCCAAGCCTCCTACCATTGAACATTTTCTGGGTTTTTAGTAGCAAAGGATCCTTAATCCTCAACTCCGAATCAGTGCAGACATTAACATACAGTAACTAAAATTTATTTGGTTTAGTAAGTGGGTTAAGTGTGCTGTGTTCTTTTGGAACCATTCTCACCAATTATGGAAAATAAGTATTTTGAATGTCCCAGCTCTGTGAGGCATATCATGGTCAACAAGTCAACAGTCCCTCACTTAATCTTTTCCATGTAGCTTGTTCATTGTTTCCGAAGAACAACACTGCCTCCATCTTGTGCCCCGTACTCATGTATACCAAAGGGACAATAAAAACACATATTCCAAGTGCTCAGCAAAACAGGTTTCTTAAGAAGGTGGTTTAATCACTGCAAATTTTTACAGACCCAAAGGCACTACCTGACATTCAGCCAAATTGCAGTTAACTATTAAGCCATTCTTCAGCTTTAGTGAGCTCATTTCAAACCGAGTTAAACAAGAAGTGACTGACAATAATACTAATTCCCACATCATCAGTACTACTGCTCTTGTGCTGCATGAGGAAAGGTCTGGCACAGCTCCTGCTGGCATCATGCATCCACCTGCAGCTTCTATGACACAGATGGCTGACACAAAACTTCTCAAAAACACAGGCAATGCCAACAGGACCAAAACCAGGCTGCTCCCCAAATGAGAGGTACTTTATAGGTAACAAAGTGCTAAACAGAACAGACGGGATTAAGTCTTGTTCTCTTATGTGTCACATGACTACATTACCTCAGACTATGAAGCCAGTTCAAATTTTTGAAAGTTTAAGAGTTACAACTGCTAAATCAAAAATAACCTTAGCTCAGATCCCTAACAATACCATCCTTCTGACTGTCACCTAAAATGTGAAAAGTTCAGATTAATGTCTATTCAGAAGGCAGGAGCAAACTGGCACTCCATCTGCAAAGGGATGGAAATAGGAGAAACACAGACCTCTGTAGCCTGGGGAAAGTGTCAGCTGAAGGAGAAAGGATAAATATCCCAGACTTGAGGAGATGTGTGCAGTAAATAAGAAGAGCATTCTCAAGCAAGTTTCCTGCTAGAGTAGCAGGGACACAACTGAAAAAGAATGAAAGGCTATGAAAGGCAGTGCTAACAGAGGACTTGATTGCTCATAAGAGCTGGCCTTTTATTATCTAACTGCAGCAAGTCAAACAAAAATCTATATGAATTCAACTTGTGGGATTATGAAGGTCAGCCCTCAGAGGGTACAAAGTGCTAATTAAATGTAAGTAATAACTTAGTAATAACTGGAAGAGATGTCCTGGCTTTTTTGAGTTGTCTATACATCAAGAAGAATATTAGGGCATTCCAAATATACCACATCCATGCCCACCTGTCCTAAACAACACCTAATTGTTTTTTAAAGTAGCTCTTCATCACCAGTTTCCTTAGAAAATGAACTCATCACCTTGCCCTTGGCTTCTCCAGTAGTTGCCATTTTTTTCACATTTTCTTTATTGCTACAGCTACATTTGTTAGTGTTTAGTCAAAGAGTTTATGTGTGCACCATAAACATACTGCACCAACAAGCACGGCCCTTAAAATGCCACATTCATGTTCAAATAGGAACACGCTGAAAGGATTTCTGTAATGTGTTAAATAGATAGCACAAATAATATCAGATAGATATCTCAAATCTCACTTAAAACGAGAGTTCTCCCTAATTTCCAAAATCAAAACCACATTCTGAAGCAGAACCTTTGAGGAAACAAAGGGTGTAACCAGGAGTGTACTAAAACCCATCCAGAGGTATAACAGTTAAGATATCCTGTAGGGCAGAATGGCAGTGGTAGCTGGATAGGAGTCTGGCCTTAAGCCATGAGCTGGCAGTGCAAGCAGCGTGCTTGTTGGTGGGAGCCCTCTAACACTTTTTCATGTCGCCTCCGAGAAATTTCTAACGGGCTTAAAAGGCACATATAATTGCAGGGCTTCAAACTCTTTTTTCCTTTCCAGTCACTTAATTCCTGGCTACTCTCTTCTCCCTTTGCCTCTTAGGGTCTCTGTTCCCGAGTTCTTCTTTCATCAGTGTGTGCACATAAAAATGTTTTTACCAATCCACTCCTTCAGAACAAATGTCCCTCTGTAGCCAGGACAAGCCCTCCTTCTCCAGGTGCCAGCAGTTACTTTTCTGGGATGCGGAGAGGAACTGACAGGAGAGGAGCACATATGAGGAAGTAGCTTAGCTGTGAAGTTGCAAGTTCACCAACCACCACACGCCACAGATGTCAGAACACATCTCCCTTTACTTTCTCTGCTCTGCCAAAAATAAAGGCTAGGGGCAGAACTCAGGTCTTTAATCCATTTGATTGTCCTCTGCTGTGACTCAAGGACAAATGTTTGCCTTTAAAGCAGCAAGAAAAAATCTACAAAGGGAGAAAGTTCATATACATGTAAAATAACTTTAGCACAAGCAGGCAGATAAAGCTGGTTGTCACTTGAAAGATTCAAACTGTCTGAAACTGACACATTCTGAAATTTGTTTTCATTCCAAATTCCAGGTGAAAAACATTACAAGTAAAAGAACAACGATTATTTCAAGTTGTGATTATTAAATCACAACCATTCAATTTTATTAAAATTAAAATATCATGTCCTGATTTTGATCCTTTCAATTTCACATTATGGAAACATAACAGGAAGCTGTAATGCTAAAGGTGACTTGCTCTGTTATAAATGATACATCAAATTAAATCAGATAAATTTCACAAACCAATTAAGTGGTCAGGCCCAGTTAAGACCACTATCTGGTGCTTAGACCTTAGATGTTCTTTCATGACGAAAAGGTAACAATTAACACTTTTCACATGAAAAATTTAGATTATGGTAAAACAGGCCTTTCCAACTCAAAAAAAAAAAAAAAAACCCAAAAAACAAAACAAAACAAAAACCCCCAAAAAAACCAAAACCCACCTTTTGGGGAAACTATGACTATTTGAACAGTTTTAAGGGTGTTTAAATCCTGGTGTTATCCTCTGCAGGCATGGTGAAACAAGGGGCAGAGGGGGTGCGGGTCACCTGGTGACGGCATGGTTACCAAGGGTGCACAACCCTGCTGAAAACCAGGTCATTCCAGTGATTAAACTCATTTACAATACTTGGAACACAAGAGTGGTTCTGAAAGGATCACAGCAATATTGACTAGAAAGTCAATGAGATGCTGGGGAAATTAACACTGCACACTTGATAGACTTAGAAATGCCATTAGCTGGAAACTCAGCTAATCCTACAGAATGGGGGCATGGAGACAGTGTGAATTAGGAGCAAAAGAGGGCATTCAACAAGGTGGGTGAATAACTCCAGCTGCCACTGGATTTTGTATGACACTGAAGCAGTCAGGTCATCAGCCCAAGATTTGCAGTATGATTTCTGTAGGTGGAACAAACCATACAACTGGAGCATTCACTGTTTAAAAAGAAATGTTTGGACAGGCCATTGATTGGCCTCAGGTTTGTTTGGCAGTGCTGTTCTTTTCTCCAGTCTGCTTCTATACATCATGGCAGATGTGTACCTAAAAAACAAATCCTAACAAAAACAAGCTTAGTAACACAGAAGCTGACCCCACTTCTATGTTTCTTCTCTTTTTTTTCCTTCCTTTTTCTCTTTTTTTTTTTTTCTTTTTTTTTTTTTTTTCCCTCATCCTCTTCCTCCGAAAAGAAATGGAAGTCCTTTTTGGGAAAAGCTATTTCATAGCTGTCAACTGTCTTTCAAGAGAATTTTTAACTGATCTCACAGGATGTGTAGGATCTACATTATCAACAAAACAGAAAAAAAAATCTATAACCAAACAATAAAATAGTAATCCATTCCCCATCAGAAGAACTTTCAAGATGAAGAAAAATCTTTTCATTCATTTTAAATATGGCTCACTGACAAAGACCAAACTAAAGATACAGAGCTTACAGTGAATACCTCAGATCAAATTGAGGGTGTAACAATAAGGATACTGCCTTTATGCAATGACTGCATGCACCTGGGAAGATTTTTCTGTAGTACTAGTGAGTAAGGAATTTGGGCTGAGGTAGATCCCTGTCAATTTATATGTAGGTCAACTGTCAATATTTTGTCTTTGAAGCACCTCCTCTCACCTTGTATTTTTCCCAGCTTTCTCTCTTTCCTCTGCAGCACAATTACACATGGGTCAGGGCAGTCAACAGGCTGAACTACTGTGATTTTTTTCTGAGCTCCTCTGTTCTCTGGCTTTCTGACATTCCTAGCATGAATAGGTGCACTAAGATAATTACGCTAATCCATCTAGCAAAATACCTAACTTATATATTTGAAGCTAATTAGATAAACTTCAAAATGGGTCATTTTTCAGCCCCTCAGCCTCTGCCTGCTTATGAGCATTACCCCTGAGGGCACTCTTTTACAATCAGGTAGACATTTCTGGGAATGAGATCTAATGAATCCCTTTACCTCCTGAACTGAAAACCTCTTTTCATTGAGACTTAAGCAAACTGAGGACAAATTCAGGCATGATAGAAGTAGGAACTCTCCCAAAGAAACAGTACTGCTTCTTCCTACCCAGATTATGTTTGACTCAACCTACTGACAAAAGAGGAAAGCTTTTTGGGGGCAAAAGTGTAGTGGGACCCTTACTTCTCCAGTAAAGAAAGGCAAGGTAAGATTATACCATTTAGTTTCCCTTACTGACATTAGTGCTATATGCAGGTAAGATCTTTCAAATGATTAATAAAGAGCCTTGCCAGAAATGGATCTGTTCTCTGGATCCTGGAGCTAGATTAAATTTCACTAGTAGCAGAACCCTTTTTTCCCTCCAGATTTTTCAAAACATTTAAACCTGATGCTGTTATACTAATGCTTTGTGCTTTTTTAAAGTAAATTTTTGTGGGTTTAAAAATGAAGACAACTTATCTAAAAATAGATACTGTCTTTTTCCATTAATGACAGTTGATCACAGTATTTTTGTCAGTTTTAAACTGGAGTCACATTCCCTTGACAAATGCCCAGTAAGAAACAATTTTGACCTACGAAGACATCCTGCCTTAGAGACCAACAAAGGCAGCGGGGAAACAGCAGCACTGACTTGCAGCAAGTTGAACAAAATGAAAGAGCAACTCAGTGACAAATCTAGGATTCAGTCAAAACATTTAAATGATTCAGAGTCATGCTTCTCCATTTACATCAGCAATATTACAACAAAGATTAATAGCACTGGAGACTTCCAGGCTTTTGACAAAGAAAAGAGTGCCCAAGTATAATACATTTTTGGGCAATAGTGGGGTAAAAAGACAGAATTTGGGAGGGCAGGGGGAACAGAGAAAAGGAAAAAATAGGCATAAACGTGAAGCATTTTAACAAATATAACTGGTGAAGTACACCATCACAAACCTGTGCCACTCTCCTCCACTCCTTAGCTTTTGTGGTCTCTGCCAACTTAAAAGGAAAGACAAGGAAATCATATTCTAAAAATGTTTCTGCGTCAATGTGGTGCTAAGCTCATTTCCAAAGCACAAAATGTGAGTGTAATCAGGAGCAATATTCCTTTATAAGTTAAGATGGGATATGTGATGTACCTGAGCTAACAACCCTTGGCTACAGCAGGCTTGCTTTCTTTCTTTCTTTCTTTCTTTCTTTTTTTCTTTCTTTCTTTCTTTCTTTCTTTCTTTCTTTCTTTCTTTCTTTCTTTCTTTCTTTCCTTCCTTCCTTCCTTCCTTCCTTCCTTCCTTCCTTCCTTCCTTCCTTCCTTCCTTCCTTCCTTCCTTCCTTCTTTCTTTCCTTCTTTCTTTCCTTCTTTCTTTCCTTCTTTCTTTCCTTCTTTCCTTCTTTCCTTCTTTCCTTCTTCCAGACCTTCCTACATCTCTGAAGCAGAAGGGAGAAGATGCTGCCCTTGAACAGCACTACACCAGACTCAGACACGCAGCCCTGGAATGTGGAGCTGTAAGACTGCAGAGGTGCCAGCCTTGCTCTGCTGGGACCACACGGGAACAGATTTGCTATGAAGTTGGGTGTGCAAGGCAAAAAATGTCATTGAACCAGTAAAAACTGACATAGGCCTTTTGTTTCCTCTCACTCCAGAAGAAAAGGGTAGCACACAATGGCTGTGTGCAACCTATTGAGGCTCAGTTGTTCCCAGGGAAAGAAACACAGGTGAGCTCCTGTATTGCTTCCCCTCATCTCTTTTCCTATTCTGACACCGTAATTTTAGAGGTTGACGCAGATGAAAAAGGCTTTCCCACTGTAACACAAGGTCTTTTCTTCTATTGCCTGCCACAAGTGTAATGACTTGTGATTTTCTGTTCCTTTTGCTTCCAGAATGAGCTCTGATGGAGCTCCCTAATGATAACAAACCATCACTGCAGTAATATTGATACCTGTTGTAATCACTGGCATTCTGGCTTTTCAATTTTCACTATTTGGGATCAAGTAGCTCTGCGTTAATGCAACAGAAGGTCACCAGATGAAGGGGCTGATAACAGAGAGGGACTGTTCTACTTAACATGCATGGAGGATTATGCTTTTCAGTCGTCCTCGAGCTAATCTTTCAAGTTGTCCTTTTTTGACTTTCTCAGTTTAATCAGTTTAATCTCATCTTCCTTCTTTTCTGATTACAAGGATTTTCTGTAGAAACCTTGCCTCCACAATAAGGACCACGTGGCAATTTATTCTTATATTGATTTCAACATTTCTTTTCCACTACCAGAGCTCTGATGTAAGGGGGAAGGGTGATAGCTGCAGGGGAAGCAGAGGGAGTCCCTCTAGTGCCTTCTGCCTAGCAAATCCCCACACTTCTGTTACCTGGGAGTCTGAGTACTCCTTTAATACACTTGAAGTCAGAAATGGCAGTCAGATTGGAAATACTCGGCTGTGATTAAAAGTTAGTGGAGACATTAAGAGCAATAAAGCATAATCACAAGGCACGCCAAATCTGGAGCACCAGTAATCAAAGCGTTCAGGGCACATTTTCCAAGGGGCTCTTTCATGGTTGCCATCCATCTGCTTACACAGCAGAACCTAGCACTTCTTGCCCCACAGGTGGGGAAAACAGATTCAAGGCCTGAGAGTTAGTGAGAGTTAGGCAGTGGCCAGTCTTCACAGGTGTGTCTGGGCATGTATTTGCAAATGCATTTGACTACAAAGGCAAACTTCTCCTGTCTATATATTACTTGTCTATCTCCCTAGGACCAGAGGAATTCCCATAATTATTGATTTTTTCCTGGCAAAAGAGATGAAGGGTTCTTAGCACTGGGCTGATATTTTACCTATTAATATCTGCAATGTATAGTGAAAATAGAAAAAAGAAAGCAAGAGGCAATATGCTTTTCCACACACTCCCTAACCCTGCAGTCAGAGGCTCAGGCATCTATAGGTAATAGTCAGGCAGCCCCACTTCAATAATAAGCTGACCTTGTTCAAAAAGCAAGTAAGAGGTCCAAGAGACAATTGACATCTTGCCTTTTACTGTTAAAAACAACAGAGGAATTGCCTTCTGCTTTAGACACGAGCTCATCATCACGTCTCCACAGTCCCTCATTCCACAGACAACTGCAATGTTTATCTACAGTCTCAGTTTCCCCAGACACACACACTTGTTTACTTGTGAGTAATACAACAGCAGTGAGATGAGGTCTGATGAAATGGGTTGGTGTTTAGTCCTGTAAGACTGTTCTAATTTTCCTACAAGTAATGAAGGATTTTGCTTTCTCCTCAGGGTTCCTGGAGATAATGATATACCATAGCCAGTGGAGGTGAACATCTGTTTTAAGAACTGTGAACTTACAGAGACCATTTGTCTATCTGATCTTCCTTTCTTGTTTTTCAGTGCACCCTATCCATTTCTCTGTTAATTAAATAGATGTGAAATCACTAAACCACTGGGTCGAAGAAACAATTAAACAACAACTGAAATAAAAAAGTGGGAGGGAGGGGACTCTCTTCTGTTTTTTTCTCTCAGCTGATTCTACTTGGTAGAAATTGCCCTACTTTTTGAGCATTCACTTTCTTTTCCTTTCACAAAAAGAAAACTTGGATTCATGAGGGCGTATCCACCTAATGACAATATGGTAGAATTAACCCAAGAGAACAATGCATCCCATTAATCTGCTCATGCTTAATTGGAAAGTACAATATGGAACTGGCATTTTAAAGGCAGACTGTAAATGTACTTGGATTAGTTGCTATTTAATTGATACAACTGGCACATAAATATGCATACCCTAAAAAAGAGAGTGAGTGAAAGCAACCAGAAGTTATGAGTCACATTTTCCTTTTGAATATTACCCATCCCAGTTATAGGCAAAAATAATAAGCATTAAGCTACTGCCATTGACCTGTGGACATGCTATCTGAGGAGAAAATATCTTGTCTGCATGGCTCACTGCCATTGCCCTGCAACAGCCAGGAGCTAGAAAGCCTGGGAGCTGTGGGATGTGCAGAGCCACCACTTCAATCTCGCATGCTTTCCTTGATTTCTCCTTTACCCACGAGTGTCTGAGCAATTGCGAGCTCCCCTGAGAGCTCAGCAGGAACCGGGGGAAACCTCTGATCCATGCAGTGCTTCTGCTGCACCCCAGTCTCCACTCTGCCTCACAGCAGGAAGAGCAGTAGGCCCAGCAGTGACTCAAGTATTTCCCAGGAATGGCAGCAGGGAGCGAGGATGGAAAGTATGAAGGCTGATGCTGCTGCACTGCAGAGAAGGACTGAAGCAGAATCACAAAGAGGCTCTGGTCCCTAAACACAAGAATATGGACCAGTGTCATTTTCCAGAACAGCAGAGCCCAAATAACATGCTTTTGTTTCACTAGCTGTATTCATCTTTCAACAATACTAGAGGTTGTGGGATGGCTTTGCAGGACATTGAAAATCGCCCTTTGATAATGCAGGGCACATATTTCCTTACGGGGATGAGAAAAGGGGAGACTGCTAGAACCCAAGTCCTTTGGCAACCCAATACTTGTATGACCAAACTATTGCCTATATGAAATTACTTCCCACAAAACCATAAACTTCTTTACAAAAAAGTGAAGTCCCACACTGTTAAAAAAACTGTCATGAAAGCAAAGAAAAAAAAAGCAGAACATTTTTTGCTTTTGTCCAACCTCATTTTCACCACTGCCACCAGCATTCCATATCATGTGCCTACAAAACCATAAACTTTACTCTTCCAGAAACCTCCTTACTGAGTTTTTTCCTGTATATATGACAGATTATTTCTTGAGCCTTCTGACTAAATTATGTTTCCCCTGCCAACACTATCCATTGTGTGGAGGCTGCAGTCATAATCTGTGAAATGAATAGTACTTGTTAAAGATCTTATAAATAATCTTATCACATGAATATAGCAGAAATTTGCCCAGCTTAGAAATACAGATCATGAGACTAAATTTTTACAAAGTAGTATCCCTCTGAAAAAAGGTTTCAGAAGTAGGAAAAAAAAATGGAAATAAGGAAAAGGAAAAGGACAGCCCAACAGTTCCCTGTGTCTGCACAACCCTGTTCCCTGTTGGATGTCACAAGGTTGTAGCAATTTTCACATTTCTACATCTGCAGCACAGCTGGTCTGTCCCTTATCTAGAAAAGACCAGAATATCTCCTGATGTATCTTGAATAGTATAAACTTAAAAGCAGTGGAAGGGAGGATGGAGATGTGTGGTAACACAGGGATGCACCTTGTGCGCAACAGGGACATGGTAGATATATAGTGATAGTCTGGAAGGGAGATGGGAGAAGATAATGAGGTGGGGCAGACATAGCAGAAATTACCCATTTCTGTTGTTTCCAGACCATTACTATTGTATCCTCAATTGCCTGACAGATGTCCTCTATATCTGATTAATAAGAGTTGGAACAACACATTTTTCTGGCCAGTTTTTTCCTTGTCAAGTGATAACTTCTCCCGTACAGAGCTGAAAGGATTAGGAGAAGGTATCCATAATGTTACAGCAACTGGAACCCAGAAGACCCTGACAAGAGAAGGCAGCACAGGGAGAGGCAAAAGCAGAGGGCTGTGTGCAGAAGGCAGCACAGCAGTTTTGGAAGGAAAAGGAGCAGGAAACCTTTGAATTGCTGAGCATGAACTAGTTCTTTCCAGAAAACTGGATTACAAATAATCCTGTCTGTAAAATTACTAGGGAAAATAAAAAATAAAACAGCCGATCTCAGTTCATCTCTCTCTTTTGAAGAGAAAAAGAGCCTGGAACAGCTCTAAGACATGCATTTATATTCACAAAAGGTGCTGATGTAACAACTGCCCCAGTGTCCAATCTGGATTTTCAAGTGAAATCTTTGTGGGTCCTTTGTGCACTCACAGTATTGGCAAATAAGGGTGATACCACATAACAGAAAGCCATACATTTTTTTCCCTAGTTCCCCTAATTGTATTCTGCTACTAAATGGTTATCATGAAAATGCTGAAAGAGGAAGAACTTGTATAGTAATGGAATTCCTCTCTGTTCCTGTAATCTATTTATTGAGGTTTTCCCAATTTTTTTTATATTTTTAAAAAAGAGTTAGAAATATGAATACAAAGAAACTACAGAGAAAAGGCACTTGCGATAGGATTAGTGAATCCAGAACATAATCATCAATAGATGTCTTTATTATTAATACAGAATAGCAATTTCAGCTGAATGATTAGCCAAACTTTCAAAGCCTTGCAGAGCTGTTTCTATTTGCATAAGAAATCAGCAGTATATGTCAACTGTACTCTTGGTATGATCTTTAAAAAAATCTTGTCTATTAAAAAGAGAGGAAAAATTTCACCTGAAATTTCACCATTTTTCTGAATGCAACAAAAGCGGTAGCATCAGCAAAGACTAATTCTCCTTCAGGAATTTCCAGATCTGCCACCCTGCCTAGAGACCTCACCATCCAAGCCCTGCTGGCTGGAAGCTTCCTCTCCACAGCACAGAGCCAACAGTTCTAGTGAGACTCCTGCCCTCTCAACGGCAGGCTTCAGCCAGGAGCCTCTCCGCTTGCACCAATGACTTGCTCATGCCATTGCCTAAGCTCTGATACACCATGGTTCTTCATGGTGCTGGCTCTCCACCAAGAGGGACCCAATAATTCCCAAGGAAGTCTGAAGTACATGGCAATCTTAACCATGTCTAAAGTTTGGTGAAGTGCGGAGGACCAGGGACAACTCAGAAAGCCATCTTAGGAAGTTTTCAGCTTGAGAAGGATACAAAAGCTGCCAACAGTGGAGCTGATTCACTGTAGGCTTTGAGTAGGTGTTATCAAGTTCGTCTCTTCTGGATAGAGAAGGTGCCAAGGTTTGCTTGTCCCATGGCATGTCAGCCATGGCACTGGGCCAAGCATTTCACTCAGGAGCTGGCCACTAGTCCATGTTTGTAGTAAATCTGCTACATTTTACATTAAAATGTCCAGTGGGTGCCTCCCCTTTATTCTTTCAAGGATGCTTTTCCTCATGCTTGCATTGCTTCAGCGACATCTCCCAGTGGATGCTAATTTTTATTTCTATTTATGTGGATAAGGCAAAAGATTTATACATGCCCTGTCTCTTAACTTGCCTCCTTTCCAGTTTTTTTTCTTTCTTCTTCCTGGATATCACCACATCATATTTCTTTGGCCACAGCACAGCAATTGGGTGTGACCTTTTACTCTGATTTGTCATTTCATTCCATATTAACTGTGTTGAGAAGACCTGTCCATTCCCTTTAATGAACATCTTTAAAATCTGTGCTTGGTTAATGGTTGAGGCAACCAAAACTCTGGTGCATTCTTCAGTTCTTACTCAGCTTGAATATTTAAATGGGCTTCTTGCTGGTCTTAATGCATTTATAATACGTAAATTGCAATCTGTGCAGTCATTTGTCCAGCTTGATTTTTTTTTTTTGTTTACTTGTTTGCTGGTTGTTGTTGCTTTGTGTTTCACAGTGTCTTCATGAAACTCTGTTAAACAGGTCACTCCTCTTTTAGTATTCTTATTTTGCATATTCTGTTTAAGATTTTGATGCAGGCTTGTTTTATTTAAACTATTCCAATATACGGTTTGAGGAGACTACCATATGAGCACAGAGTGGGGGGGTTAATACTACAAGACCCTTGTCTCCTGAACTGATCTAAGGCTGTCACTTTTCATACTGTCTGGAGAGTTACCCAAAGATTTAATCTAAAATCAGAAGTTGGAGGGCTAAGCCATTGCAGAGGATTTGTCCCTCTCAACAAGATGTAACCTGACAGAGTCCATGGAAGCGTAGCATAACACTTCAAACCTGCCCAGAGATAAAAGTCATTTTGCAGAGGTGCTACCAAGCATCTGATGAAAGCTGCAGAAATTTTACTGGGAAATTCTGTTGCTGGTACAAATCTGGTGCATCTTTATTTCTGCTTCTGCTCTTCTTACAATGGCATTCTTTGTGATAGATGTATTAAACCATATCCCCTCCCCATTACAGCAGCAGTACTTTTTCATTGCCTTTAATTATGTCAGATGCAGCATGAAGCTCTAGCTCACCTCCATTTACCTGATGCATTACTGTCATTTTGAAGGGCAGATGTTCTTACATACCATGCTTCAAAAAGCTCAGCCCTTTTCTATTGCTTTACAGAGACATGCTCCAATGAGAGGAACTGCTTGCATGTGACACACCAACTGCATCTGTTCTCCACACCAGCACACACACAGATGCTTCCCTGAAACTGTTGCAGTTTGTCACCATTCCGCTCCAACACATCCGCTGTACATTGGTTTTACAGCTCTACTTGGGATTGCTATTGCAATATTCTGGAGTATTTCTCTGATTTTTTGTAAGGGAAATGCTCACTGTGTAGTGCTACCTGGAGACCAGCAATTCCAGTTCATAAGCTTTCAAACTTGTTTTCATTATGTAACAGATTCAAAAGCCCATCTATTGAGAGCCTTCACAGGCTTGTATTTTGCAAAATTGTTGACTTGCAGAAAACCCCCAACTCTGGCTTAGAAAATGGGAGAATTTTATACCCTAGAAACCAGGAGTTTTGATGCTTAAAAGTGCTTTTCTTCACACCTTCCTTCAAATGGGCACCCTCAACAAAGCATTTATAAGAAAATTAAAATTACATTTAATGAAAATACCAATAGGATCCACCCAGCCCTCCTCACACTCTTTATGCTGTCTCCAGACTCCAGCCCTTCACAAGGCCCTTCAAAAGATGTTTACCATACAGTGTTCATTTTAGACTCCTTGTTTTGCCTTCTACCTTGAGCAACTGGTCAAACAGGCAATAACAGAAATCATGGAAGTGTCATAAATCTCTAAGAGACCTTTACATTTTAGAGCAGCTCCTACCTCCCCAGCCCAGGTGAAGGTGTGATGCAGGACATGCTGATTGCTCCAGTAACATCACAGCATCTCTCTGGTGACAGTAGTGGCCAGGTGTCAGAAGAACACTCCTTGGTGGCTTCAGCATCCTCAGATGCAGTGAGGAAGACGACAATATCATCTGCAGTAATTCGCACATCTCCTGCCATAAGGGCCCTCTGGGGGTACGCATGCAGCTCAAAGCCTGGCCTTTCACTTCTTCCTACAAGAGTAAAGGAAATATTTCTTTTCTCTGGCCTTTAAAGAAAGTTTACACCTTTATTTCTGAAACACCAAGGAAGGCAGGCTTTAAATAATACATTTCTAGAGTGTTTTTGTGGAAGTGTCAGGGATGGTTGAACTCATTTGAACCACAGAGCAGTTGGAAAAGTGGTATTCAAAGAGCACACTTGAAGTCAGCCGTGAAACTGCTCTGCCTCTAAAAAAAGGGCCACTGAAGAGCATGAGAGGTGCCTCAAGAAGGGAATCACCACCACCACCACCACCAACTCACAACCATGTGCTAAAGCTCAAGTATCCAGTGAGAAACACAACTCCCAACAGAGGGGCAACAGCTGCCTTATCCAAAAGGAGACCCTTTTTCAAGAAAAACAAACAAACAAACAAACAAACAAACAAACAAGAAAAAAAAAAAAAAGGAGAAAATACCAGTTTGTTTAAAAGCAGCAACACCACAGCAGTCTTTTGACCAATCATTGTCAAGTGATTAGGACAACTCGCTGAGAAAAACTCAGTTTTATATCAGAATAGTTGTATTTCTATTGTCAATAATTACCTGAAGAAGACCACCCACAATGTTTTTCTTTTTTACTTATTGCAAACAAAAGACACAAATGTGAATCTAGGCACAGACTGAGAAGAAAGAAGTGAGATTAGTGAATCTCACTGCTTTTAGAAGAGAAATTAAAAGACCTTTTCACATGACCATATGGCAGGAAACAAGATCCCTCACAACACATGCTCCCAGGCTAGAACCTGAAGCTTATGTTTTCGTAAGTCCTTGGGACTTCACAGCCTGTTCAGGCATCAGAGAAGACAATTAAACAAGCCAACATTATTTTCCATTGTTCTCAGTGGGAATTCTTGGTCCTCACCATTCTGAAATGATACCCTTAATATGCTGATTTCAGAGCATTTATACCCTGTGGGAGTTTTGTCCTCTGACTGTGTCAACTCTAACTATAGTAGACGGAAAATTGAAAAAGTTGTAATTGGTTTTATCAACTGGACAGAAGAAACAGACACATGAAAAAAATCACATATGATCTTAATGAGAAAATGTCATGTTCTATAGCATTCTGTGACCATGTGGACTTTTACAGGACTACATATATGTCTTCCAGACCCAAAGGGCAAAAGAAGTATAATGTACTCAAACATTTAACTGTGATCCTATATATTAAAAGAAAACTTATAGAAAAATTCAATTCCCTTTCAGAATATTCCTGGAAATACTCAAGCATCTGCAGCCTGAGCATAAAACTGCCAACAAACCCAACCAGATCTGTTTCCTCCTTCCTGGAATTTAATCTGTTGCTACACTGAACATTATCACTACAGAGAGAAAAATTCAGCATCTGACATTACTTTGGAGTGAAGTTTGCCTATGATTTAGAAGAAATCCCACTTTACATGATCAAATATCTTTCTGCTGAGGCTGAGGTTATTAATACTCTGTTAAGGATTGTATTTTGCTTTGATTATAGAAATTAAATTAACTTTCTTATATCACAAGACATAAAGAAGATATAAAATACTTTCCTGTCTTCAACATTCACCTGATCTTTGTAGCGTTGCAGATGACATTTCTTCAACTAAAAACAAAATGAAGTTCTGGTCTTGGGAATCTTTAAATATGTACAAAGCCTGAGATATATGGAAGACAAAGCTCAGTTTCATATTGCTTGTGGACTTGTTGGGTTTTTTATTCTGCTTGCTACTTTCCCTGTCTTAAATGCTATTTATAACTTAAAAATCAGTATCTTTCATGTTTTCTTAAATGACAAGCAAGAGTCCTTAGATAGAGCCTTTATGACTTTTGCTATCATTTGGGTACAGTTTTCTTCTGCATATTGAGATTTTTAGGGCAGACCCATTTTCCCTTTATTCTGTTACAATTACTTTCCAATAATTTTATTCTCAGCTAATAATAACTATGAACTTGGCTTAGTTTTGAAGCTTATAAATTTGGAGTGTCTTCTCATAACATTCTTTTTACATCGGTCCCTTCCCACTTTCAGTCTGACTACCTAAAAATGATCCTTTCAAGATCAAGAGAGTGATTAGAAACTTGGGAATTTCACTGTTCTTACCAGGTATTTTTTCAGCACAATTTTAACATGGGAAAGTTCATTTTTCACAATTGTTTAGTGCCAGCTTTTCATACAGAATACAAGGAATAATCAGAACTGCAAATCCATATGATAGAATAATTCAGTTGGCTTAAATTCCAGTGAGCATTGGTCAGAGTCCACCCCGAGAATATTTTTCCTGCATTTAAAGTTATATTTAGAAAGAGTGAAAAAAAAAATTCCAGTATTGAAAGGGGGAAATAAAAAAAGCCCAAACCTCTTAGACAGTAGTTACATTAAGCACAAAAAAAAAAAAAAAAAAAAAAATACAGGTTTAGCAGAGATCTGGGTAATGCCAAACTCCAGTTATGTGACCACAAAACAAGAGCAGATCTCAGATCTCTTATGCATCCAATTCAAAGCTTTACCTGTAACTAAAATATATTTTGGAGTGGAAGGGCTGGACATTGTAATATGTTTTTACTTCTTTTTAATGGGAAAAAGGACTGTGCATGTACATGCACGGTGTGCAGTTTCTTGTTCTTTCCACCTAAGAAAGAACTAGACAGGCAGGTCTTCTTGGTCCTCTTTTCTTGAGGGAAATCTAGCAGGCATGAGAACCAAATAGAAGCTGATTTTGCTTAATGCAGTGGAGATCAGGATTGGTTCACTGTGAGAACAGAATCTGCAATAAGCTTTTGAAAGCTATCAATACTGCGGAAGGCCTACAGAAACATTTCACAGGTATATTTTCAGGGTCGAAAAATGAAATTGGTTTTAATAAAGACAAGCAAAAAAAAGGCTTTAATAGGACTTTAGCAATGCATAAGACTTCAGTAGTCCTCTGCCCAAGGGTGTCTTTATCACTATGTGTAGTACTACCTTGTCACCAGACTAAGTTTTAATTACACAAGCCATGGGCAAAACTAAGTCTGCTTTCTAATATCATTTTGATGTGGTATTCCCTGTATCTCTAGGAAATTAAGATCCCTGCTATGCTTATCCTCTCTTGAGCATTAAACAGCAAGGGCCATTGCCAAAGACAAGAGTTATTCTCTATATTGGTAGTGGGGGAAAAGCTGAATTCTGCCCATTTCAGTAAGTGACTTAAATCCCCTACACACCTCCAGCAGCACACAGAGATTAAATTTACCACTTGTGCCATGGCAGTTAAAAGGCATTAACCCCAGAATATACCAAGCACTAGTTGCAAAACTATCTTCCTTTTAATTAGTGCAGCACTTAGTTCAGATTGCCACTTCTTTCCTGGAGCACAAAACCTGCAATACCACAGCATCAGATGAATTTACTGCTCCAGCTGCAGCAGTTGAGTCTGTCGTGAACTCTCTGCCTCCTAGTTCAGAGTTGTACCACCACAGCTGTCTGAAATGACCAGATGTAATTGGGTTCAGTGGAGTTCAAAGCTATACTTCAGCTTCCTCATATCAAAGTCCATTGATGCAGTGGCAGATGAAGCACATTGAAATGCTGGGAGAGTGGGAGGGAAGTTACGAGCAGACGATGTTCAGGTCTGACCTGTTAGATGCCAGGATGCAGCACACAACCAGCTTTTGGTTGAGTTTTCAAGAACTCAGGTGTGCTCCCCTGGAGAAGACTTCATCTCCTCCTCTAATTGCTGCAAAACATATCTCATATTTGCTGATGTACTTTGTCTATTCCATAGCTTGATACTTCTGAGACTCATTTACTTTTTTTTTAAATGTCAGGGCTTTCTCCTGAGATTGTTCATTCATTATATTTATTTTCTTGGACATGATTTAACAAACCGTCCCTGAAGAATTTGCAGCTATTAACTTCGTCGAACAGAAGCTCAAGCGAGAGTTAAAGGCAAATGGTCTAGAAGAAAGCAATGGGCCAAAGCACCTCCAGGGTATTCATCAGCCCCAAAACTCATTTCAATAACTCTTTCTCACAAGATAGGGTGAAAAAAAAAGAAAAGAAAAGAAAAGAAAAGAAAAGAAAAGAAAAGAAAAGAAAAGAAAAGAAAAGAAAAGAAAAGAAAAGAAAAGAAAAGAAAAGAAAAGAAAAGAAAAGAAAAGAAAAGAAAAGAAAAGAAAAGAAAAGAAAAGAAAAGAGAAAAGAAAAGAAAAGAAAAGAAAAGAAAAGAAAAGAAAAGAAAAGAAAAGAAAAGAAAAGAAAAGAAAAGAAAAGAAAAGAAAAGAAAAGAGAAAAGAAAATGGAAGTTTTGTTGTTGCTGGTATGAGATCATAAAGTACAAAAAAATCTAGATAAACATAGCAAGGTTGGGGGTCTTTTGTCAAATTAGTAAAGTTGTTAATTAGTTAATTAGTTTAGAAAATGGACAGTTCTTATGCACTGTCCATTTTTACCACACATTTACACCTGTAAGTTCCGGGCCAGCAAGAACAGCTGCCCAGCTACACTGTCATGGGATGGCCATTTAGCTCACACTGCTCTACGTCAGCACTTGGTTTGTGGAGACCAGGGCTGATGTTCACTAGCAACCTTATTCTGTGAAGAAAACCTACCTGCTGCCACTAGTAAAACTAAGGAAGCTGCAAGTGGCAGTGTCGTTAACTCACCTCATGTGGTCCTCAGAGAAGGTATATGATGAGTGTACCATAAAATGTAACATAGTTGTACAATCTTGGTCATCCTCCAGGCTGTAATTGCAAATTAATGCTGATGAACAGAACATGATGAAAGGTCTGGATGCAGAAGTCCATCTGGTTTTCTCCAAATACACCAGCTGTACACAACTGAGAATGTATGTCCATTCATTCTGAGCACATAATTCCAAACAGTATAATTTCATACAAAATATTGCTTCTTTCTACAAACCTTGCCTCACCAGAGACTGTGCCCTTTCTTGAAAACACTGATTAGACATAATTACACACAGCTAAAGAATGTAACTAAGTCATTGTTGTTGCTGCATCTAAGTCACACATAAGTTTTTCTGCAGATGTTCTATGTATCTGCTCCTGACAGAAGCAGACCCAGTCATTTGGTCATTTGTTTGGTTTTGAATATTTCAGCATTTAAAATAAAAAGAAATAAAAGGAGTCTTTCGAATGAAAAAAACTTTGCAGTACACAGCAAATTAAAGAATGTCAATTTGGTAGTTTTTTAATGTGACGTTTATGTTATTTTCTACTCTGTAAAGACACATAGGAGAGCTAAAGCACCAGGCAGTAGCATCCACCCAGTACCTAAACAATTTGCACAAGCTATAAAGACACGTACACAAAATATTTTGTCCAAACTTTTAAAATATTACCTGTGGTCCTTGAGTTAGTCTGGATGTCTTAGTACAGGATTCATTTCTCAAGGTTAAATTGTTGCGTATGGACCTATATATTTTTTAATTTCAGAAATGCTTTTTTTCAGTATTTGATAAGAATGAAGACATCTGTTTTTGCACTTTCAGTTGAATTTGAGAGAGTTTCATGCTGTTTATGGGATTCAAAAGTATCTTTTCTGGTTATATATTTCCTCTAGAATTTTAATGAGTATCCCTAAAGAAATTTATTTGTGTCTGGCATGCAACAAATAATACAGAGCCAAGCCCCACTGAAACTGTACGAAACATCTCCATTATTACCCATTAGTTTTGAATTCAGCCACCTACCAAATGCTATTAGGATTTCCCCATACCATTACAAATGGGCCATTTCTATAGGTTTTTTACCTGCAGTAATTTTTTTTTTTTATTTGTTCTTAGCCAGTCTGAAACAATTTGTCAGCAGTATAGCTGGAAAGAAATTAGAGGACTGACCAACTGGAGTGCTGGGTGACTGGCATTGCCATCTTAGCAAAGGTCCAAATTCTTGTTCAAACCTCTCCTGCTCACATCCAGTGTCAAGCAGGTTATTCATTGCAGGTCTCCTGGGAGAATGTTTTAACCAGCCAAAAATGCAATAAAGTTATTTGTGTAGCTACTGGGTTAAAGAGGAGTGAAAACATTGTGTGGGAAAGGAAATGTTTCTTCTAAGACACAATTATTTTTCCTTTTTTTTAAAATATATTTTGTTGAAGAGAAAGGCTGCTTCAAGTTGAACTAAAACTTTTTTATATTCTCTGTTCTGCAGCCCAACCAAAAAAAAAAAATCTATTACTTCCATTGTGCTACTTCTAACCTTTCTATTTCATTCAAACTAGGTTTACACAATTTGCTTTCTAAAGAGCAATGGCATCAGGATGTGTAGAACAGCCAGGGTCAAAATTTCACTATTTTTGAATACACCTACAATACATAGAGATTTGCATAATAGGCCCTAATGCCTCCTTCAGAATCATTATGGTCTATTGAGTAAATAATGTGTCTATTGAAAATGGTTGAAATACCCACTTAGTTGATAGACCCTATTGACTCCTAATAAAAAGCTATTAGAGTTGAATAAATATTATGCATTTTAAAACTTGCCTAAATATATTCCATTTCCAGATATTTTCATATTTACACAATCGCCTGTAAAGAAAATGTTGTATCTGCTTCCAGACAGCTCCAAGAGAAAGCTTAGAGGGCTTCCCTTTCCATAGGGTCTTTTCTTACCTTTTCAAGATGCTCAGATAGGTTGTATTTGAGTGGTTGTTTCGTTTTTGATGAGACTGAGATGGGGGAACAAAATCAGAACAAGAAAGAAAATTAAACAACATGAGTTGGTACTTAAATAAAATTAAGATTTATGCTTTCAATGAGTTAGCATAGGATTTAGCCATGCTCTCTTGGGCTTATCTGTGGGATTGAACAACACATTCTTTACAGACAATTGTTCAAATATGCAAATACATTGAAAAGAATGCACATAGTAATAATATGTGTAAATGCACACTTTCATTTACTCAGTCTTAAATGTTTTCTTGAGAGCTGAAAGAATCTCTCAAGTTAAAGCATACTTTGATAATTATACATACATACATTTTTTATTTCTTTTTGCTAATCCATAGCAAATCTGAAGCAACTGTAAATAGCTGTAACTGTTTAGCATAAATATTTCAGACTCCAGATGTGCCTTATATTGTTTTGTACCCTATCTCAGAGTTTCAGATCTTGTGTTCCAAATTGCACATCCTGCTACTCCATTCCCTGTCATGTGGACACAAGAAATAACCAAGACACAAATCTGGTACAGAAGTGTCTCATGTGCTTAGTTCAAGTGAAAGCAGGGTAGGGAAGTGGCTGTTGCTGTTCTGCTCAAAGAGAACTCAAGGTTCATCTGCTTGTAAAGAGCAAGAACAGGTACAGACAGTGACAGAAGCGATTGTTTTAGACATTTTCACACAAGCTGACTCCATGTTCTCCAGCAATCACAGACTCTCATTTGCTGTTGCTTTCAAATGGCTCACATGTTTATGTACATTTCTGGGTCTCATCAGCCTCTGGAAGACCACCAGGAAAACCTGCCAGCAGTTTGCACAGAGGTCAAAGCAGAAGGCTGTACTTTGTGGCCCATAAGAGCCACACAGGAGTCACTGTATGTGAGAGCTCTGTATAGACCTGTGGAGCTTGTTTCCAAAAGTCACACTCACACACTCCCAGGTCTTACCATGCAGCCATTGACTGTGTCTACTCTACTAAACCTCTTCATAAGCTCAGTCTTCCAAAAGGTTGCCTTGACTGTATATCGCTGTGATAGTGTTATGCAAATTGTTTTCTCAGTTTATTTAATTTGATGTTGGCAAGAATAGAGGGTTAATGGCCTTGGCACAAACACATCTTGCTGCTATTTTCCAGACAGTTCCTTGAATATCTGAATACTAGAAAGTCTTCCTCAATCTCATAACAGCAAAGAAACACAGAAAGGTCTAATTTAGCTTTTAGCACTATCCCAGTGTAGACTAAAAACGTTGAAATCTCCAAACGGTAGCTGACTGGTCCTGTTCAGGACAGGACACACCTCATTTGGTTGTTTCATTCCTCTCTTTCCTCTGCTGTCTACAACTGTCTTTTACATTTTATCCATCCTGTGGTGTGGTGCAGAATGTGTGGTCAACAGGCCACCCCCTTCTCCTTTCACTCCTTCCTCCAGACTCCTCCCCACTTAAGGTAGGTCCTTGAGCACACACCTATATGCAGGGGACAGAGGTCTTCCAGACCATTGGCTTGTGAAGAAACCACGATGCACAAAAGATTTCTATCTTCTTACATGCTATATAGTATTAAATAATTTTCTATGTGCCTGAGCTTTACTGAAGTTTTCAGCAAGAAAGACCCTTAAGGAACTGGAAAATTCTTCACAGATACCCCTCAGTAGTGGAGGTGCAGCATGGCACCACCTTCACCTCCAAATCACTTGTCTTCCAACAACCACTCTTCCCTGACCCTCAGAAAGACAGAGACAAGTGCATCCTGTGTCCTGCTAGGGGTAGTGTTTCACAGCCAGGGCATCAAAGGCTGTCCTTTCTGAAATTTCTAACTGACTGGTGAAAAGCACAAGTTGGAGAACTGAAGGAAAAATAAAAAGTTAGGAGAGAAAATAATTATATTATCTTTTCTTTTAAATTGTAGGATACTGATATATATGTTCTCGGTGGTTTGCATAAGTCACTTTGTTTCTGTCTTTCATTGTCCCTGAATAAACTTGAAGGCACCATCTGATCACTACTTCTGGGTGCCTATCGTATGACTAAAAGTTGATGATACTTCCAGTTCAGCTTCTGTTTCTCTCCTCCCTTCCCTCTCTACCCAACAAAAAATTTTAGACACTCCACACTTTCTATACCTTTGGCTTCCACACAGCATTTGCAATAGTAGAAGCACTGGAAAGCATAGAAGCCAAAAAATGTTAATAGGGCAAACAGAATGTAATTGCTTATGTGTGCTGGTTATATCCTGAAACAAATTGTTTTTTAATGCTGAGGTCAGACAGGGTTTAATTAGGAGAAATACAATTGGTGTAAAAATTTGCAGCAGGCTGCTTGTTTGGTGTCATGCCAAGTCAACATCAAGCCTTTCCAAATGGAAATTTTCATTAGAGGCCATTGGCAGCCTGGTTAGGCTGAGTTTCAACTTTTTCAAGTCTCCTGGTAACATGAACCTGAAACTCAGCATATCTGCTTCCTAGTAACAGGCTGTCCCTGTTGCAACTGTTCTGCCACATGCACACAGCTTCTACATATGTAGGTACGTGTGGCTACTTTCTTCTGGCCCAAAGCTGTCAAGATCTGCATGCAGATAGCACTTATCTTCAGCTTTAAGACTGTGCATAAATGACACTTTATTTTCATATTGTTTTCATATCCAAGACAGAGAAAGAAGCCTTTGAACCTCAGCAGAGGAAGGGAAATTTCCAAATCATTTTTGTTGAGTTGTGACTCGGTTTTGGTTTTTTTGTACCGCCCTGTGCAAAGATCTCAGAGATTCTTACTAATGCTTGAAGCACTGACTCTGGTCTTTACATTGATTAACACAGCCCCAGTGCTTGTGCTGCCAAGGTTAAGGTTGTATCAGCGTTTCCTTTATAGACCCTGCTGTTCAAGAGAAAAATGTTTAACTTGAATGAGAAAATTTGCCTCAGGGTGTAAATTTTTTCCCCTTTACTTAATTTTGTGAGTTAAGCTGATGCTTAAAAAACTAAGGGATGGGCATTCTGGCTTACAGCAATTAGGTGTCAAAGGCTTAGCATACCTCAGACACAATCTTTGTCTTTTCTTCTTATTCCCATCCTGACATGGAGAACACTGGTGACTACAAAGGAAGTGTGACCTGATGCATGCCACATCTTGTGGGCTTTAAAGTTGAGCTACCAGGTGATATTTACTCCAGAAAGTGCTGTCAGCAAAAGGCAGGAGCAGTGGAGGATTTTTGGCTACTGTGAAAGCTGGCTGTGGTAACAGGTGAGCTGGCAGAGAACAGCTTGTAAGCCAAACTGCCACTGCAAATAAGAAACACCAGGTTACAGGAGGCAGAAACTGCTGGGAAGAAAGTGGCAGAGACCCAAGTAGATAATCATTGCACAGCAATTTTTTAAAGTAAACAGAAGCCTTTCCATTTCAATATCTCTCAGCTCAGGTTCAGACTATACCTGAATCAGCACTTAGAGAACCACCTCCTCCCTGAAGGTGACATTTTCTCTTCTTTGTGGTTTTTTAAAACAGTGGTCAATCCCTTATTTTCTCTCCCCCTTCTGCTCTCAGTATTTTTGAGGAAGCAGTGTGCCTATTGTGCACCCTTTCTTCTCTCTCTTACCTGACGGCCAGCTGAGGTACACTGCTGCCTCTGTCCTCCTTCACCCCCGCACTAATCGTACTTTATTTTCTGTTACATGAATCCTTATGCCTGGCCTGCTGTATCTGGCTGGCTGCTGCTCATGTGCACAGCTCATAGCAGCAATGAGAGTTAGCTGTACTCATTGTGGGTAGGTGTGTGCAGAAAATAGAAAAACAATTGTGTTGTGTTCTTCATCTGTGCCCACATGCTCCAGTTAGGGTGTAGTCTTTATAGCTGGAACAAAAAAGGGCCATTCAGATTTAGCAGAAAAGAACAAAACCATGGGAATATCCACTGCACACGCATGATCTTCCACACAGAAGTGCTTTGAAGTATTTGTGCTGTGAAATTTATCAAAACCCTTTGCTTAGACTTAGAGATTTAACCAGATTGAGGTTTAGGGAGAAAAGTAAACTTTCATATAGAATGATAAGACTACCTTTTTTTTTTTTTTGGGGGGGGGGGGGGGGGGGGTCAATGACCAAAGGATTTTACATGACTGAATGGAGATTTCACATATTTCTGTTTCTGTCTTTTCTTCACTTCTAGGGTGTCAATTTAGGACATGTTTCATGATGCCAACTGACAATAGGCTTTTCCCAAGCTATGGCACTGAAATCTCATACTGGCACAGATTTTACAGCTTCAAATCCCTGACTGGGGGGGCACAGCCAGGTCAAAACTGAGGTGTGAATCATGGCCTGTGCCTCGGCAGCCCAGAGCTGCTGTGTGGTCCCAAGAAAGCCATTGCACGTGTCATCTCAAACATCTACTTTCACAAACACCCTGATAGCCCATCTGCTTTCCACTCCCATATGAGTCCACCACCCTTTCACCCTTCCGGGGTTGCTGAAGTACTTGGATTCCCCTTGACAGAGCGAAGGAAATATCACTCTTTCCTCCATCAAAGAAATTAACAAACAGCAAGGTAGAAGAGGGCAGCATCTTGCCTACCTTTTCTTTAGATTTTGTCAATTTGGGGGTTTGAGTTTCTCACTTTATTAAACACATTTTCATGCATGTGCGACTACAAATGTGTGTATTGAGCTCTGGTACTGGCACTGCAGCAGAGGATCAGGTGGTAAGGTGGGGGTTGGAGGAGTAAATATAGTTTCTGCCGTGTGATCATCTCTCCTCTGTTTATAAAGCCTTCAGCCTTTTCCTGAATTACCCCGTGGGTAGCTTAGTAACAGATATGATAGCCCATTCTTTAGCACACTTTAAAAAACCGTAGAAAATATACTGCCATTCTAGGAAGAAACAAACAAAACTAATGAGCCGAAGGTGTTGTCATGGAAGTGTTACTTAGGAGCATGGAAGGGGCAGCTGCCCTTCACTGAGCTCTGCTGAACAGGCAGAGCATAAAGCAGAGCTCTCTGTCACGTACAGCCGGGAGGCTGCGGGCTCTGCAAACGCTGTTAGTACAGATGACGAGTCCCCTGCCGCAGTGGGTGATCAGTGCACCAGGATCAGGGGCATTAACACGCTCACAGACACGCTGGATGATCACTTGTAGTGGCCATTGCCATGCAGAAGGCACATTAGGGGGAAGCTTGGCCGAGCTGAGTAACACTGAGCCTCTCCATTTGCATGCAACACAGGAAAGCAAGAAGCGCTCAGCTCCTGTTTAAAGGCAGCTACTGCTGCTTCACTGGGAGCTTTGGCCTTTTCAGTGGGGAGCCCAGGAGACAGGCTGTCAAAACAGAAGTCTCTTCTTCAAACTACCAAGCTTAGAAAGGGGGATAATGAAAATAAATAAATAAATAAATAAATCAGTTTAGAAAGGCTCAGATCAGTCAAACCAAAGAGACTTCTTGTTTCTTGGTGACTTATTTTTTTTCTTTTCTTAAGTTATCTGGTTATTTTGAGTTGGTTGAATACAGAAGCAAAAAGTGTGGCATTCACTTGAGGTCTTGAAGATAAATTCATAGTTCAGTTTTGCAAACAGACAAACAAATAAAAGTTGACTTACGCAGTGGAGGTTTTATATTTCCTCAATGTACTTCCCCTGTTTTGTACAAATCTTCCTGGAAATCTCTGTAGTAACTCCTACTAACTGCTGTGATGCTTACTGTGCAGGGCAGAACTGATCAACTGCAGAGAATTCTAGCAATTCCATATCTTTTTTTTTTTTTTGTCAATCATGTCAAATTCCTTCTCTTTAGTAATCCCCCTTATTCCCTTAGGAGCTGAAAGAAGATTTAATTGTTAAATTTGAATAGTAATTTAGCAAATAAACTCTCCAGTCTCTTGTAGACCTTTAGTCATTTCAGGCTTCATTTTAGTTATAAATCACTTCCCTATGGTCAGTCATGATGGCATTTCATACCCAGGAGGCTGATGCAGAGAAATAATTGAGGGACTGTCCTTGTGGGGGCTTTTGCTTTTAGGGCTGCTCTTTTATAATGTAGTATATTGCAAGATTATTTTTAGAATGGAGCTTTGCAGGTGGATTATGTTTGCCCTTTCTCCACAACTATCCATGACACAAAATAGTCCCGTTGTAAGAGGTATCTGTCTGGTAGACCACTTGTAGCAATTCTGGCACTGGCTGATCTTCCCTTTTGAAGTGAAGAATAACATCTGTGTAAATTGCTTGCAGCAAATGATGTATCACATGGATGGAGTCTGTGTTTGCTTCTAGTAAAGTATACCATCAAATATTTGAATGAATTAATTATTTTTGAATGAGACACAAACCCCATGTGTCACTGCCAAAATGTGCTTCCCAAGTGTTAAATCCAGTTCTCTAGATATGTCTGACTCAGGTGGCATGGCTCATTTCCAGTTCCAAGGCTATCAGCCATTTTTGCCAGGAACACTTGGACATACTTATTTCAGGCTGTTTAAGAAAAATGTGTGCTTGTCGTTCTGAAATTTAAGTTTCATGAACATCTATGCCTTTAACTGATAAAGGAAATTTTGCAGAAGTACGTCTGAAGAAGTAAAGTTGCAGCTTAAGAGCCACAAAATGTTCTAGGGAAGTCCTCCTAAGGGAAAACATCTCAAATGCTCCTTGACTCTCCCCCTCAAAATCTACATGATGCTGCTGCTTGTGGTGCATGCTCTATTTCACTCTTTTAAAATTATCATCTTATGGCAGCCCTGCTATAGTGAAGTGACGCTGGGTAGTATCTACCTGGTATCTCTCCTACAGCTGGTTCTGTTTTCAGAGGGCCTACAGAAGTACAACTGATCTGAATAATTAAAAGTCATCTGTGATACACTCACCTTGAGATAGTTGTGGGAATCTTGCATACTTAGTTTTGAACTGTGACAACTTCCCCAGCCTTACCTTTCCTCCAGCCATACACCTGCACACTTTTTTGTAGTTGCTTCTGGTGTAGGAGTGGTGTAAGTTCTGTATTGACCTTTTAAACCCTCTCACTGCATATCTTTTACTTCCACTGGCAAAGAAAACAGCTGCTTTCTCAATGTGCTTTCTCAATGTCAACTGTTTGCACCAAGTTTATCATTCCGAACTGTGTAATTACACTTTTGCATTCAACAATAATCAAGACATGTGTGAGTCCTCACTATCTGTAAGGTGAGCCATTTCTCAGGAGTTATGAAATCAAATGAGGGATTTAATTGACAAATGTTTGGTTGTGTCCAATTCTTGTTCCCAAGGAAGGGAAAAAAAAAAAAAAAGGCAGTTTTCCTTCTGATATGAGTGTACATGAGCTTAACAAGGATACAAGGATATTCTGAATGAGAGCAATCTACCACCATTTCCTCCCACTAGGGCAGTATTCTTGGGACTGTGAGGAAATTTAATTTCTTTGGATTTCTGAGTAATCACTTGCATGCACCATGACTAACAAATAGGTGGGATCTTGTAAGTAATACAACACAGAATTCCACATCTTTGTCTCATAAAAGTCACATTAAATTATCAGCCTAGTGCTTTCCTAGCATATTGTCTCACTGATCTTGAAAGAGCCATCCTGGTGTTGGGGGAGCAGTTATCTAGGTGATAATCAGTGCTGAGACCTCAGAGCAGCACAAAGAAATCTGAGAGTTATATAAACATGCAGCTGAAATTCCTTTATGCAGACAATTTTTCCTCCACTATTCTTCTGAACTCCAAAAGAAGCATAAGCCCTGACTCAGGCAACGTGGAGTGTTTGCTCTGGCACCCAAGCCAGCAGATGTGACTACTTGGCATCCTTTCCCAAGACTTGAACCTCATGGTATGTCTATGCCAAATGTATCCACATTATGCAAGAGTAATGGAAATTCGCCAGGCAGAGCAATGCTATGTTTTCCTAGATAAATGTTGCTCAGTTTAATTTTGAGGAACTGACTGATAAAAGCCTCAGTGATTACCTTGTTTCCCTGACTGTCTTCATTCTGTGAAATCCAGCACTTTTACTGGCACAGATAACATATGAAAAACAGGAGGGAACAAGTGCATTAGAGCAGCAAAAGAGGCTGAGCAAATCTCATGGTGAAAGCTGGAGCACCCACCCCAAAAAGTAGGGTTTCTTCCTCCTTGGAAGATAAGCCGACTGCACAGAAAGACCACTAGGAACAGTTTCCCATCTGACATGGTCCAAGTGACTCAAGCTGCGTGGTCACAGTGAGCTGTTCATTTCAGTTTTTTCTTTTCTCCAATCCCAGGCAAAGCTCACCATGGAAAATGCTGGGATAGTCGTTTGTCTTTGGCAGAGCCTGAAAGGTGAGACAGAAATGTAACAATTTGTGCTGTACAATATCTGCAGAATATAAGGAAGGAGAAAATTAAGCACAATTAAAAAAAAAAAAAAGTCCATTGGATTAGCCAACTGAAAGACATGCATTAAAATAAGTTATCTTGATTATCATCATCTTGCCCTTCATTTGAACCAACTATTTGCCTACAACCTTCGTACTACAGGAAGAATTTTTGCTTCATACTTGCACACTTCTCATAAAAATATAGTCTTGTTTCTGCCTGTGGTCTCTGATCACACTCCCAAAAGTGTAAGTGTAGTTTGTTACCTTCAACAGACAAAGGCATTTGCCACAACCTCACTCAGTAATATTCAACATGTTCCTGATATACACAAACGGGGCAGCCCAGACCAAGCGAAGAGTCAGGGATATGTGCAGGTAGCTCTGAAATTGAGGAAGGTTGTAAATATCCCATAAAGTCTGTTTGAGGTGTAACAAAGCTATTGTCACCCTACCACAGCCTGATATAATGCCTGGAGCATGCAACGCCTTTTGTTGCAAGATTCTTCACTCTACAGGAGGGAAATGCTATTGAAATTGGAAGAACACCTAAAGTAGCAGCAGGGGATTGCTGCTACACTATTAGTGCAATTGATTGCTTCAGCAAATAGCCAGAAGTAGCCATTACTACCCAAGTTACTTCCACTGCAGTAATCAAGTTCTTGTTAACAAATTTCCACCATGAACGAAATCCAAAAGAAACTGGCTTTTAACCCTGGACTTCACTTTCAGAAGAACTGATGAAGATACAGTGAATCACGGGATTCCTGCTACTTATTATCCAGAGGCCAACCGAAAATTGAACCATTTTCACAGCACTTTGAAAGGTTGTTTACAAACTGTTGGCCTAGGAGGAAAATCCTGGAAACCATTCACTGTAGAAGTCTTACCTAACCACTGGTCTGACATGCAACAAACCATATTTATCCTGCAGGGATAGGAGCAAGGTGCAAATGTTTTCCAAAGCCCCACACAAAGAAGAGTTACTGCACAGTAATGGCTGAGTGGATAGTTCACAGTGAATAACTTACTCAATTAAAAAACCCATTTTTTTAAATCTCCAGACATTGTTGTGAGTTTTTCAGTTATTCATTTGAAATTATTGTCTGAGTTATTTGTTGTCCACAGCAATTCATTGCAAGACTAGTCAAAAGAATGCTAAAACTCAGAATACCAGACAGAGAGCAGATATTTCTTTTCCTTGATTAGCTAAATGAGACATTTTAAATCAAGTCTCTGCTTCAGTGTTTAAACTTTTGAAAGGGAAAATAGGCTTGCAAAAATACTGTGTGATATTTACTTAAATGCTACTGTTTCAATAGCTGGTAGTAAATTTGTTCAATAGACTATTTGTGAAACTCAGCAGACAAAAACATGAAGAATCAAACAAACTACTTAAATCAATTAAACACAACATTATCTGAGGGTTAAATAACGTTTGCCTACTTGCAAACACAGTTGTCAGTTGCCTGCAGCAGACTTTACAGGACATTCCTTCAAATTCACACTAAGAGAGTGGTTTACAGATACAAGCTAAAACTAAATCTACTACTTCTTTCACACAAATTTAAAAATAAAAATAAAAGAAAAAAGAAAAAGGGAATTTTGAACAATAACTTAAATCACCTTACTCATTTTGGTTTGGGAAACACAGAGCCCCAGCTGCACATACGAGTCAGAAATGGTCAAATATAGGATGCCTTGACCACACTCATCAGGAACAAAAGATCAGTGCTCCCAGCTTTCCTGATGTACTGAGTTCCTTGTTCACCCCCTACAAATGTTCCCCAGGAAAAAAAAATCAGTTGTGTCAAGCTACTAAGAATCCTGCCAGCATATAACAACTAAAAAATCTTATGTCTAATAAAAGAATATTGAAAATACAAGTATAGACTTTGGCTATATTGTTCAATGGTTCAGCTGGTGTATTAAAAAGTATTTTGAGATGGTATTTCAGTTGCGTTCAATCTCTACTTGACACTTATAAGCAATTAAAGAGAATTAAAGTATTTCACATACTAGTTGTTATTCTTCCTGCTGAAGGGATAAACACATTCCACAGAAGTGAAATTACAGAGATGCAAGTTATGCAGGGTGACCGGTCTGTGGAGCTGGGGAACACTCGTGTTTAATTTTGCTAATGGATTAGGTTACAATCCTCTTCCTTAGTAAGAAGCGTATGGATAAAGTAGATACGCACAGTCTTTGCTTTTTTACTGTAGTCCAACAGGATGCTTTGTAAGTTATTCTTACCAAGTGTCAAAATGAGTCTAAGTGACAGATTATGTATTTGCTTACCTACATTTAACACTGGCATTTCTCCATTCACTCACACTCGGGTAAATAAACTGAGGCTCTGGCTCCGTATTCCCCCTTGTTTGATCTCGCTCTAGATCAGTGATGCCAAACCACCAGCACTGGCAAACAGAGATCTGGGCTGGCATCAATGACAATGAGCAAACAACACTTTCAAAACATGTTTGATGCCAGATAGCAAAGAGCACCCTCCCTACTTCAGGAGCTTGTTGCTAGAAAGGCGTTCAGCTCTAAAATCCACAAGTACCTCTTGCATGTGGCTGGAAGAGCCAACACATCGGGTTTTTTTCTGCAGCCCCCAAAAATAAATCCATTATAAGTATCCCAAACAGTGACACATATGTGGTTCCTCCTGATCTAGTCGATGCAAAACCATGTCTAAGAATGAGCAAACCTAGCTCAGTAAGACACAAGAAGCACACCTGTACCAGCAAAAATTTTCAGCTGGTTCAACCATCATTTCAAACCTCTCAGCTTTTAATAGGCAGCTATTTTCAAGAGGACACAAAAAAAGCCACGAGCAGGATGTAGCAAAACAAAAGCACACCAAAGCTAGGCAGGGCAAGCATGAAAAAAGGAGAGAGAAAATAAAGGTATATGCTCTCACTAAGCTGCTGCCACCTGGCTATTGGTGGCACCTATTTGATTTATTTTTAGGTTTATTATTAGATTTATTACTAGGTTTAGATTGGATATTAGGAAAAAAATTCTTCACTGAAAAGGTTGCCAAGCTTTGGAACAGGCTGCCCAGGAAATTAGTGGAGTTCCCATCCCTGGAGGAATTGTAAAAACCTGAAGATGTGGCACTTGGGGACATGATCGAGTGGTGGACTTTGCAGTGCTGCGTTAATTGTTGGACTTGATGATCTTAAAAGTCCTTTCCAACCCAAACGAGTCTATGATTCTATCGTGCCTCCTGCCACGTGGCACTCCAGCCTGGCAGTGCAAGAATGCCAGGACAGACCCTCCCGAGGCAGCGATTACACCTCTAGTGCCTGATGCACCTGTATCATGTGACTGATGTTCCTGGAGGGATCAGTCCAGCCTGGCTCCCCTGCTGGGGCTTGGGCTCTCACTGAGGGCTGCCACGGGCTGCTTTACATCCCCGGGAACAGGGATGGCCAAGTCGTTTCCTCTTACACCAGTCCTTACTCCTACCTTTTAAGGGACTTCAAGAGGCTGTAGGGCCCGAGAGCGACGAGGCATTGGATTATCCGCAGTGCTAAAACACGAGGTGGCTCTCTGGGCTGGGAGGTGGCGTCGTTCGCCCATCCCTACTGACCCGAGCCCGCGCCAACACCCGAATTTCTGCCCACACCCACACGGGCACAAGCGCCTCCAGCAGAGCCCGTGCCCCCGGCCTCGGCACGGCGGCACCGACCCGGGCCGGGCCCCGCTGCCCGCCCGGCCGCGCCGCGCTGCCCCCACCAGAGGGCGGCACGACCCCGCGTTCGGGCGGGCGGGCCCGGCCCCGCCGCCGCCCTGCCCCGGCCGCTCCCCGGGCAGCGCGGCCGTGAGGGCATCTCCGGCGGCCAGGGCCCCGCAGCGCCGCCGCCTCCCTCCCGTCCCGGCCGGGGGTCCGCCCCTGCTCAGTGTTCAGCTGCACGGAGCAGGGCGGAGTGTCACTGCGTTGGTCAGTGTGTGCCCGTCCCGCCGCCGCAGCTCAGGCTGTGCAGGGAGGTGCTTCCTGATGAACTTGATGCCCACATTGACGGGAGTTTGGTGGCTGGGAGGTGACCGCCGCTTCCCTTGAGGAAAGCCCTACATCAAAGAGGTCTCTGTGTAGTAGCACACCCTCTGCTATTTGGGTTGGGAGGAGGGGGTACTGCTGGGGGAAAAAAACAAACAAACAAACAAACAAACAAACCAAAAAACAAACGGCTATAAATGTGGATAATCTGAGCTGAGCCTTTCAAAGTTCACACCCCATGAAGCTACAGAGCAGAGCCAGGCGGATGAGAGGGATGTTCCATAAGAATCAACTGGCAGAGCAAGACCGGGGAAAAGTGGTCCCCTCAAGACAAATGTCATTGCCAGACCATATTGATAAGATTGCAAGTTACAAATACAACTGAAGACAGAGAATTTGAAAAAAAAAAAAAAAAAAAAAAAAAAAAAAGACACAAAACAGATGCAGAACAACAAGATGCCAGAATAAAATGAATCTTAGGCCAGTGCTGGAACACACCGCAATCCCTCGCCATTCAGGATGATTTAAATGGATGGAAAAGGGATTAAGGTCTAATCCAGCAGTTGCTCTGTTTGAATTAATCTCATAGGAGTCAGTCAGGATATGTATATTTAGGGAGGTGGAGAAAGAGAGAAAGAAAACAAGAAATTGCTGGATCAGGCCCTGAATATAATCTGAGGAGACTTCAAATAGTTCCTTGTGCCACACTCATTTTAAAAGCTGATTATATGATCCAAACCCTCACAGATATTTCAAAAAGAAAAGGTGACATTGCTAAATATGCTGTTCTTTCTGCAATACTGGACCCCGAGTCTCTTTGCCAGTTGTTGGCTGCAGCAGAGGCAGTAGCCATTTCACTCACACTGGCTGGGGCCCTCTCCTTTGCTGCAGCACTTTCCTTGGCTGTGACCTTGCTTTCAAATGCCACTGATTTTCTGGGACAGTCCCAACTGTGAGGAAACTGTCCCACTGAGTCTTGGGCTTCCTGAGAGCCTGAGTGATTAAAGAGATTCTTCTTCCTTTTGAACTCAAATGTTTTCCAGAGCTGCCTTCTCTTCCCTGCACAACACAATCAATCTGAGGCCGGGCACTGAAATATCTACACTAGCACTGCCAAAAACAGCCTTGCATATTTCCAAGCAGCTATGCAGCCTTTAGTAAATCACCTAAGCATGAGCAAACTGTGCTTCAGGCAGTGCAGAAAAAGACAAATCCAAATGCTGGGGACAAGGAGTATCCAGGGAGGCTTGTGAAGACGCACTGGAAGAGAAGACAAAATATTAAGTGCTAGCCCAAATCCCTAACACACTTTATCAGCAGGTTTCCTCTGCATGTGTGGGTGTCCTTTACAAGTGCAAGTAGATGGATGTATCTGAGGCAGGAACCAGTTTGAAAAAAGGGAGTCTGATAACACCCAGCCCAGCATGCTCTAGTCCCAGAGCTGTGGTACTCATCTGAGCAGTTATGGCTATGAACAGTGCTGGGTTTTAGTTTTCTAGCAGCCCTCAGCATTTCCAGAGGGACCAGCAGTTCCTTTCACAACTGAGATCACTCTCAATGATATTGGAATATTTTAAAAAAATCCAGACCAGCATGGCATCAAAGAGACCCGACTTTAATCCTTCTTTTCATAAGTAACAAAAAGGAACACATTTAGCAAGTAAAATAATACCTTTTGTGGTGTTCAACCCTTAAGAGGAAGGGACCACCCAAAATTTGCAGGTGCTTATGGTCAAAAAAGGAGTGACAAAAGTCAGAGGGTCTGCAAAAGAATCTCATTAAGTTTTATTAGTAAATTATAAATGTGGCATGGAAATTGTATAAATTAGTCCCTTCTCGCATAAACCCATGGTGGTGGGTGATTTTTATCTTTATCTTGGTAAAAAATGCTATAGACCTCAAACTCTAAGAGAAGGGAGCCTTTTGAGGAGTCAGAGCATTTCCGATTACATTACTTTCCTGTTTGTTGGGAACTGAGGGAAGGGAGGGAATGGGATCTCACAGGGGGGAAAAAAAGTACAAAATGAGAGTAACTGGGACTACAAGCCTTTCCTCTGCATGTCAAAAGCAAATCAACAAATACATGCTCCTGCCTTTGTGACGGTAATGAAAGAGATTAATGCTGAATGGCAAAGACATCTTTTCAAAGGCTTTTAGCTCAGGTAAAATGAATTAAAAATTCCAATAGTCCCCAAAAGTAAATACTCAAACTGAGCTGGTGTATGCAACTCAACTGGGCATATGCAACCCACCCACCAACAGTACAGTGCAGGTAGGTGTTGAGATCTTGGGATACATTCAACCAGTGATGAGAAGCGAGTACACTTTGCAGGCAACAAGGGTCACAGCTGGGATCCCCAGACTTCCAGTGCCAGCCAAACACCGTGGCCTGGGTTTGCTCTTCAGTGCTGTTTCGAGCATAAAAAACCACCTACCTTCAAATACCACTGTCTGCATTCTCATTTTTCCAGGAAAATGTTGGCAATTATATTACCCTACCAATATCAATTGTGCATTTGTGTCTGTTTCTGTACAGCTTGTGCACTGGAAATGTGTTTTGGCTTTAGTTCAAATCCATTTCAGTGCCCCAATGAGATCTTCATTGTTCTAAAGGCTTGCTGAGATTTTTTCCAGTTTATACACAACTGCTTCTAAACCCTGGGACCTGTGTTTTTGGTTGTCTATCAGGAAAGAGTGGCAAAGATTAAAGAAGTGCATGCCTTTGGCTGCATACTTTAAAATAAAACAGCCGTGGTTTTCAGGAACCTCTTTTAAGGTGTAATAAATCCGACTTTCTAAATGCCCAAGGCTGTGTTTATCTAGAAGTATCTTGGGGGAGATTGCTATGTCTATTAATCTGTTTTCCTGTTTCCTTACCTCAGGGCTTAAAGGCTGCATAAACCAACCAGCTAGAAGGCTGTAAGGAAAAGTCTCCACAGACAAGTATCTCCCTCTGCGTTCTGTTCTTAAGCAACACTCCTGGTGCAGGGGAGTCATTAGACATTCTTATAAAGCAGGAGCAGTAGATGAGGGTGATATGGTAGGGACAAACCAACATGACCTCTGTCTTAGAAGAAACCTCAAACCTCTTCAGGACCTTTAAAAGAGTTAAAAAAACAGTGGATAAAGGACAACCAGTGTCTGTATTTTATTTAGACCTTCAAAAGGCTTTTGATAAAGTTCCTGAGAAAAGGCTATAAAGGAAACTTAGTAACCACAAGGTGAGAGGTAAAGTCCTGCATGGATCGAGGGAGAAAAAAGCCCACAGCTGAGGCAATGGAAACAAAGAAGAGGAACAAATGGTCTGTCTCAGCATGGAAAGGACTTCCATGTAGGGTGCCCCCAAGATTAATAATATGACACGTGCCTGGGATATTTATTAATGATTTGAAGGCCATGGTGAGGAGCAAAGGTGACAAAGTTTGTGTCATGAGAAATTGCAGAGGTTGAAAACATTAAGAGAACTGAGACAGTGAATGAAATTAAGCACACACAGGAGAACAATTTGTAGAGAACACTACAAGCTACTTATGTGTGTGGGTAGGTTTTGAATTTCTTTTAAATATCCTCAAATGAATCAGGCACTCAAGGAAACTGACTCCTGACCATGCACTGGTGGTTGAGAAAACACCGGTCTTTTTGAAAAACTTAGGAGAAAGTTGTTTGGTTTTTTTTCTGAATAGCCAATGAAGACCACAATCCTGTGATTTCATATTAGCAGATGGCATGACCTGTTTTTGCCTTGGCCATCACATTCAGGTTCAACCCAGCCTGCTCAAAGGAGAAACAATGAAAGGAGCTGCCAAAAGATCTGACAAAACTGAGTTTCTTCTGCCTCTGCTCCTCATACTTAGATTCTCTAGGGCTGAGAAATCAGAGGTTATATTGGTACAATTTGTATCAGATATATTTAATGAATATCTCTCCTGTACCAAGAAGGCTGAATAGAATCTCTGTCTTTCCATGTACCACTATAAAGGCTTTGACACATATTTAAACTAGAGTTATGAAATATATTTTATTGCACTGTAATTTGGTTTATTGGGCTTTGACAGCTATCTTTATTAAGAATTGACACTTAAAAATCAATATTTATTTGGGGGTGACAGTTATCACAATTTAGAGCTTTTTCTCAGTCTCAGGTTTTTGGTCACTTTTAACATTAGACAAAGAAGCTGCACTCCACATTTGAGAAGGTAGGATCCAGGGCCAAGAAGCATCCACAAGGCTTACTCAGTAAAAATACACACTACTAGAAGGAAATAAGTGTTTTTAACCTCTGGGATCCAGTTCTGAGGAGAAATATGAGAAAGGGAGATTTAAAAATACTTTTAGTTACTGTATTTAAAGGTAAAATGATAAGCTACATGAAACCTGTTGTGGGACAGATAACAACAACATAGATAGGTATAGCATAACAACTGATAGAGAGAGAACAGGAGAAAGTCTCATGGCTGATCACTGAAGAATTAGGGTCATCTCAATTCTCTTCAGCTATCTAAAAGCTTGGTATTGAAATGACAAGCTTGGCATTGGTAGTGAAAGGGGAGAGACAAACCCATATCTGAGGGACAATTCTCTGCAGGTGCCTTTGAATTCTATGTTTCCTGTATAATCCCCTCTATCTATTGATTTGGAGACAGTTATGACCTTCTCTGAAGTAGGGTATCTTTAAAAAGGTGCCTGTGCTTAATCTGGCTGGGATGGAGTTAACTTTCTTCATAGCAGTCCTGATGGTGTTGTGCTTTGTGTTTGTATCTAAAACAGTGTTCATAGCACACTAATGTTTAAGCTATTGCTGAACAGTGCCTGCACAGCATCAAAGATTTCTCTTTTTTCCACTGTCCCCGCTTCCTGGAGCAAATAGGTAAGAGGTGAGCAAGCAATTGTTAGGGGACACAGTCATGATGGCTGACCTGAACTGGCTAAAAGGATGCTGCACACCATGTAGTGTAATGCTCAGCAATGAAAACAGGGATAGAGAAAGACAGGAACTTTTGGGCTTCCAACGTGTTCAGTGCTTGGAGACTGGTTGTTCTGCTTGTGGTTCTCCTTTTCTCTTCACCAGTCAAACAAGTTTTCTCACTTTTATTTTTCCTCTTCTGTCCCCCATCCTGCTGTTGGGGCAAGGATGAGTAAGCTGCTGTGTTGGAGCTTGGCTGCTGGACAAGATCAACCCACCACAATAGCAATTAACCTACATTCCTCAGTAAACTGTCTGCACATATGAAGGGGGAACCAAGACAAACATAAGTCTTGTAAAATGGGATTAAAATAACACCAAAAAGGATAGCTTTGAGTAAAACATAGAGAAATAGGGGCTGGATTACCCTTATTGAGGGTAGATTTCTGCAGAGCACCTCAATAATATTTCTTGGATTTTAACAATCTCTGTCTCAGATGATGGTTTGCCTATCCATCCCACATACATAAAAGAGATTCCTGTGCAAAGTTGTATCTGTGAAGGAGTATTTAATGTGCTCCTGAACAATCCATCTGAATCCTGTGCCTGTGGCAATATCACAGGAAATGCCAACACACAGCACATAAAATGTCAGCTTTCCACAAAGCAAGAAAAGAAATGCTATTCCTTTATGCTATAATATGATGCCTCATGAAGTTTTCTTCTAGGTTTTTATTTGGTTTCCTGAAGTTTTTGAAGCAGGAGCATACACTAACCTGCTCCATAGGGCCATCTCACTTAATGGGATCAGTGTAGTGAGGGAGACTGATATCTCAGTTTTGATCTCCCATATGACCACAAGTAAGCCACCCCATCTCTCTCTACTTTGTTTTCCTTTACCTATCTGGACAGTTTATTTGAATGTAATCCCTTTAGAGAGAAACTGTCTCAAGATTTTTAGGCACAATGGCAGAGATGGCTGTCCTCTGATGTGTTAGGACATCATGTATGGTAACTCCATGGCAGGAGGAATCTTTCTGGATATACTCTTGGGTTCCCTGGCAAACCACCAGTTTGCCTCCACAGATGCTCCTGGTTTTACTTTCTCCTACAGTATTGGATTAGGATTACCTTCACACCATTACGGTCTTGTTACTACTGAAATTTTCACAAGCCCTCTAAGACTCAGGAAAGGCAAGCTGGCAATCATGGCCTGCTGAAGAGCTCTCAGCCGCATCAGGTGTACTGCAAAATTGTAGCCAGTAACGGGGAGGACTGTCAGGCACATTTTCCATTTCTGCAGTGGGAGCTTCTGCAAAATCTGGAGACAAACAGGGAGGAGGGTTTAGGGACTAGCAAGCAGCTCTTAGCAGAAGTCTCTTAAATAAAGCTTAAAAATAACTTCTGTTGATTTCAGACCAAAAGTCCTGAGAGAAGAGGGAGGAGGAAGAGGAGGATTCCAGCACTGGGAGCAGCCAAGCAAAGCAGCATGTCCCTGGCACAGGAGGAGCGGAGGACATGCCTTCTGCAGGGATTAAGGAGAGCTGCTGGAAGTGAAGCCTGAAAACCGGCAGAACGGAAGCTTGGAAACTGAGCCCTGGGCTGAAGCGGGTAATTTACCTTATTTGAAATAAAAACAGCTTAAGTTGAAGCCAGCCGGAAATTCAGCTGACTTGAAGCTGCAAGCAAAATTAGCATAACACTCTGCAGGTTGAAACATGGGGGAAGCAGACTGAGGGATTGAGCCTTGACGTCTGGCAGTGTAAGGAAGCTGCTACTGCTTCTGCAGTGCTATTCAAAATTATCCCTTAAAGCTAAAATCATTGCAAGACCAAGCTAGAAGACCATAATAGTGCCTGTTGGCCTTAACTGCAACAAGCAAAAAAAGGACAACTGCAGCAGAATCATCATTAGAAGGAATAAGACTATGACTAGCCCCCCCAGACTGGCAGAGCATGGTAAGTACAACTGACAGACTGAAACATCTCGGCCAGGAGTCTGTCAGAGTAAATCAGTGTAGCTGTGCCACTGACTTCCACAGTGAAGCTGGGCCAGTTCATTCCATTAAGAATCCAGATCTTGAATGCAAAGTGCTATTTACTGGGCGGGCGCTGGTGGAGGAGGGGGTCACAATTCACCATATCACACTGAAAGACCCAAGGTAGCTTTCATGACTTAGCTCCAGCAATCTAATCCTAGAAGCCTTCTAAGCATAGTGGTTGCCAGACAGGCTAACTCAGCCATGCGAACTAATATATCCTGCTACTGCTGTTAGACTTATTCCGGTTCCCAAGCTAATTCCTGTAGAGCAAGCTTGTAGAGTTAGCCTGTATAATTCAACACTACACTGCACTGGCAAACCCTTTAGGAGTGTAGCTGAGTATGTGTGCAAGCAAGAGAGTGCAGTTAAGTGATGCTGTACTTCCAAGCTTCTGAATATCTGGGATTTTTTTTTGCCCATGCACTGACGACCAAAGATCCAGTTCTTTTCCTGGTGTTTACAAACCATCTCTTATGTCAGTAAGTGGCTTAATTTGAATGACATAATGATTAATGTAGCCAGCTATAATAGGGCACCAGTGCTTCAGCTTCTGTTTCCCCTGAACTTACAGAGGTAAGTAGCAACAATGGTAACCTCTTCTTTATACTTGAAAGCAGTGCTTTCTCAAATATGGAGATTTTGCACCACTGTGCAAGGATGCAAAGCAATGTCATTGCATGCAGAGTAAGATAAGGTTGTGTCTGAACACCATCACATTCCTACTGCAAAATAATATTTTTGCAAGACCTGGAGTGGATTTTCTGGACTACAAATACCACAGGAGTCTTACTGAAAGGATTCCTTCAAAAGGGATCCACAATATGTATTTTCATACAGAACATGCATAGTAGTCCCTGTGCCATTAGTGCGCCATCTACCACCATTTTATTGAGTTCATCTGAGTTTTGTTACAATATCCTAGTCCTCAGGATCTGTGCTGCCTTTAAAGGAACAAGCCGCTGGGTGGAACATGTGATCAGATAGTTCACCAGTGTTTGCAGAGAAGCTTAAACATGAATGAGCCTAGACATGCTTGGAAGCCCAAGAAAGTATTAATAAAACTTGCTCAGTGTTTTTAATGAAGGTGTTTGGAGCAGTAAGATCCCAGAAGTCATTTCGAGCTTGAGGGATATGCACACATGTAGTTGAAGAGACAGCAAATGCACATTTTCTAAAGGAGGCATTTCTATGTGATTATCCTCTGCCTATAAAAAACAGGTCTTAGCTGAAATTTTGAGATGAACCAACTTCTATATATCATGAATTCTACACACATAAAAGGAGCAAAAAGTACACCGTGGGCTTTTCTTAAAATCTGTTTTTCCAGAAAGAAATACTGTTGCAGACATAAAACTTTTCCCAGGCTTGCCCTGGGCACTCCTTGAAATATGCTGTGTGGACAATACACACTCATACCTTTGGTTGTCTCTAAGAGATATTCATCCTGTCTCTCCTTGGCAAGCTGGGTTTCCTGTCCAGCCCCACAGGATTTATTGCCTCATTGTGGTGGAAAAAAATTGAGGCTGGTGACTGACCATATATGGGTATGGAAAAATCAAGATGAGCTGGAAGGGGGAAAAAAAAAAAAAAGAAAAGTGGGTATAATTACAAGTCAATTAAATATAAATCATTATAAGGATAAGAGGAATGGAGCTGCATGTAGAAACCTGCAGGAAATACAGATGTTCTCTGACTTTCTCCCTCCACCCCTGTGGATTAGCAGGGCTGAGGAGCAGGGCCTGTAATGGCACACGAACCATCTTCATCTGAGTGGGATTGCCAGCCACTGATGAGCTCAAAGTCGATTAACAGTGCAGCAGCACCTTTAAAGAAAGCAGTGTAAGGAGGCTGAGAGGCTGAGATCTTTTGGCCAGGTTGGTTTTTGCTTCCATTATTGCCTAGTAACATACAACTCTTTATGAGGGCATAAAATTGCTCTTTACTAATATTTTTCCCATTCAAAGGTCAGCAAAGCCAAAGTGAAAGAGGATGAGTGCACAACTCTGGGGCTGCTGAGAGCCATCAGCCATTTTCGGAGAAGAAGGACTTAATCTGCTATCTCATAAGGGACAACCTGTGCCAGTTGTCACCACCACAGGCTGTGAGCACATGTGGCAGAGAGGGCTGCAGCTGAGGGTCTGCTTTTGCCACCATGAAGGTTTACCCAGCTCATGCAAGGCTGGTAAAAGCCACAAGCCCTTCTTTATTCAAAATGGAGTACAGGCCAAAAAAAAATGACAGGCCAGAGTCAAAGCAAAGCAGGCCAAGGTAACTGAGTCCCATCAGGAGTGGAAAATGGTCTTGACTCATTCAAAAGAGTCAAAAACCCAAAGAGTGCTTTTTTCAGAGGTACCGTTCCAGTCCTGACTCAAAGGCACAGGCAGCACAAAGCAGCGTGGCTCCACAGATGGTTCACACCAAATCAGCTGCTGGCCAGTGTGTTAAAAAAACTCTTAAATTGTCAGTTAGTCTGTGCTTCATTATTTGCTTCTTACCCATTTCTACTGAATCTATACCAGCTCTGATAGGCGACAGTGCCATTGAGAATCTGCTGATTCAAATCCCTCCCTCCTCAGCAGAAAGCCAGTGGGAGGAAGGAAGAAAGAAACCCAACTCGACATTCTATTTTTCCCCCTTCAAATAAACCCTAAATTGCTTCTTTAATGCACTCGAGGTTTTGAGCGGGGTAGGAAGCTCTGATACAGAATGGGGCTACAATTTTGTTAAAAGACAAGCTCTGCAGCAAGCCTGTGAACTCCAATAAATTTGTAACTCTGTTCCCAGTCAGAAACAGAACAATAGCCTCTCCTGTTTAATTGTGGATTGCTGCAAGTGGTTTCGTGCTCAAACCCTCTTGTAATGTAGTCCTCTCCTTTTAATCATCAAAGGTGATCTCTGCCAAAGCAGCTGACAGTTGCATTTGATCAAGTGTAATAGGAACAGTCAGATCTTCCAGGATCCTTGTAGTTACCCATTTTCCGTGTGTAATTCCAGTCTATTTCATACAAGTTTAATATGACAACTGTATTACAGAATTAGAGGGAGGATTTGGGGTGAGATGACTCACTGATTTTTTTTCTTTTTCATTAAAAAATATTATCTGAAAAACAAAAGCCATTTTCTATTCCCAGCCCTGCTACTGACCCCCTGTATGACCTTGAACAACCTTTGATGTCTAGATCCCTTCTTCCACTTTGCCTGTCATTGCAATTTAGACACTGTGAGCTCAGTGGTGCAGTGACTGCCTGGTTTTGGGGTCCTAGCATAACAGCTATGACAGATGAGTGTGCACTTAGAGTTGGTGACATCTGGACTTTAACACCACTCACATACATTAGTAGCAGTATAAATATTTATATTTATCACTATATATATGTGTGTGCCTATATATGTACACATGCAAATGTGCTCCATAGTGGTTTTAAATTTGTGAATGAGTACTGTAGGGATAAGGAATCCCAATTTTAAAACCAAGAAAAAAGACCCGACCTCCATCCTTCAGTACAACTGCACTTCAAATAGATTTGCCAGCAGAACTTCTTTGGGACTCTGCCCTGTGGTGTTCACAGTTCAATTTACATTGACTCTGGCAAAGCAAAGCAAAGCAAAATGTCTGTTCCTTGTGCCCACTGCTGTCTGGACCCACCAGTGATGCTCCTCTGAGTGTCCACTGCCCAGGTGAAGAGCACATCCACTATGCAAAGATTCCATTCTTTGTTTTATTGCACCACAGGTCAGGAGAAGCATCAAATCCCTCTCAGTTGTGTCAGATGTCAGCATTTGGGAAGGTGGTTGGTGGTGGGGAGGGGAGGGGGAGGACGGAAGACAGTCAAAATGAAAATGGTTTGGTTAATTAATTGCAAGCACTGCTTGAAGGACCAGCACGTATATTTAATCAGTTGCCTAGTAACAAACGGTGTATGATGTGAATGCTATCAGCCCACAGCGTGAGCAAGGGATGGACCCTTTCTGTTTTTATCAGCTGCCAGCATGCATACTCTGGGCGTTGCATGCCCTTGTGCTCAGAGAGGCTGCTCTGCCACCTCACAAAAGCTGCATGGTAGCAAGAGTCCCCCCCATTTTGGCTCTGCCATTCCTGCTCCTCCCCCAGACATCTCAGAGAGAAGACTGTCTCTTCTTACAGGGAGTGACCTTTTCAGTGGTGAATCAAATGACAAGAAAAATTATCCAGATCTCCCCTCCCCTCCACCCACCTTTTTTCTTTATGAAGTTATCTACACTCTGGGAATAGAGCGCAGGCATTGCTGCTGCTCACGTTCTGTTACTGACACCAGTGTCACCATTAACGGTATATATCTTCCATAAAAACCTGTGCAGAGAAAACCAGAAAATCATTGGCACTGGGACAGAAGCAGAATTAATAAGAAAGTGGGTTTGTTGGTTGTTGGGGAGTTTTTTGTGTCTTTTTTTTTTTTCCCAATGACCTTAAAGAAAGAAGGGCAATGGATGGATAGATGCTGGATTGCAGCACATAAAACCAGTCCAAGACAAACTGTACAGTTCTGTTTCCTGTAGGTGAAAAAATAACTCAGGACCTGACAGGCAACTGAACATTGAGTACTCCTTTGGTGCTAGTTTTAGGAGGGAATTTGACAACAAGAATTTTCTTGTAGCTTTCCACCACCCGTATGCCATAATGTTAGCTGGGCCTGATAATGCAAGGACACAAAAATGCTCGTGCTGCCTGTCTGTACTGTGAAAGAGAAATAAAAAGAGAACATCCATAAAATAAAAGCTCCCATTTATGTTTTAACATGCCATGACAATGTTTGTATGTCCTTATCAGGGCTTTCTCTCCTCCCTCCCCCCTCTCCATTTGTAAATCCCATTGGATAAAAGACTACATCTTCCATAAAGAATTCCCACCAGAAATCTTTATAAATCCTCCATCAGTGAAATACTCTGCTGTCATGCTGAGCAGAAGCTAATCTAATTAAGATGGGATCTGCTAAATTTAATAGCCTGCTATGAATTTTTACGGACATCTGGTAACTGGAAGGTTGGAACGACTCTGACACATCAAATACACATTGTCCAAATGGCCAGTATCAGGCCGATTATTTTCCCTTTCTCGGTCACCTGTAGCTGATGTAGGATGCAATCACCCCCTCAGGATACACACAGGTGACTCCATCTGAAATTAATGGGCGTTTAGGTGCATACATGTTGGAAAGCAGAACTGGGCCCCCAGTGCTTCCTCTAGTGTTTTTTCCTGATTAGTGAAGGATCAGGATATACCTGCATCATGGTTCATTGTTTGCAAATATTGTAAACGATATAGCAGGAGCTGGAGTATCTGTTAGCACACATGTCTGGTATCTGCAAGTCATGAACCCAAACCTGACTGGCAGCTTTCCTCAATCAAAGCCCTATATGATATCCTTTGGCTAAACAGAGGTATTTCCAGTGGGGAGCAGAGGACCTCCACAGTTTTAATCATCTCTTCCTGACCCAACAGTAAGCTGTTAGCAGAAAAAAGCAGGGGATGGAGTGTTGGGTTGTTGGGGCTTTTATCCCTTCAGTTTTTAGTATGAAAATGAGTTGAAACATAGTGGTCTCCAGAAATGGTGACTTGAGCTGTTACAAGGCTGGTCTCATCCCATGGGCTGTCACTTTAAGAAAGGAGCACATTTACAGAAGTGCAGGTTTTTCTCCCTGTCTTCATGGGATGCAGTGTGAGAATGCCACATTAATGAGCTCCTGGCACTCTTGTGGCTTGCTAACTCATAATAGAAAAGATCACAAACATTATTTCCACCTGGTAGATTCCATGGATGTCCAGTTCTCTAAGGTCTCACTCTGAGCTTCCTGTAATAAAACCACAGATACACATATACATAGTTTACATTCACAGTTATGTAATTTTCAGACAGGGAATACATCACACAAGGCACAATGCCCAATTTTTCAGAATAAAGAGTTTGCACTTTAAAACATATATTTCCTTATTTGCTGCCTTGGTAAATAAACCATTTTTCTTAGACTCCCCTTAGCCCCACCATAATAAATTGTTCAAGTAAATTCAGCAACACAGTGGGAATTGTGTCAACCTGGTGTGATGAGTTGGCACTTAAAAATTTAATCTCTTTACCATCCACCAGCCTTAAATCTGTGTAGCGTGACTTTTAAACACATGCCAAAGAGCAGGGAAGTTACAATGCTGGTTTACAGATTATTTAGGTGCTGGCTTCGTGAAATGGGAACAAACTCATAGGGTGCCAAGTGGAGAACACTGGGCTCCATACAAATTAAAAAACCCTCACTGAAGTAATATAAATGTTGATTTAGTTAAACTGGAGCATCTGTAGTGAGAAGAGACAGGAAATCCAGCTGAAAGGATTGGGTTCACCACTGGTACAGCCCTATACACACTGTGCAATAGCCACTGCAAATCAGCATCGTGCCTCGGGTGCTGCACTGATTTACTCCTGGCAAAACTTTTACCAGCTCCCTGCCTCCCCCACAGCAAGATGGGCATTGCTGCACTGTCTGAGGAAAACAACAGAAGAGGAGGTCTCCCTCCCCACCGGCTGCCCAGTGTTGCAAGAGCTGGAGGACCTCACAACCACAAATTTGCTATGCCCTAGTCTCTCTTCATCCCATTTCACAGCACTGCTTCCTTCCAAATGTGGACCTCTGCACTCACAGAGGAACAACTCTACCGCACAGTTAGGATATTTCATACGATCTTGGCAAGTCATGATCTTGACCTGCTGTGAATTAGCCATCTGAATGAACAGGAACAGTGTGCAGAAGGATGTCTACGACTTCGTTAGAGTGACACTGAATCAATTGTGTGGACTGAGTTAATATTGCTTATTCTTTCTAGGCAAAATGCAGAATTAATTTATGGTGGTGTAATGTGATACCAGAAATGAGGTATACATCTTGGCTGTAATGGCTTTTGATTATCAATATCCATGTTCGTTTTTCAGAAACAAATGAGAATGTAAGAAAGAGACTGAAGGTGTTCAAATGTTGTTCATTTTGTTAATGGCAAATAAAATTAAATTTTAAGTAACACAACAAAAGCTAAAAAGTATGTATAGTTATTATAGTTGGACCTAATTTATTCAAGTTCTAAGAGGATCTTAAAGGGCCTGAATAATATGAAAAGTAAAAAAAAAAAAAAGATGCCCATGTTGTGTAGTTTATTCTTAATCTCAAAATTTAAAATGGATTATGATTATCTTCTTTTTCTGTGATAGAACATACAGTGAGTATTTTCTTGAATTTAAGAAAAATAAATTTGAGTTAGCATTCAGAGATATTTCCAGAAGTTTTTGTGTATGCCTTTAAAACAAAAGGAGGGCAGAAGGAAGGAAGGAAGGAAGGAAGGCTCTCCACTCAGTCTTTTAAGAATCAAACCTGCTGCTTCATGGCCACCTAATTTAAAAGATAGATGTGCATGTTTCTGACAGTAGACATGTACCATTATGCTGAGGCAGTGACACAATTCTTCACAGGTGCTTCCCAGAGTGACAACAACTGAAAACAGTGGCTAGTGGAGAGCAGAATTGAACACCCACATGTCCAGTGAGTGCCATAGACACCAATAACTGCCTGGTTTGTGTTATTTATCTGCTTCTGTGAAAATCAGTCTGAGTTTAAAAAAACAATTATCAAGATGTAGTCACCTCCAGGAGAAGTTCCTGACAGTGGGACACACAAAAGTGACATGTCTGGACTGCTTAGGAACCTATCTCTTGTCAGGCACACTATCTTGTGTATCAAAGTGCTGCTTGTGTCAACTCTTTTGCTTCTAGCTAGCTCAGGTGGTTTCTCAGGTAGTTGGGTTTTTTGAAGATTTTTCTCTGTAGAAACAATATTTCCTGAAGCCAGTTTATACAGATAGTAGACTCCAGTAGGATGTGATGTACTAGCAAGGTACACGGAAGCTGGGTGCCATGTCTGTTGTCATGGCAGTGTCACAGTGCTCTAGAATTTCAAATCCTTCACAAAACTTTACCTAATTGTCAATTTTGTGAGAACTTTGAATTGAAAATCATAGTTCTTTATTTCAAAGGTATACTGCTCAGAGGCCAAGTAACAGCCACCTAGGAGCTATTCCCACCAGACACAATCAAGCTCCTCATGCCTAACTTTGCCCAGCACAAGCCCTGCCTCCACTCTGGAATAGCTCAGGATAATCTGTGCTAAACAAAGAGACAATATTTGCATGCATGCTCCACTCTAAACGTCCACATAAAAAATGAGATCATGCTCTGGTCTTCACAGGTAAAGATTTATTGACAAAAAAAAAATGCAAACTAACATGCATTGCTAATTTAATGACATAGTGACCAACTTCTTTGATAGGTAAAACTAGAAGATCTAATACATCCAAAGTTTGACTAGTAAAATGTCCAGGTAAGTCATATGCAGGAGAGAACCTCTAGATATGGTGCCTTCAAAAATTGTATCTGGATGGAGCAAAATGTTCTTTCCAGTGAGGTTTATTAGAAAAATCTAAAATGCACTACTAAAAACCATAATGGATTTTTTGATGTTAAATTTTGTTAGTGTGCTTGTGCAGCAAGGGGTGAAGAAGTCTTTTTTCCAGAAGATATACATCAAGGATATCAGATCTGCCACTGTAGCAACACCAACGTAGTTATTTTTCCAACCTGAGAGCTAGCATCTTGCATAGGCCTTTATAATGACACCACCCAAATGGGACAGTGCTGCCTAGTAGGGAGCTCTACAAGATCTCTCCTTCCACCCCACCAGTGGTTTAGAAAACATAGCAGTCCTCGTAAGAAGGCTAAAAATTGTGTTTGAGAGCCACAGCTTCTTCTAACAGCTGGAGACTTCTGTCACCGCAGGGAGTAAGAGCTCATTTCATCACTGTGGTGCCACCCCAGACTCCAGAATAAAATGATTTATCAAAAGTATCCCTGTTCCTCCCTATCCCAACTCACAGGACACAGAGATCTGTAAGGGCAAAACCTGCCAAGCTCCACGCTGTGCTCAAAAGCCTGGCTGCATATACTCTTGTGTAAATAGGCTGCCAGACTTATTTGTGGGCACATATACATCAGGGTGGTCCTGTACATTCCCCTGGAGCCTCTAATGATGGAGCAACATTGCCATGACCAGTGTTTCAGTAGAGGACTGGAAAGTCCCACAGACACAGCTGTCTTGCTCCTGGGAACAGCTGACATGTCTCTACCCTGGGCAGAGTGAGCATGCCCTCAATATGTTGCAGTGGGACTTTGGCCCTAAATCAATATTTTCTTGGCTTTATGAATAGGTTGTCTTTAGAAACCTGTATTCTCATGTCTCTTCTCTGAGCCAATTTCTATCACAAAAGGAGTGGCTTCTCACAGCCGTTCACTAATGTGGACATAGGGCAAGGTACAGTACAACTATGAAAAGTCTGCAGATGCCCATGGAAGAAGCAATCTCTGGTTGATATTAGAGGAATGGTGTCACTGAGTGACAGGCCAGGAGCTCTGAGCTCCAAAATAACCACCAATCCTGACAGAAGAAATTAAATACAGGCAGACCAATGTGAAGAGCTCCAGCCAGAAATTGCACCTGTGCACTTGTAAGGGCAATGGTGTGCATTAAACAGTCACTTTCCTCTCCACAGACAGCAGATGTGTTGGCTGCAGTGCCCCTGAGTGGAGTCAAAACCCTTTGAAGTTCCTTTGTGTTGGAGAGCAGCTGCAGCAAAGCTCAGCTTAAAGCCCAAGCCTACATAAACTAGTCAGAGCTTATATCTGCTAACATCAGTTCCAGGTGGCCCACAGTGGGGATTTCAGGTTTTGCCCTGCTTGCACAGCAAGAAAGATGGCGTGGCTGGCACTGTATACATATAACAGGTACAATGGCCAAGTCCAATTAAAGATCCTGGCTTGTCACTAGCTGGGGTTTCCCAAAACAGTAGTGAGTATAAATGTTCATATCCTGCATGAAGCAATATTGGCATCACAGCGGTAAGGACAATCCCTATGCTAGGAAGAGAGAATGAATCCAGGGTTAGTCAAGTTACAAGGGGAACCTAAGGGCAATCGCAAAGAGCTAAATCCAAAGAAAGGAGATCCTGCTTCCCAGTGCAAAAATGCCAAAAGTTAGGTCAGGAAGAGCCAGCCCCAGTCCAATATCAATTGCATTCCCTAATCTAGACTAACCTCTGAGTGTTTCCTTTCAAGTCATCCCCTTTACTCCCTCAGTACTCAGGGTCTGGGTTTACAGCTGCTGTTTTCTATACCAGATATAAAATGCAAATGCATTGTAAGGCAGAAGAAAGTTTGAAACTGACTGTCTCGGTTTTGAGACAAATTATGAGGAAACGATAAAAAAAAAGAAAAAGCAGATGGTAGGGGATACAGTATCATACAGTCACCCCAAGACACTGACCCAGAAGGAGGCTAGAAAAATTGAGAACTCCCTGTATCTGTCTGATGAAAGGGAAAGGAATCAGTAATGCTGAACATAGGCTTAGTAGATAAACACTGTGTTAAATAAGCATATCCATTCTTAGCCCCTAAGCTAGCAGAGCACAGAAGCACATGCAAAATCAGAAATGTTTGAGTAGTCCTGTTTATTTCAATTGAATTACTTCCATGCTTAAAGTTATGCACATGTTTAAATGCTCTGTTGTCGTCATCTTAAAAAGCAGACATTTTTTCATGCCTTTTAAGTTGTCTATAACTGTAGCATCCAGCGATGTTCCAGGGATAAGTATTAATTTTGTGATCATTACAAATCAGAAACTCAGTATTAGTGCAAGAGTAAGGTGGGTCGCCCATTGCATGAAGTAAAGGCACTGAGACTGTAATTTGTAAACCATGCTGTCCTGACTCTTTGAGTTTGCTTTAATTGATTAACATTTGCTTTGCTTGATTAATATAAATACTCCTTTCTACCCATAATGTAAAAAAAAATAGTTGCATCATGAATAATTTTGTTTGCATTTCTTTTAAATACTTCTACCAATAACTAACATCTAAATCTACAAAGTGTCTCCCAAGACACTGGGAAATGAGATCCACATTCTTGCCTAAAAGCCATCTTAGGTTATGGCAGGCTAGAGGTGCTGTCTGCAATTTCAAGTAGGCACAACAATTCCTATCCAAAGCCTTGTCAGCCTTGGCATGTTTAATCATCTCCTGGATGACATACCTGTATGTGCAGGACTTCTTGTTTCATGACATGCCTGGTTCCTATGATGCCGAAATAATGATAATTTTTAGTTGGTTGAGATCTTGCAACATAAAATTCACAGGATTTGTTGTAATCACTAAGACTTCTCTTATATTTATTTACAAAGCCTTTGTAATCTAGGGTGGTGCAATGCAACAAAAAGCTGGCAAGTTGTAATGTCAGTTTAGTAGGGCCTGAATAGAAGCTTTGAACATCAGCACAAGAAAACTGGAAGTTTATAATAGGCTGCAAGCCAAAGTGTTTGATAAGATGAGTTCCCTAGCCACAATGCTTGAAAACTCCACGGCATACTGAGCACAAAGAGCCAAATCTCCTTTCCTCTTTGGAGGTTGCTCTCCAGGATTTACCCTGACACTCGCTGAACAGACTGCATGAAAGAGGTGTCTTGTCTTGTTCTGCTGGTTATCATTCTTGCTTTTTTTCTCCTCAGAACGATTTCAGCAAAGACCATAAGCTTGTGACAGAGTGAATTTGTGATCTTATCCAATCATCTGGGCTGTTTGCAAAACTTCAGTAGGTGGCAGCGTTTTGTTGATAAATGTTTTGTTATCCAAGTGATCTCATTTAGTGCAACTGTTGCAATATTAATAAACTGAACTTATGATTGCATTTGCCAGGACTGAAAATATTGCTATCCTATCTGGCATTTGCTCTTATCTGAACTGACAACAACATCCATTGTATTTATAAAAGCAGAAAGTCTCTGTGTTTGTATATGTTAGGGGCAGAGGGGGAACAGAAAACAAGGGGAGAAACAAAGGCAGAGTAAGATTAAAACACTAAGGTTGTGGGGCATCACAATCTGATTTGTGATTGTAATAAATGAGCATTTTGGCAATTCTGTTAAATTGTCAGTGCTGGGGAATATGTGTCTCAAAAGAATGGTTAGTAAGTTATTCCCTCCCTCTAGCTCACCAGTTTGTATCAAGCCAATCTTGACAGTATCTTTAAGTTGTTACTACTTGGTAACAGTTTGGTAATCTACAGTCAATTCCTACTGGATAGAAGAGCATATCAGGAAAAAATTCCATCACAACTGCTATTTGAGAAGCCCAAATTATAAAAGACATCACAATTCAGCCCAAGAAAGAGTCCAGTAACAGTGAAGAGGAAAAATGCTGCTTTAGTGTCCTGTTACCAAAAAAATAATAAAAAATAAAATAATAAAAAAATAAAAAATAAAAAAATTGAACTTAATTCATCTGTATTTATGTGTAAACATACAGATATACACACACATACATACACACATGCATATAATTATTAGGCCTTAATAGAAATAGATAATTATTTTTAGAGTTAAGTTTCTATGTAATGTTTCCCCACTTTTGCCTGTAATGAAAATAGTTTCCTTCATAGTCTGAAGTCCTGTGCACTGTTCTAAACAAGAACAGCTTGTGCAGAAGAGTACTGTCCTCACAGTCACTCAGCTAACATGCAGTTACTAGAGGTTAAAAAAGAAAAATTAAAGTCTCTGATACAGTTTAACTCCCAGAAAAGAAGATCAAAGTCATTGGTTTTATTACAGGGCCTTCAGATTAAAACTGACTTAAATACAGCAGGCTTTGGGCTAAATCCCATGACCATTAAGATCTATCATGAAAGTGTCATAGACTTAAACAGAAATTGGATCGGGCCTGCTAAAGAACACATTTGGGCTAATACAAATCCTAAATAAATTAGATATAATAAATAGAGAAAAGGTGCCAAAAGAGACCTTATGACCACGTTTACATATATGGACATAATTTTTATTATTCAGGAAATTCTCTAAGATTGAGCAATCAAGAAGGGAAAGACAGAATCAATGTTGCCAAATATCAAGGTGATTTAGACCTTGCAGAGGAAATTGCATAAAGATTAAAAGGTCTTTCAGTCTTATGAATGAAAGAGAATTGGAAAGAAGAAAGAGACAGCTATGCTATGATAATAGCATTGAGATCAAACATCATTTAGGTATGGCTTCAAAGCATACAATAAATACCTGCTCTCAACTTTCAATACAGAAGCCAGTGTTGATCCTAGGGGCTAAAGTACAAATGACATGGGACTAAGGTGACAGAATAAAATTACACAAATAAAGCAGAGGCACACTCTGTTGGCATTAATAGCAGATGTTTTTGACAGCTTTGCTTCCCACCATGAATTCATGGGAAGAGTCCAAGTCCTTACTCCTCCCAGACCACAGTCATCAGATCTATTCCACAACTGGGACTCAAAAAGTTTTAAAAGTTTTAAATATTCACACCAGATCTGGAGTGATTGTGAATGGCAGATCCTCCAGTTATAAAAGAAAAGTAGAAACTGGACAACTGAGAGGACTGCAAGGAATTTAACTGTCATGTTCAACAGATGCTAAGAATCTGAAATCAGACATATTCATCCCTCCCATTTGTGAGGGGAGGGAAGGGAAAGGCCAGACCACCACTGGAACAGGAATGCCCACCTACATAAGAAGATGAAAATGTTTAGAACCAAATCATTGGATATTGAGGTTGCTGAAACCAAAGGTGAACTAGACTTACTGAGTGGTCAGAATCTCACTCCAAGCAGTTAACTGCAAGATCATGAATTTGTTCCTTGTAACAGGCACCTGAGAAAGGATGCCAGTGTGAACTCATGTTTTAATACCAATCCAGATTGAGCCAAGAAGAGCAGAGACTTCTGAGAGACATCTGACAGCACCTAATCAAAGGAGGGTTGGAACTGTGCCTGAGATGTAGTCCTAAAGATGTACAGCTACTCCATATCATGCCTTGGATAGCTGTGGTGGTGCCAGCCTCCATCAGCCACTCACTACAGTTCTCAACACCCATCTCTGTGATTTCACTTACACTCCCTGTCACAGTCACAAAATTGCATTTATCTCTGTCATCAAATCTGATCTCAAAAATGCTTCCCTTCAAATGAAGCTTAGCAGCCCTTTGACACTGTTGCCAGTGTCCATCATCAGGCAGAAGTTAGGAAGTGGGAGTGGAGGAAAGGTAACTTTCACATCACTTAATTTTAAGCATCCAACTTCAATTCACCATGTTAGCAATCTGATTTCTCTGTTTAATCCATAAAGACAGACAGGATCCTTTGAGGGATGATTAGGAATTCTCTAAACTGCCCTCACAGGAACCTGACAGCAAGATCTGTCGATGCAACTGTTATTAGTACATTGGCAGGTAGCAAACAGTACAGTTAGCTCTCTTAAATTCAGTGGATATTCCTTCATTAACCCTTTGCATCTCTCATCTGTCGGTATATACATGTATTTCAAGGATAAGCATTTTGGGAAAACCAGTATATTTTTGCCCTTTATCTGTTTAGCATCCATTCCTCTTGGGTTGTTTGGCCTGGAGAAAAGGAGACTTCATGGAGATCTTACTACTCTCTTCAACTACTTGAAAAGAGGTTGTTTCAAAATGGGTGCCGGCCTCTTCTCCCAGGTCACAAATGATAGGACAAGAGTTGTTCTTGTCAAGTTGTCCCAGGATGAGTTTAGATTGGGTATTAGGAAAAGTTTCTTCATGGAATGGGTTGTCAACATTGAAACAGGCTGCCCGGCAGAGTAACATAAGTCACCATCCCTGGAGGTATTTAAAAGACAGATAGATATGGTATGGTATGCTTAGGAACATGGTTTAGTGGTGAACTTGGGTTAACAACTGGACTCAGTCTTATAGGTCTATTCCAGCCTCAATGATTCTATGATTCTATTGCACATTAGACCATGCCAAGAAGTAAGGAGGTGTGTCGTCTTCCGAACTACCTCCTTCACACCTAGCCCTGGAAGGGCATCTTCTCACAAGGGACAGAGGCAAGTTCTCTGCCACCAGTAACTGAGTTGTTCTGTTTCCCTGACTGCTCCTGAACCATCAGCATTGTGACACCTTAGATGGTAATAAATAACTGTAAGCTAGGACAGAAGGACTCTTCTAACTGTTGGCACAACTGTGTTTTATGACTGGCTTGACAAGATTCTGCCTTCTGCTGCTGTGGGACCCATCATCTGTGAGGAAAGAGGGTATGGCTATAGTACTAACTGTAAAGGAATATATGCAGGGAAAGACCATAATCTAAGATAAGAAAAGACTTGGTAGCTGCTGAGCCAGAATTAATGATGAAATGCAAAGCTGCAGAGACATCAGCATAGAGTCAAGAAAGCTAAAAGACATGGAAGTGAAACTCAAATCAAAGGAATTTAAATATATGATGTAAGTATACATTGTATTCAAAGGAATATACAACCAGAAATTTCTAAAGTCATGAAGCAACCCAGGGATGGAAAATAAGTAATGATGTTATGATGATAGAATATGCAATGAGAGGTTTGGATTCCCAATATGCAAGGAATTTAGGCCTGGGATTGTTTCTGTTGAAATAAATGGAATTTTTTTTGTTCAAGTGCCTTGTTTCTATTGAAATTTCTCATTTTCATGATATAAGGATGAAGGTGATGAGTTGGAGCTGAGGTTGAATAGGTTAACTAGCCTAGTTCAAGAGTTCCTTATTGCACAGGCAAACAATGGGTGCTATGAAGAGTGACTTCTTCATGAAGGCATTTGGATGACCACTGGTATTTTTTTGCCTGTATTACCTGGAGAGTAACTATGCAGCATCTTTGAGATTGAAGCACTTTCTGTCTGCAATATGTAGTATGTGAACACAGATGTTAGCATCTGTACAGGCTTTAGAGAAAAGCACAGTGCTTAGGAAAACTTTGCCCTGAGTGAAGAAGGTCACAGTATCCATAGATGGCCACTGAAATATGTTCCAGCCAGGTAAGATCACTTCAAGGTGGAGGAAATTGGGCTGCTTACTATGCCTTAGAGTAAAAATAAGGCATAGTTTGATTCAGGGCTTTTGCTAACCACAGCTTTAATCATAGCTGGATAAGAATACCAGTATTTACTGAGTGACACTTCTGCTGGAGTCTGAGCACAGGCGTCTGTCATCTGCCTTTCCTATGATCAACCTGAGGGCCCTGGAGATTTCCCCATCTTACTTGCACTAGAAGGAGAAGGTTGCCTCTGTTTTAGTTCACTTGCACCTGGAACAGTAAGCAGAGCATACAACAGGTGAGGCTGAGGCAGGGCCTTGCTACCTTGTTCAATGTTCAAAGTCAGCCACTTGGAAGAAACCAACGTAGTTTAGAAAGAGAGGGCTAGACCTCAGCTACAGTACCACAGAATCAGATTACCTTCACAGAAGCTGGAGTTGTCACCCTGCTGCAGCTGTGATGCCATTCTGAGTCTAGTCCATGATGCTATAAGCACCCAAGCTATGTTCTCTCTCTGTATCAGCGTATGAATACCGAAAAGATTTTACAAAGCTTCAAAGTAACAGAAGGGCAAAGAATGCTCGGTAGACAAGAAAAAAAAATAAAACTTTTCCACTTAGTCTTCATTCTGAGATGTTTTACCCAGGTCATGAAGGACTAAGTTAAAACTCATGCACATGTTAAGTATGCAATGCCCTAAGGTGTGTGTCAACAATACCAACCCAACTAATCTCTTGAAAAGGAATGGACGTTGAGGAAAGCTGTGTGCCTCAGAGAGAGAAATGCAAATGCAGATCGACCCTGTAATGAAAAACCTCCTTATTAAACTGTTTTATCTTGGAGCAGTCCTTCTTTTCAGAACACATCCAAGCAGAGATAAAGGCAACGTACCATAGTCATTAAACTGTGCATGGTTTGATTCAATCAGACTCAGATCATTTGCATATGGATCAGTTTAATCTAGTTCTTCCTGTCTCACACCTATTGTTAATCATGCCTAGACTCCCTCCCTGCTTACTAATACTCATTCCCCCTCCTCCTCCATTCCTTTGATTCAAGTAGATAAATGAATAGGCATAGGAACATCAACATCTTTCTGAGTGGTCATCTGCCTTGTATGCTCAGTGTCCCATGTTTTGCTGATTATGTCCTGGTTGGCATCCCATATGTTCTTGATAGTCCCTGTCTTTGCTGATTTAGGAAGACTGGGAAGATAGAGGAAGAATATTGACTCAGACTGTAAACCCCAGCTTAGGTTTACCTCTAGCCTCAAATTAAGTGAGATTTGTGTTCTCAGCTTACTCAGCATCATTAGACAGCATCTCTCCAAGTAGCATGTTAAACTTAACAAAGCAAATCCTTTTCTTTCAGGAGCTGAGTATTATTTCTGCTTTTAGCCAGTGGTGGTGATACCTGTTTTTACATAATCAATCTACAGAGATGGGGTAACCTGCTTTTTTGTACAAGTAGATATTTTTATGTATCAGAGGCAATAGTGTTTGGGTCTTTTTATAGCAATGCTAGAGCTCTGCAAGGCTTTCCCTCTGAATTACCAAGGTTTTGCTGCTGTTTCAGAGAATAATTACAAACACAGGTTGAATGACTCTGCCCCAGATATATTGCCATGAATCCCAAACTCTAGCTTCGTTTTTTTATTGTAGGGTTTTTGTTTCATTGTTCGGGATATTCTGTCCAGCTGCACCACAGTTATGGCCTTGGGGAGGTAATAGGCTTTATGATTGTGTGAGGAATGTGAGAGCAACAGATTGGGCAGTTTACACAAAATGTCTAGCATGGTGATTTTTTCACTCAAGGCTGTTGCTGTACAAACCTGTGGAGGAGATATTCATACACCCATATTAAAAACAGGATCTTTATTTTCAGGGTTTTTTGTTGTATCCTCTCTGTAGCTTTTATATAAATTCAGCTGCAGCTAGAATAATGTCCTCTAAAAAATGAAGGTCAGGCTCCCTGGAGTAGCTGCCTTTCAGCAGCATAGGGAGGGTTTTTTTCTGGTGTAAGGACAGTCAGATAAGTGTGGCTGGACCCATCATTCATGCATCCAACATCACACAAAGTGACCCCCGTATTTCTTTTGTTGTGATGGTGAATCACTGGGTGAATCCTCCCAGCTGGGAAGGGATTTTGTCATAGACAGAATTTGTGAGTAGACAGTGTAGGTGCTGAGGGAGGGGATGGAGTACAGGATCCAGATTCAATGTTCTCCAGTATAACTCCTCAGGGATTGTATGTGTATTGTGATTAAGACTAGTTTGACCACAGCAATACACCACTCCTGATGGCCCTGCCGTTCTGTGCTGCAAGGGAATGTATGGCCAGAGATTTCAGCAAAATGGGACAGCTGTAGACAGCTAATAGAGATGAACATACACGTCTCATGCAATGCATTAATATTCAAATTAATTTCTGCTGATTATATTTCAGTTTAGGATGATGCATTACTTATATTAGAAGTCCTTTTATAGTATCTTGTGAGTAAGGAAGTCACAACTCGTGAGGTGGAGGAGATGAGCTTTCCTTAGCAGTCTCTGTTGTGTTTTCATAGCACTTAGCACATGGGGCTGTGAGATCACTGAGTACCTGTAATTTCAGACAATATGAGACACAAGACTTAATCTCTGACAGTTTTTTCCACAGGACATGGAGAAATTCATTAACTCTGCCTGGTTTTCTGGAAACAGGAAGGAATTGAAAATTCATGCTAAAAATATTAACAGAATAATTTTAAACTTCGGGAAGGGGTGGAAAGGTTATATTTGGGTTTAGTTTCTGGGAAGGACTAAGGACCAGAACAGCAGGATTTTAGACAAATTTGATGCAGCTCTCCCTGTAAAAATTTTGTCCCTGAAACTACAACCTCCTGACATTTTTTTCCATTATCTGAAGCACAAGAAAAGTTCCTTTTACAGAATTTGAGGATTTCAGCTCGCTGAATGAAATGATTCACTGTCAGCAAGAATGTAAAGATGAGTGTGCCTTCTCTAAGCCGTTTTCTGCTGCTAAGGTGGCAGTTTTAGATTCCTTGTCATGACACATAAGTTAAAACAGCTTTGGAAAGCATGCACTGAAAGAGGCCAGTCTAAGGTTTAAGTACCTTCAGAACCATATTTGAAAATCTGGAGTAATTGATTATTCTCAGTCTTCATGTTCCTTTTAATTAATTTCAGTGTTCAGTTTTTTAGAGAGGAGAAGTGAGGGGAGGAGATGAAGTGAATTTCCATCTCTGGCACCATATTAACAAAGCAATATTCCTACACTAGCCTCCATTGGTGGAGCTAGTGGATTGCCTGGGAGCACTAGGATGCTGTCCCATTGTGAGGATGGTGTGGGACAGGAAAGTGGCATGTAGGGGTGCCAGGGAGCTTCACAAGTATTTCCTAAAAAGAAAGCAAGTCCAAGACAGCAGTAACATGAATTTACTTCAGGTTGGTGCAGACTCACTTGTGCACCCCTCCCTCCTAGTCTGTCCCAAGCCTGCTTTTTGATATATGGGCCTCCTTCCCTGCTTCCCAGACAGCTGAAGGTCTCATCCAGTTCCAGTAAACAGTGTCTATTTTTTCATCACATGTGCTCTCAGGACACTAACAACAGGCAGAGCAGTGGGACTAGTCACTCTTTATACTCCATCATTGTGTCCAGGGTCACACCAGCTGCTGGGACAGGGCTGCTCCTGGGACACAACCTGCTTGGGTAAATGGCATCTCTGGGCAATCATCACACAGGATGAGCAGAACAAGACTGGTAAAAAAAAGCCAAACAGCTGTTTAGCTAAATTGGACCATAGATTTACAGTTATGTCAAAGGAAAATGTCTCTGGTACCCCTTCATACTCCAGCAAATTCATGGCTTTCCTTCAGAGAGTTCAGGACCATTTGATAAACTGCAGCTTGTGTTTAGAGCAAGTGCGCAGGAGAGCAGGTGAGTGGAGTTAGAATTGGGAAAAGTGAAGCAATATTAATATCACCTCTATATCTTGCAGCTGCCATCTGCACATGAATAATAGGCATTAGCATGGAGTACTCACAATCACCTTTGCTTTTGTGCATGTTAAATTCATCATTCACATGTGCAGGAAGAAAAAACTAAGCATAAATATTCAGCCTGCAAATAAGCAGGGATTACATAAGAAACTCTTGTGTTATTCTTTCATCTTTTTTTTTTTTTGTTTTTGTTTCGTTTTTTATTCCTGCTACAGGGTCTGTGTTCCTAGAAAGTCTGAGAATTCATTCTTCTTAATGCACTTCCTGCTAGAATTAAAATATGTCAAGATTGGGTTTGTTGGGGTTTTTTTTGCAAGGAAAGTAGCTTGAGACCACAACACCAGTGTAGGTCATGATATAAAGGTTTACAGGCACGTGTCTCAAAAAACTCCATCACTTCCAACAAACCCTGCAAGTCCAGTTTCCTCTCCAATGAAAATTTACAAGCAAATTCAAACAAACTAATCTTTTTCTGCATATGGATGTTCAGAGAAAACTTTATTTAACTTACTACAACTATACTATAAAGTGGCATTGAACTGAAGAAGATCTCTTTCAATGTTATCTGCTATATATCAATTAACTAAGGGAGTCTGAATCTCATTACTGAATGGGCAGCCTTTGTAATCATCATTCACTAAATATGGATTAAATGGTTTGAAGATAATAATCATCCTTCCTACTCTTTCCTTTACAGGGGTACCACTGTGCTTGCATTTAACATGCCAGGCATGTTAAATGCCTACTATTCAAGGACAGCTATTTATTTAGTCTGTCTTAATTCTTTGGTCATTGCTGCTGTATCACAGCAGTTTAAAGTATGGCTTAGTGATAGGGCCTTCCTTTTTCTTCTTTTTGCTCCAATATATAGGTGCTGGACCTTGGTTTTAGGGCAGACTCTCTGAGTTTAGTACAGGAAGAATATTTAGCACTGTATTTGCCATTTACTTCTGAGGCTTGCTCTCCTCCCAGTTATGTTAGAAAATCAGCCCTGGAGATGAAGGGTTGTGACACAGCAACCTGAGTTTCTCATAGCCAATAGTTTCCCATAGCCTTCTGGGCAATGCTTGGCTGGGGACAGGGCAGTGGAGAGGGCCCCACTGTGCTGCAAGGAGCAGGGGCCAGCCAGAACAGCCTGTGGGAGAGGGTGGTCTGGACACAGGGCAGCAGACTGCCACATCACCGAATCACTGAGTGAAAGAATTGCATAATGGGTTGGGTTGGAAGGGACCGTAGTGGGTCATCTGGTCCAACCTCCCTGCTTAAGCCGGGTCTTTCTAAAGCACATGGCACAGGATTGTGTCCAGATTGTTCTTGAGTACTCCCAGAGGGGAAGACTCCACAACCTCTCTGGACAGACTGTTCCAGTGCTCAGTCACCCACACTGTGAAAGCTCTTCCTCGCATTCAGGTGGAACTTCCTTTCCATTATTTTCTGCCTGTTTCCTCTTGTCCTTTTTCTTGGCACCATCAAGAAGAGCCTGGAAACATCCTCTTGGCATCTTCCCTTCTGTTACTCATAGACATTGGTGAGGTCCCCTCTCAGTTGTCATTTCTTGAGCCTGAACAGGCTGAGTTCCCTCAGTCTTTCCTTGTCAGAGAGGTGCTCCATCCCTTCATCATCTTCATTACTCCACTGGACCCACTCCAGGAGGTCCATGTCCTGAGGATCCCAGAACTGGACACAACTCTTCAGGTGAGGCCTCACCAGGACTGAGCAGAGGAACAGGATCACCTCCCTCAACCTGCTGCCAATGCTCTTCCTAAATCACTCCAGGTTGGCATTGGCCTTCTTGGCCACCAGGACACACTGGTGGCTCATGGACAGCTTGTTGTCCACCGGGACACCCAGGTCCTTCTCTGCAGAGCTGCTTCCCAGCAGGTCAGCCTCTAGCCTATCCTGGTGCCTGGAGTTTTTCTTCCTCAGGGGCAGGACCTTGCATTTGCCTTTGCTGAACTTCAGACAGTTCCTCTCTGACCCTTTCCAGCCCACAAAGGCCCTTCTGAAGGGCTGCACAGACCTCTGGGCTCCTCCTCCCAGCTTTGTGTCATCAGCAAACTTGCTGAGCAGGCACTTTGTGGCTTCTCACAAGTCATTGATGAATAACTTAAACACTGTGCCCAGTATTGAACCTTGGCCCACACCTCTAGTGACAGGGCTCCAATTAGACCCCATGCTAATGATTACAAAGTCCATCCCAGTTGTGAAAAGTGTGCAGCTACTTCTGCAGAAATAATAGTTTTGCCACAGTATAATCCAATTGGTATAATCAAATCCTATACATTTTTTCAAAAGGACATCCCAGCTAATCAACAAATTAGGAATGTAGCCAAGAATTCTGATCAAAGACAAGGGCAGTACCATTGAAAAAAAAATGGTGTGGAAAGGGTCTTTTTCCTCATTGAGCCCATTTCTTGAAGTAATGGATGGGGGCATTGTGTAAAGCACTTCACAAATTGATCCAGAACATAGCAGCTTGGTTCTTCCCACAAACCGGTCTTTAAAAGTCCTATCATACTAAAAAAATATATGTTCTAACTCTGGTTTAGATTCCTATTCATGCAAAGCAGACACAATGTGTTTGATACCTTTCACTTCCTTATCAGAAATCACATCACATACTCATAGTAACTGTGCACTGTTAACCTCTAGTGCACACAGGTTTTTCTTCACATGTCATTTGTAACCAAAAAACTCCTATGTAATAAATTTTATGTTACTTTTTCCACTCTAAATGGCACCCTGTTTCCTTCTGCCAGACCAGCAAAGTCTTCAGCTTCTTCTGTGTTGTCTTCTAACCTTTTCTGTGTTGACAATGCCCCTCAGCCTCATAAGAGCAACAAAATGCATTAGCACACCTTAATTTTTTGTCTCAAGATTGGTGAAAATAAGACTGGTTCCTAAATTGCATTCTTCCTCCTGTCAAAAGTCATGGTCTATGGCACTTAAAAAAGGAAGACAATTATGATGTCTTTGGTGAGGGAGATCAGCCCAACCTACCTGTGAGCAGATATCATCTTCCAAGTCAGTTAAATGAGAAGCCATGTTTTCACAGATAAGTTCCAACTAAAAAATCTATTCCTTGTGTCCCTCAGTGTCTAGGTGTGCTGAACCCACGAAGAAAAGAGGAGACTGGCCACAGCACACCAGGAAAATCTTGTAAACCTCAGAATATCTTCTTGTTCCAGAGCTGAAAATAAATGTAATTGTGCTTGTTCGTGTGCATAAATGTGCAAGAGAAAAATAAAGGAAACACTCTGGATGGACTACACAGGGTACTTTTCACTGCCAGTGGCTTCCAGTGTGTATCCAGTGTGTATCCAGTGTCTGAAATTTCAGTGGATAAGGAACTGTTTGTCCTACTAGTGTCCACACTTTCTTCTCAAGTTTTTTGAAGAGTAAGACTTTAAAAAAAAATCATAGATAGAGGTCCATGCCCTTGTGCTGCTTCAAGTTTCTGCTTGCAAATTGATATTTTGCAGATTACATGCATGTACTATGCTGTAGGAACATAATATGAGAGGGGAAAAAACATGTTTTTTGTAGACTCAAGATTAATAATATGCACCCCCAGTCAACCAACTTCAATATATGGATATATCCATTAACAAATTGATTTGTAATCTAAAGGAATTATTCCAAATGATGAGTGTCAAGAGGTTTTGTTTAACACAGATAATAAATGCCACAGGCATGTTATGAGTTTATTCAAGCGTTGGAAGCAGTATCTCAGAGCTGTTGTCCCACCAGGAATACCTACATTCCATAAGACACCTAACACATGGCATATTTAAAGAACATCCTGGCTTCATTATATAATAAAATCTGATTATTTTTTTTTTCAATCCCCAGCTTTTCTTCTATAAATGCAGAAATGTGTCCCATATCAAATCAAGGGTTTTCTGTATGTCTGGGCTGGAGTTTTTTATAGTGGGTGTAAATAGCTCCCAATTTTTTCTGTCTCTTATTGACTTCTTTGTGCACTTTCCTGCAATTCTATTCCAGCACACACTAGTCAAGTTCAGACAAGGTCAACTGTTGAAGGAAGAGCCTTTAAGGTAAACTTGCCCAGTAGATAAAGCAGTACTGGTGATTCTAGATGGGATAGACCTTTTTTGACATGGTACTGATAGAGCAAGTGAATCAGGGCAGTGAGAAAAGTCAGTGAACTTAGAGGACTCAGAATATTTGGAAAACAAGGGAGGTTTGATCACTTGTGGTAATAAAAATGCCCTGGGTGTGTAAAGGGGGCAGTGATGATTTAGTGTGAGCAATTACATTCTTCCTGCCCCATGATCCTAGCAGTGCTGCACAGCTCATAACCACTCATGAGTCACTACCTTCATTCTAGTGCTTTTGCTTTCCCAGTAAAGCTCCCAAGTCTGTCCTGAAACTGCTGTGTAGCAATGCAGAGAACTATGAACACAGTTTCCACATACCATATCTACAGCTATGCCCCAGCAACAGATAATGTGGTCTCTGCATGTTCCCTCCAGCCTGTCAGCACTCAAATACCATTTGTGCTGGTATGGGGTAAAAAGTAATAATAAAATGTAGGACGTTATGAGAAACACATTAGCCCTTTTATGTTGAAAGTCTAATACAGTATGTATTTTAAATTGTAAAACCATTTCATCATGTACATACAGTCTTGCTTTCTCTCTACTGCTGCTGCTGCTGCTATTCAGTTTGGTCTAAATCATGAAAATCTGAAATCATAATCTTGTTTACTGCTGCCTTCTCCTCCCTCCCCCCACCCCCCATTTTTCTCTCTAAGCTGCTTGAAAACATTCAGTTACCCAGCCCTGGAGGTGAAACTACTCAGAGAACTTCAAGGTTATGAAATGCAAAAGCTGGGCTTTTATTTGTTTCACAGTCAGCGAAAGCAGTGCACAGGATAAAAACCTCTGTTGTGCAGCTCTGCTAACACATAAAGGAAGCTTTAATTGAGTTTAAAATGCAAGAGTATTTTTACATAATTAGGAAAAACAAAAACCCCCAGAACAGTGTTGAACAAATAGTGGTGTTTTTTTTTTTACATAAATACAGTAGAAAGTTAAAAAAAGGCAAAGAAAGCACTCAATGGCCAAAGCAGATTAAAAACATTCAGGGTGTTACTGCTATGTTTGATAGAAAAGCAAAACCATTGGTGAGAATTAAGTACTCACTGCAGAGAGCGAGAAACATTTGAAGTTATCAAGGAGAAAATCTTGATGTCAAAAAGAAAGAGGAATCTTGGTATAAAGGACAGTTAAAGCTTTTGCTGTGGAATGATCTGAATTTTGAAAAGTCACCCAAAAGAGGTAGAGAACAAGGAAGTTCTAGAGCTAATAGCTGTACAAAAAATTAAAAACAATAATAATGATAATAAAAAGGAATAATTGATAGTATCTGAGCTGTAGATAGAAATATTTTAGGGAGCTGAACTTAAAGATCTGAGGTGCTTTGTCTTTAATTACTTGTTAAGTCCTTAGGACTCCCTCTTTCCTTTATAAAGGAAACTTGTAGCAGTTAGCTCAGACATTGCAGAAGAAATTAAAAGAAAAACTCAGTTTTTCCCTTTGCCTGGGTTGTGCCTGAAAAACAATACATATTTATGTGTGCAGAGTTGTCAACACGTTACACAGCACTTGTAAGTGCTATCCATATTCAGCGATATGGTTGCACAATTATAAAGCACACGTGCTTGCCTCTCTCTTGGAGATGTACAAATAAGAAGCTGTTTGAAATACTTCCACAGCTATTGCACCCAAGTGCATTTTTATGCAGCCCTCTTTGTCAGCAATTTGTCCTTGTGCTCTAATAGTGACAACAATTAGGTGCACTGAGGTGTGCCAGAAGTTATACACCTCCAGACAAACTGGAGATGGAGTCAGAGTCTGTAGGGCCTGATCCTCACAAAACACCTACAAGGTGACCTTGGCTTCTGTGGGGCGGGCTGGGGGCACTCAGCTCTCTGAGGGCTGGAAAAACATTAGGCAGCTTCAATGCCTACCGGCAATCCTGTTGCAGACTTATTACTGGTAATTGCCACCTAACACCCCAATTTCCCCGAGTGACACTGCTTTTGGTCCCCAGGCATGAGCTGCCTCTGCTTTAGCTGCAGAAGCTGCTGGCAGCAAAACCGCTCCTGGGGAGTACAGCCCTCCTCCAGAGGCAGCTGCCAGGGACTCCCATGGCACAGGTAGTAAATGATGAAGACCTGTCTGGGGAAGATATTCCAGCTGCTGTGCTTAGACCTGGGTGCAGAACCTGAACTGGCCCAGACAGATGAGTTTGGTTCTGGGCATAGTAAAAAACAAAGCACAAACTGTTATGACAGTGAAACTTACGACAGAGATGATATAAAATGGCTGCCAGAAATTGCAGAGGATCGGTCTGGAGCCAGGATACATTAAAATATTTGCAGTAGCCCCAGAAAAAAGGAAATTGACTTCCAGAGGATGGAAAGGGGCTGTATATTTATGTTTGTGTATGTTGTGGTATACGTGTTGGTTCATTTTTAGGGAAATCATGTTCTTCCATCATTTCCTTGACGGCTTGATTTTGGGAGGATTTCCTGATAATTTGTGCCAAATGAAATTTCCTTTAGTTATCTCCCTGCTGTATCTTCTGATAACTTGCCCTGTTTTCTAGCTCCAGTCATGGCTGATGAAACTAGATTAAGCTTCCAAAATTACATTGCAGTGAATCAAAGCTAGAGAAAATAGCAAGGAAGAATTAAATATTGTCCCTGTGCTGTGCTTCAGCCCAGCTGAATCCAAATCACAGAAAAAGCAGAGTTCTCAGAAAGCCATTCTTAGGCTGGGTGGGGGAAATGCTATCTTCCCAACAGGTAGTGGTTTTGGTCAGAGTGGAAAGAAGTCTATTTTGAGGCAGTCTGTTTTCCTTACACTCCCAAATAGATGGAAGAGGGAAGCTTTGAAAAGCACTGCAAAGTCTTTTGCATTACTGCCAGCCCAGAAATGCTTGGGAGAGGAACCGCACTTGAACTGTTCTATGAGAAATACAGAAAAATGCCATGGAGGTGAAGAAAAGAACTCAGACTTCACCTTGTTAATTCTAATCAGATTTGGATTGCATTTATGTCTAGCAAGGAAAATAGTTTCCTTGCATTGAAGCACTGGGCTGGTTGCTGATTCAGAAAACACTGACTTGGCTAAACCTCTTCATCCATATGGTCATATACAATGCCTTGTGGAGACATCCTAATGTGCTCTAGAGGAATTAATTCAATCACCAGAAGCAACATTCCTATCTCGGAACTCTTCTCCTCAGAGCAGCCAGCCTTCTTGGCAGAAAAGTTCTTTTCCTTCTGCTGTTTGGTGCAGGCTCAGAGCATGCCCAAGACATCCTTTATCATTGCCTCAGGGTGCAACAGAATCCTGAACTTCTTGTGTAAATTGCTGTAGGGAAATCAGTTTTTCTGTCCGTGCTCTTCCCAACAAACTTCTAGGCAGACATAGGAGTGATGGGAAGCTGTACTTCCTCTAAAGAGCCATGGCATAACTTTGCCTACAGGTAGCTGGTTGGTGCCAGCCCAGTCTGGTGTGACCATCAAATAGTTGTATGCAGACAATTTGGAGCTTGAGGTTACTGAACTGGTGTTAACACCTATTGTCAGTGCTATTTTTGGATCCTGTCCATGTGGCTATTATTGGCTTAAGGATTTAATTAAGCACCTTAAAATACCTTAAGGAAACTGTGGAGAGAGGTTAGCAGAGAAATCAATTGCTGAAGGAGATGTGAAATCTTTACTTCTCTTAGCTCTTAAGAACAGACTGCATGAATGCTTTTCAAGGGTAGTTTAGGTGTAGTGGGTTCAGTCTAGATGACCCCTTGAGATGCCACAGCAAGTAAGTCATTGGCAAACACATTTCTGTGGAAGAACTGCGGCTGACTTGGGCTAAGCCAACACACTCAGTCAGGGCCTAAGCAATAAGCTGGTTACATCTGCCAGTATGAAAACTCTTTACAGATACATGGAGAGGCCGTGAGGCATTCTTGCCTGCTCCTGGCAAGCCACCTCCCCTCAGGGCACCAGCATGGACATGAGGAAATGGCCAAGTCAAGGGCTCTGAGGGTTATCCTAACTCTGCTTCAGCTCCCTGAACAGCTTTGTCTGAGCAGAGAAGTTCCTCCACATGTTCTGAAAGGCTTAAAAATGGTCGTTCTCCCACTGATGAAAGTTAACTGCTGTGCAGTGGTATCGTGTGAGGGATGTCTGAGGTGTCTCTGCCTATCTGGGCTGTCTTTAGTGTGTGGTTTAGACAGGATGATGCCAAGCAACTATCTGAAGTCTTAAACTGTGTTTTCTCTAAATTTTACACTCCTATCAGGAAATAAATCCCTCTTTGATTGGGGGTAGAATTGAAAAGCTGGCAGGTCACTCTCTTCATTGCTGTGTCTGCAGATACAAATTCACTCAGTTACTGCGTAACTGTGAGTGACACAGGGCATCACAAGCCAGAGCCTGGTTCAAAAGTGAAAGAATCACATAACTCATGGTAAGCGTGACAATAGGCACGATCTCACTGCTGATATGCTCAGAGAAGATAGAGGGGACAGAGTCACAAATGCATTATCTGGGCTGCAATACTGATAAGGCCTTCCTACTGCTCCTTTCCTACATAACTGCATCATTCACTCGATACTGAGCACTGTTTAGCTAACATCACTCTTTCTGCTTTTTCTAATGAAGGAAAACATTTTTGCTTTCACTATCTTATGACCAACAGAGTTAACAAGCCCCTTCGACTGCAGTAAATCCTCTTTCTGTTTTGTGGGGCATCTAGTACAGCTTTTGGCAGCTACAGCAACAGCAATGCTTCTCCATATGGCCAAGCCTTTCCTGCCACCTGTACTGTAGGAGTGCATTTGTCTGACATAGCATCCTGGTGAGCTTTCAGCAAAAATACAGTCACATCACACCGTGTCCAGGTTTGGTTTGGCTCACTAACAACCAGCTGTTTCCAAACAGTTTCTCTTCATCCAGAGCCAGACTGGACTACATAAAAGTGCTCTTGGTAAAAGCAAATAAAAAATGCTTAATGAAACATTTTGTGCGTATCTCATGTACTCCTGATTAACTACCAGGTAAGAGGATCCTTAGAACCATTCAGTTACAGTTTCCTGTTGTCCCTTGACAGAAGCTACAGATGGTTTATGTGCATTTGTTGTTTTATTGAGTGGATTTGATCTATTTCTATGAAAGAGCAGATAGCAAAGTCTTGATTTGAGCTTTCCTGCTATTCCAGTTTATTCACATTTGGGATTCTGGTCCATACTTAGCTCGAGGCTCTTCAACTATGAAATGTTCTTAGATCAGTTGGGCACCTTAGCCCAATTGTTATTCACTAATTTCTTCTTTTCCAGTCCATTCCACTTCTATCAATGTACTGAGTCAATTTCCACTCCAGTCCACTAACTTCACAAGAGAAATAACACTCATGAACAAGCTCATAGCTTGCTCCAAATTGGGAGCAAAGTGGGACAATAGGATAACATGGCTCTTGCATGGGATGGATGGCAGAAGAGAAGCTGACTGTGAAGAGATAAATTTAGACAAGCACAGTTCTTTACAATAACATTCAGAAATTAAACTACATTTGTTTTAAGTTCCAAATGTTATTGTAATTTCTTTTACTTTTAAAAGAAATCAAGAGAAACATACGCTGGTAAGCAAGGAATATGAGGAAAAGAGTGTTTCAGGACTGAATGTAGGTCAACAGGCCAAGGAAAATGAAGTGGTGTCAGTAGTGACCACTTATATACATAATTCTTTTCTTATGACAGCACACCCTGGTGGATCACAGCACTTCAAAAGCTTGAAATGCCAAAATGTTTTAGATATTTCCCATGACCTAGCTTACAGTGGATCTGAAACTAATGTTCCTCATTCCAGCACATCACAATGTGGTTTGGCAGTATGAAACATTATTACAAGTGAAAGCAGCAGTTGGTGAAGTGTAACAGCTGCTCAGATACTCTACTTGAAGATTCACGATTAACCCTTCTACAATAAAGAGATTAGTGAAGTTAGATAGTTTTATTGCTGTATCTCTTGCATCTTTTCAAATCCAGCGAGTCTGGTGGAAAATACATGAATTTGAAGAGTACAATATGTCTCTATGAAACTAGAACCCATTTCTCCTCCAGGTTTTCCCTTTCTCAAATTTGTGCCATGTTTTGCCTCATCAAAAAAAAGGGGAGACAATGATCATTATCCACTTCCTTCTCGTCAGGCCATTTCTATTGTCAGTTGAGAGTTTGATTGTCAATTCAGAGTTTTGTGGCAAGAAACTCATGTAAAATCCCTTAGAATCTTTTTCTCTGATTCAGACTCAAAACTAAAGAAGAATCAACTTACATGAAGAGAGAAAATTAAGAGATCTCCTGCAGCACATGGATGGGTTTTGCATCTTTGGAGGAATGTTTGCAGGCTTTTGGAGGGGGTTTATGCTTTCTGTTTGCTAATTTGAATATTAGCTTTAATATTTGACAGCTTTACATTTTCTTATGGTGACTTGGTCGCAAAGTTATGTCAGAAAGTCTCACATGCAGGAAGCACCTCAGAAATTTTCCCACTTGTATAAGTTTTAGTGACAAATATGTTATAAATTTCACTATGTGGGGACCTTAATCAGGCAGAACTTTTGCATCTCTAAATGCCTTCTCATTTCTGATACAAATGAAATAGCTCTTCTCCTCAGCTAGCCTCTCAACACTTCTTAGTCCCACCAAGCTTTTATTGTCATTCTTCTCTCTCCAGCATAATACACATACTTAGCCCAGCTTGGTATCATTTCTGTTGGATTGAAAAAAGTCTGACAGCATCTTTGGCTTTCCTAATTGAGCCAAAGAAACCCAGCATGCCAGGTACTTCTCAGAGTAGAGGATTTTCTCTGCTTCCAGGATTACACCACACCAATCTCAGCAGCCACAAATAGTATCTACAATTGGTATGTAAAAAGCTATCATGGAAAACTGCATGCTGGAGTAGTTTGTATCTCCATGTGCCATATGTTTAAGTGGAAGAGTGTGACAATCACAGCAGCACACTGTCCAGAAGTCATAAGCAGTTAACAAAATGCAACATGATTGTTGGCAGGCCTTCTGGTCTGGGTCATGCAGCCAAAGCTGAATTTATAAAACACGGTAAACAGGATGGCAAGACAGGAAAGGCAATTGGCATGTGAAACCATGCAGCAGCCTGACAGGAATGCTCTGAAACTGCCTCCAAGTTTCCAGGGTTTCATATTACCATTTCTTTCTGCCTGTTTGGCCCAGATGAGGACTTATCCACTTGTCCTTCCACAAGAGCATAGCTCTTGAAAAGTAAGTTTAGACACAGGTACTCCAGTTTTACTCAGGAGAGTAATCTCCCACATCTGAGGGTCATCAAGGATGTTGCAGCTAGACTTTAGTGCTAGAGGTAAGGTCAATTGTTTCACAGTAGAGAGAAAAAGGGGTTTACAGGCAAGCTGAAGCCACTTTCCAATTCGGAGTTCTGGGCCACATTTTCATGTGTGGCACACAGAGACACAGACACAGAGCTGCACAGTCCCCCATCCTGTCCATGCTGTGTTGTCCCTGCAGAAGAGCGGGTCTATCTTTTTATGCTGGGCAAAAAGTGCATTTGATAGGGCTCTGATCTCTGCCAAATAAAAAAAAAAATAAAAAAAAATAAAAAAAAGGAGTGGATTGGGTGTTTTATGCAGGGAGGAGGGAGTTGTTTGCAGGCAGCAATTATACCCTGAAATCCAGAGGCTGACGGTTGCTGCTCCAGGGCAGCTGACTACTTCCTGCAGCTGGCTGCTTAATACTGCAAAGGTGATGAAACCTGAAGGGAGCCACTGAATAGATGGTAATTATGACTGACACAATGACGGCTTGTGCAGACATGTAACTGTGAAACAAAACACCGCAGTTAGCTAACAAGAGATCGGTATAAGTTTTTTCACCGGCACCGTGTCTCCTGTCTGACACTTTGGAAATTGGAGGAAAAAAAAGCATTGTGAGCTTCAGCATTCAGAGACAGAATAGGCCAGATGAGCTGAGGGTGGAAAGCCAACATCTGTCCCTTTCAGGATGATTATAGCAGATTCTGTTTTCATGTTGACTTCTGAAAACCTGTTTTTCTTACTTGCAGTTTTTTCCTTCATAAATGTCTCTTTTGGGTTGCCTCCCTGGGATATGGTTGACTACACTATGCCTCCATCTCTCTCAAGCACAGAATCCTCTTCTACCCTGAAGAGTTTCAAGTAACTATAACGGGACATTTGTGGATCCAAATCCACGTTATCTTATTATTCTCTTTCCTTACTTTTATCTCGGGAATAGAGAGGCTTTCTTGAGTTATAAAATCATGCTTTTGTACAGACAGCTAAGGAAAGGACACTGAGACATCCTGTTCAATCAGCACATCTTTGGAACTTCCTAAACTGTTAATGGACAAAAAAAAAATCATTTCCCTGCCCAGTGAAAATATCTGAGATAAATCAGAAATCTTCTAGGTTTCTATAATAATAGTTGTAGCTAGGAAACAGGAGAATGAGGACTCAAATGCCTTACTAACAGCATAAGCACTGATCTATACTCCTTCTTCCTTTCCCCTATTTGAAGTGGAACATGAAAACACCCTGGCACAAGACCATGTGAAACTAGTGTCCAAAGTTCACAGCTGAGATGGGAATTAGGCAGAGGAGGAACCTATACCAGATGAGAGCCCTAAGAGCACGTGTGCTAAGGATGGCAGATGAAATAATTTCTGTCACTCTGGTGTGAAAAAGAGACAAAAAAATCCAGTCTGTCATTGGAAATGTTATGCAGTGGAAGTTTTTTCAGAAGTAGTACAATTCCGCAAAAGATGTCCGTCTCAGTTGATCTATACTTTTTAATGAAAAACGTTTTTTCTGACATTTTCCAGCTGTTTGCTGATTCTGCCAACAGTGGATTTTCTATCCATGGAAACTCAATGGCATACGCTTTACTAATGCACTCTTCCAGAATTACCCAATTTATAAACCGTTACATCTCCTTTTCATCTTTGGAGATTTTCTTATACAAGAAAGTGGAAAGTCTTTGTTCACCCAGGAGCCATGCCATTCCTTGGGAGGAACCTCCTAAGCCCCAAACCCACCAGTCAGAATTCGAGAAAAAAACACCTGGAAAACACTGCAGCAAATATATAAACATCATCAATTTTACTTATGGCCTTTGCAGAATGATTTTCTCTGTTCCTGTCCCACTCGTGGAATTTTTCTATGGTGTCTAAACAGCTAACTGCACAGCTCAGTGACCATAACTTTTAATCTCTGCTTAAACAGGCTGTGATGCAAAGTTAGCATAATGTAGCTTACACAAAAGTAAATGGAAAATACTTCATTTTTATGCAACTACAGATTATTGTTCAATGACCAGTGGTTTTGTCTATGCAGTTTGTCTCTTGTTCAGAAGACATACACATGTTCCAGATTTGTGGCTAATAACTATAGGGATAAACTGTTTGAAGAAAAACTGCAATCCAATTTACATTTCTTCAATTTTTTCACTTTATCAAAACAATATGATTCATCCACCTTTGTTTCTGAGGCCACAGAGTGGCCTATGGAGAGCAGCTGCTATATAAACAAACATATAGAATTGTGTTTGTGTCCCTCCCTGGTGGCGTATACTGACTTTGGTTACCGGCCATTTATTTCTTCTGCAGTGAAAAACACTGAACACTGAGAATTAACTAAAAGCAGGTTTTCCTTTTCTGGATTTTAATAGAGAAAAAAAATGGTAAGTGTGCCTTTAGGGCTGCTTTCTAAATTCTGCTTTGGATTCAGTTCTTACCTAGATGTTGTTTAAATGCATTAGCCTGTCACTCCATCTACTCTAGCATACTGTCTTGGGCAGTGGCCAGTGCTTTCCCAGAGGAGCTTTACATGCCAGAAAGAGAAAGGGATGGTAGGAAAATAGCAAGGTGTAAGATCAGTGAGTGGAAAGACACACAGCTAAAGTTATTTCCTATTCCTCACACCTCTCCTTACACCACCTGGAGCAAACAATATAATAGCAGGTGGATGTAGTGTAGAGCCATGACACACAGCTCACTGGAAATGCAATGCCATGAGGGAGATGTTGGGATATGTCTGCATAATAGTGTTAGAACCATGGAGTGCCATGGTTTTTGAAAAGGCAGAAAAATGTGCTGTTCTAGATTGTCCTTCACCATGCCTAAGAGAGCCAAGGAGCAGTGACATTAGGAGCTTTAGCTTTCTTTCAGAGAATCCAGGTCTGCAGCCTACTTTCTGTCATCTGGTGAAGGGTGATAGCCATGGCTACAGCATCGGTACTCATCACACATTCCACAATACAAATAATTAGAGATTTATGGAATAATTGAGGTACGAAGGGCCTCCCAGAGGCCTGTGGTTGTCTTCTGATCAAAGTAGGGCCAATTTCAAATGGTAAAGGTAACACTAAAAATTAGGCAATCACTTGTGCCGTGTCTCATACAGTGAACACCTCACCAGAAATCAGCCTTACCATGCTTGGGGAGAGCTAAGTGGGTCAACAGGGAACACCTTGACAACCACAGGTATACAGTGATAGACAACACAGATTGGACAAAAAAATATGAAACAGCTTCATGAGTTTAAATACTACTCACAGTGGCATTGCATCTCCAAATGGGAAGGATAGGAAACGTGGCTGTCACAGAAATACAGAAAACATTAAAAAACAACAAAGGTGGATTTTCCTTCTTTTTTCCTTTTTTAAAATTTCTGTACATTTCAGATGGATTTTGATGCCATTATCAAATCCTTCATTATAATCCCCTGGGCTTGCATTTCTTTCCCTCTTTTTTAATAAATATAAAACTATATTGTTACAAAATCCTAAAATTCAAGAGTATGGGGGGTTTATATGCATAATCTGCATTGATGAAGGGTCAGAGTTCACAAATTAATCACCAGAAGTTAGTGACATGTGAGAGTGGGCAGGGAATCCTAACAGGCCCCCAGGAGGGTGTCTAAGGAGACACTTTGTGGAAATATGTGCTGACTTTCTATAAAAAGAGTGCAGTGTAGTTAATTTTAACCACATATTATGCCTAATTAACTCATTATGCAAATATGTACATAATAAGCCACTATCATCCAAGGGCCCAAAAATCCAACAACCATGTTCTGAAAGGTCACATCCACATCCTTAATACAGAGAGTGAGAGAAAGGAAAAGAGAGTGAGGCGAATGAAAAAAGCTCAAATAAAGGGCTTTACTTCTGGAAAGAACAACAGCAGGAGCTTTTCAAAACATAACCACTTACCTTTTTTAAGAAAATAAATATGTAGTCTGTTCTGACTCTACAGCTGTGCTTGTTCTGTCTCTTTTTCCCACGCCTACTCATCTCTTTTCATTTCTCTCCTCCAGACCTCTCTTTCAATGTTTTCAGCATGCTTTTTTGTTCCACTTTCTGGGGCAGCTGAAGCCCCGAAGACCTTGAAAGAAGTATGATAGAGAGCTGTAGAGCAAAGAGGGATCAGAGCTGCAGAAAGCAGGGGTGGGCTTCCAGCACATGGGGGTACAAAAAGGATGGAAGTGGGGAGGTTTATTTGGGGTTTCTACCTGGCAAGAACTTACAAAAAAGCAAGGTCTTATTGAATTTAAAAAAAAAAAAAAAAAAGAAAGCATTCTGACTTCCACTGCATTCATCCCAGCAAGAAAGTACTAGAGCATTGAAAAAGTTGATCAAAACAATGCCAGCTCATCAGTCCAGGGAACACACTGGAAAACCATGTCCAGCAAACAAAAAATTACTTCCCAAAATGGGCACACAAGCACATCTCCCATTCAGTTTTAATGAGGAGGATCTCCCTTTTTTTTTTTAACAGATATAGGGCACTGTGACCTCTGCTTTGTTTCCTTAGGGTTAAACTACCGGCTAAAAACATCCAACCCTTTCTGCTTATCCTTTCTTCCTCTTGCTTTGAGGAATAAGAACCAGGATTGTCAGCCCAGATGTGTCACATCCAGAAGTTCTTAAGTAGGCACCTAACCCTGCTACCAGCCTTATTTTGCTGCTGTGGTCCTCAGTTAGCAGTCCTTCAAGTCCTTTATCCCACAGTCTCCTCCAGCTTTGGCACTGTTCAGTGTTTTCTGTGCAATATTTCCAGTTACCTTACACATTTTGCCCCAAACCTCTCAAGCATGTAATATATATTGAGTATCCTACTTACTCTGCAGTCTTACCAGAATAATGATGATAATGTTTTATCTGTCCAATGACGCTTGTCTGGCATCATATACCATCCAAACAAGATTCTAAATTGTATTTCCATTGGAGATTACACCATCACACTTTTGACCTACTTACAGATAAAGGCCCAAGTTTATCTGCCAGATCCATCTGCGATTCCCACTCCTGTTTCTCTGTATATTTATGTTCATGTGCTCCCTCTGCATTCCTCAGAGTGCAATAAATCCTGCCTGCCAACCCCTTCGTCACCTCTGCCTCAAAACGAATTGCTTCAAGGTCAAGCAGTTCCCTTGTAATGTACAGTTTAACCTGATTTGTGGAGGCAAAGCTTTGAAAATTTTAAAATAAGGCTAAGGAAAGGTAAAGCTTGCAAATGAAACTCTGACGGTAAGCTGGAGTATTTCCCTCTTCAAAGAGTTCGAGCTGGGGGCACTGTGCCATCTGAAGCCATAAGAGCTGGAATTATGTTATTTATTACACAGAAGATGCGCATTAAGTAGAGAAGAAAACAAATGCTGACAACAGAAAGTGATCAAACTCCCATGCATGAGCAGAAGAGAGACTGAGGGAAAAATTTCTCTCCCAGTCTGTCTGAAAATCCACACCAGTGAATACAGCATTACTGTACATTTCAAAACTTTCTTTGAAAAAACTAAATGGATGAATTTGGAGTGGAAACCTTGAAAATTATCAATACAGGTAATTTTAGGGTATAAAAATATTCTTTAATACTTTGTCAGTTCTCAGCTGGTTTCAGCTGCCATGTAAGTGGTCCTCCACTGCTGAGAGGTTGGCTATCTATTTGAGACAGTAGCAGTGGAGATCTGAGACAAAATATTGATATGGGAGTTTAAGGTGTGGAGGTAAAAGACAAATGTGATCATATAGATAACTAACACACATTGACCTTCTGTACTTTACTGCCAAGGGTGGATCCTTGTGCTTAAAATAACAGTGTGGTAAACATGCTGAAGTGTGGTAGCCTCTATGGTAAGGAACTACTAATATGTAATCCTACAGCACTGGACAGTAAGATTTCAATAGTACTGCAGATTTTAAAAATAGTATATTATTAAAATTGTTACAAAATCCAAATAGTCAAAACCTCTTGACCTGACTTCCTAAAGCCTTGGGAATAGCTTAAAAATATGCTTTTATTAAAAAAAAAAATGTATTCTGCTTACACTCCTTTTGAACCCTAAAAGAGTCGAATTTTCAGCTTTCTTCTGTACAGTGAAAACCTTTGTTTTTTAATAGATGCTGCAATTGTCATGTACCCACCTGACTCCAGGAGTCAATCTTTAAAAAACAAATAAATTTCCAAAGATCATGAGAAAGGGCATAAGAACACATCAGGAATAAGCTGAAAAGACTTACATTCTGCAAGTTCCACTTAGCATTGGCTAAATGGATTAAAAACTGTCAGTCAACCAGTCTAGTAACAGATGCCCATACTGTATATATATATTTTTTTTTATTTTAATGAATAGTTCCAATGATAAATAACAGATTACCCTATTTTTAGAAAACTGGTATTACAAGAATATCAGATTGTGCTATTACACCCCCACATGCATACCAGTTTTCTATATGGAAATTTGATAATAACAAGAACTGTTGTTTTTAGAGATTTGGGAATAACAAAAAGACATGGACTTTTTATGTTGTTGTTGCCAAAAAACAAACAAGCAAAACCCCCTACCTATCTATTTGATTTTTCTTTTTATTTAGTGTGGAACATAAGGATATTTCTTTAACAAGAAGAAGAAATTAAAGTCTAAGGAGAAACCATGGGAAGAAAAAAGTAAATAGAAGCAAAACACATATGAGGATTGCACTAAACTCTTTTTTTCTTTGATGCTTTTTTAAATGTCTTCCTTCCAAACAAAAGGTATTTGAAACTTTACAGAAGTAAAAAAGAAACAAATCAAATATCTGGTAATTTTCAAATTTTCAGGTTTGCCACTCTTTCTCACACATTTCACAAAATGCATCACGGTATTTACCAATATGATAAAAAAGCACCTAAAACTAACATTGCACTGTGTTAGGAAAACTGTCCAGAAGAGCTAGTATCAAAATATCATGTAAAATTCATGTGCTGAGAAAAAATTCCATTCAGACTGAGTCACAGAGCCTCATGTTGTATTTGTAAAATTCTCAAACATGATATGAGAGCATTATTGCCTTCAGGCTTGTTATTTCATCCCCTGGACACACAGAGAAGCATATCATCCTTTCATAGGATTGATCAGCAAATATCCTCCAGAGCAGTTAGATAAGAAGGCATTCCCTTCTTCTAGCTGTAGGTTTTTGCTGTGTTGCATTTATTACTGTGGTGTGAAAATCTCCCACTGAGTGCAATACCTTTAAACACTTCTCTGGGTTTTTTGTTGTTGTGAGGCATTTTGCCAAGTGGTGTGTTGTGTTATTTACCTTGGAAAAGAATTGTTGCAGCATAATTTATTTTGGTCTGGACAGAAATTAGCTATGGAAGAAGTTCTGAGACCTGTTTTCTCATTACCAGCAGGTCTTCCATCTGCTTAATTAGAAGTGCAAATATTTGGAAATCTGAAATCCTGCAGCAATGCCTCAGATAGCATTTCTTTGTTGCAAGATCTGAAAAGTGATCACTGATAATTGTTGATTGTGCTCTGTGTGACTGTAATTATGTGGCATTGATCTGATGTTCAGACACCACAGTGATGAGCTTAATACACGAACCTACATAGACTAGATACAATTAGACCAATAATCACCGAGAAGAGGTAGTTTAAAAGGGCAGAGGGAAATCACAAACAAATGTGAATGACTGAAAAAAAAAAACAACCTGCTGAATATTTTATCCAGCAAAGTCTGTTCAGTTACTTAAGCTGCTGATCAAATACCAGTTACCTCTTTTTGTGATTAAAAAGAAAAAAAAAAAACAAACTATTTAATCCTTGTCTGCCTGGAAAAATAAAGAGATTACAGCAAACCTCTGAACTAGGCAAGCATCAGGCTGTCTGCAGGCATGGGCGGCTGGCCAGGCACCTCAAGGATTGTTCGAAAATACCAAGGGACCATCAGATCAGCCGGGTAGGGAGGTGAGAAAGCAAGAGACAAATGTGAGAAGGGAGAATTCATTTCCACAAGAATGTCTGCTTGGCACTGTATAAAGTACTTTCACATTAGCATTTATCACACCAGCCACACAGCTGTAAAAGAGTAGAAACCTGAGAAGGAAATGAGATAAAAGGGGAATATTGCTTCTTAAGTGGGCTGTGAACTTTCTTGCTCTAATTGATCTCTTACCATCCCACGCAAAGGAAAGCAAGTGGCACGTTCTGCAGATGGATCATTACTAGCTCATACACAGGAAAAGCTTTCTAGCCCTCCCCACAACTGCTGAAAATCGGGTTCACTCACAGGCCAGCACAGGCATACCTACTCTTGTTTAGGGACAGGGGATACCAGTGCTGATGGCATGGTGACAAAATAGCCACCTGGCACCTCCGCATCTTCCCCTCGTATTGTACCATAAGGGAAGGAACAACTTTAGCTCAGCTGATGAGGAGGAAAAGCTTTTTTATTCAAATGCTTTCTCCAGAATCATCAGATCTGTTTGTTCAAAGCCCCCACATCCAATGCAAACCAGTATCTGGCCCTCAAGAGTCCCAAAAACCTCCCCAAACGATTATTCATAGTACGGGTAAAGGGATGGATGAAGGAGACCAGAGGTGAACAGGAATGGTGTGGCTGTGACTGCAAAAGCTGAGAGAAGGACTTTAAGAAGGCATAGGCTGGGGGAAGGGAGGTTACACTTCTGTCAGGGCAGATGAAATGGCTGGAAAAATAAACCTTTCAGGCAGGAGGCTTTCTGCGTCACTCCTGTGAAATGTTAAAGGAGTATTTTACCCCTCTGTTGGCAAAGCGTGAAGAAACAAAATGGTCAGGAATTTGGACTTGGTGCCAGAAATGCTGATTTAGCTCCCTTCTGAGAGGCTGTCCCACTAGAGAAGGATCCCAACTTTCACGGAGCTATGTGGAGGCAGATGGAGGCCAGGGAAGGCAGCATCACTCCAGTCAGCTCACAAAAGCATGCTCTGTGGAGCTTTTTTGTCAAATCAAAAGCATACCCAATTTCTACAATTTAAATTCACAAACAACTTAAAAGAATTGTTCAGTAAATAATTTCACATAACAAGTGAATCTGAGAAAACAGCAATCTGTTTTAGAAAAATTTGTGAAGAGTTAAGAGGAAAATTTTGTTGAATAAATTATCCATTATAAATTATTCTCCCACCTGCGATTCCAACCATCCTGCTTCAGTTTCTGCTGTTACTTTCTCCCTGTTCTAAAGCACAGGGAACTGTGCTTCAACTTTCACGTGCTTGGCAGTAGTCAGAATACAAAACTGTGTAAATAATACAAACTCAGCTCGTATTTTGTTCAGTACTCAGTTGATTTTTACTTCCCCTTCCAATGCTCTTTTTTTTTTTTTTTTTGGCAGGTTGAAATTCGGGACCTCTGTCTCAGCACATATGTTATAAAGCAAGGAAAAGAGTATAATGAAGAGTAAGAATTAAGAGATCCTAACACTGACAGCATGCAACACTTTTCATTTGTGGATTTTCAGTGATTTGCACAGGCAGATGCATTTTATTATGCCCAGCTTCACAGATGGAGAATCTAAGGCACTGTACTATGTACTATGTATATAACAAAATCTTTCACTCGCTTCAAATCCACCTCATTTTTGCCCAGGAGGGTTAATGGTGTGAGAAAGGTGACAGCTCTGCCATTGTGCAGAGCTCAGGGCAGAGGCAGCCGGGGTAGCTCTGAACAGGCAGCACCAGAGCCATGTCAACCTGCTGCTGCACCTGTGCTTGTTAGAAGCACCACTAATTAGCTTGACACAGCAACATGCTGCCATGCCTATATTGCTTCCAGGACCCAATTAGTATCTCTGCGAGGTACAGCACTAGACGATGTAGACACGCAGCCTGTTCAGAGCTGCTCTGATACCGCCAGCCAGGATCAGCATTCATGGCCAGACGTGCCCAAGGTAGGCCATCAGCAAGGCCTTGTAGATCCTAAGCCTCCCAACATTTCCTCTTGAGTTCAACTCACTGGATTGTGAAGTTTTCTCCACCTCAAAGGAAGGGTACAGCATATAGGAAAGTACTCCTTTATTTATTTTTTAGCTCGAACAATAATCATAATCTCTGCATACATACCCCACAAGGCAATGTGTTTGCTGTGACTAGGTTTACACACTTCATTTCGGTCACTTAATTTATCCCAAGTGTACCTTAGTAATCTGCAATGAGCTGATATGGAGACATGTCTGCTGAACCCAGCAAGCATAAAATCCCCTTTCCCTGCCACCTTTTCATCGTACAGTGAAACAACAGGTTTCTATGGCTGTTTGGGAAAAGGATTCTGCGAGATGTACCTGGGTGAATCATACGGTCTGATAAGAAACATTACATCTGCATTACCTGAAGAGCCAAGTTTGGGGTGAGGTCATGGATGTTCGCCAGTTATGAAGTGGAGATTCTCTTGGGATTTATCAATGGGATGTACCTGCCCTCACTTCTTGCATCCTGTGTGGTGTCCCTGTAACAAATACTCTCATGATCATTACTGATCCCAGCTTTCACAAGAACATGGACTGCAGTCACTGACTTCTTCAGGGGTAAAGTCAGTAATTCTCCACCTTGCAGACCCCTAAAGCTGGGTTTGTTTCACGGCAGACAACCCACAAAGACTCCATGGACCACTAAGTCCACATTCTAGAAGTGAAATTTTTCAGGGCAGAGTTATGGAAATCCATTTGTTCTTTTTTTCTAAGTACCCAGACAAATGTGAGGGCCAGCTTTTGATTCCACAAGCTGCTGATCTTTACTACAGTCTAGAAGAGACTCGGGACAACCCAAGGGTCACACCAGACAGAGACAGCTGGGGGCTGTGTTGTACCCCAAATGGCAGTGGGGATTTCAGCTTCATTGTCCTTCACTGTGTGGTCTGCTTTCCCCTTCAGCTAGGAAATTCCATGGATGAGAGGCCCTGTGTTACACATATGATAGAGGTCTCATGCAAAATCAACTCTTGAGCTGATCAGGAACTGTGGTTTTCACTTACCTCTCTTCATTGCCTCGCCATTTAGACTTCCAGAGTGAGCTGGTGCCCTGGATGGCTGTTGTCTAAGAAACTATATATGAAACATTTAATTAAAAATCTTAGAATCATAGAATGGCTTGGAAGGGACGTTAAAGATTATTTTGTTCCCAGATGTGGGCAAGAACACCTTCCACAGGAGCTCCATCCAACCTGGCCTTGAATACTTCCAGAGATGGGGAATTCACAGCTTCTCCAGGCAACTTTTGCCAGTGCCTCACCACCCTTACAGTAAAGAACTGCTTCCTTATATCTAATTGGATATGTTTTCTTCTCTCTAAATTGTCTTTATGGGGGGAAAAAACCAAAACAAACAAACAAAAAACAAACAAAAATAAACAGGACTGAAAAGAAACCCCACTACTTATTCAGTGTTCTAGTCTTGCCAATGTTCATTTGCAAATCAGTGAAATCAGTGGAGGAATGCTAACATGGAAATGAGCACATCTGCAGTATTGGCCAGATCAGGCCACTTCAGGACTGAGAGACCATCTCCATTTTCTCACAAGTGTGAAATCTTATAAGTCACTTCTGATAGAGCTGTAAAAGTGAAATAACTTTTCAAGTGATTAGATTGAAAATGCGGTTCTCTATCATTTTCAGGCTAAAAATTACAAGAAAACTCACACTAACATTGTGTTGTCAATTTGTCTTCATAACATGTGTTTTTACTATTTACAAAAGCCTTTTTCCTTCACCTTTTAGAAATCTTCTCTTGATTCCATTTCCTTTTCTAATTACAATCCCATTTCCTTAGTAAGTCCTTGAAAAAGCTTCCCCCATGCCTCTAATCATCTCTCCAGTTATAATCTTCAAAATTATGTTCCGTTCAGTTTTCAATTTGGCAGTGTCCAAAGACAGATCTCCATGTGGTTAACAACCTTTTATTTGCTGCCAGTTATGACTGAGGTTTTTGCTTCTTCTCTTTTGGGGCTTCACTGATGTGCCTGATGCTGTCTAAAATGTCCTTCGGCACACTTTTGTTAGGCAGGTGTTTGCTTTATTGCAGCCTCATGGGTTTTCATTTTTTGCTGGGTGCAAATTTATCCTGTATAGAATCCTATAATCCAGCCTTTTCTCTTTATTTCCTTCATATTTCTTCACGGCAGAAAGAGTATTTTATTTTAGACTTGACCAACTAGAAGAAGATCCTTTTCAACACTAAAATTTCTGCAGAAAATTAGGGTAGCTAATTAATTAACTAAAATTAACTAAACTGCACTGACTTAATCTGCAAAGGTCTCTGGTCCTGTTAATATCATATGGAGGCTCTCAGCTTCCTACTGCATTTGAAAGGAGAGTTCCTGTCCAGTCACCCCTAGGATGTCATGGGATTGGTGCCAGGGCTATCTCCTGAGCAGTTCTCACTGCTAGATCGCTTTCTTCAAGCCCATTATTAGAACCAGAAGCCTCTGGCTGGTCTCTACATCCCCCATGGTGGCAGGGTACCCAACAGGTAGGTGTGACACAAAATACACTGTTGCTAGTGAGTCATACTTGCCTGTAGCTTTAGAGGGAAATGTTGGGCCACAATTGAAATAGGAAGGGGCAGAACTTTTGGCAAATATCTAGGAACAGAATTTCTCCCTTTCTCCCACCTCATCAAATTGTAATTTTAAGTAGCATTTCTTTGCCCAGACAGTTTCTAAGTATGTCATGTCAGTTTCGGGGAAAAAAAGAAAAAAAAAAAAAAAAAAGAAAAGAAAAGGAAAAAAAAATGGACAGAAAATTAACTGTCTCCTTTCTCCAGCCACTTAAAAACAAAATTCAAAGATGACTTTTCTCACTTACTTCCCCCAGGACAGGCATTGGTATGCCAGCTTCCTGGGAGTCACAGAATACAGAGCAGTGTGTAGACAGTCCCTAAATGCCTCAGACCATAACATTTGTGGGGCAGTTCAATTCCTTGGCTGCTGGCCATGAAGTCAGAGCCCTGTCCAATTCTATCCTGTCACAGGTGGACTAACCTGCTTGGGTCCAGGGCAGGATAAATGTGCCTGCTGTTGTCATGTAACACTCATGCTTACACAGTGCCTAAAGCCCCGTCGGCAATATGCAGATGATCTTGTCCCAGGGGACAAAAGGCACTATCAAACATTTGCTATTTTATATGTATAAATACATTTGACAACTTTAGAAGTGTGTGAGCAAGTAAGTGTCTGAAGTAAAGGGCAAATTCATAGCAATTTTCTCTCCTTGAGTATCTTCCCGTGGGAGGGAACTTTTTGAGAGGCTGTGTTCATTTTCCTGTGACTACAGAGAACAATAGAAACCAGGATGATCTTTACAGAGCCTCCACCTCCTTCATGGTGTTAGCATGCAGAGAGCTGCTCTGTGGACAGGAGAAAGACATGCATTAAAAGTCCAAGAAAGGCTCTTGCTTTGCTCTTCCAAAATTACTGTTTAGAGCAAGGTACAGCACAGTAGGCATGAAGAAGCCAAATACAGCCCTTTCATTTATCTTTTAGCAGCAAGGACATGCTGCTAAAAGTGTGGACATGTGCTTCTGCTCCCTTTCATCACTGGATTATGACTTCTAAAATTTTCAAGTGAGGGCTGTAATATCTCCATCTTGAAACACAGAAAAACACTGCAAAGTTTGTTTGCCACATTCAGAAGAAAAGGGAATGGACGTGTGTGTTGCCACCTTCTCTTTGTTTTGTGGTACCTTTGTATTTTAATTTGACACACAAATGAAGACACAAGGAACCACTTTATGGCTACACTTCTTGTTACAGTTAGAGTTGTTTTTCAGAGATCCCAGCATTGAAATAAGAAATATTAGTATTTTTTTGGTGTGAAGAGCAGATGTGTTCACTTCCTTCTCTTGAAAAAAGGCATGAAATCTATCCCACTGTGATGAGGAGGTCCACTTTGGTCAAAGCAGCATGATTGCAGGCACTGAGTGTTAATCTAGCCTCTCATGTAGGTAAAATTATTTTTAAAGGGTAAAATGTCATTAAAACACATGAATAATCTGAAACTGTGGCAGAAAGAAATGGAAATTAACTCATCCCTTGCAAAAGAACAGCCTCGAAATTTGCCCACCATTGTTTGTAGATGCTTTCAGGAAATACCACACTGAGTGTCCTACTTCCATTTAATTATGCAAACCAGAAGAGTAATAGAGGTAAAACAAAATTAATAGGTATCCTTATATGTATATGCGCACACACACACTCAATGGCTGATACACAAAGATCTCTGCTCAACAGACTAGGATTTTTGCTGAGTTACTGAATGTTTCCCAGCACTGCTATGTCATCTCCAAAGGAAAAGTTTGCATAGCTTCAACAAGTACCACATAATAAATTCACTTATTTTTCCTTTCTCTGATTAGAAATTACAAATGGCACCCCAAGATGCAAATCAACTTAAACAAAGAAAGAGTGCAATATCTATATGAAAATCTGTGGCTACTCTTATTTGTTGCAATTTAAAGAAAAAACACTGCTACTTAAAAAATTCTTATTCTGTTTGCCATGATATAGTGTTTTTCTATATTATCAGTCAGGAATGAGTCAGGAAAGTGCCTTCTTTGTCTTCCTACATCTCTGTAAATCAGAAGCAATGCCAGTAAAACTAGGAGGTTAAAACCTGTCTGACAAAAGAGCAAAATCCATTGATTTGAAGGCAAAACACCAATGACTGCAAACGTTTCATGGCTAAAAGAGACAGTCACAGACACTGGAAAAATTCTGTGCTCTTTTCCACCCACAAAATGCAGACACTTTCCTTTCTGGGTTTATTTTCCCCCACTATTTTACCTAAGCTGTCACTTCTGTTAAACTGTTCATTGTGAAAGTTAAGCTGTCTCTAGAGATGCATCCAGACTGCTGCCTTCTACAAGTTTCCCAAAGATAAAAAGAAAGCTATGGGTACAGATTACTAATGCCTTCCAATCTCACAACAATTGCTCCAAAACACAAAGGGCCACCTGACTTGCTTTTTAGTCATGTCCTTGCCACTTCTCAAGGACCTGGAGCTTTGTTGGATTAAAGCCCAGCACAGATCGAGAGTAAAATCCCCACATTTTCTCTCAGAATTTCCCCCAAAACTACCCTTTCTTGAAAAATGCTTTGGGCTCTTTGTTCTACCCACCCCCTTCTCTCGGAGCACGGAATCCTTTTCTGTAAATCTGCTCACTCCGGATTTCCTGATCACATATCAGCTGAAGTCCAGGGCAGCTTTTTCATCTTCTACCACCAAGAAGATCACTGTGGTTTTGTTACCCCTCTGCCCAGTGTAAACCTGAAAAACATATAATTAAAGCTAGTTTTTCCTGCTATTAATAATCTCCTTGCAAATTAACGGTCATAATTATAGCAGTACATGCATAGCCATTCAGTCAGAGCTTATAATATGATTGGTCTTTTCTAAGACTATTAAAATGGGTCTGTGTCTGCATCCTTCTCTTTCAAATTTATAGGCAGGTAAAAACCTCCATTCTTAATTAAAGAATGTTACACTCCAAACTCAGCAAGGATAAATTAGTTTCTTTTTTTTTTTTTTCTCATTTCCAAAGGGGGGGAAAAAAAAAAAAGCTACCTGAAGTACAACACATGTATCCACAGTTATCAATCAGTATTTGAGCTGGCATCCTTTAACTGGTGATTCTTTGAGACATTCCATGTTTTTTACTCTCTAAGTTTCTGTTGTGTTCAGTCCAATGATGTTGTCTGTCTCATAGGCTCCTTTTAACTTGTTTTTAAGATTTGATGTCCATCACTTCCCAGCAAGGGAAGAAGGAGAAGTGCCTGCCTCTTCTTTGTCCAACAGATCAGTGCTTGCTCATCAGAGAGAAGAACAAATCCTCATAAAAGCAGTCTTTCATGACATTACATATATTGCCTTCAAATGGAGGCTAGATTTCTTGGTTTGCCAAGGTTTTGTTCCTGCCATTCATTAATACAGTACATTCTCTGTTTATTTTTTCACAGCAGTTAGACATCCCTCACTTTACTATCATTGGCTACACCATTGGATAGTTTAAATTTAAGTTTGCTGCTGAACATGTTTCAATATCCACAGTACTGCTCTGGAATTAATTCTTAAATGGGATAGGAGTGAAATTTAGGAGATTGTGTAAGAGGCCTTCCCTCACTACCATCAGATTGTGGATAAGCTGAATAAGAAGTAATGTGTTAAAAACTCAGTTAGAAAATATGTAAAATCCTAATAATTGAATTGTGGCTCATTATCTGACATAGCATGGGATGTGTGCTATGGCAGACAAATACCAGATTTGTGCGTGAGATCACACATTCGACAGACGACTTCTACAGCAATGTTATTTCTGGATACCAGGAATAATAACCTGAAAAGAATGTGAAATTTTTTACAGCAAACATAAATTTCTTTCAGCTGTGGAGTATGAATCTTAAGTTTCAAGAATTACCATCATTACTGGTTATTTTAATTCCCCAATGTTTCAGAAATTAACTGGTTTTGTTTTTCTTCTTTGGCTATTTCACCAACACTGACCCATAGTTAATATTTATAAACAGAATATAAAATTTTTGCATTTTCTGCATACACTGGTATCATGCATGGATTCTGTTTATCAGCAGTGGACTGCTGGAATGCTCAGAAAATATACTCCATATTATATAAAATCATCTTTGTAAGTTGTTTAAGGACCAGTGAGTGCTGTCCAGTAAGTGAGACTGATAGCTTGTATCACCTCCTGCAATGTTTGATCTAGTATTTTGGCTTTCTGCAGTGACAGGTCTCCACAGTGACTTCCTGTTTGAAAGGAAAAAAGTTCCAAACAATTTGTGCATTCACATAAGACCGTTTCTGTACACGTTCAGTTCTATTGAAAGCTCTGGACAGAATGTCTGCTCTGTGTATGTCTGCTTTATATGAGTTGTAAATCATATCATATTTGCAATCTAGGAGATTTGCCTGCAAAACCCTTTTCAGCAATTGTCACTAATGCCTTGTGATCAGTTCCTGCTAGCACTGGTACTCCGTATTTTAAAAATGGAGGTTTTTTGCATGCATAGACCACAAGACAGAGCCTCCGATTCTTTTTGTGCATGCTGACATGCCGTTCCAGTTAGGTATCTAGAAGCATATGCCATGGGTCTCCAGTGATCACCATTCCTTGTTAAAAGTGTTGCCCCAAGGCCTTGCTTAGAAGCATCAGCCACCAGCTTTGTTTGGTGCTTATTATCATACACTCTGAGGACAGGTTCCTTCTTTATCAACTATTTGAGATTCAGGAAGTCCCTGTTGTGATTACCAGTCCATGCCCATTATGCATTTTTACTCACTAAAGACCTTCAGACAGCAGTTTAAATGGTTTAAAGTTGTTTGAATATAAAGCCCCCCCAAAAATTTGCCTTTTCTTTCAGTTTTTGTATTTTTTTTATGTCTGTATAAGGATATATTAGTGATCAGACCTATTTGCATCCTCTTCCAAGCTTTTTTTTTTTTTTTTTTTTTCCCTGCTACATTTTCCTAGACTGGTTATTTCTTTAACCTTGACTCATATTTTTGTCTTCTGCATTTCAACCTCCTAATTTGAATCCATTCCAGGAGCTTACTAGACCCTCTGATTGCAACATTTTTTTATTTTTTTTCTCCTCCATGGTTTCATGTCATTTATTATGTATTTGTGGAAAGTATTAGAGATTTTAAAGGCATTTTTCAAATAAATGGAAATAAGTGGTAAACTGAGGCCTTCTAAATGGTGCATTAAAATTGCACAGATGTGGACTTTTTTTAATTTGAGCACCCTGTCAGAAAACAGCTGAAACATCCAGTTGTCCCCAGAAACAAGTTCCCCCCTAGGGATTTGTTTCCCCATTTTACATGCTTTTTAGCTCAGACTACCAGCCACAGGAAAGCACTCATTTTTCTTTTGCATAATTATTGTGGAATTGATTAATTTTGGAAGCTCTGTTAGTTTTCATCTAACTTGGCCAGAATAACTCTTCCAAATTTTCATTTCAGCTCCAGAGAGAGATTTCTAGGAACATCTATGAAAGGACAACTGATTCAGTTGTTCTTACTTTATGTTTTTGTTGGCTTTTTTTGGCAGCATTTAAAGCATCTGGAAAATAATCTGCCTGCTTATGAGCTGCTCTCCTTCCAAGGAATGTACTCCCTGAACCATCAGTAGATCAGAGATGTTTGCAGCATGAGAGTTGGTGCTCCACTTGTGACAGCAGTTATACAGCATTTCTCCTAAAGTTGCTGCTTATAGAGGAAGCTCATAGTGTAAAAGCACAATTTTCTCTTCTATGGAATAGAAATTACATGTATGTACTTCACTAACAATTCTTTTCAGTTTCTCTTTCCTTTCATATCATTTGCAATTATTTGTATTATTTCTCCCAAACTCACCATTAGAACTTTGTAGAGCATTTTTCCTGTTTTCATTTTTCTCCACATGTGGCTAATCTCTCAGAAGCCTCATGTTTTCCTAGGGTTTAAACTTCTTAAGCAGGTTGCTATTCCTAAATCAGCTGTGGGTTTTTAAAGGAATCTTCAACTTTCCTGCTTTGCTGTATTGAACATACAGCAACATTTTGCTCACCTATCTCTTCCACCTGCTAGCATGAATTAAATATATCTCTTTTTTTGATGATTTCATTTTTGAGAGATTAAGCTGGTTTGGAGTTCTTAGTCCCATATTAGCCTTTTACTACCTTTTCTCCTCCTTCTCCTTCTCCTTCTCCTTCTCCTTCTCCTTCTCCTTCTCCTTCTCCTTCTCCTTCTCCTTCTCCTTCTCCTTCTCCTTCTCCTTCTCCTTCCATCTTTTGTTCCAAATTGAGATGATGATTAATTAAAGACTCTTGTGCAAGAACTTAAAAAACACAAGCCATTCATGTGGTAGGTGAACAGAAAGGCTCAAAAATGAAAAAGAAAGAGCTCTGCATCTTTCTTTGGCTGCTAAGCAATGAACAACAGACATGACATTTCATCCTTACATGCAGAAGCAACTTCAGGGTTTGCTCTTTTAACAGAAGAGTTGCCAGGAGATTATTTTGCACTGCTCTGAATATCTGGGAAGACACAGCTACCTGAAGCATTTTTTATCTCCTGATTATGAGTTTGCATTGTTTGTGTCCTGTCCTTTAAGTGTTGGTGATACAGAGGAGTCTCTGCTTTGGAGAGGAACAGGCAAAAAGGTTTCTCTCCTTCTCTCCAAGCTAATGATATACATGTACATATTAACCTAATGAAAAATAATTTTAATATTGAAATAGTTAATAAAGCTTTTAACTGAAATATAACTCCATAAGATGAAAGAGAAGTTTTTGTTGAGTCAAGGAACATCTTTATTAATAAATGGTGCTCTTTTTCAGGGTAATGACCTTTTTTGATTGTCTCTCTATAGTGAAACATAACCTTATTGATTTGAATTTGTAAAACTCCTCTGTAACTACCATGACTCATGGGAGACCATGAAATCATTCCATGACCTTCTAAGTCTCTCAGAAGTATGAGGAACAATAATTTCAAAATAGATAGTGCAATAATTCTAAACTACCAATTTACAATATTTGGAATGAAAGACTGTGGGTAAAAATGGAGATACAAAAGGCTTTGGATGCTGGTAAACTACACAACAAATTTACAAACTTATGTTGCCGAATGATGAATTTTTCTTCAAGCCATGCCTGTCAGTTTCTTCTGGTTTCTGTTCCATCCTTCTATTCTACATGCAGCAGGTTGCTTTTACTTTCCATCTGAAGTATATGCTTCTACGCAGTAAACAATCAACTATAAGTTTGTGTATTTGCTTTATTATTTTGAAACTTCAGCTAGTCAAAAATGTTGGTTGAAAAATAATTTTCTCTAAAGAATGAGGTTTTGTCAGAAAATGCTTTTTTTTGTTGTGGGAAAACACAACTTACTCTATTTTTCCTTTCATTTTTCAGTGGCAAGATCTACGAGGAAAGTTTCAATTTACACTTCTTGTGTTTCATCACCATTAAATTCAAACCATGTTTGTTTACTTCCAAATTTAATGCAAAATATTTTGAGCAAAATTTCTCAACCCATTTTATCTGAGAAGTAAGAGGTGTTGCGAGGAAGGCGGTGGCACAGCAGGTTTAGTTCTGCTCAAGCTCTGGTCTCATTGAATGGTGGCTTTAGCTCCAGCTCCATTGAATGGTGGCTCTAAAGGAGAACCCATGCCCAGGAGAGGGCTCTGGCTCTTACAAAGAGCTAGACAGCAGCCCCCAGGCAGAAAAAATCCCTGTGCTCATGGCACAGAGATGCTGTGGGTGCTTTCCATCACAGACAGTCCAGCACCCAGGGCATCACCACAGTTGCTATGGGACCACAGGAAGTCTGCTGACGTTGCTCTGGTTGGCTAAGTTGGTGTACTCAATGCAGGCAAAAGAGTAAATGCTGTGAAACTGGATAGTAACCTCTGCTGGCAATTTGCATTCATCCCTCCTTCTTCCAACCAAAGCAAACATTCAGGTCTCCTTGTTTGTTCTGTTCCTACAACATGAGGTCACTAATTTACCAATATGAGGTCTCCTTCCTCTGATAGGAGCACTTTTCCTTCTTTCTCCAATTTTACCAGAATCCATAAGCTCAGTCAATCTCTACGTTATTTGATTTTTCAACTGTCTTAAAGCAGTGAGAAGATTCTTCTACAGCTGGACACACATTTACAGCCTCTCTTCGGCCATCTCTGCTTCTCTACCTTTAAGAGGCGCAGCTCTCATTCATGCTAATGTGAGACACACTTTAATGCTAATTAAAAAGAGCATTACCCAGTGTCTATATTTGACAGTACTAATCACATCCATCATGTACAGGTCTGACAGAGCTATCAGTATCAAGAATCAGACACTCTGTAGTATACCTTTTACATCTTTTTTTGTGAAAAAATGTTCTCTTCACTGACAGCTTCCAGGTCTTGTGGCACACTCTCCAAGATCTCTAAAGAGGAGTCATCTCTTCAACTGGAACTTTTACAACTCACTGTTTTGGTTGTTAAATTAGCACGTTGTATTTCTAACTATACTTTAGAAACTAAAGTGCCATGCAATGAAGTCATTGCTTTATTTGTTCTAATACTTGCCAGTCCTTTAAACAACTTTTATTATTTGGCACAGACCACAACAGTTACTGGCTAGATACATTTGTGCCAATGTCTAGTTTCAGCCATTCACCAAGCAGTGCAAACATGACTCAGACTGAGCAAAATGGGCTCGATTTGGTGGCCTTATGAATTATTTTATTTTATAAATTTTCCACGAGTTTTTACCACATAGAAACACATGGTTTGGCCATTTCAGCACAAAAATATCAGAAAGATGGATCAGAAGGAAAAACACAAACTCTTGGATACTCCAGGCATAGAGCACTGAGTCCTCCATGACTTCACCAGGATTTCTGGATGCTGGCAAAACACCAGTATGACACACAAAATGCCAATAAGAGAAAGAAGTGTTGCTCTTATGCAGCCCAAAGTCTTAGGCAGTCCAGAAGCTTAAACCCTCAAGCCATTTGGCTGCCTATCTACCCACCTTTCTGCAAGAAACATGTGATGCCAGCCAAAACTGACTAAAAGACATCACCAAACATTTATTAAAATCCTACAACTTTGGGAAATCACAAAGTTGGGGAAAAAAAAGAGGTCATTTCCACCCTTTTGCTGTAGAGCATAGGCAGAGCTTCCCCATTATTTGTCTTGCTTGGCAACCAGCTTTTTTGGTAGCACCCTGCAGGCAATCCCTTCGTAGTGCTGCAGTCCAGCTACTGGAGCTGTCAAATCCTGCACAGTCCCAAGGGGTGGAAGTAAATATGGGATAGAAGTGTAGACAGTGTAAAGACTGGATAGGAGGGATTGCTTAAGACCATGGGAGGGAAGAAAGGACACAAAGGATATCTGGAAGATGCTGGGAGGACCTAAAGCACTGATTGCAATAACGGTGGCAGAAGGGGCACAGGAAGGACAACCAAGGCTGTTGTAAAGGGGGAGTGAGCATGAGTTGTTGAGAACAAATCCAAAAGGACCCTCATCTTGATTAGCACCACAGTCACGGAACCACTTCTTTTAATTTGATAGGGAGAGGAGGTGAGATAGGCAGCTACGTGCTCTGAAAGGATGGCTCAGCAAGAGTTCCCCTATCGAGCAAACATTCAGAAGAGTACTGCTAGCTCCATTCAGCCTCAGTCAAAGGGAAAATGTAAGTCTGCCTCTGCTAGGACCAGGAGCATTTAGACTCTGAATGTCCTCTTCCCTGCTACTGACAGGCATTCAAACTCAAAAGCAAGAGTCTGTGAAGGAATCCAGAAAACCATTCATGCTAAGGAAAAAACAACAGGTTGGCCAGGGGTGAAATACAAATACAAGAAAACTCTGGAGCTTGAGCTTCCTCCAAATCCATGTTATACCAGTGCTCTCTGGAGTACTGGTACCCAGTACCCATGAGATGGCTTTTCATGAGGATTTGAATTTGCGTAGGAATAAAAATTACTTTTAGAAATCTGTACTTCCAGGATGATCATTTCCATTTTCTTCCAATCCCATGGCAAAGGCCCACCTGGTTTCCAGAAAAATTAGAAGATACAGAGCACCAAGGAACATTTCTGCTATGCAGCAGGCTGACACAACCAATAAGACAACAAATAAACTACTGCCAGAACTGAATTTTGAGCTCAAGGATGCCACATTGGCCTGGCAAATCTGATTCACCTGCTACTGCATTTTAGCTTCTGCCTTCAGCCATCTGCCCTGCCTCTGTCTTCAACATTTCTGTTGCCAGTGCCTAGGTGGCTCCTGTGCTGACAAAGCAGTACCTGGGATGAAGCAGCACAGCTGGCATCTGTTTTGTTTTCTCCCTAAATACTTTGTTCTATTGTGCAGGAGTTCAGGTGATACTGCTGGAGCAGCTGAACCATCCCTGGAGAAGAATGGGGCAGACATGCAGAGATGAAAACAGGTATGGTATCCTGGGATGAATCATTTCACACATCTATTTTAAATCACACTGTCATAACTTACATGGCATGTGATCAATTTTTCCTCCATTTACATCTCCAAATTTTCCCTCCAGTACAGAGGCCTGATTTACCACTAAGCAGTAGTTGCTTTAACATAGTTTTCCAGTGGTTTTGTAGAATGGAAGTATCATAGCTCACCATAGCAGGATATCTGCAGGCAAAGTCCATCATAGTTATTTACACTGCAACCTTCTAGGGAACTGTAGAAAAACGCATAACTTAAAGACTCAGTAAAGATGTTTCCTTCCATCTTGACTCATCAGCTGACATATTCCATATGCTCTGTTTTGCTCACTATTGATTTAACTAACAATAGAAAATATATTTAATGAATTATGATCCTGTGACAACAAATTAGCTAGACTAGTACATATAAAGGTCTCTCTTTAAACTTTAATTAGTTTAACAATGATGTGCCTGCTGCCAGTGTTTGCGTTTCAAGAAAACATGCAGCAGCCTAGAAGCACAATGCTTTCTATTTAACATAGAAAGTGTCTCTCAGTCCAGGCTTATTTATAAAGCAATTTTCTAATAATGATCTGGATTCAGTGGAGTTCAATCAGTGATGGAGCTACCCTGGCATACATAAAATGAATATATTAAACCACCTATCAAGTACCTGACTGCAGAAATAAACATAAAGAATGGGGGAAGGGAGAAGAAGAGGAGAAGAGAGGTGACTCTTGAATTAGATCTCTTTTCCCTGAAAACACTCTCCTCTTCCCACCCCTTGCCCAAAGCTGGATAAGGTGTCGGGCTGCACCACTACAACACATGCTCTTCCCTCGAGCATCCTGTGGGTTGTACACTTTGCTGCTTCCATAGGTCTGAGTGCAAGAGGCACTGCTCATCGCACAAGATCCCTGAGTCTGTCTGCCCTCTCTCTGCTTCAGGGATTCCCCACACCACCTCCTGCTGCCTCCTCTCTCACCCCACATCTCTGTGTAGTGCCCCATCCCACAGTGCATGCATGCTTTCCCCCCACAGCACACTCCCTCCCTTGAGGACAAGGGGAGGAGGATGCACCACTGCCCTCTACCACTCTCCCTATTCTTACTTACCATTTCCACATGGCAGCTCCCCCACTGCCCCAGACTCCACTTGACAGTGGCTCTGAGACACCTTTTTCCTCTCATTTTCTTACACCACCCATCTCTATTTCTCTGCTCACATCCATATGCCCTCACTTTCCCTCTCTCCATCTCCATCTTCCACCTCTGTCCCAGGAGGACACAGCCCAGACCTACCCCTAGGAACCGAGGTCATTTTTGTGAGAGTCCAGGACAAGCCAAAGCTTCCTCCCTTTCTGGGCATGTCCCTCTGCCACAAGCAGGAGGGGCCTGGGCACTACTGCAGAACAGCTGCTCCTTCTGCTAAAGTGACATGTGGTGTCTCTCCCTGACATGCCTTTTATGAAGCTTTCAAACAAGCATCTCTCCCTCCTACTAATGCCTGAGAAAACTTGTACCAAATAGGTCTTGAGTAAGTTCACCAGCTCAGTCTTATCTATGGCCTAAAAAGAGCCTTGTTGTCCCAACAAACACAGGCTGGGCCTTCAGTGCTTGCTTTCAGTGACCTGAATTCGAGGCATTGAATATTGACTGGTTTACTTGGCTGAGGAGATGATGATTGGAAGGGATCCCTGAAGCCTCCTCTGAAATCAGGACCATTGCCAACATTAGATGAAGTATCTTCAAATTTGTGATGCTAATTCAAAGTGAGAGGTTTGAAAGACTTCTGAAAGGCACATATGAGGTAAGAAGGTGGCACATTTTCTGTCGAAAAACCAGGCTCTGTTCTCTGTCTGCTGCTGGGGTCAAGGACAGAAACATTCTTCCACATGCTTTCAGTGTCACCACAATCTTCTGTGTACATGTGAGGATCTTGGCACCTAGAAAGAGCCTGCAGAATGCCTGCTGCACCCTGAAGAACCTCATCAGAGCCACTGGAAAATCAACAGAACAGTTAATACACTTTACCTATGGTCCAGAATTGAACTGTTTCTGCTTGAAAGCTCATTTCCCAAAATCAAGAGCATCTTTAATTCTATTCTTAAAGCAATGCAGAAATAACGTAATAGAACATGAGCCCACAAACGTCACAGGGAATTTGTGGCTCCAATTTGTGGGCCACAGTTCCATTTTTGTGGACATTAAATCTACAAAAAAGTCCTACACAACAAGTGTGGCAGAGTATAAGCAAAATTGAAAAGGAATTTACTGTTTGACACAGTAGAAGGAAGAGAGAAAAATGGTTGTAAAAGTGAACAAATGGGCATATTTCAGCATTTTCAGGCCATTTTAGATATACTGCATCTCACCTAACCACTTGCCCCACCACTCCCAGAAGGAAGTTTCTCCCAGGGATGGCAGCAGGAACACTGAGAGAGAAATGGAAGTGCAAACTCCTACTCTGAGGATGGTACCTAATCTAATTTTGGCCTGAATGAATCCCAACCAAAATCACTAGATGAATTCTCTAAGCCTTGGCAACTTAAAAATGCTACAGTAGGATATTGTATAGGTACTTAGTGGCCCCTAAAAGCAGGAAAAAGTGCTGTTTTGTTTGGTTTAGGTGGCTGAGAGTTTATATGAAGGCTGGGAGCTCAGTTTAAATGCTAATTGACTCATAAACAAGCCTGAGTTAAATAAAAGAATCAACTAGCATCAGCTGAGCTAGATCAGTTTAAAAATGCAGGCTTTTGTTAATCAGAGTGAGTTTGTATTGGGATAGGCCAGGCATTGCTCCAAAAGCAGCATCAGATTAAACCTCCTACTCGAAAAACACTCATTAAAAAGCAACTTCCATTGAAAAAGATCCTACTTGTCGCTACCAGCCATTGTTAGGCAGTGAAGCAGTGACAGATATTTTTGAAGACTATTATGGGGAAATAAATATTTATTTAGCTGTCTAAAGTAATTAATCCCTGCTGTTTCCTTTTTATGTAAGCACATACAAGGCAAGACTGTCTTTGTACTTGAGTTTTAGGAGACAAGTCTATGTAGAGGCTCCCATGGTTTTTGAAGGCAGTAACAAATTCATGCCTAATACTTTCTGTGCAACTCGAGAATGCCAACCATCAAGCAGCAATAATAGACTTTTCCTATCCTTATTTAGTGGCAGCAGGAAGGAGATATACTAAGGGGAAAGAACAGAGAGAAGAAAGGTGAGAAAGTAGAAACTGCGAGTGACATGCAAGGCTGCAAGAAGCTGGCCCACTGCTGGCATGAGATTTGACGAAGGAAATCGCTTTCACAGGGTATCAATTTGAGAATCAAAAAAAAAAAAAAAAGGAGGGGGAAATGAAGGGAGATTAAGCTGTAAAAGCACAAGAAAAAGGATCAATAACCATCTTGGATGTATTTTCTGGGAAGCTGGCATGGATAGCACAAAGATGTTTCTTAGTGAATATGTTGGCACCACTCCCATTGACAAGTTATACAGCCAAAGTGCAATTAGCACATTCAGAGGAACAATAATTACACAATACCAAACAGGCAGTCCATAGGCTGAATAAAGCATACAATTAAAATAGAGATATAGGCCGCAGCTCAGCTCTTATACAGGAACTTCTCTGCCCTAAGAATCACTTGGATAAGGTATATGCTACCTGCATTGTAGCATATGAGCTAGAGATGATAACTACATATGAGCTTGATAGCATGCAGATTGTTTTTGCTTTTTAAATTTTAGCAGGTAAATGTCATTGCTACACGTTTAAAATCAGAAGCAATTTTTTAAAAAGTAGCTCAAGTGCTAAGTTCCCCATTCCTTTTTCCCCAGAAGTATTTTATTCCATAGTAAAATGACAGATGCAATTAGATAATGTTGAGCAGATTATAGTTTGGGAATGTTATGCTGTGTTACATATTCACAAGTGAACAATAGCAAGGGGAAAAAAGAAGGATGGGTATCTTAGTACCTATTTTTAAAGTTGGACAAAAGAATGTGTCTTTTCTGGGTAGGAAAATATTATGGGGCTCTATGAATTCAGTTGTGTTATCTCTCCTCAGCTACATGAGGAAGCTTTTATGACTCAGTTTATCTTTACAAATCACTTTGATATTAGTAGAAAGATTTCAAAATGACCAAGAGCTGGATTTGTGGGCACATGACTGTTGAGCTGAGAATCGTTGAGTTTGTTTTCCATTGACACAAAGGTTTTCTTGCAAGTCTTTGCACTTACTTTGTTGCCCTATGTCTCAATTTACCTATCAACAGCAAAGATATACCCCATAGACTGTGAACCAGATACCTATCAACAAAAATCCAATATGGGTTAGGAAAGATTACTCCATTAAACTGAGCCCTCCTGGAGACCTCCACCTTCCAGAATAATGAAATTGGGTAAGAGGTGGTCCTTATTCCTGATCTATATTTCATCTAACTTTTGCTCTTAAAAATAAGTTATCTAAATCTGAGTAATTCTAGTCTTTATAATCAATGGCAAGAAGGACTCAACTTCACAGAGTCATTTGTTTTGCCTATCTCAGACCACCTGCTACAATGATATGCTTCAACTAAAGGAAAAAAACACCCTCTAATTTCTTTTCATTGACTATAAATAAAGTATCTCAGGGTCTGAACTTTCAGATCTGAACAGACATCACTTTGAAATACCTAAGAGAGGTGCAATAAGTCTGATTCTGTGGGAAGAGCACAGAGAAAACACATTATGCCTTTCCTCCTCATTTGTACCCACACAAGAGCCAGGCAAAACCAGATTTAATTTCTTTAAAAATTATTTTAGCCAGAAGTGCAGTTTTACCCAGGTTTATCCTGCCTGTAGTCCAAAAGATCATGCAAAGATAACACTCTCCTTCCCATCCTTTGGAAAGGAGAGTGTGGTTTCCCCACAAGCTCAACTCTTCTAGGCTTACAGAGACATCCTGTGTGATTAGGCAGGATGAGTAACCCTTTGCTTTCACAACCCCTAAAAACCCTCTAACTTCTCTTGCAAGGCATCCACTCTGACATCATATTGTGCCAGAACTGCCCTGGCAAGGTGAAGTGGGATATTTGTGTTCATGGACCCACGTGAGAGCAGACCTGAGAAGTTGCTCCATTGGAGATGGTTTTAATCTTATTTTTTCACAGTGACAGTGCTGTGACTACAGTCCCACAAGGCAACAGAACACAAGGTCTGTGTCTCTATCAGCATGCACAACTAAACACAAGGCCATGAAACTCATCTGTTCAGGAAACAAATGGAGTGGGCTTTGCTAACTAAATATGGCAGCACTCTATCCCTTCTTCGCACAAGTCAACAATTTGTTTTACTCAGAGACTCATAAACCCAGCTTCTGAGTCACTGGACAAAAACATGAATATATCTCAATGATTTCTGTACCTTTAGGTTCACTCTTTCATTCCCAAAATAATAAACATCGTAAGTAGCTTGCTCCCCACACTTGCTGCTGTCCCATTTCATTTTGTCTGTCAACCCCTGTTTTTCCATTAGCTGACCAGTCACTCACTCTGCCACCTGACCTAACATGACAGCCATTCAAACCTGTCCTGTTCTATGGAGTCACTGGATGTTTCTCTCATATTAGTAAACAGATGTTATCAATATCGCATAACAGAGTGTGCACGGTGTCTCATTTAGAATGATTCAAAAAAATCTTACAGATTATTGTAAGGAATGCCATGAATTTGCCCAATCCTGAATTCATTTCAGTGTGGGAATTGAATACTTTGATAGGTGTAAGGAAAAATTACCTTCTAGAGTTGCAGTGGATTTTATTCTTTATGTAATAGAATTTAACTTTCAAATGATAGCCAAAAAGTATTTCGTTGCCCTCCACAGATTTTACATAAACACTTTATAACTCCACTCCATGTGGAACCTGTAAGGGATACATTTAGCCTTCAAGAAGAAAATTCAGTTCCATTTCTTTCTGTACAGCAAACCTGTGGCAAGTCCCTTTTTCCTCTTTAAATTTCAGTGTCCCCAGCTGCAAAATGCCTAAAACATTACTTTCTTATTGTTTAATTTCAGTCTCTAATTAATTCGATTAAGCCTCTCAAAATAAGTAAAATTTATTCAGAATAACACAGACTTTATTTTGATCAATTTTGATCCCTTTCAGCAGGTAATCCTTGATAATGTAATCATTGGGTATAGAAGGTTTCATTTAGTAATGAAGACAAAAATTTTAAAAGAGAGATGGGAGGAAGCTACTGAAAGACTGGAGTGATAATAAAAGATGACTATAACCCGAAGTTGCATTACTTAGAGATTAATATTGATGTTGCAAGAGCTACCATATGCTTTGCAAGCTGTGACAGTCACCCTTGTAGTCACATGGATGAAATGATCAACTGCTTTTTGCATTCAAAGTGATAGGAAGAAACTTGATCCAAGTAAGAGAAGCTGCTGTGTAACAAACAGCACAGGGGCATTGTGTGGATTAATTAGTTTGGGGGGGGGGGGGGGGTAAGGGGGGAGGTTGCTTGCTTTGCTTTGGTTTGGATCCTCTGTTGAAGGTTCGTGCAGTAAGTGCAACATCTATTTACCAATGTGTTGAAGAGGAAAAAGCTAAATGAGTTCAGGGAGTTGCCATTTAATTAATTCATGCAGTCATGCTTATGCATCACGTCACATGTTTGACACCATTAATGTCAATGATGTACTGTCATGCCTTTAGCACAAAAATGATGAGCCTGGTCTGAGTGGCAGACAGAACTAAAGTAAATTGCCCAGGTTTTTCCAGGGATATTTAGACACTCAATGCCTTTAATAAAGGTATTGTGTTCCTATAGCCTGCTACAAACTTTGTGCTGCATCTTCTGCACCCTGTATAATTCTGGGGATGAGGTGGCAAAACTGCTTCCAGATGGGATGTTTAATACCATCACAGTGGCCCTTCCTTGGCAATGGCATAACTACTTCAGGAGGCACCAGAGTGCATCAAGTCTAGGCACACCTGAATGCACCCTTGACAGACCTTGAAGCATAGATCGAAGGGTATGCCTCAGAAATCTCCAACTGACCTCATTTTGGATTCAGACCTGACAGGATTTTAATCCCTCCTGCCATCAGGATGGCTCTGATCTCAGCAGAAGTAATACACTCTCATTATTGGTGGACCTTCAGCTTCACAGACCGTAACAACATCGATCCTGTCACTGCACATGCAGAAAGTCCATGCTGAGGAATCTCTGCACAGATAGTAGCTCCTTGTGCCCACTTGTCAGTCCTGGGAAAACATGAAGCAAATACTCTTTGCTATAGGACTTCTGGTGCAGTTTCTCCTCCTTAATGGGAAGAATTGCTTTGGGGTGGTCACAGAGAAGAGAGATGAAAAGTGAAGGTATGCACAGCACCATGGGCTGACCCCAGATGTTCTAGCATCCACAGCTGGACCTTGACACATCTGAAAACAGTGGCAGAGCAGAAGGACTCCTTTTTCCATTTGTATCACAGAGTGTAAGGGCTCAGACAATTGGGTATTTCTCCACTAAATCTGATTTCATACTTGCAGGAGGAATGGGTCAATCCTATTCAAAAGAACACACCATATCTCTTTTGGGAACATAAAGCACCAGCGACTTTATTTAACAATGCAACACATATAGGCATGTCTTCTATTTACTCCTTTTTGATTTATTTACTCCAAGATGAGGTCGTTGAATCTAGAAAGAACTTTACAAATCATTTCATATTTCTTCATTTCTTATTAATCATTAAATAACAGTTGACACTTCCCATAAATAGACCTATGTGTCAACTGGAGTTGAAATGGGATTATATCAATACTGTAAAAGTAGGAAAACGTTTTTTAGCTTCTATCAATTTAATCAGAGAAAGCAGCATTAGTGGTTTTATCTTGTTTATACAAAGTTTTCCTATATGATTCCCAAGCATCAGTCCTATTTTGCAGCACAGAAAATATATTTTGACTCAAGTTTTATTATTTTCATTACCTGACAAAAATTTTCACTGAATTTAGGAGGTTTGTTGACTCTTGGATCTAAGCAGAACTGGTGGGCAAACTGGACATGACAGACTCCCTTTGTATCACATGCATATTGAAACAACCAGCAAGGGAACTGATACAAAAAGCAGGTCAACTCCCTTTCTTTAAGTATAACTGCTCTTTTTTATCAAGTTTGATCCCATGTGGAAGCTTCATTTGAATGTGATCCACAAAGCAAAAACGAAGAGCGAGCACAAACTTCTGCATGGATTATCTCCATGCTGTGAGGTGCAAGAAAACCCAGTACAGAAAAACAGCTGTAATATACTAGTGTGTGGCATTTTGGGGAAGTATCCTGACATAAAGTCTCTCAACCCACTTCAGAGATCCAAGAATTCATCCTATGTCATCTCCAGATTGACTGTCTCAGTTTAAACAAGAATTAGTAGCATCATTTTCTCAATGTTCACAGTGTCACATGCTGGGATTTTTTTCAGTAATTTAAGCACAAAAGACAATTCCATCAAGAAAAAGGACTTCATAATTATTATAAAAAATCTGTGATTAATGCCTTTTCTGGTTTGTCTAATACATGGTATGTGGAGCCCTGGGAGACCATGGACTATATGTGTGTGAGGGAAAAGTTAGTGAAGCAAGACTACTGTCAGTATGTTCAAATCCAGTATCCAATGTCTGCATCTTGACCAGGAAATACATAGAAGCTTCTCAGTAGAAAAAGATCATAACAGTCTTGGTATAGTTCCTGCAGGTGCCAGCACCCAGTCAACAATGCAGAAGGACTGCAAAACAGAACTTTTCTCATCAGAAGGGAGCAACTTTTCCAGTTTCTGGGGGGGGGGAAAATGCATGAAGAATCAAATAGCAGATGCTGTAGGTAAAAGAGAAATGCATAGAAATTGACAGGTATTTTCTGTTCTAAAGAAGGTAAGAGTATCATTTATAGCTTTGAAGCAATGTTTTAAAACATTTGGGGGAAGACTGGCAAAATTAAGTAATGAAGATTTAACAATTAAAAAATATTCAAATAAATATTTCACTGTCCCCTCTGCATGCAGCACCAGTGAGGCTGCAGCTCAAGTACTATGTTCAGTTCTGGAACCCTCACTTCAGGGACATTGAGATGCATTGGAGCAAGTGCAGAGAAGGGCAATGAACCTGGTGAAGGGTCTGGGCCACAAGTCCTATGAAGAGTGGCTGAGGGAGCTGGGGGTGTTTAACCTGGAGAAGAGGAGGCTCAGAGTAACTCTTCCTAAAACTGTGTGAAAGGAGGCTGTTGCCAGGTGGGATCAGCCTCTTCTCCCAGGGAACCAGTGACATGATGAGGAGACATAGCCACAAGCTGAGCCAGGGGAGGTTCAGGCTGGACATTAGGAGGAATTTTTCATGGAAAGGATTGTTAAATTCTGAAACAGACTGCCCAAGGAGGTCACTGTCCCCAGGGGTGCTCAAGAAACTGAGTGTGACACTTACTGCCCTGGTCTATTTAACAAGGTGGTGATTGGTCAAAGATTGGACTTGATGACCTTGGAGGTCTTTTCCAACCTAAAGGATTCTGTCCTTCTGTGATTTGATCGCTATTTGGGTCGACACTGTGAAAAGGGACCCTACTATGCTGCACAAGGCTTTAGAGGAGACCACTTGCACAAGGGTGATGTGGGCAAGGCAACCAATATATGTGTCCTTGAGAGCATTAAGGCAAAGGTTTATATGAAGAGTAGCTCCTCCCTTTTTCCCCCATTGAAACTTGTCTCTCCCATCCCCCACCCCAAAATCAGTGCTAACTCCACTGAACACTCCTATAGCATTCCCACCCATATGTCATTTGCTGACACTAATTGAAAACAGGGACCTTGACAAAATGGTCTATACTGGGAGAAAGAAAACATTAGTGTCATTGTGATGCTAATAGAGGATGCTATAGTTAGAGTGGAAGGAGAGGGAAGGGGGGGGGGGGGTATATGTATGCCTCTCCTTTGATTTATCCATGGCACTTCCATACGTTTTTTATTTATGGAAAAGAAAACTGGTCTTTTTTCTTTTTTTTTTCTCCTATTACCTTGGTAATGCCAAAAAAACAATAATCAGGCAAATGTTTCAGGCTTTCCACAGTTAAAAGAAAGCTGAATTTAAACTAAGGAAAAGTACAGGTTTTTATTTCAGCCTGTCCTTGAATCATTCTTTTAAAACACCAGCTCATTATAGTGAAAGGTCCTAATTTTAAGAATGTCTCCGTGGGGGATTCATCACCTCTTTCCTATTCATTTCATGAATGGTCCAGACCTTCTTTTTGAACAGCCAGGGTCTTTTGGGAACAAACCTTGAGGTGAAGGTGGACATACATTGTTTTCCTGCTATCGAGTTAGATTCCAAGCTGTCGTAGTATTTAAGAAGAAATTCCTGTAACAAACTGCCTCAGATATCCATAGGGAATACACATATGTGATTAACCCAACTGGCCACTGGGTGTGACCATTGCACCACACAAAAGCATCTAAGACTTTTCCAAAGACAGGTCTGGAACTATTTGAGCTAGGAAAAAAACATAACATTTTGAGCTATGAGTAGTCAACAGTAATGACAACTAACTTTCTGTGCTCAGTTTTCATACACTTTGTTGCACATTTTGGAGCCTCTCTCAAAAGTCAGACATAGACCATTTAAAATAATAGTGAAAAAAAAAAATCCAGTGAAAATCACATTAATGTCATTACCAGAGTCCCTTTTCCTTCTCCAAAGGAAAACTAAGTCTCCTAAAGCTGCAGGTGTCTTACTCTGTTTGCTGTAGACACATTAATAGAATAAGACATTCCCAGGCAGAATGGCTTAACTAGAAAGTATCCAAAATACTAGCTCTCAGTTACCTACTCAGCAGCAAAAAAAAAAAAAAAAAAGGTAATATCCACTAATAAGAAGAGAAAAAATAAAATCTGCAATAAATGATGGAAAATTATTTTTCTTCTAAACTGGCTTCTGTAAATATGAGACAAAAGAATGTTGCCCAGAGTAGTGCACCCAGATTTGAAGCATTATGTAGTTTGTGTCAGCCCATTTCCCAATTTTATGTTACTTTACGGCATTTCTACTATTGAAAATTACCCAAGTTTACCTTTTAGAACAGATACACACTTTATATTCTCAGTGCAGATATAGTTAAGTACACACACCAATTTGCAAGATCTGTTTTCCTGACCACACTCAGGCTCAGTAGCGAAATGTTTGCATATTCCCTTGAGTCAGGTTGAAGTTCAGTAGTATCAGACCCTGATCAAAGAGTCAATGGTAGAATAACATAACCTTGATCTCTGAAAAACCTCTCAGTCCTGAGATTGCTCGTGCGTACATTGGTTACAACTACCTTGACAGGCAATAACTGAACAACAACAACAACAAAAAAAAATCACCCCGAATGTAACTGTGCTTTGCCTTTCTTTCCTCCTTGGGCTAATACCAAGTCTTCTGTGTCCTGGTCAGTGGGTATCAGCCACAATGAATGCTACAAGGTCAGTTTTACCAAAACATGGTTTTTCCCATGTGGGAGGAAACTGATGCTGTATTTGTGCAAAACATATAAAGCAAGGGTCTGAATTCAGATCTGACTTCCAGATCATGTATGAATGAGAGTGCCACTTCCCAGAAGCACAAAGTGCATCACTGACTTCTGAAGGGATATAATAATCACTATGTGCTGGTTTTAGAGGGAAAAATAACAGTAGGGGAAGATAACCTCTGTTTCAGGCTTGCCTCTGTACATTTATATCTGATTTTTAAATGTATACTTTAATTTTAAAAAATCGTAACTAATAGTAGTACTAGTAGTGATGGTGATGATGATGATGATGATAATAATAATAATAATAATAATAATGATAATATCATCTCAGTATCTAACAACTCATGCTGGAAATTATCCATAGTTCTCAAACTCACTGTGTTTTTACACTAAGTCAGACATCTGGCATCTTCCTGAATTTGTGATGAGCTGCCAATGTTTTAACAAGGGGAATTCAGCAAACACCACTTTGTCTATTCACTTGTGCTAAACCTTAAACTGGGATTCTGTGAGTTAAGGGCTATGGAAACTATTCATTTGACTCCCCATTTAAACAAAAATATTTTCTCATAAGCCTAAGCTTGGAAGGGGTAATTACACTTGACAAATAAACACAATGTTTTTGATGGAAAGCTCTACTTTCTATCTGAAAGAAAATCTACACTGGCTATATTGTTAGCATAGCTCACAGTTCAACCACTGAGCAATTTGAATGTAAAAGGAAAGAAGGTCCTTAGAAAATTCCTCATCCTTGGTGAAATGTACTGCATAGAAAGTGGGGGGGGGGGGGAGAGGAAAGCACTCTTTCTGAAGTGTCTTTATGGTCTCAAGGGAGAATGTTCTTTATAAGACAGGAAGATTTAGCAGGATTCAGAAAGGAGAGCAAGCATCCTTAGAAGCAGAGAAAACATCTACCCATCTTTCAGTCTGGCTATAAGAGACTCCTGACAGCCCCACAGCTGTTACCTCATGCACCTCCTGACTGAAGAGCCTCTGTGTGTGTGTGTGTGTGTGTCTCTGTGTGTGTCTGTGTATCTGTGTGTGTCTGTGTGTCTGTGTGCATGTAAAATAAATTCAAGACTTTTTGTCACCACAGCAAACCAGCAAAAGAACCTCTGTTTTTAAACCTGTAGCATTTTATGTACTGGGCTGAGCCCCAGGTTGGGGACCAGCTGCTCTTTTGACTACTGGCAGCACCACACAGTGCAACCACACAGCTATCCAGCCTCTGCAGCTTCTCTGAATATAGTAAGAAGGTAATATGGACAGGACAAAATAACCTCTGTCATACATCTGATGTGACTGAGAGAAAAAACTGGAACCCAAAGAGTGGCATCTGAGGTGCAGCCACTTCTCTGGTGACTCCATCAGCCTTTCCTTGACCGTTCCATCACAAGGCTCTTTATGGACAGGGTGCAAAAGGCTTCTCTACTAGTTTAGCAGCTTTTGATGAAATTACATGCATGAATCCTGATAAATGGGGTTTTTGTCTTCCCTATATCACCATTTATTTAGTAGCTTATAAGAAAACTAAAATAGGCTGGATTTTAACAGAAAATAAAAGATCATGTGTCTCACTGCCAGCCCTCAGGAGGTGCTCAGAATCTCTATTTTCTTTACCTATATGTTTCAAGCATTTCAATGAACTCACAGGCTACCAGGGTCAAGAGCTTGGAAAAAGGATGCAAGAAGTTGTCCTCACTGTATTTTCTGTCATCAGAGTTTCCATGGCACAATATATAACAGGCGTTTGGCAGGATTAATGTGCTAGTGATAATGCAGTAGCCTAGAGACACAATGATTCTGTAGTTGTGCCATAGAAAATCAGAGTGTATAAAAAAGATATCATCTACCAGAGACCTACTTTTGAGAACTGTTCAGTATTAGAATGGCTGGTACACAGGCAGTTCTTTTATCCTTGTGTTCAGTAAACTGATTCTATCTTGGCAAATACATGCCCAAAATGGAGGGTAAAAAACCCAAGCAAACAAAAATCCAACCAAGACAAACAAAAAATACACACATCACTTACAAAAAAAAAATCCAAAAAAATCTCTAAAACCAAAACACCTCAAAACCCAAAAATCCCAAACAAACAAAAAGTCCCACCCCTCACATCCTGGGAAGACCATTCTTTTCACACCTGTTCTGTTTTGAATTGAGCTATCCTAGTTCATATCCTTCACCAGGATGTGATGTGCTTGGATGTTTAAGGCTGAGGGAAAGAGAGCAAAATTTCAAAACAAACCTTTCAAAAAAGCTGTCCTCTCTAAATGAATATTCCTAATAAATTTTGAATATTGCTGCTATTATGTTTGAATATTGCTGTACTGTGTTTCAGTACATTCCCTAGCTTTGGGGAGATAAGTTTTTATGTCACCAGACTTGGATCTTTGGAAGACATTGTTCAAATGCAGAATTCCATGCTGGAAATTCTGAAATATTCTCAGGAATATTACTATGTCAGGCCCTGGGAGCAAGAGTTTGTAAGTCCAGGCAGAAAATTCTACATATCAACTCTATTTTGTCTTAGTACCTGGCACCACACACAAATTAATGTTTCAATGCTTGAGAAGATATTATCATCCCTATAAAAGGTTGGTGATGCTAAGGCAAGTATGTTAGCCATGAGCTGAATAAGCACACAAACCATTACAGTTATTTCCACACAGAAAGAAAATGAGTTACTAAGTACAAACTAAATAGCACATAGAAATACTTCAACCCTTTACTATCAGAAGAAAAAGGGGCAAACGACAGGCTGATTAAGTTCACTGATTTGGAATTAAGTTTTTTCACATAATTCTTTGAAGTTCTGTCATTAGAGAATTTCACATTGATGGAAAAGTTTTATTCAACAGGCAGAGTTTATTCCTATTTCAGTCATCTGCAAACACATAACTGCAGTCAGATGAAGTGGGAACAAGTCCAAGGATAAGCGGAAGAAAATAAAACCTTCACTCTAAAAATCTTCTATTTGCTTAAGAAGAAAATACTTCAGCCCCTAATTTTTCTGGCATCTGCAAATAAGTGATGAGGGACAGTGGGAGTTTTATGGAAAATGTTCTTCATCAGGTTTCCATCAGTCTGAAGGAGAAAGAGTACATCTTGCTATGGTTTTGCCCCAGCCTCCATTGAGCTGAAAGCTGTGGTGTTTTAGAAGAATCATCTCCTGTAAAACACATAGAAAACAACGAGAGAATTATATTTGCTGTGAAAGTCCTTTATTATTTGTTGCTTTTGTTTTGAAAAGAAAAAACAGGCTTTATCAATACTCAAGGACTGGTAACTGCTCTTATACTCCACTTGGCAAAGCATTCATTCATTCAGGTGTCCAAGTTTGCAACCACTGCTATCAGCCAGCTGATCAGATGTTTGCTTTCTCCTAATGCACGCTTTATTCCAAAAGTCTCTCCACAAGGTGTAGTTTCAAAAATTGTGTTCCTTTAAAAATGCTTTTGTATTTTCATTTTTTCTCTTAATTTGTTAGTGTTTTATAAATTTGCTTTGCCCACATTTCATGTGTCTAAGCTTCTTCTGTTACCTTTCTCACATGGAATGACAGTAAATGAATGCAATAGCCTGGCTGGGAATATGCCACTGACACATACAGTAGTTTTTACATTTCTCTGTATTGCTGTAATGTTTTATTTGCATTTCCAGATATCACATCACACTAAGCAGATGTTTCAAGGGGCTGTCTACCACGATTCCCTGCTCTTTCATCCAAGTGATGTTTGTGAATCCAGCACTGTCTGTGAGCATTTTGAATGTGTACTAGCTTGCATTTATCAACCCTGAAATTCAGCCATTCCTCTTCTGAGTACCCACATATTTGTAAGGGCTCTGAATCATTCCCCTTTAATGCAAACAGACATTAATTTCTGCAGCATATCTCAATTTAATCACCTCACCATTATTTCAGGTCAATTGTCTCAAATGAGTTTCTAAGAAAAGAAAAAGACCCGAAATTTTTGTGTGTGTAATTTTTTTGCTCATTTAGGTTTAAGAAAGTTTTCCCAAATGCTTTTCTCTCCTTCAAAATACTGAAGGAAAAGATTACAGAATAGGAAACGTCTCTGTGTTAAATAAATTCAGGACATTTAAAAAATTTAAAAATGTTTCAGCTCCTAAGTATGAGGTATTTGTTATATTAGGGGCTATGAGCCCTGAAATTACTGAGTATTTTGATTTTTTTTAATGAAAAATAGTAGTATGCTTGAATTTACATAAAAGAATGTCCAGTTACATTCTAATTTCTACTCACCTGTAATTGGTAAACTTCTGAAGGCTCAGAGCAAGATCTTTATTACTACATTATTTCTTGGTGACAAAGTAAGTCATATAGCATGTTTTAAGACAGAATGAACAAAAGTCTTGTGATCTAATTTATACTGCGGCCAATGCAACAAAACGACTCTTAAGTCTTGAGATATGTGATGGTTGGAAATATTGTCTACTGAACTTGACGAGTTTCTTGTAATGATTTATATTTGCACCATGACCAGTTTTGGAGAAATTTACTGTCTTTACAAAAAGAACAAGCAAACAATTGCATCCAGTAGCCACACATTAACTTCCAGACTCTGAACAACTTAGATTTTATCTCAAAGTGCACACATCAGACTACATGACACTCAATTCATCTACAGCCCCACTGCCCTACTTGTTCAAATGACATTATTTTTTACTCCTAATTAAAATAGGGTTTGATTTACAATCATAATAATGATCATTTATACAGCATTTTTCAAGAAGGGATGGCAGATTACAGGACAAACTCAAAACTATTTATAGAAGAATTGCTTTACCAGTATGTAAAGCCACCAAAATGACAGTTGATAGCCTTTGAACAACAGCTGGACAAATATTATCCAACATATACATTATCTTAATTAATTTTTACCTCTTTTTTCTCAGCTAATTTATTAGAGTAATTTTTCTTTTTGTAGTAATCAACCAGCTGCATAGCTCTGCAAATACTGTTCATGGACTAAATCACTTGATGGGTAATGATGATTTTCATAGAAACATTTACTTGGCAAATATTTTTTAGCTAATTGAGGAGCTCAGCTTTAAAAATCATGCAATAACATTGCACAGGCATTTTAGACAAGCATAAAAAATACCTTTAAGTGAAATTATAGGAAGAATTTTACACAGGAGGAAGTAATTAGTCAAATGGAAATATGGCTATAATGGTGAGATTAAGACTTTTAACTGGTGAAAAGGTGTTCCCAATCTTTAATTGTTAGATATACTTTAAGATATATATCTTATATATCATAAAAAGAATCTTTAACCAGGTCTATCTGTACTTCTGAAGAAAGTCTCTCTTTTGAAAAGATTTGGCTTGCACAAGTCTTTAGCTGAACAAATCCCATTAACGGCAATGAGAGTCACTCTGCTAAATCCCCAATGCCCCCAAATGGAAACAACTGTGTAAGCAATATGCACGTTTGTACTCTTCTGAACACGCATAGACATGAGATGGAAGGAAAACAGATTCTTTTGTCACAGATGCGTGATCTTAAAGTATCATGCACCTTCCTGGAGGGATGGGAAGAGAGGGAAAGGAAGGGAAAGGAAGGGGAAAGGAAAAGGGACAAAACAGCAAAGCAAGGAAGGTGCATACACAGGAAAAACAAAATTATAACAACACAAAGACCACTACCAATACATTCTCAAATACACCTGCATTTTGTTTTCCAAAGGAATTCTCCAGGCTGCCTAGCCTCATCCTTTTTCTTTTGAAGTTCTTTCTGGAATTGACTCTTATCTAAGCTGTTCACGCATCCCTATTGAAATACTCAAAAATGGAGCAAGGTGTGAAGAGGAACAGAAGATTAAGCAAAGCTGCAGAAAATACCCATTTATTCAACTTTCAAAGGCAGTAGAAAAGGAGTCGAGCACATCTTTATTCTTCTGTGAGAGGATGCTATTGTTCATCTCTTTCTAATTATGAAATTCGAACTTAAAAGGAAGAAAGAGAACACCCCTGTGACAGTGCACAGTACATATTTCCGGAAATAATTCTTATAGAGATATATGTCAACCCTATGTATCCAAGAATGACCCAACAGTCACAAAGCAACACACAGAAGTATTTGATACAATCTACAAAGCTGCACTTCTTGATCTATTTTTGTTCCAGACAGATTAGAGAACTGCATGGCAGAAGAAGAAAACACAGCTAATCTTTCATGACTGCTAGACAGTGCTGCAGAAATGTAATTGCAGAACCAGAAACTCTGTGAAAAGGATGCCATGCCATTTACCACAATACAAAATTAATCCAATTATTCCTTAATCACACTAAAGGGAATACTCCTCAAGCAGAAATAAAAAGAACAATGTAAGAATTTGGTCTCTACTGAAAATCCATGCAATTTGTAGAGTGGATCTTTTCCTAAAAAATAAAAATATATTCCAAAACCACTGAAAGTTTTCCACTCTGACAAGCCACAGGTCTGGTACTATTGTCATCTCCCCCTTCCATCCCTATCCAAAACTCCCTACTTTTAGAAAATGCAGGCATTCTTATTAGTCTCAAATCTAAAAGACGGAGAAACAAGGGCCAATGTTGTCTGAACATCTTGAGTATGTCTGAGTTCATTGCTTTCCAAAGCTCTCTTCTGCAACTCTTTTATTCAGATAAAAGTCACACTTCCATCACTAGGTGACGTGCTTGAAATGAGGAGAAATAGAAAGGGGCTGAGGATGTTAGCTCAGAATAAGATACTTTTCTCTTCTTCTCTCTATTAACTGAATGACACATTGACAGTTTTGCAAGTCTTTCCTGTAGATGTTTGGATTGGAAACAATGACATCTGTAGATTTTTTTAGGCCATGAGGTGAAGGTTTCATTAGCTATTGCACACCCAGCAATATCTCAGGACAACATGCTTGTCCGCTCAGGCATTTCCAAAGTCTCCACAGATGCTAGATAGGTGGGAATTTTTTCTTTTCTCCTTCTCTTCCCACCTCCACACCCAAACCAGACTGGACTAAAGACTCTAAAACCAGCTAGGCTACATAATGAGGCTATAGATGTTACTATTTGTTGTTGAATGAACATTAGTTTCTTATTTCTGTTCATCGATTTCCAGCAGATTCTCAGACACATACCACTGTACAGGATTAGATCTGTCTTGTGTCTGCATTGCTCTGCAACCCTTTTGATTTTCTCCTTCATTATGTTGTGCCCATGAAATGTGAGATTCACAGAGGTGTATCCTGCTCCTTTCTGGGTCTGTGTAACTTGCACTTGTGAGCATTGCAACCCTCTTTTCCACAAGAATCCAGTTCATATTAACAGGGAAGAAAACAATGCTGGTTTTTGGTTTCATACAGCCAAAACATCTGCAGAGGAAGCCTTCTTCAATGACTCTTCACCTGAAGGTTAGTAGCATTCATGACCTTCCATTGATCATGTGTGCCGTGAGAGGAACAGTGGGTAATAAACACGTCAGTTCTTTAGTGTCACTGATTCTGAATATCCTACTTCAGAAAACCTGAACTTCCAGCATATTCCATCCTTAGTTTGGATTCAATTTGTCTTCTACTGGTTTAATGTGATCCATGTGTTCTTCCCTAATCTTCTGCAGACCCATTGAATCAGCACTTTTTTTTATCAGCTGGCTGGAGAAAACATTTTTACTTCACAGAATAAGTTAAGTTTGTTTGTTTGTTTTCCAAAAAACAAGAGGCTCTATTATACCAGCTTTAGACAAAAGGTGCCTGGTAGAGTTGAAGTCACCTCACACCAGGAATAATTTACATTTCATTTTTAAAATAAAGAAAATAGGACTGTGAAACTGAAAAAAAGAAGTTCTAATTTGCTCAGTAGAGTCCAAATGTGGAAGATTTCATCTACCTGTAAGTACACAGTGGTGCAACATAACTGGCTCCCTTCTATGATCTGTGGGTGAAATATTTTGCATTTAATTGCTTCCCAGCCCTTCTCACCTGTGCTTGTGCAGGACTGTAGCCCTCTTCATAGCAGCCAATCTTAGTCTTCCAAATGACTGCCCTGCACAGGACATGTTGCAATGCCTGGGTATTTTCAGGCCTTGAGGTCCCAAAAGAACTGCTAACATGATGAGCACCTTGGCCAAAGTACAGAGTATTTGGTTTATCTCAGGCCACCACTGTAGCTGTGCAGGAAAAGTACTTAATTCTTACTGTTCTATGAAAATAATCACAAGCTACTAATGTTTGGTAGCTCTTGTATGTGTTAATAAAGACTCTTTTTGTTCTTACAGATTTGACCTACCCCAGAAGAACCATGGTTCCTTTATAAAGTTCAAATTCCATTTTACTCTGGAGTAGAGAAAGGGAAGGAAGATAAAAGGTTTGTCGACAGAGATGGATCATCTGTAATAGGTATCACTGGAGTTTCACTTACATCCCTGCCCATGTAACACAGCTGACCTCATATCAAAATCTCCTACATTATTTACATTCCAAATCATCCCTTCTTTAAAATTCTCACAAAAAGCTATTATAAAACAGGTAAATGACAGCTCTAAAACAGCTCTGTGAGACCAACATAACCTTTTGTCTTTTGGAGGAATAATATAATATAGTAAGTATAATTGTAAGTAATTATTATCCCAAATACAGCCTGAATTAAAAAAAAAAATTCTTGAACACACAATTTGATCAGAAACAATTTTAAAGCATGAGGTATTCTTAAATGTCTGGAATGCCAGAGGCCCTACCTGAGACAGGGATCTTGTGATATATATCGACATGATAGGAGAGAGTTGCCTCAGTTTACAGTCCAGCTGAACAAGCTGGCAACAATTGAAAAGGGGAACAGATTAAATTATTTGGCCCTGCTCAATAGTTCTGCAACAAACAGGATCCAGCTCCCTTTATTCCTCTTTCAGCTGTTACTCTTTGGCCTCCAATTGCCTTTGCGCTGCAAGAAGACACAGACTGTCAGGATGGATACACCCACAAGCAGCTCGGTGTGACCAGGTCAGTCACGTACGTCATGTGAGTGAATGTGTATCCACTTACAGTTCTGAAACATGCACATACAATCCCAAAAATACTTGCTTGAACTACAGAGGAATTCAGTTATTTCTCTTAATGTGATAGTCTAATCAAATATCTTAAAAGGCAGAGTCTAATCACATTAGAACTAAATTGAAGACAATATTATCAAAATAATACATGAACACTGAACTTCTGGGGGAGCTTTCAAGGTCTTAAACAGAATGGGCCATTAACAGAAAATGAACATTTCCAAATTTCAACACTTAGTTCCTATCCAAGGAATGCCATCCTATTCCATTTCTAGACAGCTAGATCTGTTCATTCTCAAATGTTATTACCGCCAAATTCTAAAAGCAAGCATGTCCCAGAATGATATAAATAAAGCAATACAACAGTAACTGGCCCACACAGCAGCTGGACCAGATAGCATCTCTATACATTTTTAAAGAATACAATGTAATACTGAATTAACACATCTACTTGCATAAGTATATGCAGAGATAAAAGACAATAACAATACTTGACACTAATCCTGAGGAAATCAGCATGGAAAATAACTTGCCTTCTAGAGGCTAGAAAGAGCCCTCAACAGTGATAGCAAAATATTATTACATATCTACGATAAAAGATTTCTACCTCTTTGTCTGACATTATTCTCATTGACTTGCTAAGTAATGCTTACCAGTATGCTACCAACATCAATATTAAGGCATTGTTAAATATTCTGCATTATTTATAGTATGAAAATATGAATAACTTTTCAGTCTTGAATCCACTAAGCTCTGTAGTCTCCTCAAAGTATTTACATTACCATTCAGAAGTGATACTCCAGCCTTCAGCTTGCTGCTACCTCCCCACTTCATATTCACCAGAGAGAGATGTCTCTCAGCCCTCTCCTCTGTGACACTGCCTTTGGAGCCAACCTCACAGGCTGGTGCCTCCATCAGACCCTCCTCTCGTGGGAGGCCCTGATTTTCAGATACTTCCTTCCCCTTCTTCAGAAGAAATGGGCATGAATCTGCCTTACAAGGGCATGCAGGTGTCTCTTGAGCCTGCAAAAGTAAGTGGCCACAGTGAGGGAATTAGGAAAGAGAGCTACACAATCTTCTTGCCTTTCTAAAGGCAGTAGGAGAAGAGTACCTTTCTTTCCACTATGGTAGCCCAGTCAAACTAACCATACATAGTATTTTTTTTTTTTGTAGAGATACATGTCTCTATCCACTGAACTTATAAATCTCTGTCTTGTCTAATGAAGATTTCTGACATGCCAAACATAGCTGCTGGCTCAAAATATCTCACAATATTCTGATATTTTGCAGATTTGGTAACAAGATGACCGAATCCTCTAGATTTAAAATTGAAGATAATATACAGCAGCTCCTTCACAAGATGTCCTGCCCTGCCCTCCCTCCAAGAGCCAGCTTCTCCCTAACCGCATAAAACCCTCTCCTGCTTTGTCATCTACCCCCTACCCTTCCTCTGAAACACACAACTTGCAAACCTTATCAGTGACCATAATTAGTTGAATGTCAACCCTGGCTGAACGGTCGAACTTCCGAATAAAAATTTTCAAGGCAGTAAATAAAAGTAATAGAAATAAGTCAAAATCATGAAATATCAAAAGCTCATCTGGTTTTCAGATTGAAGGTGTCAGGCCCTTTTTTTATTTCATGTTTCAGGAGCACCAGGAAAACACCAATCACAACCACAATAATAAAAAACTGGGAGCATAAACAAAATTAATTTCTCAAAATCCCCAAGTATTTTAGCTCTTGGTTCAAGGTTTTGTTTTCTTGTTTAAATTGTGAGAAAATCTGAGTAAAAGGTGTTGGGTTTGAGGGGTTTGGGATTTCTTTTTCAGAATCCCTGTTGAAAATAATTTCTCTTTTCCAACCAATCCTGCCTGCCAACTAGGTGTGCCATCAATTCAGTGGCAAATTTGTGTCAGACCATCTTGTTGGAATTTTGGCAGCACACTGCTACATGTGAGCATTCACAAAACACCAGGATTTTCCAGGCTCCCTGCCAAATAAATGCTTCGGAGAATGTATGTATATACTGTATTCCTACAGTCTTCAAAGGCTTAGCTTTGAATCACCTGAATTGTTTTGAGTTTGAGGCATCATTAGGTTATATTAAATTGCAAAATATGTAAAAATAAGAGCCTGTGCTTGCTTGAACTAGCAACTCTGTCACTTTTACCTTTGTGACTTTATCTATGATGACATTTGCTTTTCTGTGCTCTTCTATTTAACAATTCTTCCAGGAGCTGCTTTTCTTTTCTCCTCAGACTTGATTTTCAGCTCCATTGTTTTGCATTTTACTTGGCTGCATAAAAGGTGCATACATCCCTTGCACTCTTTGTGAATGGGATTTTTCCCAAGCATTATTTATCTGAAATCTTCACAGCATTTTTTAAAGGGCTTTTTTTATCTTCTTCTTTTTTAACCCAATATATTTGCTACCACCCAAGGATGTCATCTCAGTCTCTTCCTCCTCTCCGTTCCATTTTTATCCCTCTCCCTTCATTGCCTACATTTCCCCATTTATATTATCACCACCCTTCTCTAACACCATCTTTTTGGAGTATCACATCAATTTTTACCTCCAGGAAGTTGAACTACAAATAGCAATAAATTGATTTGAATATTTTACTTTTCTTGACTAGGAGCTGAGCCTACACAAGTATTTTGAAATGTTATCAAGCTCAAAACAGTGTCAAACCAGAATGGTTTCTGTTGCCTCAGAATCCAAACTGAAACTGAATCAAAAGATGCACTGGTTTAATTGCCTGCCCACACACCCATCCTCAGTGCTTCCCCACCCTCACTCCCCACTCTCACACGCCATCCCTGCTATTAGTTTTTGCCATTCTGTCATCCCTCATCTCGCATCTGTTGCTCTTCTCTCTCATCACCTCCAGCCACTGCTGTACCTGGAGTGCATCTCTTCTCTATCTTTCAAATTTCGATCTGTCTAGAGCATGACTCTCACACAAACAAGGATTTCTCCAAGTCTAATGCTGCTTTGCCAGCAGCCTCTCCTACTTCACTCCTTGTGGAGATCTTATTTGATTCCACTTCTAGCTGTTCCTCTTTTCCCACTCTTCCTCCTTTGAATGGAGCTGCCAGTGAGTTATTTTTGCTTCTTTTCCTCTATGTTTCTACATCTACATCAGTCTACCCTCTTTGCTTAAGATTCCCCAAGCTCCAGTCTTTTCCTGAATCGTTTTCAGGTCTCTCTCAACATTGTCCACCAGTGCTTCAGAAATTCACCCTGTCAACCACTTTTTCTGGGACTTCCAATCCTTTTTCAGCCTGTGAGGAAAATTGTCAGCTATAACATTTCTCTGAGATCTTCTCTTTTACTCAGACAGGACATCAACTCTTGCTGGGTTTTATATAGCTATATCTTGTCTGCTTTCCCTTCTCATTAAAAGAACAGAGCAGGTTTGTGATCTGAACTATCTGTGCCAGAAGAAACACTGGGCTGCTCGGGTGGTACTTTCCATCTGTGCACTCAGCAGTCCTCCCTGTTTCTTCACCAATAAGTCCTAAAATGCCTTCCTTTCCATTTTCATTCAGTATTTCCAAGAATTTCTTTTTCTTTAGCTCTCACATATAGCATTTTCTTCACCCATATCTATCCAGACTGATGTTTTAAAGGTCATTTCTTTCATTTTCAGAAGAAGGTTCTTCTTGGGTTATCTCTAGGCCTTCTACTATCTCTTCATAACCCAGACCAAGAGTAAGCCTCTTAAAAGGCTCCCACCCATAAAATCTTCCACTAGGCAGCTTGAAAGGATCTCATAATAAATTTTCAAACACATTTATCTTTTGTCTTTCACTCTCCCAAATGCTCAGGATCTACTGTCTGTAAATTTGATGAAGCAATTCATTATTTCCCTTCAGCAATATCTTTAAAGCCCTCCGTTTTTGGGTTGCCTACAAAAGACTTGACAACAGTTAGACCTCTGGTATGCTGAGGTCACTGCCTATGATGCTGACTAATATTTTCTGTGTTTCCTGGTGTTCCTCCGTCTGCCTGTCTCCATCTGTTGTTTCCTTGCTCATCCTGGTGAGCTGCTCAGAGGCGGGGCTGACTTGCTGTTCCCTGCCAGTGCTGCTGCTGCAGCCTGCAGTCCCTGGCCGAGGCTTGTGCCTGGGATCTCTGCTCCCACAGACCACCTGGGATAATCAGGCACGTGCCTCACCAAGGATCTGCCTACCCCTGTGTCCTGGTTTAGGGCAAATTTAGGAGGAAATCTCCGAAAAAGGTCCCTCTGGGGAGCAAACCCAAATGGCCCCTCCTCCCAACTGGCCTGGGAAAGAACCTCCTTGGAGAAAAGTGGAAAAAATTACTTATTTAACAAACAAAGTGCCCACAAGCATAAAGAATGAATAACATGAAACAATAAAACCTTTCGTTGCTCTGAAGTGAGATGGTAAATTCAGAAAGTCCTTGCCGTGGGTAGCTCAGCTCAGTCTGTCCCTTATCAATCCCTCCGGAGGCCCAGGCCCCAGTGGGCTGCAGGTGTGAGCTCCCAGTGCTCCTCTGGTTCTTTCAGTCCAGAGCAGGTTTAAACAGTCCCAAGAAAAAGAAAAAAAAACATACAGGAGCTTCTCTGCTTCAGCTAGCTAAAACTAACTAAAAGCAAAAAGATCTCTGTCCTGCAGTCTGTCCGTGCTTCAGCCAAAAACACACTTCAGAAAAGGAATGCAGAGGAGTGAATGCGGTTTTCAAAACAAGCTTCACATTTCTTTCCCTGCTTCGCTCTGAGAATCAGTCCCAAAGGCACAGAACTCAATAGACAGCACAAACAGAACAGACGATCGGGGATAGAAGCATGATAAAGTCACCCTAGGACACCCTGTAGTGGGAGTTTTGGCCGGGCTGCTCTCAGGATGGCTGGTAGCTTAAGTGATCCCTTACCTCTGATGCCTCAGGTTCAAACACTGCTCACCGCCACCAGTGGAAGTAATTTCATTGACCTCACTTAGTCAATATCACAGAACACCAAACAATCTGGCTGAGTAAGGTTCCCTCTGTGGGATAGCTTACCCACAGCGTGTGTCTGTCTCAGGGCCAGCCTTGCCAGTCCGTCCATTTAATTCACTTAGAAAATCACATTGAGACGGTAGGACATAAAGAGACCCATTTGCCTGTTGCACTAATCTAAGCTTTTTATTTGCTGCAGTATAAGTAGGGACCAGTGAAGAAAGATGATTTAGCATAAAAACCTGCCCAGCATGCTGATATGAGAACTATGAATAGATCAGTGTTAGAGGTGCAGGACAGGTCATGATAGTGTAATGGCTGTCAGAGAGGAGGCTGCTAACGCCTCAGCTGAACTAAATGAATTCTCCCCAGGTCTCTTGCTGAAAAGTAAAAGACAGAAACTAGAATTCTACCAATAAATGCATAATTTTACCAGCCCACCCCAGACAGGGTGGTACAGGAGGATGGTAGCATGGATGCAAGTGAGAAAAGCACTAGGATGCAAGGCTAACAGTGAAAGAGGGCAGAAGCCCACAGCTGGTGCTCTTTCTTCAGGATGGCAAAGGCTGATAAAGCTTTGACATCCTGAGCTGAATTATCAGAAACCCGAACATGAGCATATTGTATTACTCTCCTAGCTGCTGCTTTCAATGAAGAGGGAAAAAAAAATTTCTTTTTTTTTTGGACAATCGGACTCCAGAAATCCTAGATATTTAAAGACGTGATACAGAGGATCATTAAGCTGAAAGAAGGCATGTCCTGGTGTATAAAAAACCTATAAAATTACAAATAAACAAATAAGCATTTTCTGTGGGAGCAATGAAACTCTACTCATCTCCATTTAGCAATGTTCCATAGCTTTCATGTGTGCTCCCTGTCCTCAATATGCAACAGTAGCACAGCCATACAGTTTCCTACCTCATTCCAACTGAGCCTGCACCTGTCCTGGTGACACTTAAAACAATATTTTGGATTACCATCTCATATGGCAAACTCTTTAATCTGTAGCTCACTAAATGCAATCTCTTTAACCTTATACAGCCAAGCACTATTCTGTTCTTGTTCAAATCCTCCTCAAATTCAATCCTTTGAGGTTCACACATTCAATGAGAAAAGTAACAAGAGAGAGAAAATAAAAAGTCTAAGAGAATCCCTTTCTCTGACTTTCTCATGGCATGCCAGAGAATCCAAAAAAATAAGACTCCAAAGGTCCTTGAAATGACAGCAAATCCTTTGGCCCAATTCAGCTTTGTATTAAACTTTCTCCTCAGAAACTTCTCCTTTGCAGTGCTTAGGTCTCCTAATACCGAAAACAAATGTTGTGAATTCTTGTTGCAGCATTAGAGATTTTTTTCATTTTTATAGAGGGAAGAGTATAATTTCAGCCCATGAAAATAGAGCTATCATCAGTAGAGTCTGTAAGCATCTGTGTTTCCCAAGTATTTTCTTTTCATTAGACCATTTTTAATTTCACAATGACTTTTCTCCAATATTAAGTAAAGCTCAGGTAGATACTAACACTTTTATCCCTTGAACATGTTTAGACAGGCTTTTAGTCCTTCATTCATATTATTTTCAACTGGTATACAAAAGTCCTCCAAATTTAGAAACATTTGGAAATGTAATTAATGCTGCTTGTCCTGACTAAGTAGAGAAGACGGATGCTAAATAAGACCTAGATAAAACAGAACCCTTACACTTCAGTTATTCTGTATGTAATTAATAAATTTCTTAAATCTATAGTTCAAGAATTTCAAAATATTGAGGGGTTTAAAATATTTCTATTCTAAAACCTCTCACTATATCAATTTCACAGGAGCACCTAGCTCATCCATATAGTCAAGACAATTCTAAATGCTTCCTGTTAGATGTGCCGAAATGGGGACGTCCAAAACAAGTGACTACTTGTCATCACTGGTATATTTTTAGGACATTTTGCCTTCAATTTATGTTAATTTACTTTCACGTCTTATTATTTAGACTTCATCAAAAGCTTCTGCTAAAGGGCAGCAGTTCTATCAGTAGAGTAGAGAAGGTTTTCAGGGCGCTCTTCAAGGAACCATTCAGGCATAAAGACAAGAAGAAAACAAATAAAAGAATGAGAAATTACATTCAGCTGAGCTCCTCCCTCTCTGGGTATCTCATACAGTTGAAAAAAATAATGCCATGTGTAGTCTTGGGAGGAATGTTTGTCCAGTGTGACCCTAGGAGCTGCAGGACACAGGCAAACTGATTTGCTACATCGCTGAAGTACCGTCAGGATCAGGACGCAAAACTGAATTCCTGATCTTTGCATAGTTTATTGTGGGACTGTTGAGTCTTTTCATCATACTTTTCTGACATTATTTTAGAATCTACATTAGCCCAAAGTGTTTGATAAAATTCAGGATTTCTGAGGAAGCGGTATTGGTGAAAGCTTGTTTCATACAGATGCAAATATGAGGATGGACACAAAGCCCTCCTTCCTTCACACTGGACATGGTGAAGGACAACTTCAGCCTCAAGTCAAGGCCCACTGTGAGCAGAAGGGCCTTCAGGAGTACCTGCTTGGGGCCACAGTCCCAGCAGTTGCCTTTCTGGATTCTTGGATTTCTAGTCCTTTTCACCTTCTATCTCTTTCTTGGTGGGCAGAGAAACTTGAGCTCTTCACCCCAAATTGGGGAGAGGTCAGTGCTCCCAGAGTTCAGGGAAAACCCATTCAAACACAATGTCTCAGTTCCTCCTCCAGTTTTTCCATGGAGCTGGGTGATTTAAGCATCAGTTCTAATAGCACCTTCTGGCATTAAACAAAGAGAAATTCAAGTGCTCTTACACTTGGCCTGAAAGGAGAGCAGGCAGCACTTCATTGAGACACTGACCAGTGAGCAAATACACTCCCTGGCAGACCTCCAGCCTTCACTTACCCCAGACCTGTTCCAAGAAGAGCAATGTCAGAGCTCAGATGCAGAGTTCAAACTGTATCTAATTATAATCAGTCAATATTATTGTGGTAAACTTCTTCCAACTACATTTGGAAAATGTGTGAGGTAGCCAAAGCATCCCTGAAAGTCTTCAGAGAATCTTGGCTCAACAAGGGGGTCAAAAAACAAAACATTGTATAACAGCTCACCATCTGTTCCGCACTTTTAAATTCTGCCTCAGCACAGAGAGGGGAGTGACATAAAGAGACGAAGATTTGAACTCAGCCTCAGAGTACACCAGCATTTTTTCTTGCTTGATTGTGTACTAAAACTGCCTGTAAAGTCAATAACTTCCTATGGCTTCACAGCAAAGCAGAGAGATTAAAAAAGAGTCATGGTCCTTTGAAGATGTGGAAGGCAGTAAGTGAGCAGGCTGAATCCTCTTTGGATTTGAAAGTCTATGCAGTGCTAACAGTTCTGCTTTAAGGTGTCAAAATTGCCTTAAATCTTTACCTTTGTTATATCCTGCTGGTATAGACTTGTAATAGAATAGGCCTGACTATTCCAAACCATCCAGACAGCATCATTTTTCTGTCTGCATTTTTGAAACACAGCTGATTAGCACCTTTTTCTTTTCTAGGTTTGTTTTGTTGTTTAATGCATAAACACTTTTAATTACTTTAACTCGAACAGCATGGCAATGTAATGTACAGCACGAAACTCCACTAGATTTTATTGTGGTTGATAGCAACTCACAAACGTGAAGTTCCAAACCAAATACTTAGGCTTCTATGTCTTTGTTAGGCTATGAACTTCTCACTAAAGTCTGTGCAAAGCCAGAAATCTAGAAAAGACTTAGGAGGAGGAGAAATATTTTGCTGCTGTCTGTTTGGAAAAGCGGGGTAGTGGTTTTTAAAGGGGAAAAAAAAAAAAAAAAAACCAAAAACAAAAACCCAAACAAACAAACACAGGAGGCAGGAGAAGGAGGCATAGCATGGGGTGCAACATGTCCCATGCCACCTTTGGCAGCATGGCCAAGGCTTGCACAGGAATCCAGTGACCACCACACCAAAACTCCTAGTCTGGGAGATGGTGTCCTGTCCCCATCATTGCAGCCCCTGGAACTCCCAGGAGTGCAGGGCAAAGCTGAGGCCCTGCTGCAGCACAAGCAAACAGCCCAGGGCAGGCTGAGAGTTGAGCAGAAAGCACTTTCTGAAATAGTTCCTCCCCTTCACCAGACTGGGTGCCAACCCTTCCCTGGTTTTGTGCCAAGTCCAGCAGCTTAGTTAGGCTGTTGCCAAGGACTTTAAACAGCCTATTATTTCTGTAGGGACAGCATCACCACCTTTCTCTCCTCCTTGTCTACTTCTTAGAGTTTTTCACAGAGCTGGTGAGCAAGTTTTTAAACTACAGTAATATAGTTGCTCTTAGTATTAAAAAAAATGACCACTACACACTCATTTGTTATCCCGCAATAACAAAATGCATGACCCCTTTCAATAAAACAGATTTCCCCCATCACAGACATCCCTGGGCTAGTCCTATGAATTTTTCAGCCTCCTACTATGGCACCATATAGAGCTATTTTCTGGACTGCATAGACACATTCTTGGCACCAGGTATCTTCCTCAAGAAACCCCTGCTGTCTCATGGGGATTGTTGAATTAGTTTGAGGTATAGCTTGAGTGTTGCCCCTGAGCTGACTCCCATAAGTTTCTATCACAGACTAAACTGTGCTTTAAGCTTCAGGCAGCTGACTTAATGGAGGGCAAGCGATGGTAGATTGAAGCTCAAGTGTAGCTGACCTTCCAGCTCATAAAGCAGCAAAGACCTGACTATCCTGAGCTAATACAAACACTCCTGCTGACAGCACATGACCAGAGCTGCGGGCATACAGCTGCAAAGGCAGGAGATGGCTTGGCTGGGGTGCTGACAGGGTCCCTATCCCTGCCTGACCCCGGCCAGCACACTGCACAGGCCTCTGAGCTGCACAGCAGTCAGCTCCTGAGCCACCACGGGTAAGGGTGCACTTTCATGGCTAAATCATCATTGCCTAAAGCTTGCCTTAAAACATGAAGTTGTTAATTATTTATATCAGGCCTTTCTCACTCCTTGGGCTGAGCTTTGAGCTAAAATGTCCTGAAATGGTACAGCTTCAGATTGCCTACTTGGGTAAGCACTGCAATGAAGGTGTTTAGCACAGATACAGAGAATGTAACATCTATCATATAAATGTAACATCTATCATATAAATGTAACAGTTACCATATAACCTTTTCCTTCTAACTTTTTCATAGGTTTCTTATATAAATAAGACCTACACAATTCACCTTATCTCTTCAGCTTCTTGTCTGTCTATCAGTCTGTTTCCCTTCCTCAGTAACTTTTACTGTGTAACTTCAAACGAATTTGAAAATTGCTTGAGTGTCTTTGGTACTTTCAAGCAACTTAAGAGATGTTTTCTTGCAGTTCTAACCAGGGAAGAGATTGAAATAACAGTTTCATCTTAAATAGAAATCAGCAGACCCAAGTGCAAATATCAGCAGGAATTCATACTTCATAACTTCTGCTTTCTATGGAATTACCTGCTAGCATTACAGTGACACACATTGAGATATGTAGGGAATGATTAACAAGAGTTAAGCATCTTCTTAAGCATATGGAGTTTGACAAAGCAGAGAGCAGGGGGCAGGATGTGATAACCATATGCAAGTATCTAAAGCATTCAAATAACGGTGCAGGAGAGAAATCAGAGAAGCACAGAATGATTTGGGTAGGGAGGAACCTTAAAGATCATCTCATTACAAACCCTCTGCCATGGGCCAAGACACTTAGCACTAGACCAGATTGCTCAAAGCCCCATCCGAACTGGTCTTGAACACTCCCATTGCCACAGCTTCTCTGGGCAACCTGTTTCTCACCATTCCTATAGGGAAAATTTCTTTCTAACATCTAAGCTAAACCTACTGTCTTTCAGTGTAAAGCCATCACCTCTTGTCCTATCACTACATGTCCTTGCAAAAATTCCCACTTCAGCTCCCTGGTAGGCCCTTTTAGATACTGGAAGGTGCTATGGCTTCTACCCCTGAAGCCTTCACTTCTCCAAAATGAACAATCCCAACTCTCTCAGCCTGCTTTCAGAATCACTGTGGCTAAGGGCTGGCCAAGGATGAACACTTAATGGCAATCTACATAAACCTCTGCACCCCTCTGTGAAGCTGTCTGTCACAGTTGGGAAGCACACCCATTTCACACAAGCAGGAGAGGAGCCCAGCAGAACAGCTATTACCAGTGATAAAATTCATACCTGGAAGGGATCAAAATGACCAGAAACTTCACATTCTGGTCTAAAATCTGATCACTTGGTGACACATCCCTCCTTCACTCTAAAAACTTACAAAACCAAATTAATTTGACTCCTGAGACGGTGAGGAAAAACCAAGACAAGCAGACAAATGCCATGAACAAATGTGGTATAAAATCTTGAAAGCACAGAAAGTGATGGCTTCAACCTTCTTAGTGTCTGGTGCTTCTTCCCCCTGGGCTCTGTGAATTACTCCTGAGTTGTGAAGTCAAGTCTCTCAGTCCCTTCTTGAGTGCTAATTTTGATTTACAATATACCTTCAACCGTGAAAGACAGCTTGTTGCACATACAAGGTTTTCTCAGCCACTCCCACTGCTCACCAGATTTATTGTCCTCAAACAGTTCTGCCCAATTTCCACTCCAGGCTTCTGCACACTAGCTCTGTTTTGTCTGCCTGAGGTTAACTTTCTCAGTACTCCCTAGTATTCATTCAGTCCAGGAATATAATCCCCAAGGATTTCAAGATCTCTTTACTGTAGCGGCATTTCCAGTTTCTGACTGTGGAAGAAATATTGATGTGAGTTCCTTGAAACCCTTTCCCTATGAAGTGTCAATAATTACCATCTTGGCATACAAAAAGGAGACTTTGGCAGGCTGCCCAGTAACATCAAACAGGTCTGGAATAGTCACAAGAGCTCAGCTTTCTGTAACAGTACCTGACATAATTGTAAGAAATCACATAATTGACTTCTAGGAATTTGAAAAGATATTTCTTGTTTAGTTTTTAGCAACAACATTAAGACCTATTCTTTTGATACTGGGTTACCAGAATTCAAACGTAACCTCTGGCTTCTTTCACTATCTGCTTAATTGCTGTTTCAGTTATGAAAGCATGATTTTCCTACTAGTTTCAGTCACAAAAAAATGTCCTGGCCAAAGCATTCTTGATTTACCTTGGTAGTTCTATGTACTGTGAGGTTTTAACTAAAGCTGTACAAAACTTTCCTCAAACTCAGAATTTCTCTGATTTTTTTTCCTGTTTTGAGATTTTAAAAATGCACAAGAATTGCAAGCTAAAAATAATTTTTAAAAAAAGCAAGATGCAACTATCATAATTTGAACTTATTATATACTGCAGGAATCATTTGACCCAAGCCATACCAAAACAATGTAGGTCAGTGTATACCATTTAGCCCAAAGTTTCTTTGAGAAGCACATGAATTTGAATTAACCTGACCTCACTGGAAGGATAAAACAGATTAACATTTAGTATACCTCACTTCTTATCTATGCATCCATTGAGGCCTGAATTGCATCCTTATTAAAAGTTCTTTAAACACCACCATATTCACCATCCCGAGGGAAAGCAGTTTGTCCCACTTATTTCAGCACTGATTAAGACTAATCAGGTAGAAAAAATCCTGTGTTCAAGCTATCCATGCTCAGATCAAACTATTAAATATACCCCATCAACTATATTCCTCAGTGTGAAAATGTCTCTGCTTTTCTTTTTACTCTTGCCTTTCACTTTTTTTTTACTTCTATTTCTATATTCTCAGTGTATCCATTTCTAAGATCATAACATAACCACTGAGCTCAAAAAGATTATTTGAGCCTCCAATATGTCTGCAGGTTCACCAGTATGTTAGAAAGAAGACCATATAACAGGCCAGAAACACATACACAGAGGAGATGAAGTAAGAGAAGTAAATAAGAAACTTTTAACAATAAATATAATTATGTATGGCACTGAAACACCAAAGGAGAAAGAAATCCAGCCATAACCCACTGGTCAATGGATGAAGTTTTTTCCAATTTAAGACCTTCCTAACAGCAGCTAGAGAAACTGATGAAAAAAAAATCTTATTTTCTAGACTGATACATGAACTGTTCTGAATATATTCTTTATGATATTTCTTCTTTATGGCTGCAGTAATCCTGTACAAAATCCCAAGATCCATTCAAACTCCACAAGCACACAAAACTTCCTGTTACTAGCACTTAATCAGCCCTCAAATAGACATTCTAAACCTACAGCTCAACTAGAGAAATCAGCAAGGAAGGGAAGGAACTGCAAGAGAATTCAGTGAGAAAATGCTAGTAGGGCTGAAAACTGCTCCGTCACCCTCTGATGCCCCCTCCCATGACCTTTATCGAGTGATTTCTCTACCTCTTTGCCCAATTTAGACATCCTGCCATGTTCAGTAAACACACAAAACCAAATATGTAAATGCAGAACTGAAAATAAAGGGCTACCAGGAAATAAGAAATCACCAGCTGGCACAAATCACCATTGCTTGACTGAAGTCACTTTGTGCTAGTGGATGAGCCAGTTCTATATTTCTGCTCTAGCAACCAAGTAGCCCTGGGATCCCACAGCACTCTTTCTTATTTCTACTCATTTCATTGCTATCATTTCTTTGTCAATCCCCTAAAAAGAAAAATAAAAGAAAAAAAAAAAGAAAAAAAAAAAAAAAAAGCTGTTCTTGTAAAACAATATTTTAAAACAGTATCTCAATAAAAGTTCTTTAATAAAAGGACATTTGTGAGTTTCTCATTGTCATCAATTACTTTGTCTGAGGGGGTAGGATGGAAACACACACACCATGTTGACTGCTACCATAAGGATCAGCCCACCATGAATGTTATGCTACATGGTTCATACACACTCATTAAGTAAGTAGTTGTCAGTGCATCTTAAAGATCAAAACAGAAGATGCAAGAAATCTGTTTATATAAATAAACTGAAGATCAGACACTCAGGACATTACAGGAAAACTGGTTTCCATCTAGTAGAGATGAATTTGAATTTGTTTGTGTTATAGAAGAGTGTGTTACAGAGATCTGAGAAAAGTATTACAGCATTTACTACAAACAGAAAACAACTCTTTAATATGTTTTTTAGGCTGCTACTATCTTGCTCACCCTCCTGTTTCACCCCTCAGTTTTTACAAGAAAGGCTCTAAACACAGCTAAGAGGGAAATATTTTGAGGCAGTGATTAGATATTTTTCCCCAAAGCAGTTACCACAATTGATTCTTCATATATGAGGATTGCCCAGCAGGAAACTTAACACTAAAAGCTTTTGGGTCAAAAGCAAATCCCAGCCTTCGATCTTTGCATTTCCCAGTCTCTCTGAGACAACCCATACCATAGGAAGGAAGGCACTAAACACCAGTTACTGTGATGAAGAATCAGGGACAAACTAAATGGCTGTGCCAGAGCATGCATGCAGAGCCTGTGCATTTCTCCAGTTTTTATCTGGAGCTGGGACAAGACTTGAAGAGTGTGGTACAGCTCATTCTCATCCTTTCTGGGCAGTGGTTCCTAATTTCATTCCTAGAGACTCTGGTTTTCAGATTCTGGAGTCATAGAGATTATTTCCACCTTTAAAATATCTTTTTAGTTATGCCCAGGGCTGAAAGGGAGCTGGAAACTCACAGGGAAAAAGTTTGTCTGATTTGTGACATGGAAATACCATCTCTCAGGGTGAAAGAAACCTTTCTGAACACACTCATTTCTATTTCTGTCTCCCTGAGGAGGGTGTCTGTAAGGGAGGCAATAGAAGTGGCCTATTCAGAAGCCCAGAAACATCTTTTAAAACATTCACATTCAGAGAAAGACTTGTTAATTAGTTTTTCTGCAGATTTGGCATTAGAAGTGGAGGCACTCTGCAGGATTTGGGTACACTATGGAACAAGACTCTCATGTGACATGGCAGAAACACAAACACATATACTCTAAACAACAGAGCATATTGGCCCCAGCCGGGAGGCCACAAAAACAGGAACATTTCTAGCGACAGACCCTGCCATCAATTAGTTCTATGCCAAACAGCAAGCTCCACCAAGACTCCCACAGCCAATTTCTACTCAAGTCACCTGCGTCTGGCCTCATTTTATCTGCCCAACCACCACCCATTAGGAATGACACTATCTCTCCTCAGAGCAGTCCCTGCATTCTGTCCCTCACCCTGGCATGGTCCAGAAACTCCCCAGAATTTCAGTGCTGACTTCCAGTTTCATCCATCATTTTCATCATGGAGTCAAGACTACTGTTCTTAGGACTGACCTATTCACATGATCTGTGTCTAAACTTTTTTTTCTCTACCAGTTTCTTTATATTTTCTTTCTATGCAACAATCTAGACTTCATAAAATTCTAACAAGATAAAAAGTGCTTGTGTGGGTTTTAGCTTGTTCACATGTCTTAATCTGCAGCTTGATTGTCATGCTAAACATGAGTGGATGAATCCTTATTGCTGCAGGTATATTTTCTCCCACAGTATGGTCCTTTTTTAAAAAAAATCATTCATTCATTTCTTTAAAAAACCCTTCTTGATATCAACTTCAGGTCAAAACTGTTAATCCAGTGTCAACTCCATTATTGTCAATTACCTTACAAAACCTAGATTTTAACATGAGAAATAGAAATATTCATCATGTCATTTTATAACCCACCAAGTGCTTATTCAGACTAAAGCAGTGATTTCAAAATCACAGCAAGCAACTAAGACATAATTAAACTTTTATCCCTGCAGATTTTCAGATATATGTATTTCCTGCTAAGAAAAAAAAAAAAAAAAAAAAAAGGAAACAAAATGGTTTTCTGTAGTGGGAAGTTTTAGTTTAATTTGATGTAAGAGCAGGAAGAAATATTTTTGTATAACTAGACATGAGAGAAAAATTATGACAGCACGCAAGTTTTGTTTTGAGATTTTTACAATCAATATTTTTTTTTGCATAACACCTTGATGTTTTCCCCTATTTTGCTTCATTTTCCCACTTACTTCTACATTACAGTAAGAATAGAATTGATCTGTTTCTGCATTAAAGAAAAGTTTTCCATCTGGGACCAACTTAGTGAAATACATCTATCCCTTTTCCAGCACAGTGGTCAGCTGCATAAACACCACATTATTTCTTCTGAGCCACCTGTGACCCTTTCCATGCTGCAAACAACACCAGTTGGTGAAATGAGCATCTTGGATAATCATTTGAGACAATCATTTTGTCCATAATTATACGTGGACTTGTCTTGTCAAGATCCTTTAGCTTGGATCCCACAGAAAATGCAAACAAAAGCCAGGTTCTAGGAAACTGCTTCAAGGGTGCTTGGAAGCAGATGTTACCAGCTCCATCAGCCAGCAGCCTCCAAAGACAGCAACAGATACTTCCATTCTGCCTTTCACTGCCCCAGTTCCACTGATCATCTACCACGGGTCACCTTCCAGACAAAAATGAATGGGTTTGGGTTGGGTTTCTTTCTGCCAAGGTCTTCATACCTTACTGCAGCTTTTAAACGCAGAACCCACACAAACAAGGTGTCTGCAAGTGCAAGCATCACTTACAGCAGTACAGACAGGACCTTTAAGTACAAACTAAAGATTACTATTCAGCAGAAATTAACCACATTCAAACAGTGATTTTTTTCAGGCCTCAATCCTGACAAAGTGCTTTAAACACACTTGTAACAACCCATGAAATCTCACAACTCAAATTTAGTGCTTGACCTCCCCTGCCTGGCAGGAATCCCTGGAAAGGACACAAGACCAGTGTTCTGGCAGCCTGGAACTGCATATTCTGCTCCTGCAGGAAATAAAGAGCCAGTTCTTAACTCCAAAGTAGTATTATCCCATGATAAAGCTTTTTTTTCATGACAGTCATACACACACCTGGCTGCTGCATTTCCAGTCCCCATGGACAAGGAACTAACTCATTCTCAAGAGTTGAGCCACTATCCATCCTTGCCATTGCCAATTGCCAGCAATGGTTCCACTCAGCCCACTACAATGCTCTTCAGACCTGTGTGTGTATATTTAATCTCACCTACTTTTAAAAAATATTGAGAAGACTCCTCTGGAAGTGACTGCAGATATGGATCATAAAAAAAAATAATTAGGTCAAGACGAGGCTATCGCCTCCCATGAGGGCTGAACACACAACAAAATTTAAGGCTTGGAGGAAACCTCACACTTCATTCCAGGGCCCAGTCTCCATCTTTTACAGCATTTCCATGCAGACACTGCCACAGAAGTGAATCAAATCCAAGCCAGTCTGTGTTTATCCTCTTTCTTCCTAGGTCTCTGTGTACTGTTGTGCTTCATCCCTTCCCTCCTGCACTACCTAGCATGTCCTATTGTTTTTTTCATCAAGTTATCTAATTAGTTTGGGGCCAGATCAACAGATTACTCACCACAGTAGGCTAAGCAAATCACCCATGAATAAGTGTTTACTGGATAAATCCCTTAGACTGTCAGCTCTTCTGAGCAAAGACTGTACTTTATTATTCACATGCAGAGTAGTCTGTACACCAAAGGTGTTATATACATAATTCATTTGAAAATAATAATGGTACACTAAGAATGAATAACATGCCAGCAGGAAAGTTCCCTGACTGCACAACCATCAGTAACTCAGAACTGCTAACACAGTTTCCAAGCTGAGGCTTGGAAAACCAAATGGATGATAAAGGCAAAGGTTTAAGGCAAAGACCTAAGAGTAAGAGCTGCAGTGCTACTCCCAAAAAATTGTCAGGAAGAGTCTTCTGTGCCCCAAATTTATGTTCTGAAGAAATAACAATACCAAATGAACAAGTATTCTCCTACTCCTACTTGATATACTCAAGGGTAAACGAGGACTTGGAAATCGGAGGACAACATAATGTGTATTAAACATATGTAATATGTAATTGCATAATGGCACACTTTTCAGGGTGAGATACCTTGTTGTGTTTACTGTTTACTCAAAATCTACAATACACTTAAAAGAAACAGACACTTCTGTATCCCAGTGTGTGGGGTGTGTGTAACATCATGTAAGCTATACATTGACAGAAAATTTACATTTACAGAACACAGAGAGGACATTAGAACAGAAAATGTTTTATTATAAAGCATAAACCTATGACATTGACCTTCCAGCTTCACCATTTAATCCATCCTAGACCCTCGAGCAACTAAATATTCATAACTAGCATGACCTCTGGGCTCTTCCCTCACACCCAGTTGTACCTAAAAGCCAGAGAATTAACCCTTTCACAAGCCAATGTTTTGGGGGAGTTGTCTTCTCCTCTTTCTACTTTGCCAGTGTGGTTTTTTTTCACGTTGCCATCTACAATAGCCTGGCTATTCTTCTTTCATATTTAAAAACCTTTATGCAAATCAAGCTGGTAGCACAGCAACCTAAAGTTCTTGCATTAATGCAGAGTATTATTCACATATAAAAATTCCATTTAAATCCCATTAAGGTTATGACATAAATCCAAACAAACTAGAAAATGCACAGTTAAGGTGGGAAACTGACATATGTCTTCCAGTCTCTTAGCAGAAGAAAGCAGAATAAGAAACCTATTAGTGTGTCACCCAGTTGGAGCAAGGAAGAGAAGCACATATATTACCTTCCTGCCTATTAACTGTTTGTTTCATTGCGTCTGGGATTCCTTTGTTTTATTTTTCCTTAACGCCTCTGTCCCAGTGTGAGGGGTCCTAGAAGATCATGTTTGTCTGTAAATGCTTCTGGACAAAATCCATTCCGAGGGACAAGAGAGGCAGCCACTATAAAATAGCTGTAAGCTGGAGGGGAAAAAAAATCAGATTAGCATTTAATATTTTTCTGGAGGTTTTTCTGGTGGTTAGTAAAAGTCAATGACACATATGACACTGTTTTGCAAGTGTCCCAATTAGCAGCACTGCTGCTGCAAGCTGCAGGCATCTACTTTTGTTCTCACATGTTTCTCCCTTTGAATTCCTGACACTTCATAGTAATGAAAAACACTGCAAGGTCTTGGAAAAGACCAGAATTATGATTCTGCAATATTTAAAATACTCTCAGCATGGCTGAGCTGAAGGAATAGGTGTAGGCAGCACCATCTTTTGGATAATCCACTACAGCTTGGATGTAGATCCTCCAGAGGATGTGGAGTAGGGTGGTGCTCCTGGGCACCTATAGCTCGTGCTTCGCATATCTGCATAAGCAGATGGTTCTCTCTGTCTGTTGTGCATAAAGTTTCATCCTGTAGCCCTGTAATAAGAGTAAGGGGAAAGGGAAGAGGTTGGTTGAGCTTTTAGCTGCGTTAGTCAAGCTACAGATGCTGGAGTTAGTTGTGAAATTTCAATCAGAATCAAGTCCAGAGTATGTGCCACTCCATATGTTTGTTACATAGGCAAACATGGCATAGTGGGCTGTTATTGGAAAGTGTGGAGTTTATTCTTCTTCTTTGGAGTTGAATGCAACTTGATTGCAGCTCTTCTTCTTTTTGGGAATGATCAGTGTACAGAAACAAGCTGGTTCAGGCAGTGAAGTCTGTCTTGACTAGAATCCCAAGTTTGATTTGAATTAGCCATTTGTAAGACAGATATACATATGCACACACACAGGCACACAAAGCTTTGAAAGTGGTTCCATCTGGTTTTTGGTAAGCCTGGGTGATAATTAGGAAAAATGGAAATATTTGATGTTCTGGGTTTGAGACCTGACATGTTTTCCTTCGTGTTGTCATTGAACACTTCAGTACTAAACAGAATGGTATTAATTTGGATACAGAAGAGCTGAGGATTAAGGTTTAGAGAGAGTGTGACTTTTTCCTTTTTTTTTTTTTTAATTATGAGTATATTTTCTTTCACTCTGCCTTGAAGAAGTTATTTTTCCCTTCCTCTGTTCTAAGCAAACATTCTACAAATTATACTTTGAATAAAACACATCACAGAGTTCCATGGAAACAGCAGTCAGCATGAGGAAAGAGTGGAAAATGCTCAAGGTGACAAGAATACCTTCTGCAGCGCCATCACAAGATACAAGATGAACCCTAGCAAGTACAGAAGAAGCTGACATGACAGTACAAAGCCAAACAAGATCACAATACTTGGGAGAGAGAGGGAGGAAAGGAACATATGTGCCCAAAGCCATCCTTTTCTGCCAATTATTGAATCCTTGACAAATGACAAACATTCAGGATCTATTTTGGATGAACCTTCAGGGAAGGTTGAGAGAACAGCTTAAATTGCCAGTGTCCAATGTCTTCTTGGACACTTTACATTTCTGATTAATAAATAACTGCAATTAGATAAATATCTGTGAAGGATGAGAGTTGCCTACAAGTACATACTGTGCTGAAATTCACAGGAGATGCTTTTAGCCTTTGTCCTCAGAGGCCTCTTTCAAACTATGCTGAATTGCTGCAGAAGTCAGGTCTTCACTGAGTTGTGAAGAAAAATGGATTACAAGGCCAACACTGTAAAACACAGAGATAAAATATGTAAGTAGCTATCAACTCTCTAGACAAGTACATTTATGAAAAGCCTTTCCTAAAGAAGCATGAGGGGTTTTTGCTTATTGTAGTAGTCTTACTCTTTCCAACATCCAAGTGCTCACTGACTTCTATTTCATTTTTTCTTCTCCCATTTCTAAGTGTTTATGCATTCTCACCCAGAGACTCCTCCAGAGTTCTGACACTATATTTTCTTCCATATAGGATTCCCAGCAGCTCTCTTCCTCAACTCCATCTTATTCACAGCTCAGCTGCTGCAGTCATCTGATCTGCTCCATGGCTCACATCTTCCCATCACATATGTTCCTTCCTCATCAAATGTAAGATTGCCTTCCACAATTGCCATTTCCACTGCTGCTCATTCTAGGTGAGCATTTGCTACTCAAACCAAATACTTTTTGCTCCTTATGTTTCCAGTCCTTCCTTCTGCACCACTATTCTGCTCCTCACCTCTACCCAAATATCCTCCTTTCTTGAAATCTCTTTTAAAAACAACATTGAGATGGCAGCAATAGGCCAGTTTTGACCTTTCACCTGGAAGAGTCAGTGTGTTTTCCTGAAATTTTTAAGGCCATCAGTCTGCAGAGACAAGAACCAGCATACTCTAGTTTTCAGTGCCAACAATGTAGCTCAGACTCCAGAAATAAAAGGATTAAGGCAGTATGTCTTAATAGGTCTCTTTAGGTACAGATAGGCTGACTTCAAATGTTTGCAGCTCAGTCTCCTCTAACCTTGCTGACATTCATCTAATCAAACTTGTCACCCAGTCAGATACGCTACTTGAACTCATCTTTGTTTTCTCCCAAATCTGAATCAACCCAAAGAAACCAGGAGGCTCTGGGGTTCAGAGGTGGAGAGTTTCAGAATGACCCATTTTGATATAAATGGATGAAAAAAGCTCTTACCCAAGCAGCTCAGCCAGGAAGTAAATCAGAATAGGCTCCTCAGGAAGGGGATGTTGCTGGTATGGCCAGGGTTTTCAGCCCTACGCACCTCCCCTGCATATGTGAGTGACTCTATTGACTTATCACGCATTCAAGTGCAGGAGTAGGTTTTTTTAAGCAAGTAAAAGGCTAAGTTATTTGATCAAGGCCACAAATCAGCATGCCAGAGACAGGACTGTTATAACATGCTAGTAAGCCAGTCAGACTGAAAGCTTAAACTCTGAACACAGGAGTCACCCTCTACATATTTGAAGTGCGCCCAGTATAACAGCATTCAGCCCTTGATGATGATTCTGAGCAGCAGCCTAATGTAGATAGTAAATGCCATGTAGACCAGAGGGGCATGGGGCTTTAGACAGTTTTTAAAAAACTCTTGGGAATCACAAAAGCATCAAAGTTTCAACAGAATAAGGTGTGTCCCCTCCTAATGATGAATATCCTCCTAAGACAACTTCTCCATATCAAAATTTTCCTTCTAGAATGTTTTGTTCCCTTTACAACTGTCAGTGACACCACAACATTTGAAGCATGAGGAGGAAGTTATGTTGTGTAGCTACTGTGAGAGGAAATAAAGGTGGACAGAAAATGAAGAAAATATCACAAATAAAATTAAAAGGTGTTTGAAATATCTTCACCTGTATTGACCCCAGAATTGTGCTAATTATGAGGATTAACATGCATCCTGGACATTACAACAGGTTATTTCAGCTGCTGGATGGAGATGGTGTGCCCACTCAGACACTGAAGTCCAGCCTACAGATTGTTTGCACATGGGTAGTGAAATAAATGCAGGTGCCCTAACTGGCACAGTGAAAACACCAGTCTATCAGGAGGGAAGAGGCACGAGGCAATATCTCATATCCAAGAATGTATCTAAAACCAAACACATATACTCTTGATAAGTTATACGAGGAGCTTCATTTCTGTCACATCTGATCATCTTCAAAAGTTGCATCAGTTGACCTTATGAGTTTCTGGATCAGCTGTTGCTATCCTCTCTACCACTTGCTTAACAGATATAATCATTTTGTAGAAAACTTGTATGGGGTTCAATTCCTTCCAGACTACCCTCTACTTTGTTTATTTCAGTGAAGGACTGATCAATGATAAAAACAGCCACATAAGCATGCACACATTTCCTGACAGAAAAAAAAAAAGCTTCAGAAATAGGTGAGTAAACCCTGTGCAGAGTTATCCTTTTGCCATCTGTCAAAACACCACTTCACTTCTGAAGGACTCAGGCTCTATATAGTTCACCAAAATTTAGCCCCAAACACATCAGAAAAAGTCTCAGTAAATGAAATTCAGCAGACATTCTCCTGTTCTGATACTCTTTTAAGCAACACTGCCTCAGGATACATTAGTTTCATTATCTCTGTGTCTATAATAAGAACCTAGTGCATGACAGCCAAAGATTGCCATTTATCCTTCCACAATGACATGTTTCATTTTGGTTAGTGGAAAGGGTATGTTATGTGAGCCACAGCCCCGTAATTTCTACTCAGCATCATATCATGGACATGACATTAGGCCCTGAATACTTCCCATGAGAGGAGGGCTTTTGTACTGATTCAGAATAAATAATGCTGGCTCCTTCAACAGAAACAAAGTTTCACTTTTAGCTTAACTGTTCAGCACAGAAAAATTCTTAGGGGAAGAAAAGTATAAAGAGCTATTTTGGAGAAAACTATATTTTTTAGTTTTCATTTTTGAGGTGCTTGTTTCCACACAGAGATAGAAGCTCTCCTTAGATCTAAGACATACATTTTGCAATAGGAACAAGCAATTAAGCACCAGCTTATTTCTGTGCACCAGTTCTGGCTCAGTTGAAACATTAATCTTTATGATGAAGACAATCTAGACTCAGTTTCTCCATCCTTGGTTTCCTCAACATTTATGAAGAGTACTAAATGAAAAAGAGCAGGAATCAGAGACCCTCCTCTAGCTGTCTGTGTTAAATATTACAGTATCTCAGAATCAGAATGATTGAATAAATGAATCTATCTACAAATAGAAACTTAGCCTCAGCATTAATTAATCCCAAATTAGCATCTCCATGCAGTCAAGGAAGAGGTTCAGGCATCTTCAAAGAGAAACTTGTAAGGGTACTGCTGAGTGGATAATGTGATGGAGTTGAATAAAATGGTCAGTATAAAATGGTAAGAAGAGGAGTATCTGCTCTTTGGCTCAGGATATTTAATGTATGATTTAAGGCTGCTTTAATTATGTGCTTCCAGCTAGAGTTTACCCAGACCTGAATAAGCACTCAGAAAAGGTGACATTTAGGGATCGTGAGCTAGAAGTGGAAAATTTTCTGAGTAACTGCACTCTCTGATAACTGCTTACAGGCACCTGCACCTTCTGTGCGCAAAAACAGAAAGGAAAAAAAAAATGGAAGTGGATACGGCGGAAGATCATACTTTTCAGATGGAGCTGGTTCTTCCAATAATGGAAATATTATAATACATGTTTTTCTGAGATTTTGGAGGACTACATTTGATGACGCAGCCGACCCCCTCCTATTTACCGTGGGCTTGTGCTTAGTGAGGTACACTTAGTATTAATGGCACATCACTGGGACAAATTTTGATACTTTAAAGTCGGTCCATCTCCTTAGTCTAGAGCACCACACAAATGTGAACTATCTAGCTCAGCTTCACTGTTGAAGGGTTTGTCTTGGCTGTCTGTGGAGGGGCAGCTGCAGAACAGACAGCTAGAACACAGCAAGCTCCATAAAAATACCAGAGCTCTCACTGAAGCCATCCCATGTACAGGATTGCCAGGGACCCTGAATAGCTACTCCAGTAGGTTGTCTGTGCTGAAATCCTTTCTGAAAGTAAAGTCTGTGAGCTACCATGTCTATGGAAGAGGCAGGGCAGCCTTTCTGGAGCAGCACCACCAATCCCATTGACAGCTCTGTCCCACCCAGTGGTGCCTCATCTTACACGTGGATTCACTGGAGCCCCCGTTATAATGATCTTCCACTCTTCTTTCCACATATTCCCTTAGTTTGCCTAGAGGGGGTTCAAAATGCAAACCCAGCGGTGTGCCACTGAGGAACAATGTTTTGATTGGTATCAAAGATGTGGAAGAAAATTATGTAGAGGAACAGCCCATGCATGTTCCTCTCAAAGACATTTCTAAACACTGTGGGAAAAGATGTGGTAATTTGCATATATTCTGCCAGTCACACAAGATTAATAAAGCTTATAAAAATAACAGAATCATCAATCTATAGAGCAGTTAAGGTTGGAAAACACCTGTAAGATCATTGAGTCCAACCATTAACCTAGCACACCATGTCCACCTCTAAACCATATCCCCAAGTGTCATATCCATACATTTCTTTAACACTTCCAGGGATGGTGATTCCACAACTTCCTTGGGCAGCTTTTTAAGGTGACCAGAAAACAAAGCATCTCTTTTGAGTTTATTTCAAAAATTTGAGTACCTTCATGCAAAACATATTGTGATACCATAGCTGATGCAAGATACAATGAATAAAATGTTAACATCATTGGTGAGAGAGAGGGAGATATTCTTCTGCTGAACCTTTATATTCATTTATAAGAATTATAAAGATGAGGTGCCAAATTTGCTTATCCTACAGAAGACACCTAAAACCAGTAAAAAAACCTCTCCCTAAAAATGCCTTTTTCTCTCTACAGAGTACAGAGAAATTCCACACTGAAGGTAATCCTTAAATTATTACCATATAAATGTGTAAAGCTAGGTGAAGAGAAACTTGCCCTGTGTTTTAGCTTAGCTAACCAGAATTGCAAGCAACAGTTTGACTCAGTCCCATGACTTCATACAATTCTGATCTCTTTCTACCTGCACTTTAAGTGCTTGCAGAAATTTCCTTTAGTCACATCAAAAAAGAGACTCTCTTCAGTCTTGATGATTACATCTTTGCTTAGAAGTTCCTCATGAAGTAACACAAAGTATCATACTTTATTTGCTTGACCATTAATGACATTGTGAAGGGACACAGCCCTACTGGTACTTTATAATTATATTACCCCTCAGGAGCAGGACTACCTTATACACAGACCCTTCTGTCTATGCTACCGCCAGTCATACTTTGGGTGAGGCAGAAATCATGGTCTTTTCACAGTCAGACCCTTTCTTCTTAAAGATTTGCACTTCCTATCAGCTTGTTAACATACTGCTGCAAAGCATTAGGTAAGAATCTATATAATAACAAGTGCTTTGTTTCAGAGACCTTGATTAAAATTTGTAAGATCATATTGATTACATTCCTAGTAAAAACTGACAGCATGGTTGAATTATATACAACATGTTGTGTCAGGTTGCCTGTGCAATGCAAATAACAGAAAAAAAAATCGGGATCCAAGTTGCATTTTTTTTCCTATGTATTTTCTTAATTTTTGATCAATACTCTTTAGATGCATTGCATCTAATCAGAACGTTATACTTCACAATTCTGAAATAAGCATCACTGGCTGGTCTAAGCTTTGTCTCAGAAATGCAGGAGGATCAAGGGTACAAGCAGGGATGTAAGAGTCTCCAGGCAGCTCCTCTGCCCCCAGGAGAACAGCAGCAGCATGTGTCCCTTGCAGGACTGACACCCTCGAGCTCAGCTCTGCTGTGGCCCCCACAAAACCACTAGCTGTGACCTGAGCTCTGGTCACATGCAGGCTTAGGGGTTGTATTATCCAGCTCCCCTCTCCAGAATCACAGCTATCCCTGCTCACATCCATTTCTTTTATTAGCTCTGTATTCCCTGTAATTTGAGAGACTGTTTCATGGCTATATGAAGCTCCATCTCCTCTCCCCAACTTCCAGCAACTCACTGTTTTCCAGCCTCAGGATTCCTCTTAGTCACCCTCAATCCTGTGACACTTTCTGTCTGTGCTTCCTCTCCTTCTTGGATGTTTTTGTCCAGACAGTAGAAATCATTATATCTTTACTCATCCAGCAGTAACTAATTCTGCTTGTCCTGGACAAGGAGATTTTTCCCATCTTGCTCTCATCTCTGCATATAGTAAATATTTGCATAATATATTAAGTAAGTGGGGAAACCTCAAAAGATTTGGTTCAGTGCCTTTTGGATAAGCACCTGTAAAGCCTGGCTGTTTGTGCAAACCTAATCCAAACAATCTGATTCTTGAGTTAATGGGCTGGAAATATTGTGAGAACAGGTTGTCTCACAGTACAAGATTTCTCGTGAATTTTGCTTCTCCTGTTGGAATGGTAGTATGGTAAAAATAACCTCTTGTACTGTTTTGACACTTCTTTTCAAGGATTCAGGACAAAGAGAGAAGAAAGTTACCCAGACATTTCTAAGCCTTACAAAAGTATCAGTCAGCTTAAAGTGGTGTTTCAGGTGAGAACTCAGAATGGGAGATTACAACATCCAAGCCAATTCAGCTGTTCTTTTATAGCAGTGTTCACCCACTTTATTGATATGCATCAGGTATTGGTAAAATAATACACTACATACTCTGACTGACTGGCTAATAGGAATCTGTCAAACTATGAATGCTATAACAGTCAAATAATAATAACACAGCACTACAAAAGGTAATAAATTACATACTTGCCACCATCCTTCATGTATTCTATATGGATCATGGAGTTATGGTTATTGGTTGCAGTGTGCATTACCAGGTCCCAGGGTCACCAGAACAGAGTTAAATGATGTAAGGGAGTAAGTAAAATGATGATCTATGCTCAAAACCAGCACTAGCCTTGGTACCTATTTACCTCATGCAGTATGTTTGTATACTAAGCATGAATAATCAGGTTCCTGAAAAAGAAGAGAAAAGGGACAATGGCAGGGGCAGAATAGCTCCTTCCATTTATCATTAATTTTGGATTGAAAGCCTTATTTATTTCTGTGGGTGCTGCAGGTTGTGGAGCATTGTTTAGAGTTGGCAAAACTTCTCACACAGGTCTGTAAGACCCTCTATAAACCCAGTACAGTATTTACTTTCTTTACCAAGGTTCATCTGTGACTATCACGTGGAAAGAAAGCATTCCAGCACCTCTGTGTGCCACTGTCGGATAACAGCTGAGTCCCAGACCAAAGGCCACAACAATCCTGGCTTTTTGTTACTACTACTGCTTCTACTTGAGCAAAAAGGAGCTATTTCTTTCAATTTAGACAATGCAGTATTTGTGCTTTAGTTTGAAGTATCACCCACTTACATTTTATTCATGAATCCTTTCAACTTCATTCCATCTCCACACTTCAGCATATTGCATATCCACAGATTTGGTAGACCTCAAAGACAATCCTGATATATCATAACTTATACTCCAGGGAAGCACGAGGATGGAATACATAGCGGCTCTGTACAATCAGAGACTTCTTCCAGATTCTCAGGGAAGATGGTTCTGAATAGGGAAAAACAAACATAGTTACACAAAATTGTATTTTTTAAAAATCCCAATTACATAAATCAATGATATTTTACACTGTACATGGATTTATAGACTATTTAGGATTGACTGATACAGCTATCAACCCCATACTGTCAGCAAGTAATGCATCTCCTGGTGTCAGAAGAAAAAAGGGGCAAGGGTGTTACTTTTACATCTGAGATGAAATTGTGCTGTATTTTCAAAGCAGATGTCATCTCAGGAAAAATTATGCTTAGGCAGGAGTTTTCATGTAAATAATTTTCTGCTAGGCAATCTATTGCTGTTTGGATTTTTCCTAATTTATATAAACCCAAGGGTTTCTAAGAGCAGCTATAATAATGGGGGAGAAAACAGGAAACTGGGAAACAGTCTAGACCCCAAATGTCCCAGTTTAAAGAATCCCTAACTCCAGATCTCATTTGCTCTTTTACCTGTTTAGGTAACACCTAAAATAAGTTATCCTCTTGTCCCATCTGCCCCCACTGCCTGCTCAACATATGCATTATGTCCAATTACACCTCTGGAAAGCATCAGCACAGTTTGGTGAGAATTACCAGACAAATAGGGCAGTATCTATTCTCTTTCTAGGCATTCAGTTCATCACGTATTTATTGCAGAGTGTGCTTTTAGTGTTTTCTGTGTCTGCCCTGCTGTGTGTAAGGCCAGACATATCTCTGTACCAAATGCCTACCCAACTCTTTTGTGTGTGCACACCCCCACCCAAAACAATGAGGTGCTCAGGTGTAATTGTACAGAATTTGAACAATAATCCTGGCTTTCTCCTGAAAATGAACACTAGTGCATGAAAGGTAATATACCCCTCTTTTGCTGAGTGCAGGGCTCTGAAAGGTCACACTGGGAGAGAGACTGTGAATTGTTTGGAAAATAGCCAATTTGATTACAATGGGCAATTCTGAGCTTACACTTTGCTTGTGTCTATCCTGCCTAAAGTGGCATCATTTGTAATAAAAACTGTATTGCAGAAGTGCTGTGGAAGAAATCACAAGCCCAATTTCTATTCTGCTGAAGAATCAAAAAGGGGCCTTAAATATCAAAATCAAGATACAACCTGCTCAGCATTGCCTACAATAGGGACATCCAAAGCAAGTTCAGAAGCATTACGTTGATACTAATACATACCTGCTAAACAGTCACAATTAATAGCAACTTGAAATGAACACTAAAAGCTACTGCCAAGTTTTGAAGAACTATTTTAATTCTTACAAACACCAAATTCAAAACAGACAGAATCCAGGGCATTTCTTTGTCCTCACTGTCTGAGTGTAGGACCTGTCACTCTCCCAGAAATTGCCATGTGCTGTCCAGTGGCTAACAAGACCAATTCGAATTCCCACGTAATAACAGAGATTCACTCATCTGATTCACAAGTCCTCTCTGTCTTGTTGCATGAAATGGCAGGATTCAAGATTTTAGTACAATACTAATAGTTTTGCCTGTAATTCCCAATGTAAAGCATCATTGTTAGGGCCACTTTGGATAAACGAGTTCTCCCAGACATGCTCTGTTTGTTCTGGACATATTTCAAGATTATTTTATATTTGCCTAGGGTTTGCAGTCATCTTGTAACTCTAACACAAATCCACTGGGGTGCACAGGCTCAGCAGGTCTAATACCTTTAGAAATATGGCAGCCCTAATTACAGCTTCTGGCAGGTGGGTTGCTTACAAATTGAAGGTCCCTCTCAACTTCCTGCATATTTATACGTATCTGATTAATGAATAACCATAGGTAGTTGTAGGACTGCAATTGAAACTGCAAAGGACTTGCAAATGGCCTGAGTAATTTTAAAAGAGGCCACATCAACCTGTTCTAAGTCCCCTTGTTTCATTTTGTCATACTAGAAAGCTGCAGTAGTTACTCCCTCCAGTGTCCTGGTGTGATGGCTGCATAATTCACTAATATATTATTACCATGTGACTCCTTGCTGGAAATCAACTGTTTCTAGCCAAATAATACAGCTGGATGTACCATCTTAAGGGTAAGGGAGAAAAAATCAAAACAAAATCAACAGAAGTGTCCCTCCACAAATTATCTATTATGTCTAGAAGTTTCTTTAGGTTGCTACTCCCTGAGGAACTTCCTTCAAGTTTTTGAGATGGTGGTCAACCAGGACAAGTCTATTCAACTTCTACCAGAAAAAGCCAAAATCTCTTCACACAGTTTGGATAAGTCTGCAGGCTAACTGGAGACAAAACAACCCTGCTGTTACAGTCTGTTCTTTCAGAGAGAAAAAAAAAATATTCTCAGTACCTGATTTACATAGGTAGTCACACCCAAACCCCAGATCTTGATGAAGATCACTTATCACTCCAGTTTTCTGGTATCTAAGCATCTTTCCTTAAATTTGTTTTCTTCTGCTGTGGCTGTTTTTGATGCTTTTCATGAAAGATTCTCTTGTCTTAATTTCCAATGACACTAAGACAATAAAGAATAATGTGAAGAATTTTCACCCAATGTTAAGGATTAATGGCCTAGTTTTCAATTCTCAGTTCATTAAGAACTCCTTCCAAAATAATTCATTTTCTGACGGTTGGGAGGTTTTGGTCTAGTAAAAGGCAGGGGATTTAAAGAAGACCTCTTATGTGAGCCATTTAAAACCAGTCAAAAATAGGCAAAAAGAAAAAATTATATATATATATATATAAATGGAAAACAAACTGGGCCACAGATTTTCAGACTCTTTCAGCTATCATGCAATGCTGTGATGCATATTTCCAGAATTTGTGGGGGTTTTTTTAGTTTTTGATATTGAAAACTGTAATATAAGCATCATGCTACAGTTCTTCACAAAGGAGCCTGTGTGGGGAAAAAAATCAACAAATTAAAAATCTCTAGTCAGGTTACCAAACTTCTCTCTGTCACAAAGAAATGCAGAGAAATTTGCCTATTTGTAAACTTTCTGAGAGAGGTATCAAGGCATTGTTAGAAAGAAGGGCTAGGCAGGAAATAATTTTCATATCCATAAAGATTTGATATTGAAATTATTTTTGCAGCTTCAAAAATAAAATCTCATAGAATCAGAGAAGAGTTTCAGAGGCAAAGGACTTTTTTCCACAAAAAGAAACAGCCAAAACTTCAGTTGTGTTCAACTGAAATGTTTCATTTGACTTAGTTTATCATTACTATATGAAAGAAAAAGCTGTTTCTGACTGGAAAAATCAATGTTTATAATTTTGTTCATAGTAAAGTAGATATTTCTTATTGCACTTGTGATTTATTAGCAAATAATTCATTTAAATGAAACCGCTCATTTTCTGAAATTCTTACAGCAAATCAGCATTTTCCCTTGAAAGAGATAACGGAGAATTCCCATCCAACCACACTGAAGTATGTTCCTCTATCTTCAAGCGTGGCTTAAGAAGCATTGACTTTTCACCTAAGAAATTATTGAACCTTATGGATCTCATTCTTGACTCTCTTTCAAATAGTTAGAATCAGAAAAACACCTCAGGAGAGCATTATTTCCCACAAATCACCTTTTTGAAATGTTACATGAAACAATGGGGAATGTCCTAATCTCAGGAGTGGCATCCTCTGTAAGTATGAACTGAAGCTGTACTTCTGTAGACATAAACAAGAACTCCAAATTCCACCACCACCACCTAACTACAACTATTACCCCTGCTGAATTGTTCCCATGTAAGAGTCAAGTGGTATCACAGGTCATCTGTTCCCTGAGTCATCCTCAGTATAAAGTATTCCTAATGTTGAAAACTCTCTATTTTCTACCTTAAGTAAAAGAAAGGAGGGCAGGAAAAAAAAAAAAAAAAAAAAAAAAAAAAAAAAAAAAAAACCAGCTTATTTTTCTACTTTTTTTGTAAGTAACCTTGAATCAGAAGTTTGCAGTTTGCGTCTGTATATCTCATCAAGAATATATGTCATTTCTCTAAATAGGCATCATATATCTCAATAGTAGGGTCAGTTACCCACCCCTACCCCCTCACAGTAGCTGATCTATCAAGTTAAATCACAGGCTTTTTGATATAAGTGTCAATGTAGATCTGACACTAAAAAAATAACAGTGGGGCAGAAAAACAGTAAACAAGGCAGAAAAAAAAATTAACTCCTTAGGCTCTCAGGTTACTAAAATCCAGAGAGGCTGGTGCACAATTCATGCAGTGATGAGTATATTTTAGTTCAACTATTTTGAATGCTTGCACAGTTTTTCATGAATTTATCTTCCCTTTCCTTTTCAGACCTCTTGAACTACATATTGTCTTTCTTTTCTTGTTCTTCTCTGAGAACTTCACTGCTTCACCTTCCACATAACCTCTTCTTCTCTGATGGACGCCATTCCCTGTCACAATCATATTTTTCTCCAAATTAAAAAAGCTCAAAATACAATGTTCCCAGAGGCATTTAAAAACAGCAGCATCTGCTAAAACAAAGAAGGCTGGAGGAATCAATAAGACTGAAACTTGACTTGATCAGAAGATTTTCTAGTAGGAGTTTTTTCCACAAATTCAACATTTAAGTGTTTAATGGAAACAAATGTCCAAGTTCCAAGTAGTACAAAACATTCAAAGGAAGATAATAGGAGACCAGAGCTTTGTCCTCATAAGAGCCACCAGCCCAGAACTAGGAAATTCATGTCTGTACAAGATAAGGCATCTCCAGCTCTGCTCCAGTGACTAAGGACCTGTTCAAAATGCAAGAGCTCCTGCAGAAAAGGCTGAGACCCCATATGTGATGCAGTGGGGAACAGCCAACACCATGACTTTTTGGGTGCGTCCCTGGCACTCCTTCAGCCCTGAGTGGGCAGGACAAGTAGCACAGCATGTTTCGTCCCTATCCCGTTGTCCCACCTCCCTGGGTTCCACACAGCCCTCATCTGTATGCCTGTGAGTACAGATGATGCTCACCAGTTCCATCCTCCAAGCCTCACTTGGGCATAACTGTTCAGAAGGTGACACAGGTCTAAAGAGGGCTGGGAGCACACTCATAATCCACCAGCATGGACAACAACAACACACCACTACACTAACTCTGACCTGGCCTCTCCTACCAGCCACTGAGTCTGAGGCCCTTTGTCTCATGCAGGAATCCTGCTCTTTATATGCTGCATGGTGGTTCACTCCAAAGAGGAAGGGTCCAGCTTTCTCAAGTGCTGTGTATAAGAGCATCTCAAAGACCAGATGCTATTTCCAAAAACTGTGTCTATGTGTAGCATCCAGATTTTTGTTACAAACGATTTGGACTTCATCCCAATACAAAAGAAGTGGGGGAGAAGTACATACTCTCTAAAACTTTGAAGTTGAATTTTCTTGGTCATATTTAGTAATGTGTTCCTGCAGAAATACTACGGTGCATTTAAACTCCAGTCTGCTTCCTTCAAAGTCAGCACCTTACTCCTGACAGCAGCTACACAAGATCACTGCACTGCAAAGCTGTGCCAAGCATCAGTCTTACTTCAGTACATGGCACATAAAATGCTACTGGCTTGGCTACAGAGATGACAACACTCATTCTGTCTCTGTTAGAGGATATCTCCACACTCAGGAAGATGACAAAACCGAGCATATATTCAAAGGTCCTTGAATAGAACAAAAGTAAGATTATTTTTTACTTCAGCCTAAAAAACCTAGTCTATAAAAAACACCTTTTCCTCTGAAAAAAGCATTGAGTTTGCAGCTGTCACGGTAAGCTTTATACCATGAGCTCTAGTGTTGCTCTGGAGGAAGGGCTTGCTTTATCCATCAGCTTGGAAGTAAAGTGGGATGTGATGGACAGTGCAGTCACAAAGAGCACTGTAATAGGGGAACATGGAAAGAAAAGGACCCTGAGAAGGGGCACATGTTAGGTCTCCTTGACATATTCTTTTGGTTTAACAGTAAGTGTTTTACTGTTCTCAACAGTGTTTATGTCCCAAACATTAACAATCTCCCTACAGAGAACTTATGAAGTACACACAGACTTAGAAGAGGAAATGTATTATGTAGCTTTATATGTATTAAATGTAGCTTTAGATGCCAGGCCTTCAATGGATGGCTCCAGCCCCAGATTAGAGTGGTCTGCAAGAATGTCTCTGGAGAACGCCTTCCAGTATTGCTGTCCTGCTCATTTTCCCTGCAGACTCCTCCATTTCAGGAAGATCCTCTTTGGGAAGCATTCACAGCATCCTTGTTTCCAATTTATTAATTAGAACTAAATAACTGGGCAAAAGTAGAATATGCATATAAACAAACACAATTAGAATAAAGTGTGGAAGTAGCAAATTCGTCTAATGATCAGGTTGATTAAATTACTTCAGATAAACTAACAATTCCTTATAAGCACTGTGCAATGGTTTAGGAAGCCTACAGCCTCGTTTAGCTCTCAGGCTGGAAAATAACAGGGCTTTTATCGGCTCTCAGTGCCAAGTGAGATATTTAAGTTCCAGCCAAATAGCTGGTACAGAGAGTGTCAATTGCTCCCAGGCTGAAGCTAGTGTTGAGACTGCAGCTCTGCTGCCAGCTCCAAGAGTTTATGCAGATTATTGGTTATCCAACACCAGCCAGCCCTTTCTCTCACTTCCCTCTACCCCTCAAAACTTCCAACAATGCATTACAGTGGATTACATCAGAGATATTACAATATTTCAACATGACACAGCTTCTTAAATCTCATATTCAGAAGATTAATTCAATGAAATAGCATGATCTATCATGATTCAGCTGTAGCTAGCTATAGCAAAAATCCTTCTTTACTCACTGTGCTCTGGGAGCTTTTGTCCCACGTGTGCTAGCCAGCAGCTTGCATTTTAAAAATGCAAGAATATTGAAGCAGAGGTATTCCTTAACTTACAGAGATGAGAAAATAAACATGCAAAAGTAGACAAAATCTGGGAGAAGGTTAAGCCAGAAAAAAATTGCAACCTTTTTAATTTAAACGCGCATTTTGGGACCTCACTTTTTTCCCCGCAGAAATGCCTGTCTCATGACAGAAATGGCCATGGGATATTTGTTCTGTGTTTGTGGTCGTTGGACATTAATCTGGTTTTAGACTAGTAACACTTTGTTACTATCAAAATCCTTCCCCTACTGAAATTGGGGTTTCAGCTGCTGTGCAAGGTTCAATTTCTGGAAGCATAAACTACACAGAACAGTGAACATGGCCATGCATCAGAGAGCAGAATCCAGTGCTATCCTCCACATACTCCTGAGAACTGTGCTTTAGTTACACTAAACTCTCCAAGAGCTAAAAGAAGAGTTTATATGAAAGAATTAATGATATCCCATTTAACATGAACCTAGGAATCTAGAAGACAGTTACAGAATCTTGGCAAATCACACTAGATTAATGTATTTGAACTGGTGCCTAAAATGTTCAGATCAATGTCTTGGGTTTTTGGTCGACAGCTTTTTCCCCTTCAAACTGACAGAGGTCACGGTACATGCAGTTCATCATTTCAAGGCATAAGAATTAGGCTTTGACTAATTGGAAGATTTGCCTGTTATTTAAATGAAACTTGTTTGCAGTTTCATCATCCATGTGGAATCCAGAAAGGCATCAGACTATCCCATCAATTTAGTTAGCAAAGAATAAATGAATAAATAGGCTGACAATTTTCTCCCCTGGGACTTACACTGTCACTACATTGTTTCTCCATTATTAATTACCTATGTAAAAATAATTCACTGTACAGCAGTATATACTCTGTGCTGTAAATGACTGGATCAGGTGCCTTTCTGCTTGTCTTTCTCTGTGCATTCAATTCTCTTGGTGTCAGCAAGTGATGCTCAACAGTGCATGCACCAAGGGAAGAAAGGGAAAATCAAGTTGCAGACATCAAAGGGTTACAGCCTACATTTTTTTTGGATGTGCACAGTAATAGGGTTAGTTCTTTCCTATTTTGTATGAAAGACTCATTTACAGCTGCTGCTCTGCTTCAGAGGTTTGGATTCAGACTCTCTTGCAAGCAGTTTGTGTGCAAGGCAGAGATGTAATATGTTAGCAGATGTCACTGACAGGTCAAGGAGTCCTTCAAATGCTAGAAGCCCACAGATCCCCTAATGAAAAGGGGCAGGAGAGAAGCCAAACACACTTCTTTGAGACAGAATTTTTTTTTCAAATATTTTACAAGTGTTTGCTTTGCATTAAAAAAAAAAAATCTTGACACAATTTTGTGGAGTAAAAACTTAAGTATTTGTTTATTTTCAGTAAGCCAATACTCTGCAGATTTCTTTCACTTAACCAGAGAGAGAGGGAAGGAAAAGGGCAGATGGGGGAATTCAGGACTTTCCTATTATTAAACTTCAGATTTTCATCCACCCTTCACCTAAGTGTCAGAGGAACAGGTAAATTCATCTCCATCCATTGCACAATCAGGTCTATCCCAAATCCTTTTCTTATGTATCATCTGAGTAATTTTTTTAGGATCATTCAAATAATGTCACATTTCATTTGTGTCTTACAGACTTTGTCATGTGCTTTTTATCTCCTCTGCTGCAGTATTATTAATCCTTTCAAACTTGCAAAAACTAAGTCAAAGAAGAAATTCAGTCTTCTGAGTCCTATGTCCCAAAGGGCTCTCATAATTTCAGCTCCAGCCCTATGTAATTTCAAAGCCACTCCACTGACTCTTCCAAGCAACAATTCCTTCACAGCCAAAATTTTTGAAAGGGTTCAGACATCCAGTCTCTCTGAAAATGCTACCAATAAGCCAGGAGAAACACTTTGAGTATTCCCATGAGGATGAGATAGGTTATTTTTTCTTATAGCCCTCTCCTGTATTCTGTAGAAGAATGGTGCTGTCTTTAAAGCACTCTTCAGACAAAGATGCGGCTTTGGGGAACATACCAGTAAAAATTTGTGTTCCCATTGGGCTTTTTCTATAGCAGAGTGCACTTTTCAGCATCTTGTATATTATCTGCTCCCTGCATAAAGGAATTCTAAACTAAATTCCTTGCGGGACCTCCCTCCACATAATGCAAAACTCTAATTTGTGCCCTCTGCTTCTTGCATTTGACAGAGATTCAAACTGTCTGGTGTCAACCATTCTTCCTATTCCCTCAAGATCTTCACGGAGCAAAATGATCTCACCTCTCAGTCTTCTCTTTCAACAGTGTACAGCCCTTGTTTCTTTGGTATATTTGGGACAACTAATTTCCTCCATCTCTCCATTATTCTGCTTGCTCTTGCTATATCTTTGTCTATCACTATAATAATTCTTTAATCTCAATTGATCAGAAATTAGGATAGGTACAGGCATGGTCTGTGCAGTACTAAAGGGGGTAATTGCTAGAAACTTAAACCCACTACGTAATAATTGCAAAGATCTCTATGAATTTCTACACATTTATGCACCAATTTTAATTTTTCAAATTTCTTCTGCTGCCCATGAATTAAATTTTCCTGAACTGCATTTCTGCATATATATGATATTTCAGGGTCTGATCCTCTGTTCTGTCCAGCTCCTCATTAGTTTTATCTAGGTCATTCATCTTCCCATTCACACATGTAGTTTCTTTGTAGTGGCAGTGCTTCCTATTTCTGCATTATCTGCAAATATTTTTGCTTTATAGTATTTTCATTTTTCTTAGGCTTCAGATAAATAGTCTGAATGACAGTAACAAATCTAGTCCAGTTCTTGTCCATGTAGTACTCTGCTCCTCCATTCAGGTCACACCAAAGCAGTAGGATCTCTCTGTAGTCTCCAGTGAGGCCACCCCTTAATCCATCCAAGCACATCACCCCCTGTGCCATACCGCTGACCTCGCACATTAGCCTTTTTGCATTTGTTGCTGTTGCAAAAGCATGATGAGGCCTGCATAAATTATATCTCCAGCTGCCTCTTGCCAGTTCTTTGCACTCTTGCCTCAAAACAAAAATTATATCAGCTGGTTAAGAGAGGATCATCTCCCTGTTAATCTGTGTGCATCCCAATTGATCAAATAATATCTCAGTAAGGGACCCTGGATCCTGCCTCTGATGAGTTTTAATAGCATTTTCTCCACCAGTGCCAGCCATATTGTCATCTGCTTCTTTCTGTCATCTCTGACATAGGAAAGAAATGGCTCAGCACTTAGCAATCTGTGGTACTTTAATACCTATTCTCAAAACAACACAGCATGAGGATTTCAGAAATATTCAGAACAATGGCTTGACGATAAGAGATCCAGGGTACACATCACATGAATACCACTTTTCAAAATGACACAGCATGAGGATTTCAGAAACACTTAGCTCCTCCTGCTCCTTGAGGATCAGTACAACATACCCTGTTGATAGAGCAAATCAGCCAAGAAGAGTTTCATGTAAAGGAACGCTGATTTTTTGACAGGTCTTTTTGCACATGCACACCTCAGAAACTTTAAGCCTCCTGGAACAATTTGCCAGTCATAATTCCTTATTCATAAAATCCTATAAGAAACCTTTCCAAGCTCCCTACTTTTTTTCTTCTCCATGCTGAGAGCATGATCTCAAAGCATCCTCTTATATGAGGATACTTTGAAATGGTGAGGGCTATGGTACACATTGCTATATGACATGAAATGTCCTATAGTATGCAAAAAAGGGTAAACCCACAAACCTCCCATTTCCATTCTGGAGGGAAACAGTGATGACAAACAAAAGTTGTGTTGGTGATACTGTTTGGTCTTGTGCTACTGCTCATCTACTGCGTTGGCAGCCTGTCCCAGGAGAGCCCCCACAGAGCCAGAGTTTGTCACGAGTTGGGGCAGAGCTCATGCAGGCAGTGGGCTGGTTTCGGCTGCATCCTTCCGCCCCAGCTGCAAAGGAAACTTGTTCACACTTCCAAATACACAGGGCTGCCATCTGCTGAGGTGAGGAATGATGAGTCACTGTCCATCCTGATACAAGTCTTGGGGCAGTAAATTCCACCTTTGAGTTTAGCCTGTTTTCTTTGACCCCTAGGAAGAGGAGTTTCAGCAGTCTGAAAAATACAAAAAGGCTTTGGCTTGGAAAAGACATGAGTGACAGGGAGTTTCTACCCTCAGTTGTGATGTCCACATTCTCTTTACACGACCAGTGTTTCCCTCCAGCTGGGAGCTGGTCCTCCAGTCTGTTGAAAAAGTATGTGGTTTGCAGTAGCTTATAGCGAACATGCCTCGTATTGAGCACAATACAGCTTTGATTGGCCTGCTCTTGCTTGACATCTTCTCTTCTTTTGCTGTACTGATCTCCAGGAGAGAGGAGTGTCAAAAAAAAAGAAAAAAAAAAAAAGCACTTCTGAGTAGGGTGATTTCTCCAGGCTAAATCCATTCAGGATGAGCCCCTGCACAACACGGTCTGATTAAAACTCCCTTAAGAGTATTGTGTGAAGTGACTAATTCAGAGAGCTTCACAATGTTTACGAAGCTGGGGTCCCATATCTGAAACAAACCCCTACTTTTATCTATCACAGGGGCTTTTTGGTTCTGACTATTGCTTTCTCTGTGTAGGTTTTATATTTTTCTAGCACTAATGGCAGCAATGTCTGCACAGTTGTATTTAAAGTTGTATCAAAGATATCCAATAATGAGCGCACACTTACAGGGAATTTCAAAGCCATCTCTAAAATATAATTTGGGGCTGAAACTCAGCAAGCAGAATCTCATCCCAGAAGCAAATTCTTTTGTAACATTAAGGGGATCGGGGGTGAGGGGGAGAGGGAAGAGAGAAAATTGCTGTGAAGGTGAACAAAAAAGTGCTTTGTGGGGAAGTGAAGAGACTACCTTCAAAGAGCTTAGAATCCCAAATATTGAAGAGAATATGTGTGTAGACTTAAATCTGACAGACAATTTTCCCTTTGAAAGTCAGTTCCTGCTTAAGTTCATATTGAGTGTCAAGTGTTTGCCCTTCAAATGAAGCCGAGTACTCATTTTCGAAGGCCTGCTCTTCACCACAAGCACTAACTTTGCTCATAATTAGTTAATTGTGTGCAAACTCCATCTATTAAAAAAACCCATAAGTGGGCTCTGAGCAGAAAGTCATATTCAGTTTTCTCACTTCCCACTCTTTTGGAGAGCCCCTGCATGAGGCTGGAGTATCTGATTTATTCAGGAGTTCTGATCAAGGAGCTCATGCTGGAACAGTGTGGACAATTAAGAAATACAAATCCCTTATCACTATCAGTTCTGATGGCGAAAAAGCAAAAGGCACCACAATTCTTCTCCCTTGACTCCTTCTGATGTTACAAAGAGAGATTCATGACCCAGTACTTGTGCACACCAAAATAAGACCCAAACAAAACCACGGTAATGACTGTGAGCCTGTGAGTCCCTTCCCTTACTTTTGAAGCCACACTTTGCCTGAGAAAAACAAAGAGCCCAAACCACAATAACAATAAACAGAAATGGAAATGTGAAGAAGCACCCAAGTAAAGCCACATCAGGACAAAATTAACAGATCACTATGGGGGACTTTTATGCATGCTGGTTTGACTGGCAAAAGAAGATGCAGAAGGGCTTAATCAGTTAACAACAGCAGCAGATGGCCAAATGGTGTTGGCCAAGAAGTCAACGAGACTGCACTTCCCATATGGAGAGGTGTGTGGAATCAGGCCTTCAGCAGGTAATACTTTGATACTTGGGAGGCAGGCAGCTGTGCCCAGCTGTGTCCACGGCAGGAGCATAGGAGCAGCCTTTCCCATGCTGATCAAGAGCAGCACTTGCTGGAGTTTAGCAGAGCAACGATTTCACTGCCCTTTTCTCCCTGCAAGTGCCAGACATATTGCTACAACTGTTCCACACACAGAGGCAAACAGGGAAAAAGTTGTTTTCCCAAAGAGGACCATTTTGCCTCAGCCAAAATAAAAACGAACCATTGGATAGACTTCCCATCTATATTGCAAAACAGAGAGCAAACTCTTGGTTAGGACCATGCCAACCATCTCTAATGCACTTCCACACACTTTCAGTTCAGGATTAGAGCCAGATGCCACTGCTGCGATGGATGGCAGCACCTATGACTCCTGGCAGAGATTGCTCCATGAGAGGATGGACCAGGCAGCAAGTAAGGCCTGCCCCTTGCCCACAGAGCTGCACTCTCTGACAGCTGCCAAGACCCTTTCCGCAAACAGGGAATTAGGTTTCACAGGCTCCTATGAGTTCAGTATTGCATCTATTCTGAGAAATTGATTATATCCAGGCCAAGGAGAGCAAGGCAAAAACATGCCTGGAGATCTGCCCAAGGTCACATCATTAATCTATTGGAGAGCTTGAAAGGGAGGAGAGATAGATCTGCTGGCTCCTACTCCTTTGATTAATAACCAAACCGACATGTCCCCTCTACGCCCTGGTGTAAATCTAAGTTAATTAAACCAACTTTGTGTGTGAACATTATTAAATCAGTTGAAATGTGGCTAATATCAGATTAACTTGCACCTGCAGATGCAGAACCACCAGTCAAACTGCCACAACCTGTTTTGAAACAAAAATGCATGAAGCTCCACAGTGGTCCCACCACCCCATCTGCTTTCGTGTTGAATGACCCCTCTGCAGACCAGTGCTTTGATAGCCCTGGGAAAAGCTGCGCATGGCACAAGGAAGGTAAGAAAAGAAAGGCTAGGCTAGGCCTAGTGATGTGGGGCTAATACAGGAGGATGTAACTGGCAGCTCTGTTTTCAGTTGGAATCATTATCTCTGCAAAATATACAATATTGTAGCTGTAATTATTAGGAATTGGGATTATCTATTCAAACAGTTGAGTAGCCTGGAGAAGTAAGACGTGGAGAGAGACACAGTGTCTCTAATTAAACCAGCTGACCTAGTTGGGAGAAAAAAAAAAAAAACTATGGCTCTCATCAGCCCTTCTTTGCATCCAAAATTAAAGCCACAGAGTTTGAGCTAAGAGCAGGCTAGAAACAATTGCTCTGAGTGTTCAGCCTTCTGCAAAGCTACTCAGCAGAGTCATGATTTGCATGTGGTACAGAGTGTGTACAGGTACCTGAATCTCACTATACCTCCTTGTTTGCTTTGTGTTATATTGCCTAAAACAACAACAATGAGAAAATGCAACCAAGCCCCGTCTTACTCATTTCAAACATTGTCATGTCATGGCAGCTGCTCAGGCTTGACCATCACCACTTAGCTTTTGGGTCAATGTTTCCTGGCTATGCTGATATGCCTTGTGGCTTAATTACAAAGGAAGCAGTGACTACTTTGAAGAGAAGTTCATTTGAGGAATTCAGTTTTGAAAGGAGCCTGGCTTATAGAAGCACTTGAAAGAAAACACCAGGTGCCAAGTGATTTGGTCTAGAGGCTCTATTTTCCTGGATGTGGGCAAAACACAGAAGGGAAGCCAAGAGAAAGTCACATCACTGCTCAGCATCATTCGTTGCTCACTCCTTTACACTGAAGATCCTTGTGGGTAGAAATTAGGTTCCCATCAGAGATAGGTATTGCCAGAATTAGCAGGAAAAAAGTCTGGTCTTGCCATCAGAGGCTCATTAGCATACAAAATGTCTCTGTAAGTGAGAATTGTGTCAATCACAGATGCTGTGCTCCATTGTCTTCAGCACTGCTGTGCACAGGCAGAACAGTTCACACACCCTTACTCCGGGGTAATTCACACTCAGCTCATTGCAGTGTTGAGGAGAGAAAGACCAGAGAGCAAGGGGTTGTGTAGGAAGAAAGTGCTAAAACTTTATGCAAATTATACTCTACAAGCGTGAAAAACAACTAGATGGAAGCAAAAATCAAGATAAATAGGGGGAGGAGAATGGTTAATTACCTTGCACTTTGCAAGGACTGTGTTAGCCTCAGATAGGCTCTCATCAGTGTGGGATAGATAATTCCCAACAATATCACCACAGTGCTCTCAGAAAGATAACGCTGAAAAGGGAAACCAATTTTAAGGAAAACAACGTTATTTAAAAAGACAGAGATTTCACTGTACGGTCATTTTGAAGTGGGCAAATTAACAATTAAAAAGATTCTCATGTGCCGTAATCTCTGATTGTTTTATTTTAATAGCTATCTCAGTAGAGAAGATTCTCTTCAGTAACTAGAGATCTCATTTCTGCTAATTTTGTGAAACTCTAAAGGAGTCACTGATGTTCATTTGTAACTTGCCGCACACCCCCTCCCCCATCATTGCTGCTTCTAAGAATATGTCTCTAGAAAGCACACTGATTATCAGTGGAATTTCTCTACTTACTGTAAGCTCTTGCTGTCCAAATTATAACTGCTGACCATTTAGAAAGTGGCCAGGAGAATGCATAACAGATATGGCAGAAAACTTTTCCCAGCTGTGCTCCACACCACCTCACCATCTGGAAGGACCAAGAAAGACAAAAAATGCCTGCACAAATCTGCATCCAGACATCAACTCTCAGGAGGACAAATTTCAGCTTCTCTGACTCTCCAGTACAACATCATCTGAGGACCTTGATGCATTTTAATAAAAAAGCCTCCATGCACTTACATATCATTTAAGCTTAAAGGAGCTGAGAGGTAAAGTCAGACCTTTATAGGTGTTAGCTGCTTCAGAAGACTCATGGGAGTATAGACCTAAGTGTTTACTCATGTTCACACATGAAATCTAGGGTGGAATCAGAAATGGAACATCTCTTGCCAGAGGAGCACATTAATAGGTTAACATTAAAACATCCATCTTTTCTAATGGTGATACTTATTTCCACAAACCTTCTCCCAGGAGAGTGTTACAGCAGCAGAGAGATATTGGGAACAAGCCTTTGCTTTGCAGCAAAAGCAGCCCATCTAAAAAAGATATGTACTTCTGAAGAGTTAAAAGAAGGGGGAACCCCACAACCTCTTAAAGTAAATACAAAAATCTACAGATACATACACATTCACAGACTAGAATACTGTTCATTTATGAACATGACCACTAGTGGCAGAGCCAACACAGAGTATGTTTAGAAACCAGTGGAAAGGTGGGTATGTGTCACATTCTGTTCAGAAATGGTCACTTTACCTCTGCAACGAGCTAAATACATTCATTAATAAAGGGTTAAAGGAATAACTGACATACAGCTTTCTAGGCTGGTTACAGCCATCCCATACACATGATTTTGATTTTTTTGCTTCTCACTTTGAAACTTGGCCTCACTGCTCTGTCTTCTGTTATGCAGAATGCTAATTATCCTGCAGAAATGATACTGCAAGGTTCTGGGTATACCTGTGCTATGACTTCGGGGCATGGGTTTCAGTGCTTTAGACATCGTTAGGGCAAGTCAAAGTTTTATCTGAAACTTTATAACATGAAAAATTACTGTCTCCTTAGAAATAAATTATTTCTCATACATTTTTCATTTTATAATTTTTTGGAGTTGTCAAGTAAAACAATTTTTCACTTTTCCTGTTTTGGGACTTCTCTATTCCTTTTTCCTCTCCACTTTTTTTTTTTCATCGGAGCAAGGAAAATGGGCAGATAAAACTAACATTTAAAAATACTTAAAAAGTGGTGAGAGAAATAACTAAAAAATATCCAAAAGCTACAACAAACCAGTCAAAATTTTCTTTGTACATAATTTTAAGAAACTGAGTTTTTATATTTTTTAATATTTATATTATACACATTGCCTCTTTTTTGGCAGCTCTGATCATAGTACGTGTTCTCCAGACTACAAAAGCATTAAACCAGTGTTTACTACAAAGCTTGTAACTGAGGACAGTTTCCTAGCAAACCCATTGAAGAGACAGTTTCCTAGCAATCCCATTGAAAGAAATGTTTTTCTCCATTCCGATCAAAAAGATGAAATCCATATGTCCACTAGAAATGTACATATCCTTATGAGCTCAAGGAAAATGAATCTAGGTATATTTTTTAAATTGCTCTTTTTTTACCCTTTCATAATTTATTGTCAGAGAATTAGGAACAGAAGAAGAAATAAAATACAAAAAGCAGCTAAGGATCACAAAATATCTTACAGAAGCCGATTGGAATAACTTTATCCCCTTCTACAAATGAAGCTGTTGAAGTACAGACAAGAAAAGCAGTACAGTGGAGTTAGTGACTGTCCATGTTTCTTAATTCCTGCCACTATTTGCTGTCCATTAAACCTCATCTGTAGACAGTGTTCAGGACTGGATGGAAGAAGCACCCCTTGCCATTCTTCCAACTAGGCCAGAAATGTAAACAAGTTATGCCTCCTGGGAACTTGCTTCTACTGGAAGAAGCCTTTCCGATTTGGAAGGATCAGAAATATGATTGGAATTTTCACCCCAAGCAAGAATAGCCAACAAATCTGACATTGTACCAGTTCTGGGCATTGTTTTTCTGACCCTTGGAGCACAGGACAAGTCTCAGTATCCATCTACTTAGACCACAGTGCTGTAGTCAGATCCCCAAATAAGAGGATCCACAGTTTTGCCCAAGACCTAGAAAACTGGCTGGCCTATAATCCAAATTTTTTTTTTTCAGAGAGACTTTGTATGCTAATTCATTCCTTGTAGCTCCAATTCTACACCAAAAATCTGCGGACAATAATCATTCTCCTGGTAATGAAAAATAGTTTGCAATTCCCCCAGAATGAGCCCAGCAGGAGAGCCAGGTATTATTAGCACCACCTGTCAGGCTAACTTTATGTGCCTGCAAGCCCAAGAACAAGCAGTGATGCCAACACACTACCATTTTTCTAAAATGTGTGCCTCTGAAACTCTAGTGTGCTCCCCTGCTTAGATGGAAATAACTTTGGAGAAATAAATGTTCTGGTAAACAGGGGACCGTGCCTGAATTCATCACATCTTAGTAGCTAAGACACTTCCTGATATCCAGTCTATTTATATTGCCTTCAGATATCCAAACCCATAGCATTACAGAATCACCTCTTCATAGGGGACATACACATTACCCTCAAAGGGAGAAGTCAGATTTGACAATCGGGTCATACAAAGGTTTTGAAGCACTTTTTCCACCTCATTCAGAAATCCAGATACAACAGCCAGCTCTCAAGGCCATTGCTTGGCTTTGAGACATGCCCTGAAGAGCTACAGTAGGTCCAGAAATCAATGAATAGCTTGAACCGCAACATAAACACACTATAGGCTTTTTTCACTTGTGACAGCTATATTGAGGATAATTTCATGTTACTTAAGTACTTCAGAACAATCATGTGTGAGAGGATGCAATAATGTGAGAATTGTTTATACAAAACCACAGAGCCCATTTCAGCACTGTAGGATACGCAGCAAGTTTTGCTCTTTTTTGATGAGTAATGTTGCAAGCCAAGCAAAGCTGCAGTTCCTACAGCTATATTGTGTATGGATATGCCAAGTAAATAGCACTGGTGGGAGTGATGGGTGGTTTCAGGAATGTGTAGCAATCTCCCACTTGAACTGGGCAGGGGGAAATTTTGGGTCATTCAGAAGCAGGGAGGAAAATGGGACACAGTGAAGAACAGAGCAAGAAGACTTTACCGATCCCTGGTGTTTCCAACCTTCAAGTTCAACAGGGATTTCCCCTCTCTCCCCATGTGTGGGGGACCCTGGGAACCCAAGGTACAGCAGGCCACTTTAAGGCATGGCCCATGGAAAATTTCAGCCCCCTTGGAAAAGCCAGCAGGATCTGATTAACTGAGCGAGAAAGGTGAAAATGTGTGTGTCACCCGTGCTAACCTTGCTCTTGTATTTATATCTCCTACATGCACCTATCAGCAGGAAATCTCTTTTGCTACTGTACAAAAGAAATTTCACTCTGCTTTGTGGTTTGTACAGCTTACAGTACGATGATCCTCCCTCAAACAAAGACGAAAACTCTCGTAACTACACTGCTGTGTAGGATTCAAGGAACATTGTGATGTAGGGATATGTTCATCTGTGATACCTGATGGGAAGAGATACATATTTTTATATTTGTAGGATTTCTAAGGCACAATTTGAGAAGGATCTGTTTCTATCAGTTGTTACCAGTCAGCATCCTAAACACATAGAGAGTAAAAGCTGAACAGGATTCCATTAAGGCCTACAGCCCACTCAAGGAATAGGTTTGCAAAGGATACCATTTCAAATTTTACTTTAAAAATCCTACTTATTTCTTTTTTATAAAGAATTTTATCTCCACTATTAGCTCTAGGTCAAAGGTTTTGTTTGAAAATTTGAAATTAAAGAGAGAATAACTAGATGAGGTGATGAAATTCATCAAGTCACTCATTCAAAATGTTTCTGAGGTGAAAAGCTGCATCCCACCGTTCCTCAATGCAGCATTGCACACTAACCTGACAAGTATATGGTGCACACAGCAGTCCCTTATTGCTCAATTTCATTTCCCTACAGTGTCTGGTTAGCAAGCAATAGCCAGGAGATGCCATCCTCCTTAATTCAGTGAGAGTTACAAAGCAAATTCTCCTCCCTTTATGTCTTGATTTTAAGGCAAAATCCTTCAACTCCAATCAGACTAACTGTTCACAAGACACTTTGATCCCCAGCATGTACTCCCAACACATGCTGAATAATGCCAGATTTTGCTCCCATAAACAAATCCCAACAAGTGCCACTGTACTGTCTCCAGTCTTGTCTGGCAGTAGTCAGCCCAGGCAGGATCTGAGAGAGTCGTTTCACTTCACACACAGCTCTCAGTGAATGCCACCATCTGCTTTTAGGTGGTTAAACAACCTCTACATTGGGTCTGAAAATATCCATCAAATCCTGCAGCTTCTGACATGGGATAATTTCAGCTTTCTGCTATACCAGCCTTGGCCAACTGTGATACACTTGCTCTAGACTTACACGAGTGGGAAAGGAAAGTCTGATCTATGGTTTCCTCAGGGCTCAGAAGGGCTCAGGGCCAATGATCCTTCTGCATACCAGGCCCCATGCACAGACCCTCATGCCCTAAATTGCACCAACAGTGTACAGGAGCACATGGTGACCTGGGTCCTTCAGTTTACCCAAGTGTGCAAAAAAATGCAAAGAGCAAGGTGGGGCAGGGAATATTTTTAACCTACATCAGCTTCATCTCCCAATTTCAGCCTATGGCCTGAAAACTCCATCCAGCCTATGGAGGAACAGATACAGAACAGCAGAGACATCCAAAATATTAATTCCTGCTATATCCAAAAATACAATACTGATGACAGTTGGTTATCATACATGAGAACAAGAGATGATACAGACACAGTAACCCTGATATCATTTTCCAGTATTACTGAAGAGTGAATTATGAAAAAGATGCCTGGGCATCATTATTCTCCAGATGAAGAAATCACATACTATATCCAAAACTAGGCTTCTGCAGCGATCTTCAGACTTTTCAGACCAGATTTGTGTTTTATTTTCTAGCTTTTTTTGCTGCAGACAGGTGACAAAGCCTGCATGACCAGAGTTACAACACAGATGTGGTTGTTTATGGTACTTTTCAGCAGATGCAAGGGTTACTTAAAGGCATCAGCTTTACCCCAGAAGAGCTGCAGAAATTAGGACTGGATTCTTTTCAGGAATTTAGAGGGTATAAATATCCACAGGCAACAGGTATTTATTTCTATGCCTGTAGGTAAAAACAAGTGGTAATAGTAATTGCAAAGCAATACATTTCTAATTGCAATAGATCATATCCTTCAAGGCTAGACTTCGAGATTAGTTTCTGAGTCCTGAAGCATACTAAACAGTTCTTCTAGCAAGATGCAGTATGCTTTCAGAAACATAAAAGAAGGAAGTATACAATACCTGGTTAGAAACACACACACATGGAAATGAGTTTAACACTTCCACAGACCAGCTATAGAGGCTTGCTCAGATAAAATCCAAGTGAAGAAAAATGTGTTGTTTTAAATGTTGCAGACTGTACGGCATTTCCCACTGTACCTCCATTTCATCACCAGACACGAGACAGAATTGGCCTCCTGGCGCAATGATGCACAGAGAAACAGCCACAGCACAGATGCTGCCCTGTGCAGTCACCACACACAGACTTTGCTGACAGCTGTATGACAGGCAGAGCCCACTGCCAGCACAAGCTCAGATCAGACTGCAAGGGCTCACTCGCTAAGCCAGGGGCACCTGTACTCTCCATGGACCACTTCTAGAAAAAACATAGACCTGAAGCATAATTATAAACTTGTACAATCTGCTTTTATGTTTTTGTAAAGGTTATTAAATCAGTAGTCCATTTCCAAAAACCCCAGGAGAAAGACTCCTTAAGAATCTATTTATTATTCAGTTTTATCCTACAATTGCATGCCTTATACACCTTACTAGGACTTTCACCAGGGCTATCATCTGAGGTTCTCATTTAATTACTTCTAAGAGTTAAAAAAAATCCTCCTTCTCTTGTGTTTACATCCTCCTGATTTGCCCCTCACACAACTGCTTATTAAGGCAGTTTAGCTAAAATATTTTTGTCCACTTTTGAGTTTTGCTGCACTCCTTCAAACTTTTTTCTGAAGAACCCACTGTCTAGAAAACTGGGATCTTGTAGCAACAATTAACTACGAGAAAACCGTGACTCAACTCCAAAATACTTTATTTTGAAGCACGGGCCTAGTACCACATTTCCCCCTTGCATTCTGTAACATCAGACTGTGCTTCACATGTTGGGAAAGTCCTGAGGTACCAGGCATTTTCCAAGAGAATGAATGGTGAATCACAGCAACTTTTGGCAGAGCCAGAACACAGCTTAGCTGACAGGAGAAAATGAAAATCAACCAACCTGTAACTCCCAGGAAGCACTGACAGATGTGGACTCAAGGGAGAAGGAGGCAAAGACAGTAATAGAGACTAAAGTGGTTTTACTGCCTTACTGGCTTCTGCCTTTGCCCTCTCCTGGCCTTGCCCTGATGTCTCATGTTCCACCCTCATACTGACGGCTCACACTCTCCTGTTGCACACCATTGCAGCCCCTTGCTGCCTCCTCCGGCTCCAAAGGCAAGTTGAAACCAAAGCAACAACTCTGCAAAAGAGTTAGTTTGTGTCAAGGTGTGCATGTGCACACATAGGTGTGTCTGACATACCTTCCCTCATTGGATGCCTCTAACGAGGCCAATCCCTGTTGCAGAACTCAAGGCAAAGGGCATGTCCCTACACAGGGGAGTGAGCGAGGCTAAGCCATCCTGGTCCCTTACAACTACATGAGTAGGGCAGAGTATATCCACTAAAAATGTTTCCATATACACTTCTTAGAGGAAACACCATTTTCTATGGAAAGTACACACTCATTGCAAATTATAAAGGGGTACATCAGCAAAAATCCATTTTTCTGTAACATGGCAGATTTTCACTCAAAAAAATTATTTTGACAAATCTCAGACGAGGCTCTCACTAATTCCTTCAGGTTGTATCTGTTTACCCTGTGGAGTCAGAGTGTCAGTGCACCCTCACATCAACCATATTGCCCTTCTCTGGACCTGGCCCAGCTGTGTGCTCTGGCCAATGTACATGTAGGGCTTCTCGGCAGCTTCCAGACTTCCCAGGGGAACTTTGATGGGGAAATAAGCGTTCTTCCGCTTACTGGTGACATCTAAAGATATGAAGGGAGAAAAATTGGAGGAAAAGGAGACACCAAAACCTTCAGCATGTTGTGTTGGCCCAAGGCAAACAGGAGCCTCCCTTTTGATGCCATCTCTCACGATTCCCTTCCGGACAAAATATCCAGTACACAGATGGACAAAGACATCATGTAATCATGGAGCAACTGGCTCGCCAGTCTGGAACAATGGGTTGTAGTGAATGGGATGACATCAGGCTGGTGACTTGTCACCAGTGGGGTTTCATAGGGCTCCACTTTCATCCTTGTGCTCTTCAACATCTTCACTAACAACTTGAACACAGGACAGGAAGGGATACGCAGCAAGTTCACAGATGACACAAAACTGGAAGGAGCTGTTGACTCCCTCAAGGGCAGGGAGGCCCTGCAGAGAGACCTCAAAAAATTGAGTGCTGGGCAATCACCAACCATATGAAGTTCAACAAAGGAAAATAACAGATTCTGCATCTAGGTAGGATAACCCTGGATGTATGAACAGACTGGGGAATGAGAGGCTGGATAGCAGTGCTGCAGAAATGGCCCCGGGGGTCCTGGTCAGTGGCAAGTTGAACATGAGCCAGCAGTGCCCTGGCATCCAGGAAGGCCAACCCTGTCCTGAGTGGCATCAGGCACAGCATCACAGCCAGGCAATGGAGGGGATTGTCCCCTCTGCTCCACACTGGGGTGGCCTCATCTCTAGTGCTGGGAGCAGTTTTGGGTGCCATAATATAAATAAGAGGGCTGTAAAGCTATTAGAGAGTATCCAAAGCAGAGCCAAGAAGATGGTGAAGGGCCTTGAGGAGAAGCCGTATGAAGAGTGGGCTGAGGTCACTTGGTCTGTTGAGCCTGGAGAAGACTGAGGGGAGACTTCATTGCAGTCTACAGCTTCCTCATAAAGGGATGAGGAGGGGTGGACACTGATGTCTCGTGACCAGTGACAGGACCCAAGGGAATAGCCTGAAGCTATACGAGGGGAGGTTTAGGTTGGATATTAAAAAAAGGTTCTTCACCCACAGGGGGGTTGGGCTGGAACAGGCAACAAGGAAGTGGTCACAACACCAACCTTGGTAGGGTTCAAGAAACATTTGGACAATGCTCTCAGGCACATGGTGTAACTCTTGGGGATGGTCCTGTCCAGGGCCAGAAGCTGGGCTGTATGCTCCTTGTGGGTCATTTCTAACTCAGCATATTTTTTGATTCCCTCAGGAATTACCTCGACAACAAGTGGAAACAGATTGGCCAACAGCTTGGGCAGCATCCATTATCACCATGGGGCAGACGTACTATCACCTTCTCCTCCATGTTCACTTAAATATTAGGCATTACTTTTTTCTCACTCACCATGGCAATTTGCAGATATTAAATTGTACTCAGAAGGGCCTATAAAATACAAGCAAAGACAAATAAGAAACATAGGTCAGAAATTTATCTTTTAAAAAAAAAGGAAAGGAAACAAACTACTATAAAGGCTATGGAATTAAAACAATGTCTTTTCGCAGGTTCATGCTGAGCTCTAGGTGCATGCAACATTTCATGCAAATCAGATGTAATTTACTGTGTGATTTGTTTCTTCAATAAAAAAGTGAGAATATGGAGAACAATAATTTTCCTACATTTTAGCTACACATTTCTCCATAAATAGCATAACTATTATAATGACTTCTCACATGAGCTTGTAGAGTGATTGCCTCTGTGTGAAACACAGGCAGATCATTTCTACATTGTGCTCAGGATGCCTCGGAGTTCAGTCATAAGGGTACGTGTGTATGTGCACAAATACACAAGCACATGTATACTAGAGGTAGCACTATAAACAAGTACATGTACAGCCTGTGGTGTATGCTGTATGACCTGTGTCCCCGTTTGTGTGTGTGTGTGTGCATCCATTTTGTTCCCATTGCTCCCCTTGTCCAGAACCACCACATTCCCCCATATAATGTGGCACTGAACCAGCTCCTGGTGACAAACGTAGGGCTATGGCTACCACAAACTTTCCAAAAGTAAAGACTTTTTCCCTGCAAATGAGAGAGATTTCATCAGTTGCTATGTGGGCACGTAGGAGTTGTCAGATACAAAATTCATCTGTAATTAGCAATACGTGGCAAGCAAATATAATGATGTCAACATAACATGCAGTGCTATTGCTAACCATGGTCATTGCAAGGCATAATTCATTTCCCATTCTTCCTAATATCTCACAACATGAGAGGCAACAAAATGGTCAGCATGATGAGTCCTTCAGTTGAAAAAGGCCTGATTATCAGTCAGTCCTTGAGGTATAAAAGAGGTATTGTATACATGGCATATTGTCATAATGTCCATTCCAAGGTGAAAAGCATAGCATTAATTTTTTTCTCAAAAGCATTTTATTCAAATTACTGGGGTTTATTTTTTTAAAAAATTAATTGGGAAAAGTTAAACTGGGGCTTGAAGTAAAGCAATTTTTGGGGAGAAATACTTGTGTGAATATATCCTAGAAGAAACCTTGCCTACCTGGTTGGAAAACCAGGTACAAAACAGAACAAGATGTAAGGTTCTGAAATGCAGAAGTTGCTTATTTCATCTCTAAAATGGACCTAGAAGTTTAGAGACACACTCACATATACACAAGGTGTATGAGTGACAATTAATTCTTATAATAAGCCTGCATGGAATAAAGAAGTGAGAAAAATAGGCAGATAAATTATAGTGAGCTTTTGATATTATTATATATTAAAGTATTTTATTACAAATACTTCTATGGCACTTACTTAGAAAACCCAGGTTGTGTGAAAGGTTTGGGAGGGGGAAGTTATTTTGGTAAGGTAGAGCAGCTATTTTCCCAGCTGAATAGTAATGGGAGAATAATAAATTCCTGATTGCATTTTCTTGCTTTTTTGACATTGTGTTTTAGATTTGTCATTTGTATATATTAATACATAATCAGCTTTGCAATAAATTCTGTTTGTGAAACCATTTCCTGATGGTCTTGATAGATTTGTACATAGAAACAGAAAGGCAGGCATCAATAAGACAGGCTTATTCAAGATGTAAAAATGAAAAACTTAATCAGAAATACTGGGTTTATTTGTAAGTTTAGGAAAAAAAAAAAAAAAAGAAAAGAAAAAAAAAGGATGAATTTCAAGTTAAACAAGGGACATGAAAAATAAAGCTCCCGACTAACATTTGCTCTGAAGCCAGTATTCCAGTATAATAAAAAAGAGAACATGCTCAGGCAATGAAGAAATATCAATAATGACATTTTCCATGCGGGAGAAGTAAGATAATGTCAAAGAGTCACTGTTGTGCCAGGTCTGCTAAAACCTGACGCATCCTGCTCATATGTATGAGGCCCACAGAAACAGCGCTTGTATCCTTTCAGTGATGAGAGTGACTTTTCCACCACTTCACTCATCATAGTTCCAACAAGTAATGCAAGTTTGCCCCCTTGCCCAAGGATGTCCACTCTGGCTAAAATATATATGATTTCAGACTTGCAGACATCTGGTCTTCTCCACATCCCCACAAATTTGTATTTCTTGATTGAAATCTTGAGAAAACTCATCCAGATAGAGTTAAGGCTTCAAGCCAAGGCATGAGAAAATGATGTCTGCAGGAAGCCTAAATAAGTCAGGAACCTAATAAGTTTCAAATAGACATGTAACTTTTAATTGACTGAAGTAAAAGTGAATCTCATCCTAAATTCTCAGTGCCGCATCAGGAACAATCCTGTAGCCCCTGGAGACCTTTAAAGGTGCTATGAGGTCCTCAATACCCAGTACCTTGGCATCTCCTGTCAGGAGCTCATGGCTCCATGGCTCTCAAAGATGAGAAACCTGTCTGCCACTACCCTATACCAAGCTGGTCAGCACTCCTCTTCTGTTTTCTTATTCTCCCAAACTCTTTTGAGCTCAGAAGCAGAGCAGGGGATACCACTCTGGTTTGAGTTTGGGGCAAATGTGCAGAGCATGAGCCATTTTCCCCTTTGCAGCACTGCTCTGCCAACATACTTGGTGTGATACCTCTCCAAGCAGGGCAGGCCTTTCACTGCCAGAAGCTGAGTCAGCTTTTCTATCATTCACACATTTTGCAAACAGATGAAGATTTTCTTCACTGTCTTTTCCATTTGAAATTTTTCATAAAATCATTTTTTATATGCAGTGCCTGTGAAAAGATTTTGTTGCATGTGTTGAAAATTTGGAGCTCCAGCTCTTCCAATGTCATATCCTGCACACTGCATTTTCCTAGCTTGATTGGAGCAGTATGGCTGTGAATTGTATTATCTTTGACAAGAGCCAAGTCAGAATCTGTTTCCTGCCAATAATTGACAGTGTGAACTGGAAATTCACTCCTTTGTTGGAACATTAATGTCAGCAAATTGGTTTTCAGGTGTATTGCTGGTTTTCAAACCCTCTGGTAATGAGAAACATATTAAACATCTAGACTGATTTATGGGAAACGAACCCAGAACAGGTGCTGCTACCTTAGCCCAGGCTTATTTGCTAACAGAATATTAATAGAAATGTTTTATCCCAAACTTGAACATCATACATGACAGGATACCTCAGTCCATCTCTCTATACACAAATGGTTTTTCTTATGAAGCAATTTCTAGGTTTCAGGCTGAACTCTTTGTTTTCTGGAAAGAAAAAAAAATCAATTTGGGGGCTCCAATAGCTAGTAGACATTTTTATGATAGCTACAATGCAAGTATGCATTCAGAGAGATTTTTCAACACTACTGGAGTAGCAGTAAACAACTTCTTTACTGCCTGATAATTCAGAGATGCTTACTTTCATCAAAATAAATCTTGAACAGGTTTCAGTACTCCTCTGAAATGAGAGGTTCAGGGACTGGGACAGGAAGGCCTTGGAAGGGAATGATACTTTATTGATTTACTTAGGTAACTATTTTCTTGGCAGTACTTAGCATGGGTGCAAAACACCTATTATGTGCTGACTGTAATTTTTTATAGCCTTCATTTAAAATGATGAAGTGGTTATTCCATGCTTGGTAAGACGTTGTATGTTTTGCAAGACACAAGTCTGCTTACCAAAATCGGCACAAGCCCTGAGAGCATTCAGCCACAGAGTTTCTGCTGTCTTTCAGAATGCCTTGTGTTTGAGGTTTTATCTCTACAAAAAGCACCTACCCCATTTGTTTGTCCACATGAAAAGATGTCTCCATTCCACTCACTACATTTACAATTAGGAGAAGCAATATATCCTCTGTATTATAGTCAGTACAAAACAAATTCCTCCATTTTCCTTCACACAGCTGATACAGGCTCCACTTATTCTCTTTACAAATCACAAGAAATCACAAAGAAGGCATTTGGGAAGTGGCCTGTTTGGAGCAGACATCAAAAAGCCCTCTTCACCTTCTTTTTTGTCAAGGAATTTGACAATTTTTTTTTTCCAGAAGGAAAAACTAGCATATGTTCAGGGAGTAAAAAACGCTTGGAAATCACCAATTTTAATTTTGCAGAAGGTCTGTCAAAGTTTCTATAAATAATTAATTCTTGTGTCCCAAAAATTGGTGTCACAATACCACATAGACACCTTTCAGACAGGTGTCCCTCTCTGTGCCGCTCTGTCCTTGACCGTCCAAGGTTGGAAAGGAACAGGATCACCAAGGGAAAAAACTGTTAACATACTGTAAAGTCACCATCCTGACTGATTTAGATGATAAGCTGAATCCACCCCCTGCAAGTCCTTTCCATTGGTACAAAAGGAGAATCATTTGTACAAAAGCATGAGTTGCCACCTCCTGGAGATGAGGGCAGTCTCAGATTGTGCCACAGGAGCAAGGGGAAATCAGGATGCATTTTTCATTTCCCAGGACTTTGAAATCGCCCCCTGCCTGTTGTACAAGTGAAGTAAACAAATCCAAGAGATACAAAGATCCCTCCCATGTAAAAAGGGCCCATCACCTCACCTCTGAGGTCTGTCTGAAGTGTCCAGGTTCAACACGCAAAGTTTAAAAGCATTCCTTATTGTCACCAGCTAAAGGAGTAAGACAGGTGTTCACCAGCACAAGGACATCATCTTTGTCCCCTCATCACTGTTGGGAGGGGTACCCAGAAAGTACTGGCTGTTCCAGGTAAGGGCTCTTTGTCTGGCCCTGACCAAACTTCAGCTAAGGTCAGTCAGGACTGGGATCTTTCTGCACTGTCTCTCTGTCTTTGACCACCAATTCCACCATGAAGCTGAGAAAGATTTTGAAGAAACCTGCTGCATCTCCACTAAAGATTTTGAAGAGGTCATGGATTAGCTTTGATCATCACTGTTGCCTCTGTGAGTGAATACATTTTTTGTTTGCTTTCCTGAAAACAGAAAAAGGGGGAACAAATGAAGAAATCAACATATTGATTAAACATTTGGCTGGAAAATAGCATCAAGATTAAATTTTGCTCTCTGGTTTGCTCTACAGATAACTGAAGTCCACTTATGGTGAGATCAGGGAAAATTCAAGACACCCAATAGCAGGTCAGGTGAGATGTTTCTCAGTAAGCATTGTACATTGCAAGTCTTACACAGAAAGGTTAAATACTTGCTTAACTGATTCTGGAAACCTGGCACACTGCAAAAGAAAAATTAACACATAGCCTACAAACCCCAAAAATTACAGTGTACTTAAACCAATTTTTTTAAAGTTATAACTGTAAAAAAATAATTTGAGAGTATAATCATTATGAACAAGATGACAGAATTATTAGCAAGCCAGCAAAAAGAGAATTAGTTGGTAGATACCATCATTACGTACCCAGATGCTAGTAGTGGCTGCTTGAAATTACAGCTGATGGCACAATGTTGAAGCTGGTGCTCTGGATAAATGGAAATACTAATGCACAGAGAAGTTTTCCTACAGGCTCACTTCATACTTCTGTTAAATCACCACAGTCTGCCTACCAAGAGTGCCCAGCTTTGGGCCACAAGGAGCTGCCTGGTGAGGCTGCCCCAAATCAGCCAGCTGTCCAGCCTTGCTCCCTGGAAACAAGGAGAACTCACATGGATGTATTTTGTGGCACTGCAGAGGTGACAGACAGATTTGCTTTTTTTTGTCCAAAGCACGGATTTGGGGCTTTCATCTCCTCTGAACCAGCTCTGTGAAGTGTCTGAAACCTTTCCCTCCTGCTCATTTGTGAGAGGAGACAGAGCCAAAACCCTGCCATTCCCCAGGGTGATGGGACTCAGCATGACATCTCGAGACCTGGAAGTCATCTATTCCTCCTGCAGGGATTATCTGCCCTCATGTAGTTAACGAGTTAATACTAACCATATGGTTGATTACAGCAATTATTGCAAACACAATGTCTAATGAAGGCAAAAGTATGGTAAAATAATTAGACTTAATTATGACATTCACATTTGAAATTATGTGTCGCTTACCCTGCATGAAAAATGAAAAATTCCTCCTGAAATGGAGTAAATTTAGGCTTCCTCTGCATTCCCCAAAGCCAAGATTCCTGCAGCGTTGGAGGAAACAGGGGGATGAGTTTATGAAGTCCCAAAAGTTGAGACTATTTAAGGCACTCAGGCACTTTTTCTTGGCCCATCCACAGCCTTTTGTTTTTGTGGGTAACTTCCCCTCTTTCACCCAGTGCTCTCACAACTGGGCGGGAAGTTTCAGAGGGGTCAGAAAGGCAATAAGGACCCTGGAAAAATTCCAAAGATCCCCCAGTCCCCATGTTATTTCACACATTTGAACATAGTTCCTCACACCAGCATAGCTCAGGAGGGTCTCCTTGGTCTTCCTTCTAACAGCAAGCATGACCCAGAGTTTTCCAAGGGCAGTCCCATCTTCCACTACGTGAAGAGCTCTTCCTTCTCCTCTGCTTCCCTAAGCAGTATCCTGTGGCCCGAGTCAATTTTAATTTACAAATAGCAGTCTCATTTTGGAAGTCTGTAACACATACTTACACATAAAATATTGGTTGCAGTGGGAGAAGGGAATTTTGGGTTGGTGCATTTGTCACAGCGCTCAAAATTCCGGCTGTATCGATTTGCTCAATTCATTTTACAGTGCTATTTTCATTAGCTAATCCTGGGAGTTTGCTGCCCTGTATCTATTAAATACACACTCACAAACACACACATTCAGAGTGGGGGAGGACAGGTTTCATTAAAAAGCACCACAGACGGGAAGGTATCCAAGTCACTTCCAATACAGTATATTGGCTCAACTGGAGGTTTTCCTTAGAGTTCACAGGGTTCATGGTTAAAGCTTTTCTTTTGATGGCCTGAGTCATGCACTCCAGAATGTGCTTCATGATCACGGCCTGCTAGCTGGGAAATATTTATGCTATGTGGCTTAAACTTCAGCATGAAAATTATTTTGACAAAATACACAGTAAGAGCACTTGGTCTGCTTTTCTTCATGTCAATATGAAAGTGCTTTTCATGTAGCCTCTTATTTTATTCACTGTAACAGCTCAATGGAAACCTGCAAGATTAATCAAGAACCTGTGTATGAATGGATGCTCTTCACATAACCTGAAGCCATTTTTTCTGCATAAAATCACCCATCATAATTTATGAATGGCTGCTGTAGTGTTTTGTTATCCCTGGGAACATGTGCAGGCACACAGCACATTTTAGGAATGAAAATAATCTAATTTGAAACCAAAACTGCTTGGTGCATGCCTAGCAGGCTCTGGAGCCCATTTCTGTGGTGCTTACCCACCACTCTCCCCTACCACAAGCAACACTGACAGCTTGCAAAACACCTGGTCTGCTACAACACCAGCAGCAAGAACAGAACTGTGGGCAACCACATCCAGCCCACCCACAGACTCTCTGGCCAGCACCAGTTTGTTCCCCCCGTGCCCTGCCCATACTCTGGTTCCCTCCTTGCCTGAGCCCAGCCAGGGAAGCACAGCCATGGCACCTTTCCAGGGCTGTTGATATGTCTCATGCCTGGTAACTCTCACTGGGGAGAAAAAGCAGGCAGGATAGGAAACTACAGCAAGATAGATATACACCAATGGGAGCCATCCTCCATGGCAAAGCAAACTCCAGGCAGCAGTCAGGCTACCAGTGAATCATGTAATGACAGTGTCCAGAGGAAAACTTGCCAGTTGTTCCATGTAACAAATCACACCCCTTGGAAACTCCTTGCATTCCCAAAAGGTGAAACAGCTTTCTCTTTCTAGGTCGCCTCAGCTGAAAAAAACCATTGCTCAAGAAAGGTGCAGAGACAAACCATGGGATTTTCAAGTGCTGCTCAGGCACCTAAAGTACAGGAAGCATCTGCTTATAGAATCTGTGTTACTATCGTTGGGGTCAGTACACATAATTGTCTCTGTAAAGGAGCAATATTTTCCAGCAACTCACAGGTAGGAGTTTTTGGTGCTCTGGGGTTTTTTGGTTTTGCTATTTTGTTGTGGGGGGTTTTGTTTGCTTTTGTTTTGTTGGGGTTTTTTGTTGTTGTTGTTGTTGGTTTGGTTTGGTTTGGTTTGGTTTGGGGGTTTTTTGTTTGGGGTATTTTGTTGGGGTTTTTTTAATGTTTACTCCATATATAGAAAAATAAGGTACAGTCGACTCAATACTGACTGGAAAATGCAGACTTTTTATTCATTCATAGTATTTGGAAAGTATCTTCATTCTTACAAAATCCACATTCACCAAGAGTAGTTTTCAGACCATTCACAGTTATCTGAGGTTGGAGTCGCAGAAAACTGCTACAGGGCAGGGAAGGAATGAAGATGCATAGGCTCCCTAACAGCCAAGATTCTGAATTACATCACTGTTCCATAAATACATTCATTTTATTCATGTTCATTCCTGAAAGAATTTACTGCACTGAGGATGTCATCTTGACTATGTATCTTAGAATTGATCATTTCCCCAATTAAGCTGTTCAGGCCTCAGACTTAAAGAGCTGCCACAGCTGCTGGAAGATGATTTATCTCCTGATGATGGGCAGAGCTCCTGACCAAAAATTATTAATGACAGAGCTTCTTTTTTTGAAATAACCTTAACCCAAGCATATATCTTCTTAGTCACATTAATATCTGAACACATTCCCCCAATACTTAGCCAGGTATTAAATGGATGTAAAACCCTAAACCTTAGTCTTTTAATACAGAGCCTTTCAAATGAAGAATAAGAGATTAATCCGGCCCTATTCTGTGCCAGGCTGTACGGCAACTGCTGCTGTTTCATGGCAAATGCAGGCTCTGAACAGTGCTTTGCTTCACATCACTCTGCTAACTTCCACAATGGAACTTCCCCAGGCTGGTCTGGCAAAGGACTCCCCCCAACAGAAAAAGGCACAAAGATGAAACATGATATGACATGTTAACTAGTTCAGGTCAATTACTTTTGTGTAAGTCTCTTCTAGGGTTCAACACCACTCCCACTGAAGTTACTGAAGAGTTCTGCTGTTGGCATTCAAGAGGCAAGAAACAGGCCCTTCATAAGCATGGGTTTGTGACCACTGCTACAGCAGTAGGGGCCCATTGCTGCCGTGGATGAGATGAATTTATTACATTTAATAGCTTAGCAAATTTTAATGTAAAATAAATTGACAGGACATTTTTGTGGGGATATATACTGTACACATATTGTATATACAATATGTATCAGGTCTGTGCAAATGCTTGAACAGCAGCATCCTGATATGGTTGAGTTCTCCTGTACCACAAATGCATAAAAGGATACAGGCACAAACTCAACCCAAATTTCCTCAAATTTTAACAGCCATAAAATCTTTTGTACCTTAAAAACCACCCACAAATGCCAGTGAGCATGAGATCATTCACACACTCAGCTGAGCGGTTCTACCATATTCCAGATATATGTAAAAACTTCCATTTAAACTTTTGTTTTAATTAGTTCAAGATTTCATCCAAATGTTTAAAAGTTTTAAACAGCTATGTGTCTTTCTTATTATTCAGTTCCCTTATTATTCATTTTCAAAGGGCCCTCTGACACCTATCAAATCTGATAGACGGAGCAGTGATTTCTCTCAGGCGAGTGTAAATCTTACACCACTTCCCACATGATATTACTTTCCACATGTCTGATGGCTCTGGAAACAAGTAATCAAATTAATAGGACTATTTAACTTTCATTCATATCTTAGCTGCCACCATAAATTTTCAACCATCAGAAGATAGTAAAATGTTAGTTTTGCTTTATTTGGAGAAGATATTCATTTTCACAACTTCTGCCTTATTAAACCCAGCAGCTTATTTCTTGTGTAAGACAGTATGATTCACACTGACAGCAGTTTCAATAACCACTCCAAACTTTTGCTATTTACAGTTGGTTTTTTGAACAGGTCATATTGCCAGCATTAAAAGTTTATGATGATTTAATAGGGAGATTGTAAATATAATCTACCTTGGTCTGAAAACTTCAGTAGTTAAAAAAATTCAGTGGGAACCAGTTTCAGCAACAGTTTCTCAGCTGACACACTGAGTTCCTCTTCAGCAATATTCATTCCTGGGAACATATCAAAACTATCCTCAGCTCACTGTGCTGGCTTCTCACTGTCTACTGCAGCAGCTTCAACACGTTGTTATTCTTCTGCAAAATGCCCAGCAGTCTCAGTCCTGGATATGTAACGGATCATGGCACTTTTTGAGAACCAGTTTTGCTCAGCTGTGGCTCAATGGAAATAGCACAGACACCTGCTGGTCCAAGGCCAAGGAACTGGGGGCATGATGAGGGCAATGCAAAAGTCATCAACTGTACAAATGTATGAGTTTTTACTACTCGGACAAGGTGTCCCAATAGCCTGCCTGTGTGCTCTGAGCACATCTCTATTGCAGACTGAAAGCTCTTAATCTAAATCACCATGAATCATACCACATTTTCCCTACTGCCCATTCCTTGGAAAGAGTAGGTTTTCAACCCACCCATTGCCAATATCAGCTCTTGGCACATTGCAGTAAAATAATATTATGTATTTTCCGCTTCAGCCTCCATCAACACATGCAAATCTTTCACATAAGAAGAAGTGCAGAAGAATGTGTGTGAGAGTTGCTATCAACATCTGAGTGGACAGCAACTGAAGACCACAGTGGTTCTGTGTGACACACACAGCAGCATGAACAAAACAGTTTTAAGCAAACATCTCAAAAAATTAAAACAAGTATTAGTTTTAGTGAGGACACTACACAATGACTAAATAGATCAAAACTCACCACTCAGAGTTGAAAGCTGCTCAAGCTGTTCTGCGTTCCATTGTAATAAACTGTTTGCAAAAAGATTGTGACATGATAGCTAGGCATTTGCGACTTAAAACTACATTGGACATTTTGAAGCTTTATGATATGGCAATTCAAGCTTGGTTGGCTAACCATTATCATCTTACTTCTTTCAGAATTACTGCTTCCCAGGCTTCTTCTTCCTCTTGGAGATATGTGTTTGAGATTATTTTCCCTCAGATTTATTATCCTGCAGTTTTCTGGGATGAATCTTAGTTTCTATAAAAATGCCCACCTACCTTTATAATCTCATTAGGTCTCTTTTTATTATCTCATTTTCTCTGTAGTCCTCCTAATTCAATATCCTCTGAATTTGGTAATCATATTCTTCTCACTTTTTTTCTTTTAGATCATTAATGATGGTATTTAATACAACCTCTCTTACACCACTCCTAAAGTACTGCATGATTATTATAATGCTTAGCTTTTAAAAAGCACAATCTATCCATAACTCAAAAAGCATTTCATGTGTCAGGAAATTGCTGTTAGCCCATATTACAACCAAAGATGCAAACAATGCAGGTGCTCACGAAAGGTATTTTCCTTTCTCTATGTTTCATCTACAGGCAAAGGACAAAGATACAAACTCCTCTTAAGCCTGTTTTGGAGTGGCTGAATGAACCTTCTCCTTTGAACACTCCTTCAGATGACCCCAACACCTCTACATGTAAAATGAAACAAATATTAAGATAATATTGCCAATAGTTTACTAAAAATAAACCAAAAAAGTAAAGGAAAAAAAAAGAAAAGAAAAAGAAAAGTTGAGAGATCCAAAAATCTAACAGTCACTGTTACTTTCTGCTGCTATTTCACAGTTTGGCCATAGCCTTTGGATTATCACTGGTTGGTTGGATTATTGACTGTCCAATGGTTGGATTATTGACTGTCCAGTGTTAAGGGCAGTCTTACGAGCAGCCATGATGTATTACAGATATTTTTCAAAGGTGGAAGGAGTTTTGTCTCACTTTCTTTGCCAAATTTCTCTCTGAAAAATTAGATTCTAAATTCCTAAATTGTCAAAGGCTTTATTTCGGTAGGATATTGGCTTCTAGCGATAAAATTACAATGTAATTTTTTCACTGTTTAGCAGCTGCCTTTATCTACCTGAAAGCTCTATGTTGCTGATTGATGAAATAAATTATTACCTCATACTCCTATCACCATATTTATAGAGATGGTGTCCATGCTACCAACAGCAAGACCATAGAATAATCTTGTCATTTACTTCATTTGACATGACCCATGCCTATAGCCTCCTTGTCAGGAAGTTACTCTGCTACCCCAAGCCTACAAGGAGTTGCAGATCTGCAGGAGCTCCTGCACGTTTAGCAGAACACCCTGTGCAAACACATTAAGATTAGATGAAGGAGTTTTTGTTCCCTGCTACATTTTAATTAGGTAAAAATCTGCAGGGAACAAAGCTGAGCAGAAACCTCTCTCATGGCAGAGCTGTGGCTAGACCACAGGCTCCATACACCTCTTTCATTCCATAAAAATCTAGACAACCAGTTCCCACTTGCAAGAGTACAACATGGGACCAGGGGATTATCCCTCACAATTCAAACGCAATTCTCTGATAATGGTAACTGTGTTCCACTGTTAGAAGTGATAGACTTACATAATTAGCTGCAAGTGCTATTTCTGTGTGTGTAAAATCTTTTAATTATTTCCTTTTTAATTATTTTAAATTACCTAATAACTCTTTGGCAGAGAGGGATGGATGGGAGGGAGGTAGTGCAAAGCCCGCCATCATTATGAAGGCATTTCAAGAGCTCCATTATGTGCTGTGAGCATCTGACTCTTTGTAGCATGAGTCACCCACAAAGTCTTGAGCCATCAAGTAATTAAGGTTCTTTAATACAGAGTGGGAGGGGAGGAAGTAATACCATTTGTCGTTATGATCAGTCACATTCCTACAAGTGTATATCATAACTGTTTTATAAATGGATTATTAGCAAATCAGATTACAGCACTAATTATTTCTCCCAGCATTTCCTTTGCCCATGTGGTGTGGACTCATCCACTTCCCAGTTATTACTATTCTTCCATCTGCTTTTTTCCCCCATTTGCTACCTCACACACATACAGAGTCACTTATGTAAACTCACCCAGGACAGGAAGAACCTGACAATAACTGTTATTAGCACTTCAAAGAAAAAAATACTGCTGGTTCTCACTGGAAATCTTTCTGAATGGATACCTGCATGGCAACCTCAGCACAACATGATGGTTGTAACCCAGTTTGGTGCAGAACTGTGAAAGAGGAATTCACAAGACAAAGCCATCTCCACACTGGCAAGCAATCTCAGAAGAAAAGACAAGAATTGGCAGGCCTGAAAAGAAAACCACCTTTCTCACCTTTACTAGAAAACAGGGATGTTAGGTAAGACATGTTAGATAACATTTTTTTTTTTCCTTTTTAATGAAGACTAAGCCCAAGAGAGCTAGATTGTTCCGGGGAAAAATCAAGGACAGGACAAAGTTAAAAAAGAGCTGATGAAAGGAGCAAAGTGGAGGGGTAGGAATTAACCTAAAGGAAAACATAGGTGGAATCATAGGTCATACTTGCTACATACACTCAATGAAATCTGCTATAATTTTAAAGAACTCTCACAGGATTTAGCAGCCCCAAGGAAGCGCAATCATTGTGCCAGCTGTAAGTTTTTACAAAAAGAACAGAGATTCAGATGTTTCTGTTTTGCTGTTTTGCCTACCCTACAAAATTCATTACAATCATCAAGTCAAAGCCTGAAATGTTACACAATATGAAAACTAAGGAAAAGCTGCTTCCTTACTCAGCAGGGTAAAATACAACTCCTGCCACAGATTTACTAGAGTAAAGGAAAGATTTCAGGGTAAAAAATAATGGCTTGTGAGACCACAGATCTTCTGTCAATTCTCCAATCTTGCTTTTGCCATTTCCAGAAGAAAAAAAGAGTCTTGTGCGCAGTCTTTGCACAAATTACTTTGCTGGGTTATAAAGTGGGATTAACATTACTCAAAATGTTTGTTAGGAATGGATAAAGAGTGTTAAAAATGCAGAGTTTAAGCTCAGTGATAATGACAAATTTGCAACGGACTTCTGCTTAATATCTGCTTAATCTCTCGTGTGATCAGGGTGTGCACAACCAATCCCTTTGTTGAGGCTGTCCCCTGACCAAGACAACTCCTCTCCCCACTGCTACCAAAACATTGCTAGTGCTGGATCTGCTCTCCTACATATCGTACTCAGCTCAACTACATCATATGTACATATACATCAAGGCAAAATACATCTTTCCACCCTGTGCTGGTTTGGGCTGGAGTAGGGTTAATTTTCGTCACAGTACCTAGCGTGGGGCTGTGTTGTGCATTTGTGCTGAGCGCAGAGTTGATAAAACAGAGATGTTTTTGTTATTCCTGAGCAGGGCTTGCACAGAGCCAAGGCCTTTTCTGTTTTTCATACAGACATCTTGGCAAGGAGGTTGGGAGAAGACACAACCTGGACAGTTGACACCAGCCAACCAAAGGGATATTCCATATCACATGATATCCTGCTCACTGTGTAAAGAAAGGAGAAAAAGAATAAAGGGGAGGATGTTAGGACTTATGACACTTGTCTTCCAAATAACAAATGCACATGCTGACGTCCTGCTTTCCTGGAGCTAACTGAACCTTGTTTTGCTTTGTTTACAAGCACAGCTTTTGCTTTACCTATCAAACTGTCTTTATCACAACCCACAAGTTTTCTGGCCTTTTAGTCTTTTGAATCTCTCCCCACTTCCATTGATGGGGGAATGAGCAAGTGGCTGTGTCAGCCTGGCATTTGTTTGCTGGCTGGGGTTAAACCATAACACCCCCTTAACCAGAGCTGCCACCTACATTTCAAGGCATGGTGACACAGCATCAAGAGACAGAAAGGCACCAAAGGGGGAACATACCTACATATCCAGAAGGACTATTTGTATGCCTGCATCCCCAGGATGGACAAAGTCTTCCCATGTTCAGCTCCACCATCTGCACTGCAGGTGAGTGGAATGAAAGCCTGGCACAGTCTGATGCACCAAACCCAGCCACAAGGAAAGGACCATAGATTCCACCAAAATTCCTCGGCACATGTCCCAGCAGCTTTCAGGGCTCTCTGTGAGGGGCACACTGCAGGAGGGTGCCGGAATTTGCTTTCATAGATGTTTTGCTTATGTTCTTGAGAAGAGGGCCTTTGGCCAAATAGATTCACAAGTATCAGCATCTCACATTCACCTCCTCATAAGAATGTGACTCAGAAGTGTAATTACCTTTCCTTTTCTCCAATCCCAGTTAACCTGAACATGACAGCTGAATTTCTGCTGTCTGAGAAGCATGGGCTCATCCAGAAATATTTCCCACAGCACTGACTCTATCCCTCAGGAGGGCTTGATTCTGTTTAAATATTACTATGGTACCATTTTAATCAGTAATTACAGACAAAGCAGAGTCATAAACTCCCCCTAAAGTGAGTCCCCCTCACTGGTACTGAAACAATAGCATACGTCTATGGTTGGGCAAATGTCTCAACTCTAGTCTCTCTAAGGTGCTACTTCACAACATTAAACCTATAAAACTCAATCATACTCTAGCCTGGGAGAAAAATTCAGTGAAAACTCTAGAGGAGTCAATTTATTTGGAAGTTAACCAGACATATTTCAATCTCGATTGGACATCTAGAGACACAACATAAATTTTTATATAGGTTATTTGATTCTCACACCTCATAAATTAAATAGAATGATCTCTGATATATCTAATGCCTGGTGGTAAAACTGTGGAAGGATGGATTTCTGGTACATTTGTTTCCAGTGCCCTGCAGTTAGGTCCTTCTGGGCATCAGTTAAGGTTAATGTGAAATGAGGGGCAGTGACAGGAGACAGTTTTAAGTCCTGACCAATTTGCAGAGGAAAGTCAGCTTGCTGGGGCCAGTTTAAGAGACACTCTGCATAGGACAAAGCTAACAGTGAGTTAGGTATTGTTGCCAGGCTCTGCTCAAAATTACTGCAAAACCATAGAAATCTGGGGCATTGCCTGGCAAGTTGAAAGCAAACACTCCAGAAAAAAATTGTTTTCATAACACAGCTGGATGACTAATTTATTAGGTTCATTTATCCTATCAAAAGTCACTCACAACTTTCCCTGTATTTGCCATTTGAGTGAGTCAATAATGAAGTTTGATTTAAGCTGCAACCAGTATGAAAATCCAATTAAATTGCATCTTGCAAATGTCTCAATTGAATGTAGAGTGGGGTAGACATCTAAATCCCATGGTGGGTTCTTGTGTCTTTGACTGAACAAAGCAGATATGAAGTAACACAGCATGTTACAATTCATAACTTGACCCACACTAACTAGCTGCATGATTCATCCAGCCAGGAAGAGAAATAATGCCTCTTGTGGACTTGTGGTCCACAACTAGACACAGCCTGCATGTGTAGCACTAACTGTGCAAATACACTCTTTGCATCTCCAATTGTCCTGCTAAAGATTGCTTCCAGTAAAACTCAAGATAAAGCACTGCTTTTTGTAACTCCCCAAGTAAAACTCACGTGCTCCCAGCAAACAAAAACCATCAAGTGAAAATTCATTACCTGTTACACAACAGCAGTGATATTACAGGGCAAGTTACACTACAATCAGAACTGGCACGTATCTCACATGCAGTAACAAGGCTCAGAGCTGTCAGCAGCCATTCAAGTCGTACTTATTGCCATCGGCAGGAAAATATGCCTCTGAAGTATTTTGGTCACTTCTGCACTTTTTTTTTTTTTTTGGTACCCGCGTACTTTCGCCCACTGTTTCATTATTTTTAAAATTTTTTCCCCCTTCCCTTTCCCTTGCTTGTTTCTTTCTTCCAACCCTAACTCTCTTGAGTCTGAATTTCCTTCCCATGAGCAAGCCCCATGTCTTCCTTCAGCATTTTCTTCTCAAACTAGGCTTGACTGGTCATATTACAGTAACATTATTACCAGTGACAGTATGTAACTGCATTTGTTGATTTAGAAAGTCTCTTCCGGCCTTATATTTCTTTCTTGTTCCTTTGTCATTTGACAAGACCTGGTCATTTTGACAGAGATTTGTGTGCAGAGATTAGTATCATTACTAGGCTTCAGAGTGAACATCCCACTGTAGTGCAGTGCAAAGGAGGAAAAAGTCAGAAGGAATTCATTTTTCCCAGAGGTCTCATTTCACATAAGGAGGAGAACTCTTTATCTGTTATGCTTATCTTGCTTTTAAAGGTTAGCTTTGTAGCCAGGTGGGTGAGCAGCATTTTATTACTAAAGTAAGCATGTTTCCAGGCCTCTTGTGCCATATGGCCCACAGAGAAATAAAACTCCAGCCTATGGGCAGGCTCTTCAAGAACTCTGCTCTAGGCAGCTGCATGCAGCTCTGAATTCTTGGTATGTTTTTCGTAAATTTTATGCATTCTAATTTGATTAAGTTCCTTCTCTTGGCAACTGGTCATTGTCAAACCCTTTTCTGACCAGCAGGGGACTAATACAACCTGGGAGCTCCAGCCCTGACAATGGAAAATATTGTAGGTGCAATGGACGACATATTTGCAAAGAGTATCTCCTGCACCTGCACTCCATTTATTAAGTTTGCAGAAAGGACAGCTCCTGCCAAGAAGCCAGACACTCTGACCTTGTTTGAACCTGCCTGCTGCTCATGGAGCAGGATCTGTAGCGAGCAGGAGCAAAGGAGGGGCACGGGGCACACTGCTGCTCCTCAGGAACTCGCTCCAATATACAGGGAGTTTATGTTCCAAAGTGTTTTACTTTTAAAGCCTGTATTCTTTCATCTCATCACAGGATATCACGTTGCTATTGAGCCATATTGCTGTGTCTAGTCAGGGCGTGTGTTTGTATGCTGGTGTCAATCATTTCTTTCTGTACCCTTCATCAGCTGCAGCTCACAGAGAGGCAGGTGGTTCTTGCTCTCCAATCTACTGACGATGCTGCTTGGGTTTATTATATAATTTTTCCCCCTCCTCAAGCTTTATAAACTATCAAGATCCAAAGTCTCTACTAAACAGTAAGTTAAAAGGGAAGAAAAATCCCAGCATACAAAGTTAATACAGTTTATATTCAGTACTCAGCTCATCTTCAGCAAGGCTCTAGTTTTCCCACTATGACATGAAATTGAACTTATCCCATAATGTCGTTCTCATTTAAGACTTAAACATGTTAGCATTTCCCTTAATGATCATGCTTGGCTCTCAGGCACTGCAGAGATAAGTGTCCTGCAAATAGCTAAGCTGGATAGATACAGATAGATACTGTTTTCTTTAATAAAAGCAAGATCCTTCAAAACAACAGATTACCTAACCAGAGTATTATCTTTCCAAACAAATAAGATATTTACTTACTCCTTTTGCAAAATGGATAAAAAAAACCCGCAAGAACAAACAAAAATCTCTTTCCCTGGATAATTGAGTTGTCTGCTTGTTAAACTGCTCCTTCCAGCCTGAAAGCAGCACAGTACCAAAGAGCAAGCTCCATTTGATGTCTGCTGGACAACTTTATTGAAAACCAGGCAAACCCTTGGGCATCGTGCTGACTGGGGACTGCATTCAGTGCACCCAACATCCCAGTGTGGTACCTTTTGGCCCTCTGCAAAATCACTTCTGGGGCTGAAGGCCACATAGGAAAAGCTTCTCATAACCTGGGACTCAGCCCTAAGGCTAGAGGGGAGCAGTCAGACTGGAGACGGGGAGATCAGGAGAGTCACCACCCGTTATGGCTTTGCTGATGGTGTTTGTATCAACATCTGTCCATTAGGAGGAACAGGGACAGCCCACTTAGTTTACACTCCATCCCAGGCTCATTGTTACCAATGGTCTGGGCTGCATTTGAGCGGGAATGGAAGTGAAGTGCTGGATTAGTCCAAAGAGGATCCCACCTCCTAATTTTGTCTACTTTACCCATTTAGTACTATCTCATAAAACTGGTACACACTTTTACCTTTCTCTGGGAAAGAAAAGGAAAAGCATTGTTCAGACATATAAAGGTAAAAGACAATTAATTATGTTTATTTATATCGGATTGTGGTATGACAGTAACAAGGTCATTAAAAGCATAAGTAGTTGAACACTCACCCTGTTTATGATCTAGACCTTGAGGTGTGCTGGGGAAAAAGCCTTGAGACCAGAGGAGAGGCTGGTGGAGTCAGAGGAACCCCTCCACTGGTGGGCTGCAGGAGAATTTGGTAAACTGGGAAGAACAGACAAAGCATCCCACAACCAGGTAACATGAGTTTTACCACATTTGTATTTTGCTGCAGTGGTTTAGTTATTACGACCAACCCCCCAAAAATATACAGCTGTCTCAACAAGCTAAACAAAAGCAAGATATACCCTCTTGTTATGTTGAAGCCAAATACTGGGTACCCATGCAACAACTCAGGGTAAGCAGTTTGTTTGTGGTGGGGTAGTTGTAATTCCACTCCCTACAGTTCCTGTAAAGAAAGAGGTAGAGAGGAAAGATTGCATGATAGGCCAGCTTCCCACTGTACTGCTTGCAAACAAGCGAGACAAGATCAAGCCAGTCTGAACATATTTTTGTGCCCCTGAACACTATTTGATAAAACTTAAAAAAAAACCCTCCCAGTCATGTTTACAAAATGCAAATCATGTTTTGGATCGTTACTTCAGCAGCCAATGGATAAAGTATGCTAACATACTGCATAGAGGAGGCAGAAGAATTGTAAGTCAAAACATTCCAGCAGAACTATTTGCACCTGTTAACTGATCTGCTAATTTCAAAGCATTCATTAACAAAAGGGAGTCAATTTGATTTTACTGGACTTTTCAGATTACCCTAAAAGATTAAAATTTTGCTCTGCTGCAGCACAAGTATTGTTTTTCCTCATTAGAGATGAGTTCCGCTTATTAGCATAAGTAAGAAAAGGGTACAGTTTGTTCATGGTAAGTTAAGAAAGGAACTAAAAGTTTATGGAAAAGTTGTTTTCCTAAGCAAAGGGGGGAAATTTTGGTAAAATGAGCTTGTTTTCTATGAACAAACAAATAAAGAAAGCTCATTTCCTGCTGAAAATACACTTTCTGAAGAAAAGAAATACTAACTAAAGGTCAAGGTTCACTATGTTTTAATTTGGAATAGTTAGTTGTTCCTAATACTCTGTGACTGCCAGCCTCTAGCCAAAGACGACATAGACCTGCTAGGCCTTTGCAGATGTTTTAAAACAGTAAAGGTTTCCATCCATAAAGACTACTTCTTCCTAGAGCTATAGGGAACACCCAACCCTGCCTTTATTGTCTCTGTTTCCGTGATGACTAGTATCTTCTCATAAGTGGGTGGCTTTTGCAAAAAGCAGAGAAAGGAAACTTTCTAAAATACAGTCCAAGCCCAGCATCTTGCCTCACTGGTGTCCTCACAGTCTGGCACAATACTGAGAGCTGTGGGATCAGTAACGGAAAACAAAAACCTCACAAATATTGGTTAGAACAAGCATCTGTAACATTATTAGCACTGTAACTGATTACTTTGTTCCCAAGTAGTGACAAATATTTCTGAATGCCCTGAACAGGGCAGAGATCACTGTGCATAAACTGCTGGCTGTCCAGTTATGGAGCAGAGACAGTATCCCTGGAGTTCAGAGACTATTGCTATGCCAGAAATATATTCCATTACCTTATTATATCAGCTAATTGTTTCATTAACAGTTTATTTATGCCCACAAAAATATTAACAAATCTAAACAAGCCTCAGAGCCATTTGTGGATAAGGTGTAAGCAAACAAAAGTCAAACAAAACCAGTCTTAGCATGTAAATCAGGCAGCTCTACTCAGGGGTCAGATTTATGCTGTAGCACAAGTAAGTATCCCAGATCAGAGGCAGCCTGTTTTTGGGAATACCCCAGGCCTGCTCAGGTTCAAATATGCCCTAGCACGGGCACACCAGTCCACTAGGTGTCATTGGGTCAATCACCACCCTATTCATCAGTAACTTCCTACCTACTCCTCCATCAAGTCTTCATTACAGAAGGAATGGGGTTTTTGTCTGACTTCATCACCATGACCAATTACAGCTTTCAGAACTGAGTAGCGTTTGTATACTACTATATAATTTTTTGTTAATGTTGGTTTTGTTCCAGTTATTAAACTGGTATTTGTTTAATTCTGGGTAACTGAAAAACTAACTCTGTGAAATTTATCTTACTTTAGGCTCATTTTCTCTTATTAATGGGGATGCTGGAAGCTGCCTTCCTCTCTTGCTATGGTTTTGCATAGATTCTAAAGCGCTCAAAAATTGTTGACACTGAGATTATCTGGAACTATTTACAGCAGGCTTTGATTAAGTTTGAAGGGAAGTTAAAGATATTTTTTGTTTTACTTGAAGTATTCCTTGTATCACAGTAGATGCACAGGATCTTGACAATCTTAAACAGATTTGCTTTGAAAAGACTTAAAATACAATAAAGAACTTTGGAGGGAAAGAAAAAATAGAATCAATGACAGAAGGGACAATAATTTCTGGCAAGTTCCCAGATCAATTATGTTCCTGCTTTAGCCCAAGGTTCAGAAGGTAAATTTAAAATTCTTTTCAAAAAACCTTAGTGTCAATACTCAGAAGAAATCATCTGAGTCCTTGTGCATTTTTGTACAGTTTCAGTCTGGCAGCATAGAATCATTTAAAAAGATTTCCAACCTGGCAGGTCAAACAGCTGTTAGTCAAATCTTTCTCAAAATACATCTCTGTGTGGTTTTAGAAAGTAAAAACAGAAAAAAGGCAGTAGACAGTAGAGAAGACTGAGGGGAAAAAAAGCACCATTAAATCTAGTAGACAGGTTAAGTTTGTATATGCTATATTAGAAAATGAGTGTGTTATTGACTAATAATAGACTTCAGTGAAGTCTGTCTAATGTGAATACTAACAAATTATCTGTGCTGATAAAATCAGAGAGAGAGATACCTGATTTTGAAGGGCAATGTGATATCTATAGACATTTGTTCTAAGTAGTTTTTGTGGCAGAGGATGCTGCTGAATCATATAAATGTGCCTTTCTGGTGTAAAAGCAGAAAGTTTCAAGTAGCAGGCACAGGTAATAAACCACGCAACTCATTAATATTGGTCCAAGTGTTCTCCTCTGCAAAGGTGAAGGAGAACACCACCATGGACTCAGGGCAGTGAGCACAGAGAGAAGTGATCAGGAGCCTATCAGAGCAGCTTTGCCTCTTCTTGGAAGGAGGGAAAATTTACAAGCCCAGAAGCAATAGGACTCTCCCTACTGCACTGCCATGCAGACCAGGCGCAGGGAGATCACTTTCCTGAGACTGGGATGGCTGAAGGAGCTCAGTGTGCATAGGCACACCACAGTGCAGGCATGCCACAGAAGATTCAGCTCTAAATTAAAAAAACAAAAAACAAAAAACAAAAAACAAAAAAAAAAAAAAAAAGAAAAAAAAAAAAGAAAACCACAACAACAGAAAAAAACCCACACTTCACAACTAAATTTAGGAATTTAGGGGTGTACAGATCCATCAGACGAAATTAAGTTGCCTAAACATAAAAATATATGTATCTGGCTACACAAGCTGTCCTTGCATACCTGAGACATCTGTACAGGCCTGCCAGAAATCATACAGGACCTGCAGAGGTCTTGCACATTTCTCCGGCAGAATATCCCACAAAACCTGAAATTACATTTGACACCCTCTGCAGCAACAGGATCTCATCATCACTGCCTTGGCTCCCATCACTGCTGATGGCAAGCCAGTCAGGACATGCAGGGGGACACAGGACACGAGATGTCTGAAGCAGCAGGTCAGTCTGCTGCATCCTGTCCCCACGGGTGACACCCACCCAGCTCCTCGGACTCCACCTTCACCTGCCTCGCTGCACCTGCAGCAGCACTGGTGTGCAAGTGGCCACGCCTGCAGCAAGCCTTGCCAGTTGGTGTCCACGCCTGGAGAAAGCCAACCACTTTCCAGGGCTAAAATACACTATAACTAATTAAGTGAGTTTGAGACATATTTCAAAACCTATTAAGCAGAAAGCTGTGCTACTAAAAAATTTAAAGGGCTGACTTAATTCCCCTAAGGCAACACTTTCAGCTTTGAAAGAATATAACTTTTTAGTCAATAGGCTCTGAAATACATCTCAAAGTTGCTTAATTAGTCAGTTATAGCTGAATTTATCTTAAAAAGGGGGCTATGGGGGCAGTCATTGAACTATGATAGGTGTGACTATGCAAAAGTGATGTTATAATGTTGATATGGGAGGACCTCTGGCTAGCTTGTGTGTTAATTCTCTGAGGTTGCTGATAAGGAGATATTCTCAGACACCTAAGAGGAGCTCAGGTTATATTTGCACCTGAGTATTTAAATAAAAGCCTTATATTGTGTCTCCTGAAAAATCTAAATTCCAAAAACTTGTCAAATGCTCTGTGCCAGATTCTCATGGGGTGTAATCTAAAGCAGCTCCTTAGCTTGCCAACAGCTTTCCCAATTTACATCACCAAAAAGACCTGGCCAAATGCCAAGATGTTTAGAAAAGCAGTTCCTTTTCTTTTTCAGTTTCATTTTCATATACCTCTGCACTTCACACTTCGCTCAGCTACAGAGTAGAAACAGAAGCAACAAAGTGCTCAGAATTAAAATGTGCATTTGCCCTATTTTCCTTAGCAAAGCAGCAGAAATTTTGTGCGCTAACCAGTCCTCTGAGTCTTCCAACCCTGTTTGGCAAATTCTTGAGGTTTGGATAATAAAATTATGAGACAATTCCCACAGGTGTATTTTTCACCTTTTTAATATCTTTAATATGATGTATTACTTTCATGTGATGTTTCCCACAGTTCTGCTCTGATAAAACATAGAAAATTCATTGAGCAACAGTGTCCTTACAAAAGCCATTGCTGGCAGAGTTCGTCTGCTGAGGTTGAATCTGAGATCATGTTTCATCTAGTAAAGCAAAGTACAGAAACACAAGGTGTCATTTTTGGACTCAGTGACCTAAGACTTTGAAAGTATACACCTTACCTGCTGGAAACTACTCTGCTGTGGTCTGTCTTGTAAACAAGCCTTAAAAATCTCCAGACCCCATTCACCAAGTATTTACAGCAGCATACACCAGGAATGTCTCGGTTGCATTTCCCGACTCTAACACATATGGGCTCAGCTGAAGGCCACATCTGAAAAGCCTGATGTTTCCAAAAGAGCAAAGATCTGATGATTGATACAAATTTTTCTGCCTCTGTCAGAGGTATGTGATAGACACTCAGAAAAAAAAGAAGACATAAACTTATTTCTCAAATATAGCCTTGCAGCCCACACTCTCTGCAAGATGCCCCATCCTGGAAGCAGACTGCTGGATTGACATTGCTGTAACTGCCACAAGAGAACACGGGCAACATAAACAAGAAAAGGAAATGCCCCCAGCTTGTGTTGTTGCAAAACTAGACAGAATGTGAGCAAAGACGCAGATGGCTACCTGAAAAGAGAAAAAACATAGCTCCTTCTATCCCTGGCCCTTTTAGTGTACTTCAGACAGTTTTCTAGCCAAGCACCAAGCCACCTTCTGGGAAAAAAAAATTTAAAAAAAGAGTGGCACAAAGTTTACTACTACCCTCTATGGGGAGCTTGGAGATCCCAATCTTCCTCTTATCTTCTCCTCTTCCTGCAAAAGCAAACCTGGGTGCATCACCCTCCATGTTCATCAGAGGAGGAACAGAGCAGGCAAGACAAGACAGGTCACATCGTATGTCTTGTAGTGGGGTTACTGAGCTGAGAGGCACAAGAGAAGCAAGAACAATCCGGGAGAGTTGCCTTGGTTTAACCCCAGCCAGTCACCAAACCCCTCCCAGCCATTCACTCACTCACTCACTCACTCACTCACTCACTCACTCACTCACCCATCAGTGGGACTGGGGAGAGAATCTGGAAGGACAAAAGCTGGGAAACCCATGGGTTGAGACAAAGGCAGTTTAATGGGGAAAGAAAAAGCCATGAGCACAAAGTAAAGCAAAACAAGAGTTGATTTCACCGATTCTCATGAAGGTGTCAAACCATCCCCAGGACAGCAGGGCTCCATCACACCTAACAGTTACTTGGGAAAGTCAACACCGTCATTCCAAATGTGCCCCCTTGTGACTGTGTGGTGCTTGGTTGATGGCTGGGGTTAAGCCATGACTGAGTTACTTAAAGAGGGGACGTGTGCATGAGGACTGGGAGAGTGAAGAATATCAGTGCATTTGTGGCACAAAGGAAACAGGCAGACTGACAAATGAGTGAAAAGCAAAGGAACTTCAATCCAGATTCTCTGGATTTCCTGCATCTGCCCCTAAATAGCACATTCAAGTATGTGTAATGCCATATTACAATTCAAGTGACCAATCCATATTCTTCATTTTTTCTCGAACAACTTCACTTCCTTCTTCCTTCTCAAGGTGTCCTTAAACAGTTAAGCAAAATGAAGAACGTTTTCCAACCCCCCGTGTATAAGTAACGTTATGTATCAAATTATACTGCCATCAAGTATTAGATGAAGATTTTCATTAAATATTACAATGAAGAATATTATCAATATTGCATCTGACACAGATGAAAAAGCTACATATAGGGATGGATGTAATCTGTTCTTTGGTTTACGAACTCCAAGTTCCCTAGGCTGTGTCACTGATGACACAATATCCCCAAATGGTGGATTTTGTGTGTGATACATCTGAAAGATGTGCAAAAACAGATGTAGCCAGACAGCTCCCCTTGGTTACATGCATAAGGAAACTTCACAGAGCAAGTTATTTTAGCTACGGCTGGCAATAATTTATTCTGAATAAATTGCCTCTATATCTGTTTCAGGCAACAGTGACATAGGAAGAATGTGAACTTTTTTGTTATATCAACTCATTTTGAGCCAAATTATGCTTCTTTTTGAGTATTTGCCATTGCAAACATAGAAGACATGTGGATCTAGATATTAGCACCTTCTAAAAGTTGGCTCAATAAAAGCTGTTTAGCACTTAAACATGGAAGCTGTTGTCAGCTTCACAGATAAGTAACTCATTCCAAATTTTGGAAATGGAAATTCTGATCTGATGTATATTTCAGGCTTATTAAGCAACTATATTTTCTAGGCCACAATTCAGTTAAAATTAACTCCAGCTCTCACACTGTGACAATCCACACATGATTATGGAAGTCATAAAAAATGAACTTGATGTGGGTTCTTCTACTGTAAGTGCAGGAAAATATACCCTGGAGCCCAGACTCTTCATTCCAGAGAGCCACAGGATGAAGAGAATACCTAATCACACTGCCTTAGCGTCAAAATATTATTAAAAAGAAGAATGTGTTAGACTTTATCCTGAGAAACACATCTATTTTTCTTTTTCCTGTAATTCCACCAAACACTGGAAGAGAGACCAATAAAAAGACATCTTTGTATGTTTATTGATTCTGCATTTTCCTCTGTCCACTAGACTTCAAAAGGGAAATTGTAAGAAGGAAAAAATAAACACCCCTGTGGACAAAGCTTAAAGAGTCCTTTCAACATATCTTCTTTTTAAATTTTGTCTTGCCTCCTAAAAATAAGGTCTGCTGAAGATCTTGATGTTTTGAAAGTGCAAGAATTATTTGTGCTGCTCCTCCCTCCATGTCTTCTACTGGTCCAAAACTCATTTTCTTTGTACTTTTCATGTGGTTTCATCACTACTGACACAAGGCCTTTTTCCTAGTCACACCAACTGGAACAGTTTTAGTCAGTTTCTCTGCATTCAAACCTACCTCTCTGAAATTCCATCTGCAGGAATGCCTCTCCTATTAATTTTTCTTAGCTTAGCTCTATCCCTGATTCTTATTTTTAACTTAAGCCTAATACAATCCTATTTAAATAAATGAGAATCCTTTCATTTGACTTGAGCTGGACCAGGTAAACTTGCACCAAAAAGTTTAGAGAAGATTATTCAAGTCTTCTAGCACATGGGCTTAATGAGTGAAAATCTGTAACTTCACAGCTGAGGTGCCAGACAAGAGATTTCTTGTCCTCAGCAAGTCACAGTCTCAAGGTATCAGTCTTTAGACCGGCTACTTGCTTATCACAGCTACAAAAAGATGATGTGATGACATTTATTTTAGAATACACCCGAGCATCTGTCTGAAAACCTTAGGTGCTTTAGTGACTAAGTGTTAAAAGAATGTTTTTCATGCTATCAATAATCTATTGACAATGTGGGGCTGCCAGTCCCACACTTATTCTGCTAATTCACTCCAGATTTTTGCATGTATTCGTGGACCAGGGCCAGGACAGAAAACAAAAAAAGAACAAAGCAAACCCTATCCCTCTTGAATCCTCTGTCCTTTCCACTCTAAACACCATTCTCCTCTCTTTGCTGGGAACTGATGTTCAGAGTGTGACTAAGAAAATGATTCAGTCCTGAAAGCCACTATGTGATTTAGCAAAACAAAGGGCTGACCTCCCCAGCAGCATCAGCAGCAGAGGCACCAGCCGCTCTTGAAATATCTAAAAGGCAAATGCATTAGTATGTTCAGCCACCATGCTGGCTAATGACTAGACATTTTTGAACATATGGGATCATTATTCCAGCATTTCATCAGTGAACTTTCCAGAAAAACTAATTAAGGGGTCCTTTAAATGCTTACAACAGAGTTGGGTTTTACCAGAGCTCCTCACTTGCATTTGAAGACTTAGTCATTTTCCTCTCCCCTCCTCTCACCACCTTTCCATTTCCAGTGATTGCTAAAGATGAGTAAAGCTAATTATACAGATTTTTAATTTTTTAATGATAACTTACCTTTACTTTTATTTCCTATGCAGAAAGATTTCATTTCCCACTGACGTAAAAAGGATTTAGAATGCACTGTGGCCAATGTCTACTGATGGTTCATCTTCTGAGCTACCTTCCTTCATATACATGTCTCCTGTAACTGCTTCTGTACTTTAATGGTTATTGCAAATGACTTTAAAAGGTAATTTATAGATTGCAGGAACAAAAGGTCATTTTCCCAGTCAATAGCTCCTAATAAGGGGTAAATTCTATGGGCAACCCTTCCTGCTGATCAGAATAATTTGCTAGGAAATGTGTAGATGACCAAAACCTCCTGGAAGCCTGAATGTGGAAACAAGACTTCACTTCCTTGCAAGGCAATTTTCCTTTTAGGGTTGTATCCCCTCAAGAGAAAAACAGCAACCTGCAAAGCTGAGGCAGGTAAAAATATTATTATCTACTTTGTGAATCCAAATCTGGGGCATCTTTGAGGAGAAAAACCTCTCAGGATTTCAAAGTGTGAATGCAGCATTGCCAGTGTTGTGACCTCTAGGTCCTTAGAAAATGCTAATAATGGAAGTGTGATCTATTTAAATGAATAAACCCATCAGTGATAACTTGAGTCTTCATTGTTAGATAAACCATTGCTGATAACTTCAGCAGAAGCACACAGGGGGTTATTAAACTTGTTGGATGCACTGAAAGACAGTGTGAGGGGATGGCAAATGCGCCTTCATCAGGATGGTCTCAGGGGAAAGGGCTGTCAGGATGACTGATAAGAAAAGACATTTTCCCATCTTTCATTAAATTATTAAAATTCTCCTTTAGAAGTTTCAAACAAAAGAAATATCATAGAATATGCTGAGTTAGAAGGGGACCATCAGGATCATTGAGTCCAGCTCCTGGACTTGAGCAGGACACCCCAAGAGTCACACCGTGCGCCGAGAGCATTGTCCAAACACTTCATGAACTCAGACAGGCTTGGTGATGTGACCACTTCCCTGGGGAGCCTGTTTCAGTGCCCAACCACCCTCTGAGTGAAGAATCTTTTTCTAATATCCAACCAAAACCTCCCCTGACTCAGCTTCAGGCCATTCCCTTGGGTCCTGTCACTGGTTATGAGAGTGAAGGGATCAGCAACTGCCCCTCAACTTCCCCTCGTGAGGAAGTTGTAGACAGAGCTGAGGTCTGCCCTCAGTCTCCTACAGGCTGAACAAGCCAAGTGACCTCAGCCACACCTCATATGTCCTCCCCCAAGGCCCTTTGTTGCTCTCCTTCGGATGGTCTCGGACAGCTTAATATCTTTTTTATATTGTGGCACCCAAAACTGCCCCCAGCACTCAAGGTGAGGACCCCAGCTCAGAGAAGAGCAGGACAATCCCCTCCCTTGCCTGGCTGTGATGCTGTGCCTGATGCACCCCAGGACAGGGTTGGCTCTCCTGGCTGCCAGGGCACTACTGGCTCATGTTCAACTTGCCCTTGGATTGGGATCCCCAGGTCCCTCTCTGCAGCACTGCTATCCAGCCTCTCATTCCCCAGTCTGTAGACATAACCAGGGTTGCCCTATGCCAGGTGCAGAATCCGGCACTTGCTCTTGTTAAACTTCATATGGTTGGTGGTTTCCCAACCCTCTAATTTGTCTTAATTTTGACCAGGCTGCTCACATTATAAAAATGCCTCTGATGCTGATGGTCAGGGCAAGGTGCCATCAGCCCCATGCCCTGCTGTGGTATGGCACTGGCTGGGCTGTACATGGAGGGAAAGGGATGTCAGCAAAGCAACACACAGCTCCAAGGGTGCTGCCACATAATCCCAAACCATGGCTGGCATCACTTTTGGAATTGTCCTAATGAGTGTGCAATGCTTTGCAAAGGACCTTCTCCAGCAACTGAAAATTAAATAACAACAGGAACTCTGTCTCTCTGAAAACCAAGTATATGTAATGCGTGCTCTCATTCTCCAGCTATTTAGCACAGAAATAGTTTAAATACTTTGCAGCTGGGTTTGTCTCACATCACACTTTTAAGTGGTAATAACTTTTAATAGATATCTTGGAATAATAAATAACCATTAAAATATGTACATCTAAATGATTGAACAAAAAAATCACACAGTATTTTATATAACAAAACAAAATATCTCTAGATTTCATTTTTTTAATAATAATTTGAGAAACCTTGATCCTCCAAAGAAATATCTACTTAGAGTCAGAAAAACATCACTTGCTTCTGTAGTAATGCAATTTATATGAGTAGACCCATGCACACACTGAAGCACTTATGGGACTGGAAACTATGTCCCAGTTAAAAAATAAGATAAAAAGAATCTGAAATGATTGTACACATGCACCAGAAAAGTTCATATGTATTGCATCTCGTGGAATAAACATCCCTGTGTCAAGCTGCATTGCAGAAAGATGTGCTGGGCAGATGGCAAGGGGACTGGAACATAATTCCTCCCACCATCACCCACACACATTGCCTGGTAAAACAACAATGCCAGTTGTCCTGGCTACTTCCACTTCAGATGGATGTGATCACCCAGTAGAAATGTCAGCAACTTTGCCCCTTAAAAGATCCAGCTGCATACGGGTAGATGTTTTGACAGGAAGTCAAAATAGGTCTAGTTCCAGTTAGAAAGTAAACACTAGGAAACAAAATCCTCTCTTGTGTTGCTGCTCTGCTTTGCCTGGCTTATTTCTCTCCTGTTCTCAGTCCTGTCTGCTTTGGCTTGGTCTGTGTCCTCTCAGGGCAGGAGAAGACCAGGAGGTTTTCTCCTCTGGAGCAGGGGAGATTGCTCTGATGTGCCTGCTCACCCTTCACATCACCGTAACATCAGTCACTTCTGCATGTTTGTCACTAAACATGTACGGAGGGTCAAAATGTTTTGCAGCTTATGTAAAAGTGTAAAAGTATTGCCTATTCATGACAGGTCATTTAAAAAAAAAATGAGCCGGAGCAACTCTATGCAATATCAATATAGATCACACAACAAAAAAAAGGTGAAAATATAAAATTCATCAAATTTGTTCCTGAATGTAGATAAACAGTATAAACTCTCAGACTCAGCAGCCAGAAAATATATAATCAAGGGAAATTATTTTCCTTGTGGATTGTCACGCATTTTTCTGACCTGTCAAATATCAAATACCTGCTGTTTTCTGATAAGTAGCGAATACGCATCCTGATAGCAAGTGATGCTAAAATCTCTATTTCTTTGCAATGATCTGTGTATAATATGACTTTGTCTCCCAAACCAGAAGATTTGCTCCCATATCAAAATGGAAACATGGTGATTCACAATTACCCAGTCCAATTTGGACATGGATATTATATGAGTATCTCAGGATTTTGGTAGTTTTCAGAGCAGACCTCATACAAGCTTGTAAACTGCAAAGTATATTCAAGTTTCCTTCCCAGTAACAAGGTTCTAAAATGCAAATAAACATAAATATGAATACAAATAAGTAAATACTGCCAAATAATCTGAAATCTCAGCTCACAGGTCAGGCTGGTTCCAGTGTGCCATCCCAGTCTCTGTCTTCATGGAGCTAGCCCTATGTATCACCCATTCAAAGCTTCCCATGTCTGTCTGAGCATTCAGTAGCCAATTAAATATTCATTTGAAAATTAAATGATGGCTTAAAATATTAGAGCTAATCTAATTCACGCCACCTGAGGACTGTGCTCACAAACTGCCTGGAAAACCAGGAAGGAATAAAAATAACAGGAAACCCAGGTCAGAGACCGTGAATATGGGTGGGAACTGGGGGAAAGACTATGGTGTCCGCGACCACACAGAAACCTGGATGTCTTTCCCTTGTTGCTTTTTATCTGAGACCTCAAGATTAGGTCTGTAGTCCAGTGTTTACATGAATGGAACTACAGGCATGCTGTGGGCTCAGCTGGGTTAACCAGGGATAGGTATTTGGTGCCATCTGGGATGACATGCAGCATGAGGATTCCAGCAGGGAGTCCAGAAGGACAGAGATCTCTTATAGGTGAGGCTGTGGCTACTCTCTGTTGAAGGCTCAAGTACCCAGAGCATCTCAGGCCACTTTGGACTCCAGATTGTAAGAAGAGTAGATGCCTTTCAGCCTGAATCCTCCATACACCTGCCAGCCTGTGTGCCTTAAGACCAGGAGCACTATCCTCCTGCCTACACTGCCTTTGGTGAGAGGAATACTAAACCATTCACCATAGAACTAATGAAGAATGAAAGCCCTATTGCTTTAAGTTGCATGTATTGGCAAAAAACATCATCCTGTTTTGAGAACTAGTAAGTTGAGTGCCTTCCTTCCCACCTGGGATTGCATTTGAGGAAGAAATAGAGAAGGTGGAAGAAAGTTCGAGGTCTTCTACCTTTTGGGAGATAGGGGTTTGTAACCAGGATACCATTTCTTAAAATACATCTATTTAGCTGAGAGAATATGAATAGATGAACTTGCAGAAAAAAAAAAAAAAACCTAGTTCAGCTCATGTCCTACTTATTGTAAGGATATTAAGGACACGATCCTTTGTCTCTAGTAACCAGATATAATCAATAATTTCTTTTGCTTAGAGATTTTTACATTGTTTGAGGACAGAAGAGAGATACAGAGCTCACTAGGATTTCTATGCTGCTCAAAGCCTTGGATATCTGAGACAACCACACAGACCTGGCAGATATGACACAGATTATGAAAGATAGGGAAATGAAGACAACATTGGTGGTTAAATCCTGGTTGCACTGCTTTCAGCGGCAATTCTCACTGACTGCTGGTTAGAGTTTCACCAAAGAGCTTTAAATGAACACAATTACTATGGTTATGGAGGTCTCTAATTTATTTGACTAGTAGTAATTTCTGTCATCCTTTTTCCTTTCAAGAATAAAATTAAAGATCATTTGCCTGATTTTTCCCGAGTCTTTGAGCAAGGATTCCAGGACAGAAATCACAGACAAAGGATCAAACATTCCCATCACCCCAATGATTCCCTGGAAACTCTGCAGGGGAGAGAAGGTGACGTGAGATGAAGGATCTTGTGTGTTCAGCACCTCCCAAGACCTGTTAAATTGCTCTGTGTAAGCATGTATATAAACTCACATGGTAGTTTATATCATACAGAGTCCAGCAAGCATTTTGAGCAGGATGTTTTGCAGGGATTTCAAGGTGCTTTAAACCTGCAATAGAAGAAAGAATGGACAATCAATAAGGGAAAGTTCCATCAAATACTTTCCTCTATCTAAGAACCTCTCTGGATAAATAAAACTCCATTTCTGGATGTGGAAGTGAGAGAGGCAGGAAACTATGTGTTAGAAGCAGATACTACATAGACGCTTTCATCAGGTGGCAGGAAAAAAAGCTACTCCATGAGTCACCTGGTGGGGACTTTTGTTCACTTTTCATTAGGATTTCTAAGGAGTTCACCCAAAGGGGAAAATGAGGAACAATGATGCTCAGAATTAAGTACACAAAGAAAACAAATGTATTTCCAAAAGCACAGATGAAGCAATGAATGCAAGCATATAGAAGAGGTTGTGCAGCTTTGCTGGACCACAGTATCCTGATTCAGTTATTCCTCACTTCCACGAGAATTTCAGGGGGAAATTATGCTCATAAACACATCCCAGACAACACAACCACTCTCATTCTTCTGTCCCTCTCCTTGTAGTCTACACCTCCAGTTTCCTATGAGGCTCTGTCTTTCCAGTTTTGTTCAATAGAGAATGACCTATGTAGGCAACAATAAAGTCAGATGGAGATGAAACTTACAGTTAATGGTGTGGAGGCCAAATTATTATTTAACTTTTAAATATGAACAATACTTGGCTCCAAATCTCATTTAATCTTCATGAATATCAATTATATTTTGTCATTTCTAGACCTGTGAAAATTTCATTTCTCCAAATGAGCTCAGTAACTAACCCCCAGCCACTTTAAAAAAATGTTCTATTCTCAGATTTTTTCAATGTGGATTATGAAAACATTAGTTCAACGGAATTTATATGGCCTATTTGACGTTCTTTTCCCTTTAGTTGGATTCGAGATGATATTCAAAGCTGGGGCTCTTTCCAAATGCTAAAATATTTGTTCTCTGAATAAATGACCATATGTGTGAAAAGATCAGACAAGGGTACTTCTTTTATACAGCAACTGTTCGTTTACGATGTAAACGAACAGTTTCGCATTATACAATTATTATTTTTTTTCACAGTGTGCATTTCATTGCTGGGGATGACACTGCAATGTTTCAATGCAAACACACCCCTAGGAAAAGAATGCAAAGATTTCTAAATTTTGTACATTCACCACCAAACATTCAGGAATGGGAACTGTGGACAACAGTGAGCAATATCTTTGAGAGAGGGAGCTTGCCTCTTGGAGGAGGTGCTCCATAGGAAACTCCTTATCAGCCAGGTCCTATTTTCAAGGCATATGGAGGAAAAGGCTGCTTTGGGTGCCTGTATTCCTGCTCAAAGGCTGGCACAAAGCCTGACAATGGTGATAGACAAGAAGATCTGCAGCATAAGGATTATGCTCTGCCCTGCTTCAGCCTCTGCCCCCAGCAAAAGCACCAAAAGCCCTACAGCGCTAACAAACCCAGGGCAGGTCTCAGTTCTCACCACTCCTCCCTGCCTTGCTTTGAGCAGTAAAAGAAATTGCCATCAAACGTCATACAGTAGCACCAGTCTCTGCAGTCTCGGTCCTTGCTGGTTCCTGGCCCTGGGTTTGTCTCCTGACATTTGACTGGGATCTACTTCCGAGTGCGTCTGTAGAGCTGAATTTCCAGCCTCGAGTCCTGACACACACAGGCTGTTTGTAGGACTTCGCAGTGGCCCCAGCTGGTGCAGAGAGGCGATGACTGTTTTTTTCCATCCGTGGTCTGGATGAGCAGCTCTGAGTGAATAGCCTGTGCAGCAGCTGTGCAGCCTGGGCCATCTCATGGGATGGGTTTTAATTTCCCCTGTTCCTCTTCATTCCACCCTCTAGGGTTTTATGTGGGTGGAGTTTTAGTTCAGCCTGAATGTCTAAATCTGTTGCCTGAGAAAGAGGTGCAATCTGAGCCCCTTCCTGTATTACGTGTTCAAACTGCTGACCACAAATACAATAGGTTTCACGGTGCTAAGGGCCACCTGTTGAAGTTGTTCAAAGGCACCCCCCCACCCATCTACATTCCCCACCCCCTGTTTTCCTGCCTGTGACTCAAGCGTCTCTCTCCGAGCCACTCGCCCAGTGTGTTGGGCTGCAATCATTGCAGCGCTGAACCGATTCAACATCTTGAAAAGCTAATTAACTTCATAAAAAATTCATATAGGCATGCAAATACTGTGGCCCAGATAAATAATTAACTGAACTCTTCCACACCAGCGCCAGCATGCTCCAAGGCTGCCCTCTCTTGCCAGGCCTGCTCAACAATTATTCAAGACATGCGTTTGATGATTTTCTTCAAGGTGTACACCCTACGCGGCAGCTTAATAAACAACATACATTGCACAGTCAACATTGATTTACACATCTTCTGAAGAGATGATGCATGAAATGATCAGAAAAGTCAATAATGCAAGCAAAATGTATGGGCTTGAGATAAGTAACAGAAAACAAAATCAATGCCTTCCAGCTATTATCATCATGAAGTAGAGTTCATAATAGATAACATTAAGTTTGAACAAGTTGCATCATTCTAATACCTGCAATCAGCTGTCACTTCTGACAATAATTGCCAAAACGGTATTCATATACATATATGCTGGTTCTACTGCTGGTGCTAAATGCATTTAGCTGAACAATCAGGGCAAACAATCTGACGAGCCAGATATTTTATTATTCTGACATTAAAAAAAAAAATCAGACTGCAGAGCTCATTAATCATGACCTGTATTGCCATGTACATACAAATGTTCCATTGAAGAAAGCCAAAAAGCTTGCTACAAGTCTTCTGGAATAAGAACTGGAGGAAGACGATCTGGTGGATGAGATCAATCCTATCACTAGCTCTGAGGGGTAAAATTCAGCAGAAAGATGCAGCTGACGTCACCAGGGCACCTGAGCAACAATGACTCAATCACACAGCGCAGGTTGTGATACACCTCAGCTTTTTATCCAGAGCTTTACATTGGACTTATCATATGGTTTTATATCAAGGATTTCTGATAGCCTCAGAATGCAATCAATATGAAAGCATCAAAAGAGAAAGCTCTGACCACTGAGGGCTTGTCAACACAGGAAGCTATTGTGACATGTGGGAAGATGTGAACACAGAGTGCAATGGCTCTGGTCCTTTTGGAAGTTAATAGTCTGACATGCAGTAAAGGAAACTCACACAAGGCTGTCTGAAGGTGGAAGACATTTCTACATGGAGAGCTGGAGTTAAACATCTATAACACAGTAGCCCTCAAACCTCCCCTTGAAAACCTTTCTCACAGTATTTCAGTGCGTACAACCTATGCCATTAAGTAAAACCAGGAAGAGTTGCCGTCAGCACGCAAGAGAGGGTGCCAAACATGGCTTGACCTATTTGTGGAAACAATTGCCCTGTCTGCTGCACAGAGGGCTGATAATGACAAACAGAGTCGCTTCCCTCCAGCCAGGAGCATGATTTGACTTCATGCATCCACGATACAGCTTCGACCAATTGATAATTATTCAACGGCAATAAAAAATACATTGGCAGTCTCAATCCAGCTCCTAACAGAGCCATAAAATGCTCACAAAACCACAACAAACAGTGATTGCGCCCTTTTGAGAGCAGCAGAGACACAGGGAGGGAGATAGGTTTCTCCTCCTTCCTACAAAGCAGGAGCAGATGTAGAGCCTCACCAGGAGGTGGTGGTGTGGGGAGTCTGTATCAACGTAACCATAACTATATTTCTGTCCCTAATATTGGGGAGGAAAAAAGGAAAATAAGGATGATGAGGTGATGATAAGGGAGCTTTGGGGAAACTGTGCCCTGAGTTGCAGTGTCACAGCTGAATGACTATCCCAACAAATTAATTTTACAATGTTTTTGATTTGACCCACGGATGAGAAGACGGTTTCAGCTGAGTTCTGTTTTCAGGGACCCATTCATCTCCTGAAACTAAAAGCCAAGCTCATAAAGCACAAACCTACACAAGCTAAAACCAATCAGTAGCTTCCCCGAATCCCTGCAAAGCCAAACCATTCAGTGCCACACTGCTCTGCCAATAATAGTAACAAGTAACACTACACTCGGGCTGTAATTTTTCATATCCACTGTGCCGTTGTCATATGATTTACAGTGCTAGCACTGAGAGCCATTGCCCAAGTCCTGTCTCTGCACTCCTCCTGATTTACTTAAATCTTTTTACTTTTATCAGCCACAGGGAATGGGGACACTTACATGTAACAACTGACAATTTGAACAGAAAATACAGAGAAAAGCTGTGTAAAGCAAGTGGCTGAGATTATAGCTGTTGACTTCTAATATTATTTGACAGATGAGACTGCTGCAATTATCCTCTGCTCATGGGTTCCATTATGGGAACAAGAAGCACACAAAATAAGGGCAATTTCCCAAACAATATATAGGTCCACTTAACTTTGTCAAGAGCCATTTCTGCAAGGGAAGTCCTCCCTGGTTAAAGATACAAGGATAATGTGTTGGCAACTTCACATGAGCATTTAGTGCATTCCACATTAACTGCATTTTCAGTTGTTCTTTTCCCGCTCTGTTTGAACCAAATAGGATATTATTTCTAAAGGTATTTGTGAATAACATTGTGCTTACTGCTGTTCCCTCGCTCAAGAGCCCTTTCTTCTTTTTTTTAAGAAGGTGTTTCAGAAAGTTGGCAGCTCATAAGACCACTCCGGATTTTTGCAGAGTCCTGCATCCCCCCACATCATCCCGTCTCTGTGCCACCTCTATCTCCCTGTATCAGGAGGGAAGGCACCAACCCCACACAAAGGTTCCTACTGTCTCCTTCTCCATCCCTCTTTCTTCAAATGCTCCGCTCCAGAGAGTCCCACACACCACCCTGCAGACCCCACCATCTCTCTGGCCTGCCCCAAACCACTGCCACACTCCCTCTCTGCCCCACTGGAACCACTCCCAGACAGCACAGCGAGTGCAGATGAATGCTGGGGTTGCCAGGGGAAGCAAACAACATGGCCAAGTGGTTCCTCAAGAGAAAAATATTGTCATTCTGTGGACAGGGAATCTCTCATACAGACCACTCTGCATGTCCAAAAGTGAGCTCATAGTACCCAACACAGACACGCCGGTACACGAGCAGATCTCCAAGGAAGGATGAGATCTCAGGTTCCAGATTTCCCTAAAGCAAATACACAGCAAGGGCAATCGTCCTCTGAAGTCTTCCTGTGCCAAGTCCAACTACTGTATCTACACAGTGGAGTGTGAGAAAAGGAACATTAGTCCTGCTTCAAGTTCAAACCTCAATACAACCTTAGCAACAGAGTCACTACTGGCATATCCATAATATATTTTTTCAGGTTGCCCCATTACTTTGACTTGGGGAGCTATTTATAGATCAAAGGGAGTTTCATTCTCTAGGAGGAAAAAAAAGCAACGAATTTTCTGAAAGCAAAGGTGAAAAAGAAATAAGAATGAAAATAGAGGGAATAACCTGTGGCCTAGGCAGTAGTTATAAATTCTTCCCTCCAGTGCAATCTCTGCTGAACCATAGTGGAGAGAATATTTTTCATCAGCCTTTTCCAGCCTCTCACACATACTTCAATATTTTCTCCTAGATGTGCCTAGGACCTAGTGTTGCAGACACTGGTGGGAGAAACACCACCAGGAATCACTGCAAAAACACTTCAGGGTAACCACCTCAAGTTCCTGATTCCCTTCCTTGGAGGCTGAAGGTATTCATTAATTTGGGGGAGATTTTTTTTTTTTTTGTCGCATCCGATGTCATTCAGAAAGCTCTCATCCAGGAAATAGGCCTTGCTTTTCCTGAAATATTACTAACCACTTGGTTTTCACACTAGGTTGTGGCGGTTAATTTCATGGCTCAGTCTAGAGCAGAGCCAGAGATGATGTGAGAAAAAACAGACCTTGACCACAGACAGTAGGACACAAGTTCTCTCCATGTCCAATGGTATGACCACCAAAGGAAGAGACCTGTTAAGGGGAAAAATTCCATCACCTTCCAAGCCGACTCTGGAGGAAGAGTCTGACCCACCTGCCCTCACCTAAACAAAAACCCTGGCCTAAACTAAGACATCCCCTCCAAACTTCAGGTTTTACTTGTGAAATGTTCTTAGATGTCTGGGAATATGGATAGAGTAACTTTTTACACATTTCTGTGAGGTAAATAAGATTTATGTCAATATTACAGAAGAGAAAATTAATCTCAGGAGTCAACAGGAAAGAGAAGGCATGCTGAGAGCATTCAAATGTCAAACTCACAGACCCCAATGTCCTCCAAATGATACCATTTTCCTGTTGTTTGACTTACTAACTAATGACACCCAGAACGCGAGGAACAAAATATGTGTTATTTGTATTTCTTTGCCTTTTACTTTCCTCCCTCCACCACAGCACTAGGCTTTTCCAAGAGGCGAGCTGCCTCTTTCCTGGAAAGTGACCTTTGCCGGAGGGCAGGCAGATGGCAGCAGCCACAGACAAGCCTAGTTCTCCTCCTTGACCATGTGTCACTCAAAAGCCTTGAAGATCTCTGTGCTGGAGACCCCAGGTCTCCTCCTGAATCTGGGTCACTGGCAACACAAAACCCTGCTGAAGGCACCCACATGTGATGCAGACCCGTTAAGGACCATTCCTCATCTCAGGGGCACAGTGATGGCCAAATCTGCACTGAGAAATTGCAATGATTTGAGCTTCAGGGATTTTTCTTTTTCTTTTTTTTTCTTTTTTTTTTTTTAATTATTATTATTATTTCTTGTTCAGCCCTTGCAGTCTTGGTTTCTTTAGCACAGATCTCCTCACAAAGGCAATCCCTGTACCAGAAAGCCTCAGATTTGCCCTCAGCTCTTCCATAGGCATTGATTAGGGGTCTTTTTTCTTTTTCCCTTAAAAAATATCAAAAAAGAAAAGGGACATGATTTAAAACTAAAATAGAATGAAGTGCATTGTACAAAGGATTATTTCAAGTAATTCTCCTTGAAACTGAACAAAGGAATGTTTCCTGGGGATTAAATGGACTGTCAGGTAATCAGAAAAGTTGTTTTAGGTTTTCCTCAAGAAGAAAAGAAGCATTTTGGATGGATTTTGTTTCTGGTTCTTTGTGACACTTTACAGCTTATTCCCTCATGTCACATCAGTTTATTTCATTATTCATAAACATACTGAATGCCAAAATGATCACAGAAGCTATGGGGCTCTTACACACTCAGCCACTAAGCTCTTTTCTGCCCATCCCATTGCAAATGCAAGGACCCGGCCCTCTCAATGTCCTTGCACAGGAATTTTCTTCTAACCACTGCTCCTCCTGCTACCTTTCTTGCAATGCATGTGGGACTCCTGGTATTTTACACACTATGCAGGACTCTCAGATGGCCTTGAAGGAGAAATCGCATGCAAGAGAGAATGGATTTGTCCCTGGGGTTGAAGTCCGTCAGCACCCAGCATACAGTCTGGATGCAGTCCTTACCCCTCTGTGGTGCACGTGGTGTGATAACACTAAAGCCCACTCCCACCATCAGTCCCAGAACACCTCCCAGACCTGGTCTGGGCTCTTTCACCACACTTCTACCTTTGGCACTGCAGGGGACAGACCACCCCCTCTGAGAGCTAGGACACAATTTCCAGCACCGTGTCTCTCTTCCACCCACAACAGCTGCATGCTCCCACCTAACGTGCCACGTAATGCATAGGGATGCCTTAAAACAGCCAAGGTCTTTCCTCCAGGACTGGCATCAGAAGTCCCTACAAGCAGCTACTTCTCAGCTGCTCCAGCCCACATCCACACCTGCGAGCTCAGCCCTCTTCCCTCACCCTTTCCAAAGCCTTCAAGGGAGCAGCTAAGCCAACCTGGAGCACAGACATCCACTATGCAGCTCCAAACCCTTTACATACCAAGTGGAATGAGTATGAGTCCCCCTCCCTCTGCTTGCCCAGGAGCAGCCAGCAGCACAGGCAAGCACAGCAGAGCCCCAAAGGGAGGCAGCCTGGGATGAGGGGAGGGGGTATTGGAGATGCTCTCTGCCTCTGTGGGGAGGGAGCCCCTCCAGCTGGCCCCTGTGGCTGGGCTGGCCTGCAGCACTGACGTCCTTTTGGACTGCCAGTGCTCCTGGGTGCCCAAGCAGCAAAAGACACCCACATCCATCTGTGCCTAGGCAGCCAGCTTCTGCTGTAGCAGTCAGTCTTTGCTCTAGAAAAAGGGTGTGGGAAATGGGGGTTTAAAAACCACCATGACTGTGTGTGGAATGGTGGCTAGTCCTTCATTGGCTTTCCACGTGGCAGCACTGCCAGAGGTGACAAAGCACAGCCTTGTTCTGTGGTGTTGACCCAGGAGTCAAGCACTGGACTCTGTGCCACAAACAGCCTCCATTTCTCATAGGCTCACAGGACACGGTTCTTCTCATCACATGCTATGCTCCAGCCTGGAACAATTGCTCCTTCATGTGTGCGACTTAATTTTATCTCTAACTAAGAAAAGGGAAGATCTGAAACTCCTAACAGCCCTGGAAAATGAAGATCTTTTTCTTATTTTATTCTTTATTTTTTTAATCTCAGGACAGGGGTTCTTTTTCCATGAGCTACTTCTTTCTAAAAGAATTTTTATTCCAATTATTCAGACACCTGCTGGTGTCCCAGCAGCCCCCAGGCAGCAGGGAACCCTCTCGGGCTGAGCAGCCGAAGGAAACAAAGCCCAGAACAATGTTGTACAGGGAAAAAGTACACACACTAGCAAGCCAGAGAGCACAGCAGCAAATGTGTTATTAGTCTGACATCACAAGGGCCTGCTTGTTTGTTTGCTTTACGCTTTTAAATCCCGACGCTCTCTCTTGCCGTGCCACATGTTGAATTTTTCTTGATTAAGTTGAGACTTTTATTATGCAGTGTCCCCAGAAGAATTACAGAGGGGAAGGAGAAAACCCAACTGCATATGGCAAAGGCGGTGAGAGAGACACTGAATTCCTCCAGCTTGAAATGACAGGCAGTACAAATAAAGCTCCTTTGTAGCTGCTTGAAGACGTAACATGTACCAGCCCATCTCAACAAATATACCTTGGGAAAAGCCAAAAGCAGGATCAGAGATGCATAGCGAGGGAAATTTTAAAGCTGCCAGTGCAAGTTTCTTCAGACACAATATGTTTGTACAGTACCTGAGCACTGCCAATTTTGACTGTGTAGCAGTTGTAGTAGTAATATTAATAATAAAATTAATAAATTTCTTAATTGTTAGTTATTATTATTTTAGATGTCTTCAAGTCTTGAACTGTAAAAACAACACTGGCCACGAAAACCACCCAACTCCTCTCAGCTAAGTATGCAATGAACGGGATTGGCCCTCCTGGCCAGACCATTTGGGCTGCATCTTTCTGCCTCATTTCCCTCCTTCCAGTGAGGGCTGTGTTTTGCAAAAGATATGCCAGCATCAAAGCCAGTATGGCAGGACTTCCCCACTTGGAAATAGGCTTCAAGCGGACCTGCAAACTCTGTTGAAGTTTGCATCATGGTGCCAGAGCAGCACAAAACAGCTCTAGCATCTGGCCTCAGGGGCTCAATCAGTTCTGTATGAATACTCATATGATGCAGTTATCATCAGCAAAGCCCATAGCTAAGCGCCTTGCTACCAAGTCTCATGGCTTTGATTTAAGGAGCTCCCAGTAATCTGGGACACTACAATTAACATATTTAATAGAGCGACTAATGGGAAAGAAAAAGGGGGAAACCTGCAAACTGCAGCTTATGCTGATGACAGGGTGGGAGAGGAACAAAACCCAGAAATTTCAAACTAGGAAAAAGGCACACAGAGACTAGTTAGTTTTTCCCTTTTATTCTGCAAAGTGCAAGGGGAAAAAAAAAAGAATCGTAGAAATTAATTAATAGTCAGTAATCTCAGACAGATTGGTTCATCTTTTCTAAGGTAATGTACAAGATTTAAACATTTATTTTGGGACACTTTGACAAGTCTGCTCATCAATAGGTAGATGATCTTCACTTTATGAACACCAAATCCTTCTAAAATGTCTCACATAGTGGCACACAAAATACATAGACTTATTTTTAAAACATACCTCTGTTCCCTACCTGCAGGAGATCACAAACTATGTAGGCGGGTTATTAAAAGTGTTAGGCAGCAACTTAGGGGTCAATAAAGTCATCTGTAGTTGTTGCAGGTAAGAAAATGGCAATGAAATTAATCTAGTTTATAAACAGGATATAAACAGAAGTAGAATCCCTTGTTTAAGGACAATGTTATCACAATTATGATAAATAAAACATAGCTGTTCTGGTTAGCTGGGGACTTAGTGCACTGATTTAGCTTGGGACACAAGACCAGCTTCAGCTGGCTTGGAGAAGCAGCCAGAAGCAGCAGTTCATCTGATCAATGGCCAGGTAATAATAACGTATTACATACCATATTGCTGAGTTATAGTTATGCAGTGCTGTAACAATTGCCAGACCAAAACTCTAGTAAGATAGCTGGGTGACTAAATACATATTTATCTTTTACAGTGTCTTTTACATGGTTATTTAATAATCTCCAAACCAAGTATTTTAAACTGAAGAAATAGTTTCTAATTATATTCAAATGGGTACCTAAATAACCTTAGTTCTGCCTCAGGTTTACTGTATGCAGTATACCATGCAGCACATTCATTTCATACAGTTATTATAGCCAGTAAACATAAAATGATTACAGAGTCACTGTAGCAACTATGGCACCATATTAGATAAAATGACTCTTAGAGCAAGGTCTTCCAGCTTTCCAGTATCATGTCTTCATTGTATCCCCCACTGGAGAGTGAAGGCCAGCTGTCCTTAGAGAAGAGGTTAAGTCACGTTCAAATGACAAAGAAAAGCAGAGGTCTTTTTTTTTGCTTAAAGCACTTGGGAGTTTTATTCCTACTAGAAACAATAGAGGAGGGAAGTGATGTTGAGAGATGGCAAGTGTTTAAGGAATTTCCTCCAGCAGAGCATGATTTTTCAGAGCTGGCAAGAAACCATATTTGGCAAATAATGACACTAAGTGGAAGATGACCATATTTCTTTAACAATGTAACCTACAGACGAGAGGTTTTTCCATCATTAAAATAGGTCCAACTTTAGGTGCTTACAGAATCTGTTTATAATCAAGATAGTTAATGGATTTACTCCTAAACTTGGACAATATATGAACTATTTATAGGGTATGTGTAGCAGTCATCTGAGCTCATTTCAATGCTCTGAGACTCAGGCACTAGGGTCAGGTGGGCATCCAGACTCCCTCATGGAGGACAGAAAAAGCAGCTCAGCAGTAGGGAGCTGATTTATTGGACCAGGTAGAGCTCTTGTTCTCCAGACATGACCAGTGTCCATATGCACACCTGTTTTCCTAGAAACACGAGATTAATCCCATTCCTATTAAAAGTGGATTATGCTGTTTCCAGTTCCTTGGGAGTATGTTAGCTAAAAAATTTTCAGTTCCACCCCCACCACCCCTACTCACCTCTGTCCCCTCCAATCTCCAAGAAGAGTTGGTTATCCCTCTCCTTTGCACCAACTCAGCCAACTCAGAGATATAAACTGGTTTGGTTCTGAAGAAGGACATTTTTCCTATGATCCACCTGTTTTTCTATTGTCTTCCTGTCATAATATTTTTTCTGTAGTCATGTCATTTTCACCAGTCCTGGACATACCAGCACTAAAACAGACACAGCAGATATGTGTGTGGGGGAAAAGAAGGGTGGGAGAGGGTAGATTGGATCCATTGAGGAAGGATCCGTAACATGGAGCTGCACCCTAATTTTCAAGAGGACCCTGTATTTTTGTGCTCATTTGGACAACTCAAAGGCTATGTGCAATACTCAACATTGCCTAGGTTAGAAACCCACAGCATTGTCTTCCCAGCAAGAGTTATCTGTTTATCCTTCTTCTCAGTGTTCCCTTATCCCTCATCTTCAATGACTGTGTGCCTGAAAGGCAGAGCACAAAGTCTCCTTGTCCAACTAGTCATCAATGAGATGAGCTGCCACAGCACTGTGACATCCCCTGCACCATTCCTACTTCACACCTGCTCTTTGCCAGGCACTTTCACAAGGCACACCTTCCCTGTGCCCCTACAACAATCCTTCATGAAATTGTCCCTAAAAGTCTAGGGGCCAGGACACCCACCTTCTATAGCATTTCTGCATTGCTGCCTTGCTCTATCATACACTGCCCAGCTCCGATTTGTGCTGCCCCCAAAGGCCAGAGAAGCAGACCTTCCTCCTCCCCCACATCAGTCCCCTGCCTGGATCAGACAGCTCACCTGCAGCTGTGTGTGGCCTCGTCCCAGAAACTTTTATCCTAAAAATTTAGTAGAAGAGCAAAATACCTCCTTGATACCCCACTGTTAACGTCAATAGAGTGACTCCAGGTATGAACTGAGTGCACTGGAAGAGGAAAAATCTGAGCAAAGTAGAAAATAAATAAATAATTTCTCTAGAGATATTTAGACACACACAAACGGTGAGATTTTACAACTTAATTTGCTTTTGAATGGCACTGAACTGATTCAGTGTGGTTGCTACAGTAGATGTGTCCCCTAAACAGTAACTCAGTGCACAGAGAATTACATGTTCATTCATGCATCAACATTTTTGACTTAAATACTTCTTTATTCCAAAGATTGTTGATTAGCCCCCTTTCAAACTCAGTATCCGCTGTCTGCGCCTTACGTGAATCATGTTCGGCACAGGACATTGCTGATGCTTTGTCACAAACAACCTAGGAATAAAAAGATCGGCATTTCAGTTTATTTTTCCTGCATCTTGTTAAAAAACATACTAGGAATTTTGAAGAAACCTAATGCATAAATACATATTTCGTCTGATTCAATAGCATATACAATTCAAATGACACTGCATTAGAAAATCAAGGCACTGCTGTTATTCACCAACGGATTAAATATGAGAGATTTATTTCTTTACCTTGACATTAGTCAGAGGGCCAAACGAGAAAATGATGCAACATCACTTAACTGCCTGCCCCACCTTCCCCCCAATAAGCAACCAGAAAGCTACTGACCACTCTAACACAAAATGCTATTTCTTTAATCTTATCAACCATCACCTCTTCTGAGCTGTGAGGACAATAACAGATTGGTGTTAGCAATCTCAGCCCTTCTCAGACAGTTGGAGGCTTGCATATCTTAACTGATGTGCCTAATTAGATGCAGCAGTGATTCAGCCTTCAGCTGCTGTTCTGTGGTGCTGCTCCCAGGGTGCATCAGCGTGCTCTGCATCACCCAGTGACTGAGGTGTTTACTCTTCATCACAATCGCTGTTATCTGTCAGAAGTGATACCAGACTGCTTTCCAAAGAATACCACTCCTTCCCTTATTTGTATAGAAGTACTTTCACCAGAAGGAGCAAGCTATCTTTGAATGTTATTCCAGTGGAAGATAATAGCCTGGAAATCTTGGTGTCTTTGAGCCTTGGACAGGAAAGTCTGCTGAGCTTTCCTGGGGTGTCACAGAGGAACACTTTGGCACATTATTCATACTCCAGGCCTGCTCACACTGCTTAGGGACGTGGAAAGATCTATCTCATGGATCGCAGGCTCGTGAATTCTTGTGTGTCATTAACTGGATGACATATCTTTCTCTTCTCTTCTCTTCTCTTCTCTTCTCTTCTCTTCTCTTCTCTTCTCTTCTCTTCTCTTCTCTTCTCTTCTCTTCTCTTCTCTTCTCTTCTCTTCTCTTCTCTTCTCTTCTCTTCTCTTCTCTTCTCTTCTCTTCGTGGAATGACTTTCAGTATCTAGCAGCATGAACTAGAGATGAACTGCTGTTCTGGAGGGGAAAAGTCTGTATGTCATTAACCTCATCAACCTCTGTTGATTTAACAGAGAATGTAAGCAAAGAAACATATCCTAAAGAATGGCAAAAAAAAAATCAGTGTTTTCTCAGGCTTTATCCTTTGTAGATTAGAACAGCAAGAATATCCTTCAACAAACTTCAAATGTGTGAAAGCCATGGTAGATAACACATTGTATTTGCAGATTTAAAATTACAACACTCCATAGCAAAAAATCTAGGTGCCTCAGCCTGGGAAATCTTTTGCCAATCTGGGGCAAAAAGCAGATCTCTACTGAAATAAGAAGATGGCACCTACTTATGTGAGCCAAGGATGTTGCTCCTTAATATCAAAGGCTATTATCACTTCTACTTACTTGCCAATTGCTACATTTAGTGCTCTGTTTTCCATTGCAATAGTGGACCCTTAAGGGAAGTTAGAAAATCCAGCTCTTTATCATGTTTTCGACTCTAATAGGTGATGTACAAGGCCCTGAACTCAGCTCTTTGTGAATAAAAAGGCTTTTAATTCATCTTTAAGGAAACAATTAGAGATCATCAGGAGCATATAAATTAATCTGATTTTTTCTTTTCCTCTATCAAGGCTATTGTATATCTCTTTTCTTTTTCTTCCAGGTTGGATTCTATTTTCTCTCAGGTGCAACTGAAGTTTCCTAAGGCAATGAACTGAAAAAGAATCAGCAACATCTGGAGTTATCTACGCTTCTGCCAAATAAAACTAACACGTCTGAAGAGGGCTGTTTCTCAGAATAAAAAGGGAAGTGATGACTAATAAGGAAATGCAATTTACCAAAAATATCTCATTTTGCCTTTTCTTAAATATATCAGTCTTGTAAGTCTCTTTGACCACCAAAAAGTCCTATTTGAATCATGCAACAGTAAGATTTGCCCAGAAAGAAAAAATATTTGGCAGTTTTGTATGCTGTTTGGAGTGAATGCAAGTTTAGAGATCATTTTATAGTATCTTATAAACCATAGACTTTGCATCTGAGTTAATATCCCTCTACTCTGTTTGCATCAATAGAAAAAGGCGAAGTAGGATTCATCACACTTTTCAGCAGACGTCTCAAATAGCTCAGCTGAACTGCACCTTAAAAGCAGCAGTTGGTCTCTCTTGACTGAAAACTAGCTCAGCCACAACATCTAAACCTGTAGATGTCTAATGTCAGAAAATACGAGGGTCACCTCCCACGACTGTCCTGCAGAACCATCCCCCCATTGCATTCCTCCTTATCTTAGCTTCTCCTTGTTGTAACTGGCACCCTCCTGAAAAGGAGGAGATCACTATCCATAGACAAGAAAGGTTTTTGTCTTCTTTCTTAAGTACTTTTCTTAGAGATCCTTATTGAGGAGGTGATACGAACATAAGCATTTATCTGTTACTTAGATATATTCAGCTTAATTTTCTTGTCCCTATTTCTAAGCCCTTACTCTTAGTCCTCCTTCCCATCCTGGTTCTTTTTGCCCCACCTTAATTCTCATTCTCTAGGAGCCCTCCTTATTCAAGTCCCTCCAAAAAATCATTCCTACCCAGCTGGCTCTATTAATCCTGACCTAATGTGCTAACAGCTCTGCCAAACAGTTACTGGAACCAACCTAGTGTGTACCTTCCTTAAACAGCAGTTATGGGATCTTGTCACACACAAATTGTTCTATCCAGAATTTCACTTACAGTCTAACCATAAGCACCTGGATGAGACACCTATGGTAGGTGTATAGTTACTTGAGTCAATGAAGCAACAGACCCCTTCAGAGGAGCCCTCTGATCGTGTGCAGTTTTTCCCATGAAGATTCCCATAATCCCCCATGAAGACACTCATTTCTTTCCACTAGTTGCATAGAAGGAGGCCTGAGTGGCAATATTCCTTATTTTATGCCATCCATGAAGTGCCAAAAGATTGGTAGGGTGAACCTGAGTTTGTATCTTCTCTTTTTATAGGAATACATCTTAACATTTCTTTCAATGCTTGGAAATAATAAATACAAATAACTACAGAGGCACAGAACTTTCAGTTGCCTCAGGGCACTCTATCTGCTCTGAGGCCTATTCTCACCTTAAGTTTAGTGATTCTTCAGCCGTCACTGGTGTTAAGAGGAATGTTGCGTCTGGCAAAATAAGACCCGTTGACATTACCAACGGACCTCACTGATCAACAATGCAAAGAAAGAAAAAATAAATGCAACAATGGAAGGGAAAGGGAAATAAAACCAGGCTTTATACCTTTACTAAAAGCCTCTAATATCCTCTATTTCTACAAAAGCCAAGGGATGTTGCAAATTTGGATACACTGGAGAGCAATTTTCTTCTCTTTGATGTTGCTGATGAAACAACAGGTCTCTCCGCTCTTCATGTTCAATACAAACAGGAAAGGGACTCAACCCAGCATGAAACTGGGAGCAGTGCCTGAGCTGCCCCTCTCCTGCTAACAGCAGGGGGATGGGTGCTAAAAGCAGGGAAGGTCATCCCCAAAGGTACAAGGGGTTCAGAGTGAGGTGGCAGGTCTTGGGGAGCAAGCCAAGGTCACCCTTGGGCAGCACAGTCCCAGTGAGCAAGGGAGAGCACATGCCAGGATCTGCCCCGTCCTGTAGCAAATACTCTAGTCAGAAGAAAGACCAACTTGACAACCTTCCCCTTCAATTTTTTTATCATTCGAGGAATGCATGAGGAAATCACATGATCCATTCAGCCTAACTTGCATAAACTTAGAGAAGCATGTGGCTTGAATTTTACAGCTTTTTCTTATCATTAGTATTTTTCCTTCAAATCTCACATTTTGCTGGGCTCACAGAACAACAGCAAGGGCTGTCCTCCAGCTAATTTGAGGCCTGCCGATTCCCTGTGACTGCAAACAATCTGCAGCTTACTGGATAAAGTGTCTCCTTTGTATTTCAAAAATAGTCAGCACAAATCCAATTAAAAATGCTTCTTTTCTTTTAAATATTATGTTGTTCTGAGCGTTTCTGTGTAAGCAGGGAACCCTGGATTACATTCCTCTCCAGGGGATCCTAAATGTTTATACAGATCACAGTAGGCAGTATTACAACACTTCCAACTTTTGCCACATGCACTTTGTCTAAACCCGAACTTGGTCAGAAATCCGTCACATTGCAAACTGTAAAAAAGAGAAATGAAAGGAAATTGTCTTTTTTGTTCCTTTTGAGGATGTAATTCTTTTAACAGTTCTGTACGTCTTTTCCCCATCAATTTAATTATGGATTAATTAATTCCTAGCAGTTTTCTAAAGCCCACCCAAATATCATCTGACCCAAAACATTTCACAGCAGGGAAAAAAGACAAGTTGGATAAAGAGAAAATCCATCCTTTGGGGGGAAAAAAATGGTGTTCAGAAGAACAGGCAAGGGTAGAAAAAAGATCAGCTCTCCCTTTTCCTTAGCAAACACATGTCTCCACATGTCTTGCTCATAACATTTCACTCCTTTCCATTTCTGCACATCATGCCCCAGACTGAGCCTAACTACAAACTGGTGATGCAATATCCAAGGACTTCTTATTTTATGCCTCTTCTTGAGGATATCAACATCAAAGTGGTTGAGATACAGCCATGGCCATGACTTTGCCATTGGTGTGGTTCCACAGTCATGGATCTCTTTTCAAACAGGCACACAAAGCCTGAACCTGCTTGGAGGCGCAAACTGGTGATTTAGCTTGTGTCTCAGGCTGAGGCAATGTGGTGAGAAATAACAGGGTCTACATTACAAATGCCCAGTGTTACAAACCCTGGCAAAGGTTACATTTATTGTTGGCCAAGACAATTTTGGGAAAGGCTTGAGTTTGTACCCTTTTCTCTGAGCTTGTGTGTTGCTCCTACCAGGCAGGTTGTGACTGCCATCTGCTTACATTTATGTTTTTATAGGGCCTTTTATCACAGGGCTCCCAAAGCACTTTACACACTTACACCTTGATTCTCTGTTGTAACAGGAGGTGAGTTTAAATTAAAATAATGTGCAGGTCGTAATCTTGGAATTGGGCTTTAGAGCCTCCTTTTCACCTCTCAAGTGGGGCTCTTACTAAGCAGGTACAAATAGCCAGAGCCAGGCATTTCAAGTCACAGTATGAAAATCAGGATATTTCTGCAAATGGAGAAAACAGAAAGACTTAGAAAAAAGGAAACTATGTTTCACATGCATTGCTGATAAATCTCACAACGTCAAAGAGAAGCACATCTATGCCTTTGATAACTGTGCAGGGGGATAACACTCCACTTGGCAGGAAGAAAAGGAAGTACAATTCAAAAAAGCACTTATCTCCTTGTCCTTATATATGATTATTGGTGGATGACTACTGCATGTAACAGGGAAGCCCAAAGAATGGAGAAGTCTTCTTTCAGCAAAAGAGCTGCCCCAATTCAGGGAGGGGGAGCTGATGTCCTCAGCTATTGCAGAAGGTCACAGTGGCAGGCCAGGAAAGGCACAAGATGTGACATGTCCCTCCTGTATACACAGCAGGCATAAGTGACATTGCTATGCTGACCACCTGGGGAAGGGGACAGAAGCCGAAGCAGCGCAGGAAGAGAATGCAGGAAGCACAGGAGCAGAGAACAGGAGTTCATTTTTGGAAGTGCTTCCACAGGGTTAGCAAGTTAATTAGTTGCACAGCACGGGCCCAACCACCATGCCATGAAGCTTTTTTTATTAAATCTGCTTATTTTTGGACCCTCTGTTGCCAATTCAACTGCCACTGGCCAGGCCAATCAGAGAGAGCACGCTGCTCCTCCGGGCACAGGTGGACACCCACAGCCGACACCTGCACCTGAGCCAGTCACCTCAGGCTCCTTTACTGATAATGCAGAGAAAGGTTTTCCTTCAGGAAACACTTCCTCTCTTCCTGGAACTGATGGAGAAAATAGGATAAATTATTTGTACCCAACAAGTGTTTATTTCATTCCACTCTGAAGTTAGGAGAAAGGACATTTCTCATGGTCTCCACCCTGCAGAATAGGCCAGTGAATCTGCTCTTGCAGAGCACTTTAAAATTAAAAAATAATTCAACACAAAGACATAAAAATAAAAATAAAAATAAAAATAAAAATAAAAATAAAAAAAAACAATCAAACATAAAAATGTGAAATTAAAAAACTAAAGCTGGTTACCTACAACTGGGCCTTCAAGACATACAACCCAACATACGCTAGCTCATCACTAGGAAGCATAAGTTACCAGTTTACACAATGGCATACTAACTTGACTTCCCAGATCAAAGCACCTGATCCAGAAGGAAAGACTGAGAAGGTTAAAAAAGACATGTGAATAGGAGGTGAGCAGGCATGGGGTAGAGAACCAGGAGAGGCAGGGAGTGCAGTGGAAAATAGTATCAGAGACTGAAAGAAAAAAGCAGAAGCTGCAACATTATAGACCTGCTTCATTCCTGAACTCTTCTCTTTCCTCTCCAAGTCTTTTCCCCATTCACGCTGACCCTCACTTCTCTTCCATGGCTCACTTTGTGCATCCATTGCAACCCAACTCACTCCTTCACCTGCACATAGTCATTGCCACCCACAGAAAATTCCTCCAAACATCAGCCTGGGGTGCATTCTGGAGCAAAGGGGGGCCTGAAATAGCTCCTGCTGACACCCTGCTCTTGCAGATAAATAACTCAGCGCTCACTGGAGCTGGGAGTGGAGTCCAAGTCCTCTGGCAGTTTTATGAAACTCTAGCTGTTCCTCGCCCCTGCTTTTCAAAAAGCACATGAAATGAAATGGCTTGTTCCGGGGCAAATGACACAATGGTGCTAAACGGCATGATTTGTTTGTTTGTTTCATCCCAGGAGGGGAGGAGGAGGGAAGGAATGTATACTTGATCTAATCCAAACCAATTTTTTTGTTGCTGTTGTTTCTGCTAAACTCTTAAAAAAAAAATCAATGGTTTGAACTGCCCTACACCAAACAAGTTTGAGGGGAAAAGAGAGATACTAGACTCCATTTTACTCTCAAGACTCTTTTGACCCTCTGACACCTCAGCCTGAGAGGAACTCACTTACGAAACCCAGCATTCAGAAATAAATTTTAAAAACAGCCCAAGCTGCCCCACATTCAGGAGAAAAGCTGTTTATTTACTCTGCCTTCTCTTGCAGTGCCTGTATGCTTGTGTCAGAGCATGCTCTGAATTGCCCACTGACCTACATTCCCTGGGACATGAAGCTGTGCCTCCCTGCTTCAGGGCTGAGCAGCACCCCTTGCCCTGGCCCTGCACTCCCTCTCCAGCGTTGCACCAGCTCTTCCAGCAACACTCTGCATAAGTGGATAATGTCTCAGGCCACCGAAGCATGCTTTTAAATGGATAGCCAGCCAAGTGTATATTAATTAAACTTAAAAGTTCTATTTATTGCCAAACACAGGGGGATTACACAGACAACAAGTGGTGGAAAGTACTCCAAAATGTTCTCACCCCTTTAATTACTATGCTATAGTTAGCCCAGCGAGCTGATGTATAATCAGCGCTGCTGTATGCACTGTTTACAGCAAGCACTCAGGAGAAACACACTTACTTCATGGCCTCTCTGAGCAGCTGCCAGGTTTGAAGGGGCAGGAGAAACACAGAAGGCACCGAAGGACCCTTTTCTTTATCTCTTCCCTTCAGGGCTGCTCTTTTCCAGCACCCTGCTGTGCTCCCTGGTCCCGGGGGGGTTTCTGCCACCAGCCTGTGACCCCTCCGCAATGCTTCCAGTCCATCACACCAGATCTCCCATAGTGCCCAATGTGTACCTCTCCCGGAGCTGCCACCATGGAAGTTAATCACCATTGTTGCACCACAATTCACTGCTGGTCGATTTTAGAGCCGGGCATCTTAGGAGTTTGAATTTATTTTATCCTTCATGTTTCGTGTGCTCACAGCTCATGCATTTCACAGGCAAGTTGAGCAGCCAGGTGAAGAACCCAGGAAGATTTGGACCCCCAAGAAGCTGATCCTGTTCCCCTGAGTCTGTCACTGGGACCAACCACTTGAATTCAGAAAGATCAGTGATAGATCCAGCAATGCGATTGTACTCAGTTCCTCTAAGGGCAGCTTGCAAGGCCTCACCTAAAGTGTATCTTCTTTATAAAACTGAAGATGAAAAAAATCAGCAAAATATGGTGAAAAATTAATAGCCCAGTTTGAAAAAGTCTTGCTCTCCTTCACACATACCACTACACAGAGTTAAGTAGCACTGACCTCTGTGCTCCTCTGTTTCCCTATCTCCCAGCAGTGCCTCACAAGCTGTAGCATATTGCTGTCTGTTACTCATCTTGGCTGCCGTCAGCATTGGCAGCTCATTTTCCTTCCCTGAATCCTCAAATTCTCAGTTCATTTCCAGGTGTTTTCGTTGAAACAGCATGAAAAAGAATACACATGCACCCATTAGCAAGCCAGGAAAAACCTTTCATCCTCTTGCATTTTCACAACTGATTGCAATCGAAACAGCAACATGCATTTTTCACATGACCCTGGGTCTGTGTTCCAAAAGTCACATCCATGCCCAACTGTACACATTTCCCCATCCAGACAACCTGAACAATATGAGGAACAGGTAAATAAAATCATGGTAAGCATGAGAACAGCTGAGTAAATCACATTACAGCATCACAATGTCTGCCACTACTACCACCCTTCCTACAAGCAGTTTGAGGCACCTTATACATTTAGTACCTCCACACTCATATAGTTAGCAGCTCTTTGGACAGCAATCATGTTTATCTTTCACCAAAACAGTCTGACCTTATCTTCCAGGACCTCGGAGTCTCTCTCACAAGGTTCAGCAAACTGCTCTTCCACAAGGTAGAGTGAGGTGAAGGCGTAAACACTCCCCAGCTTCAAACCTTGGGCTTCTCTGTCAGATAAGATCTCTCTGACTGGCTGAAAACATCACCTGGGGATCACCTGTAATCCTAGAGTTACTAGAGCAAAGAGCACTTTGGCCACTGTTTCTCATCAGCCATACCACCTGTCATGCTCTACCTCCAAAAGCTCTCATCCTCAGACTGAGACCGGGATGTCTAAGGATTTCAGAATTAATCCAGAAAGGAGGGATTCTGCAGCTTTCCCATTCCACAAATAGAATAACACCAAAGCCTTTCAAAGAGAAGCTGGTCAGAAATTTTCTGATCAGAAAATAGAAATTCATTCCTTCCCAAACTGTTTCTGCTTTCCCAAACACAGCTGACAACTCAACTGTCTGGGAACCTCACTCAAGGCTTTGGAGGTGAGCCTTGGGATTTGGGACACCTGTTCAGCACTGAGGGTCTCCTTTCCTGCAGAACTGCCCTGGAGCCAGGAGTCTTGGGAACTGCCAGCAAAGGTTAACTGTCAAGACTGCATTCCACTGTCCTCTCTGTTCCACTGAGCAGGTGTAGACCGTGCAGAGATGCTGGAAATCTGTTCAGTCTTTCTTCACTTTCTTTGCTTTAATATACATCGCATTTCAAAACAACAGAATTTCTTTCAAACTGAAATCCAAATTTTTAGGCAGCTCTGCAGTTAGTGTCTATATTGACAATCTCTGGACCAAAATGCAAAATTTATATATTTCAAATTTCATTACTTTGGGACACACTAAAAGTGCCCTAAGATGAATAGCTGGCAGATCAGAAAAATTAACAACCCCAAATTACACTGAAGTTTGTGCGTATGCATGAATGTGCACGTAGCACCACCTCACGAACCAACAGAAAATTTTCCCTGTCATAGGACAAGCATTGCCTAAGTGGGATTAACAAGCTGAACTACTCTGTGTCTGCATCTGGCACGGCTTTTGCTGGACAGATGACTCACATTCATTCTGCTCCTAATTGCTAAGTCTTTTGAAGACTTACTCTTATGCTGTTCTACCTTTCTGTAATGGGTAAAAGAATTAATTTCCTTGTATACGGCAGTGTGTTTCCACATATCCTGCTGCCAGGTGTTGCTGTGAACCAGGTGGCAGTCCATCCTGCTCTGAATCTTGACTGTTTCGCAGACTTGCTAAGACTGTGGCATGTTGGCATTTTCAAAGGCAGGAAGAAAGGCAGTTTGCTCTTTCTTTAGAGACCAGAAAACACAAGTGCTGCCCAAAGAGTCTCTATACATGTGAGTGGTGATGTACTAGATGTATTGGTTTGTCTCAGGGTTGTCCGCAATGAGAGTGGTGGTAATGGTGGATGTTATCAGCCTCAGGAAGATGCAGATTGCCCCAGAAGACCTTTTTCAGATATTTAGAAAGAGGTTTTGCTCCCTGGGCAGTATGCCTGGCCACTGTGCCAAAGACATCAGAGAAACGCTTTATACCATGTGAAAGCCTACTCCCAGGCACAGTCCTGGGATAGGCAGACCCCCAGAACTCAGCTCAGCCCTTCAGTCCATCTCTGTGGACTTACTCAGGCACTTATACGTGGTCTGTAGGTCTGAAGCCCCTCCTGTTTCCCCAGCAATCACTGCTCCTGCTGTTGTCTGGTTCCAACAAAACCCATTCCCCGTCTTTTGTGTCATTTTCCACACTACTGCATCAGCAATGGCACTGCAGCCAGTTCCTTGCAAAGCCAACCCCCAACCCTGGATGTTCCTTCTGTTTCTCAGGCCATTATAGAAGTGTCACCAACTGGACACTGAGTAGGGCAACTCATGAGTCACACGGCACCCAGTGGTGTTCCAGAAGTTCCTGTGTGAGTGATGGGCACTTTGCAATGCAAATAAATAAATATTCTTGTGTAAATATAACACACAGTGATGCTGCCACTGATTTGCACATAAAATAGCAAACGCACAGCTCGGCTTGTTTTATAAGATTGAGGGGTGGCTTGAGATACCAGTTAAGTAGGGTTTTATTTCTGGCTTCACCCCTAGGACCAATGTTCACTGATACTGATATTTAAAGAAGTGCTTTCTTCAGCATGGCTACAATCCAGGGTGTGTGGTGTGGTGGTCTTTTTTTTCCTATGGTGGCTTCAAACAAGCTGTGGGTGTCTAGGTGGGTGGGTTGAGTGACATATTAGTGAGGATGCTTCCTCCCCTTTCAGAGCTACATGGAGAAGTCAGAAAGGCATCGTTTTAGAAAGTGACAGGCAGATCAGGTCTGACTATTGCTGATGAAAAAGGGTTTAAATCCATCAAGAATCTTGAATTTGGAACTGCACTGCTACAGAGAGCAGGGTGAAGTGAACTTCACTAACCTCTATAAATATTATCTGTCGTTTAATTTCAGATTTGCTCCTCGAAAAGCCTTTCAAAATGCACGCTGCCTCCTTTCAGCTCCTGGCATCCAATCAAACTAGCTATCTAACAACAAGGAGCAGAGGAAGTCTGTCCTTCGTCTTCATTTAGAAGTGAAAGATTCCCCCTTCCCTCCTGCCCACCCCCCCCCCCCCCCGGCTGACTCTGAAGGTCTTCCAATTATCTCCTTTACCTGCCGCATTAAAAAGTAAAACATATGAGTTGCCAGAGATACAGAGTCTGAGGACAAGCCACTGTGGCAAAGCCATGACATTAGAACAGATGGAAAACTTCTCGGGAACAAAATGTGCACAAAAAAATGGGTTCTGGCTTTGAAGTGTATATTCACGGTGGGTGCTTTCATGTCTTTTGAAAAGCCCTAGCTCAAATATGACCTACTTAGGCAACATTCTTATTTATGTCTCCAACTAAGGAGCAGTATATTTAGCAAATGAGAGGAAATCATCCCCCTGTCATGTTTATAGATTGGAGCAAACTTTGCTGTTTAATTCTTCAACAGATTTGTCTCCATAAAAGTGGATGTAATTTAAACACTGTTAAAAAAATCAATAAATTCCAGAAACTTGGGATAAATGGAATCATAATTTCATATATATATATATATATATATTTTATATATGTACAGACATACATACAGAGAAATAAAGAGAGAACATTTATTCAGTAGACTGTGGTTAAACCATATTTATTTAACTGGTTCAAGAGTAATGGATAAGGCTGAGCAAAGGTGGAGAGCGAATCATAAGACTTTGCCATTTTAATTGATGCTAAATGCTAACTATTCTGTAAGATAATAAGGAACATAGAAATTCTTAACTCTTCATGGACTAGGTAGGCTTAGCTGAACCAAAATGAAAGGAGATTAAAATGTAGTTTTAAAAAATTCTTAAATTCAAGAAATTGAAGTTGAAAGGCATTTCAGGAGGACATTTAGTTCATCTCCCAAAGGGAAGATGAATAAGACCTACATTATTCTAGACTGTAATCTAACCTCCAAGGATGGACATTTGGTAAGCTTCCAAGCAAGCTATTTCCTCTTTTTGCAATTATCACTATCACCAGAAGGATCTTGCTGGCATCTAAGCCATGTCTCTCACTGAGGTTACAGCCCATTACCCCTTGTCCCAGTAGACAAAGAGTACAAATTATTTTTTTCTGCTTTTTAGTAACCTTTCAAGATTTATCATGTTCCTTCTTTCTTCTTTAGATTTGGCAACCTCAGTTTGTTCAATCTTCTCTCACCAATCATGTTCCTCATTGATCAAAAGTGTGTCACCTTATTGATTCACATCTCACCTATTACCTGTTCTAAGATATTCCACTCCAAAACCCAGAGCCTTCTCTTCAAGAAGTCACCTACTCTCATTGCATTAATGCTGTTCAATGTTCCTGCCAACAGAGGAGAGTCTTGCAGCTGTCCACGCCCCATTTCATACAGGCCACCCATCCAACTCCTCCAGATTACTTTACATTCTGAACCCAGTCTCCACCTGGCCCACAGCCCATCCCAGCCTTCAAAGCATACAAGAACCTCTGCTTTCCACCATCACTCTGCATCACAGCCTGTCCCAGCACAGATCCCAAAGCAACCCACTCAAAATCCCCTTGCAGTGGCAGAGGTAACCACTGGTAACTGGTGTCTGACTACAGCTTGCCAGACACCTGGACACTGACTGCAAAGAACAGTTTCTTCTCATCCTGTTTTTGCCATGTTGCTTCTGACTGTGTCTTGTAAAACAGTATGAAAAACCTTCTTAAAATCAAGACAAACTGACAACCACTGTTTTTTTTCCAACCAACAAGGTCTGTTGCTGTGTCTCAGGAGGAAAAGAGATTGGTTTCAGGTGATTTACTCCTTGCAAATACATGCCAGCTGTCCTGCTCACATCCTTCCCTTCAAGGGTTTTATCATCTGTTGTTTGATTGTTTGTTCCATGTATCAGCAGGTATACAACTTGACTACAAATCCCCAGGTTCAGCTGTTCCTCCTTGCTATGGATAGACACTATCTCTGCCCTTTTTCCATTCTACAGAACATCTCCTGTCCTTCATGACTTCTTGGGATAAATGCTAAACTTCATGGTACTGTTTCAGTCAGTTCTCTGGTTCTTTATACCCAAGGTTGAATTTCATAAGACCCTATACACTAAAAAACGTTTTATTTATCTCAGTATTTTCTAATCTCATTTTTCTCTACTGTAGCCTGAACTACTATCCTGTAGTCACTGGCTGTAGTAATCCTCCAATCATAGCTGAGTTTCTTAAGAAACACTGATTCAGAAGCTGATAACACAATTTATTTCAGATAACTTCACTTTGGGGGAATGACTTAGTCTTTCACAATATTTTCAGGTCAAATATTTCAAGTTCTCAAGTTGTTTCTTAGCTACCTGATGCTCAAAGGCCTCCTTAATCTCCTAAATAGAAAGGAGTGCTCGGAGTCTTAAAAAAAAAAGCCCCCAGTTGAGGTTCATACTTTGTGTCTCAAGAAAACTGTGACTCTTCCTGATCCAAGCTGATCCAAAAATACCATAGTAATACTTACCTTGTCACTGTTCCAGATGAAGGCAGAAGGGCCCTGGTGTGCAGAAATGGAAGTGGAGAATCAAACCCCTGCAAAACTCCATCCACATTTTCAGTGACAGCTCCAAACCTTTCTTCTGCAACCCAAGAGTTTGGCCTACCTTAAACTCGCTTTATTTTCACACCTCGCCCTCCCAAGTCATAACATCATATTTATACTTGTCTCTTTAATACTTGTTTAGAGAACACTTACAAATCCACTGATGAAATTTAAAAACCCAAAAGACACGCTCTCCCTTAAAATGGATTAAAACAGTGTCAGCTCCCTTGAAGTTAATGAATGAATACTATTCCTTAGAGCTGTTTTTATTCCTTCTGATATCCTAAATGATGCTGAATCAGAAAGGGAGAAGTAACTGAAATCCAGATATGTTAGTTTCTGCTCCATTAGGAAAAGGAAAAATCAATTTGGCAAAACATAAAAAAAGAAAATCAATAGGAAAAGAAATTTTATTTTCAGTTGAAAACTAAGAATACATTACAAACAATGGTGAGTGAAAATTATTCATTGATTTGTATAACACCTTTTACAAGCCCAAAAAGTGCTCCAAAGAATTATAGATTATATAAACCTAAGGATCACTTACCACCAAAATGCATCTATCTCTGGAGTGGAATGCAGCTGCTACAAAATTGCAATAGCAAACAAAACACCACAGCTTTAGGGCACAAATGCTTTATCTGAAGATGCATCAAGGGAAGTTGAAAATGCAGAATGGAATTATCCAGGCTGGAATATGACCACACTGCAACTATATCGATTTCAGTTTAAGCTTAAACTCACAGAAGATAGGCCCATCAGCCCATTAAACAAACTTTGGCTCACAAAGCCCCTAAAAATGCTCTGGGATAACGTGCCAGAGGATGGGTTTGGTCTATTCCTGCTGCTGTTTCCCTAGTCACTGTCAGCAAGCCGATTGCACTAGGCTGATTGCCCTTATGTGTGAAGTGACCCTCAGGGGCAGGGCAGCCACCTCTGGCGGCAGGGCAGGTGGTGCAGGAGGCAGTCCTGTGTGTTCTCTGGCATGAATCACCACACTCATCCGGAGGTGCTCTAAATCCTCCCCGTTAAGCGTTAAGCGCACATTAAGTTGTTTCAGGATATGGGCCACATTTAAATCACAGTCATTAGTAGCAAGGGCTCACACTGCATAAAATTACACAAAGTACCTTTTGTACCTCGAGATGTACTTAGCAAGCAAACTCCTAGGGGCAGGGAATGTGCAGTCTTCTGTTTCTCTAAAGCATCTTAATCAATTACGGCAATATAAAAATGATTTATAGCAATCTATTAAAAATACAACTCAAATGACTTATCACTCCTGGGGTCCTGGGAATATACTGTAGGATTTACCATTTAATTGTAAATCAAATCTAGTGGCCTGTACCTGGTGTTTTAGAAAAAGATGAAAACTATCGATACACCTCACCAATTGCAAGCGCAGTGTGTCTTGGATGATTCAGTCTTGGGTCATCACCCAGTATGTGACTGGAGGAAGCAGAAATGTAGAATAAAGCAGCAGAAATTTCTGCTCCCTGCAGTCCGTAATCCAGTCAGGTCTTCCACTGATCAGGAAGTTTCCACGAGTCCAAGGGCTGCTGCAGGGTAGTTGGGCAGGCACACTACCATCACTGCCATGGCAGTTTCTTTCTCCTTCAGCTTTCTCTGGAAAAGCTTCTTAGGAAGATGAAACTCCAAAATAGCAGCAAGACAGAATAAACACCTTGCCTAAAAGGCCACAAGCTGGGCTGGAAAGAGATTCACAAAGCATCTTGCACACACAGTCCTGGGCAAACCACATTGCACAGGATGACCCAGAGCCTTGGGGACAGCTGAAGCTATTCGTGGGGGTAGAAACACAGCACCTATTTCATCCCACCCAATTCAACAATCCAAGTCTACTTGTTCCTGTGCTAAAACCAAGAACATGTAATAAGAAAATCTTAGTTTAGAAACTTGACCCTTCTATTCTTATTTTCAGAATAGCCAAGGGCTAGCACAGAAGCCTGCACCAGTATCAGAATCAAAACAGACACTGTGTACATCAGAGGCACACACCAGATCTGATAAACTGCTCCTAATTCTCACCATCAGCAGACAGGGATGGAAACTATTCGCACCCTGGAACTGCCTGTTTTTGATAAAGAGTGTTGATAAAGCCATATTCATAGGAACACCCAGGCCAGGAACTGAGCTATTTGGCCAATAAACTCTTCCCTCTGCTCTTACAGACAATGACATCTGGCAGCTCTTTTCATAAGCTGGTGAAGCTGTACCTTGAAAACAATGTCAGAGCAGATGAGGGAGGTTAACCCCTGCGTGAGTGATCACACAGCACAGGCTAGAAATCCACAACACAGCTATTTAGAGATGCCCTCACCTGATAAAATTAGCCAAGAATACCACACTTTAGAAAAATATCTTTAATTCTAATGTCATATTGAATAGATAGATAAATCTGCATATGAGAAATGGCAGAAGCTGTAGGAATGCTAATTTCTTCTTTGCTTTCACACTTTTGACCAATCCTCAGCTTCATCTCTTCCACTGCTCCTTCCCCCAGTTAATAACTTTGTTCCCATGGTTGGGAGAACTCTTAATATATTCCGTTCTTAAGGAACATTCAAACATAAAGGCCACTACTAGTATAGAATATGTTTCTTGCATCATAAAAATCATTAATGCGTTGATTCCCATGGATATCCCAGCCCATTTCCCTTGGGATTAGCACAACACCAGTGACAGGTGATGCTCTACCCCTACTTGGATTTCCACAAAGGATTCCTCTGTAGATACTCTAGCTCCTAATACGGCTTACCCTGACTCTAGCAGCTAATATGGTTTACCCTGTACCTTTTCCTCAGAAAGGTCATTCTCTCTTCTAAAAAGCTGCCTTTTTTCAGAGAGCTTTGTCTCTTGAGAAAATGTTCTTTGGTTATACTTGGCTAAAGCTGGCCAACCAGCTCAAAAGTCACTGAGAAGACAGCTACACACCTCACCTCACCCACAGTGCAACACAGAAGCCTCATTTTCTAAGGAAATGAGGCTAAAAAACAAACAGTGAACTCAGAATCTTCTGGTCTCTCACTCCCTGTGAATCTAACGTTCATCTTTGTTATAACCTTCATCTGACAGGAATTGCCTTTATCTGTATTTTGTAAAGCTTTGAGCATATTGCCAGCTCTTTAATAGTAAAATATCATAGAGAACCATATATCTGAATATTATTATGCAGAAAATATGTACATGTTCACACAGACAGCAGATATATAAAAATACTGAATATGTAATTTAAGGCCATATTTGTGTTTAAGTATGTAGGTCAAATACAGGGCAAAGTTTTTTCCATTACACACAAAATCTACATGTACACTGGACCGAAAGAAATCACATAAAAACTCCTTTAATTCTGGATGCTAAAAGGTGCTAGTTCTAACTAGCATTTGGAAGGGTGATTTCCCCAGGGAACCCCAGGTGTTCTGGGCACACGCCAAGCCATTATTGCTGAGCACTGGGGTTGAGGTTCACCTCACCTAACCTCGGCCATCTGTCTCCCTATAGAGACTCAGGCACCTCCAGAGGGTGATACCTGGGAGGATGGAATGAATCAACCTGCCTGAGTCTCACCGCTGACTACAGGGGCGGCCCAGACTACTCACGCAGATAAAGGGTGTAATTTTTGAATAGCTACGGTTAGGTGAGAAGAATGCCAAACTTGGTGAATATTAGCCTGCAAAAACCAAGTGAGTGGGAAGATTCCACATCACAGCTGGATGAGAATAAGAAAAGGCAAACCATAAACCCTGAATTCTCAGGGTCTACACAGAAGCAAGAACTGGTTTATAATACCCGGAAGCTTCTGCCACTGCATGAAGAGGTCTTTCATAAGAAACAAACAAATATTGCTAAGGCAACTAACATTAGCATTTTGAATATATTTATTGACAATGAAACTTTGAAGTATTCTCCCTGTAGGTACTTAAAAACGGCGTTGCCATTGCCACTATTGCCAGCAAATGGCAGAGGGCCAATCTCTACTTTGGTTCTGATTTGGGTAATTTCCTTTAAGTCACCACAAATATAGGAATGAAGATCTAGAGTGAAAAAACCCAAACAAATCCATACTACCTGAGCTGGACTCTGCAGTAGTAGGCTCTAATTGCTCTACCTTCCCCATATTTCAAGCAGAAAGCGTAACACACATGACCCACTGGGTAGTGGGTTTAAAAATTGCTAATCGTCCACTCATTTCTGCAGTTCAATTTGTTGGCTTTAGAGTAATTCTATTGGTTTCAAAGTTCTACTTCCCATTAGTGCTATCGACCATGAGATATTGTTAGAGGGGGTTTTTGTGCTTTTTTTCCTACCTTCACTGGCTGGAATACAGCTTATCCCCATGTCCATTAAATATACATTTGAACAGCATTTCCACCTGCACTTTGTCACCTCGGGTTCTCAAGGGGTGTACCTCCACTTGGCTCTGAGCTCAAGGGCGCCCTTGATATCAGTCTGAGAGTGCCAACAGGCATGCTAATGCCTATTTGAAATAGCTTTTCCTTTGCCTCAGATGTTTTCATGCACTCAACAAATAAAAAGTCTCTGCTTCAATTCGTCTGCAGTGCTGTAGGACGACCTCGCCTCATTCTGTCAGTGAGCTACAGTTGCTTTCAGGCTTTTACCTTCCAGACTTTGCTTTCCTTCCTGGAGTGTGTCGTGTGTCCCCCCTACTTTAGGATCCAAGTTAGCAAAAGGCTCTGAGCGTATTGATCTAAGCTTCCCTTCTTGAAGGTGCTCACCCCACTGCTGTTAATACTGTACTTCTTTTCAAAATACCCACATTCCCTAGAAGATTAGAAACACCCTGTTATTACAAGCCGCTTCTGAACATGAAAGAACACAAATTGCAAAGAGGGAACAGAAAGCTGAATTTTCTGCAAATAAAACTTTGCCAGTAAGGATAATTTACTCCTCTGCTGTCAGTAAGAGGTGTCTATATGGGTCACTGAAGAGGTTCTTTACTGGGAATAAGTTAAATTCAGCATCTACCATCTTGTCCTGTGGGTGAAGCATGCTATCTCAGATACGCAATACAGCCCAAACTGGGTGTCATCTTTTTTAAACTTTCTTTTTTTGTGAATCACTTCCAAGTCTTGGGGGTAGGACATCACGACAGCCAGTTCCTCAACAAAGAACTGACATGAGAACAAAAGCTATTCCTGAAGAGTTCTCAAAATAAAAGTGAGACAGATGAGTGAGGAAAAGTTGCATGGGTGTTTCATCAAACAAGAACATGGTCAGGAAAGAAGTATCAGAAAATATAAATTCATTAAGATGAACTGGCTCACAGAATTGTCAGTTCTGCAGAAATATGTTTTAGGAAAACAACACAAGAAGGCTCCAACACTGTGAATATGTCAGGTTTGGACACTTTCAGAGATAACAGCGTCAGTGTTTCATCTGAGAATTATTTTCCATTTTTAATATATTTGTATATTTTATGTTCTAGTACCGCATTGAATAGCAAAACCAGCGCAGTTGATTCAGAGTGAATCCTTTCTAGAATCTTCCTCCGTGAGGAGGAATTTCAGACTTTTGTTCTAAATTGAACCTAAGGTAAATTTCAAAGTCTTGAAATCCTTTGGAAAATGGAATTTTCATTCATTGCCCAACACTGTTTTAACCTCAACACTTTGTCAACAGCTAAGTCAAGCTTCAGGAGAAAATGCTAGGGTCCTTTTGAAAAATGATTCCTGCTTGGATTCCCTTTCCAATGACATCTGGTGAGGACTGCTTTGCCAGAAATCTCGACCAAAAGCTGCTAAGCAGCTGTCCTAAAAAAACCTACAAATAGTTAAGTACCTGGCCATATTCTGGGCCCTGGGCAATATTTTTCCATATAATTATTTCTGCTGTTGTCATTAGATCCAGCACTCTCACTATTTATTACCATAGGTATTTCGAGACTCGTAAAAATGTGCTCTTACTCAAGGCTTAAGCAACACATGAAATAAATCAGCAGCACTGAACACTGGCTGACACTGGATGAAACCTGGCTGGGAACAGCTGGATTGCTCTCTTGACTAAATATTTACAAAAGCCATGATTATATCACTGAGTGACACCGTGTGAATATAACAATTTATCAATCATCATGTTTAACTGAAATCCCTGCAGGAGGGGATGGCATTCTCACTTAACAATAAGTATCTACTGTATGCTAATGAAGTCACTTACTTTGTGGCTAAGCTTACTTCAGGGATATTTGGGCATTTTAACTACCCATTTCCTAAGCACTGCTTACTTCAGAGGCAGAGAAAACACAGAGTTCAGCAGGGCTGTCACTTACATCGGTACCCATCCAGTAACACCGCTGGAATTACACGGGGCATATGCTAGAGCAGGGAGGGGCACAGACCAATGCACGGAATTTATTTTGTTTTCCACACTCCTGCCGTGGCTCCCCTGCCCACTGCAGGGTGCCCAAGGGCAGCAAGTACCACAGCAGTTTCCCTGCCATCCCCCTGGCTGCCACAGGACCTGCTGCCATCAGCACCAGCCACTTCTGTCTGCCGCCTTTGCACATCCCCTCCCAAGCAGGCAGGAAGTTTCCCTGCCATACCCCCTGGCAGTGCTCACAGCACTGGCTACCAACTTTGTGTCCAAGCTGAAATGCCTGTGTCCCTAGGAAAGGTTCCAATTTTCTCACCCGATATTTACCAGGTTAGGCAAAACTGAGGGTTTGTTCACTCTAAAACTGCCTGAAGTTTCACCTTGTAATGCAGGGCTCTCCAACACCAAACCCATCCCCCTGACAGCACCGACACAAGTCTGTCTGGACAGGGCATGCAGGACAGCATGCCCCCCTGTCAGCAGGACCTGGTAGCTCTGTTTCCATCAGAGCTTGTCAGCACTGGCTGGGTAACCTCCTGAAAAGGCCACTGAATACAAGGCTATCTGCTCCAAGGAGAGAAGGGCTGGGACATGAAGACCTCTGCCAAAAGTGTGACATTGCCAGGAAACATAAGGATCAGGTCCATACAGATGGGAGAAGCAAGTGGACCTGCTCAGAGGGGAGGTTCCTGTGAAGATAAACCCAGCTTGTCACAGTGACATGAAACTCATATTTGGGCACTAGAAACCACTACCACATGGCATGAGCTTTTTATGAAATCTTCCACCTTCTGTGCCATGCCAGATTAACTCTCTTGTACCAGCAATGGCATGAGCAGATCAGCTACTTTCCTGTCTCCTTCAGATTACAAGTTTTACTCCAACACAAGACAAAACACAAACCTCCTATTTGCCAGTCCCAATGCACAGACACTTTAGAAAGTTTTTCTTCAAAATGTCACACAGGTACATGAATAGCACAGCCTGTTTGTGCAGATCTCAGGCTAACATTCAAAAGGAACAGGTGGCATCCATGGTTCACCTCTGCAAACTGCTTTTAAACCTCTTCTTTCTTTCCAGGAATCTTTGTTCAAAAAGAAGAAAAAAGTTTGGGGTGATGAAGTCTGCTCCCTCGAGAGCCTGAGAAGAAAGTTTCCCTCATATGGATCTTAGACACAGATTTTTATTCCCATTTTCTACATGTTGAGAGTCTGCATAATAATTGTATCTTAGTCTTTGGAGCCCATCTGGCAGCAAAGGGGAAATTTCACCTTTTTCTTTCTACCTACAGAGAGGTTTATAAATCAGTAAGCACACAGACATGGGAGCACAGGACTTCGTTGCCCTTCCAGGAGCCCTTAATGGCTCAGACAATCACAGCAAGTGCTCTTTTCAGAAACACAGGGAGGGAGGAGAGAAGTTACGATAAATTTAGTTTTCTTTTGAAGTTAATAACCTCCTACAAAGGCTTTTGGTAAAACACAGACACCTTAACATTTTTTTCCCTTTCAAACAATTTTTTCCTCTATTTTTCCCTCAGATGGTAAAATCTGAGGAAACCTGTCTCTTCAGAAGTAACTGCTTTGTGTGAATGACATCAGCATACCACGAGGTTACCACTGGTAAGTTGGCACCCTGAGGGGAATGAAATGAAATCTCTTATCAGCCTACTTGCTCCTCTTCTTTTCTACATTTGGTGCCTTTTGTAATATGCAAAGCAAAGGAAATGTTTTGCTCCCCTTGATTTTTTTCACTTTTTTTTCCCCTCAGGAGAAGGAACAATACATTTGACTGGTTTCCTCAACGTCTCAGCTGTAGCTTCAGGTTTGTTTGGTACCTCAGTCAGAGGTGAATGATTTATACTCCCTCCTCTTTCTGCCTCACATCAGCCCTTCTCTCAACTACCACTGGGTTCTCTTGAGACTTGTTTCAGGCTGTTTGAAAATCCACGGTCTTCCCAGGAAAAGAGGACCTCCATAAATGTGGATAATGGTAATTTTTATAAACTCCTCCACCACAGCAATGGCTCTGCTGTCTTGACTTCAAAATCATGGCAGATATAATCTATTTTCAATTTCCCAGCGTGGCTATCCTGTTGTAACTCTCCTTCTTCTGGCTTCTCTCAAGTCAGAAGGTTTCAGAGGCAGAAAGCATCGGTGTGGAAGGGAGATGAGGAGGAGGAGGAGAAAATGGGTGAATGTATGGGAAAGTGGCTACAGCATGAGAAGATTCCCTTCCACATACATAGGATTTTCAACAGGTGGAGCCAGTATGGCAACTACCCACAAAAAAATAGGGAACTAACCTGAAAGGTGAAAGCTCCAAGGGAAGGTTCCAAGAGGGAGTGACTACGGTTTGTTGCAGGAGAGCGTCTGAAACAATGAACCTATCACAGCACACAACCATTAGCCCCAGGACAGGAGATGTGAGGTGGGGACTTTCTGCCTATGTTTTTAATAAGTCTTATGGATCCACTAAGCACACATTATGCAAAGAACAGTTTAATCTTTCCTAAACAAAGCTTAGAAACAAAGACATTAAATCACTGCAGGATCCCAAGTCTGGAGTACAGCAGGGGAGCCTGGATGTCATCACGAGGATTGCTCATATACTGTTACATGTGGCTTCCCAGCAGGTGAGGGAATATGTGGAAGCAGGGGGAGAATGCTAGCCCAAGCTGGGTGGAGGAGAACTTCGAAAAACCTGCAAGGGAAGATTAAAGGTTAAGGAGCCAAACTAAACACACAGATCTCTATTGTTTTTACAAACAACATGCTTTAACAAACTGTCCAAAAAAAAAAGTGTATTTTCCTTTTTAAATAAAATAAGAAGAGCAATGCTATTTTCTTTTTGGAGAAGCTATTTCTGAGTCACTACACCCACCTGACACGACTCGACACTTGCAGAGCAAAGATGCCTGTACCCCCATGCATTGTCTGAGAATATCCAGAGGTTCGTGCTAGGGAGAGGCACAGAAAGCCAGGTTTAGGAGCCATCAGTCAGTGAAGGACAAGAAAAGGTGTCAGCCACCTTGTAAGTGTGACAAGGGTAGGCTGAGAGCCGAATGGGTAAATTCAGCACATGACAGAGGCATGATAGAAAGGCACGAGGGATGAGATAGTGAAGATACTGTTTTTTGAAGGATGACACAATTTAAAACAAAATAAGTTTGGTCAAATGTTTATCATAGTCTCTCCAGGAACCTCCACTGTTCCTGTTTATTAATTTTAATGATACGGTATCTGCAGTTCCTAGTCAGAACCAAGGCTCCCCCGACACATGCATCACAAGAGGATGAGGCCCCGCCATGCACAGCACACAGAGAAGGAAGATAAATAGTGTACCAAGAATAGGCCAGCAGGATAAAACTATTCACATGACTTTTGAAGGCTTAGAGAGTCCCAGTTTTCTTTTACAGGAAATTATTCTGTGCCAAAAAACTTGTCTTAATTCCAAACAAAGCTAAATATCACATCTGAAATTTCCCAAGCAGAAAAACCCCAACAACCACTATAGTGTTGGTTACAAATATAACATCAAACCAAGTACATCTCAAACAGCTTTCTGAAGAGTATAGGTTTCAATTAATCCATGCATCCTAGCTTGCCTGAGCAGTTCTGTGTACACATATAGACACATCTGTAGTTTTTAAAAACATAAATAGGCATCTGCACCTGTCTCTCCATTTTGTTGCAGCTGTGTCCTCTTTATGTTTCCCTGAGAAATCATGGTTTGACACACAAAAAAATACTCCCTCCCAGCAGCCCACCTTGAGGCTGTAAAGAAAGCTATAGATGCAACAGGAATGAAACCAGCAGTGTTCCAGAGAAATGTGGGAGAGGGACGTTGGACACACTCTTAAAACTTGGAGTGTGCAATGCTCACAAGAACAGACGGTCAGCCTGCCCCGGCAGGTTTTACCATTTCTGATGGCAACATGAAGGAGGACATAAAGGTGTGGGACTGATCTCCCCTACTTGCAATTCCCTGGAAATCCAGGCAGCTAGAAGAGAGCACTATTCATCCAGGCTCCCTTTGTACTCAGTGGAGAATGAGAGATCCCTTCAGAGAGGGATTCATCCCCTCCTACATGGATGCCTACAGGATGAATCACCCCTGAAGGGGCTCTCTCTCTGCAGAGTCCTCCTGCCATTGCAGAGGGGCCTCAGACCACCACCACCCATTTGATGCCTGTCACGAGCCAGATGAGAAGAATCGCTCTTGAAACACTTTCAAAGCAGTGTCAGTGCCACCTCAGGATGAACCAGCTCAATCCTCTATTTCACTATGTGCTGTGTCTTTCTGCCTTGTTAGTTTATATCATCCAGCAAAGAATGTGCTAATTAACATCACTGGGAAGTGCAGTGCCTCTGGTGAAAAGCTGCGCCTGTGCCAAAACTGCCCTCCATTTTTAATTTTTTGAGATTTTTATTCTGATTACTGTATCACAGAGAAGTCATATTCTACCCCAAAACACACCTCCACTGTTTAAACCTACAAAACAACTTCCTTGTTTTAATTCCAAAGTTGTTCCCAACCTGAGGAATTTTGAGTGTAGTTTCATCATTTATTATTATATATCAAGCACAAGAAAATGTTCCTGGTAAGAGGTAAAATCATTCCCAGTTTTCTCCTGTCCTTCACCATAAGTCTGTCACACATAAGGAAACGCTGGCAAGGGAACCTGGATTACTGTATTTCTTCACAGAGATATAAGCTTCTAGGAATACATTAAATAACCCAACTTAATTTTACCATATTAGTTTGGCCATATTCTTGGATACTTTCTACTTCAGGGACCATTGAGTTTCCCAAGTCCAGTAAAATAAATTTTTTAAATCTTTGTGAAAGCCAAAGAATTAAAGGATGAATTCAGAGATTTAGAAGCTGGTAACTGTTGTGGGTATGGACCAGAAAGCCTGTCTTCTACAGTGAGCCCTGCCAGTGAGCTGCTCTGTGGCCTTGAACAAATCACTTCACTTCTCTTGTACTTCTGCTTTCTTGTCAATATTTTTGTCTGCTTAAGTGTGTGGTTTCTGGGGCAACTCCTGTGGGTTTGTAGAGTGCCTGCCAGTATAGGAACCAAGCATCAAACAGAATGACACTTTATTACAAAAATAAGGACAGAAATTCAGGAAGTACAGGGATTTGAAAGGAAACGGCTACAATGTTTTCTTAAAACCTCTGATGCTGTTGGGGTCTCCAGATCTCCAGGCTCTGAAGGTGTAGCAATTTTTTAAAGGACTAAGTGCCTGTCGTAGATCATAACTGGGAAAAATGTAGTCATCTATGTTTTTATGACTGGCCTCTATTCTGCTTGGCTTGGTTATGTTTAATACCTGTGGAGCAGGTAATTTTAATAAATAAAAAGAGAGAGAAAGAGAGAAAGTGTCAGCGTGAGACTGGGTATGAAGTTATTGAGAACAGGAGTGTAAATGTGTCAAGAAAATCCCCAGTGATCCAAAAGGGAATGCAAGTAGCTTTGCAAGCAGCAGAAGCAAGCTGGATAAACTGTACAGGGGTCTTAGCTTTGCAGAAAGATTTTCATTTTCCAAACTGTAAATCAAACCAAATTAAATCAAAACTACATTTCTATAGCACCTTTCATACTGAGCTCCCAAGGCACTTCACACCAAAGGCCAAGCCACTGAAGTGTTTATGAAGGCAGCAGGTCAGAAGAGGCCTGAGCCAAGGCATAGGGGCCGGGAGGCAGCAGCACCAGGAGATGGCACTGGCTGAGAGGTCCCTGCACCACAGGGCTTGGCTCAGCACTCCCACAGGAGAAGGAAAGCCAGGAAACATCACAGTGCACAGACCCATACGTGAGGTGCAGGGCAATGGAAAGCCATGTGAGAGCTCTCAGGGTCTTGTGAAAGGCAGAGACAATACAAGAATTGCCCAACTGCTCCACAAGCACCAACAGAGAGGAAAGGCAATTTGTGCCTCATCTGCTCCAATCCACAGGGTCCAGCAAAGGAAATTCTTGCCTCCCCTGTTCTTTATCCAGAGTCCAGCACTGGTGCAAGAAAAGGATGGCCAAAAATTCCACCAGTGTACGCAGCTCAGTGACTGCAGCCAAAGCTCCCGAGCAGCAGCCAGGTTTTGGGGCACAGTCTCCCCAGGCGGCCCACCTCTACAGCCCACTTAGGAGCAGGGGCAAACAGCTCAGCCCTACCCTGGCATTGTTGCCCACAGCAGGCTGACCTGTCCCCTCAGCCACACTTAGACATCTGGCCACCCCCTGGATCAGGCTGGATGGAAATACAGCACCACCCAGGCAGCAAAACCTTCAGCTGCCACAAAACAGCTTTCTTTGCACCAAGCTTAGGAACAAAAAAGCTCCTGGGTGTAAAAGCTGCAAAAGCACTGAAATCCTTTCACCAGTAACTCTAGGCAGGCTCACCTTTCTAAGGTAAATTTCATCTCTGCTAATCCTATCAGTTAATATTGAAATCAAATACAATATGGTATTTGATATGACAGTCTCCTTCTTATGAAGTCAGCTGCAGCATTTTTTATTTGCATATGATTTAATTACATTTTCATTCCAGGTCTTCCATTCTGTGCACGGTGGGTAAAAGCACATGAATTCTGTATGACTGTGATGATAGGAGAGATTATGAAACTTAGAATAATGCTGCAATGTTAGGAAATATGGAAGAGAAGTATTGCTGTTTTAGGAACGAGGCTTCAGGAAAATGGGTGAAGGGAATAAGCAATACAGTCCAATTTCTGACAGATACAGAGCAACATTTCAGCAGTCTACATAATTTTTAAGATAGCCAGAGCCTTCTTTTGTAAGATACACTACCTTGTTTACCGGTTTTAGCTAAACCAACACTTGAGGAGAAAAAGTTCAAAAAGTGAAGAACAGCAGGTGACCTCAATTCCAGGCAAAATGCAGCTATGGCATCACCAGGCTTACTCTCCCTTGTATCCAAGAGGTGGGTGGTGGGTTTCGGGGTACCTCTGCCCTGTGTTCTCCAGCGTGTGTTTGCTCGGAAATGCTTCTGCTCCCAGATTAACAAGGAGCATTGGAAATCACAAAAATTTTCCACATACCCAGAATGGAAAATACAACGTTCGCAATAAAAGGAAACAGATGAGCAAATTGTTGGATGCTCTGCATCAGTGACCATTATTTATGGTCAGTGGTAGTGAAAACCAGTAAGACCTCTCAGAGCCAAACTCTTGTTTATTAGCTGTAGGCACACACACAACATTCAAGTGCAAATATCCCCAGTCTCCTGTAAATAGTAGCACATAATGTAGAATTACTCCACTCTCTGTCACACCAATTGTAGCCATCAAGTGTGAGCTTGAAGGAACATCTGCGAGAAAGTGGTGATAAGGAGAAGCCCCCAGGTGTTTTGCACATAGAGGAAGGATTTGTGCAGACTGGGTATACAAAATCGATTCCCAGTCCTCAAGTCCTGACATGAAGAGTTAGGGGTAAACTACATTTTTATGTTAAAAAAAATAAAATCTGAACTTGTTTTATGACACACGTTACTCATTTGTCTGTCTACCACACCAGAAATTGTTAAGGGAAAGAAAATGCCACGTTCTTAAATATTCAATTGATACAGAGGAAAGGGCAATGGGAAACATTTCTGGTCTTGTAAGTACTGAAGATTTTTTCTTGTTCCTGGATTGAGTTCTTAGCCAAGTTCATAATTTCACAGTATTTTCTGCCTTAGTTTACCCATCAGTAGACTGGGTATAATGATAGTGCTAATCCTTAATTCAGAGTTCACATTTTCACTGTGAGCTGAGACAAACAGAAGTTGCTTTACCAATGCAAAACACTGATTTTTTTTTTTCTTCCAGTTTGCAGAAGGTCTAGAACTTTGTACAGTAGTTAACATGTTCCTTGGACACAGCACAAACTTCCTTCTTTTCTGTAGCAAGAAGACATTCAGAAAGAGACTTGGAGACAAAACCAACTCAAACAGAGCTGCCTGCCCATGAAGAACAGTGATAAAAAGCCAATTTTGGTTATTTTAGCATTAAAATGTTTCAATCATAATAATCCTTGACTTACTGGTTATTGGGCTGCACCTGTTAGATGGTATGGCACAATTAAGTTCTCTGTCTTTCTATTAGTTTACAATCACAAGGAATATTTGCCTTTGATATCTTAACTAACAAATACGTAAACTCATTATATGAACACCCAAGTATTCATACTTGACAACTTTTGCTCAGACCAGAGTGTAAAATTATTTGAAGTCAGTGCTTCACTGTGCAAAGCTTCCAGTGTTAATTTAATGTTTCACTAGTTCTAGGTACGTTTCGTCTAATGTTGAAATTGTGAAAAAATGGAAACAGAAAAGCAGGCAATGGTTTTGTCTGGATTAGCCATTTCTGTAATGCATGTGAAGGTCTTAAAAAGTTCAGGAACAAATTTGGAAAACTGGAAAAATTTGCTGCTTTCGCTGAGGAGAAGGAAAGAACTGACTAAAATGAATTTCAATTAATGATGTAGATAAAATATATGAATAGAAGACCTGTAAGTGACAAGTAGTTTTCTTCTTTGGAACAAAACTCACAGAGTCGTATTTTTTCAACATCAGATCCACTTTTGTCATTTTGAACACTTCATATTCCTTTCCTGGAGTTACAATTTTAGTCTTCTGCAGAGACAACATCAAGAAACTCCTCTTTCCATGCACACAGGCATTTCAGCTGAGATATATTTACCAAGCAGATATGTGCTAAACATAGGCAAGGCTGCACAATCTAATTCAAACAGACACACAGAGAATTGTTTCCATATAAAAGGTAGAAGTACTGATTTTACACAGTAAGTTGACAGGCTAAAGAGTTCATGTTCATTAATACTGGTGAGCGGGTTTTGGACCATAACAGGAGGTAGGATGATAGTAAAGGGAGAACTAACTATTTTAGGTATTAGGAGAAGTGACTTTTCAACAGCACAAGAGGGCCATACAAGTTCACCACAGTCCTCACATGCAGATTTGAAGGGTTGAAACCCATGTTCCAGGATCCTTCACAGCTCTTGCTATCCAAACCAGTTAGAAAAACACTACAAATATTTCAGATAAAGGCAGATTAAGTGTCACATGTGTGGACAAAAAGATCAGCTACATACTTACGCTTCATGAATAAACCACTGTAAATAATAAAGTGACCTCCACTGTGTAATTATCTCAACCACTTTTCTATGCGAGCGTTTTGCCAGATGAAAGCAAATCAGAGGAACTGGATTTTCTCATAGATACTTCAGTCTTATAGGAAGGAATGATTAGTCCCATCTTTCCCCTTCCCTGCTTCTCACACCCCAGGACAGCTCTGGTTTTTACTCTACTGTTGGCAGAGGGATACAAGTATTTCTTGTAATTCAATCGTCAAGCTTTAAGACTGCTTCCTGAGGCTAAATGGAAGCCAAATCTCAAAGCTGCTTGCATCTTATGGCCTACTGGGATCTAAATACAACTAATTTCTGCTGGCTGAACTGTAATAATGAAGATTTTGAGTGCTCAGTGATAAAATTGGGGAGGCCGTATTTAAAGCAATGGAAGTTATATCATGTGCAAAATTCTATTCCCCAGACCGAGATGAAAATGCTGTTGTTGAATGTTGCATGGATAAGACAGAAGAAGAATATAATTTATGCATTATAATTGAAATCAAGGAAGCATTTCCTGCTAATGCTGTCATGCCTGCTTTGCAAGGCTAACCCTAATGACCAACAATTGTACTTTTTAATACAATTTCCGAAGCAAGTGGTGGCTAGGGAATAGCCCCATTGGAACACACACCACACATGCCTCCCCTACATTTCTTCACGTACAATTCACACATGATTGCTTTGCAAGACTGTGAATGCATGACTTACTCATTCTAGAAGAGTGAAGAGTCCCATAAAAGCATTTACTAATAGACTCTCTGGCAGGAAAATCCACCTCTGTGCTGTTCCAAGCCACTCTAAACTTTTCTTAACCACCTAATGAACAGTGATTCCTTTTCACTGTTGGGAATGGACAGGCAAGTTCAGAAAAAAGTAAGGACCAATCCAAACCACTGTCCATAAATGTGGCTGGACTGTTTTTCAGGACAAAGTAAAAAGCCTGTGTCCTTCTAGATTAAACAAGAAGCAGAGAAAAGTGATCTATTTATTTGTTTTTCTGGCACAGCAAGAAACCATATTAAGAAATGCCCTAAGAAAACCATGATGTCAAGATTTTCAGATCTAGGTTTACAGGTGCTTTAGCTCAAGGTTGAAGATGTTCAGGTGGCATATTTTCTTTGAGGATAATCCCAAGAAGCACCAAACCCATCACTATTTGCTGAAGGAATAAGAATTGTCACTTCTTACAAGTACTAGGCAGAGTAGCTTTAATCGAACAAAAAAATCATGGAGAACAGACTTCCTACTCACCTTCCTAACAGTTTCAGGATAGTACCAACAAGACATTTTACCTGCTGTCTGACGTTGGCTGCATTCACCTGTACAAAGATAAGCTTTCTTCTCTAGTACTAGGGTCAGTCTAATGAGGCACATTTAGGCACAAGGACAATCACTGGTAAGAGCCACATCCTCAAATTTCTTTCCTTCTTATAATTTCATCTTAGACCTTCCTTGTTTCTCCAGCATAACTACTTAAATCAAGAGTATTTGCAAATGATGTAGCAAACCAGTAATAAAAGCAACTGGTCATTAAAATGAGAAGGCAACCTGGGATTAAGAACTAATAAGATGGCATTAATATCATAATTACTGCCACATTAGGCCACATTAGTGCCACATCCATATCTGTGCCAGCAAACTCTTGGAAAACCAAATCTTTTTTTTGCCTTTGTCTCCCATGGTTCTCCTGACTGCAAGTCTGGCTAGTCAAGCTCCCTCCTTGCTCTCAGATCTTACACAGAGAAGTGTGTTGGCTCTCAGCTACAACAATGCACTAAACAAGAAACAAACCAAAAAAGAAAAAAAAAATCTGAATTTCCCTTAGTTCTTATTTGCCTGAAAAACACACAGGAAAGATTCATGGATAAATCCATGCTAGTGTTCCATACTAGTGTTGACATATCATAGAAAGCAGTAAGACAGCTATGAGAAATTAGCTTTTATGTAGCTGTGTCTGCCAAGACTAAAATCTTTTCTACCTCCAGACACTGAGGGTCTTCCTAGAGTAAAATCCCTCTTGGATCCTAAACTACACTGCTTTTGATTTTATTCAGTTGAGTATAAGATCCTCCTCGCTCCTAAATGTAAAGATACAAGATCAATGATTTCATCACAGCAATAATTTCTACTCTGTGTCAGATAGGAATTGTTGACAGATGATGCTCCATCTGTCACAGTATTTTACAGTAACAAGCCAAAATACAGCAAAAAAAAAATCGTAAACTGTACTGTTAGGAACTGTCGCAACAGAGCATCTTGGCTTTTTGGAAATACAAGTTGTTTTAACAAAAATCCCTATTTCAAAGTCTGGATCCTGGGGCAGGGGTAGGTATTTAGCATCTTTGCACAATGGGGTCTAAATCTAATACTGCCTAGCAATGCACTATTTCAAGTAGATTTATGTGGGCAGACAACCACACACCTGCTCTCCTCACACTTGGATCTGGACAGTGCAGGCTAGATCCCATCCAGAAGCTGTGCTAGCACACTTGCACAACATCAATCCCCAGCTACCACCCAAGCTCTATATTCATATTCCCCTGATTCAATATTCAAACTGAGCAGTCACATAATGGTCTGTATCTACTCATTCCAGCATGCACAGGGCCCTGTGTTTAATGGGGTTAAGCCAACAAGTATGGGGGTAGGGATGGCAGATGGTATGGAAACAGAGTAAACTTGGGCAGAGCCAGGGATGTGTGATCCCTGCTGGCACTCACTAGCACCCACTGGTGAGGAGATCCTATGGTTCTCAACTTATCCCTTTCTCCTTCTTTTCCCATTAGCGTGGTGATAGCCAGAACAGATTTGGCATCTGACTCCTCTGCAAGGGTAAATTCTTTAAAATCTATGCCTCTGTCTAACCTCTAAGTGTGTCATTCAATTTTCTAACCCGCATGTGCTTCCCTTTCCTTCCCAGATCATCAGAAGGGTGAAGGCAGAAAAGATGGATGATTCTGCCCTTGAACTGGCACTCATTTTACAAGTCAGTTTTCTATCACAGACTCCCTACTAAAGCTGTTTCCCCGTAAAACACGTAGATGTGGACAGAAACAAAACAGAATGCCTGATGCAGTAGAACATACTGGAACATAATGCACAAATCAATGATCACTTCAAATTTAGAACTTCATGCAAGTCACACAAACCAGAACCACTCAGCTTTGCAGTCTCTATACAAAAAAGAAACAGAGCAAGACAGAACAGAAAAAAAAAAAAAACTGCATAGGAAAATCACATCAAACTTGATTTATTTTCTGTCTTTGCCAGTATATTCCGGGCTTAATTCTCCTTGTATCACAGCTGTTTCCCTCTTTTCCACCAAGCCCAGTCCAATGGCACAGCTTCCTCAATGTTTGCTCTGTCTTCGCTGGGTGAGCAAAGCCTTTTCATTTCACACATCATTTACAGCTTGCTGCTGTGATTTCAGAAAGTCAGTGGGCTTTTACCAAGCTAACAAGTGAGATAAACATTTTGTGTGTCTGCTAATTCTGAAACTTGTGCAGATTTTCTGACAGTAGGTACCCTAAGCAGTTAGAGAAATTCAGCGGTTTCAATTCAATTTGCACCACATGGCAAACAAGTTTGCCTGGGAGTCAGTAAATAAATCAGGAAGAAAGAGAGGGAAATAAAGAATAGACTCCTTAAAAGTCACATCCTATACCTATAATGCAAACCTAAATTCTCTCAACTTTCAATGTATTTTACGTGCTCACTAAATTGATTCACTCATTCTTGGTTTGAACCAAGAGAAGAAAGGTAAAGATTTCTTTCTCTCTTCCTTCCCTTCCCTTCCCTTCCCTTCCCTTCCCTTCCCTTCCCTTCCCTTCCCTTCCCTTCCCTTCCCTTCCCTTCCCTTCCCTTCCCTTCCCTTCCCTTCCCTTCCCTTCCCTTCCCTTCCCTTCCCTTCCCTTCCCTTCCCTTCCCTTCCCTTCCCTTCCCTTCCCTTCCCTTCCCTTCCCTTCCCTTCCCTTCCCTCTTCTCTTTTCTTCTCTTTTCTTCTCTTTTCTTCTCTTTTCTTTTCTCTTCTCTTCTCTTCTCTTCTCTTCTCTTCTCTTCTCTTCTCTTCTCTTCTTTTCTCTTTTCTTTTCTTTTCTTTTCTTTTCTTTTCTTTTCTTTTCTTTTCTTTTCTTTTCTTTTCTTTTCTTTTCTTTTCTTTTCTTTTCTTTTCTTTTCTTTTCTTTTCTTTTCTTTTCTTTTCTTTTCTTTTCTTTTCTTTTCTTTTCTTTTCTTTTTTGTCGTTGAGCCAGATTTAGATGCTTTCTCCTGGAGTAAGTAAGAGAAAGACTGCTTGCTCAGGGACAAATACTGGATAATGTATCCAGCTGCCTAATGTGTCCAAATGGGGTCTGTATTTTCAAGACCACTATTTTCAAGATCACGAAAGACATGAGAATCTGGATGTCTAATCTGTACATACAGGATTTTATCTGATTCTCCCCAAATTTAATGGCAAAGCTCCTGTTTATTTTAAAGGTACAGAACTAGAGCTCTATCTGTGCATATGTAAATGGAACAACTATATGTTCAAATATCAATATGATTGACAAATGTAAATTGAAAGTGCAAATCAGGTGTGGTTTTCATGTACGTCCAGCTGTGTGTCCAAAGCTTTTTAAAGTGTGGTTCTGTTTGAACAAGGAGCAACAGCAAACGCAAAACTAAAGAGAAAAGTGTGAATTTTTCTAGAGAGATTCTTTCACGTGAGAACACCTGAGTCCATTCTTCTGTGCAGTCAGGGATATGATCACTTAGAGTCAATACACCACCATATACTTAAACAACAACAATAAAAAAAGCTTCCAAAAAAGGCATAAAAATTTCACTGCCTGGTTTGTTGTGGTATTCTTATTTTCACATCACCAGTAGCACTCTCCTATGCACATTGAGCTTTTGCACCACAAAATGACTAATTCATTCTGGATTCTTAGAATGTCAACACCACCAAACCTCAAGATCAGAAGTGAATTAAATGAAAGAATTGCATGTCTTATTTATTACCAACAATAGAAGAAAGGGAATGGTGAACCATTTCAACCTGCAAGCCAGCAACTGGCAAGCAAAGGGCCTGATTCTCCTACTCACATTTAACTTCATTTAATAGAATAATAAGGGATGATCATAGCTAACAGAATTGGCAATAAAATGGCTATTCAAATTTAATCAGTATGGGAGAGTAAGGACTATAAAAAGGATGAGGGAAAAAAAATGGATGGGTGCCTTCTCTCTGGCATCACAGTCCGGAGACTGGAAAGTGATGATTGTCGCATGTTCCTTATTTCACACAGCAATATGTTGTAAAGAGGATGGAACCAGTCACATATGTTCTGGGCCTGGCTGGGATGCGTCTGTTTTTTACAAGCACAAAAAGAATGTTTCTCCACATTAATCAGGACTTAAGGAAATACATAGCTGCATCTTCCAAATCAAACAAGAGAAAGCCAGAGTGAAGATGATTCAAACCTCTGAAGCAAAGTTATGCTTAAGGCAAAACCTCAAGAAACTGGAAGTGAGAGCTTCTCCCCCTAAACTTTACACTCACATTCCCTTTGCCCTGACAGTGCTCAGAGAAATACCTATATTGCTGAGGGGTATCTCTTGTATACACACCCCCAGGAAAACAAAGATCTAATTTAGGAAAATATTAAAAATCTCAGACCTTACATATATGCTTAAATCTAGGCATGTGCTTAAATGTGTTCCTAAAAAAAGCTCCTGCTGTGTAACTGGTTTATTTCAGCTATAATCAGCCCTGAAAAGCTAAAAATTGAACCATCAGCATTTTAGTTGTATCACATCAGAGCTAATTTTTAAGTTTGTCTTTTGAAGGATGCTGAGTGCCATATCTAAAACATCCAAGGTCTTTTTCTTTTGGAGAGAGGAAATGTGGCAGATCAGGCAGAAATGCACAAGGGTCTCTGAATACTTTTGCTGTAGATTGCTGTGCAAAACCAATTATTTCATAAATTTAAAAAAATGCAAAGCAGGATATTTCAAACAGGAAACAACATAAGTAGCACTGGTTTTGAGAGAAATAATCATGTTATTATGGAATACTAATCCAAGCAAGCTTCTTTATATTCCAAAATATTGTTTTATATGAGGCATTTCATATTCTTTTTGGTGTGTTTTTTAAAAGAGATATAATATTTAGGAATTGAACTACTAGACCTCAGTGAGCCTGTTATCTCAGGAAGAAAAGGACTCATTGCAAGTGCTTGGAAAAAAAACAACAAAACAGTGAAGGGAAAAATGCCTCCAGTGTTGAAGATATTTTTAAGATATCATTGAACAATGTTAGCAAAATTAACACTTGTAAGAAAGTTGAAAAAGAGCAAGAAGCAGGGCTCAGGCAAATGCTAATTGGGGAGTTCTTCAAATTCCTGTTCAGATGGGCAAAATAGTCTCCAGGGTAGAGTTCCTCTGGGTTTCAGGAATCTGGAGCTCTCTCCCCAGCCATCACTGCCTGAATTCCCAAGTGACTCTCTGCACTTAAAGCCAAGATGTTGCTTGATCTGCAGAACAAGAGCCATGAACTTTGTGTAGCACTTTTGAGATCTGCCATTGCAAAACTCTGGGTCAAGAAAAGGAATTCCAAAATCTGCAATTAGTTGTGCACAAGGGTAAACGCATAAAGCAGATCAGAAGATTATACCACCAGACTTTCTTTTGAAAGCTGTTTAAAATTCAAGTCCACAATAATAAGACTCTGAGCCTGAGTCTTCTCTCCACTAAGTACTGAACCAGCAGAAAGCACTAGTGGTGAATTACTGCTCTAATTTTTCATTTTAGTTTTTACCAAATTTACCATATTTCAGTTGTTCCGAAGGTCAATATAATAACATTTTTTAAATTACACTTACATGAAGCCTTTTCTCTCCAAATACTTACCCAGGTATACAGAAGTTACACCTTATTACATCTTTGAGAATCAAATAACTGCAATGTCCCTTAAAGAGAGCTGCACAAATGCAAGAGAAGTAGCTTGCCCATGTACCCCAAAATGGTGGCCAAGGTCAAAATTGCTTCCCTCACATTTCCAGTGAAAGTATTTGCACAGCAGTGCATTAAAAGGCTCTGTGTCTTAGGGGGAAAAAAGCAATCGTGGGTAAATTTGGGGTTGCAGCTGTTATTAGGAGGAAAGAAATAAATTACACAGGACTTCATTTGCCCTGTGCAGCTGCAGCTCACATCAGTGGAATACCTTGAGGACAGACTGATGCAAAACATCACACCTTCAAAAGCAGGGGAGTTGTTACTGGGCTTCTGGCATCCCAGCTGGGCACTTGTGAAAATGTTACCCAAACCGGCATTTTTGCTGATGTAATCGTTTCCTGCCTTTTTTTGGTTGGTTGGGTGGGTGGGTGGGTTTTTTGTTTTGGTTTGGGTTTTGGTGTTTTTTTGAAATGTAGGCACTTCAAACTTTGAGCAAAGTACACAGGTTACTTTTCCTTCTTCTTACTGCGGTATTAGTGGGGTAATTTCTGAAAGTTCACTGAAGGACAGAACAAGAGAAGCTTTAACTTTAAATTACAGAAAGAACTGTATGTTTTATTTCTTAATGTAAATGCAGTCTGAATGTTGAATCTCAGCTTTAGTGGGAAAGGTATTTTAACCTTTGACCACAAAAGTAGACTGTCTCTTGTCCCTATGGTAGTCTCTTTGTCCCTCATGTCTTTCCAGCTGTATGGGAGTTATGTGTATTAGAACAAAGGTACTACATACTTCTGGATTGAAAAATGAATGTGGTCCTGCTCTCAGATATTAATTGCCAGGAAAGGGTTCAGAAATACTGAGGTGAAGTTTAGATATAAGAGCACTAACAATAAATATTCCCAATAAATATTGGGGACACAGACATAAGATTAAATGCCCCTGTAACTCTTGGCCTAATATCTCAGCCAAACCTACAGCACTGTCATAGGTTTGCGAGCTTCTTTTTCAGTTTCTATTCTTTATCGTCACTCATTAGAGCTTGGGACTGTAAACCGCCCTTTGTCCCTGCCATGAACATTTTCCCATTACCCAGATTATGGATTCATGCACTTCCTTTACTGTAATGTGACTTTTTTTATATCCAGTATAACCTTCTTACAATCATGCACACTTGCTGTAAAGAAGAAGAGATATTTCTCAATGTCTCTGTTCAATTATTAGTGTCATCTGTAATGAACTATTCTGGTTTAATTGCAGAATTTGTCTCTGTTGTACTATGGACAAAATAAAACACAATTGAAGATTAATTTAAATAGGAAAACTAATGTTCACAGAAATTATTGCAAAGCTGAGGGTGCTTTTTCAATTTGCTCTATCTGCTGAGGGGATTCTTTTGAGTAGACCACTAGATTCATAAACCTGATGCACAGAGTGTTTAACGCAGGGACACACATGAACACTTGTACATTCATAAGTGAACAACTCACTTCTGAATTACAACACACCCAGCAACTCCACATCACAGGAGAATGTCTGAGGGAGGGTATTATGTTCAGCCATGGCTGGATCAATGTTTATATCAAGCGATTTGACAAAATGAGAAGTGGTGTCTGTCTTGGTGATGCCCTATTTACATTTAGGCCAGCAGTGAGAAGAGGCTAAAACTGCTGTATTCTCTTTGACTGTAGTGTACTAATCCCTCACATTGAAATGATAAAGGTAACATTTATGCTACAATTTTTTTCACCTCAAATGCAGTCGCCACACTTGGGGATTAAATTTATTGTGCCTGCTGCCTGTTTTTGCAACACTGGTCAATTCAAGCCTTCTATGCCTTCAACAGCAGCTGTAGAGGAGCTAATTTTAGCTTTTACAGAAAAAGAGGGTGAGGTACACAATGCCAATGGCAAACCCCATACTACCCATGTTGCTGATGTGCTTGGTTGATAGCCTGGACAATATTCTATTTTCACGCATATTTCACTTATTTTCCAGTCCTATCCAGATAACAAACCATTAATATTAAAGAACGTACTAAGCTGAGCACAGAGAAAGGCTTTTAAAAACAGTGCTTTAACTCTTCAGAGAACCTTCTGTTTGTGAAATGGCCATAACCCTTGCATCGTATTACCTAATTTTACCTAATGCCTCCCTCTACAACATTCTGTGAGACCCAGGGATGATGGGGCCTATATTGTCACCCATTTTTCCTACTAATGGAGCCCCACTTCTGCTTGTTTCCCATCAGGAATCTTGCTGTATGATGTCATGTATAATGCATTTCTACAGCATGTAGCTGAGCAGCTCTCTTCCACTGGCTCAGTCAGTCTCACTTTGGAAGGAACAACTTGCCAGAAACCACTAAGACCCTCCATGCAAAAAACCAGAAATTAAGGCTCTGCAGGGGAGCATGCCACTGCCTCACAGCAAGGAAATAAGCACAGCCATGGCACCCCACAAACAGATCATCTTTTATCACAGTTTAGTCAACTATAATCACAGCAGCTCTTCTTTGTTTCCCATTCTGTAACTTCCAACCAGCAAAAGGGCTCCCATGGCTGAGGTACAAGATCCTTGACACTCACACCCTGTTAGCACTGTATCACAAACCTTCAGAAGCACCACTGAACACCTTGTTCTTCCACCACCACCGAAGCAGTAATGGTGTCATTCTCACATGCATCACCAGCTAAGGTTAAGTGTTATATCTTTTTAATGGCCCATGCACTCTTTATCCAGGACTCTCCTCTGGTGTCAGGGGATGAACTAACTACTCACTTGTGTCTCCAATGTGTGTAAATTAGCATTTCCATGATATAATTCCCCATCTGCACACACATTCAAGAGATATGTATTTCAAAGTTGCTCTTCCAGGACATATATTGATTCACACCACACAAAGTCATCACCTGTCAGGGCAAAGAAATTGATTTACACATGACCCCATGGTGCACAGGGAGAGGTCAAGCCACCATGAGCTATGATCCTGCTTGAAACCTCTGTGGATCTGGAGGAATGGCACTGACCACTTGCTACAAGCCCTGCGCCCACAGCTGGCTGTCAGGGAGGGGTGCAGTCAATGTCACAGCAACACATCCCTTTCAGGACAATCCTTGCCATTGCCTTGAGGGAAATGTTCCTTTGCTCCTCCATCTAAGCAGTCTACTCCTTTTTGAAAGACAAGAAAATTCTTGCCCTTTGCCTTTCCAACACTGCAACAAAAGTTGCTGTATAGGTCAGTCAACACACGTCCCCCTCCAAGCAGGGAGGTTTAACAGTCCTCTCCTGACATCTTTAATATGCAGCCTGACAGGTTATGTGGCTTCCAGTCATTTTTTTTGCTACAAGCTGGGTAAAAGCTGGTGAAAGATGATGGGCGTAACGCTTCATGCTTTCATTCAGAATAAATTCAGAGAAGCCATTAAGGTTCTTTACAAAGCCAGATGTTTGAAACAAAAATGATCTCCACCCCAAACATAACTACGTGCCATCTCCCAAAACAAAGACACATGTGGACAGAGAGGCTTCGCAGGCAATTATATTGTGAGGGTTTGTGCGTGACAGAAACAGCAAGAGCAGAAAAGCTGAGGAAGAAGACGAAAAGAAAAGACCTTGTCACTATTGTGACAAAACAGAGAAGAATAAGTATCTGGATGAGCAGGGGCTGGGGCAGAGGGACCTGACCCTGTGTGTAAAGAGATTATCTTCTGTCAGATTCCCCACGGGTTCAAGGGAGCAGTTCCTCATGCATTCTTTGTCATAATAGAAGATTTCACTCAGACCACCTGATTGCCTCATCCATCTCTTCTAGCAAAAGAGCAGCAGTACCCTGAACTTTGGTTAACTTCACAGGTCAGATATGCATAACATCTAACCTACAGGACTTTTAGAATCTGTGCTCACACACATCATCTAATGAGTGAATTAAACTGAGATTGTATTTTGAGTGGGGGCGGGGAGGTGTTTTTAACATTACACAAGCTGTGCAAACTTCCACTGTCTACCCAGCCCTGCACACATAGTTTAGTGGAAAAATTACCTGGCCCTGGAGGACATTGATGCCCAACATGGAAACTTGTTAAGTGTTTGGTGATACCATTTAATTTGCAGTCACAGTAACATTTTGTATTTGCTGCTACAAGAACAGTACACACATAATGGCTCCTCAGGTGCAATGGCTGTATTCCCCAGCCAGTAATAAGCAAAAGGATTTTTTTATTTAACAGATTTAACAGATATTTAATAGATATCCATAATGATCACATAAATGATTTTAAGGGGCAAATGTGAAGGAAAGGGGAGAAAGGGAAACTGCCCTTTTGTAACCACAAATTGCACACTTTTCATAAATTCATTGCTATAATTTGCAGTACATTTTTTTAGCCATTGGATAGATGCATTGCAACTCAAATTCTTCATATGGCTGGTTTTATTCTTTCTTTTCTTACAGCTCAAATGAATGCAGACTTAAGAAAGCAGAGCTTTGGACCACTTGTACTGATAAACAAAATGAAGAGTACAATCAAGCTTTTGAATGAGCCACGTACATCAACTGCTGACAACTCTTCCCTCGTCTCACTGTACTAGAGCAGCCAGCTTGCAAAACAGCTCGTCTTCAGCTGCCTCAAAGCATCATGTCTTTCCCAGCTCCTCTCCTATTACCAGTACCCCCTCCCCATCATACTGTGCCTCTCTGCATCCCCTTCACTCTCTCCAAACAACACTTAGGAAGAGACAGAAGACTGCTCTTCTCCATTGATCATGACAGCAGTATTCTCAATCTCTGACTCCAACCAGGAATAAACCTATAACCTTTGCTGCTTTCCTCAACCCTTAACTAAAGCCTCCCCTTCCCAAACACTGTTTCCTCCAGCACCCTGCAGTTTGTCTGTGTGCATCTCCTCATTCCCTCACTGGCTCCCTTCCCCAGCTTCCCCAGCTGCAGCAGGTTAAAAAGGAAGTATAAGATGTTGCCAGCAATTGATTTTAATTCTTTCCCTTGTTTTGCCCCTGCAGGCACAAGTTGGCCAGCCCAGCTGTGGCACTGAGTGCAGCCAGTTCTCCCTCATGTACAGCCTTCAGTCAGCAAGCTGTGACTGATCACAGACAGACAAACGCACACATGCAGTCATATTTATTTCTTCGTATTCTCTGGAGCTTCCTTACAGTATGAAGTCTAGCAGAAGAAAACATTTGCTTTGTTTGTATTTTAAGGTAGTGGCTTTCTCTGCAGACCTGGAAACACAAACACGACAGCAATGGATCTTTGTGGCAGAAGCAGAGAGGAGCTCCAAACTGAGAGCGAAATGGCTGAGAGCTGCTGAAGTGTTCAAGGAAAATGAAAATACAGAAGTCTTCAGAAAACAAAAAACAGTGAGAGAACTAAATGGATTTTTGAATCCTCTTTTTTTAAATTTTTTTTTTCTTTTTAATAAGGCCTTAATGTGTTGTTTTAAGGAAGTGAATGCAAGGAAGAAATATGAAATTTTCCAGTCTACCACCACCCTTCTAGAAGAGCCAAAATGATGCAGGGACTTTTGCTTGGATGGACATCTCAGAGTTCTTGTCTCCCCATGCACAATATTCCACCAATCCTCTTGCTTATCAAATCATCCAGTGGGTGAGAAGGCCATTGTGTTAGATCATAACTGGTAGAACATCTAGCATGATCACCTGAAAGATTAGTCTGTCACTCTCTTTACCGTTGGAGTCCCTTCTTTTGTGACAATCTCCTTCATCATACCAAATGTTCTTGAAGACCCCTTCTTTCACCCTCCAGTAGGTGCCTGCAAGGCCCAGCATGAGGGGACAGACTACAGGTCATGCACCACATCTCAAAGGAGTGAGATAGAGTGAATGTGACAAAAATGTGCCACCCACTAGACCAGGTTGCTCAAAGCCCCATTCAGCCTGGCCTTGAACACTTCAGTTGTGGATGTGGGGCAACCACAACTTTCCTGAACAACCTGTTCCACTGGCCCACCAACTCCACAGTAAAGAATTTCTTCCTAACACCTGATCTAAACTGGCCCTCTTCCAGCTTAAAGCCATTCCCCCTTGTCATATCACTATGTGCCCTTGTAAAAAAAATCTCACCAGCTCTCTTGTAGACCTCCTTTAGGTACTGAAGGATGAACTTCTGGTGTCTCAGCGTGAGTGTAAATGAAGAGCCCTAGAGGACCTGTCCATCTGGAACTAATACATGAGAAACCAAGAATGGGGAAAGGGAGTCAGGCAAGATCCTGCAGTCCTCTGTGAAGCCAGGACTAAGAGGAATGAACAGCAGGACAAAGCCTGCACAACAAAAGTGTGTGAGAGCAGCCAAAGGATGTCATCAAAAAGCTCTGGATGGATGCATGAATACCCAGAACACACTACATATTCTAAAACCTGATAAATTGAGCTAAAGGAAATCAAGTGCCTGATAATTTTGAAGAGATGAGGCCTGGAAAATGGGTGGAATAGCATAGAATTGCTTTTCAAAAAACTAATTGACCACTGGTAGAGTCATGCTGCACCTGCTCCATGAAGACTGCAATATCTGTAACTACATGGGGTAGTTCTCTAATAAAAGTCTGTATTCTGTAGGAACTGATGTTGCTACCAGAAAATGTTAGCATGACAATCCATCATGTCCCACAACAGTCCAAGATTTGGTTTTCTGGAAGCAAATCAAGGGTTAAGATTGGCTCTCATATTGACATCACACCTAGCTTTACAAGTTCCTAATTGTTCTTATTTATTCCGGAAATAAGGAGAGATCATAGGAATTCATGATGCTCAATGTGTGGCACAATGGGGTGTACACATCCTTTCAGTCCAAACAGTGACATCTCCAAAAAATAATGAACAAGTAACTTATTTCATCTAGAAATCTCATCTTAAAAAGGAGATCTCATGGAGGGATCCTGCTGGACACTCACAGGTCACCATCACTAATGTGATGTACTTTATTCAGCAATTTGTCCAAAGACTCTGAAGAACTTCAAGAGCTTTAAAAAAACCCCCAGATTTTAAGCCTTGTTATGTAGCAACTGTAGTCATCTTGCTTCACTCCTTAGATCCTACTATTATAGAGAGAAGAAAATAGAGACACTTTTGGGGGAGAGACAGCAGAAATAACAATTTGCAAGTCTTCTTGCTGAAATGTATTTAAATCACAAATGCTGACATTTTACTGAATTTACACTTCTCCAGTAGAGGGAATGTAGAAGAAAGGAGGGCTGACCCTTCCTGTCTTGGATGATAAATATTAAATCTACTTGAACTCTAATAATTTACATAACTTGAAGCAACAAACAGAAAAAGGCTGGTTGGACCTAAAAGAACTGGAACATTTCTCAGTGCTCTGGGAGCCCTTTCTCATTTCAGTGTGGCTCAGTGTCCTTGGCTATATTTCCTAGCTTTCTGAAGATTAAATACTAAAACTATTCAGCATTTTGCTACAGTTGCAGAAGAACATGGGAAAGGGGCAAGTGAAATTACAGGAGCAGAGACTGCCTTTTGTTATTACACTTAAGTTCTACTGTCATGTACTTCAATTTAAAAGAGTAGCATTTGTAGCTAAAAGGAAAATTCACTCCAGCACTTACAACCAAACAGAAATAAACAGAAAAAAAAAAAAAATCTGGGGGGAAATACATAATCTTTATCAAAAGTGGAATGGCCACCCTTAAATACAAACAGGGAAGACAGATAGCTGACCCCACAAATAAATGGTCACAAACCTTTCATTTGTTGGGAACAGTAATGACTGCCTGAATATGAATTAACTCTCTTGCGTGAAACTGATTTTCACATTTACCACTGCCTGAGAATAAAAAGAGAACTTGTCCTTAGAGCGTTTATCTATGAAGAAACTTCTCTATGAATAACCACACAAGCAAGATTCTAATTTTTAAGGCAAAAGACCCAGTGAGATGTGGAGCCGTTGCCACTCCCACAGCAGGAATTTACCACAGAATTTATACAGGTCAGTATGTCCCTCAGGATTGGTCTCTGAATTAGGGCACATAACATCCTGACATCTTCTCCTGAATGGTTCCCAGGAAACTAGAGCATGGGAATATGTAAGTTTGCTGGGGAGGCAGCCAGTAGGGAAGGATCAGTTTGGTGTCCTCAGTTGTGGACTGGAGGGACTGGAATAGAAGTGACTGGCTGGTAGGGTGAAGGAGTAAGTGGTTACTCTGTCACTATCCAAAATTTCCATTATCATTCTACAATCACAGCTCCTGCCTTCTGAGAACACCAATCTTATTTATGACACATCATACAGCCCCTGCAGTAAGTGAGAAACTCTGGCCCTCAGTGTTTCAAGAAAAACTGCCTTGCACTGCATTAGCATGCAAAATGAATGAGGCGGGAGACCAGCTCCAGCAGCTCCCCAAAATAATATGCGACAATCTAATTAAACTTTATTGTAACTATACAAGCGAGGAAACAGAATTAAGGCTGGGTAGGCAAGCTCAATTTTGTCATTTCCTTAGTCTTTGAGTGTTTGCAATTTGATAGTCTTGTCATGTAGGGTTTCTAATAGAATTTTGTGCATTTTTAGAAAACAAATTAAATTATGAACTTCTACATAGTTCAGCTTCTACTAGGCCAGCAAACTAGACCAAGACAAAAACTTGTGCAACCAACTGGGCAAATTCACTGCTTCCTTCTATGCTGACTTTTCCATTGTCACTGTCTAGCAGAGGAGCTCACCTTTCTTCATCCATGCTTTATTTCTCAAAGAGAGAGATTTCCTCTCTAGAGGAAGCTAGAGATAAGAACTTGGTAACAGCATAGTTTGGTACCTAGAGAGCAGAGTCCACATTCACAAAAAAATATCCCATGACTACCAGTCAGTAACACTCAAGGGCACAAGAAGAGGCGAAAGATACTGCAGAACCAAACACCAATCCATCCCCACATCTATGAGAACTGTTAAAATTACACAGTTGGAAGTATTGTTTTTTAAGAGATCTTTGTTCTTGTACCTATCTCAGCTTACATTTTCCAATTAAAAAATTGCTTCTGGGCTTGATATCAAATGCTTAAAATTGCAGCCAAAAACATAAGCAACTCGAAATAACCCCCTCAGAATGGAAATTCTTGTACAACCTTCATACTGCTATGCCTGGAGTACCCTGCCAATAAGATGCCTAAAAAGAGGGAGAGAAACTCAGGGTGGGAGTGAAGGGAAGAGGAATTAGACTGAAAAGGAATGAAAGGGAATCCCACGAGGAGCCAGCAGAAAAGCTCCAGACATTCTGGCAGTTCTAAGAGTTTGTTCCAGGTGGCAAAATAGACACTCACTCGAGGGGGACTTTTGATAAAAAAGGACTGGGGACTGCAGGGCACAGGCCTTAAGAGACCTGCAGTAACTCTGAATCTCTGCTGTATTGTCTGCCACGGCATATGATTAGCTTCCTGTGCTGTAGTGCATTGTAAGGCACTTTATAAAGCAATGAATTACACAGCTGAAGTGGAGTAACCACATGCAAGCAAATACGACAACCATTATGCTCTCAGCAACATCCCACACACAGCCACGAACATTTGCATTAGTGCCAATTAATCTGAGGTGGTACAAACTCAGCCAGGCATAGGATTTGTTCTTTGGTGTGAAGGAGGAAGGGAGGGGAGAAAAATATCCTTTTGTCTTCAGAGAGGAAACATCTGTAGGAGTTTTCAAGGGCTCCGGTGACTTTGTTGAGCATGGAGCGGGGGAGCGTGCTACTGAGTGCTTTGATCTCACCAGCAGGTGACACTGCAGCAAGTGGGAGCAGCTATAAAAAGTTTGAAGCATTCTAGGGACAACTCACACAACCGGCGCACAAATGTGTTTAACGCGTGTGACTCACAGTTGCCGAGAAGTGGGAACATGCAGCACGGGCTGGCCTTTTGGTTTCAGCTCCTCGTTGTGTATTAATGTCTTCCTTTTTCCCTCGCTGCCCCCCACCACTGCTCTCAAACACTGGGGTGAAGCAGAGTCAGGAAGGGCAATGAATCTTTTAACCCTGCCGCATGTGGAAATGCATATGACTAAAGCACAGCCAGGGAAAACTGTTCCAACAGCCTACCTATCGCTGAAGTCAGCAGGAAAGCCATATCCTTTACCGTCAGTGCTAGCAGAGGAGTCTACCAAGCACTAAAAGGGTATTGTGCTTTTCCAGGCCCACATTTTAACCAGCCACCCTGCACAAGAAAATGATGATGGCGTTTCTGAAACATGGGTTTTCCTGTGATGCACTAACACAGAAGAAAGCAGATGAAATGCTTGAGAATTAATAACAGATTTTACCTCTTGTAACTCTCTGTTCTGGCTGGAACTACCAGGAGGACTGACCCTACATAACCCTCCGTTCCAGGACCTGTGTTATTAGGTCAGGAAGATCAACCTACTTTTACATGATGCTCCAGTTCCATAAAGTAAAATCTTCCTGCAGCTAGACCTCCTATGCACAAAAATTCACAAGTGCTAACTTACTAAGCAAGGCTTGTTCTTGTGCTGCAGATTCGGGTGGGGGGCATGGCTATTGTATCCTGCTAAGGGCATGCTTACATTGTCACTCAGCATTCCGCAGATGTAAAGGGGATATAGGCAAAGCTGCCAAGTTTTGTTCAGCTCCCTGTGTAATGTATTAATTTTGTGAATGGGTTAATGAACTGATTCACCACTTTCTAGACTATTTGCATGAAGCCGTCAGTCGTATTGCCCAGTGAAGACATCCTGCTCCAAAGAGCAGTAAGAAATTGTTCCCAAATCCTTGCTGCTGCACAAAGGGGAAGCCAAGAGTCCTTCTGAGAGAGTCTTCAGAGAGTCGGCACACTATTTGCAAGATACGATGTGAGGCTGCAGGGCACTGGCAGGCATAGGCGGGTACCCACGTAGGGTTTAATTCCAGAAGCATTTGTAACAGCTTGCACTGTCAGTCCTGCCAATGCATGGCTGCTCTGCTCCAGGTGTGTTCTGTACAGAGAGAGTGGATACCTGGTGCTGGCACCTGGCACAGTGCAGCCAAAGTGAGTATCTGTTGTCTGCTGAAGTGCATGTGAATGTGTTAAAAACCAGCTGGAACATGTCAGCCACTGACAGAGGTGCCAACACCAGGGTGCTGGGCAAGATGCACAGCCACAAGATGATTCCAAATGGCTCCGCAAAAGGTTGACAGAAACACAAGAATTCAAGGCTCAAAAAGTGTTTCTAAGTGCCTCTACTTAAGCAAGAAAACCAAAGGGTATGAATAGCCCTTCCATAATATTTTGCACACGTTTGGGAATGTGGGGGATTTTTTTTACTACTATCTGAACTAGAATGCTGTAGAGTATTAGAACTGTTTTTGGAGAGACTGAAGCAGTTATAAAGCTAATAATTTAAACGGTATGCATTTGCAGCACTACACCCCCTCCTGTGTCCACTGCAAGTGCCTTACAATCACACCTTCCCATTGATGCGGTTACACATTCAGGGCAAAATGACAAGGATGAAGAAATTCATGAAATGAAAACTAGCACCTAGCACAAACCACTCGAGAACTCACATTTATTTTGACTGGGAGCGCTTGGAGACATTATTTCGGATGGCCATAGGTACGAAAAACACATCTAAAGTGTGACTCCTTTAAGGCAGGTGTTCCTTCATTGACTAGAAGATACACTCATGGACTTCAGACTCTTTAGCTTTCACTGTTCAGATGTACCTTGCAATTTCTAATATGTGCACTGAAGGGGACAGGTGAGGCTATATTCACATTCATGTACATTAAACTATCAGCATTACAAAACTGCAGTGGAGATTGCCTACCTTTCAAGACCAAGAGAGGGAAAGAAAGGGGCAAACTGCAAAAGAGCCACGTATTTTTTTCTTTTCATCACTCCCACTTCTTATATGAAAGATTCGCTCTTGCTCTGAAGTTGTGGTTTTTTGAAACAACACTCTCTAGTCACATAAGCAACACTTTATTTTTCCAAGTGTAGTTATTTAGTTTCTTCACATTTGAATTTTCATGTCACTTCTCTTCCTCTCCATAGTTTTTGCTTTTTTAAACAGTGTGAACACGTTCTGTAATTATTGTTGACAGCCCAATGTTTAATGGTGTTGAGCGTCCTTTATGGCACAGTCAGACATTCGTTTAGGAGACAGCTGTCTCTGTTTAAAAAGTTGCTGCCCCTTAACTCTTTATCTCTGCCCCCACGACTCAGACACGGCAGCTGCCCGTACCTGCAAACACTTGAAGCAAAGCCTGTTTCCCTCCACCCTGCAGCAGCCCGAAAGAGCCCACGGATTCGGTTACTGCACCTCAGCAGAGGGGAGCAGGAACAAATAGCTGATCAAGCAGTAACTTGTTAAACCACCACAGCTGTTTCTCAAGCAAACATCCGACCGTACCCTCGGAGCCAGCGCGGCGCACGCGGTGCTGGAAGGGGAGAGGTTTCCGAAGCCGGGAGATGCTGTGGGAACCATCCCACATTCCTCCCCTGCCCCAGCTGAAAGCCAACCGCTGTGCTGTGACCGCGGCTGCTCTGCAGGCTCGCCCGCTCGTCTCCCAGCCTCCTCCTGCGCCTCGCTCCTTTTCCCCTGCTAGTGCCAGAAGTACCATCGCGTACTCAAAGCGCGGCTGAGCTTTCCTAGCCGCTTTCATCTCCCGTTTCGCGGGAACACGGGTGATATGGCACGATTCCCAGCTGTTTTCATAGAAGACTGGCCCGGGCAAGCACAGCTTTAGATAGCCTGGGTGTGACTGACTACCTGGTACACAAGTCAGGAGGTGATTTGGTTGGCGCCAGTCCCAAGCAATGTGAAGTAACACAAAACTCATCTATCACCATGCAGTACTTACCAGGTGAACCTTCATGAAGAGAACTTGCCTGACCTGATAATACAGTATTACCCCCAATAATTATGTAATTCAATACTAGTGCCGATTACCCACCGGGGAAGGGGAGGGGGGAGGGCAATTGCAGCCATCTGTGTTTGTTTGCCTGAATGTTCCCATAAAAATGTTCCCAGCGTACATCGTGCTCGCAAGCGGCAGCCTTGAAAGGGCGTTGGGACACCGTTCTGTGGGGCAGTGCTGTGCCACTCCGTGTGATGTCAAACTGCACTGCTGACGCTGCCAAACTGTTGTATCTTGAGATTTTTGAACTATAGCAAAAGAAGAGGAGTGTGTGAGAAGAGCAGTCCCCTCCTTTGCTGAACAGAAAAAACCTAATCCCTTGCTGCAGTCTTTTATATTGCAACAAAAGCAACTAATACATTTTTGTGTTATCTGTACCCTTGCTCTGCACTTCAGTGAAGTTAGTTTAGAGCAATTAGTGACTTTCCTGTGCTGTCTGAAATAGCAGGCACTTTCTAGTGCTCTTTCAGCTTACTTACCAGAATTACTTTTTTAAAATTAATTCCTCCATTGTATCAGCACAGTAGAAGATGGGCCTAATACTTTCATCATTTGTAAGTCAGCATATGATTTTATACAATTTTCACAATGCCTTAAGAAATGAAAGCATACCTGCTGACACTGTTCTATGCAAATGGTTTGCAGGATTTTCCTGTACCACAAAGGCCAAAAAAGGACCACCCTGACCATCTTATCCAGTCTCACCTACCATACAGGCTTGAGTAGAGCAAGTCTTGACCTAAAGTAATGACAGAGAATCCACACATCCACCTCCCTTAACACTGAAAAGGCATTTCTTCTACCCAGCCTCTGGGAGTGGGGAGAGCTCAGGAGACATGTTTTCCACCCCAGAAATGCTTTGTGAGTGATCATGCTTCCTGTCTGAAATACAACAGAGGGATACACCATTGTAACAGATTCCCCATATACTTTCACCTTTCATCACTCTTGCCTCCAGCCTTGATCTGGGAAGTGTTAAACCCAAAAGTATTATAAATAGGTCTTTTTGACTCAATACTGGGAAAATTTTCAAAGAAAAGACAATATTCAGCTTTTAAGAAATTGCTCCTAAAATGCAGAGGTATGAAATCATGCTAGTCTCTCCTCATCTGGTTTTGAATCATCCCAAAGGGTTGTGTGGCAGAGATGACATTTTCCCCCTTAAATCTGCCAGATTTTTCCATTAAGTTCTATGTAAGATTTTCATCAGTTTGCTGCAGCTATACCCAAACTGCACAGCTTTCTCCCTTTCCAGAGGAGGAAACTAATACTTTCATTTAGTCAAATTGCCAAGGGAGATGCCATGAAGTCCTCTTAAGTATGATAAAACACCCCAGTAACATATGCATTTATAACTGATATTCCATTGTGCAAATTAACATTTGAAAATAAGACAATTTTAGAAATAAAATCCAGCAAGTGGAACTCTGCAACGAATCATCTTGAAAACCCTGACACTACGAAGTGCTCAGGGCAAGGACCCCATGCTTCCACCATAGCAATTTCGTAGGTAGCATGTGGTGAATATTACTACTGCTCTCAGCTGTGCCTGAGCATTTAGGAGTATTATCACAATAAAAATCACCAGAACCATCACAGACCTTTCTAAAAGCCATGGGTTTCACAAAGGAGAAGCTAAAAAGCTCCATGGGTATTCAGTTTATTCAGCAGAACAGCTAATAACTGATCCCGCAGTCCTTATTCAGGAAAGAATCTCATTCCTAAGGGGAATTCAAGTGAGCTCCATTAGCTCAAATGCTCTTCACCAAATAACCAGTAGCCCCAGAAGACTGGAGACAGATAAAAACATTCCTTCGTAAACCTAGCTGCCAAGTGGAGTCAGCTGAAAATTTTCAAAAGGAATTTCTACAAGGGCTTAAAATCGAAGGTATTTTTGCCTGAGTAGGAAAGCAAGATCAGATCTCTAAAAAGGCAAAGTGGCATAGCAACTTTTTAACAGTATTCCCATCACCTGTTTGTCTGAAAATCTTAGTACTCTTCAAGCCATTGTGCTTTTGCTGTATGGCCCTGACAGAAACGGTTTTGCTGGTCTTGGTGTCTGGTCCAGAAACCAAACACCACACCAGAAGCAAATAGGTTATAGAGTTTGTTATATATGTTTCTTACTGTGTTATATACAATATATTACTGCGGTATATAGAAAGATGTCAGCAACAGTGTTGCAGGGCATTTAGGTTCATTAGTATGGTCAGCAATCATGAAAAAGGCAGCTGGGGTTCAAACACAAATGAAGTTGGTGTGTTTAAAGCAGCACATTTCCTGCCTCGCTGCTGTACCCACTCCTTCCATTCCCAGACATGCAAGCACACCACTGATTTCACTGGTGCTCATCGAAAAGGTAAGGAGCAGTCGTTCCCAGAAAGTTGCAGGATTTAGCATAAAGCTGTTCTTCAGAGACTAAATTAACTATATTTTTTTCCCAGTGCATCATCTTCAATGAGCAAATTAGTAGCAAATAGTCATGTAGGCCAGTCAGAGATGGAAAGAATTTGCCAGACCTTACAAGGGTGTCAAGTGCAGTTCACAGAGAGCAAAATTAATGCCACTCGAGATGGCCAAAGTTCACCTATGAGCAATTCTCTGATGGGTGATTGCTTCTTCTATTTTGCTTTTGCAAGGTTTAAGGTGCATAGGTAAAATAAGATCACAGAGTGACTGAGATGTTTTTATAAGTGTGGACAAAGAAGGCAATTCAAAATCTTTTCTGAGATGTGTATAATTACTAGTGCATTTCAGATGTTGTTAATATGCTTAGATGCTTGGGGAAAGCAATCTTATATGAAAGACAACCTTTTAATAGATAACTGTATTACAGCGGCACTCAGCTTCACTGCTATATTTAGAGTTGAGTTGGCCCACCATGTTTTCTACAGGTTTATAACTTAGCTGTAAAAAATAATTTGAATTGAATATTCATGCCAGCTAATAAAATTTCTATACTAATTTTCAAAAGTAAAAAACTGGTTAATCTTTTACAGATACAAAGACCTGCTGGCTAAGAAATTAAAGAAGGGTTTTGAAGGTGGGGTTTTTTTCTTTTTGTTTGCTGGGGTTTTTTTGTTCCTTTTTGGCAGACACCTAACTTCATAACCATTTCTCTGTAAGAAATATATTTGGCAAACAATTAGCATATATTGATTAGTTATTACACAGGAGAACTGTTATTGCAGAGATCTTTTTTTAACTTAATCAAAGCTTGCATTAGACAACAGATTGCAAAACCTCCAAAGGAACCATTAATAAAAGCCTTTTTAAAAAATTAAGTTAATTTAATGCTTATGAAAACAAGAGATCGGTGATGTTGGCCAGAGTCAGCTTTACAGACTTCCTGTAAAGCTTTGCCAATACATTATGGCCCTGAATTAAGACTTTCTTACTATTTCAGCCATGAGTCCTCCTGTTGTTCAGCACAAACTTCATGACACACTCATGACATTGGACAAAGAATTTCTAGAATTGTATTCCCAGTCTGGGCACCAACATGGTGCACCTTAACTGTGCAGGAGTCCTGCATGATGCCAGTGACCAACTCACATGAGCACAATTTGGCTCTTAGCTGTTAGCTATGACTTCAGCTAGAGCTGGAGGCCAGCTTCCCAGGACAGCTTGGCAAGCACGCATGCACTACATCATGTGGATTCGCAGTGGCGCAGTTACAATACTTGATAATTCAGTCCTGCAGAAAATCCTGCTCACTCCCCTCTCCCAAGCAGTCTGTTTAAAATCAAGTCAGGCTGCTGGCACAGGTAAAGTAAGGAAAATTTCGTTCTCAAGTTCTTTCTGATGACATGACTTGTCTTCTGTACTGTATGAAGGAAATAAAACCCTTAAGACTTTTACTGGTGCTCTTTAAAGTGCTTTAGGTTTTTACTTTCTCTTTCCTATTTGCTGTATCAAGTATTTTAAAAAATGGGTCCCTGATGATGATCTCAATTTTTTGCACCTGTGCTTGGAAGAGTTTACTGAAGACCACCAAAATACTACCACTTAAACACTAGCTCCTGAACATACATGTGTTTTCACTGAGATACTGCCTTAAGTTTCCATAAAAACAGCAGCATTACCTGCCGTCATTCAAGAAAATTGATGGTCATCTGCTTGATGGCAATAGTGCAGGGACCCCTCTGTTGCATGTCTGTGTCCTGAGTGTTCTGCATGGTCTGTCTTTCTGTATTTTCTCCACTTCCAAAGTAAGGGTGAGAGTAATGTTTCTCTTCTTTCCAGAGCCATTGACATCACTGGTGCTGCAGAATACTCTTGTGTGGTGCTCAGACACAACCTGGCACACATATAAGCACTTTACATAGACCTTTTTACCCAGTAACTTTTTGGCCAAGAAAACATATGGTAGATGCATCCCCGCAGAGCCTGTCTTTTCAGCTCCTTTCAAGTGTCCAAAAGAATCACTGCCAAGTAACTTCTAGACTTCTTTACCTCAAGAAAAAGCATGTGCCCATGTGTCAATACAGAGACCAATCATACAGGAGGTCACGTTAAGCCTTTTAACATGTATCATTGGTGGCACTGTAGAGTTTTCATATGAGTAGTGTTATATGTTATATAGTACTCTAGAGGATCCATTACATTCTACCAGGAGAATTTCACTTTTTACACAAAGGTTTGGCATGATTAATGATCTGTTACGGTCTATTGATTAAATATTACCTGCAACAGAATTGCTTAAATACATATTTACAAGATAAACTAGAACAGCTCACAGTCATTACAGTCTTTGTGGTAATTAATAGGAATGTTATGTAAATACACATTTAAGTGATTTATATAATAGGGCTCCAAATAAGCTGTTATAATCTATCATGCTGTAATGAATTAGCTCCTTTACTGTAGGTAGGTATCTGACCTCTACTGGAGTATGAAAGACCTGCTTATATGTCTCACTGCTCATGCCTACATTCAACAGAAAACAATGGCTGAAAAAGCTGTTACTGGAGAACAAAATGGAGGTAATAGTAAAACGGGTCCCAAAAAGCTCTGTAGTCAGCTTGGCTACAGAATGAATGAACACCTCTTTGACTGCCTCACCTGCACCATCAGCAGGCCCAGGAAGGCTGCAGGAAAGATTAAGCTGCCAGGCAAAGAGTATGCTGCATGTGGAAAGGCTGCCTCTTCCTTAGGTGCCTTCTCTCCCCAACTCTGGAGCACAGCATTCACATGGGAGCAGAGACACAAGAATGAACTTGATCTAAATCATCTGAGAAGTGTGAGGACCATCCAGCTGGACTGGGCATGGGAACAGACCTTGACCTAAAACTTGAGAGGGAAATTACTTATATGTCACAAGGCAAAGCTGAGCTGCAATCCTCATGTTCATAACGCCGAAGCAACAGGTAGTCTGCACCATTCTTCCCTAGTGCCTAATCCAGACACAGGTACCTCACACAGTTGTTCTCAGGATGGGCAGGGGAGAAACTGTCTTTGGACAGGCACTAAACACAGGGGTTTTCAGACCTGCCCCCCAAATAAAGAAATCTGAGGAAATCATTTGACATCATGGAATCGATGCTGGAATTAGTTTTTAACCATATGACTTGCCTTCAATCTGTAATTGTTACAGCTAATTGTCATGCTCTAGATTTTCAACATGCCAGAAAAAAGTTACTTCTGCTCGTTTTGGAGTGTTTTCCTCACTTCAGTTTGGGAACAGCTTAACATGCAATGACTTGATTAAAATGGGCTCTCAGTTACACTCATGGCTTCTTAGGACTCTATTTTTCTTTGCTTTTTTCAGAAAAAGTAATAAAATTATAGTCTATTCCAAGACTTCATATTGTTAGTTTTAACGCTTTCCCCTTCAAAGTGTTCCTCCAACACACACTCCAGACAAAGCAGTCAAGCTTCCTCTGACCTCACAGAGTGCAGAGAGAGAGAGAGACTCAATTCAGCTATTACATACCTTGATGAAGCTATCTTTCATATGTTATTCAACTTCACAGGCAAGTGACTGGAACAAAATAATGAACATTATTTGCTAATGGAAATTGGACTTGGAGGGCCCCCAGATGTTCTATGCAGCTACAGGTCTCACAGGCACAGGGGATGCAGCACAAGTATATTTTGGCATAGTACGGATACTCCTTCATTCCCCAAGACAGTGAACCAAGGCAGTTCACCTGCATGGCAATCTGGAAAGAGAGCCTGAGAAGACCCACATATCTTTGGAGACATTTCTACCACGTGAGAAGGACACATGATTTCGTGCACCCACCAGCCACGGCCCACACTGTGCCATGGATTTGGAAGCACAGAAGATGCCTGCTCTTGTTTCAGATCTCCAGATGCAGCTCTTGGAGCAGCTCCGACAGGATGAGGGTGGTCCTCCACACAGCCATGTCTGAATTCATCTGAGCTAACCCTGGTGGGGGCAGGTTTGAGCCCTCAGCCAGTAGGCAGCCACTAATGAAATCCATTAAACTGTCAACATTTAGGGAACACTGTTTTACAAAACCACTTAAACATACCATGCAAGAGACAGCTGAATTAGGCCTGTCTGCCTGTGTGGAGTCAGAAAGAGCCATGTTACTCTTCAGGGGATTGAAAACTACTTTGCAGAGTAGAGCCCTGATTTTTTCATTTTATTTTTAGCAATTATTCAAATGTACCTAAACCGGACAAGTGCATCTTTATTTCTCTCAGAGTAAAAAAAATTAAAATCCTGATATCAAAGACAACCACCACCATTCAAAAAAGAACAAAAACCCAAGCCACTGATATCAAATGGACTTTAAAGAGGTAATTTGAAAGCAGGGGAGAGACACCAGCAAACAGGGCAAATGTCTGTGTGCCACCCTGCGCTCCACGGCAGGTTGTTTTAAGAGGCTCAGAAAGAGGTCAGAGCCTATTGCAGGTAATAGCCTACAATGTAACCTACTGCAATGTGGCCAGCCGGTGTGCAGCAGAACTGAGCTCACAGAAAAGAGGATCCCAGGCCCCTGAGGCCACTGGCAGCTGCTGTGCCTGTGTGTATGTGCCACAGACTGACAGAAATGACAAACCGAGTCGTCGGAGAGAGGCCAGAGCAGCTCGAGTTGCTCTGTAAGAAGCCCCGCGGGGCGAGCAGTGGTGTGCTGCTACCAGCATGGGCTGCTAAAGGAGCAACCCGGACACCTCCTGCTTGCTGGAAGTGAGGGATTGCAGCTTGACTGGTAGGTCATGTTCAGTAGGAGATTCGAGGTGTGGGAGACAATTTTGAGTATGAAGAGGAAAAAAAGTGAAAGGAATGCTCACTGTCTTTCCATTTTCTGCCCAGCAATACAACAGATATAACAGATCCACTGTCTGAATATATTAGAGGAAGTTGGTTTCGCAAAGGCTGCCTCTCTCATGGTCCATCTACTACTGAAAAAGACGTGGTGTTTTCAAGGAGCTTCCAATAACTCCAGGAACATTTTGGAAAATACGTTGTATTTAGATAGATCTTTTCTTCTTGCACTGTCCTGTTTCTGTCACTTCTCATTCATATAAACCCATATACACAAGAAAGATGTTTATGATTAATCTCATTACCTTGACATGGAGTCGTCGTTTCCCACACTGCCCAAACTGGACTAGAGGAGTTTCATTTTCCTGGAAGGTTTTGGATTTGAATTAAGAGAGGCAGAGGTGACTATTTAGACAAAGAATAGATATGATGTAGAAAACACAAGACAAACTTCAGTGGAGTCCTCATCCCTAATTAAATCTGTGTCCTGAGTAAGAAATACAAAGAAGCATGGTCTCCTGTGATCAGGAATGCTTGGTTTTCTGCAGTGAAGTTGTCAGGAGTGGCCATTTGGTGACACATAGGCAAAAGCACTGGCCATGACATGATGGTTTTTGACTCCACAGGTGAATGACAGTCATCAGCTAGCAACAACTGGTGGTCCAAGAGAAAAAAAGGTTATATAATCACTCACAGTCCCAAGAATCATTCAGTCCTATAAACCATCACTTCTGTGACATCACTGTCATTCCCCTGGCAATGAACAGTGATGTCAAAAGACAAGCATTAAAACAGCAGATACATAAAAAATAAACAGTCAAAACAGGTAAACATTGAAATAAACCCACAACCAATTTTCATGCAAATTTCCCTAGTTATAACAAATGTAGGAAGGGGAAAGCAGAAAAATAAATGATACATCCATACAATTGGTTCTAAATAGAATGTTTTTCAAAGCTTACCCAGAGACATCACTGACTCTTTAATGTCTACTTTTCCACTAATTTGTATCCTGTCAATTTACAAGCTATTTCAAACACCAATTCTATTTAATAAAAATGCAAAGTACAGTGGGGAATTTATGTAAACAGGGTTGGCAAAATGGCTTTGCAGAACATTTTGGAAGGAGTCGTGAAATTAATGAATTAATAAATGGACATTTTAATAGTTGGGTGTAACTGGGATATAGCCTAACCAAAACACTTTATTAAGATATCAACACAGGTAGAAGTGAACTTTACCAGAGTAAAACAGTTTCAAGTCAGCTCTCTGGTGGAAGCCTCCTAGACCATTAAAAAAAAATCTGTTACAACATCACTTCTAGCTATTATTATTATTCAACAGTAGTATCATAAACAAAATACTTTTCACTCAAAAATCATTAACATTTAACAAAAAGAATGCATCATTATTCCTAGGGCATGAGTTTAAGATTATGGTCTAATATTTGAAAAGACTCTACTAATTGAAAATGTCTTATCGAAGTTAATGTTTAAAGCTGAAATGACCTAACTGGTCACAAGGCTTCTTGGAGTACAATAGAGAAAGAAAGAAAATTAGATTTTCCCCATGATGGATGAGTTTAGGAAAGCCCCAGGGGAATTATTGCCTGATGTTTTTCAAAAGATTTGCTTTTTGATTTCATGATGGTGGACAAAGGAAGGCTATTCAGAGAACCTGCTTCCACTCCCTGCCTGGTTAAGCTGCCCACAAGACTACAGTGCCTCATTCTTTGGGTCCCCAAACAGAGATTCTTGTGCTGGGTTGAAGTCAGCCCCAGCTGACTTAAGCCAGCAGACATTTCAACCAAAGAATCCCTTCCACAAACATATCATGACCACACATGATGTTCTGGAGATATTAAATTGACAAAAGAACAATACTTTCAGGTTACAGAGGTCAAAGGTACATTAAAAGTACACAAATATGTATAAGTAATTTTAGGAGATACTAAAATAAACCCCAAACTTGTTGGACATTGTAACCAACTGATCATCACTTATAGAAAAAATTACTAGTCATTTACTAGACCTTTAGCAACTTTATATGTGTGGAGTCTTAATTTAAGCTGTAGTTTATGCAGCTTCAAATTTTAAAAAATGAACATCATAAATTCTCCTCTCAGCTCCATATTTAATAAGTAATAGGTCTCGTTTTCCAGATTGCTGAGTAGTCTGTAATTCTCTTCACTTCACTGGGAGCCATTGTAGACTCAGCATTTTCCAAAGCAGGCTAATTATTTAGTTGCCCAAACATGATAAAAACTAACTCACAGCTCACTACTACAGAAGTAACTGTCTTGCATAAAAGTGGCCAAATCCTGGTTCTTCAAAGGAGAAGGGAAACAAGAATCCTAGATATCCGCAGGCAAGGAGTATGTTCTGAGGTATCATCAAGACACAGGAGCTGGGTTGCCAAATAAATCAGCTGTTTTTACTGAGCTCTGAATTGTCACAACCAGACTACTCCTTGCAACCAAAATAACTGTTTCAAAGATACTTGAGGTGTCTCCATTCTGTCACTGCCTGCCAGTTTGGCACACTCAGTGAGGAAGCGCAAGCACCCTGAAGGGCTGCTCTTCTCAAAGGGAACAGAAATGGGACATGACTTCACTCCCTCCCACATCAGCTGGGGTGCTGCTCACCCCATCACACCTGTAAGCTGCCTTTCTCCTTCAGAGACAAAATACCTTCATATATAACCTCTGCTACACATTTGTATATATCACTGATACTAAGAGGAAAAATTTGTAACATAAGCAGAAAAGAAGGCAATTCCAACGGAGACTTTTCATAGCAAAATTCTTGAAAACCACAAAAGGACTGAAGAAGTCAAGTCCTAGAGTCCTTCAGGTTACTCTGAGACAGTCTCAAAAGAGGTCAGATCTCACACAGCAAAATAAGAGACAGGTTTCCAATAAAGTTCAGTATGCTGAGCTGATTTGAAAAAACATTCATTTAATTCAGTACCTGAATCAGAGTCCAGCTTATTCCAAGAGATTATACCTATTGTCCAAAGAATTCAGCATGTTAAATGCTTTGCAAGATTTTCCAGGAATCTAGTTTCCCTCCTTTATGCTACCACTACTTCTAGCTGCTAATATTACTCCAGGTAATTTCTGGAGAAGGGAAATTCCTTAAAAGAACGGAAAGACTTTTTTTCCCTCCAAATGTAGTCCCACTCACAATGGTAGTCCTGTCCCACATGGTCCATCTGCCCAGACAGCACTGAAAAAAAATACAAGATATGTTTAATGGGTGAGGGATACCCACTCCACATTTGGAGGAAAGGAGGTTGGGAGAGTTGAAACTGAATTAAATAAATGATAACCTTATACTGTTTTGCCTTACACCTAAAGTGTCTGCTGCCTAAGAAAGTTCTGAGAATTCTTATTAAAGCTAAAGAGTGAGTTTTAAAGCACCCTTTAAAGTGATAGCCCTCGTTAACAGTCCTAAAAAAAAACCTAAGTAAAGCAGAGTTCCAGATGCTTTTCGAAGACACAGATATTTTGTTTCCTCATTTAGTGTCTATTTTAGCACTGGGAGGACTGATTAAAGAGAAACAGTACACTTCTAGCAACAACTTCCATGATATCCAGTTTCCTTTTAATATCTGAAACAGTGTGGATCACTTAGTCTGCACAGTTACTCTCTCCCATGGTATCTCAGAAGGCACAAAGGGAGTGCACAGAACAGAGCAGCTCAGATAACTGAGATTTCAGATACCTGTCAAAGTGGAGTACAGCTGACTGAGACTGCTCAGGGTTATCGACAGCTGGCAAACTGCATGGCAGGCTTTTCATAGAGATGCCCAGAACATGAGGGAGCCAGCACTGCACAAATCAAGTTCCACCTGCATTTAGCTATTTGCCTGTAAATGAATAAACTCTGCCCCTATGACCAGGTCTCAGTGCCATGAACAGTTATAGTCAAGACCAACCCCAAATCAACCATCATGTATAACACAGAAAGATACTCTTCTATAAGCTTTGGTTTACTTGTAAGCACTCATTTATTCTCCATTTTGTCTGTCTTTGTCTCTTACTTTTATTAAAGTTAACCATGGTAGCCTTACAGCAGTTTAAAGTAATGGTTAACCAGACAGATGAAATCTCACTAAATATTGTTTTTGGATTGACTCACTGAGACATGAACAACTTCAGTGAAAATACTGAGCCTCGAAGAACACAGAATGCCTTTCAGCCTAACCCTAATGATGGGAAGCCTTCCTTACATGCTTTTCTGCCACTAGACCCATATTTGCTTTGTAAAGTTGACAAGGGATGACTGAGTGTTAATATAAAACCTCAGAAATTAGGTCATCTGTGTCCAAAGTCATGAAGTAAATTTTGCTCTTCATATAGGAAAAACTAGCAGCAGGCTCTATATTCAGACTCAAACAACTGGATTAGCTAGGTGCATTAAGCAGACAAGTACTAACTCAGTGTAATCATGCCTTCATCTGTCTTGCCCTGTTTTAACAACTTGAAGTTATGCTTTTCTCTTTCTTTATGAGAGGTAACTACTCCAAGGACGTTTGAAGCTTGATTTATTACTGCTGTCCTGGCTTCAGTGTAAATAAAAAGGAAGTCAGATTTTTGGATACTTGAGTATTAACAAAAATTTTGGCTATTTGGAAAAGGCTGCCCATGAATTACTAGAGAATGATTGCCATAATAAAGCTTCCTCATGACTATAACTTTATATTCAGCATAAAATCATTCTGCATTACACTTTATACCTGACCCAACCCATAAAAATAAACTTTGGGAAGCATACCTCTGGAATCTGATCCACAATTAAAACTGTGGCTAACATGTGAAGATAAACTAGACCTCAATCCCGATGCATTAAAACAGAATTTCATAAATGTGTCTGAGATCTTTATGAAGTTCTTGGATTGGTTAAGCAAGGAGGAGAAAAAGAAAAGGAAGCCTCAAATGCAGACTAGTTCTCTAGCAACAAAAAAAAGAGAGAATGAAACTCAGCTCATCCTCAGTCACTAACCCATGGCTTGAATAAATGAGAAAGATGAGAAAGCAGGATATCAACTAATTCAGTCTTAGCTACCCTGCCCTAATTGTACATTCTGATCTGGTCACTCTCTACCCACACATTTCACTTTGAGCTACATCACACAAGAGCATTTTAATGTATGCTTAGAGAATCACCCAGAAATCTAACAGAATAGGCTGGACCTTGTAAATCCATACTTTAGGACATAGCAGCCAGTCTTCAGGAGAGGTACACAGTATAACCTTGGATAGGTCACTTGGTTTGTAAGACTTAGCTTTCCACTCATAAAATTGAGTATCATTTCATTTATTTGATGAGTAGGGATTTTTTTGCTGCAAGCACTTTGGGGCAGAAACCATTGCTTTGCAATATTCTATCAAAACGGGGGATCAACCAGATACTGCCACATGAATGTCCATAGGTACGAGTTTGAAAGAACTCAGGTTTGTGGTAACAGAATTGTCTAAATAGATTGCTTGGGATTAATGTCCTTTGCGTCCATAGCTATCAATTTGCAAAAACAAGTCTAAATAATCCCACCTTTTCAAAAACAAATTCATTACCTTGTTAACCCAAGTTCTTTTGTATCCTCATTGCTCTACTGGATTCCAAATAAATTCTGGATTTTTTTACTTGATTTGACCTTCAGTCTTCATGTTTTCTTTTTTTATTATTATTTTCATAGAATCATAGGATGATCAAGGTTGCAAGCGATCTTCAAGATCTCCCAGTCCAGCCAACCACCCAGCACTCCCACTGCAACTCCTAAACCACATCATCCAGCACCAGATCCAGATGCCTCTTGAATACTTCCAGAGATGGTGACTCCACCATGTCCCTGGGCAACCTATTGGAAAAAAAATTTTTCGGATATCTAATCTGAATCTCCCCTGTTTCATTTTAAGGCTTTTTCCTCTAGTCCTCTCACTGCTGGCATGGCAGGAGAGACTGGCCCTGATCTGGCTACAACCTCCCTTCAGGGAGTTGTAGAGTGATGAGGTCCCCCCCTGAGCCTCCTCCTCTTGAGACTGACACCTCTCTAGGCTGTTCCTCAGAAGACAAAAAAAATTAATGTATTTCACCAGTTTTCCATCACTGTTGCTCCTTTGCTGCTGCTGCTATATAATAATTGGCAACAAATTTGGGTGTCAAGAGAGCTGCTCTACTTGTGTTCCAACCTCCCCCGGGCTTTGACAGAGCAAAGCCTTTCAACGGATATCAAATGGGGACCTTGGCACTAAGGTTTTGAAGAGTTACCTGCCCTTGCTCAAGCCCCATTATCTCTCCAAGTACACAGCACTGGGACAATGAAGGCTGTTGCTTTCTTCCCCTGGGAAATCACCCATAGAATCAGAAAGAACATTTGCCATTACTGATAGTCTACAGTCCAGAATGCTGACACCACCATACAACACCAGAAGAAAAGATAAAAAAAGAGACAAAGAAAGAGGGAAAGGGAGAAAGAGAGAGAGAGAAGAAGAAGAAGAAGAAGAAGAAGAAGAAGAAGAAGAAGAAGAAGAAGAAGAAGAAGAAGAAGAAGAAGAAGAAGAAAGAAAGAAAGAAAGAAAAAGAAGAAGAAGAAGAAAGAAAGAAAGAAAGAAAAAGAAGAAGAAGGAGAAGGAGAAGGAGAAAAAGAAAGAGAAAGAGAAAGAGAAAAAGAAAAAGAAAAAGAAAAAGAAAAAGAAAAAGAAAAAGAAAAAGAAAAAGAAAAAGAAAAAGAAAAAGAAAAAGAAAAAGAAAAAGAAAAAGAAAAAGAAAAAGAAAAAGAAAAAGAAAAAGAAAAATTTTCAGACAACACAAAATCTTGATGATGGGAGCTCAGTACCCAGAAACTGCTGAGCCATTAATTTCTCTGAAATGTCTCTACCTTACAAAAATCCTCATACTCCATACATATGTATAAGCAAAATGCTCCCTGTGAGCTTGCTAAAGGAAGGAATCTTTTTCACTCACCTCAACATGGTTGCTTTTGTAAAATCCACATTACAACCTGAATTTAAAAAAAATCCACAAAAAAAAAAAAAAAAAAAGCACAAAAAACAACAGAGAGAAAGAGAGAATGGCTTTGTTAGCTCAAAATATACACAAGTTGTTGTTAGCAAGAGAAAAAATGTTTGCATTCTTGACCTTTACAGAGGTAAGACAAAAAACAACTACTTTTTCATACTAATAGCATTCTGTGCCTGTCCCTTGTATATTTTCTTTTAAACTTGCCATTTTGCTGTTGCAGCTGGGCTTGTCAGTTTTCAGCACTAATGGGTTGTGATATGGTGTCAGGGGAAGTCAACAATCAATGCTGGAAAAAAGGGCTATCACTGCTGACACAGCCAAGGATGGAAACACAATGGCCTTCGCTCAGAAAAAAACAGAAGAAAAATCCTGAGTTATATCTTGCTTTGAAGATTAGTAGAGATTTACCACTCAGTGACCAAGCTATCACTTTCACCCCTTAACTCCTTCATGCTATCCTCCCATTGGACTCTAACACTATTCCACATCTCACCCAAAATATAGGCGTTTAGTTTAGCGAAAAAAATAAAAATGCTTTAAAACCAACATTTTTAAGGACCATAGTCCACATTTTTGTTTAGAGCTTGTACAGTTATTAGCTTTTAAAAAGCTGAGGAGAAAAAAAAAAAACAAACAACTGGATTGCATCATGTATGCCTGTGGAGCAGCACAGCAGAAAAAGCATTTTGGATGCCTTTCCACTGCTTGGTTGTGAATTAGATCAGTGCTCAGCCCCTCAGCTCCAGCTGAACTCAACACAAGCAGTGGACACTCAGCAGCTGTTAAATCAGATGTCACTGACAGAATTATGAAAGATAGACAGTGTTCAAAGGCATTCAACAAGAATAATGGCAGTATTATTTATTTCCATAGCTTCATGTCAGAAAATCTGCCTAGCTCTAGATCTTCCATAGTCCTGGAGAGAGACAGAGAGTATGGTTATCTGAGTTTCCAGATGGGGAGACTGTGACAAGTATATTCTTTAAGATCAGACCAGGATCTTATACATACAGAAAAAAAAAGAAATCAGCACACATCATAAATATGTTACCAGACCTCATAGCTTCCTTCCCGCAAAACTGTAATTGTCCAGTGTCATTATGGATCTTTTCATTCTAGTCGATAAAAAGTAAGTCACAGATTTGCCTCTTCTATTAATGATGGTGACTGAGATCAATTTCAGAAAATTCAGCATCTCCAAAGCAAACAGGAGCAACCAAATCTTGTCTCTTCCAAGCCAGAAATTATCTTCTCCAAGACATTTCGATATGCCTGACTCCACAGACAGACCCAGAATAATTTTTCCAAGTATAATTTGTTTTTCTATCAGGTTGTGGCCCTAACTGTAGACTCATACTTACTCTTCTGTTAATTCAAAAATATAATTTTTGGAATCACAGGCTACCTTTACTAAAAGCCAGTTGCAGAAGGCTTTCTTCTGATATAAGGACACTGCAGGGTCATGGCAATAAAAGCAAAGGGACAAGAAAGAGTGGCTAAGAACAGAAAAGGAAGGAAAAGCAGCAGCAGTGAGAAAGCTGAGAAGACGGTAGAAGAAATTTGGAGAAAACTCAGGAGATGCTGGGATTTTTAGGGTGCCTTGTCTCCATGTGAGGCATTCTTTTCTGTGGCTAATTTGTCCAGCACTCATCAGACAAAAAGCAGATCCAGGGAAAGAAACAAGAGGGAAAACATTTTTCACAGGATTTCTCATTATTCCTGCCTCTTACACTTCCCTCCTCTCCACAAACCTTGCTGCCAAAACCTGTCTGACCATTAAATGTTGTTTACAGGCAATCAGCTAGTGATAAATTCACAATGGCATTACTGAACCACACAGCTTTTAGAACATTACTACGGCAGCACAGTTTTGACACCAATCCTTAAATAACAGCGAAAAGCTGCTTCTCCAAATCACTTGTTGGTAACACACATCTGTCCTGGCCAGCTGCTCCACTGAAATACAGAGCAGCACCTGGGACCATGGCTGCCAGGGAGATCACACCGGTTGCAATACACACACAAAACATCTCAGAAGTAGCCATGAAGCCGCTCTATCTCAGTGTTGCATTGCACCAGGAGGGTGCAGGAGGCTTAAGGAACTGACCCCAAGCTCACTGAAGTGAGTGACTCTCTTCCCACTCCGGTGGGCTTTCAGTCATGCTGCTTGAAGGAGAGGTGAGGAAAAAATTACTTTAGAAGCAGTTTTAAGAACACTCTGTACTATGTGATCTTTCATCATAAAAATAATGAAAATAAAAATTAACCAATTCACACGGTTTATTTTATGTACATAATAGAGACAGAGCCAGTTTCTGATGTTCAAAGCTACATGAAGTCTGCAGAGAAAAGAGGAGCACATAATCATAAAATAAAGTGTTTAACAGATGACCAAAGTAAGTAAGGGAAATATGAGTGCTTTTTTACAAACATAAACGTGAGAGAAGCAACAAAATATCACCCATCAGAACACAACAAAAGGAACATTATGACAACTTTAAAGTACATAAATAAAAACTAAAATACAAAGACTAGAGACAATTTTTCATTCTGGTTTAATCAGTCAAAGGCAGCTACTCATGCCTTCCCCCCCCCCCCCCCCCCCTTCCATATCACTAATTCATTATTGCCATCTATGGAAACATAGGGAAGGAGAATCAGTCCCACCTGTGCAATGAAGGAAAAGGAGAAAAGGTCATGGAGCTAAATCCTATAAACACTTTAAAAACTGAAATGAATCTCTTAGAAAAATCTAATTGAAATTGACTTGAATCTGAGTCCTGTGACCTGGATGGAAAAGGTGGTCAAAGGAGTGTAAGCAGCAGGTAATGATGGGAGGTGAGGTATTGAGCCGGTTTGCTGCAGGGGTGTTTTTGGTATGTTCTTGTTTAATATCTCAATTAATGATCTGGAAAAGGAGGTAAATAGCACATTGATGAAATTCACAAATGACAATAAACCAGGAGGCTTGCAAATGTCAGAGAGGATAGCAATAGTATAAATGGAAACTAACAAGGTTAGATATGTAATGTAACAGGTAATAAAATGAGATTCAGTGTGGAAAAATGTAGACTGATAGACTGAGGAAAAATAATCAGAAACATGAAGAGTCCATGAGAAAGCAAAACCTGGAAAGCATCTGCACGGCAAGATATCTATGTGTGACAGTGAACAACAAATTGAATATGAGTTCTCAAGGAGATATATCATTTTAAAAGACCGATGCAATTTTAGGCTGCATATGCAGTAGAATATTGTCAGAAGAGGAAAATTATTGTCTATGCATCTGGGAAGATTTCTGCAGAACACTGCATCCACTTCTAGACACCTCCATAACAGAAGGATGCTGGTATGCTGGAAAGGACTTCAGAGAAGAGCAACAAAACTGATTAGACAAGGAAGGGGCTTAATTTATTAATCTAGGTAACAAGTTACCCCGGTATTAGCTGGGATAGACTTAATTTTCTTACCCATACCTGGAGTAGTCCTGTGCTTTGGATTTAGGACAATCATGTTGGTAACACACTGGTGTTTCAGTTGTTGCTGAACAGTGGTCAAGGACTCTTCCTTCTCATTTTGCCCTGCCAGCAAGCAAGTAGGGTGAGGTGCACAAGAAGTTGGGAAGGGTTGCAGCCAGGACATCTGACCCCAACTGGCCAAAGGATATTCCAAACCATATGTTGTCATGTTCAGCACATAAACTAGGGGGAAAGATTGCTGCAGGCCACTGCTCAGGAAGTGGCTGGGCATCGGTCAGTGCACAGTGAGCAACCACATTGTGTGTCACCTGCATATTCTAATTCTATTGTTATTATTATTTTCCCATTCTTTTCTGTCCTATTAAACTGTCTTTATCTCAACCCAAGAATTTGACTTTTTTTCAAATTCTCTCCCCGATCCTGCTGGGAGAGGGGGAGTGAGTGAATGGCTGTCCAGTGTTTAGCTGCCTGTCAGGTTAAACCGCGATATAGGGACAAAACAACCACTGTCTAGAAATATATGAGTGATGAGCAGAGAGAATGGAAAGGAATTTCTTGGACGCTAACATGCAATGGTACAGCTAAATGTAATGGGATGAAACTAAAGAAGAACAAAATCTGGACAAAGTATCAGAGAATGTCTCAAAAACCACATGATTCAGTCTAGCAGATAATTTTCAAATGGAAAAGGAATGATGAAGTCCCACCAAACAAAACATTTGAAACTTGAGCAGGTAAAGCACTCAATGGCAAACCGAAGTGAACAACTGTGCACTCACAGGAAGCTGAACTATCCGGCCTAAGAGTTTATTTCCTACATACAGCAGTATTTTTCAAGGAAATGCATGTCACATATACTTCTGTCCTAGTCCAAAATCTAATTGTAGAGTAAAAGCAAAGTGACTGCATACATTGACTATTTAAAGTACTCAGAGACAAGCAGATGCATGATCTGTTTTTATACAAAACCCACTTCTTTTTCAGCAGACGTAGTTTTTTTTAGTGATGTGATCCTCAGTGTATTTTGTACATTCAAATGAAAATGTGATTAAGTTACTTATTTGCTTATTCATGTCTACTGCCTTTCTCTTTTCGCATTTTCTGTACGCTAATATCTTTATTCATTCTCATGTACTATACTAGAACTTGCCTAGTTGCAGTACAAATCTATTCACAGTGAAAAAGGAAGCTTTTAATGCTGAAAGGCATTGTAATGCTCCGAGACCCTGGTGTTAAAAGTAACAGGGGAAACAAAAACTGAAAGTGAGATGTAAGCTAAGAAATACATGGATATAATTTTTCTTGAAGAGAAAAAATATGAGTTTATCAATTAAATAATTTGTGTGTATTTACATGTACCTACTTTACCAAGTTTCCCACTTTTATGCCACCCAAGCAAGTCCCCTTTTATGAATGTCTACCTTGAATTTAACAAAAACTCTTCCCACATTCTTCCAAGGAGAACAAAGCAGTGAAAGGTTTTTCAAAGTTCTCCTGTCCTTTTCACTTCCCCTAGGGGTGGTTGGAGAGCTGAGGAGGGAGCAAAGCTTATAGAGAAGAAAGCTCCTGTTTTTACTGTAATAAAAGCTGGCAATCTTATCATGTATAGATGCTCAAATGATGTATAGACGAAGGACGTTTGCAGTGAAGATTGCCATAGGCAAAACAGCAGATCTAATCAAAAGCTCTGCACGCATGGATGTAGCCAGCCGGTGGGAAAGAAAAGCATTCGCAGCACAGAATCTGGAATTGCTCTTCTGTCTCTCCAAGGCTTCCCCAGCAGAGCACAGGAGAAACCAGGAGCCTTGATACTGCTCTCCGGGCAGAGAGGCGCTGAGCCAATGCACAAACTCTTTATGACTCTGTCACAGGATGCTATTAATGTAATAGCAGGTTTACTTTTTTCCTTTTTTTTTTTTTTTTCATGGAAGCACATGCTGCTATCATCTATCTCCTATCAACAATCAGTAGAATGAGGTGGTGCCTGTATGGCAAGTGCTGTAAAAATATTTTTATTGTACAAAATAAATTACAGATCACACACATACATTAAAAAAAAAAAAAAGATAATTAACATTTAGAACACTTGCATTTTCAAAACTGTCAGACTGATAAACGTATACATGTCTTCAAATTCTCAAGATTACTGAAAGTCAGGACACAAACCACAAGAAGTAAAACACTTTCAGCTAAAGCTACCGCACAGTTCCTCCTTCACCCCGCTGAGAGTAACTGTGCTAACCTAGGCGTCCCAGAATAGAGGTATTACACAATCTGTGTGCTCCACGATCTGAGAACAATGACTGAGAACAATGCAGCACAGAGAAATGTGTTAAGGTACTGTGGCAGACACACCTCGGCACTTTTTCTGCTAATTTCTGTTAATCTGCCTGGGGGAGGAGAATGTTTTTATCTAGCAACACAGGTATTTTAAACTGTACCCTCTTTTGGAACTGTCAAAAAACAGACAGCCTGTAAGTCAACACGTGGGGATTTTTTTTTCCATAGCTGGTTGGGGTTTTTTCCTGTATGCCTCTGTCTCCCCTTGTTGGCCTTGCCTATTTAGTCTGCAAATTCCTCGGGTGGCAGGACACAGTACCACAGTTTACACAGTGTCAAGCACAGTGGGATCCAGCTTTTACTGGGCTGTGTGAACTGCCATGAAGAAACAAATAAAAAAATTAAAATATTTTAAAAAAACCCCAACAAACACAAACCCAAAAAACTTACCACCCACCAATTTTCTAGAACCCTGCAGAAGCCAAGGGCCAGACACTCTAAGGGGACAAGCTGGCAGGAGGAAACCTGCACTGCACTCCTCTGTATGACAGGTGATAGCATTTGATTGCAGACACCTCTCCTCCTCCCAGTGCCCTCATTCTTCTGGGGTAGCACAAAATGTATCCCTGGGCACAGAAACCACCAATAACACACCAGATCCATCTCAGCTCCACACGGCAGTAATCCCAACTACTCCACACCCCCTGTCCCCCCACCCAGCCCCTCCAGGATGTCAGTGTGAGGGGCTGTGCTGTCTGGGACAGTGCAAGACAGACAACAGGATGTTTAATGGTCTACGCTGCTGTCCAAGCCAGACACATGAGATGAAACTCTGTCTCTCCACATGCAACTTGGATATCTGGCAAGTCTCAGTGAGACACATTTTCCTCTTGGCCTCCTTTCCTTATTTCTAGGCCCAGTGCTCATATTCAAAGGAGCAGAAGTAGGCGGGGGGGGGGGGGGGGGGGGGGGGCGGAGCAGAGGGGGGGCAAACCAAACAAACAGTTTTAATCTGCAGAGAAACAAGAAAACTGGAGGGAAAAGAGGATGCATTCTCAGAAAATATAAAACCTGAGGAAATTTGCTTGTCTGCAGCATAAAAACAGATTTGGAAGGGGTGACTAGCACTCAGTAGCACATCATCGGAGGCAGGGAAGAGACATCAGGCAGGGGGTTGGGAAGCAGCAACCAGCTGCCCCATATGGTCAGCTCTTGGTAGGCAATTTGATTTTCATTTTCTCTGCTGATTGTGCTCATCCCTGTGGTATCTGGATGGAAAAACAATGGTGGAGATAATAGAACAGGATTGCCCAGGGCATTTTTAAGGGCTTGAGAGCCATTCATTCATAGATCAAATCTAGGCCAGAATGGATGCAGGTAATCTGCTGAATGTTGGCTTATTTGAAATGTTCCAGTGGTATTTCATAAGTATTCATATGAAAATTGAATAATTCACAACTTTCTTAGCATTCTCAGCAGATAGCTCAACCTCCACAGCCTCTCAGGTCTCCACAGCCTCTTAGTACTAATGACTTAGCTCTACAAATAAATTTAAGAACACAAGTCTATGCAGGTTATGGGTGTAATTGTGGTCTATTCTGAAAAATGGTTTGAGGCACTGAAGAGTAAGGTAAGGTGTGGGAAAGATCCCATTATTGTACCAGTTCTGACAATAAAAGAAGCCCTTCATTCTCCTAGGCTGTTAATCTGGTACCTTCCATGACCATAAACCTAAAAGAGGTATCTACCTAATTTAGGTAGTTGACCTTCCATTGTCTTCCACGTGTCCACAGGATAGTGAGTGGCAATGGCACTTGTCATATCCCATTTTCTATTGCACTTTGTCCTGCAGCAAACACAGAATTTATTATCGTTGTCATCATAATTTTAAAATAAATTAATTATATCTCATAGGAGAAGAAATTCTCATACTATTATAAAATGGTCATCCTCAAGTGGCCATGATATCTAACACTGCCTTTCCACCAATTTTCTTCAAAGATCACTGAAATAAACATTGCCTAATACATATATATATACATATATATATATATGTATAAATTGGAGGCAAATTATGATGAGTATTTGTCAGACTATCCTAAAGTGTGCCCCAAAACATTTTTAGTTTAAACAAACACTGGGCAAAAACTATAAAGACAGAACAAGTGTTTTTTGTTTCTTATTCAGAATGGAAATCGTCTCTGCAACTGCAATTCAGATGTTGATAAGGATGTTCCAACACTACATGGTGAGACAGCATGGCCAATGTTTACCTGGGAGGCAGGAAAGCTCTTTGGCCTTGCATCTGGGAGGTCCTTCCCCCCACTCTGTGTCCCCATTTGAAAAGCTGCCTGTTAATGACTACATGCATAAATTCATGCTCTACATGGGACTTAGACACACCACCGCAACGCCATTAATAGCAACAGTTCTGAATTATGTGGACATCTTTAGCAGCAGGTAGGGAGAGCCATGCCAGAACATAAAACCAGAAGAAATGGCAACTCAACAAGAAATGGCAACTCAACAAGAAACTTGAACTGATGGGAAGGTTTCCCATTTGGATAAAAACAGGACCGCCATGGTGCAGCAATGCCCTATTTCTATGATGACAGCCGGCATATAATCATGCCAGGGATGTTCAGCCTTCCACCAGCAGCTTCTCCCAGCTCTTCAGTTGCAATCCCCATTTTTGCACGTGCATGTACACGAACATATGAATGGAAGAGAGAGTCCGGATTTTATTGCATTATGCAGGGTGGGTGATTTAAGCCTTTGTGTAGGAAGTTGACTCACCTCCTTCTGAGTGAAAATATGTTCAACACAATTGTAATTCCCTCTTCTCCACGTAAAGTCAGGCAACACATACAGAACCTTCCAGCTCAGTATTTCCTAAACAGTGGAAACGTGCCTAGAAAGTTTAGCTTTGAAACCTGTGACTGCAACAAAACAGGTCTGCACCTTCATGTCGGGTATCTCGAATCCCTGTGGCTCAGCAGCAGGCAGGAAAGGGGGGGAGGTGAAGTGGGAGGGAGAAAAAACAAGTTGGCTTGGGGGGAGAGGGGCGAGTGTTTTGGGCTTATTTAATAATGCACTAGTAAACAGCTCAGGCACAGAAATGCAGTGCAGTGAGAACCGGAGCTATCCTTTGGAGCCTACTGCTTTAAATTTGCGCGCTGTAGCTTGAAGCATTGCACAAACTCTCGGTCTGCTGACTGCCTCCCTGGAACAGAAACACACGGGTGATTGGGAAAGCTGTTTTCCAGCCTGCCCTCCCTCGTTTCTGCCGGGCTGCTTTTGGTGTTTATTTATTTTTAAACAAGTCGTGTACATTGGGGGGAAAAAAAAAAAGGCGAACAAAACCCACACATCTTTAATCAACACCTATTTCCTTCAAGGACCCTAAGATCCTCTATTGATTCCCATTAAAATGCTTTTCTTTTTCTTTGCCCCCTCTGCTGATCGAATTTCAGATCAGCCAGGATGTGCAACTAACCTTCCGGCACAACTGAACCCAACTGACTCACCCAGATCAAAGGCTCGGCGCATTCATTAGAGCCCAGCACAGCCCAGGCAGGATCCGTAATGCAACATCTCCCTTTGCATTGCAATTAACGTGGGGGAGAGGAGTTCTTATTATTTTTATTTTTTGCAAATGCTCTGGCTTTTGATTTTAAAGCGGGAGGGGGGGGAGGGGGGCTGGGGGGGGAAAGAAGTGGTGGGAGGGAACGAGAACAAAAGAGAGATCTTTTTACCCGAGGATGACGTCAGTTTGATGTTACTGACAACTACTGATGCACGTGGAGCAACTGCAGGCAGATCCCCCTTCCCACCCCCCGCCTCCCGGCACTTCTCAGGGAAACAATATGCGGCAACAGCCCGCGGGACCCGGGAGCGGCTCCGGGTCGCTCCGCCAGGAGCCGGAGAGCCCGCGCCCCGCCAGCAGCGGCGGGAGGGGCGGAACTGCCCCGGGCCCAGCGCGGGGAGCCGGCTTCGACCCCGGAATGCCGCTCGTTCCCGCGGGGGACGCGGGCCGAGGACACCGTCCCCGTGCCCCGGCTCCCGCTGGGCGCTCCCTGCCCCCTCCCGAGCCCGGCCCGGCGCAGGCACCGCCGCGCCCCAGCCGCGCTTCGCTCTGCCGCGGGGAGCGCGGCCCCCCGCAAAACCCGGCCTGGAGCTCCGGAGCGGCGAGGGGTGAGGGCTCACCTTCGGCTGCCTCGGTGGCGTCAGGAGGAGGCGTAGGTTCAGCCGAGAGCGCTCCTCCGTGGGGTCAAGGGCGGCTCGTAGCGTCCCACCGCCGGGTCCAACTGGCGAAAGTCACGGCGGGGTCGGAGCTGAGGCCTCTCCAGCCGGGCCCGTCGCGGGGCTCCCGCAGCCTCCCCGGCAGGCCGCGTCCGCTCACTTCACCTGTCTTCAGCATCTCTAAAGTAAAAAAATCTATGTCGGTTTGGTACGAATTGCTAAGGAGGTGTAAAACAGCAACAGAGAAAACAATTTTTGTGCTGCATAAAGGATCACAGTATCAGATAATGGGTACGGTTGGAAGGGACCACGGCTCTGCTCCAGCCTGCCTTGCCTAAGCTGGGTCATCCTAGAGCACAGGGCACAGGACTGTGTCCAGATGGTTCTCCAGTGAAGTAGACTCCACAACCTCTCTGGGCAATCTGTTCCAGTGCTCCGTCACCCACACAGTAATGAAGTTTCCTCACATTTGTGTGGAACTTCTGTGCGTCAGTTTCTGCCCATTACTCCTTGTGTCCTAGTGGTTGGCACCAACAGCAATGGCCTGGCTCCAGTTTCTTGGACACCTCCCCCCACCACCTTTAGATATTTTTACACATTAATGTGATCCCCTCTCAGTTTTCTCCAGATGAACAGGTCGGCCTGGGCACAGGCTGTGCTGCCTCAGGAGCGCTGGGTATGAATGGTATGAATGGTACCCCATGGTCCCCCACTTTAGATATCCCACAGACCCTCACTCAGGAGTGGGGGCTGAGGCAGTGCCTGCTCTTGGCAGCCTTGAGCTCCTTTCCTAAAGTGCACACGAATGTTCCCCTAAATGCCATGAAACTCGCCTGAGCCTGCTCAGGCTGGGATCCTGCACGAACCAGCCTGTCAGTTCAGCAGAGGTAAGACCTGGGTATGTTCTGCCAACATCATTCCATGTGAGCCAACCGAGAGCTGTCACAGCTCTCACTCGCCATTACCTCTTTGGGAATTTCAATGAAATGGGAGATGTTTTTGTGTGTGTGGATATTACCCCTCCCTGAGCTATCTTCTCCCATGTGCAATATGTTTCTTCCCTTACAGATTTAATTTCATCCACTAATTGACAAGTACACATCTTACTTGGAGTTCTGCCCATTTTTGACATTGAGCATGTGGCTCTTTTTGAACAAGGTGTAGCTGTGATTTACACCAGTGCGCAATTTTTGCTTGTTTGCTAAATGTAGTTTTTGTAATACAGTGTTGTCAGCTCTCATGATTGTTTGGTGAACTGATGTTCTGTGGTAGAAATTCTGTAAAGTTCCAGTTATGCAAGTCAAGTAAGAATTTTAGCTTTCATCTAAGAGGAAAATGTCTGTTTCTGGTCCTTTTATTTGCAGCAGAAACTTACATTGTGTGCTGTAGCAGCTCTGAACCAAAAGGAAAGGAAACATAAATGTGTTGTTATGACCATCATTGGTATTGTTTTATTTTAGCTTTCTTGACACTTGTGTCCCTGATTCTTTATAGTCTGACAATACTTAATATAAGGTATGGATAAAAAGAGCTTACAGAACCACCTGTTTCTTGGCTCGGCTCTCTCCACTGTATTTTAAGGTGAGACAAACAAGCATTATTACCTACTGCTTACACTGTTTACACTTACAGAGTCATGGTGGTTCTCTCTGCAAAACCAAAGTGTGTACTTATTCTTATCCTCCCTTGCTTTGAGGGACTGTAGTTTTGGCAGCTGAGTATGTTTTTGTCTGGATGATTTCTGTAAAAATGATTTCTGTCATTTATGATTTTTACAGGCTAGTATCTCAGTAGAAGGCTGTGTTGTACTAGGAGAGAGATGCCATTTTCTCTAAATGTGTAAAGCATGCCATAGCTTTTCACACTTTGCCATGGGAGAGATCTTCGGGAGGTTTTCAGTCTTTTTTCTTAGACATATTCATACAGAATCTACCAAGAGGAAGAGATGATTGTTTATAGAAAGTTTACTTTGTCTTTTCTAGTTTTCCATCATTGACAAACACCCTCTTATATCTTTCCATACCAGTTAAGCAAATCTTCCCTTACTACATTTTACCATGAGAGCATTCATCTGTCTCTTAACAGTTTTGACTACTGACCTTGTCATGGTCAGGTTAACATTTCCCACCTACGCACACACACTTACACAAGTACTCTTCATCTATCAGAGGATATTTGCCACATGGTTTGCGAGGAGAGGTCATCCTTTCTCAAGGGGCTGCATTGTCAGCATCATAGTTTGGGGCACCTGTCCATTGACTCCCGGATCTCTCTGTAGTTATATTCTTGTTTCCCACACCCTTATCATCACCCAGTCCCCTTGTCTGACTGGTTGCAAAATCCACTTCATCAAGGGCTCCAGGTTCTGTGGCAGAACCAGAGGAAGGAGGTTTGCTCCATTGCAACCATGGCAACACTTTTAAAAGATGCAGCCTACAGTCTTTGTGAGTCTTCCAGTTTTCCATGGCAGCCTCATTTCTCAGAGGCTACATCTACTCCAGGAATAAGCATGTTGCAAAACATATAAGTTGATATTCAATAAAATACATCCTTAGCGTGTACAAAACCATCTAAGCTCTAAACAAGAGTGGTGGACTACATATAGTCCTGTGAACTTAATATAAGAATCGAACAAAAGGGAGAGATGTCATTTTAAATTCTGTTTCAGAAAGGCCCTGTGCCATTAAATCAGCCAAATTTCTATAAATCCAAAAATCTCAGTTGTGTCCTCACTTGTTAAAGCAGAACCAAAAAAACCACTTTGGTCTTTAGGTTGCCCTTTTCCTGAAGATACGAGACTCCAAAGAGGCCTCACACTTGGATATACTTATGGACCATGGGAGTTTAGAGACAAATATTTTGGTTTGCTGTCCTGCTGTACCAAGCCAAATTCTCAAATTTAGGGAGCTCGTGCACTTTTGTAAGGTTCAGGAGTGACTTTAAAGTTGTCTCTATGTTTTGATAGGGCTTATGTTATGCATTCACATGTGAATATCAAGAGTTTGAAATAATGCACTCAGAAGAGTGGGAGTAAAAACGGCATGAGCCAAAAATTATTTTGTGGGAGAGATTGAGGTAGAAGGAAAAGTTTTTGTGGAACTTTATAGCCTGTGGTATTAAAATCAATGGAAGAACTTCCACTGCCTGCAGTGGCAGTGGATGCGGGCACTGATACCTATAGGTCAGCCTGTAGACTGAAATAACTCTAGGTTCAAAAGTAGTGTGTTTTTTACAATGCCAGTGTAGATACACATTTCCTAAATGTTAGGTGTCCACCTATATTTCTTTTCTGAGTTTCTTTAGAGTTGAGCAATGGACACTATACAGCCTCGCTTTCCTCTAATATACATCACACCTGGCTTCTGTAGCAGCACCATGCCACAGGTCTGTTCCACAGGTACTACTGAAGTTTATCTATCTATAACCAAATTGTTTCCATTGGAATGTTTCTTAATGGAAATACTTCCATCACAAGTTGGTGAGAAGTTTATTTGTCACAGAGACTAAATTTTGAGCTAAACATAACAGGAACCCTTTGAACGTACTTCATATCACTTGTTTGCTGCCCTTCAACAGGATAGATTTCTTTTTTTCTCACTCAAAACTTGCAGGTCGCCAGTTTGTTCAAGAGCAGGAGATGTCTTTCCAACTTGAGAAACCAGTGCCACTGCTGCCAAATTAACTGGGAGGACAGTTCCATGTGCTCATACTGATTGTATGCGGGGCATCTCACTGTACTGATGGCAGTTTTGTTATTTTAAATTATAAAGGAGCTTAATTCTCTTCCAGTGTCCAGAGTGAACTCATTTATCAATGTGATGCATTTCATTATCCTCATCAGCTCATTTGCTTTTCCTGATGGAGAAAAAGGCTGAACCTTTTTTTACTTTATGAAAGTCAGGATTCTTTTTAATTAATGAAGTTTCTGTTTAGCCAGCACTATGAAAGATGTTCTTTCCACTGTACATGTGTGCGCTGAAGAACACATCTGCTCCTCTGGTAGTTTTTTTCAGTAGTACCTTTTTGTCTGAGATGAAAAGGATCCACTCCTAAGTCCTGGACTGAGAGCTGTGCTCCTGAAGGAGAAATTACTCTTTTAAGAGATGCCCAAGAGCTGTAGCCAACCACAGCACACTGTAGATGTTACACTTTTTGTACATTGCATCTTTGCCAATATCTGAATACAAGCCATAATTCAATGGGAGCATAAATAACTTCCATTCAGAGAGATTGATGCTGTGGTATCAGGCCAAATGGTAAGCCTTGTCAGTGCCTGCATTTTCACTTTATCGATCACACAGCATAATATGATGTTCCTTATTTAAATCCTTCATGCAGATGTCGTATTGGGTTAATTGACAAGCAACTGGATTTGATAATAGGTATAATGCTGTAGCAGCCATTGATTCTTGGACAGTGTGGATGTACTTATAGTGATCCTGGGGTTATGATTCTCAGCGGTGGGAGACGAATAAGTCTGTGGGTCGCAATGTAAATTTAAGCTGCTGAGGGGTGAGCATTAACTTACATGCCAGTTTAGATTGATATAATAATTCTTTATAGGGACAGAGCATGATTGGCTGTAAAAGAGTTGTCCTTGTACCTGAATTGTTTCAGAGCAGCAGAGCTTTATGCTGAGCTAACAGCATGCTGTTAAGAATCAGTACCGATGTAAACACAGAGAGTGATGGCTTTATGTTGGCCGTTATGTCATGCAGTATTTCACAGTTGTTGAAATCATTTCATTTTCAACCAGGTTGCTTTGTCAGTCTATCAGCAAAGACTGAGCAAAGTGCATCACTGAAAATGAAATTAAACTCCAGCTCTCCAGATACATAAGTGATAGCACTTTTGTTGAGCTGGAATTCCGTAAGAATGCTTACTAATTCCAGCTAATATAATACAAAGTCATTTGCTGCTTCACTTTCTTTGTCTGAAGTTCATCATAGTTATATTGTTAAATTTTTACATGAACTTATACCACTCGAAGTCAGAGAGAGCAAGGAGATAAATAAGAACGAGCAAGGAAAAGAGGTAAATAAGGAGAACAGGAAAACAGGACACAGAGAAGGTCTATAATGAGATGAGAATTAGGAAGGAGAAAGGTGCCATCAGAGGAGCAAAAGATGAAGGAAGAAAACAAACAGTGTATCACGGGAGTTGCAAAAACAAGGGAGATGTTAAAGTGAAAAATAAAATAGGGGAAATTAATATAGGAGATGGAAAAAAAGTAAGAAATGTCTTTAATTACTTGCAGGAATATTTAGGCTCACTGATAGCAATCCTGCTTGCTGTAGTTCACTGTGTTTGGCTCAAACATTAGAAACACACTTCTATATGAGTTTCCCCATTTCTTTTTGGCACCTGGCTTGCTCATGTGTAGGACTAGGCCTCCAGAGGTCTGAGGAGAATGGATTTCTAATAAAGCTCCTCCATACCAGAGTTCAAAAGCTCTCCCACAATGTAACACACAGTGAAAACTGACACCGCCAAATGGCTTTCGTTTCCCTCTTTTTTTTCCTCTGGATGTTAAGCACTTTTTCTGGCCTCTGCATATGTGACTTTAGTTTTTCTGCTGAATATTGAGCATGTGGTATGAAGAAGTAAGCTGTAACCAAATATATATGTTTGTATATCAAAAACTACGGTAACATACGTTTTTGTAAGGTTTGTTTGGGTTTTTTTTTCTAATTCTGTGAGAATAAGCAAACGTGAGGCACTTCCTCTATTATGTACATTTATATGGGCTGTGTGGTCAGAGGTGCTTAGCAGTGAATTTGGCTCAGGGCAAGGGAACAACAGCAGTAATTTGAGGGGAGATTTACTCCTGTTAACACTTTTCAGAATTGGCAATAAAATCAGCTTAGTGCTCTTAAGATAGGGAGGGCTGCATTTTAAGCAAAATATGGAAGATATGTTATCAACCTGAAAAGTGATCCAGTGAAAAACTGTTTATTTTTAATACCTAAAAAAATCCATGTATATTTCCAATAAATGAATGATAATGAGAGGGCTGCTCCCTTTTCCTAGAAATGATTACATTTTCTTTGCCCTTCTGGTTTGGCTGCTTTTAGGCTATTGCTTATGTAAAACAGAACACCTCCTAAGCCCTCGTTTACTAAACAATCTCTGGCTTCTGATCTCAGGTTACACAAGAAGGTAAATTGTATTCTGTGTGAGAAGCTTTAAACGTGAGTGTAATGGAAAAGGAATATTCAGTGAAACAAAGACACACCTCCAGAAACAAAGACAGTAAGTTTGAGCTACTTAAATTTGAATTTTCATAGTTGAAAAGCTGGATTCAAACATGGAAAAAAAGACATCAATTTTCATTAGCCCCACAGGTATTTATTTCACCAAATTGTATCTTGCTTTTCTCTTCTCTTAGCAAACCTGTGTGGCAGAGTTTGTTGAACAGAGGAGGACAATTCTACTCTGAAACGATGGAATGCTTTTCTGAGAGATCAGCTTCCAAAGGTGACAATCTGGGGTCACAGCAGGGATGCTGACTGCTCAGTCCAGAGTGCTCTGAAACAAGAGGGGATTCTCATAGCTATGAGCCATCCACCATGAAGTCATGACCACATCCAGCTGTGCTGTGAGTAAAGATAGGTTGCTCAGCTGCAGGCTGTACCTCTGATGTGTGAGCACACAGGATGCATGGCACAGGCCTTAAGGGGTATCTAGACTTTCAGGCACACTGGTGAATTTGTGCATCATGACAAGTGTGAGAATCTCATCTTCAGGCTGCAGACCAACTCCATGCAAAAAGCAGCTGGTTTATTAGGTGGTGGTGTCCATCCACTGATGTGTCATAAAGTAGGCAAATGTCAAAGTGTTTGTGTATAGTATATGGACAGAGAGTCTTCTGTGATAGCCATCAGCTGAGAGGGAAAAAGCAGCTCAGTCCCAGGCTCCACAAAGGTGTAAGAGCTATTCTTACTCCTATAGGCACAGGTAATTAATCTTGTCTGTCATGCTAGAGCTGTTGAGAATAGCTACAGGCAAAGTGTTGCAATAGAGGAATCACTCCAAGGACTTACTGCAGTGGAGTTTGACCCACACTAAGTCAGTATAGAGTTAGAAGTGCAAGGCTGAATGAGAGAAAATCTGTGGACAGTAGCATATGAGACTGGACATACCATTGAACAGTTGAAGACTATTATTTGAATTACGGTAAATTATTCTCTGTGATCTGCATGTCCCTAAGAATAAGTGGGGCATTTCACTTTAGATCCTGTACTCTGGAGGAGCTGGCAAAGATCCCAGCTCATTCCAGCCTAATACATACAGGGTCATCACCAAAACCATGCTGACTCCGAGGCTGCCCACCTGGTATTTGCCTGGCAGCTGTATAGGTTGTAGTCCTGTGTGTCAAGGCAGAGAAATACCTCTTTCAAGAAGGAATGTCTTTTCTTACATTAGTCATTGGGATGTGCCAGAAACATGCTTAGCTTACTCAGAAGGACTGGGCAGGAGCAAAGGGAAAATCAGTAACTTTTCTCAGAAATTATGACGTAATTGCCTTTTCTCCCTGGAATCAGGCACAGAAGTCACTGGCAGAGAGCAATACCTGAGAAAGCTTTACATTGAGAAAGCATTCATATTCCTGAAAACAAAGCAGCTGAAAAAAAAAAAAAAAAGGATCAGCAAAAGATGCTTCTTCTAAGGAATGCTTTGTGCAAATTTTCTTCACAATTAGACAGTCAGAAGGCACCTAACATGCTTGCCCAGAACCTGTCTAAGAGAGGCACTGGAGGCAGCCTATTCTGTCTCTGGCAGAGGAGGGAATTTGAGCGCTCTCATGGGTAATTTACAAACATCCAAAAGAAATCCTTCCTTGTACTCTGGGGGCTAAAGGCCTGGCTAGTTACAGAATAAACATGATCAGTATTTTGCATGGTGCTGTGTCACACACAGTGTGTTCTTCTTAGAGAGCCATGCCTGGCAACTGCATTGTTTTCCTCATTCATCATACACCGGGCGTGCATTAGTGACAGCACCGTAGGAAATTGTATTCTTCATACTGAAATGCATATATCTACCTGTCAGAAACCCACATGTTGTCCCAATAAGGGCCAAGGCTTAACTGCTTCTTAGTAGTCTGGTGCAGAAGCGCACATTACACAACTACCCTCTGTGTTCCAACGAGCCAGTACCTCGGATAGAGGCTGTTGCAAACCAGGATGGCAGCTGTCTGTGGATATAATCGCCACTGAAGACATACTGCCAGGGCTTCTGTGTCCTGGTTGCACAGCTAGGGGCAGAGCACTCAAATATTTCTAAAGCTAGATATGCAAATGCCTCTGGAATGAAGCCTTTTACAGTTCTGCTCTCATTAACCTGATTTGCATATGTAAATGACCTCTTGCCACATGATAATGAGGTCTGCTCATGCAGAGATGTTCAGCATATAAGCAGAGGGTTTTCACTGACAATTCAGAGCATTTTGGCTAAAGCAATTGGTAGAGAGACACAACCAAGAAAGAGGTAGACACAGAATCCAGGGATAACAAGGCAAGGAAGCAGAAGGAAACAAAAAAAAAAAAAAAATCAAATATTGCAGATGCCTCTTCCAAAGGCTAAGGGCATCTGCAGTTCTAATGCCTTACTGGAACAATTTCATAGAAGAGCCTGTGAAATGAGAGCAGCTGGAGAACACTGACAATTGGGAAGTGACCTGTGGCACTACTACTCAGAAAATAGTGTGTGTCTGGCTCTCCTCGAACAGCGAGTGCATGGTCTAGCATTCACTGGCTAGTTTAAAGCAGACTCTTCCAGTTACTCCTGTGAGCACCATCACAGAGAAGAGAGAGCTGGACACGTGGTGGTGGGTCAATCCTTCTTCAAGGGCAGTCTCCACTCTAATCATTGCACTCTAATATGCACTCTGTGCATGCCTCTTTGCCACTGTCACACTCATCCTGAGGTGACATTTCTCACCACAATATAGTGCTTGGCTTCTCATCAGGGATATTTTATACCCATGCCTTGCTTAGTGTATGTGGAGGCACGACAAAATCCCTCCTAGGTTACCCTCCTTGGATACCGTGCCACTTTTAGAGAAGAAATGACTGCTCATCTCCTGCGATATCTGTCTTCCTACTTGCTGTATTTAATTCTTGGTTCCTGGTCCTGACACAGAACACTCAGCTGCTGAGGATTTGCTGACTCAGAGCTCTGCAAAACCTACCTGATCAAGCACCATCCTTATCCAGCTCAGAAAAAAAGGAGTGATCAGTTCAAGTCAAGACTCACACAAGGTAGAAACACGTTCATCCTTTCAAAGGAGTAAATGGCGCTGGAGGCCAGGTCTTCTCCAGGGCAACTGGGAGCCAGTGTGACTGGCAGCCAATATCTGCTACTGCCAATGCCAATGCCAATGCCAATGCCAATGCCAATGCCAATTAAAAAAAAAAAAAAAAAAAAAAAAGTGGAGTGGGTTAACTCAGAAAAATCTTTCCTTTGTCCAGCCAGTTGACTGTCAGTTTGTATTGGTACTTGGGAAGTCAGGTGTGGCTGGTCTCTTTTTATCAGTGGAAAAATAATAGTAGCTGGACCAAATATCCATAACAAGCCCTATTCCATAAACTGAGGTTTAAGGAAATAGAGTAACAGTGCACGTCACGGTCAATTAAAAAGAAGTTGTGTACCTATCCTCTTGAACAAGCCAGAGTTAGCCAAATTGGGTTGAAGTAACAGTGAAGGCAAAGCAACTTGGATGTTGGATTAATATAGGAAGTTGAATTCAAGCTTATTGAGGAAATTAGTTCATCTCATTACTACTTTTGCTTCACTCCCACTCACACCAAAGGAGAGGTAATGCATATGGGAGACAGAGAAACCTGACATGCTTGTATTTCATTACCTGTCCACTGCTGACAGAAATATATGCAGTATGACTACAAGTAATGGTTAACTTCAAAGCACTAAAAACTGATTGTCAAACACGCCCCATCCTTTTTGCACATCAGTACGCAGTTCCTAGAGCAGCCACTGGCCCAAGCCCAATTCATTTGTGCTCCACCCTTTACAATGTGGTCATTACATGGAGAAACTATAGTGTACTCCCTCACCATCATGTCCACCATGAAGAGATTAAATCAAGAGATTCAATCTTATTGTATTCACACAGTCAGTTTTGTATTTCACAGCCAACAATATCATCCAGACTCACAACTGTCCCTTTCTTAAAAGCCTTCAGGTCTGGGCCCTAGTTTTCTAAGGTTATATTCCAAAGCCTTCTCAACACTGAATGCTCAGATTTTAAAAAAAACAACAGTATTGCAAATCTGTGCTAATATTAATTTGTTTGGTGGTTGTAAGAAAAGGGTAATGTGCAGAACCACCTACAAATGAGTAGCGTCTAAAGAGCTTAGTCTGGGCCTGGTGGCTTATTCATATAAATAAATCAGAAGGATCTGGCAGAGCACACAGGGTCTTTTGAGTGGTTCTGTATAGCCTGTCTGAGCAGCAAGCCCTTAACCACACACTCAAACAGCCTCTGGGAGCACTCAGTCTATTTGGGCAACTAACAACCTGTCCTAAAACTGAACCTTCAAGCATTTGCCATTTAGAAAAGGCTGTCAGCCCACTAAGCCAAAAGCTCACGGAATAATCTCACTTACTTGGTGCCATCTTTAAAACATCTTTTGTTTAACTTTATTTTTAGCTTTTTAGTAGGCAGGCATTCTTTTCCTTGTTTTTAGAGGCCTTAATCAGATAAGAGTTTTATGAGGCTATTGCAAGAGAAGATATTTAATTAATTCCAGACCATTCTCTTCCCCCTCTTTTGCTGAACTTAGGTATCCCATCTACATACCTGTCTATAACAACTGAGGTAAAAATCCTGTGAGACTTCTAAGAAGCTTGGTTCATCTTTCATTAGATCACAGCAGAACTGAACCATATCCTCTCATTGCTAGACAGTTTTTGAACTAGGCTTTTCCCAGTCTCACTGGGGTATGTATGCGAGCTGGAAAGCTTCACAATGCATTAAGATTTCATGAGGGCCTAATTCTGTTCTCTGTTGCACTGCCCTGAATCTTCAGTGCTCAGCACTTCTGCTTCAGTGCCACATAACTGGGAATACAGTAAGGCTCTGACTAGCCAAGCTCCACTGAATGGATCATCTGAAAACCAGTGTTCTAGCCATGCTATTTGTGATTTTTATCTTGAACAAACAAAAGTTTAGTGTCATTACTTCATTCCTGTTAGATAAGTGTTTGGGACACAGGAAAGACGTTTTGGCTTATAGAGAAAATTTTTCTTCCAAATGTGCTCTTTTCCTTGTTTTAGGAAAAAGAGAAAGAAAGAAAAAAAGACAAAACACCAACAGCGTGAAAAAGGCATTTTGAGAGATCTTATTTTGTATTAAATAGTCAGTGGCCTTTCATTATTTAGTCATGGATTAGTTGCATCTGGTGCTTCTGTATGAAGTCATAAAAGAAGGCACAGAATTCTTCCCTTCTTGGTCTGCCCTATGACAGGATATAATTGCAGACTATGTGAAGAAGTAGCAGCTTTTGTGAAGAAGTAGCAGCTCAGAACAGGACTTGGACATCTTGTAGTCCTGGGACCAGCAAGGACTTTCACTCAACATACCATTATTAGACACATAGACACGACAAAATAATTGTGTCATAGAAACGGTCCCCAGCTCCCACAAAGAGCTGTGGGCACCTCAGTTTCTCCTGTTCCTGTCTGTAGCATACAATTTAGTCGCATTTTAAAAAAGTGCTGTGGTTTTAAGTAGTAGCTGATGAGAAACTGAGTAGATGGAGGAGTTCTTAATTAAGTAATTACATAAATAAGAGGGGAAAGGATAATATGATACAAAGTGATGAATAGAAAAAGTAGGTCAGGAATTTCTGTTCTCCCTATATCGTGATGCAAGAAAAAATGACATGAAGTGAAGTTCAAAGGTGAGAAATTCAAAGTCAAGGAGGGAATGGTGTCATGTAACCAGTAATTATCTAGGAGAAGCCTTTTGCTTCTGGAAGTCCCTGATGCCAAGAATTTATCAGGTTTAGCATTGAGACTAAACTATCCAGAAATACCATGGAGATAATAACAGCTCTACAAAGTGAATTAAACCTCCCTTCTTGTTTTAATCCAGTCCTAAATAGAAAGTCCTTCAGCTCTGACACCTTCCTTTGAGCTATCTGGTAATGGCCAGCATCTAAGACAGGTCAGTGGAGCAGCGAGATCTGAGTCGCCTTGTGATCCTTGTACTCTTATGTCCATATAAAAGTCACCTTTATAATTGGTTCAAAGTACAGGACAAAGTCCCATCCCAGGGATATTTACAGGCTTATCTTGCCTTTAAGAGCTAAAGCCCCTAAAAATGAATGTAGAAACGAATATAGTTTCTTTACAGCCCTAGGAGATGCCTAGCTTGAGAAGGATTTTCCCCTTGCAACAAATATCAGCATTCTCAATTAGATTTTCAGAGGCACCCATGTTACCTGTCTTGGAAAATGGGCCATCCTTCTGCTGATCTCTATGTCCCTGGGACGCTTCTCATGCCACCAGGAGCTCAAAGATCTGAGGCCTCATTATTACCACTTTCCATCAGAACAGATTTGCTGCAAATGCACTCTTTTTCTGCACCTTACGTATTATTCCAGGCATTCAAAACCAAATCTCTCAAGATGACCCAAGTGTGTTATGGTGCATTTAAATCTGGTGTAAATCATGAATTTGCTGAGGACAAGCTGCTTTATATTTTCAATAAACTTTTGATTCATGTTTTTTAAGTGTACTTTAGAGTTTTACACACTTCTGTCAAAACCAGATGATTTGATTATTTTCTATGTTCATCTACACCACTGCTTTTCCTGCATGTTTACAGCAGCTATTAAAACAGATGAAAGTCATCATGTGTCAGATGGATCAGAGTAATCACATCCACCAGTGAAACACATTAATTTTTAGCCTATCCCAGCAAGAGATGCAAGAAAGAAATCATCAAGAATGAAAACTACTGGATACAGTTGTATTACCAAAGTGATGCAAGTCTCTTGGAGCCTGGTGGCATTCTGTGGGACTGAGGTGATGACTTCTTGTCATATTTGAACGAGAGCTACATCATGAAACTGACAGCATCAATATCAGTTCAACTGGCACTTAAATCCACAAAATATTTCTATGTTTCTAAATAAATACATTTTCTTTTGTCCTGGAGACAATATTCCAAACTGCAGCTCTGGGATTTGCTGACATGCACCTTCCTGACATGGTATGCTGAAATGCAGTAATACAATAAAGGAATTTGCATTCTGTATTAATTTGAAAACATACAGACCTAGCTTAGTAAAAGATAATGCTAAAGTCAGATTGAAGGAATACAAGACAAACGACATCTCAGCAAAATATTTAAGTGTTGTAAAAAGTTTGTGCCAGACAGGGAAAAACCCAGCAGCATAAGAACTGAAGGACTGCAGCAGTTTAAAGAGAGACTGCTGCAAGAACAGAAAGTGTTGGAGCTATTCAGCCTGATACAGGCATCCACAGGCTTGTCCAGAGATGTTCTTTTAGCCTGACAGGTGTCAGGCCCTGGTCTTACAGTGAAACAAATGTGTGCGTTGATTGATTTCTTCAGACTTCAGCAGCCAATCATCTTCATGAAATTTCTTCCTCCTGCGAAGCAAAAATGGTAACTTTGGTTACTGTCTTCTGCAATATCACAGACTTTCACAGGAAAGAGCTACACCTTACAAATAGAGTTGGAAAGGTATCCTAGCTAAACACAACAGTGTTAGTGTGAATCCCTCCTGGAAGATGCTAAATCCATGAGGCCATTTTTAATCATGGAACCGTTACAGGGACAAGGTTTTAACCACTGCATATGCCAAATAGTTTTGATCTTCAAAGGAACTTTTTTACAAACTCCTTGACCATGCATTCAGTTTGTGTAAGATAGTTTCCCGCAAGTAATTTCATTTGCAAAGTTAAATATCATCAGTGTAAAGTGACATCGTAAACAAAATTCAGCCTACTCTAGAAAAGAAAAATAAGTAAAGGAAATCTGCTCTAGAACAATAATCTGTGCTTTCTTGAGAGGTTATGGCAACAGACAATAGAGTGGTAAACAGAGTTCCCTGACAATCTTCTGTAGGTTTAAGGTGAATTTCTGCCTTTCTGTACTCTCCTGAGTACTTATTTGGTGATAACAACTCTATAAAGTATTTGTAATCTCTTTGCTTTGGGCATCGCTGATGTTATGGACATAGACAACCATCTGTACTTCTGTTTCACAGAGGGCTGAAAAAATAATAGTTTCAGTTGTGAGCTGTGTTATTGGTGAACAGAAGACTTCTCCAGCATTTGCATTTATGATTTCTAGGATTAATTCAAGCTTCCAGTACACCTTGGGACTATGTCCATCCCTGGAAAAGACTTCACATATTCAAGATATAGTTTCACAAAATAGTTGCTTATCTGTGTTTTTGTCAAGGAAGAGGAAGCAATCAGAATGTTCAAGTGGTATGCAAAAGGCACTCTAACCCTCAAATCATAGGACTTCAAAGTTATCTTTCAAAGAGGATGCTTGGCAATGAGGAAAATGTATATGCATCTCAAAAAACTTGTTAACAGTAACTGAAAGACTTCACTAAAATATCCTTGTACAGTAGCTTTCCTATGGCTTCAAAAAGATACAGACACCCATGCACATACTGGGGAAGGGAGAAATCACAGTGCAATTTGGGGAGTTCAATTACTCATTCCAGTGCATTGAACTCACAATTTTATCATAAAGTAATATGGTTTTGTAGAATTTCATTCCTCACCAGTGTTCCAATTGTCTTCAAATGAGATTAATCTGTAGGAATGTATTTCTAGTTTCTCAGCATGTTTTAGGTAGATTTTTGGAGTGAAGTAAAAAGGAGAAAATATTTTCTGTTGTGCACATGTAAGTGCGAAATCAGCTTTTCTCTCAAGCACTACAAATAACCATGAACAGCTCAAAATCTCATTGATGGGCATGGGTTGTCCATTTCAAGAAAAGCTGAAAGGAAAGATGAAGAAATGACTGGGGAAGAAATGCTTTATGTTATTTTGGTTTTTATTTTATTGCTAGAAACTGCTGTCTCTTTACATTTTCTTCTGAAAAAGAGGTTGCGCTCAGTGACTAAATCTGTCCTCTCAAGGGAGCATGCATTACTACTGCAGCAGCAGAGGTGGAGGCAGCCCAAGCCCAGAGTTAGTCTCAGAGACTAATCAGCCCTTTTCTGAATAACAAGAACTCAATTCCAACTTCTTGTTTTATTGCTGCCTTATAACAAGGAAAAGGAAAAATAAATGAAGTTACAAGAACTGAATGATAAATTAGGCATATAAAGTCAAGACAGAGAGAATTAATTACATATTTAAAGATTTGCTCAGCTCTAAGCAGCAGCAATTGTGCTAACTTCTTATGATGTTTTAACCTTCTTTGCTTGGATTCCAGGCCCATAGCTTTGGAGTTTCCATAGGATTGTTTTCACTAAGATGTGGTGATAACAGCCATTCTTTCCTAGCACTGAATCTTCCATTGGTCTTAGTCCTTTAGTTTTGCCCTATTGTCTTTTCTTTCGCTCACCTTGGCAGGGCAGTGGGTAGGTGATTTATAGACAGCTTTGGATTCTTCTATACTTCCTGTATTAAATGGAGCAAGATATTTAATTAGTTCATCATAACTGGCTTGGATGCAGCCTTCATCATCAAAGTTTGTCAGCTGTCCACATCTGGAGGAGTACTCTAATGGTATTGCTTCCCAGGTCTGCCAGCCCATGTCCTATTATTCAGGGGCCTTATGTCTCTGTGCTACTTCCTCCCCTCTGCTCCTGCAAAGCTAGAATGTGAACACATTCATGTTCTCACCTGAATTTCCCTCAAAGGGGTATTTCCCAGTTGAGAAGGGGCCAAGAAACACATTACAGCTAGAACTATATTATCTCTATGGAGCTGAAGTGCTCCATGGAGAAAGTGCTCCACAGAAGAAAAAGGAACTCTGAAAATTGCAGAGTCTGAGGCAGCACTCCAAAATAGAAAGGGTGTACTGCAGAGACAGACTCTCCTGGAAAGAGGCATGAAGCCAAATATAAAGGATTGGTAAGTGAACACAGCCCACCTCCCAGTCTACAAGTATTTCATTTAACTACAAAAGTTGTGGCACCCAAGCAGAGTATGAGTTGATACAATTAAAAGCCAGGCCTTTGTACAGCAATGATCAGATATTTTCATTAGCTGAGTGTCATCTGTGCTCAGTGACAGAGAGTATACATGCATAAATGTAGTCCCAGATCTGGAGACCTGAAAATCTAGTCAAGTCTCAAGCTTCTGGATCAGGCATTTAGGTGAGTGACTTTGACTGAGAAGTCTTTCAGTATTTTTGTTTTGTTTTTGTTTGGGCTTTTGTTTGTTTGGTTTTGTTTTGTCTATTGGGGTTGGTGGTGGTGCTGGAGGGATTAAAAATATCTTCCAGTTCACTGTTCTTTTTGTGGTTTAGTATTCAAACCTCCATTATTAGGCAGAACATTTAATTGGAAGAGTGGCTGAAGCAACAAGACAAAATCTGGATTTAAAAAAATCCCTCTAAGGACAGTGGGTAGAATGGGTGGTCAGGCCTAACAAACACTGACAGTCTGTATGCTGTCTGTTTTACCATCTATATTCATCACTCACATGAAATGAGTCCAGATAGCTGTGATGATAGCTGGGCAGCCCATTTCAGAAGTATAGAAGTCACAGCTATTTAACAAGTGCATTTTCTAAGAGTCAGCATGGAGCTTGCATGGGTAAAGTGTAATCTATGTCATACATTCCTGCTAATGACCTAAAGGACTATGCTCTCACAGCAGAAGAAGGGAAAATTAATCTTCACCACAATTGTTCCATTTCTCAAACTTCTTTTTTAGCAAAGATATAAATTGTGCCAAATATCTATCAGTTTTATGATGACAAGACCATCAAACTTGTTTCATTAAACATCCTCCCCCCCCCTTACAACTGTCTAAACAAGATTTTTCCATTTAGTACCCTATCAATCCAGAGTTATGATTATTCAGTAACTGAGGGGATCTCTTGTATTTAAATATTAATGTTTGTGTAGTTATTAAAGTATTTGATGATTTGTCCAGGGGCACTGTAAAATTAAATATAGCATGTCATTTATGGTAATACAGAGGAGAATAATAAAAAATCTTTTTCATTCTGGTTTTGTGTCTGGCTCTGCATGTTACTTTTACTGCTTATTTGATAGTTCGGGGTATTGTGTGTTGTTAAACCCTTTTAAATGTAGGATTTCAAAGCATATTGTTCGGAACATATAAAATATTATCTCCCAAGTTATGACTTTGTTGCTGTGTATGAACTGTTGTCTGACAGTTATACTGCTAAAGGGGAAGGCAGTTTTCCAATAAACACTTATCATGTATTGGGTGTAACAGTACAGTAAGCCCATAAATATTTTCGGAAGCTCACTTTTGTCCATGCGGTATTTGCTTTCAGAAATCACCTCAGCCTACTGGAGCAGAGATGTGTATATGTAATTAGTCTTTTCAAGTTATGTATTTTTAAACAACATTATTTAGGCACTCCACTCTGACTTTCTTATGCTATAAAAAACAAAAGAGAGAAAGCAGGAAGGAGAGAGGCAGAGCATCTTATTTGAGGCATACACTTGATTGGCATTTTTATGTGTAGGTGTGTAGCTTCTTCAGGGATAGGTTTTTGAGGTGGGATAATGGAAAAAAAGAAGTGCTTATGCTTGATCCATTCTTCTAGGAAACCATTCTGTCCATTTAAAAACAATAGTAGATAAAAATGACTTTCATAAGGTCACTCAGAGCCAGAGCCAGGAATAGAAAGCAGGTCATATGAATCTAAGTCAGAGCATTTGCTATGAGACCAGACTGGTATTTCCGGCTGAAAAAAAAATTAAATTAGTTAAAATCTTGAATGACTGATTTTACTGCACAAGAGAGGGGATATGATTGAGGCCTGCTTCAGTTTTTTCATATAGGTCATTGTAAAATGATTCTGTGGCTAATGATGGACAGCTGCTACAGGATGTATCTCTTCTTGGTAAAAAGGTGTAGCGATCTATTATATTTTTTAAAATATGCCTGGCAAACTGAATGAATACAGAAAACAAACTGAAACAACAGAAGCAGTTGGTATATTTTTTTTCATTTATTATGTTCATTCTAAGCCTGTTTTTAAAGCTGATCATGACTTTCTGAGAGTGTTTGTATATATATATGTATGTCTGCATGTGTGTAATGTAGCTAAATTACCGTAAAGCAGCTTTGTTTATAAATTACAAACATGCAAAAGTCAGGACATTCACTTAGTGTTCTCAGTGAACCAATAATTCACTTGTCTCAATACTCAGTATAGACAAGTGCTCTGCTTCATGTTGACTGTGATGGCAAGATACTGAGTGCATTTTTTTTTTCCACTAGCTTAGCTAGAGATGCTTCATGGGAGGTTTGGGATCCTCATTATGTAACAGCAATTTTGAAATTTTTAATTAAGGACGTATATGCATGTGAGGCATCCGGATTATAGTTCCAATCCAAAGCCCATTGCAGGCAATGCAAAGACTCACATTAAGTACATTAATTGCTCGACCAAAACCCGAGTGCTTATACTGGAAATAATACATGAATTAGGATTAGTGCCTTTTTCAAAGGATAGATTAATCTGCACAGACCTCAGTGCTACCACAACAAGGCTGTTTCCTGTTTAAAATGGGTTTGTATATGTTTAGATTACACCTTGGTATGCTGTGGGGATATGTGCAACTACCATGCCAGGCTGTCTGAAAAGGCTGGAATGGCAGTATAGCAAAAGGTCTGTAGCCTCCGGAGTGGTGTGTGGAGAAGGCTTTACCATGAGCAGTGAACAGTGGAGACCACATCGATCAGAGATGAATGTGATATGTAAATCTTCACTCCTTTCCTGTGTCTCAGCTGAGTCTTCAGGCACACATCAAACACAGGGAGTGTTTTAGCTGAACACAAGCAAGAGTGCAATACACTCTTGCACAGGACTAAAATGGCTTCAAAGCACAGAACCCGTGTCCATGTCATGGAGGCCACATAAAGTAAGGGTCAGAAGACTTCTCACAGCTTCCTGTAGAACAGCCAAGAAACACAGGGCTTTCACTGAAGTTTGAAAAACAGATGCTCCTACAGCCTTAGAACTGCAACAGCTTCTACCAAACAGCTCTATCAAAACACACCTGTCATCTTCTGTCTTGGCACGTCATTCCTGTCACCTCACTTCACTGTCTCTGCATGCCTATACCTTGCCTTTCACTTCAGACTCAAATTCACTTCAGTATTTTATCTTGAGGGCTTATCCCTTCTCATTCTTCATGATTTCATATAGTGAATCAGAATCCTTAGCTCTCACCTCATTTTTACGAAAGGTGAAATGCTTTTCACCCCATTTTCTTATGAAGATATTTTCCCCATGTCTTTATATCTGCATGTGAAGGAGACATTACAGAAGTCTGCCTAGTCATTTTGTCATCCTCCTTCAAATAATTCTCTTACTCGCACTGTTGTGATGACTAAAAAATTAGCTGAGAATGGTTAAACAGCTGGTGTGCTGTGACCACTACTTCTTACAGTAATTGTAATCCTCCTACTGTAACCTCGAGATGTCTCTGTCTCTTTGTTGCATTCGCCTGTTATCTCTTAACATATTCTTGGACTGCAAAATATCCAAGAGAGGAACCAGCCTTTTTCACTCACCCATAAAAATCAGCATAGTGCCTTGCACCCCAGTACCCCCACAAACATCACTGCCGAGTTCCCTGACAGTTACCTCAAGCACAACTAAATTATAATATATTTTTTGAGAAAATTAATTGAAAGAGAATTATAGACGCATGAGTAATATATCTACTTTACTTTGCTTTCATGGAAGAAATAATTTATTTTAGATGCATTTATTATGTATTCCAGAAATATATTCCAGGTATCCCAGAAATATATTCCAGATATTCCAGAAATATAGGGACACACATCGTATATCAGACTTCCGTGTATTGTTAAAAAGTTACTGGAAGTTGGTGCACTGCACACCAATATACACCTCTAATATTTGGACAATAATAATTCTGCACCTCACAAGGATGTTGCAAGGATTAGTTAACAAGCTAGCATTTATAAAGTGCCTTGAACATTAAAAGAGCTACCGAAATGTTCCTTATTATAAATAATAATAAACCATATTTATTCAAACTTGTCAGAATCACTAAATATGCAAAATCTCTGTTGGGTGTGTGTGTGTGTGTACTATTATTTTGTAATGTAGCAATGAATTTCTGTGCATGCCAAGAAAGACTGTGTCATGTTTGATTGGCAAAAATGTTTCCCCTGCAGTATGTGCCTGCCTCCTGCTACTTACATATATCAGAAATGATTGGTAGGTGCCATTCAAACTTTACATCTTTTTCCTTGTAGCCTCTAGAAATGTCACCACGACCAAAGGTTAGCAAAGTACTGTTTTCTCTGTTGTAATTGGAGCTGTACTAATCCCAGGTTGTGACTCAACAGGTACAGAAGAGATCTGTTGTTTCAAGAACTGTTAGGAATGGACAGGCAAAGACTCGTCAATCCACAGCCCGTGCAAAGCAATCCTGAGCAGCCTGGATCTGCAAGGTAACTCCCTCCGCAGTAATTTCAAGTTTAATCATGGGGTTATATCATGGGTAGGTGATATAAAGTTAAACATCACAAGAAAACCAAAGCAAAACAATTTATAGCAATACATTTCCCATCTCCAAAGGGAATGGCCCCTTTTTAGCCCTTTCCCACTTCTGCCTCCTGCCCCCTCTGCTGCCATAGCAGGGCTGAAATGGACATGTCCCCAAAGGGCAGTGACCTGAATAAGCTTCCCCTCTGACTCGTCTATCTGGAAGTTCAGTGTACAGGCACAGCAAAGTTCTGTGTGGAGGACATGCTTTTTTCCTCATTAGCTGCATTTAAGTTCTAAACTTAGTAGCCAGTTAGGTGTCCTTGGTACTTCTGAAGAACTGCACTGCATTAGATCACGGAATGCTACTATGTAGCCGGGTAGCAGTTGGCATAATCAAATCTAAGCTGTCTGACTCAAGCTCAGTGATGAAAGAAGCTAATGGAAATATAATACATTAATTAAAATGACACGTTTTGCCCTACCACCATATTATTGTGACAGGAGCACTGTAGTAATCTCCATTCACAGAGAGGACACACACAGCCATGGAGGAGGTAACAACAAACATATTGGGTAGGAAGAAATGAGTTGATCAAACCAAATGTTGGAGTGAGGACAGATCAAATGATGCCACATGGAAAATTATGGTTTGGAATGAAGAACTGGTCCATTTAACAGTACATAAAGTCTCTGTAATATGCATAAAATCAGCAGCTAGCAGATGTTTTCTGACACAGTGCATCTGTATGAGGCTGAAGCATATTCAGTTCCTCTGTAGTGGCAATACACAGAGCAGATATAATGGCAGACCCTCCAGACAGATGAAGGCAGCCCTGCCCTTACTTAATAATAACAGTAAATAATATCTTGCATTAATTAGCAATCAGAAATTTAATCATGGATTCGGATGCAATTGTGGGAGGTATCATGCAGAGGATGAAAGGAAAATCTATCATCCATTGGTAACAGATAAGACAAGGAAAAAAATTTCATTTCAAGCCTGTGTTTGATAAGATCTTGCTGAAAATATCACCTTTGGGTTACAACTCTCATTCATACTTTGTGGCCAAAGGCAACTTCTTTTAAATCTCAGGAAAAATTCTTTAGTCAACTCAAGTCTGCAGAAATGCAAATAATTTTTCTTCAGTTAAAAATAATATTGTGCATTTTATTTCACAGAATTGTCTGAGTTTTGAGAAAGTAGCTGATCTGAGCAGGATGGTTTATTTAAAGAACTGATACATCAAGGACATTTTCGTTCCTGAAGTTACTTGTTAGCTAGGAGCTAGTGGAGGAAAATATAGTATGGTTCTGTCTCAGGCTTCTCTGGTGTCCTAAATAGCCATTCATGCCTATCCGTGGCAAAATACAGGCTACTCACAGTAGGCAGTGCAGATACTCACAATTTTTTCTTTGTTCTTCAGTGGTTTTACCAGAAGAAATAATAATTAATGACTGAGTGATTTAAAATATCAGAATGAATTAATTACCACTTAATTGGCCATGATTACCATAACTGATAAAAATATGGAAGTTCTCAATACTAGAATTTATTTCAGGTCATCTGAACACTCAGAGCCAACATGATGGAGATCATCTTAGAGTCCACTGGCACTTGTGACATATTAATGTATTTCAAATCAACACGTGAAGACTGATGCCAATTGAACAGTTCTGCACTTGACCAAATACAGTTGAGAAGCACCCAGTCTTGAGCACAATTACATCATGTCTTGGACACAGTACAGCCATGCGTTTGCAGCTTCCAAGGATCATATTCATCAGGGAAAGAGACTTTAAAAGCTTCAGTCATGCAAAGTACAGTTCTTATACTATAGACTAGAGATCGCGTAGCTTCTTAAGCCACTGTGCTTAACGATTTTTAAGATTCTCAGCTGTTTTCAGAGACTTTTGTGGGACAGTTCAGAGAGACTTAGAAATCTCTTCAGCCCACGCTAACATGACTTCTCAAAGCATCTCTCTGAAACAACTGTCTGCAATGAGAATGAGAGATGTCAGTGCAGGAAGCAGAAAGCTGAATATGGAACTGTCTCCCTTTTGAAAACACTGGAACAGTGACAGATCTTCCTGCCACGAGATTACTTTTTGTCCAAGAGACACAACAGCAATACAATACAACAAATAAATGCAATGCTAACTGTAAGATATAAATGTCAAGATAAAAAATATGTGTATAATTGTTTAAGTATATTATCTTGGAGTGTATTACCATGGAGGTAAATTGGATATAGCTGCCTCAACAGATAACAGGAATTAAGTTTTATCCAACAATTCCAGAACCTCAAAGGGAGAGAAGCTTTAAAATGGGACACACTCACTCTGAAAAGATTGTCAGATCTAGCAGTGAAAAATGAGCATATGTAGAAAGCTCGCTTAAACTGAGCTTCCCACTAACTTTTTCTGTTTTGGACAACAATCTCTCACTTCTCCAGCAGTGTCTGTAGTATTGCCATTGTGGCACTGGCTGCCAATTGCCAAGGGCTTTGTTAATAGAAAAATGGAATTATTTTTACTCAGGATTCTTTATTCTTATTGAGTGTGATTTACTGTAGTGTTATTGAGAAGGTCTCATTGTCACCTGATCATATCTTGTCACAACCAATGAGATTATTGTCAGGGAGATAGCTGCTCATTCCAAGAAACATTTGGTAATAAACTGATTACTGGCTGAAGCTGATACTTCAGAAAAAGAGCAATCAATTACATACCTGCCATTGCTCAAAGAGTCTTACATTAGAAAGGCACATAAATAATCACTAAATAATTGCACATGGCGGCTTGGGCTGGACTGTGTGAAATCAACTTAGACACACACAGGAGTATAAAGTGTTTTTCACACACTTTGAAAGCCCCAATGTAAAAAGCAATGATTGTAGATGACCATGCATGATACCTGGGTTGTGAAGAAGCGTCTTGCTCAAGCTCATTCTAAGCACGGCATACTCAATACTGTTTACACTTACAGAGTAATAGTTATTTTTAACAATCACTAATGAGCTGAAATCTCCCAGCCCCCACTTCACACTTAGTATTCATTTTCAGATCTACTATTCCACTGCCTTCATAAATTCAGGAGGCCCCTGGGAGATCTCTTCCTTGCCTTGCGACCATGCCTGTGGGACATGCTGCTGTTCCTCCCTTGACACTAATTCCACTGATATCAGGGGACATACACACAGAAATGCACCAGGATACAGGATCCACATCAAGAGAAATAAAGATGTATGAATGATCTCTTTTCTTACCCCTGCCTCCCTGTTTAAGCCATGGAGAGCTTTCTTTCATCAGTGCCTTCACTCCTGAATGTCAAAATAGGCTATGGGACTGTCTGACACCCCCCCAGAGCAGGAGACTACAAGAAAGGTTCCCCGATGAACTTCCCAGGCATGGATCCAACTGCTGAATTAGGACAGAAGAGGAAAGACTTGTCTCTACCTGCTGCTGTAAGGATTCACTTGTTCACATTTTTCTTCCCTTCCAGAAAGAAAGACTGTAGAAAAATTCCTACCCCCTTCTTTTTGGTCTTCCATTTATTCAGAAACTAGGTTGAGAATTTGGGTCTGCCTGGTGCAAGATCAGACTTTCCAGTCCTTTGTTGGTACACTAGCACCTAGTACCCAGGAGCAACAAAAATCTCAGTCATCATCTGCTGCCAGAGGAAGTGATTGCTGAATGATCCTCTTGTGTATACATATTCACTACTGCTACCATGGCCACAAAAGAAGTTCTACCCTGTATTCCTATTTCCAATTTATTACAGATCATTTTCTTCCTTTTCTGTTTCCTGTGTTGAAAAATCAAGTCTCTTTACTTTTTTTATAAAGTGTCATTGCCCAACAGTTTTGTGAAACGAAGACCATAAAGCCCCTCCTCCCCAGAAATGGCAAAATCCATGCTGACTCTGGTTCATCACTGTCCAGTGTTTATTTCCCCGATTTTAATACAATCGTGTAATTAGTTTTATTCTTTTAACGATTTGGGAAGCTAACAGCAATTTAGCTGAACTCAGAAGGCTTACCAGTGAAATGCAAAGTGCTTTGGAAGTGACACACAGGAGAGGTGGAGGGGGAAGGGAGAGCACCTGCAGACTGTAATGGAAAGGGCTGCAGAAGAGGCAGGAAACAGAGAAGAAAGCTGAGAAGGTAGTTGCAGATTTAGGAGGAGAGGATAGATTTGAACTATGATAGAGTTGCAATGAGCACTCAGAAACTAAGATGGGACCTAGTAAAGGGTTTGAAGATAGACAGTACATTCAATTTGTATACACAGCTGTTCCTAACATGCCTCTGGAAGGAGGCAAGAGCAGGGTCAAGAGGTTGATGCGGTTTTTCATAGAGTATAACCGTTTATTTTAGGTCCAGTTTCCAGAAGTGATTTAACACTCCATTTAAGTGCTAGTTTTTAAACACACACCATTCTCCAGGAAAAAAAAAAAAAACCAAGCAAGGAACTCTAGCACAGCCTCTGATTAGCAAGAAAAAGCATGAAGACAGGGACAATGAGTCTAGTTAAAAAACTATCTGTAAAGACAAAAATGACAGAACTATACACATTTACAGTGAAGAAAAATGGAGAGATGAAGAATGAGGGCTAGCCCAAGAGGTATTCTTGGAGAAATCTAGAATAATCTTTCAATGAGTGATGTGTTACTGATTGTGGCTCTGAAAGCACAGCTGCGACTGTAATAGTCAATGTAGTAGTAGCAGTAGTATAGTTCCTTTCTCCCAAGTTTTCTTCTTCCAAATGTCCATATGGTGCATTATACGGATACACTAGTAGAAACAGACCTTAAAGAAGCCAAGTGATTAGCCCGGTATCATGTGCACCCCTGATGGACCCAGACTTTGATTCTTGTACACAGGACTCCCAGTGTCCTCTGTCTGTTTACCCGTGCCGCTACAACCTGGCAAGACACTGTCCCACAGCCCATTTGAAATATACCGCTAAAAGCTGTACATGTAAAATTCTGTGAGTTTTAGCTTCTGTCTAGAAGAAGAGACATGCAGCAAGATTCTACTTTTGCCAGTTAAGGATTTCATAAAAGCATCTGCCCTGGATCCAGGGAGTGCTGAAGCAGTATGTGGTATTTTTCTCAGAAGAGCTGAAAGTGCTGCACAACACTCAGTGGCTCCAGCACAGTGATAAAAAAACCATGTGGCACTTCTAGCTACTTGATGAAAGATATTCTCTTGTGTTTGGCCATGCACTTACAATACATATATTCTTAGGATTATGTCACTGAGCATGGGCTGCTTTCAGGCATTAGATCATACACCTGGTCCTTCCTCAAATGATGTTTTAACCATTTGCTGAAAGCACCAGTTGAAAGGATGATTTGACTAAGTGACTAATTTGACTGAATGCCTGTAACACTTACAAACTATTTTTAAGCCATTTTAAGAGCTTCGTCTGATGGATTTGGGCAAAAGCTGCATAAATTGTGGGTCAGCACAAAGCAGCAATTCACAGATGGGCCTCTCTAAAAAAAAGTTACACTATTTTTGGAGGCATTTGCTCCTGTACCAATTCAGACTAGAACTATATCTTTTCTTTGCTCTCATGGATTAAATAGGCAACACCTTCAAAAGTAAGTACATAAATAAATTAGGTAAGAATGGGAGTTTTCGTAGGCATAAAGGCACAAAAACAGGAATTAGGTGCCTAAGAGATGCCTGAACGGACCTCATCAATGTCCCTAAGTATCTGAAGGGGAGTGTCAAGAGGATGGATCCAGGCTCTTCTTGGTGGTGCCAAGCAATAGAACAAGAGGCAACAGACAAAACCTGATGCACAGGAACTTCGACCTGAATATAAGGAAGAACCTCTTTACTGTGCGGGTGAGCACACACTGGAACAAGTTGCCCAGAGAGGTTGTGGAGTCTCCCTCACTGAAAATATCCAAGAACCATCTGGACACAATTCTGTACCATGTGCTCTAGGATAACCTGGCTTAAGCAGGGAGGTTGGACCAGGTGACCCACTGTGGCACTGTGGTCCCTTGTAACCTTACCCATTCTCTGATTCTGTGAAGTGCCCTTTATCATGAATTGAACACTTGCATTCTCCACTGTTTAACTGCCATGCAAATCGTGGAATCATAGAATGGTTTGGGTTGGAAAGGGCCTTAAAGACTATTTAGTTCCCTAATTTAACCCCCTGCCATGGAAGAGACACCTTTCAACTACACCAGGTTGCTCAGTCCCATACAGCCTGGCCTGGAACACTTCCAAGAATGATGCATCCACATCTCTGGGCAACCTGTTCCAATGCCTTGGCACCTTCACAATGAAGACCTTTTTTTTTCTTAATATCTTATCTAACCCTATTCTCTTTCAGTTTGAATCCATTTCCCATTGTCCCATCCCTACATGCCCTTGTAAAAAGTCCCTCTCCAGCTCTTTTGTAGCCCCCCTTTAAGTACCGGAAGGTTGCTCTACGGTCTCCCCACAGCTTTCTCTTCTCCAGGCTGAACAACCCCAATTGTCTCACCCCTATCTTCATAGGAGAAGTGCTCCAGCCCCCTCATCGTATTTGTGGCCCTCCTCTGGACTGGCTCCACCAGGTCAATGTCATTCCTGTGTTGAGGACCCTAGAGCCGGATGCAGCACTCCAAGTGGGATCTCACCAGAGTAGAGGAAAAGGGTAGAATCACTTTCCTTGACCTGCTGGCCATGCTGCTTTGGATACACTGGGCTGTTGGGGCTGCGAGAGCACGTACGCATAACATACTTAACATACATAATAACCTACACAGGCACCAAGATAAAAAAAGTTTAGAGTGGATCTAAGTAACAGCAGTTTCCATGTACTAACCCATTACTGCTTTCCTTTGCCCAAAAATAAATTTCACCCCATTTTTGATTTGGGGTAGGCATATTCTGCTCTTCAAGAGGATACAAAATGCTATTAGTTCACTGATTTACATAGATGTTACTGTCCAATAGCCATTTTCTGTTGACTCTCTTTGGCTTACATAACTGCAGGAGATACAGTGTAACAAAGAATCCGGCACCTGGTTTAAAAACAGGCACTCCATTTCTGGCAGCGGGTAGGACAGCAAGAAAGCCTTTAATTCGAGCCTTTGAGTGTATCCATGCAACATAAAGTACAAGCGTGAGAGGAACATGCTGATAGTTCTGCATTATCACTAACGGTGCTGAGACGCAACAAGAAGGAAAATCTAACTGTGCCTGCTCGTTTTCTCAGAGAACGTCCCCCGTTAGAGCCAAATGAGGGTGGTCTTCTGGTCAACTTGGTCCAGTGTGCCCTTTCTGGATGGCCAGCTTCCATAGCAAGTGAGAAACTTTACTGCTTATGTTGTGTACTATTTATACCATGGTTGTGCACACAAGAATTCAGAATGGCCCTACATGCTTGTATGTGTAACAATACCAAGTGACAGAAATGCAGAAATTAATTGTGTCACAGAAGCATCAGAGAATAAAATTTTAGAAGTGTCTATATTTAAGGGCTAGATATGGAACAGGTTACAAGTAGATTTAGACAGCACAAATTGTCAAGTGACTGCAGAAAATTCCTATAAGTTTATTAAAATCATCTGTAGAAATAAATGTCCCTGCCCAAACTGTGCAGAACAAAATAAACAGATTTATTTAGCTGAAAGTTTTTATTTGTCAAGGAGTCTTCTGTATTCAAAAGGTAGGGATGTATTTTATACACCACAAAGCAGCTGTGGGGCAACTGCAGCTCTATGGTTTTGTTCGGTTGAACACAAGCTACGGGGAGCCTTTATTTTTCTATTATTTATCATTTTCAGAAACAATCTAGACTGAAAACAGTAGATTTAGTTCTTTTTGCAAGGGAAACATGGTAAAATCCACCACTAAGCAGACAGCTTAAAGACCAGTGTTAGTTTCTGAAGTGACTGTTCTTCCCAACCAAGCGACAGGAGAGAAAAAACTGGGTCTTGACAATACAGCAAGTAGATTTCTAAAAGGTTTTTCCTTCCAGCTCAAATATTTTATGGAACTCGAAAAACATTAGGCTCCACTTGTAAGAAGAATAGAAAAGGAGGATAATGGATAGAACAGTAAGAAAGATCACTTTGAAACAGTGTCAGAAGACTCAAAACAATGAGAAGCATCCTAGGTTAACCTATCCACTATTTTCAAGATTCCACAAGTCACTGGGATAGGCAGTTTCCCTGTACCAACAGTAAGTAGCAGTGTTATTTTACCAGCTCAATTGATCACTCAGACTAATAATCACTACAAACAGTCCTCAAAAATAAGGAGGATGTAGAGAAACAGCAGAGGACATAGACTGTCTGAATATACAAATGACTGCTTGCTGTCTACCTGGCACCCTAGGTTTTTGTTGTACCAGCTACCTCACAGAGTAAGTGGGCTTGGATTCTTGATGCAGTTGTACAAATCAGATTTTGTTTTGGTATTGTTTCCAGCTGAAAGCCTTTTCTTTATTCTAATGGTAGGAGACTTTCTTCCTATTAAATGCTTCAATGGTGGATTTAAATATTTAGAGGATCCACATTACAGGAGAACTGTCTGAGAGCATCACAAAGAAACCATTAGTTAAATCCATTAAGGATCTCCTTAAGTGGAATTCCCTGCTGTTATCTACATGATAGCCACATAAAAATGACACTGGAGAAAGAAAATGTTGATGAAAATATTCCTCCTCACATACTGTATCTGTAAAAAATCCAGTTTTACTGAAGGATCCCTTTTTAATTATCTCAAAAATTTTAGCTGGGAATTGATACTCTTTGAGCTGAATTAGAGTAGGGGAAACAAAATGTCTCAATTTCAGCTGAGCTTCTGTCCCTCTGAAGTAAACCTTTTGCTAGACAGGAAGGTACAGGATCTCTTTTTGTTTTGGACGTGGCATAAACCATCAAAGTTGTATTCACAGTGCAAGACACATGAAGTATACACAGTCTTTGTGCTGTCTATTTTTATACACATAAGTGTTAGCAGTCCAGCTAAGATGTTCTTTCCTCCAACTCCTAGAGTAAGGCACTTGAGCCATCTGAATTTTAAAACTTCACCACCTTTCCAGTTGCTCTTGCTTTTACAAAGGAGAAAAAGCTTGAATTCCACAAAGTCATTCTTTCATTCTCTACAACAACAGTTTAACACACGTTCAAGAAGGCAGTTATTCATCAGAATCTTTCCTCTCTTTATCATTTATGTAACATTTATGTAATATTTTTGAATGCTCAGGAATTTCTGATGTGATGTAAGTTTTTGGATAAAATGCAGGTAACAAAGACAGTACAAACACAATGCACAAATATCCATGTTGGTTGTAATATTGATATCCCAAATCTTTCTGTAAATCAGTATATAGTGTCTCCAATCATTGATTTTCTCTCTGGCCCCCACTTCGAGCATGTTTTATAAAACCCAAGAGAGAAAGACCTGTTCTGTGCTCAGAGTAGTATAAGCCCATTCTATAAATGTAGGAAATTTCTTTCTAAGACATTAAACAAAACATCTATTTTCTGTTGGAGAATGAGACACTCAGAAGTCTTGGTTTAACCATACATGTAGAGGTATGTACACAGGACCATGCAAGACCACTAAGCCCACTTTGTCTTCTCAATTAAACTTTACCTGTGAGGTCCAACGTAGAAGAGAAAAAACATCGGAGCAAATCTGTTACTTCAGGAGTCACCATCCTACTGGAGGGAAGGAACAGCATGTGGGCAGTCAGTGAATGGAACAAAGCAGAAACAGAAGTGTGAGTTCTGGTGGTTTGAGAGAAGTGTCCATTACAGGCAATGGCTCCAGGCTTCAGAGGTTTGGACACTGGAGGGATTGTTGTATCCCGTGAGGGAAGATACTACACATCAGGTATCCAGGAGCCTTGCGCCACTCGGATTGTGCATGACACTCCTGTCCACACCCAGAGAAACTACAATTCAGGTACGGTGTCAGGTAGTATTGCAAACCCAAGGAATTACGAAAACAGATGTCAGACCCTTTCCCCAGTCGTAATAATGGGACTAAAAAGCAAACAATGGCTGTCTGGATCTTCGAGCATTCCAACCATTGAAGGGTATACTTCAGTAACATTTCTAACCTTGTCAATAAACTTGCAGAAACTTAATTAAAAAAAAAATTCAACGTAATTAAGTTCTCAAAAGAATGCAGAACACTGGCTTGCTATGATAACATCGCCTGTCAAGGCTGTGGCAACTACAACTTCATAGGATATTGGCACACAATAGCACACAATACTGCCTGGTGGAGCAGCAGGATCACAGCTTCTTCCTTACCTGCTCCCAAAACTTCCACCACAAAACAGACTTAATGCCTGCCAAATGGAGAATGGAGCAAAGATACGCCACAGCCCTGAGAACTTTTATTACAGTTTAGTAAGGATCTTGCTCTATATCTATAGAATGGGAATTCACAGTGTGATAAAACCAGTACTCCTGTTTAATCCCTCTATTGATTTTCCATTGGTATTCATAACCCTTTAACAATTTAACTCTGTGCTCTTTGGACCCCAAATAAAAGTTTTAAGTATTTTCCAGGGTTTTTTCCATTTATGCTCCTTCAAGGTAACCGTGATTTACAGCAACTGCGCCTACGTCAAGCGTTTTCTCTGCAGACAATGGGTATGCCAAGTTCCAACACAGGGAACTTAAATGGTAGTATCTAACTTCGGAGTAGAACAAGAAAGGGATGCACAGCCACGGGGGAAAATGTCGCCCCAAAACAACCACCATGGCAGGCAGGGTCACCAGCTCAGCAGGCGGCATAGGGCACCGTAGCTCCAGCTGCACCACTGCGCGGATGACCCGGCACAACACACTCAGAACGCAAGAAGAAGACAGGCACCGCGACCCTGGTGCCGTCCGGCTGCAGAGAGCTCGGTCTGTGCGCGCCGCGGAGCCCTCCCCGCCCGGCCCGCGGCCCGCGGCCCGCGCTGCGCGACATGGCGGCCGCTCCCGGCAGGCACCGGGCGCGCGGCGGGCGCGCGGCGGGCGGGCGGGCGGGCGGCCGCGAGGTGGCGCCGGGCGGAGCAGGGCCCGCGCCTGGCCCGCGGCTCCCGGTGCTCGCGAACCGCTCCCGGGATCACAGCACCACCAGGGCCCGGGCGCTTAGCTGCGCCGAGCCGGATTGAATCGATTTAAAGAGACACGCTTTATTTACCCACTCAGTCTGGGGTCTCGTATAAATACTTCTTCACGTATTAAGTGTTACTGCGGCAAATTGGGATCTGTGTTGTTCACACTCCCAAAATCTTTGTGCTAAAATAACATTTTTTGTGCAGCAAGTTTGCAAGACATGAGTGATAGCCGATAATTGAATTCGCTGTTTCAGGCATTGTGGCTTTTTGTTTGTTGGTTTGCTCTATAAATCTCCCTCTCCGTGACAGCAAAAGCAAACACAGCTCTCGCCAAGTTGTGCTTCCATGTCCAAAAGGGACCCTCGTGAATGTCCCCAAACCAGTCACTGTCCCAGTGCTTCAGCAAGGGTCGCACGGTGCTCGTACTCCAAGCCGGAGGCCACTTGCCCAAGGAGTCATCCAGCACAGCCCTGCCAGGCGTCTCCCACAACCATGCCAAAGTTTTGGTCCTGCCTGAGTCCCACCGGGCTTCCCACTGGGTGTGTGATCCTCTCCGGCTCAGGGCGGCAGTCGGTGCACGCCTCACTTTGCTCCTGTCTCCACCGGCCGAACCAAACCAAGCTGGGCAGCATCTCCCATGCCCGGGCTGGGAGCAGAAGGGCGGTGGCCAGCAGCGTGGGGCACAGCGAGCTGCAGGGCCCCCTCACCCCGTCACGGCTGGCTCCGCACCAGCCCCTCCACAGGAGCGAATTTGGATCTGCGCTGTTCCCACCTCCACTGGCAGCTGAGCCCTTCTCCCTTGCCTGTGTGAGTCCAAATTCCTTGGAAAGGGCAAGCAAGAACGCGCAGTAACTGCAGAGAGCAGTTCACTAATCCTCAAGTTTCCGGCTGTGTTCGTCTCCTTGGGCTGCTTGCACACCTCATGGAGAGGAATGGGCCACTTCAGTGTTTTCCAGACCTCCTGTGTGCCAGCACGGGCCTTTCTGAGGCACAAGGCACAACCTCGGAGGGGAGATTGCAATCTTTTCTCTAGTCCTTTGCTTCTCCCGGCCTCTAGCCGTGCCTGCCCTGAGATGTGCCTACACCCCTCCCAGATCCCTCACCTTCCTGCCTCACTGCCAGTCCTTCAAGTTTCCCCGAGAGGAGGAGTGAAACAAAGCACCACACAGCCCTGCGTGGGATGTCTGCACACATGTGAGACTGGCAGCTGCTGCAGTGGGGGACAGACAACGGGGGTGATGGTGGGACGAGTGACAGAAGAGTCAGAGCTTCGGTGCTGGAAACAAGGAGAAAATCCCTGTGGTGGGTGAGCGCTGCGAACAGCACCATGAGGCACAAATGGCACAACAGCTCAAGAGGGATAGAGAAGAAGCAGTCAGAGCAGCCAGGGAAATTTTCTTCCCCAAACCCCTCACCGCTAGTTCACCTTACTTAAAAACACATTCCCAACAATCATTTCCACAATCACCTTCAAATTGTTTCTGAATGTCTTGAGGTTCAGGCTTTGAGTCCTGTTCCTCAGTGAGGAGAAGGGCTCAGGTGTAAGTGGTGCAGATGCAGTGAAAGCTGTAACATACAACCAGTGAGTTGTATAAACCTCCTCTGAGCAGGAAAGTCATCGCTAAGCTGAAGCTGCAGAACTAGAAACAGAGAAAAACCTGGACCGGAGTACTGAAAGGCTTCAAGAAGTTTATTTAGGATAAAAAGGAAAGAAAAAAAAAAAAGAAGGAAAGAATGTCGCACAACTTTATTAAGGTGGAGTAGAGGTTGATTAGTAGTCATGCCCTTCCAAATTATAGAGTGTCTAGATTTGAACAATGAAAAAGAATTGCACTTTTGCGCATCAGCTCAGTAGAGACTGAACATGCCAGGCTGGTCCTTAAGCCATGCACACCTACCTCCTAGGAACTCCCTGGAAATGGAGGCTGTGAGCACAGCTAAATAAAGAGTAAAATAGAGTAACACCCACACCATTCACGGGCAAGGCTTGAGAATTGCTCACAGTCTTGATGAGGCCGGTGCATCTGGCCTACACTTACAGACCTAAGCAGTGATGTTCCCTCCTCATTCCCTGCTCCTGAATGAAGTGCTAACTGTTATCACCCTTCACCCTTTCCCCCAGAGTCTTTTCTGAGAGCTAGTTTGCACCACAAAGAATTTTCCAGTATACTTGTAAATACAAAAAACCACGCGGTCAGCACGATTCATTCCAGTATCACTTTTGCCAGTATTGTTAAACCTTTGCTTCAAATGAGTGAAACTATTTTTGAAAAAGAACTTTTTTTGTTGTCATTGTTTATTCCAACTTTGTTTGGCCTGATCTTTTCACACTCCTCCCTGACATAACCATTTGGCCAACAGATTTAGCCTGGACTTCTCCTGAAACTCTGTCTGCACTCTCCTTTTATTAAATGCTGTCATGTGTGGCACAAAGCTGATAGTTGCCAGGGTCAGTTGTATGCCCTTTCTTTGGCAGCACCAACAAAACTGATCGGCTTAGGAATCACTGAGGGGAGTATTTTGCTGTGAATACTAAAATCTAAGCAGTTTAGCATGGATACTGTCTGCTAGTAGAATAAAAACATCTCCCAGCATTAATATAAAATATTGGTAAAAATACCATTTTACTGGTACAACTGTGTCTCTACCAGAGGCTTCTGTTGACACAGCCTGGCAGGGCTGGCATCTCTTTAGAGCTATGGTGGTAGACATCAGTCCCATAAATGTGATCTTGGTCATTCAGAACACATGTTCACCTCTTTTTGACTCACAGTGACAACTCCATCACACAACTGTATTCAGTACAGTTACTCTTAAGACAGTAAATGCAAATGAAGATGCTAATGCATGTTGTAATTCAAATCAGCGAAACAACATCATATTCTGCTGTTCTTTCCTTACAGCTACTTTATGCAGATTCATAAAATTTAAGGTCAGAAGATACCTTTAGGTAACATAACCTGAGGTATAACACAGGTCAGGCAATTTTATGTAATTAAGCCTCATGATTCATAAATGAGCGAGCATCTTCTAGAAGCCATTTTTAAGTCAAAGACACCAAGTGAAGAAGTCACCATATTCCTTTCTAGCTTATAGCTTTTGCTTCATCTTTTTGAATCCTGAGCCCCAAGAAGATATTTTGACCTCTGTGATGCCATCATCTGTGCAGGTGTCTCTCCTTGGATTTTCTCCTCTCTGTGATCCATTCTTTGATCATTCTTTGACTCCTTTTGTTTGCATTCTTCTAGGTAACGTTCTAATGCTTTTCCAGCAGCAGACCTGCCATCAGTCTCCTCACAGAGCAGCAGAAACCACCAGGTTGACACACTAAGACATATCCTTCCCCCCTTCAGTGTCCTCTGCAGGGAGAGGGAGAACATCCTTCTGACAGTGTGCGCTCAGTAACTACTGTCAGTTCTATGAGTGAGGCTGAAGTCAGCTGGGTGGTGTGTTATTTTTATTTTATATTTCCTGTCTGCCATGCCAAGTTTTACATTGGACTGATCTCCAAGCTCTGTGGAGGTAAAAAGCATGCCAGGGCACTAACAATTCTGCTTTTGTAAGGTCTGGGGATATTTCACATATATAAACCTTAGTAAATTTATTCCAAAATGCAGAAAGTAAGGGTTTTGACTGATATATATTTGTAGGTACAAAGGTATACTTCATATTAAATTCATGTTATTAAAGCCCTTACAAGAGAATCAGCCAAGCAGAAGATGACAAGCTTAAAAAGAGATACCATTGTGATTACAGAAAGACAAGAAAAACAAACAAAATTCCTCCTTACTTTCATTCTTTCTAGCCTATAAAGTGTTTATGAGTAGCTGGGTTTAACTATTCTTGCCAGCACAAAAATAATCAATAAAGGAACACCTTGCATAGAAATAATGCATTTTCTGCAGTTATAGGTAAACAGAACAGATTCTAACACATTCCTAAGGATCCACTTTCATTATTGAAGAAGATTCTGAATTTTTAGCTCTGCAAATAACCAGCTGAATAGCCTGTAACTCAATTTTTATTAACATGCAGTTGTACGTCATATACCTCAAAGTCCAAGTGTCCCTATGTATAGTGTTTCTGAGTACTTAATATCAGACAGCTGGAAATTTTCTCAATATGATGTATAACAAGTGACTTTATTGGGGTAATTTAGGACAGACCCTGCAGAACATGTAAAAGAGTTCTTGGCTGAGAGCTGTTTCTCCAAATCTATCTGAGAAATGACTTGCAATCTTACTCATCTTCACAGGTGCTTGATGCCATTGATTTACAATTTTATATTGCAATTCTAACAGGTTAGCTGAAATAGAGCATACACGTATGAAGGACATTATTGAGTCCAATATCTCCAGCTCAGGAGAATGAGATAGTTCCCTTTCCCATTTAATCATAAATGTTTCTTTAGTGGGCAATAAAGAAAAAGCAATGGCTTTATACAATCACCCCACAATGTTCTGAGATTCATTGCTAAGGAATAAGATTTGCTCAGATAAAAAGGATTCTCTAATACAAGTAGATTTAACATCAGACTGAATAAAGGAACTCCTGAACTGAAAGTAAAGAAGCAAAAAGGAAAGTCTAGCATGTTCCACCTTTGTTGTATTTCTAAGGGAAATGTGAATTTGTTTTTTCTGACGGGTTGAGATAAATATTCCAAATAAATTAAATCGGTTGTTTCTGCAGTCTTTAGAGACAATAGGAGCAAAATACACAATATAGTTAGACAAGGAGGCAGATTATGTTTAAAGCTGGTATAGACTCCATCCTAGGAATGGAGAACTTGGGTTCAGGTCTGGTCATAAAACCTGCAGTTTCCACATCTTCCGATTCATGATCCAACTGTTTTCAAAACTTACCTAGAAAGTCAGTTCCCCGTAGCTGAGTAATGAGCTGGATTTACACAACTGTAACAGAATGCACCATACTCAAGGGGCTTGATTTTTATGATTCCCTTTCCTGCCCAAGTAAAGTTAGCAACAAGTCTTTTGAACAGGATGGAGCACTGGAGGTCACAAAAGTGAACTTTGAAACAGACATAAAATGGGGATCACCTAATTCATTCATACCAAACCAACCTAATTTATAAGCAGTGATCTCCAAATACATGACTCCATTGAGCTGTGCAAATAAGATCCCTGCGTAAAAATTATATGTATTAAAATTAAATCAGCAAAATGTTTAGTACTGGCCTCACTTTGCTCTTGCTGAACTTTGATTCCTCTGTCTCAAGGCACTTTGAAAATTCCCTCTCATTGGTACCAGCCCTTCAATGAAGAGAAAAAACCCCAAGGTATCTGTGATGATTTTACATTATGTGACCTTTCCCAGAATGAGTGCAGTCCTTGATTTCTAAGTGGTGAAAATCACCACGGATAGTGGTTCCCAAATTATGGTCCTTTCTTCTTGGACACATGCATAGCAAGTTTACACCCAGCATAGAATGGTGTGGCAATTTGAATTTAGATGTGGTCAAATGAAAACCACGTTTGTCCGATCATCTGAATGAGAAGAAACCAGTTGTACCACAGCAAAAACATATACACACATTTAATTTTGTTATGAAGTTTGCTGAATAGATTAGAAAAATCTTAATAGTGTCTGTTTATTACTTTTTTAAGAAAGAGAGAGAACACAGATTTTTTTCTCTCACTTACAATTTTCCTAAAATCCACCAAGTGAGATAAAATATTAGGGATGGTCTGTTTGGAATGAAAAACAGACAGAAAAAAAAAATTAGCATAAAAAGCAAGCCTATTGTCAGTCCCTGAGTCTTTCCTGCCTCTGACTATAGCATCTGGATTTGTTAATGCAGATGATTCACATTGTTAAGTCTTTGTTAAATAACTGGATGATATTTTGGATTAATAAAATGGTCTTTCTAATAACATTACTTTTTATATTTAAGCAAGGAGAAACAGATGTTTTTAAAAATACAGTCTTCATCACATGGTGGATTCTCTAGTCTGTCACTAAGTTTCATGACTTAACAGGAGCAAGGACTACATGAATTAGTAAGCCTTTCTAGCATCACACCCTAGAGTAGTAGCATTTTGAGATCTTTTAGAACTGCGTATCTTGAAGTAGTTTACATCCAGGATATTAAAAAAAAATCTTCTTAGGTTAGTTGAGCTCTTAGCTTTTTTGAAGCAGGTGGCCATCTGTGGGGGATGCTCTTCTAAAGAAACGCTTTGCCCTCATAATGAGGATTTGATTGTGGCTTTGGCAATCAGACATGTCATGGCAGAGAGGATGTGAAAGTGAGGTACCCGAGCGGCAGTTGGTGGTGACGTCCTGTTTGCAGAGCACGTCCATGGGGACTGCGCATGTAACCGACAGCCACTGCAGCCCTCAGGAGCACAGCTTTCCCCTCTGCTGGCTCTCTGGGAACAAAGCCACGGCTGCCCCTTCTCCAGCTGATATGTGGAGCAACTTCATTCAAACGAACCTCTCAGAGTGAATCTAGAGATCGCAGGCATTTCAGCTGCATCCTGTGCAAGGAGCATACCCATGCAAGAATTGCAAGCTCACTTTCACAGCTTACAGACTCTATTGAATCACTGTGTAAACAAGGATGATGGACCAGCAGCTGTAATACAAACTTGGGACACTGGAGATGTACATACAGTTCAGCGTACTCTTCATAAGTGTACCTCCCATTGATGCAGAAATAGAAAGAATATAATAAGAAATTAATAAAGAAATAAAGATGGCAAACCCCACACCCTGAAGTTTTTACTACTCCAGGCCAGCCATGTCAAGAATGGATAAATGGTCTTTACTGACATGTGACTGTCTCTATACCATGACTAATATTTAGGGCCTAAATGGATGGAGTTCCTCAGTACATCAAAAGTACATTGTGATTATTGAAGAGGTTACTACCACCTGCCAGCTGTTTATTGTCCCTCAGCTGGAGTCCATTGTCTCCTCAGATCTGTTGGCTCACTTTATTTTATTCAGGCAAATGGGTCTCAGTTAATGCAGATAGTTTAAGTAGTACGTCTGGCAACTTGGGTTGTTTAATCTAGACGGGGTTGGGGAATATACATAGGAGCAACCATATCAGCAGATGTGAGGATCATTAATATCTGACAGGGTGATGCCGACAAAAAATGAGGACAGTAATTTTTTTTCACAGGCTCAGGTGGTGAAAAGAGCACCTGTTTATAATCTTATGACATAATTTTCTTTCAGCAGTACTGTTGGCCAAACAGACCCCATTATCTCCCTCTGCCACCAATCCTCCTCTTTGGTCAAACAGAAAGAAGTGGGTAACGGCCTCGTGCGCTCTGCCCCTTCTCTTCCCCCTTCCTGTTATGCCAGCTCTACTGTTTGGGCCGTTGGGTGAGTCAGTGCAAGGATCTGGATAAAAATAAGTTTCCTTTCTCCCCTCTTGGGTTGCTGGCACGTCATTTATCTGTGCAGACCCTTGCATCAGCACCACCAAGGTCCCTAGCAGGTGGCTGTGGCAGTCACCTGGAGCTCCTGGAGCTGGTGCTGGAGCTGAAAGGACTGTCCATGCAGTCATGGCATTCCTCCCTTGTGTCTCTTTTTCTTGATGGTGAAGTGGGAGCAACTGGACTTCTCAGTGTACAGGAGTGCTTTAAGGGTAAATGTATCAAAGCAACAGCTTCCAAACCAGGAAGTTGCCCCCTTGAGAAAGCACAAGATGTACCGAGAAAGCACGAGATATACCAAGAAAGCACAAGATGGGATGGAGAAGGCTCAGGATAATTTCATGTGACCTTTTCCACCTCTCATCTCCCTCACCCTCTTTGAGGCTTTGCAGCTCTTCCTTTTCACCCCCAGGAGCATTCACTTTGTGCCCCTTGTGCAAAGGAGCTGAAGAAAATTGGCACTGGGGTGAACTTTGTTGGGACTTGGAGGGCAGGATTACAGTGTGAGTGTAATTTATGAATGATACAGCGTGCCTATACTTCAGGAGGCTAAGGCAGCTGCAAGTTGGGCTGCAGGAATTTGGGATTATCCAGAGAGCAGATGTGTATGCACGTGTGAAAGGGCGCAGAATCAAGATAGTGTGAGGGAAAGAGGGAATTACAGACTATTACAGAAAAGGTGGGTCTCCAGCAAAAAAGACTCAGAGATGCTGTATTTGAGATTGTAAATGGTAAAATACTACAAAAATCGGTCAGAAATAGAGTGCATCAGGCAAAATCATAATTAGGCACACTTGTAAAAATTCAGAATTACTCATACACTATAGTCATAGAAAAAGAAATCAGTTTGCAAAGGGAGAATACTGTGCCATCTTGTATTAAAATCCATGCGTTTCTGTTTGTACAGAAAAATATCCCACAGAAAAATATTTTATTTGATTAAGCCATGGAGGCCACAGTAATCTCTTTTTAAGAACAGCAACTGATAAATACTGTGATATATAAAATAAAAGACTATAGAGTGGAAAAAGTTTAGGAAAGAAAACTTAAGGCTTTTTATTTTTCTTGGAACATCCAGCATGTTTACAGCTAAGGTACCAATCTCATTTATTTTATGAGAGTGAAAGCTGTGTACTGTCAGTTTGATTGTTCCTTAAATGTATCAGTCAGCCCAGCATGCTACAACTGACAATAGGAAGGACATCCGACCAGTGTGCAACTAGCAGCAAATACTTCTTTTGGTTTCCCACGTATCTCTTGCACATTGTAGAAGATTTGTAAAAGGCAGAAGAATGGGAAAGAAACTTGGCAGAGAACTCTATGATTACTGTTATACTGACTCTTGTTTAACTTTTCTAATTTATAAAAAATGTGACAATAAATTATTAATTCAAAGGAAGGCCAGTCTTTTCCTAAATTTCTTCAAAATGTAATGATGTTCTCAAACAATGGCATAGGATCCAGAAATACCAGTGTAATTCAGTTTAAAGGCTAAGATTTCACTGGTGGGTGAACCCCAAAATCAACAATCCCTCCTATTACTGCCAAATGCAAGATTTTGTTTTGATATAGAAAATCGGTTGGGCTCCTAGCTCACCAACGTGCAGACACAAGAGCTGTTTTTCCACAGAGGCCTCAGTCCACAGAAGCACTTAATCAGGGCTTAACTTTAAGGAAGCAAGTGATCTTATTGACTTCAATGGATTACTCACATTTGTAAAATTGAGGTATTTAAACAGTCCACTCAAGTGGTCTAACTCTAGCATGTGCATTTTCGTAATAAAATCATGTATGACATTCTAGAGATGAAGATGGTGATGTTCTAAAGTCCTTTTGTTTACACATTGCCTGAAGAAATTGATTAAATTGGCCAGGATGAATGGCTGCTAAAGATTGGATTTTAATTAAATGGTACAATGTGTCACTCTCTACATATTTTAGGCCATGAAAAAGACATTTTTTTCACAGTCCATTTTGTCCAGCTAAAATAAAATTTTTACACTTACCTATAGGCTTTACACCTAATTGATTCTGGCTTATCAGCTGGACATCTATGGCACTAGTTTACTTTTGACATTTGTGACTGAAATGTAAATATTACACAATAAATAAAACACCACTGTGTTACATTTATATGTTGACCACATAAGGGATCTTTTAAAGCAAAATTCCATTACTATAGTTCCAGATACCAGGCTGAAGCAGCCCTGAGCTGGCTGCCTACTTTTCTGCAATCTGATTTATGCCTTATTGAAATAAATTAAAAGATTTGCACTGACTTCAGAATGATTTCGATTGGATGTTTAACTAGTAATAGAAGTGATAATTTAATAAAAGCCCACATACTTCTCTCTTTTTTTCTCATTAAATCTAATGCAAATCTAAAAGAAGGAAATTGAGAATTACAGTGAATTTGACAACAGTTTCATTAAATTGCACAGTGGATTTAACCATAAAGCACAACAAGATCCAAATGAAAAGCTTTTTCTTTTGTACACAGAGATTTTTCAAACTCCTGTGTGCACCCATGTCAAATCCAACAGGCTCTTGAACCTCAGACTGGATTTTTACAAAAAAAAATTTGGATATTTTTCCCAATACCTCTAACATAACATCTCATAGATATTAAAATACTAGTTTGTTTTCCAACTGTCTCTTCAGTGTTACTTTTCATATGACTTGGAAGGCCAAATGGAAGGATGGCTGCTGTACTGCTGGGAAGCGCAGTAACTTTCATGGGGTTGAACTACAGACAGGTGGCCTAGAGGGTCTGTATAAATGTTGTAGCCAATGGTCTAAACAAATTACCAACAGTTAGTTTAGAAAATTATGTTGCTTATTTTGAAGAGGGATCCTAGAGCACCAGAGTTTATAATTTATCGGGAAAAAACAAGAGAAAGAAACTACACTTGGACAACATTGGTTTATAGAAAATAATTAGATTGAAGGAACAATGAAAATAGAACTAAAGTTGAAACTGCGTACTTGCGATATCAAATATCAACGCAATCACTTTGCAGCAGATAATATGCATGGCAATTAGAGCTTTTTTACATTATATTATAATAAATTCATAATTCATGGATACAATGAAAGCTTTTGGAAAGAAGCATTTGAATTTAACAAACACTACCACTCATCATCTGAGCAAAGATGGCAAAAGGAATTTCAACATTATTTGCGATCTAAAAAATTGAACCATCGTTGTTGCTTTGTGTTGTGCTTCCCTTGCACAGACTGCAGTGCCTTCTGTCTGCTTTAGGGTGTGGCATCTGCCATTGGGGAGGAAAAACTGGCATGTGTTGCCTTTTATAGCAGACTGATTTCATTGTGCTGAGGGCCTCAATTTTATAGCCTCTTAGTTCCAATCTTGCAGCCGAGTTGCTGAAACAAATGGGAGGAAAAGGAGTTAGTGGTATGAACTCTTCCGTTTAAATCCTCATCCTTTTCCCCCCCTTTTTTTCCAGGGAAAACATTTCCAAGTAAATCTATGTTAAACTTTTGCAGGTTATTTTTCTGACTGGAAAGAGTTGTGGAGTGTGTCAGGAAGTATTGTGATCTGCAGCCCAGGCACTATCAGCACATCTTAGCAGACCATCAATATATGTATTTTTGCTCAAATATAAATGTCTCAAAGTATAAGTGTTTAATTGAATTTACATTTTAAGTTAGAGTACACATGTAAAGAAATACACACACGGAGACATCTATATTTTTATTTGCATATGAAAGACTTTAAGAATCAACTTAGGTGGTTTAATGTGTATAATTAGCGTGCATTTGAATATAGAAAAGAAGAAAATCCAGGAGATAATGTCAAAAAGGCTCACTAACAAAGATGTAGTATTCTCTTGGCAAAAGCTGATGAATGATTTGGCATGAATTCATCTTACAGTTCTGTTATTCTCTCTCCTACAAAGATGATATATCCCTTTCTAGCAGTTTGCATAGAATTGCAATTTGTTGTTGTTACAGACTGTAATGACCCTTGGGTACGCACCTGATTCCCCCCGCTAGAATTACTCACCTTTTTTTTTTTTTCCATGCTCTGTGTTTATGTATGTGTAGCCATGTAACATTTTTGCACTTGCAAAGGATACCAAAAGAACCCACACAAAACCACCAACCAACCAAAAAAACCAATACCCCCAACTGCAAAACAGAAGTATTAGCAAGATGTACTTCACGAGCACTGAGACTTTTCAAAACTAACTCTACAATGCAAATCATAATATTTCTGACTTTTCAGACAGAACTAAAATTAATACACACTGGAGTCACACTGCTCATACATTTATCAATAATCTTTGCATGTAACTCAACATTAGAGCATGAAGCTTCTGCTCCTTTAATGTTTCCACAGTGAATTCAAAAAAGCCTACCTACTCGTGACAGCATCTTTCTTGATATGCTGCATTTTTCTCTACCATTATGATTAAATCTCCTATTTATCCATTTTGAAATTTGAAAGCGTGCTTACCTTTAACAGAGCGTATAAATATATTAATTTAAAACACCGTGGTTTAGATCCTTGCTGTGTGCTAATATCCCAGTTTGCTGTATTCATAGCCAAGTATTTGATCTCCCAAATGCTTTCATTAGTTGAACGTAATGTGTGACTATTACCTTTTGTTATACTAGGGTATCACTTGTATTAAGATAGTTATAAAAAACCCTTCCAACTGTTCTGGTTCAAAAATGTAGGTCAGCAGCATCTTTCCATTTGGAGCAAGAGTTACTCTGATTACATATTTTGGGGTTTGCGTTACTACGTTTTCATGAGTGTCTTGTGCATACTAGAAATTATATTGTTTGGGGAAACAATTATGAGACCAAAAATGTCTCTCGCTCTTCGATCAACTCCTGTTGAACTGCAAATAAGTACACAGAACATCCTGAAAACGGCCCTATATATAAAAGCATCGTCAGTGCAAATGACCGTTAGAATTTGGAGACAGCTGGACAATGTGGACAACTGCAAACATGCTACCGCTGCAGAATTTTAGGTTAAATTGTATAACCGTCTTCACATACAATATAAATCTTCAGGGGGCGGGTGGCTGAGGGGGAAAAAATCCAAAACAAATCTAATTTCTCCGTCACATGAGCAAACGTGTCCCTGCCCTCGGAACACGAGGCGGCCGCTGAGCTCGGCACACGGGGCTGGGGGGCAGCGTGCGGCCCCCCAAAGTTTGACCGATCCATCTGCTCCGGCACCGCTGGAGCGCATGGCGGCCCCTGGCCGCCCTCCTGCCGAACCGGCCCGCGCGGGGCAGCGCCGCCGGCGGCCCCCTCGGCCCCGCAGCACCGGGGACAGTCCCGCTCCCCGCCCCGCCCCAGCGGCGTTCGGCGGCCCGAGGCGCCCGTCGGGGCCCGCCTCGACACCTCGCTCGGAGCAGCCCCCGCGGGTTCGGTGCTCCGCGCAGGCCGCAACCCCCGGCGCGCACACGGGCGGGACCCCGCTGGGAGCGGGGGGACCCGCGGCGGCCGCGCCCCCCCCCCCCCCATCCCGCCGCGCTGCCGGGAGAGCAGGGAGGGGAGCGGGAGCCCGAGCAAGTCCGGCGTGGAGTCCAGTCCGCGTTTTGCGGGTGCGCAGGAGCGATCGGGGCGGAGGGGGCGATGGCTGCCGGCTCTGGCTCGCTCGCTCGCTCATGCCATGCTGGGCCAGCGCGGCTCCGGCAGACGTGTGTTTACCCATATCCGGGTTAGGGAGGAAAGGAGGAGAAAAAAAAAAGTTTCATTTAAACCTGAACAAAAAAACTTTCAACATGAAATCACACAGCAGGAACGGGCACGGACCGTAAGGCGTTCTTACCATTTCTAACCTCAACCACGGACTCGGGGAGGGAAATCGCTGTAACTCGGTGCGTGCGGAGCGGTCCGCAGGGGATACTCTGGGCTCAGTCAAGTCCCTGCCCCGGCCGCTTCTCCTTCTGCCCCTCTTCTCTCCTTCCCCCCACCCCTCTGCTCACCCCCCATTTTTCAGGGCGGGAGTCGATTTTTTTTTTGTCTAGTTTTTTTTTCTTTTCCCCCCCCCCCCCCCCAATTTTGGTGTTTTTTTTTTTTTTTTTAATTTTTATTTTGGTAGTTACTATTATCGGCACCAATTTCTTCGGACTCGCAATGTTGCGATGATCATGGCCGCGCAAGTCGCAGCGGCTCCGGCGAGTGCAAACAACAGCAAGGGCAAAGCCCCGAGCCTGCCGGGCGGCCTGGGCCCAGAGCGAGGCCCGGGGGGGGCCGGGGCTCCCGGGCCGGGCCCCGCGCTGGGGGTCGGCGAGGGGAGTCCGGCCGGCGGCAGCAGCGTGAATAATTTAGATCACCATCTCCACCACCACCACCGCAGCGAGCCGCCGAACATGGCCAATAACGCGGCTCCCGCCGCTGCCGCCGGTAACAACAACAACGCCAGCGGCGGCGGTGGCGGCTCCTCCTCGGAGCCGGCTCTGAAGGAAGGTGGAAGCTCCACGGAGTTATCTTCATCTTCTTCGTCTTCTTCCTCCTCCTCCTCCTCCTCCTCCAACCCGGGCTCGGCTATGGAGACGGGGCTGCTCCCCAACCACAAGCTGAAGAGCGTCGGAGGCGATCACCCCGCCGCGCCGCCCCACCACCACCATGCCCACCACCCGCATCACCATGCCCACCACCACCATGCCCACCACCCGCACCACCACCACCATGCACTACAGCAGCAGCTAAATCAATTCCCGCCGCCGCCGCCGCAGCAGCCGCCGCCTCAGCACCATCCCGTGCAGAATAACAACAGCAGCCTCGGCGGCGGCGGCGGCGGCAGCGGCAGCAACAACAACGGCGGTGGCGGTGGCGGCGCTGCTCAGCCCAGTGCAGACATGGAGCAGCAGCAACATGGAGGAAAAGACAGTGTTTTGGGCGCTCAGGCCGAGCCCCCCCAGCAGCCGCAGCAAATGCTGAATAAAGGCGCCGACGAGGAGGAGATGCCCGGCAAGATGGGCGAGCCCATCGGCGGCCGCTACGACCACCCCGGCTTGGGACCCCTGGGCGGACAGCAGCAGCCCCAGCAGCCGCCCCCGAGCGCTGGGAGCGGCGGCGGCGGCCTCGGCGGCGGCGGCGGGAGCGGGGGAGGCGGCGGCGGCCCCTCCGCGGTGGGTGTCTCGGAGTTCAATAGCTATTATGGCAACCCTGCCCCTGCCCCTGCCAGCAGCGCTACGGCGAGCCGCGCCGGGCCTTGCTTTGATCAACATGGCGGACAACAAAGCCCCGGGATGGGGATAATGCACCCCACGGCGGCCCCCAACAGCATGGACCCCCTGCAGAACTCCCACGAAGGGTACCCCAACAGCCAGTACAACCACTACCCGGGCTACGGCCGCGGCCCCAGCGGCGGCGGCGCGGGCGGCGGCGGCGGCGCGGGAGCCGTGGCGGCGGCGGCGGCGGCCGCCGGGGCAGGCGGCGGCTACGGGGGCTCCGCGGCGGGCTACGGGGTGCTGAGCTCCCCGAGGCAGCCCGGCGGCGGCATGATGATGGGCCCCGGCGGCGGAGCCGGCCTCGGCAAGGCTGGTGCCGGCGCGGCGGCGGCGGCCGGCGGCTTTGCGCGGTTCTCCGGGCAGAACCAGCACCCGTCCGGGGCCACCCCTACCTTGAACCAGCTGCTCACGTCCCCCAGCCCCATGATGCGGAGCTACGGCAGCAGCTACCCCGACTACAGCAGCCCCAGCGCCCCGCCGCAGCCCCAGCCCCAGGCAGCGGCGGCCGCCCCGGGAAGCCAGCAGGCAGCGGCGGGCATGGGCATGGGCAAGGACATGGGCGCCCAGTACGGAGCGGCGAACCCGGCCTGGGCAGCGGCACAACAAAGGAACCACCCGGCGATGAGCCCCGGGAACACCGGGCAGGCCATCAGCAGGACCCAGGTAACTCCCCGCGCTCGGTTAATGATGGCTCGTGCCTCCGTGTCGCTCGTGTCGGGCTCTTAGTTTCTTTATAATTCACTTTTTTTCTTCCCCCCCCCCTTCTTTTTTTTGTCTTTTATTTTTTTCTCTTCCCCCCCACCCCCACCCCCCACCCCCCCTGTTCTCTTCTGGGCCAGTTTTGCCCCTCGCTGCCTCCGTAGCGAGGGTGAGCCGTGCACAATGCGCGGCCCCGTTGGGGCTGGAGGCACCGGAGTGTGGCTTTCGTTGCCGAAATTAGGTTGTTCTCAGACCCAATTAATATTTTCCCCCACCACTTTGAAACAGCGTCGGAGAGACGCAGGGCCCGGAGGACAAGCAGCTCGGGACGGACGGGGGCGGGGGGTTGGATTTTGTAACCGGAGTGCCGGACCCGGGGGGCTCCCGGGGGATAACGTCCATTATTTTTCACGGGGCCTTTTTTTTTTCTTCTCTTTAACCCGTTGGATTGGTTTTTTTAATTTGGTTTTTTTTTGTTTGGTTTTTTTGGGTTTTTTTTATTTTAATCTCCGAGCAGAACGAGTTGCGCCGTTGCGCGCTCTTGGCAAATTAGTTTGTCACTGATTGGAGTTACCGCAGTGAGATCCACGTAACGCGGCCGCGCTCCTTTCCCTGTGGGAAGAGCGCGCGCGTGCGTGTGTGCGCGCCTGTGCGCCCGGTCCGCGCGGGTCGTCCCGGCCCGGTGACCTGCGGGGGACTCGCCCGCCGGCAGGAGCGTGCGCGCGCGCGTAACTGCCTTTCACTTCTCCACAAACACACGCGGAAATTAAAAAAAAAAAAAAAAAAAAAAAAAAAAAAAAAAGGAGGAAAAAAAAAAAAAGAAGGAAAAGTCCTTGGCGTCAGTGAAGGGGCGCGGGCACCGGGGCAGGCCGCCGCCCCCGCTGCCTCCCGCACTCCTGTGCCCCAGCCCCGGTAACTCCGGCGATCGATCGATGGATGGATCCGATCGATAGGGAGGCGCGATGAGCGCGGGGCGGCGGGTGCGGCGCAGCGCCTTTTCCGGGGCGGCGCGGCGCGGCGCGGCGCGGGAGGAATGCCGGCTGCCGGGCGCGACCCTTGGAGGAGCGTCCGGGTCTCCTCCGCCCGCCAGGTTGGGAATTTGAATTGTGGAGGTAAACTGGCTGCAACCGTCTCCCGACAGCTGCCTCCGAGTTGACATCTAATCTGCCATCTGATTGGCTCCGCGCGCGCCATTGGGCACCTCGCGCCGCTGATGTAAATAGAGGCGCTGGAGCGGCGCAGGCACAGGAGCCCCCGCCGCAAACACCGCCGGCACCGGGGGGCACCGGGGCACCGCCGCCAGCGCCGCGCCCGCACCTGCCCCTGCGGCCCCGGCCCCCAGCCTGCCCGCACCGCCCGCTTCTCCTGGCCACCGATTGATTTGTTTATCTACTTACCTATATTTGCTTACTTATTTTAGACTTTTAATTCCGCGCTAATTAGAGGCGGTAGGGAAAGTGCCTCGTAATACACGGTGCTTTTGGACGAGGGTTCGGGTTTTCGGGTCGCGCTCGCGCCGTCTTACCAGCAAAACCCCGGCAAACCGAAATATTTTGTAATGTTGCAGATTACGGATGTTATGCGAGGGATTGGATTTTTATTAAAAAAAAAGAAACCAAATACTAGTTTCGTTGCATTTCTGTTAGCTCGATGCCTAACCTGTGCATGCCTCTTAAGAAGACCGTGTTTGCGTGTGAGCTGCTGTAGGTGAGAAAATGCCGTGTATTGTACAAAGAAGGGAAGAAGGAACCACTCTGCCAGAGGTTGTGTTTGTTTCAGCTCTGCAACAAATCCAGATATTCGGGAGAAAACGTGCTTTTATTTGAATTGTGGTTAGAATACTTCAAGAATCATCGGGAGTTGTTGATCTCTTTATTTTTCTACACAAGTGTGAGATTAGGCTGGAATTCTCAGTAGGAAAGTGAATTGTGTTAAATGGAGTAGTGCATTAGAATTTTATGGGTTTCTTTTCCCTTCAACAAGATCTTTCTATTAAGAACTGTTAAATCTTTTAACAGCTTTTAACAGCAAGGTCTGACAGGAACAAATGCAGGTGTATGCTTTTGGGGTCCTCCAACGACTGGATCTTTCCATAAAGTAATGAATAGAATCTGAAAAAATCACCGCTTAATATTGCAAATGGTGTATTAATCCTGATAAAAAAAAAAATAGAAACCTTAGATGGGCTGTGTGTGTGTTTGTCTACTTCCAGCAGACCATTCCTGTAATGATTTTATTCTGTTTTCCTTTCTTTTTCTTGCAAGGAAATAAGATATGTGTGTGCGTGTTAATTTTTTACCTTTTTTAAATTTGCAATGGTAAAAGGGTCACTGGATGCCATAATGAAATGAGGCCTCGTATGCATAACCTTTCATAATTACTCTAAAAATATTTGCGTCATCTCCTTTTAAACAGGTAGTTCAGAATTTGTGGCTTTAAAAGCTAGGAAAACCATTGTCAGAGATCGGTGTATGCTAGTTCAGCGTGCTGTTTCTTCATGGCAGAGATTGTTTAATGTATTTTGTTTTTATTGGAGGAGTGAGAGTAAATTCATTTATGTCCTCAGTATGGTCCTTAGAAATACTTCCGTATATTTATGGGTTTACATTCTTTCTTACAGATATCTTTTCTCTTTTTTTTTTTTTTTTTTTTTTTTTTTTTTTTTTTTTGGTGAGGATTGGCATGCAGCTTAGAAAGAATAGTCTGGCAAGAGCACAATTTCTTTGATTATCTTTAAAATTATCTTTTCCTCAAAATAATTGTCATAAAGGCAAGCCATCATTGTTTTTTATATTATGAGTTTTCCCAGTAAGAGATTGAGATAAAAAAAAAAATTTTGAGGCTTTGAATTAATATTTTTTGATGTATAAAATGGGTTGTGTCAAAAAATAGTTACCGTTAGCTTACAGAACACAATTGGTTTTGTACACTGTTATTTATTTTTAATTCCCACATGTCAGTCTCCATGTATGATATATCATTAAGTAGAGAAATTGATTGCTTTTTGAAAGAGAAAATTGGAATATTTAGTCCAGCATCTGAACAGAAGGCTTCTCTTTATTTTTTTTTAATAGTCATATGTGTGTGCCCTTGATATGTGTAAACACACATTAGAATCTGCTCACTTGTCATGTGTCTTTGCAAAGCAGATGTTGATTGGCCCCTAAGCCTATAAGGAACTATTGTCCTGTGAACAGAGAAAGAGGACCGACAGTAGGCTACAACATCGGAGATGCTTGTTCAGGAAATTCTTGCCTTGGCATGGGGAATTTTTGTCATATGCAGAACTGTGGCATCCTGCTCTGAACTAAGTTCTGTATTTGTCCAGCCTATTAAATTATTTAAGAAAATTTTACTTCCATTTAATTTAATCACCTTACCCAGCTGAGAGACGTGATGGAAGCTTGCAATAGAGGCCTCCTCCTTCTGAAGAAACACACATTTTTGAAGCAGATGGATGTTGTTCGCACAGATACGTTGATTTGGTGGTGGGGAACTTGAGTGATGCTAGTACAGTACCTTGTCATTCAGGTCTTTTTGATTATTGATTAATCCTTGACAGCATACAGATATTTATAGTCCTGAGGCTCCTTTTATTCTTCACTTCTGATTTGCACTGCAGTAGTTTAACACATTAGCTGGCCTCTCAGTGTGCACTTTATAGACGTCCTTTTCCTTTGTGCATGTGTGTATGATTTACATATGTCTCACAGAAGAAGAGAACCTGGGTCTTTTCAGGAGTACCTGTATAACATACAGAGCAAGTACTAAAAAAAAAATCTGTCGGGTTGCTCCGAGTTTGTGTGTGTATCATTTGTTTTATTTCAGAGAAACTCTGAATATGCCTGATTCTGCAGCTCTTTTTATGCCAAATAGATTGCCCGTATTGAGAGTTCTGGCTAAGCCAAGGCTGCAGAATCATGTCCTGTGCCTGAAGGCCATTAAACAGCTGTTAGTGTGGTGAATAGATTCTTGATGTCTCAGTGGGAGAATAAAATATATTTTTCCCTGTGCAGTTTCAAATAAACAGTTTAGTATTCACATAGCTTCTATTTAGAAGTAGCAAATAGCAATATTCACAGTTAGTAGCATCTATATATATATTACGACCATATATTTGACACTTTGTGGTTTGGTGTTCAGTTATTGGTTTCTGTAGTAGCGCTTATGCCTACACATGGAACAGCAGAACCCTGTGTATGAGATACAATAAAGAAAGAGAGATGCAAACCTGCCTACTCTATTACTGCTTCCATAATGTAAGGATTCTTCTGCTGAGCAGTCAGTTACTGTCTTTTTGGCATTCTGATCTGAATCTCGGGAGATGAAAATTAAGGCATTTAATGCATTGCTAGATTTTCTAGTTACATATGTAAAGTAATGTTTTTGAAATTACTAAGCATGGTCTGTTAGGTGATGCTTGTTCCTTTTGAAATAGTATCTTAGTTAAAACTAGATTAAATTCATGCAATGAAAACAAGTTTGATTAGTTACTGATAGAAGTTTCTTACTTTTGTGCCTCAAATATTTTGTTGTGGGTATTTTGACATTCTAATTGTTAACATGAGAATGGCAGTAGTTTATTTACTCTTTGGTCCCCTAAGGTTGTACCTGTGCCCTATACCAGTTAGATCTCTCAGTACTTCTTCAAAATGTGCTATTTATCAGGAGGCTTTGAAGATTCTCTGTGGATATGTAAAGCAGTGTTGCCACATTCACTGTGCATGCATGCTCAAGGCTGCAGAATTTCAGTAGCATGTGTTTGTGGTAGGCTAACTTGCTAGAATATATTTTAGAATTGTGATTATTAAGGTACTTGGGAAAAAAAACAACTTTTTCTTTCAATTTTGGGGCTATTTACATAGTGTTAAATATATGTTTTGGTACGATTGAATGAGGACTTTAATTAAACTTAAATTAAAAGTATACCTTAGTGGTTTTCAAATTTGTTTTGAAAACTGGTAAGAGAAAAGTGCTGCTTAGCGGTGTTGTTTTTGTATTGCTTGGTGCCTATAGAAGCAAATAAATGTAATGCACAAAAATGTTTTGGAGTCAATTGTGTTAAAATTTATTTTAAGGAAGTCTTACCTGTTAATAAATTTAAAATTATGTTTTAGTAGACCTGAAGGGTTCCTGTACATTCAATATATGTTTTGCTATTCAGATCGTAGTGTTGCCCTTTTACTTTTTCTGTTCCCCAATCATACCTGTTCATGCTCAGTTTCACACACACATGCTGATGTGCTGGCAGAATGCTCTAGTGTTTGTGTTGCAGGTGGGTCAGACAATTTCTGTTGTTGTACTTCCAGTTCTGAGAGTGTGGCATCATCCAGTGATCCACCAGGAACATGTCACCTCCAAAAAAGCCAAATGCATCCAGGGTGGTGTTCCACTGCAGTCGAGGAATCCTCAGGGATAAATGTATCTTGAAAAAACAATGTTCATCTGTGAACAGTGGGGACAGTAGATGGCAAATTTGTACAGGATTAATTTTAACTATCTTTAGCTTCTCAGGTACAATATTCCAAGTGCATTTGATCTTTGCACTGTTTTTCTAGAGTGCCTTGGACCGGAGTAAAAAATTATTCTCCCCATTGTACAGGGTGGGGAAACAGAGGCACATAACATCCACTTTGCTTCAGACAGGCACACTCGAGGACAGGTCTTTTGAAAATAGTCAGGGTCTCGGTGCCGTAAATTCTAGCTTTTGAATAAATCCAGTCTTACTGTGAACACATTCTGTTGTGGGAGAATGTAAGCTTTACTGGAATCTATTCAGCAAGTAAGAAGACAAATAACTGAACGAAACAAGGGATTTGTCTGCTGTATCAGTACAGTAACCTTAAGCAAAAGGCATCGTAATCCAAAATTTCAGTGTTCCTTGCACTGTTTTATCATTGCATACACAATATCATCTCTATAAAGATACTAGTTTTCTCATAAAAATTAAACTCTGAGGAAAATTGAATTGAACAAGTGCCCAGGAACTTAACGAGTGTCATGGAACTTGTCTTTTGATGAGTATTCTGCACAGAGCACCCGTGTGTGCTGGGGTGGGCTGCACAGGGGGGTGCGTGCACAGACTTCCTTACCATCAAGTCCGGTTGTTTTATCTGGCAGATACATTGTCTTCAGTTTTGAAGTGAGCAGATTTGATGCAGAAATCACAGTTGTTGTGTCTTATTTAAAGATTGCTTTTCACATGGGAATTGTTCCTACTGCAAGCATGAAGTACCTTTTATCAAACTTTGTATTCACAACATAGGATGCTTATGTTATGTGAAGGTGCCTGCAGTTGTTTTGGAAATTGTGAAACCTGAGATCATTGTCCTAATGCTTTTAATAAACTATTTTATTTATGTTTATTAAAACTAATGTGAAATTGGTGTAGAAGTTTTTGGCAGGCATGATTTGTAAGGGTGTTGGTACACTGTGCATTTATATTCCGTGTATAGTGGAAATGTTAGTTTCCTTATCAACTTAACAAGTGTATGAAGCGGCAGAATTTCTGAATGTGTAGTGGCCAATTTGTGGATATAAAACAGTTTGATGGCTCTGCAGCATGTGTAAGGAATTGCTTTCAATACAGACCTAACAGTGTGTGATCTACATTCGTATTACTTTTTGCATTTGAGTCATTGTGGGTTAGTAACTACATCAGAAGGACTAAGCATCTGTAGAAGTATGTAATCTCTTCATTAGTCTTTTCTCCAGTTTTAAGAGTTATTAATGAATCTTTTGCACCTGAACATGCACAATTGCCAAACGACGTCCTGCCTGTTAGAATTCGCTGCTGTGCTCTGTCTTTGCCCTATGTTGTAAGCTTCTCAGATTTGAAAAGATACTGAATTCAGGTTTGTGATGTAGTAATTGTTTATGAAGACATCCATCTGAGTGATAGGCCCTTTGACACTTCCATCTGTAAGGCTGTGCCACTGATCTCCCCTGCCACCCACATCAGTCTCTTTCTGACCATTGGAGGGTGGGGAAAGAATATTCTTCTAATATTTTTTTAACTTTTTTTTTTTTTAAATTGAGTTAGTAGATATACATGGAGTTTTAGTTTGTTGCCAAAAATAGAATAAATACGAAAATGGAAAAAACCCTTGAGGTATAAATCCCCCCCTTTTTTTTTCTCTTTGAAGGGATAGTGTTAGTTGTGTTACTGTTAGAGTCTTGCAAGCTTCTACTTCAAATTTTTATACTCATGGGGTTGGTGGGGGCAGTTTGGGGTTTTTTTTTGTCTTTTGTTTTTTGTTTTGTATTTATTTTAGATATCTAATTACTCAAAAAATAGATCTTAGGTAGCAGGGCTTTCTCTTGGATGTGATTCTGCCAACTTACTGAATCAATTTACTTCCCTTTAAAGACCACGTGGCTAGGTTCACTGTGAAGTTCTGTTATTGCTACTACATAGTTAGATCCAGGGAATTAATTGCATCCTTGACTAATAGCTGTTGTGGCAAACCTTTTGCATTTAGTTAACCATCGGGATGGTAGCGTATCTTCACCACCAGAATAACAGCCTTTATAAGAAGCCTCTCTTGAGGGGTTTGCAGGTACAGCTATTTGAGGTATTCTGCTGAGTTTTTCAGAAGGTAGATAGTTCCACAACAGGTTTTGGTCACCTTTTAAAAGAGTAAAGAGGTCTGTGTTGCATGGCAAAGAGAGGCCTGTCCCGGCTGTAGTAGTCCCTGGTACAGCTGTCCTTCACAGAAGGACCTCAAGTTGGGGCATGGTTGTTCTTTGTTTTTTCGAGTAAAGAAAGGAAATCGGTTCAGAAAATCCCAAAAGGAGGGATCATGTTTTGAAACATAATTGTAGTCATGTGTGCTGTTCCCAGTGTGGACATGGCTTAATTCACAGATTGATTGAAGTGGAATAGTGCCTTCTTTACACAAGCAGTGAATTCAGCCATGGGAAGTAAATTATGTGACTTCAGGAAAATGGTATTAGTAGAGAATTGGTGCAGGAATTCTTGATATCTCTCAGCTGGCTGCATGAACTAAAGGTAGCTGGTTTCACTGACTGATACCTCAGTTTCCCCATGGTAAAATAAGGGTAATATTTGCCTTATTTAATCACTGGAGTTTGATGTGCAGTTTTAATTACAGAGTAAACAGGCAGCCTAAATACTTGTGTTACATGTGGAGGTATCCAGTCTGCACTGTGCCTTTCTCTGGATGGGATCTGAGACTCCGTGTTCCCAGCATTGATCATGTTATTTGGTTAGCTTGTCAGACTTACTTGTTTGTAAGCAAGATACTGAAACATCAGCTCTGAAAATTTCTTTTGAAAGCACAAGGACAGGATTTGTAGTTCTTAAATTTTATTCTTTTAAAGTTAAAAATAAAGATAAGGAGGTTTGTTTTGACAGCATCAAAGGAATATGCTGGTTTGTTTGCAGCCTTTGATTTGGATGGAATGTGTGGAGTTCTGTTTTTTTTTTTTTTTGTGTAGCAATTTATGTTGTGAATATTTTGGATTTTCTGTTTATATGAAATGTTAGTGTTGATGTCTTATTTTCAGGCATGATTTATGGAAAATAATGTATTTTTGAATTTTTTTTTAAATTCAGTCTTTCTTATTTGATTGAAATTCCCAAGCAAAGAAAAGTAATAAGCGTGTTCTTTAAAGGTGTTGCTGTTTTAAGTTTATGGTTGGTCGCAGAGGCTATTTAAAGCAGTATTTTTGGAAAAATAGAAATAGGTACATTTGAGGCTGTTTTAGCTGCGTACCAGCAGTAGCAAAATAATTTTACTTGGCAGTTTTCCTTACTTATATTTGAAAGGTCTTCCTTCCTGTCCAGGCAGAAAGGCCAGCTTCTGTGCTGGAGGTACCTTCTTGGTGCCCGGCATGTAGTGGCCGTGGAACATGCCGGCATCTGTGGCTGCTGTTGGCTGTTCTGCCGGAGCGGTGCCTGTCGGAGGCATTTCCCTGGCGGGACACGGGGACGGGAAAGGCGGGGGCGGCGGGGTCCCGCGCCGGTGGCAGCGTCTGTGCAAGTTGCACACGCGAAGCGAACCGGTTCTCTTGTGTGGCGTCACATGATCAAAATATTTTCCCCTTTGCCGCTGCCAGAAGCTATCTATTGCTTTTCAACAACCTCGGCGCTCGGGCAGCGCGCCAGGCGCTCCTCCCGGCCGCGGGATGCCCCGGCCCTCACCGGTGCGGCCGGCAGCTGCGGGCGACGCGTTTGTGTCCAGCGGTGGCCCTCTGCGTCCCTCAGCTGCCCTGGGGAGGAGGTTTTCTCTGCCTTCACGTCTAAGAAGCAGCACCGTGTGGAGTATTTCTAGCATTTCAAGTGGCACTTATTTTACGTTAAAATTTTTTGCTAGTAAAGGGATACGGCGTTTGCTTGTCTTGTGTGTTACGTTTTGGTTTACAATATATGTATTTTTTCTTCTAAATCCCGAAGCTAACACACATCCCTTGTGATAGCCCCCTCCTTCCAGCCTGGCACAGAGCCGGTTTTCCTACTAACAAACTGTAGGAGCTACTAATTCAGCAACATTTCTGAGATTTTTAACTTTCTGCAGAATGCTCTTTTTGTTGTTGAACATGTGGTATGCAAATACAAATGGAAATAGTGCTAGGGAGTATTTTGTTGTGGGTTTTTTTTAAGTATTAAAAACAGATTTTGCTTTTCTAATAAACCCCATAACCAGACCTTTTAATGTTTTGATATAAATAGCAATTACACTAAGTGAGATCCAACCACAACTAAAAAAATACCATTTAAAATCATTCAGAAGAAAAGTTCCCAACTTAATTGAGCTTTTCCTTTAAAGAGCAGGGGCTGATTGGGCAGCAGCGTCTGAAACAAAGTGTCTCGAATTTTAGAACAGTGTTCTTGAAGTGGTCGAAGTGCTGGAGTAAAGGCCAATATTTAAAGATTTTCGCAAGAATTAGCTAGGAATCTAAAGGCTTCTTCAGCCTAAGCCATTGAGAGCTTTATGTGTGATTGCTGATGGCAATCAGAACATTTTCTGGATTAATTGAGACCCTTGAAAAGTTTTAGATTTAGGTACATGGACTGGTTCTTTCATATACTAGGATATTTAGAGATTTGGTTGTTCACAGGAAGTTTGCTAAATGCAGTTGTTTGAACAAGCGGTGGAGAGGGATTCTCTGTCCCAGGAAGACTTTGCCTAGCTAGCCACACATTCCTCCTTTTAGTACTTCAGCTCATTTCAATAATAATAGCAACAGTAACCATGCACTTTCTCATTAAGAGGAAGGTTGAGGAAGGCCTGAGTGAGCTGTTACTTTGCTGGGATGTAGTTGACAGGATGGTGGATGCAGTTTTCTGCCTGTTCTGCAGATACTAATGTTGTTATGTGTCAGCTCTGATGTGTGATGCGGTTGCTCCAACACTCTTCCTCTGTATTTTCCCCTTCAGTGAGTGAAAGATTTATTTGTGGGTTATTTACATCTATGTAATTTCTTTTCTTCCCAAAGTCATAGTACTTTGTTTTATACAAATGTCATAATCTCTTTTTGCTCCTTTGTCTCGTGGTACTTCTTTTTCTTTCTTAAAATGTCTTTCTCACTTTCCAAGTCATTGGAGTGACAGAAAAGTCATCCTTACTATCTTCTGCAATTTTAACAGTTGTGCAAGAATGATTAGTGTGACTGTACAGCCACCGAGAAAACAGCTTTTGAGTGATCCAGGTACCCATCCGTCTGACTTGTGTTTCCTCCGTCCCTCTAACTTGTATTTGCTCCTCTGTCCTCCAAGTTGACAGAAGTGATTGGGCAAAGAGTGGCTGCAGGGAAGGTGTCTTCACTATCCAGCTTCCTGTGCAGGCTCTCCTAGTGACTAGAGGTCAAGTTACATTTAAGAGAAAGAAGAAAGAAGCCACTAAATAGCCAACCAAGCAAGCCTCCAAATCCTGGCAAGACTTGACAGTATAATAGTAAAAATTGTACAAGTAGTTATCTATGCTGATTATCTATGTACGAGTAGTACAGTTGTACGAGTAGTTATCTAGTAGTTATCTGTGGTGCTGGTATTTTTGGTTTGGGTTCCTCTATTGCTGATCTTCTAAGCAGTAGCAGACTTAAAGGAGGGAAACAAACAAAGGAATCAAAACCAAGCTGAAATGTAAATGTTGATGTGCATATTTTTTTTACTTGGAATGGTGGGTGTGATTAAATATATATATATATATATATATTTGCACAAAGATATTTGAAAAGATGTCTGCATGAAAATTCAAGTGTGCTGTCGCTGTACTTGTGGAAAGTGTAGAAAAGACTGGAGCTGAGGAAGGGGAACACTTGGCAAATGATTATCCAAATTAAGTAGTGACGTGGTGTACTAGATACGTTCTGTGCAGTTTTGTAGTACTTGATACTTCATCTCATAGATTTTCGTTCCTTTTAATTCTCCTCAGAAGATTGGGGGTATAGAGAGCTGCCAGCAATGGTTGGTTGTTATTCCACAGTGGCATATTTTATTTGAGGGAATGTATTTTATGAAGATGGTGAATGAAGCCTGTTTAAAAAGTGAGTTAAGGTTCCATTGTTCTAGGAGAATACCTTAGTAATTCAAGAAGGAAATGAAGCCAGTTTCTTCTTGTATGATAATTTCCAAATCCTGGTTCTTTGCCTCTAAAAAGAGTTAGATGTTTATTTGCAATAATCTTGTTTCCTGGAAAAAACCCACAGTGTCTGATTTACCCACTGTGTTTCTTTTCTCTACTCCTACTTTTTAACATTCAGTTTAAATTCTTCCTTTGCTTGTGGCTGATGCCCTCCTTGAAGAGATGGAGGAAGAAAGTAGATGCTTTTTCATAGAGGCTGCAGCTAGTCATGGCATCGTAATGGAAGGTTCAAATATTTATGACTTCTGATGACATTTTTACTTTCTCGAAATTCTTGATTTCAGATATGGTTGTCTGTCTTACTTGAGCAAATTGTCTCAGCCAGTGTGCCAAAAGTAGGAAGAATTCAATTCTCCTCTCCAGAAGTGGGTTTATATCTGTCCAAAGAGACAATGAACATGACGTGGGGGAGGGGGTGTTTCCCATTTTTTTTCCCCCAAATGTTTGATACTGAGCATTCAGTAACATGTTTTGTTTGTAATTCTTAGATTAATTCTTGGGAATAAGCAGCAAATATTTTTTTTAATTGAGTTCAGTCTATGTACATTGATCAGAAGGTCCACGTGGGTATTCCTCAGAAAGACAGTTTTTTGTCCTTGGCTTTTGAGGATCACTGGCTGAAACAAAGAGCAAATTAGCAGGAGAAAGGCTGTAACACATAAATGCACAGAGAAATACATGTTGAACCAAATGGATGTCTGCTTTTTATGTAGATACCAAGCCAGAATTTCTCTTGGGAGAACTGAAGAAAACTTGGAAATCTAATTTGTTTATTTCTGCATTTTTCAGTAGCCTTTTGTTACACTCCTTGATTACTCTTTTATCCAGTTTTGTGTTGCTAAAAGATCTTGCACCACTGTGGGAGTCTGATGGTTGTCTGAAGCTGATCTAAGGCTTCACTTCTGCTGTAAAGACCAGTCCCCGCCTTTTTATCAGTTCCCTGCTGCTTCCCTTGTGTCATAAGGTGAGTCGCATCAGCTCGAAGATTTGTCTGAAAACTAATCCTGCCAAACAAGACCTGTGGATGTTTAGCTTTCAGCCAGATCGTTGAGCAGATCTGACTTGCAGCATAATCTTTGCAGCACAGAGGTAAGGCAAGGGACAATATGGCCAGTGCGACTGAAGGTGGGCATCAGGCCATGAGGTGGTGGTGCAGGCTTCTGTCAGCCTAAACTCCTCACTGCATTGCCTCTCGAGTGTAAAATTAGTCTATAAATAATGACAGGCAATTTCTTAACATTTCTCTGGGGCAGAGAGTCACTGTTACCCCTCTCTTAAAAGGAGAGAAGCTGAGGCAGAGAGTAATTTTTTTCCCCCCCAAGGATGATGATTATACAGAATGCATTGGTTGCAGTGGCCAAATAAGCTGTGAGTATCTTTGAAAAACTAGATTTCAAGGGTGGAACTCATCTAACCATATGTACCGTAGGCATTTGTACCTGATCTTTTTGTGTATCTCTGGTGCAAAAAAATAGTCAGATCTTCATGTGAATCATCTCATCCTAAAGAAAATGTGTAATGCCATTCTAATGAATCATGCTCCAAAAGTTTCATGGTTTTCCCCTGACTCTAAAGAAAGTCTAAGCTGATAAGCTTAGGTGTTGATGTCGAAGGGCAGGTGAAATTAATTCCTTCCACTGTTTATATTTTTTTTCACACAGGCAAATGACTCCAGACTTCTGTTGGAGTTCTGGACTTAGCTTCCTCTCCTTGTCTTGCTAACCTGTTGGAACTAAGGGTTTTCATACCCATTTCCACTTAGGCTTGACACATTTCTGTTTTGTTGTCCTTTGTATAATGCCTATTCAGAAGGTTTTTTTGCTGCCGATTTTCTTTTGGTATGTCAAATTTTTGCATGTAAGAACTGTCAGTATTGTTTATTTTTGCCCAGCATATTTGCAGACATACTGGCATACTGGCAAATTTGAAAATACCAGGATGAATTTCCAGATCAGGTGACCTTCATGCTTAGGTATGCAATTTCCTTTGTGAAGAGATGCAAGCTTTTGATTTGGAAATAGGGCAGCAGTTTTGTTGTGTAGATGCGACTTCACAGTCCACTGAAAACTCCTTACCCGTTGCGGGCACTTCAGCTGCAGTGAAGTGGGCACCTCTGGGAAGGAGCTTCCCTGCTGTGGTGGTCCTCCTCGCCCAGCACTGGTGCTCCCAGGCTCCATGTTCCCCCCAGTTTTTGCTCCCAGGGCTCTCTCTGTGGGGCATCGTGCAGAGCAGCAAACCCGGCGAGCGCTTTGGAGGGCTGAGGGGCTGTGCTGGGCATGGGGATTTAGGAAGGGGCAGCCCTGTCAGGAGATCTCTGCCACCAAGAGAGACAGTGGTTGCGGAAGCAAACAAGGTGTGTTCTGAATGTTACGAATGTATTCCAAGGTGACGAAACATGGTGTTTCGCTGAGGGATGAAATTGTTTAGGACAAAAGGAAACACAGGGATGCCCATCCTGCGTAGAACTCTTCTTGGCAGTATCATGTTTTCAGAATGGTTAAAGAGGAAAAAGCACAATTTGCTAATGAGATTGACCTGTGCATCGTGAAAAATGGCTACCATAATCCTTAATTATCTCTAGGCTCACTTAGCCTTTCTTAGTAAAGTATTTGAAATACCCAAAGTGAAGTATTATTGTGATTAATAATTTCACTGGTACCTTTGTAGTAGCATGTCAGTGCTTTCAGCTTTTTGGAGGCTGGCACGACCGTATTTTTGTTTGCGTCCTTTTTAAGAGATCTTTCTCACAAAGGGCGGCACTTTATTTGGCTTAGGCTTAGGTTTCTGAGTTAAGTATCCTCTGAAAAGTTGCTTGTTTTCAAAAGATTCTGAGGAGTCTTTTGCAGTTTTAAAGTCTGCATCTCTTTTTCAGTTCTCTCTTGTAATTTGAAGTTCCAACAAGTGGCATGATTTTCAGATGTACTGTTTTCCCCCCAGTGTGTACAGGGGGAGGGGGAGGAGGAAGCATGACTTCCTCAAGGTTGACTGAAATGTTTTAACTTCTATAGCAAATGAGGTGAGAATGAAATTGTCAGAAGGATAGAGACTAAATTATTGAAGCACTTGACTGTTTAAAGTGGCTGGGGATGTACTATAAAAGGTGCGAGTCTAACAGTCAAATGTGTAAACAGCACCTTATTCCTTCCTTGTACCTGATTTCTCACTACTTGCTTTATATGGGAGCCTAAACCAGTGTGGGAGATATCGCAGCCATTCTCAAAGTGTTAGTTTACAGTGCCTCCACCAGAAGAACAATCTATTACCATATAGAATAGCAGAGAGAAAAGCATTTTCAAGGAAGATTAATTGAAGTAATTCATCACTTTAAAATGAAAAAGGTGCATCAAACAAAAATAAAAGCTAAGTATTTTATGTGCCTCTATTGGAATTTGATAACCATTTGTTTTGCTGGAAAATATATGTGGACTGGGCATCTAGTGCTTGTCTACACAGTACAACTGTGTGCTGTAATTATATGCTATAATTACACCAATATAACTCCCTATGGAGACACTCTTATACCAGAATAAGAGTTTTTATGGTTTATCTTACTCTGCTTCCAAACCACATAAGCTTAAGAGGGAAAGGGTACTCTTATGCTGGAGAAAGTTTCCACACTGAGATAGTTATATTGGTATAATTATGCATTTTTTTACTTCAGTGTAGACAAGTCCCTTGTGCCTTTTCAGCTTTGAACTTTAGTTAAGAATTTCTTAGTTGTGGTAAGTGTCTAAGCATTTTTATAGTGTATTTTTATAATGGGACTTGGGTATTTAAACCAATTACTTAGGCCAATTAACAGCTTCCTGGGTTGTGGATAACAATAGGATATGAAAAGGGATTCATGTTCCTAGCTGCTTGGATATATCTGCATTTCCCTTCTCCGCCCCCCCCACCCCCATGATTTTACCCGTATTCGGTGTCCAGCACAACAGGTGGAATAGCGTGTGCCTGTGTAATGAGTTCTGTGCTGGACACTTTTTGTCTGTTGTTTCTCATTATTCCTTGAGTTTTGTCGTGCTGTGGCTCTAATTGCATGTATCTCCCTGGATCACAGAAAGAAGCTTCCTTGTTGAAGTTGAAAAAACTGCTTCCAAAAATGTTAATTGTTTGGAGAATTGCTGGAATTTTTTGATCTTTACACAAGACAGGACCATACTTGACTTGCTTAGGCACAAGTTGTGCAAGGAGCAACTCAAATGGGATTCAGAGGAAGGAAAAGGTGCAGGAACCCTTTTGGTATGCACTGTAATCAGAAGGGTGATGATGTGTTTGGTAGGGGTGATGTCCCTTGCCTGCTTCAGTCAAAGGGGGGTACCTAGAAAGAGGTATTCACATGGATGGTGCTTTGAAGTTGGCCATCTTCTCTGGTTCTCTTCTGCCCATATCTCCTTTGGTGCTTAGCACGCAGCTCATCTCATCCTTACTTTCACACCTCCCCAAAACCAAGAATATGTAAACATTTTTTACAGTCTTTTCTTCGCAGTTTCTGTAAATATCAACATAAATTACTTAGAAACAGTTTTTCTTTGGTATCTTTTTTACTCCTTATGAAAAGACTGGTTTGAGTCACATACCTCTTTTTATTCCCTTATTTTCTTTTTTCAGTGTGTTTAGTATGTTTGTAGTGTTGTAATGTCCATGTGGTCTAGTTTTGCTGCAAATTGAGAATTATGACTTGAAATGAAAAATTGCAGAAATGGGAGAAGCCTTATAATAAAATAGTGATGATGTAATAAACTCCAAATCATAGAAGAGCAGAACTTGAAGTGACATCAAGAGGTCATTTAATCTATCCGTCAGCTCTGAGACAGGATAAGGCAGACCTAACATTCACGGCAGATGTTCATCTGTCCTGTAGTAGTAACAGACTGAGCAAAAAAGAATTATTTATACTTACTCTTTCCCCTTCTCTCCCCAAAGCTTTGCGCAAGCTGAACTTTACATAGAATTGTTGTGAGAGGATATATGGATTCCTTCAGGATTATTTCCAGTTTCTGAGTTACTTCTGTTTTTTGGAGACTCTGTGTTTCAGTCAAAATAGTCTAATGAAGTTTGTGTATTTTTGAGTGTAATATCCCATTTCAATTTTATCTGGCTGTCTGTTGTTCAGGTGTATTTCTTCCTGAAAGGATTTTTTTTTTGTGTGTTGGCTTTGTAACCAGTGTCTCCTCTTCTTTGGCATTGAGCAGTTTAGTTTAAAAATGTGTAGCATTTCATTTTCATACTTGACAGTATTTCTGGTGTGTAATCAGTTTCAGTTTTCCTTTTTTTATTCAATTTCTTTTTGCATGAAAGAGCTGAGCAGAAAAAAGAAAAACAACTGTGGGTAGGAGTGTAGAAGTGAGAAGGGGAAGAATGTGTTCAGGAGTTGATAGTACTCAGCGGAAGAGCTGGGTTTAGCTGGAATATCAGGTTAGATATGAAGTGAACAGTGTGGCCTTGAGTAAAGATTTATGTTCTTTGAAGAATAAAGGGAACATATGTTTCAGAATTTTATGTGTGGTATCTGCAGCTCTTTAATCTAAACTGAAGGTTGCAAATGGATGTCAGATGAATAGCATCTTTCTAAATTGAACAATACCTGAAATTGGAATTGCAGATACCTTGTTGCTTAAATGAGTCTTTGGGTTTGTTTTCTTCATTTTGCCTTTTGGTTATGTCAGCTGAAGAACATCTGTCTTTGCTGCTAAATGACCTCTTCTGACTAGGCCAAGTGATATTGACTGAGTGAACTTCTTGAGCCCTCAACAGCTGCAGGAAGGTGCTGATGTAAGTTGCCGCCTTGGAGAAGGTTTAGATGTAAATATACTCAAATAGCTGTTGTCCCCAGAAATAGCTTACTTAGGCTTACAGAAAAGATTGCTTGTACCTGTGCTGCTTCGGTGTTTATGAAGGTAGTGATTCCCTTCTCTTTCCTTCCAATCTAAATCTGATTGTTAATTTTACTTTTCTTCTAGATTTAGTAATTTTAGGAAGTTTGGAATACTCTGTTTTGGGCTGTGCCCAGAGAGGGCTCATTAATCCTGAAGATCCTCTAACAAATGAAGAAGTTTCTTTGAAGTGCATTTAGAAAGCTGTGTTGGTGTTTTTACATGACAGCTGATGTGGGCTCTCTTAAGGACTGGAAAATAAGAGGTGGGGATAGAAGTGGGTAGAAGCCAAGAGTTTTCAGGCAGAGAGAATTTGAAAATATAATGGTTTCTGCTGTGGGAGAGAGAAGGCAGTTCTATGAATACGGCATAATCAGGCTTCCTGTTAAATAATTTTTTTTTGGATGAGAAATACTGAAGAATTGGATCAGCTTTCCTGCTTTCATGTTTCTCAGACCAGATACGCCTCACGTGCTGATTTTTAATTTGATTTTAAATGGTGTGATATTAAAAGAAAATTATGATCATGCATCGGAAACACATGTGTTCTTTGTATAGAAACTGAGAGTTCTGGATAGTAGTTATACTAAAACTATGCATTTAATTCTGAACATTGTATATGATTTGTTGCAGAGGTGTTCATTGCCATGATTAATCCTACTTCTTTTTTTCTGCACTTACCTCTGTGTGTATTTTATATGGGTGTTTGAGCTGAGATGCTGTGGGATGTTTCATAGTCTGCCAGGATTTGTGGAAGAATTTGTCCCATTTGTTGTGATTGCAAGAAGAGTTATGAAGACTTAGTGATTTCTGCCAGTTTAGAGATATAGGTGAAGGCTCTAGAGTAAACCAGGATTTGACTTGGTTTAAACCCATGTCTGACTGTTTTGACCCTGTGTGAGCCACAGCGAACTTTGTATTAACATTGACATACGTTTTTTGGAGGTCTTTTCTCTAAATGTGTTCGGAAGTCGTTCCCAAATTTCTGCAACATTTTAAGTTTGTTTGAAACACGTAGGAATTAGATCTGATTATTTTAAAGTCAGCATAGCTTTAAAATCATAATAACAGAAAGTTATTTTGCTTTCAAAATATTTGTATAAATGCATATATGTTGATCGAATTTTTTTTGGTAGAAATTAAAATTTAAAGATGAACGGATCCCTTAATACTAGGAGTTTTTACATGCTATGGTTGTTTCAGTACAGCTGCTACATGCCATGTGCACTAGTATTTCTAGAATTACTTGCAGGGTGGTACCACCATCACCTTCAAAGTGAAATTTACAACTCCTCTAGTCTTTGTCCTTTTAATTCTAAAATCCAGATGAAGTGCAATCCCAGGAGTGTTGTTTTGCTGTTGCAATGTAGTCCTTTTCAGATGATACATGATTTAGTTGGAAACAAATTAGCAGCTATGAATGCCTAAAGAAAGCAATTTAATAAACAAGATTTTTGTAAGACCTAATCAGAATTGTAAAATGATACTTGGGAATCAGTTACATTATACAATAGAGCGAGTGTCAATGTGGGCATGTGTGTGGATTCATGGTTTCTAGTCACACTGTTCTCTCAAGTGACACAAGGGTTTCAACCCTCAGTTTACTGTTTCTTCTAATTTATAACCTTAACTATTAAATGTTTTCAGTCAATAATGAAAATTCCCACTCAACAGTAATTTGTTCTGGTGATTGATTTTAATTTTTATTTTAACTATTGACTCTCCCTCGTCCCCCCACCATTTTCTAATGCTTTAAATGACCTGTTACTGGTGAATTTTTGTTTGTTTTGCACCTGCCCAGGAAGTTAATTCCATGTTGCTGACAGTGTCTGTGTTGATGAGAAAGGTCATTATACATGCAAAATAATCACAGGCAGGTACTCACCAAAATTCTATTGCTCCAGCTCCACAATATGGGTGTATAGCTCCAGATTCATTATCTGTTTGTAGCAGGCCCTTGGGCTGAGCTGACGCTGCTGGTATGTCTCTAACTGGGATGCTTTATTTTAGCCATGTTCAACCAGTGTGATACAGAGATCATTATGGAATGATGTTAAAAAAAGATTAACTGGTTTGTTTCCAGGTAGCTTAAAATTTTGCACTATTTGCAACCAAGTTTTTTCAGCCTCTACAGGAAGCAGTTTTAATATAGAAAATATGTTACAAGAGAAGTTTCTTGGCAGTTGAAGAAGTGACAGGGCTTCTGTTATAGAGCTAAGTTTGCTTTCCAATTACCCTGATGCTAAATATATCCTTTTAGGAATTCTGCATATATTGGCTCTAGCTAGGGGATTTCCCCTGTTTTCTTATCTTAATTAAAACCATTTTTTACGTATTAAAAAAAAAAAAAGTTAGGCTTGAAAAGAGAAGACTCTGGATGAATCAGTAAACTACCTGCTAGGAAGCTAGAAACCAACAGATAGAGAAAATCAGTGCTTTACACTGCTTTTTAGTGTCCCAATCTGCTATCCCCTGTTGAAAGTAGGGTGATTGATTCTTTCCTTTTTCTGAGCTGTTGCTGGTGTGGCAGTAGGATATAGCTTAAAACTCTGGCAACTATTCCTCAGTGTGGACAGAACTTTCTGAACCTCCCTTAGCTGAAATTCCATGTTGTGGCTATGAAAAAGGAAACAAACTAATTGCTTTTGTGTGTCTGGTGAAGTTTTCCATTCTTTTACTCTTCTATGCATCTTTATTTCAGTCACCTATCAATTTTGTCAATTACGTTTGTTTTGGTGTCCCCCTGTCCATGTCTCCTCCCCTCCTCCCCAGTTTTATTCATCATGAACTCAGTCGTCTGCAAAAAGGGAAGAAAATAGCATAAAGCCACTCAAGTGGCGGAGCACTTTGCAGAGAGGTATTTGACAGTAGTTAGGGATGAGAGTAAGAACTGGGGCGTAGAAGAGAAAAGGGGCTTTGTTGTCTAGAGTATCTGCTAGGTTCTGGTGTTACCTGGACTCAGATTTATTCTGGAATTGCTCTGGTAAGGTCAGTTACAAATACCAGGAGTAAGTATAATTCAGTTTTTGAAGAGTTGTCATTTGCTTTTTTTTGGAAATAGTGTAATCTCAGAACATGGCCTAGAAATTTTACTTTTGCTTCATTCATGAGCACTTGATGAAATCTAGTGTATAAGGCTGAATTTGAGCAATTGAGGGGCTTATTTTTGAGCTTGTCGTAGAAATAGGTGATCTTTTTCAAAGGCATTAATACTGTTCCAAGTGATCTAGCAGCAGAAATTTAAAGGGTTTTTTGGGGTTTTTTGTTGTTGTTGTTTTTGTTTTGTTTTTTGGGGTTTTGTTTTGTTGTTGTTGTTGGGTTTTTTGTTTGTTTGTTTTTCCCTTCTTTTTAAGATACTTCCAGGGACCTTTTTTCTTTGGAATGTAGGTTTCTGAAAGTTTAGAGTACCTTGTTGCAGCCTATTCTCCTTTTCAACATCTTCTAGAGGTTTGGGCATTTTTCTTCCTGTAGCCTACCCTTCCCAACTCCTAGTCCTCTTTCTTGTTGCCTAATAACTGACATCAGTCTCCCCAAAGTCCTCATGTCTCTTTCCTTGTTAAAAGAGCACGTAACACTTGATGTTATGAGAGTGAAAACCCAGTCACAGGAAGGTGAAGTGTTGTGCTCATGTTTGCATATCAGGTCAGCTGCTGAGCCAGGAATAGAAGTCCTGTCTCATGACTCAGTGCCCTAACCGCTGGCCTGAGCCGCCTCTCCAGAGCCCCGGTCTTTTCCAAGAATATAGTAGCGATGGGTATAGGAGTAACTACAGCAAATATAGGAGCTTTGCTTCCCACTGTGGCAGGGCTCCAAGGCTTATACACAGCTTAAAAGACAAGGGGAGAAAAAAAAGCTTTCTAAAGGAGCTCCTAGATAAGTTCTGTAAAGTTATGGTTTGCTTTGCTTTGTTTAAAAACAGCAGCCAAAAAAAAAAAACACCAATGTAATTGAAAATAGCTTTCCAGAAGGTTTAGGATGTGGAAAAAAGTTCCATGTGTTTGAAAGTCAAACTTTGCTCTACAAATAACCTTAAGAGCGGCCTGTGATTAAATCTTTTGTATATTCAACAACAAACTCATTTTATGCAACCGCAACTATGATAAAATTGAATTAAATGAACCTGCCTCTAAGAAAAGATACTGAATAGCTGAGTAGCGCATTATTCAATGAATGGAAAACGGGGAGGCTGGCTGAAACTGCTGGGAAATGATTTTAACATTCTATCGGGCTAAAGAGCAATTCTGTGAAATCACTGTATTTGTTTCCCCCCTACCTCCCCGCCCTCATTTTTTAAATAGCAGTGCTCTTCATACTGTCAGAATTCAGTGTTGTGACACCCCTACTCAAAAGTTATGACAGCAGTGTAATGACAGCTACTGCCTCTTGAGAATCAATCAGGCAATTAATTTTGTAAATGAAATGCTGATTATACAAAGCTTCACATGAGAGGCCCAGTGATTAAAATCAATTTAACAAATTGTTTCAGGTGGGACTTGATTAATAATTTGCCATAAATGCTGAGGATATATGACCAGCATACCTTTTTGTGTGTGTGTGTGTGTTAATATAGAACTATATATATCGCTGGGAGTGGAAAAAATCTGCAGCTAACTGTATGTACTTTTGGCTTGTGACCTAGATGTGATTGGTTATACCTTTTTGTGGGCACTCTGTCATCCCCAGTGTCCACAATGTCACTTTCTCAGCTAGCATTCTCTCTGGCAATTAAATACATCTAGCTTTTAATTTTATTTCTGTGAGTTAAGCCAAGTGAGTTGAAAAAGTGTATTCAGATCCACTTGAATATTAATTTTAGAAAGTTTTTTCTTCAAAATTTAAAGTGGATGTGGGATTTTTTTCCATTTACATCTCTCCCCCCAGCCCCGGTCACTTATATTTAGGACGTTGTGCATTTTCCCTCTCTTACTGCAATACTTCTCTGCGGGCAGCCTTCCTGCAGAGCTCCCCTCGTTCCACTCAGGGCAGTGCTCTATTCCTTGGCTGACAGACACTATTTTTAGTACATCCTTTTCTGTCCATCTAACGCCGTGTTTGTGTAAGAGCTGTACAAAGTAGGTAAGGGTTTTTTTTTTTCCTGAGTTCCAGATGGCAGCCATGCACAGGGAGTGAAGGTGTTTACTTGTCTAGGAAACTGAGAACCTCATTGCCAGACAAAATAGAAATAACTGGTATTCTGGGTGGGGATTTGCTTTTTTTAACTTAGTTTTCTGGGTTCATGAATGGATTTTCTCTTCCTTGTTGGGCCAGAGCCTTGGCTACTGAGGAGGCCTTAAAGCTTTGAGACATCCGCTGGTAAATCTAGCCTGAGAACTTTAGGTTGCTATTTTCCGTGCTATCTGCCTTGCTCTCTTGCTGGTGGTTGCCCTTTTAACAGTAGAAATGCCAGACTGAGAGCTCTGCCCATGTCTGACCGTGCTCCAGTGCCAAAGCTGTTGTATTGGTGCAAAACCATCCAACACAGGCAGTTCTAAGTTCAGACTGGACTGTGGATGGAAGTAGCCAAAGCATGGTCACAATGTGGCAGCACATAGGAGAAGCAGCTGGAATGAGTGACCTGTTGTGCAACTGCAGGTAAGTTTGCTAGAAGACATTTTAAAGAACCTCTCAATTTTGCTGCACTAAAAATTGCTGCAAACTTGTTGAGGAGGGGAGTAGAGCTTCTGCATGCCTAAAGAAAAGTGGTCTTCTTTGTAGGGTCATCCCAAGTTGGAGAAAACAAATCTAAAGACAAGATTCCTGTCTAAAATTCCTGAGTGCTTCCTGGAAGAAGTTTGATATTAGGAAAGTGGGTTACAGGAGAAGACTGAATGTTCAGGTGTGATGAGGACAGATGACACACATTAAGCTGACTTCAGAGTAACTATTGTCTGTCAGTAGCTGGCAATGACAAAGGCAACTGGAGGGGCAGCAGTTCTGAGCTATATATCCATGTGAACTTGTCAGAAACGCAGGATTGTTTTGGCCATCAGCTGTGTTAATGTGTGTAATTGCTTCTTGATGCTGTCTTAACCTTTGCATGCACTTGTAGTGCAGCTGAAGAGGTTAGTTTTGTACACTTCATTAAAAACAGGTTTCTTTTCTTTGCTATGTTTGTTGTGATTTAGGCTTTCAGTAGTTGTTTAGTTTTATCTGTATGCAAAATTATAAATAGAGAATGGCTGATACACAGACTTTACAGGTTTTGGGTTGTGTGTGTTGAAGAGGACTCAGAAGAAGGCTGAAAAACAGTATATCCTTCTTCCTCACCCTGCAGAAACAGTTGCTTGTCTAAATTATTTTTAAATGTTCTAGGCAAGTAGTAGTTGATTCTTTGCGGGGCATAGCTTTGATTTTTTTTTTTTCCTTTCGCCTTGTTAATTAGTTACTTTCTGTTTTGAGTGGGAAATAATCTTTCGGATATCTCCCTGCAGCTGAAGTCAGACAGTATGCAGAGCCTTTAAGACAAGGAAAATAGCTATTTACGTTAAAACTCTGCTAGTGTATGCTTCTTCATTTACTGATTTTCTTTCATGATAGGCTTATGTTGAACTCAGCTTTTTTGTTTTTTGCCTATTACTTACTGTGTTTGTGCAACTGCCTTTTTTAATTAAAATTTTAGTAAAACAGACAGTAGATTTCCTATTTCAAAAAAATAGGGAGCGTGTTTGCTAGTCACCTCTCAGACTGTATTATTAATGTCAGAATTTAATGCTATACATTTGTACTTTTTAAATAGCTGCTTGCAACTTTCTTAAATGGTTATTGAAACACGTGATGAGAGTTGTTTTGATACTCCCTCTTTTGTCACGTAAAAATGTTGGCTGGGGCGTCCTTGTACATGTTCATACAAATGATGACATTATCTAGAAGTGGATTATCTTTTCTGCAGTTCCATCTTCATGCCAGCTGTGTCATTGTATTATAGTGAATACTTCTGATTATCTTTAGTGATAAATTTGTGACTTGGTGCCTGACATAGAGTTGAGAGCTCCATGCCCATCTTCCTTGGAATATCGGTAACTGATTGTCAGCTGTCCTTATTTATAATGAGGTTTCAAGGCTTTGGTTTCTATACAGCGATGGGTTTTCTCTTCTTTTTTCCCCCTTTTTTTTTTAATATGGAGACAGAAGCTTTGGCTGCAGATCAATGAATAAACAAAGAGTTATTGTATTCATAGCTCTAGGAGTTTGAGGGGAAGCCTACTTGAGAGTGCTGAGTTCATGTTGTTTTGTTAGAGAGGCACAAATGATGGAGCATTACTTGGGGTGCTCTGTGGCTTATAGTTGCTTTAAATCACTGTGTTTGCTGTTGTCAGCCAAACCAATGCCTATTTCAATTTTTTTTTTGTTTAAACAAACAAAAAAGAACACTTTCACTTGAAAAGTAGTTACATCTCTCATGTAAACACTTTTGTCTTCTAGTGAATTGCTCTGTCTGCCTTGTAGAAAAGAGCACTACCTGAATGAGATTCACATCTAAATCCCATTGTGACCTTATTAAAGTGTCTCCCACTCCTCCCTGTCTTGAGATTTCAGTGGTGGGGGTCTTTGTGGCATCTTTAAATGGAAATATTAGTTATATTAGTATTATATAGTCTAATATTATATACTAATATTAGAAATATTAGTATTTTGGGACAGTGACTGGTGTTGTTCATATTCATAAATACCATTCAAATAAACATTTTGTTGTTAAAAGTGAAACACTACTTGATAACTTAGTATCAATGCTATATATATATATATATATATATATATATATATATATATGCCTTAAAAGTAAGAGCTGATTTTGGTCGGACTGCTTCTCCAGTTATTCTCTTGTGCAAGCTGCCTCAGATCTGAATGTAGATGAGGTAACTTGGAAGACACTGGTAAAATTACTAAAGAAAATGGTAGTGTATTTTTCTCTCACTTTAGAAAAGGCAAAATTGAATCTCAAGGTACTTCAGGATGAGGTGATTTATATGATTGTTTTGGATGGGAGGAGAGCAGAAGTGATGGTGATGCCAAGTTTACAAGTAGGTGTAGAATATTAATTTTTTCACTTCTGCAAATAGAAGGAATGTTGAGTTTATGTATTCTTTTACACAAAACATTGAAGAAAGGAGCAGTTAAGAGGAAAAGTTTTTCAGTTACTATTTGAAAGTAGTGTAGGCTTTTCAGTGTCCTACCCTAATGGTCGTATTGTCAATCTAAAGACTGGGAATGAAACCTTGACCCTGTTAAAATCATAAGCAAACCTTCCACTGGGTGTTTTAAGGTGCTCATGAAGCACATAATAGGCAGGAACTCTTATGAAATGCTCTGTTCTCACAAAGCATCATAGTACATGTGCAAATGAATCTGATACTGACACGAGATAGGCACTATAATAAAGGGGTTATAAATTATAGTATTTCTGTGGACTGAAGCAAAGAACAAGACTGAGATATTTTGAGGAACTGCAGATCTACTCAAAGTTTTAATGAAGTGCAGAAATGAAGAGGGGGTGCGGAATCAAGCGAAATGCCGAATCTATCTAGGCTTGCCTAGAATATGGCGGTGAAAAATATCATGAGCAAACACTAGATAAACTGGCAAATGATAATGTGTGTATTAGGAGTAAAATAGCACTAGAGAAAAATTGGACTATTCTGTAAAGGCAGGAAAAGAAACAAATGGATATTGGTTACTACAGTGACACTAAAATAAAATCTAGTAAGTAATTAAAACTTTACACTACAGCATGTAATAGAATTAAATAAAGGCATGGAAGATGTGAAAATACACAACCATTCATAGTCAAACATGCGCTCTGGGTTTTAGAGGAATGTGATGCAGTTAGAGCAATGCTGTCGTTTTTGGTAAATGTTAGAGAGCACTTGTGGAGGGGTTGGGTTATGATCCCTATGGCATAAAGAGGTTGATACTTCTCATAATCATCCTGTCGCTGAAAACTTGTCTTTATAAACTGTTGGAACTGATGTTAGAGAAAATATTGGAACTTAATAAATGTTGAAGGAACCTTTAGATAAGATTATAATATGTATGTCTCAATGAACAACTTTAAATAAGTTTTCGAAGTATCATGAATGAAAGTCTTGCTATGAGAATGACAGCAGAAAGTCTACAAGAATGATACGGCTAAAAACTGTGTATGCATTAAAGGTGGAAAAAGTTACATTGAAATTTTTACCTTCACTGTAAAGGGGGACAGTACTTGACGCGCAGCTCTTTTTTCTTCCTGTTAAATGTGTGGCTCCACGTCTTTCTCACCATACAGTGTTCTGAAGACAAAATCTGTCTTTTTGTTAGAGAGTTTTCAGTGATACTGATCACGGACATACTAAATTCTAAAATTGGTTCTTTGTTGAAAAAATGATGGGGCTTTTTTGTTCATTTTTGGGGTTGGATTTTTTTTTCCCCTTTTCATTTTTGCACAAGGGAAACTGAGGCATTGTTGTAGGAAGTTTGGCCTGGTTTTGATGGCTGTAGGTTAAATTTTTTGAAACACACAGTTTCTGGAAAGACTTTCAGAGCACATTGATCATCAAATTCAAAAGTTGTGGCAGTTGTGGATATGCAGCATTTCCTTCAATTTAAGCCCCATGATTTCAAGTCAGGATGCATTAATTGGGTAAATTTTGAAATTTTTTTTGGTTTAGTGAAGAAGTGTGGCAGATGCAAAGGTAGAGTCCATTTCTGCTGAGGAGCAGACAGCTACTTTAGATGGTAAGACAATTGTCTCCTTCACTCGCTACCCGTATGTAAATGAAGCCCCTGCTCCTATAGCTCACACTGCCCCTTCACTGCCCTGTGCTGGGTGGATACCTAGAGCAGGCACATCTGCTGCCTGTCAGGTTTGAAGTGTGACTTTGGGTTTAAAGACAGCTATATCTGTGAAGGAGATGTGCTTAATGTTGCAAGGGCAAACTTAATTCCAAGAGCTCTCAACTTCTGCAGTAATAGTCTTTCTTAAGCCTGGGGGAGAGCTGGCTCTTTGGTTTTGTTTTGCCTCACAGAAATATGTTGACTGCCACTGAGTCACTGTTAGTTGTCTTCACCTTTAGCTGCACCACAATAGAAGGTTGGGATCTAATCTGAACAGAGTCAGGAATAGCAGCGTGACTTGCCACCCCCCATAAGGACTGACCAGTGTATAGGATGAGAAATGTTTCCTCACCAAGTCTCTTCTCCAACCCTAGAGATCATAGAACACTCTACTGTTTGCTCTTTCCCTGAGATCTTTGGAGGGAGGAGGGAACAGGCAGCACGGAGAGCTGGGGTGGGTCCCTGTGAATTGTCCCAGTAATTTGTCCAGGTGCAGTCACTGCTCTCTCAGTCTAGCCCTCTCATATTCAAGTATCTCCAGTTCTTGGTCCAGATTCTTGATTTGCAGTGTTCACAGTAAGTTCTGAGTATGCCCAGGTCCCTTGCTTCCCAGTGACCACAGCCCCCTCGATTCCAGTGTTGTGTGAGACACTGCAGCCCCTGGTGACTGGATTTATAGCTGTATGTGAGGCTCTTCGTCCCTCCACCTTTCTGAATTGGAGGGATATCACCTGGGGGAAAGAGTGGCTCACCTGGAGAGAACATGGAGAAGTGTAGTGATGGCAGGCTACTGAGAAGGAGGGAAGGGAGGATTCACTGGCAGGGAGGCTCACTCTCCCAGCGCAGACACAGAAGCTCCACTGCTTGGAGGTCACTAGTCCAAAGGACAGAGACTCTTTGGCCTGTATCCATGTCACCTCCTGACCTTGTTTCCTCTTCTCCCCTTCAGTTCTTTCTGCCTCACTTCGGTCTCCATTGCTTTTTTAACTCATTGTCCCTCTTCCTTTGTCTGGCAAATTCAAGGCAGCCTCCACACACTTTGTAACTCCTCTTGAAGGAGCCTTGCCCTGCCCCTCGTGTGCTCCTGATTATTCCTCCTGTGCTCGCAATCTGGTGACATTCAGGTGCTCTCTCTGACAGGGGCACATGTCTTGCCTTTCATGAATGTCCAGTGTCACCCTGGGAAATTAAAATTCTCTGCCTCAAAGCATGGTATTCAAGAGGTATTTTCAAGTGTTTTATGTGAGAACATAAACCATGTATTTTTCTGTGACCTCATTCTAAGACATAGCTGAACTATTTCTGCTGAATTTTCCAGAGAATTTCAGCCTCAGGCGTACATATGCCCTGGAAAATTTCAGCCTAAATGCTAGAAGTTTGGCAAAGTTCGTATGCACCTGAAAGTAGTCTTAATAATGGAAAATGTCAGGTTGTTTTAGCTGTGTAGCTATCTGCATTGTTTATATTTAAGAATTGGATGCAGAAAAGAAAATACTACACTCAAAATCAATTAAACTTGAATTTAAGTAAATATGGCGCTTGGAGATGAGACATGGAAATTATACCCTGAAACAGAAGATGTTAGCAATGAAAAGTGCTGTTTGGCTTCATGGGAATCTAATGGAGGAAGCTCAGGACTCACTTTGAATAAGGATTTATGTTTGAGAAGAAAAAGATGACGGGTGATGCACAGAACATTAAAACACAGAAATAAACATAGGTAAAGTATTGTGGTCTATAGGAGGAAATGTGAGTTGTCTCCTGGGACCCTGTAAGAAGGAATCTATAGTTCATCTGCTTAGCCTTTGTGTTTTTGTTGAAACTGTGGTGAGAGTGCATGATGGCCTAAAAAAACCTCAAAATTTAGAATGTTGTTGTGGATCAGGTGATCTGAAGTGGTTGAGGAACTATTGATTTTGAAAAGTATGAAATATAAATAGTAAATTACCCAGGCACATTTAGTGGTAAAAAATAGAAACTTCTAATCTGGCTACAGAGCAGGCAAACAATAAAAGGAAAATTGCTGAGTAATACTTACCCAAAATTAGCAGTGAATGTGGAATTTGCTATGGTAGCAAAAAAGGGCAGTCCCCTTCTGAAGTGAATGGAGTTGTCATGTGAGGAGGAGGTTATCATTTCAGTCTCCTCAGGTGTAGTTGTGCCCATATTCAGAATACTTTATTAGTTTTGGGTGACATTCCTGGAAAACTGGTATTGGTAAGGGTGAAGACAGCCAGGGGAAAAAAAATGAGGTTTGATTGATCTTATTTGCAGTAAGGAAAGAATTATAGTTCATTAAGCAGTGACTACTTTGGAAAGGGCACATTTCAGATAGGAACAAAAAAAGTAGTGTGTTAATGGTACAACAAACAGCAGTGATGAGAAGAAACAGGGATGAGAGTGGGAAATGTTAGTTATTGTCGTCATAACTATTACATCAGAATATAAGAGCCAGAAAGGATTTGAAGGAGCCATGTTATTACATAGGAGGTTTTAAAATTAAAGCATTCAGCAGTATGCTGGAGGAAAACGTGTGCAAAATGTGCTGCAGGAGGGAATCCTGCTCCTGGTGGCAGGGTGCTCTGGCTGAGTGAATTAATAGGTCTTTTTTTGGTGGGGGGGAGCCGGAGAGGGGGTATGTGCCACTTTCATGAAGATGAGATTGTGATAGGCTTTTTGAAAGCTTCCCCCCACATTCTTCCATGAATCTAACCAGAACTCAAGAATTAAAAGATGGATGTCATATTAACGATACAGGACTGCACTTCATGAAGTATGGTATTTTTTTTGGTTCAGTTAGTTCTCAGTAATAAAACATGAGAGTAATACTACACAATGGTTTGACACCTGTCCTGAAACTGTTACAGGGCTTGGTAAGTGCTGCCAAAAAATCTAAAAATAAAACTTCCCTCCCTTACCTCCCTTCCCCCGCCATCACTGGTTGCAGTTTGGATTTTCTGAGGTCTGTTAAGAAGGCAAATAAACTTTCATGTAAAATGTGGGTTATGACTTGCTTTTTGATCTGAAAACTTATTAGTGTGCACGAAAGCAACAGGAAAATGCTGAAATGCAGTGTTCTGTATGCATTGCACTTCTTGGAAACTTTCTTTCTAGTTTCTCTTTTTTTTTGATGTGAGAGAATAGACATTTTCTCAAGGTTAAATGACTTGGCAATTGTTTGTGTCTCTCTTGATATATATTTGTGTTCTTATTTTATTTTATTTTTGTTTTAATGTTAAGGTCAGTGATACTAATCAATGTGCAGCAGTATATTTAATTATTTCTTAAGCTGAAATTTTTTGGGTAGTTCTTCTGCTTTCTGTCTGTAGAGGTAACAGACAGCCTCAAGTTTTAGTGCAAAATATTTTTTCAGTTGTTTTAAATGGAATGGAAATCCCAGACTTAGTATTTAAAACCTCATCTAATTAATCAGAGAACCTAGGGTATGGTACTTTGCCAGTTTGTACATCAAGTCAATATTTGATGTATAAAGCGTTGAGAAAACACACGTATACTTATACTCTGCCCGCAGTGAGCATGACGATTCTGACCTTTTTCTTTGCATGTCTTAAATATTCCTTTGCTTGTGTTTGCCACCAGGGCAGTCCGATGGATCCGATGGTGATGAAGAGGCCGCAGCTGTACGGCATGGGCAATAACCCTCACTCTCAGGCACAGCAGAGCAGCCCCTACCCCGGGCAGTCCTACGGCCCTCCCGGCCCCCAGCGCTATCCCGTGGGAATGCAGGGCCGAGCCCCAGCAGCCATGGGAGGAATGCAGTATCCACAGCAACAGGTTTGTGGAGGATTTTTCTGGGTTGCTTTGGTTTCCCTCCTCTCTTTCTCTTCCATTCTGACATTCCCGTAATACAGAGGGTACAAGAGAAAAACCTCAGAAATAAGTATTTCTTGTGCAGAAGGAGGATGAAGGACTGTTTTAAAACTAAATAAATTATGTTCACAGTGTGAATGTTTTCTGAAATCCCTTACAGTTCGAACAGGATTTAGTTTGTTGCTGGCATCTTTCTGGAGAGAGAAAAATATGTCAAATGCCATGAGTTTTCTTTTTTTTTTTTTTTCCAGTTGACACCACTTAGCCTTGCATATTTTTTGGTTCTTTTCTTTGCTGTTGTTGCTATTTTGTTCCTGGTTTTTTAGGAATTTGTATGTTCTCTTTCTCTCTGGCTTACATACACTTAAATGTAAGATGAAAAGCTAGAGCTGACATCGGTACATCAAGGCTAGTGTAGTCCAGTGCATACAAAAGTGTTACATATTTATATCAGCTATTTGTTGTTGTGGTGGTTGGTTTTCTTTTTTCTCCTCATTTTGATAGGAGTCTGCAGCTTTTCAGCTTTTCCTATTTTTTTTTTTTTTTTTGCCAGCTCTTTAAAGTCAGGATTTTTTTTAGTGTATCAGAGTATCTAGAAAGGTAAGGATCTCCTTTTTATCTACTTGGATTTCACTGTTGATGGAGACTTCCTGTGCTTTTTTCCTTCCCTTTTTAAGAAGGTCAGTCTCAATGTGCATACCATGTACTAAGGAAAAATACAGCCGTTTTCAAGAGGGAGAGATAAACAGAGGTTATCAAGAAGTTAATGTTTTGCCATTTTTTTTTATTAGGGATGTGAGTGTAGGTAGGCAGTGAGAGCTCTGCACTGCATTGTGAGCACAACAGATTAGTAACTTGATCATTAATGGGAAAGAGCATTTGTTTTGTGCAACTGACCAGTCACAGATTAGCTTTTTTTAATGTCATTTATTGTTAAATATAGAAAATAAAATAAAATTTTGGACTCCTGGCAGATAGGTGCCTGGGCAATTCTTGTTATTACCTATCCAGTAGGACAAGATGTTAATCGGGCAGTTAATTAAATAACAGTTTCAAATATATTATGGTATCATTAGCACAAGTCTTAATTTTTATTCTTTTCTGTTGTTAAATAGATACTGACTGATAAGGAAGAGTTTGTTTAGTTTAGAAATGCCAAACAGTATATTTGGTTGCTAGATTTAGGCAGCAAAGCGTTTTGTCATTTGGAAAAGGGGGGAGAAATTGAATAACAGAGGCTTTATTTTTCTTTATGTATCCGTAACCAACGTGAAAGCTTATTAAAGCACATTTTTAATTTAAAAATGGGTTATCGGTGTTAGGCGGAGATGAGCGTTGAATTTTCAGTGCACTTGCTAATTGCCGGGTAATTGTAAATTACCCGTCAGCAGGCAGTGACCTGGCAGCGCCATTGGCTGCCGGCCCCATCCGTCTCCTCGCAGCGCTGCCCAAAGTGGCCCGAGCACCAGAGCTCTTCGGGGAGAAGGGGACAGGATAATTATGACATTGAGTTTTTATTGAACGGACATCACCACCTAGACGTGATTTAGTTTTGGACAGCCTCCAAAGCTTCGTGTGTTTGGTTTGTGAACCTCTAATGATCTGAATCCAGTTCTTTTCGTATTGCTCATATATTACCACCTTTCTACAAAGGATTAAAATGCAGGAATGCAGGTTTGTAAATTGAATTGCCAACTTACCAGCTGAGTGGTAAGTTGTCTTTGGCACAGGATGCCACAGTTTGATTCCTGGCTGGATTTTTACTCCTGTGACATGAATATTAAATAAGGAGAGCCTAGCTACGCTTGTTAAAACTATGTAGCACGTACCTACTTTAGATATCATATATATATATATAAAATATATAATATTGCTGGAAGTTTCAGAAGACGAATCTCAGCACTTTCTGGAAATTGGACTGCTTTACAGTGTCACACTGAATTTATCAAAAGCGCAAGGCACTTCCAAAAACTTGATTGGTTAAAAAATACTGGGCCTTAAACACATACTGTGCTCAGATTTAAGTACTGTGCAGAGATAGCACTGAGTAGATGGATTATGAGGGTGGAAGTGCCACACTGTAGGAAGGGTGGGAAGCATCAATGGGAGAGATTGTTCTTATTTTAAGTTATAGTTTGCTGTTGCCCAAAGATAGCTGAGGGTGTCAGCTCTGTTTCCTTGGATGAAACAAGAAGGCTTTTTGTTAAACTGTGAAGATATTTGAAGAAGACCTTGAAATGTTAAGTCTGGCTCTTTGTCAGCAAGTGTTGTGGCTTGAGGTTAGAACGATGGGACTTGACAGATTTTAACTTGCAGGCTCTGCTACAGGATGTTGCAAATGAAGAAGTAAAGATGAAAAACAACACCCTAAAGATTGAGCTAAAATTAATGAAAGTGGTAGAATTGAAGATAATTGCCTAGCTGTAGTTAGCTGGTCTGTGTCATATTGCAGCAGAGAATAGTGTGTTCCAGCCTGCAGCCCAGAGGTGGAAGAGCTCTCTCTCAGGAAGGGAGGCCTCTGGCATAAGCACTAAAAGATTAAAGAGGATGAAAAAGATGAAATGTTATCAGGTGCAGTCAGCCTACATATCTGCAGCATGGATGTCAAGCACAGCCTGCTAACCAGTTTTAAAAAGGGTAGTTATGAAATGCTGCAGTCATTGTCTTACAACTGGTGTTTGGTCTAGGAATGCTTGGCACCAAACATTAAGGTGCAAATAAACCCCTAGATTCTCTTAAAGTTCTGTGTGGAAACTGCAGGATGTTGAAGTGACTATGGAAGGCATGGGATATATTCTGCAAAGGACTAAAGAGAGAAAGCAGGTCCTCTCAGTGAGTTTGGAACACATCTTTGATGAGTTATCCATAATGAACTCCAGCAAAACACACTGAGCCTTACGTAAAGAGCACAATTTGAAATCCAGGCAATCTCTTTACACTAATACAGCTAAAGATAAAGGGGTCTAGATATATAAATGGCCATATAGGAAAGGCAGGTTGATTGTGATGAAAGTAATGGTAACCTGAGATTTTTGCTTTCTTTTCTGACAGTTAAAAAGAGAGATACAGATTTGTCGTGTGAAGATGGGTGATAGCCTCCTGGGAAAAAGTGCTAAGCAGTTTGAAAAGTGCTGCAGCATTTTGTAAGATTTTAAGGGCATGTCCAGTTAACTCAGTATGAGTCAAATAAATATATAAAGCATTTGGATTGATTTGACACCTATATGAAAGGGAAGATATGAGAAAGGAAGGTGATACAAAAAGAGTCATATGCTTAATTTGTGGGATTGCAGACTTGAGTTATCTCTTCTCAGGATGCATTAATATGGAAAATTATTTACTTAGAGATTTTTATATTGTTAGGAATATATATTGTTAGGAATATTTGTATTGAAGGAGAGGTGGAAAGAAGGCAAGGCAAGGCTGGGAGCAAGATGACCTATACCTATGTTGTCAGTCTTCATGAATGAAACACAAGTTGCAACAAGGCTTTAAAATGCTATTCTTGCATGTAAGTCCTAATACTGTTACCTCATAATCTCATGAACTTTCTCTCCTGGTTTGCATGGAGTGAATGTATTTTTTGGATTATTAGCACTCCTTACCCAGGGCATGTGTGTAAAACCAGAAAGCAGAAAAATATTCTTTCAGATTTAACTTTCAGTTTCTAATTTCTTAGATATCACATGGAATTACAGAGAAATTATGTCAAAACTGAAAATCCTAATATGCAGGGATAGCTAGCTTCTGAAAACTTCAGGCTTGATTTTGCAATATATCTCACTATGAGTGAAAGACTATCTGAGTAATAAGATCTGATTATAAAGACAATAATTTGCTTTTCATTTAACTTCTTTTTTTTGCCTCACACTCTTTTTGGACCTCAGTTAAGCAAGTGTTGATGTCATGATCGGTTCCTTCTACCTTCAGTTCCGTTGCCCTCTGAAGGTGCTTTTAGTGCTGTGTGCTGTAGGAAAACCTCTTGCTGCTTTGTAAAGACATTTTTGCTAAAAATAAAAATACCCCAGAATACCAGTAAAAATAGGGCTTTTTTTCTCACCAGTGGTGTGGCATTTTCATGATAATAGCATGCAGTATTTTATTTTGTGATGAATTTCATTAAGCTTAAAAATCATATACTTGAAATATTCACTTACAGGTTTTGAAAGTTTTCATCAAAATTTGAAGGCTTGGATTTATGAATATGTTTGAAAGAATTGAATGGTGTGATGTGCCTGTTTAATCAGATGATCATTGCTTAATTGATTTTTTTTAGCATGCATTAAAATTCCTTGTGTACTTGATGGACTGGAACAACAACTTATTGTGTAAATAGGATCGTGTTGCTATAATGCATAGTAAATTCTTTATGAAAGATATTTGCATGGATATGTACAACAGCCATTCCTAATAGCTATTTAAAATGGAACATCTCAACTGATCATGCAGTTGCCTTAGTGCCTTGAGCCTGCTTGCTGCGAGACAAGTTATGAGGCCTGAAATTCGGTCTACTCTTTCTCTTTTTGCTGTAGAAGTACTGTGAGATGAAAGGGTGCTAAACACATGTCACTTTAACTTTTTTTTAATGTTCTTGATTTGCAGAATTCAAAACTAAACCAGTGTCCTCACTGTTTTAAGAATGGAACTGTAGATATTCAGGGAAATACTAATTCCGTTTCCCCCCTTTTTTCATATACAGATTATTTTGAGGTGCAATGAAAAGATGCCTGTTGTTGTCTTATATGGCAAGTTTCAATGTGGAGTAACTTTTTTATTTTTTTAAAGGGGAAAAAAAGTTGTAAAACCTCTAGGAATATGTAGCTAGGATTTATTGTAATGGAAACTGCAAGTAAACCAGAACTACAGCAGCAGCAGCGTGATTACATCATTTAGGAAAGGGTTTACAGTGCCCGTATTGGGTAATGTCCCAGGTTGGAAATGCCGAGTTTATGCCAAGGAAATCAGTTGGCTCTTGGCTTGGCAGATAGAGTTTTAAAGCTAGCAAACACACGTGTTCACTACTGGTTGGCTGCTTGTGTGCATTACTTTCTGAAGTCATTTTAATTGTAAAAGATTGAAGTATGCCAAGAAAGTGAGGCTTACTGTCATATTTTGCTCTGAACCATTAACTTAAAATGCTGCGTATACAGATAGCAAGTATTGGTCAAGTGATTACCTTTTTGCTCCTCTGTGTGTATAACTGCCCTCACCCCCTAGATGGTACTAAATGTGTTGCAGTTTTTTCTTCCTCAGTAGGTGTTAGCACAATTGATGTCAGTCTTGTTAAAGACAGCAGATGCAGAAAATAAGCACCATTTTCAGTTCTTAGCCTATTTATTTTGCAGGAACAGAGAATGAATCAATGTGATTGAATCTCAGAAACAACCAGCAGAGGACAAAACAGTGAGATGTGTTGCTTTTTCTTAAAGATTGATAGACCCATTTGATGCACATACACAAGAAGGGAGTGTGAAATTTTGATCAGCATGTGCTTCAGAAGTACATTTTCCCAGATTTTTGTTTGCTTTACCTTGGGAGTTTGGGGGGCATTTATTTTTCTTTTGGTTTTGGTATGGCTTTTTTGGGGGTGGGTGGGTGGGTGGGTGTGTGTGTGGGTGTGTGTGTGTGTGTGTTATATCTGGGTTTTTGTTTGCTTGTTTCATTTATTTTGGTTTGCTTTTTTCACTGGGCATTTATTTGCAGCAGTCACTAGCTGATTATGGACCTACTGTGTTAATTCCTGGAAAGCAGAGATGTTGAAATTCTAAAGGATGGTTTTTCCCAATTTCCTGTTCTGTAAAAAACATCACTAAGTACTTTTAATTAAAATAATCCCTCAGTAACATTTTATTTGAATGATAGATCTACTATCCTGTTGAGCTTCTGTAAACCTCTAGAAAAAACAACACAAAAACCAGTAATGTCAATAGAATTGCTGCTTCCTGGAGAATGTAAACTTTGAACCAGAAAAAGGGACAAGAAGTCATAGCTAGTTGTCTTTCATGTAAAGTCATCTTTAAGAATGGGTCTTTGGATAGTCAAGTGTTAATAATTGCAAAGTAAAGTTGCTGCTCTTTGTCATGTAAAGAAATGGGATTTTTAAATTTCAGATTTAGGAAAATGCTAAGTACTGTGCTTGTGCAGACTGTAGGAAAATGTTTAGCATGGTTCTTTCTTTTGCGTATACTAAGCCTCATTGACTAAATTGAAAAAAAAGGCTGCTACTTTAGTTCATGGCAGGATAAGGCTTTATGTTGTATTGTCTCCTTTAGAATTATCCCTTCTATTGAGTGTAATTCACTCTATAGAGGGAGGTGAGCACAGATTACAGATAATCACACAATCAAATTCGACATAAGTTTCTGGTCCTTATGATAGTTTAGCTCTTCATCTTAATGCTGGTCATCTGAGATTGTTTACTGAAGAAAATCCCTAAAGTAGCGGAATTGCATTATTATGGTAAATAGAAACATTTCAGTAGCTTCCATCATTCTTTGAAACAGTGCAGAAAATAATGTAGGTTGAAAAGGGAAAAGAAGTGATCTTTCAGCTGGTGAGAGATGGCCCAGAAATGCGACTGGGTCAACATTTTTGTTCGTTGAATTACCATGTAATGATGTTCAGTAAGTGCTAATTTTTACATCCAAATTGGAGTTAGAGGCAGACAACATTTGTGCAGAAAGTGCACAAGAATGATCAATGTACAATGACAAATGAAATGTATTTTCGTTACTGCTAAACGATTGTCATTTAGCTGGAATATTCAGTAGCTGTAATCGCATTTGTTGTTCTGCTTGGAAGTGGGGGCACGAGAGAGGAAAACATGCAAGCCCTCTGTGTTGGTGTTCTGAAAAAGGTTGTTAAAAGAAGCGGCAGTTACTTTGTTGTTGGGAGCTTGGTTTGCTGGCAGAATTAGCTGTCAGTCTGCACCAGAGTTAGGCAGGAAAAAGATTTTGGTGATCAGGAGTGGAGAACAGAGCTGTTTGCTGCTTCACTAGGAAGGTACAAAATCATTTACTTACAAACAACTCATTTTACATGGCAGCAGGAGACATGAGTTTATTTACATTTGAAGTAAAATAAGCATCTCGCTTTAAGAAAAGGCCGCTGCATTACTCTGTTCAACAGCTGCCATATAATGACTATGCCAGGAGGGTTTTTAAGTGTAGGTGAGGAATAATTGACTGTTACTCTTAATATTATAGTCATAGTAGTTTTTTGTTAATAATATTAATCAAAGAATAATTGACACTCAAGCGGTTGAAATTATGTCCCGACCCATCATGAATATATACTATATGATTTTTGTAATCATATTGTAATTGTATTTCCCAATATTCCTGAGGGAACTCAGTTATATTATTTTTTCTATTTTTTTAAAATTATGCTATGAGTTTCTCAGGAGATGCTATCATTTGTCTGTAAATTTGGACTTGCTCAAAGGAAGCAAGGGAGGCAATAGAGTATGCTTTTTTAAAAATAGGGAGTGTGTTTCCCACAGCTGAAAATAAGGCTGAAGATAAGGGAAAATCAGTGGGAAATTTGCTGTGACCTCATTGGAACTACGGTTTCACTTCGGGGTTGGGTTAACATTGCTGAAGTTGGGTGACTTGTCTTTAGTTGATATCAGGGTAGGCAGAATAAATCTGCTAAGTCGATTGAAGAGAATTTCAGAATGAGACAGGTCAGTAACCTTCACTTTGGTCACCCTGGGACAGAGTCAGGTAGTTTTCGTCTTGTGACAATAGGCCATTCAAAAAATATCTGATGTTTCAGTAGTACAAGATTAGACTCCTATTGCTAGCAGCGACTTTTTTTTTTTTTTTTAATAGACTAAGATTTATGTTAAATTTAGCTTCAGCAAGACTTGTGGAAAAATTACAGTCGGAGAGTTAGTACTGCAAAAAAACAAAAGTATTTTTGATACCTTTTTTATCTAGTCAGTCTTAAATGACATGGGTTCCATGCAGTCCAGTTCAAGCCTGCTCAGTAACCTCTTTCAGTTTTGCATGTTTTATCACCTAGAACATTAAGACTTTTTGTGGGAGTAGATGAGTTATAAAATCTTAAAAAAAAAATCTTAACTATGTTTGAGACTGTTTAAATTCTCTGTAGATCATTTTTTTGTGTTTGTTTGTATATTGCATTACTCCTTACAACTGTTTTAACTGGGCTCATCTAAAAATCCTACGCACTTTAACCTTTTTATGTTTTGTTGTTTTTCGATATGGATAAAAGAGAGATTTAAGAACTTAAGGAATAACTCAGATCTATAGCTCATGCAATCTCTGTAGGCTTTTATTCTTCTGCTACCTTGGGTGACACCGTTTTTGGGTACTTCTGGTACTTGTTCATTGCTTTGCCTAAAATAGAAAAAATGTGTTAAATGCTTGCATCCTTGCTGATTACGTATTTCATCTCTGATTCTTATAAAGTCTTTTGGGGTTGTGGAAGAGTACCAAGGAGAAAATCGGGGTCTGTTTTATTTCTTTGTGCACTCCATTGTTTTCCTCCTCTTTTGAATATTTTTTCTTAGTAATGCTTTTTGCTTTTGAGCGTAAGAGCAAGACACATAACAGGTAATAAACAATTCAATGACTGGACATTATTAGAAATCATATTTGAATCTTAGATCCAAATGCACCTTTAGGAAAGTAAGTGGATTTAGTTTTGGTACGTACGTCAAAGGGATAAATTGCACTTGCTTGTTAGTTTCTTTCATAGAACAGTGATGAAGGGTTTCTGTGTATTTCTTGGTGAACTGTCATAAAACTTGTCTTTTGAGACACGAGTCCAGTCAAAATAAAAAAGAATAAAAAATCATAGAAGTAACATTTGTTATCTGCAGTCTATCTACGTGTGTGCTCTACGGGCCATGTTGTCAAAGATGTGCTTTACAGGACAGGTGAGCAGAACCACCTTGTTCTTTCCACAGGATTGTCTCTCTGTTTTGTGCTCAGCAAGTGGTGCTTAACAGAAACAAACACCTCAGAGTCCGTGCAGAGAACAGACTGAGCCTGTGCATGGACAAAGCAAGCAGGGCTGCTCAGCAAGGACCTCTGCTTTTAGCTACTCCTACCCCTCCTCAGAAACTCCACTGCTGCCTCTGCTGTCTCTCCTGACTTTCTGAGCTGGCAGCACTGAAAATTGGCATGTGTTTTGACTCTTCTGCCATCCTGGAGAATGTTTTAAAGGACAGATGCAAATTGACTGGTTTGTATTTTTTATTGGTTTCATTTTATTGCTGGTTGGCAAAACTGAGGAAAAGCAGAGGCCAAGATATCCCCCTGCAGGTTTGGGAAGTGTGTACTTAATAGATGTATGGCCCTTTTATGTTTGGAAAGTTATTCTAGGGAGGAAACTATTATTTCTAAAATGAACCCTAAGTCCTGCAGAAAATTATACTTTAAACCTCGTGTTCACAAAAGTCCTACCTGATGTTGGAGAGCAGGCAGGTGGGTTTTTAGTCCTTTGAGGTGATGCTGTGAGAAATTTCATGTATCCTTCTCAAATTGAAGATTGTTTTATGACCTGAGTAAATTTGCAGTCTTGCAGCAAGTTGTGAAGAGTAGATTCAGTAAATGCCAAGATTGTGGGGAATATTTGGCCTTTTCTGCTTTGATTTTATACATCACAAGAAAAATAATGTTTTTTAGTATTCCTTTAGGCTTATAACACCAGGGTTACAAGAGGAGCATAACCACAAAAAGTAATTGAATAACATCCACAAAAAGATCAGATATACTTCGGGTGTATCAGGTGTAGGCTTTTTTTTCTTCTTTCTCTCTTGCATTCTGTCATCCCATTTTTGTCTTTCACATGTAGAAGTGACTAAAAATACACTCCTATTCTTGGCACGCATTAATATCTTGTAAAGCAGAATAAAAACTTGACAAAATACCAGAACCCTGTGTACGTGTGAGTTGCTGTGTCTTTACTGGAGTTGCTTTAGACCTGCTTGCAAAGACTTAGAAACTTCAGCTTTCTGCATACCTGGTTTTAAAAAAGGAAAGAAAAAAATAAAGAGTAGAAGAGGTAACCTGTTTGTAAGACTGCTGTTTATAGGAATGTGGAAAGATCTGTATTATGTGTAGTTTTGTGCTTAGTGGAGGAGATGTGTTTTTACTAAAAATGTATTTTTCATACATGGGCCTGATGTTATGTATTGCACTTTCAGACACAGGCAGGAATGGCTGTGTTTTGAATTCTTTCAGGTAAACTTAAGTGATCTCATGATTTTAATAAATATTTTCTATAAAAAAGGAGAGCACACTTTGACATTTGGTGTTGATCTTATAGTAATGAAATGCTGCAAATGATAGGGTTTCTTATTGCATTGTGGTTTTGTTGGGTACTTTTTACCGTCTTAGAGATGCAGCATTTCTATTTGCAATACCAAATGGTAATTTCTCTGAAAAAGGTGGGTGCAGATTTTTAAATGTGAGTTTGGTAAAAGGCATGGAAGAGAGCCTGGGACTAGTAGAAAAGCAGTATTGGCAGTGCTAGCACTGATTGTGTGAGGAATGATCATCTGCCTCCCGTGTGTCAATAAAAATGCAGGAGAGCACCTTTCTTGACACTGAGGTTGCTGAAACATCAGCGCTGTCTTTTTTTGTAATACTCCTGTGGATGTTTTTGCACAAAGTGGTATCTGTCAGAGCTTGAAATATTCTTGCACAGTTTCCTTTGAACAGGTAGCACAGGACAAGTTCTAGCACATAGCTGCTTGACATGGGGCCGCCTACCGCAGGGAAGGAATGCTTTGCTTACATACGTCTGAGCTGATGTGCTGAGAACTTTGCCAGTCATTTTGCCAGTTACATACTGGGCTGTAAATAATTACTGAACTTCCATTTTGAATCACAGATTTACTTTTTTTTCTTTTTTTTGCCTCCCTGTTTAAAGTTAAACCCTAGCAGTGGGAAATACTGGGAATGCTTTAACACTGTGATTACCGTGAAGACGTTTTTACAGTGAATGTAACATAAATCTGCACATCTTTATTGCTATGCCATCTTTGCTTTTGATATGGAGTATTTGTTGTCCTTTTGTTGCTTTCACTAGTACTGTTCATCTAATAACCACCTGGTGTGGGGTATGTGAAATTACAATGGGAAATAAATGCTGTGAATGGTTCACCTAAAAGATGCAATAAAAATACTAAGACTTGATATTTCCGTGAAAAAAAGATGGCTTTTCTTTGTTATTTTCATATACTTGGCAAGAGATTGCAGGTGAAATTTGAGCAGTGGTTGAAAACAGCATAGTTTTGTTTTTGCACACTTGCTGGAGTTCTTAATCTATGCTGTTAACATCTTGGTTTGGAAATTCAGATATTCCAATATCAGGTTTTGATATAAAAAGGTAGAATGAATTGGGCGGTAGGACTCCTTGAAAGGATGTGAATTCATTCTTGTCCTGTAATTTTTCCTACAGTTGAAGTCAGTGTAAGTGCTTATTGGAGCAAGCAACATACAGAAGTGTATTTGTGTGCAGTTGCCTTGAGGGATTTTTCTTGTCTTCTTTTTTTTTTTTTTCTTAAGATTCCCTGTCTTGGGGCAGCTTTCTCTGTTTATTTGAAGGTGAAATGAGGCTTGCAAACATATTTGTCAGCTGAGGCAGAGGTGTACATGTTTGTCTATATTGCTACGTTAATATTGTTTGTTACACTATATTTACTCATGGAAAATTAGTTGAGTAATGAAAGACTGAAACCTCATTCTGGATGGTGTTATGGATGCTTGGTCAGTATTCTGCTTGCTCTCCCTACTGGGTGAGGGAACTGTATTGCTGTGGGATCTCCCTGTTTGTGTTCAGGAAGGCCACCACTGGCCATTAGCTCTACCACTGGCTTACATGATTTTTTGTAAAACTTGCTGAGGTTGTGCTATTCATGTCAGTTTTGCACTTACCCCTGCAGTTTCCAACTGGAGGCACAGAAGGCTTCCCATTTGGGTGGGGGAACGAGGCTACCAGCCCTTCTTGTGGCAGCCTGCCCCTTCACGGAGTTATTCAGTAGGAAACCGCGGTGGCTATGAGCTGATGTGTCTCAAAGGCCTCCCCTTCTGCTTGTGAGACAGTCAAGGTAAACGTAGTGACAGTGGGGTTGTGGAAAAATCTGGACCTGTATTAACAAAAAATCCATCTTGAAACATCTTTGAATGGAGGTATGTTTTGATAACTATTAAGAAAAGACTTGACATGTGAAAACAAGTACAGATGCAAATCTAAAATTTGACTATCTTTCTCCTGAACAAACTGGTGATGGTATGTGGCTGGCTACTGTGTTTTAATGTCTTTGCCTGGATTTGTCATACCTTTTGACACCCTGCAGTATCACCAATTTAGAACTCAAATCATACTGCATATCAAAGCAGTAGTTTGGGTTTTTGCAGGGTTGAGAACAAAATTACTATCTCAGAAATTCCAAGATAGCAGAAATAAGCATAATACTGTGGGATTGGAGAACTCTGAAGCTGTGAAGCTTGAATTGTTCCACTGACCAGGAAATATACCTAGACAGGCCTTTTCTGACATAAGGAGGAAAAGTATGGCGCACACACCCGATGCTGTAGAGACTCCCAGAAGATGATTACCAAGGGACGTTCCGAAGTCTCAGAACATCCCATGAGGTAGGAGAAAACCCACTTTTTCTATTTGGTGCAAGAAACCTAGCACCTTTCCTTTTCCCATTCCCTTTGCCCAGCTGCATTTGGCTGTCCTGTCAGTCAGCTGTGGTGGGAGAATTCACATTAGTAAGGTAGGGGTTTGGTGCTAGTTTCCTGGGGGCAGAAGCTTTTCTTCTTTATCCAGTCATTTGGCTCAAAAGGCCTTCCTTCCTGATAAGCAGTACAGAAACAAAGATCCTGCAAATGTCCCACTGGTAGGGTGAATAATTTGATGTAGTTGTTGGTGTTTTTGAGAAGCTGGTTATTGTCTGCAAAGGGAAAGGGAGCATGTTCTCAGGCTGAGCTCCCCCTGGAGCAGAGAAGCCATTTCTTGGTGTCACTTTGGCTTGGGTGATAGAAGAGCTCAGAGCTGGGGTAGTGGAGGTGGAGGGTAACATTACTGGAACATGTAAGCAGACATTGAGATTGAAATCATGGTTTTGTGGACAGCAGTGATCAAGGAACTAAACATAACAGGAGGACACCCCCTCTAATGCTGGCAGCCAGGATAATAAACAAGAGAAGCTGAAATTTTTTATTTACAATTACAAATTTTGTCTGCTTGGTGTTACTTGAAATCTAGTGGAAAGGTTCACAGGATTGGAATGTTAAAATAAATGGTTATAACCTATTTAGAGAGAATTGAGTGGATAGAAGGGGAAGGAAAGTGGTACTCTATATCAAGAGTGATATTATGTATTTCTGAGTAACTGTGTACTCAAAAGCAAATGATATTAAATGCTTGTGAGTTATTGTCCTGGCAGAGAAAGCAGAAGATGAGGGTACTAACCAGTACCTGCTAGGTACCACTGTAATGAAGTAAAAGCAAGATGACCAGTCACTCAAGAATGTTACTTGCACTGGGGAGAGAAGGGGGATACAGGGACTGAACACCACCTGTTGCAAGCATTGAAACCCTTGGGAATTTCTGTTAAAAACTGTGCATGTAAATGTAGGAAGCAGTTTTTCTGGAAAAACATTGTACCTAGCACTGAGGAACTCAAGAGCAGATGAAGAACTAGTTACAGAAGTAAATCAGCGGTTTTTTAGTTGAAAGGACCATAGCTTGATTTCATTAAGTTGTATGCAGAAAGAATTGAGTTCAAATAAGCAACAATATAAAATCCATGAGCATGGTTGTATATCTATGGATAGATACGTTGTGGACATACACAAACACGGCTGTTGCTTTCAGAGGGACAGCAGCACAAAAGATGGGAATGGTCATGAGCTGAATCAGTTGGAGGGATTTTTTTTTCTCTGTAGATAGTGCTTGGAATGACTTAAAGGTTTTTTTTACTAAGCAAGTAATTGAAGAAAAAGTTTATGCTGTCCTGCTATTCTTGTTTCCAGCATCTGTCAGAATTTTAGAACTAGAAACTTCACTTCTTGAAGCAATTTCTTGCTTTGTTTATGAAGAATATTTTGAATGTGGATCAAGTTTATTTTTAAGTGGTTTCTTTAACTAATGAAGACCTGTTTTAAAATGAGTAAAATTCCTTCAACTATAAATGAGCACTAATTATGAATTTTAAAAATGATCTGGTAAGAAAGAAATGTTCTGTTTGCCATTTTTATAATGTAATAAGCATGTTAAACTTAAGGACTGAATAAATATTTGTTTAAGCAACTAATTGCTTAAATGAGTGCATGTGGACATTAAATACATTCTTCTGGTTAGCAAAAAGACTTGCCAAGCATAGTGTGAAAGCTAGAGCTAATAATAAACTGAAACAGAATAGTTACCAATCAGTGAGACTAAACTTTCCTTTAAAATAATACAGAAATAAAATTAATGCAACACAAGATGAAAATACATTACTCACACCACTTTTTCTTGTTGCCAGTTTAAATGAAGATAAGACCAGGCTTATAGAGAATACTTTGATTTGAATAAATCCATTGTGATCTATGAACTAAAATGCAGTTCTCACTTACGGGATATCGCTTTCTTCTGGAAACGCAGTGACAGAGAAAGCTTTGAAGGTCATGGTAGATAGTCAGTTGAGTGCAAGTTCCTTGTGCAGTCCTGCAGTTTAAAAGCATTCATATGATATTTGGCTGGGTAAAAGAAAGTGATACTGGCAAACTGAATCTGGGTTTTGGTCCCTCAAAATGGCTAATAAAGATGGTGCTCAGATACAGAATTAGGATTGCTATAGTGAACTGGAGAGTGTGGTTGATAGTAAAAATTCCAAAGAACTGAATAACCTTTTAGGTTAAAAGGAAGTGATTCAGGTCTCTTGGCCTGAGCCTGTGTATAACCAAATACATGGAACAGAAGCTTTAAAGAATTTTTCAGTCCAGCCCAGAGGTGTATATGGGCTATACGTTCGTTCACAGGCAAGGAAGGCCCCTTGGCTGGAGAACTTTGGCCGTGTGCAAATGTTGTGTAAGGCTTGCTATGTTCTTCAGGTAACTCAAACAATCAAAATAACCCCAAGCGATCTGAAAATTAACATGGTCTTTAAAGTATTGAGTGACGTGAATGTGAAATCACTTTCCTTCTGCCATATTGCAATCAGAGCATTTGTTTTTCTTTCTGTAGTTAATCACATGTTCCAACAGTGTGGCCAGTTTATTAAACCTGCACCACATTGTTATGCCTTCAGAAACCAGAAGCTTTAATTACTAAAAAACTGACGTGCTCTAGTTCCTAATTTTGTAAAAGTGAGTGCTTTTTGTGGAGGTGGGTGCTCTGGGCACAAAATGTTTGCCATCAGGCAAGTAACTTAAAATGCATGTAGAAGGTGTGAAAACACCTTTTGGAGATGAAAGGTATTCTTACTTCTGAAATACTACAAATAAACTATAAGAGTTCAGAAGACACAGAAATGGTATTTTGTGTCTCACTTGGAATCACGTGCAGAATTGCACCTGCATCCTGCAGAAAAGAAACCTTATTTTGAGGGGGCAGCAGGCTGGCAGGCCAGGGTGTGGGCTGCCATGGTCTCCACAGCAGGGGCAAGCTTGGCTGGGAGAAGTGCTGACAGGGAGGACTTCTGAACAGGATGCTCATTGAATGGGACACACAAAAGTTTATCTCCTCAATTTGACTTTGTCAAAACTGTGTAAAGCCCATTTAAACAGTGGAGGTCTTTTTTCTTCGAGTTGTTTGTATCCCACTGAAGCATACTGAGAGTTTCTCTGAGGAGGGGAGGTCAGGTGTGGACTTCACGAGACACTTCTGGAGAATGATTTTTGCATTTTTTTATGTTGGTTAGCCATCATCTTGATTCTCAGGCTTGTGAAATCAAAACCATGCAAATAAAGCAAAGATTACCATACTAGTTTCCTTGTGAAAATGTGTGCAAGTGTACCCATACTAAGCACACTGCCATGAATCTGTTCTTGTCTGCCTCGGCATGCTTTGGGGGTAAGGGTCTTAATACCAATTGATTAACACTTTACTTTCCAACTTTGACCACAGGGAAGCAAATTTAACAAATTCACAAAACCAGGCAGTAGAATAAGCTGAGGCTTAATCATATCAATTTAGTCTGGCTCTATTAATAGCTAAGAAATGGCTTCATTTTTTTAATACCTAGAAGCCATGTTACAATACACTCAAGTTACTTTTCAACCTCTCATTCTTCTAGACAATGAACAGTTATTACTAATTTTTATGTAAAATATAAATCTTTACTTTAGACATTTTGGGGGTATTTTGGAGAATAAATTATACTTAAGACACTATTTATTAGAATTTTACGTGTAATTTTTGCATTTAATAGTTCAGTTTTCCTTGAGATTTCAGGAAACCTAATAAAAATGTAACTGGAGTTATATATTTATGATCACTTCAGTTGTATGTGCTTTTAGGAATGCATGTATATTACATACTAATGAGCAAATGAGATAACACTTCAGAATTGGAATATAGAAAGAATCCTAGTAATTAGGATGCTTCGGTGCAAATTTTGACTCTGCTGCTGAACTGCTATGCTAATTTATTATAAAATGCATGATACTTGCAAATAAATGATAAAATACCTACCCAGTGCTGCATATCAGTAGTACTTTATCCAAATAATGTTTATTGAGCATAAATGGTGTTCTTGCAAAACATGGGAGTGAAATCTGAGTTTTCAGTGTGTTGGAGTTCTAGCTTGCTTTGAACAAATCTGCTCTTGCCCATCAGGTGGAAACACTTTTGCTGTAGATGCAGCAATTAATTGCTTTTATCTCAGCACTTAATTTGATCTCCCTCCCCCTTAATACAGTCTTGTACTGGAACCTTTTTTGTCGCAGTTGATGTCAAATGTGCCATATTTCCATCAGGAGAAACTGCTGCCCTCTGGCACTGGGGCTCTGGATTTGTTCTCAAGAGCAGTGGGGTTTGCTGTGTTGTTTGCCAGCTCAGGCTTAATTGGGTTTATATCACAGGAGAAGGTCTGGAGATTAGATGGGGAAGACCTTTCAAAATGAGTATAAGTAGGGGAATCGGAAACCAAGAGAGAAGTATTCAAGCACCACATGGCCAATGCAAAGAGTCAAGTAGGTGTCTGCAGGAGTGTAGGACAGTGGGTACCAAGCTGGTGTGACTGCATGGAAAGGAATGTTGCAGTGACTGATCTCAGCTGATGAGAGCACGTATGGGATATGTAGCTATGCAGGCAGGGGAAACTCTAAATTTTAGGTGCTGTTGCTCTGCATGAAGCATCAAGGCTTTGGAATAATTAACATCAGGATTATTGAGGTAAGAGTGCTCAATGGTTTATTCAGGCACAATTAGTTTTATGTTTTCTTCCGTGGTTTACTGATGCAGGATGTAACTGGATCCTTGAAAGATCAGTATACTGCGGTGGGCTGTGTATACATGTAGCTTGTTAAAATAGTATGTGTAAAAGCAGTTTCAGAAGTTTTATTTAAATGGGCAAAGTGGTGTGTTTTTTCCTTAAAACAACTTAAACATGAAATTTGTAACAGCTTCCGTATAGATGTCAGGTGTTGGTTGTCGCTTTTTAGAATACAACAAAAAAGAAAAGGTCACAACCAGAAAAACATCTTGGCCTACTGTATCACTGAGGAGAACTGGGAAAGGGGTGTGTGGGCATTCCCTTCCACCAGCCATAGTGGTGACAGTAGCTGCTTGAAAACAATTCACTGTGTGTTTCAGTCCTTTCTCTTCCATCTGGTCCCAGTTTTGTTAAATTTTGTCTTGGATGTACAATGCACATGCTTGTATACATAAACATATCATATATAAGCATTCATATAAGTGGTGGTATGTATGTCCCTGTATCCAGAAACATCCTGATGGCATAGATTCCTGGGCAGTAGCAGGCACCTCTCTTAGTCATGGCACTGGCTGTTCTTGGCCCTGTCAGCCATAGTGATGCTTTAAATCTGGGATTTGCTATGACAATTAAATACAGAGCATGTACAGCTCACAAATCCCCCTCTGCCATGACCCCAGATATTGATTTATTTGATTGGACAGTTGGAAGACTATTCAGAATTATCTGTGGAGCAAGCAGCATTCTGAAACCACTCTTTATTAACATTAAAGTGATATATTTCTTCTTGTTTTTAAAATAACTTGGAGTTTGAGTCTGACGTTGCATAAATCTCTAGGTAGTGGTGGGTGTTGGAACAAATTTTATGCAGTCTGCTTATTCACTTAAAATTTTCACAACAAATATTCAAAAGCTGCTTCATTTGAAAGGACAGAGTTTTCACAGTTTACTGGGCTGCAGATTTAATACCAATCAACTTTGAAAGCTTTTGCCAGGACAAGTGCATGCATCTTTGCATTGCTCCGCAAGTTGGTGGTTTAGCTGAAAAATAAATCATAAATGTCAGATCAGAAGAAGGGCTTGTGTGACTGTAAATTTGGGTGTGCAGTGGTAGTTTTTTTTTTTTGTTTTCCTCCAACCATGTTGGTTAGCCTGGTAAGATGCTCCCTCTCCCCCTCCGCAGACTTCACTTTATTTATTCCATGTATAGTGTTATTTGTTTATTTATGTATTTATTTTTAAGTATCGTCTGCATTCCGGTCTAAATGTGCTTGAAAATTACCATCTGCTCTCCTGCTATTTAGATAGGGCATGCTACAACTGAGGTGAAGAGCTGTCACATCAAATATTTTCATTCTAGCTTTCGCACCTTTGATACCAAGTTACATAATTGCAGCACAGGACCATTCCCAGGGATTCCTTATTTTCTTTTTAACCCTACCGTTCCTCGTACCAGTCTTTACTGGATTTTGCTGCTTTTTGAGAATGTTTCCAGTGCAGATGCACATTTGTGAGTGCTAGGAGAGGAGGGTTCAGCCCCTCAAGAAGGGCTTCCCCTTCTGGTAGAATGTTAAAATTAGTGGAATAAGCAGGATTAGCCTATTTATGGTGCGAAATGTTTATTTGCAGATTAAACAGATAGGAGTAGGGTGATTCTGGGCTTGGTTGGATTTTTTTCCCCTTACATTTGGTTGTTTCTTTTCTGTTGTCCACATTTCTTGTCTTTTCTGAAACAAAGTAAAATGCAAATGGGTCAATGACATACACAGAACCTATTTCTCATAATATTGAGGTTTAATCTACCTGCACTTTGGTGAATTTTTTGTTTGATTCTGTTTTTCCTTAGTTTTTGTTTTTATTTTTGTTTTGTTGGGTTTGGTTGGCCTTTTAAGTTCAAGGAGTAGGGGAGGTGGAAACTGCTCTCAAAATTAGACCATTATAGAAATGAACAGATCATCTGTATTCATGCTGACAGTCACTTTGGGTTGAATGGGAATAAACTGACAGAAGACGGTGTTTGGAAATGAAACATGACGGGAAAGCAGTTAGCACAAACTGCCCAATAACTTCTCATAGTCAGGAAAAGAGCGCTGTTATAGAGCAGGGGTTGTGCCAGTAAAATAGCTGTAAGATAAATTAATGGTTTTGCAGTACCAGGCAGTAAATTTGGTGTATGTCATCTGCCTCCTCCCCAGTGGTAAATACAGTAATGGGGTGGGTACTGGAACAGGCACCAAATTCCAAGTGTCTGAATCTTCTGTGAGGTAGTGTATTACCCAGCTTGTTTTGCCCCACTGGGGCCCTGGCGGGACAAACTGGTGGTGGCAACCTCCTGGGTGAGACTCCTTGTTCTCTCTGTGGGGTGGCAGCTAGTTCCCCTGCTTCCCATTCCATCTTCTTCACTTTCTAGAGACTAATAGTGGTCTTCTATACAAGCTTTGTTTCTCTTTTTGCTTCTGCTGCTGAAGCAGTGGATGTAATAAATGTAATTAGTTACTTTTAAGTGTTGGTTTGTGCATTCTTGTGGTGTGCATTGGGGGGATCTTTGCTTTCACTGGCATCTGAGTGGATCTTTTCTAGCATCAGTGGACACTGTGGAGATTTTGGTGGCAGTTTGGTACTGCCAGAGCCTCTCGTGCTTATGTGGTGTGGGCATCTCTCTGCTCCATCCTTAATGCAGCCCTTGAGTTACCTGAGCTTGAATAGCGGGATGGAGGAACCAGGCAGTGGGGACATGGCTGAGGTCACGGAGCTCAGCCAAACCATGGGGATATCATGGGGATAAAGCATTTCCCCCTTACCACCTCCCTTTTATTTTCCCTATTTAACCTGTAAAATGACACAGGAGAGATGCTTCAGCTGAAGTTGGACTGTTAGTCCTAGCCAGAATGTGTGGTATCAACTCCTGGTGTGGTAGCTGTGACTCCAGGCCTGGAAAGGATGCACCTGTCTTGGATGGCATCATCCTTACTGCAGGCATGAATGTGTGTGTCTTGTGCAAGCTTTCTCTTACAGCAGTAGATAGGACATCCTCCCTGTCTGTAAAAAGCTACTCCGGAGTGCAGGGTCACAGATGCAGTTGTAAACTCAAGAGAGGAGAAACATTTGTCCTGGGTTGATCCTGTTGTCTGAGCTACGCCGGAGGGTTTTGTTCCTGTTTGCCGGTGCCACGTCATTACTGGAGCTTGTGTTTCCTTTCTTGTGTTGGTCAGCTGAAGCATTTTGAGGATAGAGGAAACCTAGCAACATACCCTTTTGCTCTGAGGTTATTTGGTACCATACAGAGTTGTGTAGAGGGCATTGCCAAAATTCATCCCAGAAGCCGTTACAAATATGCAGTATCACCTTGAGATTGTTCTTCTACAGGAAACCAAAAATACTCAGCTTCACTCAAATGATTGATTCCCTGCCTCTTTTTCTGCAAGAAGAGTGGAGCACAGGAAAAAATACATGTCCAGCCACTAAAACCTGGAAACTGTGCAGCAGAGCTAGGTTTATGTTTTCTTAAAACTTAGCTGCCTCCTCTTAGCAAGGACTCATGTACTTCAGGAAATTGAATGGGCTGCAGGGTACATTGGGAATTGTAGTTTTGCAGTGATTTGTGCTCTGAAGATTAATAATCTTACAACCCTCAGAGGGAGATAAAGAGAATATGTTCTCAGACAAATTGTTATCTTGTATTTCAGAAATGTGCTTTGAGCACTGAGCATATCTTCAATTCATCCCTTCAGCTTTTACCTTGATACCCTTAGTAATGGCAGTATTTTAAACATCTTGGCTTGTCCTTCTCACTTCATCCCTCCTTGGTTTTCTGCAACTTTTTGGGGTTGTTCTAGAGATGTTTCATTTATAAGGCAGTTAACGTTTTTCAGAAAACTATTCTTGAAATACAAAACTTGAGGAAAATTATGAAAAATATAATTGGTTTTGTAACCATGTAGACATGCACTGTGCAGATTGAACAAATAAGGTGTTAGCCTTTTATGTTTGAAGAGTCCTGGCAATATCATAATAACAGTGTTTTAAAAATAATTTATGTAGTCTCTTAGCTTTCAGGTAATTTTTGGCTTTTCCCTGCAAGTGGTTTCAGCAGCTTTTGTTAAAAATTCATTGAGTTTCTTAAATACTGGTTTTGGTTTAGCCACTGAAGTAAGTTGTTACTCAGGAGCTTAAGTAGGCTGAACACCCAAATCAGTTACTAGTAAGAAGGTGACCATCTTTCTTCTTCACCCATTACTTCTCTGCATGTACACCAAGGAGCTGCAGAGGTTTTCATGGTTCACTGAAGAACTACAAATTCTTTATTGTTTCTATGCTTTTAACACGTACTTAAAAGTGGCTAAGAATACATGCAAGTACTTAGAAAAATGTAACTTTAGTCTGGTTTGCTGAACCAAAAACTCTTGCTGCCTTATTTATTTTTCCTAACACCTTTCACATCCCTCAAGGCATGTTATGACTTTGAAAACAGGATTATATATGTGCATTGACTAACCAAGTGCTTAAAAAAACTGGTATGCTAGACACATTACAACATATTTGGAAGAAAGAAATTGGGAAAAAATACTTAGCAAACTAAATTGGTAGAAAATGATAAACAGGCAGAATGTAATTCCATATAGGGAGAGTTTGTTCCAAAGAGTTGAGAGTAGGTGGTGGGCTTCATTGCTCTGCCATAGATTTGAACGAAAGGTTTAATATGCAGTCTCTACTGAGGCAATAATATCTGTCAGCTTTGCTGGTATATTTTATGCATCATTGTGAATTGCTTAAGCATTTTCAGATGAAGGACTAATTACTAACAAATTCAGTAAGGATGTCTGTGTTAAGTATTGATGTGTATGTATGTATTTAACATCTTGGATGTTGGAGTGATTTTTTTACGCTTCTGAGATTCTCTTAGGCTTTTTCTACTTTGCATGATGTAAAATACAGTGTACATCAATCACATTGCTGTTATATGGCGCTTAGCTGGTGTTACAAATCTGAGTCAGACTTGGGCAACTGTGGGAAACAGTTTCCTTAATTTTGGTTGGCTTTCTGTTCCTTGCAGCACATTGATTCCAGTTGGATCTCCTGCTTTCCCTTGGGTCAGTCCAGTACTTTCCTAATTTTCGTGAAGCTTAGCAGCGTTTTGCTGGATGGGTGGGAGACTTTTGGGGTCTTTTTTGCTGGGAAGGAAGGGAGAAGGCTTAGTTTTCTGCAGGTTCAGTGCACTAAAATGGCTCAGCTCATGTCCTAGGAGGATGGAGAACAGTTGAATCTCTGACTCTTGGCAGCTAGATCAACTTGCTTTGTTGCATTGCCACAGTTAGAATAACTTAAAAATAAGACATAATTGGCTAATTAAGGTTCACGTCATTGAACAAGGCACCTTGATGGCTGCAGCTGGGTCTGCCAAAACTGTGTGGCAATGCTTTGTGCTCTTCTGCCCAACAGTCCCATTCTGGACCTAATAAATGTTTAAAAGGAATTGATGAGTTTCCATTATTTTCTCCTAGTTTTACAGAACAGAGTATTGTCAAGATGCTGTGTCTGACTTCTCAAATCAGATTTATTCAGAAGGATGATAGAAAAGTGTTGTTTAGATTGGCCCTCCTATTTGGCTAGTAAATTTTTTTGGTTGTTTTCTTTTTAAAGAAAATGCACTGTCAATGCACTCTTACCTTATGAACTTGTTCTCTGTGCCAGAGAGCCACTCACCAAAATGCTGTCTGCTCCAGCCAGCTGTTTGAAATGGTTTTTGTTCTCCTTAGTTCTGGTAGAGAAGAACTTGTACGACACTGGTAGCAAAGGTGAATAACAAGACTAAAAGATTGTGATAGTTGGCCCTCTTGCTGCAGTCTTCATAGACGTGTAGCTGCCTTTGTACATGGAAAAGAAACATTGCAGAAGTCACTCTAATGACACAGATCAGCTACCAGCATGAGATTGCTCCTCTGTGTATAACAGCAATAGGCAAACACAGAACCTTTTAATTAAATTCATGTATCTATTAATTTTCTCATAATAAGTTGCATACACTGGAATCTGAGTTCCTTGAGACTGTTTGGAAAGCTTACTTTTTTTCTTCACATTTCCTAACTAATCTTAACAATCTAAACATCAGGCAGACTGTTATTTGACATGAATTTGTTGTCATATTCCAGATCTGCCTTGGATTTTGGCAGAATTTATTTCATAAAATCTCCTTATTTCTCTTGCTTTTTAAATGGCACCACATCAAATGTTGTCCAAAATCTGACTCACTGCTGAAATAAGTCTTAAAAAAAGACAGATGGAGAAAGCAAATGTTGTTAAAAATTTTGTCTGAAGTACTGTAGCTGTGCTAATAGTCACTTTTTAATCATAATTGCTGTACAGAGTTCGATTTGTTTTACATTTATTTTTTGTTCTTTGTGGTTTCTTACTTGTACAAAGCTATTGTTTTGGCTGTACTAAAGCCATTATGCTCTCATGCAGTTTCACAGTTGAGAAATATAAAGGGAGGTTCTGTCTTGCAGAAGAATAGACTAAATTTCTTTTTCAAAGATATTCTCTACTAGAATTGTTCCTTCTCTGATTCACCTTTTTAAAACTGTAAGCCTATATAATTGCTTACTAAAATTTGTGGATATCTATAAAGAGATACAAAAAATCTTCAATACAGCATCTCATAGGTATACATAGCATAGTGTCTGTTAAATTCTCAATACTGTGGGGGAAAATATGATTGAATTTTTATATGTGTGTGTATGAAACTGGTAGGGCTTTTGTTCTTCTTGCAATTTGTTCATTACTTTCTCCAGATCTGTACATAGCTGTCTTCTTCTATTGATTTTTAAAGGAAAGACAGTAGAATTTTTTTTTAACTGCTCAGATAGTGTTTTCAGTCAGGGGTATTTCTCAACTGTGATGTCCTTTTCAATTATAAAATAGTATTTGCCTTTTATAGCTGAGTATTAAATAAATTTTAAAATAGGATCAGCATGACTGAAATAAGGTCTTTTTGTAAAGATTAATGTGTGTGCATACAGAAATACTACATTTCTGAGTATGGCAAATAATACGTCAAATCTGAGGCACAAAATAGGAATGTAGATGGATCCTTGCAGTGCATGTATTTTATCGCTACTTTACCAGTGATTTTTCTTTCATGCAGATTGACATAAAGACAAATATGTACTTTCCTTTAGATATTAAACCCACTATCTCACCTGTGAGGGATTGTAAAATTATATCCCTTTAAAAGAGAATACATCAATCTACAAAAAATTGCATCTTCAAGACAGGGTCTTTCTTATTTCTCTATTCGTAGATGCATTCAGAAAGAAGGAGAAAGCTACAGGATTTAAGTCAATCTGAAGATTGCATCAAATACTGGGAGTCCTCTAATTTTGCTTTAAAGTTATGTAGTATATTGACATTTTTTCACAGTCTTTCAGCATAAAGAGGCATTTATTTTGTGAGTATCTGTTCAACGAGTTGTTCTAAGAACCTACATCAAAGGTTCTTACCACAAATTTAAAAGGATGTAGAGGTTTCTGTGGCACCATAAACAATATAACAAATAATTTGTTGTAGAAGCAGCTTCTAAAATTGGGTCTTTGGGGTGGGGAGAAATGTTTAATCTGCGGATATAGCTGGTAGTTCTTAATAGTAATTAGTAGCTATTGAAGTAAGAGTTTAGGTAGAACATTAATTAAAGTGATCCCATCCAAGCCTTGCAATAATAGGCACTGACTACCATCTATCCATGTGGGGTTTTTAATAAGGTCTATCAAACCATCATTAGCTTTCTGCCTAGCCTGTATTTTTAGTGCAGTTTTGCATCTTAATACCTGAAACCTTCTTCCTTCTGGGTGATTGCCTAAGACTTACCTATCTTCCTGCAGGACTTTGGTGTTTGTCCCGTTGTCTCTGAAAGCAGAAATGCAGAGTATTTTTCTGAGAATGCCCTAAATCTAGAAACAGCTTTATAACTGAAAGGAAAAAGGATGGGCATCATTGCCTTGTTAATGTGCTTCCCTCTGTCCACCCCTTCTCCCATCATTGTCTTTTTGTCACTCATTGAAGTACTGCTTGGTCATCAGTTGAAAAAGCACTGAAGATGGAAGGAATGAATTTTTAGGCATGACTCTTTTTTTGTGTCTTCTTTCAGCTAGATGAAAGATGTTTTTTCTTACAGCTGCTCGTAGTGGTGGTGGAGCTCTTGCTGTTTCTGTCCATTATGCAACTTGGGTCAGGGGGTAGAATGGATGCAAAGAGTTGTATCCTTTCCTTAAAAAGAAAGTCTCTTGGTTCTCCTGTTTGAAGTTTGCATTGGTAAGTCTTCAGTGAGCCATATTTATTTACTGTAGTCGTGTTTGGTTGGGAGTTCAGACGATATTCATGCAAGGGCTTTGCTGCACCTGGATGAGAGAGGCAATATTCATTCCTCTTGGAGCTTGGGATTCAGCTGAAATCTGATCTTTGAAAAACCCCTGAGCTGTGCAGCCCAAACATTGACCATCAAGCCTACATTACTTTCTGAGCTGAAAATATTTTCATCAGTGTTGTTCAAGTCTTTGGTGCTTTTGGTTTCAGAGCAATTTTAAGAGAGGATAGTAGTAGATTCAGTATCATAACTCCATTTTCATTAACTTTGTGAGAATGATTTGTTCATTTTATTGATGTCAAGTTGCTTATCTTCCAGAGAAATGGAGTTAGAAAAGGCCTGTTAGTGTCCTGGAGCTCTGTAGATGGCTACAGCATTTTTCATGTTAAAATTACCTTAGCCTCCAAGAACGTCGTGTTCCACTGTGACTCAGTTTAGTGTGTGTGTCTGCATACAGGTTTACATGAACACTACATTAAGCAGACTATAACACAATGTATAAATTTTAACTCAGTATGCTTCCCTTTGTTCTGTGTTAAGTCTGTCGTAAGTCCATATAAATTTTGTCTATATTAAGTGCTTATTAATTTCCATGTTACCAAAGTAGGATGGTGTACTGCAGTGCATTTGTTTGGTTACCTGTAAGCTGTTGGAAAATGCGGTGAGTGTAGTTTTCTACTGGGTGATGCATTTTTGTCATAGTTAAAGTATCCTCAAAAGCAAATTGGTTTCAAAAGAAATATTTAGTGGGATTTTAAAAAGTTTTGTTTCTCCCCCCACCCTAAATACTGTTTTTCTTTTAATTGACTTTTTTTTTCTCCACTTGTAAATTATAACTTGTATGTTCTTGGCAGTTATAGTAAAATAAAATATTCAGATTTTGTAACTTTAGTTTTCTGTTTTGACAGACTTTGATTTTTTTCTTTTTCTGTGCATATATGTAATAATACTTTCATTCTGAGTTGAAGACTTCCTGGTTAAAAACCACTTTTAATAATTTCTGCCATGCTTTAGTGTATTGGATTTTATATAAAACAAAACACCCTAAACTAACCCTCAGGAGCTTTCACATCTCCATATCAGACATGGAAATATTCATCCTTATAACTAGAAATTTCAACTTTTAAGGAAAAAGTGATTTTCACATTTCTTTTATTTTGAAATGTCATAGGCATCAATTTTTTTTTCTCCCTCTGTCCTGCACTTTGCTGAGCTCTGAAGATCCTATTTATCTTCAGCCTTACTCTCCCCTTTCTTAAGCTTTTTTGAAATCTCCTGCTTTTTTGAATTGGGAATTCTGTCTCAGTTTGCCAGCTTCCCTCAGCTTGGTAGAGTGGGGAGAGATAATGGCAGGGGGGGAGATGCTCTGCCTATGGCTCAGAAGATTTCTTTCCCATTAGCTGTGCTGACTTCTTTTTCCTTGTCTAAGGTAGGGCAGGCTTTGATGGATCTTTTAATATGAGTATCATCTTCCAACACAGAGCATGGGAATGGATTAGCCCAGAGGGTATGAGAGTCGTTCTCTAAGATAGTATTTTAAGGAGGACATCAGTGACAATTCTGCTTCATATCTGCTTTTCTTGTGTTTTGCCAGCACTGTTCCGTATATGTATGGGGAGCTTTGAAACAGTTTTCTACTGTCAGATGTTAAAATAACTAAGGAGTACATTTCCTAGTGTTTGATTCATTTGCTCTTCATCTTATGCTTTCAGGTGGCATACAGCTTGCTTATATGGAGAACAGTTAGGGAGGTATTTAACTGTATTTGGGGTTTTTTCCTGAGTTAGACAGGCTTTCTTTCAGTATTTTGGTGTATATAGTCCTGAAATAAGGTCTTAGTAATTAGCTACCAAAGAAAAAAGAAGTTGAGGGGATTTTGGTTGGACGTGCTCAGTTGAAAGTTACACTGGAATATGAAGTCCTGTGGCAAAATAAATTCAGAAGTAAAAAGATACTGCTGGGATAAACTTTGGGCAAAGTTTAACCTGTGAACAGTTTTCCAGGATCTACCATGTGAAGCATGTGGAGATATTGTGGCAGTTGTGGGGCTGCAATTTCTAAGGAAATAAATGGCTGTATTGTTGTTTTTCCTAACAATTCACTGTTGTCCTAAAAAGTATTTATTTTTGCCAGTAAAGTAAAATTTAACCACTTCAAACATAAACAGTGTGTGATTAAACAGTTTTTAGTAAAGATTATTATGGACTGCTGCTCTTTCAGCAATGGTCTTCCTCTTGATCAGCAAGAGACTGTCAGTGACTTTTGGGCTGCAGTAATTAATCTGTACTCTTGATCTAAACAGCTATTTTGAATGTATGCCTAAAGATAATCCTCCCTCCTTGTCCTTTCAGTTTATTGATGGAGAATGTGCAGAACCTAGTGAAGTCTCCCAAGTCTTCTGCAAACATGATAGCATTAGCACTGAAAGGGTGAAACAAGTGAGAGCAGGAAAAACACAGTACAAACAGAAGAGAATCCTGGTATTATAAAATAAACCTAGAGAGACCATGTCTAGAGAGATCTGCAGAGTGAAAATAGAGCACGGAAAGACTGAGAAGAAAAATTCCCTTGAAGTCGGTGGAAGGCACCATCTCTTCTGCTTCCTTAAGTTGTTTTGAGCTGTGGGGAGGCTGCAGCTGACTGGGTGCAGGGTGAGGGACAGGGGTGAAGGTGCCCGCTCCGCACCTGAGAACTTGCCTGTGTACAGGCAGGGTCTCTTAGGCAGCCTGAGTAAAGCTTGTTCTTTGTCTTTGCTTTTGCAAATCCTGCTGTGCAAAGGCGGTGCTCATTATGTGCCGTCATGGTGAACTTCTTGACTTGGCCTGAAAGTTGCTAAGGCAAATCTTCTGTCAGGTCTCTGAAGTCTGAACCTCTTCTGTGGACTGGTGATGTTGTGTCATTCATGTGTTGCTCTCTCCCATTGCACAGGGAGGGGACGGCTGCGTCCTACATGGTGTTCAGTATTTCATGTGACTTGGTTTGGTTTTTTCATAAGAGAAAATTTCAAGACATGGTGAATTGCTAGTTGAAATCAGCCCCACGATCTCCTTTTGCATGCTCATCCGCAGTTCTCTGGGGTTTTTATTTGGTTTTGTTTTGTTTAGGTCCAAGTTGTTCAATGTAATCTCTTTCCCCTTTGACAAGCCTGTCTGAAAGCACTTTTTTGTTAATATTACTGAAGTGTTTTACTACGGCAGTGGCAGTGATTACAAGACTACTACATTTTGGCTAACAAATGCAATAAATGTGATGAAAATCCCCCTGTGTTTTACATTTCACTGCATAACATGTTTATGTAACATGTTAAACACTTCTGTCTGAAGAACAGCTTTCCACAAAGGTAAAATGTATTTTCCATGGCACTTTTTTAGAAATACTGTGGGAAAGAATAATTCCTGCTCCCTTCTCACTCCCCACATGTCTTAAGTCTGCATTTCCCAGTGTTTTTAAGAACACGCATTTTCTTTTTTTCCCGCCACACTTTGAAATATGATTTTTCAGCGTGTCTTTGAGTTTTATGAGGTGAGAGACTGTTACCTGGAGGACACGGTTTTCCTGATGCTGGGGACCTGGCAGAGGTGCTGGGTTGGAGCAGGCAGGTCCCTGCCTGAACGTGCTGTTCCGCGAGCACTAATTTGGCTTTTTGTATTCTTGTCCTGTCTGTTTGTGGTGTTTAATGCTCTAACATCTCTCTGGTTGGGTGAGCCCATATGTCATTCAAATGGGAACCTGTGCCTTGCCATTGGCCTGACAGCCGCTCAGCCGTGGAGCACAATGATAAAATTATGAAAACTGTGTCTCTGCTCATTGGACCAGTGGAATTTACAAGCATTTCTCTTCTATGTGCCTAAATGCCATGTTGCCGTGCCTTGGCTCACACGGCAGATTTTTCTGGATTATAAGCCTTGTCAATAGTGTGAAACCTCACTTGTGTCTTTTTCTCCTCTACCATGTTGTTTTTTTTTTTTCTCTGTTCCTTTATTTGTAGACATGTGCTCCTCACAGACAAAATCAAAAGTCAGCCGCTTGCTTTGATGGATACAAAAATAAATACTTTGTTTATATCTTTAAAATAAAAGCAGAGCTTTTTACCACAAGCAACATTTTGCTGCTGTTTGGTTCTGTTAATGTATTTAACAGTCAATATAAGAAATGTTATTTATATGCAGATTTTGTTTACTTCAGCATTATTTATAAAGCAATACTGTGTGATGGTAGTCATGTCTGTAAAGTCATGTTTTTCTTCATGTCTCCCTTTTTATGGTATGGTGCACATTACAGATACATAAATGTTATTTGACATGAGGGAATAAAACTATTTTCAGCTCATGAAATAACCCTGTTAGTATAAACTTGAAAAGCTCTTTCTGTAAATCACTGCTGCTGAACTGATAGCACATTTCTGCTGTAGTGTCACCTTTCTCTTTTGTGTGTGTTTGAAATGTCATGGTAATAATCAATTCATCTTACAAAAGTCAGTGAAATACACTTGCTCATACTTGGTCACGAAACCAAACCCTGCAATTCTAATATATTAGAAAGATATAATTTTGCTAAAACAGCCTTGGCTTCCATTTCTCTGTGTCTTACTTGCTTTGTGTACCTTGCAACCAATGGCGTTTAGAAACCCAAGACAAATTTCCCAGTAATTAAAATTAGCAAGGTTGTCCTGCACTCTTTTAATTATGAGAGAATTTACTGCACTTTGTGCACATGAAGGATGAATTTGCTATTCAAGAAAGAGTGTTGAATATCGAATGCAGTGTAAATATACAGAAATATCAGAGAAAGAGTCATTGCTAGGCTAATGATTGCTTGTTTCTCTGACAGTGAATTTGATAGTGCGTCTATGTGTGATTTTTTTTTCCTTTTTTAACTTACCGAATAAGCTTAACAGCAGGAAAAATATAAGCAAGGTAGAGTTAGTGTAGTTGAAACTGGTTTTGTGTTTGGTTTTTTTTTTTTTTAATAGAAGCAGTATCGTCTTTTGCTTTAGACAGAAGTAGAGAAAGATAACTAAGAATGGCAGCAGAAAAAGATGTTTCCTGATTAGTTTTCCAGTTAATCACAACTTTCTTTTATCATATTTTGTATGGAACCATCATAAAATGAAAGATTGTGGACATCCTTTTAATCTGACATATTGCAGAGCTTTTTCTGGGCTGTCTGCTCTCCTCTTTGGGGTTGCTGGTACTAGAAAAAATTTAAAACTGAAATCTTTATTTCCTGTTTTCCAGCAAAATTATCTGCTGCTTTGTGAAATGTAGAAAAAGCCATATGCCTTGCCCCAAGGATATTGCAGTGTAAGTCCCTCAGCTCAGTAGGTTGCTGTGTGCATCACTGGTTACGTTAGTGGCATTGGCCCTATTAAGCTCAGGGGCACTACTCTTACTCAAATTTTAAATTGCGTAGCAGTTTGTAGAGTTGGAACCTGAATCACACATAATGGAAATAAATAGGATGTGGTTAGGAAAGATGTATAGAAAAGGCTCAAGATTTTGCTGAGTTTGTAGGGTTTCTTTGGAAATGTAAGCATTTCAACTGGGACTGACTTCATGGTTTTATCTATGATATCAGATTTAATAAATTATAAAAACCATAGAGCAAGTACTTTGAATTCGAGTACTCCATGAATTGAGCCATAATGTGCTTTGTAGGGCTGTGCAAAGCACTACACTACATTGTGTGTCTGCCCTGTTCATGTGCTGAGTTTCTTTCCTACTCCTTTTACATTACTGCACTTGAGAGAATTTTCACTTGCTAGTTGGAACAGAAGCTAAAAGGGATCTTTAGGAAAGCACAGTTGGGCAGACATAATAAATTTTGAAAGGCATAAAAACCTACCTCCCAATTGAGGGAGGTAAAGATTTACAATACATCATGGAAATACTTTTTTTCTGAGAGAGCAAAAATCTTCCGACTTGACAAAGCTTTTCTTGCTGAAAGGCAATGGAAAAGCCACTAACAGTGTAACAAGTTGTTTTCTTTTTGACTTGAAGATGAAATAATATTCTTTTCAGATCAGTTAGAGGCAACAAAGGAGGCAATGCTTTTAAAGAGAGGAGCTTGTCTATCTAGGTTTTTGTTTCTGATGCACAGAATGGTTACGCTAGTTGCTAATTATTTGATTATATGCCTTTTCTTCTGCAGAGATGTTGAGATACACTGCACTGAAGCAGCTTATGTTTTCTCAAGGGAGCAGATCCTCAATGAAGTGCTGCCCAGAAAGAGGAACAAACATGATTGAAACAAACTAACATTTAGTTAAAGATAGCGTGTATTAGTGTATGCCTTATGGTATAAGGTTGTAGCTGTTTTTTTAAGGGTTGTCAGTTGACAGTTTTCCCTTGAAACAAAAGACTGTAACACTCCCCAAACCCCATCACTAACCCAAAATATGAAAAAAAAAAAATTTCTAAACTCCCAAATATTAGGCTAAACGGGATATATATCTTCAAGTTTGAAGACAGATTTTTCTCTTAGATTGATAATTTAATGACATTCACCACATACTGAAGCTGTTAAGAGAATTGGATTATAAAGATTTGTAGATAGTTTTTAACAACATAGGCTATTAATTTATTTTACCTTTCTTACATTCCTGTTACTTTGAAATGTTTCTTTTTAAAGAGCTGTTATATTTTATCGTAAAGCATTCCTGCTTTCACTGCAAAAGGGTATTTATTACTGCTTCTCTTCTAGGTGAAATGTGATGACATCATCTTTTCTCATCTATTTTAAATGTAGTAAAAGGGATGGTTCTGCAAGCACACTGCTATATGTGAGGAGCAGAAGAAAACAGGTGGACATCAGAAGTGTTTTGTCATGGGATCTTAGCCATAAGAGACCTCCCTTTCTGCAATTTAGTGTAGAAATATACTTGTCTGAGTGCAAATCACTAATTTCACCTTTTTAATCCCCAAATAAGACTTCATAATAGATTTTTAAACACATTTGAGGGTATTTGTGGCTACTATATTTGTGGGGGTTTTTTGGCTGTCCGTACTGTTTTGAATGTTGATCTTAGTTTAGAATCACAAATGTTTTACAGCTTCTTTAGCATACTAAATATCTTCAAACATTCTGATCTTGGTGACTAAACAGCAGTACATGCCATAGTTCTTTATCTATTTCCCGTAAAATAAATTTTTAAAAATTTTGATAATTTAAACTAAGGGGATTTAGTTTCATTTTGTCTCAGCATGCAAGAAAAGCTGAGTAGAAGCTGAAGGACTAGATTTAAAAAGCACCAATTATTTAATGTTTTATTTATTTATTTATTTCTGGTTTTCTTTTAATTGGCAGTGCTCCTATTCTTCTCCTGCTCCTCTTCCCTGCTCAACCCCTACCCTGCAATTTCTGTGCTGAACATTTAAACCAGAGGTCAGTTTGGGTCTGTGTGTTGTTTAAAATATGCTGCAAGGGACCTGCTAAATGGAACAACAGCATCAGCAGAAAATGCAGAGACCATATTAGGGCTGGGAGAAGGGAAGTGCGCAGAGGTTATCAATAAATACTCAAATCAAAGTGAGCTTGCTCTATAGATGTATTTTTTCACAGTGAACTAACAGTGTTTTTTAGCTCCAGTCCTCTTCTCATCACAGAGTAATAATCCCAGTTTGTGCTGTTTCTGTTTTCTCCTTTTCTTTCTTCTAACTCCCATAGCACAGCTTTTTCAATCCAGCATTCACTGCACATGTTCCAGTCATGAGGTTACAAAGCTGACATTGCAGTCTCAGCAGAGGTTATCTCTTTAAAATTCCCTAAAATTCCCCTTTGGCACATCCAGTTTGGCAGCTGGGTTTCTGTAGGAAACTGATGGAGCCACCCCCTCCCCTTATGTCCTTTACAAAAATAGAAATCTATTAAACCTCTGGCCAGAAGGGCAGATGGGTAAGTACTCCCTCCAAAGCAGACAGTGCTGCTTCCTAAGCTTTTCTCCCTAGTTTTATACTCTCTAAAAAAATTTATGTACCTCAGAGCCAATTAAGTAATGAAAATACCTGGTTTTAAAATTAAAAAAAGGTATTCTTCAGGACATGTGAACTCTGTGCTCTGGAAGGTACATACAGCTTCAGAGAAATATTGACCTATTGTTTGAAATATTTTAAATAGTTACGCAACTGCAAAATCAGAAGCTTAGTTTAATCGTAGAAGCTCAAGCCTGAACAACCCTGTAGCCGCTGAAGTAAAACTGGTACTCAGAGGAAGATTTGCCAAACCAGGCAGGAGGTTGAAATACCTAACTACCAACATAGATAAGTGATCATCACCCTAATAATATTCAAGAACTAGTCTAAATGAGCATTACCCATTTGCACTTTACTTTCCTGCTAAGAATGTCCCTAAAATGGACATTAAATGAAATATTTAGTTTTGCTTCCTGCAAGGAAGGGAGAGAGAATTGTGTGTATGTCCCCCTCCCTGTATCACTACTTTCCCTTGGATGTCACTCTAGGTGAGAGCGGCAATGAATTATTTTCTGCTTAAAGTGGATTAAATTTTATGGCAGAATTTGAGTGTCTTGAGTTTGAGGAGATCTGAAAAGCCAGTGTCCTCCCTGAAAGTCAAGGAGAGGCTTCTTTTGTAGCTTCACTTGGTAGTGCAGCAGCTTTCTCGTGGCACCTCTCCCTCAAGGAGGGCTCTGCATGGAGAGCTGGAAGTTGGTACTTTGCACATTGGGTGCTTTTTTGGAATGTGAGAATTGCGGATTTGGATTCACAAGATGAGGAGAGCCACAGAAACCCAAAACCAAAGAATCTGCAGTTCAACAGCAGCCAAAGCCAACCCAGCTGGTACCTGCAGTGCCACTTCCCTGTTGTCAGTGTTGGGTTCATCTGACCATGCTGAATTGTTTTGGTGTGTTAAGCCAGCAGGAGGCTGCCCATTATCTTTCTGCTATTTGAGTGTGGCAGAGCCCTTGGTAGAGAGTCAGGGAGAACTGATGGGTTGGGTGAAGCAGAGTCAGCCTGAAGCCCTTTCCTTAGTTATGTTTTTAATGTAACAAATTGTCTACCTTCTTCTTAGGCTATTTTTCCCACTCCTGATTTCCTTACCTATTTTTTATTAAGAACTTAGTATGTGTTTGTCATGTGAAATAAGTTTGTCTCCTTATCTTCTCTTGTGTTTGCTGGGACATCCCCCCATTTCCCCCCTGCCACGAACAGCACCCCTGGTTCTAATAAATTATAACATGAAGGATATGGCAAGTTTATCACCAGTCTGTGTGAAAGTGTGTAATGCATTGTGTGAGCACCTGTAACCCATTTCAGTGCAAAGTCAGATGGGCTAACATAGATTTCCTTTCTCCACCACACGTGCAGAGAAATTTATTTATGTAACAAAAAACTGTTGACAGTCACCTCCTGCACTCCCTTTTTGAACAAACTGCTTCTTAAAATTATTTTGTAAGGAGAAGTGAGAAGGCAGAGAATGAACGTTCACCAAGCATGTGTGGGGAGTTGCAGTTGACTTGGGGTTGAAGTGAGGAAGGTGTAGGGTCCTCACTTGTCTGTTGCAAACATTCTTAGTCACCTTTCCAAACCATCTGGAGGCTGGGCTTCTTGTACTTACCTGGCACATATTACACAAAAGCGCAACAAACTGTTCAGTTTCCTGCTTGTGTCTTACTTGTGGCAAAATGCACTGCACCAGATACGTCCCACCATTCTTTACAGCCTGAGTATCCTGGAGGAAGAAAGCCCCAAAGCTGATTGCTTTCTTTGTTTTTAGCTGAAAGATTTCTCCATTATGCAGCTGTCCTGTCAAAAGACACTCCTCAAGACTTTACAGTTTGGAGGTACTGAATGTTCCTGATGGGTCCTTTAAAGTGTTTCAAAGTGCATAATTGGGGCACTTGAGCATAAAACTACAATTATACACTTGTGTGTTAATTTCGTGTACAGATAGATATTACTTCAGTCTGGACATAAATTAGAAGGAAGCATCTTCTTGTGAATGTAAGAATTTGTTTTGTGAATGTTTAAACAAAATAGGTGTTCAGATAATAGCCCAAAACAACCAGACTTGGGGGAAGGGGGGCTTGAGCTTTCTAGAAAGGAAGGAGCATGCATGGATATATTGGAGATGCCTGGATGCTTTGGAAGAGTAGTAGGTATTATGAACATTAACAGATGGGGCACAGTATTTGAGTTAAATTTAGTTGCAATATTAATTTAAAAAATTCTAGTAGTTTGGTAGAATGAATGTATTAATTTGGTGGTTGATTCTTCATAGGTTTTTAAGGGGGCCATTTTCAATTAAGCAAAACAGGTAATTTTTGATAAGTGATGTTAGGACTTTAAAGGTTCTCATTTGTTTTCTGTTCCATTTTGGGTATAATGTTACATGAATTGGATTAACTGTATCCAGATACATTTAGCAGATGTTTCTAAAACTTGCTTATGGTAACTGATATGAGGAATAATTTACAATAATCATCTTATTTTGAGTATAATAAAACTGTAATTATTTAAAAAATTACGATGTGCTATATGGTTTCAGCTATGAATTTATAAGATAGATGTCTTTGATGTTTCTGTCAGGGTTCTTTTGATGTTTCCCAGTGCCAAGTAATAGGTCAAATTAAATAATAGAAATGGAATAAATCAAATATCTGAACTCTGTGACTACAAGGAATGATTTGAAAGTTTTCTTTTAAAAATACTTGCAGGAATATTTGAAATGACAGCTGTTATGTAAGTACTCCTATTTAAGAGGCTGACTTGGTTTTTATCTGTTCCCAGTAGGGAAAGGGAAAGAAGAACCATCACAGAGAAGACTTACATCTTCTCTTTTTTTAAAAATTGTTTTGGTTGGTTGGTTTTGGTTTTATTGGTGATGCACTTTGGTTAAATTCATCTAAAGAAGAAGGGTTTCTGATAGGAGGGGTTTCTGATAGGAACTCTGTATTTCTTGTTTTTCTAAGTCAGCATAAGTACCCCAAAAAGAATATTGAGAAACTGCCACAGGAATGGGATCCTGATCTTCAGCAGTTAATGCTATGCTGCAGTGTAATAAATTATCCTGGATGGATAGAGATGTAATCAAATTTTCTTACGGTTTGTTCAGCCAGTTCATTCTCTTTGCCTTAGAATTCCTTGCTGTGGGGAATTTTTAGTGTCCAGATGAAAAGTATGATTTTGATCCTGCTATAATAGAAGAAACTAGAAGAATTTGGACTGTACAAATGTCTAGATTTATCACAGATGTTGCTGAACCTAAATGATAGGTATGGGAGGTCACCCATTTTTCTTTTTGTCTTGAAAAACCTCCTGTGCTGTGGACACTACTTGGGGATTCAAATCCATAATGGGAACAGAAAGAGCTCTAAATCTGTTCTGTCACTCCATGTTCATTGCAAGTTTTTCTTGATTAAAAGTGGGATATCCCTTATCACAGTGAAGGACCAGAACAGAAGATGACTTGCTGGTCTCCTGTTTGTGAGGGTTAACTCAAAAGTGGTGACCTTGTCAAAGGTGTCTGGGCCAAAACCAGAGGGGTTCTCTGTTAAAGACCAATGGCAGATAACTTTGTACTAAGACACGACTAAGCTGAAGTATAGAATCATACAATGGTCTGGGTCAGAAGGGACCTTAAAGGTCATCAAATTCCAGCCATCCTGCCGTGGGCAGGGACACCTTCCACTAGACCAGGTTCCTCAAAGCCCCATCCAGCATGGTCTTGAGCACTTCCAGGGATAGACCATCCACATCTTCTCTGGGCAACCTGTTCCAGTGCCTCAGCATCTTCACAGTAAAGAATTCCTTCCTAATACCTAATCTAAACCTGCCTTCTTTCAGTTTGAAGCCATGCCCTGTTGTCCTGTCACTACATGCCGTTGTACAAAAGCCCTCTGCAGCTCTCCTTTACGTACTGGCAGGCTGCTCTTCGGTCTCCCTGGAGCCCTCTCCTCTCCAAGCTGAATGGTCCCAGCTCTCCTACCCTTTCCTTATAGGACAGATGCATGAGTCCCTTAGTCATCTTTGTGGTCCTCTCCGCAATATGTCCATGTCTCCCTTGTACTGGGGAGCCCAGAACTGGACACAGTCCTCCAGAGTAGAGAGGTAGCACCTCCCTTGACTAGCTGTCAGCACGTTGTCTAATGCAGCCCAGGATACCATTCTAATATCTAATGATACCCAGGATACCAGGGTACCATATCTCTTTTTGGGAATGGCACATGGCTGGCTCATGTTCAACTCGGTGTCCACCAGGACCTCCAGGTCCTTCTCTGCCAGGGTGTTTTCCGGCTAGGTGGCCTCCACCATGTATTGGTGCCTGGGCTTGTTCCTCCACAGGTGCAGGATAGCAATAAAGGAAGAAAAGCAGCTGTCAGGGAAAGAGGGTGTGCACTGTAAGGGTCTGTGAAGCCCTGTGGTGGAACTGGACAAGTTTAGGTGGGGAGAAAGGCTTAGCTTGCTTCAGAGTGTGTGGCGTTACTCCCTGTGGAAGATCTTTTATATTCTTCTCCTGCTGTTTTGAGAGGTACAGTGAAGGGCTCTAAATGATCTCAAATGATTTAGTTCTGAAAGCCATTGAGTTTGGGAATGGTAAAGACAGTATTCATCAAGACTGATATCTTTGGAGGAGAACATGAATTAATTAAAAAGCACCCTTTTCTCTCAAAAGACTGGAAGAAAGAAAGAAAACTCAAGGGTGTGCAAGATGCCAGGGAAGCAATGATAAACAGGGTGTATGCACATTCTGCCTTTTCCCACTACTGAGATTAAAGAGGGTTTGCAATTTTTCCTCCTATCAAGACTATGTGCCTGAGAAAATGTAGAGTGAAAGCTATTTTACTGAAGGATTTTTCAGTCTCCAGTAGTGAAGCGTTAGGTGTCTCTCTGTGTATAAAGGCATAAAACTGGAGGATTACTTATGCAGCTGGATTACCTGCTATCCAAACTCAATCCATGCCTCTCATTTGTGTTCCCTGCTTTAGAAGGTTTGAATGGCATTGCAGAATTTTTCTGAAGAAATATGTTTCTTTGTATTTTTTTAACCGTATTTTATTTTAATCATCATTTGAGAAATGGTGGTCAAAATTGTTACAAATTTTCTGGAAAATAAATGGCAACTAGAGGATTTGGGGATCAAAGATTGCTGTTTATTCCTTTCATGGATGTTTCAGACGCTCCCTGTAATAATTTATTTAGTACATGATTAAAAATCAGTTAAATATAGGCTTTTGCATTTTTCTGTAATGCTTGGCATTTCATAGGTGAATTTCATGCTACTCATGCAGCAAGAAGTGAGGTTTCCTGCAAGTTTTTTGCTGAAGCCCCAATCATTAGAATCACCACAGAGATCAGGTGGTGATAGTTCTGATGTGCTTTCCCTTATGTTGTGTTGAAAGTGGAAATGTATTACTTACGCAGATTACTTGAGCCCTTTTGATTCTTTTGATCACTTAAAAAAAAAAAAGGCAGAGTATAAGGATAGATATCTTACCTGACTCATCACTTGAGAGAGAGAGAGAGTGTGTGTGTGTGTGTGTGTGTGTGTGTGTGTGTGTGTGTGTGTGTAGGCACCATGATTTCTCTCTATTTGTAATGCAATATATTGAAATAACTCTTCTAAAAACAATTCTGTTGCAAATTTTTAGTCTTCTCTGTAGTGTCGGTCTGAGAGCATAGGTACAGCAATGTGGAAATCTCTTACTGGAGATTATCCTATTTTCACGCCTTAACTTGCAGAATGGACCAAATGTTGCATTAGTTCAAGCTGTAATGCACTGTGCGAATCAACAGTATTGTAGGAAAATTTCTTCCTTTTGTTTCTAGACTCAGCTGTTTACCCGTCCCTTGAAACTAATTCTAGCTCATCTGAAACATGCAAATTTTTTATTTTTGTTTGTTTGTTGTTTTTAGGGGAAGGTGGGAGTGGGAGGTAGTTGTAATATTGGCACAGATTTAGCATTTACAGCAGAGGTAGTTTTCATCAATTTTTGACAGGGGAATCAAAGTGTTCTTTTTTGGAAGGAGAGATATTGCTTTTCCATATAAATGATTGACTATTTTGTGGTAGTAGTCTTTATTTATTTGGCTCTCATCATGAAGAATGGCAAACTTATTCAAAATCTCAGTACATCAAAAATATGTCAATACATAAAACATAAGTACTATTCCTTACTACAGTCTATGCAAAAAACTATGTTAATAAGATGTGAAGGTTGCACTGCTAAGAAGTCAGAAAACGTAAATGATAAGATTCTAGCAGCCACATTAACTAAGCCACATTTCACATCCTCTGTATTTTATGAAATGCCTTTGACAACATAAATCAGAAAGAGAAGGTGCTATATATGTGTAACATGGCTCTGTTAATGTTGCTTTTGGAACTTTAACATCTGTATTTTCTGACTGGAGAGTTCCTTAATCATGTCATCTTAGGAGATTTTTTTACACTTTTTATTTTTTTTGTAGGTTGGTTTGGGGCTTTTTTAGGAGAGGAAAATTGCCTGTATTAATAATTGTTTAGCTTGTGTTGCTTTGATTTAAGCTACAGTAACAGGCAGTCTATGGAGAGCACCTTATGACAGATTCATATGTGATGTTATGTACATTGCACTGACAAGTGGTGTAATTGTGCTGCCGTGTACTTCTTGGGGAAAAGGGGATTACAGACACGTGTGTAAGTCCTGTCCTTTCTGTAGTACTGGGTATGACTGCATTGCAGACTGCAGTGTCTTGTGAAGATGGTTGAGCTACCTTTTTAAATGAACTGGCTCGTGTACAAGAAGCAGTCTGGCTACAAGAGTGTGGATCTCCCTTTGACCTAATTCACCCTTCTGTGGAGCGCAGCAAATTAGCTGAGCACAGGTTTTGGTGTAGGCTCCTGCCAGTATCTGAGCTAGTTTGCAGATCTCTGTGCTGCACTGCAGTCTTCAACATAGGCATGCATTTAATGACTCTGCAAAATCCACTACCTTGCAAGTTCTGGAATGGGGATTATTATTCCGTGACACAGAAACATTCTTCTTATGCTTTTGCTTCCTTGCTCTGGGTCACAGGGTGGACCAGTATCAAGCCCAGCGTTAATATTTTAAAGGCTCTTAATAAGATTTTAAAGTTCATACTTCAGTGTAAAGGCAAGCAGTGTAGGAAAGACAGTAACACAGGTGAACATTGTGACCAATGTATTGTCAAAAGGTCAAAGCTAAGTGATAAGAAGTAATAGAATTTATAGAATGTATGAATAAAATGCCATAGCATCAGGATTTCAGATTTACCTCTGATTAATAGCCTTGATATTAACACCCAGCTTTCTACTTGGTTTCCTTTGAGATTTTTTCTTTTTTGTCATTCAGTGAGAAGGATTTTTCGCTTTCATTAAGACTGTGTGCACAAGCATGCTGGGGTTGAACATGTTGATTTGAGACAGGAGACCATGCTGTCCTAACTGTGACAGAAAATTCCACTGAATGTATGCCAGAGGATTTCTTTATGCTGTATAAGCATGTTATATTTTTCTTTTTTTTTTTTATAATTCAGTGAAACATACAGATGAAGACCTGGGCTTATGTGAATTTGAAATTTTAGATATGAACCAGATCTTTTTGTTAAATGTGTGAAAGTCAGGGAGTTAGTTTTCCATTACAGCTTTCTATTGGAAAATATGGAGAAATGCATGGTTTGAATGTTTGCGGGAAAATACTTGGGGTTTGGCAGAGGTCTGACTTTGGAAATCTAAAACTAAAGCAGAAGTTGTTTCAGAAATCACAAGTGTTTTATTTGAAGGTTTGATAGGAAGTGAGTGGCATCTTTCTTTATAGTTGTAACTGAATTGACCACTGCAAAATTAAAATAATTAAAATTAAATATTGTAATTTTTTTTAACTGAAGGAACATGTTTTTTTACTCCTACTATAAAGTACCAGGTGGTAGGGTTTTGTTTTTCTGAGAATGCCCCTCACTTTACATTTTTAAATTCTAATTTCTATATAATTACAGTGTTACAGGTGCTAAGAAAGTGGAATGTTACTGATGATTATATTACTCAGGATGGTACTTGTTTCACAATATTCTGTCTCACTGTTCCTGGCCACTGAACCAGGTAGTGCCACCCTTTCTTCTGAGTGGCACCCCTGCCCCTGAAGTTCAGGTTTTCTTCTCTCTCTAAGCTGGGCTTAATGCCTAACAGGCCAGGCAGACCTGGGTTTTGCCCCAGATTTTTAGATGATGATACTGTAGTCCACAGCTTCCGGATTGTGTAGTTGCCTTCTACCAGTATCATCCAGGGTAATGGAAATCCAGTATCATGCCTCACTTTTTGGGCACCCAGTAGGTTTCAGGAAGAAGCAAGGATGTAGCCAGGACTCTTCCCCTGTGGTGAGCATGTCATGGTATCTGATGTGTTCAGGTGGATCCCAGAGCAACTTCACAGAGCTTTTTGTGGTAAGGGGGTATGCAAAGCTTCTTCCATTATTGACTGGATTTAGCCATCAGGATGGTGTAAAAGGGCAGTAGCTCCATATTGCTCGTATTATTAGTGTACCTGTGCTAACACACTAATTCTGTTTCATTTTAATTTTAAAAATTATCACAATGACTCTAATGCTGTTTAATGATCCTTCTTCTTTGATATCAATCATGGATCGCACATGCAAAAATTGCTTAAAACTTCCATTTATATCAAGGTATTACCTGGAAAAAGAATGCCTGCCACCAGATCCCTTATTCAAACAAGAATTAAAGATAATGGACTAAGTTATAGGTTTAATTGGATTTGTCCCATCACTTCATTTTGGCTGCCAATTTTGTTCCTTTTATTCCCATCCTTTCATTGCTTGTGTTCAGAGTTGTGCAATCAGTGATGGTCAGTCATCCTTCTCCCAGAATAATGCTATTTATACTGTGCAAGTCAGATAGGAGTCCAAAGTAATTATTACAGTTTCTGTGTTTGCCTTGAAATAGATTCAAACTCAGGTCTGCTCTCTCTTCAGCTGTCCCCAGAATGTCTGCACTACCACAGGCATGATAAAGTTGGCCAAATTCTTGTCTCCTTCATTGTGTGGCCACAAAAAATGTGGGTGTAAGGGAGAAGGGGAGGGAAGGTTTATGGGAAAAGAGGATGCTTGGGTCATTCACTCCAAGCATTGTAAGTAATTGGCTTTATATTTGTTTTGTTCTAGGGAGATTTTAATTAAGCCTTTTTTTTTTTTTTTTTTTTTTTTTTTTTTTGTTTGTATGCTGTTTAATAAACATTTGTCCATAAGCAGTATCTTGTGATCCCCATCAGTAAAGCAGAAGGATTAATTTGCATGTTGTTGTTTGTTATTTATTTAAATGGCCACAGCAATTATATGGAGTGTTCTGCTAAGGCAGTGGTGATGAGTCTCTGCACTAAAGAGAACAGCATCTGAACATACATGTATTATTATGATTATTACTGTATTTTAGGTGCTGTTGCTTGGGGGTTTTTTAAACAGTTTGGATTGGGAGGATATGGAGGAAAATTCTAACATAAGTAACTGATACGTAAGATCAGAAGAAGAGCCTGGTACCTTTCTTAAACCAGTGTCTGAAAGCAGGTTGCTTGGAAAAATATTTAAGAAAATGGACCAGTCTCAGAGCTTTGGCAGTCAGGGTGTTGTTGCCTCTTCAGGTTGCTTATATGTGTTACATAGTATCTTTCAGACCAAAGTTTCATTGTCTTTTGCAAAGAGGTGAGAACGTAGGCATGGCTCTGTCAGGGCAGATCAAGGGTTCATGTAGCCCTGTACATCCTGCCTCCAGTGGAGGCTTTAATTGGATGCCTAGAGGAGAGTCAGAACAAAGCAAGCATGTGGTGCTTCCCCCAGTACTCTTCAAGCCTCCAGCTATTTTCAGTTCAGGGACTTCCTGAGCCAGATGTGGCTCTATAAATTTGGTAACCCTCAGAGGATGTCTCTTGTGAACTTGTCCAGTCTTTGCTTGAGCCCACATAAACTTTCAGCTTTCAAAACATCAATTTGGCAAGGAGTTCTAAACATCTGCTACCTCTGTGACTAGAGAACTTGTTTCTCTCTTGAAGTTTGCTTCTGCTGTTGAATGCATCTTAATTGTTGTTGGACATGATGCTTTTGTAGCTTTCCATCATGTTCCTACTTCCTGGTGTCTTTTCCATCCTCAAAGGGTTATAGATTCTTTTTATGGAAACTGTTCTATACCTATGATGATTCTTGTTGCATTTCCCTGAACCTTTTTGTCTGACCCTTCCTAGTAAGTCCAAGAAGTCAGTAGAGAGGGATTTTCTTTTGCTGTGTTGGTATTTCCTAAATCTCATCTTCATTCTTATCTGTCCTGATTTATCCGGAACAATCATCAGTGTTATGTAGTCTTAAAATACTCAAATCTCTGACTTTTCTTTTTAAGCCATACTGCAATTCTCACCTACCAAGGCAGCTCCAATTTAGAGGCTGTATATGGTCATTAGTAATTCAGCTTTTTGAATTTGATTAGACCTCTGGAGTGATACTTTATGGTCCCAAGCCACTTCTGACTGTTCATTTGTCACTTTATTCCATAAAAAGTCCCATCAGATTCAGAGACATTTATTAAGTCCCTCACAAAGGACTCCAGCATGGGAACACCCCAAGATTTTTCCACAGTGCACACTAGAGCCAAAGATTTTGTTAAGCTTCTCTGTGATGGCATTGTGCTCTCTGTATCTCCCCTTATACCTTCATCATCATTTGTCACTTCAGACTCTGGCAGACCTCCTACTTCTGATGTGTTTGAAGAAATGAATCATTACTCATTTGATTCCCTTTTCTAGCTGTTCCAACAGTTCTTTCTGGCCTGTCTTACTACATTTGAAGTGCCAGAGTTTACAGTCTTTTCTGTTTTCCTCATTTGGACTTGGTGCTGGCTTATTGAAGGGGATGCCCTTACGCCTCTACAAAGCTGCAGTGAGCCTTGCTGGTGTCCTTTTGCTCTTATCAAGTCTTTCTGAATGGGTGGTGAATATTGTTTCAGTGCTTTCCATGTGGTTGTTGTTAAACAGCTTTGATGCTGCCAGTCAGATTTTATTTCTCATAGCTGTCTGTTAGAGATTCCTTTTAACAAGCTTTCTCATTTTTGTGGGGTTACACTTTTTGAAGTTAAGCATGACAGTAGTAGATTCCTTGGGTTTCATTGTTCCTGTAGGGATGCTCAGTTTAGCTCTGTTATGGTCACTGGTGCACAGGGGATCGGCAGCTGGAGGATGCAGTCTTAGATGATTCCTGCTGCTCTGGACTGAGCCAAAGGCAGTGGCTCCTCATGCAGGTTCCCAACCAGCAGTTCCATGGAACAACCTTTGACAGTTATCTGATATTTTGGTCTCAGCTTTGTAGTTTGCTTACTCAGTCAGTCTGGGAGGACTTGAAATCTCCCCCTAATCAATCTTGCGGCATGCCTTTTGCTGATCTTGCTAGTGTGCTGCTGTCAGCGTTGTCTGGCCATGCATGGTGGTTCCAGCACTCAATCTTCTTGATCTGACCAAGCTCCACACCTCTGCTGCTTGGTGAGGTGGAGTTTTATTTTGATTAGTTTTTAAATGCTATGTAGCATGTATTGTTACTTTGTTATTAGCTGTCTTCTCCCTGAATTTGTATCCTAGGATGATGCCTACTAGTGACCCTACGATTTTTTTTCCCTTTCTTTCATATTTCTTACATGACTACTCTTAGTGCTTTTGTTTGCAGTTTGATGTCCCAGTGATCCAGTCCACCCCACATTGTGTAGAAATCCATGTGTTGTTGGAATTTCTTATTGTCACTTCATTTACTCTGCAGTCACTGCATGTCTATTTCTCGGTCTTTGATTCTTCTCAGCATCTTCACTTGATGACCCAGAATCTCCATGTCTTCATTTGACAGCAATACCACAGTTTTTAACCATGTGTTTTTCTAATCCCCTCTTCATTTTAAAATTTCATTTTCTTGCACCCTATGTACCAGTGATCTAGCTCCTATGTTCAGGTGAACTCCAGCTCTCCTGGACAAGTATCTTTATTCTAGAAATATTCTATTTGCTTATGCATCTGATATTTCGCTTTGTTACCATCCTGTCAACTAGGCATTTAAGTTCTCTTCTTTTTTTCCCCTTTTTTTTCCAGCAGCCCAGATTTTGCTGTCTGGATATCTTTCCTTTTCTTCTCAGTGTCAGTGGAACCCAGATGGATCACAATGCAGGTTTCTTCTGAGCATTTACTAGGAACCAGTCCAGGCTCTATGACCTTTGCAGATGATGGGCAAATCACCATGTGGTCTTCTGTCAGATCCCAGACTCCAGCTGTCTGTTTGCCTGATGATATTCCAACACACCCTTTTTAGTTTGCATTATAAAGGCCTCATTTATGCATCATCGGGGAGAGGGTATTTGTCAGAAAGGGTTGCTTTGGTCACAGAAACATTCAACTGCCTGTGAAATAATGATAGGAAAGGATATGGAAGCAAAGGCAAAGAAAGGAAGTGCAGGAGTGGGGTTACAGTGCTGACCTTAGAAGTAACCAAGAGGTAGGACTAACAACTTCTGGCAGAAGTAATAGGAGCAGATCAAGTCATGATAATAAAAACAGCCTAAGCAGGTGTTTAACTTTGTGTTATTATTGTTGTTGTTGTTATCAATGCCTCGGAAATACTGTTGAATGAATGTAGTAAATTAGGTAGAACAGGTATGTCTTTGCTTGTTGAATAAACAGATTTATCCTTCTATCAGAAACTCAGTGGGAACAGTTCAGAGATCAAAGCATTTCAGATGTGCTCAGGTATCTGAGATACTTGCTTAGGGCAGGGATGTGCAGGACCAGTGGGAGGTCCATTCTAGAAGGGAGAAGTCGGGTGCTGCATCTGTTATTTTTCTGGAATGATATAAAATTCCAGAGTTTGGGGAAAAGCATGGGTACCTAAAATCAGGGAAATCTGGGCATGATATCAGGAGTGCGTTGGAAGTGCACTCTTTTAAATACCTCGAGAAAATATCAGTGTCTATTGATACAAGGCTTACAGATTAAATCAATGCAGAAAATTTCTCTGACATTGTGATTGACTTGATTTTGGTTCTAACTTAAATTCTCAGTGTGTGCAGGTTCTCAGTACGTGGTACATGTTCCAACTGGTGTGCAACTTATTATTTTGTTTTGTTGTTAAAAAAAAAAGTCATAGGAGGGGGGAGAATACTAAAGAGAGATTCAATTCAGTTCAAAGTCTTGCCGAACCCCCAAGACTTTGTGTAAGGCTTAAATACAAAGACTAAAAACCTGAGGATTGTGGACAGAACATTAAATAAAAATTAGTAAAATTGCTCAAAAAAAAAAAAAAAGAAAAGACAAAAAGCATTTCTCTTTCAATGTCTATTTAAGAGTTGTGCCTTTTTTCCACAATTCAGCTTTTAGATCAGTGCATCAGAATGATTCCTCTGTTGATCTGTCTCAGTAGTGTGCCCATGGAGAGAAATATTTCAAATAACTGCTTCTGTGTTTTAAGGGTGGGCATTACAGAATTGTGATGTTCAGAAGCGCACCATTTTCCTTAGAAGCTCTTCCTGAAAAGAGTAACTATGCAGAGCACTTGGGCTTACTCCTCCTGCTGAGGCAAGAGGATCTAAGGGCTCCCATTAACTGTTGAGTAAAGGAGTCAGGCCGCGGGGTCAGGTGTGTAGCTGAGGACATCACTCCTGAGGTTGCCATCTGGGTGGGACTCAGCTTGATTTCATGTTCTTCTCTTTCCACTCATGCATTTGCTTTGCTTGGCTCTTCCAACAGATCCCACCTCAGTATGGTCAGCAAGGTGTGAGTGGCTACTGCCAGCAGGGCCAGCAGCCGTACTACAACCAGCAGCCGCAGCCCCAGCACCTGCCGCCCCAGGCACAGTATCTGTCGCAAGCCCAGCAGAGGTACCAGGCTCAGCAGGTAAGCACTGTCCTCCCCTACTGACGGTCACCCCGGGGCTGAAAGTATGAAAAGAATGAACAAAAGCCACCCCTCACCTTATTGAGGGAGCAGTGTCAACTGAATAATAATAATAATAATTAAATAATAGATTGAGCAAAATTAAATAAACATGGAATCAGACGGCATCCTTCTGAACAGTCTTTACAATGTATGCACAAATACATCTGCACACATTTTCAGACTTCGTTTCATACCACTGTTTTAGGGTAAAGCCAGTCTGTATGTCCCAACAACTATTAACTGTGCTTTTAAAAACAGGTAACAATTTCTTGGTGATATGTCAGTGGATGCTGGAACTTTTCCTTGCTTTTGTTTTGTGGTTTCCTCACAAGACCAACATTGTTGAGAATACCTGCATCTGATGTGGTTACTGCTGTTTTGGGGTTTATGCGGAGGAGTTCAAGGCATTTTGGTTGGAGTTGCTTTGTCACGGGATCTTAAAAGATACTTTAAATTGATGTTGCAGCTATTAATTTGAATGTTGTCAGTTTGCACATCCATTTAGTGAAACCACACAATACGTTATCCATTGCTGTATCCATTGCTCTTTATATTAAGCATTAAAATTAATTTCAAGTGATTCTGTTTTTGACCATGATCAGAAGTGATAATGTATGGGTCTGGTTCCCAGAGCTGGGGAAACACTTGGATTTTAGATACTGAACAAAATGGATGTGCATAGCTGATGCAGCTGAACATGTAGGCTCAGTTCTATCTGCAGTCTCAGCTCTGTTAATCATGGAGAGGTGATCTGGAAGTGGAAGGATGAAACTAAAGCATACTCACCATCCTGGGAAATCTAACAAAAGTGAGTTGCTCAAGACTGAATATTAGGGGAAGCATCAGCACTTGCTGCAAGTCACTGGGGAATTCTGTCAGGCATGGTTGATTAACATTTTGGGATTATGCTGTTGCAATGTAGAAATCTTAGCTTGAAATAAAAATAGTGTGTAAAATAAACTAACAAAAGATGCTGTAAGTGGCAATGATACTGGAGACTCCCCTCCTTTGACTTTAAAATAAAGCTATGATAATTTCACTGTGTAATTACATGTTAATTTTTCATCATCTACATTTTAAAATTCCATTGAGAATTAACTTTTTTCATTAAAATGCTGGATGGTTTATGAAATAGAATTCTTAATTGTATCTATGATATTCTTGTAAATGTCACCACATTCCATCTTTTGGATTATATGTAACTGCAACTTTAAAGATTGCAGTTGTGTCTTTAAATTTAATTTTCTTCCTTTTTACTTTGCTGCTAAATGCTTGATTTCTCTATGACTTGAAAATACTGTTCATAAGCATCTTGGTGAAGTCTCAGCAGATAAAGACCTAGTAATACAGCCTTTAAGATAGAAGAAACACAGCTGCTCCAATGTCTACATATCACAGTGTGTGAAATTGAAATGGGTTTCTTGCTGCCTTGGACACCTTGTCATGTTTTAAATATACTGTCAGTTGAACGGATTGAATATTTTGGTTTAAAAATACACAAAACATTCCAACTTTATAGGCCTTAAGTGTAACAAGGTACTGATTTATCTGTTGATAGGTGTTCCAATTACATCATTCGTTATCATAGCTGGGAAAGAGAAGGTTTGTGCAGTGAAGTGAGAGGGATCATAGAAGGATGATGGCAAAATTAGAGTAAAGCCTTCCATATATTTTGAATTTCTGAGAGCTGGGATGAAGAGAGAGGCAGGGGCAGTTTCACAGGTAAAAGATACCAGTCTTGATGTAGCCAAATTCCCTTTTAAAGGATTTGAAGTGACAGTGAAGGACAGTCTAAATTCAGGCTCCAAGGGTGATAGAGGCATCTGAAGGTCTTTTTTTGCTTCAGTCTGCAAGTTGAGATGATGCATTAGGTCCTCACCAGTACAGCCTTGCAGTTGATAGTCCTTTCTCTGAGATTTTTACTTGAATTCTTGATGGTTTGTGAATGACTGTTCTTCAGTAGTGGTCAGCCTCTAAAGTTTTGAAGTCTGATCCCAGGTTTTCAATTCTATGATAATTTCACTGTGTAATTGGAGTATTTGCGTATAGGTGGGACTATTTTGTATTAATAGTAAGCAGTCCTAAAACATCTTCGGGCTTGCTTCTTTCCCGATTTCCAGATTGGTTCCATGGTTGCTCTTTGCCCTTTCTCAAGGAGAATCAGCAGGTGAACACGTCTTCTGTCATGTTTCTCTGTAAAACCTCACCACTGTGCACTTCCCCATTCTTTGAGAACTGCTCATCTAGAAAACTATTTCTAACACAAGAAATGGAAGTCTATATTTCTGACACTTCAGCAAAAGTGTTATTTCTCTGCTGGTAATGCATAGCAGAAACACCGTCAAGTGGTAACCAGTGTGGAATACAAAATTTAATACTAAACAAAACCAAAAAAGTTGGGAGCATATGTCAAATTGTGCTGCTGACGGAAAAAAATTACAAACTGTGCTTACTTAAGCATACATATCTCTGCTTATATGAGACTGATTACCTTTGAAAAAGAAAGAATTATAATTTATTTGATTAAAATTTTAACAAGGGAAATAGGAGCAGGACTTGTTTAGTTTCAGGAGAACTACCAAACTGGGAGGTGTGGGTGAGAACAGAGCTGAACTCATCTCAGGGTCACAGTCGAAGGACAAGAAGCAGTAGGGACACACTAAAAAGAGAGATGTTGTAACTCTGTAAAAGAAAGAAACAAACTCAAAAATTATAAACCCCACAAAATTCCCGAGAGACTGGAATCTCCATCACTGGAGAAATTGAACTAGAGAAAGCCCCCAAGCACCCTGTTCCTGCTAGGCTTGCTTTGAACTGGAGGCTTGACTGTATGACCTCTCTCTGATGGTCTCTTCCAATATATGTGATTGTGTTGCTGTGATTTAAACCTAGCTTTACATATTCTAAATACAATTTTAAAATTAACTACAGAATCATATATTACCTGTTGCACCATTTGGTGTATCTTTCTTATTTCTGCTCCTAAAAATATCAGTACATCCTGTTTATATAATCCTGTCAATTAGAAAGCTGAGGTAGTTTCAGTCATACAATCTGTCATCCTTTCTGTCTGTCATCCTTAGTTTTGCTCTTTCTTTTCAGCTTGCAAATGAATTTCCTTCATGTTTTCCATATTCTTCATTAACTGACTTTTTGTCTTTCTATATTGATTTTGTGATATGAGTGTGATTGAATTGGTTTTACTTCAGGAGGGAGAAGAGAAATGCTAGATTGGGGAAAGAAAGCTTCTCTAATTTGCCTTCTTTTCCTGACTGTATTTTCTTACATTTCTCTTGTAGATTTATGTCAAGCTGCATGTTTTGGAGATTCTAAAGCTGAAAATAGTGTTTATTCTGTCTGGATGATGGACTTTTTCTTGCCACCAGTTTCCTTTTATGTAAAACCCCATAGTGTGATGATCTGGGTATTCTGTTATAGGGACAAAACTGATGTGAAATTTCTTGCAGATGATGTTTTATTTTTGCTCTTTTAGACACATTGTGAGTGAGCGCCTGAGGTCAGGATATCTCTGTGTTGTGCCTTAGAATTGGTGCTCGTCTTCATTTCTCACATATTGTGGAAGTGTGAAGCCATTGCTGGTTTTCCTTGACTCACTTGAATTCAATATGCAATCTTGTCTAATAAAAGTAAACAGATAAAACAATTTCTGGGACTGTTCCAGTGACTTGTGACTTTCATTCTTCTAATAAGCGTAGATGGGAAGGAGGAGAATGGGATTTATTTGAATGTTTGAACTGTTAAGTTGTTTAGATCTTTGTTAAATTGATTGCATGGCAGGCAGAAAGGGAGTTTCATAAGAGGTGATTTGATAGTAATACTGGCACAGTTTACTATAGAACCATATTGTAAGCCAGCATCAGTCATCCCTTCTTCATATCAAGAGCCTGCTGTGTAAAAACCATTAAAGGAAGAGCTTTGTTTTAAGCAAATTTATTGCCGTAGCAGATTCATTGATCATTAGATATTGCCAGTAGATGTAGATACTGCCTTGGGTTTTTTTTGGTTTTTTTTTTCTTCTTCTTCTTTTTTACCTTTACTGCTCTTTAAAAGAAAAAAGAGAAAGAAGGATGTGCTACACTGCTATAGTGTTGCCCTTGGCAGGGTTTTTCATCTTGAAATGGCATATAAATGAATAAATGCTTCACTTGTTTTTGCAGTTTTAAATCTTTTGCCATAAGTAGAAGTGATATTTTGCTCAAGAATGTCATGTAATTGCAAACTTAAACTGTCATCATTAAACATTATTTTGTTAAGATAGTGTGATGTATATTTTTGGTTATTATGCTTTCCAACTGGCTTGTAAACAGCCATGTTTATATATTTCCTTGCTTTATGTAGCATGTGTTCATATGTATCGAAATAGAATCGTGCCTTTAAGCTTTATTGTGTTATTTTATGAATTGGGACCATATCAATTTTTGACAGATGAAATGGATCTGCAGAATAGTTATGGTCTCACTCTTAGTTAAACAAAAATAGTGATTCTATTCTACACCTACTGCTGTTACCCTGAATGAAGTCATCTTTTGTTTTACACCTTCCTGGAAGCTCTCTGCTTGCAAGTTTCCAGAATAGAATGCTGATCCCTTTTCTCATGTACAGGCATAAGATTAAATGGGACAAAAGTGTGGCAGGTCCTCGAGGTGGGGCGTGCATGTGCCCTTTTCTGGGGCATTGGTCATTCTGGTTAACTGTGTGCACGAAGAGTTTGTGTGTGTTTGTGCATCATTTGTTGTGGTTACTATGGGGTTTTTTAAGTAGTTCAGGCTCACTCTTTAGTCTACTTTTACTTAAAAGGACAAAATGTTTTATAAACAACAAACAAACAGCACTCTCTCACTGTCTCATAGGTTTTATTTAAATGTTCTAAAAGCTGGCCAAAATCTTGTTTGCCCCCCAGAATAATGTACCTTATCTGTTGATCTTAGTGAGATTTTTTTCCAACACAAACTGTATAGGACAAATAAAGAGCAGACTGACCGGTGGGGTTTTTTTTCTGAGACTGGGCTGGGGGACAAATGCAGTTTGAGCCAGTAGGAATTCTTGAATTCTCTTAGTAGTTCCAGGTAGAAAGGCATCTGAAGCAGGAATGCAGTGTACATGAGAAGGTGGGAAGCATCTCTGGTGACACCTTGGTCAGCCTCTCCAGGCAGAGGGTTGGAGACCACTGATGGTTCCATAAGGGGCTGCTCTGTTTCCCTGAACTGGGATCAATGGTTGGAATTAGTCTCAGTTTTAAGCTTGGTATGATGATGAGAACGTTCTTTTGCAGACATCTGTTTCTAGTGTTGAGTCAGTGCAAGGTAGGACAGATAAAACATTTCCTGATTTGAAACAGTCTTTGAAAATGTGAACAAAATGTGAAACTAATTAATCTGTTTTCATGTCCAATCTGTATGACTGTCATGAAAACAGAACAAATTGTATTGTGGCAAAATGCACCAGATTATTAAAGTGATTTTGGTACAGTGAAGATGAACTATTGTTTTTAAATTCAATGTGAGCTGCTGAAGTTCTTTAAACAGTATAATAAGCAATGTGTTAATTAACATTGTCAAGCTGTTTTGGGGTGTAACACTGTACAAAAATAGTATTGTAATAATAGGAATAACTGTTGTACATGCAAATACCAAATTCACTTGTAAGGAATACAGACAGTCCTCAGTGAGTCCAAATTTGTATACCTTAATGCAATTACTCTTTATAATAAAATCTTCACTCTTAAGCTACTAGAAATTGGCACAGAAGTAGCGGTTGACTGAACTGTAGTTTAGTCTCAAATCCTTCAGACTTCAATTTAAATTTGTTTTAAGGACTGCCATGCAGCTGTGTATGTCTTAAAGTTGTAATAAAAATCATTTGTCCTTCTGTCCTTTTTAAACTTCTGTGTCATTCATGTAATCATTCTACCACTAGATGAGTGGTTGCACTTAATATTTGTTGGGTTATGAACCACAGGAAATCTGGGAAAGAACACGCTTGTATGTTAATCTGACATTTGCTGCCAGGCATATAGGAAAGTATTCTTTGTGGAAGTTGGCTATTACAGTTATATGGGAACTCATAATCAAATTTAATGTTCAGAAGAGATAGTTGCCTGCTGTCAGCAGCAGTGGCTGACACCACTGCTTGTTGTGTACCATAAATCCTTCATGGCTTTCGTCGTCTCAGCAACAGAGACGCCTAGTGCTCAGTGTACACTCACTCCATTCTGAAATGCTGGACTTGTTTTTGACTTAGGAGGAATTATATTCCTTCCAGAGTGAAGAGGTACAAAGGAGAAGTAATTCCTTTAAAACGTTTAATCCCAGGCTCATGACACTAGGAACTCATACAGGTGTATGAGTGTGTATATATATATATATATATATATATATATATATACACACACACACACACTTTGCCAGCTTTTTCAGCCTCCCTTCTGAGGGGAGCTGAAATTAGAGACAATTGGAACACCAATAGTATGACTTTGTATGAAGGCATCAGTTTTGGTGCAGAACCTTCTGTTGCCAGTGTGCTTCAGAGAGGTCAGATAGATGCCAAAAGGCAGAGTTCAGTATTGGCTTCTTGCATCTGGCCGTGGGGAGAGCAGGGAAGGGGAGCAGGCTTTCAGCAAATGGCTTCCAAACTCACACACCACGACTTAAATCCTAGCTTCTAGGCAAGCCACCAGTGACCAGCACCTGCTGAACACTGAAGTGATTTAAGAACTGCTGAAATACTTCGGGACTGTATTGAACTTGTGCATAAAACTGATTTATCCTTTTTGAGCCTTTCTTAAGCAGATGGTATTTTCAGGAAGGAGAAGAGAGGTTTGAACCCTTGTAGGTTCAATGAGTGCTTAACTGATTGAAATCTTTGCCAGTTAGATCTCTGCTTTTATAAAGTCTTACTTCATAATCATGATAGTGCTATGATAGCAAATAAGTGTTAAGCATAAGGCTGTTTATCTGGTGGAGGTAACTTAGCTCAGCTCAGGAATTCAGTGAAACTGACTCCTGTGCTACATCTTCCCCCAGTAGTGGGAATGGCTGATTATTGTCCATTTGTGGACTTCTCTGTTTGCTCATCATTGCTTGTATCATGCCAGGAAATGCATCAAACCTCTCTCTTTTTTTTTCCCCACAGTGATTTCTCTCTGTATTTATAAGATCTTAATAGGTGTTACCTTGTCAGACTTGGAGAGTAATCTTCCAGAGCCGAGTAGCTAGAAGGAATAGAGTCAGGCAGAAGAAGAAAATATAATTGTCTGTAAACTCACACCTGAGCACAAACACAAAATTGAGGGCATGGCATGGAGCAGCAGCCACAGCAGCGTAGGCTTGTTTTTGCTGAAGGCTTGTTGACCAAACCCAAAAATATGCATTCAGATTTAGAGAAGACTTTCTTGGCCCTGATATTTTAAAGAAAGTGTTTACAGACATTGTTATCAATTTATGCAAATAAAAATCCAGCTCCAGTCTGTTAGGCCTGAAGCTGTTAAAGTTAGCATGTATTACTGCCCTTTACACTTAGCGGTCTTTGTAGTAACTTGGATTTGTTAAGTGATACTACTGGGAAAGGAGAAGTACTTTATCTTGCAAAGTGGTACTACTGTTCATGTATAAAATGTAGCAAGCTTGTTTATACTTCTGTTTTATAATCTTCCAAAGGACTGTCAGTGAAAGAATTTGTTTGCCTCTTGAGTTGTCTCAACAACTTAACAGCACCTTCAGTTTCAAGTTCCCTCATTGTAGTTAAACATTTCCTCAGCATGTATGTTCTTTTGCTGTCTTCATGTCTTAATGGTTTTCTGCTGAAAGCAGGCTTTTCCATTTGAAGGAGGAATTCTGAAGGTCAGCTTTCTTTTCCTGAGAAACCAGCAAGTGCACCTCTTCAGGCATCTGCTGCTGATGGGGGTTTGATGATACCTGGCCGCATAGTCAGAGGAGATAGGTCAGCGCACGTTGCAAACCTGTTTGGCAGGAATGTTCACGACCACCTGTATCTTGCTGGGTTTTAGTTTTTATTTCTGTGTTTTTGTATCATTCTGATCCTGGCAGACATATTGCAGCTTTTGTGCTTGAAAGGTATGCAGTGCTGAAAGGCCTGAGTTAATTTTTTTCATGTACAAAAATGAAGTTAGCATGCAATATCATAACGAAACTCTGGGAATAAAAGCCCCCATTCAGCTAAATTGGAAAGAGAGAAAACTTAGTCTCCTAGGAAGAGGGAAGTCCTGTTTTGCTGCTTTAATTTTAAGTGGTCAGTTACTTACATGCAGTCAGTTTGTAGATTTAGTGAGCAGTGTCCTATGTCAATAACAAAAATCTTCACAAAGTATTCTAGTGCAAAAAGCAGGGGTGCTGAATCATTTGTTCAAACTAAAAACTCCAGTGTTTATAAGTAAATAATCCTAAAAAGAAACATTTTTTCAGCTCAACTACAAAAATTACGTAGAATCTATCATGGACTTAGTATGCTATGCTTAGAGATAGGTCTTTTTAATGAGTTTAGAAACACACTAAGATACACGTGTCCAAATGTATTTCTTAAAGTTATCAAATCAGTGAGTTGGCTTTGATCCACAAAGTATTGTTGTTGTTGTGATGGTGATCTTACTTTAAGTTTCTGAGTTCTGATTTCTCCCAGTATTTAAATCACAGAAGGTTAATTAAAGCAGTTCTTAATTTTGCAATTGCTTTGGAATATTAACCTCACAAAGCCCACATTAAATCAGTGAAGTGACAGAATTGCATTTGCTTTATAAAATAACTCTACAAGAGCAAAGAAAAGCCATTTATAGTTCAGTGCCATTAATTGCTTGGCATTTAGATATTAGCATAGGAGTCAACTAATTAACTTGATAGTAAAACTACTGGAATGCAGGCTGATAAAACTATTTTGTTGTAGGAGATTAGTGATCATAACTACTGTTGCTCCCCATGCCACTCTCGTTACTACTCAAAAAGAGTTTTCTTTTAATGTTATTCTGAGAGCTAGATTAATATCCCAGAAATATTTTTACCCATACCTTTGAAATTTAGCAGCAAGTTAAACAGAATAGTGAGTTTATCAAAAGATACCTGATCATGTAATTGTAATTTATTTTGTGATCCACTAATCTGATGGCTGTTCATTGACAAAAGTTATCTAGGCAAATATTTTAGAATATAAAGGCACAAATGCTATTCTAAGAACAATTCTAAAATGCAAATAGAATAGCATTCTGAATTAAGTGATCATGTTGTAAAGTCTAAAAACTACTAATAAATCTTAAGTAGTTGGGGGTTTTTTACTGTTTGTTTTGGTTGGTTGGTTGGTTTGGTGTTTTAGTTCTGTATGAGCAGTATATATTCCAAATTTCAGTGGTCTTGTAAATTACACCTCATGGCCAGTTGCACTACAGCAGTATTCTCTTACGGCCTTTAAATTAACACATATTATATTCCTCAGAGGCAGGGAAAATAAGTTTGTTCATATTCCTGGCATAAAGTCTAACACTGCAATTTTTTTGGCTGCATGCATTTTCGTTAATAATTGAAGCTGTTCAGTACACATATATTTAGTTTTATTTTCTGTATTTTGCATTGGGATTTTGTTGTTGAGACAATGTATTATCAGAATATTGACCAGCATATATTTCATGTGCATTCATTATCCTTTCCAGTATTTCCCTTTTGCAGACACCTTTTCCTACTGTAGTAGGATTTCGAATAGATTTTGGAGCATGCAGCTGAATTGTTACAGGGTGTTTTAGTTGTTGCAGTCAGATACGTACAACAAAGAATGAAATAGCAAATCAAAATAAATAAGATACCACTTAAAAAACAAGTTTACCTTTACACGTTGACAAAACCACTTGGTGTTTATGTTGTGGAAGACAGGAGAACAACTGTTGGTCTTGGTGAGCTGTCCCTCAAATCAAGCTCTGGAAGAACACAGCCTCTCTCTTTGTGTCTTCCTCATGTTTATCACTGACTGCCAAGAAACTATTTTCCACATGCATGTTTTTAGGTAGAAAGCTAAATAACCAACTATTACCAGTCTGGGATTTGGGTCTCTGCCTGCAGAATTCATGAAGATTGTTCTCCTTCACCCTCACAAAAAGAGAGAGGATTATTGTTGCTTTATTACCTAGTAATCCTTTACCAACTTCTAATGAGTGTCACTGTTTTTTCATTGCTGTATTAAAGAGTAGTCAGTGGTCTGGTCTCAGAGTTTCAAGTTTTCACCACTTCTTTCATTTGTTCACCACCCTCTTATTCCCTACTCTTGCCACTCCCAGCACCAGCTCAGCTGGGAATATTTTCTTTTGAGAAATTGTGGTTGTGGTGATGGTGGTGAAGACTTTTCTATCTCAAAAGAATAAAGAAATAGTTTACTGCTGTTGCTTTAAACTGTTGTATTGTGCAGTCCATTGAATTCCTTCTGGTGGGCGCTTCCTTTTGGAAATTACTGTTCTTTTCCCACTCCTTGGACTAAGATATTGTTCGTTGTGGTGGGCTGGATTTAAAGATTTTTGCACAAATACTTTGTGTCTTCACAGACTGAAGAGAAAGGGAGGATGGTAACGCAGCTAATTTTCTACTTGGAGCAGCCAGCCCCAAATGTAACACACTAACGTTTTCACATACTGTAAAACAAAGTTAACCAAAATGGGAGAGACCACTTGAGAATGCCTTCTTTCCCAAGTCTATTACAGACTTCTTTGCATCTGAGCTTCAGTTCCTCCTCCTATGATTGTACTGCTGATAAAACAGTGGGTAAATCTCCTTTCAGTTTTTATGTAAGGGCTCTCTGTGGTGTGGTATTAGAGACTAAGTTAGCAGGTGTCACTGGACTGTGATACAAATTGTCTGTAATACAGTATAGCTTTATATATGAAGGACAGGGGCTAGGAAGCAAACCTCTCCGTTCTGTGTTTTTTTAAATATAATCCTCACTGATTTGCAGGTTTTCATGAGCCTTTAGATGAAATCCTGGCTTTTACCTCAAAGCACAGACACAGACGTGCCCGTAAGAAAACACTGAAGTAATGTTTCCCAGTCTTGAGTGAGGAAGTCTCATTCTTGGGTACCTAGCTCGATTAGCCTAGAGGTAGCAGCTGCTCTTGGTGCAGCTTTTCTCTTTATTCTGTAAGCTGGCTTCAGGCTTTCAGCTCCGCTCTAAGCTGCGGGCAGTGCTCTGACCTCATTTCTGCCAGTGAGCCGTATGCTTGGGAGAGCTTCCTCAGCGGCAGCAGGCAGTCTGGGGCAGGCTGCTGCCCTCTGGGGCACAGAGCCCCCCAGCTCTCTGTTTCTGCAGCAGCCAGAGTTAAAAAAATGGCAGGTTTTAAATCCTGCCTCTCTCCCACCTTTTGCCGGGTTTAGCTGTTTCTTTGGGGTGCAGATCTGTTTCTCAGCCCAGCTTCATGTCTCGGGTCTGCTGAAGCGATGCATTCCTCCTGGAGTTTTTGAAGGACTAGTGTGGCAGGGCAGGATGCTGGATGGCACAAAATCTGTAAGTCATCACATTAGCAGTCTGTCCCAAGTGACTATAAAGAATAGGACATGCAAAACCAGGCAGACCTCTTTTTTAAAAAACTTTTTTGTTCTATTTTAAATATAGCTTTGTCAGTGAAAAAATGGCAGGGAGAGGAAAGAGGGGGTGTGGAAAATGAAAGCGTGGTTGGACTGTCAAGCCTTGTGGGTTTTTTAGGAAAAGTCAAAAACGCTCTGTAAACATGGGAAAATGCATGAAAATAAAACGATCATTTTACTTCTCATTTCCAAGTTATATTTTTCAGATTGCTTCTTTGGACTCTCTCTCATCTCTTTATTTACACTGGAACTGGATCTGTAGAACAAAATCCTACCTTTTTTTACCTGTAAATGAAGAGCTGACAGCTGTTTATCAGGTTGTGCAGTGTGCAGCAGTCACATTTTAATACAAACATCAAACTGGCCTATTTTTCTTGTGGCACGTTATGAGAAAGGAAAACAAGAAGAAATGTCTTGTTTCTGATTAAATCCACTATTGATATGCTCTGTGATCCATGGAATGCAATACTGGTGAAAGAGAAAAGCAAGATAAGGGTTTCTGAGAATGATTTCATCTTGGAGCTCTTCCTGCATCACTTGCTTAATGTGGCTCCTGGAGGCCATATAGCAAGACACGTGTGAAAATGGACTAGAGCATTTAGGAAGAGAGACCCTTCTGTCTTGTTAGTTGGCTCAGGTTACCTAATATGTGACTAGAAGCTGTGTTGTCCAAAAAAAAAATCTTCCTGTAAGATGTAGAGAGGTTTTTTTGACCCTGACTGTGCTTAAAATGTTTTCAGTGTATTCTGCAGCAAAAAGCCTTTGATATTTAGGTAGACTGACTTGCTAATAACTTCCAGAGAATTCTGATGAACTGGCCCTCAATAATATATTTGCTTACCTAAGTTAAGTATCTTTTGCATCACCTGCTGCATAGTGTATTTTTTTCTTCCCTCTGCAGTGTCTTATGACTTCAATTAGATATCATTTCATGATAACTGGGATTGTGAAGGGAGAAAATTATGTTTCCATTGTGAATTTTTTTTTTAAATCAGCTTAACAAAGGACGTCTAGAAATTTGTAAGTTTTAGAAAGAAACTGCAGATGTCTTGGAAGGGAAAGTGTTACTAACATTGAAGAAGATGATGAGATGTCTTACAGACAATGACTGGTCTGCACTTGGGGCATGCAAACTGGCAGGTTTTCCAAATGTGTCCATGTACATGGTAGAATTTTTCTCTTACAAATTTGTTATGATTTCTGGATTAATTTCTCCTCTTTGAGAAAGAAGAAATTAATTTTATTTCGCTTTGGCAATTTTCTGAAGTTGTTGATTCCCTTTAGTACCTGTGAAGATGCTGAAGACTAAAGTTAACTTGGTGAGGCAGAGTATCATCTTTGTTTCTGAGGGCATGTTCCTCCCCCTGGCTTGACTGTGGGCAAATGATAACAACCTGAAAGAGCAGCAGTTGCTGCTGGCCAGTCCCACTGAAGTAGCAGTCAGCATGTTGAGGGAGATGCCAGCCTTAGGACCGCTGCTTTCCTTCTCCGTTCAGGTTTCCGTGGTGGTGGTGGAGGGTTGACTTGAAATGATTTACGTATTCTGGTTGTGAACAGGGTTTATTCAGTTCATCACGTAAACACAGACTCGCGTGTTTAAGAGGATTACCAGACTGCATTGGTAATCCACCTCCGGTGGTTAGCACGCTCTTCTTTTTTGTTGGTTTAATAGGTGCTGGGACTGACAAAACAATTTTTTTTCCTGCAATCACCTGTTCCTCCTGTAAAGCGAGAGGCTTGCTGGTTTGTGCACAGTGCTCTCCAGCTGCAAGATACCAATTTTCTTCAAGGCTTTACAGGCTTCTATTTCATTTTTTCCTTCCCCATTTCTGATTCATAAAATTCAAGATATATATGTATGTATTTCTTCTTGACCCAAGAACTTCTGCAAGAGTCCATCTACATCCTGCAGATGGTTCTGCAGAGTCCATCTGGCCAGGATTCAAGCAAACGTCTCTGCTCTTTTTGTCCTTAGTGAATTGTTCCCCACAGGGCTCCTTGAGTGAGACTCAGTGTTGCCTGTGCCCTTGGGCATAACATTTTTTCTGAGCACAGCCTTACCTGCAGTATTCTTCTAACAGGTTGGCTGGCCTCTGTAGTTTTGTGCTACCACAGAATATACAGCTTGGGAGGTGACATGTTAGGTATTAGGATTGGGCTAGAAGTTGGCTGTTTAGGGATATATCACCAATCTGGTAAGTAATTTCTTCTTTATTATAGTCTGTTAGTGCAGAAAGTAGAAGGAGGGAGCTGTGTTGATACTTATTTATCTACATATATTGAAAAGGTGCTAGGTTGAGTCGTAATACAGCTTGTCCTTTGAGCATAGTCCCTATCATGTCACTTGGCTTCTTTCTGTTCCGTGGTATTCCTTTAGAGATGAGTAAAATACTCTTGTTTGTAGGGCTGTCCATTTTTCTTGGCTGCTCTACTGGGTTCTGATTTCCATTCTCAAGTGGTCTGAGGCAAAAAAAAAAAAAAAAATTAACATTTGTTTTCAGTTTTGCTGTTGTCACATTGCTTTAGAATTTGCTGCTCTCACACTTGAAGTCCTCTTAAGATTAACCCACTGAATCAAGAACATGGGCTAAAATAGTTTTCAATGAGTTTTTTTCAGATTGAATTCTAGCATAATTTTTTCAATAAATTATCTTTCTGTTTAACCATCATGGTACTTATCTTCCTGGGTGGTCATGTTATCCCTCTGAAACACACTGCAGTAGAAATGAATGAAGCCTGAATGACATTTCTCACCCAGCCCTCCTTTAAATGTGGTTTTCCCTCAAACATTAGTATTTTCACTGTGCTTTCATTTTCCATTAAAAATAATTCAAACTATTTAATAATTAGATCTAATCTTTTTCGGCAAAAACTTAAAACAAATGTGCATTTCATTTACATGGTTTCAATCATTTTCAGCACTGTATTAATTCAGATTTGCAGAGAACACATCCATGTGGACAGGCTTGCTTGTCTTAGGCTAGGTCCAGCTAGAGAATGAAAGCATGGCACTAATGACCATTGCACACGAAAAAGGGAAAAAGTTGTCTGGCAGTGGCCTGCTCCAAAGTGATTGCAGTGTAATTGACTCCTGCAAGTGTGGAGCCAGGTTCACGGCTGGCTTCTGCCAGAGAGGGGAAGTTTCCTTCCTCTCTTGCTCACCCAGCCCTTCCCAAGGCCAGCTCTACTCAGTAAGCTATGATAAAGCTGAGGGGGAAAGGGTTACTTACCTGGCAAGTTTTAAGTTGCACCATCTAACAAAGTGGTCTGATAAGGACCACTATACAAACTAAAGGACGTGTGTCCAGATGCAAGAATTGTGGGAGGCAGGAACAAGAAGCCTTCGACTTTACTGCAGGCAGTATGTAGGCTCACTCTGTCACTTTAAACCTCTGTGGTAGTGAAATCCCACACCAGAATCAGAGACTTTGAAAGTCTATAAGTACAGTAATAGAGAACAAGAGGGATGAAAATATACCATTTCTTCCCTTACTCCTTCGATTACACAAATCTTGAGCTCCGTATACCTCAAAATGCAGAAAAACCTGAAAGTGTACATAAATAGGAGGTGAATAACTAGTCCAGACTCTGTGGATGATAAGCAACTGGTTGTTGTTGTTATTATCATTGCTTCCCAAATATAATAATTGTTTATGGATCAATTTCTGAACAGCTTACCCAGTATATAGGCTTTCGGCTGTGTCTAGTCCTTTTTTCTTTGTCTACCTATTTTAATCATAAATGTGTTTTTAAAAGCCTAAAAAAGTCTAAACCTCAGCTATTTTGAGTATATGTTTATGACTTGCTGATTATTTGTCCTTGTGCTTTTCTAAAATCTGATGGGGGAAACCCTGACTTTGGTTATTTTACAACTTTGTTGACAGTTTGTGCTGTAACAGCTATGATATGATTGGGTTTGTGCCAAGCTGGGAAGTTCTGAGTGGAAACTTGTAGCCTTCTGTTTATAAAAGCCTGGGTTTCTTACACACATGCTCATCTATGGGAGGAAGGATTTTCTGTGATTCATAAAAAATCATAAGCTTTATTTTGAAAGCTGATGTCAATGATGGATGAAATACTGGGAGTCAAACAAAAAGTCTGGAATTCCAGGAGAAGACTGAGCCCCGGTATCAATGGGGAATTCCTCAGCCATGACATTAGCACAGCAACGTGGTAACATGTTCCTCTTACCATTATGTTGCCTCTGTGCTGTCCCTGATAAATCCATTCCTAGGTGCTAGGAAGAAAAATGACCTTTCAAAGCTGCAAGAATTGCCAATTCCATGCATCTCCTCTGTGACAGACAATTTACTCTAATACTTCTGTCCTTATTTCTTACTTATCTCTCAAAATCTGTTATAGCTATTCTGTAATATGCTGTATGTTAACAAAATTTCCAAATGCGGAACTGAAGAAAGGCAGCAGGGATTTTCTCTCTTCTGTTTTTCAGTGAAAATGATACTAAGCTCTACTTTGGTTATGAAGCCAACCTCTTAGTGAAATATGCTATTATTTAATCATTATGTTTAGGATATAAATGGACTGTTTTTATTGGACATTACATGTGTATAAACAGAAAAAATTATACACACAGTCCCATGCATATTTCATCTGGGAGATTCCCATGCCTGCAGCTTACTGAGAGCAAATTGATCCTTTGCTTCTCAAGAGCCTCTTTCCAAGTTTCTAGTGATCCAAGTATCTACATAGCTTTACAGAGAATGTGAGAAAGAGTTTGTAATCTCAGTCCCATTTGGAGTGCACAGGTGCCTGCATCATTAACAAACGCAGATGTCTCTGTGTCTCCAAACCTCACCTAGAACTGAGCAAATGGATTTGATTTTTCTATAGACAGATAGGAAGGCTGTATGAAAACAGTGCATCTGAAAAGACAAGGAGTGTTGTGTCTGGGGTTTTTAATGTGCTCTTCAGTGTGTGGAAAGATATTTCATACATAGTCTTCAAATACTCAGGTAAAAGTAAATTCCATTCAAGCAGCACTATTTCTCATGAGAAAGCATGCTGTCTCTTCTCTCTCCTGCTCTGGTCTCCCTGGAAATTTCAGTAAGAAGCAAGGTTAAAATCTTGCAAACATGTGGGAAAACCCATGCTTGGTACTTTGTAAGGAAGTAATGGCTCTTGATTTTTCAAAATATAAAACATGTTTTGCTCCCCAGCAAAATCCTGTAGTGTCTGTTTGGAAAAAAGAACAATTGAGTTTCTACAATGACATCTCCTAAACGGAGTATTCCATTCATCCTTTTTCACCACTCTTGGTATAACTGTGTGGTTTTTGTTGTTGTTTTGACAAGTGGTTTTTATTTGGTGTAATTTTTTAAGAATTAGGAAGAACAGCGTTGAAGGATGAATTGGAAGTTAAAATCTGGGGTTGCCGGGTTTATTGCAAATGCCTGTGTAGTGACAACCCCAGCGTGCGTGAGCGTGGTGCGTGTGCGTGCGTGTGTGTGTGCGTGCGTGTGTGTGTGCGTGCGCGTTTTTAAATAAAAAGGAAAGCAGAGGTTTGCTCATTTGTTTGCCTATTGTGAAGCTGTCCTGCACCTTTCTACTCCTTTGTACTGGGGTGAAGGCTGCTGAATGGAGGCCTTGTGCCATTTGTTGATTTTAAACCTCACTGTTAATCCACAGGAACCTGCTGGTGTGCGCAGCAGGAGAGCTGTGTGACAAGTGGAAATCTGGGCGGGAGGGAGTGTGGGGGGTCACAGGGGATAATAATCATTCAGCCATCAGCCTTTGTCACCCTTAAGCCTAATTGTTACCCTCTGCTGGTAACCACATTGAAGTGCTGGCCTTTTAAGTGTTTCTTGATTTTACTTGGCACAGGCTTAGGGATAGGGTCATTTATTGCTGGGTTTATATCGTATCAGGTTTGCTGAGGTTTGTTTAATTAGCCCCATTGAATTTTCTGCATCCCTTAAAATAATCTGTGAGAGTCCAAATGGGTGGAAGGGGCTGAATGGAAATGGTACAGTTGTTAACAAATTTCTCTCTGTCAGAAGCTGGGCTAAAACCAGAGACAGAAAGCTTTCCTGCTCTGCCAGCCAGCTGCCTTCTGGAGTCTGTGCATGAGCTGCAGCTGTGGCTGTGGGCACTGGCCTGCCTGAGCAGTCCTGCACAGGCAGCAGCAAGGTGATGGTGGGGTGGGGCAGAGGGCAGCTTGCCCTGTCCTTCTGTGCCTTGCAGCTCCTGCCTGCTTCAAATACACCAGAAAATCGAAGGCCTGAGGGTGGCTGAAGCAAACCGAACTGGTAGTAAACTAGGGAAGGGGAGAGGAGAGTTAAATCATTTAAAAACAAAGAAAAAGGTGAGATACCTTTTCTAGCAGGAACTGGTTCTTCAACTTTCCCTGCCAGTTATACATGCTGAAGTCAGTATTAAGCTTTCTGTTGTTTTCCCTGAAGAAGCTGGTGTAGAAGCTGCTATAGAAGCTAAAATGAAGCCTGAATTTAAGGCTTTGCAAGGGGCAAGTATCTATGTGTTGGGAAACGAGCTTGTGCTGGGGGGTGGGTGATGGGCTGCAGGACAGGCGGTTGTTTCATTGTTCCCCCCCCACTCGTGCACGGTGGGTGTTGTGTTGGGCCACCAACTACGACTGCTTGGGCATGTCTAGGGAGGAAAATCCCCAAGTTACTGGTATGAGCTTTGGAGCTACTCTGGATCAAACACGTGTGCCCTCTAACCCTGCAGACAGAATGTGCCTCCAGTAGATGCAGCAATTGTGCTATGACCTGATGGCCAGGGTTTGAAATTTGCGCCAACAGTACTGATGGTAAATCCAGGCTTGTTACAGGAGTCTGATTACACAGCGTGATTGCAATCCTGTTTTCAAGTCCAGTCTTCCACCTGGCTCACTGCTTTATCAAAACGCTTGAGAATACGTCTTAGAAAAGGATGAACGTTTGTGCTTGCTACTTACTCTTTTACAGTAAAATGGGGTTGTTTATTTAAGAGGTTTGGTTCTGTGTGTTTTCCCATGTCCCAGTGGTATGATTCCCTGCTGGTTGTTGGCATGCATCTCAGCTCCCTGGTTTTCTTTACAAACAGCACATGTCATAGTGGTACCCGTGTGGGCTTGATACTTGTATCAGAAAGGTTTAACTAGCAAAAACTTCAGATCAAAAAAAACATCAGCACTCAGCTGTTGTATTTTTACCCTTCTGTGATGCAGATTTAATTTTAATTACTGAGCCAGGTTAATAATTCTTTTACAACTGTTGTTGCAGGAAATGTCTCAGGAAGGCTATGGAACCAGATCTCAACCCCCTATGGCCCCAGGAAAGCCTAACCATGAAGACTTGAATCTAATCCAGCAAGAAAGACCATCAAGCTTACCAGTAAGAAAATAATGTTTGTTTCAGTATTTCAAAATTGAAAGCACTTTACATACCAGTTTTTTGCATCTGGGATGAGCAGATGAGAATTAGTGAAAGAAGAAATACCAAATAAGGTTGATGAAAAATTCTTTTTAAAAATATGGTAACAGATAGTTTGTACATGAGTGGACTTGGGCCTGTTCTGGTTCAGAACAGCATTATTTATTCACACATATGTTCTGTGCTTCTCTACATGTGTATTTGCATAGCAGAAATTGATTGATTTTTTTAACTTTAGGAGCTCCATACTTGCACAAACCAATCTGGTGAAGAGGAGGCTTTTTTCTGTGTCCTTTTTCAAATATTTTCAGTAGATTCTGGTTTAGAATACTGTTACCAAGAGTCGTCTGTTCCAAACCCTGATCATCAGTAATGAGTTTGACATGTTAATTCTGCTACTATCTATTTCTACGCAAGTGTAGAAGCAGAAATGACAGCAATACTTAGTCTAGGTTGATTTTTGGTTAAGAGATTATTTGGACTAATATTTATCAGCTTTTCTGAGCTCTATGCATTCTGCTGTGGGGGAAACAGCACAAATGAATATATGTTGTGAAGACATTGCAGCCACTTGCATTTTTGAAGGTCTTATAATGGACAAAGTACTTAGCCCTGTCTCTGTGTGCTCCTTGTGGTTTGGGGATTTTCTTGTTTGTTGGTATAAACCAGCATGAATTTAAACCAACTAGAATATGTTCAGCTTAAATGATGAAAACTTTATATAAACTGTATGACCTCTGGCTTGGAATAATGTATCAGAAACATGTAGGATATTTCCTGCAGTTCACTGGGTATGTATCTATTTGCGGTTGGCAGAGGGATGTCTCTGAAAAGTTTATTGTATCAAGATATCACATGTATTTGTGAAATCTGGTAGTATGTTGTATTTATTACCTCTGGCACATGGCACAATTGTAAATCCCTAAAAAAGGGCAATGAACATCTTCATAGCATTTTAAAGTTACATCTTTTGCATCTAGGAGAGTATATGTGCTACAAATTCTTTACATGACTTTTGAGACATGCAAGTCTCAGGGAAATCTATGGAAACTGGTATGAGAAAAGATATCCATTTGCTTTGAACCTAGTATTAATTTGACAGGTTTTCAGGAACCTGTTTTTAAACAAACTAATTTGTCTGAACAGTTCTCAAAAATTGAAGCTGGCAGTTAACTTAAAAATAGTAGCTCCGGTGGACATTGAACTGTTTTGGCAACAACTACCTAGTTTAAAAAGCAAGGATACTAAAAAGGACTTTCTGTCTCCCAGTTTTTCATGGACAGTGTTTATTAGGGTAGAGAGAAGTAAAGTTATTTATCAACTAATGTTCTGCTAATTTCCCTGTGTTTTTTCTTAAACAATTGTCCTACTTTTAATCCATGCTCTCTCCTATCTCCAGCATCATGGTATTTAAGCAGAGTATTGGGTATTATCTGTGTCCCTGAGTGTTTGGTATATTTAGTAGCTCATAATTATTCTAGGTATGAGTAAGCTGGTTGTATTAACAGTGAATGTTAACCATTTTGGCCACTGATCTTAAACTCTAAGTTGGTCCCAAATGCTGTTACTGAGACACCTAATTACTGAAAAGCTTTGATGCATAACCTGAGAGCACTTCCTATACCAAAAAAACACTGCTGTTTTCATATGGAGGGGAAGGGAGGCTACTGTAATTCTGTATTTTGGTGTTGGTTGTGGGGTTTTTGTTTGTTTTGTTTTTCAAATTTAAAAACAACTTCAATTCTTTGTATGTAGCAGCTAGGGTTTTTTGATGATCCATACATTGAAAGCTTTAATATAAGTCTATTTGGGGTAATGGTTTGAATATGGTGGCTTTTCCCTGAAGCAGGAGAGTTCTGTATTCTGTTGTAGACTGCTTATGAAAACCCTTGATCACTATTCCTTGTTCAGTATTCCTAGTTAGCTTCATTTTGGTATACTCAATATGGCTTCTTAAGCTTGTTTTTAGGGTAATGTGGTTCTTCAGGGTAGTAGTCAGTAAGTTGCCTCTGTACAGTGAAGCTTGAAATTATAGCAGTGGTGTTAGGCTTTTAATAAAATTTAGTTATGTCTTGTTTCATGGTATTCTGGTATTTATACAATTTGCCCGTTATCTTTTTATTTCTTAAGGGCATTGTGTAAAATCACAGCAGCTATATAGCAAGCTTATACAAGTGTCGAAAAACAACAAAAGAGATGTAATACTAAATGGTGAATGGTTTTCTCTGATGTGGCTTTAAAAAAAGAATTTCCCTTTGATGGATTCGAAGAGGAGCTGGCCACTTTCTGCAGCACTGAATGCTGGCTTGTGTCACCCTTTGGGGGAGTTTTTTCAGCAGGTTTGTGTCACAGTAAGCACAGCTAAACAGCTCAGTAGTTGTTCCGTTTCCTTCACACATTGTATATAAAAGTCCTGGCATGAATGTTCCCATAAAGTTCAAAGCGGACAAATTTGTAATGTGGGTTGGTAACAAATGGCTACAAACAAAATATGGCTTTATTAGCTACTTCTAATGGCCTGTCAGATTCTATACAATGCTTGCTTTCCTTCTCCTAACTGCTCTGATATCTGGAGGGTTTGACCTGTGGGTCTCTGACCATGTGGAGTCACTGAGAGCCCAAATGAAAAGTTGCACAGAATAGTGCTCCAAGCACTTTTGTTGGGGTCACAATTAGAAGGAAATCTCAAGCCTTTGAGAAAACACGGGAGTTAGGTACTCTGTGGAGGAAAGGAAGTCATAAACAGAAACTGTTCCTTATTAGAGTGGAGGGAGGAATAAAGGGGGAGAGGCCTGAATGAAACTGTCTGGAGAACAACTACTACAGAACATATTTATCAAGACTTAAGGGATAACAGAAAAATACACATTTTTTTCTATTGTGAGAATGCTGGAGCAGACTTACAGGAAAAAGCTTCCAAAGGATGTATCTGCAGATTTGTTGTTGCAGTAAAGGAGCTTGTGTCAGCAGTAGGCCGTGTGTGTATGAAGACTAATCCTTTATTTTGTCTTTAATATGGCATTTATAAATGTTCACATTGGATTGTGTTGATAGAATGAGGAGCAGAAAACATGATTTTTTTTTTTTTTTAATTTTCATGAGTATTAAAGTGCTACTGGTTTTGCTGTTACTTTTTTTTTAATAAGGCCCTTTCTTGCCCAGTGTCAGGCGTGCTTGGTTTGAGCCATGAGGTCGAATGGCCCAAGGTTGCCAAGCTTTTTGACAGCACCCAGCCTCTGCTAAGGCTTTTTTGTTGCAACCTACAGGTAAAATATATGCCTCTGGGGCATCTTGATCTTCATTGAGGCAGAGCAATTCCTATGCAAAACTAAATACTAGCCAGCAGTAGAGGTAGAATGCCACTTGAGTCTTCTGCAGTGCTATGACCTGACAAATTTGGTTGTAATTCTACATGTCATAGTTGTATGAGCTTCAGAGCTCAAATAATACATACTGTTGCTTGGACAGATAAACTTTTCTAAGATGTCAGTTGTCTTGTTTCATTATGCTTGGTACCGTGGAAAACAGCACCTCAGCAATCCCCTCCTGATTTTATTAACTGCTTCACAGTTCTGTTCTACCTCATTTTAATGAGCCTCTGAAAGATACTTAGAGTGCTGGACAGTTTTTCTTCTGGTTGACACACCTTTTTTGTTGTAGAAGGCAGGTACTAAATTAGATTTCAGAGGACCTCTGTTGGGAATTGCTAGTGAATTAAATCCAAAACTAGATACTCTTGGCTCATGGAGCAGCATCATTTCAGATGGATCTCAGTAGGTGTAGGCTATGAGAAAAATACATGGGAGGGTTTGGGAATCCAGATTCTCTGTCCCACTTCTAGAATATGAAGTAGCTTGGAAAGTAATCTCAAGCAACAGCACACCCTGAACAAATGCCTTTAATGGGTGAAGTCTTAATAGACCAGGAAAACACTTCCCAGCATTTGGCAACTGTGATTGAGAGCAGGAGGTAACTCTTCTTTTCTCTGAGATTAAACTACTGGGACGAGGGACTCTGGTGACATTTACACACAGCTTAGTCCAGTAAGCCCTAATCATGATCAGGGTTGTGGGCTTTACATGGGTTACTACCGTCGTGTAAATATTAATTACCACTATAGCCCTTCTTGTAAGGACAAACCAGTATTAAAGGAGAACACAGTGCAGTGACCCTGGTTTTCTGTAATCTTTGTTGAATTCTTTGCAGGTAAGCAAATGCAAAGTTTGATCTAAATTTAAGCACTATTTTAAAAATACAGAGTATTGGTTGTGATTTGAGAAAGAAAAGAAAAAAAAATCCTATAAATTGACAATTTTTAATTCTTGGGAGGCAAATGCTGTTGGTGGCTGATAGATGTGTGTAGTACCTGATAGCAAATCTGTCCTGAAGTTGTTCATGTCTCTGCCTGAAAATATCTGTTTGGGAGTGTGGTAAACTGTGAACAAGGGAGAAATGCGAGTATGTAATACTTGTGAATTAAATTCTCTACTGTTTTTACATCAAATAGGATAAAACTGGTGTGCCTCTTTCCCACTTTTCCTTTCTCTTTTCTGCAACATTGTAAAATAACTGAATGATCTTGTTTTCCTTTGTTTGGGTCAAGAAATTTTAGCTGAAAATTGTTACTCTGTGAAAGAAGATTATTGACTCAACAAGCCTTCAATTTTCAGTGAATAACACTCCCACCCTCTAGCTTCAGGAACATGTGGTGCATGCATTCTATTTTAAAGTACAGACTGTAATTTAAAACTGAGGCAGTTTGATGCCCCACTGAACTTTGTTTAAGCCTGGAATAAAAGGAAAAAAGCTTCAAGTTGCAAAGAAGTGACTAAGCTATCTCAAAGGTTTTTCTTAGCCATTACGTGCAGAGTTGAAAGAAGTTGCTATTTTTTCCAAGTTACTTTAATTCTGGATCGAGTGCAGTTGTTAGGTTGTTTGTTGGGTTTTTTTTTCTTTTAACAGTCTTTGTAATGAACCTGTAGCTAGAACCATTTTCACACAGCTCATATGTATAGAGATATCAAGTATATGTATTTCTGTGTGTTTCTGAGGTGCAAAACTTGCTCTATAGCTACTGCATCAAAAATCTGTATGTGGCCTCCCATTTGTGTCCGTCAGAATAATGGGTCAAAACCAGTGTGAACCTCTGCAGCACCACTGACATGGATGATGTTACCAGGGGAGGGAACTTTGTGTACCCACATGCTAGCCCACATTTTACATTTGACTTCTGTTAAACCAGGACTTCATGTAGGGTGGTCAAAGTGATTAATTTTCCTAGAGTCAACTTGTACATCAAGTCCCGTTTTGGGGGAAAAGTGCAATTAAAGTAGTGCAGAGCATCCTTGAACTTGTGTTGTCCATGTAGGGTTAAACTGAAACATTGAAACCAAAATTACAGATGCTTTAATTAGGTGTTCTTAATATTTGTAGTGTAAAGAGAAGGACCTGTTGTTTTTCATCTGTATTTTGTGCTTTACAGAATTACTTGGGTTTGCCTTGACAGATTGATCATATTTCTTTAAAAGAACAGTTTTAGGTTGTTATTGAAGTATAAAAAGTAATTTCACTAAGTATTGTAAAAAAAGATACTTGACTATTCATCACCTTTTCCAGATTCAAAATACTTCACATTTACAATGTGTACAACATCCCTGTAATAACAAAATGGCTAATTTATGATCCAAGAACATTTACAAATGCAAAAAGAAGTACTTAGTGTGACCTCTACATGAAATTTATGTGGGAAACCTGCTAAGGGATTATAGATCCCAGTAGTGGTTAAGGTTGCAAAAACTTGTAGTTAAATAGGCCAATGTTGTTCTAAGTGGAATAGTAAAGTATTAGTAGCTTTTTTCCTGCAATGCTTTTTGAAGCCATGAGAAGTTGCATCATATACCTCGAAATACTAGAATAGTATTAGTGTTGATTCAGAAATTAAAGAAATTAGATTTAATTTGGGTGGTTGAAGCATTTTAGTTTTTATTTTCTTACCACCCCCTGCCTCATGTTGATCCCTTCCGCAGAGAGTGCTGCCCTTCTAGCAGGGGTGACTGAACTGCACTTGTGGTAGCCTCTGAACCACCAAATCTTGCAGCTTGAAATGAGAGGCAAGCTGAAAGCTCCCAAGGTTACTTTAATATGCAAGGCCGTAAACTGTAGTAGCACGGGTGTCTCTGCATGCATGGCTCAGATGTACCTGCTGCAGGGGCAGTCGCTGCACTGGCCGTCCTTTTAATCTGCCTAAATTTCCAAGTCGGCGCCTTTAGGTTCTGCGTTTGAGAATCTATCTCTGAAGTGGTAGGGATTTTTTTTATTTGGGGATCAATTTTTACTGTTGGAACATTTTACCTAATGTGTGTATGTACATGTATAGTGTATAAAAGCACACATATCTTATCTGCTTGGTTGTTTGTAAATTTTGAGTTGATAGCATACTATAAATTCCAAAGCTTAATGTATTCCCTGGTGCATGTCTTTGTTCATGCCTGTGTGAACATTGGGATTACAACGCAGAAAGTAAGACAAAGGAGTATTACTCACTTGAATCCCATTTCAGGAAGTACCTGAGACACTGTAAATGTTTTTTCTTTATTTTTACCACCAGTCTTCCTGTAAGTCAGATTTTTTTTTTTTCAAGTAACTCCTTTGCTTGTCCAACCGTTGTGAAGTATGACCTCACCTTCATAACCTTGGCTAAACACAGTAACTCACTCTGACCAGCAACATCTGAAGCCTAGCAGTAGATGCCTTTTCTTTTTTTTCCTCCTTCCATTCCTGTTTGCTGGGAACATGTTGGTTTCTGGTGCTGTTGTTGCAGCTTTCATGTTTAGAAAAAAAAAAAGTTACCAGTCTTTGATGTGATGCTGACTCCTGAGTGGTCCTGGTCAGCTGCTGTTTCTGTGTGAGCAGATGTTTGTGCAGTCACGGTCAATAGTGTTAAGATTAGGCTAGGTTTCACAGTGCTTTGTCTGATTGTTTACGGTGTGTCCATAATTGCTGGGGATTCTAGGTGCCATCACGGTGCAAATGGGAAGTGTTTGTAAGGTACTGTTTGTTTCATGGTACGGTGTTCGATTAATGGTAAATTCAGTCCTGTACTGTGAGGCCATTCACATGTTTTAGTAGTGTTCTTTTGTTGTTGGTTGCTTGTTGGGGTTTTTTTGAGGTTTGAAACAGGTTTTAAAACGTTTCTTAAAAGAGTTTTCTTTAAACCTAATGTCTTGTACCTCCAAAACCTTCCTTTCTTTGCTGGAGCCATACATCTCAGACTCACTGTGAATCTTCCCTTGAAGACAGAGATACGTGGTGACTTTTTACAGAATCTGTGCTATATTTTGCTGTATGTGAGAAGTGCTTTTGAAGTCTGTTTCATGTAGATAAGTTTCCATTATCAATTTACCTTTAAATATACATATACAGAGACACACACAGGCAAGCAGAGGGGGCAGCTGCATTTGTCTTTGGAAGGCATTTACATTTTAACCTGCTGCATCAGGTTTTTTTAAGACCATGCACGTTATTCTGCATTGCCATTTCCCACTCAATTCCAAACACAAGACTTTGTAAAGATGGTCCTGTTTGAATTGACAGTGCAATTTTGGAGATGAAGCATCACAGAATGTTGAAATTAAAACAGAAAAACGGATAATGCCAGGAAAGGACCACTTTCAGTTCCCAGTCTTGAGACTTTTGATCTCTTTCCTTCCATGCACACAATGTTAAATGACCCTTTTAATCATCTTAACATTATTGTGAGATTTACTGTGTTAAATAAGACTTAGGACCTGAATTTTGAGGCACATTTGAATAATTGCATTACGATAGGGAAATACGCCATCCTGGATAATTTGTTTTACATTATAATTAAATGGCATGAATTCGTATCAATATGTGGTGTTGGATTTGGTGGTTTTGTTCTGGCTTTTTCCCGTCAAGGTGGAGATTCACTTAATGGTTAATCTTACCTTCCAATTGAAGTTACTATTTTGGGAAGTAATATAAAGATAAGCATACCTGAGCATTTGTATTTATTTTTGCATGTAGTTATACATTATGCATCAATAAGCTTTAATAAGGTTGGCTGAATATACGGTAGTGGACTTAGCGTAGAGAACAAAGCTTGTTTCATGCCATAGAATAAGGTGTAGATTCACATGCATATTTACAGTATCATAGCTGATGAAATTTCCCAGTGCATTTTGCACAAAAGGTAATGAAAGAGATCTAAAATGTTACTATTTGTATTTCTTAAACTGCAAATTATTCAATAACCAGTTCTAGCTTTTGAAAAGTAAGGAAATAAAGGAAGTGGAAGTGATCTGAGATTGCTAAATTCAATTGTTACAATCAAAATAAGATTAAATAGGTAGATAAAGTGGTGTATGGATTAAGTACAGACATTGACCCTAGTGAACTAATGCATTATGGCGTGGGATAAAACTTAATGCAAACTGTTATCTTTTAGGTTTAGACTTGAAACTGAAAGCCTTAGCAGTTTTTCATATGATACTCCATGGGAAAGTGCAGATGGAAGAAAAACTCCAGCTTATTTCTTTCCTTTATTTAAACTTACAGTCCATGTCAAGATTTTAATAGTATGGCTTAATGAAAACTTCACAGAAACCTATTTTTTCCCATCTTGTTTGTTGTATCATTATTATCATGCCGATGTGAAAGCGGGAAAAAAGTAAAAATTCAGTGCAATTTTCAGCACATCTCTTGAGAATTTATTGAAACGTGGATGCAAAAACTTAAAATCTCTGGGTTTTATTGCTGTTGTTTGGGGGTGCTGGCTTTTTTTTTTTTTAATAAGTAACATCTCATAGCTTCATTTGGATTCTCTCATAATCCATTCTCTCTCAGTCTTCTTTACTTTTTTATTGCTTGTACCTTTAAAGATGATTTACGAAGACTGTGTATACACATCAGGTTTTTAAATGACTGCTGATTGTTCCTGCGTGGCTTTAGACATTTTGCCCCACTGGAAATCACAGTAACAGCATTTTTGTTCCTATTCTGAGGTATGACGAAATACAGGGATTTTTTTTGGCTCTTGAAGCTTTGGGTTGCTTCTGGCCAGGGCGTCATTCCAGGGCTGAGACCACAGCTTGCTGTGAGAGGGGGCATTTGGCCTGCCTACAGAGTTGTCTTTCTCCTCTGCAAGGAACCAGAGGTTACATATCAAATCCTGTGAAATGATGAGAAATGCACCCATGCACGTACTTGCATGTACTTACACTTCAGCGCTTTAATTTTTGCTGGTTAGAACCAGTGATTTCTAGTGCTTGCTTTTTCATGCTATATCCACAGTAATATAGGTCAGAGTGAAGTGTATCCTGTAGATTTTTTACCTTATTTTTGCTGGAAAAACAAACTTTCCCTCCTGTGTGAATTTTGATCACTTGACCTCCATTTCCATGGAGATGTGGTCAGAGGGCAGTAGTCAGCTAGCCACGCCGACCAAGGACTACCTTCACTTACAGCATGCAGTGAAACTCCAGAGTTTAGAAGTAATTAAAGGACTTAGTCTGACACATTTTTTCTCCACCACCCACGTCCATTAAATATGAAACTTGGAAACAAAATATGTGATCAGCTATGGTGCAAAGGGTTTTTTAAAAAAATGTTTATTTAAAAGAAGAAAGAAACAAAAAAATCCCCCAACCTCCTCCTCTATTCTTTCTTTTTAAAATTACTACTTTTCCCCACAATCTTAAACATTCTGTATTCCCATCCATGAATATTTGAAATTTTTGCATACTCTCAATTTCTGTGTGCTTATTTTGAATAACATGGGCTCAGGTTTGTCAAAAGCTGAATTTTGTATTCCACAGAACTCGGAGATTCACGATTAAACAAGTGCAGATCAGGCACCTTATGCTTCTCCAAGTTCAGTCTGGGGTTATTGGTCCAGGGTCACATGCAGGATCCAGCTCAAGCTTGCGAGCAATCCGTACCTCCAAGCCTTACAGAGTGACAAAACCCAACGGCAAGTGCTGGCCGCCGCTGTACCTTGGACTGGGAGAATGTGGATCAGGGCCAGGGCGTGGTGGCGTGTGCTGCTGCTCACCCAGTCAGCTCCCGGGCTGACATGTCATCCTAGACTGAAGCGTGTGCATGGGCGGTGTGCTGTGTTTGCTGCCTAACCAGGGTGCTCTGTGCTGCTGGGTTGGGGGTTTAGTGTTAGAGGTGTGTCTCTGGACAATTCTGGGCTCTCTCAGATGGGGGAGGTGCCTTTCTGGTAAGGGAACAAAACGTCGCAGTACTTTTGTACTGAGAGGGACCCAAGGGTCCCAATTTCTGCAGAACAGGGTTAGATTTCCTTCAGACTAGGCAGTAACAAAAGTTATGCTCGTAATACCATTTTGATTATACACATCTCTCTCTATGTGTTAACATTAAAAAATATACTTCCAAGTTTGGGGTTATTTAAGGGTCTGGCTTTTCTCCATCTCTTCTGTCACCTTTCCAAGGGGTTTGTAAGGTAACCCAACTTCAGTAAACCGAAAGGGAGTACATTGCTTTTATCTTGGTTTCGGCACATGGCTGCAGTGCAGCGGGGAACATGGCCCTTGGGAGGAGAGCTACATTCCCTCCTGGAGACTCGGTGCAGCAAATTTTAAAAAGTGCATCCGAGCTTGGATCCGTGGCTTCCCGGGCAGCACACTGAAATATTGCTAGGCTACAGAGCCAGCTTTACAGATTGATTTCCAAGTGGACATTTTTGTCACGTTTAATAAGAGCACACTGATGAGACAGCAGTGTGTAAGCTGAGTTAATGTCTGTTATTTCTGCACTCCCATTACTTTTTATTGCCATTATCCACACAGTGGCAAAACTTAAGTGAGCTTTTCCTTCCCGCTGAGGGTTTTCTCCCCAGAACTGATGATCTCACAAGTATCTCCGCTCTTTTCACTAGGATGAAAGAGTGAAAACGACTTTTGTTGTTGCTGCGGTTGGAACGACACCGTAAGCCCGAAGGCGTGTCGGTGTAGCAAGCTCGGGTCGTGTGTCTTTCGGCCGGGCCGGGCCGGGCCGGGCAGCGCTCGGGCCGCCTCGGCACCGTGCAGGGCATTTGTGTAATGGCTGGTGAGGTGGCAGAGAGCTCTCCCCGCTCCCTCTGGCTGCTGCGCGTCTGAAATTACAGCTTTGTCTTTGAAGCCGGGCGCTCTGTTAGCGTCGCCATGGCGACGGGCGGGTAATGGCCTCCGCCGAGCCCAGCCTGGTGTTGAGCGCCGAGCGCGGCCCTGCGAAGGCCCCGCTCGCCGGAGCGCTCACTGAGCTGTCCCCTCGTAGAAAATGTTTGAAAACTGCGCTTTTACATGGCCGTACCGGATTAATAGTCATGGTTTATTTCGTTTTAACTGCGGGGATAAAAGCATTATTCCATTAAATGGGTAGCTTTTTTCCCCCCTCCTTTGGTTTATGCATTATTAACACAAGCTTTCCTGTTTTGCTTGTAACATTTTATAGGCCCTTTCAAACATGTAGTCAGATTTGCTCTGCTGCTCTTTTATTTTTCAGGACTTAACCCTTTCTCTCCTTGATCTTGTCTTCAAAAACTTAGAGCCAAGCCTCCAGCAGATTTGGTTGCTCCCATTTAATGTGTTCAAAACCAGAAAAGAGCTTTTTAAATTATTATTATTCTTTTTAATTTTTTTTTCCAAAAATTCTGCTTTTCTGAAGCACTCTATAGAGCAATGCAGATTGGTCTGTTCGTGTAATTTAATTGGAGCAGATGCTGAAGTCAGCACACACGAGCCTCAATATGATTGTGGAGGGTTTGGGTTGCGAAAATATTTTGGGGTTGCCTTTTAATTTGTCCATCTTCTCTTCTGCCCATAGTGTTTTCACCCCATACTTTTTATAAGTAGCATTTTTGTTGGCAGCCTTCAAAAGAGATGCACCTCATGGTCGAAGGACTGGGGAACAAAAAATCCAGAACAGTCCTGGGGACACAGTATTTACGTCTACCACCTTTCTTCTTAATATGGAACTGGTGAAATACATCTAGACAAGTAGAAGTATTGCTATAAACACAAGCTGCAGGCTTTGTTTCACTTTTCCTAGTGCTCTAAAATATAGCTTTCATTTTAGTCTCTAGTAGGAGGCATATATCCAAGTGCAGTCAAATGCTGTGGATACAGGGATTCAGTCATCCCTGCAGACACAAATGGTCTCTCTGTTACAAACTTGGAGGGTAACATGCAAACCTGGAATTCATATTTTCTCCCACCCCCCTCCCTCCCTTTTTTTTTAAACTGTGAACTTGTTGTTATGGGGTGCTTACTGGCACCTTGCTTTGTCCATCTGTATCTGTCATAGATCCTTCTGTCCTAAAAACTTCCAAGGACATCTCAGGAAAAGGCAAACATTCCTCATTTTTTGTCCTCTTTTACTGATGCCATGTGGCAGTGGTGATGTGAATGGTACCTCCTGTGGCATAGACTTGCAGCTTCTGGACAGTGGACCAAAACACAGAGATTCATTTCACCTGCAGAGGTGACTGCAAACTGTGCTCAAGTATCCAGGTGGGGAGGTCGTGTGTGCAGGGCTCCTGCTCTCCCCACCACATCCGTCTTCAGCGTCCATGTGACTCCTGTAGGCACCTTTGGTGCATCTAAAACTCAAGGGACATATATTTGCTACCTCGGGGAGTTCCGGGGTAGGTGGCAGATGGACTGGCATCCCAGCTCCCCGGCCACCTGAGATCTCCACGAGGCCTGTATCTACTCCTGGCCAGCAGCAGCTGTGGGCTGTGTTGCAGGCCAGCCTGGAGTTGGTGCATTGTAGTGTTGATGAACATGGCAATAACATACGTTTTTAGAAGTTTTTTTCTTTCGTGTGTTTTTTTTTTAAAATTCTGTTTTAATATTAAAAAAAAAAATAAAAATAAGGCAATGATGAGTAAATCTGCTCCAAGTGTGGATATAGTATTGTACAACTGTATATATTAAATAGGCTGGACTAGAGGCTTACTCTCGTCTCCAGGCTTTATGGGTATGAATTTCATGCTTTGAGTTGCATTCCCCTTAAATCTGCAAATTCTGGGAAAATAAGACAAAACAGTTTACATTCCATGAATAAGAAATTACTAATTGCTTCTAAAACAGGCGTATCTTTATCTACACATGGCTTTTCAAAGTTGCTGCCTAATCTTTTTTCTTTTTTAATCGCTAAATAAACATGTCTCAGCAGTCACTGGATGTGAAACCAAAACCTGGATGTGGACAAAAAGCAAACACACTACACTAATTTTCATTAGCATATCCTATCTCCTAGAACATTTATTTTTTCATCTCCTTGCAAATTGATTTTTCACGTGCTTGTGACTGATATTTGAACTACATGTTTGTAGTAACTGACTTATGTAAAAGCCAGGTCCTGGATCTCCCAACATGAATATATTATGGAGGTGACCTCATGGGTTCGTAGTTAAGGTTGCACTGAATTTTCACTTAAAACGAGGTTTAAATCCCTTAATTAAACATTAAAACTCACATGAATTCTCAAACATGGACTGTTTCAATAAAGAGGATAAACTTTAATTATTTAGGTACTCAATGTTCTTCTTAGTGCTGTATTTGCAGAATTCAGAACAACTTAAAAATTATTCCTTCTGCAGGTTTTTCCAGAGTTCCTGGTATTTTCAGTTTCTCAATTCTTTTTTTAATCTTTTGTGTAGGCCCTTTGTTGCTGTAATTGTCATATCTTTGTTGGCTTCATCAAACTGTGACAATTTTCATAAAATAATTTAACTAAAACCAGTTCAGCTGTAACTGTAATAATGTATGATACAAAAGAACCTATAGAAGATCAGAAAGCACTGTATGTTTTATTACTTTTTTTTCCATGGGAGTCAAAGAGTATATTGGCTTCTTGTAGGTGATATTAGTCTTTGATTTGGAATGAGAAGAAAAGACTAGAGAGCCTGTTAAAAAAAACCCAATCACATGGACGAAAAATCCAAACTCAAAACACCAGTGGCATCTCTTTCATACAGGTGACTTTTTCCAAGTCAGTCAATGAACAACAGCTATGGTAGTTGCAAATGAATGTAAATTTCACTCTACTTTTCTACTTCTCCTTACTCCTAGGACTCAGTTCAGACTTTTCTGAAGTGAGTTTCTTCACCGATTTCAGTGGGCTTAGCTTAGGCTGAGTAATTCTTAACGCGTGTTGTACCCCGTTGCCACCCTGTTGCTCTCTATCAGTGCCTGTTTTGAGCCTCTTGGACACAGTCTGCAAACCTGTTGTACACAGCACTGTATGCCCTCTCTACCTGTAGCATCCAGAAAATGCGGCTCTCCTTGCTAATATTTGTAGCCTCCTGCTGAGCTATAATAGCATTCTTCAGCACAGGTAGAAGCCTTGCTGAAAACTAAATTTGCAGACCATACATAAATGAAGAAAAATTCAGTTAGAAACCAGTGTTACATGAGTTGGTAGTATCTTTATTCAGAGCTCTAAGCCTTCAGCCATTCCTTTGACTAGCTGGAAATAGAGACAAACTGGGGGGAAAAAACAACTGCATTCTCATTAGTTTACAGGCCATGGAATGGTTTTTCTTTAAGTCTTTCCTAGGTCAGGATTTCTGTTTTTCCATCATTTTAATCTGACTGCCACTGTGGTCTCTTAGTTAAGGTCTCCTGTCCATTAAAACACAACAGCTGGTACTTTTGAAATTATTTTTGGAAAAAATTCTTGTCCTTGTTACCAGCAGCAGCTGGGGCCTACAAACATATTTACTGCATATATGGGAAAGCATTGTTTCAGAGTATGCTAGTTCTTGAATTTTGCAAAGCACAAGCACTTTAGCCTGAGATTGCATACCAATTCCATAAAAATTCAGAAGTACTTGTTAATTTGAAGAGTTGCTTATTTCTTTAGACATTGGATGAAGAACAGAATTCACAGGAAGTTATTACTGACACTGATGTAAGAGTAGGTTCTCAAGCTCTTCCAGAGTAGGGATTGATATGATGGAAGTGAAAGAGTTTGTTGCACTTGCACATTGCAACATTCATGTAGAAAAGCATGTGAACAGAAGCTACTGGGCCTGAAGTGTTCTTTTGTTGGTGGTGTTCTTGCATTTCACTGGCTCTACTGTGTGCATACTTGAGCAGTCTGAAATAAAATGTAGTGGAGAGGAATACACAAGAGCAGCTACTGGTGAAGTAATGTGAGACTCTAATTTGCATGGGTTGGAATCTTTGGCAATAGGACCATATCAGTGATATTTTTATATTTTTGAGGGATTACTGGCCTGTGCAAATTCTCTTCATTCTTTTTTGGTGGGGGAAGGGGAATGTTAAAAACCCTAGATCCAAGCACAGTATATACACTGAGACAGCAAGGGGTTAAAGAGATGTAATTATGCATTCTTCAGTAAGTGTTCTGCAGTCAGCAATACAGCTATCTGTGCAGGAAGCTGGGGGAAAAAAAGATGACAGAGGGAGAATATGGAGAGAAGGTCAGATCCAAGGATTCTCTTAGGGTGTTCTGGTGTTTGCTTTTCCTTTGTGACTTATTACACTCTCTCTTGGTAGAAACAGAAGGAAGCATTATGGCCTGTTGGTTCCTCCCACTGATAATGTAAACTTAACCCTTATGCTTTATGTTAGTGGTAGAGGTGAGTATATGGATTTAGTTTTTGGAAGAGTTTAGAGTCGTCCCAGTGCTTGCCATGATCCTTGTTCCCCAGCTCTCAGTTATTGCACAGTTTATTGCAACCTGTGGACACAGAGCATTTCAACAAATGCAATTTGTCAGAAGCAGTTCACCCATTCTCTTTGAGAGGATTTGAATTTCCAGCAAATCCGTCTACTAGTCATAGTTTGGTTTGCACCTTTTCAGGTGGTTTAAACGGATGACTGGAAATTCTTGCACAGTCAGGATTTCAGGCTGACCTGATTGGTAAAGGTAAGATTTCATCACTTCTGACTTCAGCTTTTGGGAATCAAGGGGAAAAAGAACCCTGCCATACGTGACCATCACATTCCTCTGGGGTGAAACAGGAGTTCGTGGAGTGTTTTGGGAGAGTTGCACTCATGAGGGCAGGATATCTGGGTTGTGCTCTACCCCCTTACTTCCATCCTGTGGTCTGACTTGCTAAGCCGCTCAGTGTACCAGGTCCTTCTTTCTTAATTAGACTTATGTAATTTGCAGTTGGATTTCAAAATAGCAGCAAAGCATTTCTGGGAGATGTTTGTGTGTTTGGCAATACTGTGAAACACCTCTGAAAGAGGTGTTTGGGGATTTTTCCCCCTTTTTTTTTCTACATGATAGTGGTTTTTTTTTTTTTTTTTTTTTTTTTTTTTTTTTTTTTTTTCCCCCCTTTGGGTATTTTCCTGGTTCCATTATAGGGAAAAAACTGAAGACAAATAAATGAATGGGATTTATCCTTTTGTCCTTGAAAACAAAACAAAACACAACACAGATGCCTCCAAACTCTGGAATAGCTCTTCTTTTGGAATTAAGATCCTTAGGCTTGCCATTGACCTTATGGGGACAGGCGCTTCTGTTTCCCCCAGAGAAAGAAGTGTGAGTTGGTCAGTTCACATTCTGATGTGGCATGCCTTGCAATAAGAACCTTTATGTTAAGTTAGTTAATTGCACAAGTTGACAGAAAATGCAGCATTAGGGAATGGTCTACTTCTAAGGACAACTGAAACCTTTCCTCCCACCCTTGTAAAACACCATTTTAAAGCTATTGAGTCGCTTCTGCTAGAAAAATAAAAGTTAAATCCCATCATGCTTCCACTCTCCTGCTCTTAACTTTTATTTTTCTCTGTGTCTTTATAATTTTAACACTGTAAAGCTCTAAAAGGATTGCTTTAAGGAGGAGGGGTAGTCTGATAAGTCTATTTCCTAAAGCTTTTTGCCTTTCAAGATTTCTCTTACGCTAGGTTGAGCTGTGTGGACGACTTGGATTGAGACGACAGGGGAGTAGCATGCAATACTTTCTGCTTCCGATAGCTCTTTGTTGATCTAAGAGAGAGCACTTAGAGAGTGGTAGGTCATTTATGTGATTATGAAGAGCACTTGGTTCTCTCTTATTCAAGATGGAAAAATAATAGTTTTTGAATAAGAGGTCGCTGTCAAAATGACATTGAATGTGACTTTTCTTCCCTCTTCATTCCCTCCCCCACTAGAAGAAAAGCAGCACTAGACTTACTCAGGATAGGGCTGGATTTTTAGGACTCCATGTGACTTTTTCTTTTCTTCTGTTCTTTGTTCATTTTATTTCTCAGCATTTCCTCTCTGTGTTATGTTTATACTTCTTGATGATATTTATGGTAACTAGAAATTTAAAAATAAATGTAATGCATCTAAGACTATGTGGTTTTTACAAGTCTTGTTTTTCCACTTTGCAGAATTAAACTGCCAATGTGTGATGTGGTATCTGCTTGGGTGACAGATGTCCATTCCTGAATGATGCTGTGTTCCCTTTATGCTTTATTTATGGAGTGATTTGCTTCTAAAATAATCTCTTAATCTTTCTCAAACTACATTTCTGCATGTGCTCTTTTTACATATGCCATCATTTAGGGTAATGGACTAAAAACTGAAATTACTCCTAAAAGCTTTGTTTCTAAAGCTAATAATAGTGATATAATACTGTCATTTTTGGTTTGATATGTCCTTTCAGAACTAGGTTAAGTGTCTTCTTCGGTTTTGCTCTGGTGGTTTTTTGGTGTGTTTGTTTCCTGTAGCACTGCCATAATGAAATTGTTTTTTAATTTCATTCACTTATCAAATGAAAAGACAACACTAATATGTCCTTTTTTTATGTTAGGTTTGCTTTTATACCTCATAAGAGGAGCTGTATCCCAAATTAGAATGTGATTGCTCACAGTACAGAACATAATAATATATTTTATGAAAATAATTAATAGTTATTACTCTAGGGTTAATTTACTTAAACCAGTGTTGAACATCAGTAAACACTCTAGCTCATCACAAATTTCCTTTTGGTAAATTTTATGAAGCATGGTTTCAGCTTGGGGAAGGGCTGATCAGTGGAATATGTATAATTCCTTACAGCAGGGAAGACTTTCTGAGATTCTCTTATTTGCAGTCTAAAATCAAGTTTGTAATAGAGTATGTTAATATTTTCAGGTGTTTGCCTATTTACGCATTGAAAATAACTCATCTGGAATTTCAAAATTCTGCTTTTTGGAAAGGCAGAACTGGTTTGGAGACAGTTTGGAGAAAGACATCACTGAAATGTTTTGTTTATATTCTTGCTGAAGTGTTGGGGGAGGGGAAGTATTTTTTATTTTGTTTTCATTTTTTATTCTTAAATGTGAGTGTTAACAAAGAACAGTGATATGAATTACGCTAAGATACTTCAAAGTTAAGTAGGAGGTGTTGAGAACTTACATTATTTGTCAGCCATTTAAAAAAATACAGAAGATTGTGTACAGGAGTGAAATAGCACAGTGATGCCATTGGTCTTCAATTTCCAGACTCTGGAGAGTTCTGAAAGTTGAATTTGGCTTCTCATAGAAAGTAATCTTGCTTACTTTTAGTCCTAGATTTAGAATTTTTTGGACAGTAGTATTTCATTATTTTTAATTTTATATGAAAGCACTGGATCCATTGTGCATACAGATGATGAGTGTTGAGAAATCAGCACTGAACAAAAGCTGTAGTTCTGGCTCTAAATTAGACTCTTCCTGAGGGCACTTGCTGTGCTGCAGTCCCTGAAGTCCAGAGTTTTTCTGGAGACCTCTTTGATTCCTCTTAGGGACCTTATTTTACAGAAACTTGGCCTTGGTCCTTCTGTGACTGCTCAAGCTGTCCCATGCTGGAGCTGGGCTGGATGAGCATTTTGGTTCATATCAGGCAAAGGCTTTTGAAGCGACTCTGGTTCAGCCCTGTCACCATTTGATTCACGTTACCCAGCAGGCAAGAAGCAAGCTGGATTCCTCCTGGATGAAACAGAACTGAAAAATGTGCCCCATGAGCCTGCCTAATGCACTCCAGCTGCTCGTGGGTACTCGATCCATGGGCCAGCCTGACAGAGAGCTCTCCAACAGGGGTACAGCCTGGTGTCAGGTGCTCAGCACGGAGCTCTCCTGCCTGCGCCAGGTCCCACGGAGCCGCACCGCTGGCTCGGGCAGGCATTGCCTTCCCTTCAATGCAAGGTGCTGCTGGGCCGCATCTGGGTGTTTTACATAAGGTCTGGATCCAAAACCCTTTGAAGTCTTTGAATGACTTCCATTGATTTTAATAGGCTTTGTGGCAGGCCCTAATGATTTGGTTGTGATCTGAAAAGGGATATTCAGAGATTTTTCTATAATGAGAAAATGTTACCTTTTAAAGAACTGACTTCAAATAGTCTGATCAGTTCTCAAGTGGAAGTGAGCTTCTTGCTATCTCCTGGAATCCTTTTGTCCCTGTCAAAAAAACCCATCAGAAAATTATTACTCATTGCTCAAGTAAGGTCCAAGGTCGAAATTAGCAGAGGAAGTTTTGGGTCATGGATTGAACTGCACTGACAAGGAGTGGAGGGATATGCACAGTGCAGATGTCTGCTCCTCTCAAAATAGTGCGGTAAGGCCACTTTCTTCACTGTCTTGAAGTAAAAATTCAGAAGAGAGGAAGGAAAAACTCGATGTTCATTTGTATTAATAGTGTTCTGAGTGATGCCACAGGTCTAAAAACAGTGCCAGTGAAAAAAATCTGAAGTTTGTTTTTAAAAGCAAGGACAGAAAAGAAGGCATTTCACTCTCCTACAAACTGGATTAACAAAACCAGCAGTTTTTTACGTTTCCCTGTATCTCACATGTTCTCTTGAAATTTTCGCTCTCATGCAGTATTTTCACAATATTTTTTTTTGCGTGTAATTACATTTTTTTTTTATCATGTCAGGTATTGTTTGGCCAGTATTCAGAAAAGCTTTCATTTTCCTACTTCCTCTGAATCCTTTCTTGTAAGGCAGGAAATCAACTTACTGCTTTAACAAATTAACATGGACAGGTTGGATATGTTGAACTTCTGTTTCTTTATTTACTATATTATTTTGTTTACTTAGTCTTTATCTTTGTTAAATTGAAAAAATCTGTACTCCTTTTTTCTTTCTAAAACAGGTGTATGGTGTAATAATGATGTTTAAGCAAGCTGGGAACAAAATGTAGCTTCATTTCATCATTGGATGCTAGGATCTAGTAGAATGTGCGTTTCTAATTATATGTAATTGCATGTGTCTTCCTGGAACGGTTTGTCTTAATATTTTTATTTGTACATGTGCATGGAAGAGTTCCTCTGAATTTGCACTGGGACTGATTTATCACAGTTATCCTTGTTTTACATCTGTGTAATAACTTTGAAATCATTGATCTTACCCTGATAGAAAATAGCAGTAGTGGTGAATTAGGGTTGCACTCTTGATGGTGCTTTTTATTCCAGTTGAAATACTCTACCGATCCAGGTGAGGATGGAATGTTGTACTAAGCTGTGAGACGTTCCACTGATTGGGTTCACGCTGCTTATCTGTGAGCGCTTCCGTTCCTAGGAGCTCTGTTTAATGCAGTTATTTCTGTGTGCCTTGGAAATGCAAAGGAGTGGGGAGAAAAGTTAAAATCAAAAGTTCTTGGTTTTCTAGTATTTACTTGCCAGCTGCAGCCGAACAAAGTGGTCCTGAGGGTCTTGCACTGTGTTTTTGGTGAAGGCATTATTCTGTCCTTCATCTTTGAGGGCATTAGCTTTAATAAAAGAAAAAAAAAAAAAAAAAGAAGAGAACATCTTCAGACTCTTTTCATTTTTCCCATCTGCTTTGAAGCAATAGATTAGTGTGTTAAAAGGAAAGGGATAGGCTGGTGTTACCAGGCTGGTGGTTTGTGTTATCAGGATGTGGAGGGTGCTGGTGGCATTCAGAATAAATAAAACGCATAGACAGGACACACCTGCGCTTGTGTATCCATCAGCCATTCACATTCCCCGTGTTCCTCTCATCTCTGATCCAGACCTTGGAAGGGATGGAAGTAGACCAGCTGATAGTCCTCAAATAAGCCAGCCCCGTGTACCATCCTTTTGTTTCATTTTCAAAACCTCCTCTATCGGAGGGAAGCAGTCGGAGCCTGCATGCTGTCATGCAGATCTGGAGGGCGTTTTTTGATGCCGGGGCCTGGCGTTGCCATGGTCTCAGCTGCCTGGCTTATTCACTCATCCCGGGACCTCTGGCTTCCATGGCTGGAAGTTGTCAGGGTGCTGCCAGCCTGACACTGGGAGTCTGTGTGGCTGGAAGGATGCTGTGCCACCCCCCAACTGTCTCGTTCTCCCCTTCCTTTCAAGATTAGGAAAGCAGGTGTTAAGTCTCATTTCGAGAATTTATTGTTATCTGTTGCTGACGCTTTAGAGACCACTCTGCTTACCCGCCTAATAGCCAAATGCAAGCTAATAGTCTGTACAGGCCATTGAAGCCTAAAATCCTGCTAATTCCTTCCTCTAATGAATAATCCCTGATCTCTGTGTGTGCCTTGACTGTGGAAGGGCTAATTATGAAACTCATTGTAAGGAAAATTTCGGACTCATGATTTCTGTGCCTCGGATTCGTAAATAAATAATGCGCCTGCATGTATACCATGTATAAAGTATAGCTTTCATATGTAAAGTTAAATATCCCTGAAGAAATATAGTTAAAATAAATGGGATTGTAAAACATTTCTTTTGCTCAGTGGATTAATCCCTCATAGTTTAGGGAATAGGTTGCATATTCTGTATGAAAGGTTGTTCATTTTAACCCTTAGGAGAGACATCATAGGTTGTGCTGGTGAGTAAATTTGTTAATAGCTTTGAAGAGAGAAGCTTCTTCCTGCTGCAGAGCGGGAGGTGGGATTTGGCACTGGGTCCTGGGAGCCCCGTGCTGAGGCCTGGAGAGCCTCCTTTTTCCCCCCGCAGGTAATTCAGAGAAAGTGTTACCTACTGTTCCTTGCCTGGAAATGTATGGGAATGGTCAATCTGCTTCTCTGGGTCTGAAGCATGCTTGTAAGAAACAAGTCTAGTGATCTTTTTATTTCAAATAAAAAACAAAAACAAAAACAACCCCAAAAAACCCCAACAACAAAACAAAACAAAACAAAACAAAAAAAAAACCCCAAAAAAACTCTAAGCAACCGAAGTGGTGGGGTAGAGATGTTGCATATATTATAATGAGCACCAGAGGACACGGGATGTGTTCATTCCCAAGCTGCATGATTATTTCGTGTTGTGAAGGGTTAGCTTTTCAATTGCAAAGCTTAATCACTTTTCAAATGAATATTTCATAACAGTTATTTTTTCATCAAATATACAATGGCATGCTTATTTTGTGCCTCATGTGGTAGACATTAGTTTTCAGCAGCTTTAAATTCCTTTTATTTCTCCTCATCTCCTATTCTTGTTTTCAGCCATGGAAGGGCAAGAAAATACTTGGAAATGTTTCCTGATGAGTGGCTAATCTTGTGGCTGAGAGCTAGGAAGAACCCAGAAGTTGTATTAAAATTGGTCCCAAATTCTTAAAACATTCTAATTTATTTCGTGTTGAGTGCAGCTTTTGTGACTGATTTAAAATATTTTAAACTTAATTTAAAATGAAAACACGACTGTTACAGACCTCTGCCACTACAAGGAAACTCAGTTTAGTGATGCAGCACAGCTGTAGTGCGTTTTTACTACTTTTTGTTACTGGATGATGAAAGTTATCATAAAAAAGCTCAAGTGGTTGATTACACTTGAGTACAGCTTCTTTTTGCTGGAGCAGTTGAGCAAGGGGGGCATGCTCGGTTGGCCCATGACTGCTTTCTGGATCTCTTTGAGCACTTTGGCAGATGGATGAAAATTAAATGAACTTGGAGGTTTTCAGTAATATTAACAGGCCAAATTGGCTTGAAAATACGAGATGTGCAAAGCTGACCTTGCAGCACCCTCACCACTTTCTTTCTGTTCTTCTATTCAGGAATTACATTAATACTCACCTGCTCCAGTCTGCTCAAAATTAATTTTTTTTTCTTTGAAGTATGCAATAAAAGAAATAAAATATCAAGTGTTGTTTTGACTAGACAGACTACTTACTTTACTTGTCTAGCTATTTTGTTCTCATACTTTACACAGAATATATCGTATTTGCCTCTTTTTTCTTCAAAACAATAATCTCTAAAACTCATTTAGTCACATATATAAGGCAGAAGATAGTCTGGGATTGAGAGCAGTACAATGCAGCCATATACTCCTCTGTATTGGACAGAATTGTTCAAAATTGAAGGACACTGGAATATTTCACACATAAAGATGTGATAAGGGCTTAGAGCTTCCTGACTCTCAACTCTCATTAGGTGGTTGGTGGTCATGAGCTGCAAAGTCCATAATACTCCCTTAGTGTACACTGTCACATGGAGAGTTCAGGTGTCTTAAGAATTTAATGTTTTTTAGCGCATGAAACAATCTGCAGAAGTAGTTGCCTTGCTGTTTGGAATTATACGGTGTTGGGTTGCTGCTGTAGTACTCTGCTACAAACAAAACAGAGTCAATCTACATGACCTAAGAGGGAGTGAGCTGACCTCAGGAACATCAGCAAGTTTCTTCTCACAACAGTCCTGGGAGGTAGAAAGTTGTATTATTACTATCCCTGCTGAGTATCTATGGCACAGAAAGATGAATTGATTTGCCCAAGGTCATGGAGGAAGTGAGAGGCAGAGGTGGAATTCTATCCTGATATTCTGCCTTCTGGTCAAATGCCTTAATCACATAAGGACCATAACCCCTTAATATTTGTGATTTGGTTTGCTTAAGTACATGGTCTTCATGCTGCATCTTAAAAGCCTTATTTTGCCTTCTGTCAGTCCTCATCCCATATGCCTTTTGTCCTGAATAGAAACTTAGTGAAAAGGATTTTTAGGGACTTCAGGTTTAAGTGCCATCTGTTCTTTCATACACATATATATTAATTCTAAGATTATAGATATTTGCACTTTGTTTAGTCGTGTAAATCTGACTGCTGAAACTGCAACATAAGCAAAATACATTGTGTTATTTTATTTAATTAATGTAGTTTCCCCCCAATGTTTTTGTGGCAGAGAATTCATCACAATAAAGGATTAAACTGCCAAAAGAATATTAGCTGTTAGCGGTGTGTTGATTCATTACATGCCTTCCTATGTTTGGAGCCATTGTGCTCCACAGTGAGCAGGAGATGGGGCTGTCCAAGGGGAGCACCGCAGTGACCATTAGTGGTTGATTAAAAGGGAAGTGTATGCAGTGAGGAACTGCTCATAAATTATGTCCTTCCAGCTTGAGTTTATCGGTGTAGAAGGAGCTGCCAGCATCCTTATTTGTTCATTTGGCATCTGAAAACACACGTGTAGTCAAACGCATTAGGGAGTGGTCTGTGATAAGTGTCTGCACACATTTGCCTTGTACACACTACAGGTACACGGACTACTTGTAGGACACTTCATCTGATGGTGAGCCCTGGGAGAGAAGAGGATGTGGAGCAGCTGCTGGGATCAGCCCAGGCGCTGGCCTGCCCCTGAGGTCTGACTGCTCATAGGAGTGACCGTATGGGAGCTTCCCTCCTTCCTGTCCAGGCAGTGAATGATTTGGCTGCGGGGAAATCTGCATTCAGTCTTTGCAGCTCGTGGTCAAAGTGGGTTTTCAATCACTAGCCCAAGGCACACACTTAATATATAGAGTGCCTTGATGTGGTGCCCTGCTTTGCCACTGACACGTTTGAACCTCAAAGACATCTCCTAGCTCTATAGATGATAGAGAACAATAATGTAGAATGATTTTTTTTCCTTCATTCAGTATTTATATTCGGTTTCTCTTTACACTAAAAAGAAAGTACTGAAAAGTAACATGAAGTGAATTCAAGTCAAAGGTGTTTAACGTATGTGAAGGAAATGAGGCTTAGATTTCAAGCAGTGATCAATGAAGTATAGTATTGTATGATCATTACCGAGCAATAAAGCAGGAAAGGAATTATCACAAGGATGTATATGCCATTCATCATACCCTTTTAATACCCCTTTTTCTTGCTTGCTTTCTTTTCATTGTCTCCTATGTTTTATGTTCTTTGATCCTATATATGGGAATAAAGTTCCCTCCTTCTGTCTGACTTTTTCACCTACTGTTATACAATGCCAGCTTAGAAGAGTACTTCGGGGGAAGAAAGCCTATATACTCTGTGCTTTAAAACTCTGAATGGAGTGAAAGTACCTTGTGCTTCAGGTTTTGTAAATTTTGTGAGAAGTCCTGCTATATCGCATATATTCTGAGCACTATCAGAAAGTCAGTGGCTTTGCTGAAAAACAAACACTGAAAATGGGAATAAAACGTCAGCTCTAGATTTGATGGAACTGAAAATTCTGTGATATCAGAACATAACCTATGCATTACTTGCTGCAGAAGAACAGTGGTGGGGGAGGCATCAGGGTTTCTTCAATTCTGTTTTTTTTTGTGCCCTAATCAGTGACCAAGGCTGCCAAATGTTTATCCCTGTATATTATGCAAAAGTGATTAACTAGCCATGAGTTGTTCTGCTTGTAAAGAGGCTTGAGAGTCTGAGATAAAAGATGCAATGCCATAAATGTCTTCTCGTGGCTTCTCAGGACAACCTTCCCCAAATTCTGGCACACTTCGCTCAGATCTGATGTTGGCGTTGTCCAGCGAATCTGGATGGACATCGGTCCCTGAAGTGATGCATTACAGCAGACCTTCTGCCGAGGCAGTGAGGTTAAGAATAATGAATTCAGGGCTTGAAGCATAATGTTAAGCAATGCAAACTGAGACGTAAATTATTAAAGTTTTTGTTTGACGATGAACAAGTGCACAGGCTTGTTCTCAGAAGGAAGGGTGACTCAGCTGTATCCTTGAATTGATGTATCAGGCTTCTGTGACATCCTAAGATTTGATGACAGGTCCATTAAGGAGAACAAAATAGTAATTTATAATTTCTGGAATAAATTAGCATGTACTATTACACCCTGGAAGCTTTTTCTTTGTGGGTTCATTTTTTCTTCTTCTTTTTTTTTTTCTTCTTTTTTTTTTTTTTCTTTTTTTTTCCTTTTTTTTCTTCTTTTTTTTTTGGTGATGGTGGTAAATAGCATTTAAAAGATATTTACAGCTTCATTCAAAAGAGCAGAACTTTGAGGAATCTGCCTTGAAATGTTCTTAATTAAGATGCAAAGAAATTTATCTCAGTGCACTGTGTAGATATTAATCAGCGTAGGTGGAAAATGGGAACATACATGATTAGTGATAGTATTTTACCTTCAAACCTTGAAAACGGCTTAAAATGAAACACTCTTAAATCCCTTGTCACCCCAAACAATATAACACACCATTTTGACTCTCTAATTATCAAGCCTAATTTGTTAATTTCAAAGGGGAGCACAGCAGCCCATGAAGGCTCGCAGGACTCTTTTGAAAAGAGCAATGCAGTATAATTAAAATGATCAAGTGGATCTAATTCCGGTTGGGGGGGGAGATGTCTTCCCTCGTAAGGTTACTTCAAATTGAATTGGAGTTGGCATATATAGCCTTTAATGAGGTAACATCCCCAGATAAAACATCTGACTTGCTGTTTATTTTAGCCTACATTTATTTGCAGGCTTTTATAGTAAGAGAGCTCTGTCTAATGGTCCTGTGAACCTGAGTGCTGCTTCCAGCATAGCAACTGGCCTGCTGCATGGCTGTGGGAGAGCATTACGCTCTCGATGCTGAAATTGGTTTATGTATGTTTCTGATGCATCCATCACTGTGACAGTTATGCTTGAGAAAAAGCAAAATGCAGAAGTGATGCTCCTTGTATCTTTTTCCATGGGTAGTGGTGGTGAAAGCATTAAAGAGGCCATTTCCTTCCACTGTCTGCCTCTGTGGGGTAGCTGCGTCACAGCCAGAGTCCAGAGTTGAGCTTCAGCTGGCTTTTGGGCAGAATCTTCCTGGTAAATACTTCCCAGCCATATTTTTCTGGGCTTATGAAGATGTGGTTTCCCAGTGGATACCCATTTGCCAAAATGTTCCTGTTCGTTAAGGGGCTGATAGTGTCTGTCTTGTGAGGCTGGGTTTTTGGGATGGGTTGGTTATTTGTTGGTTGTTTGCAGTGGGGCTGTTCATTGGCTTGATTTGGTGTTCCCTCCGCCCCTCACCCCAGGCAGTGAGCATCAGTGTGCATCATTCTGGGCTTTAAATTCCTGTATGAATATGGTTCTGTCTGTTCCATGTTAAAAAGATAAATACCTAATCTGGATAACTTCCTGATCAAAACACTTTAGATTGACTATAGTAGGAGGTTTCTTGTTTTGTTTTGACTCTTCTGGGTGTTTTATCTTATAATGCCCTGTAATAATAAAGCCATATGAATCCTCAGCTTATTATTCATATTCCTCTGTGTGCCACAAAGGAGGAATTATGGAGCCTTGCATTTTAAAATAAAAGGTTCTGTGAAGAAGATGAAGCTTCTTTAGCAAACGCCTTGGTAGTGAATCCCATGGCAGGAGGACAGCAGGGAGAGGGAGGGAGGGAGGGAGTAGCTACCCCAGGGATGAAGTTTGAGGGGATAATGCTGCTCTCCTTTTGTTTCTGGGCAGATCCTTACACTTTCACCCTCACCTATTTGTTTTGACCTGTGTATTGGTGGAGTGGGTAGGCTGTGTTTAATGGATACCTGAGCTCAGAGGAGGCAGAAGCCGGTGCCTGACAGACTCTTCCCTACATAGCTCGGTGGTGGTTTTGTGTGGAAAGGCAGTGCTAATTCTGTGACCAGTCAGTATCACCTGGGAGAGCAGAGGTTAATGTTTCAAAGGAGGAGGAAAAGCTGTTTGTATGCAAGTGACATTGAAAGGAGATATGAATATTTTAATAGCCATGGTCAAGGCCAGTGGGTTGTACTACACGCACATGTTCCATTTTGGCTGGACCCCTTCTGAGCACCATTTGTCTGGACTGTGGAAATATAGCAGAGGTCTGCATCAACAAATACATTATAATCTTCCACTCATCCTTTTCTCATGTACGTTGTAAAACTTTTATTAAAGAAGTCACCAGAAAGAACTGGGAAATGATACATGGCTTCTTATTGTTATCGTCTTAGAAAGCCAGCGTTGCCTGTGATGTCTGATGTAATTGTAAACTAATACTGTACTTTCTATGCAGATTGAAAAATGCACATCAGCAGAATTACCAGCATCTCTAAAGAAGTTTTTTTCTAATATTTTTTTGTTTCTGTTGATCTTGAGCAGTGTTAGCGGCATTTGCAACAGAAAACAAATCAAGAGCAAACATGAAAAGGAACTCTTCTGCTTATGTGGTGGTGTTTTTTTTCTTGGCTTGCTTTCATTGTATCATGTTCAAGAAAGACACAGTTAAGGAAAGAGTGATTCTGGCTACAGCCTTCTGAACTAATTAGTTTCCCACTACTCAGAAAAAAAGCTGGAATAGGTAGCTGCAGTAAAACAAAAGTGAGTGTGTGCATGTGTGTGTAGAATATTAGTAAATATTTCTAATATGCCAGTCCTGCATCCCCTAGCCTTTGATGTCCATTATTCTCCAAATTACTAATGTAAAATGTTTGAAAAGAAGTGCAGTAGAACAGAGATGGAAAGTACAAATTTTGAAACAAAAGTATAAAGCAGATCTGTATAATTCAGTAGATAGAATATTCAGTGGATATATCATTCGTCTGTAGATCAATAATTCATTGCAATGTAATTATTTTGTGCATTCTGTATTTTTTAATTTCTTGTGAGCGATTTGATGTAGGTAATAACAAGCAATGTTCTCAACTCTGCTTCACAGTGGTGTAAAGCCTGTACTTGTTGATAGGGAAAATGCTGTGTAAAGCAAGTGGATTACACTAACATTTGAAATCCTTTTGTTTCTTTAACATGTCTAGCAACTACTGAGCCAAGTATGTAGAAGCCTTTACCCTCCTAGGTCAGATTCCAGCAAAGCCGTCTCGCTTTTATAGAATAATGCCATACGGCAAACTGACTCAGCTTTAAGCACCGCATATGGTCCCGAGGGGAGAAATTACCCATCCAAATGACGGGTGGATGGCAGGCAGGCAAGTTAGAATGTAGCTGCAGTGTGCTCATATTCTGTTTCACTAGGGCTGCAAACATTCAAAATAGCTGCTTGGTGTATTTGAATTTGATCCTCATAACAGTAAGGAGCATGAGGGGATTGGAAATAAAATAAGAACAATAGCTATTTCTCTTTACGCTGCTTCTGTGAAGTACTTCTGATACATTGCAGGGAATTAATGTCTTTTGGCATGGTTTATTTCATTTTCCAGAGTGGATCTGGTAAGTGAATGGGAATCAAATACAATTATAATAGCCCATTTCTCCTCCCTAAATAAAGTTTGGTATGCTCATATTAACTCATATGTCAGTAGTTGCCTAGTTCACATGAGTAAAAGTCAGTTTATAATAGCTGGGAATTTGACTAATTTTCTCATGCCATGCAGAAGCTTTTCTTGGGAACCTACAGCAGTAAAGAATCCTAGTTGTGTTTCAGTCAACATTAAATGAGTAGAATAGCAGAAAGTGAATAACACATTCTGTGCTCTGAAAGGAACAAGAAGTAAATATCAAGCCCTGAATGATGTGTTACAAAACAGAGAAAACATTTTGGGGACAAACCCAGCCATTTTGTTAATTTGACAAGTCTATAACATATACTGTAATTACCATGAAATTTGAGTAAACTCAGCCAGGTTGTTTGATAAAATTCATTGGCTGAAGTGCATTAGTGGTAGCTGTCCTGCAGCCTTGCACTGCTCAAACACTGTCACTCATCCTAGCTGTTTGGTTTGTGGGTTTTTTTAAATAACTTCTGCTATTCTCTTTTACCTTCTTACTTTACAACTGTAAATTTGGGTGGCTGGCAATGTGATTACTGGTCATTGTCTAAAGAAAATCATGCTTCAGTGTGTGGCAGAATCAGTGTACTCACTGAAGGACTGCAGCTTGAATTGTGGCTGAGACTTCAAGTGAAGAAGGCAATGAAGTTCTTTCCGGAGGGCTGCTCATATCTGAGAGGTTCAGGATTGCAATATGCCCTCCACCAGCTGATCTCAGTGGTTTTTCTATTCCTGGCTGGTTGTCTATTGGGCACAGTGCAGGGAGCCTCCTCCTGTGGGCTGGGATCTGAGAGCCGCTGCCTCTCCAGCACCCCTGCTGAGGTGCACCTCTGCCTGATCCTGGCAGTAAACCTTTATGAAGCTGTGAGATAAATTGTGACATGTTTCTGCCTGTCACAGGCATGACCAGGTCTTTCAAGTCATCTTTGATTTGAGAAGCAGTTTATTGAAGAACTGATATGCTGCTTTGTTTTGCTTGCGTACATTCTAATTTCCAGGGCATTCAGTCTTGATTTTTATAACCAGGCATACTGGCAAAACCTTTGGGTTCAGCTGCATATATGGCAATGTTGACTCCTCCCAAAATCTTGGAATGTGTAAAAGCTGTAGAGTACACTCTATACTAGCTTAAATTTTTCAGAATTTGTCTGGATGTGCGAATACTGTTGAAATGTTAAAGGATTTACATCACCTATTGAGGAGCAGAATGTATCTTGCTATTTGTATTGCCTTGGGTTTGGAACTAGAAAACCATTTTTTGCACTTCTTGTGTTGTATTTGTCAAATCCTAGTATTAAATGAGTTTGAAGATACTTCCATTTCTAAAGATTCATACGAAAACAAGAAATCTGTAGTTATTGTAGGGAATAACACCTGTTTCAATGCAAGTTGGAACAATTGTCATTCCCATAGTCTTGAGTAAATAACTGCACCATCCTGGAAACTTTGTGAAGAAATGCATCTAATGGAAAAAATATTGTGGGTTTGGACCAGCCTTCTTTTTTCCCAAGTTTCATATGCTGTTTTTGCAATGAAATTAGCATATTTCTGAAATAACAGCATCATATGCACCATCATATCATATGCACTATCATTTGCAAAACAGATTTTTTAAAAAAATATCTTTTCAGAGAATGTTATTTATTTTAATAAGCAGAATATTGTGTACACTGAATTATCAAACCTAGGCTGCAATAATCTTTCAACACCTTTTTCCCATCCCCAAGTTGCACACCGTGGTTCTTTCAAGTATTTGTGGTAAATATTACTGGGACTGCAAAGTACGTGGGTTCTTTCCACATATCTTTTGATATTTTGATTTGCATCAAATTCCTGTATTATCTGTTCCCATTCTTCTTTTGGGGGACAGGGGGTGGAGGAATCAGTTCTCTGATTTCAGTAAAGCACCAGCTTGAAGTTGTGTATTTTCTTCTTATTGAAGTAAAGCTAAAAGCTGATAAGAGAAGTCTTTAAAATCCTGTTTTAGACTGAGTACTAGATTATATGCTTGAAAGGAACTGAATAGGTATCTTTTACTGATGACAACCAGGACAGATGGAATTCACTTTCTAGGTTAACCTAAATTTTCAGGTTGCTTTCAAAAAAGCATTGCACTTGCAACCATTCAAAGACATTACTGACCAAATCCATGGAAAGGAAATTATTTGTATAAAAGGCACAACAAAAAAACACTAAAAAATGTTACTACGTTTTTATATTTTGTTCCCTTAATTTGGTTTCATCCTGTGCTGAAACCTACCTCACTGGAAGTTAAGAACATCTCTAGACTGAGTGTTTTATTTAAATTTTAGACAGGTGGTGGAGGGAAAAGAGCAAGATTTTCTATGTGAATTGCAGAATGAGATGGAGGAATTTGTGCATTCTGATCTAATATCTGCATTGAAAACCTTTATGTTTTAATTTCCAGGCACTTGAAAGTTTCATTAGCTTACTTAATAGTACTGATGCTTTCCTGTATTCATAGAGTATTTGATGCTTGTATGCACTGGTTATTATGAACACTTGGGTGACTCGTAACTCCTCCCTTTTTCTCACCTCGCGAGCAGGCTGGTAATTGTCAGAGCTTTTCATTTGTGTGTTCCTGTTTCCAGTGAGGACACACCTAATAAAGATTTTTTGTGTGTGTGCTTGATACATACTCCCACATTTCTGCATGTCTGCATACAGTTAGCATTGCACACAATCCATTGTCTTTTTTTTTTTTGAAGAGACGTTGCCGTTTTTTTTCTGGAAAGAGCTGGGGACTGTTTGGACTCTTGAGTTCTACCGTATGTATTCTCACGCATTCCTAGTGGGAGCTGGAAGAAAGCTATTAGTACTTCTGTACTGTAGATACTTAATCACTTTGACATCTTCTAAGGCTGGTAATATTGTTTCAAAAATCCAGAAAAACTGGTGTTTTCCAGGAAAGCTTGAAATTACTAAGAACCTTCCTGAAGTGTCTTGCATAAGCAATCAGACTACACTGTGGTATGTTTTCAGGGAAGATCCATCATGGAAAAAAGCTTCTGGTTGTCTTCTGCAATCCTGGATGGTTGGTGGGTCTGCCTAATTTCTGCCCTATTCTGCTGTGTGGTCCTTACCTTCAAGGTGTTCAGGAAATGCTGGGCAGTTGTGCTGTCAGAGCTCCATCAGATGATTCCTAGTACACGTTACCTAGAGGGTGGGATCTTGAGCAGATTGCTTTGATGGTCAAGAGAATTAGGAGCCTCATTGCCTGGGCCTGCTGGTGGATTTCACATGGAAGTTCTCGTGTGCCTGTAGAGAGCTCATTTATCACCCATGTGAATGATTCCATTTTGGACAGGCCTTACGACTGTGTGCTGAAACATGGGCGTGTTTTTCCGCTCTCCTCCTTGTGAGTTTTCTGAGCGGGTGGTTCCAGTGAAGGCTTGGTGCCTTTGTCTCAGTCTTTTCGTGGAGGAAGGCAAAAGAGGATTTGACTGACTTGAATAACTCACTACTTTGCAATGGCCATGATACAGTTCTTGAGGGAGGAATATGCTTTTATGCAAAATGCTCTTCTTGCCATTAGACTGATGCCTTGAAAAATCCATTTCTGGTGCATACAGTTTACATTTATCTGACCACAGATTTCTGTTTGGGCAGATGAAGAGCTGATTTGAGCTGATTTGTCTTTTAAGGGTATCAGGAACTTCCACCTTGACATTCGCAAGCTTGGTGCTGCTCAAAGGATCTTCCTCACCTTGAAGCGGGGATTGTGTGAACATCCTTTCTTGCTCAGCAGGGTAGTAGTGTGTCTATGCAACTAAACCAAGAAAGGGTCCAAGAACATCTTTCCTAAATTGGGTTGCATCTCTGTATTGAAAAAATTTGAACCTTCCTGTTCCAGGAAAAGAATCAATAATGTCAAACTGCCTAGTTGCCTCTTTTAAAACCTGTTTAGATGATAGCATGTTTAAATGGAAAAGCTAACTCCTCCCAAAACTTCACACCCCATTGATCAACAGGAAAGGAAAACGGGAATGCTCACACAATTGTAAGCAAGATCTGTATTTCCAGTGTCAGTTTAAAATAATTTGGCTGTTGAACTTGTTTATGAAAACAGAAAGGTGAAGAAGCCAGGATTGCTAGTAAAGTCCTTTTCTCTCTATTGACCTCTCAAAAAAAGTTACAGTAGGCACAGTTTTGTTTCAATGAAAAGTCCACCCGTGCTATGCCTTAATCCTTGTAAAGAACTGTGACAATCTTATGTGTATGGGAGCCCGTAAGACAAACGTACCTACAACACTGAAATAAGAGGGGAACAACACAAACTAAGAAAAAAATACAAGCACCCCAAACCCTCCTTTTCCATCATCTTTTAAGGGTTAGGAAAAATTAGAATTTATGTTTATTTAAATAGATAGTTCTGTGTCAGTAGCATACAAGCTGCTGGGCTTCCCCTACTATTGTCAGTATAAAATACCTATCAGCTGTATCTGCTTTATGTCCTGTAGGCTGAAAAACAGAAGGATTTGTATTAAAAATAAACAAATGATAGTATACTCTAGGAGCACCTTTCAGTGCTGACATTTCCCTCTCTGAATATTTTATGTGGGCGCTGTACAGTGGCCAACACTTGACTTTGCTTTCCTGTAGTGGGTACATTTTACCTGTTCTCACATTATTTTTTTCCAATATATGAGAAAGAACTGTACTGTTGATGGGTGCTCCAGCAGTTGGCTTTCCCATGAAACTACAAAGGATTGTAAGAGCTGAGTGTAATCCATGTAGCTGCTTTGCTGTTCTCAGCCTATGTATTTTTAGACTGTGGCTCTCTGTAAATTCCATTCAAGCAGTATTACTTGGAAGAAGGGCATGAAAAAAACCTCCCTACCATTTTTTTTTTCCCCAGACTTTCATTTCCATCCATACAAGGACATTTTTTTATGGTCGGCAAAACACTGTGAATTTGTGCTAATGCATGTTGTGCCTTCTGTGTTTCAGCATTTTAAGCTGTGGGGGATTTTTAGAGTGAAGAGGTAGACAAGAGCTTTGTCTCCTCTTCAAATAGAGAAGTTCAGCATATGCTTTCACTAGTTACAGATTTACCATTGGAAGAGGTAGGTAGAACTTTGCAGATCAATTCTCTCATTCTCCAAAATATTTAGAAAATTGGCAAAAAAGGAGGAAACCTGAAATTTCTGAATAGTTGTGACAATTTAGATAAGGGAATTTAAACTTCAGAAATGTAAAGAAACATGCATGTTTGCTAGAGACAATGTATACACTAGAAGAAGCAGAAATAAATTTGAAGTGCAATTGCAAGGCAGTCTTTTCTCATTTAATTGATATTTGAACATTGGCTAACATGGATCTTTGCCATTGAACTGACATTAACGACCTTGGTTAACTTGGTTTTGAGCTTTTTATTTTATTACACTGGTTTGTTTGTTTTATGTTAATTTTACTTTAGTGCTTGTGTCCTTGTAAAATAGATTTTTTTCTTTTTTAAAACAAACATCAAACATCCAGAATATCTGTTTTGTTTTAATATTTAAACATTTACACACATCTTGGGCATAATTATATATGCATTTTATAGCATGAAAAAGCAAACCATATTGATTGTAAATCCTAAACATCTGCACTGCAAACCAAAAGCATACATTTTTTGTGCACCTTGCTTTTTTCTAACTTTTTCGTCTCATCATACTTTGAATATTTCATTTTTTTAAAGTAATTCTGGCATTGCTTTTGGCTTACCCCACACCTTTTTTAAAATTTTTATTTTACTCCTTTAAACTGTATCTCTTTTCTCCTTGTCTGTTCCCTGCGTTGGTAACTTGTTTGGAATAAACAAACCTTAAGACAGGCTTTTGGACCAGAAATCCATTGCTTCTACAGTCAGGTCGGAGCAGTGAGCGGCACGTGGCACCTGAGGGGTTCTGCTGGGGCAGTGGCCTCCGCATCATCCATGTCCTCCCTGCTCCCAACGCTGTCCCTGAAGGGCTGAGCTTGTGGTGGGTTTCCAAATGTGTCGTCACTGCCCATTGCCAAACATTGCCGTGAGTACCCTGCACTGTTGTTGTAGCCCTCCACAGAGGAGTGTAAATGACTCCTGGTGCACAGCAACTTGCTCATGTGTCTGTGCCTTGCTTTCCAGGGCCGGGCACTTGAACTCAGTTAGGTGGCTTCTCACTGTCTTTGGAGCAGGCGGAGGGACGTGCTTTCTGCCCTGAATGCTGTGTACCACCTGGATTACATTAATGCCCATCAGCCATTAATGATAGTGGCAGCTGTAGTTTAGATGCATTAAAATACCATTGACAAAAGGAGCGTGTCCCTCCAGTTAGTATTCCAGTTTTTCAGTAAAGCAATCCATATGTTAACTTTTCTTGGTTTTAGCAAGCTTTGAGATTGTCACAGTATTTTAATCAGCTGGGGAATTGCTCGCTGCAAGGGAAATGGCTGCACCTAAAGCTTCTTCACATCAGCAGCAACATTCTGCTGCCTCAGGACACCTGGATATGGTGCTGATGGGAAGAAATCATCCAAAATTTGCCAAGCAGAACAACTAAACAGAGCCTCATTTCTTTTCTCTCTGTCCATTCTTTGTCTTTTATCCATCAGTAATCTCAACTCTGGTTGAATTTTTGCTTATATATTTGCATTTTCATTCGGTCTTTTACCAACTCTTCTTAACCCAAGGTTTTGAGGTGGTTGGGGTTGAGGGAATTTTTTGTGATTGTAAGCATGGATTCATGTATACATCTGCGGTTACAAGGCACAGTGAACTCACAGTGAGAGAGAGAACATGTGTGCTGCCACTGCTGATTTGTTGTACAGTCTTGGTTGTGATGGAACATCTGATGAAGTTGCTACACAACAGAGCAGCTTTAGAGCTGCCTGAAGAAATTTTATTCTCTGTCATCTCTCTTCCATTCTTCCTTGTGATCTTCCACAAGCTTTATCTATTAAAACGACACAAAAAGCCTGTTTTGATCCATTTAGACACTCAAGCATGACGACGTCATGTTTGGACATGTTGAAGTAGCTGTTGTAGCAGAAGAGTGATGGAAACCAAAGACCACTGTAGGCAGCTAGATATTATAAGTCTTTTCATCGATTGATTGAGCTTGGTCTTTATACTGGTTGCCTTACCTGCACCTGCTCTGCTCTGTTTGGATAGCTGCTGCAGTATTTGCCCAAACTCATCTCTCCTGTGTTTTTGTTTTTATTTCTATACATTTGTCTTTGAAGTAGATTATCTGCAGTCTTCACAGTGAAGTGTTGTCTGTCAACACTAATTAGGCTTCTGCAACAAATGGGAATTAGAGTACATCTGGACTTGGAGCATTTCAGGGAGTGCAACTGTGTTGGTCAACCCTGGATGTTTGATGTTTCAGTGGATGAGACCTACTGGATTTTTTTGTTGTTCCTCTGTTCTTGTTTCCTCATTGGGCTGTGTGCTCCTCCTCTGTTGAATTTGTTGGCCGTATTTGTTAGTGCTGCCATCAGACTTAAATAGGTCAGCATACTACAAACAAACATTACATGGCATGAAATGTGGAGGTACCGATGCCTCCTGCATTTAACGTCCCCTATCCCTTCCCAAATCAATAAAGAAACCCACCAACCCTACCCTTCCATTTTAAGTTACTTCCTTGGCAGTATTCATAAAGATCCTTCAATATTCTTTTATGCTGTAGAATTAAAAAGCAAATGACTGAAATCTACAGATGACACATTTCTTCAGAAATCATTTAGTCAGGGGTCTTCAGCTGCATACCAGAAACTACATGTGTAAATGACACACAGAATTTCTAAACATGTTTTTGAAACATGGGGCTACGGCTAGGGCTTAACTGATGAAGTCTCACAAGTGTGGGACTTTCTAATCACTGTTTACCTTCTCTAACTGGTCTTTATCAGTTCAAAGGTGGGGGGGGGGGGGGCGGGGGGGAGGAGAGCATTAAGTAATTAAGTTTTTAAAACAAATTCCCTTACTAATAATAAAGAACAAGAGTATCTTGACAGCACCTGTATCTTTGTGTTGCCTGACACAGAAGTGACCATGTTGCAGCAATAAAACAATGCAAAGTTGAGCGAGAATTCCATCATTCAGCTGTTGTTGCTTGTTTGCTTGCTTGCTTGTTTTTGTGATTAACATATCTTTTTGTTGAAAACAGTTTTTGAATGACTGTTTCATCTTATAAATACACTATTTTCTGATGCTGTTTACTTATGCTTTAGATGCCTGTGTTTTTATTTGTTTAAGTGTTGCTTTAGATTTTGAGCATACTACAAAAAAATTTTGCTGTTTCTGGTCTAAGACTTGGAGACAGTCAGCTCTCTACTTCTTTATCTTGACTTTATGCCTACTGGAAATCATTAATGACAAATAGGTTTTATTTTTCAGGAGATACTTGGTAAGTTTTTTCTGTGCATTTGGATGTAATTTGCTGAAGCAATGTCAATTTGTCTTTAGAAGTAGGTACTGGCAACTTTCGCTTATGGTATTGGACACTGCCTAAATAGATTCGTCATCTTGTTTTTCATATATTGAATACAGTTATTTAATTTAATTTTTGGAAAATGCATCATAAAAAAGTTGTTCTCAACATGTACTTATATTAGAGCACCAAAATCACTGTGTTTGAATGTAAATAAAAGAGCCAGTTTTGACCTGGATGTATGATTTATACATTTTTGTGGATATCTTGACTCAGTGAAAGTTCTAACGACTTTCACTGCAGTACTTTTTACTAGCTTTCTTTTTTCTTAACGTTATATTCTCACTTTTGTGCACTAAATATGTTTTCAAGTTAAGGAAGTTGTGAAATTAGTTTGAAGCTGCATTAACTGGTTTGGGACTGTATTTTTGAGATTACGAGCATAAATCAGGAACGCTGATATAAATGTTTTTTGGGTGTTACCAAGTTGATTTTGAGTTCTAATAGGAAATTACCTGAAAGAACATAAATTAAGGTTTATACTCTCCACAGCGCACAAGTGTATCTTGTGCAAATAAAATTCTAGATACTTTGCTCAGAGATAGACAGCTTTTTTGAGTTGCAAAATTTTCTCTTACAGCAAAACAGCTTCAGACTTAGAGGTTTATTTTACACCCTTTTCAAGAAGCAAGAAATAGGGAAAATTGCAACTGTTACACACAAGGCTGGCAAACTGTAGAATTTCTTTCTAAATACCCTTCACAACTGTGCTCACAGAAAATTAAGTGAATTGTCTAGGACCCAAGAATTCACCCCTAGTACCCAAGTCCCTAGACTTGTGTGGTTTAATATGAGAGAAACTATGTGTATTGATATATAATGTCTGGTACAAAGTCCCTTGCAATGAATGCAAAGGCTGCCATTGACTCAACTGAGCTTTTATCTGGCTGTGTAATGATTGTTAAGAGAAGCTCTTTCTTAAATAGAAGCAATAGGGTTTCCTTTTTCTTTTTTTATACTGCTGTTCATAAGTGTAGTACTTCATACTTCGGTGTGGCGTGGTCAACAGTAAAGTGTCTTTTTTCCGGCAGTAATTAGGTAGGTGTTCTCCCTTTTTTCAACAATTTTCTGGTTTTGTGATTTTAAAAGATTTTTAATTGCTACAATAAAAACTGTCAATGTTTTTGATCTTGTTGCAACCCTTGGCTTCAGATAATATATTGAATATTTCTGGAGCACGGGCAAGGTTCATGACTTAAAAGTCAAATGGACGTTACCTGCCTTGTCTGAATCATGGAAGCTCCAGTTTCCACTGGATTGAGTTGGGATATGCCTTCTTTAATATTTATGACTTCTGTGTGGATAGATAGCCCAGGAGAAAGTCAATTAATTTGAATTCATCCCTACAGTTATGGTCTCTTCTGTCTTTTGTGTGCATCTCTTACTACAGTCCTGATGCATGCAGTTTTAATGTCAGCAGGTAATTCAGTTCTGGTGGAAACAAACATCATCTGTCCGAAATCCTACCAACTGCAAATCCAAACCAAAATGAAGCATTTTACCACAAGCAGCTTCACTGCAGTGAACCAACTCGCGCTCCCAGAGCAGCTCACTTGGTGTTGCTTAACCTAAGCAGCATCCCAAACGGGGCGGGTGTGTTTTTAAATGGTATCTTTGCCCCTTGTGCATATTCTGTGTCCGCTTTCGTGTCAGTGAGCGTGGGGTGAGCAGAAGGCCGGCGCGAGGGCCACGCGGGCTGCAGCAGGAGGCTCCTCCAGTGGGCTCCCATCTGTCGGGGCTGCGTGCTGATAAAGCTCGCGGCAGCTGGCTCGGCTCGCCGCTAATCCATTCATCCCGGCTGTGGATCAGAAGGTGGCCTGTCCCCTCCCGGAGGCCTGTGGACCTTGGAGAATTGCCGTAGCCTCTGAGCGGTCCCACTGGAGCTGGCAGCGAGTATAATGACAGAGCACACGCAACTTGAGCGAGGGGCATGTGTGGCGGCTGTAGGGCATTGTGCCGGGGACAAAGCCGCTCGCTCTCCTCCCGACTGACCTGTTGTGCCTTCGTCAACAGCAGCATGTTCGCAGTCGAAGTGCTAGCTATGGGTGGAAGATCATTATTAATGCGTTACATGGGGAGGAACTGTGAAGTCCTGGAATATTTTTCTGTGTGTCGTGCAACTCGTTGTGCACAGACTGTCGAGCAGAGTTAGCCGCTTGGAGCTCCAGATGGCACCGACGACTGTGAGAGACCACGACTGTATGTGATCTTTCCTACTGCTTTTTGGTGTAGGCGTATTATTGCTGTTACAAATAATTTATGAGTATAGTGGTTATTTAAAACCATGTAGTAGGTTGCACTTTCCTCCCCTATCAAGGGTACATAGCTTGTTAACTCACAAAAGTAGTGAGATAATTCCTGCCCTAAAAATTTACAGCCTTTTGTGCACAAAATCTGTCGTTGAGCCTGGAAGGTCTGAGAGGAGGATTGCTGAGAATGCAGCAGAAGATAAGAAGTTCAGGGAGAGAACAGGAATAGAAAGATGACGGGGATGCGTGCTCACGGCAGAGCAGCGTAAGAGCTGAAATGCTATAAAATTGTCCAGCAAGTAAGGCCTTGTAGTTGAGGGATGGAATCTTCAGTCATCTCTTAGGGATAGCAGCTTGTTCTTATATTAAGCAGGACCTGAATATTTTGTGAAATGCAGGATGGCCGTGCATCTGGGCAATAAAAAGGAAAGATGCAGACAGGAGTGATTAACTGGCTTGTCCCCTGCCATGGTTCCCCAGCAGAACCAGCACATCCTCAGCTACCACACCTCTTACAACAGCATCAGTAGTTGTGTAGCATTTCTGTTTATTTGATGAGTTTCCTAAAAAAGAAGAAATAAAAGCTAAATCTCAGAAGTCACAAAGTAATAAAACAGCTCAGAAGAGATTGGTTCTATCCCAGAAAAGAGGTGCCTGATAATTTAACTGAATTTCTGGTTTAATGAAGGGCATCAGTTGCAACGAATGCCTCTGAGGCAGTCCAGAAGCAAAATGGACACATGCTACTGCTTGATTTGATTCCCCAGTCAGTGGCTGACACGACCTCCCTTCTGTGCATGTGACGTATTAGAAGATGCAGGACACAGCAAGTTGAACTGACATGGAGGATGCAGCATAAAGAGAACAAAACAAAAACTACTCAGAGCTCTGTCACAAGCTTTTTACACTGAAGTTTTTTTACAACCAAGGTTGCAGAGGGTACCAAAAAAACCAATATGGTATTCACAAATGTCTTTATTTGAGGTGAGGAGTGGTTCGTCTTCACAGATGAGTTGCTTTAAAAGGATATTTAAATGAATACATATACAGTAACAGAAAATAAATTGATTTTTCTCTCCTTTTTATGATGAGACCCCTTTTCAGAGGTATGCTTTAAATGAATCATTGTGGTGAAACCCTTAGAAAGGAAGACTCAGTTGTAGAGCAAGCAAAAATAGAGCACTCAGTGCAAAATATCAGGAGCAGAAGCTTGGGTGGGAAAATTATTCACAACTTGGTGGATTGGGCTCAATGGTTTTGTAGCTCTGCAATGAGCCCAGCTCTGGTTTGCTTCAAACATGAAAATCTATCTCAAGTAGCTGTACTGCAGTCTAGACCTACATGAACAGTTAAGCTCTCGATACCTTAAATACACTGTGGAAATATGGATAGATGAAATGGAACATTGGATAAAATTGGATTTGGCATAGTAAATTTATATAGACTTTCTAGGCTTGTGCTATTTCTGTGGGACACTGTTCTGTTTTGACTCTAATTTTAGTTCAGAGAACTTGTTTGATTTCCTTTTTCACATCCATATGTGCTCATATGGTGAATTTATAGTCTTTTTACTAGGTTTTCATTATGTTAACTCTAATTATTATAGCACTGTGGAAGCAGTGCCATAGTTCATACTGAGATACAAGTTCTTATGTTTATTCAGTAGAAGTTGGGGGGGGGGTTGTTAAACATTTCAATATCAGGACTTAGGAGTTTAAAACAGTAATATTTTAGAGGCATGTAAATGGATGCAAGAGGAAGGCATGGTAGAATCTGTTGATATGGGATTTTTTTTTTCTGGATTAATCAAATAATTCAGGATGTCCTGAAATTTCCTACCACTGATATAGAATTTTTATTAATATACACTGCAGATGTTGGAATACTCTATTCAATAAAGAAGTTTAAAAACCACTGAAAATAGCTTCCTAAAAGAACGCATTATTTAGTTCCCTTTTAGTGACTTTATGGCTCCCAGTACATCTTTTCATATGTGCAAGAGGTTTTTCCTGTTGGGGGCTTGTTCCATGTGACTTATTTGTCATTATCCCCTGTTCTTACGTTGAGGCTGGAACAGGAGCAGCAGCTCTGGCAGTGGCTTTTACTTGGCTATCAACACCAGGGATTAAATTTCAAGTGCCCTGTGAAATGCCGTGTTCTGAGGAGAGTCTGTTATGAAAAGTGGAGGATTTATACAAATACAGCTCGACAGTGATGTGTTTCTCTAAAAATACTGCTGCCTTCTCCTTACCTCAGTTGTCTTCCTGGCACAGTGGTATTCCTTTCCCCAAGGAATCAGTCTTCGGTGTGAAATGCTGTGTCCAAGACTCACAGATCTCTCTTGGAGATATGAAAGAAGATGAGAAGAAGCTGTCCCAGGAGCACAGAAAAGAAATTACTGGAGGTGGGCTTATCACTGTGAGGGGATGGACCATGGAAAACCACAGGAGGAGAAGGGTTGAGGAGAAGGCTGATGGGGTAGATGGGGGAGGATGGGAATAGTTTGAGCTCCAGTGAAGCCCAAAGGGCTTTCTGGGGAGAAGAGTTTGAGTTGAGATCTCAGCAGCAGAAGTTTGTTTGGAAAAAGTGGAGAGCAAAAAGGAAGATGTGAACAAGGAAAGGCAGAGTGAAATATATTTACTAATTGTGCTGATGAAGGAGAGATAAAAGATGAGGAGGTATTAGTTGATGGGATTGTCAGGCAATTTTATTTCCCATGTGGTGGAGGAATGAATTGTGTGTCTGTTGTTGAGGACCTAGGTACAATAGCTTTTTAATACTGGAAAACTTTTGTCACCATTCTTGGCCTTGCAGATGTTTCTGTGAAATCTCTGCCCATTGTGCTAACACCAGCGCATGCATCCCAGAGCTTTTGTGGAATTTTCTGTGACCTGCCCTAAGCTGGCCATGTGGTCTGGCAGTGGTCACATCTGAGCACTGCCTGCCCCAGGTTTCTCACTAAATATGGCGTGATGAAAACTAATTTCAGTAAGAAAATGACCACATGTTTGCAGTTTGCATCAAGGCAGAAGGTAGTGTTCGTTACATATTTTACAGCAGCATTTTGATGTTCTGATGTTTGTATGGGTCATTCTTATGGTTAAACTCTGGGGTGTGCTACAAATGAGCATGTTCATGTTTAGTGCACTCCTGAGTCATGACAGCACTCTTTTTTTGTGGCCTTACAGTTGCTCCTTCCTCAGCAGTGCATGAAAAAAAAAGAAAAAATCTCTATCATCAGCTTTTCTTTTGCAATGAAGAAGTAGGTGCAGGGAAATAAAACATAATTGCATCATTTGGTGGGCAGGCTTTGACCGAGCTTAAAGGCTTAACTGACTAGAAAAACCCACCTATTGCTGTGTTTGTTTTTTAATTAAAAGCTTGTGAATGGAAGACGTATCATATCCTGCTGCATAATTAACAAAATGTGTTTAGCCTGAAATACAATAATGTAAATGGATGAACAGAAGCAGAAACATCAAGTCTTGCAAGAAAGTCACCCAGGACTTGTGGTGTTTATTGATATTTAAAAGGAAACTGATACAGTAGAAATAGTTTCAGTTTTTAGCCTAAGGCTGAAACACAGATCTTTTCACCATTCACAACTTTTTAAGAGGATCCATTTGTGACTGCAGCATGCCTTTGAGGAAGGACAGACAGTTGTATGTATCACTTCACTATTCCTTGGGAAAAAAAAAATGTGTCAGTAGACATATAGGGAACCATATTCTCTACTGGAACTAATGTAATTCAGGCTGTATGTTTCTACTTTTGCTTAAAATGTATTCTATCTTGTCTTTCTTCATGCCTTTTTTTCTTCTTACCCTTCTACCCTTCTGCCCTTCCCACCCTTAACAAAAAGGGAAAAACAAGAGAGGAGAAAGAAACCAGCAAAACTCAGTTAATTTGCTATTGCTTGTGTATGCGCTCTGAAATAAACATGACAAGGTCAGCAACACACATTTCTTGGTGATGGAATAGCTCTGCAGCTGGGACTGATGAGGAACATTTCTGCTGTTATCACAGATCACCACAAGATCTTTTACTCGGTTCTGCGCACGGCACTCTGAGTGCCCTTTCTCCAAACAGGGCCCTTCTTGCATTCAGTTCCCTGACTGGAAGGTCATGCCTTTACTTAGGAACTTTTTCTCACTTCCAGCTTAAGCACAACTATTATTGGGAGTTTTTACCCATTTCTGCTTATGCCAGATAGACCTTTCTCTTATTTAGCTGTCTTTTCCATCATGTTTATCTTCTGATCATTTTAATTTACACCGTTTATTTTACTGACACTTTTTTCATAGGTATGTACGTAAAATATAGCAGTCCTAATTTTTCTGCAGATTAGGTGTACAGAAATAGTTTTGGATACCATTCATAATGCAGCATTCAGTGTTTCAGAACTGGTCAACTTCTGACATCTTTCTGCTGTCTTTGATTAATATGTTATCTATAGTATCTGATTACCAAACTCTTAAAATTTATTGTACCTTGGGAAGTGATGTGGATTAAATATGAACAGATACATTTTTATATATGATCTTCTCTCTTCCCCTGCAGTGATTCTGTATAGTAGAGTGCACACTGATTTTATCACTGGAGACCAAGTTGTTCAAGGAGCACATGCAATGCCAGGCTTATGGTCCAAGACACTGTTGTCAGAAGTCATTCTCTACCAATGTGGAGAATGTTTTAAAATAAATGTTTCGGGGAGACAGTTACCTGTTTTCTCCCCAAAACTTTATTTTAACCCTGTTTGAGAATTTCGTTAGAGGTACTTCACATAAGTAAAAATATCTTGCTTCCTTGTTGCCCTATAGATAATTTTAATACAATAAAAAGTGTGTGAGATACCTAAACCAGGTATTTAATGAAGAGAAATAGTAGATTTAAATATGTTCTGCGTTTAGAAAAACTAAGCCCCAAAATTTGGAAGTTCAAGTCCAGGATAGTGACTCTGGCTGCTCTGATTCTTGGTTTTTGAGGTAAAAGACTGGTGGTGCCTTTTGATCTTGAGGTTTCTGGTTTCATACAGCTGTGAGAACATACCACAGATGCTTTCCTTGTCTTGGGGATGGTTAAATAGTTTCTAATTCCAAATTGTCCCCTGTTCTACTACAAGTGAGCACCTTAACAAAGCTGTTCCCACCTCAGGGGAATTAACTATCTTCTTCACTTAGTCTGAACAGATGTTTGATCAAAGAATCTTACAGCCTTTCTGTAGGAGCATTTTATTCCTTCAGAGCTGGAGGAATAAACATTATTAACAATAAATGCCAAAAAGCAACAGGTTAGCTCCATCCAGGCTTTAAATATCATTCTGGAGAGCATGGATTCAGTAGCTCAAAGGTTGTGCAGGAGTGTGGGGTTTAGACCATGTGTTGTCTTGTTCTGATTTATTTTTCAATCAATATGGTTCTGTGCAACCCTTCTTAACCATGTAGCTTCATAAACAGATGTGAAACCTAAAATCTTGCATTTAGACTATTCTCTGATTTGTGACGAGTGGTTGGTTCTTTTAATATGCAGCAATATCTCGGTTTATGGACACATCCCAGCAAGGAAGTCTGTTCTTTAGGACTGGATGGCCCCAACATTGGAAACTCCTCCTCTGTTTTTGGTGACTGATACTTGATTTTGAGCAAAGGATCACATTTTGGCCGTGAGCACACAGGACTGAGGGAGCAGATGACGAGATGCTGTGAAAGAGACGGGCATTTCTAGCTTATTTTAAAAGTTATGTTGTTACCTCATGTGCTGATGGATAAACACACCTCCATGCTGTTTGGTCTGACCTTCAATCCACAGGATTTTTTTTTCTTATTTCATCTTACTGTGAAGGTGATATCCTTTTGCAATCACCTTTTCTGGAAGTTGAAAGAAATCCCGGCCCGTACTGCTGATGTTTCCCAGGCAGGCTGAACAAGGTGCTCCTGTAGCACATTCAGAGTTTCTCTGCAGAGTGGCTTTTTAATTCCTCTTAAACCCACGTGTCAGTAGGTATGGTTTTAACCTGCTTCCAGTGCCAAGGCCCCTCTTTGCATCTTCAATGTCAACAGGTTTGTTCCTGGACCCCTACCCAGGTTTCTGAGTGTGAATGGGGCTTGTTCCTGGGCCTCTCTGCATTTACTCTTCGTGAATGTGAATTTACTCTTCATGGGGTTTAAAAACAGACATTACTTACTGGTAACTGATGTTCTTTACAACAGCAGCACACATGAACATTCACAGTTGTGCATTCCTCTTCCCCTCACTCTCACCCCTGAAAATCCTTTTGGAACTCCTGTCTTTGGAATACTGCAGTGGGATTAAAAACTGGCACAATACAGATACGCTCTGGCTTACACCCACAGGGAGAAAGTGCGTGGGAGGCCCCAGCCGTGTGCCAGGCAGGTGCTGGTACAGGGCATCATCTGCTCCCGAGTGCCAGGGTGTATCCATACCTGCTGTGGGAGTGTACCTGTGAGCTGGGGGAATCAGGGAAATGCAGCAACAAATACAGCTTTTCTTTTCTTCTTGAAATCTCTTTCTTCTTTGTCTCTCACTATCTTAAGTGAAGTTTCTCTGCACTCAGATTTAAAATTCAGGCAAATCTGTCATTGGTTGTTAAAACGTTCAGTTCACTGTAAAACAAGGCGCTCCTGCTCAGACACACTATCCCATTTATTCCAACATGCCCAGCCATGTTTTTAAGCTTCACTCATGTTCTTCTAAATGAAAATGTCACACTTCCTTTTCTAGCAAACTTGTGAAACTGGTCAAACTAGACTGACACAGCAGCATAGTCTTACACTCACTACTTCTTTAGCTTTGTAGACAAAATGCAACCCTGACAATGCCTGTGTATGGCTCAAGGTAGATTAAAGCATGTGCTTTCTTGTAGGATAAATGATGTGGAAATGTAACTTACCTTGATGTGCCTTCTCTGTCTCTTTCTTTTTTTTCTTCCCTCTCTCTCTTCTTTCTTCTGCCGCCCCTCATCTCTTTCAAAAATAGTGGAGAAAAGCTCTAAGAGGTTGAGTCTGTCTTCCACCATGGGGAGTGAATAAGGAGTGATAGATGGGGGAATGAGGATAGAAAAACACAGCTCAAGCATTGATGCTGGAATGGCAGCTTTCTCGTCTTTACTCTCTTCTTCTACCCTTGAGTTTCTGAGCCTGCGAAAGATGGCTGGAGATAGCCCATTTCAGGAAAAAAACAAATTCCAGTATGGGTCACTGGAAGCCCAGCCTGGAGTAGTTTGGCATCTTCTTTGGGATTTGTTGCATTCTTACTAGTGGTATTTATATTTGTACAGTTTTCCTCTCTGACTGTTAAACCCAGGAAGGTGAAGGTCAATTGTAATCTGCAGCCCCCCTCATTTCCCATATATATGATAGAGCAGAGCAATTCCTGGATTTCAGAAACTGATACAAACCCATTCTCAACAATATATACTTCAGGTTTTTTATCTATTGTCTTTTACTTTCTCCAAGATATTTAAGGTACCCCTGTGTTCCCTTTTGTCCTCTCCCATCCAGCAATACATACCTTACATACACATTTGTGGAACACAACACCACATTAGAAATAAGTATTAGTAATACAGTGATAAAATGAGCTAAGATGGCCCTTTTAATTACAACTGTCATTTGTAAACTTAAGTATTCAAGAATGTAAAAAATGCTTACTTAGCTGACATATAGTATAGAGATTAATGTTTATAATACTCAAAAAACTGGTAGAAGGGAAGTAGTAAAAAGCGATGTGCAGTGCTGAGGGCAGGCCCCAGAACAAGTTTTAAAGTAAAACAGTTACTTCTCACATGTGGTGATCAAAATGGCGACAGCAGTGACACAACTGACTTCTAATTGCCCGATTTACAAACCAGAGAATGATCATGAAAAATACCTGCTAGGAATATGAAGGCTACTGTGGATATATTCTGTTTGTAGATTAAAAAAAAAGAAAAAAAAAAAAAGAGAAAAAACTAGGTTTTTGCCTAATGTCAGACTGTTTAAAAAACAAAGTAAGTAAAAAAGGATAGGTAGATAGAAAGGGTATTGAATGACAAAAATGGTACATTTATATATTTAAAGGATATGCAAAAAACACACCCCCTCCTTTCCCCACTATTTTCACTGCAGGGTAATAGTAAATAAAAAAGATCTCAAGCTTTCAATCCTGTGTTTTACTTTATTAAAATTTATAAAAGTCAAATAGTGTTTCTTGCTGTTTGTTTCACGTTCCCAGGGCTGGCTTGTTTATCCCCAGGAAGAGGTGGGAGTGTCTCTTGGGATGCTAGCCTCATAGTCTGAGTCTGGGAACAAATTCATCTAACACAGCACTCCTAAATTAAAAGAAGAGTTACTGGTTGGTGGTTATGGAAATCTGTTTAGGTAAAGATATACAACAGAATCTAAATTTGATTTGGAAATTATTACGGGCAGGCGTGATAGCACTAATATTTGGGGTGTCTGACATTTCCTACTGTAAAAGCCTGCTTTAAGTTTTGCTAACAGATAGTTTTTTACAATGTTGAAAATATCACAAAACCAGCTCATTTTTTAATAAAACTGGTTTAAAGAATATTCTTTAGACACCAAACCCCCCCCAGCACAACCTCTCCTCTTCAAACAGACCTTGCAGTCCCATTATTTTTAGCGAAAATTAAAAATGAGCTGACTGCTGCTGCACTTGGCGGGCAGGGTCGGTCACTTGCCATTGCCATCAGTCTGCCCCTGTTACCACACCTGGCAGGTGAGTGTTGGTAACGCCACCCGCTCAGCCCTGGAGTGCAGCTGAAGAGGCTCCAAGAGCCTTTCAGCAGCGCCAGGGCTGTGCTTGGCGAGGGAGACAGCAGGCAGCTCTGGAAGCAGAGGTGAGGCACAAGACTGAGCTGCGGATGTGGCACAGAAGGGTCCTTAGCAACAGCAGGAAGGGAGCAAACCCCATTGTGGAAGTGAGAAGAGAGGATGACTGGCTGAAGGGAAGGACAGAAGTAGGAGGGAGAAGCTGGGGTCTGTTGAGGAGCCATGGGGAGGCTGGAGCTGCACTGTGGTAGTGCAGGAGTGAGTGAGACGTCAGCACTGGAGGCGATGCTGGCTTTAGGGGAAGGCAGTGAACACTGGACGGAAAGTAAGAGGACAGGGGACATTGTCTCAGCACAGGGCCTGTGTCCCCAGAGATGGATGGGCAGGGAAAGCAGAGGCTGGGAGCTGTAGAAACAGAAATTTTCCAGAGGAGAGAAGAGTGAAGCCTCTTGATCTGCCTTGAGATTAAGGCCAAGAGATTCACATGGGAAAGGTAGCACGACTAGGTAGGACATGAGCAAATGGGAGGTGACAGGGAAAGAAGACCACATCTGAGTTGACATCAGCAACCTCAATATTCACATCTTAACTTTTGATCCTATTTTTGTGACCTACTATAACGTTTTAACAGACAGGGCTCTGTGCGTAGGGGTGTTAAAAATATCTGACCTTGGAAGAACGTAGAACATCCTTACTGTGTGAGCATTTGCGAAAACAGCCTGTATTTCACAAGTACATACTTCAACATCCATGACCTCCAGTGCTCATATTCTAAAAAATCATGACACATCTGAAGGTTTGTGTATGTTTTCTTTTGAGAGGGAAGACTTCCTTAAAATAAGCTGACTGCAATCTGAAGCACATACACATGAAATTCTCCCTCACGAGAACTGCACATCATTTTTATATTGCAAAACTTCATTTTTGGTTGGCTGTTTCTGTGAAGGTGCTTCTAAACTGACCTTGAGGCTTAAGTTGCAACAAATGAGGTTACCAAAAGACTTTCTGAAGGTGGCAAAGCTGGGTGCTCAACATGATTATTAGACTTACCGGTACTATTTTCAAAGCTAGCTATGAGTCTCACTTGATACCAGCTTTCAGTATGACTTTGGCACATAAAGAAATCTTTAGTAAAAGAGGTAGAACTTCATGCAGGCTTTTTTCTCTTCCTTCCAAATGTTAATATAGCTCCTTTCAATTCTTAATAAAATTTTTAAGTATCTTAAATATTCCACTGATAGGCTATTATTCACCGTGGGAGCTGAATTAATCTGTGCTCCAGAAAACTCACAGAAGTAAATACTTCTGTCAGGCATGAATGTGGGCTTAAGGGTTAACTGCTGTCTCTGTTAACACCTGTTATATAGAGCAAAGGCAGAAAACTTCATCAGTTTTGACTACAGCCTATTATACAGGAAGAAATTTGCCTTTTTACAGATTTTTTAAAAATTATTATTTTAACCTTTAAAGTACCTGACTTTAAAGGGGGCATCCAAATGTCTCTCTGTGGAAACTTAAACAGCCTTTGTGGATGTCTTTTGAGCAGTGCTAATAACAATGGTTTCTTGCAATTGCAAAATGAGATCTGACCAATTTCAGCAAAACACTCACTGGCATTAAACCCACTGAGCTTGCATTTGAAATGGTATTTCAGTTTGAACTGAGTTGAAGTGATGTTTTCAGAAAAAGTTTTGCACCTCGCTAGAAATGACAGACAGCTGCTAGACGAGGTAATGATCTGTCTTCATGTTTGATGCCTTCTTTTATCAGTCTGAGGCTTTTCACTGAGTCAGATCTATTGATTAGCATTAGTTTACTTCTCAGGAAACCTGCTTTGCATGGAAATGTCATGGGCTGGGGATGCTAACTGCATGCCAAGCAAGAGCTTGAACTCTGTCTAGGGCTGCCAAGTAAATTACATGTTTGCTGAATGTTTAGCAAGGATAATAGCTTTGCAGCCCCCCAAAACATTAAATGGGGTCGGTTTTTCTCCTGTGAACAAACAGTGGGAGAGAAAACAATGGGATCATAATGGAAGATACCCTGTGCTTTGCTTTGCTCTATGGAGTATAAGTTTATGGAGTTACCGTTGAGTGAAACTCCAGACAGTTTGGGGAAAAACCGCTGCTTCACAGTAACTGGTGCATCTGTACTCAGAAGAATTATAATGGAAGAGTGGGCGGAGAAAGAAGATCTACATCATTACTATTAATGAAATTACCTTACCTCTTCAAAAAAAATTAAAAAATAGAACACACAGAAGCAACTTGGGGAGACAGTAATTTGGTTGAATGCAATGTTTTAATCTAAAATACTGTGCGCTTGTTTTGTTTGTCCTGTTTGGCTCATGGGGTTCCAGGTGCAACATTCTGCATAGATAGGGTCACTTTGAAAGCAGAAGCTTAAAAACAACACTGTTCAGTAATTATGCTAACTGCATTGGTGGAGGTTTGCAGCAATCTTTTGGAGGAAGAAGAAGACAGTCTGGATATATCAAAGAGGATTTTTAACACTCCATTATTTGAGAGTAATTTACACCTTTTTCAGTGTAGTGAAAATCTAGGATTTTTCTAAAAGTTCCTGGAAATTTTATTGTTGCAAGAAAGACAGGAATGTAAATATTGATATTCAGGGATTTAAATCATGTTTCATCTTTTCATTTACTATAATGCCTGTGTATTTTCCAGTTAAGTCCTACACACACCCCTTTATTCCTTTTCTGTTTTTTTTTCTAGTTCCTTTTTCCAGAGAAGTTTTCTATACTTTACCAGGCCATGACATTAATGGGTTGGGTCAGTGCCTAATATTTACATTCTGCACTACTTGTAAATAAGGAACTAATATTTTTCTAATACTTTAGTGGATTTTTTGTGCTATAAACACACAATATATTTTCTCTAGTCATTGTAAGAGATATACTTAAGATACACTGTAGGTGATATTGATTCTTTAAAATTTCTAGTACCGTCCATTCTGCCCTGGACTCTTCCAATACCCAGGATTACAGCTGAAAAAGACTCAGAACACAAGTTCAGGAAAAAAAAGACCATTTATGGTAAAGCAGTTCTTTAAAATAATATGACATGTATACAGTCTTTCTCTTACGTGTTTGTTCAACGGTTTAAGCCATTTCCAAGAACAATGCTGCAGGCTGCACAAATGTGCAGTGATTGCTTTACAAAGAAATATTTGCTTCTGTTTAATACCTAATTTTAAATAATAAATGACATAGTGTTCCTTAGCTCAGAGATAACACCATCTGAGAAAGCTGGCCACTAATTTCAAAGAGAAGATGTGATCAAAATTGGAGAGAAATGGGGAGGGGAGGGCATCTCATGCTTATTCTTGAAGAAAGATGCTTCCCATTTTGTATATCTGTAGAGAAAACTGAACTGCAAATGCTGAAATTTCCTAACAGTTTTAAAGTAGACTAATGTGTGGCATGCCTTGGCAAGCTGTATCTTGCCAATTTTTCTTCATCCTCTCAAGCATATGCCTTGCTTGCATAACCAGTTTTTTAGCCACATGGATTCAGTGTTCCACGCTGCACGGAGGCTGTGCAAATTCATTGCTAATACTAAAAGAACATTCACGTTAAGTTGTTTTGAATAGCAAATTCAATCTAAAAAAAAATCCTGGGTATTTAAAAAATAAAGAAATGATCTGGTGAGCAGCATGGATATGCCACAGCGTGTGTCACCCATCTCTGCATTCATCAGCTCTGCACTCTCACAAAGAGCTCTTCCCATTGTGATGAAACTCCCTCCACATCTTGAACTACCCCTAAATGGTCTTTAGCTTGGCCAGATTACTGAAGGCCATATGGCCCTATAACATTTTGTTAATGCTCTTCCAAATCTCAGTAAAAGCCTTCCTTTCCAGCAATGCTAGTATCTTGCCTGAATGAAATTAAATTTTAGTTCCTTGAAAGAAAATGTTATCAGCCTTCCTAGCAGCTGTGAGAATTGTGCTATGCTGATTAGATGTGACACATAGAAGAAAAACTGCTCTAGCAAGTGGTATTTGTGATTCAGTAGGTGACACTGTTCTCTCTAAACCCGTGCAGAATCAATGCCCCTGCAGTGTATCGGGAGACAATATACCTTTTGCTGGCCCTGTCATTCAGATGAGATGTAAAACCACAGTCCTGGACACTTGCAGTCATGACAGGTTCCACAGTAAACTAGAACGGAAGAGAGGAGATTGCCCCAGCATCCTAAGTTTGATTTCTTGATAAATAAATGTACTGGAAAATGCAGGGTGACAGGTGGGCATGGTTCTCTGTCCCTTGTGTGTGTCGTACACGGCTCCTCTGTGCTGTAGGAGTAGACTCCTCCAGGAGAGGAATCCCACAGTCGCACACCGGGCAGCAGCCACACATCCCGCTGCTTCCAAGCACTGTGTGGATAAACAGGCTCCACAATGCATCCGAGAAGGGAACTGGGATTTTGTCATTGATGGAAGAGGATGAGCAGCATCTCTTGAGCTTGGACAGGAGCTGCCATTTTTATGAAATCCAGGATGAAGGCTTTCTGCTCGTAAGCACTGAGAGTTCTAAGCGCTGCAACTAATTTTTTTCTTTGAAGAACATTTCACTTGTAGATTGGTATCTCCATTTTTCATCTATAGAAAACTTGCATAAGAATTTAATGTGAGACTAGGTTTTTTGCTTCTATATAATTGTGAAGTATTAATTAATAAATGGTATATACGGAAGTAGTAACTGTTCTGAGAATCCTTCCTCACATACTTACTTTAAATTTATAACAGACTGCACAAACTTAAAAATTTCCAGACAGTTATATGGAGTGCCACAAAACTGGTTTGGGTTCTTCTTTTTTTTTTTTTTTTTTAAACAGGAAAATGTGAAGTATGAGTTTTAAGATATTCAGAAATTGTGTACTGTAGTACAGCTGGTAGTATTTGCAGAATGACAAGAGAGCTGAATTATGTATTTTGTAGGAATCTATTAATCTTCCTTGGGAATACCATATGCAAACAGGAATACTTTTAAAATTAGGCAAAATGTACATACTGTGTAGTCAAGAGGGGGAAGGCAAGTATGAGTTCTTCAAAAAGTGTATAATACCTTCAAAATGTGTATAATAGCAAAAAGATTCTTACAGAAGATTACAGTCTCACATATTACAACATTTTACTATCACAGAGATTAAAGCTTATTTTGTTACATTTAATAGAGAACATATGAGACTTACAGTAAAAGTATAAATCTGTAAAAGTCTCTTTAGAAATGCAGTTTAGTCATGTCTCAAAGAACTCGTCAGGCTTGTATTTGAATTTCCAAGGATATTATTCCTTTTTCTCCCACATTTTGATCCCACTGGACTTTTTCTACCAGTGGAGGATGAGTGGACTCTTTATCCTAAACCCACCATTGTTTTGGGGTTTTTTCTGAGCTTGGCTTAAGTCTGGCAAACAATAGAAAGGGCACTTGCTGAGCTGGAAATTATTTTTTCTTCTTTTTTTTTTTTTTTTCTTTTTTTTCTTTTAAATGAATTGTTTCAGAAATGTAACTGTGGTTACAAATGAAAAATTGAACATTAAAACAGAGTGAGCCATGGTGAGTGAAATGATCTCCCCCTGAGCTCTGATTCCATAGTCATGGAGTTTTTTCAGAGGTATTTCTTATGCAACTTCTGAATGATGTTATAATAAATTTTTCACATTTTGTCAAATCTGACTATAAGGGAGGCATGGAAAGAGAGAACAAATGAAGCAGGAGGAGGAAGAAAAGGTGAATTACATTTTCATACGAACCAGACCTGACAATTAAATGGCTCTACACATGCTCAAAATTACTTTGTTTATTAAAAATCTAAAAGGAGAAAATAATCAAAGTCTGTCCTCTTGCTTCTTTCACCTGTGCCCACGTGCACCTGAGTTTATTACCATGGCCACAATATTGGTGGCTGCACAGTTAAGTCACTGAATAAAAGCATGGTTGCTCATCCCAGATCAATTTGATGTCCTAAATTGCTGTCTAATTCTGAACAACATGCATGCAGAAACCAACCTCTTGTCCATGAGAATTACCATGTATTTCAGATGCAGCCAAGCTTCCCGTCAGTTTAGTTAAAGCAGCTTGTGCAAATTTATCTAAACCAAGCGTGTGTAGAAGCGTGTGCATGTGTGAAAATGAAAAATCTTTTCTCTGAGCAGCTAATCCTCAGTGGTGGGGGACTAAGCACGGTTTCTGTTGGTTTTTTTCTATGAAAAATAATCAGTGGTGTTTCCCTACAGGCCATTTTCCAAATGCTGGGGAAGAAAGGAAACATCATATTCCTTTCCCTACTGCCTCTTCTCTTCCAGTATTTTGTTATTGCTGCTGCTGCTGTTGTTAACAAGTACAAATAACAATGTTACATTATTGGTCTGCCTTGGCTTTTTAGGAAATCTGCAAATTATGAATTATCTTTGTTCTTGAGCATCAAAAAATAAACAACAACAAAAACAATCCCACCAAAAAAAAAGGAAAAATGCATCCCCCAAACAAGCAAACAAAATTCAGCTCGTTTAGCTGTTAATTGCTCTGGTTTTTTTCAGGGCCTGAGGAAGCCCCGAAGGCTAACATGCCACTTAGGAGCTAACTTTGTACTTGCAATGTGTGTTTTACAAGCCTGTCTCCCTATTCTCTTTTCATTTTCTTGTCTATTTGCTGACACAACACAGCTGTGGAATTCACTTCTTTGGGGGCTGTTGTATAGGAGATACCAAGGTGAGAGTTTTTTTGTTAGATTTCTCTTTTTAAAGTTACTGAAGTAGGTGATTAAGCTTTAAAAAAAAAAGACAGTCTTAATAAAAGACAAACAGGTTTGGGTTTTCTTCAGATTTTGAACATGGAGGCTCTAGAAGCCAAGCCATAGCAATATTCTATTTACACTGGCTTCTTCACGTGGATAGACTGGACTGTTGTTTTGAACTGAGAGCTCTCCTGACCCCTCAACCCAGCAAACCAGGGTCTTGCCAGAAATGGTACCATAGAAGTCAGTCTGTAGCAGCTGCAGGTATGAGTCAAGGCAAATATCAGTACCATTTAGCCCTAAAATTTGATATTAGTATTTCTGTACAGCAAAAATGTAGAATAGGACAGGTTTGCATGCCTACAGATTGTCAGATGGTTAAACTGTCAAGGAGACATTGTTCTTAAGGACTTCAGGAAGAGTACTTGAAAAAAATTCAGAAGAAAGTTCAAGTTTTCATTCATTAATGGCATATATTTAAAGCTCTGATACTGTGGTTATGCTGTTAATTCCAAAGACAAAGAGAGACATCATTTATGTAGCCTGTCATTTTGCACCAAAAATAAGTACTTTTGTCCTCTGCTGTTTTTGAGAAAGCACATAATTTTTAGTACATCCCTGTTTGTGGGAATATATTTTCTGTCAAATGCTGAAAAGTGAGTATGAATTAGTTGCAGTCTTCCCTTAACCTTTTCTTTCTCTGTATTCTTTCTCTCGTTAATGGTCTGTCCCATGTACCGGTCACTTGCGTGCACCAGCTGGGGAGTGGATGTGAAATGAAAATGGAGATGTTGATGTGATGACTTTGGAGCAAAGTGAATCATTAGCAGAACCGTTCCTACTCATTTCATTCTTCTCGGTGCTTGTGTGAAAGCAGAGGAGGAAAAAATGAAAATTTTTTTCAGACTTCTAATCAGTGGAACACTTTAACTGTGCAAGTACCATTGCGGGGAGAAGTAGGTGTGTGTGCATTCATGTGCCTACACACACAGGACTAGAGAAGGAAAAAGAGAAAATTCAGAATCATCACATATATCACGAAGTTGTGTTCCACTGCCTGAATACATACAAAGGTATAAAAGCAATGCCAGGTATGAAGAGATACAACAACATTAATGTGTTGCATTCCACTTCAAAAGTAGCATTTGTTTAAAACATAACACCTTTTGTGAATAATTGCAAAGGTTACTTTTCCTGTCCTTATGTCTTAAAGCTGACTGGATTAGATGATGTGGGGTCTTTCAGATTAGTTGGAAATGCACTTTTTCCTGTATTATGCAAACAGAACCTGGTTTTATCCAGACTTTCATTAAGGCAATAACAAACAAACTGTACAGAAAGCATGGTGTTTACTTGCTGGTGTCTGTAAAAGCAACAGATCTTGTGCGGCCTTCCGATTTTTCTTGCTGCTGAGGTGCAGCTTGGAGGTGCACTGTGTGCTGGGACACGCACACTTTGCAGGCTACAGCTCGTTACTGTAGATGATGCTATCTCCGTGGTAGAACTCCGTGGATCTCATTTCACTTGCTCGTGGTTTTGAGATTTTTGCCTGGATGTTTTTTCAGTAAGGTAATGTGGACTTGCACAGTTGGTGCTGAGAGATGCAACACAAGCTTTCTGAAAAGGGAACACTTGTGAGTCACGTTAACTGAGTTCTGGTGAGAAGAACTCAGAGCCTCTGTGTGTGTGTGTGTGTGTGTTTGTGTTTGTGTTATGTGTAAACAAAGCTATTTTACCAATAACCCAACGTTTGCTACCATTTCTGTTCTGACTGAGTTCAGAATTTGCACTGACACGTTGGTGCAGCAAGGCTAGGGAACAAAATCCAGCCAGGCCAAATGGAGTTAATTCCGGTAATTGAGACTCAGAGCCTTGTATTTGTAATGTTAGTGTCAGCTGCCTTTTGTGAAGACAAGTAAATTATGTGCCCTGGAGAACAGAGGTGATTTTTCCACTGAAAGGTGGTTTTGTGAAATCCAAAGCCAAATGCAATGTAAATCTCCCTCACCTTTGTAGTCATCATCCTTCCTGGCCTAAAACACCCAGCAAATCGTCAAGTTTGTTGAACTGTAGTTTGTGTTACGCATTAAGAAATTATTTTTAAGTGCATATATAGATATAGACTCATACACAGATGCAAAAGCTGCGGAGGTGAGAATACAACCGCCTGATAGCATTGAGCTGTTGTAGTTGGATTCGAATTAACATAATTTCTGGAGTAAGTTGTTGTGTATTTTACATCTGTTTTGAAGGGCTTGTCCTCATAATTAACCCAAGAAGTGTGGCAGTAAAGCCCAACAGTTATTTTTCCCCTTCAAAATAGGATTAGGTTAAAGTAATTTTCTTTATAGTCAGAAAGCCTCCTTAAAGACAAGTAACACAAGAAAGAGCCAGAGGAAGTTTTCTTCCTGCGTAATTTGACCTATAAGATTTAAAAGTTATTGCAGTTACTCTTGAGGAAGGTGTAGCTGAGACGGGGGGAGTAAAGTTAAAATAAAAATAATCTTTGTTAATTGTTTGTAACAATCTCTCCTATACACTGTCTCTCAATTGATAGGACTGATATGCATATTTTTTTTCCTTTAGGATTATGTTAATGAATTCAGTTCATCAGAAGGTTGTTTTTTCTCTGAAAAAATGTATTCCATAAAGGAATGAAAGACTGGCAGTCATTCCAAAATTTCGCTAATACTTTAAGAGGTATTTACCTTAACTTAAAAATAATGCTGAATTCAAATTTTGGGAAATAACATGATTTAAACTGTCAAAGTAAATTACATTTTGTTCATAGTCAATTAGTGTGTGTTTAACCAAGGTATTCCAACAAATATTCTTCATCTGGGAAAGCAGGTATAAATTAGACATTGTAACCAGTTCTAGCAGGGAGCTGGTTAAGGGAAAAGTTAAGATAGTTTCTTTATCTCAAATGCCAAAGTGACTTAACCTTTCAAACTGTACTTTCCAAGACTGAAAGGTTGGCTTTTCTGTAAGGGGATTTCTGGATATACAAAGTGTTGTTTTCTTACCCCTCTCCCAGATTTTTGGCTTGTGTTTGGTCTCTACTCTCTTGTAACACCAGCACCGTTGTGTTGGGCTGCCAAGTTTTGGTGCTGGCAATTGTTGCAAACAAGTGGCAGGTGCAGGAACTGTGCTGCACCTAGAATCCTCTGATTCCCACCTAACATCTGCAAAGAAGCAGGTCCCCTGCTCATAAAAGGTATCATTTTATTTTTATTTATTTATATGTGTGTGTATGTGTATGTACAATATTGAGCGCTTCAGGACTCCCATTCATGTTCCTCCATTCTGGGATCACACATGCATGTACAGAAGTCCTATCTTGGGATGCCATTTCAGAAACACCTGTGAAGTCCAGTCCTACTTCAGTCTCTTTCAAAGCAAAGGAGCATGCTGAAAGTAAACCAAAAGGGTCATGGTTAACTCTAGTTATTTTTGCTGAATGATGTTACAGATACTAAAAAAGTACACGGGCGTAAAATAAAGATCTGATAAATTAGTAGAAGAAAACTCTATCAAATGCTATTTAATACAAAGATGTGTGACCTTTTGTTCAGCAAGTCTTGAATTACAAATCACTGACGATTGGGAGTATATCTTTAATGAATGTATATGGCTAAATAAACCACATTTTTCAGCTTGGTGGGTGGCTGAAATTCTGAGTGAACCCATATGCAAGCACAGAAAGCCAGAAAATTTTATTTCCTCAGCAGTATCTGCAGAGGAACAAAACAAACATGACCCTGTTTCAGGTTGCTCTGCCCAGTATTCTGGATTACTTGCTTGAGCTGCAAAGAAGTGGGCCTCTGTTAAGTTTTCTCAGGTTGCACTTGCTCTCTCTCTCTGCCTGGAACTCCCAAGTAGAGATTTTCTCAGTGCTAATTCACCCCACCGTGATCCATGCAATCTCTTCTGTGGCTGAGGAAGAGGTCCTTCAGTGAATCAGTCTTCTGGATTACTGGCCTGTTACAGCCAGTGTCCACCTACCCTCACTGTTATTTTTACAGAGTTGTCTTCATGTCTGTATAACATTGTCCAAAATGAGAGATCCAGGGTCTTTTGGTGGACTGTTAATTTTTATCTTTTCAGGACAAGGTAACTTCTAGGACACACACTATGGTTTTCTCTGAGGCCATGTCAGAAGTCCAGTCATTTGAGTCTCCACATTTCATGTGTCCCTGTTCACCTCTAAGGGCTTTAGGCTTCCTCCTACATCTTACATGTTTCATCATCATCATCATCATCATCATCATCAAGTTAAAAAAAAAATCTGGTGGATTCTTTTGGCTTTCTGGATCTGATTAGAAACTCTTTGTGCCTGATATTCTCAAGATAGAGTGTGTCAGATACTTAAATGATGCTTTGAGGGTCAGTTAGGAGAGCAGAAGGCCTGGGATGACCCAGGCATTCTCTACCATAGCCAGGGCAATGCCAGCATGTTTTCTCTCAAGTTTTTTTCAACATGTTACCTAGACAGGTTTTATGCCATGTCTACCAAGCTCTGCACCCTGTTGAAGCCTGACTTCAACAGGGTGATTTTGGGAGAGCATAGCTTTTTTTCTCCCATGGACTTTGGAATCCCTCTTTAGGAAAATGGTATTTTGTGTGAAGTCCAATTGGAAGCTCACATGGGAAGGCATATAATGAGATGCAAAGGTTATTTACTCGCAGCTGCCTCTAAAGTGTGTTATTCTCTATATTATCATAAACCCTCTCCTTAGTGTCCCTTAGAAAAAAAAAAAATCTTCCCAGGTTAGGAATTGATGGAAGAGCACATGCCATTGATTTCATAGCTGTATGCAGGGCACAGGGAGGGGGTCATAGGTGTCTCCCTCCTCCACTGATACTGCTGAGGAGATAAAATTCATAGGCTTTCTGTGCTTGCATATGGTTTCACTCACAATGAAAATGTATAAATAGACAATATTTACACAAGAACAGTTACCTGAAACTGTAAAACAGTTAAAAACAAATATTGATGAATCTTAAGCTTGAACATTTTCAAATGAAGTTGTGTTTATGAAAGGTTGTGGAGAACCTAATGAAGGTTGTTTCAATCTGATGGAATAAATTAGCTTTGTTACAGGTTTCTTGTTTCAGAAATTGGTCCCATTGTGCTATGGAGCATGTAGCACTCTGTTTGTAAATCTCTTGATGCATGGTAGATGAGAACTTCAGTAGGTTGTTGAATCACTAGGCTGGAACTTCTTTGGCTTTCCTCATGTGGATTTGGGTGCTTGGCTTTTGTACAGTATTAAAACAACCATAGTTCTGCAGTCCCTGAAGAAGACTCAGCTTCATCCAATGACCATTGAATCCTCACTTTTGCCCACATCTACTATGACTGATTTCTTTTCGGAGAAACCTTGTTAGGGAGTCTGTGTAGTCTTGATAAGGATTTTCCTTGCATACAATGGATTGATGTGATCAGTATGTAAATGCTTTTTGGTTTGGGGTGTTTCCCACTCCCCAGTGAACAGTGGTAATGACACCAGTTTGAACTGGGGAGGAAAAGGGAAATATCCAGAAGCATTAGCAATTCATCTCAATGTTAATCTTTTAAAGTGCCCAAGGTTGCATCTGCCTAACCAATCTGTTGCTTGTATGCTGATCATTCATTACTAAAGAGTTTTTAGATACTTAAACTGTATCTGTATCATGCTTCATCTTTACCCATAATTTCTTCAGATGTAGCATTTCAGTGTTCTGTACAGTACGAGTATCCTTGCTCTTTTTCCTTCAAGAATTGTTGCCCAGTCTGTTAGTTGTTAGTTCCTCTGCTAGAAGCAGCACCATGCCTTTTAAACAGTATTCTTCTGATATGGGTTGCATTTGGAGGACTGCATTAACTGGCTTAGTCTCCTGTTTCAATCTTGCTTTATTAAGTTGATGATATTGGGACTGACACTCTGCTAATGACAATTTCATTTAGTGGTAAAAGGAAAGGAATGGAAGGCAGCACTCATCTAATCATGCAGGCATTCGTCTGGGTTGGCTCCTTTCACATGTTCTTATTTTCATACGTTTTTAGAGGCTTGGACCAGTATGTCAAATATTTATGCATATATACCTTACTTTCCCTTTCAAGTCTTCCACAGCATGGAAAGAGATGTGAATAATTCCTATGAGGCAGTACAGGCTGTCTTAGAACTTTAAAAGCATTTTTCAGAGCTTTGTGATTGTGTGTGTTGAATGTTGCTATTGGATCTTGGAAGATTTGGAAATAGAGATTCAGTTACCAACAAGGGAATTTTCTTGCTTTTTCCAGAGTTTTGGAAACCTTATTTTAAGGAATTGGGGTCACTTTCTTGTTTAACAGGCACTGAAATGGATGGCATTTGGGTTTTTATGCTTTGTATCTCTGAATGGTCTTGTTGGCACTTCTAGAATATCATACATACAAAGCATTTGTGTTTTCATTTGAAAAGGTTGTAAGCCAATATAGTCTACATATTAGATGTTTGATTTTTCCAAGTATAAACAGACCATCTGCTTTCTGTATATGAGTTATAGTTGCATCATTTTCCAGTTGCTGTTACTGTCCAGAAAGTAGTACAAGATGAAAGAAAATGCCTTCTTCGACCATATTTAAAGCTACATCTGCTGCTTACAGGTCATTCCATCTGAGCTTGTACTTCTCCACATTGAAGTACTGATAAATTGCAGACAGTGGCCATTCATTTGTGGTCCCCCTTAATCAGCGAAGCTTAGTAGATTTTTTTCTGCCATGTGCTTCAGTTCCTCTAACACCCCTCTCCCAGCCTCCACTCCCCTGGCCCTCAACACTCACCATTAGCTGAGATAGACTTAGAAAGGCTGCAAAGCACCAGCTCGACATTGCTGCAGGGCCTGCCAAAGCTGCTAAGGGGAAAGCAAGTACAGTGGCTGAGATTCTGCACTGTGCCTTTAAAGCACTTGTCATCAAAGAACAGCATTCCTAGCAAGTTAACTACCATGAGGTAATACGATGAGGATGAGATGATTTGGGGGTTTCAAACAATTTCCTATGCCGAGGTAAGCCATAGGTTCCTCCAAGGATCTCAGCGAGAAATTTTGCCTTCTGCTGGCCATCCCAAAGGCAGTGCTCAACTCACCCTTGCTCACCCGCCTTCCCCGGCCGCAGTGGGCTGGGACGTGAATTCCCTCCTGCCATGTCTATGCCTGGGAGGCCTGCTGACAAGGAGCGCTAGGACTCTGAAAGCCACTGCGGCTGATCTTTCCCTGCATAGAGGATTTAGATCGAGCTAAAGATACTCCTTTACTATTACAGCAGGTCACCTTTTTTGGCGAGCGTGGCAGAAGGAGCCATTGTTGCTGCTGGCCCTGCACGGGGGTGAGGTGGAGGCAGCAGCCTCAGAGAAGCCTGGCTGCCGACTCCCCGGGCGTTTGGACTTGGGAATTTACTTCAGGATTTTCATGGGAGGGCAGAGAGAGGGGAGGGGAGATGAGGATGGATCAGGGACTGGATTCCTGTTTTTCGGATAATCTGAGAAAACGAAACAACAATAACAAAACCCTCCAGACTCTACATTCCAGTGCTTGTAGGGGGCATTTTTTAGCTCTTGTGAAACGGTGGGGGAGGGACGGGAGAATAATGATCGAAGCACCTACTCTACAGGTTCAAAGACCAGGAGATGTATGAAACGAATCCTGAGTTGTTTCCTAAAAGTTCCATGTTCTGTAAAGCTTTTTTTCCCTTGTTTTGAGCCCAGACACAGGATTTTTGAGTACTTCCGCCTGGTAAAACTGACTCCACTTCTGGCAGGAGGCAAGAAACATGATTATTTTTGGCATTTCTCAGGAATCTTTTTTCCCTCTGTTTCTAATATTCCTCTTTAGAGCCACCCCTGTGCCTTGCTCAAACTTGCAGAAAAGTTCACTTGCAATTGTGGGAAAAACAGCCTTTGTACAGTTAGAAATAACAGTTAAATTAGATGCAGTGAGGAATATTTGCACATGCGGTCTTTACCCAGTTTGCCTTTTCCCCTCTTCAAAGCAGAAGTGATTTTTTTTCCCCCCTTTAATTCCTTTGTGGAAAATGTGCATTAAATGTGATTAATATGGCCAAATGTTTGGGGTCACTCCTGACAATTTGTAAATGTGTGCTTTATTTTCTGTCGGGATACAAGTTGTTTATTTTTTCTTCCATAGCAGTAACTGAAGCTAATCTAAGTATCAGATTCAGACAGAGCTTTGAATGTTTTTAATTCAATTGTCACATAGCTTCTATAGCACTAGATACCATTGCCCAATGAATGCATTTTCCTTTTCTAGTCTCTCCATATTTAATGTTAAGTAATTATGCCGAAATTCCCGTTGTAATCACTCCGGGTTTTTTCTGTTTCAGAGATACAACCAGAATTTTCAAACCTAGGTCAAATTTAGATATGTAATGGCCTAATTTTCAGAGATGTGAAATTAATTGAAAATGTGAGCGCTTATCATTTCTGAAAATTAGGCCAATTATTTCAGTGACTAAATATGAACACAGGTAGCTAATAGCAGGCAATCAGGTTTGAAAAATTTGTAACATTAGCTTTTATATCTCAGAATCAATTCCTTGCTTGTCTACGGTGAGCTCAAACGCTAAACATCAGTGAAATTAATTTGTTATGGTATGCGCACAGGAAGATGTTTGGACATTTTACAAATAAACAGCTACAAGGGATTAAAGTTTCATCTGACATTTCTAATATCAGAACAAAGAGCACAAATGTTTGTCTTCCACCTTTGCCTATTACAGTCAATTACGACTTTATTTACCGAACTCGGCAAAAGTCTTTCCATGTGCATTTTACTGTGGTCTGCTCTTTCTTCTTCCCGTCCTTGTCAGAACACCAGTAGTTCCCACCCTCTGTCCTCCCTCCCGGTCTTTAATTTCTAGTTTATGAGGGGGGGCTATTGCGGGCGGCTAGAACGGGGAAGCTGAAGGGCTGCGCTCCTTTTTAACTCGGAACATTTGATCTTTCCCTGGCACGTCCTTGTTGGCTTCGGGTTTGCTCTACAGCCTTTAATTAATTTCCGTGTCTTATCACGACGCGCAGGTAGCACAGGAAAACCTCACGAAATTTCTGTGAGGCGAACCCGTGTGTCCAGGGCCGGTCGGGGGGGCGGCGGTCGCTGCTCCCACCGCGGGCCCCTCGCTGGCTGCCCCCCATCGCTCCGCTCGCCTCTCCTCCCCCGCTGCCGGGCCGGGCTGCGTGTCACGCCGGAGCTCATCGTTCACGGGCACGGCAATTATCTGTTTGTGTTGGTTGCCAGGGCCGGGCTTTTGAGCGGGGGCCCGGGCAGTGAGAGGGAGAGGGAAGGACGAGCCCCTGCTCGGACGCTATCGCACGGCAGATCTGCAGCCGATTTAAAGAGCTGGACAGGTTCGGATTAACCCCGTCCCTTGCCGAGGAGCCGGAGAAGTCGAAGCGGAGAGCGTGAAAACCCGCCCCGCAGCACCGAGAACTGCGAGGACTTAGTTGAGCAGAGCTTTTTTTTTTTCTTTCCCCGTCCCCCAAGTTGGCAGGATTAAAAGGGATTTTTGGCAAACGGTGCGAGGCGCCCCTTGACGATCCCGAACCCTCGCGCAACAGCCGCCGACTACAAAGGTTGTAGCCTTTAAGAAAACAAGCCAAGAGCGCGGAGAGACACGGAGAGAGCGGGATTGCGACACCGAGAGCCGCCCTGGGAACGCCGAACCATTCCCAGCACATTCCCGGCAGGCCCCGCGCGGCCCCTCCCCCGGCGGCTCCGCTGCGGCGCGGGCTCGGCTCGGCTCTCCTGCTCCTCTCCTCCCCCCGCCGCTCCCGCTCCCCCTCCCCCGCACGTAGGCGCTTGGAGCGGGGGGGGGGGAGGGAAAAAAAGCCCTTCCAGCCTGACTAGAAAATCAGCCTTGTTTCCTCAGAAACCGCAGCTGCTGCGAGCGGAGAACACGTCAGGCCGGCCCTCCGACACGCACAGATGTGCCTTTGTGAACCCACACACACGACGGGGAGGGAGGAGGATGGCGAGTGAGGGCAAGAGCGCGGGGCCGAGGCGAATGGGAGGCGGCTGCTCCTTGCCCAAGGCCTCCCTCCTCCCCCGGCCCCCGCCTATTAGTGGCCCTTGTTTTAATTCCTCGGAGTGGCTCAAAGAGCAGCGAAAGCTGGAGGCGACCTAAATAGGGAAACTTTGGAACTCGGAGGGAGACAGGACCCGCTCCTCACAGGCCGGCCCTGCCCCCGCCCCTCTACACCGGGCCGAGCGCTGTGGGGCGGCCGGAGTGTACTTGGCCCTTGGGGATTTTTTTGCCGTTCCCTTTTTTTTTTTTTTTTTAAGATGTGTGTTAAAGGGATGGGCTCCCAAGATACTGATCTTTTCCTGAGAGGAGTGGGAGAGCGGGACAAACATGGAGGGGGGGAAGTTTCTGCTGACCCGGGAGAGAGCCCAAAATAAAAGGTCGCATGGCCAGTGGGAGCGCCCCTTGCCGTGCCCTCGCCGGCCGCAACTCTCGACTGCTCTCCTCCGCTTTCCCTCCCCCTCGTCCCTCCCGACCTCTTTCCCCACGCTTCGCCCGCTCTCTTTTTAATATATAACTTTCAGCCTGGATGAGTTGCGACTCGTTCAGCGTAATTGGGACGAGCGGCTGATGGCTGCGAGGGGCCGGGGGATGGGATAAGGGGGGGGTGGAGGGTGCAAGCGCGCACAAAAACAGGTCCGGGGGAGGGGCGCGCGGGCCGCCATTGGCGCCGCCATTTGCGAGCCCGCCCGGCCCGGCCCGGCCCGGCGGGGGCTCCTCTGTTCTCTCCCCGTTCCAGCCACGCACAAGCGCCTTAGCCCGGTGTTGTTTACTTCCTTCTCTTAACAATGGCCGCAGCTGAGTTGTACGGTATTTTGGTACTTCCTGCAAATCTGCCCCGCAGTGGCTCGCTCCGAATCGCTAGGTCTTTTCTTTTAATAGAGCCCGGCATATCCCGGGCAGTATGAGTTATGTACGGAAAGACCTAACCTACTTCGGTGCATATTTTTAATATGACAGTTCAGTTATCAGCCTGTCCCGGCCGGCGCTTTAGTTTAACCCCCTTTTGTAGGGTCTGGTTCCAGGGGCAGCGCTACAGCTGCGAGCCACAACTTGGGCTGCTTTTCACTCAGCATTTAATTTTTCTTGTGTTTAATAAAGAGGATGTGAGCACATAACTCAGGATTGTCTCCATGGCACGGGAGTGCCAGGCTTATGGTCGGGAAGCGAGCAAGGGAAGAAGAGGACGTACTTGCGTAGGCACAGACACGTACCTTTGTGCTTTGGTGGAGAGAGACCCTGAACCAGGTTATTAATTAATGTAACAGCTTTTAAAAAGGCGAAGTTGCACGTTTAAAATCTGAAAATATGTCTTACTACACTTGGAGCTAAGACAACTGTATTTTTAAAGCGTGTTCATTTTTAAGGTATGTAAAACGAAAGGGTTTTATCCCTTCGGCAGAATGATTTGGTAGACGTTCAAGCAGTTCTTGATTTCAGGAAGCCATTGCTTGCTAGTACGGAAACAAGTTTTCAAGCCGAGCTCTACTAAATAACACTTGGTGGGTTTTTTCCTTTCCATAAAGACCAGCGGAAACAAACAAAACACACACACACAAAAACCACACCATGGGGACTGTCCTTTTCTTGCCTCCCCGTGTGGTGTACTTGCCCCCCTTCAAGGAGTAGGAGGGACAGAAGTTGTGGCAGGGCGGGTACTGATTAGTTGCTGTCATTCTGCACAGATTAACACCTATTTTTAGGTTTTCGAACCTCTTGAGTAATACTAGTTAAATTGGCACAGGTTAATAAGTTGGGGTCCACAGAGCCTCTTAACTGTTCACTGTGAAATTTGAATTAAAGAGACAGTCTCACTTTGTCAAAACGATGAAAAAAGGTTTATATACCAAACATTTACTGTGTGGCCATGTTTGTGTGCATGTGTGTACGCACACAGAAGAGACATAGGCTTGGAAAACAAAAATTGAAATTATTGCTTGGCACAAACAAGCAGTTGGGGGATCTTTGCAGAATGAATCTGCAGTGAAATCGGTTTTGAAAGGAAACATTTTCTTTCTTTACTTTTAATATAAAAGTAGCATCTAAAAATAAAACTTAAACGTTATTTTTTCATGCGTTTTCTCCCTGTCCTCCCCCCATTATATCATTACACTGTTACACTGACACCCACTGGTAAAAGCTGATCTGAGATCAGGGTAGTAAACTGAGCCTCCTGATGAAGGGACAGCTATTGCTCAGCAATAAAAAGTAAAACGTGGACCGAAGAATGGTTTCTTCCCCTTCCTCCTCTTGAAGGAAAAGCATTGCAGTGGTCTTCACTTTGATTTTTGGTTTTTTGGGGTTTTTTTGACAAGTAAGTGTGTGGATGTTCCAAATATAAACAGGGAGACCGCGGAAACGTAACAACATAGGAGTAGCTGCATTCAAAGCAGTTTATTTCTAGATATTTGTATGACTGAGGACAGACAACAGGCTGGCACAGATGAAAACAGGAGAAAGGTATTAGTATGTTAGTAGCTGCTGGGTTTAATGCTGTTTGCCAGGTAAAACAGCTTGAAGAAAAACAGAAATAATGGTCATGCTAGAAATATATTTGTGTGGGCACTGACCTGATTGTATCAAAACGGAGATGAATGCCAGTGCTGTGCTAGTCTTACTTAGTCTTTTCGCCATTTATTTTCAAAGTTGTTAGTGGTCTTGAAAGCCACTTGTGTTGGGGAAACAAGGCTTATTTTATTGAAATGTACCATAGCACCGAAATCTGGTTTGTGAGAGTGTCGTTCCATAGCCCTGCCTAGCACAAGAACAATACCATGCAATTATGCTGTTTGAGGCTCTGAAATGGGCTTTCTTCCAAAACACCCTCCCCTTATATTATTAGATGTGTTTCTATAAATGAAAAGATTGATTGAAAATCTTCCTGTGTTTATGTTGTTTGGGCAGCAGTAGCTTGGATTTCCCCTGTCTAGACTAAAATTGTATCCAGTGGAGATGCACGGGACAGCTGTTTGTAAACTCAGAGTGAGACATAACAAATGGGCTGCAGCAAAACCTGTCCGTGGCTAGCTTCCTTGTAAATACAGTGATACATTCTTTATTGTAGGGGAAAAGGGGAGCCTTAGTAAAAATGAATACAGAAATAAAATGGACTCCACAAAACATGAAAGTGTTGAAAAGCTCTGCCAGGACTGCACAGTGCAGAAATTAAAACTCCAGCCTTCCATCTTTGAAATTGTAATTCAGGTCTTTCTTTACATTCTGAGTAAAATGAACTTAAAATAAGTATAAAAAGTAGTCTCTAGGATTGCCACCTTAGTGTTACAATTGGTGTAGATAACCTAACTGGAAAACAGGGTGACTGCTGGGATTTAGTTCTTCAGGAAAAGTTGTAAAGAAAATCTTTACTGGGGTACTTGTAAAATACATGCATACATATGTGTTCGTATATATATATATATATATAAATATATATGTGTGTAAAGAAGAAATCTTTACAAAAGCGGTCATTGAAGTTGAGGATTTATACAAGGTTTTGGTGCCTGAAAGATGTACTGCTACATTGAATATTACCTTATAGGCACACTGCCATACAGAAATGCTAAGTTTGGAAACCTGCACAAGGCTGTTAGCAATTGATTTGTTTTGCAGTTTCACTTTGAATAACAATAAAAGAACGAAGAGGAGGTTTACTTTGAAATTGAGACAGGCTGGGAAAAAAATGCTAGCTTGTATCCTGTAATTATCCAGAAGCACCCTTGTAGACCCAGAATAAAACTCACAGAACAGGCATAAAGCACAGTGGAGAATCAGAGTTCGTGAGGGGGTGGCGTGTCAATAGCCTGCCACATCCTTTCTCCTCTGCTCTTTCCCTCAGTGTCACTCTTGTTCTGTTTGCATGAAGAAACTGCAGCAAACGAGAAGAAAAGGGGGGGGGGGGGGGGGGGAGAGAACATTTACGGTTCATATTGCAGTATTCGAATAAAATACTTCGAATGCTATAAACAGTTTCATAGTCATTGTTTATAGACTCCAGAATTTTTAATATTCTAACATGTAATTGAATTCTGAAGCCAAGATTCTGCAATTAATCAGGCTTTTATAAGTGAGCTACTATTTGCTAGCAGTAACTTTGAGAAGAATTTGGACTTAAATTACTTTGTTTGTTTGTTTGTGGCTATAGCAAAAAAGTAAAATGGTGAAGTGGTCAGCAAAATTATATGTTGTGCATTTGCCTGGGTTAACAGAAGTCCCGAACTGTATAAGTAGTTCAAGCATTTGAGAAACCTAATTGTTTGATTCCTGTATGCAGATTTGGGCTTTGTGCGTGTGAATCGTGGAACGCATGTTTTTGGAGGGCATGTTTTCAGGGCTTGTGCTCGCTTTATTCCAGTACAATGTCTAGAGAACTCAAGTAAAATGGAAAAAAAAACGCAAACACTTTGGTGGTTGTCCTAAGCTTTTATTATTATGCACCCTACTTGGGCCTGAAGTGATTCCTAGGAATGCTGGTATTTTTGCCTACCCCATTGAAATGTTCAGTAAAGCTGGGCTAGATGTGAGAGACAGTTTTTCCTTCAGTTCTGAGGAATTGTACTGCTATTGTGAGCAGGAAGAGTGTGGAGGAGTTATGGCACTGACTGGAGCACTTGTTCTTTCCCTGTCAACTCTTAAATCTTGATACCGGAAGGGTCAAAAACTGGCCAGCTGTGACATCTGAATAATTTTTAAAGCAGTTAATCCAGTCAGAGTGTTTATCAATCTTTGTATCGCGTGTGGAGGCGATGGGGACACATCCTAAGGTAATTCAAAAGAAAAGCTCATGTCATTGGCAAAAATTAAGCAGTTCAGCTGAGTCTTGTTCCACAGATTTATCTTTTCAAGTTTAAGATGGAAACACAGAACACTGCCCAGTGAACTCCTGCTGCATGGTTATTGGCAGGTGTGCGGATAGTTTGTTGTGCAAACCATCCCTTCTAAACCTGTACGCTGGATCTCACACTACCCACATGATGCCCACATGACTTGCCCAGGTGTTCTCAGCATTAGCCACTCTCTGTATATGGCATGATATGTGGGAGAAGGGGATGTCAGGAAGACCTTTTGATCTACTTGGGAAAGTAGGAGCCATGTTTTGCAAGTGTGTTACATACTGCTGGCAATTGCCTTGATCTTATCCCCACATAATTTACAGTTGCATGGAGCACCATGGTTCTCTTGTTAATCGTATCACACTCCTATGGCAACATTAATTTAGCTGAGTGTGCAATATCAGACATGCATTTAGTATGTTTTAATCATCTTCAGGAAAATACGTTTCAACCTTTTTTTATATAAAAGTGTAGGCTTTTCTTGCTTTTAATTATTGCTTGTCTCCTCTTGGATCTGTTCTGATTTTTTTCTGTTGAAGATTAAAAGGGTCATTTTTGTTTAAACTGATCATTTTTCTCAAAACCATGTTTAAGAAAGTCCCAATTCACCAATCCTGCAATGGAAGGTGGAAAGAGGAAGCCCGGGTATAATAAAGAATCAGTTTCTTCTGACTCAGAATTAGGTTGTGAGCAAGTAGTACCATACACAACTAGAAAACAAGTGTAGAAGAACATAAGATGTATGTAGGGTAGATCTTACGGTGATAAATTTTGCGTTGGTGTGACCTGGTGTTTTTTTTTCAAAAAGCACCACTTTTTTCAGATAAAGCAAGAAGAAAAATGAAACAGTTCTTGTAGGGTGGGAGTTGAAAGTACTGTGGGAAGTGGTGCTAAATTACAAAAAGGTGCTCAAAAAGGTGTTCTCCTTTTCCTGTTATTTTTGAGATTCCACTAGGTTGTGTAAGTTGCCCTTCCATTAGACGCAGGAATAAAGAATGCAATTTACGATTGCAATTGGTTGCAGGACAGAGTAAAGGTTTTGAAGTTAAAATCATTTTTCTGAAGCAGAGTGCTCCCTACATTGTGTTTAAACTCGCCTAAAAAGTCTTCTTAACCCACATGCTGAAAATAATGTTCTCTAAGGTGCAGGAAGCTTTTTCTCCTGAGCACAATAGGAATATGTTGAATCTCTTGAAAACAGTTTCTGTTTTTCAAACACCTTTTCTTTTTCAGCATAGATAATTAACGCCTTCTTCACAGTGCTTGGTGCCCTTGATACATCTGTTACCTTTGACAGATCCTTTCTGTTTGCCACCTCTTCCTAACATGCTTCCAATATTTTCCGCACAAAATAGCTTTGTATCTTTGATGTTGGTTGTATACGGGCTCAATTAAATAAGAAAGCTGCTGACAGAATGGTGCAGAGTTGAAGCTTTGTTTCTGTAAAGATTTTGTCCTTGGTCACTTATCTTCCGTTTTTGCTGCAAAATGTTTAACTTGTTTTAGACAAGATGGTCAAGACATGCAGTTTTATCTGGAACTGTGTGTGTTTTCACTTTTGCAGGTGCTATGTGCAGTAATTATGTAGAGATGTAGGTAAAGGGGACAGAGGAGCACTCTGCAACTGCAGCCTTAAGCAGCAAAAACCCCATCCCACTGGTGAGGGTTACTTTAAAACATGCCTTTCTGGAAGTTTTTGGAATATTTAGAAGCAATGCAGCTGTTCATTATTACCCCCTTGTTGCTAGTGGATGGCATCTTGTATTTAGGCAGAGGAACCCAGCTTTGTCTGGAAAGGGTTGTTGAGGCTGTTCAGATGGGCCCTTGGGTGACTGAGCTGTGGCAGTGGGTAGCTCCAGCCCTGCTAGTAGAGGGCAGTGCCTTTCGCCCTTTTTTGAGGTTTCCCGTAGTGGTTCCTCTGAAGCCCCACAGTGTGGTAGTGCCCAAAAGAGATAGCTATAGACACCGTTTGCAGACAAGGTTTTATGTTCCTCAGTTTTGAAAGCAGGGAATTAAAATGAAATCACAGTGTTGGAACAAGATAGTGAGAAATACAAATGGATTAGAAAAGATGCAGTCACAATACCTAAATAAAAGACTTACTGGTGGCAGTAATTGTTACTGCTTATGTCACATGGTATAATGACAGTTTTTCAGGATTTCCCACATATTAGAATGCATGAGGTTGGAATTCTGTTTTTATGATACCTACCACTCCTTTCTTAAGGGAAATTAAATGGCAACTGCTCTCAGATTTTGGGTTATGTACAACAGTCATTTTGATCTCTACATTGTCAAACAAATAAATATCAAAAGCATTTTCAGTGCAGTTACTCTGTTTCATGCGGTGTTCTGGTGCGAAAGAACTAATTGCATATTACACATCTTTTGCATATATATATGAAAAACAGGATGACAGGAAAATATAAAAGAATTTGAATATATGCTTACAGAGGGAAAATGTGCATGGGTATGTGTGTGTTTATATATATATCTTGCCTGTTCTATCTCCTAATGACAAGAACAGATGAGCTTGTTACTGCCATGAATTTACTGATGATCCATTATTGATAAGGAACCTATGGAGCAGTAAGTTGTGATGGAATTGTAGGGGATGAGAGGGTGCCCACAGATAGGTCTCACAGGTTTCCTTCAGTGAGGGTGCACTGAGCAGAGATGTACACAGTCTCAAATGTCGGTTTCTCTGGTAATTGTAATGTTTGTTTCCTGGTGCAAACCTAAATATTTTTGTACTTTTCTGTCTTCTTGACTTTACAGAAATTGCCCCACAGCACACCATTTATTTTCTCCTGATGTGCTCCTGATAAGTCTCTTTAAGTATGACATCTCACGAGGCTGATTGTTGCTACTTTTAGTTGGCTAATATTTTCTTCTCGGGGATTAACCTTGTTCCCAGGATTTTGCAAAGTATTTGCAAAGGGAGACCAAACCAGCAGGTCGGTCAATAGCACATCCAGCAGTGTGTTTTGGACTCAGTGCTGGAGATGTTAATGTTTTTTGGTTTTGGTTTTTGGTTGTTTTTTTTTTTTTTTTTAGTTGTTGAAAATCAGCTCACCCAAAAGCACTGACATTTACAAAATACTTTAAAAATACGAGCAGGACAGATCTGTACCACTAACCAGGTTTTAAGAACATGACGCATCATTGTATTTTTGTCTCAAACACTGGCTGACCAAGAAGAGAGCTGCTTCAGCAAGCTGTGTCCTTGAGCCACTGTGTTGTCTGTACATGCTAATAAGGAGAATGAGGAGAATTAATAAGCAATTTGAGCTGCAGAATAGTTTCTTGAAACATCCTTTCAAACCTTTTTAACACAAAGTAGCGCACAAAGTTACTCTATCATTTAAAGAGGGATCATTTTGTTACTTAATTTGTATTTTCAACCTAAAAGTTGTGGCTTCAAAAACCGAGAACGTTGGTCTTTATTATGGCTAGACCCAGTGAACTAAGAGATAAATGACTGATACCACAAAAAAGAAGCAATAAATGAAAGGGAAAGCCTAAGAAGAAGGGGATGCCAGATTTAATGAATAATTACCATGAACTGGGTCACATGGTTTCTAGTTTTTATACAGGTCAAACTGTGAGGCGATAGCATTTACTTAACTGAAAGGCCTGAGTAAGTAGTCTCAACAGCCTTTTTATAGAAAGGGAGGAAATTTCAGCTGATCTATCCTTAATTCATGAGACTGTCACACCGTTATTTCAGGCATAGATTCAGGGTCATAACAAAGGTGTGTCTTTGGTGTATTTATTCATGGATTGCCCAGGAAACATGCCCAATACTCATCTCCTACAGACCTGAAACCTAGCCTGAAGTACATGCATGATTGCAATTAAAAACAATTAAAACTGATGGCAGGTAACAGAGAAAAAAGGGAAGGAAGGGTTGTTGCAGTTACCAAAGTTTTTTACCATACTTCAGTGTGCATTTAAAACTGTGTGCACCCTCAGTAAATCCTTGAAAACTTCCAGAATCTAGTGTGGGTCATGTAGGTTTGTCCCTGCTCCAGTGAGAAGGACAATTATTTGCCACAATTACTGAATCCTGATTACTTGAAAAGGTTGGCAAAGGGAGGAGATGTTAAAGCTAGTTAAACTGGATTTCATAAAGATATTAATGACTATAGCCATATTCATCTTTGAAATAAACTAAGGACTTTGAAAAATGAAAACTGGATTAACTTCCTATCACCTTTGTTTAAAAGATGAGTTTGGAACTGGTGGTGTGTGGGTGGGTGGGCTAATGGGAAAACCTTAAAAGCTGAAAATCTACACTAGAAAAGGATTATGAGGGTGTATCTGCACCAAGCACTACAGCATCCTCCGTTTTCCATGCTATCCAGGCTGTTTCCTATAGGCTGCTCAGCAAGATTGGTATGTGAAAATAGTAACTGGAGTTACATTTGCATTGCTCTGTAGCTGGTCTAATGAGGCTGAGTTGTTGGAACTACAGAGCCTCTCCCTCCCCAGGACTGGAGATGTGTCACAAAGTCCTGCGTAAGTCAGAGGGCAAAAATGAGTACAAGACCACACAGTTTGAACTGGACACTGTGACGTGGTTTTGTCTTGGCACGATTGAGCGAGAAGTGCACCCCAAGAGCAAGAAGGTGATTTGGCAGTAGTAATTTGAGAGGATGCACCTGCCTTTCCTCATTCTTTTTAGATTTTGTTATCACGGGGAAGAGAGTCCTTTCTAAACTGATTGATCGTTACCAAACAGGGAAAACAAAAGTATTGCAAAATGCAAGTATTAACTTACACATTTGTTTTGTTTTGAGCATATTTTAGAAGAGCCAGAGGCATGCCTTTTTAGTAAGCAGGCAGTTGGCAAAAACCCTCTAGGTATCAGGGAAGCCCTGTGCTATAATTTTCCTAGAATAATAATGTCAAACAAATGACAATAGAAAGCCTATAAAATTTGCAGCCAGCTGGGCAAATTCTCGTGTGAACCACAGAAACTGTAAGTGCCCATATAAAATATTTTGTCTTGATCAGAGCTGCTCCAGTCTACTGCGCCCCTTGCCAGAGTAGCTGTAACCCTCTCACCTGCCAGCTGCAAATAGTGGCTCCATTGGGTGAGCTCTGAGGAGCTCCAGCCCAAGTCTCAGAGCAGTGTTAAGTGTGTGCTGTATTGCAAGTTTTTGCTTGGGTAGTTAAATGTAGATCGATGATCCTTTTCCACGTTAATGTTAACGGGTTATCACATGGGAGTCAGCATCCATCAGAAATTATTATTAGTGCTTATTTTCAGATTCCCCCAAACAAGATGGAGAGGACTTTTGTAACCCGTGTCTTTTGTGAGCTAGTTTTTTGTTCTTGTGTACTTGGTATTCCATATTCCGTTGTTTGGATAACAGTCTGGGCATTAAGCATGGCTGTAATTACTCCTCTTAATGGTATTCCACTTCCCATGACTCTTGCTTAGTTTCACCTAATCCTGTCTCAAACAATGTCTTGATGAGCCAAGAAGGACCTGGACTGAGCTGACGACTGAACCAGTGCTGAATATGGCTTTGAAGAAGACCAAATTATAATAATTTTGTTGTGTCATCTGATCACTAGGTTATACGACTTTGTTCCAAAAAGGCCATGTTCAGCATTGCACCTCAGGGGTTCTATCTATGTTTCAACTCCTTTTTTTCTTTGACAGGGAGGTAAAAATGACTGTATGTAATTTACTGTAAGTCTCTTGGTCGCGATGCAGTATTCTTTGTCGAACTGGGTCTGTATGAGTCATTTATTGAGAAGCAAAATAGAACTACTGACCAAGTTTCATTACTTCTGACAAAGAGAGACTCAAGGCTACTCTCCATCTTGTTTCAGGGTACTCCACATGTTACTCATTGGGTCCTTCAGGCTGACGTGATGTTTATGAATTCTTTCGTCTTATAAAAAAAGTACTAAATGCTATTCCATTTGACTGTTAAATCATAGAATACTACATAAGCAGTAGTGGTCCTGGCCATAGCTGCCCATTTTGGAGTCTGTGTAAGTTGTGCAGGGAGGTGGGAAGTTCACCTTGTCATGTGCTGTTGAGGTTTCTGGACCCCATCCTGGCCAGCCCCAGCTGGCTGCGCTTGGACTGGCAGTGGGGAGCAGGATGTAGGAAGGGTCAGTTACCCAGGCAGGACGGGCATGCTTCAGCTGTGGGATAGTCCTGCTTAAACCACTAATTGTGTCTCGTGTAATTGATCCACAGTGTATGGTTAATACACACACTCTCTAGAATACTACTCCTTCATTTACCCCTTACCACTTACAATAGCCGCCTAGCCTAGAATTGCAGGATACTGCAAGTGTGGTTTGAATTTGTTTAATTAGAAGCAAAAAGGCTGTTTGGTTCTTCTGAGAAACTGGAAAAAAACTAACCAAAGAAAAGTGACCAAAAATTGCTTTTACATAGAAATTAAATATGGGGCAAACAGCATTCAACTGTAGCACTGTATTTTGAGGAGCAGGAAGTGTGGACTGGAGCAAAGATTCAGAGCAGTGCCTAGGGGAAAGCTGCTGTATCTGATATAGATAAAAATATGTACATGAAATCAACTGCTTCATTTAAGAATCAAGTCTGCATTTTTTAGTGATGCAGTGAATTTTTCACTGTAAAAGAAAAACACTCCATCTACCCAAGATATTTACATGTGTACACACTCAGAACAGCCAACTAAAATAGAAAATGTTTAACTGCCACAGATAGGTATATAATGGGAAGTTCTTAATCAACATCAGATTATCCTAAAGCAGTAATGAATGTCTTGTTTATTTTTTTATATGTTGGAATGGAAGGGATATATTCTGAAGGCAATTAAGAGAAAGATGGTACTTGCCTCATTCTTAAGGTAATGTTCTCTTTTGGTGGGGTGATGTGGGTGCTGATTGAAGTACACGAGCATTCCCACTAGAGGGGGGTCCACTCAACCTGGGTTGTAATGCATTTTGGATTTTTTGTTTTGTTTTGTTTTGTTTAAGCTCAGCATGAGGAAAACCTCATGTTGTCCCACATCTTGTTTCAGTCCTTTATATTGTGTATCTTACGCTGTCAGCAGTTACTTGTCTCTTACTTAGCTTAACTGTCTTTTATACAAGGAGGTGAAAATCCAGATGAGTGGACTAAGGCACTAGTTCAGTGTTGAACACAGTAGTAGCAAAGAATACAGAATGTTTCGTTGTATCATCTGCAAGGTGAGGACTGTTATTTGTCACAAAAGTGGTGTGATCATTCTTGGAAAAATAGAAGCAGCTTTATCAGATTTATTCACTAACATTTTTAATTAGAATTGTTATCTATCTTCACTCCGAGCCATTTTACTGTCTCTGTGAGCCTTATGTTTCTAAAGCATAAAAAAAAATATTTCTATATGTAAAAGAGACTAAGAGTATGTTAAACTAGCTTGAACTTCTGTTTTACTCTTTGATGTCACAGTTTGTTCTTCCTCTCAGTTTCTTGGTGAAATGAAGGATTGAGTTTTACACATGTTGATCATTGTGCCATGTTAATTAATGTGTTTTGGAGCTGTGGCAGTTGTGAGCATTCTCTTGGCTCTGAGCAGGAGCTTCCTTAGCAGAGCCCAGGTGTAGACAATATGCTTGTCCTCTGCAGTGAGGATCCTGGCATGTGAGGTGGCTTCTCTTCCAGTGAGGTGAGTGCAGAGCCCTAACTAAAACTTTGCCCAATCTATGCTGGGTTGGTGCAGGCTTTCCATGCCATCCCATCCATGTTGTGTTTCTGGGGGGCAGGGGACAGGGGATAGGCAGCCCTGGACAGGCTTGATGGGGCTGTCTGCCCAGCTGGGGCCCTTGGGAAGGAGAGGGAGGAGGAAGAGTCAGCAGGGCAAGGGAGACAGGGTATACTGGGGCTGACAAGGCATTGGCAACTCTGGTGGATTCAAAGAGCAAGTCAGAGAAGGACCCTGTGGCACAAAGAAGGCTCCATTTTTTCCCTAATGATTCTCCACAATAGAAATGTAGCACTGTTCTAAGCATCCCCTCTCTACAGCTACGTGAAAGGTAGAACAACTGAGGTTGTAGCCAGGTGGGGGTCAGCCTCTTCTCCCAGGCAACAAGTGACAGGACAGAAGGATATAGCCTCAAGCTCTGCCAGGGGAAGTTCAAGTTGGACATCATAAAGAATTTCTTCACTGAAAGGGTGGGCAGGTATTGGAATAGGCTGCTCAGGGAGATGGTGGAATCACTGTCCCTGAAAGTGCTCAAGAAACAACTGGCGTGGCACTCGGTGCTATGGTCTGGTTGACGTGGTTGTGTTCCATCAAAGGTTGGACTTGATGATCCTGGAGCTCTTTTCCAACCTTTTATGTTTCTATGATTAATGGGAGTGGAGATAGCATCTGGGATATGTGACTACATAATACTGAGACAGAGAAAACTAAGTGAATTTGGAAAGGTTTTGGGGTCTATCTAGTGGTGGCGGCTGGATGCTGTACCAAAACAGTAAGGCTAGTGAAAAGGAGCATTCGCACTTCAGATGTATACCACAGTGACCCTTAACCAAGGTGCTTCTGCTGGTGGAATGACTTTTTTCAGAAGCCACCTGAGCATATGAGTACAGCACTGTATTGTGACAAGTAGTCATACAGTTATTTCCAATCCAGTGGTTGATTATTCTTTTTGGCCCTGGGCAAGTCACTTAACCCTCTGTCTGTTTCTTCATCTGTAAAATATATTATGGATATTTATCAGTCTCACCAGGACTGATTGTTTAATATTTATAAAGTGCCTAAAGGATTAAAAGCTTAATATAAGGAGCTAATATGTATCATATCATTTTAGATTGATTTTATTTACTTGGATGTTTTTTCCTACCTCCTATTGAACGAGGTGCTATTTTGTAGCCTCTTACTGCCTTCCCTAATTAGCTGGACAGATCACAATTGGGTAACTCCAGGTTCATTTTCTTCATTTATTCCTAGTTCCTATGAATGCTTTATCTCTCTCCCACTTTTTTTTTTCCTCCTTCCTTTTTTAATTTAGAGATGAAGAAATACCATATGTTGCTAGATCATGACATAAATATATTTAAGTGCTGCCATCATTGTTAGTTTATCAGCCTTTCCATTATAAACCCTCTTGTTCAGGGGTTTATAACTCTGGCATTATAACATGCTTCAGGGTGAAACTTCACATTCATTTTTTTCTTCTCTTGATTTGCTTTAAATCCTTCACTCTTCTTAAGTTAAACTGGAGATTAGATACATTAGTTATAGTTATACTAGTTGTATAAATTATAATGCAGCAGTAGGCATTCTAAATAGGATGTAAATCAGAGAAACAGAGAATTTCCTACTTGTTAAACTGTGAGCCTGAGAGTAGAGATAGGGATTCTTACCATGAGTGTGTCCCTGGCTTAGCACATAACTACTAAAAAATTATTTAACCTCTTCCTGCCTCGCTCTTCTCTCTATATATTGGGATAATGACATTTCTGACTTCACTGGTGTATTGGGAAGCTTAATTAATTAGAATTCATAAAAGACCTGAGAAGAGATTCTCAGGTGAAAGGCGATGAAGTGTGAAGTATTTTTAAGGAGTCTAATGAGAAATCAGTGTGCCTGCTTCCCTATGTCTGTTCCTGTTGTCACAGATTAGTGCCTATCAACTCCAGAGCTGTGCAGTGTGTGGCAGCACACACCTGTGCAGCAAGGGCTTTGATCTGGAGCACCAATTGATGACCTGGCAGCTTGCTTTTCTCAGGCTTTCAAACATCCACTGTATCTCTCAGCCAGCTGGTCTCGGCCTTTGCCTGAGGAGTTCGTGTTCCCTGAGTTCTAGTTTCCAAACGGTTCTCTAGTGCAAGACAGGACAGCAGCCTGCAACCAAGATAGAGCTTCCCCTTGTTTGTTGCTGTTCCTCTTGGTGCTGGTGCAGAACTACCCAGCCTGCTTAGAAGGTAACAGGAGGGGAAGAGGTCAGATGTTTCCAGCTTTTTTTTTTGCAGGGACTTACCATGGCAGATCATTCTGGTTGCGCTCAGGCTGCTTTTTGGTGTAGTCAAAATTCTGTGCAGAGAAAAATGTTCCAGCTGTAGTACAGTAACTTCTGGGACACTAACAGGTACTCCTGATGTCATTCAGGTGGAGAAACCTTGTTCGTGTCATAAGGGATGCTCTCCTACTTTCCTCACTTGAGGATTTCTATTGTCAGCTGTTAGTTTTGCACATCCTGTCATGCACAGGTTTCCCAGGGTAGATCCAGACTGGCACCTTTATTTACAGATCTCTTCTTTGCCTGGACTGTGGTGCTATTCTCAGGAGAGAGAGGTTCTTGGTGGTGGCTAAATTTGAAATTATCTTTCTCCTTATAATTTCAGGTTGAAGTCTTGGCCTCCGAGGATGCTACATTTGGACACAAGGTGTGTAGTTTGGTGCAGTTTTGTTACATAGGTCCCAACAATGAGTTGTTGACAATTTTCTACCTGAGAATTGAGGATCCTGTGACTTGCATCTATCAATTCAAAAACTTTCCCTTGTGTGTGGTAATCTGAGAATGGCACACAGGCTGTCTTAATCCTTTTCTTGGTATAAAACACGTGAGCAAGTTTTACTTGCGGAAACCCATGTGGAAACATGTAAGATCAGCTTAGCTGTAGTTTTAAGATATTGCTGAATTTGTTCTTGTTCCATAGACTTGCAACCCAGGAATTGTACTTGTTGTCTGCTTGGCAGTCTGCTGAGTAAGCCACTTTGTTCAGGCCCTTTTTCACAGAGCATCTCAAGTAGAAAGTAGTTCATTGAACAGCTGCATCACCCTGTGTTCAATTGTAGATCAGCGCGTGGCGGGCAATGGTGTGTGTTGGAGAGACAACTTCAGACCTGCCCAGCTCCATGGATGGGCTGTGTCCTACTTTGTGCTCAAGTTTCTTTGGCCAGTGAGCATTGTGGTGATGACCACTGTTTTAACAGAGTACTAATAGGAGATGATTTTAATCAGGGCAGATTGTGTGTAGGCTATATCTAGTTAGCTAGGAAGAGAGTGGATGGGGAAGGGAAAAAGGAGATTGTAGGAAGAATAGGCGAAATCATGACAGTGTAGAGTTTCCTGCTGCTGAAGGCCCATATGCTGTGATGCTACTGCAGGTGAAACAATAGCAGTGCTGTTACTATTAAGGTAAAAAGCAAAAGCAAGAAAATATTAAATAAGTTCTCCAGGTTTATTTGGAATACAATAAGCAAAATTAACCAGCAGGAAAAAAAAAACACAAGCTTTAAAATTATGTAAATATTCATGATCGCAGAATTTACATTGTGTCTATATTGTACATTTTTATGTTGATATGTGATAAGTGATTTCAATAAATTATTAGAAAACAAACAGAGCTACTCTGGTATTATTTGAAGTATATAATGTATGGTAGTCTGCAGTATTTTCTGATTTTTATTTAATACCCAGCAAGCATACAGAATATTCATTGAATATTTAATAAACCTGGAGGGTCAACTCTTGTGAGCTCATCTCCATAATCCTTCAGACTAGGTGGGTAAATAGAAATATTACTGATAATTATTGTCGCCAGTCACTCTTGGTGCTAAAAAAAAGCACTGTGGAGGAGGCTTCTAAGGTTTTTTTCATGGCTAGATTTACAAGGTGTTTCTATGTCTTGTCAGCCTGATGGACATCCTTTGAAACTCCTTTTTATTGCAAAAACTTGTAAGAGTTTTCTGTTGCTAAGCTTCAGTTTTACAAAACTGAATCAGTACTGTTGCCGACTCTGAACATCAATGTCCAGAGTGCCAAGCATCTTTTGTCCTAAGCTTCATCTTCAGAACCATCATGATCTTTTAAGCTCTCTTATAATGGTAGCTTTATGATGTGTAGTGAACTATACGTATGTCTAGGAATGTCATGTACTTTTTATCAATCAAAAAGAAAGCTAACTGTATCATCCAAAACTTGTTAATCCCAGAATTTATTTTTGCTGTCTGTTTAGAGATGCTGCAAAAGCACTTTCTTCCCTTCTCTCCCTTAAGGGATGCTTTCTTTACTGTCTGTCTCAATGACAAATGAATGCTAGTCTTTGTTACATTAACAGATGAGTTGGTATGCCAACAGTGAATATGTATAAGCAAAATTTTTAAAATGAAAACCAGTTAATTTTATAAATTAGAAAGTAAGTTGAATACCAGTTAACTCAGTTGAGAAGGATGTAAGGTTAAAAATTTGCACCATGCAATGCTTTCCTTGATACCTGCTTTTAGCCTAGATTTTCCTCCAGGACTATTGTAGACTATTGAGGGGAGCTGTCTTTTTCGGGTTTGGGTGTAGCATATGTCTCAGCTTGAAATATCGTAGGGCCCCTCTGTATGCAAGAGCAGAAGAATAGTTTGCTGCAGGGGATGACTCTTCTTTTGACTGCATCCATTCCACCTATCCTTAGATGCCACTTAGTTTTAGGCTGTTGACAGGCTGTGTTGCCTGTAGGTACATACCAGAATAGTGTCTTTTAAGAAATGATATTTGTAGACTACTGAAAGGATGTACAATGTCATTTGTTATTCTTAAATTCTCTGTGATTTCAGTCTCATGGCAAATATGCATACTGGCAGCAAATGGGGCTGTTTCCCAGGAAAAGGTTCTGAATGAGACATCAGAACATTGTGCAGCTTCGCTGTAGTTATCATTGGCAAAGTGAAGATCTGGCTGATGGAGTGTGCCCCTTGAATGGTTGAATCTTGGATGATGATCATCATCCTCGTAAGTGTTTGTAGAAATCAGCTACAGGATGCTTTTGAAGCAAGTTAGGCATATTGATTTAGACAAGTCAAAATATTTAGTCCAGAAAATTAAATGAAAACAAAAGAAATTGTGTCAAACTGTCAAAATACCCGGGGAAAAGGCACCTTAAAGTACCAAATCCTATCTTTTCTCCTTAAGCATGGAACAGGTGCAAAGTGCAAACCATTAATAATAGTCCTTAAAAATGTTTCCTTCTCCTCAGCTTTTTTGTAAGTAAACAGTCTTCCCCAAACAAGTTTAGGACATTAGGAATTTATTAAAGTAAAAGTTACATTTTAATATGAACTTTTATTTTCATTTTGTGTAGATGTGAAACCAGTACTGTTTAAAAGACCATAAAAAATCTGAGCGCATTTTCAATCAGTTTAAAAAGAAGTTTTCATTTGCTAAGTATAAATATGTACAGATTTGATTGCATTGCTGTCCGAAGCTTGCTTTTGGTTGAATAGAAGGAAGTAAATCCATTCAGCTTTCTGTGCAACTAATTTTACAGAAGGAGGAAGCTGTTGGTGTTCTGTAACAGCTTTTTCAAAGATGGTACACATGGTGTTCAGTTTAATTTACACATTTATTTGTGTGTGTGTGCGCGCGCGCACGCACTTGAGTGTATGTTTCTTTTTAAAGAAAAAAAACCTTCTAGCTTTTGACTGGTTCTTTTGTTTCAATATTTAGAAGGGTTGTGATGTATGCATGGTTACATATGGAGAGATGTAGGGGGAAAGACCCACGTAGCAAAGCTTGAACAGCTGATAGGTGATCTGGGACAGGCTTAACAGTTATGCCTGGTTTGTTCAAATTCTGCTGAGGATAAACTTATATTTATAATAAGTTCCTTCAAAACCATAACTGCCAAGAAAGTAATGTAGAGTAAGAGTGAATAGATGGAGTGATATCTGCCCGAGTCTGCTGTCAACACACAGGAATGTATTTCAAAGTTGGAAACTCTTTGAGTCCCATTAATCTTACTAAAGCCTAATGATGACATGTAAAATACTAACAGTACCAATTTATTTTGTGTTTATTTTAGCTGAGTAGGAACTTGTATTTTAGCAGATGGGACCAGTGTTCGCAGATGGCAGAGAAAATAGGAGAAATACAAAGATGTGAAAAAGAAAGAAAGAAAAAAAATAAGGTGCCCAGGGCAGAAGTAAAAGGTGTAAAATGTTTAACCATTTTGAATGATGCTGATTTAAAGACTAAGGCAATGAACAAATAGAAATAGGAGTGTGGGAGTTTTTTTAATCCTCCTAAGAGATTCAGATGCTCAGTTTCTATTAGAACCTTTTTATCCCTGAGGTAGAATTGAAAATCTTAGTCTGAAAGGTTCGTTATTATATAAAGATTTAACCCACATTTTATTGTTGTAGGAGCTGCATGTTGGCATCAGTTGGAATTACAGTGTCAAATGCAGTAGCACACTCTTCATACAGGCTGCAAATGGTGTCTGACCCTATCTAGAGAACAGGATGCCTGACTTTTTAAATACCTGTGCCCGGTTTACTCTCCCTCCCTTTCCCTAAGGCTTTTACTGTCAGCATCCACCTGACCCAAATAACGTAGGGCAGGGGAGGCTTCATTCAGTTAAGCTTGGTGAGATCACCTGGTGCACGTCCCGGCGTGTCAGTGGACCTGTGGAGTGCCATAAGCCGTGTTGGCAGCGCTGGCCCCAGAGCCTGCCCTCCGCAGCTAATGCTGAGGTGCAGTGATCCCAGCTTAGTGCTGCATTAATATAAATAAGTTTGTTAATGGCAGTCCAGCAGCTACATGTCAGAAGGCTCACAAGTTTGTGCAACAGGAAAAGAGACACTTCTGTTCCCACAGTGGGGGAGCTCCACCAAGAACAGGACTCTCTTATTTGGTAGTGAGCTTTAATCCTTCCATTGTGTGTCGTTTTAAGCTGTGTTGTGATGTAATTGGCTTAATCATTACTATTATGTTGCTTTGCACAAGTTAAGATTGTAATTTGACATATGGAAATAAATGGTGACTGGATTAGTGATTTGCAGGTGTCGTTTAAAAACGGGGCAGGGAAGAAAGCCTTTCATATTTTGCAAGTGGCATGTTTGCTAATGTACAGAGGCAGAATTAACCACACAACTGCATCTCACGCATCTCACGCTGGTTTGAAGTAGGAGAGAGCTTCACCTGTTCTTTTCTAGAACTGTGTGCTGCTGGGGCTGAGGAAAAAGAATCTCATTCCCGATGGATGTGTTCACTGTAGGAGTGATGTTATGTTTCCTTTGCAGAAGACAAATACAGGAGTAGAGCTTTCTCTTTGATCGGGAAATAAGCATAATGGAGAGGCAGCTCTATCAAAGAAATACAGCAAGGGTGGTATTTCTGATGTGGATGTGTCTGTGTCTGTATGGTGGAGCTTCCAGCATTGTTCGGGAACTAGCTGTGGTTTTGTTTTATGACACAACATAAAGTGATGACCTTGTCTCCATAATTTAGTAACTCTGGAAGTTGTTTAGGGAGTCTATTCCTAAGTCTTTTAAAATATGTGCTGCTGGATTGCATTTTTAAAATGTTCTTTCTTTGATACGATACATGCTTTTAAGAATCAGATGTGCTCAGGACAAAAATATTTTTCCTCCCAAACATACCACTTTTACTTGAGTTTATTAAGGTGGTTTTTGGGTTGCTTTGGTGGGGGAGTGTTGGGCAGAGTGGGAAGCTTCATGCTTTAAGGGGAAGGGTTTTGCTTTCCTCCACCTTGTAGATGCTGTATTATTGCAACAATCAGCACATCATGGTGCATCTTCTGCAGTATACTTATTTTCATATCCCAGATAGCGGAAGTTCAAATCCCGAGGGTAAATTGAGCTACACAGTGTAGCTATGTGTCAGCTTCCTGGTTTGAAGCACAGGACATCAAAGGGAATAAATTTGGTGGCTGACTGTGAGTTATGACTGTGCAAACCTAGAAAGAAACTGTTGTTATTGCAATATCCGTAACAGAACCCTTGAGCTATGAGATGGAGATGGCATAAGATAAAAATTGAGAGACATGTTCTCAAGAGACACTTTTCTTTTTTTTTTTTTATGTATTAGCTTGATTGCAATAAAATAGTACTTCTTGGAAAGAAAAAGGAAGTAACCAATTGAAAGAGAAGAAAAAGTAGACATAAAGAATTGTTCTCTTCTAATGCTCGCCTTGTTTAAGACAGCTTTCTTTTGTTGAAGGCTGTAAGCAGCCTTTGCTCCTGCCATCTGGTGGTTGCTAGTAACAGTTGCATCTTCAAAGCCAAATTAAATTGTTTTAAAGCCAATTAATCCTTTTCAGAAGACAGTGTTTTCAAGGGTCAGAATTAACTCTGTCTTGATGTGTTGACACTTGGATTGTCTGTGTGTGCTTAGTATATGGGAAAATATAGAGAAATTAGTCCTCATTTACGTCTGTCTTTGCACTGTTGTCTTAGATAGGAACCTGGGAGTTGTGAATAAGTTTTTGGATTTGTTTTAGCTTAGAAAAAATAGATACTCATGTTAATCTCGAGTAAATTCGGTTTTGCTACTCATAGGAGAGATAGGATTGCATGTTTCCCCAGTTCTGTTTTTCATTTCTTTGTGGACTTGTTTCACCTGAGGTACTCAGATGACTAAAAGGATTTTGCAACCTCTTTTCATTGACTCATTGTTAAAGTTGTTTTGGGGTTGCTGAAGTCTCCTGTGTGCCCTCTGTCCTGGATTTTTTCCAAGAGCAGAGAACGGCATTATAGCAGGGAACAAGGCGCTCTTATATTCTTAGGGACCCCTTACAGATATATCCAAGTGTTTTGAAGTACTTATATCTAAGTAGCAGCAGCTTAAGCAGGTTTCTTTCTGAACAACCTGTGCTTATCACTGCTATGCTATTTTTGACAGTCCAAGAAAGCACAAAACCGAGAAACTGTGATCATGTTTTACAAATTTCATCTCCAAAATCAATAGTTCCTAATGTCTGGTAACTTTAGTCTCAATAAATATCTCTGTGGTTGGTGGGGTTTTCCTCAATTAGTTTTATGCTAATTAAGAGGTGCACCAAGAGATTTATGGCCATAAGTTAGTCTCCATCCATCATACAGTCCTAACTGTGGTCCAGCTTTGTCCTGAGTGCTGTAGGCAATAGAGGAGTATATCTTACCGCCTTGAGTATGGAGGGTGATTCCAAACAGCACCCACTTGTGGTGCCCCACTCCTTACAGCTTTGTCCTGCTTCCCGTATGGAGAGGATTTTAAAGCTCTCTGGGAGGATGGAAAAAAGTGCAGGCTTCCTGGAGATTGTGATGCCTCCTTGTGCAGTGGAGGTGGGTCTAGACAATTCCATAACAATCCTGCATAAAGAAGAAAAGACAAAATGATACCCAGAAAAGGAGAAAAAAAAGCTATGTTAGCTGAGAAGCCCCACTTGTCAGAAAGTCAAGATCGGCTGGAGCAATGACAAAATAAGAGTTGGTTCTCTCCTCCTTGTGCCCTGTGCCCACACTCCTGTAGTCTCAGGAAAGACAAGGCAAGGTGAGGCTTTTGGGAGGACCTGTCTCCTGTGACAGTGTCCCGTTGCGTGTACAGCATGTCAGGCTTTCTTGGCTATTTCCTTTTTTCTTCTCTTGCCAGTGATCCAAGCTAGCCATAAATATATGTTTAATGTTCCTTTTCAGCACGAAGCATCTCATGGTGCTTGCAGAATAAATACTGATGGCCTCAGGGTTAGGCTTAGGCAGTTTACATGGGTATGTGGTAACATTTATTTTACAAAGCTCACAAGCACTCTGTGGCAAGCTGGAGTGAGCACAGATGGTAAACGTGCCTTCCTCAGCACCCTTGAACATTGTTGGCCTGTGGTTGGCCCCGTGCCCTGCAACCAGCTGGGATTAGTGCTAAGAAAACGTAAACTGCTGTCTTTCTTCCTACATCATCTTTACTTTTGGACATACATAAATATGATGAACAACCTTCCTCTCCTGATGAACTGCAACAGCTTAGGTTAACTGCATGGTTTAGGTTATCAGGGTGTGGATGTGGCCACATTTTGGATTGTTATATGAATTTAAAGCTCCCATTGCCTTTCTTCTCTGAGAGTGCCAGTGTGGAGTTTTCAGAAGACATGTATGTAATTCAAAGCAACAGTTAGGTATTTGCTCAAGTGATGTCTGTAAGTAAGACTCATGGAATGGTTTGGTTTGGAAGGAACTTTAAAGATCACCTCCTTTCAACCCTCCTATCATGGGCAGGAACACCTTTCAACTCAGGTTGCTCAGAGCTCCGTCCAAGCTGGCCTTGAATACCTCCAGGAAACGGGGCATCCACAGTCTTTTCTGGGCAACTTGTTCCAGTGCTTCACCACCCTCACAGTAAAGGGTTGGCAACTAATTTTGCTTTTCTGATGGATGAGTATCCTTCTTTGGGTGGTCCTATGCCCATATAGATTGCCACTATAATAAAATGAACTGCTGCAGCACTGAACCATCCAGCTTTTGTGGTGGCACCAGCAGCAGCAGCAATCCGTACTTCCCCCTGCTGCTTTTATGAAGAGGCAGTCTGTAGTATGATTTTTCCTTTCCAAACTTCATAGAAATGCCAGAAGAGTGCAAAATTTGGTACTGCTTTCATGGTGAGAATATGCATCTCCTCAAGGGTTGGAACCCACCATTTAACACCAGTCACTACGTCACAGTGACTTAAGTTACTACCAGAGAAAAATAATTTATTTTCTCAGTCTTCCTTCTGTTACTCATTAAATTTTAACTGGTGGGTGCACTCAGGCAGCCCGAGTCTGGTGTGCCTGAGCTGTCTGGCTGGGTGTGCTGCTCAGCATCCTCCCTCGCTCAGCTGCCTCCTGTTGACATGTAAACGGGGCTGATGCTTGCCTGATCAGGCGGGTCCTTTACAGTTCCGTGTGGCCCCTTTGATTTACGCTGCTGGTTTGAACTTGGAGGGAGTATCAGGTTTACCAAGTCACCTAACAATCAGAACACAAAGTTTGATTGTAAATACCTGCACATTTTAAATGAATGTTGAGGCAGGTGGTCTCTTTGTTTAGGGGTGGGAAGAGAGCAGTTCAGAATATTTGCAAACAGTTTGCTGTTCCTCCTTGATGAGGTGAGCAAGTTAGACCAGATTTCTTTCTCTTCTGTAAATTCTACCTGATTATACAACTGGTGGGACCAGAAATGTGCCCTCCAGCAACCAAGGCCACCTTGCTACAGAAAGCATGCTCCCATTCAGATTGGGACTTAAAACAACAGAAACCCCATAAGTATTTATTTTTTAGTAAAGCTACTGTTAATGCGTTTGCCTTTTTTTATCTTTTTTTTCCTTTTTTTTTTTTTTTCTGATAGCATACTTTTTTAGCAGCATGAAATACAGATACAGAAAAAGAATCAGATTTCTGCTACATGGCTGCTTCCCCTGATTTCAGAATTGGCTTGTTAAAACTAATGCTAGGTTTGAGGAATAGGAATTGCAGAGAGGAGCGTGACAAAGTTGTTGGGTAGACAGGTGTGATTTAGGTTTTCATTTCCCCTCTTTTTTTTTCTTGAGACAAGGACAGGTGTGTATCATCGTTCAGAGCTGTGCTTTGCTGGAAAAAGTGTTGTTGACATGTTGCAGATTTCAAGAGGAAAAAACTGACAATAATGCAGAATCTGGAGCTTTTTACTGAACATATATTTCTTTTACAGAAGACATAATTTTTAAACTGTAAAGCTTCAATTATTTCAGTTTGCTTTTCAAGAATTTTTTTTTGTTAGACAGGGTTTTCAAGTGAATTGGGATATTGATGGATAATTCTATTAGATTAGTATTACACTGAGAAATGTTGTTTTTCAAGGTCATTCCTTTGATTTTCTTGGTGAACAGTTAATTATGCAGGGTCTTCATATTTTCTTATATAGGAGGATCAAGATTACAGATCGTTTTGGCATGACTTTCATACTGTTGCAATGCTTTACATTGTTTTACACTATACACATGAACTATTGTGACAGATTTCAAGTGTAAAAATCATTCTGTGTGTTTTCTGATTTCACTACGAAGTCCTTGCTACTACATGAAATAGACAACAGACACATTTACAGTTTATTAAAACTTGCCTTACCATTTTCATCTGAAGCAAAATAAGCATTATTTGTACCATTCAATTTAATGTCACTGTCTGTTTTCATTCCATCATCCAGTTCCACCCCCCCACTTATCAAGATCTGTTTGAATCTCCCTGAGCCTCCTGTGAAACTTCCTCATGGTGTTATTCCTTGTGTCAGAACTGATGTACCGGTTACCTTGTACATGTAATCTGTATCTAGGGTGGTTTTACAACTTCAGTCCTTGTGCAAGGGCTGTGCTCTGATGGACGGATGTACACCTTAAAGTCATCTGTGGGAAGAGCGGTTAGAATACATGCTAATTTGAAAAATTAATAAATGTATTTTAAGAAGTGGGTTAACTGCTCTTTATGAAGGAAAGCAATGAAGTGAATCATGTGGAACTCTTTTTTGTTGCGTCAAAGTAACTAAATACCATTATACCACATATGATTTTGCAAAAGCTTTACAGTAATGTAGGTATGGTTGTTTATATGCATATTAGCTTGTAGGTTTTTTAGCTGTGGTGTATGCAGAATGCTGCCAAGGTCAAAACTGTTAAGCTTCCCCAAGTAGTACTGAGAGAAGAAATTATGTTAGGTAAAGCACTGGGGGTTTTCATTTAAGTAACTTTTTTTTTTTCTTTTTTTTTTTTCTTTTTTTTTTCTTTTTTTTTTTTTTTAAATAGCAACAGTATTATGAGAAAGGATCCTGAAGGAGAAATTGGGGGATGCTGGGTTTGGAAACAGTATGGAATTAAAGAAATAGGATTAGAACTGCAGTCTTTGGTGGAACAAATGTTGAAGGTGATGACAATATTCTTAGGATCCTGTGTGTTGTCTAGCTTAGTTATAGAGAGGTTTGAAAAGTGAGAAGAAGTTCAAACTTGATACAGTGAGCAAGGGAAAGCTAATGGAGCACATTAAAAATGCAAGCTGACCTAGATATACTGTTGAATGGTGCCATGTGGTTTGCAGCTTTATATGGCAGGCTGCAGCGTGTTGTTCACCAGAATAAAAGCTAAAAAAGCTGGTGATAATACTGCATTGTTTACAAGTTGAAAGAGAAGATAGAACAATTGGGCTGTCCTGTTCTGTTTCATAGGTGACCTCAAGAAAAACAATTTTTTCAACGTAAAAGCAGCTGTTGATTTCTGTTAAATGCATACAATATTTATTTTTATAAAAAATTACAGAAATCACTTCTGAGGAATTGTTAAGGTGCATGGCTCATTGCCACAAGTGTGTCTGCTTTCTGCTCTTCCATTAAAGCTGCATGTACACAGAACCCTGGAAGAGGAAAGAAAACTTAATACTATGCTAAGAGTTAGTTGATCAGAGCTAAATTCTTTCTCTCTGGAATATGATGATGATAGTCAGAATTGAAAAGGGTTTCAGAATCCAGCCATTAATTTTATGGTACTTAACTTCCAGATTAACTTTGAAGAAGTGTTTCAAAAGGTGTGAAATTATCAGAAAATGTTAACATGATACTATTTTTCAGATAATACTAACATAACTTTAAGCTGCTGTTTGAAACTTGCTCGTAAATTACTCATTTTAGTACTGAGACAATTTCAACTTGGAATTATTATCTTAACTTATTTATAGATACCAACAAAAGCTTACAGAGGGATGTTGACATCCCTGTCTACCTATCTCCTGCCCCATCCTCCTGCCTTCCATCTGCCTTAGGTCTCCTTGAGCTTTGTAAATGCAGGCATATATGATTGGTAAATTATATATTTTTATAGGACTAGGTGGTTTGAAATTGATTTTTTTTTCCTAGGGCTGTATGTTATAATGCATTTTCAGCTGGTAGAATAATAATAAAAAAGGCTTGCATGTACCTGTGATGCATTTGATTCCTCCCTGCAGTGACTCATTGTGGATCTCTTACAGCTAAGTGCTTGTTCCTTGTGATCAGAGGAAAATGCTACACACCTTCTGCTTCGTGCCTATTAAATTCAAGTTTCTATTGTAGGCAGCATTACACAGCTATCTTTGAGAATTAAAGGGGGAAAAATATGAAGAGCAGTAAGTGAAGTGGAAATTCAAAAAGCCACTTTGTTCACCCTCAGCCCTAATTCTGTTTTTTAATACATTTCTGTCCTCATACTCTCTTCTTCCAAATTTACAAATTTTTCTTTTATTCAGAGCCCCAGCCTTTGGTACCAGATTGAAATTAATGACCATAATGGCACTTGGTCTTTTCTGTGTCCTGGAACCTAAAGGACGGATACCAACCTTTTTAATCCTGTTATGTTAAAGATAACGCACAGTTCCTTTATCCAGACCAGTATTTTGAGTTGAAGAAGGGATTGTTTTCTCCAATTTTGTTATCGTTCTTCCCCCTCACCTTTTTCATTCCCTGAGGGACTGGTCTGGAGAACAAAGTGTCTGTGTTCCTGGGAACAGAAATAGATTGTTCCATTCATAATTTAGTGATCTATTTCTGTTTGGCAAAGTTAAGCACATGCTTAACTTCAGGTCTGTGATTAAATCTCACTGACTCCAGTATGACTTAAATGCTTTGCAAAACTGTGACTTCTATTCCTATTTCACAATCACATCATTCCTTCTGTCTCATTGCCCTTTTTTTTTTTTGCCTTTTTTTCCTCCCTCCTCTGCCATGCTGCAAGTTGACTGTGCTTAGTGTCAGCAGTTTATGTTCTGCATGTTTAATGAAGGCCACGGCTCAGCTCAGCATAGCCCTTCCCCTTACGCTAACAGAATTTTGATAAATGAGATTTCTTCGTGTGCAGAGCCAAGAAGAGGCTTTGATGGGAAAAGGCAGGGCATGAAATCAGCAGGTGTCAGGGTGTGCAAATCATAGGCGTTTTAAACCAAAAACAAAATAAAGTAGTTGTTATGACTAACTGTCTTCACAATGTGTAGCTTCCTATGAAGCACAAAAAGGATTTAACAATACACCAGCAAAACAAAAGTAGATTTGGAAAGCAGTAATCTGAACCAACGTGTGTTGGTACCTTCCTTCTTGCTCTGTATTCCCTGTGCCTACCACCTCAATTGTCAAAGTATGCTATATATAGGCAATTGGATTACAATAATCATTGCTGAGTTTAGCACGTGGAAATGTGTTTCAGTTGTGGTTTATATCCTGTGTTGATCCAAACCATGAGAAAAATCTATTTTATGCCCACTCAGGTTATTGACTGCAATAGAGGGAACTAGTGGTAGATAAAAAGAAAGTGCCAGCAGATATTGAAAGAAATCTTTTAAACTAAGGTGCACTCCTTCTTCCTTTCCCATTTATATGTTCATTTTTCTGATACTGCTCACTGCACTCTACCCTCCCACCTCTGTCCCACCTTTCCAGTCTTTCTCCTTCATGCAGATTTAGCTTGTTCAGTGATCGATTTCCCATTCAGACTATATTGCTGTGTAATTTTAAAAAAATGGTTTTGTGTGCTAGCATGTGCGAGTGAGGTATTGGATTGTTGAAATAACATCACATTCTTCACTGAAGATTGTAATCTGACATAAATGATTCAAGGGCAGAAATGGATCCTCCATACCTAAAACCAGAGGTATTTTATTACCTTAACTAACATTTCATAGAAGTTTCTGCAGCTGTAGTGGATTAGCAATGAGTTGTTTTTATTGGAGAGTTGAAGAGAAAGGACAGTTGGTATGGTTATAGTAATTAATAAATAACATAGTTAATTACTCTGCTGGCTCTCCACTATGTTCAGAGATTAATTTAAATCAATTTGTGCTTGCTTTTATTAAAATACTCATAACTGTATTTTTATACATATGCAAAATGTAATATATATACACACAAAGCTGTGTATTTAAATATAAATGTAAAATTTTATTTCTTATGTATCCATGTTTAGTTACGTAGGCTTTTTTCTCCTTTTTTGGCAGGATTTTTGCATGGCTTCAGAAGAGATAATTGCTGATCTTGTAATTTTTTCATAAGTTGGTTCATATCGTACCTGGGCACTAAATCTTCCTGTAATGTCTGCAAAAAGTTTCTCAGGATTTTCTGCTTCCCTCCAATTGCTCTTCTTCCCTCCTGTCAGCCAGGTGCTGCTGGGGTCTTCCATAGCTGGGAGAAGCTCAGTGTGACTGCAGCACTCTGGTTTTCCCTGCAGAAAACCAGTACCAGCCCCAGGTACTCCAGCTCCTTCTGGGCCGTCATTTTGTGCATTTCATTTTTGTGCCAAACTGGAAGTCACAAGTTTAGAGTCAAAATACATGAAGAGAGAATCGTGTGGATCACATTATTATCAGGCATGTGTGCAGACACACACGCATTGTGGCAGAAGCCCAGTTGCTGGTAGTGATGTGCAGAACTATTTGGTTTGTAAATTACTTAGTTCACCACTCTTCCATTGTCTTTACTGGGGAGTCAGCATTATTTGGGCTCTTAAGGTTTGTTTCAGACCCCTTTTTCTCACAGCAAGTGACAGTTGGGCTAAAATAATCTTGGATAGGACCATGCAGAGAATCAAGTTGTTACCCCATAGCCCAGGAGGAGGACAGTGTGGGGCAGATCCCTCTCTGATTTCAGAGGGTTTGAGCTAGGGCTTGAAGATAGACTAAAATTCACCCTTTCTAGGAAGAAATGTGTGCCCTCATTTGTCTGGGCTGTGCTCATAGTGTTTTGGGATTACTGGAGAGAAGCTGTGCATGGGTAATGTGCTATGATCGTATCGCCATCAGATTTGAAGTACAAGGTCTTAGTAAAACAAAGAAAACCAGTGTTAAAAGGTAAAAAGAGAACTACGTCCTTCCCACATTTGAGAGTTAAATCCTGTTTATTTTGCCTGAAATTGTAGGGAGTTGGATAAAGACTGGTTACATATTTTTAATCCCTGATCACTAAATCCCCCAGTAAAGTGAAGCCAAAGAAGTTGTGGGTTTTTTTGCTCCCTGCCACTAATTTCCTTCAGACCAGACAGAATGAAATCTTCAGTCTAGAATAGAAATGTTTCAAAAGTATGTAATAAAGTCTTTCTGCAGTAATTTCTAAAATATTAGATTATCTTGTGACATAATTAGAAGTAATTAAAACCAGCGGCTTATATGGAAGCACCTGGTTTTTTCTTTTTCCTGCTGCAGCTATTGCCACAGTTTCTTCTTGTTGATCTTTACTGTGAATATACGTTTTGCCAAAGAACATTGCTCACTAAGATTTGGAGTTAGTTTATGGTATTTTACTGTGAGTTACAGTAATTATACTCTAAACCATGACAGTGTAATTTAGAGATTGCATTCCGTACATACCCCCTTTCATCGTGTTCTGGCAAAGACCATCTTTCTGCTAAATCTGTTGAAATATACATTTCAAATCCCAAATGTGCACACACTTGCAAAACAACCCTACTGAGAATGCCTGTCACTTCATGGTGTTGGCCGGGACATCAGTGCCTTACCTTTACATCCCCACAATGCAAATTGGGCTGTGCTGAACTGCAGCAGTAACCTCACTCCTGGGGGAGCTCTGTGGGCTGGGTGCCACAGCTCTGTGGGGGACAGTGCCACCCTGGGCAGGATGTTCCTGCTTAACCATAAATATTTCAAGAGCCCTCAATTAGAGGGCTTTCCAAAATGCAGAGTTGTGTGGAGCCTAGATTCTACCCAGAACTAGGTGCCGTGGTGTACAGAACGTGAAATGAATTTCCAGTTAGGCCCAGATGATTGCTGTGCTTCATCAGAGGAGAAGAGTTTGCCTTCTCACTTTGCTACTGGCACATCTTTAAGGTGTGGGGGCAAAAAAAAAAAAAAAGGCCTGTCAGGACAGGATAGATTTCCAGATCTTTCTCTGGTTAGAATTGTCTCTTCTTATTTTAGCCTTGTACTTCCAATTTTGCTCTGCAAAGTTATTTGAGTTCAGCATGTTCTAATTTAAAAGTGAAAGATGGTTTTCGCTACACTCAAATACATGCGACCATTGCACTGTGGTCTCCTTGCATACTTCAGCAAGCCTGGAATGTCTCACTCCAGGGCTTGCTTCCCTCAAGGCTCATCTCTGTATTTTTATAAAGAGATGAAAAGTGCAGAAAAGGGCTGGTGTATTGAATGGAAGTTCATTGTCTTGATCTTTGATTTATCCCCTTATCTAGATGTAGAATATCTTACACTTAAATATTTTAGTAACTTAGGGGAAAGAACTGTGAAGTAATACGTTTTTCTAAATTTAATTTTCGAAATGCCAACAAGCTCAGTACATTCTGGGACATGTAACCTCAAAGCACAGAGAGTCTGAGTGAGGCACTTGACTATGTAAATTGATCAAACACCAGTCAGTAGATTGAAGTGTACATATTTGCATATGTACACTTGTATATGACACTTGGTCTAGAAGAGAGTGGATTTGCTTTGCTGGAAAGATGTTCAGTAAAAGTGAATACGACCATTTTGACACCTAGGCTAATCAGTTTAAGAGCAGGTTGCCTTGTTTCTATAATTGGTTTTGCCCCCTTGTCATTTTAGTATTAAAAAAAAAAAATTAGGCAAGAGGCCCCAAATAACAGGAAATAAGGCTCAAATGCAACGTTATCTGTTATTATTTCAAAGTTACGGCTCCCCACTGCGCAGTAAAGTTTGTGCTAGGAGGTGTAAGTAGAAAAGCTGGGTTTGGTTTCTGTCAATTTTGAGATTTCTTTATGCATGCACTCTGAATTCTCGTGTGCTCATTGAAAAGATCTTGCAAAAGGCTGATGTACATATGAAGTTCTGACTGCATATCCGTAGAGCTGTACGTGCTCAACTGGAAGTAATAAAATCAAAGATTTTCGATACCTTGGGTCCATTTTGTGCATACTAGCAGCATGGATAGCAGTAATAGTAAACTCTTTGGTGAAAATAAAATAAGCCTGAGATTGTGACTGTAGATGGCTCACGGCTCTGCTTGTTGCTTATGTGTCACTGCTGAGCTATAAGAAAGAGCATAATAAATTTAGGAGGAGTGTTGCGGGTGCCAGTCTTCAGTTTCAAAAGAGCTGCGCAAACGTCTGGTGCTCGGCTCCTGCATCCCAGAGGTGGCATCTGCCATAGCTGAGCAAAGGGGAAACGTTCCCTTTTTCAAATCATTGTGTAACAATGGAAAGACAATTTTTTAAAGTGAATTTTGAAAGTTAGTTACACATTGAATTATTCAAAATTGCAATATAGTATTTCTGGGTTTCAAAATGCTTTATCATAATTCATATTTATGTTTCTGTGGTAAATTGGTATAAAGGAATTATTTGTAAAGGGATTGCAAATGGTTTCTATTCTTACATACATTTCTATTCTTACATTAAATCAGAAAGGAAGCAATATTTTAAAACAGAAGTTGTTTTAAAGTGCGTATATGTTAGCATTTTTATTCTGTAGTTCAGTCTTGTCATTCCAGACTTTAAAAGGCTTTTTAATACCTGGAACCAGTTTGTGAGGAAATTATAAGGTAGATGATGTGATGAGCAGATGTCTAATTCCAAAAAATTATTTGGACATTATCCAGGTTTTGGAATATTTTTCAGGGAGAGAGTCATAAGCAGTTTTAATTATTAATTTAGAGAAAGCCCTTTTTGCAACCATTTTCTGAATGCAGGTATTTATTAATTTGTCTCATTTCTTTAACAGTATTAATAGAAGAAAATCATGACATTTTGCTAACCTATCTTTAGGATGATGTAAGTTATTTAATAATGTGGATTTGAAAGTCTTAGATAACCAAAGATTATATCATTTCCTTGATACCGTACTTATACTAAGAAATGTAATAAGCACATGTTCCTGCTTTCATTCATGCACATATAGCAAGGGAATGAGAACAGCTATGCATGGAACTGATTGCTTCCCACCTATTTAGACTTAATTTTTGCGATAAGGGAGCTCTAATCCCATTTTAGAGACCATGTATGTTTTTCTTACAATCCTCCAAGCAGTAACTAAAATGCAGAGTATTATACTCTGTAATAAGAACTCGACTGTATTTTCTCTTGAATGGAAAATGCTGTTCCTTTGGAGACACTTGTATCCCCATGGCATAGGTGTGGTTATGCTGAAAGATCCATGGAAAAAATAAGGCACCATTCCTGTTAGCAGTAGAATCCAGGTAGCGTAGGAAGTCTTTTACATTAATAGAGGTTCCTAACTTTCAGATTTAAGGATTTTGTGTCTGGAACATAATGCATATTTCCTCACTATGCTCCCACCCCCCAAGAAAGAGGAGGGAAATGGGAAAACAACATTCTCGGGAAGGCAATTATTCTCTCAGCTTTGTCTTGGTACTCCTGTTTCACTCTGGAAAAGTAGTGACTGAGTGTTGCTACGACATTACATCTGTGCAATTTATCAAAGCTTATAGGATTTTTACTTGTGTTACAGAAGGCTCATTAGTCGTCAAGTCAATTGAACATAGGTCATAATTATTACAGTATTAGAGCGTTCTTGAGAAAGATAAATAAGTGTTAGGGCTGTGAGATCTTTTGGAATAAAAGTATTTTAATAAAAATGTCAGTATTCTAACATCCTTCAAGATCCACAAAACAAACGCAAACCTGACTTTCATATAAATTATAGTACTGCTGCCGATGATGAAAGTTCAGTGATAAAGGGGTACTGCTGCCTAATTTTTGAAACATAAAGCAGTGCAATTCTGAAGGAAGGGACTGTATTTCTGTCTGTTTTTCTGGGACTGTCCTTGATGAGAACGTAAAGAGTTCGCATCCAGAGAGAGTTCCTGTGTGACTAAACTTTGCAAATCTATATGGTTTCACCAGTCTTTAGATCCCAGTTTAAAGAGTAGTAGCTTATAGTTCCCTACTAACCACTTACTCCAGAGAATACATCTTCCCATCAGTTCTTGGATTTATCTTGCATGCTTTTTCTGCAGACTGTTCTTCTGCGTTCAGACACCATGACAGTGTCCACTGTGAGCAGACTAATGTTCAGAGAAGCAAAGACTAATTTACAGAACCCTCCTTCATCACTGTAGAGCTGAGGTTGGTGTTAAACCCATGCCTCGCCTGCCCCCTCCTCCTCTGCTGTGTCTCTGACTACCTTGTTGTATAGTTTATATTTCTCTGTCTTTACAGTTTTGCAGACAGGCATTGTGCAGGACTATGAAAATTGTGTCTCGTAATGTGCAAGACAGCTGCAGCATGTCACATTTGCACTTTGTAAACATCAACACAGAAATTCCCTTGCTGGGTAGAAATTTACATGCAGCTTGGAGGCATTAAAATACTGCATCTATAGGAAATCTTGGTAGAACTGGATCCATTTGTTGCTTACGGAATCTTGATCATGAATGAAAGGAAATAATGTGCCTGAATTTCAGTTCCAAGTAATGTAGATTTAAAAGGGGTTTTTAAGCTGTTGTTTTGTTCCAGGTGCTGGTGGAGGAGTTTTTACAGCATGTTCTCCTTTCATCTGAAATTCTGGAACCTTTTCTTAAAAGCTGCTGTTTGCAGAGCCTTTCATATTTCCTGTGAAATTACCTATTAGTACGTGATTTTGGATGTTGTTATTAGATGCATTGTCCTTTTCTCAAAAATATTAACTCCAGTATGTGTCTGGGTGTACTATCAAGCAGGCAATATCCAAAACTAAGGCCAAGGTTTTGATGTTACTGTGTGATGAGCGTGCTTTTCATTTGGTTCCTCATAACAGCTGAGAGCAGTCCCGGTATAAAATAATGTTGTAGAATTTGAGTTGTGTGATTTTAAGAATCATCTCTGCATTCTTTAGATTAGGTGTCTATCCTTTGGCAGATGATACTGCAGAGGGTGTTAACTACTCCTAGCTACTTACCAGAAGTTACAAACCTCCTAACACATATACATATGTATATTTGCAGTAGTCCAGACAGTCATAGTTTAAACTGTAGGACTTGGTTTGAGTTTCAGTATCTGGGTGCAAGTTTACATTCTGTTATCATGATTTTTCTGTAAAAGCAGCAAAGCAGTGAGGTAGACAGACAGAAGAGCCCTAACCTTTGTCATTCAACCCTAACAGTTTGTCTGAAGCTGTAGTTATAGGGCAAGGGGGAATGGCTTCAAACTGAAAAAGACTAAATTTAGTTTTGATGTTAGGAAGAAATTTTTTACTGTAATAGTGTTGAGACACTGGAACAGTTTGCCCATGGAACCTGTGAATGCTCCATTCCTGGAAGTGTTCAGAGCCAGATTGGATGGGGCTTTGAGTAACCTGGTCTAGTGGAAGGTGTCCCTGCCCGTGGCATGGGGGCTGGAACTAGGTGATCTCTAAGATCCCTTCCAACCCAAGCCATTCTGTGATCCTAACCTGCCCCAGCAAGGTCCTTTGAAATAGGGCTGTAGAAACCTTTGCCCCTGGAGGTGAAACAAATTGTTAACAAGGCTGTTTGCACTTCAAAATACGTCACCAGTTCCTGGGAAGGCTTTGTATTACAGGCTGCTAAATCTGGTAAAGCTTTTGGCTTTGCCAGATGTATCCATTGAGAAATTAAGGAGACTTGTGTACCTCTGCGAAATTGGATTTGGTCTTAGCCTGCCTCTTCACAGAGAAATTGTTAATTTCATAAAGCTGGATGCTGGTGTTCGGGAAAAAGGAAAGATAAAAAGGAAGAAGAAAAGCAGAGCAGATGCATTTCTGAGCACAGGGCGATGTGAAAGGGCAGCGTTCGCAGGTCTTGTTCAGGGACGCGCGCTATGCCTTTAGATTGCAGGAATGAAGAAACCTCAATAGCTCTTGAACACTTCTTATGAGCAGTAAATGCAGTACAGAAAGAAAAGCAGCGTCTGTAGGGCTTTATAAAGGTTCCTGTAACAGCATTTAACTTAGTGGTTTTCTTGAAGTAACCTGTATGACCTAGCTGACTGGCCTTCATTCACTTTGCTGGGGTTTGTACAGAACAGGAGTGAAATCAGCAATCGCAGGAGGGAAATTAAAATTTTTTTCCAGTCTTTCTATCAGTTGAAAGCCATGATTTAAAGCAAATTTTTAATGGCTTCTTTTTTTTTTTTTTCTTGTCAATTGGCTTTGCCCCAAGTCACATCGTTTTCAGTGAATCTGTTGAGAGTAACACAGTACCTAACATTGTAAAAGGTAATAAGCCGGAATTTGGAAAGTGTCCTCCATCTATTTGTATAAAGTAAGCAGCTTGGAAGGTGATGTAACAGAGTAACACTGGGATTTTAAAACAGTGAAAATTTTATTTGTATAACTACTCTATGCCATTTTTTCTTTTAAGCAAAGGTTCAGATGAGAAATGAGTTAAGATGAAAGGTGTTGGAAGGGTACAGGTGGTGGGTCCTTTGTTCTGGGACTCCTAGCAGAAGAAGCAGGCTTTGGCCCTGTGGTGGCACAGAAGAGAGAAGCAGCACAAAAAGCTGAATAATTACCACACCTATATGAACACTCAGATCTGTTCAGGGGACAGAAGCACAGATCCTCCACCAGTATTTCCACAGTGAAACTATCTCAAGCCTTGCTTTGCCCTTCTCACTTGTGCTGTGACTGCAGCAGCTTTTGTGTGGAGAATTAGTAGTATTTTCAGAAGAACTGATCTTTCAGAAGACATGGGGGTAAGGATGGTATCTTTGTCTTATCCCCAAGCTGTTATTCTTCCATCCCCAGCTTTGTAGCAGGGGTTTAATACCAAATTGTTCATATAGCTGCACTGTATGGAACAGTGCTGGTACACAGAACTATGTAATGAGCCGTTATACAAAATGAATTTAGTAAGTAAAGAAAACCCTCCCTATCTTGTTCAGCTCCACTTTGGAAACCAGGGATGGGAAGATCACCACTGATTAAATGTATCTGGTATTAAATCTGCCGGTGAAAAAGAAATTATGCTGTAGAAATTTGAAAGTGGTTTAGAGAAAATAGTTAGGGGAGAAAAAAAGATTAGGAAGATGATAAAAAATTAAATGCTATTTTAAAATTATGATGTGTTCTACCTAAAATAATGTGTAAGCTCTCAAGTATTTTGTATAAGGAAGTGAAAGCAACCCCCTCCCTTTAGACTGAAATAGGTACATAGCTTGCCTAAACTTTCCTTCCATGAAGTCTTGGGGTTTTGTCGTTATGTGCTATTTAACCCTATACTGGGTAAAATTTGTAGTTATGCTAACCAAACAGCAGGCATGCACTAGGCTGGTGGTCTGGTTACATGTCTAACCGCTCTTTTTCTTGAGTAGCATTTTCTTCTCTCTTTGGGGCTGAAATAGAAAATATGCTCAACCTGAGTCTGCTACCAGTGATGACAACAGCACAAATTCAGTACACCTTGCTTAGAATTTCAAAGAAGATAATTTGGCTGTTAGATTTCAGAAGACTTTCCACGTTTGTAATACGTTTGAAAATTTCAACTGGCGTTATACTGTGGAAAATCTTCTTTTGAATTCAATTCATATCCTGTTTTCCCTGGGCACTATTCATGCCCTCAACCTCTGACTATTGAGAGGATCCTGGACTGTAGAGCTGACTCACTCCTGCCCTGTAGGGTAAGCAGATCCCAGGAGCATACACAGGCCTGGAATGGTCTCACCACCATTCACGGGTAGCTCCTCCATCAGGACATGGCTCCGAATCCCAGAAAGGGGATGTCTCAGAGCAAGTAGCTCCCCTGAGATTAGTCCTGCACCACAGTTTGGAGGGGGGGGGGGGGGGGGGGGGGGTGCGGACTGCACATCCAGGGGTCCATTAGCCTTTAGCTGGCATAATGGCCATGGAGAATTTCTGTTGATACTCTTGTTTGCTCAGATTGAACACAGGAAACAGCAGTGTGATGTTAATTTACTTTTGTCTCTTTGTTTAGCTGGTGACACACTTGTTTCATGTTCAAATAGATACGTAGTATTTTAATCTAGATGTATTAAACAGGCAACAAATAAAAATTATGCTTTGTGGGCATCTCACTAGTGTTGAAAACCAGAAAGCTAATGTGTGCAGTAAGCATCGCCATCTAAGCAATACCTAACTGTGTTAGATCTCATAAATCCTTTATACTTAAAGGAAAAGAAATTCTGCTTGCTCTAACATGAAATGTAAAACTTTCTACCTCGAGCAACAAACCCATCTGTCAAAGCTAGTTTGTAAAGCAGAGCCCCCCTGGATGATCTGAAGGGCAGAAAACAGCTGTGCTGTATTCCAGGCTGGCATTTGTTAGCAAATAGTCTTTGGGTGATATTTATCGATGCGCTGGTCTTCCTTTAAGAAAACCTGAACGGGTTGCGTATGTGCGTGCTGAGAAGTTTAGCCCCAAAGAACAAGTTTGGAAAGGCAGAAGGAAATGGAGACCTGCCAAGCCTGTTGGCTGGAGTCATGGACAAGAGCAAGGCCTGTCTGAACTGCCACTCAGTTTTTATTCTGCGAGTTTGCAGGGTTGGTGATTAGAGTGGCTTTCGCCCAATTATGCTGTGATTATTCCGCTGCACTGTAATTGACTGGGGAGATATGCTAATACCTGTCATTTGGGATGATAAAAGATGAGCGGAGGACGCAATGCATTATTTAGCTGGCTGTGTGATAGATGAGGGATGCGCAGAGTACTTTAATTGCTGAGAAGAGAGGTTAAGCTGAACGAACGGATGAATTAGAAATGAGTTTTTTTATGGCTTGTGGAAAAGTGAAATGAAGGGAAATGTGCTTTAAAACTGTAGCAGCAGATAGAAGCAAACACGACAAGATGCGGTCTTTTAGGCATCTTACTTTCTTAATTTAAATATATAAGACAAAACACGGTTTACTGTTCAGTAAATAATAGTAACAATAATGATGGTGAGTTCATGTCCGTGCCAACAAAATTGTTGTAAAAGGAGCTGTTTTTGTTTGAGGTGAAAATTGGTTCGTTGGAACCTTTGCAATTTTTGTTGCCGTTCAGACCTTTAAAACCTTGTTTCTGTGGGCTGTGGTACCACTGGTGAATAATGTTTTGCGTGCACAGGTCAGCTATAGATTTACATAAATAATATCACGCGCACACATACATATATACACGCACACATGAAATCTCTCGAGTATTTGTGTTATACAGTTAATAAGTGCACAGAGAGAGAAGTGAGAGAAAATGAATATTCATAACAGTTGGAGGAGTGTAACGATACAATTAGCAAGAGTATACAAATAACTCACAAGTGACAAAGCTCTTACCCTTTGGGTGGGAAGGTCATTAGAAACTGTGTCTTCTTTAAAAAAAATTAGCTAATGAGAAACAGTGAAGGCGTCCGGTAATTTTCCTGTTGTGTCATTCTTTGCGTTTACACAAGCCTTTGCCTGTGGTTCAGAAGAATATTTGGAGTCTGTTGCACAAAGACATTGGATAGGATTTTTGGAAAGGACTTTCAATTCGAAGCTAGGAAAATAAGTTATCTCTTTGTGTTACAACTAAACCTTTATAAAATGGAGGAAATTATCTGTGGTGTGGTTGTCTTGTCCCTAAACCTGTCTTAACTGCTGGCAGTCTGCTGCTTGTCCATTGCAGTGAATTTGTTTTTTCCAGAAAATACTGGCTCTTGATTCATTATTCTTGAATGATAATGCATTTGTCTAGAATAACATGCCTGCAGAGCTGGATGCCAGCTTGAGGTGGATGCAGTGATATACATGTACATGTAGATACTCTGCTGCTGAAGTAGAGTTTGCAAGGTCTGATCACTTCCCCAAAAGTATTCATCGCCTTGTTCTTTCTGCCATTCACCAAAATTTCTTTATGGCTGATGATCATCATCTTGGTTGAAGACTGGCAACTTACTTTACAGCTGTGTGGTCCATTGTCAACCTTGGTTTTTTGTCTTAAGTCAGTTTTAAAAGATCAGTTTATAAGGCAGTTTTCTTCTTTTATAGAGCAATTTATATTGCTATGTGCTGGTTAGTATAATTTTTCTAAAGTGACCATTTGGATTTCAAAATATAAGTGCCTCTGGTTGCACCTTGGCTTCCTTCCATTACTTGAATGGATGCAGCTCTCAGAAAAGCTGTGCGTCTTTGAAGAGAGAAGCAGTAAAATATTCTGTTATTGTTTTATGGAGTGTTATATAGAAAAATCTTAACTTTTAAAAATCCCTTATTAACCATTTTAAGGATGTTACAGGAGAAAGTTTGTTCTACATTACTTAGTTTGTGATACAATATTCAGTGTAAAAGATGGATTTTGTGGTCCAGAGAGAAACTCGGGCAGTTTTGCTTGTTGGGATGGGGATACCCCTCACAGCAGTCAGCTTCGGGAAGCATGAGCAGCACTTGGCACACTGTTGAGGTCTTCAACATTCATGCAGAGCCAGTGGAGATAACACTGTTATAGTATGGTCTAGTGTAGTACAAGTTGTGATCCTAGTCCAGCAGCACATAGGCTGTGGAAAGGAGCCAGGGAGCTGCTGATCATCGTGGGTCCCAGGTGGGAGTGGGTCCCTCCAGCAGGTGTTCAAAAGCAGCAGGATGGACCCATACATGCATCAGGCCTGGGATCTGGTTACTTCTGACATGAAAAATCCCTTTCTTTTGGTCTAAATTCTTCTGCCTTTTTTGTGGTTTGTGGCCTCTTTGAGTTTTCTCTTGTTCTCTGGGTTGTAACCCCTGCAATTAAGAGGAGAATGGGGCCCAGCCCTGCTTGGCTACAGACAGTGTCAGCACCTTGGGAAATGATCTTATCCAACTGCATGGACACAGTCAGCTGTTCATCTGCTTCTGTGAAAGTGTGGTATATGCAAGGAGGATAAGTCTCCTAACTTTTTTCAGACTTTTCTAGTCCGAATTCCCTGCAAAGCACTACTTTCACTGTTATGCCGTGTACAAAGCATCCGATGACTTTCAGCATGTTGGAACTATGAAATCAGCGTGCATGTTAGAGGATTTTCATGCTCCTTGAACAGTAGATTTTAACTTGCCCAGGAATAAAAAAACCACTTACGATAAAACAGCAAAGCCTTGCTGAGCGAGACCCATTTTTCAGTACCCAGCTTTACCAAAGATTACATTATATGTATTGTGTATATACAAATGTGTGTATTTGCATAAACATGTAAATATATGTAAATAATTGAGTAATGTATGTAAAATTTATGTGTTACATGAACAAAGAATCCATACAGGTAATTTTTGAATTGTATCGTGACGTAAAGGGGAAGATTACTTAAGTTGTAACCCAATGTACCTGAACTAAACAACTGGCTTATGATCAGCTGAAATGAGTTACAGGAAGGAACAGAGTGTTAGATGGTAAGAGTTAATCTTAGTTATTTTTTCTCTAATACGTTGTTAGGTCAATTGCAAAACATTAGTCCCCAGTTGTCACTTGGCTTAGTGCTATTTCTCTACATATAAGTATCTATAATTTAGATTCTCAGGCAAAAATAACTTTATTTTGTTACTGATAAAAGATGAAACATATTTGACTGACATTGTTGGAAATAAGCGATAAGAAACTTTAACAGATCTATCAATCAAAACAGCAGTTTTATTTCTTGTATTATTAGCTCCTGAGGCTTTGCTGCAGTGCGTGAGAGGTAATTTCTTACAGTAGGCTTTTCTTGCTGTGCACTTGATGTACTTCTGGGGTGGGTGGTGAAAACTGTACATTTTATTTTGTTTTCAGCGTTTCAGTCATGAGGTTTTGATGATCTCAGCTTGTTCCTTTAGTAGTTATGTCTGGCTATGATCTAAGAAATCTTGGAAACCCACTAAGGCAATAGGAAACAGAGGTCAGGAGAGAACAGAGTAATTTTTTAGGCTTAAAAACATTGGGGGCGGGAGGGGAGCAGTACTGCTCTTACAATGCTTTATGAAAGCAAACCAACAACAAAACTTGAAAATTTCAAAGCATCCTTTCCTTTTCATGGTTTTCCATCAGGGCTCTGTACACATTTTGCGTGCTACTCTAGGCTCCATTTGTGAAGTGCGCCCTGGATGCTGTGAGTGATGCTTGTGGTGGTTTTTGATCCCCAGATCAATCCCAGTGATGGGATTTTATTGAAGCCTCCAGTGGGTGAAACATGAGACAAGGCAACAGAAGCTCCTTTGATAGTGCCTGAGTAGCACACTAGAAGAGGTAGTGATGTCATCCAAAAGAAGCTATTTGGGAACCACAGAGTGCAGTACTGGAGAGAGCATTTTCCTTGACTCATCTAGCATGAACGTGGACTTGGTATACATTTTTATTCAGAAAGAGGGAGGGAATTTCTCCCCCGCCCCTTTTTTTCTTTTTTTTTCAAATAATTTTAAGAACATCATCCCAAAGCCTTCCATCTTTGAATTTCAAATTGCTCAGCTATATAAAAATGAATAATCACAGCTATGTCTAAAGCCAGGCACATGATTCCAGGGCTTTGATTTGTACAGAAACATCTGTGTTCATGTAACGGTGTAAATAGACACACACATACACAATATACATACAGGAAGAGTTTTCTTATCCCCAGTGGAAAAAGGCTTTTTGTGTTTCCTGAAAGAAAAAACTAGTATTAACTATAGGAGGCTGGGCCCAAGATTTGGGATAGAGATGTTATTCTGAATTGACGAGAAGAGCTGTGAGTTAGAAAGAAATGTTTAGGGAGAGTAAGAGATAACCATTCATTTCCAACTAACAATATCATTTTAAAAATTGGAATTTAGAGGACAGTGTAGTATCCTCCTATCCTGTGAGAGCACTAAACTGTGAGTGGCTTTGCTTTATACTTCTTTAAAAATGTATTTGTTATTCTGTGTTAAACTTATTTCAGAAATCACTAAGTGATTTGATGCTTAGCAATGCCTGTGAGCAATAGTTGCTGAGTCATGATACAAAGTTAGCTTTTAGTGGGAGATTGAAGGGGAGTGTGACCAGCTTTGTGTTTTCAGCTTCAAGAAGGACATTCCAGCAATTCTAAGCAGACGCGGAAGCAGAAAATGATGCTGTTTGGAAGCCTGAAATTTTGATTTTTTAATTTATTTTAAATGTTTCAAAGGTAATGAAACACTTTCCAAGAGTCTAAATGATTTTAGGGGGAAGGGAATGTACTTCCGTGGTTGTTGCTTAATCAACATCTACTCTGCCACTTCACATCAGCTTCTGTCGTTTCCAAGTGAATTAGTTCTTTGGGCAGCACGTTAAGAGGAAGTGTATTGTTCTTGGCAGGGCACTTGAATTTCTAATTACCAGATTCTTGCCTTAATTGCAATTACCTGGACACCCAGGCAGGGTGAACTTTTGGAAAAGAATGTAATTAGTGCAGAAGAAACCTCACTGCCAACTGCTTGTCTGGATATCTACACTAAACAGAACCTTGATAAGTTCACATCTCTGTGGACAAGCTATCAATCCATTGAGATACTGCCCAAATGTTGTGCAAATCTGTTGCAATGTGTATGATTACTGCATGGTCTGAGGCCTGGTGTGCAGTTAAAAGCAACTATTGGCTTTCCTATTCGTGCCTGAATTTAGGGAGGGAGAGGGACTGCTCTGAGAGAAATGTCTTCGTTTTTTATAGGTGCTCACCAATAAGGAATTCATCACACGCAGAATTTGTTTAAATAAGTGGCAATAGTAAATTGTGGTCTGTGTGAGATAAATGAGCTGCACAGAGTAATTAAATTAAAGCAAAAATAAACAAATAAGTTTCTTTTCTTTCTAGTAATGTTTGTAGTGAACCATTCTTCGCATACAACTACAAAAGCAAGATGTTGCCGGAAATCTTGCAAAACCACACTTCTAAGCAGAGGTGGAGCCATAGTGAGGATAGTTATGAATACAAGCATATCCTGATTATAAGCTGAAATCACTTGGCTTAAGGGCCTCTGGAAAGGTGTGCTGCATCAGGCTTTTATTGTCAGCTCCCTTGTGTTGGCTCACAGGAAAAAATAAACTTAATTGATGAAAAATGAGGGAAAGAAATTAAAGAATTACTACTTCAAAAAAAATTACTGAAAACCATCTTTCTGTAATTGCAACCTTTTAGTAATGCAGCTTTCAAATAATGTTGCTGATGAAGAAATTGATAAACTTATGCATTAAAACATTTTATGTTCTTTGGGCAGCTTTCTTTCTTTCCTTGATCCCTTTAATAAAAAAACCCAAACCTCATAGAAGCATTGATGTGATTGATCCCTTTGAGGTCAGGGACGGACACACTTTGTCTCCATGGTGGTAGCCAGTTGTTACATATCGGTGTCACTTATTGATGGACTGAAAATAAGAGAGCCCCTCAGATAAGTGCTTTCTGTTTGTATAGAGGGAGTTATAAAACTGCTTTGTTCTTTCAGAAGTGCAGTTAAGGGCTCTTCAAATGAGCTGCTCAAATGCAAGGCTTCCTGAGCGCATATAATGGTGAAAGGGTTGTGGTGGAAAGGGTGGTGGTGGTGTAAAATTCTTCCAGTTGCTTTGAAATAACACAGGGCTACAGGAGATGAAGGAGGTGGGCTGATGAAGCCCTGGTGAATAGTTAACTGGTTTAAATTCAATTACTGGGCTGTTCAAGTCGTTAACAAGTACATCAATATGGTTTTTATTAACAAAAGTTTTCCTGTCACATATGGTGTGGTTGGCAGCAAGAACTTATTCTCAGCCAGCCTGATTGCATAGACAAACCCCGTTCACTCAGATCCCGGCGGATGTCGCCCATCCCTCGCTTTTGCCAAAATAGGAGTGAGGATACTAAAGGCTTTGGGAGGTAACTCAGGAGATTCAAGGTCAGCAAGCTTGATGGGCTCGGTTCAGAGGATTTTATGCAGCTTCTAAGTTTTGCACTTATGAAAATAAGGTGATGTAAAAAGTTTGTTTCTATGTTTTCCATATTATTTTATCTCTCTGCTTCCTGTTTAAATTCGGCTATTCTCAGTCTTAGCAGCCATGTTCTTTTTTCAGACAAGTACTGTTGGAGAAAGTCACACTTTTCGTTCTCTCTGTTTTAGCAAGAGTATAGGTTTCTATGCTTCTTGTGCCAGAAAATAATACACACATATTCATGTTGGGCAGATACTGGGTGTGTGATACTCATACACACAGGCAAGCAAAAGTTTAAAAGACAATTTGTAGTTTTCAGATGCTACGCTGAAACACTATGAAGTCCTTTCTTTCCAGGCTTCTTCAACTTTTGGAAAATTAAAGTATTTTTATGAGGCCTCAATCACTATTAAATTTGAAAAGCCCTGGCAAAAAGCATGACAACGAACATATTTTGAATATCAGATAAGCAGTTTCTCCTGTCCTTCAAAATGAATAGGGAAGCGAAGCCTAGATATGCTAAAAGTGTTAAAAAACAAAAACAAACAAAAAACAAACAAAAAACCCAACGAAATGCCAAAAAACACCGAAAAACAAAACCACACCTTTTAGGATTTTTTTAATGTTTTAATTTTGGTGGTCTTACAGCTGTAGCATTAAAAGAGTTGCATGTAAGGATATAGCTCCCTAATTGTTGGGAATAAACAGACTAAGCAGAATTCAGTAGATGAGAGCTCAGTGACCAATAGTCGTGACCATGGCTTCTAGCATCAGCTCAGTTGTTAGCATGTCTTTGCCTGGTCACTTCACTCAGAAAAGCAGAGGCCTCCTAAAAGTTATTTTTAGCCTTCTCATATCTTTTTTTCATTTGCATGTTTGCTGGCAGTATTTCTTTCTTTCCCCTCAATCTTACACTAGGAACAAGCAAGAGGTATCTTTTGTTTTCTTCATTGTTCACATTTTTATGCCCTTATTGCATGCCCTTCTGTGCTTCTAAATATACCTCATACCTTTCTTTCCATAAAAACACATAGTGCATTTCAGTATTGAAGAGCCCTGGAAGAAAAAGGAAATCTGCAGCTGTTTTCATACATACATGGCAATGAGTGGATGGAAAAGATGTACTCATAACTGGTAGTTTTGCCATTCCCTGTGAAAGTAAATTAAACCACAGATTCCAGAAAGTGGAAATGGACCTGGGTAATATTTTGCTCCATATTTAGAGCAGGTCTTGGTGTTTCTAGTTAAAGTCGTGGTGCACATATCAAAGTGCTAAGGTGTACCAAAAGCTGGTGTGGAATTGAATAGTGAATCCCTTCAACTTTGCAGTTGCTCAGAGTGAGCAAAAGGCCATCTCCTCTGAGGATGAACAGGGGGACTGTTTGCCCTAGGATGATTGCTGGTTTTGCACCTAGGCTAGAATGCATCACTTACCATGTGTATCTGCTAAATCGTGTGCTGCTAAAGTGAGCAGAGTAGACATTATGATTTGCACTTTGCTTCCTTTTGTTTTGAATTCAAAGGCCATCCCTAATTGATGGAGGTTTCCTTTACGATGCACTTATTTTCAAATCCATCATGCAGTGCTTCTGCTGCCCCTTGCCTTCGTGATGTGCTGGTCTTTGACCCAGAACTGGTAAATGAACCCTGCAGGGAAATCATTAGAGAATTGGAACGGTTGCAGTGGAGGGACCAAGGGTCAAACCATTACCTCCCCTGTAGGACCGTCGACTTAAATTGGACTTCTTGCTTTTCGGAAGCAGGTCAAGTGTCAGGGACAGCTGAAGTGGTCAGGTACAAACCGATACAGATCATGGACACAGTTTGGGGGTTTTAGCTTAAAAAATTAAGGCAACGCAGGATGGACTTAGTCTAATGATGCTTTCTCTGTTTCCCTCCTCTTTTCTCCCTTTAAAAAGCAAAATTAAAATCTGGAGGAGTCAATGAGAGCCAACACTCCGACATTAATGTGCTATTTGTGATCTTTTGGCATTCGTAATTTTTTAGAGTAGATGGTTCAACCCTTTTGTGTTTTCTTGCAGTTTTCTTTGATTGAAAAATAACAAATAATATTTTGTAACAAGAAAATACCTCCAATAATTCTTTTGAAGAATATACCTCCTCTATTTCCCCTTCCTCAACTGTTCTTTGCATAATTTTTTATACTCTTAACAAATGTAAAATGACCTTTGGCAGACGGTACAAAATAAATGTTTTGCACTCCTAGAGGAAAAACTCCACAGTAGTGCATCTATGGCAGTAAAATATACTGCTGGGTATGACAGAGTATTTAATGATTTAATTTAGAAATTTGATTTCCTTGAAATAATTCTATAATGTTTCTGTAGAAAAATCCAATTACGTAACTGTCTAAAAGAAGTTTAAGGTATCAGAAGTCCCAAAGAGCCATGGATGTCATTCTACTGAAATATGACCAAAACTGCTGAAGAGCAAAATAGATGGTACTAAAAAAAAAAAGAGGAAAAAAAGATGAGTGTGTTAAACCTGAAATTCTTCTCACTGTGACTTAAAAGCACTGCAGAGACCCCTATAAAACATCTTTCTCCTTGTCTCTGTCCACTGCCATTCATAGCACACAGCATTTAGTAGGTTTAGGTCATGTTTTAACTTGTGTAAGGAATTCTCCCTTTCTGAAGTAATTAATGAAGCACAAGAATTAATACAGATCTGTGTTTGAGTGAGTGGGCTGAAACCCAGCTCTTCTTTTTAAATGGGTGGCAGAGGAGTGTTTCTACAGAAGTAAATGTGTTTTGACCAGGGAAGATAAATTAATTGCAACATGTCTGCTACGTAAATGTTTTTAAAATAAGAAAAAAGTGATCAAAGGGAAGAGGCTAGAAATAGAGTAGCATCTCCATTTCTGTGCTTGCAGAAGGGACTGCAGCTTGCCCCATGCCCTGGCAGAACCTTGCCTACGGATCAGGAGAGACTGAGGAACTGACCAACTGGAAACTGTTGTCCTTTCCTCCAGCTCCTTCCACTTCCAGCAGCTCTTTCCAGGAGTGTGGAGCCAAAAGCATGCCCTTGCTGGTGTGCAGAAAGACAGCCACTTTCCTGGCACCTTGGGTGCTCTGTCTGGCAGAAGCCGGTTTAGGGCCAGCCGTTCACAGAGCAGCTCCATGCGTTCCTGCTGGCAGAAGGAGAGAGGGGCTGCTGCCCTCCTGTCAGGGTGGGCTGTGGGCAGAGGGCACACACAGCATGGCTGGCAGCCCCCTGCCCGAGGTACAAACCCTGCCTCAGCCCTGAGGCCAAAGGGAGTGGGGCTGGCAGCCTCCAAAAGTTAAACAGGGAAATTTTTCGTTTGCGAGGGCTGTTGCAGCAGTTCCTGGTGTTGATAATAATGACTGGTGTGTAATGAAGGGCTGCACAGCTCAGGAAAACAGTTCTTTGAACATGGCTTTTCTGCTGTAGAGCATCAGGACTAACAACCCTACTTCTTCTGACAAACTGGAAGGAAAATAGTTTTCCCAAGCTTCTCACATAAAGTATGCAAGGCAGCAGGGTTTTTGCTTGTCGGTCATATAGTTTGCTTTAAAAGGTGAGGATCTGAGTTTATGGTAACAATAACATTGGTCAGATTTTAGCCAACTAGAAAGGTAGACATGACCATTTAATGTACTGGTACGTTGGTGCTCAGTACAGTTCACAGGAGGGAGCAGTATTTTGAGGGGTGGGGTTGGCAGGTGAGCAATTACGTTCTCTATCACCTCGTGGAAGGAATGGTGACCAAGAAGTGTTTTTGCCATTGCTAGGCATCCCCTGTATAACATAAGGCCTGTTATTTTATTTGCATTTTATTTACTGGTAGTGTTTCCAAGGTTGTGGACCTTTGAGCTTTATTAACATCTTTACTTTTTTCTTTATTCCAAGGTAGTAAGTAGAAAATAAAAACTCTCTAGAGATAGCATTGCTTATCTCTTGATTTCCCCTAATATTCTGAAAAGCGCTATATCTGCAACTCGAAATCAGCATGCACTACATGATAGTGTTAATTTATTTCAAATGTGCCTAGCTTTACACATAGCTCACTTTTCACTCATCTATGTAGGTATGAATATCATATCGAGGGTGGGTGTGTGTATGGTAGATCTGAGGTGTTTTCACTCGGCTGTTTGTTAACCTCTGACAGGTGATGAAGAATCAACATTTGCACTCTTAAAAACTTTAATTTCCTTTTTTTGCACATTTGTACCCCCAGAGTTACTCATTCTGCCCCCTCTCTGTCTCAAAATTCAGTAAGAAAAGAAAATTAACACTAAATGTCGCTTTATAATTGCAATAATGATCACACAGCTGCGCTTTCCTAGTTGTATAATGCACGTCAGGATCAGTTTAGGAGCACAGCCTCATTTCCTGCCCAGATGTAATTCTGGTGACCATCATTACAGTAGTAAGGCTCTCCTCATTCATTATGGCCGTGGTCTGAGGGAGGCCTGCACGGCATCACGGAGCCCAGCATAGAGGGGTGTTGCAGCTCTGGCTTAGTTGGCTGTAAGGTTTTGCCAGTGCGGAATGTGTACGGATAGAGCGGCTGCAGACAGCACAGCCGCCTCAAGCACATGTGCCCCTGTGTGCGTAAAAAGAAAACATAATAAGAAATAACTTAGGTGTGCCTTTCTTTCTAATGAAATGTTGTCTTTATTTATGAGCATGTGAAATTCTGAGGAGGAGCTCTTACACTTAAATGAACCTGTGAGCAGCCCATAGAAAAGCAAGTGCCTGCAGCGCTAATAATGAGAACTGACAAGGCGATCCTGCTGTGTTTATTTATGACCTTCTGCCTTTGTTAGCTCTTGTGAGAAATTCCTCTCTAACCATAACAATATTGCTGGAGCTTGGCACTGCACTGAGGAATCCTACGGTGCCCCGAGGCCGCCCACTGGCACGGGTACAGCTTGCAACAGATTGGCACGGTTGTTGAAATTTTCATATGTTTTCCCTTTATTTATTTTTTTACTTAATTCATGAGGCTGTTTCTTCCTTCGGTACATTTGTTTGTTCTGACAAGCATCCTTCAGAAGTATTTTGAGACTTTGCAAAGATCTGACTTACTGATTTGCTCTTTTTTCCTCTTTTTTGGTGGTCTGTCTAATGAATAACTTAAAGATTGAAATGAACTGTGGCTTGATAGTTCCATCAGGTAGATCTCTCAGAAGTTGTGATATAGGTAATGATCTTCTTAAAGAAAGACAGCAGTGTGTATAAACACTGGCCCCATTTGTAGGCTTCAGCGTAGAAGACTGTGAACAGGGAACTGGGACAGGAACTCAGGCAAAACTGCTGCAAAGCAGCAATGACCTTAGAAGCCAGGCAGCGAAACTGTCATAAGGTTAAGAGCCGTGTTCTTCTCAAGCTGTAGTGCTTACAGACCATGCCTTGATACAGGTGGCTCTTTTCTCATCTTTCTGTCAGATGATAGAAAACCTTCTTGGCCCAGCTTCCTAAGCTGTGTTGCAAAGCTCAGACAGGCTTGGAGGATGGAGAATCAGCACTAGGTAGGGCTGCTCCTGAAGGTCTGGCAGGGCTGAAGTCTCTGCTTCCACTTGCAAAGACCAGGAAGCAGCCATTCACTAGAGCTGCAGTTCTTTTGGCTTCTCATGGGGGAAGAAGAGCAGCCAGAGAGGAGACCAAAGGATCACTTCCTTACAAGGTCCTGGGAAACCCTCTTTCAAAGAAGCTTCCAGCTGCAGTTCTTCCTTTTTCCACCCCTGTCATTTTACCTGACATGCTTTTTCACACTTTTTGTGAATACTCTCAGAACTCAGTGCAACATGAATACAGAGCATGGGGAAAGGAGTTACATTTTATTGTATTTACAGATGTTTTATACAAGTGGCTTCCAAGTGCACTGTGGCACTGCGGTGGTGCTTGCTGGAGGGAGCTGCAGCAGGGGCGTAGCCTGGCAGGTTTTGTAGAAGGACAATTGGCACCTCAGGTGAAGGGCTGGGTAAAGCACCGTCATCCAAAAAGGCATATGGAGGCGCCCTGCCCAGTAAGGCCCCACCACGTGATCATCCATTGTGGCAATCACCTTTTTGAGGACCACAGTTGCTGTACACTGGACATCCCACCCATGCTTACTTGGAATTTTTTCAGACCACTTCTATCAGCATTGCAATGAATAGGTAGCTCTGTGCAGTAACAACCTCTTCCCTTAAAGACTAGGAAAATTTTGGAAGAACAACCCACTACAAGCTTTATCTAAAAACATGTCAGGACTCCCTGTCCTCTCTGTCCTAAGGAAAAGCTGCAACATGGAAGCATGCTCAGGCACACAAAACCCTCAAAATTCCCCATGGATGTTTTTCGTTTGTATGACATACTAATTAAAGAACAGTAGTAGTTGATCTATTGGGGTTTGTTGGTAGATTGCATAGTACACAAATGTTTAACACTTCCATAACAACACGTCCGTGTGTCTCTTCATTTACTGGATTTCAGGAGGGCACCTGAAATTATGAACCTGTTGGATAAAGTTAAATTTAATTCACTCAGTGACCAAGACATCCCTGAAGACATCCCATCTTGAGCCTTACCTCTTCCCATGCCAAAATGGTTCTGAGCAGTAGAGGGGGAAGGGTATTGGTCTTTCAGAATTTTTTCTTAATGCTTAGTTTGAAGTGCTGCAAGTTATGCTTCCTACTTGGATAGTAAAGACATTATTTCAAAAAGAAAACTGAAGCCAACACTTTTCTAGAGTTGCAAAAAAGGCCTTTTGAAATTTATATAAAGGTTTCTGAGTCTTGAGTTCACCATAAGTTTGTTAAAGCTGTATCATCTCAAAATACCACATTCCCTGACCGCTTAATTATTTATCATGCCCAGCAAGCACTGAATCATCGCAAAAAAATGTGAATTCCAGAACTTGGGGTGTTGTGAAAACCTTGTTCTAGCAGGCATGTGTGAGAAATAATCTGAAAAAAAAAAAATTACTGCTTTTTTACTGTCTTGGATTTCATTTTCCAACCTTTTCCCAGGTTATTGGAGAATGTAAATGTGGGAGGGGTTGAGTGAACAGCTCGTGAAGAGTAATTGCTTTTGCTGCTGTGGTCCACAGACCTCAGAAAGAAGTAAGCAGTTTGTGTGTGTAGCTGGGGGTGAGGAGCAAAGCAGAAGTAGTGTGATCACAGCCCCGTGTGTTTGTGCTCTACTGATGGTCAAACTACACTCCTGAGTCCCATTGGGTTCAGTAAAAATGAAGAGAAAAAGGAACAAGGATGAGAGGTTCTTGCATGCGGATGAGGCAATGAGCCTGAAGTGGCAAATTAAGCTGAATTTACTGAAGTAAACCTCATAACACTCATTTCTGCCTGTTACCCCAGTATAACATTACATATCCAGTGTTTTAAATAAGACTTAATTCATTAATTAATATTGTTCTCTGAGGGAAGTCACTTTATTCAGTTCCTTAAAAAGGAAGTCTTTATAACATTTATCAGTCTTTTTGATGTATACATTTTTCTTCTCCTTTCTGCTTCTGATTCAAGAGTCAGAGATGGAAAGTTAACAGAGCACCTGTGTTTTTGAAGTTTCAGATGTGTCTGGGGCTTATTTACCATCTCATTGAATTGTGGTATTTGGTTACAGGGTGTTGTGGGAGAGAGAAGAAAGAGACGCAGTATGATGCATGCACAAGCCCTAAGCTAATGAAAAACTATGTTTTGTAGATCCTTATTCCCACGGTTACCTGCTGGGACAGACTTTTTTATCAATCCATAACTCTACAAAGGGCATTAATATGAAAAAAAAGAAAAAAGGCAAGTAGTGTAGATCAAGAGTTTTTAAACCTTGGGCGTACAGGTGTATAGGTTCAATCAGTTGTTTAAGCCCCTTATCGTGCTCTGTGCATAGGTGGCCTTGGGCTGTCAGAACAGCTCACTTGTTACCAACTTGCCTAATTTACTGGGGCATGGCAATATCTGCTTTCAGTGATCAGTGGGCAGTTGGTTGTTGGACCAGCACTTTCTCTCTTCTCTCAGCTGCAGTCTCCAAATCAGATGGTATTGTAGGTCCAAACTTCTAAGCACAGTTATATGTCTTCTGGATGCCACGTGGGATAGTCTGAGAAGCACATGTGGAAGGACGTCAATTAATAGTTGCAAAATAGGTGTGTTGTGGCTCAGGGTGTGTCTGTAGTAAACAGTAAGGTACCTTCAGCCACATGAGGTTGTGTGGTCATGTTCAAAGGGCTTCTCCTACGTGACGTGTCCTGTACAGACCTATTGAGAATCTCTGCACTGCAGTCTCGTGGGTGTAGTGCAGGTGAGGCATGGTGTAAATTTTACCACATTACCTGTTATGGTATTCTGAAGTTCTGCTTGTTCCTTTCTGCTGGAGCCACACCTCCACAACATCAGGTTTTCGAATATATAGTCTCAAAGATAGATGGTCTGTGTCTGACTGCATGTGCTGCAAGTTTCCGAAGTATAATAGCCAGAGTAAATGGAAGAAAGGGAGTAAGCAATACTTTCGAATGCATATTGCTGCTGCTCTTGCTGAAATGTTTGGCCTCTTTCAGATCTACCAACCCCTATGTTCTAATAATAATGTCTAGTTCTTTCTCATATGCCTTTGCTCAAATCCATGTTTGTCTTTCTTGTGGTTCGGTACTCCTTCCTTACTTTATCTGATTTCTTTCTACATCAGCTGTGAAAGAAGAATAAGCAGGTAATGGGAGGAGGACTAGCAGCCACATGGTGTTTTCCCTGTGGCTTTTTGATGCTGTATTCAGCAAGGCCAGAAGCACAGCCAGGAGAGTAGTCTGGGCTGGTGAGCACGGTGGTCGCGCAGTGGCCAGTCAGGTTAAAAATCAAGACGGCATCACTAAGCTTGGTGCATAGAGGGAGAAGGATAGTGATCCCCAAAAGAACAAGCTCCAGAGAGCTTGAAAGATTTTGGGTCAGTACATGTTTTGCTTAATTTAGCTTCCTCTGTTTTATTCTGCCGGTTTAGTCTGTCTTCTGTGTGTGGAGGCAATTTAGGCTACACGATCTAGAAAATGGTTATAATCCAATGAGATGCAAAAAAGGGAAGTTGTTATGTCTCACCTCACTGCTCTTCATATGAAAAACCCTTTAACAGAAGGGATTTCATGTTTGGGAGTGGTTAAGTTTGGTAGTATGCGTGGGAAGTAGTATGAATAAACTAAATTTTATTAGATTGCTGTTATGCAAACACAACTTTTCTTCCTCCTTCATGGGGGCCATTTGTTGTGGTTTTCATTGATTTGGTTGTTTTAAAGGTTGATGATTTATTGATGGTAAATGACTGATGCTGTAGCTACAAGAGTTGTTAGCTGGGAATTTTTCTTTGCTACAGTACTGAAGAAACAAATGACTCCTAAGGGCTCATGGCTTTTTTATTTTAAAATTTTATTTCCAGAAATTCTACGTGCTAAGCATTCTGCTTCCGAGATAAACAGGGAAGTTCGTATCTTGAGAGATGCTGGGTTATTGTTTTTCTGTTCTGGAGATATACTGTTTATTTTCAATATTAAAAAATATCCTTGTCAGACAGGCTGTGTGTCCTACACTTTACAGTCCTTGTTAGACTTTGTCAATTTGCTTTGATGGCACATGGGTCATTAGTATTTATGGTTTCATACACGGGAGTCGAGTCAGTGTTTATAAAGCAGTGACTTTTTTTGTGCCTTTCGGTTACCGGATGCAGCTGTAGGACTCAGGAGCCAGGGAGCTGCAGACCTGCAGTGAGCTGCACTTGGCACAGGCAGGGAGGAGCATGGCTGGTGGGGCCTTCATCTGGTGCCTCGACATTTTTGAATTTCTAGCTGCCCTAAGTTAGGTTTGGTGTAAAGCTCTTGTCTAGACAAGCCAATAAGATCCCATTGTGGATCATTTTAGACACAGAATTACTGTGATTGTAACCATCCTAGCAACTTCTCATCCCACGTCTGGCAGATATGGGCAAGTCATATTCTGTTCTTGGACTCCTGTACCCTAGGTCAACAATTTTTTTTTTAGGTAAGGTTGTCTTACACAGATCCTTTGCAGTATAAAATTACTCTTTCTTTGAATGAGCAGTCATTTGCTTAGCAATTAGGTAGTAATCTGTGATTTGAATCTGTTTTTCGAAGTCAGCTTTTTGTTGGTAATTTCTTGAAGACTGCTCTAATTCCAGGATCTTGTAGATTGAAAAGAAATCAGGCAGGGCACTGGCATTGCATTGTTTGATAGCACTACTTGGTTGCTTGAGTGAGTGTAGGGCTTTTGGGAAAATGATTTTTGCACCCTCAGGGACTTGCCTGTAAAACTTCTCAGAGGAAGTACTTGATACTGATCAGAGAGAGTACTTGCAGCAGAGTTCAGTCACCAGGTTATTTTGGGAAGCATGTGAGGTCCACAGAATGAAGGGAATGTGTTTCCCCAGCAAGTGGTGCTTTGTCGCTAAGTTCAGTGCAAGACGCTGGTGTTTTTATTATATACTTAAAAGTCCCTTCCTTTAGAATATTGCATGAATAGTTTATCACATAGAGGTTAAAGTTAAAAATCTGGTTAAAAATGCTGAAACTTATAGTAAGTGGAATTAAGTAAGATTTCTAGATAACATGAGTGTCGTAAGAAGTAGCTCTGCCTAGCTATTGTCAAAGTTTGTGTTTGTCTTGCAAGTGAAACAAGCCCTCTCCTTACAGTAGCAAGTTCTGAGGTAGACTTGTGCCTGTCAATAGAAATCAAGCTTTTTCCTCAGGGAGGTGTTTGTATTAGAAGTGGTCTTTTCTGCTTTTCCTGCTTCGGACCTTGATTTAAAATTCAGAGAATGAACCTTGTTTTCCCACAGAATGAATTTCAGTAAGGCATGTGAAAGGGATTTTGGCAGAAATGTAATGGCAGCCCTGCTGTCTGTTAAACAGTTTTTAAAGGATGTGCATTAGGTACATTCTTTGCACTTAAGATGAGGGTCCTTATGCAGCTGGCGTGGAAGGAGGATACCCACGTTGGGGGTAGCAGCCTTTGCAAATAAAAGAATTTTCCACGTGGTCCCAGTCGTTGCTGCTCCCGTGCATTTTTCCAGTTGCGTAGGCGCTGGGAGGCTGTTAGCTCGCTCGCTGCCTCCACAATGTGACCAGCAGGGCCTTTGGAAGGCTTCTTGAAACATGCTATTATGGGCTGCTTTGTGATGAAAAGAGGCCTTACAAATATCTTGAAATTTAAACAGAGATATTGTGGGTTTTCCTTTTGTGTGCCTATGTGTGTTTGTCAGCCAAATCATTTGTTCAAAGTTAATCTCAATTACAGAGCATATTGTTCATAATCCCCCATGGCTCCAAAACAATAGCAGAGTGTATGTCTGTTTGAATATATATTTACATACTTACATGTGAAATATGTTTGCTTGTATATATAATTTTGCCTCTAAAGTGGTGATTCATGTTAAAGAGATGGATATTTTATGCAGGATCCTGTCTTTCGAGCAGCACCATCCTAAGGAAATACTGCAGAAAGGCCTGAATGGAATAAGCAGGCTTTTGATCCTGCAGCCAGTCAGTTGATGCAGTTCCCTACGTGTAGCTTTGGGATTCATCCCGGTACAATGGATGGTAGGGTAGAGTCTGGGGGGTTCAGTTTCTTGGAGACAGAAAGGGTTTCTGTGTCTTTAATTTTAATATCTACAGAATTCCTCTGCTTTTCTTCTACTCCCTGAGCATAAAGGAACTGGTAGGCAATAGTTGGAAAATTTAAATAAACCACAGGTTTTATGTGCTCTGCAAGAGAGCCCCAAACTGCAGTAACTTCTTAGAGAACTTAGGCTGTGATTTAATGGTGTAGGGACTCTGTTAGCAAGGTGCCCCACGTTTTCTCCTTTTGCTGATTTCAGAGAAGGTGCTCATCCTTTTTCAACTGTAAGTATTTAGCAAGGGATTCCCCATAAAATTTTGGTTTGCGTCTGCTGAGACATTGCTAAGCAAAGCTTGCAACTGCACAAAGTATTTGCAGTGTAAATTTTTGCTCCTTAGTGAATGCTGTAATCCTGTCACACTTGATGTGTAAGATTGTGGTGGTATTGCTGAGCTACTGTAGTTTCCCTTTTGCTGTTTATTGGATCTAGGTGTGTTCCTCGAGTAAGTTAATGTTATTACATTATATATGGGTGCTTGTAGGGGTTTTCTTCTTGTGGTCTCCTTGTAGCTTTGGGTTTCCTGGCTCTGGATAAACAGTTTGCTTCCTTCTGCCCCTTGCTGCCCACGATGCAGTAGTAAAATGGTGTGCTGTTTCAAGTGTCTCTCCTGTCACTGTGATAAGATCATGCCACCAGGAAGGCATAACATTATAATCCCAAGCACAATGTGATCCTGTTCATTTCGGCTCTTGTTCTTGTCAGACGGACATGAAAAAAGGTCATGCATAGGTGGAAGGTGAGGCTAGAACTGAAGATAGTTGAAGATAAAACACTTTGCTAAAAGAGATAAATCCTGCATGGGTACATTTCAGTTTATAATCAAGGTATTATGTAGAAATGAACTTTGAAAGGTGGTTAGGATGTCCTGAATAATACAGGACATAAAGCTGACATAGAGAATACAGAATTGTAACACAGATTTGTGATGGGAGGGAGGAAATATTTTGTCCTTCATTTTTTCTCAGATTTGATGTCAGATTTGAAAATATAGTCCTAACAATACCATAGATAAGAATAATGAGGTTGCTCTACAAGAAACAGATCTGTAAGAAACACAAGACTACTGGCAATTCTAAACTTGCTAGATTTTACTGGAAGAAATGAGTGCTTTCCAGAAAAAGCCTCTGAAAAGAGGCAAAATTTAAGGCATGCCTTAGGGTATGGGGACTTCAGGCCCTTAAAAGAATCCCAGCAATTACCTAACCTGCCAACTTTCCAACGAGATAAATGGAAGCACTGTAGCTTGAAGGTGCCTTGGTTTGAATGAGATGCAGTAAGTAAGGTCTCTCTGTTCTTTACAGGCATCATAGATCTGATACTACTTATAAAAGAAGAATAGAGTTGGTGCCCTGCTGACTAAATTGTCCTCTAGAGGAGTATTAGTTACAGAGCTTCTTTGTTAACTAGGCTATATGCTTAAACCTCTGTGAATTTCTCCTATTAGCAAGCTTCCTAATAGCTTTACATGTAGATGTGCTAAGTAAATGCAAGTGTATCCATGTAATTTATGTATATAATGTGTATGTGTATGCTGGTTTTATATATAACTAAATGTTTGTGATGTGGAATTTGCACAACTTCACTACTGTTCTGTTAAAATGAGGTAAAGGTAAGCATTAATTAAAAAACCCAAACCATCCTTTACAGAACAGCTGATATTTCTCATTTTAACCCACTTGAGGACAATGTAGGAGATTGTTGGCGCAGCCCAGACTTCTAGATAGGTAACAATCTTTTGTGCCTTCCTGAGATCAACCTCCTTCTCGGTTTTCTTCATGTGTCTGAGGAGTGAACACTGTTATTGCATCCTCAGCAGATACATGGGTTGTGAAGTTCCCCATTCCTGGGAGAAAATCCCAGTGCTTACACTGAGCGCACGTAGGGAGCCCAAGCCCTGCAGGTGTGCTGTGCCTGCCAGGCTGCTCCCTCAGCCTGCACTGCATGGGAGTGGCATGGCTTCACTATTTAAATAGGCTGGTGTCATGCAAGCTTTTCTCTTTCTTTTCCACCTTGGTGGAGGAGTTTCATCAGGTGGGTGAAGAAGTTCCTGGAAAGCACGCACTTGAGAAAATGCCTGAGACTCATCAGTTGTTCTACCCTTGTAGAAGGCTGGAGAAATCTATGTGACCTAAGGGGAAAAGTGAACTTCAGTCCCATCCAGAAGTTTTGCCATAGCCTGTGAACAGCAGATAATTTCATCAAGGACAGTGCTAATTTCTTCATGGCTTTTCCATTATCCTGGCAAATTTGTTTTTTCAAGTACTTTGGTTTGCCAACACAAAGGAAAGCTTTTCTCCACACACCCTTTTAAAATCTTTGTTATTCCAAACGTAAACTTGTGTGCTTTCTATATCTTCTGTCAGTTGTGTGCCTATCTGTTTTTTTTACACTGAATTTATATTCCTTTAGAATAGGCTCTATTCTGCTGCATTCAGTTTTCAGAGGTTTATTATATGCTTTTCAGCAGCATTTGTTTTATCAGCACTTCCTGCAGCATTTGTTACACATGACGACAGCAGCGATTTGATTCCATTTAGAAGAATACCATATTATGTATGGAAAAGCAGTAATTGCTTACCTGTTTGCCAAATACATTCCACTATGAAAAATAACTAGTGTTGCGCTATGCAGTACCAAGGAATGTTATTTCTTGTTTACGTTTTCTACAGTTGATAGTTCCAACAAAGAAACAATGAAAATAGTTTATTGCCCACTTCATAATTAAATTTCCATTTGTACAGATTTGGAAATCTACTCTTGAGTGAATGCAGCATCCACGTGTAGACTGATGTTTTAGCCTTAATTTTTGCTTTTCGTGTGCCTAATGAAATACGGGTACAATTTCATGCTTGTCAGAAAAAGCAAAATTTAACTGTGGTGAGAGCTGTTCTTGAAGTATTTGTGGGACTTCATTGGAAAGGAGGTCCAGAAGATGCCCTGCAGAGCGCTAGGTGGGGTGGTTTGTATTCACTACCCTTATACACAAGGACGAATAACATGTAGCATTCTGCATGGCTTCTACTGAGTGTTAGCAGTGCCTAAACTGTTAATCCTCCTCTGCCTGTGCCTTGGAAGACTGACCATGTCCGTCTGTAAGGGGAACCTGGCTGTGAGCCTCCCCTGTAATGGAGGTAGTCATCATTGGGCTGGGCTCTAAGTACACCATGGGAGTTTCATCCATGTTCTGTGGCTTCTAAAAAACTTCATTTTTTGTTGTGAAAATTAGGCAGCACTAAGGCTTTGCTTCCTGAGCTCTTTGCTCAGGCAGAACCCAGTTCTTTTTGTGCTATTCTCACAAGGGGTCCTGCTGTCTGTGGTGCAGCCACTTGGATGAGCCAAACAAATGAAGTCAGGATCAGCCAAAGTAACGCACTCTGTCATCCCAGTTATTTCGAGTCTCAGGGGTCATTTAATGTCCTGATCTATATGTGAGGTAGCCCTGTGCCACTTTTTGGAGCTTTAATTTCCAAATAGAAATAGTAACATAGAAACATAGAAACATGCTCCTTGTGACCTGCCAATAGCTACAGAAGTACAGCAATATTGGCAGCTTTTGGTTTGCATGAGGTTTTTCTGTGATGCTTAGGAATTGACATTTTTCCTGACAGTTGGGGAGCATGTGCTTGCTTTGTCACAGCATTTTTGGTTTTTCATATCTGATCTTAAAATTATTTAAAACCCCTAATTACTCCCACAGATTCAAAGACCGGTATAACTCCTGTGTTACAGCTTGAGGGAATATGTCCAGCAGTTCATAGTTAAAATTCAGGTGTGCTGTGACCTGCAGAGGAAATTTCTCATTGAAAATGCAGCAGTTATGAGCTGACATGGAGTAACTGTTTAGCAGTGTATTAAGGTGAAATTGAAGAGAACCTGTGAGTTGTATATAGGTATTTGATGACAGTGGAGAAGCAGCAGTCCTTATTCCTTGGTGGCCAGCAGATCTAGTGCTGCTGCTGAGGGCAGGACCTCTTCTCATCTCTTTGCTGCCAGGCAAAGGAGCTGCAAGGGAGTGTTCCAGGGCTGTGTATTTTACACTCTTCTCTCATTGTGGTAATGGTTTAGAGTGAAGTGTATAAGCTGTGATTGTAATGGTAGCAAACCCCAAAATTAAATACTGTGTGAAAGTGAAACTGATGTATCATTTTCATTAGTTTTAGTATACTCATGCAGAATTTGTGGGATTAATTTTGAAAGCTTAATCCAGATGGAAAAGGTTAAATTCAATGCTGAATGAATTTGGTTCCAATTCATTTGTTGCCCTTGCTTGTTCTTTTTCTCAAAAGAATTAGAGATTAAGCAGAGGATTGTGCATACCATCCTTGTTTTCTGCCATCACTTAACTACAAGTTAAAGACAACCTCTCAGTTATCCACTGCAATAAGTAAACAAATGGATCTATTGCCATGCCAGCTCTTGAGTTCTGTGGCCTGAGTGTTCATGCAAGCACTTATGTTCATTTTTCCTTTTTCCTCAGGATTTGTCTGGATCCATTGACGACTTGCCGACTGGAACTGAAGCAACCCTCAGCTCAGCTGTTAGCGCGTCCGGCTCTACAAGCAGCCAAGGGGAGCAGAGCAACCCTGCACAGTCTCCGTTTTCCCCTCATGCTTCTCCACATCTCTCTGGCATCCCTGGGGGCCCATCGCCTTCCCCTGTAGGCTCACCTGTTGGAAGCAACCAGTCAAGATCTGGTCCCATTTCTCCAGCAAGTATTCCAGGTAAGTTTGTTCTAACAAACAAAATTAAACTAATTGGTAGGTTTATTAAATACATAAATAAATACTCACGTGTTCCAGACTTGTTTTCTGAGAATCCTGCATTTTCGGGGCCTTTTTCTGAAAAAAATGTGTTCATAGAGCAGGAGTAAATTCAATCTAAACTTCAGTTGCCAAGCCCTCAGAATGCTCAAAATGCTGAACTTGACTCCACATAGGTGTTTGATAAATGTCTTTACCACTAACCAATGCAAATACTTAATTGTAGTTTTTGTATTTGGTTTGTGTGTCATTTGTCACATACTTCTCTCAATTATTTACAGTCCTTTTTTTGTTCTAGCTGTGTGTTTTTGTTGCGTTTGGCTGTTGAGCTTGAATGGTGGTTACAGACCTGCAGGATGAGCCAGAGATTTTCCAACTCTGTATTGTGGCAATGTAATTTTGGACATGAATACAGAATATTGTATGAGATATTTCTTAATATTTGCGAAGATTAACAAGTTACTAGGGATTCAGCCCCACCAGTAGTAATTGGAATACCAGTGGAAGGCTTGCCACTCCCTCTCTTGTGCAATTTAGAGCATGACACACAGTCATGTATATTCAGAAATTTGTGGAAATCTGTTAAGATAGCCAGAAGAAAAAATGACATACGTTGACTTCAGTTCTCTAGCTTACCTTATCCCCACCCATCTGGCATGTTACTTACTCCAGGGGGTCAGGCAGCAATTTATATTTAGTATTTCAGGTGAGTTTATTCTCTTTCTGATGCTCAAGGTTTTTCATTATCTTCTGGCATTTTGAATACTCGGGGAATTCCTAAGAGTAGGATAGTGCTGACATTACCCTAGGGATAACATCAGTTGCTGACAAAACCACAAAATAATAAACATGGAGCTCAGTTAAAAGAAACAAAAGCAGAGGTGCCTTTTTGTTAGGTGATTTGAGTGTTGCTGTAAACCAAATGCTGGTTAAAATTCAGAGGGTAGTGTGTGTTTCAGTATTTGATACAAAGGTATCTGTGTAAAATGTTCCTGCCTGTTTGTCTGCAGAGGTTAAACTAGATAAGCAGAGGGAAGTAAGCTCAGTGCACATAGGAATGTTTAGTCCTAAATGTGGCCTGAGCATGTTGAGCCCTGATGCTGTGTGCATGCCTTGCAGTTATTTTTTGCCTTCCCAGCCGCTCTGACTGGCAGCACATGCTCAGGTGGAGCAGGAATAGTGGGGACAGAGTATTTGCATTGTATGCAGTGTGTTAGCTTTGTATTTCCAAGGTGGTTTCCCAGTATTTGGTGTAGAAGTCCATCTCTGTTTTTGAGTGAAGCCAGATAGTCCACCTGGCTGGAAAGGTAACATTTTGCCACAGTCAGATTCAGGTGAGTAAATGGATTGACATTTTAGCAGCCTAATTGCTGAATAGGGAAAAAATGTTGTGACACTGAAAATAGCTTTATTGTAGCCATGATACGTAAGGATGAGCATAAGTGTGTAGGGGGAGAGTAATAACTTTTATGAAACCACCTGATCTCCGTGGGGTAAAAATAGAAGGGATATGGGCTCAGAGGTCAGGGTCAGAGTCACTTCATCTCTTCAGATGAGCCCCAAAAGCTCGTTTTTATGACTCCCCCAGTGAAAAGCATTGTCTCTACATACAAACTGTGCCACCATTTTGCACAGTGGTTTTCTGGTCTGCTGCAGTAACACAAAAGCAATTCTTTCTCAGGAAGGATTTTTATGAATGGTGCTAAATCAAAATCACCCTCCACTGTTTCCTTGTCACAGACAAGCTTCTGGTCTCTGCAGCGCTTGCTGAAGGTGAACTCCCAGGTTTGAGCTAAGGCAGCGGTCTCCAGAGGGCAGCCAGGCTGCTGTGGTAGCATCGCTGCTGCTGCTGCTGCTTCTTTCTCGAGCTACAAAAACCAGGAGCAAGGCTGCTATTTAAAGCCCTGTGATAGAGAGATGCTGCAGGGTGCTGGGGCTTTCAAGCCGTATGAATTAGACTGTGCTTTCACCTAAGTGTGTGCGCACCATTGTTCTTCGTTACAAGGACTTTGGTAGCTTTTATCATCAGCTGCGTTCATGAGACCCTAAGAAAAAGTAACACAGAGCTTGTTTGCATTTCTGTGGCTGTTTGCAGCAGTCGGGTTATAGACCTTTTTAAACATAGACTGTGTAGTACAGCACCTTGCGTTTAATAATTTTGTTCTCTGCTATTTTCTTCTGCGTTCTAACCCTACCCTTGTTTGTTCTGACCTCATTCCTCTCCTATTACCTCCTGCGATGTTGTGCCACAGTTTCTCAATGTGACATAGATTGGCTCTTTCAATCATTCTCTCTCCAGCAAGTCATTGTAAAATGAGCAGCTGTTGTGTTGCTGATAGCTATGGCTAGGGAAAGCCAAAATGTTGCAGGGGGTTCTTGGTGGGAAGACCATTAAAATAAAGGTGTTGCTTTCCCAGGGTTTACTGGAAGAGGAGCGTCCTTTTCCCAATGGCTCCTTCCTTGCAACAAAATTGAAAACTAATTTAACATCAAAAGGGCAGACAAACGAACAACCCCCTGTTAAACCTCCCAAATGGCTGATTCTCTTCCACTGCCTGTTTAAGCTGTCTCCGCACCCCTCCGTCAGCCTGCCACCCCGCATTGCTTTCTGCTGCACGCCACAAATTTCACAGAACAGCCTGGCACAGGCTGCACTGACATTGGCACGTCCCTAGCTCAGTGGGCATTTCCTTCCTGTGCTCTCTGAAATACTGGATGGATATTTTGTGTGGTAAGTGGCACATGCATATACAGCCTTTGTTTCCATTCACATTACCAGAATAGACCAGGGAGATTAACTCCTAAGAGCAGAAAAAGCAGCTTGGATGGATTTTGTTCAGAAAGGTAGTTTTCTCTCAAAATCAGGAGACGTCTTGTTCAGATGTATATTCATTATAGGGCTGAAATCCTGCTCTTCTGTGGTTTCTACTGCTTCAAAATGACATTATGATTTCCTGTTAAGTAGATAATTATTCTGTTTTGCTAGAAATCCTGATCTCTCTATTTTGTAGCAGTCTTTATAATTAGGGTACATATTCTTCCAAAGAATGAGATGTGATGCCCTGCACTGCTTTGGGTCTTGAACTGTGCTTGATTCAACCCTAAACCATTAGTGGAAGCTGACACAGCACGTATCAAAATGCACTGCTGTTGCCAGAAGATTTAGTGGCTGTTAATTTCACTTTTCTCCTTTTTTTCCCCTTTCCTTCCTGTTCTAACAGTTCCAGTTTACTAACAAAGCAAAAATGTAAATAAGCTAGACTCCCCTTTCTCCCCCCATCCCCAATTTTGATCTCACTGGCCAAAGGCTTTTGTCAGCTCTTTCTCCCTTGCGGTGTAAGCAGCAAGTTTTTTTTAATATTAAGAGTTCTGTGAAAGATTGCTGATAGGCCAGGAATCCCTTAACCCATGATGGACAAGCAGATTTTGCACAAGTTAATAAATTCTATTATTTTTAAACCCCTACAGCAGTTTTTATCTATATAGAAGAGAAGCGTATGCTATGCTAATAATGAATAGCAAATGCTGCCTTTAGAAATATGTGAAATTTTTTTTTCACGTGGATCAGTATTTTGACTTCTGCTTGCACAAGTCGGTATTTTGACTTGTGCTTTTAGGACATTCCATGTACTTTCTGAAGAAACAAATTTATTTTCAGTCTTTAAAGCATCAACTACATTGTTGTTTTTATTACAATTGTTTTCTTCTTTCACTGAGGAGCATGGATACAGATGAAGTTACAATTTTCAGAAAGAAATCCATTTGTGGATACTCTGGGTTAGGAGTGTTATTGCCAGTCTTCCTAATTTATGCTAACCAGTCAGTATCCTCCCCTGATTAAAAATACCCCAAATCTTAATTGTGCCACTTATGTGAATCAATGCAGGTAATCCATTCAGTGTTAAACTCTACTCTCTGCAAACCTGGAGGTCTTCCACACCTGTATTGATCAGCTAGCTGGCTTGAATTCCAGAATCCATCAGAATTACAGCATTACAGCCAGCTCTCCAGGCAAAAAAGAGGAGCAAGAGGGAAATGGGATACCCAGTTGGAACAGTAACAGGAAATCTTGTCTTGGTGTGCATGTTAGTCAGTGTGTGTGTGACTAAAATGCTGTGAGAAGAAAACATGAGCAGTACTCTATCACAGTCCAAAGGGACATTGCACTGCAAGAATCTGAATAGGAAGGATGCTTTCTTTCATGCCTTACAAAAGAGAAGCCTACCAATTGAATCAGTTCCCAGAAGATACTACAGTAAAACAATAATTTTACTGTAGATCTTGTTTTGAAAAAGAATTTGGAAAAATCTTTTCCTTGGGATTGAGCTATTCTACATACTTAGTCTGTGAACCACCACTATTTGTATGTTATATGGCATGGACCTCTTTTAAGCATTATTTGAGAGAGAGAAGACTACCATACAAAAGTGATAAACACTGTTTAATGGTCTTTGTGGGTGACACAGACAGTAGGGTCGAGTGCACCCCCAGCGAGTTTGTCAATGACACAAAGCTCTGCAGTGCACTTGACACTGGGAGGGAAGGGATGGCATCCGCAGGGACCTGGACAGGCTTGAGAGGTGGGACTGCGTGAACCTCATGAAGTTCAACAAGGCCAAGTGAAAGGTCCTGCACCTGGGTCTGGGCAATCCCAACAGAGACAGACTGGGCAGAGAATGGATTGATTGAGAGCAGCCCTGAGGAGAAGGACTTGGGGGTGTTGGTGAAGAAGCTCAGCAAGACCTGGCAATGTGCGCTTGCAGCCCAGAGAGCCAACTTTTTGCATCAAAACCAGCGTGGCCAGCAGGGTGAGGGAGGGGATTCTGCCCCTCTGCTCTGCTCTGCTCTGCTCTGCTCTGCTCTGCTCTGCTCTGCTCTGCTCTGCTCTGCTCTGGTGAGACCCTGCCTGAAGTTCTGTATCCAGCTCTGGGGTCCCCAACGCAAGCAGAACCTAAGTTGGAGCAGGTCCAGGGAAGGGCCATGAAGGTGATGAGGAAGCTGGAGCACCTTTTCTAGAAGACAGCTTGAGAGAACTGAGGTTGTTCAGCCTGATGAGGAGAAGGCTCCTTGAAGGCAGGCAGCCTTCCAGCACTTACAGGCGGCTTACAGGCAGACTGGAGAGGAACTGTTTAAAAGGACATGAGTAATAGGTCAAGGGGGAATGGTTTTAAACTAAAAGGAGGTTTATATTAGATATTGGGAAGAAGTTCTTCACTGTAAGGGTAGTGAGGCACTGGAACAGGTTGCCCAGAGAATCTGTCAGTGCCCCATCCCTAGAAGTGTTCCAGGCCAGGTTGGATGAGGCTTTGAGCAACCTGGTCTAGTGGAAGGTGTCCCTGCCCATGACAGGGGGGAGGAAGGTTGGAACCAGATGAACTTTAAGATCGCTTCCAACCCAAACAAATATATGAATCTATGAATTTGTAATACTGTGCTTTTTGTTGAAGTTTTAAGTACCCTAAAGTAAGTGCAAAACAAGAGAGGATTATATCCTTGTAAAATGGATATAATCCCCCTGTCTAGAAAGATTATTTTAACACATCTATCAATGTTTCTCCCTTGGCTTCTCCGGAGGCAAAAATCTTGCAACAGCTTGTTGCAAGGAAGATGCATGCTGTTCATTGGCATCCAGACCAGAAAAAAGCCAAAACACAAAATGCCATTGACGTAGCTATGTTCTTAATCACTTCTTGTGCACAAAATATCTAATCAGCAGTTTTGCAAATCTAGAGTGCTTACAAATAAAATATGTGAATGTTTCACATTGTAGTAGTTTTAAACCCTTTCTTTTGAATGGTTTGAACTACATTTAGAGTGTTTCTGTCTTTTCAAAGGATGAAGAAATAAGCAAATTGTAAAGCACTCTAGCTCAAGGCATTGCTTCTAGCACAGGGAGTGTCTAGCCTGTGATACCTATTAGAATTCAGCCCAGGTCACAACTGATGAATAATCTATTGTTTCAAGGCTTCATGAAATAACTAAATAGTCTCAGTCAGGTTTCATGAGGAGAGCCTATGCTGCAAAAGGCACTATAAAAACTCCTGTCATACTTGCCATGTTGTCAGAGATCAGGGAGGTGTCCTTCTCTGCAGAGGTGGTCTTTCCAGAACAGGTGCAGGAGATGAAAAGAGACAGAGACACGCTGTTCAAGTTCCTCATGTTCAGTTTTCATGACAGAGGGTTTCATATTCCACCAGCACCAACCTGCTGGTTTTTATTGGCCCAAAGTTAAGCATCAGATAGAAAAACAGTAAGTCACACAAAAAAAGGATGCCCCGGGTGGTTATTTTTTATGGGTAGTTTATGGGGTTTAGTCTTAAGTGGTTTCCCTTGTTTAATATCTCATGTGTCAGTGTTTATATTTCACAGTTACACATTGCAGTTTTAGTTTTCAATTGCTGTGTTAAGCCAGTGCCAAACATTTCTGTCCTATGGACTGTTCACCCTGAAGGGTCCTGTGCTGAGAGTTGTCCAGCACCCTCCCACAGATGGCCAGATCAGTGGTGTTCACATCCCCATGGCTGTGCTCTGCCCCATATCTGGTTTGTCCTCTTTGCTGATTCCTGCCAGGCCTGTTTCCACCATCCTGGCAATGGCTGAGCAGCCAGCATGGTGGGCATCTGCTGCTGTGGACACTGTGGCAGCACACGTACACAGGCCACTTCTTGTAGCTCTGTGAGTCACTGCTAGCACCCTGCTGGTACAAATCCATCTAGAGTACGAGGGCTGTTGAAATCCAATTAACATATTTGCATAATTATGCATGTGCTCTGCTTCATGTAACAAAATTCAAATATACTTAACCACAGCAGCCAAGATTGGACAGGTATGTTTCTTGTTAGTTTTAGATGCATGTTTTAAGGCCATCCTTGGACAATTATTGTTTACATTTGATCATTAGCCTATGCATTTCTTTTTTTTCTCAACCCGCTTATGTTTTTGTCAAATTTGAAGTGGCGTGTGCTTGGTTTTGTATATTTGGGGGTTTTTATTCTGTCATTATTTGGCTACACAGATGTAGATTGTCTCTCTTTCTTTGTGTTGGCAAATAGGGCGTTAATTTGCGTTTTATAATAAATTAAAAGGTTGTCTCTCACTCCCTTGTCCCTTGCAATACTAAGCAGTGATTGATGAGCAAATGGGAAAAGTCTCTCACGTCTGCATCAGTGTGTTTTTGTTGTTGTTGACAGATGGTTGTTATACCTAGATAAAATAGAGCATAAATGTCATAAGGTGTTTGGTTTCTGTCATGGGATAGGCTGCTGCAGTTTTCAGTTTTTCAGTGGACTATGTATCACTGCCATGAGAGATATTTAAAGTGGCCTTCATGCTTCATAGTTAGTGTCAGACTAGACTAGACAGATACGTGGTGTGTCCCTCCTTAGAAGAAGGAGTCTGAACAATTGCAAATATGGCTTGAATTAATTCTGTGCCTCAAAAGAACATTTTCACTATCTCCAGATAATAATTTTTTTAAAAATTAATGAAAAGCAAGATATCCTTTCTCCTCCTTAGAGACAAAATTCATGCAGCTTGAACTGTGGCTTGAAAGATTTGAACAGCCCTTTGACAGCATCGCCCTGTAGGTAGATAGGGAAGTCAAATTGCAAAGTGGGTTTTTAGAAAGCAAACACAAAAGAACAATTCACTCCGTTGGCAAGCTTTTCTGTTTGTTCCCCATCTTCAGATAACAGTGGACTCAAATTATTGTGATGTGTTGATTGATTACAGCCGTTAAGTTTCTTAGTAATCAGTTTCATCACTTATTCTCAATTCACGCTTGCACCTTTGATTTCTCTTCCACAACAGGGTGATGTGGGTTGTCGTTGACTAATGAAGAACAGAATTGGTTTCGGCGTGAGACAAACGGAATGCCGACACCAATCCCAAAGTGCATTAATCTTTAATAATCCACATCTGCATGTTTATAAATGATATAACCAGGAGTTGCTAATGTTAATACTCCCCCTTCCAAACAGAAGCTGACATAGGAGTTGGTGTTTGCAAACTGCATGAGAGGCACGTGGCCGTGCGTGGTGCGTGTGACCTTGTGGAGGGAGCTCGCCAGATGAAAGTTCTTGGTTGATTAAAAATACATGAAGAATTGCTTCGCTTCCGCACCGGTCTTTGGAGCTTATCGTTGGCGGGCAAGATGAAATATGGCATGATAGATCTTGTCTTCTAGGGAGATCAGACCCACCAAATGGTTTTTGGAAGCAGGTTTGCCTCAAGGTGCTTTTATCCTTTATGCATTCAGCTTGCCCTTTTCTCCCTCATCCCTGAGAACTGCTGAGACCAGGGCTGTGTAATATGCAATATAACACAATAAGAAAAACTAGATTAGCTGAGGGTTTGTTTCTTTTGAGGGTAGTATTAGTGAGAGCACATACATTTTGCTACTAAAATGCTCTTTAATCAGAGACAGTGATCTAGTATGAGGAGTAGCAGGCAGGACTAGTTAAATAGCTCATTGCCACATAGCGCTGCTCCAGTTTCCCTGCTTGCTAGACTTGAGAGAGCCGAGAGGAGCAGGGAGAACTCAAACTCCATTGTTGATGGTCTTCCAAGTTAATGCTGCCTGATTCTGAGAAATTCTTAAACTTACGTGGATCAAGGGAGAAGAAATATGGATAAGAAACAGCAATTTCACATCACATTCACCCTTTCTTTTGTATCTTGCATGTTTTCACACTGCAGATATCGTAAGTGAAAATTGATCTGTGGTTTGGTTAAAATTTGGCAATGTTAAAGTTAGGAGTTAAGGTTTTTATTAGGTGGCAAATTTTTGGAAATGTATGTCTGCTACATCTGTTGTGCTTCTCAGGCTCTTGAATGCAGGTGACACAATAAGGAACAGCTTAAGAGAAAAAATCTCCTCCTAGTTATAAATACAGACTAGAGAATGAGCACTGATAATGAAAAATTCTTCCTTTTGGAACTTGGTTTAAATCCCTAAATAGAATTCTGAGGTTTTAAGTTTCAGGTGTGTGGCAGGGTAGGTTTCATTTCTGGAAGGAAGAAATGAGCAAAATAGAAGAAAGAAATACTACCCTCTCCTTTGTTAGGAGATTTTAGATATTTAGCACTTGCATCAATTACAGTTTATATTCTGTTTAATTGACATTTTAAAAAAATTTTGAGAATGTTTTTTCTCTAGCTGAAGGATACGCTTTTTGCATTACATGTAATTACTACAAACATGTAATGATGTGTCCTAAGTAATTACAGATTACTAAATCCATGCTAGCCTTTACAATCTTCTACTTCGGTCCAAATGCAAGCAAAACTACCATTTTTATGGAAGGATTAAAAGGACAGAATAAGAAACACAGTATGACTACAGGGTCTGGATCATTCCCTAAAGAACATAGGCACTTTTTTCAAAAATACAAGAAAATACAATTTTCAAAATCTTAAAGCAATTCAGAGGCCCTGTAGAGGTGTGAGAGAAAGTGCTGGCAGGCTGTGGCTGCAGCCTCTCCCAACCCCTCTCATCCCAATTCATGCCATCACTTTGGAGGGACGCAGTGACAGAGTGCAAAACATGTGGAGGGGTGGTTAAACGAGACTTTAGAGGGGGAAAAAAGAAATTAAGTCAGTGGCTGCACTTTGAAGAGGTCTGTCTAGTGCAGAGCAGCGAGCGAGTGGGGAAGAAAGGAGCAAGCACCTCATCTAATCTTTCTTCTGGGGACCCAGGTGGACAAATTGGCAACCCTGTTCACAGCCTCCCCCCAACCCCCTTTGTAGCATAAGAACTGCTAATCGGATCCATGCTGCTGCAACTGTGGTTAGTTATTAACAGAATAAAAGCAGATTTCTTCAAAAGAACGGGTTGGGGAAAACGGCTCTACAAAATTGCAAGGTTGTTAGAATCTTAAATGCACAGCAGTCGGTTTTTCCCTATTCTGAATTAGGCGATGAATACGGCCTTTCATCTGTCACTGTGCCCATTTCTTCAGAAGGCAGCCAAACATTAGGCTTCTCAAAAAAAAAAAAAAAAAAAAAAAAAAAAATTGAAAGAGGAAAAATATTGGGGAACAGGAAGAATAGGAAAACGAGAAGGAGAAATCAGGTTTTGTTTTTATTAATTTGGCCTGGTGAGAGAAATATGAGCTTGCCTGCTCTATTCAGTTCCTGCACGCCAGCCGCTGTGAACCACCGTTTCTGAATGTGGGGATTAGAAAAGATTTAACTGGTTGCTATCCTGGGCTGCACCATTCTAGACAGGCCTCCAGCAGAAATATCCTTGGCTGGAAATTCTCCTGAGCTTAATGGATATAATGCATTAAATAGATGTGGAGTTAGGCAGAGGTGAAAGCAGAAAGAATTTGATTCCCCCAAATGAAACTTCTCGTAACTACAAAGTGAAATCACAGGTCTGGGATGGGTGTTACTGAGGATAGAGAAACAGTGATTCCTAGATTTAGACTGACTTATGCCTTTGCTTATGCAAGTAATTAAATGATGCATCCTTAATTTTGAGGAGCTCTACTGCCCTCCTGGTTTGCAGCAGAATTTTGGAATTTGTTGGAAAGGAATAGTCCTCAGGCAGGCAGGTGCTTGCTCTGACCTACTGGAAAGCCACTCATTATTTGGGTGAGTTGCATTCTTCTGAAGATTCCCATTGACAGCTTGTTTTGGGCTTATTTCCAAAATCTCAGGACAAAGTGCTTCACTTTGGTCCAAACACAGGGATGACTTCTGGATGGGGCATGGATGAAATAGACCTACTTGGCAGTGCCTGCTGCTGCTCTCCCTTCCCCTCCAGAGCAAAAAGAGCTTTGGCCTTGGAGGGCAATATGTTTTCTTTCTGCCCCTTGCCACCAAGACCGTTGTCAATTCAGTCAGTACTAACAATTATTTCACTTCATACTCCTGAGTATTTGTTGCAGTCTTCATACCTTACTCAGAGGTTACACAACCTGGGAATAAATCTTGGTTGTCTAATTTGACAGACCCCAGTTTCAGCTACTTAATTCTTCTTTTTTGAAGTCCATAATATAATGAATTATTCTGTAGTACAGGTGACATTTGGATGGTGTTCCATAAGTAATACCTTGGGACTACACGCTGAGTAATGAGGATGAAACAAAATATTGAGTAGCTACCTCATCTGGTCAGTGTCAACTTTGCTTTGAATTAAATGTTATACCGTGTCAAACAAGTAGCTTCTGCTCATGAAATTAAGATGTTTATGCTTTTGTGTTTGTGTGGAGAAAAGTCAGAGCTGGGGTTGTCCAGGCCCCTTTGTTCATTGTTCCATTTTTTAATGCAGCTTTGAGGGCAATTTAGCACTTAAGTAACAGTGATTTCTTTGAAACTCGCCCAGAATCCCATTCTTGATTTGGTGAATGTGACATAGCTAGGAAAAAGAAGGTGAGAGTGTAACTTACATGTGCTGGTAGTCTGAGAATTTTACACTTTCATGGGAAGCAAAGTGGAGGTTTTTACTTCTTTTTCATTTTTTGTGGATTGTGATACTCACATATATTAGGGAATCATGTGTCTTTGAAGCACGGTACATTTGTTTTAAGAGGTAATATGGAAAATCAGGGCTAAGCCTGACAACAATCTTGATAACACTTTATGATGTAGAGCATCCATAAATCTGGCATAAGTTGATAAGCTTTTAGTTTAGAAGCATGTACAGAAGCTTTGTGCTGCTGCAATGGAACAAACCAGCTTCTTGCAGTCTCACCTTCAGTGAGCTTCTCAGCCAGCCACCAAAAGCATTCCAAGGCAGGAGGGTTCTGGGTTTGGTCCCAAGTTCCTGGGTCAGGGAGGTGGAAGTTGTCTTGGTATGCAGGCTGCAGTGGATTACCAGTGTTGTAAGGGGTTATTAGCTGCATTAGCTGCATTGTGGTGCTGAGCAGAGCCAGAAGGCTTGGTCTGAGTGTGTTTCACTCTGCATTATCTGAGAGGGTCCTCATGTCTCAGGCCTTTTAAAATATCTGCACTCAGATTGCTGCATAGATAGGAGGAAGGTTTTAATATTTTGCACGTCTTAATTTGAGAGGCTATGCAGACAACCCTTGCTTTTTACTTGAATGAATAAGTAATTTTAAAAATACTGTTGATACAACAGGAAGCTTGGCTACAATGCATAAATTAAGGAATAAAATAATCTTTATTCTTAAGGGGTCATAGGCTTTATAAGATGAAAGAGATAACACAAAACACATGACCAGTTTCCCTTTATGCTACCCATAGAAAGATTTCTTTCCTTTGAGGTCATTTGCACCGCACTTCCAATTTCCTGAAAAGCTCATTTGAAACACTCCCATATAGAAGCCTACTTATGTTCTTTCATTTCTGATGTAGGGATCCAAGACCTGGAATGTCTCTTCTGGTCTGTGTGCCTTTTTTGTAACATTGACTGTGTGATGATTATCCTGTTATTTTATCACATTTCTTCTTAATCACTAGATTTTCAGGACCTCATTATTCCTAAAACAAAGTTGTTTCAAGTTACAGTAATGGCTTGATTATCCTCCTAAACATCATCATGCTCTTTTTCCTGCTTGATATTTAGCCTCAAATATATTTTTAGAAAGAAGTCACAAAATTCCAGCTCTAGTTTTTGTCATACTAAATAATACACTTTGAGCTTCCTGTCATTTCATGCTGGTAGCTGGTTCCCATTCCAGTTTGCATTAGGCTTTCTGGGTTTGTCTCTATGAAGGCTCACCAGTGACACATCAGCAGTGATGTTGTGTTGTCTTGCCTCTGCTGTAAACAATCTTCCTATTTTATCCTACTGATAAAATTGTTTCTTTGGGTGTGCATGACATGGTTAGTTATGGCTGTTTATAGGCTATGGCCATTTTAGGTCAACAGATATGGTCAGATTTTTCCTTCCTTTTCTCCTCCCACGTCTACCTGATAACGTACAGCTCTTCAGTTATAAAAGGCCTGGTTCCGATCCATGTATATAAACGCTTGCATTTTTAATACTCCAAGCCAAAAGGTAGTCCCAAGAGTTTCTGAGGGAGCATTTTGATCATCTTTTGTATTGACTAATATTCCCTACTTTGTGATCAGTCAATGCCATTAATCCAGTTATAGCTCTCAATTCCTAAATTAGATTGGCAGTTGTCCCAAAGACAACCCACAAGATGTGTAACTTCTGCCTTTCCTTCAGCCTTTCCTTCAGCCTTTCCTTCAGCCTACTGTTCCGTTTTCAACACAGGCTGTGATCAGTCCCCCACTCTCCAGTTCCTCATGCATCTCAAAATTCTTGTGCTTATATCCCTCCTTCCCCCCTTAACTGGTTATTTCCCAGAGGGAACCTGTTATCACCAAAGTGTTTTCTTCACTCAATTTTTCAGGCGTAATTCTGGGAGATATTGTCCAGCTGGTAGAGGGTGTCACAGCTGAGCATCCTCAGTATCATTACAGTGATGGAGCAGAGAGCCCTCAGCACGTTTCAAAGCATTGCTGATGTGGACTGTAAGGACCCCTCCTCAGCTGAATATCAAAGATCTGCTCTTGCTTGCTATGTTGGCCCTAAGGAATTGACTTTTTGCAGTTTAACTGCGTGGCTGTAGCCATAATGCAGTTGCTATTTAGTACTTTTCTCAGTCCATCTTTGCCAAACGTATGCAGTCTCTCCTGATTCCATTTGAAGGGAAGATTTTCAAAGTGAAAAGCATTTGACATAATTTTAAAAATTGAAAACCCGCTTACATATATAGTATTATCCATTTTTAAATTCCCTTACCCCTTCAGCTGACTTTTTTAATACTAAATAGCAGATACTATATTAGGTAGACTGGTGGTTTCAGTAATTTGAACAACTAATTTTACCAGATAGCTATATAAATTTGAATAGCATTTTGCTCCGCTGTTAAATATAGGGGAAAGAACTAGCATGGCAGCTTCTATCCTTTTAACATGCATTATTGCATTTTCTGTGGTTTTGCATAATAGTAGTATTGTGAAGCATCTGTAGTATTCTAGTACTTTGCATACATTTTGGCAGGTGGGGTATCTCACCAATGTGGCAACAGTGGTATACAAAACATGGGAAAAAGTCATCCCTGTTTAAACTTCCTTCTGTGTATCACTGGGTCAAAGGAGGCAGTAGTCTGTCAGTAAAAAAAAAAAAAAAAAAAAAAAAAAACACTGGATTTTTTTCTCTCTTAAATAGCTGTGGAAGTTATGTTAAAAACTAAAGACGGTTGTTCTACTTCTTTTGTAGAAGTTTTCCTTCCCTAATAAAATAGAAAAGTCTGTTCATGTATTATTTAGTGTCTTCCAAGAAACACAACTGCAATACTGGTTGAAAGAGAAAAGGATTACTATCGTTTAAAGAAAAGAAATGGAAAATCTTTAAGGTCATTTCTTTTCGTGACAAAGAAACTTTAAAAGCATGGCAGACAGGATCTTCAAAGGTTTTAAAGGCCTGTCATCAGCTCCCAATCAATAGGAGTCAGATACCCAAATTAAGAGTTCAGTTCAAGTCTTCAAAGGTATTTGGGTGCTTAACCTCCTTTTACCTTTCACATCACTTCTAAGAACAAAATGGCAGCTCGATTGAAAACATTTTGATGCAGTACCTTCATGTCCAGCACCTGGATAATCTGTAGCACCCACTGATTAGTCTAGTGGATACTTCTCTTGAAAGTTTGTTACTTGTTAGAATATGTGCAGAGTTCGTCACGTTTATGAAATCGTTTTTCTTTCTGAAACGAAACTTTTTCTTTACAGTTTATTCAATAAGGAAGAAAATCAGAAGTACACTGAAAAAAATTGCTTTAATGCTTGCAGAGACTGATAATTCTAGTGAATATGCAAAACTTCAGAGTCTCTATTGACTGAGGATGTGGAGGGAACCGATTTCTTTGTAAAAGTTGTACACGTACTGTTCTGCACTTTACTGGTCTGTGATTGAACATTTGGTTGTGTGGAATAAGGCATCAGCCAGGTAACTGATGTTACTATCAATGTAAAAAAAAAACCAGACACCATCTATAATATGCAAAATATGTTGCCTGTCATAGATATTCTCTGCACTATATAGCTTCTCTCAAACTTGCCAAGCGTCCACCTAAAGGAGGATCCTGCTGAGAGCTGTGCCGTGCAGTCAGAACCATCCCTGCTTTATTATTTATTTTTTTTAAGTGTTTGTAGAAATCTTAGATAGTTCCCTTTTACTTGAAGTGCTCTCTCTGATAGCGGTGCCTGGGGCATACACAGTGGAAGTGGCAGTGCCCTGTGTTAACATGGAAATGCTGATTGTTTACAGTCTTGAGTTACTGAATCCTTCCTGTCAAGCCGAAAGCTTTCATTATAATGCAGGCACTTACCATCTCCACAGCCTGCTCTTGAGTGACATCAAAACATAAGCTGGAATTTGTCATTATTATTGTCATATGCCTCAGAGTTTGTGAATGGGCCGTGAAACCCAAAGCCTTGGGCGCTGAGTGGCATGTTTGGTCTTTTGGAGGAACAATTCTGCCTCTGGTCCAGCATTTGCATCTCTGAGACAGTTGTCACAGCTGCTCCCGGTAATGTTGACTGTCATGTTTTTAGTGCAAAAGCACCTCATCTGAATAGCCAGGCAGCGGCTGCACTCCACATTTTACAGATTTTCTCTTTGTTCTGTGTCAGTCTGGCCTTTCTTCTGAGTTGGTGCTGAGAACTGGTGGCTTTGTGGCGGGAAGTGGGTGGGGCAGAGCAGACACTTTTGCTTTCCTGCGTTTATGTCCAGCTCAGGCCCTTGGTGGCTGTAAAGGGCAGCCCCTGCTGCCCTGCTGTCAACCTGGCTCCCAGTGCCAGGACCATCCCCAGGATTCTTGCTCCTGCCACTGCACAGGGGCAGCTGCTGAGCAGGAGGAAATGAGTCTCAGCAGGCACAAATCTATTGCCTGTTTTTATTCTTTCCATTTCTTTCAAATGGAAAACAATCTGAACAGTTTCTGAGCATGAGGGATATAATTCTGTCTGCTGCTATTTATGCCATGCTCATCGCTACAAGTGTCTAACTGCTTAAAGTATATATCTGCTGCCTAACCTGAGGTGATCTTCAAGCCTCTTGGGCTGTCATGGGCAGGCATGTCTCAGACCTAGAGCAAAGAGGAGTCCTAGGGGATGTCCAGGTCTCATTCTTCCTCCTCCTCAGGCTGGGGCAGGTTGACTCTTAAGCTCGAGGTCCCTGGGGCATTGGGCGGGTGGTAAGACGGACCTCTCCGCTTGACATGGTGTTGAATGGTGACCCAGAGAAGCGACTTGCGTCAGTGCAATAAGCATCTGCCTTATTATCCATTAACACTGAAAGGGTACGTTTTGTGTTCTGAGCCTCTGGGAGTGCTCTGCTTGTTTGGGTGGATAGATAGCAGTGGATGTCTTTTGAACAAGGTCGTAAAAATGGATGTGCCTGTTCTGGCTAGTTATTTTAATGAATAACTTCCCTTTGCTTTTATTTGAATAATAAGATAGCCCTTTTCTGTCTGATTTCTTTCAAACATTCACTTTCACCACATGTGCCTACATGTTATTCTTTATTCCCATATTCTACATGGACATTCAAACAATATTAAAACCACTGATTCATTGAAATACTTTTTAAACTGTTGTTGTTAGTCATTTTTGTATTGACCGAATTTTTCATTGGTAATATTGTTGGCAGCAGTCCATGTCTGCCTGGCTGGAGGCCAGTTTAAGCTAGGCAGGATGAGCCCTATTGTTCAGCAGACTTGGATTTTGTTAAACTCCCTAACAGAAATATGTGTCAGGAGATTTGCAGCTATAAATTGGATCATGTTGGTGAGGTTGGGAACTCACTCAGTGCGAAATTGAACATTTCACCATGCCTGTTGCTAAATGTGTTTGTGCATGTTTCCTCCATGGGTTTCAAAAAATAAAAGGAAAAAAAAAAAAAAAGAAGAAAAATGTATGAAAAAAGCTAGACCTGTTGAGCTCTGTCTTTACCTTATACAGCTGGTACTTTCTTTGATTTTGAGTGGTTGAAAAATGCAGCAATGCTTGGTTTTGTGCACTGAAATGCTAAAAGCAAGTGTGTTTTCCTTTTTCTCTCTGTGTGTTACAGGCAGTCAGATGCCACCACAGCCTCCTGGCAGCCAGTCAGAATCCAGCTCCCACCCTGCCTTGAGCCAGTCACCAATGCCACAGGACCGAGGTTTGTTAGGTGTTGGGGACTTTTCAGTTGGTGCCAAATGCAGCCTTCATTTTAAGTTGCACATTAGCACTGTGAGATTTCCTGGTATTTCTTTTCTTTTCCCAGGGAAAATAATGACAGTCTTCATGGTAAAAGGCTTGGGGGGTTTCCATCTCCGGGGAAGGAGCAACTGAATAGCAGGTTTTACCAAACTATAATTGAAAACAAGGTTTTCTCAAAATACAGTGAATGCCCAGGGTACAAAGGCAGTTTTTGTAAATACTTGAGTCATGTCCTGGAGAATACAGCTCTTCGTTGTCTATCTTGGAATTAAGATGTAGGGAAAGAGTGCTAACTAGGAGCAGTTTTGCTACTGTTCTTAAAATTGTCATCTTTAATATCTTCGCATGGACACAATAGTCCTCTAGCCAGTTCTAGGATAAAAATATCTTTAAATATAAAGGGAAATCAAATATTTAGGTCAAATGGTTCAAACATTTGGAAATCTTGCTATGGAAAACCTTGCAGGCAAGAGCACTGTTTTAAAAGGGTGCTCCCTACCGTATGCTCACAAAAATAAGCAGAGCATTTTTAAGTTAGTTACCTTTTATAAACTTTAGGCCCTTTTTCCTTTCACCTCCTTTCCCCCTAGCCCATGGAAGATAGTTGTCACAGCTTTTGTGTGGCCATACGTGCAATCAACTGCTGTAAACTGGGCATCCTGTCCGTGCAGTGGTTAACATGTGCCAGTGACAGGCTTGCAAAACAGACACATGATAACTGTGATAAACATGGAGTTATTTATGAAATGCCCCTCCTAAAATGTCTTGCTTCCAGAAATATCCCAAGTAGCACCATATGGGGATACCATAAATACTAGAAGTTTTCTCACAGTGAAACAAGTTGAACTCACAGAATGACAAATTTCTGGGATAGCATCCAGGAGGAGCTAAGAGAGCTCACAAAGAAGAGCAGAGAGTCTTAATTTTTGCTATTTTTCTAGGTTGAATGTCTCCTCCTCCCGGAATGCTGATTAATGAGAACATGAAATACAGAATTCCATGCTCATTTGTTTTGTTTCCTTTTCAGTCATTCTTTTTACTCAGTTGTTCGTGCAGGGACTTATTTTCCCATTAAAAAAAAATGAGAATAATGTACCTGTTTGGTGACAAAAAGAATGGCCTCAGTGCCCAATACAAATATATGATGCTTTGTGGGATAGAAATGTCAGAGTGCAGCAGGAATGGATCAGATGGAGGCTTTGAAGACCCAAACATCTCAGAAAGATATGTGCCTTTCCTGTCACAACTGGGTCTTGGCATAAAATGCTATAGTGCCCAATAATAATTATTTCTGCAGTGTGTGTTCCTCACCTGGCTTTGGGGGACAGGTTGTGCAGGTCTGACAGGGCTGGAAAGGTGGAACCTCTCTGTTCTGCTGTAGAACAGAACTGGGGTTCACTGTATGGTCAGGAGAGGCAGACAGATATTCAGAAGTAAAACAGAATACAGCTGCCATAATTGGGAAGTCAAGTAAGTAACAGTGAGAGAACTAAAATTTGCAGGTTGATTTAGTTTGTTCTTTCCTCTCTGCAGTGAGAATTGTAGGTGTGTTCTTAGAGAAAATGTGTTTAGGAGTGTTGCAGGTTTTGCACACTTCATATGCAGAATCTGGTGTAGTATACATGATCCTTGTGACCCAGCTTGTACAAGATGTCCATTTGTTTCATGGAGGAGATTTAAAATTTGTAACTAGCTAGGTCATATTGATTTTGCAGAACATGTTCCCCAAAGCTTCTCTAAAGTCTGTGCTGTACACGCATAAACATGCATGCATTCCCTTTTGTGCCCTGTCATTGATTAGAGGCTCCTTTGAAATGGAAAACTTCACCTTTTAAAAAGGCTGTTACATTAGTTGATTCCTTTGCTTGCTTGAACTGGTTTCCACAGAACTTGAAGAAAGAAGGAGGGGGAATGATGGGGACTCAAAGGGAAGGTGCTTGTCATTTACTGATAAAAACCTGAGCAGAAAATCGTTGCCGCTAAGGACACCTGATCCTTGGGCATCTCTTACAGTAATTCAAACTCTCGGCTTACTGATACACTTTCTCCAAAAAAAGAGAAAAAAAAAGTAGGGGAAAATGAAAGCAAAAACCCCAGAGACCCTCCATAGGATAAGGTAATGTTGTTTGTTTTCACACTTTGTCTAGCATTTCTTTCCTTGTTTAGAGGGAGAATTGGATGACCAAAAGACTACTAATCATTGCTTGAGCAGAATCCTCTGCTCTCAATACTTGAAAAAAAAAAAGTTATTTACCAGCTATCCTGAAGATTACCCAATGGGTGGAGTCTGAGCTGCAGCACTTTTCGATACTATCTTGAACCATTTAGTTTACACTTACTTATTCTATTGTTTAAGTATTTGATTATATTTTATCGTGCTTTCCATGGTTACTCATCACCCTTCTGGGATTTTTATGTTTGTCTGCCTATATCCCCTGTCTCACAATGCAACGTGAAGCAGTGACCACATTTTTACATGCACATTCTGTGTGTAAAAGCAGGGGAGTGGTAATGTAGTACATATATAGCGTAATAGGAGTTTCTTGGGGGATTGGATTTTTTTTGTGCTCCTCAGCTTTCTTTTTGTATAGCTTATTTCATACTTTTTGTAATAAGCATTAAAATGCTTACTTCTAAAAAATAATTTTTATTTTTTTCGTGACCTGCTCAGTGTAAATGAAACCTGCTTTCTAGTCACTTCCATTCTTGTCCCACAACTGGTAACTGGCCACTACTGTTTGATGCCCAACCAGTGAAATGGTTTTAGTTCTACCAACACACATTGTCTACCTAAGAAACAAGAAACTGCATTTATTTTATGTACGTAACCTATTTCTTAGCTCATGTGACTTGGAAAGCAGTGGCACTTGAAGCAAAGTCCCATTCATTGTAAAGAACTGCAGGAGCTGGGCAGCTGTGGACACAGACTGGTGTCAGAAGTCTCTTGGAGAAGCAAGAGTGTGTTTAACTGCTGCTGAATCCCAACAATTACCATTATTTGGGGTTACCGTGACAGTGTAGTCGTGACTAACTGAGGTAGTCATCGAAACTTGCTGGTTTTGGGAGGAAGGAGGATGTGCATCTTGCTCTCCATTTCTAATAGATATACTCCAGACTGTCCTTTACGTGATCAAAAGTAGGGGTTTGATATTTTGTGTTTAGTGAAGTCAAAGCTCCTTATAAACTCTTTTTGCATCAACCCCAGAGGTAGGGCAGCAGTAATACCCCAGCTGTCACAATCATTCAGCAAATACTTGAGGTACACAGCCACTTGAGTTCCCTGTGTTCAGCTATATCTACTTATTTGTTTGTGTTTCGGAAGCTGTACTTTGAGGATGTCCTTAGTAGCCAGAACTGCTCAATGATTGAGAAGGTACTTCTGGGGATCAAATAGAAGCCCGGCACATCCCAATTGACCCTCGAAACTGGTTTCCTGAAGCTGCAGCCTGAAAAAGAAACCTTTATCCTGGCCATTAGCTTATACTCTCATTCTTACTTTTGTAAACTAATGGAGATTTCTGTCTGCTTATATGAACACTAACCTGTGCAAGCACTGCTAGGAAAGTATTTGTCATAATAATGTTGAAATAGGCACTTTTAGGCCTGCAGGAATGAAGGGTTCCTTAATTCTGAAAAAGCTTAGAAAACTTACCTGCTTTTAAATAGTGTTTTCATGCCTATGCAGTTGGCTATGTAGATGTCAGGTTTCAGTCTTATATTAAAGCAGTGAATCGGGAGCTCCTGAAAACTATTGAATTTAATGAAAACAGTTAATGACTTCACATTATCACTCTAGCAAGCACTCTCATAATGGGGATACTTAAAGAAGCCTTATTTATTAGTGCAAATGTATATGGGTCAGAATTAATTTTTAAAAAATCTTTAATTGTTTTCCCCTTATAATTTTCACAGCGGTACATAGTTAAATATTCATGATAATGCTGATGATATGCTAAAGGTCTGAAATAGATCTGGAGTCTCAAAATCAACACAGGTTATTTAACCCTTTTCATCTAATGCACCATTGGGGACTTGCGGAGTGAAATCCCAGAGCACTGGAATAATTAGAAGATAGTAATGAGGATTTAATTAGTCCTTGAGATATGCTGAAATAGGACCACTGAGAACTTTTCTTTTTGGACATGGATTGCAAGCAGAATTGATGCCGTTGCAGCTGCTGTGATGTGCTGGAAAATGTATTCCATTGCTGGAGGCAGTTTCATGGCAGCATTCTGTGCCTGTCAGATCTATGTGGACAGTGCCGGGAGTAATCACCTCCAAAATTGTTGAATAGAAGTTGCAGCCTTCTCCATCACCTTCTTCTAGCACCTTTTCATTTTTTTCTTTTTTGTGTCATTCTTTCTGTTCTGCCTTTATTTCGTTCCATTGTTGACATCCAGCTTTTGAGGAGTGTTGTACAGTTGTGTGCTCTATTAAAAACATGTCACGGTCAGGGACAAGGAGTAAGAAACTGCATGCACTTAAGAGTACAGGTGTAACACTAAGCAAAATTTGGATCTTTTTGACACTACTGCTTGTAAGGTTTATCCTCAGATCTTGTCCTTATTTAGTATTAGATCTTCACAGAAGTGATATTTATCAGTAGCTGCAATGTAGTAAATTTAAATAGCTTTTTTGGCAGTCAAGATGTTATCCAATAAGAGGTTGTAACAGATGGGATGTGATCAGGCATTTTGATGTTCTCTTTGTGCTTCCCTACAAACACTAAGTAGCAACTGAATTCCTGTAACTAAAATTTCCTAATTTACCCATTAGATTTCATACAGGTATTTTCCTCCCCTTTAACTGTTTTCTGGGCATACTTATTTGTACACAGTCATTACATAAATTCCACTGTCATGCATTTTCTTCTAACGAAATATAAATGTTTTTGCTTGTGTGGAAGACGCAGAATACCAATCAGGTATTTTGCACCTACAATTCCTGATCAGATTTATGGCTTAATACTGACATTGAATGGTAAGAGATTCTTTTCCCTGAAATCTATTTTCTTCTTAGGAAGAGAAACCAGAAGGAAGAAAATAGATCAAAGAATTCTTATTGCAACAAAAAAGATACAGTAGTTTGCTTTTAGATCTTTAAAAGACTTTTTCCCTGAGAATACGTTTTTTTGCTCTCATTTGGGGATTTGGGATCTATTCAGAGCACTGAGGAGCTAGAGAATAAAATGATTCTTGTCATTAACATTCTTCTGCTTGCCATGTTAACGATGACACCACTTAAGGTTAAATCAGACTTGGTAATAAGTTTACTTGATGTAGACTGAAGTGTTTCAGGCTCTTAAAGAAAGATGCTTGAGACATGCATAGAGTGCAAAGCCACAGGTATGTTTGAGTGCCTCTTCTGCACACAGCGTTCTCCAAGTGGGTCAGTGCAGGGGAGCTGAGCTCCGTCTGGTATGCAGGAACACTCTGCCAGGCTGGGTGGAAATCGTGCCCAGAAAACTGGGCTTAGAGGAACTGTGCCCTCAACAAGCAGAAAAAGTGCATCACATAAGGAGGAAAAGCAGGTTATAGTTGAAGCTGTCACACTAGCTCTCTAAAACATCCCTTTTTTATCTCGAGGCATGTGATGGAGTAGGAACATGATGCATAGGAGTACACGGAGCAGGTCTGTATGTGAAGGCAGAGCCATGCAGTAGAGCCAAGCACTAAGCTTTTTTGATGACTCAAAAAGCTACATTACTTTCTCAAATTAGTGAGTGCTAAATTTATCAGCAGTCTTTTTAAAAGATCAGAACATCATTCGTTTTTACCTCTGTATTTTTAATTGGACTGTAAAAGTGGAAGTGCACTGAAATGTAGTGTCAGTGTGATAAGCAGGTTTTTTAAATGTGTACATGCTGTTTTTCTTTGCTATTTTGATTAGCAATGCATGGCAAAGAAAAACTTACAGTATGTCTACTTTGATTAGTAATCAGCATCACTGGCATGAAAAGTTACTATTTTCCTCTCTGAGCTATGGACTGCATAGTTTCGTGTCTTTGTCTCTCAGGTGTTTCAGGAAAATCTGCTTTTCTTGCCCAGAAGTATTAGAAACTATGTTACTCTGCCAAAACAGGTTAATTCTTAAAGAAGTCCATCGCCATTTCAGGATGCTGGTTCCAGACTGTACTTGGATTTCAGACATACACCAGCCAGTCTCAGCTTTAGGTTGATCTGATTAGTTGTGGCCTATACTAAATATACAGCAGGCCATCTGCAAGAAGAATCAAAGGACAAAAGGGTATGATTTATATACAATAAGCCACGCTCTGGGAGACAGCAAAACTGCAGAAGTAGGATGTGAAGTAGGTAATAGCATCTGAACAATCAAAACCCAGAGTCAGGCCTCAACAAATAAATTTTGTATACTAGCAGCTGGTCATTGCACTCTTCTGGCTGATATTAAATCTTGTTATACTTGGAGATGAATCTTTATTTCATTTTTTAAACTAAACTGGGGATTCTCTTTTTGAGATTAGGGAGCAGAATTGACTTATTCTGAGAGAGTTTATATAGTTGCCTGCAGAGAGACTTCTCAATAGAAAAGTTTCCACTGACTTCATTAGGCAGCCATCAAATTCCCTGCCTCTGGGCTCAGGGAGCAAGATAAGCTACAGCAGTTACTGATGGAGAACTTGACAGAGTGACAGTCAATGTTGCTGTCACATGCTTGATGTAAAGTTACTGGGTATGATTCCTGTCCCTGGGAGAGCTTCCCATCGTGGCCTAAAACTGGGAGCTGCCAGTGGTCTGCCTGTTCAACAGCACCGTGGTTGTCAGGACACTCTACTTCCTCAGTACCTAAGTTAACCTTCTTATGAGGCTTCTGTAAAGATAAGCAACCTCGGATCTTTATGTCTGTTTAAATTAATATACAGGACAGTGAGTTGAAATCTATATAATGTGTATATTAATAGAGCTAACACTAGATAGTTCCTGCCATCCCAATGGATCCCAAAAGAATAAACACCCATCAGGGAACAGCTGCAAATCAAGGAAAGGAAAAAATCAGTCCAATCGTAAATCATGGTAAAAATAAGACTGAGGCAAAGGCACTTTGGGACTGAGGACAGCACATGGATTTTGTGTTTTTGAAAGAAACACTATTTACTTTACATGCATTCAACATCACGTATATTTTAGTATTGTCCACAAAATAAATATAGTGATATTCAATATATTTACTTCATGAAAAGGAAGATTGAGTTGATTCAGGGAATTTTGAACAGCAGTCTCTAGGGAGGGTAAAATTTTGAAACCTGGAGTTTAGACCATTAAGCCTGCAGGCTTTGCACATTGCACATTATAAAATGCTGTTCCTTCCTCGCTCTCCTCCATGATTTTCCTAAGTGTGCACGTTATTAGCAAAACTTAGACAAATGTTGATTGTGCAAAGCAGACAGACTCCTCAGGTTTTTCATGTTGCTTCTGAGATTAATTCCAGCATCTCAAGCTACCTACTGAAATCCAGGATTCCCTTTGGGGGCAGCTGGGAGGGCAGGGTGTGAGCTTTTGTGCTGCAAGTCACTGTGACCCTGGTTTTTCAAGCACTATAGTAAAAGCATCTTGTGTAAGGTATATTACAGTAACAAATTATGTGTAAAATGGTGGATGAGCAATGTGTTTTTTGTTTAGTCTGTGCATGAACATCTCCACAAATGTCTTTCCTTCTTTGTCCTCAGTATACCACTTAAAATTTGCATCAGAGAGCATTATGCAAGGTTTGCATTAGGAAAGGTTGGATATTTCTTCCCCGGCTACCATCTGGGTAATCTGTCTGATCCATCCCCAGATTCTAATTTATCAATGATAGATTATATGAATTTCAAGGCTAGGCAGTAGCAGAGGGAGGTTTAGGGGTGGGAAAAATTTAAACATTATTGCATGCTATACATAGACTGGGTTTTGTAATATCAGAGAGAGAAGCAGAGGAGATTCAGCCAGTTAACCTAATAGCACAGCTGGTAAAACACTAGGGGGTCCGGGTTAAAACCTTAGCTAGGTCATTAGTTTCCATCTTCCCCAAAGCTATTCACATTGTGAAGAGAAGCAGTCAGACAAATAAACAGTGAGGAAACTGTAAGATAGATATTAAAGCATAATAAGAAAATAATTTTAAAGAAAAATGAAACCAGTCCAGCACTTTTTCTTAAACAGAACATTGGTCTTTTTGTGGAAACGAGAAATACTGCAGTGATCTTTGCAGGAAATCCTAATTTTGCTATGGTGATATTTTCCTTTACTGCTGTTTCACATAAGCAAAGAAACATTCTTTGTTGAATGGGTGTGAAGAAATGTGGTGGTTGTACTGCAGATGTTAGCAGATGCCATTGTGAAAATAAATTGTCCAGATACCAAAGGGAAATAATGTCACTGTTACTCTAGCCTAGAGAACTGCAGATGGTTTTAGTGGTGCTCTGATGGACTTGGAGAAGCTGGCAAGCTTTATGTGGGTTTTTATGTGGGCTGAAAAAAAGAGCTCAGTGTAGAAACTTGATTATGTTTTTTCATGGTTAATGGAGAAACATTAGAAGAACTTCTAATTAGAAGAAGAGTTCATTAGAAGAAGAGTTCTCAGAAGAACTGAGAGAATGAATGTCTGAGGAAGGAAAGTTTGCCAAAAACTGTATCATGTATGTGCAAGCATTTGCTCTTTTTTCTCAAAGAACTTTCTCCTAAAAACATTTGGGGACTTTTTTTTTTTTTTTTAAATAGAATGTGATTGGAGAAAGAAATAAGAAATTTTAAATACTTTTTTAAATTTTTATAAAATATCTGAAGATATTGTATTGGTGCAGTGCAGGTGTTTTATTTAGTTGATTTATTATTTCATTTATCTGCCTATTAACTGGACAGGAATATTGATAATTAGTATTACTATAAATGAGATTGGCATTATTATTATTATAAATGAGATTGACACTGCAAGCCACTCATGCTCACCAACCCAACGTCCTGTGATGTCTATTGCTCAGTCAGATGCTTTGCGTGTGTCAAACATAGATCTAGCTGGGCATATGTTACTACAGTTGCTTTCTGGAAAATGAAAATAGGATCTGAGGTATCTTGAATGTAATGAAATCTTGTGCCTGCTTGCTCTAGATACCAGCAGGTTTTTGTGCCCCATGATTTCACTTGATTCACTTGGTTTATTTTCTGGTACATGGGTCAAACCTTCACCAGTTTCTTAATTGCTTGTATTTGTTTAGACCTGTATAACATTTTTGTCTGCTTAGATTTTTTCCAGTACCTAAATCTCTCTCACTGTGTCCTTTTCAATGTTTATTTTAAGTAGCACCTTAGGGGTAGGTACCACACTATTCTTTGGCAGTGACAGTAAGTAGTTTATGGCCAGGTAGAGCTGCCCCCCCGGTAAGCAATGGTATAACAGTATTTTCTTAGCTTCTGCTGTCTATAAGCCACACATCTCCAGGTTTGACCACACCATTTGAAGATGTTTGTTCAAGTAGATCTGCAGACAACCTGGTTGCATATTCAGGGTTCTGGTATCACAGGCTTACATGAGAATAACCAACCCCTTCAATTACTAGAATGCTTAATTATTGTGTGAGTTGTGTTCTGTTGGATGTTTCCTTGCAGTGCTCTGAGGTGCCGACTGTGGACATGTTTAGCTGGGAAAAAACCCCGGCATGGTTCAGCAGTCCAAAGCCTTCCTGTGCTGTCCTTGCCATCTGAAACAGGTTGGCTAGGCAGAGTTTCAGTGTGACTGGGATGTTGCTCAGCATCCTGCCATGTTAACAGGGTGCCAAATCACAGAATAATGCTTTTCATTTGTTTAGCTTTACCCTGACATGTCTGTCTCAGTGTTGTTTATCCACAGATGAGTTAGATTTGGGAGTCACTGCTTTAGATCCGTCACAGTTGTGTTGTGTACTCTGGTGAAAATCCTGAGAGAGTGGATACAACCCAAACTGCTGTCTGAGGAAGGAAGGTCTGCCAAAAACTTGTGTCATGGGTGTGCAAACATTTGCTCTTTTTTCTCAAGGGTACTGACCAGTGCCTTGCTAAAATACCAAGCACTGGAAATTTCTGTGTTTCTCCCCACACACAAGTTTTTCCTTTAGAGGTAGTGGAAAATATCTCTTCACATACTTAATTCTTTTGACCTGATTCATGAGTACAGGATTTTATGTTTTTTTTCTCTGATTAGTTGATGATCAGTGTATGCATCTGATATGTTTCTACTTTTCTTATTCCATAATTTTCAGAATAATAAGTCTATCTAGCTAGTAATAGCCCTTTCTTTAGCCTCTGCCCTTGAACAAGGGGAACTTCCTTGTTCTTTACTCAGAAAGGTTCCTCAGTTGTTTTGGTCCCAAGCTCTGTCCCTAAGCATGCCCCTCTAGAAAGAGCTGTAGCCCAGCGTATTTTTTTTTTCTTGGGTAAGTTCATTTTTACAATATACCGTTGCACATTGTACCTTTCCTCATTTTTTATTGATCAGATGTGTAAGTTAATGATGATCTGCTATCACTGTAAACTCCAAAGTTTTTGTGAGCTTAAAATGAGTAAGTGTTGCACATGTTCTCAGGTTTAATTCATTCAGGAAAATCGATGGACTACTCCTAGCTAAATCAAAAGACCTCTCATTGACCGTGGGTTAAGTGTGTGCCAGTAGACAGTTGCTGTCCATCAACTGGTATGCAATAACCTCTTCCTTTGCAGTCACTTCCTTTCTGTTTGAGCTTCTGCTTTTCTGTAAGGTTTTTTCGTATTCAAGCCAAGATTTTAAAATATCAAAAGAATCCATCTGAGATTTTACGGCAGCACCCAGCACGTTCAGTGGGTGTTTTTCATGGGTAGTGCTAAGGTGATAGTGTTCAAGAAACAGATGGGTTTGTATTGGTCAATGTACAAATGTAAGACAACCTTAGTGCATAATTTCATGAAGCTTTAGTAATTTACTGTTGTATATCTGTTTTCTGTATACATATGCCTGAGGGAAAGACAAGGTTTTAAATGTTTTTAAAAAGGCATCATAAGTGGTATTAGCTATACAATGTGTATCACCAGGTGTTAGTGCTCTTTAGAACACCAGAAGCTTCATTTTTGTCTTTTCCTTCATCAAAGGAGCAGAAACACTTCTCTCATAAGCACATAAGCATTGCTTGCTTTATTTTTTCTCTGTCTTTTGCTAAAAAGGAAGAAGAAAAATAAAATGCTACCTGACCATTTTTAAACACTCCATGTATGTTCAATCTGAACATGCAAACGTATTTTATTATTGTTATGGTTTGATAATTGTTAATGGTATGCTACTCTTCCACTGAGAACACAAAAAAAACCAAAAAAAACCCCCCCAAAAAAACCAAACTGCAGAGATGACTCTGCAATGTTAAAATCATTTTTAATACAGTCATTCTTCATGTATGTAAATGTAGTATAAAAGCTAATGAAAAAGGAAGAGAATGCTTCTGCCAGGGTCACTTTATTCAGCTACTTCTGAAATAGCTTAGTTTGCCAAAACCCACTCAAGTGTTTTTTCAATAAGTAATCTTTTGTTGTGATGGCAAGTAAAGCATCACCTCCACCTCTTTTTATCATTAATATTAAGGAAAGGGAGTAGATTTGCTCACTGATGAGTATGTAGCCACTGCAATTTTAAAGGGTTAATTCATAGCTGTTTCCTAGCAGTTTAAAAGACAAAACAACCCACCTTGTTGTCACAGGGGTTGACATGTCAGATGCAGTCTGGCTGTTAAATCACTTCACTGCCATTACTCCAGTGCACCTCTAATGTAATCCTACTTCCATTCTTTACAGAAGAAAACTTTATCTTAGATCTAATTTTCTGGAAAGAAAATTTATTTCTTTTTGTATCAGCTATAAAATGAAGTTGAACACTAGGGAAAATGTGTGTAAATAAGGAAAAATGAATGTATGCCAGCTGCTCCCTTTCATTTCTGATAAGATTTTTAGAATTGATGTTGTTTTTTTCTTTATGATGCATGAATGTTAATGCGTTGACCAGGAACCCTTTTCTCTCTAAGACATCTGAGCTTTCTGCAAATATCTAAAACACTTCAAACTCATGCACTGATCTCTGGATGTTGACTGGGCTCTCATGCAGGCTGATGAGGATAGACTCCTCTATGTTGCAATGGAATCCAGATCACAGTAAGAACTGCTCTTTGCTACTCCACATCTCATCTGTAGCTGAAAGGACTCCTCTGCTCTCTGGCAGGAAATCAGAGCATGTCCTGTTTTAAGGCCATGCTTCAGTGTACCGTACAGACAACAGCAGAACATAAGTGTAGCACAGATATTCTTCCTGAATTTCAGGATGCCTTTTCCTCAATTCTTTATCTTCCTTCAAGAGAAGATAGCAAAGCCAGCCTTGATTTGAGAGGAATCCTACACTCTCTGAGATGATGAAACTCATGCCTCACATCAAAAAGAGTTTAGGAGTGTGTTCGTTTTTTGTTGTGTTAATCAACATCTTTCTTAAACTAAGGCTAGAGCATGAGTTTGAGTAGTATCACACAGTTATCTCTGCTCTTGAGTTACTGGCATGCCCCCGGCTTGGTTTTGGCCAATGCTCCTTGAGCCACAGCCCAGAGCATGGATAAGGCAGGACAAGGGACTGTGCACAGAAGTCATACGGATAAGATTACCAGGGCTGAGTGGGAAAGTTTATCTGGATGGACACAAGTGTCCCACTCTCCTTCTGGCATATGTTATATATGACTGTACACATAGCTGTACAGTCCATTCCACAGCATCTAAAATGAATGAGGAGGAGTTTACTGAAGAAGAGGTCATTTGAGTGGAAACACTTACTTTTACTTATTTCTTACTTATTACTGTGGTCCCTTGAGAAGCCTTTTTGACAACAGCAGAGCTGGTTAAAACTGATAATCTCCATGTTTTTCATTAGACATTAGTCCATGTTGTCCTTTAGCTTCAACAACTAGCAGTCCCTCTGCATCACTACTAGAAATTACTGTACCAGTAGCTGTTCAGTGTCTCACCCTTCCTTGTGGTGTTAAGAAAAGTACTGCTTGCAATAATAATGGGGCTGAAAAACCTTAATCACTAACGCAATGTTTGTAAAGTTACCTCACATAGATTTAAAGCTGAACAGAAAAAAACCCTCACTTCCGTACTAGACACAGGAGTAACTTTACTGTCTTTATAAAAAAATCTTAGTGTAACCAGTACAATTTTTTTCATTCAAATGGATCCCACAAGAGTATGGTGTGTGTCAGGAACATTGGCATTTATTTTGTGCAGATATATAATTGTATTAGGTTTCTAAATTACAGCACTGTTAGCAGAATACATAGGCTTTGTAAGAAGAGTTGAGCCCAGAGTGGAACTGTTTTAAAAATCAAGGGGTCTGTTTCAGAATAAAGCTAAATGCAGAAGGTCATGCAAGTTTTCCTTTGCAGAAGTGTAGAGTTTTCCAGTCAGTACAGGCCAGTTTCCAAGCTGCCATTTTGCACTCAGTTTTTTGTTGTGTCATGTCAATGTCTGCTCTACCTTCAGAGCAAGTGCCAGGCTCTGACTTTGCAGTTCAGGTGTGATCAAGTTCCTTGTCTTGAGGCTTGCACAAAGATCAGGAAAAATTGCTGCATATTCTGCCAAATCTTGCAGTTGGAGTTTTAGCACGGTATGGATTGAGCTGTTCATAGCACGAAAGAACTGGGCACAAGGGCTGCAGGGTGATCTCATCTCCTGCTTTTTCTCCTTACAACCTTCACCTCAGTGTTTTCAGTTATGAGTTTGATCACGTGTCTGGATATGGCTCAGAAAAAATTTTCTCTCGTCATTATTGAGGCATTGAGTGTCTGGGGTGGGGGTGATGTTTGGTGCTAACCCATGGGAGGACACCCCAGCCCTGTGGTAGAGTCATCCTTTTGTGCCACACCTGGCACGGTGGCAGCACAGCCAGAGCTGGCCTGTGCCATGCATGGGTTTTGCCTCGCAGGGAAATGGTAAGATGAAATTTAATATGCGAGCAGAACAGGAAAGAAAGAGGATTTCCTCCAGAAATAAAAAAAATCCAGAAAAACCTAAATTTTTCCAGTACATCCTCTTCAACATTCAAAGCAGCACTAAAACCTTTCTGGGTATAAAACATCAGAAAACCAGCATCCCTGCATAGACATTTCATGGGCAGGATTGCAGGATTTTTCCCAGTTCATGAAAACTTTAAACCTCCCCCTCTTCTTCCTTCATTTAATAGGCTTAGTTCTGTTCCCTCATGTGAAGCTTCTAAATCTGGTACTGTTTCACTAGGTCTCTTGCTGTAGTTTTTGAACCTTAAATTAAATTGGGATTCATTAATACATTTACAAAAGGGAAAAGGGGGGAAATGAAATGGAATGTGCAGGGGAAAGTCTAGAAGAAGGACCTAGAGCACAAATACATAACAAAACAACTGTTTTTTCTGGTTGGTATCACTGGTCTTCACATAGATGTATATTTTAGCTCTTGTGAGTTCATTGAAGGGAGGCATTTTGGTACCGACGTGTAATCTTGGAAGATGTGATACTCCCACCATAAGTCATCAGGCAAATTCCCTAGTACTGCTAATTAGGTAATGTATATAATTGCCCTTAATTTTTTTTTCCCTGAAAGTTGTTTTGATTTTAAAATTAACACCCATTTGTAACTAAGCAGGACTGCCCTGTTTTCATTTACAAGTAAAGGTTTTCAAACCTTATGTACAGCTTTTGGTGGTTAAGACATCATTGCTGACTTGGAAATGTGTTTGGTTTTGTTTGTATGAACAACAGCAGTTTTCTGGGTATTCTTAGTCTGAAATAACTGAAGAGGGTTGGTTTATTTTAATGCCAAAGGTTTTTTAAAAATAAAGAACAGTTACCTGAATATTAATTTTTGCTTTGGTGCTTTTCTCACTGTAGGTTTTATGGCAGGCATACAGAGGAACCCCCAAATGTCACAGTATGGACCTCAACAAACTGGACCTTCCATGTCACCACACCCCTCACCTGGAGGTCAAGTGCATCCTGGAATTGGTAGCTTTCAGCAGAGTAATTCGAGTGGTAGTTACGGGCCTCAGATGAGCCAGTATGGACCACAAGGTAAAATGCTTGCTGGTAATAGATACAATAATTTATATACTTTTTTTTTACAATATATGTATGTATATCGAGTATGTGAGTAGGTATGTTAAAAACAACAAAAGCACACAACACTCTGTAAAAAAAAAATAAAAATCCTAAACAAATTAGGCTGTATCCAAAGGTGGAGCTGCACCCTGTGGAAGAAGCTGTTTCTGTTATTAGCACCTTTTGCTGTATAAAAATAGCCACCTTAAATTAGGCAAGGAAATCATGAATCTGTGGCATTGCCAGGTCTATTGTTTTGGACCCCAAGCATGTCATCTCTGTGATGAGGCTGCATTTGAGCAAGTATGGAATAAGGGTCACAACACTGATCCCAAAATAGGGCTTCTTTTCTTGGATGAAATCCCAAGGCCAACCTGAAATTGCATGGTGACTTTGAGGGTAAAGTCTTCTAACGAGCATAATAATACAGTGGCTACTGTGGAAATAGAATATTGAGCTCTAATGCATATGGTTTGTGAATCTTAACTAACCCTTCAGACTGAGAGAGACAGTTCCTTTTATTTTGCTTGTTTGACAGAATTGGTAGGGAAGTTAAACAAAAATAGAATACACAGTTTCTGCCCCTGGACAACCTTGAACTTGTCTATTGTTTTGCCTTTAATGGATAACCTTTTTAAAGTATGCATCTGTTTAGGGGTTTAATGAAGTTGAAGTCAAGCCATGGAATGTATAAGGGTCAGAATTTTCTTCAGGGGTACATAAAGAAGCTTTTCTATTTCAGCACTTCCTACTGTTGCTTTCTTACTTAAAAGCCTCAGAAAGGACTTGAGCCAGGGATGGGAATTTCTGTGGGGCTCAGTGACTCTCCTGTGCTAGCAAGGATGGTTATTTCAGTCTCCGGAGTTTCTGAGAACTAGTTCTGATGTTTGTTTGCAAGGAGCTTTGCTGCCCTATGCAATGTTCCTTTCTGTTTCATCTCTGGGCAGCATTTGGTTTAGTGTTCTAAGCACAGGGCTACAAGCCAAGATTTCCCAGTTTCTAATTTTGGCTCTGCCTTTTACATCATCTTTCAACTTAGGCAAGTAGATTCATTTCTCTGGTTTGCTTCCCTTAACTATAAAATGGGGCTAGTAATGCCTTATAGCCATGTATGAAGATTAATTACCTAACTCCAGTTGACTGGTGCTTTCCTTTTATTTGGAAAGCATTTTGTGGCTATGAAATGCTGTCCAAGTAGTTATTTTTATCTGCACAGTGAGCAACTAGCTTAACTGGTAAAAAATGCAGTGGATTTATGATGTGCTATCCTGACTTTCAGCTGTACTGCTGCTGCTGAGATTCCGAACCATGGGAATAGTGGGTGTCAAGTGCAGTAAAACATTAGCCATCCACACTGATTGAATGGAAAGGTTTTTGTACTAAATCAATGCATTTAAGTAACACGCCAAATACTGCTTTCTTTTTTTGCTTGAGTTCAGCAGTTCTTTTCCTCCCTCTGTAGATGAAAGTGCCTATGTAATGATTTTATGGGTCATGGTCAGGAAGACACTGCTATTAAAAAGTGAACTTGAGGGACAGGAAGAAAATGAGCATCATTGTCATTAACAGGCCATTTCAGAAGAGTTTGGTGAATAGTGTGATGGATGAAAACCATGTTCTTCTGCCAATGATTGGACAGTACCAGTGATTCTTTGCACTGGTCATCATAAAATTAGGGCCTTGGAGACTGTCAGCTCTATAGGTAACAATTAGACCGGAAGAATACTATATTTGCACCAGGTTGATCTAACCATTAATAAATCCAGGGATGAAGATAGTGATATTTCCAAGTTATATGTTTACCTGGACATAAGGTTTTAATAACATTTTTTCATTATAAGTGAAAGTAATCCATAATTGCAACTCTTAACATACCCTATTACAAAGTATGATCATATGCCAGCAATGATGAATATATAATAATGTTATCCCATTTGCCTTTTTCTGCCAAAATGGGAAATATATTAAAAATTACCTGGGTTGAAACCAAGTTCTTAAATTATTAAACCAAAACAATTCTCACAGATCTGATTTGTTTTCCATGTTTTGTTCACATAGGCCTTCTTCCAGAGTATTGTTAAGCTTAGACTGGGTTTGACAGGACTACTTGTGTTTTCATATATGCATCAAAGCATTCTGGACACTAAGCCTTTGATCCAGCTTTGAATGCTGGATTTCACTATGTGCTGTCCTGAAAACAATTGCTCAAGGCTAGCGTCCTCTGTGCAATGGAATTGCTCACTATAGTAAAGACTCTACACCATTAAGTTTGGACTGGAGGTAGCCCCAGCTCATGAGAGCAGAATGATCCATTTCATGCCTATGGTTGATTTATTTGATTTTCATGTGTTTACATGACACTGAGAACTCTAATAAGAGCAGAATATATTTTCCCAGGAAGCAGTTCTGTAATGGGTCCTAGTCCAATTCTGTGAAACCATTTCCTACAAAAATAGTAAATGGCTTTGGCTCCACACTTCAGTGTGTCTGGGATACAGCACAGAAGCATGCAGTACAGAAGATTAGTTTTAATTTTTTATTAAATCCCAGCATTTTCCTCTCCCCAATAATTAAAAAACAAAAAAGCAGAGTGAGGATGGGAGTTGTTACTGAAAGATTCTCTTCAGTTTGTATTTGGACAACATCTAGCTTGGGGGCTAATGAAGCTCTGGTCTATGACCTGAGCATCAGACTGCTGCTACAGCAAAATGTCCCTTAAATGCACTCTGGAGAGCAGTCAGATGGCATAGTCAGTTGGATCTTTTAAGGCTGGGGTAGTGAAAAGCTTCCTGTGAATCTGTAAAATTCATCCTGACAGAAAAGCATCCTGTCTTCCTAACTTTTCCTACTAAAGCTGTTCTGTTGGGGTATAACAAAGAGAGAAATCACTACTGTATTTGTTTGAACCACAACCCCAGAGCTTCACTGTAAGTTAAACCCCCTGTTGCTTGTGATAAAATATTATGAATTGAGTATTTGTGCTTTTAATGTTGGACTCATTTCACAAAAGCACTTTGCTATCTAGTTCCCACTGATTTTAATCCTAGATTTTAATTAAAACTGTAGCATCTTAAAGGATGACTTGCCCTGCATGTCTTGACCTCTGAATCCAGACCCACATATGCAAAAGTCTGTGCAGCTAAGACTTAAATATCAACTGTATCTTACTGAGGTCCTCTAGGTGAAATAGTTCAGAGGAATTCAGAGCAACACATTTATATTGTCTGTAGAAGAATATCTTGATGGTCAAGTGCACAAGTAAAAAATTCTAGAACTATTCTAGGATGCTGTTAATACAACGAATCTGATTTATGTCTCTAAAGCAGAGAGCAAATCTAGCAGGTAGTTCTCAAATTTCCCTCTTTTCAGTTTGCCTAGAAATGGCAAGATCTCAGAGTACTTTGTTCAGCAAACCTTAACAAAGTGAACCAGAGTTTCAGCAGTAAGTATGAACATCTGTCTTCAGCAGGTTGTTAGTCAGCTTTTTTATACTTCATCTTCATTACACTTTCTTTTTTCCTCCTGATTCCTGTTACAGCATTGTTTTTTCTCATGCATTAGAGATGTTTTCTCTCTGGGTACAATTCTGCTCTGCCAAGGGGGAGTTGGAATCAAAAATCCCTCAGATATGGAGGGGAGGAGTTGTTCAGTAGTACTGTGCAGCCGCTGTTGCCAGGCTTGTACCCACTTGAAAAGTGTGGGCTCTTGAACTTGGCTGCCTGACACGTCCAGCTGATGTGGGCTGGCCTAGCATCTGCTGCATTCATTGTGTTTAATGCTGCATCCATCTGTTTTCTGTCAAAGCCACTGCCAACAAATTACTAATCTATTAGAGAAACATGGAAATAAGATTGCACTCCTCATTCCTGGCAATTCCTCTTGTATTTTGTTTGGCTTTTTTTTTTTCTTTCTTTTTTTTTTTTTTTTTCTTTTTTTTTTTTTTTTTTTTGTGGCCTGGGAAAGGTATAAGAATAGCTAGTACTTGAGGTATTGAGGAAGTGCTTAGGGGAAAAAACATGGAAAAAAACACTGAAACTTGTTTTCCTTACTAAAAAGATCTGACTTCCCTGTGCTCTTGGATGTGTATCCCTGGAGATGAATGATTAGGAGCTATTTTAACTGAGCCACATATTTTTATGGAGAAGATTTCATGTTGTTTTCTGTGTTGTGTGTATGCTGGAAAAGCCAAAGCACAAAAGATTACTTTTTTTTTTCCCAATTAAAAATAGCATCAAAACAGCAGTCCTGTTTTAGCATTGGCGTTTGCTCCTCCACACATGCTGCTGAATGTACTTTGTAGACCTAAACGACAAAACAAATTGGCTTTATGTAAATTGGACTGACAGGAGCTCACAGTGATCATGGATATCAGGTCTGCTGGTCTAGAGAGAGAATTTGCTTCACTTTGGGAAGTAGTGTTACTAATAGCATGTACGTAATACTTGTTAACTGCTGTGCATAATCTTTGAGTGCACATATACACCATCATGCTGTATTACATTTTTCTTGCCCAAAGCAGCTGGAAACCCAGAGCAACATCCAAGTTGTGTGCTGTTGCCTGTAACACATAGCAGAACAGTGTGAAACTAGTCAACCCTTCAGTCTGTAGTCACTTATGCTGGATCAGATGCATGGCTTGAGCCGGTCTCAGCAACCAAAACTCTGGCTGGGGGCAATGGCTCACTGAACAGAGGATATTCAGCTGCCAGCAGCCAAGCCTAGAGGAGGAGAAAAAGTGACAGGGCAGTCTTAAGCCAGCATAAAGCTGAATCTGGAGCCTTCCATCTCTACTAAACCACATATTGGGGATTTTTCTGTGAGGACTCCCAGGCAAAAACTTGGATTTTAAAGCAGATGAGAATGGTTGCTTAATTTCCTTGGGAAGCGTAGGTCTCATACGTTCTCGCCGAGGAGATCTTGTAGTAGAGTGAGTCAGTTCCAGGGTGGAGAGGAGAAGATTAGCAAAAGCACAGCAGCAGGAGCGTATGAATTAATTATGTGTGCATTCAAATGATGGATGAATATGTTTATTTTAAATACAAACGGGAGTTGGATGCCACCAACTCCTCCGCCTGGTAGCTGGGGCCTGAGGAGAGGCCTGGCTGATCTGCACAATCGGAGGAAGCGTCCAAGGGCTTCTGCCTTCAAATAAGCGTGGGAATATCTGAGAGTAGTCAGGAAACTCTGCTTTGTGGCATCCCACAGGGAGGGAATGGGTCATGTTTCCACTAATCTGTATGAGATGGAAACGAAGACAAGTCAAAACTGATGACTGAAGTAGTGCAATGTGATGCGTTTCCTAAAATAGTTTTCTATCATATCTTTAGCTTTCTTTTTTTTTTTTCCTCTTTCTCATGCTGCCTGGGTTTGTTTCTGTAACGCTGCATGCTGTATACTCGATTTTTCTTGAGATTTCACTATGACAGGAAAATCAGTACTCAAATGAGTTAAGCTGCTGCAGGCAGAGCACTTTATTCCAGTGACAACACAGGCTGGGTTCAGCCAGGTTTTCATGCCGTCCTTCATAAGGCGCACCTGCTTATATGAGCATCTTTGTACTGTTGCTGCTTACTTGTGTAAGACTGGTTTTCTCAGAGGAGTTGCACTGTAAGCTACCACTCCTTGTGCTGACATAGCCATACTGAACTTACTAGGAAAGCAGGGTGGGGCAGGAGGGAGCAGGAATCTTTCTCAGACCCCAGCAGTCATCCTCACCAGTCCACACCAAGTCATCTCTGTCTGAAATGAGCAGAACAGTTAGGAGCAAGAAGCCAGTTGCTGAAACTGCAGAAAGACAAAGGAATGAGAACATGAAATTACAAAAATAAGATTCTCCCTTGAACTTAGGTAATGGGCTTCTTCTTATATGCCACATTTCTCTCTACTGCATAAGGCATTGGGTACATTGTGCTGTGCTCTTAACCCTCTGGAGGCTGTGCTTTTCTTTATTTCCTGTTGCCTTGGAACATATATTTGACAGAAAATGTTTGAGGGTACATGAAAATCAGATTCATAGTATTATTCAGGTTGAAAGGGTGCTCAAGAGCTGTTCTTGGCTGACCTTGTATTCAAATCAGAGGTCAGATATAAGATCAGACCAGGTTACTCTTGGCTTTATCCAACTGGGTTTTGAAAACCTCCATGCAAGTAGTCTGCATAACCTCCTTGGGCAGTTTGTTCCACTGCTTCTCTGTCCTCGTGTAAAAGCGTTGTCCTTTGAGGCCAGCGTGGGTCACATTAGTTCACATGTGTAAGTTCTGCGGCTGCTAACTTCCTAAACAGAAATATTTGCTCAGAAGTTTTAATGTTTTTCTCTGTGCTTTTTTATCATTTCATTCAGGAAACTACTCCAGACCACCGACGTACAGCGGTGTGCCCAACACAAGTTACAGTGGCCCAGGACCCGGCATGGGTATAAATGCCAACAGTCAGATGCATGGACAGGGGCCGAGCCAGCCTTGTGGTACCATGCCCCTGGGACGGATGCCATCAGCTGGGATGCAGAGCAGACCATTTCCTGGAAACATGAGCAGTATGACCCCCAGTTCTCCTGGCATGTCTCAGCAGGGAGGCCCTGGGATGGGCCCACCCATGCCAACTGTGAACCGTAAGGCACAGGAGGCAGCTGCTGCAGTGATGCAGGCTGCTGCAAACTCCGCTCAGACCAGGTATGCATTCAGGTGAAAGGAGTTTAAATAAGTAGGAATGTTTTTCTTGTCATTTCTGAAGTAACAGTACTGTGTAGGTGTGTGAATGTGCATTTATACATGTTCTAGCTGTGCCCTTATCTCTGGGAGGAGATAGTGTGTCCAAAGAATACTTTTTCCTAATCATCTCCTTTTCTTAAGGAGGAAGCATGCTGTTGCCTGTTTGAATTATCCTCTCAAAAAGCAGTTGTGGCAATGGTGATGATGCCCACTTCTAGTTTGGTTCTTGGCATTATAGCTTTAGGAAGACCCACAGGGTTGCAGTGTCATTCAGCAAGCCCTCTGCAACTTTTAACTTCTTTAGAGTTTTTGTACTTTTTTTTATCTCTGGTAAAGAGAGGGCCAGCATGTCCTCAGCAGCTTACCCCTGCCAGAGAGTAAGGAAGCCTGTGAAGCTGCCCATCAACTCTTGCATCTACTGCCCATGTTTTGAGCAGCCCTGCTGATGGCTGTGATCATCTGCAGGATGTTCTCACTCCTAAGCAGCCCTGAAGAGGGGGAGAGGAGGGCAGGCTGAGGGGAGCAGCTGGAGGAGAGAGGCAGAGGGAGACATAAAAACAAACTGTAGTTCTCTGGAGTTGATACCTGCCACTTGTGCATCCATAATAGAGAACTTGCAAAAAGGACTGCAGAGGGTGGAGCCTTCATCTGTCTTCTTGTCTCCCCTTAGGGCAGCATAGCTACATGTTGCCATTAGTATATGGGTTTTGGTAAAAGGCACCTTGCTGTCTTAAAATGCCTGAATATTTGCAATTAAATCTTTTTTTTGGTGAAATTTTTCAGATAAAGTAACGTCCACATTTCCCTGGACTCAAATAACTCCTGGCACATTTATTACCTTTTTCTGTTGCAAGAAGGTCCGTAGTGTTTGAGAATTACACAAATTTGGTTGCACTCTTCTGGTGAACATGTTCATGTGTGTGTGTTGTTCACTGCACTTATGCATATGCATACAGAGATGCACATACATTCATCCAGATTTTTATCATTCAAGACCAGTGTTTGTGGACACTAGAGTTGCTCTTATTCCAAGATGCAATGTTAAACAAGAAATAGGAAGCCAGTGTGTCCCTGTATGTTACTTTCTTGTTTTGAGAGCTTGAAAGGCAGGTGGCTACTAATGATAAGCAGCCGCAAACTTTTAAAACAATAACAGTTAATTTAGTGTACTTCATGTTCTTGCTCAGTAAAATAGAAACAGGCTCGCTTAAAACAGACCACACTCCAGCAGATATCTGTGAACCAGCAGCCTCTTTCTTCTGTTGGTTGTTTTAACAGCCCTGTCTAGTAGGATTTATGGAAGTCTGCTTCTGTCTGTCTGGTTTAGGCTATAAGCTGATAGGTCAGGCACGAAGGAATAAATAGGCCATCACTGCAGCTGCAGGAACAGGATTTCTCTGTAATCATAGAATGAAAGGAAAAGCTCACGTTTGTTGGTCTTGACAGCAAGAAAAGACTTTGTGTTAAGTGGAAAGCATTTGGTTGTGATTCAGCTTACATGTTGGGCATAGTGTGTGGTGTTTGATCAAAAACTAGGTTAAATGATTACCACTCCTATCTCACATCTTCCTCCCAAGTCAGTTTTGTAGAACTGCTTTTTCTTTCTAGCTTTGACTGGACATAACTTCACCGTTTCAGAACATTCCTATCACCTACTGCCCATTCCAGGGATCCAGCACCTATGGAACAGCTGAGCAATCACTGAATCTCTATCAGAAATACTGGCAAAAGGGTTACTTATAAACTTGCAAACTGGGAGGAACTTGTCACACCACTCTCATGCCCGGGGGTTGCAAGCACACTGTTTTCTTCTTTGATCTCAAGTCAGCTGTAGGGGAGAAGGCATAATGGTTTTTGGCTATTCCTGCAAGTCCTCGAGGTTCACATATGGAAGGAATGTATTTGACAATGATTCGGATTCGTGATACAGATCAAATCCAGAGAGGCTGTTCTTTTGTTCTGCTTCAGGCCACCACACTTTTGGTCACCTGCTTATCCCAGCCAGTCTGGGGCTGGCAGACACCCCACGTTTTCTTCACAGCACCTGAACTATGGCAACACTCAGGCTCCCTCAGTGCAACAGCCTGACCAGTGTGGATAGGTAGCGACGTAAACTGAGGTTGCTGTGGGACCTTGGCATTTTTTAAAAATGCGTGTGAACATCCCATCTGGCTGCTGAAGGAGTATAAAAATCGCATGAAAAATACAGAAATACTTGCATTGTAGCAGGGATTTTAGTTTTTTGTTTTCTTTTTACTAACACCACTGTGACGGTACAGTGAAAATCCGCATGTCACTCACTCACACACCTGCATGGCTTTTGGCACAGCTCCATTTCCTTGTGCCTAAAAGGGAAACGAAGAACCTCGTCACCAAGAAGGAATGAGATGTCTCCTTCCCTGACCCAGGCAATCATCTTTCTGTCTTCATTGTTGGTGTTGTAGTCTGCAGTGGGGCGTGCAGCCACATTTTCTGGACTTGGTGGTGTTGTCACTAGGCAGAGAACTGCAACCCCCAAAGTGTGATCCTTTTATGAGAGATGATATTCTGCAGGAGTGATTACAGGGTTTCTTAATGGGATTTTCAAGGAAGCTCTACTACACTGTAGTTGAGTGTGCGTGTATTTGAAAAATTAGTCTCTAGAAAAATTTTTAGGAGCACTGAGTATCCCTTGCAAAACATTAGCCTGAAGTGCAGCTGCTGTTTTCTCGCTAGAGTCCTCCACACTGATTTCTGTAACCATATCACAAATTACAGAACTGGGAGAAAGTATCTATGCTGGCTCCTAGCCTGTTGCTCCGTCACAAAGAAGTCCATCTTCACCTGAGATTTAACCTTTATGGACTTCCCTGCCATCCGTTATTTGAGTTGTTGCGTCTGTAGGAAATCCTTAATACCCAAGTTAATGCTGCTGTCACAGCAATTACTTAGTTTTAATTACCAGTTTTCTGGAGCTGCTAGTTTTGTTTTTCCCTTAATAACACCGTTCAAATATGTGCACAGAAAAAGCAGAAAGAAAAACAAATAACTGAAACACAAGTCTACTGGTTATCCAGTTCAAAAACCAAAATTTAGTGAAATGGAAGAGCGCTCCCACCACAATACTTTGCCTAACTGGGAAGACATCTACTCCTATATGCCAACATGCATGAACAGTGCTCAGCCTTTTTCTTCAAATGTGTTGAGTTTATAAGATTCAGCTGTGGAGCTCAAAAAGTGTTGAATTTTTATTACTATAAAACACCCTCCTCTGTGTAGAATTAAGAATAAAATAAATGGTTGTGTCATAGTCATGGTTGTGCAGCAGTATTTCTGTTCAAGTTGGTTGTGATCCACTTCAAGGTCAACTTGTTGAGTCAGTAGCCAAGTATCAATAGGGGAGAGAAATTTATCTTCAGCTGTTAATCCACAGGATCTGTCATTTCCCAGCTCAGGAGTCTCATTTAGACATAGAACGCTGATTTGCCTCTTCCTTGCCAAGCCACACTAAGCAGCAGCGTAAAATGAATTCAAATGGCATGCATCAGAAAAAAATCTCTTCCACTGGGGCACAAAATCAATGTTCATTAACCAGGGCAGGATGATCAGGATCTGTGTGTCAGCCAGTTATACCTAGGTATCATCCTCAGAGCAGACCGCCACACTTTTCATTAGAAAAGATTAAAATCATATAAATGAAAGTGGTGGCTGTGGAAGATACTAGGTTTACACCATTTGAATTAGCCTTTGACTTTATCTTGAGGTCTGCTTTATATTAAGCTTAGGATAATTACGGCTACATAATACCTTCCCAGCAACCTAAAATCTTATGGTTTGCTAGTCTGTCTTGTGCATGCAGGCCAGGGTTTCCCAAATGATAACTGCTATGTCAGGCTAGAGAAAAGAAAGATGTTTTTAAGACCTCTTCATTGAATCTCTTCACTGTTTCAGGCTACCCAGGGTGTTCAAGCTTGCTCTGAGTAAAAGTTCACAGCAGGCAATGTTAAATAAATCTCTAGTACCCTGTGTAGTGATTCACTTTCTTTTTCAGGAGGAGAGTGTGAAGGATCTACAAAACAATGTTTTTCTTTTTATATTTGTCTTGTCTTGGTCTCAGCATAACCACTGTCTGGTGAGAACTGTATGTTGAAGACCTAATATATCCATGGAAGAAAAGACTCTTCATGACTTAGGTTGGCATTGACTGAAACCCCAAGGGCTGGTTCTGCTGCTGGAGACTAGAACCCAGAAGAGACCTTAAAGGACCAGGTGGCTCCAAAAGATCTTTTCTCACACTGTGATTCTTAGAATCACTGTAAATAGATAAATGTTCCCGTGTGTGCCAAACTGCATCACAATCAGCCTTCAGTAAAAAAACCCAGTTTTACGCAAATGAGATACTGTTTTCCCTGTTGATGGGAAAGGCAGCAAATTTAGGCAATATCTTTTAGTACCAGCCAATGTTGAGCTCCTCAGTTTGCAAATGCCCAGCTTGAACCTTTGCAGGATTATGTGTGCAGTCTGTGAGCTTTTGCTTCCTACAGCAAGTTCTCAGTTTAAAACTGATTGTCAGGTTGGTGCCTGAAGTCATCAGACATCTTCAGAGCTAGATGCTTGTCACCATCACTTTCAGCATCTCTCATGCTAGCAGTGAGTGTCATTCTGAGCATGTCTTCTCAGCAGTTGAAAGTGTGATTGTAGTATATGGCAAGGTAAAAGCATAGTTGTAAAATAGCTGGCTTGCATGCTGTTAGTAGTGTGGCCTTAGAAGATGTAATTCAGTGCTAGCTGGCTGTAAAATGTGCATCCAACTGGATACTAAAATGAGCTTTTTGCTGGTGCAACTGCAGTTATCAATACCTGAACTAATTACAACAAAATGAGTTTTGATGTGCCTACATGAGGAGCAATCCTATCTTTGAAGGCAGCCCTTTGACCTCAATGTACCTTAATATGATTCTCAGGATTGCATGTTGCAATTTTGTAAATTAAAGCAATTTTTTTTTATAGATTGAGTGAATTTAGAATTCAGTGTCATTGATTTTAGAGGAGGCAATTCAGACATAGTAGTTTATTAAACTGAAGTACTGGGAACCAGCTTTGCTATTTGCAACCTCTGATCATTTTAAGTCCTGGCCATTGGGTTGCTAAATTGAGGTGGATATTTACATTATCTTCTGCTTATCCCCATGCCACCTGAGAAGTGGTGTTCAGTCTCTACAATAATGTGTGATGTTGCATTGCTTTGACATGCTCGTAGGCATTCTAGAATGTGGTTCTGGTTCTAAATTGCTTAGCAACTGGTTAGATACCACAGCCTCATTGTAGTGTGGTGAGAAGGATTTAGTACGTTTTTAATCAGTCATAAAACTGATCAAACAAAGCTGCACTGATACTAGAGAATTTCTGTTGCACAGAGAAACACAATTAGTGTAAATTAGTTTTAAAAGTGCATTCTAGATGTCTTCTTCGTAGTCTGTGTGTGTGTGTGTGTACACACACATGCGCACTTGCACACATACAAGCACGCTAACCTTCCATCAGCATTTCTCTCCTGCTATGTATGTATAATTCATAATCCATGTTGCTGGTGCCAACAAAGCACTTTTTCTGTATTATTTTCTCCAACAGCAGGGTAATGCAGCACTGCTGATGGACTAGAAGGTATTGGTGAGGAAATATAGTAATGGACATGGTGCATTAAAATGTCAAAAGGAAAAAGAAGGAGGCGGAAATGGGGAATAAATTTTTTAAAAAGAATAATAATATAAATAAAACCCAGAACTGTTTTAGGTGTTTTACATCCTAGTGCCTGTCAGTTTTTTTGCAGTATTTTCCAGTCTGGCCCTTTTGATCTTGAAACTTGGATTTAAAATTCTAATTGTGATTTTGAAAGCTGCAGTTTTGTAGCAGGAAGTCTCAGAGCGCTCCAGTAAAACTTACCATCTTTAATCCCTGGAGAGAGTATATATTTTCCATTGTTTTCCCTTTTCCCCTTAAGCTTGGAGGTGCTGTTCTTCTCTGCTGGGAAGTTCGATGGAGTGCAGGAAGGTTAAGTACTCATTCAAGTTTCTTTGCTTATTCAAACCAGGCTACTTCTAGATGAAAGGCTGCCAGCTGTGAAATCCCCAGAGTAAACTAGGCTAAGATAGGACTGGTAGCCATAATTGGAGCCAGTGCCTGCGTTATCTGTTGCCTTTGAAATAAGCCCCTGGCAAGAAAGGCTCTTTCTGCCGGGTCTTTTATTTAACATTCAGTCACATGGAAGGAGTTGCTCCTGTTCAAATTCAGGCCATTCACAAGCTGTCTGGTCATTTCCCCTCTGCTCCGCTCCTCCAAACAATCACAGATTTCCTTCAGAGATCTTGGTGGGTCACCCTGAAATGAGCCCCACTTTGCCTTGGATTAGGGCTGTTCTAATATCCTGATGGTACTTTCAGTCCATGAAACTAAATTCGGCTTCCAAAATGAAGTCCGTGTGTAGTTTCAGCAGGGTGAAGAGGTTTTGCTTCTTGGCCTAAATGGCTGCATTGTCTCTGTGAACCAACCCCAAGTACTCCCATGCTGGCTTCACCTGGGGCTGGAGGAGATTCAGTAATAGCTGGAATATCTTCTCCCCATGCTAGGCTTCTGTGTGATTTGAGGGGTTAAAAGTCCAAATACTAATGCTTACTGTAACTGTAATTTCTAAGGAAGCTATTAACCAGTATTGACATATTTCTCCTCTAAGGAACCCAGCTTCTTCCCTCTCCATGAGAAATAGTAATTTCTATCAAGCTGATTTTTTTATTATTTCTTTTTTTCTTTTCCTCATGTTTTGCTTTTCAAAATCATGTATGGGTTTTTTCTATAATGTATTAGGAGGGAGGAAGTTCAGCTCAGCTTATATGTATTTATTATTGTAAGGGGCAGCTAGAAATCTTCTGTGATTATTTTATTTAAATGGAGATGCATTTTATGGATCAGCTCAAAATTGCTGATAAAATCACGTAAGGATTGGAAGAAACTTTACATGCTGAGCTAACCAAAGCCATTTCTTGTAGGAGACTAAGAGAAATACATTTTTATCTGAAATTTTGTTTTACTAAAAGGTAAATCCATCATTTTGGAGCCCTGGTTGTCACCATGCTGCAGAGTTCTTGCAGGCAGCCAGTGATTTGGGGAGGCATTTTTTTCTTCTTTGGACTCATCAATCAAGTCGACTGCTGTATGCTGTTCATGCCATTAGAGATTAACCACAGACCTCAAGAGTCCTACTCTTTTCCTCCTTCTGAGAGTAACCATTCTTAAATTGTGAAAGCAGGAGTGTGTTGGGAAGGAATTGTGATTTTTAGTCATGAATGAGAATTTTTCACTTACCTAAGAGACACTACTAATTCGATTATTATTGTGTCAAGATTACTTTTGGCTTGATTTGGTTGTTTAGGAGATTTTCTTCTGTAGAAAGATTAATTATTTTGAAACACAGTTGCAGTGTAGGACTTTGTGTAGCTTATTAACATTCTGGGTTGGATGTTACATAGAAATTCTGTACCTTAAAATATGATCTTCTGGACATTAAGAATGCAGTACTTCATTAATTGATACTGTATGAAGTTGAAGAATAAGGGAGGACCTTAGATTGAGTACTCTTTCTTGAGTGACAAAAACTATTTCAGATGAGATAACAGTTTTCACAGTCTGTCAGAAGATCTACTAGTTTAAATCACAGAAGTGGTTAGGAAAAAAAAAAAAAGCCAAAACAAAATAGGAGAATAGCCATCTGTTTAATGGGACTCATGAAGATAGCTAATTCTGTGACTGCGCTGTGTGATTTGGCACATAACACTGTGCAAGTACAGGACTGTGATTGAACAGCCTAAGATTTTTGTGACAGAAAGAGAGAGACATAAAAAATGGTAGGAGGGTTTCAGGTTTTAAAGGGGGTTTAAGGTTTTAGGTTCTTTTACAAGGGTGGTATTTGAGAGAAAAATAGACAATTTTTTTTAGCAGTGCTGCCCAGGGAAATATGAGTGGGATGAGCCCTTCAGTTTGTTGATGAGTTCAGATGGGAGCACCAATTCTGGCTGGACATATAAGTAGCCCTGTAAGAATCATATTAAATAATAACCTAACAGCATGAGATTTTATTAATGATGGCTGGCAGTCTTACTAACACGTTAAATACCTGTTGCAGTGGCCACAGTAGGTTTCAGGTATCTGAAACAAAGATGAAGAAAAGAGGCAGCTGAAATCATGCTGACATGTGCACTACATTGCTCTTATGAAACTGTCCAGTGTGCCAAAGAGCTGAGACTGATGGTAACAGTGCTGGTAATAGTATCAATAAACATATAACTGCTTCAGGCCATTGGGCAAAGATAGGTGAGTGAAAACGTGTCTGCTGGGAAATCCCGCTGGAGAACTTCCTCACCATGCTGATGCGCATGCACAGTTGCATTCGGCCTGCTGCTGTCAGCCAGATGACATTTTACTATGAAAAAACACATTGAGGAGCTGGCATGAAATGATCAGGTTTTTATTAGAATTTCGGTTGGTTGCTAGCACAGTGCATTCCAAGGTGCTCAAAAGCAGCGTGAGGATGTGACTGAACATGGTAAGAGGGAGGTGGGAGACTGCATCTCCAGGTGAAATAGGGAGATCAGGAGTCAAACCTCTCCCAAGACAGTGTCCCACCAGAGGAAACTGAGTTAGTGAAACACAAAGTGTGTCTGTAGTTTCCTGTAGCTTTTTAGGAGCACATCTTGGTGACCTTCTGGCTGTTCATGTGCTGGGAACAGACTCTTACCACTTTCAAGTAATCTTTCTGGGAGAGAGTTCATAGGGCCTTCCGTCTTTTTAATACAGCTATTTATAAACATGCACAAAAATAGAAGGTGCATAGTGAGAGTCATGAGTCATTCCCATTTTGATATCAAGTCACACCAGGCTAAATCACCCTTCTTGACATTCTGGTTCAGATTGACAGCATCATGCCATCCAGGGCAAATTTCTTTTTTTCCCTGTAAACCCAGTTCATGCGTACTCCTGCTTGCTTGACAGATTAGAGCAGCCCTCTTTTGTGCGTCGCACACTCCACTTGGGCTAAGAAATTTATCTCCTCAGTGCTCAGATATCATGTCCGAGGGGGACAGTTGTGCAGGCAGTTGCTGTTAGAGCTGCTGTACAAATGCATGCAGGGGGAAGGTAGACAGAGGTCTCCAAGAGCAGAGTTCTGATGGGTTTCTGAGCCATTTGACTTGGCCCACTTTTCAGTTGTTCTGTGGTTTTTGTCACCCAGCATTATAATTGTATTTATCCAGTACAGGTTACGTGGAGTACTAAGAGCTTAGTTTGTTCTTACACAAATAAATTCAAATATGGAGGTGTTGCTGCACTTGTAAGAGTGCTGTGCAATAAAGGCATTTCAGGGGCTCCCTGTGGGTTTGAAGACTGGTGATCAAATGCTGTGATCACCATGAAATTCAGATTAAAACTACTTTAATTAACACAAAGGGAACTTCATAAGAAGAAAATCAAATGGCTACAATTTACAAACAAACAAAACCCTGCAGTAATATACTATCAGTAAATGCCTTTCAGTCACACACCCTTCTGTCATTAGGATCAAATAAAGTTAAGGATTTTTTTAACAGGCTTATGCTGTGTTTTCCTCACTGTATTCAACTGCTTTATTATTCTTTTGGCCATATTTTAGATCTGGATTATTAATCTTGGATCTCTTCCTCCGTTTTTACTATCTGTAAAATGGAGTAGACAGATTTATTCTGATCCCAGCATGCATTCAGCTGTGCAAATGTTAGATATTTACTTGAGAATGACACGTGCCTCTTACATTGCTCTTCCAGAATTCGATGTGGTGTGACACTCCTGTTTCATTGGGCTCTAAATGATTACCAAGTAGGTAGCCCATTGAGCAGATGTTTTCACTGGAAAAATGGTTAATGTGATGCCAACAGCTTGTAAACAAACAACAGTATTTTGTGACTGTTTTTCTGAGTGGCTCAGCATTGAATCAGTGTGATAGGAGCAACTAATTTTTAAGTTTCTCCTCTGTCCTTGATTGGTCTGTAGTAAAATCCAACCAGTGGAGATGATGCTAAAGGCATAAGTATATGTGTAGATCAGAAGAAAAGTAATATATTTAGAAAGGCGATTTCTGTTACTTTTTTTAAAAGTATCTTGCACAATAATATATGCATCAGCCAGATGAAGAAATCAGGCAGTGTACTCGGTTCGACTGCAGTGGATTACAAGGCAATTTGCACCATCACATAACTGCAATGTTAAAATTATTCCCCCATTTTAGCACTGCCATTTAGGACTGGTTGTTGAGAAGAACAGTTTTCTGTTAGTTCTGTGTACCTCCTGTCAGCAGACACGTACACACACCCCCGCCCCGTACAAATCCAGATGCTTTTTCATTTATGTTACCCAGTGCTTTGTCAGTGTCAGTGTAGTTCAGAACTTTGGCCTCCCATTTTCACACAAGTAGACATGCACAAGTGTAAAATTGTCTTTCTAAATTGAAAAATGGCAAGAAGTCTTGTGGCAGACATAATACCTGTCACATCAGCAGCTTTCGTGGTTGTTCTTCTGAAACTTTATTACAATTGGTGAACTTCCCCACTGAACAGAGGAGGACATGTAAGTCCAGGTTAGTATACCTACAGTAGGAGCTAACAAGAAGATACTTTGCTTTCAGATATAGTGATGTTAAATTCATTTGCTTTATTCACATGGGAACTCCCTTCAATGCCATTTTATAGCTGCTCAAGCCAGTATTCAGGCTTTGTTTGTCTTGGCCTTTGCTAAGAGTGCTATGAACCTCCAGGCAGAACAAAGTAAGTGGTATTGGGGTTTATTTTCCCTTGCTCTCTTCTCCCTCCTTCAGTTCTCCCGTATCTACTGACAATAGAAATAGTTTCACTTCTCCAAGAAAGCCCATAATGTAGCAAGAAGGAAAATCCATAGCAAAAGAGCATATGTATCTGCCTGCACATGTTTATGTGTAAATTCTCCAGGGAGAAAGCATTCACAGGTCTCACTCCTGAATTACTCTCATTATAATAACCCATTTGGTGTCAAAGTGTGACAGATTATAAGCGCTTAAGGCTAGTCCCAGCTCAAGACAGATTTAAATAAAGTACTTCTTGTTATTGTGCAGGTCAGTGTGTTTAAATAACAACCCCCCAAATCATACTTTGACATTTAAAAGAGAGAGGAAATATTGTCATGCTGCAGACCTGGCACAGATAAGCACAGGGCAATTTGGTCAGTACACTGTGATTTGTGTGTGCAGCCTAACGCAGTCATTTTCACAGTTTGTAATCAAGTAGCCACCTTACCAGTGTGTCAGCATTAAAAGAAAAAATGTTCCTTTTAAAATGTTTACACAAATTACTCCCCTGAGGTGCTGCATTGCATTCACTGCAAAACTGATGTAGGTTAAAGATCTGGAGCAGAAATGGCAAACTTGTGGGCCATTTTTTTTTTCACCAGCCAATTGCTCAGGTGGCCAGGTCACAGTAACAGGATAATTTTTCAGGTCCAGCACCTAGGGAAGCATAACTGGGAGAAATCCCTGCATTAGGTGCACGCTGTCAAGTGTCAGGAAGCACAGTGCCCAGATGCCTAACTAACAACTGATACGGGTTTGTGACCACCAGGATCTGTGCGCTGTGACTCAGTGCCATCTCTTCCCTGCCTGGGCTGTGTGCCCCTGTAGCCCTGCTCCTTCAGCACCACCCCGTTGTGCCACATTTGGACTGGGGCATTTGACCTCAGAGCCTGGCCCTACCTCATGGCAGGGTGCACAAGCTGAGGAGCTGAGGGAAGGCACATGTCTGGTAGCACCCTGCTTTGGAAGCTTCCCTGTGAATCCCTTCCTTCCTTCAGGCATATCTGGCTAAGAGGCTCCACTTGTGCTAGAGGGACCATCACCTGTGTTTACCGTGGGAGTAGCAGCATTCCGTGTGTTTCTCCCTGCTCCTTCTCCTGCATCTCTGTTTCATCTGCCTTCTCCTGTGTACCTACCATCCTCCTTGCCCTAAAAACCTTCGGCGCCTAGTGAGGTTGCTCCCAATCCTTTCTCCTCCTTAATTTCCTTCTACCGTCTCCTTCATTTCCATTTCCTATGCCCCAAAAATCTCCTCACCTCCATCCCTTCTAGACTCTCCACCTCTGAAGCTTTCTTCTGTTCCCGTTACCTTTCCATGTTGGACTTGCCTCCTGTGCTCAGGCTGCCACAGGGCTCATTATAGAAGCTGGATCATTTCTTCTCTGTGAAGGGCTTTGCTCCAGTGTTACAGATTGAGAGAAGACTACAAGGCATCAGATGCCTCTTAGGAAATCCACAGAAAGTTTTAGAACTTGATCTCTCTGTACACGGGAAGAACCTGAGCTCTGACATGTTTCCGTATGAAAAGTTGTGTCATTTCTTGTCTCCTTGAGAAGCATAATCCACTTCTGTCATTGTCCATAGCTAAACCACACATCTGAACTCAACTTCATAGTGAATGCCTATTTTTTCAATAAGAAGAAAGAAGGAAGATGACAGTATAAGTCTTGCATTAGGTGACAAAACTGAGGAGGTACTAAATCACATATCAGGAAGTGTGAAGCTTAAGGGCTGTAGAGTGACTTCTGTGTAGCAGTTGGAGACAACACATAAACTTACTGAGGATTTCAGGTCCAATTAAAGGCAGGCATTTCAGTATAAGAGACCGCTCAGCAGCTGTGATCATTCACGTGCTCCTGTGTATTGTCAGTGCTGTTCTTTCTAACAATTTCTTTGTTGTGCATTTTAACGATGACCAGATCTTGCATGTCAGCTCCTCTTTTTAAATACACAGACTTCTGCATTAGCTCAGAAGATACAATTAGATCTGATTCTACTTGTTTTGCAGAGAAAAGAGATTAAGTGCAGATTAAGCTTTGGATAGATTGCAAATGAAGGAAAACAAAAGATCAGGAAAAGGACTTCTTAAAAGGGAATGGTTTGAATTTGAGCAGTTGTATTTTGGAGTCAGTAGTAAACCAGACTGTCAACAGCACAGTGAAGCTGATAAGCTAAGATCATAGGATCATTCAAGCTGGAAAAGAACCTCAGGAGGAATGTTTAGTCCAACCTTCTTCTCATCAGGCTCATCTTAGTGCTTAGGGTGTTACCCTGTTGGGTCTTCAGAACCTCCAAAGGCACAGATTGCCCACTCCCTTTGGGCCACCAAATCTAGTCTCTCACTATTTTCACTGGAAAAATGGTTTCCTTGTATCCAGTCTGAACTTAATGTGTTCTCACTCTTGCCCAGTGTGTCTTGTCCCGCCATCATGCCCACTGTGAAAAGGCCGGTTTTATTTTCTTGCTGACCTCCTTTTAGGTACTATGGGGCTGCTGTAGGTTCCTCTTGACACCTCTCTCTGCCACAGGCTGAATGAGGCCTCATCCTTCAGCCCTTCCAGGGTGAGTGTGCTCAAGCCCTGGCCATGTAAGGGGTTCTCTGCTCACTCTACTTTATCATCTTTCTTTTGTGGGGATTTTAAAACCAAACATGATACTCTAGATGGAGTCCAGTGAGTGCTGAGGAAGTAGGGGATGATCAGTTTCTTCCATCTCCCGACTCTGGACCTCGTCACACAGCCCAGGATGTTGTTGCCCTCTTTGCTGCCAGGGCAGACTGCTGGCTTATGCCCAGCTCTGTCTGCCAAGATGCCCAGGGACTTTTCAGCAAAGCTGCTCCCTCTAGTCAAGTCCCAGTTGGCACCACTGCAGGGGGCTCATCCTTCCCAGGTGCAGGACCTTGCACTTGTACCTGTTGACTTTTACCAGATTCCTGTCACCATGTTCCTCCAGCTTGTCCAGGTCTCCTGAGGTAGCAACCCTCTCCTCAAGCATAACAACTGGCTCTGGCATTATGCATTGCAAAATTGTCAACAGAGTAAATAAACCATAGAAAGCAAGCAGATTCCTCTCTTCCACTTCAAATTTCTTACAATTTCTGAACCCTAGAAGATCTACTTGTAGCAGTAGAGCAGTAAAAAAAAAAATTGTAGGCTTTTATTGTGTTTAAATTGATAGCATAATCCCAAATTTGTTTTGGCCTGGCTGCTTTTTCATCTAAATGGGGAAAAATACATTATCTGGGATCAAGGCATCGCAAGAGCAGATACTCTAGTTCATTCACAATGCAGGGTTTCTCTGACCAGTACGTTTGCAAACATGTTGCCTGCATGCTGAAATATCAGGTGCTGAGGTTTCCTTCATTCTCTTGGAGGGAACTGTATCTCACCATGAATACATCTTTTCATTATATTAAACTTAAGTGGATCCTTTCTTAATTTCTTCCTATTATTCCAAATTGCATATCCCTAAGCAACCCAGCCCTTGGTGTTTATGTGGCAAATAATGTAAAATTGTATACTTAGCTGGCTTTGTACTGCTATAAAATTCATAGCCGACCAGATGAATTTTTGCCATTAGATGTCACTACGTGTACAGCAGACTGTTTTTAAAGGCTTGATTTTTATTTAGCATCCCGGAAAAATGGAGGAGGGAACTGGGAGATGTAGGAGAGAGTCTAGTGCTGCAGTATGTTGGATATGCCTTAACTAAAAGCAGCACAGAAGGAAACATAAGATTTTTGACTTAACTCCAACAACCAACAGATGATGCTGTGACCTTAAGCATATATAAATATGTTTAGCAGCTGCTGTGTAACATATTTATAAGTGTTTAGTGACCTGGAGGTTAATCAAAATGAGTTTGGTGATCTCAGCTCAGTTCTTAATGGACTCCACTTCATATTATAGCACTGATGCAGCACAATTTGTCACAGTCGGCAGTCTTTACTCAAAGGAGGCTTACTGTGGAGTGAGAATTAAAGGCTGAAGTAATACCTGATTATTTCTCCCTAAAGAAACTTTCCATTCCAAGCCATCATAGAGCAAAATAATATGTGGAGGAGCTCTGTACTGCTCACTGCACCCAATCTCAGAATAAAACAGCGTTTACTCTGACAGGAAGTCCTTCCAGTGTTACTGTATTAGCTCACGCGGGCTGCAGTCAGGGCTTTGATGGGGGAAAGGACAAAGTCCTGCCAGGGATGGTGCTGAGTCTTTTCACTTGCTGGGCTCTTTCCAGAGATGGAGAGCTGTGTCTGTTCCAAGTGCAACATTACATAGGAGTATGAAAAGGAAAGGTATTGCCTTGCCAGATGAAATTTCAGAATTAGGTTCTGCCATTCAGGTTCTTCTGGGTGCAGAAACAATTTTTTTTATACTTAGTTGTTTTCTTGCTGTCCTGGCCAAAGCCAGTATATTCTTTTTATTTAATTTCCACTCTCCATCTAAACTGGAAATAGTTTCCTACTTTTGATTTAAAGCTGTTGTACAGCAATATGCTTGCATGAGCTGCAATTGAGATTGATGTCCATAGTGGGTAACATGAAATAGGTTGTACCTCAATTTGAGACAATGAACAGCCCCACAGCTTGGAAGATACACATGCTACAGGAAGTAATACTACTGAAATATTAGTAGGTAAGGACCAATTTCACCTTACCTGCAAGGTGTGTGTCTCCTGTGTATTTTTAAAGTAAAAGAAGGACATTAAAGAAATAGATACCTTAGAAGTAGAGACTTGCCTTTTCCAGGAATCTAGCCTTCCTCCATAAAAGAACCTCTCAAAATCCATTACTTCTTTTTTAAAGTATGAAAATGCACTTGCACCTTTTTTTCGTCTTCTTCACTAGTAACTTTACCCAATAACAGAAAGGATCTTGCTTATCTGGCATAGAAAGCATTTTTCAGTTAACTGCATTTGCTGAAATATAGCAATTTAAAGCTAAAAAGGGGGGAATGCTTAAGATACAGTATTTACATAAGAAAAGCTTGATTGTGTGACTGAAATCATTTAAAGTTGTTGCCAAATGGTTCTGCTCTTCTCTTTTCCCTTTGTAATTTTCCCTTGGAGCATTGCACCACTGTGCATTTTAAATCTTTTCCCTCCACTTCTCGTTGCAAGCTTCATCTGGGAAATGACATTGTATGGCAGTTATCTCCTTCATATCAAAAGAAAGCCTTTGCCTCTCTGCAAGAGTGAAGAAAAGTTTGTCTTCAGAGAGCAAAGGACAAAACTGACTTGGAAAAAGATGCTTTATTTAGATAACATGTTCTCTTTTCCTTTGAAGAGATTCACAATGTGTCAAGAAAAATTAGGCCAAATAGTGCTTTAATGGTCTTCCTCCTGTACCTCCTAAAAAAGAAATTTGCTTCTACCAATTGTGTGAAGAATCTGCCATGAGTTTGGAGAAGACAAGAAGCCATTGAAGTTACTCAGGGTTCTTGATTTAGGAGTTGCCTTTTTTGATTTGAATACTGTGTAATAATTAAAAGTAGAATTTCTACCAAAACTCCCATCTTGCTACCCAGACATTCAGCTTTCCTTTCCTGCAGGATGAAATTGAGTGCTTTGTTTTTTTAAGGAAATAAAAGTTGACAGGTACTAAAGTTGTGTTAAAGGGTGGTTGCTTTCTTGTTTATTTGTTAAAGCAGCAGAAGTGTACAGGGGGCACACTGAAGAAAGAGGTCTGAGTTTTGTATTTTCCTATGAATATCCAAGTTAAGTATTTTTTCCATGTGTTTCTTATTCATATGTATGATTTTATATGTATAAGTTACTCATATACATATGATAATACATGCTGTCTTCAACTATACTAAGAAAAGGTAGGCAATTGTTTTATGTATTAAAAGAATTAAAGGTTATTTTTAAGTTGAATCGTGCATTACATTGGGTTGTTGTGCTTACTTGAATTGTATTATTTTCTTCCTTGTGCCTCAGTCTGTCTGTAGAGGTTTACAAATCAGGTACCAGGCATACTTAGATACTTCGTAGAGCTTTAAAGTAGACAAGTTTTAGTCTTTCAAAATACTTGGTCTGAACATGTGGAGGGCATGAACATGTGGAGAAATATGCAAGGGTTTCATTTAGGGCAGTTTTTCTGACAAATCTAAATTCTTCTGAGTTATAAAAGCATTATACAAATATGGGATTATTTTTTGACAGCAAAACTGTTCTGGTGGGGTTTCTTGTTTCAATGAAGTGGAATATGTGTGGAGTTTTTTGAAAAATTGGACATAGATGACACATACAGATGAACACTGTTCAACACAATAACAACAGATGCAGAAATCAGAAGCTGAGTCTATGGTGCCCATTTTTCTTTTGGTCGTTTCACTGTTTTTTAAGCTCTGGCAGGTGAGGATTGCTGTTAAGTGGTCAAAATGGTAAGAATGGTGATACTCTGGATTTATTTTTTTTTTGTGCCAATGCTAGGTTCGAATTTTGACTCCTGATCACATTGCTGTCTACTCATAGGGTATATAATGTGAGCTGTATTTTCCTTCTGATTGATACTGACATGACATAGAAAGACTCTATACCTCTCTTGAAATGAGTTTTCAGTCCAATTCTATTTCACCTATATGACAATTAGCTCAAGACTAACTCAAAGCTCCCCACGTAGGTAAAATGAACTAATTGCTTGCCTCCTCCTTACAAACAATAGGTGATGGGCTCTGTGACAAACCGCAGCGTCTTCAGCAAAGGGGTCTGTAATGAGATATGGTATGTGTGCTTTCCTCTCCTAGGCAAGGCAATTTTCCTGCCATGAATCAGAGCAGCATCATGGGATCCAGCTCCCCCTACACTCAGCCGATGAACAACAGCTCTGGCCTGATGAACCCGCAGGCTCCTCCTTACAGCATGGCACCCAACATGGTGAACAGCTCTACAGGTAATGGTGAGTAACCTTCCAGCAGTCACCTTCCTCCATAAACCTGCTTAACACTGTCAGCCCTGGCCTGGTGGCAGCGGAACATCTTTCTTCATTTGATTCATCCCTGTTGGGTAGTTTGGAGTGATCTGAAATTAGGCTAAGGTACTCACTTTTTTTTGTGCAGTAACTGATACATTTCTCTTGGAGTCCTTGTGCACAGCACGTAGATGAGTACAGTGTTTTATACAGTTCCAGCAGCACTCAGGCTCAGTTTGGCGTAGGTGTTGACTAGCAAGTATATGTGTATTTGTGTGCACGTGTCTGCAGGAAAGGGAAGGAGAATGGCTTCTTGTTTTAAGAAGTTGCTTTTGTTTTTCAATATCTGTTTCCAAAATTTATACAGGATTTCCTCTTTTCCTTATTTAAGTGTCAGTATATAAATTTTTATCATAACTTCCTTTTGCAAAAAAAAAAAAAAAAGGCATATTTAATGTAGCTCCTGGATTTATCCTTCATATCATGATTTATGAGTTCAGAATTGCTTGTAGCTTTGTGTGTGATTCTGAAGACAAGTGAATACAGTTCTGCACAAATGTGCTTCATGGTCCATATTCAGCTTGAGTTCCTAACAGTTATCCTCCTTCAAGATAATACTTCAGCAAAGATCAATTTTTTGATTGGGCTGTGTTTGGATGGAGTTTCAATGACCCTGAAGCGGATCCTCCCAAATACTTATTCCAGTCATGGAGTTTCTGTGCATGCTTTACTGATTACATTATCCCTTTTAGAAATGTTGGGGGTTTTGAAGTTTTTTTCTGAAAGCTGAATAGGTTGTGCTAAGGTGACATGATGTTGTTTCATAGTTATTTTTGTTTCTACTTTTGTTTCTTTCTTGAGAAATGCTTTACTACCTAAATTGTGTCTTACCAAGAGCCAGGTTTTTCACAACTTTTTCTCTACCCCTCTTAGCCTGCATAATTCTTTTATTCTTTGCATCTTTCCCTGTCTTTTCTCCCTGTTTATTCTGTATGTTCCGGCTTCTTTGGAAGAAAATAGCCACAGTGAGATGCTAGTGTGTAGTTTGTCCAGGGGGTTTCTTTCCTCTACATAGGAGCTGCTGAGGCACTGAACAGTATCTTATATTTCAAGAACATTTTGTTACCATTTTGATTAGCAGAAGAAAGGAAGCTGCTAATCAGTAAGATTAAAAAAAAAGAGAGAAATTTAAAAAAAAAAAAAGAGCTTTTTCCAGTGCTGGCCTGGAAGCTATTGGCTAGCCCAGACAGCTCACTGCACCATCTGGATGAAGAGGGACAAGCTATTGAAAAGAGCATTAGATAATAGCTTGCTTTTTCCCCACCACAGCTGTCCCAGGTAATATTATGTTTTGTTTGTGTAGTTATGTGTTTTGTCTGGCTTGCTGAAATAAAATTACTTCTGAGCATTGAAACTGTGCTATAAATTCTGTTTTGCTATTAGCAGAAGTAATTTTTCCACCCTTTTCCGTTGGCCCCCAGAGCTGCAAAAATAACCAACAGCAAACAGATGGCAGAGTGCCCTGCCTAAGAAGATTTATGTATTCCTAAGGAATAACCAGTTTAAAGGAAGATTCACAGAGGTTTTTTTGTTCAGATAATTCAGCCATTCGTTATTTCATACAGTGGAAATCTGTTCAATGCAAGACCATTTATCCTAGCAGTCTTTTGTATGGGGTAGTCATACTCTTTTTATTGTGTTATGCATTCTGAAATATTGGATTTTTAATAATTTAAACATTTATCAGGGCTTTTTCTTCCAGTGCATTTGTGAGGTTTTCTTTTGTTCCAGTTTTATTAATTCAGAGATTACCCAATGGAGAGTAAGTATGAGATGAACTAGAGGAGTTCAGTGCATCTCTTTCAGTCTGTGTGGGAGCCGACATGCATCTAGAATTGCTTTACAGGCCTCCAAGAGACACTGTTGGGGAGAGATGGACACACACAACACCAAAGAGAAAATTAGGTGTGAAGACATTGCTGAGTGCAGATGCTGTGGGAATGCTTAATTTCCCCCTATCGGGACTCATCCTTCTGCTTAGGTGAAAAAAAAATGGAAGCTAAAGACTAGTGTAAATACAGTACTTTTAATGATAATTCCTTGAGCTGTGGGTGCACTTTAGGATCAGCTTTGGCCCTGCGTTTGATGAGGTGGAGAACCTACAGGTGATACCTGTTTAGGGGCTTGAAAACAGGATTTTCTGCGGCAGGAAGACCAGTTCAGCTGTGTGGCTCTTTAGCTTCTCCTTCCTCCCTGCCCCATGAGTATAAAATCACACATCTGTCGGATAAACCAGGGTTCAGTCAATGTGCAGGGCCAAACCAAGTGCAGCTGAGTGGCTGCTGCTGGAGTGAAGGCATTGCTTAATGCCTTCACTCCAGCAGTGTGTATCCTTCAGGCATACACTGAGCATCAACAGCTGTGGTTTCAGTTAGAGGCCAGTGAAAACCTAAGCTGAGCATTAAGGAAAAGTTAGTTTCTTTGTTGCCTGGGTTTTGGAGGGAGCAGTTTTGTTGCCTGTTGTGAGGGAGGAAGGTGGGTCTTTCATTTCAATAAAATGCACTTTCAGGTTTTACTCTTAAGTAAGAGAAGATTGCTGATAACTGATGGAATTGTTTTCAAATGGTGTTCAGCTTCAGTGTGGCTATGTCTAACATCGGTTTTTTCACCCATTTTTAGTAGTGTTTATATCTCCTCATTACCAGTTGATCCTTTTGTCTTTAGTTTTTTTTTAATTAATGTCACAATTGAAAGGAAAATCACGCCGCAGTTACGCATCCTGATACTTCAATAGTGACTGTGGATCAAACAGCAGATCACCAGCTTCTGCTGATGCAGAGTGGTTTAGGAACACAGAAATTACAAGATCAAAGAAGACAGATTCTTCTAATAGAGTATTCCATCCATAACAGTAACAAAAGCTTCAGGATAAAGGTGTCAGAATCCCTTCAGAATTATGGAACAAACTGCCATTCAGAAAAATTGTATAACTGCCGCTGTCCTTTTATTGTATGACTTCACATTACCCATATATATTTTAGACTTCCCCCCCCCCCCCCCCCCCCATTTTTCAAGTTCCAGAATGCCTAATTTCGCGCTATCCGGACTTATCCTTCTACTTGGGTCAAAAACATGGAAGCTTAAGATTCAGTTTTCAAATTCCAGCTTTAAAAATGCATATCATAAACAGGAAATTTACAAGCCCTAATATAGCTCATGCTGTGAGCTTTGTTAATTCTTCATCTTTAAAAAGAAGCAATATGAAGTTTATATCTCACAGATTTCCATATTGTTCTTGCATAGAAACTGGCATTCACGGTCTCTGCCACCTCTGGAGATGAACAAGCCAATAAAAAGGCATTAATCTCCTTACTGCTCAAGTGTACTGAAACCTTTCTTTTTCTGGGTATTCTTATTCCCAATTAACTTTTAACATCATAGTACTTTACATGAGATGTGAAGTTCTAGGAAAAATTATTTGCACTAATGGAATTAAAGGGACACTTTAAAATAATACTAAAAATCATCCGTAAGCTGTAGATTTGACTTGGTATTTATTTGGATGAACCTCTAACAAGAAAAGCAATAATATGCAGGTGAAATATTTTTTAGAAACTTTGGGGTTTTTTTTCTGTTTTGGTTGCATTTTTCTGAAAAATGGATACCTCAATTTATTTTTTTTTCCTCTAATGCATATCTTTGTAGGAGCTGTTAATGCACATTTAGATAAATTTCTGGAGGTTGTCAGTAGGTGGTAACAGCTGAAGTGTCCCATCACCTATTCTCCAAACAAGAGATGACCATGATCCACTGGTTATTGGGTGACTGTAAATCAAGCCAGCACCTGGCATAGAGATGCCCACATCCCAAATTTCTTGTACTTGTCATTCTTTGGACAAGACTTGTCAGCAGAAAGGCCGTGTGACACTGAGATCCCTGGTGACTCACTCATCCTTTTCAGATAAGGTCCCCAAACACCTTGGGCTGCGCTCATCCCCAGAGCTGGAGGATTTTTCATGGCAGGACCCTGGGCAGTGTTGTTGTCCCTCTTTTGTTTTTTCAGGGGGCACCAAAGCAGTGGGGATCCTCGTATCAACTCCACAGTCATTAATTCTCTGCTTTTGCTTCTTCTTCTGTTTTTTTTTTTTGCAGAGGGAGTGTGCCAGGGTTGGAAGGGAGAGGGAAATGTATTATGAAGGAGGGAATATTCTGTTTTGTAGATCATGATTTGTTATCACACTAGCAATAAAGAGAAAAACAATGTTTGTATATTGCTGCTTCTACAGTATTTCATCATCTTCTGGGACTGGTAGAGCAGCCTTTAGCAAAAAAGAATTCTTTGCTGCAGTTTTACTCATGTCAATATCTGCCTTTGAGTACATTAAATTCAGTGTGGAATAGTTAATTCAGGACCTTGACCTATACTTGCTTTTTGAAATCATTCTAGCTCTTAAATTCTTATAATAAGCCAGAGGCTAGTACTTGAAACCTATTCACAGTATGCCACAACACTTCTTGAGTCAAGATTTCCCTGTTATCCTCCTCTCTACAATGTTTCCTCCTTTGGTCTGCACTTCACAGGCAGAATTATTAGTACCTGTGTAGAAAGAGACTGTGTCTTATTTTAGCAGTTTCGTGACAATAACAGTATTTCACTGCTCAGAAGGGGTCAAAACAATGTTCTCGCTGTACCGCTTAGCTAAAAAAAGTGAAAGAATGTCTTCTCACAAATTGCCGGAGAGTATGTTTGCAAGAACTTACGAAACAGCATTTCAACAGCAGATAGAAAAATAGCTGTGGAAACATCTTGGGTAAAAGCTATAGGGAAAATAGACAACCTTGCAGTTTGCCAGTAAAATGCTTGCGTTCTTCTCTTAGAGGTAGAAAAGAATGTAGATGAACTAAATAATTTAGAACAAAAAGCGAAACAGATTTTGGGTAATTTTATTATTTTTTTTATAATTGTCTTCAACTCCTCATAGTTACACTTGCATATGCCAACAAGAAATAGTCAAAAGCCAAAATGAACCTGTCTTTTTACATTTCTGAGCATGACTAATAGAGTCAGAATGTGTATTATAATCTGCAGACTGGAGTTACTAGCCCTTTATGTGAGGTGTTAACTTAAACCCCTCCAGAACAGAGATTTCATAAGGGAGTTCTGATAGAAACAGGACTACCAAAAGTGGACACAATTTTTAAATTCTTTCTAATAGAAGTGTGATGTGCCAACTAGATAAAAGTGAGATATCAGCAGAGGATTTAGCTATGCAGAATTCTGGTGAAGAAGCGTGATCATTAAGTTTGCTTTGTTTGACCTCCCCAAAATTGCTTTATAGGGGAAGGGTCAGCTTTGCTTGCTTTGAAACTAAAACCCAAGACTTCTTTTTTAGCACTTTCACAGCATGAAATGTGTTAACAGTTAAAATGGATTTTGTATAACAGTTCTGCATCCCAGTTTGAAATCATACTGTGGCATATATTTGACCATTTTGTACATTTTTTAAAAAATCTCTGAAAGAAAAATGACTATTTTTTAAATTGTGAATTCAAGACTAGAATGTGTTAGGCTGCCATCCTTCACTTGAGAATGGTCACAAGCTGCCCCAGCTCCTCAAGCAGAATATAAGGGCAAAATGCATACAAATCAAATGCTTAGTGGATGCTGACTTCCCAGTAGCATGTTGACTGGCTGTTTTGTTGAGATTTCAAACACATACATAAAAATAACTGCATTTTTAGCTGATCCCAATAGATTTTTCACTGCAGCTGCATCACTTGTAAAAGGCTTTTTGTTCCAGTTCTTGAAGTGTGAAGTATTGCAAGTATTTTTTTTTTTTTAAATCTCAATTATGATTTATGTGTTGTGATGACTTTAAGGGCTTGATTGGGCTACAAATGTGCTTTGAAAAAACAAGAAGATGTGCCCATGAAAAACACCGGCAGTTCAAAGCTGAATATTGAGCATACAGTTGTAAACTCACGTGGCACATGGCTGGGTAGGTTTTTTTGGCAGAGCCAGAGTCTCAACCTGCAGTGATGCTAAAGATATTAGCAAATTAGCACTGCAAAGCTTGCCAGCGTATTCGCTAGAGTACTGCTCATGCTCTCACTGCTGTAATTAAAACTAATTATTTTCTAAAACATAGTAATACATGAATATGTGCAATAATCATTTTGTAGTGGGCAATCTGTGAAGTATTTTTAAAGCTTCTTTTCCCCCTCCTATCTTTGGCTCGCTGTGCAGTGTGCCTGCTGCCTGGTGCAAGCCAGCACTGTCATTTTGCGAGAGCCACGCTACTCTGGTAAAGACAATGATCCTTTACTGGTTCTTACATTTTTACATTTGGGATATTTTTTTTTTCTTTTTTATTGTGTTTTAGGTTATTCTGTATGTTTTTCTTACCTCACATCCTTTGAAAGAAGGGCATGAGGGGGATTGAAAAGAGAGAAAGGGAAGGTAAACCAGTCTTTCACAAATGCTGTGCACATGGTTTTCAGCAGGCAAAGAATCACCTGGTGTCTTGCTGCTGTTTTCTGGTTATTTGCATTGATTCAGTGTCAGGGCACCTCCTAGCATCTGCTCTGCCCTGTATTTTCTGTCTGTTTGTCTGAGTGTTTCTTCTTGCGTCTTTTTAGAAATCCACGAACTCAGCAGCTCTGCAGCAATAGTACTATACTTGGCACTTGAATCTTCAAATTAAAAAAACCCTTAAACTCCTTGCACCCCTGGGAAGCAACTGCGTGCCATTATCAGAGAAAGACATTTGTGTGTTCGTTACAGTCCCACCTCTTTTTGGCAGAAGAAAGAAGCTGAGTGCTGGTTCTCCAACAGAGCACGGTTTACAGCTTGTAATTCTGTAGTTAAGGCTCACAGTGGCTGAGCCATTCGTATTGAAGTCGGTAGGGGCAGGAATTATCTGCTGGACACCAGCCTTAATACAGATGTAATTGGAAAATTCCTTTTTTTTCTTGGATTCAACATGGCAAGCGGAATGTGCATTGTTTTCATTTACTTTTGCCTATTGCTAAAGGGAGAGTGCAGTAATTAAAATAGTCTTGTTGTGTTAAAATGTTGTGGTCAAGTGCAGAGACAGTTGAAGAGCAGCAGCAGCATGAAGAATGAATTCTGCTCTGTTGAGTGGTGGTTGTTGTTGCATGGTGCTTGTATTCTCTTCTTGTTCGTTCTCCTTTGTTTCCTCAATTCAATTGAAGAGGTTTCCAGGTTTCCGGATGCTAGAATAACAGGACAGAGGTGGGAAAACCTCTCCTTCACCTGGCGCCGCAACCGTGCAGCAGGAAGTGTGTTTTTTCCTACAAAGCCAAATGCAGTCATGCTTAACTGTTTCTCCTGTTTTCGATTAGCACCTATGGGTCTTGCAGATATGATGACACCTGGTGAGTCCAAACTTCCCCTTCCTCTCAAAGCAGATGGCAAAGAAGAAGGAGCCCCCCAGCCCGAGAGCAAGTCAAAGGTATTTACCACCTTCCGCACGTGGTGTTGGTCGTGCCCGCAGAAGTCTGCCGTGTTGTCCTTCATCTCCTGGTTTTGGCCTACCCACTTCTGTTCTTTCCTGCATGCCTTTCCATTCACGTGCAATCTCTTTGTTTCTTTTTTTTGTTTGTTTGTTTCTTTTTTTCTTTTATTTTTCTTTTTTTTTTTTTTTCTTCATTGTGTGGATCTGAAAGTTACTAGTTCTTACGGCATTTTAACTTGCGGGGGCAAAGCGTCCCAAGCCAAAAGTTGCGTGGGCATTTGGCTGTGCCAGGTGGGTGGGAAAGAAGGGTCTTGCCTGGTTTCAATCCTTGCAGCCATTTTTCTCTGCCTTCAGTTATAGCTTCCTGTTTTGGCCGCAGCAGCAACATACTTTAATATTTTGCTTTCCTGCCTTATTTGATTAAATAAGGTGAACGGCTTGTTTTTGTTTCTTTCTTTCATAATGGGAAACCCATGCTTAGCATTTCATGTGAGCTTGAATTAAGCATGGTGGCTTTAGTGACTTTAGCCAAGCATCCAGCAAACTTTCCAAATTATACTAATTAACAATGTTGTTTTAATACCTTTTATATATATATAAATATATTTATTTATGTGTGTGTTTTCTGTATGTGTCCTCTCTGTTTATATATATTTTATATATAAAAATTGGTCAGTCTGTTAAACTGGATGTATTTTTTTTGTTTTTAATAAAGTTTGCCCTGCCTTTGTCATATTTTTTTTTTTTTTTTGTATTCCTCTACCACAGGATAGCTACAGCTCTCAGGGTATTTCTCAGCCCCCAACCCCAGGCAACCTGCCAGTCCCTTCCCCAATGTCCCCAAGCTCTGCTAGCATCTCCTCATTTCATGGAGATGAAAGTGATAGCATTAGCAGCCCAGGCTGGCCAAAGACTCCATCAAGCCCTGTAAGTGGCTCTGGTTATTTTGGTTTTTGTTTATTTTTTGTAATTAATTATATTTTAATGCTTGCTTGTTTGTTTTGTAAATTCCTTTTCTTTATTATTTATCCACTAAACAGTTTTCTTTCTTTATAACACTGGGTACAAATTCTGCTCTCGGACACATGACTGTAAGTTCCACTGCCTGGCTTCAGTGGGGCCTGAGCATGCTTATCCAAGGGCAAAATTTGTCCCAACGGTACTTTGAAATAAGAAAGAGTAAAATTGTGTGCATCATGCGAGTGTGCTGTCTGGTAAAACAGCAGTTGTTGTGAAGAAAACATCCTTCCTGTAATGCATCAGCTTCCAAGCATGGCCGACTGTGTTGTTAAGAACAATTCCATTTCTGTTCCTGGGCCCAAACTCCTTCACACAACTGACTTCACTCTGGTTGCTGCACTTGTCTTTACTAGGATTATTTAGGGAGAAAAAAAACCAAAACAAAACAAAATGAGAAATCTTCTCCCCTATTAATATTAATACCCATCAAAAGTTAAATTATAGACTCAGCACCACAAAAAAGTTGCCATTTATATTTTTGAAACATTTTTACTTTTGAATTGTGTATTTGGAAATACAGCCATTAGGCTGTCAAGGCACAGTCTAAACCAAAATTGTTTCTAATTTTGCTTCATTTGGTTACTTTGAAATAACCCAGACTGTGTGCTGAAAAAAGATCCTGTTGCATGTACATTTTTAGAAAACTATTTTTTAGATGGGTAAGGCTTAATCATTCTCATACAGGTTGTAAAGAAAAACCTGAGAGAGATGTGTGGAGCTAAAACCAAATTTCATCATCTGTCTTTCCATCTATATATATGCACAAGTCAAGAAAATCTATATACATATATAGAAAAGAGAATGCAGACACAAGATTTTATGGTTTATGGGGAGCAAATGTCCATCTGGGTATTTTTGCTTTGTTTTTGTTTTTTGTTTTTTTTATAATTGGGAATATATATGTTGTTCCTCTCTTACTTCTTTTTATCAAAAGTAGAAATTATTGTATGTACAGAATATAAAAGGGGGTTTTCCCCAGTGTTAAAGTGCATTTAAATTAGCAATAATTCTTTGATAACGATTTTTACAAAGTGATATGTTAAAGTGTTTGTCTCAGGCAAGCAGAGGAAGGCCAGTCAGAGGGGAAGAGATCTAACCATCCAAAACCCAGACATTTACAGAATCCCCTGAGCAAGGGGAAGCATGGCATGAAATGCACCACTTAAATCTTTGGATGTTGATTTGACAGCAACTTTGAGTCTCAGAAGGCAGCTGATGTTACTTGTTCCCACAAGGTCTCATCTTTTTCTTAAAAGCATTTGTGAAGGGGTGACACAAAAAAATCTGTTCGTTTTCTTTGTAGTAATGTTTGGGGTATTGCTTTTTTGGGCAGATTTCTGGAGGAAAGCAGGAGAGTTATTGCACAGGCTGTCTAACACATCGAGTGCTTCCTCTACAACCAAACAATAGTGCATTCCTGAGCTCGTTGCATAAACTGCATAGCAAATCCTGGAGCCATCAAGAACATATGTGCAATTTTTTTGTATAAATAAAGTATAGATTATTGACAGACTATAACATTGGAAAAAATAAATGAGGAAAGTTTGTGCTTTCAATTTCTTTTGAATGTCCTTCTCTCCAAAAGCTTCAGTTAGAGATGGATAAATACAGTGCTTTGGAATGATAGAAAAGTAAGTGCTGCAAATGAGCTGATCCCTTTTTACCTGTGAAGGCCAGTGGATTGGATAACTTCATTGACTTCAACAGCAACCTGACATAAACTGGAACGACTGATTGCAGGCATTTTGTTACACTTGAAAACAGCCTGAATTGGTTCATTAAATCCCAAAGCTTCTTCATGTGCTACGACTTCCCCATTCCAGGAGAGGATATAAGCAGGGGTGAATGGTCTCTGATTCACTTCAGGGTATCCCTGTGATCCTACTAAGTGGATCCCCTCAGCTGTTCAGTGGATCATTTCAGCTGTTTTGTGTTGAAGTGAGGCATGAGAAAATGGGGAGAAAAAACTGTTGAACACTAGATTTTGAGGCCTCTTTAGGTGTGTCAGGAAAAGGACACTTCTGCTATGTCAGTTTTGCATAGAATGTGCATCCCTGACAGTGGTGAGGTAGTTCTAAAATTCCTTAGAAGAGATATTTCAAGTGTGGGTGTAAACTATGCAGGATGCATAGCACTGCAGCATGAGTAAAACAGTAGGTTACGAAAACCCCATAAAATGCTGTTCACTGTCCATAGGTACCCATGAACATGACAGTGAATACACCTGAACAGTACTACACCTCCATGGTGGTAGCTGGGAGGGGTCTCCAGAGTCCTTCAGGAAAAAAGCTTGGCAAAAGAATGTGTCCTGCACAAGCCTCTGCCAGGGGTTGGACTTCGGCATTCTTAGCTGCCTGTGTATGCACTATCTGTTCTGTAGTAAAAGAGGTCTGTGTAACACATGGAATATTGGCAAATTCTTCATTGAAGTCAGGGAAGGGAACAGTAGATAATTGTATAAATATAGATCCTTAAAGATATGTACAGAAGCAACTACTGACTGTCTTTCATGTGAAAATAACTCCTACAGAAATTTGTGTTGCACTGAAGGATTCTGCAGACTCACCATACAAGGGTCACCATATAACACAGTTTTAATAGTGGGTAGGTGTATTGAAAAGAAAGTATGGATTTCAACAGATTTAGTATGGGAATTGGCTTTGGTATCCACATGCTTTGGTGGAGTATTTTTAATCACTCGTTTAATGCCAGTATATCATATGGAAGAGTGCTAGGGATTGCAGCCAGAGTAGGATATAACTAAATCAGTAAAGAAATGTGCCACAGGCTTGCACTAGCATTCTTCTGTCACCAAAACGATCAACGTACTTAACAGAAGAAAAGGTCGTGATCCATGTTCTTCCAGCATTGCCTGGGATGTGCTCATTTTAGTTTAAAATGGGATCTTTCTCTTTTAAACCTTTGTTTTATAAGGGTTAATATTTATTATGTATAGGTAAATTTAGACTTCCAGCTGAACCTGCCCATGTGAAACTGAAGTTTGTTTGTGTGTAGACTAGCTTGCACGCATCTGTCATTTTTATCCGTTTACGTTTATAAAAATAGAGAAGAGAAAAAGATCGTTACTCTTGAGGAATAGCATTCTTCCCTCCAGTGCATTCTTCTAAAGTTAACATTTCATTTTAGAAGAAAATTGCACCCATTTTACAAAGCATGACAACCTGAAAGCTCACACAGTAAGAAACACTTCTTACCTTCTGTAAGCTGTGAAAAGTTTTCAGATTATACTGTCATTTTAGAGCTTGCTGCCACACTGCTGAAAAGCAGCATCATTTGAGATGTACAGTAGAAAAATGCAGAAAGAAAAATTTTTAACTGTTTCCCTTCTACTCTGAATTTGATTTGAAAAAGTGATATAAAAACATAAAACACATAAACATTTAAAAATGAAACCCTAAAACGAGTAAATCTGAACTTTCTTAATCATGGTTAAACATAAAAGTGAAATAGAAACTATTTTGTTGCCTCACGTTAGAATATAAGCACATAGAAAAATTGTTGGATAAAAGCTGGAATTTCCCGTCTTCTTTTTATATAGTTCTGGGGCATCTTAAGTGCCAGATTAAAATTGATGCAGGTGAGCAGTAGAGTAACTTTGTACTTACTGCAAAAGGTAGTGGGGTAGTTCTAGTTCATTCAGCTGTTCAAGCCTATGTGATCATGTATCTCATGCTCACCACAGCATCAAATTAGTAGCAGCACAACTTCCCTACTTCCCCCTTTCCACCCACCCAAAAAAACCCTCCCAAACTTTGACAGGTTGTATTTGTTGCTGAGTTAAACTGATTTTCTTGAACACCCAGATACATAGCAAGTGAAGCTTTCAGTAAATTGGTTGCTATTACAGAATCAGTTTGTGCTTTCTTTGCATAATCTGCAGGATTCATGTCAATGTATTTCCTGCCAGCCACTTAGTATTAATAAAACAAATTTAGCCCTGACTCTCACTTCAGTAGGAGCTGTAACGCAACTGAGTCTGGCTGAAGTAAATTCAGGCGTGCACCTCATTTCTAAGAAAGGTAATCATATCTGTCTGTAGGAAGGATTGCTGAGAAGAAGTTACAGTGTCAGCAAGGCAGAAAACTTTAAAGGAGGCTATTTATTTAATTAAAATTAATAGCCGTTCACTGGAAAGAACAGCAATGGCTCTTGGAACTGCTAGGTCACCCCCCTTGGCTTCATGTTTCTTTTCTCCTGACTCTCTTCCAGTTTTGCCAAGCTGCAGCTGATAGCTGGAAGGAGATACAGGGTCTGTCATATTTCCAGGCTAACATGCAAGATGAATGGTGGCAATGCTCTTGAAGTCATTGGCAGTGGGGTTCTACTCTGCTGTATCCCTCTTTCATGGTGTTTAGTGCCAGGCCTCACCACTATGTGGGGACATGGACAAAGTGAGTGATTCTGTAGCATCTGTGAGGTACAGAGAGGACCTTTTTTAGAGATATTCAACCAGGAATGAGTTTCTGTTTACTTGACAATAGTCTGTCTTCAGTTCAAAGTAAGGAAAAGGCAAAGGAGGGAAAGAATGATTGACTAGATGAGTTTTAAGAAGTGTCTACTGCAATCAACAACAAAGTTTAGGCTTTTACTATACAGACGTAAAGGATATGTTTCCCTTCACATATTTGGCTCCTTTCCCAAAGCTTTATGTCAGTCTTTTTCCCTTGTGTTTAATTCTGAACCACTCCCATCTTTCACTGTTGAGCAAATCAGTTCACTTTCTGCAAGTAGGAGGGTCTTCAGCTGTAGCAGCAGCCCCTCTCTGCTGTTAGAGCCGAGGCAGCTCGGGTAAGGTCTGTGACAGGGTCTGTCCACACATGGCACAGAGCCCAGCTCACAGGGTTACACTGCACAGAAAAGATGGGGTGAGAATTTATAGCTTGTGTAGCAGCCTCACTTTTAATGTAGAGACAGCTTTCTGCTGTCTCTACATTAAAAAAGAAAAAGAGAAGAGACTCAAACATAGCATGAGCTTTCATTAGCTGTAAAGCCCGGAGAGCAGCAGGAAAGCCGGTTCACTCCAGCCTTTTTGCCACAGAGGTGGAATTCTGTTCTTGCCACCTCTTCTGCTTTTCCTGGTGTCTCAGCTCTGATTGCTGTCCCTCCTTAGTTTTCCCCAGGTCATAATACACGCTCCCTTTGCAAAGAAGGACAGCTGAGATGGATGTGTTCCGTACTCCATCAAGGGAGGAGAGTAGTTGCTGCATACATGCCTTATTGGATCAGGCAGCTAATTGGCAGTTCACAAAGAGTATTGCCACCAATCTCCTTGTACTCTAGATGCTCTTGCTCATCTTGCTTTTTGGCCACCAGTGGTGTGAAGTGGTAATAAAGCATAACCATTTGTGACTCTGAAGAGACGACTACTTCTCCATGTACTAGTTTGCCATGTTTCACACTTTAGGCTAGTTTTGTGCAATTTCTGCTCTGGAGGATCACTTTCAACTTTTCTAGCCCATCTTTGAGGGCAAAGACGAGAGGATTGGTTTGGTTTTAGGATTTTCTAAACTTGTGTGGGACAAACTTGTTTCTAATTTTACCTAAATAGTTGCTTGCAAAGCACTTTGAGATAAGTGCATGAGAAGCACTCTGTGAGAGTTACCTCTTCTTAAAATTACATGAGGCAACATCAGAAACTTGCCTTCTGGGATCCAAAGTTCAGATCAGTGAAAGAAATATGAAAATGGGGAGTTTGGGCCCTTTATTTATAAAGCTGACTTTTCTGTATATGGACAGAATGTACTGTTTGTGCCTGAACTAGTAGCCTTCATTCCTGACTGTTGTGTGATAGCTTTAGTTTGTTTGACATCTTCTCTTTTTCAGTGTTGTGAGTTTCTTACTTTCTTTTCCCTTCCCCTCCCACCCTTCCCCCAACTCTTTCTTTTCTTGTTGCAATTTAGAAATCAAGTTCCTCTACCACAACTGGAGAGAAGATCACTAAAGTCTATGAGCTGGGAAATGAGCCGGAGCGCAAGATGTGGGTGGATCGGTACCTGACGTTCATGGAGGAGAGGGGCACACCTGTGGCCAGTCTGCCAGCTGTGGGCAAGAAGCCCCTGGACCTGTTCAGGCTCTATGTCTGCGTCAAAGAGATTGGAGGTTTAGCACAGGTGAGAAGAACTGGTTAAAAGTGAACCTTCCAAAAAGTCAATATTCTTTTTTTCTAGAGTATTCCTGCTGGATACATCATTAGGTTTTCAGGCCTGACAATATTGTTGAAGAAAATGGTTTCATGCTTTGGTAGCTGTCTGGAGTTCATTTTGGGCTGCATAATGGCCCTAAAGCTTTGGAGTTTGAATCAAGATTGACCATGGCTGTAGTCAGATGAAATTACTGCTTTTTAAGGGGTATCTAGTAATGCTGCTGAGAGAAGAAAAGAAGAAAAGGCCACTGGATCAAAATTACAAGTAAGAAGTAGATGAGAGAGCTAAAAGAAAAAGGAAATTTTCAAGTCCATCTTTCCTATATAGAGATACAGCCTGTAGGACAATTCAGTTCATCTCTCCAGAGACGCTGCCAACATTCTTAAAACGCAGTCCCTCATCCCAAACCTTTAACTCTGAGTGTCTCTATATGGTATATTTGTTTCTTAGGCACGGACTGTGCTGTGTTTAGAAAATGCTTACAGAGTATTTTCGGCTGCCTTGCAAACATAATGATTAGAAGGAAAAGGTGAATTACCTAAATGAGTTGAGGAAAAATGAAAGCAGGAAGAGCTGAGATAAAAAAGTCACAGATGGGAGACAGAAGCTTTCATTTGTGTTCTCACCAGTTAACTTGAAGTTTTGCAAAGGGATGTTGGAAAAATATTCATGAGTTCTATAAGGCTGTTCACCACAGAGCAAAATGAAATGTTCCACTGTTTAGCATCTAAAGGGAAAGCAGGAGAAAATGGTCAGTACTTGCAGTCTTAGATTTGGCATTCGAAGTCACCTGTCCTTGCCTGATGATTGTACAAAGCATCCCTTGCATCTAGGGGGTCACTGGATAGACACTAGAAACTATTGTGAAGTGCAAGGATCCATGAGTTCTATGTTTATGAGAACATTTGTTCAATGTCTGTCAAAAAGAGGTCTTAAAACATAGCTAACATGTAGATAAATATGCATGTGTAATATACAAAACTTAATATTAAAGCATACAATTCTACACTAATTACAAAATCTGAACTCAAAAATATGGCAAACAAATTAGATTCTCAAAAAGAGAATAAATTTTCATAATCTATGTGGTTAGTTCAAAGAAAGGAATGTCCAACATCAATTAGCACCCCTTTCAAAGCTATTTTTAATAGTGCACCTCACAACATAGGATTTGACTACTGAATTAGATCACTGGCCCTTCAAATCCAGTGATTTTAGCTATTCTTATTATTATCAAAGAAAGGCAGAGAAGCCTAATCTAGTTCGTTCTGCCAGTTGCTAAATGCTGTATATTGGTAAGAGATGTTATCCTGACATTTCTACTGATCAGCTCACGCCCCTCAGCATCATATGGATTTGATTACTTTTAGCTCAGAAACTTTATTACAGGTAAATCATATCATGCAGCTGCTCTGCCTCATACAGCATGATTGTGCCCACGGTGTGACTCTTAGCATCAAAAACTGAGCAAGATGGGGGGCAGATGGGATATTCTAGAGAGTCATTCATGTTTGCTTATTATGGAAATTTATTTTATTTTGGGACATTCAGTGTTGATTTTCAGTGACAGACATTATGCTTTGCCAAAGAATAGACGCTGTTCACTTAGACTGATTTTTGAAAGAGCTTGAGTTACAAGTGCGTGTGCTTCAGTACTGGTGAAAATTTACACTTAAAATGAGGGCTCTTGGTTTTGCTACTGTGCCCACATGAGTGAATGGTCACTATCTCTTTGGAGCTACTCAGAGGTGCAGAGCTTTGCTTGCTGAGTTTTATTTAAATGCATCTGAGTGATGCCCTCCTAAAAAGCTGTTGCTCCAAGAGCTGCACTCCGTACCGCGTGACTCTGCCTTGAGAGTGGCAGGGAGTGGAGCTGTGCAGCAGTGGTGCATAATCCCTGTCTGAGGAGTCACTGTTGATAGGGTCCCAACATGAACAGACCAGCTGCTGGCAGTCTTCTTTTAAATGCCAATATACTGGGCATTTAGGCATGAACGTTTCTGTTTGCATTATGCAATGTGTTCATTACGCACCACTTAGTTGTAAGCCAGTAGGCACAAAGAGCTGTGTAACTGGATTTCAGGCCTCAACAAGGGCAGTTAATGAAAATCTGGTCTCCTTTAACTCCTGGGTTCTTGCAGGATGTACCAGAGAAATAAAAACACTTAGCATAGCCATGCCAACCTGCTTGCTGTTAATGCCATGCTCAAAAGATCTTTGCTGACTGGCAGCAGTTACAGTGTAAACACTGAGAGAAACTTAAGAAAATGTTTTCTTTGATGGCACACAGACTAAGGAATAATATGGCTAATGATTATCTTTTTTCTAGCTATAGAAGTTAAATTGGAGTAATTAAAATATCAGGCCTTAGGGTAAGCAGCAGACGTCATGGAATCAGAATTGCTACCCAAAAAAAGATGAGATTTCTCAGATGTTTAAAGCAAATTTATTTTGGTTCTGACCTTGCTCCTTGGATCATACCTAGAAACTGCGTAACTGGTTGAATGAATTTAAAGGCATCAGGTGTTACATCAAAAGCAGTGGTTGCTACAAGTGGTACAGCTGAGTGAGTCAGTGGCATCACCCAGGATGACAAATGAACTTCGCTATTATTGCAGATCAGCTGTGTTTGAGGAACTCATGAACAGAGTCTTTCAATATTCTCAGCCTTACACTGCAAACAAGACTCACAGTGGAATGGTGCAGTCAGCATTGTAATACAGAGTATTGCTGGACTAGCCGTGAGTGTTTGAAGTCTGCCTTAATTAATTAAGGGGCCTGGCTTCACTCTGCCTCTCATCTAGCCAGAGAATCATTGATCTGTCCCTGCAAGATGCACTAAAGTGAAAGGAATTGAACCAGGAATTACAAGCAGAACTGTTTGACAGCTGGTGGCTATTTGGGAGAAGAATTTATTTTTCATATCAACGTTCAAACAAATTGCAGAATAACACTGTTACTGCTTTCTAAATTGTATTTTAGAAGCTGCTTTTTAATTAGAATGGGGTGGGTGTGGGTGGGTGTCAGGGAAGGAGAGAGTGAGCAGGAATTTGCTTGGAGATGGATTGCTAACTGAAGAGCATAGGCCCTGGAAGGGCGTAAGACATTTAAAGGATGCACCATGCAGAAGACTCCACAAGCAAAGCTTTTTATGTAGCTATCAGCAGGTTCCTTAATGGCTTTATAACTGTAAATGCTGTCTGTGCATTACTGCGTGTGGGAGTAATGAGCATTAGTTAAAAGAGGAAAATAAAAAAAGTAAACCAAGACATTAAGTGCTTTTTTTTTTTCCTTTTTTGTTTCCTGACTTAAACAAAACACTTTGCTGCCAACCAATGATTCTGCCGTTTACTTTGCTAGGTTAATAAAAACAAGAAGTGGCGTGAGCTGGCAACCACCTTGAACGTTGGCACTTCGAGCAGCGCGGCCAGCTCCCTGAAAAAACAATACATTCAGTACCTGTTTGCCTTCGAGTGCAAGATTGAGCGAGGGGAGGAGCCCCCTCCAGAAGTCTTCAGCACTGGAGATACCAAGAAACAACCTAAGATTCAGCCGCCATCTCCTGGTAAGTCAAAAAAACTGCAGCCTCTTACACAACCGTTTTTTGAATGCAAGGCATACTAGGCTGTTGCACCATATATATTTATAACTGTGTCTTGATAATGCTGGAAGAACAAGGATAAACCTGTTGTTGGCATCTTGTTCTCCAGCGTGGAGCCAGCTCCTGAGTCAAATCAGAGTTAACTCTGAAGGGCCATCACAGTTGTGTGTCTGGTCTGTCCTTGCTCGCTCCAGCATGTCAAGATGCGTGTGCCAGCGTACCCTTAATGTCCAGTGATGTGGGCGTAACAAAAAGAGCAGAGTTCTGCACGGATGTGCTTCTGCTGTAAGACAGGAGCATGCATTGTCTAAAGGTCAGGCTCTGGTACCTGCACTTTTCCTTGCTATGACTGAAGCTGCTTTTCAACACAACTGTTGATCAGCAAGGCTTCAGCTGGAGCAGGATGGCAGATGCTGGACTGATCAGCGTGTCTCAGATGGTTGCTCTGATGCAGCTCATGTTGAATGTGTGGCAGATGGAGAGCTGAGAGTACGGTGTATCCCCACTGCCAGGCATCCTAGTTTGGAGACGTGCTCTCTGTTCTTTTGTTGCTAATCCTGTGTGTCAGGTAAGTCATTAGGATCACTGTTTTTATCTTCTCATCTGAAAAATTGGAACTGAGACTGCTTTATTTTGGCTGTTCTTTTTTGCATTTGCAGTGTGCTGTTTGAAACCACTGTTTTCTTTCTAAATTCATGTCACTTAAGATTCTTAAGATTTGATAGTCACAGTTGACACTCAAGTCTGGACTATTTTAAGTACATAGGAAGCGTCATAGTATTAGTCTAGATGTTGATTTCTGGACTACCCATGGAAGAGTAAAAAAATTCTTCAGTTATTTTGGATTATTCCTTTTGTTATTAGCTTTTCTGACCAACAAAATAATTTGACAAAATTTGCAAACTACTGCCACAATTGCTATTAGGCAGACCACCGTCACTTATTGCCAAGAGAATATAATTTCTGGAATGTTTACAGCAGTTTCCATGCAGTAGAACACAGTTTTAGGAAAATATTAATTAACCTAATTACTGTTAGTGCAGTTCACTGGCTGAAAATGGAAAGCGGAGAGTCAGAGACCCAGCAAGCCCTGCAGACAGTTTGCAATTGCATGACTTCAGTACCCTGTCATGGACACTAGAAAATTGGAAAGACCTTTATAATCATATAATGAAATTCTGGCCTTTCCAAGATTATCTCTTACAATAGTGCTTTCTCAGTATAGAAAAAGATAACAGTGATAAGGCTTAAATCTTTCTCAGCCTGTTTTATTCAGTCTAAGGATTTGAGGGAGTGTTTAGTTAAAATCTTCCTAAGCACATCTCTATGTAATAACTTCAATATTTTCTTCACCTTGCTAAAACCTAGGGTTATCAGGTACCCCATTGGTGATTGTTTAATAGAGATTAGATTAGATTAGATTAGATTAGATTAGATTAGATTACTTTGCAGTTCAAGTTTAGAAGACAGTGAAAAACACTTGGTACTAGAAGTAAAGCCCATAGTCCAAATGTTTATCTGTCTGAAATAAGCACAGTGTGTCCTGAATGTGCACAGCTGCAAAAAAACAGTATGGGTTGGAGGTGCCCATCACCTCCTGAGAAGACTTGTAAGGGAAGCAGAAATGGTTAGACTTGCTTAGGATGGTGAAGAAGAAATTATTCTGTCTCTAAAAATGAAAGAATATTACACTTTGTTCTCTCCTCCCTTACCTTCTCTCTCCAATACTGCTCTCAGTAGTTGATTTGGGGATGATATATCAGCTGAATTTTGAGATGAAGAATTGCTATTTAAATATGTAAACATGAAACAAAGGAATGGAATAGTCAGATGTACCACTTTACAGGGTCCTTTTGCATCACGATGCTACAAATGAAAATGGCAAAGTCCAAGTTTAAATTTATCATAACATTCAAGCAAGCTGTCTTTGAGGAGAACTGAAACTATTTTTCTAAAATAAAAACACAGCAGGACATAGAGACTAGAAAAGGGGGAAGCAAGCAAGGATCTCAAGGTTTGTTTTGTTGGAGAGAAAAGAGCTCGTGTCACTGAATGGGACTGCACTTCTGTATGGAGAAAGGCTTTCCCAGTGTGTATCAGCTTTAGTACATGAAATCCCGCTGAGGTATAGATGCCTCAGAGACTACAAGCCTGTTCTCTTTAATAGTCAGCTTTTTTTTTTTTTTTTTTTTTTTTTTTTTGTTCCTTTTCCTCTAGTATATACCAACATTAACATTTTAACTGCACAAAGGAAGCAGTGTTGTAGACATACTTTAGATAATCTGTCACTCTTTGGCATTCAGAGGGAACAGGAGCCCAATACAACAAGAAACAGTAGCTCCAAAGGTCCTTGCTTTAACCATTATCCTCTCTTGTGTAGTTAGCTCAGTGTAGGCAGAGCCACTTAGAAGCCAAACCCATTTGCAGAGAACTAGTTACAGTATTAGGGCTGAAGTTAATCTGATAGAAAAGCAGAGGGACTTGTCTCACAGGAGAGGCTGTTACATTTTGTCCAGTTCTAACAAGCTGATGCTATGAAACAAGTCTTGAGATCCTAAAAGTCAGCTGATCTTCATAAAATTTTTAAAATTAAATATTTCAATTGCTCAGAAGAATACATCAGGACTGTCAGCCTTTATGGTACAGAGAAGGATTCATTTCCAATGTCACTGTAGTTCCCAGGTGTGTGGTTATGCAAGGTGGGAGCAGGCTGAAGTGCAGCTTAGAGCAAATCCGTTCTTGCAGATACCTCACATCCAAGGGGTGGTTATGTGACTGCCTCACGGATGACCTTTAGAATGCAGGCATAGAGAGAGTGCTAGGAAACACTGTTTGACAGCCATGGCAAGAGATTGATTTGGAAGAGCACAGTCAAGAAAAGGAAGTGATGTGTAAGTCAAATCTACGGGACTGAGAGATGGTGGTCTGGGATCACGTGTTTGTTCAATTGGTTGTAGCACTGTATTTGGGATTCTCCCATCACTTCTGGTTTTTACAACATCATTAATAAGTAAAGGATAGGTAAAGGAGTGAATCATTTATTGTTATGTACAGTGAAATTCCTGATAATGCCAGCAATTATAAGAGGTTGAAAAAAGGAGTGAGAGTAGAGCAGCAAAGTGAGACTGGTTCGCCTTGATGAGCAAAGATTTGCACAGTAGCCAAGGTGTTAGGGTCAGCATTTGGTGCGCATTTCAATAGTTCTTACTTCATATCACTGTCAGAGCCTCTTCTGCTATTTCATAAAGCTCCTGGGAAGGGGTGGGGGCCTGAATGTTTCAGTGTGCCTTGCACTGTTCTGAGGCTGTGCAAGTTGGTGATGTGTTAGTGGTAGGCTGAGGCCTTTGTGTCAGCTTCAATCTGCCTGGGTCAGGTAACACCATCAGCAGCTAAGGCCAGCAGCCAATGCCTGATGACAGACTAACTACTGGAGCATCCCTGGTGGCCTTCTGTCCTGATCACTGGGTCTGGGACAAGGTCCATGTCAACTGCTGATGACTTTTGCTGTGTTAAAACTCCCTTAGAGAGAGGTATTTTAGATCTTCCTTCTTTCCAGGAGTGGGTGGGAAGACAAAAGGCTTTCCCTGTCATGTGCATTTGTTAGTTTTGACCAAAATGCTCACAAATAATGTGGGAAATTCTAAACGGAGAAGAATTCTGGGCACCATTACTGTAAGTACTTTTGGATGCTGGAGAAAAAATTCCAAAAGAGCATCAGTGTGAAAGAGTTATCTTCCATTGCTGTACTCTGGCACTCTGAGTTCTTCGTTGCAGTGTACGGCTATGCGTGCAGAATTCTCAAAATAGCAGGCTCAGAATTTATCCTGTGTTGAATGAACAGGATGGCCAGAGAGGTCCAGCTGAGGATGCTTGTGATTAACAGCAGCTGACCCTGGTGTCAACAGAGATGTCATTAAAGCAAACCTGGAAAAACCGTACACTTGTGCTGGAAAGAGGGAGCGAGAAGGCGCCGGGAGTGTGTTGCCTGCGTTTCCTTGGCAGCAGAGAACCGAGACTTGGGGAGGGGGAAGGTGGGGGGGACAGCACAGGCACCGCAGGACGCGGCCATTCAGTGAGTGCGCCTGTAACCAAAGCCATCCGTCTCCGCTGGCGGGTGGCTGACTGGAGTGCTATTATTAGCAGGCAGGTGATGTCATGGAGCGTGTCATGAGGCCGGCCAGGGAATCCCCACTGAAGATGGATGGGCCAGGGGTTGGGAGGGGTGGCTGGGGGGACAGGCGGGGGTGCCCCTGTGCCTGCATCCACGCCTGCCCGGGGGCCCCTGCGGCGGCCAGCAGCCCCCAGTCCAGCCTAACTGGGGCACTGGGTTCGTGCTGTGTAAATTATCTTCCCAGCGTGGTGGCTGGCTGTTCACTCTGAAGTATGTGAATGTACTTAACCTTCAGTAACCTTTCCATTGTTTACTTTAGAGTATACATTTGTAGCTTCTGGCAAAAGGTAGGGATATCCTAGAGAGCATGTCAGGCCTCACATTAATGGAGTTTCAAGAGGTTTCATTCTTCTTTCCTTGGTTTTTTGTTTTTGGTTGGTTTTTTGGGGTTTTTGGGGTTTTTTTGTTTTTTGCTTTTCTTTTTTTCCAGAGGGAAAAATTGCTGGCAAGAGAAAAGTTTCGAATCTTTTTTTAGCTGCATATTTCTTTTGTGGTAAATGAAGGGTCTTTCCTGAAAGTACTTAACTGCCGTGCAGGCTTTGTAAAGCAAAAGGCATGCCAATACTATAATTCCATGCTGCAGAGAATAGTGCATGCTATCATGTGTTATTAACACATGCTTCCACAGCAAACTGTGGAAGACCTCACCTTCTCACTTACCAAGATGTCAATTGTATTTAAGTTTCGATGTATTCTGTATTGCAAAAAGCATATTCTTACAAATCTGTTATGATACTTGAAGGACAATTATTGCTTAGATGTGGATGTGAGATGAGGAATTCAGTAGCTATGAACCCACGAGTTTTTTTCCTGCACATCCCCAAGATAGCTGCAGAATCATGTAAGCGGAGATTACTTTTTCTAAAAGAACATTGTTGTTTGTCTTCCTTCTTAGAGCTTGGTTTAATACTGAAGCTTATGAAGCGCTCTAAAAGATACTATTTCTCTTTCAGAATGTCCACAATCAAAATTAAACATCTAATGCAAAATTTTTTATTTTGCAGAATAAAATCCCTGCAAACATAGATGTAAAAAATCCAGAGTGTGGCCCAGCAAATGTAAAACTTAAGGTGAAATAGGAAATACAGGCTCTTCCTGATAGATAGAGTCCTAATCCAGAGACTGAAACACTTGCAGTTCCTATTCTGTAGAAGTGTCCCTAACCCAGTGAAGGTCAGGGGCAAAGTGTATTAACAAAGCAGTACCAGAAACTTTGCACTTCTCATGACTGCATTTGCCTTCCATTTTATCAGCTGTATGTAACCAGCCATTTAGAAAGAGGCTTGAGGAAAAATAACAAACCTTACAACTGCCACCCTGAAGATAGAAATTGGACTTGTAGCATCTCAGTTGGGTATCTTCTTTTTTATTTTAAACCCTTCTTTATATGAGATTATATAAAACATATTCTTATTAATAATTTTGCACTCCTGCAGCCCATAAATACTGAAAAATCTTTTACTTTTTTCCTTTAGGTTTGCTAGAGGTATGAATTAAGCACTTGCTCAGGTAGGATAGGGAAAAACTTAATTGCTTCTTCATTGCCCACCATAAGAGAAATATGCAGGGTTAGGCAATATCCAAATTTACAGTAAGTATATGGGTACGCTAAGATGTTTACTTATGTGTTTCTAATACAGTAAGATGGTATGTGACAATCTGTGGCATAACTCAGAAATGCTTTCAAGCTTTTTAGAAGGCTCTAGAATTGTGTTTAAAGCTCAAAGGGAGAAGAATGATCTTGACCTCCTTGGGGGTCATATATACAAAGAACTCATTTTATATGAATATGATGGGGTTTTGTTTTATTATAGCACTAAAGCCTTCAGCTAACTGTACACTAATGTAACTAACACTAGTTGTTGCAAGTGTTCTTGTTCCTGTATCAATGCAATCAGAGAGCTTTTCCTAAACTTTTTTTTGAACCTCGTTACTATGTAAGCATAATTCAAAAATGCCTCAGAAGGATGAGGACAAGAACAATGTGGTCCACACAATGTGGATTTTACATATGCACTTGCTACTGAGACTGATTTCCAGATAGGGGAACATTTGTTACAGATATAAATGAAACACATATAAAAAAGGTGTTCTTCAGTTAAAAACAAGCTCTGCCTGTCAGGATGATGAGTGTTCTAGGATTCTGAGCCAATTATAAACTACTCTCTTTCATATATAGAAGAAAAACCCATACTGCTTGTTCCAATTTTCCCTCTAACAGTAATTTATAAAGTTTTGTTAATTGGTTGTTGAACGTAGATAGGCAGGCTACAACAAAGCACTTACATGACAGTTCATAGAAAAGAAGGACCTCTCAAGCCAAGTCCATGTCCTCCTCAGTGTGTTCAATTTGTGGATTTTTTTCTGTTGGTAATTTTTTTCCCAGTTGCACCCAAGACTTGAATCCTACAAGTTCTCCTTGCATAGAATGTCTTCTACAAGACCTATCAGAACCAAGGCTTAGATGTTGTTACTAATCCTCACTTACCATCTTCTAAATCATAAAACTACTCTGTAGAGCTTTGGGCTCAGGGCATGTTTCTGTTCAGTAGTCACATGAAAATAGTAGCTTTGGTGTCTGCTCTTGAAGACTGGTCTGGATGTATTTTACCATCAGCTTTACCATTACCAATGTCTGATGTATTCATGTAATGCCCTTATTGTTGCTCAGTCACATCGGAACACAGCAGTAAAATGCTCAAATATACATTTGTTACACCAAGAATATCAAGCTATTTACCTCCCTCCGTTAAGGAGGACACTAGTGCAGATACTCTATTGCTTTCTGAGTTCTCAACAAATAAGTTTTTGCAGATTAAACAGATGCTTTGCAGAATTGATCTGGTCTTGTTACATATGCTTTACCATCACTGGCCCTAGAGAACATTTTGTTAAGGTGTCCCTTTCTATTTGTACAATTCTTTTAGGAGGGTTATCTGTAGCCTCCTGTTCAAATGCTACTTTCAGTTATTGTTTTCTTTTGATCCCAGATTGCCTTTTGCATTTCTTAAATACCATCTTTTGCCATGCTGTCTCAACGATGACACGGGATTGCAGTGTGCGCTAATCATTTGCTATGTTTCACCATGGAAATGTCTGCCTCTTAGCGCTAAATAAAAGCATGAATTTATATTAATATAGCAGCTTAAATTTATGATTAAAAGCTCCTGGCTGAAATTTTTCTTCCAAACGCATGTGTTGTGATAGTGATTATACGAAGAAGCTATGCCAAAGAACAACCTTCATTTACTCTGTTGTAAACTACAGGCAATTAACTTTGTATCTCTGACCTCTGATTTAAATGATGCTTCATCTGGATGATTTCTATCCGTGTTGCTTCAGGCAGCAGATTAAACTCGTGGTTCTAGGAAACCTAGATGGCTATTACTACATAGCATATCCTGATCTCAGAGGATTTTGGGGAAGTTATAAAGTACTGAGATGGATTGAGGTGTACACAGGCTTCTGGAAGAAAGAATCATTTTTTTTCCTTGATGATTATTATTTCCACAGGAATTTGCCTGCTACCTTTTCATAATTACTTTCTTTTAAATTTTTCAGCTAATTCTGGTTCCTTGCAAGGCCCACAGACTCCACAGTCCACTGGTAGCAATTCCATGACAGAAGTGCCAGGCGATTTGAAGCCCCCAACACCAGCATCCACACCTCATGGACAGATGACACCTATGCAGGGTGGCAGGTATGAAAAGGGCTTTGCTTCATTTTTTATAGCTCTAGTTCTACAGCAATTTAATCCGGTCTTTCGTAACTGCTTAGGGACTCATAGGATTTTCCAGTAAACCAGTCAGAGCCTGAAAAGTGACAGAAAATTATTTATTTTTGGAGGAGAAAGAGGGAAAGGGAGGAAGAAGTAGAGGTGCATTAGCTTTCTAAGCACCAGAGGAGGATCAGACAAGCACCAGCAAAGAGGTGCATGTGAATATGTCAGTAGTGGAGCGAAAGGTGAAACCCAAAAGCACCAACTTAGAACTGCAACCTTCCTTTCCTTGCTTATCCTGTACACCTCTGGTCAACAGATCCAGTCATGCTCAGGAAGGAGAAACATGTGGTTTAAAGGTGTTACTTGAATTCAAATTGTGAAAAGCATATACAATAACAGTGGTTGAGATAGCAGAGGGTTCAACTGGATGGACCAAGAGATCCCTTTCAGTTCTGTGCTCTGTAAGTCTCACAGACCGGCTTAATCTGAAGTGAAGCTGTCTCACCATTCATTAAGGAACCTTAGTCCACTGAAATCCAGCAAAACAGTTCTTTATGACTTCAGCAGGAACACGACTGAGCTCTGAACTGTGTACAGAGCCATTCCAAACTTAATCGACTTAGGTTCTTTTTTTCTCCATCTGTAATTCTGCAGAAAGGATAGCAAGAAGCTTTTTTAATCATCATCAATTCAGGTTGAACATCTTCATGAAATTTCAGGAAGGTTTAGATTTTTATATGAGTAATAGAAATATACAAACAATAGAATTAGATGAAAATCCCTGATCTTAAAGGTAAGTAGAAAAGAAGCTTGGGGGAAAAGTGGGTAGATTCTTCTTAGTGATTTTCCATTGTGAAAGTCTTTTGCATCTTCCTTGGATGTATGCTGTGCTGATCACTGCCACAGCTTGGTGAGCTAGTTATGTTGTAGCCTAGGCTGTTTTCACAGTTCTTACAAATACAGGGTGATGCTAACATATCTTTTTTTCTTAATCTGCTAGAAACAGCGCAGTCAGTGTACATGATCCCTTTTCTGATGTAAGTGATTCAGCGTTCCCAAAGCGAAACTCCATGACGCCAAATGCACCATACCAGCAGGGAATAAACATGCCAGATATGATGGGAAGGATGCCATATGAGCCGAATAAAGATCCTTTCGGTGGAATGAGAAAAGGTATTTTCTTTGTGGGAGCTTAAGTGTTCTTCCCTGTGTCTTAGGTAATCAGGATGTTGTAGTCAGAATGACCTTTTTCACTTAGATGATTTTGCCATTGGTATCCTCGTAGCAAAAAGAGAGGTGCAGTGCAGTTGAGTTTCTGGTCTGGTCATATTTTTCCCACTCAGGGTCATGCCCATTATTTTGGAATTAACAGAATCCTAAAAATGCTTGTAGGAATACATTTTGGGAAATGGCATAAATCGTAAGGTTAGATTTTATATTTCTTGAGGTTGGTTAGCTACTCTGCACATCAAGTGCTGGACTTCACTGTTAGAATGTGAAGTGGTGAAGTAACATGCCTGGTTGTAGTAGGACTAATCTGGGAATTCACTGTGTGAAACTGTGCAAGACTCCTAATGCTCTCTGTCTCAGTTTACGTATTTTTCAGAATAGTAAAGCTAATTTTTTTCTTCCTTGTGCAGTCCCTGACAAAAGGTGATAAACACACTCAAAGTTTGTTTATTTTTAGAAAGCAAAATTTAAAATTAATGTCAAAACTGACTCTGGTCCTTTTGGGTACTTAACCTACAGCTGGTTTTGTGGATGTTGTAAAATGATCTTAAAATGAATCAATCTTGTGTGCCTCGGATATAGGAAAGTAGGAGGAAAGAACACGGGCAGGGCTCACAATGGCTGTAAAGAGAAGAGCAGGTGGAGGAGATGAAGTGTAAACTAAAACAGAGCAAAAGGGAGATATGACAAGAAGAGGCCCTGAAACTGAGGAAAGAGAGAGATGTGAAGTGGGGAGATGCTTTGAAAGAGTTGGTTAGATGTGATTTTTTTAAAAAGCATTTCCATTAAATACTTTTGCCTGGACTGTGAACATTAACATGTAATACAGTTGAAGGAAGGGAAAATTCTGCTTTAGATTCACTTTAGGTTTTATATCCGTATGAGATTAAGTGGGTGTATTGTACTTTGTCATACATTTCACTTCATCCTGTCGAAACAGAAATATCTCTGTTCAGTATCTATATGAGGGACTAAAGGCTAAAGTCTCTTCTATTTGCTTGGTGATTTACATCTGATAATAGTGCCTTTTCTTGGACCAATAGAATATGCCCGTCCTACTTGAGAAGCTACATCAGGATACAGGATCCTTTCCATTACAACACTGTTGTATATGTGTGTATCAGGGTTTTATGGGGGGAAAGTAAAGCTTGATTCTGACAGCTTTGTAGTTCAAACTAGCAGATTTGCTTTAATCTGTTTTGTAAGGCTTATGTTTGCATTCATTTTTAGCATTGTTTTCGTTGAAAAGAACAGAGTAAGTTCATCTTCAGCTGTGAAGACCAAAGGGAAGCAGCTGCCTGGTGCCTGATAGCTCAGTTCCATAAGAGGAGATTTCTTTCCTCACTTCCAGCTCCTTAATACTATACCCATCACCTTGGTAGTAGTGGTGCCTCATGTGTTCCCATTAGACCACAGAGAGCTTGTTAGACCTGCTAATTCTCCTTGGCAGTGTTAGGAATCTGAACATTCTCCTAAAATACTTCATTGAAAAGAAAGTGATCATCAAACACCCAGATTAATGAATTTAATTTCACTGACTGTTGCAGTGCCTGGAAGCAATGAGCCTTTCATGACCCCTGGACAAATGCCTAACAGTGGAATACAAGATATGTATAACCAGAGTCCATCTGGAGCAATGTCCAACATGAGCATGAGCCAGCGACAGCAGTTCTCTTATGGAAGTGGCTATGACAGGAGGTGAGTCAATCTTCAGAAAAAAGCAAAGCCCATCAGTGAAAATGATCCTCTCTCTTCCCTTTCCATTTTCCCATTCCACCTTGCAGAGAACATAGCAGCCTACATTTCCTACAGCATCTTACTAAATCACTGTGAGTCAAACAACTGGTAATGACTGAGTTGAGCTGTTCACAGAAATTAATAAGGAGGAATTTTCACACCTTAGAAGTCACTCAGGCTGCAGCAGATCAGTTCATGGGTGTCTTTGACAGCTGCCTTCAGCTGGCAGTTGGGCTGGGCTATGACGGCATAAAGTGGCACTTGAGTTGGTCTCCTGGCCACATGTTCACCTAAACAGTTGCTGGTTGGCTTTTAATGAAAAACTAAATGCACAGTCTGAATGTGTCTGATTTGCGGTCTGTGAGTGAATTGCGTTTGGAGAGGCTGGAGTCTGTTGTCAGAGCTGTAGCAGCATCAATCTTGCAGTGTGTCCAACAGGATTCTCATAAGTTTGTCCTTCAGGGAAGTACATGAAATAAATTTGGTCTTCTTTTGTTTATCTGGGGAAAGGCTTTGGAAAAAAAAAAAAAAAAGTGGTAAAATCACTGATGTCTAAGCATTGGTAGAGCAAGCAGAATGTTTTGGGAATGTTTGGATTATGTTAAGTATTCTGGCAGATTTTGCTGCTCTGGCCATATTCCTGCTTTTACTTTCATTAGGCTGTGTACTTAGCTTCTCTTTTTGTTTCCTGTTGGTAGACAGAGTGGTGCAGTGTGGCTCTTCAAAGTGTAAGGGCAGAGTAGTTTTCAGTCAGTAGTTTTAAGTAGTGGATGTGTCAAGTAAAACAAATATAATCATGCTGTTCAATAGGTCACATTGCTGGGGAGTTGGTGACAGTGAGGGCTCCAATGGAAGGTGTTAGGTCAAGAGAATGTTTTCTTTAAGGGGCGTGATTTATTTTGTTTTGTTGACAAGTTTGGAAAAGAAGTACTTTTTACAGAATGAGGTTTCCTTTGTCATTTTTTAGGCCAGGTCATGAGCTGGGTCCTGAAGGCGGTATGGTACCACATGGTGCCTTCAAACAGTGACTCAAGCATGTACTCTCCTAATTGTTACTCTGGCCAGCCAAGGTGAACACTGATTTCTCTGTAATACCCACAGTAACCAGCTATCGAGCGCTAGCAGCCTCTCTGGGAGCACATGGGCAGAGCATGTGGCCTCTTGCTGTGTTACTGCTGTTTTGCTTTCCTGTTTAGGCTTTTGCCATTGGTTCAGTTTCTTGCAGGGGAGCAGAGGCTTGTGTGAGTCAGTTGACTTTCTGTAGTAGTAGAATGAGAGATGTTAGAAAAGGAGTGAACATCCTGCCTTGTGTATCTGCTGCTCAGCACAGGACTAGAACATAGTTTACAGGCCCAAGTTCTCAAGAGCAGCATTAAATGATACCACTTCTGAAGCTTCCACAATTTCACCTGGCTTGTGGTTATCCTGTGGCTAACAAACTGAACATTTAGGAAGTCTTCCCTTATGTATAACATATGTGTACCTTTGCTGAATTTTATCTTACTGCATGTACTCTTAGACAGCTACAGACAGCTGCCATCATTTACATTGTTCTTTTAACAGGCATTGGATAATTTCTCTCCATCTGTGTCATAATTTTAGGAGATACTGAATTGCTATTTCTTTCTCTCTGGTTGTCTCTTTTTAAAAAAATCAGTTTTCTCTGCTATTAGAAAAATGAGGTCCCATTAGTTCTTTTAACATGTCAGGTTCCCCAGTTCTCTGTTTCTGTGACTCTCTCTGATACATTGCTTCCATAATTATCCTCTAATTGTTGATGTGTTCTTGCTGGTAGTGTACAGAGAGGAATTACTGACATATTAGCCTGCAATACAATGTTATTTATCAATCTTAATGCTTTCCCAGTACTTGATTTCAGCAACCTAAATTTCATTCAGATGTGCTAAAAATATTGCACTGTAATGCTCCTCAGAGGTCTTAAAAGCCACAGGTAGGTTTCCAAGTGCAACACAACTTTGTCTCTTATTGTGTATGCTTCATTATGTAGCTTTAATTAAAAATCACACAAATGTTAACAAAATTACGAGTAGTGGTTTTGCTCATTTTAAATTGATATATTCTTGAATCATCCAGAAAGTAGCTTGCTATTAGGCTGGCATTCTTAAACACAAGAATTTTTACCTGCAACCTTTGGGCTGTACACCAGATGCTTCCCCACCAAGGGTGGGCTCCCCATGTCTGCAGCTGCCTTTCTTACCTCTTTGCTTTACTCTCTAAATCTCTCTGTCGTATCTTCACTGCTTTTCCTTTCTTCTGTGTACTTTACCTCCCTCCTTCCACTACCAGCTCCAGCAGAGCTTACTACCTCAGTCTCAGGACCATACCAGACTGTACCTTCACCTTGTTTCCAGATGGCAGATACCTTCAAGGTGCAAGATTTTCAGAGGACTTTACTTTTCTTGGTGGCTTGAAAACTCCAGCAGCTCTAAGTGTTGATTTGAACGCTTTATTTTAGGCATGAACCATATGGGCAACAGTATCCAGGACAAGGACCTCCCTCAGGACAGCCACCATATGGAGGACATCAACCTGGAATGTATCCACAGCAGCAGGTAGTAGAGAGGAAAATGGCTATGTTCGTAACGTTTGTTTAAAAAATTCACCCCAGGATTCTGTATACATTGAAAAATTTGTTTATACAGTGTATGTCTTTTGGCACAGAGGAGCACTGTAGTTCTGGTCAAAGTCACAGCCTGTATGGGTAAGCAATGTATGTGCAGCTGTTGGAAAATGTGTTCATTACATTGGAAGAATGTAAATTCTAACAGATGTTCTGTGGCTTTGGATGTGCATCAGGTGATTGTCCCAGGTTAATAGCCAGCAGACTGGGAAAGTTTTAAGCATAGACAAGTGAAGTGGCAAATATAAGTGAAAGTAACAAGTGAAGGAACAAATAGAAAAGTGGTTTGGATAGCAGGTTCAAGGGCCTTAATGTCATGTAGCCAAGTGAATCCAACAGAGTTCTGGAACAAAGTAAAATGAGTAGCACTCTCAATTATTTTTGGTGCTGTGGTGGATCATATGAGATACCTGTCTTTAATATAGATCAGAGGGCGTATTCCCACATGATGTCTCTAGTAATAATATACAAATATGTAAGAGAGAATGTTATTGGCGTTAAAAATAGTTTAAACATTTACACATTTATAATAGTTTTAACATTTATACATTACAGTCTCTCCAACTCTTGCAACTCAAAAATACAAATTAATTAATAAGATTTTTTTTGTTACATGTATGATTAATACCTTGTGAGCAAAAGCCCACCTTAGAAGTCAATAGCAGAACTCCACTGACTTCAACAGGATCAGTTTCATTCTGCATGCTGTTAATTCGGTTCTAATCATACAATACTTGAAGTTGGCTTCCAGAATAGAAAGCATTTTCATACTATAAAAAAACTGAAATGTAAACTAGTTTTGAGCCAATTTCAGATAGTTCTTTTCAGTTTGGGATAGAATTTTACTAGGAAATTGGGGCCAGGGGTTGGGAGTGCTATGGGGAGAAATGAAAGGAGATCTTAGATTGCACTGTATTAAAAACATACATAAATCTAAATTCCAGAATTTCTTGCTTATCTCTTTGGTTCATAACATCTCAAAAAGGCCTTAATCAAAAAACTGTTTAGTTGTTTTTTATGACAAGCATATGCTAGCAGTCTAGGTGATTTAGCAGGGAAATTGCAAAGATATATAACAGAACAGTTTGTGATATTCCATGCTAACGTGTGCAGGGAATATATTAACTACGTGTTCATTTAAGCAAGGAGACACCTAGAATTTGTAAAAATATATTTGGCCCTGTCCTTACTGCTGTTTAGATATTTTGTACAATGACTCTTGAATGCAAAATGCATTAATGCAGAAAAGTAGTGGAGAATGAAGGACAAGGATCCTGACCAGCCTCAGCCTCTCTCTCCCATCCCCAGAGGATTCCACTTCTTCATTTAGCTAGAGGTTCTGTTGCCAGTATCTTATTTACAATTTCCTAAATCTTACTCTGGAGTGGTGCAGGAGGAATGTGAAAAATGACCCTTTCAAAGCTTTATCTACAACCCGAAGGCTAAGGAATGACCTGCAAAGGTGATTGGAGCATGAACTCCTGGGGCTAATGAAACACTTGGAGCCAGGTTTTCCAATTCCTGTATGAATGCTTACATTGCAAGAGCTGTTATGCAGCAGGTGACCTATGTTAGTGGCTTTTTGTCCTCTGTGAGGTCTCAGAATTCCATATCTCAGTGGAGAAAGAGACATGTTGTGCAGTCTCAGTGTCTTGCTGAGCATGTCCATAGGAGGGAGAAGCTCAAGTGCATCACTGTCCTCTGCACTGGGCACATTGGAACTGCATGTGCCAGGGTGCTGGAGTGCTTTTAAAAAGGCTTCATTCCCAAGTATCTGCTGTAAGCTCTGAGTCACTGTGGCAAAATTTCTTAGGTGTGGCTGCTGCCAAGTCATTTCTTAATGTATAAATTGGCCCCAAGGGTGGAATTTAGTACAGCAAGTAGTTCATGTAAGGCTTGGAATAGGTATTTCTCAGATAGGCAGAAAGCTCTATAGCAAGTTCTAAAAAAATACTTTCATACAATACAGTAGTTGTGGTTTTATGTGCACCAAAGTTGGAAGATGACTTTATGAATCCCAGAGCTGTTTTAACTTTCCCATATTGAATACAGAGAGAATTTTATCTGATCTTAACTCTAGTACATTAGTATACATTGTACAATGCTACTGAGCTACTGAGTTTCTGGGGGAGCTGTAACTTTGAATTTGCCATAGATCATATATTCAAAAATCACCCATTTAATTCACATTTTTTTGCTTCAGAGCATTCAATGTGGTTTGAACTGTGGAACAAACTCCCACAGGAACTAAGGACCGCTGCAAACCTTACCACCTTCCCCTCAAAGAGCAACATGTCTTTTCTTTGTTCTGCTGTCTTATACATAAATATATTCAAACTTGTATAGCTTAAAAACCACTCAGCTCTCCCTGAGGTAAAACAGCTTACCTCACAGAACATTCCCCATTTGAGAGGGTGAGAAGCAAAGAGGGAATAAACTATAGGTGACAGCTGTTAGTTACATCGTTTAATTCATTACAGAACAGCAGGATAAGAACTTGCATAAACTAGAATAGAACGTTTGGGTGTGACCATTTGCTGCAATACTCTCACAGTAAATTAAATGTGGTAAGGATGATTTGGGAAGAAGATGGTTGCCCAAAGATGACCATATTCCTGGGAATTACACAGAGTATCAAATGCAACAGATTGTTTTTCACCTATTAATAAATTTACTGTCTGTAGCCTGTGTCATATTGTAAGATTTAGTGTTTCAGACATGCATGCTTGCAGCATATCTTGTTACTTTAAGAGTTTATTCAGTGCTTGTCACTTGAAAAGATTCACTGGGTGGTTTTGAATTTTTTTTAAGATTTTTCTTTGTAGTAGACTAAGCATAAAAAAGAAGTGAAAATCTTTTAGTTGATGAGGACTGTTGCCTTTTCATGCATGTCTGAAATGACCAGTGGAATTTAGTCTGACAGATGGGGAAGGAAAGGGAAAAAATTAGAGCAAGCATAAGAAAATTTAGCCCAAGGATAGGCTTCCTTTTAGTATTCAGTTTTAAGCACAGCAAAACAGAGGCTTTAAAAGAAAGCACTGGATCAAGCCTAACCATAGCACTGTATGCCTGACTCTGAAGTCAGCACGGTCCCTCTAGAACTAAGCGCCTTTGGCTTTTCAAATGAGCTTTCATCCAGTATATTTATATTACGTGTGGAGTAAAAGTGACACATCTTTCCAAAATTTTCTTTCAGAACTACAAGAGACACATGGATGGCATGTATGGGCCTCCAGCCAAACGCCACGAAGGGGATATGTATAACATGCAGTATGGCAACCAGCAGCAGGAAATGTATAACCAGTATGGCAACGCTTACACAGGGCCTGACAGGAGGCCCATGCAGGGACAGTACCCATACCCGTATAACAGGGAGAGGATGCAGGGCCCAGGACAAATGCAGCAGCATGGAATACCTCCCCAGATGATTGGTGGCCCTATGCAGTCTTCATCCTCCAGTGAAGGTCCTCAGCAGAACATGTGGCCAACACGAAATGATATGCCTTACCCTTACCAGAACAGGCAAGGTCCAGGAGGCCCTGCACAGGCCCCTCCGTATCCAGGGATGAATCGCACTGATGATATGATGGTACCTGACCAGAGGATAAACCATGAGAGTCAGTGGCCTTCTCATGTCAACCAACGGCAGCCTTCTTATATGTCATCCTCAGCCTCCATGCAGCCTATCACTAGACCTCCTCAGTCATCCTACCAGACACCGCCCTCTATGCCAAACCACATCTCCAGAGCTCCGAGTCCAGCGTCCTTCCAGCGCTCTTTGGAAAACCGTATGTCTCCAAGCAAGTCTCCTTTCCTACCCTCCATGAAGATGCAAAAGGTTATACCCACAGTTCCAGTGTCACAGGTCACAGGACCTCCACCCCAACCACCACCGATTAGGCGAGAGATTACCTTCCCCCCAGGCTCCGTAGAAGCATCCCAACCAGTCTTAAAACCAAGACGAAAGATTACCTCAAAAGATATTGGTAAGCATCAAAACAAAACCTAATATAAATTGTGAGGAAAGGGACTTTGATTCTGATTTTTTTTTCACGTTTTAAGACACTCTTGACAAATAGTGAACTTCGCTAACTACAATGTGATTGTCTTCAATAAAAATGTGATAACGTGTGCATCAGTGAGGATGATAGGTAAAACTCATCTCAGACAATCTGACATGAAATGGAAGCAATATTTTATATGGAGACTCAAGGTCTTCACAAATGCATTAAAAATGAAGCCTGCCTCAGATTTCAAAATGAGATGTGTTGAAAGGTTCTTTAGAATGTCTGTCAAATCACCAGTACAGCATTTAGCTTAGCAAAGCTTTTCCATGGTTTTGTTCCATGGAAGCTCATGCTGCGTTCCATGGAAGTTCTGCTGTGTAGTTGCAGTCTCTGCTTTCCTTGAATGGTCCATTTAATCATTCCATAGTGTTTGTCCTGTTTGTTTCTCCCCCACTTCTTAAAAAGATCCCCAGGTGTTTTCTAATCTTAAATTTTGGTTACATTTCATCCATTCAAGTTCTCATACTTCAGATTTCCACATTCCTGACAGAGTATTCTACCTTAGTTTACTGATGGATTGGGTTAGTCAAGTTCTTTAAGTTTGTACGATTATTTCAGGTTCAGCAGTCAGGAAGAATGGCCCTGCTAGGATATTCTCCAGCACTAAGGCTTAGCAGCAGTTACAGAAAACTGAACAGAACTAAGCAGTGAAAATAGGGTCTTAACCAGTAACCATTTAATTTAGATTTGCATCCTCAGAATATCACAGTTTACTCTTTCAGAACTCATTAACAGTCTCCAAGGATGCACTAATACTGTTTTACTTCTCCCTCTTTCTTTCTCCAGTAACTCCTGAGGCCTGGAGAGTGATGATGTCTCTTAAATCTGGTCTTTTGGCTGAAAGTACCTGGGCGCTAGACACTATTAATATTCTTCTGTATGATGACAGCACTGTTGCTACTTTCAACCTCTCTCAGGTAGGTGGGAAAGCATTATCCTTCTCAACTTCCCAGGGAAAGAAAAGTGAAATAAGACACCTACAAAAATGCTGCTGGGTTTTCCAATTTATTCTAATTAACATAAATTTTAATACTGAAAAACTTGCACTTGTTTATGATTGGTAACAGGGAGTAACAGGAGACAGATATAGGTCACATAGAGAAAATAAAGAAGCCTGAAAAAAGGATGTTTCTTGTAGAAAGGAGCATGTAGGAATATAAGAATTTCAGCACTGCTGAAAGACTAATGTGTAAATTCACACACATTATAGTATAATCCCTCAAAACAGCAGTATGTTAGTAATCTTTCTTAGTCTGTGTTTCTTTAAAGACTTTGCAAAACTGTATTAAGCTGATTTGAAGGCTTTTTTTTTTTGGTGACAACTTGTCCTGTTCCATACTTCCATGTGAGACTGTCGGATTTTATTTAATTGCTTATTTTCTGTTCGGTTTCTTCTTCCAGTGAATTAAGTTTTCACAGGAATACCAGATTGACAATTTAAAGGCTAAAGTCCACTGTCTATCCGTAGGATGCGAGCAACACAGGATTTAACAGTGTGTGCTTTTGCCTCACTGCCTCCGAGCGTTTTCCAGCTCTGCTCTAATCATTTGCCTGTTAGGTGGTAGTAATAGATGGCATCCTGATAATTCACATCATCTAAAATTTGTTCAAATTAAATATTCAGTTTCTCTTCTCCATTCATTCCTTGGTTACTAATAGTGTAACTCATCATTTTTAAATATAATTACTTTTATTTTTAAATACAGACACAAATGGTACATTACATCCCACCTGACTTTAGAACTAGGGATATCTATAGCATGATTTATCTCACCCAGAAGAAGAGATCTAAAATAGGTCAGATGAATCATACCCTAGAAATGGCCTGTAGAAGACCACTGATTATAAAAGGAATCAAGACAATTAGGTTAGGTGTGTGACTAGTGTGGGTGTTGAAGTTAAATGAGGTGAATCTCCTCTGAATTCTGTCAGAAATTGTGTTAATGCACCCTATGCAAATTGTACAGAATACCAGACATATTGTAAATACATATATTCTTTTGTTATGTTTCCTTTGGACTCTGTTTTCAATGGCAGGACCATATGATGCCTGGTAACTCCTGCAGTTCTGATAAGTATCAGTTTGTTCTTAGTTCTTTGGGAAGTTGGCAATCATACGAGAATATAGAATGGACAAAGGGCTACATTTTACTGAAAACCCATTAGCCCATGATAAAAAAAAAAAAATAAAAAAAAACCAAACACATTAAAAGCCAGACAATTGGGCTGAATCCATCATAACAACAAAGAATTTTTAATAATAAAGCCACTAAGCGTAAATTAATACCAAGTCCAACTACTGCCTTTCCATAAGAAAGTGATTACAAGTTAATTAAGAAGATTAAACCTAAATTAAAACTGTTTCTGAAGGGTGACTTACAGCACCAGGCTCCAATAACAATTTTTAACTACTGCCAGGCAAAAAATGGATCCATTCTAATAGAGGTGAGATGTTAATCTAGGATATCAGTACCTGGACCCTGAGCTGCTGGTTTTAGAGACAGTTGGTTTTAGAGACACAGGAGGAAAGTAAGAATTGTAAACTTTAAATATCTAATAAAAGTACAAATCAGAAAAAATAGCTAAGTTAGGAACTACAGTACTCTGTACAAAAAATTAAGAGTAATAGGCACTTCCAAGGGGACAGAACAGCTAGGCCAGATGTCTGCTAAGGAGACATTAATAAAGTTCTGTACCTCTCATAGCTGTTACAGCTGAAGCAAATGGAGCTGTGATAGTTTGACATTATATACTGTTTGGACAGACTCTGGAAGAATTTCTTTTGATTTACTTCTGCTATGCAGGACCTAGCCACAAGTCCACAGCAGGATAAGAGAAATATTCACACATGTATGCGTCAGTGTTCCTAATAAAATTTCATGCAGACAAAAATATTTATGTGATTTTTATGTTCTTTCTTTCTTCTTCCCTTAGTTGTCTGGATTTCTTGAGCTTTTAGTAGAATATTTTAGAAAATGCCTGATTGACATTTTTGGAATCCTTATGGAGTATGAAGTGGGAGATCCAGGCCACAAAGCACTTGATCACAAAGCAGCCAAGAAAGATGATAGTCAGTCCTTGGCAGAGGATACTGGAAAAGACGAGAATGACGAATGTATTGACTATTTTGATGAAGATGAGGAGGAGGGGGAGGATGAAAAGGTAGAGGGAGAAGAAAAGAGCGTTGTTTTTTCCACTCCTGGTGCCATTGCTGATCCAAGTGAGAGGCCAAAACAAGCCAGTAAATTTGACAAGCTGCCAATAAAGATTGTAAAGAAAAATAATCTATTTGTGGTTGACCGATCTGACAAACTTGGACGTGTTCAGGAATTTGATAGTGGACTTCTCCACTGGCAGCTTGGTGGTGGTGACACAACTGAGCATATCCAGACTCACTTTGAAAGCAAGATGGAGATTCCACCACGCAGGAAAGCCCCTCCTCCCTTGAACTCTCCAAGCAAAAAGAAGGACCTCGAGGGGAAAGGTGAATCTGAGGAGCAACAAGAAAAGAGTATAACAGCAACCATTGATGATGTCCTCTCAGCTCGGCCAGGAGCATTACCTGAAGACTCAAACTCTGGTTCCCAAACAGAGAGCAGTAAATTTCCCTTTGGGATCCATCAAGCCAAAAGCCACCGGAATATTAAACTGCTAGAGGATGAGCCAAGGAGCCGGGATGAGACTCCTCTATGCACCATAACTCACTGGCAAGACTCCTTGGCCAAACGCTGCATCTGTGTGTCAAATATCGTCCGTAGCTTGTCTTTTGTGCCTGGCAATGACACCGAAATGTCCAAACATCCAGGCTTGGTGCTGATCCTGGGAAAGTTGATCCTTCTTCACCACGAGCATCCAGAAAGAAAGCGAGCGCCGCAGACTTACGAGAAAGAGGAAGAGGAGGACAAAGGGGTGGCCTGCAGCAAGGATGAGTGGTGGTGGGACTGCCTCGAGGTCTTGAGGGATAATACATTGGTCACATTAGCCAACATTTCTGGGCAGCTAGACTTGTCTGCTTACACAGAAAGCATCTGTTTGCCAATTTTGGATGGCTTGCTGCACTGGATGGTGTGCCCGTCTGCAGAGGCACAGGATCCTTTTCCAACCGTGGGGCCCAACTCAGTTCTTTCGCCTCAGAGACTTGTGCTGGAGACCCTGTGTAAGCTCAGTATCCAGGACAATAATGTGGACCTTATCTTGGCCACCCCTCCATTCAGCCGTCAGGAGAAACTCTACGCTACTTTAGTTAGGTACGTTGGGGACCGCAAAAACCCGGTCTGCCGAGAAATGTCCATGGCGCTCCTATCGAACCTTGCCCAGGGGGACACATTAGCAGCAAGGGCAATAGCTGTGCAGAAGGGAAGCATTGGAAACTTGATAAGCTTCCTGGAGGATGGGGTCACTATGGCCCAGTACCAGCAGAGCCAGCATAACCTCATGCACATGCAGCCTCCGCCTCTGGAGCCGCCTAGCGTAGACATGATGTGCAGGGCAGCCAAGGCCTTGCTGGCCATGGCGAGAGTGGACGAGAACCGCTCCGAGTTCCTTTTGCACGAGGGTCGTTTGCTGGATATCTCAATATCTGCTGTCCTGAACTCTCTGGTTGCATCTGTCATCTGTGATGTACTTTTTCAGATTGGGCAGTTATGACATAAGTGAGAAGCCAAGCATGTGTGAGTGGAGATTAGAGGGTCACATATAACTGGCTGTTTTCTGTTCTTGTTTATCCAATGTAGGAAGAAGGAAAAAAAAAAGAATCTTTGCTCCTCTGCCCCATTCACTATTTACCAATTGGGAATTAAAGAAATTATTAATTTGAACAGTTATGAAATTAATATTTGCTGTCTATGTGTATAAGTACATCTTTTTATTTTATTTTTTTTAACCAAAGTTGCTGTCTAGTACATTCAAAGGTCACACTTTTTTTTTTCCATAGATTATCCTTTTCAATGTTCTTTTCCATGTTTGTATTGCATATTTTTTGGGAAGCGAACTAGTGACTTTTTAAAAAAAATGTTATGGCAAACCATTGTATGATGGGAAAAAAATCTCACCACTTTGAAACAAAAAGGTGAAAAAATAACCAACATACCAAGTTCCTGTGTGTTTTATTTTTTCAGATAAGGAAAAAATAAAAAAAAACTTGTATACCATCACCCAAAGCTCTGTGCAATAGAAGATTCTAGTGATGTAGGTATAGGGGATCAAGGAGAGTGTCAGTCAGTAGTCAAAATCCAAAACAATACTGATTTCTCCTCAGGAGAAATGGTTACATTAGGCTAGGAGCAAAACAAAACAAAATAAGTCAAGTTAAAAGATTTTTAAACAAAACCTGAAGTTAACATCAGTTGCTTCCTCACCGGAACTGTCTTGTCTACATCTTTTTTTTTCTTTTTTTTTTTTTTTTTTGACCTTCCACAATGACAGTTCTTCACAATTCCTTTAATCATTTTTTAAAATATTTTTTTATTGCCTAAGGGCCGTGATGTATATAGAAGTTGTACATGAAACATACCCTCATTTTTTTTTTTTTTTTAGTACAAAGTTTTTAGTTTCTTTTTCATGATGTGGTATCTACAAAGTGATAGTAGAATTATTTCTTTCTTTCATTTGGGCCATATCTCCAAAAAATAATAAAAAAAAAAAAAAGAAAAAAGAAAAAACCCAACACAGAAAACCAACAACTGAGGGTAATGTACAAGTTTCTGTATGTATAAAGTCATGCTCTATTTCGGGAGAGCAGCCGATCACAATTTGCTTTATAAATCAAGGTGTGGAAATGGTTACGTATGGATTGATTTAAGAAAATGGTTACCAGTCTACAGACAAAAAATATATACAGGAAAAAAAAAAAAGGAAGAAACACAACTTCAAAGATTTTTCAGTGACAAGAATCTGCATTTGTATTTCAAGATAATGTAGTTAAAAAAGAAAAAACTTGATGTAAATTCCTCCTTTTCCTCTGGCTTAATGAATTTCATTTATTCAGTATAAAATCTTTATATGTTCCACATGTTAAGAATAAATGTACATTAAATCTTGTTAAGCACTGTGATGGGTGTTCTTGAATAGTGTTCTAGTTACAGTGTGGGATATCGGAAAGCAAGCTAACTACAAGAAAGAGCAATAATGATTATTCTCTTTCCCCTACTTTATTATTATGACCTTCAAAAATATTACGCTATTCTATTGCAGCAACTTGCTCTCCTCTTAGAAAAGCCTTCTCACATCTCAGAGAAGTGTTTTTAATTATTATATATAAAACCACAAGGCCTCAAAAGGGGAAGACATGGCTGACAAGTCGTAGTTCTGACTATGCAGGTACCCAGTCTCCACACTGTGTTTGGGGGACTGAAGGCGGATGTTAGAAAAAGTGACAAAAGATTTTGTTAAAGCAATAACCAACTGGAAGAAATCGATCTGTATTCACTACCTGTAATTCTCTCTGTTGGTTAAAGGTGCAAATACCCCAGTGATGTGGGTATTTAGAATAAACACCCACCCACTTCTCGATACTGTATGTGTCATTGCATACTTACGTGGCCTCTCATGCTGGGAGTCTCCCATTAAAGTGGATCAGGCTTTAATAGAGCACATCCATCGTTATAATTGGTGGGAGACGGCCATTTCCCTTTCAGGAATTATCTGGTTTCAGATACATCCACTCTCACCTGGTGATACCTTGTTGCTGAATATTGTTCAAGCTCTAATTTTTGCTATTTTATCTTGGATCATTGACTTTGTTAGTGTGATCATAAAAAGCTAATAATAATCAATTTCCCTGGAATTGCCACATAATTACACTGTTAGTGGATATCCTCCTCCTCTCTCCAATAACAATACCGAGGTACTTGAAAATTACAACCTCCTTTGGCATACTGCCCATTTTGTTCATATAGATTGCTATAGCATTAATATATGTAAGAGAATTTCAGAGACAGGTAAAGTACATACAATTATAAGCCAAGTTTGAAACGTGCCTCCCTAGTGTCATGAGAAGTAATTTCTCCTAGCTTCTCTTACTCAGTAGTCTCTCTACTCCTAAATCATCTGCTGCAGTGGTCTCTTCCTCTTGCATATCACTGCATTTAGAAATGTCTGCTGAATTATAACCCACTTTTAACTCTTCATCACAGAAGGAGGCATATTTCAGGGATGATTTTTTACAGCTTATTGCTGGGCAGTGTGAAAGTAGAATGCCTCACTGAACTTGTTTCTTGCTAATATTTTACTTTTGATACCGCCCCATGGATACAAGCAAGCTGTTAAATAAACCCTCTGCCGAGTGCTAAGCACCCCCTTCTGATCAAGGACAACAAAGGACATCTATTCTCTTCCCTCTTCAGCATTCAGACCCAGAGTCCTCTGGGGAAAACTACACCTGTGGCAAAACACTCTCAGCTGTCAGAGGCAGCATGTTAATGCTCCTCAGGACTGCTCCAAGCCTGCTTAAACAACATGGGGGGGAAAAAACACCCAGCCAGCCACATAATGTCCATATGTATGTGACATTTCCTGCCACTTTTCCAGCTGGGCCAAAAACTAGCTGAGGAAACACAGCAGTGAAAGGAAAAGGTTAACAGTATGGACTCTGTCTGAACATGATTTTATTCTGTTACAGTAAGAATAAACAATCTTAAATCACTGGTTAGTATTAAATCACATTTATCAGAAGAAAGGTGACACATAAGAGCTCCAATTCCCTCTCTTGTCTTCCTATGATTTCATCTTTGCCACAATGTTCTCTTAAGCTTTTGGAGACAACGTGCTCATGAGACTTGTGCACTCAGCATGTTCTGACTGAGTCCTGAAAGCTTGAGCTGCTGTTAGTATTATTCTTACAAGAGGTATTTTGGGTTTCAGTTTAGGAAGCAAATTCTACATTTTTATGCAGATGTGGTCACTGTGATGGAGCTCAGAGTAGTACTAACAGAATGGACTATTTGAGTTGTTTAAGGGAAAGCAGCCAGTTAGTATTTTAGGCACTAATCAGCCACAAATACTTGACTGACTAACTGTATATACATATATAAACCTACCTGGTTCTTTGGCAGACCCAAGTAATTAACTACTTGCAGGTTTAAAGAGAATCACTTCAGGAATTAAATTTCCCTTTGACAGGAAAGAATGGTTTTGTCTCTTGTTAACATAACTTCCTACACTGTTCTTTCAGAAAACCCACAAAACAAGAACTAACACGTGAAAATATCCTGCTCAGAAACTCCCATGTCTTCAACTACTCAAGATGAAAGATGGAAAAGAAAAAATCCTGTGTTCAAAAGCCTGTGCAGTTTCTCTTCCATCCTCTTTCGCTGTTTCACACCACAATCTGTGTCATCACCACCTCAGGACCATTACCTTTTGGCATGGATACATCTAGAAGAATAGTTTCCTTAAACAGAGGAATACTATAGGAAAAGCATAAACATGTGTTACATGTTAATGATTCCTATACAACAGTGCAATGCCAGCTACACCTCTTATTTTACAAATAATATGAAAATACATCTTAGTAATAAAAGGGATGTAACTGAAAAAAAAAAATTTACCATCTCCGCTATTCTCCTCCACAGAAGAGAGAGGATTGTAAGCATTCATATAGTGCAGGGGCTTGAGCCAACTTGAAACTGAACTGAGGTGGCTCACAGTGAGTTCACCTTTCAAGAAGCTGTGAAGTAGGTTCCTTACTCTGCAGGCAGTAGTGCTGAGGTACCTAAGAAATAATACACATCTGTTTCCTAAACAGTAATAAAACCACCACAGAAGTCAGTTGTTTTGGACTTTCAACTAAGAGCAGTCTGAAATTTTGAGTCTGAGTGCTCCAAAGAAAGATGACTTCTACCACCTTTAGCCCAGAATTATCAAATATGTGGAAATCACGCTCACAGAAAAAAACACAAAGCAGTCCCTGCTGCAAAGAGTTTATTTTCCAAGTCATGAACAAGTAACTGCAGGTGGAAAAATAGGAGAAAATAGAGACAAAAGCAAGAGTAAACTGAAAAGGCAGGTACTACTCTTGTAGCAAAGTGGAATTCAGGGATCTAGAACATGGCCCGATGCCACTTTGATTTTCCTCAGCATAATTCGTGAAATTTCAGGGTGCTCCCTACTTGTTTTCTCACGAAATCTTACAGTTTCCCACGGCAATTTTTTTCCAGCCATCCCTCACAAAGACTATGTTAAAGATTACTGACCATGAAGAAAGGAGAGAGGAAAATTAGGGGTGAAAAAAAAGGCATGGTCATTTGGAGAAAGGAAGCTTTTCTTTCCGCATTGTGTTCTGCCTATGTCCTTTACTCTATGTTATTCCAAAGAAACCAAGCTAGGGGGATTTGGCATTTCACTGGTGGCTGTTATAAATACACTGGAAGTTAAAAATATTTTTAGTGGGAGCAAGGGAAGGAAAGTATGAGCCTTCAAATGTAGACTGGTAAATTCAAGTTTTTCTTAATTGCATTTACCTTTCAAATCCTCAAGACATTAGGAATGGGGAAGGATTAATACTGTCTGCATTGTTAAATCCACCCACAGTTGTTTATTTGTGCACTGTCAGAAATGGGTTTGCAAAGTCTGGCCATCCTTTCTGTGAGTGTCAGTAGCTGTGGATACAGGAGGCAGCTGTTCTGGACTGCATACCAAATACAGCCTGTCACGTGCCTAAACTACTCATTTTGTACTTCTAATAACTGATTCTAACAAAAGCTAAAATGCATTTCATTGCAACACTGTTGTACAGTGTAAAAAACTGTAGGTTTATACTTCACATTTGTTTTAACTGGCATAAACTAATGAAGTAGCAAGATCTTCATCTGATGTCCTCAACAGAGCTACATCTTCCCCTGCGTTTATTTACTTGTTCTGTCATTACTCAGTATATATTGCATTTCCATTAATTAAGCATAGTTATTTACATTGAAAGGGTGATGCAGTGGAATTGCCTAGCTAGCAGAGCAAATCTCTAATGACTTGGGCATCTCTACAATGTTTATTCAGGTCTGCAAAGAGACTCCTGAAGGACAAACATTCTGACTTTTGCTCCACTATAGAGCATTTTTAAAACGCAAGTTGATGTTATTATCATGCCAGGAGAAAGATATGTTTACCTAACATGAAAAATACGTGCTAGATAAAGCTTACAGTATTCCATGATGCAATTTACTTTACATGTAGTAATTTGCTGACCAGTTCTGCATACACATCTGCAACCGAAAACTAAATCATGTTTTACCATCAAATCATAATACAAAATTGCAAAATCAACTATTGAACTTCTTTCCCTCTAAGAGAACTTGGAAAGAAACAATGTTCCACTGGTTATATCACCACCAGTGAAGCTTGCAGTGGACTCCTTCAAGAGGATTCTTTTCATGTTTTTTCAATACAAAAGATGAAGCTCTGTACATAGCAAAATGAAAACTGAGAAACACTGTGATTTAAGCATAAAGCTTCATCTGCAGAACTACCACTATGCATTTTATATGTAGTTAGGGAAGACAGACTTGAAACAACAAGTTATTTGTTATCAAATCCTGAGTCCACCTAAAAATAAAAGTGTATTTCCACCCATTTTGTATAGTCATGCATGTGTCTCAGAGCGCAGAAGTTGTTCTTCTCTTTTGTCCCTTTTTTTCCCTAATATTTTCTCCCTAAACCTCTCAGGTTGCTTCCTTCCTTTCCCCTATGCATTAGTACTGAGAGTCCTGATTTTTTAAATAATTGAATAGCCTAGGGTTTGTCTGTTATTGATACCTTCTAATATACAGAGGGATTTCTTCATTGTGCTGAATTAAGTCAGCAGTTCTTGAGACAGTAGCATCTCCCAAAGGTTCTTAGAGGAAAGAGTGACTACAGTGGCTCCCAGCCTTAATAGTGCAAGGTGGTCGAGATCTGCCAAGGACAGTAAAGAGGAGAAAAGAGCCTCGAGTTACACCTTTGACATCCTACACCTTCAAAAGATGGGCATGTTACTTACAGTAAGCACAAATAACCAACCCTTCCAGTCAGCTACCATAACTTCCTGAGCTTTTCTATTACACAGGGTCTTTTGAGTAAAGCAGGTTTGCTTTAAATATAAATAAAGCTGCCCGTTCAAAAGCACTTAGATGCATGACCAGTGTACCCTGTGAAAATAGTATTATGGCCTCCATAACATCAGCTCATTCAGTACTTCAAGTGGCTCATGCATTTTTATAAGCCTAGAACATGCCAACATTCCACAACATGTATATCTTGTCTAGGAAACCATAACTAGTATAGTATAAGGAAGAAAATAAAGTATGTACAGATCATATCCATTAAACAACCTCTTTTAAGCAGGAGATTTTTAATCTAATTTCATTAGCTTGTTTTATCTTCAGCTGGAGCTGTGGATCTTTTTCTGGCTGTGGCCTTACCTGAGGCAGTTACCATTCCCCACCTGCACCTCCTGGAAGTTAGCAGCTCCCTGCAAACACAGCAGCTCTAGGGTACTGTTTCTCACCTAGCCTGGAAGTTAGCAGCTCCCTGCAAACACAGCAGCTCTAGGGTACTGTTTCTCACCTAGCCAGGCTGGGTTAAGCACTTAATGCTTTCAGGTGTTTGGTTTGCTTGGTTTTCCACCCAGAACATTTTTACAGCTGCTATGACCATACACTCACAGAGTTATTCACCCATTATACTACAGACAGGGATTTGTTGCTGGCTCCAAATTCTCCAGGAGCCACTAAATTTGATTTACCTCCCAGAGCATCTCAAAACATAGTGTAAGGGGGAACTAGCGTGCGCTGGACCTTCAGCTCGATCTCACAAAAAGCAGCACATTTTCTTGACCCAGGTACAGGCAGAGGATGTAGTGCTGGAGTGATAAACTCATGCTGAAAGGGAACTACAAAATATACTGATAAATCATTATCCAAGGACATTTAAATGCTCTTGAATTCCTCTAATAGGCAGTCCAATCTGCACTTTTTGCTTAGTTTTTAATGTCTGGAGCTGCTTTTTATGAAATAACACATTCTACTACAAGAACACAAAAAAAGGCTTCTCATTTCCCTTCTGTCTTGTATAGAGGGACAGCCAACAGGTGACCAATCCATCACAAAGGTGTTGCTGCACCCAAAGGCCATGGATACAGTTTTGGGCAGCAGTGCCATCACTTAACAGGCATGAAAGGAAGCCAATAAAGCCCTTGTTTTTATGGATTTGACATTTCCATCAGCAGCACTCATTTGCCTTGGAACAGAAACTGGTTGTGCGAGAGAGGGTTGTTCCAACAAATTTTGTTTCAATTTTTAAATATTTACTAGTCAGTTCTATAGGAAATGATGATACATGGAGGAAAAAACCCAGAACTCCTCCCAGTCTGATACACTGAAATTCATTCTCCGTGGGACTGAGATCCTTTGGCCCTGCTCTCTTAGAATGGTTTGGGTTGGAAGGAAGCTTAAAGATCTTCTAGTTCCAACCCGCTGCCATAGTCAGGGATACCTCACACCAAACCAGGTTGCTCAAAGCCCCATCCAGCCTGGCCTGGAACCCTTTCAGTCATGGGGCACCCACAGCATCTCTGAGCAATCTGTTCTAGTGCCTTACCACCCTCACAGTAAAGAACTTCTTCGTTATATCAATCTGACCCTGCTCTCTTTCAGCTTAAAGCCATTGTCCCCCACCCTATCACTAAACACCCGCATAAAAGTTTCTCTCCAGCTCTTTTGCACCCTTCAGCTACTGGAAGGCTTCCGTAAGGTCTCCCCAGAGCTTTTTCTTCTCCGGGCTAAACAGCGCCAACTCTCCTCACAGGAGAGATGCTCCAGCCCTCTGATCATCCTGGTCTCCCTCCTCTGAACTGTCTCCAACAAGTCCATGCCTTTCCTGTGCTGGGAAGCACAGAGGCGGACGCCAAGCAGGGTCTCACCAGAGATGAGAGGGACAATCATCTCTCTCGACTTGCCGGCCGCTCTCCTGGCCCGCACCTCTCTCTCGTGTCCCGCTGCTTTCCCTCCGGGACACTCCCCGAGCTGGGCGGGAAGCGGCCCGGGCAGCCCGGCCCCGCCTGAGGGCCGCCCCCGGGAGCGGCGCCGGCCCCCGGGCAGCGCTGCGGCCCCGCCGGTTCCCGTGGGGAGAGCCCGGGGCGGCCGAGCCGCCCTGCCACACGCGGCCTCTGCACCCGGGGCAGCATTTCACTTCCAGAAGGCTTCTGCTTTCTGCACCCAGGGCAGCATTTCACTTCCAGAAGGCTTCTGCTTTCTGCACCCAGGGCAACATTTCACTTCCAGAACGCTTCTCCTGCTTTCAGCAGCACAGGGTGCCTTCCCCCCCCCCGGCCTGCCCTTCCAGCTGCAAACACATAATTCAATTAGCATGAGCTTAAATTTATTGTTTAAAATGGCACTTGGGTTTAATGCTTTTTCAATACTTCTTTGTCCTTTGAAATAAATTCATAAAACTCTCTACACATCCTATTTAAATTAATTCCAAGCCTTAGCAGAGTCAGTGTTTAGCCGGCTGCTGCAATCCATCGCAGCCTGTTCGACGCAGGGGGAGGCAGGAGCGGCAGCCGGCTCCCGGGGACCCTCCGCCAGCCGCCCCGCCGCCGCGGGCCGCCGCGCCCCCTCGCACGCCGGCACTGAGCGGCCCGTATCCCTCCCACCTTCTGGAATCGGCTGAACACCGTTGGTGAGTTCCCAAAAAGTCAATATGACCTTATGGGTTTTTTACTGGCTCTGAGAACAGAATTGAGGTAATTTTTGTTAGATGAGCTCAAAACCACAGAATCACAGAATTGTCTGGTTTGGAAGGGACCTTAGAAGTCACGTAGTTCCAAATGGCCTGCCAGGGACAGGGACACCTTCCACTAGACCGTGTTGTTCAAAGCCCCATCCAGCCTGGCCTGCAACATTTCCACGAATGGGGCATCTGCAGCTTCTCTGAGTAACCTGTCCCAGTGCCTCACCACCTCCTCAGGAAAGAATTTCTCTCCAGCTAATCTAAACCTGCCCTTTTTCAGTTTGAAGCCATTCTCCCAGTTCTGTCCCTACATGCCCTTGTAAAAAGCCTCTCTCCATGAATTTGTAGACCGGGGAAGTGGATATAAAAGCACAAACACACACACATATAAACAATTTTTTTTTTTTTCAATTGCACAAGGATGTGTTTGTATGAGAGCTCTATTTATGAGCAAAGCTTTTGTCATCAGTTTTTGGGAATCCAGCAATTAGCATACTATATCAAACTTACGCACTTACAGATCAGCTTGTTCTAATTAAAAAAAAAAAGGCCTTTCATTTCATATTGAAAGAAATATGAATAGTAGTCATTCACTGAAAGAACCACTTCATCATTGTTAAGCTATTTTAAAAATGCAATCCTTGCCTCATGTTTACAAGCATCTAGTAATACACAGTATTTTAAGACCCTTCAGTGGCATGGTAATATATTAAAGACATACCTCTTCATTTTAACAGGAAAAGAAGTTGAAAAAATGTCTTTTGTTTCAAAATTCGTTAGCTGATAACGAAGGAGTAGCTGTTACCATTTATTATGTAATACTCAAGATCAAACAATGATTTTTTATAGTCAATTATGAAAAATGCAAGCAGAACAGTCATTTAAGCATAAATTTTCATTTTCTAATTAGTTTGTAGGCAGTGGTGCTTACTAGTGTTGGTATCAGCATTATCACCTGTAGATACGTGAAAGTTAAAAACACATTATATTATTTTATCTTCACTTTTTTTGAAGAATCTCTTTGCAAGTTCTGTGCTGTTTTAAAAACAGCCAAATAAATAATAGTCCATTCTTCCATTAACTATATAGCAACAAACAAAGTGTTGCAATATTTTGATATTTCTGTGGTTTGAGGAATCTGTTGGCTGCAGAATAAGATATCAAGCACATCTTGAGTTTTATTTTTATTGGGAAGAAAACAACATAATCATAGCAATTTATAACAGGTAAAATAATAGAAATATTCTCAGTAAATAGATAAAAACTGCCTAACATAACAAAGGTCTCTATAAGACTTAGATCATTCAGACTTTCCATCCAAGCTTCTTCCTCAACAACTTTGTGAGAGATCATGGACTACTTTGGGTCTCTCTTCACACCTGTGGTTCTGCTTAGGTGTTTCCTTCTAACCAGTAATTGAATCAGTAAATTCAAGTGGTTTGTCCTGAACGTTTCCCATAATAAAAATATATTTCAAAGCAGTATTTTTTTTTAACTTCTCGATTGAAGTGGAAGTTCCGTCCCCAGTCGAGAAAACACAAATTTTAATCCAAATAAAGAAGTGTGTTGACTAGCTGTCAGCAGGGATAGGAATAACAGAAGGGGATGAAGGACAGCATACTGGAGAAGCTTGCCAAATCTCTCTGCCATTGGCACTTTCTAAACAATGATAAATGTTACTTCAAGCAAAGAAAAGGCAAACAATCCTTACAATGCTCTCAGTAGAACTAAGCACACTATTGCCAATGCATCCACATTTTTCTAGGAGTTTCTCATGAGCTGGGTGAACGGACAAGTCACAGTAGCACGACAGTAGATAACCAGCCAAAGCTTTGCTTCACCTAGCTACAGCCTTAGAGAATTCAGAGCTTTACATTTCCCTGCTGGCAAAAGCTCTTTGTCTTACTAACACATTAACATGGCCTGCCATGTATTTTAGTCGAGCTGGCAACATTCATACAGCCTTGAAGTCAATCCATAGCCTCTAATTCGACTGAAGTTATGCTAAAATACGTAACATGCCATTACAATACTTCTGCTTCGCTGCTGTCTTTTAGGTAGTCAGGAGAAACTGACCTTGACAGCCAAAAGGTTGCACAGAAACCTCTGTTTCCCTGCTGCCCACGCTGGCCTGGAAGCTGCTGGGAGAGCTGGCTGTCTCCAGTGCTGCCCCAAGGCTGTAAGGTGGGGCAGGGTCCAGCACAGCTGTGAGACTGAGTGCAGGCAGGTGTCCATTAGCAGAAAGCAATGCTCCTGAAGGACCTGGGCGTGTCAGGCAGAACCTCTGGCAGCAGAGGAGAGCATGGAAAACAGATGGAGTGAGAGCAATGATGTACATGCTTTTTTTGCACTGATTATCTCCTCAGAGGACTTGTCCCACAAAGCCCTTGGGGACATGGGAGAGATGCTTGCTAACGCTTTTCTAAAAACTCTCTTTCACCTGGCTTGGTCAAGTTTTTTGAAAGGTTAGCCTGACTAGTCTGAATTAAACTGCTTCCTCAGAAAATGTGTGATATTAAAGAAATAGAAATGATTTGGAGGTACAGAATGGGGCCTGGGAATGATGAAGGTTATAGAAGCTACATTGTGATTGGTTGTTGCTGATTTTAAAGTCACCTTAGGACAGTGCAAGTACATGCTAAAGTCATGTAACAATAAGCTGAAATTAGGCATGTCTTTAGAGTTCAAAACATCCTTGTGGACTTTTGTATCTCACAGAAACTTAATAAAAACAAGAAATTGGCCAGCATTTTCGTGCCAACCTGCCCACAAGGTAACAGCTGTGGCCACTCCGTGCTTCTAAATACATCAGCTTTAGAAAGTACTTTCCTATTTTCTGTAGCTCTTTTTAAATGATGCAACATAACGAAACAGCAAAGTTGTCAGTGTGGGGGTTTTCTACATTTTTTTGATGGTTGCTTCTACCCTTTCGGCCGACTCTTAAGTTGTATCAAAAGTGTAGGAAGCAGCACTCAGTGTGGAATACTTGCTGCTGGCTTCTTAATTCTGTCTTACTTTTCATTGAAATTCAAACAAACAGAGTCTTCATTTGATAGGATACTTACCATACAAAATAATACTAAAATGAAGAGGGGAAAATCCTTTGAACCTCAACAGAGAGGTGAGAACTTGACATTATTTTTGTCATTGGTTTGAAAAAAGTCTCCTTAAAAAGAGAAAGGAATGTCAAAGGGAACTTCAGTCCAATAGGCTTTATTTTTTTTTTTACAGCATAAAAATTAATTTTTCAAACTCTTTTTGTTCTCATCTGAGTAATACATTACATTTGTTTAAATAACTAAATGTATAAATAATAAACATTTTGTAAATCTTCATCTGAAATAGTGATATTGAAGGAAACTCTTTGAAGTGCAGATAATTCCCCTCATGGTCTCCTCCCCCCGAATCTTCTTCAGATCTTGCTGAACGCTTTGCTGATTCCCCAGAGGCACTTTTGGTCCATTGAAGATTCTAGTTAAAGTAAAGAAAGATGTTTAAATCTTTTAACTGAGTTTTTGGGGTAGCACTAAATTAGAAGTGTACATCTTTCAGTTTCCCAGACTTTTTCTGCTCTGTTATTTAAGCTTCAAAGTTCAGTTCACAGAAGAACCATTCGTATTTCATATCTCAACTGAGGATCTCTTTCCCTTATTTGGTTTTTAGTTCTCAGGCGAGTGGAAGAGACAGATGCTGTGAGCAGAGTGTATGTGTCTGTTGTTTGTGAAAAACACCCTGAGGCAAGGCAGTCAAGCCTGCCTGTTAGGTTAGTGGGCTCCTGCTTTGGAAAGCTCACCTGGAGACATATGAAAGGTGTTCAACCCTTTGGAAGGTCAATGGCTTTAAAACATTATGTATTTTGTATCTAAAAAAGCTTTATGGAAATCTTCCCTTTACAGGGGTCTAGGATCTTCTCAGCTACCCATGCTGAATGACCTGTGCTTTCTCACACACACGCAAATATTAAGCTTAATTTCTCACACTCATGCAAAATGAGCTTAATTATTTATTGGAATAGAAATAACTAAGAAGTGAAAGAAAGTAATTTTTGTTTTAAAGTGTCAATTTAGGAAGGCTTTTAAAAATAGCATTTATAGGAAATAACAAATGCATAGTATGTTAGGATTACTTATTAGTTTAAAACAGTGAGTACAATAATCCATTATTTTAATTAGTTTTCCAAATTGCTGGCAAAAATAACAGAGAGATGTTGTCTGTGGAGAGGTAAATGCTTCCTTGTAATTGTTTTTGGATTTCGCTCTAACCTTTAATGAATTTATTCTTGTAATGACAAGTATATTCTTTTTATTCCTGTACTCGTGTTAGAGAAGTTCACGTGAAAGAACGAGGCATCTGGGAACTCAGCAGAGTTTTGTTTTGACAAATGACCTCATTGACCACACTGACAAACACCAACTGCACTGGTAAATGACCGAGCCACAGATGTTCATGTTTCATACAGCTCTGACTCGAGCCTTCACTGCCTCCCAATTGCCTGTTGCTGCCCCTTTCCTGCAGCTCTGCTGGGCACCAGTTTTGTGTGAGTTCTTGAAACAAAATGAGCCAGGGAAGCTCACACTGCATGTTTCAATGGGTTACACCACCTTGGCTGATTTTGCCTGAATCCAACGGCCCAAGCTCTCGTACAAATTGCAGCAGCAGCAGACCAGCAGTAACATTTAAATACCATTCACAGTGCCTGCTTCCCAAGGCAGAAATTCTCAGGACTGGAGACTGTGCAGCCCTTTTAGCAAAGCAGTTGTGATTTGCTCTCTCCTCTTTATTTCCAGCGAGTGCATTCAATGTGAAGACAACACTGAGTTAAATAATGTCCTAAAGATGCCTTTAGGCATTTGCTAGTGGTTGCCACAGGGCTACAGCCCTGCTGTGAGCTGGGTGTAGGAGCAGGTTGCCTCACGCCTTCCCACAGGTTGTGTCTGTGTGTGTGTGTGTGTGTGCACTGTGCAACCCACAGCCACATGTCATCAGGAAGGGTAGGCAGGATTTTTCAGATGGGGACACAGGGGTGCAGGTAGTAGAGAGGGAGGAGTCCTGGGTGAGAGAAGTTTCTGCATCACCTGTAGAAGGAGAAAGATGAATAATGAAAGGGGCACTGGATCAGTCAAGGGAAGTGGAAGCAGCAGTGAGGGTGCACCAGTATTTTGGTCTAAGAAGACAGGATATTCCACTTCCTAGAAAACATGACTTGGAGTATGCTACCACTTCACATGCATTGATGGAGCACCACACAGCACTCACACTTCCTTGGAATGTTGATCCTTTGATCCACCAAGCAGAGTTACCCAATGGCTGGGGTAAGAGACGAGGACAGATTGTGGCATTGTGCAAGCTTGTGCTTTCCTGTTCTGTGGCTGCAGGCACCAGAGGCATCACCCTTCTAAACCACTGGGCCTTCACACGTGTCTTGCAAGATGTAGAAAAGGAGGCAGAACATGTGAAAGTGAATGACAGAGGGCAGTCAGTCCCCAAGACTCACTTTTTGTAAAAATATGGGCTTCATTTTGAAAGAGTCCATGAGCAAGGAACATTTTGCTCTGAAAATAAACAGATTCTCAAATTGCCTTCTGCAGTGCCACATGATAGTATAAACAACATTGGTCTTAACACAGATTCACTGAAATGAAGTTTCCCAATGGCTGCTTTGCAATAAAGCAAATGGTACAGGGAAAAGTCTTCTGATAGTCATTTGTACATTCACATAAGCACCAAATGAAAACCAGCCATTCCATGGGCTTTCCCAGTTTAAATACAGTGTTGTACATTTAGGGTTTGGTTTCATTCTTTTTTAATGTCTTCTGAAAAATCACGAATTTTCATCAGTAAATAGTCCTCTCATAACAAAGAAAATGTGGGTTTGTGCATAAATGTTACCCTGCAGGTTTCAGAGGCCTCTGGGTTTTGGTGGCTGGGGGAGAGAGAGCTGCTGTCTGAGGGAAGGGGAGTAGATATGATCCTGGAGAAAGGACATAGCTAATATGGCTAGGGAGAAATGGATAGGGAAATAACGTGTACATGAGAGAGAAATCTGTTTAATGTTGGTCCTCTTGAGTTTGTCCTACGATAAATCTCTGGAGCACTGACGTTTTCCTGTGCTGTTTAGTGCAAGGTCAATGGTTTCTAAAGCACTGTGTCTATCATTTTCTAGCAAATCCCCCATTCTCACCTCAGTCACTGCTTTTTGATCTATGTTCTCCTCCAGCCTCCTGCCCACCTTGTTTATCCAGTTCATGTTTTAGTGCCTGTAGGTGATTCCTGCCCTTCACAGATGGCATGGAGACTAAAATTTTTCATTTCCATTCTTGCTTATTCCTGACTTTGTTCTGACAGTGCTTCAGAACAAACAGTAATAGTAGAGTTCATTATAAGTCTTAAAAACAAAGCATGTCAGAAATTAAATCAATGCAAATAGACTTTCTGTGGGAATAACTACTCACCTCAAAGCAATTTTCAGCCTTTTTTTATATTTATTGATTTTTTTCCTTCCACCATTACTTTGCCCTGTCATAATGTCCTGTATTCTTGTACTGTGTTTTTGACCTAATTTAAGACACTATTCTAGTAGTCTGAATAGAGACATTAAGGTGTGGTACCAGAGAGTAGACCTTATTCCTGACTGCTTATTGCAATGTGTTATTGGGTGCACCACATGAAAATAAATCTTACTTTGCTGCTTACAAACTGTGGCAGTATCAAGGGTTTGCAACATTGCAATTACTCCAGTGCAGTGTAATTTCTCTTCTATTACAGGATCAAGGGGCAAGGATTCATTTCTTGTTAGTGGATAGTAAAATACCATGCTCATAGTGGGTAGGTATAGATAGTAGATGACAACATTTCCATGACTTTTTCTCCACACTAACTAGGACTGGACTGGACTTTTACTCGTGTGTGTTTCTCCTCTGGTCTCCTTATGGTGGCAGAACCACTCATCATTTTGCTTCACAAACTTTAACAATATGCAAGGAGATATTTGGAAACGTAAGTGCCTTCCTAAGCATGTATAGCCAATTGTTACTCTGAACTGATTTCACAGAGCACCTGTGATATGTGGTATCACAAATACTTCACTGAGACAGTCTCAGAAGATAAAGAGAGTTTTGCATTGATAAAACTTTGAGCAGAAATTGGATTCACAGGAATGGAAGAGCAGTAAGTAAACAAGAGGCTGAGTTTAGAGACTACAAATAGACAACCCCTGTGAAAGGCTGGAGGGAGAATATGGTTCTTCTTTCTCATGTGAAGCAATAATCTGAAAGCAGCCTGTAGGCCTTTTGAGATCATCAAATGCACAGACGGTAACCAGTAGGAAACTGGAATTTGCTGGTTAATATTACACAAACCTATTCTTTTCCATTTGAAGAAGCTCCAGAAGAGCTCTGATGGCAACCACTGTCTGTTCTAATGCATTTAGTAACGGAGGGACACATCAGTTCCAAACAGTCCCTGATTCAGTTCCCCCGAGAATGAAAAAAATGAAACACTGTCTGTAAGAATGTGTGGTTCCTGTTGCTTCATTTGCACACTGCTCAGGTCTCAAACCTATTAACACAGCTCCAGGAAATCTTGAATTTCAAATGTCTGACGGCATTGAGCTTTGCACTTGACTAATCAAGTCAAACATTGTCTGCTGATCAGATTTACAGGTGTGGACCTGTCAGCATGTGGGGATAGGCCACGTAAACATGCAAAGAGATTCAGATAGCTGCCCAACAGTATCTGAAATTACAACCTGACCAAGAGAGCTGAGTATTGAATTCTTTGGCTTCAAGCACACTGATAGAGGGATTGAGTGAATTACCCACATTTTCTTCCACAAGGAAACTACTATTTTAAAAATTCTGTTCCTTGGGGAAAAAAAAATCTTCAGCTAACCCATATGCTTGGATAATCTGTACTTCCAAGTAAAATGCTCAAAATGAGAGGCCAGAGGAGGAGGATGACATTATGTGGGATCAAAAATTGAGATTCTAGTAAAGAGGCACTTTGGGATAAAATTCCCCTTGCACTGTTTGCACACAGATATATTGCCTACACAGATTCTGACTAGTGTCCAGTATTGTTTAATTTGTTCATCAAGGACTTGGATGAAGGGACAGAGCACCTCCTCGCTGGGAGAGGTGCCCAGTACCCCAGAGTGCATTGTGGCCATTCAGAAGTGCCTCAAGAGGCTGGAGTGGAACTTTTTGAAATTCAGCAAAGGTCAATGCAGGGTCCTGCCCCTGGGGAAGGATAACCCCAGGCACTGGCAGAGGCTGGGGGCTGACTTGCTGGGAGGCAGCTCTGCAGAGAAGGAGCTGGTGGACACGAAGCTGCCCTTGGGCCAGCAATGCCCTTGTGGCCAAGAAGGACCGTGGTATCCTGGGGTGCATGAGGAAAAGCATTGCCAGCAGGTTGAGGCTGGTGACTGATTCTGCCCCTCTGCTCAGCCCTGGTGAGGCCTCATCTGGAGTGCTGTGTCCAGTTCTGGGCTCCTCAGTTCATAAAAGAAAAAGAACTTCTGGAGGTTGTCCAGTGGAGGGCTACAGAGATGATCATGAGTCTGGCATGTTTCTCTTCTTAGGAAAGACTGAGGGAGCTGGCCTCTCTGAGTTTAGCTCAGAGAAGAGACATGAGAGGGAATCTTATCGATGCACACAAGTATCTTAAGTGTGGATTTCAAGAGGATGGAGCCAGGCTCCTTCCAGTAGAGCCCAGGGACAGAACAAGGGCAAGGAGCACAAACAGCGTGTGATTGCAAAGTTTTTTTGTATGATTGCAGTTACTATTGAATTTTCGAAAGGAAATCAAGGCATATTCACATTAGAATACTTAAAAAGTCATCTATAAATGATGTCTATCACAGTACCCCAATTCAGACTCCACCTATAGTTGCCTTTGACCATGCTGTACAATTAAAAATGCATGTTTTAAACTGGACATTATTAGTCTTTTATGTCATCTGGAGGACCATGTTGCCTTCCTGCTCCACATGTCAATGCTTTAGGATGCTGAACTAAGAGAAGTAACAGACAAGTAATTTAATCTGTAATACTCCTAAAAGTGCCCCCATCTGTAAACAAAATTATTAGATTTCATTCTGGGTAAAATGCATTTCTGGAATATGTTCCTGGGATTTAGTTAGGTGGACAAACCTTACAGATAAGATAGGATAAAAGACACGTCCTCCAAATATATCAAAGCTGCACAGGGTTTAACTCTTCTATGCCTTTGTAGAATAGTAGTCCAGTATGGTTTACTTTATTTTCTCATTCACTGTGAAGTTGCTTTTCCTGCAGTAAAAAAGAATTCTTCCTCTTAGAACTGATGGAAATATATAAATGGTGAATTCTTCCAGCACAGGCTATCAGCAGTCCAGGAAGCCAACTACATGTAGAGACAAGTGCCCACCAGCACAGAGATCAAGGGGTAGAGATAGATGTGGGTCAAAATATTCCTCTTGCATTCCCTCTTTAAGTCTCGATCATTGCTGGCAGAGAGTGCAGGAGAACCTTTGCACAAGATCTCCAGGAAAGTTATTCTACTGCAAACTGCAAAACCTGAACATTACTATAGTTGTTACTATGACTGTTGCTCAGTTTACACAGAGCCCGTGCTTTGCTGTGTGACAACCTTTTATGGAACTGTTTTATACACAGAACTTAGCCTGCTAAGATCTGAGACATTTCAGTATCTCCTCCAGGAAAATGATAGATTGCAATTTTAATTGAGAAAGACTGACTATAATGGTGATCCCAAGAATTATTATTGCTAATTATATTTCTCCCTTAGTAATTAAAAAACTCAGAAGTATCTTATACATTAAGAGTTTGCTCTCAGTTCCAATGAAAAATATCATATGTTTTCTGTGGACAAGAATAAATATTCTATTTGAAGGCAATAATACAGTTTGGTACCATGGTTAATATTATTTGTTTTATAATTATTTTACAGATTTTTGTAATGTTTTGGGAAATTTGAGAAAAATTGGGGTTGAGATTTCTCAATTTGTATTTCTTCATAACATTGGCAAAGGTAGGAATTAAGCAAACCTTATTTCTTCTCCATATGTAAATTGTATAGAGTGCAGATTCACTGCTCTTTCCAGTTTCAGACACAATGGAGGAGACCCATACAAATCTGTGGGTAATGTTGAGTTCTTATTTTAAAGCAAATATATTCTTGTCTAATATAGAAAAGATGTGACTCATTTTGAATATTCATGACAAATTATGCCCTGTCTTCTAGGTTGTGCATATCTATTAATTTAGAAATGTTACAGAAGTGGCAAGTAAGGACGTGCTTTGATCTGTGATGGCCAAAGAATTCCCACTAAAATATCTTAGCAATCAGACATGGCTAATTAATGATCAATAATGGCTATGAAAACTGCTAGAATGTTTTTGGAGACGTGTAACTTGACTGTATTAATTGTAATTGCAGTTGGCTAAAATTCTTTGAGGGCTAATTTCCTTACAATGGCCTTTTTTGTGCGATTTTTTTTAGTTGATCGGTTGGCTGGCTGGTTGGTTAGTTGGTTGGTTTTTGGGTTTTATTTTTTTTGTTTTGCTTTGTTTTTTGGTTGGTTGGTTAGGGTTTTTCTGTTTTATTCTCAGTAGTGAAATTGTCTTGTACTTTTTTTTTGTTGGAGTTTTTTTGTTGGTGGGGTTTTTTTTGTTTTTCAACAATCCATTCACATTTCTTTTCCTGAAAAGATAATTTACTAGACACAAATTCCCCAGCAGCTCCAGTTTCCTCTTGAAGCTGTGAAGATGAACGCACAGTCATTCCCAGAATGAGTGTTGCCAGTCTCAAAAAGTATTTTCTCCTTTTTTGGCAGGGGATATAGAAAAGAAGACACATGGAATATATTGAAGGTGAATATAAAATTCAGTGTATCTGTTACCTGAACTAATAAAATACATTGAACAACTGTTCTTGCTTCACTAGTTTACCGTAAAGAGCTGAATCTGTGAGTTTTAACTGCACAAACTGAAAATGCTAAGCCAACTGAAATCCCATGTGACTTGGACGTCGGCTGGAATCATCTTGGTGTCATTACTGAGAATTTCATTGGTTTTACTATTTTTTAATGGTTTCTTTTCAGTGTGTGGCTTTTGGCATCAGAAAGACAGCTTTCTTTGTAGAAGTAACCTTTTTCATCTTAAGATTGCTGACAGAACATGACAACAGAATCCCTACTTTACTAATATATTTATCCGAGATTATTCAGGGTTTTTTAACCTCGTAATCTGTAATTTCATAGTTCCTTGGAACCCAGCCTAGTACTTCTGGATGTTATTGTGGCTGTTGTTTGCTCTTCTGCTTTGGTTTTATGTTTGTTTGTGTTTGTTTGTTGTTGGTAGTTCAATTGAGTGAAAATTATCTTGTTAATTTAGTGAATTTAACCTAATGGATCAAGCAGCAGAAGAGCAGAATAAGTACTTAGAGTTTTATTTTATAATTTTTCTAACTATTGATAAATCTGATATCAGCACACATTTACAATTTAGCATGAGCAGTGTTATTTACTGAGAGTCTCCATCTCTGCAAATAATATTTACTGAGAGTCTTCACCTCTGCATCTTTACAAAAAGTAAGAGGTGGAGAGGCCTGAGAGGAGTAGAAAATCCTTTATGAACCCAGAATGTGGAGCATGTGATTGCAATGGGAGGCATGGAGGTGCACATCACAGGTGGATGTGCACATTATCCCTGGGGATGCTCAGCTGGTGGCCATCCCCCATGCTGGGCAGTCAGCTCTGGTTTAGCTGTTCCTCACATCTGCCACTCTGACTCCTGTGACACAAAGATGGCAGTGTGCTACCTGCTCCTAACTAGCAGAGTAAGAAAGATGGAAAAAAATTACAAGAATAAGAGAACTTAGGGAATGACTTCCAGATGAGAAACAACTACACTAGCATGGTTCTTTCTCGGGAACCAATGACCAACATTGTTTACAATACAAAGCTATGAGATACATGAGGAAGTGAACAAGGAATTATCGCTTCTTTCAACCCAAGAAATAGATGCTGCCACTGGAACTAGGAAAAGGCTGGTTGAAAACAGCAAGAAGAAATGCTTTTTAAGGAAATATTGTAATTTGGATCTCCTCAAGTAGAAGTCAGAAGTTTATGAGTTCCAAAAGCAGTTAGCTAGATTTGTACAAGAGAAATTTGTGGTGCAAACTCTGGCTTTAAAAGTACCTGTGTTCTTATATTGTGCTCCAGGCATCTGCTGTTAAGAGATAGCATTGCATGCTAGACAGATTTCTGCTATGTTCTCTCAGTGCGGCTTCTCTCGAGGTGCGATTGTAGCCCGCAGTTCAGATCCATGATTGCAGCGTGATGGCAACTACGACCTCACAGGGTCTGACATAGGCTGAGGAGCCCATCAGGGATCCTGCATAGTATTTGGCAGCTGAAAGCTCTTATCTGCAGGGGTTGCAGTTAAGCCTCTGAATTGCAGTGCGCCCTAGTGAATTCAACAGGCAGGCTGAGGCAGACCAAGCCAAGGAGAGCAAGGCTGTCCTGCCCCTGTGCCAGAGGCTGCAGCCCCTGCAGCAGGGGCAGCACGACAGCAGGACTGGCTGCACCTCAGTCAGCTCTGTTCACAGCTTGCCTCTGCAGCACAGACCTCCAGTAACAAAGCTGAGGTGGGCTACTTGCATTGTGTTCTGTGGTAATCTGTGGTGGAGAGATGAATCCAGGCAACACTGGGAATAACATTCCAAATTGCTGCAGCTAGGTTTGTCAGATTTCATCTGTCAGCTCCCTTAAATGAATGACCTTGGAAGAGCACTTGTTATAGAAGAAGATTATTACTGGTGCAGTTTTTCTGTTGCTTCTGCCGTGGCTCAGAAAGTTTTCACTGCTCTGAGAAGAGGGCTAAGTCTTCAGATTGTGCAGTCTCAATTTGTTGTTTCTCATAGGATGCTGATTTACCTTAAAGTACCATACTGCTTTGTTTTGTGCATTCCTCGCCTCCACAGGGAAGAATGTGGAATGGCTTTTTTAAAAAGCTCGGTGTTTTTAAACTACCCCATGACCCACTTGTCCTTACAGATCCCCACACAAAACCTGGGAGTAGATTATTAATGGCTAGATTTTACTGTAAGTAGCAGGTATGCTTTCAGTTCTCCTGCACATCACCAGTTTTCATCTGATTCTTGTGAGAGTCTATAATGTAAAAATTCACTCGGTTGATTTTTAACCTCAGGAGCTGATATCTCATTTGGGAGATAAATAGTGCCAGAGCCTCACTACAGAAACTGCTGTGTATCTTTCTCCCCAGAATGCTATCAGTTTGTTGTGAGACAGATTTCTAAAGAGTCTCCAAGTTAATAAACCTTTTAAATACATTTCAGTAGCTGCATTACAGACTCAGCATCTGTGAGAAGACAGGTTATTAAGGGAAGACTTACCCGGCTGAGCACCAAAATGTTGTTAGACATGTACAATGCAAACAGAGAATGCTTTGTGTATTTTTTTTCCAAGAAAGGTAGTAATTGCTCAGCTGACTATCTTTGTGATTCCTAAACTATTCTGTAGGTGGGTGGCAGGGTAGCTCTGGTCATCTCTGCACAAATCCAAACACCCTTATTTCCTGAACTGTCAGTCTCCCTGCTTCAGACCCCAAACCAGCAGTTGAGAGTGTCACCCTGGCCAACTCCTTCAGTCCCATCTTCCTGTAACCCAAATGAGTATAATAGTAACCTGCCCACAGGATACTCAGTTGATCCATACAAATGTGTTATTACCTGCTCAGATGTTGGTTGTTTTTTTTTTAATTGTAAAAGAGATGACATTAAATTTACAGTGCTTGGTGATAATTTGTGCAACTAATTAAATCTGCGGTGGGTTGTGCTGCTTTTTTAAGTGCTTAATCAGTCACACAAATGCTACCTCCATTCATGAAAGCAAATGCTAAAATAAATAGCTTCTGATAATTTATGCCTTAAAATAATAAAAAGCCCAAGGAAGTTAAGTGTCAACCTAATGTTAACTTTGAATATAAAACAGTTTGCTGAAACCAGGAAGCAATTAAAACATACTGTTTTATAGAGTCCTTTATAGCAAGATAGTTTTTATAGGTCTGTGTCTACTGGGGTTTTTTTGGAGGGTGAGCCACAGTTCAGTTTTGCCCAGGAAATAACAAATGGGATTCAGAACACATCAAAAATGCAGCTGTTTTCAGTAGGTGTGTGGTGGTGTTCTATTTATGGGGAGGAGAGAGTAAATAAAGCTTGCCTCTGCTAATTCTACTAATTCTGCTCTCCATTCAGGGTGTCCAGTGTACTCCAGTATACACATATTTTCATGGATACTGGCTCATCCACATGTGCTTCTCACACAGAGGTTCTCCTGCCCTTGTCATCCATTGCTTAAGAGATGTGCTTTTCTTTACAACTAAAAAAATTAAATAATTGGCAACTCTGCTTCTCAAGAGATACATAAGAATAATGATAAATCTGATTATGCTAATAAATATGAAAATCACACAGAAGCAGCAGGCCAGATATAATTCCTTTTGATTTTTCCCCTTTACCATGTATCTCTTATCCACATAGGGAGCCAGTGTTTTCTATGAATTTATACTTTGAGTGTATGCTTTGCTTGATGGGACCCCTGCAGGAGCAAAAGGGATTTGAAATTAAATCATACCTGGTATTGTACCTAGATATGATGTTGCTGTGTTGGAAAGTGTTAGAAGGCTGCTGTCAAGTAAGCCTGTGATCTCCAGGCCGTTGTAGCTCTAGCTAGGGATGCTAAACACCCCTAAATCTGGCTAAAGGGAAGGCTTGATTAAGGCCCTTCATACAAATGGAACAGCTGGAAAGATTAGGAGTTTCCTTCACTAGCAAAAGGCTTCATGTAAGGGAATGATTAAAAGTCCAAATTCACCAATTACAGGTAGAGATATAAGTTGCTGGCTTTAATAGGGAATAGAAGAAAGGAAAATACCCTGGGGCACAGAACAGACTAGGAAGGCAACCTTGGCAACTGTGAATGTGAAAATCACCTAAGTTTGTTCTGTGTTTGGAGATACAGGATTGCTGTGTTTTCATTAACTCAGTAAAACTGCATCAGAGAACAGACCTGATTGCATCATTCCTTTCTCCTTTTAACAAAAGTGCTTTTTGGTTTCCTTTCACTGCCAGCACTAACATGTCCCTTGGGCTAAAGAGCATATGCAAATAGCAGAGCTTACTTATGAATTTTTACACAATGAAAGAGAATATCTGAATAATTTGTGTTATCATTAATTAGAAATATGTCTGCTGCTAGCAATTAGTCACTCAACATGAGATTTTTGGGGAACCCCTAATAATCTTCACACAAAGTATTATAAGCTTTCAACACTTTCCAGGCAATTAAAGTTTACTGAGTACAGTAAGTATTGCTCATATCAGACCCTTCGCAGAAAAAATATAGAAGGAAAAGTGTCCTAGTTGTTGGGATGAGATTTTTGGGGAACCCCTAATAATCTTCACACAAAGTATTATAGGCTTTCAACACTTTCCAGGCAATTAAAGTTTACTGAGTACAGTAAGTATTGCTCATATCAGACCCTTCGCAGAAAAAATATAGAAGGAAAAGTGTCCTAGTTGTTGGTATACACTTCTGAAGTTTCCTTCTGCAGAAGCTAGCACATAATAGCCATCAAAAAATGGATCCTCTCTCAAAATCATTGCCATGTCTTTTTTTAGTTTTTCTGTGGGACTGAGACATCAGCCCTAACATTCAGAATATTTTTTCCAAAGTAGTCATCAGCCACCCTCCATGGGATGTGGATAACAGTCCTGACTAACAAAGACTAGTCACTGCCTCCATTTGCTTTTTCTTGACTTTTCTCTCAGGCATGCAGTGCCAAATCTTGTTATTCTTCCTGGAGGTAATCTGACTGGATTCCCATTGTTTTGAAAAGAAAAATCAAATAGGGTGACCAGAAAGAAAAATATGATGCACTAGTCATTTTGAAAATGTCTTTTGAAAAGAAAGTAATTCTTCTTGAGCTTTCCTGTATAGAAAAACTTAAAAAGATGAAACCCCAAAACTAGAACAGCAAAATTACACCCTGTTTTCTTCTTTAGTAACAACCTAAATAAGGAATAAAAGAAATAACTTTTAAAAAAATATTTTCTTAAAAAATACCATACTCTCATTTAATTCTATGTCTTTGGTAAATATCCCATTTTATCAGCCATATGTACTGTCTTTCTTACTGCATTGATTGGGAATTATTTTATATTTTTAATTTAAAAGTTCTTTATTAGGCAATGTAGCCTTGTGCTATTCAATATTGCTATTTAGTTTTTTTTTTCATGAGGTCCAATAAATCAGCAAGATGCCTCATTTTTAGTTAATGCCACCATTTCTTCCTACTTTCTTTCTCAGCAGATTCTTGTCATTCCCAGACCTCCAAAGAATGCGGTCATGTATGGACCTTAGTCAAGGCTGCTATGAACATCTTTTGAGTCATTCAGATGAAATTAGTAAGAGTAGAGCAAAATATGGAGTAAACTTAACTGAGCAACTGAACCTGCTTCCTACGTTTATTCTCAATTGTCCGATTGTTATAGAACAGGGTACATAAAAACCTTTATATAGTAAACATTCTTTTCCATTACTTTGTTTCACACTTGAGGTAACTAGATCTAACTTAAACCATTTTATGATGACACACATTTTCACTTCAGTTCCCAGACTGAAGCACAGGCTCCATCCATTATTGCCATGACTTCTTTTTCAAGTAATTTCAATTTCAAAATTCCACACATCCATTATTTAAAATTATAAGCATGAGAAAACATCCATTTCAATCTCTTGACTTTCTGGAATACACTTTTTGCAGTGAATTCAGGTAAGTTAAAGCAGAACCTAAATGTGTGGTTTTAACCAGCCAGCCCTATGCTGCCCAAATAAATTCCCCAGGCAGCAGTTGAGGGTGAGCGTGAAGGTGAGTTGAGCAGTGAGGTGGTCAGAACTTGTCAGAACGCTTTTTCCTTCTAATTTCCATAATTCAAGATCTACGGTAACTTAATATTACCAAGATGACAATGCCAGCTAAATCTTGCCAACTGAATTGTAAATGAAAGGGGTGCTGCTGTTGTCCAACTTGCTCCCATGGACTAACTCCCTTTAGCTCACTGCAGCAGGAGGGCAAAGGACAGTAAGAGAGGAGTTTGGCTGTTTGCAATGAATCAGCACAGGACACGAAGGCTGAACGGATGTCAGCATAACCTGGTGCCCCCATTAGCACCCTTCAATTTCCCATTAAAAAATTCACTCTATCAAATAAGAATGAAGGACAAAAAACAAGGCAAAATGAAAATTCAGGATGACTGAAAGGATCAGAAAAAGTGTTAGAGAGAAAACGACTACAACGGAAAAGTCCAAGTATATGGATTAAAGCAGGTGAGGTAGAAAATTCCTTTCTAACAGTGTAAAGTATTAAGAGCTAGCTGGAAACAACCAATTAAAGTTTTTCTACTATTAAGTATAAGGATTGGTTCTTAATATTATAATTTTTACAATTCTAGGTGGACAGAAGGCATTTTTCAAACATGAAGGAAAGGTGTGACCTTTTACAGCCTTCTGGCAAAACATTGCTAAGGACTGGCTTGACCTAAGAATGTGTCCCATCGATTTTAATGCCACTACTCAGATGAACAGGTTTATATAAATGAATGCAAGTTTGCATATCCAAGTCTTAAATTAGAAGAGAGACAAAAAATGAGGCAAGTCAATGAAAATTAGGAAATATTTCAAGTTAATATTTTTTCCCTAATCTCATATTGTAATAGTAAGAAAGGAATCATCTGCTCTGCTAGAAATTTCAAACATCATTTTTTTTTAATAACAAATAGGCTTTTTACATTAAAGACTTTTCATACAAGCCAGAAGAATCAATGATTCATTCATCTCAAGAATTTTGGAAAATATTTGTTTGCTTCTTACATTTTGTATTCCAATTTTTCTTTAAATTGTCATTCTGTTCTCATTCCCAACCTAGAAAATAAAATAATTAAAATATGTTTGTATATATTTTATTAACAGCTAGAAACATTTTTTTTTTCTTGTAAGTAAATATCATCCCTGACATTCTTCGTATGGGGAAAAAAAGCAGAGAAGAAATTACGGCAGCTATAAATCAGCTTTGTGGTTTTGATAATTTAATACATTTTTCACGGGTTGCTTTCTCTGTCTGGCATCCTCATAACAACTCAGTTGGCATGCAGCTTTGCAAGCTCATCTTTTTCCTTCACTCTCTTTTCCTTCCTAGTATAATATACTTCAAAGGAGTTTAGATTCCAAGCAAGTGTTTTGCCAGGTGTACAAGCCAAAGACTCATCTTTTAATCCCTTACATTCACATGATCCAATTCTCCAGATTAAAAATTATTTCGTTCTTTTATTGTATGGGCAGAGCAATGAATATTATTGTAGAGTTAGTAAGTCTAAGTGGCTATGCTGATGAGCTAACTTAATCCTTCGGAAGGGGATAATAGGGTAATAAAGCACGAAGGAATAATCTTAGTCATGTCTCTCTGGTATTCTGACAATTGCACCCTGTTCTAAAGCAGTCTCATGTAAAGCCACCAAAGAAAAAATGACTGTAGTCGTCAACTGCACAGATGAGGGAAACGTCCATGCCTGTGTCAGTCATTTTAATGAGTCACAGGAGGAGGGAAAGTGCAGGAACAAATTAAACACAACAGTATTTTTCTCCCTTCCCCCCAAAAAAGAAAGTGAGAATAGTTACAATTTCATTTGCTTTTAAAGCACAGCACTTGGGTAATAAACGTCCCCTGCAAATGTGCTGAGCAAACACCTCCGCATTCATCAATATGCGGGAGCTGTTTATTGCCTCATAAACTTGGAAGCAAGTGATATTGTCTCCTAAATCAATGGTTGCGTGGACATTCTAGGCACTGTAGAAGAACAGTACATCCAGACAATGCTGATACTTAAATTAATGGTTCTAGTAATGACTGAAAGGCGCTTTGTCACCACTAAAAAAGTTAGATGTAGATTAAAAGTATGCCTAGGACACAATGTATATATGTTGTGACAGGGATGCATGTATGTATGTGTCTCGTTACAGTTTTTATTACTTTGGCATAAAAACTTACTACTCCATGCAGTTTTGACTCAAATGTGGGTTGAGCTGCCAATACAGGGCCAAACTTGGTTTAAGCTTAGTTTATGTGCCAACCCAGTTTCTAAATCTGTGGGAAGTATGGCTTGGATTGTGAAACTGTGTTAGCTTTATCAGTTTCAAACCAGATTAAAGAACTAAAAATAATCTGAATTCCATGGTGTTCATTATCTGAAAATTATTTATAAACACTATGGAATTATTATGATATGGTATTGTAGGTTTCTGATCTGCAGTGTCTCAAGCTGATATATCTTCTTTATCGGAAAGGAGAGAATGCACAGCTGGAAGGCATTGCTCCTGCCTTAATGTTCAAGGTACAAAGTCAGTGTAGGAGAGGGTGTGACAAGAATCAAGGAAGGACTGACTGATCAAGTGATGTGTTTTGCTTTCTATGCCTAGCAGTGTCCATATTGCAACAAGAAGGACTAATTGCTTCCTGAGCAACCGTAACTTTAATAACAGCAGGGAAATGCAGCGGAATGTAAATTAGCCTTCCATGTAAACCAGACATCCACTATATGACATGGGTCCCAGGCAAACCTGAGTAGCTCAAGCTTTTCATGATGTTAAGGGAAACTAATTTAGCAGTAATATAGGTACACTTACCCTCACTTCTGTCTCATCTTCTCAAGGCAATCAACCATGCTGCTAGATCATCCCCTATTTTGCAGAGGAACAGCACAAAGCACTGAAACCAAAAATACTCTTCATCTTTTACCCCAGAATGATTTACAATTACTAATGAAATTCTAATGCTACACTACAGTGGAGATTTCCTATCTTCAGATTGTTCTGGGCAGATCCTACTGTGTAAGGGAACAACAGTATTCTATTTGAAATAATTTATATTTATTTATTTATGGAGTATTTTCTCCTGAAAAATTGCATTTCTGAACATCATATGTAGTCATTTAGTACCACAAGTTTCACTTCTGCAAGCGATGATGCACTACTGCTGATGTCCCAGGAGGGCGTAGTATAAACTCCTTACCAAGACCATATACTATTCTGATTTTAATCTTTTACTTCAAGTACTCTTTGAATTAGCCATGTCCATTGGAGCATTAGAATTGTTTTCTGATTAGCAAAATGATTTTTGAGTAAGTAGAGTTCTAAATGGGCTTTCTTCAAGCTTTCCAAAGCAAAAATCTTTTTTTGTTAAGTGAAACTGTTATCTGCAAAAGGCAAATATTTTTTTAAACATAAGACCTCTCATAATATAGCAGCTTAAAATGAAAATAAAATAAAATTGTAATTTCTGGGTAAAGTCAACAGGAGTCCAATTCAGACTTCAGATTTTTTTATGACATCATTACTAGCATTCAAGCAGTGCTGAGAAAGAGTAAACCAGCTGGATAGCTTTATGCCACTGTCTTACATATTCTAAAAGGGGTAATAGTGAACAGAAAATTAAGCATGCATATGTAACGTGACACAGTTGCAATGAAGCATAGCAAAATTTCAGGCTGCCTGTGCAAAAGCTGTGCACCACTGAGCCCTGACTTAATAGCCCTCTCTGTGTAGTTCTGTGGTAGCCTGGATAGAATACTATGTGTGTTTTTGATTTATCATGTCACTAGGAATGCAGCTGATGAAGTAAAGCAAACCCAGAGAATGGGAACAGGAAGATGAACTTGCCAGCAAAAACAAACAAACAAACAAACAAACAAAAAACCAACCAGTACAGGCAACTTAGGAGTAACTGAGATGAAAAATAACAAGTTTTAAATTTTACAAGTTTTAAATTTTATATTTTTATAGGGTATGAATGCAAAGGAGAAATTTATTGCAAAGCAAAGACAAAATCCAGAAGGCTCCTTTAGTTTTGGAGTACGATCCCCAAAGGAGTTGCAGAAGACCTTTCCATTGGGAATTTAAATGAGTTTTGACAAGACAGTAGAAAATTAATATCAAATACCGTTCTCTGTTACCAGACTTTGGTTTTGGTGGTGTAACAGCATCTCCCTCTTGCTTCTTCTCAGGGAATGAAGTAAGTGGTTTATTAGTACTTGCTTACCACAGAGAGGAAAAAAATTCAATTGCCTAGTGAAGCAGCAGTCCAATATTTGTATTTCTGCTTGGAGAAGCATTGCAAGATTTTTAACAGGTAAAATACATCTTTTCACATGGAAGAGCTGCCCCTGGTGTTGCCTTCTCATTCTGGAGAAGGCAGTCTCAAGGCAGAGTTCAGGGTGTGGCACTCTTGAAATACAGAAGAGGAGTGATATAAATCCTGAATATTTAAGAAATACATATATTTGGTACTTTCTTGGAACAAAATCTATTTCAGAGTGATAAAACAAACAGATGCAAAGCTACAGTGTATTGCACTGGGTTCCCAAGCACAACCACAGGATAATTATCCTCTCTTTCCATAAACATCCTGAGCCTCATGCAGAAAAATTGGCCCACTTGGTAGCAACAACTTCTGCTTTGCCTAGAATGGCTCTGAATTCTCATTGTCTGTGTCCCCCTTTCCACTTCATTTGCAGTCCCTGACAATTTTGATCCTCCTCTGTTCCTTTTAATGTCCTTTATGGATGTGCTCTCTCCTCCACCCTTTCAGCCCATGTCCTTTCATGATCTTGCTCTTCCTGTAGTTTCTTTATCACTCCTGCCCTAATACTCATCAGCTTTCTGCGTTTTATCCTCTGGTGCTTTTTTAAACCATCTAAATTAGGTACATTCACACAGGCAACATTCCATAAGCACCCTTTTAGTTGGAAAGTGGCTGCACTAGTGGAATTTAAGTGGATATATTGCCTTTGACTTCAGTGAGGCCAGGATTTCAATCTTACAATGCTCACATTTCTCTACTGTCTCAAAAGCAGGAAATTACAAAGTCCCTAGGCAGTACAAATACAGTTATTTGTGCCATACAAAATGTAGCCTGGTTATAAGACTATTACTTGCTTGGCTTGTCAGTCCTACCAGAATACTTTGGCAGGCTTTCTCCAAAGGTTAACAAAAGTTAGATAAATAAGGGCTTGGTGCACTTAGATACTTTATCATTCCATAATGTGCCTCTCTCTATCTGTGTATTCAGCCAGAAGAATGTTGGCCATGTTCCTGTTTCATATCTAAATGCTGGCAAACTAACTTTAATCAAGGTATTCCTTTTAACAGGATTGATTTAGGTCTAAATGGAGCTCTCTACTCCTTGCAGCTTTGGGTCCTTCAAAAATCAGGGAACATTCAACTTCTGAATAAAAGTAATAGCCCTGCAGTTTTTCCTTCACTAACTTTGTTTTCTTTTGCCCATGTTCTTTATGGAAACTTTCCCTTCAGTCCTCTTCTTTTAATATTTGTTATTCTATCTCATTCTTTGTCATACTTGAAGGCTCTGTGATACTCAGCCCTTTTCATTCTTGATGCCTGATTTTTCCTTCCTCTGGCCATCAACTTATCTCTTTCTCTAACCCTGAAGGACATATTATGGGAGAGGAATAGAAGCTCAGTGTAAATTAGAGAAAGAGAATAGAAAAAGAGAAGAATGAGAGAATATTAAACAAAAGTGGTTGATAACACACAAAGAAGGAAGAATGAAAATAATACCTAAAAGAAGAAAGCAAAAAGAAAAACAAAGTTTAAAAGTTTAAACAAAGATCAGAGTTTATATAGAGGACTTGGTCAAACTTTATGCAGAAGAAAAACAAACAGAAAATGTAGGAAATGTAGAAAAATCATGGGGAAAATGTAGGAAAGTCATGGAGACCTCTCATTGGGCAGAAGAAATGTGGCAGGAGGAAAGAAAATGAGATCAGGAAATTAAAGTTCAAAGCTGTTCCATTGCATAGTGTTTCAGATTTTAATAGAACTGTTACATTCAAAAGATCCATACAAGGTAATAAGCATGTATAAAATCATAAAATATTTAGTTATTATTTAGGCAAGATACATATAATTTTGTGTCTGATCCAACACAGCACTCAGGCACTGGGTTAATTCCCATGAAGTCAAGCAAAACTAAGTATTTTACTAAAATGAGTCTAAGCTCCCTCCAGATTACTCAAGATGTATTGGTTGAATACTCTGCACTGAGAGTTTGGGATTTGTGTTGTTCAAACACAAGAGCTGTCTCATGACTTCTCAGTGATTTTAGCAAATGAAGTAAGTAGGGAAGGGCTTGAAGGAAAAGGTGTAGCTGGGCTGGATAGTTGAGGGTACAACTTCCTGCTCATCTATCCCCAGGGGGACAAAGTTACTCTTTCCTTCCGCCCAGCAGCACCTTTTACTCCAGTGTCTCATTGGTGTCCAGTCTCGTTGCCCGAATCTCCAACACAGTCAAAGCAGATGGCATTTTACTGTTATACAGTGTCTCCAGCCTCCTGCTGCTACAGCCAGCCCTGTGCAATGCTACTGCCTTGCCTTCCTGTGTGTTCCCACCCAGATTTTGTTCCAGAGAAAAGCTGTGCACCAGGTCTGACAGACTCAGGAAGCACTTACTGCACCAACACAGAATTGAAGTTCATAGGATCCTTATGCAGCTGAGCACTAACACAGACAGCACTGAGTTTCATTTTCAGTATTATAGCAGCTTTTGTTCCTTCTTCACCCACCAGCCTACTGGAGATATCACTGCTGATATTCCATCATACAGTCAATAAACCATTCACAATCCACAGTTATTCTGCACATGAAGTCACATTCCATATTTCAGGAATTGGTCTGATACCTTCTTTACTCTGGTATGATTTGGTTTTTCGGACTGGGCTGAGCAGAACTAAGAGCTGTTTTTGGCAGAGATGAAGTTGCAATTGAAACATGATAAAAATGAATAAATGAAATTCCATCAATTTATTGCCATCCCAAAAAAGCATCTAAGAAGGCATTCCACGGAAGAATTCATGCACTAAACCTCACATACACTTCAGCATAATTCTAAGAAATTTGAAAATTAATCACATAGAATAATGTTCTGGTCACCACCTTGTCACCCAGTGTTCACATCAACTCCCACTGGAGTTCACGGTCACTCTCTCTTCTGAATATTGACTCCATATTTTCTTCTCATTCCCTAGGGAAATGATGTCTTGGACACCTATAGATCAGGAGCTTTCAGGAGCTTTCACTTTCAACTGAATGGAAAGTTTTTCAGTGGGCAGCAAAGGAGATAAGAAATCTTCTAATAAAGATTTCACTTCTCAGTGAAATAGGCATCCATGCAGGCAGGAAGCAGGCTGAAGGCATACTGGCAGCAGATAAATCCTCCAGCTCCACTTTCCTTATCCCATCTCTGCATCACAATACATTGAGTTGTCATCTGCCATTTGTGTATTCATTCTAATTCTTTCTGCCTTGTTATTCTGTCAATTTCTTAATCTATTTACACTGACTTTATTTTCAGTGTGTCTATTGTGACAGCAAATCCTAGAATTGCCTTGGGTGTTGTCTGAATATGGCCATTATCAAATCATAATGTCTACCCAGATGAGGAACTGTAAAGGCCCTAGGCATCAGTAGGAGTCCTTAACAGCTGCCTGCAGTTTAGACCTGCATATCAATTTCCACCTTGGAGGATCTGCTGCAGTATCATAAGGTGAATAGGCACTGTGTGTATTAAAATTTGGATTAGTGGCTCAACCAAAACGTTCACTTTCCCTCCCTCTCTCTCTTTGTCTCTCTTTTTTCACATTAATAAACTTGCTATCTCCATCTTTTGTTGGTAAACTATATAAAAATGCAAATGATCCAGAATCCAATTAATTTCTGGAAGGTTGCAGCTGTTTTGGGCCCTATTCACAAAGACATGTGGTGTGTGTGCGTGCGTGTGTGTGTACGCGTGTGTATGCATCTGATTGCTAAGAAAATCAGGCCTTATTATTGAAGCCTTGACTCTCAAAATTTGAGCTATTGTTCTTTGCCAGTGCTGATGCAAACAGATAATTTCCAAATTGTATTCCACGTTTATTAAAGTGGTAGAAAATGTGGCTAATTTCAGACAAAGCTGAGAAAAGGTGGAGCTTGAGAGCTGAAATAGGAGATCTGGGAAATCTGTTTCTATTACAACAAAGAAAAGTTTATCTAATATCTCAAAAAGCATTAATTACTGTGAGGCACAGGCGAACACATTGTGGATTTCTTCATCTGTTTTGTCATTCTTCATTGCTTTATTCTACTACTGTGAGTTGTTTGGCTTCATTTGGTGTTTTGTTTTGGGGGATTTTTTTGCTTATATCTACTGTGTAGTTATGAAATTGAGACCATCTTGGGAATATTTTTCATTACCCCAGCCAGGCTTTGAACGGAAATTTATCAGGGCCAGACAGTTTGAAGCAACATATATAATTGTTCCCATTACTGGTTGAATTTGGGCAAGACACTCAGGACTGATTTTTCAATCCATATTTTTATATTAAAGGGCTCCATTTATGGCTGCCCAGTTTGCACCTGAAGCTGAAGCAACAAACATCAAAGCACACAACATTAACAACACTGTGAGCACATAGATCTCACAATGATACGCATTGATCTCCTGTGTATCTGTTCCCTCACATTAATATGTTATCCATGAGCAACTGAATCAACAGCATCTTATTTTCTATTACATTTATGTCTTTTATATCTGCTCTTATCTGCCTTCTCTACTGTCTAATACAGGTTCAGTATATTTCTGTCACTGGGATATTAGTATTCTTTCTCCTCTACCTAATGAAGCCCAAAGGAGTTTAATATCCATGAGACCTCTTCCCCTGTGCTCTTCTATCTATTTGTTTAAGCTGGCCAACAGTTCAAAATCTATGCAAGTGAAGGGAGACAGGGCTGACTATAGCGTGATCATAGACCAGGCTAGAAAGGTAATCTTTCCATAGCTGTAAAAAATCTGGGAATCTTATTTTATTTATTCTTTAAACAAAGGTTTGGTATTTTTCTATAACAGTCAAAAAAGAAGTATCCTTGCTGATAAGGAAGGTGAACTTAGAAACATAATCTGTCATCTTTATTGTTACAAGCATTTGGTGAAATTAAAGCCATCATGGAAGTCCTCCATTTTGGGTAAATAGGAGCCTATTAGACATATGTAGAGCAAGCCCTTCTCAGTTTATTATAGTCAGCAGTTTCAGCAGCGGGTGCATGCAAGGCTAAATTCAGCCTTGTGCAGGGAGCTCGTGTTAGGTCGGAGCACCACATAAATCCCACTTGAGCTCTAAAAATAGAATTTCAAAGTGGAATTTAAAGCCCTGTGATAGCGTCTGGTACAGGCAAGAATTTAATGAAGAGGAGACAATTTTTGCCAAGGTTGTGTTAGTCTCTCTAAATACAGTCTCCCTCACACCAGCCCACAGAGGCAGCAATCAGGCCGGTTTCACCAAGCATGGCTTTTTCACAGAATAAGGTGCTGAGGTGCCTTGATTAATAAGAATAGGCTCCTTTATAGGCAATAAATTGCAGATTGCTTTCTTCCCTGGGACACAGCTAAAGGCTTGATCAGATATCATGGGTTTTAAGTTAAATATTTTACCGGGAAAGCTTTTCTTCTTTCGGCTTTGTTGTGGCTGGTAATGTACAGAGATAATGCATATTGGGAGCACTGATAACAGAAAGAATAAGCAGATGTACAGCAAGAAAAATGGCAGAGAGGCTCCCATCTCAAGCACAGTTCTGGAAAGCCTGGAAGAGGAGAGATACAATCGATAAGGTTATGTGTGGATCAGCTGTAACTGCTTGTCTTTCTGCCAAAGCAACCTTCAGTGTTAGAGCCCTGCAGGGGAGCTTACCATTGCAAGGCGAAATCGGGGTGTAATCCTTGAGCAGGATACTTTATTTCCACTGTCATGTAATAGCCTCTGAAAAAAAGAGCAGTAAGGGTTCAGGTGATGTCTTTATTCAGAAGTCTCGAGAAAGCACCAAAGAATTGCAGCTCTGGTAGAGGCACTGGAGAGCAAACTCTCCCACTACTTTCTGTGGTCTGGAACACAGGAAATATTTCACAAAATTATGTGATACATAAAGTCTTAAAACTGAGAAGGTCCTTGCATGCAAAGGAGAAGAATTAAGAAGAGTGTAAGTAACAGCTCCATCTGCTGATGCCATCTTCATAGCAATTTATTTGAGTCTCTTTTATATAGCCCTCCTGCTTTCCCAGCCTTCTTTCAAATTTAGATCATTTTCTTCTTTCCCAGTTGGCATCATTATCTGAAATAATTCAGATATCATTGTAGTGAACAAAGTATAGATATTTCTTTAAGGGAGCGACTACACTGGAAGATTATTGGAGACCCTGGCAAATAGTCCCAGATCACTAGATAAGGTGATTTCTGTCATAATTCCTTTGAGAATAGAAGGAGGAAAAGTCTGTCCCTCTAGAATAAGAAATGGCCTGTTAAGGTAATCAAAGAAAATAAATTTATTCATGTGAGTCAAGAAGAAATATCTGAAACTATATAATTTTCTTACAGGGCCTACCTCTGTAATGTGTGCATTGCCTTCTGCCAGGACTAGTTATCCTTTATGTGTATTGACTTGACAGGAAGTTCAAGATACCTACCAATTGTCTGAATTGTACAACACGTGTGTTATTTATTCCCTCGTCTTAGGTAATCAGCTGCATGTTGAATATCCCAGGTGCAGCGATATTTTAGAAAAATGTAAGATCATATTAAGAGCCATTACTAGTAAGGCCAAAGATTCAGCACCTGTTTCTGCATGCGACTTGCCCTTGCTGCTTTCCAGACTTCAGCCATGTTCGTCCTGAATAGATGTGGTCATTACACTCAGTGCATGACCAGTCTACTTGTTTAGTTTCCCCTTTTAGTCCATGCATTCACAGTATCAGAAAATTATTTTTACACATCTACCACTGTGTTTAAGTATGGTTCTTAATATCTTCATTTGATGTTCCCTAGTTTTCATGCAGGAAGGATCAAGATCCATCCTCCTTTTTGTGTTCATGATTTCTCAGATTTCTGTCATATTCTTACAGGTCATCCTTTTTTCCTGGATAATGTGTGCTAGCAGCTCCTGTTGTAGTTGCTGAGTGGCTTTCCTTAATATGATGGCTGCTTTACCGCTTTGATCATTTTTGTTGCTTTTCTCTGAAATTTCCTGTTTTACCTGTATCATTTTTGAAAAAAGAGGACCTGACAGTATTCAGCACACACTATTCAGTGTGGGGTTGAGTGATGGTTTTCTGTAGCAGCACAGTGATGTTCTCTGTTTTGTTCTTCATTTATTTCCTAATGTTTTCTAACATTTGACTTGCCTTTGTGACTGCTATTAAGCATCAGGTTGACATTTCATAGGACTATCTGTCATAACCCCAGATCTATCTCCTAAGTAGTAATGATCAACTCCATCATATTAATATGTGGAGTTACAATTGGTTTTCCCATGTGCATTGCTTTCCATTTATCTACAGTGAATTTCATTTGTCACTTAATTGCCCAGTCACTCAGACTCATAAGGTTCCTCTGTAAGTTTATTTGGTCGCTGCTTGCCCTTGCTATCTGGAACAGCTCTGTATCCTCATCAAACTTCCAGAATTCCCTATTCACCCACTCTCCCAAATCACTTACAAATACAGTGACTAACCCAGTTGCCAGCTCAGATTCCACTGGAACTGCAAGGGTGAAACACACTCTATTGCAAAAATTATTAATTCATTTTTCCTGTTTCCTCTTCATTAAGCAGTTTCTTATACATCCCTTTGTCCTATCACTGCTCAGTTTTCTTATAAACTTCTTATGAAGGGTTTTTTAGGAGACTTTTGGAAATCAAATTAAATTAAGCCAACTGCATTAACACCATCCATACACACTGACCTCTTCAGAGAATTCTAGTAAATTTGGAAGACAAGACTGTCCATTATGAAAGCCATGTTGACTTTCCCAAGTTGGTCGAAGTTATTACCTGCTCTTTCTTAGGCTATTAATAATTTTCTAAGCTGATAAATATGATATCTTCAGAGTTATTCCAACAAGTATTTCTTGGAACACTATCTGGGAAGCAGTTTTTTGGATGGCTAGACAGTAGGTTTAATAATACTTTCCCTGGTATATGTGCTTTTCCATATTGAACCTGGTCCCCTGCTATTTGATGGACACCACAAAGACGGGTGTTCTACTCAGTGTGAAGGGACTACAGGTGTCTGCTACAGCACTCATTGCTTGGAGGCATCTGCATTGGTGCTCCTGTGTCAGAGCTACATGCATCTCTACACAGCGAGAAGATCCAGTCATCTCACATGATTTAATGACTTCTGTGACTCACGTTAGCAACAGGACAGGGGTGAGAGAGGTGATGTAAAAATCTCCCCAAATAGGTAATTTGTAATCCATGCACTTAAAGTGTTACGCTAAATATTTATGAGTGTTAAGCACTGTCACTTTATCTATTTATTTTTTCTATTTTGCATAATGCAGCAATAACCTATTGATTTGTCGTGATATAAATATAGCACTTGGAAGAAGTCCTCTCTGTTAAATCTACCATCATTTTATTCAGCCTGGTAGAAAAGATAGAGGAAACAGTGATGAAAAATACCAAGGAAAAAAATACATTTTTAAGGGTTAGTTCTTTTTTTTGTGTGCGTGTGCCTGTACTCTATTAATGTGCCATCTGCTGCTAGGATGTAGATTCATTTACCATTATAGTGTTCTAACATGATTACCTTTTTTCCCCCCTCAAAAGCCACAAAGGGGCTAAATATAGATTTACTTAAAATTCTACGAAAAGAGACGGTCCTTGCCTTAGACACAATGGTTCTCTTGATTTTGAGAGCATTACCACTGGCATTAAATGTAATTTACTTTATCTGATGACAGTTTGCTGAACAAGATCTTAAGTTTTAATAGGATCAGGACATAGATGGCAAGTAGAGAGAAGCATTGTGGGTGGAATTCATCCCACCCCATTACCCCTTCTTTAACTAAGAACAAATTGAGCACAAAGAAGATATTACACTGTATCCAGGAGGCAGGCTGAGTTAGAGGGCATCAGCACATCCAGTCTCCAGGCTGGAACAGAGTCTGACGCCCTGCTGCATTTCCCCAGGTGGGTTGTTGCCCTGCTGTAGTACAGTTGTGAGCTCATTACTCAGATATATGCTCCTCTCCTCTCTATTCACCACTGCACTTCTAATTACCCTCTAGTTTATGATAGCTACTACAGGCTCATGCAGCAGCTCAGGGTACCTGTTCTGTCAGGCATCCACCACTTACACAGCAGAACCTTTTTTTTTATGTCTCATACTATCACGGGTAAATTTCATAGTATGATAAAGCCCTTCACCAATCAAAGCACCAAGTGTTAGAGGAGAAATTGGTTTCTCATTCAGAGTTATGGGACTATTATGACCTCCCACATTACTGCTGGTTCATTTGCAATCAGCTTTTTCATTATCTTTCAGCTACACCAGACCAGAATTATGTTAATTGCCCATTAACTACAGTTGGGTGATTCATTTATTCTTTTAATTTGGAGTATCGAAAATGGATCTAACCTCTAGTTTGCTTTTAAAACTTTCTGATACAATCTCTGCCATTACTGAGGTGAAAGTAAAAACAAGATATCAATAAGACCATGTCCTTCACAGAGTATGGAGCCTCTGTGGGCAGCACAACATCCGGTATTTCTTGCGAAGAATTCTACTAAGAATTATGAGTAGGTTTATCAGAAGAGTTCCTTTCTTTTTCTCTCCTTTTCTGCTGGTGTAGATTTTTCTGCATGTATACTGAAGTGTCTGAATTTTGGTTTTCACTACATTATTTCTGCCTCTTTTAAAGGAGCTGGCCTTTGAAAACTATCCCCTACCTAGCAAAAATTTGGATATGCCTTCCACATGGCAAGCTTATCAAACATCTGTGGAGTTTTCTGCAGTTGGGATGTGTGGCCAGTCTTACCCAGGTTGAGAATAGATAAGAGGGAAGACAAGTGTCAGTGAGGGATGGAGTCACTGGGGCAGCTGGAGGGTCTGGGGAAAGTGTAAGAGACTTTGAAATGCAGAAGGAGGAAAAAGGAAGGTTATGTTGGATCATACAGGTATTTTGGTGTAGCCAATTTCAATTATAATTTTTAATGGACCAAGTCAGATGAGCACTTGGGAGTGTGCTTTTCTGTGACATTCAAAGCAGAAGCAGCTTTGGAACGTCTGACATTTGACATGACAATTTTTCCGTTTTTTTAACTGGAGTTTTTGTCCAAGGAAAAGTAAGGTACAGGGAGGGAGCACCAAACATGAAAAAAGCAAATAGGCAGTGTTTTACTTTTATCATTCCTGGGGGATTTAAAATTACTTTGAAGATTAGATTGCAAATACTATACACTTAAACCATAATCATCTTCAACTGAAAAATGCAATGAAATGGATGTGTTTTTTGAGTTACATAGATATAAGTATTTATGATAAATGTCTGCATTTTACAATGTATGAAGTCAAAATTTGTCCTTTTTTTATTCCATCCTTTTTTTCTCTCCACTTTTTAATACTTTGATTTATCTTTTCATTTTCTTTCTACACGTTTTGCTTACCCATTTTTCTGTAACATGTGTTTTCTTTTCAATTAGCTTCTGATTTCCCCTTTTATATACATCCCTGGACCCTGACTTTTCAAAGCTTGTGCAAAACTGTTCACATTAAAATCAACTGTATTTTTATCACATGAACTCAGTGTTGCAGGACTATGAAGAAAGTATCACTGGTTTACTACTATTAAATCCTTGTTTTTCAACAGAATTAATTAGGTGAGTATTACTGTTGTTTTGTTATGATCTGTGGGGAGTTTAATTTGGTTTTGTGGGGGTTAGGGGGGCCTTTTGTTTTTTATGGAGTTGTGGTTTTGGGTTTTTCTGTTTGTTTGCTTATGTTTGGTTGGTTTGGGTTTTTTCTCTCATCTCAGAGAAAGACTTGTAAATAAACTAGAAGTGTGTGGATCTTTATTTTTCTGAATGCTGAAGGATTGACTGCACAGGTAATTTAATTTTTGAGGGTTTTTCATGGCAATATCTTTTTTGTCAAAAAGACAGAGCAGAATTATGTCTTAAGCCATATTCTCATTTCCATGTTACATGGTTTATCATTTCTCAGCATGGCAAAACCCACAAGATAAGTCTGATCAGCAGTGTCACACAAACCATACACAAAATTTACAAATTTGTTTTCTGCTCAGCCATTTTCTACTCATTACCATGAATTACATCTATGAAGAGCAGGTGTCTCTCCCACAGTCGCTGATGCACTCTAGAAGTTCAGAGGTTAATTCAGCATCTTAAAACATGGTTGTTGCTGCCAGCAGTCTCTTGAACTTCTGTTTATGTAGCATCACTTCCCAAGCTCACTCATGTTCTTCTAATCACACTTGTCATCTTTTTGGAAAGGGTAGAAGCCTTGTAGATTAATTACCTCTGAATTGTGGCTGGAACATCCAAACTACTTGCTGCTCTTTCAGCATTTTTATAGTGAATCACACCATCCTGCTCATGAAGCTAAGCAGTATCATGTTGGAAAGACATAAATCCAGACAAAGGGACCCCTAGAAGGAAGGAATAGCACAGATAAGCAGAGCAGCCCTAGTGTGGCTCAGCCTCTCAATGTGGGCAAATTTCCTCCAGTAACTTACAAAATAAGTTAACTGAGACAATGAAACTGCAAAAATAAAGAAAAAAAAAAAGTAAAAGATTAGGCTCCAAGAACCCCTAATTTAGCTGCTTTTGCATGGGCAGACTGTGTTCTCACCCCATGTTTTAAAACCCAAGAGCCTAGAAGTATTTAACAAAGCTGCTCAGGTATGTGTCTGCTAAAGGCATATCTGTGAACTTGTTAATTTTATTTGCACACAGGCACACACACACTGGGATTAGTTCAGTTGATCCGAGCATAGTTCCAATAATTCCAAGGTTACGGGTTTGATCCTTTTATTGGACATTCACTTTGGAGCTGGACACAATGATCCTTGGGAGTCCCTTTCAAATCAGAATATTCTGTGATTCTGCATTCAACACCTTCTGAACTGAGGTTCTACGCCCTGATTGGGATTGAATGATTTATCCATTCCTAAACTATGTATATTTAATCATCACAGTAATCAATGCTATAATACCATCTGCGTCATAAAACATGCAGAATGTAAGACATGGAGTTCAACTTTGCTTCTGGAATCTGAATTATTTCATTGCTGATAATTTTCATTTTTAAAATATAAACCTAAATCTTGACTTAACGTTTTTAATATTATACCGTTCCATGTTTTATTAAGTGTTCAGGTTCTGACGATAAGTTCATTTACCTATGAACTAGGGAGAGGGGAAAAGGGTGATATTCCCGGGCTCTGTAATAGAGGGAGCAGGATGCGCTGGCTGGCGGAGAGCAGCATCTTTCCATATACGGATGCTGCTCTCTGCTGGAACGCTGCAGCGCTACAGCTTCGTTTTCTCCAGCGTTACTCCTCGGGTGACTCGTCCCAAGCTCACTGGAGGTGTCACAGACAAAATCAGGTTGCTGTCCTGATTCACAGACTTCCTTGCTCTGAACACTAGCTGCAGAGTTTTCCTGGCTGGCCTCCCCCTGGAAAATATGATATCTGAGAGGTATCCCTGACTTCTCTGCAAGACTCTAAGAACAAAGCAAGGCACGATTACTTCTTGTAATGCGTGGCAGTGACACTGCACAGAGCCCTTCTTGCTTTCATCTCAGCCCTGAAAGCACGTAAGAAGCTGGTCCAAACCGTAACTTCCCTGCATCTTTCTTTATTTGCGTGAACACGATTTGCTTCGTGTCTAATTCCATTTCTTAGCTTTCATTTTTTTCTCTGAAATCTATCCCCTGTCTTCTGTCCATCTTGACAACCTGTCCTTTTCAGGGTGACTGTCTGGTTCAGGAGGAAAATGACTGGACTTTTCGGTAAGATTCGCGGCAGCCAATGGGGTTTGTAGTTCTGACGCCCAAAGATTTCGCTCTTCCTGGATTAAGTTTATACTAGATGACTTTTTAGTCATAGTTTAGAGGGTAAGAATAGAGCTGTGAAAGAACATAATACGATGCAATCAACATGCCAGAAAGCCAAAAGAAAGTGTAATTTATGCCAATTTGTACTACCTTGGTGGCTAAGCCCAGCAGAATATATTAACAAATGATACTTCTACATGATTCCATCTGCTATAATTTAATGTATAATCATGCCTTTAGTACAGAACACTAAAGGATGGTTTAAAAACTTGTAGAATATATCTCAGAATTACAGTAATTTCTGTTGATCCCAATTATGTCTCATAAAGCTTTGTTGATTTGTTTTTTTCTCTTTAAGTGTAGACCGTTTTCTTAAAGGAACATTTGATTCTGGTTTGTAGACTGCATAAACAGAAGGTGTCATAGGATAATAAGACATATTTTTCCTGGTGCTGCAATATGTAGTCCTCCTATTGGGCAGAAATAAAGGAGGATATTTACTGTATGAGGAGTTATTACATGTAAAGGTACAAAATTCATTTCCGCATTTTGTGATAAGCACAGAACAGCCGGCCAGCTTTCTCACGGGACTCAGATCTGATTTTGAACCAGCCTGTGCTATTTTAGAGTTTGCCTCAGAGCCCATATGAAGCCTGTCATTTTAAACCGGCATAAAATATGGAGCTTTTTTATTATTTCTAAATACAGCTTGATGGGGTTTAAATCACAGTAAAAATATGTTCTATCCTCATTAGAAACAGAATTGTTGCTACTTTCCCATATAGTTTCATGATGTTCATTTTAAGGGTTCTTGTTATCTTTATCAAAATTTTTGTTTACTGCTGATTTAGAAAACTATTGAAAAACAAATTCTTGAACCTTTCCAAAATAATCATCTCATGCAAAGGATCAGTAGATTCAAAAACTCTTAAGTGATTGTTTCTAAGATATAAAACAAGTTTATACCTTTCAGCTGTAACTCAAACAAATTATTGTGAACATTTTGTAGCATTTTGGGCTGTGGTAAATTTTGATCTTTATTGTTTATTTTGAAAACAAGGAAATAAAGCAATGTATTATAATGTTTTGCTGCCATCTGCATAAAGACATTCTGGAACTTCAAGTATGCATTGGGCAAACAAATACATTTGACAATAGCTTTCAAATCAAGAAGTTGATTGATGCAAAAATAAACAGAAATAGACTTGCTACATTAAGATACTGGAATATAATATGACCAAGAAATCACAATAGGAAAACTTTTTGCTTGTTTGTTTCTTTCAGTGTTCAGTTTTTCTTTTAAAAGGATTCTTAGAAAAAAATGACAGATATATTACCCGAAAGTGTGGTTGCTATGGATGTATTCATAGCTTTTTAGCACAGATTTTTTTTATCCTGTCTAACCTGCAAAAAAAAAAAACCACATGAAAAGTTTCTTTTTAATTCCTAGGCCAAACACATTAGCATAAAAGTTAAACCAGTTTATACCAGTAGAGGATCTTATATGGTTTATAGTACCATCCTGTTTCCTTATTGCATTGGTAAAATGTTTTTTTCAAGTAGTATTGTAAGAACAAGAAAATAAAGATATTGTTACATAGGCCTTAGGAAGTAATAAAACAAAGTCAGTTTTCTGAAAAAAATGGGTATAAGGTAGCTACAAATACATTTAGCCTGAAAAATCAGAAGGAACTTCTCAGTTATAAGGGAAGCTCGTTCTGGAACAGATTTTCAGTGGGTTTAGTCAGAACAGCTGCAACTAAATCCCATCAACTTATGAAGAATACAACATGGTCCTTGCAATCAGTCTTGAGAACCCAGGAGGTCTCTTCCAGTGCTGTGTCCCTAGAAATAAGGTGTGTATTTGTAGATGGAGCAGTTTGCTGTAAATGACCAGTATTTCTTAACCACTTCTTTCCAGTGGTTTTCCCTCTTTTAAAAGTGCAAGCTTAGAACAACCTTCAGGCATCTGTGGATCTTGATACCCAGTCCTAAAACCACAGCCCAGGTAGTGGTTTTGAACTATGCTGAATCCAGCATTTCACCTGACAATGATAATGAAGTATCTTCTCGTTACACAAGTTTCCTTTAATTAAAGGGAATTGACGGTTTTGCTCCCAATGTTCACCTCCTAATCACCAACTGGTGGAAACAGCAGATTCCTGAGTGTTGATCCCCCCCCGTTACCTTGAGATATGTCTCCTACTTGCCCTGGATTTCCTGTTCCTCCCTGAATTTTTACAGCACTCTTGGGACACAGATTTGGTTCCTTATTTATCAGCTTTCCTTTTTTTTTAAAGTATTAAACCTGCAGCATTATGATCAAACCAACTGTTGAGCTAACTTTAGTTTTGGAAGGCACTGGAAGAAACATCCCCAAGAATGATGCAGAATAATCTCTTGCCCCGTAACCAGAACAGCTGTAAAACCTTGATCTGGATATTATTTTCCTCCTGTGGCACGTTTTATGGTGACTGCAAATTCTACTGTATTTATAATGTCTTTCTTTTTCCTCATCTGCATTCCAGCAGATTTGAGCAGGCCTAAAGGTCACTCTGCATGTAGCCACAGTAGCTTTTTAAAAACCTTTGAATTCTAATCCAGTTCTGAACTGCTTTGCATTTGCATATTTGCTTAATCAGAAGTGTGTAAGGTCAGCACAGGAGCTTCATTAGGATATTCATGGCTAAAATTGCTCTCCTCATCACTTCTCTTAGAGTGTTCAGCCCAGCTCTGCACAGGTTGCACACCTCCCTCATGCCCCTGCTGGAAGTGACAGCGGAGATAAAAACAGATCCAGAAACAAGTGGGAAGGCTGAAACCCTCTAGCAACTAAGGGGGCAGAGAGAGCTTGTACATGCCAACTATGTTTTAGGATGTGCTATTTTAGCTACTGAGACAATCAAAACGAAGTCTGTTTGGGAAAGCAGAAGCACAAAGCAAAGATAAGGAAGCTAAGAGCTCCAGATGGCTGGAAGCAAGCTGTTTCAAAGAAAACTTAATTGTTAGTCAGCAATGATGGAAGAGTGCAATGCTTCTGGGGCTGGGTTCCTTGGAATATCCTTTTCAAAGAGGCAATATTCTGCAGAAATCTGCAGCACCACCTAATAATTGACTCCCACTTGTGTAGCTGTTGTATTGAACATTTCAGTTTAAGGCAACTTGGCATGAAATAGCAACCTTTGCACACCCTTCCTTCTAGTATGACAGTGAGTCTTCAGCGTCCCTAGTCTCATCATCTTTCACATTCACCTGCTGCCCTGCTAAGAATTTTCATCTTACTGAGGTCATCATTTAATCCACATTCCTCACCCACTGTAAACATCCCTTTCTTCCTTCCTCAGCTGCTTCTACCCTGATCTCTTCTACCAGTCACAGGTAGAAAGCCTAACTGTACAACTATTTCATAAAATAAGAGAGAATTTAGAAATGGGGAAGAGAAAATGCTAACAGATATATTAAAGGAGACAGGTATATGACTCCTTTAGAACATGAAAAACTTATGAATATCAGGAAGTTGCACTGCAATATATGCCATACAAATGTTTGACCTTTTGTACCTCTGCCTACCAAACAGGAGGCAAACATTCCTCATGTTCATTTGGCTGGAAGGACACAAAACGGCCTTGTGTGATATTTCCCTTACCTGTTTTACTATTAACCACACACATTGACTTCTATATGGGATGTGAAATAGTGGGAAAACTCTATTTCAGTCCCAGTTCAAGTAGTACCAGATAGATACTATGTGCTGAAATTTTCACTACCTTGTGAACAGACAGCCATTTCTTTTTGTGATAACTTAGAGATATAGAAGAGATAGTTAAGGCTTTCAATTTTATATTTCAGAATGAACTGGAACTTTGAAGTTTATCCCATTAGGGATAACTGCAAAGGCTATTTTGTGAAGATGTTACAATACTATTTCCTCAAAGAAGGGAGATGTTAATAGAAGCTTTCTACTCAAATTTTAAAGGGATGTTACAGTGACTGTGGAGGCAATATAAGAAAACTTGTAGTTATGGGAGTAAAAAAACCATTAGTAGAGTTGAGAGGAATTAGAAAACATACATGTAGGCAAACTGAACATCTGCTAAAGATGAGATGGCTTTTTAAATGGAAAGTGGAATAATGCTAACAGATGGCCAGTAGGACAATAACAAAAAAGTAGGAGTTGATTTCGAACATTGTCTTACAAGAATAGATTCTGGTGTTCATTACATAATATTTTGGTCACATTTATTTTTCCACATTTTCTAAAAATTAATTATTGTATCTCTGTCATTCTCCTATCTTTCTCCCTTTCTTACCATTTACCCTTCCTCTAAAGTTTCACACTTCACTGGTTCAAGCTTTGCCTGTGTTTTGGTGACATTCCACTGACTGCAGAAGTTTTGGTAAAAAGTGATTTAAGCCTGAAGAATTTAGCTCAATATGAAAGTAACAGTAATGAGCTTTCCTGTTTGTTAAGGTCATGATTTTTACAATAAAAGGTCACAGACCTATCAAGATTAAGGCTTGCTTGCCCCAAACTGGTCCCCATCCTCGACTTTGTAGACTGTATCAGCCCAAGCTGAGGAATTGTGATGCACAAGGTCAGGGAACCAGAGCAGTTGGGAAATACTCCTTTTGGGAGAAATTATCTTTCAGCTTGAACTGTCACTCAACTGCACGACTGATACTGCTAGCTGAGCTGAGGGAATGGCAAAGGACATGGCTGCAGGAAAAAGAGACTTACAGGCTACTTTTTCATGCAACAGTATCCTCTTAAATAAATGTCCCATTAAAGCCTCAAGCGAAGCTAAAAGCAGTTGTAATAGAAATAAGCAAATGTTCAAGGTTGGCACATCACTAGAGACAGGTCATAAGTAGAACAAATACATCTCCATTCTAGCCCAAACTGTCTCTTTTGTCAGAGCTTAAACCTAGAAACAATCTATTTTCTTAACAACATTTAAAATGACACATAGTAGGAAAAAACCCATCATTCTTGAGAGATTTTTGCCCTTGAAAATATTTGGGCTGGAGCTTTTGCAGTTTGTGTGATTTTTACCATTATTGTACTCAGACTGCTTTTGTCATTTAGCCTTGAATATGAAGAGCCAAATACGAGCTGTGTACATTCCCTCCTCACTTCTGCCTCCCTCACGTGTAGGTAGGGGCATCTCATCAATGGAACAGACTGGATGAGTTGTTTTTCATACAACAGAGTCTCGATTTATGAACCTTTAGCTTGTGATAGAAGGTTATATGTTAGTTTATGATGATGAATAAGCAAAGAACAACTTCAGAAAACCTTCAATATCATTTTTCCCTTTGTCTCCTTGACTATGGAGACACATTCTTGCCACGTATCTTAGGGATCTCTGGTGGCCAACAGGACATGATGAAACATTGCAAAAAACTGCACACATCCACCATTAAGTAAGCAAACAGAAAATCCCATGAAACTCTACTGTTAGTTCAAATTTTTTTATAGTATTCTTTAGATGAAAAACACTCTGGTTCCACTTACACAAGATAGCCCCTAGATTATTTCAAAGGGAATGTGGTCTTTTCTATTAAAGAAGCGTGGGCAGTACTGCAATAAGCTGCTTGTGTAATAAAGGATTTTTCAGGAACATTTCTTTAGTTTAATGGCAATAGAGCTTACAAGAGCTAAAGATCTGGCAACTCACGAACTAGTCTGTCTGTCTAGAGCTCAGCAAGGAAAAGAGTTCTGAAATAGAAATCTTTTGATCTTAAAATGACAAGATCTGAATAGTAAAACCCCCTCTCATAAGAAACACAGGCTGTAATTATGGCACATCTATTATTTAAAATGTTCTTGAAAATTCACATAAAAGCTGCTCAAAACAAAGTAAAGCATTAGGTCAGGGAGTGGTCTGTAATACTGGGAAAAAAATTAAATACATTTCTGCCTTTTTAATTCAAGCATTTGCTTGAGGTATTTGCCATACAATATATAAAATGTTTGGTCCAAATTAGTTGATCCTTTCCCTGTAATTTATTCTCTTTTGTTTCAAAGAAGATCCTGTGCATGCATCTGCAAAATCTTTGCTGGTCTTTCCCTTCCTATACAGCCTCTACCCTGGACAGCTGAGCTGTATTTGTGCCTGATGGTTGGCAAATCTGGCAGAGTCACTGTAAACATGTTAGCCACAGCTATTATAAACAAAATTCTGCAGTGTAACTGTCTCACAGCAGACATCAATTAACCTAGGAAAACGAGTGAGCTGGAGCTTAGTCATATTTGATAATTAATGTGTGATGGTTTCCAACCAAAATTAATAAGTGATGGAGTAAAACATATGGAATAATGCTTAAGCTTACATCAAAGGCAAATATTGAATACATTAGGATAGATTATCTCTACTCTTTCTGGAGTATACATTATGTTCTGTTAAGATGTGATGTTCTGAATTTCTGCCTGGGCTTCTCAGAGAATTTGTATGATAGCTCACAAATGTGCTCCCCAGTGCCCTCCTCTCCAGCACTCTTCCAATTCAGCTATCATTTTTTTTGTTTCAGATAAAGCATTAACACTCATTATCTGTCAGTGGAATAAAAAAAGAAAACAAAACAAAACCTTTAAGACCCAACAACCTTTTTCTTTTTCAGATAAAACATCTTTCCTGGGTGACATTTCTGATGTTATCAGTAGGAAAAGCCTTCAAAGAAAATGGGTATCAAGCCTGAAACATTACATAATGCTGAGTTGAAAGACGAAGTGTTTTCTGGAATTTTAATTTTTTTTTAAAGCAGCTGCCTTTAAGTGAACACAGCCATCACTGTTATAAAATATTCAGAGCCTCATACATATCAAACAGAGACACAGTTACTAGGGCAAACAAGCTCACATATCCATTAAACAAACACTTAGAATTTTTCCTGAGCCCATTCTAGGTGCTTACAATACCACTAGTTTTAATTGATTTTTACCCGGTCGCCATTTGTTCTCTTTTTTATGGTAATTTTCAACTTTCCAGGACCCTGCCAGCTTTGTGGGGGAGCAGCTTGCCATGCAGTCATGGGACCCAGAGATTAAAAGACTTCTCCATGATAGGTTATTAGCTATTCCACTTGCTGCACCATAGCTCATTTTCCCATTCCTAATTGATCACTCCATTGATCAGACATTACAGAGATGGCTTAGTAACCTAAGCCTCAGCTTTGAAACGCAGTATACACTGCAATTACCTGAAACTCTTCAAGGGTGCCTGCAATTTTCAGACAGTCAGAGGCTCAGCTAATCAAAGATTCTGGGTAATGGAAAGGAGGGAGGAGAGCTGTTTCTGCTGGGTTCCCTAAGGCCAGGACTTTCAAGAGGAGACTTGAAAGAGGAGAGGCCAGACTTGGAGAGGAGGAATGTGTCTGCAAAATTTTCTGTGCAAAAGTCTTGCGGGGTACCAGTGCATGCTGAGAGGAAATACAGAAGCCCCTGTGCTGAAGATGGGTTGCCATAACTGGCACCTGCTGACAGGTGCAACAAAAACACTTGCTGAGCCATCCCCTAGCAGTAGGAGTTGTTGCACCCAGGAGTTTGAAATGCTTCACAAAGTCTCTTCTGTTAAGATAAATATGACATTAAAATGTGAGGTCTCTACTATTTTCTCTGGCATTGCAGATCCTGCCAAATAATGTTTTTCCTCTGTATATGCTAATTATTGCCCAGTTAATATGCATCATGCTCCAGGTGTGCACATTGTGGTATAGGTCATCTGCTCTGAAGACTGGTTTTCAGTGCACATTGTGGTACAGAGGATAAGATATTTCCCTTTGAAGGCAGTTTATAAATCTTACTGGGCTTCTTCATGATGAAAGGCACTATAGATACATAAGAGATCAAAGCTGTGTAAAGATCAGTGGTATTTGTTTGCATGAGGTTTCTCTTTCTGCTCCTTCTGAGGATTTTGAGCTTCAAAGTTTCAGCTTTAAAGAAAGTTGAAACCCAAAAGAAAACCCCAGCAAAACCCACCATGTTTTAGCTGGTTTGGGGTCAGGCCAGCCAAGGGACACAGGATTCCAACATGGACTCAAAAAGCTCTTCTCCAACATTCTCTATCTGGTAGCAAAAGCTGGCAACCAGAAAATTGTTGGTCTTTCTTAATGACAGTAGAATCCAGAGCAGTAAGTTTTGGTGGGAAAGAATGCTGCTTAACAACAAAGAGGGCAAAACCAGCTTAACTCAAAACAAGCGTTTCTATTTTTGTCTTGTCAGCCTGCAAGCAAAGTTATCATTTTTCACTATACAGTAGCAATTGGCCTAAAAATTCAGATGAATTTATTATACAATGTGTGGTATAGTTTTTAAAGTGCACTTTATTTTTCACTTAAATGTTTTAACATTGAGAATTTTGAAATATCTTCTGCAGGTATCTATAGGAATTGGGAATGGAAATCCAGTACATTAACTGAAAAGCACTGGCTGCAAAGCACTGGTTTTGACTGCTATGCACTTTGATATCAGATTGGTGTTTGGCATCAAGTAAGTCATCCCTGATATATGAGCTTCTGTTTTTCAACAGAATCACTGCAGCAAATTTTCTTTAATTCATAGTGTGTTCTAATAAATGACAGAAAAATAAACTTGTGACCCATAAGAATAAGATTTCTATAACAGAGTCACACTATGGTCCCACAGGACATACAAAGATGTTACAAATACAAATACATAATGTGGTGAGGCAATTTTTTTAAAAGGCAGATAACTCTGTGTGCCCAATCTGAAAATCCTTTCTCTCTAAAGGGCTGCAAAAAAAAATATTTATCAGTATTGTCTGCTTATCTATTATCAATAAATGTCTTACTGTGAGCATCTAAAATCCACACATCTAAAACCACTTGTCCTTTTTGCTTCATTCCTTTTAAAGAAAAAAAAAAGGACCTAAATGAAAGGAGAAGGAAAAGTAATAAAGAACTGGTATGGATCTACATATGTCTCTGTAGAACAACAGAATATGAAAGCAATGAACCAGATCCAGATATATGAGTGAATCCCAGACTTTCTGCAAATCATCTCCACAGTACTCTTGAGATAAGTCGTACCAAATAATAAATAAGCTGCGTAGCCAGGCAGAGTAGAGAACAATAACCTGTCCAGTACATTTTGTCAATTTTAAGTCATAGCCCAACTGCCAAGGGGAAGGATAGGAATCAGGAATAGAGTTTAATCAGTTGCTATTGCTTGCAAGAACTCCAGAGGCCTAACAGAAAAGACAAATGTAAATCAAGTCCAGTGGTGCACGATAAAAGTAAGCTCAGTCTTGTGGTGAAAATGTTTCTTCTAGGGAAGAATACAGAAAATGTTTCTGTACTGGAAAAATCCAACCAACCATGAAAGTAAATGTTCCCATTCTGAGTTGGTTTTTTTTGGCTTTTATTTTTGTAAAAGAAGAGCAAGGCAGAAAGCATTAAGTTTGAAATACGTCTTCATGTCCCAGGATGTCCCATGCTATCCTGGGGCATATCTAACACAGGAGGCACCCCTCTCTACCTGTCAAAACTGTTCTCCCTTTATGTTAGATATTCTTGAACTTTACCCTTTCCTATCCCAAGTGAATAGCTTGACCACAAAATTGTCAGTCAGCTCCTCAGGTTTTTCCTCTTTCTCTCCAATGTATGTAAGTGTTGTGCTATTTACATTCAATGAAAGAGCTTCAGCAGGAGCTAATGAGGCAGACACTGTCCCTGCACGTTCCTAAACCATGCATATGGCAATAGAGCTTTGGTCTGGGAAACTTTGCTGTGGCTGAGTGGGCTGTGCTGCAGAGGAATTGGCACCAACTGCTCAAACTCTTCGGAGTGAGTGAGTGAGTGAGTGAGTGCTGCACCTCCGTCGTCGGGAGAGGAAAGCCTCACACCGCCAGCAGGTGAGTGCGGGAGCCAGAGTGAGGGCCAGCCAGAGGGAGGTCACAGGGCAAGAACTGCACCCATACCCCAAATTGCTCATTGTCAGCTACCTCCTCCCAGCTCTGCTGATGATCAGAGTAACACCTCAGATTGGAAGGAGAGCAGGATCCACAGTTGTCAGGCTGATGAATAACTGAACTGATTCTCTTGAAGCTCCAATTAATAGCAAAAAGTCTTTCATAGAAACACATGTCCAATTAAATAAATGATGATTTTGGGACATAGAGGATTAAAAATTTCTTAAACTATCTGCATAAAAGACTACAAAATCTGAGTTGTTCCGTTCCAGAACCTCTGGATTAGCCCCCAAATACGCCTGAATCAAGTCTCTGCAAATAGCTTTATTTAAATGTGAAAGGAAAAATAACTTGTCTTGTTCACTCCATTCTAAGTTTCTAGTGCTCAGCACCCATGAAATGGATTGCTTATTGTGAGATGATGTCTTTTTTTGTGCCTTCCAAAGCCTGTGAAGAATGTCTTCCTGGTTAATAGGTTGATTTAAACTGTATATGCTCCAGAACATAAATATAATTATTTATCATACTTGCCCAAGATAATGACAGTAAAGAAGACAAGGCTGAAATTCTTTACGATTTCCTCTCTCCCACAACCACTGACATTCAGCACACAATGCACAGATGGCATGCCACATAAAGGATCACATTAGCTGTTAAACATTTTTTCTTCCCATTAACTAATTTAACAATATGTCCACACTATGAAAGAAATAGACAAATTACAGAAAACTTCTGTCAGCTTAATCCCAATTGCTAAAACAGGCCATTTGCCCAGATGGGATTGTTTTCTGGCCTATCAGGTTTGAAACATCTAGAAAGAAATTCCACAACTACCAGCCCAGATTCTCACAGTGTTGATTCAGCTCTTCATCCTTAATTGCATTTCAGGCATGTAACCCTCTGGAGAGTTTTGACTGACAGCCTAAATATTGAAGGCTACTCTGTTCTGCGTGCATGCTAGGTGACCTGAATTTTCTAAAACAATGAGCTCTTAGGAGCCTGGTTTAAGTCAGCAGATGCCGTAGGTGACAAAAATCACAGCAAAAGCCCCTGAGATTTTTTTGCCAGAGTGGGCAGTGGACCACTTTAAACAAACATTCCCAGTTTGTTTTAATTTGCTGCCTTGTAGAGCAAATAGACTGTTAGTGACTTTGGGGCTAGTGGTACTGTGGGGGCTCCCTCTGTAATCACAAGCACGGCAGAGCTGGGCAGGCTGCTGATCTCTTCTCATCACCGTTTGTTTCCCTGTTTTTCTTTTTGCTTCTAAGCAACACAGGAGTATGGAGGGAGCTCATGGATTATTAAGCATTAGCCTACAGGCTAATTTTAAGAACAAACATGCCCTCTGTTATTCCTACAACTAAATGTGATCAGAAAGTTGAGAAAAATCAGCAGAAATGAGAGACCAGCTGAAGAGTAACTTGAAACTATTTGAACTCACTGTGGCTATTCTACATTATCCACTTTAAGTATCAGTGTTGCAAACAGCACCTTCCTTCAGTGTAACTTTTTGCACAGGAAACGCTGATGATGAAAATAAACTCCTGTTTTGTTCTTACACTCCCTTGAAATAGGAGAGTAAGCCATTTTTAAATAAAGGAAAGCAATTAGGGGGTCACTGACCCACTGTAGGAGAAGGGAATACAGGCGAGCTCGGCCCTGATAAGTAACAGCTGTTAATTACCCAATACAGCCTCACCCCTGTTAATTACCCAATACAGCCTCACCCCTCATGAGTCACAGCTATAGCCAATAAAGGTAATGTGGTATAAGGGAGTGGGCTAGCTGGAGAGGGGGAATCATGAAGAAGAAGGGTCCTGGGGCAGAGAATCACTGCAGTGAGGTCAGTCTGGGTCTGCAGTTAGAGCCTGTTGGAACCTGCAGCCATAATCTAGCTAGGTGAAAGCCTGCAGTCAGGGTCTGCAAAATGATACATGCAGGAAATAACCAGCAGGCAAGAGGCTACAAGGGAAACCTACAGCAGGAGCTTGCTGCAGCCAGAGTCAGTGAATAGTTAGAGTCAGGACAGCTGAGCTGTAAAGAGGAGTAAACCAGGACCCTTTTATGCTGTGATAAACAAGAAGTCTGTGTCTTGGCTCATTTCTATCCTTTAACGAGAGGTCTGCTGCAACAGCCCATTGATTTTTTTGCCCCTGGATCTGCTTCTAGTACTTAACTTCTGAAAATTTTTAGGTCTTTTTTTAGTGTCTCTTGTCTGTTGTTGGGTTTTTTTGCCTCATTTTATTTACTCAGTTTCATTAACTACATACACTATGGTACCTAGCTGGTTTTGGTAAACTAAGTACTTTTCACTCTATTTGTTCTACATTTGGTTGTAGTTTCCAGTAACTCTTTGCTAAATAGAAACTCTTTGCATTCTTTCATAGAAAGAAAAAATGACCCATCACAAAACCAGCAGAATGTTTACCAAGAGAACTGCACACTGCAGTAACAAATATCTAAGATCTCCCGTGTTTTTCATGTCAACTGAGACTTGATTTATGCTTGCACTCTTCTACATAAACTCTTATCTAGAGAAAATCCATTTCCAGCCAAAAGCACAGAATGAAGATTGGAATATGATGATCTAGGAACTCCTCTCTCTTTGAAACATGTTTAATGCTTAGCCTTACACCTCAACATGGATTTATTTTATCACTCTGTACTTGCCCTATAAGAGTGATTCTATTTTAAAGATTTGTCTGTATATTTCACTGTTACCATTTTTTGAAGAGCATCGTCTGGTATGTCCTTGTTACTGGGTACCCCCAGATTTACTTCAACTGATCTGTCAAAGAATTTTTTTTTATTTTTATACTACTGTCACCCTAATCCAATGGCTAACTATTTCCAGAAGGGACAGTTCTCTTATGCCAAGACTCACTACCTACCTAATCCTTAGAGGTCTGAAGTGCTAGAAGACCACTCCTTATCCTTCTGAGTTTCTCCTGCACTATATCCATGTGCAGTCACTGTGCTGATGGGGGTAAGCAAGGGTAGGACTGCTCTCTCCAAAGGCAGCCAGCAGGCAGGACAGATCTGATGCCTTGTACAACTCCAGGGACAGCCATTCACTTCAGCACAGGGCAAGCCACCCTCTGGCCAGCCTTCCTCCATTGAACATGCAAGGCACTTTGAATGACTGATTTAGGTGAGTTATTTAACCCAGATAAAGATGACCCAAATCCCACCTTAGAAACTAAAAGTAATCATAATGTGTGATGTGATTTGCATTTATTTAGTCCACTTCAGTATTTGACCAGCTATGACACAGCTACTTGTTAAACTTGGTAAACCGTCAGCACTAATATGCTTAAATGCAGGCAAAACAGGTATCACCATTCACATGAAACTAACAAAAATATAAAAATAGTACCATTTTTCAGGTGTGTATGATGGCAGTATTCAAAATTTATTTAATATTGAATTACAAGCATCAAGCTCTGGAAAAGACGTCAACTATTACACTTCAATTGTTTTAAAGGTATTATTTTAGTGTCATGTTTCATAGGAAAACTATACTTCTCTATTATTCACCTGACATTTAAAGCTTTTTTTTTATGTTCTTTCCTAGGAATATAAAGACTTAAATCACAGAAGACAAGTTTTAACAGGACTTTATTAAATCTGACAACTGACTAACTGCACTTTGTGCAATTAATAAGAAACTCTGATAATTGAGCAACAAAGGACAGTTCACTGATAGCACTTTTTTATTTCTGCAGTTTTACGTATCTTCAGTTCTGCAAGTACAACATTTGAGTAAGACATTACCCATTCTAGTTTACACCCACACTTCATGAGATTATTGCAGTGTGGAAAATGTCACATTGCTTCTCCTGGTAAAAGGGCTACAGAAATGACTGGAACACACAAAATTAGTCCTGCCCATATGCTTTCTTAGCTGAAAACATTCGCGTAGGACTGACTGGGTGTCTCCCTATTTTATACCTTTTTCATTTACTATTTCAATTGATAGACAAATATAGTAGAGACTTTTATATACGATCAGGTTCATTTTTGTGGGATCCAGTTTTTAAAAGTTAATACTGAGAAAACAGTGAACTTTGTAGAGATTTCTTCTGGTGCTCTGCAGAGGAGCTCATAGGTCACTGCTTGCGTGTTGGGTTTTAAACTTACCCTTCAGACATACAAAAATGATTTAGATACTTTCTCTGTTGCAAATTCAAATACGTCCTTTATTTTTGAAGAGTACACTATATGCTTTACCCTCAGGACCAACAAGAGATCTGTTGTGATTGATTTGATGGTTATATTCCTAATAGGAGAAGTCACTGAAAGTACTGTTCTTCTTTCCTAGAGAAATTTCGTAAAATTCTTCTTGAAACACAGGATGGGACAGGAGTTTACTGGGATTATATTCATGTATTTACTAATCAAGATTAGTTTCTTCTCTAACTCTTCGAAAAAGTCTTTTATCCAGTTGAATCCAACTTATCTTGGAGGGTTCATTTTCTCATGAATCAACTATACCAAACATGCTGAAAAGTACGGTACAAATTGGTTTGGTTTGAATTCCCTTGCTCCTGGATGTTAACTGGCATTTCCAGGTTCAGTGCACTCCGTCAGCAACTTGCTCAGTCTGAGTCTTCTTTGTTTTCCAGAGGGGACACTTCTGCTACTTCCACTCCTGTTCTTGCTGAAAGAGACATCTCCAAATGGCTCTGAGTCTTTCACTTGGATTTAAGTAAGTCTTCCCATTCAACGCTGGACTCACTATTTTTAGGAATTGCTGGAAAGATCGACTGCATCTTACTTTGGAATTCTTTCATCTATAAAACAGATTTAAAAATAAAATCAGTTAACTGCTACTAATGAACAAATGAAGTACTACCGTGAACCCCAGGCTTATCCCACAAAACAAGCTGTGTGAGGTAAAGAATAAGTAAAAAGGTTTTAAAACAGTAAACTAGGACTTTCCCTCTGATTATGTTGGTTCAATTAACAAAGTGAAAAAAAGCATGAAGGGACACACAACAATCACCCTTTCTAATGCACCACACTGGGGTGCCTGATTAGGAGTGCTTGCCTGAATGATCCATTGCTGTTACATGAATTATTATACATACACACACACAGAATATTTTTGTTTAGAGGGAAATTACCTCCACAGAATGTGCCCCTATTTTGACTGCAGTGCCTTTTTCTACACTTGTAATGGAATAAAGGTCCAATAGTCTCTTCAAGGATTTTAAACCAAGGGCTAAAGAAGAATACTGTTCAGCTCTTTCAGCTTCGGTTTATCCCACCATATGGATAAAGGTGACAAAACAAAGTCTCATTCAAATGTATATAACAGTAGGAAAGAAGACAAGACTCCTAACGATATACAGAACTAAACTTTTATTGCACTGCTGTTAAAATGCTGTGGAAGAAGAAGTATATCCATATTATGTAGATATAGATTGATAAATGATATTTATAATTTATATTTTTGCTAAGAATTTTATCACCAATGTCTGATTCAATAGTCCTGGAATGCCAGAACCAAACATTCATTTAAATAAAAATCATTTCTATCAGAATATTTAGATTTAGCGAGCTTCTTCCTTTCAGGAGTTTTGCATGTATTTTTACATGTAATATATTTTTAAGGGATAGGCATGGAAAAACCAGATCAGTGCAAATCCTGTTACACAAACAGCAGGATGTACAGGGGAAGTTGTGGTCTGCTATTTTTAGGAAGCTCTATGACAGAATCTGTGACATTCACAAAGAGAAGACAGGATGTGGTGGTATTCAAGCACTGGATGCAATGACCTCTTGAAGAGCAAATGCTGTCTCAGGCAGAATGTCCCACAGAGAGGTTCCAGGAAATCTAGATATTCCAAACAGGCACACAGGCATCTACTCTCATATGCCTATGGTTTGTGTGTTATGGGTCATCAGTATTTATACAAGTGCCTCTGGGTTGTTTTCTCTTCAAGTTCTGTGTAGGAATAATTCTGATGAAGAATTGGTACTTCTTTACAGACATGCTACTGGAATGCAATTATTCAATGCAATGCAATTTACAAAGAAATGACCAGCCCTTTAGTAAGACAGTAGCTAACTATGATGGATGAAAGCACTTCAGAACCCTAGTTTTTGTGTAATAATGCCTGGGTACTGCTAATCAAATAAAATATATGTTATATAAAGTAGGAGGAAAATTCAGAGCCAAATTACCCTTATTGCTTTTTCCTGATTTTGTTCCTAAGTAAAACTAATTCACTCTCTGTTTCATATTTCGCTCTGATCAGATAGTTGTTTTGATTAATTATTCCTTCTTGGTTTTTAAAAATCTTGGCCATCACCCACAATTGTTCCTAAACTAACATTTTTGCTTCTCAGTGAAAACTGAGAAGCTCTCATAGACAGCAAATGTTTCCAAGAATAATAAACACCAGTATCAGAGCTGACGTAGAGGAACAGCCCAAATTACATTAAACAACTGCTGCCAATTCAATACAAGTATTTACAGTAGGAAATGTTTTAAGAGCTTTGGCTTAGCTGTTTTTTCCAGTCCTATGTAATTAAGTTGTCCCAGCTCACTGATGGGCGGAAAGTATTCAATTTATTTAACATTTTTTGCTTCCTAAAGAGTGATTCAACTCTTCTACTCTTTCACTCTAAGTATTATCTGGATGTCTGGAACACAGGAATGGTCAAATACTTACCTGATGTAAAATGCTGTAGCTCTGTTGATATAACCAAAGATAAAACATTCAGCACCAGCCAATGCGGATTTTCTGGCTGCTTCTAAATCCAGACTTAAATTTCTCTTCGTGTAAAATTTAAATGATGCACTCATAAGCCCTAGAAGACACCTCTACCCCACTGAAGATGCACAAAACCAAAGGAAAACAAAAAGAAATTGTATAAAGCCTCCAAAAGGAAGATGATGGGTGGAACGACTCAGAAATCTGCAGTGATCCCTCACTCTGCCAATAACCTCATAATTACTAACATGCCAAACCCTAGCTCCTGAATGCAAAAAGTAGTCTTGTCTGGGAAATAAAACACTACAACTTGGTTCTGAAAGAAAAAAAAAAATATTTATTTAGAAAGCACTGAAACACTGCTAGCAGTCACAGATTTAAGAATATTAGATTGATTTCTGTCCCCCCAGAACATCAATTTATGTTCTGCAGGTAAAAGCAACTAATTTCCTGGAAAAGCAGTTTTTTCTTAACACGTGGATCAGATCTGAAATATTCAATGTCTTTCTTTTGTTTTTAAGACTCACTGAGAAATTTCCTCAGCCTTGTCTTCTCAGACTTTGATGCTTATTTGTAAAACGACTCTGAAAGTGACGCCAGACCCAGTGTTTCATTTGCCACTTCCTCTCTCGCCTGCCGTTTTCCACACGCCTGCTCTGCACAAAAATAGTTTTTCACTGCAATTCACAACTTTGACCATGTTTATGTTTTTCCACAGATTTTCTTCCTTTGTGATTCCTGGACAGTGATCTATTTCAATAAATCGGAATGCCAAGCTGATCGCTGCTGTGCATTGTCTTCTCAAGTGTAACACTTCAGACTGTCAGCTCTTTAAGAAGGACATTACCTGTAGAGACTGGTGTGGGCCTCATTAATACATGATTTCACAGTATGTCTAAAATGTGGCCAATTTCTTCCCGGTACAAATGTCACAGATGCTAACTCTCACTAGAAGTTCTCATTTCTATAGCCCTTAAAAGATCCTACTGCACCTGATTATTTCTCTCCACAACAGTTTGAGTTCTCACCAGTAAGACATTAAGCAACTTAATTAGTACCACTCACAGACTCCTATTTTCCCCCTCTCATCCCAGTCCGGAAGTGCAGTCCAGTGTTTCCTTAGGGCTTTGATCAGGACCTCTAAGGTATCTTCCCCTTTCTTTCCTGTTCCACTAATAACATCAGCTTCCGAGCTTCATTCTTCATTTCCACATTTGTGCTTGGTGCTCTCCCAAATGCATTTCCAAATCCCAGTCAATGTCTTCCCTGCACTCAGCATTCCTCTAAAACTCACTTAATCTTAAACCATGGAGAAAGCTTTCAAAGAGAACTATTCTCTGATGTCACAGAACTGGTGTATACCCACAAAAAACCCCATGAAAATCGCACCCCTAAGTTCCTGTCCCTTCCCTCCTACTGACAATGGTTTGAATGCTTAGAAACCATTCTAATACCCCAATTTAGGCTGTAACTTCTTAACAGACAAACTTTATGATCTTAGAGGTCTTTTCCAGTCTAAATGATTCTGACACTTTCAGTCAGAGATATAGAGCTCAGTCTTCTGGGCCTTGACTGATCAAACTCCATTTAATATATTTTTATATTGGACTCCAAAGTACCTCACGTTGTTCTTGCTTGCATTTAGTAGACACTGTCATACTCAGCCCACTGCAACTTCAAAGTATTCTTGCACTGAATGTAAAATTTGTCCACTAAACAGACAAGTTAGTCCTTCAAGAAACTGGACTTAGCAGTGTCCAGTCCTCCTACAATGCGGTGAGCTTCTTGTAAGATGATTAATCAGCTTTATGTCCTATTAATACTGAACACTTGAGGTGTGAGAATTGGGACCTTGTCTTTACTTGCTTTAACTCTCGGAACAAACACACTTCTTGATGAGTGAAATGCTGCAATTAAGAATCTGTCTTGCCCTGCCTTTTCTTTTCAGCAGATGTGTAACATGAGATGTCTCTTCTCTTCTCTCCTCCCCTCCCAGAAACCTCCTCCTTTATTTCATCCAGATTCCACAATACTCACGTCAGTTGTCTCAAATCAAAATGCATTAATTTAATTACAAGAGCTAATGTGCTATGTACTAAGCACTGGAATGTTTTGAATAACTCACTGCAATGGCTGCCTCTTTATTATTGTCAGCCACACTGGCACTGGGGTACTCAGTTCAACTGTGATAATGTCTTCAATTAATAGCACAGTAAACCCAGCACTAAAAGCTGAATGTATTTTATCTCTTCCTGCTGCCTTCAGTACCCATAGGCCACTATCAACTGCTGCTCCTGAACCTTCCTGTACATGAACAATTTGTAATGCATTTCTTAACATTCCAGCATGCTCCATTCCTGCAGGCGACTCTCTGAAGTGAATTTCACTCAAGTGAATTTTATTTTTTTGTCACAGATATTACAGAGCTTTATGCTGTTTTTTTTCTTGCCAAATAAATTACAGTAACTGTTCTACCTCTGTCAGGCTTCTTCTAAAAGGGTATCATCTACCTTACTGCATTAAATAATCTGTAATAGCTACAGATCACTGTTATTTTCTTATCTTAACCTAATGATCCTGCCTCAGATGGCAAAAATATGGGGACCTAAAAGCATCTTCCATTTAATAATCTCTTTTTAATGTACATCGTTGACAGAATGTCACACAAAAATTGGGAGAGCACTATTACTGAGAGCACTTACATGGCCGTTCATATTAAAATGAATGGAAGAGGGGCTAAAAGAGTCTATTTGATTCCTAGAATGAAAGTTTTACGAAGAAATGTTCTCTTTAATGTCTGACATTCATAATAGGCCAGCGCAGATTCCAGGAATTATTAGTTTCCTATTTTAGTACTTGTATCAGTAAGAACAGCTTACATTAACTTCCAAGCGAAATGAGGTTAGATGCCCTGAACTGGAAGATCAAGTGGCAGCAGAATGTACATGCCCTCCGTTCTCCTCAGCCACCATCCATTTCACAAGGCATGAAGATGAGGCAGGCTGCCCTGGATTTAAAAGCATCTGTGAGGATTGCTCTTGCCACCTTTACCCAAATCTTAAAACGATTGCTGTTGCCCTTGTTAGCAAATGATTACCAAGGGCCAAGTACAGAAATAGCAAGCTATTTGTAGAAAATGACAAGTGCTGAGCCCTTGCAGGACTGGAGGAGCAGCCAGCCTGGTGGCTGAAGGTGATTGTCCTTCTCTCAGGGTAAAATGGGGCACTCACTGAGGGTCACTCTGTGCCAGCTCTGGAATAACATGGAAAATACAGCTCTGATTCACATTCTTACATCTTGCACTTCACTGGCAAAGGCATCATGAACGTTTGGATTATGCAGAACTACAGGTCTATGAAAATGGCCCTGAGAGTGTCAATTCTGGCAGTAAACAACCTAACATTTTCGATGTACTCTCACAGTACCCTGTTTATCACCTATTTGCGAATTCCAGCATTTCAGGCTTACACAGAGAAAAGCAGCAGCAGAATCGTGTTAAATCATGTAGGGAAGTCAAGAGCTCATACTGGCCCCCTGTCTCATGGAGGCTTACACACATGCCTAACCTTATGCAGTGCTGAGCACTCTCTTTGAAATTAGAGGGCTATTTACAGTGCCTAAAATGAAACAAAAACATAGACATATTTTCCCACTAATTTATCTCTATAAATCCTGTGTAAGCGGGTAAAATATATCCTGTCCTTTTTAAAAGAAAAACAACGTGAAAACAACCCAAGTGAACTTTATAGGGAGAGGGGGAGAGGACCATCATTGTTTAGAACGAAGCTGTCACAGTTCCCAAACAATTAGAAATATGTAGTAGCCTCCCACAGCTACTCCATATTCTGTCTTGAATTACTGGTGAACTACAGAGAGCTGTCAAGTCACAGGGGTCAAGCTGCCTCTTTTCCAATTACTGGGTCACATGAAGACATAAAACACATGAAATACTTTCCTCATGTTACTTTTCCATGAGTGCAGAAGACATGCTGCTCATTCATAAATGGGAAGAGAGCTGATCTACATTACAAACATGTTTTACTAGCCTCACTTTGGTTTAATTTCTGTGTGAATGTTTCACATTCATTTCAAATGTGACTTAGATCCCAAAGTGGGGAGAAGGTGCTGATCCAGTAGAAAAGACTCAAGAAAGTAAAACTGTTCTGGGTTAAGGCTAGATTATTTTGCATTAAAAAAAAAAAAAGGATGTGGTTAGCTAATTATGTTCAATTTTTTTTTTATTCACAGAGACAGTAATTTTGTAAACTGGATTCCAAAAAAAAGGGGGATTTCCTTAGGTTCAGAAATACAGGAGTGTTCTTTTCACTTTTATACATTCTCATGTTGATATTCCTGAAATAAATGTCAAGGACTTAAATTTTTGTAGTATATAGTATCTTAAAGTAAGGACTTTTGTGCCATGCAGAAAAATGCAGTGTGGATATTACTGAAGAATATGTCATTTACTTCTGGAGAATCTTACTTTCAAATCTGGATGCCTGGGAAGGACATCCGCATGGTTAGTCTATTATGGTGTATTAATGGTCGTTGCCCCTTAGTCACCCTGGGCAATTTGAGATCTTGAAATAATTTTAAATTTAAAGTAGTTAAATATCCAAATTTATAAATCTGGCTGGTTAATGGACGCAAAATCTCAGGATGAGTGCCCCAACCCTATAAACTCTTCTGTGCTGTAATTCGGATTTCTGAAATAAATTCAAAAATATGGATTGCCTGCAAGCAGGCAGTTCCTGTAAAGAGCAACCTAAGTAATATTTTTCTTCTGTATGTCCAGGAATTAATCATATGTATCATCCACAAGTGCGATTGAAGGTAGGGGAAAGGGCCAGCAAAAACCCAAAACTCTTTGGTGAGGCTTCGGCTTCATCGCCTTGACTGGGGCTGAATTCCATGCAGGAAGCTGTCAGAGCCAGTGTGACACACAGAGGCAGGCAGGGACAGCCAGATGCCCCCAGGCAAGCAGAGCAGAGTCTTGGCCCACAGCAGGGCATGGCGTGGCCACGCACACACTTGACACACAGGACGATGCCACGGGACCAAGATGAGGCACAAGTAACTCACACCCATCAGAGAGGCTGGATTCAGATTTGACTTGTAGGTGCACAGTTTACAGTTATATGTGGGCAAGATAAGGACCACCCCACTTGTCCACACAGGCTAACACAGAGGCATTTCAGACCACAGGCTTCCCAAGGGTTGGTGGCAGCCAACAGCTGTGAGTCTCTCCCAGAACGCAACAGCGAAACTCCTCGAGACAGCTACAGTTGCAGCCTTTCCATTCCTTGAAATACTCCCTTACAGCTGTCCCTATTCATAAAGCAGATGTAGCAGCTTTCCAGTAGGAAAATGATGTTCTCAATCCTTGAATAAGCATTCTGCCTTATCAAGTAAACAGTGAAGTTCATTGGTTTAATTTTTTCCCTTCTTGAATAAAATACTAGCAGTACGTATGTGTGGAGGCAAGTCTTCTCCAAACCAAACTAATTAGGCAATATAAGCAGCAGAGAAAAATCCAGTACAAACAGGAGGAGGAAGTGCTTACTTGTACTCCATCTTTTCTAAGAGCTTGAGTTTAAATAAGCATTGAGGAAATGAAAGCATCAAAAAAAAAGGGCAGATTTGATTTATATAGAAATATGTGATCATGAAATAGCAAGGATAAGCTGAGTTTCTACTATGCTATCAGACACAAACACGATAAGGAATAGAAATTTCATTAATAATATTTTTGCGAGGATTAAATACAACAATAATTAAAAACTAGTAACAAAATGTTTAGGAATTACTCTAGGATGACTAAGTATTTTAGGAGATATGGTGCTTTTTTAGCAACATTTGCTCATTTATGAAATGGACTAAAAATTTCAGCCACTGCAATATGCCTACATGGGGATTTATAAATCTTAGTACAATTTACAGATGCCATATTTGAAGACTTTGTCTCCATGCTCTCAGCTTCTGTTTTAAATTAATCCCTCCTTAAAGCCAATACTCCTTTGTATTTATACTGTGCCTATGACTATACTTTCACAAAATTATAACAAATATCTCTTGACATTAGCAGGCGGATGTTACTTTTGTGCTTAAAATGGTGATTCAGAGGTTAGATTTTCTCTGGAGAAAAGCAGTTCACTTAGGAAATGTTCTTACATTCAAAGCCACAAGCAGCATATATTCTCTGCATTGCTTTTAATTGTTTTAGATGTCTCTTTATGGTCATGCAATTATTTTAGACTCTTAATATTTTAAAGGTTACAATCAATGAAAACCAGGATATTTCATTAGGAGACACCATATAAGTGATAAACTAATATTTTGTAAGTATATTAGTCATAAATTTCTAAGCAATTCTGTTTTTCCAGCTTTCCACAGAACAGCAACAATCAGAATCTCACAAACCTACATATGAATCATCCCAGCCCTTCTCCTATGGGACAGAGAATGCTTTTATTTTTGAGGAAATGAAACCTAATTTATTGAGGACATGAAGAACAAGAAGGCTTTTAAAGCATAATTTATCTTGTTTGTTAATTGTTGTACACTTCAGTCTACAAGGGCTGAGGGCATTGTTCTGCTTTTAAAAGAAGGTTCATAATTGCTGGCAGCTTAAAAGAAAAAGAAAAGAACAGACATTAATAGGTATGTTTTAGTATCTGCCAAGTACTCTAAGCTGCAAGTTTAATTTAAAAGAAAGGTTTTCAACTCCAAAGTTAACTTCTGAAAAATTCTAGAAAACTTACAGAAAATGGTCACCTGCTGCAGGTGACCCTGCCTTGGCAGGGGGATTGGACTACATGATCTCCAGTGGTCCCTTCCAATCCTTATTCTGTGATTCTGTGACACTAAAATTTTTCCCAGTAATAAAAAGGTGTGGTGGATCCTAACACTAGTAGAATAGGTAAATAAAATAAAAAAGGTTTAAGTTTTGGAAACTACAATGCAAATACCTGTTTAGTTCAACTGTAACAACAGTGGGTTTAAGATGTTTTGAATATTTTACTTCTAAAATTTTTTACTGAGTGAAATGCCATTTCTTCTTTAACTGAAAATTTTAAATTTCATTGAACAGCTCATATGCGTAATGTTGAAATAAGATCTTTCAACTACTATTCAACTTTAAAATAAACCTGAAATGATAAACTGGCCTAACCCAACCTTTTTTACAAAATTTATTTCATTACTTCTGTGTTTTGCATCAGCAAACAGCCATCCCACTGCACCAGGAGTGGCCACCTATATGGTTTGGATGTTGCAAGCTCAAAACCAGTAAGGTAATTCCATGGAAGATAATACCATGATGTGGAAGTTGTTAAATAGCACATAAACTTGTTGAAAACAATGGTGCCATTTTATTTCAAGCCAGACTTATTTCATGCTTGCATTTAACATGGCATATGTCTTTCCACATTGTAAGGTGCCTCAGAGAGGAACGCTGTAGGTATGTCTGGATGAGTCTCAGATTCAGATCAGCAGTGCTCTTTGGAAGGCAATCTCCCAGTTGCCCAAGCTCCCTGGGCATGAGTCCGTGTAACTACTGAACAGTCTCAAAATGCATGACCAGTGGTTTTTTAGGGTGACACAAATATGAAGAAGCATTCTAGCTGTGCATGTAACATAGTCCAACTGCCAAGTGGCATTCAAGCCATGGGCCAAGGTCAGTGCCAGTCCAAACTTTGAAAACTCCTGGAATGGTTGTAGATATCTGGTCCTCAGCCTGCCAATGTTTCACTGCCCCAGTGCTGCTGGTCAGTGATACTCACTAATACAGATGGAATTTCTATGCTCAGAGATAATCAAAGGTGGTACAGATTTAAATATTTTCGGGAGCGATTGCAAGAAGAAAGTTAAAAAGGTCTGACACCTGATCATTTTCTGCAAGAGGTAAAATATAAGCACCATCTCCTAGGTTCTAAAAAAAGATTTCTTTTATGCTACTCTAAAATAGAACTGAAACCATTACCAAACTAAGTCCTCACTGAACCATCACCTCTTCGTTTCAGATTAAGAGTGGAATTTAGTAGCGTTTATTACTTATCAGCCTGTCCTCAGATTACAACAGTGGTAACTGCAATCAGGGAATGTTAACAACCCAACCTGAGACAGCGTAAAATCTTTTATATTCCTTACCCAGACATAAAGATCAGTTACTTACTCCCACCCCTGGGTTTTGATGCTGGCATAAAAGTAGTGGACTGTAAAGCTATAGGGCACCACCTTTAACAATAAAGCCATTTAAGAGCTGGAAATAGGCATTGCCACAGCACTGTTTTAAGTGCTAATAAACCAGAAAGATTAATAAAAAAAATCTAGAATCACCAAATCTGGTGCATCACCTCAGTGCCTGGAAGGAATCTTAACAACAACTTGCTTCTGGGGCAAACACAGGCTGGCTCAGGTGTGAGGATGAGGCATCCTGAACTGCAGCTTCAGTTTCCTTCCGCGACACAAACTGCTGAGCAACCGCGCCACTAACACAGATTAATTACAACTCATCAAGGAAATATCACTCCACTTTGTTCTTGTCGTTTCATCTCTGACTCTGGGAGCCATGACAAGATAATTTAAACAGCCACAAAGCTTAGGGTAATACACACTTTATCTATCACTCGCTGTCCCATCAATAATTCATGCTCACAGGCAACACGTATCTCACCACGAGAAGCATTTTGGCAGCCACGGCCAGGGAGGCCGCTGTGCGGGGCTTTGGCTGGGGCCAGCACGGCTTGCCCGAAGCCCGGCTGCCTTTGGGACACAGCCGCAGTCCCGGGATCAGGGACGAGCCGGGCCCTTGGCGCGGCCGCTGCAGTTCCGGCCGGCGCCACCGGGTGTCGCTGCGGGGCAGCGGCGGCGCCCCGGCCGCGCCCGGCCCCGGGGGAGCCGCCGGGAGCGGGGCCGGAACACAAAGCCCGGAGCCCAACCGGGACCGGGGCGCAGTAGCGCCTGCCCGGCTCCGTTCTGCCCTCCAGGCGTGCGGCAGAGGCTCGCCACCGCTTCCTGCCGGGCCGGGCCGGGCCGCTCACAAGGCATTCCCGGTGCAGGGGATCAGCGCCGCGCAGTACCTGACTGCACATCCCACTGCCCTCACGCCGGGGCGCGGCTGGCGTGGGCAGCGTCCCAAGCACAAAAAGCACCGAGCACACCTTGCGCTGCACTTCTCCAACCTCAGTGACTATCTCTGTTCTCCTTCTCCGGCCCAGCCAGCCCTGCCCCGGTGTGCTCCGGGCTGGCCAGGACGGGAGCTGCCCCATGGCCTCCCTGGCCACGCCAGTCCCGCGTCAGGATCTGCGGGCCCTGTTACTGCCTTTTGGTGCGACTTCGTATCTCATTTTCCACTGAGGCTTCCCGTACTTTACTCTTACACATGACTCGAGCCATTAAACACTTAACAATTCAGTCTTACTTGACTTGGAACTCCCTTTCGAACCCTGCAACTGAAAGTCACGTCCTTTACTCACCAAGAGCCCACCTAAGGAGTCACAGGGATTGAGCTGGCAAAGGATTTGAGAGAGCACTGGAGCTGAGTATTCCTACGTGCAAATGAAGCATCCTTCTTGTTTGCTAAATGAAACACCTGCACTGCTTACAGTCAGAATTTTACTATCTTTCACAATTTAATACTGAAAAACAATTTAAGATCAAGAGACTGTATTAGTTTTCAATAATGTTATCAATATTGCCCTTAAAGAAATGAAGCTGCTACCTAGCAGGGCCAGGTCACTAATTAGCAGGTCCCAGGGACAGCACGTTAATGTTAAGGTGAAGAGGCTGGGCATAATCTCTTCTTCTCTCTGTCCAGCTGCCAAAGCCTTGGATATTAAATTCACACTGTTCCTGGTATCAAAATGAGTGAAGTTTCCCCTCAAGTTGCATCTAGAATAGCACACTGATAGACTAAAGTCTGCCTCGAGTCCATAGTTTTCAAATCTTGATACCTGCTGCTAGATTTGAAATTGGGACTTGAAATTTTACTAGCAGTTTGGTATTGGAAACTTGCATGTACTACAGAGCCAGTGAATTCACAGTTCTCAAGTACACTGAAGACTCAAGACTTCTTTTTCAGGTAAATCAGTAAAAGCCTTCTTTTAAAATATTTAGCTGAAATTAAAATGTTCCATTGAAAATGTCAAGCTTAGTGCAAAACCTATGGTGTCTTCCATGATCTGAACAGTTTTGTGCAAAGAAACTTTATTTCACTCAGTCACAAATTCAGTTTCCTAAAAATAAAACTTTATTTATTTTTGTGGGCATCTAAAAATTATCAGACATAACATATACACTGCAATTTACTCAAAAAATCGGCATTGTAACTGACAGTTAATCTTTGATCTCTGCTTACATGAAAGCAATTAAGAATTTTCAAAAGAATTTTCACAATGTTCCCTAGAAATTTCAGGAAAACATATCAAATAAAAACAGGCCCTTCTGAAAATGAGCATATGTTTAAGGGTCTAATTTATTTTTAGTGCTATGAACCTCTTTGGTCAGAATATTTCCTTTTGTAACATGCTTCTTTTTTTGTACCTCCAGCAATTTTAAACATGTATCTATTTGATTTTAACAGCTATATAGTGAAAGGAAATTTAAAAGTTGCTGATTTTTGATTCTGCAGTTATGAATAGCAGTATTGTATGTGTTTCCTTTCTTCAGTGAAAATTTAGAAGTCTATAGTGAATGAAATAAATATCTCGGTGGAAAGCAGAGAGAGCTGTTCCAAATCACCTTATGACAGAAATCTACTGCCTTCAGCAACCGCAATTCTCACTGTGCACTACGGTGAAACATAAGCACTCCACAAGAGAAAACAATACTAACAGACATTTGCAAGAGCCTTTCGAACTACAGTGTCCCCCACCTCCTTTAACACTAACACAACACAGAATATAATAACCTTTCTGACCAGGAGCACTCAACAATTCTCTAAAATGCTTGCAGTTGGCTTCTGACAGAGTCCTTGCTGTCAGAAGCCCCTTGAGACTCAGACACATCCTGGGGCTTGGCCATCTCAAGCCTATGTGGGTGTTCCCTGGCAGGCAGCCTCAAGAAAAGCCTCACAGGGAAACCAGTAACTGTGGGTCTAGGCCAGTACTTCTCAAGGAAGTAAAAATTAAGCTTACCAAGAAAGAGATAGTGTAAATTGCAGATTAGGGTCAGACTCTGCTGGCCTTCAGCAGGACCAGACACTCTGACAGAATGAGAAATCAAAATTGGCAGTGTAGTGTCAAATGAGTCCTTCTGACTGGTGATCCAGCTGCCAGCAAACGGTGTGAACTGTTGCGGCTCAGCATGCAGAGAGTGTAAACTCCCATTCTTCCTCCCCCTTCCCTGACATTCCACCACAGCTGCAATGTGGACTTCAGTTTAAACAAAATGTGTTGTAGCTGCCTCCTATGTCCTACCATGCCTTTTTGGTGTTCAGCCTTCCTTTATCTGTTCCTGCTGAGAATCAACATTGAAAGCTCAGAAATAAAGGATTGTGTAATGCTGTATTTGGGCTTCAAATTGTGAGCTACAGGATACATCACCAGAGTAGACGAGAAATGAGACCTTGAATAAAGGTATTAACGAGAACAGTACTAAGATGAAGTAGTATCATCTTTCTCCTTTATGTATGTTTTGCTGAATATATAAATAATTGCCACGTAAAGTAAAGGAAGTCTATTCATTCCTAGTCCTAAAGAGGATGCAAACAGCTCTCCCAAACTTACAGCTGCAGGGGACTCTTTAAGTCATGGCTCATTACTAGGGGCAAACAAAAATGCTCATGTGAACTTCAGTGTTCACACTCAACACTGTGAAATACTGGAACATAATCAATTTGCTAAAGATAGCCGTAGTTGGTATCCTGGGATGCACAAATGCTTCCCGAGCTTCTTTGCCTTGACATGTCAAGGACTACCATTCTAATGCACAGGATACTCAATCTTCTGTCCCCTTGCTGCTTCTAGAAAGCAAGCTGGTTTCCTTTCAGTTTTTCTTACATCCTCTGTGCCCTGATGCCAAAAATAGAACCTGGACAAATATATCTATTGCTCTAAAAATAGGATTCAGGGGGGTAGCCTTCAGTTCAATAAGCAAAGCTTATAGAAAGTTTGCAGCTAACTATTTTAGTCTCTAAATTAGAACAGTGGCTCGTTTGTGAGGTATTTGAAACATCTGTGCAAATAAACATAAAGCAGGACAAAACTGTTCCGCCCCCTGAACTGCCTCCTCCCACAGCATGCCATTTTCTGCAGATGTAAGAGCACCTTCCCTGTTTGCACACATTCTGGTTAGTCATTCTATAGGTGGTGAATTCTTAGGCTGAAGTAGTATAGATCTGCCATCCCAAGGTGCATTACCCAAGGAAAAATGTGGAGTTGAGGGGATCATACTTGCTACTCACACTGTGCACGCCCAGAGCCTTCCAGATGGCGAAACTTAGCAATCCAACTCCGCACCAAGCATAGAGTGAGCCCCACCCTAGGGCTCGTAAGGCCAGTGATGAACCACTCTCTGGTAGTGCACCTGTGGCAGTAATCCCCTAGAACCAAAGATGAAAAGGTCATGACAAAGTGAATAATAACTGGGAAAAAGAAGCAAAAAAAACCCCAAACCCCAAACTAAGAAAGTTGGTGATCTGGATTTTTTCCTGACCTGCCAGTTGCACTAGTGTGGCCACAGAAAATCTTATGGCTGCCAGCACACCTTAAGAGTCAAGAAAGAGGCTGGATGAAGTGCCTGCCTCCCAGGAGCAGATTTCACTGTTGCCAGTGCCACCTGGGGATGACCTTCATTGCCCAGAAATACCAGAGTCAGTTGTTCCATGGGCACAAGAATCCAACATAACGTTATCTCACCCTTCAATTATGCCAGTGACACCTGAACATAATCACTGTATGTCACTAACTTTAGTGCTCTTTCATGGGTGGCAACCGATGGCCTGTAGATCTTTATCTGCACTTCTGGAACAGCTTGTTGAGAGCCTGCAAGAACACGAGCACCTTTCATCTGGACACAGAAATGATGTTGCAGTGACCCAGGGACTAATTTCAGAGGGCTACAACTCTGAAGAGGTTCTGGAAACTACTAAGGAAAATTTTGTAAAAGCAAACAACAACGCTGAACCCATCCCCCTGCAGAGTTCACCAAGCAGCAACACTGAAAATTCTGTGTGGTCTCCACACTTCTCATTTTTGTCAGAAGACACCTACTTTTGTCAGAAGTTTGCCATGAGACATGTCCTGAAAACATAAGTACCTTGAAAATGTTGTCCCTTGGAAAAGCCACCTAAGGCCAAGAATGCAGCCTTGGCTATGAAGGGGTCCCAACCATAAGGAAACCTCTGTCACACAGCACATAAATTGCAGCTTCCAGGAGCACCAGGCACATGCTGGGTGGCATCAATCCATGTGCACTCCACACTCACTGCCAGCCAGCCATTCTTGCCTCCCAAAGCCCACCGTAGTGCACCGACTTGGTACAGCAAAGCTTCAACCTGTGTAGCCCACAGCAGCAGTGACAGACAGAATTCTCTTGCTCACAGTGGCAACTGCCATTCAGAGCAGTTTTTTGCACTCTGAATGATCACTGTTCAATTGTTCACAACCAAACATAGATTTCAGATGGTAATTGTTAAAAATCGGCATTTATGGTCCTTACACAACTCAACAGTTCTACTTAACTGGGCATCTTGGAAAAAAAACAACTGAGTATTGCTCAGGGGTAACATAAATGAGATTGCACATGTAAAATTACAAAAAATTCTTTCATTTATAGTCTAAAATACTGAAAAGCAAAATTAACTTGTGGAAGGATCAAAAATACATTTCTCCAAATCATGCCAAAGAACTGTTCTTTTTCACTCATCACAAAGAGCGGGGGAAAAATCTTTTGTATTCTTGCTTTAAAAAAGCTTTACATTTTTAGCTTCTTTTTAAAAGATTCTCTTCTTTGATACAATTAAACATACTTAATGTCTACCACTATGGTCAGTCAAATAGCACTAGTAGTTTTTCTCCTCTTGGCTTTGTATTTATTGAAATATTAAAATGATCCTCAGACAGTCCTCGGCCGGCATTGATGCCTTCCCTTGGGATTTAGCTGTAGGCACAGCTACCCAAGGACAAACATGCACTTGGAAAGGGCACCAGCAAAACCTATCTTGAGCCTTATTCATTCCAATTTGGACATCCCAAAGTGGAAGCTGTTAACAAAAACAATGCTCTGTAAGCATACACACACACACAAACAGCAGAGATCTCTAGTCATGCTACAATATCAGGTCCTATTATCTCCTTAGCACACATAATGAACTATTATAACTCTTTTGGTAGAGACTGCTCTGAGTATTGAAATGCTGATTACTTTTGACATTTTTCCTGCTTCCATAGTCTAACCATATATAACAACACTAAGAAAAAAATGGTCCCATTTGGGAGATGGGAAATGAATGGACAAAAATATCCCCTACACAAAATCTCTAAATAGGAGTCATTATCTGTGAAAATTGCTGGCAAAACCCCCGAGTACTATTTAAATGTTTGACTGTCCCAGAAAAAAAGCAGTAAATGAAAACAACTGATCCGGTTTTACTGACTGCAGTCACATGGGTTTAGTCACAGGCTGATTCCTCAGGGTACTTAAGTACTCAGACAAAGGTTTCTGTAAACAGGACAGTTGGTTAAATGATTATCAGATACACTGTTCAGATCGTCAAGAAAGCTGATTAATGAAATGCTAAAAAATTTTAAAAGGACAATGGTAGCATGGGAGAAGATGACATCAACGAAAAAGCACTCCTAAGAGAATTGAGTTTTATTCACCAACCTGTTATTCTATGTTCAGATTGTTTTCTCATCACTATTCTTCTGTATTTAAAAAAAACCCATTCTTTATTTAAAGAAAGTTTTTAAACAATATTGAGTCTTTCTAAAAACAGGCCAAAAAAAAAAAAAAAGAACCAGGCAGAATTAGCTGATTGTTTTTTTCAAATATATGCTGCTTTTTTCATTTTGTTGGTTGTTGTTGTTTTGTTTTCCTCTGGAAGATATAAACAGGAAGTGGGAGAAGGAAAAAAATCACGTTGTTTTTTTACTGAGACACAGGCCTTGATCATGTAACTGCTCCCTTGTGCAGTGTGTGTCTAAAAGGAAGCAGTGCCTAAAATAAAGTGTGTTCAACTGTTTTGGTTGATTGTATTCAGTGTGTCCTCTCTTTTGTGTGACCTAATCCCTTGTGAAATTAAACATCTGGATAAATGCTGGTAAAACTGGACACTTCTCAAAAGGAGGCTGCTGCAGCTGAGCATTTAATTTTAACAAAAAGCCCATCAATTAACCAGGATCGTATCACCAACCCAACAGCACGTGTGTTGGTGGCTTCACTGGAACAGGAATAAATTGCCAGAAACTGAGGGCTGGTAGAATTAGTTCTTTCAAAACCAGTGCTGGTTGATGTTGGCTTGAAGTACCTGTCAAACTATGGCCTCACCTCAACGTGGATAAAAATATTACTTAGGCATTGTACGTCTAAAAAAGGTGCAATCTTCTGTAGTTATTATTATACATGATGCATTATTAAAAGTTACTGGCAGTAAGTAACTATAAATTTAAGTAAGAATGCTAATGCAAAACCTCATTGGTACCTCGGAGAGCTTCTATAGCAAGTTAAACCATTGTCAGAGTCTAGTCTTTCCTTTTTTAAACTGCTCACTGACAAGTACCTTGACAAAAAAGTATCTTTCTACACTCTGGAGCATTGAAGTTGAGGGGCCAATGAAATCAGATTTTTCCTAGCAAACTGTTGTAATTCCTCTGCACAAATAGCAGCAGACACAGTTTTCAGCAAAGATTGAAATGGTATACATCACTTGATGACATTCCTAGCATATATATTCTCAGATGTCAATGCAATGTCACTCTTGATAAATCTCACACTGATAACAGGACAGCTCAGACACCCAGGAATATGGGCAAGCTGGAAAAAATGCAGTGCTCAAGAAAAAGGAAGTTTAAAAAAAATGGTAAAAAAGGAGACAATTTCCTTATTGTAATGTATTTCCACAGCTTGTGAAATAACATCCTATGAAGTTTTCTATTTTGTCTGTTTCAAAAAAGAAACTCATGCTTATTTTTTCTGTAAAGGCAATGGATGAGTTATGACACAGTAGCCTACAGAGGAAAGTAGGAAAGCAAATGAAATGTTCTTTGACCAGAATGGGAGATTAGAAAGTGATCAGAAATGAAGGTTCTGATATAAAGTACAACAGAAGAATTTTTTTTCTCTTGATATGCATTGAATTAACTTGATATATAGAATCATAGTTTTTAAAATAAACAACAATAGATCAGTTCTTAATTCCCTAAGAACATCTGTAATACATGCTGCATTATAAGAGCTTGATGGACATGAGACTGAGCAACTTTCAGGGCCTGTTTTCACACTTCTGGCAATCACAAAGCATTAGCGAGGAAAAAAGCATCCTTCAATTAAACTTGCTGTGTTTCAAACTAATTCACCAACATGGTATAATTGCCAGCTCTCCTTTGGAGATTTTTCTTCAGAATGCACAAGTGGATCCAGTTAGTAATTGCCTAAGCTCAGATTCATTTTGGCCATAAGATCTCACAGTCCGACAGTACTTGTTCTCATCATTCCCCTTACACAGTGGGATGGGAGTGGAGAGCTTTGATTTTGACTAAATGATCCCAGTTACATACTCCACAGTTCACAGACCTTCTACCTCCTCCTTCCCATCCTTATTGCAGTCACCTGGCTTCCAGATTCACTGCAGCACTATGAAACTGCACGGTGAACTGGATCTCGGAGATGCTGCAGGCTCATGTCTTTAGTGTGTTCACATCACAGAATCAAAAGAGAGCAGTAACTGTATTTCACTATACATAAGTATTATTACAGCAAATAGTGTCAGCATTACGTATTTCACCTAATCTCAAGTACGTAAGTATTTAGCAGGGCCAACTCTGAATTGATTTTTAAATTAATCCTATGCCTGCACCAAATTCAATTAAGTTTAGTGCTCTTATCATCCACTCTGCCAAGTTCCACGTATATCACCATGTCCATTTAGCATTCAATGCATTCTTATTTCCTGCATATCACTACTGGAAAACAGCTTAAAAGAACAAACCTTACTGAACCAGTCCGGGTTCTTCTTTTTTGTCATTGCAAGTGTAGTGCCAAAACCTGCTATCATTCCTGCTGTAGCAACAGTACCTAGAAAAATTCCACCTGCCAAGAAAAGTTGAAGAAATAAAAATCAAGACTTTGTTACTTAAGGGGAAGAAAAAAACCAACCAACCTGTTTAGAAAATACAACCTGAAGAAGTAAGATCTGTCAGTACATGCTGAAGGGAGAGGCCCAGTTGTCTCCATTTTTTATGCTCAGTATGAAGAAACAGCAAGACAAAGAATCAGTTCTATGAAACAAGGCATTTTGAAAATAATGACATGTGTATGTACTTTCAAGCTACACACAAAAATTCAAATCCCAGGATGCTTTTTTTGCAGTACTTTGAAACTTCCCTCATTCCAGAGCCGGCCTACTAAAATCATCCTGTTCTATGGTGATGCCTCGCCCTTCCCCAAATGGGAAATCTAATTGGTTTTGATGCATCACTTGTGATTTCAAATGGCCACCTAAAAATGGTCACCACCAGTTCCTTGGAAGACCATTACATAAGCAACACTTGATCTTCAGCTTTATGTTTTAATGCTCTGTTTAAAATTTTGAAAAATTAAACAACTTAATTCAAAAAAATCACACTAGCAAAAGCTATCCTAAGAAAAAAAGCACTCCTTGCTTTTTAGTCCTTTCAGTGTTTCCAAAGTCATTCGAGATAACTTGATCCTTTCCAGTTCTTACACCAAAGGCTCATGTAGCCATGTCTGCCCACTTTTAAGGAAAAGGCTTGTTACAAAGACTTACTGCACTGTGGAAACCAATCTGATTCATATTAAAATTTAAAAATTTCAGGGGGTTACATGTTCTTCCTTTGCAGGTATTGATACCCATCCTGTTTTCCCTATCCTAATACCGGTTAGGTACTATCTAAAAATGGTCTGAACAGGAAGTAAGCAAAAATACTGTTAAGTTAGATCGCATTTTTTAAAAAGTTACTGATCTGATTAGTGTGATAAAGAAATGCCCTGTAATCTGTAAGGTATCTCCTCTGCCCGGGAGCACAAAGACTGCCGAATTATGCAGTCCACTAAGTTTTACATTTCCAGGTCTGGTAACCAACATTTCCCCAATTTCAGACACAATAATTGGCGGCGGTGCATCCACCCTCTGGCCGGGCCTCCCCGGGATGTCCCGAGCGGGGGCGCTGGGACAGGGCCGCCTGAGCCCCGGCCTCCGCTCCGCCGGGGGGCGCGGGGAGGCCGAGCACATACCGGGAGCAGCCCGGAGATACGGATAAAAATTACAGTGCCATATAATCATAAAGCCGCACAGCGCCCCCAGCCCGCCGGACGTGCGCCCGCTGCCCTGCAGCTGTGTGCGGCTGCGGAGATTCTGGCTCTGCCCTTGGCCGCGGTTCTCCCGGCTCGGATCCGGAAAACCGGCTCCTTCCCTCAGGGAATCCGCAGCGCTGCCTGGAGCCCGCAGGAGCCGCCTCCTCCCCAGGGCTCCTGCCCCCTCGGGCCCGGCAGCGCCGATCGCGGACCCCCCCGGGCTGAGCTCCCTCCCGGGAAGGAGGCGGCTCCGCTCAGCGCCCGTCCCGTCCCGCTCGGCTGCCGCGCCGCGCCCGGTGCCCCGGGGGAGGGCGGCTGAAGGGTGACCGGCGCCGCTGCTGCCAAGGGCGAGGGAAAAGGCGGCCGGCGTTGCAGGGGTTTCCTCGCTGCGTCCAGAAGCCTCGGCGAGGCCATTCCCAAACGTCTCGCCTTCTCCTCAGGGGCGGGAGAGAGCGGCAAGACCTGGGGCTACGGCAAGGGGAGCACGGCTGGGCACGGTCTCAGGCCTGCCGGACACGCTGCTGCTCGTCCCTGACCCGCGCAGGGGCAGGAGGGGAGGGGACGTAGGCTCTCTGCACCTTTGATTAAGAAGAGCTTGTCCTGGGATGCCGCGGAGCTCCCAGCCCCCCGGGGCAGGGACAGCCCGCGCCCGGGGTCCAGCGGCGCTGCGGCCACAGCCCCGTCACGGGCGGCCCCGCCGGCAGCCGCCCCCATGGCTCAGGGCACGGGAGGAGGCGGCGGCGGCGGCGGCAACCCGGAAGGAAAGGGAGCGGGGCTGGGACACGCAGCCGCCTTTCCTCCTTCTCCCCTCCGCGGCCGCGCAGCCGGGCGGGATCGAGCGGCAAGGCGGGCGCGGGCGGAGCTGCCGCCCCCTGAGCGGGAACCTCCGCGCCTTGGGGCGCGTTCAGCTTCCCAGGAGCCCAGATCGTGCAGAGGGAAGAGGGGGAAAAGTTGTCATAGCCTCTTTTAAATCAAGTCTTCTGTAGCGAGCTCATAAGGGTTTTGGGGTTTTTTTATGTCCCTGGGACAGGTCGCGTAGTGAACTTTACCAAGTAAAACTGGGAGGCACTCTTAAGTCCCAGGAATTTTAGTAAGTTGTATCTTGACGAGCGGTGTTGGTTTAAAGGACATCTTTTTGTTCCAAATTGTTATTCTTTCAAGTTATGTAAATAGTTTTTCACACTGCGAGAACATACATTTGCGTTTTTTCATCTCTGCGCCATCCTAATTCTCAGCTGCTGATGAATATAAATTGATGTGCTACCTAATTTTATCACTTTATCAAACAGTGTACTATCTTAAGATTCAGTATGGACAGGTAAAGTGTATTTTTAGTTACAACGGTCAGTACTTCAACAGCAAACAGTAAATGTAAATAAATCCTAAGCAAGCATTTCTGCCCCAACTTCCTTCTTTGTATCTTTTAACATAATTTATAGCATGTATCTAAGGGTCTAATTATAGAGACTGGGTTGCTAGGCATAAAATTAGTATTTTGGGAAACTTCCTGTTCATGATACTTCTAAAAACCAATCCAAAGCTGTTTCCTAATAGTCCCTGTGCTGTGTAAGTTAAACAATATTTTACACAGAGAGCCCATCACTAACTCATTTTTTTCTAATCTGGACAGCAGGCAAATAACTCCTTTTTCCTCTAGTCTTCTTTTTCCCGTGAAAAAGTACCCCAAAATCCTGTGTGTGCTTTGGAATAGAATTAGACTTTGCCACAAATAATAAACCCTGGAAAAGCTTACAGAAGGGCATCTTAGAAAAACTGCAGAGTGGCAACGTGAAAAGAAGAAATTAATTTTTTATATAAAGTATTTAATTTTATTAGAATGCATAAAAGTAAAACAGGAGCTTGCATGTCATTTTGATTGTAAGTGGTGTCAAGACCATCACTGCATCTGATAGAGGAATCCGTGAACTGTGAGAGACAATTAGGTTATTGTGTCTGTTGTAATTTTTTTGTGTCTTTGATGATAACAGTCCTATATTCTCAGGACAGTTTTTTGAGTTCACCTCAGTCAAGACATCACTTTCTTTCAAATTTTTCCAGAACCAGGAAGAAAGAGAAGAGACAAGTATAATGGTGTTATTTAATCCTGGTTTGAACGATGCCAAGAATCTATATTAAAGAGAGTCAGATCAGATCTGTCTCTATTAATCATTCACAGAGACTTAAAGCAGAGCATAAAGACCATGAAATCCACTCTGAATAACTTAAAATTCTTAGCCTTGTAAATTTGACTTGCTTTAAAAAACCCAAGAGATACTCAGCAGAATTGTGTTCATTTAGGTTGCAATATTAATGTCTTCTTGTTGTATAATTGAATATAATATAATGCTTTCTTTCCTTTTTATTACAAAAAACTTAGTGAGCCACAAGCAGACAGTGAGAGGGAACCAAAGTTTTCCACTTCAAAGGAGTAAATCTCCACTTGTGATTCTGATGTTATGGTTAGGAACTTTATATCAACTCCTGGGTTTTAGTGAAAAATTGGTAACATGGTGCCTCTCCTATGGGAGTTCATATTTTTGTACAGTATTGGCGAGGGAAGAGTGTGGAGAGTAAGCAAGAGCACAAGAAACAAAATAAACTTTAAAATAAAACTAAAGAAACAAGTTAGCATAAATATATTCCCTAAGAGTTTTTTATAACCCTGGCAAACATGTGACATTGCTGCCAATAAGCAGCTCTATCAAGAAAAAGAACCCCAGTGTGCAAACGTCTTAACGTGATGCTGTGAGACATTTCAGTCCTGGCCTGTGTGTCTCCTGCTCCCTTTCCTCTCCAGTGCAGGACTGCACAGTGGTACCTGACCATCTCCACTAACAGTGAGTTCCAGTTGAGGACCAAGCTTGCAATTTAGGTATTCAGAAGCAAAGAAACTAGTTGATAAGCTGCCTGGAACATAATAAAGGCAGTAATTTGTTATGTTCGCTAAGTTATCTGTCTGATTTATATAGCCAAAAGTCTTGAGTGCCACTGCAAAACATGTTGGCACCTCAGACACAGAATCCAATTTGGAGTTTGAAAATCCAATTCAAAACATAGAAGAGATTGATTTGAATACTGGTTAAACTGACACGTTCAGTAACTGAACTGGATTATGTAAAAGAACTTGGGAAATAGCTGAACACTGGCTTTGGAAAGAAAAATGCAGCAGTTGAGCTACCCTTTGGCTCTCAGGAGAGCTGAGCTTTATTCTCTGCCTGACTCACTGGCGTCATTTCCTCTATTTATGGCAGCTTTGATATTCCTGAAAGCACCATGCAGCATCAGCACTGTGTACAGGCAGGGGCATGAAGAAACCAGTTATATATTTCCAAACAATTTTCTAGTTGATTGGACAAGAAATTAAAGTGTTCTGTAACTATGATTTGGTTTCTGCAGAAACCTCTGTTTTTATAATTAGCTGGTTACTGTTGTGCATCTCCTAAGGATCTGGTGGCTGAAATTCCCATGTTGAGAGTCTGTCCTCAGATCTCTTGTTTCACTGCAGCAAAAATCTGGTCACTGAATAGTGATGCATGGACTTAACAGAAATACTGACAAAAGGAAATGCTCATTTGTTAAATGTACTCACAATTGTAAGAAGAGCCTTGCACTGGAGAATCAAAAGACACAAAAAAAAAAAATACTGGTTGAGCTGGCTTCACCCACTTATGGAGGGGTACTTTCGTTTTGGAGGTGATGAGAAGATTAATTATTTTGCGCAAGGTTTTGCTGTAGTTCTCCAGCAAAGGCAGGAGCAGAGAGGCCGGATCTCCAGATTTCTGACCACCTACCTCAGCCCCAGAGATGCTTTTCTAAACTGCAGCTTGCTTCTACAGAATATGCAACCCTCTTCCTTTTTTTCCCTTCTGCATTTGGTTATTCAGGAGCACATGTGAGGCATAACTTTGGACAATACTGGGTGTGCAGGCATGCTGCAGAGACACCACAACAGCGTTGTTTGTTATGGCCATAGCCTGGCCCCATTGCATCAAATGGCAAAGGTCCTGTTGGCAATCTGGCCAGAGTTTCAGTTATAAATCCCAAATTAGCATTTGTGGATGACAACATGATGTCAGAGGCGCACTACAGATTTCAGAGCTGTTGATAACATATCAAGGCTGTCACATGCCTTGGACAGAAATCAGGTGGGGCTACAGAGATGAGAACACTTAAGGAAGGTCTTCTTTCATATGCCTGTATCTGCTTGTTTTCTGTTCTTATCCTTTACTAAATTACATCTTTTATTACCTGCTCAGTGTTTTGGAAAGTAAATTACTTGCTCTCTTTTGGAAAGTAAAATATGCTTTATCTGTTTGGCTTTGCCCACATTTACTAGAGAGGAAAATCACAGATCCCTTCCCAATTCCTGTCATATTCCTACTGTCTTTAGAGACCAAGCAAATATGTTTACAAGTTATTTTTGAATTTCACTGGATACCACATCTTTAGTGGTCTTAGTATATGTTTCATTATAGAACTTTCAATAGTTACTTTTCTGTACCATATTAGAAAAACCTCTACTATGGTCCAGGAAAAAAAAAAAGTATTTGAGTGAATTAAAAAAAAAATAAGCAGCAAAAATTAATTATTATTTCCATGGTGTCCCTAGAGCATGGCCTGGTACTTGTGTCTCAGCCACTCTTACTGGATGTTGCAACCCGTGGTAGCAGCAGGAATCTTGAACCATCAGACCATCTGACCGGGTTCTGCTGGGTGACAGCCTCGGAGCAGGATTTCTACAGAGAACAGTCTGCTCCTGGCCCAAGTGTCCAGACCTGGAAACTTCCAAAATTATGGTTGGCAAGACGAAGGAGGCCTCTCTCAGTGACAGTCCAATAGATAGCGTTGTCCATCCTGTGTGTCACCTGCTGTGCTTCTGGGACATGACTTTGTTGGTCACTCAAACAGGTTCCCAAAAGGACAGTCAGGCTCAGATCAGACTGCCTGAAGAGATTGTACAGTTTCCTTTCAAGGAAGATTTCATGAGGATAAAGCCGTGAGTGAGCTGCTCTGAGCACACAGCTTGAGCCTGCTTTGGCAAGGAGGTTGCACCAAGACCTGGGTGTCTGGTTTGACTCCTCCATTAATATGTTCATGGGCAAGGGTAACTTCAAGCTTGGCTCTGACGTAAAACCCCACACCATGGTGACTGCAGGGTGGGAGGGGTGTGCTGCTGGCACACACCACTGGGCAGCAGAAGGTCCCTCAGAAGCTGCTACACGGCATGTGCCTGTGGGAACGCTGCTGTGCCCACTCCATGCCACTGGCTCATATGGCCAGTGACACCAGTCTGGGGACCCTCAACAGTGGTGTGTGCTGCAGAGGATGAAATTGGACTGGCATTTCATTTAATGTGGGGAGGTGGCCACTATAAACTCGACTCGTGTATGCTAGTAGTACGTCACCTGCTGAGAAAGCCAGCCGTAAAATAAATTGTCAGGAGTATGAGATGTATATTTTTCCTAATTGGCTTCAGTGCAATTATATCCAAAGGCCCTTTTTGCAGTCATTCACAGAGCTTAATTGCTATAGTTAAATATTACAATCTAAAAAGGCCTGGAAGGAGAGCTGATATTAGGCCAGGTTCCTGATGAATTATAATTATTGCTTTGTGTAGACGGGTGGAAAACATTTCTTATTAAATTAGTCTTGTTACATAAATTAATATTGTGTTCTGGATAAAGCAGTTCTGATTTCACAGCTAAAATATTTTTAAGAGCACCAGAATTTCACTTGGCTGGTCAAATTGTCTTTTAAAATAAATTTTCAGTAGCATCTTATAATAGGTTTCTGCATTGAAGATGTTTGGCAATGACAGAATGATTCAAGGGTTGGACAGCAAATAAAGTAAAATGCAATAAAATAAAACTCTGCAACTAGCGTAATTTCCTAGTTCTATGAGCATGGGGGATTCACAGTCTGAATGACAGAAATTCATAGCACGACTGTCACACATTTTTCTTCCTGTATTAATTTCATCTCCGTCTGAGGGTGTTTGCGAGACGTGAACTGCTAATCTAATACTCTGAAAACAGGAAAGCTCATTAGCAGCTCTAGGGAAGGGAGTGAGATGGGTGAGGAAGGTGCAGGTCATTAAAGGTTTAAAAGTAAAGGAGGTGTGAAAGTTTGAAGAAGGATTACTCCACACACAATCTGTTTGTGCTCTGTAAAAACCCTAATATTTTTGTATATCTCACATTTCTTTCTCATTAATGACACCTGCAGTGAATAAAGTAAAGAGGCGAATGGAAAGGTGTCAGCTGAAGATGTCAGGCTGCATTTCAAGGAATGGATTATAGACAGTCACTCCCCGATGACCAGCAGCTTCATGACCTAGTGCATGCAGCCAACATGTCAGGTGTTGAATGCAGACCTTTCCAACAGGCCTCATCAGACATTCTGTTTAAGTTTCCAGAGCAACTGGAGTCTGTGACTCCAACAGGATATTTTTCAAGAGCATGAAGTGGGAGATGGATGGCCACTTTCTGGCAGAAGATAGTGGGAATATTGTGTCAAGACACTCTGTATATGGAAGACCATTCCTAAAATTTTCTGCATGTATGTCCTCTGGTGTATGCAGTACATTACAGCTTACCATATATATATCAAAATTTGGCACTACTGCATCTCCCTAAACATTGCATTAATCCATCTGTCTGTCACCATGGTAACAAGGCTCCCTATTGATGACTGAAGAAGAGCTGAACCATTAAAACTAAATGTACACTGTTAAAAAAAAAATCAGTAAGCTCACTTGGAATAGCACTACAGAGACACAGGTGGTCAAAAATAGTCTTACTAATATTTTTAATGCATTATTTTAATAGATTATGTATATTATAGATCTGAAATAAAGCCTGTTATTAAAATGATCCTTAAATCTGATCTTTGCTTCTTTATATCTATTTTTATATAATCTTCTGAACTCAATATTAAAAATTGTGCACTTTTTCAGAAATTTACATGTTCAATAGTCATTCAACAGAGAGGATGGAAAGATGAAATTAATATCTTAAAAAAGCAGATTAGAAATATCATTGAATATTTTACTGCACTTTTTCTTTCTCTCTCTTTCTCTCTTGCTTCCATACTTGCAACTTTGCCAAAATAAAATCAGTAAAGTGCACGCATTCATTAAAAGATCAATGTCTAACTGAACACTGTGAGTTAGTTGGACCTGAGATTTTTTTGAGAATCACTACGGTGTGGAAACTCTGACATGAATTACTGGACTTCATAAATCATTCTTGGACAATGAATTTCCATTTTTTATTGCACTGGCGCCATGCATGCTATTAATGGTAGACTTGAGTCTCTAATTCTATTAGGCTTTAAAGAGGCCTTTGATTTTAGAGCCAAAATAGAACTTCAAGCTAACTTCTTATCTTCTTTTGTGTTCATTGGATGGTGCTTTTGGTTTTCTAGAAATGGGAGGACTAGAGAAAGAAATGGGAATACTGCATTTAAGAACACATTGTCACATTCACTGAACTGAAAGTAGAGTATTCTTGCTTATGTCAGGATTGATACCTGGTTTTAACTATGGTTTAAACTACAGCTCTGATCTTATAATAAACCCTTGGGTCAGGAGATAGCTCACAAGAGTGTTTTATCAGCCCCATGAAAAGCTGACAGGTTGGAAGGTCAGATGAGGTCATTGCTCTATATGTCTGTGCAGGGGGATGTGAAGTTTGTACAAGTGCACGTATGTTGCGTGGATGTTTGTCACACAGATTTTATTAAATCTAATGTCCCAGTGGGGAAACATGAATGGTTTGCCCTGTTACAGGGTATGTGAGCCCTTGGAGGACACGAGTATCAACTGAACCTGGAAAATCAACTTGGTAGAACCAGGAGGCACAGATGCTACTAAGCAGCCTAGAGTTTCTGATTAACATCTTACATTTAAAATGCTTTCAGCTCAGAAGAAGCCACAGAAACTTACAGGTGTGGAGGAAAGCTACTTCGCTTCCTCCTTTCTTTCCTCCTTTCCTCTTCAGGTGGGTGAAGAATTGTGATCCCTTGAACTGACAGAAAAGGGTATCCCTGTCTGATATGAAGCAGACAAGAAAGTGGCAACTGAAGAGAGCCTTCCTAGTTTCATCTTTGACAGAAAATAAAAGTATAATTCTGAACTTCATAAATGCTAGGGTTGTTACATGTATTGCTCTGGGTGGACAAACTGGTGACAAAATGATCTGACAGCAAATGTTTTTGGAGGGCATAAAAGTGGCACTTGGCCATGCAGATGATGGGCCCCTGTGATGTATGTTGTGATCTAATTTTTCTTTGTTCCAAGCAGTATATCACTACCACTGGATCCAGCAGGCCTTCCAAAACAGTGGCAGCTACAAGCACAATTCCTCAGTGTTCTTCCAGTGAGCCAAGTTGTCTCAGATTTTAAGGAGATCTTTGTTGGTCAATACAATTCATTTTGCTTTCCCAAATGTTAGAACAACAATGTAGTATGTTCCGCTGAAAGAATTAATTTTAAATAGTTTGTTATATAAAGAATAATACGGTGAAATATCATTCCGAAGGATGGAAGGAACTTTGCTTTTTTTAATTGCAAAATTATAAATTGTAGCAACTTTTTAATTAAAGCTCAAAAGAGTGTGTTAATATTCAAAATTCAAAAACCTTACCATTAAAAATTAGTATTCCCATTCTAATTATTACTGAAAAAGGAGTATGCTCTCTCAAAGAGAGCATTTTCAAAAAGAGTATTCTTATTTTCATTATTTTTAGACATCACAACATTTCTCTTTGATTTTTTAATTTTAAATGCATTTTGCAAGATCTGGACAACATCCTTTTGTCACTCAGTGAATTCCTTCCTCTCTTGAAGGAAATGTGAAAATTTCCTTTTCTTCAAAAAAGGAAAATCTATGCCATTGTAATTAAAACTTGGTTTGAATCCTCACCTAGCATGAGAGAGTTATTTCCCCCACAGCTGTATTTCTGTCTTCAAGCCATGCAGTAGTTATGTCCTCTCACTCCTGGTGTAAGAAATTTGAGTGTCTATAGAGGACTTGCTTCTGCACTGCTGGTGGCTTTGATTGCTAGTCATATACAATGGACCCTTTCTTCAAAACCTGTTCTGGCACCTTCCCCTTTTAATAGCAACTTTCACCCTGTTAAAACCCCATCCAGGGAGGAGCCACAGGGGTTCTGTCAGCCCATCAAGCAACAGAACTAGCCCAAGGTGCTTTCAGCCTTAGCATCCCTTATCTATGGTGGCCAAATCCAGTGTTTCTTTTCTGAAGTGGTCTCTGCATAGCAACACTAGATGGAGACTTAACACGTAAGTACTTGGGTTTATTTAATTCAAGGGGGTTAATTACAATGAACTCTTCTACTTGTGAGAAGTACTTAGATCTACACGTACTGTACAACATATTTTTATTTAAAGTTTTCTGCTTGCCTTTTATTTTGAGTGAGGTGTTTGAAGGCAGGTGTTTTCTTCCTTCATCTCAGATCTATGGCTGGCCTCCTGGAGAGGAATAGTAGGGAATGTGGGCTGCCTCCATCTGGCAGGGATATGGAGCAGGAACAAAGCAGTGAGATACAGTTGATCAGCCCAAAAAAGTTTGGTTTTTGTTTTTGTGTGAGCCCTTCAAGATACAGGCTTGATCACTGACCTTCAAAAAAGAGCATTTTAACTCCTCAGAGGCAGGGGAGGAGCTAATCTTACAAAGTATAAGAAGATGTAGAGCTGTACCCTTCAGGTAGGTTGGTGGAAAGAAGAGAGAAGCTGGTGTTTTTCATGAGTTTGGAAGGAGGTGGGAAAAGGAAGAAGTGGGAGGGTTGATTTTTTTTTTTTTTTTTTTTTTTTTTTTTTTTTTTTTTTTTTTTTTTTGCAACTTGCGTTTGTCTTCTTGAGGAGGTGCAAAGGAAGGAAAGAAATTAGTACCTTTTTTTTCAGAGATGAATGAAGAGAACAATTACACCCTGTAAGCAGTGGTTGGAATGAGCATTCATTAAAGTAATGCCTTTCTTGCCCTACAGACACAGGTGGTGCATGTGCAGCTATGTTGTTGCTAATACATATTTGCCTACCATCCCAAGGCTCAGAATTGTCTAGAGGCAGCAGCACTGCTGAGATAGATACAGACAGAAGGAAAGACACAATTTTACCAGGCTATTCCATACTGAAGGGTTCACCAAACCCTGCATAGAGAGATGGTGTGGGATGTATCCAGTCATAGGGATTCTCACAGAACTTGGAAAATTGACGTTCCTTGAATCCTGGCAGTTCATGTGGTCAACAAGCTGAGTGCATAGCCCTTCAGAACACAGCATGTGTGCAGCTTGGCTGGGTACAAACACTTCATCCAAGGTAAAAAAACATCAATGCCTGAAATAAATGCAAGTTCTCCAGCTTTGCAGAAACTGAGGTTCTGCAGTGGGGGACAGAGTGCCAGCTACCTACTCTGGAAGAGTACAGAGTTGACAATGACTGACATTTTTTCTCTTCAGTGTAGTTTTAAGAACTGCATAAACACATCCTGTGGGAATGTGAATCCTGTCTTTTGTTCCCAGCAATGGAGGAGTCCACGCTGGGCAAAGAGCTATGAATATTTTCAGTGTTGCTGAAGATTATGTAGGGATATAAGCTGTGGAGAATTGCTTTGAAGATCTTTACTGAAAGCAGACCCACCTTGGATTTGCTGAAGCTCATCTGTACTAGATGATGTACCATACTCCTGAATATGCATGGCTGCCCAGAATGCCAATTTGTGCTGAATGGCAGGTGCTAACTCTGAGACAGGCATCTGGCACGCAGAGAGCTTTTGATTATCTTCTGCTTGTTCCAAATACAGACCATAACATGGTGCCACAGGGAATTTTAGTCTTCAGGATGCAAAACCTCATAAGTTATGAAGTTATTGAAAAAATGTATTATATGTACGTCTACAAGTTCTTGCAAGGTATTGAGATGTGATATCTAGAGCTGGCTTACCTGGCTCAGGCAGGCTCAGGAGAGGCCTAAAATGCTATCATGATTTCTTGAGCTGTTTCACAAGGAACAGGTAGAGTGGCAGCCAGCAAGCAAAGCCAAATAACAGGAGGTGGGGTGTGTTTGTAGTGTAGGCTGCACAAAGGTGACGGATGTGTGCTGGGCTCATTCTGAGCAACGTGCTGTGGTTAGGGACGGTGGTTAGAGCAGACAATTGCTGAGCATTGTGCATAATGCATGACAGGCAGGGCTGTGGCATGCAGATACAAACAGCGTGGGATGGATTTTGCACTGAAATATGCTCTGTGAATGTGAAGAAAGGATGGAGCCAGTCCGCTAGGAAAGCCCTAGCTTTGACCTGTGTGCCAAAAGCTAGTCTGCGCCAGATGGCTTGGATGAAGAAAATCACAAAAAAAAAGGAAGTTAAATTGGGTTCTCATAAATCCCTGTGAGCTGTCCCTTCATGCCACCAGTAATTTGCTTTTTGTTAGAATTTCTCTGTGGAAGAAATCTTCCTAATTGCAGTTACCTTCAGAAGTGGGAAAAAAGCGCAAGTTTTTACAGATTATTTCCCCTCACAAGCTGTTTCTTCTGAGTATGGTGTCCCTAAAAATCCACCTGCAGTTTCTCTCTGTGGATGTCCTCTGTCCCTAGCCCTCAGCTCTGAGTAGCCACCTGAAGATTCAGCCATCAACTTTACCAAGTATTCACCATCTCTGAGGCATCAAGGCTGATGGTGTTTGCATGAAGGAATCACGCACCTCATGGAAGACTTCATTCTTCTATATGAAATCCCACTTAATAAATTTTTGCATATAAATATTTATGTTTGTATCTCGAAGTTAATTTTTTTTCCTGTTTTATTCCCTCTGGTATTCTGTATCTACACTCCTCTTAATCAAATAAAACATAGCAATTCAGAATGCCTCCAAGACTAATCTTTGCATATTATTTATTGCATGAATAATTTTCTTTAGAATTCTGAATAGTTTTCCTCGATTTGCTGGTAACAGTTTTATTGGTTTAAAATGTGATTATACTCCAGACTGCCATTTGATCAACAGAATTAGTTTATATGAATGCTAATAGATTTGCTCTAGAGTTAGGTTAAACTAACTCTGTAAAAAATCAGATTTATAAACTCATTTTCCTATTATGGTGTAAAAAGCGTATGTTCTAAAATATTGAAATAATTTAAAATATTTAAAAATATTTAAAATATTTAAATAATTCTCAGAACTTTGGTCAAAACATTCTATTGACCATACAAATAATCCCATAGCTTTTCCTATAAGCAGTTCTTGAATTTTTTTTAAGAATAATTATTGCTTAAAATAAGGTAACCTGTAATAAATCTTACAGGAAAAAATAGAAATAGATATAGTGACACCCACATGGATATATTTGAAGAAGACAAACCTCTGAGAACACTTAAAAGCGAGCCATTATGTTGATTTCAACATGGAATATGCATTTATTAAGTGAAAATCAGATTTCCATCAGAAGACGTTGTACTAGTAGCAGAAGTAATTGCTAAAACTCTGCTTCCATAAACATATACCTAGTTGGGCACACACTTCTGAGCAAAGTCCATCCATTTAAGTGTTCACAGAAATATAAGAATGATCACTAGAGTAAATACATGAACAAAAATATCAGAAAAAATGTTTTTGTTTTATGCCTCTGACCACATTTGTGTATGATCAGTATCACATTTCTGTTGATTGTCAGACTTCCTTTCTCTACTGCAGTGTTGTCAGCCATATGATTCATGAGTCATATCTAGTCTTTTGTATACAGAGCTCATTGAATATTCAGATTCCACAGAGTATAAATTACCAAGTAACTGAACTTTTTTTTTTTTTATCCTGTTTGCTGATGGGGAAGGGAAGGAATCCAGGCTTTCCAAATTTTAAATTAATTCAATCATTGCAGTGCTGCACCCCTGAGCAGCAGTCCTGGCTTACTGTCCTGAAAACAATAGCTCTGAGAGGAGTAAAATGACCTGTTCTCCCTTATTCTTTTTACTCATTGTTTTATGTTAGGAAGGTGGGAAAGAGGGATTGGTATGAAACCCAAGACCAACATTGCTGTTTGCTGAGATAAAGTATATGCAGTGAGGGAGGGCAGGTCTAGGGTAGACACAAAACCAAGTGGAAGGCAGGGAAAGAAAAGAAAGGCTCAAGAGAAAAGCAATGATGTAATTCTAAATCCTCCCCATTAATAATCCTGAATGTGACAATGGGGAGATTTTCAAAAGCAGTTAGCTCCATTTTGAGATGGCCTAGTTCAGTGTTTAATGATGCAGGTAGCCCCACTCTGGGATTCATAGAAATCTCTAATTGCCTGATTCCTCCTGGAAAACTTTTATGTGTTTTGTGTTAATGCATATAGGCACACATGATGGATGTGTTCCACTGACAGCAATGGATGGTTCTTCTGTAAATGCTCAAAATGTGTAGTCCAAAACAGTGAAACAGCCCACAACTATATTATGAAGAAGGCTTTTCTCAAAATGAGTGTCATGCTCCCACATAAGCTGGAAGGAGTCACTTTCTTGCACTCCACAGCAAAGCATAAATTCCTACTTTCCCACAGTACTGTGAGTGGGTGTTTACTGAGGCAGCAGAGAAGAGAAGGAAGAGGCACAAGGAAATACACACAGAGGGGGGCAAAAAAAGTTATATATGAGATAAACCAGAACATATTTGCAGTTATTGTTTTGTCAACCAGAAGTAAAGTTCCTTCTATAGCCTCAAGCAGGAAACAGGAAGGAAGAAGAAAACCTGTAAAAGGGATATCTTTTTAAACAGGAAATACTAGTTAAATGACACTATCAAAACATTTTTACTACGTTAACTGGTTAATTAAAATAATTGTAGTTGACAGCATCCCTTTAATTGCATGACCCTTTGTAGGTGTGTATTTTATTGTTCTTTGTTTTGTTTCCTACGGGAACAGACTTAGGCAATTGTTTAAAGTGACAGTTGGACTTCTCTTCACAGAGAATAAGTAGAAACTTGCTCAGCTGAATGGGAAAGGGAGTAGAGACTTCAAGTTTAACTATATTTTTTAAAAATTTCTAGAAAATCAATGAAGGAAAGACAAATTGATGCCAACGCTTTTTGAAGTACTTGGGCATGACATGCTACCACTCTGGGCACGTCAGGATGAGCTGGCCTATCTAACAGGCCATCACTATGGAATTCGGGATTTAAAGGTCCTGCTCTCCCTTCCTTTTCTACCTTTAAGTTGCATCTTGTGTCCTCTCATGTTTTGCCAGCTCTTGCATCCTATGGAGTGCCTCCATGAGCACATCAGGTTGAGCCTGAAATTCAGTGGCAGCCTAGACCAATCCAAGTGCTGTCTACAGTCCTACTCTCTGCCCCGTTACTTCATATACATTCAAGTTTATATAATAGATATTTTTTTAAGAGGAAAGCTCTTTCCTCTTTCACTTCCCTTTCCTTGAGCATTCTATTCCTGCCCCTCCCTTGTTGCAGTCCTTTGTCATGCTTTGTCATGTCCTTTGCCAAGTCATTTCAGCATGCTAAAGCAGCAGAAAATTAACTTGCTGAAAAAGAAATAAGTGCATGGGTTGGTTTTTTTTTTTATTTCTGCTGATATTCTTGTACCAAGACAGCTCTGCAAATCATCCAATAAGCTGTGGTGAGACTGCAAGGGAGAGGGTGGAAGGATCTGAGGAGAGGACAGAGTTAACAGCCACCCTTCACGGCTGGTTCAGGTGCAAGGAAATGTGGAGCAAGAGAGGCCTTCCTGCCTCAGTGCTGGTGAGCTGTGAGCTCTGCTCAGCACTTGCCCATCTTTTGTCACTTCACTTTCGGTCTGTGGTGGCAGCCAGCTGGCCCCTGGTCAGCCTGTGGGCAGCCTCCCCTTGGCCACAGTGCGTGGTGCTGGCGTCACGTTGGGAGCGTCACGTGGATCACGGGGCACAGCGAGGTGGCTGTGATGGGGAGATGAAATCCAGCTTGCTTCAGCCACTGCCCACACTGACACTTGTCTTTATATTAATCATGCAGAACGCAAAGAATGAGACCTGGCTCAACAGTAGGGAGTTGAAAGCAGCCAGAAAACACCCAGAAACTTAAAAGGTAAAAAGTACAGATATAGGTATGACCCACCATCATTCGTTTATTTCTCTGAAGTGCTACGTTTATTTCCCATACATATTCCTTCAAAAATACATATACATTTTTAAAAGGAAGTCCACTGAAGAAAAACAACTAGTTTGATGAAGTGGAATTAGGATATTAGAAATTTCTGTATAGTATTGACTTATTAAATAATGCTGTTCTGTATCTACAGGGCTCTTCATGGGGAAGCAAAGCATCAAACAAACTGTAATTCAGTCCTCCCTTTGTGCAGTGTACTCTACTAACACAGGATGGAAGACTAAGGAAAATTATTTCCTGGCCCCAGTGAGGGAACTTTTGATGTGACTGGTAACACCAGAAAATGTGGGGGTTTTCCTCATGTAACTGTACTTTCTTGGCCCTTTCTTTTGGCTGACTCATGTTCAGTGTCAGCTTCACAGAATGAAAGATTTTTTTTTCCTTCAGTCAATTTAGAACAAGACAAAATGTTCAATAGGCCTAATGCTGATAACTTCAAACAATGCTCATCTTTATTTTTTCAATTGAAACTGTAAGATTTGGAGGCAGTCTACCTTCATCTTTGGACACAGTCACTGATCAGGGAAGCATGGCCAATTCCAAAAACTTCTGGATTTTAACTGCATTTTAAGGAGAGTTCTCATTTTACTCTGCTGAAATAAATTTAAATATCCATAGATTCTGATTTCTATGATCAATGATGATGTTTTTGATAGAAATCAGTTGATACCAACTTGTATGGTAGAAGGCCAAAGTCAGAAGTTGAAAAACCACCAAAATATTCCAGACTTTATATGATTAGGCAATTTCATATTTTTAACTTACAAACAACTGTGTTTCTAATGCTTCAAAACAGGATTAAAAAAAGCCACCACGAACAAGAGATTTGGTTTCAACATGAAGTGGACAAATGTAAATACAAATTTGATTCTGGTCCCCAGAACTTGTCATGAAAAAGCTCTCACCATGCAAAAGCTCATCTTGCCTTCTAAACTCACCCACTGCAAAGAAGCAATATATGTTACATTTTGTTAGAAGGCTGGACAATAAACTACAGTCATCTTGGTCTTTCAAAAGCAAGATTTAAGAGATACTTAACTTTTTGGACCTTTTTCAGTTGATCACATTGTTGAAGAAAAAATCCTATTTTTTTATTCTTTAGAAAGATTGTGGTGTGCATTCTCACTCTCGGTTCCTGCCAACTCCTATGAAAAATAATATTTCTAGTTTGCACAAAACCTTTTTCAAGGAAATTAAGCATTTTCACAAAATGAATAGTTGGTAAAACTCTAAAATGATGGCAGGAAGAGATGACTTCTGAAAAACAGCACAGAAAAAGGAGAGAAATATTTGGTCAAAAAAACAGGTATATTATAGAAAACTCTTGGGATTATTTGCACTTAACATTGTAAACTGGCATGTATGATGTACTGCAGCATTCAGCAAGTATGGAATGTGTAAGACACTGTCAGTGTCTTGCATGGCAGTGGTATTACCACTACTTTGTTTGAATTTTTTTCATTTATGTTTCAAAATTAATTGTGAAAAGTGTCTAAAATGTGCCTAGAAAATGTGTCCACAGCAGTGCCTAACTTATTTCCATCTGTAAGAATAACAGGACTTCCAGTTCAATATTTGACACTTCAAGTATTTTAGATATTTGTTTATATAATCCCCCATTTTTGATTGGAAGCAAAAAGAAATTTGGCGGTATTGGATATATGGTGTACAGAGACCTTATGTCCAAAATGCTGCAGTTTGCTAGTTTGTGTTCATTTAACCACTTAAACACTTTTCCTGATACTGCTTCCAACACATTGAAGCAGATTCTGTTATGAAGTATGGTAACAGATATTCTACATATGTAAGGTGACGTGTCATCAGAGCAAATTAGCTTCCCTGTTGTTTCAAGACTTGCCCTTGTGACACCTCCGCCCTGTAGACAGAGTAAGAGACAGGAATTTTCAGCAGCAAGAGCTTTTTCATTAGCATTTGCCCAAGAGAAAGCTAGTCTCTCTTGGTTTTTTTTAAGCTAGGTGACATTGCTGCATCATATTCAACTTTTGCATGAAATCAACCTGAGTCACAACTAAGAAATCAGAAGAGTACATACTGCAACACACGAACCTGCAAAGTTTTATGAAAGGAGAATATCTGTCCTACCTGCTGTAAGATTTCAACTATTTAGTGCCTCAAACCAATTTTCATTAATGTGAATAAACAATAAATACTTTGAGTAATATTGAATTGTGTGAAATATTACTATATTTAGTGCTTTTTGTAGGGGAGTTTTCAAATTGTTTTGAAAAAAACTTCAAGAGGTACTAATATAAAAGATAGTTTTAATACTTTAAATTCCAATGCAATACTAGTACTGATTAGGGACTAAAATAGGCTATTGTGAAAAGTACAATGTGTAGGACTGGATGATCCCGGTAGGATCAAAATAGATTCACTATTGAAAATAGAAGTGTGTTTCTTCTCTGAGTTTGACTTTTAGAATTATTTTTCCCAGCACTCCTCAAATTCTTTTATGTATTTCTCTCAGTTTGTATGCCTGAGGTTCACTTCTCAACTACAGCATCTCAAAACCCAAGGAAAGACAGTGGCATAAGACAGCGGCTTGAATGAGGCGCTGGTATTGTTTACAAGTGTTTTGCTTTTGAAGAGTGTTTCTGAAATTAGCCTGAGTGCTACCTGTGAAGATAAGCCAACAATGACTGTTTTGCAGAAACCATTTGCTCTATTTGTGAATGTCTAAAATATTCCATAATCTCAGGAGAGAACAGTGCCATTTGACATGATACAGTCATTAATATTGTCAAAGCACTGAAAACAGAGCTCCAGCAATATGCTAATAGAAACCTGATGAAGACTAAAAATGCTTGTCAGTGAACCAAAAAAATCTGTCAGCAGCCTTCTGAATACATAGGCACTGTATTCATTTAGAAAGAAAGGAAAAGTTATTAGCTGTTTATAAAGACCATTTCAAAGAATAAAAAACGCTGTGATATCTAAGTTATGAGATTGCAGGCGAACTGTTGACAACAGGCACTACAAGAGGAGGAGGAGATGGGAAGGAATAATGTGGCAGCATCTATTACATGTGTGGAAAAAGGATGCCAATGCATTTTCATGAGAGATGATATCAGAAACTATTTTTACATCCTGCTGCAAAAGGATGCAGCACTTCTTTACACCTTGGAGAGGAAGACACCCCCCCATATTTTTCCCATGTATCATGCCAAAATTATTTCTGTGTATCAATAAAATGGATTGTAGAATCACCAGGAGAGTGTCTACCAGGCTACTCTGTGTAATTTGGTTACCAAAGTAATTCATTTCCTCCAAGGAAGGGGAAGTTTTCCAGCGCTGGTCAGACTGTTCCACCGTCCCTTTGTTATCAGGCACTGTTTATGGATAAAGAATTAGCTTATTGTATTAAAGGGATAAATATTCCATTTCAAAATGAAATTATGGAAACAGAAAACACATTGCCTGAGAACTCAGCTGCATTCCTACGTGTTTTTGCTGTCTCTCCTAGGACAACATTCAGCCATGAGAGATGCAGGCGATTGTAATCAATTTTTTTTTCTCAACTCTTTTAAAAGTTTGCTGGTTTGCTTTTGGCTTTTCTGAACTGTATTGATTCCTACTGCATGTCCCAAACTAGTCCATTCTCTATAGCTTACACAGCTGTGCTAGTAAATTGCAAAACTGTTAAAGATGAATCAAAATGAATCTTTGTTAGCACTGATTTATGCCTGCTTACCCATTGCAGATCATAAAATTATAGAATCATTTAGTTTGGAAAAGACCTTTAAGATCACTGAGTTTAACTGTAAACCTGACATGGCCAAATCCGCCGTGTCCCAGAGCACCACATCTAAAGTCTTAAATATCTCCAGGGGTAGTGATTCCATCACTTCCCTGGGCAGCCTGTTCCAATGCTTGACTATACTTCTAGTGTAGAAATTTTTCCTATTATCCAATCTAAACCTTCCCCAGCACAACTTGAGGCCATTTCCTTTTGTCCTGTTTCTCGTTATTTAGGAGAAAAGACTGACCCCACCTGGCTACAACCTCCTTTCAGGTAGTTATAGAGAGCAGTGAACTCTCCCCAGGCCCCCTTTTCTCCAGGCTAAACAATTCCAGCTCCTTCAATTGCTCGTCATAAGGTGCTCCAGACCTGTCACCACCTTCATAGCTCTTCTTTGGATGCATATGGAGAAGGTACTAGGCAGAAACAACAGCAAGCAGCTCTGAGAATGGTTCTGCCTTAACTGTGGGAAGCCTCCCTGTGCTTTCTGCAAGCACCCCTGCCACCAGTGCCCACGTGAGAAGGGCTTGGTGCAGGATGGCATTTATAGGAAAACTCTCCCTTTATGGCTCATACCTTTCTGGGATGTGCAGTCAGGACACAGTGAAGGTCTGTATGAACATGTTGGTGTTGGTGGACAAACATTGTACTTCCAGCAATGTGCCTACATGGAAAAGAACGCCAGTGGCCATCCTGGCCTATATCAGGAACAGTGTGGCCAGCAGCACCAGGGAGGTCATTCTTCCCTTGTACTTGGCACTGGGGGGTGTACACACACTTGAATGCTGTGTCCCGTCCTGGGCCCCCCAGTTTAGGAAGGATGCTGAGATTCAGGAGTGTGTCTGGATAAGGGCAACAAGGCAGGGGAAGGGTCTGGAACACTAGTCCTAGGAGTTGTGGCTGAGGGAGCTAGAGTTGTTTAGCCTGAAAACAGGAGGCTCAGGGGAGACCGTATCACTCTCTACAACTGAAAGGAGGTCCTAGACAGATGGAGGTTGGTCTCTCCTCTCAGGCAACCAGCAATAGGATACGAGGACACTGTCTTAAGCTGCCCCAAGGGGAGTTTAGGTTGGACATTGAGAAGAAGCTCTTCACAGAAAGGGTGACTGAACATTGGAATGGGCTGCCCACGGAGGTGGTAGAGTCAACATCCCTAGAAGCGTTTTTAAGGTAAGACTGGATGTGGCACTTAGTGCCATAGTCTAGTTGACGAGATGGTGTTATTTCATAGTTTGGACGCGATTATCTCAAAGGTCTTTTCCCACCTAGCTGACTCTGTGATTCCAGCAGCATAACAGAGCATGTGGATGCCGCCGGTGGAGCAGTGAAGCACCGGCATGCAGGAGAAGCAGGGACAGCCCCGCGCTGGCCCAGCACCGCTACAGTCGAGCACTTTGGGCAGGTGGGACAGGAACCACCCCTAAGGTATACCGGGTGACCACGAACGCGGGGGGCCGCGTGGCTCCCGACGGGATGGATCAGGGGTTCCAGCGCCGTCTTTCCGGCCGGACTGAAAGACAAACCCGGACACAGTCCTCCGCCGTGGAGGAGGGCACGTAGGGCTGCCCGGGGAAACCGAGGCCGTGCATCGGGCCACGGACGCGGGGCACGGCAAGGCCAGGCCGGGCAGAGTCTCCGCCCGCCGAGAGCCGCTGGGGCAGCCCGGCCCGGCCCGGCCCGGCCCCGCCGCGCCAGGGCGGCTCGGAAGGCATGCTGGGGCTTGTAGTCCCTCGCGAAGCCGTTCCGCCTCCGGCTGCAAAACTACAACTGAGCGAAACTACAACTCCCGGCGGGCGGAGGGGCGTGTCTCGAGCGCCGTGTCCGAGACCGCACGGGGCGGGGACGAGTCCTGCTAGGTCGGGCCGCGCGGGTGGGGCTTCTCCGTGCTCATCGTCCGCTGGCGGGACTCGCTCGGCCCGGCAGCGGGAGCGGGGCAGGACGCGGCTGCCGCCCGGGGCTGGCGGCACGCACCGCTCGCGATTCAGCGGAGCGTGGGTCGGGGACGGCTCGGCTGAGCGGGAGGCGGCGGCAGTGGGAGCGGGGCTCCAGCGCGGACAGCCGCTGCCCGCCTCGCTGCCCTGCCGCTTCCAGCCCGGCCGGCGGGCGGCTGCCTGCGGGGAGGTAGCGATGGAGCGGAGTTAGTGCAGTCACCGCGCTCCAGTGGCCGGGGAGAGGGCCGGGCCGGGCGGGCTGGTGCGTGGGACCTGCTGCCCTGTCGCCGAGAAGCGGCTGAGTGACCGACCGGCCGAGGGCGGCGGAGGGTGCGCGCCTGTGTGGTCCCGTCCCCCGCCGGCTCCTCCCGCGGGCGGGCGGGCGGGCGGGCGGCCGGCGCTGCGGTGGTTACCGCCTCCCCCTGAAAATGAAGAGGTGGTGGCAGCTGCTGCTTCGGGGTCTGGCTGCCGGGGGGAAAGCTGGATAGAGGCTCGTAAAGAAGGGTGAAGAGAAACTCGCTGCTCTCTGGTTCGCGAAGGGGGAAGCCGGGCGTTTTTCTCCCCTTGCTCCGGGGCCAGAGCACAGCGAAGCCAGGGACGCCGGCGGGGAGCCGCTCCCGTGCGCCGGGGGAGGGGGCGGGATGCGGGGGGGGCCCCGGCACCGCCGCGGGCCGTGGGCGAGAGCCTGCGGCGGGGCGGGGTGCGAGCGGCCGCGGCGGCGCTGAGCCGGGCGGCGAGGATGGTGCGGGGAGGGAGAAGTCCTGGCACAGATCTAGCGGCGGCGAAGCCTCCCCGTCCCCTGCGTCCCAACCTCCCTCCCGCGGGGCCGAGGCGCTGGGGAGCATGAGGCGGCGGCGGGGACCTGTTGTGTAGGGAGAGGCGCGGGCAGGGAGGATGAGGAGGAGCCGCTTCCGAGGCGCTGGTGTCTGTCGGCGACCGGCCGTGCCCCGGGCTGCCGCGGGCTCGGGAGAATCCCTTCCTGTGGAGTGGTGACAGGGGAGCCCTGCGCCCCGGGGTCTGCGCGGAGCGGCGGCCGCTTCCCGCTGGACTGTGGCTTCAGGAAGAGGAGAGCTTCAAGTGTTCTTCGGAAGCTGGAGTTGCAGCCTGGTTCCTTACTTGCCTTTTTTCTTTTTCTTTTTTTTTTCTTTTTTTTTTTCCTCCCCTCCCCCTTAATGATTTGTTTCGCGTGTCTCTCGAGGGAACGTCTTAGGAATGGTCATTTTTAGCAGTGGAATCTGCTGCGCAAAGGAGGATTATAACAAATCTCTATGAATGATAGACTCGATTGCTAAACCTTGCCTTGGCCAACCTTCTGACCCTCGGAGAAAACTCTCAGGGTGTGCGTGGGAAGGAAAAAACCTTCCCATTTGAAAATAAACTTGATAAAAAAAGACTTGATTTTTTTTTTTTGAGAGCCTAGCTGATTTGTAATGACTTTTTTTTTTTTTCTTTTTGTCCTGTTTTGTGATAAGTTGTTTTTAAAAGGATTGTCCTACGTGGTTATTTTGTAACTGGTGGAGGAAGGAAGGATTCCTCTCAAGCGTTTCTGATATGACAGCTTTGGTTTCTGAAGAGTTAAGTGGTGTTTGCATGATACACCTATTGCTAATCTGGTAGCAGAGTTTTCATCGTTTTATTTGCTTTTTTTATTAACTGGGGCTGGTGGAGAGGGCTCTCTTGGCCAGAAGAATATTTGCACATATATATTTGTATATATTTTTGGTGGGGTTCTCCCCACATTTTACTCTTTCTTGATGACTCCTGGAGGTGGTAGTGGGCCCATGAAAGACTGTGAATACAGTCAGATCAGCACACACAGCTCTTCGTCTCCCATGGAGTCTCCCCATAAGAAAAAGAAATCAGTTCCCAAGAGAAAATGGGAGGTTTTTCCTGGAAGAAACAAATTCTTCTGCAATGGGAGGATCATGATGGCACGACAGACTGGAGTCTTCTACCTGACTCTTGTTCTCATCTTGGTCACCAGTGGACTCTTTTTTGCATTTGAGTAAGTGACTTTAAAGTCTTCATATATTTCTGCTCTTCCTCTAGTTATTTATTTTCTGGCTGAAAGCAAAATTCACATTTTTATTTAGGAGAGAAGGCTGACTGAACTCCACTAATGTTGATTTATGTAATTGAAAATATGATCTGATAAGATGCTGAGGGGTTCACATTACAGTAGTTTGGGTTGTCATACTCTGTGGAAAACTAATGAGAATGAAGGTTGAAGTTGCTTTTATACCACAGGTTTCCAGCTCTTGCTGGTATTGAAAGAGGAGTGTAAAGCAGCAGGTTTGGGGTGACCAGGAAATGATGAAGCTCCTCGTCTGTCAATTACTCTGAGAATCAAAACTGGCCCATGCAAAAATACTGACTCTTTGTCACAGAACTGAGTGCAAGAAAAGCAGTATTTTTTCATTAGTTTATGGATCAGGCTTTTTTTTTTTTCTCTTGATATCGTTTTAATGGCTTGTAGTTGAGAGTTCGAAGTGAGGAGAAAAAAGCTGTACATTTTTGCATGTACCTAGCTTTCCACCACTAGGTAACAGCATTACTTTCTCTTTGTGATAAATTGTATGCGAGTTCAGTCTTAGTTTAAGCTACATTTGCCTTGGAGGTTTGGACTGTATTTTTTTTAAGTAAGCTTCTGGCATCCTTCTAGGGCCTTTTTCTGTGTAACTCTGGAGTCCTTTTCATCTGTATAAAGTGAACACACAGTGACAGCAAATCAAATATACTGATTTTTGCACTTCTGTTGTAGCATGGCAGTAAATAATTAGGTGCATGATGTGAGCAATATAGTGTAACTTTTATTTACTTACTTTTATTTAGGAACCAAGTACAAAGAAGTTTACACTGCTAAAACACTTCCTATAAGAATAATTGAGTTATCTTAAAGGGTTGATGCTCCTTTACCTGCTCTGAATTACTGTAGTTTGACTTGTGGCAGGAAAATATCTTCAAATTACTTTTTTTCTGCAATAAGAACTGTTATTTATAACCAATCTTCAATGCTGCCTCCAGAAATTGTTTTGCTAAGCAGTAGAGTTGAAAACCAAAGGTCGTTCATTACTTGGTGTCTTCAAGCAAGAAGATAGGGACATCAACAAACCCTAAATTGTACCTGTTAAATGCAGATCATCTTAACAATAGTGGTAGCAGTAAAGAAAGTAAAAATGCTCAGCAGGTGCTTAACCAGTGGCTAAGTGTGAGCTCAGTAGATGAATTGTCATTAGTGAGCTCCCGGTTACTTTAGAGGGGTTTATTAAATGTAAATCTTCTGCAGGCATTATGAAGCTGCTTGAGTATCATTTGAGTAGTTGAAATAACACTGCAAGTGTGTTTACTTTCTTGGTTTTAAACTGGTATTAAAGGTGTAACCTGATAGTATTGCATTAGGACTGGGTGCTACTCTATTCTGTTTGCCATGATTAAGCTTTTGGAAAGCTTTTCAATGTGGGCTGACACTTTTATCTGTGTGCAGTCTCATCACCTTCAGCACAGCCTCTGAAGCCTGCTGGACTTCCTGCAGAGGCTGGAATGTAAATGTAGGGTTGAAAGTATAATGTTTTATAATCAGGATTGTAAAACTGATTTATTAACCCACTACTTGCAATTTATTTATATGTTTTAACACTTTGATCTTTCAGAGATAAATTTTCTTTGCAACTGCATGATTCAGAGCTGCTAAAGGAGGATGAGCTGCTAGCTGCTCATCACCTTCTGATTTCATCACTACTGTGAGCTACATGCTCTACCAGAGTTGAATTCTGCAACTTTCATCATGTCTTTGAGAATATTTGCAGTCTAACCATATGTGATTGACAAGATTTTTAGTCAAGGATTTTCATATATAGTTGGTGCTTATTCTTACTGACATTCTTGAAGCAGGGAGGAATCTTGGGCTTTATATAATAGAACTGTATAAATTCTGTGTGTGTGTACTGGTCTTGAGTCATTCTTGTATCACTTGCACTCTTCTAAGGAAAATCAAAGAAGAGGGTGGCAATAGTATTTAATTTTTATAATGATAAGATAGATTTTAGTCTTTAGAAAGCACTTGCATCGAAAAATTACTACTCATCCTCTGAAGGCTAATAAAACCCAGATCCTGAGACTGTGAGAATGATGTTCAGTACCTCTGTAATGGTTAAACTGCAGAGGATTGTTAATGTTAGAAAAGAGGGGAGTCTCTTATTGAAGGGAGTTTCTAGCAGTTTCTGCTTGTGTCTGGTCCTAGTAGTGGGAAGTTACTATTTATCAGTGAGAGCATCTTGAGTGTCGCTCCCATTATTGGCTGGTTTGATTATGGTGTTCCTCATTAACCAGCTATTTATTGACTATGACAGAAATGGCTTTCAATCCTTTGTGTACCTGTGGAGAAAAGTGGTTTTTAAATGAACATGTGCCTTATGTGTCTGAAATGTAAGGTCAGACTGCCATTGGAGTGGAAGGTACCCTGTATGTTCTTGGAAGTATTTGTTCTTTTTTGCTACAATGGAAATAAATTCTTTTGTTCCCTTTGGTTTTGGAAACTTGAAAATGGGTTCTCATGGTTCAAGTGATTCCCTGGTTACAGACTGGGAAGGAGGGGAGTAGGAAAGATTATTTGACGACTAATTCCTTGGAAAGCATCATGCTAACACAAACAGTTGTCCTTTATACTTTGGCTTTGTTTGTTCCTTCAGTGTAATTTCCCTCCCTTCTGTTTTACTCTTGACATCCATACATCCAGAAGTGTATCTCATGTGCTTTGGAATACTCTCCAGGGAAGAAATGCATTTCTTGGAGTCAACAAATCCTATGTCTCCAAAAGCAAACATATGTCACGCATCTTGACCTGTATAGCTTTTGACATTGAGTCATGCCTTTGTGATCTTTGTTTCTTTATATTTATGCTTCTGTACTTTTTTTCCTTCCTACTTTCTCCAGCTCCTCCTTTCAGCTGGTTTTATTCCTTTCTCTATGTTGACTTTTATCTCTTATGTACTCGAAGTGCATCACCCCTTCTTCCTTTTATCATTTCACTGTTCTTTTTCATTTTCAAAGAGATAAGCCAGAATTTGCTTAAAAGAAAAACAACAAACCATGAGTTTTCAAGCAGGTAAAATATTTATAAGAAGTCTTGCTTCCCTCCCTTTCCAATGGAAGAGAATGCAAATAACAGGCAGTTTTATTTCTGTAACTTGTTTATTAAATGTAACATGAATCATTGAAAGCACTTTTGGGTCCTAAGAGGGATGCTGTGCTGAGTTGTTCTTAAAAACTACCTATTTTAAATTGCTCAAGATGAGACACCACAAATTACTGTATTTGTCCTTGAAATTTGGGTATGTTACTTTACCTTGAAACTTTTTTATAACCCTGATACTGAGTTATTTAGGTGTTTTTATCTTTTTTTCTTGTAAATTTGGCCTTGTGTTGCATTTTGGAAGAAACCTTTGCCTTGCACCGGTACACAAACGTGTATATTTATCCAAACTAATTAGCACTCATTTATCAAGGTAGCTGCATTTAAAGCGTAGAAAACAGATTTCTCTCCACAGAGCAAAGATAACATCTGTGACTGTAGGGCCAATATGTTGCTGTGTGTAGCCAGTTGAACCATTGTATTTTATGTATGTGAAGTCCTCTATTTGTGCAATAGAGGCAGAACTAATATTCTTCATACTTACTGCACTTAGCTAAGTATACATATTCCAAAGAAATAAGAGCCCTTTATGCTCATGGTCGTTTGGGGTTCTGCTTCTGTAGGTTACAGGAAGGCAAAATGGAGGCTGAATGACATATTTAACACAGTAGGATTTGTGAAACAAACGTATTGTTGTTAAATGGCAAATCTCATGTGGATGCACAAGATCACGAGTTCCAGAATGGTGGCTGATGACCCCGGCTTCGTTGCTGCTGTGAGTTGCCTCTGAGTGCTCCCTTTGCTCTCGGGCCTCGCTGGGCAGGTGGCAGGAAGGAACATGTCTGCACCTGAGCTGCTTCGGCTCAGGCAGGCAAATTAAACTTCCCATAAAACTGGGTTTAAGCAAAGATTCCGACTGAAGTTTAAGCAAAGATTTCGACTGAACTGAATCGACTCAGGCACAGTCATGTTTTCTTCTGTCAACTTATTTGCAGGGTGAGTGGCTCTGGGAGAAGGTTGAAGCAGATGGTAGGATGCTGGAAGGGCTGAAGCAGTGCAGCTTTTTTCTCTGTAAATGTGAATCAGAGCCCTATCACTTCTGATACCATTTGACGCTTGCACTGATTCAGCAAGCTGTAGGGTTTTTTAGTTTGTTTGTTTTGAGCTAACACTTGATTTTTTTTAATTTTTTTTTTTTTTGTGAGCATTTGTGTAATTGCAAAAGATGTATGCTGGAAAATTATTTAAACAGAGGCTGTTTATGTGTGTACGTGTGTACAAACCATTGATTTCTATGCTCTCGCAGTTGCTGGCAACCTGCTCTGTGCCTGCCACTCTGAAAACCAGTGTGACTGGAGGACATTCATGAGTCACACTTTCTGGTGCTGTGTGGGGATTGTTCAATATTGAACCTCTGTGGCGAAGTGGTGTGACTTGCTGCTCACTGCAGCAAACCTCTGTGTGTAAACACTGATGTCAGTAAGCTGGGCATTTGCACTGTGGTATCAACAACCCTTCTCATCTTATGGCAAGTGTTTTCTGCTCTTGCGAGAGGTGGTTTCTTAGATAGATGGTATGCCAAGTAGGTGGAATGTTCATCTAATAACCTTTATCTTTGTTCCTCTGCTCTTAAGTAAGTTACTTGTGTCTCTTGATGACCCATGTCCTTAAACTATTAGTTCCTTAGAAGAAAGTGCAACCAATCCAACTGTTAAAGGCTGCTCTAAACTTACAGAGCATTTCCATTTGAAGATGTCAAAATGGATTTTAAAGCAAAAATCATACATAAACTAAAATTATTATTCAACGAGAGAACTGCATCCTGTTCTACGTGGAAGGCAGTCACTGCTAATTGTGCATGGTGACATAGGTGAGTGCAGTGTTGAGTAGGTGTACTTTTCTCCATTTTTCCTTGTTGCTTTTTGGGTTTTTTTAAACCTGTCATTAAAATTAAACCAGAGGAATATTTCTGTTCCTTATTTTGTCATATTATGCATCTCTGATAACTTAGTGAAAAAGACATGGAATACAGTAAGTCTAATCCTTAGGGTTTGCACTTTGTATTGAGCAGATGATACTGCCAATTTCTAAGGGACCGTATGCATTCCAAGCAGAATGTTTTTTCTTTGCATTTAATTGCCTTGAAAATGTTAGCTGTCAGAATCAAATATCACTCATGTACTAAATATGTCTAATACTTTTTTCTCGATGAGGGACTTTCCTTCATTACAAGAGAGTTTGCTTAATCTCCTAAGATTCTCAGTGATCTGAGCAAGTATGTTTGCTGAAGTTTCCCCCTGGCCAAAAGAGAGTAGTTCTGTACTACTGTATCTCAAAGGTAGCATGTCTCTGAGCAGGTATGTCAGTATAAATTTGTAAACCTGCTTTGAATGAATTATATAAATGGAAATCCTTCTGCCCAGAAATTAACTAATGGCATTTGTTATTAGGTCATGCACTTCTGTTTTTCAAGGCTAGGTCATGGAAATGGACAGTGATTAAATGTTTCATTTTTCAGAGTAAAATTCTGTGAGGATAACGGAAGGATAACCTCTCGTGTTTTTAGAAGTTGTGTCTTTCTACTTCCTCTGAAACTGCAGAAGCTTTTAATGGTTTTGTAGCACTAACCTGCTTTCGAACTTCCAAAACAGCTGTTAAACGGCTTTTTTTCTTTCTTTATGAGGGTGTTTGGCTTGTTGGGTTTTGGTGGTTTTGTTTTGGTTTTGTTTTGGCTGGGGATTTTTTTTTTTTTTATTTTGTATTCAGCTTAGTTGATGGTCTATCTCCTGTGGCATGGAGAAGTTTTGAACTCTTTTTTAAATTTTTGTAGTTATGTTTCTGTCTTTTCTTTGTGGAGGTGCAGGGAAATGAAATTAGGGACTATAGTGATATAATGGATTGTCAGCTCCTGGGATATTGGCTTCTCAGATACTATGTCATTTGGGGACCTTGAGGAAATCATTGTGTAGCTTTGGATCATGAATACATATGCATCTTCAGAGTGAAATGCAAACATGAGCAGTCAACTTTGCCTGATGCCACCCCAACCCTTAGGAAATTCCATCACTGCTGGCTGGTGAGTGATTTCTAGGCTCACCATAAGTGTTACAGATAGGTGTAAATCCTTACCTGGAATATTTTATATTCATTCAAGAGAAGGGAGAAAAAATGTAACTTTAATAATTTAGTTGTACTTACATATCTATGTATGCGCGTGTATATATGTATGTATCTTCAAATGTTTGCAAATGCTGATGGCTAATACTTCTCTATATCTTGAATCTCCAGAATAGTAATTTTGAGTTGTAGTCTTGTGAGAGTTGTTTGATAAAATCTTATCTTAATTTATCACTCAAGAGTTTGAGGTTTCTGTGGTGGATATCTGCATATTATGCCTGTTTTATTTTGTCCCTCCCTGCGCAGGTGCTCTTGTCCCTTTGAATGAATGAATGTGTGTTAAAGGTATAAAATGCATTTTTGGAGACTGGTGTAAATAATTATTATGTTAAATGTTAAATAACTTTACGCTATTGAAATCTCTATCTGTTTTTCTTGGAAGACTGGTATTGTCATGTGACTATCTGAAAGTCTTCTTGTATCAACTCTACAGAAATTTTCATTTGTGTTTTAAAGGAAAGATGGTCTTTTTCAGCTGTTTTTTCAAGTTAGTTTGTCAGAAATCATTTTATATGTTTAGGTTCATGTAAAGTATTCTTTTCATTCATGTTGAAAATTGGACTAATTATGCAAAAAATACCTTTCTTGATACATGATTTAATTTCTGTCATAGCTGTCGTGTTGCATTATTGTTTTGTAAATGGCATTTCATACAAAACAAAGTATCTCAGTGGATCTGGCTGACCAAGAAATTATCTTCTGGGTGTTGGCAGGGAGAAGGCTGTAAAAAAATACTGCATTAAAAAGTATGTGGGTTTTTTATAGATTTTAACACCTAAGTTTTCTTTCTAATAGTTAAAAACCCCAGCAAAATAAAGTTTCTAATGGAAGAGGTCTCTACGTTTTAGTGCAGCATTGCGCTGCTGACTGTAGCACTCAAACACTAATTACTGAGAAAGTGAAAATTGCTGCAGAAGAGGAGAAAACTGGGAATATTTTTAATTTTCTAAGCTGCATGTGTGTTTCAAAATGGCTCAGTCAAAAAACCCTACAACACTAACTTAAAATACTTCAACATTTTGAAAAAATGCTTAAAAAGTTGAACAGTTTTATCTAGGAAATTTTTCTTACCCTGATAGGTGATTCTTGCGAGTGAGGTTGTTGTAGCTGATGATCACTCCAGGTCCAGGCTGCTGGTAAATGTTTGCACATAGCAGGGCAGTTTATCTTTCATGTTACAAAGTTGATGGAGAAAGCAGGAAAATCCCCTGAAGTTAGCTGAAAGTACCAAAAGTTTATTAAACTTCATATAATTACAGCCCATTTGTTTTTCAGAACTTGATACAAAACCGTAAAGTGAATAAATTTTTTACAAATCAAAGAAAGAGATAAATCTAGACATCAAGATGAAGCTTATATGTAATAGCCCCAAATAAAATTCTGTTTATATTTCTCATGTTGTAGAAGTACTAAATGATACTAACGTAAAACATAAGGAAGGATGCTCAGGTTTGTTTCTAGGTTTCATTTTTGGGCAACACACGCCCTGTCTGTTGTTTCTGTTTGTATTTGAGCTCTTGTTCATACTGCAGTGAATAGGCAAAGGGAGCATTGCATTTGCAAAGCCTGACCATGAGCTTTCTGCAGTGTGCATCAGTGGAACTCTTACCCAAATGGATCCTAGAACTTCAACTAGTAGGTTGACAGTGTGCTGTAGTGCTATATGATTGTATATGATTATACAATTCTGTTTATGATCACTTCCATTTCACCAGTATCCATAGGGTTTATTCTCATTATTGTGGGTTGGTGCCTAATGAGGTCTCACATAATGAGCTTGGCTAATGAGATCACAGCTGGTTTTGTTTTATGTTTTTCCACCCCTGCTGTCCCCTGAAGTTGCTTACTGCAATAAATACTGGCAGTGTGCATTTGTTTTGGTACATACGCAGTCAGTTCAGCTGCTTCTATAAATTTTACTCTTATTTAAAAAAATTATGAAACATATCAAATAGAATACTGGAAATCAAATTGAAAACAGAGAACTCAGAAGCTGATGTACATAAAATCTGAAGTTTGTAAATTTCTTGTTATAGTTTATGTGCAAGATAACATTTTTACACTGTCTCTGTTGAATGGATCTATGAAATTAGTTTGAAGGCTTTAGTATGCATTTCTTGTACATGTGATCAATATATATCAGCTCTTAAGAGCAAGGAACAGATTAGAATTTGTTAGTATTTTAACGTAAATACTTAGCATAATACTACACATTATGAATGTAGATCGAAAACATGGTCAGCAGGTGGAAGCTTCCTCTTCTGCCCACCTTGCAAAAGGAGTACCAATACAAAATTTCCATGATTTTGATAAATTTTGTATCCTCTCTTTTTTGAGCTGTATATCAGGAACTTGCAGTCCTGGTCTTGCGTGTCCATTACACTTATGAGATACCCCACTGGTTATGAATGCCATGATTCTGGGCATAGAAGCGTCAGACCAGCCTGTTCCTAAATTTTGCTGGCGTGCTTGTTTGTGCACAGGGTGTGGTTTTTCATGGCACATCTATGCATGTTCCTTAGTAAACATTTTTGTTAGCAAAAAGGATTTTCTAGCGTTCAGTTAGCATATGGAAGAGTTATAATTGTTCCTTATTTGGAACTGTGTGGAGCAGTTAAAAGTACTACAAAGAAAAGTAAAAGCTAGAATAGCTGTGACTTGTCCCTCATCAGCGTCGCAACTCATTAATAAGCTTGCTTCTTGTGAGTGTGGTTTTCTTAGAGCTGAAGCTGAAGCTCGAAGTGCTTCTATATGAGGAAAAAATAAAAATTTTAAGATACTTTTATTGTATAACAGGATTTGAACTCGTTCCAGGGCTGAGAGGCACTGGGAATGGGAACCGCAAGTAAACTCTACCATTAGTCAGGGTAGATGGGTTCATTAAGTGTACTGCATGGTGTCATACCAAAGGTTGGAGTGCCCTGTTAAAAGCATATTCACTTCTGATTTGCTTTGGTGCATTAGTTTGGAGAAGAGAAAACTCATGGGGGAATTCTGTTTAATTAGTACCTGACTGGGGAGAGGGAATGAGAAAAAAGAGCCTTGGACCCTTCTCTGTTGTGTTTAATGACAAGACACTAAATAAATTGCCATTAGAACAGGAGAAAAAAGGTCGGGGTTTTTGTTTTTTCCTTTTTTAATTTTTTAGTCTGCTTGCCTGTTTGTTTTGATTTATGGGTTTTTTTTTTTTTTGCTGTGAGACTGATTTGACATGGGCATAGGTTGCCCAGTGAGACTATGGACGTACTGAATATCCGCCAGCTGTAGACCTGAGCAGTCTTCTCTAGCTGACGCTGCTTTGATCTGGAGTAGTTCGACTGAATTTTTAGAGGTCCTATCCTACCTCAGCTGCTCTGTGTTATGTGTCAAAATCAGAGAGCTTATCATAACAAAGCAAAACAAGATGTTTTTAATCTAGCAAGATAATTTTCGTCTTGGTTTGATGACTCATTTATCACCTGCTTACTTTATGAGAACTTCAATTTTATCTAGTTGTAAAAAGTGAACCTAAAGTCTCACTCTAACAAAACTTAAAATTTCCAAGTGAAAGTCATAGCTGTTCTTTCTGACCCTCTCTTTTCTCGCATTTGAATGTGGCTTTCTTAGTTCAAAGTGCATTTCCCAACAGTTTTTGGAGGTTCTTTTCCTGTTTTTTTTCTACTGTTCCTCACCAGGCTTTGCCCTCTACTGTTTATCTGGCTTTTGCTGAATTATTGTTAATATTTTCTTTTCTTATAAATAACAGCATTAAGTTTTAATAGATTTCATACAGAAGAATGTCTCTGTGTCCAGTTGTTCCAGCAGTGTTATATGTTCATCAGGTTGTCCTTGTCTTGCTTTTGTAAACTTTTCTCTCCTTCCATCAATATTCCTAGACACTTGTCCACTTTAAATAGGCTAAGATCACTGTTGCTGTAGAAGGGATGTGAAGGCAGGAAAGTGAGGTTGAAAGACTTAACTTTTCCTTTTCCATCGTCATAAAAAATGAATGTATCTTTTTTTTTTTTTTGTCCTGTAATCTGCATTGTTTGCCCATATCATTATGCAGATGCGTGAAATCATGGGGTCTGTCTCCTAGCACTTGAGCTACATCAAAAAGTTCTTCGGGCCCTGCAGGTTCAGCTTCCTCCTTGAGCCTGCTACTTGACAAAACCAGCTTCAGATCAGCATCTGTACCTTAAATGATAGTGTGTTCTGGCTTCTGAACTCCTGGATCTGAATGAAATGGCGTGTCTGAAAAGCTGCTAAAGCTGGATTAATTGTCTTTGGGGAGCAGTAAACACCCTAAATATGTCAGATTAGTCAAAGCTCTCTTTAAAAGGTGATTTGCTTAAAAAAATTAAATGTATAGATAATTCCAGCAAGGCAGGTGTCCAGTTCTGGATTAAAAACTGGAAAGGAAATAATAAGAGAAGAAAGCTTAAATGATACACAGTGTATTTTATTGAAGAAAAAAAAAAAATCTATGGCCCATACTAGCTGTCAGAATTAAGTTTCTCCAAGGCTGGTGAAAGCCAAGAGAGGCATCTTCCCATACCACATATCCAAAGCACTGTTATTTTAGAGTGAACTTCATGTCTGTAGACCTGCCTGCTTTGTTTGGGAGGCCAGAAGTTGACATTCTGGAATTCAAACAAAACTCTAGAGTTTTTTATAGGAGCATCCCAGTTTCCTTTCTGTTTACAAGTCTCCATTGAAGGAAGATGAATCTTACGGTTGTAGGGTGCTGAAAAGGATGGACCCACCTCTTCCCTTCTCCAGGCCTCAGATGTCACTTCTTTTGTCTTGCTCTGCTGTTTTCCCCACCCAGTGGTGAGCCACTTCAGGGAGTTCCCTTCCTGCACAAAGCCTATCCTTCCCTTCTGCCCACACAAAGAAAAACTCTCTGCTGCTTTAGATCACTGAGCTGAATCCCTAAAAATTCAGAAAAAAATGTTACTACTAGTGGGAGGCAGGAGGTTGTCAGATCATCTTTGCAGTGATTTGGAACTGTATCCTAACTTTTGGAAACTTGTTAAGTAGTCTTGGCTCTTAGGCATCTGTGAGGGTGCAAACTGAACATCTTAGTTGCTTAAAGAAAATCAACAGAGTTCTGACTTTTTAACCGTACTTTATTTCTGAAGTAACTGGGTTGTAGTTTGTAGAACTTGAACTTCGGCATCTTTCAGATAGCACCCCTTTGTTGGTCATGTCTTAGAGTTTTTCTGATTTTTTTTCTTTTTAAACACATCCCATTTGTAACACAGCATAGGGGCAGTAACTGAAGCAGTGTTTCTTCTTGCATCATTTCTTGGGTAGTCTGTATTCCCCATTTCCAGACTGCAGAGCCAATGTTTTGTATTGTATTTGATAGCAGAGACTGTGGATGCTCCATGAATGCTTCTTAACTTTAGTCTTTATAAAAACAGCTGAGCTAGCTCAAAATATGCTAAACAGAAGCAGGAAGGGAGTATTGTCAATCCTTGCCATTTCTCCCAGCTTCAGCTGAGATAGCAAACAACACAGGGAAATAGCGTATTTCTTCACAGTCTCATTTAGTTGCCTGCTTGGGTGGGGTTTTTGTTTTGTTGGTTTGTTTGCTATTGTAAGTGTTGAAACTTTCAGCTTAGGAGGTTGAAGTAAGCACGATAAAGCAGTTAATGGAAATCTGAACTGTCCACGTGCAAGAAAGAGACTGTTGGAGTGTATGTCTCTATTCTCAGTGCGATTAAAAAATGGCCTTTAAAATGATTTTGTTAAATAAGACACCTAAAGCTAATTAGAGCAGAAGGAATTGTCTGTAGAGCAGAAGACGGGGAAGAAGTTGTGGACTGAAATCCGACAGAGATTAATCTCATTCAATATAAGACCTTGAAAGAGTAATCATTCTTCTACAGGATGCAAAGCTCAGAAGGCTCTCTTCACCCTTGAGGTGGGGAGGCTTTGAGACCTCTCATCACTGTGAGATCAGTGTTCATCTTTAGAGTAGAATATGGATTTTTTTCCTCCACAGTCTCTTTTAGGATCAAGCTGCACTGTGCATTGTTTTTTAATACAAGCCTCTGAAAGCTGGAATCTCATTTCCAGTACTTGAGTATATCAAAAGTAGTGTGCTGGAGGGCAGAGGGACATTTCAGAGGAAAGCCTATGAGGACTGGGTGGAGTAAAGTAATTTTGCCTTTTCACTCAGGTCATACTTGAGAAGAGTTTCAGAAACAGGCAATTGACTATGAATGTGAAAATCCAAACAGTCTGATATGTGAAAAACAACTGACATACTTTAGTCCCAGTAAGTGAAACTGTTATGGGCTGGTATCCAGCTCAATTGAAAGGCAAACATGCCCTTCCCAATGCACATACCTTTCTATTATTGCATCCTAGGAAACTTTAACCAATAGTTCAAGTTGCTTAATGATAGTCTGAATGTGCAATTACCCAGTGGTTGACTGTTCTTGATGAAAGTAAGTTTATTTTCTGTTCTGAAACTTCACTATGAACAGTTGTTGGCACTAGTTCTTGCTGTTGCAACAAAGAAATGCCATTTGCAAAAGGAGATCAGAAGTTTGTTTTTCCTTAGTCCAATACAAAAGAAGTGTCATTTTATTGAAATAATACTATCACTAATAGTATTTTAATTTCACCTTTATTGCAAGTATTATTTCTGACTGCACAGTGAAGGTCAAAGATTTAGGGAGTGTATAATTTGTTACTGAAGTTGATGCCTGCAGATGAGTGTTGCACAGTTCTGTTATTCATTCAGAATGAGTGCAACCCTAGGCCAGCTATACTTGTCTTCATATTCTGATGGAAAGATGGACAGTTTCTGAAGGTTCTGCAGTACATGCAGAAGGGTTGGGGGTTGAGAGGGAGCAAGGAATGAAGAAGAGCTGAACTGCTGTAGTATTTGCTTCTGGAAATAAATTTCGAGGGAAATTCAACTCAAGGGGACTTTGGGTACACATGCTGGAGTTTTCAGTTGTTACTGCATCCAGTACTGTACACATAGTTGGGCTGTACTCTTTAAGTTGCTTATGTATGTTGTGTCCTATCAACATCCCACTCACTTCAGAACCTGGAAGTAAGAAATAAGCATATGAAAAATAGGTGCGAATAGATACAAAATGTAGACAAGACTTGTGATGAAACACTGACAGTCCTGCTTCATCAATGCAGAGTTAAGAATGCTGGGAATGACAGCATGGGGCATAGAACCTTGTTATTTGACTCCTTTGGAGTTTGTTTTTTTATGTATTTGTTTAAAGAGGGGGTCAGGAAAGAGAGCTGTAGTGGACAGTTATACTGGTAGTACTTTAAGGTTTCAAATTCTGTGGGGTTTTTTGTTTTGTTTTTGGGTTTTTTGTTTTTTTTTTTTTTTTTTGAGTTCAGAAATACCCCTCCCTTTTCTTGCTGTTCTTGATTTCTCTTATACTAATCTTTCACGACAGGAAAGCTCTGTAGCTTTGACCAGCACGGTTCTTTTTTTTGACTTCCAGTATGGTAATGGTGAGAGAAAGACCTGGGAGACTGGCTTGCAGGTTACATATAGAAGAGATAGTGGGTTATTCTGACTCTTGGTTATACATGGGCAGGAGTCTGCAAGTGTGGTGGTCTATCAAAGATGTGTGTTGTGTTGTCTTCATAAAAGTACTGACATTTGCCAAGAACTTGATTTTATACAAGTAAAATCTGATACCTGTGCCTATGCTGGACATGCCTCTCTGAGGGCAAGGCAGAACTCCTTCACTGAAATTAGAGTTTTGAGCAATGCCAACCTAACCATGAGTTTGGTAGCACAGCTGGTTTTGGGAATTAAGCTCTGCTCTATGGGCCTGCTTTCACATGTGGCTGTAGGCAGCATAAATGAAGAAACTCTTTAAATTGCTTCATTCACCACTTGTCTTCCGGTTTCTGCAATCCTGAGTTTTGTGTGGTGTTATTATGCAGAAGTCATCTTTGCATATAAACTTCAGTTCATCTCCAGAACTGTCCCACCCAAAGCTGTAAGGAAAGCAGGATTCTCTGGGGGGATTTGAGGTGGAGGTCTTAAAACTAAAAGGCAGATGACAGAGGACGAGGAGCCTGGCAGATGAGTATCAAATTTAACTTCTACAGGCATGCTGGCATTTTGTTTCATTTTGGCAGTCTTGAATGTAGCAATCTTACAGTTTGTTTTAGAATAGCTTTTCTGTGTGTAATTATTAGACCAGTAAGTTCCCAAACAGGCCCTATTGCTGTTCGTTTTTTCCTCTTCCCCACACCTTGCATATGCTTGCTCTTTACTGTTATGTTCTATGGATTGATCCTTCTTCCTCTGGGTCTTTTCAGAGAGCCATGAAAGGCGCAGCACTGCCTTTTCCGCTCAAGACAGCTTTTGAACCTGTTTCAGTGATAGGAAAGGTAAAGACAAGGGCTTCATTAATTTTGTAGTGATGTTGTAGTCTTGCATATTTTTACCTCTTTTTTGCAAGTCCTCCAAGTAAGTCAAAGTTCTTTTGTTTTTCAGTGCTCCTCTAAGTGAGGAGGGAAACACTATAGATAATGAGAGTACTATAAAAGGAGAGTTGCTGTGCTTTGTAGTTTGGAGGCATTTGGCTGTTCAGATGGCACTTATTTGCTGCTGTTGCCTTTCATAGTTCTCACAATGTAGTTATTGGAAAAAAACTGGAAGAGGTTCGGAGATGCTCTTTGCAGGCAGCAGAGTACATTTGTGAATGAATAGAATTGGATGTTCTGCACAGGAGGCTGCTGCTCTGCTGTATGAAACAAGGTGGCTTGATGCATCACCTGTTTCTGACATGCTGCCTAATGCATTGTACAGAATATTTGTCAAGTGTGGCTAAATGCTGCTTGTATAGGTATAAAAATATAAACCCTCCACTTTGTAACCCTAAATACTGATACTGCTTTTCAGCCAAAGTTCTAAGCAAGTTGCATAAGTGCAGCTGTTTGATTTCAAAGTACACATCAGCAATGAAACACATGGTGTACCAAAGTGACCGGTGAAACTGCCTAGGTCTTGATGACATGGAGTTCATAGCAAATGTAGGTTAGCAAAGTCCATGATGTAATGGTTTTTAGTGTATACACTTTTCATTTTGTGGCCATTTTATATGCTTAAGACACAATTCTTCACAAGGTAATGTAATGCAGATAGTTTGATAATTAGTCACACCAGCCCTATATTGACTGGTTTTGATTTTCATCTTCAGGTGCTTCAGAACCTTCTTGTTTGCTATCATTTTTTTGTCATTACTTCCAACAACATTCTTGTGTTCTGATTCTGGCAATCACCTTTTATTTGCGTTTTTATATATCAGCATTAAATATTAATTTTTTGTTTGTTTGTTTTGAAGGTGCAAAAAACTTACTGCTTCAGCTTTGGTCATGTATCATAATTCTAAATTTATTTTCGGTTTGTAAGATGACTCTACCTTTTGATAGCTTCTGTTGACTGAAGTGGACTAAAGTTCATTTACCAGTGGAGGAAACTGAGGAGATCAGCTTGGTTCTCCAGTGACAGCATTGGTCTAGTATGGATGAAAAAAGAATAAATACATCTGAGTAGTGTTTACCTATAAGTGGTAGTTGTAAGAGGGTCGGGTGTTGATCAGACTACAGGCAACTCAGAGGTGTGTGCATGTGTGTGACAGACATGCTGGATGAAAATTTTTGCACCAGTAGAGATTTTTCTCAGCTGTTGATCAGCAGGCACAAAACCTAGTTAATACTAAACAGCTGTCAGGATGGAAAAGCTAAACTACTTTTGCTTTGCGGTTTGTTCTTACTTATTATTCCACTATGACTTGAGATAGTTTTTTTTTGCAGTAAGATTGGCACTGGCTGCTTCCTCAGCTAGTTATCAAGGCTCCCTGCCATTTTGAGTTTATTTTTTTTTGCAGAAAGCCTGGGAAAAAAGTTGAACTTTGTTCTGAAGGTCACTATGTCCAGCTGTCTTTCTGAGCAATGGGAGTGAATGCATTTCAGAACTACTGACCCTTCATATATAATATCGTGCCACTGACTGCCCTCATTTAAAGCAAGGGCCCACAGGACACTGGAGGTATTTCAGCAGTGGTGCAAATGAATGTCCTGGTAAAGTAGCTGATTGCAATGGATTCTTGTATAGGCAGGTTCCACTGGAATTCTGGAATTTTCTTTAAGCAAAAATTAATCCACAAACGAACCTTTTTCTTTATTTGTTGACTGCAGAGTTTTAAAGGGGGCGTCTTTTTCTTCTGAGAAGACATTGACTAAATTTTACTGGTGTTTGTGACTGTGATACATGAGGCTGTCTGCTAGGAGAGGGGTTTTTTGGGGGGGGGGGGGGGTTGGGGTTTTGTTTTGTTTTTTGACTGGGGACAAACTACGTCCTTTACTAAGAAGTATCTGACATGTAGTTGTGTTCTAGAAATGTGGTGTTTAGCACAATTCACGCTCCAAATTGAAGGCCAGCTCTAAGGTCTTGTTTATTACAACCAGAAATACCTTTTGGAAAGCACTGTATTTTAAGAAGGTATCTTCCCAGGTTTTTTTTCTACAGCCTTCTCTTTTTTTCACATGCTTTTACTTAAAACTGTTCTTCAGAATCTCTGTTTTCAGTTTGTATTCAGCCAGTAGGACTAAAATAGTCAAATCAAACCCTTCAGAATAGTTCATTTCTCCTTGCAGCATTGCTTGGTTAGATGCAGGATAGCATTTCAACAAATTGTGTGCTTTGTGTTGTGCAAAACAGCAATGCAAAAATTTGTAAAAAGAAACCTGCTGTTAATAAGGGGCACTGAACTATGACAAATAGGGCTTTAAGAATCCATTCAGAAACCAGATTAGATCAGATTATTCTTCTCAGATTTGAATGATGATTTCTGTGAAGTGAAATCTTCACAAATTTGGAAGACATCACGGGCGATATTTCTGATGTGTACAAAAATTGTTAAACCCTGTTAATGTCAGTGTAAACTGTTACTGTAGATCAGAAGTGGCATGTATTTAATTACTTGAGCATGTTGCTTTTTCTGGAGAAATCACTCTCCTTCCTGGTAGTCCTCGTGGTGCATTGTGTGATACAGGCACTATAATGAAAGATGCTGTATTCCCTTGGGTATTGCTTTCCTAACAATGCATAGGTTAGGTTGTTAAATTGAGAAATGTTTTGAGTATTTTTGTTTCAATTTCTTGAATGCCTTCCGTTTTATTTCTCTCAAAAATAGAGAACTCATCACTAAACTGGCAGTTTTCTATCACAAGAATTTCTTCCCTCTCTTCGCCTTCCTTCTCATGACCCCAGATACCTTAAAAAAGATTGGGGTTTACTTTAGTCAGAGAGGATGAGGCTGAGAGAGTTACAGGTACTCCTTTGGTTATGTAGAAGTATGATAAAAATGGTTCTCCACATTGTTTAGGATGTGACAGGACATTTTGACTTTTAAGTTACAGGAGGAAGAATTCAGGTTAGAGGTTAGTTAGACATTAGGAGAAAAGAACCTTTTCCAAGAAAAAGTATGGATGAGAACTGAAATAAATTTCCTAGAGGAAGATTTTGGAATTGTCATCACTAGAAGTTGTTTGCAAGGTGTGGTAAATCTGAAGTGATTTATGGTCTTTCTTGAAGAAGTATAACTTCCAAAGACAGTTCCACTGCCATTATTCATGAATATATCTATGAAATTCTAGACGGATTTTATCTGAAACTGTTGTTTTTCATGACTTTATTAATAATGCAGCATAGCTGTGGCTTGAGAGAAGGAGTGTGCTGTATATTGAGTAGAATATAATTATTTCAGTTACTTAATGCATTGCAACTCCGACTACCAAGAGGTGATATTAGAAAGTGAGCTTTCAAAACCAAGGATGTTATTGTGACTCACGTAAGAGTTTTAAAAGGAACCTACAATCTAGAGTTTAGAGTAATCATAGTAGACTATTTATGTCTGAAGAAATCACTGTAAATATTCACTGATGTCTTAGGTAATTAATAAAGTTTGACATAAAAAATTTCGTAGGTTACCAAATTGATTAGATGGTATTTCCCAGTCTTACTACATTAAAAAGAATCATTTTATTGTAAAGCATTATCGTTTTGTTTGTTCATATTAATTGGCTAGTTGTAAATGTATTTTCTTGTCAGTAGAAAAAAACCACACCCCACCTAGTATACATACAACATACTTATTGCCCATTAAAGTGATTCATTAGTCTGTATCTTGCAAAGCCAGTGGGGTTTTTGAAACAGATGATACTGTGGTCCTGGGCATATTTTTTTTCAGATGTCACCTATGATACGTATTTCGTTGTAATAGGGAAGAGTTGGGCCCCTTTATTCCCCCTGGAAGAATAATGGCAGATGAGAAGAGCTTGGTGATGCCCACAGCTTCTTTGCTGGCCAGAGGCAGGCTGGACCAAGTAATTAGGAGTGGTGTTTAGCTCTGCCTGTCTGATGCCTTGAGTATATGTACGCTTATCAGCTCTCTTGATGTGCAGCATGGAAGGGGGAAGTGCCTGCAGCCATATTCTGCCACTGGGGAAGCTTATACAGTTACCTCATTAGAGACTGTGTGGTCCAGTATTCTAAATTTATTGAACTAAGATCAAAGGTAGGATGAAACTTACAAAACTTCCAAAGGGCTTCCATGTGATTTATTGAGCTCTAAATATGTGAATTTCAAAATTGTAGTATGTGTTACGACCTTTAAGTGAGTTTCAGTAGCACTGACAAGAGATACATTAAAAAAAAAGTGTGTGAAAATTTATTTGGTTTGGACTGCCTAAAATAAATGCTTAATGCAATCTGTTCTTAATGTTTGCATTACTAAACACCTACATTTTTATGAGCTAGTATTTAGGATTATCTTAGCAGGTTTACCTGTCCTGTGTTAGCTTTGGAATCAGAATGAGTAACGAAAACCTCAATTTAACCAGGTAACTTAGAGCTAGACAAAGACAGGTGGTGGAAGCATAGGCAAACAAATTGCAGGACTGATTTTGAGTTGACTGGCAGGTCAACAGACTGGCCCACAATGGCACGTGGAGGGTAGTTTGCTTCTCTTGCACTGTTGAAAAACATGTGGGACAAATACTCAGGCTTTTTATGGCAATAATCTCTTAACTATGTGTGAGACCAATTTGACAGTGAGAAAACACCCAGATCTTGCAGCATGGCTGTAATTACTCTGCTTAATTTGAATGTTCAAATAAGTAATTTGAATAGGTAACAACCACCTCTGAACCAGTTGTTTTGCAGATCTTTGACATCTGGTTTGTGTGCTGTAGCTAGGTGTTCTCACTGCTGCTGATAGTCTCTACAGCACTCAGTAAGCAAACAGCTAACCTGGTCTGTTTATTAGAGGTAACTTGTTTCCCAAGGTGTGGGATCCTGTCCTCCTGCTACTCTATCTGTGACCACGGCTGTGATGGTGCATTAAAAAGAAGAGAGAAAAGGTTTCTTAGGAGTGGATGCCAAACTATTTTACTTTGTGTTTGCTTCTGTTATTTTGTGATTGTAATGTTTTATGTTATAAAAAAAATACTTAAAGTATCTATATGGGAACAGTAAAGCTTTCACAGTTGAATGTTAAAAATCTGTGGGATAGGAATGGTTCATAACTGCCTGGTATCGTATTAATTGTGCATCCGTCTGAGGAGGGAAAAAGGCTATCTGTAGATTGTAAGTTCAAATATATTCCTCCCCCCTGCATTCCTGTTAAAAATACTGCTTTTGAGGCATCTTCTTCACTGTATGAAAACTCTAAATGAGTTTCTTTGTAGCCCTGCCTTGTTTTCTGGCAGTGGGACTTAGCAACTAGTTTAATATTTGTCCTGTTTCTTCCTTTTTTTTTTCAAAGTCTGATGTACTGTGGCAAAGACAGATTTAAGGTAAATAGTGTTACCTATTTTCTGTTTTCAGATATGGTAGTTTAATTGATTGTGGACTTTACCAAGGTAATGTGTAGAAATAAGAACATATTGCTTTGGGTGTTGCTAGACAAATCAGGAAGGGCTTGGTGTTGCCCTAACCCATTTCATTTGGTCCTTCTGAGAAGTTCATAATGTTTTGCGAGAAATGGAATTGAAATTGGTACTGTAATTACCGCTTGGATATGTTTGAGAATTACCAATGGAAGGGATAGGGCCTCCTGCCATCTTTCTTCTGCTTCCATTGACTGATAAATACACATTTTTTAAACCTTTAATATTAACTGACAAAAAATTATTTGTATCTCAAAGATTAGAAAACAGTGTAACCTGTGGAATAAAGATACAATACTTGTAATGGTATGGTTCTAAATTCATAGTTATGCTTGCATAAAGTTTGTGTGTGCTTATCAAAAACATAATGTTCTATTTTTTCTATTAACTACTTGAATATATTTTATCATGTTAAATTTTTGACAGAAAGCACTTCAGTTTTCTGTGATTCTAGGAATATTTAGTCATAGATTGAAAAAAATTGATCTACTTGTAACTGTTAGGAATACTTGAAAAAAATCACCCATTAAGTAGATTGAATCCTCTCTAATTTATAATACTTCATTGAGATCAACCCAAAATCATGTAGTAGTCTTTATTCTCAGTGGGTATTTTCAGGTGTGTAACTTCAGATTAGATGAAAGCTTTGTGTTAAAGAGACCTAGTTATCTCAGTGCCTTTAAACCAAAATCAAAAATGTAGTCACCAGAGTACTTATCTTCCTGGTTTGGCAGCCCTTAACATACTTGGATTTTGTATGTGAGGTTTACCAACACCACAGAGTTTGATTCTGGGAAGTCAGTAGACTAGATTGTTTTGTGTTTCCAAAAGCATTGATTTAAAAAAAATTCTTATAGTTCTTGGGAAAGAGAAAGTAGGGCATCACTTGAATAATAGCTAATTTCATTACCATTGAAAGATACTAATATTTCTGTGAGTACTGTCAATTGCAGAATTTTGCAAAGAGGCAATGCAAGCTCCTTTGATATAAGACGAAAAGGTCATTATATGTGCGAGTTGAGGGTTTTTTTTTTTTTTAATTTACCATTGCAACTTTATGGTTTTCATTATGTTTACACTGAGTGATTGCTGGCATAGTCAAGACAGATACATAAACTTTTTCATGAGAAATTTCATTATTCATCCCATGCTGCCTGTTCTTGCCTTTTTTTGAAATTCTGTGTGGGTATTTTCTAACTTTAAATATTTTGCTTTATTCTACACTTCTGTATCTTATAAAGGATTTTTTAATGCAATTTTTTCCCTGATTTTTGTCTGTAGTACAATCCTCTCTCAATATCTGAAAAGTGCAAATTGAAATTACCTTCTGATAATTTTCCTAATTTAATAAAATGCTGCTGCAGAGTTCATGAATTTTCTTTCTGATTTTCGTAAGTTAAGGAATGCAAGTGTGAAGTAAAGCTTTCTTCCAAGTTTTTCTTTGGAGTTTTGTTTGCTAATTTGTTGCTGATTTAATGCAGCAAGATGCCAGAGAGTTCAATTAATTTCTTTTGTATGACTCTCTTTTCTTTTGTACACTCAAGAGTGATCTGAAAGACTTGGAAATTAATCAGTATGGATATCTGCAGGGTATTCTGGCAGTCTAAATCGAAGTTTGCTTTTGGTATCTCTTGGAATATGGATTGTTATTGTGTCTTGTATGTGCTGTAGTTGGGGTTTGAGTAGATCTTGTACTTTGGCTAGCTGAGCCAAGATTATGTTGTATGGATTTTGTGTAAATAGATCTGGGTCTTCCTTTCTAGTAGATAATGAAGATTATATTAAATCAGCTGTAAAATCTCCTTTGCAAATGACCCAGTCTGACTTCCTTCTCAGTGGAAAAATAGGCTGACTTCTCACAGTGATTTATTTTTTGATGCAAACTATTTACAATATAAGCAGTATACTTGGAAATATTGTTTCATTCCTGCCATGCCTCTCTTAAAAAAGTTTCTGGAAAGAGGCCAGGCTGTTTCAGTTTTTGTTTATGGATGAGATTACCCAAAGATAAGGGCAGGGTGATACAGGACTACAAGGACAGTTCATTTCTAAACCTCAACAGAACTATTGATGTACCTTGTTGAGTTGGAGATGACTAGAAACAAATATAATCATGGAAGACACAGACTAGCATAAAGCCCATTGCCGTCTTTGTGTTGGCAGCTTGGATCCATCTGACTGTGCAAGTTTTGATCTCTCAGCCTCTTTCAATGACATCTTACTGCAAGTATCTGACAACTCAGGTTTAGCAAGACTAAAAGAAAACAACCTTCTCTTTCCACATCTTTCATCAGTAGCAGCAGTAGATGTACTTCCTATAGATTTTATGGCTTGTTATTATTGAGTGGTGGTCACTGGATATTTGATGACCCAAATGGATTCCCCTAACTTGCTATCAGAAAGGGCAAGTTAGGGAAATCCATTTGGGTCATCAAATGTCCAGTGGCCACCGCTCAATGATAACAAGTGAAATGCCTTGTGATGGCAGTTACAGCAGGAGGTTTTGGTCTTGTGTGTAGGCAGTGGGAAATACTCTAATACTCCAGTACTTTGTATGTGCAGCCTGCTACTTGCACAGTGGTTTACTTTTGGTGTCCTGCCAGACGTTTGTTGGGATTTAGACATTTACAGAGGAAGAAAGATTTATAAAATGTCCACTGTAAACTCACGGAAAGGTATACAGGAAATACTGTTAGAGATGACATGCTTTATATTTTTAGAAATGTTTATAGAGGATGCTATGGTGTTCAGGGTTTGGCTGAAAGGGTGTAAAGCCTACCTTTAAACATGAAGGAAAACTAATTTGAGGCTATTTTATTTCATGGCTGGCTGACAGGACTCCACAACCAGACCTGACATCTGGTTGTGGAGTCCTGTCCTGAATTAATCAGTAATACACAGTCAGAAGACTGAAAGATATTGAAGTAAGTCTACTTAAAGATGAAGAGGTGGTTAGAGTGATTTTGTGGACCAGTTGTAGTTTTTATAAACTGACCGTGTTTTAGTGCTGCTTTTCAGAGAGCAGGAGTCCAAATCCAGTGATTCTTCTGAATACTGTAATTACTAAAAATCTGCTCTTGTATAGTTGCTTACAGGGGAAAGCAAATGTTTTCCTTTGTTACAGTCAGCAGAAATGTGAGCAACCCCCCTCAAAGTAAGAGTTACTCCAAATTATTATTTTGTGTGTGTCAGTCATTCTACAGAGTAAGTAAAGAGTGGCCTGTTTTGGCAGTTTCTTACTTCATAAATTTAGCCTTGTTATCAAAATTGGTTTCCTCCTTCCTTGCAGGCAAGGAATTACGTTACATCATACTTAACAGAAATGCAGCAGAAAATACAGTCTTATTTTTACCCTGTTTCACAATAGCCACAATTATTTTTCCTTTATCTATTTAATAAACTCTTTTATTTAAACTTTTCAACCTGTGTTTTCATTGTTCCTAACATGTACACTTGGAAAAGGGCGTATTTGTTTAAAAGTGTATCTTTATAAGGGAGAAGTAGTGAAGCTGCTTTTTTAAATCTGTAAAATCTCTTTAAAATAACTGCTTCTCCTCTCCATGAAAATGCCATGGAAAACCCTCAGATATAATACCTGCCCCCAGCACCCTCTTACCCTCCTCTCACTGTATCTCCAATATAAAAGATACGTAGTGGAGTACTAATTTCTTTGTCACCTCTACATTTTGATTTTAATTAGAGCAAGCATGTTGTTAGATATTCTTTAGTTCTTTGTACTTTCTCAAAATTGTGTGGAAGGTTTGTCTCAGTCTTTTGGAAGTTACGGAAAAAAAGCTGGAAAAGAGAGAGTAGATGGACAACGTGATTGTGTGCACTCTGGTCCTTATAATGACTAAAATGACAGTAAAATGGTTGAGCTTCATTTCAGTTCTTCACCTTCCTTCTGTGGTGGAATGGCCAGCAGAGAATTTTGAGTGCTTGTTGTATACATGTACATACTGTCCACCGTGTTTTAAAGTGAGGTGAAAATACTCAAATTATATTTAATGTAAAATGTAATTAATGTGCTTTTGTATGTTTCCCTTACTTTCTCTCTTGAATTATTTTAATCAGAAGTAAACAGTTGAAACTTTAAAATTTTTTTGAAAACTTGGAGCTGAGATGGCATGCTCCCTCAATTTAGGACTATAATCACAGCCTGAGTAAAAGGAGAATGTGCACAAAATCCTGGAAGTGCAGATCATGCACAGTGAAATGTAATACTAGTGAAAGAGTGGTACTGTCTTGGATATACTCTAGTTTTCTCTTATGAAAACAACATGCCAAATGCAACAGTTTGGGGACTTCATCATGTCTTTTCCCAAAATCTTTTTTTTTTCTTTTTTTCACTGAAATACTTTAAGGCTATTGGTTAAAATCTCAGCAATAAGCCATATAATAGTTTATATCTGCGACTTTGTCGAAAAATCTCTGTTTGCTTTTGGATGTTCTTTTGTGTATACTCTTAAATTATTAGAAGATGCGTGAGAGAGTTCTGTAATTGTTTGTCCTGCTTGGCCAAGGCATTCTGTGGCAGTTGCAAAGGGTGGATCTAAAACTGGAGAGAGTAACTATTGCTGCTGATTGGCACAGAATGTTTCTTTGGAATTTTTACTGTTACCTGTCGTTTCCTTGTATAGGAGTTCAGAGACGGGCCATGCTTTGGCATCCTGGTGTGCTTTATTTCACGTTTGTCTGACTGAGACAGATGCCTCTCAGCTGCCACATTTTTAGTTTGCGAACCCTCTGAACTTGCGTGTGTAACATGTAGTTAAAATTTGATTTAAAGGTTAGCTAAGCCATACAGATTTTTCTGCTCGTTTTTCACTGCTGCTTAGGTTTAATGGTATTGAGCTCTGTAGAGGACAGAGGAATTAGCAAGTTTGTTTTCAGCAAATCCATGTCGTACACTTGGCCTAAACAGGATGCTTGTATATATTTTTAGCATAGTTGACTGTCTTTCTGGTAACTTCAGATAGGTGAACTCCTGTTTGTGATGTATTAATGAGGTTTTTTTATTTGAAAAAAAAATGCTTAATAAATTTAAATCATGCTGCTGTTTATTTTACTTTTATATAACAGCAAAAATAAACTGTTACATCTTTCTCATAATAAAATTGATTTATATGGGATTATTGTACAAGGGGACTCGAATGCACAGAGATGTTCAGATACCTGGCTTCTGAAATGGAATCAGTGGAAATTCAGAAAAACACCTGAAATACATTTTGGAACCTGGCCACAGGTAGTTTTAATGCTTTTTAGCCTAATGATAGCTGTGTAGAGTGATCACTGGGTGAACTCTTCTTTAAAGTGATTACTTTATTGTTTAGAACTGTAAGTTTCTCTTGCAAGAGATATTGATATGATAGCTATGTATCACAGCAAAAATAACCATATTTCAAAAAATGTTATGTAGGTTATATATACAAGCAAAAGTTTTTTCCTTGCTGCCAAAGTGTTGTGCAGTTCTGTCCTTTAAGGGTAACTTGACTTTGCTTTAGGAGCTGTGAGAGACAGTTACTGCTTTGGTAAATAGCCATGGTTTGAATATTATATTAAGCTGCCTGCTGACAGAAATTATTTTAATTGAGAATGTAATTAAAAAGAAAAAAAGCTAAACAAGACAACAACAACAACCCAGAGCTGCTCTCCTAATTTATTTAACCTTCTTTAAAAAAGAACATCCGTGTGTGTGAGGGAGATGAAGATGGAGAAGTGGATATGATCAAGTACATAGCAAATTGAATTTGGATATAAGGAAGGAGGATGTGTACTGGATTCATTTTGCTATTCTGCCTCATGGATAACACCCCTGAAGGAGATCCTTACCTCTGGCAAAGAGGATAGTGATGGACTTTTAGGTTAATGAGTGCGTTCTTGATTAAATTGGTTGTAATGATGCATTTATTATATGGTTTTCCTTGGTAGAGTTCTTCATGGTGTTTGTGGCTAGAAGGGACCAATAAATTGCCAGGTCTGGCATCCTTTACATACAACAAGACCTTGTCTTTCATTCGGGTCTCCTGATAATGAACCTTTTGATTCAACTGACCAAAATGCAGTTTCGGTTCGTGCTTGGCTAAAATGCATTTGCCAGACGGATATTCATCCTTCATTTAAAGATGAAGGGATTGAGAAGGCACTACTTTTGCGCTAGTTTTGCTCTCGTGATTGTTTCACTTTGTTGTTTGTAGGGAAAAAAATGTACTTCTTCATTATGGTAGTGATTTAAAATTGATCCTGACTTTCCAGGTTGATAACATGTTTAACAGCTCTGTCTGTACTATAGGAATGCACATATGCACACAATAAATATATAGGTCTATACACTCTGTCCTAATTCTATTTAATAGATCTTTTGGTTTGGAAATTCTGCTATGCCCTTTGTCTTTTACATATAATATATGAATATAGTACAAAAATAACAAATTCATTTGAGCTAAGTGTATTTATTGTAGTTTTATCTACTACAAACATTTTAAAACAGTTCTGTAAATTAATTAATAGTTACAATTATTTCAGCTTTTTATTAATTATCTTTGCTCTGTATTTGTGCTTTCATTAAACAGCATCATCAGAACGGGATTGCACAAACATCTGCCATAGACTTTAATAGCTTCTCATATTTATTTTTGACCATGTGCTAGTTAGATCTATAATTCTTCTAACTTCTTTTTTCACAATATTCTACAAAAGTTGTATTTTTATATTTATTTTTTTGTCTTGGGTGTTCATGTTCATCATGTATTCATCAATTCCCACACTGTATGGGGACTGAAAAAGCATTTTGGCAGTGGACAAAATCCCTAATGGCTTTGTAGACTCCTGTGAGAGGGTTCTTTTCAGACAAGTTTTGGGTTATTAGAATCTGACCCACATAGTATTAATAGACCTTGAAATATGGTGTTATTTTCCATTCCCTTGATTGTGTTGCTGTCTGGCATGCTACTGCATTAAAGTGCAAAATTGCTTTCAGTATGTATGTTTTGGTAGACATTAGCATGGTTTTCTGTCTTGTACGGTTTGCTTTTGGTCCTGTTGTATGTCCTCCCCCTACCCTGTAACAAAGTTTTGGCCTCTCATAGGTAATCCTCTTATTTTTAGCATGGTGACCTACCTTTTTCAGCCAAGTATATATATTTGAGAAGCTTGGGGCTGCTAGCCATATTGTTGACTTTATTTTGGAACTTAGTTATGGAGAAGAGGTCAGTGTTGTGTTGAGATCTGGACAATATTCCTACCTTTCCCCCTTTCCCAGGTTTCTTTTGGTGATTCTCATAAAATTGGAATTTCTGTAGTCATACTTGTGGGATTTTTTTTGGTTTGACTTAAGAATCTTGAATTTAACTAAGAAAAGTGCTCTCTCATGTGCAATTGAATTAATGGTAATTTTCTGTCAGGTAAATACAAAATTCTACTTATATATATAATAAAAGTACTATGCAAGTGCACCTAGTCTGGAAGATGTGCTGCTGAGTGTTTCAGTTTGACACCCAAACCCTGAGTGCTTTTTGCCTTTCTGTGCCTGAATTCTTCCATCTCAAATTTTGAGGTAATGCTTTATAGGTTTTAGGGACGTATTTTCAGGACAATGTTTTGTAAGATGCTTAGTTGATACAATTATGAGCCACGCCAGGAAACTGAGGAGTCCACCTTTTTACAAAAACTTGAGTAGTGCTCAGCAGAGAACGTCTCAAATGGTATTTCAAATGCTGAGGAGAAAACAAAGTACTGAGTAGTTGCTCAGCAAATGGGTGTTGATTCTTCTTTTTAACTGAATCAGGGAGCAGCCTTGTGGGTGGTGGTAGGATGCAATTCTATAAATAAAAACTCTCCATAATGCATGCACATGGGGCAAGGGCAGATCAAGTCTCCCAGGCATCTTGCCCATTGCTTCTGGCAATGACTTTGACATTTGCTGACTTTGGAGTGCTTGATTTTGCAGCTTGATTTGCCTGTAGGCCTGGTGTCTGTCCTAGCTGTGTAACTAGGAATAGCCTGCGGAACCTATGACACGAGCGAGATATGGGACGGAACAGCTTCTAAAAGTTGATTTTTGACAAGGGCCATTGTAAAGTTGAAAAGAAAAATACCATGCCAGAAAAAAGGTCAGGCATTTTGGGGTTAAGAACAAATGTCTGATATGCCAGTGTATTTGTAAACTGTGCTTAATCATTGCTGTGGACAATCTATAATTTATCTGCTACTCAGGAAAAGGAACATGAAATTTTCTTCTCAGAATGAGCAATCTAGTGTGGGCGCTATTCATCAAAGTTTGAATGTCAGAAAGGTCATGGGAAGAGATTTGTAAAATTTTCATAATTCCAGAAATAACCCCTTTGGCATCCAAAAAGAAACTTGAGTATTTAGGAAAGAACCTAATGTATCTGATACCATCCTGCAGCAGGGTGGGTCAGCTCTATGTGATGGATGTTCTGTACAGCAGGGCTGTATGTTTTCTCATACCTCTCCCTTCCACTCTGTGGGAAGGAAGGGGGAGATTTGTCTCACATTTTGTGAGACAAACAGAATTCATTCCCTTTGCTGCTTATGTCTGTCTTGTTTTGATTTTGCTATTCTGTATGAAAACCAAGAGTATACTTTAGAGACCCTATATTAAACTTGCTGTTAATTAAGTTCTTCAGATAAAAATCTCCCAGCAGGAGATTTTTTGAGTTGGGAGGATTTATACTGGAGCTCTCATACAGGGCCTCCTGCTGTAACATGCTGTGCTCTCAGTGAAGGCTCTACATTACAAAAATGTCAGAATATGCAATGTATTTATCTGCCTGTTTGTTAATATTTTTTCTATTCAAATGTTTTCTACCTCTCCTCAGTTTTGTCATATCTCTTTCCTGTCCTTATTTTTAAGCACACTCTGTGTCAGAATGGTTTTCCTAGTATATTGTTTTTCAAGTTCCAGCTCTTAAACTTGTTAACGTCTTGTGATTGCACATAGGAAAAGGAAATGTATTTCAGAGACGTTTTTCCTGGATTAGGTATGTCAAGATCCAAAATATTTGGTTGCATATTGTGTCTGTGAAGCACTCTTGGAAAATTCTATTTTCAAAGAGATTATTATGAAGAATCAATATTATTCTCTTTTTGCTCAGTTTTTTCTCTACTCCCCCAAGAGTTTCATTATCTCTGATCAGTATTGATACAGGTAGTGGCAAAGAATATATGCTTTCTAAAGGAAAAGTAACAGGAATAAATTTTATTTTCATTTAAAGCAAAGTATCTGGCTTCTAATACACAAAAAGTTCACAAAATCATGGAATTGTTTGGACTGGAAGAGAACTTAAAGATCATCTGTTCCCAGCCCTGTTCCACTAGAGAAGGTTGCTCAAAGCTCTGTGCAGCCGACCAGGAACGCTTCCAAGGATGGAGCATCAGCCATGGAGTAAGAAGTGTGTGTTGTCAGATAAAGGAACACTTGCTACATAATTGGTAGGCTAATATCAATCTTGCAACAGGCACTATTGCCAAAAATTAAAAAAAAAAAAAATCTAAAAGAAATTTCCTCTAAAAAAATCCAGACAGAGAACAGAGGCCATTCAGGAACATTTTAGCTTCTTCCCTTACTGTTCTCACTGTTTGAGCAGAGCCAGCATGTAGCAAGGCTTTTGGAATGTTCTCTCATCCTTGATCTAAGGCTGTTAATACAGTTCATACAAAAATGTGAAGCTTGCAGAAAAGAGAGTGGATTTAACAGTAAAAAACTTCGTTTCAAGCATTTTGAGGCTTAAGATCACATAGAAGAAAAATTTCGTTTTTCTATAAAGATTAAAGTGTGGCTTCTATTTGGTTTTTCAGTAATGCCTGGTGTTGCATTAGTGTTTTAAATTTTGCTTGTTTTGTAACCATTTCATCTATCTGCATACAGTGTCATCTTCTGTGTGATATTCTGTGCCATTTTTCCCTTTCTGTTTTTCATAATCTAAAGAGCAGCCTGGCTATTTTGTTCTTTCTGTATAGTGCTGATACTTGTAGTAAAAGATTGGCACAAATTTAGCAAAGCCTTTTCTTGAAAATTGCTTTACAGAGGAGTTGTGAATTTACACTCATATGCTAATGCTGTATAAGTGTATACAGAGGACAGGTTTTATTGTAATGATGTTTTGAAGTGCCTTGACCCTATTGAAGGTGGCTCCAGAAAGGATGAAAACTGCTGTTCTTTGTCTGAAAGGAATTAGCAGAGCTCAGGATGCGCTGTGTAATGATTTTCTTGATGATTCATAGCACATTTTTTAGCCAAGAAAAAAAAGTTTTACTTTACGACCTGGTGTTGTTTTGAGAAATGGTCAAAGAAATCGAGAGGTTTGTTCTGGAATGCATCACACCTGTTGCAAAGTTAAAATGAGTTTAAATGCTAATCCGATTTTTTTTTGTACATTTGGGTTGTTTTAGTAACTCAATTCTAAGTTTTATTTTATTCTTTTTTGAAGATGGGCTTACCTTATGGTAGAACATTTTCTTTTTGATGGATTTTTAAGGCCAAAGAATAATATGGCTGTTACAACTTGTGGAGTTTTACCTTGTCAGTTTTACCTCCTCTTACATGTTTTAATGCTTCTCTGCAACAGACTTGCTGGTTTAAAACCAATTGCTGAATTGGAATAGTTCGTTTTGATGAGAGAAAAAAATGTCAGAAATATTTCTTATGAGCTTGCTTTGTCAGATGTCCTGGGAGAGAAGAGAATTTCCAGCTTTGCTCGGGCCAAATATATTTTTATTCCTTAGGGTACCATATAAATTATGATTAGTAGTACCATAGTGTGAAGATGTGGCTGTAAAGCTCTCTTGTCAGAATGGACTCCCACTGATGTACAGACTTACAGCTAGAAATGTTAGAAATGGAAAGGTTTTTTATACTGACTTTTAATATATTATTTTTTCAGTGTATTGTTACATTCCCCTTTAGTAGAGGTTTAGGTCAGCTTTTTACAGTTTGTTTAAAAAAAAGCATGACTCTGGCATTGCTAGCGCTAAGCCTTTGCTTTGAACCTTTTTTCATTTTCCTTCCTCAGATTTCTCAAATTCCCCTGCACTAGCTAATGCCTGTGTCACCTGTCTTTCTTCTTCAGAGATAAAACTGCAAATTAGATTTTGGATTGCTCCGTAGCTAGATACGGTTACACTGGAAGCACTTCAAAGGCCCTTGGGACCACCAGGGTCAGAGTATACGTGTACATATGTGTTTGTGCACTCATGTGTATAAGGATATATGTATCTGTACAGACTTGTATATGATATTACATTCTGAGTTTTGTTCAGGACACGTGAAGAGAAGTCTAGCAAATTCCTAGGGGCTTGTGAGATTGACACCTGCAGCTATTTTGGAAGAGTTTAGAGATTGTATAAATTCTGTGACTCTGCATGAGGGGATGGGTTTTAGTGCGAAACATCTTTAAATCCCTGTTTTGCCAAGGAAGCTGCCTATTATGGCAAGGAATCAAGATGCTTCTAATTTCATATATACAATTCAGGTATCTAATATCAGTTGGAAGTCCTGCAACCTTGGCTATCACCTCTGGAAGCTTTAATAGAAGACTAATCTTAGAGTTTCTGTAGCTAAAAAACTCTTCAAGTGTGGATGATATTTAGCATGATATGTTGTGGAGTATCCTGTTGCATCCTATTTGATGTATCCTGTTACTGTATCTGGTCTGACTGCCAGCTTTTCTGATTGCTTTGGTAGCAGCATGATGTAATGTTGTGCTGAAAGTGAAATTAGTGTTATTTGTAATGAACATTTTTTTTCTAAGCTTTTAGTAGTTGTATTTAGCAATACCATGAGTAAAAATAACATTTTGAAGTGCTTTTGAGGAAGCAAAATGAAATATTGAGGCAAAATGATGACTTAATGGCTTACTGCTTTACAATAGTGGCTGCTATTACAGCAGGATTTTTTCAAGTAGGAGTGAGACAGCAAATGTAGTACTAGAAAAAAAGACCTTAAATGCTGTTTGTGTTGGCTGTCTACTGGGGATGAATTCCACGCTCAGCCAGAAAATATCAAAATGAGTGACTGTAAAAACCCTTGCAAAGCCTTGGCAAAGATTGAATATGAAAATAGGTATTGAAAGAATGGTAAACTTCGGGAGAAATACAAGTCTTTGTCTCCAAGAGTGAGGCAGCAGTTTCTTCAGCTGAGACAATCCGATGTTAGGTTGCTGTCACCAGCAGAGAGCGATGATCTTTCTGGTGCGCTCCCGCAGCTGTGGGTGCGGCCCTTGTCCGTGCCGCGCTCCGGTTGCGGTGCCGCGCGGGCGAGGCGGTGATTCGATTTCCTGCAGTGCTGCCGCAGCTGAAAGCGCCCTTTCCCTGCCCTGTGCTGGAGAGGGAGCGGGGCTGGCACGGGCTGGGCCGGGGGTGAGCGCAGAGCAGGGCTGATGAATTCCTTCTGTCACGTGGAGTCCTACCTTTGGCTGTAATCTGCCTTTTCATGCCACAGAGCAGTCGTTTTCCAAATACGCCCTACATTAAAGTTCTAATTTTGCACACTTCAAAACCGTATTGCTGGTCTGCCCTACCAAAGCTGCTCTGCAGGAGATCAAATTTCCCTGATCTCTGCCTCGTGGGGTTTTTTTTAGGACTTGCAGGTTTCAGACCTCACCTTTTAAACGTATCTTTTCCAACTTGAACATTTCAGTGACTTAAAATTCTTTTTACTGAGGTCGGATTTTTTAGCCTTCGTATTTTGCATAATATCTTATCAATATGCCTATTGTGACTTATAAATAGTCAGAATGAGTTTCTTGCAAGCTGCACAAATCCTTTCTTGTGAAGCTTTCAGTACAAAATGTTAGCATAATTTTCTGCCTCAGCTCCTGGTTGATCTTTTTTTTTTAATCATATGCCTCTCTTAATCTAGGGATTAGTATTCGTTTCCTATAAATTAAACAATTTAGATGGGGATAATTCTTTTGGCTAAAAGTCTTTAAATGTGCAGCTTTAACATTATTATTGAAAGTTTCTTACATGCAGAATTTTACTATTTTTATGCAAGTTAATCATTATTAAGAAGATGATTATTTAATGTAAGTGAGCTTTTTCCAGGTTTCCAGGAGTTCATCCAGAATATATTTCTATCTCTTAGCAAAAAATGTTAAATTTGAATAACTGTAATCAAGTCTAGACTTTCTCTAAGTCACTTTATTTGCTTTCTATCAAAGATACAGACTTTTGTAGTTGTTTGCTTGGGGGTGATTTACGGGATCCATCACTTTCTCTAATCGGTAGATCAGTTTAATATTACATGTGCCTTGGTTTATCTTGTGTATGACTTAATTTATATTTTTCTTCTGTATAAAATTAGATTTAAACAGCTGTTTTCAGTGAAGATAATTTATATGTTTGCTTAAAGCAAAGTTGCTTCTTAACAGCCCTGTTAATAAATGAGGGTTGTTTAGTGTAGTAGTAATCTAGGATCAGTAACCTGCTTTTTTAAAAATGTACTGATTTGAAAAAAAAGTCATTGAAGCAGGTTGTCAAATAGAGGGTCAAGCACTTCATATTGGCTTTTTGACTTGCATGTGGAAAATCTAAATTGCTAAAGCAACTGTGGTAAAAATGCGATTGTGTTGGCAAATGCAATGGATTATGTTCTTCAGAAATTCCTCTCGATTCTTTGTCTTTTACATTAATAGGTTCTTCTGCTTTTGTGAGCTCCTGTTATGATTTAGATGAGGTAGAGGTTTTTGGCAGTCTGGAGTAGAATAAGGGTTTGGGACACTGTGCAGGTGTTTTTGTGAAGAGTGTGGGACCTCGAATTAGGTAATGTGAGTCTGGATAGGACAAGAGGCAGGAATCTCTTTTTAAGTATCATTAGTTCACCTCAGTTGATGAGTAAACATGGAAGGAATAATAGTGGGAGATGAGATTTTCGTTGTATTTTGTCATTGCTTACTTTGTATTTCTTCAGTTTGGCCTTTCAAGGTGTGCTCTAAGGCACTTTTTTATCTTTTTATGGTCCTTACAACAAATTCAGAGATCTTAATTTGTCAGAACTGGTTTCAGAAATGCAAGTATTTGTTACTTGCTATTTGTTACTTGTTATATGGTAACATATAACTATTTTCTTAGACTTGTTACAAAAACTTCCTACTTAATTTGTGCTTTAATATGCTGCTTTCTTCAGTTTTCTGGATTATCATTACCATTGCTTCTAACTTTTCACATTGTATCTTCAGGCTTTGTATATTCAGATGTAAATGTTTGTTACTGCACTTCTCTCCTGAAAGAGTCAGTTCAGGTTCAGTTCTTTCATGAGCTTTGCTGTAGTGACTACAGTTCTCATCCATATTGGTTCTTCTGCTGCCCTTAGAGCTGGGGAATTCTTTAACCCGATGCTGTGTCTGTGTATCCAGCTTTCACATGGGTGTGGGAAACCAAAATTCTACTATTACTCTTTGGGACTCCACGATCTGAAATCTGGGTACTGACTTCATGCAAAACCAAGTTTAAGTTAAAGCTTGTACACACAGGGAGTTTTCGTATTTCCTTCCTTTTGCCTCTGTTAAGACGTTTTTGCTTTGGTGAGTAAGGTTACACATAAATTAACCTAAAGTGGATTGGGTGATTTACCTATAAAGTCTAAAGATGCTTCAACTTGCTTACAGTCCTGCCTTTAATTAAGGTGATGCAACTCTGAGTGCGAATGAGACATGGTTAAATTCGAAGTGCCGTTGATAGTGTCTTTCCATTCTGCTTTGTTAGACCAAGTGAAAAAAAAAAGTGCCAGAAGAAGTGTTGCTGGTTGAAATAATACACAAATCAAGTCTTATGTGTCACCTGTATAACATATAAAAGTCTGACTATGAGGATTTTTATGAAGTGTATTTTTGTACTTTGTCAGCAAGATGGCACCTGCTGGTCATTGCCATGGTGTTGACCCAATTTACTCAATATCATATCCCTTAACAAAACAGTAGTGGTGGTGTGCAGGTAGTTAGTACAAATACTTCGAAGAAAAAATCTTGTAGATTAAGGATTGTCTGTCTCTTGGATGTTTGCATTTCTTGAGGGATCTTTCTTTTCTTTTCTGAAGCTCCAGGCCATGCAAGGACATATATTTTTGTATGGCATTCATCATTCACTGCACTGTTGGATTTTGGTGGATTTCTTTTTTCCCATTTCAGACTTTGCCATTGATTGCACAGTCACAGAGTGAGCTGCAGGGCAGAGAGGGAAATGTACTTTCCTGTCACTCAAAATTTGCTTTTGTTGGAAAGGAAGCGGTGCTGAAAGGAACAAAAATGAAGCTATTCAGTCAGTGCTGCATTGAAAATGCCTTTCCCCCCAAAATGATTCTTTTCTCTTTTATTAGAGGTTTATAACACTGGAATATAGCTCTTTCCTGCCAGTTTGAGATAATTGAAACTACCGAGTTACAACATCCTTCTGTATAAAGAGGCTCCCAGGTGTAGTCTCTGTAGTTGTTTCACTGCTGAGAAGAGGGAATTGTCCTCTGTCTGGAGTCTGCAGTGTTGGGGAATTGTCAGGTGCTGAGATAGTCTTGTTACCTAAGTAGGAATAAAAAAATTGGTTGCATTTTTATTTATAGGAGCTGTTTATCAGGATGCTTCCCTGGACAGCTGTCTTCTGAAAGTTTAATTTCACTGTGAACACAAGGTGCTGTTTTATGGCTGCTCTCCGTGTCTCATGGCTAATGCGCATGGTGGGTGGAAGGACAACCAGCACTCAGGGCACTTCAGTACTGACCACAGGGAGTCATCTGTTCACAGCATGGGGCTGTGAACTAAGGAAAGCTATTAGTTTTGAAGGAAGGTGTTTTGGTGCTTCCCAGCTCAAATGGTCAGTAAGCTTCACTACTTAGTCCATTTGTAGTCCCATGCCAGTGTTAATCGTTTCCCAATTTAGAGGTGTTTGTTGTCATCTTAAGAGATGGCACTGGGCATTTGGCTTTTGGATTAGGCTCATGTGATTCATTCTGTGTTTGATGGAGTTGATTTAATCAACTCATAAAGGCATTGGGAACAAATACAGACTTGCCCAGTTTCTTAAGCAGAGATTTCTAACAGTAAATGCCAGAGAGACTGATGGGGAGATGTGCTTTTCTTGCATGTAGAAGGTGAGAAACGCCTGCTCGTATTCAAGATTTAAAGAAAAAAAAATGAAAAACAGGGGAAGTCTGACAATGTAGGAAGTTTTTTTACCCATGGAATCATAGGATTATTTTACAATTTACTTAAACCTAGAAATCATAAAATTATTGAAGTATTATCACTAATGATATGTTGTAGTATGGAGAATATATATCAACGCTAACAATTTAGCTGTTGTTCTATCCAAAGAAGATTCCTACTAAGTAAAATCATACAGCAAATATTTTTGCTTGACACAAGAGGAAGTTACAAATTAAACAAATCTTATATCAAGTAGCAGTAACTCTCATATAATACCAACACTCTTTTCATTATGTAGGATTCAGAGAACTGCTATATAACAAAACCAACAACCAAAGAAAGGAGCAAAGTCAAATTTCCCTTGTTGTTATGATGGTAATGGTAGAATTTGCTTTGTAAATGTAGTTCATATGTGTGCAGATGATGACCTATTTTAACTTAGACAAGTATTTTGAAGAGGCTGAGTGAAATTGGGATTTCCGTTTCAAAAAATGTTTTGCCAGTAAAATTCTGTGGAGTTCAAGAGCAAAATGTGGAAGGGCTAGGGGTTTTTATGTGCTTTGGCTTGTTTCTTTAATCAGTCATCTCAATTATAATGGGCTGCAAGTATTGCTTAATAGCACCTATTCATATTATCTGTGAATGTCTTTTGCTTTCCTTCAAAGTTCAGTGTTACTACATAGTACTTACTGTACTGGAGTCAGTCCTATGCTGTGCCTCAAATTAAATGGAGACATCTGCTTTTTCCCTAAAAATATTTCAAAGCGTTTCTCTCTTGTAGTTGTGTTTACAGTTTGACTGAATATTATTTCAGATCTTTGAAAATTGGTGATCATCTATTTATTAACAATCAACAATAAGTCACAGACAAACCTTAACAGTGAAAACCAATTTTCATTTGAAAGTAAGTTTAAAAACAAACAAACAACCACCTCACTTCTCACTCTAGCACTTACCCCCTGGATCATTTGTGTCAGCACAAGGCAGGAGTGGAAATGACAAAGCTGGCCGAGAGGAAGAGTAGCTTCATTTGAACTCTCAACAAAAAGTTACTCTCAGCATGTTAGTGATGGAGGAGATTAATTAGGTCTGTATGGACTACTGTTATTCCTGACAGTGGCAAATAGGTAATATCTGATTGCTTCAAGGCTCAGATCCTGAAATTCAGAAAGTCTTGGGCTTTTTTTTAAATGAAATTACTTTCTTGGAACATGCTTGTTTCTCAATATCATTCACTTCACAGAAAAAAAGGAGAATTCAGGTGTCTCTAGAAACTTTTTACCCCCCAGAACTTTGGAATAATTTCTTTAGAATTATTGTCTAAAATATTGACAAAGATGTGCTGACTATACTTTGTAAAGAAACTCCCTAATGTGTCTGTCAGCATCAGGTTCCTATTAAGTATATTTGAAAACCAGTAAAGTTCTTCTTTGAAGCTGAATTGTATAATTTTATAAGGCAATATAAAAATGTATAAAGGACAAACACCTTGTCTCTTCAGGAGAAGCTGGAACACTTTTGGATTGATAAATTTTCTTTATTTTTTTTTCTAACTATAGTATTTTTTAACGAGACAACTAATAATCAGCTTAGTAACATTTGAGGTTACTATTTTAAGTCCTCCTCCTTTTTCTTCCCCTATTGTATTGTGAAGCCAAGCAGTGTTTCCTGTTAGTAATTATTTGTATTTCAGTATTACCTAGAGATTCCAGCTGATTTGCAAAACAGTTTTTTTGAACAGTAGTGCCCAAGACCATCATCAGGGTTCACTGGCAGCAAAAAAAATCCCCCAATAAAAATAAATTACATGGGGAAATTTTATAGTCATACAGGATTTGGCATGTAATTTGGTCTTGAATGTGTCCTGGATAGGTGGATGCTCCAAAAAAGAAGAGGGATCATAGTGTGGTGAATTACCTTTGCACAAGGTCACCCAACAGAATGCTGGCTGATCCAGGAAGCCTGCTTTACTGATTCCTGGTCTCCTGCCCCATCCACTGACCTGTTTCTGACCTCTATTGTAATCGGCCTCTCTTAGGTTGATCTGTCCCTTTTTGAAAGAAAATAAATACTGTTTCATCAACCAAAAATGAAGTCCAGTGCACAGGTTCAGTGTCCTTCAAAAGAAACAAAAGGAGCCAAGATGGATTTTGCATTTAGCAACAGTTGGAGGATACAGTATTGTTTGTGCAATACTCTTTAGGTCTCCGGAGATTGTTTCCTAAGGATGGAAAGGCTGAGGAAGTGAAGGCATTGGCATGGTGTCGAAGCAGCTGCAGAGGGTTGGCTAAGCTACAAGCATCTGACTGCAGAGTAATTAAAAAAATAAGGGATGTTTCTTTGTTGTTTTGAAATGTGTATATATAGTTCTAGCTAATTTTAGCATGTACATTATAACATCATATACAAATCAGAGATGATTGAACTGTAGAGTTGTAATGTAGCATATTAACAACTGAGAGATTTACACCATATATTTCAAAAGTATTTTCAGTACTTATTTAGTCGTCTAGACACTTCCTTATACCAGTTTGACTCTAATAGACTGCTGCTGTCCAGTAATGCTACCAGGGCCTTTGTTTGCCCTTTACTTAATTTTGCTGATTTCCTTGGCATAGAGATTTAATACTTAATTTAGTTCTTCAGTACCATATGAGAAGTACCTTGAGAGGCTTCTGTCAAGAGCGGTGTGCCTACAGATGTTTTAATTATTTTCATGAGTTGTATGTATATTTCCATAAACAGAGAAGGGGTTAATAAATGAATTAAGAATTAATGAAACTTTCTCAAAGACTGGATTCATATTGGCACTAGGTTCTATTACCCTCAGTGTTAATTATGTTCCTAAATACTGTCTTTTCCCTTGGACCTCACCCTGGGGTAGGACAGACTTTTAGAACAAAGACTTTTAGTCTACTTTTTTTTTTTAAGGTTACAGAACAAAATACAGCTGAAGATGCTATGAATAATTATCACTGCTGTTGAGAAGCAGCAGAATGTGTTCATGTTCAAAGAGAGAGATTTGTGCTGTCCTGATGATGCTCACAGTGAGATGATCATACTCTGCGTAGTACATGAGCCTGAAATACAAGCCTGGCAATTGTTCTGGGTTGGCAGATGTGGACTGTTACATTTTAATGTCTCTCTACTGTTCTAACAGACTGAAAATTTGCAGAGAGCTCTTATCTTAATATTTCTCAGTGTTGGTGAGGATTCAGACACCAATAATAGCGCTCATTTGCATTTGTGGCTATGAATTTTAATTCAAGAGCAGTTGCATTAAAAATCTGGGAGAATTAATACAGCTGCACTGGCAACTTGGTATTTGCCATGTTGCGTGCTATTTTAAGGTTTGTAGCTTTTCTGAATAGAGTAATTGCACTCGTAGCTCTTGCATGTTTATTTCCTTCCAGCCCTAGTATTTTCTGCATGTTTTAAGCAAGGTTGTTAGTATGTATTTGGGACATAGAGGATATTAATGCTATATTGCAGTTCAGGACAAAAATGTAATGTTTAGCATTTTAATTAACATAAATTTGAAATAAAAGTTTCTCTCTAGGTTAGAGTGTGGTTTAGGATAATGTCTGGTTTTTATAAGATCTTCAGTCCTTTTTTTATCCATTCAGCAAAATCTCATTAGAATCTTCTGTATCCTTGTAAGCTTTGACTTCATGGACAGAATAGATATGTGTCTGACAAACTGTCCGATATGAAAAAAGAATGGAAGTGGTCTAGGAAAAAGGGGTTTTGTATACCTGTGAAGAAACATAAGCTTGTGCCCCTGGTCTGTCTTTTACTTGTAAATAGAAGTTGCTTACTCTGCTGCAATGTTGAATGTACACTTTGCTTTGTCATTTATCCGCTTTGAGCTTTAGTGTAATTTTTAGAGCTAGGAGCAAGATGCACCAAGGTCGCTCCTTTCTGAACACTTGCAGACAGAAAATGCTATAAATCCCCATTGTGTTGCACCTTTTCATAGAAAAACTATTCAGAAATTGGGCACAAACCTGAAAACTCCTGAACTTTGTTGTCATGTAAGGGACACAGAAAGGAGGAGCAACACATTGGGCATTTATCCTTTTATGCAGTGTAGCTATTTGAAGTGACATGATCAGCATGCTTCTTAGTTCCATGTAGCCAGCTCATCTCCTTGGCTGTAGTATGTTCTGCCAACCTGAAAGGCATGCTTTGCCACAGAGAAGAGATGCAATCAGAGACAGGTTCGAAGAAGTCTGTAGAAGGTTACCAAACTCTGGATCTTCCTACTGACTGTGGTCTGTGTTGGTGTGTATGAAGCCACTGATTAACCCAGGGGAGCAGCTTCTCTTTAAATTCAGTCGCAAATATCCTCAGATAAATGGGGACCATGGTCTGGTGTTATAAAATCTGCAGTTCCCCACTGGTGCTGCATTTAGATTTGGCAGAAGGGCCCAGGCAGCTTCTCAGGAGACAGTCTGAGGGATTGGCCAAAGCAGTCTGAAGGATTGGTTAAAGACAGAAAGCACCTGGGCTAAAGATGGAGCTCATGGTATCAATGCTTGAAGGACTCCCTGAAATAGGTTGCACATCGCTGATGTACATTTAGAGATGGTGCACTGCAGGGATAATAGGCTGTAATGTGATATCATTTTGTGCAGTCAATTGCAATCTTTGTTTTATTTTAGCTTCTGTGCAGTTGTTTTAGGTATTCAGAAGATTTCCATTTCTATTTAGCTTTGTGCCCCACTGGTTTCCTGTTTATGTAAAAGTGGCAAAGTGAAGACCAAGAGTTGGTGTGTATTTGCATGGTTGAGAGTGTCTGTGGAAATTGTTTTTATGTCAGCATCTGAAACTGGAAGGTGGACAGCAGAATATGTTTGGCAGTGTAAAGACAGAGAATAAATTTTATGTTGCAATTCCAGAGAGTATGTTCTGGAAACAGTGAAGTAACTGAGCATTTCTCTGATTTTCATGGCTGGTTTGCCTTAGGGAGAGAGTTCACATCATTCCACTTGCAAAGCTGTCTCCTGGTGTCTGTGTAAGTACTGGCAAAAAATGTATTCTTTCAGTGGGGATCATGTCATGTACAGGTGCTAACAAGTTGCATAATTGAAATGTTAGAAGAAGAAAAGAATTTGAAATTTATAGTCACAGTGGATATAACAAAGATGTTTTCTTTGCTTCGCCTTCTTGTGACAATTTTTAGCAGTTTTGGCAGTCTGACAAAAATAGACAAACGTTAAATTGAAGAAATAAATCACACTTTCAAAGAAGGATAGCAGTAACACCCCGTGTTTATTAAATCTCACCTACCTGAAATCCTGTTTTGGTTTACATTAAAATTAAGGGTCGTGATAATCACTTGACAAAATGGTATATTAGTTGGGAAGAGGCTTGAAAATCTCAATGAAACAGTAGAAAATGAAATTTGCATATGACAAAAAATTAAAACTGAGTGGGAATATAGAATAAAATATTTTTAAGAAACTGTAAAAATTAGGCATTTCTTCATTTTACATTCAGATCTAGTTTATGCATTAGCAGTCAAAATATTTGGTTATTGTACAGCATACAACTATAAAGTAACTGTAGTTCTTAAGTGACTGACATTTGTGTGAAGAACAAAATTATTTTAAATGAGGAAATTGTTTTGTTGTTGCGCTTGCTACAGAATCTTCTGTGATACCCTCAACTTTCAACCATTAACAGGGATGATTTTCATCCTTAGTTTTTAATTTTTTAAGTAACATTTCTGTGATAACTTTCATTGTATTTTTCTGTGATATGTATTTCTTGATGTAGCTGGCTTAAGAGAAAATATGCTGGAATATGTTTTTTTCTTATTTAAACAGGTGATTTAAATCATAGAGTGATGTATGGTAGAAATAAATTTTGGTGAATTATAGAAGTATTCAGGAAGAGAATATAAAACTAGTAATTTCAGTCAGTGGCCTTTCCCAAGAGGAAAGTGCCCCTCAGTGATGTGTTTGTGAAAGTACAGAGAAAAATATAATAGGATTAAGTCACTGATTTTTCATTTGAACATGCTTATCTAGGTTTGATAAGCATTTAACATAGAAGTCTATAAAGAGCATTTAAATGTCTTCCAAAAAAAGGAAATGCTCAGACAAAAGTGTGTTGCGTCGCTCAAACAGTGCAATCTTTTGTGCACGCATCCCTGACGGTAATTTAATGCTATGACATTGCTAAACTCTGGTGATTCAGAAGCAATCTTTCGCTGTAGGGTATTTCTTAAACTTTTCATGCCTGGACTTCTGTGACTTGCACCTAAATCTCAGTTCCAAGGAAAAACAGTGAAAGGCTATATTCCTAGCTGTTTCAATTATATTGCTGATCCAATATTTGTAGCGGTGATGAATCTCTGTGTAGATGAAGCACTGTGTGCTTTATTTTTTCTATGAAATAAATTATTTGCCTCAAGCTGGTCTTTGCAAGTTGATATATTTAAACTGACCCATTTTTAGATATGGAGATCTGGCACTGCTTTGGAACCATGAGTGCAAATTAGTTGTTGGGGTGTTTTTTAATCTGAAGTAGCCTGCAGTATGCCAGTCTGCCTCTCCAGTGAGCCCTTAGTGTGGGATATGAGAATTCACATGAGACTGTGAGGAGGCAGCAGGAGAAAGCAAAGGATGCCATTTCAGGTGAAACTCCTCCAGCACTTGTGGAGACCTGTGGCTGTGAAGTTACTACAAAAACAAGCTTCTCGAGTCTTTTTATGATCAAGTTGCTGAATTGCTCAGCTCTGCTTCTTTTGGGGAAGAGGAGATTAGACTGTCTTGGTTTTATCCTCCTCCTTGCTTTATGTTTCCAATTGATTTATTTATAACAATGTGATGCATACTTTTGCTATGTAGGGTGGGTAGGATTATCAGTTCTCCAATTTTATAAGTAAAGGAGCCCTAGGAAGTGCTGTATCTGCTTCTCCATGAATATTCAAAGGCTTTTATTATAGTGGCTTTCACTGAGAAGTTAAGATGTAAATATTTTTCCCTGTATTTTAGATGAAAGTTCATTTGTGTGTTCTGTACAGAAGACTTGTGGTGTGGAGAACTGCAGACGAAAGAAGAGTAAAAAAATAATCCAGAGTAAATAAATGAGCAGCTGTGTGGTGTTTAGATACCTGCCAGGTTAAATCATGACAATAAGATACTGGATCCACTATTTTTAAGACTGAGTATGGGTGGGAGTTCTGCATAGCAGCTGAGTGGATCTAGAAATCACAGTTGAACTTCATCCTGCCTTCTGTGTGTTCCTACCTGTTCTCTGGCATTCATTAATTGCACAGTAAATTAAATTGTTTAGGAAACTGATCAAACAGAAAATGAATGTTTGGAGGCATTTTTTGGGTTTGGTGGTTTTGGTTTGGTGTTTTGTTTTGTTCTTGTGTTTTTGGAAAAAGAAACAGATGAAGAGCAGTTCTTCTGTTTTAACTCAGTGTTAGCCAGCTCATTTGTGCTATACAGAGTGACAGTGGAATGTGGCCAGAGGTAGGGATTGCATTGACAAGCCTTTACCCTTTAGCAAGAGCTAGGCTTTACATCTAGCCTTTAGACCTTACAGATTGGGGAGGGTGAAAACAAACAATGTCTCATTGAAAGCTCAGAGTCCAGTAACTAGCAGCAGCTTATTTGTGTGTGCTTCATTTTCCAGATCTGTGAAAAATCGCCTCAAAGCTCACGCTCCTTTAGGGACTTAGTTGTGGCGTAATGCGTTTCCGCTTGTTTTGTCCCAGTTTTCATTTCAGTTCGTTAGTACTCAGGATTAACCTGATGGTTTAGTTATAAAATCACATAACAGGAAATAATAAGAAATAATAAGGAAGCAGTATGAAGCACAACAGGAAAGAAAGTGTTCCATATGGGCTGTTTAAAAGAAATTACAGGTTTATGTATTTAGTGGAATTCATTAATTGGTAATCTTACACTATGAAAACCAAATCTTGCGCTGTATGCAAAACTGGAAATTTTAAATACAAATATATTTCTTAGTTTTTCAAGTAAGTAATTAGTCAGGGAATGGAAATAGCAATAAAGTAACACTTCTATTTGCTGCATGTTTGGAAGCTATGCCATTCCTTAGTTTGTCTTTTGAGGATCTGTTATACTTGCATTGACTTGTCCTAAGAGTCAGGCACTCGATGTATCTACCAGTTTGGTAGATAGTCCCCATTTTCTTACTACCTTGCTTGGAAATTTCTGGCCAACAGTTGATGGAATCAAAATTTTTAAAATAGTGTTCTGTAAAACAAAGATGTTCCTTATCTCTAGAACAAAGTAAAATATAATTGCCCTTGCAGGAGCTTCAGTAACCACGTCTGTTTCACAGACAGGTTAATTTTGAATTAGGCATTTTATTTATTCCAGCTTTGAAGTTTGACAGCAGATCATTAGAGTTAATTCATGTAGCAATAAAAATTGGGAGGTCATGCAGAGCCATTACTTTGATTGTTGTATATCTGCTGTGTTAAACCCTTAAGATCTTCACTTGTAGGAGTTTGTGGTTATCTCTACAATGTCATAATCAACAGTGCTTGCTTTGCTTCATCTAAACTTTTGCATCCAAATCCAACCGGTGTAAATCTTATTTCGATGGTAATGCATTACAATTTAATGGAGTCAGTGCTGCAAGGAGTTCCACTGAATGCTTGCAGGTTTGAGCCAGAGGAGAGAGGTCCCCGCAGTCTCTCATTCTTAGTAATTGCTCATGGGTTTGTACGGCTTTAAAGACCAAACGGCATCCAGTTTTTACATGAAACTTTGAAGACCATTTGTTGAGCTTTTGCCGTTTAGGGTAATGTTAGGCTAATTTTATTTAGTAATAGGTTGGAGATTACCTATAAAGCACTTACCTTATTAGGTCTAAGGATCGTGCTGGTTCAGTAATCTATGTGATTTCATCATATTAATCTTCTTTGTTTTAAGTAATCATTTCTATGTGCTGGTAGAGGCTAGGAGACTTAGCTACACACTAGAATTAGTATTAGTTTATATGTGTTTCCACTTAAAAATTATTTTCAATTAGAATTAATTTTAAATGGAGTAGCCCCAAGAAATATAGCAAGTATAGAAAAAATAAGATATATCTAATACTGTAAAGTAGAGAATAAACTGGTAAAGGGTTTAAGCAAGGTTAGATTGTATATTTAAATGCCTCTCATCTGAATCCATTCAATAAAGATGCCTTTCTAATTAGGTCATAATATTTTAGATTATTAAGATGATGAGGAAGTAGTATTCTGGCTTTGCTTCTGTTCCTGTTGTCATTCTGCCTTTTGTCTGACAACTGTTCTGATTTCCATAGTCTTCACATGCTTGCAAGCATTCCGGATTTCCTGAATTTGAAATGAAGCAGATTTTTAGAAGGGTGATTTTTGTCTTATATTTTATCAAGTTAATTTTTGAAACTGCTTTACCATTGTGAAATCAGAGAGTGTATGATTTAGAAAGAATGTTCAAAACAAAAAATGATAATGAAATAAATTAATTTTTAAAGTAAATTTCGAATCCTATTGAAATTCATTTGTGTGTTCCTTAATATCCCTTAAAACAATCCAATAGGGATTTTAAAAGCTGTGCAAAAGAATAAGACAGATGTAGGAAACTAATGCAAAACTTCCATAGCTAATCTTGTTAGGAATTTCATGTAAACATTACTTGGACTAATCTATATTCAAATTATATCACATTTTTTGTGTGTCAGCAGCATGCCTCTGAAAAAAACCAAGTAAAAGAAGGAACCCTCCAAAGTCCACAACAGAATTATTGCGAAACTCCACAGCGAAATTATTTCACTCTGATCATTGTCTTTGTCCTGTTTATAAATTCTTTATCAGGCAGCAGCCTCCCAGGTTTTTGCTGTGCCCTCACATTTTGCCCATCCTTATGTCTTCCTCTGCCTGTGTTGCTCTTCATGCATGTCCTTGGCTGCTTTCTTTGCACTGGCAACTTATCATTAGAAAAATAAGTTACAAGCTATTTTTGTTCTTCTAGCCCAGAGTCTTGCTTTGCCTTTAATCTGCCTATGTATGGGTATTCTGTTGCCATCTCTAAATTGGAAGAGGTCAAGGTTAGAACATGGTTTCACAAGAGGCTGTGGTCTGAATGAAAACCTTACTGACAGCTGCTAACACTGAGGTCTCCTCCCACTGTCCAAGTTTCCCCTCTCCCTGTAGTTTTGTGTGTGCTTCTGTCTCCTTTGCTTTGTGCCAATATCCTTTTCAAGTGCATTTTTGGTTTGTTAGAGAGACAGAAAGAGAAGTCAACAAAATGGTGTCATTTTCATACATTTTAGTGAAGTAACTGTGATCACAAAAGAACCTGATGAAGATTTGTGTTGGCATAAGGGCAGAAGTTTGGGACAGTGGCTTGGAGCAATGATGCACTGGAGTTGAAAGGAAGGGTAAGCTGAGAGGAGCCATAAATTGGAGTAGAAGGAGAAACAACAAACCCCTTGGGCTAGTTTAAAAAAAGTAGCCCAGTCTCATTCAAATGTTAACTTATAACACGTGGAACTGAACCCAGGGTGCACAGTGCCAGCCTTCTCTCTTCTGTTGGACATCACCTGCATGCCAATAGCCACTGCTATAATAAACAGGCAGTACGTGCAGAAACAGAAATGAAGTTGATGATGTAGGAAAAGGAACAATAATTTTATTTCCTTATGTCACTTTGCTCAACTTTATTGCTATTTTTCCTAGAGTACATATATTTTATATGTGTGACAGAGTTTTATATTGATGAACAGCTTGACATAGAGTATCCTCTTAACAGTCTTGTGAGCCAAGCTTGTAGGGTTGGTTTTTAATTAGTGTAATTAAGTGAGATGGCTATTTCATCTTTGCATCAAATTTGGACTTCTGTTGTTTTCTGCCTGCCAGATGAGGAAATATTAATTTAAATTTTCAATGTATAAAACCACTTCTTTTTTAATACAGTCTCAGCCTCTCTTCAGATACCCGTACTGGATAGATTTGTCATTTACTGAGTCTCCCTGTCAGTGAATAACTGTCAATGAACCTTTCAGGAAAGCCTTCATCTTTCCAGGAAAGGCCTTCAGGAGACTTCTTTTCTTTCCTCCCCTTTTCTAATGACAATGCTTGAAAGTTGTAAGACTGACTGCGTGCTCCTCAGCAGTTTCTATATGTATTTTTCTGCTGATCTTGGTAGCCACAGGGAGCATGGTTACACAGTTACAAGGGCTACTGGGTGTAAGAGTTGCTTTTGTACTTCTGCATCCTTTGTTCGCAGGGGTGATGCTTGATAATTACCTCTTCTGTGCCAGGGTGTTTTTATTTTTATCCAACTGTGACAGACTAGTCTTCCACCAGATTTTATTTCCCTCCTACACTCATGCAGACTTTCACATGATGCTTCAAAAAAAGCAGCTGAGAAGCCAAACAAAAAGAAGGGCTAAAAGTATCAAAGTTCTCAATTAATTCAAAACTTCAAGTTACGTTACAGTTTGCAGTATGCGGATCCAAACATTTTTGTCTGAAAAAGCTATTTTCACAGTAATAGTTACTAACGGGGTCTGTGGTCTAGTAATATTTTCTAAAAATGTGCTTTCTGGGATAGACCTAGTTAGTACTTGCTGTCCTTACAGATTAAAACCAACTGTTTTACCCTGTCTAAGATGTAAACTGAGGACGTCAGTTCACATCTAGTAGTTACCAAGTGCCAATTGGAAAAGGTTTGTCACTGCTTGCTCTTCAGTAGGACAGAGATTTTGTCCTGGAGCTCTCTGCTGTTTATCAAAGTGTTACTGGCCGTGGGCAGGTCTCTCTGCACAGGGAGTCCCTCTGCAGGGAAAATTCTGAAATTTGCTGTCAGGAAATACCCACTAATGTTAGCTTTAAAAACTCACTGAAAATACCCTCCAAAAAAGATACTTCTTGTAGTATCTGAGCTGCTGCCTGAAGGGATACATCCTCAATTAAATTAATTAGGGAGTCTGAGCAAACATGAAGGATATTTTTTTTCTGTGTTCAGTATTTGAAAATCCTAAAAGTAGTAACACTAAAAGTATTTAAAATAATATTGACTTAATGTAGCAGTACAAATGCATTTGTTATATAAGAATGCAAACATAAAATATATAAATATGCAAGTGTATTTCTAAAGATTTATTCACCATCTTGAGCTAAGATCCATGTTTTTAATTTAAAGTCACATTTAATGAATTTTTTAATAAGTCAGGAGAAGTAAGATTTCCCCCCCCCCCCTTTTTTTTTTAAAAACAAATGTGAAGAAAAAAGGTCTAACAGTATCTGCTTGGGGTTTTTTTGGTTTGTTTTTTCTTAAATTTAGCTCACAAGTATTTCAAAAATTAATTGGATGTTTTTAATGGAGAGATGTCATTGACCTCTCTGCAAGCCCATGTAATATTACATAGTCTGTACATAAATTGGACTTTGTTAAATGGTCCTGCTCTGAATCTCTGTAAGGAGATGCATGGACTGGTTTCTCAGCTTGAAATAATTTTTTAATTGATGGAATATTACTTGGTTATTATTCCCAAAGATGCCATCCTCAGTCTTTTCTGAATTTCAAATTCCAGGTTCCAGTGTTGGTAAAATACATTCTGTTAAACTTTGAAAACAACTTTAGGTGAAGCAGATTACCTTGCTTGTTGTGAAGATTGTACGGGGCTTTGAGAGTGGGGATTTTTTCACTGCAGGTAGATTTGGTTCAGCCGGGCAGAGACAGATTTTTTTTCATGCTTTTTTACTGTACTGAAAACATCACTTTTAAGCAGTGTTGGGCTTTCTTAGTATTTCAGCCTATCAGTTTGTTCTTTCTACCAATTTCATATGAAACTACTGTTAAAAGGAAACATGTTAGAGTCATGATGGCCCTTTGTTTCCATCCTGTGAGTATCAATGAGAATTTGTGTATGTAATGCCATTGCTGCTTTGTGTTGGCAAGTATGGAAATTGTACTGTGCCTACTGTGCTACGCTGAGATTATCTCATGTTACCTTTCACACACATACAGCTCTTGTTCGGTCAACAGACTTCAGCACAGTTGCAATTTCTTGGGTATGTGTAATGAATAATGCACTAGAAGAGTGAGAGGACTGTGTTATATTTAGTGTTCATTAATGCACCTGTTCCTTCTAATCCTTTTAAATATATGTTCTTGCGGCCTATTTGTAATCTTGTCTGAGCCAATTACAGTAGTTTTGATTTCAGTAGTCCTTTGTGGCAAGAAATAAATTGAGCAGTAGGACATACATGCAGTATGAAAGCTTCTCTTTGGCTGTTCATTCTGACTGGCTTCTCCTGACATGAGGGGAGCAAGGCTTTTAGCTACCAAGGCATACATCTTGCTGCTGCTTCCTTTAGCTAGTACTGCTTTCGTAAATGTGGGTCTCTGAACATTTTCCTAAAAGCATGCATTTGAAGGATGTTTTCTAGTATTTCAACAGTCTATTTGTTATGTGTAACCACAGTATCTCTTGGTCCTTGTGGTTTTTTAATATCCAGTTGTCTTTTTAATCTTTTGTAACTTGTTGTACCTGTACTATTGCATTCGTGTAGGGAGAGATGATTTCCACTTGTTATGCTATGCACCGTGTAATACACATGGACTCACTGCATCCATGAAACCCTCTTGGTTTGGTGAAACAGCCAAGTATTTTTAACAGGATTATGCAGGGAGATAAATGCTTTGTACATGGCAGCTGGTATGAAAAGTGTTTTCATTCTCTCCCCATCCTGTCGGCAGAAGTGATGGACAGTGGAGTTGACATTGTCATCGCTTGCTCAGAGTTAACATTCCACTGAGGTTAACTGACTTGCAGTGCAAAACCTTGCACATCTGAATCATCATTTAAAGCAGTCAGCAGAAATAGGGAAGACAATGTTAATTAAACTTGATTGATACCTAGAAACTTTAGATGAAGCCCTAAGGCCTAGAACTTGTTGATTTTTGACTTCTGTTTTTAGGCTTATTTTATAAGTTCTTACACAGACGTCAGAAGCAAATGAGGCCATCTTGGTATTCTACCCCCACCTACTTAATATAAGAGCTATGGGAGAGAGTTTTCAGCCTGTGTGTTTTCTAAGATGGTGCTGCAGTGCTTCTGTAATGTCTAAGTTCATATCCCTTCCTTTTGCAGAGCTGTAAAGAGATACTTATATTTGTGTATTAGTTGGATTCCAGTGTTTCTGTCCATTTTGATTTAATCATGCGTGAAGCAGGAGGAGAATTTGGTAAATCTGTAATCCATCCAGACTTAAACCATGCATATATATTGTAAATCTGGTAAACACAGAGCCATTTTTGCCCTGCCAAAGGGCTGTTGATATTGCCATAGACATGTCCCTGGATTGTTTGCTCCCTGGTGTGTTGAACTGTCATTTGCATTCTTCCTACCTTGTAAATGAGTAAACAAGTTTACTAAGTTACAAGAAATGGGTTAAGAAAAGGAATCAGTAGAGGTGTTACAATATTGATATACACTGAGACTGTTAAAGGAATGTGTTGCGTGTTCTTGAGCACCACCTTTCTGGTGGATGATACATCTGTTTTATAGACTTAATTATGAATTTCAGTGTGGCTTATTTCTTCATGTTACGGGCTTCTTCAGATTATTTCCCTTTTCCTCTCTCTGCCCAATTTACTTTAATGTAATTGGGCAGCAGGTGAAGAAATATATAAGCTTATTATCTGGTGATAAAAATATTTTATCTCCTTATGTAAACGAGTGTTGCATATTAGTGAGGTCATTGTTATGCTACTTTATCATATTGAGCATACTGTGAAAAATTCCAGAGGTGTGATGAATGCATATACAGAAATTTCAGCTTCCTTAAATATTCATAAAATATCCATAAAAGGCAAGTAACGATATCAAGAGAAATTGAATTCTTCATGTGCATTTATAGAGAGAAACAGTTTTTGAGAGGAAGTTGCATTACATGTTGTTGATTGTTGACTCTTTCTCTTTTTCCAGTTGCCCATATTTGTCAGAGAAGATTACGCCTGCTATACCTGCAATTGGTGGGATTCTTTTCTTTTTCGTGATGGGGACCCTGCTGCGTACTAGTTTCAGTGACCCTGGTGTCCTCCCCCGCGCAACACCAGATGAGGCAGCAGATCTAGAGAGACAAATAGGTAACACTGAAGGTCTGTTGTCTCTTCGCTTTCCTCCCGAGGGTGCATGTGCTGTGTGAAGGCAGTGTGCTGCTCTGCTCGTGGGAGGAGTTACTCCTACCTTGCCTCAGTGATTGTTCTGCAACTGTAATGTCTGATGGCGTTGCGGGGATTCCTGTGGAAAGATGATTGGTCAGTTCTTCACCAGGAAAGTAAACAAAATCCTGGCCTTTTAGAGTGATAGTTATTACTGTAAATACTTCTCAGCAAGTCTGGTAAAAATCTCTCCGTGGTACATAAGAGAATACTTTTTGAAGTGTTTCTGGCAAGGAAGCTGACATTGCAAAAGATCTACAACTGTGCATTTTTAAAACAGTGTATCCTCAGAGTTTAACTGAATTTAATTATGTTATTTATATTGCAAAAGAGTCAGATAAGTCTCTGTGTTACTATACAGTAAAAATGTTCGGTTTTTTTGAGTAAAGCCGGCAAAATTAGAGAGCTAGGTTTTAACCATCCTCACTTTGCAAGGACACTTAACTAAATTCTGTAAGTGGGACTTCTACAGGTACAAATATGCTGAATAGCTAAAATGTGCCACCTGGATAAGAAAACACAGGATGAGTTTGCAGAGCTGCTTCATAAATAGTGGGTATGTGTGCTTAATAAACTGCTCAACCTGACTAAACGCTACTATATCTGCTTTGATATGAAAGTCAGTGGAAATCCCATTTTTCTGAAGCAGTTTCAGAGAAATTCTTGCTCATGTAATTGAACAGACAGGTAACAGATCTGTGCAAGCACAAGAGAAATACTTGCAGCATCCTTAATGTTTTATACTATAGTGCAGTCTTCAGCTTTCTATGGTACAAGTATTAAAACGTTCGCTATTCATCTGAATTTCAGAGGTGCATAAAAGCATGGAAAAATATAATGAAGCATTCATTTAGCACCTTTTCCTAACTAGTGTTATAGTTTACTTTTATTGATCTCCTTCAAGGAATTCTTTACCTAGAATAAGGTACCACCTTTAGTCCAAAATACAGGCACAGGTTCCTGTTCAAAGAATTGCTTATTTGCCTTGTGTTCACAGAAACATTGATCTATGTCAGGAAATAAATTATTTCAAATAAGCAGCTCACATCAATAATGTTATGTTGTCATCTGTCAGAGTTTTGGCAAAATACAAAACTAAAAATGCAAACTGAATTCTAGAGAGGACAGTCAAAATGTTCCCGTGTACAACAATTTCAGAACTTGTCTTTACAAATAATGATTCTTTTGAAATGGTATTACATACTTGTTTGTCGGAGTCCAGGGCATTCCTCTGGATGCCCTGGGAGGCCACAGAGCTGAGCAAGAGGGTTTGAGATCTGTACAGGGGGGTTTTGGACCCGTACAGGGGGCTTGGAGACCTTGGCACGGAGCTCAGGAGGACACTGCCTTTGACTTCTGTCCATGGGAACGGCTTCCAACATTGAGGGAAGAATTACAAACCACAGAGATTTGGAAAAGGTAGTTTAGTTTGGTATAGGATGTGAAATGATGTAGTTTTGAGTTTTTAGAATATAGGTACATGGGGGACAAGATGGAGGGTTTAGGGTGTTGCCCTTAGTTCTTCCTTCTTCTCCCCTGGCCTCCATCTTTTGGTGACGGTGGCACAAAGTAGTTTAAGGGGTTTGGATTAGAGTAAAGTTGACCATTTTAGTATAGGTGATAGGTATTGGAATGTAAGTATAAACAGGTGATACGTAACCTTCTGCATAAAGGGACTGCGACGTCCCACTGTGGAGGGAGTCGCCTCGTGTCCTAGCTGCTGTTCAGATCTCGGCTGGGCACGGAGAACATTTTAAGATATGAAACAATAAACAACACGAAATATCAAGAGAACAAGACCTTGAGGACTCTGCTTCTTTCTTGCGACCTGGCTCGGGGCTTTCAGAGGGGAAAAAAGACTTTTTACCATCTTTAAGCTCGGGTGAGGAGACCAAACCCAACACTTGTTCACAAGTTGAGGCTGCTGAGCTGATTAAAGCCATTGTCTTTTCTTCAGCAGTGGCAAAGACAGTACTCTTCCTAGCAGGGTCAGTGGAGTATTGAAGTGAGGAATTACAGTGCCAGCAAATGTGGAGTTCCCAAGCATGAGGGCTTATGGCAAGTCTAATAGAGGAACAAGCTAGGTAGCTATAAGACATTATTCTGCCCTATAATGGTGATTCTGGATTCAACAATGGAAATGGAAACATTTTTCTACTCTTACAATATATATATATTTTTTTAATGTGCCCATAAAAGCTGTATCCTAGTGGAGTGGTATCCGAGCAGCAGGAAAAGCTGAATGGCTCCTGCAGTTGAAAAGAGGACTAGATTTTTGAAAATGGTCATTCAGGCTGGATTGCCTTGTAACTTGCTGTACTTTTCAGCTTGAGGTGCCTTCTAAAGATGGGGTGCAAGGTTAACAGTAATTTATTTTAGACAAGGAAGTTCTTCAGATAACTCACCTAAAAATAACATCTTTTCCAAATAGTTTCTTTTCTAAAATGTGTTTTTGTAACCTGTCCTATCTGTGGCTTTTACTTTATTCAAATCATTTTGAGGTATTTGAGTCTTACCCTGTCCTACTGGTCTCTTTGGGAAGCAGCCTACCAGAAATTATTACAGATGCACTGAGAAACAGTTGGGTCTCAAGACAAGGAATTATGATTTAAGAATGCTATTTTGAAGTTCTCTTGAAATGTATCAAACTTTTTTTTTTTTTTAACATTAGAAAGCATAGAATAGGATGAGCTGATTAGGAAGAATGGTTCTCAAAATAAGACCTTCTGAAGAAGCTGTCAGTACTCCTGTCCTTTCAGGTGACTTTCTGGAAATAGGGTGGTCATATTGAAAGAGAAAAATGTTTCCACCTAGGCTATCAGCCTTCTTCAGGTGAAGATGGGGGACTAACAGAGCTGTGATGCTGCTATTTCTACCCCTTGTGTGCAGGAATGGAAGGCAGTTATTTCTTGAGACTTTGCTGTGTTCATAGAAAAACAAAAAGTGAAAAGAACTGAAAAAAACCCCGGAAATTGTCCGAAAACCAAAAGGAGCTTCTGTTATTCAAAGATATTATATTTAATGCAGATCATCAAGTTATCCTCATACAGGGGAAGATTGAGAACTGTATTAAGAGGCCATTCTGACTGTATTTGATGGTAGTCAAAAAGATACTAGTGTCAGAACTGGTCAGTATGAAAAGATGGCACAAGCGTACTGGAAAAGGCAAAAGGAGAATAAAGGCAGTTACAATCAGCAAGTAACAGCAGAAGACAACAGGACAGGTTGTGTTAGAGGTCACAGGAAGAAAGAAAAGCTGAAGGCACGCTGTGTAATTGGGAAATGAGAAATAGCAGAGGACAATCTGAAGGATTCAACACTGCTTTGTTCTCAGAAGATAACTTGTATGCTTCTTGATAGCTGATAGAAAGAGTAGGTCAGAAGAAAGAAAGTAGGTTGTAGTTTAAAAGTCTGTTAATCTACTATACCGTATCTTTATTGGTTTATGTACTGTTCCGCTTTAATAGAAATCTGTCAATTCTATCACTAGAAACTGTTCTCTGGAAAGACATTTAATCATTTATATGATTAAATTAAAAGAATTGGGACTGTCAAAGGATTGGGGCTTGTGGCTATTTAAGTCTCAAAACAAGCAACAAAGAATTTCAAGATAAAATACACTTAACTCTGAAGTTGGTGCTGAGATGGAGAAATTTGCAATCACTGGGTTTGATTTTTTTTTTAATATGTTTTAAGTAGTTTGAGCACCATTAGGGAAAACACAAAATGCATGAATACAAGTGGAAATCAAATACTAATGGAAAGGGTGCAGGAAGAGGAGACTTGAGTATTACTTCCAAAGAGATTGAGTTAGCACTCAATATGTTTGTCATATGACAAAAAGGGGAAATCCTTTTTGGGACATGTTAGAGGAAGAGTGGTGACATGAACTAAGAAGGAGTGACGTTCTGGGATACCCGGTGGTGATGAGGGCTCAGTTCACCATCTGGTTTTCTACAACATACGTAGAAACTCAAGAGGAAGGCAGCTAAACTGAGAAGTCTAGAAAACAGAATCTGTTAGGATGTTTAATACATACATGCATTTGGCCTAAGAGAAAGGAGAAGTAAAAGTCTTAAAATACTCTAGTTTGCTGGGGTTTTCATACAATGTAATAGAGCAAAAGCAGCTCGGTGTATGAAGCTTATAAAATGTAAAATCACTGAGGGTAACTTCATCTGCTATTAAAGTGCTATAATTTCACTGAAATGCAGCAGGATATTTTCTTTCTTTAAATGCAGCATTAAACTTACTGATGTTGTATTTGTACTTCAATTATAACTTCCATTAACATTGAAAAGTAATTATTTCCAGGGGTACTCTAGCTGTAATTGCATTATTGTCATGGTGCATATAAGCATGGCTTCTGCAGTCACACAAAATATTATCTTGCGAGGGGCTTTTTTTCCTGTGGAAACACAAATACTAAGAGCAGGCTTATTTTGTAGCCTCTTTGCATTTATGGTATGTGTCTCTTGTAGCTAGGTCGGTGTTAAGTCACTTCTAGTGGAAAAATTAGAAAGTTCTGAATATGAAGGCTTAGAAGGATAACCCAATCCAGGAGAATGTGTTTTGTAGGTGGGAAAACATTTTTTAGTTGATGTGTACAAATTTAACAGTTCTTCCGCTATATCAGTCTTGTTTGCATCAGATTGATGATGTGGATAAGTGAAAAGATGGTCCTGGTAATTTATCCTTCCAGCCTTAAAATGTTTTGGATTTTTCAGGGTAACTGTCTTAAGTTATATGTATCTTTCTCATTTAATCTGTACAACTAGCTCAGGCCAGTCCACAGGACACCTCCTGCTTGCTTACTTGCTTTTGTGTTTTCCAAGCCCTGTACTCAGTGTATGAGTTTACACCAGGACACCATCTCTGCATATCGTTTATGTCTTGGCTGTCTAATTTACGCTGATGCTCAAGACCACATTTGAGACTCCTTCACAGTTCCTTGCCTGTCATTCGTTTTGAAATGCACGATTTGATAAAATTAAATCCATGCCACAGCACAGGAATTTCAGAGAACTGGCAATGGCCTGAACAAATACATACCATTTGTGATGATCACGTTTAACTTTCTTTACAAAGGTGGGACACCAGTTTCCTATGCTTATAGCTGTAACTGATACTACACTCTTTAAACAACATTCTTAAAATAAATGTAGTGAAATTACTTTGTGTGTCAGGTAAGTCTTAGAAAGCGCTTGCTGTCTATGCTTCTTTCCCTCAGCAAATCACTAAAGATTACTTTTTTTTTCTGGGAATGAGCATAAGTTTCACATGAAGTTTTAGGCATCTTCAATAACATCATGCAACTCTACTTTTAAGAAAATAATACATTATTTCAGACAAGTCTAAAGCAGCAAGTCCTTAAAATCCAGAGCAATATGTGGTCAATACCTTTTGATGGCTATCAGATGAAGAACGATGTGAAGAACGCGGTTAGCAGCTGCTGGTTTCAGTCTAAACCAGGTTCCCAGTATTGTTTGTCCCTGAGATTACTGTCTGGAAACAAGAGCATTTTATTAAAGTTCTCTTCCCTCCAAGAAATAAATTGCTCTTTCGTATTGTAGCGCACTGTTGTTAAACAGGTACCTTAAATTTAAGTGGTTAAATACAGAGGAAGACATTTCTTAAAGGTATCCATTGTTGACAGGCTTTGTTTTGTTTTGGTTGGGATTTTTTCTGTTGTTTTTCAGATGTTATGGGTTATACATAAAGATTCTTTTCATTACTTTTTTCATTTAGTCCTCAGGAAACATTAGAATTGTTTCAGCTTACTGACTTCTCAAATAATATTTTTTGATGATTGAAATTGTGTTCTTGCCAAGTTGTCAACAAACATTGCATGTTATGGTTATGAAGCTTGTATAGAAGCAATGTAGGGTTGCGTTCTAGAGGCTGTTTGTCTCAGGTTCTTAGGAACATTGACCAAAAAATCCAACTCTTGACTGAGAAGGGGAATCCTAGTGATACAAACTTGCAGCTTCTGTCTTTCATCAGCACCGCTTATTTGTTTGTAGCATAATGAATTGAGAAATCTAAATGGAGTTTGTTGTCCCGTTAGAAGGTTGCGAGGTTGTGCTGTATCTCCATTAAATACTTGAAATATTTTTCTTGGAGCAGTTCAGGTCTCTTGGTCCTGCAAGGGCATGGATTGCATGTATGGGTGACATACATATGGATATCATATGTAATTATGGTAATAAAAATGCTGGAGCCCCATCTAGTGCATGAACAGTTAATCCTGCTGCAGAAGTTACAAAATATGTCAGAACAGGGGATGGATGGCTATCCCATTAGTGGGTAAATTTTAACCTTTTCATGAAAGAACTTGCATTACTACATCAGCGACAGATTGGATGAGTAAAATGTAGTAGTGGTCAAACAGTGTATTTGGGGAAAGTGTTTCCCTAAAGGTTAATCTTTCTGTTCCTTAAAGAGACCTCATATATTAAAGATATATTAACTGTGTTAGTACCCCAAGTATGGGCAGTTGAAGTGAAGGCAAGTTACAGTCTGAAAATTCACAGTGAGACCAAAACATGCTTAGCACATTTAGGTTAGATAAATCTTATTAAATCCAAGCACATTTGACCTTGCTTCGCAACTTGTTTCCAGGAAAAAGATGTTAGTAAACAGAAAGACTGGAACACTCAGGTTTGATTATGCAATTTAGGATTTTGAGAAAAATTCTCAGTCCTTGGAAAGTCAGCAAGAATGTTTACATTGATTTCATTTGCATCAGCTTTCACCCTTGGATTTTAAGATTAATTCGCCTCAGAGGGCTAGGATTTTCTGTCTCTGTGAACTTCCCTGCAAATGTTTGGGAGGAAATCCTCTTAGAAGACTGGTGTTGTAAATAAAATGGGCTGGACAGTAGTCTCACTTCTCCACCAGAGAAGACAGAATTTTTCTTTGAGATTCTGTCAGAGCCCATTTGAAATAATTGTGGTGCATTTTATGACTTCTTGAAGGGGGGGAGAAATACTGGGTTTAGTCAATGTGCCTTTTATAAAATAAATGTTTCTTTAGGAAAAAGAGAATTTTTCCTCTAAACAATTGCCCTTGACTGGTTTAAGTGATATTCTTTCAATGATTACGTACATACTCAGGAATAATAAGATTTTGTGAAAGAAAAAAATCTGAAATATTATTGTTACGTTAGGAAATTCAATGCATCAGAATTTCTAGCATACAAAGCTACACTTAGATGAAATTCAAGCTTTAGTAGTATTTTTTATAATTATGCACCTAAATTTGAGTACCAAATGAAATTGGTTTATTAATGAATATGCCATGCCAGCATGTGTTAAATGGTTTATTCAATTAAAAAAAATTAAGTAAGGCTGATGACCTATATTTATGTTCACAGTTTAAGTCTTATCTTGACCAAAATATGATCAGAAAAGGGTGTAATGTCATGTTTTGTAAAGCGCAAAGATTTCTAGCAGGATCATGACTATTACAAGCCAATTGGTTATAATGTCACCGGAAGCTGTTTTAATATAATGTGAATTGTAAGAAATTCTTCCCTGTCTTCTGGATTTAGGTAATATCCATGTCTCTCTAAAGCTTTAGATGCTGTAAGCACAGTTGTGCTGGGCCTTCCAAAGAACATCTTTTCAGCTTATACCCTGAAATAAACTGAATTTAAGGGTAGCATCCCTTAATCAAAAATCTTGGTCAAGTAGTGTTGGCCTTGAGGTCAAAATCAGCATAACTGCTAAGTTATGGGAATCGCACAATAACCACACAATAATCCCTGCTTCCATGTGCAGATTGTAGGACCTGTCCAAGCATCACAAGCCCATTGAAGGAGTTGGTTTGTATCCAACACACGTGAATGTCTATACCTCTTCTGGGTGTAGAAGGCTGTTTCTAAGCTCTTATTTCTTCAGTATTCACCACTTCATTTTCATAATGGATGTTTAGGGGCTTTATACCCAGATCCCATCCATCTCAGCTATTGCTCCCTTCATTTCATCAGCTTCACCATTAGCATTTGCTGAAGTCTGGCTGTTTTAATGGTGAAGTTTACAGTGGTGTCCCAAAAAGACTTTTATTGATGCATATTTATGGATCATATTTATGGGTGAGCATGTTGCAGATGAGAACTCTTTAAGTTGTATTTGCTGCTGTATCAGCGTGTTGTATAATTGCACCTTTGCTAGCACAGCTGTGTTGTTGCCAGTTTGAGTACCTTGCTAGGTGGGAGACTTTCTTGTTGGCCTTTTGGAAAATACATAATTTGTAGACCGTGTAATTGGCAGAAATTGAAATTGTGGGTGGTATTTCTAACAATTTGAGCTCAAATAAAAGTCATAGGTCTTTTAGTAACAAGCCCCACATGAAAGAAGGACAACTTAAGACACAGTTGTTCAAGTGACTTGACTGTGACTTTGAAAAGTATTTTTGTTCACATATTGGAAAATATTTTACTTTGCTATTTATTATCTTAGCTGTTCTGTTGTCCAAGTGTAATAAATTTAGGGGTTTTTTTCATCTCCATGGTTTGATTCAATTGTGATTACACAAGAGCAGATAAACCTAGAAAAGGGCACCACTTTTATATGTTGAACTTTGAGATTAAAGCTCAGCTTGGACAAAATCAAGCTTTAATGATTTAGCCTAAGCAAAACAAAAGGAAGCTTAGAAATAAAACCCAAAACTCTACCACTTTTATCAAATGAGGTAGTTGGAAACCGGTTTTGTGCAACAAACAAACGTCAAGGTGTGTAGAAGTAACACTGGGAGTTGGGTGTTCAAACTTCTAAACAGCAAAAGCTGTAAAATACTTTTGTGAATGTGCTCTGTTGTATCATAATATGTAAGAGATCTCAGTATTCACCAGGCTCAGATGACAGAGCTGCTGTTGCTGTAGTAGATATGCAGATTCTCTATTAGGTTGTAGAATTTCTGCAGCACTTGTAGGGAGATTTTTTGTTATTACAGGAATTCTGCAAAAAAAAAAAAAGAGGAAGATTCTAAAGGCCACTGCCAGGTTTTGCTGTCCTACACCAGATAACATGTCTTTACTATGTTATCTAAGAACTATTAGGGGGTATGAAACTCTTAAGAATTTTCTGATCAAGGTCATCAGCTTTCGATGCTATTTGCATCGAAATACCTCTTTGCTATTTATCACTCAAGAATTAGAAGGGGAAAAATGGTTTGTTTTAAATGTGTAAATACAAGTTTGAAATTTGCTATAGATTGCTGACAAGGACACTTTTGTGCATACATCATAGCTCATGTGCAACATTTCGTATCTTGTCTTTTCATATTTAGATATAGCAAATGGCTCCAGTTCAGGAGGATATCGCCCCCCTCCCAGAACAAAAGAAGTGATCATCAATGGACAGACAGTGAAACTAAAATATTGTTTTACTTGCAAGATTTTCCGCCCACCTCGTGCCTCACATTGCAGCCTTTGTGATAACTGCGTAGGTGAGTAAAAAAAAGATATGGCATATGTTCAATTTAGTAGCTTATATATTGTTATGAATACTTTTCATAGGAGACAGAAAAAAAGAGTTAGTGACAAGATTAGTCATGAGGTGACTTGCTCTGTTCATCATCCTTTCCTACAAGATCTGTTAAATGTTAAGAATTTTAGAGGAGGTAGAAAAGGAGACTTGGCCTAGCAGATGTTGCTGGTCTAAGAAGGGAACTTACTTTCTGATGCTTGCGTCTTTCCTAACCCGCCCTAATGACAGAGAATGCACCCAACTTAAATAAGGCCACATATAATGTGCAAAGACCTTTCCAGGCTTTTTGGGAGTCTCAGAATTGTTTTCTTCACCAAACTAAATTGAGGGCAAGGAGCTGCTTCTCCAGTTCATTAGTAGCTAACTGTAAGGCACTGTTCAAATGGTTAGGGCTGTGTGACCAAAATGCACACTGCAGGTGGTTCTTACCTTTGAGCAGTTTTATGACTAGAAGTACTTATGTCAGAATCCACAAGAAATTACTGGGCAAACATGCTATTCTGAGAGTAAGTACATGTTGTCAGGACCTAAGCATATTTTATAATTATAGGGTTGGGTTTTTTTCTCTCTGAATATCTTGTCCTTTTTCATTACTCTTTTCTATGGAGGTCAGACAAGATTAAGATATGCTTGGATTTAAAAGCAAACCAAAAAACCCCTACCAATCAAATCTGAGTGGTTTCCAGTTAATTAGCTCACATTTGCAGTTTAGTGCAGTTGATTAAAACACTGTTGAGCCTGGATCTTATGCATTCAAGAAAATAATGTAGAATGATGTCTCCAGCTGAGAGATTTAATTGCAGCATTCAGCAGTGATATTTTTAGATATAAAGCAGTCATTGGAAGAATTGGAGTTTTATGTTTAGATGATACTCATTTAAGGGAGTACGTTTACATCGGACTGAAAAGCTTATTAGCCTTTTAGCCCTAAATAATTGATTGCTATCTGTAGATGGTTCCTTCAGTAAATAAATTTTTCTGATGTGTTAGAATTTTGTAAGTGTTGCAAAAGCTATAGAGCTTGCTTTTATTGAGCAAATAGGGATGTTTATGAATTGCAGTTGGCACATTTTTCAGAAAAGTATTTTAGCAAATGTGTGACGTGAACATTACAGTGTTGTGATATTGCTCAGCAAACTGGATAATCTGTAAATACGGTTGTTGACCAGTGCCATAAAGCTGTTGCCTTTACCAAGAGAGCAAAAATAAGAGTTTCCCCTGTACAACCTGAAGCTTATTTGAAAATAAAATTTCATTTTTTAATACACTGGTGTGAAGGATTTTCCGATAGGTTATTCTGTAATCTGCGTCCTTTTCATACCACAGCTGGAAAACCTATTCTGTAAAACATAAAATTAGTGATGGCAGGGAAACAACTTATACAGTCTTCTGATCATGGCTGTGGTGAAAAAACAGATGTGAATTATTATGAATAAATATTCTGATATTCTTTTCTGATAAATGTCAGAAAAAAGTGAGCAAATGACTTACATAATGGAGATGTCTTTTCTGCTTATAAGATAGGTATGATCATTGTAATTTCCTCTTGCACATTTTTTAATTTGGAGTTGTTTTAAAGTAATTGAATGAATTTGCTGTGGTTTTTCTCCTCAGCTTTTATAAAGGGAATTACAATAAATCGACTTTTTCAGGGTACACTGTATAGTTGTTTTGTTTCCTGCTTAGATGTAGGTGTTATTCATGTAAGTATTCAGGTGTTCTGAATGCAAAAAGTGAGATCTACCAGAACCTGCAACTAATTTTCTATTAAAAATAGGTGTCAAGAAAATTGGATGGCTCATGTACCTGTAGAAATCTAACAGTCTGAGTGTGTGCACTAAATCAGAGTGTGTTATGCAGTTTGCCACCACTCTTAAGTTATTATTATCTATATGCTGATGCTTTTATTTAGTTTCTAAATAAATCTCTTAATAGCAGTGAGTGTTTTTGTGCCACTGTTTGTTAGTTCCTTAGTGATTTAACTAAACCTATGCACAAGTAGTCCTACTTTACAGGCATATGGACATTTAAGTAACTTATGCTATTTAAACAGAACATATGATATTTAAGCAGCTCACTACCAGTATGGCCATGCATTCCTTTTTTACCACATAGTTTCCAAAGATTTTGCTGCAGTTACAAACCAGCTACAGAGACTTTGTTGTACAGGAATGGAGTCTCTCCTCCAGCCAGCCCTCGCTACTCAGAAGAAACAGTGTGCTACTTTTACCTAGAGGTGTCTTATGATACTTGGCAAATAAATGCAGTGTGAAAGAGAGGTTCTTTCATTCTGTGTTTGTTATTAATGTTTTTTATTCTGTAAGGGATCTATTGCAGCATTTTAAATATGCAAGTACCTACAAAAACTTACTCTTTTTTTCTAATTGTTTAGTAAGCATATCTGTTACTTGACCTTGTTTGATTTTTGTTTCATCACTATTTTATTATAAATGTCTGTGTGGTATTTGTCGATAGAAATAACAACATATAGCTTAAAATAAGAAAAAAAAAAAAAAGAAGAAAAGAGCTAATTTGAGTTCTAGCCATGGTAATACTTCAGACTCCTTTATCTCTACAGTATTTTTCTAGCAGTGTCCAGAAAAATCTCTATTTTCACACAAATGTACTTTGTTCCATTTATGCAATACCTTAAAAATTTGGTTGAATAAGTGTTCCCTGAAGCATATACCTTGGGTGTATTCCTGATTTGCTTTCTTTACTGCCTCTGTGAATGTCAGTTGGAAGTTAGCCCCTCAAGGGTTTTGTGTACTATTATGTTGCTGAAGAATTACAAATGAGTTAAATATGACACGCATCTAAAAACAAGAGGTAAAGACTTTAAAAAAAAAAAAGTAACCAGGCAAATTCCGAGCTCAAGCTAGTTATTGCTGTGTTTTGACGAGAGGCTTTGGTGGCACTGTGTAATACTAGAAAGAAGGCAGTGGTTGGACTTGCTTCTGAAATGACCCAATGGCGGCTCTATTTTTTTTTTTTTTTTGGTCATTGCAACATCAACTGTGTAATATCCTTTTGTTTGGTTTGGTTTTAATAAGTAATTTTTATTTTGTTTAATTTAGTTTCCATAATGAAAGCTGAGCAAGAAGCAGGTGGCTACATCTGAACAAAATGGGAAATTAATTTCCAAAGCACACATAACACGGACAATGTAAGACAGAGTGAGAATTACCAGTGTGTTCTGGGGACAGGCTTTTCCCTGTAGTTACTCCAGATACCACCAACTTCCAGCCTGAAGAACCCCAATTACTTCAAAAGCAGGCTGAGAGGTGGCATTGTAACTGTTTGGCTTTTCTAACACAATGTTTCTGAGAATAGTTTTCTCAGGACTTTGTAGTCCTTTATAATCAATGTCTGTGTTGGGACTTTGGCTTCTTGGTTTTAATTCTATTCTGTAGCACTCTTTCTTCATTACCTTATTATTTTCTTTCTTGCCTTCGCTCCCTTTTCGTGGTCTTTGCTTATTTCTTTCCTTACATGTCCTGCAGTGAATAGAGTACAATTTTCACTTCATTTTGAACCTGTTAAACCATAGCTCCGGTTGTCTTGAAATGACTCTTGCTGAACACTTAAAAGCACAAATTTGGCTGCTATGACCATTCTTTTCTTTTTTCTTTCTTTTCTTATGTATTTTTCTCAGGTTTTACAGGTGAGAAATGACTTGGACTCTTTTTGTTTGGCTGCCCCAAAAAGGTAGAACAATAAGTTGCCAAATGGAGTACACACCAGCACTCACAGAAGGGATATATTATTTATGATTGTGCCATTTGTATAATTAGATGTACTTTGGAAATTCAGGGAGTATGGCATGTGTGTCAGGGTTTCTAAATCCTAAGCCAGTGGATTGCAAAATATGTCAGTCTCTTATAAAAAGAAAATCATATTATAGGTTACTTTAGAGAGGTTGTGGCTTATGCATTGGTCTGCATACGAAAAAATGCAGAGATGCAGAGAATATCTGACTGTGTAAATGATGAATCCATAAACTTTGTGGATGCTGTTACTTGGTAAGGATACTATGCTTCCCCTAGGGACGAATTTGGGGTTTTAAAATCTCTTTCTCCTCAGTAGGGTGTGTGTCAGGCACTCGTCTGGGTATGCCAGGGTGTATGTACTCAAATGGGTATGTAAAGAGAGATTGTTAAGCAGTGAGGTCCTTCACTGTGCACTCTTTGTACCTCTCAAAGAGCAGCCGTTCTAAACTGCTGCTGCTGCCTTGGAAAATGTCACCATTAATGCGCATGCAGTCAAAGGAGGTTTTTAATTAGTCAACATTTATTATTGGAGGGTGCAGTGAAGTGATCTATGTGACAATATACTTTAATTACTGTGAGCTGTCCTAGAGCAATGACTGGATGTTTTCCCAATAAATCAATTGCTATCATTATTTTTAAAATTAAGCATGTTTATTTTCTTTTTGTGAAAGCGATAGTCCACAAGTATTGAAGTTGATTGGCATGCAAAAAGTTATCATTGCAACCTATTTTCTCAAAACCCCACCCAAATAACTTAGCTGTCTGGAACAGTTTAAACAGTAATGAAAGTGAAATATATGTTAAGTAGCCCTTGTGGTTGTTTTTCTGATTGACTTTTTGTTGTAGATACCCATGCACATTATTAACTTATTTCACTAATAGAGGCCCATCTTTCCCAGTGTCACATTACTGTTTCAGTTTGCATCACCTTGTAGAGATTACTGTCCAGAATGTAATTTGGAGTAAATTTTTGGTGAGTATTTCCCAGATGTTAACATGAGGCCAGAAGATGCTTGCTTTGTTTGGTTTTCGAGGGGTGTCTTGATTTGGAATCAGCGTATGAAAGTGCTGAAGCTTGGTGATTGAAAGGATCCATTGTGCATTGTCCATAACAGATGTTCTAAAATAACATCAGCGTGCATATAAATGTAACTTGCAATTGATGTTTTGTTATTCACTGCTTTTTTCATTTCAATTTCTACTCAGATTTCATTCCACAAAAGTAACAGCAAAGGTATTGTCAGGGGAATGACTGTCAGGCAGGTGTATGGTGTGTAAGTTAAATTGATTGAAGTATTTGATTACTGTTGCCAGTTGATGGCGAATCCCATCAGTGGGGGTGATTTTTTAAATATTATTAAATAAATAATCATCTTGGGAGGGATGATTTCAGTCGGTGAAACTGAACATCGGAGCTAAGGATAGTTTTTATGAATATGCTATGATTATTGGATATAAATTTTTTTGTTAAATTATCAGATATTTTGAACTGACTGTGAAGGACTTAATTGTAAGGGTTATATTTGCTTTTGTGCAAGTGTGCATCATTTTAGCAGTTGGGGTTGGACTGCTGTATCTTAGAAGTAAAAAAATACTCTTTGTAATAAAACATATTTCTTATATGGACTTCTAAAAACCACATTTGTTTTCTTTTCAAGAGCAGTCAAATTCTGAAAGTACTATTCATCATACAAAATGTAAAGAAGCCTGAAGAGATGTGGTCATTTCGTAACATCGTAGTCCTTCAAAAAGCTTTAATTGTCATCATTATAAATACATGCAATGTGTCAGTCTCTCTACATAATTACTCAGTGTGAGTCCTTGACAATGGACATTGTAGTCCTGTGTTGTATACTGCTACTATCAAAAGTAATTTTGAGTAATCCTGGCCCAGTTGGTTGAGCTGTAATGTGACTCTGTGCTGAGGCAGGATTTGCATAGTGGGGGATCTTGACTCTTTCCAGTCGTGGTATACATGTTTGCAAGAGAGATGGTGGCATTGAGGGAGTGCCTTTGCCCTACAATGCTTTACTTGCACAGGGTAGAAAAATTACCAAACGAATTCTAACTTGTGCTCACTGGAATCTCCTAGTAACATGACCTAGATATTTTTGCACCTGTCGACTTCTCGTCTTTGAGTCCTACCTTCACGCTGAGCTTTAGAAAATGTAGGCTGGTGTGCAGTGATCCGGTTGAGCAAAGAAAAAGGAAACAGTTAATAAATATTGCAAACTGAAGGGCGAAGCTGGCCTACAAATGTTCCATTTAAAAATGCTTTTGCATTCCTTGTAAATTATTAGGTTTTCATTAAATGTTTTGAAAAAGAAAGGAAAGCATTTGGGCCATTTTGTGCATGGTTTCCTGGAGTGTAGTGATTGAAAAATGGAAGCAGAACATTTAAGTATTTAGGAGTGTACATGCTGTGCTGTGGAAAAGTAGAGATTTGACTTTTTGGTTCTGAACAGCAAGGAACATGCTTTGGTGCGGCATCTGAAGGAAACGCTGCATGTATAAGACATTGCTTGATAAAATGGGGAATGTTCTCAATTTTGTTTTTATCTGAGATATCCAACAGTTAATGTTTCTTGTGTGAGTTTTAAATATAAATGCTTCAGGGAAGGTAAAAAAAGAGCGATGTCTGAAGTATAGTGTTTTTCTGTCATCCAGTTAGCATAGATTATTAGGTGAGTGTTAATCAGACCACTTAGGTGAGTGTTAATGAGACCACTGAGTCATGCTGACAGTCATTTGCTGCTTCAAAAGGGATTTGAATGTCATCCTCTTCTTTATGTTTTTTTCCTCATTTTCATGATTCTCTTCTTTGTTCCTGTTCATGGAGCATTTGGTAACACACACCCATTGGTAAGTCAGTTTTTCCCACTCATCAATGAGCAAAATAATCCCTTCTTTTTCTTTCCTGCCAGTCCATTGAACTGACCTGATTCATCATCATCTTACGCAGTGAAAGAAGGAAGTGGGATGAAGTGGCAGGAAAGGCAGCATGTGACCATCTCTTTCGCTGCTACTAAAGTTTTAGATTGGCTCAATTATCTTGTGAAGCCTCATCCTTTGGATTTGGTTATGGAGGTGCTGGCTCACCTCAGAAGTTATTATTTAAATTCAAAGAAGCTGATCACTTGGGAAAGAGTAATGAAATAGTCTTTGTTGCTGTTAATGACAGTTCCTGACATTTCTTACCTCTTTGGTTTTCTGTGTATTGTACAGCAGTATTTTTAGTCTCCCTTTACTCATCTGCTCTTTTTGTTGATGCTTTACCTTACAAAGTCTTCACGCATTTTTTCCAGTCCCTTTTTATTTGCTTCAGGTTTTGATCTCAGATCCGGAAAAATTAATCAAATTTGGATGGATTTTTCCTGCAGTTGTGGTAACTGCTAACCTTTAGTAAGGTTTGTGTCACAGCCAGGCTGAATTGACACGTAGCTGCTTCTGAAGGTGTTATTTCGTCCCTTCTCTGGCAGTGTGTTCTCAGTGCTTCACTTGGGCCAGCTTTGGTGGTTGTCTGATGAGGTGATCTGAGGAGATAGGCAAAAGAAAGCCATAGTTTTAGGTTCATCTGGTTCTGTCAACCTGCTCCCTGCAGGGTAAAATGAACATCAGGCTTGGCCTAAGAATGGAGAGCCATGAACAACACACAGGCAAAAGACTTCACGGAACTGCTGAAATGGTGGAAATGGGGCCATCTGTTCTATCAGTAGTTCTTCATTGGGTAGATACAAGATGCAGCTGTAACATCAAGAAGGCAAATGTCTTGCTGCTTTTGTTTAAACTTGAGTGTAGGAGGTTTATATATCACAATGTTTCTATCCATAGAGTGCTTCAGCTTTCTTCGTCCCTCATTATGACTTCTAATACGCTTATATTAACAAGAGTTTATATTATCAATGTTTTAATTGTCTGTGTTTGCCTCAAATATTTTTACATGAACCTTGCCACAAATGTTTTTTTGAATACAGTAGTATGTTAACTAGCCAGAACTGCAGTCGTCACCTCTTAACAGTCTGTTCATCACAAGAAATTGCATTTCTATTTGCTCTGCATTTTAAGTTCATAAGGGTTGGAATTCCAGTTTTTCTCAGCATCAATAGTTTTTCATTTCTCAGTGAAGTTATCTTAATTTTGCTGCCAACATTGTCCAAATATGGATGTCAGATAGAGCTTCCTTTACAAAATCATTGGTCATTCAGTTGTCAGGAATCTGGAATGCTGGAGGAGAATCTTAAGACGCTGTGTTACTTCTTCATTAATAGTTATTAGGTTGTGTTTTTTTCTAAGGAAGAAGAAACAGCTCCAGATTTATAGAATTTATATTTCTTAACAGCATTAGAAGTTTCTGCTCAGCATTTATCTCTTCATTTTGCCAGGGCTGGCAGTTTTCTCCTGCATTAATAACGAAGCAGAGCAGCTCACAAGCTGTAAGGCTGTTATCTTTAAATTGCATTTACATATTTATGTTCTGCTGAGTAGAATAATGTCTTGCCTTTTAATATACTGTTTTGTGGCACATGTCACATGCTTTTCTGTTTTCTGACTGAGAAATATTAAACCAAATTTATTTATCATAAGATTCATGTAAACCTTTTAATATGCCTCTTTTTTCATTAGAGTTGATTCCAGTTTAATACTGTAGTAGTGTTTTTTGTATCCAATATTTTTGGTCCATTGCTCCTTTGTAAATATCTTAAGTAGTTACTTAGCTTCACAATGGTTAGTAAAGTATTTATTTAGAAAGCTGAGCCTTTCAGTTCACCAGGAAAGTTTGAAGATGGAAATTGAAGAGGACTGACAGCTAGGTTAAAAACACCGAGTCAGTCTTCAGTAAGGAGTGTGTATGTGTATGTGTATGTGTATGTGTATGTGTATGTGTATGTGTATGTGTATGTGTATGTGTATGTGTATGTGTATGTGTATGTGTATGTGTATGTATAGGAACGTGAGTTTATAGATAGAGGGGTTGTGTGTATGTGTGTGGTTTTGTCTGCATTTATCTGAATCTATCAAATAGATGTCTGCATATATCCGAATGTTGTTTCATGGCTGGAAACAGCTTTCTGTCAATATAATTAATTTCCTACTGTATCTGCATGGAAGAGAATGAATCTGTGTATACAAAATTCAGCTTCCAAGACAGGTAATGTGTTTTTTTAGCAGTAGGGTACAAAGATACCCTAGGATTCTGCTTTTTAAAATGGCTCAGTAGCTCTGTGTCTTTGTGGTGTTGTTTGCTTATGAGTTGTACGTATGAATGAATTTAAATAAAGTATTTATCAGAATATGAGGGCACATTCAGAAGCACAGATTTAAAGACAAGCGCTTTTAAAATGCAGTATCAATTTATTTTGGGAATACAACTGTAGTGCACTGAGAAAAGGTAGTATCACCTACCCAGTGATTTCATCTACCCAGTTTAGTTCTTGGTATTCTTAGCAGTACTCAATCATAAGTATTCTGAAGCCTTATCCTAAGAAACTTCAGTGACTTCACCTTGAATAGCCCTGTTGGAATTTAAAACAGATTAATGGTAGAAACATGTGGTCCAAACAGCTGTCATGCAAAACCATTTTAAAAAAAAAAGCCCTGAAAGTCTGGTGAACTCAGAAATCTGTTGCACATGTTGTTTTGACTTTTTTTAAGATAATACTAAATACATCCTTCAACGAAAACCTCTAATGTATGCCTTTAATGTAAATCCATAACTAAAATAAGCTGGTGTACTTGCACAGATGTACCTTTCTAATACAGGGCTTAAAGGACTTCAGATTTATAGCTCGCCTTTCCTCTGGAGTTACAAATAGTTTGATAGTACGTCAGTGGAGGCATAAAAGTCACAGAAAACAAGCCAGGATTTGGACAAGGATCAGAGAGTGAAAGAAAGAGTCAGCGTGAATGCATCTGTCTTATGATCTTGGATTTGATAAAAAAACCCTTAAAGTTCTGTCAGTGTAATCTCTCCAAAGTTAGGAAACGCAAGTTTGTTTCCTTGGAATAGCTCTGTTTCCATTACCCAGCGTACTGGGCCACGGAGGGTGGATCCTGGCTGCCTGGGGAGAAGCAGAGTAAACCATTTCCTCTGCTGCTTTCCAGCACTGAGGCATTTCCCCCATGTTGGAGACACTTGTTTCTGATCCACCCTGGCCTTCTCCTATCTCATGAACAAGTTTTCTCTCAGGGAGTAAACTTTCATGAGTATTCTCTCAGGCAGGTAAAGAGAAAGAGTTTTGCTTGGTAAAAAGGAGACAGAGCCTGTAGTGCAAAGGGTAACAGCGCGTGCAGATTACATCTACCAGTTTTAATACCATGTGTTTAAATTTTAACATTTGAAAAATGTTTGATGTGAATGATCTTGCTCTTTTTAATGATCTTGTATGACAGCATCAACTCCAAGTGGAAAAATAGGTGGTCTAGAATGAAGAATATCTTGAGTGAAGCAATAAAAGGAAGTGGGAAGGTGTAAATATTTCACGCTCCATAATGGATGGATGATACGATAGTAGGCATAAGTCAGCGGTGTGATCATGACAGATGTAAAAGAAAGAACCTCAGGACTTCCAGTTTTGAGTAGAAGATGCACTGAAGGGAAAAAATACCACCTTGTTTTGAAAAAATCAAATACAGTTAAGTTGCTAATGCTTCATGTGAAAATGAATAAATACATGCTTGCTGGTCTGACTGCACAATTTGTCACAATAAGGCTGTTACTTTAACAGGAACTCACCTCAGCCATGCTTTGATTTCTTTGAAAACTGTAAGGTTTCATTCAAGTACTCCTTTTTTTCCTTTCTATTTTTTGTTCTTTTCTAAGTAAGAACTTCTCTATGGCTACTTTGCAAATGCCAGTTAAATCATGAGTTTTAATATAGTATTCAGAGAGCATTTTTTCAAATAAACAGCATTTTATTAATTGTTTTCCATTTTTTTTTCTTCTGCCTCTCATTTCAGAACGGTTTGATCACCACTGTCCCTGGGTAGGCAACTGTGTGGGGAAAAGAAACTACAGATTTTTTTATATGTTTATTTTATCTCTGTCCTTTCTGACAGTCTTTATATTTGCATTCGTTATCACCCACGTCATCCTTCGTAAGTATGCTGGTGAAATCAGATTACGTATGTAGCCATTTGCTTGAGTTTTTTAAGTTAATATTTTGATCATTCAGGATTTATTTATTTGTTTGTTTATTTGCCTTTTCTCTGAAGCTTCACAATCCCCGATGAGTCCCATTCTGGTCTATAGTAAGCACTGCTCACAGTAGTCATTGGCCTGGCACTGACTTTACCTTAATGCAGTCTTAATTTTTTTGTTTTAATTTTTTTTGTCGTTTTGTGGATGATCTATTGGAAAAGCATCACATATAGTGTCTGTTTAAGTATACAGGTAGTATCATTTACCTAAAGAACTTCCATGTGCTTTTTTAACTATGAGTATGGGTCATTTGCCATCCAGACAAAGAGGTAAATTACTAGAAAATAGATTTGAGCTATGCTTTTTGTAGTTTACTGTTTAGCTTTACACCATTCTCAACCCTATTTTTAACACATTATCTTCTTTTGCATAGACATTCTGAGAATAACCAATTCATAATAGAGTGAATCAGAAATATTAATGAGTTTGAGACTGATTTTTATTTGTATTCTGGGTTGTGTTTGAGGTCAAAACTCTTTTGGGTACTGTCTTTTGTTTTCCATACCCCTAACTGATTTTGCTGGCTCCTATATGATGATGATGGTGATGTTTATGGTGACAGGTTAGATGACTTGTCTTTAAACACCTTTTCTATGTTGGGTTTTTTTAACCCACTATCACTAGAGGAGTGTCCTGTATTTTTCACTAATTATATAGGATATTGCCTTTAAGAGTGTTTCTTTAACCACTTTAGAAATGTGATCTTTTATTCCTTATTCTGTATTTGTATTGCAACAGAAACCAGATAAAAATAATAATTTCAGCATATAAAGCTAACTTGATAATGATAATATTCAGAGAATGTTTTAAAGGAAAAAATGCGTCAGATTGTGCTCCAAAATGGAACCATTTCCAAGATGGTTTACAACATGCAGGGAAAAGTTGTATTTTAAGGGGCAGAATTCCTGCTCTTACTTGTTCTTCTCAAAACTATGATGCCAGCACGGAGAGACTCTCCTATAGCTCTGAAATCTAGTTCATAGGCTAGAACTGGGATATGGAATTTTGAAGGAGTCTAAATGAACAGCTTGTTCACACTACAAGATACAGCTTTTCTAATACCAGTTGAAAAAAGCAGAGATAAGATATATATATTGTTTAGAAAAGGAAAATTGTTGGATAAAGAACACTTGCCGTTAATACTTAAGTGCTTGTTATTTATCTGGGCATACATGAGCGTATATACATACACACCTTTTGCATTTAAAAAGAAAGACACATGGGTTTTTTCTGCAATCTTTGCTAGTCCTCAGTAGTTGAAAACATTCCTAGTCTGACAACGTAAAGCTCTTTTTGACACTAACCTACCTTCATTTCACAAGGACTTCAGTGCTTTTTCTTTAGTTTTCAGTATATGAGTTATCAATATAATGTCAGTATTTCATATTTTGTATATTAAGTAGGTTTATCTAGTGGATTTTAAATTTACAGTGTCCATACCTAACTCTGGAGTATGATTTAGACAAAGAGTGGAGTAATTAATTATGCCTCTGTGTTGTTGAGAAGCACTTAAGCATAGTGTAGGTGTTCTAGATTATGTATAGTAAATGTTAAATGCTGAATTGCCTGTCAGCTGCAAAATATTCTTGCCATGGAGGTTTATCTACCAAGAATGAGACAAGAAAACCATCCTTAAGCTCTAAAGATTGGTCAGTCCTCAAAGGCAATGGAAGCAGGTATGAAATGTGATTAGTTCTTTGATGTTTAATTGATACACTGGAGCTTCAAGCCTAGCTTTCAAATTTGTCTGCTATAGTCTTGACAGTGTCCAAAAAAGAGTTCTTTACAAATAAGATTTTCTTGTCACTCCACTCTCTCCGTGCCTACCATACCTCTACAAGTCCTTCTTTCTACCTTTCTAATAATTACCACTCAACAATTTGTGTTCTGTTTTGTAGCTCTTCAGTTCTTCAGCTGATTCTAACTGTTAAGCAGGATTCTCAGTTACTTAATCTGAGCCTTTCCTCTTGGCACAGTCTGCTTTTTGTAAGCATGGCTGAAGGAAGTCTTGGTTTTTAGACCTCAGACTATGAACTTCCTACTATATTTCAAAGGCATACTTAAGTCCTGGCAAAATTATTTTATCTTAATGCCTCTTGATTTAGACAAAATTTTAGTTTGTCTGTTTTTATAATGCACCTTGCAAGCTGGCATTTTATAAATTTTGGTGGGCCTAAGTGGTGATGAGATATAAAATACATCTTTTTGTTTTCTGTGGCCTTCTGAGGCATACATGGGAAATTTGTTCTTTCTAGGTTTTAGAATATGTGCACATAACATTATTGAAGAAAACAAAACTAATTTGTAAATCAGTTACTAAAGGTACTGTCTTGCAAGATTTTCCTCCCTCTCCCCAGGTTGAACACATTTGCAGTAGTAGTACCTGTCTTTACAGTTACTTGTCTCTGTTCGAGGCATCAGTATTTCAACTGTTGGTTGCAGTGGACAGCCTTCCCCTTTTGATGTTTTGGGCACTGCTTGGAAGAGTGTGACCAGAAGTAGGGTATAGAAGTCACACCTATCTGCTGCCATTGCCATTAAGGATGCTAAAAATAGTAAGAAGGCAGGGAAAGTTCCATTAGTCTTGTACCTTGAGACTAAGAACCTGTCTGAAAGGTTCAGAAATACAAGGTAAGTAACTTCCCACTTGTAACAATAAAAAGTAAAATTGACCAGATAGGTCTGGAGAATAATGAATATATTTCTTTATTCTTGTCAAGATAAGATTCTTCTCTCCATACAGATCTTCAGATGAATTTAGCTAAGTGGAAAATTTTTACTGTGGGGAAAATTTTCAGCCTGATGCATTTAAATCATTTATGTTACACAGTAAAGTTCAAACTGTGTGCCTGTAGCTATTTCACATTAAGTCAGTTTCTACAACAAATTCACTTGTTGCAATCAGCAAATTGTCAAATCACCCTTTTTGATTAATCTCTCATGGCTATGGAACCCAAGTATTTTTTTACTTTGCATGCTTCTGCATTTCTAGTTGATGGGCTCATGCTTCTTTTGAACTCTTTTCGGCTACTAGATTGTCTTTTATTTGCCCAGAGGCAGCAGTAACCTATTAGAAAAATCTTCTGTGTAGGTACAGTAGGAGAAGAATTTTAATCAAGAGAGCTTTGCTTCCAAAAACAAAGGATGGAAAGTTGGGAATCTGAGTTTATAGAATAAAATTTCCAAGTGAAAAAGTTACGTTGAAAAATAGTATTTCAAAATGAAACAGGAGGTTATAATTTTTTGTTTCCATATTAGGCCTGAAAAGAACAGGGATAATCAGAAATCTTGTTCATGGGAAAGTATGTGTGCATCAATTTGGTATGACTGAGAAAATATCCTGCAGATGCTAAACCTGATAAGTAGCTCAAGGGCTTTTTTGATGTTGTTGCCGCTGAGCAACATATTCTCAGATTCATATTAGTAAATCTATTCTATGATTATTTGGTTATCTTCAAATGTGAATTGTTTTAGCTATAGTAAAAACAGCCCATAGTCCAGTTTCTTACTTGGCTGGTAATTTTGGGTTCTATTTCTACAGGTTCTCAACAAACAGGGTTCCTCAATGCTCTGAAGGACAGTCCTGCAAGATATCCTTTCACTGAAACATGTTGTAGATTTTGTTGCAAAATAACATCTGAGATGGTTTTGCTTGTTTTCTTGCTATTGTTGAATGTGTGCTTTTAGACTTTATGAGTTAATGATTTCATCATTTCCTGCACAATAGGATTTCTTGCCACATGTTGGAGGTAGGAAAGAGACTATATAGCCTGGAGTGGTTTTTATTCTTCATGTTTTGCAGAGCAGTACTCTTGACAAAGAGCTGTAGTTTCCATGTCCATGAAATATGCTTCATATTTTGTGATGGAATTCATGAATACATTTTGCACTATACACATGCTGTAGTTTCACTAAAAGTATTCAAGAATTGTTCTGCTTTTGCAACTGAAGGTATCCAAAATGGCTCATTCTTTTTGGGATAGAAAAAGTAGATTTTGGAACAGCAGAAAGAACATGCTTTCTATGAAGACTTCAATTCCTGAAACTATTCTTTGTTTTTAGAGAAGTCATTTTCAAATAGCAACTTGTGTTAAATTACATAGCAGTGAGTGAATTGCATACACAGGGACTACTGTTGTTCAGCCTGAAAAAGACAAGACTGTGGGGAGATCTCATTGTGGTCTGTCAGTATATAAGGAAGTCTCATAAGAAAAACAGAGAGACTTCTTAGCAGGGCCTGTAGTGGCAGAACAAGGTTTTAAACTGTAAGAGAGCAGGTATAGATTGGCCATAACAAAGTTTCTGCAATGAGAGTGGTGAGACATGTGAACAGGTTACCCAGTGATTTGGTCAATGCCCCATCTCTGGAAATGTTCACGGTCAGGCTGGATGGTGCTCTGAGCAGCCTGGTGTAGTGGAAGGTGTCCCTGCCCATGGTAGAGGAGTTGAAAGCATATTGTCTTTAAGGTCCCGTGGAAACCAAGCGATTCTGTGGTTCTGTTCTGTAAATGCTCCATGCACTTTTTATCACTTCATAGGAGACTTCTGTATATTTTCTACTCAGTGAGAATGGAGTCAGAAAGCAGCTGGCATAATGAAAAAATGGGAAACTGACATTTAAAATTGTTAGTTTCTGTACAGACAGTAAGCTTCCCATTGCTTATATATATATATATATATATATATATTTTTATATATATATATATATATATGTTTTGAATGGTTCCTGTCTGAATAAACAGTCACACCTCTCACAAAGACACTAAAAACAATTCTTTCCCATTTGTCCATTGTGCCTCACACAGTTTACTTTTGCACACAAAATAGGAAGAAAAAACTGTCATTTGTACTTGTGCATAGGGACCTCTTTCCAGGTAATTTTCCCAAGTGTCACATTCTGCAGATACATTTTTTTGAGTGCTTATCTTTATCAGGTAGAATTACTGAGCTTTAAACTCCCTTTTTAGGCAAAGCCATGTTCAGATTTTTTTTCACAAATGATTTTAAAAAGCACAAGCAAACAGTTCCAAGTAGCGCAACAGTAGCTTCCAATTAAAACAATTACAGTCAATTCTTACTAAAGATAATTCTTTCAAACTATTTTCAAACTGAGAGTAGCTTTCAGTTGTCTTTAAATCAACAGGTAATTGCTGATGCATTTGATTTTTGTACAGGAACTATGGCCTGGTAATTCGTAATTTGTATTCAGAGATGTGCTGCTTTAAAAGACTCAGTAGCACATCTTGCAGAAATGCCTGGCTTGATAGTGTTACATTGGACAATTTAAAAGCTTGATAACAATTAGTAACAGTAAAAAAGTAAATTGTCCAAACAGTATTGGGAATGCTTCTTTGGAACCAGTCAATTCAGGCGCAGAGAACATGGCCATTTCAGTCTTGCTAGGAACTCTGTCTGTGTGAGATACTAAGGGAAAATTATGCTGCATGATTCTAGTAAGATACTATACCATAATACACTAGAAGGTTGTATTTTATTGGGAATAAATTGCTTTTGTGTGTTTGCTTTACCGTTAATGGACGTAGGTTGAATTAGTGGATTCTGTTTAATTTGACATAAACTACCCCTGCTGTTCTCAGGTTGGTTTTGCGTCAGTGTGTGTCCCTTCCTGTGGGGAACTCCAAGAGGTCTTGAACAGAAAGGATTTTTTTTTTTTTTTCCCATTAGGAATTACCATGTGGAGGGAGAAATTCACTTTTCAGTACCCTTTTGAGTGTAATTGTGGTGAGGAACATCCTTTTAGGGATATGTTCAGGTTGCAGGGAGCTCTTTTCCCTCTAAGATTCTTTTCTACCTGGTGAATCTCCTTCCAGCAGTGCTCATCTGCTGTCTTGCTTATTATTTTTACTCTTTCAAAGCCCAGTTTGTATTGTGCATGATGTTTTGGGCTGTTTCCTTCTTTTACCTGCTTTGGAACCCTCTGCCAGCAGTCTGTTTCCTTGGCCATTATCCCTCGTACTCCTTGCTTTTAGCTGTGGCTGCTGCAGAGAGTCAGAGTTCCTGTCTTGTGTTGGTTTGACTTCACACAGCCTGAGGAGGAAATGAGAGGCAGAGAGTAGTGAACATGCTGCTCAGCAGTGCCCTTTGGTCATCCTGCTGCTTTTGGAGCAGATCTGCTCAGAATGCAAATGGCTCTTTTCTGGCTTTAAACCACTCTGATTGAAACGGGTCCTAGGGAAGATTATACAGACACTTCAGGTATCTCCCAGTTTATTAGGGGTGAGCAGCCCTACGATACAAAACTCTTCACGTTTAACTAATGTTAGGATTTTTTATTGCAAGTATTTATTTCCATCCATGCAGTTTCCAGGCTGTGTCTCTGTGTAATGGTGAGGAGCTGTCCTATTTTTCTTCTGCTGATAGGTTCAGTGATAAGGGTGTTTTTCTTGTGTTCTAAGGCTGTGTCCTTGTTCTGGAAAATTTTTAGTTGACGTTGTCTTGGAAACTGACTTCACCAAAGGTTGATATGGTTAATATACAGATTATTTTTATCCTATTCTTTTCTTATTGTTTTGTTCCTAGTGATGAATTTTATGTATTTTTCTAGAAACCAAAGACTTTTCTTCTGTTGATTCGTGTTCCCTAAAAAAAAAAAAAAATTAAGTATTATAGAAAATACCATTCTCAAAGCAGATGTATTCTGAGTTTATAGCTATTTTGTGTAAATAAAAAAACCAAAGCTATAGAAGGAAGCCTTCTATAGAAAGTTTGGAAAGTTCCTCTTTATGCTTGATTCTATAAAGTTTAGAAGCAACTTTGTCTTACTTCTGAAATTACGACTCCTTTAAAGGAATATAAAACTATAATAAGTATGCAATGTTGCGTGCTGACTGGTTTTCCTAGTATACCAGTCCATGCGCGTGCACACCTTTGCTGCTCCCTTGGAGGTGAGGGAGCTCCCGCTGGGCGTATCCCTTTGCTGTTCCCTGTAAGTGACACATGAGAGCACTCTGCGAGCTGCAATTCGTGTATCTGGGGTGTGCAGCCCTGTACACTGCACCTCATACCAACAGTCTGCTGGCTGGGCACACACTCCCCAGTGCTTGGCAGCGGTGGTGCTGTGCCTGGCCTAGGCAGATGCCTAGAGTTTATTTTTTGCTGACCTCTCTGAAGTACTCCAGAGATCTCAAAGGACTTGTGGACTACCCTGAATTTTGTGATTTTAGCTACTTGTTGTTGGATTTTTTTTTTCCCATTTGCATATATTTCCTTGACTTTTAATTACTGTGCTAGAAGCTGTGGTGTGTTTTTTCTCAGTATGGTCCATTGTTGGCCTCTCAGGTTTTCATACGTATTTGATCAGCTCCAATCAAACAACAAATGAAGATGTAAGTTTGTAGTAAATTTCTACATATGTATATCCAAATAGTAATGAGGAGGTTTTTCTCAACTCGGATATGTCTGCATCATTTTGTGAATACGTCAGTAGGAAAGAAGGAAAGTCATATGGTCATGCTTGATTCAAAAGATCAGATGAAATCTTTTTGACTGTATTTGTTATGGTTTGAAGATGCATTCATTATATACATAGGATGTCTATTATGGTTTACACACATAGGATCTCTATCTTGAAATAGGAAAATACAGGAGGGAGGAGACAAGTATATTTCATACAGCAGGAAATTAATAAGTACTTTTCAGTAGCTACTTTTCACTGGGAGTTGTAAATATTCTTTAATTCAAAAATTACTTACTGTAAAACTTGAAAAGTGTATTGAATTCTCTAAACAAAAATTTTGTCCTTTATTTTCTCTTACCTCTTTGCCATTCTGAGGTCCAAAACCTCTGGCAAGGAATGTATCATTAATTCAAACGTCCACTTTCTCATTTCTACAGCTGCCTATTTTGCATATAGGATTCCATTGTTTTGGTGTTGAATTATGCTTAACTGTGTGTGGAGCCCTCATGTGTCCTTCTCTAACTAAAAGGAGAAATGTGTAATGAATGGAAGGAGAAAATAAAATTAGCTAGGGAGCTAACGGTATAGAAAGCTTTTGGAAATTTAATAAGTCATCTAACAGAACACCGCAAGCTTTAAGTTATTTCATTGTAATTTTCTTTTTGTACCTTTTTTATAGGTATCTGGTAAATATAAAAGTAGCATCTTTAGTATTGTCCAATATGTTTTGTTATTGTTCAAGGTCACAGTCAAAATTACAAATTTTACAGTAAATACCAGTCAACCAGAAAAACACTTCCCAAGCAGGGTCAAAATGAATTGTGCCTCAGCATCAAGTATCAGAGCAAGTAGCCTGACTTGGAAGAAATCTACATCGTTAATAAGACCAATGAGATACTTGGTTATTCCTCCGTTGTTAGGTTTACACCAAGATTGTCTCTCTAGACGGACTTGGTGTGCTTCCGCCCACTTCCCTTAAATAAATGTCTCTTCTGGATTGTTGAAAGATAGATAGCAGGCAACTGCAGCAGTGGAACATGTCTGAATATCAAGTAAACTGTTCAGTAATTTAATTTAAAACATAAATTCCCAATTGAATACAGCAAGACATTTTATCCAGGCTTTCAAGTATTTCACAAGCAGAAGAGCAAACTAGCTAAGGGAAAATGTAATATGCAGTAAAAGGTAGAAATGTCTGCATTTGCTTTACAATACTTTAGAGCCATTTGTGAACTTTAGGGAAGATAATGTTGTGTGATATTGCCCAGCTTGAAAAACTTACCCAGGAGTATGGAAAATAAGTGCTCTATTGCTGGCTTTAATCATATTTTGCAATTGAGCATCTTCTGTAAAAAATGCTGTAATATTTGTAAAATTGATCTTGGACCCTTATGTTTAGATGCTGAAATTCCCTCTTTGAGTATATTGATCTCTTGAGATTGTGGGTTGTCGACATGTATGGGGGTAAAGCATGTGCTTGTAGGGTCCAGCCTTCATAACCACCCAAAACTCTTAAATTGCTTCCAAAGTGTCATTATGGATTTTCTGTGGTCTCTTCTTCAAGTAGCATATTGCAAACTTAATTTCTCACAGCCATTTTCTGTATTGTGTTACATATGAGGCATATTGTTCCTATCTCTTCAGATTAAAGGATCATGGTCAAATAAAAGAGGTAAAGAAAACTATAATCCCTACAGTTATGGCAACATCTTTACTAATTGCTGTGCTGCTCTCTGTGGGCCCCTCTCTCCAAGGTAAGAGTATCAAAAGTATTGTTAGCATAAATGAAACCATGTGATTATTCATGAAAAAATATTCTTTTGATCATTTGAGTTTATTCAACAAAATGAAAGTTTTGGATTCATGCCCGTTAGAAGCTCTAAGTTTTTCTTCAGTGGTAAAGAGATAACTTGGTAAATTGTGTTTAAACTAAGTTAGTGATCAAATCCTGTAAAATTACATCCGAAATGGAAATAAGCTGGTTTGTTGTTTGAACTTTCACCACTGCAGTTAATAGCTTATAGCAATAAAAGATTTTTAATAGTTAGCTGTTGCATGAAGGTCAACCTGTATATGAAACTTTTACATACCTAAAAAATGTGACATGAGTTGAGGAAATAATTGTTGATTTTTGTCTTTTCACTCTGAAATGTTGTATTTAAATGAACAAGGGTTTTTACCTTAATACTGTTGACATATATACATTAAACTGATTTTGGTGGTCTTTAATATGTTTTGCTGAACACATTTTCACCTTTGGAAATCTGAAATATTTACATATTTGAGGTTGGAGAAATTTTTTCAGCTTGAGGAAAATGTAATACAGAGCTGAGACTAGAGAAATAACACTATAAGCCAGAAAAACCTAATTCTTTTCTTACTCCAATGCTCAGTGATTTGGCAGTTCATGTACTATATACACAGTAGAGGCCCAGTTTCAGTGTAGAGAGGAGCGGAAAAGCCTGGAGATAATTTTGTGGCCTACTCCTTGGTTGGTATGTTTTGTTTTGCCTGGAATTGTGAAGTTAGGAATCTGAAGATAGAAATTAAAGAAAGAAAGTAAATGATTTTATGGTCCAGTAGCTCAGGTATTTAATTAGAGTGAGATTTCTGGCTTTGCTGTTAGGAATGTCAGAGGTGGTTCTTCTACAAGCAGTCCAAGTTCAGCAGGGGAGACTGACATCTTTTCCTGAAGAGGAAAAAACAGAATAAAGATTTCCACATTTGGGATTACCACTGGTGAGAATGAATAGCGCTGTCTCTGCTTCCTGCCTGTATGGATGTTGCCTGAAGCCAACCTTTTAATTCTGCCATTTTGAGTTTGATAAAAAGTATGAGACATAAAAGCTCAATGACATTCTTCAAATTCTTTTGACTCCAAATGGAAATCTTTATTAAAACTACATCATGTTTCTCAGGATATGAAATAGAATATTAGGCTGATAAAAGTAGTAACACACAGCTGGACCAGACTGGCACTGGCTCCTGTGTTTTAGCAGAGTCTGTGCATTTTTTCTTAAATTCCATGTAGCAGCATTACTTACTTAAGACATTGACATGTATATATAGAGGTTCTGCAGGGAAGTATTTTGTGACCATGGGGAAAAATTTATTGACTGTAACATGTAAATTATAAGTTTGCTTCTTTTAATCTCAGCTGTGTCCCAAGTCACTGGTTTTGTTCCTTAAATTCTGGAACAGTGGGTTACCAGGTTAAAATTTGAAATGTTCAAGTGCCTTTGAGCATGGAATGCAGATGAAGAGAGCATCTGTAAATAATCAAAACTTTTCTCACTCCTGTCAAAGATCATTTATTGTTTTTAAACCTATGCTAGCAAATTCAGAATGTATTTTACATGTCCTCAACAGTTACTTTCAAATCTTAATTTGATCCTCGGCTCTCACCATAGGTCTAACCAGTATTCTGATGCAACAAATTATATAACTTCTTTAAGCATCTTTAACTAGGTTGCATTATTTCATTCTATGTAATTTCTTTATAATCTTACACAGATTTTTGTACCTAAATTTAGTAGTTTCTCCACAGAGCATTTTCCTAGAAATAAGAAATTTTATGAGTGCATCACTTTGGTAAGCACAGTGGAGCACTATAAGCAGTGTTAAGTCGTTGTCGTGAAACACCTGGCAAGTTAAGTTGTCTGTCAGAAAGAAAAATGAACTTTTCTTCATTCTTGCTAAATTTTGTGATTAAGTAGTTTCAATTTAGATGTGGAAGCTGGTAAAAAAAAGAACTTTTGAAAGAGATACTGAATCAGAGTACCCTAAGTGAGTTTTGTCATTTGTTTTTTCACCTGTGGTTTAAAATTCTTTGGTTTTGTGGTATCTGCTGGTAAGCTTCTAAGTCTATTGTCTGTGATAAAAATCAAAAAAAAGTAGCAATACATGTGATTATATGCAGTACATGTGATACAGGCAGTATCACAAAGAACAAGTACCTTACTGATGAGTAGAACATGGAGTACTTCATTTGACTAAAAGGGGGTGTTAGAAGGTATTGGCGAGGTATTAAGGTCTGTTGTGTGATAGAAACTTTTTCTTTCTTTTTATTGATCAGCAATGTCTCTAATACTTTTCCTTTATTGTGATTATTCTGTAGCTTAATTGACAGAAGAGGATTTATACAGCCAGACACACCGCAATTAGCAGGACCATCAAATGGCATTACCATGTACGGGGCCACACAATCTCAGAGCAACATGGTAGGAATCATCCCATAGTGTTGTTCATCGAGATTCCTGTGAATGTTTTTCTTCTCCACTTTCATGTGAACTAATCAAGTAATAACTAACTGGATACAGCTGACACACTGGGTGGAATGAGTTGTCTAATAACAGTAAAGAAAAAAAACCCAAAATCCAAGGCTCTTTTTAATGTACGTTTCACACAGTGTAATAGTTATTGCTCATGGATGCTAAAAAAAAAAAGGTCTTTTCTACGCTGTTGATTTATTGAATATACTGGCATTTTGACTTTTGCTGTTGGCGCCTACTTATGTTTTGAACTGGAATATTCAAGTATCACGGACTTACGCTGGTTTCTCATTTTTTAGCTAATTGTTATTTTGTGTGGCACTTTCTTCATACTCTATTTCCTTCTTTGCTTGTACACTGCGGTTTTGCATAGAGTAATGTATTTTAAAAAACAAAGATGAACAAAGAGGAGTTTCTAGGGGAGAAATATTTTGAAGATCAGAAGGACACTGAACCTGAACAAAAAATGGCAACTGGATTGTTACAACAAAAGTTTTTTAAACGTCTTTGAAACTGTGCCAATAGTGTTTACTTTGTGTTTTTGCTGGTAGCATTGGCTATCATAATGGAAGATAGGATTTCCAGTGCCAAGAAGAAGAGAATAACTGGAAGGAGATCTTTTTCTGAAGGCAACCATCTTGCGTATGTGCCTATTTCTGAATTGTTGTCCACATACCTTCACAGTATATGGGTTCTAATACTTTGTCAAAAAAGTCATGAGTTATGGATACCCTCCCTCTGCCAAAAAAGAGGAAGCCGCGAGGCCTTCTGGTATAGTTCAGCCTTTCTTTTGAACAAAAGAAGAAAATACAAGCTCTTCCCAGACAGATTAGTTTTAGTGTCACTGATAAACTCATATAAAAATTTTGCTGTAGTTCCTAAGCTGGTTTTACTTAATGTTTTGTAGATTAAATAGATTTGTTAGTCTCCTTAATAAGAAAATGTATTAGAGACACGGTCTTAAGTCTGAATCTTCTGAGGTGCAGTTGAGCAGAACAAGGTAATGTTCTATGTAAGTTTTACTCAAAATATGATAACTCTGAAGAGAGAAAAGAAAGCTTAAAAAAAAAAAAAAAAGAGAGAAAGCAAACATTAGAAATGGGCTGAGGTCTTTCAGGGATTACCCAAATTTTCTGACACTGTCAAGGCTTCTTATGTGTGAGGAACATAAACCCACAATGTGTCCATGGCATTAAATTGTCTTACCATTGCAAGAATTTAGACACTGTCGTTATTCCTAGATATTAATGAGAAAATCTTTGCCAGTTTGGTAGAAAATTGACTAAGCTTCTCTCTAGAAATGGAAAAATCTGTTATGGTATTACTTTAAGTCCAACAGATAGCTGTTACAATTTTATAGTGTAATACCCCTAATTACACATATTCTTCAAAGGTATCTTCTTTTATCCTAGAACACCACACCACATGAGCTGGGAAAAGCCTGGGTTCTTCAGAAGTTACCAGAGTCACTAGGAAATGTGCAGATTTCATGCCTGAAAATGACCTCTTAGAAAAAGCTTGAAAAATATAAGATATCTTGTTTGGTTTGAAGGAATATTTTTGAAGACTGTAATGCCATTTTTCTTGGGGCATCTTTTCTCTTGGTCTGTATCCAAGACCAGTTGGTTTCTTAGGACTGCTGGCTATCAGCATTAAAATTTCTCCCTTGAGTTTTGTTGTAAACTGTTCAAGACCAGCTTAGTTTACCCATCTCTCTACACTATTTTCCCTTCCCTGTTGAAGGGGATATATCTGGTACTGGGGCCAGTATTATTTTGATTTCAGATAAAGACAGACAAAGTGAAATCCATTGACTTTAAGGAGCATGTGTAGATCATAGCTGTAGACCATAGTAGTTTTCAAATGCCAGAAGTTTGGCCGTTCATACATCATCAGAGATATTTATACTGTTTTAGCAAACTTAATGCTTTTGATTACAAGAAATAAATTATTAGAAGTCTGAAGTGTGTTTCAGTGCACCTTTGTGGTGTGTCTCTCTTGATTTTATTGCAGAATGTATTACATCAGGTCTTCATGTCTAGATGTTACCCTGCTTAATCCACAGTGTGCTAAAATACCTCTCCTCACCATTGATATGAAATAAAGATTTAAATGAGCATATTCTCTCACACTTGTCTTCTCTTATTCTTTCCCTCTTTTGTTTTCCTTTCTTCCCTCAAATCTTTTACAGAATGAGCTAGGTTGAAAAAGACCCTTGAAATCGAGTTCAGCCTATGACTAAACACCACCTTGTCAAACAGACCATGGCACTAAATGCCACATCCAGTCTTTCCTTAAACACCTCCAGGGATGGCGACTCCACCACCTCCCTGGGCAGCCCATTCCAATGTTCAATCACCCCATCTGTGAAGAACTTCTTCCCAATGTCCAGCCTAAACCTCCCCTGGCGCAGCTTAAGACAATGTCCTCTTGTCCTGTCACTAGTTACCTGGGAGAAGAGACCAACCCTCACCTGTCTAAAACCTCCTTTCAGGGAGCTGTAGAGAGCAATGAGGTCTCCTCTGAGCCTCAGCTTCAGGCTAAACAACCCCAGCTCCTTCAGCAGCTCCTTGTAGGAGTCAGTGACTTGTGGCTTTCTAAATAGTATTCTTGTGCTTCACCCAACAAGTCTCTTGTTCCTCATTAAATCTCTGTGGGTTGCTTAGTATAATACTCTGTTTTCATTTATTTTAATGAATCTTTTATCATAGCCTCATTTTTGCAGTTAAGTTCAAAATAAATATCAGACTAAGTGTAAATTTGCCAGACGCTGGTTTTCAGCACAATACATTACCTCTTAGTCAGGATACCATTTGTGGGGCACTCTTTCTGTGTTTAACAGTTTTTGTGGTAGTTTTGCCTCTGAGACTTTGAATGTTTCGTACAGGATCTACCCTACTCGTGGTAGTGACCCAGTTTGTCCCAGTCTCAGAAAGTCAGTCGTAGCTCTAATCAGTGCTTGAAGGACCCATACTGTGATTTTGGGTTTTTTCTAGATCTTTATAGAAGAGGTTTTTCTCATTCTCTCTCTGTAGTATCTACCTTGTTTTACTAATAGCTGAATCTATATTTACTTCTATGAAGTCTGGAAGCACATACAATTATTTTCCTGGTGCATTCCCAGTGTTTTTAGTTTCTTTGCCAATATAATTTGAAATTAGTCTGGTAAATTCATTAACCAACCTCTTAATATCCTTGTCCACTTGAAAAGCATGGTCACTTGGTGATCATACCCTGTAGATCTGGTAATTTCCAAAGTATTTCCCTATTGCATTTTATTGCTGATTATTTTTATGAGCTCATCATTGGTCTGATTACCCAAGTATTTTCCTTATTCTTAAGAATTTTTTTTGTATGAAGCACAGTATCTCACCCATTATGAAATCATAATTTTCTCTGTAATTTATTTGTTATCTTTCATTTTAAAGTTTATTTTCTTTATGTTCTGAAAAAAGTTCTTATTTACCCATAAACCCGTTAGTCACCGCTACTTGAGTCTGGACCACTGTAGTATTTAATTTGATCTTAAATGCTGGCATCCATTCTTGGAGTTTGATATAGGGTATTTCATTCTTTAGTAATCCATTAGGAGGAAACACAGAATCTGTCTTACTCCATGAAGTTTTTTAGAGGAATTAGTTTGGTTTATATTTACTATGAAGTCTCCAGGAATTCTCAAATGCATTATAAAGTGATAGACTTTGCTTCTGTTTGACTCTGTGTCAGGACAGGTTTATTTCCTTGTTTTTAAGAAATTTCCTTATATTCCTACATTCCTAGGCATCTCTTCTTCAGTGTGTAAGTAGTTCCATGTGTACCAAGTTCCCTTGTTTCTAATTCTCCGTTTCCTTTCCTGGATGCAAATTCTTTAAAGTGTTTTTTTTTATGTATATGTACTACTGAAATTTGTAGGAACTGTAGTGCACACACAACATTTATTACCAGTGATATGTGCAGGAAAATCCTCTCCCACATGTTCACTTCAGTATTTCTGTTACTGATCTGGAAACAGATCCAGCTGACTCGGGAAACATTCTCTGATCATCCTAGGGTACTTTTTCCTTTGCTTTTCATATTTTCCTTATTAGGAGTATTTCTATCATGAGAGTAACAGAATTGCCAAGGACCGCAGCCCCATTTTGCTGGGAGTTTTGCAAGTGTGTTTCCTTGTATATTTACTGATGTACTTCCCAGATGCCCAAAACAGAACTCAGGACTCTTACCAAGTCAACATTACCAGAGTCAAGGTTGATAGAGGTTTTTCGTTAATGCATTTTACTTCACACTTAAAATGAGCTGCGGACACATGCAAGTATGTCAATTTCAGCATTTTGCTTTGGGTTGAGATATGTTTTAGGAGCAGTTCTTTTGATAGTGCATCTTTACTGCATTTTATTCACATCTCAGAGCGGTGTCAAAGCACATGAACTAGATTTATTTTAGAAGATATGCCCCTGGAATGCACCCAAGTTGCTCTAAGCCTTCTCAGACTTTCAATCCATAAGAACAAACAGTCTCCAATCTGAAGTGTCTGGGCCAAGTGTAGTTTCCCGTTTGGCTTCAGAAGCATTTCCCTTCATAGATCTACTCCTCATGCACTGTACTGCTTGAGAGTGAAGCCATTGACTTGGTGGGGTTTGTGGCTCAGTTGTTGCACAATATCCACAGTACACTGATTTTGGTTGTGAAATCCTACACCTACTGGGAACAGGCACACATCAGTTCTATCCCTCCACTCTTTACCCATTCTTCGTACCCAGAATATGGTATTTCAGCATCCTTCCTGTAACTTTATACCACTGTAAGCCTCCTCTGAACTCTGTGTTATTTGTACTTTATTCAAAGATTATGAGACTATTCAACCTGCTTTTCTCCATCTTCTGAGAACTGTAGCAATTTTTCAATATTACTAGCTTTTAGGAAATTTTGAACTAAGCTTATTTAATATTTAAGGTAAATGATTCTGATTATTTTGAAATAATCACATTTAGAAATGTGAAAAATATATTTTCATGTGCAGTGTTATCATGTATTTTCTTTCTAGCTTAGAAAAAACAGATTTTCTTTGGAAAAAAAAGAAAAATAATTTCTCTTATTTGTTTCTATTTATTATTTGTGAAATAAACACAGAGTTCTAGGTTTTGTCCAATTTGCTTTAATTCGTGCCTTTTTATGTGGAAATAAATAAGTATCTAAAAATTTCTGTGCATATATTTAACTTCCATACTTGCAGAACTTATTAAACTTGTCCTATTTTCAGAATCTGCTGTTTCCCTGAAACAGTGGAAATTTTAAGTGAAAAATAAAGTCAGCATATCTGAAATAAGAAGATGCTGGTGGAATAATTTTTGCAGTAGATTTTTAGTTACTTAGATTTCAGTGCTTAGTTTCCTTTTTCTTACAGTCATAGGCTTTTTTGTTTCATTTGAAATTCTGGTGTTGGATAATTCATGTGATTAGTAGCAGCTAAGACTTCCTGCCCTAAATTTCATTCAGTCAAGAGTGAAATAACGAAGTCGAGGAAAAACCACCACGCCAAGCCTATAACAAATCTGATTTCCTTGTTTTAGATTTGTGTTGGCTGTTTAGACTCAAGAATAGTCTGCCTGTATATTCTGTGTTGTTTTTATCAGATGTTTTTGAGAGCCTCAAAGAACACACATACTTTTTCTGGCTTGGACCGTGCAGTAGTTTCCTTTTGAAAGCTCTTTACAGCCTATATTTTCCTAAGGATTTCATGCTGATCACTGTTGAACAGACAAGAAAAATAAAATCTGAAACTTTTCTAAGTGAAAGGAGAGCCATTAGGGAAGTGACAAGTGCATGGAAAATGAAGAGATATACAGCTCCTGAAGTTTATAACACCATTTAATGGAGCTTTATGAGGTTACTTTATCTTTTTGATATTCATTTAACTGAAATGCAGTTGAGTTCTATGAGAAGAAAATTAATTCAGACTATACAATGAGTTCAGGTAAATTATCTTCACCTGATACAAAGCTGTGTACTTGTATTGCCTGGAACACATTAATGATTTCCTTTTGAAGATCAGAGCTGAAGGTTCACTAAAGCAGTAAGTCAGCTGCTAACATTATTTGTTTTCAGTGTATCCCAGTGGTTATACGCATTCCCTTGTTATTTAACTTGTTCTTTGGCTACTGCCTTTTGGAGAAAATAGGTTTTTTGGTCTTTTTGAAGTTTGAAAATTCAGTTAACATATTTTTAAGATCTGCATAGTAAGGTTGGTTGAAGTTTTAATTTAAATAAGCAGGCGTGAATAACAGGATATTAATCAAGAATGAGTTATTCACATTGAATTACTAATTGGAAGCTTGACTTTAAAAGATGCTGACAGTTTTCTTCTTAGTAAGGTATTTAAGCAAGGTTATGGCTTTAAGCCTGTGGGTAGTTCCTCTGAAATGATAGGGAACGACTTCAGTTGTTTGGCTGGGGCTGTTCATCATTTTGTGGGGGGAGGATTGCTTGCAGTTTGTATGAACTCAATTTATGTAACAGGAGGTCAGTCCATTTATCTTTCTGAAAGCAAAAGTCTTGGAAGTACATACCTGAGTAAGGATTGAGCTTCTGTCTCTCAAAAGTAATTGGTCTGGGAGTCCTAAACCACTTAGATATGTTTTAAATACTACCTATCTATTATGACCAAGGAGTCTGCTTGCACACTTGCTGAATGTTAGGTGTGTGCCTCCATCATTAAGCTATTCAGTGGCTGAAATCAGGGAACCTGAAAATAACAGAGGAAGCATTGTTAATCATGGTTTTCATCATACAATAAGGGAGGCAAAAGTCTTCCAGAAGTTTTCAGAGAGTGTGTGACAGCTAAACTCAAATGGGCATTTTAGGGAATTGCTGTAATGTTAGTAACAATGGTTAGGATCAGGAATATCTAAACAGATGATGGATTTGTGCTATGTAGTAATTTGATAAAAATCTAAGAGGTCAGTCATAGAGCATAACATACTGCTTTAACAGAATACTTGAAATAACAACAGTGAATAGGATGTCTTACCTCTGGATATATCTTTTATTATGCTTGCTTGCCTCCAAATTTCCTTCATTGCATTTGTTGTTGTATTTGCTGATTGTAGTGTTTTTCTTACCCAGCAGAACAGTACTATGGCAAATGAATCTAACAAGATTTTGAAAAGCTGCAATGTTATAACTGATCACACTATGAATTAAATATCTTTTTCCTTAGAAGCTCTCAAAAATCATGCCAATTCAAGTTAAAGAAACTTAATTTGGCAGTAGCCATACTACCCACTTATCTAGCTGGACATTACTGAAATACATACCTGTCTTGTCATCTCAAGGAATGAGGGCTAATTTTGTATAAACTGTTCTTAGGAATCATGTGGAGCTAAAATAAAATTTCTGTAACACTCACTGAGCTTCATTGGATTTATATAATTCTGAATTTGGCTTGTTATTGAGACCATGCTTGCCAGAAAACTTGTAGTCTGTACCTTGATTCGTCACATTGTCAGGATTAATCAAGAAACGGCTGAAAAATAATTAAGGTTGATCTTGATCCATCTGCAATGCTGCCTGGTTTCTACACATCCTCTGGAGTATGGAATGTAGTGTAGGATATTCTCTAGAATTTATATATAATGTATTAAATTGTGAGGGGAAAAAAATTTACTCCTAGAGCTTTATTACTGACTGTGTAAGAAATCTGTGTCAAAAGAATTCTTGTTCTGGAGAACCTCTGTGGTAGGTTAATTCCTATATGTGAAGACCAGTTAAAAGAAGAAAATTGCCTAGTGTTTTTTAAGGAACCCTTGAATGAACACTCTAAATGTATATCATGATTTACTTTGATAATAATCCAAAACATTGGCTCAGTTATGCATGCCTTTCTTTTTTTTTCCTGGGCAGCATGCAATGGGATGTTTGGGTGGCTAACCGTGGAATGATACTAATGGCTTTCTTCTTTTTCTCTTCACATCCCATTCTTTTCCACACCGTTTTATCCATATTCTCCTTTTTTTTTCTCTGTTTTGTTTGCCTTATATGATTTTGACACCCTTCCATTCTACAGTGTGACCAAGATCAGTGCATTCAGAGCACTAAATTCGTTTTGCAGGCTGCTGCCACCCCCCTCCTACAGAGTGAGCCAAGCATAACTAGTGAAGAGCTCCCTTTACCAGGAAAGACTTCTATCAGTGGGCCTTGTGCAACTCTGACTCTAGGGCAACCGACACCACCATCTTCTATGCCAAATCTCACATCAGATTCAGGTTTGACAGACATCATACCATTAAAAGAGGAGCACGAAGGCCATCAGTTTCTCACTCCTGAAGAAGCTCCATCACCCCCTGGGATGCTGCCAAGTGGAAGTCCTATTACACACAGCCATACAATGCACGTCCTGAGTCTAGCCAGCCAGGACTCATTGCATGAAGACTCGGTGCGTGGTCTCGTAAAGCTTAGCTCAGTTTGAACAGCTTTTCTGAACACCACACCATTTCCTGGTGTCTATACAAATCTGTGCTTAACAGGAATGACACTGCAGTACCACTGTAAGGCTTCATAACATGCCTGTAATAGAAACTTTATCACTTAATGGAGTCTACTAAAAGGACAAGTTCTTTTTTTTCAATGGAGCTATGGCATTTTTTGACCAGGTTGTTAATGGCTGTGCTTTGATGCTGACTGCATTTTACTTTTAAATAAAACCAGAAAAGGTCAATAATCTCATTTCCTGAAGCTTGGGTACAGCAAGTTGGAAGTCAGCCTGTACCAAACACCATGTACAGTACAAAAGAGAGAGATTCTTGGATGTAAGTGTCATGCTCTGTGTTCTATGCTCTTGTAATACACACTTGTTACGGCTTACCACACCTGTGGCCAGAATGATCTGCACTTACATGTTATGCTACCAATATTTGAGATAGAAAATTACCATTCCATTTGTTAATACAAAACAAAAGACTGCAGATGTGGATTTGCATGCCACGCTACAGTATGTGTTACAGTGGTGTTGGTATTAAGAGAAAGTGCTGCTTTTTTATTTGTGACTTTCAAAGTGCTGTTTCGTTTAAAGACAGTACAACAAACAAATTAATGGACTATATTTTTTGAATTTATTAAATTTTATTTTAAATTAATCAGTGGTGCCTAGAAGATGATGAATTACTGATTTGATTATGTTGCATATCATTTAACCTTCTGTTTAAATGTTTAAGTGAGGTATTGTGTTGTGCCATACCACAAGATTCTTCCACTCCCTAATGTGATACAGTTACCTGTGGACCTCCAATAAAATGACATCCTCTATTTCGTGGACGTGTAGTTATCCTTGCACAGTTTTCATGGGGAAAAGGGGGGAAATCATGACTTGCTGACATAGTTTGTAAAGATTTGGCTGCAATATGTGTTCATGATAAAACTAGAGCTGTGGAGGAATAGCTGGTTACAACTAGGATTGCTTCACCATTTTTTATGGTTTTGTTTGAGATGCGTGTTTGTTCCCATAGGAGGGCTTTATTTGGCACCAGTGGAATTAACCTCTGCTTGCACTGCAATTCAGTGTGGTTGAAGGGTGAAGGGCTTAAGATTCAAGACAAAGACAGAGCTTAGTGAAGTAATCTTAAATGATTAATAGTCTGTAGCTCTTTCCCAGCCATTGTTTGTCATTTCTATTTGTCCTTTGATATTTTAAATGGAAATCTTGATTTCATGAAATTCTTCTGTGCTTTTTGTTTACTTGTTTAAGTAAAGTGCAACTAAAAGGTTAAAGAGAATTTTATAAGTATTTTTTGTGACAGCTGGAGAGAGCCTTAGTTAAGCTGAAAAACTGTAATAGCTTTAATACTGTATTTACCTGCTGTTCAGGGTGTGGAACCTGGATTCTTATATTCCTAGGACAAATTACATGCAGAATGGGCTTTATCTGATGTTTCTATGGCATGAGAGCATTCATCAGTTAAGAAATGTAACGGTTCTATAATGTTGACCATGGTCATTCACCAACTCCAAGCTAAAAATCTTTTTTAAGTTTTGTTGTTGAAATTGAGAACAATCAGCCTGCAGAAAAGCATTCACTCATGCCACTGAAGATTCAGACGAGATACTGACAAAATCCCTACTCCTGTAAGATTGCATGAGCAATCTGTTTCTAAAATTGATGACATTAGCTTGGACCTAATTCAGTGTGTAGAACATAGCAATGCTTTCTGTCTGTAAGTGCCGTAATGGGTCCACTGGGCAGACAAATCTGTCCCAGTTATTTGAGCCACTGAAGAAGCTCTGGTAGACAAGTCCACCCCAGCTATTGTAACCACCCTCCCAGCATTTTCTAGAAGTTGGGGCAGTCTGGAGTTCTTTCCACCAGCTGGAGTGTAGTGACTGACATGTCCCAAGTTGGCTGGTCTCCCAGTAAGCCGTGAGTTTCAGCACTTCTGTGTCTGCTCTTGAAGAAGTCAGTGATGCTCATCTTCTTGATTTCACCTTTCCCCAACACAGCTTCTTGGGTATGAAGCCATGAACATCTGCATTAAAGCAGGCAGTGGAGTGAGGACTGGAGATACTGGTGTGATAGGCCTGGGTAAAGAATCCCAGCTTTGAGTCTGTAGACCAGTACTTGATGAATCATTCTCTTCTCTCATAGGTGTCTGTGGGTAGTTAACTGTGCATGCATTACTCACTACTTAGAAGGGCAAGTCAAATATTTTTAATGTGATATCAAAACTTTCCATTTGTACGAGTCATGATGAGGATGATTATTTTAAGGAAATTGTTCTTTTTAAGTTTCCCTGAAATAGCAGGTCGATTTTATGTTTCCAAGAATACCAACGTTGTGACATTTGTATGTCACTGCCACTAGGGAGTAGTGAAGAAAGCTCTGTGCACAATAAAATTAGTGTCAGTTTTAACATGAAAGGGGAAGGAGGGGGACAGGATTAGTCTTTATGCTGTTTGCCTTGTGCTTGTGCTTTTCGCCATCTTTTTTTGGACCTTGTGTTTTGTTTACATGTGAAGTGTAAAAATTACGGAACATTGGTGGGAACAGCTGCTTCAAACACGTTCTTGTTCAGGTGACTTTCTTTTAGTTTTTAAGATGTCACTCCTTTTTTCTAAATGTGCTGCCTATGTTTTTAAATTTGGCCTTTGAGAATACACTGTATTCTTTGAATTCGTTTATACATCTGTATCACGCCTATTTTAAGTCTGGTTTCCTCCCTATCTGTTTTAAATGGTGACATCTTGAACCTCCCAGACACGCCTGCCTTGCGAGGACATCTGCTGGAAGGCTTCGGCATGAAGTCCTAACCCATCCGGATCGGTAATTGCAGCCTTTGACTGACAGCAGTCAGTGATTCAGCAGCAGGTTGATCATAAAGGTACCTCTGACAGGGGTTTTGGTCCCTTCCCCTCACCTCCATCACACCTGTCTTCAGTCCTGGGCACTCCCTCCGTTGAAACTTGTGTATATACCTGGAATGAGTCAGCGAAGTAACTATTCATCACCTTCGCTACAGATTTGACTGTTGATATTTTATTTTGAAGTATGATTACAGAGCATGCACACTGAGGATCCAAAATTATAATCCTTGTGAGTACTGCACTAAGTTTTTGCCTTTTTTTTTTTTCTGTGACAGTATACTACTATTAAATAGCTCTTTCCATGTTTGATTTATAAATCCAGAATAAAAATTGATATTTTCAGAAGAGTAAATATTTTTTTCTTAAAGCCTAAAATCTTTGAATGTGTAAAAACTGGTTAGTTTATCTAATTTAAAATATTTATTCTGCTTTGGGTTTTTTAATAATATTTTTCCCATCTAGTTGTCTATATAATCTTCTCTGTAGAATGAAATACAATGTTTCATAAAATTTTTTAAATTTTGTGATTTCTCAAAGACATTTCTACCTTGAAAGGGAGTTTTATATTCATAGCAGTTAAACACTAATGTAATAAATGTCCAAGGTTTACTGTATTTTTGTATTATAGTACATCCTTTGGCAACTTTTCTTCCCTTCCTGTGAACTCACAATACAGGTAGATATATTTCTGCATTCCTGAAAAATAATCTTATAGGTGGAAGATTAGCTGTTTTGCAGTTGATCCTAGTGACTGCTCCCAGAAGAAACAAACTGATGAATCTCATAAAGCCAAAGACATATGACATGAGTAAGACAAATTTGTAAGACAAATTTGATGACCGACTTGTGGTAATGCAGATTTTTTTCAGTCTATTTAGTGATTGTACCAGTTCGCAGTAATTAAATGGTTGCCTAATGTTCAAAATCCTAAACAAAGGGGCTTCACTGGAGAACTAACAAAATGGAGCTTCTATTTGTCTTTTAGTTCCCAAATTCAGTATAGCTTGAGGAACAACTGAGCAATGTTGAAGAGAGATCCAATCCTTACTTTCATTATATTCTGGTTTAAATTAGAAGTGGGAACTGTCATGTATTTGTTATCTTATTCCTTCTCTCCCTTCCCACCTTTATCAGCAGTGGTACTCTGATAATGAACATGGTGTGTTCAACCATGGGCCATTCTGAGTCTTGGTTTTAAAAGCCAGTTGCTGCCCAAATGATCTTGTTTTAGGGAGTGACATGAAATTAAGCATTATACTTCAACACAGTTCCAAATACTCCTGGGCCTAAAATATGAATGAAATGTGTTTTAGACAGTTGCATGTAGATTTAGCTCACTTAAATTAGAACTGTCCTGGTTTTTCAGGATTCATCTGGGTCAGGGCTCCCTGATTTTGATTGCCTGCCAGCAAAGATGTTGCAGTTTGACATTTGAGTGTAGTGCCTGGGCTACCAAAAGGTTCATGAGATTAAGTGAGCTATTTAAACCTGTGGATATCTAGATTAATTATGAGTCATTGCAGCAATTCAGTTCCATCACCAGAAGGCAGCTGTCTGTTAACGTTCAACCATACAATTTGAAAGTTCACCGGAAACAAGACAAGTTGGGGAGGAGAAGTTTTGCGTGTTCTAAAGAGATTAAATAGGAGTTTGTTTCTAAGGTAGGTCGGAGAGGACAGGAATAAGAAGATGAAAGGGAGAAGACTGAGTGAAAGCAGAACAGAGATTATCAGGTGACATGGAGGAAAAGAAGAATTACCTGTAAGCTGTGGAGGGAAAGGGAGGGGGTATAAACAAAGAAGCCTCATGGGAAAGAAAATGAGGACAGCTGTCAATATTGGTCAAATGATATTTTTAAAAAACCCAAATCAACAATTACTCATTGGTATTAATTTTTTTTTTTTTTCTGAGAAATTTCTTAGAAGTCATTCTGGAAAAAAAAAATAAGGTTGGACTTTTGAGAGAAAGTAATTGTAGGAAGATGGTAAGGAAAATGAGAGAACTTAGTTTGCCCTCAAGCTCCTCTCCCTTAACATCTTTTTCTATTTCTGTTTTGAAAATACATCTGTAAATATGAAAACAGGTGACTTCTTGGGTTCTTAGAAGTTGACAGGAATATAAGGACATTGACTATGATAAAAATGGCAATTGCTTTAGCAGCTTGAATTTCTATACTGTTAATCATTTGAGTATTGTGTGTTTCCATACCTGATGTGCCATTGCCTTGGAAAAATGAATGGTGTAGTATGGTTTAGTGTTTCTTGGTGATGTCTTCATTAAATTTGCTCACTCTTTAGTGAAATGTTTTCCTAAGCAGTAGTCTCACCAATTTAACATGAAGCCTGGAATTCAGTCAGTTTCTGTGACTAGTGTGCAAACAGGAATTGAGACTACAGGCTAGATAGAATTTGTTGTTTGAAAACTGGGAAGATCTGTCCCACAGAGATATGTTTACTTTGCAATATATAACAAAGTCAGTTCCACTGGCAGCAAAACATTAATGACAGTGTTATCTTGATGTATTTTATGCGCTTCCCAACTTCAGCTACATTGCCACTTCTGAAAACCTGGCAAAACAGAACTAAGTTTAATCCACCCCTAATTTAAATGTCCTCAAACCCAAAGCTGGTAACAGCTACTGGAACTTATCTGTGTGTATTTAGGTGTAGTTACAGAAAGGACATGAAGAAGCCACCTTAAAACAACTTGGCTGAATGATCTATGATGTGAGGAGAACTCTTGTAGCCTTTCTTTAGCCCTTCTTAAAAGCACCATCAATTAAGCAAAGCAGGATCAAAAGTGTCTCACTTTGGGGTTGTGCTCTGTAGTCTGTCCATGGCAATCTGCAGGGATCCAAGTACCCTGGGCACTGCCAGCTCAGAGGTGGGAGTGAGCTGGACTACTTAAGGGTTGTACTTGCTAGGGAATGAGCTTTGGAGAACGGGGAGAAGTTCAGCCGAGGCAGTTGCACCGCAGTTACAGCAGCGTTCATGTAAAGGCTGTGAGCGATTCCTGTCACATATGTGTCATTAAGCATGAGGGGTTTGGTAGCAAAGGTGGTAAAGTCCTGGGACCTGCTTCCTGAGTCTTCTGTCAGGAGAGAGTACTAGTGCACAATGGGTTCACACAGGAAAGCTCATGTCTCTATTTCATGTTCTTCATTGTAGCTAGTATGAGGCTATGTTTTGGATTTGTGCTGGAAACAGTTGGTAATTCAAGGATGTCATGGTTTTGCAGGCAAACCACAGCTTCATTGCAATAAACAGAAAATTGGTTACAGGATTTCTAATGTGTCTGCCCTGCTACCTGCTTTGTGGTAGTGGAGCAGTTGATGGTGGTTATTGGCTGGAATGGGAAGGACACAGCTAGAAAAACTTTCTTTTTTTCGTGAAATGTTAAGTTTCCTTCTGTGTAGGTCACAGAAAATTAAAAGCATGCAGAAGGTATGTAATATTTTTATGTACCTTCGTTTTCCTAAATTGAAAGGATAAACAAAGTTCAAAAAAGTTTTCAAAGGTTCTTGGTACTACAATTGAAAAATCTTTTGGAACACAAATGGTGTTTGATTTTTAAATAAACAGTAGGTGTTTAGTGTTTATTTTATTACATATATGAAATTGAAATATTAAAAAATCATCTCAAAGTTCTTCTGTTGTTTTTGTATTCACAATGTCATAAAATGGTTTGGAAGTGATGTTAAAGATAATCCAGTTCTAACCCCTCTGCCCTGAACAGGTACACGCTTTTATTACACTTATAGGTGAAGGAGAAAACAAAGTTAAATGCTTTATTCCATAATAACATGTGTAGTAGCTGTTTCTAATATTCTTGTCTTATTCTTGAATATTTTTTTGTCTCTATGTGAAAGATTTTAAATTTTCTTCCATCTGTAAATGAATGTTCTGTAACATATTGTACCTTGTTTTTTTAATTATTTACTGAATTTCTGATAGGATAAGCCAGGGCTACTCAAAACAGTTTACACAAATCAGGGGGGAAAATCAGAATGCTATTTTTTTGTTACTTCTGTCACAAGACTTTACAATAGCAATAGATTCATGCAGTTGATATGAGATGACTTGCTCTGGATTCCACATACTGGCCCATACATGTGGGAAACCAGACTGAAAAAAAAAACTAAAAAAATTTGCATTGACAGCCTAAAATATGTTACGGGAAAGGAATATATGGGTGAGGAGGGAGCAGGAAGACTTAATCAGAATGTTCTGGATATAAATGCCTGGGACTGAGTTTGTTCTGGCTTTTGTTTGAGTATGTATCCACGTAAGTATTTTAATGCATTTTGGAAATTTGTTTTCTTTTTACCTCTGCTTGGCATTTAGACTCATTCCATGGAGCAGTCTTGTGAAACAAACTAGGTTTCTTTTAAATTGAAAATAAACCAGAAGGTAAGTTCCAGCAGCATACCTAATGCAATCCAAATGTTCACAGGACCAGACTGGAGCTGGTCCAGAATTTCTGTCCTCAAAACAAATGGACATGAGGTGAACAGCACCAAATGTCTTGCTGCAGAAATCTATGCATAATAAACTCACTGCTTGTGAAAGTAGATACAACCATAGATTGATTTTCCAACTGACTTGTATTGTTCCTGTGGTCTGTATGCTGAATTTGTGCTCTTTCTTAGCTGAGAGAGAAGGGAGGGGGGGGGAAAAAAAAAAAAAAAAAACCCCACATGATCCTAGTATCTGTCAAAATTGGCTTTTATGAATTCATAGGTTGTTTTTCTTTAAAATATAAAAAAGAATTCTTTCATGAAGAATGTGTCCAAAAATGCTCCTGGAAATTTGTCAAATGCAAAACTAACACATGCATTTCAAGGATGAGCTTTCAGTAGAATCATATTCCTCTGCAAGCTGCCTATTCACTCTGACAACCTGTTGTCTAGAAACCTTGTGGCCTGTTTCCTGGTGCATATCAGTTTGGTTAGTTGGTGAGCCTTAACATGAATTATTGTAAGGAGATAGCTTCTGCTTTGTTTTAATTTATGCAAGTCTTTTTGAAGAGTTTAAAGTATGTATTATTTCAACTATTTATGTTATTGCTGAATTATGGCAAGATTTGTGCCTCTGCTCTCTGCTCAATAGGCAGTTGCATATATCTTTGACATAGTAATTAGTGATCCTGATGCCTAAGGAATAGATTCATATTTTAAGACTGATGCTTGCATATTTTCTTCCTACATGCTTCTGTTGGCTGTAATGACAGTAGCATCCTACAGAATTTTACTGACACGTATGTCTTGGATAATTAAGGAGCACTGATTAAATTACATACGTAAAAAGTCTTTAAGAGGTGCATTTCTCCCACTGACTGTAAGGAAAGAATACTGAATTGCATTAGAGAAAACAGAAACACGGCGTAGCATGTTGGATTTTATCTAGTCTCATTTGAGCAGTATCACATTCACACAAACTTGTATTTGTCTGTGGTCACACACTACATTTTTTGGGAAAGCAACGTGCATGTGTAGAGGCAGCCTTAAAGTCTTTAATTCAATGTCTTTCCAGTGAGGTACACAGAAATGAGTTGTTGATAGCACCAGTTCAGTGACAGATGAGTTGCTTTTTCATTAAAGGAAAATGAGTGGGGAATGCTGCATGCAGCCTGGTACATGATTCACAAGGGCTGTGTGCAAATCAAGCACACATACAGGCCTAAAGTTTTCGACTGGTTAGTACTTCTCTCTTAGTCTGGAGACTGGCTCTTGACCCGGCATGCTGTTGATGTTATCTGTGCTTGTACATCTGCACTGAAGCGGTTTGTTCTTACTGAAATTTCTCTACCAAAGCACACTGTCGGTAATCCATCTCAAAATACATCAATTTCTTGATTTTTCCTGAAGCTACCTTTACAAATGGTTCCCCAGGGTTATAATTAGGTAGTTTTATATAACCAAAATGTTTGAAGCACTAACATGAATTAAAGGACATGCAGTGTGACATGATTAGTTGTTAAGATTAATTTTACAATTTGTAAATAATTTAGAAATATAACCACATGCATGTCTTCGTGGGAATCACAGTTTTGGATATTTGTCTTGAGAGTGCTCGTAAGTTTAGGTAAGATGTGGAATTTCCAAAAGAAAAATACAGCTGAGAGGCCAAAATATCTGACCTACTTCAGGCAGCCCCACATAATTAAAGACTTTGTATTTAGTTTGGGTTTATCATTTCAGGGGTTACATAAATGGCAGATACTATATTCGTGTAATGATATTCTTGACATGCAGACCCTTGCAATTAAATGAGCCACATTTTATGAGCAAGATTAGAAGATGAGTGTACTATTCCTGAGTGTAGAAAGCCTGTCTGATTTTACATTTTTTTAAACACAGCTTTCTAATACTCTGTTCTGTCATATTCAATATCATATAACCCGTATCAAAAATCAAACAAATATCCATGTTTGATGTCTTGGTAAGGTGTTTAGCTGATTCCACAGAGCCTGGTGTTTTCCCAATACATTTATTATCATGTAGATCGGACGTGCTTTTTTCTGTCCTCACAGATTTAGGCAGTGTTCTGCTTTATTTAGTGCTCAATGTAAATCTTTTTCTAATGTTTAATGCATCTGGCTACAGTTCTGCCCCAAACAAGGAGCAGGAAATGTTTTCAGGCTTATTTTTGCTACATGAGTTTCATACTTACCTCTGCAGTTTCTCCTGCACTTCCTTATTCTAGGTTTGTAGATACTCTTCTGTCCTGCTCTGTTTTTCTGATTTGATTCTAGAACAAGATGTTCTACTAGGAACTTTAATTTAATGAAACATTTAGCTGTGTTTCTCTTTTGATTTCTAGTTGCAGCTCTTTCAAGGAGGGATCAGCTATACATGGAGTTTCAAATGTTCAGTTCTTAGACTGGAGCCAGGTGAGGTCTGTAGCCTTCCACTGGGCCTCAAGTGTCACGTCCTCTGTTTGAGACAGGACTTTGTGTCTGGGAGGCTTCCCCACTTGTGTAGGTCTTTCCTAGTTTCCTCAGTGAACATAGGAATTTACAGGTATGACAAAGATGCAGTTGTATGTATGATCAAGTGAGTGGATAAATTGAAACTTGTTCTGGTGGTGAAAAAACCCTGAATTTTTTTCCTCATGGTTGTATGAATTTCAAGGAATAGGGAATAACAAGATTGTATTGGGTTTGTCAATGAAATATGTTTCAAAAACGAAAAGGCACATCCAATTAACATGGGAAAAGAGCTGCTCTACATTCTGGGCTTTTTAAATGAGGCCTTTTTTCTAGCCACACTCACCTTTGTTACTTACACTGAACTGTCACTTGTCATCACTACTCAATTTTGTGTTTGCTTTTGCTTTCTAAATTGGGAGCACATCAATTTTGACTCTGAGCTAGGCGATGGAAGAATATATCGCCTCACTCTTTCCATTTTGAGGCTGTTTCCTGTTTTTTTTCTATGATTCTCTTGCCACAGCAGCATGACCATCTCCCACAGCCTTGTAATGTTTATGTATGTAGAGATAGAGATAGATATACAAACACATACACACACACACGTGCCCCCTGTATTGCTCCAGGGGTTTATTGTGCTCCGGCTGCCGTGTTCTGTGTCGGCTTTTGCTAAACTTCCCAGGGCTGCTGCTAGTGCTCTGTGCCTCAGGCTCCCTCAGGCAGCCCTTGCATCAGCACACTGACAGAAGCCTATCTCCACCCCCCATACAACAGCTTGCTGTCATCCTTCTCTGGTAGCTTCAAGGTTTTCAGAAGAATCCACACCCTCAAGCTCAGGCTGAGTGCTTGAGTCTGTTTTTCCTTAGAAGACCCTTCTAAACAGTCTGCTCAATTTTGCTCTATGCTTTGACTTTCTTTACAAGCAAGTCCCTGTAGCATGGACTTTTGTCCACACACATGTAATGCAGAACCTGATTTTGTTTTCTTGTTCAAAGAATATAAGCCATAAAGTAGAACTTTTTTCAGTATACTTCTGCAGCTCCCCTGTGTTTTTGAGTTTTATCTAAAGTAATTCTTTGAGCTCATTTAAAAGTCTGCTGAAAGCTTCAAGATAGCAGATTACTTTGTGTAAGTGGCTTGGTGGACGACTCAACCAGTAAATTATTTAGTACCTGTCTTGCCAGAAGGGCTGAAGCTAGGTAATGTGTTCTATAATTCAGAAAATACTTAACACTTGAGTGAACAGGCACATACGAAAAGAAACACGATTCACCCAGTATTAACCTGTTGCTTTCAGATGTAATTTTTTCTCCTTCATCATTGTTCAGTGTTCCTCATTCTACGTTAAATAAAGTAGGGAATGTAGGATTACGCACCCAGATCTAGTAGGTAACAGGAACAGCAACAACCCTGTTTAATAGTAGTATTTGAAGCCTACTTGCTGGATTATAAAAACCCATTTTGTTTGTTCTTTTTCTTCCAGAATAACTGCTTGTTTCAGTGCAGTTAGGTTCAGTGGTGTGCTATTTCAGTCCTCTAGAAAATTTACTACTTCTTTTCCTGTGAAAATACCTATTTGCAGAAGGGATCTGTGCTGTAGACAACTGTGTTATCCCATCATCTTAGTATGCATCTCTTCCATTAATTTACTGAAGTGTAATTCATAGCTGCTGTTTTCTTAAAAAGGAAAGTTTCCATGCAATAGTTGGGCCCCCTTAAAATAATACGGGAAGATTGTAGTGTAGTTTTTAGTGAAGCTGAAGAAAAGCCACTATGAAGTGTGACTTCGCATATGCCATCGTGCAAAATTGTGGTCTCTATGCCTTTATGTTGTGAACAGCTTGTTCTTGAAATTAGATTTTCATTGGGAATTATTATATTTATCAATCAAAGAAAAATAATTGGTTTTTTTCAGGACCCGATGAAGACAAAATTAGCAAAATGGTGTGAATAAGAAAGAGTTTTGTAGTAATTCCCATGAGGGAAGAAGGACCCCACTTCCCCAGTTTTGTCTGCAGTCAAGATTGTCTGAAAGTCTTTTCCTGTCTACCTGTAATGCTGTAGAACTGGCTAAGAAATTGAGTTTTACCCATTGCATGTAACAGAAGTTGGAAGCTAGTACACATAGTATTATACAAAACTTTGTCATCCAGTGGTTTGATTAGCTAAGATTTAAGTAAGATTAACAAGTAGAAAAATAATCCCTTTTCATTTGATCTCTTTATTGCATTATCTGCCAAGCTTTGAGTCACCGTTGCCTCAGGTTAATGTTTTAAAAGAACAATTAAGTAAAGAGGTTCACATCGATGCAGGGTTCAATTTTTAAATTATAGAATCAGTGGTGCTCTGCAGTGATGAGAGTTAGATGTGTGTGTGACCTAGCAAATAGATTACATTTTGTTATCCTCTCTTGTTAGCTGCTTTAATGTTGCCTTCAGTAAATTCTGGGATTTGGAGTTTTTACCTATCTCTTATAATTTCCGAGAAAGAAAGAATCTTTAGTGTCTTTCAGGAAATTAACTGCAGATTTTTCTTTGCTTGAAGCCTCCCAGTCTTAAAATTGGTGTCATTTGTTCTAATTTAACCCATGGTCTGGGGTCTGGGAGTGGAAAGTTTAGCTCTACAAGGAAGTGAAATATGGTTTTTAAGGGTGTTTTTTGTTCCCTACTCCCATTTTCACGGTGAGGAAATGAAGTTAGAGGTGTGTGGCCCAATCAAGTCACTAAACAGATGTTAGTACTGCAGTAAGTTATATCTCCCAGAAAACAAAATATATGGGTTGAGTGTTAAACCCCAGGAATTAAATTCATTTTAAATTATTAAATTCAGGAAATAGTTATTGAGAAGAAGTACTGCTGGAAGGGACCCTGAAAGCTTCTAGTCCATCCTTGTGTCCCAAGACATACAAATGCCTGTCTCAGTCATCCCTAAACTGCTTGTGGTTGTATGGTGTTTAGTGAGGGAGACTCTCCAGGCTCTCACCTTCTGTTGCTTCAGCAGCCTGAATTCATTAGACACGTTTTCTTAGGGTCTAAATTAAATCTTAAATTAAATGTTCTTAGAGGCTAGATTAAATCTCCCACAAGGTGACTGGTTCCCATTATTCCTTGTCATGGCTGTTGGGGGCATCCTGGGCAGGCAGCACTTATCTTGATGCTGGCATCTGAGTCCTCCTTGGGCAAAGGTGCCACTGGTTTGCTCTGGTGAGGCTCCAGCTCTCTGACCATGTTCATTCCTCTTCTTCCACCTATCACTGGACCAGCAGCAACCCCCTGGAAAGCCAAATCTGAGGCTCTGAGCCCCAAATCTTTACTGAGGAAGTGCTACCCAGCCAGCTCTACTTGCCTGAGCCATGTTCTGCACTGTTTCCATGGGACACTTGAGGCTGTTCTGTAAAAACAAGTAACTGTAGTTGTTTAGGGAGGCTTTACTAATTCTGCTTGTAAAGGTCCTCAGTGGACATCTTAAAGAAGATTCAGGACATCTTACTGGATTTAATTTTATTTTGATTTTTTTTCCTAAGATGCAATAGAAGTGAAGAAAATCTGAACTAGTACTTAGATCCTATTATCCTACCTAGCACGGGGAAGATAATGGAGATTTTAATGGAGATGGAAGATAATGGAGATTTTAAATAACTTCTTTTCAGTGGATGCATTGTGACAGTTTGTCGATCCCATTTAATCCAAAACTCCTCATACAACTGGTATCATTCTTTTGAAAGAAAACTTGTCTTCATAATACAGCTCTGATAAAGTTTTGGTATAACACAGATTATTTTGGAAATGGAGGTCTTTTGGGAGATGAATGGGTAAGGAGGAGAGAAGAAAAGCAGTGGAGTAAATAAGAAGCATGTATTTCTACAGGCATGAACTATTACCTAGTTTAAGTCTAAGTAAGAAGGTTATTTGTACGTAGTTCTGCACTTTAGGATGTGTTGTGCTGAACTCATTTGGATATATGGAGTCTGTGCTTTGCTTTTACATGCAAGTTCTGCTTGCTCAGCACAGAGTAAACAAATTTTATGCTCCAGCAGCTGCTTCCTGATTGCTCTGTGGAAAGGACCTTAAAAGCAGCATATCCCCTGCTCTCACCCCAGAGAAAATAGCATAAATAGCAAATACCTAACCAAATGGAACATATTGTGTAATTTCAAGCCACCTACCATTTGCAAAGCATTTGTGGATTTGCAGTGTTCATTTAGTCCGTCAGGCTCCCTTCTCAGTCATGGGGAGCACCAGTGCTCCCCAGTAATGCTGCAGCAAGTGCTGAGCCCACTTGTCCTGGTGTGAAATATCCTGGGCCTCAGCTGCCCCAGCAGAAGTCTGAGTGTGCAGACTGGCCAATTCAGGGGCCCTTAGGTCCCTTCTCTCACATATTTGAAATGCAGCTTGTTTGTATGGGAGATTTATTGCTGTGTTTGTTTGATTGTTTATCAGAGAACATGAATTTAGCAGCATTGCTTATGTTCTCTGTTTGATGAGAGGCTGTGTAGGGCCCAAAGGGAGATACTGTTCCCTGGCAGGTAGCGTGTGCCTCGTGCTGTGCTTCATGCAGTGCTCTAAGGGTGTTCAGAGGATTTGGAAGGGAGCTCTAAGGAGCAGGTGAGAGGTATGTAGGCAAGAAACTTCTAAACAGGCAACTACACTTCCAACAGTTCAGTCTTTTCCAAAGCAGTTTCAATTATTAATTACAAATGGCTTGATGAGATAGTTGTAGAGGAAGAGAAAAGTATGAAAGACAAGTAGAACCTAGAAGACATGTTGGGTTCTGGTTCAGCTCAGCCCTCAGCAGAAAACTTCTGAAGAGCCTGGCATCTCAGCAAGCAGAGGTGAAGAACAGTCCTCAGAAATCCTGTAAAAACATCTCTGGCCTGGAAAAAACAGACCTCTGAACTGGCCACTTCACTGAAGTTATCACTTACAGAGGGAATTGGAAACAAAAAAAGTAGGGAACACAAAATTATAATAGTCATTGCTGTGAAAATTTAATGCTTCACAAACACTCAAACCTCATCATCTTTCCAAGTTGTTTTTTGTTGAGATGAAAGCCCTCTTTTGAATACAAGGCAGTAGCACTAAGGGTTGGGGGGTTTTTTTGTAAGATTAGGAACTGTTTAAGGCATGTCTGCGCCGTAATCATAGGCTAATTAATCTTGGTGTTCAGTCAGCAGAGCCAGTCATCTGGAGCAAGTGTGCCGTGCAGATCTACACTTCGTGACTGAGTCGTAGGACTCAGGAAGCTGGATGGCTGACTTGCTTTGTGTGATCTCAAGCAAGTTGTTTATTGTCATCGTGTTTACTGTACCAAATGTTCCGCAAACTGGTTGAGTTCATTTTGGGAACTAATGTTGTGTTACAATACAAAGATGCAGTTCCCAGGCAGAAAAGCAATTTCTCATAACCTTCTGTTTCCTCATACGTAAAATGTTGTTTCTTGCTCCCTCCCTCCCCTCCAGAGAGGAATTGTACTTGCTTAAATTTGCTTTCTTCCATGAAAACACATACCAGTGATTTTGAACTTGAGAATTCTGGTGTTCGAGTTTATCATGGTCTGCAGTCCCCAGGTGCTCCAGGTTCTGGAGTAATATGTTGTACAGTGTGATGTGCTTTAAGTGTATGTTATAGCACATTATAGACCTGTCAGGGATCAAGTATTTTTCACACAGATCTTTACTATATAAATTTACTACTTGCATATGTACACATGTGCCTACACCTAAACACACTATAATACACCTAAATACATCTAAACACATTATAATAGCTATATTTGTGTGTAGATAAACATGTTCTGATACTGATAGTCATGGCAGGTTACAGTCAGCAAAAAGGAAAATTACCCCCCTTTCTGGGTTATCATCAGGCATTAAACTGCCTCCATTCCAGGGATGCTTTGTTCTGTTAGGAGAGAAAATGTGACCATGTTGCACTTCAATTGAAGTTTATTATTATATACTTACTAAGAAATCTATAAATTAAGTAAATACCATATTGCTAATTAGTATATAATGCAAAGTGGCATTATATTTCTTAACTTCTTCTTGTGGTAACTTTGACCATGTGTTGAATGCTATACAGGGATCTGATGATAGCTAAAATAATGGTTTCCAAAGTCTCAGACTACCTGCAATTTTGAAACTTCTTGTTAGTAGTCCTTTTAAAAATGAGCTGTTCTTGTTTGCTGCTGTTCTAGACTTAACAGAAGCTGAAATTTATAATTTGTTTTTTAATTTGTTGCCTCAGTAAGAAAAAATGGTTGTTATTGCCATAAAGATATTATCAGTCGCTAGCAGAAGGAAGAGCAGTCATTTTCAGTCTAGGAACTGAGCTGAGAACCTCTGGCTCTGCCAGACTTTTCCAGGCAATGTTTCTGCAGTGTCTGCCAAGCCACATGATTCTGTACCGAGCTGAAACCTTTTCCTGCTCTTCCAGAATCTGTGTGGACATATTGCAGTCCAGGTTCAGAAGATCTTGGTGCAGCTTTGTTTGCTTCATTACAAATCTGTCCTTCAGATTTCTGAGAGTTGCACAGCAGTTCAGACATGCCAGGGTGTTGAAATGCCAAGTCATGTTTTTCCTCCCCCAGCTGTCTCTCCAAGGCATCACAGAAGTGCTTTCCTGAGGTGCTTTTACTTGAAACAGTTTTTATGGAGTTCTAATTTATGGATCCTACGCATTGGTCATAGGCAGGATGGTACAGCTCTGGGGGGAGACTGCACCAACGTTACTCTCTGTGCTGCCCCAACCAGTGACAGCTGTGAGCTCTCCTGATGCTCTGAGTAGCAGGTTGGTGTCCTACAAATTGCTGCAGCTCAGGCTTGTCTGATAATATTTGCAGGAATCCAGTGCAGCAGACAAGAACTGGCAGAGTGCGAGGATCCACACTTCCTCATCCAAGAGGAATGCAGTGCAGATGCTTCACAGTCATGGTGCCACTGGAGATTTACTCTCCAGTGTGGAGACCTTGCAATGGCATCAGCCTTAGAGCCTTTTAGTGCTGCCAGGGTAGTTCAAAGCAGTGACTGTGCAAGCCAGAATCTAGGCCAGTCTCTTTTTAAGTACATGGAGTTGGAAGAGAGAAGGAAATATTCTGACTTCTTGTATTTGGGCTGTGGCCTGAATGAGGCTGTCTCATTGTTGGCAGAGATCAAGCATATTTGCCAATGTCTGGCAGACGTGTATGCTGAGAGACTTGAGAAACAGGGGTGAAATGGTGGTGTCCCAGTGCTAGGGCTGTCCTTACTGGATGCAAAATAGGAAAGGGAGGACAAATGTCCTTCCAGCTTCTTCCACTTGCAGTCTAGCACTATCCCCAATATGGACAACGAGTTTTCAAGTATCCCATTAACTGTGACCCCTTCCTTACCTTTGTGGTTATCCAGAGCTGAACATGTGCCTATGCTGTATCTATCCTTGTCATTAATTAGCCTTCTTAATCCTTATTATTTCCTAGCAGTGTGTAAGCCAGTGTTTTCTGTGATCTGCATTTTGACACAGTGCAAGGGTCCATATCCATAACACACTCTTACTTCTGCACCTTCTCTTGTCCTTTCAACCCATGTTTCAAGATGATTCAGATATAGTCATGTTGGCTAAAATTATACACCTTTGAAGGGTAGATATATGTTATTTTCAGCCTTAAATTAAATCATTAAATCATACAGGAATTTGAATGGCTATTTTTCAGATTGTAGCTGGGGTGGCTGGCTTGCTTGCTTGCTTGTTTGTTGTTTCTGTGGTTTGTTTGTTGTTGGAGTGTGGGGTTTTTTTGATTGTTTGGGTTATTTTGATAAGCCAATAGATTGCAAGGAGAGGATTGAGTTTGATTTCGGTCAGCCAAAGGTAGATACATGCCTGCAATAGACACAGGGGAATGAGGACCAGCTATTTCTTGGTTTGCAACTGCTCTCCCAATGCACAAATGGACAATAAAAGATACCAACAGCTCAGTGAGTTTTAATTCATTCTGAAGCATTTTCTCTATACAAATTATCTTACTGAAATGAATAACTTCTTTCTTACTGAAAAGTCTGGAAAACTGTGAAGAACCTGTCTAAGTTAAGTTCATCTCAGCAAACTTTAGGAAAAGAGTAGTTTTTATTACTCTTTTTCACTAGCACTAATGTAAAAGTAAAAGTTGTTCTGTGGAAAACTTTTGACTAAAATCACAGTTCTGTTCCCTAAAAATCCACTAGTAGGTCAAATCTGTTCAACATGAAATTAATTTTAGTATTTATTTCTTTTTATTTAATTCCCTGGGAGCAGAAGGGGTGGCATCTGTAGTGTCCTAATATATCATTTAGATTAATTCAATCAGGACTGGTTTCACATGAAAAGGTTCCTGGAGCTGGTTGGTTTTTTTTATTTCCTTATTATTCAGGATTCTTTTAATTATTTAGAGATGTCTTTGTGCAATTAATAAAATAGAAAGCAAGTTTCAGAAGTAGAACTACGTGTTACATCAAGTTGTAAATTTAAACTGTGCCTCTTCTTTAGGCTTAACTACACATGTAACATAGAACCAGAGCAGTTGACAGGTCACTGATCTGTTTAGTCCAGTGACATTTGATTGCAATGGCCAGAAAGAAGAAACTCTATGTCCTGTCATGAGCAGTGAGGAAATAATCTCTCAGAGGAAGGGCAGGCCCAAGATATGAAACCTGATGACTTTTAGCCATTTCATAACATCCAGGACGGTGGTGTTCTTTTTTTGTTTAAAAAGACAAATATAAAAAGGTGGGTTTGTGTTTCCCTAGAAGTTTCCAGTGCATTTTATTCCCACTAAGGTCTTGGAATTTGAGATGCATGCTGGTAATGGGTTTCCCAGCTTACTTGATACATGTTTCCTCCCCAAAAATAATTTTTCACATTGCCTGCATGGGAAAGCTGCAGTGTTAATTAGGGTCTACAAACAGTGCAAATGTCATTTTGATTTCTGGCATGCTGATATTTGTGCAGTTGTGGCAACAGCCAGTATCTGTCACCCAAGCCCTGTGCTCAGCCTCTGAAGTGTTATTTGCTCTTAGAGGACACTTCTGTACGTGCACAGGGGTTCCAGTAATGTAGTTGAATTCCAGAGAGCTTTAATTATGCCCATGCTTTTCCTTTCCTCTCCTCTGATGCCTGCTTGTAGTGAAATAAGACCTTGTGATCAGGAAGGCAGAAAAGGCTGACCACCAGTGTTGGGAGGCTCTGGGAGAAATACTCAGGCTTTCCTCCCAGGGCAGCAAAAGACTGAGGCAAGAAGGGTTTGGCTGCCTTGTGATTGCTTGTGTTGTTGATCTCTCAAAGCAATTTTTGAAAAGAAAGATTGCCTTAATCATTGTTTTCTTAGCCTTTGTGCATGACACCAGCTTTTTTGCATTGCATTTTTTTAAAAAGGAGTGCATTCTGCTGCCTGCTGCACAGATATCCAGCTGGACTAATTCCATCACTATCCAGTGAACCAAATAGTTTTGTTTGAACAAGTAATTTTCTAGGTGAATAGAAGCAGAATAAATGAGTGTTCCAAATTTATTCTCAGCAGAGGCAAGTGGTTTAGGTTGTGTACAACCATGCAACACAACCATTTTTCCCCAAGTTAGGGAATTTGAGGTTCAATCAAGTGTCTGTGCAGAAGGTGTTCCCTCAACAAAGCACCTAAAACCACGTGCTTTGAAACAGCTTTACTTTTACCAGGGCTGATTTGTGATCTTTTTTCCCTATCATTTTGCCATGTTCAGTAAGGTATGCCTGAGGAGTTGTTCCAAACTCTCTCTGGGTTCTTATAAAAGACAACTAAAAAGCCACGCTTATATATCTAATGGTGAAAGTCTTGGATTCCACCTTCTCCAGTTGACAAGCTGTAGATGCTGAAAAGGGTTGTTTTCTCTTCAGCGTGTATTTGCAAGAGAACTTCAGATTAATAAAGTAGGATCATTAGTATATCCCATTTTTTATTTTTGAGCCTGGAGTTTCATTTCCTTTCTGCCAAAGTTTGTGCTGTCATCTCCTGCTGCAGTTCCTGCCTTCCCAAATGTTAAACTCTCTAAAGTAACAAGCACTTCAGAGCCAACCTGAGTCCTAACAGATTGCAAACCCACTGTGAAGCAGAATGTCCTTCCGCATGCGGCTGGACAACATTCATATTGCAGGTTGCAGGTTCTTTCACATAATTATCCATGTACTTGAAATGAGTATATGAATTTATGGAGTAGTATACAGTATAATTTGTCATAAAAAATAAATGAGGCATAATGCACATAACCTATTACTGTGGATGCAGTATTGATTAAATCCCTTTAGTGCAGTATAGCCTCTGTGAAGAACAGTTTGCCTAAGCCCTGCTTCTGAAACAGATAATGAGTTATCTCTTCATGTGAGTTATTAGTCAAAGCAGCACACTTTGGCTTTTCTTCGACAAGGCCTGAGATCTGAAACATTACCTGGGGCCAGATCATTCCTTCTGCAAGAAAAGGCCCAGGGGAAGCTGAGGGACAAAATCTCTGTCAGCAGACCGCACCACAGTCCCTCACTGGGGCAGGAACTGATGTACCATAGGAACTGCCCAAGGGGTGGCAAAACCTGGGACCTTACAAGACCTAGTACAGGATTCTATGCTTCTCTGTAAGAGCTTTCCCCCATGGCAACTCTCTGAGCTGCAGCTGCCTTGGGATATTTATCCATCAGTATGGGGCTGTTACTGTTGTCCAAAGTGCTGGCTGCTTCAGGACCTGTTGCTGTCACATCTGAACACTTTGCATGTGTCCTGCACTTGCCCGGGATATGTGCTGGCACCTGCCTGTAGCACACTGCACCTTAGCCGTGCTCTGCCTGCCTGTGGGTCCGAGCTGAGGTGATGGGCATGGTTGGGCTCTTCCACAACCTCCCTTCAAGTCCTGGAGATGGACTGCTCTTGCCTTTAATTCTACACCAGCACAGTCATACCCAGCTGGTATGACCAGCTCTGCAAAGGTAGTGGGCGCCTGCTACCTGCTTTGGCAGTTTTTATAGGAGTGCAGGCCCTTAAATAAGACACTGGTGCTTAAGTTATTTTGAAGACTTGCTGTGAAGCCTTTGAGTAAGGCTGTGCTCAAGCAGGGAGTTGAAGTGTGTCTTCCAAGGCCAAATTGCTTACTCCTTCTGACCTCTTTTGGAGAAGAAAAAGGAACTCAAGTCTTCTGTTCCTGGCACACTCCATTTCCTCTCTGGAGCAGCCCCCAGCACAGTCCTTGCCTGGTGGACTGTAGTCCATCACTGCACCTGCCTATGGATTGTGCCCTGCGAGTGTGGGATCTGTGGGGTGCACACATGCCCAAGTTTCCCCTCGCTGGGCCCTTCAAAGCTGTATCCTTGCAAGAGCAATAGGAATTATAAAGCAGCCAGCCAGCTGGTGCCCTGGCAAGTGTTCAAGCTTTGCTTAAAGTAGCTATGTTGGCCAAAACTGCACAGCTCCCTCTTCTGCCTTCATCCTGGCTGAATAAATGTAGAAAGACACCTCTCAGTTAAAGATCATTCCAACATCTTCCCTGGTGCTTTGAACTATTTTCCTCTCTCTTTTATCTGTTAAAATTGGCAAGTGCCTGTGTTGGCAGCTTTCCGGCTTTTGTCAGAAGCCATTGGGTTGCTCTGTTAAGCTTCAGCTCCTGAAGCCAAATGATAAATTACAACCTCTAGCCTTGGGGATTTTTTTTAATGGCTGAGAAAGAAATGCTACCGTATCGGAATTTTAGGATCTAGAAATTAGGGGGGAAAAAAGAGAAGGGACTATTCATTGTTGTTAATAATAATAAAACCATGATGTTACACTGCTAGTCGCATTGTGTGTGAGACATATGGCAGTGAATAACCCTTACCAAAGGTCACAGAAATTTAAAATTTTGCTAGGAGGAAATTCTAAATAAATCTAATAAATCTTCAAGCTGCATTGGTTCAGCCATTTGGGCAGCACTACTTGCCTCTCATGCAGTAGGTTTGTTGGCATAATGGCTGGTATCTACAAGGTCCCTCGCTGTTAGCAAGGACATGTGGGTACTTTCCAAGGCAGAGCAATTCCCTTCCTTCAAATGCCTCTCTGTGTCCAAGGCTTGGCCTATTAGTCCTACCTGCAGCCCTTCCTGTGCTCTGTTTCCAAGGGGAATGCGGCAGACAGCCGGCATCTCTGAACAGAGGGGATCACACTGTTGGTTGGCGGAGGTAAGTGTGATTTCCTTTGTCAGGACAGAGAACAGCTCGTTGAACAACACATTACAGCAGCCGCAGGGATCTGCGCTGCTGGAGCTCAGGAAAATGCCTCTCGGAGGTTAAAGACTAGCAGCAGCACACCTCGAGTCACAGAATGACTCTGCCCTTTGCACTTTGCTCTGTCCGCGGCTGCGGGCTGGCTGTCCCGGGGAGAGCGCTGATGTCTCTGCTCTCCCAAATTTGTTTGTTTCCTGGGGAGAGCCGTCTTGCCCAGGCAAACCCAGCTGCCTTGTCCTTTTCCAGGGAGGGAACTAGGGACAGAGAGGTTAAACGACTGAGGCCAAACAATGAAGCAATACCAGCAGCCGAACTGAAGCTCACGAGTCCTTGGCTTCTCCTCCCGTGTTTTCTCTCCTGCTGGAGGAGACGGGAAGCCGAGAGGCGGGCGCCGGGGAGAGAGGCAGCCTGCGGAGGACAGAATAAATACTCGCTTGTGCGCGAGTGAACACAACCTCGTCTGTCTGCTCCTGTGCGCTGAGAAGGAGCCCAGTGTGTGCTCCTGCCATAAACTGGAGAGCCAGATCCTCTCCTGCACTGCAGCTGCTTTGTGCTGCCCGGAGGAGCGTGGCCCCAAGGCTGGCACGGCTGGGCAGGAGGGGACACCTCCGGCTGAACGCGCTGTGCCGTGACAGCTTTCCCTGGGGCTGCCGGAGGGCTCCTACCTTGGGAGGGAGGGCTTGTGTGCACCTGCGGATGACTGGCAGGGTGTTCCTACAGCCTCCATAATTTGGGGAGTTTTGGGGAACCTACAAAACACCAAGATCCACTTGACACTTGAGTTCTGGGCACTGTCCTTGGCCACCGCTTGTAGCATGACAAGCACAGAAAAACATGTTACAGTGTTGGCTCATTAGAGGAAAATAGCTTTTCTGAAAGCATTGCATACTTTTGATCAGCATCATTAATGTTATGAATCCAGATGGTTTGGATTATGAATCTGGATGATTTCATGCCAGATTTCAGTCCAGACTGGAACTTTCACAAATGAAATCTATCCTCTCCTTGAGGGAGTTGCTCATGGAAAGAACAAGAGACCTTAAGATGCAGAGAATGGCAATATTAGAAATAATTTTCTTACAGTGTCGTTTAATGTGCATATAAAATTTAAAAACTTAACTGCCTTACAATTTTAATGTAGGCCTTATATAAATCTAGTGAACTTGTCAGAGGATATTATGATGCTTGAATTAAATAAAGCTAGGTTTGTTGCATTCCTGGTCCTGCCAATATGAGGTGACTAAAAGGTCACCTTCATTGACCTCCTGCCTTTTTATTCCAAGACACTTTTGACTGTTTCCTGGCTTTGTTTAGCAGAAGCATCCAGCTCTGTGGCAGAGCTGACAGTCACTGAGAGTGTCATGCTATATTTATGCTTTACGCAATATTTGTGTCAAAAAGCCTCTGTCTAAACAGACTCAATGTCAGTAAGAGATGACCCTGGAACAAATGGTCTGAAGTCCCAGAAAGCAGATCCTTCCCAAAAGTGAGGCAAATGGAAAATACTGTTCTGAAACAAGGCTCATCCAGCTGTGTGCATGTGATTAAAAACATCAGTTGCTAGAGTTCTGGCCCAAATAAATTATGACATGTTCTGATTAAACAAAACCAGGAAATTTACAGTTTTTAGGATGTGTTTAAATGTGTCAGTATCTATTATCTCACATACTAATACTTTTGGTATCTATTTAAAAGGACTCCAATGTGCAGACAATATATACTCTAACTTTTAGCCCAAATTACTTTTGTTTCCTTGTATCCAAGATGGAAACTCTTGTCCCCCCTGGCAATCCATCTCAACATCACATGCAGCTAGTTTTCCTGTAAGTCAGCTGCTTCTTTCCAGCTGGCCTTCTGTGCAACTGGATAGGCTTTCTCAGACCTTGTATAGGTCTATCTGGCGTGTTTTCACTGTAACCTGTACTCTACATAACAATAAGAAAAAAAATTTATGTGTGTAACAGAGTATAAAATCTGAGGAAATCTGAGAACTCAGAAGAGAAAAAGTCAAGATGAGAAAAATTGTGTCATTTCAAACACAGAACATAATCACCAGTATAGCTTAGTCCAAAGAACTTCACATCAGTGTCAGCATGGCTGTATGACTTTGGGAAGAGCTGAAAATGCTTCCTAACACCATTCTTCTCAGGGCTTAGAATATCCAGGGGTGCAATTCTAGTATCCTTAATAAATAAACAAGCAAACAAAAAAACCAACTCAGTTCATCAGTTGAAAAGGAAATCTAACTCTTAAGGTGTATGCTCCATTTACATATCAATGATCAATAAGCATCTGCTTCTAATAATGAATTTAGGAATTACGGCCAAACTCTAGTGGACATAGCAAGTGGTGGCAAGAATTACTTCAGAGGAATGATAAGGCACTTCTTTTGCAAGTAACACAAAGCACAGTATTAATGGTACATTTTTAGGATGTTGGTGTGCTTGAACTACTCTGACATGTTAAAATTTAGGCAGGCAGCTTGACAGGAAATTCTGCATAGCACGCAAGAATGCCTTCTAGTTACAATGTAACATGGCAAGAAAAAAATTTGGATTTAAGAGCTAGTTTTCAGGAAATTCAATCTCCAATGAGCCGCTTGGGATGCAGGGCAGAAGGGTACAGGAACTAAAAGCTGTATGAGATGATGTATGTTAGTACCCATGGTGTGGGGTTTTTTTCAGACAGAAGCAGTAGTGGGACAGCAAAGAGGATTGTTCCTGGATTCAGCATGACGTGGTTTCACAACGCCCCTAATGAAAAAAGAGGAGTTACTTCAGTGTAGCAGTCCTTGCTTCTGCCCAATTTGTTTGGGGAAAGGGTGAACCAGTCCATTACACACAGTGCAAGGGAATGTCCTCCGCTCTGCCAGAGGATGGCAAAATAAATATTGCCTCAGACTGAACCCATCTGTCACCACAGCATGGTTTGCCCTCTCTGTAGCAATGTGGTGATAACAGTTCCTGATCCCTCTGGCATATTGCCCTAAGGCAGAAAAGGAGATTAACCTAAATTTAGCATGATATTGTTCAAAAAATAACCTCATCTCTCAATTCTTTTTCCCTAACTAAGCAGTACCATTTTGGAGAAGGTAGGAAAGGGAAATGCCTTTTTTGTGGGATAGAGGCCTCTTAATTGCAGGATACCATCCATCTTCTCAGGATGCATCTGACACAGAATTTCCTCCAGAGGCTTGTGAAAAAGAAATATTTTATCAAACATCCTGAATTTCGCTGCTGTTTGGGTCTAATTATGTCATTTGCTAGTCAGGATGATTCTGAGATACTTAAATATGCTAAGACACTATGAAGTTCTTTGAAGGTCTTTTTGTAAATTATTTTGTAATTATGCATAGATCCAGTCTGAAGCAGATGCATGCAGATAAAGCAGTGAAGGTTGATTAAAGGTATGTAGGTCATTAGAGTGAAATTCAAGATTTGTATTGGTTTATGTTCTTACTGTCTCTACAGGATGCAACCTTGATAGTTGCTACGTGATCTAACAGAAAAATAATGTTGTGTCTTGCCCAAGGATATGTGTTAAATCTATTTCTTCTGTTGTGAATCTAATTATAATCTAAATTTTATTAATTCTTATTGTGTATAATAATTGCTGCTTCCTCCAAAGGATTTGTGACAGACATCGTAGCAGCTATCAAGGGCTGACTTTTTCCAGATTTCTATGCTCTGAGTACAAGATTCTTCTGAAAAAATTCTTATTTAATGCCTACATATAAGCTGAGCTTGTATTTGTTCAGAGATTTTATACTATGCTGTAAAAAGTAGTCAGATATCCCACACAGGCAACTTATACAGGGCCAGTTCTGGGTTTACTTGTGTTTACTGGGTCTTTTTCTTCAGCAGGTCTGTCTGTAGGGGTGAGAGTACAAGGAGCTTAGAGAAAAAATAGGGGACAGCCAGCACTGTTTTGAGGATGAAGTTCAGCACTAGCACGTGTATGGGGCACCAGCCCTGTGCATTTTCCTTGCTCCAGCATAGGCTGCTTCTCAGAGACAGGATCTTGTCATAGTGTTTTTCAAGCTCTTCCTGAAGCTCTTATCCCGTGGTCCTTATTTGTGGTTATTGCATCAGAACAGCGTGAATAGGCTGTATTTGCTGATGGGTGGGGGACTGATTTGGCAGAAGAGCGTGATTCATTAAACGCGCCTGTGCGCACACACACACACACAGAGTGCAGCCCTGTCTGGGGAGGATGTGTAAATAATGAACAGCAGAAGGGATTAAACACCAGCTCACCCATCAGGCTTAAAGACCTGGGAAAAGGAAGTTGCCTATAATCCAGAGCAGAGCACGTGATGAAAGAGCAGCAAACTCATGGTTTAGGAATCCCTGAGTGGATAATTCAGCCTCTTCAGGCTGCAGTGGTGAATCACAGGGTGTTTTTCTGGGTGTGAGCCCTCAGGTCAGGAGATGCTGGCCACAGTGGAGGTGACCTCAACAACAAGTTCGCTGGCACAGATCAGGGGCTGTTCTAAAGCAGAAAGGCAGTAGGCCAACAACACAGTGCACACAGCTAGAGTTTAATTGTAAGGTTAGGATTAAATAATGATTTGTCAAAATTTATGAGCACAACTCTATTACATGTCGGAGGCCAGAGAGGTGCTGTTAGCATCTAGCTCAACAAATGATAATTGTACATGCTATCTTCAAAAGAAAAGTAATCTGAGCTGCAGTGAAATGAAGTTATAAAGGTAGCAGTGACTGGAAAAAACCATGAGGTTTTTCTCCCTTCTTTGTCACTGCAAAGCACTGATGGAGAGGCATTCAGATTTTGGGTTTGGAGACTTGTGATTAAATAAATGTTGTTGTAGACCCATCAAAATCAATGAAAATACCTTCAGCATGGATTCAGTCATATTTCTGTGATCACAGAATGGTGTTTCCATGTTAAAATATAGTATTTGAACAAAATGCTTAAGAAATCTTAACACACTCCAGAGTTTTTAAAGTGTATATGAAGTTTTGACCAGGTAAGTTTGGGTAGCTGTGTGTACATACTCAATAGTTCTCTGTGAAATTTCTGGGATATTCTGTAAAATAGATTATCTTGTCATGCTGTAAGTATCTTCAAAAATAAGTTATCAAAAAAGTAAAGAAGTAGACACAATCTAGCACAGCAAGCAAAACCTGTCCCTGCATAAACAGTGCTCCTGTGCTTCAGGAGAACAGACAGACAGACACTACTGTAATTGTAGTGAGGGCCGGCACCTTGCAGGCATCAACGTTGCTGGAAATGAAGGTTTGGATGTCACAAGTTTCCATGACCTCATTGCTCACAGAAGTTTGTTGTCTGGGCAGAACTGCTGTCACTGCAGCAAGTCAGCCCTCCCCCTGGACAAGGACTGGGTGAGGAGGGCAATGAGGGGGAACTGCATCAAATCTGGACAAATCACTGCTGCTACTCGTTGTAAGAAGTCAGGAAATATAAGACTTATTTCTTTTCCCCTCCCAGGTTGCCATGTAGGAGAACACACGGACGGCAACAGCTCAATTCTGTAGCCTTCCCCAAATCTGGTGGGTTTAAGAGTCAATCAATTTAAATTTTATAAAAGGACAGCCCTGCCTGTCGGCAGGCAACAACTGCCTGCTCATTGTACTGAGTCACGCTTTCTTCCACGAAAAGAGGTTAATCTGTCTGCCCAGCCACAGCTCTGACTTGTGGCTGAACATAAGGCTCAATCCAAATCTTGTCCATGGTCAGTAAAGGGGTGTCTGTCAGCTTTGGTAAGACTAAAACTCTGTGAGGATTCCCAGTATTGAGATAAATCTGTGCAAGGGCTCTTTGGCTACAAAAAGGAGCACTTAATGTCTAGCTTTAAGAAGCAACATGAAGACTGTAGACTTGAGCAGAGTGTGATGTTTGAGCAGTGTCAGTGACAGTAGATTGCTGAATGGAGTTAATTCAGGAACTCCTTTGCTCACCAGGCTGTAAAATCTCCATGAAAACAAAAACAAAAACAAAACAAAACAAAACAAACAAAAACCCCCCAAAAACAAACAAAAAAAACCAAAACAAAACAAAACAAAAAAAAACCCAAACCCCAAACCAACCAGCAAACACTTGAGCTTTATTTATGCTATTATGAAAAGCTGAAAAATGAGAGAGGGGAAAAAAGGAAGCTGTTTACAATTTCCTGAAATTTGAGACAATGTAAAAAGTTTTTTTGTCTTGATTTGCTATTTAAATGCTTAAAGAAATTTCTTATAGTCAAAAACTCTCTCGGCTTTTATAAATCCAAATATACACATTCCATTAGCTGAGGCAAGGCCAAAAGGGTTTGGAATGTGGCAGAAAGTTTTACTAATGAATGATTAGGATTTATCTCACAAATAATACTGCTTTGTTTCAGTGTGGCATAGGACAAAAAAGTTTTTAAAGCCTCCTCAAGAAATCATTACCATAAACTTAAAAACACCCATTGCACTTGAGAACAGGGAAAATGGAAATTAGCATGCTGTGCTGACTGTGCCCTCCTGTAATTCTCCCTCTTTGAGATGGCCCTGGATAAAAAGCTGCTGCCTCCCACGCCAGCACCTGCTCTAGCATTTTAAGTGTCAAGAGAGGGGCAGATCGGGTCTGGAGGCATCATCTTTTGTGGGGAAAAATTATCTGCCATGAGTCCAAAGAAATGGCAGGAAGGGTGGAGCTGATAGAGGGCACTTAGTGAGATAGCTACAACGTGGTGATTAAACCAGCCTCTAATCTGTTAGCAGTCTGAATTTAAATATGGTCATTCTTACAGTATTTTCCTCTCACAAGTTCCACAGTCCCTGAGAATATGAAGTCCTATAGAAACTTTTTCTTTGGGAAAAATACTAATCCAATATTATCATAAAATATCACATGATTAATACTGTGCATTAGGCTTTGCTTACTTCATAGATTTGGTTAATGTGGTCAAAACCAAGAACTTTTATTTAGAGATATATTCCATCCACTTACATTTTAACTCATTTAAAAAACCATACATCCCATTTCTCTTCTCCTGGTCCATTGACCTCTGGCCCTAAAAGCCTTGCTCTGGCTATAGGATGGCACAGAACAGTTTGTGGAAACAGCTCCTCCACCCAATAAAACCACTAATGTCACCAAAAGGACTTCGTGGACTAAATTTTGTCTCTCTACACAGGGTCAATACTTCTAGGCCATGCTTGGCAACAGGTCCATTTTTCCTTCTTTTGTATTCATGTCTTACCACTTGAAATTTGATTTTACTGTAGTAGAGAACTTCCTACTTTAATACCATTGAAGTTTTGCCTATTTGATCGGCAGAGGTACTGGAATCAGGAGAATTCTGCCAGCTCTTCCACATACTTCCCATGCAACCTTGTGTACCAGTCACTTGGGCTGGGTAGTATCATCCTTACTCATGGTGATGACCATGGGAAACACGTGAGCAGTCCCACTGACTGCTCTGGCTAAGACATGTGAGTGAGCAATCACCAACCCGAGCAAAGGTTACAAAATCTTGTACATAACTTCTCTGCACCTGGGTTAACTACTAGGAAACATTATTATTTTGTTTTCTTAATGAGCAGTGCAAGCTAAAATGCCTTAGCAGCCTGAGAAGAAAGATACTGCAGAAGGGTACTGGAATGACAGGATGAACCTAATAAGCTCCCCATTTTATGTTGCAATATGCAGTAGCTTTGATAATGCTCTCTCCGAAATCCGAAACAGGAGACTTCCTCCCAGGTATGAAATATTCTGGGTCAAGGCCCAATTACTGTCTCTGAGCTGTGCTCCCACCCGGCCTCCTGCAGAATTCTCTCAGATCAAGCATCATGATCATATTTAAATATTTAATGTCTTTGAAATATGTTACTAAAAAACTTAACCAAAATCCATTCAGAAAATATCTGTTTCTGACATAAACTGCCAGTTTTCCTGATAGGGGTTTGTTTGGTTTGTTTTTGGGTTTTTTTCCCCTTTGACAGAAAAAAAAATTTCCATGTTGTCTCTGCCAGATGAGGAAAACAGGTCATGTTGAAAAACAAGTGGGTAACATGGTGTTGGCACCCCCACCCCCAAACAAACCAATGATAAATGCTACTTAAAACAGGTTTAACATATCTAACGGATTAGGATCAGTCTTTGTCTCTACCCTAGATAGCTTGCTTTTAAATGTGACCTCCTTTCCTTGCCTAGACAGATGCTCTTTGTCTGCTGGGACCAGTCGCTGTAAAGCCATCCTGACAGCTACCTCGCTTCCCAGTCTCTCCTGAAGGGCCAAGGCTCTTCCAAGTGATTTCCTCCTACTGAATAGGCTATAATTAGCTGCTTCCTCCATTTTTCTCTGTTTAAAATTGGCATTATACAGCCTTTCTTCCTATCTCCTGAAGCCTCATCCCCCATCCTGTCCTCTTTTGGACACATGTGAAAGGAAATGCTATGCTATATGGGAGTGTAAGCACATTGCTTAATAGAGACAAAATACAAAGTTTAATAGTAAAGAATCGACATTTTCTTCCTTTCCCATTGGGCTGTGGCTTATCTGTTACCCAAAATAGATACAACCTCCTTGTTTCTGAACTATGACTTCCTCTACATTTATGCTAAATATTATTACCCTGTTTATCTCAGTAGCCCAAATATTAAGATTTCCTTTATTGCTCCAGTATATTTTCCCCTATATATAAGTAGCCGCATAATAAGCTTTCCTGTCCATTTCTATCAGTGGAATAGCTTTTGAAAATGTAAATCCAGCAACAGTACTCCCAGATTCAAAAACTTCAGCTAAGAATGCATTTTGAAAGAATGTTATGAGGAAATTCTTAGTTTATAAGGGATTTGAAGCTGAGCAGTCTCCAAAATCTTACAAGCAGAGACATTTTCTTACAAAAAAAAGTCAGATATCACTGTTCATTTAGCAGAATTTAGTGTCAATATTTTTAAACTTCTCCCAAAAAATCACCAAAACCAAGAAAAAAAAAAAAACAACTCCAAAAACCTTGGAATCTTAGCATCTTCTAAAAATTGTCTCTGCAAATTTATGGAACTTTTCTTAGTTAAAACAAATTATGTGTCAGTTCTTCAGATTTTTCCTACTCAATTATGCAGGTCTCAAAGCTCAGATCACCAAAGAAATGACTGAAAAGCTATTTTAAGTTATTTCATGTGCTAGTTTATCCAAGCCGAGCTTTGTAATAAAAATGTGACAATTAGCATTCCTTTGTAATTTAATACAAATTTATTCCTTTTTAATTTATTATAAATTTATTCCTTTTAAATTTATTTCAAAGGAGGATAGCTTTACAAAATAATTTTCTAGCTTTTTTGCATAGGCTTTGGAAAGTACACTCTTATCTAGTGAACTATATGTGTTTGAAAATAGATATACAGTACTTCAAACAGCAGTTCTGAATTATTGTGGAAGCATAGATGTTAGTATGTATTTCTTTTTGGCTTTCTAGCCTAGGACATTTTGTAGGACACATACTCATTTTGCCAATTAAAATTCTTGTGTCAGTCTCAGTCTGTAGAAGTCCTGAATCCTGTTGTTCATTTCCATACTTTATTCCTGTCAGTTGTATCCATCAGTTCATAAATCTGAAATCTAAGTTGCTGAATCCAGAATCTCCAGTCCAAAAGGCCTCTGCATGTCTTTACACACACTAACTTCCAAGATAATTACCCTATCAAGACCTGTAGAATAAACACCCAGTTAAGTTTTGTGTTTCAAGCCACTCAGACAATATACTAGACAAATCTCATTTATTCCCTCCCCGCTAAACATAAAATCTGATTCCACCTCTTCAGCTAAGGTCTTTCTTAGTTAGTATTATTTAGAGGAATTTCTGTTAATCAGAATGCCGTAGGTCAAACAAGGAAACATCTAAGATGTGAACAGTTTCACCCAAACTCTTGCAAAGCTCTAAGACTACTCAAGAAGTTTATCCTACTCCTTGTCTAAACTCAAGCTTCTTGCTGGGTTTTCCTGGTCAGGATCCCTGCTATAGTAGGTTGTGTATGCTGGTATAAGCCAGTAAAGTAAGTGTATGCCCTAGGAAATCCAGTGTGCCTGGGGATGTTCCCAGGCCAAAATGGAGCCAGAGAAAAGCCTCATGGTTTACCAATGAGGTTTTAGCCTTTAGCCTACCAATACACAGCCACAGAAGACCAGAAAACTGCTGGGATTTCTCTACTGGGATTTCCGGTGATGCAAGGAGTACTGTGGACACTTGGTTCTGTTGTGTTGGCATTAGCACAGGTACTTTCTGCACGGACAGATGTTCAGAGTGACAGCCGTGTGCTGCTTCCAGAGATTTTGTGACCATGCGGTATCAGAAAGGAGAATCAGCACCTATCACTCAGAACACTTGTGCTGAAGTTGTGGGGAACCCCACAAGCTGTTCTGCTATGAGGATTACACAGTGAAACAAGTGGCTCTCATCTTGCTTGACAAATAGAACACTCATTTGATTTAAACAGGAATACACTGTGACATCCTTTATCAGTGGAGACAATTTTCTACTCAAGAGGAAAAAATGGCCAAATAATGATGCAAGAACAGAAAGCTGGCACAGAAAAGGTATTACACATTCAACTTTTATTTAAAATGACCTTCAGCCCCTAGAACAGCCATGGCCACTTACCCACAAGCTTCTGCCACTGTTGGCTCAGTGACAACCTGAATCAGCAGAGAGCTGGGGCCTGGCAAGGGATGATGCTGCCACTGCTGCTGTTGCACTTTGCTCTAAGGCTCATTCTCTGCCACCAGAGACTTTAATTGCACAGCAATTCATCTACCAATGCCTTGAAACAAGACTGCAGCCCCTTTCCTCATTTGACTGGCTCACTGAAAGCCCACCGCAAAATATGCTGGTTTAACTTCTCCCGTGGATGGTAATATTCCAATTATTTGGACATTGTGAAACCTGGACTTGGCTAAACAGGTAGGAGAAATAATAAGTGCTATTAGGTTACTCTGAACTGTCTGTTGGCATTCATTTCCCAGAAGCCAACTGGTTGGAATAACAGCTCAGTTATACTGGAAAGACACTTGAAGAAAAAACTGCCAGTTAATGGGGATACCTGAAGGAGTGATGGTGTCAGAGGAATTCAGTAGAAAATAACCTGAAGTGACCCTTCTCACATGCTCTGTAATTAAACATAAGAGGAGTCAAGACTTCCCTTCAGAAAAAAAAACACTCCTAAGGGAGACTCAACATCTTACATAAAAACAAATGAGAGAAAATTACTCAGAACACAAAATCCAAGGCTGTAACACAGCCAGAGGCATTTGGCTGAGGACAGGGAGCCAGCAGCAATTGCTGCAGGGGACACCACTGTAGATTTGGCTGCAGAGATGTTTCCAGGCAGTCAGCCCATATGAATGGAATAATGGCATCTACGTGGCTGAGAGACATCCGTGCTGGATCAGATCAGGATACTATGATGGCTCAGTTAAAGGAACAGTCCTTTTTGTTTAAAAGGAGCATATCTGACTATCTGACTGTGCATAGGATACACGTGAATACATCTGCCTATGTTAGGGAACACCTCTTAGCTCCAGGTGAACACTCTTTTTGCGGAAGTTCTACTTTGCCTGACCCCATCTTCCCCCAAATCATGTGACTGAGAGGCTGGAGAGGTTAAGTCATCTGTCCTTGAGGAGAAGTCTGCAGTTAGAACTGCTTTTGTGCAAGGAAGCTGCTGAGCAGCTGTAGTCTGAGAAAAAAACAGCCAACAAATTGTTGTTGCCAGCTGGGGTCAAAGAAGAAGCTCAGCAGGGTTTGGTTGAGGATTGCTAGGGAAAACAGTGAAGAGGTTAGCAATGAGAGAAGTGACCTGGAGGATGCATTCAAGAGTGAGTTTCTGTGGGCTGGGAAAAACTTCTTGGCAGGTTAGGAACCACCTATAGGGACCAGGATGAGGTAAGAGCCAGATTTTTATCTGTGTAGTAATTGCCTCATTGATGGTGGTCTGCAGTGCCCAGGGCTCGCTTGTCTGCAGAGACACTGTGGGCCTGAAAAGCTGCTAGGAAGCTCTTCAATTTCATTGCCATTAAAAACTCCAGGGAAAGGTAATCTCTGGAACTGGTGTGGAATTAAAGCTTTGAATTTGCCTTGCATGGCAAAGAAGAAGATGGTTAGGAAACCTGTCAGACAGGTCAGCTCTTTAGAAATGTGAGAAGATTGTTAGGGGAGGGTACAGTCCTTCATGTAGAAAGCCATGACTGTAGATTGGATGGCCAGAGAGTGCCACCAGTGCTATCTCACACAGATGCAGGATGGATCCTGCATTGTTTATGGTGGAAAACAAAGCTTGAAATAGAAGATTCACAAAAGAGAACTAAAAATATTAGTTTCGTGACTCACTGCAGTGCTTAAGAGGTTTTATATTTGTTTGGGTTTTTTAAATGTCACATTTGCTCTTCCATTTGTTATCATAACTTTAAGGAGTCTCTTTTCAATTTAACTTTAATTTAATTTTGTGCCATTGTGTGTCACAGCAATTTTTTATTCTTCTAAACACCTTGGACTGATGTAGCAATGACAGGAAACACCAGCAACCTCCTGATAAAGAACACCTTTTGGGTAGAGACAAACTGAATGATGTGATGTGCTGAGAAAAATGCCCAGGTTGGGTTCAAGAAAATGAGAAAAGGTACTTCATCATGTAGCAGGTCTTGTCCTCAGCGTCTCTTAGGTAAGCTCACTGCAGTAATCTTTAAATCTCAGCTGTTATTTTGATAGCACAGTGCTTTTTCATTTGTTCAGTGACTCTTTGAAGTCAAGAGCAGCTGTGTTCAGTCTTTTTTATTAAAAAAAAAAAAGAAAAAAAAAAAAGAAAAAAAAAAAGAAAAAAAAGAGTTCAGCTTAGCATCTGAAAAAATTTGCTTTGTGTGACTAACCACAAACAGGACACATGACTGAGTGGTGCTGCGTTTGCTATGTTCCCCTTCAGTTTAAACAGTTTGAACAAGAATACTCTGTAAATTTAAAGGGGAACTCTCTATTTACACAATGTGTTTAGAGCTTCTCATCAAAGCAAGTTCCAAATTTTACCCTGTATCAAAAAAGAAAGGAAATCTGTACTCTGGAAAAGGGAGAAGCAGAATTTTCCCCCCTCTGTCTTCTCTTTTTGACCTCAGTGTAAGAGTCAGATTTCCAGGAAATATTTGTAGGGTTTATGACATCTGCCTTTCCTGGGTAGCTAGAGCTATCCCTAGGGCTGTTTCTGATAATTTGAAGAAAAGAAGTGTCAGCTAGTGTGAATATCTCACATGCAGAAAGAAGTGAAGCATTTAAATCCCTAAGGTATCGTATTTATTTTAACACTGGTAATAAATTAAATGCTTGAGTAGACTCATTGGTTTTGCTAGTAATACTGGATTTTTAAAATAGGTTTGAATACTTAATTTTATAAAGTAACTTGGAACTGACAACTATTTAATACTCCTACTAATGAATGATCTTGTACGCTGCAACCAAAGAAAAATGCTTTTCTTCAAAACATAATATGAGGCAGTGTTACAAAAAGACCCATAGATACTTGAAATTTTCTGACCTGCCCACAGTCACATAATTTGCTCAGCAGCAATGCAAGATATGCAGCCCACAGAGCCTCTTTTGTAGCCCTTCATCTAGCCATAGGCTTTCCTTTTTCTCCTCTTGTACATCATTATGTCTGTACTGGGATAGCATGATCTTTATTGGCTACAATGCACAGAAACAAATCACAAAAAGTAGGATCAAAGGGACCTTAAGATTCCAAGATCTTCCCTCAAGACAGGATAAACTTATGAGAGGACTACCTCTAGTTATAGTATAATGAAATTCATGAAAGCTTCTACTTTCTCCCTTTATTTTATCCCCTCCTGGGATTGTCTGGACTACAAGACAGATTATGCACTGGAGACCTAACATGGGTTGACACGAGTGAGAAATATATGCACACTAGAAAGAGGCTCCGTAGCTCTTTCTCTAGCTGCAGGATACCCTAACCCTACTAGAGGAAACAGCTAGTGGAAATTAATATTGCTTTGCATTTGCTTTGCAGCATTTCTCATTCACCTCGACCTGTGTTCATTAAAGATGGATTTATGAATGCAGGGAGAGCTGCTGATCAGCCGCTTCTTCCTGTGAAATAATTTCACTACCAATTATTTCTAAAGGGATCAGTGGCTCAGAATAATATTTGAGAGGTAAAGGACACTAAGGCCTGGTTTAGTCTTTTGGTGATCTCATAATATGAATGCTACAGGACTGAATTCCTTGTATATGGAAACACAATCAACTAGAAACCCTGAAATCCCCAAAATTTCTGTGAGAAAACAGGAAGAAATGTAATGAAGTAATAAACTGTTAGAAATGGAAAATCACAAACTGTTTGAAAAGTCAGAATTGTATTGCTCCAAAACATCTGTCTGTGTCATGGGGAAAAATTGTGAGTGAATGCTGTGCACACTGGGGAGTAAACAGTAAGCCAGGGATACAATACATTTGAAATCCGTGCTGATCAGGTGAAATGATAATTCTTGTTTTTATAAAGAGAGCACACAAATCAGTTCATTTGCATTTCAAAACATATACTCATGATGGACCTTTTACCCACAGGGTCTTCAGCTTTGTGTGCTCACTGTCACAATGCAGAGCAAAGCAATGCCTTACAAAGGTTGGATGCTGACTGTCCTTTGAATTTAGATATAAATGCCCATAGATTCGATCCTACTTTCATTAAGCTGCCTCAAAAAACTGCAGCCTGGTGCTACATAGTGTGCCACTGCTCCCCTCCGAAGAAACTCAAGAGAGCAGTGCAGAAGGATCAGACCACGTTTGTCCTGCAGCCTTCTGCAGCTTTCTTCTCAGTGAGTTACTTGGTGAGGACAAACAGCTGGACCTTCATCTAAACATGTCAGCAGAGAATAATCAATTACATCTTTAGCACAATCACCTCTCTTGTGTGTTGGAAGACATTTTGCCTACAATTTTGAGAAACAAAAGCTTATTAAAATTGACAGGACCTCCTTCATCACATTTAGGTGAATTCATAGTAGATCACACTCCTGTTGCTTTGCTTGTTGAAACTGCAGTCCACTGAGATGTGAGGGCACAGCAGCTGGCACAGCCCTTCCACCATAACAGGAAAAATGGAAATAAGCCGCAGGCAATCAGCACTCCAGATGGAAAGGGTCAGTAGTGGTAAGAATCAGTAGTGCTAATGGTTATTTTCACTAAAGCCAGCAAGAAGAAAAATGGAAACATTTATCCCTTTTAAAATATAGTTTTTCCTAAACTGTATTCTATTTTTCAGGAAAGCTGAGTTCAAAACCTATTGATCTCAGCAACCCTTGCATTGAAACACAAATGAACCAAAAATCTAAAAGCAAACCATCTGAAGTGCATGACATATATGCAGGTACAAGTATCTTTTCTCAGTTGTAAGCATGTAAAATACCAAACAGTGTACAGCTCAGGGGGGAATGAAAAAAAAATATTTTTATTACTGTTAGGTGTTCTGAGAAATGTTTTATCCCTTCCACAAGAAAGCATGGTTTTTGTTTAATTTCTTTCAAAGCTTATACTGCTAAAAGTCACATACATCTATCACTGATTATTCTGCTGAAAAGTGAGAAAAAGAATACCAGAATTGCTCAAAACATCGGTTAAAGTTAAGGAAAAAGGGAGAAAAAACTTGGTTCCCCCACTATTATCTAAAGAAAGATCATTGTGACCAAGCAAGCTCCAAACTGTGGCAGCCAGGGTGCTCATCCATAAGGATCTGCGCTAGGTATTTAATCCAAACATCTCCCTCTTCCTTGAGTGTGATCAAAGTTGCCCTAAAACAAGACCTTTGCAATCAACTTCACATAAGAAAAAGAAAAAAAATTAGTGCTTAAAAAAAATTGAGTATGTCTGAAAGCCCATTGCAGCTACTTTTTTTCTTTTTTTTTCTTTTTTTCCTTTGAGTAGCTTTTTTACATCTTCAATGGCCAGCAGCTGCTTTTTTAGATTTTTAACAGAAAATTGAGTCCACCGTGACTCCAAATTGTTAGCTTCACAAAGATGTGTGGAAAACACCCCAACACCCTGAGAGTAAAGAATGTGGCATAGCATGGCATTGCACTTTTCCCACAGTGTAAGGAAGACAGCATATTCATACATGGCACAAAAGCAGTCTTGGCTGTGTGTTTATTAGAAATGTAACTATATAAAAACAGAATTTACCTTGAAAAGGGCCCACATTATATGCACAGTTCAGGTAATAATGGTATTGGATTATCAGATCTAAGAAGATAAAATCCTTAATTCACTATCAAGTATGAAACACAGTTTTTCCTCAGAACTGCTTATTCAGAGAGAAATTCAGAGACTGAAAACTCACAGGAATTTGGGTGTAATTTTGGGTGCAATTTTCTAAAGCGGCTTTTCCAGGAAAGTCTGGACCTAAAATCCAAAAGTAATTCAGGACTGGCTGCCTTCCTGTTTTGATGGTGACCATCCAGCACCAGGTGCAGAGTGAGATTGGAAAGTGTGTCTGTAATCTCCTGAGCATAATTTTTAACTGACACACACAGTTCTGGGCAAATGAGAGGTGAAGTTGTGCTTTCCTGCAAATGCCATATGATTCAAGATTTCATGTCCTTTGTGTCCAAAAGCTCCCAACATTAAAAAAAATGGGAAAATATTCGTTTGGTTGTTTTTGTTGTTTTTTTTTTTTTTTCCCCCCTCAGAACACATTTTGTGAAATGTATTTTTCAGATACATTTGCAAGTGATGCCACTGGACATTGCTGAACAGAATGATGCATAAATGGAATTCAGCAGCTGCTCCCTTCCTGCTCTGTGCAGATAACGCTAGGTTTCATGCATGTGGTAGCTCCCGTCATTTTCTGTCCAAATCTGGGGGAGGGAAGGAGACACAAGATAGGAGGAAGCAATATTTCATATTGCATCTGGCAAACTTCTTAGAAACACTGAAGAAATGGTGTCAACACAATTCTGAAAGAGAAACTGCTGCTCAGCTGAGAGGAAACATGACACCCAAAGAACTTGGGGAGAAGTGGGTGACGAGGTGTGTAGATATGACTTCTGAAGGTGAAGAATATAATGCTTCTCTTTTTGTTTCATAAACCAAGTAATTGCTTCTACAATTAATTTTAAGGCTTTGAGAATGTGAAAAATCTCTACCCCTTCTTAAAACAAGAGGTGTGTATCAGGTGACTAAGGTAAACATGATAATTAAAAGGAATAAGAAATAGTTGGAATGTTTTTGTAATTGGTCCCTAGTCATTGTTAGGCTTTCCTGATTAATGTAGTTAGAAATCTTGAGCTAAAAGCATTTAGTGGGGAACTGATGTTATCGTGCACAACACATTGTTAGGCTTTCAACAACAACAACAAAAAAAAATCAATCACTTCTTACTTCATAAAACACCTTTGAAAATAAAGACCTAGGAACAGTATAATCTCTGTAGGCCTCCTGCAAAGACTTCGCAAAAACCTGTATTTAACAGCCTGCTCCATTTACAAAGCTGTTGCCACTAGTGATAATTGTTGCTCAAAATGCCTTCACAGCCGTGGCAAACACCTCAGGGCTACCTCAGAGCATCACCCAGGTACTGCTAGGGGCACAGGCTCCCAGGGACAAACCCAAGGTGCACCACCTCAAGGAGCTCCAGAGGACAGTAACTTACAAACACAAAACATAGTTCTTTCTCCAGATAGTTTTCATTTTGAAGGTTATCTGAAGAACACCGTTTCTTTATCATTCCCCGCCAAGTTGGCATAAGTCAGAACAAACAAGGTCACTGACTTCCTGTGAGCTTGAAGCTACAGGCAGGCCTTGCTGAGCAGAGAACATATTCAGCAAATGTTCTCCATGTCCCTTTTCAGAGTCCATCTTTAATTTAAAAAAACCTGCATAGCACTGTTGGCAGGAGCTTTTCATTTGATGGGGCTCTGCACAAGATCATTTCTCCGTGAACTCTGAGTTTGTGGGAACCACTGCAGACCAGCTAGCTGCAAAAATACACGCCTAGTAGAAATCTGTAGAGAGAAGTCACTTATGTGCTGAGCAGGGGATTTTCTTCTGTTACTGATTGGTTTCTTCTGAGGTGGAGATATTTATTATAGCATACATTAGGGCTTTAGTACAAAGTGAATAATGAGTCAACTGTGTTTGAAAGCTGATAAGCTCCACACAGAAGCAACTGAGATTTCTTTTATGTCTAATGCTAAGCAAACATCCAGTCCTAATTAACTAGGACACAGCTTGGTAGCAGAAAAGTAACTAATTTCAGAAGTTTGGGAAATTTTGGGTGGTTTCAATAGCAATTTGTGGATATTTGGCCCTCTGTGTTAAGAAATAATAAAGCTTACTGCTAAGAAGAGATGTTTACTTGCAATCCAAAGTGATTCCAAAGAATATCTTCAATGAGACAATAATTAATAGCAATTAATTGCAAATAGTATTGGAAAGATCCCATAAAAGTACTTTTTTCCTCAGAATATTCTCTCACACTGAAAGAAATGGTAGTATTTCCCTCATCCCTCAAACTTGTCAAGTAAGACTTATTTTCAGGAGTACCTCACAGTGGAAAACTGTGAAGTGAAGGCTTTAAACACACAGAGAGGCTGAACAAATCATGACTGTGTTCTTCATTCCCCAGATGGCAAGCAGAGCTCTGCTAAAGCACGCTGGCTAGCAGCTGCACATTAAACTTTCCTGGCAGTTGTGCTGACCACAGGTAAAGAATGACACAGTCTCAAGCTTATGCTAAAGCCACAAGTCTATTACATTTCACATAGCAAAGCAGCATCTGGAGAAAGGACAGAGTGTGCTTCATACATCTATGAGCTGGGGATCCCTAAAGGAGAGTGCTGGGTCTCTGGGTTTCAGACCTCTCCTCTTTTTATAAGAAGTTCACTAGACGACTGTATCAAAACATGCCATGTCGGAAAAATTGTTGCTGAGAAGGTGGAAGAACAGGGTGTCTTAGTACAGAAATGAAGCCAGCTTCAGGGAGTTTTGCTTGTAAGGTAGATGAGATGCCAGTCTGTTGATGGAGCACATGGCAAAACTGATGCTAAATACAATACTTCAGCTTAAAAGTGGTGTCCTACAATGTGATTTGTGAGCTGCACACGAAGGTTTCACTTTAGGTACTGCTGTTACAGAGAGTAGGAAGTTGGAAATGTTGTATTTAATTGAATTCTGAAAAAGCTAAAAACAGAAGCAAATTAGTTTGAAAATTTCTGAAGTTAATCAGTTTAATCCCTCAAAAAGTGGTGGCAAATGAACAGCCAGCTTCCTCTTATTTCCTCATCCTCACTTTCCATGGAAACTATTTCACAGGTCCAACGAGGAAAATTTTTTCCAATGTAAAAAATCCAACCAAATCTGTGAACGTGTTTTTCTCTTTTATTAAAGCTCTCACTGAGAAACGATACAAAAAAAAAAAAAAAAAAAAAAAAAAAAAAAAAAAAAAAGACAGCTTGTAATTCTATGGGCAAGGAGATAGAGAGTTCTATGCAGTTTCCCTGCACCCTACCTGTCTCCTAGGGCTCTCCCTGGCATCCCTGATAATTAAACTGTCTATTTCCTTCTACAGAAAGCAAAGGTCTCCTGATTCCAAGCCAGTCACTATGTATACACACACCAATAAGAAGCTGCACTTTTTGGATGTTGCAGTACCTTGCATGATCACTGCCACAGTATTTTCAAGTTGCCTTTGTTTTAGCCTCCCATCTCATCTCTCCTGCAGGCTGGAAGTCAAGTGGGGTAGCAGGTAGTTTTTATGAGATGATCATAAAGTGTCCGACAGGAATACTACCGACCTTGGGCAGCTCCTTGGCGCTTTTTACTGCTGCTCATAACTGCTGTTCACCAAGGCCCGGCCGAAACAGGCCAGGGGCGACGTACACCGCCCTGACAGCCATGGATGGAGCTTGGCCGAGGAAACAATTGCTTTTCTTGCTGTATGGTTGCTTTGAAATTTCCGTTCAAAGGCACCCGAGGGGCATATAACGCCTTCCTGCGGCCTCTCTCTCCCACGCGAGCGGGAATTTGAGGCCAAACTCTGACTACAGAGCAAAGCCCCGGAGGGCACGGGGGGTGGGCAAGGTCCGTCCGTCCGCCCCCATCGCCCCCGGCACCGGCCGGGGCGGCTCCGCCGGGGATCACCGCAGCGCAGCGGGTGCCTCCCTCCCCCGGCCCTGACGGAAAGGCTGCGGCCAAGCACTGTCCCCGGGTGCCGAGCCGAGCCGGCGGGAAGGGCGGCCGAGGCGGGGGCATCGCGGCGCGGCCACATCAGCCCCCGCCTGCCCAGCGCCGGCGCTTGGCTGCTGAGCCGCACAGCGGCCCCCAGGAGGCGGCGGCGGCCGGGGACGCTGAGGAGGAGCCGCCTGCGCGGCCCAGCGGCGGCGGCGGGCGGGCCGGACACAGCAACCGACCGACCGAGCAGCCGCGGCACCGAGAGAGAGAGGGAGGGAGGGCAGAGCGGCAGCGCAGCCCGCGCCGGCAGCGCCATGGCCACCAAGGTGAGCAGCGCCCGGGGCTCGGGGGGCGGCGCCGGGGCGCCCTGTGCGCCAGCGGGCCCGGCTGGGCGGGCGGGGGTCCCGGGCGGACGGGCTGCGCGCCGGGGGAGCCGGTCCCTCCCCGGAGCTTGCCCCTCGGCGCCGGCCGCGGGAGGGACGGGAGGGTGCGCCGCGCTCGGGCCTCGGCGCCGCTGCCCGGCCGCTGCTCGGGGCTCGGCGGGGCAGCGGCCACTCCGGGGCGGGGGAAAGTTGTCTTTATGCCGTGTTTGTGCCCCTCCGTCCCCGATCCTCGGCGGAACGACCGTAGGGTCGAAGAGCCGCCGGAGGCCGAGGGTGCTGCTCCTGCAGCCCCGGCGCCCTTTGCCCCGCTCCCACCGAGCCCGGGGAGCGGCGGGGCGGGGGGAGAGGCCTCGGCCACCGGCGGGCCCCGCCGCCCCGACCCGGCCCGGCCCGGCCCGCTCGGCCCTCGGCGCGGCAGGGCGGCCGATGCTGACCCCGCGGTGGCATCCGGGGGTGGCTGTGCCCTGTCTCTGGTGGGAGCCCAGAGTCCACGCTGTGCGACCTCTTAATAGTAAGCTCTGATTTTACACAAGGAAGAAAAAAAAAAGGCAGGAAGTTAACTTGTTTTGTTCAGTTCTTCAATAGTATCTGCTGCTAATGCAACTGTCAAAATTAGCTCATCCTATCTGAAAGTGGCCTCTTTCTAAAGAAACAATATTTGTTTACTATATTGGTTGATGAAAGCATCTCTTCTTGTGTAGGTGCGATTTAACATGCACCAGCAACTCATCTGTGACTTATCTAAGTATCTCAGGAAGACTTTTTTGGTATTTGAAGTATTACTTTGAGTCACTTGATTCCATTAGCTTGGCCAGCAATTTAAAAAATTTCCTTTTACTGAGGCGGTTCTCATACAGTGCACTGTTTATGTTGTGCTTCTCAGTGCTGAAGAAATTCCACATCTTGACGTGTCAGATTTAATGTGTAAGTAGGTGTCTCTATAACCATGTACGCTGATGGTGGCTCACGTTTGAATAAACTTTTTCCCAAGCACAGAGAACTTGATTTTAGGTTTCAAAATCACTAAGGCGGTTTAAAAATACAGTGAATATAGTCAATATAGTGAAATTAGTGTTTCTGTTGAGCTTTTAGAATATTGTTGATAGACTTGGTTTTAACATTGGGGATCTGTGTATGAATATTTTTTAATCAATCTAACTATTGCAGGTAGCAAAAAATTACTTGTGATGTGCATATACTACATGACGCACAGTATGTTTGGCAGATGCTGTACTAAACCAGTTTACTGTTTCTCTGCTCACTTCGAGGTGCAGTATCCTCATGGGATCCTGTGTTCTGTGCCGAACGTATGATCCATTTTATTCATACATTTGGAAACTTTCACTTTGCTTTTCTTTAGGCATTTTTGGAGACATTATGGCCCCGGACGGAAGGGCGTATAATTTCTGACTTCCTAACTCAGATTGGCTTGAAATCAGGTGGTGCATTTTTTTTTCATTCTGCACATTGCAAGCTATGGTAATGGACTTTAACTTGAAGGCTAAAATTTGTAAGTGGTAGTCAGGAAAGAGTAGGCATTTTATTGCTATTATTTTGTTATGCTGGTAACTGTGAGTAGTAGTGAAGTGAAGCTTACTTTATTTTCTGTGAACTCTACCCAGGAGATGGGTTTCCCTCTGCAAACCACCCTGTTTTGGATTTTATTTTGTTCACGTTGTGCTAACGTCGGCTATAGTAAAGGATACATTGGTTTTTTTGAGCAGTGTAAGGGAGTAACTGGCTGGAAAACCAGTTTTTAGAAGCTCAGCCAACTAACCAGTCTCTATTTCATTTGGAAAGTAAATTCTGTTTTTTAAATTGTAAACAAATTTCTCACCTTCCGCTTGTGCTCCTTCACAAATTACCTATTTTTTGAAAGAAATATGCAAGGTGTATTTGTACTTTATGTGAAATGTTAACAAAACTAAACTGTAAATAGTTGTCTGGAGTATGAATTTTTTGAACTTTATTGGTGTCAAATCCTTTGTAGCTGATAAGGGGGACTGACAGTCTGGCCCAGCGTGTGCTGCACAGGCTCTTAGTGCTTCCTGAATTGATTCCTGTTTAAACTAGAATATACTTACCAAGGAAGGCTGGGGCAAATTCAGCCTTGATTTGAATGCGTTCAGTGGTGGCTAATCCACTCTGTCTTGTTTGTTTGTTTGTTTGTTTTTAAGCCATCAACTCTCTTGCTGTTGATGCTTCTTTCTTTTGAATCTAAACTTGCCCAACTTGTTTTCAGCTTTATCATTTTCCCTACAAAATTTACAAATGCTTGAATCAAGGTGTTAGATTTCATGGGGTTGGAGGATGCAAACAGGGGTTTCTTCCAGAGCTAGCTTGTAATCCTTGGCTAGTTCTCTTGCTGCCACTTTGATAAATCACAGCAATTTAATTCCTAGAGTTTTTCCATGTATGAAGATGTGGTATACAGTTGTGTAATGTGCTGGCTCTTTTCTGTCCCATTCAAAATCAATGCATTTCTTATTGAAAACAATAAAAGCTTTTAGGGGAAAGGACTACTATTTTCATACCAAGAAGCCTTCGCTGATGCTTTCCTAGCATATTTGTTAGCTGGCAACTTGGGAATTTTCTGTCAGAACAGGTCAGGGTGGCTATAGGCCTTAAGCACTGTGGAGGCTGTGGAGGCTGTGTCTGATGTTGTGAGCTGAACTAGCAGTGGCCATTGCTCCTTCTCCTTTCTCACTCCTCATCCCATGCTGTATGTACATCCCAGGAGTCAGCTCCAGCACTTGTCAGGCCTGTTTTTAGCTACAGTAAGTTGCTGAAATAGCAAAAATATTCACTGTATGGAAACAGAGAGGGGTCGTTTCTCTAGTTCTAGGTAGGTGCAGTAACTGAAAGTTTGCTCAGAGATGGTACAGAAGGTTTGGTGGGGTGGTATACGTGGGAGGGAGAGACTTCCATGGGGAAGGGTGGAAATATAAATGGGAAATGGAGGATCTGAAGCTTCTGGAAGTAGTTCTTTTGTTAGCTAGATCCTTACTGTAGCCTGGCAGTGGATTTTGTGGTTTGCTCAAGGTTATGAGCTCCAAAAACTGAAACAAATGTTAAACCCTATCAAAACAAGAAAAAAAGAAGATTGTTTAGGAGACTTCTGCAGTTTGACAGTCATTTAACTGAACCTGACTTCAGAGGTAAAGCAATTTCATGTCCACATTGAAGAATGGATAATTTGAGCTAGATACTTTTATTTTGGATTCTTCCTTCAGAAACAGAGTTAACCTTACTAATTACTTATTTTTAACTGTGTCACAAATGATGGCAGAAAGTACCTGAGCCTAAAACATTTTCAAAACTTAGTCACAGGGAAGATGCAGTTTGGTGAATGTGTTTCTGTCATAGTTGCTTACAAAAGCCACAGATGAGATTGTCATCCTTCTATGTGTTCCTTCGTGATTTCCTTGGCCTTTCCTATTCTTTCCTCACTAGAGGTTGCCAAGTCCCAGCTTTACTCATGTCCTTTCTTTTGTTTTTGAGCTTTATTGAATTGAGAGAGCTAGAAATGTCAGGAAGCAATATGCCGGCTTTTAAATAACGTTCTCCCTACCTTAGCCTATTTTTAAACTTATTTATTATTTTAAAATGTAGGCAAGTCCTTTTCTTGAAAAGGCTGATGCTTTGCCATTTGTTAAGCCCTGGTTTCGGAAGGAAGTGATGTTATTGAGAGAACTGGATAGGCTGTGCATAGGACAGTTCTTCCAGCTCCTCTGGAGCCTGTGCTGCTAACCTGTGGTGAGAGTTTTAATTTAGAAGTTGAAACCAGGAGCTGATTTATTGGTGTAACATCGTTGATGTTGGTGACATTGCTTTCTCAAGAGTGGTATTTTATAAGGCAGCTGTTGAAAAGCTTCATGAAGTTAGGCCTCTCTTACTGTCAATACCAACAGTTTTTTTCTTTATAACTTTAGGAGCACTTGCATCCCACCATTATGTTCTTGATTGTTCAACGGTTTGTCTACTTTGAGGACTCGTTTATCTGGTTCTGGTTTTAGTACTGGGTCCTTCTTTCTGGGAGGAAGTCCCTTGAGATGGAAGCTCAGACTAAATACTCTGTTCTTAACACTACTTCTAAAATATGGAAATGGCTGTTCAAGGCTTTCTTGCCCACTAATCATGTTGGATTTTTTCTTGTGAATGTCCCTGGCCAGGTAGAGTTGAATTCACCATGGTTCTTGTGGTGAGGGAAGGTCATGATTTACATACAAAAATTTCAGGTGGGGAAAGGTAACAACACATTCTTACAGATTATTATCCTGAAGTGTGTATCCTTCCTTTTGTCTTTCTTTTTCATTCTCTATTGTTCTCAGCAGTATAAGGCTTCCCAAAGAGGTTCCACATGTTCCTTTATAGCATCACTAATCTGTATGTTTGCATCATGAATTGGTCAGAAACAGTTCTTAGTTCTGATTTGCAGCTGGGAAGTGAAGCACCTGTGCTAAACCCTCCAAAATACCCAGACTTTGTGTTCTGTTAATCAACATTCTGCACTGTCCTAACTTTGGAAATAGACTCCTCTCATAAATCTCATCTTAAGGGGAGATTCAGTTAGTAAATCTTAACACATCTGTGAGTTGGGGTGATCCTCTACTATGCAGATCATGTCATAGTCCATTCAACATATTCCATTATTTAAATTCAGCTAAACAAGTCATAGTGCAAAACATGAGATCACAGCTGATCTATATATGTAGGATGTGATGGAACAAAATTAATTAGGTGGAGTAATAATTTTGATTTTATGGTCTAATCATGTGAAATGCTGTTTGGGCTTTTTAGGCTAGTATTAGGGTAGATGTGATGAGACTTCCTGGGGCTTTTTAGATTATTTTGGTTTGGTGGTTTGTTTTCTAAGGGGCAACAAGATGACTAGAGAAGGTGAAAATGCAGATTAATCACAGATTCCTGACCTATTGGAGGAGTGAGATGTTAGGATGAGTATGAGAACTGATACAGTTATTTTATGAAGACAGGTTTTCTGTTCTTCTGTCTTTCTGTCTGGCCTTATGGTCTTTTAAAGGTTCAGTGATACATGATTTGGGTTACGTTGCAGCAATTACCAGTTCAAGCCTTCTCATTTCTGTGCTGGAAAGCTGGAGAGCTGGTAAGATTCTGTGTGATGCTGTGCTTGAGTATTAATGATTCCTCTGACTCAGTTTTTCAAGGTTATTTTGAGCACCTAGGCATTGAGTCATCAGGGACTCATTACCAGAGGTCATCATTTGAAAACATGATTACAGCAGCCAAAGAGAAGGAAGTCTGGTATCAGATGTCATAAGCTACGTCTGGTTTATAGATACAGAGTTTCAGGTGTTCACCCTGGTAGAATTTCTCCATGTATTGGTGTTATTTCAGCAATAAGGCTTTACAGTTGACTGTAGCTTTGTAAAAAGATTTGTTTTACTGCGTTCTTTCAAGGTTTTCCACTGAATTATCTTCTTCCTCAGACTATCAGGTCTTGAAAAAAACTCTTAGAAGAGTGTGTGGATATTCAATAAACCCCTCCTTATTTGATTAGGGCATCTAGCAAATTGCAGAGTTTACAGAGATCACCAAGGTGAAAATCATTTGAGAATTTTCCTGTTTCAAATACGTGGGTTTCCTCCTGTATTAAATTTACAAGCAATTGTAACATTGATGGTGTTGCAGTCTTGCAAAACATTTTGAAAGCAGGTAATAGAGAAGAGATAGTGGGAGTGATTTGTTTCAACCAGCCCTGCAGTAGGACAGATGAACATTTTGGTATCTAGAATTATTTCAAGTAAATAGCTACTGCAGTGTTTAGCATTTAAAGCTAAACGTCTTCTATCTCAAAGAATATTTCACAATTACAATTTCATCCAAATTCACTTTGCACTTCTCTGAGGGCTGAAAATCAGAGCTTGTGCTTTTATTTTCTTTAGTTGTATTCCTGCTTTCTCAGCAGTTTCTGATTGGAAAGGATCTTCCCAAGTAACAGAAAGTTCAAATAGCAGAGCAGTCTTGTAGTAGTCCAATAAGCAAAATTCAAGTGCTGCTGAAGAGAGGAAAAAAAAAAAAAGCATATTGCTTACAGAAAAATTTAATTTAAACTCTGAGCCTTATCACTTTCTTTCCAAAACCATCTTTTTCTTTGAGCTCCGCATGAATAGGAAACCTCTGTCAACAATAAAGATAAGATAAAATAATACATAAATAAATTAAGACATTTAAGACCAAAATCATTCATTTAACTTCGACTGATAGTTATCTGGGAGACCCACAGTAAGGGGAGAAGGGCACAAGGAACAGCTCTTCCTGTAGGGAGCTGCTGTTACACAGCCTGGTCCAGCTGTTGTGTAGTTGTGAGGAGGTGGCATGGTGTGAAGGGCACATGGGCCATCCTGGGCACTGCTGGTAACAGGGTGTGTGCTCACAGAAGGTAAAGTCAAACCAGCAACTGTGTGTGAACATGTTTTTTGTGGGTGAAAGCTCTATTTCCTCCTGTATTTTGGAGCAGCTCTTCCCCCAGGCCCTGCCCTTTAAAGGAAGCCACTGTACCGGAGGGGTTTCCAATGTGCAAAATAGGTGGCTGGGAGGAGGAGGAGGTGGTGAGAAGGTGGCCAGGGCAGCTTGTGGGAGGTCTCTGGGGAGTCCAAGCAGAGCAGCTGCTTCTGGGGAGAGGCAGCCACGTCTGGCCTGGCCTTTCTGCAAGTGGGACTTGCCCAGGTGAAATTGTTCAGTCCCACTCTTGTAAAAAAAGTGGGGACTGGTGAAGAACTGGTTGATGGATCCTATTTCTTGTGACTTGCCATTGAGTTACTGACTTCTGCTCTCAGTTGCCATCTGCTCCTCCTTGGCAAGGGAACTGTTGTGCTTTTGTTTTGTGTGTTCATATGGTATCTCTGTTTAAACACAGGAGGTTTTGGACTTGCTTTGCTTTTCCCAGCCTTCTGAGACTGCAGTTCTCAACACTCAGAGCAAAAAATAAGTTGTCATCTCAATTCAAGCAAAGTGTTTGCTTTCCTGGTTGATAGAACAAAATGGCTAATTTGCAAGAACAGCTATAAAAATTCTCTTAGAATAGCTTTAAACTGTACCTCTTTTCTGTATGACGGGTTTGGGGTTTTTTTTTTCCCCTCTATGGTGATTATGTAAGTGGTTTCCAGAAGAAAGACAATTGATATAAGGCTATTACATTTATTTTTTCCTAGTTTTTATTTAAATTCTAGTATTGTCTGAAGAGCCTATAGAATTCATCTTTCTTTACCAGTAAGGTGATGACTGATGAGGTGCTTCACTTCACCTTGTAGCTTCATCAGATCTGAGAGTGAAGGTTAAATGTTTTATTTCCTCCACTCCATTGGTTCTTTTTTTTTTTTTTGGGGGGGGGGGTCAAAGTTTAATTCAGTAACTGAATGTTGCAATTACATATGATAATATAATGTAATTAGTGCTTACCTAGTCAAAGCACACGTATTTCAGCAGTACTGTAATTTTCTTCCTTAATAGCCCTTTATTTTTCTTCTGAAAATGATTGCTTGTGGAATACAAAATTAAGCATCTTCCTTGCTGCAGATAACTAGACCACAGTCTTGGAAGTTTGTATAAAGGCTGTTGAATTACAATTTTTTTATCAACACCTCTGTCACATTCTGTCAAGCTGCCAAATTTTCTAGTAATTCATAAGGAAGCATAAGTTCTAACTTTCTTTTCAGACTTCTTTGATGCTTTTTGTCACTGTAAAGGTTGCTGGTACGAGAAAAGTTTGTGAGGTGTTCTGCCAAACTTTAAATGTTGCATGACTTAATCCAGTTCTGTCATTCATTATATGTCTTGGTGGGGGTTTTTTTGTTTGTTTGTTTTTTAATTAAATGCATCTGTCCAGACATTCTTTTTCTTCTTTTTCTAACTCTTGAAGTGGGTTATACCTACACTGTTGGCATGCACATTGCATTAAATTGCAGATCATTAATATTCAAATGCTGGGTGTTCTCTGGCCAGGTCTAATGACTGAGCTTTGCTTATTTGAGCTGCCATTTATCGTGAAATAAAGTTTGCAACCTTACAGGGTCTTGTGCTTTTCTACACTGCCAGTGGAAAAGCCTAAAATAGCTGTAGGCTTGGATACTTTAGAACCTCAAAAATGTGAACCTTGCCCATTTCTAGAGTAAAGAATCTTCCTCTGATAAAACTGTAATGCATTTATATTGGTGGAACAGTTTCCTCACTTTTGTTCATAAAATAAAAGTAAACATAGGCTTTCACAAAATAGCGTTTCAAATAAGAACTAAGAGATAACAAAAACATTAGTGTATTGATTAATGTTGGTTACTCAAGTAACAGAATTTAGCAGAATTCCATGTGGAGACCTCACCCTGCTGTGTTTCAGATTCCTTCCCAGCTGCTTTCAGTGAGCATGCTATTGAGCACGTGTTTTCCTATTAATATTTCCCAGTGTTTGGGACTTCAGAGTAGTACAGCTGTTCCATCCTGTATTTTACAGATGAAGTTGTATTTGAAGGAGCATCATTTTAACATGCACTTAGTTTGCTTTGCCAGGTATTCATTTGCTTCTTGAGCGGCCTGTGCGTGTGATAAGTTGGGATCCACGATGTACAATGGTGTACTGAGTCTGAAAGGGCTTGAAATTCACTAGATAACCTTAGTGAAACTTTGTGCCTCTCCAGTTATTAGTATAATTATTAATTTTTTCTCATCTCTGCTCTCATAGAGGCAGCACTGTTGTGTGACAACAAGCTGTCTTAATGAGGAGGTCATAATGTGGCGATTTTTCTGGTGAATGCTGCTGGCTTTTTCTGAAACCTTCACATGTTACTGGCTTTGTTCTTTGGGGACAGAACTGTGAGGGTGCAACAGTGGTGGCCCTAAAGTTTCAGGGAAACATCAGGAGACTTGGCGCAGCAGGCTTCTGAAACACACCATTAAATATTGGTTTAGCAAACAGTTGCAAATGTTGCAGTTTGATTTAAGAGAAACAGTAATGATTAATCTAGGCAGAGATTTTAATCAGTCCTGAAATAAATGCATCCTGGCTGACATCCATAAATACAAACCCATGCTGTACTTGCTGCATTTATTACTTTCCGTAGTCGTGGTGAAACTGGAATTAATGTTCTTAAATTCGAAATTGTTGAGTCCCCAGTTTATCTGAGGATCTGGAAAAGGTTGGTATTCAGAAAGGAAAATATGGGGAAGGCTGGGCACTTGGAGCAGTGCAGTAAACTGATTCTGAAAAAGGTCTGATATCACTGGAGCTCCTCACTCACAGTAGAAGTTTTGCAGTACATTTTTAACTGAAAGCTAGTTTTAACATTTCAAACAAGAAAAATACTTTTCAGGTCTTAACCCAACTGAAAGCTCAAATGTGATTCAGGGGAGTCTCTGAGTCAGTATTTGGAAATATCTCTAAATCACATGGGTATCTTGAATGTATTTCTGCAACTGAATTTCCCTTGCTTCAGTATTGCTTGGGTGCATGGAGATTCTGTTCTTGGGTCTGACAATACCCCATAAATAAGCCAGTATGAACACACCAAAATGTAACCAAGCACCTCTTTTAATAGTGCATGATAGTTATTCTAAAAATATGCTGCTTTTTTTTTTTAACCACTGAACTGCTTATAGATAATTCTCAGACTTTGTAATTTTTAAGCACTGCTATAAATCTGGAAAGCATCACAGTTTCTCTTTGCTTTTTTCATGCTCTGTGGTATGGTTATCTGCCCACCTGGCTTATAACTGCATGGAACGAAAATATAATTTGTTTTAACACCTTAAGATTTTAAGATCTGTTATACTCTCACACTTTTAAGAGATCTTAGTCATATAATCATTTTAGACCTCATTCTGCCTCAGTGAATTTTAGTCCCAGATGCTTGATTTGAACAAGAGGCTTCCTGTGTAGAAATTCACTTGAATGCCAATTCTTGGTGTGCACTCTGCTGGTAATGCTAGCCAGGAGCACATTTTAGTGGGCTTTGGGGTGTGTTGATGTTTCCTTACAGGTAGACAGCTGTAAAGAAGCTCGTGTTCTGCGAATCAAAAATAAAATGTGTAAAAAAAAAAATGAGTGGGACTAGCCTGAACTGAGTTCAGGTTGTCTTTCATGACCAAAAAACGATTTTCAGCAAGACAATGAAGTCCTCTGTGGTAGATCTGAAGAGCTAATCTGTCCTCACTGAGGAAAGCCCAAGTTGCTGGAGAGCCTAGTAAGCTGTTGTCTTTATTACTACAGGAAACATTTCCAAGTCTCTTTGACACTTGAAAACTAGTCTAGACTCTTCTTTCTTACACAAAATCATACAGAAGGGGTTTCAAGGTAAGCTTGTTGCACTTTGATTCTAATTCTGGAAGTGCCAGTAGTTTACACCACATGCATGTTGGTGGGAACTGAGTATTGCATTCCTGATCCTTACCCTATAAAAGCTTCAGACTTTGTGTTTTGTACTTTTTGGAAACTCTTCATGTTTTGTTATCAATTCCAATATGAGATAGACGTTTTAATCCAGTGTAAATACTTAATTAAATAACTGCCTGAAATATCGTAGGCATATGCAGCTTCTGAGTTCTGCATCTGTCTGCAAGCATGTTCTACTAGCAGGAAGAAATTATGCAAGTCCTTGCTTCTTAGATTTTTTTCTGTGTTTAATTTGCTTCTAATATGCCTATAGTCAGTACTGTTGATTTCAAATTATTAGCTGCAGGCTATTGAAGTTATTTTAGAGTTGAAAAATTGCTCAAAGGAAAGTGAGCCAGTGGGTCAAGAGACATTTTTAATGTGTATTTGTGAAGTAATGTGAGGATCCAGCAGTTACAGCTGGTGAGGGAACCTGGAGTACCTGAATATTGTGACCTCTCTTCATCCAGAAGTGGAGTTTCTTACTGAACTTAGTTTCACTTTTTGGATGAGTTTGCTTTAATTCTGATGTTGCTGAAAGCAAAACAAAATTGTATTGAAAAGAAATGTAATACTATAGGAAGGTTTTAATTAAACACGTGAATTTTATTTTCTGCTTGTTGTTTAGTAAAATCATAGTATAAAACGTTCTAGTTTCTTCAAGCTAGTTTTCTAGGCAGATCTTGTTGAGCACATACACAAGAAGTGATGCCTCGCATAATACAAGCAATATACATTTTCTCCAGTTTCTCCATATTAGTTAAAAAGATTAACGTTGGTGTCTCCTCTTTTTCATAATGAATCTTTATCACTATACTGGCAGTTGCTTGAATAATGTATAATCTCTTGAGTTCCTAAGGTACTGTTCATATAGGAGTCTGTCTTAGAAGACAGTGTCCCTTGTGTCTGCTTATGCTTCTGTTGTCAATTTTTTGTTTGTTTCTTGTCTCATAGGAAAGCCTGTGAGGGGAACATGTAGACATTTCTTTACCTTAGGCAGGACAGAGAATAGCTGCCACTCCAGGCTGAGAGTCATAGCACTTGAAGAGCCACTTGATATTTCTGCATAGGCTATCCAAATGCACACTTTGCCTTGCAGTTTGATAGAGGGACTAAAATGAAAAGGCAGGTTTTGGTCAAATCATAGCCCCAGGCGTTTCCTTTATTAGTAGTATAAATGCTTTTTATACTTTCAAGGCCAGGCTGGATGGAGCTTTGAGCAGCCTGGTCTGGTGGAAGGTGTCCGTGCCAATGGCAGGGTTGTTGAAACAAGATGTTCTTTAAGGTCTGTCTAACTCAAACCATTCTATGATTTTGTGATTCAGTGTTGCAGAAGATGCAGTGAAAATCTCTTCAGACTTGGGGCACTTAGCTTTTGAATGAGCTTAGATTTCAGGATAAAGGGTGGGGAAATTATTAAATCTACCTAAATGTTAGCCACTGTTGGAAGAAAGCTGGTGTCCTCAGTCCTCTGAGGTGGGAAAGACATGAGGGGCTCCTGTCCGTATTCCTGTATTTTTGCTGTTTTTCTCAGCATTTTGGACACCAGCCCTTTGAAACTTCTTGCAGTATTCCCTATAATATCCACAGTGGGACTTAGCATGTGTTTTGATCTGTGGAGAGTTTTTTCAAAGATGCTTTGATTAAAATATCGCAACTTAAGTAGTCTGTTTGTGAATGGCGAGACAAAACAATGGCTAAGCTGTCATTTAGATCCATGCCTACCCTATGTCTTCCTTGAAGCTTCACTGGCACGGTGAAGGCAGCTGGAAGTTCAAGGTTTCTGCTTCAGCTGATAACACTTGTTCTAAGCAGTAAAATACCTAAAAACCAGTACTTTTTAACAGACAGTAATCACAGGGCAAATTGATGTGAAAGATCAGGTCAGAAAAGAAAATGCAAAAGGAGTTTTAAGTTGATTGCCTTCTGTATGAAAGAGTATTATCACTTTTTAGATTAAATGCTTCATTTTGAACCATTCTTTTGGATTTAATCAAAAGATACTGCTAATTTCTGATGTATTTGCAGCTAGGTTTTCGTCTTTATTATTTTCTTTCTGCTTTCTTAATTTCTCTAATCCTGAGATCTCAACCTGTATCCCAGCTGTGCTATTTCTGTTTTGTTCTCTTAGAACTGCCCTTTAGAATGAATATTTTACTTCTAAAAACAATATATGTGGAAAAAAATAAGGAAAGAAACCTCACCAAAAATGTATTAAAAACTGAAAACCAAACTCACATCCAAAAAACTTTTAGAAGATAACTAATAGAATGAAGTCTGGGAAGAAGTAAATGCATTTCCCTCGTCTGTGCTTCCAGTTGTTATCAACAGAGTGCTTATCAGTATTTCACAAGCAGTGGATTTCAAATGCTTTTGCTTACTAGACCTACTGAGGAATATTTGTACTAACTGAAGCAGTTTTTACAGTAAACTGTTCTGAAGTTTATTCATACCAGATGTGTTGCTGGAGTTACTTGAGGTGACCAAAAGCCCTTTGTTGTTCATCCCAGCTAAAAGCTTAGGCTGCTGTCCTAGAAGAAAAGTTCAAGTCTGCTTACTGACACGGCCATTTAAAATGTGAGTACTTGACTTGTTTAGAGCCAATGCTAAATTGGCATTCTGCCAGGCTTCCCAAATTTTGGTTTCTGCTCCTCCAGCAGATGTAGGTTTAAGGGAAACCTGCACTTATCTGTCTTGTATACTTCCCAAAAGAGAAATCCAGAATTTGATCCTCTTTTCGTGAATATAGGAACTGCTGCCACCCACATAAGGTGTTGCCATCTTGCTTCTGTGATACAGCAGTTGTATTTCTTACAGTGGCACCAAGCAATTTAAACCTGTGAATCCCTGTCTCTTGGCAAGAGCAGTGCAGGGTGGCTGAAGCACTGAACTCTGAATTGTGTGCAGTTACAAGAATTTCATGCTATGAAACTTCTATGGATATTTCCTTTGTACTATCTGCCACTGCCAGCTGACCAAGAAAAGCACTTGTGGTCCTAGTTTCCTAAATTGTAACACATGGTTGAAACAGATCACTCTGTGGTGTAACACTAGATCTCTTTCTAATACAAATGGAGTCCTGTGCCTGGAGAAAGCATATTCAAAGCTGTGCCCAGTTTTTTAGGGGCTTCACCAATTTTTGTGCTATAAAGCATACTTTGATGCAGAACCGTTGCATTGCAGTCAGGAAGTCCAGCATTACAAAAACATTTTGCTTCAGAAGTGTGAACGTAAAGGCAAGCCAGTAGTGAGTCTATGTAGGTCGTTGATCGTTCATCTCAAGGAAGGCTTGGGCAGGGAGGCTGTTGTAAAAGCTGCTCTGAGCACAACTGATGTGCATTAGCTGCCTGCCTGTCTGCTTATGGCTGGTGAGGAATACACAGGGGCTTTCAGGGTCCTTCTCCATGACAGAGCTACCCTGCTGCAGCTGAACTGTAATGCAGGCAAGTGTGGCCCTGTGCACATCAGGATTGTTCAATTTCGGGGTAAGGTGGTTTTTCCATCAGTGCTTTTCCCTCTAGGCCTTGAGTGAAACATCTTGGAAAAGGCAGAAAGATTCTTCTCATGAGAAATAGGTGTTTCTATTGCTTTATCACCTCTTTCAAGATTCTGGGGGGCATGCGGCAGGAGCCAGTGATTCAGGATGTCTGCAGAGATCTTGGATATTCATCTAGTAACTTAGTGAAGCAACAGTGTACCTTTTCATTGGAAATTTATTTTGATTACTTTTTCTAGACATCTTTCTTCCCACTTCATTTACACTGAAGACCCTTAACACTGACAGGTAGAGTTGCATAGTCTTAAGTTTGCTTTCAGAAAAAACCTGGCAAATGCTCTCCATTTTTTGTTGGTGGGTTTTTTGTCCTTTTGGTTTTTAATATTACAGAAAGAAGAGGGAAGTACTCTATTCAGACAGAAGTAAAGGAGAAAAACTAAGTCTGCTCCAGGCCTGCAGAGGAATAATACTTTCACTAATCTAGATACTGCTTTTCATTGTGGGGAATCTTTGGCGTTTTAATATCCCTAGGCATGATTCTATCATAATTCTAAAAATACGGTAATAATTATTGATTGCAATGCTTAGAACTTCTCAATGTTGGGAAGTTTCACACTCTAGTAAGTCAGTAAATCTGTAAATTGGGAAACTACAGTCCAGTTGTGTAACTACAGCAGGTAGAACCAGCTCCAAGGAATGCTGATTTAACACTGAGAATTGCCAGTTTCCTTTTTATTTCCTTCTCTTTATTACAATCTGAGTTTCTATATCCATACTACTGAAAAGCTAATTTTCCTTTAACTCTTACTGGTTTCCCCCATCGTGGACTTGTAGACAAAACTGCTGGCTCTCTCTCATTGTGGAGAAACTGCAATATATGCCAGCGGCGCAGAGATGCTGGGGATCAAGGAGCCCTTTCCCTCTTGACATGTGCTGTGGCAGGGTTCTGCTTAATCCATGCCAGCCTTTCCTCACACAGGGGAGCATGAGATGAACATCAGGATGTGTTCCAGGCTTCCAGTGGAGATGCTCTGTTGCCACCTGAGCAAAAGGAGGCAGTACCTTACAGTACAACCAGGTCTGCTTTCTGCTCAATGAAATCAGTTAAAGCTTTTTGGGCTAGTAGGGTTTTTTTCTCAAAGGAACTGGCAAAACAACTTCAGAATCCAGAACTGTTTGTATCCTGGAGCAGAGGTGGTGGTGGGAGAGGGGAGATATACCTGCAACCAGTAGAAGAAATCAATTTTCTTATAGCTAATAGATTTGTTAATGGTTCCTTCTTGTTTTGCATGTTTGCAGTATTCTGTAAATGAAGCAGTGGCCTTTATTCCACTAACAAAATATTTTAGTTGCTGAAGTACTTGTAGTTCTTGGACTGTTTGATCCTTTTGTATATGATCTGAAGTAAATATGAAACACAACAGTTACAATAACAATTTCCCCCCACAACAGTTACTGTAACAATTTTTTTTCTAAGCTGTGTTTTTAAGAAGTTCTCTTTGTGGTGTTCATTACATGATCTTGAATTCATCACAGATTCCCATTTTACGTATATTCAAAGTGTCCCTAATCTTAGCTCTAATATTCAGTGCGTGTGTATTGCAGTGCCAAGGAGCTAAAATCCCTTTCTTGTTAAATGCTTTTTTCCATGCCCATTTGCAATTTTGCATTGAGCTGCGAAGATCTATCTTTTAAGTTCTATCTACTACTTGGACACAATATTTATGGCCAGTAGAAAGGAAAAAGCTTATTGGAAAGTGAAACCGTTTTTCATTTTGTAGTATTTTGGAACTGATTGTCAGAAATTTAATTAGGTTCGAGGCTGATGTATCTGCCCAGGGAAAGTCATGGGGGTTTTCCATTGTTAACTATACATGTATTAATTGGGGCAAAAACATTTAGTCACTTAGTTTTACTTTGGAATTGGTTGAGTTTATACTATTTCCCCCATTGAATCTCAGTCGTAGGAGGGTAGTGTTAAAGCTTACTTGCCCAAAGTTCTTAAGGTCTTAATTTCCAGCCTAGGCAAGTGAGTCTAGAAGTGCAGGTGAAATGGAGAGTACTGGCAGAAAAAGATGATTAATGTATTTGAAATGTCAATATACAGGTTTCAGGTGTACCTCAAATTCTTAATGCTCTGTAATAATCCATTTCTGTAGCATTACAATTTTTTTAAAAATTTATTTTTCAATTTCTTAAACTGTAGTTAGCAAGGTTTGTTTGTAATTTTTTTCCATGTTTTCTTCTTTTCCAACTTTTGAAACAGGCATCCAGAGCTGGTGAATAAGTGGACTTTGGCATAATGACTTTATTAAATTCTATATGTCTCTTGTTTTTTCCTTCTCTACAAGCTGACTGCTTCCATTTTTTTTTTTTTTTTCTGAGTAACTTTTATTTCACTGCTGTATCTGGTGAATCTAGTATTTGCATCTGTTCTTTTATTAGACTGAAATACATTTTACCTTTCCAGTCTGGTCATTACTGGGGATGCTTTGCCAGTTTTTCTGAAGGGTGGTAAAATTTGTGTGTTGCCTTTAATTTGTGTGTTGTCCTGGTAAACTCTCATCATTCCTGTGAATCGAAGTAAGAATTTAATACTATGGTGTATTACTTGAAAAAGGCTGAGAAGTCTCCCTGGTTAAGAAGGCTGCTTTTCCCATGATTCAGATGCTCAGCATCTGAGTGCTGTTAAATGGACTTCCGGAAAGTGGATAAATTTTGGTAACCTGCTGTAAAAAGGTCGTGTTCAACACTTCCATCTACTGCTGCTGAGGGAAGAGCTCTGGAGGGTGGTGCTTTTTACGCCCCTGTTAAAAATGCTCTTGTATTTCAAAAGGTGTGCTGCTTCTCTTCAGTCCATTTTTCAGGAAGGTAAGGCAGCTTGTTCTTATGTTTCCATGGAGGCCAGATGTGCTGCTGGAAAGAAAGCTGTCAGTGTTATCGAACACAGTTTTTGCCTCTCTATCTCTGTTTTGCATGGCATAATCTGAGGGTGCTGAAAGCCTCCATTCTAAAGGGAAAAGTTTTCATGCAAGGGAGCATTCAGAGTGCTTAGGACACATGGTTTTCTGCAATGTTGTGCTGCTCTAGTGGAGAAGACCAGGTGTTTGATTTGTTGTGCACATGGTTTGGGATTAGATTTGTCAGCTGAACAGCTGAAACGTGTGTTTTTTCTCAGCTCTGTTTTTATTTACACTGAAGTAAAGTATATTTTGACCAGCCAGAAGTATTTCCACATGATACTCATGAAATTAAAATGTTGGGGTGGGAAGTTCTGTTGTCCTCTGGTTTTATGTCAGAAGTTGTGTCTGGGTGAGGGTCATAACTAACTGCAGTTTTGAGGCAGGCAGCACTTGATGGTGACTGTCTGTTTTTTGGTATTTTTTTTCCCTATCACATAGCTTACTTTCAACAGAAATTATTTTATTGTCTCCTTTGACAGAAAATACTACTTTTTGCTTAGTGTTTTTTTCCTTCCCCTTGCCCTCCAAGTACAAGAAAGAACTCATTGCTGTATACTGAATGATGTTATTAGTAAAATCAAAATTTTCAAACATTTCTTTATGTAGTGTAATAGCAGAGTCAGTGCGCAGCAAAGCCTTTGTGTATCTAAACGCTTAAAAATTAGGTTGGTTTTGTTTTTCTCTCCCTTGTCATGCCAGATATAACAAGCCTACTCTCACTGCTTGTTTCTGCATTTGCATAGTTCTTCCCATATAGAGTCTCAAAACATAATTTTATGTATTACATTTTATGCACAGCAGTGGTTACTTACATCTGCAGTTACTTGCTTTTCTTTTTCTGAATTGCTCACTCTATGAACTACTTCCCTTTACCCGAATTGCAGTTGGAATTCGTCTTATATAAAAAAGGAATTGTTTGCTGAAGTTAGAAACCTTTCCTTCTTCCCCTGGAAAACATTGTGCCTATAATTCTGGACATGACAGAGAACACCAAGTCTTAAATTGTTGTAGTAAATTATCTTCAGCAAGCTCCACGTGAGATTTTTATCTTTTAAAATTGTTGTTACTGTTGAGTTTGCAATTCAAATCTAGGAAACGTCAGCTTCCTATACGCTGAGTTGCTCTTTGTACACTCAGCCTTATCCCACTTACTATTTCTGTAAGTAAAGAATAATTTGTGCTGATACTTCCTTAATGAAATCTTCTACATAAGCTGGAAGTCTCACTGTTACATTCTTTTCCATGTACAGGCTCGTGTTATGTATGATTTTGCTGCTGAGCCTGGAAACAATGAGCTGACGGTCAGTGAAGGGGAGATCATCACAATCACCAACCCGGTAAGAAAACTGGAATTGGCTTCAGTGCTCTTTCCTGACGTACTTCTACCAGCTGATGGATGGGAAATGGTGCTGGTGACATCTGAAAGCCCTGGCTACCCTTCCCTGAAGAATTAGCAAAAAACCCAAAAAACCAGAATACAAAGAATTTTCTAATAATCTTGTGGAAACAAATGCAATGTTTTGGAGGATGGGGCCTTCTCAAACTGTGCCCACACGCTTAAGCTTTGCATTCAGCTTTGTTTTCCACTAAACAGAGCTGAGAAACAAGTAAGAAGAAGGAACTAATGGTGGTGATAGCCTTTACATCTGAATGCCTTGTCTATTTTTGTGTGCCTAATATTGCACATTTTTGTGTGGATGTAATCTTTCAGGTGCTTACCACTTGCATTTAAATGTGACATCCAGCTCACTTCTAGGTTTTGAGTTTCTTAATCAATGACTTGAACGTTCCAGGTTTGGTAAAGAACTCACAACAAAAACTTTTTACTGGAATTTTGTGTCCTTTCATAATTAAAGAAACATGAACAAGGTATAGGGAAGAAGTGGTGGCAATACAATCACAATGCTGTCAGGGCATTGTTAAATGAATTGGACTTTTCAGCACTGACATTTGATTTATGTCCACATTTTGAATTTCCATGGACTTGAATTGTCCTATATAGTTCTTACCCTTGGTAACAGCGTATTACTTGATTCCACTTTGAATCAACTAATTTTTGTGTAATGGTATGGCTTAATGGATAGACCTGCCTTTTAAAACAAATACAAACCAAAACCACCTGATCATGAAGCCAGGTCTTATTTATCCATTTGTATAAAACATGGATTCTGCAGAATAAACTTAATTCTTTGAAGATCCCAGTCATGTGTAATCCTGATAATTTTTTGTTCCACTGATCTTAAATACTTGAAGCAGATATTTAGTAGAGCCAGCATCCTCTTGGATAGTGTACTCTGTGAATTTGGGAGCTTAATGCCATTTCACAAAAGTAAGACTAAATATAAATAAATAGATCGCCACTTTTAAGCTAGTTCTCACTGACCAAGACATCTGTGCCTTAAAACAATATACTCAAAACCAAGTAAAACTTTGTTTTATGCTGTCCATGATAAATTGCCACAAAGGCACTTGATCTTTTTTGGTAAGTTTAGATGGCAACAGCTTAAGTCATACAAGTCCACTGAAAATTGCTTTTAAGTGTGGCAGTGCAAATATGACTTCTGGCTCAAGACATCATTGCTGTTGCAGTTTAACCAAGCTAGTTGAATTTATAATCTGAGATGTCTAATTATTTTTGTGTTCTTGAGTACTAAGCTTTTAGGTATGTAAGAAAAAATAAATGCAAGTTATTATTTCACTAACTGCTCGATCTTTACTGCATAAAATCTTGAATACATAAGCAGGCTTCTCCTTATTGGAGTGCCTGTGAAGTGCAGGATTACATAAAATTTTGAAGTGAAAGAACAAAATTGTGAATAAACAAATACATCAGTTAAAAAACAAATTAAGAAAACCTAAAATTCAGTAATCACTGTCTAGCATGTGTGTCTCCAATTTTCATCTGTGAACTAGCTTGACATATAGCTATATGTTCCCTAAACTGCTTGATTTAAAACACAGCTGGCTTATTCCAGATAATGTTGTCCTGGAATTAACTTTGCTTAACTGCAAAGATCTACAGAGCTTTCTTAGTGTATGTAGAATATGTGTTTAAAAAATCCCAAACAATATCAGGATGTCCCACTGAGATCAGAGCCGAACTTTTGTTAGTTGTTTCTAAACTAATAGCATAAGACTGCCTCTGAAAAGAAGTGTGAAGCAGAAAGAATGAGTCCAGACCTTACATGGTGTGTGGCTCTTTTAATCTCGAGAGCAGTCTTAACATTTCTGTGGGTGATAGCTCTCACTCATCATATGTCTCTGCACCTTCAAAAAATGAGGCAGAGATTTTAGAGATATCACCAACAGCTCAATTTTTTGAGTCTTGTTTCTTCATAGTCTGTTGATTAAAATTGATTAATTGAAACTGACATACTAATAGCTGTGTTTTTATGCAGTTTGTGGCCAGACAGTTGACTGTGGTTTCATAAATGATCAAAAGTGCTGAAATATCAACCATTTTTCCCCTTCATGCTTATTAAAAATCTAAAGTCCAGAATAGCTGTGTAAAACCAGCAGAGTCTGTGGTGTGTTTAAATGAGTATTTGCTGCTTCAGCAGCTTTGACTAATTTGTTCAGTTATACAGTCATAACTGTGTTTTGAACATTGACAGAAAGACAGTGCTTCCTGCTGAGCATTTGACATTTGATAGCAAGACAATGCTTCCTGCTGAGCTGTTTGAAGCGTGTTGTGGGATCCATCTAGCAAAATTATTTCTATATTACTTCTTTTAGGATGTTGGTGGAGGCTGGTTAGAAGGAAAAAACAGCCAAGGCGAGAGAGGACTTGTTCCAACAGATTATGTTGAGGTAAGTGACTACACTGCTCTGCACTAATAAAGCAGAGCTACTGAAAAGGCCAGACTGGTTTGCTGACCAGACTGAAATGCTCAAACAGAAAGCTTGGGATATATAATCTCATTGTAGCAATTGTTGCTGGCTTTGGAAACCAGTGCAAACATGACATTCAAAGCTCCTGAGCTTCTTAGTGTTTTCCCAAGAAATGCAGCAGGAAGCTGTCTGTAGTAAATACTGCTGATCTACATGTTCATAAGTTTGGAATGAAACCACATTTCTTGGGGCTCAGGATGTGGGTTACCAAATCCAGTGACTACTCAGCTTTTCTTCTCACTGAGACTCTCTGATGTCTCTTCAGTGCGTTCAGTGTTGTTCTGATTTTTGTTTAAAGACCAGTGGTATTGTTTTGGGTATGGAACGGGATCTCAGTGCAAAGACTGGAATCTCATTCTCTCTTGGATGGCCCAGTATCTGCATGTGTGCAGGTTGCTGGTTAGTTGGGTGAAGACCTTGTGTGTAATTCCTGAAGCCTCTTAAGGCATGTGCCTCTCTCTCTTCCTTCACCAGTGCTGTGTTTATTAAAAAAACAAAAGGGGGAGGAGGGGAAGGGAAAGCAGGATCATGCTGGCTCACATGACCTTGTGTTTTTGCTCCAGTTGGTTAGCTCATGGTCTGGTAGCTTTTGGCTCTCTAAACTTACTGTCCCAAATCCATCCTCTGAGCACTGAGTTCCCAGTCTCCAGGCACTTATATTAACAACCTTTAATCCCTAAGGAATTTATAGATTGTTGTTCACTGCCACAACAGTCTTGCATGTTGTAGTTGTAAGGCAAAATAGTTCCATCTGGTGTGGAAGTAAATCATCCAGAGTATCATGTCAGTTTCTTGTAAAAAGTTCAACTGAATTTGAATTTTAAAGGGTTATATGCAGACATCTTAAAGTCTAGTGTTATGAGTGTTAGGGTGATTATATATGATACAGCATAATTTGATTAATTGAAGCATGAAAAATCTTTCTGAACCTGTTCCATTTCAGATTATAACTGAAGGTTCAAAAGATGGCATTAGCTGCGGTAACTCATTAGCTGACCAAGCCTTTTTTGATTCCCTTTCTTCAAATACAGCTCAGACCAACTCTGCTGCCAAAAGCAGTAATCAGGTATGTCTTGTGGTTTTTTGGGCACTGTGGGCATGGAAAGTTTTGTTGACGTAATTGCTTGCTGTACTGTATTTGTGAATCTTCATGAAAGTACTAATTAAAGTAATTGTGTTTTTGTTAGGGAACACTTTTGTTGAATATTAATGATGTGTGTGACTGCTCAGATATTGTCACTGCAGGAAAATTTAGTAGTCTTAACATTTTCAGAAATGGAACATTTTTATTCTTTCCAGTCTGCAGTGATACAAATCTGTGACTACTTCAGTCTCTGTAAGTGCACTCCTAGCAAATTTATTTTATGTTCAGGCTACTTGTTTTATTACACTAAACTTATTAAGGAACCACAGCTTTCTTGTTTGATGTCTGATACAATTAGGTGATCTATACATCAGCAGCCAGAGTGAATGGATATATTTCTTTCTCAGAATTGGATTAAGAGTAGTTTCTTGGATTAAAAAAGATGAAGCAGATTCATGCATTGTCAGTTGGAGAAGAGGCTGACTTAGGGTTGGCTGCAAGAATATTTTTGTCCCTCTATTCATAGCTTTTTGCCTAATGCACCAGTTCATTAAGCAGCAAATACTTAGTTTCAAGTGAGATATCTGAGGACACATTATCTTAAACATAAGCTGTTCATTATGGTCTGCACACTGCTGTATGTCTCACATGTAGGAAGTTAACCATTTTAAAGTCCATAGGTCAACAGAAGAACAAAATCTGCCTTTTTTCCAGCAGCAGCATGCAAAGGTCTTTTGTGTTGGAAAGTAAATGCTTTACTCATGGGAGCAGCTGGGGGGACACACCTGGTTTGTAGGTCAGTTAAATATCACCTATTAATTTTCTTAATTGCACCACAGGACTCTGATATGAAGTGAAATCCTTTGAAAACCCTACATGGGACATGTTTGTATGACAGTGAGCGTAGCTGTTCATTGACTATATAGTGTTTGATTTGGGCTTTTTTGTAGTCAGCTGGACAAAGCCAGGATTGTTACTCTGTGATCCTGTGTTCTCACTAGAGGACTCCAAACCTCACTGTGACTGTCTCAATGTTTATTTTTTTAATTGATACCTGGTTAATATATAAAGCTAAATACAGAAGTGTTGGAATGCCTCATGAATTTTTCCTGTCAGACTGAGCCAAAGGCATTGATTATGGGTTAGTTTTCCGTCAGTAAAAATTGCAGTAATTTGAGTGCAGAATGGGGAACCCCTTCTCTTGTGTGCTGTCTGTTACCCTTGCCCCATTTTTTTTTCCTGCTGTAGTGTTTCTAGCAAAACTTTGCATCTGAGGAGGCTTGAGATATTTGCAGCAGTTACTTGCTGCCAAATCAGAGAGTAGTGTTTCTCAGAGGAGAAACATAACTTCATCTGATCTAGGTAGAATTACTTACTAATGTAATACACAGAATATTTTGAATGATGATAGAGGTATCTGTCAGAGCTTGTTCTGTGCTTAACACAAGGTGCTTGTGCTTGGAGAAGGAAAGAAAAAAGGTCTTGCTTGCATAGAGGGAAAGGTTAAAATAAAGCTCTCTCTTGTATTCTAAATAATAGAGAATTGCTCAGGCAATCTGGTCTTGGAAGCTGCATTTCTAGAGGAGTGAAAATCTTGAAAATATGGTCACTTTACACTGTAGTTTACACAAGACCAACAGTAAACTGTCCCTGTAATACATACAGATTGCAGGACTTTTCATAGATTTTGGAAAAGAGTAACATCATGGAAACAGCTTGTCACATTTGCATCAGTGCCCTACTCTTAGAAGTGTCCTGTTTCTCTCAGTTATCCTGCAAATGCTGTGTGAGATAGGGGGGAGAACCACTGTACTGTAATGCTGTCGTGGAGAGAGAGGAGGACAATGTGCACCTGGTGCAGTGAAGGCCATGCAAGAATCAGGGGAAGCAGATTTCATCTGGCTGGTGTCTTTGGGTCTTCAGTTTTCATGGCTTTTTTTGTAAGAGGAACCATTCTGTTGGGTGGTCAGGATTTTATGTCAAAAAGTTATTTTCATTTTCTCAAGTCTTTTTTTCTTTAACTGAGTTCAGTGACTGCTATTTGGTTATATGCATTTTCTAGAAGATTGTAGATCTTGATTTGAAGACTGGCTTCCTCAGCCTCTCACATATATCTGGTAGTTTTTTCTAGTGGCTTATTGCTAGTGGGATTTTAATTTGTATACTAAGCAGTCTGGAAGCAGTTCTGGCTTCCACTTTTGGCTGTTAGGCCTTTCTCCCAGATCAGAGAGCTCTCTAGTGCAGGCATTTTCTCCTTGCAAAAATTCTATGGCTAATTGTCTTCTTAATTAAGAAATTCTGTCTGTTCATTCTGTCTGTGTGGTGCAAGACCCTATTTTCTTGCTCTTGGGGAAAAAAAGCAAGCTTTCTTCTGCAGTGACCTTGATGTTGTGATGTGTCTGTGAAGCGCGTGCATCGATCGCCTGGTGTCACACGGGTTTGATGTTGCTGCGCCAGTGTAGAAACACCTGATAGAGGGAAGGATTGCAGTGGTTCCAGTAATACTGCATCAGGAGGTCAGGCTGAGTCACTCATTCGCTGCATACTGACATGCCTCCTTGAGCCACTTTCAATAGGAATACAATCTCCTACTCTGTGGCTATGGCCCTTCTTCCTACAGGTATTACTCTGAATTTGGTTGCAATAGCATTTATGTTTTTTAGCACAAGTTTGCTGTGGCACTTTGGCTTGAGTTCAGATGCACAGTTGCAAGCAAGCAAGTGGCAGCCTATTCAAGTGCTTTAATGACCAACTAGGTCAATATACAAAGCTTTTAATCTTAAATGAAACTCACTTCCAGGCTATGGAGAGTTAAGAAAAATGACAAATTATGTGTCAGTGTAAGGGGAATAGATGCTGGAGGTGGCACAGTAGTGGAAACTAAAATGTTTGTAGATAGATTAGTCTGGTAGACTGAGTAAGAAATAGCAATATTCCTGAATGCTGACATTTGATAGTATCTATTATATTTTGCAGTAACACAGGGTGATTGCAAGTTTATTACAAGAAATCTTTATAAATCAATTCTAAATAAACAGGACATTTTAGGATATTTTCTTACTGCTATTGTATTGAAGAAATTGCTTTCTATAAACATTGTCACTCTAACATACACATGGTTGCACAACGCCCCCACTCCCCAATTCAGTAAGTCAGAAGATGTTTTAATTCTTAGAATTCCTTCCATTCTTCTCACAGTAAGTAAAAAAAAACCCCAAAAAACTAGGTTGTTGTGCAATCTTTCAGTGCCAAGCTTTATTAAAAATAATAGATCTGGCTGAGTTAAAATGTGAATGTGGTGCTTTTTTCCTTTTATATTTTTGGGAGACCAGTTAAACCACAGTGTTGTAATTTAAGCCTGGTAGGCAGCTCAACCCACTCAGCAGCTTATTACCCCCTCAAAGGAGTGGGGGAGAGAACCAGAAGGGTGAACATGGGTAAACTCTTGGGTGGAGATAAAGGAAATTTAATAGGTAAAGCAAAAGTTTCACATGCAGGCAAAGCAAAATAAGGAATTCATTCACTACTTCCCATGGGGCTGTCTGGTGTTCAGCCATCTCCGGGAAAGCAGAACCCCATCATGCGTAAGCATTACTTGGGAAGACAAATGCCCAGTCAAACAACTCTTTTCCTTCTTCCCCATCCCTTTTTGCTTTCCAGTCAAACAAGAGACTTCTGGTTTCCTACTCTGGAAACCATCACTTTTTGGTGTTAAGAAAACATCATTGACTCAAACACTGTTCTGCTCCCTGTCTATTTTCCTAAGCAGGTTTTTGTTGTTGTTGAGTAAATAATCTCCTGAATAGTAATTAAAAATCAATAATTACAAGCTGTTTCTTTTCCTTCCTTTTCTTTAGTGAGAAAGACTCAGTAACCACAGCAACACTTTGATATTGTACCCTGCCTGGGTTTGCCACAGATGTAAAGTGACAGCAGAAAAGGGGTACAAAGATGCTTCCTAAGGAGAAGATCCTTGGCTGTTCACTCTCTCCAGCTCATTGCTTGCATCAGCAGTGTCCCAGCAATGGCTGCCTTGGTAAAGTTTGCAGCTCCTCTTCTAAAGAGCTATCTGAGAAGATGCTGAGGACATTGAAGCAATCAGAGGAAGCAGTGAAGCTAATTAAACACAAAATGAGGGAAAAATTTGACTCAAGGCGACTATTTACACACTCAGAAGATAAGCAGATAGGAGAATTTAATATTGCATCTGCCCATAACCTTTGTGTTTTAATGTCTGAACAGGTTAAAAAAATTATTCAAGAAAATACAATTTAAGGAAGCCTTAGTTGCCAAGGAAGGAGGCTTGGCTTGGCTTTTGTAATGAGTCTCATGCTGTTTTGACCTGGTAGCCCTTGGATATAGAGAGCAGAGGGAATGAGTAGTCTCTCTTCTCTGTGAGTCCACTGTTCCTCTGAGCAGCAAAGCAAGGTGCTAATTTTAGACTGTCATTTGAAACAGCCAGTAAGTAAGTATATCAGCACTTACGCTATTTCTATTTGTTAGACTTGTGCATATATCCATATCTATATCTCTTTAAGTTACCTGTAGACTCTGTTGGTATTGGAATACTACTGGCAATAACAGCATTGAAATGAATATAAATTTTGTCACGTTAAACCAAATGAACCTAACAAATACGGTGAACAAAAAGATTGTCATTTTTGATGTAAGGTGCATCACATGTTTTTTCTCTTATAGTATTTCTTTGATGCTGAGTTTCTTCCAGGGGCTATAGCGATAGCGGATATTCTGTTTCACACTTTTAGATAGTGCTTCTTTTTGCAGTTGACCAAGAGGTCATTGTCTTGGTGGCGTTTGGAGCCTTCATAATTTGAGTATATATGAAAATACAATCATTAATGTAAAATTCATTCTGAGTTGTCTCCTCCAGCTGGGTTGGTTGGAGGATTTTTGTGGTGGTCAAGACTAGTGCTTCTCTAGTTACAGATGTATTTGCATTTATTTTGCTTGTGTTTCAGGTTCAGAGACTGCCGTTTTAACAGCAGTGGTCTCTCTTCCTCTGTTCTGAACCACAACTTGTGGTGTTTTTTCATCTGTCTAACCTAAGACACTTTGAAAGTTGTGGACAAGCATCAGCTTTCTTTTAATGACAGTGTTTATCTGAATTATTTAGACTTTGTTACAACTATATTGGCCCAAGCTAGTTCTTCTTACTGAGAAGTTAAAACTCTCTCTTGTACAATGATTTCATTAGTGGTCTGTAAGCAGACTGTATGTACAACCAGCCTAGCATAGTCCAGCTGTTTACAGCCTGCAGCTGTGTAACCTGCGGCCTTGAACATAGAACAGAAATGCTCTAAATTTTAGTATACTGTTTATTTTAGTTTGTATAGTTTCTCCTCACTTCTAGAGCTCCTTTCTAGAACCCTTTTTCTTTCTTTGTTTCGTCCCTGCTCTGCAGCATAGAAATCTAGCATTAGAAATGTATAAATGAAAATAAATTGGAGTATTGTCTGTCTGTTTCAGGGTGGAAGTGGATCACAGCTATATTGACGTAAGAGCTGTAGATGTGGCTTCCCTATAGCTGAGATACAAAAATAGTTCTTGTGCCAAACTGTAAATTGCATTTGTAGAGGAGTTTGTTCCCTTTTCTTGACACTGATTCTCTAATCACTGCCAAGTCTAGTTCTCTATGAAGATGACTGTACAGTTCTTCTTAGTTTGGAAGAAAATAAGTATCCTGAGAGTTGGCATTTTTGTGAATTACAGATTTTTCCGTTGATTCCTGTTGACCCTAAAGAATCTACATGTTTTGTGTCTTCAGTTATGTTGTGGGCAAAGCAGCAGGGCCCCATCGGTAGGTACAGGAAGCATTTAACAGAAGCCTCTCATGTTAGTATTGTTTTATCCTGTGGTAAGAGTGAAATCACTTGGGATAGTTTCTCTCACAGAAGAAAAGATAAATGGACTCCTATGTGTGCAAAACCTTTTCCCTTCTGAAAGATGTGGGACTTCTGTATAGACAGGATGAAAAAGTAGTTAGCGAAAACACTTAGTTTGATGTCCAGGAGCTGAGGTAACGTAAGTTACCTGGTATGTAGACATAGATTGTTGAATGTGCACAAGGAGACTAAGGAAGCTATTCCCAGTTTTACTTCATATCTTTCAGGCTTTTTGCAATAAATTGCTGGAAAAGTAAATTGTCATTGTTAAATTTGCATACTGTAACTCCCCCTCCCTGAATTGCGGTGAGCAGCAGTAAATGCTAAGATTGAAGAAAATAAATATAGTGCTTCTATTAAGAGTGCAGTATTCTACTTATGTGGAAATTCTGCCCTGCATGTTATTAAATTCCTGTAACACTGTTTCTGTTCTCTGATGATTCTGTGTGCCTAAAGCAGAAGTATCATCACAGGAAATGTAACTCGCTTGTACTTGACTGGGTCCAGTTTGTCTTGTTAAACCAGTATGCTAAATTATCATATAAAATATGCAGGTAGTTTCACCATGGGAGTTACAATTACAATTGTAACTTCTAGTTCCTGTTACAGATAATGACACTATAAAATCCTCTGTTGCTGGGTGTGATTTGAGAGCAACTCTTTCCCCTCCACCATCTCAGTCACAATATTGCATTCAGACTGGTAACAGGAATTTGTGACCAACTCTCATATAAGCAAAGTACAAGGCAATGGCTTCTCTACATTACTGGAAACAGTGGCTTGCTTTGAAGTGAATCACATTCATATATTAATAACCATCCAACATATGATAGTGATTTTATCAATTCCAATTATAGGGTTGTCTTGAACTGTTTTGTGGAATGCAAAGGTTTAGGCAGGAAATTGTTAACCTGGTGTAATACTGTGAACACTCCTTGCCTTCATTTGCACCCATACCCTCAGGCAAAATCTGACCATTGAAATGTTTTCCACAATTTACAGTGTTAGTATGCTTTTTGTGAATTGGTATGTGTTGGTATGCTTTTTTTCCCTTGTCCAGTTCACAGAATTGCAGAATAGGTTAGGTTGGAAGGGACCACAGTGGTTCATATGGTCTGACCTCCCAACTCAAGCAGGGTCATCCTAGAGCACATGGTACAGGATTGTGTCCAGATGGTTGTTGGCTATCTCCAGTGAGGAAAATTCCACAACCTCTCTGGGCAACCTGTTCCAGTGCACAGTAAAGAAATTCCTCCTGATGCTCAGGTGGAACTTCCTGTGCATCAGTTTCTGTCTGTTGCTCCTTGTCCCACTGCTTGGCACCACCAAACAGAGCCTGGACCCATCCTCTTGACAACCTTCCTTCAGATACTCACAGACATTGATGAGGTCCCCTCAGTCGTCTCTTCTCAAGGCTGAACAGGCCCAACTCCCTCAGCCTTTCCTCATAGGAGAGGTGCTCCAGTCCCTTAATCAGCTTTGTAGCCCTCCTTTGGATCTGCTCCAAGGTCTCCATGTCTCTTATGCTGAAGAGCCCAGAACTGGACACATCTCTCCAGATGAGGCCGCACCAGGGCTGAGCAGAGGGGCAGGATCACCTTCCTTAACTTGCTGGCAATGCTCTTCCTAATGCAGCCCAGGACACCTTTGGCCTTCTTGGCCACACACGTCTGTCTCATGGACAGTTCATTGTCCACCAGGATCCCCAGGTCCTTCTCTAAAGAGCTGCTTCCCAGCAGGTCAGTTTCTAGCCTGTGCTGGTGCCTGGGGTTGTTCTTCCCCAGGACTCTGCACTACCTTTGTTTTCATTTGACTTATTTCATTGAGGTAGCCTTGTGGTCTAGTTTGGCACTGACAGTACAGAATGTTTTAACTCGCTAATGGTGATAATATTGACTACCTTTCTGTGAGCGTTTCTGCTGACTTGCACACTTATAATGCCATGTGGCACACATGTGTTGTACAGTCCCCTACACCACAGCAGGGGGCTTACTGCCATATGTAGTTTCCTTCCTGATTTTTTTTTATTGTTCTGTTTTTGTTTTGTTCACTGAGCACTTCTTTTAAAGTGGAATCATGGGCATTTGTAATTGAAAGTGACAAACTGAAAATAGCCAGTAATACACTTCAATTCCTCAAACAAACAAAAACCCCAAAACAAACAAACAAAAAGAGATAAATTAGGGAAACCCCTCTCCTCTGTTTCCAAACAAAAGTAGAGTGCTTTTCCCAAAAAGGAAGGATAAAACCTTGCTTAATCTTTGTAGCCTGATACTGGGATGTTTAGATTACACTAGACAACATCAAAGAAGAACAGGGTGTCTTTCTTCTCTTTTTGGCATTGCTGTGATTGCTACTTAGAAAACTGTCTGAAATTTCTCATCTGTGTTTCAATAAGAAACCATAGAAAGAATTGAAATCAGCTCAAGAGAAGACATGGATATAAAGAAGTGACTTGATTGCCATTTACATGTGCAGGTGTGAGTAACAAAAACAGAAGCCTGAGAGAGCTCCATCGAAAAAATTTTGTAGGATTTTTAGTGTCTGAAAGTTGAAACTAAGTAAACTTTAATTAAAAAAGAAGAATTTCCTTGAAGCAGTCAGGGTGAGAATAGATGTCTTTTCCCTCTCCTCATCCTATCACTGAGTATTCTTTACTCAGGTCTAAATTATGTATCTTTCTGAAGCACCATTCCATATTTCAAAAATGGATTTTTTTTGAGCTGAATCAGGAGATGATAGACAGAAATCCTGTGCCTGCACTGTGCACAGTTAATGCAACTCCTAGTCCAGTTTGGTTGCAAATAACCTTACAGGTAAGGAAATGGAATTGGAAAGGAAAAAAACAAAAAACTAACGGCTCTGCTGTTTATGGTAATATCTCAGTTTGTCCACTAGTGGTTTAGATTTATTTCCTGCTGAAAACAAGGAGTGTCCAATGGGTGTGTCTCGGCTTTGTTTTGTTTGTGAGCAGGCAAAGCTCAACTCCTCTGCAGAGTTATGAAGAGGGAAGTGGGATCGGTAGTGGAGGTGTTGGATGATGGTTTCCTCTGGAAGGAAGGGAGAAGACAGGAGTGGCCAAGGGACAGATGGGTTCCTAGGACAGTCTTACTACAGCCTCCTTGCCAGGTGCTTCTGGAGGTCATGTTGCTTTCAAGTATTTATCTGCAGGAGCATTCTAGTATCTAAGTCCATGAGGTTGGTTATTCTTTAAAATCTCGCCCATCTCCACTTTTGCTTTTCCTAGAGGATTTCTTTAAGGATGTTTATGTTGTACCGTAGAAAAGAGGGTGTTCCTTCAGAAGTGGAAGAAATTTCATGGACCACAATGCTAAGTTAATGATCTACCAAGAAGAAAACTTAGCCATAAAATATGATGGGTATGACAGCTGCTTCAGTTATCTGCTAATGTGCATACTTGTTCTATCTTAAACAGCACAGTGAATGCAGTTCTGTGATTGCTGCAGAGTAGGCTTTTAGCCTTTCATCTTTCTTCCTGGAGAAAAACACTTGGTTTTTAAGATGTTTGTCTATATACTCACTTAGTTGTTTGGGTTTTTTTTTTTAATGTATCTATCAGAGATTGTTATCCAAAGAACTTAAGTTTAGTGTAATGTCTGAGTATGCTGAAGGCTTTGTTTCCATGCAGGTAACTTAAGGCAGCTATAAAACTGGAGAGGTATGTTCATTCCTGTGAGCTATTCAGCTGAGGCACCTTGACTTTTCTGCCATTGCTCTGTGCTGTCTGTCTCTTTTAAACCCCTCTTCAAGAGCATAACACTTCTCATTGCAGCTTTGGCTGTCCTGAACTTCCCTTGATCTGATCAGGCTTACTTTTGCTACTCACTGCTTCAGCATGGCTTCTGTCTCTGAGTAGATTTCAAGGTGTATTTCTTACAATTGGAGGTCATTGTTTCTGATGGCACGGTTAACCTAGGTCTTTCTGGGTAGTTAAATTAGTTTTACCATCTGAACCTTGTGTTTGTTTTGGCTTTTGTCCTTCAGCAGTAGAACGGATCTATTCTAATGTATAGTAATGGATCTATGCATGCCCCTGAAGGGGCATGCATTAATATGAGGAAGGAGCCTGCCAGAAACAAATTAGTTGGCCAGGAGATCAAATAAAGATTTTTAGCCAGGGCAGAGAGACATCTCAGTGCCTTAGCTTTACTGTCTGTAGTTTTGGATTCTGTGGAAAATAGCAAATATGTCACTTCTCCTATTTAATTCATGATTCATTTGGTAAAGACACTGACGTTCCACTTCCAAGCTGAGGATTTTTCTGTTGTGGTGGAATTTTTTCTCATTCAACTATTATTAGACCGTTATAAACATACTAGGCTTCTCTTCCCATCCCCCAGGCCCCACCAGAAATGATCTGTTTCTGTAGTGGGTTTGAATCTGCCCTTAGTGGAATCCTCTTACAACATTCAGTAATGGTTCCCTCTGTTGTCAGTTCCTGACATAGCCCTTTTGTCTTGTTTTTTTCTCCTAGGACAGTAGGACTGAGCAAGTCCCTAGTAGTCTATAAAAGGGAGAATTTGCTGCCATTTAGGAGTTTATCCTTGAATTTAATCTCAGTGTACTTGTTTAATGTAACCTTGGGGAGCAAGGAGATGCAATGCTTCATTTGAAGGCTGATCAGTTTCGTAGTTGTGTGGTGTGGCATTTCTTTTTGTGTACATTTAAGAAGGCTTGACTACTTGGATATTAGGTGTGCTATATCAAATTATATTGACTAAATATCAGATTCTTGCAAGGACTCTTCACCTTTTTTGCGATGATGAAGGAGAGATCAGAGAATTATCAATTTCGGTTATGGAAAACTAAAGCTGTAAGAACATGGCTTTTAATCACCTGCAAAATACTTGATGGTTTAATTAGGGTTTATTCAGCCAGAGCTAGGCCACATAAATAGCTTCTTGTATGGAGATTGTCAGCTGCTGAGATCCACAGAACTGCTCACTGGAGCTGAGATTACCCTTCTAATAAATGCTGTGTCTTTAGTTGGTCCTTCATGGTGCTCTAGGCCTCGAGGATGGCAGGCCTGATTCCTGAGCCCTTCTCCATTGTTTACTGATTGTTGACTGCCACTTAGGAGTGTGCACAGAATGTGTGCATGTAGGAAAACATTTCAAGAAAATTGAAGAGAGTTCTGTAAGTGCTCTTTGAAAGTTGTTATCGATAGATTCCTAAGCCATTTCTTATTCTCTTCCCCAGTGCTTCAGAAAGAAATGGGGACCCTTTGGCTGAAAGGAACAGAGGGGAGAGTAGCATATTCCACCCCCTTTGTAGCCTATAAGTGATACACCTAGGGGCAAGTGCTTACCCCACAGCTTTCTTGGACACCTCAGAAGTAAAATTTTCTGATTTGAAGAGTGCTTCCATATAGGTACATGGAGATAAGACTTCTGGGAGCACAATTTAAGTAATACATTTTCCTTTGCTGTACAGCATCTGTGTATATCAGCATTTGTCTGTAAGTGTGATGATTGCTTTTGACAGTCATTCTTTAGTAGTGTCAATATTATTCCTTCCTCTTTTTTTGCAGCAGATTTTAAGGTTTCTTTACCATTTACTCATGTACCAGGCTTCACATGAACTGCTACAGAAAAGAGGAAAACTTTACTCAGTCTTTTGATGATCATGCCACTTCCGGGCTTTCACTTGCTAGTAATCAGCAAAACATATTGCAGAAGTATAAGTATATTAATATTATGCAAATTAGTCTTTTCTAGGTGTTCCAAGTTGTGTTAGAAGCAAGCATGCTTTTCCATGTAGTTGGGCCCCAGCCCTGTGTGTTTTCATCTAGCAAAGAATGAACTCTGACTATTTCCATGTGTGGTTATTTCTCTTTACATGAACTCATACCTGGTGAAAATAGGAAGAGAGCAGACTGGTATAAGCTAACAGCAACTTCTTTGTAATTTGCTCAAGGTAGCACTGGGTATCAGCTATCCAAGAATATTTCTCCCCCAGGGAGTAGTGTTCTTGCACCAGTTTCATCTAAAAAAAAAAAAAAAAAAAAAAAAAAAATATATATATATATATATATATGTATGTATATACATATATATCCCCAAGCTATCACTATAGAAGCTGTCCACATAATCTGTCTCTCTCTGTCAACTCCTAGAGACCCACTGACACTTGTGGGTCTTCTGAATGGTGATTTTTCTCCCCAGCTTGGGGGCTTGGTCTTAATTTCCAGATCCTGGAAGGAATTATGAACCTAAATATATAAAGGTGTTACGTGATAGCATAATTTTTGAGTCTTTATGGTTTGATAGTATCTGTGAAATCTGACTGTCAGATGACTTTATTTGAGGAAAAACTGAAGGGAGCGTTCTTATTCCTAAGCAGAATATCAAAGTTAAAGTGAGAGGAGAGAATATTTAGTAGAGAAAATTGGGATGTGAAGTAACCATACCTTTTTTGTGTAAGACGCTTATGCAACATTTTTGCAGATAATAATTTAGTTTTTAGTGGGAGTTTTATTAAATTTCCTGTTTTGGCAAATGTTCTAAGATACATGTAAATGTTGTAGTCTAATAGTAATTAATTTATATAAGGCACTTCTTCTTTTATATGCTTCTTTATGATAAAAATAATGCACTAGCATCAATAGGATTTGAGAGTTCTTTTTACAAAACTCAGTTTCTCCCTCTGCTGAACAAGACAAGCCTTCTTTGGCTTTGTTTGCTTTCCTTCCTCTTCTTTTCTTCCTCCTACACTTTGAGTGTGTGGGTTTCGATATGTGTGCAGTTTTTTTCTTTCTGCCAGCAAGTCTCTGCACTAAGTGTCTGGAGTAGACTACACTTAACTAGTCAATGCTTTTTCAAAGTGTACTGTTAAAATCAAGGAGCTGAGCAGGATGCTAAGCTGTTAAGCAAAGGTGAACTTGCCAAATGCAGTAGTTAGAGACATGTCTGCTCTGCACTCCTTCACTGAGGTTTCCACCTCCACAACAGCATTAGCAGAAGGGGGTGTGCGAGTGCCTTCACCACAAGCTTATGCTGAGAGAGTAGGTCTACAGGGAGATACCAGACTGTTCCCCGGCAGATGACGTTTTCCTCCTCCATCTTCACTGTGAATGAGTTAAGCTCTGACAGGGAAGCTCAGTAGGTTAGGTTTTAACTCCCTAATTGCCACCAGTAGTGATGGTGTGGGTGAGCAATTTATTATTTGCTTTTAGTAAAGCTACTAGTATGAGTTTGATAAAGTAAGTATTTGCAAAAACCTAATTCTTGACTTCTGAGTTCTGGTTTTAAATGTGCTAATTAGCTCATAGCTTTAGGTAATTAATAGTTCACAAGTACCATACTTACTAAGGTGTCAGTGTAAAATAATTACCATGGCCGAGATTGCTTCCTAACCCTGTTGCTACAAATAATTTAATTACCCTGAGGAGAAGCACTCTTATTAGTATGTATTGGTGTCACATTGCTGGAAAGCTGATCAGTTCTTCCAAGTGCTTGCTGCATGCAGGAGTTGTGTAGCTGGAAATGCAAGATTTGGCAGCTGCTTCTAAATCAAATGAGTGAAGTGCTGAATGCAAACTCAGCCTACCAGCAGGAGACAAAAGACTTCAAGAAGAAAGTACGTGGCTGTTGCTCATTTCTTCACCAATTCTTCTTTACGTGTGTCTTTATACAATCTAGGCAAGCGTTGCCAATGATCCTTGGTCCAGCTGGAACGTTGGGAAGTCTGGGAACTGGGATAATGGAAATGCTGTTGACAGCTGGGCAACGAAGCCTGAAAGTGCAGCTGGGCAGAGAAACAGCGCTTCAAATAACTGGGAGGCAGCAGCAGCATTTGGCCATCCACAGGCGTATCAAGGACCAGGTGTGGTGATAATGTTTTTTTTAAAAAAAATAAATTAGAGTAGGTGGAGGGTAGAGGTAAGAATTATGTAACCTTTCGTAGCTATAGACCGTGGCTTATTTGAAAAACAAAACCAAACCAGTTTCTTAATAGCACATTGCCATGTGGGTAATCTGGACACTAAAATAATAGAAGTTTTAAAAATTAAATATTTTTTTAAAAAATTGGATCCACAGTAACAGATACCTCAAACTTTTATAGAAATCTGACAAGCCAAAGTCTTGTGCATACATGATCTATTCTCAGGCATATTGTTCAGTTTGTGTAACTGGAACTTTTAAACTCCCTTGAATTTGTGCTCCCAATCCTTTGAAGGAATAATCTCTTAAATCCTTAATTTTAAGAAGCCTTTCAGAAGGCTTCTCTACCTTTTTGTAGTAACAGCCTAAATAAAGGGGAGAACCCATAACTAGGGAATGCTAACTTGGAGTTTGTGAGTATGGAACACAGTTGAGTTTATCTTAACACACCATCATCTGTTCTTTATTTTTTATTTTCTTTTCTCCCCCCCGTCTCCCTCAGTGGATTTCCAGTGCACTGCTTTGCAGGTTGTATTTGATGGAGATAGTAGTAATTGAGGAGGAATTGTGAAATAGAAGGCTGAAAGAGATTTTAATATATTTACCTGGTTGATTATTTGTATGTGAGTGCAAATTACCTGCTTCTTTTGAAGAGAAATTATGTAACTTTCTCCTTTCCCTATCCCCTGGTCCCTCCTGTACTTCAGCAGCTGCTGATGACGATGATTGGGATGATGACTGGGATGACCCAAAATCAACTTCACCATCTTACCTTGGTTACAAGGAGGCTGAGGCATCAGAGGCTGGGGGGGTCCAGCGTGGAAATTCTCGTGCAGCTGCTATGAAGTTACCACTTAACAAGTAATGGAAAATGCAGGGGAAATGTGTATATATTGAAGAGAATTGGAATTTGTCAAGATGTGTAAATTCAACATCCTTGAAATAAGCAATGTAAATATTACAGTTTTGGGGCAGAAGAGAAGGTGGATTTGTAGTTCAGAGCACTCCTTAAGCAAGCAGAGGACACAGATCCCTGAAAGCTTGAAAGTACATAACAAAGCTGTATAATTTTTGGTGGTGTCGTACAGGCAGATGACACTTTCACAATGCCTGAACTTCAAGTCTTTAAAATTTAACTGTCTTTGACAGTTTGTTCTTAATGAAAGTCAAAGGTGGTGCATGACTTGTTCATACAGTAGAAACTGATGAGAGATGCTCCCCCAGAGTTCTTGAGCAATTTGAGTTTCTAGTGGGGAAAAGTTCTTTTCTACTGTGTGCATCATCCAGGTTGATTCTTGAGCCGCAGAAAGTTTCATTTTATAGATAAAAATCTTACAGTAGTCTCAAGCTTTGTCAGGGCTATACTAGCATTATCTTACGTTGGAGCTTAGTGTTTGTTTATTCTAAAACTGCTGTTACTCTGAGAGCTAGTGTGTGGTAATCTCTAAGTAGATGAAAACAGAGTGTAAAAGGATTGTCGAATAATGGTTCCTTGGGTATATAACTAAAAACAACTGTCTCTGCATGACTAGTTAATTTTGTTCATCAGTGGGTTTTTATGCCCAGTGTTGCATGAGTACCTCTGTATCATTGTTTATTCATTGTAAACTCACAAAAATACCTTATTTAAGAGATTTTTTTTTTTGTCTGTGGAGTAAGTCCTACTTTACTGCTTGTGTTTCTGCAAGCAGGTTAGCAATACTTCGAGGGCTAATAAACTTCCTAATTAGAATAAGGACCGCCATTTGCTTCTTATAAGGCATTTTGTAAGACTTTAAAAACATTATAGTGATTGTTTGGCTTTCTTTTAGTTGGTGGATAAATTATTTAAGATAATTCATGTTTAGAAGCACTTGGTAGATCTTCTGTTTATCATTCTTTCAGATGATTGAATGTTCATAACTTGAAATCTCAGGTGCATGAACATCTCTGTGTGTGTGGTGTTTCCAGAGAGGGTGGAGCTGCAGAGCAGTGATAGGTATTACTTTGTGTCCTCCTGTTATGTTCAGTATGATAGATGGCAGAGCAGGAATAGCTACTTTGCTCTGCAAGAAGGGGCCTATTACACACACAGACACACAAGACACACACAAAACCCTGGATGTCAGTAGCCAAAACTTTTCTGCCTTTTTCAGTGCAAAATGTTGATTGTTACAGTAATTCACATAAACTCTTTTCTATACTTGAGAAATACTTTAGGCTTTTTTTCCTATAACGGCAGGTAATTCTGCATATGTCAAAAGAAGGAGAATCTGGAATTAACTTATCACTTCTCTTTATTGTTAGATTTCCTGGATTTGCAAAACCTGGAATGGAACAGTATCTGTTGGCAAAGCAGCTAGCAAAACCCAAAGAAAAAATTCCCATAATTGTAAGCTGGGCTTGTGTATAATTTTTCAGTATGTGTGGTGTGGGGGTTTTTTTGTTTTCTTTTTATAGTTGGTTGGGTTTTATAATCCTCCTCAGGTTTCCCTGTTTTTTTCAGCTGAGCTTTTATCCTCAAAATTGCTGTATATATTTGGGTCAGAAGAAACAGATATTGAACATATAATTAGAAATTGAACTGTCATAATGAAAATCATAAGTGTGATGATGATGATGATTATTGTCAGTACTTTTTTCATCGTGCTGTATATGCATTACTTGTGATGAACTTAAGCCTTTTAGGGATTGGGATGCAGAGCAAATGCATTACACTGTCTATTCGTTATCTAGATAGTTACATGTAGGAGCTACATTTGTAGAGGTTTGCAATATTCAATCCTGATGGTCATCTTCTGATCTAAAAAACCAAACTCTTCTGTATATATGCTGTTCTAGTGAAATGTGGTTGAAATAGCCCTAGAATTCACCATTCCTTCCTTTGTTATTTGGGGAAAAGTGTAAAATACACAAGATAAAGTCAACTGTGGTCATTCGTCCCCGCTTGCAAGAAACCCTTCTATTTCCAGACTCTCAGCCTCTCACTGAAATCAGTGGAAACTCTAAAGCAAAGAGAGAAGATATTTGTCTCCTTGTTTGCAGCTGATGCAACATGTTGTATTTTGCAATTTCTTACAGATTGGTGATTATGGCCCAATGTGGGTATATCCTACCTCTACATTTGACTGTGTGGTGGCAGATCCCAAAAAAGGTTCTAAAATGTATGGTCTCAAGAGCTACATTGAGTATCAGCTGACCTGCACTGTAAGTGTATCTGAAACAGGATCTTTTGTCTCACAAATATGTGTCATTTGTACATATAAATAAAAGTTTGTGTGACTTGGCAAGAGCATTGTAAGAGTAAGTGGTGTCATATTTCTTTACCCCAAGGATTTGCTTTTTTCTAGAATTTCAAGTTCTTCTGTATTAAGGCTCTAAGTCATAAATTTTATTTACATTCCATGTGGTTACCATTCTGGTCATGCTTGTTTCATGTGACTATGTGTATGCCTGTCCAAGTTCAGAGTTGTGTTTCTCTTCCAGAACACTAATCGGTCTGTCAACCACAGATACAAGCACTTTGACTGGTTGTATGAGCGGCTCCTGGTTAAATTTGGATTAGCCATTCCAATCCCTTCTCTTCCAGACAAGCAAGTAACAGGTAATTATTCCCAGTTCTGAATTCATGGAATGGGAAATAAAGAAATCAGTTTTTTATAAGGTTCAGTTATTTCTTGCTGTTTGTTTTCCCATTATTTTTAAAAAAGGTGTCAAAGAAAGCCCAACCTTTCACCACTCAAAACTTATGATGAATTGTTATGACTGATTGATAATAACAGATCAGTACTAGGAGAATCACTTCAAAACTCAGGTTCAATTATCTAGTCCAGTGATTAAAAAAAAGGTAATTAAAAGCAAAACAAATCCCCCTAGTTACTACATGAGATAATAATTACTGTTGGAGAGAAGAGATAGCTACTTATGTTCTGTATTTGTCGATTGGCTGGGCAAATGTTTTTGCAAGGGGTTTTTTTGAGCGTTGGGGAGGGGCATGCATTGTTTGGTTTTGTTTGGGTTTTTCTCTTTGCATTTGATTGTACATATGTTATGTTATGGATATATGTTATGTAGGAGCTTTGACACAAAGTTCCCAGAGGAAAGGGAGCATCCCCTGACAAACTGTTTTTTTTGCTTCCAAGTGAAATGTTGCAGCTGTTTCTCCTCTTGCTTGATTTCATACTGGATTTAGAAAGCATCTTGCATTCATATAGCGTTCTGCTCTGGTTTGATGTCAGTTCAGCTTGACCAAACTGTTGAAAGCTTGTGAAAATCTATTGTTCTGACTTCAAGAAAAGTGGGATTGGGTTCTTTAAATGCACATAAGTTTAGTCATTGCAACAGAATATGACAATGCCTATGCATTTTCAGTAGTCTCTGGCTTTCTTTCTACAAGTATGTGCTATAGTGCATGTGAAGAAAAGAATGGACACCTGTGTAGGAGGAAAATGCGTTACTTTAGCCCATTTCCACTTGTATGTTTCTGATAAGATTATACAGCATTTAAGATAAACAGCCAAAACCAAACATACAAGCATCGGCATGTTGCCAACCACGTGGCTATGGGCATCACTCAAAATGCAGCAGCTCTGCTGTGTTTGAAGAAAGCTCAGCATTGATGAAGTTGCTGGGATAAATGCCGAGGAAACTGAAAAGTGAGGAAGTGACTTCTTCCCCTTAGCCTCGTGTTTAGAATTGACCAGCATTTTTATTTAAACGTGTGCATGTCTACTAAAAGGAAAGCAGGAGACATGATGGGATCTCTAGATTTCATTGTAACTATGTCTCAAAAGATCCAGAAAGTCTGGCATCACATCTTGACGAAATCCATTGCCTGTGAATTTCTGTCTTCTGGATTCTATGGGAGAGAATACCTTGCCCCATGCAAAAAAATAATAATTAAAACAAAACCAACCAAACAAAATGGTGTCTCTTTTTCTGAAACATTAAGAAATTGGGAAAAGGGTGCTTATCCTTAACTGTGTTTAGGAGGCTTCTTTCTGAAGACTGTCTACTAAAGCAATTCTGTCAATTGATCTTGACAAAACAAGATTCCAGACTGACTTTGTCAGGATCCTGGTTTTGACAATATACTTGTGATGATACGTTTAATGACCAGCATGTAACTTCCAACTGCTACTGTTCTGTTGTTCTGCACTCCTTGCAGGAATGTTGTGGAGATTTCTATATAGATTAAAAATAAAACAAAGGATTGGATATACTGAATCATATAGAATATCTATTTTGTAGTGTTTGATTATTTTTTTTTGGCTAATTTGAAGGAAAAATACCCATACACAAAGTTAATTTTTCACTAGTTCTGTTATTTATCTGCTAATCTTGCTAGTTTCCATATTTGCAAAAAAAACCAAAAAACCCCCCAAAAAACCAAAGCCCAAACCACAAAAACCTCAACTTTGTAGATCTGCTGCCATAGTAACTATGCAGTATAATTATATTGAAACAGTACACGTGTTCAAGACTTGTCATCTGCGGTGCTATGGAAATCAGAAGAGTTGGGTGCTGGAGGATTCTCCTTTCCTTTCAAATCCTGTTCACTGTATGCTTTAGAAGTCTGATGTCATGCATTTTTTAAATTAGAAAGGATTCTATCAAGAAGACCAGTTTCTACTAAAACTAACTGTTCTTATGAATACATAGTGATGATGCATTACTGGTTTAAGAAAAATATGGTTACTTATTTAGGTTGCAGTAAAAATACCTTAAGCACCAAAAAAATCAGTTACAGTCTTACATGTATGTATATATTCTAACCAGTTTATGCATATGAATTATTGATTTTTTCCCAGTTTATCTATATGGAATTATGTTTAAAGGAGGCACTGCTTTTTAAATCTGTGATTTGTATTTGAGTAATTTCAAATATTTTCGAGCAATCCAATTTCAGTGGTTTTTTGAACTGTTTTTTTTAGCACTAATTTCAGTGCTTTGTTACCTTGTACAAGGCAACTTGGATTGTAGTTCCTTTTTCTTCAATGTTTTTGAACCTCATATTGACCAAGACTTTACTAAACTGTACCAGAAAAATACCTGCATTCCAAGCCGGTTTCTGGCTTTTCCCTTGGGTTGTCTGAATACCTAATTTTTCCATCCAAAAGTTTACTAGTTTTTTTTCAAAAAAATGTATTTGAATTGTGGGTGGGTATTGGGTATTTTTAATATTTCCTGGCTATCTTTAAAAAGGGGAGAAAACTCTTGATCAGTAATCAATGTACTGTTATTTAGGTTATTTTGATTTGTTAGCATAATGGGCCATTTATTTATGAGTTGAACTCAATGATCCTTGTGAGTCCATTCCTACTCAGGATTCTGTGATTCTTGTAGGTTCTGAGTCTTAATATTAAATTGTTAATAACTCACCGGATGAATTATAGGTTTTTTCTATTTAAATTTAAAAAAAAAAAAAAAAGAATTGGAAGGCGCTAGCCTGTAAATGTAACAATTATTGTTCAATGTGTAACAGGGCGCTTTGAAGAAGAATTTATCAAAATGCGCATGGAGAGGCTGCAGGCTTGGATGACGAGAATGTGTCGCCATCCTGTTGTCTCAGAAAGTGAAGTTTTCCAGCAGTTTCTCAATTTCCGAGATGAGAAGGTAGGAAATGAAATCAAGTTCACACAAGACTGAGATTGAGGAATTGCTGTCCCCTCACAGTTCCCCGTCAGACCAAGAATTCAACTCTGTTGCCGCCCCACTGTGGGCGGTAGTGACAGGCTGGAAACTGCTGCGATTCCCTACTCAGCTGATTGATCAAAATAAGGCATAAAGTTGCTGCTGTGAAATGCTGCACACTATTCCCACACAGTTGTGCTCTTCAAAGTAACTTTGTTGCCAGTCTTTCAAGGGACAGTTTATATCCTCCGGCAGAATAGGAACATAGATAAAACTCTTTTGGCTGTTGCCCTGCTCTGTCTCTGCTGGATCACTGTGATCCTCTGAGTGGAGCTGCTCTGAAAACAAGAGCTACTTCATAGGAGATCTAGGTTCTGCCTGATCCTGTATTATATTTAAAAACAACCCCCTGCCCGTATCCTCATCCCTGAATACCAGTTTTTCACTGAAATGGGTTGTAATAGCACTATGTTGCAGCCTTACCTGACATGACCAGCCATTTTTTATTCACACACATTTTATTATGCTTTTTAAAAAGAGACTTAATATCTTCAGTAAATGATAAATAGAGTAAGTAAACCTTCAGTAAATACCGGTTTCTTCATGGTTGAGCTCCAGATCTGTTACTAATGAGGAAATAAACAGAAAAACTCTGCTGCTTTCTCCTCAAAATAATCATACTTGTAAATACACATAGAATTTGCTGCAAAAGTAAATATTCACTCTGGTCTTAAAAATTCCTAGGGTTCAAGTCTCCTGTGACTAAGGTCACAGCTGACCAGATTTGAGTCTGAGGATGAACTACAAACATCCTGAGGTACTTCTAACCAGAATTATTCTGTGATCCTGTAAGCAGAGGCTTAATAACATATTAAGTAGTAGTCCTGGTGAAATGCTGGTTGGATGGTTAGTGGGGAGTTGTATAATTCTGCCAACTAGTCAGCACTTCTTAGTTTCTTATTTATAGATGTATGAACAGAACAGATGTTGCAATATATAGGGAATTTTTAACCACTAAGAGCTTAGTCTGATAATTGCATAATAGTTTCATGATCTTCTTGAGCGGCTTCTGATATGAGACTTATCCTATGTGTGGAGACAGCTGATTATCATTTTTCTTACACTGTATTTCAGTAACACACAAGAAGGGTCTGTTGACCCCACAATTAAGGCAACAAAGTGCACAAAGGAGGAGGGGGAGAGCTTTAGGAAACTGTAAAAAGCCTTGGGTCCTCTGAAGTTTTCATTTCTTAAGGAAAGATTTTAATTCAGGGGTGGTTTGTTGGTTCACAGTTCTCATAAACATTTCATTCACTCCTTACACACATGCCCTTAAAGAAGGATGAGTGGTGGTCAAATTTTGTGTCTCTCTTTTCTTTTTTTTTTTTCTTTTTTCTTTTTAAGGAGTGGAAAACTGGAAAGCGGAAGGCAGAAAAAGATGAAACTGTAGGAGTCATGATCTTTTCTACAATGGAACCAGAAGCTCCTGACTTGGACATGGTAGAAATGTAAGATGATTTATTTTTGTATGGGCATTATGCATCTGGGTATACAACAGATGCTGAGATAATCCAAAACTCAGAAACTAAGTGTCCACATATATTCATGGATTTGAAGAGGTATTCATCAAGGCAGAGCTGAAAAATTGTTTAAATAATTAAATTTTTATATCAACCCCTTCAATACTTGGTGGAACTCTATGTGATGTCTTTGTGACTTCAGTGGCTGAATACTAATCCCAAAACAATTTACATAAAACTAGTTGATAGGATAGAGTGCTGTCAGATCCTATGGAGTTGTCTTTTATATTGCTGTGGAAGTGTGTTTTGATCTTTAATCTTTCAGCTCATGCTGAACAAAACATGCTAAATTTACCAAGTAGCTTAGGATAATTGTAGATGGACCAATAAGCAGAACAAGGTTTCTGTAAAATAGTTGTATGTAATGTACGCACATTTGAATTCCTGTAATCCGTAGAAAGCTATTAAAAATGAAAAGTGACTTAAATTATCAAATTTCATTCTGGAAGTGCAAATGGATATATTTCTTTTATATATGTGTATATTACATATACATGCACTTTTTAATGTATATTCCAATGGTCATAAACCTTTGGGTTTCACACAGTTAGACTGGATTTACTATGCAGCCTTTATTTCACTCCTTTAGGCTTAATAATTTTTTTTTTAGAGGATGTAGTATGTGTGACATGCTTTTCTTGCTGTTGTGGATCACAGAAACCTGGATAGTGTTTTGTGTGTGTGTGGATAAACTGGATAGAAGTGTTTTTAGTAGCAAAGCAGTGGTGTATCTACACCCAATACAGGCTTTATGCAAGTGATGCAGTGCATATTGAGTGGATATAATAGCTGTGTGATAGCAGTTCTGTACCAGCAGAAAAACATGCATTTTTAGGTCACTTACACTTCAACCTTGACTGCTTTGCTTAAGTGATGTGGTTTCTGTATATCCCAGTGGTATGAAAGCTGAAGGGGGGAATGAGAGGGAGGATTTTGTACCCAGGGTACAGGAGAGGGAATGTGCTACATACACACCCCTGGCAGAGAGTGCCCAGCATGTGCTGTGCTAAAGTTTGTGCCAAGCAGGGAGGGCACACCAGCCTGAGGAGAATGCTCACCAGGGTTCCTGGGCTGGGGCTGGCAGCCTGGAGTAGTGCTGGGGACCTGTTTCTAAGCAGTTGCAGGAGTGGCTGTAACATCTCAGATGTCCACATGTTCCAGTGTGTGGGAATGCTGTTAAAAGTGTGTGTGAGTCTTGAAAGCCATCACTCCACCTACAAAGTGGGCAAACCAGCTTGTTCAGTAACTCTTAGGTTCTTCAGTGTGAAGATGTTCTTTACTGAACAATTTTGCTAGTATTTTGAGAGTCCTGCACAGGTTCATGAGCATTTTTTGGTGATCTTAATACTATAAAGTATGAAGTTCAGAAAATTAAAGGATGTTTTGCTCCTGAGGCAAGGGGAGTAAAGCAAGAGCCTCTTAGAAAGCCCAGGTGCTAGTTTTATGCAAATAATTATGTGTCATAGTTGTAACAACTGAGGAAGGAAGTGCTGGTGGGGAAGTGGGAACCTCTAGGTTGTTGGGCCACAGCTGGAGCTGCTGCCCTGGCTCTGGGGAGTCACTCAGTGTCCCCTTGCTGTGACAGCTGTCTCATGCAGGCCGTGGCTGAGAGCATTTGTAAAATCTGATGCAGTTCAAATAAATCTCATTGGAAATTATGAAATATATGTTAAGTTTTCTTTTGTAGAGTTCACAAATCATTGTGGTGTATGCAGTGCTGTGTTAATGGAAAAATGATAGCTGCATGAAAACATGCTTAAAGAGGAGTAAAAAGCACATACTAATTCAAAATTCTCTTTTGAGCATCACAGATTGTTTTGGTTTTGCTCCCTATAATGCAGGTTACCACAATGGTCTTGACAATATAATATGAAAGTATGCATATATATTTCCCTAGGAAAGTTGCTATATTAAGTTTTATTCACCTGTGTTAGACTTCTATCAAAATATCTGACTCAGTTATTTTCTTTTTATTTTTTCATTGTATGAATTTCACTGCTTCTATTACACTGTAGTAAGAGTGCTAGTCCAGTGCCACATGTCTGTGAGTCTAACAGAGGAAAAACGGAACGAATAATGCCGGTATTTAAAGAGGGTAATTCTGAATTCAGTGAAATGGCAGAAATTTCAAGGAATTGATTTATATCTCTCGTATTTTTTAAGACCTAGTTGACATTACTAAACACTTCAGTATTGTGTTTAAAGTTAGCATTATGCATCTATTAAACTGCTTTTTGTTTTTGCTTTTTCAAAATGCCACAGAGAACAGAAATGTGATGCAGTGGGTAGGTTCACCAAAGCAATGGATGATGGAGTTAAAGAGCTGCTGACAGTGGGACAGGAGCACTGGAAGAGGTGTACAGGGCGTAAGTGTCCTTCTGAACACAGCAGACATTTCTGTGGTGCTTTTCTCTCTTCTTTTTTTTTTTTTTAATGTGTATAATTCAAGGCACATCTTTAAAGAAACTCCTAAATTATCATGGGAATTGTACGACATTCTGGCTATTTTCAGTCTAAGAGTATAAATTGTGCAAGTTTTTTGTTAGTGTGTTTGATATGGGCCTTTTTGTTGGGTTATTTATCTCAGAAATATCTGTTCCCTGCCCATAGGTTTAAATATACTTAAAGTTAAATAATTCTAGTAATGCAGCTAAAGCCCTTGTTGGATCTGTTCTCATATATTGGTCATTTATTTAAATTTTAGTGACATGGGCAAAATAGACCTGTTTATTTGATGAAATCATATTTTCAAATAATTGCATCTTATTAACCCCTTATTTAGGATCCTTGCATGCTAGGAGGAGTGATTTAAAGATGAAATGAGTTTAAGAGAATAAAGAAAAGAAAAACCAGCTTGATTCTAACTTAATCTTTAGCCCAATTCTTTTTTTTTCCTATCTTGTCTCTTCCTTCCCACAGATATTTAGGGTTGCAGAACTTCACACCAAGTCCCTATGACTCTGCCTGGGCTCTAATTTCCTAGTCCACAGCAGTGTTCAGTGTTTGTGGCCACCACAAGGCAGCTATTGAAAGGAAGCAGGTACTACAGCTGAGGATCATAATAAGAAACACTTCAGGGCAGGCTGTAGTGTCTGGCAACCAAAGACCTATCACATAAATCTCCTTGAATCTCCTTAATTCTTTTTACTCTCCTTTTAAGTCCCACAAAAAAAAAACAAAAACAAACAACCAAAGCAAAACAAAAACAAACAAACAAAAAAACCCCACCCAAAACCTTGTCCCCAGAACTTGAAATATATCTCCTAAGTTATGTTTTTGGCTCTTACTAATCTAACACTATAGCTGAATATTTGGGGCTGACCAGAGAGAATGGGAAGTGTAGAAGCTCCATCTCTCGTGGAAGTGATTATATTAGATTTCAGTATCTATAGTATGTTAACTTTAAATTAATTATATTTCCCAACTTTGAATAAAGGGGTTTCCTTCTACACACAACTGACCCTCCTGCTGGTCAAAAATAGTCTAACACATGACAGAGCTCTAACATGGTACACACCTTGCTGCACTAGCAAATTATACTGAGGGGAAAGTGGAGAACAGGGGAAGGAGTAAGGTTCCTCAGATGAGACTAGAAAACCAGCATTGCTTTGCAGTTACAGAAGCAATGATCAAACCAAGGGTTGGCTGTGACTTGTGCTTACAGTAGAAATTCAGTATTTTTTTAACAGCTAAAGTCTTCCTAAACTTACAACACTAGTGCTTTAGATACTGAATTACTCTTCTAATATTTACAACTATTAATTAGTTAGCGTAGATGCAGCAATACAGTTGAGATTGTGTCAAAAATTTTTAACTTTTAATTTTCTAGACATTCATAGTGTAAACAAAAAAAGAGACTGGTAAACTGGAACATGCAAAATTTTAGTAGTCTTTTAGGTTTTAAGTTCCCTGTCAGCTCTAGACTTTACTCTTAATCAGAAGTATTTTTGCCACTTCCTGAGCAATAGTTACAAGCCTTCCATTCAGTGAGATTTGAAATGACTGACAATGGAAACTTCTTAAATACATGTGAAAAGTAACCAAAGCTTCTTCACTGAAGTTTCCACTGGAGATTCAGTATCAGTGTAATAGCTGATAACAGAATTCTGCTACTCTGAATTGTGCTTGTTGTGTACGATATACCAGTTATCATAAATAGTCTGGCTTCTGGAGAAGAGCTTGATCAAAGATAATCAATAAAATTAGGCAGTTGGGGTGGGGGGTTGATTTGGGGGTTTTTGCTGTTTTTTTATACCACACAAAGGGGTTTCCTGTAAAAATCAGATTCTGTGGGATGTTAGAGCAGCTAAAAACCTTCTATTTGCCTGGGCAGTGTACCCTCTGAATACAAATATTTGATAACAAAACCCATATCTACTCGGGGTTTTTTTTCTGCTAGCATAGGCAACCTATAAAAAATTGATTTTGCTTTTCAGATTGCTTTCTAGGCCTCTGGAGTGGTGCTGTTCAAAGTGTTAATAATGAATGCACTCATAAATCACAGCTGATTAATTTAATTGTGATGGAGCAGTTTATGCATGCATGTTCAATAAATAGATTATAAGAAACAATTTTGTTATTCAGATACTTGCATAATTTTTATACCTAGATATCTTGGTTTCTAGTGCCTTTAAATATAAAATACATTATTTGAGGAGATTTTGGGTATTATATGTCTGTATAATAATCTCCTCTCTTAAAATATTAATGAGACCTATTCTCCATATCACACTGCAGCACTTTACCCTCTTCCTTCCCCGATGAGGGGGAGGGGAAAAAACCTCACTGTATGCATAGGAGGACTGAGCTAGAAATGCAATGAGATTTAAATTTTTTTTAATAGCATTCACTCACTGTTTCCCCAACTGTTTATACCTTTCAAGAATCCAGACTGCAATTGCTTTATCCAGTTTTGGATCATGTGTAGCAGGGGAGGGGGTAAAGAATATAATTATAAATGTGTCACTAGAGAAAATGTAAAACCTAGTTGTTTTTGACATCTACTTCATCAAGTTTTGGAAATGCTGCAGATTTAGTCTCACTTACCCTTGTCGGTTTTTTGCTTTTGTTTCCCCTCTTTTCCTCATCCTTTCCCCACTTTCAGCACTACCCAAGGAATACCAGAAGATAGGAAAAGCATTGCAGAGCCTGGCACTGGTCTTCAGCACTAGTGGATACCAAGGTACTTCTGTAGCTTCATTTGTACTTTGCTTAAAAAGAGGTATTTTAATTACATCATGCTACTTCCTTTTTTTTTTTTCTGAAAATATTAATGCTTTCCTCTTTGAGGTTTAGATGTCAAACATGGTTCTGCAAAAAAATACTAAAACCTTTCTTCTGTGTATGTTACGTGGTTTTTATGTTGTAGTCTGCAATCTTGTCTTCTCTCACTGTATAATCTTGTGGTGAGTTAGTGGTGGTGGAAGAGTTTAGTTTTATCCCTTAATATAGAATCTGGTCACTGACCTGACTGTCCAAACATGCTGTAGCATTTTTGTGATATCAAGGAGAAAGGAGAGAAATGCAGCCTTGAAAATAGCTGTCACAGGACTATTGTGTGACTTCATGATACAACAACTCCACACCATGATGGAAAACTTACTGCAGTGTTCTGTAATCCATTAAGTGGGCTGGAGGGTTGGCTACTGTAGCCTTTTCTTGTCCTTCACCTTTGCTTCTCCTTCAAGAGCCCTAAAAAAGAGCCTGTCAGGTTTGAAACACAGATTCTCTGCTGCTGAAAGTTTTGGAAATAGCCATTGCCCTCATAGTTTTTTGTCATCTCTGTCCTATATTTCAGCAGGATGACTGCTTAGCTAGAATTGAGCATAGCATATTGCCTTAAAAGTCACTGTTGGATGTGAGAATGAAGTAGGGGATTTGCATGGTTATGTATTCTTAGCATGGGTTAGAAAACTGTAAATCCTGCCTGGATAAAATCTGTAGCAAGACTTGAGAAAGGACTGAAAATTGCTTGGGCTCTAGCACATTCTTTTGCCAGGGTAAAGGGAAAATAGTATGTCATAAAGCTAGGATACAAAATTGCAGATCAGCCTTAGAAAGGAAAGCTTGAATTTGATTTCCAGCATCTTTGAATGGTATGAAAAAAATAGATCCCATGATAGTTTGGGAACAAGGCAAGCATGTCTGTCTTTGCTCTTTGCCCAGTCACAGCTGGTTGCACCTGTGTCTTGTTGAGAAAAGTGCCCTTCCTACAGATGCCTTTGCCTTGATTCCATATATTTTGTTCTTTTCAATAACTTGTACCATTGTATTATTTCCAAATTAGTAATATAAGGGATTATTTGCTTTTTGAGTTCCCAGGAGGAGAGAGCAAGTATGATGCAGATGTGGCTTTAAATGGCTTCAGCACTGCTTCTCTCACTCTGTCCTGCCTGCTGCTCATGTATGGATTCACTTGATCATTCCATCAGGTGCAGGTCTATGGATTAAGCAGACCTGGATTTAAAGTGATAGGGCACAGCTCTCCGGATCTCAGTATTTAAAAGAGGACACATTGCTTCCAGTGAAGAAGTAGTAGCTAGGCTGAGTATGATGTATGATTTTTCTGGACTGTCAGTAAAGACGAATGGCTTATTCAGCCATGCTTAAGGACACTCAGTTCAGTTTCTGTTGGGAGCTGAATCTCTTCATCCTTGTTTTTTTGTTTTGGTTGGGTTGTTTTTTTTGTAATACAAGTGTTCTGAAATTTTAAGCATATAGGCTACTGAAGATTGTGATGACTGATATGGTGACAGAAACATTTCTAGCTGCTGGTAGCTGACTTCTGACATACTGCATTTATTGTTAGTTGGTTCATTTGCATAGTTAGGATGGGATGTATCTACTGTCCGTACCACGTTCATCACTGATGCCTGCTTGCTCTGCAAAGCCTTGTGTGGTGATGCTTACTGCCTTCTCTTCTAATTTCTAGCCTAAAATATTTAAGATTGCACATTGCACCAGGCAAGATACACTTGTTAATCTGACTCACTCTAGCTCTTTTTGTCTACAGAATGAGCCTTATCTATTCTTTGCCAGCCCCAGTGTGTGTTAGGGATCTGTCCCCAGTATTTGCAGAGGCAAGAGTACCTTTAAAGGGTTCTGATTTAACTTGGCTGTGAGCTTATGTACTGTCCAGTTGGTTCCAAGAATGAGCACTTTGCGAGCATGATCCTGGTCCAAAAATGTATATTGGACAGTACCAGAACATGCCTGGAAGTGTCCTGCAGCCTGCAATGTGTTACCTGTGTTACTGTATCATAGGATACTCTAAGGTTAACACAGCCTTAAATAGCATGGCTTCTCTTTTGCGGCACTAAATCTGGAAGAGTCTTCCTCCTATATTAAGAAAATGTGAATAACTGGTATGCCATTCAACCATGGTAAGATCTCCTAATCCTACATCACCCCTCAGGAATTCTGTTAGGCAGTTACATGCAAGTTTCACTATCCTGTCAGCTAGCAACAGGCAAATCCTGCTTTACAAGGTGCTTCTGTGCTGAAGGTATCAGTTTGAGGTGTACTTACCAAGAAAAGCTTTGCTGCAAGTATTTGCTGCTAGTGCATCAAACTTTGTTATTTTTCCTACTGAATTATATTAAAATGTACTTCAAAAGAAAAGAAAACAAAAATAGTTTTTGACAAAAAAATTGTCTGTCCAAGTCAAGACTTGGAGTGTTAGTTCCCCCAATATGTCTAGTGTATTCCGTCTGAACTGATTATCACTGGCATTTACCAAGCAGTTGAACTGCTAAGAGATGCTCTATTAAAAATCTCCAAAATGCTCCTCATAGTTTTATATCTTTCTTCATCTCCTTATGACAATACACAGCCTGTAAATCAGTGAGAATATCTGTTTCTCCTTGTGGTTTGGTTGAAATATCTGTGGAATATTACTGGCCGTTTTAACTGCTCTTTTTATAGCTACCTTCAGTCAATGCTTTTAGGCCCCCTCTGTTTCTGAACACTAACATAATTTTGTTATAAATGTTAGCAACATTTGGGGCTTTCTGCTATTCCGTTGATTAAAGAACCCCTGACATCATGCTGTGTCCTTGCACTGGAACTCAACTCAGCTTTCACAGACTGAGTTAAGGAGGCAATTCCCAGCTTTGCATTGGTTCAGAAGCTGAGAATGCTGAGAAGAAAAGATGATTGGTGTTGGGAGGGTTTGTCTAGATCCTTTGAAGCTCTGATTTATGAAGGTTCCTTGAGTGAGCTTGACACAGAAGGGAGGGATTTTGTTGTACTTAGTCAACTTAAATATACATACTCTTCTTTTTTTTCTTTTTTCTTTTTTTTTTTTTTTTTTTTTTTTTTCCCCCAGACAGGGAATTTTACCATCTTTTATGGCATTATAAAATGAATGGCAGCATCTAGACCAACCTGGCTTCTGACTCTGAAGCCACCCCATTTTTTATCCCAAAATCTAGGAGTCAGTTGCCTAAGCAGCAGTTACTTCAAGGGTACTTCTGAGCAGACAAAAGAATTCTGAAGTACTGAAAATACTTAAGCCTTAAGCATGAAATAATAAAATTGATCACCCTCCATTTTTTTATTGTTTCACAAAAAGATTAAGGTATTTTATGAATTGTGTATCTCCTTAGTCTCAAAATTGGAATTAGTGTTGGTTTTATTTTAATTTTATTCTAACAGGCCCAAATAGAAGAAAAATAATGATTTGTTTAGCAGTGTTTGTGTTACTGGACTTACTAGTTCTTAGGACCTTGCCTCACAGCTTTTTCACTTTATGAAACCAGTCTAATGGAAAGTAGGAATCGATTGATAGAACTGAAGCAACATTCAGTCATTACCTTGTTTCCTTTAGGACACACTAAAATGAAGGAATCCTATGTAATAAATCTCTAATGTAGATTAGACCATATGTTGTAGTAAAACAAGGTACTTTAATGTTCAAATTAATCATTAATGAAATCTATGGTACTTTTCAGTTTAGTCACTGATTAATATCTACAGAATAAAATCAAAAAGTTCATAAAAGACTAACCACTGCCTAATATCAAGACATGCTGAAAGCATAAGAAAATTATTTTTTTCTTAAACTAAAGTTTGATATCTGCAAACTATACCTTCGCCTTTCTACTCTCTACCTCAATTTTCTTTCTGTACTGTTGACTACGTGCTTTGGACAAGCTAACATGGATGGGAAGGTGAAGTGGCATGAAACATACAAGAATGTAAGGCTTGTTTCCATCTTTGTCCCAGGTAGCCTGTCCTGTTAGTAATACAGTGTTATGAGTGCTTGTGTTGTCTAGCTTAGGATTTATGGTGATGTCTGTATTGTTAAGCATAGATTGTAGGCCCTTTGATCTGTTTCATATGAGGATGAAAGTTAGAAACTCACTCTGAAAACCAGTGAATTTTACAGAGCTTGAAAATATTATCTAAGAGTTCCCTAAAGGATCAGAAGTCTTGTTGTCAAGGGAAAAAGTGACTTGAGCCTCCTTTTGCTTCTCTGACCTTCAAACAGTTATGGTCCAGGACTGTCAGAGAGCTCAGGGTTAGTCGCACAGCAGCTTTGTCAGTCTGTCTTTTGTAACCCTCCTCATTCTTCCTTCCTTTCCATCCTGGTAAACTTGCTGTTGCCCCATGGGGAGGAATAACTGTGTATTTAAACTGCATAAAAGTATTAAATGTAGAAGTAAGTAGTGCTAGTACTATGGTAGAACATTAATTTTCTACAGGACCTTCAGTTTTCCTCCTTAAATGTTTTTTAAAAAATTATTTATTTCTGCTGGTTATAAAAGGATGGCTTGGTATTTATTATTGTAAATAGGCTATTTTATAAATTTCCCTTGAATCAAGGCAAATTGCTTGTTGCAATTGACTTACTGTAATTTGAACACCAATGTTTACTTCTAGGAGAATCTGATCTCAATGGAGCAATAACAGAAGCAGGGAAAACTTATGAAGAAATTGCCAGTCTTGTAGCAGATCAGGTAGGAATATTATAAATGCAATGGCATAGTGTGTACAGACATATCACCTATTTGGATTACTTCTGACTTTTCTTTTTTCCTCTTCGATTAAAATATAGCTGCTACTGCTATAGACCAATTAAATGAAATTGCTTTTAACAATTTAAAATGCATTTTCATCTTCTTTCCTACGCTGTGTCAGCTCAGGGGGAATGTGATGAGGGAGCATTTCTGTTGGTCAGAAAACCCATGTTCTGGTTTCTAAAATACTAAAATGATTGTTTGCTCTTTAAATGGGCTCATTTTCTGATGTCTGTGAACTGTCTCCATTACTGATACAAAAGAATTACATTTAATCAAGGACAGAGTTTCTGCCTTCCCTCTGCATTCCCCAAATGTCTACAGGATCCAGATTTTGCTGTTGCTCCATATGGGGGAATACCTGTGTATGACACCTGTTCCATTGCCTTGACATGCAGTTGCCTGCTTCAGTAAAAATGTGGCTTAAATAAACCTTGATTGGTATTCAAGACATACACTGATGTTTAGCACGTTACACTTAAAGTCTCCGAAATGCAGATCCACTTTATCTCAAGGTTGAATCTGAAAGTTCTTAAAACACCTTTCCTCACTGACAGCTAAGGAAATGCACCTGTGCATGTACATACTTGTATATGTAATGAGAGACTGTACTGGAAACTCTTCTTGGGTGAAAACTTAAGGCAAAAACCCCTCATTTCATAAGCTAGTGTTAAATGAAACAAAGAACAGAGGCACCTGCACAATGATACACACTGCCTTGCTCTAAAAACTTACATTTTTTAAAAAAACCTTTGCATATATGAAAAACTTGCATAAACAATTAATATTTTGGTTTGGGTTTTTTCAATTGTTTCCTTCCCTGTTTTCCCCTTTGCCCTTTCTTGGCATCATAGTTTCTTTTCTGTGATGTTAATTTGCCACAGATACTTGACTAACACTTATGCTTTGTTTGTTAGCCAAAGAAAGATCTTCACTTTTTGATGGAAACAAATCATGAATATAAGGGATTTCTTGGTTGCTTCCCCGACATCATAGCAGCTCATAAGGTATGTGAAGAGCCTTTCTTTTTAAGGGCTGGGCAGTGGGGACGGCAGCAAAAGTAGTGGCATCATACCCTGCATGTGTGCAGCAGCCTGTCCCCTGCTGCTGAAACACTGGAAGTTTCTGTGAAACTGCTATGTTGATTTTTGAAAGAAGAAGTACTTAGAGGGAAGGAAAGCTAGAATTTCATGACTTTCTGCTAGTGGAGCAATAGAAAGTTCATGATTTTCTTCAGGTTAACTTCATGTCCCAGTGGAGTGAATAGCAGGAGTGTAGATTTGTTAAATTTGAGCCTTATGTGATAGCTAATAATAAAACCATACGAGTATTGTAGGAAAACTTGTGTACACTTGCATGGCTGGCTTGCTGATATGTGAGAAATAATCATGCACTGTGTAGAAGTTTCATTAATATCAAAAACCAGAGACCAGAGCTAAGCTCTAATATTTCTGGGGGGAAGAAAAAAACAAAGAAAATACCAGCAACAAAACTCAACCACTTTGTTCTCTGTAATACAAAAGCCATTGTGTATAGTTCTGGATGTTCTGCCTTCTTTTGTTTGGTCATAGAGTTTTCCTTAGGGTCATGTGTCTGCTGCAATGTATTTCAGGAAACTAAGTATTGTGAAGTATTAAAACAAGTGCACAAATATCCGGAGTTGTGGTTTTTTAATCACTTGAGGTGTTAAATGTATAGAACAAGGGCATAAGAACAAACTTCTGAGAGCAACAAAGATAAAAGCATATCAGATTTATGTGTTCTTTCTTCAGGACATTTACAGTCCCTCATCCCACAGAATCATCGGGGGAAAATACCATAAAAGAAGAAGAAATGTTTTTAAAACTTGTAACATAAGCCTACTGCCAAGAGACATGTAAATAGATTCTCTTGCATGTTGTTTGGCACAAATACATTGTGTAGGGGAGGCATATCTTTTTCTGCTTGTTATTTATGTGACTCAAGGATTTTGCTGAGTCAGTGGCTATACACTGCAATGAGTTGTAGTCCCTTGAAAAACAGTTTTATGTTGCCTTATCTTGTAAAATATGCAAATAAGGTTCTACAGGCTTTAGGATGTCAGTTATGTTGGTCATCTGTAATTTGAAACTTGGTCCATTTGTCCTTTTTGTATATATCATTGTGAATTATTGCCTGTATCCAACTCAATTTGCTGATGACTCTGATCATGCCTGTGTTTGAAGTCACTTTTTCCAAGGACTTTTGGAAGCAATAAAGTGAAATAACAAACTTTGGATGAACATATGAGAAGGCAGAATCAATCATTTTGTGTACATATGTGTACTGAATGAAAGCTCAAAATGTAGCCAGTGGCATTTTATATTACTGTGAAGACCCCTAAGTTGATTACTCTTTTAACCTTTCTGCATTTGGTTTCTACAGGGAGCAATAGAAAGGGTGAAGGAAAGTGACAAGTTAGTTGCAACCAGTAAAATAACGCCACAAGACAAACAGAACATGGTGAAACGTGTGAGCACCATGGCTTATGCACTACAAGGTAAAACAAATTTTGAGCTAAATGGCAGTGTTGTAGACCTCTGAAGGACTTGTGTTGAGCAGCATACTTTGAAAGAAAATCTGCTGCTGCCAGGAATAAAACCTGGCCATGGGTTGTTTGTGGGGGCTTTTTTGTGACTTGCTTAGATTTTTTTAAATTGCAGTTATTTTGCCTTCCCCCCCCCTTTTTTTTTTTTTTTAAATCTCATGTCGCTATTGCAAAAGACACATGTTTTGAAGATTCAATTAAAAAACCCAGAACAACTGCCCCAGGCTGATCCTTTGATTTGGAATTGATAATGTCTCAAATTAAACGCATTGACCCTGGTGCAAGAAGCAGGTCATCACGAGCAGAAGTGTTTTTCTGAGTTTTAGTTTAGTCAGACATAATCATTTCCCAGCTGAGATTCATGTCCATTTAGATAAGATCTTTATTTCCTGGAAGTTTTTTGAATGAACTTTTTCCTCTTTAGGTTAGAGGTGTTGTAAATATAAGGTGCAGCACACCACACTAGAAAAACTGGGGAAGTGAGGAGTCAGGGCTCAATCCTGCAGGATATCAAGCCATTAAGTGCATCCTGTTTCTGACTTCAATGAGATTACTCATTGCTGAGGGGGTTGCATCATTTTTAGATGATTTAAAGCCAAGAGTACTCGATATATTATGTGACGAAGTCAGAGCAGCACACAAAATTGGTTTTAAAAACAACCAAGAATTCTCCCCACCCCCTTCTTCTTTGTCACAGTGATGCAAGAGGATTGTGTTTTATGTGTGCTAATTGTGGAAGAGACCTCTAGGATGACTTTTACAGTGTAGAATATTTCTTCTCCTTCCATTGATATCCCAAAATATATTTAACTTCTTTTAGCAATAAGCTGTGATTTGAGATGTAGACATTGCTGTGTTACAGATTCAGTAATACTGTTTCTTTGATATCTATTGAAACAGCCTAAGCCAAGAATGGGTCAGACACTGCTGGTTGTATCTTGTTTTTTTTTTTTTTTTTTTTTTTTGAGCTAAGTATTTACAGCTGGGGCTTACAACTTGATACCCATACCCTTGGAAATCTGAATGTCCTCGCCAAAATTCTGTTGGAAACCCTTCAGGAAGGAACAGTTACCTTAGTAGAAGAAAATCCTGCTTGTATTTTTTATAGAATCTTTGTGCACCTGAGTATTGTAACACAAGAACCTGGCTTTGTCCAGGAAGTGTCCGGGTTGGTGTGTAATTGACCCCCTACCAATCTGACAAACAGTTCCACTATAACTTGAGTGCTGCAGGCAGAACAGGTTGTGGTAGCATGAGAACAGTAACGGTGCTGGCAGGTCTGGACACTGAGCTTGCTGCAGAGTAACTAACTTGAACTGAGTGAAACTGTTCCTAATTATAAATGCTTCTGTTAAATAATTTGTCTCCTGGGTCTGGTTGCAGCTGAGATGAATCACTTCCACAGTAACCGGATCTATGACTACAACAGCGTCATTCGTCTCTATCTGGAGCAGCAGGCACAGTTCTATGAAACGGTAAGGGACAGGGTCTCAGCACTGCTTGCTTGGCATGTACTGTGCTACTGCTTTTATAGGAAATACAGGGATTAATCCATGCTCCCACAGAGCAGATATTTGAAGAATTGCACAAAAAATTGTAAAAGGAATTGTAAAAAAACCTGAAAACTGAAAGAATGAGTTACAATAGTATTTTCCTATAGACACTGTCCTATGTACGTGATTGTTACAATAAACCTAATAGAACTAAAAACCACTGTTCAGAAACCATATTGTTGATAGCGTGACTTCCTCGCTCCCCAACGCCAGTACTAGGGTTACAAAGAATTTTAGTTCTCCAATGTGCATTAAGTAAGGCCTGCTGCACTGAACAGAATGAAACATTTCAACCATCCCTTCTCACTCCCATAGGATGAGTGAGAAGGGAAACTTTTGTGATTTAAAGCCTGATGTATACAAGTGTGGGGCAGGAGAGACAGGAACCTTTCAGGTGACATTAAATATATTAAATCTGAGCAGTCTCCCTACCACTGTAGTTCTAATTTAACAGTGTTCTCATGCATGTATTCCTTGTGATTTTTTTTAAAATAAACCAAGAACAAGTTTTCTAACATGATATGCAGGTAAAACATTTGAGTTTGAATGTGCTGGAACTTGACTTCTATCACTAAAAGGAGTCTCATAAGTAACTGGTGCCCCTTCCCAGCTGTAAAAGTTGCCAGTAGAGCTTCAGAGGTATCTTTAGTGGGTGACAACTGTAGGTCCCCCAACAGGTCACTTTGCTTACTTTCCTTAACACATCTGGTGGGGTTAAGCTTAGGTTTCCCCTTACCTTCTTTCAGCCTCTTGTCCAGCCTGTTTCAGTCCTTCTGGTTGCAGCCTCACCAGTTTTCTTGTGCAAATCCTCTCTCCCCCAGTACATGTTCACATGTGGGGCCATGGCTACCATGAGAACTGTGGGCAGTGCAAAGGAGCTCTGTTCTGGTGTTTCAGCCTTGCTTCAGCAGGGAGGTGGGTTTCCTGGAAAATGTGGCTTTGTTCCTGGAGCTCTATGGTGCAGTGCAGTGCAAGATAAACAGACAGGCAGAATAACAGCCCTGCCTACAATGCTTTCTCCAACACAACTGGAGCAGTGGAAGTTAACAAGGCAAAAAGTGCCTTAACCAAACTAACAAGGCAGAAAGTGTATATATGAGAAGTCTTTATAATGGAATGTTTTGAGAGTTCTGCATACACAAAACCTGCAGTAATGCCTGCAGTGTTTCATCACAAGGGAACACCTAATTTCTTAGCCTGTCATCATATTTCTGCACAGTGTAAAGTGATTACATATTAAATCTCTTCTGTTTCTTTGTTTCAGATTGCACAGAAGCTGAGGCAGGCACTCAGCCGCTTTCCTGTGATGTAGAGAAGGAGTATTCAACAATAAAGAACAACTCCAAAGTGCTTTTCTGATGTGGGGGCAATGCTAATAAAAATTTGTTAGCCTTTGCAAAAAGAAATCCCCCAAAACCCCAAACCAACAAGAATCAGTTGTAAAAAAAGTATTATTTAAAATTTTACTTTATCAGCCTAAATCATACAATAAGGCTCTCCTGTCTTGAAAGCTCTCCCATTTGTATCATTATTTAAATAAAACCAGCTGGGTAATGCTGTCAGTTATAGGGATCTAAATTATCAAACTGGTATGTTGCCATGGATTTCACGAAGACTTGTTTATCAGATGTTCTTCCAAAAACTCTGGATCAACACCAGAGTGACACATTTGTAGCTTTTTTTTTAAGTGGGAAAGCAGACAAACTTGAGAAAATGACTTAATACTCATTATATTCAGTTGAGCTCTCCATTGATTCAGTAACCAGGAGGAATTATATTCATGTATGTTTCTGGCACATGTTTGTGATAATCTCCTGAATGAATGCTTTGTTCTTAAGTTTTGCTTCCCATATGCAGCCATGGCATCCTGCTCCCAGTACGACTTCTGGTAAATATAAATCATTCTTCCCTCTCTTCTTTTTTTCTTGTAACTAAATCTCGTTCTTGTGGTGCACCACCTCAGAGCTTATGTCAGGCTCACTTTTTCACTATGCACTGTGTAAGAAGACAAAGTACAAACTAGGAATGAGCCATTCAGAAAAGTGTGAAAAACAGTTCTCCATACCAGCACTTTGACTCCCCCAATGTTATGCCATAAGGCACTGGTGTTTCTCAGTGCTGTACAGGGCCAGCTTCCCCTCTGACAGTTTGTAGTGTTTCAGCAGAGGGGACACTGCCACATCTAACCCCAGCTAGTAGACATCCCCAAATTCCAACTAAGCTCAGGTCTTCGTGTAGTAGTATGGTGTGCCATTGGTTCAGGTTAACTTTCTGTTGCCTTCTAATGCAAACTCAAAGGTGACAAAAGTACTGAATAACATTGTTAGTTATCACACAAGCTTTGTTCTTTAATCATCATCTTAGACCAAGTGAAGATGTGTCCTCTTCCATACTACTGAAATACCATTTGAGGCCTTGGCTTTTCACAGAATCAAACCAAAAAAGCCACCACCGTGTTCACAATGGGCACCAAGTACAGTAATTCATTTCTTGCCATAGGCAAGCAGGAAACCCAAAATGCAGGTTTTGCTAAAATGTGCCTAAATATATATATATCTTAGTTTAAAAAAAAACCAACTAAAAAAGGCATTTTACCAATAAGCCATTCTAAGTGACGGGTATAGTCTGCTGGTTCAATAGTTGCCTTACTCTGTTTTGCATTGGTGTTACTTTTCTGTGCTAGAAGGAAAATCTGGGTCTGCCTGAATAACCTGAAACCAAACCAAACAAGACAAAGCCTAAGTCTAGATGCTTCTCAGTGTCACGAGTTTTGTTCACCTTTTATAAACCTTGTCTTTTTCTCCTCCCAATTTTAGTTGTTTGCTTCCAAAATTCCATAGTGCAGTGTTGTTTGATACAGCCATTTAAATATGTACAAATTGTAAAGAATGTGTATAAATGTTTTACACCAAATGTAAGATCTGCTTGCATGTAGAAGCAGCTTATATAATAAATTGTTACAATGTGTACAGTAAATTCTGAAATCACTTTTTCAAGCCAGCATTTTTTTAGCATTTGTATATTCACTTTTTGGTAATGAAATCTCTTTGTAACAGACTCTTCATTTAGGAGGGGGAAGGGGGTTCTTTTTACCAATCCTTAAATAGCTCCATATGCACTAAAGTTGAAAGCTCTTTATCTTGAATAGATTGTTTTGGAATCTTAAGTGTAAGCCCTGCATTCCCAGTGCAGGGAAGCAATGACAGCAGCAACTGTGTCAGATACAACATTTTGGCAAAAAAAGAAAAAAAAAAAAGAAAAATTGTTTAAAGATTTCTAGTAAAATGAAGTTAAACTGATAATAAATATTTATGTATATCCACCAGACTATTTTATCTTTTTCTTTGAAATCATCGCATTGGTTTTTAATGGGGTGAATGCAGTATGAGGCAAATCCTGCCTGTAGCTTTTCACCAGCTTACACACGGGCCAGCTGAGGAATAAGGAAGCATCCATGTGTCTTCCATAAAGCAGGCATCCCAACTGGATGGTATAATAGTGCTAGTGACTGCAAACCAGCAAAGGCTATGCATATGTTGTAAGCTTTCTTTATTCAGGTCAGTCCAGCTCGTGGTTGATGGAACCCTCCTGACTGCAAATAAGTAGTAGAGCACAGTGCTACTGTGTATTCCTGGCTTTGTGTCAGCATGGTGTTGACCCAGAATAGAAATTCGATTGTCTTTGATATTTGTTTTTTAAATTAGACATGAATAATGGCATAGTTTAATTGCATGAGTTGGGGGCAACAGAAGATGTGCACACTAAAGATGTAGCCGTAAAACAGAAATAGCAGGTTAGTGCAAGACTTGAGCAGTGCTCTCCTGTGTTTTGTTTGTCATAGCTGAATTAGTGTCTGCTGCACCAACAAGCCTTTCTACTGTTTCCTGGCTTATGTTTTCCTTCCAGGGAGATCCAAACACTGGCATTAGCCCAGTGACTTCATAAAAGACATCAACTGCCCAAGCTGTTTGGTTTAACTTTATACTTTAATTGCTTATTCCGTTACTCCAACTACATCCATTTTTTAAAAATAAAAACGTAGCTGTACAGAGAGGAAGGCTACCTGCAGTTCTTGTTTGCAGTTAATCCAACGTGGGATTGCAGCAGCAGACTTTGTTATAGGGTGTGGTTTTGGAGGTGTACTGTTGATGCAATTAGAGAGTTCTTCAGTAAATCCTAACTTTACATGAGTATGGAAATTTTTACACTCAAGCAATTCCTCTTTTCTGTGACAAGATAATTGAGAAAGTACTACCATAACACACATTTGATCCTAATTAAATAATACATCAATTTTACTGCTACCAAAATGAGTCTAGTTCAGGCTCTTAGAAGGAATTCAGACTAACAGCCTTGTAAAGAAAACTCTCACAAAGGAAGAGATGCATCTCTTGTGCTGTGGCTTAGTTTGACATACACCAGACACTGCCAGTCTGGATTGGCCAAAACTATCCCTTCACAGCCTTGGGATGTGCAGTCCAGCAGCAAGGAAAGCATTTGCTGGGAAAGTGTCCTGCTTCTGCTGCTTCTGCCTCTCAGAGGGCTTCCCACTAAGACGTGAGCATGCACCAGGCAGAGGCCAGTTAGTTCACAAGGGGCAGGCAGGTCTTTGGTCAGTTGTTTTTTTCACATACTTTCCTATAACTCTTCTGATAAAATTAGTGCTAATACCTCAGGTGACCACTTGAGCAGAAAAACCCCTTTTTTCTACCTAAACAACCCTAACAAAAACAACCTTATAGAATTAGAAATATATTGACTGGCTGGTGACCAATCCACCCATGTTGTCACGTGGCAATGTCAGTTACACCCATACTGTTTGAAAGAACATCTGAGTCACAAACTTGGATTAGCTGTTTTCTCCCTTTTTTTTTCCCCTCTCATGGCTCTTTGCACATGAGTTGTGAGTCTGAGATCTTTGCAGTATCTTTGGCATACTGAATTTAAACTGCCTTAATTTCCTTGTCTTATAAAGAATGTGTTTGCCTAGTTTTAATCTTCTGGGCCTTTTAATCTTTCCTGATTGGCCAGATTTTCTTAAACTAACCTGTATTTTTTGCGTTCCTTCAGATTCCAGCTAGTATTCTTACTGCCTTCCTGCTGAACTCTGAGTTCTTCTCATCTACAGGGTTAAAAGCTGTTTGCTTCACAGTAGGATTTATTCGTTTCTTTGAACTGATCCTGTCTATCTGAAGCCAGCTTTCTCATTTTTAATAAATATCTTTCTTCTTTGTTCTTCCCTTATTCTAACCTGTGGCTGTATTCTGTTAAAATACGTATTTGTATGTCACGGTTTTCTGTCAGGGCTGAAGCAAGACTGAGTGTAATACTTATTATTTTCTGTTAACAACAAACTTCTGCTACCCTTACTTTTCCCTTTATACCTACCATCTCCAACAACTATTCATTTTTAAAACATATTTGCTAGTAAACTGGTCATAGCACACATTTGTCAATTCAAGGTCACTTTTAATTCACATTGCCTTCTGTTGCAATTAAATCTCAGTAGATCAAAATCTAAAATTGTTGCTCTTCACTGCTTTTTAGTCTTGGGAAATGTCATTCCCAAAAAACCCAAATATTTGATGAACTGCTTTCCTAAAAAGTATGTAATTTAAAGATGTATTTAAGTTGCTAGCTCCAAGAAGTTTCTTAGAGGTTATCTTGGAAGAATAACAAACATTAGGATTTTAAAAATAACAGAAGATATAGAAAGATTGTGGGAACTTTTTAAAAGACAGTATTATGTGGTTTGGTTTCTTTTGAATTGTATTTTAGTTATTTGACCTTAGTTATTGACCTGTCCCTATTAAATTGCTTGTCAGAGCATCCTCCCACACCCACCTGTGTGATTATATGATGCCTTAATGACTAATGATTCAGTCACCCACAGGAGATGCAAAAATAGTGGGACAGCAGACTGAAGTTCATAGAATGAGGATTGTAAAGAACGTGCTCTCTTCCTTTTGATACCAAAGGAGAGGGTAAAGGGGTTGAAAACAGGGCAGTAATAAACTGGAAGACAAGACAAGCCGTTTATTTGTGACCATTTATAACAGCACATCTGAAGAAAATTGGTCTGTTAAAAACAAACAAACAAAAACAGTTGAATCTGAAACATCTGCTGACATTTCTTAAAGTCCCTTAAAATTCTTATGTGAGAATCCAAACTTTGTGTTTGGTTGGGGTTTTTAAACATGTCACTATAATGTCCAATAACAAGCTGGAAACAAAGCCCGAAATGAGTGACGCTATTTATCTAGATTTTATTATTTGTAATCAAATTCTTTCCAAGCCAGACACAGAATCTTGTCAAGTTTGGTGTATCCAGTAACTCATCAAGTTAAACTCTTGTGAAAGGAAAAGCTGCCTCAAAAGTAAGGGCCAAACAGGGGTGAGGGTCATTTTTCTAACTGTTGACTAGTTTCTGACTAGTTGAGTTGTATTTTTAAGGTCAGTAAAAAGATTCTGTTTAAAAATTCAACAGCTGGGGCAGAAGTGAAAACTTAAACATAGCATCTGTTGCAATATAGTAGCAAAATATAAACCAGGCTGCTTACTCCTGGGATGGATTTGCTGAGCTTGACACACTACCCCAGAAGATTCCCATCTGACTGCACTCACCAGGACTGCACCATTCCAGAGTGGTTATGCCAGCAGAGAAAACTGAGGAGTAAGAAAACTCTTCATGTGGCTTCTCAGTTTAAGCAGTGACACTTTTCTACCTGGTTACAAATTGGACCTACCAAACTTAAAGCAAGGACTTTTTTCCAAAGCTTTGGGAAAGAGGTAGGTCTAGAACACTGTTGCCCTGATTCTTTAGCCTTCTGATGACTGTTTACATATTTCTAGTGGAGTCTCTCACTAATGTAACATAAACAAGTAGATTGTTTTCATACCAGTCTGTGATGGACTGGTGAACTGACCACTGGGGTCAGAAAGGTGTTCCTCTCATCTACCAATCCTTGATCAAACTCCAAATCCTATTTAAATCCCAAATAACAATAAACTCTCTCTGCTCACCTCTGAACACCTCTGAGTGTGTTCTTTCGTGTCCCTACCAGTGACAGAACACTTCTTCCCTACTTAGAGCATGTTTATGCTTGTTTGGCAAAAGGTAAACGTTACTGGGATAACAACTTGTGCCAGTCTATCTACTGCTTACAACCGAAGTCTTAATGCTTGGCAGAAAGGAAACAACATCCTAAAAAGCCTCACAAACAAATAAGCCCACAAGGCAACTGTTTATGAAAGTCTTCCAAATTTAAACCAAATTCACAATCAGTAAGAGGAGGTTGCTATCCACAGACTGCTATGCTACAAAAGGAGTCTGCAGGATGGCTGCAGGATTTGGGATCTATTCGAGTGTGCTGTAAAATTATCACTGGAAAAGAGCAACTTGCAGGGACTGCTCCCTAGAGTAAGACTGGAGTTCAGAAAAGTTGTTTGTAGGTGCTGTCTGGCACAGCCCCCTTCTGAGCCAGGAGTTCCTATTGTAATTATCTAGTGTTAGAATCTAATAAAAGTGACTAGTGGTCTTAAGTCATTTTTGAATAGTAAAATAAAACAGCCCTTTCTGAAGGGGATTTTTTGTCATATGTTAAAAACCCAAAACCCAGCCCACAAATAAACATTGTATTGGGTGTTCACAAGGGAACTGGAGCAGACACCTGCAGCTGCACCCAGGCTCTGGGCTGTTTCTCACTGCTGTGGAGCCAGAGAACAGGAATCAGCTCAGGTCCACTGCTGAGCCCTGCCTGGGTCCAGGGGTCTGTGTGGCACACAGGTCTGGTGATGGACTCTGCAGCATGGAGGAAGACAGGACAGATGTGCCACTGTCACTGTCTGGTTCTGTCTCAGCCCCAGGATGAAATGACACCTCAGCAGATCCTCTGCAGCCAGCTAAGATCTTACAAAGCAGAGTGGTTCTGCCCTGTGCTTTGCCAAAGAGGCTGTGCTAGACAGAGAGAAGGTGGTGAGTGTGAGTGTTGCTGACTTCTGCCATGGTAAGGAAACATTCTGAGAAATCTGTCTCAGGATACCTTAGATTTTTCTCCTATGGGATTCCAGCCACCACTAAGTTAAACTCAATAGCCAGTGTTAGGCTATTCAAGTGCAGATAAACAAAAAGTAATGTAATTACCCTTCCCAACAAGTACAAATGTGCCTCTTAAAGCAACAGATTGCTTAAAAGTAGTCATAAAGACTTCTCTGTAATGTGTTGTATCCTGACTCATCCATTGTGAGCAGCACCTTCTAGAATTAAACTGAAAATAGTTAATCTGACTTCCCAGAGGCATTTCTAAACTCACATAGCATCTCTGCTTTTATTCAGGCATACTATGAACTCTGTGCATCAGTGTTTCCATGTGGAAAGGATCTGCACTGGTTCTGGCCCTTCCATGTAGCTTGCAATAGATCTCCTAGACCGGACAAAGTCTATTTCAGATTTCTGGAATAAGTAAAGAGAGAATTCTGCTGAACTCCCACCAAAATATGCAGGGAACATTATTCAATATAGCTACTCTGTAAGAGCAGCACAGGAAATCTGTCACTGCACCCACCTTTTTAAAAGACATGGGAAGTAATTGCAATAGCTCTATGCATCAGGGTCACTAATTACAGAATCTAACCGTCAGTGGACCAACTGGGCAAAAAGCATCAGAGAATGAAGCAGGGGGAGGGACAGAGAAGAGGAAGGGTAACGGGAAGGCAGCAAGAAAGGCAATCCAAAGAGCTACTGAAGTAAAGGTAACAACAACAGCAGCAAACAGACATTGCACAAGGTGAATCATAGTGGATGGGGTCTGTGACAGAAGAAGGGCTCTTACTCTTGACTTCAGAGGGATGACATGAGCACTGGTGTCATGCTCCAGCTTTCCCTTCCCTCCAAAGTTAGTTTTACATGGCCCAGTAATTCTCACATCCCAGGAGCTGGCTTTCTCCCAAACCCACAGCTTTGCTGAGCTTTTCCAGCCACACCCACATAAGGTCTTTCCACTCCACACCGCCAGGCTGCTGAGATTAATTTTGGCCTGCCCCCACTCTGTGCTCACCCCTTCCCTTTCCCACACACACCAGCATTCCCGGGTCGCTGGTACTACTGGGGTGCCTGTAATGGTGGCTGAAAGTGAGGAAATGTCCTAGGAACTGAGTGCAGCCTATAGGGAAAGATGGTTTCTCACCTCCCTTTCACCCAGGTAACTTTTGAGATAAACACATACACACACACATATTTGGAGCAGGAAAAAAACCAAGAATAGTAGCCTGCAAATGAGTTTACTGTAATTCCTGCAACTTCCAACCAGCTGGGCCGGCGAGCCCTAGCCTAGCCTACTCACCTATGTGGAAGAACCATTTTTGTTACATGTACCATGACCCATTCCCACGCTAACAGGGATTGCATGAGATCTACAGGCATAGTGAAATCTAAACCACCTGCAACCTGGGGTGGCAATGCATCATTCCAGTCAACCTCAGACTCCCATAATGATTTATTTGTTAATAGTGAATGTGGCATGAGTTAGAAGGACAGGCAATTCTTTCTGTAAAAGCAATACAAAAATCTTGTTTTAGTGAAGCAGAACGGCACACCTAAATAAACAAGTTCAAATTGTCAAAAAACAAACACTGACTAGAAAGCCTGATTATGTTTACTTGCACATACACATAGTCTGTGGATTTGATTGATGCATTAGGAATAATGTACCAAAAAACCAAAATGTTTGTTCAAGTAACTTTGAACCTTGGTGTTCCCTCAGTTCTTCTCTTTTCTGGTCTGTTCCCCTCATTCACACACTGTGCTTTGTCAGCTACCCCTTTACAGCAGAACTGAGAGATAACACCTCGTTCTACAGTCCTCCTTTCCGTGCAAGAAAAACATATGCTATTCACTCTGCCTTCATCATAAATGGGGCTGTGAAATAGCTTGACTCCTTAGCCAGTTTGCTCTATTTTACCGTTTTAGTTTTGCTTTAACCTTCTCTAGCTCAACGCTGGCGGTATAACTGAGGAACTACCTTAACTACTCTGATTTGAGCTAGCTCATATTCCCTGTCTTTTCAAACTATTCAGTCTAAGTTATCTTGCCATAAAGCTGCCAAGAAGCAGCAGAACACCTGAGATTTATTGCCCAATGCCATTTAATCTTTACAAAAAGCAATTGAAAAAAACCCAAGCCCCCAGTCTCACAGGTAAATATGTTTTCTTCCTTTATAGGAATGTGTTATTACACTGCCTATTGCTCCCCTTGCTCTTTGGTCTGAAACCCCTCCTAAATCTGAAAATTAATGGACAGGGCTTTCTAAAGCATGGGGAGGCGTAATACCACAAAGCATCTGTTTATAAAATGAAAAGAAAGAATCCTAACTTCATATTAAAAGCACCACATATGCTGTACTGGAAACAACTCAAATGGAAAAAATGTTGAACATTTGCTCACAGAAGAGTGAATTGGTGCATGCAAGACATTTTGTGTTCCCTTTAGACAGTGACTGAATTACTCTTTTTGCTATGTGGGTTAGTATCTGGCATACAAGCAGTAGTCCATTATCAAAGGCATGAACTAGAAATTCTGTATCTTAAGAAAGATGCAGCAAACAAATCCCAAACCTTAAACCTGAGGAATGTTTCCAATTGAATTTTGATGTACCAACTGGGATTCTGGATTGTATTTCAGATTTTGGAGAAATTAACCTACTCGTTCCAGAGATGTCGGGCTTTTCTCAGTAGTTGTAGGATGATGGTACTGGTTGTGAAGTGGCTGATTTGATTGTATTAAAGAGGTGTTCTCCAAATAGAAAACTATTTAAACCCTTTTTTTTTTTCATTCAAATACTTGAATAAGTCTGAAACTTTTAAATAGACAGGTTGTGCCCAACATTCACTTTTTTCACCAAAAAAAAAAAAATTCCTTAGTTTTACTTTAGCTTTGTGTTTTATATGCAAGAAAAAAACCAGAACTGGAATGTGAGAGAACTTTAAGATCTGAGCCTCCATTGGGTTTATATATACATTTCTGTTAACACAGAACACGTGCTCATCTAATTAACAAAATCCTGTTATGAAATACTACAACTGTAAATAACCAGTACTGGACATAAACTCAGTTAACATGTCCTATTATGTTCAATCAACTCCCACAGAAAATTCATAAAAGATACTCTCCCTTGAACGTCTGATCCCACTGAGAGCAAACTAGAGTTCAATAAGCTTTAAATGAATTAATATTAATTAGTTATGAAGTGAACATGAAAATGCCATTCTCTTTGCCCTCTCTTCCCATCCCCCCCATTTCTAAATGCTTCATTATAGGTCTCATCTACCCTGTGTGCTTCTTTTTTTTTTTTTTTTTCAAGTATAGTCTGTGTTACCCAACAGGACAAAATAACTAAAGATTTTTATTCTAATAGAAGTCTTTAACAAATGAATCATAGTAAGAGGGATCAAAAGTTAACATTTTCTTCAATAAATAGAGCACACCATCAAAATTACCCAGAAACATATGAAGTCTTGCTGTCACTTGCCTGACTGTATTTTGTCCTTGACTTCCCTGATTTTTGTATGATTTGGTTACTCTAAAAATACAAGGGTGGGTCTCATTATTTTAAATTATTTCATTTTCAGGTCCATTGTCTGAATCATAATCAGCTTTCTGTTGTGTTATTGCATTGTCCACTCTTGTATTCATCTGTTTCTCTCTGACTAGTTACATCTAAACAGACAATGAAACTTAGGGGTTCTGAACAACCATGAAAACTCTTTTTTCTTCTTACAGATACCGAGCATCAATAGTTAAATTCTTATGTAAGAATGAAGTTAGGAATCACTTTGTAGCAGGGAGTCCCCCCCAGTAGTCCAGTGTCACACCATCTGTGACAATGATGGCCACTGCGTACTGCTGAAATGCCATAACTGGCATTCTGGGATTGCCTCTTCCTGAAGTTTTCTTCATAGCTGATTCATGGACAAAAGGAAGGTGTTTCTTTTGCCTCATCAAATCCATATCCCTGGATATGGGGTAATCAATAAAATCTGCTTTCACTGTTGATACACAAGAGAGGTGTGCACAATTTTTGATGGTGAGGCATGGCCTCACTGAGGAAAAACTGCCAACATATTTGCTGCAGCTCTTCCTGTGCAGATATTAAGCAGCCCACTTTCAATTCAAATTTTCTACTTTATTAAACATTTCGTTTTTCCAGTCAGGAGTTCCAGAAAATGAGGCAAGGAGCAGTGGAAAACTCTGTGGCTTCCTAGTCCTTTGAACATGAGAAAGGGATACCTACAACTAATCATAAGCAATGTCAGTCTGGAAGAAAAACTAAAAATTTTATCTGGTTGTCTAGTCACTATTACTGCCTAAATAAACGCCATCTGACTAATGCTGCTCTTCTGCACATAGTTTTGGGATGAAGAATGTTAAGCTTTAAAACAGCTGCTGTTACTGAAAATAGTCTCTTAATAAGAAAAGGTTAGTGGCTGTGAATGCAGCCGGTCTGGCCCTCTAGAGAGACCTCGTTCACTTAGCACACACAGAGTTAAAGTATAGGTGGAGGAGGACGCCAGAAATTCCACTGACCTCCCAGCAACACAGTTTGTCATCAGCAGCATTCCCAAAACTTAGCACTCCACCAGAGCATCATTCAGCCACTTCTGGTACACCTTCAGAGCTTGAATTCACAGCCCAGTCTTCTGCCAATCCGGAGCTACAGCCTGCAGCCAGATAGACCCTGACTCCGTCTGAGCCTAAAGCTAGTTTGCTTCCAGTCCAACCACCTTGAGCAGCCAAACCTGCACTATTTATTCACTTGAGAAGGAAGTTTATTCACCCAAGCAAGGAGCTGCAAGATTTCGGCTACTGATATACTTAAAGTCAGGGATATGTTTAGCTCCTGCTGAACCAGAAGCTCAGGTGTGAGCCCACGCACCCACCCTCCCCCTTCCAAACAATTGGTTAAAGAGTAATATGATACAGATTAATTAGCATTAAAAGTTTATTTTTCCTCTTGTAAGGATAACAGACCCCAATGGCAAGAAATAAGGGGAGCTTGTCAGGAAGGGTTATAAACAGGAGCAGAAATTTGAAAATACTATCGCTAGCTGAAGCAAAGAAAATGTCTCTGAATCACTCCTCTTACACTCATGGCAAGGTCAAACGCTCTTTGTCAAAATCTAAACAAAGCACACATTTATCACTCACGTTTCTCATGCTTTTCAGTTATTTTTGAGGAAATGCAGTTGATGTTGGTGAGTGAGTAAGAGTGACCAGTTCAAAATATATTGACTGTCTGTAACAAAATACCAGATGTCTTTTGCACACAAACTTCTTTACTAGGCCAGGAGAAGTGTAACCAAGTAGAATAGAAAGCTCTTCTCTCAATTTCACAGACAGTGTAAGAGGTGACATTAAAACCCCACAGTTACTTTCAGAGCAACATTTTGAGCACTTAATCCTAAAGGTTATAAATGCTTCTCTGTATCAAATTCAGCTGTGAATAGCATTCATTCTAATGTTAAGTAGAAAATGTGGAAACATCATAGAAGTTTTTGCATATTAGTAGCAGTTACTTGTTTTGATTGCCATGTACAGGAAAAAACATGCTGAGATATTTCCCCTATTTCTTCTTTACTTGCTAGTCAAAAGTTTGTCATAAAAGGCAAAACCCAAACTGTTTTCAACGACCTTGTAAGCACACACATTTCCTGAGGAATTTGTGACCACTGAGGCTATGTGCAAGTGGCCAAAAATCCTGAGGAAATGCCGTCATAAGTAAACTTAACCACAGAGCTTCAAAAAGTTACTGGAAAAGTTATTTCAGTAGCATAATATTGGACAAAGAAAAGTATACTATGTTTGCTTCTAAAGTATATCACCAAAGGTTTTTGTGGAGCCCCAGACTGCAAAGTTCACTCAATAGTACATAAAGACAGACAAGTAATACTACAGGGACACCCATCCTCTACCCCAAAGTCTAGGATATGGGGTTCACACAGCTATTCCAGACAGAGCAGACAGCTAAGCCAAATACTCCTTGCTCTATCCAGTTCTTCTAAACTCTGTTTTGCAACATCCCTGTTCTTCTTCAGGAGGTCTTTAGACAAACAACAAAGCCACCTGCTAAGATCAGCATGCAGGATTCTTTTTCAGGGAGGCATTTATCGGGACCCTGGAAACATCCATTACCAGAAGGACCTAGGAGCAGGAGTCATTATAATGCATAGCAATGCTTCCAAGGTAAACAAGGGGCTGAGGAGGAGAAGGGATTGGAAATTCAAAGCAAATGGAGTGCCTTTGAAAAAGACAGAAGTGTTCAGAAATGACACTGAGGTGATTTCTACCACTGAGGTAACAGCTGAATGCTTAAAAATCTGCATAAACACAGTGTGGACATTGTCTTCAACACAATTTATGCCAAAGGTGAGTTAACAGGAACTGAACTTGATTTAGTAGCTGAAGGTTGCGACCACCTACCATGGAGACTGCCCCTAACATACCATTGCTGCAATTTTGTTTGAACTGCATTTCACATAGTTCCACAGTCAGCAAACATCAGACCTTAAGGATCCCCCCCTTCTGATACAGAGAGAGAAGGATCTCCCTGCCCCAATGAAGACAGTAGCTGGAAAAGGAGTTGGAAAGAGAAAAGATAAGCAAAGGGACACTGCTGCAGACAAGAGATATTCCACCCTCCAAAACAGTCCTGCTACTCCACGCATGCAGAATAGGAAAGAGAGCCCACCTACCTGTTGCTTCTCCCAGCTGAAGGCTGCAGGTGCAGCAGCAGATCACCTCCCACTTTTTAGCTGTGGGAACATTCAGAAAGCAATGCAAAGTATCTGCGACCACTCAAAGGTAGAAAGAGTGATAACTAATGATGGGTGAAGACAGGCAAAGAAGCTAAGATGGTGAAATTGACAAGGCAGGAGATTAAAAGGAAGGAAAACTCCACAGAGAAAGGATGAAATGAAAAATTGCTGAGGAGGTAATGAGGGTGTATGGCCTGGGTGGAAACAAGTGCTGTGCACAAGGGAATGGGTTCACCTGAGGGACCCCTCAAATGACTGCAGGGATTAATGCTTCCATGATACTCACATACATGAGGACCTGAGCAAGACAGCTGAACTCCAAATGTCTGCTAAAGATGATCTGTCAATCTCAACACTTTCCCTTAACAATGGACTTCCATGCATTGAAACACAGACTGGTCAGATGAATAAATCTTATCAAAAGAACACTTTTGCACACATCCCAAATCTATCGAGGAAGGTTCCTATATGAGCCCTAAATTTGGATGTCATTCTTTGTGAAGGAGGTTTGTAAAACCAATGGTTTTATTTACCGCTACTCTTCACCATTTTCTGATTGTTGCTTTCTCAGGCTTGTGTTTCTAATGCAAAGCCTAAATAACTGACTTACTGCTTTTTGAGTGGATGTACTGCATGCAACTGGAGCACACTGAAGAGATCTGTTCATAAAATTTATTTGTAACAGGTTAGAACAGACTCAATCAGAGAGCCACCTATGAAGCAGTGCTTTATCATACACACTGCTAAAGGTTTCCAGTTTGCCACCTTCATCTGGGTTCTCCTCTCATATCCTTATCCCCTCATAATAATTTGAGGTGCTAAAAAAACACTATCCCAGGTACACCAATCCTTTCTTCAGTATTTTACCCAACAAATCGGACAGTAAAGTTTTTAATAACGATCCTAAATTGTGTGTTCTTGGAATTTGCAGTGAAAAGAACTAACGAAAAAAATTACTAAGGAGTTAAAACAGGCTATAGAGAGGGACATACTCCTGTCCTCCCAGTGAGAGTTTGCTCTCATGATGGAGTTTAAATGGGACTATGAAGAATTATTCCTCAAAGGCAAAGATATGAACGTGCACACACACACACACCTCCCCCCCCCCCCAAAAAAAAAGTAAAAAAAAAAGTGAATAATTTTTGCTGCTATTTTTAAACACAGAAGTGTATGATCCAGGGCAACTTTTTGAAGTAATGTGATACAATTCTCTTGGGCAGCACTGATCAAGTGATACTTTAAGAATTTCATCTCAAATAAGCACTTTTCTCTAGGGAAAGAGTGAAAGATGTCAAAGACAGAAACCGATTTTTGGCCTGCCATTCACATCAGGTAGCTGTTAGAAAAGCATTTCTTTTCTGTTTAAAATTGAGCATGGTTTATCTATGTTCTCACAACCTCTAAAACTCCCAAACCTTGAGTTATGTGCTGTCTTGCTTTTTTCATCCTGGTCACTTAACTTCTACAGTTTCTGGGTCATTTGTTTAACTTTACACAGTACCTTTAATCTCACCCTACATACTATAACCAAAGTTTAGGATCGGGGGGGAAAAAAAGCCAATCCCAAACACCAATCCCACTTTCCATACCAGATACTTTCAAAATGCTTTTTTAAGGAGGCACCATAAACAAACGTAAAATCAATCTCCTTTTTGAATTACTGCTGGTTATAAAATAAATAAGCCAGATGTGTGGGATAGAAAGACAGTACCTCCTTTTCAGTTTGTTTCCATTATGTTCAAAGCAGGAAGGGACTGTGACATTGCACTTGGTAGCGCAGCGTCATGACTGACGTGCTCAACCTTCATGTGAGACAACAATAACCGATGGTAGTTTGGGCATTTTGAATTTCGCACTTTTCTCTGCATCTTGATTCGTGATGCTAAAAAATTAAATTCTGCTTGGTTTACCCCTGTATGAAGAGGACTACATTTTCTGCTAGAGGTTACAGCGAGTTTTTCTCTCATGCGAACACATTGGCGTACCTGTGCCTACATCCTCAATCCACACCTGCAGGGTGAACTCCGGGGGAAAAAAGCACTCACCCTACACAGACTCACCAGGGAATTGCGATGGGAACCCTGCAGCAGCAGAACACGTGCACTGCGCCTTTCCCTGAAACTCTATCCCGCGGGACAGCGCACAGTCGGAAAGCAGCCCCGAGGGGAGCTCCCTGCCAGCGGGGCGCGGCGCCGGGAGCCCGGGCGGCCGCTCCCGCAGGAAGCGGGAGGGAACGCGGCTTCTCCTCGGGCAGCAGCGGCAGCAGCCACGCCGGCCGAGGAACAACTCCGGCGCCTCAGGGCGCTGCCGGGGCCGCCCGCGCTCCCGGCGGCTCGACGGCGACCTTCGCCACCCGCGGGGGTGGGGAGCGGCACCGCCGGGCCGGGGCAAGCCGAGTCGGGAACGGCCGGGCCGGGAACAGCCCGGCCGGGCCGGGGCCCACAGCGCTGCCGGGTTCGGCGGCACGGCCGCCGCTCCTCCCCTCACCCGCGGGCAGGGCGGGGGCAGCGCCCCGCCGGCGGCTTCTACCTGTCCCGGAGGAGGAGGAGCCGGAGCCTCGGAGCCAGAGGGACAAAGTTGACTCTGGAAAGTTTACCGCGGGTGGGAAGAGAAGGGCGGAGAGCAAAGGGGAAGGTCGCTCCCGCCCCGCCGGCCGCAGCCGGGGCTCCCCGAGGAGGCGGACGCAGCGGCGGGTCCGCCCGCGGGGGACGCTCCGCTTCCTTCGCCCTGCGCTGGGCGCCCCCGCAGCGGAGGCACTCGGAGGCCTGCCGAGGTGACCGGAGAGCGGCAGCGGGGCACGGCCGCCCTCCCGGCCCGCCTCCCTGGGAGAAGCGGCCGGGACCGGGGCCGAGCGCCCTGAGGAGCTCCCGCGGGGTTGCTGGCGGCCCCCGAGCGCCGCGCCGTGCGCCCGACGAGAAGGAAGCTCCTTCGCCTCCACCGAGACCCCTGCGCCCTCCTCCCCGCGGCCGGCGGCTCCCATGGCTCTGAGCAAAGGGCTGCGGCTGCTCTGGAAGCAGGAGCCGGGGCCGAGCGCCCTGCTGGAGGCTCGCAGCCGCCAGGACTGCCTGTTGCTGGAGGCCGGCACCGTGGCGGCGCTCAGTAAGTGCGTGCGGGGGCGGCCGCGGGGCACGGGGGTGTCCGTGGGAGCGCGGAGCCGGCGTGTCCGTGGGTGCGCACCTCTGCTGGGAAGGGACGCTGGGGTGCGACGGCAGCGGGCGATGGCCGGGAGCATTGGGGCACTTTCCTCTGTGGCATGGAGAGAAGAAGGGGAACCCGCAGACCGAAGTCCAGTGGGATGCTGGCTGCGGAGAGCGCCTCGCCTCACTTACACCCCGACCCTCCAGGCTTGGCCACTTGCTGGCGCATTTGGATGACCCCCGGTGTACGTGCCGTACCCGGAGGGTTGGCCAGCATCTCCTCCTGATCCGTGTCCCATCGCTGCTCTGGGTGGCTTTAGGCTCCTCACCAGCAGCCGGGGTAGAAGAAGCAGGAGAGGCCCCCCGGCTGCCTGGTGGCGGTGCGGTCTCGGCACAGGGCGCCTTTAATGTACAAGACTTATCCTCTACAGCCTTGACTGCAGAGGAAGGCCCAGGTAAAGGAATGAGGTCCCCTGCCTCTTGAGGAAGTTTCTACTCAGCTACATCAGGTGCTAATCACCAGTGAAGACAGCCAGCTCACAGCAGAGATGTTTTGGGACGACTGACTTGAGATTTGTCTCCCGTAAAAAAACCCCGGCCTCTTGCTGTGGTGCCCCTGTGGTTTGAAGGGTATTTGGTTACTTGAGTGTCGGGCTCTTACTGGAGGAGTCTCGTAAACGTGCTCAGGGTTGTCTCCCCTTGTGTTTTTGATACTTGTTACACCTGAATTAATGCAAGGCTGATGTTGCTAATGTTGATGCAGACACAGAAAAATGAGGTGACTGAGAATGTGGGGGGCAAAAAGCATAGTAGGGGAACACATGCTTGTGCTGTGTTCTTAAATTGTTCTCTGCGCAATACCTGCGCCTGCAATCATGCTGCTGTTCACAGCGCTGTAGGAGTTCGTGTTCAAGCAGCTCAAACTGTGGTAGTAAGATCTGTGTGTACATTGTGATTTGTACAATGTCAGTCACAATGTCACCTCAGGACCTGGCTCCACCCATCTGAATCTTCCACCATGTACAGTGGCAGGACATGCAGACTAAGATGCTTGATTTTTAGGTGTTGGGGACTTTAGGAATGATGAAAGCTGGAAAGGTCATCAAGGGGCAGCTGATTTTCACAAGAATTGTTCTGATACTGGGAAAATTTTGTCCAGTCATGGAAAAGATGTTATTGCCACACTTGTGGGGATTTTTGTTTGATTTGTTTTATTTTATTTTATTGGAGTTTTATATTGTGCAATATTTTGTGGGTTCTGTTTCTTGCTAAATTCTTTGGTAATAGTGGACATAAATGTGTTACATTTTTCTAGAGGGGGTTTTTGTGTCAGTTTTCAGTGAACTGAAAGCGAAAAGTTAGTACTGAGCAACGCTTTACTCACTTTTCTTGGTTCTAAAACCTGTTGAAATTAAAACTCCATATTGATATCAGTGGGGTTTAGTCTGTATTTTGTTATTCTGATAAAAACCTAAAGCATCTCCACTTCCTAAAGCCAATGTGCATGAATAAAGTGGAGACTCCAGTATTCACCTAGCCAGCCCTGAGGCACCTGTGTGACCAGTGTTTGGAAAGATTTGAAATCTCACTAATAAAAGGAATCATCAACGTAGAGCAGTGTTTTTCTCCCTCAGTGTTGCCATCTTCCATTTATATTGCTGTACCTGAAATGATTTAGTGGCTGGAAAGTTTCCCAGCCAAAGAGGACCTGGTGGTGCTGCTCAGCATCCATCTGAACATGATCCAGCAGGGTGCCCAGGTGAACAAAACTGCCAATGGCATCCTGGTCTATCTCAAAACAGGAGCATGTCTAGAGAAGGACAACAGAGCCAGTGAAGGATCTGGAGCACAGGTCCTATGAGGAGCAGGTAAGGGACCTGGAGTTGTTCAGCCTGGAGAAAAGGAGGTTCAGGTTAAGATAAGGTTCACCTTTATCACTCTCTGCAACTGCCTGAAAGAAGGGTGTAGCCAGGCCTCTTCTCCCAGGTAACTAGAGACAGGGCATGAGGAAATAGCCTCAACTTGCACCAGGGGAGGTTTAGATTGGATATCAGGAGAAATTTCTTCATGGAAAGGATGGTCAGGCATATGGAAACAGGCTGCCCAGGGAAGTGGTGGAACTACTATGCCTGCAAGTGATCCAAAACTGTGTGGCTTTGAAATTTGGGAAACATGGTTTAAATTATGAACACAGTGATACTAGTTTAATGGTTGGGTGCAATGATCTTTGACATCTTTTCTAATCCAAATGATTCTGTGATTTTGTGATTCTATGATTATAGAATTTATACAGTCTCTCTTAAAATGTGTTAGAAGGATTCTGAAGTAGTGATTTGTGTAGGGCAAAAAGTCTGTTTGTCTTGCCCCATGGAAGTCCAGTATCATGTCTTGAGATAACTCTAACCATGTCTGTGTTGGCATTCAGCCCACTCCATGGTAATAACTTTGTCATTTTATTTCATTTGATTCCTTTATTCCGTCCCGGGTTGGTTCCTGTATTGTAGGAAAAGCTAGTTTGTCCAGTGGAGCCTGTTTAGATAACTTCTTCTGTTTATGCAGCAGAGGACCAGTAAAGGAGGGAAAACCAGTAGTAGGTATTGTGCTGGTGAATTTAGAAGAATTGGGAAGAGGAAGCTTCACAGCAGGGTGGTAGCAGAAACAACATTAATTCTGTTTTGTTTGACTTGCCTTTAGGTTGTTACTAACCATAGAACAAAACAGTGGGAGGTTAACATAAATTTTGTGTACGTGTGGTTTCAGACATACTAGTCCTAGGATTGTGTTAGTTTTGGCCTCTCTGTCTAGTTTTCTGTTTCTAAAATAAAGTTCCTTAAAAATTGCGTACCTGTGGTGAGGAGTAGTTATGCAACTGTGCCTTATGCAAACCTCTACACTAAATAAAAGTAGATTGGTAAAGCTGGAGCACTTAAGTTTTACAGCAGTTTATGTAGTTTTGCATTTGCACCCTCATGTAAACAGAACTGTAGAGAGAAATAATCATCGATGGACAGTGAAGGCCTGACAACAAATTTTAGACATTGTTCATTATTTTTTTTCCATAATTACCAAGTATCTCTGCCCTTGAACAGGCATGACATCTGCACTTGTACAAAGTTTAATTGCTTCTATAATAATTTTGTACTAGAAGAAACTTAAATGTTGTATTTAACCTAGTTCAAGTGGCAAAGGGAGTGGGAATTGTCCTAGAAGAAGTGGTGATACAAAAAAAAATCTGAAAAACCACACACTGGTACAGACACAGTGCCAATACAGGCTATAAACCTCTGGCAAACTCCTCATTAAAATAAGCGTTTTCAAATATGTAAGCTAACAATTTGATGCTCTCTTGTGAATTGATGACTTTATACTTTTTCCTCTCTTGATATGTTATAAAGATAATGATGACAATTTTAGTTGCAAATTGATTATGTTTCACAATTTCCTTACTGCATGCAGAGATTTAATACCTGAACAATATTTTCAACCTTGATATCAGTAGTGGAAAAGTGTTGTAAAGATCTCAAATTGCCTGAATGTCAGCAATTTATAAAATGAGAACACTTGTCCTGGAATGGAAATCTAAACAAAAAAACTTTTGGAAAAATCAAAAATCACTGCAGGAAACCTAGTTCTGTACCCCTGAACCCCTTAATCTGTATAGTGATGTGATGCCAATAGAACAGTTTTCTGTTCTACTGTAAGTTAAATAGTATTTTTGAGGATGGGAGTTTGTCTTCCTCCTCTCATGATGTCACTGTAGGGTGGAGGGTAAAAGTCATTGTTTTGAATTGAATGACACATTTTGCTGGAGGCTTTTTTTCCTTTTTTTTTCTTTTTTTGCCACTGGCAATCCTAAAGCTTCAGTCATCTCCACAAGGATGGGTGACAGCCTGAAACAATTCTTCCAGGAATTCTCTGAACTAGAACATCAGTATATTCTGTGGAAGAAACCTAGAGTCATGAAGGATGAAGAAAAATTGTCTTTGATTTAGAAGTTTTTGCTTAATTCAACAGGCAGTATAGATACAGATGCTGTTCCTACTTCAAACACATTACAGTTTCAGTTGTTTGCAGTTGAAGTGAACTGCACAAGGTAGTTCTGGACTGCTGTCAAGGCAGTTGATGAACTAAAGCTACAGTGCTGAAAATATGGTGATTTAACTTTATTACAGCAGGTAGTTTCAGTGAAAAGCTGTCAACAGGAGTGCTCTGCTATTGAATTTCAGCATAATAATATGTTTTCTCAAGGGCAGAGCCAAAGGGTGCAGAGATTTATTTTTTTTACAAGCTCTTTGAATCTGCAGCTGCTTTTATAAAGGATGTTACGTCACCTGTTATGTTAAATCCTAAATGACCATGGTGTCTGGAAAGCACAGAAGTCCAAAGCTGATACAGTGTTTTGGCAAATATGTCTGAGGTTTTTCCTGACTTTTACCCACAGATCTGGGAAGTTAGCCTTTACTAGAGGCAAAAATAGAGTTAAGGTGTATGTACACTCTGCGGAGGAGCTCTGTGCCTCCTCTGCTGCTTCAGTTGCAGGTGTGTGTGTGTGTGGTTCTCTGATGCAGCTGAGTGAAATCAGGGTAGAGTCTTGCAAAAGCGAGAGGTAGCAGTTATTTACCTGTGCATCTTTTTCTCCTTCTGTACAGAAAGCAGTTTCTGTGCTGTAGGTACATGCACTGTTTACAGTTAGCTTTGGTTTTGTATTGATGTGGACAACTATGCTGCTGAGTGGGGCGTGGAAGTCAAACACCAACACTTGTACACAGCACACTGTGAATGTATTTCTGAGCACTGCATTCTATCCAAGACACTGAGCCCTCCACCATGGCTCGTTTCTACTCTTATGCCAGAATATTCATATAGCTAGCACAAGCTTTTATGACGTTTTTCTTTTTATAAAGTTTGGTGGTGTTTGGACTTTTCCATTTGTGGAAGCAGTTTACAGAGCAGAAGTCCTGTCTTCCTTGGTTTTGATGGCAGCGGGCACTTGCAAGCTGTGGTTTCTCAGGCTGAATTTCACTGCTTAAGATTGTAGGGAAAAGTGTGTGTTGCAATTCTTTCACTATTGTCAAAATGCAAAGTGGGCACAGAGAAGAGGGAAGATGTTTTCATGTAAGTGTACAGTGTTGATTACAAGTCTTTTTTTCTATGCTAGGAGACAAGTAGTGGTTGTGAGGGATGAATTCTTTGTAGTGGTCATGTTTGTAGTGACTGCTGCAAGTTTCTATGTAAATATGAGTCATATATGGCAGAAACCACATAAATATAATGGCCAAACTTCAGAGCAATGACTTAGGGGCTTCCCTTCTATTTTCTTGACTGCCTGCAGCAGCATGGAGCTGGCCAGTAGAAACCTGGTAGTTTCTTTAATCCATTATTCTTTGTGAATTAATCTATTCATATATGCACATGCAAGTATGCAAACAATCTCTCACTAGGAGCAGATTGTTCTCAATCTAATACAGAAAACCAGGGAACTGATCTTTCCAAAATGCCCATTTTCTGTTTTGTTTGTTGTGTTTTCAACCAGAAATGTATCTTACTAGAAAATTGGTAAATACATTGCTTAATGTTTTAAATATTTGGATTCTCTTAACTGTAACTGACCTCAGACTTCTTCCCAACTCCGTACTGTTTGGCCCATATGGTGTTTCTGAATACAGCCTGACTTTCATAGTGCCTGTGTAGCTTGGATTGAATGTGAACAGGAATATTTTAGTGGTGAAAGATACTGAAAATACAACAAATACTTGGAATGTGTCTGCAGATGACTGAAGACACAGTTTGGAGGTAATTGTCTAAACTTATGTGATACCAGACATTGGAGTTATTTCTAGGTAGGATGCATATTGTAATGTGTGTGTGGGAGTTTTGGTATGAAATTTCTGTTTGATTATTATTTTCCCCTATTTCTGGGGAAAGTTCACACCTCTTTCCCCCAGATGCTAACTGACACAAATAAAGTCATCCCATGACACCACACCTATGTTTCTTAAAGTACTTAGAAATATGCTTGAGATTGCATTTGTATAGCAGTACCTACAGCCAAGCAGGTGACTATTTCCAAAATACTTCCAAAGGCTGAAAAACCACAAGGGAGAAACAGAATCCACAACCCCATCTCAGACTCTTTTTCTTTCTTCAGAACTTTTCCTTAATTTTTATCTTTAAGTTGAAGGTTTTACTATGTCTGTCCTTAGTGCTGGAGTTAGATTTACAGTTCCTTTCTCTACCCTCTGACTCCAGTGGCTGACCTTTCTGGGGCCATATACTTGACAATTGTGCCGATTCTGGCTGAAGTCTGGGGGTTCAGCCTTAAGGAGGGGTTGAATGAAGGAAACTGCATATGTTTGGCCAGTTCCTGCTAGCTGGTAAATTGAAATTGCAGCTTTTACAAGCAGTAAGTCACACTTGGTTAAGACATATGGTGTAATACAATTGTATGTCTTTTCATGGTGTGGGGTTTTTTGGCTCTGAAATATTTTATGCATGGAAAAGGTCACTTTTAATTGATTTTATTGCAGCTTAGTTTCATTGAATTATTGCATATCTCTTGTTTTGCAAGGGTTAAAGTGTTTCTTAGAAATTTTTCCCTTTAACTCTCTTCATCCAACAAAGTAGCAGGTAAGTTTTGTTCTCTGTGTAGCAACACTCTTTCTGATTCTGACTCATGTGTCCTAGCACTCCTTGAATGCTCTGCGAGATGCTTTAGGGTTTGATGACAGTCATTTGAGATTTCAATAAGGTTTTGAGATTTATAAATACTTCTTTTTAATAACAGGATATGAACCTGGCTCAAGCCCTTTGCAATAATGTCATTTGTGGAACACCAAGGAGTGTAACAGGACAGGAGACTTCAAGTTCCATCGGTGTCTTTAACAAAGAGAATTTACACACACCACATCCCCAGATGTGGTCCACAGGCACTAAAACATTCTGGTCTCTCTGTTTGTATGAGCCATGGACATAGCTGTGTCTGTTTGGCATGTTCCTTTCCTGCTCCTTCCTTCCAGGCAGCTCTGCTGGTGCTGCTGTGCAGGCATAGGTTCTGACAAGTGGCCTGCCCAGAATGGCAGCATTTCTGTACCAAGGCTGACACAGCACAGCTCTTTGGCTGCGTGTCTGGAGAGGTGCTGTGCCAGGAGCCAACGTGTGTGTGATGCCACTGGCTTGACCTGGGGAACTCCAGCAGGTTCCATACATGCCAGTGGCAGGTACTTCTTGCCAGTAGTGGAATGGGCTGTGTGTTGCCTAATTCCACACTGAAATAAATTCCATTCTTTTGGATTGTGCTCTTACCAGACACTTTTAACAGCCAACTTTCCAACTTGTAATTTTATTTTGAAGAGTATCACCATGCTTTTGAAGTGACTTTTGAAATGCTTTCAGGTTGTGCCTGGCCTGCAGCTTTATGAGCTCCTGCATCTGTCTCAGATCTGAATCTCTTGGTGTTTCTCTTGTTTTAGATTTCTTCCTAAAGCTGGAATATTTGAAACAAGAATTTTGGTTTTGGTTTTCCCTTTTTTATTTTAAAGCAGCACAATTGTTTTGAGGTAGACCGCTTTTAAAGGAGGGAACGGATTTAAGAAAAAAATGCCTGTATATTGTTGCTGCTCTTTTCTGCTTGTTAAAGATGCCATGGAAAGTGAAACATCACCTTTTCTAACCTTTTGGGGGGTTTTTTTATTACTTTGGAAAGCCTTGACAGGGAAGGTTTTTTTTCACAGACTGAAACATTGTTATAGTCTATCTAAATTGGCTTTGTGAAACTGGGGGGTTTTTTAAAGTGCCTGAGAACTGAGTTTGCAGACTCTCAGCCCTTAAAATATGCCATTACTGAGTATTTAAATCATTATTGTCCAGAGATTTCTGTTACCCAATAAAAATCACTTCATCCTCTGCTGCTTATGCTTTGCTTCACTGGTACTTGTGTGGTATCAATATTTTGCTGGTTTCTCCTGATTTACTCTGAGTTCTAAGAGAGTATGTAAGTTGTGAAACTATGGTAGTAAAAACAAAATTAAGAAAACATTAAACAAGTCTTCCTTATTTGTCACAAGTGCAAAAATTTAGATGAACATGTTTTAGTTACTCTTGGGGGTTGCCTCTGTTAAGGAATTTTGCAAGAGGAATTGTCCTTCATTTCTCTTCTAAGTGTCAGCAATATATGTGATATTTATTTGTTTTCTGTGCTTCTCACTGAGCTCCTTGACTCTTGAGATTTATAAAGAGAAGTCTCTTTCTTTTCTCTTCCACCATCCATTGCAAGCAGTTTAGTTTGTCCTTTTTATGCCCAGAGGTTTCAGAGTTTTTTTAACTGCCGAAGTTAATTAGGAGCAGAAGATTGCATATTATTAGCAAATTTCTGAAAGTACTATGTTGCTGTTTATCTGTAGTTCAAGAAGTAAAAGGACATTTGAGGGTTACAGTCTGTTTTCCTCATTTGGGAGATTAACCTTGCTCCTCGTTGGGAAATATATACAAAATGAAGACTTACTCATTCAGGAAATATGCTGGTTTTATGTTAAAGTAGCCAGTGACCAGTTTGTTCAGTAGTCTGGCTTAATATCTAAATGTTCAGTATGTGTCCATTGAAGTTACTTGTTGCAGAAATGCACAAATATAACACAAGCATCTGACCCTTTATTTTATTAACTAATTCTTACTTCACTAAAATAAGTTTAATTACTCTTGAAATCAACATCTGGTGTTGTGTCTACATCAAATCATGTTATCCTGCATAAAAAAATTCCAGTTCTGTCTGAAATTAGACTGAGAGTCTGGAAGTATAAACTCTATCTTTTTGTACATGAAGAAAAATTATTTTATTTTAGCTTATGGCAAGACTGATTGTTATTTTTGTTCTTATTTTAGAACAGCGTAAATTTTACATGTGTTTATGTACTTTTTTATTCTGGATCTGATGTGGCATCTGTATCATAAAACAAAATTTTTACTAACAATCAGGTTGATTTGAAAATAAAGTGAGTGCTCTTTTTTCTTCTAGGATGGTGTGTAGAGGTGTGCATTTCTGTCCCATCATGTTTTAATCTCTATGGTCTTACAGCATTTTAACCCTACCTTTGTACTGTAGCCTTGTTGACTGAGAAAAAATCAACCTAGGTAGCATTGGTTCCTATGGAATAGGAAATTTGAAAATTTTATGGGGACTGGATAACTAAGTTTCCTGCCTTTCTCTTTGTTCCTTAGCTCCAGAAGAAAAGGATGCAATTAAAGGACAGTATGAAAAACTCATGGATGCTTATGGCTGCTTAGGAGAGCTTCAGCTTAAATGTGGTAAGTCACCATCTGTATGACTGAGATTATAGAATGCCCAGACAATGCTAAATGACAATAAGTGGCTAAAATTGTCTAATTCCTTAAATTGTGAGAGCTAGTTGCACTTAGTCATATATAGTCTGGAAAAGATCTATTTCTTTTCCTATTTTGGGCCAAAATTGTTATCACTACATGATGGATGGATTTTTTTTCTTAATTTGTTTTGTCTAACATTCTTAGCTCCCTGAAGATAATTGCCATTCCTCTTTCCCTACCACATTTGTCCAAGGCAAGCTATGATTTCCTAATTCTTCTTTTCTTTAAGGATCATGTTTAGACACTGATTATCATGGTCTTCTGAGAGTGCAGTACTACAGATTGCCAGTTCTTACTATAATGCCTAATTGCCTTTAATCATTCATATGGATAAGGATTTGCAGAAGAAGACCTCTGGCTTCAATTGTTATAGTTTGAATGTTTATTGTCATTGATGTAAATTTTTGTACCGTTTGGGAATCCTGATTTAGCAAAGGACTTGTTATTACGCTGCCTGCAGGAATGTTAATGGAAATAACATGTTTTAAGAAGAGCACTGCAGTGATTGATTTGAAGATAATAGGACCTTACACGGTTCTTAAAAATCACAGATTTAGATGCATAAATAAAAAAGCACTGTACACATTGTTCCCAAGCTGTTAAAATGAGCCTTAATTTTCACTTGGAGAAACAATAAGATTTTTTTCCATATAACTTGATGCTGGGTCAAGGAGTCTACCAAAGACAGTGGTGGTGTGATCACTGGTGTATTTAGGCCAGTAAATATAAGTCTGCCTTTTAATACCCTGCTTACCATTTTGCAGCCTGAGAAATATGACTTGAAATTGACCTGAAGAGGCAGCTGCAATCTGTAGGATTTTTGTGTCATAATTTAAAACCATAGGTCCATCTAGTCTTTTTAAATGAATGTGGAATTTTTGTTTGTTTCTTGTGGAGTTAATTAGACATTTCTCTGGAGATTTTTATCAATTTGCTAATGTAATTTAAAACGGAGGACTCGTGATTAGTTTTTCTTGGCACTTGGGTCTGTTTTTCTTCATAGAAGTCTAATGAATCCTGTTGTGGTAAAGGAATGTAGCTATTGAATTCAATCTCTTCAAGCTACAGATAAGAGCAGTTTTTGTATGTGGTGGGAACCAAAAATATCCAATTTTCATCTTCATGTTAAAAGGTGAATGATTTCAAATGGGGTGTGAAATATTCTCAGCCTTCCTTTTTCTCATATCCTTATTTCTTCTTGAAAAACATATGCTTAGCTTCAGTGGTCTGAAAGTGTGAGGTTTTTCCTTTCTGAGCTTTGTCACTGTACCTCTGCCTTGTTCTAGCATTAGATTACAAGTTCTGGTACAGGACTTGCTTTGGAAGGGATTGTTAAAATTCAGTGAAAAGTCAGAGGGTCATGCTGTAATGGTAAGTGAAGGTAAGCAAACATTTTCTGCTTCTGAACATGCTTTAAAAAGCGAAGATGCATGTCTGCTATCTCACTATTCAAGATGTAGCCAAGGTTTTTGTCACAGTCTGGTTTAAACCTTCCATCTTACATGTTGGGCGAGTTCCATCCCTTTAGCTGTTGCTTGGGTAAAAGATTAACACCACAGAGGAATTGTTCTGGGTTTGTGCAGCAAGGTTTTGGTAGCAGGAGGGGCTACATGGCTGCCTTCTCTGAAAAGCTGCTGGAGGCTTCCCCTGTGTCCAATGGAGCCAATGCCAGCTGGCTCCAGGACAGATGTGCTGTTGGTCCAGTCTGAACCCATCAGTGGTAGTGCCTCTGGGATAACAGATTTAAGAAGGGGGAAAAAAACCTGCCCAGCCTGAAGTTGGAGAAGAGCAGAGTTAGAACATGTGAGAGAAAGAGCTCTGCAGACACCAAGGCCAGTGAGGAGGGAGGGGCAGGAGGTGCTCCAGGTGCCTGAGCTCAGATTCCCCCACAGCCCATGGTGCAGACCACAGGGAAGCAGCTGTGCCCCTGCAGCCCATGGAGGCCCATGGTGGGGCAGAGATTCACCTGCAGCCCATGGAGGCCCATGGTGGAGCAGAGATCCATCTGCAGCCCATGGAGAACTCTATGCTAGAGCAGGTGGATGCCTGAAGGTGGCTGTGACCCTTTGGGAGGCACAGAGTGGAGCAGGCTCCTGGCAGGACCTGTGGACCCATGGAGAGAGGAGCCCACACTGGAGCAGGTGTGCTGGCCGGATTTGTGATCCCGTGGGGGACCCACTCTGGAGCAGTTTGTTCCAGAAGGCCTGTGCCCTGTGTAAGGGATCCATGGTGGGGTAGTTCATGAAAAAATGCAGCCTGTGGGAAGGAGACACGCTGGAGAGAAATTCAAGGAGGACTGTCTCCCATGGGAGGGTCTCCATGCTGGAGCAGGGCAAGAGCGTGAGGAGTGCTCTCCATGAGGAGAAAGGAGCAGCAAAGACGTGTGATGAACTGATCACAGCCCCTATTTCCCATCCCCCTGCACCACTGGGAAAGAGAAAATTGGGAGTAAAATTAAGCCTGGGAAAAAGGGAGGGGTGGAGGAAGGTCTTTTGCTCATTGTCCTACTCTGTTTTGATTAGTGATAAATAAAACTAATTTCCCCAAGTTAAGTCTGTTTTGCCCGTAACTGCTAAATGATCTCTCCCTGCCCTTATCTTGACCCATAAGCCTTTCATTTTGTTTTCCTCCCTTGCCCAGCTGAGGAGGGGAGTGATAGAGCAGCTTTGGTGGGCACCTGGCATCCAGCCAGGGGGAGTCAAAAGACCAGAGGAATGCAATGTAACTTTTTCCTTTTTTGTATAATGTACTTTAGCAGCTGCAAACAAAGGCATAATTGGCTGGCTCTTCACTGAGCTTCAGTGGTTGCATAGTCTTTGTTCAGGAGTATCGGCATTTTTTCTTACTATTGGAAACATAAGTATTAAATTAACTGAGAGTATTTGTGAAAATGCTTTCCACTGGGATATCAAGAGTATATTTGTAGAACAGAAGGGGAAATTTTTTGCCAAGACATGAAAGACGTCTCCGAACATTTTAATTAATCTGTAAATATCGCTACTTAGAAATCCAAATAAATCACATTGTGTGCCTGCCAAAGTAGATCGTGCTTTTTACAAGAAAGTAGATGAAATATGTGAAACTGACTCACAAAGTTAATGTTTCCCGCCAGTAATAGCATTCACTTCTGTGTACTTATGTCTGTTAACATGACTCACTAAGTTCTTCTGCTTTCTTTTGTGAGATGGATGGCAGCAGAATGAATTGTACAGTGTCTGTGAGCTGTACCTCAGCCAAGGTTTTTCTGCCAAAGAAGATCTAGCAGTGACAAATACATCTTAAGCAAAGTGTTAGAAGAGCTGGCTTTACAGTGTTTTTTTTCAGATACTGGGATGTTAGGAAGAGATGCATACATAAGGGGATATTTTAAAACCATCACCACATAGGTTGTTTGCTTTAATACAGCTGCTGTATTTGGGGAGGCATTCTGAATTCATTTGATTGTGTATATACTCTCTCACTCTTGTACATACACAGTGTGTAGTTGAAAGGAAAAAATTTCAAAGGCAAAAAGGACAACTAAGTACCTGTCTTCTGTTCTTTTTGCACATTTCCTAAAAATATAATTGTATTTAGAAGAAGGAGAGGGAGGACTATCTTTGAGACTAAAGTGGTAGTTTGGAAAGTCTTGGCTATTTTCATAATTCTGCTGTAGATATCTTCAGGAATTTTCAGCTAGGTGGTTAGAATGAACTGTTCTGCTGTGTTCTGTTGCTAATTTTGGAGACAGATGAGAGGCAAAATTGGTTTTTAGTGGACTATAAAATGGAGTGGAGTATGTGTGAAGTGGAGATGGAAAAGTCTGAGGGAACATAAGGCAATGGCATGACTGTGATGGAATGGAGAAAGCAAAAATTGGAGAAAATCCATTTTGGAAAGAAAAGGCAGTTTTAAGTGAAATAGTTACAGTTAAGGACAAAATGAGAATTGAATATTGACTTGTTTTCACTCTAGCTCAAAATAGGTAACATTGAAATCATACCCTAAGGTGCAGGGGAAACAATTGCCTTGAGTCATGTAGACAGGTTAAATACAGAAACTGCAGCTTATTATTGTGTAGTGTGACATACCAGAATTGCATTTCCTGCTCAACTTGGATAAAGGCAGTTGGTTTCACAAGAGCACTTGAAAAAATGGATGGAAATTATTATTGTCTTGTTTCTGTGCTAAATATTCTTCATCTTCTGCCTCTCTTATGCAACCTAATAAAAGGGCATTCAGCACATATCACTGTGAGCAAAACATTTCTTACATTTCTTCAAAAGTGTTCGTTACAGATTTTTGTAGTGATTGATAGCTGTAATGGGGCAAAATAATGATCTTGCTCACAATGCATGAACATTTGTACCCATTTACCTGAGATCAAAGTTCGGTCCATAAGCTTTGAAATAATTTTTTTTTCTTTAGTACTATATGTGGGTCTTGCTTTTTCAGAGATGTGTTGCTGTAGAAAACATGATCAGTAAGGTACACTTCACTTCTTGCTGTAAAATGATTTCAGAGATTTCTTTAAAACATTCCAAATTGCATCCCAAGGACAGTAAGGACATTTCTACAGTTGTGACCTTCAAGTGCGGTTCTTACATTCCAAAATCACTTTCATCTGTGTGTGCAGTTTAGGAAGGATAATATGAATCAGGATTCTACATTAAACTGCTTGTGTAAGTTAAAGGAAAAAAAAATTATTTTCCAAGGTGGAGTATGGTAAATAGTCTACAGCCGATGTGGTTGTTAGTTGGTACCAAGTGAAATTGACCTAAAGAGGCAACTGCAATCTGAAGGATTTTCAAGTCATAATTTAAAGCTGTAGGCCCATCCAGATGTTGCTGGTAAAGAAGAGAAGACAGGGAAAGCCTTCTCTGTGTGTAGCTGTACAGCTTAGTGGTGAGTAATTTCCTACACCTTAATGTCTAAAAGATGAATAGTGGAGCAGTGTTTGGCAGCATTAATTTTGCTATGTGAGGTTCTAAAAGGGTGAAAGGTTGACAGGAGCATTACCTCTGTTCAGAACCCCATGGCTACATCTGTGCTGTGAATAAAATGGACAGGATACAGGCACAGAGCACTGTCAATAGGATATTGTGATTAGCTTGTTCCCTGTGCCAAGACGGCATGCACATCAGGCAAGTATCTTCCTCCTGCAGACAGGGCAGTGATACCCCAGAGCTCGTTCCCAGGAACACTGTCCAAATACCACCTGGAATGAAAGTGCTGCCAGAGGATGGAGCTTGGGACTTTTTTCCAAGGTACAGGGTCAGAGAGATTGCTGTTAAGCTGGGGCTGTGGTGTTACAGGGTTTCTGCATTGTCTGTTTTGCAGCATATCCTGACTGATTTAAGCAAATAAGAGAGGTTAGAGCTGGTCTGAAGACCACCTCAGCTCACACAGCAACCTGCGAGGACCAAATGGCAAAGCAGGCTAGCTTTGTCCTACTATCCTACACTTACTTCTCCTACTATATCCTACTCTTTTCATCCTTTTTCTCCAGTTTTCTGGGCTCTAAGTGTGAGTTCCTTTGCCAGCCTGTCTCTGTAAAAAGGTATCATGAAAAGTGCATGCTGGCTGCTCTGTAATTTAGAGTACTGATGAGAGACTTTTTCTGTGTATATAGAACTGTAGGATGGCACAAGTCAGAGGGGATCTTTACAGACCATCTACTCCCACTGCCCATCATGAGCAGGGACACCTACGTCTAGACCAGGTTGCTCGAAGCCCCTTCCAACCTGGCCTGGAACACTTCCCAGGGATGAGGCACCCACAAATTCCCTGGAAAACCTGTTCCACTGTTTCACTACTGTCATTGTAAAATATGTCTTCCTTGTATTCAATCTAAACTTGCCCTCTTTCGGTGGAAAACTCTTGCCCCTTGTCCCATCACTACAAGCCCATGTGAAAAGTCTCTCTCCATCTTTAGTTATTGGCCCCCCTTCAAATATTGAAGGACTGTAATAAGGTTTTCCCTGAGCTGCCTTTTCTCCAGGCTGAACAGCCCTGACTCTTTCATGTGGAGTTACTGCCCAGTGGCAGAAAAGTATCACAGCTTTAGAAAACTAATCTCCTTATACTTCAGGGACGATGCAATACCTTCTTAGGTGTGATTACTTTTTTGGAGCTTATTAGATAGTGATTTAAGAGAATAGAGATGCTGGACCTTTGAATGTGTAGATGAGTATCCCATTTGGGGGTGAGTGGTTGAGTGGAGGAGGTAGTAGAAAGAATTTATAGTCTCTGGTAAGCAAGAGCAAGTTTCTAGGTATGGCACATGTTCCTACTCAATGCCTTCTTAAACTAGAGGATTATTCTGTTTAGATCCAGTGATTTTCCACTGGTTACAAGCTCCTCGAGGGACAGAACCACAGGTAACAGGCGCTATGTTATTAAGTTTCTTGTTCTCTTCAGTTGTTTTAATGTTGACTTTCTCATTTGATCTCTTCTGAACCGTCTAGGAAAGCTTAAGGTCACAGAATGCAATGAAAGTGTTTGTACTCTTTGTCTCAGCATTGCATGCAGGCAGCTCTCCAAGTCCTTCACTACTATTTTTTTGTGACTAACAAAGCTGACTGATATTAAAGCATACTAATGGTGTTTCTATATATTGCTTCCAAAGTCTCGTGAGTGAAGTTTACTTTGAGCTGATCAGTTTTGCATGGTTTCAGCTAAATCACAGAAGCTTTTAGCTATTCTGAGAGACAGCTAACTCCTCCTAACCCTTTCTGGAGGCTGCAAGGCAGTATTTGGTCAGTTATGAAGTCTCGTGGTGATAACTGACGTGTCTCCTACTCTTTACTCTTTATAATTGCGCAAAGTCATGTGCAAAGGAGGAATAAACTGTCAGTATTTCTAGCCCTCTGTTGCGATATCACAAGCACAGAAGACACACTTCTTGAAAGCACTCAAGAAGGAGTACATGGCACAGCGTTGTTACAGAAAGAAATGTGATGAACAGAACTTTTTAGTAAATACCACCTACACTGGCCTTTATACAAAACTGGAGTCAGCAGAACAGAATGAATAAGATCTAATCTCCCATCTTGTCCTGCCATTCCAGTCCCATGTGCCTACACAAATATTCTGGCCCTGCTGAAAGCCACCCCTAACTCTAGTTTCTGTAGCCAGCCTGTTATCTGAAAGCAAGGACTCCCCTTCTGGTGTTTCAGAAAAAGAATAGTTGCTGTATGAGAGCTGGTGTGCATTTTCAGACAGTGGGTCACCCTGGAGGGTTGAAAAGTGATCCTAAGAAGTGTTCTCTTTTGCTGTCTGAAGCCATACTGTCCCAGATTGTGACTGTGCCCTTAGCTAATTAACTTGCTCTTGGCAGGTCAGCTGTTGGTTCTGCTGTGCTAAATTAATAAATCTTGGCTCATTTCCACCTTTTCTTAGTGACTGGAGTGACTAGGAATACATTGTCTCCATTACAAGCCAATTTAAGTGAATCAAACAGGTTTTTTTAGCAAAACCAGCATTTCCAGAAAAATTGTTCTACTGTTTCTTAATTATCATTTCAGAGATATGAACAGAGGTTGAAATGGTTCTGTGTATGAGAGATCTGATTACAGTGATGTTCTCAAGCTCCAAATTTATCTTTTAGTTTCGGGGCCCTGAAGTTCAGCTGCTTCATGATTTCACAGCAATGGGCAGCTGTAATTGTTTTAGTGATAACTGAGGTTGTCATCGAATCGTGTACATGCTTTAGTGACATAAAAATCAAAATCTCAAGAGCTGGTAATACTGAAATTTTACAAAGGTCTGAACATGTCCAGCTTCAGCTGAAGCCAGTAGAGAATCTGAATGCAGTATGTTCTCTAGGGTGGTGAAATTGATTTTTTGAGTAGTGTCCCAATAGAATGCACATTGCTCTTCATAAAGTCAGTGGGGAAAACACAGTCCAGTGCAGCAAAGGATGTCGATGGTTAAGTGCTGTGGAATATTGTGCAATTGCAGCCACATATCTGCAGTTAAGAGGAATTCAGAAATGTAAAGAACGTGGCCTGCATGCCTGTTGTTCCTGTTTGTTCTCTTGTGAAGCAAAGACGCTGGCCTCTGCTGGAGGCCTGTTGGCATTGCAAGTGACAAGACTGATGAGAAGCCGTGTCCGCCTGAAAATAACCCTTTTGTAACTCTGTCACTTTCTAGGTAGCACTCGGCTGCACTTTCTGGTCCTGGTGACAGGCTGCACGTCGGTGGGAAAAATCCTGGACGCTGAAGTTTACAAAATTACTGCAACAGATTTCTGTCCTCTCCAGGAAGAAACCAAGGAAGATGAGCGCGTTACTGCCTTGAAGAAAATACTGAACTCTGGGATGTTCTATTTCTCCTGGCCTAATGCAGGCTCAAACTTTGACCTGACTGTGCGGGCTCAGAAGCAGGGTGATAACAACTATGAATCTGGTAACTCGTTCTTCTGGTTAGTACTGCATGTTATAACCGAGTCTTCTGTTGTCCCCACCTGTATCTCATTGGTCAGGCATTCTCAGAGGGAAATGAGCGTGTCCATTTCAAGTACATCTCCTTTCATTTCATTGACATGTCCTTTTACAGGGCAGGTGGCTTTAATGGATTCATGGTAACTTGTGTTTAATTAAAATGCATCTGATAGTGAAGTGCAGTTATAAAATGACATTTTATGCTTCAAAGGGGGGAAATAAAAGACATGTCTTGCTCATACTACAAAAACATGCCTCTATGTCATGAACAGTTTCCCCTGCTGTCCTTTTTAATAGTTTTCTTTAAAGTTATCTAATAGAAACTTGTGCTTGAACTGTTCACAAATCCCATCATTTGCACTAAAGTATCTGTTATTTTTTAAAAGTATGTATTTAAAGTCTGTAGTTTATTGTTTCTGTAATGTGCCCTAGTTTTTATGTTGAAAACATCAATATTAATATGTTTACAGCTCAGTGCAAACATAAGTTGCACAAAAGAAAACTCCCGTGATGCACTGTTCTGTGATTTTTACTTTCTTGTGCTTATAAAGCAAAGAAAAATTATCTTGTATTGTGGTGAGCATTGGTTGAGTGGAAAGGAGAAAACACAATGCTGGGTTGATGTTATTCAGTTTATTTGCTTTGCAAGTTTTGGCATAATGCTTGCATTTCTAACTCCACCCCTTGCTCCCTTCTTTTTAAACAAAAAGATAGTCACACAGCAGGCATAGCTGTTATGGAAATAAATGAGGGTTTGATGTAGGTGGAAAATAACTGGCAGGGTTAAATGTGGATGTGCTGCTAGAATGTGCAGTGAGGCTTGTGGCTCAAAGTAACTGTATATTAAATGAGCAAAAAAGTTCATAATGGGTGATAAATTGACATGAGAGAGCAGTTCAGTTAGGCTAAATAATCTTTCCAGCTATGATGTGATTTTGACTGGTAAGATCTAGTGGTTTGAGTTTAAAACTGAAGAAAGATACATAATAAATATTTGCTTTCAACTGTCCTAATGATGCATCCCTCTCCAAAAGCGTTGTCAAGTCAGACACAGGAAAGAAATGAGCTGTATTCCAATGATGAGACTGCTGAGATGGCAACATCCTATAATAAAGAAACAACATTTAAAGCAACTCTTTTTCCCTCTACTCTATTTTGAAACTTTTCCTCTTGGAAGAAAGGTATATTTGAACCTTTCTTCTTTGCTGCTTCTGGCTAATCTAGAAGTAAGTTCTGAAGAGTTTCCATTCTCCAGTATGTTGTAGAACAGGGAAAAATGGTGACAACATCACATTAAGGGCAAAAATAAGTTCCAAAGAAAATTTATCTTGAGGCAATTAGGTGATATGGGAAATTTCAGACCAAACAATAGATGCTTGAGGAAAGTAAGCAAGGAGAAAAATAGTTTTACAATGAAAAGTGTAAGATGACCTTAGTTACAGGCAACACAAACTGCCTGTTTAATGAACTGCAACAACAACAGAAAAAATCTACTGGAATTTGCCTGAGTGAGGACTTCCTTTGCAAGTAGAACTTGGAGAAAGAGGTGGAACAGATAACAAAAATTAGAGCTGCTTTTTCCATTACATATTTAGATTAAAAATATAATAATGGCTTGCACCTTTTTCAGGTAAATGCTGTATTCTAGAAGAACAGTTCTTCAGGGGTTTCACTCTCTTTTACAGATCCTCTATTGAGCAATGCATGGTCATAAAATTTATTTTCCTGGCCCTCCTATGTGACTAAAGGCACATTTTGAAACATGAAATAAAGAAAACCATCATAAGAGAAGAGACTAGCATCATTGTCAACTAGATATTGCAGGTTTCTTGAGTTTTTGATCTTGAATGTTCGAACAGATGTTCCCCTTCATTTTAGTAGAACTTTTTGCAATAGTAGTACTATTTTGCAATATCTCCAGTGACTTACAGATCCAGTTTCCACTTTTTTCTGAAAATTCTGGTGGATTTTGAACCTGTTCTTCGTCCTGTAGACAATGCTAAGGTCCAGGCAGTAGTTTTACAAAAAAAGTAATTAGCTTGACAACACTGTAACTTATGAAAAAGATTACTGCATATAAATTTCTGGAGCTGAAAGAGGTGACATTTGCATCTGAATTTATAAGACAGGTCCAAGATATAAAGAGAGCACCGTGGAGGTAGCTCTGTGGTTAAAATTTGCCCTGTTCAGTTCACTGTAGTAGTTCACAAGGATTTCTTCCTGATATTTCCTTGGTTTAGGTAGAGATAAGGTACAGCAGAAAAGGAGTCATAAAACATTAATTGATTAAATTAGTGGTTGTTGTCAGGTGGCACCCATGTCAGTCTGTTTGTTTTATTCAGTAATGTGTCTGTATGGTGTTGAACCTTTCAGGAACCAGCTATTGCATGTGCCCTTCAAACACTACCAGGTGAACTGCTCTGATTGGCTGCTTAAAGTGATGTGTGGGGTCGTGGACATTCGCACTGTTTATGCTTCCCACAAGAAGGCAAAAGCCTGCCTCATCTCTCGCATCAGCTGCGAGCGGGCTGGGGTCCGCTTCCACGTCCGAGGGGTCAACGATGATGGACACGTGTCTAACTTTGTTGAGACAGAGCAGGTGAGTGCATGTATCCAATGGCTTTGCATAATTTAGTCCACTCGTGTTTAATTGGGGCAGAATTTTCAACAAGAATTAAAGGAACTCAGCAAGTGGGTTTTTTTTCAAGAATATTTAAAATGTTATTGCATGGCAGATCTGTTCTTGTCTGTTAAGCATTTCTCTGCTCTTTTTCTCTGTTTCTGACTTTTCCATTTGCACGGTTTTCACAAACGCTTTTAATTTTTTTCCTGAGTCACTGTGAAAGTCTGGCCATTTGTTACTGTAGTGAAATGTAGACATGGGGTTTTAAACCATTCACGAAGGTGTCTAGCAAAGGTGCTGGGACCTCATCTTTGACTAGTAAAGTTCCCTGTCAAATCATCTTTCTCTCGTAAAGAAAATGTTGAAAAAAAATAGCATCTTCTCAGAGTCGGGCAAATTCCAGTTCGACTAATTTTGAAGGAGACTGCTTTTATATTCCCCATTGGTTTGTGGGGGATTCTCTCCAATGTGAGGTGGTATGACAGTTTTTATACAAACATGGTAAAAACCTCATTTCCAGCTGATGCCGAGACAAATTATGTGTGTGGCATGCATTCAGCAGGCTCCCTTGATTGGCACAGCCAAACAAAACGACAGAGTCACTTGGTTTTATTTCACATGGTTTAGCTTGCTGCCTTGAAAGTCAGTAAAAACCACTGGACCATGGAGAATCTGGAGTCTTCTGTGCTAGCTGAAGTGAGTGCTTTCTTACTCAAGTACAATCACCTTTTCCTTTTTGAACTGAAGTAGTAATTACTAGCCATCAGAACCATCATACAGAAATGGATCACAGTAGAAACAGAATAGATAAATGCCTGGTAGTTTTCAACAAAGTACAGGGATTTGCTCCTAGAATTGGTTTGCATCTTCTGGGCATACCTACAGAGCTGCCTATGTGGCATAGATTGCATGTGTATGTGTCTGTATATGTAGGCGTATATACAATGAAAGTAGATTGCTTATGTGATGCTCATAAGGGGAGCATGAAACAGTGAGGGCAGCCTAGAGATACTTGAGCTGTGTTGTTGAAAGCCTGTGACTGGTGACTGAGGTAAGCACCCTCTCCCAAAGGAGCCCACGCTTTTGTGGGCTGACACCACTAGTATTTCCTCATGGCAATGTGTGAATGTAGCAGCTCTCACTCAGTGAGCTCCATCCTGTTATCCCACTAGATGAGCCAGGCATGCCTTCAGGCACCTGTTTGTCCAAAATCCAACCATGTTTGGGTGCTTTCCACACTTCCTCTAAGATGTTGTCTTCTTAATACAGCTTTAACCTTTTCACCTTTTCTGCCTAAAGGCCCGTGTAGAGCTACCTTAGATTTGACAGTGCTTTGATCCTCAGGAGGATGCCTGGAAGGATTGCAGACTGGTATTCCCCAGCCTGCTGCTGGTGAGGTATGATTCCCAAGAGGTGCTCAAAGCATGCACAATGTTACACGTGTGACTTTCTGCCCAGTGGTCAGAGTTCTCTCTGGGGATGTGGGTGACTTTCTACTCATGTCCCTCCTTTTCTGGTTTGCCTGTATTTTCAGTTAGGCTGACAGCTTTCCACTTAGTGTTCAGGCTCCCACAAATTCTACTTGTTGAATGTGAAGCTCTTCCCCTGCAGTGCTTGGGTCTCTAATGTCAGCCTCCAAATTCTCTGCTAATAATTCTCTTGTGTGCCGCTGCTCCAAAGCAGTTGCATGTCAAGTCTTGCAACATCTACACCTTTCTAGAAAGTCTGTCAGTGCTTTGGGAGATACAACTATGTCTGCTTACTGAAGAGTGGAATTTTCCCTGGAACCTGGGAACAGAAGAAGGGAGATCTGCCATTTCAAGTGATACCTGGTACATTCTGCTATTTTAGTTGAGTATCTTCTCATGAATATTAGTGCAAAGCAGTAATCCTGTTACTCAGGATTTGAAGAATGTGCCCTTGCTGAAATGCAGGGGAAAGAAAATGTTAGAGTTGTCAGCTTTTTTTCAGCAAGTCTCACATTTGTGGTGCTGCACTTAGCAGCTGACTTATGGGAAATACTTCTGCTATCCTGGTCACTAGGTGGGTCAGAAGTAACTAATTTTATTTTGTTGTATTCCTGGAGTACATCATGTTACAAATGATTAGCATGAAAAATAAGGTGGCCTTTGCATTCCAGCAGAAAACCTGAGGATTGGCTCCTGGTGAGTGGCAAAACAGTACTTGACTGCTAATGCTTCCCTTAGCTGGGTCTGGGTCAGGCTCTTCATGGGAATTGCTGGGCTTTGTTCCCATTCAGCCAGATGCTGAAGTGGGAGGCTTCTGGGTGTTTTTTCAACTGGGTAAGCAAAAGTACAAGAGTGAAATGGTTTTAGGGTGAAAGGCTTGAGTGGGTTCAAAATTATAGCAAGACTTTGCAGTGTAAAAGGGTTGTGTGTTTTTGTTTGGTTTCTAAAGCCAAAGAAAAGAAGGCTAAGAAGGTTGCTGTTACTAATAGTGCTAAACACTAGTTTTACCAAGCTTCATGTCCTAAGAAATCAAAGTTGGGCTAACCACTAGGATGCCTGAGATCCAGTTCAAGCTGGCATCCCCTGCCCATTAGAAAGGAAGAGTCCAAGAATAAACTCTCTCCTACTTTCATAGTAAAAGACTGACTAATCTCCTATGAGGTAATATCTTGGCTGAATAACATTATGTTTCCATTTGCTGCAGCCTGTACAGTATAATGGCATGTTGGCTATGTGCTTTCATGGATAAATAACACTCTAGGATTCTGAAAATCCAGGACTTTCCCCCTCTTTGTAGGAATTGCTTCAAACATTTTTTTCTGTTTTTAGAAGAGGGAGAAACAATTAATCTTATCTCCAGGCAGCTCTTTTATGCATAGATGGTATGCTTTTGTCTCCCACTGAGTTAGCCTTGTGGCATTTCAGCTCTGCAATGAGTCATTTTTTTGTGGGCTCACTTAGCTGTGACTCAGTGTTTGAGAAGGGGGATAAAGTAAAATATCTTCATTTTTTCTTAAAGAAACCCAAAAAAATAACAACTGCTAGTATATCTTTAAGCTTTTTTGATAATTTGACTTGTGTCTTTATGAAGAAAGAAGAAAGAAAATATTATAGGAAACAAAGAAAAACAAAATTAAGGGAAAAGAGGGCAATCCCTTCAATGTGTACTTTCAGATTTGCTGACAAATATTTTGTAATGGCATGGTAGCATTTTCTACTTGCAGTGTTTGAAGTATTGGAGATAATTCTGAAGTAACTTTTAAATCAGTCTCTGTTTCTCAGTTGTAGCTTAAATGTTTCCCTTCACCTTTTCTTCCTCCCCAGTAATCCTTTGAAGTTAAGACTGTGTTGCATTTTTGTAATTCTTTTCTTCTGATAGCTTTGAGGAACTAGAAATGCTTTCTTCATTTAGTTTGTGTGCCTGTTACTGTTTACATTTCAGGTCTTCTCCCAGTTATCCTCGAAAGAGTTATGCTAAAATCTTAGTATGTGGATTACAATTCTAACTAACCAAAGACAAATAAATGGTTTCAGGTTTTTTTCCCCTTCATGGAATTGTTCAGTAAAGAAAATGGAAACCTTGAGAAACCATTAAAAGGAAATGCCACGAATTTGAATTAACCTTCCCTTTCTTCCAATTTCAGAAAAAAATGTCAGGCATGGATTAAGGAAAATTATCCCTATTTCACAATACCTCCTAGACTGTGTTGGATAGCTCTCCAGGAGAGGAATGGATGCAATCATGTGGTTGATTTATTTTCTGGATCAAGTTTTAGTATGACCCCAGGCATGGCAAAAAGGAATATTTTGGCAAATATATCCTTGGGTCTCATGGTCTGAGCTAAAGGGACTCACAGAGAGGTATGTTCAGGCCATCTGCTGTCCATGCTCTTTGTGTGGCAGAGCTGGGGATCCCCAAATAAGCCATCTGAGTATCCATTTCATCAGGGACTGTGTCTCTGTGTACTCCTTAAGTCTGTAATCAATTTTGCTGTTTGAAGTTGTGACTAGATGATTATTTGTTTCTAATGAAACTGAGTGATGGAGATTAGTGAATAAATTATTCCAGGCAACAAATGGACGCAGCATGCTGGGATTAGAACACCAGTGGGTTGACACAGATGTTTGCTTCTTGCCCAGAAGCTTTCTAGCTGTACCTGTGCATGAAGCTTTTTTGCCAGGAAAGATCCTTGCATCACATGGGCAAGGTCTGGCCCTATGTAACAGAAGAGAATGACTGAAAAATGTCCAGTTGAACTGTCAGTACTATCACCCTTGATTCTGAGTTGGAGAAAGAGACCACAAAGAGATTATAAGACCACAGAAACTGAAAGAAAATCATGGCAAATTCTAACACCAGAGGTCAGAGGCCAAGTAATCTATTCTTAAGGCAAATAGGTCTTCCACATGGGTTAACTATCCAGTTGCTGCAGTGCTGTCTGATGGGAGACTGGTCTGAAAGTTCATGCAGCTGACTGGGTTGGATTGTAGTATGGGCCGGAACCCTTGAGATTAATGAAGTAGTCCTCAAGTGTTTTGAGGATTTTATAGGAATGAACATTCTCCCTGGGGTACATAGGCACCAACTTGCTGTCATTTTGGATTTAAGACAAGAGATAAGACTCCACAAAGACAGAGATTTAGCAGTATGTGTGAATCTTAATGCCGAAGTGTTGTCCCAAAAGTAACTGATTGTTGTTGAACTTCTAGAGTAAAACCAGTATGATCTTCTTGCCCATGAGAAAAGAAAAGCAGAGGACAGGAAAATTCTGGACAAAAGGCATTTCACATTTCTTTAAGTTTCTTTTCTTAAAGAACATCTTTTGTTTAGTGTCTTAGAATAAGGGAAATGGCTCTCCCAGAGGACAGGGTAATAAAGTCAAAACTAGAACAACAAAAAGTGGGACAGATATGTGCCTGTAGAAAACATGACATTGTGCACAAAAACTGATCAAGGTTGTGAAGAATATGAGGAAAGAAGCTGCCCTTGTCCATGCATAAGCAACAAAGTTGGAATCTTTTATTTATAAGTGTAATTTCAATCTAAATGTATGATCAGTGCTTATTTAAGATTTTAGCAAATAGTGTGTGTGGCTGCTAAGATTATATCCATTCTTGATCTGGAAAATTGCCTTAAATCTTTAAACCTGCTCATTTAACAAGTCTGCAGGTAGGAAGTCTGTTGCCATTAATATTGTAAGATCAAGAGACATGTACACTAAAAGGCAGTGTAAGGATCAAGGGTCATGTTTCTTGGCGTGGTGAATGAAGAACAGTGGGTATTACTGAAATTCAGGGAAGATTTGCACAGTTACAATGCTTAATGAAATGGTTAGAGTCTGTTTAGGAGGGAATGACTGGCAGAAAAGTCATTTTAATGAGTCTCCCACTCATTAAAAAAGTATTAGATCTTTTTCCAACTCGCTGGCAGCTTGGAAGAAAATAATTTTGGATTCATCTGGGTCATGGGAATGAGGTGAAAAGATTGTGAAAGACCAGAGGATTGCTTCAGAGAACAGAATGATGAGCCCTGTAGGAGAATAGGAAAAAAAAGTGCTTTCTTGCGAATGACTGTGTTGGAGAGGCTGTGCTTCCTGTTCAAAAACTTAATGTAATTTCTAAAAGCTACATGGCAACATACATTAAAAATGTCAGTTTCTTTAAAATGCTCTGCCATCATAGGAGAGTCCTGTATTAGACCTCAGCTTGACAGAGGATGCCCCAGTCCATCACATCAAGGTTTAGGCATCCTGTTTAGGCTACAGGAATGATTGAATAGTTTGAATATTTTGGTTGTTGTTCAGTTCTCCAAATGTACAGCTCAATGGAGCAGAAAACAGGAAAGGTAATGGGTCAAAACTAGTGGAGCAGAAAATATGAGTGATACTGGTGACTAACATCTGTTAACTCACTAAGAAGTGGAAATAGAGCGTCTGTTAATGCAGAAATAAATGTTTGGTCAGCATTTTTCTTCTGTATTTGGCAGGAAGGAAGTAGGTTATATATTCATGGTCTGTAACTGAGGAAATTCTTTCCATTTAAACTGTAACTCAGAAGGATGTTAAACTGCGGATACTATATTATAATTACTGTCTGTTAATCAGTGGGTCTAGAGATTTGCAGGTGAATGTCTAAAAGAGCTGGTCAAATAAACACTTGAGCTGTCAGTTTTCCAATTAGATGTGAAAACACGGACTTCCCAGAATACTGTAAAGAAAATTGATCCTCTGTAGAAATGCGCTTGAGTGGCTACCTTGTACTTCAGGTAAAGCTTTGCCTGTATTTGTCATCATTAGATGTTTCATTTCTACTCATTGATTGCTAAGGTGATGATTGATGTCAAAATTTTAAGCAGGCCAGTCCTGAATCTCTTTTTCGCACAGATTCAAGTCCCAGTCTTCATTTAGTATTAGTCAGGCTAATGCTGGGTCTGTAGTAGTGCTATTAATTTGCTTTAACTTGGAATGAGCTTCTGTGGGTCCATGGTTGTGAGTGAAAAGATGATTCAAGTGTGTAGAGATCTCTGGCTCCTCTTGGCACGACCAGTCTCAGGGAGAATGTGATAAAGAAGAAGGTGGGGCTGCTTATTCCTCTTGTAGTCCAGCTTCAGGAGGAATGAACTCTTCTGAGCACAAATGTACAAAGAAAAGGCACACCAGTGTGTTGCCATGGTAATTACTTCCTTCACTCAGGTGCCAATAATGTTCAGAAAACTTTACTGGGAGAGCATGTTTTAGAGCCACATTACTCAAACGGTGACACAGGCCTTGCCAGAAAGCTTCTCTGCGCAACCCCTCTCTTGCAGGGGGTTTTGCTAGGATGGAATGTAGCAGAGAAAAGGGCTCTTAATGCTTTGGTGACAGGTTAAAATATCAAAACATAGTTTTGCACTATGTCTGGGCTGGCTATCCTTCTAGCACTGACATCGTGTCCATGATGAAGCCACTTAGATCTTTCATCTTAGTGAAATGGAGACAGTTTTAAGTGCCCTGCAAAAATATGGTAAATATTAGATAAATGTTTTTTCACCGTTTTTGTCTAAATACCTCCTCTTTTTTTTCACACTGTACATTGATAATGCTTATGAAGATGAGAGGTCAAGGTCAGACACTTTCCCTGAGCTAGCCATTGGCCACATCTAGTGGCGAATCCAAAAAGACAAAACACCTCTAAAGCTGTAGAGAAATGCATTTTCATGTTCTATTATATTTTCAGAGCTACTAGCCAGCTGGCAGCAGCTGTGCCAAATGATAAGATGTGGTGAGTGCAGCTACCTGGATAACCTGGATACCATTCCTCCCCAGGGCTGCATAACAGTCATTGTCATGCATGAGATAACGGAGATGTGTATCACGTATCCCCTGTGGAGAGCAGCCAGGATTCCACTGCTAAGTATAGGCCAGAGGAGCGAGCCTGGCTTTGCACAGTTGCTCTGTGGTCATGCTGAATCTGAAGATAGTACCTTTTATGCTAAGTTGACATAATGTAACACTTTGATTGGGGACTGTGGATGGGGGAAGGCAAATGGGGAAATCACTCTTTGTACTTCATATAGATTTTACTGAAAATCAGCTTGTTAACAGTGATCGTAAAAACATATAAAGGGAGAGTTTGAGGTCTGGCTGGGAAAGGAAGTGGAGGATTTGGAACCTCTTGCTGTAAGCCCCCTGGGAAAGAAGTAGATCACATTGCTGTTCACTGTATCTCAGGATGGGAGTGGCAAAGCTGCTGGTTTCACAGAGTTTTATTTGGATTCTCTGACAAGGCACAGCACGCAGTGAAATAAGAAATGGTAAATACAGCAGGAGATAAGCTTATCCCCCACCTGACGTTACCCATCATCAGTCACAAGGAGCAATGACATTTTGCACAGTTAAGTTTTGTGAGAGGGACAGCAGGAGAGTATTTGCCTGGTCTTTTCGGGTGTCTCCACCAGTAGATCAAATCCATCTTGATTGTGGGTGAAAGATGTGGTGCTTTAAGTTTTCTCTTGTTTCTGGTGAAAAGTGAATTGAATCTGCTGTGATGACATGAAAGCAAATACCTTTGTGCTTTGTTCCACTGCCTGTGAGAATATGGAAAAGAGGCTGAGTGGTAAGTGGATACAGGGAGATACATGGTTTGCTTTTTTTACCCTTTGAGTTCAGTGTCTTTAACTATCTGCTGATGAAGAGGCCACAGGCTGATAGATCTAACTGCAGAACTCCTTTCCTTTATTTTGTTTTTTCAGACAATTTACTTGGATGATGATGTCTCTTCCTTTGTGCAGCTCAGAGGTTCTGTTCCACTGTTTTGGGAGCAAACGGGGGTTCAGGTAAACAAATAATCAGAAAGCCTACCTTGCTTCTCTCTCTTGCTACTTATAATTTAGAATTAACTTTTTTTTTTAAATGAGTTTCAAAGTTCATCCTGTGAAAGTGCTGAGCTCTTTCATTTTACGTCTATCTTGTAGGAAATTTTGTGTGTTTAGATAAACAGAACTATCAGACAAATGGCTGTGGGTGACTGAAGTTTAACATTTTTGTGTGTTTGAATGCCTCTACAGGGAACTGTTTGTAAGGGACTGTCCCGTAATGTTATAACTGAAGCTTACAGCTACACCTCTATAACATTTACAGTTTTATTTGGAATAATAACCTATTCCTCTGAAATGCCTGGTTGGTTTGATGATATTAACCTCCACAATACAATTGGAATATCTAGAGATACCAATGCTCTATAGGAGCATGCTACCTTGAAACAAAGCAAAATGTCTGGATAACGTGTTTTTGAGATTTCAGTCAAAAGGGTGATAATGATCTAATCTGATCTTTTGTGAGGCAGAGATGTAGGATTTCATAATGAGATTATTGCATCAAATTTAGTGTGTTACATATGGTCTGTGACTTGCAGTTTATGTACAGTTGTAAGCCCAAATAATAATCTTCCTAGCACACTTTGCATTCTCCTAACAGAGGGATAAGCTACTGAAATGAGTATGCACATATATTCATGTGTGTTATTAGAGAAATTACATCACATAACTGTTTTTTAAAGATACTTTAAAGGTTATGTGATACTTTTTTTGATCATTAAACTAGAACCTATATACTATTCAGAGGCACTTGATTTAGCACAAAAGGAAATGACTAAAGGATCTCTGTTGTCTGTTAACACCATCCAGTGCAATACTTCCTTCTTTTAATAAAGCAAGTTTGTCCATATGATTGTGCATGTCCTGCCCATGATGTAGCTGTATCCAGCACTGTTGTTCTGTATGTTACAGAGTCATTAGGCATTCCCTCAAGGGTTTTTGGCTAGTGGGTAATATCTCTAGTTAAACAAAATTTTCCATTTTTTTGTTGGCCTTGTTTTTTTTGGCTAATCTGGTTAGATTATGTACTCTTACTCCTTGGGTATGAATGTACTGGTACTGGTGTTAGAAAGAATTGCAGAAACCAACCTTATGAAAAACAAATAAAGATGATGAAGTACAGGAAACAATGCATGATCCTGTACATATTTAGGACTGTGGGTTTTGGAGAGGAAAGAAGTCCTCTGTAATAATGTGGTAACAGTTGCTACAATTCAAAAGGAACTTGAGGCTACTGTTGACATCCATTTCAAAAGACCTGTTAGTTTGATGGTACAGAATTTCATCCTTCATATTTTTGGATCACTGTTCTGATGCTTTTGAAAGAAGTCAGAATACACAATCCATGGAACTGGCATAAATGCAGCCCTCTCTACCAAGGCAAGGGCAATAAAAAATGCTAGGCTCACAGAATACTCATGTGAGGCAGTGTGCTGTTTGCAAGAGGAAGCTGGCAAAGAGATGTGATTTGTTTGGCCATAAAAAGATGTGTAGGTATCCCTTTGCTTAATGGTAATTGTGTTTTCACTTGTAATTGTAAATGTTGTCTGATAAAAGCTGGGGCTTTTGTGTTAAGGATATTATGTGTGGGGGTGGTTGGAATCTGTTCGAGATGTCTGGTGCTGTTAAAAAAATGTTTTTCTCTGAAGGAAAAAGGGAGACATCTAGTGACTTAGGACTCTAGCAGTTTAAGAAGTTTTTTCTTTTTCGTGGTCTTCTAATATTTTATTTTAGGTTGGTTCCCGCCATTTAAGGCTTAACAGAGGTCTGGAAGCCAATGCACCTGCCTTTGACAGGTAAGTTTCATTCCACTTTGGCATTAATACAGCAGCCTGGCATGGTTCCACAACTTTGTCTTCCTAGAAAATCTCGATATGTGAAACATCTCTCAGATGATGTGGCAAATCCCCCAGGTGTGGCAGATTATTAAATTGGTTTACTTAATTTAGTCACTTCTTTTGGTGCTCTTTTCCTTCTTGTTTTCAGTAGTAATTGAATTAATTTGGTCTTCCAGCTTGTTTCTGTAAAAGTTTAGAAATACTGGGTGATATGCAAAAGAAAGGTTTGTGCAAACCTTTGCCAGCAAACAGATGTGAGTTTACACTTATGGTGCACAGAATATGTGTGCTTTACCACTCTAACAGAAGTAGTTAAAAAGTAAACACTTCTTTCAGTCCACTCTAGATTTGGTCTTCTCTTCACTGTTTCAACTCCTACACAGAAATAGCAGTGCCTTATTCTGTGACCTGTGTTGTATGATGCTATTATGCTGATGTTTTCTATTTCATGCAAAGACTGGCTTGTAAACATTTTTAAACCATTAAGACTCTGGCTGTCAGCTGGAAACTAGAAAAAGACATGCATCAGCTTAATTCCTTTGAATGTCTGACTAGGAAATGCTATCTCTAAGGGTGTTTTTCTATTGATATCCATGGGAACAGTGCCTGAAAAGCACATGAAGAATTTGGTCTGTGGGAAATTTTCATCTTGTAAGTGCTGGCCAAGTGATTAATTTCTGTTTTGGTTTGGTTTTGGCAGATCAGGTTGTATGTTGATTTTGAGTCAGGCCTCTTCATTACTGCAACTGTTAGCACAGGACATTATTGACTGTTAATGGTTTTGCCACACTGGAGACCCCAAACAGGGATTAGAATCTAAAGGGACTACACACCACAACAGTTTCTGCTCCAGAGGTTCTTGGCCTACATTCTCCAAGCTTTTAAGGCTCTTAAATCCTACTGAATTCAAATGCTTTTGAGACATTGGTCTCATGGCCATCTGTTGCTGTGATAACTTGCTCTGCCAGTGTCCCTGAAGCGCCATCCTTAGAGGTTTGCATTCCACAACAGAGGTATTTCATGTAAGAAGAAAACAATAACTTATTCAGCATCTTCTTGTACTGCCCATGAAATTCAGAGTACCTCAGTAAAGAACAACTTGGTAAGACTTTTTAGCCCTGACCCTGATACAACTGGTGAATAGCTTTCTCCTAAGAACAAACTTGCACTATTCCTTCTTTCCCTTGTGCCTGTAAGTTAGGTGAACTTAGGGATCTCTCTGCTTACCGATCTGCAAAAGGCAGTCCTTTGAAAATGGGTAAGGAATAAGTGACTGCTTATATGGAAAAGCACACTGGAATTTAACAACCTGCTACAGCTTTTCCAAGATGTTAATTTCGCCTGTTACATTTAACCGTGTGAGAAATGGATGGTAATCTTGTTAGATATTTTTTCATCCTCTGTCTCTCTCTCTGAGAAATCCACAGGGATCTTTGCTTACAGTATTCAAACAGTTGACTTGAGCTTCAGTAGTTGTAAGGAAGCAAAACTGGCAGAGTGTTGATGCTGGGATCAGAGGGGTGCAACTAAATGGAATGAGTTGACAGGCAAAGAACTGGTTGCAGAATCAAGAATGCACCAGAAAATATATTTAGCTGTGTTTCCTGAAGGCAATGCTGATGACTTTTCTTTTCTCCCCTTCCATGGTTTTCTGTGTAACTTATTTCTAGTTAAAGTATTTAAGGAGTAATACCAGAAGATGTGTGCTTGCTGTTTTTCTCACACTTTGCCATTACACACTACTTTGCAGCATGTAATAACTTCTCATTTTTGTGAGTGTTTATTTTTCTTGTCTATTTGTATCCAGCTTCCTCTTAAGTACTACTACAACATTGTCTGTACATGATGGAAGTCAACTTTTAAGATCTAATTCTTTCTGGATGAGCCAGCACAGCTTCTGCAGACCATGCATGCCAGCTTGAAAAAGATGTATTGAGGGGAAAATGGGTGTTTCGGCATCTGGCTAAAAGCTCTTAACTTGAGAGTCCCTAAATGTCAGGCTTTGAGATTTTCATGACACAGAGAAAAAAATCCAACCCACTTTATATTTGTCCTATTTTATGCTTTTGCTGCGGAATCTGGGCCAGACAGCTTGGCTGAAAGGACCTTTGTTCTGATCCAGTGCAGCAGTTCTTATGATTACTCATCTTCCTGCTTGATTTGAGTTCAGTTCAGAGTGAATGTCTCCATGTTGCTGTATCTCAGAGATATTTGAACCCTGTCACCTGTGATGTGTGTTTGGACCTCTCTGGCCTTGGCACTGGAGTCGTAGGCCCCATTGCTGCTGCTGACACTTAGTAGTCTCAGCCCTGCAAGATGCCTGGCAATTCCTGTTGTAGTATAATACATTTCTTCTCTTCTTGTCTTTCCTGTAGTTCCCAGGCTAACAGCCAAGAGGTAGGCGTGTAAAGGGCAATGTCAAAACTAACAGTGACATAAAAGATTTGGGGCTTATTTCCTAAGATGCTTCTTTCTTTAAGTTCAGTACAGAATACTGTATCTGTCATTTGCATACTTTCACCATTTTTTACTTTAATAATTGATTGCAAGGAAACTGAGAAGGATGTCTGCAGACGGTGTAGCTAAGACTTTCTGCTGGATGAAACAACCAGTGATCTCTACTTTGTGTTTTAAATGTGGCAGTAGGAAACATAACTTAGTTTTGTTTAGTACCTATTATGGTTACTTTTGCTGTAGGCATATGATGCTTCTGAAAGAGCAGTATGGAAAACAAGTGATCGTTAACCTATTGGGAAGCAGAGGAGGTGAGGAGGTGCTCAACAGAGCTTTTAAGGTAAAAGCAATAATTTTCATTTTAACTGCTGCTTTCCCTTGAGCCTCCATGTTCTTCTGTTTTCCTTCTGACCCAGGAAGTGATGAATAATATTTCTAAAGGAATTATGTTAACTCTTTACCACATGTTACATGCTGAGAGTAGTGCTTCTTGGTTTCATGGCTTAGTTTCCAGCACTTCCTTTCTGCTTACTTCTTCATACATTTGCATATATTCTCTTCAAACAAACTTTAAAAGAAATTGCCTGAATACTCCTAAGGATAGTTCACATTTGTAAAAGTGAATCATAGCCAGTTTTGACATTGTATGTAGCCACCTATGCAGTCGGGGGCCCCCTGGGATTACTGGAGCTGCCTGGGGGCCAGGCCCTGAGCCTTGGTCACTGATCATGGTGACTTAGCATCACTAAGCTGTCGTGCTCTGATAGTAATGGGAAATAGCTATCTAGCACTGACTGTGTTGGGAATTGGCTGCCTGAGCTCCAGATGACAGTTTGGTATATGAAGAGAGATTTTTCTGGCCCCTAAGTGTCCCCAGGCGCAACTAATACCTGAAAGCAAGGATGTCAGGCATTGTAGAACTAAAGCTGTGCTGCTTTCTAGTGTGGCATTCTTTTTAAAACTAGTGTGAACTTAATGCCACAGATTAGCACTGAGTGGGATTTGCAGCAGTGCTATAACTGCTTGAATCTGGCTGGAGGTTGATGGAAGTCTGCCTCTTTTGGTGCCTGTTGCTTTAGCAAACTGACATGGATACTTCAAAGATTATGTTCCTAAAACTAATGATAAGATGATTTAAGTACACACCTGTAGTTAGTGCCTGCATATATCATTGGTAAAGAATGATACCAGCACTTCTGAGCTGAAATGTTTACTATGTGAAGCTAAGCAAAATAAAAACTGTGGTTAAATAATAGTGCCTAATTTCTATCCCTCTCTATTGCAACAGTGAACTGTTACAGGGAGTGACAAGTTTTTTGTCAGTTTTTCTGTGTGACCATATCCTCCTTCTTCGAAGGAGCTGGGAAGGACTGTCTACTTCCCCAGCAGAAAATGATGAAGTGAAGGTCTCCCCTTGTACACAGGATGTGGCCAAAGAAAATAATTAACAACTAAAACTTGCAAGGCAGTGAGGAAGGCACAGGAGTGAAGTCTGGTCCTGGTTTCTGTTTTCAGCTTCTGACTGAATTTCTGCATGACACAGCTAAGCCCATGTAAACTTTTGGTTTCCTTCTCTTTAAAATAGTTTTTCTAGTTTGTTTTGTAAACCCCACTGAGATTTGAAGGTAAACGATAACCAGTTCTGAAATGCTGAAATAACTTATGTGGATAAAAATATGACATTTGTTGATAATTTCATATTGGTATTTTCTCAAACTCTCACATTCTTGAAGATCATGTTCTAGCCAATATCATGCAACCAGACAGTAAGTCAGAAACTGGGCAGCTCTAGAATAAAGACCTTGCATTTGTTAATTTATTTAAATAAATTTTATTTTGTTTAAGTGGTTACATTTTTTGTGTATTCTAAAAGTAAATAAACTCTGAAAATACCCTGTGAGCACAGAGAGTTTAGACTGACATCACTGAAAACCAAAGTTTTCTATTCATTCAGAATGACTCCTTGGTCATTTCTTTACCTTTGTGTTTTAAGAGGCAGCTGTTAGGAAAGAATATAGAGTTAATTTTACTTTGATGATTTTAAAGGGCTTGAATTAAAAATAAAGTAATTCATAGGAGTGTGATTAGGGTTGCAAACTTGTCTCTTGTCATTAGTTTCTCCATCTTTTTTTGGCTTTTTATTTCTTTCTTTTCTCTCCATTCTTGCTTCAACCTTAGTAATTCTTATCAGTGTTGGTTCAACTTATTCTTGTAATTACTGCTGCTGGGCTCTCTTAATCAGAATGTCATGGTTACCATTCATTTACCATTCGTTATGCATTACCTGAATCAGACCAGACCAAAAATCAATACTGTTCCTAGGAAATGCTGTTCCTTCCATAAGCATTCCCTATAACAGATGTAATTATGTTTACAGTAAAAGCAGGACAGTAGTGTAGAATTGCAAATACTATGACAATAATTTACACTGTGGCAGTGGGTAAATGTCGTCTTCAAGTGCATTACTAGTGCCAGCATCTGTCAGGGCAGATTGGGGTGTCAACAGTAACAGTCTAATGAAATACATGTTACAGGTCTCTTTTCAAGCACTGCCTTTAAATTTCTTTCTGCAGGAAGGGCTTAATGGCTTACTCAATACAATTATGCTGGTGTAAATGCTACATGCACACTTTTAATGTAATATCAGATTTGTTTTGTCCAGTGTGTGTCACAATGTAAGTGGAGAAAAGCATCTAACTCTTGGGGTGAGAATGTGCAGCAGGGAATAGACAAAGGCTGGCATAGTTTGAGTTAATGTAATAGTTCTCTCTGCCTTTCTTGTGGAGAACAGGATGTATTACTGTTATATCTATTGCAGATACCTTAATGAAATTTGTGGTGATTACGGAAATGTGTGTGAGGTCATTGAAATAGGAGATGAAATAGTGAGGCTATTTGTGCCTCTGCTTTCACTTCTGCAGTTTGCCACAAACACTTTATAGTACATTTCCTGGGATGTAATTGCTTACTTACTTCCTCCCCCTGAGCCTGCCTAGAGCATTGCTAGTGCTGGCCACCCTCATGTACAGAGGTAGCAGCAGCTCATTGCTGCAGGGCTGCCACCAGCCAAGGCACAATTCTGATGTATACTTTGCAGTTACAGTTTGAGTTCCCCTGCAGGAAAATTGGGTTCTAACAGTCAGGTTTACTTCTGTGAAGAAAAACAGGGAACTTCAGTTACTTTTTTCATGTCTGTCCTTTCAAAATTCCCTATGAACTATGTGATTAACAGTCAAGGTTTATTAATGATAAAAGCGTGCTGGTCTCAATCCTTACATGTGGCTTGAGCAGGATTTGTTTTCCTTCATTCTCTTATCCGAACAGAAACTGCTATGGGCCTCTTCCCATGCGGAAGACAGTCCCATGATAAACTTTGACTACCACCAATTTGCAAAAGGTGGGAAAACTGAGAAACTGGAAAATTTGCTGAGGCCTCAGCTGAAGTTGCACTGGGAAGACTTTGGAATCTTCATAAAGCGTGAGCATGTAAGTCCACGGTGAGTGTCTCTGCCCCTCTGTCCCAGTGTAGCTGGGCATTGCTTGTCCTGGCCTTCCCAGGTTTCTTGCTGTGTTTGGACTGTGGCCATAAATTGACTGTCTTGAAGTAAAATTTTGAGAGAAAGTGTAGTCTTGGTGCTAAATCAATGATTTGGCTTAATTGCATCTCCATGGTTTCAAATCTGCAAATGTACTAGTGCATGGATTTGCTAATATAGTGTTGCAGATGTAGTCAAGTAATTAGATGTGTTAATGGAATATATTGTGCACAGTGTGCTTGCACCGTCAAAATGTGGGTGGGTATATTCAGGCTGAACATTTGATGATCTTGTTCAATCAACTCATGATTAGATGTTATTTTAAAATGTACCATTTTCTCCTCCCTCCTCTTGTGTTTGATTACCAAAGTCTGCAGACAGGTACTTTTCGAATGAATTGCTTGGACTGCCTGGATCGTTCTAATAGTGTACAGTCCTTCGTGGCACAGGAGGTGAGTTTGTCACTTCCGTGGCATACCTGTAGTACCTGCGTTGGCTGTTCCATGGGAAAGACAGGAAAGAGGCTGTAAGGCTCAGTTATGGGGGTCTGTCTTGCCAGCTCTATGATCCAGAATGGTGCTGACTGGAATACTGAGGATAAAAAGCAAAAACACATTTTAAAACAATGTTGGTTTCTTTTTTGTGTTTTTTTTTTTCTCCTTCTGCACCTAATCCAGATACTGTTTGCTCAATTAGAGAGCCTTGATTTGAACTCTAAAGCTATAATTGAGCGCTTTGTGGAATCTTACAAGGAGATGTGGACTCTCAATGGTCAAAATCTGAGCAGAGTATTTAGTGGCAATCGTGCCGTTGAGGGGAAGAACAAGGTAAAGAAAAATGGCAAAACTCTTTATTTGCAAGAAAAGAAAAATGTCCTGTTTATGCTTCAGTGTCACTTGCATTCATAATTCCTGTCTGCTGTAGGTTGGGAAGCTCAAGGATGGTGCCCGCTCTGTGTCTCGTACCATCCAGTCAAATTTCTTTGATACAGTAAAGCAGGAAGCCATCGAGTTGCTGCTCATGGGTGACTTCTACCGTGAGGAATATGCAGACAAAGGCAAGATGCTCATGGACCAGACTGCACTGCTGGGTAAAGCCGGTGAAAACTCTTCCCTTTGCTTTTGCATCTGCTTTTAGCTGTCAGAATTGTACCCTTTTGACAAAAAAAATCAATAAATAAGCTGCTTTTGCACAAATCTGTTGTTTAAAGCACCACCTTCAAGTGACCACAGCACAACTCTTGTGCTTATTTCTCACATTTGGTTTTGAACTTTTGACTATGTTTTTCTGTTTTTTGATAGTGATATTGTCTGACAGTTTAGAGTTGGACCAGAGGGAAGGATTTTAGGGCTATATTCCCAGTCTGTCCTATCTGACTTTGTCTTGAGGAAGTCTCTTCAGCTCCGTCTTTTTATCTCCGTAGTCATGTCCTTGCTGTTTGCACATACTTTTAACCATTTTGATCTTTAAAGGCACGTCACTGTTATTTTAGTTCATTTCTTGCTTTATTCCAGGCCCCTAATAGTCCACAGCATAGAGACATATGTTTGCACCCATCTAGAATAAACTCAGCTCTCTCTGAGAAGATATTTACATGCAAAATATCAGATAATTTCACCCACAACAAGTATTGGTGGTCAGTTTACTCCGGAGAACCATTCAGCACCACTTCAGTCTTGGGCTTGTTGCCTGATGTTGACCACAAGGAAAATATAGATTACTTCTCTATGCTTGACTGCCAATGCAAGTCGGGTAGTTAAAGATTAACTATGCTTCATTTGCTTAGACAACAAAAGCACACTGCTTATTTTCTATACTCAGCAAAGTAAGTGAATATAGCAGGCTGTTTTTGAGGAGTTCTTGCCAGGCTAGAGAGCCATGGCAGTGCTAGATTTGTACTGATGTGAGACTCTGCTGCTGTCCATCTTTCCTTCCACATTCTAAACTCCTAAGGGCTTCAGTCCGAGTTGTAACTTCTGTCATGCTTGGTTGCTTGTTCTGGTCCCAGGAATAGAGTTCATTGGCTTCCTAGTGTGTGGTATAATGTTGTGATTTGGATTTAATATGAGACTAATGAATGAGCGAGTGCTTGTGAGTTGTACTTGGTTGCCAGCTGGGTTTAAACCACAGCAGGTTGGTAACACATTGAGGGTTTTAGTTATTGCTATATAGTGTTTGTACTAAGTCAAGGACTTCCCAGCTTCTCATGCTCTCCCATTCTGAAGACTGGAGAGCTACAAGAAGCTGAGAGGGAATGCAGCCAGGACATTTGACTCCAAATGGCAAAAAAAAATATTCCATACTAATGATGCCATGCTTGGTATATAAATTGGAAGGGGGAAAAGCTGACTGAGGGCTGATGCTTTGGAACTGGCTGGGCACTCTGCCACACTTTTATATTCTAGTTCTATTATCGTTTTTTTTTTTTCCTTCTTTTCTGTCCCATGAAATTGTCTTTATCTCAATCCATGAGTTTTCTCACTTTTACTCTTGTGATTCACTCCTGCATTTTGCTGTGGGGGCAGGGAGTGAGTGAGTGGCTGGGATAAGCGCTACTAAGCACTAATTGCCCACTGGGGTTAAACCATGACACTGCTGTAGACTAAACTGAAGTGATTACGGGAGATAAAATAATTTTTTGCTTATTATCTGAAGAAGTACAGAAAAATATAAGTTGAAAGTGAGTGACCAGCCATTTCCAAGCTTCCAAAGGGTCCCTGGTTTCTGGAAGATAAATTGCTGACAACCCCAGTTATCTTGTAGCTATTGCCATTTCCATAGGAGTTATTCCCTGCCCTTTGTATCGTTGCTGCTGGGGTAATGTTATTGTTTCAGAGTGACTGTGCTGCTGCAGTGTGGATGGTTTCTGTCCTTTTACAGCACATTCTTCTCTTACACACCATCTTTCTCTCTCCCCTCTTCTGTCAGTAACTCCTAGTATTTTGAAAGCCATGTCAGAGCGTCAGTTTGAATTCACAAGCTCCAAGCGTGTTCGTATTGCCACGGGGACCTGGAATGTGAATGGGGGAAAGCAGTTTCGAAGCAACATCCTTGGTACCAGTGAGCTGACAGACTGGCTACTGGATTCTCCCAAGCTCTCAGGAGTTTCAGAATTTCAAGGTGAGACTTCACAGTCAAAATGTGTAAGCAGTATTTGTTAGCTTCTCTAGAGACAGTGAGTCAGGACAATGGACTTGACCAGTCTTTCAAAGACAGCACATTTTGGAGGGCATTTTCTGTCAGTTCTTAGGGGTGTGTTCAGCCCCTCCATGCTTTTACTGCTGCCCTGCAGAAATGGAATGGTGTGTGAAGAGCTCCTGAATACATTGAACAGTCCACGTGACTGTTTCAAACCTCCAGTGGGTCGGAATTCCGATCTCCCTCTTATGCCGCCATGGGATGTATCTGCCTATTCTGCACCCTGTATGTAATTTTTTTTCTTCCGTATCTCTGTTCTTTGTTCTTTATCATGAGTAGGAGCTATGTGCTTAGGTGCCATCAGAGCATCTCCTTGGTCTCTCATCTGGAGCTAAACATATCTATACAATCTGGACTACAAGCTTCTCTGGAAATGTTACTATCAAAGCCTTCAGATAAAAATACTTACTTTGTTGAAGGCAATATTTCCTTTCTTTAGCAGTATAGAAAACTCTTATGCTTGTGGCTTGATGAAATTGGCTACTGAATTTCTTATTCATGGACCAAGGTCAGGTATTATAATTGATTTACAGATTTTTTTTTCTTAAGATAAATGAAAAGGGAACATTCTGTCATTTAAAAATTGAGTGGTTGCAAAACTACAGCAAAACCCATGATTTTGTTGTTACAGTGGAACATTTTGTTTCCTGCAGGCATCACAGGCATAGTCCTGTACCTAACCTTGTAGCTCAGGAATATATTCCACAAGTCTTTGGCTCCCTTATACAAGTTGTCTCATTTGAACCCTTAGTTCCTGAGTGGAATGTGGTTAGGTGCAGACCACTGTATTCCAAGCAGCCTAGATAAGTGACTAGTCCAGTCTAGTCTGTTTCAGAAACACTTCAGATGTGTTAGCACATGACTGTGCCCATAATACTAGAATTTGTTGAGAGCCTGTCATGTGTTAGCCTTGCCAGACCATCCCCTGAGAGAACCAGAGGAGCAGGGCTACATGGAACAGGCAGCTGTGACATGGTAGGTCATGGTAGGAAGGGAGCTGAGTTATGTGAGTGGGCAGGGCTAGGGTGTGACCATGCAAATGCCTGTATCCATGTTAATGTCAGTGCGGTGCCTACACAAATGGGCAATTCTTCAAGGACAGATGTCCAAAATTATTAACGGGAAATACATGTGACAGTGCCTGTCTGGTTAAGCCAGTAAAGGAGGCTAGCTGTCATGCTAGTTTCACCCTTGTGTCTGCACAGAGTTGCTGCATATTTTACTTTTTATTTGTGATTTCTGAGTCAGATCTTATTTAGGTTCCTGTGTTTGTCTATATTTAGATCTTCATGTTGAATTAAGCTACTGTCGCTGTGGTCATATGATACTTTAAAAAAAATAAAAACTCTTTAGGTAATGGACAGACCTAATGGGTCAACAGATTTGCTTCACACTATTTTATGAGAGCATCTGATCTTTGGTATTTCCTTAGAGTAATATCCACAGAGCCAGGGAAGGGGGGGTGGAGGTCACTGTGCTCTAGGGTGATCTAACCTTAAATAGAGGTGATCTAAGAAGGACTTGGAAGAAAGAAGGCAAGAAGAAACTTCAAAAGCATCCTTAAACTAGATAAATTTACTAAAGGCATTGGGATGGAGGTGACATTCTGGTGTGTATATGACACATACACAATTAAGGACAATTAAGTTCAGTTACATAGGAATCTGTGTCAGAAAGGAAGAGCATGTTGGGTAAAATGACAAGCAGGAAAGAGATGGCGAGTAGTGAGATGTTGTGGCTTTAGTGATGAGTGGGGTGGGGGAGAGAAATCTTAACACTGCCACAATATAATGTTTTGTTCTGAACTGCTTCCTGCAAGAGAGATGGAGACCAACTGGTGGGAGAAAAGCAGGAAAAAAATTCAGGGGAACTGCAGGGGATGTTTTATGAGATTAGATTAAAGGAGCTATGAATATGTATAGCTTGGCAGGGGACACACAAGATAGAACTACAGGAAGGATCTCTGACAGAAATTAGAATACAAGTCATTAGAAGCAACAACAAAATAGTAATTTTGTTATGACTTTTCCTTCCTGCCAACAGATGATGATAGCTGCCCTCCTGACATATTTGCAGTGGGATTTGAAGAGATGGTTGAGTTAAGTGCAGGGAATATTGTGAATGCCAGGTACGTAAAAAAAAAAACACCAAACAAACAAAACCAACAACAAAACCCCCTAATCAACCAACCTAAAAACCCAACCAACCAAAAAAACCCTGCAACTGTAAACAAACCAAACCAAACAAACAAACAAAACCCCAACACAAAGAACATATCCTCCCCAAAGGAACTGATCATGTTCATTTTTATGGTCACTTGCATTGAATGCTCCCTTATAAATCTGTTGCTTGCAGCCATAGCTGGAAATATGTTTTGTTTCCCATTACCAAATGTAACTAGTAGGTGTTGAAAGTGCTCCTTCTCTGTACAGTAGAATACACCACTTGCTAGTCTTTCAAGTCTTTATGTTGGCAGAGAATAATTCTGATGGTTGAGATTGATTTAACACTTGTCCTTAAAGCCCTGTTTGATGTTGGAAAAATGTGCTCAATGACTACAAACCTAATTGCCATTCATGTGGGAAGTCCAAAATTGTCTAAAAATGTCTCTGTGGCTAATTGTATTTGTTAAAATTAGAGAAGTTAAATGCAAAGCCTGAGGTTGGCATGTCAGCGTGTGCAGTAGGGTGTTGTGTTTACTGGTCCTTGTGAATCTGAATGGAGGTGGAGCCCTGAAGATCATGTTTCCAATGCTGATTCATCAGGCTGGCCAGTTAGTTGTCTGTTTTGGGAATGACAAGTTACAGCAGTGCTTAGTGTGGCTACTGGGCTGGCGGTATATCTGCATGGATACGTTGACTTTGGAGAAAGGAAAAAGTTAGATCCACTGACGTGAAGGTATATGCAGCTGTTCACAAACCTTAGCTAAGAACAGCCAACAGCTGTGAGTAGCCAGTCACCTTCCACACAGAAAATCCTGAGGTCTCTCCACTGTAAGCATAGGAAATCTTACAAGTCATGAGATTGACATGGAAATTTATTTTTATGGTTATGATTGCTGTAATCATCTTCCAGTTATCCCCACTGAATGTGTGTATCCAATGTCATGTGAGTGTGGATGTTTCTAAGTGTAGTAGACAAAATCCCTCACACATCCAGAAGCAGGATAACTGTATTTGTGTGCTGTGACTGGGCTCACTGACCCTGCTGACTCGAGGCTGGCTTACAAGGAGGTATTATTGGTCTCTGCTGTGCATTCTACAGCACTTCAAGTTCTACAGCCTAATGGGATGTCTGTAAACCTAAGGCACAGTTAGTCTGTTCATTTTATTGACTGTATGTGGTTTGGTTTGATTCCATTAAATGATTTTATGTTTGTTCCAGTACAACGAATAGAAAAATGTGGGGAGAGCAGCTTCAAAAAGCTATTTCCAGGACTCATCGCTACATTCAGCTGACATCAGCACAGCTTGTTGGTGTTTGTCTTTTCATCTTTGTGCGACCATATCATGTCCCCTTCATCAGGTAAAAAAAAAAGCCAAACCAACCAAACAAAAAAAAAAACCCCACACAAAAACCCCAGTAAACCAAACAAAAAACAAAAAAACCCCCCATCAAAATAAAACTAATCTAACAACAACAACAAACCCCAAAACAACCAACCAAACAAAAAAAACCCCAAATCCCCGAAACCCAACCTGTGTCTTCAGTAACGTCTGGTGTTAGAGTGTGGCCAGAGAACATGGAGGGGGATTGCTTATCTTGGTGGGAGTCATGCAAACCTGGGTTCTGGTCTCTGCTCAGCATGGAGAAGAAGCGTGCTTCCAGACAGCAGTAGGCTGGAGTCTGTCTCCCTGGGTAGCACAAAGGCCAGGCAGCCTCAGTGCCTTCCTCCAGGGAGCTGAAAAGCCAGGCATGCTCCAGGTGGGCAGGCAGGGTGGAGCACCTTGTTTGGGTACCATCTTTCTGGGAATGACTTGGGCTAGTAAGTCCAAGAGTGTTTGATGCACCAAATAAAGGCAAGTGCCTGGCTCTGCCTGAAGGGCAGGTTTTATTTCTAGCTCCGTCCATGATCTTTCCTTATGGAAACAGGGGTAGTTCTAGACCTGAAAATAATGGGGGAAGGAGACCTAATTTTGGCCCCTGAGATTTTATAGAATTGAGAGGTAAGAGAACCTATGCAGTGTTTGTCTTTCCCAGAAGTCATGAGAACCAGAACTGTGTGCCCAGTCAGGAGGGTGCAGGGCTGTGTATCCTCTGCTTACTAGCTCAGCTGTCCCTGGAGAGTGAACAAACTCCTCCTAGAAGATTGCCAACCCATGGAAATACTTGCATGAAAATGCCTTTGCTGTGGACAAGAATTATGTAGGCTAAGTGTAAAAGAATTATGCAGGCTAAATGTAAATGGTTAGGAAGTGAATAATTAGCCAAAACTTTCTTTGGGCATCTGTCTGACCTTAAAGCCCTGAGATCCAAACGCTCCTCTCTATCCTATATTAGGGCACTGACTGGCCACTGCATTTTGTGATTAAAAATCAAAAGCTGCCTCTGTCTTTCCTGTGATCTCATATCCACTGAAAACCTCAGAAGAGAGCTTGTGCAACATCCGGTGCTGTAGGCCAGACAGAGCAATGCAATCCACCTAACTCTGATGGTCTTGCATTGCTGCTTTCCAGTAATCTTTCTTCAAAATGATTTTAAATAATACTTTTTTTTTTACTGCTATGAAGCAGTCCAAAGGAGAAGTGTTTCTCTCAGTTTTTGACTTTTCACTCGGCTTACAAAATATTTGAGTAATCCAGTAGGAAATTCATGGTTTAAATGGAAATCAGAAGCAGAACAGCACAGTGGTTCTGTTGCAATTGTCAAACTGCCAGAAATTGGATGTAGCCCTTTGAAACTCAAGAGAAAACGGGAAGGGTTTGATTTTAGTGACCAAGTTTCATCATTAAATGCAAATGTGCTGCTATATGAGCATAATCAAACCCAACCTGTATGCTTGCATATTTTTTTCCCATGTCTAGAAAAGGAAAGGAAAAAATCATCAGAAGTGCAAAAAAAAGCTTCTGTGCTCACAGGTACTGAAGAGGTTTAGACTGAAGATAAAGAATAGAGAATAGAGAAATAAGGAGATTTATACATCAGTGAAAGGATTGATGAAATGCAAGCAGTTGAATTTACAGTGGGTTATCTCACATAACTTTTGCCATGAACGAAAATCAGTTGAATACCAGTCAGGAGATGGGTAGGCAGGCAGCAGGAAGGGAGGACTTTAGAGTGAAAACATGTGCTTCTGTAGGAGTGCTGTTTCATAGAAAACTTTGATGTTCCTCCTTTGCCTCCCCGAGGGTGTCTCCTGGTGGTGTGTTGCTGTCTGGAAAAGACAGGAAATTAAAGAGGGAGAAAAAAAAGAGGGAGGTACAAAAGATGGGGGAGGAAGAGAGAAGAAAATTAAGGGGGTGAGGAAAGGAGACCTGTAACATCTTACATCATTTAGATCACGAATTTCTGAGAATAACTCAAATAAGACTTAGCAGTTTTCTGCACATCCCTTCTGAAAATCAGTAATATTCTAGTCAGATCTGCTTGATGTTTTCTGTGGAAAGTAAAATATTCTCACTGGGAAAGACATGTATGGTGCTGGGGTTGGCTACAACAATGATCTCATCATTTACTTATCTGATCAGACAGCCGTGCTTTGTTCTTGGAGTAGCCTGGCTATTTGGGAGAAATTACTCTGAGAGCAGGTGGTCTGCTTTATCAAGTTATCTCTCTGTAGCGAAGTATGTGCTAATCATCACATTGAAATACTAAGTAATTAGCAACATGGTGACCTTAAGCAATTTGTCATCAGTACAGAATTCATTTGAGAAGTTACATATAAATAGTTGTATCAAATAATCTCGGATTTTATCACATCTGATTTAATGAATTATGGGTTATGATCTATTGCTCTTTAATTAAATGAAAAATCCAGCGTGAGCTGTGAAGTTGGGTTTCAACACATATGAACAGTAAATTCATATTTATAAATTGTTAACTGTCTGAAAAGCAGATTCCCATATGTTCAAAAGTAAAAGGAAGCATAATAGTAAATTTAGTTACTGTCACTATTTTAAGGATCATGGTAGAGGTAAACTTGAAAAGTGTATTCTACAGAAATTCCCAGTATTTCAGAAATAAGGTCTTGCTGGTCTGTTTGGAAGGGACAAGAAAAGGAGAAAAATATTTTCAAATAGTTTTATTTTTGCATTATTGTATTATACTTAATTTGAAACATAAGTACATGAACATCAAGAAGCTAAAAGATGAGCCTAAAAGCAGCAAACTTTCTAGAGGGGAGAAGACATGGCATTGTAAACTGGCTTTTCCCTTTATGTTGCAGTTGAAGTTAATTGAATTTTTGTCCCTGAAGCCCTTTACTCTGTTCTCTTTCTATTTTTTTTTCTTTTTAATGCAGGGATGTAGCAATAGACACCGTGAAGACAGGAATGGGAGGAAAAGCTGGGAATAAAGGGGCAGTGAGCATTCGTTTTCAGTTCTATAGTACCAGTTTCTGCTTTATATGCAGTCACTTGACTGCTGGGCAGACTCAGGTGAAAGAGAGGAATGAAGATTATAAAGAAATCACACAGAAACTCAGCTTTCCAATGGTAAGTGTAGATGTATACGTGCTAAAAACATTGGAGATAAAGGTGGTATCTTTCCATCATGAAAGCTGGTCTCAGGCTGCCTTTGATGACGGGTCATCAAAGAAGGAATCTCAATACCATGAAAGAAAACGTTAAAGAAAACCTTAGCAAATAAATAAATAAAAAATAGGGAAGAACACTAGATGCCACCCAGTATAGCACTTGCTTTACAAAAGTACTAATTCTTTCAAAAATAGAGTTGCTCCAGTGCTTGAAAAGTCCTTGGCTTTGTGCAGTTAAGCTCTAGATGCCTGTTGTTAGAACTGGAGGGCATGATACTGATAGCTCTTGCTGGCTCTAGTTAGTGAGAATTCCTGAAAGACCATCCGTGCCATTCAGTACAGCAGTGCTTTGGCTGCTTCTGGTTGGGTGTGATAGATCAGTTCTTGGGCACTGACATGGTACCCTCTGTTCCCTTCGTTTTGTCCTCGGGAATGTGTCACTATCAAGGAACTGCTGGCTTCTCTCAGAGCATGGCAAGTAGGCACCACCAGTCTGCATGAATAACTTTTCCCCTAAATTGTGTCAAATCAATCACCCTGGTGTTTTAATTCCAGCTTGTCTCCTCAGGCCAGTAGACAACCCGTGGGATTTGGTAGCAAGGGCTCCTTTGCTTCCCTTAATGTTGATTGCTTTAATTTACACAATACCTTCTTTCTTGGACCTCTCTGGAAAGGCCCTAAGCCAGGAAAGGATTGGACCAGTTTGTGTGTTCTAGTTAGTCAGCAAAAAATGACATTTAGGTTGCAAAGCATAAAATTTTACCTTCCTTGTTGTTTGTAAGGTTTAGAGTCTTGGCACATGCAGCGTATCAATCAGTTGGTTTATGTGGGAGCTAAGACTGACAGACTGGATGTCCTGCAAAGGAGATCTGTTCCAAATGGCCATAAAGTTGTGCTTATGGTAGTTTTTTCCTTCTAATACCTCGTTAACTATTTGATGTCCTTTACACTTGTAACAGCTGAAGGTACCTTGTGTGTATAATGCATATAAAGAGTGCCCTCTAGCGCTGTGACAGCCACAGTCTGGAACATTTCCCTTGGGAACCTCTGGGATTTAGACGTTTGTAGCTGAACTGGGAAGGAAAAAAAAAAAAAAAAAAAAGAGACTGGTTAGAGGATAGGATGCTAAATTTAGAACTGGAGTGGATTTTCACTGACGTTTGATTTCAATACCTTTACAAAATTGTGACGCGCAGATAAGGTTGAATTTGGAGCTTGTTCATACTCAGGAGCTTGTTGCTAAATTTGCCTTGGTACCAGAAGCACATTTTGTGTTATATTTAGAATATGCAAATATATGCATGTGAAATGTGTTAGGGAAACAAATATATATTTTGAATATTCATGACAGACAAATTGTGAATATAAAGCTAGGTTCCAGCTTAGACATACCTTCAGGAAAGAGGGGTCAGAGTCTGACATTCTTGTTTACAAAATTCTGCACAGTGGGGTGCTGAAGACAGTGAAGGAACCATTCTATTTTAGCACAAAATGAATTTTGATAAATAAATTGTGATGAGCAGGTCCAGTATTGAGTAATTCAGAGAGACTGAGTGCTACATTTCAGTGCATTTTAAAGGTGTTTTCATGGATGTGATTGAACATTAACAGTATTCTGTACCTCAAAACTAGGGGCAGAACATGTTCTCCCATGACTATGTCTTCTGGTGTGGAGATTTTAACTATCGCATTGATCTAACGTATGAAGAAGTCTTTTATTTTCTGAAACGTCAAGACTGGAAGACACTTTTGGAATTTGATCAACTACAGCAGCAAAAATCCAGTGGAAAAGTAAGGCAGTGTGTCTCATTTTCTTGAATAACTGCATGTTGGTGGGGTATTTCTTCTTTCTTGAGAGACTGAAGAAGTTGCATTTTCAGACCCTTGTTTGTAGCACTTGAGTGCAGCAATTGGTTTAAAAATCAGAACATTGTTTGCAAGGAAGTTGCTACGTCACAGTGGCACCTTCCTCATCTATAACTTAAAGAGATGCTCTTTATTTAATTAGATTTTTAAAGACTTCCATGAAGGGACTATTAATTTTGGACCAACATATAAATACGACGTTGGCTCGGAGGCTTATGATACAAGTGATAAGTGCAGAACCCCAGCGTGGACTGACAGAGTGCTTTGGTGGAGAAAAAAACTGCCCTTTGAAAAAACAGGTGCGTAGGATCCTCCCTTATCTGAAAGTTGTTTTAGAATTCATCTAGAACCCACTTAAGGGGATTTAATCTAGTGAATGGTGCTTTGCTCAAGCAGATGTTCTTTCAGCTTCACTGGATTAAGTGTCAGAGATAAAGAAGGCCCTTTCTTCTTGTGTGTGTGAACAAAGGCTTCATGATACAGATCAAAAAGGTGCTGGGAGCTCACTGAGGAACTGGAAACAGCTCAGCTGTAGCAATACAGAATTAATTCTGTCGTTTTTCAACAGAATCATTAGTCCACGTTAAGTTCCTGTGTTATAATGGCTAGGTTGTTAAAACTGCTGTTCTCAGTAAATATAGAAACAGCTTTCTGTAATTTCTTCTGTACTGGTAATTCTTAGGAATATTTCTGCTAGTTTATAGAATCGGGACAGGTTTCATTAATTAGTGCTTATAAAGTACTTTGAATTCATGAGTGGCCAACACAACAGAAAGGCTGTTTTCACTTGTTATTCAAAAGTTACAGTTAAGAAATAAGAAGTATTTATTTTCATATCCAGGGATAGTTTTCATAATCATTCTCTCAGTCTGTAAGAACATCTATCCCCCAGTATTTCTAAAATTTGAATAAATTCATATTAAAAATGTAATTCCTGGAGAAATAATTTGGTCTGTGCCTGCAGATGTGGTTTTTCACATGCCTGAAAATTTCTGCTTGGAATCTAAGTCATACCATGACTATGTTAAGTGTAAAAACTACAAAGCAAAACTAGGGCTATGAGGGAGTACATGCCATCATGATACAGTTACTCACTTATCTAAGGAAAGAAAAACAAAGTAAAATGAGGATCTTAAACCGTTGAGAGATACAGTCCAGGAAAGAAAAGCTGTATGAGACATAATAATGAAATTAAAACAGCCCTCTTGTGCTGACTGTTTTCATTGGGAGAAAGAACACCCTTCAGCATTTCTGATGCATATTCCTTATTTTGCATGGCAGAACTTGCGCCTGGGGATCTTTAGCAGCTGGAGTTCATACAGCACATAGGACCTAACTAGCTTGTCTGCAAGAGTCAAGGCAGGTCCCTATCTCTAGAGTTTGTAGGCCTCCCACAGCTGGGTCACATGAGTCCATAACTGACTGGTATGCTCCCAGCCCTGCAAAGCTTTCTGAGTTTGCTGCCAGAGTTCCTCTCCTTTACTGCTGGTGGCAAGGCACTTCTGCCTCCCAGCTCTTACTGTGTTGCTTCTTATTGCTGTTAAAGGCTAAATTACTCTTTCTTATTGCTATTATAGGCTTTACGAGAAGAAAGTGTAGCCTCAGTGTGAGTGATTAGGAAGAAATGCCATATTCCATATTAACTCATTTTCAACTTCACAGGAAAAAGGGACAGCATTATCCATTTATTCAAACAGTGACCTAAACACTTCCTTGTTACTAACAACAGTAGAGTCTTTCACTCTAGCATAATGTCTGGAGCACTTCCTGTCACCTTAATGAATTGCAATGGAATTATTTGGAGGTTGGATTTACATGGGTTTGGTTTGTCCTATCTCTTGTGTATTATTTCTCCAATCCCTGTCTAATATTCAGGTAGAAGGCAAATTACTAATGTGACTCTATCAACCAATGTTGTACAGATAATTGGGTGACATTCAGGCCAACAATTTTGTAGGTTTCTTACTCTACTGAACAGCTGTCTCAGTTGCACTCCCAGTCCTTTCTCTTTTTTTTCTTTCTAGTCCCTGATTTGTAAATCTTGTAGGATACAAGCTCTTCTTTGAATGATATATATTCAAGAACAAAAACTTCCCACCTCCCACTACTAGGTCTTTATTAGCTTCCTAATAAAATAGTGTTTAACTGTTAGTAAAACTAGATTTGAGTGAGTTTTAAGTCATGTTTTGTGCTGCATAGCTGGAGAGATCAATCTTCTGGACAGTGATCTGAGTGCTGATACTAAAGTCAGGCACACTTGGACCCCTGGAGCCTTGATGTACTATGGAAGAGCAGAGCTGCAAGCATCTGACCACAGGTAACTAACCAATCAGAGAGAGGTTAAAATGTGTCATGCTGAATTACACCCTCAGAGCGAAGGATCAAGTCTGATTAAAACAGGAATTACACCCTTATTCCTTGTTCAGTATCTGCTTGATGGGTTTTTTCCTCTCATGGTGAGTTTCATACCAGAGTGGCAAGTATCTACAGTCATGTATTTATTTTTCCTGCACAGTGGTTGCAGCAGGGGTTAGATAAGTTGCAGCAAGAGGTATAGAAAACAGAGCTTTCTGTTGCTTGGTTTTGGAAAAGCACTGGTAGCTAAGGAAGCTGCTCTGATGGATTTCCACTCAGCTTGCTGAGGGAGGGGAGGAGGTTGGGATTGTGTGGCCTGTCGAGGTGTAAGCCAAGCCACACAGAGACAAGTTTGTCCTGTTCATAGCACTCAAGTGTGGGGCTTCTTTAAAAATGGAAATGGGAGAAGGTAGAGGAATCAAAGGCCAGTGCTTCTGGTTGGTCTGTATCATTAACTTCTCTTTAGGGATATGAATGACTTATCTTTGATAAACTTGTTCTCTGCTTCACTTCTGAGAAACAAATTCTGTAAAAAATATACTTTGAAAGGTCCCTTACATTCAGAATATTTGTCTCATCCCTTGCATGCTTTGTGGAAATGCTACAATATTGCTCCTCCTAGCAGTGCTCAGTGACCCCCAGTAGCTGTCTGTGCTCCTGGCGGTGCTCTTCCATGCCAGGACTGTTCTGTATTCCTCTAGCAATGGAAGAACATGCCTCTTGCAATCAGTTTCTTTGTGTCAAGGCTCTGACATTGCTGTGTTCTGCAAAGCAGAGTGGAGCTGCTACTCTCATTATATAGGACCCTGAGGATGCAATCTGTGAAACATGACTGTTATGCATGGGTTTCTACTTCAGCAAACTTGACTCCGAAAGCTACTTTTTAATTACAGTCAGCAGGTTTGCTTTCCCAAGGTTTGTGCTAGAAAAAGGGCATATAGCTGTATGTTTATGACATATGGAAATGCATTATGATTCACAATGCTTATGGAAATAGTTAATTGCTTCCCATACATTTTTCCCATTTATTATCCCTTTCTAGCCCTGCTGTTGTTGTTTTCAAATGTTCTGATAATGTGTTACCAAGAGCCAGGTCTCTATTGCAAGTAGAAGGCAGCAATTTTGACCCAGTTGTAAGAGCAGCTGTCCCAGTCACTGCTCTGTGCAAATGTGCAGGTGAAAATCTGAGATTGTGGATTGCACCCACTGAGATGAGATGAGTTTTGCTCTTTCAGACAGCTCTCTCAGATCTGACACACAGAGAAGTAATTAGTGAGAAATGACTCAAGAGGCAAGTTTGCAGTGTTGGCTGCTTATAGTGTAATGGATTGGCACATATCTGCTACATGACAACATTACATATTTGAAATACCTTGTCCGTAGTTTTTGGAAGAAGATATGTGGCCTTGTCTAACAGACAATAATATATTTCCATCCAGGTTTATAGATGCTTGGTGCCACAGCTGTTTGATAATGAATGAAGTATCCTGATATTTTTGGTCTGTAGGTTGGCCATAAGTGCTACATATAGTTATTTCAATTCACTTATATTGTGTCTTCACTGATACATTCAGCTAATGCAGGACTGGGAAATATAATTAATAGTGCTCAAGGAATGATGTTGACCACTGCAGAAAAAATGTAGCTTACCTGTCCTCCTTCTTTATATAGATTTTAATTTTATATAAGCACTTCTTTATTTTGAAGTATTTTTCCTTTGTTTTATGTAGGCCAGTGTTAGCTATTGTAGAAGTGGAAGTTCAGGAAGTTAATGAGGCTGCCCGTGACAGTGTTTTCCGAGAAGTGTCATCTTTCCAGGGACCACTGGATGCCACAGTAGTGGTAAATCTGCTATCACCAACAGCTGAAGAGAAAAATGAATTTCCTGAAGACTTGCGTACAGAGCTTATGCAGGTGTTTGAGGATTATGGCACTGTTGTTCTGGTCAGGTGAGTTTGGGATCAGAAATGGCATGGCATCTGTTAAAAACCACAGACTAGAAGATCCCTTTTGTCCTGACAGAGTTAACTTTGTATCGGAAGAAAGTATGTAAAATTCCTTTACTGCACTTTCAGTTCTTCATTAGAAATTGAATGCAAGTGTTTTGAATATCTTATACCTCTCAACAACCTTCTAAAGAAATAATCCAACAGCTCTCTTGTCTAAGTGGAAGAGAATTTTATTCAGTACAACACCATAAAGCAAGAGACTTTGATGTAAATCATCATCTTTAGATTCAGGCCTCACTTCCAAGCATTTGCTGCTTCTGGAGGATCCTCAGGCCCTGCTTCACCTCCTCTGGGCTGAGGTCTGCTCTCTTCCACCACTCTTTTCACACTTGGCAGGATTTCCTGGCTGGCTTCCTTCCTGTTGGGGGTCATTTTGCTTGTTTGTTAACAGTACAGCTTCTCACAGAGCTATCACCCACTGGGTTTGAGAGGGAGAGTGTGATACCTTCTGGCAGAGCAGCTTAATTTCATTCTGATTGATTCTCTACAGGGCTCCAGCACAGCTGTGAGACTTCTCTTTTGAGAAATACAGGCAAAAGACCTAACAGTTGATGTCTGGGAAACACTATCAAAAACTTGTTCATGTTTATTTGATTAATTCATTTGTGGAGAAAGATGATGACCTCTTGTATAGTTTTATGAAGTACCAGTATAAACTGAGGGTTCAAAAGCAGCCGTGCAGGAAGAGTAGCACCACCTTGCTTGTGAAGAAAAGGAGCAAGAAAAGAACATCTTTTGGTGGATAATTCTTGGTTTATTTTGTTTTAAATTGTTTTGGATCTTGGTGGAATACTAATCTTTGGGAAGATCACATGTCCTCTGAGGTGAAGGATATGCATAACCATGGAAGTTAGTCCAGAGGAAGTGTAGATATTGGACTGGGTATCCTGTCCACAGCTACTGAGATGTTGTCCTGCTGTTCCAGGGGTGATCCACAAAAGGGCAGGGCGCTGGAGTCACACAAGGGAGGATTAAAGAGAAGAGGAGCCCAGCTGAGATTCATAGATCTCCTGCTGCTCCTCAAAAAACCAGAATTGTGAAGGAAAATACAACTAAAACCAAATGCATAGCACTGCATATGTATCCTATATGTAGATCTACATGGTAGTTTTCTGTCATGCTAGCCTTCAAAGGGTTTTTATTCAATGGCAAAATAAAATGGTATTTCTCCTCTGCTTTTTTTCACTAGGATCTGTGGAGGTCAAATGCTGGTGACATTTGCTGACAGCAAGTCAGCTCTTCGTGTTATGGATATAGATGGTGCCAAAGTAAGAATTTCTCAAACGTATAATAATAATAATAATTTCATAATAAATTTCTCAAAAGTGGTTGCTTGGAATGAGGTACTTGAGTTTCTACCTAAATCAAGTAGCGTTATTTCAAAGGAAGTTAGTACTCATGAAGTCCTTAACTTTCACATCTGCTGAGCCTATTAACGCAGTATTTTAGTTTCAGGATGGCATGAGGTGACTTTTTGTGTATCCCAGGCAGTGCTTAGGATCTGGCTTCTGACACCACTGCAGAGCAGATGGACTTGTTCATGGTTATGGCTACTTGAAGCAGTTCCCCTGACATTCTGTGTGACTTTATACTGTTGCCAAAGCATCCTCGTGATTGTGGTTTGGAGATTTTTTTGTTTCTCCAGTGTATCAAATAGGCTCCTTCTGCTGAGCTGTTAACAACATGATTCATTGGCTTCCATGGCAAATCCAGCCCTAGCAGTAGGCGTTTACCTTCCCATCCCCTGCTTTCCTTCCCACACACATACTCTACAAATCATCAGCCCTCTGTGGAAAAAAACTGTTTGTGGGGCTGCCCTGTAAACTTAATACTGAAGTAATGGATTTAACTCTCATTCTTTTTTCATATTTGCAGTTTTATCTTCTAATTTTACTCCTGCCATTGATGTAATTTATAGCACAGACTGAAACACAGTTGTATGCACACAATATGTGAAGGTGCTGGGAATCTGAATTGGGAACTTTTCAAAGTGATTTTCCGGTCAAAGCTGCTGGCTTGTCTGCATTTCACCCCAAATGTCATAGAGCAACACACATAAGCAGCTGAAGTCCTAATGTTTTTGAAAATACCCTTTCCATATACATCATATATGAGATTTTCTGGTCAGAGTCTTCTTATAGGTGGCAGCAGGTACAAAACTCTTGTGTGTTTTAAGCTGCTGACTCAAAAATGCCACTCTCCCTTGCCAATATTACTATTCCAGTGTCATTTTGACGGTATTTGATGTTTCACCTATTTCTCCAGTATTTCCCAAATGCAGCAGCAATGCTTTTAAGCTGTGAAGCTCATTTTCTTTCAAGAATATTGTTACAAATCTGAAAACTTGGTTATGGGGGTAGTAAGAGTGTTTCCTTTCCATTTAGCTTCTGAAGTGAAGCTTTTCTTCTGAAGTGAAGCAGTTGTACAGCTTGGTCAGAGCATGGTGCTAATAACATTGGGGTCCTGGGTTCAATGCCTGCATGGGCCATCACCTTAACAGTTGGACTTGATGATCCTTCTGGGTCCCTTCCAACTCAGAATCTGTGATCTGTGTGATTCTGAACAGGCTGGCAGCACTTGCTTATTCTGTTCAAGCATTCTCGTTTTATGAAGGTGCTTTGCAAAGGGAAACAATTCTTTCTGTGCTTAGGTTAGAGGCAGAACAGTGAAGATCCAGCCCAAGACTAAGGACTGGCTAAAGGGCCTCCAGGACGAAATTGCTCGAAAACGAGACAGCGTTGTCCCCATGTCCCCCACGGCAAACTCCCATCTTCTGGAAGAAAATTTTGACTTCTCAAGTTTGGACTATGAGTCTGAAGGTAAGCAATTTGTTTCTAAGCTAAGTAGTGAGAAATTTCTTTGCTGACTTTGGTTGCACAGAGGAGGTACAGCATGAGTGTCAGTGGCACCTTCATTTGTAATGAAGCCACACTTCTTAAAACAACCACTGTAATTAAAGCCGTGACTTGACTCTGTGCCTGGGCATAAAACTGTTACTTAGATCGTCCTGTCAATTTAGTGTTATATGTTAGTCAATGTATGGTACAGCTGTCTGTAGAGACACACTGTAATGAAACACATGGGGTGGTTACACAAGAATCTTACCCAGCCTATATATTAAATTGACTGATAGTGTAGATTAATTAATTGGTAGTGTAGAGAGACAGAGAACGAATTTTCTTATTAATTCTTTGTTATCTAATATTTCAATCCAGGTGATATAGAGGATGAAGACGATTATTTAGAGGATGCTCTGTCTCAACACCTAGTAGCAGACACAGCAGAAGATACGTCAGAGCGCCCTGGACACTGCGCATCCATAGCTGTTTCAAACAAATCTGGACAACCCCCCCGCCTGTATAAAGGTAAAGTATCCACCTTCCTTGAGGTAAGACCTGAAGGATTGTTGTTTGCTCTCCTGTTGTATGTATTTCCCTGCTTGTTTATATTTTCATGTTAGGTTCTCCTGTAGTACCTATTCATGCTCAGCTCCCCTTGAGCTAGTGACTGTTACTGAGGTCCTCAGGCATAACAGCAATACAAATGATGAAACTTAGATTCTCCTTCTCTCTAGGCCAGGGCAAGGCAGGAAGGCTGAAAAATGCTGATTTTCCTTTTCTAGCCAGAGGAAATTAAATCTTTTTATCCATTTGATACTGTTTGGCACCAAAACATAGAACAAAAAAAATTGCATGCTATTTTCTTATTGGTGAGGGCCAAAGTAAAATCAAACCAAAAGAATCCTGTTGATTCTGTGATGGGCTCAACTCTGTCCTTTAAGCGGTAGCAGTGGCAAAGCAGTCAGTTGTAAGCTGGGAGGTTGTTGTGTTCAAATTACTTCAGAGGCCTGAAGTTTCTTCTTTGTTCCCATTTGATTTATTTCTGAAGGAGTCAAGGTTCATAGAATATATATATATATATATATATATATATATATATATATATATATATATATATGTATGTATATATATGTATAAATAAATAAATCATTCTTTAGGTTCTTCATGTTCTTAATGTTACCTTTTTCCTCAGTTGCCTGGCTTTAAATATAAAATCATTTTTAGGTTATTCACGTTCTTCATGTTAACTTTTTTCCTCAGTTACCTGGCTTGTTTGCTTATTATTGCAAAGTGACTTGGTAAAAAGAGGATAAAGCTGTGGAGAGAAAACTGATAAAAACTGCAGCAAGAACTAGCCAAGTCAGCCATGGTCTTACAATGGGATGTGATCAGGATGTGCTTCACTGGCCAAGCGTTGACAGGCTGGGATATGTATTAAACACCTCATTGTGACAGCAAGTGATTCAGTAGCTGTCATTCTGCACTCTCTCAGAAGTGCTTTGTCTTCTGACATAGAAGTGAAAACTCTTAATACCTTCAAGGGTTGAGTCAGAAGTAGAGTTCAAAAGGATTGAATGAAATTCGTACACTTGCACAGACAGATTTTCCAAACAGAGTGATTTATGGCTTTCTTGCCCACCTTGAGTCATAGGCTGGGTTCAGTGTGGCCAGACCCTAAAGCCTATCCCTGAGTCAAGGAGTAATCAGTCATTATTAAATACTGTGAAGTCAATCACTTTGTATTATAGGGTGCCTTGCCCTCCAAGAACCTCTGGCCTACTGTGTGATGATTCATTAAGCCGCAGAGAATTGCAGTGAGTCTTGTCACCCACACTAACTCTACTCCACAAAAAATATCACAAAATAAATATATGATATGGAGTATTATTTGAAGGAGGTCAAGGTAGGGTCATGATCTCACATAACTCAAAATATGATATATTCAATTAATCTTAGTGTCTGCAATTTCAGATTCCTCCATAAGCTTCCAATTCTGCCTGAGTAACTCCTAATTGAAGGTATGATGACTGTGTAGCTGGTGGTAGACACAGATGGAAAACAGTGACAGGCACAATAGTGTGTGTGTTTCTGAGGTCAGAGAAGGGCACAGCTTCACGAAACTGATGTCCCTGCCAGAAGCCTTTCAGGGACGGAATTGAGTGGTAATGGCTGGCTTTTGTTGTGTTCAGTTTTACTGCCAGAACATTAAACCATGCCTCCAGGTGCCTGCATGACTCCTTGGGTCCTACTGATGAGCCCATATCTGCAGCTTAGAAGTCCTGAAAATGCAGAGAGCATGGGGAGGGCGGGCTCGGCAGACCACAGGCTCTGTCTCTCTGGCTGCCATCTGCTGCTGAGTGGGAGCAGGAAACTCGTGAGCACAGCTTTCCGAAAAACAAGAACTTGTTTACAAATGCCTGAAGTACAAGAGACTGCCGCTGGATAATTCCTTCCCCATGTCTCCAAAACACGGGGACAAAACTAAACCCAGTGAATCTTGGAGCTCTAAAGAAGGAGAGCTGCATAGCTGGGCAGCCATGGCAGGGTTGAGAGGACTGAAATGAAAGTCCTTACTATGGCAGATGGGGTAGAGTAAAGCAACCTGTACTTCTCCCCTCTCCAGCTGTCAGAAAGGCTTAGATGGGATGAAAGACTGAGTAATTAGTGATGTAAGGTGCAGCCAAGGTCTAGCCGATTGAGGCAGCTGTACCTGTTAGGAGATGTTGCTGGAAAGCAGAGATTTTTCTCTGGTATAAAGACAGTTCTGCTGTGCAAGAAAAGGTGCCTAATCCTCAAATGGAATTCCTGTGTTTGGGAGGGAAAGCAAGGAAGTCACCATGACTAGCCATGACAGTTTGAATGGGAGCAGGTTGCAACTAAGTCTGGCTGTGAAAATCTCAGGATCTAACAAGGTGCCCAGTAACCCTGGAATCAGATGCAGGCATTGTTTGCGTTGGTGCAAACAGCTAATAAATGGTGGAAAAGGAGAGAGAGAGAGAGAGAGAGGGAAGTATTTGACAAAAGGGTGGATGTTTCCTGCAGTGGGAGCAGGCAGACATTGGGGGAGAGCAAAAATGTGAATGGAGCTGTCATGTTGCTGAGAGACATGGCTGAGTGTTGCCACTCATAGTCACCTCTCTCCTGACCTCTCAGATCTGGTGCACCTCACCCAGTGTGTGTCTAATACAGATACTTTCTAAATTGTCCCAGATGATGCAGACCTGGCCGATTTGAAGCGGGAGCTGGAGGGGAGTGGGGAGTGCAGCCGCCGGATTCCAAGCAGGTCTCTGTCCATTCCTACCAGGCCTCGGCCACTTCACCCACCACAGAGGCCTCCCCCTCCTGGTGAGTTGAACTTTCTTTAATGGGGTGTTGGCCCCAGCTGAACAGTTTTTGCCTGCCATGTCTGGGTGACAAAGAAAGGAATACCTTGTTCTGAAATGTCAGGTTGTCGAGGGACTTGTACTTGCTTCCCAGCCTGTTTCAGCCTGAGTATTACTGCCATTAGTAATGGGAGAAGTTTGTCTTCAGGATGACAGATACGCCACAAAAAAAAGTCCTTAGTAAGGATACAATAGCCCATATGTTTCATACTAGCTCATCACTAAGGTTAGTGAGTTGAGCAGCCACTTTGTGGCAATAAAGGAATTGGTATTTATGCCTGCTGACTTCTGAAGTCACTGAGTGTTTTCTTGCAGTTTTTTGAATTCTGAATTAAGTGTAATCAGAATTTTAAAAACCTTCGACAAAATACTCATTCTGGACAGTTTTTGTCCTTTCCTTCTTCACAAGCAATTCTTGTGTTTATGAAAGAAATGCAAAGTGGATTATGATTTTCAGTGAGGCACAAAGGGAAGTGGTGCTCTTTACCTAAGCTCTGCCCCCCTGAGATGCCATCCAGAGCTGTGCTGCTCCTGTTTTTATGGCTACTTCTGGATGAAAGCTGATTGCCAGATGAGCATTATCATCTTTGCCTCCTGTACAAAAGTCTCTCTTTTGTGTACATTTTCCGGACTTAAATTAGAAGTTCCTTGATGCTCACCTGATAGAAGATGAGTTCTTTAGGATTATTCCCATTCATTTTTGAGTCTGTTACACAGGAGTGTCAACACTGGTATCTGTATTTCTGTGCCTAGAATGCAATGTCAATGCTTAGCTGAGGTTATCTAATTAATTAAATGAAAGAAAGGCTAACTACAAAACTGCTTCCTGAAACAGTTCAAGATTTTGAGGGAGTGATGGTATGCACGTTGGTTTTGCTTCTTTGCTGATAACATTTTGTATGAGCTCTTGCATGTAAAAAGCCATTTTTTAATTCCTCTTCTAGCTGGAACATCAGGCAAAAAGTCCCCCTCAGATGGTTCTCTCTCTCCAGGAAGCCATTCCACCTGCTCCATCCTGGCAACGGCCAAGCTGCTTCCCGGAGCCCCTCAGCAGCCAGTGAGTCCTGCTGCTCAGCATGGCCCCTTGGCATTGTCCTGATCCCTCCCATCCACACTGAGAATCACGGACAGGATGCACCTGTCCTACGTGGAAGGAAGTCCATCACATGTCTGAGCCAAAAATGCCAAGATAACTTCTTGTACTGTAATACTAAACCATAGGTCCTGTTAGGCAGCAGAAAAATGTTAATCAATTAACAGGAGTTAGGAAGACCAAAGAGGCAGAGAGAGAATGAGTGGAGTAAGACCAGGGCACTGTTGCTGCTTTCTGACAGATGCTAACTTGAATTTTTAACACCATCGTCATATGGTTTAATTCTTTTCTCACCTCTGTTTTGGTGGGCCATGCTAATGCCCAGAATGCAGGAAAAGTCTTGACCACTGCCAGCAAGGCTGTTAATCCCCTGAGGAGACCAAGATCAGAATGTGGAAATGCCTCCCCAGTCCTGTCATGCTGGATGAGGACCCTAATGCTTTGAACAAGGGATGGTTAAGGGACTAGCTGTGCCACTCAGGCAGTGGCAGCAAACGTGTAGAATTTGCTAAAAGATTCCCATTTCTTTAGTATTTATAGATCACTGAATGGCCACTTGCAAGAACAGAACTTTACAGGTGTATGAGCTTAGCTGTAAAATTAGAGGTGTACAAGAAAAAAACAGTTCTCTCAAGATGACTCGTTTTCCTATGTGTTTTTAAAGCCCAAAGTCCGGACTGGAATAAGCAAACCTTACAATGTCAAGCAGATCAAAACCACCACAGCTGAGGAAGCAGAAGAAGCTATCAGATGTCTTATGGAAGCCAAAGGAGGTAAGCGCAGCTTTCCAACTGACTTCTAAATATCTTTAAATAAAGAAAACTGTAGGTGTATTCATCTCACCTTAGTCCAGATGCACATATTCCTATTCAGAATTTCATCTGAACACATTCTTGCAAAATTGTATGTGATATTCTCTGTCAGTTCTGATAATATTAACCTTTTTTTTTCAAGATGAATAAAATTTTATATTTTGTTGTAGAACTTGCTACTAGGAGAACCTTGGGTTATTTATGCCCAGATTTGGTCAGAAAAATTAAAATATAAAGATAGGATTTTACTAAACTGATGGTGCCTGTGTTAGCTCAGAGTTGCATAAAGGATATTTGCTGCTCTATTTCCTGAGTGCCCACTATTCCAAGCAGAACTACAGAGCAAATGCAGCTCTAGGAGAAATAACCTGGATTCTGTTCACATTTGGACAGCAAGTATTGCTGTAACCTACATAAAAGCTTGCGCTACTTCAGCCTGAATAGTTAAGCTAAAAGGCTGTGTTTAGGCTCTCTGCGTAGTCCCTGGAGAAGAGAGCTTCTTGCAAGGGCAAGTTAGAGCACAAAACTAGCTTAGGTACTGTGAATGTACCCCCAAGGGTTGCATGCAGTCTTTCTGCTGATGCTGGATGAATGGAAATGGCTACCTGAGTTTGCAAGGCTCTCAGTTTAGGAGAAAACCATCCCTTTTCATTTATACATAGAATAAATGCAGTCTGGAATAATCCCATTTATTTAGAAATATCATAAAGGTGATATCACAAACATCATATATTGCTATTTATTCCTCAGTGCTGTTAATTTCATTGTGAAATCAGATTTACTCTCCATTGATTTGGAATTCACATTCACATTCACTTGGTATGGGTAAGAAAACTAGTCTGGTCAGCATCATTTCCAGTCCCTTGTACTGTACCACCAGTTGGCATTTACAGTTCTTTCCAAAGTACTCTACAAGATGCACTTGGTATCGTTAACTTGGTTTTCCAGATAATGGCAAAGGGATGCTCAGAGCTTGAGCCCAGCCAGTGTTTTCTTCACTTGATGAAATGGTGGCACAGCACTGCTGGTTTGGCATGAAATTATTTCAGGCAGGGAAGTTTTTCCCTAACAGCCTCTTACAGATGTTACAGGATTGCAAAGGTCTGTGCTTAGTTCCAAAACCTACCTTCTTGGCCTGAGTTGGCCCTACGGGCATGAACATTTTGGAAAACATGGTTTTGAAAGAAATTATCTTGAATCTATATTCTGATCAGGCTGAGAGGCCATATTTGGTTTTGCTTTTCAGGAGTACAGGAAGATGCAGTAAAGCCTGTTCCAACCAGAAACCAAACGTCCTCCAAACCTGAGGGTCTTCCGAGCATCACAAAGTCAGCATCAATTCAAGGGTTGCAGGCAGGAGCGGTGCCTGTGCCTCATCGTCCACCTCCCAAAGTTCCAACTCCAAAGAAGCCAGTGCCCCTGCAAAGGACAGGAGTCAAGGTGGAAAATGTAAGAGAGTTGCTGCAAAATACATCCAGCTTCCATTACACAGTGTAAATGGTGGAGGGGTGGGCTGGTTGCTTTTTGCAGGAAGTCCTGTCATGTCAGCAGGTGCTGGAATCATTTTGTGTGTTACAGTCACCAAGGCATAAAAATGCAAGGAAGATTGGAAAGAAAGCCATATTCAGCTTTTCTATTTGCCAGTTCATTCTCTTGTTTTTCTTCTGGTTTGTCTAAACCTTGTCAGGATTTAATTTGTTCTTTATCACAGTCTCTACTTCTGACCATGAGTGCTCTGCTCTGTAAAGATTTGAGGCAGCTTCTTCATCACCTCTGTGTCCTGTGTCCTTTCTTGCTTTTCTTGCACACCTTGTAATGGGATTCAGCCTTTCAGTTTGAATTCTGGAGTCTACTCAAGAGTTCATGTTCTCAAAAATACAAAGCTGTAGGTGTTCAGGCTTTAATATATGTCAGGTCTCTACAATGGAGACAATAGTTCACCTCTAGAGCTGGTAAAATGATTATCTAATTTATAAAGCAATTTGAGTACAAGAGAAAGACAAATAGAACCTTTTATATTCTTCCTTTGACAGAATCTCTGCTAAGGAAGCTCTCTTCTAAATTGTTAGGGCTCCTGCCTTACCTTCCTTTGGTAAAGGCATTCACCCCTTCTCCATAATGGACTTTGTACTATATCTTTACTTAGCAGATTCACGAAAAAAGCCAACCCAGACCGCACAGTCTATGCCAAGGAGTGGTCAGTTTGTTTTGTTTAAGTTGTCTCCATTCCCAGGTCACTCTTGAAAGGTGCTGAGAGGGATTGCTATTTTGGTGTTAGTTATGTGAGAGCTTCTGCAGGAATAGATCTATTTCGGTTTGACTCTGCCCTGGAATTCCACTCCTTCCTCCATCTGAGGGAGGTCAGATGGGAGCTGTGTACTTGAGAACCTCTACCCAATCTCCTGTACCACAGTCAAACACAGGCAAATTAACAGCACATAGGAAGAGGCGGCAAGGGATTTGTCCAGCATGAGATACTGACTAAATATTTTGCCTGCATTAAAAAAACTGTACATTATCTTTTAATACTATGCAAGAGTAATAAAGAATTTAAATGCTTTCATTCAATCACACAGAGTGTGAGAAATCTAAAGCAGTCCTTGCCCTCCTGGACTGAGCTGGGCTTGTTACCTTTTAGTGCTGGATGATTGCTAGACTGGACTTTGAGAGCTTATTTTTATCTTCAGTTGCCAGCATCAGTGAGACAGGACAGAGGCCTTAAGGCATTTACTGGGTTAGCTTAAGCTAATTGTGCTTCAACCTTATCTATCCAAATAAGCTACACTTAAAGAGGCATGGCCCGCCCTATGCAATCTTGCTTAAGTAATATTAGTCAGCAAAGATGTTACAAATAAATAACTCCTCAGAACCGTGTTCATTTGGCCCAGAGCAAAATCTTAACCTGAAAAGGGAGGTGGTCATAGAGAGCTGTGAGTGAACAGGCTGTAGGGTCCTGGTCCTTCATGAGCTCTCTGAAGGTGAGAGAGTGCATGAGCCCAGAGCCCAGAGCCCAGCAGGTACAGTGGAGGACGGTGCTGTCAAGCCTCCTCTTTGTACTGCTTTTGTTTCTTCCAGGACTGTCAGCTTTTCTTAGTAACGCTTTCAATTACACTTGCACCAGCAGTGACCCAGAGTTTAAGGTCCCTTTTTGTTCTCACATTTCTTCTTCCATTTCCTCCTCAGGCAATGGCTCCAGAAGAGCAATTTGACCAACAGACAGCACAGTCTCCTTTTGGCCTGTTAGAGCCCCATCTAGAAGCCGGAGCTATTCTTAGTCCAACCAAGATCACTCCAGTCCCTAAACCCAGAACACAAGCTGGGCAGCCTCAGGAGAGCAGGGGGAGCAGTGAAAGGCAGCCCCTGTCAGCAAGCACAGCTGAGGCCATTGTCCTGCCTCCCCAGAACGCTGCCTTTGCCCCAAAGGTGCCACCACGAAGAAAGAAGTCAGCTCCTGCAGCTTTTCATCTCCAAGTTCTCCAGAGCAGTGACAGCTCCCTTTTCAGTGGGTCACTGTTCAACTCCAACAACAACCCTGGGGCCTGTCCCCAGACTCATGGCCCTGCTCGCTTGGGTCCCACAGCCTCTGCCGGCCCAGAAAACAGCACAGCTCTGCCCTTGGCACCAAGTGCTGCAGAACTGATGGCAAAGCTCCAGGGCCCTCCTGCACCAGCAGGCCAGCATCCACGACTGGATACCAGCTTCCTGCCACAGAACACCAATCTTCTGGACCTGGACATGCATTCTTCCTTCCCTCTTTCCAAACAGGCACCATCAGCTACTTCTCCAGCACACACTTCAGAAAATTTAAATCACCCAAATCTGAAAGATTTCAGTCACTGGGTTACATTTAGTGACGATGAAGACAGCAGTGCAGTGGCAGAAGGGTTCAGCAAACTGCTCGTCTTAGAACAAAACAAAAATACCTTAATGAAAACAAATACTGATTTAGAGTTGTAAATTCTTGCCCCCTTAGTGTTCCAAAAGAAATCATAATTATGATGCAAAATAAAAAATAAATTTTTTATTTAATGAAATAGATCATCAGTCCATGCTACATTTCATTTTCATGTTTAAAGATACGGCCCCTGGAGGGAAGTATATAGAGTACATACAGCCTAACATTACCTACAGTTCATTTGAAAGCTTCCTTATTCTAAGTTATTTCTTTTTATTAATCCATCTTAAGATGTTTTATTTCATTTCAGTTACAAATCATATGTAAAAACATGTAATGATGTATGGAAAAAAAGACATTAAGAAAAACATTTCCTGTGAAATGTATATTTTAATCAATTTCTGTTGTTTGAAATAAAGCATCCTTACTTTGAAGAGTTAGGCTGCCAGTTACTCTGGAATGAACATTCAAAGGGGGAATGTACACCAGTACAACAACAGCAGTAATACTGGTCTTGCTCTGCTGCAAGTTTCCAAAACTCACCCTGGTTTTTGTTCCCAAGGCCATGTCCAACTGCATTCTTTGAAAATGGACTGTAATTTTCCACATGCTGTTTAACTGCAAAGAAATGCTACAGACTGCTTGCGCATTGTCTGTGCAGATCCTGAGGAAATATGGGGAATGGTTGAGACCAGCTGATGCCGCAGGTATTGGCTTAGTCACGTCTTATGCTAAAGGCAGTTCAGTAGTTGTCTCCCTGTTCCCACTCTGTGTCTTCATAAACAAATGCCTTGTCAGTCTTGTGTTTCCACAGTGCAGATGAGGAAGGAGCTGCTCCTTTTTGCCTTACTGTGGGGTAGAACTGCACACGATAGATGCCATTTGCACAGAGCAGGCAGTTAATAACCAGATTGCAACTTGTCATGGTAGCTTGTTAGGAGAAGCAGGTGGAAAAGCTAATTTTCAAAAAAAATTTTAAGAGGTATTTATAAAGTTAAGAAGGTTTTTTTTTTCTAGGAAAAAACCTAGAAATTTTCCTAGCCATACGAAAATTAATTGGCTTGTTCACTAGAACACTAGAAATTCAGCCATTTTCTTCTTCACCATGACTACCTGTTTCTCTGCCACTGCCAAATTTTGAACACAAGAGATCCTATAAGAGAGGATGCTGCCTTTGAGCACCTGCCATCCTCCTCTGCTCTCTCATTTGCCACTTTAAAAAAAATCCCCAGAACCTTCAAAGGCCAAGCCCATAAAGCCCAGTGCTGAGCTTCTCGTGTGTCAATTTAACGTGGTTGCAGGCTGGTGAATAATATAAGATACTCGTTTCCCTACAAGATGACACAAAGCCTTTGCCTCTTAGTCCTCTTCCAAAAAAAAAAAATACAGGGAATATTTATGGGCACATCTCAGTATAAAACATTAGCAGTAAAAAAGAAAGAGTACGGTATATGACCACATCCAACATTTTCTGCAAAGATAATTAACAGCTCTAGGACAGCTAATTTACATGTTAATGAAAGTGTTAGCAGGAAAGCCAATTAAACTGGATTTATACAAGTCAAATAAAATCTGCTTTATTACTCTCCTTGAATAAGAGACGGATGTGGCCTTTAGCATTCTATCTTATGTCTGTGTCTGTGGCAAGCTGCCCACTGAAGGATGAATCCCGGCAGCTCGCTGGTTTATGCTATCAGTGACAGCAGATATTGCTCAGTTGCAGCAAATCAAGGGAAGGGGACAGACAGTCCAGCTGAAAAGGTTACAGCACAGAATGAGGAATCTCCTGTCTCAATAAATTACCTTCCACACCGGTGCCCAACGTCCCAGCCAAGTGCTTTCTCAGAAGCAGGAGCTTGTGACCTGCTTGTGACCTGGTTCTAGTTTCAATGGTCAGAGGAAGCAAAGCAGAGCCAGACTTGCTCCATGTTTGGGAAATCACTATGGAAAACTCAGACTGCAGAAGGCAGTGATTCTTCCCCTTCTCATTTGGGATTAAGCCAGGCCCCACCATGTGAAAAGAGGCCAAGAACCTGAACCCTTATTACCTGATATCCACAACCAGGGAACCCAGAGCACAGCTCTGTTCTCAACTCCGCTTCCCATCCTCATGGGACACAATTGATGTGTCTTGGTTTAGATAGACAGGTATCTGCTAGGGAGGGTTGGAGTCTCCCCTGAAATGTAAGCCCCTCCCCCTTTTTCCAAATTATTGTAAATTTGCAATTAAAAGGCTGTCAGGCAAAGATTTTGGGAATAGGTATAGCAGTTCTTTACTAGGGATATAAAAATACAAATGTTGTAGTACAGAAAAATAAGAAAGCAAACAAGGAAACAAACAAGAAATCCTAGAAAACCCTGACAGAGTCAGAAATACAACCTGACACCCTGTTGGTCAGGGTGTTGGAAGCAGTCCAAAGTAAGCCCTCCTGGAGTGGCAGATGTGGTTCTGTTGGAGTAGAGATGGTCCTGTTGAAGAAAAAAGGGTCCAGTAATGGTGAGATGGGTCTGGTCTTCCTCCAGGGATCCAGTGGAAAACTGGATACCTAGTGGCACTGTGGCTCCTTTTTATCTAGGTTAAGATGGTTTGGCTCCTCCTCCCTGTGTGGAGCATCTTACAAGAGTACAATGTAATGTGTCATGTCATTGATGAGCTCTTAATGGTCCATTAGCAGAAGATATTCCCATGGGAGCAGTGAAACAATGAAGAGAGATAAGTAGCACTCCACCATCTGATCAGGGACACTGACCCATTTGGGCAAAGACAAGCAATTCTGCTTCACCCAGATGGAACAGAATAACATGTTCTTTACAAAACCCACAACATGATGGAAATCAGTGTCCTCAGAGTCAGCTGTCAGTCTTCAGGGACATATAATGGGTTGTAGGGAGTGGTTATCCCATGACATTTTTCCAGTCATGAACCCAGCACTTGGAAAAAATTATTGATAGCAGCTGTGAAGCCAGGTATGAATGATTTACCAGACAAGTCTACAAGTGTCTGCTTCTTTAATGTGAGAGGCTTTGGCAAGACACCATGTGAGCTTGCCCAGTGTTGGAGTGTTGCAGCTCAAGTTGCAGTAGGTACCCTGGTTGCTCTGCTGCGTTCTTGTTTGGGGTGGGTAAGTGGTTCTCCGTGGTAGAGCAACTGCCTGATTTAGCTTTTTTAGGGGGGTTACCACTGAAACAAACAAAAAGAAAGGGAACCAAAACATTGGTTAGAGTTTTCACTCTGAGAAAACAATGTTTTTGCTTTTCCCTTTTCATCCAGAATTACCATTTTCACCAGATGGAAAATTTCTCATTTCCAGGCAACTGCCCTGGCTGGCACCAGGAAGCACAAATCACAGCAAAAGCCAGTTCACAGCACTGTGATCACAGCAATTGAATACTTGGTGGCTGTTCCTGCTAGAAACACAACACAGTTACACCAGACTGCAGGACAACAAGGGCAAGAGGACTGACCAACCCCTTTTAGCCCTCCCTTCCTTTCTCACTATTTTACTCTTGGATGCCACAATGCAGATGAAACATCATCTCCTCAGACAGCTCACACACAACCTGCCTGCCACACCTGCAGCTGAGCCCCTGGATGGGATTATAAGAGGAGTCTGAGGCCTGAAAATTTACAGAAAGACACTACTCTCAATTAATGTGACACCAAGAGGCATAAAAGCCTCCAGTTCCTGATGGGAGGCAGACATGAATGCTGTACCACAGACCTACTGGCCCTCAAACCAATGTCTGTACATGCTGTAGAAGACACTGCTGCAAAATCCAAAAGCACAACTGACAAACTGCTCAGTTTGGCAAAACATGCCTGACCAGCTGCCCCCCAGCACTGTGCCTCTTACCAAGTGAAAGGTAATGTTACAGTCTCCCAGCACAAGACAATCACTAAAAAATAATAATGCAGGTCTTTAACAAAAATAAACATGTCACAGAGTATTCAGCTGGCAGATCATTAACCTTTAATATGCTTTGTGACATATCCAAGACATTTTTAAAATCACATTTTATTACTATATTCCAAAAAAATAAACCCTAAACCCCCAAATCCAACAATCCCAAGACTAAATACTAGTTTTAGAAGTTACACATATATAAATACAGTTACAAAAAGGAGAACATTGCCTTAAGAATTCCAGTTACAAAACATAGATGCATTTACTAAGATTAATGTTTAACGTCACTGATCTGAATCTGTGTAAGCCAAAGGAGTCTATTAAAACCAATAGATTTGTCACATGAAACAGGCATTCAGTTATTAGAAGTCTTGTCTATTCACCATGAATTCCACATAATCTACTCTGTGAATACAAAGTGTACTAATATATTTACACTCTGAAGTCTAAACCACAGTGTAAAAAATATATAAAGCTCTTTAGAAATTAGGACATTTCTATTACATTTTCTGTATAAAATACTGCCATGCAGTGCTCTTACCTACACCTCAGTTAGGGGGTGAAATGCTCTTTCTGCCAGTGTAGCGCTGTACAGCCTCTGTACTTCTCTTGCGAATTTTACTTTGCAACTCCCTCAATGTTCAGAAGCGTATTTTGAGCTGCAGTGTCCTCCTGGGCTGCTCTCAGGACCTGGCAGGACTGCAGTGCCCACAGCACCAAGCCCATGCAGAACTGCAAGGTGCATCCCAGCTCCTTGGCAGCTTTCACAGCCATCATTTGAAGGGCAGTAAGACTGGATCCATCTCACAGGAGACACCTCAAGCCTCCCATCAACACACACCTTATTTAACAAATGGTCAGCAAAGGCAGTACAGCCTTACACAGCCCATGTTTGTTTTCAGAGAGGGATGCAGGTGTAAAGAAAGGAAGTAAAGAGACCATAATAACACGAGGCTGCTTTTAACCACAGTGCAAACTATCTAAGACTTCCAAAAAGTGACTGTGCACTGCCATTTTTTATCTGTCTAAAAATACTGATTTCTCATCAGTACTGTTAGGGTATCCTAAACACAAACATAAACTTAATTGAGACACTGCTGTTTTTCTCTGTATCTACACCAGCAGATAATTTTGGGCCCCAAGAAACCAAAACATTTGTGGTAATTTCCAGTGAGGCCTTACAATCATCTGATTTTTCTCCTGCTTTACTTTTTTCGACCTCAGCTCCAAACTCTAAGCATTAGCTTTCTTGTCAGGGCCTACATTTGTTGTGCTCCACCTGAGCATTTTCAATGATCTTCTTTAAATCAGCTATAGAAAAGTTTCTATATGAGTAACAAGAGCCAGGGATTTGAATGTACCAACTTCTTGGTGTGTCCCAGCAGCAAAGCAGAAGAGCTGAGCCCAGCAAACACATCTTCAATGTAAACAAGCCCAGAACTGCCCTGTCTGACCCGATGCACACTGTTCTAAGGAAAGCAATCACACAAGTTGCTAAGATTAGGAGGGAAACATACAAGACGAATATTTCTTTTCCTTTGTTTTCATTAGTACAAACAGACTAAAACAGCAACAATTTTCTAAGCAAGACAAGGTATCAACCTGACTCTTCTTCATGCAGAAAAACAGATGCTGTGTCTGCTGACTAATCTGGGTGATCTATTAAATGAAAAGACAAATGACCAAACCTCCTAGAATTGGGCCACTAGACCAAAACGCCACCTTCATTCACCTGAATACTATTTTTTCAGGCTCCAGTCAGGCTACCCTAACATGGACAGTAAACCAAAACTCTGCAGAAGCAACATGCTGTTTCTCGCCTTTGACACAACAAATAACCACCTCATTTAATTGTTTCTAATCCTCTCTATAAGATTTTATCCCAGGAGTATATTTAACTGCTTCCAAAGCAAGCTTGGGGTTTTTTTTTGCTAAAAGAAGATACCCTGGGCATGCACTTTCTTTTTGCCAAGTTTGTATTTGTTTTGAATTTACTTTGAGAAATAAACAGGACAGGTGTCTAAAGTTCAAGATGTACAGGAAATTATTCAGCAGCAGATACTATTGACACAGCACCCTTATAATTCTGCAGATCCCCAAATAAATGTTGCAAGTTTCTGTGTTACACCAAACACAGGACACAAGCAGGAAAGGATGGCAAAACCTCAGTCTCACAGTTCCTGGGCTAAAACATCCTGAATGAACTTCAGTGTACGTTGATAGAGGAAAGTATCCTTCTTCTTTGGCTTGCAAATATTTAGATGATTAACATCCACTGGTATAAGGTCTCCAATTCCTATGTCTGGGAAAGGGGGAAAAAAAAAAAAAAAAAAAAAAAGAGAAAAAGGAGAAAACTACCAGAGTTCATAAGATAACCTAGACTGAAAAGAACATCTTGCATTAGCAATTTCTCTCTCAAAAGCAACTTCTCCTATCTTCAGTAAAACTCCTTGTTCATCATTATTTTTTCATGTGCTAAAAGCATCAGTACACACAGTTATGGCCTGACAGAGCTCTTTGCTGCCACAAAACCCACACTGGCATACTACACCATTAGGTCAGAGTTCTACTGTCTTTGTCTGAAGTACACAAATGTACATTTCTCCATACAGACAACTTGGTGGAAACAAAACGTCATTTACTGATAGCACAGTCCGGACTGAGGTTTAAGCATTGATATGATCAGGGATGTAGTTTAATGCACCGCATCTTGAATCCGATCACCACTAATTGCCCATATTCCTTACACTCATACTTTGACATGGACATTAAAATTTGGACTAGAATGAACCTGAAATATGCTGCAAATCACTATGCACATTTCCAGGTAAATGAAGTATTTACATTGCTTAATTGTAGAACACAAATATTCCATTTTCACCTACTGATTTTGGGCACACTACAGCATTTATTCTTTCTTGACAGCGACCATTACTAACTTTCCAGTTAGGATGCTGAGACTGCCACATTCCAGTTTATTGTCTATTTGCTCACCATCTACAGAAATCCTCCATTTTTCTTTGACTTCTGTGTGTTTAACCATGCAAAATTACACTAGAGCAGGATGAAGCTCTGCTTTCATGTGACAAAGCAGACATGCAAGAAACAGAGAGCTTCCTGCTCATCAGCCTGTGTTTTGAACAGAGTGAGAGGCCTGCTACTGAACTGCTATGTGCCCCTCTTTAAGTTTTCAAGAGCACTCATGCTGCACTAGGTGTCATCCCTAGAAGAGGAGAGAAATGCTACAAAATTACAAGTGCACAGTGCTCATTTGGGCTCTGTTATCCAGCCTTCTTTTTAACCTTTTGTTGCTAAATAACAAAAGAAGGATCCAATTTTTCAGTCCTTGCCAATAAAATTGCATCCAGCAGCATTTTTGCAAAACATTGCTGCTCAGAAGGACATACTGTAAAAATACTGCTAAACAGTGACTCAGAAACACAGGGATGTAGAGTCCACCTTCTTCAGCATCTGACCTTGCACTCCAGCTAGTGGATTTAGGTGGTGGAAAGCCTGGTCTAAAACCTAACAAAGACTGAAAACATAAGGCTTCAAACTTGTTTTCTAAGTTGAACAAACACAAAAAAAAGGCAAGGGGGAAAAAAAAGTCTTGTTTCCCCTTCTCCTACAAAAGGCAAAAAGATGGAGGGAAGTCTTCAGGAGGTAAACTCTACTGCTGGAGTTCACGAGACGTGGAAGGTAAAGGATTCTTAACACTGAAAACCAGCTTTGTCACTTTTTCCTTCCATTAGCAGTTTACTAATTTTCTTTCTTAGTTTTTTAAAGGAGAAAATACCTGGAATTTGCAGAAGCATCTGAAACACTATGCAGCCTACCTATGCAAAGATAAACCACAATTCATAAGTCATAATTCCAAAGGAAAGGACTCCAACATTAGACCAGGGTCTACCCTGCTTGTTTTAACAAATATTACTCTCATTTAGAAAAATCAAAACAAACAACTGCTCTTCTGAGACCTAAATGTTCTCAGCAGGGAGGCTCAGTCAAAAGTTTAAACAAAATCCCCCCCCACTGTAATAGACTTCTTTTTCTAATTTTTTTACTGTAATATTTATAACCCTTTCTCATTATTGATGTTTACATCAATATTTACTGAATTAAATCAATTAAATGCCTATTTCTCACCTGCTGACTCCACAGGTACAACATGCAGTTTTAACATGCTGCCTATGTGTGTTGGTAGGGTTTCTGCAAAACTCAGCACCGAAAATTTCTTGTCTTTGGCAAAAGACAAGAAGTCATCATTCAGCTCTTTAAGGGCAGGAGAATCTGGGAAAGAGCAACATAATTTTTGCAGTGTTATAAGATTATGGTATTTTTCTGGCAAGACAACATTGCTAGAGATCTTTTTATTACTTTTTATTACTATGACAGTAAATGGAGTAGCATTTTGTTTGTAATCCCTTTATCCAACTAGCATATGCAAAAATTTGTTCTGACTCCCCCTCTTCCCCTCACCTCTGCAATCAAATGAAACAGCTACTCAGAATTACTTGCAATAATTCAACACACAACCCAAAATGTAAAAAAGTTTGTTGTTGTTACCCAGATTTTTCTGACAGCACAATGAAAAAACCCAAAGCACCAAGAGCAGATCAGCAGAGTTCCTGTTGCTAGATGGTAGCAAAGTGAACGTACCCTTGCTGAGCTCTTTCACCTCCACAGATGGGAAGAGGAGATATCTGGCATTTATAGAGTATTCAGCCAGCTGGGAACCATGGTGAGGGACACTATAAAATATGATTCCTCTGGTGTTGTTTACAATTTTATCCATTTCTGGATTCTTGGAAGCATCCACCAGCATCCTTTTGACTAGAAGTCCTGGCAACAGAAGCTGAATTAATGTAGGGATTTAAAACACTGGGAAATAATGATCATGCTATTTAACCATGAAACAACTAATCATATTCTTGCCTTGGTTGATTAGTCCTTAGATTGTCAAATATGTAAGATTAACTTGAAAAAAACCCAAACCATGCCTGAAGAGGCATCAATATAAAATGTCAATGAATGATGCAAATCCACATTTGATTTGCTTTATGTGTTGCTAATGACATTTACTATATGCCTGATCATGGAGAAAATTTTGCCTCTGGATTTCCATTTACATGAATTTCAACTCATTGAGTTTTTAAATCAACACAGTAAGAACAAACAGCAATAAAAACACTTTCAAAATGCATATGCTATTAAATATAATGCATTAAGAAAGTAGAAATCTGTTTTTCACTTTTAGGTCTTCACCAATTTTTTAAATAAACTATGCTGAATACTTGCATTTCTACCTGAATTTGGTTAATTGGCTTATTCTGAAATCCTTAATGCAAATAAATGCTTTATATCAAACAGGCAACATACTTACCACCCATGCTATGGGATACCCACACCAGAGGTCTATCTCCAATCCCAGCAGCTTTGAGCTTGTCAAGCAGCTCACTGCTCCTGAAAGCAATAGACTTCCTGCAAAGAAGAAAACAAATGCAGGCATAATGGAGCATGACAGGTTAAAAGGCAATGTTAAACACAATGAATTTTAGTGCTGCACATTTATGAAAGTGAATTAGGTAAACAAATACTAATTATTTAATTATTGTTTCTAAATTGAAAAAGGCCAAGAACTTCTGTAAGGATGGCTCACAAGGACAACGGGAATTGAACTAAATTCAGTTTCTCGCTCTTGCTAGAAAGTTTTATTTTAATTTCGCTCAGCAAACATTTCTGTTTTCTTGACAAGTTGTCTTCTGAAGTTTTAAATAGTTTCATTTACACATTGTAGCAAAACAGTTTTTATTCTGTGAAAGCAACAGCAACACATAATGAACTTGACACCCTGCAACATGAACAAATTTCATATACTTTGCTAAGCAAAGCTCAAAATGTGGAGCAATGTACAGAAAATTAAAAACTAAGTGCATAACCAACCAATACATTAAAAAAATCACACCTAATGTCAGTTACACTTGCCAGACAATAATCTCCAAATGCTTTGTACTGGAGTAGTATGAAAGCACAATAATCTCCATTTTATAAATGAGAAGAGTGAGCTCTGGAATGGATAAGCTACACATTAAAGTTTGAAAATGAATCTGTGGTAGAACCAAAACAAAACCAATGCCAATGCCCAATCCAAGCTTGAAAGTGCAACATTTGCACTTCACATTGCTCCTTGCAGTGTAACAAGAATCAAACACAGAAGGCCCTTGGGTAATGAAAACATCAGGATATGGGGGCAAACACTGTGCAAAATAATTCACTTCATCTCTATTGGTCTCAGCATTCTCACTAGAAATTGCTTTATAACACATATGAAAAGAATAATCAAATGTGTCTTCTCAGCTGAACAGTATGCTCCAGGCTAGCAGAGACATAAAAATTCACTTTTGAAACAGTGAATGAGACTGAACATTTAAGAGCAAACCTTAGGTTGTTTTTCTACTGCAACCACATTGTTCCTGCTAGTTAAAAATATCTTCAATATCTTTCATTTATTATTAACCATATAATATTATAAAATTATCAAATATTATGGTTGAGTAACCATAAATAGCAGATGATGTAATTTTCCATTTTGTAATGAAAAAGACATTATCTTAGGAAAAAAAAAAAAGAAATATATGTTTATTTCTTTTAACATCCTTACTCCAGACAGACACAAGAAGAGTTTTCTTAGAATCATAGAATTATTTATGTTAAAAAGACCTGTAAGACCACTGAGTCCAACTGCTAGCCCAAGGGGGACAGCCAAGTCCACCACAAACCCATGTCCCTAAGAGCCTTATCTGCCTGTCTTTATGTTATCTCCAGGGATCCAGACTCAACCACTTCCCTGGGCAACCTCATCCAGGGCTTGACAATGCTTTTAGTGAAGAATTTCTTCCTAGTTCCCAATCTAAACCTCCCCTGGTGTAACTTAAAGCCAATTCCAGTCTTCTTTGGACCTGCACAGGTAACCACCTACATCCTTCTTACTGTCATTTTCCTGGCTAATTTCAAATAGGCACATTAAGAGCCATGTCGTCCTCATTTTCTCCCTGCTTACATGCTTTCTTTAATGCAATGATTGCACTGATCTTTTGTATAGCCCGAGAGAGATGGGATGAACAAGTACCAAGTTCCTGGTCTATTACCCACATGTTGAAGTTTTTTCTTCCCTGCAAAAAAACCATCATTAATTTTCAGACTCAACCTGTAAGCAGCCATGTACATGCCTCTACTGCAGTACACAAGTCGACTTTACAGTACTTGTTACACACTTAAATATCTGCATAAATGTTTAAAGGATTCTGATTTAAAGATCACTGAACTTAATTACCAAATTCTATTCAAGACAAAAAACCCTTACAGGCTCAAAGTGTTTTTATTTTTCAACATGTTTGATGGTAGCATCTTCCTGTGACCTACCCTGTTCAAGGTCAGTGAAACACCATTCCTCTGGCAAGGGCAATTACACTCTGATTGAATCAGATACAGTTACTGTATTTTATCATCAAAGTAAGATTTTTTGAATGGAAGTATGTTTGTATCAGAAACAGTGTGACCAGCAGGACTAGGGAAGGGATTGGTGAGGCAGCACCTGGAGTCCTGTGTTCAGTTTTGGGCCCCTCACTAACACAAAGACATTGAGGCTCTACATCTACATTGGGTCCAGAGAGGGGCAATGGAGCCAGTCAAGGCTCTGGAGCACAAGTCCTATGAGAAGTGGCTGAAGGAGCTGGGACTATTAAGCCTGGAGAAGAGGAGGCCCAGGGAAGACCTCACCACTCCACAGTCACCTGAAAGGAGGGTGTAGCTGGGTGGGGGTTGGCCTCTTCTCCCAGGGAACCAGTGACAGGATGAGAGATAAAGAGTCTTACGTTGTGCCGAGGAAGGTTTAGGTTGGATATTAGGAAAAGTTTCTTCATCAAAAGGGCTGTGAAGCTCTGAAACAGGTTTCCCAGGAAGTGGTTGAGTCCCCATTCCTTGAAGCTTTTAAAAAGCATGTGGATGTGGCACCTAGGAACATCGCTTTGTGGTGGCCTTTGCAGTGCTGGGTTAACGGCTGTACTTGATCCTCTGAAGGGTTTTCCAACTTAAATGATTCTATGAAAATATATGCTTCATTTTATCAGAAGTAGAAAGCCACAGTACAGTGATTTTTTTGCTGTGTTTATGAAGCATTATTGTGTCACTTTAAAAAATACTCCCCTAAAGATACAAAGTTGGTGTTGTATTTTCATTAACTAATAGCATTATTTAGTGTCTCCCTTAACATGAAGCAGAACAGACCATAAGAATTCATGAAGTTGCAACACATAGCTAGCCATGAGGCTAAAAACTTATGCATACCATGACTATACTTAATACTTTTCCTAATTTGATTTTGCAAAGCAACAGGAAAAGTTAAATTGACTCTTTCACACTAGGTGATCCCAAGGATCAGCTTTACAGGTCTATGTCCTGCCCCCGCTTCCAAACTACAGATGCTGCATTTATTACCTGTGAGCTTCAACAGGACATTTTGCTTTCCAGTCACTCAAGTGGGTGTCATACTCCACAGATATGATTCTAAGGGAAGGACAGTCTGAAGCAAGCCATGTCTAAATTAAAGAAAAGCAAAAGCCAAAGGAGGTTATAATTGAGGTACTTAAAACTCTTGAAAGCAATGGAGAAAAGATGTTACTATGGGGACAATATCAAGCAAGACTTTTGGTCTTCAGTTAATCCCCAAATACATTTTACACCTGGATTATCATTCTGTTATTACGTGCTGGTGAACTCTAGATTGTTCCTGAGCCACAAAGCAGGCAAAGAATGAAGATTCATCTCTAACTTGTGCATTCCTGGCTCCCTCTCCTGGGTGAAACAACAGTTACTAAGATTACCAACAGGACTGATCAGTCCAAGCTTCAGAGAGATACTTTAGTGGCTATACTAATGTGAATTTGCTTGGAGCAGTAATTACTTACTCACCAACAATACTTAAATAGCAATCTGCACAAATCAGAGACCTAGGTAAGAAAGGGAACTTAATTTAAAATATTATTCTATAAATCTTCTCCTCAGCAATAACATTCCATTAAAAAAGAGAAAAAAAAGAAGAGAGAGCATAACAAAAGCAGCCATTGCCTCCTCTTTCACTAGCATGTAAATGATGTCGGGAACACAAAACTTATCAGAGATTTTTCCTTGCAAGAACAACAAACAACTCATTAACAAAAAATTATCATCATGAACTTGAAAACTGCCACTTGTATAACAAATCACAAGCAATTCAATTCAATTCAAAAAAGACATCTGCCAGACAGTGTCCTTCTAGATGCCCTGAACAGCTCTCATGAATGAGAAAAGAGCAGCCACATGTGCAAATGTTACTGTCTTTTTACCTTTGGCCAGCACTGACTATAGTCTTCTTCCCTTTCTGAGGCCTTTTTGTCCAAATGCCGATCAATGTCTTGTTGTCGCCAGGTTTTAAATGCTGCTCCCAAAAGACCGTGAACGAAAAGGATGTCTGCCCTGATAGGCTGGCTGATCAACCAAAAGGAAATTTTAAGAGATATGTGGTATATGTTCTTTTAGCAAATTGGAACTTTTAACCTAAGGGATGCCAAAATGCTTTTTTTAACACTACATGTGATTTCTTATGGGCAACATTTCATATTTCAAAGCACACACTTGAATAAAAACAAAAACTAGGGAACCACACAGAAGAAAGATTTAAAACGAGGTATGGAAAGTACCCGCCCGGGCAAATCATAATTTTCTATAACGAAAAACACTTTTCCTGCCAGCTACCGTTCATGCAGCTCCAATGGTAGCTCCAGCTTATCATCACATTAGATCTTCACCATAACTGGAGTAACACCAAAGAGCCAGGGAATAGTCGTTACTCAGTGACACCCACGCTGGAGACTGCTTCAGTCCCAGATACACAATCACTATTGCTTAAGATGAAAATGTACTGCATCTTAGGCCAACTGGTGCAGTTGCCAGTAGAATAATTACAAGGCTCTGTATCCCAAGACAAAGTGCAAAGGTTAAATAGTTGCAACCCACACAAAGCAGTAATTAATTTCATGTTTTCTGTTCAGATTTTCCATGCATTACAGAAACACTCTGTCCACACCTACGGACTCCTCCAACCATTTCTACTCTTCTTCTACTTGAGAATATAAATTCAGTCTTTTCAACCCACCAAAGAACAGGAGGAGCAAAGTAACATCAGTACAGCAGCACTCTGATGTCAACTCTTCCAAAGTTTTGTAACAGAACAGTAGAACAAGTAACTCCAAGTACAGCATGCACAATGACTCCTTCTACTTTACCTGCTACGATATTGTGGATGTAAGACATAAACACCATCTGGGTATTTTTCTTTCACCATGTCCCTGTCTAGATTAGCCAAAGCTCTGGATGCATGAGAAGACTGAATGATGTGTGGGGATTTCATTACTTCAGCAAGTACAGAAACCCAACCTACATTGAGGAAATGAAGTGGCAGGTTAACTAATAGAGACATCATCTGAACAACAGAATTCAGAAACATCAACCATCAAACTATACATCTGAAAATAGATGTTAAAACTTAAGAATGGCAACATCAAAATAAAGTATTTCAATCTACTCTTTACCTCAGGAAAACCAAGGCCAGGCAAGTGGAATCTCCTAAATTCAAAATTTCAGAAGTATTTTACTACTCTTTGGCTTATGACCTGAAGGAGAACTCCTTCTTAGAAGAAAAAGTAAGTGTATCAGCAGGTCAGTACAGCTGTAGCTAGAACAGATCTCAGACCTCTTTGCAGGTGAAATGCCAGACAGATGGAGACAATGAAGCTTAAAGCATAAGAGAGGCATAATAAACAACCTACAGGAGCATTGGCAGGTAAAAAATTTTGATGCTTGCTGTGAAAGTACAATAATTTCCTATTTTAAAATCCAGCATAAGAAAAACTCTTTATGTGATTAAAATATCTTTGTTATTCTAAAATTTGTAAACTATTTATATGCTAGAAACATAAGACAATTAAATTTGATACAATCCTCAACAAAACTTTAAGTCAAAGATACTACAGCTTACAAATGCTTTATGATACCCTACCTAAGGTGTAAAATTTTCTTAAACATGGATGGGAATTGTCATAGACTACTGAGAAACGTAAAGGAATATCTTTTATGTGCATATGCACACATTTCTTTAAAATCCTGATAAATCTTACTGCTGCTAGCAAAAGCAGCCTATAAATCACAGTTACATTACAGTCAAGTACAGAAATAAAACCTGGGAATTTACTTCATGACTGTTGTTTCAAAACAATATACATTATGTGGCTACTAGTATAGTCAGTAAGCTGCTAATTCAAGATCATTTACCGTAGACTGAGGAAAAGGCACTTGAGTTTTGCCTTAGACAAACGAAACTGCAAAGACCTTTGAGGACTGTAATTCTTTCTTAAGAATAATGTATTTAAATTCGTTTCTAAGCAGAATATATGTTGACCACTGTGAAAGTTGTACCTAAGAAGAACACTATCTAAAGTCTCCTTTCAGTTCTCCAAACACAGTGGAAGACTCCAAGACATTCTGACTAAAACTAGCCTGGTCTCTGGTTTTGCATCTCTCTTAAATGAGCCACGATGAAGAGTCAAAAATAACTGTTCAGAATCAAAAATAAGTGTTCTGCTCCCAGATACTCCATGACAGCTACTACAGAGTGCATTACTGTTCTTCTTCCTGTGCCAGCAGTTTTTGCAAGAAAAAGAGCCTCAGATGTTCTTAGAGGTTCTTTCTTCTTACGCATCATCCAGCAATAAAAGAGAAGCTTCATCAACTCTGGACTAGCAGTATCCAACTGCTCATCTCTGGAGTTTGATTCACAATCTAAAATTCCTTTTGTACTGAGAGCTCTGTCCCAGGGAGCTGTTGACTCTCCTGTTTTAACCTCTTCTACATGTATGGTTTCAACAATCATTAGAACTTAAGAAAGGTGCCAGAGCTCAGGACAAAGGCCTTTATAGTACAGCTGCCTTTCTTCAGAAGTGAGCAGTATGGAAGCTGCAGAACAATATAAGAATAGAGCAATAAAAGGAGAATTATACAGTTCTGATTCTAGTCTATACCCTCGGATTTTCTGCAGTCAACTCGGTTTCCATGTGTAGAACTTTACAGATTTTTCTTTTCATGAATTTGTCTCATCACTCTCGGAAGTTTTGTGAGTCTTCAACAGCCATAATGTTTATTGCAAGTTTCATTTTGGTCATGGAGTATATGGAAAATACTATTTATTTGTTCTGACTCTTTATAATTTAATGAACCTTTGGTCTTGCATTGCAACAAACAGCAGAGGACTGTTCCCTCTTTGTCTTCTCTATACCGGTGAAGAGAATTTTATAAATCTCCATCATATTCTCTTCCAGTTGCTTTTCCATGCTAAGTGTCTTAGTCTAGTTATTTGTTCTTCATATCATACCTTTGCAGATTTTTAATCACCCTTACCATCTTTCCCTGTGCCTTTGCTGCTTCTCCTTTGTGTAAAAATGCATGCTGTATTTAACAGGCAGACATCAGCTTGGATTTCCAGAACAGCATATTAATATTTTCTACTTATTTATTTATCTGAAACTTTTGGAGTAGAAATCCACCAGTGAGACAGCTTTCCTTTTACCTGCACGTACTATGGATGAGTGAAGACATTCATCCAAAGCCATATTCCCAATAATGCGGATTATGTTCCTCTGGATCTTTGCTGAATCTTTACGTAGCTGGTATATCCTCTGCAGCAGCTGGAGGCCTCCTTTAGCTTCAATTTTATCACAGTGAGAAGAAATCTGGCATTACACAGGAAATACAGTGACAATAAATAGATGTTCTGCAAAAGGGTTTTTAGCTGCTGTTAATTCATAAATTAGGGAGTTTTAAGAAGCAGGTAATATAGTCCTTGTTGCATAGGAATTATTATTAATCTAGAACTTATTATGCCATCTTTGAAGAGGAAATAGATCTTTCAATGTGCAAAATGCATAATTCCTATGAACCGACAACTTGAAAATCTCTGAGTACCACCTCTCAATCCTTCTTCATGTCTGAGGGAGATGAAATGGTCTCCACTTGGCATGATCAAATTTCAACTCAAGTTCAAGAGTCTGCACAGGTCAACTGTCTGCATTTGCTAAAGCACTATCTCAGCCAGAGCCACTTGTCCATCACACAAAATGCAATTGTTATAATTCCTTCTCTTTGAAATGAAAAAGTTTTCTTGCATTCCAAACAGTGCTGCTATCATTACTGACCCTCAGGGCAACAATTAGTCCAGATAAATACAAGCAGTAGCTTCAGAACTGCTGATATCCTCAAGTCTGTGGTTTTCACCAGGCATTGGGAATGAGTACAGTCACAACTTGCTTAAACTGAAAATCTAGACTATAACTAATTCTAGACTAAGACAGAATTCATATGGATATGGAAGATGTGAAAAGAATACTGGGAAACTGCACTTTATCCATCCCAACTATCAGCAACGATTCGGTGTTCTCAACACTGTTATTCAGTGCTCTAGGCTTCTAAACAATTAAATGTACACAGAAGAATGCAGCAACAGAAAAAAGAAGCATCACTGTTATAAAATGTCTTCCATACTTTTCATCTGTGTCTGCAAAACACAGACTGGTCCCAGGAAGGCCACTGTATTAGCTGCTTGCTAATTCATGCAATATTCTGCCCAAAGAACACCTTTGTGTATGGGCAAGGTTTGCATTCTGTTCTGGTTTCTGATCAGAGTGAATCCATGACACTATTTTGTGAAAACCTGGCATTAGAGCATCACAGCTGCCCTTTTACTTCTTGAAAGAAGGTATAGTACAGGGGAACTTGTAAGGGTGAACTAGAAACAGCAACAAAACTTACACACACTTCCCCATGAGAAAAAAACACCTACTTTGCTACAGGAATGTGCTCATTTCACACCTGTCTTAGCTGTTTAAACATTCTTACAGAAGGAGAAAGTGGTAGGAGACAAGGAGATGGCAACTCCTCCTCAATACATGAGAGTGCATTAGAAAGGAATGTCTAAAAATGTAGCTTTTCAGTTAGTTTAAAAACAAATTACCTTAGAATGCTGTACCAAAGCCTGCAAGCAAAAGAGTTCCACTGTCTCTGAAGGGATTTTACTCAATGTCTCACAATATGGAAGTCCATTTCCTCCAAAACACCATAAGCCTCCCTGAAATGAAAAACCATAAAAATAGTAACATATTTCAAATGGCCACATAAAAAAGGGATTTCTAATCTAGAATGTTAAGTGTGTAATGATCTATAGAAATTGCTTTAAAGAGTGCACAGCATGCATGCACTTTTCAAAATGAACAAATTACACAACAGTGCATCATAAAAGTATTTACTATTTTTAACTGGAAATATTAACTAGATGTTCAGTGTGTAGTCTCCTTAGTCTATTAACTTCAAAACATACAATAAAGGGGAAAAATGTAGTATTTTCATTTTGTTAATGAATGTCATCTTTTAAGATCATTCGCTCAAGCATAAAAAAGCAAGAATCAGAGTAACTCTAGACTTGCAAAACTTAGGAGGAAGAAAGGTCTTCAGTATGTTGTACAGCCTCAGAAGACCAGTCTCTCAATCACGCAGCAGAAAGACCAACATAACCTCAATAAAAATCAAAATACTTCCAAGTGTGGTGTCTTACCAAAGCTCCCTTTGTAGCACGAGCTCTGGCTGTGAAAACAGTAAAGGAGTGATAGTGTAAAAATAGCACACATAACTCTGTCATAGAAAATAAAGAGTTTTTGCACTCTGAAAACTCTAAACGAAGACTGACAAGCATTGTTATTAAAATGACATTCATTTTTGTTATTGCATCTTATAAAAAATAACAATTAAGGAAATCAGAACTTTTAAACAACAAAAAAAAAATTCACAAAAGACAGTGGATGAAAGTGACATCATTGTTATTTTTAAACAATAATGGCACTTTAAATGACATTCCTAAAGCCACTTAGGAAGCTGCTGTACAGACACAGTTGAAGAATTCCTAGATCCAGGTCCAAACAGACCACAGACTACTCCAATTCTGGTTTGGTAACAGGGACCTATTTCAGAGAGACACTGCCATGTGATGTAACAGAGTTTACTGTTTAAGGTGTGCTAACAACCTACAATTTTACTAGAGACTTAAGAGAGGTTTAATAATCTCATCAGTAAAAGAACATTCAAACAACAGTAAGATGAAATGTGAAAAATCATTTTATGAGCACTACAGGGGGAAGGAATGTTTTGGACAAAGTGTTGAAATGTCTGCTTAATGGGAAAGCTTGTAAGATATAATCTTTAACTACACCTTTCAATTAGTACAGCTGTGAAATATAAACAAGCTTTCAAGCACACAGACCATTTACAAGAGATTTTGTTCATGTTCTACAATCACAAATTGTCTGTATCTTTCTTCCTCTTACAATGATCAAAAATATGGAAAAAGATTTGTATCTTTGTGCTCTGCAGGAACAAAGAAACCAAACAGCTCTGTTCTGCAGATGGAAACCCACCCTTTGCGCAGCAAGAGTCTGGCTACTTTCCCGTAATGCAAGAGATGTGAAGTACTGGACACACGGATCGAGACCAGTCTGAGGTAAAGATATCAACAACAAGCGAAGTTCATCTTCTATGGGATAATCCTGTGAGAAGCAAGCACAAACAGTTTTCAGCTGATTTTGTTTAAAGCATGAAACAAAATGCAGAAGAGAGAAATATTTTAAATAATGGAATCACCCATACTAATGGGGCCATAAAATATCAACTGTGGCCTGAAGAGCTCTGCAACTTCAGTTTAATAGTTTTATCTGTAAAGACTTTGGAAACTGATAATTACAAATCCACCACATAAATGATAAAAAGCAAGCTTTACACTCCATATTTTGGTGACCATATTCTAATGGTGTCAAAGAGCAGAAGAAAAACCAGTTCCTCTTGGTAGAGGAAACTTAAACTTTCACTCTTAACTATGTAGAAGTTTCCATAGAATCATAAAATACTTGGAGTTGCAAGTGACCTACAAGGATCATAGAAGTCCAACTCCTGGTCCTGCACAAGACCACCCCACGAATCACACCATGTGCCTGAGAGCATTGTCCAAAAGTTGCTTGAACTCTGTCAGGCTTGGGGCCATGACCACTTCCCTGGAGAGCCTGTTCCTGTGCTCAACCACCCTCTGGGTGAAAAACTTTTCCTGATATCCAACCTAAACCTCCCCTGACAGAGCTTCAGGCCATTCCCTCAGGTCCTGTCACTGGTTGCCAGAGTGAAGAGATCAGTGTCTGCTTCTCAGCTTCCTCTCATGAGGAAGTTGTAACTGCAGTGGCCTCCACCCAGTCTCCTCCAGGCTGAATTGACTCAGTGATCTCAGCCATTCCTCATAAAGCTTCCCCTCAAGGCCCTTCACCATCTTTGCTGCCCTCCTTAAGACACTCTCTAATAGTCCAATGTCTTTTTTATACTGTGGTGCCCAAAACTGCACACAGCTGGTGACGTGACACATCAGACGTTCATATATGTACTATATATATACACACACATTTAAAATGTGTTAATTTTTAACTTAAAAAGAAAACAATGCCAAATTTATCCAATAAGGATTTGCTGACATCCAAAAGCTGGCAGTGAAGAGGTAGGCCTACAACAGAGCACCACAGTACTACTGAGGAAGCAAAGGCCTCCAGGAACACGCTCTGTGTGTAGGATTGTCAGTGTCAACAAGGCAATTCAGGATGATTTCTTCGTATTGCCTACCGGATAGAGACAAGCAGTGTGTCTGTCAGACTGGTAACTGGCTCAGACTTCACTGCTTATAAATATGTCACGTGGATATACAGTCCAAGAATAATAATTGATCAATGCTTCCAACCTTATTTCTTTCCATCATGCCACTCCCTAATGCAGATATACCCCAGGGGTGTATCATACATTACAATTTTGTATTTTGGTATACAGTTAACAATAAAAGCAGTAAAACAGAAGCAAGCAACTAAGAATCATCTAATACCTACTTTTCCTTTACTTACAGTCTTAATTTTTGGCAATGGTGGTGGAGGCAGGAAAAAGCGAAGATCGACATCTTTGGATCGAGCCAAACCTATAGCAGTCCTTTGATCACAGGTTTGAGCAACTGTGCCATACTGATAATCTGTTGAACAAGAATTCCAGTGTTAGGGTTAAAACTAAACTTAAATGCTTAATTTTGTTTTAAACGTAGTTTGTGATCTACTATGTAAATATACTTGAAAAGAAGAACCATCTCTCTGCAGTCTACTAAAAAAAAACCCCTTTGATTTTCTAACCACAAATTCCAAAAACTGCATATGTTAGACCAGCACCACACTGAGCTGAAATACACCTGGGCACTAAATGTTCATTACAGGCCAGTTTGATAATTCAGCGGCAAACTGAAGGAAAAGAAAATATAACCTTGAAGTGGATCAACACTTTTCTGCAAAAATTTGCTTCTATTCCTGTTACTGTTATACACAAAACTGACAAGCCATTTAAAATATACTTTTCACAGTCGCAGATTGGCAATACTTTTCCTTTGATGGAGATAATTTATGCCTGCAAACTGAACTCACTGGAGTTGAACACTTTGGTCCTAGCTGAACACTTTATCCTAGTTGTGAAAAATTAACACATACTTTCAGTCCTAAACTTTCTTTGATTTGGTTTTGAAGTATCAGGTTAAAAAAAAGACTGTTTCCCTCATAAGGCAGTTGGCAAGAATAATTAGTGTTTGTGAAATGTCCAAATACTACAACAATGAGCACTACAGAGAAAGGGAGATAATAAAAGGCAACTCAGTTCCTGATACTGAACATCTTGTGCTCTGAAATCACCTGCTAACAGTATTTGTCTACAAAGGATAAAGCTCAGTTTGGGTGCATCCTAGCTTTCAAACATTTCCAAACACAGTTTGCTGGTGTAAATTCCCTGTGGAAATGATTTAGAATTTCAAAGAGGCAATTTGAAACAATATGAATCCCATGGTGTGGAATTGCACTGGAAAAGTGAAAGATCCTCAACTGACTAAACTACCAAAATGAGAATCCAGACTAGAATGTCACCTAGTTTATGCAGCCTGGTATGATAAAGGAGGAAACACAAATACACATACACACACCTCCCCGTTACTTGGGGTTTCAAGAATATTTGCTGCTAGAACAAGAGGGAGAACTTATTACTATTAAATAAAAATAAATAAAAAATGGCTTACAGATAATGCTTGCACATGCAAGCCCTCTACCTCTGGTTTGTCATTACTACCTATCAGCTCCTAACTAATTTTTATTAACTTAACCATGGCCTTAAACTCACTTCTACAAAGGCTTACTAAAAAAACCAAAAAATCACTGCCAAAACTTGTGCTGCATTAGCAATCCCACCAGAAAACCCAAGGAACTGAAGAGCATGAACTGCTATCCCACACCACAACAATGGTTACAACCCTCTGGTGGGGAAACAGAGAGAGGCCTGCACTGCAGACACTTGCATTGTGTCAGGGCACTAGGAAAGAACAGCTACTTGAAATGTAAATAATTCCCCCACGTTTCAGACCAAGTTTCAGAGCATATTTAGGCTTCTTGCAGCTACTTGCTTTTCTTCATATTGTCAACAGACTTGGAACAGCTAACTGAGACTCTGTGGAATTTCTGGGACAAATTAGGCTACATCAGCATACATTACCATGCCAGTGACTGTTGCTTGCCAGGTCCTGTACAGCCTGCAGTCGGATTGCTTTGTCTTCTGACTGACTTCTCTTTAACAGAAGCCATAAGGCACACTCATGATCTTCTCCATCAAAGGTACTGAATTGTTCTTTGACCAGGAAATAAATGAAATCCAAGTTATTATTAATGAGCATTTTAACCAGCCACATTTATATTTGAGGAGTAAGGAAATACATAGTTTGTTAAATATTTGAATATTACTCGTTCACAGTAATTTAGAGTGCAACATTTTAACCTTAAATTAGTACAATAAACAGAATTACATCAGTAAAACGCTGATCCTAAAATGGTGAGTTTGACTCATTTTAGTGGCAGCAAGTTGTTATTTTGTGTATCTATGTGACACACAAGACCTGGCTGATGCTTGCCAACCAGAATTACCAGCAGGAGCTGCAAACTATTAGCAACTCTTAAGGCTCTGACCTTGAAGAATTAATTTCATGCAATAACAGTGGAGAATAATCATTTAACTGAGAGTCAAATGAGAATAGACAGTATGTCTCAGGAGCACAGTTTCTGACACAAAAGGAAATTCTTGTTTCAAATTACTTGAAAAGCAGCAGCAGTTCCAAAAAACTTTGCTGCTTTCAGTTAATACTGTCAGTTTCGATGAAAGCATACATACTTTTCTAAAATGAGATTTTGAGAGCATTTCATCCCACAAATACCTTTTTCACTCAAAAATGGTATCAAATATTAACTTGGCATCTTAACATTTAAATCTCTTCTGGAACAAGGAAAAAACCAACCCTCAAATCTCCTCTTAACAATCACTTTTATTTACTTTAAGAAAAGAAATTGTCTTGCTACACAAAAAATAGACAACTGACTGGTAATCCAGAAAATATAGAAATTAGAAGCTATACTATCATATATAGCTTCTAATGAACATGCTAACTTTGTAAGAAAAAACATTCTGCCCTACTTGTTACTGTTAAAAAATAATAATCACAGATAAAGCCCTGCTTTCAATACCTACCATCAAAAGGTCTCCGGAAGATTTTAGCTTCTGTTTGTAGAATTTTCCTCACTGCTTTATGGATTTCTTTTCTGGCTTTGTATGTAATCCCTACAAGAGTATTTTTATATTACTGGAAGTCTGACAGACAGTTCCCTCACATCACTGATTGTAAATATATGGAAAAAGAAATACACACACATATACATATAGACATTATATAAAGAGAATTATCTCATATATAGAGAACTACGTATAGAAAGAACTATCTTTAAAAAATCCAGACAGCAGCTTAAAATAAATTAGGTGACATTACTTGGTAACAGACTTCAGGAAATATAACTTTACTTGTTATATAAGGGTGACTTCCAGAAACATTCTATTCTCTTAGAATTCTGTTTTTAGAACTCAAACAATTATGCATCTTACCTTGATATTCACTTGGACTTAGAGAAGCTGCACGTACGTATACATGGGATTTAAGTTTTTCTTGATGCAGAGCTTGAGTATCAATTTGCAGTAACTTATTTAAGGACAGGACTTCATAAGTAATGAATACAAAACCTCTTTAAAGAAAAGAAAAACCGCACATGAATATCAACTAAAATAATATAATGAAAAAAAAATAGCAATCGCATTGGTTATGAATCCAGATTTTACAAAATACATAATAGTATGCTGTTTATTTTGATTTAGCAAAGTAAAGGCTATAAAATACTTGAAATAAGTTATAACTATCAGAAATTGCACTTCAAGACTATATTCTAACATTCCCTAATATTATCACATTTCTTGAAAGATACACATATTAAAATTTTAACTGTATCCGTAAGTTACACATATGCTCATCAGTTACAACTTACCCTAGTATAAGCGATCCAGTTACCTTTGCAATTTTTCCTTGAAAAAATAAAAAACAAATGTCAAAGTCACGTGCATCACCTCAACATGAACAGAGTTACCATTTGATTATCAGCAGTAAGAACACCAACCATTAAGAACAAGTTTTTAAAAAATATGCTATTGCTCTCTAGCTTTCAAGAAATTATTAAACAAAATTTAAAACTGGAGAAAACATTACTTGATTTGGATTTCCCACTCTCCTAAGCAAGATGATATAACATATCCTGCCAGTGCTATTTACTTTGAATATTGCTACCTCTCAACTGCATTCATTACTCAGCTACCAGAATCAACAGTAAACTTTCTCTGCCTGCAACACTAGCAGTGATTTGGAACTCTAAATAATTTTAAGGGGTTAACTTTTTTTTACATGTTGCAGCTATTTCTTCAATGTATATTATTACATACAGAACTTTGTATGTTCTTTGAGAAGTCCTGCAGCATTTCCGTAAGAAAATACATTTAAAAAATAATTCCACTGAATCTAATTTATAAAGCAAACACACAATAATAAATACATGCCACTTGTATCAATTTGCCTTTTAAATCTAATGATTCCTTCCAGATTTCAGCTACTTTGTATCCACAAAGTTGATCTGATTATCTGGATATAAGGATCTCTATACAGAGAAACTCTTATCATTACCAGCAACAGCAAACCCAATGGAATACATCTCACCTATCACGAATAATTTCTTTTCCTCAGCATGAATTGGGAGATTTGCCCCATAACCACTGCTACCAGCTTCCATCTTTGTGAGGCCATAAGAATTTTGCATGCAGACAAGAGGCAGCAGCTACATGTTGAAGAAATAACTGCCAGAGAAGTTTGAAAAAGAAAAAAAATGCAATGCTTCCTGTAGAGCAGAAATTGAAATATCCTATCTTTAATGCTCAGAAATAAATTTCAGAATTGTAGGAATTGTCATCATATGCTGAAGGCACCAAAGAAAACAGAGACTAAGCAGAGCTTAAAGTAAATAAGGAAAAAGAAGTAATTTAAACAAGCTTTATTCACTGTTGATGAATGTAACTATTTAATTGCTCTAGAGATCACAAAAAAAAATCAGACACAAGTGGAATTGAGGATAGTGTAAGGAGATCACATTTGGTTAGGGAAAACCCTCATCTAGTGTTCCTATCTGTTCCCAGATAAGCTGCTGGTGTCATATTACATATCACTGCAAAGCAAGGTCAGAAGCAGAGAGCAGGGACAAAGAGAAGCTTTTAATCACTAAGTATTCAAGGGCTTAAAACTTAAGTATATTTAATTATGCATGGTGTCAGGTCATTCCTTTTTATTAACACTTCAGATCAATAGATAATGAACTGTACTTACTGATGTCATTCCAGGGTAGGTGCTGTTTTGTGGCTGGACCAGAGGTTCCTATTTTTCTGTAGCAAAATACACAGTAAGCAGCCACTGACATTCTGCATATTGAGGGGGGGAAACAAAAAAGTAATGATTGATTTGAGAATTACAGCAGAAATCCCGTAGCATATTTTTCCTGCCTTTTTACAGCTAAGGTCATGATGGCAAAGGCCACAATAAACCATGTTTGTGTCATTTCATTCCATATAAAGCACTCCAATTAAATAACTCTATAAAATTCTCAATTTAATGGGCTGAATTTCAATTATAAGAAAAGTGTAAAGCAGCTTTTTATTAATTAGGTTACTGTTGACTTCAGTGACTAACTAATTCCAATTAACTTCTCTGCTTCTAAGTTTCCTTTCCTACTTCTTAGTCACGCTTCCCTAGATACCAGATATGGTCATATCTCCATCAAGATATTACTCAGTATGACAAGGGCTTTAATACAACTCAGTAACCAGCTGCTTTTAAAAGTTCATAATTTACTGCGCTGGCAAGTAAGTCTTTCATTTTGACTAAAAAGGCTTAACTACTACATATAAACTAACGCTTTTTGCATACACTGTAGAAGTAACATGGAACTTGTATCTTCCAAGTGAAATTTTAGTGTCTGCATTAATACGAACTGAAATATTGAGTTAATGTGTTCAAAGGGATGTAAAAACACACCAGTATCTCTCACATATTAATCAAATCCTCGTCAAGTTAGGGCTCTGTTATCACAATTAACTCAAAACGATAAATTGTCACATGTGTAAACCTGATGTAGAAACATGGAAGCCTGATTTTCTCCTTGAATTTAAGTAATCTCTGCAGACCAACAGAAGTGCTTATATCACTTTTACCATCAGTACCCAGCATCTCTAAACAAGGGGACTCTTTTTGTGTCCTTCTTTTAACATATCTTCTCTCATTTCCCCAGAAATTTTGATTTTTCCCTTCTCTCTTGCTTGTGTTTGGGAGATTTTTGAAAATAATCAGCATTACCCCAGCACTATCACAATCACTACAGACTGCTTTTTGACTTCTGTCATTTCAACACCGTTTATCCATTCATTTCAACAGAGTACACCACACCGTGAAACACTTTTAAGACTGATAATCAGCCCCCTAGAGATACTTCTCCTGCCTCCAAACTGTTTGTCTCATGACAGTTCCTTTACTACCTTTATTCACAGAATCACAGTACTTACATCTACTCTTCCCTCTAACCACAGTCTGAAATAAACCATGTGGTTCAGTGACAGCAGGTGCCACAATTACTAAAATTTAAAACATGCACCTGCGAACACAGGAGGCTGAAGTGAACGCTGCTTCTCTGTTGCCAGGAGTTTCTGTTCAGGTCTGAGGGCAAGCATCAAATCATCAAATGTTAAAGGTCTGGAGTGGACTTTTAAGATCACCTAATCCCACAACCCTGCCATGGGCAGGGGGACCTCCCACCAGACCATGTTGCTCACGGCCTTATCCAGCCTGGCCTTCAAGAATTCTAAGGTTGGGGCATGCACAACTTTCCTGAGAAATCTGTTCCAATGCCTCGCCATCTGCAGAACCAAGAATTTCTTTCAAAATATCTAATCTAAAAGTCTCCCCTTTTCGTTTGCACCCATCGCTCCTTGTCCCATACTACAGCTCCTGATTAAGAGTCCCTCTCTGGCCTCCCTGTAGGACTCTTCAGACACTGGAAGGTTGCCGTGGGTCTCTCTAGGCTGAGCTGCCCCAATTTCCTCAGTTTGTTTTCACAGGGGAAGTGTTCCAGTCCTCGTATCAACTTCGTGGCCCTTCTCTAGACTTGCTCTAGCAGCTCCATGTGCTCCTGATGCTGGGGACCCCAGGGGAGGTCTCACCAGAGCGGAGGAGGGCGGCAGAACCGCCTCCCTGGCCCGGCTGCCCGGGTTCAGCCGCCGCTCTCGGGGCTGCGAGCGCTCGCTGCCGCCTCACGCTGAGCTTTCCGTGCTTAGGGACATACAAACACAATGCAAAAGGACGCTTTTCGCACCCTATTCCACAGCTGCTCCAGGCAGCTCCGAGGCCCCTCCCTACCCGCCTCGCGACTGCGCAGCTGGGGCGTATTAGAAAAAAAACCCCAACAAAACCACCACTGCAAACCCAACTTTAAGCAATGCAACACGTAAACGGGCAAGGAGACAGACGGGGGTGGCTCCGTGCGTCTTTCCAACGGGGAGGAACCAAGCACCCGTTACCCGGAGCCCCGGCCCCCCGCCCTGTGCCGGCCGCCGCCCCCGCGCCCCCCGCCCCGCGCCGGGGCCGCCGCTCCCACCTTCCGCCTGCGCCGCCGCTCCCTGCGGCGGCCCCCGCGCGCCGCGTGACGCCATCGCGCCACCCGCAGCCCCGGCCAATCCGCGGGCGCCGCCGGGCGCCGGCCTGCGCGTGCGCGGGCAGGGCACTTCCGCCGGCCGGGAAGCGGCGGGGAGAGGGACGGGAGTGAGCGAGCGGGAGTGAGGGATCGGATCCCTTGGGAACCCCTCTGACCAAGGCGGAGGTGAGGGGCAGGATGGACCAGCAGCTCTGCTGAGGAGTGGGGTTGTCGTAAGGAGTCTTTGAGCTTAACCGAGACGTTGTTTGTTTGTTTGTTTCTGTCTCTTTGGGGTGTTGTGCTTTCAGATTTCCCGTGGTCGCCAGCGCGATCCGAAGCAGGGCTTGCTGTTGCCGACTCTGCAGAGTTCGTAAGGGAACCGGGAAGATGGTGAATGTCCTGAAAGGTGTTCTGGTTGAGTGGTGAGTAACAGCATTTACTGCCTCTCCTTGGGTCAAAGACTGTGTTTCTTTAGACCTGGAACTAATCTAAGTCACTAAAGAGTCCAGACAAAAGGAATTGTTGTGGGGAAGGGTAGTGCTGAAAAAGCAGGGAAGAGTGCGGCCTTTGGGGGAAGAAAGAGAAGGCAATTGTAGATAATCCTAATTCCAAACTCCCGTTTTTCTTTTCAAGAGACTGTTTTCCACTCATGCCTAACCTCCTCAAAGAAAAGAAAACTGCATATAAATATGGGGTAAAAATGATGGCAAAATGTTAGCAATCACATTAGAAAAATCCAGTTTTTTCAAAATACATAATAGTCTGCAGATTATTTTAATTTTGCAAAGTAGAGAAAAGGATATAAAATACTCAAAATAAGCATTAACTGTGAGAAATTATGCTTCAAAGCTATCTTCTGCCATGTCTGATGCTCCCCTAACACTGTCACATTTTTTGAAAGGTACAAAAAAACTTTAGCTGTACATGTAAGTTATCTATATGCTTGTCAGGTACAACTTACCCTAGTGTAAGAGATCCAGTTACCGTGGCAATTTTTCCTTGAAAACACTAGATGCTCCCTTTTGTTCTTTATATTGCTTGCAAACAGAGTTTCTTACTGTTGTTGTTTGTGAACAAAGTGTTTCTCTGCTGATTCTTGAGGGAGACAAGGTAATCTTTCATTTCTCCTTTCCTGATTGCCTTTTTTTTAATCAGCTCTGGACTGAATTCCATGCAAGTCTAATACGTGGTTCTTATTAACACAATTCTTATATGAGCACTCTTTGTCTGTGCTACACTACTTTGAGTGAGATCTGTGCTCTCCTGTCTTTTGGTCATCCTTGTGCTTTAAGGAAACATATTTTTATGAGGCTGTTGCTGAAATCAGAAATGTAAGTTCAGTCTTGCCTTATTAAGGGTTGGACTTTTTTCAGTTTTGGTTTGGGTTTTCTTTAAGCTGCCTTAGCAGCAGCAAATGGGAACTTCTCTGCTAATCAAGCAGCTAGTTCTACTCATTAGACTTCATTACCAGTTAATTTTTGTCTCTACAGTAACCAAAACTACTTGGAAAAAAGCAACTTTTATAAAGCTTCACAAACTGTGTTTAAGTTGTGAGTGACTCCTGAAATTAATTTTAGTTTTCCTGAAATCTTTGTGAGTGTCTTCAAATGGTGTTTCTTCTGTTTGTAGCTGTGAGATGGGATCTGATGTGTGTTTGTCTCTACAGTGACCCAGCAATGAAACAGTTTCTGCTCTACTTGGATGAATCAAATGCTTTGGGAAAGAAGTTCATCATACAAGACCTGGATGAAACTCATGTCTTTGTATTAGCTGAGTTGGTCAACTTCCTCCAGGAGAGAGTGGGCGAGTTAATGGACCAGAACTCGTTTCCTATTACTCAGAAGTGAGAAAAACCAGAGAAATGAGGTCGCTGCAAGTTCTGGAACAGTGAATTTCAATAGTCTGGGTTGTTACTGTTTTAATAGATAACACTGTGGTATGTAAGTTCTACATAGAAGTGGCTGCTGTAGAAAATGCATCATTTTCATAGGCAAAGTAGTCTGGAATTGGATTTTGTTTCTCATTTTGAAAGTATGTGGTATCTTTATTAAAATACTTAAAATCGTACACTTGAGGAGTTCCCTTGAGAATTTTTGATGCATGCTCTCTGGTTTTCCTTTAGGTTTTTATCTTGCAAGGTGGTATGACCCAAAAAGTAGAGTAGTGTTTCTGTGTTGGAATGCTGTATGAGGCCCTCTGACGTGTTGTGTTTGTGATTGAATGTGATTGTAGTGTGACTGATGTAAAGTAAAGAATGTCTGTTGAAGTATGATCTGTGCTTGATGGAACATCTCTTTAAGTTGGAGGCATGGTCAGATACTACTCTAACTTGATGGGTTTTGCACAGCAGGATGAGAGTTGGTGTGAGTGTTTTGTTGTGTTGTTTGGGGTTGGGAGTGTTGGGTTTTTTTTGTTAAAACATGTTACAAATACCCCATACTACTTGCCTACTTTTACCAAGGCTGTGCTCTCTAAGTTGTTCTGAGATTAGGGAGTGGTGGTGGGAGTTTGGAGGGGAAGGAGGGATATGGGGGCATTGGGACAACAAAATCATCATAAATTAAAGGGGTAACAGAAATGGCAGACCAGTCCTATAGGTATAATTGCTTGTATTTTTTCACTGGAGCTGATAGTCACAATAAGTTACATGATCAGACTCCCATGCTCTACCTAACAAACAAGAAAGCTGAGTTTGGATTTTTGGTTATGGTTTTTTTTTTTTTTTCTTCAGCTTAGTTCTTTCTCCCTTATTGTCTTTTTCTGCAAAGAAAAAAAACTTTGTAGTGTCATGGTTTGGTTGTTTGTGGTTTTTTTACACTCTATTTTTAACTTTAGCTCAGACACTGGCTTGATTTTCAGACTTACTCATGTACATCAGATAGATGCCACCATTTTTGTCTTTGAGAAAAAGAACAAGTGTAAAGAGAAAGACTTTTATAAGGAACAGTTTTCCTTACTGACTCTCCCACTGCTGCTTGCTTCTCTTGTCCAGTAGATATCAGATTAATTGGTGGGTTTGTCCTTGTTCAGTTTGGTTATTTGGTTTGCTTTTTTTTTCCCCTCAGGAATAGGAAATCTTCAGGAGAAAGTTTCACTAAATGTTTTTAATCAAAAAGCTGTCCAAAGAAAGTTTTGTAGAATTGTGTTTATTCAGGCTCATGTGGATGAGCAAATAGCCCTGAAAAATTTAACGTCCTGTCATTTCTGTTACCTTTCCTTTTCTCTGACTGTATAGAACAATGAGTTTTGGTCCAAACTGTTTAATCTCTTTCTTTCACAACTGGGTGCTTCCCTGGTCATGTAGATTAAGAACCAGCTACATGTCTTTACCTGAAGTAAGAAGTTTAAATCTTATTTATAAATTGTTGATGGTTCCTTACCTCTTTCTTGAGATTGGTCTCAGGAGACTGATCAAACATTGACCTCATAACTGTTATTTTGTGGAAGATTATTGGGTGCTTATTTACTGGAGAAATAATCAGTACTTTTAACAGAGCTTAGTACAATTTATTTAGAACTGTCTGTTTCTTTTCTTTGGAATTCTAGTTTATTTTCCATCCAGATTCTACTGAAAGGTAAATCATCCATCACTCTCTTCAAATGACAAGTGTTTGAAAAGTCATGTTTGGAATTCCACATGTTAGGCTTCTCTGTATTTACCTTGTCTAGTGCTCCATTTCTATTGTGATTTTCCTTTTCAGTCTATAATAAACTTCTTGCAGTTCCCGTCTTTTTCTCCTGGTTAATTGTACAGCTTTGCTGCTGCATTCCCTGTATTTTAGCTTATATTTATAACTGATAAATGACTTATGTAATACAGAGGGATAGAAGTTCCAAACTGTATAAACTAAACAGCTAGGCATGCACTCTTGTACTCTCTGCTCTCAGTTTGGGTTTTTTGAGCAAACAAGTTCATGGACTTTTAACTTCTAAACCTTCTAAACTTCAGTCGATTTTGATCCTTCCTGTACCCTAACAAAGTGTAACCAATTCTGTGCTGGAAGAATAAACAAAAGATGTAAAGATATAAGTTGATACCATATGTAGTCTAAGGAGCCAAGTTCACTGTAGTTCCTAGGGAAAGAAAGGATCTTGAATCAGGCAGTATGGTAAAGGAAATCCAAGGAGGAAACTTTCATAACTTGAGTATGTGTATGAATTAAAAAAGTAAACAGACAAAAAACCCAAGCAAGGGTTTCTGGGATTTGAATAAACTTGGCCCTCTGAAAGGTTTTGATAGTTTTTAAATGCATGTAGTCCTAGAACTTACGTGCTTCAAAAACAACAAAAATATTTGCCCAGATGGAAGAAAAGTAGATCCTAATGTTAAAAATATCCATAAATTTTGAGTTACTCAGCATTTACATATAGAGATTTTAAATATTTGTGCTGGTTTTCATTCAGGTGTGAAATACTATTGATGAGTATAGTTTGGAATGAAACACTGTGTTAAAGATACATTTTTTTAAAGGCTGGAAACATTCAAGAATAAAAGCTTTAGGAGATCTGTTTAAATATATTCATGCTTTGACAATAGAGTTGATAGGGTGAGAAAATCAGCTCTCACTGTATTTGGAATATTGTATGTTAATTTAATGTTTATATCCATAACTAATAAGTTCACTTTTTTGCTAGTATCTAGCAAAGAACTATAATGTTCTCAGGTCTTGCTTGAGCAGCAAAAATAGAACTTGAATGACAGACTTGTTGCTGCTTGTAAAAGCACCGAATTTTACCTTGAAGGGCTTTCACTGCTCACTTTTTGCTTTCAGTTTGAGTTAAAAGTATTTTATGTTCCAGAAGAAGAGCATGGTGGTACAATTATGTAAAAGACACTTACTTGAACTTCATTTATTACTTGCTGCTTATTTATACTTAGATCTAAATAAGATTTCAAGTTCACTTGTTAGCATTTTGTGATGTAAACAGTTGCTCTAGTGCAGTCATTGTAACTTGAACATGCCCATAAATTCTCCTTTTGTTAACACGTGCAGAAGCTAAGGAGGTGTATTTGACAGAAAGATGAGACATCTCTAAAGTAAGGTAAGAGAATTTGAATAACTCAAACAAAATGCTATGTGGGAAGAGAGGGACGGAAACTGAAAATGGAGCTTTCTAGTTAAATAAAGCAATAACATCTAATTTTTATTGAAGATTTTACTATTGGGCTTTTTTGGGTTTTTTTCCAAGCCTCAGATTTTTTAAAGAATTGTTTATTAATGGTCTTCAAAGAAGGCTGTGTAGAAACAAGTCACATATTTAGATAGTTTTATAAATTGTGGGATAAATTAATTCTGGAGAGGGGGTTATTTTAGCGTGGGGGTTGGCAGCACAATGAATATGACCCTGGTTGGTCAGTATAGATAGGGGTTGTAATGACTTGGTTTGCTTGTGAACAATGCCGGAGTCCTCTTCCTTCTCTCTGGTACAACAACTAGCCCAGGAAGAATAATTGTCCAGTGCAGTAAATGAGGAAATAACCAATCACGAGAGAGAATGGGTGTGTCCTCAAGAAAGAAAATAGAGATTGCTGTTGAAAGAAAATAGAGAATACTTTGGGAAATTCTACCATTTTACCTGAGAGAACCAGACTGAGTGGATTTGACTCTGTATGTAAACTGCCTGTGTTTCACAAAAGAGTAGGCATCTGAATCCATTTGAATGGTAGTAGTTTTTTATTTGCTCAATGTACTTATAATGGTAGTGGTTTTTTATTTGCTTAATGTACTTAAAATGATAATTGGGAAACTTGGGGGGTTTGTTTTTGTTTTTTGGTTTTTGTGATGTGGTGAGAGCTAGATGGCTGCTGATGCGCTGTACTAAACCTCCTCCACATGCTGTTGTACATTCAGAAATCCTATTTTACAGTCTTTCCAGGTTTGTAGGGTGCATTCAAAAGCATATCCTCTGATTCCCTCTTTTTTTTTTTTTTTTTTTTCCCCCTAATGTGCCATAACAGCAGATTTTACAGTTTTTTCTCTCTCAACTGCAGGGCCACCTCATGTGTGTGAGAACAATCCAGAAAACGTATTTTATGCATTAACAGGATTGTTTACTGTGAGCTGAAGTAAACAAGATTGTTTACTGTGAGTTGAACATAATGGTATTTCATGGCATCATTAAAATTACTTAAATTTAACCTTTCTTAGTTGGCATCTTCACCATAAAAGTTCAGTCAGCCCTTAGGCTGAGCTTACAAAAGTAGGGCACTAAAAATCAAATATAAATGTGTATACATACATATATCTCTCTATATATATCTCAACCACTCTTTAATCATATAAACCAACACAGTTTTGCTCTTAAACACTAGGCCATTGAAGAAAACAGTACATTTTCATCATAATTTCAAATTCCATACAAATTTCCACACTGACTCCTTGCTTACCCCACAAATGATCCCATTGAAGCTGGTGGTGGTTACTGTGAAATGAGTGCATTACTCAGTATGTTAGACCTGGGTGTTTGTTTTGTAATTTAGTCTGTGGCAAGGCCTATATGTGCTATACAAAATCAAGGATTCAAAATAAGTTGAAGTTCACAGTGATGGAAGAACCATTTTTTCCTAAACTAAGTCATTATCTTTGGATTTATGACTTAGCAGCTAATTAGAAATGTAAACAATAGGCTATCTGATATAAATTTTATGTGGAGCTAGGGGTTTTTTTTCCCTAAATGTGGAATAGAAGTAATATTTTACCCATCTTTGTTTCATATAAAAAGATTTTCAGTACTGAAGAGCTGACAATTTGCAGGCAGACCAGTAAGGGGAGCTCTTGCCAATATTTTAAGCTGCTTTGAAAAATATTGTTGCAGCCTGGGCGATGCTGGATCAGAGACTTCCTGTGCTTGGGAACATCAGATAGGCTTTCAGCTAGAGATGAAGATTCATCTTTAAAGAGTCCTTCTAAAAAGATATTCACTGTTGGAGATTTTGGAATATTTTTAGCTCAGAAATTTCTTAGCTGTTTAGGTATCCAGTGTTTTCTCTCTAAGTGTAGGTACACAGCCATGTTGCATTAAAATGATGAGTCTGAAATGTGGTCTTCCCATCAGATGTTACTGCTAGATCTGTGTATCTCCACACTATGAGCCTGTTTTTGAAGTTGCTTCATATGGAGTTACATAATTTTTAGTGAGTGCAAATCAAAAGAAGTCATTGTTGATAAGAAGATTTATGATTTTTTTCTTCTTTATTTCCTCATAATACAAACTGCATGTGATTGTAGGGTACCTGTTCCTCAAACCACATGCATCATACCGTGTGGAAGACCATACAACGTTCAGTTTTACTGTATTTCAGTCTGCACTGGGATTTCTGCATCTTTATCCCTACAATTCTCATAGTGCATGGAAATGAGACATACAGCAAGTTTTTCCCTCATTGGCCCCCAGATGAGTGGCTTTATTGGTTTACACATATGTAAAACTCAGTATGTTCCCTAACCAAACAAAAAACTACAACACCTACCAATTAAGTTTTAGTATGAGAAGCGGACGCCCCTAGGACTTTGAATATTAGAGACTGTATTTTTCATATAGACTGAAAAAGTGATTTTCTCACTTTTGATTGCTTAGCACTAAAAAGATAAAGACTAGAAACAGACTATAGCTGCTGCCTGGTAAAAAAAAATTAAAGTGAAAATTTTAAAGCATTGCTGCTAGCTTTTAGCTTTTTGTGTTTGAGCAATTCTAGGTGTTAGTAACAAGGAGTGTAAGGTTCCTGGAAGAAATCTTGAGATTCATAATACCCATGCAGTTATGTGCTTAAACACACCAAAGAAAACCCATCCAAGACCAAAACTGACAGATAATTGATTAGCCACATAACTAGCCCCTCAGGAAAGAAACAGCGAGCAAAATTTCTGGATGAGTACAGATTGAAGGAGTTGGCTGTCAGAGCTGTACAGCTGTTCATTTTTCCACTACAGAAAAGATGGATCTATTACAGATCCAGCTGTAAATCCCAGGATTTGCAGAGCCATGGGTACCCTTGCAGCTGTGAAGATCTCACTTGCAGATGAGATAGTATTGCATGTTTCTGCAGTGCTGGCATAGCCTCATTCACTGTCAGTAGAGAGAGGTATGCACACCAAGCAAATCATCTCTCACCTTTGCGTGTGTTGTGCTCCTGATATACCAAAGCTAGAGGGGTGAGATGGGAGGGCAAAAGAGAGAAATGTCAGGAAAGAGGGGGAAGAGTATTTGAGGTTTATAACTGTTGTTTCCTGTTAATTCTGAAATTGAACAAGATCAGAAGGAGCATAAGGATCAAAAAATTTACTTGCAATTAACTAGATCTTAATTGGTTTACAAAAGGTTCTGTGTTTATCTAACCAGAGACCAAGCTTTCTTAATATTACACCTACTATTCTACTTTGCTCTGTCCTGAATGGGACCACTTTTCTCTGTGGAATGATAGTGTAGTTTTACTTCCTCTTAATCTCTTCATTCTCCTACACTGGCAACTTTATTGTGTGTAAGACATATTTTGCATGGGTGTCACATGTATATCATTAGATATACAGCTATTCCAGAAGCTAGAGTTTCAGCAGAAGTGAGTAACCCTGGAATAATGATGACCTTCTGTGTCATCAACCAGCTTGAAATTAAAATATGAAAGAAAAAATTCTCTTCAGTTGCAAAATGAAGCATGCTCCCTATATTTGATTTTACTTTTGGTCTAAACAGAGACTAATTTTATCTTTTAATTTTAGGAAAGTTATAAAATCTGTATAAAACTGAAGGAAAAAGAAGCCTAGTTTCTTAATGAATATTTAAAATCAATATTGAGTACAACCACATCTAGGGCAATGTAATAAAAGGACTGTGACAGCTTTTAGTGTTTGTCAGATTGCCTTTTGGGCAGAGGGAGCTGCAAATAGCATTTGAGAGGAGCCCTAGAGGAGGGACGAGGAGTGGGCAAAGCTAAGCATCTGACCAAATCTGTCAGGACTAGGGAACCTGAAGTCTTGGAAATGTTTCCCCTTTTGGCTTTGAATAGGGGTTTTTAAAGCTATTTCTGCCTGTTTAGCCTGCTGTGTGACAGCAGGAGCCAGAAGGAGCTGTAGAGAGTGGGAAGGAACAATTCTGAGGGTGGATGTGTTTCAGAAGGTGGTTCCTAAAGTAGTTTGCTGCAAGTATGAAAAACTAGACCAAATTGAGACTGTTTTTTCAATGTGCATTTATTCTAGCTCATTTTTAACTACAAAACAAAAACAACTGTGAAGGTCCTATAAAAAACTTCCATTGTTTGACTTGATAGCTATGAGAAGCAACCCACTACACCTCTAAATTTGAAAGTGAAGGAAGATTTCATGTAATGCATTTTTTTCACTGTCATCGTAGTTACATGAATATCATAACCAAAGCAAGTCATAAAAACAAATAGAGAAGACTGTGAATATCTGTGAAAGTCCACCTGGACTTTACCTAAAGCCTTTGACACAATTTCCCACTGCATTCTCCTGGAGAAACTGGCTTCCCGTGGTTTGGCCTGGTGCTGTTCACTGGGTTAAGAGCTGGCTGGATGGCAGGGCTCAGAGAGAGGTGGTGAATGGTGTTGCACCCAGCTGGCAACCCGTCACTTGTGGTGTTTCTCTAGGCTGAGGTTTAGGTTGAATATTAGGAAAAATTTCTTCACCAAAAGGTTGGTCAGGCATTGGAACAGATTGCCCAGGAAAGTGGTGGAATTGCCATCCTTGGAAATGTTCAAATGGCACGTGGATGTGGCACGTGGGGATATGGTCCAATGGTTACCATGGCAGTGCTGGGTTAACAGCTGGGCTTGATGATCTTAGAGGTCTTTTCCAACCTTAATGATTCTATGATTCTACAGCACGCTCACTCTGTGGGAGAAAGAGACCTTTCCTTGCCCAATAATAGTTCTTAAAATTTAGGGAGGAAAGGGATTTTGCAGTCCTTACACTGAGTGGCATTACTGTGTGGTGGGAGTCTCAAGGGGGAACAAACACAGAAAATTAGAGTGCTAATAAGGATAACCAGACCGTTCACATCTAGAATTTATTTTTGCATCCTTCCAACACTAGGATTAAAAGGATCAGTGAAATCCCTAATCAGGTATTCATGAAAGTAAGGGGTGTTTCTTAAATCATTTTGTTTGGGCACAGAGCTGCTTTCTATAATTGTATTATACTTTGCTAAAACCATTAAAAATGCAAAAAGTCATCATATTCTTGCAGTGTATTTTTTGACTCTTAAATCTAGGTTGAAATGTGGGTTTTTTCCAGTGGAATAAATGGACTTAAATATTTGGTCGTGTTCCTTTATAGAGCTACCCACAATAATGCAGGCATTATGCTGTAATTATGCTGGGTTTGATTTGGGTTTTTAAAAAAATAATTAATATTTGATTTTGCAACAGTCTCTGTATTTGTTATATCTTCTAAAATGGAAGGTGATAATACAGAGTATACTAATTTGGGACTCTGGTGCTAAGCTGTGCTTAAGACCTTGAATATTTTGGTGGCTTTTCCCTTATTATTTCACATTTTTCAAGAATTCTGTCTTTATTTTTGTATTTGAATATCACCTCCGTTGAATTTTGGGAAGGAAAAATTAAAAAAAAGGATTGCTTAAGCTTTGCTGTGCTGTCCTTTTACTTAAACTGCTCGTGAGACCACACTTGGAAATGAGAGGTATTGAAGAAATTATATATGGCATGGGTCTCTGTAGATTTAAGCTGAAAAAGATAATAAATTTATATCTCAGCCATTAGGGCACTCTTCTGAAAAGCCTAGGGACCTTGGAAATACTTCCACCAGCTGCTATTTGTTTTAATATTCTAATGTGCTCTTTGCTGAGAAAGTCATATTAATTGATTTTTTTATATTGTAGACATATTCAAAGGGCTCACTTTGAACTAGGGTTTCATAATGCTGAACTTCTTGTGAAGTGCATTAAAAGGGAGCCTAACCTGATGCAGTAAGTGAAATAGGCAAAATTATTCTCTTCAATAGAGTAACACACAGATAGTCATGTCTATTTCTCCTGGCCCTCCTTAGTACCCATTTCAAGTTTAATTTACCATTCTTCAATGTAATTTATCACTACTGTATGGACCAGCAAAATATTTTTCATATTCCAGAACCCTCATTGAAATCCTGGGAGTATTAGCTTCTTTCATAATGTCATCAAATACCTTACAAGTATTCATTCTCTTGCTGACTGACAAATGCAGATTTTTCTCCTCCTCTCCTTTCACTTGATGACTTCAGTTTAAAATTTTCAAGTCCTTCAATTCATGACTTTGTACTATCATATTTAATCCTCTCCTTTTTAGTGGTCTGCTTCTGGGGGTCATCCATTATTTTCTGAATGGTATACCAATTTTGAGTCTAGGCTGTATTGTTGATCCTCAAGTTTGTGTGATCAGCAAATTTTATTAGCACACTCATATTTTTGTTCTAAGGTCACCTAACAAAAATATTTAAAATGTCAGTATCATGACTAATTCTTCACGGACTCCATTTATTGTATCTCCTCAGTCTGTTTTCTTTGGAGCACCATCCACTGCCACACTTAACTAGTTCTGATCCCTTGCCATCTGTACTAATCTTCATCTCTTCAGTAATTATCTTATGTGGCATAATTTGGAATGTTATGTAAAGTAAAAAAAAAAAAAAAAAAAAAAAGAAAAAAAAAAAAAAGAAAAAAAACCCCAAACAACCCACACATGAATATATTTCCCTTGTTTAGCACTGTAGTGGTTTTACCCTAGCTGGATGCCAGGCCATTTTATCACACCCCTCCACAACTGGACATGGAAGAGAAAAGAGTTCACAGGCTGAGGTAAGGACAGGGAGAGACCACTCACCAAATACTGTCACGGACAACACAGACTTGAGTTAGAGATATTAATTGAATTTTTTACTAATAAAATCAGAGCAGGATAATGAAAAGTAAAATAAGACCTTAAAAACACCCTCCCTCCTTCCCAGCTCCACCTCCTTCCCCTCAGTTGTGCAGGGAGACAGGGAATGGGGGTTCTGGTCACAATTTTATCACTTTATCACAATATGTTTCTCCCACTGCTCAGGGAGAAGAGTCCTTCCTCTGCTCCAGCGTGGGGTCCCTCCCACAAGAGACAGTTCTCCATGAACTTCTCCAGTGTGAGTCCATCCCATGGGAAAGTCCTCCCCAGATTGCTGCAATGTGGGTCGCTCTTCCATGTGGTGCAGTCCTTCAGGCACAGGCTGCTCCAGCCTAGGCCCCCCACAGGGCTGCAAATCCTACCAGGAATCCTGCTCCAGTGTGGACTTCTTTCTCCAAGGGTCTGCAGATCGTGTTTGCCCTGTTCAGGTCTTGAAGAAGGGGGAAAAAATACATGTGAAAGGTTGGAGCTGCTTCCACAACAAAAATGTAGCAGGAAGAAACTGGCCTGAACAGCCAGGCAACTGGAGGGTTTGGTCAATCCTCATTCAGCCTGGCTATTCCCTCGGCTATGGAGGAAATCCTAGCTCTGTTGGGGAATCTGCCCAGGTAAGCTGACTTGTTTCTCTTACTCTGATGTGTTCCTCTCTGGTGGAGGAAAATTCAAGGTGAGATAGATCAAAAGGAAATGCCTTTTGGAATCAGCTGAGCATATGAAACTAACAAAAATGAGTTAAGTTTACATGTGGAATGAGTGAATAGATTTGCATGTGAAAAAAGGGAGCAAGTTTGCATATGAAACTGTAATGCATTAAAAATGGGACAGTCATTCATGCAGTAAATCCAGAGAGAGGTAAAGGAGGAAAGTACGATAATGGAGGCATCTACAAAGGAGGAAAGCAGAATAATGGAGGCATCTACAAAAGTAGCTTTTGCATTGTAACACAAGACACTTCAGTACCTATTTATGTTCTGTGTGGTAGTGTTCTGCAAGGTGAATTCTATGTGCCTTTTTCTATTTTTTCTTTTTTTACAACCTATAAAGGAAAGTTTTCTGTTTCTTTTAATTTAGGACAAATTACATAGGTAATTTTCTGCTTCCATTTATTTCCAGAAGGACCAAAAAAATGGAGTGAAATAAAGATGTACCTTGATTTTAGTTTTAAGCTTCTTGATTCTATAGCATACATAGTTGAATTGAGTTTGTTGAACTCAAAGGTACTGCTAAAGTTTTTATAACAGTAAGGCTTGTGTGGATTTAATTACATGTCAACACTTTTTTGCTTACTGCTAATGATTACACCTGAAAGATGCAAGCACTTTTTTTGTTGTTGTTTGTGTGTAAGTAGGTAACTGATTTTGTTATTCCACAGTTATCTGGATTTAGTAGATCTGCATCTTAAACAAAACTGTCTTTAGGATGGGATTAGTTATGAAGAGTTGCATCCCAAATGATACCTAATAAAACCTAAGCAAACAAAAAAAATCAAACCCTGAACCAACAAACAAAAAAGCCCCATGTTAAACTAATGGATTTGAGAGGATCTTAACAATAATGGTTACATTTGATTTTTCAGGTGCACTTTCCCTTTCTCATGAATCATGTGAGAAACTTCGAGGAAGTGTTTGTATTATTAAATAACCAACCACCTGTGGCTTTACATTTAATGAGTGTATAGAGAACTATTGACTCACCAGTTCTGGGAACACAATGCCCATGCAAATCACAGTTCTGTTCTTTGCAGTGCTAATGTTGCTTGGATTTGGAAGGCAACCCAAGTCCTGTGTTTTGTTTTCTGTCCCAACTTACCCAAGTTGTATAAGTGAGCATGAACAACATGAACCTTGTGAAAGGTGAAGAAATCATGAAAACTGAAATGAAATAGGAAGAAAGTGTCTACAATAAAAAAAACATTTAAAGTAAGAGAGTACAAATATTTTACCTGACAAGAAAAATATCTGAGATGTGCTATTGGGCAGAATAAGGAAGGTGAGTTGACAATTGTGTTCTCATGTTTTTTGAAATTAAAAACAAAAAGACATTCAAAAAAGTTTGCATAGTTGCTTGTAGACAAAATGGGATTTATCATCTGCCTTTATGAAGGGTCATTACTAGCTTCTTAATGGTGTCTGCCTTTAAAAATAAAGGAGATATTACAAGAAAGTCTTTCTGAAAAAGAGGCCAGCCTCTGGTTCCTTAGAGGGTTGTGAATATGAGATTAATGGATTACAGAAATGGACAGATATTAAAGTAGAAGTGTACTCTCACATCTGGGTAAAAAGGACAAGCATAGGCCTGGTTATGATTGAAACAGAGCTGAGTTGCTTCTGAAAGGACATGTCTATTGCCTTTGACCTTAAATACACAATATTTCAATAACAAAAATTAATTTACAAGCTTTTCTGTACAGTTACTTGACTGATCTTTATTATCCAGTCAAGTTGGCTAAGTAACTAAGCTTTTCTTTAGGTCAGTAATACCAAGAACTGAGCAGAACCAGAGTATTCAAACAACCAACCAACCAAATGAAACAAACAAACAAAAATGGTGGGATTTTTAAGCTTTGTAATAAAATTAACAATGGAGCAGGAGATGATGATTTTAATAACATAATTTTAGGTTAATATTTCTATTAATTCATACCGCTAAAGTTGCATTAAAAGTTGCAGTTGGATTATTGAAATGTTGATACTGATAGCACCATAATCTAATGAACAGGTGCCTTAGGTCAGACTTAGTAGACTGGAGGAGGAAGGGATGAGAGGGCTAGTGAAGGAAAAGGTTATGTGCTTTCTTTGGGTTTTATATGTTTTGTATAAATCTTAAAAAAATTACTGTCAAGTGTGAATTAAATATGCTTTAAAATGCTTCATTATCCTAGAGAAGTACCTTTAGTCACAATACAAAAAAGGTTCAAAAAAGTACAAAGTAGTTTCATAAACCAGATGCAATACAGTAGTGGTATTTTCCCAAGTGTGATCTCCTGTTGCATTTATAGAGCAACAGTGTCCCGTAGGTAAGTCACAAGACCATGTTCTGTTGCTATAAATAGTAGAGATTTTAACTTCTGTTTTCACTTTGGAAGATGAGGCCTTGTCTTATCTGTAAGGATACTCCTGGGTTCCACTCACTCAGATTATGGACTTCATCTGAGATTGCTGTAACTTCCCTTCTGCATGTGGAGGAATGCTGTAGTCCACCCCCAGCATGGCAAAAGGTTTTGTTGATTCACACATGCAGATGAAAAAGATGGGGAATTGTTCCTCTGTTGCAAGGTTTAAATACCTGAAGTATCTGGTTCTAGTTCCTGGGACTCTTGTGCATCTGTGTAAACTCATTTTTGGAAAACAAATGCGTTACGTTGATAGAGTGAGAGGGAGCAATCATTTTCCCATGTATCTTCCTTGACTCCAGCTTCAGAGTGCAGAATGGGTGGGACTCCTGCAAGGTGTCAGTCAGTCATGGTCATAGTGTGTAGGGGCTGCTGAACAACTACCAAACACTTTTCTCTCCAGATTATGACCAGGCACAACTTCTATTGCAGCTCAGAGAAGTGACTCATCGGCAACACTGTTTCACCGTAGTTAATATGCCTGGGGTGAAGAGGACAGGATCATAAAGGCGATTAAAGCTATAGTGGTGTTTTGCAAACCTCTCTCTGATGTTTTTTTGCTTTACTACCTAAATTTAATTCTTATGATGGCCAGTAAACTAGGAATTGAGCTAAGATACAGATAGCTGAAGTCAGACACAAGAATTGAGTGAACAGTGGTTTCAACTATTCTGGCTTCTCAAATTTTTCTACTGAAATATATGAAATATAAGCCTACCAGTGGTGGTGATGGCTGTCTTGTGAAGATATCCAGCAGGGAATTCAGGGAAGAACCCGGTCTTCACACCTTACCAGTTGATAGCAACTCTGTAATGCACCCAGAAATGAAGCCTGACAGCTGTTTATTGCACTTTAGCTACAGGATCTGTTAAGAGGTGTCCCAGGGTTTAGCTGTGTAGTGTAACTGAGAATCTTCAGTAAAAAGCAACGTTTTTTCTAAATGAGAATTTTATTAACAGACAAAATGTATACCCAACTCTAACACATTATCTCAGGCTTCAGTCTTCCAGATTTTTACACACGTAGCTGGGTCTCTGGCACAAAGTTCGGCCCCTTCTTGTTATAGGTTGTAAGATAAAATCCTAATGGAGCTTTGGGAAACGGTGTGAAAAATATTTACTTTCTTAGTTTCTGAAATGGTAAGTTTTGATTATTAAAGCCAGCAGGGGATAGGGCCTTTTCACTTCCTGCTCCCCATCTACTCTTCGTTGGATGGCTTTTCTAGAGCTGATAACTGCAGTTTGTTCGTGGTTTCCTTAAACTACTGAGTGCTTCACACCTTTTATGTTCAGGCATTTTGTTGCTCCTTTCTGAAGAAAGTGAATGTGCACTGAATGTGATACCAGAATACAGCGTTAGAGTTTGCTTTCACTGAGACTCCCCCAGGTCTTGTAGTGTTGTTATCTCTGGATTGTATCCTGAATTTCCAGCTTTGAAGGATAAAGGCATTCTCTCCCACAAGACACCCCCTTTACCCATTACTGTAAGCATTATTTTCTGGGAGCAAAGGTTACACGTAGCATGGAACACGGGTCAGCACAGTTAATTTTCGCTCGCTGTGGCGTTTGGTGTGAGTCAAAACCGCAGGAATACGAAGCTCGTGATTCTTGCAGGGAGGAGTGTGGAGTACACGATGGGGCTCGATGCCCCAGATACTGGCACCAACTTACTTTCCCTCTTTCTCAGCCCTGAAGGCAGGAGGGGTAAGCCCGCTCTCAGTGCTTTGTTTGTCAAATCACGCCCGCTGTTGCGATTTCTGCTCCAGCGGGCGGTCAGGGCGGCGAGGGGCTGGGGCGGCACAGGGACGTGCTGGCGGCTCTTTCCCCCGCCAGACGAGCTGTGCCCACGCCGCGCTGCGGTGCGTCCCCACGGTGGCCGTGTCCCGGCCGGGTCCCTCGGGCCGGGTTTGCGGGTCAGTCCCGCACCCGGCGGGGCCCATCTCCGGCTATCCCGGCCCATCCCGGCGCGGCCGGGCGGGCGGCGGGGGCGGAGCCGGGCCGGGGCAGGGCGGCGGTCACGTGGCGGGGTCACGTGGCGGGGGAGCCGGGCCCAGCCGCCGCCGCCGCCGCTCCGAGTGCGGTGAGAGACAGAGACGGAGCCGGGAGGGCGGGCAGGGAAAGAGGGAGGGAAGCAGGGAGCGGGAGGGAGGGAGCCCGCGGGCGCGAGTGGCCGCCGCCCGCTCCGCCGCCGCTGCCGCGCCGAGGTGAGTGCGGGAGGTGGGGCGGGATGGGCCGGGCGCTGTGCGGGGCCGCGGGCGGCTCCGGTGCTGTTTTCCTTTTGTTCCGGTGGGCGCCGGCCGCCGGCAGGGCGGTCCCGCTTCCTGGGGCTGGGGGGTCCCGGTGCGCCGCCGGGACGTGCGCGCCCGCCCTGTGCCGCCAGCCGCGTCCTTCCCGCGGCGGTTCCCCCGCTCCCGGTGGGCACCGGCCGGGATGAGCCTCGGGAACGCGGGCGGGAGGCTGCCCGGAGACCCCGTCCTACCCTTACACCTGCGGCTTCGGGCCGCGGGGCAGGGTGGTGCCCGCCGTCCCCCGGAGGTCCGGGGGGTCCGGGAGCCCCGGGCGGCGGCGGGGAGGGAAGCGCTGGCTCCGGCATCACCTGTGACTCTCCGTGCACCGCCCGTAGCGCTGCCATTTGTAAACATTTTTGTCTTTTTCTTCTGCTTTTTTTCCCCTCCCGCTGCTTCCCCCCCGTGCCCCCGCCTCGGCGGGGTGGGGGGCGGCGGGGGGCGCACGGCTCGGAGCGTGCCCCGCGATGTGCCGAGATCCGCCTCGGGAGCGCAACTCCTTCGCATTCTTTGTGTTGTGTCTTCTCGCCGTGCCTTTCAGTAAGCGTCTGTGTGCGAACGTGTTCGAGCACCTCGGCTTCCGAAGGGTTTCCGAAAAGGTGCAGGAATCGTTTACCAGTTCAGTGCTTAAATTTGACGGAGACGTTAGAGCAGACAATTAGAACCAGCTGCATGGGGTGAGATCAAAGGTCTGTCTTGTTTGGATTGCCGTTTCTGCAAGTGGCACATAGCAGATGCTTAGGAAACACCATAACAACAGGGTGAGCATGCTGTGATTCTTTGGGAAACCCGCCAGGCCTCCAGCAATTTGAGGTTAAGAGATTGCCTGAGTCAAATTTGATGTTTTTGTATTTAAGAGTCCTTTTTCACCCGTGGCTTAGATATACGTGTTTTTCAAACGAGAACAAAACAAAGGCCTCCTAATAGAAAATGTTTATCTTAAAAAAAACCCAAAGTATTTTATATTACACATATATATAACATATTGCACTCATATTATTATCATAGGTAGTTTCATTTTGCCAGGATTAAATTTGCTTTTCCAAGGGTTACTGATTCATGAGCACCATCCTGTGTTTTGAGTAGGTAAGGGGTATCTGCAATGGATGTTTTCTATACCTATGAAAACTGTAAATTAAAAGTTTCTTATTTTTTTTTTACAAATAATTTGCAAATTATAAGTCTTAAAGTAACTGTTTAATAAAATGACATTTAGTAAGAGCTGTGTCAATATAGCAAGTGTTTTACCATAATACGATATTGACAGCTTTGGAGATGGCCATATGAACCACTAACATTAAACTGTTTTTACTTAAGCTTAAAGACTTAAATTGTTGTCTCATTGCATCGAGATTTCTGTTAAAATCATTTTGAGGATACCATCACCGATTTTACCACAACAGCAAAATCACAGTGATCCCTAGGGATGCTAGCTATCAACTTGATCCTGTAATCCTAATTCAAGAAATAGCTTCATGCCAGTAGTTCCTAACCTGATTGCTCTTATAAGGAACATTTGCACGAGTGGGCCTCATTTTTCACAGGCAGTGTGAATGTCAGGCAAAGTAGAGCTATTTCAAAAAACTGCATATTCCCCCACGCCCCCAATGGAATTTTGTAAGAAGGTCATTAGCAGTTTCTTGGGGGCTGAAGGGAGGTAGTGGGTTGATAGTATATATAGATAGCTATTTATAAGATTAAAAATAGCTTAGAAAACTGACAACTATAACTGTTATGAATGATTTTCATAGAAAGATAATTTTTTTTTTGTACATTGCATCACTGTTTCTGACAACAGACTGGATTTCTCACCTAGTCGACAGATGTTTAGTGTAAAACCCTTAACACATTTCATTATTCTATGAAAACCCTACTCATGTTGAACTATACTGAGCCTGTGATGGACAGTTTAAAATATTCAGTATTTTTCCTTCAGGTAGGCAATGAATAGATTTAAATGGTTCTGTTGTGAACTTGCACCAAGAAAGCTATTCTAGTGCAGGTGATTCATTTTTATCACAAAAAATTAATTGATTCAGCTGAACTTTGAAATAAAATCACTTTTGTTTATAGCTGGCCTTTAGAAAAAAAGTTGTACTTGTTTTATGTAATTATTAAGCACACGTAAAATATACAGCTTTTAGCATTGCTTTTCATTAGTAGGTCTCAAAGCTCCTTGCAAAAGAATTCAGTGTAATTATTCTCTTCTTATCTTAGGGTAATTATTATCATGTTATCTAGTGCTCATAAAGAGATCATTGTCTGCCTGTGATCACTATAAGAAGGTCTAATAATAAAATCAGACTTTTTGATTTAATTCTCTTTTTACAATAAAACCCCAACAAACTCACCTTTCTGTTGTAGCATTTTTATTTCATTTAATGATGGCTGAGGTAATTTCATACCATACCTTCCATGCCAGTGTTGGAAGTAAAGCCGGTGCTTTTGGATTACAGACTTCTCTTCCTAGTGTCAGAAGAAACCTTGCTGAAGGCTTAACTAAATTCATTGTTGAGTTAGAAAATGCTTCAGGACAGTTCCTGTTAAGGCGATCCAGGTACTAATGGTGCACGTCTCTGGTTCAGTTACCAGGGAGCTTGGCTGCTCAGAGGGTTTGTCCATATGTCTGTCTCTTGATATCCATCAGGATGAAAAAAAAGTGTGTGTGAATGAGCCAGTTACCTGGCCAGGATCCTCCTATCTTACGTGTTTTGCTTCATCTCTGTTATGGTAGAGCTGTAAAAATGGTACAGAATCTTTCAGTTTTTTGAGTCGCCATCGATGTCTCATTTTTGTAATGCATCTGGTAGCACAACAACCTCTGATGCTAGGGATGTGAAGTACACGTCTTTAAGTTGTTTTCTAACTATCTCTATCAGTTGGGATGTGCAGTTGATTATTACTAATTACATTATTAGTGCATTTTCATAGTTACTTAGGACTTGAGGTCTTATGCTGGATTGATAGCTGGCAAAATAGAATATAAAGCTGGTGGGTTTTTTTAAATTCAAGATAATATATTAAGTCATCATTTAGGGATTAAATACAAGTTAGGAAATGTATGGTAGATTTCATAATGGAGAGATTGTAATTTGAAGACTGTATATTATACTGTATGCTAAATAATATGGGAACTGTATTCCTAGACAGTGTAATGCCATCAGGAAATATAAGCTTGTATTACCAACTTAGATCTAAGTTATAAACCTTTTATTAAAGAGAATGAAGGCTTAGCTAGTGCAATGAAATGTTTGTCAGAATTCAGGCAGGTGTAGTCAGTGATTTCAGCTGGCTCTCTGTAGAAACAATGCCTTCTTGTTGGCAGACTTGCATCTAGATTTGACTTAGATTTGTGTGGTTTCAGATTGTTTGGAAAAAGGTCCAAGAGGAAATGTTTTGAAAAGTCCAGTTTCAAGAAACTGCCTGTTGCTGTGCTTATTGTTTTTGTGTGACTTTTGTTTTGATCCATGCTTTTATTATTTGATCCTTTTTTCCTCTGTTGTATAGTTTCTAACTAATGCCTTTGTTTATATAATTTTACAGTATTTAAAACTTTAATATCTTTTAAATGGTTCACAATGTTGGTTTTCACTTTGTGCCCACACCCATGAAAGGCCTCAGTATTACTCTGCTGCGTGCCATATCCTTGATAGCTATAGTATATCAAATCTGGTCTGGAGAACCTCGCACTAGAAAGCTGGGCTGTGTATTGTGGAGGTCCTTCGCTGCCTTCTCCATAGTTTGAGAGCTAACAGACCCAGCTGGCAGTCATACACTTTCCTGGTGCTCTGGTTTGAATTGTCTCCAACATCCTTGTCTAGTGCAAAATACTCTTTGCAAGACATTCACTTGAAGACTGACTCTCCCGTTAGAATAGAAAGATCTTGCATTTCTCAATACTCACGTCAATCCATCCTATCAGTTCCTTCTCTGCTTTGTATGTGCCATGGAATAGATTCTTCTCCTTTGAAGACACCCTTTTCATGAAATATTTGTTGAGGCAAGTGTCTTCCAGCTGAACTGTTTTCTGTATAAAATCCTCCTATAACTCTCCTTTCACTGGTTTGAACAGTGAATTTCAAAGGCGGCCAAATCCATGCATATAGCAATTTAAAGAGAATTGGTGCAAATACTTTACCAGTAGTCTCTGGCACCACTTAAGCAAACAAAAGACATGAAAAAGAGCCATAAATGTCGGACACGATATGCAAAAAAAGAATCTGCACGTATAACAAGAATATGATAGAAGAACAGTGTTTTTGAAGATAAGTAGCAAATAAAGTTACTGGGAAAAGCAAAGGTTGACTGCCTGCTGTGATTGTGATGGATCACAGTCCACAGGAGACTCTTTAGTTGGAGAAAGACCATAACTAACAAAATTCTTAAATGAGGGAGAAAGCACTCTCACTTTTATTCTCTTTTGGATGCAGTATCTAGTGCAATGGGAACCTTGATCTTTTGAGCATCCAGGCATTAGTAGCAATGTTATTGCTGTCTCTATTCTTATGGAGTGGTGTGGTGACTTTTATGAAATCCTTTTGGTTGTAAATAACTAAAAAATGAATCCCAACCCTAGAGATCTACCTACCTAAAATTTGATTAAAATACACAGAAAGTAAAATACACAAATCCTGTCTTGCAGATCATAGAGGGTATGGATAACAGTTACTGTTGTCTAAAAATAGAAAAAATGTTACTCATAAAGCTATTTTAAGTGTTAAGCAAAACTTTTAAGGGGGAGTGAATTCAGCTAAGGGAGAAGGAGAGAGAGTTATATGCTTGTGGTGTCTTCCCCAGCTCTCACGAGTCATGTAAGTATATTAAGAACTGTTACTATATAAATATCTTGGCTGCCACACAAGTGCCCTACATAGTGTTTGGAAATGAGGGACTTGAACAGTGTAGGTGTTGAACCAGCTTTAGATATTGTACCTTCTTTCTACCCAGGCACAAAAATATGGACCTATGAATGGCATATCAGCTCAGACCAGAGGTGTTTTTACATCAGTATCTTGTTTTTGGCAGTGAATGATAGCAGATGCCCAGGGCAGAGTATGATAGGGTGTACAAATAGCTGAGTGTCTGAAGGGAAATGTCACTGGGTTCTGGCGGGGTGCTGTTTAGGGGTCTGTGGCAGATGGTATTTAATCATTTGGGTTTTAATAGTGTGGTGAATTTATGCCATCTTTTTTTTTTTGAACCCTTGATAGCTTTGGCATCTGCAGCATCCTGTGACACAAGAATGACAAAAGTTTAACGTGTCCATTTTTAGTTCATCTGTTGCAAGCTTAAGAGTTCCAATCCTCCACTCCTTTAATTTGCTTGATGTAAAACCCTGTTATTTTGAATTTGTAAAATTTGATTAAAAACTTCTATGGATAAAGCTGAGTGCATGATGTGGAACACATGTGGAATGTCAGGCCTTGTATGCAAACTCCTGTTTATTGTGAAGTATAAAGAAAGGACTCTTCATAAAAGTTCTTTTCACTTTGAGTAAAGTCCAGTTTATTTATGGTTTGCATTCATCTTAACATGGATCCTGAGAATTGCTTATAGCAAGTTTTGCTCTTAGCAATGTATCTTTTTGTAAAGACTATGGGATTCATATCTACTGTAAATGAATTCTGTCTGTAGAAACATTGTGAGCATAAAAAGCTGGCCTGTGGAAAGTAATTGCCAAGTTCATAAGATTGAAGAAAGTTTTGATTGAGATTGTAGTAGAATTTTCTGGAGTTACATAGTAGAAGACCGGTATTATATCCATATTTGTCCCATTAGTCATGAGAAAAAAAAAAAGACATTCCTGAATAGTTTGGAAACAGAACAATATGTAAATGAAATGGCTCTTTCCTATGGTCAGTACAGGAACTTTCACCTAATCTGTAAAGAAATAATAAAATAAATCAAATGGGTTTGATTTGCATTTCCAGACTTGGATTGGGCTGGATGGAGTCTGTTGAGGACTTTTCTGGTCTGATGTGAACTTATCCCTGGTTTGGATTTCTGCTTCCTTCTCTTATCTGGTAGGGTTTGTTAGAAGATATTAAATGTTTGATGCTTAAGGCCAAGGATCCTTTATGGTACATATACGTGTACGTATACGTATACGTATACATATATGCACACACATATATATACACATATACATACATATGCATACGTATATATATATATACACGTGTATACCTATATGTATATGTACATATATATATATACACTTATGGTTTTTGTCATCAGAAAATGGGGCTAAAATGGGGAAAACAGCTTCCATTGTCCACTAAGTGTTTATGAATTCAATTGGCTAAAACAATTTAAGTGTTTGAATTCTAGTAGAGATTTTAATAAATGCATTTTTATATTGACCTGGGAAGCTATGCAGTGAAAATCTGCTAACTTGCGTGAATGATCAAGGGATAAAATTAAACCAGCTCATGTTACAGGTATGCCGTTTGGAACCATTTGCTGTTTTTCCAAAGTGGAAGTGAAGATATAAAATAGATTTTAAAAAGATTAGAGCAGTGGGGGAAGGGAGATGGTTCTTCTAAAGATACCTGTATAAAGTCTTACTGTGAATTGTAACAGAGCACTGTGAGCAAGAATTAATCTCTTTCTCTCGACAGCCAAAGCTTTGATGCAGCAATAGGGTTCCATTAAAAGCAAATACGAATCATAGGATTAAGTCCTCTTTCTCTGAGTTACAGACCTTTTAGGGGTGGATTCCGTCCAGATTTGCCAGCCCACTGAGGAGACATTCTGTCTTCTTTATACCAGTAGAATAACATTGTGGAACATGTATTAAATCCAATATAAGTTATTTCCTGGTGTTGCAAAGAGAATTTTTGAATTTGAAAATCTGTTCACTGGACCTGTAATAAGATTGAGGAAAGTATACTATATAGGAAAAGTATAATTTGAGCTCAGTACTTTTGCTAGGGATATGCCTGTATAGTATTAGTCCCTCCTCTCAGAGGCCTCAGGGGCTCTTGCTGGGTAAATGCAGTGGCAGCATCTCCTGAAAAACACCTCAGCCTACATGCTGCAAGTCTGGTTAGAAAGGTGCTGGTAAAACAGCAAAGATGAGGTGTACGGTCACATTTCTTCCACATATTATCACAGGAACTGTGTATTGTATACTTTGCAGTGGCAAATTGCTGACTGTGACTTTTAGGGAAAACATATTCTGTCAAAAAAATACCCGTATCTGATGGATAAATAACTAATACCAGCATGACAGGGATGATGAAGGTGCAGGAACAGGGATGAGGTGAAGCAGTATGAGAATTTAATAACCGTATTGACTCTTACAGGTAGGATTCACAATGACTTTTTAAAGAAAGGATTTTAGAGCCTGGATGCTGTGGCTTTTGCATGGTATCTTTAAAATCTTATTAAGGAGTTATAGAGGAGTTGTTTGTTTGTTTAGTCATGATGAATTAGAGGTCAATAACAGACCCCCCCCCCCCCCCCAAACTAGTACTTACTTTTATTAATAAAGGAATTGGAAATTACTCTTTCTTCCAAGGATTTAAATGAGAGACCACTGAAGAGTGCGTGATGTTGTAGCTTGGTAGCTGAAGGAGTATAGAAAATTCGTACAGTACAGTTTAATTTTCAGTACTGTATTGGTCGGTTGTGCAGTTATTAATGCAGAAAGCAGATGACCTGAATGGTGGTTGTTCTGGGCTAAAAGTGACCATTAATGCTGCAAGATCTTATAAAAGATAGTCTCGTATTTCCATGAGATGCAACAGTAAAGTCTTTTGTCTCTGTCATAGGAAGTTTATGTTCCAAAGGTTGGATAGTTGTCTTCCCCTTCTCCCTTTGGAGTTTGCTTTAAATATTTCTGGTGGCTTGGAGAGAAAATATTTATGATTTGATTGTCTGGTGCTGGGGTGCCAGAACAAGCTCTTGCAGTTTTAAAATAGTATTGCTTATTAAAGCTCCAGAAATGCAAGGAAAACTTCGTTCCCTGCTTTGGATTTGAACTTGCGTCCATCCTTATCATCAAAGGATGCACAGGGAAACCAAGAAATAGCCAGCATTTGTTTAACGAAAATTCTCCTAAAACAATCAAATGACCTCTGCACGGGAAAGGATAATAAAATTTTTATAGTGCCTTCAGGAAGAGATTTGTTGCTAGCTGTCCATTTTTTGCTAAGAAAGATACAATGGAACTGATACGTTGTGAGGATTTGGATCATACTGATTTGCCTCCAGCAGCGTTGTCACGGCTTTGACAAATATCACGCCTGATGACCGAGTGTCCACAGTGATGTGCAGCTGTCAGTTTTCACTTACGTTTACTTCTGCTTTATTTTGTTGGTGTGGAGACTTAAGATCTCATAGCTTTCTGAGCCTAACACTTGCTCAAGCTGTGGAAAAACTTTTCTGCCTCGGAGTGTCCTAAGATGTTTGGATTGTTGCCTTCTTCACTGGCAGGACTAGCATGGAAGGACTGAATGGAAAATCCTTAAGTGCTGGCATTGCTCAGTTTTGTTTCTGTTTTGATTGTTCCTAATGACATCTTTAAGTGCACCCATCCATGTCTGGCGTGATAACGCTTGATAAGAATAGGCTTGAGGTGATGCAGGTTTAATGAAGAAAACCTTGGAGAGCCTGCTAAGGAGTACATGAGTTCTTTCGGTTTGTGCTCTTGATTAGGCTGTGGGCTTGGGGCATGTATGGTGCATTGTTTGTGTGTGTTTTCGATTGTTTGCTTGTTATGTTTTTGATTTAAAATTATTTTTCAGTGTTTAGGACAGTTTCTTCCAGTCTTTCTGGTTAAGAGTTAGGACCGTATTCGGTATTTCGTGGGTGTTGGTATTGTTACTGTCTTTGCCTTCATTGAAATTTACAATTTTGTGATTTTGTGCAATGCCAGGCAAGAGACTGCATTTTGTTACTGCTTCCTGATTTCCTCTACATCTTTATAGCAAATGTGATCGTGAGAGAGATCTTGGGGGTTTCTTTTGTTTAGTTTTAAAGCACCTCATTCTGTTAACTGATGTAATAACCTACCTGGAAAATTACTCTGATTTAAAAATAAATAACAATTGCATGCAGGCATACTTGGCTGCACAGCAAGATCTATTTTTAGAGAAGGTTTCTGCCCTGTTTCTACTTCATTTTAGATTCAGAGTTTTACCTTCATTTGAGACATCTTAAGGAATTTCGGTTTCATTTCCATTCCTTCATAATAATAAGTGCATGCATCCTCTGGATCAGATTTCAGAATTGTTTTTATAAGGGAAGCCATGCTTATCTTCAGATGACCTCAGGTATTCCAGTAATTTCTAGTGTGTTTGAGGTTCTGCCTCAGCTTGTTTGGTGTTTACTAGTGGGTCTTGTGGTTGAAAAGGTGAAGTAGGTTGTAGGAGGCTGCTGCCATGTGAGTGCAACAACTTAAAAAACAATTGCAACCTCATGCAAATGAGTGTTCTGATGAAATGATGATTTAAAAAAAAACAGAGCCAACCTATGCCAGTCTAAAGTAACATCTAAATGTTGATTTTTTTTGCACTGGTTGATGATTACAGCATGGGACAGGAGAAACTATATATGCTGTTATGCAACTCTTTATTTCCTGGTGTTCTTGTTAATTCTTGAGACTGTGAACTCTTAGCTTATCACTCAATGTCTTTAAACCATCAGAACAACACTGCTAAAGTTACAATACTTAAAAATATTATTAATGAGGGCAAAAGTGCGTGGCTGGATGAGGTACCTACATGGGGCATGTACTTGAACATATCCACTGAAGTGCACTTCTATTGAAAAATTCCTCCACATGTTTGTAGCAGGTAGTGAATCACAGAAAGGGTCCACAGCATTCCTTAGAGTACTGTGTGTTGGGAATTTTGGGAGTTAGCAATGACAAGTCTTTATCACTCATTCATTGGAAAGAGTGTATTTGTGAAAAAAGGTTAGTGCATTTTATTCTCCCCTGTGTAATAGAAAATATATCTGTAGAGTATTCAGCTTTATTCACAGAGATGCTTTTTGGCTGCAGATATTTATATAAGGTTGTGGGAGTTTTCATTTTCACAGTCCTTTAGCAATGTTTGTATTTACTCAAGCAGTACAAATAAAGCAGGGATGCTCTTTTGTTGGAAAGTCTTAGCCTACCTGTTTGGGATTGTTTCTGGAGAACGGACTGGTAATTCCTGTTACAATTTTCTTTAATACTTAACTCAGCTATTATGCCCCAGATTTATTTTTGGACAGTGTGGTATACAATATGCAAAAGAAAATTTTCCGATGTCAGTGTTAAGATGAAAGTGAAATATTAGGGTTGTGTAGTCTGAAGTTCCACACAGCACTGTCTTTGGATTATATGTGAAGGTGAGTGCTTACATTAAACTAGTGTTCTTTTCAGAGGAAGTAAGATGTAAATTCTTGATACAGATATGAGGCTTGCTCTCACCCACAGTCCACTGTTAATAGGCCTGGTGTTTTCTTGTATCTGGATACCAGACATACAAGAGACCTTGTGAAGAAGAGAATTGTACTCCAGGCAAAGAGGCAAATATGAAATTCCTTGGATCACAGAGAGGAGTAAGAAAAGTCAAGAAGGTTCCTTTCTTGTGGCTTATGGGTGTTTTATGTTTATTCAGAAATTCACCTGAACAGATGAAACATGCCATGAAAAATGCAATGAACAAAATCACATTTTTTTGCGATAATTTTCTTCTTTTTCTGTGTTTCTCAAGTTCTGGTGCGAAGCTTACTGTGTGTCTCACCCTGAGCTACTTGTCACCTCTCTCTGTTCACATGTCTTGTTCACCTATCCTTTTTTCTTCCTGTTTTTTGAGGGGCTTATTCTTTGTCTTTACAGATTTACTTTTCTTCTTTGAGTAGCTGAGTAAATTCAGGGATCTCTCAGGGATTTAAATTCATCAAAAGATGATAGCACTGTCATTTTTCTTCCTTTTTCCCTTTGCATTTTTGAGTTTTTCTTTCAGGACAGGCTCCTGTGGCTCTATGGATGATAGTGTGCACAGATCCTCATAGTGAGACTGTTAAGGTTTTTGCTCTCTAGACTGTGATATTTGTTAGGTGGCCTGTACCATAGTACTCAGGTCTTCTCTTTCAAGCTTTTCTTGCAGGATATTTCAAAGCTGTCTGTTTTAAAGTAGAATAAGTGATAACAGGGAGAGAGAAGTTGAGGGAGACGCTGGATACCATACCAAATAAAACTCAAAGAAGTGCACAGCTTGTTTGGCAGCATTAGGTTCTCTTGTGCACTTTGCAGCGCACTTGCTGTGAACTGAGAGCCAGAGACCTTTTGTTCACTCTCTTAGAAAATTTCAGGCCCAGAACTCTGGCCAAATCAGTATTTTGACAAAAAATGGTGTGAAGGCACTGCTCTGGAAGCCGTCGTCTCCCTTCTAATGTTGAGGTTTTCAGACTCAGCATAGAGATATTCCATACTCTCTACTATTCGAAGGATCAAAGGCTTAATAAATGTGATACTTCAGATTGTGAATTATTTGCTCTAGCACTCATTTACATGAAGTATCTTCTGCAAAATTTTTCTGGTATTTAGTTACAAAGTGGACAGATTTTTCTCAAGTAAACAAGTATGTGTTTAATTATTTTGGTTGTTTGGTTTTGTTTTTTTTTTTCTGTCCCCCTCTAGATTCAAAATCTTTACTGATTATAAACAAGACATTCTCTCATGCTGGTGGTAAGTCTAAATCTGCCTTGGGACAATTGCCTCTTTCTTAGAATGATGTCACTGGAAAGCCTGAAAATACTGCCACACAGCAGTTTGCTTTCTCAGCTAGAAGAGCATTGTTGATTGTCAGTGCTTGTTAGATCCTTTGTATCACAGAAATTGGTCATCTATAAGCATAGTTGAGACATCCTTTGGTCAAATGCCCTGACTGGTGATACCCACAGTCAGCAGGGTATTGTAGTGTGTTCATAGCTTGAGAATATAGAGGTGTATTTTGCTGAACCTAAGCCTTGATCAACTGAAAGGATTTCTTCTTGCTTTCTACTGCTGGTGTTTGGTTTTTTTTTGTTTTGTTTTGGGTTTTTTTTTTTGTTTTTTTTTTTTTCTTGTTTGTGTCACACAGAAGTGAAAATGAAACAAAGGTAAACAGGTTTTAGGTTGAGACAGATGTATTGGTTGTCAGAGAGGTATGTTTGCGTGTCCTATCCTGTTCTCCCAGCCGTGTTTTGTGGTTACAGTAGTAGCCAAAAATATGTCTGGAAAGAATCCAGCATGAGGATAACACTCCTCTCTCAGGAGGATGCAATCTGTATAATTTTTTTAAGGCAAACACCTATTACATATTTTTATCAGTTCAGTCTTTAGGAGAATAATATGAAGGGAATCACTGCCCTCCTGAATTTTTCTTTAGTATTTTCCTCTCTTTTGCTTAATCAGTGATTGTACATTGTTTTTTAAATAAGAGTCCTGTCTCCCTATGTGGACTTAGTGCCTGATTTACGGAGACAGGATTGTCTTGCATAGTGGATTTTATGAACATGTAATTTCTCATGTCAAACAATGTAGCATTTCATTAGCATGCTGATGAAAAATTGCATCAGTAACTTTGGATTTGTATAGTTTGTTTGTTTGGGGGTTTTGTTTGTTTGTTTTTTAAATTTTCTTTTTTCGGAGTGTAGAAGTGTCTTACAAACATTATTACTCATCTGAAGGACACAGATTGTCCCACTTTCTTTCTTCTGAAACCCTGTATCCCTACTTAGCTAATTAAACATCCCTTGTACCTGATGGCTGATGATGCTCTAATATGTGTATACATCGTCTTGGCCTGTTTACTCTGTTCAGGTAATTGATAACATGCCTGAAGTCTGATTTCAACCTTTTGGCCAAGAACTTTAGCATTGTGGCTTCAAAATAAAACTGCGTGACTTCCACATGTTAATCTAGTGCTCTTTTTGCCTTATGAACCACCTGCCTCTTTTCAGTAGGACCTTAATTCAATCCATTTTCCCAGAGGGAAGCTTGCTCCTTTAGTCTTTGCTTTCCTCTTGGAGGGATTCCCTCCAGCTCTGCCGTTAGCTGCGTGACAGGGACAATGCTTGTCGTGACCTGATGTCACAGCTGGAGGGGCGCAGATCAGGCACTGCTCTGGTTGGAGCCAGCTTCTAAAGGTTGACTCACTGCTGCCATATGACACTGCACGGTCTGGGAAATAACCATTGCAAGTTTTCTTGTCGTGTGCACATGTAGGTGGCCTTGAATGAGGGGAAGTAGAAATACAAGTTTCTGCATAGTACCTCTGTTATGGACTGGATGTATGCATTGTTCATGCCATATTCATCCGTCTGAAATCTTGTGGATGTTGAGATTGGAATTATGAAGACTCTATTTTTTCCTGAAGCTTTAAGCGATTAAAACTAATACATCCAAAGGGATTCTGGTTTTGTCTGTGTAGCAGACAAAATGTGTTGAAGTCTGGCTTTGTCCTTTTAATGTCTTCTCCTGTGGTTCCTGGTAGAGACTATCACAGGCCTACTGCTGTATGGTTAGAAGAGGATGTGTGCCTGTACCTCATGCAATTCACTCTAGAATTTGGCGTTTTAGCTTGGTTTATCTTCATTATTAGCTTTTCAACTGAGGTTTGGGACCTTTTTGTGTTGTGATGGAAGTGCAGACGTGGGTCTGTAATGGAAGAGAAGCCTATGGCAGTAGCATTGCCAAATATTTTTTTTTACTATGCTGTATTAGAGAATATTTACAGGGTAGCTGAAAATGGATATAAAAAGATACTATTTTTAAGTAGGACTTTTGTCTTAGTCTATTGTAGTAAATTTAGCCTTTTATAAAAGTTGTCAAATTGAAATAAAAATAGCTTTAATAATAAATAATGTTACTATGTATTGCTTAAATGTTTTTGCTGAGGTTTTAAAAGTGCCACAGATCACTAAAATGAGGGAAATTGCTGGGTAAATAACTGGTTTCAGTTTGCTGAAGGGACAGATCAGCTTGCAACAGATTTTCTTCAGGCATAGAGGAAAAATTGTGTTTATTTCAGTATAGTTTATGTCAGGTTTTTTTCAAGGATAAATTGAAAAGGATTGGTTTTTTTCTTGGGAAATGTAAAAAAAAAAGAAATTTGATGTTGAGATCAGCTGTTTCTACTGACAAAGTGATTCAGCATCTAGAAAGTCACCTCAGGTCAGAAGCTAAAGGTAATTCTTCCTTTTGTATAAAATTAATTTTCAATGAAAAAGATGATTAATATGAATCCAAAACATCTAGTGTATAGTTTTGTTAGTAAGATTCTCTAAATCTTGTGAACCTTGGATTTCTATAAATGGAATTCTAGTTTCTTTGAGAGTAATTCAATACCATTGTGAGTCTGGAAGATAATCCTAAAATGCAATCCTTTAAAATATTGCCTTGGTTTTGGTTTTGGGTTTGGGTTTTTTGTTTGTTTTTTTTTTGTTTGTTTGTGTGGTTGTTGTTGTTGTTGTTATCCCCAGCAGTGTTGGAGATTTGACAGACATTAGATTTTGGACTGTTGTCAGCCTCATTCTAGGCTGAGTCTTACATTCTAGGCTGGGTCTTTTAACACTTCAGAGTACCTTGTGTACTTGCAGTTTTCTGTATGCAAATATTGTATGTCAGTGGGGCATATACGGCAGTTTGGAGAACATTGTTCCAGAAGGAAGGACCATAGGACCATTTAACCATTCTTTTTTTGAATGCAGACTAGAAATGGACAGAAATGTTTTGAAGCAAGATAGAAATAGACTGGAAAACATCCGATGAGCTACACTCAGGGGAGATGGGATGGTACCACAGACTGGAAGCCAGTAATGTTAAATTCTGCCTTCTTACTTATGAATGCTATTTTTCCCTTCAGTTGTTAAGAAGGTTGCTCCAGCTCTGTCCCGTGGGGGAAGTCCCATGGTGCAGCTGAACTGAGCTAACATCTTCCTGTTTCTGAAAGGTCTTCATGCCCCTCAGCCTTGTGCCTGCCCCATAGCTGCAGTTCCAACACTGACCTGACCCATCAGTGATTTAATCCAAATCCCTAAAGCCACAGAATATTTTTCACCTTCTTTTTTTTTTTTTTTTTTTTTTTTTTTTTTTTTGTGCTGCATTAAGAAACTTGAGTCCACCCAAGGAGATGTCAGACAGGCACCTGGCAGTGAGAACAGGGATGAGGGCCAAGTGGATCTAGGAAGGGAAATTGGAGTGGGTCACTGCGGTGGCAGAGATTAAGGAGTCTTTCTACGGCATAGGCTTCTTTGAACAGCTTGCTGTCTTGCAGGCCTTTGGAAAGGAATTGCATTTATCTATCTGACAGAGTTGCTAAAAAGACTCTGTGGTGTGTGCATTCAAGGCATCATAGGGTGTGAGAGATTTTATAGAAGCAATCCTGCCTTACTGTATACGGTATGTACTACTACTTTGGCCATAAAACTTCATTTCTCAAGAGACAAGATGTCATAAAGCTGTTGGATTGCAGTGGTAGTGGTGGCTCTGCCAGTCACGTACCGGCTCTTCTGTTGAAGACGGATGAAGCTCTCTTAGTAATTTTGTGGTGAGAGCAGGGCTCTATGAGTCATTGAAGGTTGCTATGAGAAACCCAGTAGTGTTTCCATAGGGCACAGCAATGTAATTATAGAAGCTTCATTTGAAAATTGGTGAGGTGTCAGTTATTTGTAGCTCCACTTCAGAGCAAGAGAAACCATAAATGTTGGACAGAGCAGACAGATGACCTGTGTGTATCCCGATTTCCTCTGCGTCTGCACGTGGCTTTCCAGGAGATAGGCTTGGGTTTGCTTTTAGTCTGCTGGAACTCTTGCCGATCTGGGTAATGTTCTGAGAAACAGCAATAAAGGACATTCCCTATCAACCCAGAGCAGTTCCTTTGTAGTTTGGCTTTTGGCTCTTGCAAAGAAAGCAACAGATCCAAGAATCACAGAGCACATTGCATGAGGTAATGTTATTAAACAGTAAATGCCTTGCTATGCTCTGCTTAAAAATTTTGATAAAATGTTGAAGCATTGAGAGAGAATAATCCTGCAACATCTGTGAGGCTCTACATAAGAAACACTGTTTTATTGTAGAACATCCCAGCATATGTGCTCCCCATCCCAGTGGGAGACTGACTGCCTGGCAGAAGATAGTCTGTAATCAGATCCCTGCAGCTCTTCATTGCTCTAGTGTGTCTGTTTAGAGTCTAGCAGTGTCTTGCTTCATTTTATGGTTCATATTGCTTTCTGTGAGATGAATTTCTTCATCTGAAATGAAAATTGGTAAACATGCAAGTGCAAAATAAAGCTTGTGAGTTAGATTTATAAAAACCTATGTTACTGGTTTCAGTCAACTGAAAAATCAGTTTAAATGGTTTTTTGGATGTGAGCTCTAGCTTCTCAAGCTTTAATCAACATAACATAACTTTCCAGCCATTTTGCTGTCATTAGTTACAAGATTTCAGAAAGTATTTATCTACAATTAGCATCTGGAGCAAAATCGTAGGGATTGGAAATGGTACTATTTTATTGACATTTTGCTCTTAAAAGGCAGGGGGAAACATCCATGAAACTTGTTCATGCAGCCTCCTACCTACATATCCAATAGAAATAAAAAATTATATGCAAGATAATTAAACAGACCAGATAGGCTTTACAGATAGTTTGTAGCTGTTTTAGAATACAGAGGGTAGAATATCTCAGTCTACGTGGATGGGAACAAGAAAGAAGTGTTAGAGATTTCTTAAATCTAGTGCTATGCTTTCATCATTCCTGAGAACAGAGGGAAGAAATTTTGGGTTTGTTTGCAGGCCCCTTAAATGTCACATTTGTGTGGGATTTGTTATTATTGGATAATAATAAGCTAAGTTGCTTAAGGAGTTTGTGTACAGTAGGGATATGACAGGAAAGAATGGAATATTTGTTTTATGGGTTAGCCATCAGTAAAATGTTGTTTATTACAATTCTTAGTGATAGATTCTGGTAGGATTACTATGGTATCGACACTGTGGGGAATAAAAATGAAATGGACAATATTACATATCTCTCAGGTGCATTAATTTGTAAAATTATTTGTTCCTACATGATAATTGCCTTTAGGGGTTTGCTTTTTACAAGCTTACTGTGGAACATTTGTCCACTCACTTCTATGTTAGGGTTATTTAACTTTCTTGGAATGGTGTATGCCTTCTCGTTGCACTGTCTTATGGCTTTGTGGTTTTATTAATACACTGAATTCCTCATCCTACGAATGTAATGAGTGGGTTATTATTTTTTTTTCCCTCATAGATAATCCTAGCAACCTTTCCACATTCTGTTTTGACCAGTGGCACAAGCATTGCACAGCCCCTTTTGGGAGAGAAATACATTACAATGTAGACGTAAGGAGAAATAGCAGCAGCAGTAAAACAGCTCTGCTGTGACGGTGTACAGGTACAAACAAGGCAGTATATTTACATGTAAAGTAAATCTTGTTTTATGTCTTTTTAGAAAAGAAATGGACTGATTTTGGGCAAACATGTAATCTCTGGATTGTATATTGAGTATAACAGATTTTTTTTTTCATATCTTGCACCATTTCAATCTACAAAGCATGAGATTTGCAGCCAAGTAGTGAGTTGTTAGGTTGACAATCCAATGAAATCAGCATCTGTCAGGTATTATTTGAGATTTTGAAGTCACTGAGTAACCAGATTTTCCCATTTTTAATTTAGGTATTTAATTCTTTTAAGAGCTAGAAAAATAATTTTTGTATTCTGATATTTTAATTTCTGTTTGTTCATCGTCTTTGTTTCATGCTGTCATTCAGTAGAAGAGTAAGTGAAAAGTAATATATAATTTTAGTTAGTTGGGATAGAATTTTCTTAAAATATCATTAGGTTATCTAATTTCAGAAGCATTGTATGAAAATACTTTATGAAATACTGTATTTTAACCTTTTTCTCTAATGTTTGTCATGTGCATCCATCTGCTACCGATTGAATGTAATGTCAGTTTCAAGCAGATGCTGAACTGTTGGATTCATTGTAATCTAGCTAATAGAGATAACAACAAAGCATATAGTTTCCTCATAGTAACTTGTTATTATGTGGTCTGTGAATAATACACAGTTAATGGAGAATGCATTAAGGTGTCAGTGCAGCATTAGACACTAAACTACTATACTGTCTTACATTCCTTGATTCTAAGAAGGAACTGGAATATTCTGATCCTCTTAAGGTACTGAATTGAAATCCTGAAAAAGATGTTTTCATGTAATTTGTTTTAATAGACTTTGTAAGCTCAAGGGGATGACTGACACCACAAGATTATTATGTTACCTTGCCAAGCTGCTTACCAGAAAAAGCAGCAGAATTTTCCTTACACAATTTGCAGGCAGGCTTTTTTTAATACAGATGTTGAACCTTCAGTACAGATGTTGAGTTTTACAGAGGGAATGATCAGAGTGGATTGTATGCTGTTTCTTTTCTCTGATTGTTCTGTTTTTTCACCTCTTCACAAAACTCTTAACATAGTAAATATTGCGTTTTCATACAGCTCTGGAGGTACTTTTTGAAGTACTTATTTAACTAAAAAAATTGTACTGAAGTAGGCTTTTCTAACTATATAGTAGGCTTAGGCATAGAAGGAAAAAATAACTATGTAAGATGGCTATAAAATTTTATATCAAAATTATCTTATGAAATGACCTCAGATTGCTTTTGTCTTGTTATTACTTTTGTCTAGGAAAGGCAAAGTGTGCTTGAGCAAAGTGTGATTGTAGGACTGACCTATATTTGTCAGATTTAGCAGAAGGTGTCTGCTAAGTAGCACATCATCTACTAAATGCAATCGTATTACTTTCCCAAATCCAAGTTTCCAAAATGAAGTACAAAATGTATGAAGCTGATATTCTTCAACCAAATCAATCTTCCCTCTGTCTATTTTGAGAAGGTAAGTGTCTTCCACTGAAGATCCTTGTGTTCCTTGGGAAAGGCAGTAAGGTGAAACTTCGCAGTGGGAAAGAAGAAAATCCAAAGGGGAAAAAACTGCCACACCAGTATTCGTTCTCTTGTTTAGTCATGCATAACTTCAGCTTTAATCATATGCGAATGTATTAGCTCTGTGTGAGTGTTTATCTAAGAGATACAGATTTAACTGTGATGATGAATCTTCCCTTTTGAGTCTCATGCTTTGTAGATCCTGAATCTAAGCTTTACCAAAAAAAAAAAAAAAAAAAAACCGACAAAAAACAAAAACCCTTTTGGGTATAGCTTAGGTAAAGGTGCATTTAAAGAGGCATTGAGAGTTTTCTGTTGAGGAAGAGAAATAATTGGGTCCAAGTAGTTTGACAGTTACTTCATTTATATAACTTCCTGGGGATAAAAACAACAGAATAAAATTAATTAGGGCAGTAGCTACCAAGTAATGAGAATATTACTTTTCCCCAAAAAAGCCACACTGATTTACTACAATTCTTGACTTTCTTGATGAAATGTGAATCTTGTTCAATGGAAGAGCATTTTCATAATTTTGTAGAGATTGGAGTTAGAAGCAACCACTATCTGGTAGTTTTACAGAGGGCATTGAATGAAATGTTCAGAATTCCTACTTAAAATAACTCATGTTGCTCCTTGAATATACTTTCCTAGAGTTTTTTTTCAACCCTTTTTCTGTTCATTCATTTTCATCTGTGATCATTTTAACACATTTATTTTTCATGTGTAAGAAAATAGAAGACATCCTCCCACTGAATACCTCTGTAACTGGCAATTTTTAACTATTATGGACTTCTTAATAGAAAGGTTGCAGTGTCCCAGTCATGCATGAGGAATAGCATACTGCTATTTCTTATCCCCACTTCGAAGTTCTGTATTTTAATATATCTACCTAGGTATTTCATATGTCTAGCAGGAACTAGGCCAGTATGAAGACAGAATTGTGAAGCCATGTATAAAGTAAAACTACTTGGACACGAGACTGCTCTGTGAGTTTTCCTAGGTGCAGATCTGCCTTCCTGCCTTCAGCTCAGCCACCAGAACATGTCTGTGCCTGGCGGACACCTGTGTCTTGCTGACCTCCTTGCTCCTGTCTGGGCAGGTGAGCAGTCAACACTTGGCTTATTAATACAGAGCAGATCAAAAATATCATTCACCTAACAGGGCACATGTGTATGCAGCTGATCTCGTGCCCTCCAAGTCTTGCTAGTGAAACAACAACTTACAGAAGTCTTTGCTTTGCTCCAAGCATTTATTTGAAGCTCCTGACTTTTACAAAGGCTTCTTCAGTGATTCTTGATTATCAAGGTTGCCTCTAGAGCAAACACTCCTTGAGTTAGTCTGTTTCCATTATATTATATGCCTCCTTTAACCCAGAGATCTTGACATGACCTTCCAGAATTGTGAGGAAAAAGCATGGAGCAAAAGAGGACGGGCAGAGGGAGGAGATGAGGCTGTTCTTAAGCTTTGCATCTCTTTGTTGCAAGGGCAAAGTATCTCAGCTCTGCATCTGGACCTTTAAGCAGGAGTTGTGAGGTGAGTGCAGGTCCTGAAACACAGACTAAAATCTTGAGTTACAGCACATTTGTGGGACAGCCAGGACTGGAGTTAAGTTCTTCACCCGAAAGCCAAAAACTGAGAAACCCAAGTTGTTTGAAAAAATGCAACTCCTGTCTTTTTTGTATTTATGAATATATACACACACACACACGTATCTCACAATCCGTCTCACACCTGTGGTGCGGCTTGTGCATCACCAGGAGCTCCCTCTCTGCTGCAACACACTACACTTGCACCGCTTCTCAGCAATTATCAGGTTTCTGACTTAAATATGTCTTGCTGTCCAAAAGAAATAATTCTTATTTATAAGGCTCTTCTGAATTGTAAAAGCTTATGACATCTGATGTTCTCTCCCTTCATCTCCCCTTCCTTTTTTTTTTTTTTTTTTAATGTTATTGGTTGTTTCCAGTGTGGTAGTGCATCTGTCACGTACAAAGGTGTATTGGGATTTTTGAGGAGAATATCGAAAGTTCAGTGTATGTTCATAAGAAAGTATTAAAGAGCCTGTGGGCAGATATTGGAGATAATTAGGAGCTAGCTGGAACTGCTGCAGACTCGAGGGATGTTTGCAGGCTGCAGAATGTTCCTACGGGAAAGAAATTGCTCTGTAATTACAGGCAAGGTCAGCGCATTCAGTTCAATGGAAAAGAGATGGTGAGAGCTGAGGCTCCCTCCCATGAAGGTCTTTGAATGTTATTAGACACAGCTGTTGCCACTTTTTGAGGAAGTACCTGGTGAAGTATACATTGTCTAAGGGTTCTCTGGGCTGTGAGGATTGCAGCCTTTTCTTGAGAAAGAGAAAGAAAGAAGATTGACACTTTTAAGTATAAGGAATTTCTTGGTCACACTTCACATTTCTTTGAATCTCTGTAGCATTTGGATGTGTTTTTCAGTGGTGTGACTCTCCCAACTCTTTAAAGGGCTAGTATGTGTTATTTGTGTGTTTTTATTTTCTGAGACTGGTTTTTCAGTACCTATCTGGAGTATTTCAGCTCACTTCTGTTTGTTTGAAAATGAGGCATATTTTCATGGCTGATGGGTTGCTTTGACTCCAGGACATACAAGCCATCTTAAATACATCCTCAAGAGGAAAAACTTTGCTTCCCTTTCTTCTTAAGGACAAACCCCTGAGTTAGACAAACCTAAACTTCGTTATCAATACCCTTCAGGTGGCAATACTAGTTGCAGGTACTCCTCCCTTCTGTTTCTTACTTGTTTTGTACCTTTTCCAGTTTGCCAGTGCAGCTGAATGTGGGACAGCACTGGGCCTGTGTCAGGGACTGATTCTTCTTAAAAGAGCAAAGAACTCATGGGCACAGCTCAAACTGATTGAAATTTATTGCCACAATTTCCAACTCCTTTATGCCTGGTGAGTTCAGGATGGGAAGCTCTCTTAAAATCAGTTGCTTTACTTAGAGAGTAAGTTTTCAGCACGATCAGCGTCTTGAACTGCACGATTGAAAGAGGGCTGGTGCTTTGTGTTAGGAGAGGCTGGAGGGATATGGTTTGTCACAGGGGAAGTTGAGAGTGTGCCTGAATCTAGTAAACCAGATATATATTGTTCAAGTTATGGGTCTTAAGTTCTAAAATCTTTTATTGGATCTTCTCTCGGATATCCAGACTGCAGCACCTTGAATGGTCGTTCTGGCTTGAGTGAGTGGCATAGTGTGTCATGCTGGGAGTTGAGAAAGAAGTAATTAGAGTGGTGGGAGCAGTGACTTACAGCTGAATGCTCTGTGTTTTGAAGTCTAACCTTCAATTATTTTTCTGGTTTGCTTCCCTACCATAATTTCCCAAGAGCGTGTTTGACCAGTAACTGATTAAAGGGACTTGCATTGATTCTTTCACAAAGGGATATATTATTTGTCGAACAAAAGTATGTAGTTGTTAAAGAAAATGTTTAAAAGCCAAACAAGAAAATGTGGATATTCTCTCTTGCATGTTTTGTTAGTTTCAGATATCTCAAATACTCTTAGATTTGAGACTGAGTTGGTTCTGCAGTACTTTTATCTTTTCTCAGTTCTTTTCCCTGTGAACAGCATGACCATGTACTTCACTTCCTGCACACACAGGATTTTTAGCAACCTGCTATATTTCATGTCTGCAGGCCTCCACCTTTTGGAGAGCATGTATGAATTTGGCGACTCACAAGTAGTATCTTCTAACAGTTTGCTTAAAAACCCTAGGTGTTTTTCTTGAAAAATATTTTCCTGAAGACACTTCAAAATCTGTTCCTTGAGTATTGTTTCTAACTATTTTTAAATTTAGCTCCTGTTTAATCTGTTGGTGTGGCATCAAGAATTGAAAGTGCAATACTTATAATAGTTCTAAAAATAATACAGATATTTCTCTTATTTTTTGTGTAAGAGCTATAATGAAAAAGATCTTGCATTTTTAAAAAATGTATGCAACATAGATATATTGCCTTCTCTACTATTATAGGAACCCAGGAAACTCATTCAGTTGCTTCTATTTTTTATTTTCACTTCTCTGAGAGTATAATTTGGGGAGGAGATGGTAGTAAGTTTGTCAGAGTATTGCATTGAAATAAATTTAGTCAGTATTTACAATAAATGTCTGCTGAACAGCCTCTAATACAAGTTTCACTTCCCTCAATATGCCAAGAAATAAATTTTCAGTCATAAATTTTCAGCAATTTTATCTGCTTAATGATACATGGGTAGATATCACTAACACTGCAGTGGCTGTATTAATGGGCTGGCAGTTGTCAGTGTCACATTACAGTGCCTGGCATTACACCTTTGCTGCAGGTCTGCTTTGGGGCAGCTATGCTGGAGCTCCAGAACTTTCTGCATCTCTGATGAATGTGACTGACTGTCTTGCCCAGGATGTCTTCAAGGAGGGGAAGAGCTTCTAGACTTACACAAGGACAAATACTGTGAAAAGAAAGCCATTTAAGAACAACTTCAACAAAAACCAACCATTTTCTAACTTCATTTTCATCTCTACTCTTCCTTCGTCTTTCTTGGGGTAGAAAGCATTTTTATAACCACTAGTTAGCTTATTGGTATTTATTTAGAATCACATCCTCCAAATTAATTTTGTATTGCTCTGTAATATGCAAGGAAGGTGTTAACCTGAGTAACTTATGCCACAATGGGAGGTGAATAAAGTAAAGATAGATAGAAGATATGAGTGAAAGCAGAGGAAAACCAGTACCTATTCAGGTCAAAATATTTTTTTCCCTGTGGAATTGGCCCATTTTAAATGGAAAAAAGTCTTCTATCTCCAAGCCAGTTAATTTTTTCTTCAGGCTTTTTCAGAATATAGTTAGTTTTGTTAAATAATTTTCTTTTCCTTTTTTGATAGGATTGTTTAATAATTTTTGTTAATTTATAGGTTGGACTAAATAAACAACAGATTGAACCATCTTACCAGCTTCTATCTCTATAGTGTTTAGCCTGTAATACAGTAACTCTGTTACAGGATGTGCCAGTTTTATACTGTAGTGTTCAGCAGTAACCTTGGGGGTTGCTCCCACAGTCCCCATTTGATTGCTGGTGGGATCATCTGCTATCAGCTTGTGCCAAACCAGTTGTGGCTGGCACTTTTAAAATACCTTGCTGTCCTTGTGGACACTGGTGTACATTTTTTCCTTCTTAGACTGTAAAGGGAGGGAAAAGTACAGTTTCCTTTGACCTTATGCAGGTTTGGCAGGTAAGAAATCTGGTTAGGCTGAAAAATCCTGAAATATTTTCAAAGACTCTTTATCTTCTGTTTCTTTCCTTAAGATGTTTGGGCAGTCAGAATCTTCTAAAAGCAGGCTGTGAGTCCTTATTTTTTTGGTTTCTTGGAGTTAATAATTCAGAAATAGTGTGTACTCACTTCAGTTTTCCTTCTTTGTTTCCCTTCCCTTCCTTTCCCAGTCCCTTTTTATCCTCACCTTCAGATTTTCTGCTCTGAAGCCTTGAAGAGTAGGGGTTTGAATAAACATGAAATACTGAAGAGCTTGCTGCAGTATCGGTACATTTGGCTGTGCATGGCTTCTTTCTGTCAACAAAAGAGACACTTCAATGAAAGATGCATGAGAACAAACAAATATTTTTCTGGTTGTCCAGCTGTGGCTTAACACACTTTATGTAAGTTAATGGAAACAGTTAGAAGATAAAAAGGATGAGTTAAATATTGACACTACAATAGGAGAGCTACTGTTCGTAAGCTCATTTTTTAAAATTAGTATCTAAATTTTCTGTCTTGCAGAAACATAGCTTGCTGCTGGGTTTTGCATTTGAGAAGAGCTATGCTTTCAAAACAAAATGAAATAAAATAGTCATGGATCCTGCTTTCCTGTGTCACAGGTCTAATATGTTTTTGTCTCATTAGGTGACTGTACTTAAAATGTTTTACATCACTGGGCTTAGACTCAACAGTAGTAGAGTTCGAGTAGCATCTTCTTTTGTTAAAGGTAAAATCCAGAGACATCGTATTTTCAACTACCTTTTGAGTGAGAGTGAAAGTAGGCAATTTGTTGATATTTATTGTCCTAGTAGCGTTAGAAATAATTTACCAGCAAAATCAGATTGTGGTGTACTTTCGTGATTAGTCCTTGCATTGCTGTGGAAGGTAAGGTGCTTAAAGTTTGATTAATAAAAATCTTCAGTTAAAAATGTAGTTTTATGAGTTCCATCTGGAAGGCCAAGTTCTCTTTATGTGGTGAGCCCAAAGTGACTTTGGACTAGTGGTAGGATTGTGCAGGTAACACCCAGCTAGATAGACTTATCATGCTTTTTATCCTCTGCTATTACACACTTCACAACAGAGGTGGAAGCCATTACCCTGGTGTTCTGTGGTGGGGAAAAACAGGACAAAAAGCTTGGTTTTAATATATGAAAATGAGCAGAACTGTGAGACTGCTGTAATGGTGGCAGAAGGGGAGTGTCTAAATTACTGATCTGCTAGAGGGAAGAGTAATGCTTGTGTCTTTTAGTTAGGTTATTTCCTGGGAAATACAGAGTGGATGGAAATGAAGAAGAAGGGAATGGAAGGAGTTAATATATAATATTTGTAATCTTAATATAGCCTGTAATTTGAGTGCTTTATACTACAGTTTTAAAAGTCTTTTTTTTTTCTTGTCTCTGAAGATCCTTAGTGATTTAAAGATAAAATATTCTCACAGGTTGTATTAAGTATTTGAATAATGCATTTGAATAATGGCTGATTTTATTACTTTTGTAGTTATTTTAGATTTTCATCTCTCTCTATCCAGCATTTGTAATGCAGTTAGGGTTTTTTTAAGAGGGGAAGCCTTTGGTCTGTCTAATCTTGAACGTGATGGTAGACGGGACGAGGGTGAGAGAAGGTTATTGACCAAGATGCAGACGAATTCTTTCTCAAACTTGTTAATCTTATGTGCAGTGAATAAGGACAGAAATTGCATACAGATTTTATGCAAAGCCACTGTATCTATAGTTACCTGTATTTTAAAATCCACTTGTAAACTCATGATTCTTGTACAGTACAAACAGTTCTGTTTAGTGCTTACCTCACTCTGCTCTAAGTGATATTTCATGGACTTTGTTTTCTCAGTAAACATTTTTTTTATTTCTCTGTCGAATTAGTAAAGGTTTGCATCATAAGACTCATGCTGCTAATGTAAAGTGTCACCTCTTGAATGCAGATGTCTGTTAGGAAGATTCCAGTGGGTATGAAAACAATGGCACTGATCCTTCAGAGGATCAAGTTTGCTGATGGGATAAACGCAGAAGTTTGTCTACACACCATTGTACTCTGAAAGTTTTTTTGTGTTTTCCTGTGTATGAACTTTCTTTGCACTGTAATTGATAAGCATCAGAAATTTGGAAAGGTGACATTTCTCATATCATCATCTTGCCATGATGAAAAAGAAATTAATAGCAGTCATTATTTTTAAAACTTCAGTGAGTTGTAGTGCTGAAGAGGTCTGGCAGTGACTCACCAAATCTCACAGTGTTTCTGATAAGTCAGCCAACTGTAGTGTTGTAAACTGCTTTACAACTTTGCCTTTGTGTCTATAAATTTTTTTTCTTATCTATTCTCTTTTTTTAAAAACAAAATTAATTAATGCATCGATGCTAGAATGAAATAAGTAGTTAATTGCAGGAAACATGAGGTTAGTATAGTGCTTTATGTAATGAAGACAAGACCATTTTTACAGCTCTGCTGACTGATGAATGCAGCTCTGAATTTAAATGAGCTCTCTTTAGCAGTAACTGTGTAGATGCAATAACTGTGCATGTGTGTGCACTTCGGATACAACTTCTGGAATATCCTGGATGGCCTTTTGCCTGGTCTCTTGTGCTTTATTTACACTCTTCTGTATAAAATTGACTTTGGGGAATTTTTCTCCCCTTTTTCAAATGGAGATTTAAGCAGGATTTGAATAGTTTTTAAATTCATCTGTGTTGATTCAGACTTTTAAGCTTTAATTTTGAAGTACCTTAGATCTCTTTAAGGCAGTAGTTTAAGCCCTGGAGGAATCTTCCCAGTCTCTTTGAGACTGATAAGTTCAGTGCTGTATTTTCGTGGTTTGGAGCATCTTTTCTATGAGGAAAGTCTGAGAGCTGAGACTTCAGCCTAGAGAAGAAAAAGCTTAAGGAGATATTTTTGTTGTGTACTGTTGATGGGAAGGAATTAATTGAGAGAGACAGGCTCTTAATGGTGGTATCCAGTGACAGAACCAGAGGCAATGAGCACAAACTGAGACACAGATGGTTCCCTCTAAACATCAGGAAACACTTTACTGTGAGGATGACTGAGCACTGGCACAGGTTGCCCAGAGAGTTCATAGGTTTTTCAGGGTTTTCATTCTTTGAGATATTCAGAAACTGCCTGGATACAGTCCTGGGCACCTGACTCCAGGTGACCCTGCTTGGACAAGATGATGTCCAGAGGTCCCTTCCAGGTTAGCCATTGTGTGATTCTGTTTGTGTGCCTCAGGGTCTAACCCTGTGCCTGCTCGGTCACTAACATCTCCCTTCCTCATCTTCGCTTCAAAGTTCTGAAATAAACAGTAAGACTTTGTCCCAGACACTGTGACCAGGACAAAGCTCTTCCCCCTTCTTTCCCCCATCAAAGTATCCTTCCCAGATACATTTCATTAGCTGTACATGTCCGTTGTGAAAAGTTTTGGAAATTTTGGAAGTGAAAAAAAAATAATTATGGTTTGTCTTTGTATGTATATCAAATACAAATATATCAAATGTGTATGTCTGAATGTTTTTATCTATATATAATATACTTTATAGGAGTCTGATATGAAATCTGTAATCATAATACTTTGATTACTGTAACAGTAGTACCAGTATCTTTAACTTGTTTTGTGACTTATTTTGTTCACTTTTTTCTTTTTATGTGTGTGTGTGCTTTGCCTTGCAGAGTTGGAAGAATCCCGGGATTTCAAGTTTTGAGTAGCAGGCGTCTTGCAAGATTACCACACCTAAACTGAAAAGGCAAATGCAGCTCTGAGTACCAGATTGATGTGTGCACTGCGTGTACATGAAAACGCACATGGTTTTGTCATCACGTAGACTTGCTCTGGCACATTCCTGCGAGCTTTGCAATTGATGAAAATTAATTTGAGAACCAGATGGAGCACCTTCGCAGCACAGGAATCAGTAATCCATGGAGAGGCACCTGCCAGTAATGTTCAGCTTTCCACAAGGTCTTCACGGGTGAAAAAAGTTTGCAAGAAGAGAAAGAAAAAACACTCTGCGCAGAAAAAGCCTAACGAATACCTCCACAATCTGAATCAATAGCTGTGAGGGAAACAAAAAAATCAAGAGGGCAGAGGAAACTGGTTTAGTTCTAGCAGAGGAATAATGTATGGTCTTCAGCATGTTTTGCTTTGGGCTCAATAGATTGTGAATGGACGAATAAATTGTGACCTTCTGCTGAGTAATGATGACTGGAAGTAAATAAATTGAGGAACTATGGGACAAGTCTGGGCATTGAACTGAGCAAGCCTCGCCGTCCTTCTTGAGTTAACCAGGTCATCAAACTTGCATATTCTTTCTCCCTCTCCTTTTTCCTCTTTTCACTTAGTGTGGTATAAATACTAGCTAATTGAGCTCATAAATGTTACTCAAATAAAACGATTGGAATACTTCATATGTTTCCTTCTTGTACAGCTGCAAATGTTGTTTCTGGAACTATGAATCTGTGCTGTAGACAAGCATCAAGAAGGAAAGATGCGATCAAACAAGCAAGGAAAATACCTAGAGGAATAGTGAACCCAGGAAGTCAGACTTTTAATGCTGCTTCTCTTTCTTTTTTAGATGATTATCTTTCTTCCTTCCTTGAATTTTAGAAGATTTTGAAAGAGTGCTTACTTGATGTGCTTTAATTCTGGCATTTGTTTTTTATGGTAGAATGAAAAGTCTGTGATTCCTTGTAGCAGAAAAAAAAAGGGAAAAGTAAAGGAAAAACAGCTTGACATTTTAGCCTGTTTCACAGGAGAGAGAACTTCATGGTTCACCTGAGGCAAACTTATCCACTTTGAAAGCTAAAAGCTTTAGAGCATTTTTGATTCTGCTATAAATGAAGAGGGGGTTCTTTTTCATTCGTGTGTGGCAGCAAAAAGTGGGAAAGCAGGCAAGATAGCGTGATAAACAGTTCAGGCTGTGTTGGGTCTCTGGTGGAAAAAAAAAGTGCTGCGATGAAAATTGGATTGGCTTTGGATTGCAAAAACTTTTGAGTCCAACGAGTGGTTCAGTACCAAGAGGGATTTCCCAACTGGCCTGGCACACCAGTGCCTGCACAAGTTCGGGTCTGTTGTTTCACACGGTTTGTGTGCCTTTTTTCCCTTTATGCAATCTCTTTCAGCTTTAGCAGCAGAAATACATCAGATGGAAAAGACATGCCAGAGGGCAGCTTGGAATGGAGGAATGTCATATATATACATATATATGTATGTGCGTGTGTTTAAATTTCTGCAACTGAACTTTTGAAGAAAATCTGACTGGAGGAAGTTTTAAAAGCCTTAAGTTACTTGAAACCTACACATTTGCAACTCTTTGTCTCTGGAATTGCATTACGCTAAACTGGAATCTCAGGCTGTATAAAGATTATATCAAGTTGAGCAAAAAGATGACTTAACCATTTCTTGAGCGCCTCTTATGAAGTAGCTGTTTCTCCAAAGGATAAGTGCACCCCACTCTACAGACTCAGAACAAAAATGAACCCGAATTTTTTTTTTAAGTGTTACTTTTTCTTAGCCAACTGCCATCATCTTTTATAGAGGAATTTTTCACTATGCATTTGGTGGATATTTATAAACACTGACCCCATCCTCCTCCCTTTCAATGATCTATCCCAGGTCAGTCTTACCAATAAAAAAAAAAAAATTGATTTAAATTTTGTGCACTAGACATATTACTTTCTTATGTCAAAAAATAAAATATTTAAAAAGCATGTTTGCAGCAGTGGAACATGGGCCTGTTCTTTGCAGCGATTCCAACATCCTCTGCCTCTCCTGGAAAGGCAGGGTCCCCAAAAGTGAGAAGGAGAAACCGGTGTGCCGGAGGCGGTACTATGAGGAAGGCTGGTTGGCTACAGGCAATGGCAGAGGAGTTGTAGGCGTCACTTTTACTTCCAGCCATTGCAGGAGGGACCGGAACACCCCTCAGAGAATCAACTTCAATTTGAGGGGCCACAACAGTGAGGTAAGCAAAACATGTGTTAGACTCTAAAGAAAATGATAGCTATCTTTTTTTCAGTATTTCTGCTTGAAATTTGACAGAGTGGTATGTAGGAGGCTCAAGATTAATCCAACTCTGATTTGGGTCAGTTGGAATTTTTCTTGTAAATTCAAACATATAAGACTGATGGTGGGAGGTTCTCTGGAAATGTGTCTGGTTTTGGTTTGGCCTACTTTCTCCTTCGTTCCCCAGCACCTGCCAGTTTCCAGGCAAATGCAGTAAGTGCATGTTAATGGAAGTTTAAAGTTGTGATAGTCGACTGCTTTCACACAGTAGTGAAGTCTGGCCTAGAAGACAAATGGAAAAGCAGGGGAATGGGAGAAAAGCTTGGTTGAAGTCTGCTAGATTTTCAGAAGCTGTGGACTGGAAGGATCTGTGACAGGAGATAGCTGTTGTGTCTGGAAAAACTCCTCATTTTGTTAGAAAAAAGGCCAAGTGTGACTTCTCAGAGAAATGCTGAGGTGCCTAGCAGTAAAGTGCTGTAACTTCAGTGTGCAAGGCGTTGTCCTGAGTACAATGATGCAAAAAATTTTCCGTTTGTGTTTTCCGAAAGGCATAAATCCATTGGTATAAACTGATATTTCAGCTGTGCTTTGTCATCTTCTGGCACCCATGTCTTTCTCTGTGAAAGTGCAGGTGATGCCCTGTGGCACATCAAGTGTCTTAGACAACAGGGTGGGCCTGGTTTGTTTCTCCTTTTTAGTTAGGATGTGGTTGGATGTGCTCTTTGAGAAGAATCTGTCCAAATCAAAGATTTGCTGTTAGGTTGGTGGGTGGAATGACATTTTAAGTACTGAAATGAAAACCAAAGATACAATGTGGTTTTTCTTACCTCTTCCACTATTTATTGGGTGGACTCTGGGAATATACGTTGCCCTTTCAACACAAGCTGCACCAAAGTTTCAGAAGGGGGTAGTTTTAGTTCTTGTGTAACATTAATGACAATCCTCTTTTAAGGAAAGAAGGGAGCAGCCAATAGTCTGAAATAATTGCTTCCACATGCTTTGTGTATATGGAGGTGTGTGGGTGTATGGTAAATCATACAGACTACATCTATATGTATAGATGAAAGACAGATTCATGTGTATATTTGTATCAGGTTCATTCAAGAAAAATTACAGCCACGTTTTCCCAAAGGGAAGAGTGATGTTTGAATCCAGCATTTTGGTTTGAATGATATCTAGTTGTCGGTTTAATTTTCAATTACAAATTGCATTTTATTTTTTAAGTGTGTGACACAATAATCACTTTTCATTTCTCCATATTTTGTTATCTGACTTTTCTGTGAACCTGGGCACTTGTTTTTCTTCTTTTGTGTAATGCATGTTTTGGGAACAATATAGGAAGTGCTGTTTACAGGAATGTGAAGTCTTATTGCAGAACCTGGAAATACAAGACTAGGTTTCAGTATGTGCCCATTTAGGTGGAGAAGATGCTCATGTGCATGCTGCCCTTTGGGTTTGGCTAGTTTTGCTTTATTTACTCAGTTGGCCATTGTAGTCTCTTTCTGGTTCACTGCGTCATTGCTGTGTGGATTTAGCTGTGCTGTTTGCACATCCTTTCAGCTAACAGGGATTGGCATGAGAGAGAGACTCAGAATGAAATTTTTCCGTTTAAATATTTTTTTTGTTGTTGTTGTTTGGGTCAAGCTTGTCATTAACAAAGGGTTGTGTTCCTGTAAGTAATCCTCTTGATAGCAGGAATTGTGTCAGTGACCAGAGTAGAGACTGCCAATTTATGTCTCCGTAAAACAAAACTGACATGGTGAGATACAGCTGAAGGAGAGAAGTGGCTTTAGTGGAACTAGCTTTCTGTGATCAGTCTGTGGCTGCTAAAAGATTTTTCCTACTTTTTTTGACCATCACTGTAAGTAAGGGTTCCTTCTTATGAGATGATGTGTTACACAGCACTCTTCACCAAGCTTACTGAATTTAATCCTTTTATAGGAGAATCCCACTGATTCGGATAGGAATGTTGAAAATATCAAGTTGAATGGCCAGTGAGATTTTTTTCATTAGAAAACGCTTTTTTCTCCTGAATCTGTCTGCTGAAAGATTCTTGAAAGAAAATACTGAACAGCAGTGTTTACTGCTAATATTTGCATAAGAAGAAGAAAATGTTTTGTTCTCCTATTTTCCTGATAAAAAGCAAGCCAACAACAATGTTGTCTCTGCTGTGTACCTCCATTCATAATAGAAAATGCTGATTTTGCAAGCACATCCTGGTATGCGTGTCTGGTTAAAGCCACGTTTGTTGCACAGAGTGGGCCCTGAGTTTGGGATTGGCTTAAAACTCATAAGAGTCTCTTTGATTCTCTGACCAGTTCTAGAAGTGTATTGTGTTGTCTTGTTCCCAGAAATGGTGATTTATACCTATTTAATAGTTGATTTATAAATGGTGATTTATACTTACATTTTTCTCTGGGATAAACCTAGGGTGCCAAGTGAAGTTTATTGCTTTTCAGTCATACAATGCTACTTCAACATTAGTATGCATTCAGTTATCAAGTATAAAATGCTGAAATGAACAGAATGGAAGAGTGACAATATAGAAGCTAAATGCTTTCCATTTGGGCTGTAATTAACAATATGCTGTGGGCAGAGCACTACATTGTATTTCAGTTTTAAAGTGAAAATCTAAAAGAAGAGATAATGTGGCAGCGCTGTGCTTCTGGCAAGAATGTGAGACTATTTTTAAGTGAGTCAGGAAAGTGAATGCTTGTGATGTATTTTTGCAATCTTTTTATGACTGCTGAAGAGATTCACTGAAATCTTTTTGGTGTATTTTCGTGACTCTAATAACATGCCTGTAGCCTATCAGAACAAACAAGAATGAGGAATCCCCAGGACTGAATTACTGACATGCATATTACAGTGCTGGATTTGAATGACTCATCGTGTTGAACAATAATTTAGAATTAAAAGTGTTGTAGTGTGAGCCACACTTGTGTTTCTCCAATTGCTTTGTAGAGTTTGCAACAACCTCTTTTTTTTCTTTTTTTTGGTAGCTATAAGGAGAATCACAATTAAAATAAGCATATTCCCATTTATTCTGTGGCAAGGGCTGAAAATACTGCATTTTGTGATGCAAAATGTGTGACCAGTAGGCTCTGAAGCATGCCAGGCTGAGTATTTTTTTATAGTGCCACAGAGCTAGCAGCTTTCAGCATCTGATCCATCTTGAGTTTTTGGGGGAGAGATTTGCAGAGGGCTCTGTGAGAGGTCATTGGAAAAAAGCCCAAACTTAATTTACGAAGCTTCAATTAGCCTTATAGGGATTTTCCTTCCAGTGAAATATTTGTAAGGTGTCTGCAAAACTAATTGGTTGGATGGTACCATTGTAAGTGTTTCTTCTAACGGTTTCTGTTGTGTCTAGTATATTAAGATGGTACCAATTTTTATGGCACTTAATGTTTCTTAAATTACTAGTGCTTAAAAAATGCTTTGCAGGTGTATGTTTGCTTTTGACTTGTGCTAACTAAAAAGACATCTTTGATATATTTAATGAGATTCAGTATGCTAAATGCTAGACTGAAGCATAAAGTATTACAAGTATATGCAAATTAGATGCAGTGAATTAAGTAACAAGCTGAATACATTATTGAGCATATATAACTTTTTTTGCTGTAAAGATAAAGGAAATTATTTATTTACATTTGTTATTTGAGTGTTCCAATTACTTGTCTTCAGCTGCAAAAAACCCACCCTGTTTCATTTAGCACACGTTTTAGTAGATAGGGATGTAAATGTATCTCAGCTGGACTGTCAAATGAATTAGTTACAGCTTTTCAAAGGAGCACTGTCCTTTTAAAAATATTCAATCCATGTTGGTTTTTATACTACATTAATTATGGAAGTCTGTGCAGATCTTGGTTTTGTTTTGATTTAGAGTAGAAGGAGCTTAAAAATGTTTTTTCCCCTTTTAAAAAGAAAGAAAGCTTTTCTTTATCCTGTCCCATTTTTTGAGGTTGTATGTGTCTTGCAGAGCAGATTTTTTTCCAGAAGTCTATTGCTTGTTTAGGAAATAAATTTTAAAAACCGAAACAAAAAAGCCTTTTCAGTAGTGTTTCTTGGTTTATAGTGTCATTGGTGAGAATGTAGAAAAACAGTACAGGAAAATGTTTGTTTGTTTGTTTGTTTAAACTTTGTTTTAATGTAACTGGCATTGGAATGTTAAATGTGATTTTTATTCTGATTCTTGGACAGAAAAATTGAATCAGCACGTGACTCTTTACAGTATGGATCCCTTGTATCAAATGTTGCCTTCAGACACAGCTGGAACAGTTGTTACTGGTGAATAATTTAAAAATCCTGAGGTAGAACTATGCCATGATGATACCTTTTGGCTTTAGAAGCCTCAGAGGTACAAGATATACACTGTTGTGAACTGCAGTGGTACTGCAGATCTCTTTTCTGTTTTTCTGTCGCTGCACAGAGAAGACAGGACATCTGTTGGCAGAAATGCTATCTCTTTGTTACAGCAAGTTAGTGTAATTGGAAAAGACCGACAAGCTTTTAGGTATACAAGGTTCTGAAGAAGGACTTGTGTTTCTGAAAGCTTGCGTAGTTTTTACATCCCTCCTACCTGATACAATGCTAAATCTGTCTACAAACCATGCCCTTCCTCTGTCCTTAAACTATTATGACTACAGAAAAATACTGCTGCAGAGAGAGACAGAACTAGCGGGAAGTGACTTGCAGGACGATAGGTCCTGTCCCTGGCTGTGCTGGCTCCTTTGCATTGGTGCTGTGACTGGTGTTGCCGGGCTGTTCTGGCTGCCTGTTTTCAGAAAGGACAGACACGTTGGGCTTTCATGTAGGCTCCTTATTGCACCTTCTTGAGCTGTCTGCTCTGCAGTTAGTCTGGCTGCTTGAGTGCTTTTATTTCTTAAAGCAAATATTAAAAGAGCCAAAATAAATTTTAAATCTTTTTGATAGTCTTTCACCAAGCTTTTCAACCTTTGCTGAAGTTTAAACATGCTCCAGGGCATGCAGAGGTGTCTTTCGTAGCCTTCTCTTAGGTGAATTGATAAAGAAAATAAATGGAGCGATAAATTGGAAATGATTCATCCTTTTCCCTTAAATGACAAATATTAGTCTCGCTGTTTCCTATTTCTATGCCCTTGATCAATTTGCAAATGCCCAGGTGTGGCCTAAACTTGTGTCCCAGCACACCTTCTGTGTATAGAGTTTGTTCACTCGAAGAACTGTGACCACTTTCAGTGAGTCTTTTCCTTTTTCTTTGTGGTGCTGTTTTTTTCCAGCCACAGCCAGCTCCTACTTTCACAAATATTTTTGTGCAAGGCCTTTTCTGTCTGTCCATTTTTCTCAATTGCCTCAGAAGCCCAGCCTCTCTGTTCAATGATTATTCTTATGCAGTTGTGGCTTTGAAGCAAACCATCCAATGTTGCCACAATTGTTGCTGAGTAATGAGAGTTGGTAATGCTGCATTGATCTGCTACTTGGAAATTGCTCTTGTAGGTCATGCAGCAGTTTGTTTCCTGCAAAGGTTAGGTCATCAGCTTTGGAAAATTTTAAATTACAGTTTTTCTGGATTGTAGTAATAAGTGTCTAGATAATTACCCCAAAAGCTGGCCAAAAAAAAAAGGAATATATGACTTGAAAACAATACTGTTAGCTTTTAAACAAAACTCATTTTATTTGTAAGTGGGTCATCCATACAGTTTCAAGTTTTATCATACCATAACATGTAGCTAAAGTTTTGTTGTTAGATAATTCTACTCAAAAAAAATCTGAGGTGGAATCAAGCTCACCTATATCAGAAATTACCCCAAGCTTTTATTCAGAATATTGCTGAAAGATAGCAACATGAATATTTTAAGATAATGATACGCCTGGGGGAGATTTCTTGCTTTTTGAATTAGGGTGAAGATACTTTGTTTTCCTGTATAGAAGCAGTTGTTCCACATGATAATTTACGTGTTCAAGGAAAATAAACGCATTTTCTTTAACAAAAGCCTAATGATGAGGACCTATTGATGTACTGAATAGATGATATTACTCACCTATTAGAGAGTGGATACCTAAGCTTTGAAAATGAGCACTTTCTGCTCATGAGTAAAGTGTTCAATAAAGAATTTAATATGAAATTCTGAAGGCCTTGTATGGCATACATGTATACTGAGCCTCTGAATAGTGGAGAAATTAGGTTTTATGATAGCATTTCTGAGCCATAATAATCATTAAGGACACTGCCTTGGTTTAAACGGTTCCCAGAGGAATTAATCAAATTAAAGATAGTCAGAACAGATAAGATACCCATTACAAACTATAAACATTTCACAATATAATTGAATGGAGAGTACCAAGTAACTGCTTGTCAAGTGTAGCTAGAACGTAGTGGATAGACAAAAGATTTTTTTACAGGCACTTATCCTTGGGCAACCAGCATTTCTGCATTAATAGCAGTCCTTTGTGAACATGCATGAACTTCTGAGGGAGTTCTCAGTATCCTCTTTGCATTAGGAACTTCTTTAAAGAAGTTAATCCATCTGTATAATACAACCATTATGGGAAGTAGTGAAAATGAAGTTGAATTGGGGAAATTCTTGTGCATTTTCAAAAAGAAATGCTGGTTTATGGTTTTCATCAGAATTGTGATATTCCAGTTCTAGAATAACGTGACAAATTTGTATACTGGAAAATAGTATCCCTATGCATTGATTTTTTTCCTTCATTTAAAGGGAAAGAGAAATGTGTATAGATGACTTTACTAATGAAGAAAACACAGCTTTGTTTACCCTAACCAGAATGTTGAGCATGAGCAAGCAGTGTAACCCTTACTGCAAAGAGGGCAAATGGTGTCTTTGGTGGCATCAGAAGTATTGCCAGCTATTTAAGGGAGGTGGTCCTGACCCTCTGCACAGCACTGGTGAGGCCACACCTGGAGAATCATGTTCTGGGATGGGGGTTCCCCAGTAAGTGTGGTCGGTGAAGGGCCACAAAGATTATTGAGGGACTGGAGCACCTCACCTGTGAGGAAAGACAGAGAGCTGTGACTATTCAGCCTAAAGAGAAGCTTCAGAAGAATCTTACGAATGTATGTAAATACCTGCAGGGAGGGTACATAGAGGATGGAGCCAGGCTCTTTTTGATGGTTCCTAGTGGCAGAAGTTAAGGGCACATACTAAACTGCAGGAGGTTCCCCATGAACATCAGAAAATGTTTTTTTTACTGTGAGGGCAGGTGGCTTAGATAGCCCAGAGAGGTTTTGGAGTCTTCATCCTTGGGAAAATCAAAAGAGCCCTCTGAGCACAGTCCTGGGCAAGCAAATCCATGTCTTGAGCAGAGAGCTGAGAACTTCCAGAGGTTCCACTTCAGTCACTCTGTGAAATCTATTTGTAAATCTGAGCGAAATCTTTTGCACAAAAATTGGTGAAGCAGCATCAAAAAAACAGCTCTTGAAGGCAGGCAGGAAGTGCTAAGTATACAAAAGTGTGGAGAGAATCCATTCAAATTTGACTAAAACGAGAACAAACTGATGTGCTAGAAAGAGGAGGATTTTTTTTTTTTCCTGAGGAGGAATCCAGATGGTTTTCCAAGTAGTCAAAGAGTTGGAGAGCATAGCCAAAATCCTCATGCAGAGTTACAGGCAGAGGTTATTAAAATGCAGAAGAAAGTCAGGCTGCTGGATGTGAGAGTGACTTCATAAGAGAAAGGGAATTTGAAAAGGAAAATTGTCATTGAGCTGAAGAGAAGGAACTGTTTAGATGCACAAATCATGGTGTTTGAAAAGTTTTAGAAGCAGCTATGGAATGTGAGTCTGTTGTAAGCTGTAGAAACCTACAGCCCTGCTTCTAACAAAGTGATAAAAAATGCTAAATGTAGACACTGAAAGATCAGACTTCTGGAGGAAATTGTATCACAAGGTAGCAGTGCCCCAGTTACTGAGTTGGCTCATTTGCTTGAAAATGGCAAGTAATTGTTTCATCAGGGAAAGACAAGGCAGAACTGTGAAGAAACCTGCAACAGCAGCTGCACACTACCTGGGTGAGGTGTGTACATGCACCTGCCCATGTGCAGGAGTGACAGGTGCAGCTGGAGTGCAGCCAGCCTCAGAATGTTGGCTGGATGGAGAATGGCACTGGCTTTTGTGAAGCTGAGCAAACATGTGGGGGATCTGGCATGCACTGACAGTCAGCAGAAGGCAGCAGTCAGTTCCACAGATGTACCTTCCAGAGGATAATGGCCAACAGCAGAAGGCTGATCATCAGCAGTATGGTGATGTCCTGTTAATGTCTTGGGTGGTGTCCTGGAGAGGGGGCCAAATATAAGCACCTGCAAGGGATATTGGAGAAGATGGGAAAGAGTGAATATTTCAGTTTATTAAAGAAGAAATCCAGTCTTCTGAGTAAAGTGACAAAAAGAGAGTTCTTCCACCTAGGGCAGAGACGGCTCTAAAGCCTCGAGCCTGAAAGAGCTAGAGGGGCTTGAGTTTCACAGGAAAACAAATTCCACCTAAAGGAATATCAAGGCCATTGTTCAGGTAGAGACACTACAGAGAATTATGTCGGTGGAAAAAAAGCTAGAAAGGAGACTCAAAAATCTTGATTATTTGATTACAAAGTACTAAAAATGGGAATATTTAACATTAAGCTGCACCAGGGGAAGTTTAAGTTAAACAACAGTAAAAAATTCTTCACTGAAAGAGTGATTGGGCACTAGAATCATCTGCCCAGGGAGGTGGTAGAGTCACTGTCACTGCATATGTTTAAAGAAAGACTAGACGTGGTACTCAGTGCCATGGTTTAGTTGATAAGGAGGTTTTAGGTTATAGGTTGGACGTGATGATCTCAAAGGTCTTTTCCGGTCTAGTTAATTCTGTGATTCTGTGTGATTTGTAGCTTCCCTAATGAGGACCTTTCTTGAGGAATTACCTTATCTGTCAAGGGTGCACATGTGACGATATCCCAGAAGGCTGTTTTGAGGATACAGTGGGACTGCTTTCTGATGCTCTGCTTTGGGTAAGGGGAGTGTTGATTGCATGCTAGAGAGCTTAGTTTGTAAGGGATACAACAGGGCATTTATATTAGCGCTATGGTAAAGAAAAAGAGCCTGTTTCTTCTTTCCCTTCCCCCAATTTTCATTTGGTCCTGTGCAATATTTTTTTAGCCTGATAATATACAGATATCCTGCTCTTCAGTTGAGCAGTTTCCTATGAGCATACGATGGAACTGTGGTTCCAGCTGCTGCACAGAAGTGAGAATGTCAAATGCCTCATTAATTAATAAAGGGTGTTGCTGTGGAGGGAGTTGTGTTTATTCGAAGGAATAGATGCTCAGAATGTTTAGTTCCTTGAAACAAGGTGTCCTGAAAGTATGCAGAGGATGAAGTGGCTAAGAAAGTCTGCAGTTTGATGGTAGCTGTCACTTCTTGTTCTGGTAATATCTTGAGCTAGGCATATGCTTGATAACCTAAATGGGACCAGTACTGAATAAAATGTATGAAATGGAAGGACATTTGATGTTCTTCCATCCGGGCTCAGATTGCTTTACTGTATAAAATGAGGCCTTAGAATAAGTTATGTTTATTGGTATCTAAGATAAATGTTTTCTCATGTACATTATCTTAGCAATTCTACTTTTGCCCAGAAGATACCCCATTGATCACAGATGTTAAAGCAGGAATTACTGTTTTCCTGTGAAAAATCATCATCTACGTGTTTCATTTACATTTCACTGCATTTCCAGCATTCTTACTGTTTCCAGAATAATACTCTCAGTGGTTTCTTCAGATTTAGTAGTCCTCCTACTAACTAGAGATTCCAGACTCTGCATTTCACTTGTGAGAGAAGTCTGGTGTTGTTAGGTTTCTTGAATATTAGCAATAATTATGCAAGTTATAAAAATGTAAACCAAGGCTTGTTTGTTGAGAAGTACCTGTTGGCATATACACAGATGTTGTTCTTGTTTGAGGGAAATCAAAAATCTTTGGAAGCAGTGCTTCAAATTAAGAGTTGTTCATAATGATAGAATTTGTCCTGCCCTAAGTTCTTTCTCCAGAAGAAGCAAATACAGCAGGGAGGTTAACAAATTAGATTTTGATATTGTCATTTTCATACATACTACTAATGAAACCAGTTATACCTTGTTATTATGCCCTATGGCTGCCATAAAGTTTTTCTGTTGAATAAACAGATTCAAATTAGATTTTGACACAGTGTTGTTATGTATTATTAAAGGGCCTGTCTGAAGCTGCTGTTTCTTTGGGTTGGTTAATTGTGGTAAGGGTTCTAGTCCCTGCGATTACTTCGTAGGTGTTAAAACTGTCCTCCCTCAGCCAGCTTCCTCCTCAGTTTCTTCGGAGTGGAGAAGTGAGATGTAGTTGTGATTACACTGGTCAGGGAGATGACTGTGTTTACTGCAAGGCAGTGGGTGTCAGTAATGACAGGTGTAGGTAATTTTTCTGTCCTGAAGGTCATGCTGCTGACAACTAAGATGAGCCATTTAAAGCATGAAATGGGAGAGATGCTTCTCTAAAGCCACGTGATCCTACACTACCTTTCGAAGCAAATATGTGTAATTTTGTTTCCAAACATACAGAATATTTTCATAATACCTTGTTCACATTTTAATTGCTCTTTCTGCAGCTTTGATGCATAATTGTGACAATAATCAGAAAAGGTTTGCCAGACTTGAAAAACTTCCGTCTTGTCCATAAGACTGGAAAGCGCAGTACAAAGAACTTGTATGATATACACTAGGCATTTTATCACTTCATTTGAGATTTTTTCAATGTAATTTCGGAGCATGAGACTTCTATACTTAGATGCACTGAGGTTTAATAGCATGTGTATCTCCTGTTTGAAAAGAAAAAGACAGACTTAAAAGATTTTAAACTTGATGAGTTTGAGCAGCTGGTTTTTAAATTTCTTGCGGCCTTTATATTTGTGATCTTAAGGACAGAAATTTGAAAGCTGTTTGGTAGTGAAGGCACTCTATAGTCTCCTAGGTTGTTTTTTCTAAAACTACTAGTAGTGTCAGAAATGCCTTGTTATTAAAATTGCATTTTTAAACTATTGGTGCAAATACTGGTAGCAACTGAACTGCTAGTTTTACTTTTACTCACTTTATAGAAATTGTAAGCTTTCCAGTATTATTATTGTGCCATTGAAAAATAGATAGTATTACCTGGTGGACATCCATGAGTACTTTTACTAGCATTTGTTCAAGCAGAGGTTTTTACTTACTTGATGTAGGCACTACTATGAAATTATTTTCACATTAAGTGATAGCAGCTTTTGTGAGAGTAGGGAAAGAGCTAAGAATTTAGGAAGAAGTGGGAATGAGCCTGAAGTGTAGATAGGATGGGGGTTTTTGGGACTGTTTGGATTCAAGATGCAGGAATACCTGGAGGGAATAGGTGGCAGAGAAGAGGGCAAGCCTGCCTGCTGCTTTTCTGATGTGGCTTTCTGCCAGGCCTTGGGGTTGGACTTACGGTTGTGATGTCCTGAATTTGTAAGCAGCCATCAGATGTGGTCACAAATCTTCATCCTCTGCAGTGAGTGATCCAAACCAGAGATGACAACTTTAATAGCTGTTAGTCAAACGTAGATAGTAGATATCAGTCCTGCTCATTGCTTTGTGGGTTGATGGTGGATGTCAGGAGCAACATGTAGGTTTATCCTACTTCTTTTGTAAAACTTGAGCAATTTGTCAGACAGCCATTGTGTATCAGAGAGAAAGATTGAGCTATCAGAAGTTATGTAATGTCAGCATTAGCTGCAGTTGATTTACTGTGTCAGTTCATTTCTTTGAATGTGTTGGTGCACACGCATTGTGATTCAGTTTTCAATTACCTGAACACATACTCTTTTTTTTTTTTTTAACTCCTTGTCATTCTCTTCCATTCAGTGCCTGTGTAGTGCCTGCAGATGAGGGAAAGTTGCCCAAACAAGTTCCATATTACTTGTTTTGGAAAGCAAGTAAGTATGCAGTAAAGGGCATGAAGAAGAACAAAGTCTTGATGGTTCAGCAGCTCAGTGTTGCTGTGAAGGACTTTTTTTTTTTTCCACATAGCTTTTCATCATAACCTGGATGTATCTCTCATTTTCTGAAAAATGGTAGTTCAGATTTTTCTATCTTTGGTACTGTGAAGATGGATCAAGTAATTTTCATTAAATGATCTGGTACTATAATTCTATGCAGGTAGCCACCATTTCTTGGCATTTGTCTTTGTCAGTTTAATCTTGATATTCTTCTGAGTATCTGATTTCACAAGCCAATTTAAAAATAAATTTTCATGACTCATCTTCAGAGTTTGATCATGAGTAATATTTGACCCCCACTGAATGTGGGCACCAGTACAGTGAGGTTTTTTGCTATATATCTAGCTAATCTTGAGGAATTCCTCAATGGACAGCCTTCAAAGCTCAAAACCTAGGTGTACAGCAGTCAGACTAAGGGGATGTTTAGCTTACATCCAGCTCACTGTGATTCAGTCAGTTTGTCAGCTTAAAAGTCACCTGTTCTGAGCTTTAGAACAGTTGTAATGATGTGGATTGTGCCCAGAGGATGGATAACATGATTCGTGTCCATCAGAGGTTTTAATAATTGAGTTCACTGTTGTTGATGATAACATTAGTGGTGTGAGATCTAACGTGTGCTTGTTAAGCTTGACTTTTAAAAGTATGCTAAAAAAGAAGATAATCTGTGGTGTACTTATATGCTGCAGTGATTATTAAGACTGAGAACCACAGGTATTTGAGTCTGAAGCATGGTATGTGACTCCCTTGGGTAGGCATGAAAGCTAGAAGAAAGGCAGATAGTAAATGAACTTTCTTATTGCCAATTAACTCCAGAATCACTTGAGAAATGATGAGAAATGATGGGAATGATGAGAAATGATAAGAAACTTGGCAGTTTATCAGCCAACTTACTGTAGCCTCACCGCTACAGCCAATACCTCAGTGGTTCAAAAAACCAAGTTGAGCTTTTAATCCTCATCGGTAATCGAGGTTTTGTAGGTTAATGTAGGTTTGCTCTCCTAGATTATCTGTTAAACATGGTATTTCAAACAGGTCTAAGTGTGTTTAATGGAACATACTGTTCATTTATGAATAAACTTATTCTTTTTGTTGTGAAAGAATCAAAATGTTACCTTTCTCTTTCCTGTGATAACTTCAAGGTGGCAACTTTTTATCTTGAATGTCAGTGGAGGTGAGTTTTGAATACACACAGGAGCAAATTCACTGAGTAAACAGTTGCTACTGTTAAATGAATCAAACTTAAGGCTGCATTTTCTAGTCCTTACATTGCCAAAATGAGGCAGAGGCCCATAAAATAACCTGCAGAGGGTGCCTGAATTGTACTGGAGGCTTTAAAAAGAGGGTAAAATGTCTTAAAATTATTTTTATGCTTCCAGGCTGTGGCACAGAATGCTTTTTCAGGTTCACTGTCCAATGTGATGATGGCTGATTTTCCAAAAAATTTTTGCAAGTGTTCTTTAGCAATGACAGTTCCATCATACTGTGCTGTAGCACTCATGGGTAATTTCTGTCAGTGTAGATTTAGCTACCATTCTTGTGAAATGGAAATTTTCCCTAATTGAGAAAGATGGGTTATTATTTTTTAAATATTCGTGAGGATGGCACAGCTTTTAGTGGAACATATTAGATTCTGTAAAATTTTAGTCTAATCTGTTTATAGTGACAACTTTGTTTGGGGTTTTTTAGAAATTGAAAGCATTTGAACTTTTCACTTAAAATACAAAATAACTTTTGAAAGCCATTTACTTGCTCCTCTTCATCTTTGTATTTCTGCTTAAAAAAATACTCTGCTGCTTTCTTCATTCACTGTTTGGGATGAGTAAGGAAGGGAAGCCTTGGAAACACTTCATATGAAATTGAAGACACAGATTTTTATTTCTGTGAGCCAATAATAGTTGAAGATAAGAGGCTTGTTTTGAGGATTTTTAATCAGCTGAAAAATTTTGGAGCAACTCTAGTCACGACAGTCGCAGAATTGTTTGATGGAAGACTGCTCACCAATTTGTATTCATTTTTGGGTGGTTATTAGCAAGCTAATAACTCTGGCTGCTCTTTTGAAATTTCCTGTCACTTTGTCATTGTTCTGGAAGCAGATGAACAAATGTCTTATTCAGGCGTTAAGAGAAAATTGGGTGCTTTGGCTTCTCCTCGGCCACGTGACTGGACTTTTGTGTGGGGCACTACTGTGATGTCCTTCCCAGGACCAATAAAAGTTCACAGGTACCTTGCACCAGTGGGTTGTGTTTGTCCCTGTGGTGGAAGTTACCTGAGCAGGAGCTGGAGAATGGGCTCATGACAGTGCTTTTCTGGTGCTCCATATGTGGAGCCCAGGTGCTTTGTCACAGCCCTGCTAAGGAATGAGGTCTGGCTGCCTTCTCCTTTGGGTTATACCACCAGTGATGATAAATTGGTGTGCCTTACACAGCTGCAGGAGCCACTGCACATCTACAATGTTGTAGGTAGCTGGAGCTGATCTGTCCCTGGAGCCAGGCTATCCCTGAAGCTGGAGCGGAAGCTCTTTGTTTGCTTCTCCTCTTCTGCAGGGCTTTTTTTCAGTGAAAGATCCCAGCAGTAAGCAGCCAAATCAAGCTACAGAGCAGAAAAGATGGAGACAGGATCTCTCAGTCACAAGGATGTCAAACCAGGTGACATCAAAAAGCTGTTAAAGCTTACTAGTATATAACAAACTCTAGTAGAAATAGAATGCTGGATCTTTTAGAATATTCATATATTTTATGATTTCCCTTTTATAAACAAAGCTGTATAACAAAGTGCTCCTGGGTCCTTTCAGATGAAAGGCAGTAGATAATGGTGTCTTTAGATTTTACCTCTTGTCTGGGCCTGTGAATTCATTTATCAGTGAAATGTTTTATTGAAACAAGTCTGTTCTTGCCTTTGTATGGTATGAAACCATTTGAATGTCATAGTTATTTATTTCAGATCATTTATTAAGTTTCCTGTTGAGGCCTCTATGGCCTGAATTAAAACACTAAAATGAAATCTCTACATAAAGCTGCCAAATAAAATACATAGCCAGGCAAGATTAAAAATAAATAAATAAATATATAAAAATCAGGCAAGAGGTCTGTCAGGCTTGTCCTTGTGCAAACCACCCAGAAAGGGATTAGTTCCCAGTTACTGAAAGGAATGAAAAAACATGGGTAGCAGATAAAAGCATAGGGAGGGGATGCAAAATAGGCAAAAATAGCTCAGTTGAAATAAACAAGAATTGCAGAAAAGGACAAGAGAAGTGCACTCTGAAAAGTAACACAAAAATGTGAGTTGCTACACAGGAGTGGAACTCATGGTGCAGTGGGGCATCCTGGGCCTGGGTCTGTTCCAGAGCAGGCAGGGTACCTTGCTGACATGCAGACTGCAGTTTGGTTTTGCCTGGCCCTTTCAACCTGCCCATGGGTGATCAGCTGCAAGAAAGGAGATGGCAGTGCTCATAGAAGTAAGAAAGCTGCTTTTCCGAAATGTGAGTTTGCTTACTTTGCTTGGAATTGGTGTATTAGGACCCTTATCCACCCATTAAACGCAGAATACTCAAGTAGTTCAGTATTTTGTAGAATGAAGCCCAGAAGTGTAAAAAGATGCATCCTTTTGAGGTTTTGGATGTTACTGGCCTGGGTGATACCTTCTTGCTGTCTTTCCCAAGGAAAGCCTTTTGGAGCCATCAGAATGTTATAGGCAAGTGAAGATCAACCACAAGGGCTTATTTAAAACATCCTGGTTTTTACAGATTTCTCCATAAATGGCTCTTCCTTATTATAAGATAATTTAAGCAAAATCTGTGTTGCTGCCATGTTTATTAGCTGAACTGTAATCCTTTACGTGTGCCAAATTATTGTCTGCAAACAGCTTAAACTATTGAGGGCAGAAGAAAAGTCTATAACATGACTTAGTATTTTGGAAGGGTCCACCCATGCTCTCAGCTCTAATTTTCAAAACAAATACACCCTGAACATCATGCTGTGCTTTTATTATACCTTCTGGCAACCTGTGATTGGTTTCTGCTTTGCGTGGCTGCCACTTAATGGTATTATTGATGGGGTTTTTTTTCCACGTGGCCCTTTTAGATTTTTTTTTTAAATGGTACACATGAACAAATGATGATGATGATGATAGCAGCAATAATAATAACAATAACAACAATCATTGTCATCATCTTTAATTTCACTGCTGCTTTTTCTCAGGTAACATTTCTGTGATTTTTCTCTTCCTGGCCCCATAAAGTTTCACCCTTTTTCTTTCAAAGTATTTTAATAATTAAGTTACCATCTTTTGCCTTTTCTTCTTTTATTCCTTTTGAATCTCTTTATGTGAAATCAATGTTTGTGAAAAGCTAGAAATGCGACTATTCTGAAGAATAATCAGAGAGATAGATACCAGTTAGAGTGGATATGCAAAAATATGACAGGTGCAAGAATTTTCTCAGCCTTTAGGGTTTATACTCACCTGTTGCCAGCGGTCCTGGTGCAACCCCTAGTGCCAGGGTGGCTTCTGTGTGGCATTCCCTATACATCAGGATCAGGAGCACTTGTATATTGACTTCTAAGTGAAAGATTTCAGTCATTACTGTGCTCTAAGAGCAGAACTGAAGGCAGTCTGCAGGTGACTAGAAAGATGCCATGAATTCTTACCTACAGAGTCGTGTATAAATTGGAGAAATGTAAACCTTCTGCTTGTTGACCAATATCCAAGAGTTGTTATATACAGTGTGGCTGAAGGTTTATCAAGTAGGGAGACATTGCAGATTTCTGTTTGTCCTTACTAATGTGTGATTGTAAGTTAAAAATAGAATGGCTGTTTTAATTTGAAACGTACATTAATTGAAATACTTAAAAAACAGAGTAATAATTTGTGTTGTATGAAGCAGAGCTCTGACTCTGTTGAAGCTTTCTTGGACACTGTAGTTGTCTTTGTCAGTCCAAACTTGTCATGCCCTCTTCATTGCAGCTTTAAATGGATCCACAGATGGATACTATGCCCAGATATTCAGGGGTGCAGGTAAAAGGAGTGTGATCAAAGGAGTCTGCTTTACACCCTTGTACGTAATCTGCTGTTTAACACTTCTCAATTCTTGTTCTTCACTGCTTTACTGTCAGACTTTTGACGGAAGTAATACCAGTCTACTGTAGTACTGGTTTTACGGTTGAAACAATCTTCTGAACTTTCTGAGAAGATGCTGTTTGAAAAATGGAATAATTCTTTCTTTCTTTTTTAAATCTGTCATTAACCACTCTTGAATTTTGCTTTTCTGTTTTCCTAGTATTTTTCATTTTGAAACTAAACTCTTCAGCTTAACCTCATTCTTAGTGCTACTTTGTCTGGCTCATCTGACTCCTTGTCTTAATTACATCAGCTCCAGACCCCATCCGTATTTCTGAAATGGCTCAGTCCTACTTTCTGTTGTGCTATTTAGGTACCCTCTGCTTAATTGTTTGGGCCTGAGGTTTCTGCCTGAACTTCATGGTGTTGAGATAATTTAGCGAGTTCCACAAGGTCTTCAAGTGTTCATTGTGATTGAGATTTGAGCATTTGGTCTGGTGAGGCTCTATGCTGACCTGTTATAGAAACAGAAGTATGTTAAGCTGCCTGTGTTGTTACACTAGCTTGCTTATAGATATACTGCTCAGTGTTCTTAAAATGTCCCTCGGCAGAATTTTAACTTTATTATACAGTTGAACTTTTGATGTGATGAGAAAATTAAAGATATTTAAAACTTCAGATATTGACCTTTTGAAAACAGGAGTGAAAAAGAAATACAGAGCAGATTTTGCCAGAGGCAGAGAGAGAGAGAGAGAGAAAAAAAAAGGTTAATGTTGGCTCTGGCAATTTTTAGAATTAATCCGAAAATAGCATTAATAATATAATTAATTGTCACTCATTTGAGACAGGACAGTATGAAGTTTTACATGTTAAAAGCTTTGTCCACAGTGGTTGATAGCATCCATAGAGTTTTAGATCAAACATCCAGATGGCACAGTGTCCTGTCTGGTAGTCAACACACGGGAAAGAGTTTAAGCACCAGTAAGCTCATAATTATGCTTTTCTGAAACAGATCCAGGAGTCTGCAGCTCAGGAGCTCTCTGGGCCAGGTACACAGGCTTTGTTCTTATGACTGCTGTGAATTTATGTCCTTATGACTTTCTTTTGTGAATTTGCCTTACTGCTGTTTGCATCAAGTGTAAAAATTTGACCCATCCTGTATAGTGAATTGTAGAATTTACCTATGGGTTGTGTGCAAAAAGTATTTATTTTGTTTGAATATCCGTACTTCAGTTTTTGTTCAGTGATCTTTTTTTCTTCTGCAGTGGAAAAGGTCGTAACAGTTGTTAATTATTTATTCCATGCCACTCCGGTAACTTGTTTTCCTGATTTGAATTATGCTAGTCTATTGCTCATACAGAATCTAATGTACTCCTACATCTGAATCATGTGGTTTTTCCCTGTTCTGAGTGTTTTGAAGTTGATTTATATGCGTTTTGAGACTAGAGAAACAACAGCTACGCATAGCAGTAACGAAAACCCGTACCGTGGCATAATGCTGCTCTCTGTTTTCACTTTCTCCTCCACCTCCTTGCAGTTGCTAATGAAGGCCAATGTAGTAATGACAATTGCCACTTGTTATAGTTAGGGCTGATGTGTTTCTTTGAAAGAAAGCCTAGTGGGGAACATTTTAACTGGTGACAGATAGAGGACCTGACATGGGCTCCCAGTACAATTCTTGCTTCTTTGTTCCATGTAATATTTGTCAAAACAGTGACAATGAATGATGATATGTATTTATTTTATTTTCACCGTGAAGGATGGCTGCATTCAGCATGCACGCAGGCAGATAAAAGAAGCTGAACAGCTTCAAAAGCTTTGTCAGTCAGACTGTCAAAATCACATTGGCAGACCTGGAGTCCTGTACGTACAGATGGGACCTGAAAGAGAGATCTGTTTGCTCATGGGGGTAAAGGGAGCTTGGTTTGACGAGACTGCTGCAGAGAACAGCTGGCTTGCTTGGCTGTGACCGCATCTTCACATGTCTCATAAGAGGCTTGCACTTAACTTGTATTTTTTCTTTTTTCTTCCCACAAGCCTTGTTTCTCTCTTGGAGATGTGCAGCATTTGTGCATCGTGGCCTCTCTGTCTGCCTTTGCTGCCCTGTCCCTCTGGTCCTCCTGAGCTGCTCCCTGCATGGGGGCTTCACATGAGGGGTGAGCAGGCAGGAAAGCTGAGGTCACAGTTTACCTTTCTTCCTGCTCTGGAGGGCCTGCAGGGGAGCCAACAGAGGAAGAGAGGCCACTTTTCCATGTAGTGGAGTTATGGTAGGAGAGCACAAAGCAAGCAGGTCGCGGGCTGTGGGCCCTCATTCCTGAGCCTTGCCAGGGACCTGAATTCTTACTGAGTTTTGTGTTGAGGAGATGTGTGTCTGTGCTTAGGAAATCCGTCCTACATCCCCTGGAGAAATCTTATTAAGTGCCATCAAGCCTTGAAGCTAAAGCAAAGTCACTTACATGTTGGCTGGAAGATCAGGACTTTTTTGTTACACAGTTGTCAGTTCAGAGCAGGTCTTCACCTACCAAGTTAATGGAAATACATGTATTTGAAGTGTTGGGAGATTCTTCTTTCTGGCATCTGGAGCCTTTATGTATTTAATGTTATATAATCAGTTATCTGTATCTTTTACTTTTGTCATAAGAAATAAGATCATCTTTCTTTGTTTTAAAATGTGAGATCTAAAAAATTTGTGCATGTAGGCAGTACATTTGATTTATCTCTCTTGATTGGATAATAGGTATGAATTACGTAACTGGGCTTGGTCCGTGGTAAAACTGATGTACCTAAGTATTGATCTGTTTTCTGGTGACTGGTTTTTTTTGATTGCCTTTCTCAGAGAGATTTCATGAACTGAGGGAAAGACTTGTGGATTTTACTAGAGGTGTCCTCTTTCCTGGTATCGATCATGCTGTGTACAGTGCATACTCTGATCTCAGCTAGCAGATCACTTAATTCAGTAACATTTGTCCTCCTGGAAAACAGTGAGCATTTTTTAAAATTCTGGCGAGGAAGACATTAAATGTGGAATACCTGTGTTGTTGAATGTAGTAAATATGTGGAAATGATGCAACTTAGTGAGCATGTTTCCTGAAGAAAACATTAAAATGCAAAGAGTAGGTGAAGGACACAGGCACCTACAAACTACAGCAAATGCACAAAGAAAGAAAATTGCCATAAGATAAAGATTTGGAAAGAACAGAAAAACCTAGGGCATAGTAGTAGTTAAAGGGCTAAAGTAAAGAGTCATTGTATTGGGAAATGAAAAAAGAGCAATTTTGCAAGGGAATACAAACATTAACATAAATGAAGTTCTCACAGTGTAATTACTACCTAAAATGTTCTTTAAAATGTCAGAGGCACTTATTGTCTCCTAAGTCCTTGTAAATTCTGATGTTTAAATTTTTTTGGTTTTGTCTGAGTAGAGGGTTGAGTTGTGCCCAGTGACAAGGCTAGAGGTGATGGGCACAAACTGAAAGACAGAAAGTTCCCTCTAAACATCAGGAAATGCTGTTTTACTGGGAGGGTGACTGAGCTTTGGGACAAGCTCCCCAGAGAGATTGTTAACTTGGAAATACTTGAAAGCCTCCTGGACATGATTGTGGGCAACCAAGTCTAGGTGTGACCCCTCTTGAGTTTGGGCCAAATGACCTCCAGAGGTCCCTTCCAACCTCAGCTGTGCTGTGATTCTGCCAAAAAAGTCCTTTAATTTTAAAAAGGAATGTTTTATTGCTGTTTGCATATAAAATACTCAGCCAACATAGTGGATACTTGTAAAAAGAGACATTCACCTGTAGATACTAAAATGAGCTTTCCAACCAAATAAATGTTTCAAACTGTTTATTTCAGTGATAAATGAGGGCAAAAGGGAAGCTTCAGACCAGTGTGAATTTGGAGTTTTATGTTCTCTAGCTGCAGAATAGAGGTTTTACCTAGCACTGTTGATTAAACATCTTATTATGGAGGATGATATTCAGAAACAACCTTGCTGGGGCCATGTTAGCAGCACTGAGTATTCAGTGTTTATGACTCACTGGGATGCCTACTAATGTATTCTTGGGTGAGATCTAAAGCCTTTTGTTTGAGATTTTTTTTTTTTTAAGTAGAAATGCAAAGTTAATGGAGAGATTCATTGCCAACCAAATCTGATTATTTGGCAGGGCTTCATGTGTAAATCCATTGGCATCAGTGCTTGGTCTAAAATTATTATGACATTGACACTAAAATATGAAGCACTGGCATTTTAATATGACTCACTTTAGGAAGAAATACTCTTTTAAAATCAATCCTTCAGTCTGAGCTGCTGGCTGGGAGAATGTTATTTGCTTTTGATAAGGGATATGAAAAAATAATGATTGAAGGTTTACTGCGGGACAGAAATGTTGCAGGCATGCAAAGTTAGACAAGGTAAAGCCCTTTGGAGAGGGCTGTAGGGGAAAAGCCTTCTTTCAAAGACACAGAATACTATGTGTGATCCAGGACAGATACAAGCTAATTGGCTGACCTTAGTGCATTTTCTATGATGTTTGGCTTGAAAAGCAGAGAAATAACTTCCAGTCGAAGGAAATTTTGTATCTGCTTCTTCAAACTTCATTCTGTGACTTGCATTAGTAATTGCCAATGTAGCTTGAGCTGGAGTCCAATTTTTTAAAGTGGTGCAGTATTTTTTTATTCTAGTTACTTCACATTTTCATTGCTTTGAATGTAAAAGAAGCTGTGGAAGTATAAAGTGTTGTTGTATCTTTGGACCACTAGGCCTAATTTATTTACTTGCATTAATTTGTGCTCCAGTTCCACTCTCCCTGTGATTTCCCTTTATCTTCATATCTTATGTTACTTGGGATAGATGGCCTAGCTGGGAATAAAGCTCAATATTTCATAATATTTCTCAGAATCACTTAATGGCTATTTGTGATGCTAGTTTCCATAGGGGATGCATTCATGTTTTTCGTAGTTTTTTTCCTTTTTTTGAGAGTATTCAAAGTTTCACATTGTTTCCCTGTGTCTAAATCTAAATTTTAGTATTTATTTACTTATTTTTTCTGAATGGCAAAAGTATCTTTTTATTACTTAAAAAAAAAAGCATACCTGATATGAAATGCTATCTTAGTTCCTTGATATGTGACACAGCAGTAATCAAATATATTGTGTTTCATTCTCCATATCAGAGATTTACATAACACTTGAGTCTTCCGTGACTGTGGAGTTTAATAAAATTTAGATTGCATCTTTGCTTTGATATAGAAGTTATTGTTTTTCAAGATACTGGATTTTGCTTATATTTCCTCTCCACATAACTGTAACTGATGGATGCAAATCCATCTGCAGTTCAGCTCACTCTCTTGCTGCCTGCTGCAAGGTAAATTTGATTTTTATGGAGCAGCTTGAAATAATACTTTAATAAGAAAGAATGGTTAAGTTTATGAAAAGAATATTGCTTTTTACTGTGTGAGAAACCAGACTTTGCCTTTGTAGATCTCTTTGAAAGAAAGAAAATGCCATGGAAACAGAAGGTCATGTTAATATTGAGGAGAAAAAAAGGAACATTGGGTTAAGCAACATCTTGGTTCCTTTTTAGTTGGCCTATTTGGATTTTAGCATTTGTGGGAAAAGGTGCTATCTACAGTTTTTTAAAGTTAAACCATCCAATTACAGATTCTGTACTGGTTCATAAATGGAAAAGATTCAAGAAGTTAATTGCAAGTAAAACCAGTCAGATGGGATTAAATTGCTTCAGTCAGTAGAAAAAAAAAAGTTTCTGGGGAGTCTGACATATGTTTGCTCAGAAAAAAAAATTGTGATAATAATAATGTCCATTTAGCAGAAGCTATTCACAGCAGGAACTTCACTTTAGAAGTCTGGTAGCAAGCACCATGTAGTTAAATGGTTTGCCTTGCTGAGGGAGCATATAGGATGCTGTCTCTGGCTGCTGTGCAATGGCAGCAGTATTTTGAGTGTGGTGAAAGAAATGAGATGGGAGAACACAGCAGAGGAAGAAAGGAGATTGAAGTAGAAGTGCTCACTCCAATAACAATGAAAAAGAAAATCTCCTGCAAGACCCCTGTTCTTTGTCTCTCCTCCTATTTGATGGTATTGAGTAGTGTTTGAACTAGAGCAGGAAACAGCCTTTCTTTTCAGCAGATGTCTTCCAGGAATTTCCAGTAGTGAGTAAATAGATGTGTTCCAAACTGGGACTCCATGTTTCTTTTTATAGGCAGATACTATTTTTGTTATGATCTATTTATAATGCTTTACTTTTTTAGTTCACTGGAGAAAAGCTTGTTTTTCATATGAGCATCTTTTGGTCCTCACATTTTCCATGCCTTGGGTAGCTTCTGATGAGTTGTTTCAAAAGTTGGGTGGGGGTTTTTTTAGTACATTTTTTTAATTGGTTGGTGACCTGAAGCTGCAGTGACTTCTAGTTAGGCAATCAACTGTTTGGTTGTTAATAGGCTTAATTTTAGGTGATTTTAATTTTCTTGAAATATCTGTGATGGCCAACACTGTTCAATTCTCTCATTATTTATGGAACTCTGCTTTTGAATGTTCTTTCTAGGACTCCAGTAGGAAAAGAAAGAAAAGCAACTCTGTTTTTTGCAATTGTTAGAAAAATTGTTGAAAAAAAGAAAAGATATTGAAAGCTGCAAAAGTCATTAAGCTTATGTGATCTCCTGAAGAATGAATGTAGATATACTCTGCAGGTTGTAATTTACATTTAAAAATTAATTTGGTACTAATACTATTAGTATGTCAGTGCAGGCTATGATGATGAGTTCTTTTAATCATCATGTCAGTGTTTTACATCATGAGTTGCAGGAATTAAAGCTGTAGGAACCCAAAGAAACAGGACAGTGCAGCATCAAATTTGGCCACCAGTAGGTCACAAAATGTAATACCAAGTTCACTGCAGAATTCAATAACTTGAAAATTGATCACACAAGTTGTATCAGATAAAAATCCTCTCTTGCAGTTAAAAAATGTCCACTGCTTTTGTCTCAGCTGTTGCAAGTTTCTGTTTCATTGAGGAAATAAAAATTGCAAGTCCTTGCGATTTCTTTTTCTTACCTCTAAGTAAATATCTCGTGGCAACGTCATCGATAATCTGTAATTGCTTCCACGTACTGCTGAAATACTAACCCTCTCACATGTAGCTGTCAAGAGAAGTGCAGAGGGCTACTTGATGCAGATTAATTGGTAGGAGTTAATGGGACCCAAAGGCGGTCTGCTTGTAACTGTGCACAGAGATAACCAGATGCTCCACTCCCAGTATTGTCTTCCTTGTACTGTCAGAAGTCTTTTTAAGTGTCTGTTATTGTTCTAACCAAGGACTGCAGATATTTCACAAAATCAATTATTTCAGTCGTTTCCTCTGGGCAAAGGGAAATTGAAGTAGTGTTTCACGTGATTGCTGAATTGCTGCCAAAAGTGCCCCAAAATCAATCCTTTGTGTGAGAAGAGGTCTCAACACATGCTGCCTTTTTTGACTTGTATATGGAATGTGGAGAGATCAAAATATGAGTGCAATGCAGCTGAGTTACACCTTTTAAACACAGTGGGGAAATCACCTGAATTATCTGAAGTTTGTAGAAAGTTAATGCATTCAGGTTGGGTTATGAGAAAGAAAAACCCTGTCTGCATAATAGCTGTTCTTAGAAGTATATGTTTATGTGAATCTGTTGGTTTGTTTTATATGTTGCCTCTTTTTTAGCTTAGAACAGGTGCAGGGATTATCACCTACAATATTTTTAGGCTTTGGGGCACTTTTTAAAGGAAGAAAGTAAATTATTAAATCTAAGCATAGAACTCATTTGTGAGGAGCTTGGTGAAAATGTATTTAGTTTTGGTCATCCTCCTTAAACTTGATTTCTCTTCTGCCTTTAGGGGAACAGTACTGCCATGCATTTTAATAGAGTAAAGTAAGTTACTAATTCTGATGTGTTAACTTGATAGTATTTCTATGCATTTCTATTGCTACCTCTTCTGAATTGGTTGTAGTTCTTTTTTCTTTCTCAGTCTAGCAATAGGCTGGGGATTACTCCAGAGCCTGTCGCCACTGGTTCATATTCAAGCAGAAGAATGACACAGCCAACCTGAATGCTGGGCTGAGAGTGCAGCTCTGTAGCAGTTCCAGCTCCTGCAGTCCTGGGCAGGCAGACTGAGAAAAAGAGCCAAATTTTCCTCTCAGGAAAACTGCAGCCACATCAGTGAGGCCACTTGGATTGAAGGCTGCTTGATAGTTCTGTAAATCAGGTTAACTGTCTATGGCTCCTCTTGGGCTATGCTGAACTGGCCACTTCTGCACAGTCTGTACAGTGACAGTTGCCATGGATGAAAGAATTACATCTTTTTTTCTACTTTTCTTGACATGCAGTGCCCAGCAAGACACAAAAATTGGCTTCAGAGCCACAGGAAGTATGTCAGCCCTCCAGATGCTCAGTGAAAACAATTAAAATTCTCTTCTGATTGCAATAGACTCAGTCATAGGTCTAGCTTCACAATTAATAAAGTATTTGTGAAAAGACGCATAGCCTTAAAAATATTTGTGTAATAATTACTGTATATTAGGATTTTTCTTCAGGAGGATGAATTAGTAATAGAAGAAACACTGCTATATTTTTATGTAATGTTTTATTGCTTACAACATATTAATGACAGATGGCAGCTGTCACTAATTATATTACTACAGAGGAAGCAGTCTAGAATGAGCTGGTTTTCCTTGTGTCTTGGTTATCTTTTATTCTGAGAGGCAAGTCCGATGCCCAAATGGTTTGGTGTATTGAAGTTTAAAGCATCTGTGCTGGTAAGCCACCTTCTCACTCATTAAATGCTTTCATTTTACCTAAAATAGGATTGTACTAGGCTGTTGCTTGGCATGTTGCACCTGTTCTAGTGTTGAAATGAGTGGGTACAATGTATTTTAAAAAGTGTGAAAGAACACTATGGCAGATGAAGCACTGAGTGCCCAAATGCCACAAAATTCCTGAATTAAATTTGTCTGTGGCACAAGTTTCTACTTTATGCACAGGCTTCATGAACAAGTCTTTAACTACACAACCAGATAGTGGGATTTCCTCTTTTACCTATAGCAGGATACCTAGCCTGCTTGCATTTACTGTGGAAGCCTCCAAGACCAGCTTGGCATCATCACTTGTTATAATAGCTGGTGCTTAAAAGTAAAAAGACTTCAAAAAGCCTGTGGAGGAGAAGTACCAACCTGTTAAATGTTTGTCACTGCCAGTTGTCTGTGATAGTACAGGATCCCTGGAAAATTGTTTAAAAATTAGTGTTTAAATCCTTGACCGGCATGCAGTAAGGGGTTTGTTAACAAGGTTTAAAAGTCAGGAGAGTTGTAGCACATGGCCACAGAAATTTATGTCAGGAGTTTTGCGGCTGTGAAGAACAATGCCCATTTCACATATCAAACTGAAAGGTGCTAAAAAATACAAACCCAGTTGTGTTTCTACTCTGTATTATACTTAAAGAAGCATAAATTCAAAAAGTGTAAGTACAGGCTAATGATGAAGGATCAACCTGAGTAGGTGTTGAAGGATTTGAATTGCATTGTTCGTGATCGACAATAAAAATAATATCATTATGATAATAAAAATATGACAATATATAATTATATTGTAAGATATTACATATGCATCTATAATATGTAAGAATGGAATAATATACTATATGCACTATACAATATATAATATATTATGTAATTATAATAATGATTATAATAATAATATAGGACAAGAACAGGCTTTGATCTCATAGTTGACCTTGCTTTGAAGATGTTTGCAGTGATCTCTTCTGGAGTCAGTTCCTGGGCTGGGGCTGTATTCCCCAAATGCCGCAGTGGAATGAGTGTTTGTACTGGCTTCGACACGAGAGCAGAGATGATCTTAAGGAGCAAGAAGATGCTCACCAGTTTTTCTGCACCAGACCTAGTGCTTGTTAGCTCTGGGGAGGGTCAGATGAGCTGCCTGAGCGCCTACAAAATTCATTTTGTAGAGGAATTAGTGGCATTTCTTCTTTTTCGGAAGTTGCTGTCCATTTTACTTATTCGGATTATTGTGTGTATGAGCAGTTCACTGATTCTCTCTTTGGGTTGTGCTTAGGAGTTTGTGGGCTCTTCAGTCTTGTACACTGCAAAGATTAACCTGTAAAGCTCATCATGTGAATTTTATGTGGCAGTGATTGGGTTTTGATGTGGCCTTATGTTTAGTTCTGAATGCCATTTGAGGAGAAAAGAGAAACACAAAGCCATCATGTATTTTAGAGGGAAGTAAGAAAGGAACTGAAGGAAGGCTGTGCATGGAAAACAGTTTTGTGGGAGTTGGTATTTTGGTTGCTCTGGCTATTCAGGGTTAAATAAATAATGAACCTATGTTGCTGCAGCCTAGAAAGTTAAGGGTGCATGGATTAAAAATGCAAGAGCAGTTATCCAGAAAACTAAAGTGCCAAGGGAGATAGTAGAATTGTTAATTTAAGCCCATGTAATCATAGGACAGATGAGGCTCCTGTCCATTAGAGTTGTCTTAGGACCAGTGTCATTGTTTCTGAGATGTGACAGCAAAACAACTGGCTAAGAAGCTCTCCTGAAGTTGAACTAAGAAACACATTAGGTCTCAGTTATTTGGTGGCTGTGGTAAACATTAAGTTCAGAATAAGCTTCTCTTTATTTAGGTGCTCTCATCTGAGCTGCATCTTTAGTGTCAGCTCAACCAAGCAGGTCTGGCTTATATAGGGAATGGAAAGCCTTTGCTTTTTCCAATTTCAATCTTAATGTTTTTGGCGTTAAAGGAGACATTGTCTCAGTCATTTCCTTGCAGTGAATTGTTTCTGCTCTTTTCATTCACTGCTAGGTTTGTGTGTACACAAAAGGTTTGGGTTCATTTAGGTACCTTGAAGGGTTGCTCCTTTATGGCCAAGAAATAGTAGTGAGTACTGTTACAAGTAATGTAGTGAGTGACCACGAGTTCTCAGCATTATGTATAAAAGCTTGCCAAGGAGGATGGCAGTCTTTCAGTAAGCAATAGCTCCAACTGCACAGACAGTCTTTGGTAAGTGACCATTTTAGTCAGTCACTTCATCTTTTGCTGGTTTGCTTTTCCCTTTATAAAGCATGAGTAATATTAATTCCCTTGTTGTACCCCTTTGTTCATATATAGATTTTAAACTTTTGGGATGCTTTATTGTAGAGTATTTACACAAAATCTGGCACTGTGGGATTCTTGTCTTAGTTGAAGCCTTAGAGCACTATCATAAGTAGTGGCAGAAATAATAAGCTCCATTTCCTATTCATAAACCTCACAATAAGTAAGAGAGCTCTTTAGGTTGGTACTTAGTGTAAGTCCCCACAGACTGCTGAAGGCTTTAATCAGGAAATTGTTATCATATGAACTCAACAGAACAAAAGTTGCATTTATTAGAGAGTTAATTTTTCAACCATATATTCCCAGTGCAAGCCCTCATTAAGATGAAAGTCATGTTTAGAATGTGCACAATTAATTTAGGAGAATCTACAAAAATGTTTTAAATGCTGGGAGTCGTACAGCCTGACATTAAGGAGAGAGTTCCCCAAACATGAAAAGTCCTGGAGTTAATGTTAAATTCCATGTATTTGGCTTTCTTCTAAGCTCAGAAATTTAAAATGGATGAACTACTGGTCTTCTGTGATGTGCTTTGGTGATCAGAAAGCTCTGTCTTTGAATGATAGTGTTGTATTCCAGTTCAGATCAGGCTAACTAGTTAAAACATGTAGAAATCTGTATTTTCTGTCAGTTTTTTCCCCCAAGTTTATAGGCAGAGAAAAAAAGGAAGCCTTACATGTTGATTAGCAAAGCCTTTCCATTTTTTTCCCCTGCAGAAGAATGGTGTTTGTTTCGAAAGAAAGGGACTGTCATCTTTCCTAAAGCTATATTGCATCACTGTTCCTTCAGGTGCACTGGGTTGTGGCCATCCCTTTGCATTGGGATTCTTAAGGGAATTTTCTGCTACAGAGCAAAAGTCATCAGTCCCTGTTAATTTAGAAAGAGTGGGGGAAGATGACATAGCCATTAATCCTTAAACAGATAAATAGGCAGAATTTTTGAATGATGCATGAGATTTCAGGAAGCTTTTAGAGTATGAGAGATTCTTCCGGTGAGATCCCTGGGGACACAGGAATGATTTAAAGCAAGATTTTCAGCATTTTAGTAACCTGTTCTTAATATGATTTATATCTAGGCTTACCTCCGAGTTCTGCATTTTGTGCAAGCGTTGCACTTGCAGATGTTGATATATATGGTATTATTCATATGTAACTGTGATTGGATTTTTTGTTTACTTGGAAAGCCTTACGATGTATAAAAATGGTATTTGGTATTTCTGCAGTATCAGAAAGATCAAAACTAGAAATTTGGTTTTTAAGATAGATATAAATGCTCTCTCCCCCTCCGTAACTGTGTTTTTATAGACAAAATTTGAAGTACTATTTTTAGTGCCTGCTAAGACAAAACATGTTAGTAAATATTTAATTTTCTGATTATTAGCCCATTTTATAATCTCAGTTCATAAATATGCATTTCAGATTTTGTCTCACTTCATTGCTAGCCTGATTTCTTATTTTTAAAGACACAATCTCCTGCTGAGCTAAAATATAAGTTATCTGGTGGATAAAATCTGTTAGGGAAGCACCTGCGCAGAACTTCAGTTTATCTACTTATTTGAAAGACGGAGATAATCTGCTGCAGAAATAAAAATAGCATCTGAATTGCCCAGACGAGTCAGAGAATGAAGCTACTGGATTAGAATACTGCTCATTTGTATGTAAATGTACTGTCTTTGTTCCTGAATTTGATCCTTAAGATCTGTTAATATGGAAGAGTAAGGGATGAAAACCATTCTTGAAATCGATCCAGACATATGCACACTGGTTAGTGCTGTGTGGCTAAATCATGATGTACATGGTGGGGATTATCTGAAAAAAAAAAATTCTATACTTGAGAAAGCCAAGCTGAATGCCTTGGGAGAGCAACGCACTGCATCCACGGTTGCTGAGGCTAGTGATCCTCCATGACTTCAATCATGTAAAGATTTATATTTGTTAGAAGGTTTCAGTGCCTAGAAAATCAAGTGGTAAATGCATGCATTTTAACAACTATACATTACAGTTTACCTCTGAATAAACATTACCCGAATGGAAATACTTTGTGGAAGGGGTTTGTTTTTTTTTTTTCTAACTTGTGTACAGGTGGTTTTTTTTGCTGCAGAAAATTGAGAGAAGGAAAGGAAGGGGAAAAAAAGAAAGGAAAAGAGACCCTCTTAGAGACCAAGATTTCAGCCAAACTTGCAAATAGCTATTTGCATATTTGAATCTTGTGGTGGCTCTATGGCTGAGTTCAGTTACCTGCAGCTTAGGCTCTCTCAACTCAGTCCCGATGCCATGCACTTCCACGCCACACTGAAATTGTCATTTAGAAACCCGGTGCCAAGGAAATGTACCTAAGTAAGTTTGCACACCTGGCTTGTGGGCTTTACATGACATTCTGTCCATACCTAAAATTGTATAGATTCAGGTCTGCTGTCACAGTTGCTCATTGTGTCATGAAAAAACAGTCCTGAATCTTTCTGTAGCAGGAAAAAATCAGGAAACAAAAATGAAGAAAACCAGAAATGTTTATTTGGAAAAAAAAGCATGGACATGAAATCAAGAAATTGAGAAGTAATGTTAGAATTAAGGCTGTTAGTCTTCCTTGGATCATCTTCTTCATATGTGTTATGGCTGTCTACTTGCAGAGATAGTATATTTCATAGGTTTGTTCTTTGGGACCTTTGCACTCAACAGGACATATTTTGAGTGATACAGCCAAAGAGAGAAAAGCAGATAGATCTGGGCTCCAGGCTGACTCTGATGGGTGCAGTGGTGTGCCTCTGGACCCTTTCTGCCCTGTTGGACAGGAGCTCTCTGGTGCCTGTGGGCAGAGCAGCCAGGAGCAGGTGTCCATGCCCGCAGTCCTGCTGCTCCAAGGCAGATTTTTCCACAGCCAGGGAATGTTGCATTCTTTCAGTTTAGCATTTTTTTCCCCCTGGAATTATGTAACTTTTATAAGTTGAATCTAATGTTCTTAAGTGAGATGTAGAGAGAGAGATTATTTGCAGTGAGTTTTGGATGCATTGGACAATTTTGTGTTACAACACAATATTAAAAATATATAATTAGGCAAATGACAAGAACTTTTAAAGAGCTGGCATTTTCTAATATTTGCATTATTATGTGTTGTCTTAAGCTTGCAGTCAACCTTCTTTTTGCTTAACCACACCTAATCTGTCTAATTAACAGATTTTTTTTTCATATCTTCCCATGCAGTACTTGCAGTAGTCAGTCTCTGGACATGCTTTTTTGCATAGAACTTCCATTTTGCTGATCTCTGTAATTTACATGGTTATTGGTCTGTAGCACTTGGTATAAAATTGAGAAAGGTCATCTGAAAATAATTGTCTTGAAGGAAGAAAGCATGCTATGTTTGTTTTATTTTTGGCTGGTGCACTTCATAGTCCGTTATCTCCTCCATTTGCGTGACTTGTTTCCCACTTAATTTCATCTTTTACCTCCTGGCAAACAGCAATATGCCTCAGCATAATGATGAGCAGCAGCAAAGGTAAAAACAAATATATTTATATTCTTCCCTGCCTTCCAAATTTAGAACTGAAAATAGAAACTAGTTAATGACTACTGTTCAGAAGAGTAACAAATAAACATGGTTTGGGGAAAAGACTGGATATACTTCAACACTTTTCTATATTATGCTTTTCTGTAGTATGGAAAGATTTTTGTGAAATAATTTAGGATTTCAAATAATAATGATGCTGACAATAAAAAGCAAGAGGATAATTAGCTGCTGAAAACAATGTGTAGCTTTCATTACACTGAAACTTCAGAGGCTCAACACTGAAATACGCTGAACTGTTTGCAGGATGAAATGTGTGACACAGAAAAGCAGCATAGTGCGTGCAGAGTATTTGGAGTCCATCATGGCTTGGAATAACATCTTTAAGGCACATATCCACCCACTGCTGTTTAATAATTCTGCCATCATTCTGCCTACTGTTCCTCCTCACTATTAAGTTAGCCCTCTAAATACTGCAGCACAATCCTGTGTTTCCATTGTCACTTGGGTGGTCAGATGCTAGAGGATGTTGCCCACAGAGGCAGCAGAGTGTCTATTCTTGAGCTACTCAAAACCTGACTGGACAGAGCCCTGAGCTGGAGCAGGGGCTTCAGCTGACCTTGCTCTGACCAGAAACAAGGTGATCTCCAGAGACCGCTTCCCACCTAAATTCTTTGATGGGGTAGCAAAGAGGGATAGCTTTTAGTAAGGAGTGCTGAAAGTGTTGGGTCATACGCAGGCTCTGACCTCAAGGGGAGCTGGGGTTATGTAAGGGCAGCTTAGAAAATGTTGGCAGATCATGGACATAGATTTTTTTTTAAAAAAATGTCTCCAGAACATCTGTAGAACTAGTAATGCTAGTAAGTAATCAAAGGCAGGATGGGTGTGACAAAGAATGTTATCAATAATAATGATCAGCTTACGTACAAACCTGATGTAATAAAGGGATTGATCAGATAAGTTAGCAAGTGCTTAAAGGTTTTGAAATTAAAGAATTGGTGCCAGGTTGTCCATGGCTGGAATTTTTCACATACCAGTCAGTGGTTTCATTCAAGTGAAAGGTGATCAAAGTGGTTGTTTTAGCATTGCCTTAACGATCTAACGTTGGGGTTGTTTCTTAGTTCTTTTTCTTTCCATTTCCCTTCTGGGAAGCCTGAGAGGCAGGATGGCAGCAGAGGCAAGCGGGACCTTTTGGCTGGTACCTTATGTTCCCCTGGCAGCCACATTCGGGCAACAGAGTGACGGTGGCAGCCGTCTCTGCAGGGCCACTGAGGGTCGAGGCCTGCCGGTCACAAAGGTGGCTGGGGGCACGAGCTGTGCCAGGGCTGCTGTCAGCACTTCTCCCCTCCCTCTGGAGGGCCATGAAGTCATGGGGCAGGAACTCTGAAGTTGGATTTTCTTCCAGGTTATTTCTTGACCAAGGGTGCACAGGCCTTTGAGTTTAGAACTGACCGTTGTAAGCATTCAGTCGTATCTTCTATACGCTAGGCCTTGGGGCATCTTTCAATTATTGTATTAATGAGCTTAGACATGGATTATCTGTTTTTAGGACCTTGATAGATTGGCTGTGGTTTAGCCTGGTAATTATCATTACTGTTACGCATCTCCTCCTAATTATTTTCTTGCCAGAATTTAACTTGTGATGGATCTTCGGGAGTGTATGTGGATGTTGAAACAAAATATTGAGGACAAACTATGGCAAAATACACATTTATGATTAAGTAATGGGTTAGAAAATGTTTTCAGGAAAATTAGGCCTCAGAGGTAGGTACATATTTCTGTAAGCCTTTAGTGTTTTTATCCTTGGTGATATAATTCCAAGGCCTGATCTTGAGTCGAGAGTGATGATGACAATCGTGACTGTGAGACAGGATGCAGTCTCCTGTACAGCAGTGCCAATTTAGTGGCTGGTTCCTGGCAAAAAGCAGGCTCCTCTCCCGCCTCCAATTATTTTCTCATTTTTTAAAAAATTGCTTCATTTATTTTTCATTTTTCTCCCATCTTAGCCCCTGGGGTTATGTGAGTGCTGGGAGAAAAGGCAGGACAGGAACACTTCCTTTCTGGAGCAGCCTTAAGTTAGATTGGCTCAGCAGTGTCATTCAGGTCTGTGGGACCGTAACGAACCCTCGGAACTAAGGATCTGACTAGGAACAATATAGTTTCATCTTGTAGCAAAGGTTTGAAAAATCTGTATTTTCTAAAATTTCCATTCAGATTAAGATGCTTCAGCTTTAAAATATTAATTTGACAATGCGGAATATTAGTGTTTTAGGGCATTGCTGTGGGAATACATTGTTAGTGTGGAACATGCAGAAACACCGAAGTCACAGGATTGACATTGGCATGTCCACGATTTGATAACACCTCCTGAATAATACATGTGATGGGTACAGGGCACTCACTCTTGTTGTGTGACTGACGGGGACATGAGGAGAGGAAAAAAGGTTAGGGCAGCACAACACCAGAAATGTGCTTCTGCCTCTTTGGCTTCCTGATCTTACACAGCAGGAATTGGAAGAAAAAGGAGGAAAAGTGGATGGTGCATTGTCATCTTTGTCTTACAAAGCGGTTAAAATTACAGTATGCTTCTACAGACACATGTACATTAGGGAATTTAGTAGCACCATCATGTTAAAGGCTGCTCTGTTACTAGGCTTTTTTCTGAGGAAGCTCTTGACCTGAGTTGGACCTTACTTTTGAAGATAATGTAGGAGAGAAGAAAGCAGTTTATTGCTTTTTTTTGTGTGTATATCCTGAAGTATTCCATATTTAAGAAAACTCTTAGAGATACTTAATCCTGTTTGTCCTTACTTTACTTATGGATTGTGCTGGAGAGTCAGGTAATTTGTGCTCTCTCAAACTTTCCTGAAAAGCAGAAATTGCATGAAACATTTAACGAAATAGCCTTTTTTTTTTTTTTTTTTGGAATATTGTCCAGCCTGTATTTGACTGTAGCCTATCAGAAACAAATAATGAAGAATGTTATACACTGAAGGAAAAAATACCTCCCCTTTTCACATCTTTAAAGTGTATGATGTTCATATATGGGTATATCTTTTATAGCGGCATAGAAGCCTTGGCAGTTCTGATATTAAAATCCATGGGATATTTTAACAATGGACACCACCACTCCGGCCCCCAGGAAAAGCCAAAATCAAACCCCGTGGTATTTGTGTGCATGAACATCAAACATGTGCTTATGTCTATGCTTATAATGGCACAGAGTGGCCATAGTGGTTTCCTTTGTGGTTGATTATATTTCTGAAAAAAGCCCTTCCACTCCAACACCAATATTTGAACGGGATAAAGCCTCATTCTCCTGAGTTTACTCAAGTCTGTAACTATGCGGAATCACAGAATAATCGAGTTTCAAGGGACCTCTGGAGATTGTCCAGTCCAACCCCTGTGCTCAAAGCAGTGTCAGCTGGGGCAGACCAGCACTGTGTCCAGTTGGATTTTGAGCATCTCCCAAGAATTGTGACTCCGCAACTTCCCTGAGTCCAGGTAGCACAGTGGGTGGTACAAAACATTGAATATGGGACTGGAAGCGAGATGAAGAGCCAAGTTTTATGATCCACGCTCCATGGAAGCATTTGAGCATATACTTCAGCCTTACTACAGTAAACACAGTTAGTGTTTGGGTTTAACTGCAGTACTGAGCTAGAGTCGTTAGTAATGTTTATTTACATTTAATGGTGCTTTTGTGATTCAGTTCAGTCACAGACATCAGATGGACAGTTGCCAGTTCTGCTGGCTTTTGTCAAGCCCTTTTATTTTCCTGCTGTCAGACAGGGCTGCAGTTGGCACCCAGGTACAACCAAGAAACTCTGTGGGCTTTGGTCAGTTTCATTACTCGTGACTAGGAATATGTTTTCATTTTTATTACTGTAATGCTACATAGAACTGTAGGATTTATGCTGTTTGCATATGTACAGGTATCATTTATTTAAAATGTGTACAGTAATTTTTTTTTTTTTATGTCATAAACCCTTTACATAAAGCCTTTGAAAAAGTAATAAGGCTGCAGCAGGCCTGTGCAATAATCTTGTCATCCTTAAATTATTTTTCTGAAGCACTGCCTCTCAAGCTGTCATGTGGGATACTTTAATCTCTTTTGCTGATGGCATTCACTGTGTCCGCTTCCAGGGCAGCCACAGGCAGACCTCTTTAGAAAAACAGATGAAGCAGTTTATATATAGCATTCCATTTATTCCTAATGAAATCAAATGGCCTTGTGGCCAGGACTTGGGTTAAAAAGAGCAGTTTATTGAGAACCTCTAAATAGGATAAAAAGAGTAACAAATGGTGCTGTATTCCCTGGCTAGTTGCCTTTTCAATATTACGTGGAAAATTTCCCTCTGAAATGGAAAGAACTCGCCACACCCTGTTTATGTAGAGGTGATTGAGTACTTCCTTGAAGATTTTATGAATAGTAAAAAAAAAAAGAAAGAAAGAAAGAAAGATATACCCCCTGTGGCATCGGATGTCAGAACTGGGACACCAGAGTAACTGTCATGTAATATTTATCAGGTTTCACAGTGTCCCTTCCTAAGCAGATATGTCTGACTAAATGTTATTTTTAATTGAGATGAAAGGACAATTAAAAAAAAATATTGCAATTCCATTGCAATTATGAATTTGGAGGGTAAACCTGAGACTTACTTGTGTAACTGCAGGGCCATGATTGATTCCCCATGGGCAGAGCTCTAAGTAGAAAGCATGCTTCATCTGTCAGTGCCTGCACAGTGCCCAGGTGTGTAAGATTAGACACATTTACACAAATACTGGTGTTGGAATGCTGCACTTACCAACTATAAACAGTGCTTTTCTGTGGAAAGACATTTAGGGTTAGGATTGCCCCTAGGTCATTAGCTGGAAGAGATGCTGAAGGTACATCAGTGTTTTTTGGTAGAATGATGCATGAAAATCAAACCTATGAAGTCCTCATCTATTCACCTCATTGAGTGTACTTTTATCTTGATAATGCAGCGTCAAAGTTTGTTTCTTGTAACTGTAATATTGGCACTCCCACAGAATTGTGTGCTGAAAAGGTTTCTTCTTCTGACAAGCTTCTATTATGATACAATTCTTAGAGTTCCCTTAGTTCTGTAATATGGCTTAATGGATAAAAATGGTAAAAAACCCTCTGAAACACAGTAATTTTACATCTCTGTAAATGTTTGTGCTGTTTTCAGCTGGGGTAGAGTTAATGTTGCTTCACAGAACTTGGTATGGGGCTGTGTTTTGGATTTGTGTTGAACAGAGGTGATAATATAGAGATACTTCTGTTGTTACAGAATAGGACTTACACAGAGCCAAAGCCTTTTCTGCTTTTCATGCTGCCACGCTGGCAAGGTTGGGGATAAATGGCAGTTTGGGAGGAGACACAACTGGAACATGTGCCCCAGACTGACCGAAGTGATGTTCCAGACCGTATGACATCGTGCTCAGTGTATAGAGTGGGGCGAAGAAGAAGGAAAGAGGGGATTTTGAAATGATGACGTTTGTCTTCCCAAGTCACAGTTATGTGTGATGTTGCCCTGCTCTGCTGGAGGCAGGTGAATCCCTCTGCCTGCCCATGGGAAGCAGTGAATCCTTGGTTTGCTTTACTTGTGTGCGTAGTTTTTGCTTTCCCTATTAAATTATCTTTACCTTCACCCACATGTTTTCTGCCTTTTACCCTTCCGGTTCTCCCCCTCTGCTGGCGGGGGAGTGTGTAGGCGGCTGCCTGGGCCTTGGTGGCTGGCTGGGGTTAAACCATGATGATGTTATATTCCATCTAATGTGTTTGTTGTCTGTCAGTCTTCCACTTTGCACCTGCCTCTATGCCTTTAAGCTAATTTCCTGGATAGGAATGCCTTTTCCCTGGATGCATTTCTTCATACATTTTTTCCAGGTCACCACTGATTTTCTACCTCTTCTTTCACTCTTTTCATCTCTTTCGATTTTTAGTACTTGGACCCTTAGATAATGTTAATCTTCAAGGGCCAGTTGATTGAGACTGTTGACTCAGATTTCAATCAGGCTTGAGAGAGCACTCTCTATGAATGTGTGCCTAACTGTAATAAGCATGTAAAAGAAAATTATATGAACTTCAGCATCTTTACAGTTGAAGTGGTGGTTGATATTTGAAAGCCACATTTTTAAAATGCTAAGAAAAATATGCATTCTTTAAAGTACTTGAATTTTCAGATTCTGGATGCTGAAGGAAACTTTTCATTGACCTAGCTGGGTGTTTTGGCAGTTATTGAAAGAAAGGAGTGTGTAGCAAACTGGTTTTTATTAGCTACCATGGGCAATCCACTTTTTAAAATGTTGTAATATCAGAATTTAGTGAAAAAAATTAGATGCAGAGATTTTATTTGATTTCAATAAGGTTTATCTTTTAAATTTGATGCAGTTTTGTGCTAACTTAGGTTTGGACACAAGCTTCCTAGCCTTTAACAGCCAAGGGCAGAAGTGGCCTTGGTTTCAAGAAGGAAACAAAAGTACGGAGAATAATAGAGCTCTTCTTTCAGCTGCTAGACACTGCTCTTCCACTTGTCCTCAGCTCTCCAGCCTCACTTTTCCAATGGTATTGCAAGTAGTATTTCTGAGATTTCATGTTCAGGATTACTTCTAAAAACTGAAGGAGACCAACTGCAGAGAGCAAAGCCTGCCCATATGTAAGCTCAGATTGTTCATCCCTTTCCTAGTCTATAAAGCTTTAGTTCTCTCATACATTGTTCTTCTTTGCTTGCCAACCAAGGAAGCCAGATACCAGTATGTACACTCTGTCATGTAGAAGATACAGGTAAATACACCCACCAACCTGTAGAGATGGGGCTGGAGCCTAAGGATGATTACTTCAGAATAATTGAATAAGATATTTTAGTGAAAACAAAAGGACTGCAGTTTCTATTTGTCCTTACTTTTCTTCCTAAACTTCCTAGAAGTGTGTTTGTAGGCAGCTGGTTCCAGGGAGTTTTATGACTCTCAGACTGTGCTCCTGGGCTGTGCTCAGCAGAGACCTCCATGTCCACATCCCACCATGTGGTTCATGCCCCATCGGTCACTTGGCCAGAGCCTGGCAGAGGCACTGCCATCCATCTGGGCCATTTATCAGCTTTGGCTGCAGTTGCTATTTTGGAGCTTTCAAACAGGCACAGATAACAAAAAGAAATTCTTTTGTAGTTAATCATATGGTGCTGAAAAGCAAGCAAACCACTGAAATCATTGCAAGAATCAAAATGTAGAGAAAGGAGAGGCGGGAGTACAGAAGTGGGAGAGACATACACCGATGAAAGAGATGAAGTGTCACAGATGTTAAATGGATGAATAAAGGTGAGGAAAACACACATGCTGTAGGAACTTGAATTTTAAATTAAAATCAGTTTATATTGTAATGTCAGGGTTATACTTTATAGCTGGAACAAGAACTCTGTCGTAAATCCAGATTAATGTGTTTGGCCTTGAAGAGATGGACTGAGGAATGACTCACTCTTCCTCAGAATTTATGTACTGTTATTGTTAATATAAGGACGCGTTGCCTGTTACACTCTTTGGAAATGAAGGTATTTTCCCAAGTATTTTGAATGCTGTATTTACATCCCTAACCATGTTTTCCAGGGTGGAGGTTTACACTGGCCCATGCTTTGAGCCACCTTCCTGGAATACCCTGGGAAATGTGTTGAAATATTGGTCGGCTAACTCCCTTCCCAGGCGTTCCTTTAACTTGCCTTATAGTTCACATTAAGTCAGGTTAAAGTAAAAACAAATGTGATTTTATTTATGAAGTTTCTTTGTACAGTACATAATATACCCCATAGACACACACACACAAAAAAAAAAAAAAACAAACAAAAAAAAAACCCAAACAATTGTCTGCCTGTTAGGTTGAATCAGGGTATTTATTCCTTCTAGCCTTTATGGAGTAGCTCACAGCTTGCTAGAAATTGATGTCCCCATGGCTGAGATGTTTTACAGGGAAATCTCTGGCCTTAGATGTAGATAGAGGTGGAGGAGAGTTAAGGTCAAATATAAACTGCTAGACTCCAACCATTTTTTGCTGTTTACTGGGGTTTCGTTTGTAGTTAAATCTTCTTTTCCTTCTCTCTCATTCTTACAGTTGTCTAGGGATTACTGATCCATAGTTTATTCAGTTATAGATGCCATCTGATCTGTTAAATAGGGTCACTTCTTTGAAATAGAAAGATCTCTTTGGCTAGATTTCCTGTAAGGCAGTAGGCTGCCTTTTTGGTCGATGATTTCATCTACTTGATTAAACTGTTACTAAAATTTTAATTTTGTTAATTAATGAAGAGAAAAACCATGGTTCTCATCTGCTAAGGAAACAGAAGAATCTCTGTACAGTGCCTTTTCATGCTCTGGACCTCATGAGCATTCAGTTCAGCACCTTCATACAGTTACATAAACCAAGACTGAAGTAGGTATTGCTGACTCTTGAATTAGTCTACATGTGACTCTCTACAGACCACTTAGGGGTAAAAAAGGGCTTGAGATAGCTGTCTTTTTTTTTTTTTTTTTTTCTTTTTCCCTCCTTAAAACTGTTTCTTTCTTTTTCCCTTGCTTCTTTTCCTGGAAGTCATTGATCTGAGTCTTTTGCTTCTCATGCGATGAAAAGTCGCTGTCCCATTGTAGGCAAAGTTTCTCAGTCTGATGTTGGACATTTTCTGATATATTGATGAGTAATTTCTGACTGTATTAACATATGGCCAGAGCAGTGAGTCATGCCCTTTCCTATAGTAAGCTTTGGTAATTAAGGGTGCCAGGTTTAATTTTATGGACTGAAAACTATTAGAACACCACAGTTGGTTTCCAGGGGCCTTGTAGGAGACATTGCATGAAAAATCTGGTGTCTTTGCACAGCTGCATGATTGATTTCAGTAGGTTTGCCCTTTGCACTTTGAAGGGAGTAATTCTCATGTTACTATTTTTAATCCTGTACAAATCTTTTGATTTGCTGTTGCCTTAACTTTTGTAGAGCTAATTAAGATTCCTTCTTTCAAGAAATCATAATAATAATTGGGGGAAAAAAAAGGCCTGAAAAATGTATTGCCATCCTGAGCGATAAATGCACTATGGAAATGTGAAGTGTCATGCATAGATCTGTAATCCTTCCGGGACAGCATTAGTCTTTGATGGGATCATTCAGTGGAACTGCAGTGTGAACAGCTCTTATAAATTTAAGATGGTGAGATTTTAAAATAGATTTTAAAACGGAATAGAGTTTGTTGTAACTGTTCTGACTGAAATGCTAAATTCTTATTACCAGGTTTGTTTTTACATCTATTGTCTTTCTTTAGCAAGCTTTAGAGAAGTCCCATCTCCTGATGTTTCTTAGGTGTTTGGACGACTGCATTATGTGTTTATGTGTTGATATGCTCCCTGTATTTGTCTTGTCATTTGGTGCTAGCTTGAAGGAAAACAGGAGCATGCATGAACCTTTGCTGAATGTGTCTTTGCTCTTCTGCTCAAAATCGGTGTGGAGAGAGTGGGTGTTGATGAGGGAAAGCAGCTGCTGCTCTTGCTGTTCCCTTAGGAGGTATTCTGTGTTCCTTACAGTGATGCTGAAGTCAGGCAGGACTTCCACAGGTCAGCAAGGTTTCTCCTCTTTGAACTTGATTGTAGCCTGTCCTATAATAACCCCAGTGCACTGTCTTGTTAGTCATGGCAGCTTTGCTGAGGGTATTTTTGGTACCTGAAAAAAACAACTCCAAACTTGAATGATTGCTGGATTTTTTTTAGGCATACTGTTGGATGACCTCTAATGGCTCAGGCGAGAAAACACCGATATGTTTATTTGCTTAATTTTGGAAAAGAATCCAGCATTGTTTTAATTTCCATTGTGTCAATCCCAGGCCCCTCTACTGACTTCATCCATGTATTGGGGTTTTCTGTACGTAACTTTTTTTCCCGGGAGTTTCTGAGAGCAAAATGCAGCCTCTAATTTAACACCAGAAAGATGCTTCTGAAGTATTGTCATTAAAAGTAATTCACTTGCACTGGACTGTTAAATTGAGACCTCTATTTGGCATAGCTTTAGTTTTTGATCTACAACCAGCAAATGCTGGGAGTTACTTAATAGTTACGCAAAAAGCAAAGAATAAATCAACAGCTGAATAATGTCCTCCTTTAATTACTTTTTGCTCTCATTTTATATTTAATTTTACATCAAATGAAGTGTTCCTTAGAGTAAATCAGATGTTGATTAGTTGAATGGATTATTCGTGGTGGAAAAAAGTTTAATTGAAACGAAATCTAACATCTTTGCACATATGTGAACAAATCTAAGCAATATTTTTTTCCATCTAATTTGCTTTTTGTTGACTTACAGCAGGAATATCACAGTTCACAGGGTAGTTTTCGTCACGTATGTTGTTACTAACTTCTCACCTGAGAATAAAATTTTCTTATTTTGGTATACAGTGTTTTTACATTGGCTGCTTACTAGAGAGGAGCTGCTGGGGAAGAATGTGAGCAGGATTCAAAGCATCTGATTTCTTGGTGCTTGGCAGGAAGAGAGCCTAGAAAAGAGTAGAGTAGGTAATGTAACTGCATAGGATACTTAACCTGCATTGGGAGCATTATACTGATTTTTTTCAAAAGTGTTTCTTTCTCTCCAGCAAATTTTTGCCAGAAAATGAGGGTCCTTGCCTCTTCTTCTCAAGTTGTAGCTGTTAAGCTGTCAGGAAAGCAAAGCAAAGTAATTTTAATTTCAGAAGATTTTATTGTTAGGTGGTTTTAAAATTACTCTGTCTAAAGATGAATAGTTGTACAGTTACAGTGAATAAACCAGATACTGCCATGGAAACTTTACTGGATATAATATAGAAAGATCTGCTTTGGTAGGGTTGCATTTAGCTTGGAAAATCCATATTGTGAGTTTTCTGTGCAGAGGATGTATTTCAGGATCAAAGCAGACATGCGGTTGTTAGGTATAGTGTGTGAATCACAGAGAGGAGTGGGTGCAGCAGACATGTCCTCTGCTGCTCCTCAAAGTACAGGTTGAGTTAACAACATAGATTTTGCTTGGAGGGGATTTTTATCTTCATGTCCTGAGTGAACCAGCAAAGTACTCTCATAGTTCAAAGGCTTGCGTGTTACAGAGGTGGTCTGACACCTCTTGTTAGACACTGTGTTTTACAGTGCCTACAGGTTTGTCAGCTGGGACTTCTTGGGCTGAAATTTTTATTACTTGTTTGTCTGGTTTCGAGATGATACTCTCTTTTTCTTTGAATTCGTCTGTTATCTCTGTATCAAGGAGTAGGGATTTCTGTCTCCATGTTCCCCAGATCTGCTTTTAGATCAATTTGTATAACTCCTTGAAATCTGAGGGAAGAAATTTAAATTTTAGCAGCTAAATATTTTCCTGTGCTGGTCAAACTGTACATGCATTCATCCCACAAAGTGACTCAGTGCCGTGGTATCTGATGCTCCAGGGATGGGGTTGGACTTTTTCTGCATCAGCTGCTTCTGCATTGAAACAACCAAGTTGAGGGTGAATGTAGGGAAAACAGAGAGCAGGTGAAATGAAAGTGATGTGTACAATTTGAAGGCAGGAATGGTTGGGAGGGGGACAGCAGAGTTCATGAGGAAGGGCTGTGGTTGGAGAAGACAAGTGTATCTGCCTGGGAAAGGAGACTGGAAGGTGAGGAAAGGCATTGCTGAAGTGGGAAGTGGAAAGCCCATCAAGGAGACTGGGAGTGGGAACTGTCAAGGGGGAAAGAGAGGAAATGGTTGAGGAATGGTGCTTCACAAGGAGATGAGGAAGGAGAGGAGGGGAGACTAGAATGAGGTTATACAAAGATTTGGTGGTGGGGAAGAGATAGGATGAGTTTGGATTGACAGGGCCTAAGGAGATTTAAGCACGCTATGAAAAGGAAAACAGTGTTAATCACCATGGCCTGCCATTGCCATGATAAGCCCTGCATTCATGAGTCTCTTGTCAGTAAATATCTGTGAAGGCTGCCAGTAAAATCTCCCAGTGCTGTGCCAAGGTGGGGATCTGGGATGCAGCAGGCCAGTAACATGCGGTGTTAAAAAATGGAAGAATTTAGGTAGTTCTTCTGACTCAGTGCAACACAGAAGAACCTGAAAATACCAGCAGAATTGTGACCACTTTATCCACTTGATCCACTTGGTGCTATTTGAAGGCCAGCATTTGACCTCAGCTGTGTCAGATCCTCCTTATTCTCACTGTATAGTTAATGTAGGAACCTGCCCCCCTCTTGGAGACGCTAGTGGTTTGGGACTCCAGATACACAGGTTTAATCCCAAACTGGCCACTCACAGGCTGTGCGATCTTGGACTAGCTAATTCACCAGAATGTGCTTTATTTTCCCCATCAATAATTTGGGGGTAATAATTTCTAACCAGCCTCTGTAGAGGCCATTGAGCTCCACGAATGCCACAGTTCACGGAAGAGCTGAGAAGTGCTGGTTGTGCTATTAATGACAGTTTCTTTCTGTCTGACTGGTGACTGTTTCCTTTTCTCTTTGGACCATTGTGTGACTGTATTAGGACAGAAATTGAGAAGAAAGAAAGGAACTGCTGGGGATAATAGGTATGGTGTAACAGGGACAGCTTTCTGTCTTATTATCCAGACTCACTGCTCAGCCAAAACTGGATGCATTTGTGTCTGCAGGCTGGACTGACTCAGACTTCGTAGGGAGTCATTTCAAAGACATACAGACCTCCCTAATGACACTTAGTTTATATAAAATCATTCTAAAGAATCTGGGTTTATTAAGTAATTGTGAGCAAGTTGGACCCTGGCACCGAGTACTCGTTTTGTAGCTGTTGGGATAGTGCTGCCTGTGCTGTGATCTTTGGGCTGCGGGATCAGGCAGCACCACAGGAACATGGAAGGGTGAGAGACAGGACTAGGAAGGGGGAAACTGTAGAACAGCACATTTATTGTCGTACATTGTTATATGAATGTTTTAAGAGCTCTATGCAGCTGCCAATCTTTGAACAAGAGAGCTTTTTTGTTTCCTGTTTATTCTTGCTCTTCTTACTACTTGCAGCCCTCTTCGAGCAGAGAAAGCACCTTATTGCTGTACTGTAAAGGACTCAGATGCTGATTTATGGTGTATATCTGTATGTATGAATTTGGATTTGAATTCAAATGAGAATCTGTGTCACTGTCATAGGTATCTAGCATTGAGAAGCAATTGCCTTTCAGTGGTTATGTGCTATATTTAGTACAATTCTTATGAATATTTTCAACCCTTGTCATTCTGTCAGAGTTGTCATTGAGGAACATGCTCAGGTCAGAAAGCTTTTGGTATGTCTTACTGTTGGAGGAGAAGATGAGACCGTATGTGGCATAGAGATCAAGAAAATGTCTCATTTGCTACCAGTTTTTGAAGTAGCAATCAGCGCATTGCTGCATTCACAGGAATCTGTGAAGATTGTCAGGCTCAAAAGGTAGTTGGCTGAGAAAGTGCAGACTTAATTCTATTAAGGTCTTGCAGTAACACCACTTCTTCTGTTTGATTAGCATCTTTTCCCTCTTTCCTGTTCGATTAGCATCTTTTCCCTCTTTCCTGTTCTTTTTGATTGTTGTTTTTGTTCATGAAGTTTAGTGGCTTTCTACAAGAGCATGTAGTGATAGGACAAGGGGGAACGGCTTTAAACTGAAAGAGGGTAGTTTAGATTAGATAGTAGGAAGAAATTCTTTACTGTGAGGGTGGTGAGGCACTGGAACAGGTCGCCCAGGAGAGCTGTGGATACCCCATCTCTGGAAGTGTTCAAGGCCAGTGTTAAGGATGCTGCTCTGTGACCTGGTCTAGTGCAAGGTGTCCCTGGCCATGGCAGGGGGTTGGAACTAGGTGGTCTTCAAGTTTTCTTCCAATCTCCAACCACTCTATAATTCTATGATTTTCTGTTCATGAGAGTGAGCCCTGCAGGAAGCCAGCAGATGGTAGACTGGCTCTACAGCCCAGTATCTGTGCTGCTGCTGCTTTGCTCCCAGAAGTTTCTGCAACTTTGGTCCTCAAACAAGCCTCCAAACCCTTCTGGGAAGTTGGTACAAGAGCAGATTAAAGTGCTTAGATGTTCTTTTTGGGAACAAGCCCAATTCAGCTGGTTTTGAAGATCCAGATGCTTGTGAACTTTAGAGGCTGATATCTTTCTCAACGGCAGTATTTCTTTTAACCTCTTTCTTTAGTTGTTTCTGTCCTAGCTCTTCCTCTGTCCCCATTAGGTAACAGAAGCCAAAACTTGGATAAAAGTATTTTGACATTCTTTTGCCTCAAATCTGTGTGAAAAGGTACAGATGCTTTTTTTTTTTCAGGGAAACTTTCAAAAACATTATATTGGAAATACATTAAGTGAATATATATTTTATGTTGCATTTCCATGTAGTGTAGCATTACCTTGAGAGAGCTCTTGTCTTTGTGCCATATGACCCAGGTTCTTCCTTACAAGCCTGGATCTGGGGCTGAACCCCGTTCTTACAGTGTGCCTGTGGTTATGCTTAGGAGTCTTAAAATCCTCCTTGGTCCCTGGCAAGTTGATGTCCTTGATTTTATCATATTTACTTTTTGTCGTAATGTTTGCCTTTATGCACTGCAGGTTGAAAAAAGTCCCTTAAACTACTCCAGATTGTTCAGTCCAGTACTGTAGAGAGGTCTTCCTTCTACACTGACCTTTCATTAGAAAAACTTTTTTTTTAATCACCTCCTGTCATCTGTTTTCAGAAGAGTGTAGCTGTAATTTCTCAATGCTCTTCGTTCATCTCGTTGAGAATTTCTGTCCTAGAATAAGTACCTCCAATGTCTGCCATTATCAGTCATGAAATAGTTGACTCATTGACAAAATACAGTACTGTAATTTGTGGTTAATATCATGCAGTGGTGATACAAAGTGGACACCAAAAAGTAGTTAGTGTATGATTCAGGAATAGAGAGTGTAATTAGAAAAGATGATTTAGCTGCACTGGATATTTTTTTTTTTTTTTTAGCAAGAGAATTAAAAAAAATCAAGAAGGTTAATGACGTAATCTTAGTCCGTGGTCCATGGGAGCCTTTTCATCTTTCTTTCTGTTGTTAAGAGTAGCATTGCTGTGTCTTTAGTGTAGTGACTGTAGATTTAAATTTTAAAAAGCGAGGTTTGTCAGTTTTACCCTTATTTCTGGAGCTTTGTTCTCATTTTGCTGGATTGTGATAAAAATGAGAATTACTTAAATCCTACATCCAGAGAGTCAGGCTTTGGACTCAGAGACCAGAAATGGCTTAAAAGTATTATGGAGACTTCAAACGCTTGGGCTGTATGAGCAGGGATGAGTCTCAAATGAGAGCTTTGTTAAATAGTAAGAGTATGCACAGCTTGAGTCTCAGAGCAGTGTGGATTTATCTCACAAAAAAAACCAAAAAAAACCAAAAAAAACAACACCACCAATTGGGAAGAAAATCTCTTTACTGTGGATGAATTATCATATCCTCTAGATTTTGGCTACCTGCTGAGAGGGTAAGTTAGCCTGGATCACATAGCTGCCCAAAAAGAACAGGGTTTAGGATCTGTTTGTGGAGTATATATATTTCTGGCCTTCAATCTTTTTTAATTCACTTCACATTAGAGTTGTGCATTATTTATAGTGAGTGTGGGAGATGGAAAGAGTACTGTGGTAGAAAGAAAAATAAACCTTTCAATCATGAATTCTGTTTTTGGCTGTGATGCCAGTTTGGGGCAAGATGCCAATAATTTTGCACCCAAAATAGAAGTGCTAAAATCCCCCAAAATTCACCAGTCTCACTCATGATCTGAATATTTTCTCAGATTATAGTTAAGAAGCAAAGCACAGTCTTGAGGCATGCATCAACCTCATGATGAGAAGAGCAGGTCATCCTCTTTTAACTCGTGTCCTCCTGCTGCCTTTAATGGCCAGAGAGGACCTCTGTGTTCAGGGGTAGTAAAAAAACCCCTCAGCTTCTCATGTTTTGTTCTCCAGTGCTTGGTGCTCCAGCCTGGGCCATACATCATCACAGGCTTCCTCTTGGCTTGGGCCAGGTGTGCCAAGAGCTCCCTCAGAAGCCACCCAGGTTTTGGAGCTCTGTAGGACGGTAGCCTGCCTTTGGCTCTGGGGTTTAACAACACAGGTGAAACTCAGTGTAGAAGTTGAGCAGTGTTGGGCACAAGAGGCCACAGCCATCAGATGAACATGCTCTACTGCACAGCCAGGCTGCCTCTGTCCCTGCTGTGCTGTCAAAGGGGCATGGATACACTTCCATGGACAGCCTTGTGGTATCACAGCTTATTCAAGAAGCTTATTTTCCTACACCTTTATACTTGTGAGGCGTTCTTCCTGCAGTCTGATATGTGGTGTGGCCACTCACACAACTGCAGTGGCACAACTGAAGGGACAGTAAGATGGGAACCAGCTGTGGGAACAAGCAGCTAAAATGAGAATTTTGCTCACTGAAGAAAATTTATACAGCAGCTCCCCCTGAGTCTCCCACAAAGAGTAATGCTTAGAAGAGTTCTCTCAACCAACCTGAGAGGGTTTGTATAGCCCTAAGCGCTGCATTAGCACTGTTGAACAGTGCCAACTTTTTGTTCAAAGTAAGCATCAAGTCATGCCATTTCTTGTATTTCTTGTTTCAGTTACAGCTGAACTGTTCATTCTGTTTAGTCCTACGGTAAGAATTACTTGAAGAGTTGTTTAGAAAACAGGAGGATTGCATACTGCGACTGTCAACTCAGGTTACTTGTAAGGGAAGGCAATGCTCTGTGTTGTTAAAGCCAGTCAAATGTTATTTATTTTGGGCCTCAATACAGAATAGCGCAATAAACCCCTGTTCAGCCTAGGTAACAGAGAACATGAAGGCATGCTTGAGAAGAACAAAAGGATCAAACAACATGGGCAGGTTTTTGGTTTGTTGTTTGGTTTTTTGGAGGTTTGTTTTGGTTTTTGAGTTGTTTTTTTTTGTATATGTTGTACTTTTAACATACTTTACTTGTTCTTCTGTGGCTTCTTCAGACACTGCAAGGGGGCACTTTCCATGTTTGAAGTATCATACCTTTAGACATTATATAGCTGTGATGAGTAGTGCAAAGAGTAAGACACAGTGATTCAGCCTGAATCTCTTGTAGAGCTATTATCTCTCCTTATCTCATAAGAAAAGTTGAGACTGGGTCTATAGGATAAGGGAGATAAGGTCTATGGGAGACAGACCTCCTCAATAATCTCATTATTTTCTTAGTTTTCTTAGTTAATGTCTATAGTGTTCATTTACACAAGCATTCAAAAGTCATCTCAGACCCAAAATTTTCAAATTTAAACTTAAAAATATTAAACTTTTCCAGCTTCTTTTCTGTTAAACTGTTATTATTTGTTATTCTACTCTTGAATTAAAATACTTAGCATTAAAATATTTGAATTTTTTTGTGTGTTAAACTATAAATGAGATTACTTTGTAACCTTCTGGTGTGTGTTGAAATCTAACAAACAGGGAGAAAGTTACAGTAAAAGTGTTCCCTTACCCAGGTTTTAACTCCAGGAGCATTTTTCCCTGTAGTCCTTCAAGTGAGAGAAGCAGGAAAGGGAGAATCTATTCTTCCATCCAGAGTAGATCTTGGGCAGTTCCTCTGCCCTGAAGTCCTGCAGCTGGGATCCAGTAACTTGATGGTTTTTTGTGTGCACCTTGCCTGGAGAGAAGAAAAACACTGTCTTCAGAAATTGCTTAGCTCTGGGACTCTCAAAGGGAAGTAAGCCCATAAGGTATTCCTACTGCACATAAAAATGAACCCCAGAAAGCCAAAATGCTGGCAGTGGAGCACACAGCTGAAGGAAAAAAAGAGGAATAAATAGCAGAATGTGCTTTAAATGAAAAAGAAGCTGGAAGTTGGTGAGAAAACTGATGGGCCTGCTGGGTGGATTGCTGTGCACAGGGGGAGCAGTTCAAGAAAGCAGAATATTGCAGAAATGTTAAATTATTTATTAGCACAAATCGTCACCGTAGATTTGTGTCCACATTTATTGAGAGCTTAAGTATGAGGTGGCTGAGGTATTGGACGAAATATATACAGTCTTATTAGAAATAGCATAGTAAGAATGTGGAACTATAAATGTGTTAGAAGTCTCTAGGAAGCATCTAGAGAATTACATCCCAGTAAGCTTATACTGGTAGTTGGCAAATTAGCTGAAATAATAATTACTGACAGGTCATAATTCATAGCTTGCAGCTGTTGAGATTGCACAGAAGGAAATGTTGCCAGACTGACAGGGAGAAAGGTGTTTTGGAATATGGAAAATCGTTTGATTCAAATCATGAAAGCTTTTAGAAAGTTTTGTTGTCCTTCGCAGGTGGTTATTCAGAAACATGGTATGACTAAGATGGCTCCAAACCTGTATTGAACATAGAAGCAAAAGGTGCATTACCCACTTAGATCTGTTAACAGTGGTATGTTGATAGATCCCCACTTTAAACATGTTCTCAGAAGCATGAAACAGCACTGTTGTACCATTTTGTCTGCCCCATTAGCCCTGCTGAAAGGCAGAATTGGGAATTACTTAAATGGTGTCTGATCCCTGAGCATGGAGAGCTGTGAGGCTGCCAGTCCTACACCCTCCTTGGAGAGCTCCACTTAGGAAGGAGCTGGACCTGAGAATAGCAAGCCCTTTTTCGGTATGTGGATGACTTGAAAAATAATAGTAATAGAAAAAATCCAAGTAATTTTGAAAACATGTCGTTAAGAATGGCCATTAAGAATAGGAAAAGTAATAAAGAACAGCATGGAGAATGTTACCAGAAGTAAAAGCCAATATATCAAGAACGCCCTTGTCTCACCTCAAAATAGCATTCAGGAGTTAGTGGGAGTTCTGGGAACACAAGATGAAGCTGAAAAAGAATTGGGGAAGTCTCAGTCGTGGAGTGTAACTGAAGAAAATTGTGACTGTTTACCTTAGAAAGCAGATGAGTCAGAGAAGAGGCGAGCTAAAACTGTATAAACCAGCAAATGGTAATGAGAAGGTAGATTGGGGTAAGTTTCTGTTTGATTGTCTTAGAGCACTAAAGTGAGTGACTATTTAAATAAAATCAGAAGGTTGCAAATTCCAAAACTGATAAAAGGAAATTTTTGTTCAGATCGGTGATTAACATGTGAAAGTCACTACAGCAGTAAGCTGTTGGGCTGAAGAATTCAACAAGGTTTTTAAAAGGTTATTTTAATGGATATCAGAAATCTTTACAGCTGCTACAATCCATGTTGGCCAGTTTTGGAGGGAATATTAGACTTAAGTTTTTAAGACTAGCTACCAGGGATATCTTCATATTCTGTTGCTGGTTGTTCCTTCTTAACATAAAGTGTTAGGTTAGTGATATCATTCATTAATAATTGTATGCAAGGTGTGAAATTACTTCTGATTCTCAGTAACAAGCTAGAGAGAACCCCTGTGTGGGTGGTGCCTGAATTCAGAGGGGCTTGGTCTCTTTACAGGCATTGAAACAGAGTAACCCAGGTAAGGGTTTTTCCCAGCATCTCTTGAAGCAAGCAAGATCTATGGCTAAACAGATGCATTCAGGGATGGGATTCCATAAATGTGATGAGGTCAGGAACTGATGTGATTTTAAATTTGGGTAGAAGGTGTTGAGTTGCCTTTTTTTTTTTTTTTTGGTCGTATGTGCATTACACGTGTGAGTAAAATATCTTTGTCTCTTAAAAAGGCCCTAAAGCAAGAGAGCTTTCTGCATTTGTGTTCTGGGGTTCGTTTCACTTACAGTGACTGGAAGGCATGATGTAAGGAGCTGTTGTCTTCGCCTGAAGCCTTCCGTTAAACTGTTAAAAGAAATAATCAAACCTAAGCTAAGAAAATTATTGGTTTTGTTTGCCTCCAGAAGTGCATCTCGTTAGGGCAGTTCTAGTGCTCATGGTTTTCATGGATATGCATGTGAGTATGTGATACGTATGTGAGTACATAGTGATGAACAGCTCATTTTTGTCCTTCTTTATTTCTGTCAAGATTTTGGTTGGATTAAATTCTATTTGTCTATATATGAATTTGACACTTGCAAGACATCAGCAGTCAGTTCATGTTGTCCTGCCATTTTACCTGACAGTAACCTCCCCAGGCACAGTACCTGCAGTCTTACATTCACCTCAGGGGTGGTGTAATTATTCTCTTGAGTTGTGCTTCTTTATAGGTGACGTGATATTTTAGGATAATTCAAAATATTCTGAAAAATAATTAATGATGTTGTATATAGATTTCAAAGGTATGAGTTAGATATTTGAAAATACCTTGGAAATCAAATCCTCCTGCGAAGGGAAAGCTATATATGCAAAAAAGGAAACTAATTTCTGCTTAATTACCAGAAGATAAGGTAGTTCCAAAATGTTAATGGAAAATGCTGATATTTGGCCTTCAAATGGCAAGCATAATGCAAATCTGCTGGTTGGAATCAGTGAAATGGTATGGAAAAAACCCTCCCTACTTGAGAGTTTGGGGAAATCAATGCCTAATAAATTGTGCATATGCCTATGCAGTAATAACAACAGAATTTTAGAAACATTAAGAAGGCTGGCATGATTTCTGTTAAAACAGCATTAACTAACTGTGGGTCATAAATGCAAATAAGATTATTAACTCTAGATGACTTGCTTATGGTTACAGTATCTCAGATATTGGGTTTTCACGGTATTAACAACAGACTCTCCAGTGCAGGAGTCCACATCACATGGTTTTATTTTTAGTACTGATAAATCTAATATTTCAAGATCACACGAAGCTGGCCACTGAAGGTTTCTCAGTGGCTGCCTCTCCTGCACTCCCTCACTCTGCAGGGAGACACTGCCCAGGGCTCCCTGAATCGTACTCGATCCCACTTAACAGAGGTGTCACCTTTGGCAAATAGCACGTTAGGAGCAAAATCATTCTTCTGACACTGAGTTTGGGATCTGGTGATTCATGCAGTGTCAGGATGGTTGGGAACATGGCTGAAGGCCAGGTAGGATGCCCTGCCATGGCTCGTACCAAGCAGCGGTCAGGTGTGAGCTCCATGAATACTTGGGCACAACATTTCTGTTGGTATTTTCTACAGGAATGTGGAAACTTTGAAAGAATTACTTTGTAGAAATGATGGCAAAGTGGGATGTAACTGCAAGGATGTGGTTGGTGTTGACATGGAGGTTTGCTGAAAGACTTCTGGCTGGTGGGCTGGGATGGTGGGCAAAGCAGGAGGCAATGGTTGCCATGAGCTGCATATCCAGATACCAGCTGAAGCTCTGGGATGGTGGATGATGGAGGAAGCTAGTAGGTGAGAGCTGTGGCCATGGGATCTCTGTGCTCCACTATTTAGGGATGCTTAGCTGGAGCCTTCTCAGCTCAGCTTCATCTCCTGCCCTGTGCTAGCTGAACTTGCTCATGAGTCAGCTTTCTGGGGCTCCTTCACTCCTGCACCTAGACTTTGAGGTACTTGATGGTCCCTGTAGTATCCTTGTGTCCAGCACAGAGTACCCTTCGGTACTGCATAAAGAACTTGGTGAAAATCACTCTCTGTTGGATCTAGGGTCCCAGTGTTTATTCCGTGCTTTTGATCTGTGGCCCTGGCACTTCATCTCCCTGAATTTGGAGAGAGGAAGACTGCCTGATTTCTCTGTTATGATGTGATGCACTCAGAACCACCCATACAATTAATCTTCCTCCCAAGACCACTAGCTGTTTGATATGGGCAAACAATTTCCAAGTAGAGTTGTTTGATCATCGTGCTAGTGTTGTCACTGCTCTAACTATTAAAGGTTTCTGAGAAAGTTGATGTTTCCTGGGCTGTTTCACTCTTTGCTTTGTAGGAAATGTTGTGCTCTGGAAATGTAAGCAGACTAACTGTTCAAAGTGTAACAAGAGCACACACAGAGCAAAACTTACTGGAATGACTGATTGCTTGCAGACATGACAATAGCTGGCAGACAATCTAGGCAGCCATCCCCGATACTGCCAGACTACAGACAGGCACAAAAATGTGATTTAATCATAGTTACGGAAAGGCACAGATCATTCCTCTTTACCCTCCTGCATAGAATAGGAATGTTCTATATGCTCTATAGAATAGGACCTTATCACATACTTACCCTGAAGTGATAGGTCTTTAGTCCATATATGTGCAACACTTCAGCACTGAAATGAGCATTAAAGTGATACCATTCTGTAAAAACATTAGAAAATTAAAGTAATTTATGTTCATTAATAAACCAGTTATTTTTCTTAACTCTCAGTTAATGAATAAGAAAACAATGTCTTAATAACAGAACCACTGAACTGCAATAGCCATGTCAGTTAAAAAAATTCCCTGCTATATACCTTTTCACAATATGTGAAAATTTGTATGAAGTGTTTCCAAAGATTGGCTTCATTCCACCTTTTCTTTTAGAAGACTGTTCAACTATTCCTTTCATTGCTGAAAGCTTTACTTGATATTTAACCTAAAATACAGTTTCCTGAATATCATCCTATTTCTTACAGTAACATGTAATAATATTGTGCCTTCCTTGTTTTTCATGTCATTCCAATACTTGCTGACCCTTAGTATGACTACTTTGCCAGTATGCATTCTTTTATTTTATTATTTGCCTCTAATATAATATCTCAAAACTTGGATTGCTTTCCATGTAAAAATCTTTTAAGATGGATAAAACTTACTTTAAAATCTGTAAATCATAAAGAAATGAAAATCATGCATAGAATGAAGGCAAATATTTTCTCCAGCCCTGTCTGAAGTAATGCTGTGGATGCCTGATAAGGGGTCAGTATTTTCTGCTTTTGAGTTTGAATTCATTGGACTGTGACAGTCAGAGACCTGCTGGCAGTGCTCTCCCTAAAGGACCCCGGGATTCCTTTGGCCTTCTTGGCCACCAGGACCCACTGCTGGCTCATGGACATCTTCTTGTCCACGAAGACACCCAGGTCCTTCTCTGCAGAGCTGCTTCCCAGCAGGTCAGCCTCTAGCCTGTCCCGGTGCCTGGAGTTATTCTTCCTCAGGGGCAGGACCTTGCATTTGCCTTTGCTGAACTTCAGACAGTTCCTCTCTGCCCCTTTCCAGCCCACAAAGGCCCTTCTGAAGAGCTGCACAGACCTCTGGGGTATCAACCACTTCTCCCAGCTTTGTGTCATCAGCAGACTCTCCAAGGAGGCATCTGTCCCTTTGACCAAGTCACTGATGAACAAGTTAAACAACATTGGTCCCAGTATTGAACCTTGGGGGATACCACTAGCAACAAGCCTCCAACTAGTCCCTCTGCCACTAATTATGACCCTAACAATGTATTTTAAACATTGAATATTCCATATGCCCATTAACATGCAAGTGACTTGAGATAGAAAACATCTGCCCATTTTGCCTGGTGAAATTTTCTTGAGGATTTTACTGAGAGATAAAAAAAGAACAGAAATGTTTGTACTTACTGATTTTCCTCTCTCTTTTTTGGGGGTGAAGCAAAGGATAAACTAGACTATAAAAATTACAGTGATGCAGTGCGTATAAACTAGCTGGCTCATGCTCTTGGATACAGATCCGACAACTTCCATCTCTGGTCTGTAGTTCATATACTGGTTGGGTTGGCTATGGTTGAATATTGTTGCTCGTTGGTCTCTGCAGGTCAGTTTTACCTCAGTTCCTTGAAAACTGCTTTCTGAACCACTGGTAATCAGTACATTTTTTAATATTTGCATTAGATAAGGTGTAATATTGTCCTTAGCTAGATGTGTGTCACTTATCACCCTTACTGCCAGCAATCTGATAGTTCCATGGTGACCTTTATATCCCATTGGAGTGCCCAGGGATTACGTTCCCCTTTTCAGGCTCATGCAGTCATTTTACAGTTCTGTAGAGCAAACCTTCCCTGAAGAGCTTTCCTAGCCTGGTTTTTGCTTTGTCTTCAAGCCTAAAAACTCCAAAGGCTGTACTTGATCATAAGATGTGCAGTTCCAGCAACATGGGGGTCAATTTTAGTTGAGACTTCTGTGTGCCACAGTGGTAAAAAACAATAGCAGTGATTTGTGCTTTTTTGCCTGTTACTATCCTTCTGTCCGAGTAACTAATTCAACCCTGTATTTATAGCTCCCTTGAGTTCTCTGAAAAGTCAGGCAAGTGAAATTATTGGTCACTTGGCCCACTGCATCATGATACGCTTTTATTTCATGGAGAAATAGCAAATGTAAATAAAACTTCTTAAGAGAGGTTTGCTCTGCAAACAGTCTGTGCAGAATTGCAGGCCAGCCAAAGCAAGGATAGCATTTTCAAAATCTGCTGTTTGGCATTTCCTAGAGTATGGCATTTCTTTATCTGGTGTTCTCATTGTCAGAAGTTTGTATCATACTATTGCAAATTAAGTGGGCCAGTGTGTCTCAGGCCTGAATCAGAACCTCCATGGGGGTAATATATGTGTGTATATATTAACAAAATAATTCTTGGTAGGGATCTGTTGTCTTATTTATTCTGATATGCTAAGCTAAATGTCTTATATGTAAACATTGAGATTTTTAGTTATTGTGTTGTTAACTTAGTTCTCCTCTTAATATCTTTCTCTTTATACCTTTCTGTCCTGAGAGGTGCAGGTGCTGACGGCTGTTCTGTCCTTTCCACATTCCCTGCCTTACTGACTGGTCACTCCCTTACATTGTCCTTCTTGGAAGTAGACACTGTTTCATTTTCCACTTTGTTTTCTGTGTCCATCTCAGCAATTATACAACAGCTGTCCTAAATGCCACTGGCTGAGCGTATTGTGAGTGACTCCACTGGGGCAGCCAGCCGATGGAGTTCAGGTGATGGCCTTGTCCTGGAAGATAAAGCAGGTGTCCTACCTTTGCAAAATAGTATGGTGGAATTTCCTCAATCCCACAAAAGGATTAGGGATGTGCAGTCTACATGAGTCACACGAAGACAGTCCAGGCAGCCCAATAAAAATTATATAAATGCTTTCTTTTCTCAGTATCTGTGACTAATTGAAGGTCACCAGTATTCCACAGGTGGACAGAAATGTTCTGTATGGTGTGTAACTCGCACAGAGGCCATATGGGTGGACTTGATGATTGGGATAACAATAGCTGAGTATTTCAGGTAGCAAAATAGTCCCACTTCAGCAGTGAAGTGCCCAGCTGTACCATCTGTCTCAAATCCACCTTATAACTCAACGTAATTAAATTAGTGCACAGCTATTATCACCTGGGAGATCATAATATATTTGAAGAGCTGATCCGAGCTTCTTCTGAAGTTTGGATTATTTTTAGTTCCTTGTGTTTGAAAAAAAATAATTAGGGTTGAAGTATTGTAGCTCTTGGAGAAATAATCGTGCTTGGACAACACTCTCTGACACTCCTTGAGAATTTTAAGGTCTTTTCTGTTTACATTGCTGACAAAAATCAAGTTTTTACTGGATCTCTTAAAGAGTGAAGTTCATCTCCTTAGGGAGGGGTTGCAGAAATTTTGTGCTGCAGTCAGGTTCTATCTAAGACTTATTTGGTGGACCTTTACAGTGATTTCGGCTAAGCAGCTTCAAGCTAAATTATAGTCTAACCTGTAAAATCATGAAGAGAGTTACTGATCAGCTTCTGATTATAAAATGTCCACCACAAATGCTAATGATGATGCTCAGAAACCTGGAATAATGTAACTTAATTGTTGTACTGTATGAGTTTGAATATCTGACAAGCAAAAAATTATCTGTCACCTTGGTATATTTGAGATAGACAGACTTAGTATATTTGATATGGGCAGATCCTCTGTGTGTGGTTGTGAGACACCATTATTTTTCTGGCACTTCTCAGAATAGATTCCAGAAAGTGAAGAACTTGTGTTCCCTCTTTCCTCTTGTTAACTAGCACAGTTTTATATAACAGAAGTTACATTGCATTTTTAAGGGTTTTCTTTTAGAATTTCCTAGTAGAGTTTTTTTTTCTTTCTTGAATAATTTTTTGTGATTAATATATGCATGTGAAGTTATGAAATTATATTTCACTATTATATGAACACTTGATCCGGAATTTTTAGTCACCGAATTGGGAAGATTGAGTAAAGGGAGAGTGTCTGTCTGTCATAGTCACTTCACTGGCTTTTTCCAGCAATACATTGCCCTGGGGGTATTCAAGATACCATTTACAAGGTGGGAAGATAGTACAGGAATTCCTAAGCAGCTGCAGTTAGAAAGTAGAGTTGTGCTAGTTGATTCTAAGTTGGAATGGTTTTCAATAGTGTTTATTGTTAACCTGTCTCCTCTGTTTTGTTTTATTTGGGTTTTTTTTTGTTGTTGGGATTTTTTTCTTTAATTTTGTTGGGGTTTTTTTTAGGGGGTGGTGTTGGGTTGGTTTTTTTTATGTAATCACTTGGTCCTCCTTTATTTTGGATATTTTTAAAAGGAAGAGCCACAGAGAAAGGCAAGACCCATAGATTCTCTTACAAGGTTTCTATATCTCTGCAAGCAATATTTTTCTCTATTTTTAGCCAGGTAAAAAAAGGATAGTATTTTAAATCTGCTTTATGCTTGGGGTGTTTTGATTGGATTTTTTCTTCCCTCAAAACTTCTAACAAAGATGTGCATGGACTCTGAATTCCTTTAGCACTGATGAGGCATTGGTGGGTATCAGTGAGTGTTATTTTTGTTCTTGAAGCATGAGGTTCATTTACAATGAGCTTCTCATACTCAGTCCAAAAGTGAATGTAAATGTGGAGTTTTATGAAATGGTCCTGATTTATACCATCTGTAATGTAATTTTGTCAGATGTTAGTTAAATGAGCATTAGGCTCATGTACTTTTAATTTAATGTAGACTAAATACCAGAGATTTTAAATCTGCTGCTTTTTTTTTTTGTCTTGTGGGAAAATATTCCACCATAGATGCTCCAGCCCAAGGAACTTCCAGCCCAGCACAGTTACTGCATGTGTCTTATTTTGACAGGAATGTACCTTTCCTAATGGTGTTCATCAGTGATTTGCTAGAAAGAGGAGGGAACTATATTATTCTTGGTATTTTGTTATTATTGCAAAATGCTTGTTCATCTTTAGCTAGAATAGTTGTCTCTGCTTTCTTTTTTACAGTGCTTTATCTGTATGAAAACTACAACAAAGTGAAATATTTTCCTTACAAAGGAAGTGATGAAAGTACTATTTTATCCTTTGCTCATCCTTACCAATATTCAGTTTTGATTTGTTTTTATTTAACTTGAACTTGCCCTTGTGTTTATAGGGAGTGTGTATGGGCAATTAAACAGACGTATCTTACAGCCTAAGTACAGGATGAGCATTGACAAGAGACAGGGGTAGTAATGTGTATGCTATAAAGAAATTTGCCTCAATGGAACTGAGTGTGGCATAATTTTAAAACGCTTCTTCTGTGGAAACAGCTCTCTTATGTGGAAGAGCTTTTGGGCCTTGAGAATCCTTGTGAATGGAAGAGTGTCAGAAGCACATCATAGACCTTCTCGCTGTCACAGTGTTGTCTGCAAGATTGGAGAAGAGCAGACCTCCACCAATTTCCCTTCCAAGAGCGTAATAGTGCACAGCTGTCTTGTGCATATGGGTGGTTATGTCTTAATTTTTCATGCCTTAATTATTTTCCTTCAGATCATAACCAACTATTTCCTTAACAGCCCTTGAAGCAGTATGTAAGTAAGCATACTTAACTGAGAACCAATAGCTAGATACCAACATCTTCTCATCCATGTTAGATTCATATCACCTGTTAATCTTCTCACATGCAACATTCTGTTCTGACCTGTCAAATCTTCTGCTCCCCAAATATATGTGTGGGATATACTTGGGCTGCAGCTAATTTCTGTTGGTGTGGGGTTTTTTTAATGTCCCCCGTAATTGTGGTTGTCTGAAGTCACAATTAAATGTGGTGAGTCCAAAGTGAAAAGAACAATTCCTTTAGAACTGTGAGCCACTTCATTCATAGGAACATTATACTTCTTGTTTGGTACCTGTGAGGAGTCTTGGGCATGTTTTTCTCTAAAGTAGGCGATAACGTAACACATTTTGTGTTCTGTGAACTAATAAAATGGTTATGTGGCAAATCCTTGGGACTAATAGACATTGAGGAGGGTGTATTTCTTAAAATGAAGTGTATCACTTAAGGAGACTTGTAAAGCTTTAAAGCCTTTTTGAGTCCTCATCTTGGCAGTTTACTATCCAGGCCCCTAAATGTATTCAGTGAGATGTTGACAGTCTAGGTATTTTTAAGACAACATCTTACAGTAAAGGCATTCCTTCCTCAAAGCAGCTCTCAGAAGATTTTTTTTGGCCATTGTCTATTCGCCAAAATCATTTCCTCAAGCTTTCAGAGATCAGACTGGCATCCATTGGGAATTGGATGCCAACCAAATGATACCTGTCAAAAATAGGTATATGTGGTGGGTTGGATGCCAGCCTCAAGATACATTTTAAAAATAGGCATGATTGTCATTCATCTGCAAAGCAAATAAACAAAACTTGCTGGGGAGCATCAACATTCTTCCCAGTGGGTGAGCAACCACACTGTTACTTGCAGGGGTTACCAGCCACTCACACACAGAGTGAGTGAGCACTGGGGGAATGGATTCCTCCCCTGCATGTATTCAGAGGGTTGTTGCTGGTGAGCTGCACTGCTCCTACCTGGCCATTCCTCTTCCTGCAGCTGCACAGGTGAGCCGAGTCTTTGTCAGCCTGGTGTGTGCCCTGGGCATTATGAAAACAAACAGCAAGGAGAAAAAGGGAAAGAATTAGAGGAAGTACATCTAACAAAATGGCACAGAGCTTCTAATGTATCCCTACATTGTACTTCAGAGCTTTATCTGAGATGTTTGAGTTAGGGATTTGGAGTAGGGTTTCACATGAAAGCCACAGAGAAGTCTGTGGTCAGAAGAAGGCACAGGGTTGGACCTGGACCTTTCATCTCCATTAAGGTCAGCACTTTCTTGCTGGTCCAGCCCTACCTCTGATTTCATTTAGCACAAGGCTAAGTTCCCAGGTGACTTGCTTAGCTTATTGACAGTGTTATACCATGAAATCAAATTGTAAGCTTTAAAAAAAGAAAGATATTGAAACTCCTTTTTAAAGAGCAGAACAAGCGAGATGACAGCAGCTGCAGAATAATACACTTCTTTCAATAAAATGTAGGATCCTGGGATGAAGGATGTACGAGTGGCAGTGGAAAGCTGTGCCGGTGGCAGCAGCCGAACCCTCGGGGGCTGTGAGCTGCTGCCGTGCCCTCGGCCCAGGGCACCGCTGACCAAAGCTTATCCCGAGGCGGGGATAGGGATATTACATGACATCTGTCCCTCAGGTATCTGGAGGCTGGCTGCTCCAGCTCTTCTAGGAGGAGAGCTCACTGTTATTGTTTAGACTAGAGAAACATGTAGAATTTGGATTGTGTTTTCTGTCTCCCAGAACTCATTTGTCATTCTTTTACCCCCTCGGGAACCTGCAGCCCCTATTGTGAGTTGGCAGTTTTTCTCAAGAAATGTAAATGCCATTATAGATTTGCTATTCTTTAGCTGCAGCACGATATTTGTTATTATATAGTAGTAGTTTCTTCTTAGTAATAATAATTCCTTGATGGATATTGTACCTAGGAAGGTGACAGCTCTGTATGCAAATGAGGCACTTCCATCCAGTTGTAATGTCACTGGAAACAAAAAGTCAGAGCTCTGCAGGTATGGGAGAGATAGGGAGAATATCATTTGAGAATGCAATAGAGGACAAGGATGATAGGAAAGATGGGTGATGCCAACTTGCTGTCTACCACATCTGCTGCTTTTTTGTCTGGTATTAGTAGGAGAGAGACTTGCTTGATGCTCTTTGTGTGATTGAATTAGTTTGAGTGGAGAGAATTATCCTGACTTAATAGTAATTGTGCAAAATAAAGGTAATAAGGGAAGGTGAAAGTAAGAACAGTTCCAAGCAATCTGCAGTGTGAGAAATTAGGAGTGAGAGAACTTAGATGATAACCTTTAATTTAAAAAATACTAATATTTAAAAGACAATTAAATGTTTAATTGAACTGAACATATGCAGAGTATTTAGAACTAAATATTGGTTATAGGTATCGCGAGAAGAAATACCTCGTTAACTACAACTCTGCTGCTTATTCTGGGTGCCTGTTCCAACTTTCTAATTGTATTTTAGTTACAAAAATCCCCTTCAGTTAACTAGCTGAAGTTAGTTAACTAGCCATTGTGCAAAGCTGGCACAGGTTCCTCAAGAATTGATAGGGATGTGTATTCATGCACATACCCATGTTATATGTATGCAATGCATATACACATATGTGCATATATGTATTGCTGTATCTCTGTACAGTGGAGGGAGAGGCACTGAAGTACAGTAGCATGTAAAGGTGGTCATTGTTTTCTCTGGTTCTTGTACTTCAGTCCTCCATTTCTGTTCCCCACTGCACCCCTCTCCTTTTTCTTTAATAGATATACTTAGAGATCTTTTTCACCTCTGTGGCCATTAATAAACTGCAGTGCGTGCCAGTGTGTTGCACCTACTGTATGCACAATTTGTCCATACTTGTAACCATGAGAAAAGATCAAAGTATTTATTAGGGAGTTGCATAACAGGACTACTTCATAAAGCATATAGGTGATGCTCAGTGATTCCAGGTAGATTGACCAGTCCCTTTTGTCAGTGCTTTCTTTCAACTTCTATATGTTCCTATAAAAAGTTGAGTACTTTCCTAAAAGCATAGAATTGAAAGAAACCTTTGGATAGACTGAGTCCTGTACTCTGCTACTGTAAGCAATAGCCTAATCTCCTTTGTTATTCTGTCCTGGGATTAGTTAGATCTTGTGCTGTCTGCTTGGAAGGTGGAACTATTTCAATAACTTTCAGTAGCATTAGAAATATTGTATGATTTATCTGGAGAGGGAAAGAAAGGCCAGCTATTCCATATGCTCAGTGGAGTTACAATGTGTCACATCCTGTGCACCCTGCAAAGATGTCAGCTTCACATGCAATTGCAGAAATGCTCATGCTGGATACAGGAACGTGGCTCTTCAGGTGTAGCAAATTGTGCTGTAATCAAACATTGGCAGGAGTATTCTCTGTTCTCTATTGCTGTGGCAATCCATCTGCAAGCATATCTCCATAGCATATATGAAAATGAATGCTGGAGAAGACCTCTATCTTTAGATCATATGCCTCTCCCCAGTAAAATGGATGGAGGATCAGAGATTTTAAAAAATGAGTCACTGTGACTCACTACAGTATATCCATAATAAAATCTATCTAAATTTAGTAAGGAACTCTAGGAACTAATTGCCCTAGTTACTTACCCCTTTCATTTTTTTGTAGATGTTTGTCCCTTGCTTCTCTAGCAATTATGAACTGCATGTACAGAAATAAGATTTCAGTAATGACTGTTGTGTGCTATCCTAGATTAAGGACTTCTGCTCTTGCAAAACTGATTTGCATCGTATTTTCAATTCTCTCCTTCAAAAATCGTAATGAAATTAGGAATAACAAAAGCTCTCTGAGTGCTTTGGATTTTAGTGGTCTTGTATTGTGTTAGAAAATGTGAAAAAAAAAATTATTAAAAGTGTCAATAGCATGTAATAAATTTAGATTCCCAAACCTGGCTTCTGTTGGGAAGAGATCACATTAAATAAATCACACATTTGCTACTCCAAAATTGCAGTTACTCAAAACTTCTTGTCTAAAATCTTAAATAGATAATAACATTGTTAGCAGGATTAAAATACGCAATCAGTTCTTGGGTAGAGTTTCTAGCACATTTAGGATTAATTAAATTTAATTCCTAAACATCAAGTTGTCAGTTAGACCAGAGATGTTGAATGTCCTGAATGCTGAACTTTTGAAACAATTTTTTTACCGCTATTCCTTGTATAAAAAAGAACTCAAAGCAAACGTAAGACTTACTCAAAAGCTCACAGCTTTGTGGAAAGCATCCTTTTTAGGGGCAAATCATATCCTGTGTGAGACAGTGGTTTAGAAGCTGATTAATACCTGCGATACTTTTTTTTCAAGAGTAGAATGACCACAGTTTGTACTTTTTATAGAACTAAAAAATCCCACAACCAACCAACAAACAAACAAAAATAATTGGACAATACACAAAGGCTGTATGAACCACAAATGGTCGGCAGACAACTTACTTTTGTGTACCAGCATTCTTGCTCTTTTGAGTACGAGATGAAACAGTTCAGACCTTCAGTACCTGTGTGAAGATGCTAAGTGGAAAGCAGAGGACCATAAAGGCAGAAGTAAAAATGGGTCCTCTGTGAGTTGAAGCTGTTAGTGAAAGTAATGATATCTTTGCATTTATGGGTTAGCAGTAAAATTCCTCTTTGTAGAGGGGTAATTCAAGCTCATGTGTTATTTAAGTGTGCAATCAATGGGACATGTTTTCATATGCTTTACGTTTGAACCAGCATAAAAGCCAAAAGTCTTCTTAATACTTAGGGCAATCTTTCCTTTTTTTGTCTCTTCTTCAGAATGTTAAGTGTCTAAAATGAAATTGGAAATATTTAAAGCAGTTGTGGACTCAGCATCTGTACTCAGATGTTAAATGTAAATTACAGCATCATCTCTAAAATGACCTCGTAAAATAACATTTGCTCTGGGTTTAAATGAGTTGAATTTGCAAATTACAAATTTGCTTCCTTATGAGGCTGTTATCAGAAGACATAGAAGAATCATTGTCTCGCTTTCATGTCTGATTATAAAGAAATACATTTCTTTTGGAAGTTACTAATTTGTATCTAATTGGGATGGATGGAGGCTCTAGTTAATCATGTTTACATTCAAATGTACTCTCGGATCAAATCTAAACAAAAGACAGGTTGCACAGAATCTGGATTAAAATACTCTCAAGTTTCAACAAGATTCCTATTTAAAATAGAAAAGAAACAAAACAACAAAGTAACTGTTGTCACTTTGCCCATAATTCCTATTACAAAGTCAACTTGTGTGTCTAATCTATAAAATTGCACGTTTATCTCAAATCTTTGCCAGAATAAACAAGGCAATTTTAAGGCAGGTAGTACCATTTTTAATGGTCTTAGCTGAAGCATTCATGTTACTTGAACAACTAGTTCTCTTTTTTCTCCTAAATTTTGTCTAGCGATTCATTCTGGTACGGTGCAGAATTCATTTGGTATGAGCAGTGTTAAGTGTTTAAAGATCAGTGTTTTAGTGCTGATAAGTACCTTCCACTCATTAACGGTCATCATTAGCCTTAGTAGCTCCCAGCTTTTAAAGATGAAGATTTTTTTCAATGTTATCCTTGAGTTTTTCTTCACTTCTTTCATAATACTGTTAGGCATTGCTGGCAAGTACACTTATATCATTGCTGCATTTTGCCTCAGGGTGAATGAAATTATGACTCTGTACATTGGATTTATACCAAAACGAAAACAAAATTTTGAGAAATCTGTGCTATTCTTGTTTAGGTGAAAGGGACAGAGTGAAACCTCCAACAAAATACATCTGCTTGCATTGCTATAATGGAATATTTTATTTGCTGCTCTTCCAACATAAGAATTTTTTTAAAAAGCTGAATGTGTTGTAATCCATCTAGGGGCATGGTATGATTTGCCCACCTGGAAACAGGACTGATGACTTAAGAGTGCAGCTGCAAGGTTATATTAAGTAGAAGAGTTTTTCTGCAAAATATCAAATGGGATTCTTCTAAGCTGTGTCACAGCAGAGAGGTGATTTGTCTTACTCGCTTCTCCCCATAATCTTTACATATGAACAAAGAAATGGTTTTGCTGTGGTTGTTTAACGGTTCAAGGGTTGATGCTTCGGGCTGGTGAGCTCCACTGATAGACACATTCTTAAGTTGTGACCTTGACGCTGTGAATAGGTGTAGCACTCACTAAATAAGTGTAAGATCATCCCTCAGCTGTCAAGTTTAGGTTTTAGGTATGCATATTTATATCCTAGTTCTGAAAACGACTGCTGATTTCCTTGTGAAGTGGGAAGGGTCTGTCCACTTAGAGCTCATCTTGGAACTGGAATCTTTAGGAGGATCAGTCCATCTCCGTAAACAGCAAAATATATTTCAGGAAAGTTTTGCCTGTTGATTAATTACCCATTTAGTTTTTTGAAAAAGTGTCATTACAGCTGGATGTTTGTTAAGTAGTTGAAATAACACTCTACTAATTGAGTATTTAATATATGTTTACTTTGTTTGCATACTCTCTGTCTCACTAAAATAGCTGAGGGAAGGAATTTACTTGTGTGTGAATGTAAGTGTCCCATATATATCTGCATGGTTTTGAAATAAAACTAATTTTGAAAAAAAGTTTTTTAAGAAAAAGTCACCAACAGAAGGTAAATTGTTTTACTGCTAATTTTTGCTTCAGGCACTAGTATGACATGCTTTTTTCAATTTTATACTGAGGTCTCAAGAGATACTGTATTTGTTAAATTGTTATTAATTAAAAATGAGAGACCAATTTGGTAGGCTTAGATTTGATTAGATTCTCCAGAAAAGCTCAGATAGCTCTAATGTGGAGAGAAGAATCTAAAGCAGCTTTGTATTCCTTCTGCACTCAGTAGCATAGCAACTTTCCTATGAAATTTCTATTTTTTTAATATTTTGAGACTCTCAGGGGTTGTTTTGAATATGAGTATTCAATCTGAGTATTTAAATTGTGTGCAGAGCATGCCACTTTATTTGAAGTCAGCAAGAGGTGATGATTTGATAAAGAGTCTCACAGTCTCTGAGATTACAGTGGGGGAATCATTTGAGGGAGTGTTGGATAATCTGTGCAGGGCTTCCTGTTTGCAGCTTCTGTAATGGAGTCCTGTGTTCCAGTGCTCCCTGTGATTTTATTGAAAGTGTGCAGTGCCTTCCAAAAAGGCCTGACGGTGAGAGATTGTGCATTTCCTGACAACCGTGACAAAACAATTCCAGCTGTTCTTGAGAGGCACCGAGTGCTGGGCCGAAAATTGCTATTTTGTGCATCTTGAGGGTTTAAATGTGATGGTATTTATTTGGCAGTGTTGTTTAACTGGTTCTTGTTAAATAGCTGCTAACACAACATGCAGTTTCGGTAATGCTGTTTTTGTTTGTAATCTTCTAAGGTTGTGCTGGTGAGATGGAATGAACCATTCCAGAAATTAGCAACCTGTGATGCAGATGGAGGAATATTTGTTTGGATACAATACGAAGGCAGATGGTCTGTGGAGCTTGTCAACGATCGTGGGGCACAGGTTCGTATGCATGTTTTTTCTGCAGTCAAGAGTGATCAGGTCCTGAGAGGCCATATGAAGAGGACAAGGAATGATACTTTATACCTTTCTAAAAGCACAGAAGAAAATGAAACCCTTCTTTATTGAAAGGAATGTGCAAGAGTTGTCACAAAGGCACTTGGCAAGCACAGTGCTTTCTCCAGTAGGCATGACATCAGAGCTTCAGCCGGGCTAATAGTTGGCCTGTCTCAATCTATGCACTGCTGCCTTTTATTAAAACAGGAAAAAAATCCTACTTGGCCCATATATCTATTTTCTTGTCTTTGATATGTTAAGGTGAGCGACTTTACATGGAGCCATGATGGGACTCAGGCACTTATCTCCTATAGAGATGGATTTGTGCTGGTCGGTTCAGTCAGCGGACAAAGACACTGGTCTTCTGAAATAAACTTGGAGAGTCAGATCACCTGTGGCATATGGACTCCAGATGACCAACAGGTAATGAAAAAGGGGCATTTAGGGGTGTCAGTTGGGTAGCATTGATATGCTATAGAATACACCTCTTAAAAAGCTGCCAAGTAAAAAGGTCTGTTGGTAAGATCAGTTTTCATCAAAACTGCTGCTCCCACTGATAATGAAAATTTAATTAATCCTGTTGTTCTTATTGGGCGAGTATGATAGTGTATCGAGTTCCCTGTCATCACTTTTCACCCTGATTCACACACAGTCTTATTCAAAGGTAGTTGTTTGAGACAGGAATCTGTTAATTGTACCCTTAATTTGTTACAGCTATCTTATAAATGCATTTGAGCAGAGATACAGCCTGGACTATTAAACATCTGACTGGTCATTTCTGATTAGATTTGTCCAGTCTGCACTTGCAGCAAGAGCAGTTCCAGCAGCAGATACGGTTATGTCTTGCATTGACATAAGCAAATGTATGTAACTGAGTGTTGAAGAGATGTCTCAACCTTATGCAAATAAAATTTAAAAGAATAATTTTTGCTGAGCTTTGAAAAAGCCAGTTAAATTTTTTCTTTTCCATTTTTCTAAAGGATTCTATGATGGTGGACACAGCACCATTTACAGCATGGCTGGAGCTGGGGCACTGGTTTCATTTGCAGGATTTACACTGGTCCCTTGCCTTTCACTGCTGAGCTGACTGGATTGGTCTTTCCTTCCACATGTTTACTGTCACTGTGGTTGTGTATGTGTGTATAATTCAGTGCTGAAGGAAATGATGAGTGTAGAACAGTGCAAAGAGGAACCCTGTTAGGATCACAGCTGGATTGTTTTCCTTCCTTCATTTTATACCGCCATGGGAAGATGCTGGTTGAAGACTCAAGGTACCACTGAATTTAGAATACTGTAAATTCATCCAAGGTAGAGTTATTTTAGGAATTGCTAGTGAAATATAATAGCACTAATAATATACATTTCTGCAGCAGTATCTAATAATTTTAGAGTACTCTGCAAAGAATAATGAATTAATTATTGCAACACTGCTTTTTAAAGCCAGGGAGTCTGCCTGCCTCTTTTTGAATCTAGGGAAGTGTAAATCTTGACAATAAATAATTTACTTGAGATCAAGAGGAAGAGACAAGCAACAGAAGTAGGAGGGGAAGGTAAGATCTAATAGCTCTCAGTCCTATCTTTTAAACATGAGGCTACCCCACTTGCGTGATGCTCAGTTGTTGCTACTGTATTTGGAAATATCTTCACTTGAGTGTTTAATTTGGAGTGGCTGACTGCCTTTAATTCAGTTTAGCCAATATGTTTGTACTCTAATCTGGATGCTCCATAAGTGGTTATTCCAGGAAACAAACACTCGTTCAGTGTTCAGATAAATGCTTTCTAACATAATGGCCAATTCCAGCTATGTGAAAATGACTTGTTTGACTTACAGACTCTGCTGCTGACAAACTCACTGAAATAGAGACCCAAACCAGCCATGAGCTTGACGTTGCTCTGCACAGTTCTCCCTGACTATGTGGTTTGCAGGGGTTTGCATGTTAAGTGATGATGGATCTTTGTACTGTTCTCCAGAGCTGGTGGAAAGAAGTGATCTTCTAAAATATATTTAGATGTACTTGCCTCTGGAGGCACGAGGAAACATGAATCACAGAGGTGCTGGGTGAGAGACTATGCTCAGTTCAAACTAAAAATAGCAAATGGGGAGGAAGGACGTTGCATACATTACACATAAATAAGTGTTTATGGAAATGGATACCCTTACTAGCTTATTGCCTTACCTCAGTCTTCCCCTGATTGGTATGTGTGCATATGAGAACAGAATACTGTTCTAGTCTAGAGTAGCTTTAGCATCTTCCCTATTGCTTAATGTACTCTGCTTGTCAGTACAGTGACTGAAAGATAAATGTTGACATTTAAATTTGGATTTTTCTACTGTTCTTTTTGTTACCCCTCTGGCACCATGAAGGTTGCTATTGAAAGTATTCCTGGAAAGTATTACATTCCACGATTCCATGACCTTTAGCACAATTATCTTTAAAATTTACATTTCCAGAGGGATTGTATTGTTCAGTATCAATTTTCTATTGTCCTGATAGAAATTTGCTCGGACGTCTGTTTGCCTCACTCTTCAGTTCTCTCAGCTTTCTCCTTCATTCCCTTCTGCATGCATCCTGCTGGTTTCTCCTGTCTCCCCCATCTTTTCTCCTGTATATTCAGCACCAGTAGGCTGTCACCTCTGTCACTCCTTGCTATGCTTAGCTCTGTGGCAGCTCTGCAAAAGGGGGGTAATTTCCTACCACCACCTTTCTGCTGTAGACAAGGAAAGGTTCGAGCTGCAATATTGTCACCATCATCTTGTTTGACAATGTGCGTGGCCTCTGGGTTTGTGTCCTTACTGTGATTGAAGTAAAGCACCTTTGAGGTAGTGGCTAATATGTAGAGATGGGATGAGAGCTACAGAGGTGGCCAGAGTGGACTACGGTCAGCTGAAATTGAGCATGTAATTGAATCTTTTAACTGATTCAGTAGATACTCTGCCCTGATTAAGTTATCAGCTGGTTTTATTAATACTGGCCAAAATTGTTCTGCATTTTCTTTTAGGAAGAGAATGTTATCATTCTTCTTGTGGCTCAGTTGTTTTTCAGGTTTTTTGAGCTCTCCTTGTTTGTTGGGGACAAATGTATTTTGAGTCACGTGGTTGACTGCAGTGCTTTTTCTCAGCATCATCTCTCTCAGATGAACTTCTCATGAAGGTCATTGGCAGAATTCTGCTGTAGTTCACACCCAGATCTTGAGTATGGACTTTGAGCTGTGGGCTTCTTCAGCTAATTCAATACATGGGCCTTTTGAATGTTATTCTGTGTAGTGGTTTGAAAGCAAAACAAATGAGAGGCTCCAAGTCAGAGATACAATTTAATAGAAAAAAAGGAAAGAAAGTAAAATAAAATAGATGCAATAATACAAAAGACCACTGACAGAGTCAGAATACAACCTGAGCGGAGTGATGGAAGCAGTCCAAATGAGGTGGTCTTCCTGAAGCAGTGATCCTGTAGAAAGGTCTGGTAGCTCGGGTCCTCTGGGAATCCAGTGGGTAAGCCCCCACTCTGGTGTTCAGAGTCTCAGCTTATATCCAGGCTGGAATGCTTGGTTCCTCCCTCTGGGCAGAGCATCTCACAATGGGATGGTGAGTCATGTGATAAGGCCTGATGGGCCCATTAACAGGAGATAGTCCAGGAGGGAGTTATCTGTGAGCTGTGTAGCAAAGGTGCTGATGGGCCCATTAACAGAAGATAAGCCAGAGTGGAGGAGGCAGGGAGCACTGCCTCGCCTGGTTTCAACAGTTCATGAAGATGGTGATAGAATATACTTCAACCCAGGACATTCTGCATGTTTATTTTAGAGGACTAGAAGTCAGTTTTCTCACTTCATTGTGTGTCTGTAGTCCTGCTCATTCAGGCATTTCCTCCTCTTGTACCCTAAAACCAGAGCGCACGTCTGACCAAGACAGAGCCCCATTGGGCTCCTGGGGATATACAAATGGAAGATTTTATAAGACTTGGCTGGCTGTCTCTCAGGCAGAGTGCCATAGTGCCATGCTTGTGTTAGGCTTGGATGGATGGGATTACTTAGGAGCGGGGCTTTCCTTGCAGTTTTTAAATGGTTTTTTTTTAAGGGCTACAAGAGGTTGTAGGAGTCATGTGGAGTATTTTTCTGGTGAGCAGGCTCACCTATGATCATGTGGGGATGAAAAGTATATTTGAGATGAAAACTATATTTGAAATGAAAAATAAATTTGAAATATCAGAGAATGCTGTATCCTGTCTTGAGACAGTTCTGCAGCATTGTCCTATGCTTGTTTTCAAAGAGGGAGTAGATTGAGGATACCATAATACCAAGCAGATTGAGGATTTCAAAAGTGAGAAAGGCTTGACTTTTGTCTAACCAAAGGGTTTATTTATAATTACAGAAGCAATGTCAATAAGTAATTGAGGATTTTTCCTAAACCCACAGATCATACAAAACATCTTTCCAGTGCTTTGTCTCCCTTCCTGTGTGTTTGCTGAGCTTGCAGTGACATTTTTCTATCGACTTCCGCTGCCCTCAGGCCACCCTTTCCCTCTCCTTCTCCCTATATTTTACCCATGAAAGAGATTCTCTCTCTTTATGATGGAGAAAGATATGGACAGAGAACTGGTTGACAACTGTAGAGGGTCTGATTATCCCTTCGTTTATAGCAAAATAGTGTAACTCTTTGAACTTCCCTGGGGTTGTTTCTGTTGCTGTTTCTGTTTGTGAAAAGGGAATTTCCTCTCCAATAGAGGAAACCCTCAATGAAAATGAATTAATATATTTTAATTCCTGGATATCCCAGGAGGTGCTAGTAACCCATATTTGTTCCCTGCATCTCTGCTAGTACAAATTATTAGACTTTCCTGACAGCTGTCAGTGCCCATTTCTGATTTCCCCCCCTCCTCTTTTCCTGTTGTAAGCTTTTATTTGTGGAAATTCAGGGACTGGACAGGATTCTGTTTCCCTAGGACATGACAGATATAAGTATACATATAGGTATATGTGAACTTCGCCAGCATGCTTCCTTCTGTTTGCTTTGAAAACAAGTATATAACCAGATAGGCTAATTTGGTTTGTGTCCTGCAAACAACATTGCCTGTTGTATGTGGTCCCATTGCAATGCAATATGCCTGAGTACTAAAAATGTGTAAATACAGGCCCCGAGGTTCAGCCTCATCTGTGCCTAATCAGACAAAATTATGTTTTTGGTGAAACAGAAAAGCGGCACGGTGTTAAGAACAGATACCCTGTGCCCTGAAGGGTCTGATAATGCACTGGAAGAAAACAGTGAGAGCAGCAGCAGATAATTTGCATTGTATCAAACACAATGCAGGAGCTCTGTATGTTGTTTTTTTAGAAGTCTCTTGAAGCTTGCAGTAGCTGTGCAGGGAGGCAGTTTCTAAGCTGTTACTCACTCCTGTTCCCAGCACTTGCCATCCTATTCCCATGGCAACCACAGAGACGCTTCAGCATCTTTTTTCCGTGACAAGCTGGAGGCAGGGGCGGGTTTCAGCTCCTTCCCCTGCCTGCAGTGCATCAGGGTGGAGCCCAGGGCCCAGAGCAGAGCTCCACGTGAAGAAGGGGATGCGTGTTGTTCCAGGGCCCAGCAGTGGATCTGGGGGGGATCCCTGTGCTAGCACAGCACGTGTGCCATACATGTCCCTGAATAGGATCAGCACCGTGCTGTGCCCAGCAGCTGCCGTGTGGTAGCCACAGCTCTCATGGGAGGGAGGAGTCGATTAACAGGAAGTGTTGTCAAATGGTTACCAGTGTGTCTTGGTTTGGGAAGACAGGTATCTGCCAGGGAAAGCTGGAGTTTCCCTTGGAATGGAGAATGTAAACCACCCGCCCCTTTCCGAATTATTATAAATTTGCAATTAGAGGCTTTCAGGCAAAGATTTGGGAATAGGAATAACAATTCTTTGCTAGGAATATTAAGAATACAAATGTAGTAGTACAAAAAAAAATAAGCAAAACAAACAACAACCCTAGAAACCTTGATAGACTCTGAAATACAACCTGACAGCCTGTTGGTCAGGGTGCTGGAAGCAGTCCATAGTAAGCCCTCCTGGAGTGGCTTTTGGAGTAGAGATGGTCCTGTAGAAAGGGTCCAGTAATGGCGAGATGGGTCCAGTCTTTCTCTGGGAATCCAGTGGAAACACTGGATGCCTGGTGTTCCTATGTCTCAGTTTTTATCTAAGCAAGAATGGTTTGGCTCTCCCCACTGGGTGGAGCATCTCACAATGGGTTGATGTAATGTGTCATGTCATTGGTGAGCCTTAATGGCCCATCAACAGAAGATATCCGCCAGAGGGTGGAAGGGTCATGGAGGAGAGATAAGGAACAATGCCCCACCTGGTTTTAACAGCTGGCCCATTATCAGAAGGCCCCCGCCCCCTCCCTGCTGGAGTAACAAGAGATTAGGAAAAACATGTCTGTAACAGTGTGTCTTTTTTGGAGTGCAGCTACAGCCCTACCCAATCCCAGTCAGCCTCTCCAGTAGGGGAAACTGCTTGAGAAGAATTCAGGCAGCAATCAAGCTCACACATCTACACACGTTACAGGCTAGGTCAGGAGAGAGGCAGAAGGCTCCCAGCACCAGATTAATTCCAACAGGCGTTTATTCCATGTGCTGAAGGTGAAATCCGGAGGCCAAAATAGAGAGATCACGTGGATTTTCTCAGTTTTATAGTGTCTCAGGTTCGTGGGTGGTGCAGGGGGGCAGGGGGCAAGTGAATGTAGGGAAGACAGGAATTGGACACCAGGCCCCATAGCCAACGGGGAAGCAGGGAAAGGGGGTACCATGGGGAAGTGATGGACTTGCAGAACCCAGGGAAGAAATTGCACAATGTTTGCAAGGAACCATGGGGGAGAGGCCTTTGTTACTCCTGAGAAAGGTATATATCTTCTCTTTTCCAGGGCAAGCCAGTTGGAAATTCCCTTAAGGGCACGAGGGACTCCACACACGTCCCTAACTGCTTTCAACAGATGAAATGAAATACACTTTTTTTTTTTGTTACATAACCCAAGGCACGGTGGCATCAGGTGTTTCATGAGCTTCCCTCTCAGAGTTCTTTGGTTTGGTATGGCTTTAGTCCTTGACGGGAATTTGACCTAATAAATCCTCTATAGTACAGTCTCCTTTTGGATCCCCTATTTTCATCTGTGAGCTATGATTTGCAGTTGCCACTGCCTTTCCAAGGAAATGGTTCTGAACAGCTCCTAAGCTGAAAGTAAGGACAGTAGCCTTACCTCGCTTCCAGAACATAGCCTAAAACCATAGAATTTATAAGTGTTTGGAAATGTTGCATCTGTTTGGGCCCTCACCTACATCTGCATTTGCCTGTGGCTCTGAAATGAGATGTTTGTGTTCCCACTCATCCTCCTGTTTTGGTTTTATTCATATACTGTAGCACACGTTTAATTTGGGCAGTCCTTGCTGTTATTGTTGTCACACTGGTCAAGTTTAATTATTCTCAGACATCTGGATGTGTTGGAAAAAAATCTTGAAGATGGCCTTCTAATGAGTTGACAGAATGATGAAAGGGAGCTACAAAGGGGCAACTGGGGCAGTATGGGGAAGGTAGCTATTTACCGTAATTATTATGAATGAAGAGAAGGTAGGACAAAATGAAAAAGGTTACAGCCTGTAAAATTTGAAAATGTAAGCAATTATTTTGGTCTTTATTAGAATAATTCTTGTTCCTATTAAGGATTTACAGGTTCACATAAAGGAGCCTTAAAGATGCCAGGGAATAATTATATTTTTGTGTCTTAACATACACAAATGCATTATTTTCTCCCAGGAATTCTGGATGTAGAGACTACCAAATAATGGTTACAATGACCAAGGCCACTCAAAATTGCACTGTAAGATACAGTTGTTGAGGAAGATCTGAAAGCCTTACTTTCATTGATGGATGAATTACTCAGATTACTGGGAAGAATGGCTGGAGGCTTTTTATAGCATTGAAGACGTGTCATTAATTAACTAGGCCATTTATTCAAGTCACAAGGACTGCAGACAATGGTTAAATTGCATATAAGCATTTTAACATTGCATGCTGCATAATTGAGCAGCAGCATTAAAATGCAGAAAGAGGACAGGGGAAGGAGACTTCAGTTGTCTTTCAAGATAAATCCATTTGTTATATAAAACAAACAGATAAAACCCATCACAGCTTAACTGTCTAATATTTTGGGCTGTTTTTAGAAGCATTTCAAACCTTTGTGGCAAACTTGCTATTAAAATTAATGATTTCTGCTTATTTGTGTTAAGGAGTCTGTAAATATTTACTAAGCTACTTCAGCCTTTTGTAAACAAAATATGTGGGAGGGGTTATGTAAACTTAAAATGTTTAAATATTTTTGCAGAGACTTTGTATTCTTGTTTTATATGTTTATACATGCTGCAAGTCAGTAACACTTTGTTTTTGCTCTTTGCTTGGGGAACTTGATTTTTATGATGGTACATAATAGTGACAGATTTTGTGGGAAAAGTAATGTGAATTTAAGTGCTGTTTTGCCTTTCTTTCTCCCATCTCCTTTTGTTACCTTGTTTTCAAGCTGTATTGTGCTGCTATTTCCTAAATAATAGGTATTTCTTTTTTTTCCTCCCCTCTTTTTCTGATATCAGTGTATAGCTGTATTAGCATTGTTTTTCCTCTGCCTTTTTGTCTCAAGTAGGTTTTTATGCATCATTCTGCTGAGAATACAGCTTCCAAAAAGAAGGAAGGAGAAAACTTAGCTTGGTGCACTGTGTCATTTCTTGGTTGCGCTTTTCTTTTTTTCACTAGCAGTGCGCAGCTACACTGCAGATTTTTGTGCTCAGATGAGGACTTCTTAGGCTTTGCCTTGAGTTTTGGGGAGGGTAGGCAACAAGGACATTCTCCTTGGAGCCTCCAAGGCTCATCCACGGATTCAGGAGCTATGGCATCTATCTGTGGGTTTATTCCAGACAATTTTTCCCTGCCAGAAAGCCTAGTCTGTTCTGCACAGTTACTGAGCGGGTAATTGGAGGAACAGAGCAATAAGGTGATACTTCAATGTGCTTTCTTCTTCCCACTCGCTTCATCTGTGCCTTGCCTAATCTTTCCCTGGATGCTCTTCATCCAGCCTGCAGAGGCAAGGCACTGAGAGAGCTAACGAGATGGTGCCATTTGTTCTAGTCATGAGAGCTGTAACATGGGGGTTGTTTACGGGCTGACAGCATCATGGCTCGTTTTCTCAGTAGCTCCTGCAGTGCTTCTTGTCCAGGCTGTTTCAGATCAGTCTTGCACAGAAATTTTTCTCTTAATGACTCTGTCTGAAAGGAGTAATACAACTGTTTTAATGTTTTGCCTGTCCTTGTAGACAGGGTATTTGATGTTTGTTAGTGCAAAAAGCAAATGCCTGAATGGATTTCTACATCCCTTTGGAAGCACAGTGTTCTAGGATGTACAGATCAGCCTCAACAGTGTACCTTGTAGCTCTTTCCCTATGACTCTCAGGTCGCAATATTGCTATTTTAGTTGACTGGAATCTGAAGTTTAAATGCTGCACATTCCACCACGTCTTCGCCTCCAAGAAGGATGTTGATGGCAGTGACAGGCCAGAGATGGAGGGAGAGGTGAAAACTTGTGCTATTCAGTCAATGTGTCCACTTAGCATTTTTATACCCGGTGCTGTTTTACATTTTTGAAGCATCAATGTTTGAGTCAGCAAAGTAAAGATGAATGCAAATAGAAACAAGACCAGTCTCTGTGTGGGAGGTGTCAGGAAGAAAGAAGTCGTTTGCCTCTCCTCTCACCTTGCTGGCACTTGTACAGACAGATTTTGCTTATATAGCCTGAAGTCTTCAGTTCTCTGAGACAGGGAATGTTTACTTGAACTTGTGGTTTTGAAAAGCTCTGTGCTATGCTTCAGCCCTGGGGCAAATAGTCAGAATAAGGTTTTGCAGTGCACCTCTGCAAGGGAGCACCATGCACTTATGCTGTGTTTTAGGCAGTCTAGGGAAAAAATTGAACCTTCTGCAGGAAGGTGCTCTCTAAGAAGAAGTCATTTGTAGGGTAGAAAAATTGCTTTGTTTGTTCAGATTTTGAACTGGTCAGGAGAGGGCACGTGAGTGGAAGTGTAATTCTTACTGAGGGAAAACTCTACAAACTGTGAAGGTTTTCAGCATTTTTCAGGAAGAGTCCATTATTCCACTGCCAAAACCACTTGGCTGAGAATGCTTTGGCCTCAGGATCCCTTTGGTTCATCTAGAGCTTTGTGGTCTTTTCATTTCAAAAGAAATGTAGCTGCCAGTGTGATTGATTTGAACTTTATCATCACTGGTACCTAATCTATCAATTTTTTGGAAGTTTAGTAAGAAGACTAGGAGCCTAATGGGGTCTTGAACTTGGGTCAGATGTCTTCAAGCCTGCAAATAGTGTGAGATCTTGGTGCAGAAAACAGGGATTAGAGTGACTGAATCTCGAAAAGGATATTTGTGGATTTCTGCACTAGTTTTTGTCTGGGAAAGTATGGCCAAGTTTCATAGTAAATGGCAGAGGAAAGGTGATATTTTTGGAAAGTGATATCACGTAGTCTTTCCATTGATTTGACAAAAAAGAGGTAGTATACCAAAGGAAAGTGGGAACAATATCTCTTTATTCTCCAAAACCTTTCCCATCAATGTTTCATCCTGCATGGGTTCAACTTGAGCTCTCTGTTCTTTGTCCAGGAGCCAGTTTCTTGTCAGTGTTCAGATGTTGAGGGATAGTTGGCAAACTGAAAAGGAATTAATCCTTCCTTGCTTTCCTTGCTTTTTAAGAGAATAGTCATTCTTCTTCAGTGCCTCATTCAGTAACAGTTTATTACTCAGCCTGACTCCATGTTGACTCAGTTACACTTAGCCTCACCCATTCCACGTATTTCCTGACCACACTGAGTTGCTGCTCTCTGCCAGCACCCAAGACCTAGAAGGAGAGGGCAGAAGTTGAGGGATTAACTTCCATTAGTGTATAGCTTAACCCAGGAGCTTCTTGATTCTATGTTATGAAAATCAGAACAGCAAGGACATTGCTTCTAAACTGCTTTGCATTGCATTTTCACTGGTTGAGAGTGCTGTCCTTGTTTCGAAGTAATACTATTTTCAGTTAGGAAGAAAAACAAACCACAAAACTCCAGCAGAAACTCTCAGACTTCTAAAGTTCTGAATAAGATTTTAGCTTCAGCAGTCAACATATCTTTCAGGAAATAACTAAAACCTGATTTGGGAATAATGCAGGAGACTGCCAAGCGTATCAGTTGACTTCTTCTCCTGATTGAGTGGTTGTTGGTAAAACTAATTGCATTTTCCCACCAGATGTTGTTTTAGTTGCTGTGTATAATTGCATATTTGTGAAGAATGTGTGTTTTCAGAGACAGGCTTTCCTGGCAGTTTTGTGGGGAATCAGAAAACAACACCGCTCGAAGAATATTCCAGAGTACTTCTACTGTGGGAGTTCAGTGGTTCAGGCTTGGAGTCCTGTCCAAGTTAATTGCCACAGACGATGTTCTGTAGAAGGTGTTCAGCTGTTGGCCTTTTATTCATTTTTCATGCTGCTTCAAATGTGATTTTTTCACATTTGAAGTAAACTAGGCATATCATACAGTGAACACTATATAGGAGTGCAACTCTTCACTTAAAATCTAATTGCTATAGGATGCTTTCTTGAAAAATGTTTTGAGAGTCAAGAAGGAATATAGGAAATAGAAACGTGTGTGCCTGGAATACACAAGTCAGAATTAGTCCATGTGTAATTACAAGAATGTATAATAATCAGTCTTTCTGTAATTTGCCAGAATGCTTTCATACAACATTTAATACAACATCTTTGCCTGGACAATTGCTTCTATCCTGACATGTCCAGAGTAGTTAATACCTTGAGATCCTGGTTTTAAGACTACTTGTATTTTTGACTCCTGAAGTGGCATGCAAGACTGTATCTCATTTACAGTCATTCAGCTACATTATATTATTTTAGAGAGAAATACAGTCAGTGCAGTTTGAATCCCTAGTTTCTAGTATTTCAGTATTTATTAAATGGATTTGTCACCAAGATCTCTGATGGATTTACTTTGTCTTCTCATTTGATGGCTTTGTAGTAGTTATCTAGATCCTATGGACTTTGTAAAAGAGAGAATGAACAAGTCCGAAAGTAGGTAACAAAGCCAGTGCTACTTTTGAAAACATCAATGGCCTCGAATGAGAATTTCACTGCTATATGTATGTTTATATATGCAGTTAGCGGAACAATCCTGGGCTGTACCAGACATGTGTGGGGCTAGTAACTCCTCACGTTCGAAGGAAACAGAGTCTTCTAAGATTTTTGGACATAAAGACAGTCAAGAAAAAAATCTAGTGTTTTCCCCCTGAGCTTGTATGTGATTTTTAGTGATGTCTCTTTTTGTGTCGGTTCAAGAAATCGTTTTACAGTGGCTGAATTTTTAATGGAAATAAAAAGTACTCAGCAGGAGATTAGCTGTCTCCTTCACTCTGCTTTTCTTTATTTCTCTCCGTATTTTGAGGTAAAAAAAAGGAAAGCCAGAAATATGACACTGAGAAAAAAACAAACTTTCACTTTCTGATGTATCCTAAGAGGAGTTTGCTGCACTGTCTCCTGCTTTATGATGGAGAAACAGTAAAGAATAAAAGCCCAAGAAATGCAAAATGCTAATACTACGTCAAAATGGACTGCAGAATTCTGTAGTTAAGCCTTGGTAAGACTGACATTCTTTTGTTAGGCTAATGAATGAAAATAATTAAAGGCAGTAATTTTCCCTGTACTTCCTCTGTTACTAAGCCTACCTGCATAAATAGAAGGTTGATCCATCATTCTGTATATTTATCACTTTATAGTTCAGTTAATTTTGAATCTGCAAAATAGATTTGTCTCTATTAGTATGATGGCAGTATTGTGACAGCTGTGAAGGCTGTTGCTATCATAAATACTAACGTTTGTCCAGGTGGCTAAATCAGAGCAAATAGAACTAACTCAGCTTCCTTGAACTGCTCAGCACCTTCTGACAGTGCAAACAGTTGACCTTACTATTGTTTTTGCAAAGTGTAGTTTCTGAGGTGCCTTAGTTCTTCCCGTGAGGGAAGATGGGGGAGGAGACTGAAGAAGAAAGCATAAAGACAGGTCTAAATTTTGAGAAAGTGAAGGTCACTGAAGCAAAACATAGAACGAGGCAGCTGTGAATGCAGAGCTGTGCAGGGCAAATTGCTAAGTGGCAGCATTGATACAGCCTGGTGTGATGGCACCAAGGTTTCAGCAGGAGTGTGTGCCACACACACACACGAAGGCAGAGAGTAAAACAAAATACTGAAAGGGCAAGGTTTGCCAAATGGGTGGGAAGAGGAATCCTTCAAACTTTGGAAGTACAACCCTGGAGAGTGTTAAAAACCAAAAGCTGCTACCTGTCCTGTGGGAGAACGAAGATCTGTAACTTGAGAAATTGCTCAGTGGAGTTACTGACAGCTTAGCCACATCTTAGGGAAGATTAGAGCACTTAAGATTTCATGACAGGTTACATTAATTTTCAGACTGTTTCAGTGTGTCCAGGAATTTAGATGCAATCTGTTCATGCATCTTGCATAGTCTTACAAGGTGAGTTCTGTCTGTATGTGAAAATTCGAGGTTGTAAGAATCAGATTGTACTAGGATGGAGTTTGCTAGATTCGTTTTCAATGCTGTTTTAATTAATGGAGTCTATGAGTTGTTTTGCATTTGTGAGTTATCAGATGCATGTTCTTTGTAAAAAGTCAGAGGGAATCTGTTAAAAATCTTGAGCCAGCAGGACTAAAACAGACACATACTCCCTTTTTAGCGTTCCAGTACCACAAAACTGGAATATCTCACTTTAAAAATGCTACCCTAAAGTAGCCTCCAATGGCTTTATATTTCTTCCACCAGCTATAGCAAATCCAGCTTCTAATGCTTCAACTTCAGCTTCAGTCAAAGGTTCAGTTGTTTCCCTGACACAGAATGACAGCCCCTGTTCTGAGAATGTATTGATTAGATTTCCTGGGAGTTTTGTTTAACCAGCAACATTAGAAACCTTCAGTGTTAGTACTAAATGTCATGAAGAGAGGCATCTTGTTTTATCGATATCTTTCTTTAACAGTATTGACTGTTCAGTTTGTATAACCAAAACCTGGGATTGGAAATAAGTCTGTCTTCTATTCCTCATATGTATTCCAATTATCATAAAGCTTGAGCATTCTTACTATTGATGAGTTCACTTTACTTACATTAAACCAAATTAAAGAGCAACAAAATGTGTTATGTGCAAAAAAAGCACCGCTGTTAGAAAATACAAAATACAAAATAGTGGGCTTCCTGAGCTGGACCTTCAATGTACCAGGTCTTTGGTCACTCCATTGTAGCTTTATGGATCTCTGTGCTGCCGAACCACTTTCTACTGGTCCTCTGTCTGGTCCAGAGCATTGCAGCATCACAACAGATCTTACAGGAACTGTGGAGTTCAGCACAATGCATCTGTATGTAGCAAAGCCACCCAACTCATCCAAGCTGTTCCTCTTGAGCTGAATTTTTAGCTTCTTGGCTGTTGTAATATTCATCTCTTCATAAGAGGAATACTTCAGAGCAAAATACCCCATCTTCTGCTTACCATATGTCTTTCACAAATTGGTGCATTTCAGACTGTTAGTTGAAGTGTCTCTGATATCTTGGGCATTTAAGGGGGTTACAGTCTTGAATGCTAAGTTTCATGGATGATAGTTCAAAAATCTTTAGTTGAAAAACTTACTCATTTACCAAAACTAGGTTGTGAAGCTCATCTCAAGTTAGCACATAGACTAAAGAGGTCAGCACATTCAAGAGAAGGGCATTTTTCAGGTATTCATATTTGTTATAGCAGATAGGAATCACCGCAAGCTTGGGTTTCATGGAAAACTAAGATGCTTGTGTTTCAGAACTGAACCCACCTTTCAGCTCTTGGTACCCTTGGAAAACTGTGTGTGCTATCCCAATGCTGTTGATCACAGTTTCCCCTTCAAAGCACATGTCTGGGCACTGCAGGAACGCTGCATTTGGGTGACTTTTAATCAGCTACAGCTTCACTGTAGTGTAGGCATTGTCATGTTTGATATTTTGTAAAGACATACTGTATTTATATTGTGGTACTGACTCACACTCAGAATGTATGGGGTGATTTCAGGTATTTGGTTATCAGATTTTCCATATTCTGCAAATGCAATTCTGCCAGTGGTAATACATGTAAGATCAGTTGTAGTAATAAGCAGTATAAAAGGAGAGGAGATGGATGAGTCAAGAGAAGAACAGAACAAGGGGCCAAAGAACCACTTCAAAATAAGTACTTGGGGTTTTTTTAATTACTCTTATTATCACTTAGCTTTTGTGTTCAAGGGTTAACAAACCACTATAACTTGTTCCCTTTCCCCAGCATTCTGTCTGACCTCCTAGATCTGCAAGCACACACAAAAAAAGGTATCTAAAATGTAACTTCTTAATTTCTCTGTTAGATCCTTTAGGGATATCCTGTGGCTCAACCTTTTGTCTGAAGGTCAAGAGAGTTTTATTCATCTGACATAAGTAGCTTGAGTGTGGCATTTATAACCTGAGTAATGTTATGGATGATAACACCATTAGACATTTTTACAGCTTCAGCAGGAGTTCAGCCAGCAGGACTATCAGGCTGATAAATGCTTTCATCTTAAAGGTTGTATTGCTACAATAACCCTGAAACTTAAAGGTGCTCCTTGAAACCTACAGCCTGGCTGAAGAGATGAAGTGTGCCCTCTGATATTTCTAGGTTGCTAAAGAGCTCTCCCAAGTTCCAGTGCAGGAATTAAGATGCTGGCATGCAGCTGTTGTGAATTGGAAATTACTGAGTACTTCATAATTTTCAATTATTTGGGGGCAGTGCTACTCAAAAGAATTAGCTTTAGATTGAGATGAGACTCAACTGTTGAGTGATAAGTCCAAAGATTTTATTCCTACCCAATTTTAAAATGTTTCTGCAGGGTTTTAGGAGGCAGACTCTTGTACTGCTATTTTCAGAAATTAGAGAGGTTCACTTCATCTGTCAGTAGTTATAGAACTTTTAGGAGACTAGTTCAAAACTAATTTATAGTAGACTATAGAGAGTGGTGTGATAAGCTAGCAATGACAACTGGTAGGATTTTGCCTTTGTAAAAGTTTGTTTTGTTGAGATCAGAAAGAGAGTGGCTGTGTTTTGAAAGTGAATAGTGAAGGTGGCTGTGCACTGATTATGCATGTGAAAACAGTGGAAATAACGAACAGTGTGAAAGGAGACATGATGGTCCAAGTGGAAGATGAATATCATAAGGGATCAAAGGGAGGATAGTGTGATGAACAAAGGCTGAGTTCTTGCTTTACATCCAGGAGTAGTATTCTGAGGCTTGTAGCAAACTTCAGCTGCTGATTTAACCCAGCAACTATTTAGCACAAAAATATTTGTAACATGTAATGATTACAGTTAAGGCAGCCAGATACTGGGGGTTTTTTTTCAGTATTTTCCATAATGGTAAACAGCTCCATTGTTTTTCCTAAGATTTTAATGACTTTATGGGAGTTCTGTTAAATTGCCATTCTAGTTTACAACCTTCATTATGTTGATCATAAAGCAATTCTAGTTTGGTGGGGTTTTTTTTACGAAGACTTAAGCCACACTTCCTTTCTGAAACATTCAAAACTGCAATAATGACAATTGCTTCCTGGGAGACTAGTATTGTATAAGTCTGATACAATATACACATTGAATGCTGACACAGCCTCTTAGTGGGAAGATAGGAAAGAAGACCTCTGACAGCAGAGGTCACTGAGGGTGATTGCAGGCTTTGGACAACAACTGTACATGAAGATCCTAAGTAGGCTATGATTCTTCAGCTTGGGAAAGAGATGCCTCGGCAATTAGATAATAGAGGTCTGTAAAATTGTGACTAATGTTGAGAATGTAAGTCGGGAACAATTATTTGTGTTTCTTTCAGTGTAAAGAGCTAAAGGTTGCCAAATGAAATTATCAATTTTCAGAGAAGAGGGATTGGGGTTTTTTTGTTGAAAGCTGCAGGAGTGTACAGGGGAGATGCCTGCTCAGTGCATCCTGTTCTTTTACTCTTCTCCAAACACTTGATCACTCTTAAAGATAAGATACAAGGCTAGGTGAATTTCTGATCTGGGCATATAATTGTTAGAACCTTAAATTTACAAGTACTGGAAATACATGGTAGACAGAAGAGCAAGTGTAAGATTTGACCTTCCTTTTAGCTTCATTTTTAATGTTGGCTAGTTTTCAAGTTGATGGGTGCTTTTAAAAGTGCTTTAAAGTGTATTTGCCTCATACAGAATTATGTGATAGCAGCAACAGCCTTGGCTAATGCATTTATTGCTTTAGAATTTATTAGTCTTTATTTCCTGAATTTTTCCCTAAAATTCATCAAATATACAGGATCTTAACTTTCTTAAATCCTCAAGAGGAATTTATTAAAAAAGAAATCACAGGTTCCAGTCAGTTTGACTTCGGTCTGTGTGATTGCCTGTGGAGTTGTTAAAGGGCAAGAAAAAACTTGGATTATCCATTTTGTGTTTGAAATGATGGGTGGTCTTCTCATCTCTTCCTGGATGTGCAGCACATTGCCTTCCCCTTGGCCTATGATAATCTACTTCCAGCTGACTGATCATACTGCTTTTGACTCTTTTGGTTTTTTTGGAGGCATTCTCCCACCTTCTCTAGCTCATCAAAGGAATAACCTGTCCTTCTCTCTTCAGCTTTCTATTTCTCATAAGCCATTTGAAATCTCTGCTAGGACCTCACTTTTGTCAGCTGTGTCTTTTGATATTGTTATGACTGATGCACACCTTGGTTTCTGCCCCCAGATTTAGGAATTTTTGAATTATCTAAGAATACTAAAAAAATCTTTGGTAGCCTTTCTGTCAGCTCACTTTAATTGCAGTAATGATCAAGTTCAAATAAAGTGTAATGTCTCATATTAAAGTGAATGAAATGCATTCACTATGAAACATTACTTGCTCACAGATTTTACAAACTTTCCTGCAGACTCTGCTGCTTTAGCTTCATTCTTTATGTTCATCTTTAATTGCAGTGACCTATTCTGGCACCTTTTCACACCCATGACTGCTTTGCTGTCCATTAATTTCCAGTGTAGCTAGTTAATTGCAAGATGCATTTGAAGGAGGACCCCATGGCTGACATTTGGTGGAGCTGAGGGCTGTTGTGTTACTTTCAGGTACTGTTTGGCACTGCTGATGGGCAGGTTATCGTCATGGACTGCCACGGCCGAATGCTGGCCCACGTGCTCCTGCACGAGTCAGATGGCATCCTCAACATGTCCTGGAACTACCCCAGCTTCCTGGTGGAAGACAGCAGCGAGAGTGACACGGACTCTGATGACTATTCCCCACCACAAGGTAGGGTTATGTGCACATCATTCTGTCTCAGCTTTGCACGTGCTCATGAAGACATCCCAAGGGCCAGGGCATTGTCACGCCCTACAAAACCAGCAGGGTGGCCACAGTTTTAAGCTCTGCTGGAGCAGAGAGCTGATATGGGAGGGTGGGCTTGTTCCCAGCTCTGCCACCAGCCTTGCTGCAGCTCATACCTCATCTGTGTTGCTCTGCCTCCTTTTGCCCAAATGGGAGAACCGCACAAAGCTCTGTAAGTTTTCAGTGAGGGTGAGTGAAAAACAGTGGACAGGGACAGGTCAGATTTTGCTGATAAGCAGATATGCGGTATTGCAGTGGTTTGTGTGTATGGAGGTAGTCAGAGTTCAGCCACAGAAATTAGTGCATCTAGTGCAAATAGTGCACTATATCTATTATATAGATTAATCTGAAAAAACAGCAGTACTAGACGTGGTGTAAAGTACTGTATATTTAGTTTTATCTCTGTTTGATAGGATTTCTGTAATGCTCATCGTTACAGTCCCATCCTTCATAGTCCCGACATAAAGAGTTCCATAAATACTGCAGAAGGCTCAGAAATGAAGATATTTCCTCCAATTACATGGGGTGGAAGCAGGGTGGCTGGAGCTGGCTGGAGTTATTAATTGACATGCTTCAGAGCACATTGCCAGTTTTGAGAGTCAGGAACGTATCCTTCCCTCTCCTTAACTCTCAATACAACTTGTTTGGTGAAATATTTTGGTTTTAAAGTCTTTGGTAATCATCAGTAGTGAAGACTGATGAGGCCTACGTGTCCATACACAGTCAGTCCCACCCTTCTCATTCAAGTAATGATAATACTTCCTGTTGGTGTGATTGATCTGTTTATAAGCTCTAGGTAAGCTGTTCCTGTGTTCCAGTGTATAAAGCCTGAACTAAATTAAGAACTAAGTTTATATAACAGTGATTTTACAGTGAAAATTTTAAATACATAGCAATTATTCAAAAATAATTCTGAATTTGCATCTTGGATCTGAACCTCTGAATTGAGGACTTTCGCAGTTTTAACTAATTTGGATTCAGACAAAAAAATCTACCTTTTGCAGTATATGTGTCTATATAATAAGCTTATTTATTTAACAAATACTGAAGAATGTAATCTGATCACCTGCTAAAATGTTAGCATATTTGAAAACTGAATTTTGTTTTGGCTTTCATGCCTCACTTCTGGTACTGGGTAATATTTCTTACCTTAGAAGGAATGAAACAAGCTTCAACCTAGCAAGCTCCTAAAGCAAGGCAGACAACAACAACAAATTGGATTTTTCCTGGGTTTTTGTTGTGTTTTTTGAAAAATACTGAGGTTCCATTTGGAGGGTGGTGAAATTGCAGAGTACACAGAGGAGAACTTAAATGATCCAAATGTGTTAGCTTTTTCTGAGTCAGTCAGGAGGTGGGTGGACTCGTTACAAGCCTACAAGCCTATTTTAATGATTACCCAAACATGATGTGTTTGCTTTAGAGCAGATGCAGCATAAACCTCTCAAAGGTGACAAGTCTTTGACTCAGACAGATGTGTAGGAAGGACTAGAAGTTTGTTGGGATTTTCTTATTAAATTATATACACACGGAGGTGCTAGTTACTAGACATCCTTCTCCAAAATGCTTTCTCATCAGCTTTTTTACAAATTCAGGAAGCAGTACGACTCTTAACTGGTTCTGCCATTTTTGTTGACTGGAAAGATGTTGTCTGGGCCTTGAGAGGCACTTGATCAGGGACCAGTGGCATCTCCTCTCAGAAACTGTAAACAGAAGGAGTTAAACAGCAAAAGCTACAGATGGCAAAATTGGTCATGAAGTATTTGAACAAAGGAATTTTAGTGAATCGCTGAAAAACAAGCTCAGAGGACCAGAGACTTTGCAGAAATGGTTTTTAGACCCAAGTGTTGCATTTGGGCTCACGTCTACTTTTGGGTGCATTGTATCTGCATATTGTATTATGCAGAATGGCAGGTACCTTTCATGCTGCTGGCTAGACATTTAGAATGCAGTAATTTGTGAAAGGTCAGTATGTTCTCTTAAAAGTTCTTAAAATGTCTCTGTGTGACTTCAGGAGGAGTCCCCAGGACCTGCCCAAGAAAAAAATGTATAGAACAAATCACCTTTTTTTAAATGTCATTGTATTGTTCATCATGCTGGTTTTCAACCAGGATTCTGAGAAAGCCTTCTAAGGCACTGGCTTTCAATCTTTTTGTCACTTTGGGGAGTTGAGGATGGAGAAGGACTGAAAAACACTGCTATGTAACATAATAGTATATGCATAAATCACTGTGGATATGCTGCAGTAAAAATTGACAAAGTAAAAGCACTGAGGTTTCACAGAAACAGAGAAGCTTAACTAGCTAAACCTGCTTTGCTTGTGTCCACAAGTGTTGCAGAAATAAACAGGTAGAGAGGCTTGAAACAACTCCTGATGCTGGTAGGCTGAAGTACAGTGTGCTTGACCTGGACGTGATTATTTTTGGTTGTTTACCTTTTTCTCACTCAGAGCCTTGTTTTGCAGATGGACCAGCTGCATATCCAGTCCCAGTGCAGAACACCAAGCCACTACTTACTGTCAGCTTCACGTCAGGAGACATCAGTTTAATGAACAATTATGATGACTTGTCTCCTACTATCATCCGCTCAGGGTTGAAAGGTACAAAAAAGAAGCCATTTCTGCCTCTCCCATACCCTGTTTTTCTTGTATTTTGATGATGTGTGCACAAGTTATGTTTTTGTGGCTCTTGTTCCTTAACCCAGGAGCCCTTGTTGCTGTTATTGCCATTTCCAGCAGTGACACCTGCTGGAGAAAGAGCAGCTCTTGGCTGATGGGAGTTTTTGTGTTTGTCAAAATGTCTCACAATATTTTTGAGATCATGTTTTTGTGGCAGTTTTGTAGGGCAATTGATCTGTTTTCCAGTTTTCCAGCAGAATGCATTAATATGATTATGGTTCTTTGTGTGAATGTCTCTCTGCTACATAAGACTTTCTTTGCATGTCTAATTCACAAGGTCTCCCATGCTTTTGGTAACCTGGTATAAATTGCAGTGCTGCTTTGATTCTTACAATTATTGAAAACTTGCTAGAATTATTAATTGTCAAGAGGCAAGTTATTCTGAGAGAGGAAAAATTCCAGTGATTAATTACTATACATTTTGCTAAGTGATGTGCATGAATGTTTGTACAGTCAGTATTCCATGTAAAATCTTTACCTCACATTGAAGTTTTTACTGTTCTTACCTATTAAAAGTGTCCTTTACTTTGCCAGCACTCTCAGTGCAATTTACTTTGCTTTGCCTGCAGAGACATTTTAATTCAATACAGCAGATAGGCACATACTTAAATATAGGTTCCACCGAAGATTTTTCATCTCCACAGGTAAATTAGTTTTAAATTAGATGAAAAGAGAACTAGGCTGTTGCAGCAAACTCTTCGCTGTTCTGAAATAGTGGGATGCTTTTGGGGAAAATTGCCCTAACACCAGCCCCACAGACTCTGGGTGATCTGCTATGTCTTAGGAAGTAAAAACATCACCTTTGAGGTTTCTTTTCCATTCCTTTCTCCATCTGTGCCAACACAAGAAATGTGCGAGTGGCAAAACGCAGCATTGTGAGACAACCCTACAATCCAGAAAACATCAGCTGAAAAGGTACCAAAAGTGTGGGAAACTGGAGCCAGCCTAAAGAAGCTCTTGTGAAAGTGACCAGTGGGTCTGCTCAGCATTTCTACAATATTAGAGTAATTAGGGTCCTGAGCAGTCTTGAGTTGTCATCTAGTCTAGCTTTCAACTGGGAACAGTAGGAGAAACAAACCCCATCTTATTCTCTGTTTAGAGTTGCAGGGCTCTATCTTGCTGAGGATGTCTGTCCTGTTTCTCTTTCCCCACTGACTTCACTAGTGCAAAAAAGATCCCTTAAGTATGTCACCCTCCTGTAGCAAAATATCAATGTGCTAGATAGGGTAGGAATATTTTTATTAGTTATAAACTGGACTACATTTTTTTCATCAGTAGACAAAAAACATGCAGCATCTTCCTGGATTGGGAATGTGTGTGAGACGGAGAAAGGTGATTGGGATATCACTGTCTGCTTTTTTAAGCACTGTACAGTAGAAAGTATTTTATGTCTGATTTTATATAGTTGTTCACACTTCCTGTGTCTTCATTATTTTTTTCAAGTGACTCTCAATTTTACTGGATTTTATCACGGGCAAGGATGTGGAAAACCACCAAGTATGGTCTTCAGTATTGTCTACAAGTCCTTGTTCTTGTGTTTGTGTTTAAAATCTCTAAGTATTGCTCTGTGGTCTCTGCAGCAGATATCCTTGCCTTTATAGGCTGCTATAGGCTACTCAATGTATTTTTAAAGTAGGCAACTATGAAATTATTTCAAGCAGTAACAATATATTTTAATATATATAGAATATATATATTCTCTTCTGGTTTTGCAGAGCCGTCATTTTACTGGGAATATTTCTGTGAAACTGACAGAGGAAATTGACAGACCTTGATAATTTGATTACCCAAATAAAAGTTCTTCTCATGCAGCTTGAACAGTCCTGGTAGTTTTGTCAGTCCTAGTCAGACCTAGGAGGTCCTGAATTTGTGCTTTTTAACTCTGTGATTTTCGGTGCACTGCTACCTGCAGAACTGCTGAGCTACATCTACTGACTGTACTAGTTAGCCACAACTACTGCTTGCAGAGCTGTTGCACATTTACATGCTCTGTATTCAAGGTTTGCTGATATACATATCTGTGGTGGCTGGAAAGTAGTTTTGAGGGCAGACTGATCCACTGATTCACTTGTAGACCATTACCCTAGATGAAAACCCCATTTGATTTTGAATTTCTGTGCTGGTGCTGTGAACCTGTATATCAGTTATTCTGTGTAAAGGTCCAATAGTCATTGAAGGTCCTGTTGGCAGGGCAAGTGTATCAGTAGAGCCACACTGTCCTGGGGGGATGCTGCAGCCCACATCCCCCCCTTTACTGCCTTTGCAGCCATCTAATTCTAGAACTTTGAGAGAGAGAGAGAGAGACAGAAAACTGCTGGACAAAGTAATCAATCCTCTTTCTCTTGTCATGGGGATCAACTGAAAGTTTTATCTGAAGATGTGTATCCAAGAGAGACAGTTGTTTCATTATGGTAGTTCTATAGTTATCCAGTTAGCAAAAGTGGAGCTGATCAGCTTGCCTTGTTTATTTCCAACCTGCCTATCTTTTTCCTCTCTGAGAAACATGAATTAAATCCCATTGTAGGTTACTCAGAGGGCTGAAAACTAAGAGAAAACAAGAGGCATACAATGCCTAGCTGTAGAAGAATTACCTTGAAGAACATGCGGCTTCTCTCTGATATGTACAGAAGCATAATTCCCATGAGAAATATCAGAAAGTTGAAATAATACAAAACCATTTTAAATTGCACATAAAAGTCCCTGAAAATGACAAGTTGACAACTTGAAACAATTTTGAGATCCTTCCTGCCAACTCTCATTTCTCTCCTGCTTCTTCATTTGAAGACAGCTTCTCGCCCACAAGTGTCTTCAAAAGGTTCTTGGCAGATTGAGCATCCCAGAGCACAAAAGTTTTGTCTTTACCTTCACTTTGTCTCAGCACAAAATAGCTGCCTTTCACCTCCGGTTTAAGAGTAAAAAGATTTAAAGAGTAGCTCGGTATTCCTTGAACATGCAAATCTGCCTTTGAAACACAAGCAGAAATGCAAAATACTGTTTTAGAGTTACTCTTCAAGTGTGACAAAGAACTAGAGGATATAAGGGTTTGAGATAAGCATCCCCAAATTAAGCTGTGGGCGTCCCTCATCATGAGGTGCCTGTAAGAGAAGTAGCTGATCTGTATATTCATATCTGTGTATATGAGAGTCTGAGTGGTCCCTGTGGGATTCCAGCAAAGCCCTGCTAAGCAGCTGAGTAGATTTTCACAAGTCAGAATCATTAGGGTTGGAAGGGACCTCTGGGCATCAGCCAGTCCAACCCCCCCACTAAGGCAGGGTCCTCTAGAACAGGTTACACAGGGACTTGTCTTGGTGGGTTTTGAATGTCTCCAGAGAGGGAGACTTCTCAACTTCCCTGGGCAGCCTCTTCCAGCGCTCTGCTGCCCTCAGCGTAAAGAAATTCTTCCTCATGTTGAGATGGAACTTCCTGTGCTTTAGTTAATGACCACTGCTCCTCGTCCTGTCACTGGGCAGTACTGAAAAGAGTCTGGCACCACCTTCTTGGCACAAACCTTTGAGATAACAATAAGATCCACTCTCAGGCTGCTCTAGACCAAACAAGCCCAGCTCTCTCAGTCTCTCCTCATAAGAGAGATTCTCCAGAGCCCTCATCATCTTTGTGTGATGGTGGCAAAAGAAAACATATGATATGGAAGCCATATGTATTTATGGACAAAAGCCCAAGTACTTCTAGTTTCATGTTATACTGTTGTAACTCTAGTTTGCATTATGCTAAAAGTTATATTGACAGCCAGTGAGAGCACGAGGCATCGACAGATATTCTGCTTTTTTGCACTAAAGGCTTTTACAGATAAACACTCTTTGCTGCTCTCTTGGTAAGATTATTTATCTGTATATTAACTTGATTCCACTTACTCCGAAAGCTGTATGTAGGATCTTCCATATCAGTTTCAACATCTCTGGTAAATTCTTTTCTTAGGTGTTTAGGAGCAATGACTGATTACATTCTAGACTCACCACAGAGAGAAAATAATGTTTAACACATGTTTTTCAATTTACAAAATAAAGAGTGATTCTCAGAAGTGTACCTGTGACATATTTCCTACTATTTCAATGAAAGGATATAGGTTTCTAAGTACTTAAGTAACTTTTGAGAGCATGTTTTATCTGTTCAAGTCACTTTGCAGCATGTGGAAATGCTGAACCTGTTGTTTCTAGTCAGTGGTAATTGCAAACCATCTTTGTGATTTCAGATGTGGTGGTGCAGTGGTGCACACAAGGAGACCTGCTTGCAGTAGCAGGCATGGAGAAGCAGAACCAGCTGGTTGACCTCAGCAATGGTTCCCTGCTGAAAAGCGCACTTGTCAAGTTCTACAACGTGCGTGGGGAACATATCTACACTCTGGAGACACCTGTGCAGGTAGGAGGCATTTTAAAGTCTGTTCTCCATGCTTTGCTGACATGTTTTTCCCACATTAGCTCATTGCTGTAGACCTGCAATGTGGGAAAGGTTGCGGAATGCCCCAAATCCATCTTAAAACACAATGTAGATAAAAATGTGCTATGAACAATGGTTGTTTGCATTAAGGTAGCCATGCAAGCCTGCACCTGATTCTAAGGTCCTCTGTGCTAGGTATTGTGGAAATTCGAAAGGAGAAAGTCTGTTTCCCAAACTCACTGGGCCATGAACAGACAGATAGAAAATTCCATTGTTTTATCCATAAGTGACTAAAGAGGAAAAAAAAAAACTTGCTTAATGTTGTAGCAGAGCCAAGAGCTGAACAAAAATAATCTAAGTTCAGGATCACAATTACAAGATTATTCCGTCTTTGTTATTGTAACTTTCTAATGTACAATCATTTGGTGTGGTGCAGTTACCTCAGTCATGTAACTTGCCAAGTAAATGCCAGCACATGGTCTGTGAGCTGCTGAGGAGTCCAACATGCTTCATAGGTCTTTGCTGGTACTTCAGAGCCCAGCTGAATGTAATTCTGTGTAGTTTTCTGCAGAATAGGGATGACTCCATTCTGATTTCTGCTGCTAGTAATGAAACTTTATAATAGCTTTGAAATATGAAAGTGAAGGAAAATGCTGTAGATATATTAATTATATTTAATGATGATCGATGTATTATCACTTTTTTTTCCAGTACCCTGATCTGGAATGGATGCAAAAGGGTGACATAGTAAACCATCTGCTAAGCCTTTGTGTTTGCATATATTTAGCATTAACCTGTGCTTATTAACCTTAGCACTCTAATTTAGATAGAATTCTTTAGATGTGTAAAGTGTAAAATAATGGTCTCTAAAGCCAACCTAAATATGTACAGTGATATCTAATGCTAATTTAGGTACCTAAAGGACTTACCCATAAACACAGCTTTATTTTCTGAAGCGTAGCCTTTGCAGCAAAGTAGCACAGCCCTTTCCTCTCTGGATCAGTTCTGAAAAAGACATATTTATATCAGTGTTGCTTTTTTCCCAGCCCAGGTGAAAAGCAAACATTGTTCTGTTACTTCAGTACCAGAACTCAGTATGTGCCCAATACCTTTTGAATCCTTTGGTGCCAGGCTGTGAAATCACTCTGTGGTTTGAGCATCAGAACCATCAGGTCAGGTTGCCCCAAGGTATGCCTGTGTGAGGGCTTTTCCATCACTGCTTTGTTCCTGCTGATCTCAAATTCCCCTTCATTTAAATACTTTCATCTCCTCTAGTTCTCCATGTATAGCTTCATCTTCTTTTAGTATTTTCAGCTCTTCTCCTTTCTTCCCAGCCAGCTGGGAGAAAGCACATACTGTGGCTGATGTGGGGGCTAATTATTCTGCCATTACGTGAGTGCGTGCAGGGCACCTGAGAGGTCAGACAGAACAGGTGAATGCCAAGTTTGTACTGCAGTATTTCTAATAGTGGAAATAGTAACATAAGCCTTTCTGCTCTTTCCAGCTGCTGTTTTTGTTAGGAATAGAAATATTTTAATGTAATGGAGTTTTCTTCCCCCTTTGTCAATAACAGACTAAAAGCCAGCAACTTCAGAAGTTGTAAGCCAGGTTGCAAGTGAAAGATTAGGACAGTCAGGGAGAGGCAACCACCATTTAATAACAGGATCAAGGAGTCTCATTTCCTTTGGAAATCAGGATAAAAATAACATTCAAACTGATATATTTATGTTTATTTAAAAACTGCACATAAACCTACCTAAAATTAGAGCCACCCCTCTTCTCTTATTAGTCAGTGTTTAGTCTCTTTATTTGGTGCATTTAAATTCTTATTTACTCAGCTGCAGGAGGAAGTGAGGGGTCTTTCAGAACACCTGTATCTGCTCATGTGGACTTTATTCTCCTATGTATTTGAATGCTGGTCTAGCAGTATTACCTGCTAAATGACAGGTATACTAGAACATTGTTAAGTATTTAGTTTACTGACAAAACCAGATAAAAATCACTGTTGCAAAAAAAAATTGCTGGTAACTTCGTTATGCTGTGCCTCTGCTCCAAAGATGTCTGTGCAAAGATGAGAGTGAGTCAGTGGTCCTAGTAATTTGTCTCATGACAAATTCATCAGAGTAAATTAATTCGTTTTCTGTACCAGCAGCCAGCCTTAAAATGAGATTTTATAAGATTCATCACTGGTTACTGAATTAAAAAACAATTTAAGAAAATAGAAGAATTTCCTCATCTTGAACTCTTCTGCCACGACTTTCTTATGAAGAAGCAAATATGTGACTGGTAAAGCACATTGATTATAAATGCATGTTGTTCTGAATACAAAAGCCAGAAAAAATAAAACAACCATGAACATAAAAAATAATGGATTACAAGTACAAAAGTTTCTGTTTTTTTGTATGGTCCTCTGTCCCAATTCTTTAACACAACAGATGTCTGAAAATTTTGTCAGTAAAATACACTGAACTGGTTTTGTTTCTGCTGTTTGTCTGTCCTGTCTTTGGTAGGATATTCAGCAAACGGATTTTATTGTTTATAACAAAACTCAGTGTAAGACTGACAGGATTTATATGCAACTTGGCTGGAATGTTACTGAACATGAAGTCACCGCAAACCCCAGTAGTAGAATAGGTTTGGGAACTGCAGGTAACTCATCTCAATGATGACTGTTGTCATGGATCCCTTCAAGATGTTTTATATGCTGCCTTCTCCTCCAGCTTTAGTGCAGTTTTGGCATCCTCTGTCCTGTTGGACTAACTCTCTTAAGCTTTTACCTTCAGTGTAGGAATTTATAGTTCATAAACCTAGTTTGCTGACCATAAAACTCTAGATAGGGAAATCCCACTTGTTTAGAAGTATTGAAATAAAAGCAATGGCTTTGCTTGAAAAACAACATTCATAAACAGAGTGGTAGAGTTGGCATAAGTGCAGCAGTCGCTCCTGTTCCTGGCTCTGGGGCTTCAGCCTGGCATCCTGCAAGGATGTGTTTGCAGAATAGAGTGGAAAGAGCTGAAAAAGCATCAGTAAGGGCTGGTCAAATATTGAACTGAATTCTATGCAGAGAGCATATCTTAAGGGCTGGTGATCAGCAGATGACTATTCAAAAACATACTATCAATTTCTGTGAAATTTACCTCTTACTACGCCTCTCCGTGTATACACCACGAACACCAATCTGAGGTACCAAAAATACACCCAGTTTTTTTATGGTCCTGCTTTTTCAACATCTAAAAATGAGATTGCAACAGCAGGCTGCCCTGCTGGTCATAATGTTTTTATTGGAAGAATATTAATTTCTTACATTGTTTGGAAGTCCTCACCACTTTTCCTTTGCATCAACCAGGGTTGAGAATAATCAACTCCATCAAGACTATTTTATAGTCCTGCTAAAATTGTTTACCAAATGCTGCAACCCAGTTCTGTCACTTTAGAAGTTCTCATCTAATGTGCAGACAGGTCTTTATTAAATTAACTAACTGCACCTTCTTCTGATTGGAAACAGATGCTTCATATCTTCCTATGTCCTGAACTTTAAACAGGAGTCTCCTACAGGATCTTTTCAACATTACCTAACTGCCAACTTTAACAAACTTGTGAATTTTTTCTTTCTAATGGTTCAGTCTTGTGGCATATATTTGGCGCCTTCTTCAAATTTTATGATTTTTTAAATACGTCCCAGAGAGAACCAGGAGAACAAGAGCAAAGATTTAGAAGCTATAATGCAGATCTCCTCCATACACCTTTAATTCTACCATAAATTTACATTACTTTAAGGTTTTATATCACTGTGTAGCTGGTGTGAGTACAGATTACATCTTGAGTGCAGTGAAGTAGGATGAGAGTGAACTAAGCTTTACATGTTGTAGACAACAAGATTAAATGTAATCTAAAACCCCATGTTTATCAGTGTAATATTTGAAAACCTAATTCAAAGTGGTGTACCAAAGACTAAATCTTTATGGAAGAAGTTTCCAGAAGTCTTCGAGAAGACAACCAACTTGCTATAGACCTGCTGCTGTCAGCATGTCACAGACTGCTTCTCTGCTGGAAATATCCCAGCATCTAAATGAATAGATTTAAGATTATATGATCTTGCAGAAACCTGGTAGTTCTGCAAAGGCTCAAGAAGGAAGGTGCAATTTTAGGTTTAATTCAGATCAAACAGTTCTAAAAGAAGAGGCTTTTTATGTTATCCAGCTGAGCAGACCCTGCTTACTTTTCCTCATTTATTTCACACAGTGTTCAGGTTTGTTGCATCTGAATTAATGTTGCCTTTCATTTATATTGCCTGAAATTAATTTTATTTAGTTGTTATGGGATGACAACAAAGCTTCAAGAAAAGTTTATTATCTTACAGGAAAAAAAGCAACAGTTTAGAACTAACTGGTGAAAGAATAAAACCAGTTAGAATAAAACATATTCTATGCTTTAGAATATCAGTAAAGACCTTGGTGTTCTTTCTGTAGGCCATAGGTTCATCTCTGCTGCAAAAATGGGTTTTGATCAGCACTGGAAATTGAAGACACTTTTCTAAGCAACTCTTTCTGTTAAAATGGGATCTTGTTGTATTGACTTCCTAAAAGAATACTGTAGAAATAGAGAGGATGTAAGAAACAGCTCCAAATGAAATAAGAGTTCATTACATCAAAAATCACATCAGGCCACAGCAGTAGCAGATTTCTCATCATTAGTCACCATCAGTTTTTAGCAGTTAATATTTTTCCCACTGTTACTGAGGAGCAGAAGAATGAAGGAGTATTAGGTTGGTTTCCCACAGCCATCCATGAAGGCTGTGGCAGTACAGAGGTGAGCATACACAACTCACAAGAGGCAGGTGGGCACTGCAGCCATTGCACCTTTCAGCTTGTCTCTGAGAGGGAAGACTGTGCATCTCCACATCAGCAGTCTGCAATGAGAGCAAGCAAGCAATGTACTTACATATGCCATTCACTGGATACTATTTTGCTGTTATGTTCTTCCTCCCGAGAAAAGTCCTGCTAGTTCCTGGGCTTTCTGCCCTAGAATACTATTTTTATTTCATTACCAGCGGGAGTCCCAGTGCCAACAAACAGGGGATTAGTTCAAGCAGCAGGCAGACCCCTGGATGGCTCAGGACTTCTAAGCTCAAGGTAGGCAGCAAGAATCAGCTAGAACAGTGTTTTCATTGACTGAACTGCATACAAATGATGGAATGTATATAAATTATGTTCTGTCCTGTAAGTCAGGCAGTAGAGTGACTTATAAGGAGCAACCACAGAGCTTTGAGTTGGAATATCCATTCCTGCATGCTTTTTTAAGGAGAATTGACATCCCAGCTGGGGGTACAGATTTGAGTAGCTGTAGCTCACTTTGAAGCCCACTTGGAAAGAAATGGCAAAAGAGCTCCTTGTTGGTTTCTCATTGAGATGTGTTTTCAGTCGGTATTGCTCCTGATAAAGCATTTTCTTCTGGTGTTATAGCCAATGGTTTCTAATATATAATTGTCATAGAGATACATGTTGGTAATTAAACCCTGGAATTCATTCAGGTATTTACAGTTTATGCTGATACTTTTCAAAACCTAATGCTATTTTTATATGCAGAGTGAGATTAGAAATTCTCATGTTATATTTGTAGCTGCGTTTCTTTGTTCCTAGCAGAAAAAAAAACCCAACTGTGGAAACATGGAAAATAAAATTCTTCTGTCCTAGAGTCTGCTTGTTAATTTGTAACAGGTGGATACAACTTTTGGACACAACAACAATTTGGATGCAACAACTTTAGTCCTTCCTTATTTTGCTGAAACAGTTCAAATAAGTGGATGTTTTATGAGGAGCAATGCTGTTGTGTTGGATGTTGGAGGTCAGTTGTTTTTTCTCAGTAAAGTTTGAAAAGAAAGCTGTGGCCAGCTCATAACTAACTTGCTGCAGTAATTGATTCATATCCCTTGTCCAGCAAGGGAAAGACTAGGAAGCATAGTTATTGAAAAATATTATTGGAGTAGTACTTTAAAGGTCAGGTCAGATCTGGCATTTGGGTGATCTTTTATTTCTCCAAGCCTGTAATGACAGGCTAATTTTCCCTGAAGCTCATCTGAAGTCTTAGCCCTTCACTGTAAATTAAAATGTTGCTGAATACTGGGCTGAAGGAGCACCAAGGGTCTGACCATTTCAGAGAAAGGAGGGCAAGGTGTGTCTGGTGATGTGGTGCGAGTGCTCTTGTAGAGGTTGAAAATATTAAAGCATAATGAGGTGTATGGGGAGACTAATTGCAAAAATGGAAGAGTTAAAGTGTCATGATTTACAAACTGTGCAGCACTTGCAAATATTGTGTGTTTGTTTAAACATGCACCCACTCATATATTGTTTGCATATACATTCATAAACAGAATATAAGAGCATCATACATTGAGCAGTTTAGAAGGTGACTGAATAATTGTTGTCTGTTGGAAAACAGTGATGAAGTTTTCAACTTCTGACTTTCTACTCTTCAGAGCTCCACAGTGCTGTGTTGCCAGAGGTCCCACCCCATGCTTCAAAGTTTCTGAAAGGCCTTTTCCTTGAGACCTTGTTTTAGATTGCAAAGGTTCTTGAACTGCTTCTGTCTGCAACTCTGATGTTCTCTTCATGCAGCAGTAACCTGAGGAAAGAGGTGGTTTTATGTGACTCTATTTGGATGAAGAATGTCCTACCTGGGTGTGATACACTGGGTTATAATAGCTGCAGTGAGACATGAGGTCTGGATGTGCTGTATTGGATTATGATAGCTGGGATATTAGACTTCTCTTCTGATGTTAAAGTCTATCCAATAAATAAACATTTGTGTGCCAAGTCACATACTTGTTTGTTTCCTCACTGTGTTTATAGGTAAGCTGATGCAAAGTGAACAGCAGGATGCACCTTGGATCCCACAGTAATGATCAGGTGGATAGTGCTGCCCATGCTGGGATTCAGCCCTTGGGGAAAATCAGGGCCACTTCTGTGCTGGTCTGAAGCTGACATATAGTAGATGTGGCAGGTACCTACCTTGTGCCAGTGCCTTTTCAATGGCATTTATTTGGTAAGGAGCTTGAACTGTCTCATTGCTGCCAGACAGTGGGAGGGCCGAGCCACACACAGATGATGAAAATACCCAGTCAGTGGGGGATACTTCCTCAAATGTAAGGCTGTATCCCATAGAATATGGTTATGACAAGCCATGAAGAATTACTGATGGTACACAAAGGATTTCTCAATTCTTTTGAAGTTCTGCACTACAAAATGCATTTAGCAATTACTGTGAAAATCACAAGGTTCACATATTGCTGCTTTCTATTTGCGTATCAGTCAGCCTGAAGATTTGTGCCTTCCTGGAGGTGTGTGTGTGGTATTGCCTAGATGTATTTAAAATGAAGTTCCTTCATTTCTCCTACTTTAAAACCAGTATTTTCCTTGAAATTTAAGTCTAGGATAAGGTAACATAGTAGGGAAGATCTCTTCTGTGTAAAGGTTTTTCATCCAATGCTTTATCTTGATGATAAACATTAATATAATGCTGTGCCAGCTGCATTTTGCTTCATATCAGTCACATAAAAACATCTTTTCCCAGTTACTCACCTTTAAGCATCTTGAATTTGTAAATGGAAGGGAGGCTTTTTCCCCAGACCAGATGAGTAACCTCTGGGCTGATCTAACCCTGCTATCTTGGTACCATACTGCTAGAGGAGTCTTGACCCTGTCTTCTTGTTTGATGCATTTTGTGAAAAGATATTCCAAAGATGCGCTGACCTTTCAATAAATAATTTAGATGAAAAACATGTTTGCTTAAACTTCTCAGTGTCACAGATGGTAAAAACAAGGAAGACCTTCACAGAAAGGAGTAAATCTTTTGTAGTTCACTGATGACAGCCTGCTGTATAGTATTCTTCATGGACTTAAGAGTTTCATCTTTACTCCGTATTGTTTATTTGCACAGAGATAGCAGATGGGATTGAAATACCACAGGGTGTGTGTATATAAGCAAATACAGGTGCTTTGTAGCACAGAAAGCAAGAGATGACAGGTGGATGCAAGTAACACTTAAGGGCAAAAGTAATGATGGTAGGGCTAGAGGGGGTCACAACAGACTGGTCCAAGAAAAGATAGGATTTAGAAGGAAACTTTAGGGAGCTCCTTGCAAGCAGAAAATAAATGTCCTAAGCAGCAGTGTTTGTTTATCATTATTCTGTTCCACGTTGTGACATTTAGTACCAGTTGGCCCTCACTCTTTCCGTTTTTTTCTGCCATGATTTGGACATTTCTGAGCGTAGACAAGTAGAAGACAAAAGGCCATTCTCTGTTGCCTTCCTGCTGCTCTTTCACAGTTCAGTTCATCTGGGGGTAGTTCAAAAGAGACACTGCAGCGGAAGACCTGGTGCAAGACAAGAAAGCTGATTGGGTTTTCTCCACTTGTTTTTTAAGTGTCTCTGGGCATATAATTTAACTTTTCAGTTGTAAAATATGAGCTGTTACCAGTGGATGAGGACTGATTAGATGACTGAATAAATCATTTGGATAGGGCATCAAAAGACCCTCCTTCTCAACACCCTGTGTCTTTAAAGTCACTTATCCTATCTAGGTACTGAATTTGGTAGCTGATTCCTTGTGTGAAGAGCTTTGAGCCTCCTGAGTAAAAAGCACTGAATAAACATCAACTGCTGATTTTGATGATTTGAAATGTTCACATTCTTCTTCTGTGGGCAGTGGTAGGCACTTTTAAGTTTCTGGAAGCCTTAGGGTAATGTGATTGGTGCTGAATTCATGTGATCACTTGTTGCACAGCCATCCTGGAAAAAGATACTTTGCACAAAATCTTTTGAAGTTGTATCCTTTTGCTCTTCGTGCAGCGTCCCATCATCTCGATCTGTTGGGGTCACAGGGATTCGCGGCTGCTGATGGCGTCCGGGCCGGCGCTGTACGTTGTCCGGGTGGAGCACAGGGTCTCCAGCCTGCAGCTGCTGTGCCAGCAGAGCATCGCCAGCTGCCTGCGGGACGACAAGGACATCAGCAAGCTGACCCTGCCCCCTCGGCTCTGCTCGTACCTCACCACTGCCTTCATACCAACTATCAAGGTAAAAAGAAAAAGAGGAAAGTGTTACTAGATCTCCCCCCTCCATGGTGCTCCTAAGTGGCAATGGCTGAATTATAAGATTTTATCATTTTAAAAGCTTTTGTATCCTCTTCAAGACCCCACTGATGCATTTGGTGCCTATTAAAAATCTGAAAAGAAAGCTCACACATGCTGATCTGCATTATTCCATGGAGATGGCCTTTCCAAGTACATTACAAGTGGTGACTCACAAAGACTTCTGAAGAAGCTCATGCTGGTGATAAATACCCTGTCACGGTTACAGGGGGATTCACAGGAGTAAAACTGTTGCCTCTGTACATGTCACATGAGTGTTTATATTGCCAGGAAGGTTAGGCTTAAGACCTGGGGCTGCCCAAACATTTCTACTAACAGTGAGTTCTGCTAATCCTACTGCTCCAACAGTGCTATGGAATAATGAACCAGATATCACACCTCTTCCTGTACCACAAGCAGAATCATCTGCACAACCTGTTTGTTTCATGGTTTTGCCCTCAGTAGATCTTGGGATTTCCAAGCTGTTTATCACAGCCTATAGACCAGAGCATTAGCTGGTAAATGCTTGACATTCAGACATAGATTTTTGTGACTTTTTGTGTACGTGTTACAGCAGTTTCGTGAGCCAGAGGTCCTTGTTAAAACAATGCAGAGCTAGAACTAATTTGTAATCAGTGGGACTGGCCCAGCTTAAATGAGAACAGATTATGCCTATGAAATAATAATTCAGCATGGTTCCATTTGCGTGCTGCTAATCAGAGCAGTTTGTGCAACTGTAAATCATTTCATTTGTCAAAGAACAATAAATGCCTTGCTGTTACCATAACTCCTGGATCTCCAAAGATGCAGAGCGTTTATCAGACTGGAAGTCTCCAGTTCTTTCTAGTTCTTTCCATCCTTCTCCCCAGGATGCTTTCTGTGTTGTTCCAGAGCCACCCCTCTCGAGAGCATCAGTGACAATTTCCTGGCTGTCAGGGAAGGCAGGGGAGGGGACTGGATGGGCTGAATGAAGGCAGCAGTTGGCTGGGAGCCCTGGTGGGGATCAGAGGGCAGTACAGGGTCACATCGGTGCCAACAGCCCTTGTGTCATATCCTAGAGGAGATGCCAGGATGCAGAGCAGTTGTGGCGCTGCGTAGCTGAGAGGTGGAAGCGGGGTTTCCAAAACCCACATGCCTGTCCTGTTCCACGGGGGGGAAAAACCATTTCCCAGAGGATCACAACAATGGGTGTTTCTGGAGCCTTGTCAGCACTTACACTTTACCCTGGCTCATCCCCAGTCACCCACTCAGCCTATATTGTCAGCCATGCCTTCAGTGCTAGGCAAGGCACCCTCTTCCCTGTGTACATTCCTCTTCCCACTCCAGCTTGCAGACCACATTATAGGTCACTCCTCAGCCTACACCCACTTGCCAGGTTAAAGAAACCTATTTTTTCCCTACCTTTTTTTTTCCTTATACTTTCATTTTGAAAGAAACTCTGTTGACTTATACACATGAATAGTATTTGTATCGTACAGGCCATATTGTCCTAGACAAAAAGAGTTCTATTGCTTTAGGCCTGAGTTTTTCATGGATTAATGCACTGTGCTGACAAGCAGGGCAAAGAAACCCAAGCTTTGTGCTTATATTCCTCTACATGGCACACAAATAGGCCCTTAGCTGGGATGGGATATGTGCTTGGAAGTAATATAAAAAGTACAAGCTTCTTTCAGAGTTGACAGCATTGTAGCATAGTGGCATAGCATGTACCGATACTAACCAGGAATGGGATCTGAGTGTCCAGGTTCACTTGGAGGGCCTGCAGGAGACAAGATACTCTGATACTTGACTTGACCACACTACTCAAGTCCAAAAAGAAGTTTCTGGTAAGAGCTGGAACTTGAAGGCAGGTTTGTTGTCTCATTCAGTGCTCTGACCACAAGGTTCAACCTTCCTTTTTGATGTAACTAGTCTTAGTTTTCATTTTCTCTGTGCAACTAACTAAATAACACACAGCCACTCTGTCTTGTATGTGTGTCCTGCATAACTCTTGGACTAACCTATACTAATCTTCACCTGCCAAATTAGAGTTGGATTCAAGTTCAGTTAGTTGTGTTGGGATTAAGTCACCACAGAAAAAAAAACAACAAAAACCAACCAATATTAGAAAACTTTCTCTTTCCTTCCTCTGTTTAATTAAGCCTCCCATCCCAGACCCAAACAATATGAGAGATTTTGTCAGCTACCCAACAGCTGGTAATGAACGGCTCCACTGCACCATGAAGCGGACAGAGGATGACCCAGAGGTCGGTGGTCCATGTTACACTCTGTACTTGGAATACCTCGGGGGACTGGTGCCCATCCTGAAAGGACGTCGTATCAGCAAGTTGCGGCCAGAGTTTGTCATCATGGATCCTAAAACAGACGGAAAAGCAGGTAGAATTCAGTTGTTGCTCTGTATAAAAATGATTTCCCAATACTTTGGACATTAAATCCTCAAGAGTTTTAAAAAATACATATATGCAACTTGGATGGTGGCATCTGATATTTTTTCTGAAGTGAAAAAAATCTTTAGCGTGACCTAGAAGCTTCTGAAATTACACCCTGCTGCCTTCTGTTTTACAGAAGAGAACTTCTTATATTCTGAGTAATGGAAAATAGATTGCTAATTAGCAGAAAATATTCTTTAGTCTCAGTTTTGAAGTCAGTTGAATGGTGTTCATCCCTCTGAATCAAGTTCACTTAAGTTCAAACCATAGGAAATTTGGAGTTTGAAGGCAGAGTGGAGAACATTTAATTTTCCTCTGCAAAGTTTTATTCCAACTGCTGCCTGTGGATCAGGTTTATGCTTCTGATGACTGAGAATTATAATTTATACCAGTTTTCTGAAGCATCACTTAAATTTTCTGGGGCCTGTCTTGATAGATGAAATCTATGGAAACAGCTTGATTTCCACTGTGATTGACAGCTGCAACTGCTCTGACTCCAGCGATATTGAACTCAGTGATGACTGGGCAGCAAAGAAATCTCCAAAAATCAGTCGAGCTAGCAAATCACCTAAACTCCCCAGGTAATAATGTCTTGGATATTTATTCTTTTTCCCCCAAGTGGCCTCTCTTCCACCCTTCTTCCCCTGCCTCTCCTTCCCTCTCTTGACACCTTGTAAAATGAAAAGTAAACTCTTTTGGGCACATAGGAATTCTCTGTAAGATTTGGGTCCTCTACAGGGTGAAGTTCTGGGGCGATCTCAGAGATTGGCATAGAGTTGGATTTTGGGGAAGATTTCTGGGACAAAATGTAATGTGAAACAAAAGAGCACAACTTCTCCCCAGGCAGTCTCAAAGAAAGATTTTATAAACTCTCCCACCATTTTTTTTTCTTTTTTCCCTCTCTTGCCACCATGGAATATATTTTGTCCTTCAAACAGACTGGTTTATTTTTGTTTGTTACATTTCTGCCAGTGAGCTCTTTAGGTGCTTGAGCTGCTGATCTTGACCTTCCTCCTTCCCCCCCCCCTCCCCCCCCCCCGCCCTGCCTTGTATAGTAGGAGGTAGAAATAACTTTTGGCTTAGGGTAAGAACACTGACAACATTTGTGGAGCCTTGGGTTTCTTTATACTAATGTGAAAATCTGTCAGCTGAGGTGTCATGTTCTCATTTCTTGCGACTTTGCTCAAAGTCTGCATAGCTGAGATCATTCATATCTACGCCTTTTAGGAATTAGTGGAAGATACATTGTATCTGACAGAACTGCTATAAGCTTTGTTGGATTAATTAGAAAGTATCCAGCATGATTTACTGCAAGTGTGTCAGGTCTTCTGTGTCTTCAAATTTGACCCATAATTCTCCATCCTGTAGGCTCTACAGTCTTTGTTAGCCACTTTGAGGACATCCTACCAGTTGTCTTCTTCTTACATCTTTCCATTCAAAGACTTGAGTTCTGTGCATTTTAGCTTGCCCGTTGTTGTTTCTAAGTATTGCTTTACCTGCAGGATCAATATAGAAGCTCGCAAATCTCCAAAGATGTCACGAGCTGCACAGGAGATCTCAAGATCACCAAGGTTACCAATAAGGAAACCCTCTATTGGTTCACCAAGCCTGACACGAAGAGAGTTTCCTTTAGAAGATATTACTCAGGTATTGTGCACATTGTTACTTTACCTGATTCAAATGCATTTCTTTCACAAGGCAGCATGTTGTGATAGAGATCCAATGATCAGCAGTAAAAGTTTTCATTAAATCACAATAAGGAGACAGAGTGAGAGAATTGCATCTTCCAGTTCACTACTAATGTTTGAAAGTGCCAATGGAGTCAGGTGTTGTTTGGTAAATGCCAGGACCACTTACTTTTGTCAGTGTGAATCCATGTGAGAGGTTTTATTCTAGGTGATGTTGGTGGCTTTTTGAGAGTGTATGTGAAAACACTTCATCAGTTTCTCAGACTCACCTTCATGCCACCATAATTCCCTGCTTTGCTGGGGGATTGCAGAGATAAGGAAGTATTTGCTTCAGAGGACTGCATGATCTGTTTCATAATTAACATGAAACAGTCTTAATTGGAAGGAAGAAAAGGAATTACCACTTTGTGCTTTTTGTGGTGTTCATGTCCTCTGGGTAAATGAAACTTAGCAGGCTGTAAAACTGTCTGGGTTGTATATTTCATTAATAACAGCCTGTGTTATTTTAATTTTCTTTTGTCTGGTTTGGTTTTTTCTGCTCTTGTTTTGCTTTTTTCTTTTTATGAAAAATTCCAGAGCAGTTACACAGGGATAGGACCAAAAGCCCTTTGAATAGAGCTGAAGACCTGAGGCTTAGATCCTGCTCCTGATACTGGCAGCATAACTCCTGGCCTTTCAGAAAAACCTATTGGTGTTTCAGACCCATAATATTTGTACCATGGCAACAGTGGTCTGGGAAGTTGCTTTAGGAGCTCCAGGGGAATATATGTTTGTTGTTACGGGTAATTAATTTCTGTCTTGTTTATTGTTCTATAAAGTGATTCATGAGCGTAGAACCAACAGGCAGGGTGTATCGCTCTCTGAAATACAGAACAGCCATGGTCCTGCTGGGCAGGAGCAGCAAGTGCCAGAAAACAGACCTGTTCTCACTAAGCAGGCATTCTCCACTAAGTGTTGTTCAGATCTTCAATAGCTTTTATCACCCTGTGGCTGTTGCATACATCATTTCTGGTGGTGTTAAGATATCAGAATGAATCTTCTTAATGACTGGGTAAAACTGTTGCTACATGTGCACTTTAGGCTATTTCAATACAATAAAAACAACAGAAACTGAAATTGCATTATCACTTGCAATAGCTTGATTGCTCTGCAGTTTTTATTAGAGCTTGATACAGATTTTATCAGGTAAAAATGATCTTGTTTTTGTTTTGCAGCACAACTACCTTGCTCAGGTCACATCTAATATCTGGGGAACCAAATTTAAAATTGTGGGTTTGGCTGCTTTCCTACCAACTAACCTTGGTGCAGGTAAAAGTAAACTGTTGATTTTTTTGTGTGTCAAATTCTTTCTAACAAACGAGAAACTTATGCCATGAGATTTTTTGTAAGTGACCCAAAGGTTTCTTTAACAAAGCATGTATTTTCTGTGAACAGTGGGAATTGAATTTTATTAAATTCACTGTAACTAAAGGAGATTAAAATCCATAAATACAATTATGAGATGCTCAATAAAATGCTAAAAGTCTCACTTGTAATAAAACAGTAAATTAGCATCTGAGCCCAGACTTCTATTTTGACAGTTTATTTGAACAAAACGCACACAAATAAAAAAAGTGCTTTGCAAGAAGACTATAGAAATAATAGGTGTTAAGTTACTGCAATAGAAGTATTTTTAAAAGACAGATTTTTATAGTTATTTAGCTACAAATTATACAAAAAAGCTATTGCAGTCTCACATTCAAGATTCTTCTAGCCAGTGCAGAGCCTCATCGCATGGTTCTCCTGCTGGAGCATTAGTAATCTGGTAGCCATCATTAAAAGCAGCATCAACCTTTTTCTGGGTAGGCCAGTTCTACCCAATAGTCCCTGTTGGAAGGAAGAAAGCTGGATGAAAAACAGGATACTGGCTCACAGAACTGAGCTCTGAAGTATTAACACAAGTCTAGCAGTTTAATGAGCTCTTTAGAAAACATATTTTGTCCCATGTTGCATTATATATTTGGGCCAGGAGTACATAAAGGTGCCCTGGATGCAGAATTAGATGGATAGCTTTTGTGGCTATATGGACTGCTGTCAGCAGTTGAATGACCACAGGTCATTCTAATTCTCCCACTGCCGGTAGCAGATAGGGAAAGATATAAGTGTAGAGTAAATGTATTGAGATACTTCTTTCAAATGTTCTCCCAGTCTCCAATGGTTTGGGTCCCAGGGACTTCCTGAGCCCAGTGGGATTTCTTTGTATGTAGTAGCCGTCAGCAGATTTCCTTCCTGAGAGCTTTCCAGTTTTCCCCTAAAAGTTGGTAGCATCCTGTGGTGAAAAATTTCAAAAGTAGAATGGAAAGAAGTATTTTCCTTCCATAAAAATAGATGTGAATACAAGATGAAGTAATTAATTTTTTAATTACAAGAGATGCTGCTTTCATTTAAAGAGAAATAACTGAAAGCAGCAATCTCTTTTATCCCATTTATGCAAAGTGTTACATAGTGATTTGACAAATAATGTCTTGCCCATGCACATGTATACAGTAAATAACAATATTCATAGGCCTTCTGTCTGCTTTGAATTGCTTCTTCCTTAGCTTTGCATGCTATTTGTATAACAGACTTTCTTGTTTCTTGTTATATTCTTTTCTAGTAATATATAAAACCAGTTTGCTGCATCTGCAGCCCAGGCAGATGACGATATATCTCCCAGAAGTGCGGAAGATTTCAATGGACTACATTAACATGCCTGTCTTTAATCCAAATGTTTTCAGCGAAGACGAAGATGATTTACCAGGTAAGGAGGAGCTGGAGGGCTGCCATATTGGGGGTTAAGCTAGATGGAGGTCAGGTTGGTTGTGTCATGGTCCCCTTTGGTAAACACACAAAGCAAAATATTGTAGTCTGATGGGGTCCTGTAGAACGGAGTTAAAATAAGACTAATTTGGATTATGGGCATTGTTTTCTATAATGTGTGGAAAATATAGTCCATAAAGAGCTCCTTAGTTTCAAATTCATTGGGAAATTAGTCCTCTGCTTGTTCATCTTAGTTTGCTAGGAATTCTCCGCAGACAGAAGCCTTGCATTCTGCATCTTGATACGACAGAATTGTAATGTGTTGGAAACCCAAACAGGTTGTTCTTGAGACCTGATGGCATCAAAGCACAGATAGAAGCTTGGGTTGGAGGGCACATTCCCATAAAACTCAGCCACCCTTTGAGGAGAGATAAATGCTCATTTGGATTTTTATCACTACTAAGAGGCTAAAGTAGCAAAGTGGTTGATAAACAAAGCAGGATCAGTAAGATTTTTTTCACTTCACTGAGATGTAAGGTAGCAGAAGATTTAAGCAGTGCGGGGAAGGTTTGGGTGCAGGTGCTGTGATGTGGGAGGTTAAAGGACTGGAAATACTCAACACCTCCTCCAATCAAAACAAAATCATCATGCCAATAAAGATAACAATAGAAAATAAGATAAATTAATACATTTTCAGAATTTTCATATCACTGAGGGATTCCTGTTGCCAGGTCACAGGTTTTTGGAACTGTGAAAGTGGCTGTCATGCCAGTACCCTTTAAAGAGGAAGGGGTGTGAGCACTGCAAAGCAATTAAAGACTTGTGCTAAAGTCTACTGAAACAAATGGAAATGTTCTCCGTATTTCAGACCAGGGTTTCAACTGCTGACAGCAGCAAAGCTTTTGTCTGACCCAAGGATCAAAATAGTCCTCTGGACATCTAAAGAAATACTTGTATGTTTCAAATTAAGCCCATTTTTTTCACAATCTGGGGGCCTTGGCTTGCTTTATTTCTGTCTATGTGATACTCACCTGTAGGATCTGAAGAAAGTAATAGAGACATTGGTGACCGTATATATATTATTAATAGGAAGCACTCAACATTTCCTATTGTGAAACACGGTCCAAGCTGTCAGAAAGCAATATAAAAACTACATAGAAAATAAGAAAGTTAATACAAAATTTTCACATCTCTTCCTGAAAATTGGGTTGAATCTGCACTAAGAGATGAAATGGTGCTCATAATTGCAGGTACACCACATAAACAGAGAGAAAATTATTAGAGACTCTTGTAACAGCTCTTTGAAAGGGCTAGTAAAAGAATCATACTACCCTGTCCTCCGTAATAGCCTTCCTCTTATCCACTTTTTCCTTTCTAGTTTCTTCTGGAAATTTATTTCTGACTTAGTAAACAGTGTCTACTTAAATCTTCAAAAATGTTTTTGGGGATATCCTTTCTAAAACCTGAATATAAAGGAAGAAAGTACCATATACTAAAGGAAAAAGTATTGCAGGATAAATAATGATTATAGGATAGATTAAAAAAAACATAGTAGAAGGCTGCTCTTGGGCAGTGCAGTGTTCATAGTGAGGTACACTTGGGACAGGTGTTTTTTAATGTAGTCAGTAAAGATTTGGCAAGACAAATCCACAGTGAATTGATTTAACTTACAAAGTATGCAAACTAATCAATTTAAAACCATTGGAGAAATGAAGAAAACATTGAATTTAAACACTCAGGAGTATTAAGCAACACCACAACAAATGATATTTTGTTGGATAAGGCAAAATGACAGCAACATTTGGGGTTGCTCAAGCCAAGCTAACAATTAAACCTCAGGCTCTGGCAGCTAAATTGCCAAGCCTGCAGGCATCAGGGTGAAAGCATGGCCTGCCAGCCAAGCACAGAACCACAGAACTGCTTTAGGGTCAGTTAAGTTTGGCTGTTGGTCTTCCTCTGAAGGAATGAACTGAACTACCCATAAGTATTTGCCAGTGTAGCCACAGTGCTATCTGTACACCTCCCACATTCGGGACTGATGCTGATAAAAAAGCCTGATGTTACTGAAAATGTAACTGTAGGGCATAGGTAGATGATTAGAATTTTAATTAGCCACTGGGCATTTAATTAGGAACTGGTCAGCATTTGCAGGAGTCCTGACTAATGGATCTCTTACATGATCTGGTCTTGCAAATCAGAGGTCTCCATAGATTTTTGCACGCATAAATATGGATATAAAACTCGATAAACACTGGATATGACACTAGATCCTTGCTTTCTTTTCCTTCCACAATCCCACTGATACAACTCAGTTATCAGTTTCCGTGGGTTTTTTTACAGAAAGTTTAATAAAAAATAACTTGCAATATGCTTGGAAGTTCTAATATAGTATTTACTGTTTGCCCTCTTTATTCTGTTTTGTTCCTTCTTGACTTCTGCGCCTCTACTTTGATCCAGTGTCCTCATTTTCCTGCTCCAGCTTTTCAGTGGTAGTTCCTATTGGAGTCAACTACTTTTTGAAAAAGGAACTGCAAACAATTGAGCACCCTTCATGCACCTGCTCAAAATTATGAGAATTGCTTCTTGCCACATTTTCCCTTTTTCTGTGCCACCACATGTGGGAAATTTTTCCTAATAAACATATGCTTCTTTATACATTTCTGATTGCAACCTGTCCAAACATGAATGCTGCAGTCACCCTGACTACAGTACCCACTTCTTAAATCTTTTTTGCTTACCATCTATTTCCTCACATTTTCTCCTTACAAATCTTCTGAGAACTTTTATAAGTTTTGTCTGCATTTCATTCCATCATATTCCTCTGTTTCAGCTTCCTTCCTTTTGCATGGCTGGTGGTTTGTCACCCACTATACTCAGCTTTTCCCAAGTATTGTCTATGTTCTCCAGCTCTCCCAAGCTCATTGAGTCTAGGAACCTTATACGAGATATTATACATTGTCTTTAGTGCAGGTCTTCAACTTTCTTAGCCTCCACTTCTTTTATTTGTTTTGTTCAATTGTTTGTTGATGTATTTACTATCAAAAGTCCCTCCCTGAAAAGCAGTGAGTCCTGATTTAGCATAACACTGATTTGAGCAGAAGCAGTTAAAACCTGATGATGAGTGAATGCCAGCTGATATCGTGACAGTCCATGGGGATCGTACTGTAGGCTGAAAGCGCGCTCAGAACTTGACCTGTGAAGCGTCACTCCCAGGAAGGGGCTTTAAAGTTGACCACAGCTGTTCCAAGTAGCCCTTGTGCGATAGGAGTCACGGGAGACGGGCTGGTTTACGTGTTCCCCCTGAGGTCTGATCCGCCGCTTTTGGGAACAGGTAGCAGCCCCTCCGGGCGCAGCAGAGTCCGTACAGGTAGCAGATAGTTCGAAAGGCCTCTCCGTGACTGGGGCAGCCCCCGGGCCAGGCCCGGCCGTGGCAGGGGAGGGGTGCTGGGGCGGGGAGCGGCGGTGACGCTCTGTGTTGTCCCTTGCAGTGCCCGGCGCCCCCGGCGCGCCCGCCAGCAGCCCGCCCTGCACCGTCAACATCCCCATCGCGCCCATCCACAGCTCGGCGCAGGCCATGTCGCCCACGCAGAGCATCGGCCTGGTCCAGTCGCTGCTCGCCAACCAGAACGTGCAGCTGGACGTGCTGGCGAACCCGCCGGCCGAGGCGGGGGGCGAGGGGCCGGGGCCCTTCCCGGGGGCTCCGGGCCGCTTTCCCGGCCCCGGGGCGGCGGCGCTGGCCGTGGGGGAGCTGGGCCGCCCCGCCCCGCCGCCGCTCGCCCCGCCGCCCCCCGCGCCCCCCGCCATCGCCCTGGCCGACCTGCGGGACCACGGCGACCGCGAGCATGAGCCCCCGCCCAAGGCCAAGGCCCCGCGGCCGGGGCCACCGCTAGTAGAAGGGGACGCCGTCATCTTCGGGGCCGCTCAGGAGCTGCAGCTGAACAAGATGAACCCGCCGCCTCCCTACCCCGGCACCATCCCCGCCGTGCCCGCCCCTGCCCTGCCGCCCCCGCCCGGCCCCCCGCAGCCGCCCCTCGATCTCTGCCTCAAGAAGGGGGAGTTCTCCCTCTACCCGGCGGGGCACTACCAGACGCCCCTGGGGTACGAGCGGATAACGACGTTCGACAGCAGCGGGAATGTGGAGGAGGTGTGCCGTCCTCGCACCAGGATGCTCTGTGCGCAGAGCACCTACACCCTGCCGGGCCCCGGCAGCTCCGCCACCTTGCGCATCACAGCTGCCGAGAAGAAGATGCAGCAGCCCTGTGCCAGCGCCACCTTGAACCGGCTCACGGTCCCCCGTTACTCCATCCCAACCGGAGACCCGCCGCCCTACCCTGACATTGCCGGCCAGCTGTCCCAGGGCAGAAGCATGGCGCAGAGGCTGGACAGCAGTATCATTCATGCTACTCTGCGGAGGAACAGCAGAGAGGCAGCCCTGAAAATGGCTCAGCTGATGGATGGTCAGAGAGCCACCTTGCAGCTTCCCCCTAAGGCCAAGAGCAACATTGTGTCAGCACAGTACCAGCAGAGAGTGCCCACAGCCTTGTACACCTGCAGCCAGTGCAGCAGTGGCGGCGCCGGCAGCAGCAGCAGCAGTGCGAGTGCTGGTGTCGCGGGCAGCATCGCTAGTGCCAATGCTGGTAGCAGCACTTCCAGTATTGGTGGCATGAGACCAGATCTGAGCACAGGGAGTGGCTCCCAACACAGCTCTGTCATTGCTCACTCTGTCAGTACTTCGCCTCTGGCCTCCCAGTCCTCCTACAGCTTGCTGAGCCCACCTGACAACTCCCGTGACCGAGCGGATTATATCAACTCCGCTTTCACGGAGGATGAGGCCCTTTCTCAGCACTGCCCCGTGGAGAAACCAGTACGGCACGTACCTGTGTCCTTGACAGAGGCTACCCTTAGTGTAAAACGGCCACCACCGTACCAGTGGGACCCTATGGTGAGCGAAGAGATATGGGTTCCTCAGGAAAGGACACCTCAGAGCTCAGTGCCCAACCCTCTAAAACCTCCTCCACTCATCATTGGTCAAACTCAACATCTGGATATGTCTCGAGTGCCATTTGTTTCCCCCAAGTCTCCAACCAGTCCCACTGCCACTTTTCAGACAAGTTATGGGGTTGGAGTACCTTACCCAGGAAGCTACAGTGCCCCACCCCTTCAGGGAATGCAGGCCCCCTGCTCCCCCAAAGAAGCTCTGGCCCCAACACAGTTTGCACAGCAGGAGCCCACAGTTGTGCTTCAGCCAGGTTATCCATCCAACCTCCCCTATTGCCCTTTGCCACCCATGTACCCGGGAAGTAGCACTTGCTCTAGTTTACAACTGCCACCGATCGCCTTGCACCCGTGGAGCTCCTACAGCGCCTGCCCACCCGTGCAGAACCCCCAGGGCACCTTGCCCCCTAAGCCGCTCCTCGTGGTGGAGAAGCCGGTGATGTCTCCCCCGCCTGCAGAGCTGCAGGGCCACGTGGGCACAGAGGTAATGGTGGAGACAGCAGACACTTTCCAGGAGGTGCTCTCCTTGACAGAAAGCCCTGTTCCTCAAAGGACAGACAAATTTGGCAAGAAGAGCCGCAAACGCCTGGACAGTCGAGCCGAGGAAGGAAATGTGCAGGCTATCACTGAGGGCAAGGTCAAAAAGGAGGCAAGGACACTGACTGACTTCAATTCACTGATAGCCAGCCCTCGGCTGGGGAGGGAGAAGAAGAAGGTCAAGAGCCAAAAAGATCAGCTGAAGTCCAAGAAACTAAACAAGACAAATGAGTTTCAGGACAGTTCAGAGAGTGAGCCGGAGCTTTTTATCAGCGGAGATGAACTGATGAACCAGAGCCAGGGCAGTAAAAAGGGTTGGAAAACTAAAAGGAGTTTGAGGACAGCCAGTGAGCTGGATGAATTCAAATGCCGGAAGGCCAGTGAGAAGGAGGATGGGCGACTGGGAAGCCAAGGCTTTGTGTATGTGATGGCCAACAAGCAACCACTATGGAACGAGGCAACGCAAGTCTACCAGCTGGACTTTGGAGGGCGAGTGACCCAGGAGTCGGCAAAAAACTTCCAGATTGAGCTGGAAGGGCGACAGGTAGGAAGGAGTGGCACACTCTTGGTGGAATGGGGGCCAGGATGTGGGAAAGCTATGCCAGGAATAAGCTGTCTCTCATGCTGCAGGGTGCCTCCTGCTTGTGTCAGCTGTTCCCATGAAAAAAAGCTTTGCCGTGTGGTTGATAAAAAACAGCTGTCGAAGGTCTGAGTTCAGCATGTAGGGTGAAGTTCAGCTGTAAAGTAAATATACAAAATATGTTCGGTCTTACTGCAGTCAGGCATGAGAACAAGGGCCTCCTTTAGTCTGGCTGGCTCTCACTGCTGAAGGTTTTGTAATAAACACAATAGCTCTCCGCAGTGATAGCTGCACTTGCCATCAGTGATGGTTGTGGATGGCAGCTAATTGAGTGAACGCTGCTCCCTTCTTGCCCTGCTCACAAAGGTTAGCCAGGGAGCAGGTAGCTAAGGCAGTTAGCTTCCCTTCATGCCAAAATTTCCATTTGTGAGCAGCCACCAGGCCCCTGGGGCTGGCTCTCAAATGCTAGAGGAGGGAGACACGGACCCACCCCAGAACAAAGTGCTCCTGGGCCACTTCTGAACCGCCCATGGGTAGAAGGGGCAATGGCTCGTTGAAAAAATCAAAACTTTTCATTTTGGCCAGAGTGGTTGTTGCTACTACTGCACCAAACCCAGGCTTGTAAGTGGTGCCAATTAGCAGGATGCTGGACTGAGACTTAGGAGATTCGTATTTATTTCCTTGTCCAGCTGTAAGTCTCTTTTGGTTTACTAAAGATATCAAGGCTCGCAACTTCCTCTGATTTGAGTTGGGAGTTAGATGTCTTAAGTATCCAACATGCATGGCCAGTGGTAGTCTTTTGGTTTTGCTTGTATGAAACAACAGCTCAAAGGCAGCAATCAGAGCCATTTGTATCCCTTTCTTCTTCAGTTAAATGGCTGTGTGTATGTCCCCGTGGGCAGCTGTGCAAAACCACCCAGCCAAGGGATTTTTCTTGCTGGGGGTGATAAAGCCTGCCTTGACTTGCAGTCAGTACCCATTCTAGCTCAAGGATCTTTGCTGTGGAGCAAATAAAATCTGGATTTCTAATGAAGTGAATGAGAAAACAGTAATAATAGGCCAAACTTCAGATATTCCCTGTGGAAGAGGAATGAACAACCTGACTAGTTTTACTTTGTTTGCATTTCAAACAGCTCTCACTGCCCCTTTGCTAATTCATTCTTGATGTAATTATGTGCTAGTGAAGATATTTATGCAGAGGGAAACAGAACTGCAAAGAATGAACACCTTATCAGCTATGAAGTGCTAGAATGAGGGATTGGTTATTCCCCTTCCCTGCAAGCTCCTTTCTTTGAAAACAAAATCTGTTTCCCTGATGGGTTGATGGTAGTGTATTTCCAAGGGAGAGACTGATATTTTCCTGGAGGAAGCATGATGCTGATGTACCCCCATCTGCTGAAGTAATTGGTGGCAAGCTACTTAAACCAGTGCTGTGTGCAGTCTAGCATGTTTTATCAGTTTTCTCTATGGAGTCAAATATTGCTGTCAAGTACTCCATGCAGATGAAAAGTACAGTGCTCTCACTATCCTTTGGCATCATACCCCATTCTGTCTGTCGCTCCAATCATATTAACTGAGAAGGGGAGGTGTTCATACAAAGGAGCAGAAGAATTTCGCTCTTATTCTCTTCTCTGTTTTCTTTTCTCTGATTCAGTTTTTTTTTACCTTGTTCTCTTTTCCCTTCTTTTTCCTCTTCCCCTGCTTCCCAGGTGATGCAGTTTGGAAGAATTGATGGCAATGCTTACATTTTGGACTTTCAGTATCCATTTTCTGCAGTGCAAGCCTTTGCTGTTGCTCTGGCTAATGTGACTCAACGCCTCAAATGAAAAAGCAGAGACTGGAGAGAGGAAAATGTAAACCTTCTCATAAAGTCCAAACGGGAAAATGTCAGGGCAGCCTGCTTTAGGTGTGCAGAGATGCCTGGGAGTTAAGAAGGCAGTAAAACTGGAAAAGTCTCTTGGTGCCCACCAGAAGGGCATTAACTCTAATCAGTCACGGGGTGGAGGGTGGGGGGCTGTTTCCTGTTTGTTTGTTTGTTTGTTAGCTTGTTTGTTTTCCGGTTTCTTTTTCTTTTCAAGCGTTGTGCTGGGTCTCAGAAAGAGCAAAGGGTTGAGAACCATTCAGTGTTACGTGGAGAAGTGTGGCTTTTGGCTTGTTGTGGTGGTTCTGCTGTGTGTGCTACAGTAGCTGATGTAAGCTCATGGGGGGATTAAAACAGACTGCTCTTTTTGATGGACTGCCTTATCTCATGCTATTCTTTTTAAAACAGGGAACATTACTTTTTTCTCATCCAGTGTGTACTTCTACTACTAAAACATCAGTGATATCAGCAAAAAAGTAAAGAAAAGAAGCTATAATACTTGAAGATGTGTTTCTTCTCTGATATCTGCTAATAACTGAGCACCACAAGTTCCAAGGAGGTCTATGTAGGTAAACTAATTTCTAAACAGTGACATATTACTCAGAAGAGAAAAAATCGTTGCCAGTGGGTGTTTGTCATGGTTTAGGAATGGTATTCTCCAATTTAGTGTTTCCACCAAAACACTCCAAACCATGCACCACTCGCTCACTGTCTCCTCCCCTTTTCCCTTCCCTGTGGTGGGATGGAGAGGAGAATTGGAGACACAAAAGGTAGAGATCACAGGTAGAAAGACGAACAATTTACTGCAAACAGCACTGAAATAATAAAACAAACAGTAACAGCAGCAATGTTAATAACAGAGTGCACGAGAGGAGAGAGATTCACACGCATGTGCTCACCACAGGGGCGCTTCTGCCAACACCTGACCGTGCTGCCACATTGTGTGACCTGCATGGAATCCCTTTCCATGGCCCCAGAAAATGATGGGAGGTGGTATAGGGTAACCTCTGGGTTCTAGCCATGCGCTCTCGTGGCTACTGCAAAAGTTAACTCTGTCCTGGCTAGAACCAGGGTTTGAAAACCCACTGTATCAAGGAAGTTGATGTCTGCTTGTTTCATATGCTGTTAAGGGGGATAAACATCTTTCAGTAGGTTACAGAAGACAGAGGAGTAAATAGTTACAAGCATTGCTTCTTTTGTTGCTGGCATAAACATCTTTCAGTAGGTGACAGGAAACTGGAGAGGAAATAATCATGAGTGTTGCTTTTTTGTTCACTATTTTCAGCAGTATTCTGTCAGTTGGCCTGTAGCTGGGAAAGGTACAGTGTGATCAGGTGTACCTGTGAGGCCGTGCCTGTGCTTGCTCCTCATTTCAGTGTGTTTACACCATGTAAACAAAGCTTTTCCAGCAAATGAGAAAACACAGTGTATTCAGTCCTCTTAGCAATCAGTATCAATCAAGTTCAACAACAGAGCTTGAATTAGGAAGGAGACAGAAGTGTAGCAAGTCATTACAAGAAGAAATTTCATCAGAGAAGCAAATTCATTTCAGGAAACAACATTATGGCCGGCTGGAGAACAAATGGGTTGAAAGAGAAAGGAAAAATTGAACAGAATCAAATCTTTTGTCACCTACCTTGCTACTTGCTCCAGCTAAGAGCAGGAAGCCAGTGTCTACATGCAGTGTGGCAGAGGAAAGCTTAATAACAGTGCAGTTCTCTCTGGTGCACATGCAGACCTGTTGAGCATTTCAGAAGGTTGCTTGCACAGAAGAGTTTCTTTGTTGTCCATGTGGCATGTACATGTTTATTTGCTTTTTCTCTTTCCTCCTTGTCAGCATTTTGCTACAGAATATGTTTTGATATGGAAGTAGTTTGACCAGTAATACAAAAAAACCCCAAACTATTCATATAATTATTTGGACATTACATAAGAAGACATCACAGCAGGTTTTTTTTTAAAAATTGATCTTTAGAAGTTAAAGGCCCACTGGGGAAGATTTGCTGTTTGAGATGTCAACAGCTGCTTTGTCTTTCGTCCATGGTTTAGCTTCTTTACTTGAAAAATTCAGTATAAGTTAAAATAAATATGTGATTTTCTCTCTTTGTTTTTCTTGAGTCCAAGTAGTAGGGCAGATGCATGTTGCATTTGATTTATTCTAGAGGAACATTTCACATAAGACCCTTCTGTACTAGAAATTACCAGTGTGCAGTGAGCTTCTAACTTGTGCTCTGCTGAGACTTCCAGAGCTGTACAGCACAGAGGAGCAATGCCAGTAGAGGAGTTTGAGAGTTGCCAAGGGAGGTGATGAGTTAGATCAGATAATGCCCCACAGGGTAGGTCCAGGAAAAACCACCTGTGAGATGTGATGTCATTGGAGGGAGGAAGGAGAAGTAGGAAGGAAGGAGCGGGGCAGTAGATGGTACCATGCCTGTATTATCCCAAAGCTTAGCTGCTTCTGCTTGTGTGTGGGAATGGTCACCCTTGGCATCTATCAGATTGTTGTTTTCTTTAATTAATTAGTTTTGTTTCCATTAATTGTCTGGGCCCATTTGTGTTCTTTTTCACGTGCTTGATTTGTTCAACAGTTTGAGTGCCCATGCATACAATGTGTGTGGAGCAGAGGAACTGAAATAGATTAGGTTCTGGTCCCTTGAAAATCAATGGAAATGTTTCACTTGTTGGTTTTTATTGAGGAAACACTATTAAGCCCTTAGTCTATATTGAGCTATATACTATAAAAACAGTAGGTGGAATTCTTAGTCCACCAATTCCAGTATACAAGGAGGGAAGTTGGCTGATGAGAGGCCTCATCTGCCCTAAGCTATGTGCTAACCAGCTGTACCCTAATTAGTGTTTGACAGGCACACAGTGAACACTGTAAGACAAGAAACATACTAAGGCTGGCTTGTTTGCTTGCTGAGGGAAGGGCCACTTAGTCATGTGTCAGAATTACTCAGCTGGAGGAACATAACCAGCTGAAATTATTAGGATGTGGAAACAATGTGAAAGTTCTTTTCTGAAGAAAGTCTAATCTAAATAAGGACTTCTGCTTGCAGTTTCTTTAACCTTCTGGAGAACAGTATTCCTCTTCACTTTGTTCATTGCCAAATTTTTCCAGTTATTAGTAGTTTTATTCTAATGGAGAACCAAGAATTTAAACCAATAAAACAAGTAACAGAATTATTAATTTGGTTTCATTGGTCCAGGTCATGATTGCATCCTTATGGTGGCACTCGCAAAGAGCCCTGGCATAGAAAGAGCTCTGGTTCCTGCCCCAGCAAAGGACAAGGAATAATTACCAAAAAATCGGGAAAATAATGCTATTCCCAACATCCTTTCCATTTACTTGTTAGAAAATTCTATAAGATAAGATAGTATTTTTTCTTTTTGAAAATAATTTAGCTGAGTCTCTTTAATTAATTATTTTAATATATAGAGAATCCCCAATATTAGAGAGAGAAAATACTCTCAAATATATGGAATTTTAATGAAAGGAATGGTAAATACATAGAAATCTGAGTGTGCAACTGGATCCTAAATTATAAAAAGAACAAGTGAAAGTCATTTTATTTTCAATTGAGATACAACATAGGAAACAAATTTAAGAGTGTCCCCAATTAATCACTTAAATCCTGAAGACTGCTATTGCATTCAGCCAAAAGATAGATGTTACATTTTCTATTTTGTTAGTAAAACCCAGTTTTTCTGTAGGTAGCTTAAGTTATTCTAGGAAGAATGTAGCAAAGTGTTCAGAAATATCTATTTCTTTTATACATGCAGTAATTTCCACTAGTAAAGGATGTTTTTTCCAAAGCTTATTTTTTCAGTTGTGCAATAATTTTAACAGTCTAGGGAGTTTGTTTTGTTTCTGTTGTGTTGGTTATTCATTTGGTTTTAGCTTGGGTTTGATTTTTCTTTAGGGAGTTTTGGGTGGTTTTTTAAAGATAATTTAATGCAGATTTCCTGTTAATGTTCAAAAAAACCAAATTACTTTTCTTGCATAATGTAATGAGTGATTTAGGGATTATTTTATTACTATGTATCAGTGAGTTATACACACTTATTTATATTTTAAGAGCATCTTTGTAAACAATTGTCTGATAGCAGGTGTATTTTGCTGCAAGAAATTAAAAATGTGTATAGGAAGACCTGGTTTTGCTGGATAATATGAACAAACTTCATAATGCAGGCAAAAAAAATTTTTGGCAGCTAAAGGCAATGAGTTTGTTGTGGAGAACTGTGCAGACTACAAAGAGTCTCAGTGAGTTCTTTGAGACCTGCAGAAATCTGTCCTCTGTTTTCCTTCTTTATTTGTAACTATACTTTGGTTGGGAGTGGCTTAAAAAACAGAAGGCATGGTTTGCTTTCTCTTGAGGTCCAAAACAAGCTGGGCTACGTGATGAGAGAGGGTATGACGACACGGGCTGTTTGTAAGGAGGTCGCTGTAGTTTTGTAGGGTTTGGTGACGGCATAGTTCAGTGCCAGGTGGAGGTACAGGCAAACTAGCTTGGAATGAGCTGAGGCACAAGGAATCGTGTAGCAGTAGAAGCATTTTCCTCTGCTCAGCCTAGCAATGCTCCTTCTTCAGCTGGGCTCAGCTGGTTCCAGCACCGCCACAGTGCTTCTGGCAAGTGCTGCACGGAGCTTATGGAGCTGTGCCCTGATGTTGCCTGCAGCAGCTTTGCCTCTTCAGGATGCTCCATAGGAGACCTTTGGAGCAGGTGTTCCTCCACTCATCCTTCCAGGTGTGCTCCAAGAGCAGCATGAAGCTACCATGGAGTTTGGCTGCAGCAGCTTTGGACAGAGAGAGCCCCAATGCCATCCAGCAGCCATAGTGTCCATCTGAAGTCAGAATCTGCTCTGCTGGAGTTGCAAAGGGATGAAACCAAAAACCTGATAATTTTGAAAAAATAATGATGATATCCTCAAAATAGATCTCAAACAGAATCTAAAAATTGATACTTAAAGTCTGGTGTAAATGGAGTGGCAAATTTAAGCTTTAAACAGTAAGAAAACATGTTTCTGCAACATTCTAAGAAACTATGAGAAGGTGGGGGGTGACCGAGGAAAAAAAAGGAATTATCACATTAGCAATTTTGCACTCAGTTCCAGAGACTGCAGTAACATGTGCCATGGGCTGCCTGAATACCAGTAAATCTGCACACAGGTTCATCTCAGTTACAAAAGTTCCTGTGATGCAGCCACAAGTAAAACAGTGTTTTTATGAAGATGCATGAAGGTCTGCAGGTGTCAGACAAGGATATCTAACTTTGCTGAAGCCTTCAGCCTCCATAGATCCAGGCTTTCCTTGATGTGTCTTTTTAATGTCCTTTCAGAAATTACAAAGTTTTTGGAGCTTGCCTGATTGTTGCCTCAGACAATTTCTGTGCATTTGCTTTTGCAGCCTGATGTGTGTGATCCTGTTACCTTGGTGCCCTCTTACCTCTCAGAAACACTTTACATCCTCATATAAAAAGAGCAGCAAGTGCAAAAACTGATAATGAAAGGGGAGAGAAGACATAATAAATTTTCATTAACTTCTAAGAATGTGTTTCCCAGAGCAACAATTTAGAAATTGCATGTCTGCAGGGCCAAAATTACTCCAGACCAGTAAATCAGACTTAGAGATTGGTAAGAGATGAGACCCTTGTGTGGCATGCTGACAGAGGGCCAACTTCCAGCCTCACTACATGGTTACACCAAGATACATAAGAGACCAGAATCCAGCCCAAAATGTACTTCCCCATTACTATGTGATTATAAGGGAAAGATGACTTGTATGACTCATACCTCCACTCAAGGAAATTATAGAGCATTAGCCAACAGCTGTGTTGACAGCTTAGTAAAACCAGCCCTGAAGAATGCTAGAAGTAAAACCATGGCCATCCTATTCCCATTTCTAGGATTCCATCACAGGACAGGAGGGCAAACTGTTTTTGTTATTTAGAGATTGGCATAATAGTTTTCCCAGTGTAGGAGAGCAAGTCAGCTATACTGCTTAAAAAAATGGGAAAATCCTTTTTTGTGTTCATGTCTCTTCCCCTTCAAGGCACAAAGCTTCATTAGCAAATACCAATTTAGAGTCTTGCTGCCCTCAGGAGTAGTCTGCAGGGAGGCACCACAGGTCCTCTTTACAGGATTGGAATTTATGTGCACCATTCTCAAAGGAATAAAATTAATTACTAGTTGTGAACACTGGTCTATGTGAATTATTTTGTCTTTGTATTTGTTAAATTTTCTTCTTAAAAAGTCCCACGGAGATGTTTTAAGGTGAAAAGACTGCTTTCCCTGTTGCCTGATATCACTTAAGATGTATCAGGAATTACTTTGGGCAGTTTGATTGTTGCTGCATCTAGAAAATTGTTAAGGCAAAAGCAATTAATGAAACAAAAGAATGAAATAAGATTCAGTGAAGCAATTCTTGCTAAGAAAACTAAAGGCTTCACCCTTTAACTTTTGATTTTGCAAATGAATCGGTAGCAAGAAATTAGTGTTTCAAGGCAAATTGATTGATTGTTTGGGAGCACTATGCAAGTGCACTGATTTGCTGACACAGCTGACTGCAGGGTCAAGAAAACATGAGTTTGTAGGACAAAATTAAATAAACGAAAACACCAAATACCTATCCAGAGTGTTCAATGAAAAAATTAGATGGTGTGATGTCAAAGCCTGCCAGTCTGTTCTTAATCCTCTGGTTTACAATTTTAAAATATGGACTGATTCAGCAATTCTAAATCCTGACAAAGGTTGTCTATTTTTGGAATTTTCTCTGACTGGCCAAGTGGATGGCTTAAGATACAGATAAAGATCAAAGTAATAATAAAAGAGAAACCTTTTGGAACAGTATGTAGATACCCGAGTTTCAAGTATTTCACAGAAATAATGCTCGGCCAGTAATTTTGACCTATGTTGTTTGAAGCTATTTGTTCCGAACTTTTCTAACTTTCCCTTTGTTTCTTTAGTTTGCTTGATACTTGTTTTGCCTTTGGTTGCTTTTCACTTCTGTTTCACTGTTTCAGCATTTACTGCTTCTTTTTCTGTTTGTGTGTTGTGTGTTTGGGGAAGGGTATGTCTGTTCAAGATCTCGTTGTTTATTGTAGATAAAATATATGGTGTTGTGGAATAGCATGGGGATGCATTTGGTTGAAAAGGCACTGTAGTGTTTCCTGAAAAAGAAGGGGAGTTGCATTTGTTTATCAATGCATTATTTTGGTACTATAACTTTGAAAGTGATTTGGGATTTTTTTTCCTTCTTTTTTTTTTTTTTTTAATTTTTCTTTTAAATTTAATAAGCATAGAGTCATGCAGGTGCATGCATTCTTAAGTGAGCAAGCCCAGCATGTTTTTCTTAAAGCTTTTGAAAATTTGGTACACCATTAGTGAACTTTACTTACCTAGACTAATTTTTAATTATATTTTTTTGAATCTCCTTTTTTTTTTTCTTCCTGAATATACTGTGGTATACTTGGTTTCCATTGTACTTTAAAACTACTCTGATCTGCCTCTCCTTTTATGTATCTTGTGTAATAGATTTCGCAGGAGGTGCCTAGAAAGTATTGTTGGATTCCCTATAAAAGTGTGGTTTGTCCAGATTCTTTACTGTCTACATGACTGAGAGATGGACTGATTGCCCTATTTTTCCTTGATGATTTGGAGTTGTAAGAGTTGTCCAGCTGTTGCTTAATAAAATTTTGCAGACTAGAAAGTTGCTGATTTGTTTCTGTTGCATTCTGCATCTTGTCAAGCACCTTAAATACTTTTAAAGCAGATGACAAATCTGTGCTGGAACAACCTGAACAATAACCAGCCAGATGCTGTTATGCTTTCTCTTTTCAGGAACCGTACCCACAAGTTCCACTGAACGTGGCATGTGTACCAGCCCCATCATATGTTGTGTCAGTCACATGGGAGGATGGATGGCAAAGATTTTGTGGTGGTAGTGTTCCTATCTGCCTGGATATCAGCTGGTTCTTGTGATATTTTTACCCTGCTTGCTTCCTTTTAAGAGGAAATTATGTTTGGGTTTGTGGTACTTCTCATTTTGTCACTGATGAATGAAAAACCTTAACGTCACCACGAGGGATTTCCTCTGTCCTGTCATCTTTAACAGCAAATGCTATGATGCCCAGTGTTTATTCTCTGGTTTCTTGGGAAAAAAAAAAAAGGCATTTTGGGAACAAAGGAAGCAAAAACAAAAAAAGGTGGTAAAGTAGCTTACCTTGCCTGATAAGCATCCCGGCTATAGCACAAATGAGAAAATCCTGACATGGATCCTCATAATGGACCCAGGTTACCACTGGAGTTTTGCAGGGGTCTTTGCTGGATCCTCGCCTTACACCATATTCATGGGTGGCCTGGAAAAAGTTTGAACATTGAGCTACGAAGTTTATTGATGATGTGAATTATTCAAAATATTAAAGGCAATGGCCAATTGTCAAGAATCTCAGAAAGTCTTCATGAAACTTGACAATGAAATGTCAGGTGAATCACAGCGTAGGTAAATGTGAAGTGATACATGGGAAAAAAACTTACTAACTTCACATTTGCAATAGTGATCTCTGCAGTGATCTGTTACTCAGGGGAGACCTTTTGATAGAACAATAGATTGTGCTCTGAAAACATCAGGTTGGTGCTCAGCAGCAGTCAAAAGAGAAAACTAAAATATTGGTAATGATTGGGAATAGAGCTGAAAGCAAAGCAAAAGATACAGGATGACTGTATAAAATTGCAGTTCATTGCACTTCACATACTGTGTGTGCAGTGCTGATCCCCTTGTCACAGGAAAGGGAGAGATCTAGAGAAGTTTCACAGAAATGCAGTAGAAGGCACAAATCAGCATCTACATGAGGAATGAGTGCGAAGTCTCAAACCCTTCACCCTGGAAAAGAAACAAAGGAATTGCTAGAGCGCCACCAGAACAGGAGTAGTGTTGAAAGCTGGATAGGGATTACCTGTTGTCTCTTCCTGCAGAAAAAACTAGGAACTATAAAATGAAAATGAAGTTAAATACTAGAGGGGCAGAAAAACAAAAGGAGGAGGTTCTTCAAGGAGGTGACTAGCCAAAGCCACTTTGCCAAAGGATGCTCTGATACAAGGAGTTCACAGGAATTCAAAGACTGGGAAAGTATATGAATGAGAGATTCACTGGGACATGAAGCAAACTACCAAATTTCCTGAGCTAAAAATAGTCAGATGCTGAGAGATTATTAGGGGAGATACCATATGAATTTTCTCTGTTGTCATTCTTCCCAAGGAAACTGCAAATGGCAATTGTAGGAGACAAAACACTGGGCTTTTCTGGAATTTCATTGTGAACGGTTGTCACTGTACATCAGCCTTCCTAAACCTGGAGTGTCAGGCTCTGGGAAGAGGAGAAAGGGAAGACTCCCAACCTCATGTCTGAATGCTTTGTGCTGCAGCTGTGAAATATCCTCTTCCAGCTCAGGGAAGGAGTGCTGGGGCTCTGCCAGTGTTCATTAAATCTCCCTTAGCTCAGCTAAGGGATATACCAGGGTTATCTGGTGAGTTTTCAGATCAAAATGAACTTCTACTAAAATGCAGAAATTATGAAATTAATTGTTGAGGTTGGAGACAGAGAAATGGAACAGCAATATAGCTTCTGGTCATGGCACTCTGCCTTGGCCTTTTGCTTTTTTGCTTTGGCTGTAGTGTCAATGTTTACCTGAATTAGTATCTGGCCAGGTGAGCTCTGCTGATTACCAGTTTCCTTTTAGATCACGGTTCCAGATGTTTTCAGGTTTTTCCTTCTTTGTGGAGGATATTGACTTAAAATATAGTCATCTTCTGCTTCCCTGCCCCTTTTTGTGTTAATTTGGGGGTGTTCTGGCAGCTACAGCACTGGTAATTGATTCAGTCACGGTAACAATCTGAATCTGCTTTGCTCAAGGGAACTGAGCAAGTGCAGTTTGGTTTGTTGTTCCAGCAGGTTAGTTTTGGAATGCCTCTTTCTGCTGTGTGCAACCAGCTAAATTAACACACGCTGCCACTTGCATTTGTAAATAAATGTCAAGCTTGTTGCATCACCTTCTCCACATGTTGGGACAGAAATGTGAATAAAAGAACGCTGGAGCTGTAACTGGCTCTGGAGAGAGAGGAGGCATGAAAGGAAGCAAACACATCTGGGGAGGTGGTTTGTTGTGGGGAGATAGCTACCGAAACATGCCTGCCTGGAAGTAGCAGGTGCTGCAAATGCAAAATTTATCAGTAACAGGGGCTGCAGCAAACAAATAAAAATGTGCACCTTTAGGAGAATACCCTAGGAAGGTTCCTGTGATTGTTTTCTTGCCTGGTAGAGGGACTAATAACATTTGCTTATTTGTATATGGTTGTGGTTGTTGTTGATAATAGTAAAATCTTGTTTTTATGATTTGAGGGAACACAAGGGCAATTTATGCTTACTGCTGCCTGTTGTAGAGGTCAGGATGTGCAGGCACTGATGGAACAATATTTAATTTTAAAATTAAAAGACAAGGCTTTTAAAAGACAAGCTGGTAATACAGCAACTATATATATAATTAAGTTTGTATATACCATTTAATAACTACTGGCTAGATCATGAACTTTTTCACCAGGACAGGTTATTGCTGTTGATGATCTCTCTCAGCAATGATGTGTTCCATCTTATATTGGCATTCCTACCAAAATAACTATTGATAATAAGATGGCAGTCTTTACTTACTGCTAATTTTTTCAAAAGCAGCCCAGGTTTCATTTTGCTATTTTAATGCGTTAGGAAGCTAAGTAATTACCTAGTTATGAGAGAGTTGTACAAGATCAGAAAAAAGAACCCCACAACCTGGAGCACTTCATACCAATCACAATCATCTCAGACCTTTCATCTTGCTCCTATCCATTATAGATGTCTATTGCATATCCTCATTTTCTGTTCTGTTTAAAACTGACAGATTTCAAATCTTTGTTAGATCAAAGGGAAATCTATTCATCTGGGGGAATGTTTTGCTTTGTTGCATCTCCTGATACTTTTATCCTTTCCAGCTGTTCCACATTTTCTGCCATGTATCACTTCCCCATGGACAATGTGGAAAGTTATATTTGAACTCCAGGAAGTAACATTTCTTTGTTCTCCATTCTCATTGCTCTCTGTGGTGATAGTCCTCTCTCTTAGAACAAGAGCTTAGTTGTTCCCTTTGTTGCACAGTTTTTGTGAGATTAATTTCTTCCTTTTTCTTTCAAAGCCATTTAGCTATTTTTAACATTTTTTGTAATCTGAAAGAATGTTTATTTTAGAGAAGAGTCTGTATAAGGCAGTTATAGACAAAGGAAGATGCTAAAGATGATTTTAAACATCATGGAGTTTTCTAATCGGCTCATGGAGGGGCAGCCAAATGCAGTCTCATCTGCAGAAGTCATGTAACTGTGACTTGACTTTTAAGTGACTTCTCTGTCTCATTTAGGATTTTTCTAATGAGGGAAGCATCCTTGTTTTCATCAGATCTATGAACATACCTTAGGCTTTTTGTCCTTGGGCCGATGTGGCAGCTAGTATCATCTGAGGTGGCAAACAGCACATATTGTCACTTGTAGTTTGTAAACAAACTTCAAACTTGTTGCATCATTTTAACAACTTTTATTTGTGTGGCTTAGAGAGTCTCTAAAGCCAAGATTCTAGTTTTGTTCATAAACCTTCTGCTAGTATTGCTATTTATATGATATTAATAATTTTATCCAAAGTTTAAACGATACACAATTTTTAGTAGATTTGTGTCTAAAGAACACAAGTGTGAAAAGAGAGAAGACACCTTTCTAAAACCCACAGCACATACATGATTCACAGTGAAAGTTCTGCTATAAACTTCAGAAGTTCTCGATGCTAATAGTGTCCCCTCAGGCCATAAATAGAGAGAGCATCATCTGGAGAACTGCCAGAATCCACAATTAGATTCCACTTTTGGAGATTATGGAAAACTCAAGCAAGAGTAAAATGACACAGACTGAGACACTTGCATCAGAAGCACTGCAGTTTGTTCTCCGAAGAGCAAGAAATGAGAGGTTTCTGGGAAGTCAGGGGAGATGTCGTGGGATGGGGGACCAGTAGCATATGAGGCAGAATGTCAAGTAAGGATAAAAAAAGCCTCCTGAGTGGAGGCATGAGCATAAATCACTTGTATTCAGATATATCAATGCAAAATCCACAATGATGGTCATCCATGACATCATCACTAGAAAGATAGTGGCCATCCAAGCTTTTGTTTTGCGGAAATTAAAATGTGTGAATATGAAATGTGAAAAGAATCGAAATACAGTGGTAGATGGTGAGAATGATGGCCTCACATCTAAATATTCTGAAAGAGAAAATGTTACATACTAAGAGCAATTCCCATCCCATAAGAAAATACCTTTTTTTATTCAAAGAAAATAAAAATTAACAACCTCAGAGAAAGATTCCTGGCATCTCTGAAGTTATAAGCAAGCCAATGAAGAAAAGATCCTAGATGTGCATCTGCATAGGTCTGAAAGATTGAAACATGAAATTCATGAAGATAAATCAATTATTATGATGTGCCAAAAGCTGTTGCAATAATCTACTATGTGTGGATTCCTGAGTGCAAGACACAGAGATGAAAATAATTTCATCAAAAGAATAGATGATTAAAATTATATTGACAACTGATGATGTCAAGTCATCAGTCTTTAAATTGGATCTCTATGTTCTTTTGGAAGAATCTTAGTGTGGCATGCAACTGAGAAGTAATCAGCTGAAGAAATTCAAAGAGCAAGATGTACAATGAAATTTGCTCTCAAGATTTTTAAGTTAGGCGATAATTATATGACTGAGTTAGTAATCATACAATGCAACTGACAGCCATGATTTAACTGATGAAATTAACTCATGAAGAGTTGGTAAATATGACTTCAAAATATCGGGGGGTGTTAAAACTTTGCTAGAAAAGTTTGAGGGCGCAGTGGTGCGAATGAGGCAGATGCTGTTAATCCATTTACTGCTCAGCCAATTTCCTATCTGATGTTGTTGATAAAATATTTAAATCTTACTGAAGTTAGGGAAGAAAAATGTAATGATACCAGGAGAAATTGTTTTAGACATGATTCAGCTGCATAGAAACATCATAACTAGGAATCCAAGTAGAAAAATGAGATGTTTTCAAGGATCAACAGAAAGAATGGAGTGGAAAGTACTTGGGAAAGGACATGGGAGGAATTTCCTAGGAAAAATACAAATTGTTGTACAACAAAGGGAGATTAAGGATTCCCTGTGTACTCTGTAGGCACTGGCAGCACTGGATTGTTACAAGTGTGATTCCTGCTGATGTCATTGTCTCTGTAACTACAGAATGAATTTAATCCAAAGAATGAAGTGATAGCTAAGTGTTGGCATCATCAGGCCATTAGTACTGACCAAATAAAGCTGCTAAATTCATGGAATGTTTGATACTTCCAATAGATGGCAGACGAAGGAGAAAGGCTCAGATTGGTGAAACAGAGGGTGAAAAGCATGTGTTCATTTCAAGAACAGAACTGTGTAGCAATGGAAAAAGGTTTTTAATCCCATCAGCAGCCTAATCCTCATCGAATTTGTAGCAAAACAACCACAATTACCACTGAGGACATATTTGTGCTTGAACTTAGCCTGGGATGCAGCGATTTTATATCTTAGCCAGAACACCTGATGATTAAAGCACAAACCTGGACAGGATTCACAGGCATCTGTGAAGTCAAATGCTCCCCTGAGGCTGATGTTTGTGGATCTGAAACAAGCTTATGTGTCTTGTTTGGGATGTTAACATTGCTGGGAGTGAGGAAAAGTTGGGAGGTGGAAAACTCATGCAGGTGTAGTACCAAGAACTGGAGAGTTCATCAGATGTCTTTGAAACATACATGACGTGAAATCCTGTGGTGTCGCTTGGTTTCTCGTGCTAACCTTTCTTCCAGAAGGGGTGAAGTAGGTCCCGGCTGTCTGTGGGCATGCGCTGTGTACAGTTACACTGGAATTTGGAGGCAGTTCCCACCGTGCAAACCTCTCACTCAATCCTGTAAGGTGTGGCAAAGCAACTGGCACCCAGTAGGATGTGGACAGGAAGTGGATGTTTGGATCCTCCCCACCATGGCTGCCCATCACATTTATTGTCAGGTGTGTAGTCTGTGCTCATTGTACATGTCAAAATTGGTAATGCCGCTGCTTGAACAAAGAGCTATAAACTGCAGTCCTCTGCAGGTGCAAGCTGCAACTCTTTGCCTAACAGAAGATAAAAATAAATATTGAATAACATAGTTTCATTGAGATTTGTAAAAAATACAGGTGAATTATTTTGTTTGAAATAGAAACTTACAAGGGTTTTATAGTTTATAAATATGTTAAGGTAAAACATTGTGTTGTCTGTTTAGGATGCTTTTAAACAGTAAATGTATATAGTTTTTATTTTATAAATTATCAAATTTTTACTGATAAATATATGAAGCTTAAATGTCACAGTGCAAAAAATATGTTGCCCACAGACAGGGCACCATTTTTAAAAGCTTAATCGTTACTTTGAAGCTCCCAAACGTTGTAGGGCCTGAAATAAAAGATCTGGCAACACAGATGTCTTCAAAAGCATTATTAAAGTTAGCTTCTTCAAATGACACCAGCATCCGAATTTTCTGACCTTGATTCATTGACTCTGTGAGCTGAGTGCTACTCCCAGGAGCTTTACACGCAGCAAGCTCACCAAGTTAGCTGGATATTCCCCCCAGGTGCTTCCTTGCAATGACTTTTCTAATGCAGTGACACAGAGAAGCCCTGTAACTACAGTTATCTCTGCTTGACTCAGAGTGATTGAATGAGCCAGCTTTTCAGCATTCTAATAGCTTCCCTTTTATTGCCTTGTTCTTTATTTCCCCGGATGTATTCATCGAGCCAATTGAAAAGGAAAAAAAATCAAAACCAACTTCAACACAATGTTTTGGCTTTCCAGCTCTGTTACACAGAGCATACCAGAGAGTCTCAAAAGAATTTGATCTATTGGTGATGGTAAGGCTGGAGGGGGTGGCAAGCGTGGGCAAGAGCTTTTTGTGACATCACAAGAATGAAGAGAAAACATCCACAAAACAAACAGCAGTTCCTGAGGTGCAGCTGTGGTAGAAATAGGAGGGCAGGACAGTTCACCCTAATTCATTGGGCCTGCATGAATTCACTGAGAGGGGGACTTTCCTGTGGAGCAGGTGATGAACAAAGATACAGACTGCAGCAGTAGAGACTGAACATAACCTTTGGAAAGCCAGAGATCAGAGAACTGCAGGCTGCAGCAGTGTCATACAGTATGTCACAAAAATAAAGTGACACAGATCCTTGCTGCAACAGAAGTCACATGGGACTGCAAAGCAGTGGGTTTCAGCAAACTAGCGGGAGGAATACTCATTGTAATTCCCTGAGGGACCAGACAGTACACCCACAGGCAGCCGGAAGAGACAGCTTGAATCATCAGAGAATTTGGAGTCTTGAGAGCAGTGCTGAGATGTGAGAAAGCAAACTGTTGTGCTGGATTGCTCATGGTACAGATGCAACGAGGAGTACCCAGAACATGGATTTGGTGTAAACTGGGATCCAAAGAACTGTAATTTTAATACTTCACAGCTCTCTCTTGTGGACAGCAGTAACTGTATGGAATCCTACTATAGCTTGACACATACTGTACAGCCCCCTAATTAAATGCTTCTAAAATTCCTTTCTCACATAAGAAAAGTACTGTGGCATTAGGCAGTGTATCAAGAGATTCAAAGTTCTGGAGCCAATTCAGCAGTTTTAGCTCTAAAGAAAACCATCTCTCTCCAAAGTACATGAGGTACAAAGTACATGAGCTAACTTTGAGAAAAAATGTGGGAGTCTACTAGCTCTACTTTGTCACCCTGAGCAATGCAAGATGGTATCACGTACTACTTACTGTGGGAGAACATATTGCTAGACTTGAGCACAGTTAACACCTTCCTTCCTCTTATGCTCAAATACATGGGTAAATCAAGCACAAAATTAAGTCTCCTGCCAAACTCATTCCTCAGTATAGTTAATGACTTGCAGTAGTAACCAGAACTGATCCAGTTCTAGCATCCAGTTCTAGAACAGTTCATCCTGTTTCAATCTTTTTTGAAGAGTTGAGACTGGACTAGTTTGCCATTAAGAGTGGCACAGTGCAGGCTGAAGAGAATTCCAGCCAACTGGTGGGCAGTTCTAATGTATTTTATACAGCCTGATATATTCTAGGAGCCTGACAAAATGCTTAGCTAACAATAAAGAAAACAGGCAGCGGGAAGTAGACGAGCTATGCAGGCAAGGTAATAAAAATGATTATACTGGAGTCAGTTGAAAAGTGAAACATAAGGATGTAAACTGTGAGAAAGTAGTTTAAAGTTATATGTTATTCTGGAGGAAAAAGAGTTCTTATTCCACTATGTCCTTTGACACTATTATTTGAGGTTATTACCTCAATTTTTAGGTAAAATTTCATTCACAAGGCATTTGATAAAATAGTGCCTGGAATTTCAGTAAAGAAATTGGCAATATCTCATGTGAATGAGGTGGGCTTTAAATGGATTGAAATGAAACCAGACATCTTACAAAGCAGCCTGCGATGTGGAATCCTTGCTGAGTGGAGTGTTTCTGGTGGGATTTTGCAGAGACAAGTACTAGATCTGACAGTAAAGAGGGCTCAGAAGCAGATACAGCACTGTGGTTGATCAAATCTGTATGTGGCATAAAACTGCCAGAAAGGTGACTAGCACTAAGGACAAAGCAGTGAAACATTACTGACAAAATGCATTTTCAATGCAGGCAAATGCAAAGCTATGCATTTAGGGGCAAGAAATGTGGCCATGTCTTCAAAATCAATAATTTAGCTTCAAGAGCTGCAGAACTGATTTGGAGGCACAGGTTAAAGCAGGCATCTCAGTAAGGGATGTAAGCAATCCTGAGATCCTCCTGCAAAAAGAGCTAGTACAATCCTCAGATCGGTAAGTAGGGCAGTGGGAGGAGGGAGTTGATTTCACCTGATAAAATACTGGGTCTGCTACTGCTGGCCAGGCTTCCAAGCTGTCTTACAAGAAGGGAGTGTCAAAAAACTATAAAGTTCGAAAACTGAAGAAAATGCCTCGCAGCAAGAGATTTGTCGGCTTAGCTTATTTCAGAGAAAAGCGTAATTAAATAATTCTCACCATCTTAAAAAACTTAACTGAAATAAAATACTGGTATCAAAAGGCACTTCAATTTAGCAAGAAAAGGCACAACAAGCAGTAATGTCTGGGGGCTGGAGCCAAGTACAAAAAGAAGCAAGACACACTTAATGATGAAAATTATTAACATTGGAACAAGCTTAAAGAAGTTGTGGATTCTGCATTCTGTGAAGTGTTCCAAACAAGGCTGCTTCAATTAGATGAATTTGGATAGGTACAGAGATAAATGTGTGAAACCTAAAAGGCAAATTGTCTCCAGAGGAATAGGCAAGGTCTTGGTTCTCCCATCAGCCAGATGATGACCTTTCTGGAAGACACTCCTGCTCTTTCACTGTCTGCATGCCCAGTTTTCTTTCTTTCCTACAAGGGGAGAAGTGAGGGTCTGAGGATGAGGAGTCCCTGTCTCTTGTGGGCTCTTTAGCCACAGGTACCGAGGCCTGGGACCTTAGAAATATGCCCAAGTCCTGCAAATTAGCTGTAGTCCTAAATGGCTGAATAGGAGACCCATTTGTTGGTTTGCACAAGAAAAAACGAATTCATTCCAGTGGGCTGCAAGCACATGCTGAAAACCCTGTATATTTAAAGTTTTGCTCTTACTTTGTAAAACAAACAAAAAAAAAAAGGTCCTATGCTATTTATAACTGAGTATTCATCTTTGTAGTTCAGAAATGACTGACTGGAGAAGGGAGACTCCCAAGCACAGAATGAGGCCCTCCCCTGGTGATGCTGCATGTTTCTAGTTACATCTAGCAGTACCTAGAGGGTCTCACCATTCATTAATGTGTGACTGCATATGTAGACAATAATCAGCTTCTAAAAGGAGAGAAGTTTTCCAAAGTATCTGTCACTTTTCGCTGTTTTCACGTTAGTTTTAATTGCTTCCCTTGAGATTTACAGACAACAGTTCAGAAACGGAAGAATGATAAACAATTGGAAAGTATCGTGCAGCCTCCTATGTGAATAGTGACCTACTGTGTGTGGAGCAGGTACCCGGGTGCTGGCAGGGGGAGCTGCAGGGCTGGGTTCTGTGGGAAGGGGCCAGCGCTGCCCTGGAGGGTGGTTTCACACACCTTCAGATTGGACCCAGCACAGGACACAGCTGAGCACAGCACGGGAAGAGCTGGTGGCACCTCTGTGGAAATATATTTAAGATAGGGCACAGGCAGGAGGAGGGGACAAAAAGTGAGAAACAGCAGAGGAATACCAAGGTTGGAGGAGGAGGAGGAGGTGCTCCAATGTGGGGCAGGCCCCTCCTCAAAGTCTGTTTGTTGTTATCCAAATCAGTGCCCAAACGTTTATCTCAATTGACAATAAATTAAGCTAATTTCCCTGAGTAAAGTCTAGTTTTCTCCCAACAGTAATTGGGAATTGATCTCCCTGTCTTTATCTCTACTTGTGAGCTTGTTTGCTCTGGTCCATTTTATTTTCTCCCCTATCCAGCTGGTTTCAGGGAAGGGAGTAGGAGTAAGCAGGCAATTGGGTGGGAGTTTTACTGCTCATCCAGGGTCAACCCACCACACATTTTTAGTCTGAGATTATAAAATTTGCATGATTATTAGTCGATCCTAATTATTCTTGAGAGATAAGACTTTATCTCACAAGAGACATGAATTTCAAAGGAAGAGTAATAGGCATCTCAAAATCAAAACAAAGGTTTTCTGCCTAAAATAGGCATAGTAAAATTACACTATATGTCATTACATGTATTTTCTCAAATACTGTGAAACTTTTTAGAAAAATACATCTATGTAGTTTGAATATTGTGTTTAAAATTTTCTCTGAAATAGGCCTGCAGCAATATGCCCTGTTAAAACTGAAATTAAGCATGGTGATCTATTTCATGGACCAAGGTAACTAAAATACAGTTGCAGTTACAGCTGCAGTTAAAAATATGCAGTTGGTCTAAAGTCTTCACTAGTTGTGATCTAGATATCACAAGTTGTTTTTATTTCCCTTAGTAGTATTCCTTTTAATACCAGTGGAATATTTAAGTTAATAAATGCCACTGGTAATTATTATTTCAAGTGTAGTTGACATTTTAAAGCAAATAATCGCAGTGAAACACTATATAAAATGGTAATTTATCTATGGGACAGGCAATCTAGTTATGCTCCCATTTCAATCTTTCCATTGGTCTCAACATGACAGTCGAGAGAAAAGCAACCCAGCCATACTAAGAGAGAGACAGAGCATGAACAGGTGTGATCAGTGTTCCTCTTTGTCTTCCTTGAAATCACCTCACAAGAGATTCTTCTTCAATTTTGATCAAAAGAGATTTAAAATCTTATTTTATTTTCTTGTCCTCACATCTTCAAAGCAGGATAGACACAGGGAAGATTCATCTCCAAAGATGCAGGGAGAGAGCGATGAGGCTTTCTTGCTGCTGCTGTGAGGGTCAGGACTGCCAGCTGCAGCCGACTGTGTGGAGCTTTATTCCTCCCAGCGATGGCAAGAGCAGCTGTGGCTCCAAAGCTGCTGTCAGCTCAGAGATTATTTGTTATGGGTGATCTGTCACGGGCTGTCCCAGCTGTGCTTCTGTGCCACCTCTTCAAATAAGTGAGAAGCTTTGCATCGCAGTCAACACCGCCCTCCTGCCGAGCACCTTTCTGTCCCAGCAGCTGCTGCGATCCTCTACGTGCACAGCAGGGGCTACGTGACAACAGCTGAGTCACATCCTCGTCACATCGCTAGTTAGCTGTGACAAAGCAGTTTTCTGGCAGGAAAAGGCAGTCAACCCTTGCTTTGCTCCAGGCCATCATGGCTTATTCTCTTCCAGCCTTAAGGCAGCAGTGACCAAAAGGTCACTGTTAAGGCAGCAGCAGGTGGACCAAATTCACAAGGCTTCTGTGGGGCTTAGCACGGTTTCTACTCTGCAGTTTGGGGATACTCAGTGACAACTCCCGTATGTGGTGAGACTCAGGGGCATAAATGTACCTCTGTAACAGCAGCACAGGTCCTCTTATCTTGGCAGTCAGTGCCGACATGTGCTTGTTTCTGTGCCATCGGATGTACCCATCCTTAATTCCACTTGGAAGGAAAAAGGCAGTTGCTCCTTTCAGCCAGCAGCTGCCACTACTGCCTTTCTCTGTCTCAAAACAGTTTTGAGAGAGAAAGTGTTTGTTGAGCAGGTGGACTTCTGATTGTTTGAGGGGTTTGTTCCTTCACTGGAATTAAAAAAAAAAAAGGGGGGGGGGGGGGGGAAAGGGGACTTGAGTTGGCAGCATTTATTCCCTTAACTTCTCAGCACCAGATGCAATTGCTTCTGAAGGAGTCCAGAGTAATAACCCTGGTGCTTTGACACGGATTACTAAGCTTTGTATTTAACCACTACCACAATATAATACATGTGGCTGATGCTGCAAAAAGCTCACTATACACAGGGGGAGAACCAGGAAGAAAAATGAGAAGGGATGTCGCTCCAACTCTGCCTGCTTTTCAGTTTGCATTTTGTTCTCACGCAGCTTCAAGAAAACAATGTATATTTTTAAAATTTATCTTTTTGTTTACATATTTCTCCTCTGAGAGGAGAAAAGTGACTGATAGTGGTCTTCACCAACAAGGTCAAAGAGGTGGCAACCTATGTAGCCCATCTTGTGCCTTCTAAAAGAATTGTATATATGATGGGGTCAGAAAATTAAATATAGAACTTTCCTACTGACCTTCTTGCTGCCTGCCTCATTCTTTCGTGTCCCAAAGTGTGACAAAGGGGGACTTCTGATAAGCTTCACCCTCAAAAATAAACTCTTTCTAGGTTATGTGATAAGATGCAGTGCAGATGTTGAGTTTGATCACATTTTAGTCTTAGACTCCTGGGGCTTTTCTCGCCTCATGTTGTCTGGAAGCACTCAGGGGATGAATTGAGTTCCAGATGCTTAAATTCTAACTGAGACTTTTAAGATTCTCAGTAGTACTTTAGATTGGTTTGTTCTTAGATGTGATTTGATGCTGCCTCTCTTTTATCATGTGCTGTGAAAATCATCAAAATCAGGCTGACACACAAGGTGCTGTGTTTGCATAGATGAGCTGGGGTACCCTGAAGTGAGCAAGGTAAGTCATGCCCCAGTGCAGGTTATCTGCTGGTTACTCTTGCACCTTATTTGCAAAGCTGTCTATGAAACCTTGGCCTCCCTTTGCTTTCACTTAAACTGTGCTTCCTGCAGAACCAAACACATTTCTGTGCCAGCCCACTCTGTGCTGTGACTGCACCGGACAGGAAAGACAGACACCCAGTAACGGGAGAACCATGATCTGTTAGGTCTGCAGGGCTGGTGTAAGTGAGCAGCAAGCTGAAATGTTCCATTCATCAGATATCAGATCTTCACAAAAGAAAACAGGTTGGCAGTTTGAATAAAGTGTCTGTTCAATATTAAAAATATGTTTTAATGCTTTTCTCATTTACTAAAATAAGGAAACCTGAAATTTCTTTGACAAAAAGGTTTGAATGCAAGCTAAGTTTTGTTTTGTTTTGGGTTTTTGGGGGTTTTTTTGGTTTGGTTTTTTTTTTTTTTTTAAACCTTAAAAATGTTACCTAAGAATTGCATGCAACCCTGAGTACTGCTTGTTTTGTCAATATGTTGAAGTGTTTTGGAGACTCAAAATGGATTCTTGACCTCCTTAGAGTCTTTTGAGTGTTTAATGTGAACCACAATGGGAATTTACAGTTGTTTGTGTCTTCCCACAAGCTTTTCTATTCACAAGCCTAATTTTAATCCTGTAATATCTGGTATTTTTTGGTTGAAACACTACCTAGTGTTTTTAATAGCAGAACTTGGTGGGTTAATATGTGGTCAATGCCAACACCTTCTATGTGAGTAACCTGCTAGCCTTCCATAGAAGGTGTGGAACCTTCCCATGGCATTTGAGGTGTAGGGAGACAAACAGCACTGGGAGCCAGCCTGGATAATGTTCAGCATGACAAAGAACCTTGCATCTCTGGAATGGTGCTGCTCTGGGCCCTCAAAAAACGAACAAACCAACCAGCAAACCAGCAAAAAACCCCTTTGACACTAGCTTAAATGTGCACGTGGCTTTTATCCTGCTTCTCTGTCTTCTCAAGCTTAGGAATATGCATAGGTAGGAAGAACCTACCTCTCCCTTTCTCCACCACCTGCTGGGGAAGACGAATTGTCTGTCCATCTCCCACTGCACCACCAGGGGTAACCTCTTGCCAGCATATATTTGTGAGAGATCAATTTAAGTAAAATGCGTGTTCCAGTCTTAGTATGTGATAAAATACAGTCTAAGGGCAAGGCTGGGAAATAACCCAGCCCAGCTTCCTGAACATCAGTAGGGATGATATTTACAGGAGCAGTACAGAAGACTTCTCTATTTATGCCTTCTAGACACAATGATTGGATATCAAGAGTAATGGGTTTTTTCTTTTAATATGCATATCATCACTGCCATTAGTGGAAATTAAGGCTTCAATTGTCTGAATAATTTAAAAGAGTTTAAATGTGAATTTGTTTATGAAGGAAAGTTTAATATGAATGAAGCTAACATAGCACTCTGTAAACTGACTAGAGTTCAGTTCAGAGTTTCTAGATTTAGACAATATAAACAGTATCATTCTTAGTTTTGGATCATTTACAGTGTCATGACCATGAAAAGTGGGTTTAGTATAGGGGTTTCTTCTACATACCTGCTACGTTGGGGAAAAGAAACAATAAAAACCAGAGCATTTATTTTACATAGAGATGGTATGCTTTTGAGAACAAAACAGTTTTATTAATAATAAAACAAAAAATAAAAGATGTTTTTAGCAGAGGTAATGCGAGCTCGTTGCTTACTTCCCGGCCCCGGCCGCCCCTCTCCGTGGTGCTGAAGCGTCTCCCGCCGCCCTTGCGGGCGTGGGCCGTGCGCGGAGGGCCCGCCCTGCATCCTCTGCCACTGCATCCCCCGCTGCTGCATACCCCGTTCCTGCATCCTTCGTCCCTGCATCTCCCGCCCCTGCATCCGTGGCCCCTGCATTCGGCCCCGTTCATCCCCCTTCGCTGCATCCCTCTTCCCTGCATCCCCCGCTCCCGCATCCGCTCCCCCCCGCACCCGCCGCTGCGGCTCCTGCGCTGCCCCCGCCCCGCGGCCGCGCAGCGCCGGGCGGGCTCCGGCGGGGCTCCATGGCGGAGCGCGGGGCCTGAGGCGGCGGCGCGGGCGGCATGGAGGCGGATTTCGCCGCCTTCGGGAGCCCGCTGTGCGGCGAGGTCAAGCGCTTCTGCCGGCGGGTGCGGGAGACGTACCGGGAGATCCAGGAGGACCTGACGCCCTACAAGGATGATCGCTACTACCGGTACTGCCGGCGCGGTCTCGGGGGGCGAGCGGGGGGCAGGGAGCCGGGCATCACACGGGGAGACCCCGGCCAAGAGCCCGGGAGCGGCCGCTTGGCCCCGGGGCTGCTCCAGGCAAGCGCCCGGGTCCCGCAGCCCGGCGACGGAGGGGCCGCCGCTCCGCCCTGGGGATGTGCTCTGGCAGCGCCTCCCGGTCAGACAGCCCCACGCCTTTCTTCCTGCCCGCACCTGTTAGCACCTTTCCACAGGCAATTTCCATCTGTGTCCCTCTCTCGTACGAGTTTTTCACTGTCATAGCAAGCGAGGGGGATATGTTCTAGGGGCAGCCGCAAAACAATTCTGGAATAGGATAAGAACAGATTAGGAAAATGAGAGTGGTTGGCAAAGGTTGAGGTCAGAAGGGACAGATACACTGCGTGGGCTACACCCACATTTCTTCTGAGCCTTGCCCTGTCTGCTGTTTCTGTGACTGACCAGTGATGCCTGAAGAGCATGGATGGTTTGAGATTACACAAGGCTAGGAAGGGCTCCAAGGGTGCTGGACATCTGAGTTATAAATGAAAAGAATTTTTGAATTGTAGGAAGGTTCTGAAAAAGTATAATGAACATCGGGAGAATCAGGTGCCAGGAACTATGCAGAGAATGGATGCTGTTACAACCACATAAATACAAGTTGGAGAACAAACAGTTATATGATATTTTTGTCTAAAAAGGGTATAGAAATTGTAATATTTTATAAAATAACCTCTTTCAACAATTACATTGTCTTATACACATGAAGAAGGTAAATGTACAGCAGAAGCACAAGATGTAAGAGTTACACCACCTACTTTCGTAAACACTCCAGAGCTTAGTGCAAATTATGTCCAATTCTGAGCACCACACTTCAAGGGCCTGCCAGTGGAAGAGAGGATAAGACAGGGATCTGGATAATCAAAAGTCTTGAAAACGTAGCTTTGAGGAAAATTTGAGATTGCTCCCCCAAAAGAAAAAACACTGAAGTTGAAGGAATAGGAATTTCTGTAAAGAGAAACTTCATGTTCATCTTGGACAAAACATTACGGAGTAAAATTAATTGAAGCAATAAAAGTTAGACATCAAGAAAAAAATCTGAATGGGAAGGATGGTGAAACACTACAAGAAAGGATCACCCAGAGAGACTCTAGCATCTCCATTATTGGCGGTTTTAAAAAACTTTTGACAAACGCATGCAAAGAAAGATGCTGTCCTAAGACAGAAGGAAAGATGAGGTACCCAGTAAGGTCTCTTCCAGCTCTATTTTACTGTGCATCTGGGCAGTCTCCTTCTGCACAGTACCACAGCTGTTCTCTTAAGTCATTTGACTTCAGTGTGTGGCTTTTCACAGTGAAGGGACAGGTGGTCCATTAGATTGAATTTGTCTCGTTATTCACAACATCAAACAAAGACTACAGAGTCACAGAGCTTGGAAACACCACCTGACAGCTTGGCAGAGTCTAATAAAACCGTGGTCTCTCCTGGCAAAACAGTGGCTCCTTGTACTTGAGCGTAGTGTGAGAAGCCATGGGAGGTGACAAGGAGTGATGGAAATGTACCTGTGTGCATCTGGCAGCACAATGAGGAATGTTGGCACTAGAATGGAGAAAGAGGGGAGACATTACCTGTTGAATTAACAAATAAGAAGTCCCGGGAGAGGCATTTGTTCAGCTTTACTTCTAGAAGAATCTTGAGCTGTCCAAGATAAACTGTTATTAATTCATTTTAATGACCTTAAGAGTGTATGCATTTCTGCATTGAAAAGTAAAGATGCTACCTCAGTGAACCAAATGAGCTTGTAGAGGTAGTGCTAGACTGCCCTTTCTTCAGTGACAATACCCCCAAGAGATATCAGCTGCTGGTCATCTAGAATGAAATGGAGCAATACTGAACTCTTAGCATGGAAATAATATTTCCTGACTTACAAGTCATGCTAGTACTTCTCTGCATTCCCAAGATCTTAACCTAAGTGACCTGGTGTCTGTTACTGCCACTGCATACCTGCTGTTCTGGTGAGTGTTTCCCTTCAGCACTGTGGATGGATGTAGCAATAGCACCCTGCTTTTTGGATTCCTGGTGTGGAGGAGGGTTTCTTGATGCTACCATGCATTCTTCTTACAGGCAACTCTCACTTATGGGAAGGAGAATTAGATTCTTGATCCTCTTGTCCCTCTTTGTTTTACTCAGGACATTTGGTCAGGTTATAAATGAGCACACTCTGGGATGTAATGTAGAGACTTACTGCTCTGACAGCAGAAATAATCTGGGAAATTTGGCCAAGGAAATGCTGTGTGGCTTGTCTTTACTTCAAACCAAGAAGTTTCTCTACAATAATCAGGTTACTAAAAGCAAATGACATCTTATATTAGACCAAAAAAAGAAATTTAAAAAAGATGGAAGAACCATATAAAAGCATGTGTTTTCCCTTTCACCCTTCCCTGAGTGCCAACCAGAAAACACAAAACTGGAAAGCTTTGGAGCAGAGCTGATACAGAAATGGAAAAACACCAAGCAGTTAGTCTCCTTTGTGACCCTTGACTCAGGAGCGCTTGCTGTAAGCTGTGCTGTATGTGCTTATTTTTAGTGGCAGGAGACTCAATACAAGGGGATGACCTAGCTCAGAGATGGCTGACAGAGCTGTTATCCCAATTAACTGCCCTCTTGTGTCATGGATGGCTGAGTAATTTCTGATTCAGCTGCGAGGCCATCCCAGTTTATTGACAGTTTTTGGTGATGTTTTCCTTTAATGCACAATGATCTTGAACATATGGTCCAGCAGCTTTCTGTGAGCAGCCCATTCTCTGGACAAGGGGCACAACTAAGGCTGGCAGACTCCTTGGCCATCCCAGCTTATGTCATCCTTACTCTGCAGAGTCCCAGAGCATTCATTCACACCATAGAGATGGAGAGGTGTCCACATTTGTGAGTTTGCTGTTCCCAATAGCCCAGAACAGTCTGTACCTTGTGCCTCCTGGTGTATTTTCCCATGAGCAAGAGTTTCATCACTCAGTCACCTGGGACAGACAGAGAGATCAGGGCTAGCCGTGGCTCAGCACACTGATGAACCCCATCTGTCTAGGTTAGGGGTTCCCTTAGGCACACGTGGCCCTGCATGGTGTGCCTGCCAAAGAGACTGTGTATGTACAGACTAGTAGGTGTGATATTCAATAATCTCACTGGTAACCCAAACACAATGTCAGGCTGGACTCAGTGCACTGAAGATTAGTCTGTGGTACACCATGCTGTGCTTGGTGCAGTAGACAAGCTCAGATAAGGCAGAGGAGAAAAGGTGTTACCCTCCCCCATGGGTCGTGTGGACTGCCATAAAGCACATCAGATTTATTGCATCAACTTCTGGACTGCACTAATTTGTTCCTCTGAAAAATTGCTCCAAACAAACCCCTTCAATGAACAGTTTGTTCATTTGTCTGGTGTCTCCCCCTCCCACTCCAATATGTTCCTTCCTCCTTCAGCATGCCTGCTGGCCAGGATGGCAGGGCAGGGAGATCTGGTGGAGAGCTGGCAGGTGACAACTCCCCTGCTCCTCCAAGCCATTTTGAGTAGACTATTGGTAAAAAAGAGCTTAGTACCAATGATACTAAAACACATTTTTATCTCTTTGACATGCTAGCTGTGAGATACCAAAGCTCACCAGAAGACACCAGGCTTCCCAACCAGCTGACAGATACTTTTTAGTGAGAATTTCATAACTCTATCACCTAGCTAATGCTGAAGAGTTCAGCTTGCTGGAAACATTTTGATAGGAATTGAAGTGCCTATCTGATAGACAGGAGAGAGCAGAAGGATGGTCAAATTGTGGTCTGACAATCAGAGTTGCATAACTGCAACATGGCATTCGTGAAAAATCAATTTCTAGGTTAATGAACACATCCCACTGGCCAATCGGCTTATACAGGGAAGCACAGTGTTGATGCTGAATTTAGTAATAATACCCAGAGACTGAGATAATTGACCTACAATCTGCCCTGCTTTAAACAAGGGATAAATTTTAAACTTCTATCATGTAATAATATGGCATTCTGTATATCAAAAAGAAAAGACTATATATAGGACATCAGGAAAAGTATTTTTTAACTTGCAGCTTTAATTAATGCTTGATGATAAATAGACAATCTTCAAACCATGTGGGAAAATTTCATTGACTGTGGTTCTGCTCCTTTGGCAAAAAGATCAGAGAACACCACATCATTGACTCACCAATAAAGAGAAGCTGTTCATTTTTCCTTAGCGAACCAGTACCTGTGTGCTTCAGAGAAGAAACTTGAAGTTGCCAGAGAAGGCTGTTGTGATAAAATATACCCTGAAAATCTACTAGGGCTCAATCTACAAGTTTGTGAGAAGCTGTGGGGTCAACAAGACTTTGTTAGACATCTGCAAGTCAAATTCCTGGAAGGTTCATGCTGCCTTCAGCCTTTACCCAGGCAGAATCTTCAGTGGCTGCTTTGAGCCACAGCTGGTACTCTTCTCTTGTTCTTTCAGGGTCCTGGCAATCGGAAGAACCTGACGTATACAGCTAGAGCCACAAGGCTTGAAACAGAGAGAGAAGGATGAGACTAACACTGTAGCCTCAGGATTGCTTTAAGCTGCCATAAGCTGGCTCTGTGGCTGGAAGAAGCCATCCGAGCTCTTATTTCCCTGGTCATACATTTCTGCTTTCTTCCTTATCTGCCCACAATTAATCCTTTATCTGCACAGTGACTGAGGAACTGATTCCAAAGTGACCTTTAACTCAGATGATTTCCATTATTTGATTCACCACTCTACTGCACTGAGCAAAATTCAAAGAGCTCCAGCTAGAGAAAGGCTGGATTTCACCTGTTGTCACTGAAGCCGTAGGTGTGAGCCATGAAAGTGTAAACTGGCCATGAAAGTACAGCTTTGGTGCTAAGGTGGTCAGTATATGTAGAATCCCAGCTGAGTGAGCATTCAGCTTCTTATTCATAGCTTAGTCTGCCTCTCTTGCAAGCCTCATTCAGCACACACTGTCCAGCTCCTACAACAGATGAGGCAGACAGCAGCTTCTCGCACTATTGCATCCCAGAGCAGGTTAGACAAGGCACTGAGTGGCAACTTCTTGGAAGAAGCAGAGTGAGACTGACTGACTCTGTGGAGAGAGAGGAGTTTCAGTGTCTTCCCTCCAAGTGTTTAGTTTGTCAACTCCGTGCCAAAATTTTCACAAAAAATAGCATGCAACGTACATGTTTACAGTGTATTCACAACCCTTTGAAAGTTGGTAGATGGCAAAGACAAATGTGGTCCCATGGCTAACTGAAGTGAGCTGGATTTCAAGCTCTGCCACCCACACTGTTCTCAAAGGGACTTTTGGCAAGGCTCAGTCTCTCTGTGCTTCAAGTTTCCTACCAACCCAATGAGAAGAACATATTTTTGGTTTGAGGATAATAAATTCATGTTAGTGAGACACCTGAGTGCCAGAGGGATTGGAGCAGTCCTTGGAACAGCTCAGTTGTGTGCACATAAATAGAAGTGTAACTGCAGAGAGTCATAACTCTACAACTGCACTTCCCAGAACACTGGGAATGGTCACAGATGCTGTAAGCACAATTTCATCATTTTCTTGCCAGGAAGAACTTGTTGGAGAAGCCTTAAGTCTGCTGAAAGCAACACAACGCATGTCATAGTCATCCATGACCTAATGACCAACTGTGGCTTGGCAGTGATAACTTGTTCTGAGCAGATACACTTTGTTAAGATGTCCTGATTACTCAAAGTTTTATTTTCTTCCCCCCAGTTAATTCTTGTCTACAGTTTAAACTCTTGTTGATTTAAAATGCGTGGACACCTTTTCTTCATCAGTTGGTACTATGTATTTCTCAAGGCAGCTATTTTTACGAGATTACTAAGTGATCATCAGTGCTGTAAATCACAGATGGGATAAATACCAGTATCAATGACTAAATTAATTCCCAGCATGTTTTTAGGTTCAGTGGTGTTACACAAGAGCCATACTGGGTCCCACAGGTGACAAGCAATGACATAACTGCCCCCAGGGTAATGGAATAAAATGAATAATATTATTAATCCTAAGTACTTTTTAAAAGGAAATGCAATAAGACTATTGTATCATCTAAGTAAGTTTTTACTGAAAGTATTTAACTGTTGAAGAGATAATTTTTAAATTATTTGTTGACTGATCTATCTAAACATTTTTGGGGTCGTCCCAAAGTGGCTCTGCCTTATGTATATGACATTACTCTGTATTTCATTCAAGACTATACATCAGGTATTCCCACATGTTTTAGTAACTGCAGTGCTGACTTTCTATGAGCAGATGTTAGAGCTATCAAAAATGAGCACAAAACATAGTTTGGCTAACCCCCATACCTTCCTACTCTTTACCATCACTACCCAGGTTGACAATCTTTGTTGCCGAGTCTTAGGACATTTAACAGAAATTCAGAACAGAAATCCAGCTTTATCTTAACATTGTGCAAAAACAAAACACTGATAAGTACGAACTAGAGATTTTTATTACGTAGTGTGTTTAAAGTAGTCACTTACTCCTAGGATTTAATTTCTGTTGCTCATGAGCTGACTGAATTCTGTGCAAACATGATACATCACATCCCTTGAATACCACAAAGCTTCGTGCAGGTAACTTTAGTAACAACATTTTAATTCCACTGAAAGCTGGTAAACAGAATCATTTACAACCCAGGTGGCAGTAAACACGTGTGTGTTCAGCATGGATACGTCACATTGGGCCTACTGCCTAAAATGGGCAAGTTTACACTGGATTCAGAACCACTTCTCTGTCCTAAGTATTTTCTGTTTATACAGTTAAATTTCCTTCTGCTACCTGTGGTTGCTACTACTACAGCACAAGCTGATAAAGCACACTGAAAATGTGGAAAATACTGCTGTTATCCCAAGACAACGACACATTTGCCCTCATAACCAACACTATGAGGTGCAACTAGACCAAGCACTGAGTCTGGTCCTACACTTTAGTCACAACTCCATGCAGTGCCACAGGCTGGGAGTAGCTGGGAAGTGGCCTGGCAGAAAAGCACCTGGGGGTGCTGGTCAGCAGTAGCTGAAAATGAGCCAGCTGTGCCCAGGTGGCCAAGAAGGCCAATGGAATCCTGGCCTCAATCAGCAATGGTGTGGCCAGCAGGAGCAGGGCAGGGATTGTCCCCCTGTACTCAGCACTGGTGAGGCTCGAGTGCTGTGATCAGTTCTGGCCCCCTCACTACAGGAAGGACATTGAGGGGCTGAAGTGTGTCTAGGAAAGGGCAGCAGACCTGGTGAAGGGTCTGGAGCACAAGTCCTATGAGGAGCAGCTGAGGGAACTGGGGATGTTTGGCCTGGAGAGGCCCAGGGGAGACCTCATTGCTCTCTACAACCACCAGAAAGGAGGCTGTAGTCTCCTCTCTCTCTCCCAGGGAACCACTGACAGGACAAGAGGAAATGGCTTCAAGCTGCACCAGAGGAGGTTCAGGTTGGACATCAGGAGGAATTTCTTCACAGAAAGGGTCATTAGACATTGGAACGGGCAGTCCAGGGAGGTGGTGAAGTCACCACATTTAAAGGTGTTTAAGGGAAGACTGACGTGGCACTCCGTGCAATGGTGCAACCGACACGGTGGTGTTAGGTCGTCCGTTGGACTCGATGATCTTGGGGGTCTTTTCCAACCTAACTGGTTCCCTGATTCTGTTACTGTGATTTTGAACCCGCAGCACCCGGCAGGCCAGCACCAGCCGTGTGCTGGCGGTGCAAGCCGGCTCATCAAGGATAAGCTGGAGCCGTATCGCACTCCCTCCCGAAGACCCCGTCCCACCCTCCCTCCCGCCGCCCCGGCGGAGCGCGGGCCCGTGTCCCCTCGGGCTCGCCGTAGGTCCCCCGCCCCGCCCCCTCAGCTGCCCCGCGGCGGGGGTGCGGCCGGGCCCTGACGTAGTGGGGCCGCGTGGCGGCCGCGCGGTGACGCACGCGGAAGGCGTCGCGCGGCGCCGGCTGTGCCACGGCGGCGGCGGCGCGCGGAGGAGGTGGCGGCAGGGCGCGCGCGGCGCCGCCATGGAGCCGTGAGTGGGGGCGGGGGGCGCGCGAGCCTGAGGGGCGCCGGGTCGGTCGGGTCCGGGTCCGGGAGAACGAACTCCGTTCTCTGAGGGAGGAGCTGAGTGTTGTCATTCACAGAGTCACAGAGCGGGAACGCTTGGAAGGGACCACAGCCATTGGCCATCTGGTCCAGCCCGCCTGCTCAGGCACGGCCAGTCCTGGAGCCCGTGGCACGGGATTGTGTCCGGACGGGTCTTGAGTATCTCCAGGGAGGGAGACTCCTCCATCTCTTTGAGTAATCTGAATCTAGTTCAGTTTATACACGTTATCCTCGGTAAGGAAATCAGCTCGCCGAGGGTTCAGTGGATGTTTCTGAGGTTGTGGTTCGCCGCTCAGAACCCCGAGGGTGACTGCCCTTTTCTCTAGAGGAACGCTGTGAGTTTGCCTTTTATATGGCGAATAAAACCTCCCCCCCACGGGCGGTATCTCCACTCTCAGATTGTGTGTTAAAGGAAAAAGAAAAACTTGCTTTCCCAGATATTTCTTGGCATGGACGGAGCCATAGCCGTGATTAATTATTCAGACTTAAATAAATACAACAAACAACAACTAAAAAACCAAAAAAGCCAAACCCACCCTGTGCACACATGCAAAGGTAAAGCACAGCCGTGTTTATCTGTCAGTTGTCATGTAGCAGTTCTGTATAGTACTGACTGTTAATTTTATGCCTCTTTTTATGTAGTCATGTGCTGCCTCATTAGCTATTAACCCTTGTGAAATACATGTGCAAGAAGAAATTCAAGGTCTTCTGAGGAACAAGCAAGCAATGTCTTTAAAGCCTGAGCAAGTGCAGGGTGTATGGATAGTACTGTGAACGTAGGTAGCATATATAATTATTCAGATCAAAGTGGGTTTGATGGTTCTATTTGGGAGTGAGCCTAAAATAGAGAAGAGCAGTTGGAGGCAGAGATGTTGAGGCTAGGATTTCAGAAAAGCTGCTGTACATAAAAGCAAGTTATTTCTGATTTTGATATCAACTCTCTGCCTGCCTACTGCTTAATCTCAGTTTTGCCACAGTTTCCCTTCCTTTAAGTCAGCCTTAAGTGAAAACTATTATATAACAGGCTCTGTTTTTCATGATGGTCTTCATTAAAGATTTTGTTGTGCAGTCATGAGAAGTGGCTTGAAGATGAGGGATATCTTGAAAAACATTTTCCTGAACCTTTTGAGACAAAACTTTACTTCAAAAGCAGGATGTAACCCACCTTTACATCTCATGTATGAATGGCTGCTGAGAGATTGCAGTTGTTACGGGTGTGTGTTCCAAAGTTAACTCTGTCACAGGCTGCACTAGAGCAGTTTGGTTTTACTGACTGCTGTTTGAGATGTCTTAAGTATAATATTTCTCTGTTTGTATCTCAGTGCTTTCTCTTCCTTTGCAGTCAGTTTCAGACATAAGTTAATTATAAACCACTCTGAGTTAGGATAAAGCTGAGTGTAGGTGGTAAAAGCTGCCTGAAAGACCTGCAGACAGTTGGATGGCTGGTCCTGAGCTTTCAGCTGCTGTGGGCTGATTAAAGCATCTTCCACTTTGCTTGCTAAAGCAAAGCAACAGTTCTTTACTTGTTTGAACAGGTGCATGCGGAGTGAGGAATCTTTTTTGATTTTCCCATAAATATGTTCCCAACATTTCCTTCCTTATTGGGCCTTTCAAATGTAAGGTAGGGGCTGTCAATGGGGCATCACCAACTTGCACTTACATATATTCGTAAACTTAATATAATCTCTTTCCAAAAGGCAGGTGTTGAACTTAGGGAAGGTGATTTTACCTGCTTTGTATGGCAGCTGGTGATAGGTGCAACGAGACACTTAAATCGACACAAGGAAGTTCTGGGACTGTGGTGAGGGGCAGTGAAGCATGCATCACCTGACAGGAATGCTGCAAATGGTTGTTTGCCCTCACGAGAAATGCGTTAAGGTTTGGTTGAGTCCTTACATTTGCTGTTAATTAAAGTGTCCACGTTGCTTTACTGACCTCTAAAGCAGCACATTCAGTCGGTGACTTTAGTGAGAGCTGAGGAGCACAGGTGTGAATGGAAGGGAAACACAGGAGGGGCGTGTCCCTCCTGTCTGTGTCTCCACTCTTGGCTGACTACAGCATCCCTATTGGTAGGAAGGTGTACACATACCCATTCTGACAGCTTGGTGTTGCACCAGCTGGAGAGCAGTTGGAATAAATAATGAGCCAATGTCTGGAACGTGTTTCTTCAAAAGCTCACAGGTATAGCCAGGTGCTAATTGCCAATGGTTGTAACACTCTTGGCTGGGTGAAGAGCTGGTGACTTTCCTGTAAGGAGCGTGGAGAGGGAGCTGCTTTTCATGTTCACATCGTGCATTTTAAAATGTCTGCAAAAACTTTGAAGTTAGCAAACTTACCAGAAGAACCAAGAACATGCACAGCACGTCAGGAGTGTCCTGCATCAGCCTGTAGGTGTTAAGTGGATGCCCAGATGTGAGCTGTTCAGAACAGCACAAGTACGTTATACTTTACTGCAAACGTGATACTTTTCCAGCTGTCAGCCGTGCTCAACCCATGGACTTTCCTGTGCTGAGAGATCCTCAGTATGTGCTCTGCCATGAAGCATTTGGTACTCACTTAAACTCTTAGGGCAAATTTAGGCATGTCCACATTTTGTGTACTGTTTTTATATGTATCTGAAGATAATATCCCATACTTGGTGTACTTTGGTAGACAGGGAATACCAGGTCATCTGTGGAACTCAAGGAGCCCCTGCAGCTGATGGAAAAATGCACCTTAGTTAGTTGTTTTAGTACTAGTACAGATTTAATAGCTTTAACATGGTTTAAATGCATGAAGGCTGAGGTTTTAAGACATTGATATAAGAAAATTACTGCAGTTACATCCCTGAAAAAGTTGTGCAGACAAGTTCTGGTTTGAAATGCCTCTATTAATTGGTGTTTTTAAAAGTCAGCTTAAAATCCTGTTTGTTTGTGAGGCTTCTGTGTGATAATCCATTACTGCTTATATGGTAATTGCTTGGTCATTTCATGTATGGTTTGCCTTTTCTGGCTGTACAGTCAGCTCTTCTGACCTCTAGGCTGATGCAGAGTTTCTGCTGTGTGTAAAGGTGTGTGGCTAATATTTTGCAGGTGCTGTGCCTGCAGTTCTGCACAGCCAGTTTGTGCAGACTTGTAACATTTGAAGCTCTTTGCTTGCAGTTCTCATTATTTCTGTGGGGTTTTCCTCCCTTCCCCACCTCCTTTGTGTGTTAATAAATTAAGATTTAGATCTCTCAAACTTTACAGTAAAGAAATAATGCAAATTGGTTTTGGTAGTGCTTCATTTGGAGGAAATGCAGTGATTCTCAAAGAAAATAGAGGGTGTTATTATTAAATCCTTGTACTGGTTTGAAGTGAATTGTCTACCTTGCTTTTAAGGGCTGCCGTGCATGCAGCACATGGTACCTGATCCCAGAGTTCAGGCTGGGCTAATAAGAAGGATTTCATCACCTTTTCTGCAATTCTTTGTTAATGTGGTGGACCAGTAAGAGCACCATTCAGCTAGGGAAAAGAAGAAAGAAGTTTTATTCCAAGCTGAAAGGAAGCTCTGTCATTAAAGTCTTACAGTTTCATTTCTTTCCATGATGATGGTGCTCATACAAATTTATTGAAGAACACCACCACCCCATCAGCCCCCCCGTCCTACAGCTTTCCCATATAAACTCATCCCTCCTGATCATAGCAGCAGGAAGTCAGGTGTGTGGGGGCTCAGTTCTGGCCTAACTCAAGAGGAAATGTTGGCTGTATTTTGAAACATGGTGGATTTGTCCACCTTATGTAGGTTTAGTTATTTGATCATATTTCCCTTAGCCTAACAGAACTGGAAGTTACCTGTTTTCCAGGGAATGCAATTGGTGTTTTCAGTGCACACCCACAGCCCTGCCCTCCCCGTTTTGTCTTTAACCTAATGATAACCACCAGTGCATCATGCAGGAGATGTCATTACTTGTATTTGTATTTAGGTGTCCAATAGGAAACTTGAGGTCAGGCTTTTATTTCCCAAGCTTTGGTGGAGCTCAGACAAGAATTCAAAGCCTGAGCATGCACGTCTAGCAGATCTGGAGTTCTGCACTACTCCTTGTTAGGGATGATCCTGCAGGGTTGAAGTATATTTATAGGGTATAAACAGCTCATCAAGATCCTGTGCAGGTAACTGAGTTGTTAGTGATTAAACTTTAGATTAAGCTGTTATTGCAGGAGACATAGGGTCTTGGATGTTTAAATTATTAATATATGAAATAACAAAAGCAACCTTTTCTCCCTTTAAGAAATGTTTTCTATTGTTCAGGTTGCAGTACAATAGAAAACCCTAGCATAAAAAAAATGGGCAAAATTCACACATTTTGGAGCACAGATGTGTGTGTACATTCATGTATTTAATAATTCCCGTTGTCTTTGCTCTATGAAACAGCATCAATATCTTTTTTTCTTAGTTTTACATGTTACCTCAGAGTTTAATTTTCTTTGTTGAAGAATGAATGGGGTTTGTTTACTGCCCCTTTAGAACACTAATGATGTGGTTTCTTTTGCTTCCTGCAGGCTGGCCCCGATGCGATTGTATACACTGTCCAAAAGGCATTTTGTTCTGGTCTTTGTAGTATTCTTTATTTGTTTTGGTCTGACAGTCTTCATAGGAATAGCAGGTAAGGATGTTTACAGTTCTCATATTCTTTGTCTAAACCTGTTGGCATTTACAGATGTATTTAAATGCTGATGAGCTTACTGCTCCTGAGTTGTGTGAGGAAGCATTAGTCTTGAGACAGACAGGGAAGTGTTTCCTCCATCCCACTTTTTCATAGGAGTACTACCTGCAAACACTTGGTATTTCCAACTGCTTTGCAGGGGAGTGTCGATAAAATGAAACAAAAGCAGCTTCATTGCAACATAATTTTTCAGCAGACTGCTACGTTTTCTTTGTATTTCTGTCTGTAAAATGGTAGTGCTAATACTTGATTTCCTGTGAGGAAACTGATAACTGTTTGTAAAGCCTTCTAAATGTTTGGGTGGTAAATGCCACATAAATACAGAATCTTTTAGTGTAAAAATATGAACTTCACTTGTCAAACATATATGAGCTTAGGTCTCTGGTTTTGGAGATCTTTGTGAGAGTCCTGACATGACCTGGGAGGTTAAGCACTGAGTGCCTGGGTCTCATCCTGGACATTAGAGGGAGTTGTGGTAGTCTGGTCAACAAAAATGCAGTGTCACTAGGGAGTTGAAAAGCATGGGACCCTTCTTTATTTCATGCCAGAGAGTTTTCCCAGGGCTAAAACATACTTGAAAAATAAGTCAGTATATTCTCCTAGCAGTCTTAAATATACTCTGCTGTCAGGACAGCTTTTTTGATGCAGAAGTGAAATGGCAGGCAGAAGGGGAAGGAGGGACTGGTACCCATTAAGCAACCCACCCCCTATATAAGAATTACTTCGGGTTGTTAGCATCTTACTCTTCTTGACTGCTGACTTCCACATCACTCAGCATGTCCAGTGTGTTCTGTGCCCCTCTCTGACACTTTCTGACCTGTCTCTTGGGTTGTCTCTACCTCTGCCCTGTCCTTCACTTCCTTTAGAGTGAGAAGGGCTGCCCAGGCCTGGGAGCCATCCAATCCTGCCTGCCTTGGAAAGAAGGGTGGGTTAATTGGAGGCAGCTGTTTGGGCTTTTTATGCCCATCTGTGCCTTCTAGGCAATACATTATTCATATTAGCCTTCAATAATAAAATTTGTCTGTGAAATAAAACCTTCTTTCCTGCTGTTTGATTTATTATGGCAGCAAAAGGTCTAAACAGCCTTTCAGTTCATAAAGGTTAACCGCTGATATTCCTGTGACTTGCTGAAGGATGCTGAAGGGCATTATTTGGCCACTAAAATACTGCATAAACACATTTGCAGAAGTGCATTTTATGACAAAGGAAAAAAATGGAACAGTTTGTAGTAAAAGTAAATTTAAAAGTTTAATTTCTTTTTTCTTTCCTTTTTTAGTGTGTGTTAATAAATCTATTTACTTTAAGTTGAACCTGTTTTGCCTTTTTCTCCCAAATCCTATCTCCCCCGCCCCAAAAAATTAAGACTCAAACCACTACACTAAATTAGGCAAAACAGAATTGGGCAAACGTAAAACCACTACAAAGAGAAAACTGAGTGTTTTGTTCTTAATCAGTAGCAGAAGCTGGTTGGGAGCTATGCTGGTGTGTTGTGTCTGCATGCAGAGTAACCTGGTGATGTGGTTACCTTGGCCCAGGGGACTTGGCTGCTGTCCACAGCACTTGGTATCTGCACCATGCTGTGGTCCCAGGCCTTGCCTGTGATCCCCCTCAGGAACTGGCATGCCTGTGGGATTCTTGGCCTTGTAAGGTTGGTTTGCTGGATAGTTTGGCTGACACTGTTCATTATTATAACATAAGTATTTTTAAAAGGATGCTGTTTACCTTGGGAGGAGACCCACTGAACAATTACTGTGATATTCCTCACAGCTTTTGTTGACAGCTGCTTGCTTCCTGTGAATAGAAGGAGGGGCCCTAACAACAGAAAGCTCCCTCATTAAAGGGTACAGTCTGAGGAAAGCTCACCAAACCCACTAAGTAAATAAAAGTGTGGGAGATACATCCAGATTTTCTGTGCTACTTAAATATGCCATTACCCACACTCAACATCTATACCTGCAGTTTGGGAAGCCTGGCAGAACTCTTGATTTTCATCTGAGAAATCAAGACAGTTTGATCAGAGATGGATGCTGCTCCTACAGTTCCTGTAACTCTAAACAGATATAGACTTCTTTGGTCTTTTTTCCAAGTTGCACTCACTCTTTCTCTTTTCACAATGGGTCTGTGTTATCTTTGGGGTGCAGAACTCATTTTCTGTAGCTGTGCAGTTCGTCACCTCAGGGTGGTTCTTTGCCTTCATCTGTTATTGTGTTAAGTGAGCAAGACTAAAATAAATAATAACTATTTAAATTAGTCTCAGTTTGTTAGTAATGCAGCCACAGCATAATTTTGTTTCAGAAGTTTTTATATATCGCTAGAGAAGAAGCAGTTGTAGCAGTAGAACTTCATTATTTGATGTGATTGCTGTTTTTAAAAACTTTGGCTGTGATTTCTCTATCCCAATATTGGTTCATATCTTCCGATTAAAAAAATAAAAACCCTTAAAAAAGGCTAATTCTGTTTGTTTCATCAAGACTTAATGTCGCCAGACGGACATGAAAAACTACACTTACACCGTCCAGTTGTGAGAACGTGAAAGAAGGAAGTTTATTTTGGGATCAGGGTTTAAGTAGCTTTTGGGGGTTGATCAGGGACTGGAGGATGAGGTTGACACCTCTCTGACCCCACTGGTCAATCCAGAAGTCCATCAATTTGTCCTTCCCCCCAGGAAGGAATGCATAATTTACAAAACATCACTCTTTTTTTATGTTACATTGCCCAGGAAAACTCCAGTACAAAATGTAAACATCAGAAGGCTGAAAAATCAGGGCGACAACTTAATTACTGATATGTGATGGCTTACCAACTGTGAACACCTGCTGAAACTCAATTTTGCTTTTTAAAACAAAAAACGCCTTTCAAAAATCTGGTTTATATGTACTTGAAAACTGAAAAGTCCAGTGATGCAGAACTGATTTTGTAGGGGGTGCCTGTTAATGATGTTGCACTGCAATTCTAATATGAAACTCTGGCTGTGATGGCTGAAATTCCTAATTTTTCCTTTAAGTCTGTAAGATGGTTAATGTTGTTCTCAGAGTGGTTGTAGGAGCCCGAGCAGTGCTGCATGTTTAGAGCTGTCATGACAGGTAACCTGTCTTGGACAGAGTGATCCCAGGTGGCTCATTTATAAACATCCTTCTTTTACATTGTTTCTCTGTAGTAACTTTGAAGTGTTTGGTCTTTGTGACAAACTGCTTTTCTTGCATAATTTTATAATGCTGAGTTTGTGATTGAAGGAGCATATTTTGAGGGTTAAAAAGTTTCATTAAATTGCCAGATCAAATATATACAGGGAGAGACCATTTGGACAGAGAGATCTTCCTGGCCCAAATACAGGAGTCTGTGTCTTGCCTGCTATACATCTTCTCTGTGTGTGTTCACAACCTGCTGTATAGGCACAGATCTTTTCCTACTCTTCCCTGTCACTTTCCTGGTTTAGTCCTTTTGTGTTTTGTGTACGTAAAAACGTGTCCATTCCTCTTGTCCTCAGTACCTGGTGCTCTTGCATGGCTAAAGGGAAATTGTACCTCTGTCTGGAACCACCTTATCGGGGGTTATGCAGAAGATGGGGCTTTTCTCAGAGGTGCAGCACAAGCTGGAACACAAGAAATTCCAGTTACATATTAGGAAATTTTTCTTACTGTATTGGTGGTTAAATACTGGAACAGGTTTCCCAGACAGGTTGTGGGAGTCTCTGTCCTTAAAGATGTTATAAGACTTAATTGGACATGGCCCTCAGCAACCTGATCTGATTGAACAAGGGGGTTCTGTAGCTGAGTGCTTTCATGACTGCATTCCCATAAAAACTTGGGAGATATATATACATAGATAGATTGATATAGATGTATATGAATTTAAAAGCTACTACTAAAATTGTAGTAGGTTAGACTACACATCCAAGGCTTTTGACATGGAGTTCTTGATTTATAATTTACTTAATTTAATAATACGTAGAAATACCATGGCAGAGATGCTTAAAGGAACATGCAGGACAAATTTATAAATTATATGGAAATATCCAAGTGCTTTGCCTTTTATCTGAAACATCTGAAAAGTGAAATGCTATTTACCTGCTTTGCAGGGGGCATTTTGTACAGTCTTTTGAAAACCTACATTTACATCATCACTTATATGTATACTTCAATATTATTTTCTTTCTTCCTTCTTATAAATTGTGTAGGTCCTAATGTAATCGAAACTTCTGTAGCAAGAACTGACTTAAATAACAGCCTAAAGGTAAGAGTTAATCAATATTGTTGAATTATATAAATGGTGTTATTTGATGTTAGCAATATTAAACATTTCCCTCCTTACCCCCAGTTATTTTAAATATTTAAACTTTTACTGCAGAATGTCTTAGTGGTGCTTTCCAGTTTGAAGCTGAACGTGCAATGTTGTACTACCACTGTGTTACTTCATGAATAGCCTGGCAGCAATTTCTGGTCTCTTCCTGTTGTGAGAAGGTCAGGTAGAGATTTTCAAGATATTTCTGCGCAGCAGTTTCTGATAAAGAAACACCTGAGTTTTTCTCTGGTGAATTAATGTTGGAGATTATTGTAGGAGGTTCAGAAATAGAAATTGAGAAGATGCATTGAAAAACAATGCGCTCAGTGGCAACTAATGCTATCCCTCTTGTGATTTCCCTTGTGATCATCTGTAAAGAAATATTTCTTGTTAAATGTTCACTGTCATGTAACCAAGACATGGGATCTGGCTTCCTAAGAGGGACATTTACATGTTCTCAAATGCTTCCGTATTTTGGTTCTTGGTTCTTGCATTTTTGTTTGTCTAGCCTGATATCTGTCAACCTAATATCTAAAGTATTTTTCGTGAAAGTGCAAAAAAGGTTTTGTTGGGTTTTTTTTCTTTGGGTTTTTTATAATTATAGTTTCACAAGTTAAAAACTGTGTAGCAGATAAAAGCCCACAAATCTGACTTTTGGCATAAAATGCTAAAAATGATTTCTTATATTCAGACAAGGCCTCAGAATTTTGTTTTTCATATCTGAACTTTTCTGTTTTATTGCTGCTGCTTTTATGAGTTTAGGTAGTTGTGCCTTTCCTTAGTTCAATGCTTTTCAAAATACATGTGCTGTTTAAGCTACTTCTCTGGAAGACTTCTATATGAGCTGCTTATCATGCTATCCACAGGGTAGCACGTAGAAATCTCGTCTCAAAAACATTGTCACAAACATAATTAAAGGCCTTCCATCGTTGTAACTGTAGATATGTCATATAACAGTGGTTGCTGACCTTGTGGGTTTTTTACAGCTGAAGCCATTTAATTTAAGTTCGCCACCACTGTCAACTTACAACCAGCAGCTGTGGCTGACCTGTGTGGTTGAGTTGGATCAGCATGATGGTGAGAATCTGACCTAATTCTCGGGAAACTGCTATGGCAACCTATCTATTGTGTCTTTAATTCCATCTGTCACACACATGATCCTGTTGCTTTCTGGCTGTGGTTAGTGGGTTTTTCCTCTGATATGTTTTTTTTTTCCACTTCACCCCTCTCCCTTGGTAAAGACATGGACAGCACTGATTGAATTGTAAGCAAGGAGGAGTAGGGAAAAAGTTGTTTGTTATTTTTGTGAAAACAGTAGTATCTAGATAATCTGTGTATTTCCTTTTTCATTTTGGGAGAAATTAGATGTGTAGATTGTAATGATACTGATTTTTCAATCCAGCGTCCCTGTATATATGTGAGAAATACTGTATTAGTAATTGTTAATCTGTCAAGATTAAGTACAGGGCTTGTGACTTACTGCCTGTGTATAAAAATACTGTACCCCCTACTGCTGTAATGTATAACTGGGTAAGTCTGAGTAGTATTTGGATAGCATATGTGTTTTAAAGGATTTTGGAACTCTATTTGAGATTTAATTTCTTCATGTAGCAATATATGCATGTTTTCTGTCTTCATTGCAGTATCCCTGAAGAAGAATGTGACAATGACAGTCAGAGTCCTGGGAGTGGTGAAGGACGGGAGCACACCATACGTTAACAATCAAGTTCACAATCGGACCAGATTACTCAGTTGTGCACAGGTATGCACTTGCTTAAACAAAACTCTGATGTAGTGCATTTCCTTTAAATCTGTGTGCGTGCTGCTTTACATTGCAGATAAGAATGTACCAGTTAAACACATCTCAGGAAGTACTCTACAGGACAGTTTTATTTATAATAGCAATGTAGGCAGTAATGCTGACAAGACACCTACCTGTCCATCGTTTTTCTGTTTACTTCTGTGACTTGTGTCTATGGCCCATTAAAGACCCGACCCCTCTTTCTTGTTAGAGTTCCTCTTTGTCAGTAAAGCAGTGGGTGGGTCCTGTTCAGTCACCTAAACATCTTTAGCAGTACTGAAGAAAGGGATATTGTAGCAGAAGATGGGGTATGGAATTCCAGTGGAGAGAAGAGTTCTTCTCTAACACCTTGGAAAATCTGCTTGAAACCAGCTGGCATCTGTGTTCTGAAAAAGCCAAATTTTTTGCCACTGTGAAGAAACATTTGGAGATTCTATTGTAATTTTCACTGAAATTTTTAAGCTTAAATTGGAAACAGCTTCTCCAATGCAAATCCTTTAGGAAGGACATAGCTGAAGTTTTTTTACGATAAGCATTATAGTAAATTAAGTGGGGTTTTTTTAATATAGATATATGCATATATCTATGAAATTTGCAGAAATTAATTAATAGTGCTCCATTACATTTAATTACACAGCCAAGAGAGCAACATACTTGACTTTTCTCTTTCCTCCTGTTAACTTTTAAAAATGAGTTCATACAAGGTAGCCCCATCTCACCAGCTTGAGTCAGTGACAGAGTTATTTGGTTCCATCCTGGTGCTGCAAGCAGTTGCTGTCAGCAGCTCAAGGGAAAAGCTGGAACTGTTTCTTGTTTGGCCACTGATCCACCTGACTGACTTTATCAGTTTCTTCTGCTCTCTCTGGTATCTTTCAAGAAAGTCTGGATCAGACTGATTGAGATTGGTCAGATATATAATAAATAGCATCAGTATTTTGGACCATTTAGGAACAAATTCTCCAACCTATACTAACAGTGCATATTCTGGAATAATTTGAAGACTTCTATGTACTGTTCTCTGTGTGTGTTCACAGAAATGCAGTGAAATCATTGTGGCTCACCTGGGCTACCTGAACTACACTCAGTACAACATATTTGTTAGCTTTGAAGATCTCAACAAGTTAACATATACCATCCAGAACATTACTTTTACAGTAAGTATAAAGGTTTATACTAGTAAAAGAAATCTCTTTAATGTTGTATTAGTGTTTTAACTGTAACAAAAAAGTGACAGATTTTTGAAGATAAATAAAGAAATGCATCATAATTATATTTTCTGTAACTACTTATGTCAGAGCTATCATAGCATTTACTGTTGATAAGGGTCTACACCAATTTTTTAATTCTATAAGGGAAAAAAAATTCTCTCAGAACTACTGCTGCTGCTGTATTCTGTAATAGATAAATTTAGTCTGAATTCTGGGAGATATTTTTTACAACAGGCAAGCTAGATTAGAATATCCAATTTTCTGTATTTGGTTGCCTCTCTGCAGGATAGTATTTTTTTCAGCCTCTCCAAGAGGTGTATCTGAATTAGCAAAATTTTCCAGACTTCATAAAAGTGTGGGCTGGAAAGGTTTAACTAACTCAAAGAAAAATGAAGTGTTTTTTGGGGGGCATTGTGCTTATGAGGAAAAGATTTTTTTTTTTTTTTTTTTTCCAGCTAACACAAGCAGGTTGCTAAAATAATTCACTCAAATGATCTCCAGTGGAATAACTGTCTCAGTTAATATTGTTAAATATTGCTTATAAAGCACTTATGTCATGTGTATTGGTTGACTCCAGAAAGAAATTTAGAAACAGTTGCATTGGGAGAAAAGGGAACTAAACCAAGTTTATAATACCGCTTACTCTGATATATTTACCTGTATGTAGTGTTCAGTGTGTCAGAGCAGGTAGCAACCAAAAATCTTACTGTAAAGGAAAAATATTTTTAATATACTAAGTTTACTTTCTAAATGTTAATATTTTTAATACTCTAGTGAATAAAGCATATAATTAAAAACAAGCTCTTAGGGGGAAAAAACCCTAGGCTCACAAACCCTTTATTTAGTTCCAGATTTCAAACAGAACAAAGTATTGGGGCATTTGTAGTTGTACAGTTTTTTATCTTGCTTTGCAGGCTGCCTTTATGGCAGACCTGTATGCAATCTCAAAAAAAACCTCCAACCCAAACTTTCCTGCAGCAACTAAAATTGTAGCATTTATTTCATTATTACATTTGTTTATGGTGATCTCAGTTGAAATCAATGGATAGCCTTTTGTATAATAGGTTTCTCTGCATATAATTTTTGTTCTACATTTACAGTTTAAAAAGACAAGACAGAGGTTGAGAGATTTAATACATTGAAAGGTAAAGCTTCTTGTTCAGATGAGCAGAGCATATGTTATGCCAGGGAGCTTACATTTCAAAAATGGCTTCAGAAGCATGCCAGGTATGAGATAAATTGTCAACAGAGCAGAGTTTATGCAAACTGACATGTTACAATTAATATTTATGCTCTTCTAATAATTAGAGTAGAAGAAGGAGGCTTTCCCCCTTAACCTATATAAAGATTTCTGTGTTTCTAGTAAGCTACGTAGCCTTCCTTTACATGATTTTCTCGTTTTTAACTTCTGAGACACATGAGTAAGCTTTAAGAAAATAAACTCCATACAGGAAGTACCTCTGTACCTTTTTGACTTCTTCATAATCAATTTATGCGTCTGACTTTGGTAGTACAGAAGAACACACTGGATTTACTCATTTATTGGCATTCAAACTTGGATTGAAAGTACAGTTCAGATCAATGAAGAATGTCCTGTTTGACCTGAGAGTGCTTTAACATATGACCACACTGAGTATGTTATGAAGTGGCAGGATAAGGGAGAAGCAAGGCTGTCAGGCTGCTTTGCTTATCTTTTCATCAGATAGTCCTGCGAGTACAAATTTATCTTTATTTTTCCATGATGACATAGTGGAATTTGGTTATACCTTTAAATTTTGAAAAGCCACAGAACTTTTCAGCATCTGCAATAAAGTGCTAATCATGGATGTCATATGTTGTCTGTCAAAATACTGCTCACTGGGCTCTTTTGGTTTCTTGTAGTGGAAGACCTACAATCCAACCTTTTCACAAGTGGAAATATGGTTCCGATTTGTCTTTGTAGTTCTTACTTTCATGGTCACGGTAAGATGTTTTTTCAGCTTTTCTGGAGTTTATTATGTAGGCAGTTGATAACAATGCTCTGTAATGCTGTGTTTAGGAATTTAACCCTGGCAGCAATGTTGACATGTCACTGAATGGGTGTAAAAACGTTTCTGAAATACTTACGTAGTTGCTGCTTTTATGTTTTTACAAGTGGTGTTGAAGGGACATTAAGAAAATAGGATAAACGGGAAGACTTGTTTTTCTAAACTCTGGATTTGGATTAAGCAGAAAAAAAATTTACTTAGACAAAGGAAATTATGATGAGATGCTAAAGAAAAGTATTTTTTTGCAGTGTAGGTAGGCTCAGGAATAGGATGGCCAGAGTGTGGCCTGTTTGACCTTGCTCTAACATTAAAGTTTTTTCTGCCTTACATATGAGGATGGGCCAGATGACCTCCAGAGGTCCCTTACAACCTAAATTATGCTATGATTTAGATGATGTCTCTTCTCTAACCTGTCTTGGTTCCTGGAAAATAAGTGTTTGGAAAAAAACCAACATAAAATCTAAAATCCTGAATTTTCAGAGTAGAGACACCAAAGTACTGCACTCTTCCATAGCATTTTTCTCACAGATGATGTTGCTCAGGTAATTGTGAATATAAAATGCAATCTGCTTTTTTAAAAAGTGTGTTCAAGTGGAAGTAGTTGATAGTGTGTGACCAGTAACAAGGCAACATCATTTTTTTCACACTCTGTTGATTTTCATGTACTGGCTGGTTTACTTCTCAGTTTGCTTGAGAAATTAAGTAATTTGCATTGGGGTCGGCAAGCAAACCTGAAATAGAAACTAGGAGACCTGGCTCCCGCTTTACAGTATTCTCAGTGGCAAAGGCCTCATGAAGTAGTCTTTGCAGTGTGCTGTGCTCTGTCTTAGCTCTGGTTAAACCATTGAAGGCTGTATTCCTTCCTTACAAATTGTTGTGGTTGTTTTTTATAGTGTCTGTTTGCACATTCCCTGCGGAAATTCTCCATGAGAGACTGGGGCATTGAACAGAAATGGATGTCCATCCTACTTCCTCTCTTGCTACTTTACAATGGTACTTGCATCCTTTAATTTTTAGAAAGGCACCTTTCTAAAAAAGAAGCAGGAAAAAAACAAGACAGAAAGAGAAGGCAGAATGGAATTTCTCCTTGAACTTATAAGTATTTTTTTTAAAGCTTCAGAAAACTAAATTTAAAAAAAACCAACCCTTTCCAAGTGTAGCAAATTCAAGGGCATAACGAGTGGGTGGATTCTGTTCTTCTCAGTCACATGGATGTCAACTATTTGTTTAAGGCTCTGATTGGAATAGGTGCCTGCCATACTTAACCTTCAATTTCTGTTTGTCTGCTCTCTTCTTCATTTTTCAGATATTCACAGTTTAATTAAAAATGGAGGCTACTTCTAGTCCAGTAAATCACAGCAAATTCTAGCACTTCCTAGCAGTGCCAAAAGAATATTTGCATCTTAGTCATTAGATGATAATTTTTTAAGTTGTCACCATTAACAGTGGTTCAGTAGAAAGTCTAATAAAACTTGAAATCTTCTAGAAATCTTGGCAACCATTTGAGATTATTTCTACAGCAGAGTGGATTGCTGCTGGAGGCACCATTTTCTTTGTTAATTTCTTTCAAATAAAGCAAGCTTCAGTTTCATTTACTGGGGTAATTTGAAAAAATGTAGGAGTTTTTGTTCTGATGAAGATAGATGCTGTTTTACTTTTCATACTGAAAGGTTTTTTTTTCTCTCTGTTTAACTTTTTTCTTATTTTGTTACAGATCCATTTTTCCCTCTTTCTTTTCTGGTGAACAGCTGGTTTCCTGGAATGCTGGATGATCTGTTCCAGTCCCTTTTTCTGTGTGCACTGTTGTTGTTCTGGCTTTGTGTCTACCATGGTATAAGAGTACAGGTAAGAGATGCAACAGTATTTTCTGCCTACTGAGGAGACAGGACTTGTTTTGTTCAGTTCTCTCAAAAGGGGACAAAAATTAAATTCTTACAAAACAGACATTTATTTTATTCATAAAGCACAATGTGACATATGAAGCTTTGGAGTTAGAATGATTTATGGTGAAGTAGATTATTTTGAGTCAACCAAGCCTAAATGAAATAGATGGAACTGTCATCAGAATTATGATGCCATTGTGCTTCATTCTTGCGTGAAGGGTTTTGATGTTGTATGTGGTAGTTGATTGGTTTTTTAAACTACTTTAAAATACTGCATAAGAGAAATAGGAATTCTGGGGCCTATTCCTGTATTTGCATTATCACTGAAATATGTGGGACCTTAGAAATAGGATGCTGCAATTCAACTTCATCTTATTAACACAATTATAAATGATGATAGAATATAATGTCTTCTCTAGTCACTTGTGGAGGATAAAAATACAGAAAATTAGTCTCACGTTGAGTGAAACAAAGATGATAGTTATTTTATTCTGTCAAGAATGTATGAAATCTCAAGTGTGCGTTCACACTTTCACCACACTATTGTTTTCTTAACAGGGGGAAAGGAAGTGCTTAACTTTCTATCTGCCCAAATTCTTTATTGTTGGACTATTGTGGCTGGCCTCTGTTACACTGGGGATATGGCAAACGTAAGTAATTTAAAATGTATTGCCCAAGTGTGAGCTGAGAGTGTTCAGGAGTGAGAAGATTGTGTGTACCCAGTGGTATCTTATTTCTTAATGCTTGGATTTTGATACAGGAATGGAGTTCAAATTCTTACATCTTTCTGTTCTGCAAATTGTGACTGATTTGAAAACAGTTCTCCATGGACAACCTAGTAGAAAACAATCTCATAAATCTGAGCATGATCTAGAAATCACTTCTTTGTCAGTATGTTATGGCTCTCTACAAGAAGCACTCAAGTGCTATGGCTCAATTAGCTTTTAGTAGCTGAAGCAACAGCTTTTAGTAGCTGAAGCAACAGTTTCTCTGTAGCTAATTATGACATAGTTTGACCAGACTTTCTTTAAACCTGCACAACTGGTACAGACGTGGCTTAGTCAAGCTATGCTGTCTTTGCTCAGAGCTCTGTTCTTTTGCTTGGTTTAGTGGTTCTCCCTTTTTTCCAATTTGTTGTGTTAACATCAAGGTGTCACTCTTCCCTACCCAAAAAATGTCATCTATATTTTAGAACATTTGTAGTTTCTTTACTGTTTTAGTCTCAGGTGTTTGCCTCTTATTCCATCTCTCAGAAGGAAGATCCCTTCTAACCTTCTCCTTGCCGTTGTACATTATTGAAAGCAGTGCAGTTGCAGGAAATGCTAATGCTATTAATAAAATTGCTATGAGGGAAGGCCTCATGCCAGAGTTTTCTAAGGATAAAATGTAGACACTGAGTCCTGAAGACTTACTTGTAGGAATCCTGAAGGCTTGTAGGAATTTACAAGATATACATTTTCTACAAAACAAGTGGGATTAGACATGATCCCAATTAAATCCTCCATATTTCTTCAAATTTAGTTTGCTATTTATGGTAAATTGTCATGACCTCTTTGGAATAATGGCATTGCACCAACTTACACAGCCAGACCCTTTTGTTATGAACTTCGTATAGTAACCTTAAACCTTTTCTTTGTGAGTGGGTTTCTTGGTCAGCATGTCTTTTTAACCTTGTCTGGAATTGTGCACATACCACTTTTTAATTTTGAATCTTTTCTAGTGTGAATGAAGTACATGACCCTACATATCAATACAGGGTTGACACAGGTAATTTCCAGGTAAGTCAAAAACTACTTCTTGCTGTTAGGTACAGTTAGGCAGGTACAGTTAGCCAGTATAAGGAGATACAGGGCTTGTTCTTCTATAAAAATGTATAACACAGTTTAGAAAACAGAAAATACTGGTCAGACAGTCTTATTCTGACTAGAGTGCTTTTGTTTTTGCTTTAGATCATGCGTAGACCATGTTGAGATCTGTCCCATTGAGAAAAGTAACTTGTCTTGCAAATCTGGAGACTAAACACCACAAGTTTGTTGGGATTGAAAGAAAAAAAATTGTCTGTTACTCAGTTTTGTACATCTTAACTTCCACCAAGATCCCTTACCCTAGTAAATTTCAGACTTTCTTGTTCTAAAGGAAGATTTGATGTACATGGGTCCTTGTATTGTTCTTGAGAACCGTGTTTTTAGAAAATTATTGAGATTCAGCCAACGCTGAACTCAGTTAACAAAATCCTGGCTTCTATTAAGCATCCTTTCTTTATGTTCTCCAAGAATGTCCCTGAATGTATCACTGCCCTTGTCTCATGAGGTACTTTCCCTGCACAAATGGACCATTCTATGTTGTGCTTTTGGGAACTAATTATTTCTATTGACAGAAGAAAGACTAGATGAAATCTTATTAAATAATAAAACCTAACACTTCCCTTATAGGGAATGAAAATCTTCTTCCTTGTGGTGGCAACCACATACATTCTCTACCTGTTGTTCCTGATAGTGAGGGCATGCTCAGAACTTCGAAACATGCCTTATGTTGGTAAGGAATACTTCTTTTGATTCTTCCCAAATGGCCTTGCTTCTCCTAGATGTAGGTGCAAATTCACTGGTAACAACTTTTCTCAATCTTTTTCAGATCTCAGGTTAAAATTCTTGACTGCATTAACCTTTGTAGTGCTTGTCATTAGGTAAGGCTTTTCAAAGTACTTTTGTCAGTACTCTGACTTTTCTAACCTTTTTTTCAGGGCTTTGAATACATTTTGTTGCTAATAAATTAGTCAATGAAACTGAAGAATGCCTGTTAATATTATTGTAATGACAACCATTTCTTCATTTTTTAACCCTTCTTGAGGCTTTTGAGCTAACTTTACATTTCGATTACCATGGCACTGCTCAAGATTTAGAAGTTCACTTGGCAGAGCTCTTCTGGAGCTTAGTAGGCTTCACTTAGTCAAAGCAGAAGTCTGCAGTTAGTTTCTTACATTACTGTTAATATCTTTTCCCTGCACCAAGCTGTTATTTCAAATAGCTGTTGACTCTTGGATTGTCTGTAGTGGATGAAATCTGAGAATTTCTGCTTTTCTCAGCTGAATGCTAACTTTTAATCACAAAAGAATAATTTTTAATTTAGAACTAGCAAAGGAAATGTATCTTAAAATAAATGGTTAGCATGATAACATAATTATTCTCTCATATACTCTTCTGTCAACCTTCTGTTTCAATTCTGCAGCCTAAGGACACAGTACACCCAAATGCTTTATTTTTTTTCCCCACAGCATTGTTATACTCTACCTACGCTTTGGAGCACAAGTTCTACAGGACAACTTTGTTGCTGAGCTGTCAACTCATTATCAGAACTATATCCTTGTGTTGTGATACTGCCCAAGTAGGAATGTTAATCTGTTTTCATGCTGGAGGTGCTTTAAAATGATGTACTTAAGACTGAGACCTTTGACTTCTAGGTGGCCTCATGAAGTTGAGTCTGTTTTGTTTGAGGTTTCCTGTCAGCATTTTGTAATGACTCTTTGTAAAGGTCACGACCTAGACAGTCTCAGTCTAGTGTGTCCACATCACATGCATCACAACTGCCTGTGATACTCTCCAAGAGGAATGAAGTCTTAGATAAGCATGCCTGATGCATATCTAACTCATTTTAATGAGATACTATGGCAAATTTGGCAGTATTTGCTGCCTCAGTTGTTTCCTCTATGCTTTACCAGTTATCATGGGGCATACTAAAATATGAGAAATTAATAGTTTTGATGTCATTTAAAATGCATTGGTCCAAGTCTATGTGTGATACAGGTCACAACAGAGAGTTTAAGTGGCTTGGGAGAGACTGTTTCTAATGTGTGTTGTCAGCAGGGTTGTGGTCTATATTCCTGGCCCTGAACCATGAGATCCTAACACATTCTACTTTCTGAGACTGCCTGTGTGATTGCAGCTGCTCTGGTTGCTGATTAGCTTAGGTATGAGTTGGGAGGTAGGAGTAAACAATATGTAAAAACTTTAGTATTCACCTGAAACAATGGTAAGAAACCATCTTCAGAGTTTTATCCACATGTAGTCCTTTCTCCTTCCTTCTTCATCACTGTGCCAAGGAAGAACTTTTTAAAAAATCAACCAAACCAAACCCACCTGAACACCCAACTAACTCTGCTTTCTTTCAGCATTCAAGACAGAACTATTTGATTGACCATGCACTCCACTGCTCAAGAGCAGACTGTACCACGGCAAATGTTACTTGTGTTAAAGCTTTGTTTTCAGTGGGAGCTTTGCCTTGAAATAGCCTGAATTAGTTGTCATTGAATTTAAAACATTCAGTTTTGTTTAGCCATTCATTCTCGCAAATTCAGTAAGGTAAACATTCTTTCCATTGAAACAGCCTATGTATGGGTTGGGTCTTGTTCCCAAAGTTAATGTGTATGGAGCTATATTGAGCAATATCCTTGACACTTACTACCAGCAGAATTCTTATCATTTTATGGGTTGTTGAACTTTTATCTCTACACGTTGGCCTTCGTGTATTCCCCCTCGAAGAACGCGCTGTATGGTGAGTGCGAGCCATTGTCTGGCAAACGGGGATGACAACAGCTGCCAGATTAGCAGATGCTGTGCAATGTCTCGGTGTTCTGGTTGTCTCCTTACTGTTCTGGTTGGCTTTGAGTTAACATAAGCAGAGGCTGCACTCACTGCTCCTGAGCAAATTAGCATTGGAAATATGAAGGAACACATAAAATGTAATCAACTGATTAGCTGGGCTTGAATTCTTGCTCACTTAGAACAAGTTTACAGTCAGTGTGATGTTTGCATGTAATGCACCAACCTTTGAAGTGACTCAGACAGCCCTTAAGGAACAGCATCACTTCATTTGTACTTTGTTCTAATGAGTTAATACACTGGCATGCTGGCAAACGGGACTCTGAAATCCAAATGCTGTTGGAAAAGTAGAAGTGAAACTGATCTCTAATATGGGAGGAATTTTGGAGAACTTGCTATGAGGAGGGCTGCACAGGGCCCATGTAAAAGGAGATAAAGGATTGAGTCAGTGGCAATTCTGGTTTTGCATTCTGATGTGAAAGATACAGTCTGACTTACATGATGATTATAAAGCATTTCCCTCACTAACAGATAAAGATCATTAAAATAAATATTTTTACTGAGTGCATTCTCTGCTTTAAGCATTCTGTTCAAGGTACAGAACCATAGAAGAGACCTGGAAAAATGATGTGGCCCAACCTTTCATGGGAAAGGAGGCAAAGATTAGATTATCTAGCAGCCTGTCCAATTATATGTTGTATACTGAGGTCATGCAGAGGGAAGGCACTAAATATTGGAGCTCATCCTTTCTCTAATTTAGAGTTGAGATGGATAGAACTGTTTCAGAAAAATGGGGTTTTTTGATCCAGAATGGAAAAAGAAATGGCTGGATGTAGATAAAGTTGAAAGCTTTCTGCTGGGTTGCAGAAATCTTTGTTTGTAGACAACAGAAGGTAAAATGCTGCCAGGAAAAAGATGCTATGGCAAATTGCTAGATTGAATTTTATTTGCATATAACTCTGAACTGCAGCTAAGCAGCAGAGATTATGCAAGAAATGAAGGCCTTAAAACAAGCTAGAGGGAATTGGATAAATAGCAGTTGGAAAATACGTGTTTCTTTTCATCTCACCATAAAGGTACAAGTCCTTCCTTTATGTCTTTCAAGGATAGAAAATAACTGGATAATCACTGACCTTCAGTCAAGGGATTCCAACTTTGAACTACTATATTTTTAGCTTAGAAATAACCAAGAGGTCTGTGCTTTTTAAATACATATGAAATTTTGATTAAAAATAATCAGTTTATGATTGTGCAGGTTGAAATACAACACAGGAAATTACACAGGGGAGGAAATGAACTTAGACAACATGGAGAATTTCTGTCTAAAAATGAGATAATTATGTTGTCTCCCTAACTCTTAAGAACACTATAATTATGTGGCAGAAGGGCAGTGAATTTAAAGGAGAGAGAATTCCTTTTTAGATATAGTTTTGTTGAACTGTGGTTGTGACTGCCTTGGAAGTTGTTGTGTCTGTTGCTACAGTGTTGAGTTAGCACTACAGTCACATTTCTATATTTAACACACTAAATTTACCCTTATTTGTGTTTTTCAGAATCACAGTTGAAAGACAATCCTGCTTTTTCTATGCTGAATGATTCAGATGATGATGTGATTTATGGGTAAGATTACAAAATACTTATGGAGAGTTACTTCTGGTGTGTTATTTTTGTAATATTCTTTTAATATTAATTAAGTGAAGGGTTTGTTAGTGAAAGTTTTCTGCCTGAAGAATAGAAAAGTAGCCTTTTCTGAAACAGAAATACAATGAGAATGCTTTTTTTTTCCTTTTTTTTTGGTTTCTAAATGGGATTTTCATGGCACTGATACAGGTAAGAAAGTATGATGCTGGTAGCTCATGGAGCCAAGGCAGTAAGAGCTATGAAAGGAAAGGGCTTCTTTTTTACACTGGGAAGGACAGCAGGAGTCAGATGGAATTAGCAAAGAGTCAGCTCACATGTAAATGCTTCAGGGAAGGAGGGTGGTGCTTCTTAAGTCTCCAGCACTTACTGAATGAGGAATAATCAAATCTAGCAAAACTTCCTTGACTTGCATGATTATATGTAATACGAGAATTATAGCAGCACCTGAAACCCACCCCAGTCAGGTGTCTCTGTGTTGGACACTGAAATACACCCATGGTGTTTTCACCTCTTACCAAAGACACTGAAGTGGCTGGAACAGTGAAGATGGGACCAACACTGCACTAACCTGAACAAGTTCATGCTGGGATAGCTTGCCTTTGGTTAGTTAGATGAATAGTGGTAGTGCCAGCTTTCTTCATGCAAATCTGCGTGAAAAATGGCTTTCACTGGAATAACTTTTATTATGCATCATCCTCTGGAGAAAAATCAGGAGTTGTTCATAGCTCCCACAAGGAGGAAAAACAGATACCAGCTTCTTACCCAAGTAATCATTTGATGCCTCAATGTAGTTTAGAACTTCCCTCTTTATTCTCAACTTCCTATCTGAACACGGTGTTCAGAAGTTCCAACATGTGTCTGTTTCACAGGAGTGACTATGAAGAGATGCCCCTGCAGAACGGCCAGGCTATTAGAGCCAAGTATAAAGAAGAGTCAGACAGTGATTGATTGACTGGTTTCAATGCAGACAGACTTGTTAATCTGGAGTTCAGCCAGTTCTGAAGTTTTCCTAGGTGGACAGCTTCTTTGGCTTCCTACAGTCTGCTGTCATCTGAACACCAACTCCCAGGAAGGACATCCTGCTTCTGTTTCTGTTTACAAGGATAAAACTGAGAAAACAAATGTTGGAACTAGTTGTGGTGAAAACTGAAGAAACCAAAATTTTTACATGTCTTATAAAATGCCTGATAGCAGGATGGCTGTGGACTAAAATCTTTGTCTATTTCAGTTTAAAAGTCTCACAGATTATATACTGAGTTTCAAATTGCTTCCTTGCTGCTCGGTTTTGATTGGTTTCTTGGTTTTGTTTTTTCTGTTTAGGATGGTGTACAGCATACTGCCATTCATCTGTTGCATTTTGCATTAGCTGTTTTGTATACTGTCCACCACGGTATGAAGTGCCTCATTTCCCTTTCAGTTTTCTACCCTAGCCTTTTGAATTGGAGGCAGGGAATGAAGTGGGTTTTTTTGGTGTTGTTTTGTTTTGTTTTTTAATCAGTGCAAGAAGACACAAGCTTTCTATTCTTCCTTCAAATAAGTGATACAGACTTAAGGCCATTTTTAAAATACATTTCAGTTAAGTTTACCAGATTTTTAAGTGCAAGATACGGGCAAATAGGCAATTTGTAGTGAGCCAAAATAGTCTCAGTAGTGCAAAATTATTTGTATAATATATGTTTCATTACATACTTTACTGCCACAGTAGAAGTGTCTGTGTTGGTTTTTTTCTAAACAGCCCTTTCAAATGGAAATATTTCAACAACAACAAATCTCACAAGGAAGCCAGTACTGACTTCTTGCTGGTTTTGTATGTTGGAGGAGATTGTTACTTGCAGAGAATGGAGTATGAAAGTTTTCTAAGGAATTACAGTTTCAAATTTCCAAACGTTTCATTTTTAGAGGTTTTTTTCCCTACATCAGTTTTTCCTTTAGTTGTATTAATAGTTACTCTACATGCTAGGAACGGTTGTGCTTGCACATTTTGCACGTATTGAACGTGCCTGAGTCAGCTTGTGAGCACGTTCTGTGCAGAGTTCAGCTTCTCTGTCATACCAGTCACCACCTGTATGATGGGAACTTTTACCAGCACATTTGGTGATTATCTGTATTCCAGTCTGTGCTGGAACAAAGGTATACAGGAATTAAGTATTCCTTGTACAATGCTGCTGCTTCTCTATGTAGAAGTTGGTTTTCTCCTCCACCATTGTTCGGTTCTTTATTTAAGATGTTTGTTTGTAACTACTTTTGGTTTCAGATACTTGACCTTTCTAAAAGTATCTCCTTTTTTCATGTACTTGAAACAGAGATTTACTCTTGTAAAATTTTTCTGCCCTGCTGCTTTAGAAGACTCTCAAAAGCACTGTTAATCTACTATGATATGGTGCTGGGTTGCACTAGGGAATTGTGCTCATCATTTAAACAGAATAGTGCAATGAAGTCCTGCTAGACTTGCTGAATCATGTTAGGGAAAAAGGAGATTTGTTGTGCTTCAATGCAACAACTGCTCTAGACCCTGCCCATTGCAGTAACCTCCTGGTGGCTGTTCAAGATCATGGAGGAGAGGCTGCACAAGGCAGCAACTCATTTTGAGAGGACCAAAGGAACTACTTTGTGTGGTTGTGCCCTTGCTGGCGTAGAATAGTTCAGATTAAATCAGTGCTCTGCTAAAGATGTGTTGTGAGACATTGTGTGTGTGTGAGGGAGAGAGGAAAAACCTTTTAAAATTATGTAGAGCTGTGAAATTTTTGGAGAATATCTGAAGTGAAAACCTTTTTGTGCCAGGGATCATTTCTTTGTTAGAAGCCAAAGCACTGATGGATGGCTAAAGCAAGGAAAGTGCTGGGGAGGAAGAGTAGGTTTTTCCCATTAACTTCTTAATTGGTATTACTTTAGAAGAACATACAGGAAAACACTAAAGCAGTAATTCAAATTAGTGGTGGTTTTCTTTCCAGTAAACTGTAGTAAAATGTACCTTCAGCACTTCTTTTTAGACTATTTTGAAAGGGTACGGAAGATGCTCTGTATCCTCAAATTGTAGAGTCCATTCTCATTTTTACTATTCCTGAGATAACTCTCCCAATTTGAATATGCAGAATCAGATTTGGCAACCAATTTGGCATTGTTTACATAAGCCAAATCCTTTCAAGTTCCATTAGAGTAACAGTGGATACATGAAGTAGTTTGTCAAAAACTGGTATTTACGTGATTCTTACATACTTGGATATTTTTCCTCTGATATTGTTTAATTCTCTCCTAAATTGTTATGAAGAGATAAAATTTGATCAATGTGCAAAGTACACTAATATTCCTTATCATAGTCTGAACTGGTCGTTACAGTTAACTCTCAAATAGTGTCATCGTGCCTTGGGATTTCATTAACTAAAAAACGTTAGGTTAAACGTAAAAAACGTTAGGTTAAATTATTTTTAACCTAATTTGGAGATTTTTTTCTACGTTGTTTTCAACCCATTTCTCTTGCTGTTTAGTTTGAATAAACTTCACTACATTCAAAGTGGAAATAGAAAAGCTAAGAATGGGAAATGTGTACTTAAAGTATCTCACTATGAAAATAGTGAGAAAATAATTTCTTTGGTCATTTTCTGAGATCATATTTAAGCAATGTTTGCCATGCAAAACAGCTTTCTATTTTGGAAGTGCTGCAGTGTTATGGTAGCTTGGTTGAATCACTGTTGCATCAAATTCAATATACAGTAAGATGGCAAAAGCAATGAAGCAGATGAGGAACTAGTTTTGCTAGCAAGACTCCTCTGATTTCCATGACTGAAGAGCAGAGACAGTATTTGAAGAATACTCCAATATGGATTGTAAACAGCTTGGGAGTAAGGTGGCATAAATTCACCTCTGAGTATAGAATTGAAATCTAAGGGTCAAACAGAAGAAGTCTGTTTAAGAAGCTAGCCTGGCTTTTATTACTGCTGAAGCAGTTATTTCTGTCACTACTGCAACTGTAGAAAAAAAAAGTACACAAGAAGCCCCCACAGCACACAGTGAGCCTGGCTTCCTAAAAGAGATGTCATCCATTAATAACTGCAAGACTTCCATGTACACAGTGATTACAAGGGACTTCTAGGAAATCAATAATTGAGTGCAAGCCAGTCATAGCAACTACTCTGTAGTATTTGCTTTACAAATACAGTTGGTGTTGAAATTGGTGGAAAACTTTCCTAGAACTGGCAAAGAGGAAGCCTAAGGCTTAACACCAGTGAGAAGCAGCTTGTGCATTGGATCTGTGGTACCAATACTGGAGAGAACAGTTCCAGCTAGGAAAGACTTCGATCTGTTGTCTTTCTCTGAGCCAAACGACAACATTTGATCCATAGTCACCTAATTTCCCCACCCATTTCCTTTTGCTTATGCCAGTAATAACTTTTGCATTACTGTAAAACTTTTTTTAGGAGTTTGTAAATATGTAAAATGAAAATACGGAAAAATTGTGTACCAAAATGGTATAAAAATGTGTAAGATAAATGCTCTGTTTAATGAGAAGCTGTAATTAAATGCTGCTTTGAGATTGTGTGCATGAGGACATGTTAAATATTCTGTGTATCTGTAAGTTGTGCTAATAAAGGAAATTATCCATTTATGTGGTAAAATTTCATGCTAATGTGGAATATGAAGGAAAACTGAATATTTTACTTCAAGGAAGTTTCTTGGAAGACTTTATGTGCATAATCGTTGTTAAATATGTTCATAATAAAGTTTTATATCTTTATATTGTATCCTGGGTTTATTTTCCTTCTACTGAATTTTAGTTTCCTTCTCATAAACTGTTTTCATGACTTACACATATTTTCAGTTTATATGCATTTTCTTATGCATATTTAAACTTGGTTAATTGCACAAGGATGGGATCCAAGAGGCTGTGTCATTACAGATGTTTTGTATTGTTTATTGGGTGTTTCTTTATTATCTTGCCCAGACTTGAAGGTGGAAGGACAGATTGCTAAATTCTTTAAATACACCAGCCAGGTTACATAAGGGACCTGGCATTTTCAAATGGCTTCACAGTGGCTTTGCAAAGCTTGCTGTGGCCATGCTGGCAGTGAGAATTCTCCTGGTGGATGTTGATAGCAGTAATAAAAAACAGGTTTAAAGATGGTTGAAGACGCTGATGTCATTCATCAACTTCATACAACTCTTGTCTTCCAAAAATCTGCTCATAGCTGGTAGACTGTGAAAGCAATCAGCACATTACTTGATGTTTGGGGTGATGCCACTTCTTAGATAAACTCGAGGGGAGATGGAAATCTCTCTGTGCTGAATAAAATGGCCACAACCTTCTCCACACAAACGGACATGCAGCTCACTCCTGCTGTAGTATTAGATAGGGTGGTGCTCGTTTAGCAGGAGCAGCTAATCCTGGAGCCATTTCCTTAGCTTTTAGTTAACACAGGTCAGACTCCTCTGTGGCAGCAACAGTAAATGGCTTCCCCCTTCCTCCTCCTCCCCTGCAGACTGGGGCTCCCATGCCCCATTTCTGTAGCTGTAATCATATGAAGAGCCAAGGCAATAAGTAAGAGACAGCAGAGACTGACTGTAATTACCTTGAATGCTTCATCCACAGTTTGGGTTTATTTTTTTTTAAGGCAAATTAATTACCTGGACTCTGCCAGCTCATCACTCAAATGCTTTACTTTGGCACTGTGATGAGCTGGCCATCAGCCTCTGGAAAAAGTGCTTAAAACTGAAGTGTTTGAAGGTAAGGAAAATTTAAAAATCCATTACTGTAGAAAACCAAAACAGTAATTGCCGTGCAATTTTAAAGAAAAGCACTATTTTAATCATGGGAGTGAGAAACCAACATCCAAAAATCCACAACCTCTAAACCCCTTTCTGTAGCCCTAAAACATACCTTGGAAGTACTGGTTATTGCTCACATGTAAAACCATCTATAGAACTGTATCTACCTTTCTGTAGTGCAGTTCCTGTTTTAGTGCAACAGGGGTTTCTCCTCCCATGCTTGCCAGCCTTTACACTGACAAGCATCTCAAACATTTGTTTGGTTGTTTTTTTGGTTTGGTGGTTGGTTTTTTTTTTTGCAGTTCAGAATATGCATGAACAAAAAAACAGCAAAAAATCAAGGGATTTGCTATTATTAACATGAAAAAAGGACAAGGAATATCTGAATGGCTTAACCAAGAAGCAAATATTGACTCAAAGTGCATAAAACTGTTCCTTTAAGTGGAAATAAATAGTTCAGTAGGTACTACACTGCCAGCATCATTCTGGCATGATGAAAAGAAGAAGCATCTAAGCATCCAGATGAAAAATTTCCTTTGCAACTCAGGAGCAAAGATTTATTCTTTTCATAACAAGTTTCTCTCTGACCCTGATGACTGTTTTAGGCATGCTATTCAATCTCATTTTAATATTTTCTTTTTACAGGTGTTGTATCATTTCTGACTGAAGACTGAACCCATACTAAAGCTCTCTTACAGCAATGTAAGGGATGTGCTTCTCAGGCTAAGGTATATACACACTCTGTATAGCCGGTAGCACTCACTAGGATATGTGAGAAGACTGAAGCAGCTTGTCATGAAGGAAATGTTTACAGAGCTGTTTTGAAACTGGAATGTCAGCACAAATACAGAAGCCTTACAGCTCTATTAGAAGTCTCAAACGTGCCAAGCCCAAAGCTGCTGATACATACACCTGTTTTACTCCTCTGACAGCAGATATGGATAGGGGGGAAGAGGGTCAAAGCCTTGCCTAGCATAGGGCTTTCCACAGTCTGACTGCACTGAGCACAGTTAGCACAGAGCAGGTAACACTGTGGCAAACAAATGCTCTGGCATTTGCACCTGCAGTCTCTCCAGATCGTGGGTTCATACTGCTGTAGTAGGAATCATCTCTCTCTTGAACAGCTCTAGCTAAGAGCCAGATTCTGAACACATTAGACAGGGCTTTTAATAAATACCTACTTTATTTCTTTAACTCTGCCTAGCCTCTGTTCCAGGTCAGCCTCTCTAGGTATCACTAAAAAGCAGCAAACCACAGGTTGCTCTCCCACATGCGTTTGTAACTCTTGTAGCTTCATCAAGAGTGAGCTACTGCTTGCAGAACCAGCAGAGCTGTTGGCAGAGGTTTTCTGAAATTCATAGTATGCTCCCATTTCTTTAGTTAGCTGAAAAAACACTACCAAAGCCTATGCTGGAAACTTGTTTTACTTGTTATGCTTCTTCAACTTTAGAAGGCAGGAGACTTACTCACATGTTGTTTAGTCATATTGCCTCAAGGCAGTTTTTTTCCCTTTCAGAAAGGATCATGTGTCATGAGCTACCAGAACTCATCACTCTCACTACCAGCAAAATTAATATGGACTGAAGCTATGTTTGAGACCTGCTTAATACATTCAAATGACTGCAGAAGTGAATGATTACCCAGGTACAGCTTGCTGAGCACTTCCAGAATGTGAAAAATTCCTTATATTTGTTCAATGAAGGCAGTTATCATTCCACGCTCTAAATACCATACAAAAAAAAATTAAACAGGTCCCAAAAATGCAGCCAAGTTACTTTTTCATAAACATCGTAATTTTCTTGCACCTTTGTAGTGAGTTTGGCAGAATTATGCAAGTGCTTTGCATTGTACTATGTACCTCAACTATCTTGAGGAGAACTGAAAAAACTTTTTCCCTCAATAACAAAAATTTTAAGTTTAAATGAATCACACCAATAGTTATGAATTTCAATAATTTAATGCTAACCAAAAGTACAAAGTGTGAAAGTCAGTGTCTCATTTATATTGGTCTAAGAAAAGAAATCTAGAGAAAGTGTTTAAACTGCAGCAGATTTCAGTATTAGCACCTTGAAGAGAAGTTTTGAAGTGATAAAAAAGTATAGAAAACACTGGTATGGTACTAAGTACAAACATAAAACAGGTAACAGCATGTTTTCAAATTTCTACCTTTAGAAGAAAAGTTACTAAAAAATGCATTAAAAACAAGTTGCTCAGGTATTCACAGTTTGAGTGGAGATGGAATCAAGTGCTGGAATAGAAAAGAGAAGGATGAACAATTTCAAGGCAATTATAGTGCGAGTCCAAAGGCACTGACAATACAGTACATGGTCTTATTCTCCCATCTCACAGTGCAGGTTCCTGCAAATACAGAAACAGGGTTTCAGAAAGAGAAGGAAGTTAAAGTGATTACATGCATTTTTGTACTTGTTTCCTTTAAGAATCTTAAGAAGGAAACTTTCACAACAGCCAAACATTTCATTAACAGCCCAGTTATTGTCACAGCCAGATGGAAAAAATACCAAACACTATGCCATTACTCCAAAACTACAGACTTGTGGGGGGAGGTATGCTGCCTAGTCTTAAAGAGACTGGCATTGAGCTGCTAGTTGAAAAATCCAAGAGTTGTTTTCCTTACCATCACTGGAGTTGTCCCAGAAGCAAGAACTTGCTGTATGTAGCCCAGCACCATTCTTTTGCATAATCACACAGGTCACTGTTAGTCAGGAGAGAAGCTTTGATTAATTTCTCACTAGCATTAATTAACATTTAGCTCCACTTTTCCTCAGCTTAGCACACACATAAGCAAACATGCATGCTTGTGGGCAGTTTACAGACAAGGCTCTCCCTAAAATCTTCCCCCAGCCCCTGCCTACTGGTGCATTTGACTGTCCCAGCTTTCAGAGAAAAGGGGAAGCTGAACTCACCGATGTACTTGAAGGGCTTCCCCAGCTTTGTGAGCTGGCTCAGGGTTTGTTCCACCACGCTTGTTGTCCACTGGTTCACTTTGCTGTGCTGGTAGGCATTGCCACCGATAGCACCCTCGATGGCCTGGGGGGACAAACAGGTGAAGGAGCTGCACTGCTGCCAGCTGCAAGGCACCCATTAACCCTTTCCCATACCCACAGGGAATTCCTAAATACTGCTGGTCCACACTGGCTGTTGGAAGTGTTTGCAGTTATTAAAAACAGGCAGGTCAGAGTCTGACCCAGACTCATCATAGATCCTAACAGATCCCACCCTCTGTTGTGATATTTAGATTATTTGTAATGTCCTACAGCCATAGTTATGAAAAGGGTCCTGCATTTAAACAGTCCTGAAGAGAACTGAAAAAGGCATAGTAGTACAACAGCTCATTCACACACATTCTTCTACGGAAATGAAATTCCGATTTTTGAGCAGAATAATTTCTGGGAAACAAACGCCCACAGTAAAACAGAAGACCCATGTTGCTACTGGCTACTAACAGAGCAGAAGCCCCCAGCCAAATAAGCCATTTTACTTATGAGGATAGTTTCCCCTTTAACATATAAATAAAAGTATATTAAACCTACATGTTTTTCATTGGCACATTTTTTCATCACATAAATTATTTTTAAAATAACTACAAAATTGAATTTAGAAGAGACAGGAGCATGTATTAAAGCATGTGTATTCAATTTACAGAGTTTGACCAGAACAGTTATTTTGCAACAACAAAAAGACTGCACACAAAAGGAATTCCAAATCCTGCTAGAAATTTTCTAGACAGAAAATTCATGTTTCTTAGCAACAAGAATAGTTCGATCATTCCAAACAAACAAGAACTCACTTTGGAGAAAGGCATCTTGAAAGAACACAGTAACACGCATATGCAGACAGTCTACAAAAACTCCTGTATTTTACTAAAACATAAAATCTATTTCTACAGTGTTTAACATAAAACATCCCCCAAGAAATTCTAACAGGGATGCACTGCAACCAGAGAGGAGTGTATGAAATTACTTTAAATATCTCTTAGATTTGCAATATATATCACAGCTAAAGCTTGGTATCATTTCTGCTGAAGTCCATACGCTGGTTAAATCAAGTTACCTGTACTTTGACAGCAACCTATCTAGAAACCTATGACATATCAGTTATCACATTTTACTGAACACCTTTTGGTACACAGCATACAACATTCGAAATTTCACACCAACAAAGTGAAAATGTTTAAATTACCTCTTTAATGATGCTGCTGACTTCATCAACCAGAAAGGAAGCCTACAAAAGAAAAAGAAGAATTTTAAATGAGCAGGCACATTCTTCTGTTTATGATGTTTGAGCTCTGTTAAGAACATGCACTAGAAATTTAATTTATCCTTTTCAGATTTCTGGCAAGTCAGAAGCTACCAAGTCTGCCTTTATTTGCATATATATGTACTCTAGCTCCTTCAGCCCAGTCAAGTTAACCTTCTTAGAAAAGTAATGAAAAGTAAGAAATGAATTAATATTGACTGGCCTTTTGAGTCAAGAAAGCTTTCAAATTTAGACTTGGAAGCATTTTAAAATAACACATATGGCACTTGTGTACACATATATTCCCCATTCAAAGTAACGTCTGCACATCCCAGTGGGCTCACGGAGATACCCTCAGTTAAATGGAGCTGACGTCTCCAGGGCACTGATGTGGACAAAATATCAGCTCAGAGCCGAAGGATAAACTGTCTTGACAATCTCAGGCAGGGGTAAGAACAAAGCTGCTCCTTGGAAACCAAAGGGGAAATGAAGCTCACAGGACCTTCAGCCTTCAGGGAACAGAGATTAAGCACGTGGAATAAAAACAGTGAAGGCCCCAACATTTTACTGATCTTAAAACTACCACCCATTTACTGGTATGGTTAGTAGTTAATGTTTTCCAGTCTTATTCCCTCTGCTCCTGCTGCCTCCCATGTCAGGGGGTTAGAACTGCTGGGGCAGCCAGGGCGAGGGAGCAGTGACAGGGGGACCCCACGCTGCAGCAGCGACTCACACCCCACCCTGTCACTGCTGGTGTCTCACAGCCTCACCTCACAAACCAGGACAAAAGAAGGGCACATAAAGGCAAACTGTTAATTTCAAAAGACCGAGTAAAATGTAAAAACGAACCTAACCAGGTGAATGTTGACTGAGTTTTCACTGGGACAGAAATGAACAAGTGGGTAATTCACGTGTGCAGGCAAGATGCAGTTACACCTGCTCAGGAGAATCTCAACATCACATTCATAAACCTTTGGTCAGGAGGTGAACAGTCTAGCCAGCTTCAATGACATCTGACATTCAGAAAGATGAGAGAAGTTGATCATTCTCCATGACAGAAGAAACAGCACATCCTGGGAGACAAGCTGGGCAGTTCCTTTTCTATGCCTATCTAGAGGCACCAACTTGCTGGCACAATTCAACATTTTTAAAAGCTTTTATGTGCTGTGGCAAATTGCTCTTTATTTTCAGCTTCTTGACTTGGATTTAACACGCCTCGCTTATTTTCATGGTACTTGGTATTTTACAGGTGCTTACATTTAAGGTGCACCAGTGTATATAACTGTCACCCCCAACAATAACCAAGCAAGGGCTACAATTATCAAAAAACACTCTCTCCCACAGAGCTTAAGAGTACGCATGGTAGACGTGCTATGCTGGCAGACATGAAGACTGCTGTCAATCAAGATGATAAACCACATACAGTTTTCTTCTTCACAAAATCTGCTCAGAAATGCCTTTGAGTGAGTACAAACATGGTTCACACCAAGGTGAAATGATTTAAATTCAACCCAAGTTCTCAAGGGTATTTCGATATCTAAGTTGTACTGAAACAACAGAGAGATTTGAGAATTCCTTTCTAGGTCTGATGTTACTTTTCAATCTTCTTCCTTCCTTGGAATGACAAAAATGAACATAAGTGTCTGATATCCAGATTTAGGATATATGTGCTATAACTGAACTATGAAATAACACAACACTACCCGTTTTACTATTGTCATCTTTTAATATGACATAAAAACTTTTCTGTATTACTAACAAAGGGGGGGAAATCGGTTACTTTAAAGTTTCCCTGCAGTACCTCTGGCACAAAGCAAGCAGACAATGTTTCCAACACCTCGTTTAAATAGGGTGGGGTGCTCCAAGGCAACACATGCGAACTGCAGAGCAGCACTATTGCCTTTAATAATTCTGAACGCGTTTTTGAAACCAGCAGTAAGAATGATATTCCAGTATGTTAATTATATATTTTAAAAAACCCCAAACAGTCTGTGACTGTAACAGAGGCCAGACCCTGACATGAGGACGAGGCTTTTACAACAGGACAAGCCTGACACACCTTGGCCCCTCTGGCTGCTTCGCTATTGTGTCACCCAGTCACAACGCGGCTGTTTAACAGTGTCACAGCTCAAGTGACACTGTCCCTCTGCAAAAGCAGCACTGGCTGCTTCCTCCTCCTTAGCGAGGGGACATCAGGCGATCATTTGGCACGATAACAGATTGCCACCCTTGGTTTACCCCACTCCGTATCTTGGGAATGGGGTGTGACGGCCCATCAGGGCGCCTGTAACACGCGGACCAGAGGCTGGGACTCCTCTTTCCGCACACAAAAAGCTTCCTCGGGTTTTGCCCAGCCCAAACAGCACCGGCCGCCCTCCCACACGGCACCGGGCTTCTCCGGCGGGGGCAGCCCGAGGCCACGGCACCCCTCACGCCTTTTCCCCGAGGGACCCGCAGCGGCAGGGGGAGAGCCCAGAGCCGAGGAGCCCAGTGAACCCCGCACAAGGGGCCGGCAGAACAAAGGCTGGGCCCGCCTGCCGCCGGTGCCGGGACACACGGCTCCACCCTGGGGGAGGGCGACAGGGATGGCGGCGGGGGACGCCGAGGGGTGGGAGCCGAGACGGACGGGCACCGTCTGAGACCCTCCGCTGGCCCTGAAAGGAGAGGCCAGGCAGAAAGCCGTGCTCCCCCTATCCCCCGTCTCGTTACCTCTTCTCCCGTCTGGAACTCGTCCATCTTCCCGGCCGAGCCGCTCGCGCCGCTACCGACCCCCGACACCGCCCCCGCGCCGGCCGCCGCCCGCACTGCGCCTGCGCGCCGCCGCCCGCCGCGGCTGGGCTCGGCTCGGCGCCCTCCAAGATGGCGCGGTTGCCATAGTGACAGCGGCCGGGAGGCAGGCGGGAGATGGCGCTGGGCGGGGCGGCTGCGCTGCTGTCAAACGTCCCAAGGGCTGTGGCTGAGAGAGGCGTGGGGGCCGCTCGTCACGGCTGTGCTTTTCGTCCCGATAGGTTGGAGTTCGCGTTCAGCCGTCCAAGACGTCCTTCCCTGGGAGGTCCTCCCCTGGGAGATCGTCTTGAGCTCCGCAAGGAGCGAAGGAGGATCTGCTTCTTGTTTCTGGAAACAGCTTAAAAAGACGGCCTGTGTGACAAACTGAAAAAAACAAAACCAAAAACAACAACAACAACAAACCATAGAAAAACTCTTCCTGTCTTTTCATTATATTTTGCCCCTGCCCAGCTGGTGGCTCTAGTGGGCATCTGACATCTAGACCGGGTCAACCCACCACAGAAGAATATCTGAATTCTTACAGTTCCAAGCAGATCACGTGGTTTTTAGCAGACATAGTAAGAACCAGGAGAATGTAATTAAAGGGCACACTTGTCACAGTTCCTGGATGTTGTGTGTTTAGTGTTTACAGGTTGTCCAAACCACTGATGCTACCAGCCCCTGAGAGCTGCTTTGGGCAGTGGAAGATGCTGTTCAGGCTCAGAGGGGCCTGGATGAGCCGCAGAAAGAGTCTGGATGGATGAAGAAAAAACTTGCTGGGGACAAGTGCGAAGGGCTGTATGGAGGCAGGAATAACCAGCTCTACAAGTGCAGGACCAGCTCACTGGGTAGCTGTTCCATAGACACATGGACTAGGGAGGTGTTTATGTACAATTTATCTCAATTTCTTGTATGGTGCTGTTTTTGTTAAAAAAAGGAAAATAATAATAATAATAATAATAATAATAATAATAATAATAATAATAATAATAATACATGTAGCCTGGAAGCAGTATGCCTACGGCCCTCTCTGCAGTAAGGCTGCACAAGGAATGCTGTGCCCAGTTTTGGGCATTGTATTTCAAGAGGGTTGAGGGAGTTACAGCTGCGGGGCCTGAGTGTGCTGACTGAGCAGTTTTGATCCTGTCTCCAGTCCTTGTGTCTGGCTGTGCCTCCTGTTTCTCCTGAAAAAGGAGACCTTGACCAGCCACCTCCCTTCGGGGCTCTGTGGGTACCCTGTGGGTAGCACTAGCTCCACTCACTCCAGAAGGATACGGTGGGACTGTGGCTGGATGCTGAGCACATCCACAGCCCCATTCCAAGTCTTGAGCTTACTGCTTCCAAAAAACAGAGACAAAAAGTTGAGGTCTATGGGAAGGCTGGGCAAATGGTGCTTGCTTGAACAAAAGCATAAAAGGCTTTATATTTGGTTATATTCTTGGCATGTGTAAAATACTGCAGCAGTTTTCCACATCCAGGGATGTGAAGAAAAACTACAACGAGTTAAATGTGCAGCAATTAAGGCTTTGATTAAATATTAGGGGGAAGCTGGTAATAGGGCTAATGTTCTGCAGCCTGGATTTGGAATGCAAGTAATCTGTCACTGTGAGTAGTTAGAATCCTCAGGTTACTTTTGGCATTTCATTCAGTTAAAGTTTTGCCTGAAATGAAGGCCCAAATTATCCAAATATGGTGCATTCATGCATAGCTCTATGTCCCACTAACAGTTGTTTTCTCTTCCATGATGCAGTTAAAGAAAGTGATTAAACTTGACATACACAGGTGGAAATGTTGAAACCTATTTACCTTGATGAGGTTATAAAAATGCAGGCTCTTAAACTTTGCCATGTGAGTAGAATTGCTGCTCTTTGTTTCATTTTAACTAGAAATCATGTATCTTAAAACACCTGAAACAGTTAAGAGGGGTTTCTGTGTTGTATGCACAGTTTGGTAGCGCTGGGAACAAGAAAGGAGATTGAGTGGTAAGAATTGCCTCTTATTTTTCTCCAGACTTAGAAATAATTGGGATGTAATTTTGAACTTTGTTACCCACACTTAGTTCTATGATAGGCTTGACTTAAGATGTCCAATCTGAATGTTTTAACTTTCAATTGTTACCTGAGATCAAATTTTCAGTTGTGAGGTAAAATAACTTCCTTCTTCTTGCAGATGCATAAATTATCTTGATTTTTTTTTTTATCTATACTAATTGCTTTATTTTATAGTCCTAGGAAGAAAACTCTTTTGTTTCCAGGAAAGAGCTGTTTATAACACAAACCAAGCTTTCTGTGCAAGTCCTGGAGACATTGAGGTTAGAAGCATTTTCACGTTTATGGTGTTAGAAAAAGAAATATGTATAACTCAAAGCCACTTCTCTTCCTGTGTGTGGCTTGCACACTGAGCATATTTTGGTATATCAGTTAGCTCTTGTAGTCTCTTGTGCTGACTCTCCTTTTAACGTTAGAAAAGCCAATATCTTTGCTTGTTGCTGGTAACAGAAGCAGAGACCTGGTAAAAGCTGTTGTTACACTGGAGCTCTTTCTTGAGTGCATTTGCTTTCAGCGGTTTTGGGGTGCTCCTCTGAACATATGTCAGTGATGTCACCCAAAGGAAGGAAAGGGGGTGGAGAACAGCCCCCAGTTTTCTTTAAGGAGAGATAATTAAATAATAAGACTGCTTCTCATCTCTTATAAGCAGTTTACTTCCTGGTGTTTCTATTTGATGGCTGCTGAAGAGGTAAGGACATAATTTTACTCTATTCTGTATGATGTAGCACAGGGGAATGCATTTTTATTTACTGGCATGATTTTTTTCCAAACTGGAAAAGATTTAATGGAAAAACCACGCCTGCAGTTTAATTGTTTTTGTTGGGTTTAGTTATTTGGTTTTATTTTCACTCTGAATTCGGAGGTGGGATGTTATTGATATCACAGACTTAATTTTGGTGAAGTATTATCAAAAAACTTAAGTAATTTCCACATGCGTGTGCAGGGTTTTGAAAGCTAAACTGTTGCTGCCAGGTAGTACAAGATAACGCTTGTAATTTTCTTAACTAAGAATGAATTTATGTGATTGGTCTCAACAGAATAGAAAATAGCCACTAACTGCAGTAGCTTTTGAGACTGGTTTTATTCTGAACCTTCTTAATCTATTCCTCGCTACTGATGTATTACAGCCATCTTCTGGGTTAATGGATAAAGTAATCCAATTATCTCAAGTTAATGAAGACTGTGACTTTAGAAGATCTGTTAATTTATAATTATTTAATTATCATTATTTTGCTGAAGCTTAAGGATCTGAAAGGAGATCAATAATACATTACATTTAAAATTGCTTGGAGAAAAAGCTTGCTAAGCTAGCCATTTTTAAGTTTAAGAACCTAGAAAAGAAGCTTTTTGCAAACCTAATCTCGTGCAAGGTAGGCTTTTTGCTTGATCTTCAGTAACATAACTACATACTATTTTATCCTGATAGGAAAAAAAAAAGGTTTTTTGAGGTTGTACTCTGTGCGTGTATGAATCTCTCTTCTAGAGGTATAGCCACATTTGTTATCCCTTTTCCCTTACAATGGCTTTGGGATTTCTTATGGTATTTTCAAGAAGTTACTGATTCATCTGCAAGGTGCCTGACTGTGTATTAGTTTAAATACAAAATGTAATAATAAATAATAATAAGTATATGGTTTTATGAAATGATTCAACAAAATATTTTTGTGAATTTGTGCTGAAAAGGAAGAAGTGTTGTATTTACTAAAGAGGTTGCTGTTACTTTTAGTTTTATGTAGAAGATGCTCATCTTTGAGGTTAGCTGACTGTGTAAAACAGCTAGCTAGCTGGATTCAATGGGTGAACATGAAAGGAGGACATCTCTGAAGGTTTATGGAGTTTTTTTCTGTCAAAGAGGTCATTACTGAAAGCACTTCTTTATTACTGCCAAAAAACTACTCTAGTGCAGACAGCTTTGGTGTAAGAGAAAAATTCTTATTTCACAGTGGTAGAGAGCTTTTCAGTCCAATTTGAACACTTCTGTGAAATAATTACAAGTTCAAGTTTGCTGTGGGGCAAAGGATTATCTCCCATTTTGGGGGTTGTAATACTTTTATGATACTTTATTTATTCTTAAAGCTACATCATCATTCAGCTAGATTTTTTAAAAGAATTTGAAGGAGACATCGGATAGCAACTCTTTCTGTGCTTGCTGAAGTGCAGGTGTTGCTCTTCGTAACTATTTTACTATGTCATGTTCTTAATAGCTCTGTAAGGCATTCATGTATTTTCTGTAATATCACCAGAGCAGAGTTTTATTGGATCCACTTAGTATTGACTGTCATGCACTTGCTAGCTTTTACTGATGTTTTAGTGGGATGGTGTTCTAGATATGCCTGAAATCTTAGGAGTTTATGGCAAACGTAGCTTGCCTTGTAATGGATGTTCTTGTATCCTGTGTAGGGCAGAGACACCAGAATTTGTACTGACTCCTCTTTAGGTTGTGTTGATTTAAATGGAGTTGATGGTTTTAAACATGCTCATCAATCGCAGTTGGTATTTGTAAGGTAAAAGATGAAAGCAGGCAAAGTATGTAGGGGCCTTTGAAAATGACATATAGTGCGTTAAAAAAATTGCTCAGGCTTTTTATGTTTCAAATGAGTAATTTCCTGTGAAATTGCAGTTGGTAAGGAAATAAATCGTGATTGTGCCTATCTATGTCTCTTTTGTTTCCACAGGAAACCAATTTTTTTTTCTTGAACAGAAACTTCTGTGAAATGCTTTGTCTTTTTGGTGTCTGTTGAAGGGTTTCACAAAAAAAAAACCCATACATGAATGGAATGCAACCTGTTTATGTATACATATTCTCATCCTCTGCTTTTTCTGGTGGAAAAATAAGTAACTTGGGGCAAGCTGCATGTAAAGTAACTCCCTGCACTGACAAAAATGCATTGTCACTGTATATCTGAAGTTTTAGTGTGTTCTTTTGGTGGTTTAGGTTTGTATTTGTTTGTTTTAAATTAAAAACTTAGTATTTGAATATAACGATCCAGAAATGCAGATGGTTGGTCAGATTCTCAGCTGAGGTCTATCAGTGAAGCATCAGTAACTGCTTTGGGAAAGCTTTACCCTTCAGTTTTAGTGTCTACACCTGCCTAGAGCCTGACTCTGTGTATCTACTTCAGATTAAGTTTGAAACACTTAATCAGTTTTTGTATACACACCTTTAATGTACCATAAGTGGAATTGTCTTACATTTCTAGTAAAATGCACTAAACGTTAGACAGTAATATTATTATATTAATAATATTAAATAATAAATTAAGTAATATAATAGTAATAATATTATTTGAAAATAATGTGGCATGTAAGCTGGTTTAGAGTGAATAATCATCTTCTTTCTCAACTTTGCTGCAAAATATATTAAAATTATTTTATATTTTAGTGGCATTTTGCAAAAGTGAAGGTCACAGAATATATCCAAACTACAGTTGTGATTCTGTTTCAGTTTTATACGTGCATATATTTGTACATTAACTTTATCAATTTGGGACCAAAATCATTAGTGCATTGAGCTGGAAATAGTATATATCTTAATTTTTTAGTGCCTCTGTGTATTAGCAAAGATAATAGCATTGTTTGATATCAAACTAGCAGACACAGGTAATTGTCTGGAAGTGATGGAAGTGACTTAGAGGTCTTGTTTTTTTCCTCTTTGTCTTGTGATGTCTTTTTGATAAAATGAGATTATAAAGGGACTTTTTTTTCTCAAAAATTTTGTCTCAAGCAGTATGACAGTCATGGGACCTGTAGGCCTGTATTCAAAACTAACTTAAGGTTTTTTTATTGGTTGTTTTATGTTGACTGTACAAAAATTGTCAAGGTATGTGCCTGAGTGCTAATGGGCAATATGGTGAGCCTCTCGGAAGAACAGGACTGTCTTAAAACCTCTCCTGTGTCTGAATTACTGAATGAAAGGTTTGAATATAACAAAATGTGTCCTTCACATTATTTGAAGTGTCTTGAAGAGGTAATGTTTGGTTGTTTTTTTTTTTTCCTTAGGCCCAGAACCCCCAAATCTACAAGACCAAATGAAGAAACCCAAACTATTTCTGCCATTCCTTTACACCATCTCTTGACAAATTGTCCCTCCATCTGGTACCAGTTCAAGCCCTATCTGGGACATTGCTGCAAGCTCTCATCTCTTTTGGAACCACTTTCAGTGGAGAAAAGAAAAGGAAGTTAAAGGACATGTGAAAAAGTCCAGACTGCTGTGACCTTGACTGATAACTGTTCATGTTTCCTTCGTAGCAGAGACAAGTGATCATCTGTGTGAAGACAGACAAAGTTATTTTTCTTTTCAAGGGTAGAACACAGTAAAACACATCAACAATCAAGTAAGAGCACAGGCTTTTAGGAAACACCCAGACTAGCATTCTGGATGTAGTGGAACCCCTAAGACAGGAGTCTACGAAACAAGTGAAATAGTGCAATTTGGCAAAAATGGCCTGTGAATTTAATCTGAACTTCCTTAAGGAATTAGAACGAGAGGCTGTTCTGGAAGTCCTGTACCGTGACCAGATGGTGAGAAAAACAGAGGAGGAAAGAATAAGGTATCTGCTGATCCTCTATTCCTGTTTTCTGGGTTTTTTTTTATTGTTTTGTTTTGTTTTTTCCTTCTGAATTATTCTTCTTCCACTTTGTTGTGCTCCTAATGTACTCCTCTTTTACCTTTTTGTTAGCTAATGCCTTTGTATTCTCTGGGAAACCTAAGTTTGTCCACAGCCTCTTGTTTTTGCCATTCTATTGACTCTACATTAAAGGTCAGCAAATACAATTCACTGAATAATATCCTTGGTGAATTTTACTTCCAGCCTTCATAGATAGTTCAGTTGCTGACTGTATTTTTTCCTATGAAGGCTTTATGGCATTCTCATAATGTTCCTATGTATGCATATATATAATCTTGGTACCATGGAGCATGTTCAGATCTTTGGCTGGCTTGTCTAGTTTACATTGTGCCAAGACTGGAGTTAAGAATTATTGGATACCTGCTCATTGTGCTAAATCCATCACTGTAACTTCTCTCACACAACAGGTAGCAAGTACACCACTCTGCCTTGAAGGTTGTTACTGGTGTCAGTAGGTGTCATTGGTTAGGAAAGGATTTTATTTACTAATTTCACACTATGCCAGTATCTCTGCTGGCAAGGATAAAGGATAATTGTCCCGCACCTTACTTGCTTTGTCTTGGCTAGGACAAGGATTTCCCAATACCTTGTATCCTGCTTGTGATACTGCATTCCCCCTGTAAAACTAGGCATTGGTGTGGGTAAGATATAAATTTTTAGTCCCTTTAATGTGGAAACTTAAACTTTGTTTACATCAAACATTGAGTAAGTATTATGGGACATATTAAACATAAAACAGCTTTAAAGCAATAATAATTATGTGAAGGGCTATATAGAAAGTCTGAATTGGTTAGAAAATACCTTTCAACTGCTGATGATGTTACTATCAATTAAAAACATAGATGTTGATTGTTGGTACATGCAATGGAAGCAAAGTTAATGACAAGGAGAGGTTTTGATATTTTGGGCTGTGTGCTGTTTTGGTTTGATTTTTTAGCTTTCAGAGGATGCATTTGTTATGATTTTTTTTTACTTGGTAGAATATTTAATTCTTGGATAAATATGATTTAAAAAAATCAAATGGAAGGGAGCACCATTTAGTCACAGTTTTTGTAGGTGAATGCATAATCACTTGCATACAATGATTTCAGTGCTGAAAGTGGGCTTGAAATGAACAAAACCCCATTTATACTAAACTGTTTCTCTGTTAGTATGCACAGTTCTGGTCACATACACACAGTCACGCTGCAGAAATGCTGTGTGTGCATGTTTTCAAACAGTGCTCAACAGAGGTCACACTTGAGGGCGTATCTCCCACTAGAAATGGTATCGCACAACCAGGGTATTATTAACTTGTGCTTTACATGAGGATTTTGTCCTCTGTAATTTTTTTCTTTTTTTTCCTTTTTACCTGTGAAATTAGGAAAATGAAACTGCAGCTGCAGCAACTTCGGTGGAAGGGGGCAAAAACTGCAAGGCATGAGTACCAGGAGAGATCTTGTGCCCGCTGTCAGAGGTCACTGGGGCTGCTGGTGAACAGAGGCGCTGTGTGCAATGGGTGCAGTCACCGTGTGTGCTCCGAGTGCCGTGTCTGCCTGAACCCCTGCCTCTGGAAATGCACCATTTGTTATGCTCATGGGTAAGGAATTTTGCTGGTTTGCACCAGTCATCCGATGGATGCCCACTGGTTTTGTGGATCTGTTGCTTGAGCAGTTGATGAAACAAAGCCACTGGTGTAATGAAAATGTTGGCTGAAGTCCTGGTAGTGATGACATGGATGGCAGCTTCGTGTTATTCTTCACGTAGCTGATACTTCCCTTCCTGTGTTTAGCAAAATGGATCCTCAGGGTAGGCCAGAGGTATTGGGAGTGTGACAAAGATGATGATAGCAAAGCATAGAAACAGTTGTGAGTTTCTGAGACCCAGAGGGAGCTCCTTCCCCTACTTGATATTTAACCAGGGCATGCTCATGACGTGCTGAAGGCACTGCGCTTTGATGTAGTATAACCAATTTCTTGGCAATTTCCTAGTCATTGTTTTCTGCCTCTTACCAGTGGAGTGAGAAACCTGATTGATGAATAATTTGAAGTCATGCTTTATAAGATTTTTAAAGAGCAAAACCAATTAATAACATTACTAGGATTTGTTCAAGTATTGTCAGAAATACAAATTTGTTTACTTTGAATTAGTTGATTTTTTTTTCTTTTACTACATCACATTTTTGTATTTCAGGATTCAGGGAACAGTCTTTCTTTTACGGTATTGGTACATTTTTAAATATCAAAATATTCCTTCATAGTCCATTCTATTCATTGCAGTCTTTCTAAGCCAAATGGTTTAGATATATCTCCACATTTGATGAAAAATAATATGTAGGTGAAGAATGATAGTTTGGGGAATTATTCAAAAGCTCTGCTGGATGATAAATATCCCAGTAGAAAAGGTGGGGATTTGGATTTAAAAAATTTACTTTACTTTATGCCAACACAAGATGAATCCACCACTCCACTCCCTCTGCAGGTGCCAAAATGAGATTAAAATAGCGGGAAATGCAAGGCGAAGTATTGGTCTCAAGTTAAACAAATTTGTACTAGTTTAAAGTAATATTTTATCGTTTGGAAGAGAGCTGTAAACTAACACCAAGAAGATAGAATCTTCAGCTTATTTAGCAACTAATATGCAAAATAGTTAGTTCAGCTCTGTTTATACTTCGTACAAAATAGTTACTAGACTTTGTGTGTGTTTTGCTGTGCTTCAAACTATATGCACTACACTGAAAATTCAAAAGCTACTTTTCAGTATCCTTGTCTGGATAACCCTCTCCACTTCCTCTTGTTTTAAATTAGTTTCCAGTTATTTGGTGGCCACAGTGGAAATCCCCTATAGAGAGTAGTTGGTTGTTAAGCTGCTTTGTGTAGTGCTGCACACCCTTAATTATTTAATAAGCTTGTCCAGATATTTAATGATAAAACCAAGAAAACATTATTTAGATTAATTAAAAGACCTTTTTACTTTTCCTTCAAGAAATTACCTTTTTTTTAATCTTGCTAATACAGATGGATATGCCTGCTGTCATTGAATTTCTCTTTATATTGAAGAGAGTGTACATTCGATCTTTAGTCATGATGTAAAATAGATTAAATTCAGTCAGACTTCTTCCATTGCTTTCAGTGAGCTTTACATCAAAGCTGCAAATCTCAAGAAGGGTAGGGAGTGCAGCAATGTGGTAAATGGTACTCAGCACCTTTTGTGTATCCTGCTGAGGGGAAAATAGGATGGCTAAGAAAGGTAAGAGCTGATTTCCAAGTCCCAAGTAACTGTAATTTTGGGCCTTGTTTATCACTAGAGTAATTTTTGATTGTTTTCCAGAGATGTGAAAGTGAAGGCTGGTGAATGGTTCTTTGAAGAACGAGCAAAGAAATATCCAGGTGAAGGTAATCACTGGAACAGATCATAAACTGCTATGTAATGTGTAGTTGTCATCTAAGTGGAACACAGAGTGTAGTCTGACATTGTATCCAGTGTTTCTTCCATTTTACCATGCAGTCTATCTGTCAGTGCAGTAAATAAAACATGAACACAAATTAGAAGAATGCATTTAAAAGTATAACTTATTTTGTCTGAGTGAGAAAAGTAAGAAAATTTCTGGCCATGTAAATTTGAATTAATGAATGTATAAGACTTCTAAGAAATACAATGATGTGAAATTAATATAGAAATATTTACAGAAAGAAAATAATCTTGCATTCATCATTTGTCAAAGCTTAAACTTTAGTTGTTTTCACGGAGGAAGTTCTATAGTTTAAAGAAATGATGGAATGGAACAAAAACTCTCCATGTATAGCTGTGAATCAGCAGAGAGCTAAACACTGTTTTGTTACCTTCAGCCAGCTGGCTGTGCCGTTGTCTTGTGCTAGTGCTGTTAAAGTACTAAGCTCTAAAAGAAATTATAGAGGATGTGGATGGATTGCTTTATGGGGAATGTGTTTTGCCAGCAAAGGAGCTGTTAGTGTTTGTTTTCACTTACAATAACTAGCAAGGTGGAGAAGATTTATTTCCTCTTTCCCTTGAAGTGCCACTTCAGATAGGCATCTACTTAGTTTTGTGCCTGACTGTAGTTAAATGATACAGTTTCACATCCAGTATCTGCATCTATGTTTAAGAGTTGGTAAAAAGGAAAGAACTGGGCCTTAAATCTCTTGGGAAACTTGAATAGGAAGAATTTTATGAATGAAAGAGCATAATCAAGCTAATTTTGGGTAGTAGGGGTTTGTGAAAGGCAGCATATTAAGAAACGAAACTAAAGTTCCTGTTAAAACAATTCATTTAAAATTTGATAGATTTTACTGAAGTCCATAATAGCTAACACAATTTCTGATTTTAAAATGTTAGTTGACTGATTTTTTTAAAAGCACAGTTTCATCCAGTAACCATTGATAATAATTTCCCCTCATTCTTTTTAACGAGTATAAAGCTGGTAGTTTTATCACTCTCTATTATTGGAAAATGTTCTCAGATATTGAATCTGATAATGCAAGTTACTGAGTGTCCCTTTTTCCAGCAAAATAAATCAGTTCTCACTTTGAATTATCAAGGCATTGTGGGTTCTTGAAGCATTTTGCTTAGTTAGTCTAATGGTAATACTGTTGAAGTCAGTAGATCTAAGGATATACAGAAGATAAACCTGCAGGGAGAAATATGTTTTGTTTACTTCCTTTGATTAGACCAACTGATATATTTAAAGAATTTTAGAAAGGGACAATTTTTGGAGCACAGCAGCCTATATGCATCCTTCAATCCTGGAGGGATAGTGCCCTCTTTTGGTTTGAAAGTATAACATAACTGAAGTAATCACTAGAAAGTAAGTTTAACTGGAAAAAGAAAATTACAGTAAAGTTTTCTCATGTTGTGTAGTAAAAAAAATTTACATTATTATGCTTTTTATTAATTTTTTTGTCTCTTCTACCTAAAGATTGAGATTAATATTTTCATAGAAGTGATAGATTACTTTTAGTGACCAATCAATTTAAAATCTAAGATAGCAAATGTTATTTATCAATCAGAGAGAATGCTGCAGTTCTGATTGAAAATTCTAACATCTGTGATCGGATTGTTTCTACCACTGCTAAGGTGTATTACTTTTATATAAGTAATGTTATAATTAATGGCATCTTCAGCAAAACATGGATCACATGCTGCTCACTGCATCAGGAATTACTAGTGATTAAAGTCACTCCAGATAATTTCAGTTCACCTTTGTTATATTTGTGATCCCCCAGGAGCAAAGAACAGTTTTATGAGTCTTCGTTGTTCGTGCCTGATGGAACTCTTGCTGCTTGGTGTCTTCACATCATGTGGCTGCTCACCTGAGGAATGTGCCAGGGTTGCCATTTTTCTGCAGGGATGCTCTTAGCAAAGTGTCTTGCTCATGTCTGTGAGCTAGTCAAGCATTTTCATCATTGCTCACATCTCTAGCAGGAAAAGTGGAAAAAAAAAATTCATGAGGTGCAAGAGCTGACCATGTGCCTGCTCTTGTACACATTTTCAAGCTTCTCTTAGTGTTTGAGTTTTGTGGCTGAAGTGCACTTTAGTGCAGTGGGCCATGCCCCTCCTGCCTGCTGGGCCCTGAGAGGCTGAGAGCACATAGCAACCTGTAGGAACCTGTATGTAGCCTGTGTGGGGGTGGGCATCTCTGTGTGATTGTCCTTGGCATCTGTGAAGAGTTTATCTGAATGTGTCACCTGCAACAGGGGAGGGTGGAATCATGGTATGGTTTGAGATGCAGGAGAAACTTGTGTACTGCTTGGCTTGTCTGCTGATGCATTAGCTGGGAATTGACTTCATTCCTGAGTTGCATGTGAATGAGCTTCAGTAGACACAGGCCAGTTGCTGAAAGGCAGTGATTTCAAATAGTGTTATACAGGCATAAGTAACTGATGTTGCTGCTAAACGATCTCTTGTTTTTCTTTTTTTCCTTCCTCTGTCATAGGCAGGCATGAAACAGTTGGTGCAAAGCTCTTGGAGTCTTACCAGAATCTGAGGTAAGACTCATAAAAGGACAAACAGTCCCAGGACACTGTGAATTTGTATGGGTGATATACTTTTTGTTATAAAGCAACCAGTAGTTGATATTCCTTTATTATGAAAAAAAAAAATTCAATGCTTTTGTAGTTCTAATGATAAAAACATAGAAAAATTTTCACTTTTAGCTGTCAGCAATCCACAGATTCTCACATACAACAGTAAGTACCATGTTTGGAGTAATAGTATCTTACTTGAAATGAAGGGCCATGCATTATCTTTGTCTTATTTGCTTATATTTTTTGTGTAACTATTTATACAATTATCTGTTAAATTTGCAAAATGCTTTAAAATGATTGTAAATAGAAGTTGTTTACTAGGTGTCATAACAGCATAATTATTTGTTTAATGGGAGATGTTGTTGATATGATAGCTTTACAATAAACAGTAGACAAGAAGTTAGTTAGTTTTACTTACCAAACTTAAAAAAAAAAATCTAGTTTACAGTCAATAAATACTTTTTGACTAGAGACCAAAGCATGACCATACTTAAGTTATTACCAGTGATATATAATGAAGTAACAGTCTGCTTGTTATGTTATTAAGGGAACTCTCTGCCTTAAAATAAAACGAAAAAACACAACACCAAACAGCAGCAGCAGCAACAACTACCAAAACACAAACCAACCAAAAAAACCCCCAAAAGCCCCATGTAAGATAAGATACGAAGAGATGGTCTCAATTTAATTTAATTGTCTGGCAAGGCACAGCTGCATAAGAAAGAAACATATTCAGCTGGATAAGATCCTAACCAGGACTCACTTTTGCCTGGACGTGGTAAAAACTAAAAAAAGAATCAAGAAGGATTTCTTGGTTTTTGATTTCACCAGCTAACTTAGGATCTATGACTGTACTGTGATATCAGTCAGGTTGGGTTTTTTTGGGGGGGTTTGTTTGTTTGTTTGTTTTTTTCCACAGACCAGGACTATTTACCACAGATGGAATGGTAGGAATGTTTAAAGGGTCTTTAACAGCTCTGAACCCAGGCAAGGAAGGATCCTTTTAGTATTGTAAATAAAGATGGCTGTTTTCTGAAAACATCTGAGCAAGACATGGGGTGCATTTTACAGGAACTGTGTTTTAGAACTCAGGACACAGTCTGTAATACTGCCAGCCATATAGAAATCTAGGGATCCTATCCTAAATTAGGTCTTTCTGATAGTTCTAATTTAATAATTTTACCTGGAGCATCCCAAGATTGAGAAAAGAAAAAGGTAGTCCTAATTCCTAAGAACAGGCAATAAACCTGTGCTGCAACTCTTTCAGACACAGGATGTCAACCCAGACCTTTATAGAGTACAGGAAACACGAATAATGAAGATACTGTGCATGGATGTGGTTTATTTATTCCTCTGTTGGCATAATATATTAATTGTTCCACTGTTTGTCTCTTAAATTTCTAGTAAAATTTCTGTCGTACCTCCAACTCCACCTCCTTTCACAGACTCAGCAGGAGGAACCAATGTGATGGGAAATGTATGTATCTGCAAAACATACATAGAAGTGCACCACTTAGGGTGTCATTCATGTGAAAAGGTCAGCCACAGTATGTGCTAAATAACTGCTGTAACATCGCTCTGCAATATAAATGCAGCCTTTTGGTACTTTGTCATTATTTTTATGCTTCATGGGTACTGGGAGGGAAATTTTAGAGGCTATGAGGGCTGTTTTCAATTAGTTTTCAGTTTTTGAGGGAAGTGGTTAACCACTCTACTTGACATTAAAGTGTTGCATCTGGTTTTTGGTGCCTCATCACAGGGAGACTGGGCTGAGATCTGAGCTCCACTCAAACCTGAAGGATCCCATGTTCCTATGACATTCAGTAGTCACATGTCACTTTCATTATTGAATGACAGTGAATTTGGTGGCTGCCTTTGCACAGCGGTGTCAAATGGACAGACTAGCAGAACATGGCTTGAAACTCACAGAAATTGCATGAAATTACTGTTTCATTTGATTTTGGACTGGATCCTCAGGCCCTGGTTTTGAAGCCCATTGCATTTCTGTAAACATTCTTATGTACTTACCTGGAGTTTGATGAAAACTAGATAGATAGTAAAATAGATAAAATTAATACCAATTAAATTTTAAATAATAAATAAATATTAATTTATAAAAGTATTAAATGCCTTACAGAAATCAGTGATGTAATTAGCTGTATTTATGAACTTACTATGTGATCTTTGTGAGGAGTGCCACTTGCATGTGAAAGACCATGGAACTGGAAAGATTACTTTCCGTCTTTGTCCATTGGTGTGATAGTTTCCAACTATGTCAGTGTATGTCCTCAGATGTATTTGTCTACAGAATAGAGCAAAGGGCTGCAGCCATACTGTCTGATTGTTACATGGTTTGTAGACATGTTGTCATGGAAACTTTAAAATTATAAATATTTAGTGTTTTCTTACTCTTTGCGTCTCCCATTTGCAGGAACTTGGAGAGTCTAAAAGGTTTAATAAATCTGTGGAAAATCTGTTTTTGTCTCTCACAACACATATAAAAAGTAAGTAGCTTTCACTGTCTTGTCATTCCAGAATAACATAGTCAAATGTTTCAATTTTTGGGCCACAGGGTTGGCCAAGAAGCTGTTATAAAAAAGGCTATCAAGTAGTGGCTGAAACAATTAACGCCAAGGCTGTGCCAACCTGAAAAATAATACAGGAGATCTAATTCTCCTTCAGTGTTCTGCTACTTGTGAAATGAGCTGGTTATATCAAACCAGAACACCTTTCTTGCAAAGATGTAAAACACTGTATAATTTTTCTTTTCATTTACCAGGTGTTCAGATGCAGTATATTTAATTCATATTAGAGTAATAACCAATTTCTGATCTTCATGTTTTCTGTCTGAAGCCCAACTGACCCAGTCAAAGAGTCTATCATTTAACAGGAGTTTAATATTTTCATTCACTGGCAGTACTCATGAGGACTTCTTTCCTCTTTCTCAGTCTAGTTGTGAGGAATTTTTCAGTGCACGTTTCTAAGTGCTCTCCAGTCCTAACAACTCTTGATCCATTCTGATGCTTTTGGTTCCTTCCATTCTCTTACACTGCCTACTGTTCCTAGGGATGCAGACTGTGTGCACCTCTAAGGCTAACTACACTGAGGACAGTCAGCATTTGTGAAAAACAAATTAAAGACATCAGTGACCAGAGGAAAACAACTTCTGAGCCTTAAGAAGATTACAGGGGCTTGCAAATTTGCATGGATTGGAACAAACTGTAGTATTTTCTTACTAGCTTCAACTTACACAACCTCACATGTGAGATTAGACCTGAACAAATCTGGCTTCAGTGCCTCTCTGCCTTTCCCCCTAACTCTTGTTTTAGCTCTTGTTCGGTCTTTCCTTTAGCTTCTTCCACCCATCTTAAAGACCTGTTCTCCTTAAACTATGGAAATTTAATGTTGTGTCTGTGAGAACACATATTCAAGCTATGCAGAGATGTGGAGCCTTGCTCCTAAACAGGAGCATACAGTGGTGTAAGACACTGGAAACAGTAATAGTGGCAGCACAAGAACTGGATGCAAAATAAATTATTCAGCTTTTTTGTTGGTTTGAAGCCTGGCCATATCCCAGAGTTACTGGTAAAGACTGTCAGTACTGCAGCAAACTAATTTATTAATTCCCTGCTACCAAAAGGAAGGTCCTACTCTGCTCACGTCTTTCTTTTCTCTCTGCTTTGAGCCTTATGCTGCTACAATTAGCATCTGGAACCCTCTGGAAACTGGTTTAGCTAATTTAAAGGGCAGAACATTAACCTAGACAAAACACACAGGTACTTTTCTGCTGTTTCAGTGGGTTAAATGGGCCCAAGGTAAGATATATGTTGGAACATGTACAACAGAGTGCACTGGTCCATGTGATCAGGAGCCATACTGGGGATGGAGAAGAGCAGAGCAGGGGCTGCAGAGGGAGATGGAAACAAGTTGTCAGTTCAGTTCTCCAGAAACACCAGATGCTCTCATCCTCAGTTACTGTGGAGCAGTTTAATTTGGGAGAAAATAACAGGCTGTTGTAATCATTGAAGTCAGTAATTAAAAAGTATAGGAAGTCTTACAGAGAGAAAGAATTGAGTTTCTTGACCTAGGAAAGCAGCTTTTTCAGGCAGTATAGCCTCTCAATGAGACCTAGTACTGTGCTGATAAACATTTTTGATCATGAGTGTCTAAAGTTAGTACTCTCTGTCTTACCTAGGTAAAAGTGTCCTGGTTTGCAGAGGTATTTACTGTACCCAGCTCTTGTGTGGTGCAGTAAATAAACCTGGAGAACCTTGTTCTGCCTCTGACTCTCTCACTGGAGCCAGTGTGTGTGCGCGTGTCTGAGAGCAGCGGGAGCGAGGGATCAGCATGTGCAGCACAAAGTTGCCATTGTACAGTCTGCTCCTTCATGCTGTTACCTCCTGTTCCACTGTGGCTTGGCAGCAACAGGAGATTATAATCCAATGTGGCCATTTGGTGAATGTAGAATCAATTACTGGTTGTAGTTTTATTTGCAGTGAAAAATTGCCCTTGGCACTAGAGAGAGTGTCAGCCTTACTGATAATTGGGTAGAGAAGCCAAAAGAGCAATAGATATGAAAACGGAACGTTTGTGTTTTCTCACACAATAACCTGTTCCTTGTAAGAGAACGTGAGGCAAGGCTGGTGTTTCTGCCTCTACTGCTGGTCAAGCTACTCAGATTGTATCTATTCCATTAGAACTCTCAATTTCAGTCTCTTTTATGATCTCTGATTTCACTGTGTATGTTAAAAACCTGGTTTCATTTACAGAGATGGTTTAATTGAGCCTGCCTTTGAATAGGTCACATGGTGCCTTAATGGTGTACACAGAGTACTGTAAACATCTGAGGACTGATTGCTGCTAAGAACAAAACTAGCCCAGAGTGTCTTTAAAAATCACACTTGAGTGCCATTGTTTTTGAATATCATAATGTTGTATTGTCTGCTCTCTGAGGTTCCTCCACAGAGGTTTATGTTGTGAGAGCAGTGTTTATTTCTTCTGTATGAATTAAACATATGATAGCTATTTCATGTACTAATTATAAATTTTTAATTCTTCATGAGAGTCTATCTGGAATTGACAACAAAGTATCTGCAGTTAAGCCTGTTCATATTCAACTACAGAAATCAAGGATGAGTGCTGCCCTTCCCTTTAAGTGAAATTCTGAGTGTACGCTGAGGAATAAGAAGTGAAAAGTGGGGCATTAAATGTCCAATTGTCCTGTAGATTTATTTGCCAATAAAGTGCATGTTACTGAAATGCTAATTTAACAAGGTGCTTAAGTATGGACATAAGCTTATCCATATGAGTAATGTTATTGAAGTCAATGAGGGCTATTCAGGTTCTTAAAATTATGTGTTTGGGGCCAGAGTATGTAGTATCCCTCCTTGCATCCATATTTTGGATACACTTCTAAATATTTTCCAGTATGATCTTCTTTCTACTTTTCATTGTCATGTTGCTTTATATTGTTATAATTTTGCTTGTATCCTGAACCAAACTGAACTGCTTTACAAATCAAACTATACATAGGGACTGTAGCAGCTGCTTCTGAGAGAAAACTGTATTTGATGGCTTACAATTCCTTGCAGCAGCTATAATGATAGGCAGCAAGGAGTATAATTTCCAGTTGAAAGAGCATGAAAGATTTAGGCAGGCAAAATATAATTATATACAATATGACAGCCACTTGTCTTCCTATCTGTTTCTTACTCTTAGGAGATCAATGCTAAAGGTGCAGGAGGACAATTTGAAAGCTACAGAATTAGCGTATAAATTTATAGGATTGCTTGCAAAGTTTGTCATAGTGAGTGACTTTTCTCTTTATTTTCACTTCAGAAATATCAAAGTCCCAGAATGATATGGCTGACAGATGTGTCCTAACCACAGACTGTGGGAAGAATGTGGAAAGAAGAAAGCAAAGAAGGAGCCAGTCTGACACTGCAATCAACATTACAAGCAGGGTATCCATATTATTATACCCAGTCTCTAACTGTAAGAGCTGTTTCAGAGTGAAATATATTTGTGAGAGCAGTCATGTGCGTGGTGGAATTTTGCTTTTGTTTTATGAACAGGACATAGCTGATGTTCTCTGACAGTGGTCAGAACTCTGATTCTTCATAAGGTTTTTGACAGATTTTGCACAATTGATGTCAGCCCAGAGCTGAAATGTTAGACTGAGATATTTACAAAGCGAGGGAAGGATGGCAAGGATGGGACATCTTGCTCTCAGGGGCTTACAGATTCTCTTGAGGTTGAATTGATACCTGCTGTATGTGATTGTTGGGCTGCAGGGAGGTGCTCTGTCTTGTCTTCTTCCTGCCCCTTTTGCTGCTGAACAGGGCAAGCTATGACTGTCCCAAATCCATCCTGACGTTTTCTGAGCATTTTTTAACTTGGCAGGGAGAAAACATTGCTGTTAGTTGCTATGCAACTTCCCTTTTCCTTTTGCTTTGGTTACAGTCTCTAGCTTTCAGTGTTTTCTTGAGAAGTTTGAGAAAAATCCAGTCATCTGTTTTCCTACTAATTGTGTGGAGCTGAAGATGACCTCACATTTCTGCTTTAGAGTGACACTGAAGATTTTGTTTTGTACACTTTCAGCTCTCAAGTGACTGAACTTTGTCCTTACTCAGTTTTCCACATTGTGGGTACTTACTGAATTGCCTTGTTCATCTGAATGAGGTCAGTGTGGTTTGCTAAGTGCCTGGATTAGATGCTGAGAAAAGCCCTTGCTTTGGGCCAGACCTTGTGGCACACATTGCTCACAGCTCCCTTGTGCACTTTTTTGCTTTCCTCAGAAGTGTTAGGTGCTGATAAATGGAAGAGACAGGATGTCAAATTGCATGGACTGGGCAGTTTGAATTGGCCCAGCAAGGTCTGAGGACTCCGTGAAGTTGGTTCTGGTATTTTTGTGTGCAATTATTCTATTATCAATAGAATTGCCAACAGTTTTTGGTTGCTAATTGTACCTGAGTACAATTAGCACCTGAGTTCTGCTTTCATTGTGGCAAGCCACACGTTGGTGTTAACTTTTTTCCACAGACAGAGCACAGCTCTTCTAATGCATTGAAAAACATCACAGCTGGACACAGTGTGAATTCAGACTATGCTTCATTTCATGCTGATCACAATCAATCTGCCACGTTTAAAAGATGGATATGGATTCTTTGGCTTCAGAAATGAATTAGTATTAGAATCCAAATTATTTGTGTGGGGTTTTAATTGCCTATTTAAAGATTTAGGAGTTATGTCCACATTTTGCATTTCAGGTTTAGAAAAACAGATTTCAATGTTTGTGTGCCAGAGCACTATTTCTCTGAGTCATGTGAACCAGTTGGACTATATTTAAGCTAGGATTTTAGTTTTGCTAGAATTACTGTTGATTTTTTTCTTGCAAATGTCCTTCAACTTTGTTTTCCTTTAGGAAGGGTAGCTGTTTACATCCTTACTAGAACTATGCCTTAAATTATAGGACAGAACCTGTTTTAAATTACACTTGCAAAACAACTAATTATAAGAAAGTATCATGTTGAAATCTTACTTGCTATGATTTCCACCTCAGAAAGAACTTTTGCTTTCAGAGCATGAATCAGAACAGTGGCTTTTACCCCTAGAAATGATAATTTTCTCTAAGGAATGACTCTGAAGTAGCAACTGCAAACACAAGTTTGAAAATGCAGTGTTTAAGACTGAGGCACTACTTACGCCTCAAGAGCAATATCTGTTCCTTAAGTTTTCTAAATTTGTGATGTTGTGCAGAGGTTGATTCCTTCAGATTAAAGTTGAAAGAGATTATATTTTACCTCAGTATTAGTGAATAAAACCAAATCAAATGGCAAGAAGTACCTGCCAGAGTAAAATCTGGATTTTGAGGGCCTCTTCTCGTCGGAATCCCTAAGGTTATGAAGGGAAGTGCAGTTCTCCCTGCCTCACTGGGGGAACACTCAGGCATGTGCCACGTCTGGGAGCTGTTTGTGCTGCATTGGTAGCTGTGGGTTACCTCTCCTGTGGCAACAGGAGCAGACATTGGAGCTGGGCTTGGCTTGTGTAACCTGTTGCTGAGTTTAGCACTGGTAGCTGTGTTGCCTTGAGAGTTTCTTACTTTCCATCAGTCTTTCTGATCCATGTAAAAGCTAAAATTCAGTGTGTGGTAGCTTGTTTTGGTTAGCAAGTGAAATTGGTTGTGTTTCAGGTTTACAAAGCAGAATACAGTTTCTCTGCTTGGAAATTCTGGTTTGGGTTTGCTTGGGTTTTGGTGGGGTTTTTTTTTTTTTGTTTTGTTTTGGTTTTTTTGAGACTGTATTCTGAATGCATTTTCTGTTTCCTTCTCACGAGGTAACTTAATAGGCAGGGCACTTGATAGACATCACAATCTCTGTGTGTTTTAATAACAGCAGTCTGGTTAGAATTTTGCACATCCTGTTTTTTTCAGAAGTAATCTCACTGTATTATCTCTTGTCCTCATTCTCTAGTGCTTTCTGCTGACTGTGCAGGAGGGATTCTCTCACATTTCCTGTTTCCTTTCTGCAAATAAATTCTAATCCTTTTTATTGATTCAGTCACACTAGATTCTCCTTAGTCTTTCAGGTAATCTGTTAGACAACTTTTAAAGAGACTATTTTCTTGGATCCTAACCACGTAAAATTTCTTACCTTGCTTTTTTCCTACCCACTGAGGGGTCAACATACTTTTCATAGATTGTATTATCCCCAGGAAGTCGTGTGCCAGAAACGCCAATACTTTGAGTGTATTTCCAGCCCTATGCGTTTGTATTTTGGCACTTCATTCTATTAGCTGTAGTTCTTGGTAACAGAGGTGGCTGAAGATAAATCTCAAGGAGTTTTGATTGATATAGGTAACTCTCTCAGAAATTCAGGGTTCTCATGGGAAAATTGGCAAGGTGAATGGACTTAGTTAAAGCAAAGTCAAGAACACCTTGAAAATTTAAACCTTTCCTCGATAAAAAAAAAGTTCAATAGGAACTTGTCAGTCTGTTTCTATTTTCAGGTCTCTTTCAACTCACATTCATTCTTGCATAGGTAAATGTGGGCATGTGTCATGCATATTGCAAAATACAGTTTTTAATTTCCTGGAGGCAAGATTATATTTTCTTCCAAAATTACTGTTTTGTTAAGGCCTAATGGAGACTTTCATTAGTGCATTGCTACTTTTGGTGTGTTATTAGTAGACTGCTCTTAGTAATTGCTGTGGTTGTGACCCCTGGATTAGCTGGTGGTATGCTGATTTAAAAAAAAATATTAATGTAATGAGTGTACCACTAACTGGATTGAGAGAATTAGAAATCAACATAATTTAAATGAAGTTACTACGTTATCTTTGAAGGTGTGCCACCTGCATGACCTTAATCAGAGTCAGTTGTAGATATTTACTGAATTTTCTTCTGATAGCATTCTTGAATCAGGACATTTTTCTTAAATTTAAAAAAAAAATTACTCTCTGAATTTCTTACAGATTAAAAGTACACCCAGTTTGCAACAGCTCGTCACTGGGGCCCAAAATGACAGTGAAACGCAGAGCAAAAGTAGTTGGAAGGAGGAAGAAGACATAACAACCAGTCCCACAAGTGATGCAGTTTTCTGTGATGGCAGAAAACATGTAAGTTAAAGGTGAAACACAACAGAAGAAGTGCTTAAAGGGAACAGATATAAAAGCTTGTGCAGAATATTGGTGTATTTTGGATTATATTACAAAATGAAAGAAGAATTGCACTTGAGTTTGTATCTGATAAAAGACTGATGCCTTTGGCACAGTCCTCACAGTAACACTGTGAACTTTTTGAAACATAAGGCAAATTAATAATGGATAAATGATGGATATATCATCCACTGATAATGAATAATTGATAGAGAAGCTTCTTCTGAATTTTGCAAATGCAGCTAACATTCTTCCCATTTGATTATTAGGATTGGGATTAGGAATGTGGTACTTTCTCACCTAGTACCTGGCTTTTTCTCTTCAAGCTTCATTTACCAGAAGGATTTTGTCAGTTCTGCATGAACTGTGGTATTGGAAATGTCAGTGGAAATTCAAATGTCAGAATGTCAGTGAATGAAGAGGAAACTGACAGTGATGGAAGCCGGGGAGCAGCTCATAGGCTTAGAGGATGACCTTGAATCATCCTCTGTTGGATGGCATTTTGAATACTGCAAATGAGAGAGAAGGAAGCTGGTTATAAATGAATTCAGCACATGCTTTAAAGCCTCTATGATTAACTGTGGAAGCTAATTTCTATCTGTTAGTGATGAGGTTAAGCAAGGTGAAGCATCCAAAGAATTCATGACTGATCTTGTAAAGAAGGGAACTAAAATGACTTAGGGAATCAAAGTTAAACCAGGCTGCTCACTTGACAGAGAAGCAGAAACACACACAGGGACCTTGGTGCTCTCTCACAGTTCATTGCACTGTGGAGTTTGAGGTGTTAAGCTGACAAATGGAAAACAGTTTTGTATTACATTTGTGATTCCAATGGGAACCATTTGAGCTGGGCTATAGAAAGCTCAGGCTTAAAACTGAAATATTTTCTACTGTCTTATAAAGGTGGAGGTCAAATTCCATTAAACTTCTCTTTATGGATATTTGTTGGATGTTAAAGGCCATTCCGTAAAAAATGTATCTTCCAGAACTTCAGGTGGCATTGCTTGCAGTCATGCCAGCAGAAGTACAGGATGTTAAGTCATTGCCAAATCCTTGCTCACTGAACCTAAAGTGGTGACTTCCACATAGAATATATGGCATGCCCAATCAGGTGGGAGACATATGTTGTGATATTCAGTCCAAACATCATTAATCATAATACCCATCCAGCCTTCCTAAATAAATAGAGTGTTCTGTAGAATAAATGTGAGGAACTTTCACAGAACTTTGTTTTCGGACATATGAGCTTAGGACAAAACTCACTTTGCATTCCATTGCCATAAAGGATTTTGGTGGAAAACAAGCATTTTCTTTCTGGTCTGGTGAATAAAAATATGTTAGTGAATGAAAGTGCAGAGGTGAACAAAACTGCAAGTTAGATTGATTACCCAGATACACTTCTTGTGGAGGGAATAAGATTATTTGCAACAAGCATCAGGTCAAAACAGTCCTTACACTTCTTTTGACTTCCTCAGTAAGCACTCCAACTCTTCTTTTGACACGTGTCTGATGCCTAGAGCTTAAAAGAGAGAGTAGACAGGTCTTTAATTTAAGAAATCCATTGGTGTGAATTGAATATTTGGCATGCTATAAAAGGAAGAAAAGCATCTCCACAGAAGAGAGAGATGATCTTGCAAACACTGCTTTGCACTCGTAGATGCTGGGTTGTGCAATGCAGAACTCCTTGGTCAACCAGTCCTGTGTGGGTTGGTGTTTATTTTCAGGGGGAGGAGTGATCCAACACAGGTATCTTAGCAATCTAGGGTAGTGTTGCTGTGAGACTGAGCACAACAGTGGTGCCTTCATGACAAATGCTGCGTAAAAAGTTTCTAGGGCTCACGTTAAAGAATATCATTATAAATGAATGGAGATCAAACTGTTCTGAGTTGATCATTTGTTACAGTGAAGGCAAGATAGCACCTTAGAGTTGTGTCTGGGCTGTGCCACACAAAGGATTGGTCTCTTCCTTCTTTGCAGTGTCCTGCCTTCTGTAAATGCTGGACACAAGTGCATTTTATATTGTGGACTGACCATTTATAAAGCATCCAAACCTTTGCCCCATAGGTGGAAGTAAACGAAAGGAGAACAAAGTGGCTGAGATGAACTAGGGAACTTTATGCACCCACATACAACAGCTGCAAGTATTCACGTTTTAGTCTCTCCTGAATGGTCTGCAATATAGAGTACAAAATTTTTGTGTAGAATTGGGATATCTTGTAAAATATTTACTGGATATGCAGGCCACTTTGGTATTTCCTCTAATACATGGTAGAACCAAATGTCTTGGTAGTGTAGCCTACTATGAGCTGTGTATTAAAAGCAGTCTAATTAAATGTGTTTTTTTAATGTTTTTAGATTTCAGAGGTTTTTTTCACTCCCTTTTAAACACTGAGCCCATTTTTCTTGTGGGAAGCAGCATAGCAGTTTTATATGAAAACTGTTTCTAGATCCAGAAGTTACTTAAAGCTTTTTCTGAGCCTAGAAAGTTTACTGAAGAGAAGAGGGCAAAGCAGTAGAATTGCAATTACAGTCATAATTTTCAGGTATGTTATGGAAGCAGTGGAATGTTTTATGCAAATAGCCCTAAACTTCATGATTTGCAGTAGCTTTACAGTGATGTCTGTAAAGATACTGACTATTGAGGGAAATAAATGTTTTTTCCTGTTTGATCTGAATCTGCTTTTACCAGACATTTGTCTTTTCTTAGGGGAGTTTGTATAGTCTTAGCAGCACTTGCACTGAGTCTGGCAATTTTGGCAAGGCTAACATCACGGGAGAAATAAAGTTTACCTTAAAGTACAACTTTAGAGCTTGTGTCTTGGAAGTTTGCATCAAGGGATGCAAGAACCTGGCTTATGGAGAAGAGAAGAAGAAAAAGTGTAACCCGTAAGTATTCCTGTAGAGAAAAAGAAACATAAGGAAAATATTCTGGTTTTTATAATACTTATACATATTCTGAGTGAAATGGATTGATACATGATGGTATGCCATACTGTCACCTTCAGAACATCCAACATACACACCAACCCTTTGCACATATACACACTGCAAGACAAATAGGTTTCGTACCAGTTCTTATTCCATTATGACCATTTTCTGCTAGGAATTCTCTTTCCCTGTCTGTGAGCAGGCGGTTGGGTATGTGGTGCTGGTGAGCACCTTTGGGCCTCAGGAATAGCTGTTCAGTTTTTAGCTCTTAAGTTGTGGCTGAAACATGAAGTGTCCTGTTTCTAGTTCATCTGCTGTGACCCACTGTGGGTCACTGGCTGGTTGCTGTACTACTTGGGTGCTTCCATCTGCTGTGATAAAAGTAAAAATTTCAGCTGCTACAACATATTTTAAAATCTAAAGCTGTTTAATAATGTACTGTTGTAAGAGGAAAAAGTAGATATTTCTGTGCATAAAATATACCATAGAAAATTTTGGTTGGATAATTAAGCCTTAGTGATGTCTCTGTTTATCACTAAATTGTCCTCTCTGGCCGTGCAGTAACCACTGATAGAAAATCACCAGGTAGGATCCCTAACTACCTGGTCTTGCCCCTGCTGTCTCACTGTGTTGGAGCATTGGAGTGCCCACACTGGAATCCTGGACTTGCAGTCACCTTCACATAAGATGGACAATGGATTTTGTGCAGATCTTGCAGAGAATATTTATAAAGACAGGCTTGGTGATGAGCAGTGCCTTACTGGAAGAGCAGCCCATGGAGAAGTGCTGTTTGGGAGCACTTCACAAGTGGGTCAAGGTTCTTTAAGTCCCCTGGTAATTAAGCCAGGCAAACAGTTGCAGGAAGCCTGAAAGGCAGTGTGGGAACTGCCATGTATTAAACATTATGTTCTCTATGGGTATATATTTATATATTTCTGTTGGTTTCCAAGCCAACTGAAAAAGTACAGCACACTTATTTGACATACTTGCTGAAAAGCAGGCTTTTAACTGATGTTTAAAACCTGATTAATTATTTAGCTTATTTGCTGGTTTGAAGTCTGGCTGGCTGTGTTTTAATTAAAATTATCTGGGCTCATAGAACAAGAAGCTGTGCCTTCTAGTACATGTGTATTTTAAAATGAGTAGCTTTACCTATGGATCAGTTTAGAATAAATAGGGAATATGTCTATGTTCTGCACTGATGATATGAGATACAGCTGATTTTATTTACCCAATAAGTTAATCAAGAGGCTGTTTTAAAATTCATTTAAATCATAATATCTGAAATATGTATAAGCATGGTTTAAAAATGCTTTGTATTATGTATACAGCCACTCCTTTCCCTGACAAGCTGGAAGCACTCTCTATTGCTGAAATTCTTTAGTTTTGAAGCCATAACACAAGTACAGCCCACTGAACTGATACTAAGGGAAGTATTTAGTATTAGTGTTCACTTGACCTACACTTGAGAAACTTTGGGTATGAATCATCGGTGCTTGATATTGGTCCAACTCAGCTTCCAGAATTTTTTTTTGGCTGGTTTTTCTTGAATCAATGCTAGAGCAAATTTGAGCCCTTTAGACCATCTCCCATTTTAATTCTAGTGGCTGTTAGAATAATTAGCATTGGTAAGACCTATGAGTTATTCTGTATTTACCTGATGTTGTGAAGATGAGATTTTCTTCATGAATGTTGGGGGACAAGTAGCGCTGATTCTAAAGTTGGTTGAGTTTATATTTTTTTTTCTTTGAGCACATAATATGCTGGTTTTTTTCATCATAAAGCTGTCACTACAACTGACAAGGTGACTTCTTTAGGGGGGCTGTTTTATCAGAGGCCAAGTGTATGACAATAGGATTCCTATTCAGATCCTAATCCCTTTCCAGGTCCAATGGAATTGAAACACGTTAACTGAATGGTCCACAAGGATCCCTATAGTCTATCTGCTTTTATTGAGAAAAAATATAAATCATATTTTGCCATTTTATTGCTTGGGAACATAAAAAGTCAAGAAAGTTGTTTAAGAATTAAGAAAAATCTTTCCTCATCTAATTGGTTTTTTTTTTTAAATTTGATCCTCCCTGCTCCTTCTGATCACTTTCCATGTATCTTTATCTTCAAGGTATGTGAAGGTTTATTTACTTCCTGGTAAATCTCCTTGGAGTAAGAGGAAGACAGCTGTCAAAAAGAGCACAGTGAATCCAGAGTTTGATGAGACTTTGAAGGTATGGTTTGCAATTCCATGCTGCTAAGTGTGCTTTTCCATGGTACAATCCTGCAAGTTCTGAACTGACCTGATGGGGCAAATTTTGGAGTCACTGAAAACAATACTTTTTAAAATTATGGTTTTTTCAGTCTAAATAAGAGAGAGTTCTTGTACATTCAGAAACTGGGTGTATTGCAGAAGAGTTGGAATTTTACACAAATATCCCTTTCGAGTGATACCCCTTTGGTCAGTGCCACTGGAAGTGTTTCTCTACAGTTAACTGTGTGCCAACTGGAATCCACCATCTCTTGAACGTTGTCTGCTTCCTTTTCTCTCTGCAACTGATGCTTGGCTGTTTCTTTGCACAGCCTAATTTCAAACATTATTAATCCCAGCAGAGAAGAGTAGTTATGATTTCAACTCCTTAATGCCTTTCAGTATTGCTTCTTGCATCCTTGTTAGAATTGTGTATAGGAAACAGGAGTCATTATCCTTACTTCACAGACACTTTATTAAATATGAAGCTCAGTACTGTCAGCCAGGAGAGCCTGCATTAGTTTGGTCTCAGCTTTCCCAGCTCCACTTCTGTACTCAGATACTGCAAACCATTTTTTTTTGTGTGTGTGTGCTTTGGCAGGCTGCAGTAGGACATAAGATGAGTTCTTCAGTAATACATTGTCTTGGAAGAGATATGACACAATGTTAATGAAGAGGCAAACTTGTATTGTTTCTTCAACAACACAAAAGTTTGTTACCCCCAACTCTTGGTGTGTATGAACATCAAGAATCACTAGTGAGTGAAACAAGCAAAATGCTTGTAAAGACCATAGTTAAAGTTTGATAATAACATAAAAAGATTTTTGTAATGTATGTGATTCTTATACAGCCCAAAGCCTGTCTATAGGGTTTAAGCTGGCAGAAAAAAATAGCCAGAAGTTGAAATCACTGCTCCTAATTTTATAGTCCTTTTTCAGTGCCACTCATGCAGAAGTGATTAAAGGAGAGTGAGAGGCATGCCTGAGCTTCCTGTAAACTCTAAGGGTGTTTACTTAAAAATATTTTAAAATAGTTTAATTACTAGTTTATCCAGAGTAGCAAAAATGGTCAGAAGTGCATAGCACTACTGCAGGTGAAACTCCATCTAGCCACTGAGATCCAGCTAGGTGGGATTCAGCTGCAGGTTAAGGTGCCTGCATTTGGAGGGAGCTGCATGTGTGAGAGCTGTGAGTGCTCTAGGGAGTCACTGGAGCCCAGGGTGACTCAGGGTGGTGAGCCACAGAGCCCACACCCAGCTTGTGATTCAGCAGCTTAAATATGGGTACTGATTTCCTTGCCTGTGCCATTGCCTCCAGCTTTCCATGCAGGTCACCTGTGGGCTGGGTTTGCCAGTCTCAGGGGTGTATTAGATACCCAGCAATGCCTCAGAGGGCTCTATGTTTGGAGAGTGGATCAAGGCTTTGATTAGTCATCAGCTGAATTACTTCCTTGGCCCTGCTGACTGCATTAAGTAGATGTCCACTGACCAGAATGGGAATTTAAGAACTATCATTAGGTGTCTTCTTCTTGAACTGGCTTCCAAAGCAGCCACTTTCTGCTGGGAGTGTAAACAGATACATATATAAATATAAATGTATATAAACAAAACACAAGAAAAAAAAAAAAAAAACACAAAAAAGCAAACCAACGACCAGAAAAACCCCAAAAAACCCACAAAGACACACACAACCCCCCCCCAAAAAAACCCTCCCACCACAACCCCCAACCCTCCCCCCCAAATTAAAAAAAATACCCAACAGACCCCAAAAGCCCAGCAAAAATGGTCAAGATTTATTTGAAGTTCTAAATTTATAATCAAAAACTTTAGCGAGGCAGGTCAAGGTATTTCTGGAATGTTGTTTCCTATTTGAATGGGCATTATTCAGCATGTATAATATGTAAGTAGTTGGGGTTTCTTTCAGATTGCAGAGCACACTCAGACAGCATGGTTCTGTCTGCATGCAGAGGCCCTTGGTCATGCTGTGGCTGGGCTTCCTGGGAGCAGGTTGTGAGCGTGGGCCTGCACTCATCCTGTGCATTGCTCTGTAAATGCTGTTTGTCTTTTTAGTACAAGATTGAACCCTCCCAGCTGAGCAGTCGGCAACTTCAGATCTCTGTGTGGCATGCAGGAGCTCTCAAACACAGGGTGTTTTTGGGGGAAGTGGTGATTTCCCTGGCAGCATGGAATTTTGAAGAGGACTCGATGCAGTTTGACTGGTACCCGCTCAAACCCAAGGTGACTCCAAGTTTGTGCTTAATTGTACCTTAAGAGCAGGATGTAGTGAAAGCCGTGAGAAAGATCACCCCTGTGAGATCATTGAGGGGAAAATGCTGTCAATCCAGCCCATTAGCAAGATGTGTTGGAAACACAAATAAGCTGTGAGAAGGATGTGAGAATAAGCTGTGAGAATGATTGCAGTAATGCAGACTTCTGTATGTCCCTTTCTTCAGCTTGAGAAGCATGAAGATGGTCTTATCCAGTACAGTGGTGAACTCCTTGTGTCTGCAAGGCTGTCGGTACCAGCCCAGTATCAAAGCTTCCAGTTTGAAGGTATAAAATGTTTTGGCATACATGAGTGCTTAACAGTTGTTCTCAATGATCTTAGAGGTCTTTTCCACCTTAAATGATTCTATGATTCTGTGAATTCCTTGGGTAGAAAAGAACTGAGATCAATGAAGGACTGGCAAAGTGTCTGTGTAATATTTCTATATGGGTTTTTTAGCAGCTACAGCAAATGGTGCTTTGTGGTGTTTTACATCTTAGATTATTTAAAACCAAAATATTTTCAAGCTTTGTATATTTGTTCTTTTTAATGCCAACAAAAGTTGAACATTATAATGGCAGCAGTACAATGCATCCAGCTGTTTTCTAAACTTGTGCCTGTCATGATGTTACCAGTAGAGGTTATTCTGGAGGTGAAACAGTACTTCTGCTGTTCCAAGGCAGAGACTGCCAGTTTGGGGAAAATTTGGAAGGAAAGTATCTGCCAGGATACCAGACCAGCACCCTTGGCTTCCTCCAGTGGTCTCATCTTAGGGAGATTGTTTCACTTGAAAGTTGTTATGTTCAAAATGTACGGTCAGGATTCAGTTTCTAGTAATGAAAGTGTGTAACGTACACTAAGTATTGCTGTAGTATGTCAGAGCCAAGCACCTGCTGGTGGAGTGAAATAAACATGTTGGGAGGGAGGGATAGGAACCTCCTTTTCCTTACCTCCCCAGACCTTAGTGAGGTGTACAGACATTTGGAGCTCTAGTAGTGCTCTGTGTGAGGACCACAGCAGCAGGTAGAGACCAATGGGAAGCTCTAATTAACTGTTTTGTTATTTTTGTTCCCTTTTCTTTTCCAAATAACCCCAAAGTCACCAACTCTGTATCTTCTGTTTTTCCTCTCTGTGCACACCTGTGTTTTGGGTCTCGGCTCTGTGCCTTGAGCTGTGAGCAGAGCAGTATCACACAATGGGTTTTGCTCTCTCCTCTGCTTCTGACTGTTTCAGAGAACTGCTTCTGTGTGTACTGCCCTGTGTTTGCTTTTCACAAACACAACAGAAAGCTTTGTCTTTGGAACAGGGATCACAAAGCAGCCTGCTACTCACTGCTTGGTTTGCTTTGTGTGTGAATCATTCACTGTACAAACATTCAAATCTTTGAAATGTTCCTAGTCCAGCCTTATGACTCCTTATCTCAGTAGTGCCACTTAGGCATTCCCCTACTTACTTTTAGCAGCATCTTGAGTTGTGAGCTGAACTAACTGGGCATTTTGTATGATAAGTGCTCCTTTTTCAGGAAACAAAGACCAAGGAGTTCTCAACTGCCAGCTTCAGGTTATGATATCTGGGGCCAAGAACCTGCCCATGCTGAGATCTGCTGGAATGCTGAACTCCTTTGTTAAAGGGTATGTCTGAGACCTAATGCTTCAGATACAGACTGTCACATGTGCTCCATGCAAATGTACATATTAACATGTTTTCAGCAGGAGACTGGCATGGGTAAGTGGCACTGCCCACACTCTTAATCAGACATCCTAGCAATGGTGACACTTGGGTTTCTGCAGAACAGCAGCAGTTTGCAAGGTAGTGATGGGTCCCAGCTGCCCTATTGGTCCTGAATTTTAGATTTTAATTAATTACATCAGTAGATGTAAAGTTCACTAGTTTAAGTATGTGCTCTTAGGGGGGGGAGAAAAAAGGTGCAAATAAAGAGGGTGTTGTCACAGTTTCAGCTGTGCCTTTGCAGAATTAAGTATAGCTCTGGATACACTGAAAACTTTCATCCTCTTCATTCTCAACATTTTGAAAGAGAAGGAACTGAATCTTTCTTCAGTGTGCTGAATAGCTTGTATGTAGGATTGTTTCACTTCCTTGCTGTCAGGCATCAGATGCCACTGGAATGATGATACTGGGATAAACTTCCATCTCATAAAGCCATTTCACTTGTTGTGGCACCCACCTTTGGTGCAATGGGTGAGCATTTCATTCCCTGAAAGGCAGCTTTCAGGCACTGTTGGGTAGCCGCACATTGAGCAGACTCCTTCAGCAGTCAGTGACAGCAAAGGCAAAGCAGACTACAAGAGCCTATTTGCATTTGCACTAAAGGCTGGCAGGAAAAGGTGCAGATCCCAAAATAAACACAAGACCACCGTGTTCTACCTTGCACTAAGTCTGAACTTTTTTGCTTTTTCAGGCAAAGCAAAGGGCTCTAGTTAGTTATTGAAACTGTTCTGTTTTCTGGTTGAGAAATCAGTAACCTTGCTGAACTCTTTTTATGGGGGGGGAAGTTGTCTTATCCTTCCAGACCAAGCAGAGGTAAAGCAAAAGTCTCCTGTCCTGAAGAAAGAAGCCTGTCCACAGTGGAAACACTTGTTTGTCTTTGATGGTGTGACCCCAGCTCAGCTACAGCAATCATGTCTACACCTGACAGTCTGGCACAAGTCAACTTTCAGCTCAACTGATCAATTCCTAGGAGGAGCCAAGCTTGGTGCAAGTAAGTTCTTTATCACTGGAAGGTGAAGGTAATTTGGGAAAAAGTGAATTTAATTTACATCCCAAGCAATAATAATTACACAGTGTTATTTATTACCTGCTATCATGTGCCCACACATGCAGTCCCAGCCTCTGTCCTAAGCAACTTGCAGTCTTGGGCTCTGATCATGCAAGAACTGATACAGGTGCAGAAGATCAAGGTTGTCAGTGGAAATTTTCAGGAAAGCCATTTGTTAGCGTGGTGATTTTTATGGGTCAGAGCCATGCTAAGGCAAGTACAAAAATGGTGTGGCTCTAACTCACACAGAGCTCTACATATTTTCAAAGACTTATTACTTTAATTGTTTTCTATGAATTGACTTATTTAAAATAACTTCTTATCAAAAAGGAAGCAGGAGCACTAATCATCTCATAGACTCCAACCTTGCTTATATGGGTGCTTATTATTTTACATCTGCAAGTCAATCCAATCAATGAAATACAGGAGGTGAAACTTGCTCCAAAGGGGCTGTTGGAAGTTTGAAGTTTTGGGCTCTGCTCTAACAGAATGAGCTTTCTTTCTTGTTTTTGTTCTCCGAGTGAGTTAAGTGCCATGGATTTCAGTATTTGAGAGGAAAACGTCAAATGTTGTTTTGGTATCAGCATTCAGTTTACAGGGGTATTATCACTAGTGGTAACTCAATGTCGTGCAGGCTTCCTCATGAACTTTTTTGCTTATCCTAGCCAGCATTTGCCTTTCTGCTAGAGCAGGGACTCTATCTGCTTGGAAGTGATCCAAGTCCTAAGCCTTGAATAAACTGAAGCAGGAGGCTTAGTGCCATTCTGCTATTATGAGCATACACACTTGCTCTTCTGATTTTAGTCATACAGCCAAAAACTTTTTCTTTGTTGCAGGTTGCACTCTTCAGAGAGTGATCCCAGTTTAACAGGATGTAATAGTTGAAAAGTATAATTTCTTGCAATTAGTGCCTTAGGAGCTACAGAACAGCTGAAATTACTGTAGAAGCGGGTGAAAGGGTTGGCCAGAAGTTGAGTAAGGCCAAATGAAAAGCCACTCTGATCTTTCTTTTTGCTTTCTTGCAGAGGAATTCTTTGGCTCTATGGACCTTGCTTCTCAAGGAATGCTCCAGTGGCAGGAAGTGCTCTGCAACACAAACACGTGGATGGACTTCACACTTGTACTGCATTCAAATAAGGAAAACTTTAAATCATGAGAGATTATCACACACCAACTTTTCCTTTCCTATGTGTGATTTTAACTGAAGTGGTACCTACACTTCAGGTCTGGGAAAGGTACACTGTAACAGCACCTATTCCATTTTTTTGGGCAATAGAATTATGTATTTGAATGTGTGTGACCTTCTGAATGTTTTATTTCTTCAAAAGTTAAGGCTTTAGCCTGTGTCTCTAGCTGGAGTGTAAGGATAATATTGTTTCTTCAGGAATGAGAGTCTCTGTTGGAGAAGCATTATGCTGACAAAGAAACAGGAGCCAAGACAATGTGCAGCTTTCAATTTCCAGGCCTCGCAGAACTGTTATGATTTAATTTAAATCAGAACTAGGACTAAATCAGAGAAAATAACTGTTACATCAAGAAAGTTAAATTATTTCACTCTTAGGTTGATGTTTAGCCCTACCATTCAAAAGCGGCTTATCTTTGCTTGCTGCAAATGCGTGATGCTAATGGCTCTGTGCTTCAGCATTATCGACACTGCCACTTCATTTCACGTGACCCCAAAACACTTTGGCCTGTGGCCATGTCTCTCAAATGTGTGCTATAGCATGGTGCTTAGGAAGTTAAATGTATAAATCCCCTGGCAGTAGGAGGGTGGGACTACAGCCAATGGAATAAGGGTGGGTGTAACAAGTTCCTTCTTATTAGCTGCTACTCTAAGACAGAGTTAACAACTCTGATCTGTAGGGTGTACAGCACATGACAAAAGTTTAGCTGAGTTTATAATTTCTTCATGTGGACCAGCTTAGGGCCAAACTCCTGTGTCAGTTTGCCTTGCCTTGGATGTAGCTTTACAGTCAGCAGAAACTTCTTGTGTACAACTGTAACTAGTGCTGCTGTGTCATACTTTTAGTCCTTACTGCAACTATTCCCCCGTCTTCCTTTCTAGGTCAGTGTGGCTTTTAAGGATTTGAGATTTAAAGACACAGGGACTCGTAAGTTAAGTTCAGGAACTAAAAGAGCAGTAGCACAACTTCTTCAAAATACACCCCACAGAAGAAACACTTCACTCTATCGCCTTTGTTACTTTGCAGATCTTTTATTTAGATGATTGCTGCTGCAAATAAAAAAAAAAACCCACACAAGATTCAACTCAAGTATAACGCAGCATAGATATTGTAAATGGAAGAGGTGGCAACATACTGTATCTCACTTTCTAACAGATTTTCAGGGAAAAAAGGCAGGGATAGTGGGGGAAAGATGGTCACAGAAATGCTCTCTACTAGAGAGAATACAACTGTGATATAAACAAGCAGTCCCTTCATCTTTGGAGTCTGAAACTTTAAATCAAACATTTAAAAAAATTAGAAAATTTGTTAGAAAAATAGGTGCAGTAAAATTGTATATATTGGATTGTGTGTACATATAACAGTTTTCATTAAGTAAAAAAATGATCTTTACACAAATAATGCTTTATATAGTAAATAATCAGCTGCACTCTATCAGACTACAGTCTTGTTTAGGCATTTTTACAGATGCAAGTCTTATTAAATCTGAAAAGTAACAAAATATACAGAGCAAAACTATTTCCCTTTAACTAGTACTGCAATTCACATATTGCATACTTTATATATATATATAAATACTACACTATAACTGATCAATAATGAAGCTGGAATGCAAACACAGTGGTGTCTTAGATTCCAGAAGTATTTGCTACTTGTTACATGAAGAGGGTATCAGTGTCCCTATGCCACTTCTGAGCCATCACTGCACCATTTCTCCAGTTGAGAACAGCAACTAGAAAATATCTAATTTCTACACAAAGAAGTTCTGAGGTGTTGTCAGTTCTTTTTTTTGGGGGGGAGGGGGTAGGCAGGGGAGGGGGAACATGGGCCAAGGAAAAACCAGGATCTACAAGCATGTGTGTGTGGATGTACACCACACATTGCAGGTGCTTGCAAATCCTGAGTTCCACAACCTGTCTTCTCAGGTGCTACACTTTACACTGTCACTAATAATACAAAGAAATATGGCACAAAATTCACCCACAGATGCTTATCTTTTACACCAGGCTGAATCCAGCACCTGCACAGGACACATATCTTTAAATAGACGCATGGCCTGTTAAAATTTGTTTTGCTTAAAGAGAGATGTGACATAAGGCCTTTTGGCACTAAGCAAAGGCATGAACAAGTTACCAGGATCTGTGGTACAATAACTTTTAAACTATACCAAATTTCACAGAAGGTTCAGAATAAAAGGGAGATTCAAACACCTCTGGGTTTAGAGAATGTTGGTTAAGTGTCATACAGTGACCCCTCCTCAGGGAAAATATAAACAAACCAAAAAAACAATACAACAAAAACCCCAAAACAAGAACACAGCATTAAGATCTGCCTTTCCCACAGTCCTGTATTTTTCTTACAAGCATCTTTACATTGCCTCAAACTCATCGATTCTCTGCTTGGTGTTGCCTTGCCGGATCTGCCGCAGCGTCTTGTACTTGTCCCGTCCCTGGCGCATGTTCTCCGAGTGGATGATGTCGTTTTGGGTCCTCTTGTTCTCAACTAGAGCCTGGGCCAGGTCATCTGTCAGCGCCTGCAATACAAAGAACAATAAATACAGGTTATATGTGAGAAGCTCTCAGCTCCTGTCAGTTGTGTTCTTTGGGGAGAGCTGACAGTCGTTAATGCCTGGACAGAGCCGTGACATGGATACAACCCAGGCTTTCCAAAACCATTATGGATGATTTAAGCAATCTCAAAGCTTGAGCAATAAGCATAATCTTTATATACCTTGCCTTTATTTCAAACTTTCTATATGAACTGTAAACAAAGAGAAACTGTGGTGCTTTGTGTGTCTAACCAAGTGGTTATAGGACCTGTTGTCAAGAGTGATTGTTTCCTCTGCCTCCTCCCAGCAGTGCCTTACCCTCAGCTGGCTCTGCACTCGTGCGTTCTTCTCGGCCTCAGTAATGCGCTTCTCCTCGTTGCGGTCGTTCTTGATGCCCTCGCTGGAGAACTCAGCGCTGTAGGCAGAGTACTCGGAGCCCTCATCTTGCAAGGTGTCGTGGACGTGGTAGTTCACTGGCTCATAGACGGGGGGTGGGGGTGGAGGTGGAGCGGTCATTACCAGGTGTAACTCCTCCTTGGTCTTTACCAGATCCTCCTGTGCTTCCCTGGCCTTTGGGAAAAGAGTGAAAAATATTTTAAATGCATTTCTTGCTTTATCAGCTTAATGAACTCTTAAATGCTTCCCAGTTTTTTTTCAATCTACTATGGAAAGCAAGAGAGAATTAAATGGCTGCAGCTGATGATGCTCTATTTTTAGAGAACTTTTTTTTTGCTAGGGATGTTATCATCATCAGGCACTGTGTAATGTGCAGGGGGTCTGAACAAAGAATATTCTTCCAATAAGAAGGAAAAAGTTCTATGGCAAGCTACAGTTATCATTATTCTGTTCTCCATTTGAAGAGCTGCGGGCTGAAGACACACAGGTTCCAAAGAATAAGAATTTGGGAATCTAATTTACACACGAGGCAGTCACCTTCCCTGCTGCTGCAGTGGTTCTGCCCTCCCACATGTCTCACAGTGTGCTGGGAGCACCAGCACCCTGAGCCTTGTGTGGTTTGTCTTTGGTTTTAGTGCAGCAGTTTATTAAACTCTCCTGATCCAGGTAGCAGGAAGCCACCAACAACAGCACATGCTCCTCAAAACAGACACCTGCAGTGTGGCTGCATGTGCAGCATCTTCTGTTGACTGATGTAATGTTTTCAGACATTATATCATGGAGTACATGCATCATGTTTTCATGTGCACCTTCCTCTTCAAGGCTCCAAGACAATGATCACATTTTTAGGTTTAATACAGGCTTTCATTCTGACTTTTGACTGAAGGGTTGTTGGAAGAAAGGTGTTTTAGCAGATGTATTGCACATTCATCTCAGATTTGGTCTTCTTAACTGCTGTGCAGATGTTTGCCTCCACCTGTCTGAGAAGTCACACCAAGCTAAGCACCACACTATGCTCTGCTTAAGCAGAGAACTTTGGAGCAACTTGTAAAGCAGATACTCACTCTGATTTGCCACTCTTCAACCTCACTCTCTTTACGCTTCCTTGCCTCTTCAAGAAGTGCTATCTTGGCTGTATACTCTGCAAGCTCTGTAGCCTGTTGAATGATAAAACCAAATAATGCAGCACATTAAAAAGAACTGTTAACTCTAACAGAGACTGAAATTAAGAACTAAAAACTAGATTGCTTATGATAGAAACCAGTCCAGAATGATGGTCCAGTACTTCACTGCACTGTGTTTTTCCCTGGACATGATGGCTTTGCCTTACTCAAGGGCACAGTAACATGCCTGTGTATCTTGTTCTTAAAATAACTGGGTCTTACCAGCTGTTCCTGGCTCTTCATCTGGTCCATAGTTTGTCTCTCCAGCTCTTCCTTGGCCTGCAGAGCTGCCAAACGGTCAGCTTCCAGGCGTTCTGCCTCCTCCTGGGCCCGCTTCCTCTCCTCCTCCAGCTGAATGGCTCTTTGGATCTGATCTGACAGCTCTGCAAAGAGACAGATCAATGTGATTAGTCCACAAGTCTGGTCAAAGTTAAGGAACTTCAGTCTCTTAAGTAACTGCAGAAGTCATGACAGAACTTTACTCCAGCTTGCAATACTCCCTTCACCATGCTCCTCAATGTAATTATTTGCATAATACACCAAGCAACTGGATTCAGAAGTAGTCAGATGTACACTGTAATTAAATATTCAGCAAGGTGTTTGCACTGAAGTCTGTAACATTGACATGACTCTGCAGCCCTTAATTGACAGTTTGCTGCAGGACCAGATGTTGCTGCCTCCAGTGTGTTCTTCTGTGCACTGAAACAGAAGCTTCCCTTTCACTGGAAAGATTTGTTCCCAAAGTACTTTTTCTGTTAGGAGTTACTAAAAAGTACTTGAAGGCTGAACTCCTGCTCACTGCTGGAGGAAGCTATGCTACTTAAATCCTCCCGGCAACAGGGAAAAACAGAGTTCCCACCCTTTGGTTCCCAAATAAAATCTGCAGGTTTTATGCTACTTTCATACTTTGGATGCACATTTGTACATTTAGCTGTATAGGCAGACATTAGTAAGTCTTGCCAAACAATCCCAGTGTCACCAGATTTAGGTAAGGCATACAACTCATATGGCAGCAACCCATACAATCCCTCTATGGAGCACAATACATGGTCTGGTCAGCCAAGTACTTTACCTTTCTCTGCTTTCTGAGTCTTCACTTCATACTCCTGTAGCCTCACCAGCAGCTCCTCCTTCTCCCTCAGCATTTGCTCCTTCTCCCTCTCAATTGTCTCTCTTCTCCTCTTTTCATCTTCTAGTTGTTTCCTGTTAGAAACATATTTCATGCTGGAAGCTCATTTTCAGACCCAAGCTACTGCCAGACAAGAAAGCTGGCTGGGAATCTCTCCAGGCAGCTCAATGGGAAAGTGGCTGCCACGAAACAGGAGCCAAAAGACGGAAATAGGCCATTCCTTCATCTCTTCAGAATTTTTGCTCAGTTTTACATACCCCATTTCATAAAAGCATTTGTATTTTTGTTGGTTGCCACAGAAATTCAGAATACCAAATAGCTGCTAGACACTGCTAGAGAGGAAAAACAGTACTTGTACTGCAAGGCAGAGGAGGTGTAACTCTGTTACTTCTGCCATATGGAAAGTCAAGGAGGTGTGAAAACAACAGCACTGAGGGAATGGAGACAAACAATCCACAAGTCCAGGAGAAAAGCAGCATGATTTCTTGAATCATAAGCAACCTGCAGCCAGTGGTAGAATTGCTACTCCTTTTTCTTGCCTGTAAGAGATCTCTCAGTTCCTTCTGTCTCTCCAGTGTACACATATGTGCTCCCTGTGAAGGCTTCCCCTTATTCCGAACCATCCCATGGCCAGGCACGTGAATCAGGTACTCAAGAGTCAAGAAAACCCTTCTCTAGGTGCACACCACATCAGAGCCTGCTGTGCCTTTACTTGCACATTTCCTTGCAGCTCTGGAGGCTGCAGCCAGGACAGCTGACTTTGTGGGCACCCGGGCCAAGCAGGAAGAGTAACTCAGTCCCACTGCAGGACACCCCAAGCCACTGCCCATTTTCCAGAGGTCCAGGGCCACACGTGCTCCTCCTGAGCCGGGGATGGCTCAGAGCCTCGCCCACATTACTGGCCCCCACCCAGCTGCTTGCTGAGCCCTGGCACTTTGGTGTCATTGATTTCTGCCATGCCACACCAGCTGCCTGTATCCAAGCCCACCTTTCCAGTTGTTTCTGGTGCTTCTCCTCCCGGGCCTGGGCTTTCATCTGCTGCACCTCAATGGTGTCGGGCTTCCTGCGCCGCATGTACAGCTCATGGTTGCCCATGCAGAGCTGCAGGATCCTCTTGTTAATTCTCAGCCGAGGGGCATAAAACACAAAGTCCTAAGAGAGACACACCACAGTCAGTTTTTTTCCACAGACTCTTTCTCTTCTCCCAGCTAACTGCAGACAGAACATCTTGCCACTAATTTCATTCTAATCCAGACATACATGCAAGGCCATTTAAACACAGCAGCAAGGACTGCAAATACCATCTGAAGCCAAAACTATTGTGATTTATATTCTCCATTTAAAGTCTACACATAATTGACAAGTTACTCTTCTAGAAAAAGCATCTTTTGGAGAAAATCCCAGATTCATGAAATCTCATTTAAAAGGGGATTGTTAGATGTTGCAGAAGGTTCTGGGTTGACAGGTAAACATCTGAGCAACACGCAGACCTCTAGTATTCAGTAGTTGATCAGTTTGCAGTTTTGTGACTGAAAGACAAAGCACAAACTACAAATGTAACTTTGTAGAATTTTTTGATCTATCTGAATCAACATTCAAGGCCCCCTTTGTTTTTTCAGAGAAAAATGCCTTTCAATAGAATTCTTTTCCGTTCCAAGGTATTTTCTATTTAAGTTGACATAGGCTGTTACAAGAGTGTCAAATGAAAACCATTTTTTTAACAACCAACCACACTGGTTATTGGAAATAACAGGTTGCAGGCAGTAACAAAACACAAGATATTCTAAAACTTCTGGTTCAGTAAGAAGGACATTCCCAAATTAATTATTATCTGTCTTATAATCAGACTTTTACAGAAACTATAAACCAGACTGGCTCGAGAAGAAAACCAGCTAAGGAAGGGATATGGAGCACCCAAGTTCATTACCTCCCTGATGATTTTTCTCAGTCCACAACCACACACATTTACAACACAGTCTAAACTGTCTGAACTTCCACAGTGATAAACATCCTTGTGCTTTTTCTGTGTACTGCATGGATAGTGGGCAAGCTGCCACATTACCACCATAAACCAGAGCCCATTCCTTGGAATTACTCTCCTATGGATTGCCTCACTGTTAGCAAAAGATGGAACCAGGAATGGAAGCAGTGATCATGTTTTTAATTGCCTGAGCTCAGAAGCACAACTGTGGCTATCTCTGGGAAGACGAGAAGTCACACTAAGCTATTAAAAGCTCCCTAAGTGGTATTAAGATGAATATTCTGACAAAGACTGATTTTCTCCAATGCATTTCCCTAATGCACACACTGGCCGCAGAAGAGGCAGTCAGGGCAGTGTGTTGTGCTCTCCCACTAAATCCTGCCAGAGCCATTCCAAGGTGCACAGGTCTGATCCTGATAATTGTGACTGTAAGCTGCTCATCCAGCCTCCTATTTCTGACAAGTTTGTGCACATTGTGATGAACAGGTCCTGTGCTGGGACAAAGCTCACTTACATGGAAGTAAATCCTGAGGGTATGGACAGTGCTTGTGTTTGTCATTTAAGGCCATAATCAAGGGATACAACACTCAAGTACAAATATAAAGGAATCCCTTTCTTTCCTCATCCCCACCCTACCCCAGATCTCACACAATGGAGAGAATTGCACCTCGATATTTGAAAGATAATGTGCTGAAGGTCTTGGAGTATACGGGCAGACAAAGCTGAAAAATTAAAACACTTATCCTGGGCAAGGTGTCACAGAGCTCTACCCTTTACATTACTGTCAATTTAAACAAAGGCATGTGAATCCTCTAAATTAAAAGAGAGCTTCCAATCCACAACTTGGGTGGACTGAGTATTTTGCTGTAGTTATAATGCCTGCCTTTTAAAAAGGAGATACAAGCATACAAAAAGACCCAGACAACTTCCTGAATACTCAAAATTAGTGCCCAGGTAAATTCTTCTCTTAGGCACAGCTTTAAACATACCACCAGCCAGAGGGAAAATAACAACTGACAGAGAAGGAGGAAACACAACTGAGGTTTTCAATGCTAACACCTTTCTGTACCAGCCTTTTGCAAGCCTTCCATTTCAAACTCAGATTTACTCTTTGGAGAGTGGGTGGCAAACTGTGATCTGAGTTTTGTAATTATGCACAACATATGCAAGAGGCTCTTCTACTGAGAAAAGCATGCCTGACAGACCAGCTTTCTGTCTCTGGGCAGTTTTGCTGGTTTTCACTAACAGCATCACAGAAAACAGTTCCTCTCCCCCAGGTTCTTATCTGGGGGAAGGAAGAAATCCCTGCAGCACACAGTGCATTAGTATCCTTTAAATTACTTGGAGGATCTTTTTCTGTTAGAGATATTTATAAGCCATCATCCTTTGCCAAAGCCAGGCTGCTTATTATTCCTCTGGGCTGTACTTACCCACCAAGGCCAAGTACTGGGGTGGGGGAAGAGCAGAGGTCTTTCTCAACTCCTCCAGTAATTTCACAAGATTGACAGCATGACATCCACCTATACCAGTTATTCCACCTTATGTTCTCAACAGGTCAAAGTAAGTTTCTAATTCCTCACTAAAATAACTCTGAAAATATACTTTTAAGTATTGAAAAGTAACATTCACAGGCAGCTACATTTCAGTTCTCCACTGAAGTCATATCCCTGAGATTTACCTAGGTGTTCAAGAAAGTCAATGAACACCACATCTTACTCTGTCAGTAGTGTGGAAGTGAGCAGTGATGGATGGGAAGCCATATGTATCCATGTGGTTTTGCAGCAGCATTTGAACTACTTCTGTAATTTTTTTAATGAACATTTTTTAATGTTTGAGGTTTTTTAAATGAAAAAAAAAACAAAAACAAAAATAAAATTTACCTATCAGCTTCCATGCACTGAAAGATATGCAGAGGAGACTCACAGAATTAGCAAAGAATCTCAAATTTGAGCATGAAGTTACCTAGTTTGCTACAAAAAAAAAGGACTCTGCAGTGGTAAAATCCTTTTTCCACATTAGCCATCACTATCAGCCCTTCATTAATGCTGCACAGAAAAAACAGCAGCTCTAAATACACTCTAAATACAAATGCTCATTTTGCATCTAAAATATCTGTGGCTTTCTCCCCCCCCCAAGATGACTCTGAGATGAAACAGTATCAGTTATTCATCTGCAGTATCCAGGAGTCCCTTCTAGATATACTTACTGGTGCCTTCTTGTCAATAGGCTTTATAACAAACTTCTTGTCATTGAAAGAGATGTTTCTGATTTCGCTCCAGGGGAACCCTATCTTCGGGGTTAGCCTGGAAAGAAGAAAAACTTGTTTTAAGAGATGATGCAATAAGCATTTTTCCCCCATAGTGCTTCCAACACACAAACTTGGTGAAATGCAATGCTTCACAATGTTTTCCCAACAGAGAGAAGACAGTAATTAAATCAGATTACCACAGGGAATAGGAAAAGAAGCCCAATAACCTATCTTACTGAGTCTCTGCTCATTTTCATCAGCCTTTGGCTGACCTTTGGCTATGTAAAAGGGATGGCCTCTACTGAAGCCACACATTCAGCTGCTTTTAAGCTTGTTTCTTTTAATTCTGGGCCCAAAATCCACAGCAAGCAGACTTTATGTGCAGTGCTACCCTGCACAGGCCTCTCACACATCATGGGAGGCATAAGCCAAAGAGACTGAGCTGCTCCCCACACCTTACAGCACCCACAGGCAAACCTACTCTGCTGTGCTACAGCTAGCCCAGTCACCTCCATGCTGCCTTCACTGTGAAGTGCTGTACAGGCACCATTCGTAGGAGAAAATTTATTTCTTTTGTTTCACAGAATGGGTCAGGTTGGAAGGGACCACAGTGGTCATGTGGTCCAAACTCCCTGCTCAAGCAGGGTCACCCCAGAGCACATGGCACAGGATTGCATCCTGAATAGCTCCAGTCAGGGAGCCTCCACAGCCTCTCTGGGCAATCTGTTCCAGTGCATGGTCACCTGCACAGAAAAGTTCTTCCTCACATTCAGGTGGAACTTCCTGTGCAACAGTGTCTTCTCCTTGCCCCTTGTCCCACTGCTCAGAACCACTGAGAGGAGCCTGGCTCCATCCTCTTGACACCCTCCCTCCAGACATCTCCTCCCCTAGATTACAGGCAAGGTTAGTAACAAAGGGCCCTGTTCTTTCCTTCCATACAAACTGTTCTTTCAGCCCACCCCATGAGTCACCAAGCAGAACTTTACTCGCTGGTCATGCCATGAGCTCTGCCACGTGGCTCCCCGCTATTGAAAAGCTCCCCTATGAAGCAAGGGGCAAAATTCAGACTCCCAGCTCCTCCTCACTGATGCAGAGACCGGGTCTGTTGATTTGCTTGAAATTTTTCTCTATGACTCACTAAATATTTGAGATTTTCTTGTGCCTTAATTTCTCCAGACTCTTGCATATAAAAAGCATCCAGTTTGTCATGAGATCAAATGTTTCTGAGCCATTCCAATACTTCACCTTCACACACCTGATCAGCTCTGTAGCAAGTTCTAACATTGCAAGGACTTGTGCATTTGACTATAGTAAGGTCCTTTAATTACCCCAACCAAATATTTTATTTTTATATTTAATATCACATTATTATGCCTTTATTCTTCTCTTACCAAGGGAGGGTATATTCTCTAGAGATAGTTGTTAATGATTAAGAATTGTGTCTTATATAAAAAATAATACCAACAAGCAATCTTCTTGTTATTTTCTAACCCCTCCAATGTTTGTGTCTCTGTCACAATTATTCTCGCAAACGATTTGAAGGCACCAGTTTTTAATGTTTAGCACTTACAGAAAAGTCTACCATCACAGTGGGCCACTCAAATTCTGTAAGAATTCTATGGAGCACATTGATTAAAGAAAAAAAGAGCAATTTTGGGAGGAATTTCACTCATTGTCAAAGAGATGGAAAGCTACTACATCAAAAGATTTTGCTGGTCCGAGCACAAAAACCCCCCTTGCTTCACTTAAATTCAGACATCAAGAACAAAATTCACCCTCTTCAGAACTTTCCACTCCCTAACCTCTAACTCAACTGCAAGATTATGCAACAGTGTGTGTGTAACATTAAGAACTGTAAAGAAAATTATTTGATTAGACTAAGATTAACTAATTACTCCAGCCTCCATCACATTAGTACAAGTGCTTAAATCCTAGATAATACAGTATGACAGACAACTAAAATAATTCACTCATTAGTAAGTTCTACTGCAGATTCTTCCCTTTAATGAAGGAAAATAAAAAGCTTGAATAGACCGAGAAACAGGACATTGACATGCACTGCAGTATAGAGGCTCACACACCTACAGCACAGCTTCATTTTCCTCATGTTAAACCTCAACAATGAAATCTCTGCTTCTTCACCTTTGCCCTCAGTCCCCAAACTTTGCACCTACAAACCAAAGGTGCTATACACATTACCATTTTTCTAGTCCCCATATCTACTGGAAAGACTTAATTATATAGTGGCAAGAGTTACAGCAGAAATAAGCAGTTTATTCCAGCACTGTATTTGTTTTGCAAATGCTCTCGATAGGTCTTTACAGTCAATGGCTACACTCTGCTTCTGCAGCTCGAAAAACCTGTTTGTGTGACCATGGTTACATGGCAAGACCAGTCATTCAAGAAGTATTACATGAGCGAAACTACTTTTCTTTCAAGTGACACTCCTTGTTTTCTGGGTGACAGCACATATTAGCATTGCAGAAAAGACTGCCTTTCTCTTTGCCTTATCAACAGAAGATCCAGAGAGTTCCAATTAATATTTGGGTTGCATTCAAAGCTTTTTGGAGGCAAAGACGTAGAACAGGTGAAATCCCTTCGGTATTTCAGTGATAGTCTGTTAGAGATTAGTGACATGAAACAAAGATTTGAAACATCAGGGAGAGGAAAAGAAAGCAGTCTAGACAGCAATGTTCCATCTAAAAAAATATCTATTTTAACCCCCTTCAATCCTTCAGTTGCAGAGTATTAGAAGAGACTAGCAGGCTTAGACACAGCTGTTCTCACCTTCTTATTATGTTTATTTATAGATGTAGTCTATCATTTCCCACCTACTATCCAATTAATAATGGCTCTGCTTTTACCAGAAGGGCTGATTAAAACTGTGTGTACCTCAGCAAGCCCTCATTTCATTCCTCGTTCACAGTAACTATATAGGTTAGCCTCTCCCTGGGCTCTGGGTGTCACCCAGCTTTGCTTTTGTGTCCACCCCATAATCTGCCTTTTTCAGAACTGGGCAGCTGCACACACATCCATCATTAACTTCAGGATAGGAGTGTCCTTAACACTGCAGATACCTTAGCATAGCCAGGTTCTCATGTGGTGGCCACTGATGGCAAACCTGGCGACCTGACTCAAGGAAAAGCCTGGTAAACTCCTCAGTTCAGGATTCAGCTCCAGCACTGTGCATGATTATGAAGATGGCACTGTACAATTGACGATGTACGCTCTTTATACAGCAGGTAGCGTTAGGTCAGGAAAGATATGAAAGCACAAGTGATGTGAAAGCCCATTTCCTAGCTTCACCTACTGATCCAAAATTGGAACACAAGCATTCCTGTAAACGAGAAATGTCCCATACCAGCCCTTTTTGGAAGACCAGAGGTAAAAACCAAAGCCTTACTTATCATCCTTTTCATAGATGTTGAGCCCCAAGGCATCAACCCCCAACCACAGGTCAGTTCCTTTCTTGTTCTTGATTTCAAAGTAGTTGATTCCATACATCTCCAGGTCTTGGGCAATCTTCAGGTATTCCAGCATGGCATTCTCTCTGATTGAGACAAGAAAAAGTCAGATAAATGAGGAAACAACATCAACTCTATCTCATAAAGCACAAACACCTCAGAAGAAAATAATAATTTTTCATATACCTCACCTCAAACACAGAAGTTAAAACTGAACATTCACCATTTAGGATTTACTTTAGAAGTTATCATATCACATCTACGAGCACACACAGAGAATATTCCCATCTACTAACCCCTAGTACTTCCAGACAGAAAATCAGCAACATTCACTTTCTCAGCATTCATCCTTGTGTCAGGGTACAGTGAGTAGGAAAGGTATAGGATCTGAGCTTTCCCCATCTGTCAATGCAAATGCTTCAATGACTGTACAGGTCATTGAAAAGGTTTGATGTACACCTTTACTCTTTTTCCCACTCAAGGCATTACTAATACAACATGCACAGGTCCAAGATCTTCACAAAGCCACATTGTTCTCAGCACCAGTACAAACTATACTTCTGTACTTTACCATGTGATTCAATACTGAACTAAAGAATACGCACCAGGAGTAGACTCACACAGGCAACTCAAGAGTCTAAACCACAGACTAACAAAACCATGCTGTAGAAATACAAACTTAAGGTAATCAAAAAAGCAGCAGGGTGACCAGCCCAAGGACCAACACAAAACACTCACTTGAGCATTCCACTGTGCTCAGCATGCCACACCTGGATCCGTTCTTCCCATTGCTCTCTGGAGAGTTTATGCTGGTCCATCACCCTACACCAGGAAACAGATATCAAGATTAGGTGCTCTGCAGTATCCACTGATTGGTGATCTTTGCTTTAGTCTTCCTCTCACCCTGGTGGAAGCCTTACTGTAGCCAAAAGGAAAACCCTACTCAGCCCAAAGATGTTGTCTGTGAAGCAGAGCAATTCAGAATGAGCAATAACCCACTCCAAAGCCTTTCTGGTCACTGACCAGACACATGAGAGGTATAAGCAAAACACTGCAAACAAATCACACACATACTGTAGACACCAGAGGATTAAGCAAAGCAAAAATTGGTGCAATCCCTGGAATCAGATATTTCTGCAGTGTCATCAGGAGGGGTAAACAGAAGCCATTGGTCTGATAACATCCACTAATCCTGTGTGGGGATGGACTGTGTAGCCACAAGACCTGCTTTCCACATACAAGTTTTTTAGGACTGTACATTAGATTAAGGACACACAATCCAACCTTCTTCAAGAATGACAAGTTCTTGACTTAATGCTGCTCTTTTCTTCTTAAAGAGGAGACATTCATACTGCCACAGTTACCAGCATGGCAGCAGTGTTTAAGAAATAAAAGCTGAATACAAAACTATACTTCCTCTCTAACCAACCCAAGGAGAAGCAAAAACATACTCAAACACGACAGGTAGAAATAAAATAAGGGAAAAACCCAATTATATACAATTCAATTTAAAAAACCCAAATGTGCTTTCAAATGAAACTCTTTGCATTTAACTAGGATTCAAATTAAAAAATAAAAAAAGAGAGACTGTGTCAGTCAATTCCTTCACCTTTGGGGGATCAGACGCTCTGAATTGAGGTATCCAGGCTTGTGCACCTCTTTGTTGTAATCTCCAAATTTGGCCTGCACAGCATAGGAGCCAAGAAGTACTGCTGTTTCAGGAGGACAGTAGATCTCATCACTGAGGATCCCTTCCTTCACCTGCAGGAAGAACAGCTTCTGCGTGATGTCCTGAATCAGCTCCTCAGACACATCCTCAGGGAAGAACTTGGCACGGAATCTGAACTGGAGGGGATTCTCCTTTCTGATTTCTTGAGCAGAAACCTGAGGACAGAGGTGACACCACAACTGAGCAGGTGGGTTTTTTGCAAACAGTAGAATATATTGCTTTTACACAGAAAAAAGAATTTGGGGCATTTGTCTTAAGAGGTGAGTGACTGGCAACTCCTTAGCGAAATCCCTTAATTCTGGCTGCTCACTGGTAGGAGAGAACATGGGGGAGATGCATGATGTTTTCTGACTAAGCCACTTAAATCCTGTCTGTGCAGTAAACACTGGTCACTGGAGAATGATTTGCTGTGCTGTATCAGACTGCAACCCCCCCCAGTACCGTGTGTTTGACAGAGAACAGCCCCCTGACATTAAACAGGTGTGCCACTGACTGCCCCATCAAGAAAAGCAGTTCATGCCCTCATAAGAGCTGGGAATACACAAACAGGAGCACATCAGAGGTGTCAGCACTTGACTGCCCTGCCTGAAAATGTCTCTTTTCCAATTAGCACACAACTAATCCTGCACAGGCAGGGCCTAAACCTATCGTCAGCTAAGGTGCTCCTCCAGCCACAGAAAGCACAGCTTCTTCCCGCACAACAAAGTACAGCATCAAGGTGCTGCTGCACATCTGGCAAATGCTTCCTGCAACTCAGAGTGTGAAAGGGCAGACTTCTGCCATCCTCACCCATGGAGACCACAGTGTTATCTCTAAAACAATCCTGGAATTATGAAAATTAGGGCACAACGAACAGCAGGCACAGGTGCATAAATTTGCAGCCAACAACACCTCAGGAATCATACAATTTAACCTTTGGCCAGCAATTACCCCAAAGTCTGTTACCTTTTTATCAAGCTTCAGCCAAGTCTGGAATCCTTTGTTGTCCACGTACTGAAGACCAAAGTACCACACTTCTCGCAAACCTATGGTTTTAACCACCTGCAACAAAAAGGTAAAAAAGAAAAAACTGTTGCAGGTAAAACTTCATATGAGGTCCACGTATCCTTTCAAGTTCCGTATCACCTGTGATGGGTGCAGGCAACAGCCTAAACCTACTCATTTGGCATCTCTTAATTTCACCTTGTTGACAAAGATACACAGCTGCCATTGTAGATGACTATGACAGCACAGGTTAAGATACTCGTCCCACCCAGTTTCTAGAAGATGATGATCTTGGGGAAAGCAGGTGAGACAAACAGCAAGTGACAGGCCACCAACTGCTAGACTGATACACTGGCAGCAGGTGGGGCTTCTGCTTGCTTTTATCTACTGACCCATCTTAAAAGTGTACTTAGTGAAGCAGACAAATTATGTCACAAAGTTTTTGGTGGGATGGTCTCTAATGGTGTTAGTACTAATTACAACTAGTTAGCAATACTAATGGCCCAAGTGACCTTGTCTGCCAGCCACCAGAGACTACTCCTAGAGGAAGCAATTGAGAGGTGCTTCATACGCTGCTGTGAGGCTCTGAGAATTACAACCGAGTGCAAGTATTCTCAGTCAAGGTTATTTTTTTAAACTCCCCAAAAGGCTGAGTTTATGAAGGACAAAAATACATCAATGCCACCACATTAGGACAAGTTTCATTTCATATATTGTAAATACTAAGCAGCTGAAAGACACAGGAACACCATCCATTGGCTGGATGGCACACTTACTAGTAAAGCAGTCCTGTTTGAACATGTTACTTTTCCTTAGTGGAGGACAGAGCGAACAAGCCCCTGACCTTCACCTACTCTTGACAGCTTGTTCTTATAGCCAAGTGCTTGGCTGCCAGCTCATCTTCCTGTAAAACTGTGCTCTCAACACAGCCAAAATCTGCAAAGACCTACTATGTATATAGCTGGACCACTTCCATGATGTTATTTGCAGAGTAGCCCCTCAAAAAGTGACGTAGGCATTGCTACAGGGAGCCCAACTAAGTGGAAGGCAAGAAGTTTTTGAAACCACATTGCGAGTTAGATCCTCAGTTGAGGACTTAGACTTGCTGAAGCACATGTAACTACACATTCTCAAGTCTGTCACACTCGCCCTGTCTCACCTCCACATTTATGGTATTGCTGGAGACACTCTGGCTGGAGAGCAGACTTGAGAGAAACAATGTCATGCCAATTAAATCTAACTAGAGTTTATCAAAAAGACAATAAAACCCACCAAAATGATCAAACAAAAAACCCCAAACCTCATGTCCTTTAAAAGAAGAGCTGGGGTCTGAAAATAATGCAGCTTTTACTTCACTAAATTCCTTTTTCCTCCTCCCTCAAAGTGGCTTGTTTCATCATGGAAGAGACAAGTTTTCTGCCAGTATTTTTGACAAGTTTTCTAGATGCATTTTTATGAAGTCTGTCAGAAAACCAGGGGTATGTTGAGCTTGGTACTTCCGGTTGCACAAAGGAGTGTTGCAATTTTGTTAAAATAAGAAGTTGCATAAATCATGCAGTTTTCAATCTCTGAATGTCTCTTACAAGAGAAAAAGTACACTTCCTATGAATAGAGTTAGAAAGCTTGCAGAAATAATGCCCCTCAAGTTCTTCCCAATAACTAAAAGCAAGGAAGGAGAAAGTATTAACCTAAACTTCATAATTTGACTGTTTGAGTTTCAATACAAAGAACGTTTTATCCTGTACTGGGAAATGCTCTGTAAACTTCCTCCATGGTAAAACAAGGAAGAAATAAGAAACAAGGCATTATATACAAGATGAGAGACACCTCCTCTGCTTCCTCAAATGCATGAAGCAGCAAATCTTGAGTCTGCCCATTCCATCTAGTTATGCATTCACTTCCAGAAAATGGCAGTTGCACTCTCCTTCATTTGAATTTCTTTTACTCATGGTCAGGAGGGCATATGACTACCTGGGAGATTCTCCAGCCAGCTGCAGAGCACACTGCATTGATTCTTGGGACACCTCAGACCTCACTGCAGCATAAACTCGGCACAGGACTGGCTTGAGTGGAGCAGAACTTAATATTCGCAAGTTTCCACTATTTTCCCTCTCCTGTAAAAGGAGCTGTAATACACCTTACATGCAGGGCACAGTCATGCTAGCAAAGCCTAAAATATAAGGGCCTTGCCAGAGTAGCTCTGCTAGCTGACAACCAGGCCAAGAAATCACCTTGTAGTTTTTAAAAATAGCTTGCTTCTTCAAAACCCCCACAATGGTTCTGCAGTTCCAGTTGGGCCACTCCCTATACCTGTGAAAACCTGTTGCCTCCACAGGCTTTATCTGAATGTAAACTCCACCCGAGATAAGGGCCTAGTGAAAGGCTTGCTCAACAGAACTGAAGAGAGAATGTATGGTCTTCACCTTTTCTGGTTTTGTGCTGCACAATTCTACCTCAGCCTTCCCTTGATATGCAGAAGCACACCCCAAGAAGGTATGAAATATGGATAAGGATCTCCAAACACAGGTTTTAAACCCATGCCACTGGATATAAGGAGCACATCTCTGTAGGAGTAGGTCTATCCCAGTTGTGCACTAAGCGCTGCAATAAGCATTCTTCAGAAATCCCAAAGTACCAAGATAGCAAGCTAAAATAGAAATATCTTGAATCTGAAACATTCTGCCTTTTCCATGTTCTCAGGATTTTGAACTCCTCAGCTGAAAGCAAAGTAGCTTCTCTTCTGCCAGAGAGATGACCCTGATTCTGAACAGATGTAAACATCACTTAATATATATGGAGAAGGGAAGTACTTGTTGAATGCTTGTCATAAGGACATACTTACAGTCTAATCTAAAGCACTGCTTTTAAAAACCTGGCTTTTAGTAATTTGGATTTTTGTACTGTCAGAGATAAAATCCAATTTCTCTGTTTTGGATTAAAATGAAAGGGCTGGGGGAAGAAGTTACTCTGATGCCATGGTGATCAGCATGAATAGAATCATAGAATGGCCTGGGTTGGAAGGGACCTTAAAGATCATCTAGTTTCACCCCCCTGACATGCACAGGGTCACCTTCCACTAGACCAGATTGCTCAGAGTTCCATTCAAGCAGGCCTTGAACACTCCCAAGGATGGGGCATTCACAGCTTCTCTGGGCAACCTGTTCCAGTGCCTCACCAACATCACAGTAAAGAATTTCTTCCTTATATCTAATCTAAACCTGCTTCTTTCAGTTTGAATCTATTCCCCCTTGCCCTGTCACTACATGCCCTTGTAAAAAGTCTCTTTCCAACTATTTGAGGGTTCCTTTCAGCTACTGGAAGGCTGCAGTTAGGTCGCCCCAAAGCCTTCACTTCTCCAGGCTGAATAATCCCAGTTCTCAACCTTTCCTCATAAGAGAGGTGATCCATCTCCCTAATCAACTTGGTGACTCTCCTCTGGAAGATCAAACAGCAGGTACTGGTTCCATAAAAATGCAGGGATTTTTTTTGTTTGTTTGTTGTTTGTTTTTGGGTTTTTTTGAGTTCCATGGCAGTAAGAAATTTTTTCTGCTAAAATCTAGGCCTTGCTTCAGTTTTATAACAGCAAGCTACTTAAGTCAATAATAACGAAGTTTCACAAATAGCACACAGTTTGTTTTAGTTGTCTTTATCTGACCTTTGCAGGTCCATCTTCAAACAGACCTGTATATTGTTAAAGCAGTAACAGGAAGGATAACAATAAGGGAGAAAAGTCTTGGCCACTCAAGACCTCCACTTCCCTGGGAATCCCTGAAGGCAGGCTGCACTAATCTCTGCTCTGTCCTGCCGCACAGGGGCTTCTCACAAGGCATGTTGCCTGTAAATGCTGCACAGAGATCACAGACTTGTCTGGTTTTCCAGTATTTTGACAAACTCAAACACCTGTGGCAAGTGCTTCCTTGAATCCAGCATTTGAATGAATGCTGCCCTGCCAACGCCCTCATCAGCCACCTGAAGACTTGATTCTGGAGAGTTTTATGCACAAGAGCAACATTTCAACCTTAGAAGTTAATAACTATATAAGAGCTAAGTAGTATTTCAAAGCAAGAGGTACATTTCTACATGCTACCTATGCTGTCTAAATATTTTAGATCCCTTGTGACAGTTCATTGTCCAACATGCTAGGAAGACAGGCTTCACTGGAACATACCATACCTGCAAGGGTTTTTGCTTTTTTCTTTTACTGTGATGGAATTTAGAGATCTTAGTTCAGACTGGAGCCGTTTGATTAGGAGGTAGAGAGAAGAAAGATAGGTTTGGAATCCAGTCTTAAGAAAACACTATAGTCCAAAACATACTCCAAAATTAAACAAGAGCCCACACCAATCCTTTACTGACCTGGTCAAACAGCTGTTTGCCTGTAGTGTTCGGCTGGATGGCAAACTCCAGCTCTGCATCCATAGTAACAACTCGAACATTGATCTAAGGGAAAAAAAAAACCAAAAAGCATTGTTTAAGATGTATTGAAAGTTATTTCTAGGTGTTAACACAGTACTTAGTGTGCAAAAGTCTCCACGCTTTGATGCACTCCCGTAACCTCTATAATAAACACACTTAAGCCTCAATTAGAATCATGTTATCACACCAGCAAACTTAATTGGGGCACTCATTCTGCTGTTTTAACCAAATTGCTACACAGGTTTTCCTACTCAACACAGGACTGGACAGATCTTCTGGTTCAACAGGAGGGTATTTTAGACCTGACCCTTTCCAGGCCTAAACCCTCTTGGACTAAGAGCTACTGTGAGAGCACAGTATAGCTGCCTGCAGGCCATCCCTTGGATTACGGAAGGCCCTAATGACTAAATTAAATTTAAGACTTATAATTTAACTTCCATTTATATTAGAGCTAGAATTAATCTGAGGTTTTAAAGGCAAAAGGCTGCAGATTATTCTTATAAAGCAATCAGCATTAAGCTGATAAACATTCATTCTTTGCCTCATAACAACCTACTCAGCACATAAAAACAGCAGTAACAGGTACTGAATGATACTACAGGGCAGGAGTTCAATAAGCTCTTGATGTCAGTGAAGAAACAACACAACTAGATTTACTGCAATGGCACTAGACTCTCGCAAGAGAGAAGTTACTTCTGAATGCAGAAGGCAAGAGTGTTTAATGACTAGAAAAAGTCTATTAGCAGTTAATCAGGATGCAAAAGCATCCCTAATCTTGCAGGGAATGGCATAAGGACTGGTAAAACGGCAAACTGGGAAAGGATTATCTCCAACTGTTCTTATACAGCTTGCATTATACTACTTCTCAAAAAACCAAACAATCCCAGAACAAATCTAAAATACCCAAACATGTATCACTGTGTAGTATGGTTACGCTAACAACTAGCTTTTTAGCTCTGTATTTTAAAGAAAATGAACAAAAAAGCAGACATGTAAACACAAGGCCAGACAACATGTAAGGAGGAGGCAGATGAGATTTCGTGACAATTTCCCAACAATTTGTAAATGCCACATTACAGAAAGCCAAGGCTAAGAGACCAGGAGAACCTGGCACACATCCGAAAAAGTGAGAAGTAAAAGAGGCAGGAGGGGAATAGAATCACTCACTACAAAGCTTTGGCCTTTAGCAGTTCCCAGCAACTTAATTATGTATGTTCAAACTCTAGAATAAATGTCAGGTGTAACAATACTACAATTAACACAGACTTGTGAAAAAACCAAGTTGCTTCAGCTAGTTTTAGTATATTACGAAGCTTTGCACTCCTTTTTCAGTGAGACACTGAACGTTTAACCAACCTTCTTCAGTTCAGTAGTGGATCTGGCAATGCTAGGTTAATGGCTGTACTTGATCTTACAGATATTTTCCAAACAAAATTATTCCGTGAAGACATCAAGTATTTTTATAGAGTTGTTTCTTTTCTTCTGTTCCCACATGACAGAGGACCCTCCCAAAGAAAGATCACTGAAGGCAGTTTACAAGGACTCCAGAACTGACTCAGAGAAGATGACTTAGTGATGCCACTTTCAAGCTGTGTTTTTAAAGCACTGTCCTTTAAATTAGGACTATCAAAAAAAAAAAAATCTCTAAATACAAGATGGAAGAACAAGCAAGAAGGTAAAAAGGAGTTCTTGCAAAACCTAACTGTAGCCTTTGGGATCATAACAGAGCACAGAATTATGCTTAAGGTTTTCCTCCCGTGCCTTAAGAACCAAAGGTTCCCCAAGAAATATTTCCAGTGTAGGAAGGGAGGGGAAGTTCAGATATCAAATTCTCTGAAACAGCAAGTCTGCAATTCAAAGATGTGACCTTAAAAAACACCTGTTGCTTAATCCCTCTCAACAATAAATCCCTAATCATATTCTAATCCCTCTCTACCCACTTCAAGAAAACATATGCTCATCATCTTCAGGTTTGTGCTGTGGAAGTTATTTGCACTTCTGGCTGAAACACCACAGAAGTGTAAAATAATTATCACTTTACAAGCTAAAGAACTTAAAAGGAGCTGCTTCTTACTCCTAGTCCTGTTTTACTATAACCATCAACGACTGTAGGATCAGCCACATAAGTAAGCTATTTAGTGCTAAAGCCATTTAGCTGCTACATATTTTAAGCATTATTTTAGCATTAAGACCAAAAATTGTAGTAATCTGCTTTTCCACTTCAATCATTTAAAGCCAGAAGCATGCAGGACTACTTGGTTATCCAAAAAGCTTTCAAGGACACTTGGAGCCTGCAGTAAAGGTTAATTTCTGTGTTCTTTAAGGGCTGCAAAACCATCAGGACAAAGAGAAATTACCCTGATGTGCCCAGACAAACTGCCAGCCACATGACTGGCAGAGCAAGAAGAGACAGGGACTTCTGTCCCTTCAATGAGTTGATGACTGCTTGGGAATATCCTTTGAGTCTCCTTCCTGCCCTATTAAGCCCTCCTGCTTCTCATCACCAAACCCTAGTCTTGACTTCAAGAACATAGTGGTTTTAACAGTGTTTCTAAATGGATGTCCTACAACCACTCCATACAAGCTTTTAGCCACAAAAAAACTCGTAGTAAAGCATCAAACAGAGCATAATCCACATGAAACCCTGGTTTAGACAGCCTGAAGAAACCTTGATGCCTGTCCCACTGAGAGTCGATCAGTTTGGCACTCAGCTCAGAGCAGGTGGAACTCCCCATGGCGCCAAGATGATTAAATCAACACCCAAGGTGCTAACCGATTCAAGTATTGTTGGGGAGGAAAACAGCAAACAACTCAAACTAATTTCCATGAGCAACAAAAAGAGGAAGGCACAGTTAGGACAGCTTTCACAAGTGAAGTCCTGCACACCCTGTCTAGGCAAGGTATGTCCTTTGTAAAATCCTACCAAAACCTGGCAGAAATCCAGGACAACGTTGAAGGCATAACCAAAAGGAAAACAGCTTTTCATTTTTAAGAGCACAAGGGTGTGGAGGGAAGAGAACCGCACATGGCTGTTATACATGAAACAAGGGTTACATTAAAAAAATGTGCATTTGTGCATAAAGCATGCTAAAAATCCTGGACAGTAAGATGTGACTTTTTTCTTGATCAGCCAATGTCATAACACTTTATTATTCTGGGGGTTGAAAATAGATTTTATTTAAGGTTCCTTCCAACCTTAAATATTCAATAATTCTACTTTTATGTCTGAGGCTAACATACTTAAAATGACAAATAGGGCCTTTAAGATTTGCTTGTGCATACAAAAACATTACAGAACACAAGTTTTTCCTCTTCCCCTATCTTAGGATGGATAAAATTGCCAATAAATTTGATCCAGAAGGGAAAAAGCAATGCCATTTACATTAAAAGGAAAAACTCTCCATTAAGCTGAAGAACTTAGTACACTGAAAGACTGAACACCAGTTCCATGACTTTCATACTAGGCTGTAACATGTTAGCTACCTTACCAACTTGAACAAGAGAATAGAAGATGAAGGCCAGAGCTAGAGAGAACTTCAGAGTTTAAAAGGTTGTAACACTATAGAAAGCAATGGTAGTTAGAATGGAATCTTCTGTGCTTTAGCAATGCCCTTAAGTCATGCATTTATTCTTTTGTTGCAGCTGAAACAGCATCTTTTCTAATGCTAAGTCAGTAGATCAATCTGTGGGGCAGGTGCAGCCTTTCGAAGTCCATGCACATCAGTAGAGTAAATTGAAGTGCCATTTGAAAAACATTCAGAAAACACTCTCTAAAGGACGCAACACAGTGCCAACCAGCTGAGTGGCACATCTCTGTGGAAGAGTCAAGACCTAGATAGGAACCCAAGCAGACATCGCCTCTTCCACCCCATCCTCTCACAAACACCCAGTTTTCAGGTGTGTTGGACACTACGAATGCACAGCTGTAGTTTTTTCTAACATCGGATTCTTGAGCGCCTTGGTGCAGAACCAGTCTCTGTTTGCAGGCAACACGGTATCCTTGAAGTTAACCATCCCTCTGCTGATACTGCAGCTCCACTGAAAAACATCCCACACTAAAGGGAAAAGGGCAGGGAGAACAGGGAAAAAACAAACCCACAGCTCTCAGACACACTATGCTATTGTGAATGTTTTGCACCCTAATGCATGTAATCTAATAGTTCACTTGCATAATAAAATAGTTCAGTGAAACCATGAAGTTGTGCAAGTCATTTAAATAAGACCATACAATTTATTTTCAGTGAATACATAAGATAAAGGGCACTAAATACCAACTTTTACCCATTAACACAGGACAAACCGGTACTTAACTGTATCACTTATCATTATCATTAGGCAGGTCTAAATGCCTTAGACAATGCTCAGGAATGTTTTCTTCCTCTTTCCAAGGAAGAAGAAAGACCAGAGTCTCCTAAACAGCAGGTTTCCAGGCGCGGTATCTTTCCAAGTGGTGACAATTGGCAGTGCAGAACAGATAGACATGGCTTGTTTCTTCAGTCTCTGGGTGTCTGGAAATCCCAGGAGTCACTGGTACATTTAAGCAAATCAGCCACATTTTGAAGTGCTGTACTGCACAGCACATTCTATGAAAAACAGTGTGCAGAGCTGTTAAGCCTTCTTGCACACACACAGACTCTATGGATATGCACTTACTTGTGCTGAAGGAATACAGAATTCTTAACAGGGAGGAAACAGTGGTATTAATAATAGTATTAAGAAAGTAGTAGCATTAATCCTCACTTCTGCAGGTCTACTCTTTCACCAAGCGAGCAGCAACTACTAATGGAATAAATAATGGGCAAGCTTCTTGGCCTGGGCTGTAATGCATCTGGCAAGGACAAAGTAATCTCATTTTGACCTTAGCAACCAGAGCTGTTCAGAGACGCATGTAGTGATTAAGTATCTGGCAATAGGAAAAACAACTTCATGTAGTAGCATCAGAAAGGCACTAAAACTGCCCTCTATTCTTCCACATTCCACTCAGTAGTGTTCACTGGTTTCAGGTCCAACAACAACAGGAGTAACTGTTGTCCCAGCTCCTGGAAACTGTTATAGGAAAATTTTCAACTTCCACAAGGGGAAAAAATCCTAGCTGTTTCAGAGCTAATCTGCTAACACTTCAGCATCTGCTTTCCTCTGTCCTCCACAAGTTACTTAAGTCAACAGGTAATGGTTCAGAGACTGTGCAGAGAAGACAACTCTGAGAAGGTAAGTAAACAAAAAACACAGAAGCAACTGCAGAAATATTAGTTCAATTTATGATATACTTCTTAAGAATTTATGAACACCAGCATATCAAGAACACAACATCTGGAGAGAATTCTCTTTCTTCTCTGACAGAACAACCTGTGTGATGGATCAAATCAGGTCAAATAACATATCTGATGTGGTGCCATACAATATGGACTAGGCATACAACAAATCTGGGCCATGTGAAATTACAACCAAATGACAAGTTGTGTACCTATATTCTCCATAGCTTCATTCAGAGCAGGAGACAAATGTTATGAATATCAAGCAAATGATCAATTCCATTCATTGCTGCAGGATTACCAAAACACAGCTTCCCTCCCAGCTGGGCTCAGCACCTTCATCTTGCTGCAACTACTGCAGGGACACATATTCTGACCTTCTCCTGTCAAGCCAAGGTCTTGAAAAGGGGATGCGAGTGTGGTAGGATTGAGGGAATAAGAAAACAAAGTTTTCTCAAAATCCCTGGAAGATGGAGTGCACTTGCAAGATCATGAACAACACCTAGTCAAGAAGAAGTAAGTCTTTTGGGAGGACAGGGCTGGAATTCAAAGATGTTGGCAGGTCTGAAAAATAGCTACAAGTGTTACACTTGGAGAGGTGAGAACAGACAAGAGGCAGAGATGAACAAATTACAGGGTTGCAAACAATGGGCTAGAGCAGGACTGTAGACAAGGATGTGGTTTATTATAATCCCCAGAAAAACACCACATTTCCTGGTGTGATGCTATTACATAGAAGGGAAAATTACATTCTTGAGTGTATTTCTCACCGGAAGCATTACAGAAGGTGACTATTCTGTTCTGCCTGTCTGACGACCTGCTAGATAGAATGCTGTCACCCAAATTTGAATGCTTCTTTTGGAAGGGGGCAAGTTAATCAAGGAAAGTCTACACTGATCTACAGGTCAAGTGTTTCCTGGGTTGGTTGCCTAACAGTTGCCAGTTGGGTTTTTTTGGGTTTTGTGTTTGTTTTTTTTTAATCTGTGTGTGTTTGGGCCTATTTATTTGTTTGTGGGGTTTTTCTGTTCGTTTCAAACTAGATTTTATTTTTAAATATGTCACTGATCCCATTCAAAATGGGAGTTGTCTGAAACATGACACATTTTATATAGAATTCTATATAAACTTCTAAACCCACATGGAGAAAACCAGCAAAAAGCCCTCTTATTGCAGGCTGGGTAACATGACAAAAAACAATAATTGCTGGAGTGGTAAGATATTATGATGTTACATAGCCACTTCCATGCAGCCTTCAGAAAACACAGGTTCAAATTTTCCCCAGTGCCACATTTTTATGATTTAAAGGATGACCAAGAACCTGAAATGAGAAGGCAAATGACAGACCCACCATTTCTCTTCTGGGGAAGGAAAATCTGATTCCTACGAGAATTGGAAAGAACTGCAGAGCCCAGCAATGAAGAAAGCCTTTCCCACGCTCCTCCCCTGCTCCCATGGCTGAACCTCTCCTATACTGTCTGCCCAACACGGAACATTTCAGAGAGGGCAGTGGCAGCACAGCAGCCATGAGCCTTCCCCTGCACACTGGGGAGCAGTTTGCTGACAAGGAAGAAAAGAGCAGCTCACAAAATGTGAACAGAGGATGGCTTCACTGGCATCCCCTTGGATGACAAGGCAAGCTGGTTGCACCCATTTGACCGACCCAGTTTCTCAGCATGCCATGCTAAATCAAAATACCCGTCTGTGAACTGAAGGACGTGTTCCATTTCAGATCTCATTGTGTTAAACATTGCTTCCTCATTGCAAATAAATGGGAACATAAGTCACGTTCCAATGGAATTCCTCAGAGTCTGTGAAGCAGTTAGGTATTGCTGCATTTGCAACAGGTAAAATTAGAGCTGAGTAGGCTGGTCTTTGTTCCTTAAAACCATGCTAACCTTCTCAGGAGAGGGAGAAATACCACTGAGGTTAAATTGAGTTGGATATAATAATCTATAATCTAGTAGTTACTTTAAAATTGTCCAGTACGATTGTTAGCCTAAACTACCAGTCAGCTTTAATGCAACAGCTTGCAGAACCGTATTTTTTGGGGTACCAGTCCGGAGTATTTAAGGAGCAATAGCTATATCAGTTATATTTAACTGAAATTTCTTAAGTTCAGTCAAGGCAATAGGAGCCCAGGTATTTGCTGCTCTCATGGATGGTGAAAAACACTTCTTTTCTGGCAGTTTTTTGGAAGAGAAATAAAATACTTTGAGGGGAAGCCAAGAAAAATTTTGGAGGTAAATCTGAAAGTTAGACTTCTGGATAAAGTGGAGGGAGGGGAGGGGGGTTCATGTGAGCAGGAAAACCTGAGATACCCAGATGTGGGGAGTCATCCAGAAATTCCAGTTTTAACAAAGCAGGTGGAATTTTCAGAATGAACTTCCCCCTCCCTGCCTACACACACAAACAGGTCACAAGAAAGCAAATCCATTGAGTTCGGAATTGCAGCCATGTCACTTAACTGTTCTTTGTAATATAGCATGAAACCGTCCTTATAATTAAACATGAACATAATCCTAGAATGCAAATTCAACCTTTTTTATGTTTAGATGTGCAGAAGATGCCAAACTAAATTATATGCCTATCTCGGTTCCCTTAATGAAGGCCTTCTATCTCTTCTGTCAGCATGTAATAACTGCATAGTAGGCATCTGCGTGAAGAATCAAGCAGCAGCCATGGATGCAATTCAGTTCTTTATCTTAGGTCAAGCAATAACACTTTGCAAGCCAAAAGATCACGAAGATTTCATGCAGGTGTGGCAAGCGCAAGTGACAGTACATCTCTGATTGCCTTGGCTCCCAAATGCCTAGGCCCCAGACAGACTTCAAGCATTCTCCACCTCTGGTCAGCTCTGAACAGTTAACAATAACTGCTCAGGGAAATGGCAAAACCAAACAAGCACTCCTCCCAGAAAAAAAAAAAAAAAAAAAAAGAAAAAAAAATTAAAAGTATTTCTCCAGTTACTGAAGATTCCTCCCAACCCTTTCCTAAAAAGCAAACAGCATAATTCTGTCTCGAGCTAGGAACAAGTTGAAAAACTGAGAGACAGAGGCCTACCTAAAACTTTAAAATTCAATTCTTTTAAAAGTAAAATTACCTAGGCACAGCTCTGTGCTCTGGCAGGACATAAAGCAATGCAGAGTAAGTCTGAAAGGCCCCAGGATACCGCCCTTGAACAAAGCCCTGCACACCTAGAGAGCCTAGGTGTTTTTCATGCAAAACACTTGCCTTCACTCTATGTGAGGGATGTAAGAATGATTCACTTTGAACATGATATTACGAAGAAGCGGGAGGGTTTATGGTGTTTCATACATTAATGTTCACTTCAGAGACTCTCTGATGCTGTATAATACTCCATTTGCATTTCAGAATATCTGTGTACAAGCAGCAATCTGTTCTTTAAAGGAGGAACACACAGCCAGCGACAACAGGCTCAACATAGCACCACTGCCTGGATGTGTCACTTGCCCTCAATGGATGCTAGGATGGATTTAGGAACACAGAGTGCAGCAACAATAGCTCCTTTGTACATAGAGAATAAATACAGCGGAAAGCTAGAGGCCACTGGATCAAACTCCTACATACACAGACTGTTTTATCATGACAGCTGTTGCATCTAATTAAACATAATGAAGTTGCAAGACTAAGGCTTTACACATGAAGTTTACAGCAAGACCCACAAACAATCCTCAAGTAAGATTTATCTCAAGAAGTTGCTCAGAATCCAGAATGGATCAGATCTTCTGCTGTTGTCCATCAGAAACATAAGCATGGGGCCAAGTGCAGATAATACAGAGGTTTGAGATCTCAAGTTTTGTCGGTTTCAGAGTCTTCTAAACAATTTAACATCTCCAATATTCACACTACATGAAGCAATATCATCCTTTTGCAATCCCCTTGAGGGAAAAGAAAAAAATAAATTAGTATCTCATAGTCTTGATCTGGAACACAAACACCATTTTATGCCTCTGCTTGGCTTTTTCACTTGGGAAGCAACAAACACACAACAACTTCTGCAAAAGGTGAACTCCACAGTACCAAATCACAAAAACCAGGGCAGGATCTGAAGGTGTGAATAATCTAATAAAAGCTACAATAGTCTCAGAGCTTCTCCTGAATCCAAGCACCACCAGTGGTGCCTTTTATTCCAATGCTTATGCAGAGATCTATGTTCTAGAGGGCAATGTGCATGGAAAACCCAGAGCCAGAAGTCTGACAGCAGCAACACAGCCTGACATCACACAGCTCTCAACATGCTCAATAGACCCTGTGGTGGTTGTTCTTCTGGGGTGGAAGAGCAGTACATTACAACAGAACAGGGTGGGCTGAGTGAACACAAGGATTATCTGTGACTTACTCTCTCACAGGACTATGACCCGGGAGTTTAAGGCATCCAAGGAACAACTACTGGAGAAATATTCTCAGTAACTGTATTCCTCCCAGATGGAGATGTTACAGGATGCAAAGCAGTATTTTCGTCAGATGTGAACTGGAAGAATGTCAAGGATGTTCAAATAATTATCATGCAAGGATCAACTAAGCTAACAAGGACATCTTAGTTTGGAAGAAAATTAACTGAGGCTAGGACATAAGAGCATATAAACTCCTGAGTTGCCTGAACAGACTAGACAAGGAACGTGTGTTCATGGCTCTACCAACAAAATAAGTACAGGGCATCAACAGTGAATAAGGAAAAAAAAATACCATGTAGCACTACAGCAAGGAGGTTTTTAGATACCTTTCCAAACAGTGTGAAGGTTATCTCGGACAGCCTTTGTTAAAGTATACTGTGGATGCTGAAGTTCACGGGGTTTCAAAGCACGACCGGACAAGTTCACAGAAATCCATTTAGTAACTCATTATATAGGACCTTTCAACTTCCAATACCTCAGAGGAAAGCAATGGTGCGTATCTTTGAAATACTCTTCCTCAGGCATCAGCTTTTGGCCAACATCTGAGGCGTACAATTAGGCTACAAGGGCTTCTGCCTGACCTACAAGGCCAGCCATGTTCATAAAGACATCGAAGTGCAGAAGGAAAATGAACTCTCCTGAAGGAGAAATAGCAGTGCAACAAGTCACACAAGGCCCAGTAATGATGTTTGTTCATTCTGCATTCTAGTTACAAATCCTTTCGTCAGAGAGATTTTTGTTTGATATTCCACCCTTCTGTTTTACCTGTTCCATATCAGCCTCTTTCATTTTACTCACGGACTTCAGTGGAACACACTTCATGGCATTTGTGAAATTTCTTAGTGGGGTTATGTGATGTGATCACCTCTAACAGCTTGATAATCTGATCTATGTGCATTACACTACAACGCTTCCACTTCTCAAGCAGGTACTTCAAACAGCATGCAACAGGTACTATTTGCTCTCAGATAAAAGTAGGTCATGGCAAGTCCTGGAATGTCACCTAGGCACAAAGATACTGCTCTTGAGCAGTTACAGATCATAAAGGAAAAGCGATTGCAAGGATTGGCAAAGTACCCCTTTGTAATTCCTAGAACAACTTAAGGGCTTCTGAGATGAAACTCTTCCCGCTCCCCTCACTATAGATGTGTGATGGCAAACCAATATGCTCCAGTGGTTCCCAAAGTGCACCCTGAGCACAGTGAGGGCTGAAAAAGCACCTTTCAAGAGTTTATCTGCACAGCTGTGACAGTTGTTATGGAGGAAAAACTATTCGCCCCCACACTGAGAACACCGAGTATCAATTATGCAAATCACCCCACCACACACCACTGTTTGTGCAGCAGGAACTCTGTACACTTATCTCTACAGAGACAAAAAGTTAAGCCAGCTAAGTGTATTCAGCAAGGTGTTGGAGAACAACTTTAGCTCCCACAAGTAACTCTGAAGCCCAGAACTTAAGGTACAGGCTTGAAGTCATCTACTCTGCTGCACAGGCTAAATTGATGTGCCTGGGTTCAAAGGTGAGTTTTTTTAGTCTCTGCTCCTTCAGGTAGCAGACAGCTCACAGACCTGCTCTCTGCATCTACACAGCAGTGGTCTCTTGGCAAAACTGAGCCACTCCAGAGTCATTTTGTAAGCCTGCTCAAGATTCAGCAACAGGACAACTGTCCACTCATCCCCAGAGGACTCTCTCTCGCACTCATTTCACACTGAGTTTAGAACAACTACAGCAAGCGTGGACTTCTTCATGCAAAAACAAGAGGAAGAGACGGTGATAGTGACACCTCAGAGTTTTACACAATAGCTACAGCACTTGTTCATGAAAATGAGAGGGAGAAATAAATGCACACAAACCAAACAGGGCAATCACACACTCCCCTCTCTAAGGAAATAAAAGGCTACAGGCCTTGTGTAGGGGAGTCAGTATCTCTTCCACTGAGCCTACACAGTAGGTAGCCAAATACAAGTCCAAGGTCATCACCAACAGTTTCTCTTACTCCATTAGAAGGCAGAGTCCTGCATTTTTCTTTAATGGACGGCTGTTACTATGAGCCTCAGCTGAGCACATGGCTGCTACTCATGCCCTCCCAAAGATGAGAGCAGATGCAGAGAAGGCAAGTAAATTTCCCCACAACGAAGTAGGAACTAGAAAGAGAAACAAAATCTGGATCTGAACAGAGGAGCAATGTGGAGGCAGTTGTTATACTGAGCTATGCTCTATTTCCAGCCTCGTATATCGAGAATTTCCCCCTCTCCTAGGTGCATATGCTGCTGCTCTTCGTACTTAGCTCACAAGGTAAATGTTATCTGTTGCAGAAACCAGGCTTCAAAGCAGGCACACAACACAGCTAAAGTACATTACTTAACAGTGGGCAGCGTGGTTCAGTGATCTTGGGCAGCACTGCTTTCCATCAAGGTCAATCGAGTGATTATGGGATTTACAGTGCATGTAAAGCTCTTTGGGCACAGTGTGCCAAACAAGAACAACACTGATGTGGGAATCTTCAGCGGTCATCAAGAAGTCTTATTCTCAAAAAGTCCTGACATATCACAGCTTTTTTTCATGGACAAAGGAAGATGTTCATGTGGGTGGAGGAAGAGAACAGAACAGGAAGGCTTATCTCCCTCCTTTTGACCTTTAAGACGGCTAAGAAATTCTTTAATTAGTGACTAACATAACAGTTAACACCCTTGGTTTCTCTGTAGCAGCTAACATCCCACAACAAACTGCCCTCGGAAATGCATACTCAGCTCATGCAGTAAATAAATGTTTCGGCAAAACCGTGAACTCATTCTCTTATAACTTTATTTCCTTATATTTACTACTCAAAGAATCCTCCACCTTTCTTTTGCAGCAGTGAGTGACACATTTGGCAAATGTAAGGGAGTTCTTACATCTGGCAAATGGAAGCTTCCTTGGGTTTCCATTTTGCCCCAGAGTGAGTATACATCTCCTGGTATCAAATACACCATACACTGTATCACCTGATGGACTGCAACTGGTGCTTACAAGGGTAATATTTGATTCTTGACTAAATCTATAGCCATCCATAAGCTAAGAGTATTTTAATTGATTGTGAACACATAAAGGTATGAAAAAGTATTTTTATTTCAGTTCAATTACAGGAATATGCTGTAAAGAGCTCTGAGATAAAACTACTACGTGTAGTTAGAAGACATATAGTCAAGAATAAATTGAGAAGATCCTGGAACAATTATTAATATCAATTGTTTATATTTAGAAATAAATTTCTGTCACTACACTTGCATATGTTTTTGGCTGGCTTATCAAAACCTTGTTAAATTTTAATGTCATAGTCTGTTCACAGACAGATAAAGGTTTGGCAGAAGACCTGTACTCTGAAAAAACAACTTGAAGACAGCATGCATGTATATTCAACATCAAACAGGTACAGAGGACTTGTCTAACCACTTCATGCCTAGCACACACCAGCCCATTATTAACAGCACAGGGCTGGAAAAACCCTTTTGAGACACCAGTTCCAGTTCCCCACTCCTACAGACAGCAGCATTAAATTCTGTATTGTCAAATTTTATCTTAAGGATGTTAGGTCTTGGAATAGTCTTCTAATAAGATCAGCAAGGAAGGGAAAAAAAAAACCAAAAACCTACTCACTCACAATCCCCTCCCTCTCCCCCCCGCCCCAATACGTGGTTAACTGATCTAAAACTTTAAAGGCCCCTAAACTACAAATTCTGCTTAAAACAATTCTTTCTCCTCTTTGGCATTTAAATTCCTTACATTTTAAACAGGTGAAGGAAGAGAGAACTCCTCAAATTCTACCAGGCTGAAATAGCTAAGCACCCTCTTATCTTAAGGTGGAATTTTGTCTCTGGTTATCCCAAACCCACTCTCTAGGTTTTGCTTTGAATTGTCTGTCCTAGGCACAGGTAAGTACCTACATTAAAGGAAAGCTCTCACTAGAACCTTCTATTAATGCGTTCTGTTAGAGAAGCCCTGCATGTTGCAGATGACATGCACAACAGGACAGCTGTACTAGCATTGATTAATCCATCTCCTTTTAGCCTATTTAGTTAGGGACCTTCTTTCCCCACCCCTCCAAGTTTAACGATATGCAAAGGGAGCTTATTATCCCCAGTTCTTCAATCCTCTTTATATGCTGGCCCTCTGCATCAATAATACTTCCCCCTCAACAGCATGACATGAACAGATTTCATTACTATGCTCAGCTTTCTGACCACAGGCCATTAATAAAAGCATTAAAAAAGGTGCCTCTGGATATTATTCACTTGTATTTTCTCTTTTGGACCAAAAGCTGCTAGACTGCATTTAGTGCTGTCCTCTCTTTACACAGATTTATACACATTCATACAATTTTTGAAGTTCTTGTGTGACACTACATCAATCAAATGCTACGCTGCAAAGCTGACTTAATTTCTTGTAAAGCTTCACATTTTGTCTTTTCACCCCAAGAGGAAACACAAGAAAACCCAACCCAAACCAACCAAACAAAAAAAAATCCACCATCAACAAAGTAACCAAGAATGCTGGTAGATCAGATCAAATTAACAGCTCTATAGACCCGAGATCACATTTCCTTCTCCTTCGGTAAGCACTGTTCATTAGCCCGCAGCCATGCTGTTCTAGCCACAATTTATTAGATTGGTTTGTTTTGCAAGAGGATATAATCCACCTGAAACACCCACAGAAATAAACTAGTACCATGAATCTAGGAAAAATATAGAGAGCACACAGACACTCCAGTAATGAAACAAAGAAAGGCTGAGCAAGTACGTTTATTTAGCATTTCACTCCTTTCCAGATAACATAGCAAGATTTGGACAAGATGACACCTTTTGCATCTCCTTACAAAATAATTCACTACCTGTAAAGCCTAATGAATCTCTGTACAGACCAGACAGAAATCATGCCTCTGAACTGTTGATGAACTCCCAGCCATAAACCCTCATGAACTGGGTATAGGTTATATATTTATAGCTTACCTCAAAGAGATCTCGTTACTTTGTAACTGTTACACATGGCAGAATGGCTGTGTTAAAGTATATATTAAAACGTGTCTATATTAACAAACACACTTATTTCAGTATTATTTTCTACTACAATTTATTTTGAGCATGGTAAGCATGCATCAGATACAACTGTGACCAAATGTTACCACAGAATCAGGAAGCTGGTTTTCTCGCACTTCACTTTGGTACTCAATTAAAATACAAAATCACTAATGTCTTACTGTTAATGGATTTGCTAGTTATTTACTGTGAAATAATAAACTACAAATATGACCCATAAGCTTTGTGCGTGCATTTATAATTTCTGTTAAAACAACAGTTTCATATAAAGGTTTAGCTTATTGGGTTGTGGGTGGAGGGCCCAGAGGGGAAGGTGTTGCCAAAGTTTTGGCTTTTTGTCACCGTAACCTTTACTTGTAAATAACTGATGGCCAGTCTGTGAGACTTCACACACAGCAGCATGAAGTCTGCCAAGCAACATGGTATTTACTTATGCCATGTAGACAAGACACATGCAAACAAGCACAGGTAATAAATATTTAGCATCCATGCCAAATACCCAGCAGAAACACACTGCTTCCCTGTGCATCCCAAGAGGTCGCGCTATCGCTCCTCACACATGCCAAAGGCTGTTGTCACATTTGTCCTGAGCGCAGTTCTGCCTCTGGAGTGACAGCTTTACATCCTCTCTCCATGCAAACTGACACGAATCCTATTTAGCTGTATTAAGATTAAATGAGCTGAGTTGGGAAGGATCCAAATCCAGTCTCAGTCTAAAGCAGACAGACTGAACAGTGTGTTTTACTAAAATAGCCTCTGCAAAATTTCTCTTTTCCATTTATAATAAGGTGGCAGTTAGCCCCACTGAACAGCAGATTCAATAAGAAAAAGGCTTATATTTACAAAGTACTGCCACAGAGTCTTGTCCATAAATCCCAGCCAGTAGGTCACATCTCAGAAGTCTTTACAGTACTACTGTCCTTCCCCAGTGGATGGTGGTTTACACCGTCCACCTTTGTTATTCACTGGCTAGTCAGCTAAGAAACAAAAATTCAGCATCTCTGAGGGAATACAAATAAAGCCCTGCCAAGTGAAAGGATAAACACAGCTGTATTTTTTTAAGAGATTAAAGAGTTTTTGTACACCTATCCACGGCTTCCAGTGTGACTTAGTCCTAAACCAGGATTTCAGATTATTCTAACCAGGATATTTCAAGAAAGCACTCTGTAATTAGCAAACAGCTAACAAGGCAGAAAGAGATTATTCACACACAACCTTTTATATCCACACTTTATAAATTATATATTTGCTTCCTCAGTTACAGAAAGGCCCTCTCAGTTAGACATGACTATATGCAGCAATATATCACCTCCTACTGATGAAATACAGCCAGGGAGACTGAAGATTTATCAGTTCTTAGGACTGAGCACAGTTTGGTTTTGGCATGTTTTTGTCTTTTGTTAGGCTTTTTTGTTGTTTAGTTTTGGTTTCTTTTTCTGTAAGTTTACAGAAACTGCAATGTACGTTAACCTAAATACTAAAAAAACCCCTTCAACTAACTTTAATGTTATGGTGGTAAAACATCAATTACTTATTACCACAAAGATAAGCTTGTTTGCTCTTCTTTCACATTTCATTTAAGTGAGCTAATACTCACATAAGTCCTTCATTGCACTGCATTTTAAGAAACATTGCCTCTATTGAAAATAGATAGTAACAACAATCTGTTCTGATTATGCTCTTCAAAGTTCAAAAGTGCGTCTGCTCCAACGACTGCTCAAAGCTCCGCATTAGGCGGTTGGCTCCCCAAGGGAATTACCGTCTCTAACCGGCACAGTAGCAGCAGACTTTGAAATAAAACAAACAAAAAACCCCACTAGAAGGTCGGAGGGGGAGGCGCTGAAAACTTGCTGGTGGTGTCAAGAGAAAGAAGGAGGGATGAAAAAGACCGTTCCATTGAAAAAAAAAAAAAAATCCAACCAAAAAAGGAAACAGGTCTTCGATAATGACTGGTGAAGACCAGTGTGGAGAACTTTATTAAGAGTCCCTAGCGTTTAGTTTTTAGATCGCAAAATAAGGCGGGAACAATGTTTTTCCTATGTTTACAGATACATACATGGTTCCTGTAGATAAATGCACAGGCCACAAGCATACTAAATGGCAGCCGGCGCAGTTGTATTATCATTTCTCGTTAAGCGGGAGCGTGATGAAAGCTCTTGTTTCGAGAGTTACTCGGGAGCTCTGTGCATGTCTAGCGCGGAAACGCTACACAAGACGGAGCAATCCACCGACTGATCTCTGGAGCAGAGATCCGGGGCTCCGTGCTCCCTTTCCCGGCAGCCGGAGAGAGAGCAGATCCTCCAGCCCCCCCGAGGCGCCTCCGTCCTGCCCGCGGCCCTGCGCCCGCAGGCAGCCGCCCCAGCGATCCCTCCCGCTCCGAGCAGCCGCTGATGTGGCTCCCGAGCGGGGTGCCCGCGGCTCACTCCCGCCGCCGCGCACAACTTCCCAGAGCGCCCGAGTCGAAACGCCCCGTCCCATCCCGGAGAGCAGGGACCGGGACTCAGCCCTTCCAGCCCGGCAAAAGCCCGCGCCGCGACACCCGGAGGTGACCGCCCCGCCGGGCGCCCGGGCTCGGGCAGCCCCCAACACCCAGCGCCGGCCGGGCGGGCGGGCGGGCCCCGGTGCGACCCCGCGGAGCGCCTCCCTCCCACCGCGCCCCACTCACCGGTTTCGGCATTTTGAGGGCTGCTAGTGCTTCTGCTACTCCTGACAAAAACGTTCATGCAGCGCCTGCTTCGCCTCTGCCGAGCGCCCCGTGCGGAGGAGGTGGAGGAGGAGGAAGGAGCCGCTCCCGGCCACGGCGGCAGCGCAGCCCGCGAGTGCGGCGCCGGCCGCCCGGCGGCGGGTTAAGTACGGCAGGTGGGGCCCGGCGGTGACTCACCGCCGCCGGCCATTGCCCGCCGCTCCCCCCAAGCGCGGCAGCGGCCTCGCCCAACCGCCAGGCAGTCCCGCCGGCTTCACCTCGACGTCCCCGGGGCGCGGGGGGCACCGCGGCCCGGAGCCTCCGGCAGCCCCCGAGCCCCTCGCGGTGAGGGACAACAGGGCGGGCAACAGGTGCGGGGGCGGCGCCGCCCCGGCCCCCGGGCACGGCCGGGCGGTGTGGGACCTCCTGCGGCCCCCGCCCCGCACGGCCCCGACCCCGCGGGAGACCCTGCCCGGCCCTGCCCGGCCCTGCCCGCCGCACCACGCCCGCACCTGCCGGGGCCGCGCCGGGGTCGGCGCTTCCCAAGCCGGTGGATGGCACAGGGACAGCGTCCGGCACAGGGGTGATGCCTTACGGGTGGCCTGTAATAATTGCTGTGTTTCTTGAAATGCGAGGTCGGAAAATATGACTGCTTAACAAAACACAGGCTTACTTTGTGAAGCAAAGCATATTTTCAGCGATGTCAGCAAAAGAGAAAACTTTGAAAATCCATCTAAGCTCAGAAACTGTAGACTATACTTCAGTTGGTTCTGACTTTTCATAAAGCCCAAAAAAGTTCATGCAAGTAGCGTAGCAATTGATAAGTGTACACAGATAACAAAGTTTATGTCTCTGCCCCTCGTTCCTTCTCCCTCCTCACCCACGAATGTTATGCACTTCTGTGGATAGTGTCTCCCAGGAGCTGCTGGCCTCCCACTGCATCTCCTTGCTTGGCTGGTCACAAGAGCACGTTGATTTACATAGTCATGGGCAACGGCCGGTAGGACACAGCTCTTCCACCGTGCCAGCAATGGCATGTAGTTGAGCTGTGAGACTGAGGAAATTGTGCAGCCTGTACCCAAGCCACTGACTGCAACATCCCACTTCAACCACTGTATGTCTGTTTGACACAGGACAGGAACAGGGAGGCACAGAACCAGGAGAGTAACAACCCACTGCATGGAAAATATATAGGGCAGGAGAGGGCCTGGGAAATATCAAGGGATGGTGACAAAAAGGACAGCCCAAACAATACAGGTCGTGCTTTGGCAGAGATCCAAATGGTGTCTTCCCCCACAGAGTCCACCAAGCTGCACTTGGTTGTGCCACATTAGAATAAAAGAATCATTACTGTGTCAGGTCTGTGAAAGAAAGGGGAGGGGAGCTGAGCTGGAGACTGAGAGAATTCATGGTAATATTCCTTTCCTGTTGCATGATCCTCAGAGATTAGAGGCGGCTTTACCATCAAAACAGAGACATGGGGGTGGCAGCTTGCAACAGCAGGTGAGAAGAAACGTCTAAGCTGAACGGCTTCCAAGAAAAGGGCCATGGGATCAAACACCCTTGGGAAACAGATACGACCTCTCAGTTGAAACAATCCCACTGAGATTTACTTGGGTCAGGTTAATTTAACAAAATATGCTGACACTCAGTTGGATTGGGTGAATTTAACAAAAATATGATTCATGAGGACACTTGCTATGCTCTTCTGTTAAGCAATAAGTTTATGGTGGGATTCATGCTTTATTCAGTAGGATGACACTGGAAATGAACCAGACCAAATTATCACAGTGTTTTGGGTAGGCTGCCAAGCACAAGGAATAGCTGTTCCAAGAAGTGCTGTAAGAACCCAGCTTCTGCAGCTCTCCCAGTCTTAGATTTTTTTTGTGGGGGGATGGAAAAGGATAGAGATGAGATATTTTCAAGCCATAGTCTTAAAATCCAGATTTTGGCCGTGACTGAAAAAAGAAAAGTCAAAACAAGCGTGAGTGTCTGTGTCCCCTTGAAACAAAGCATTGTATGGATCTAATGGGAAGCCCATTGCCATTCTGGGAGATTTTCATTCCCAAAATCCTTTCCTGTCCATAGCTCAACATAGGCTCAGAGACCATCATCCTGGGGCTTCATGTTGAAGCAACTCCACGTCAGAGAGGTGTCTCATTTAATACATCATATTTAGTCGGGGAAGTATTTGTTTCCATATGCAAGTCACATATCCAAGCTTAAACCCCTGTTTTTGTTGGGTTTTTGTTGTGTTTTTTTTCTAATGCTTACCATTGCTTCCTAACCACACAAACCTAGGGGCAAAAGGAATTTAGGTGACTTAATAATTAAGTGTGGCAACATACAATCTCTAGGTTCCTGTTTGCCACAGCACATAACCTTGTGCCATTCTCCCACAGTCACCTGCAATACATGGGGAAAGGTAGATACCTCAGTGGCATCCATAACTACCAGCTTGCCCAATACCACTCCACCCAAAACCAGCCCCTGTGAACATACTGAGTTTACACAGGAAGAATTGTCTTCAGTGGAAGGAACCAGAACCATTGCCAGCATGGAGTATGTGTTAGACACGCTTTGCCTCCTTCCTGGGCTTTTGCCTCCTGCTAGGTGTGTTTTCAAACCCTCTTGCCTGCAGAGTTCTGTACCTTATTAAATATTTGGCTAGGTAGGTGTCTTTTGTGACAGTACAAAACTCTCTTCTACTGCTGGGTCACTCAGCTCCTTCCTTTTTATTTCCCTCCCCATCTACCCCCTAGAAGGATGGGAAGGTATATAACGCAAGCCCTTTCTTCCCTTCTATACAGAAGCTTTCTCATCCTTTTCCAACACAAACCAGTTCCTCTCTGCTCCAGACTGGGGGTAAAAGCCCTCAGTTCTCTGGATTTCCTGAGAGTGCCCTGAAAACCAGTATATTGAATTTTGAGAGTATGGACATTGTGTATAATATCAATAAGAATTGTTTAAAAATGCTTAGAGACTGAATCCCCTTTGGAGTATGCGTGTGAGGAAATATTGGAGAAGGCATGAAATGGGCACAAAACAATCAACCCATGTCAAGACATCCTGGGGCAGAAGTACAAATATAGAAAAAACAGATACAAATATACAATCTGGGGAAAACACCACATGAAAATTCTATGGAACTTGGTTACCTCTAGATTTAGGCATTAGCCAAGCAAGAGAGAGCCTTTATGGCCATCCTAACCACATCATCTTCAGTACGACCTCACAATTAAGCATAAGACCCAAATCAAAATGAAGCCTTTAAGTCACAGGATTAAGATCTGCTCTGATCCAGCACTTACTCTTAACCTGCTTTATTAAGAGGATAGCATTACCAACCATTTACAGGAATTAATAAGGCAGAGGAGGTGATGAAAGAACACCAATTGCTCAGCAGGTCAGTAGCAGAACCCAGTTTCTGTCTTCTTCCCTGTAACAGTTCCTGTGACTTACTGACCCCTAACCAAACTGTGTCATCCTCATCAAGCCTGCCCTTCCCTGTTTTAGAGAGAAGACCCATTTGATTTTCATGTTACTTAAGCTGTAATAACATTTAAACTTGATGTGGATCATTTATGAATTCCAAGTACTTGCCTATATTTGCTCAACCAAGTCCTATCACTATAAAGTGGCTTTTGCTGAACAGGCTTCGTGTCAGGCAATTTTTAGTCAACATAGAACTTCATAGGACAGATCATCCTGAAACTGGAAAACATGGAATCTTGTGCCCTACATCCATCATTTTTGGTTGCTCATGCAGAATCAATAGTCTCAAGAACAGACAGATCTAAACTCCGTTTCTCTGAATAGAAAGCTTCATCCAGGTTAGGCAAGGCATAGCTGGAAGAGTTTTGCAGCATCTCTGCTGGTCTGTTTGCAAATTTTTTACTAACACAAACCTATGGTGGCTAACTCTGTCCTCTTGACAAGTCATAGACTAGGCATTTAGTATAGCAGCTAAAAGAAAGGACATTCATTAGAGTAGTTAATGGAAAGGATGCCATGTTCTGAGATATATTGTGTAGATTTAAGAAGATTTGCTGTCATGTAGGACAGTCAAGAGTCTTTGATTATCTTTATCAACTGGAAGAGCTGTAAAAGGAAAAAGAACCATATGGTATTATTGACAATAGTTTCTTTTTCATTGTGCATAACTGAATAAGCAGCTTATTACCCATTGCACATTCTGAAATTTTGGCATTTTAATTCCTGAAATGTCAGGCTTCAGGAAGAGTGACCAAGGACCCAGTGAGTTGTAGTTCTGTCTGCACAGAGAGCTTCTTCCCCACAACCCACACTGAGCTTACTGAAAACCTGACAGATTGAGGTCACAGTGGACCATTGGCAAAGCCTCTTGAGACATTCTCTGGGTTTCTTATAAGGGGATAAATGGTGTAAAAGAGTGCAAGGCTTGTGCCTCGTTTTTGCTTGTTCCTACTAGAAGCTGCTGCCAAGTTCAGTTGTTTGTTGTTCCTACATGAAAAGCTGCTGTTGCCAGGTTCAGTTTGTTGTTTTGTTTTTTGACTTCTTTTTTTTCAGTAAGCATAGGTTGGGGGTTTTTTTCCTGCACCAACAAGGCACATTCAGGCCCGGAAATAAACCTCATTCAATGATCCAATGGTTACATGCTGGGAGATCTTTATCTTTGCCATCATTTTGTCTTCCAGCAGCACTCCCAAGTAGTTCTTGGGATTATTTGACTCTGACTGGCCATCATGGAGCCCTATGAGGACATGACAGATTATGAAGGAATATTTTAAAATGTTGTGAGAAAGAAAAATAATCAGACAAGACTTCAGGCTTTTATCTGGTTTATTCTTACCCATAATAAAAGGAGAGAAAAGCTTGAAGGAAGATTATATTTCTTCTCAATAAGTTTTGAGAAGTCCCAAACACAGTTTGCTTTCAGTTCCCATGAGCTCTGTCTTAGTAACCTCTCTAGTAACACATTCTTCTTCCACAGGAAACTTTCACAGGGAGCGATGCAAAGTGTGCAATAAAATCTTCTTTTCAACTGAAACAAAACATAATTTGGCATTTATATTTTGTGTACACTGAGACTGAGAAATTATTTACAATGGATGGGGAAGGCAAGACGTAGTGGTAGGTAAAATACAGATAAAATATTACTCAAAGTAAAGGCAGGTTTAAACATGAATGTGACCAGGGAAGGAAAGTCTATGGTAATCATCATTGTAACTGAAATCCACAATGAATTACTGATTTACCAACAAATAAACAAATAGAATGAGAACAATCATGTCACAAACCATTGTTTAAAAATGTGTGAAATGACGAATGAAGTTCATGACATACCGAATTTGTAGAGATTATACCACGTGTGTAAATCCAGCCATGTTTGTCCAAGGCTCAAAGCAAATGGAAACTAGGGCCAACGCACCTTTTACGTCTTAAAATGAAATTATGATCTTAATGCTTATGATAAGAAAGGAAAGAGGAAGGGAGTTCCCCTGGTTAAGTAATCTCTATTTCACCTTGATATCTTCCTTTGTGCTTTCTATTTGAAATCTGATTAAAAGCAGAGCTGAATGCCATATATTGCAAATAACCCCTGCACATCTGAGCACTTTCTGTGGAAACAGTTCTTTTAGTGGCTTGGTTTTTTCTTTTTTTGCAGGTGTTGGTTTTGGTTTTTTTTTGTTTTGTTTTGTTTTTTTTAATTTGGTTGCTTTTGCTTTTTAACATCAAAGTAGACATGTATTAAGACAGTGCTGACAAAAACTGCATGTCAAATAACATTAACTAACTTAGTTCATGTGCTTCATAGATAGAGCACAGATCTGTGTTTAGAGTAGGTGAGAGTGGAAAGGAAGGAGGAGGCAAAACAAATGCCCACGGGTTGATAGAGGGAAAATAGTTCATACTCAATGTACAGTTGTTTCTTTTACTCCAAGTTGTTTTATAATTACATATATTGCTGACACTTGTATTGCTCTGACTGTGGGAGCGAGGCTGTAAGAGTTCAAAACCACGAGTAATAAGCTATTTCAATTTAACGAAGGGTGCCCAAACTCAGAATTTCAGGGCTAAGAGTGCAAAGTTCAATGTACAATTAATAGACGGTATCTTTTCTTTTCCTGCGATATGATACTGACTCACACCTTTTAGGATCAGTTTTAAGGTCACAGTGTTTGACTTTCAGCATAAACTAAGCTCTTGAGTTTCACCTGGTGATTCTCAAATGCAGCGTGTAACATTAGAAAGGCCTTAAACCCCATTCTCAAGACTGAATGGCAGTGATTTTACCTCCTGATCAGTTCTCTCCAGAGCCAACTGCTCTTTCAGTGTAAGCTTTGAAAGTTGTTTGCATTGACTAGCACTTGTATTTCTCATTCCATTTCAGAAGCTGCATTATGTATAAGGCAAGTCACTGTTAAATATTCAGCCAAAATAAAAGATCTAGCATGGCTCTTGCCTTGGCTAAGTCAGTAATATAAGCTGGGCATTACTGTGCAGTTTGGTGCCAGACGATTTTCTCATATTTTTCTCTAATGGAAACAGAAAAAATTCCTTGATGCAGAGGTTACTAGGTAAGGTTCAGAAGTCCCAAATATCACTCTAGCCTATTTTGCCACTCAGGACTAGCTCTTTCAGATATCTTCTCATATTTTGCCTAGCCCGATTTAAGTGCTCTTTGCAACAAGGCTCTCCCCCTTTGAACATCAGAGATCAGGTTTATTTTGTAGTGCAAGACTGGTTAACCTTAAAGACTGCATCTAATAGTGAGTGCAACAGAAAATATGTAATATTGGGGATGCAGTTTATTACTGGTCCATACATTATCTCTCCTACTCTGCATCACTTGCATCTGCTGCAGACATGAACATTTCCAAGTGCCATTAGGAGATGAAGTTGTTTTTTCTCCCCTCAGACCGCAGCTTCCCAACAGCAGTGCAGGCTGTATAGGGAGCTCTCAGTGCTGAATAAGGAGAGAATATACTAATGGAGATTCATCACACAGATAAAGGAGAGTAGTTTTGACCTTAGTGTATCATGAGTAAGACACCGAGCTGGAGTCTGAAGTACAAGTATCCAGCTGTCTCTTGGGAAATCCTCTGTTTGCTCTGTGATAACCATAATGCTGAAAACAGGCAGGCACTGATGAAGACGTAAGACCAAGTACAAGGGAGGTACAAGCAGGGTGATATTTCTAAACAAAGTAGAAAACTGCCTACTTTCACCAGACCTGAATTTTAACTCTGAGAGTTCGCAAGGGCTTACCTGGAACTGTACCTCAATTAAATATTCATTCATGAGAAAAAAAAATTGTGTTTCATAGCAAACAGCTCATATACAGTTTACAAACTGCTACATATATCCTTAATTGGTTTTCAACCACCCTGCTAAACACTGAGGGCAAACTAAATCCATTTTATGTCAAGGCTGCAGATACACGGTCACCTTATCTAATCAGCCCCAGCTGCCTTAAAGGCAGTAACTCAGAAACAAAGAGGCTACCAAACCAAATAACTTCTGTGAGGCCTTGCTGGAGGAGAAGGGGATCAGGTTGATTACTGTTCACCTGCCACACTGAGGCATGCAGGTAACCTGAAACAAAGGGAGTTTTCAGTGCTTCCCAATGACACACCTACCCTGTGAAGTAATTACCTCTGACGCATGACATAAAAGATAAACAACAAGTCCTGTAGCATGTTGGCTAGCAACTCACCAAAACACTTTGGAAAATATCAGTACGCCTCCTTTAAAATACTGGGTGAATTGCACCTGTTCTCAGCAGGTAACTCAGAACCTGGGTATTAACTGAGTAGCACTTGAGCCTTCGAAGTAAAGTTGATGTGCTGCCTCGGATGTAACCAGGATTTCACACAGACTTGATTTGCTCCTAGGAAGAACAGCTCAGCAGTTCATTTATTTAAAATGAATAAACTGAGTATCTTTTACAGGTGGCACGATGAATTCTTTGTCATATGTAACCTTATGAACCCCTTCTGTGCTATAGTTTCCTTTGTGTGATGTCTCAGCATTTGCCAGAAACACCTTTGGAGCCAGATTCATTGGTCCACTGCTCTGTTTTCACCTTCAAGCACTTCCAGTGTGGGAGGAGAAGGGTGAGATGTTGCTGGACCCCAGAGGTAGGGCGTTGTGTCCCTTCATCTGGTATCAGTTGAGCGTGAGGATTGGGTGACTCCAGAGCTGGTGCTTCATAAGCTAATTGTTCAGTATGTTTAATTATCTTGGAATGGTAAAAACATTGTTGTTGCAGCAATCAGAAATGAAGTAGAGTTTCTGTATCCAAGAAGTTTGTCTGGTTTTCCTACCCATGCCATTTGGCCTTACAGAGCTTGCTTTTGGCCTCATGGACTTTGCTTTGGATAATTTAGTACAAACATATAACCAGTAGAAATCTTCATAGTCATACCTTGGATCATCTCCAAAGCCAGGCCCAGTTTGTTCCTAAGGGAGACCAGGAGCACAGGAGCTGGGAACACCTTGTAGTCCTGGGTGAACCATATTGTCCCTAAGGCATGCTATGCTGTTATGTGCAGCATTTTCCTGTGAGAAAGTGGGTTGCCCTTTGTTGCTCGCCCTGGCTGTGTTCTGCCTGCCGAGGCAGATGTAGAGGGAGGGGGAAGTACAGCATCAAGCTATGGCCTTCTTTTGCAGAGTTCTGATGCAGGGCCACTGCTGTGAGCAGTGGGGCTGCTGTCACAGCAGGGGCCATGCCTACTGTGTATCACAGCCTGTTTCTGACCCAGTGTGCTGAAGTGCCCAGGACAGGCTCCCTTCAGAGTGTCCGAGTGCTCTGGATCTAGGGATGCAAGTGGCTTCTTGCCTGCCACCCATAGGGAATGGGGTGTTTGAGCCCTGTTTGCGAAAGCCTGCAAGAAGGGCTCAGCTGTCTCCATGTCTACACGGCAGCTCTGACCTGCAGGGTGGTTTCCCTGCCCAGCCCTGCATGGCTGCTCTGCCAGGCAGGACAGCAGCACAGAATGTGAAAACTGAGAATACTGGCCACTGGCCTGGTTTCCCTTTACCTGACTGACATGGTGAGGCAGGGAAACACCAAAAGGGCCTTAGAGATGACAGCAAAACAGGGTGTGCATGTACAGCTGATTCACAGGGTGGAGTAACAGCTGGACGCACTGGCAAAGCAAGACACTGGTCTCACAGGCAGGGACTCGCCGTAGAGAAGATGTGCCTGGGAGGGTTCAGGGACCTCCTGAACAGCTGCACCTAAGGTGCTCCCAGAAAGTCACGTGGACAGGACCAACAAAAGCACTTCACACACTTTATTTCTCTCCCAGTGCAATCATCTCTAACAACACACCATTTTTTCCATTTGTGTTCAAAGTTATGGGAGCTTTCCTGATCCCACAAGCAAGCAATCTAACAGCAAGGAGTAATTTTCTAATGTATTATCTTTCCAGATATCTAAATGTACTCCTTCCCTGCATTCCTCCCAATGCCCTCCACCCCTGTCGCCTGAAATAACTGCTCACTCATCACTGAAGTTTAGCCATGCTGTGCTGTACAAATCCAGAGAGATAAGAAACAATATTCTTTAGATAACAGCACAGAGTATTGCACAATGTTCTTTCTTGTCTCAGAGTTCAGTCTGCACCCTTAGTTAAAAATAAAAAAAAGGAATGTTAAAGCAAAAAACCCAACCCCCGTTTACAGAAATTGCCTAAAATGCAGCGTGCAATATAGTTAATGCAGCGCTAGGGACATTCGAAATAGGGGTGTTGTTTCAAGTAGCATTGTAGCCACCATTTCCCCCATGGTTTCCAATGTGCAGTATTTTAAATGATCTCTTTTTCTGTGCTTCAAGTAGCAATTAAGTATTGTGTTTCAAATACCACCACACATCAATGGTGAGTAAATAATGGCTTAAATAGGAACTAAAAAAAGGTTTGTTTGCTTTTGCAGGTGTTAAATTTCAGCAGGACAATCTAACTCAAACAAAGTCCTAAACAAAAGTTACTGGAATTCCTGACTGACAACCTGAGTTTCATGTTAGACAAGGCAGATAATCAAAATAATCTCTGCTGGCTCTAAAATCTCTAACCACTCATTCTTACTCTGGCTGTAAATTTCTGAGATTGAGTTTTTTAATTTTAGTCAAAACAATTTTGTTTGAATTGCTATTGCATGGGAAAATGATTGCAGAAACTACATGGGCTTAAAAGATTTGTTTTGTAATGACTATCCTTAAAAAAATCCAAGCAGTAAAACTCACACTGAGAAGTACATTGCAAGATTTAAATGCGGATTCAAGTTATTTTTTTTGTTGTTCTGGTAACTCACTTATTTCTCCCTTGAGAAGAAATGCAATGTATCCAATACCCTGATGGATTCAAACTTACATCCTGTAAGCTGTCTCAGGATATCAGGAAAAATATTAGGAAAAAGATAATCAAATAATTTTAGATACGGTAATTAATTCTGCATAACCCTTTTATGGCGAACTCAGCTGCAGTGAAACCCTGCTTGCAGAGAAGAGAATGAAAGCTGGAGGTTGTTTCAATGCAAGCTCGTGATGCTTGTAAATGAGCCCCTTCCCACAGGACTCAAGCTTGCAATCCTGTCAGAGCCCTTCAGAATCAAGACAGTGGGACCAGGCCTGTAACCGAGGTTTAGGGGAGAAAATTCCGTGACTTCACTATGACAGGCTTCCATGGTCCTTCTTAATTGGTTACTTTAGATTAGCTTCTCAGCCAACCCTTGTTAATGTGAAATGATAACCTTGAACTGTGTTCATGGTTTAAGTATAATCCAAAGACCTGCATGAAGCGCACAGGGACAAAGTCAGAAATTATTTTGCACTTGTGTAAGGTCAGAATCAGGCTGATTCTGTCAACCCAATCACATGATCACAGCATGGATAGCTGTTTATAGGCTTTATCAAACACCAGATTAAGACCCCATGTGTGTGCCAGGCATCTGGAAATAAATCTTAACCAGCCTGATTCTGCTACTTTTAGCCATGCTGCTATTACTTGATTTCTTGTGCAATCTTACTTCAACACGAGCAGAGGTGGAAGAGGTGAGTTCTGTGTTTCTTAGAAAACTTGAGATGACGTGAATGGAACAAAATAGTTGTTCAGCAATTATAAAAACCTGGGGTAATCAGGGAAAATTGAAATGGTCCTGGTCAGTATAGTTGTTTGTTTTCAACTCAAACTAAATGCCTATGCCTGTTGTTTGTCCCAGACAGAGAAGAGAAATTCTTTAAAAAAACAAATTTCTTTTAATCTGATATGTAATGTAAAGATTCTCAGGCTGGCTCTGGGTTTTTCTGGACTAGTAACAGACTGCTGTGGGTTCTGCCAGGGCCTTCACTGGAGCATGTGTACAGGGAAGTACATGCGGGATGCAAAGGGCCTGCTCCAGCAGTCAGTAAACTTCATGTTATCCTAAAAGTATAACAAGTTGGTTTAACTATTCATATCTTTTTTTTTTCCATTAATCATTAATATTCAGTTAATATAGGAGTGAGCAGAATGTACCCACAGATCTGTCCATAAAGGAAGTAATTTACTGCTCACTTTACAACAGTGTTTTGTAAACACTTGAGTTGCATTAAGTACTGCATTTCTGTGGGAGTAGTGGCACATTCGGGTGAGCAAACACAACACTTAAAAGAAAACCAAGCACTTTCGGTCGAGCCCCAAACTACCCAGTACCCAGCCTGCAACAGTGTAAAAATAAATCAATGTTACTAATAAAAAAGACTGAGGAAGTGAAAATTACCCCAGCTCTTTAAAATTCAATGTCTGTGTTAGTTGCACAGCACTTCTGCTCCATGCAGCTTGAATATTGCATTAGAAAGAGCCTGCTCTTACCCCAAACACTCATGGATTTCATTCATTTAGGATCAGGCCCAGGATCACTACTTATACTGAGACAGTGAGAAAGGAAGCCCAAGGGACAATCATTACTTCCCAGCATCAGGGTGGTTTCTTATAAATGCCTTAAAATTATTTATTTGTTAATACTTCTAACTCTTCAAAGTTAGAAGTATTAAGAAATAAATAATTCTACAACCCCTGTATTGTCCTGTTGAAATTACCTCTGTATGAGAAGCAGATCTGGATTCCTCTATTCTTCATCCCTCAAATCACAATTCAGGTTTCAAATGTCATTATTCAATTGTTCCTTTTTTGACAGATGTAACACTGTTTCTCACAGTGCAGCTTCACTGCTGAAGAGCAAATGGAAGTGACCCACACAGAGACTGGGATCTGAAAGATCCTCCTGGGATTTGCGGTGTTCCCGTGCCTCAATGTGCATATCTAAACTGTCTCTGGGACCCAGTGGCAAGACGCGTTGTACCTCATGGTGAGGCCACTGACTTCAGCCTTGCTGGCATTCTCTAGGATTCAGGGAAATTACAAGACTTGTTTAACTCTGTGCAGGTCTTTAAAAGTCTTGCTGAACTGGAGCCTGAGTAAAGCCTGGGCCCAGCAGGCATTCCTGTACATGCACAAGGATAATAGTTGGCTAATGAGTTCAGGGAGAGCTGATGGACAACTTACAGTGACTGTGATCTTCACTACAGCTAATTTACATCCTTAACATTTTTAGAATTTCAGTATGGTGTCTGTACATCAGAAGTCACCGTGGCATACATACTGCCTGTTTTCTTGCAGACACAGGAGCTTCGAATTCTTACTCTCAACCCTCCTACATTCCAATGCAATTCCTTTCCTTAATGAGCATGCACCCAAAATGACCTCGTGTTCCATCCTGCAAAATGGTGCACTGTCTCCCTGAATGCTGGAGCTCATGTTTTCATGACAAAAGTTGCAATTATTTTTCTGTGCAGCAAGATTTGCAACAAGACTGGCTTTGCAAACATATTTTTGGCCTCTCACTAGGCTGACAAGAATTCGGTCAGCCTGGTAAGAAATCTTTTGCATATGACAAATTAATTTTCTTTAAGCACCCTTTTACATTAGTCTTTTAAAAGAGCCTTCTGAATGCAAAGGCACACACTACTCCTCAGTCTGCCCTTCCTTGTGCATTACAAATTGTTTATTAATGAGGCAAGTAGAATCTGACTTCATGCAGTTGATCACAACATTGTGTTAACAACTGTAATATAAAATTAGCTCCTTTCATGACTCTAACATCATTTCCAAATTTCCTTCCATCACATGCTGTTCCTTATTGGTTACAGTTCATTCTTTGTGATTCTGGAGTCTTAGAAAACTCAGTGCTTGCACTACACTGCTGACCAAGGCACTGGCAAGGCAGAAACTGGATCTATCTAATCATTAAGCACTACTCAGCCTTTTTCCCCCACAGTAGATGAGATTCAGTGAGCACAAAACCTCATTGACATTACCTGATGATGCCTTTGATTTGTGGTGGTGGCAAAACTGCTTGTCCCAGTAACCTACAATTACTACGTTTAAGTGGTAAAACCCAAACAAATCAACATCTCCACTAACAATGCAGTTTCACTATTTTAACGTTGCAGAACTACTTGCATTTTCCTTTTGGCACAGGTTCTGATTTAATTTCCAGTTAAGTCAATGGGAGCTTAGAGAATCCTTCCTGTTGCTTCAGTGACAGGGGATAAGCCCAGCAGTCAAGATTTATTCTCCAAATATTAGCAGAAATGCTCCACTTATCAGGCAGTTGATACTGCTAGCTCAAAGGCAATAAAATCTTTGCCTCCAAACACAAGCTTTTGTTAGATCTTAGTTGACAGATGGACTTAAAAGTTGATAATACAGTCTTGAATTTCTTCTTAAACTTTGTAAATTGAAGCATTTGGGAAGTGTGGATCTTTCCAAAACAGTTCCTTGAGGAACAATACTGAAATTGTGATGCCAGTGAACCTTGACTTTCCAATCCTTGTAAAGTGTCTTTAAAAGACTAACATAAAACTGGAATCTAGTTTTATTTTTGTTTGGATAAAACAACTGAAGACACATGGACCAGGCCAGAGCTAACCAGATACGAGGTAGATCTATACTAAACCTGCAAACATAACTTTCTGCTCCCTTCTAAACTTTTCCTCCAGTAAAGACAACTTAGCAGTGGGCTCTATAAAAAATTCCATGAACTTTTATGCACTGAGGGCATGTCCTCAAGCCCACTGAAATCCCTGAAAAGACTCTCATAGGCTACAACAGACTTGTAATCAAGCTCTGAATGTGAGCATCAAGAAATCCCCCAATTTAATTTTCTAAATATGATCAACAGTGGTGGAAGTGCCCAGCTTTGTGAAATGTGTACAATTTTGTAGTACGCTGTTGCATATGGCTCAACAGTGGTCCCGACGTGGCAGCTTGGGAACACTTATAGAACAGTACTTGTTAATTCCTGAGTGAACAGCTTTTTGGAAGTAGATTTTCTTTTGATGAATTAATGAGCCACAATTGTTGGGAGGAATGCATTTCTCTTTCTTTCAATAGTGCTTAACTTGTGCCTGTACAAGAATGATAGGCTTCTAAATATATGGACAAAAATCATAGCCAGGATTGTTCTTTAGACATTACAAAGCACTGCCAGGCAAACAGTAGCATAATCTTTAGTTTAAACAATTCAGGACTCCTGGAAAAAACTTTTAATCCATAACATAAATGGGTTCTGAAACCCTACAACAGGACATGGACAAACAGAAACAGCTTCTGCAAAGTTTACGTATTGCACTCTACTTGCCAAAAATGTAGTCTAAGTCAGGAAAAGGTGTGAACTAAATTGTTCAAAGTGCAACTAATTTATTATTTACTATAGCTACTAGCAGACAAGAAATGTAAAATGTCCTTCCCTGTCTGTGTGCTTAGCATGTGATAGACCTATGACCTGGCAGAAACTGTCCAGGAGTCTTTTGGCTCAGGCTCCAGATTAACACAGATCTTGCCTGCAGAGACAAAATCCTGTGGGAGATGAAGGGCTTACACAAATGACTATTTTAGGGCTATGCCAATATGCCGTTGCTTTTCCAACCTGTATTGCTCTCGGAAGATGCTGGGAGCATCTTTTTCTACTGGCTGTGGAAAACTGGGGATTTTGGACACCTGGCTCCATGTGGCTTGATTTCTACATTCTCCTGGGAGTTACATCCAAGAACTTCAGGGATGATGACTACTGTAAGACTTAAGGAAGGCAATTTGCACAGTTTGCCAAGCCAGTAATTGCACCTTTCTTGAAGCGCTGTCTTAGCTGAACAGTTTGGTGGACTGGAGAAACTTCCACACTCATGCAACAGTACTGGGCGATTGGATCTTGACACTACTTACTCTGGAGCTCTTCGACCACATGAAATGGCAGTCTGCTCTTTCACCTTTTTTGATGGGGTTCTCTGACCCTCCTCTCACATGTGCACTGATGTATCCACCAGGCCTACTGGAGACTTGAGGGACTGAAGCTGCCAAAAAACGTATATTCCACCCATCATCACACACTGTCTCTATAAATGGAGTGGGAGAGTCACACATGGCTATTATGGGCAAGGTGTTCTGGAAGCTACTTTTGAATTGGCACTGAATCCTGGTAACATTTAGCCTATTTGTTAAATGTTTACAAAGCTATTTATTAAAAAAAAAAATAATCGGCAGTGCCATCAGACTCTGTGCCATCCTGTCATTGAAGACTGGGGATGTGAGGTTGCTCCTATCTGGAGCCCCAAATGAGCAAAGCTGAATTAAGGTATTTTAAGGTCCAGAAAAGGGCAACAAAGCTGGTGAGGGATCTCCAACACAAGTGCTAGGAGAAATAGCTGAGGGAGCTGTGGTTGTTTAGCCTGGAGAAGATGAGGCTCTGGGGAGGCCTTATCACTCTCCATGATTCCCTGAAAGGAGGTTGTAGCCAGGTGAGGGTTGGTCTCTTCTCCCAGATCCTAGTGACAGGACAGGAGGACATAGTCTTAAACTGTGCCAGAGGAGGTTTATGATAGACATTAGGAGGAATTTGTTAACAGAAGGGGTGATTAGACGTTGGAATGGGCTGCCCGGGGAGATGGTGGAGTCACCACCCCTGGAAGCGTTTAAGGAAATCCTGGATGTGGCACTTAGTGCCGTGGTCTAGTTGACAAGGTGGTGTTCAGTCACAGGCAGTGCTCAATGATCTCCGAGGTCTTTTCCAACTTAGTTCTGTGAAGGTAGCTGCTACACCTACAGATGGACACAACCTGGCCTCTCCGTGCACGTCCCTTTGGCTGGCCTCAGGGGTAGGAAGGTGCCATGGCACTTACACAGTTAGACCCACGCCTAAGGCAGCTGTGCCTGGTGTCACTGCTCCTCGCACCCACCTCCCAGCAGGTTCATACCTGAGCTCAGCTGCCCCCGCCAACCTTTTAATCCCTGCGCTGCCCCAGGGACAAGGACAAGTGACTGCCGATGTTCTCCTGCTCTGCAGGTCTGGCTAAGAAGGAATGGCCAATCCCCCCCTGGGGCGCTTCTCCCCGCCCCAGCAGCACCGGCGGCAGCTCCCGCAGCCGCGCCATGCTGAGGCGGCACAGGGGCTCGGGCAGGGACACCCGCTCCAGAGGGCAGGAAGGAGACCGCAGGGACGCCTCGGGGCGGTTCGGAGCAGCCCCCGGCCCCGCGCCGCTGCCCGGGCATGCGCACCGGGCCCGCGGGCGCCGCCCGAGCCCCCCCGGCGGCGGGAGCGGCGGGACTTTGCCCCGGGCGCGGCGGTGCCGTCACGCGGCGGCGCCCAATGGCCCCGCGCGCCCGAAATAGCGCGCTATAAATGGCGCCGCCCGCCCGCCCGGCCGCCCGGTCCAGGTGTGGCGGTGGCGGAGCGCGGGGGCCGCCGCCCGGGCCCCGCCGCCACCGCCCGCCCCGCCCCTCCGCTCAGCGCCGCTCACCCGCGCCCCGAGCGGCCGGCTGGGCGCGGTCCCGGGCCGCGGGAGAAGCCCTGGGGCCGGGTGTGGCACCTTCGGGGCCCTTGGTGCCTGGCTTTGTCCTCCCTCAAGGACTCGCTGGCTCTTCCTGCAGGGCTTCGTTCATTCCTCCCTTCAAAGCGTGCTCTTCCCTTCTCTCTGCAGTCACCGAGAGGAGCCGGTGCCGCGACGTCGTGAAAAACGCAAACCTGTCCTGGCGGCCGTGTCATGTGTGCGCTTTTAAAACAGCATCTGTTTGAGACCTGAGACTGCCTGTTCCAATGAAGGAAGCGGGCTGATAAAGCTTATCGCCTTGGCCCGAGCTCTTCCATCTCTACTGCATTAGTCTGAGCCGTGGTGCCACGGGAGAAGGCTGCAGAGATAGCACAGGGCCAGGCCCTTTCTGGCTGAGATGCTGCTGGGGGCTCACAGCTCGGGATTGCCCACCCTATGCAGACACACACGATGAATGCATAAACCCAAACCCACCCGTGGAGAAACCTAAGGTGGGATTTTCTTTTTATCCCCTTTCCAGCTGGGAAAGATGGGGATGCATCACCAGGAGGTAAAGAGAGCACAACTGTGGAAATAGATATGACTCAGAATGAAAGTAAATAGTCTCCTATTTAAAGATGTGTGCCTTTAAAAAAACCACATGATAAGGAAAATGTTAAAAATATACCAAGTTCCTGACTATACTCAAGACTGCAAGGGCTGTAAGTGCAGTGGACCCCTTCAAATATCTGTTCCTACTTGCTTGAGATGTGCTGTTTTTGTGGACACGTTCCCAACATGTGTTCTCCGTCTGCACTGTGCAATTGCACCTGTGCTCACCCTACTACTTGCACATTGTCCTTTGTTACTCTCAGATAAGGTATATGCTGTAGGATCACTGGGTTTGGACTTGGGGTTGTTTTTTTTGTTGTCTGTTTTGGTGGGTTTTTTTTTATTTTTGTTTGGGGGGTTTTTTTTGGTGTCTTTTGCGTTTTTTTTTGGTGAGACCTCAGTAAGATAATAAAGAATATGCATTTTCTGTTGGGGAAGATATCTTTCAGAGTATCTTGTATCATTCTTATATGTGTGTATGATTTCATACAGCTGAATTCTCTAAATAGGAAGTTTATTCTTTTTTTAGTTGCCACTGTATTCAAGGAGAGATATTTACTGAAGTGCTTAGCATAACAGCTGGGGGAGAAGAGTGATCGTCAAATGAAATTATGAGGTGGCAGGTTCAGAAAAAGGTACCTCTTCACACAAAACAAATCTTGGGAGTTACTGCTGCAGGATGTCAGGAAGCAGTTCAAAAAGCAATTAAGCGTGATCACGGAAGAAAAATCTGCGCAGGGATGTTAAGCGCAAACACCTCTGGTTCAGGAAGTCTTTGAGGTGCAAATCCGCATCCTGCGGAAGCATTTTGGGGAGCAGCCTCCCCAGTGCTCATGCTGTCATGAGGCAATTGCTGTTGGCTGCTCTGGAGATAGTCCTGGACTGGACTTGAAATGCTGCTGTTCTGACCCAGCACAGCCATCCCTACATTTAACTGTCATTTCATTCAGCATGGGGTTTTTTTCACAATCTTTAACAAGACAATCTTTTCACAATCTTTAATCATAGACAACTATTCTTGCAATATATCTTTGTGACACAGAAATGCTCTTTCTTTATGCTCTGTACCTCTCTTGTTCTTTCCTGCCTGTTACTTTGATTGAGGGATGGAAGGTTGCTTTGCTGTGTGTTTGTATAATACCACATTATCAAGCTGAGCACTGGTCCGTGCCTGTATTTCCTAGTTAATTATTTGATATAAATAAATATTAAGAATCTGTATTTCTAAAGGTGGCCACAAGCCAGAAGGTTTGCTGCTTGTTTAAACACTCCAAGTAAGAAGCGGTGGAGCTCCAGTCCTCATGTGCTGGCAGAATGAGACAGATGGGCCATTTGAGAAAGTGATTAAAATACCAGCAATACCTGCTTAAACAGTTACAAATTCCACACTCCACATCTGCAAGGGCTTGTATTTATTACCTAGGGCATGGGACCAGACCTTGTGAACCTGGTGACACTGAAGGGTGAGAGCAAGGATGAGGTGCCAGTGTAGCAGAACCTGGGGGGGGCGGGGGGGGGGCTGAGTGGTGCCAGCCCCCCCACCTCTGCCTCTGCCCTCTGACTGAGGGACCACAGGGAGCTCCTGTCCTCTGGCTCCATCGCTCCATCCCCTCCAGCCTTACTGCTGGAAGGAGATGGATTGCCACCTACACTTCTGTTGAAAAGTCAGTTTGGGTGTATAAGTGTTTACAGGGTTTCTTTTTTTTTCCAAAAACAAGACAAATTTTAGTGCTCAGGAGAGGAAGTGCCCTGAGATCATGTGGAGAAAAGGAGCATGATCATCCCATGATATTGAACAATATTCAGGCACATCAGGTCATCTGAAAAAGATTCCTTTCCTGTCAAGGCTGGAGAACCTCTATAGACTCTCATGTGCTTTTTAAAACATAGTGGAAACCCAGAGTATCAGTCATAGGGTGGGGGGGAGTAACCTGAGGGAAGGCCGTTTCCCTAAGAAGTGAAAGGAGTTCGGTTCCTAGTGAGCAGTCTCCCTGCCATATGGATTGCATTTTATAGCAGTGTACGGCTCTTGGGTTGGAGGCACAACTTCCCACGTGTACAAGATTCCAGCTCAGGATGGATGTGGGCAAAAGCCAAATGGTAGAGCTGTAGTTCTTCCTGTTTGTCTCACCTGTGTTCCCATTGCTCTGCTGCCTCGTGGGGGGTCAGCAAGAGGCTGTATATGGAATGGGAGACAGCAGCTGCTTACAGAGATTGTCCATGCAAGCCCATCCTGCTGAGAAGTCATGTTTCTTCTACGTGACTGCCATCTCTGTTGCTGATAACCATGCAGATTGTGGCTTTAGCAGCCCTTCAGGGACAGCTGTTTCATGGGGATGAGTAATTCTTCAAAAGCCACTTAAACATGAAACTACCTTTGGCTTGGATGCTTTGTATAGTGCTTTTCCCCAGAAGAGAGTTAGGATATACTGTAAATAAAGACAATAAAACTGAATTTATTCTTTAGTTGGAGGACACAAGCCTGGAAGGGATGGAATAGGGAGCTCAGTCCCATAGAACCAGCAACAGGGATTGGGCTTCAGCCCGAAAAAAGGGCTGCAGAACAAATATTCCACCTGCCCCACACTCAACATACGTTTATACCACATTATCTGCACCTCCATAGCCACCTTCTGTACTTCCCAGTAACTTTTTAATGGACCTCAGACACCTGCTGATCTTTTGGACACCTTCTAGTAGGTGTCCAAAAGTCCCGAGTCTGAAGTCACAGGGGAAGAATGGAGAGGTCAGGGGCACTGGCACTGCATCCCTGGGGTTGATGGGTTTTCCAGTCTCAAGTCCCACGCTGCTGTGGCACCTATTAAGCTCATGCAAAGTTCTCAGAGTACTAAGGAAGAGCTCTCCTGACTCCTGTGAGTTCCAGCTCCTGTAAAACACCTGACTTAGATTCCCTTTTAGTTTTTCTTCAGTTCATCCAGTCCATTCCCACGACACTGCTACAGCCCTGTAATGTCTGCAAGGCTGGGCAGCTCCTGCGGCCCAGGCACGGGGTGTAGGTGTGTTCCCATGGAGCAGTTTATCAGCACTTTTGTAGGAACTGCAAGTCATCCATGACTGGGATGGCAGCAGATTTTGTGTCTCAATAGCATTTGGAGGGCAGCAATGTTTTCTTGGAGTGGGGCAGTAGCTGAGACTCTTTCAAAGAGGAAATCTGTGATAAATGGTCTAAAAGTACAGAGGTGGTGCCACACAGGCATAAGGAAAGAAAAAAAAATTATAATTATTTTTTTAATTTTCCAGGAGAAAGATTTATCTTTATTCACTGGTATGTCTTCAGACAGTGCTGATTTACAGGCACATATATAACATTTTCATTCAGTCTGTGTTTTTCACTAATCAGAACTAGACAGTGCCTATCATTTGTGCAGTTATACACATGAGAATACATTAATTTGGATTTGTAATTTTTCATTTTAGTGAATGATATTTTTGCTCTTCATTTGGTGTGTCAAATCTCCCAGGGGACCTCAGGCACAAGCACTGTGCTGTAAGAAGAAGAATGTTGGCAGAGGTGGCTCCCCAGCCCCATGGAGAGTATGGGCCTGTGGGGATCAGGTAAACCCATTCTGGAGCTTTCTCTTCTTCCTTAACCTTTGGCCATATGAGGGTTTTGGCAGGCAGCTTGCAAGGTTGGTCACCCTGGAGTAACCTCACTTCTCCAGCCTCAGGACATTCACTTGCCTCTGCGACCCAGCAGAGACCCCAGGGCCAGCTGTCACCTGTCAGGCACAACTCTTGTACCCTTGAACACCCCCCAGCTCCCTGCCCATCTGTCAGCTTGTCCCTGCTGCACGTTTCTAACGCTGCTTTGTGCAAACATTTTGGGGCAAGTGGGAGGAAATGCAGCAGAACCTGCCCAACCACTGATCTGTCTGCTAACAAGATGCCCTCTCTGGGTCAGTGCAGTGCAATTTTACTGGCACAGGAGCCTGTCTGGCTCCTAAGTAAATTCTGTTGCTACTGCTATCTTTAAGTTAGAGCAAACTGAAATAATTCCCACTCAGCTGAAGGAATGTGACTGCCAGGCTGACTGCAGAGCACAGTCGTGTCCTTTCACCAAGAGTCACTTGCAAAAGGTGTCTTGGGAATGGCCATTGTAATACTTTTCTTTTAAACTTGGGTACAGCTTATCCATGTGAAGAAATATTTTTCATCAAATAAGCATTCCTGGTGCTCATGCTGCTGTTATCATTAAACAAATATTTCATTTGGGGGATATGGAAACAGATTTATGAGGTTTTTTATCAAACACAACCATAAGCTGTTGACAAAAGAACACAGATTGCACCGTATTTTAGGGTTAAGAAAATTGGCTCTCCTATTCTAACATATTCTGCAAATTTATTGCAAGGTAATTTTCACAGTGTACTAATATTTTCATGCCACTTTTTTTTTTTTTCTTATGTGCAGATTTTGAAATGTCGGTATTATTTACAGGCTTGGATATATTTGTAAATTCTAGTGAGGTAAAAATGGCACTCTCATATGAATGATGCTACAGGAAAAAATATCTACATGTAAGTTTTCACATAACTTTCTACAAGTGCCCTCCACCCAAACTACAGCAGTTGTGGGGTGAAATCCCAAACAACATTAGCTAAAACACCTTAGGCTGACCTTGTAGTCTCTTGACAATTTCCACAACCTAAAAATCCGAACAAACTCTTCACATTCTACTTAAAAAAAAAAAAGAAAAAAAAAGTGATATGAAGCCAGGAGCCTGTCTTTCTAGATATAATTGAATGTGTTTTCTTTTCTCTACTTGTTGAGTTGTTCGCATCACTTCAGGTAGGTGACTACAGGGACTTACTGAAAAATACTTTTAATGTTATGTGAAGATTAGCAGTGATGTACAAACTTAGGAATTTCTCTTCAGAGTGTTCTTGACCTTTCATAAACCAATATTACTAAATTATTGCAACGGGTATAATTAATTAATTTTTCTTAGAACAATTTAAGAATAAAAATAACATCATGGAGAATTTAAATACAACAGCTTAACACCCTCTAACTAAATTTTCCAGCCAATAAAACACAAGGCAGAAATGAAAATCTTCCAGTTGACCACTTACCCCTTGGACAATTTCTAAAACAGATACTAAATTCAGCATTCAATGGCTTGAATCTTTTTGCAAATAGCCACAGGAATCCTCCTAGTGATGCTAAGTCTCTTGTAAAGATACAAGAGGACATCCAGTAGTGAGTAATTCCTAAAACTGACATTTAATATTCCACTAAAGAAGCTAAAATATTTACAGTTCTCACATGCCACACCTTAATGTCCTTTTTATTTATTTTAAACCAGATAAAATAAGCCATAATAAGACTGATTTATATGAAGTCATGATAAGAGTCTCCACTCTCATGAAAACAAAACTGTTGTAAAGTCCCGGTCCCATCGACTTCAAGACCTAAACCAAACTTTTACTGCCTGCCTTTGCCTCCTGTCTTGTGTATCACCAAAAGAAACTGAACAATTGATCTCAAATACTAACAAGCAGATGGGGTGAGCATGGAAAATTCAGAGAGATTACATCTATTAGGATACTTTTAGGAATTAATGATAAATGAAAAATATAGCACAGTATGTTGAATTACTGTGGTGTAAGTTCCAGAGTTTACAGAGGAACCTTTCATCTTTAAAAATGTGTCTATGCTGTGCTAGTCTAATTTTGACCTCAAACCATCTGACTATATATACTATATATATACTATATATTCAGTTTAACAAATTCAAACCTGTTGATCCTCAAACCACTGAGTGGATTTGTTGGTGGTTACATCTCATTAATTCTGACTTTTAGCCACCCACAGAGAGGTTGACACCTTCCAAGGGAGCTTTTCCATCTAAGCAAGAGCTTCCCTGATTATCACTGAATAGTTCTAGCCCAGGATGGGTAGAAGGCAGGACCTGCCTTTGAGGTCACGTATCTAAGTGGTCCAGTGAGGTCCAGTGGACCCTTTTGAGGGTGTGGGGTGTGGATCAGGTCCTTGAATGATGTCATTCCTGATATTCCACTCTCAGACTGGGATCTACCCTTAGGTCAGCACATATGGCAGATAACATTCTGAAGACCTTTAGGAACAGTAGCCTTTGCTCCATTGCCTGCTGAGGTGTCTTTGTGAGACTCTGTCAGGGCTGAAGAGGCAGATGTGATTATAGCTTTCCGGCCAGTCATTTCTCAGCTCCCTGTCAGTCATTTCTCAGGTCCCTGTCAGCCTCCAGGCCCATCCTAGCTGGGTCTGTCTGCTCCTTCTGCCCTGGGCAAGGGGGAGAGTGTGGCTGCTGGCTGCCCCTCCATAGCAGCCAGATCAATCTCCATGATTGTCTCTCTGAAGATTATCCTAATCCTCTGTTGCCCATTAGAACCATTTTGGTACAAGCCCAAACATAGAATTTTATTACCATTTCAGTTTTCAGGGTTTTGATTTTTACCTTAAACTATGAAAAACATGTGTTTTGGTACCTTGCCAGGTTGCATCTGTAAGCCTGACACTGGTCTCCTGGTCAGTCCCACAGCTGTACATTCAGGGGGAAGTCCAGTCCCTAAGCCTATGTCTATCCAATCTGGAGAGATCCTGGAGAAAAATATTGCACAACCCAAAATGTGTGATAAGCAGGAGTGATGCCAGGAAGGGCTTTACACTGAATAACGTCTGCATGACAAATGCTAAAGTAATGTCTGCAATGTCAACCACCCGTGGCTATGGTGCTGACTGTGGGCAATAAATATGTGGGTGTGCAGGCCTGCCTTTGAGGGAAGGCTTTAGTCACAGGTAAAGGTGCTTTGCCTAGTGTTATCAGTGACATCTGGTGGTAACAGACAGTAAAGTAATTTCAAATCTATTGGTTGTGTAGGAGTTTAAATGGCTCATCCCAAATGAAGTGTTTTTGTCAAGGATGTATTTCCCAAGGTATATTTCTTTCTGACAAAACCACATGATGATCGTGCTCCATGCTAGGAGCAAACACTAAGCAGGTTCATATATATATATAGCATGGAATTTTTTGGTGGTGGAAAACATTGGAATTAAGGAAGCCACCAAAATATTTAGTGTGCCTGAAAAGCAGTTGATATACACCTGTTCTTTATTACTGTTAGCTTCATATAGCCTTGTAAGTGTTCCGGATCTCACAGCCCTTCCAGATCAATGAACATGGCAGCAATTCAGTACGTGTGTGTGTGGGGGGGTGGGGGAAGACCAGTGTCAACTAAGGCAGAGAGAATCATGAGTGCTACTGGGGACTAAGTGGTGAGTGGGCTGGAGTGAGACACCACATGCCCTCCCACAGCCCCTGTGGGGCCTGACAGGGAGAAACCAAGCACTTATCTGGACCCTATTTCTGTGTTCCCAGCCCCTTCTTGGTCTGGACACCTTTTACAAGGAACAGCATTTATCAGCATTGTAGCTCTTAGCTGAAAGCAGCAGAACCAGTGCACATGGAGACACATCTTCCTTAATTTGCACTTGACATCATGGTGTAAATTGAAGACTTTTTTGTTTCAACACTGCCTGTGAGGAGAAGTTCCTCTCTGATTTTGCCCTAGTTTTGCATCAGAAGCTTTGTTCATATGGGAGACTTGTTTTGACAGTGGCTGGGAAACTGCATCTTTCCTTTTCCTATTTGCATGGCCACATACACTCCTTTTTCTTCTTGGTTCAAAAATGGAGAGGCTTATCTCTCCAGAAAAGCACCTTCTCACTCCCTGTGTGCACCTCACTTGCTGCTCTTCTGAATTCAGCTCTAGAAAGCAAAACTGCAGGACTTTGCTGTAATTTTTAAACCTGACAATTCAGTAATTATTTATTATCCAATAAATGAACAGTAAAATGAAACAAAACCCAAAACTGAAAACCCACTAAAAACACACGAGGCATCTCTGCACGTTGTAGTGTCACAGTCTCTGTAATGTATTCTGCTCTTCTGAAAATGGTTCTTGAGAGGACATTTCACACCACAGATTTCTGAAGCCAGCATCGAAACTTTCAAGTTTCATCTCACCTTGAAGAACAAACAGTTCTTGAAGCAGTTAACTTTGATAAGGCAAGTGCAAAAAAGGACACAGATAGGATATCAGCTATACTGAAAATGTGTCCTTCTTTTCATAGCCTATTCCTCCTGAGAAGCAGTGACAAAATAAAGACCTCTGGATCTGTTAGATTGGGAGAATGATTCTCTCTTTCAAGTCTTTCAGAAAGATCCTTCAAGTCTCAGCACATCCGTAACAAAATGTGCTTGAATCAGATGTTTTATATTGGGATTTAACTCTGGTTTTTGAGTGTTGTCATTTTGAACTTCTGGAAGGAATTCCTGTAGAAAAAAGCACTCCCAGTGAGCCTCCACACCTACTGTTCCTAAAGAGCAAAACACGGTGGTGGTGTCCATGTCCCCAACTTCACCCCCAGCATACGTGAAGGCTCCGTGTCAGTGCCTGTCCCACAGCACCGTGACCATGTTAGCTGAGGCACTGCAGCCTCTGCCTTGTGTACGTCCTCTACCCTGTTCCTATGTCCTCTACCCTGTTCCTATGCTGTTCATTTTGTAGGGCAGCCACCAGCAGGGTCTGCCCTGGACAAAATGGAGTGACTGGCAAGGATATTTTCCCATCCTCACCAGTCAGAGGCTCCTTGAGAGTGTTACAAAGTACTCAGAGACACACAGATAAAGCAGAACACTGTGAGACAGAGATGCATGAACCCAGGGGGACGGGAACATGGAGAGGGATTGGGAGATCCTCTTCAGAAAGCCTATGGGCTGCCACCACTAAGTCTGAAATCAAAAAGTCATTCAAACCCTCAAGATGCTTTAGGAAAAGAGACTGTGATTATGTGATCCATCACCCCAGAGCTGAGGAGACACAGAAATGAAGGTAGGTGGTTGGATGTAGGTCTTGGCTTCCAGAGGGGCTACTGCTCCCCAGCACATAGGGTCTGGCGCACAGCCGCTGCCTGCACATGGGGCTGTGCAGCCAGGCACGGGTGCTACAGGGTGCCTGGCTGCTGCAGAAGTTGTCAGCTGCAGGTTTTCTTGAGCATTGAGGAACATTGCAGTCCTGGGTGTGTCAGCTGGAAGGAAACAGTTTGGACTTTGTGTTTGATTAGAAGTCAGCCACCTCTGTGGATTTGATGAGAAGCCTTTCACTTTCCCACAGGGCTTCTCCTCCAGTTTGGCTCTGCACTCATCATCGCACAGGGGAGGCCACGGGGGTTTCCAGTTCCTGTTCCCTACTCAGAGCCACAGCGTCATCCATTGAGCGAGTGAGCGTGTAACATGGGGGAGCGGAGAGGGAGCTGCAGGCACTAGAGGGCAGGACAGCCCACGGCAATCGGGCTGGAGAAACGCGGGGAAGGACACTGCTGGTGTCACCTATTGCACATTGCACACCCTGCACTAATGACGCCCGTCTGAACTTCCCTCCTCTGCTGAACCCCAGTGGTGTCGACCCTTTGGAAAATCTGGTCATACTTCTAACGTGAGGAGCCAAAACTCAGGGTCGCCCTGCACAGTGCACAGCACGAGCACAGACTCAGAATGGTTTGGATTGGAAGGAACCTTTAAAGATCATCTAGTCCAATGCCCCTGACAAGTCCACATGTCCTCTACTCAGTCCACACCACAATCATGGGATTCAGGTTTTTAACTGCAGCTGCTCAATTTTTCCACACCACACCTCAGCTTTCAAAAAGTTCAGCAGAGCTGTTTTAGTCTGTCCTTTGAGTGAGATGGGAGGAAAAAATACATTATCCTGCCTATATTCAAGCGTCTTTTTGGATGTTCCAGCAAGTAGCCCTTGTCACCTTCTTGCCAGAATTTGGTGTTTTAGCTTTCTGCCACCATTATGAGGTGACTCAGCTGAAGGTGGGAGAAACTGTGCTCCACAGCTGCAGCACACTTTGTGAGAGTGAAGCAGAGGTTTTAGCACACAGATTGGCAGGGTACTGAATTTCTGGTTATTTGTTTGTGGTTGTCACAGAAAATCTTCCTGCAATATTCCTGAAGAAAAAGGATGTGGAAAAATTAAACCACTGAAAACCAGAAGTTGTTCTCTGAAGCAAATCTTTCAGAAACTTTGTATCCCACATGGGCTGCAAAAAAAGCCTGGGGAAAATTTCAGAAGAGCTCAAGCTCCTGGGTGCTTTGAAAATATGTCCAGGAACATTGTCCATGAGGAAATCTAGTCCCACAGCTTAGTGGAGATGACAGGACACCCCCTTCTTTTTACTGCTTAACTTCTGAAATCAAATACACAGACTCAAACCCCAATTACATGTAGAGCATGCTGGATAAAACCAAATAAAACACTCAACAGCCACCTGAAAAATGCATGATGTACCTCAAAAAGCACAGATTATTGTGGGCTCATTACCAATACCTGGGCAGGGAGCAGCCTTGTTCTGTTTGCACACTGCATTAAACTCATTTATTCTGCAGTCCCAGAGCTGCCACTGGTGATTCATTTCCTCCAGCATCTCTGGCTGCTTTCCCAAGAGCAGAGCTCCCGGCACAGTCCCTTGACACTGCTCCTACCCCAGTCCCCAGCTAAGTAGCTGCCTGCATGAAACACTAATATTCTCCCCTCATGGAGACCTGGAGGGAGAGCTCAGCAAGCAATGTGCAATGTACTTGTAGCAGTGTTTCCAGAAGGAATGTGCTCCTGCTGTCTCACTGCTCAGGATCCACCAGTGACCTTTCTGGTGCTCTTTGGCCTCAAGGGACAAATTCTGCCTCATCCCATGCTGCCTTGATGCCAGTTTTCCTTCAGACCATGGGGCATGGCACAGGCTGCTTTTGCAAGCAGCTCTTGCCAGTCAGGGTTGGAAATAGGAAAATGATGCAGATGCGCCTCTTTTCCAGTGTACAAACCCTTCAAGATACAGTTCCTGATCAGTGTTGTGGTACATCCTGGCACATGCAGATCCAAATCATTTGCATTTGCCTGATGTATGTGCAGCAGTCCTGGGTATGACCCATGACACACCTCCACCTTGTTAGCTGACCTGAATAGAAGAGTCCATCTGAGGGTGACATGAGCTCTGGACTTGGAAATAATCAGCAGAAGAGTCTCTCAAGAAAAATGGACAGCTTAGCAAACCAACCTAGGCACAGGTTGCCTCACCCACACTGCAAGGTGCTCATTTCCTCAGGTGTAAAATGTTCATGTGGCCCAATGCAAGGGTCAGGTGCTCTCTGTTGCTGAATCTCCTACCAGCAGAGATCTGGGCTGCAGAGGCACATGCCTGCCCCCAGCACACACTTGAAGTAAGACACTCCTACACTGTATGGTCCCTGCTAAAGGCTCAGCAGATCACACTTCCCAGCCCTCTGATCCAACCCACAGAGCAAACTGCACACAGAGACACAGCACATCTCTTTTAACAGAGGCTCAGGGAAAGAAGGATTATGGTGTTTGTCTTGCCAAGCCACTGTTGCACGTGCTGAGGCTCTCCTTCCCAGGGAGTAGTTGGACAGTAGTTGGCCTGTTGATGGGAAGCAGGGAATGAAGTCCTCTTTTTGCTTTGGTCGCACACACAGCTTTTGCTTTTTTTATTAAACTGTCTTTGACCCTTGAGGTGGTTTTAGATCTTATTTTCTCTCCCTGTCTAATTGGGGGGGGAGTGGGGGGATGGTTTGAGAAAGCATCCAGGTAGATGTCTGGGAGCCAGCCAAGATCAACCCATGAGTCCTTTTTCTTGGGCACGAGATAAAGCCAGTTTTGATCTGGGGATACTATAGCTGCAGTAGCTGATAATTGGCAGGCTTCTGTGTGCTCATAGGGCTTACTTGATTTACAGTGTAACAGAGCCTCGGGCTCTGCAGTGGCTGCTTTTGGCTCCTGTCTTTGCTGCAGAGCTTATCTCTGTGTTTCACTGTGCCTAGAAGCATTCTGATAAAAGCAGCAGCCCTGCACTTGGCCCTGGCACAGGCACTGCTCCTGTGCCAGGAGGGCTGTCCTGTGGAGAGCCGAGGGGTCACACCTCTCTCTTCCCCTCTGGGACTGATGTGTCTGCCTTCCTCTCCAGAGGTCTTCACCACATCCTTATCTAAGCTGCTTGACCAATGTCATCTTTTTGTCATTTGCATAGGGACTAGTTTTGGTCTGGTGTTATGAGTAACCAGTTTGCCAGTGAGGTAACAAGGAAGTGTGCCTTTAGGCAACTGATCCCTGGGTGCCTCCATGGTGTGTGGGAGGACTTGGGTGGGTGCCTGGCATGGTTATCACCTCCTACAGCCTGTGATCTTGCACCTCTTCAGGTGTGTAATGTCCTTGAACTGGCACTTGATGGAAGGGTGCCTTGCCTGCTCCAGTGAAACTCATCAGCTCCTGACACTACACTGGGGCTTTCCTTGTGCTTCTTGAGCCTCCCTTCTGCACCATAATGGGAACATGGTTGAGACAGGGATCCAAACCCCATCTGACAACACCGTGGATAAGAAAGGGACTCAAGCCCCAACTACAGCAATTGCCTAAGCAGTCAAAAAGAATCACTGGATGCAGAGATCGATGGGTCCATACCAGCAATTAGTACAGGAGCAGGAGGAGGAAGGATCTGATCAGGCAGCTGGTCCTTCAGCAAGGAAGCAAGAGGAGGAAGTGAGAGAAACAACTGGTCCTGAAACTTGGGCAGACTTCAAAATATGCTGAAACAGTACAGCCACCAGCCAGGCAAGCAGATTGCTGCCACTACCACTGAAGAGGGCATCCAATATGTGAGACTACGAGGACTACTGGAAAGTTTTCTACAGAGTGACTTGGATGACAACCATGTCTCCAAAGATTCTGATAGCCGCTGTACATGAGCACGCGCAGAAGGGTTGTCCGAAATTCACCAGCATTGTATTCCATCTGCCTGGAGACGATGGACTGACCAGGCTTGTATATATCAGCTGTGGAGAGAGCATCCCACTGACTCTGACTTTTGCAGAAAACCTGTCTCTCTCCCTGTCCCCACAGGTCAGGGCCTTGGCCATCAGGGGCACCCAGAAACACGCTGTGTGCTGCTCTCTGGTTCCTTGTGAGTGACCTCACGAGGAAGTGGGATGGTGACCCTCCTCTGAGGCAGGAGCCCATGTACACAAATTGACCAGGAAGAGAGGTGATAAGGAGAGCCATCCACTACTGCTGTCTCTTCTGCTGCTGTTAAAATGGTGGGAGGCAACCAGCAGCCTCCCTAGTATAGAAGAGGATTAAGAGTGCCTCTCTTGATTTTGGTGGAGGGACTTTTGGTCTGACACTGCAAGGGTCTCCAGCCTAGAACAGAGGATCACTGCCTTTGATCAGGAGGAAGAAACGGGTGACCGGCTTTACTGGGCTGTGTGGATTTGATGGCTTGGCACACTGGATCCACGGAAGTCTAAAGCATTGCCAGACACTGGTGCACAGAGTACCCTAATGCCATTATGGCATGTCAGAGAGGAACCCATCTGGATTTCTGGATTGACAGGGAGATCCCAAAAGCTGTCTATACTGGGGGCTGAGATGAGCTTAACACAAGACAAATGGCAAAAGTACCCTGTTGTGACCAGCTCAGAGGCCCCATGTATCCTTGGCATAGACTGTCTCAGGAGAGAGTACTTCAAGGACCCAAAAAAAGGCAATGATGGGCTTTTGACGCACTTGCCATCGATCTGGAGAAGTTGAAACATCTGCCTGCTTGCCCAGCCTCCTGGAGGCTCCCTGTGTGATGGGATTGCTGCATGTCAAAGAACAGCAGGTGGCCATGGCTGCCACGATGACTAAATTGGCAATACACATCACCCAAGGCTCCCTGGTTCCCATCCACGAGTCACCAGCTCAAAATCCAAGGAGTGATCAGGAAGACTCACAAGATTTTCTTTTAAATCTGCTTTTGTCCCCCTGTCCTGCTCAGGAGGGAAAATGAGAAAGCATCTGGGTGGGCATCTGGCAGCCAGCAAAGTTTAACGCACCACACTCGTGTGCACATACAAACTCAAAGGCTGGTACATATGCTCATATACCTGAACATACATATGTTCTCCTCTGAGCTGATTTGCTTCGTAACAGCAGGCAGACTGAGTCAGCTTCAAATGGTGCAAATAAATGTGAAAGAAACTTCAAGTGGAGGATTGACATCAATTCTTTGAACCAACTATTGTTGTTATGATTATTGTTCTTGTGATTATTGTTAATAATAACAAAAACAACAATAATAATATTGCTGCTGTATTGCATAAAGCTTCCAGGACGGAGATAAAGCAGCGTTGTGTGAATGTCAGTGAAATGCCATCCCAGTCCCAAGGAGAACCCGGGTGCTGGCACGGGTCCTGCACTGTTCAGGTGGTCTGAGAAGTGCTGTTGGGGACACCGGAGGGGAACTGTCAGCACAAGTGATGGGAGCAGAGCCTGGGTCTCCGTACGTACAAGACGTGGCAGATGGAGTGCAAAAGCACACGGGCTGGTGAGCAGCCGGCACTTTGGTAATGAAGCATCACAGGAGCTCGCAGGCTCCTCTCTGATTTTACTGGGCTGTGTTCCAGAGTACATCTTCACCTTTTTTTTTTTTTTTTTTTTTTTTTGTCTTCCCTTAAGTATCTGCAAATGAAAACCTGCTAAGCTCTTCGATAAGTGTCTCCTTAACTTTACGGTCTCTTTTGAATTTCAAATAGCAATTTTTTATTATCTTAATTGGTGACTGCCTGTTTTAATTAGGCATCCCAGTTAATCTTACTCTGCTAAAACATATGAGGCTTTATGCAGATCAAAACAGTTTCTTTTTTTTAGCGTAAGCATCAAAAGAAATACAAATTGTAAGAAATAAGATGACTATGTTTGCAATTCTGATTTCTTTCACTGTAGTCTGCAGTTGTTGCCTTTAAATTAGCCAGTATTTTACATGCTGAAAGGCCCTGGCCAAGATGTTGTGTGAGCTTAGAAAAACTTTCTTCTCTTTGCAGCAATACAGAAAACATTTCTGATCTAAACAGTAGTGCAATGGTCTTTCTCACTTCTCTGGAGGGCTCTTATCTGTCCAATTTGAGCTAATGTAAAATAATAAACACACTTGTAAATGTAGAAATCAATCACTGCTGATCATGCTGTCCAGGAACATATTGCAACTTCCTGAAAATCTGGCCTGCATTCATGTCCTGGAGGGCTTAACTGAGCCTTCACAATAGTTGCAGTGATGATGCCAAATTTCATGTAACTTCCCTGTTGATTTTTTGCAGGCTGCCAGAGGATGTCACAGAGCGGACCCAGCAGCTTGGAATGAAGTTTTGTTAATATTTGATACAAGTGATGTTCTCAGTAATAAAGCTGAAAAAATACAAGAAGAAAAAACCCAAACAAACTAAAAATCCCTCCAGAAATCCCTGGATCACACAGAGCCAGGAAAGGGATGAAAATGGTGGCAGAACTAGGTGACTGATTGGCAGCAGCTGGCTGTCCACAAGCAGAGGCAGAGCTGTTGTCATTTGAAGCAACTTAATGCTGGGATCTGTATCTACCTGTCCTTTCAAGGGGTCTGAGTGGTTTTGAAAGGTGCTGTATTTTGCTGTTTTGTTTGGGTTTTTCTTCCTAAGAAGTGCCTTGTGGGCAGCCAGGGACATGTTAATTCATTCCTCCTCCTTCTCAAGGACAGACTGGAGCTCTTATTAACCAGCACATATTTGACAGGACATTTGTCCTTCTCATGGGAAAGGGCAGTTCCTAAGCTTTTTTTTTTTTTCCTAGGGAAAATACCATAATCCAGACTGCAAGAGCAAGTGTCCCATCTGGAGACAATTCATCATTACTTGAAAAAAAAATCCTGCAACTTTAGCTGCCAAGCAGCACAACTAAGTGAAAGCAGGTCACTTGTAAAATAGGATGGTTGAGTACAGGCAAGTCTGTAGAAGAAATAATCTTCTTTGAAGTGATAAAGCTTCCCAGCACTTGGGTCACTTAGATTTCAATAAGAAGATGGAGAACGTTGGGTAGCAGAAAATCAATCCCAGTTTCCTCAGAGCTCTGTGCCATTCTTACCAGAATTAAAAGGCTGATTCCCCAAACCTGTGCTCAGGACAATGAGAATGTGCTTTCCAGACCCAAGTGGACACTTGTATGGATGGTGAGGGCATTACAGAGTCTTTACATCCAGGCCAGTGGCGACAGACCCCTATCCCTTTTGTCGCTTGGTCCCATCCCTCATTCCTTCATGCCTGATGGATGCAAATTTGGACTGCAAGTTGCCCAGCGCTGGTGCTCGTTATGTCTGACACCCTGCCGTGTTACATTCATACCTGCAACGCTGCCTCGGTTATAATACTGGCGGGGAGGGCTTGGCTGTGAAGAACCCGTGCAAGGTTTTCTCTTTGTAAGTCACATTTCACTTCATTTCTCCCTGCGCCTATTAATTTTTTGCCTCCCCTTTTCTGGCAAGCCCTGCCCGCGGCCCGCTCGGCATCCCGGCGGACCCCCGGGGTTTGCTGCGGGAGCGAGCGGCTCCTCCCTCGGCGGGGAGGGCCGGGGGCGGCCGGCGCCGGGGTCTCCGCTCACTCGCTCCGGCTCTGCGCCCGAGGCGGACGCGGACCCGGACCCGGACCCGGAGCTGCTCCGGCCGCCTCCCGGCGCGATGCCGGGGCCTCGGGCAGGCGGCGGCAGCGGAGTCCCCGCGGCCGAGGCGGTGAGTGCGGGGCGCGCTGAGTGCGGGGCGCGGAGCGGGGCAGGGCCGGGCGGCGGCGCGGGGCAGCCCCGCTCCTTCCCGGGTGTGTGAGAGGGGATGCGGCTGCTGCCGCCGCGGGTGGCTTGGGCATAGAGATAGTTGAGGATCTGCCGGGGATCTGAGCCCGGTCCTGAATCTGCTGACAAGCAAACCCCAAGACTTCCCGCGCACTGGAGATGCGCTCCCAGGGCACCGGGCCGGTCCCGGACTGCTGCGCTCCGCGCGTCTGTGGTCCCTGCCCCGCACCGCAGAGCTCTCCTCACCCCGAGAAAGGGGCCACGGGACCCGGGTGGAGTCAGGGTCAGATGAGCAGGGCCAGGTCTACGTTCAGTTCCTCCCTTCTTGCCAGAAATGGAATTTAAAGAGACTGCTTGAGATATCACTGCACCGTCAAACTGCTCTGGCACCGTGTTAGGGCAGCAGAGTCTTGAAAAACGGAACAAACAAAATAAAGCCTTCAGCCACGAGTAGATGGACGTTGGTTAAAATAAAACTGTCGGGTTTCTTGGCTATATCTATGTGAGGGGAAGAGTTTAAGATTTTGTTGTAGTTGTTGTTGTTGTTGTTCTGGAGAGGTTGAACATCGTTGTAAGAAACATGTTTCAGCTTAGTGCCTGCTGTGAACAGTGTCCCATAGCACCTGACAGTGTGGTGTGAGCCCGGGACCAAAGCCTGGTCCCCGGGGGAGGTCTCAGCTGCAGCGAACGCTCCTGTCAGCAGGGACAGAGGCCCCGGCCACCAGCGCATCGATTGCGAGGCCAAAAGGGAGCGTTACATCATTTAGTCTGACCTCAGACAGGAGCGAGGTGCTGGCTGGGAAACAAAAAGAATATTGCCGAGGACTGAATCTCTGCACTGAAAAGTGACATTTCTTCATGACATTGTCAGCTCGGACAAATAGACTTTTCTGCAAAAAATGAGGGTCTCTCTGCATGGTTCCCTTGCATAGAAATGTGAGGATCATAAGTGGTAGTTTCAGTGCTTCCAAATATGAAAGTTTGTCATTTTACATGACAACTGATCTGTTTTTCCATTGTTCTTCCTGCACTTCAGAATGAGGGCTGCTAGCACAAATGGACTTTTTTTTTTTTTACAATAAGAAAGATTTTACAAGCAAACCAAACCAAAACAAAAATGAGTTAAGAAGAAAAAAGAGAAACAAATAGTAGTTGCATTTTCTTCAAAGTTGTCTGTAGAAACATTGTAAAAAAAACCCCAAAACCAAAAAAACAAAACAAAACAAAACAAAACAAAAAAAAAACAAAAAAAAAACACCAAAACAAAACAAAAAAAAGAACAACAAGGAAAATTTCAGATATGCATATTTTCCTCTCTCTTGTTCCCGTTTCTTTCTTTTTAATCACTCTTTCTGTTTCTGGTGAGAAAGTAGACAATAAATGAAAAGAGCAGGTGATTGTTTAGCAGAGAATGTTGGGATGCTGGTGGCCCCAAGATCAATTTTTACTTAGCCTTATTAAAAAGTAACCTTTCAATATATATTGAAAAAAAATTGCTATTTTATTTCGACATAACACAGCCCCAGTACTTGCACCCATAGCATGGGGATAGATCCATTTTGCTGCACTTTGACACTTCACTTTGAGTTTTGTGGATCTATTTTGCTTAAGCCTGATGCTTTTTCAGGATAACAGTGGCCTCTGAAAATGGAATAAGACAGTACCAAAAAAGGCTCTTCACCTTACCTCCCACTTTTTTCCGTATTAACAACATGCACAAATCCCTTGCAATGGCACAGGAATGGAGCATCACAAGGAGGGCCAGGCTGTTCTGGGACATGATCCCAAGAGGCAAGGAGGGTGACTAGTTTCTCCAGCCCTGCGCATCCATCAGCCCAGGGCACCATCTGCCACGGACCTGTGTGTCCCCCTGGGAGCTTGAGAAATGCGGATCTGCTGCCCATAGTCATGGATGTCTGGCTTGCATGGTGTGGCAGGAAAAGGGACGGCAGTGTTTGCGGTTAATGAGGTCCAGTGCAAAGCTGCTTCCCGCCGTAATTTATTACCTTGGAAGGCAGGGGTGTGATGCCAGACAAATAACTGGCCCCGTGGGAGGTCAGGACACCAGGAAGGCGGGATCAGGAGGGTGGGAAGATGAGGGGAAAGAGCAAGGTCCCAGAACCACAGCCGCTGTCTCCAGCAGCAGTGCCCAGCAGAACTTGTGGGGGGGACTTGTCACAGCTGGGTCCTGGAGAGCCTTCAGCAAGGCCCCTGTGGAGACACTAAATCACACTGATTGCACAGTCAATAAAGGGAATCTCATCAGTCCCCATAACCAGGCTGTCAGCTTTTAAAGCTATTTAGACAAAAATCTGTTTATTGCTGTGTTAGAAGTCCAGAGTAACTGTACTGACTCGAGTGATGATAGTGGCACAAAGTAGCTTTGGAAAAGAGTTTTACTGTAGACCAGATAAAGGCAAATTCCAGTCTGGTTTATTCTATGTAAGCTGGACCCACACCTTGGGATGGCTAGTTTAAATTGAGTGCTGCTGCTTATTTCAGAGGCACCACTCTGCCCACACTGATACAACAAAGACCAGAAATCCTCCTCTTGCACTTATCTGTAAATTCCTTCCCAGCCTGCTTAAGTGAGCCAAACAAATTCCTAAGGGACCATCTGCAGGGCAGCTCCCATGGGTACTGCTGTGGGCAGTGAGGCAGCAGAGCACCCAGCAGATCCCAGGGGTGTACAGAGGTGCCCTGATCAATGAAGGACAAAGAAGCCAGACAATGCCACCCATCTGTGTGGCACTGGGAAATACTCACAGAGGACTGCTCACCTGAAATGTCAGCTAGTGGGACTGGGTGCAGAAACGGCCAGGGCATGCACCATTCAGGGTTTATCTGCATTAATGGATTAAGAAGCACTCAAGAGTGCTCCCTCACACTGCAACATAATTATCTAAAATCAGTATAAATAATATTATCCACATAAACTGTTAAAGCCAGATGTGAACCCTCTTTTGGCCCATGCCAAGTAGCACTGCCATGCTCAATCCCTGCACTCTTCAAGGCAGCAGTGTCTGGGCATGTGCCCAGTGGGAGCAGAGCCTTGCCTCAGGATGAGCAGCACTGGCTCACACAAGCACATCCTGAGCCATGAAACCAGGAGCATCTGCAGGTGGTTTGATTTGGCAGTGCAGCAAAACCAATGCCTTGAAAAGTGTTTGGATGGCATCCCCACACCTCTTGTCACCTCCTTGCTAGCGACCTCAGGTGAGAGACAAAATTGGGAAGAGATCCAGGGAAAAGCTCATATAAAGTACTGATTCCCCTCAGGAGCCAGTTTTCTCCCCTTTTTGGCAGCCTGATGTGCTGGGGTGGTCACAACTGCCCCTGCCCCAGCCTCCTCTTCATGTCCATGTGCGTGTGTACATGCATGTACATGACCTGTCTGGGGAAAGTCCCTGGGAATTTCATTGTGTTCCCTGGGAAAACCTGGTCAAGGAAAAGGCAGGTTTACCTGCCACCACACTTCCTGGAAATCTGCTGGGCTCTCCTCTCTTCTTCTGCTTTTGGTGTCTTGTGGGCTTTAGTTTAAGTGATCAGTTAAGGTGAACTGATGTTCATGTTCAGTGTTCCTGCCATTGATGGATTCTTTTAGGAGAAGAAGGACATGAGTTTGCTGTTTTTACAAGGACTCTCACCTAGTGTGGTAGAAGGGAGTAAAGAGCCTTTTTGTTTTTCCTTAAGGATTGTAGAAATATATTAGTAGACGTGGGGGCATTTCTGAAAATCATGAAGAAACAGAAGTCCAAGGTTTTAGAAATGGCATTGGTTTTCAGCTAGTGCTGGTTGTTACTTGCTGAAGAATCTTGTGTACCCAAAAATCTCTTCAGATGGCAAAATGATGTCCCTGTATACACACTTTGAAAGGCTTTCTGAATGAGTGAAGACAAGCAATGCATTTGCACCTATGAACCAGCAGGACGTGGTTAGCTCTTGTGAGGAAGGATGACTGAACTCTGGATTCTCAGGGTTTTTGGTGGAGTGCTTTGAGATAATAAAGGAAATTCGATTTTTGTGTCAGTTTCAAAAAGGAAATAATTTGCTGCAAGGGCTGTTCAGCACCCTCGGTAATCTACATCCCACCACACCATGCTGCGCACTGGGATACTTTGTAAACTTTCCTGCTGTTTTCTGGTTATGGTGGAGTCTTCAGGCAGATCTCCTTGTGGGTGCCTGGTGTGAAGCCCTTTCCTGGGGTGAAGCCCTTGTGTGGTGAATATAGGTGATTTCCTGGAGCAAATGGCTCCCAGTGAGCACTCCTGAAATTCTGCTGTCTGCATATGCCATCCTTGCATTATTTGCTGTGTGCCTCAGAATGAGAACAGGTCACAGGCAGGAGTAAGAAGGTCTGGAGCTAAACTTGTGGCAGAAACTGTGATATCCTCGGTTAAGCTAAAGCATATTTCTGTTAAGTGGAGGAAAACCCCTGAAGAGAGAAAGTATGATGTAATTGATAATGAATACTGACATAACTATGTTCAAATTCTCCCAGGTCTTGGAATACAGGGCAAAGTTAATTTGTCCTCTCTGCACCTGCTGCAGTGTTGAGTAAAAATCACATGTAGGTTTTCCCACCAAAGTATCAGCAACACTGGGGAATAAAGCTTTTCTTCATGACATAACATTATCTTGTTCAATAAATCAAATAATAAGTCTCTTGTGTTTGGAGTGAGAGGAGGAATATCGGGTCCTATATTTTCACTTGTGTCAAATTGTGCATGTGTATACATACATCACTTGAAATATACAGCTTATTTAATCTTGTCCATATGCATTTGGTAGATGAAATTGTGGCAACTCTAGACTAGAGTTAATATAAGAATAGTAGTGACAGAAATCATTTGCTTTGCATTGAGCTGGGGAAAGGAACAAAACCGTTCCTCCCCACAGTGCAGCGCTCTTTCCTTGCTGTCCTGTGACATATCAATCCAGGCTCCCTGAGCATCCTGCTGCCACCAGCTGTAACCCCCATGCCCACTCTGGGTGGATGCCAGGAGGGTTGCATTTCCCTGAGCATTCCCTGTCTGCTCTGCACAGAGAGTGCCTTTTGGCTGGTTCTAGGTGGGTTCAGAAAAGAGTCCTGTTTGATCTCTTGGATGTTGCACCAGATTAAGAAACTGGTGTCTGCCCTCCCAAGGGCATCTTGTTTGGGAGCCTGCACTGAGCAGTCCTTGTGGGTTTAAATGGAGGCAGGATGACAGACAGCACTGACAGTGTTAGAAGCTGGTGTAGTCAGAGCTCAGGATAAAAGGGAGTAAGCTGGGAAGAAAATGGGCCTCTGCTAGGGTCAGGATTCATCCACACTTCTCCTGGGAGGTGCAGCTATTCCCATTGCTTTATCACTAGGCTGTTGTTTTATCCTGACACTGCAAAACCGATGATGAATAGACCATGCCTTCCATGCATATGGCATTTTAACTGGAGCTAGAGAACTTCCCCCAGTCCCAGCAGGCTCAAGCATGAAGACAACACCCTAGAACATGTTAGGATGATCTTAGAAGGATAACCTTTCCCCAAAACACATTTAACTCCATGAGCTCAGCAGTGACTGCTGTGAGAGCAACATAGACCTTGTCATGTACTGACCTTTTGTTGAACAGCAGACTACAGAAGAACTCCTGGTAATAATGAGTCAATGCTTAAAAAAGAAAAGACTTGCTGCTCTGATAACAGACATATGTACATAATTAGTGATTTCAATGTTCATTTCTTTGACTTCACATTGCATATATTTAGGTATTTGTGAAAGGTAGGCAGAAAAAAGGGCCATGATAGTACAGGCATGGGAACAAGCATTGCCTTCAGAAACCAGCTCCTCTGCATGTATGAAGCAGTGTCACCTACTCCTGTCACACAAAGTCCCACCTACAGAGATGCCACTGGGGTAAATATACAAGTGTTAAAAGTGGTGTAAACCAGGAGTAAATGTACAAATCTCTCCTGTCTTTCGCTGTTCCTAGGAGGAAGTGGTTTTCTAGTATCCCAGTGCAGTGCTGCTGCAGCTTCATGGCCATGTGTGCCAGCACTTTTCCCTGCAGCCAGAGCAAGGTGACTTCTGCTGCTGCTTTACTTTCTTCTGCTGATAATAACGGGGAGCATCACTAATCTCCTCTGGGAAACTGCATTTGCTTGGCTTACATGGGCCATGGCACTGTGGGGTGGCCTCAGCTAGCTGGGCTCCCCATCACCCTTCTCAGGGTCTCAGACACCTTCAGGGAGCACACCATGCCTCCAGGTCTGCTCCACGTGGTGTAGGTGCCTAAGGGCTGGTTTGCACTTACTCGGTGAGGTTGTGGTAGAGAAGATTTGCAGACACCACCAGCAGGGCTTGTTTGCCATTTGTATACTGCATGGGGTGGTATACTGCTAACATACTTTCAGGAGTAAAAATCAAGAGTTAGAGGTTAAAACTGATGAAATTCTGATGAATTTGAAACAAAGTTCAAGAAAAAGCAGATGGTGTTTTTAATAATTCTTTTTCCACTCAGTTAATGAGGCCAAATGTTCAGAAAGTTCTCTGTAAATATATCACCCTGCTTTTCATGTATCTCAAAAAAATACCATAACTACAGCTTTAATAAGACAGGCATCCTCCCAAAAGGGCAGTAACCTGCCCTTTATTGGCCTCATGTCAACACTTGGCAGCAAGGAGCCATTTCTTGCCTCTGATGCTCCTCTGTTGTGTCACTTGTTCCTAAAATAGCCTCATTCCTTAGCACTCATACTTGTGTTCAGATGGCGGGCAGCCACACAGAACCTGCTGTCCCAAAGCATAGATTGCAGGGATTTTAGATTTTCAAGAGGCAGGGAGCTTCCCTGTGGATTTGGAGGAGGCAGCTTACCCACCTCTAATCGAAACCAGTTTGGTTGCCTCTGCCTGCTGGGCTCACCGAGAGCAGCCTCCTCTCACCCTGCGTTACAGAGCATGGAGGTCTGTGTCCAACCCTGTTGGTCCAAGGGCCTTTTACAGTCAGGACAGAGAAGTGGGAACTTCTGGGAAAGGACATGGCTCCTGTTCTCCCAAGCCTGCTGCAGAGGTGGGGAGGGAAAAATGGTGCCCTGTAAGTGTCCATGTCTCCTCACTGCCCGTAAAAGGAGTTTGGGTTGAGCAGCCCCTGTGCAGATGCTGGTGCTGAGGTTTCCCCAAGTTGGGCAAACACCTGCTGGGGTGCTTTGGCTGGTGGCCCCAGGACTTTGCCCACAGTGCTGTGGCTGTGCACCAGCCTTGGCTAGTGCCCCTGAGCTGAGCTGGCCCTGTGTGACAGCAGCTGTTGTGCTGACCACTGTGGGGCTTGTAGCTTTCATACTCAAGGGGAAATTCAGCAACACCCAGGAGTTAAGAGCACAAACACATATTCTCCTCCCATACACACTTTGACTCCTATAAATGCTCAAACCCCTCACCTTTGTGGGAGCTTTGCTGTAGGATGGGAACTGATAACAAACTTATTCTTGCTTTCAGCCCCTCAAGACTGTTCCTTCCCGCCGGTGTTCAGCACCGTCGCTCTTATTCATCAAAGGTTTGAGCAAGCCGTGGCTACCTTCAGCCAGGTACGTACATTGAATGCCTGCACAGGTGTTTGATACCCAGGAGCAAGGAGTACACCTTGGCTTGCCCATGAGTGTGTCATGTGGCTCTTCTGTGAGTGTCCTGCACTAGAGGACCCCAGCAGGCATGGGAGTGTACCTGTGGTGGCTGGGGTGGCTGAGCTGGCAGAGTCGTGGCTGCAGTTGGAGCTGCTGGTGTAGATGCGATGGAGGGAGAGGTGGTGGGAACTACACCTCCTGGCATTGCACCCAGCTGCTCTTCTCACCCTCCCACCAGGCCTGTGCAAGCCCAGCAGGAGATAAGCCTCTTCCCTCCATCTCTCCCACCCCATGCCAAGGGCTGCCAGTGCTGGCTCCTTGTTCATATTAGTTTCTTCTAGTGCTGTCGAGGAGACCCCATTGGCAGTTTCTCATGGGTGCATTCTGATTCTTTGTTTTCCTTCTGGTTTTCTTTCTTTTGGATAGCAAAGCCTTCAAAACAGGCAGAAGAGTTGGTTGTGATAGCATTTACTGCCTTATTTTACTACAGGTCATGACTTACCTACACAAACCAATGAAAAATACCTGCTGTTGTTAGTGACAGTGCCTCCTTCCTTGGTTAAACTATTTCCAATAAGCAGAACACTGTTATTTGAACTGGAGCTATTTCACCTCAATGTCCTGATTTCTCCTCGAATAAACCCAGTGCAGTCAGTCAAACAGCACTGCTAACTGGGCGTGGTGGTGTTGCAAGTGGGCTCCTTATGTGTTACAACAAAGTCTTCCAGGGGAAAGGCAGAAAGGGCACCAGTATCTTGGGTCTTCATCTTTCAAAAATCCAAGGCCTTGAGAACTCCTTGCATGGGGAAGGGGGCAAGTTGTGCTGTGTGAGCACTTACTCATTAATTATTTGGCAGTTATGTCTCTCTTCAGAGAGAGCACATTTTTTTGCATTCATTTCTTGACATGAACATCAGGAGCTGTCAGACTGTGAGAATGGCTGAGTTTCACACATTTTACTTTTGCTGGAAACATTCCTGATTGAAGTCTGTGAAGGGGCTCTGTGTGACACCTCCTGGCTTGCCATACGGCTCCATCTCAGAGCCCAGAATCATCCTACAGCCCAGAGGACACGAGGAACTCAAATACTGAACGAGTGCCTAGGACTCACTGCTCTGTTTTCGTTGATGGCATAATTTGGTAGGTGTTGTGAGTGAAAAATATGATCACACACCCCATCCTACCCTCCTCCCCACAATAGCTACAAACTCCAGACACCTGCAGGAAAAACTGTTAATGTCACTATAGGAAGGAGACAGCAGCATCCCTGTGTTAGCTGGTGAGGTGGGATCAGCTGGAGGGGCAGTTGTGCCACTTGTCCAGCCTTGAGTTCCTCCATCCTTCAGCCTCTGGTTTTGGTTTTTGGACATCTGTCTATGCGGACAGAGTGTGCTGGGCAGGAAAGTTGTCCCAGGGCCTCATCCCCACCTCATGCGTAGTATGGGCCCTCCCTCTCATTTCTGCAGGAGGCAGCATTTACCAAGAACTCCTGCAGAGCATTCTCAGTGGTCTAATTCACATTGTTGCTGGTGCCATCAGCTAATCTGCAGCTTGAGCCAGCTCCTAATTTTGCTCCTCCAAGCAGCGGTGGAGCAGTAGCTGCCACCTCCCTTTGCCCTGAGCCTTGCCTCCACATCGCTCTCCAGGCAATGTGGGCAGGAGAGCTGTGATGGTTTTCACACTTTTTGCTCCGGTGGGTGGCTGCCCACTTAGCCTGTCTCTTGAGCTGTGCTAATCCCAGCAGCCTGGACAGAGCCCCAGCTTATTCATCAGCACCTACCTCACAGCACTAATGGCCATCAAGGCTTGAATCAGTTCATCTTACTAAACCAAGTACCATTTCTACTGAATACATTGGAGTCAATGAATACACAAGACCTCTGAGATGCAGAAGTGAGTTGTGGAAGTCAGGTCAGACCCAGCTTCCATTGTGCTGCACACACAGTTCCTGCCCGAGACCTCAGAGTCTTGTGATCAAGCCACTGGTGGCTTCACTGTGATATGAAGCAGTGGAGAAAGCCCACAAAGCCCTGTGGAAAGTGATTTTTGAGTGTCTGTGATCAGCACAATCTAATCAGCCTTAAAATGAAAAATGTAATTTGTGTCTCAAAAAAGGCTGCCATCTTAGGCAACACTCCAGACTTGCTGTCTGCAGACATGGTCTAAAGGCCCTGCACCTACAGAAGCATAAAAAGAAAAGCCTCTATTACACTTCAAGCAGGAAGGAAGAATTGTTACAAGTAACCCACCTTCATTAAGCTTTCAGGACGGAGAGCAGTCACAGATGAAATATTCTCTGGTTTTTTGTCTGTGCAGGCAGTAAGCTATGCATATATCGTGGCACCTACTGGAACACTATCCTGCATAGCCACTATACAGTGAGGATGAATTTCACATGGCAGCAATAGCCTTTGTGAGTTGGTTGCCAAACTGTGAACCATCCAGTCCTGACTGTTCTCAGTCTAGATGTGATTTTTTTCTTTCCCCTTCATAACTTTACAAACAACTAGACTGGGCTAATGCAGCTGATGGTTGGGACTGTTTCGTAAGTAATTTCCAGAAAATGAATGAATTTATTCATCCTGCAGGGTCAGTGGTTTAGGAACTGATATCATCCAGCCCTCAAACCAATTCCTTTTTGCAATAGCATACAGATTATATTCTAATCAACTAGTGCAGATCCAGGCATTGCATGAAGAGTTGGCTCGTGAGATAAAAGTCACTGAACCATCTGGTTTCTGAACCTATTGAGAAATTATCAGTAGCATTAGGAAAAGGTAACATAAGCATAATCCTCTGCTTACTTTCTGGTTATTAACCAACAGGCCAATCAGAAATCCTTTGGATCTATGTTGGAAAACTACCAATGACAAACTTCAGGACATAAGTAAGGCAAACCTTTTGCTTTAAAGTAAGGCAAACCTTTTGCTTTAAAGGAAACAGCCTCCATAACAAACTAAGACCCTAAAGAAACTTATTTCTTGGGGTTTCTAGAGGATATTTTCTGAGAGTTGATGTTTAATTTGTGCCAGACATCTTGTGTACCTCTGAGGCTGAATTTGCATATTGCTCATTCAGTACTAACTTCATTGCCCACTCCTGACAGGGAAGACATTAATTAACGTGCATCTTCTTCAAATATTCATGGGGACAGGGTTCCTACCCCATAGGTTTTTCACTGAGTTTTCCACTGATGTCATGTTGGAGGTGTCGGTGGACCCAGACCAACCCTTGCCATGACTGCAGATGCAATTGCAGGAGCAGAGAGGAGCAGTGTACTGAAAACACTCAGTTGGCTTCCAGGAGAGTGAAGCAAGCCTTATCTGCAGCCCTTAGTGTGACATTTGTGAAAGTAATTTAATTAATGACTCTCTTGATTTCCAACCTGATAATGAAGCTAGCACTGCATTTCCTTGTGGAGGGAAGCATAATTTGGGGGGTTCTTCACAGAAGAACAAGCAGTGGGGGAGCTTGGGCTCTGTGTGGTCTTTTCTGTGTTACCCTGGCTCCTTTTTCTGCCCAGGCAGCCAGGTCTAAGCAGGGAGGCACAGCATGTGCTGAACTCTCCTACAGAGATTCTGGATCCCATCCCAAAACTGAAGATCTGACTCCTGTCATCATGCAACCCCATTTATTTGCCTTTTTATTCTTGCCATGGCAAGCTGAGAAAGCTCAGGCAAGTGTCTGCAGAGATGCAGAGGGGGTGAGTCATGCAGAGCCTGGGGGGGACAGCAGAGACCCTTGCGTGGGGTTAGGGGAGGTAGGAAGGTTTCTGGCTGGCCACAGAACCGAAGTGGGCAGGTGTCAATGAGTAAAGTGAAGGTTACTGCAAAACACAATCTCTGAACATGAAATCAGTGAGGTTGCTGGTAACACCACAGAGTTTTATGGGTCAGCTTGACGCTACAATTTCCTTTCCATATCCTCCCACTCCTTGACAGCCATACTGCTCCTGCCCTTCACTTTTTATCTTCATTCACTTTTACTAGCTAAACTAACTAATTTTTCACCCTTTGTGCACTTATACTAGCTAAATGTTTTAGCTCCCTTTTGTAACCAGCTGATAACAGTACTGTGAGGTTTCTTTCATAGACTGACTGATGGGAAATTAATGACCAAAAATATAATACTGTCACAGGACTAGCTGAATGGAAGCATAGGAGGCAGGGTGCTGCGTTTTAGGAGAAGAGTGGGCATCCACCCCCTTCTCTGATTCAGACAACCTTGAGCATGACATTTCACCTCTGTACCACAAGTCCCCCTCTGCAACACAGGGTTAATAATGCTGCCTTTCCTCATAAGGATAAGGATATGGTGAGAAAAGAAGAACTCAACAGAGTGATGGGGCTGATTAATTTGGAGGTAGGTATAAGACCGTCAGGGACTGCAGAGACCTGGAGTAAACCCAAAAGATGAGTTTTTTTCAGGGTAAGATTTGTCTCTTTATTAACTCTTAGCATAACAGGACTCTGATCCATTCAGGATCCCTCTCTTTTTATAATACAAGTAATAAGTGGAAGTACTTCACATTAAGAGCAATTTCCTTGAGAAGGAGTTTTGTGAGAACAGACCTATTTATAAACACAGAATAATGTATCCAGCTTCTCATGTGGGTTGGTTCAAAACAATTCATAGAAATTGTACTGCTGAGAAACTCAGAGGCTGGCTGACATTATTATAGAATGTGTCTGCTTTCTTTGGAAAAGTTACATTTGTGTTGAAGAAAAGTAACACTAAAACGTCACCCAAACTAAAAAGCTTCTCAATGGGAAAAATATGTCGTTGTTGCTGGTAGAGACCTTAAAACTTTTATTTTTACCTATGATCTAACTTAAATGTGAGCTTTAGAAACTTGGCCTGTGTGATTCCTCATTGTGGTTTTGATAAATTACAATTTCATGAAAGCTGCAACCCAAAAACATGGGAAGTAAATATGTTTCGGAACAATATTGCCCTGAGACTGGCTGATGCTGCCACAAACATATCTCTGACTCCATGACCAGTCCCAGTGGGCTCTGATCAGATTAATTCAATGGGGTGAATTGGGAGCATGTCCCACCCAGGGATCAGCCTGCAGCAGGATGGCCTGCAGAGTCCATGCAGCTGTGTGACCAGAGGTGTCCACATTGCAGTGGACTATAAAGTCATCCACGCAGCTTTAAAAAGACTGGAGGGTCTTCAGGTGTTACTGCCCTGTTCCCACTTAACACCATACCCTGTCTGGAAGTGATAAGCAGCAGCAAAGGCTGGTGGGTGCTCTGGCACCAGTTCTGCTATTTCTGTATTACAATGCTGTGTGATGGGGCTTGAAATAAGCTGGAGACTTCCCACTGGAGATAAACTTGGGAGCACTCGCCCTCTTTCACCTGCAGGCTGGTGGGAGCAGAGTACCCATGAGGTGGCCAGTGACAAGCCACACCAGCTGTTGGGCAGGAGCTGCTGCCCTCACAGATGCTGACCTGAACAGCTGTTCCACACAGGGCAGAATCTATACTTCCACCAACACATCTTATTTAAAACAGTAAAACTTTTATTATGTGTTCAAGATTATCTCTAAACAGCTAATAATTTCGTTTTACTTCTAAATGAAACTCTGAGGTGAGTCAGAAAAGGTTTTCATGACGTTTCTGCACACACACAGCTATTCCTATCTATGTGCAACAAGGAACGTGCAGCAGCATGTGCAATGTTGCCTAGGACTTAGCTGAGTCCATCAGCACTGCAGATCTCTGGACAAACTCCATAAATGGCCAGTGGTGCTCACGGGATGCTTGTAGAATACAGGATTCTTCATTAAAATAAAAAAAAAAGTTGCACCCAGAGAAGACCTCAGGGGGATGGGGGCTTCAGTGCTGTGACCCTGTTAAAAACTGGGTCTGAGAAGAGAGAGCCTCAGACTGAAAGATGCACTGATGGAAATCAGGAGCATGGCGTTGTGGGCTGATTAACACCCATGACAGCTAACATCCTGTCTGCTACTGGAAAGGAAACATGCTGTGGGTGTCCCCAGGCTGACACTCATGTCTGCCATCTCCCCCGTGCTGCTGCTGCAGGGTGGGTAGCACAGCTGGCACTGTGCCAGACATGCAGACCACTGGCACTATGGGCACTGCAGAGCCTCCATCCAGGACCCTCCCATCCTCTGCAGCGTGAGGCAGCCCCAGAGGTCTCCTGGGGCTCATCAGGTCACCTGCTCTGCTAGCAAACATGTTTCTGTTCAAGGACTTTTCCCCCATCACTCAAACAGGATTGTCATTCTCAGAAATTGCTCAGGTGTTCCCAGCACAGCAGAGCTCTGCCCAGGCCAGGCAGCCCTTGCCAGCAGCATCTTGATGCCATCTGGAAACTGGCACAAACTGGACATCCCCAGGAGGCAGCTGGGATAAGGTCTCCTTTGCTTGGCACGGTGATAGTCTTGGACAGCAAAAATTTTGACTGCCCCATGCCAGGCCACCACGAAACCAGGCTTGTGCCAGTATTGCCATGGTCAGTGTTTAGCATCTCCCCAGTCATCAGGAGAGGACACTGTGAAGAACCACCCTCTGCTGTGAGCACAGGGGCAGTGCAGCCCTGGTCTCTTTAGCTCCCTTTTCCACTTCCAGCCATGAAAGGACATTGCTAATCTGCACAGACCCACTCCAGTGCCCCGAGCTGACCTAGGTGGGACTCCAAGCTAAAGCCAGAGCAAAGCCAGACTAAATGATTCAGGCTTAGGAATGTCTGATGTTTTCCTTTTCCACATTACTTCCAGTCCCACATGATTTCCTGCATGCTCAGAGAAAATTCACTCTGTTGTCTTCCTCAGCATCCTCCCAGGGAGGAATACTGAGATTTATGGGTGAATGAAAAGCAGGTGAGAGCTGAGTCCTGTTGTTACCCCAATGCAAAGGCACTTGGCATGTCCTTGTGCAGTCCACTTGTGACAGGGGCAGTGGGCACCTTTGATATCAGGAAAGACATTGGGCTGCAGGGCTATCTCAATGTTATGAGAAGCCCCAGGGCTGAGATGAGCCACCTAGCACTCAACTTTCCCTTGCTCAGGTGTGCCTGAAGCAGTGCCCGTTCCCTGACAGGGAGTATTTGGTGTTTGTTGATGCTAGGAGAGCCAGGAAAGTCTCATTTCATTAGGGTGAGGCATCTCCAGGTTGGTTTGGAGATCAGCTTCAAATTGTGCCATGATGTCAGTCTGCATGGACTATTTTGCCACCAGCAAGAGTGGAACCAGAGGGTTTCATCCCACTCTCCCCATGGTCTCACATTTGGCAGGGTTTTTAAGTTCAATCACACAGTTATGCAGTGCCTCTAATGGCAGGCAAGCCCCTGCTAACCGGGCCCAGGAATACTTAGCTCCCAGGTTTAGCCAAGCACGGATGTCTGTAGCCACACATGGCTGTGAGGGACACAGAAGGGCTCTATCCTTAAGACAGCCAAGGCGAAAATCTGTAAACATGCTCAGACAGCTCTTACTGCGTGACATGTGCTACTCCCACTCTTTCTCCTTTCCACACATCACCTCCCACAAACAGCACCTTTCCCTTCAGTCTCCACACAACTGGTTAACAGTTAAATGTCAACCAAAGCAGCAAAACCTTTACAGTTCTCGGCAGTCCTGAGCTCCCTGCTAGCACTCAGTTGGCACAGCAAGCCAAGGCAGGGGAGGAAGCAATGTGTTTATGGGTTGCTCTTGTTGCACGAGAGAAGGGCATTACTGGAGCATCACCCATGCTTTTCATTCCACATGTCACCCTGTCACCTGCCCTGCAGAGGAAGAGTGAGCTAGGCAGGCAACAAGCAGATGAAGATGCAGCTGGCTGATGAAGGAGAACCTCCTTATGCCTTGGAGGTGTGCTTCACACTGTGTGCTCACTCTGACTCTGCTCTCTTTGAGGTCCTTGAAGATTTGAGTGTTACCTGGTATGGGAACCAGGTGTCAATGAGATAGAAAATACGTCTGCACTTCTTAACCCTGCATGAGGAAAGGCAGACTGGAAGGCACAAGGTCCTGTGTTGGTCTCAGTCCAGTTCACTTGAAGATCTTCAGCCATGGAGGGACCCACAGCTTGCAGAGGTGAATGTCCTTTCTTCTATTCAGGGCAAGTGCAGGTGTCTGTAGGCCACCCAAGCCAATGGAAGGCCCTGGTGTACTGCAGACAGGACCATATGTTTGATTTTTTTTCTGTGTCCACACAGACCTGTTACACTCTCAAACACCATCCTCTTCTCCTCCCAGGTAGCGGTCACTTCCTATTGTCCCCTACTGGAAAACTAAGTGGCAGGCCCCCAGTCGACAATTCGATCTTTTAGAACCCAGGCACTGAAGGAACCAGGGCTGGGGTGCTGTCACAGTAGTTCACTGCTCCACATATAGTGGTGGATTAATAAGAAGAGACACAGGCATGGAAATCAATTAATCCCATAAAGGTGTAGCCTGAGGAAATGCTGCTGGTTTTGGCACATGAAAGAAATAGCAGTTGCTTAGATTTCAAGCATCCAGTGAAAAGCAAGGGACTTGAGAAGCTCCCAGGGGAGGATAAAGTATGTCTTGGTGCTTCCTATGCAACACTCATACATCAGTGAATGGACTATTTAATTTTAAATCAGTTACAGACATAAAAGCAAAATTCCACATACTTTAATGTCAAAGTGGAGTCTCACTGAATTGCCTACCTCTGGATAGGAGGATGGATTTTAGCTAAACTCATTGCATCTCTTTCCTAGTAAACAATATAATGCAGAAAAAAATATATATAGTTGACTATTGTATTTCTAAGCCTCTTGTACTATCTGACCCCAAAAAACTCATCCAGGATGCCTTAATCCTGTCCTCACTGTGCACCCACTGTGTGCAAGCCCTTAAAACTGCTCTTGGTCAAAAAGGCTTGTCTACTCTGTGAGTCAATCTCTACACCCTTTCTGTATACAGGAGTTTTATCAACATTATTCTGCTATTATTTCCTATTTTTCATGGGAAAGCTGTCCCCAGCTCTCCTGCAGCCAAAGGTCCACAGCATCTCCGGATAGACTCGTTCACATGTCTACATGGCCAATGGCACCTGGCCTCAGCTTTCCTAAGGAGTAGCATAGCTCTTTTATCCTCTGTGTGTCCATGGTCCGTATCTTGCTTTAATTAAGGTGGATGATGGAAACTGGAAGAGGTAACTTATTTTAAAGCATTTTTCAGGTGTTTATTGCCCAGACAACCACTTGTATGGAAGCTTTTATATACTGAAAACTTGATGTGACCTTTGGATATATATAAAGCAATTAGCAGAAGTAAGGAGATTAATTTGAAGCTAGAAAAGTGTTTGAAACAGTGGTACTGAAGGATGTCTGACACACTGGTGTATTTTTTAAAGGATTTGAAAACTTGATGAAACTGCAGAAAGATCCCTTAAAAACTGTGGAAGGGTTTGAGAAAGCCCTGCAGAATGAATCTGAAGGATATTAGCCCGGGTAACATAGTAAAAGGAAGATCAGAAGATGACTTGGGTTATATGTGGGTATATTCATGTAGGGGAAACAACTGCCAGATGGGGCTCTTGGAAGTAGGTGAAATTGGTGTTAGGAGAAGAGGTAGCTGTGCAAACTGGGAAAAATAAAATGTGAAAATAACCATGCTGTTAATAAGCCATTGTGAAAGTTTTAATCACAGTGAACCACACATTGTTGGCTGGGTTCGCTCCTAAACTAACCAGATGAAATTCCAGTGTGGATATGCAGCCAGACTAGATGATTTCATGGACTATTTCCTGGCCTTGTGGATGAACCTATGTGTTCATACTATCTGCTTCCTAAGGAAAAAAGAAAAATGTGTTTCTTCTGATTGACATTTCCTCATCTTGCAGTCCTCACCAAAGCACAGTTTCCACCAACCTCTTCAAAGTGTTGTTCACACAGCTCTGTAAGGCCCAGGCCAGATCTCACACTTGGCCCTTCTTCCAGCTCAGAACATGACTCTGATGTATCACTTCCAGAGCTTTGTTGCAAAAATTAAGGCCCAGTTGCAGGATGACAAAGGAGAAAGAATCTACAGGGACAAAACACATCCAGATGTATCTAGAGAAACAATCCTCACTTTCTTGGGCAAGCAGGAATATTTAACTGCAGCCAGCCACACAGTTAGAAGGTTTTCCACAGTTGTAAGTTTTGACCCATAGTGACCTTGGATCACAGCTTGCTAGAAACCCAGCAGTGAGAAACAATCTCACTTTTGCTAACAGCAGTAACCCTACTGATTATGTCTCACAAATATCAAGTAAAATGGATTTTCTTGTCTCTTATATTTATTTTTTTCATATATCTAAAAATAATCCCTGAAACCCCCCATCTTAAGTGTTTCTTGATAAATAACAAAAAAACCCAAGTAACGTTGTAGTCAGTTATAAACAGACAATGGGAAAATCCTACACTTGACTAATTGTAGTACTGTGGCCGGGCTTTGTGTTTGGGGATTTCTCAAAGTTTAACTTCTGCCTGAGTGAGCTCAGAGCCAAACTGAAAGTGAAAGTCAGTCTCTGCTTGGAGCCATGCTGAGCCAACCACAGATGAGCTGGGTAAATCTGCAACTCTGCTTCTGACCCACACCAAACCAATCAAACAGGTATTTTTGGAGCTGGCTTGAAGAAGAAACTTGAAGGGAGCTTGATTTCTTAAGAGCACCTGCTCAAAATCTTATTTTTGGCAGGCTGCTGGGAACTTTGGTCCTGAAATTGGAAGAAGTGTAAAAAGTTGTCTCACATTTTCAATAGCTGATGATCAGCTGAAGAAATGCTATTTTTTTCAGTGAAAGACTTTTATGTTCAGTTAAACTTTTCATGATGCAGAAGTAATCTTTCAAACAGTTTCAGTCTTCCCTTCATTTTGGGAAGAGACAAACTTCATCCATTTTTCCTAAGCAAATTTACCACTTTGGCCCTGCTGGAGGCTCACATATAGATGGGTGGCTGGGGGTATCACCACAGTCACGCGGCCACAGCTTTGTCCTCAGCACCTGCCTCATCAGCCTGGACCTGCTAATGGGCTTGTCACTGCCCTCAGGGAATCTGCCCACATCCTAACTTCAGAGAGCCTGCTTAGGCTATAACCTGCTGAGGTTATAAAAACATTGCCCAGGAAACCGGTAGCAGGTTCTTCATTTGAAAAGCTGTTAACCTTCTCCTTGCACAGACCTCAGGTCCCTGCTGTGTCAGGCAGAAACCTCGTCCCTGTGACACCTGCAGTGCTCTGGTTTGGCTGAGCCCCAGGGCCTGAGCTGTAATGAGCAAGGTCAATAATATTCATGTTGATAGTGAGAACACCACCAGAAGAGTCAATCAAGTGTGTCCACCCTCGGACCATAAACTCAGCCTTTCTATACATACATAACATACTGACACAGTAACTCTTCCTTATCAAAACAGTCAATTGACTCTTTGTAGAACCAAAGAACCATTGAGGTTGGAAAATACCTCTAAGATCATTGAGTCCAACCCTTAACCTGATACACCACAAAACTATGTCCCCGAGTGCCTCATCTACACATCTTTTAAATACCTCCATGGATGGGGACTCCTCCACTTCCCTGGACAGCCTATTCCAGTGCTTGAAAACTTTTCAGTGGATCTAGCACTTAAGCATTCATCAGTGAGTTTCAAATCAGCCATCTGATATTTCTTGATATACATGAAGGGCACAAGCTTTCACTTCAGGAGAGCAACTTGCATAAAATCTGTGCTCACCATGAGGAAATCAATGATATCCACTGCTCTTCCCACTGGTGTTCAGTCATGGGCAGCTTTTCTCCTCCTCCAGCTCTACTTTTCTGATTGGATTTCTCCACTTAAACCCTGGCAATACAGTCTCTGGTTCAGATGCTCTCTGATGAGCAGATCCTTTGAAACAAATGGAAATGAGAGAGCCAGAATCTCTCTTTATTTTGAAGAAACTTTGAAATATAATCATTCAGAAGGATACTAAAGCCAGAAAGGGAATTTCCCTATACATTCTTATACTGACTGTCCCTATACAGACTGCTAGGATAACTCCAGGGAAGTCCACAGCACAAAAAAAGATTAAGTTCAGCATTTAAATGCATTTAACCTGCTTCACATATCATAAATGTTTCTCTAGCCCATTTGCTGGGTAAAATGCTTATTTTGGGGTCCCAATTCTTGTTTTTTGTAAGCTTCACAGGCAAGAGGAAAGTGGAGGAGACCAGGCACCCTGAGGGGAACAATGGTTTTAAAGTTCTTTATCCTCACAAGAAAAAAAAATGCATCAGGAATCTAGGACACTGCAGACCATTATTCAGAAAATACTGCCAGTGTAAACAGGTGCCAGCTGGATGTGTTGCAATCTAGTGTGTAAATCAATCTGACTAGTGACTCTTAGCAAAGTTTTGCCCAGTGGGCCAGGACAGCTTGTGTGTAGCAACAGAAGGAAAGGTTTTCTGTACCCTAACAGGCCCAGAATGGGTTATGAAGTATGATATTCCTGGCACCTGCTGTTTGTTTTTCGGTTGGGTTTTGGGGTTGTTTCTTCCTCTAACTGTTCTGCATGCATGCATCTAAACTCTGTGTAGCTCATACATGCAGTAGAAATGATGGCATCCTCCTGTATCCTGCCTGGGTAATTGTGCTGCATATTTAGGAAAGCACCACAAATCAGACTAATCTTCCTTTTTCTGTCAGCATTGGGGAAAGGGACTTTGATCATTATCCAGGGCCCAAAAAATTTGGTTTGGTTCATAGAAAGACCCTTTCCTTGGCTATAATTATCAGCCTAAGCTCTAAATTTTTGGGGAAGAAAATATCTGAAAAGTCTTTTCTGAAAGACTTTCTGCTACAGTCTTAAACTGTGAAGACCCCTGAACACCCTTTCTCTTCCTACAGGCAAAACATCCAGCCTTTGCACAGGTCAGTCAGGCCACTGCACTTCACTGACTTTTTTTTCCTCCTAAATTGAAACAAATTGGTACTTCTTTGTAAACCCCACACTTCTTAAATTAGTCAGGGGATGAATTAATTTATCAGTCTGAAGGTGTGGGAAATAACAAAGGCTGCACCTACTGATTCAGCCTCAATTGCGGTATTGTCTTACTAATGGACAAAGAGCATCTTCTGCTTCCCATCAATGCTACTCGTGTCTGCTGAGAAGTGGCTTATCAGAGAGAGATGACTGAAAAAGGACAGAAAGACATAAATGTACTCCTATTAATTTCTTCTTAAAGCCAGTTCAGATGTAGTTTTTCATTTCCATTGTTTAGAGTAATTTAAAAACTTTCAGTTATTGTTCAGTTATTGTATTGCTGTATTATATGCACTTCCCATGAGAAATTTCCCTAGAAGGCACCCAAAATCAGAATTCCTAAAATCAGTTTGCAATGCCGCTTTTGTGATACCATGGTATAGGTCTGTGTTTTGGTTTGTTTATTTATTTATTTTCTGCTGGAAAGCACAAGAAAGAGCAGCAATCTTTCCTAGTTCTTTGGAGTTTGTTTGGTGGTGGGGTTTTTTTCCCATTTATTTTTTTTCTGAAAGGGCTCCTGGAAATTGGAAATCTTGTCTTTATTTTTCTTGTCTGCTTCTTGGGTGGTAGAGGAAAGTGCCACTAGCTGGGCAACCCAGCTGACACTCGAAGAAAGGCTGTGCCTTTAATGGAAATGTTTTCATCTATCTTCTTTAGTAGACAGCACAAAAAAGTATCATTTAAAGGTGCCTTTGAGGGAGAAATAGAGTAATTAAACACAGAATTTTGAGTGTAAGCTCATTCAAGCATTTTTCCTCTTGCTTATGTTGCAAGAAAATATTAATGCAATGAAAGAATGCATTAATTCACTTAGTGAATGTCCCCATTCTTTAACATGACTGTATGCTGTTTTACAGACAACAACCAAGGTAAGGATCTTTCTGTATATGGCTGAGAGAACCGAGTGATGTGAAAAGCAGAGGCTCTGGCACAAAAAGGTTCTTCTCCCTTCAAGGGCAGCATGCTCACAATCCCACTCCCAAGAACTAATGCAAAAGGGCAGCATATGTGTGATGGCTTGCATGGATTAGACAAAAGTTTGTTAACTGATTCTACTCTTCAGGGAGGGTGGAAGAATGCTCTGACTCACTACCAGCAATCTTTCTGTTGAATCTCTCTGCTCTTCTGCTCATAGGGACAGAAGCTGATGTACTAGTTGTAGTGATTTTGGATTTGTTACCAGTGTACTATAATTCCAACTTTTTCTAGAAAAATAATCTTTAATTAAATAAGAAACTAAATAAGCTTACTCCTCTATGCTTTTCTCAAGAGTAAATAAAATTATTAAACTAGAGACTTGGAAGAAAAACCTTCCTATAAAGGCATGAGATCTGCAACTATTTCTGAAAAAAGGAGCATAATTTGAAATTTGAGATAGAAACACGGATTAGGTGGTTCAGGAGAACGATCCAGCCTGCTAATTTCCTACATTCCAATTTTTTATGTCCACTAGTTTTCTCCAACAAACTGGCCCAAGCTGAAAACTCAAATGTGTTCAAGGCTTTGATGAGCTGCTGAGTATTTGGGCATGGAGGTTTGCTGTGGTCATCAGTAGGGGCTTACCACCACCACACATCTTCACAGATCTTAGTTTCAATCACAACTACAAGCAGAAGTTCCAAAATAACCCAAGAAAGGAAGTTCCCCAAGTTGTTTTTAAAATCAGGAAGTAGAAGGATACTACTAAAGCCTCCAGAGCTAATACAAATGCTAGTCTCATTCACAGTGTATGCCATTCTTTCTGAACGCTTCTGTAACTCAGACATTCTGGGCTTCCCCATCTATGAGTATATTTTAAAGATAATGTAAGTAGACTGTGTTTGGCTGCTCAGAAAACCAGAGCCCCTGAGGATCAGACTGTAATGAAGAAGCCTTCAGATCAGGCATTGCCTGGGGATTTGTTCTGTAGACACCTCAACACAGTCAACACAGAGAAAGGGCAGGGTAGTCCCCTTAAATGAACTCTGTATGGCTCAGAATTATTATTGATGTAAATTATAAATGTAGCCTGCAAATCTGCCTGGAATATCTCTATTTTTTCCCCAAGTAAAAATTACAGAATTGTGTAAGCAAACAAACACTGCCTACCTCTGTATATGGATGTCTGCATTTTTTTGGATTGATCCTGTTAGTTTTTTTTCCTTACACAGTGCACTTTTTTCAGGAAACAAAGGTATTAATACTCAGAGAGACTCTGGCCAGCTTCCTCAAAATACAGATTTTCTTGTTCAGTTTGGGATAAATATACAGAATACCATCAGTTCAGAGCAGTGACCAGGAGGTTGTCTGTCACAGTGGCTGTGCATCCAGTGCTGTCTGATAGCCATGGAAGATCTTCCTAAGGCTGGGAGCACTGTCTGCACTTCCCTGCGCAGAGTACACAGCCCGATGGCAGCTGCTGTCTTGAGAACCAGGTGGAGCTCCCTGACCTTCCTTCTTACCCTGGGGGTTTGGGGGTCTGGCTTCAACATCTTCCAGGTTAGAAAACATTTGCAAAAGGTTAAGTTTCCTACTCTGAAAAGAAGATTTGTTTGTTTGATTGCTTTTGCTCTGCCTCTGATGATGCCTCATACTGCAAAGAAAAGAAGCAGCGTGGAGATGCCTGTGAGCTGGCTGGCAGTGGTCCTGGGGACCAGCCAGGATTTGGGGAGATCTGGAGAATAATGAAGCTACCTTGGGTTGTGTCTTTCTCACCTCGCCTTGCAAAACCCATACTCTCCATCTATCTTTTGTCCTGGAAGTGGGGAGGATGGCAGAGGTGCTGATGTTCTAACGTTGCAATCAAATGAGGCTCTCATCTGACAGGACACTGGACCACCTCAGGAACATGGCCAAACACAGAATGAGCCCCAGTGACTTGGACTGATAAATGATGTTCAGCATATTTAAAGTGCAACCTAGATGATTGTCAGCTTTATGTCATAGAAGAGTTATTCGTACTTGGGCTGATGGATACAGGTGTTAGTGTGTGTGTGTGTGTGTGTTTTCTAGTTGCTGAAGGTCTCCAAAGCATTGAAATAATCTGTGAAATGTTTAAAAAAAAAAAAAAGCAAGCTTGAAGTCACCCACAGGTGGTATTGACAAATAACTGTTTCCCTGGGGTCTAAGAGAATTTTCACCTTGTTTTGGGCCGACTGAATTCTAGTGAGGCATGAATGTGACAACCACTCTTCTCTGTGCTACCAAATAATCTGAAACCTTTCTCTGACTTTTTCAAGTATATTGTGGTTTGCAATCACTAAGTCAGTCAGCTGCTATGAGAATGATAGAAATGATGGTCATCTCAGCACTGGGGGGAAGACCCAGTGGGGCAATGATGGCCAGCATGTCCCAGAAAACAGAGAATTCTGGTCATGGGAATGATCAATTCAGCAAATTTCTCAAACAACAAAATGCACACAGTTGCTTTCAAAAGAAAAACACAAGTCAAGCTATATCACTTGACTGGCAACAAAGTCAAGAGCTCATATAAAAGAAGTCAAGTGTATCTGAGTTGTAGAAAACTTTAATGCTTGCACAACAAGCCTCTAGGCATTGAGGGAAGAGTCCGACCAGCTGCCATGGATCTTATGATGCTGTCAGTCATGTGAACCAGGTTTGCAGAGAAAATCTCTCTCATGTGCCTTTTAGACAGTTACTCAGCAGATTAGTTGCAATGGCCTTGGTGGAAAGCTTTCTATGCCCCCCACTTTGTATCATTCTGTATGTTTAAACCTTTTCTCTCAAGAGTCCCTAGCAGCCTTAATGAGAGAAATGGGCAAAAGCCCCCAGTCTCAGCAAGGTGAACCTGGGAAAACTCTCACCTTTCTGTATTCTCCTGTAGGTTGTTGCAAGTCTAAAAGTTATTATAACTGGTCAGGATAAAGGGACTGTTTTGTCCCTGCTTCCTAACTAGCTCATTGCATGGAAGCAGACCCCACTTCTTGTTTTATCAGCCTCCCACACACAAACCCCTCAGAACCTGCCAGTTCCTCTCTGAGGAGGAGGGTGGTGTGAAGAAATGTCACTAGTGATTACTTTATGAGTGTACAGTGGGCAGGAACATCCTCTCACTGGCACCTGCTATTATGTAGCCTTCGCAGGAGGCCCTTGTTGACATGTGCAATTCCATCTGCTCATCTGCCTTTGCTCTCATGCCTTTTTTGTCTGCTTTCTGCTTGGTCTGGAGGCATAAACCCAACTGCTGTCCTTGGAGTGTTTTGCACCTTGTGCTCTAGGCACAGCTGGGGATGACCCAGCTTAGGGCATCTCCAGTGGCATGGCAGGCTAAAGCAGCTATTAAAAAACCATCAGGAGAAATGAGGCATGGGAATCCCAGTCTTCTTTTGTCATAAGGGAGGCATGAGAGTGTATGGTCTCATGTTGCTGAAAGGAACATAGGCAGGTAAATGAGATGCACCAAAGAGGAGAGTGAGAACTTCTGCTGGGAAGAACAGTTTAAAAGAAAGGTACTACTGTTGAATACTGTGAGCAGTATGGGTGGAAGGAAAATGGTGGCGTTATTTCCTAATTGTCTTGGACAACGTTTGGTACTTTCTGCCTCTCCAAAAGTTTAGTGGGCTTGAAGAAAATAATACAAGGGTACTTGTATTATTCTACAGTGAGCTACAGTCAGCAGGTACATCAAAGATTTGTAACTAGCTGCCCTTCAATTGAAGGGTATCCATTCCTGGAGGTGTTGAGAGAAGTGTGAGCATACATGGACTCTCCCATAGGACAGCTGGTTAGTAGGAATCAAGTTAGCCAGCATTAATGGGGTGAGGCCCAGTGACAATGGGGGAGTCTGTAATACATGACATGTGCAAGTGCCACTATCCAGAATCAGATGATACAACAGGATGGCTTCTTGGTTTTCTCTATGCTTTGTTATTGTTGCATATTATATGGGAAGATCCCAACGCCTCCTGAATTTCTGCAAGACCTAATGGGATTTGTATTTTACACTTTGCATTTTACCACTGTTCATGAAAGAAAACGATACCTTCCTCATTTTCCTGTGGTCATGTGCATCCCTTTTTATTGCAACTGGTTTGTGGAGAAGGAATGGTTCCTGCCTGTGCACAGGATTATTAGCATGCCAAGGTCCTGTTAAAGGCTTATGCACATGGTACCATGGTGAGGGTGTGCCAAAGGATATCAGTGATCCAGTGCCCACTTACAGTAAAGGATATTGCACTAAAGGAACATCTCACTGTGCCCCCATAAGTTAGTCCAAGGCAGACTTCATTCAGAAGAGAGTTCCTCTAGGGACAGAGTGAAATTTCTTCATTCATAAGATTTTGGCTGGAACTAGATCTTTGAATCACGGTTGTTCGTTTTAGAGACAAGTCATTGACTGAAACTTGATTCAAGCACTATTTAGAGCAATTCATCTCTGAATCCCAGATATGCAATGTAATTGTGCCAAATTTCTGTGGCAACTCAAATCAAAACCTAGATGCTGAGCCACATCCCTTTTCTATCTGTGTCCCTGGACCTAGAATTCCAAGCAAGCACCCTGATATTACATACATCCTGTGTATTATCAGGTGCAGTCTAGGTCATGGTTTTATGTTTTTACCATCCATTTTCTATAGAGGGGGACTGCATCAGGTAGAGTCCCTGTACCTCCTTTCACTGGTACTGAAAATAAAAGAGATCAAATGGAAAGCACTGCCTAAGTGCAGGTTAGTTTTATCTCAGCCATGCTTAGTGCACAGTGGAAGAGCAAATGAAGAGCAAATTGAAGGAGTTATCCTTCATGCTGCTGGAGCCTGCCTGACCTCTCCCTGACACTAACCTCATCCAAAATTTGCCAAGGCAGTTACATTCTCAGTTGCCATTTTAATTCAGGGTGAGTGGGTGATTAGAAAGGCAATATGTCCCTAAGTATCTTTGAGGATCTGGTCCTTGGCTCCACTTCCTCACTGGAGCTCTCAATGGTAACTCTCTGTGAGCACAAGGATGCTCACAGCTGCCAAGGCCAGCTCCAGCCTGCTCCTGCTGAGATGGTGCAGAAGCTGTGGGAAAGGAGATAAAATCCCACCAGTGTGCATATGCTGTTTCCATATCCTCTTCTCTTCCAAGGAACAGGGACTAGGATGATACCCATACCACACAAAGCAGAGCCCTCACACATGCGTATCATTGTGAAACCCCTATTCTGTGGTTTCTAATGGAAATTCCCCATTTTGAGGACAGAAATTTTTACTAAAAGTGATAGACTATTTCATGACAGCAGGCTTTTGTAAGTGCTCCCTCATAAAGCCACAATCGAAAAACAGAGGCCTGGGATTTTTTCCCCCATTTTCTGTGGAAACTTATCCCTGTTTAATTTTGAACACCACCTAAACAGAGTGGTGATATTTTACACCTGGGATGCCTGGACAGCCAGGCTGTAGGAATGGGGCCCTATTTGGTTATACCTACATGGGTACAGAAACAGTCACACAAACCACTGTGAGAGAAGGCAGTTTTGGCGGGAAAATTAATTCTGCAGGACTGGCGGCAACTTGCACATTGAGAAAAAGAGAACGAACAAAAACTGAATTTTGAGGAACTAGAACTTGGATCTGCTAAGCAATTGTAAAGAATAAAAAAGAGAAGGAAGGGAGGAGAACAACCACTGTCTGACTGTAATTTCCTTTTAATGAATTACCTCTGTAAAAGAAATTAAGCAACTACTTTCAAGTTGATGAAACTTTATGATTTTTTTTTTCAATAAGTACAACATCATCCAGCATTTAGAAACTAAACTGGAAAATACAGGCATGCGGTTTTTTTTCTTATTTTCATTAAAATCAACTTATTTACACAGAACAGTGGCCAAACGACAGCCAAAATTCTCTAAGGTAAGCTAAGAAAAAAAACACTGGTTGACCAAAGAGAGGATATTGTTCCCATTTGTTATTGGATTCTTCCCCTACTCTTAAAAATAAGTGATCTATGGGGAATAAAATGGGCCTTTGTCTCTCAACCAGGTACTCCAGTGCACTGAAAATGAAAGAGCAGAATTTCAAGCTCTGAAGTGATACATAAACACAAATGCAATGATTTTCATTGGCTTGTGATGAGAGTAAAGGGACAACCCTACTAATTACAAGGAGAAAGCAGAGATTTCTGCCTTGATACCAAAAGTATTTAGTTCATCCTCCAGCCCAGCATGTTCAGCTAAGCACTTGTCTGTGCACTTTTCAGCAAAGTGATGAACTGAATCAAATACTTTGGCATACTGAACATCTCAACATTCACACAGATGGTGTCACAGTGGTGGAAAGGAGTGTTCTCTGGCTTGTCACTGGGATATAGAGCAAGTAGTCAATCTTCATACATATATCCTTCCAGTCACCATTCCAGTGATTTTTTTAAGATTAAATATGAAGTTTGTGAAATTGGCAGCTACCTCTTACTTTCGGGACTTCTTCTATGTTGAATACACAAGGCAAGGACCTTCTTAGGAGCTTGAAGATACAGAGTAGTTGCAATAACTTCAGTGCCATGCAGCTCTTCCCAAGCCCACACTGAAGGAAGCAACTCCTCATGGAGCATGTAGACATCAGGTGACACCATTTTCCACCATCAGCCTGATGATTAAAGCATAGCCTCTGCTGTGACCATGTGGGAGTCCCTGTGTCAGATCCCTTGGCAGAGGCCAGGCAAAGGGAGGGGAGTTCATCCTCAGAAATGTTTTTAATAACACAATCTAGATAAAATGGGTGGTTCAGTCACGATATTGATGTTTATTTCATTGTCACATGATCACATATTGTCACATTTTCATATATTATCCTGACAATAAGCTGCATGCTTAAAATTAATATGTATGTGACATGGCCAGAAGGTGACTGCTGCGTTCTGATGTGGCAAGTAGAACTGCGAAGACCTTGGAGGAACACAAATGCTCAGAAAGAGAATGTATTTTTCTCATGGGTGATGCACTTCAAAACATGGTTTCATTTGTAAAAGGTTTGCCAGGAGGGCTACAATTAATGTCTTTTCTTTGCTGTGAAGCACATAGGAGGCAGGAGAGGCAACAGTTGCCAAACTCTTTATGGTGTTCTCTTGTAGGTACCAGCTTTCACTGAAAGATATCAAATCACCTTATGCAGGGCAGTCACCTTTTATTTTCAGCATGGTATTAATAAGAAACTGAGGCAGAAAGAAGGCAGGCTACCTTTCAGATGTTGCATGGAAAATCAAAGGGCAAACTGAAGCATCTCCCAGAGTTCCCCCACAAAATCCCAAAACAAAGACACAATTACAGTCTTTGGTTAGTCTGAAAATTCCCTAATAGGGGGATTACTGTGTTGTAGTTTGTTTACATTTATGGGTTGATTACTGAGTGCTGAGTAAGCGTGTTCAATTGTTAAAGTAATGTCTTTTTCCATGCTTGTGATGTTTATAAGGACCGTTCCTTTAAGGCCAGAATAAAAGTATTATCTGCATTGTTTATTCATGTCAGTCTCACAGTTATGACAGGTTTACATTGCAGCATACGCTCATCCAAAGAGTGGGAATATTTGGTCCTGGAAGCAGATGGAAATCTTACAGGGAGGAGCAACAACCGCTGGGACATAAAAAAGGCCTCTCTAACTCCTCTTCTAGCAATCCAGCTCTCCTAAAACAGCCCAGACAGGTGTCAATTACTATGATATGTTGTATCTTTAAATATTGTTTTGTTGAGAATAGCATTGGAGGTGATTAACTTAGAGCGGTAATAATTCCAGGAGGTTAAATGTGAAAGATAAACTCTGGAGATTTTTGTATAATGCAATAATAACCACTTTGCCCTGTTACATACAAAATGGAAGAAGGACCCCCTGACACATGTACCATCATCCTCGGTTTGGCATTACTTACAGGATAATGAGTGTTCATGTTTATTCTTTGAATACTCAGTTCAATTAAGTTACATAAGGAAAAGATTGGTTCACAGTGTTGCACAAGCAGAACTAAGACTCTGTAGCAAATATGGTCTTTGGTTTACACAAAAGTTACAGCAGTTGCTGAACTGTACATCTTCTGGTTTTGCATTTTAGATCTTATACCGCCTAAAAGAAAGAGGATTCCATCTCTCTTTGAAAAGACCCTTCTCTTGAGGTACTTCTGGGGTATCCAATTTAATCTTATCTTAACAAGTGACTGTACAACTGATCAATGGATCTAGTAAAATTCAGAGCATTTCTTCTCAACTTGTCTTGAGAGTGAAGACAGACATTTCTTTTCAGACCTGAGGATGGGTTTTGTACCTGTATCAGTTGGCCTGGTTAAAGATATATCCTCCCCTCACAAACTTTCATGCTATTTCTGAATACAGCAGTTTGAGACTGTAAGAACACACAGAGATGCTGTTTTCAGAGAAAAAAAAATCCCAAAGAAACATAAGTGAGAGAAAAGGTAAAGCTCTAACAAAGCTTGAACAAAGCACAAACAAATCTGAACAAGGAAGTGGAAATGGAGAACAAATTCTTCTTTTCAAGCTTCCACCATCATTGAACAGGGAAATGGATATTGTGGCATGCGGGGTACCTTCTCTACATTCTCCTTTAGTGTCATCTCTCTGCAGGGACTGTAGGACTGAAAGCAAATGCAGGGTGGAGAGCAGGCACACACAGGCGGAATAGGTAAAGGCACCATAACAGCACCTGGTCATAACATGTCAGCAGCATAAATTAATGGCCAACTTTGCAGGAATGCAGGCCTGAAGGGAGCAGCCTGACCTTCAAGCTGAGCCCTCTCCAGCAATGGATCAAACAGCTGAACTCAAAAGCATTTTTTCTTCTTCTGACTCCACTCTTACAGGGGGCAGATGGCAGCTCCTGCTTGCCCTACAGGATGGGAATTTCTCCCTTTTTCCTGGCCTGGAAGTATCACCGTGCTTTTGCAAATGTGAAGGTGAGGACCTGGCTGCCCTGGCTCTGGGTGTGGCAGCCCTCAGTGCCCTCCTGTTGTGTTGGTCAGAGCTGGTGCCCGAGGCCATCCTGGCTGCCCTCTGGGCACCTCCACTCTCTGCATGTCCCTTCCTCCCAGAGACCTCGTGATGCCCTGCAGCAGGAGGCAGAGCCCGTGCCATGAGAAGCATTTGCTTTCAGAAATCCTCATAAGGTAGTCATGCTTTAAAATGGGAGAGAAGAAGTGTAGTGTTTATATAAAACACTAACAGGGCAGCTGTTGCTAGTAGCAACAATATGGCAATCACCAGCTAATATGGCTATGTTTGTTTCGAATTTATCATCTTGATTTTGATGGGTGGCCAAAACTTCACAGAACATTTTATTTTTCAGTGTGTGGATATGCATGCACAAGGACGGCACAACAACAAATAACCCTCTTGAAGCATGAGGTCAAATGTGCTCAGGAGTTCAGCTGTGGTTAGCAGAGTTGTCCCTGGAAAGCCTTGCTTTGCCTGCCACTGCTTTTGTGGCAGATCTGCTTCTAGATGTGTGGTCATAAAAACTCCTATTCTTGGTTAATTTAGTGGTGTTGAGGACTTGGTTACTGGCAGTTGTACTTAGGAAGCAGGTACAGCACTGGAATGACAAACTCACAAGGGCAAAACAATGATTAAGAGTTTGGGGATGTTCCCATCAAACCCCTGGGGCTTGAAGGAAGCCAGCTGGAGAGAAGTGATGGGCAAAATTCAACTACTTCTGGTTGTTTCTCCCGGGCACCTATGGTAACAGCTGTGTTCATGGCACTTGCAATAACTGGAGCAGCTCCCATGCTACCAGGGCATGCTCTCCACAACTGAAAAAGCATCCACTGGACCCAGTTACCTGAGGATAAATAAAAATCTTTAGAGCTGCCAACTTAGTCTGGGGGAAGCACCCATGAAAGAATAAACAAACCATACTGCAAAGCAAATGCAACCGAAATGGTGTCACGGGAAGGGCATAGAATGCACCATGTGCTGTATTTATAGGGTTATTTTTGATTTGTGATTTTTTCCTGTGCAATAGTAGCAGTGTGTAGAAGGGTGGTGCAACCTAACCCACACTGCAATCTAACCTTGATATCTAATTCATGATAGAAATCCGCTGAACAGAGCTGGGAAAAACTGACAGTGTGTTTCACTTTCCAAAGGCAGGTTTAGCATGAGCCCATACTCTACCTGACTAAACCGGAGTTCAGCACCAGCTGGGTTGACAGTTCTTGTTCTGAATTGTTACAGGTAGAAAGTAGGGACTAGTCTGATCAAAAGTCTGTCTGGCCTCTTTTCTGTGATCAAACTCTGAACCATGCCTATGCATCCCACAACACACTCTGGAGAGTGGTAGGAAATCAGAGCTCCCTTCAGAAGGCATCTATAAATGTGGCATGTTTCCAGGTACCCACTTGCCACCTTGTTCTTTGAGTCCGCGAACAGATTGTACAGAGCCTTCCCTTCCAAAAAACAACCAACCCAACAGCTTTCTGAGTTTGGCACAACTGCTTTCCTTATTTTGGTAAAGGCTCCTATTGTTCCCTGGGGAGACTGCAGCTGTGGCAATGAAGACAAAACTGGAATCCAATCCCTTTTCCACATGGAAAGGCAGTGATGAAGGCTCTTTCTGCTCTATATGGGCTGGAAAGGATCCCTGCTCCAGGCACATTCTGCCATTCCTTCTCACGGCTATGCTCCTGCTGCCTCTTTGCTGGGATGATAACAGGGGAAAGGAGAGTTTCAGGATTCATTCACACATTCCTTCCTTCCTAAAAGCCATGGTGTCAAACATTTACAAAAGTAATAGAAATAAACAAAATGAGCTGTGGCTGGGGTTTTCCCATTTGTGGTTTGATAAGGAGAGAAGGAAACAGACACTCTCCAGTCACAGCAGATTTATTCTTTTGTTCTTTTTTTTCACTGTCAACTCCTGACTTCTTTTTCAGGCCAACTGATGTTGCTCTTTCATTGCTATGGTCTAGAGTCCTTCACAGAGCGACAGTGTAAGAGAATAAAGGAGGAGAAAATGCTTAGATTGACTGGAGCTCACACAAAGGGGAAAATCACCATTTGGTCCATATTTGCAGCAAGTGCTATGTAAGCCCATTCTCCAAACACTGGTTGGGCAGAGGGCTTGGGAGTGGATCACAAAAGCAGCCATGGTCTGGGAGGGGAAAGGGGCTGGCTGGGACCAGGGGAAGCTAAGGCATCAAACTGATGTCCTGGCTTCTATAAGGAAAATGCTTCACATCTCGACGGCTTAAGAGGGCTGGATCCACCCAGGCTTTGCTGCTCTGCAGGACCTCCCTGCTCCTGCTTTCTTTCCAGTGAATGTAAAACACTTCAGCAGAACTAAGGGAAGCAGCCTAGCATACAGCAGGGGAAGAACTCCTACAAAGGCTTATCTTATAAACCCCTCGTAAATCCACTGCCTCTCCTAAGCCCTGATCTTTGTGTAACATCCAATGCCTTTGAAGGACTGTGCATTCACTTAGTCAGGGATGGATTGGGAGAAACATATCAACTGCAAACAGTTCCAGGTGCACCCAAGCCGCCTGCCATCTGTTCTCCTTGCCCAAGGCAGTGGCTGTGGTACAACAAACACATTGCTCTGATGCATCGTGGTGTAAGATCTGTACCAAACTGAGGGAGGAGCAGAGCATAGCAAAGGTTTCAAGTCTGCCAAGCAGAACTGGGAGGTAGAGATGGGATCAGCCTCCTCAGGGAGACAAGTTGTTCATACAGCGGAACTTAACTTGTAAACATCTCGTACAACAGGCCTCTTCTGTTAATATTCAGGGTGGAGACTTGCTTTGGGCACTTCATCTCTGTTACCTTTTCCATGCCGATGGGGAGGCTGTAAAGCTGCTCTGGCTGGTAGGTGTGAGAGCAGCTCTTCTGACCCTAGAAGCCTGCACACAGCTCTGCGGTGTTTGGCAGGAATCGGCATGTGCTTGCTTACTGTTTTTCACAAAAAAAGCCAAGATTCCCTCTGTGTTGCCAAACAATTACTCTGCCAAACCATAGCATTTTAGGATGCCTGCTTATTTCCAGTAAAATAGGCTGCTTTAAAGTAATTTTGGCATGATTAAGTGTTTGTGATACACACCATAAAAGAGCTATTAAATAAAGAATGTTATCAGGAGGGTAAAAAAGTCAAATGGTTTTTCCTGGGGGCAGGCAGGCCTATACACACACCTTCCACATACAACAGCCATTATATCCCCACAACTGTTAATGGATGAGAACCAATTGGATAGAGATACAACAGTGTGTGCCAGTGGACACACTGGTGATGTGCTATCAATACACCACCCATTACACCACTGTATCTTCTCCTGGGAAACTCAAAGCACAGTCCCCTGTATACAGCTGGTGCCAGAACTATAATCTAAGCTTCTGGCCTGGCTAATCACCATCCATTAAACTCACATTTTCTTCACAAGTCACACATTTTCCAGATCAAACCCTGTGTCTCAATCATGAAACAGACTGAGCTCAGAAATACATCTGTGCAGAGTGCTGGAAGTGAGGGCAAGGCAGAATTGAACTGCATAGGTCCCGTCTGAGCTACTTAACAGACAGGTATGTTTGGATATACATTTAAGAGATGTAATGAAAAACAGATGCTTCTTGTTGAGGAATCCTACTGAAATTATCAGCAGTGGAGCTTCAGCTGCCAAGGAGCCTCAAAAGAAATTCTCAGGAGAAAGTGATGTAGGATGACAATATTTCTTCAAGCATGTGCAGAAGCCCATGGAATTTAGTTGGGAAATTACAAATATCATGGGACTGATAATTAACAAAAAATCAGAGCAGTGAATCGATCAGTGGTAAATGCACAGAATTACTGACTAATTGTTCGAGATTGCTGTAAGTTTAAGCCCTAAACAAGTCACCAGACCAGTGCCACTACAGGAGCATGGAAATATGAGCCTCAAGAGGACTTAAAAGGTGACCTACAGCAACTCCTTCCACAAAAGCAGAGCATGTTTCCATTTGCTCTTCTGGACACATCTCTATTGAACCAAAAGTGAATTTTGCACTTTGGATTTCTGCCAGAGTCAAACAGAGATCACCTTTCTGTTCCGCATGAAACAGGGTCAGTACTACACAGGGTGGGTCTGATGTGGTTACACAAAGAATGGCTTTGAGGGTGAATTCAGCAGCGGATGTAGCCATTACGTGCATCTGCAAAGTGCTGTGCTAAGACAGCTCCATCCTCTGCCCATGTGAAATGGAGCATCCAGGAGGGAAGCAGCAGAAAGGCCACAGTTTCACAAGTGTGCTTTCCACTTAAATCCACTACTGAAGAATTCCCAACCCTTACTCTCAGCCTTAACTCCTCCTTTTCACAAAACCAGTAGACTGGCAACCAGAACAAGGTTGTAATTTGCCTCAGTTAATAAATCAATAGAAATAATATCATGTATTTAACATCAAACCTTTATGAATTTTCATAATGGCCTGGTAGAGTGAGTGCTGTATTCCTCATATGCCCAAGCTGGGGGGCAGTCAGCCACAGAATGATACAGGTCAAGCAGAGGTAGATTTTTTCCTAGACTTTTTTATCTCTTCAGTTGAATCAAATTTTAATATATCCACACAAATATAACTCATTAAGATTTATTTTAAGCAAGACTTTTAAATTTCATATTATCATACATTTCTAAATTACTGCGTAACACCACTATAAATGTCCAGTACCTAGATTCTCAAAAACTACTTAGTACTGACAAAATGTGTGTCTACATCTGCTTGTAGACAGTAAACTGTTGCAATTATCTTTTAAAAAATTATAAAGAAACATTTCTCTGAATCTTGTCTATTCCACCTCCCCGTTGTTTTCACTGTTCTTAGTGCAACTTGATCTGGCAGTGCGTCTTTAAACTGCCAAATCTAATGTCTCTGAGCAGTCAAAGGACAGACTGTACCCACTGCCCTTTAATGGTAAAGAGAAGCTGCCCACACTGCAGCCCCCTCTGCACAGCTCAACTCATGCTGGTGATGATAGCTGGAACCTTTACCTGGCAAGTGTCTCATCTTTTCCATCCATAACAGCTACCAGAGCTTCTTTGTTTTCTTTGAGGGGGGGAAAACCCAAAAAAAGTAGCTCCTCTAAAAGGAAAGAGGAAGCCAGAAATTTGGTAGGGTCTGGGTCCTGCCCCATGATGCTTCTTCCTGCCTGTGAATTTCCACCTGCCCCTTCTGCATATATATAAGGCAGCACACGTGGTACACACTGTTTAGTCGCCTGCCTCTGTCCAAAGGATTAGTAGCAGTGGGGAGTGATGCTGTTTCTCCTTTCCTCTGCAGTTCACGGGAGGTGAAGGAGCTCTGGCTGGACTCACTTCTTGGGTAAGTACCACCTTTGTAAAAATCTGTGGCATCCTGGTTGAAATCAGTGGAGAGCTTCAGATGCAGCTGCACAGAGACGTACAAAAATATACATGGGGGAGAGGTGCACCCACTGTTAAGCATAGCTCATGGGCAGAGCTGACTGAGTTGCTCAGCCTCGGGTGTGCAGATTAATGACCATATGTAGCTGTCACCACTTGCTCACTTTTTGCATGAATTAAAAAATGGCAAGCTGCTTTTATTTTGTTTTAATCAGGAGGCAGATAGGGCAGCAGGGCTGAATGCCCTTCCAGAGAAGGGCTTTATGGTTTACTTGTGTGGGAGATCTTGCTGGTTCAGGATCATACACGGTAGATTGACTTGCAGATGAGAAAGCCAAGAAGGGTGCAGTTTTACAAGACTCTTTGTCCATTCCCTGTTCAACAAACAGGCAAACAAAAGGACTGAAGGAAACCAGAGTGTCCAGAGTTCCTCCGATCAAACTCCTAATGAAAGTGTTAAGCAGCTGTAATACTGTGAGTATCTTAATTATTCCGCCTCTGTCAACAGAGAGACTTTGAAAAGCTCTGATTTCTAAACCATGGTATTCAGTTACTAACACAGTGTCTTTGTTTTCTTGCCTAGTCAAAGACACTAAATGCTGGGAATATGGAGAGTCTGATTGAGTGCCAGACAGAGGTAAGCAGCCCTTACATTTTCCTGGATCCTTCTTGGGTACTGGTGTGAGATAACTTAGCAAAGTAGGGGTGGCTCCTCCAGTAGCTGCCGGCTGCCTACCCTCACCCAGGAGTGGGCAGAGATCTTCAAAAGCAGCGCTGTGCTGCGCTGAGCAGAGGGAACAGGGCATTACTGTGGGCAGTCTGTGCATTCCCCTGGCTCTTGAGGAGCTTTGCTCAGGGATCCTGCAGGCTTCAAAGCCATCAAGGCTCCCCAGAGGAGTTTGGGAGGAAATTTCCAGCGCCAGGGGAGGACACACAGGAGGCTGTGTCCGGCTATGGCTTCTCTGGATCAAAAGTGCAGCTTGAGCGAGCACAGGGCTGTGACCTGCCGGGCACGCCTGAGGTGTCTGGCTGCAGAGTTAACCACAGACCCCTCTACTGGGCAGCAAGGCAGTGTCAGCCCTGGGCCGAGGCACCTGTTTAGCAGGTGCTGGGCTTGTCTGGTTATTCCCCAGAGCCTCCCCAGATTTCTGAGGAGCTGCAGCAACTTGCTGGTGGCTCTCACTACTGTGGCAGGTCTGTAACCATAACATGCTTTTTGCAGGCTGATGCCAAGAAATATCCCCTGTCAGTCCCAGCAGATACTGAAGACGGACTTTGCCTCTCAAATGGTGAGTTTCAAAAACAAACTGAGGAACTGCCTTCTTATATAATGCTTGCAAGCTGGCACTTGTGCAAAACCACCCGAAGCTGCCTGCTCCCCCTCCTGGAGAGCAAGCCACAGTCTTCATCCAGGACAGGGCTTAAGCCCTGGAGTGCCACTCATTGCAAATTTCTTCTTTTCTATATGCTCAGTGGCAGAGGTGACAGTGCTGAGTGCCAGAGGTCTTGGATTCCCGTTCCCTGGTCCTCAGAGCCGTGTTTCATTGTGTTCCCTGATAGCAATGGGAAGCAAATGTGTTTCTTTTTCACTCAAGCATCACCTTTGAGGTGTGGCACTGCAAGTGAGTACTGAGTACTGTAGCAGTTGTTGAAAACCAGAGCAAATAAACCCTCTTGGCAGCAGCACCAGCACTTGTTTTTTCTCACCATGCAAAACCTCAGCACGGGTAAACAACCCAGAGCAGACCATTAACAGGGCAGGGTCAGATTTGGATCATCATGTCAGACCAGTTTTCAGGAGTATCAGAAGCTAATATTTTATATTGCATTATAATGTTAAGTGACTTTCTCAAATTTTTTTGAGAAAAGTCTACCTACCTACCAAGAGCTTATGCTAAGTCACAAAGAGAGGTTCTGAGAATTTCTTATGTGGGTAAGACAACTTCATTTTGGAGTAGAAGGCATGACATTTATTTGAATTTGCAGAAGGCAAATCCTTCAGAAAGTTTTCTTGCAAAAGGTTTCTTCTCTCTGTGAAAAGGAAAAAAAAAAGGCACACCCCACTCCAATACAACTACAACTATAATTTTCTAATTCCTGACCCTCCTCTTTGTGAAGCAGATAAAAACCCATGCTAAGAGATTTCTAACCCTGAAACCAGTGAGCACCTACTCTGATGCTCCTCTGGAGCAAGTATCACATTCCACTGGCTGGGGGGCAAGCACTAACTCTAGGAGCATTGTCATTAGGGCTGGCTCCAGTGCTGGCAGAGCTGAAGCCATATGTTTTCACTTCAGGCTGTGAAAGAGGTAAAAAAGTAGGAGCCCCTACTTCTACTCTTGCCTAAGGCTGGGGCACAATCAGACCATGTAGTGAAAATTGTTGTTATTGCCAGCTGCCCAAGTGGTATATTTGCCTCAGAATTATCAGAAAAATGACTGCAATATCAAAAATCTCTATAAATGTTATTTTTGTGCCTTGTACGTTCCCACTCTCTAAGAAGAAACAGTGACTAGAATGTAAGAAACACCCAATGCAAAACAGGAAAGGTGGTGGCCTTAGGGGGATGGCCACAGTTTCATGATTTAGGCAGTTGTTTCCCTAGTAACCACTTAGTTTTCTCTCAGTTTGTCCCAGTTTGGTTTGAATTGTTTCAACATACATCTCTGCACTGCACACAGATGAAAGACCACATAGTACTCTGTTTGGTTTTTTAAAATATTTAAATCGATCTTTTGTTTTACTTGCAGCAGATGGAACAAAGAAAAGAAAGAAGGTGATATCGCAGTCATTTACTCTGAGACGAAGCCTTACCAAAAGAAATTCCTCAGGACAGATAGACTTGGGTGCCAAAATCCCTCTGTTTGGCCATCCTCTGGCACTTGTCTGTGGGGAAGATGACACACTGCCCCAGCCAATCCAGGTAAGAGGGTACTGTTATAGTGGAACTGTTAACAAAGGCCTGGAGTGTCAGGACAAGGAGGAAATGGCTTCAAACTGACAGAGAGAAGGGTTAGATTGGACATTGGGAAGAAGTTCTTGGCTGTGAGGGCAATGAGGTCACCCAGAGAAGCTGTGGCTGCCCCATTCCTAGAAGTATTCCAGGTCAGGTTGGATGGGACTTGGGGCAAGTGGGTCTAGTGGAAGGTGCCCCTGCCCATGACAGGAGGTTGGAACAAGATTATTTTTGAGGTCCCTTTCAGCCCAAATCATTCTATGATTCTGTGATACCTCTGACTTCAGTGTGAGGCAGGATATCCAGTACTTCTGCTGCATCACCCAGGAGATGATTTTGGTGTTTCCACTACACACATGCTACTGATAAACTCAGGGCTCATCCCAGATGTAGAAAGAGTAAGGTCTGAGGGTTTTGTCCAGCTCACCCAACTTTCACTGGAAGTAACTTGGAGTGTAGAGAACCCAGGTCCAGAAATGGAAGATCTGCTTTTTCATATAAACATCACTGATTTTAAAGAAGTAATTTAAATAAATCTTTCAGCAGCATAAACTTCCAAGGATTTCTGTATTTCCATGAAAAGCAAGTGGCAGCTATTAGCTGCCACAAAAAATACCTAAACAATAACTTCTGGATAAAAATGGTCTTCTAACAGTTTTTCCACTGAATTGGCTTTCCCAATAGACACACATTTGTCTCTACTAAGTAGTATTTGCCTGGCTTGTGAGAGGGGGGATGTGAACTAAGATTTAAGCCACCCCTTGCTTCCCTCTGGAAGTAAGCAAGGATGACTCCACTGAAGTTCATGGAATTCGTAAGTTCAAAACGAAGGTGGATTAGGTGAAAATAAAGACTACTTCCCATGTAATGTACTTGGAGCAAGAACTAGATACTGAACTGATCAGAGTACAGTGTACCTCCAGATAATTTTTCTTCTATTTCTAAAGAAATGCTCCTGCTAACTTCCTTCATCCAAGTAACCATTCTTCCATTCCTGTCTGATTATTTTCCCTGCAGGATCTCCTAACCATATTGTATATGAAAGGACCTTCTACTGAAGGGATATTCAGAAAAGCTGCCAATGAGAAAGCACGAAAGGAGTTGAAGGAGGACCTAAACAAAGGCGGGAGTGTTGATCTGAAAAGCAAATCTGTGCACCTGCTGGCAGTGGTTTTAAAGGTGAGTAATTCTGAGCTACACTGGTGAGAGGACATTGCTAATATGCACAGCCCCAATCCAGTGCTCTAAGCTGACCTAGGTGGGACTCTTGGCTAAAGATAGAACAAAGCCAGATTGAATTCTTCAAGCTTAGGAAAGTTTGGCCTTTTCCACCTGATTGTCAGTCCTACTTGTTGGGCTGCTGATTTCCTGAGGAAACTCACTTTGTCCTCTTGCTCAGCATGCTCCCAGAGAACAATAGTGAGATTTCTTAGTGAAGGAAATGCAACTGAAAGCTGGATCGTATTACTACACAAGTGCAAGTGCACTTGTGCATTGCACTGCTCTGTCAGTGCTGACGGTCAGGTAGCTCAAGTCAACCTGCCTCCTAGAGACCTCAGGTGACAATAATACTCTCTCTGTGCTCAGGGGTAGTGTCAAAGCTTCATCTAAATCTCTTGGCCTTGCAGGACTTTCTCCGAAATATTCCCTCCAAACTCCTTTCAGATGACCTCTATGAGAAATGGATGCAAGCTCTAGAGAAGCCAAGCAAGCAAGAAAAAATTGAAGAATTGAAAGAGTAAGCTTTTCAACCAGGAAATTTTGCAACCAATGCCAATGTAATGGAGTGGCTGGCAAAGCCAACGTCTTCCAAAATCAAGAGTCTCATTTAAAAGCTTGTCATTTATATCAGCTTGCTACTGCTCCGTGGGGGTTGGTCTAGAGGGCTCCAGCAGCAGCATTTCCTGAAGTCACTTCAGATTGCTTTATGAAACCACCAGTGCAGGAAGAGGGCAGAGGCTGCAGTGCCTCAGCTAACATGGTCACGGTGCTGTGGGATAGGCACTGACACAGAGCCTTCACGTCTGCTGGGGGTGAAGTTGGGGACATGAACACCACCACTGTGTTTTGCTCTTTAGGAACAGTGGCTGTGGGGGCTGACTGGGAGTGCTTTGAAAGCCCCACAGCACAACCACAGGCACTGGGAAGCCTCCAGTGACATGTCCTGATGTAATCCCATCTATTCCGGGGCATGGGCTTCTGCAATGCTGCCTTTCAGTCAAGACCTTGTAATTCAAGGTCTCATAATTAACCACACACTCAGCTGCAGATGAGGATTTCTGATACAGAGAGCACACACATGCCCCTTTCTGGAGGAAGTGGTGTCACTCTAAGTTCAATTAAGACTTGCTCAAATCAAGAAGCAGAGGCCACTGCACCATCGAATAATGTCACATTTTGTTTGTGTTCACGCAGGGTGGCTGACAAGCTGCCAAGACCAAACCTGGTCTTGCTCAAGCTCTTGCTCTCTCTGCTGCACCACATCAGCCAAAATGCCGAGACCAACAAGATGGACTCCAGCAACCTGGCCATCTGCATTGGCCCAAATATGCTGAGCCCAGGGACGGACAGCGCAGTCCCGCTGGAAGTGCAGAAGGAGATGAATGACAAGGTGCCTTCAACTCACCAAGCAGCTGCTCCCTCTGGGGCAATGTAGAGCCATTCATAGGGATCCCACTGCCATTGCAGCAGCTGAACAGATCAGCACCCCTGGACATTGGGGGCACCCCTCAGCTCAGGTGTCCCTCAGTCTGTGACGGGATGGGCCAGGGTCCCCCTCATCTCGCCTCCTCTGAGCAAAAACAGCAGCTGCCCTGCAGCCCCCTATGTCACAGCTCCTGCAGACTTTGCATGTGGAGGGCAAGGAGCACCTGTGGCCATTGTCACCCCTGGGCCCTCAGGCAGTGAGGCCAAAGCTGTGGCTGATGGTGTTTTGTCTGTATTGGGGCAGATCCATTTGTCTGCAGCATAAGGCCTTATCCCCCATGGTGGACTCACCCTTGGACTTTAAGGCAGGATTTTGGCAGAAGCCACCCTGCTCTGTGCTATCCTTCCTACAAAGATAGCAGGCAGGGTCAGGAAAGAATCTTCAATATGTCTTGACTGAAATGGGCTGTTTTCTGTATGCAGGTGACAGTGTTGGTGGAGTTCCTCATAAACAACTGCTTGGAAATATTTGAGGAAGCCATTGCCTTCCCTGCCTGTGCCTTGGCTGAGGAGTCACCAGAGCACACAGACAGCTCCACAGGTATGAGAACGGACTGGGGATGTCACCAACGGAGGCTGCTGGGCCAAAATATTGAATTTGATATGTGAATAGATCTGTGGAAACACAGAGGGTTCAAGATTTTTGAAGCCCTCTTCTGAACTCTCTCTTTGTAGTGTTTTTTCATCCTCAGCTGATCAGTGAAAACTAATGTCTGCTTTCTCCCCACAGAACAACTCTGTACAGCTCAACAGAATGACTCTGCCTATGACAGCCCAGATCCTGAAGTGGAGGGCAGCCCCTGTACCTATGAGATGGAGCAGACCAAAGGGAGGAGTGCTACTGTGAGCAGAAAATGTCCAACAAATATCTCTGCCCCTTCACTGACTTATTTTGGAAAGGACATCAGCACAAGGGACAGGAGGTACTCAGAGCCAGACCTGTCCTTCCAGAACTGCCTTGATGAAACAATAAGGAAACAAAGGCTAAACAAAAGTGAGGACAATTTTCCAGTTGAGCAGAAACAGCTATGGATGGAGGCACTGGAGGAACGTCTTGCAGGATTACCTTCACAATTATCAACTGACTCTCTACCAAAAACATCCTCCAGTTGCTCCCTGGAGAGCTCTGATGGCTCAGTTTTCACCAGCTCCCCAGCAGTTTCACCCTTGAGTCCCAAAAAAACCTTTTTAAATAGGCCTCAGTCCTTTTCTACCAAGGCCACCGAAGACTGCAGTACACCTCGAAGAGAGATCAAAAAACATTCCATGTCATTCTCTTTTGCAAACCGCAGGAAAACACTAATAAAAACCCAGAGCTGGGGGCCTGGAAAACCCATGTTTTTTCAGAGGGACAGTTTCACAAAGAAAGAAGATCAATTCTCCTGCAGAGTTGTCCAGGAGGACAGCCGTAATGATGACAAATTATTGCCTGTGGAGCATCAGCAAAGGCCCCGTCTCAGGTCAGTTGATGAAGTGTTTAGAGAGGTAGACCAGAGAAACCCTGGAAGACCACCCTCTTATGAAGAGGCTGTTAAAAACTGCCTGCCCACTAAAGTTCCCTCCCAAAATCTCATGGTTCAAACTCTGAGATCAGTGGTGTCAAACCAGGATGTTTTGCTGCCTCATCCACGCAGCCACAGTGCACAGGACACAGCATATATGGATCTGAGGGATCTACGCAGTGCCAGACTTTCTGCAACAAAGGATTCTGACATGGAAACTGAAACCTTCAGCATCACTGTAGGAGTAAACTCCCGTGTGAATTTACCTGTGACCCCAGGAGTCTACCGGATGAGAGCCATGTCTGAGTCCTGTCAAAAGAATAAACTCGAGTATGTGGCTCAGAGGTGCAGCCAGCCAGTTTTTGAGGTTGAGCAGATCCAGTATGCTAAGGAGTCCTACGTTTAAAAAGCCTGTCCTTCCTCTTTGCACTGTACAAAGTAAATAGTGTAAAATTAGACATCTTGCTGATCATTTGTAGGATTTTACTTTCAAGAGACAAAGAATAAGCTAGCTCTGCATGAACTCTTTTTTTCTGAAGTGTCAGTCAGCTTGACGTGTCACAAGAAAACACAAGAGTTGTTGCCGGTGAAGACCTGTGTATCATTATGTAAAAATCTAAGTTAGTATGCTGTACATAATCTGTTGCGTGGGAAGAGTAGTTAGCAGATGATAAAGTGTTGCATTTGTTTTCCTGAAATGATAATTAAAAGGTTGGCAGGTCCAAAACCTGTCTCACCTTCTTTTTGTTTTCTGTATGGTCACAAATCGTGTACCATTTTTCATGTGTGTACGTATGCCAGGCTGATGCAGTGCTTTGCTGATCTTCTGCATTAAATGTGGACTGGAAATTACCCTAATGGGGGAAGAGCTATTCTGTCATCTAGGCCACTTCAGCACTCTTCCATAAACCCCTGTACCTGCTGCCGTTTCATCTTTCTGCTTGCTGGTGATAAGAATGATCTGACCACTAAGCAGCATTAGTGTTGCACACTGAGCCTGGGGTTAGAGCCCTATGAGGTCATTATGGGAAGGTATGAAGTAACCCTCATGTGTCCTGAGGTGATTTTAGACTAAATAAACTGGACAGTTGAAGAAAGGAAAAGCAAGAAAGGAAAAGCATCCAAGAGAGCAAGAAAACAAGAAAGCAAGCAAGCAAGAAAAAAAAAATAAACAAAAAACCAAGAAAAACTCCTACAAGGAAATACTCTGGATTCCAGCATTAAATAGTTAAAGCTCATTGAAAAAAAAAAGACAAAAAATAAAATACTAGGTGGTATCCTTGTAAACTAGTAAAAATTACTGGAAGTGCAATGCGCTTTTGTGGCTCAGCATAGCCTTAAACCAGGAGCAGAAAGATGTTTTTCTCTATTTTAACTTCACTACAATAAAACGTTTTTCTGCATGAATGCTTAAGTGTCCATTGTCTGATTTTAAAACATCCAGGCCCTACATGTACTGTACCTACTTTTATACTATTCTACAGGTACTGCAGGTCTGCTTGAATGACGTAGCATAGGTGAGTAGCAGGAAGCAAAGTAAATGCAGTATCACTGCTATTGTAAGAGGCTTCAGGCTGCAAATCCCTTCAGCCTTTTGGTTAGAACTAGATTTCTAATTTCTTGTAAGACTAAAGCCAAAACTTATACTACCACGTAACAGCTTTCCTAACAGATAAGCTGCAAAGAGGTGATGCTGCTCCAAAAGTGAAACACATTAAAAATGGCACACCATCTTCTCAGGAATTATGTTTTCCAGGTGTAGGTGTGTCTTGGTTTAGGAAGACAGGTATCTGCTAGGTAAAATTACAATCAGAGGCTCTTTGGCAAAGATTTGGGAAATAGGAATAGCAGTTCTTTACTAGTATGTAATACAAAGCAAACAAACACAAAAAAAAAAAACCTCCCCCCCCCCACCAAACAACTACAGCATTAATGACAAACGACAACAGTACCAAGAACCTTGAGGGTTTTGTTTCACAAAACCCAGGGCAGTTTGGTTTCGGTGTCCCTGCAGGATCCTCAGAGCACCAAGCTGGAACAGTGGAAAAGTCCCGGGCTGGTAGCTGGGATGGCAGGGTGTCCCGGCAGGCAGGGGCAGGATGTCCCGGCAGCGCAGGGGGTGCAGGGTCACGCTGCAGCAAGAGGAGCAGCGCCGAAGGAGCCGAAGGCGAGGCAGAAAGCGGCCCAGCTTCTGCGAGTGGCAGAGAAAAACTCAGGATTCAGGTCGAACCGGTGATAGTAGATTTCCCAGGACTGGATCCCTTTGGCCACAGTGAAACTCCTCCAGCCAGCAACAGCCGTTCTCCGCTCGGCGTGCTTTGCGGCGGCTGAGCTCCTCGAGGAGCGGCAGACACGCGTCTCCCCGAACGCCGGAAGGAAGCAGAAAAGCACGCAGCTGCCTCAAGCTTTGTCTTTTACCTGCGTTATCTCCCCCTTCCACCTTTTGTCCACCTCTTTGTTTCAGTTAAGTACTCTCAAGTATCCAACACTTGGTCTCCTTGGTAACTTGTGGGGAAAAAATTCTTTAGAGAAAGAAGGAACAAACCTAACCCCCAACAAGGTGTTTCCAGGACACAGAGAAAAGGGAAGATGGTTGTCTGACCTGACAGAAGAAATTATGAGAAGCACCATATTGGTAGGCTGCAACCAGAGAAAACCACTTCTCTCAGCCACCAGAACAGTGGTACTCTGCTTCCAAGCAAGCTGAATGAGAGGGCTCTGATGTAAAAGGTGTTTACCTTTTTCTAGAATCTGCATCTCCTGGGTCACAGAACCAGTGAGGTTTGAGATCCTCCTGTCCAACCTCACTGCCCAAGCAGAGTCAGATAAAACAGGTTGCCCAGGATTGTGTCCAGACAGTTTTTGAATATTTCCACAGATGGTGGCTCTGTAACATCTCTGGGCAATCAATTCAGAAGCCACAAAACACAAAACCTTGAAATGTAATCAAAAACCAATACATATCCTTCTTTGTTAAGTGACTCATTCCTTTTTGACAGTAAGAAGACTAAGTCTCCCAAGAAGATTCCTGCTCTGTGACCACACCAGAAAACCCAGGGTGAATAAGCACGGTCACTTCACCAGAGATGAGGAAAGTCTCTCTTTAGGTCTAAGGTGTCCTAAGGCTTATATGACAGTCCCACTCAGATAGGTTACCTGGGCTTAAATATTCAGTATAGATGAGTCTAAATCTTCCAGCTCCTGGATAAGAAAGACCATTTGGAAAAGACCACTTTCAGTTGGTGGCAGAAAAGGAAGAGAAGCTCTACAAATTGTTAACAAAAAAGGGCTAAGGTGAAGGAGTTGTATAGAAGAGGGGCCTAGTCCCCTTCATCCTGCCCTTGCATTTCTTCAGGTCCAGGGAACACCATGATTAAAGAAAATCTGAATGCAAACAGACCCCAAAAGATTTTTACCTCCTCATTGAGAGATAGCTTTTGACTTCCTTCATCCCTTCAGAGCTGACTGCTTAGTTAGCATTATTTTCAAGTCACATCTCTCCACAAAAGTGATTTTTCTTCTACACAGGCAGATAAGAGACCTCAAAAGCCTAGAATGACACAGGAAGTAGAGAACTTTGCTTTAGCACTTACTTATCTTCTTTTGGTTCAGAAAGCCATTTCATCATGCTACCAGTCCACCCCACTGCATTCTAGGATCCAGACCAACTATCCTGGACTCCAAGAGTAAGGCCCTTTAACTCCTATATCCAACAAGTGGATTATCTATTTTACAAGTGCTGTGCCAAAGCTGCCTTTGACTCCTCACCCAGAAAGATCTCCCATTTATAACTGGAGGTGGATTTTGATGGAAAAGTTGAATGATGACAGTCAGCCTCCCACTCTCCTCTGTTATCAGTATTGTACCACTTGCTTCATACACAGAATTTTCTAATTAAATTTCATGAAGACACTCCAAACATGAGTTTGGAGGTAGGACTGGAAGAGGGGAAATCGCAGTATTAAAGCAGAAATTCAAGCCATTGCCTTGTAAGGCAATGCTGGAGTTAAGGCTGCTGATGCACATTGAATTCAATTCCTTATGTTTGCATCCTGCTGTTGTCCTCGAACACATGGTGCACTCTGTTCTTCCCCACAGGATGCAGCTGCACTGGTAAGGAAAAGAGGTTGTGCAGCAAAAGAGAAAATTTTAATTCTGGCATTCCCCAGTACAGTTTGCCTAGCAGGCATCCAGGTTTTGGACATACAGCTACATCTCATTTCCTAGGATTTGAAAGAACAAACAGAAGAACAAAGGAGTTCCTCATGGAGTACCTCTTTCCTTAACCATGTAGTGCAGCAGCAAGTTGCAGACTTGTTCCCTACCACTTGAATTAGGATGGCAATTTACAGAAAAGGGATGGTAGTATCAACTCTATGTCCAAACATTAGTGAAGATTGAGAGAAACATCATGCCTGCAGGTTTCACAAACATTCAGACTGCAGGCATTCAAACACTCAGGTGCAGACTGCAGATGTAGACACATTTATTTATTTTTCTGTATGCAAGGCTTATATTTATGTAAGCTTGTGCCTCATCTTCTGCACAGTCTGCAGAAAATGAGGCATAAGCTCTCTGTGTCTCATTTCTCTGGACTCCTGGGACTGAACTGAGTGCAGGTAGAACACAGCTGTCTGAAAAAACATGTTCCTTCAAGTCACTTGGATATCTTAGGACCATAGGAATTTCCTGAGGCATCAAAAGTGGATACAATTCCAGATACTTAGACTGTAAAATCCTTTCCCAAAGTTTTCTCTGACTGTGATGTAAGCTTAGACTCCCACCTTACACATACATGATACATTTCAAGGTATCTACCATGAATGTAGGTCTCTGTAATCTAGGGCTGACATTTTTACTGCCACCAGAGGAACAGTAACACTTGGGATTTTAGGCACTACTTAAGCCTTCAAAAGAAGCCTTCTTGAGCACGTATAGGCTCTTATGCTTGCCCCCCTCTAGAGCTTGGTGCTTTCTGCTCCATCCCATCATAGAAAACACTGACTCAGACCTTTATCTTCTCCATCCCTAACCCCTTATCTCTGCCTCATTTTCATTCCCTCTCCATTCCCAGCCTCCATTCCTGACCTCGTTTAGCTATTTCTCTTTTAACTGAACAAGCCCCAACCTTTGACTTGGCCTCAAAGTCCCAATTTAATTTCCTCTCCATCCCTCGACCCACTTCCCTCAGTCAGCCAGTTTCAATTTTCTCCTTCCAATTCTTCCACAATTTCCCACCTTATCTGCACTGGTTGTTATTGCAATAAACCCCATTAAAACTTGTCTAGTCTCAGTCCCACCCACATGCCCCACCTTATTTTAGTCTCTGTAAATACCTCAATTCACATCTGTAGCCATGGAAAGCCTCAAGATGAACCTTCCATGGACAGAGGTCCTTGAATTTTTGGGATTTCAGCAAGCGGCCTGCACGTCTCTTGTTCTGTGGAAATACGGGCTGTCAGCTATGATGGAAGGACATTTGGAGCTAGGTTAAGGTGAAATGAGTCCAAATAAGCCATTGCCCCTGTGCCTCATGAAAGCAATACACAAACTATGATGTAAGGGATATTTGCAGTAATTTGCTCATGTTCTCTGAGAACAAGCAGTGTCAGTAAATTTTTTTCTGCCTCTGCAAGCAAGGTCTTGGAGGAGAAGCCTTCTCACCTGTCTGACTTCTTCTCAAAGCCATTATCCGAAGGGCACTTATTTCTGGGAACTGTGAAAACTAAAGAGATAATGAATTCATACCTGAGGAAGAACAATTTCTAGCCACTTAGCAATGATGCACAAGAGAATTGTTACTGATATGGTCACTTTCTGTGATAGCTGCCTCAACAAAACCCAAGAAAGCCCTTCACTGAACACAGTCACAGAATAGAACCACTGCTCTAAGATCTTGCTTCTGTATTTTCCTCCCATGATTGCTACCTGTGTACCCCAGGAACAAGATGCAACACTGATAAAAAGTTTGCTGGTACAAACATATCTTTGCCATGGATGGCAAAAATATTAGTGGATGGAATTACACCAACCTTGCTGCCCACAATTCGTATTTCATATTTACCTCTTTACAACATGGACAGCTGGTTTTTCCTTTTGTGTGTGCATTTGGTTCTTCAGAGTTCCTTATAATATATATAACTCTTCTAATATATGAGTTCCTTATCCTGTATAAAGTTTGATGAAATAGGATTTTGTAATCTTCTTCTTTGGACATCTGTGTAACTGGATGACAAGATTTCATACCCTGCATTGACAGGTAGTATTAGGGAAGGTAGAGCATCCTGTTGTCACCCAGAACTCTGTTGCTTTTGAGACTGAATAACTCTGTGGGATGTGACTGTGGTCCACAATTCTGACACTTATAATAAAAACAAGAACTTTGGAGCTGTTTGTTTGTTTGTTTGTTTGGGGTTTTTGTTTTTTGTAACAGGATTGTATTTCTTCAGCCTTTTCCTTAGAACTAGATTTCTAATTTCTTGTAACACTAAAGCCAAAACAGATAGTTTGGGGATTCTGCTTGGGTTACATATACCTCAATGTTAAAAAGCTAATACTGATGTTAAAAGCTAATAGTAGAATTACTGCTTCATAGCTCAGTTCCATATTGTAGGGAGTTCCACACAGACGGTTTATACATAATGGTTCCTCTTGTAATATTGCTATCAAATGTCTCCAATTACAGTATGAAAAAGTATCACAGCTGATAAAAACCCCATCTGTGTTGTTTTTTGTCTAGGAATAGGAGTTCTTATTTCTGTACTGACTGTTCTGGTTTTGGTGCTGATACATCACAGGAGACAAGGCAGTTTGCTGCAGCACTACACCAGGTTATTCCCAGGTTGACTCATTCCTTGTTCATAAACTGCAAGTGACAATTTCAGCTTCCCATTGTAGCCAGGCAGGTCTCTTAACCTGAGAAGAGAATATTACTTTTTACTACAGTGAGGCCACTTGGCTATCACAGGGGTGAACTCTGAACAAATAAGAACATGATGCTACTCTGGTAACACGAGTCAGACCACAGTTAGTGTGGCTATCATGTTTCCAGGAGGACAATTTCTGACTAAAGGAAAAGGAAACCCACCTTGGGTAGGCGTTCTGGTTACATTTTTCTCTGAATTTTGTTAGCAGTCAGTCCTTATCACATGTGTCATCAGAACAGAGTGAAAATTTCAGAGGACCTCCTGAAAGCTAAAAATACAGAAGAGGGAGCAATTTTTAAATAAAACGTCTGACAATGATGGAGAGAAAGATCCACGGGAAAAGGGCAATCACTGTTGGAGAAGTGATATAATCCTCATATGGACAGCTGACTATTATATACGTAGCTGTCTGCAAGTCTCTGTGGATGCTAGGTAAAAAATTGGTTTTTCTGCCTCTCTTTCATTCAGAAATGCTAATTATCAAATAATAATTTTTTCTATAAATACATCACTTTTATTGTTTTAATCAGTCTATACCTTTCACTCTGATAAATATATCAATTTAAATCTTACTTGAGTGAAACCCATTCCAAGTTCTACCTGTTCTTCTACAAAGGGAGAAGAAAATACATATTATTTTCTGTTTATAACCTGAGGTGTCAGCACGTAAGTCTGAACAAACTGTTCACAAATTCTAAACACAGCTGACTCTATTGAGTTCTGCTTCCCCTGCTAGGTAATAATATGAAAAAGTTTCTGTGAAGGGTTTCACACTTTCTAAACAAAACATGCTCTTCAGCCAACCAGTCTATTTGCAGAACTGATCCAACGGCTGCTCAAAACTCTTCCTTCCTACAACCCACAAACCTCCCACCGACTTCCTCGACAAATGCAACAGTTCATATTCAAACACCGCACCGTCAGTATCCCACATGTTATGCTGGAAATTGTAAAACTGTATTTAAAAAAAAAAAAAATTAAAGCCAAATCCAAGCAGTTTCCAAGTCAGGTGATCAGCGAAGATGCTCTTACAACACAGATTAGGGATTCTTCTGTTCTTCCACATGTTTGCTGCACAGTCTTGGGCCATGCAATTCTCTCTCCATCATAAAGATTTAGCAAGTGCACCTGTGCAGCTGTGCCTGTGATTCACCTACCAGATTCCTTCAGCACAGCTGGTGACCAGGTGAGAAAGCAACCACAGTATCATTCAACAACTTTGCAGACGTGTACTCCGAGGAGTACACAATGTTACACAACACAATACAGAGATACACACCCATCTTGTGAGCTACAGAAACCATAAGACATGGCATTTGAGAAGTCCCTGGGTGTGAGAAAGAGCAGTGCAACCACTAGTTCTTCACAGGTCATCAGGGAGGATGATCTTGAGATAAAGAGATTTGAAGTCAGGGTGTCCAACATTGGGTCTTCTTTTTCCAAAAGGCAGTTTTTGGACTGTGCAGTTTACCTCAAATTAAGCACGGGTGATACTGAACTGCCTCCCAGAGATGTGACAAAGGGCAATTTATTTCAAGATGGACAAACACCAAGACTAGAGTCAAGGAGCAACAGAAGCAGATCTGTCTTTTTTCTTACTCTGCAAGTTTAGTGCAGTTGAATAACTGCCCTCAATACAGGGAGATGCAAAATAAGGCAGAACTTCCTGGGGCAAAAAGATGCAGTGGGAGAGCCCTGTTCAAGGCAGGGAGAGGTAAGAAGGGGCTGGAGCACGAGAGCAGCACAGCCTCTTTGAGCTTAAATAGGAAGGTCACCAACAATTGATTTTCCATTTGGCAGTGTAATGAATGATAGCTTAAAATTCAGTGTGCTCCACTCTTTAAGGTGCTTTATCACCCCTTCATAACTTTTTCTAGTCACTCTGTCTGAAAGCACATGGTGGCAAAAGGCAAGAATGCAGCCCCAGGAGCAGGCTTCTATCACTGAAAAAAAAAGCTTGTGCGGAATATGGAGGAAAGGCAACCTAGAGAAAATGGTGCTGAGAGTCAGAGGTGAAGTGATAGGGGGAAACAGCATTGTAAATTTTGCTGGAAACCATGATTAATAAATTCTGTTTTTTCACTAGTGTTGGAGAAATTAAGGTCTTGAGAACTGAAAGTTACTAGTCGTACCCAAACCCACAAACTCAGAACTGGAGTCAAGCGGAAACTGTGCTGCTACACAGAAAAGGAAGTTTAATAATTTGGGTTGAAGATATGAGTGATAGGATCTCCGTTTTTTTTCTATTAATGTTTATATATAATTATTAATAACCCCTATTAAAAAAATATTGATGTCACCAGCCAACTCAAGTTTAGGTCTGGTATTTATTTTTCCTTCTATGTCTCTCATTTGTCAAAACTCCTAGATTGGCACATTATATTTTTTTAAAGCTGTGTATCTCCCTGTTAGGACCAGGCCTGTTTATCTCTGATGCACTGAGCCCAGCACCCACTAACAGCAGCAAAGACAACATCTGCAGGCTGGCAGTGATACAATACTGACACAGTACTTGTTAATTCTCTCTGATCACGTCACTGCAGCAAGTTGAAAAATGTTTTAGGGCACTTCTATTAATTGTTCTCTCACAGCATCAGGACAAATAGTACATCTACACCTCGCTTGGGCTCTGTGATTTTTTAATCTTTGCAGTCACACCAATGGCTCTCCATGTCTGTGCTTTTTGTATTTCCATCAGATATCTCAGGGCATGGATTAGCAGTGGCATGATGATTTCTGGGATTCTCAAGGCTATTTCAAGCATCTCCATCCGTGGAGATTTTCAAAAGCTGGCAGGAGAAGGCCCTGATCAATCTGATCTATCTTTGAATTTGTCCTGGCTTAGGCAAGAAGGTCACACTAGAGACCTCCTGAGTAATTTTTAGTCTAGATTGCTCTGTGATTCTTTGATGTCTACTTGAGGCATTTTGGCCTCAAATAGAGTTACTTTCAAGACTGGGAGCTCCACACCTTTGACTGCAGGCTCAAAGGGGTAAGAATCATAGATTACAACTCCATCTCAGGACCGTGGAGAACCAAATATAACCCAAATTTCATATAATTACACAGTTTTACACCAGAGAAGCATTCCTGTGACTTTATAAGCAGCCACAGTCCTCCTCCAGACTGAAGACAACGCTCTAGCAACGCACTATGCCCCTCCCTGTCCTTTTTGACATTTAAGCATTGCCTAGACCCATGAACCTCTTTCCTTTCTTAATTATGAAAGGCTGCAGAAAGTTAAGATGATAGAAACTGGACTCAGCTAGCCTGCTCAGCACTGTATTGTGTAATGCCCTGTGGCACAAGGTCTCCCAGTCTAGCAACATCCAAGCTAGGCCCAAGCTAGGGCCCCAGGAAGACCCGGGCTCAGCACTGTAGATCCCTTATATTGTATTTCAAGGTGTCATTCACTGGTTACAGAAGCATTCCAAGTGCTGCAGGAAATAGTGGGTGTACATCTTCTGTTACTACACACTGACACCTTCACATTTGCTTTGCTGTGAATAAACTTGTTCCACATCCAAGAAAAGAAAGCCAATGGCATGCCATAAGGCATGGTACAATGCCAGGAAATTCTCATGAAAACAAACAAAAAACCAAGTATGTTCAAGGCCTTTTAACAGACCCACAGCAAACCTGGAAGGAGAAAAAGCCCTCATTCTGCAGCTTTAAAGTCAGCTGAAGGCACTTCAAAAGACCTTTCTTAGCTGCCATTGTGCAGGTCCAAGAAAATCCTCCAAAGAATATGTGAAAAAGCCATTGCTGCTGTAAGATCTAGAAAGCAACTAATGGCAGAAATCTGATTACAATCAATGTGGTTTTGGATCCTGCTCCACTCAGTCTTCTGATGACACAAAGTGTTCTAGAACTCACCAGGGTTTTTTTAGCAAAAAACCCAACAAACAAACCCACAAACTCCCATCCCTCCCCAAACCCCCCAAACCCCAAAACCAACTAACCAACCCCCACACAAACACCAACAAAAACAAACAAAAAACAAACCCAAAACCCAAAATAAAATGAAACAAAACAGCATAAAAGGGTGCAAGGGAGAAAAGCTGCCTTTTTTTTTTCTGGGCATGACTTTGTCACTTATAAACCTGCAGAGACTTTTGCACTGAACTGGTAACTTAGAAGGTAGCAGTGTTTCACAGAGATAAAGAGGAGAGTTGCTGCCATTCAACCAGTGAACATATCAGGTGAATGAGAAATTCTCCCAAAAAGTGAGACATCAGCTGGGACCACCTTAACAAAATGAATTTATGATGCAAGACCACCTTCTTCACAAGATTTGTGGTCAATAGGGAACAGATATCTCCTCAAGAATCCTGGCTCCAGTGGTTACAGGCTGAAAATTTTAAGGCTATGCTGCAGCTGTTTTTCACATGAAGAGAAACTCCAGATCCATAAAAATCCTGGATAGGTCTACCCAGATTTCAAGTCTGCAGTCTAAAAGCAGTATAGCCAACTATATAGCCAAACTCAGATTTTCAGAAAATATGTGTCAGATCTCCAAAATCAAAGGATTGTATTGGTTCTGATCAAATTTAAGGACCATAATGCTCTGGCTTGACTGGATTGAGAATCCATTCATTTACTTTGCTTGCCCAGACAAAAGTAAATATTGAAGGACCGCTCTCCCCTTCTACCCCAGTGACACTTGCACTGCACTTCTGCAGGCCCATGTCCACCTGTCCCACCACCCAGCTACCAACAGCGTAGTCAACACTATTCCTATTCCTCTATTGACCCTGCAAGCTTCATAATAATGAATTACAAAAAAATTATTCTTTTCCCCTTGCCTCCCACACTTGGCTTTTTGGTAGTTTTTGTTTGTTTGTTTGTTTTGTTTGTGGTGGGTTTTGTTTATTTGTTTGTTTTTTTTTTTTTTTTTTAGTTTGGGGTGGGTTCCTAAAACTTGTTTTTCAAATAGTTTCTCCTGCTCCACAGCTTTCCCCATGCTTTTGAGGCTTCCTGGGAAGTACTTGGGGCTGCAGTGGAACACAGATGCCTGCAGCAGTAATGTAACTGAGCTGAAATAAATAAAATTTAACACAACAATTACATTTAAACCAAAGGTTTCAGAAACAAAGGCCATGGGCTATTTTATATGCTAAGTCTTGCTAAAAGAATTAAGGCATATCTCTACCCACATAGGTTAAAAAAAAAAAAAAAAAGAAAAAATAAGAAAAAAAAAGGTTATCATGGTATCAGTAACCCTTCAATGCTTTTATGTTTCTCCTAATGGAATTTTTTCCACAGAAGCTGAAAACACGTGCTCATGATTTGCCCTGGCAGGGAGTGCAGCTCACCACGGGTAGGACAGCATACTGAGGACTCACCTCATCTTCTCTCTGTCATCATAGGACACCTTTACAGTAGCCAAATCTCCAGCTTGTGTGGAAAACACAAATTTGGGGTGCAGCTGTTCGAGTCGGTACTTCCAGGACCCCGATACTTCGGCCACCACCACGCCATCCATCAGGGTTTTCCCGACCCCCCGCCAACCTTTGCTCGCCAGTGCCAGTGCAGATCGAGTTAAGCCACCTTGCGTTTCCTTGGAAAGCTGCGAGTCCCTGGGGAGTGATTCCGGAGGCGGCGGGAGGACGGTGACACCTCGCGGTCCGATGCTCTCATTGCCTCGGCCGGGGCGGGCCCCGCAGCGCTGCCGAGCACGAACCGCTGTGGGACACGGCGATGCTTTCCCAGCGCCCGGCCTGGGCTCGGGCTCCGTTCCGGCAGGAGCAGCTCCCTGAGAGCCCACAGCAAAGGCCAGGCTCCGGGGTGACTTGACAGCGGCATTCCAGTACCGGAGAGCCGACAAGAGAGCTGGAGAAGGGGTTATTACAAGGGCATTTAGGGACAGGACAAGGGGGAACGCATTCAGACTGGAAGAGGGTAGATTTGGATTAGATATTAGGAGGACATTGTTTGCTGGGAGGGTGGTGAGGCACTGTAGCAGGTTGCCCAGAGAGGCTGTGAATTCCCCACCCTGAAAGTGTTCGAGGTCGGGCTGGACGGGGCTTTGAGCACCCTGGTCTAGTGGGAGGTATCCCTTCCCATGGATGATCCTTAAGGAGTCTCCGAGCCCGAGCCTTTCCGTGAACGCCGCCCCACCCGCGGCTGCCGGCCCGCGCATGCGCCGCGCGTTGCCCGGGAGACGGACGCCGTTACCGCGCCCGCCCCGCCGGGAGCCGGAGCCGCCGTACGGAGCCCACCATGGTGCCCGTCCGGGCGCCCGAGCTGGCCATGCCCGCCAACGTGCCCTACAGCTTCTCCAGCCAGCCCCGCATCCTGCCCCCCCGCCCCAAGTACCGACAGCAGGCCAATGCCGCCCCGAGGTGAGTGCCGGTGTCCCGGGCCGCTGCCCCGCTGCCGTCCGCGCCTTTCCCCTGGGCCCAGCTCCCTTCCCGAGGGAGGAAGCCGCAATGGGCGCTGTGTGTGCTGTGCCGCAGGGAGAAGAGCCCGGTGCACCACTGCAACATCATGATCGACCCGAGGGTGGTGCGCGGAAACGTTCTGTCCGTCCCCCCGCCACCACCGCAGGTATGGGGGTTCTCTAGAGTGCATCGTGCTACAGTTTTGTTGGAAAGTCATAGGTAGGACAGCAAAGCTGTTCCTCATCTATAATTTTAACTACCGAAGCTGTAATTTTACCTTCAATGTTTCACGTAGTCACAGGCTCTCCAGTTAAACCAGCCTGTGACTGTTTCCAGCTCTTCTTTAAAGCACTTAGTTTCATATGAGCTTCTGCAGTTCTGATTTTTTACCCCCCATCAAGTACTGGATGCCTTCATTTTCCTTCTCCGTTTCCTTAGAGTAATGGTCCTGAGCAGAAGTCATTACTCGATAACCTGTTATCATACGCAAGGTGTCATCGGGGAGAATTGCAGCTCTTGGGAAATTGAGTCGAGGGGTAGACTTTGGTTTATCCTACCGCAGAAGCAGAGCTAAATGGTCCAGCTGTATGCAAAAGCTGCTTGTGAGGATGCCAAATTTTGTTTGTATTACTGCTATATCCTGACATAATAGTAAATCATTAGAGTGGTTTGGATTGCAAGAGGCCCTAAAGATCATATAGTTCCAAACCCCTGCCATAGGGAGGGACATCTTCCACTGGTCCAGGTGGTTCGGAGTCCCACCCAAAAGTAATATATTCTTTTCAGATAATATTTCTACATGGATAATTTGATCATATACGAATTTAAAGCAATCTGTATTTTTAAAAGCTACTGTTTGAAAATATCTTTGGGTTGTTCGGTAGCCATTTCTTAGAGTGAATTTTATGTAAGTTTTGTTTAAGTAGTTCAAAGCTGATGTTTATCTCAATCCACAAGTAAAATACTGCATTTAAACATTATTATGAGTTTCTTTTGTTCCATCAGCAATAATTGGTCCTATAATTTTTATTTAGCAAACAATTCTGTTCATGATATGATAACTGGACGTAAGTCCATTTGACCTCTCAAAATATGAAAACATACCATTTTAATATACTTTATCTAACCAAGTTCTGTATACAATATTCACTTTCAAATAAGAAATTAATTAATTATTACTCTTAGTATGAGATGTCATTATTATGTGCCTGTAGGCAACTAGCATAACTTACTCATTTCATGCCATACAGTCTTTAAGCCAACTGAAAATTTAGGGCCATGACCCAGGAAAGTAAATCCAAAATACTGGATAACTAGCATTAAAAATGAAGAGCAACTTTCATTCTTCTGTAGAGGCAATTGAGTATCATTTTCAAGAACAAAGTGTATTCTGTTTTGTGGGGTTTTTTCTTCTTCGCCCCTGCTCAGATTACCCAGGCCAGTACCCTTGGGGTTAAAAGGCAGAGGAGAGCACAGAAACTGGCCAAAAGGCTTACACAAGAGCAAATTCGACCAGGAACGCCAGAGCCTGTGAAGGGCAGAGAACATGTTTATGTGCAGACAGGTAAAAGGCTGCGTTTTTTAAATATATGTCTGAAAACAAAAGCTTGCTGATCTATATTCACTTGCTAAATTGGTGATGAAGTTGGTAGAATCACACCGTTTAAAATCATTGAATGCTGAAATCAGAGGTTCTAAACTTGTCTAACTAATGACATTTTCCCAGAAGGTCTATTTTTCAGTATGCATTCTTGAATACTAGTCAAGACTGCTTCATTTATTCTTTCCATTTTCAGTATAGTTAGAGAAATTTCATATATGCCTAAAATTGAAGGTTTTAAAACTTTTGCTTAAGGTAAACTATAATTTTGTAATCACTTCCATGAAGTGCATCTGACAATACAGAGAGCACAGCATCAGATAGCCTTTGTAGTAAACTGACCTATGTTGTGAGAGGCCTTTTTTCTAACTTTATAGAAAGCATGTTATTTCACTCTTTGGATGTAATTCAGAACCTAGAGTCATCAAAAACAGTTGAAAGCTAAAATAAAAAGAATCCCACTTTGAGTATTCATTGTGCTTTTGTTTCTAGAACTGTATTTGGAAGAGATTAGTGATCGGATAATAGAGATTGATGGAGAGTGTCAAACAGATGAATTTTTGGACAGACCACCCACTCCACTCTTCATACCAGCCAAAACAGGAAAAGATGTGGCCACACAAATAGAAGAAGGAGAGGTATGAAGTCAGGTCCACAAGTGCTGTCAAAATATGTCTCCCATACAAAACACATTTCTGATGCAAAATTGAAGTAGAAACAGAAAGGAACTAATCCTCACAGAACATGCAAAAAAACCCCAAACCCAACTCACCAGTGTCTGCTTTGAGGTTAAGTGCAAAATTAAGGAAGATATGTCTCCATGTGCACTGGCTCTGCTGCTTTCAGCTAAGTGATACAGCATTGAGAAATGCTCTCTTCTGTAAAACATGTCCAGCCCAAGAAGGGGCTGGGAACACAGAAACAGGGTCCAGGCGAGTGCTCAGCCTCTCCCTGGCAGTCCCCAGAGGGGCTGTGGGAGGGTGTGTAGTGTCTCAGTCCAGCCCACTCACCACTTAGCCCTGAGCAGCTCTCATGATTCTCTCTGCCTTAGCTGGCACTGGTCCCCCACCTGCACTTCTCCAGCCTGACTTTGGTACAAGGGCTTTGTTCATCCTCCTTTTCTCCTTGCCAATCCTTGTTAAGAGTAATTGTGATCAAGGGACATTTGTCTCTGTTTCTCTGACTCCCATCCTCAGTTGTTTGACTTTGACATTGAAGTTAAGCCGATCCTGGAAGTGTTGGTTGGGAAGACAGTTGAGCAGGCTTTGCTGGAAGTCATGGAGGAAGAAGAGCTGGCCCAGTTGTTGTCACATCAACGAGCCTTCGCAGAGCTGCGTAATGCAGAGTTTGCTGAATTGCAGCGCTTGGAAGAGCAGGACAGACGAATCAGGGAGGAGAAGGTAGGACTTCCTAAGGGCAAAGCCTGTCTGACTGCTGTCAGAAGGGAGAAAAACATTTCCAGTACTGAATGACAGGCTGTGATATAAACTGGGTATGCCCAAAAGGGTACTGTCAGCTTTGATATACCTTAAAGCATTTTGATGACATACAGCTGCACTCTGCCACAGTTGCTCTCATACAACAGTACCACACTGTTGTGTTTATTTGGAGCAATCATGCTTGAGTGATTTGGTGTAGTTGGACATCTGGTCAAAAAGCCAAAATCAACAGCATTTTCTTCCGTACCTGGTGCACCTGTTTCTTAAGCCTTTTTGTTATGGTAAGTGCTAAACAAATAGTCAGAGTGCTTGGAAGTAAGAGAGACACCTCTGCTTCCCTTCCTCTGCTCTGTGTGCACACCTACATCTCAAGATTGCAAAGTGTTATGCTATATTAATAACGTTAAGTAAATAGGAATAAACAGAAAAGTCTTAATCGCTTACTATTCATCAGCCTTGTATAATTGTGTTTTCTAATGTTTTTCTGAACCAATTTGAGTTTTAATCTTTTTGTACATGCAATAGGGTATAATATTGGAAGATAAAAATTTGGGAAATACGTATCCAACTTCATCGCATTCCAAGGCAAATAACCTGCTTGGTCTGCAATAATAAAGCAAAAAACAATGAGATTAATGTATACTGAGGCATCAGAGAAGGGTTTCATTTGGCCAGCGGCGATGCCCTTATTTTACAGATTTGCCAAAATCAGAAAAGGAATACAACAGAACTGTGCTTCCCTGTAATTTGGGGTATTTTAATACTCCATAGATTAAGTACAAACTTGCTTTCAAGCACTCTTTCATGTGAGGAATTTCAGTGGAAGTTAGAGGCTGCAAATGCCAGGTACAGATCATAATTATCTATGCTTTTTACTATCTTTGCTATTTATGGGACACACACTGTGATAATTCTTCAAAGTCTAGATCAAAGGAGTCGTAGCTAAAGGCCTCTAAATTTGACATGCACAACTGCCTTGACAGGAACGTCGCAGACTGGAGCACCTGGAAAAGCTGCGGAAACAGAAAGAGACTGCAGAGAAAATTGCAGCTCGGGCATTCGCTCAGCGTTACCTGGCTGATCTCATTCCCTCAGTCTTCAACAATCTTCATGACAGTGGATTTTTTTATGACCCTGTAGAAAGAGGTTTGGTTTGTTTGTTCTTTTTAAATATGTGAGCAAAGTAATATAAAGCTCAAAACAACCATGAAATATAGCATTTTATCCTATTATTTAGAATAATGTCATAAGACTTTATTCATTTACATTTGTGGCTGAACACAAAAAACATTATTTGTCATCTGGACAAACAGTGAAGAATAAGCAAGAGGTGACAGTGTGACAATGAGAAGCGCTACTTTGGAACTGGAGAGAAATAAATGGGTGGTTAGGATTGGGAAAGAGAGCTCCAAATTGAAGTACATGTATTTTTATAGAACATTCAAAGAAATCAGTATGTCATTCTGAATATTTTTAATTATTATCAGAGCAAGGGACAAATTAGTCAATTAGAATTAGGCCCTAAAAATAATTTTGAAATTGTATATCAGTGACTTTCAAGCTCTTAGAATCAGCAGCATTTCTTATGAGCTACCTTGCTGCACCCCTCTCTTCAACAGTCTCCACACGGGCACTGACCACAGCTTGGGAATGGTTACACTCTCTCCAGGGTAAAATCATGGGGTCAATGCAGAAACTGAATGTGTTTTGCAACCAGGGCAGGCTTTGGGATCAGAGCGTACAAAAAGTATCATTTAAGAAATACAGAGGTAAGCAAGAGCTCCTTAGTCAGAACAAATGCTTTCAGCAGACCAGAAGCCAAATGCCTTTGGAAAGCAAGGCAGGAAATGTTATTCTCCTGACTTGTTCAGGATAGTTATTTGGATCTCGCTAGAACATGACTGTGTATCTCATCTGTGCTAAGCCCTTCAAGAGTGCCAGACCTCTCTGAAAATAACTGCAGTTGAGAGGACTCTGCTCTGAATCTATGATCATGAACCTCAGTAAGAGAGGTTGGCGATAAGAAACGAAACATCTGAGGGATTTAATCTGACTCTTACAGAGCAAGCACCTTTTGGCTGGGGAGGGGTTCATCCCTTAATTGTTGTAGCAAAGAAAACCAGCCACCAAGTCCTGTTGGTCATACTTTATAAAGTGACATTTTCCCTTTGTTTCTTCCTGCTAAATTCTTACAGATATTGAGACAGTATTCCTTCCATGGCTGATGTCAGAAGTGGAAGAAACACTACAGAAGAAGATTCTGGGAAGGACGATGCTTGACTGTAAGTTACCAAATCCTGAAATGTAATCTGTTTTTTTTGCTGGTCAGAACAAATGTCATGTTTATGCAGTCAATGTGGGTTAAGGTAGGACATATTATTTTAGGAAAAACTCCAAGTACCCATGTTTTTTGTGTCGGGGGTTTTATTTGTTTGTATTTGTTTGTTGGTTTGGGGTTTTTTACTATATTAATATGTTTTAATGTCGGAAAACTGTGACAACAAACAACTAGGTAACTGATTTTCAGCTGAAGCAATAGAAATGTCAGTCATGCTGCACTGTCTACTCTCTTCTGACTTTATATTGTTTGAGGTTTGTTAATGCTGGGAGATACAACACATACGTCAGGAAAAGAATGGTTAAAGAACACAGTTCTTTTTTTTCTGCTGTAAAGCTTCTACTTTCTCTGTATTACACAGCCACTACTGCTGTAGGGTTCTCTGTAGTGCACTTGATTGTGCCAGTGGGAACAGAAAAGCCCATCTTGTGTACTGCCACATGTATGCCATGAAAGTGTCTTAATTTGCTTGTGTAAGCTCTCAGAGGTATGGATTATTCTGCTGCATGAGAGGAGGATGATGGCAGGCCATGGTTGACTGAGAAGTGAGGTGACCAGTATTTTTCATCAAAACAAGGGCTTACCTCTGTATCAGTCAATAATCATGTCCTTACTTTTGAAATAGATTGAAATATCAGTCTTCTTTGGGCTAGTTCAAGCTAAATATTTGGGCTCTTTTATTAGTTCAGAGGCTGAAACACCTGAAAAACCTGGATTCGTCTTGTGTAGAAACAGAAAAGTGTGGTGTACGTATGCCCAGCACTGTGTTCCTGGATCAAACCACTTTTTACCCTTGGATTACATCTTCATTCGTATAGCTTTCCTCTTGCTGAGATTTTGGGTTTGCATTACAATTGTGTTTGCTTCCTTTGGTTTATTTTTAGTTTAATCAGGATCCTGAATTTTATTTATTAAGGGACAATATGATTTGGACAATTAGAGCTGGTGTGTTAGGTATTTTATGCTGATACATGTTACCAGTATGTACACTCAAGGATCACTTCTTCATGTAGCCCTTCAGAAGGAAGGGAAATTTCTCTTCTTTTAAGAAAAAAATACTGTATGTATGTTTATTGAATAAGCATCCTAGGGAGAATGGTGCTGGAGGATACAATATTGATGAGAATATCTATCATATTCTTGTTAAATCTGTTTCAGTTTTTAACTAGATACCATTGTCTTGCTCCAGTCCTTAGGTGTATCTTCATTTTTACAGTTATTTCAGGATTCTTTCTCTATTTAAGGATTTATAGGTCAGTAATATATACAAAAGAATTCTCAAATTATAGGGGTTTTCCTCCATGGTTGTAAATGGTGGCTATCTCTGTTTCAGCCTTGATTCGTGTGGTGGTTGAAAAACGCTTAGATGAATTTAGGCATTCACCTCCATCTGATCAGAAAGAGGCACCTGCTGAAGAGCCCAGGGCAACAGATGCAGCTCCTGAGGTGTCTGGTGCAGATGCAGCACCTGAGGAAGATGCTGCTGACCAACCAGTTGCAGAGGAAGAAGAGACTGACCAACCTGTTGCTGAGGAACAGCCTACAGATTCCACCACTTCCCACTTAGAAGAACAAGGTCAAGAAGGAACAACGGATTTGGAAACTGAGTAACAAACAGGCAAGTCATCAAGTAAATGGAGAGCACTGGCTTAGAAACAAGGAATTAATTCCTATCTGTTTACAGGTATTGTCCCCTAGCCATGCTGAAGGATGAACCTAAGCAATGGTAGAGCATTAAAACATGTTTTCCGTATGCTGGAATTGCTGATTTCAGGCTGCTACAATCAAGAGAGAAGTTACAAGTGCAATGAATGGCATGGAAATTCTGGCCCCTTTTACACAATCCAATCCATCAAAACCTGGAAGGTTTATGGTTGAAAAGTAATGCTGTCCCACACCCTGTGATGGAAGGTCATGAGAAGAATGTTGAGAGCATCATAATAACCTTTGAAAGTGCTTTGATAATGTTCTTGGAACAATATTTCATCTCTTTCCTTATTTTGAAAAGTAGTTACTACAGTAATTAAATAAATTGCTTTTGATTCATGTTAGTCTTTCCTCACAAGCTTGAATGGACATCTCAGCAGGTAATAGAGCCTAAGTAGATATTCCTCAGGCTTGTCAGGTTCAAAGAGTTGCCTGCCCCTGAGAATTTCTGCCTGTGCAAAATCCTGTTCAGCATCCTCTCTTGGAGCCCCTCCTGGAGGTGAGGGCCTTGAGCTGCATGCCAAGTCCAGCCTCGGTTTTCCTTGTAATCGTCCTTTCTTGTGGGTTCACTGGAAACAGTACCAGACATGACTTCACTGCCATGTGTAGTTAATTGTCCGCTCAGGGGCCAGTTCCTCCGGTGGGGCAGTCACCCTCACAGAAGTACATCTGGTGCTACATGGCAAACAACTACACCGAGTCGTTGGTGGTCAGTGTTCCTAGCAGCAGCTGGCCCCGGCAGGCAGGTGGGGCCGCAGGGTGGACAGCTCTGCCGTCACAGGGGCACGGGAGGGCTCGGGGCTCTGCAGCTCCTGGGTGTGTGCGTGCAGCGGGGAGCGGAGAGAGGCCAGAGGGAGCTGCAGGCACTAGAGGGCAGGACAGCCCACGGCAATCGGGCTGGAGAAACGCGGGGAAGGACACTGCTGGTGTCACCTATTGCACATTGCACACCCTGCACTAGTGACGCCCGTCTGAACTTCCCTCCTCTGCTGAACCCCAATAGTGTCGAACTTCGGCAAAATTTACTCATTTATAGCATGACGAGCCAACACGTGAATCACCCAGTGCAGTCCACACTGGCTCATAGAATGACGGAGTAGTTTGAGTTGGAAGGGGCCTCATAGATCATGTAGTCGAATCCCATGCCTGCCATGAGCCGGGACACCTTTCACTAGGTCAGGTTGCTCCAAGTCCCATCCAGCTTGGTGGTAACAGAAAAGGTGGAATCATCTCTTCAGGGCTGACCCGTGACAGTACAAGAAACAGCCACTGGTCACTTCAGGGGATGTGCACACACTGCCTTCCCCTTCGGCCTGCTGGGGTGCGAATCTGCAACTGAACCCCAAGTAAAGGAAGCAAAACCGGGACGTGTGTGCAGGACATTCTAAATGCTGTGAGGTGCCTTCCTGTGAATTTGTTAGTGACCAGCAGTGCAGGTCAGGACGTTCTGTGGATCCTCACAGGCACTGACAACTCCGCGGCCACGGCAGAGACAGTACCGGCGGCCGGACAGCCGCGGGACCCGCGCTCCCCCGAGAACAAGTTTCCCGGTAGCGCCGCCGCAGAGCGAGCGCTCAGGCTCCGGCGGAGCTGCACGCCCGGGCCGCCTCCGCGCCGTCCGCAGGGGCGGAGCGGGGAGGGGACGCGGCGCGGCCGCCCCTCGTCCCGGCCCTCCCCCGGCCCGCCCGCCGCCGCCCCGCCGCCTGGCGTCTCCCCGGGGCCGGGCACCGCCGCGGGGACGGGAGGAGTCGTCGCTGCCGCCACTGCCGCCGCTGCGCTCCCTGGCCCGGTGCTGGGGGAGCGGGCGGCGCCCGCGGAGCTGGGCCATGAGGTGAGCGGGGCCGGCGTGCGGGGCCGGGCCGGGGGCGCTCCGCCGTCCCGCAGCGGTGCCGGGGTGCTCGGGAGAGCGGGGGGCCCGCTCCGGGCGGGGCGCTGGGGGTCGGGCGCCGAGCACCGGGGCTGTCGGACCGGGCCCGCTGCCGCAGGAAAACTGTGCCACAGTGTGTTCGCCTTCAGGAGGAGAGTTTCGTCTTCACTTGTTTATTTTCCGCTTCTCCCCCTCGACTTCCCCACGCCCCCCGGCCGCCGTGCAGGCTCTCCCGCTTGTCCGCCCGCAGCGCCGCGCACCGGAGCCCCGGGATGGGCGCCCGCCCCGGCCCCTCTTCCCTCTGGGCACAAAAAGGCCGCAGGACCGCGAATTTGGGGGAGGAGGGGACGTCTCCTCTCTCTTTCACGCCTCTCTCCAGCCCCACGGCCCTCACGGGGCTTTCAGGGCAGAGCGTGAGGCAGCGAGCGGTGCAGTGACCCGGGTCCGGCGGTGGCACCCCCGTGACGAGAGACGCGGGTCGTGGTCCGCGAGTTTTGTTCCCGCGTGGAGAAACTTCTGCGGCTCCAAAGGTGCGCCCGCCGCTCGCACACGGGTCTCGACGCTTGCATCAAAACCCCCGCCGACAGAAGCCGCCGCAGCACGGTTCGCATGGTTTTCCATCTCTCTTCAGGAGGCTGACAACTTGCCCGGGTCAAACCTTGAGCTGTCATTGACTCCTACGGGACACACAACTTTTCTGTTTTTTTTTTTTCAAGAGGGATTTACTACATTATAGGATTTGTTTTTTTCTTAAAGTACTTAACTTGGTTAAAATTTAACTTTCAGTTGTTTTTAATTTCTGTGTTAGAAGTTTCTGTCCCTTAGTCAAATGACAGTTCGTTTTTTAGAAAAGTGAATATTGGGCAGCCAGACTTTTCTCTGAGGGCTGTTGCTTCCCCTGTCTAACTTTAACACAAGTATTCACCTTGCAATGCATGGCCAGTAAGGCAAACTGCTTTTGTAGAAGATATTTAAAGTAGTTGATGAAGAGCTAAAGTACTAGCTGCCTTTAAAATTTAAGTTTAAACACAATCTTCCCACCTCAGCTGATATTTTTAATTTACAAAGGACTATATAGGGCAGAATCCAAGCCATGTTTTTGGATGCATGATATATCTATATGTGTGTTTGTCTGTGGCCACTTTGTCTAATGTAAAGAGGATCTTCATGAATAAATATAAATGACACATGCATTCTTTTTCCAGGAATCAGTAGCAGAGGATGTGCCTGGCATTATTGCCAGGAGATTAGCAAATCCGGCTCTGACAGAATGGGAAAGAGGTTCCCATTCTGAACACTCGGATTGCATTGCAGTTGTAAAATTAACATCAGCAGGTATGACCTGATTCTTGATTGCCCCAAAGCTTAGCAGAAAATCTGGCTGTTTAAATCTGAGATACCTAATTATATGCAGCAGCACAAGGTGTCAAGCAGTCCTGGCCCTTCTTGGCACCTTGCAAGAGTGTTCCTTTTTTGTTGTGAGGTCTTCAGTATGCCAGTGACCCTGCAACATCTCTGCTGTGCTCTGACCTTTCATTGGGAAGGAATAAAGATGCTGTCGCTGGGAATCTTCCTTCATTGGTCCTTTCTGTCCCTGTTGTTGGTTTGGAGAAGCAGTGCAAGGAGCATGGTTTCCACCACTGTGCATGGGGAGTGGTCACACTGCGCAACACAAAATGGTGCTGTGTGTGGCAGGTGGCTCTGAGTGGAACACAAGGAGTTGAGCTAAACAGAAGTACAGGTACAGTTATAGGATCAGTGACAAACTGTGTTTTTATTCCTCGATATTGTGTGTGTTTGCTGCTCTGGTGCCACTGTATGTGCAGTATATTTTCCACCATTAGTGTGTAACTTGCCCTGAATTGTAAGTTGAAGCAGTCAAAATCTTATTTGCAAACCTAATGGGAGCTGGTACAGATCCTGGAGTACTATAACTGTAATGGGCTGTCTGCTACCGTTTTTTGAATTGTTCAGTGTAAATAGGACCTGGTTGTTCTGATCATGCAGATGCTGAAAATTGATACAAGGATTTTCTGCGTAAGAAGCAGAAGATGGGATGAGCGGGCATGAAAGAGAGAAATAAGGTTAGAAGGACTGTACCAGTTCCTCTGGACCTGTCTATCAGAGTGAGAACAGTAGTGGGAGGTTTGGAGATTTTGGTACAAAAAAATCACATAAATACAAGAAAATAAATAATTATTTCCTAAAGGAAACCATTAAATAATGCAGTTTATTCGCTAAGTTTAACCAGGGCAGGTCACAAATTCATGCTGTCTAGCCAAAGGCAATACCTTCTATTTCTTCTAATTTGTATAATTTTCTCTGCATCAAGAACCTCCTTGCTGTGAAGTTCTGTGAGCACTTGCAAGTCTTCTCTCAGTGCCTGCCCTTCTGCCAGGACTCATTGGAAAGGAAGCATCATAAGATAACTCCTCTCCCCTTGACTGTTGAGACATTTAATCTACAGTGTGTTGCCAGGGCTGGGACCTGATCTGCTCTCTCTCCCTCAAATTCTTTATTTCTTGACTGATGATTAAACCCCAAAAACCATCGACCCCCACCCTGCCCATAAGTGAATACACACACTATACTTAAGGCAGTCAGTGCTGGTGTTGTAAGTTTGATGCGTTTGAGCACCTGACCTGACACCTAACTTCACAAATCTAAATCATCCTCTTCGGTAAGTGCAACCTGGCTCACAGGACGTTTTCAAAACTAGAGTATTGCCAGCTAGTTCCCTACTGGCCCCTCTGAGCTTTTATTTTAAGATGTTCCTGCTTTCAAAGATAAGCATGAGGCAAACAAGACTGCTCCAAACACCAAGGGAACAGCAGTCACACACTTCTACTTTAGCCTGTGCCACCGTGCAGGCAGCTGCATCATTTAATTGTCACTAAACCCAGAATAATCTGTTTGTTCTTTTCTTGTGTGTGTGGAAAGAAGTAGGAAATCTCTTTGAATGATGCCAAGGATACTGCTATTTTGTGATAACTAGCAGGAAATAACAAGAGTTAGGACAGAAAGAAGGTCAGTTGACTTGAATTTTGTATGGGAAAATCCTGAAAGTTGATCGTAAAATTTAATTGCACACATATCCTGGGGATAATCAAATAAATATTTTGCTTCTAATGCATTCTTCTGTATATGGGCTATTTGCAGTTTGCTGTGAAAGAGTGTTTTGGATTCCAGATGTCTCTGACATGACACTCCAGAAGCAAGTTATTTCCAAAGGAGTTTACTGTCTCTATATTTCTCATATTTCCTCTTCTTTCTTGCTTTTTCTGTTTGTACTGATCTTTTGTAAAATGGCATGAGTTGCAGTGATAAATAAGGATCAAGGATGCCTTTGTAAAGGCAGAAACTAGTTCTGTCTTGGAGGACAGAATAGATCTGCTTTTACCTTTTCTGTGTCTTGCACCTAGAGCACTGTTTTAGGAGAAGCTGTTTCACTAACAGCTTGGGATAGAAAAGTGTAAGCTTAGGAAAGCACTTAGGAAAATACTAGTGCAGCAGTATCTAACCTGTGCTAATATGCACAGCACCAAGCAAATGTAGTGCATTGAGCAATATTAAACTTTGCTCTTCCGCTCACTCTCTTGTTTCCAGATTCTTATTGCTATTAATGGTGTTGAGGGAATCTTGAGAAGCAAGGATGTCTTCTGCAAGAGTGACACGTGTCTTTCGGAGAGAATCACAACAGCAAGAGTCCCATGTGATTTTTTTGGTGGCAAACTGTCACTGCAATTTTGTTGCTGTACTTTGGCAAGAATGTTATTTCAATCACTGCAGCTATAAAATGTGATGGACAGCTTTGGTTTGTGCTGTCCTGCAGAAATAAGATTAACTTTAGATTCAGTATGGCTTTTTTGAAGATTACAAGAGAAGCACTGTAAAACTGAGCAACAAACAAGTTATTTATATGGCATTAGAATTCTATTGTGCCAGTGCCTTGACAGGTTGATGCCCAAGGAGGACACCAAGTGTCTAATCATTATATTGTCCTGCGGTGGAAGGACCAGTGTAGCACATATTTAAGACGTAACTAAAGAAGTTCAATGCTTATTTTGTCCCCAGAGAGGTAGATAATACTTCTTTTCCGAGTGGATTCACTCTAGAGTCATCGTCACAGATCTGGCATGCAGAGAACCAAGAGGAGTTTGAAAGGAAGGGAAGTAGAGATGCTGAACAAAGACCTGGGAAGAGGGAGTAAGCAGAAGGCAGAGGGAAGGTAGTAAAATGCTGGAAAGTATTAGCTAAGAGAAAGAAGTTAGTAAAAACACATGGGGTTTGATTGGCATAACAAAAGAGAAGCTCATAGATAGGAGTACAAAACCCCGAGAGATTTGTTTTGTAATCATAAGTTCTATTTTAATTCAATTTTTATTGAGCCTTAGCAACCAGCTTAACTTTCTGTGCAGAGAGGCAACCTTTTTAATGCTCCAGAAAGGTTCCATACATGTTCTAGGATGTTTCTGGCTTCTGTTTTTTTCTTTATGTGCTGGGAGTCATGGCTCACCTGCATCACTGAGTAAGGAAAAGACATTAAACTCTTTTAAAGTGATTAAGACAAACCGAGAAGGTGTAACATAATCTTTTTCTGTTTCAACTGCACTTAGGTATCTCAGCAATCACCCATATTAATTAGGCAAGTGACTTAATATCTCTCACAGTGAGAAAGAGCAGCAAGTGATTTGCCTGCTGAAACACTATGTTTTTATATTCTGAGGGCTTATCCAAGAAAAGACCAGAGCTGCTGGTTGGAATGAGTCTAAATGCATTATGACAAAACAGCTCCTCCCTCTTTCAGTGGAAGAGAAGTTTGAAAAGTAGCACATGAGATATCCTGAGTAGGTGCATCATTTGCTTCTTGTAAACCTGGCGCCAGAGAGCCCTTCCTCATCCCAGTGGTGCCAGGCACAGGAAAGAGATCACTCACTGTTGGTCCTCAGTGGTGGGTGCCAATGAAAGTAAGAAAAAATGTGTCAGGTGAGGATTTCCTCAGTTGAGCTGTTAGACCCCAAATGAAGGCAAATTAAACTTCTCTGGTCCAGAGAAGGGCAACAAAGCTGGTGAGGGGTCTGGAGCACAAATGAGGAGCAACTGAGAGAGCTGGGCTTGTTTAGACTGGAGAAAAGGAGGCTAAAGGCAGACCTGACTCTCTACAGCTGCCAGAAAGGAGGTTGTAGCCCGATGGAGGTTGGTCTCTTCTCCCAGGCAACCAGCAACAGGACAAGAGGACATTGTCTCAAGCTGGCCCGTGGGAGTTATAGGTTGGACATTTGGAAGAAATTCTTCACAGAAAAGGTGATTAGACATTGGCGTGGACTGCCAAGGGAGGTGGTAGAGTCACTGTGCCTGGAGGTGTTTAGTGAAAGGCTAGATGTGGTACTTAGTGCCATGGTCTAGTGGACATGGTGGTGATTGGTCATGTTGCACTTAATGATCAGAGGTCTTTTTTCGCCTAGTTGATCCTGTGATTCTGTAACTAACAATTTCAGCAAAATGTAGCACAGCCTGGAGCACCGATTCATCACAAGCCAGTGAAACTGATACGAGTCTGCAAAATGTTTTGGTTTCAGTTAACTCGGGGTATTCAGGCAAAAAGAAGTTTACTGGAAATATTTTGACTTGTTCATGACTCACTTGTTTTTAAAAACCTAACACTCCTTTCCTCACAAAGCAAGTCAATTTGCAGGCAAAGCAAACACATTTACTATAAAATCTGGGATACCAAAATTCTGTTGTTCTGAAAGGTATTCTCAGCTTGCCCTTATTTGAAACCATTTGAGGGGGTCAGGGAGGTGTTCATGTGATGACATTGACTATGTCCTGGCTTGGAAACATGTTGCTTTGGATTTCTAGTTTTGCTTAGAACAAAAGATTGGCGAAGCGTTTTGAGTCTCTTGGGGGTTGCAGATGGATCATAATGATATTCTTGTCACTAGTTGTGCCCGGCAAGGCTTCTGGACCTAATTACTTCTCACATAGCAGCTGCCAGGGACAAGAATAATTTTCACACTTGGAAATCATCTTTACTTGACTTGTGCACATTTACATGCTGTTCTTCTCTCTAAAATACTCTTAGTGTAAGTGCTAGAAGGAATTGTCTCCCTTTTTAATCATTGCATTTGCTATACAGATTTTTCACTGAGTGTGTGGAGGGTTTTGGCTAAAAAAAAATCATCCCAATTTTTAAGCATTTGTTGAATGAAAAGAAGAAAGGCTGCCCTGGCCAAAACAGAAAGATTGACAAGATAGAAAACAAAACAAGGATAAATGGGAGATTTCCACCCTTTGTCTTACTCTAATAGAAAAGATAAGGCTTGAAATGATTTTTTTTTTTCTAAAGTTGTTCTTATTGTTTCAGCGATTTGTCAGTGTTGATGCCTGAATCTCAGAACATTTCAAATCTTTGCAGGCTTCAGGACCTATACCGCCAAATATTTACATAGTTTTAGACCTCTAGCAAAGATGAAATACTGAGTTACAGAGTGTGTATTACCATGTTAGAGGTCATCAAAGTGACCTGATTGAGAGGAGGTTGTGGTCTCAGTCCTTTCAAAAATAAAACTAACAGATTTTTGCTAAGTTTTTCATACCACTTTTATCAACATCAAAAATATCAGCATTATAAAATAATTTTAAAATAAGACATTACAAAAATGAGTATGGACTTCTTAAACTAATAGGAAACAGAGAATATGAATAAGATTGTTTTAAATATTTTTTACCTAAATCAAAACAGCAGTTCATGAAATAGTTGAAGACAATGTAGGATGAATGTCTTTTTTTGATCTGTAAAAATTTCAGCAGGATATATTACTTTGAAAAATTTTACTTGTCAAATTTAGTAAGTTTTTAGATTGTGTAAGTCTCTGAATTATCTTGTGGTCAGAGTGATAATTTTATAAATTTATTAAATAATATCTAATTTAGAAAGACCCATAGTTGGGTTGTAACTTTTAATATTAAATTCCAGCCTGGTAGCAAAAATTGTCTCACATCTTCTTAGGTTTTATGGTTTCTATCATACTTTTAATAATATATTTGGGCCCCACAATCTGAAATTGCAGTAAATTTTAATATCATGTGTTTTGACAAGAATATTCTTCCAAAGTTGAATCCACAAAGTTTACCGAACAACTTAAGACAGCGCAATTGTGGAGAGTGTGACCTGTGCCTTCAGTTTGTCCCAGCACAGCACTGACTCTTGAATCATATGGATTCTCCCAATGTGAATATGGTTAGCAAGTCATTAGCCACCATTTATTAGAAATGTTAGTTTGTTATTAAGATTTTAATAGATATTGGAGATTAGAAGGTCATAGTGCAACAAGTAAAATACGCTTTGGTCGCTGTTGACAGAAAACATCCAAGTATTTGATAACGGGCACTTTTAGATAACCCCAAGTTCTTCCACTTGCAGTCCTCACATGCTGTATAAGTATCTGACAGAATATGTTCATGTAGGTTTTTATAAATTACTAAACCAGCCTCCTGGTAACTTGGGGTGCAAATGCCAAACATCTGAGTTGTTTCAGGTTATTTTTCATCAACTCACAGAACCATACTAAATGGATGTTTCAAAAGTCAGAGTTGAAGAGGTCATGCAACTGAGTGAAGAAATGAAGACAAGTGACCTCTCGGTGAATTTTAATAAAAGATTAGAGATCACTTAGCTTGTTTTTTTCTACATTATTGTAACTTTTCTATGTCAGGATCACTTTTAAATGAAGAAATGGTGTTCTTTGCCTCTGTTGCTAGAGCACGTGGAGAAGTTAATCAGGTTCCATGGCTGTCTCTGAAAAATTGGCATACAGACAAGTAACTGCAATAAAAATGCCAAACTGCTGAAATACAAGGTGTATTTTATATCAGCCTGCACTTGGCATTCATTAATCTATGGTGCACCATATTCCAAGCTCTTTATTTTGTATTGGCAGGGGAATTAATGGTGACTTGTTTAAGGTTTTTTTTGTCATTCTGTGGAGGTAGTGGCTCTTCCTTTACCAGGCTCCACATCATTGACCTTGTTACCCTGTTTTCATAATTCCTTTTGCATTCTCTTTTACTGAAAAAAAAAGACCCTTGTGTAGAGAAGAGACAGTCTCCTTTAATTTATGCAAGTTTCAGTTTTGCTGGACAAAACAGTAGAACAACATTGCCCTGCAGGATGAAATTTTAAACAAGCATGAATACTGTGCATGTAATGCCACATTTTTTTGGCTTCTTGTTTGAGTAATGTGCAGGAAGTGGCACAGAATCCCAAACAGATTTGTATACCATGCAAATCCAGTCCAGACCTTGGAAAGGCAGGAGTCCAGTTATAAATCTGTGTTACCGGTTGTCAGTATGGGAGAACAAGAGGTTCAGTTAATCTTTAGTTGACAGTGGGGAGCAACATTTTCTCTCTTTTTTATCTGAGAAAGAGGTTACTGGGCTGAATATGAATAGTCTGCATCTATATCTGCTTTTATTCAACAATAATCTGTGAGCCACAATTTGCAGATTTTTGGAGTCATGAAATGGCTTGATAACCAAAGGAAAAATTAAGGGAACAGCCAAGTAATATTTAGGAACATGTGTAGCTTTCATTATTAAAGCATATATGCACCATTTGGAGGATTTGGATATTATTAGAGTTGTGCATCATAGGCATTCTAGGCACTACTACGAAAACATAATCCCTAAAACAAGCACACCTTTTAAGAAAAGGCAATAAGAAATCACTCCTTAGTTACCGTTTAGTTCCCATAGGATCAGTCCCTGACAATGTGATGGCTAATTTCAGTAAATTAGTTCTAATAATTATCCTTTGCCTCTGTACCGTATGAAGTGGTAGCTTGCATTTTCCATGCCGTATCCCACTCCAGCCAGTCCACGTGTGTGAGCAGGAGGGAAAGGATGTGGGTGGTATTGCTGCCAAGTTTGCCATTGACAGGTCCAGCTGCTGTCCCAAGGAAATCTGAGCTTGCAGGTTGAGGCAAACAAATGGAGTGATGTAACAGGCAGCTGTTACCCAGTATAAGTCTTTAGCGTTGATTAAAAGAAAGCAGCTCCTGCTGTTTCTCTGCCTTGAGTATTAATTTCTCAGTGAAAACTTTGCTTATGCTTCAGAGTTATAAGACGTATTCTTGTTATCATTGCCTACTTCAGGCAGCTCAAGCAAATCTCTGAAGGATGAGGCCTTTGGGAGTGGAGAGGAAAACATTTCTACTAGCCAAGAAGCTGTTAACAAACAGCGAGGCATATTGTGGAGGAACGTTAATTACACTTTGCTACATAATTTATGTATAGAGACATCCGGCTTTTATGAAGAAACTAAAGAGACTAAGCTGCTAAACCACTTGGAATCACTGTGAAGATCACTTTGCATCTAAAGTAACTAAAAAATACCAACATTCTTGACCCAAAATCCTTTCTCAGGTAAAACTTCCTCACTTTTACAAGTTTCCGAATGAAGTAGTCATTTCACAGCATTGAAATTTAAAACTGCTAAAAAGTGTATGAGAGTGAGCAAAACTGAGAAGTTGAATTTGACCAAATAATTTGAATATAAGTGTTTCTGTAATATAGCAGGAACATTACACACTGCATCACCTTATTGCAACAGTGCTTAGGTTGCATATGTTGTTGATAATGTGCAAGTTTGTGAGCATTTTGAGGGTGGGAGGTTTTAGATTACCATAATCTAAGCAAGATGTGTGAGGTAAGGTGTTGGCTTCTAGATGACAAATCTGTTTTTATGATTTCCTGAAATTTACTGACATTGCCAAAGTACGGACTAAATTTGTAACCCCCTCTCTGGTCATGGGAGTGACTGTTGCGCTGTGTGGGAACTTGTCTGTTTGTCTGTCTCTGCTGTGGGTTTTTCTCACCACATCTGGAAAGTTTTTTAGCTGCTAGTGTGTGTTATTTGTATCAAACTTATGAAAGAAGTGAGTGTTAAAAGCCAGGTTTTTGTCAAACCTTTTTTGAAGCCACGGATGTGTTGACTCTTTGGGGACAGCTGCTTCAGGATGATGCAGGAAAGGGACAGGAAATCTCCCTGCTGACCAGTCTGTCCAGCAGAGGAGTGGCAGTGTCCTTCTTGAAATAAGTGTCGGGATGCAGGCTTGAAGTGATGAAAAAGAGTTTAGCCAAGGTATTGAGAGAGAACAGGAAAAAGTGCTTTTTCACGTGACCTTGTACAAGTGGTTTTGGTGTTTATTTTATGCTGGGGTTCAGTCCTAAGTTTCAGCCAGTAGACCAGAGTCCTCTCCAAAGGGCTCATTGAAATGGAAATGGTTTTGCCCTGCTGCTGTGGAATGCAAATTATTTTAGGAATGTTCCTGGGTCTTGAGGCTTTCTAAAGCTCACACTTACAAGATTTATTTTTTTTTTAGCTCTTTTTATCCAATTCTCATAAGAAAATAAGGATCCAGAAAGATGATTGGTGCCTTGATCTGACCCAGCAAAATATGAAGTGTAGGTTTGTCTTCATGTGTACAAATAGTTCCCTGCAAGTCAGTGGTGGGAAAACATGGGAAATGCAGAATTGCTTTGCTGGATCACAGTCAAAATTCTGAGTGCTTTGCAGAGCCAAACAACAAGAGCAGCCCTCAGTAAGGCAGGCTGGCATGAGATGCTGTTTGGTATCTTTCCCTCAGAGTTTGTCTCCCTTTCATTACTGTCTCTTTTTAAAGATTCTATATAATAGCTTTTCTTGTTGTCAGGGCACTGGAGATGGGCAAAGACTTGTGTTTGATGCCTTGTCTGCCACAGGTTTTTTGCTGACCAAAATAGACCAGTGTCAAGTGATCCAGGCTGGGAAAGTGTGGTGAGAGACAGTGCCATATTTCAGAACAGGAAGAATTGGCTTTGAAACATGGAGTGGGATTTGTTGGTCTTTGTGTTTCCGGTATCAGGGCACAGGAGATGAGATGTATTTACTACTTCTAATGAAAATTGGGGTTTTTTTTTGTTTTAAACTGAAAACAGACTTGGATAGATTAGGTGCTTGTGTGTGGACCATATTTGCTGATGCTACATATCAAGGTGATCATAACCACGTTAGAATATTGATGGGTTGGTGGAGGGAATGGTAAAGCAGGATTTTTTTAATGTATCCAAATTAAATGCTCAGTATAACTTTGCTGAAATATTAGCCAAGGGATCCAAAATTTTTCAATAGGATGACTCTTGAAGTCACTGGGAACTGACAAGGCTCTTGGCTGCTTGCATACTACAGCATTTAATCTGTGGAGATGTGTATGTAAAGTTTCCTTCAGCAGCAGGACCAGTTCATGTATTTGTAAAGTGTCTGTGTATCTGTAAACACAATTTAAAACTTTACCATGAAAGTAATCTAAATATCATTTGTAAATACATTAGAGAAAACATCCTTGAAAACATGGCTTTTGTCCACTCATAGTCTACTTTATGATTTTGTAGAGTTCTTTTACCTCTGCATAGTCCTTTGTAAAAGAGAAAGACATTACATTTACAGTTTTGGTTTCCTTATTTTTTACATTTACAAATACGACTTACTTAGGGAACTTCTGCAATATTAGTGACCCAAATTTCTGGCTTGTGGACACAAACTGTCATGTGTTGTACTGCACGTTCACTTTTTTGCTTAATCAAGGGAAAGTTGTGGAATCTTGTACATAAAGAAAAAGAGGATGGCAAACCAGTTTTTCTCTTTTGTAATTATAAAATAATACCATGACTGAAAAAAACCCCAAATAATTATAAAAGTACAAATTATACTATTTTATATTATAAATAAAGTGATTTATAAAATTTCATCTATTTTGCCAGTGAGGGACTCTACATGTGGTAGATTAAAAATGCACAGAATATCACTGTTGATCAGTGACATCAAACAAATCATATGTTTGATGAGTTGTACTTAGCATGCACTAAATCCTGATGTGGAGGTACACGTGGGATTAACACAAATTTCAGAAAATCTGCATAGGTTTCTTTAGATGAAGATTTTGGCCATGCATATTAATTTTTTCTGTTAGTACACTGTTAATCTTAAGTAATTTTTACATCATTATTATTTTCTTTCCTATTCATGAGTTTGGGAGAAGAGAAACTATGTCAGCAGTTAGCCCAGCACAAGCACTAGCAGTAGCCAAAAGAACACAAGTCGGGACACTAGTGGAATGCTAACGCCGTGTGATAGATACTTTGTCTCCTGAATGTGTTTTCTTTTGAGGGATTGCAATCTGAGTCATCAGGTGTGCTGAAAGTTAAACCCCAGCAACTGATTTCTGTGGTGGTGGAGAGTCCTTCCTGACTTAATCTCAGTGTAAGTAGATTAAGTGTGGTTTTCCTGTCACATCTTTGCTTGTGTATTTTGGACATCTGCAACTCTATTACTTACCATAGACATCTTGAAAAAGTACATTTGCTTGTGTTTTACCCTTTACTTAGTTAAAATATGATAAAAGGTACTTAGATAACAATGTCACTTACATGAGGCTGTTGTGAATCTATAAATGAGTTGTGCTGGGCATTCTTCTGAGTATCCAAGGAATAGCAGTGTCCCTATTCAGCTGCATGAGTAAGGTGGACAGATGACTTCACATCGTGAGATCAGTCTTTTGATGACTGGTTAATACATGTGCCTCTTTGGTGGGCAGCATGAAACTGAGGTGCATTTGGGGGCTGTATAACATCAGAGCACTATGAAGAGGTTGCCTGTTCATTGCCTGTCATTGTTTTTGGACATTGTTTTTATGTGGAAAGCAATGTAAGGAATTCCGTAATAACCACTTGGTGGTGGGCAGAAGCTGACTGGTTCAGAACAGCCGTGTTTTAACTCACAGCGGGTTCATAATTCAGATGCTCTGATCCAGGTCTTTGTCTCTGCATGGCATAGATCTCTTTTGCAGGCAGCGTGTTCTCTTGTTATCTACAGATGGCATCGTGTTGCAAGCACAAGGGTATCACGCACAGTGTGAATGCTTTTCCTGTTGCTGCCACTTATGTCTTTTCCCACATCTGGGCCTGCTTTTCCCTTGGCTTTCTGTGGCATGATGCCAGGGAAGATAGATGTACATCTTCTGACAGAGAGGTCAGTGGAAGAGCTCTGTCACATGAACCCACATGAGAATCCTTGAGTGTTACATGCAGGACAGCTGTCTTGAACAACAGATTGTAGTCTAATGTTGCAGACATTGCAAAGGTCCATCACACAGCAGTTTCCTGGCTTCCTTTGCCATGGTGTCTGTTGTCTCTGGTAAAGGTGAGATTCAAAGCCAGGAAAACAAGTGCTTTGTGGTAAAACCTTGTTGTCCTCCTAGAACTCTGCAGTGACCTGCAGCAGCCGTAGAAGGTGGAGTCTAGCTGCCCTTCTTGCTGCCTCCCAGTGTGAACCGCTGGTAAGCAAGAAGTTATCAAGGCCTTTGCTGGCAGCCTTCATGGATGTCTTGTGCATCATGAACAGCCCCACAGGTCCTGTGCAGGCTGGTTTTCCTTGCTCTGTGTTTCCTTATGGAAGTCACCTTTCCTCTGATGTAGCAGTGACCTTGATCCTCATTGTAGGTCCTCCTCATGAACCGTACCTGGAAACCTCTGCCTGTTTTCAGTACTTCCATGTCTTCCACACCAGAACAGAGCAGGTAACAGGCATTGCCTTTCCCACTGTGGACTCTGAACATCTCAGGGCAGCCCCACCACCATCGTATGTATCTATTCTGAGTCATACATGCCCCTGGTGTGCCTACTACAATCACTTATGAAACATAAAATGCATAGTCAGTGAATTTTTGGCAATAATGGAGCAACTGAAAATAACCCAAACCCTAAAATCTTGGCTCTTACACCAAATACACTGTGACATGTCCTTCTAGGCAGTGTAGAACCCATCCCCACTTCCTTTAATGGGTGCAAACCACTTTCCATCACCACAAAACATTGAACTTTTCAGCATTCAAAGTGCCTGTAATCACTGCTTTGCTATCTCTTGACTGTTAACCATCTATTATACTTAACCCATCAAGTCTTCCTCAACCTAAATGAATAAGCTATATTTGTGATACCTGAAAGCTTGTAAAAACCTATTTAGGCTTTGCCTCACATTTTCAAGGCTGCAATTTTCATGTATGGGAAACATCCCCTACTCAGCTTCTCTTCCTCTTCTGCCTTTTCACTCATGAGAAAGGAGGACACTTAAAAGCAACTGCAGACAACTTCTTTTGACTGTGTGGGCAGCACAGCGAGTTCGGCCAATATACCTACAACACTGGCTAAAGGTCAGTGTGGTATGTGGCCAGCCACCTGAGTTTCGATGGACAAGTGACTCATGTGGCCAGAAACCGCCAGGCACTGTGACTGCTTGGCACAGTATATGTGGCTGCCATAGCTCTTGGTCAGGGGGCAATACACTGCACAAGGGGTGCCCTCGTACCCTTGAAGAAGGAGAGAGATTTATGGTATGGTTTTGTGCAGCTAGGATGACAGGCAGTTCTGGGTCCATTTTGAGAATAACTGCAGGTAAGAGCTGGCATGGCTTATGAAGGAGCTTGTAGTTCTACTTAAACTCCCCTGGCCCTGCAAATACATTGCTGCGCTTATCCTCCCCTTGTCAGAGATAATGTCTGAACCACCTGTTGGAAGAGCAGCGGTTCCTTGTGGTGGTGCACCTGCTCTTCTGGTGTGCAAGTGGGTTGTGTTGCAGCGACTGGGATGCCCTCACAGAGGTGCTCCCCCTTGGTCTGTAGTTTCTGTGCCCTTCCCAAGGGCTGGAGTTGAGCACTTGGGGTTGCTGTTGCTAACACTGTCTCATCATAGAATTGTATGGGGGGGAAAATTTCTCAGGTGTCAGTAGCCTGTGGAGAAAAACACTTTGGTGATTTACCTCCAAAATGACATCATAGAACAACTCAACCAAACCTTAATTGGGGTGTTCATGGACCACAGTGTCACTGTAACAAGGCTGGATGGAGGATGTGTGGGGTCCAGGGAGGGCATGGATTGAGGCTGGACTTTCTCATGACAGGAGAGTGCTGCGGACCAGATGTGTCTTAATGAAGGTATACTAATGACTCAAACCACATGGGAGGGAAGAGCTTTCGTTGTCGTGGTTTACCAGGTAATTGCCCTGCAGATTGAATGCCAGCACAATTAAATCATTTTATCACGAATCTAGTTATTCACTGGGGGAGATGAAATCTCTATTAGTTGATGGCACTGCTTTGACAGTGATAACATGCAGCCTGCTGTTTCTGGGTATGACAAAGGCTGGTGCGTGTACAGTCACATATGGATGCCATTAAAGCCCACTGTTCCTTCTGCAAGGGCTATATTTTTAGAAATTAACACCACAGACAAGAGTCTTGCTCTCAGCCAGAATGGCGTCAAACTGCAGAGTAGATTTTTTTTCAGAAATCAAGTGTTCTGGATGATAGAAATCAGATTGGGACACCTGCTGCTTAGGAAGCCTGCTGTCAGCATGCCTGTTTTTATCTGTAAAGAGGACTCACGGATGTCCCTGTAGCATGTGGGCCCCTTCATTGCTGCTTTCTCACAGCACAACTCAGTTCTTGCAACCAGCTCCAATTTGGAAGTATTTTACTAACTATGATTGTATTTTTAAAAATGAAGATTTTTTTTTTTTCCTTGACCTATTTCAGTCAGCAGCAAAATACCGTTGTCTTCCTCAGAGTCAAGTTTTCATAGAATCATAGAATATTTTAGGTTAGAAAAGACCCTTCAGATCATCGGTCCAGCCATTAACCCAGCACTGCTGTGTCTCTAAACACCATATCTACATGTTTTTAAAATATCCACAGGAATGGGGACACTTCCCATTGCAGTCTGTTCCAGTACCTGACAACTCTTGATGAAGACTTTTTTCCTAATATCCAGCCTAAATCTCTCCTAGCACAACTTGAGGCTATTTTCTCTTGTCCTGTCCCTTGTTACTTGGGAGAACGGACTCATCCCACCTGGCTACAACCTCCTTTCAGGTTGTTGTAGAGTCATAAGGTCCCCCCTGAGCTTCCTTTTCTCCAGGCTAAACAAAGCCAGTTCCCTCAGCCACTCTTCATAAGCCTTGTGCTCCAGACCGTTCCTGAGCTCTGTTGCCCTGAACTCACTCCTGCCCCTCAATTTCTTTATTGTAGTGAGGGGCCCAGAACTGGACACAGCCCTCGAGGTGCAGCCTCACCAGTGCTGAGTACAGGGGGACAATCCCTGCCCTGCTTCTGCTGGCCACACCATTGCTGATCCAGGCCAGGATGCCATCGGCCTTGTTGGCCACCTGGGCACAGCTGGCTCGTGTTCTGCTGCGGTTGACCAGCACCCCCAGGTCCTTTTCTGCCTGGGCACTTTCCAACTACTCTTCCCCAAGCCTGTGGCACTGCCTGGGGTTGTTGTTACCCAAGGGCAGGACCCAGCACTTGGCCTTATTGAATGTCTTTGATTCACCCTAATTCATACACGCACACCCCTTTAAACACTGCCTTAAACACTACCTGATTTATGCAGGGAATAAAATGGCATGCACTGAAGTGATCTGTTATTTGTGTGTCCCCTTACTAATACACGCATTATTATTTCTGTGGCTCCAAGTAGCCTTATTCAGTCATTGGGATACTTGTGTGTTGGGGATTGCTCAGACAGCTACAGAAAAATCAGACTCTACTCCTATGTGCTTATAGTAAAATTTCAGTCAAAAACCAGCAGATGAATGGGAAGGGAACAAGGTGAATGGGTTCAGCAGAAAACCAAAAGTCTCCGGAAGTCCTTCCAGAGAGCAAATAAAATGTCTTGCCCTATATTTAGTTAATCTTTTTGACTCAGCAAGGGTCAGGACTGTTAGAAATATCAGGCTTAAACACAGTAGCATGCAATGGGGTAAAATACACAATGCTTGAAAAGTCTGTTTTAATTGATGCCTGGAAAATACATAATAATAAAAGTTAATAAAGGTGTGGAATATAGTGAACTGCTCTTAATTAAAATGCATTACATTAATGTTGTCAGTTTACATTGTCTGTGAAATGAAGTGGAATCAGTTTTTCTTTTTCTCTACAAACCAAAGTTCTCCTTTTTAGATTTCTGTAGATATTTTCTTATTTCCTAAAGAACGAAAAGACTATGCATATGATTATTAGCATGAGATATAAACATTAATAGTCCTATATTCAACTGATAATTCTTTTTTCATTTATTTTGTGTAGGTTTCCTTTGCCTGATCTGTAAACATGTCCACAGACCTGCTCTGTAAGTACATTTCCATCATCCCACAGTGATTTTTTTTGTACCATATGGTTTTATCGGGTTCCCAGATGTACTCTTGATTGATGTCTTTTATCTGAAGTATAAAGTCTGCTTTTACATTTGTGTTTCTTCTGAGACATCTGTGGAACAATATTACCATTATAATCAACAGGATTATTCTTGGAGTAAAGCATGACTTAATGTGAGTAAAATTGTAAAAATCTGGCCAAAGTATAAGAACAGACTGGTTCATTGAGATTTAAAATTGCAATTCTGTCTAAAATGTTTTATCTATCTTTGGCACAAATACCATCCCAGATTACTACGGAGTGATGTGATCAGGGTTTTTTAATCATTCTGTGAATTTAACTCCTGTGCTTCCGTCATTATTCCAGTCACATCCAAATCTCCTGCCTTTTCACTATTATTTGTCCTTTTTCTTAACAGACAAGTGGTATATCCTTGTTCTTTGCTGTCATAAGTACCACGGAAGGTTGCTGCTCATGTTTCCCTGATACTTGCATTCTCTCACTCCAGCTTAAGTTTTCTGAAGCATTAAGCACGTTTTTTCTGCTTATTGATCTGATCTGCATGCTTTCTTTTGGAAAGCACACTGTGCAGTATGAGAGAGGGAAATTTCAGACACACACTTTATCATTCTTCAGTACTTCCTTAGAGGAACAAGGAAAAGCAGGATTGGGGTTTTTTCATTAATAACTGCAATCAGTTAATAAATATAAAACCATCAGTGCCTTAATGGAAGATAGCAATTATATGTGGAGATCAAGTTATTTGTTAAAATGCTTATTTATTTTTTTTTCTGCAAAACGGCAATTTTGGGGCATGCTTTAATAGCATTTAGATACAGAAAGAGCTCTAAGGAATGTAATATGCCTGACTGTATTGTGTACAACAGGCAAAACTGTTATCAGGAGTGAAATATTACAGAAAGCTGAGAGCAGGGTGACTGCACAGGGATCGTGGTCAAGACTTCCTCAACTGTACTCAGGTGTTTGTCTGTTTTATCAAGTTTATACCCTGGCGGTTTCATTTTTCTTTTTTTTCAGCTCAGCAACAGTGCCTTTCTCATGTTCCCCCTAATGATCAGGGTGTTAGAGTAGTTGTCACCTGAGTAGAGGCTGAAGGAGCTGCGTGTTTCCTGCTCGAAGAAGAGAAGGCTCAATGGGATCTAGTCATGGCCTTGCAGTACAAAAATAGTGGTTATGGAAAATGAATTGCAAGCAGCGTTTCCCTAGGCATGCACCATGACAGGACATGAGGCAATGGCCACAAATTGCTTCAGGGGAGATGCTTGTTGTATGCAAGGGGCATTTTCATTGGGGGCTTGATCAAACATTGGATTAGGCTGCCCAGGGAAGTGGTGGAGTTGCCCTCACTGGAAGCATTCAAGATGCAGCTTGACAAGGCCCTGGGTAATGCTATCAAAGAGCCTGCATTCAGAAAGAGTCTGGGCTAGTCGATCATTACTGGTCTCCTGCAGCTTCATTAATTCTGCAGTTCTGTGTTGCCTTGTGTTCTCAGCTGTCTTCTGCGCAGTGAGCAGTCATCCCTACCACCTGTCCCTGGTCTTCTCAGTATTGTACTGCTTGTCCTGTGCCAGGCCCTGTGATCCTTGCTCATGTTAGTGGGATAGACATTTGTCTTCTCACTTGGAGATGTTCCAGTAGCCTGGAGGCAGTAACTGTGCTGAGGGAACCTTCCAGGTTCCAGCTGGTGGGTGTTTGTGACAGCCAGGTAGTGCCTTGGTAAAATGTCAGGAGAATGCTAAAGAATGACATGGCAAATTTGTACAGGTGTGAATTGACTTCAGATCTTTATGTCTGTATGTATATAAGTAAATATTTCAGGGCCAGCCTGTGAGCTCAGTACTGGCATATACTAACAAGCAACAAACACTAGGGTGTGTGTGAGGGATAACATCTGCTGGACTGTGCTCCAGGTAAGGAATTTGGATATAACCAAACTGTTTGTGGGGGAAAAGAGAAGGAGATGAGGAGCATTTAGACACGTGGAGCTGGTGCCAAGGTGGTCTCAGCACCAGGTCTCTGGCTCATACTGTTTAGCAGTAGATGCATAGCCTAACCACCAGTCTTTAAGCTTGACCATGACATTGCCTTTTGCTAATGCTTGGTTCAATACAAGGTCAAATTTTAGCATTAAAAGTCTTGTTCCAAGTTACAGTAATGAAGACAAGATGTATAATTAAAAAAAAATAAAAATTCTAACCAAACTGGAACAAACCCCCTTAAATTTCTTAGGAAAAAAACCCACTGCAGTCCAGGGCAAATTGCACAAAAAAATTATCATGGTTGTACAATACAAGGGCTGCTGCAGCTAGACCTGAGACTCCAGCAGCTAAGTCTTCAAGCTTGTGGAAATAAATCAGAAAAGCCAACATTCCAGAGAAGTTTCAGCACAATGAATTTGAGGTAGCAAGCGTTTCTCTGATTTACGTGGAGAAACTAAGGAAAAAGAAAAGATGTTTATGAAAAGTCTGTCAGCTACTGAGGCTCGCCGGTTGGGGAAGCAGCAGACTTCCCCTGGAGCTTGTTTTTCTTTTTATCCTTGGATGAACTAGTGTGCAGTATATTATGCTGCCTGAATGTAGGGGTTTGTCACGGTTAGCTCTGGGGGCTGTCCCGGGAGTGTAGGAAGGCGATGGGCGTGAATGGAGTGTGCAGTGGTCAGTGGGGATAGAGCCCGCTCTTCAGGAAACCTGTTGCTGCTCCTCTCAGCCCAGCCGGCCAAAGCCAGGCAGGAAAGGAGGTGGGTCTTTGATCTCTTTGTTGTAGCTGCTCCCTGGGAATTTGCTGAAATCAATGCCCTGTTTTCCTGAAGAAATGAATGGCTATGCCTAACTAGCTTTGTGAAGCACTGGGGAATTCACTGCTTCTGTTTATTGACAGCTGAAAAGGAGCACATGGTCCTGAATGGGTCCTCCTGGGGAAACAAAACAGAGCGGAGTTAGACTTAGTTGAATACAGGGGCATTTGGAAAAGTCTGCCGAAGGAGGATAGCGTGGTTCCTCACGCCCTGTACTAGCATAGCCTGACTTTTTATTAAAAGTGCCATTTTGAATAAGGTAAGGTTTGTTTTGATTTCACATATGTAGTGTGATTATGAAATATTTGCAGTTCTGTTCTTGAGTGTAAAACCAATGTTTGAGTTGTCTTCTGCCATGGGAAACACCTAAGTAACTCTTGTGCTGTTTCTAGCCTGTGTGTGAGTTCATTTATTCTTTATCTAATGGTGATTAATAAATATGAAAAATAACAGAAAATCAGTATTTGGGTCTTCCAGTCAGGTTCTGAACATCAGTTATTTATGTAAACTATGATATGCAATTTTTTTATACCTTTGAAAATCAGCTGAGTTGCATCAGGTGATTTCTTAACTGCTACAGACTGCTGTGTCAATACTTAAACACAAGGCAGTGACTAACAAGAGGGCCTGTCTGGCAGAAAATCTGGGAATCTTAAAAATCCTTTGAAATGTGAGGAGATATTTCCAAACCCATTTCCATGCCTACACTCAAGGCAAGAGGTAGACTCACCACTACTCTTGCTGTTGGCTTTAGGTGTACATGGTTTTTTTTTGAAAAGACAGAAAAGAATAGCAAGAGGAAGATGATAATGAAGGAGCAGTATTTTCATCATGCAAGTCCAGAACAGTTTATTAGACCAAGGGAATTTGGTGTGCAATTCATATGTAAATTTTCTACTGAAAACAGGAGAACAAATTGCCAGAGTTTCTGTATTAGTTTCTGTGGTGACTGAAGGAAAAGATTTTCTGGGCTCATGCAGCTACAACTTCCAGGTGTGGCCCACTTACGGTAGCAGGAAAAAAAGTTAAGTAATGTAATTTCTTCCTTTGTTATTTTAAGTGTAAGGGCAAGCTCAGAGCAGAGTAATTGCCACCATGCAGCCTTGTTCTTACATGGCAGTAGGAATTGCTGGTTTTGTTGCAAACGCGATTGAAGTGCATGGATGCAGCAGTTTGAAAACTCTCAAGCAGTCCCCTCATTTTGAGAGAAGTGCTTCGAAAGTTTCATGTTTTGTTGGAATAGTTTGTGTTCTTCAGTCTGGCATTTTTTCTTCGAGTGATTTTGAGCTAGTAATCTTACTAGTTTTGTCTCATTTTGTGCTTTCCCCAGCGGATAACTTATCTGTTTTTCTTGGAAGAATTTGAGCTCCATATGCAAACATGCTTTCTTTAGATTTCTTTGTGATCTGTAAAATAAAAATACATTGCTTAACTGTAGAGCATCGACATGTTTGCTTGTGGCTCCTGCTGTTAAGTTTCCAAGATTTTCAGAGAGAAAAAGCAAAAAAAGCAAATGCATCTATAATTTTGACTAAGATGTGAAAACACTGAACTGAAGCAGGCAGATATCAAAGTCTGTGGCCTCTGTTGTCATTATTGTTATGCAAACATGTCAAGACTGTTTTTTGACCTCACTTAAGTGTATTTATGCATGATAGGCATTGGAAGCCATTAAAATGTAAAGCTAAAGCTAATAGAAAGTTAACATTTAAGTTGGACGGGCGATACATTTGTAGGTCCTTTTAGTGCTGTAATCTAGATGTGTTATGAAAATGTTTACCAGTGAGGGTTCCTGGGTACTTGTAATGGTGCAAATAGAAAAGAATCACAGTCGTGGAAGGCTCAGTTGATCAGGGCTTTTTTAGTTGGTGTAATGGGGAAGAAAGTGGGTGATTCATGTGTGACACGGAAGGTGGCACTTGTTCCCTGTTCCTCGGGTGATAAGACAAGGCAGAGTGGTTATGTTTAACTTACTGGACTGGAAGGTGCTTAGGCAGATGTGAGTGGGGAGGCGCGTAGGGATGTTCTGGCAGGACAATTGTCACTTTGCCTCTTCTCACATCTTTATAAAATACGAAATTGTTTTGACCTGTTGGCAACATTGAAATGGGAGAAGTATAAAATATTTGATTTCTAACTAACAGAGTAAAATATACCAAATACAAGGTGAGATATGTAATCATGCACAGCTTTAAGTAAATATGTATGTTAAATAACCAGAGTTATATAAATATGTATCTGAGGAATGGTGCATTTCCCCCGAGGTGGTGCTTTACCATCTGTTGATCTTGTTCTTCAAGCTAGGAAAGTATGAAAATAGGAACAAATTCTTTGCAAATTTGCATTGCAAGATTGCTTCTTAGATTCATCTAACAGTGGTTACTGGATTATTTGTGTGTGTATGTGGCTTTCGCAAATAATTAAAAGAAACTACAGATTAATCAGAAATCTATAAAAAGTACTTGAATTTTATTTGATCTCGAACCGAGATGACTGTCAGCAGAATAAATAGAGTTGCATGGAGATACTTTATAATATGACAGCTTAATCTATAGAAAAAAAATTTGCATTTTTTAAACCCACAAATTTTTGCAAGTCTCATGCAATTCTCTTATAATAATCTATAATCATGTACTTTGTATTTCTGTGTTTTACAGGGCTGTCCTTATGCCTCAGGAGGATAGTTATTGTGAGGAAAATGTGCTGTACTGCTGTCTAATTTGTTCCTGCCAATCTTATTAGCCTTTTTTAATTGGTCTGTTAAAGCAGTGCAGGTAGACATAATTTCTTTATTGCAGTGTCAGTCAAGACATTAGCTAATTATCAGATGGTTCCCCATAAAAATATTTTTGTGGGAAAAAAGAAATAAATGTTGGATTTTAGGAAAAATAAAATTAATGAATGGAAACACAGATACAATCCTTGCACATGTGAGTATTTTTTTCACAGAAATAAATCTTTGTGTCTGTTCAGCAGCAGAGCTTCCCAATGCCTATGTGGTTTTTTTAAAAAAAATCACTTCATGCCTTAAAAGAGGGGAATAATTTAACAGGGTCATAAAGGCTAAGGATGAGATCCTACCCATTTTGTTCCCAGAGAGGCTGGGAATCAAGCATGCTTTTCCTGTTGGAAATGAAGCAAGGAATAACAGAAGTTGTCTGTTACGAAGTGGATGCATAGTAAGGACTAAAGCCGTTTTGCTAAGCTGTTCATGACCCTTCATTTAAAAAAGCCAATGCTTTTGAAAGACGACTCTGTCGTTTCTGTATTTTAGATATATACTTTAGGGTTCATTGATCAAAAAAAAAATTAACTTTTTTTTTTTTTTCCTCTTGGGTGAGTAGGAATATCAGTAAGAAGTTTGGATGGCTCACTGGGGAAATTAACTCATTTTCCAGTTTTATTAATAGCTTCCACTGAGTGTAATATGGACTGGAGTGTTCTTTCAGGACTCCCAAGGTCTCAGGCCTGACCAGTCTTAATTGTCCATGTATTCACTTCTCTCCATGGACTTCTTTCTTTCATAATGTGGCTACTTGCACGTCAGTGGAGCCATATGCACAGATTAATACCTGCAGAAGTGGGTCCTGGGGTGCAAATACGGCACTTTGATTCCCAGTAGCTGTCCTTGCTTCGTGTTGTTACATGTGCCTCTAAAGACATCAGGTTCTGCAGCCACAGGATGAGTGTGGTATCTCCTCACTCTGCATGCCATGCTTCCTCTGTGCATTCTACCCTAAACTCATATTACCTTCTCCAAAGTGTGTCTTCCTGCCTGGTTCTTTATTCCAGTAAGCAGCTGGAAATATATCCCAGGTGCTAGTGTCTTTGCTGGTAAAGTTCCCACAAGTCCATGTTGCCAGTCACCAGTGGAAAATGAAGGATTGATTTGGGATGGTTTCCTTAGGAGAGGTAGCTTTTGTCACCAAGTTTTCCACCAGTCTCCTCCATACAACATCTGGACTTGGTGGCCAGTAACAACCAAGTTCAGTGAAGGAGCGAGAGACCCAATTTAAGGTTCCCTTTTAAGGGAATGTTGCAAGGCTTGGAAATATTTCAACTAATCAATACTAAGCTTTAGTCATTATAATTGCTGCACTTCCTTTATCAGGATTGAGACCATGGTGTTGACTTGCCATCAGTAAAACTGCTGATGGTATTATGCACTTAATGTGGTGTGTGTGTGGGGCTGCATGCATGTGTATTTATACATATGTGCATTTAGGAAGATGTATTATATGGGGGGTTTTTTCTGCTATTACAAGGATGGAAGATTCTGTGTCTATGTTGAACTGCCACAGTAGCATTCACATTTTCCACTAAAATGTATGACAAAAATAAATCAATCATCCTGCCAAAAATCTCTCCAAAAGAAAAGTGCTTGAGCTATAAAAAATACTTCTGCAGTGGTAGGTAAAATCTGTGGTGTGGGAGATGCAGATTAGGGGGTCCAACATGTGGCCCAGGAGCCACAGGTGATTATGAGCAGTTTGACTGTGACTTTCTTGGTGGCTGTCTGTGTTTCTGTGACAGGGGGATTTTAGTCTTGTTGTCTGCAGTATAGAAGCAGTACAGTTTGGACAGTGCTAGTGAAGACCTAAAGCAAGCAGAGGGTGCCACAGCCAAGGAGCCACAGCCTTGCACCAGGTCGGACTGCTGCTGGCTGCTGGGGAAGATGGGCAGAGTACAACAGGAAGGCTTCTCTCTCAGAGAGCTTTTTGCTGGGCATTTCATAGGACCATGCTATGCTGACTTGGGTTCTTTCTCATAAAAAGTAGTAGTTGTTTCTGTGAATTTGCTGTTAACCTCCTTCCCTGTTTCTGGATCTAATTTTGTATGACTTCATGCCAAAACAGTGGAGAAAGAGGGAGAGAAGGAAAAAAGACCCTGGAAAATCCAGCTACATTTTTCAGTATGATTATTTGAAATGTGTTCAGCTTTCAGCAGAGAGAGAAGTCTCTTTGCACTGATTAGAAGCTATTAAATGTAAACTATGGGAGGTGACTTCACTTGAACTGTGCTCATTTATGTATATGGATTCAGATAACAACCAAACCCCATGTGGTGTACTGGAAATGTGACACGTGAGTTTTATCCGAAGAATAACCAGAAAATTATTATTTTTAAAATTAACTTTCAATCAATCAATTAATTTTTTGACCTCAGGTCTTTTTTAGATGAATGAACATACCAAGAATTTGATAAACTAGTTGATCAGACTGCAGTGAAGTTTGCACCTAGATACTTTCCCTCCTGTTTGGTTTGTTGGGGCTTTTCTCTCCTTTAGTTTTGCAGGAAAGATGTGTAAGTTACTGCCTCTTCGGGTGTTCAAACAGTGAAGGTAAATTTTTCTCTGTGGAGTTTGTAAGATACAGCAGAGCACAGGTAGGCTTTTGCTGCCCAGCCTTCATGGGAACATGCTGAAACTGCTGAATTCCATGGCCCAGCTGTGCTCCTTGAGGTCTCTCAGATTTGCTGGATAGAACGAGCACTAGCACGGTAAAAAGCCTCACTGGGATTAGTGTGAGACTGACTTTTAACTAAAACTGCTTAAATTCCTTTGGGCTATGCCTGTTTTAGTATTCATGGCCACCAGGTGAAAGACTGTACCCTGATGAGCTTGATTATCATCATGATGACTCCCTATAAGGAAGTAGTAATGAATCATAGTGTTTGTTATCTTGTATGTGTTTGTATAACAAATAGTTTTGCAGTTTGGTAGAATTTACACGCTGGAACTTGTGCCTGCCAGAAAAATGCACACATGCTTTGTGTTAGATTTCTTTACAGTCAGATAAATGCTGAGCCACCCTTCTAAAAGCATTTTTCCATAAGAACAGCTGGTCAGGATCATACTACTGTGAGGAAGGAGCAGGTGCCTTGACAGATGATTCCCCACTGCTGAAAACCGAAGGTTATACTCTCCTTCCAAATCGTTGCTCTTCTTGGGAGCAAAGACAAGCACAGGGAGGATGGAGGTGAGGTGAGGGAAGGTGTCACAGCAAATCAGTAGCTGGTTCAGGGTGCTTGGGGGCCAGGTTCACCTGCAGTGCTGGGTGTTGGGGAATCAGCTTGACCTGTTGTCTGAATGTATGGGGTGGGGTGGCATAAGGCATGTTTGCTGTTCTCTTTCTCTGTTTCTGTCTCCAAATATAGTAACTCATTTTTAAAGTTTTACATTTTAGTAGAGTGAGGTCATGTTCCCATGAATATGTTTAATGTTCAGAATATTTTCTGGGATGTTTGCAAACCATCTACCATTCTCCTTCCCAGGGAGGGGCCCCCAAGAACAGTAGGCATTTATGTGCAGGGTGCCACTAATACCTGAGCAGGACCAGGACTTCTCCTTACCCCTCACCTGTGTCTCAGGAGCTCCTGTCCTCTCACCAGAAGGCCTGGCATGGCAGCACAAGGCCTTGGTAAAGGGCCAATACTGCCCCAGCAGCACGTCCACAGTTTCCGTGCTGGTGCCACCAGGTAGAGACTGCAAGGCGTCAGGGTTTCCATGTGTCAAAGACATGGGAACTCTTTACTTGAAATCTAAAGTTTCCCTCTCAAGCACACAGGAGTAAATCTGCCTCCTTCCTTCCTTCCTTCCTTCCTTCCTTCCTTCCTTCCTTCCTTCCTTCCTTCCTTCCTTCCTTCCTTCCTTCCTTCCTTCCTTCCTTCCTTCCTTCCTTCCTTCCTTCCTTCCTTCCTTCCTTCCTTCCTTCCTTCCTTCCTTCCTTCCTTCCTTCCTTCCTTCCTTCCTTCCTTCCTTCCTTCCTTCCTTCCTTCCTTCCTTCCTTCCTTCCTTCCTTCCCCCCCTTCCTTCCCCCCCTTCCTTCCCCCCCTTCCTTCCCCCCCTTCCTTCCCCCCCTTCCTTCCCCCCCTTCCTTCCCCCCCTTCCTTCCCCCCCTTCCTTCCCCCCCTTCCTTGTGAGGGTGGTGTTATTTTGGGTGCAGGGTTATGGAAAACACTGCACCTTCTTCCCAAGTAAGACAGTGTCATGCACAGAAGTGCAAGTTTTCAGTCTTTATCCAGGTGAGTGATTATGATTGCAAAGTCAGCCTGTAGTCGGGTTTCTTGATTTATTTATTTTTTTCTTTTTTTTCCCGTGCAGAGCTGAGCAGTTGTACATCTCTGCTAATACAAGGTTTTGGTGTATGACATAGAAAAGGCATGAAGAGGAGACATTGAGGAAATGTTCACCTGTTTTTATGCTGGAGTAGGGATCAGTTTTTACAGTTAAAAAATAAAGATCAATCTATAGATAATTTAGCATAACAAAATATCAGAAGTTAATGGGATTTGAATAAAATCATTCTCAATTCTGGTAATTATGACAAGTTCTATTTTACTCAATATAAATACAATCCATTATTAATCAGTGAAAAGCTTCATTTTGCATGTCAAACTTAGGATATAGAGCTTCTTTCATAAATGTTTTTTACAGGGAAAATGTGTGTCAGTGGCCCACAATAATGGGAAAATAATTTGTGATTAACTGTTTGCTAATTGAGTACTTTGAATTTTTTGCCAAATAAATTGTAGAACAAGGATTTCAAGCTTTTCTAGTACAGGGTGCTGTAGAACAAATCTCAGGCTGGAAAACCTTGTGCACCTTTGGCTAAGAGAACCAAGACTGGCATGTGCAATGTACCTCAAACAGAAAATATCCAGAAGGTGTTTTTGCAGCGTTCCTCTCTGTGAAAGCTGAACAAGGCTAACGAAGCACTACAGTTTTACTTTGGAATAAATTACTGTTGTTTGCTATGCAAATCTTATGATTGTAATTAGGCTAGGATTTGGACTGCTGTGTACACTGATCTTTGTTCCCTCTGCGCATGGGAGCTAATTCTAAAGCTGCAAAACAGCACAGCAAATGCCAGGGTCTGCTCAGTCTCTGATCATTTCTCACAGGATGCATTTGCTCCAAGTGGACAATTGGAAAGGAATGATTTACCTCTGCCTTCACAGGGGATGTAATTGCACTGCAGGCATCTTGTGGGCCACTGAAATGTTCAGGTACTGTAAAGTCTTGCTTGAAAGCAGGGGTTGGAGCAAACACAGGGAGGAGGTCCTGATAGGCATCTAGTTTTTAGCAAACTGGTTTTAAAAAGTGATGTTCTGCTGCTGATTGGTTAAGGATCTGGTGGCATGTGTGAGCTATCACGGCAGTGATTGCAGTACCTAGCATGGCTATGTATAGCTCCCGTTATCTGTGCAGCAGGGCTCTGTATAACCGCAGCCCGTGGCTCCTTGCCCACACTAATGAGCTCTACCCGAGGCCGGGCTTGTGCCCGTGGGGGTGGCACAGTGCTCCAGCCGTGCTGCTGTTTTGGAAACCAGTTTGTTGACTGTGCTCAAGTCCAGCTTGCCCAAGCTGCCATGCCAGCTTGGCTACCTTTGGCTGCGGGAGCTTGTCCCAGTGCAGCATAGCTGGCCCCAGAGCTGTCTGGAGGACGAGGCAGGCTGGCAGCTGAGGCTGCCAGGCTGTATAGGCTTCAGCAAAGGAGAACTGTCACCTAGACCTGCACTGGGGTGAAGCACCAGCATGGTGAGGACAGTACAGGTGAGCCACACTCACAGCTCATTCTCCTCCCTGGGAACTCAGCTACCAGTTGTCCAGTCAGCTCATATGGTGGGAGTGCATCCTTGCGGGCAGCGGGTCTCAGTTTTGTGATGACCCAAAGAGCAGGGCAAAGCCAGGGGTTGGCTGCTGCCAGCCATGCCTCCCAACATGTGGGAGAAGTGGGAGCAGAGGCATTCAGGTGTAGGGGTACCAGCTGGGGGTGTTGGGGAGACGTCCCCTTCTCTTAGCCCCTCCAGTGGTGGTTGGCAGGGGTGAGCAGCTCGTCCTTGTGATTGAGGTGGTGGCTGCACACCCACAGCCTGGTCTGAGCCTGCACTTGCACCATGGCTGAGCTCTTCTGTATGCTTGCCTCCCCACTGCTGCAGGGAGGTGCAGCAAAATAAAAATCTTAACAGCTACAAGATCTATTAAATTGTGCAGTTTTATCTACAGATGGATAAAAAGGCATTATTTGGATTTTTTTCAGAATCATTGGGAGGACAGAGAAAGAATGAAGAAGTACCCTCTAGGGGACAAGATAGTATTGTTTTTCTAAGGATATAGTATATGACACAATCTGGTTTTTAACAGCTTGTAACTCCTGTAAATCTCGTTTATTTCTTTTTGTTGCCTACTCATCTAAATCACAACAAAACAGAGGAATGGTGGCAGTTTTACTTTTTCTTGCATGCTTGCACATGACCTCGAATCCATTAATTTTGTTTGTGTAAATACAATTTAAGGGAGCAAGGAAACTGAAAAAGTGTTGAGCTACTAAGGTGCCTAGCAAAAAGCAGAAGACATTTTCTTTGCAGAAGGTGATTTTTCTGACCAAGTGTTTTTCATTTCTAGTGCTAATACGACAAAGTGTGTGTTGTTCCCAGAGCCGGATGCACCCTAATTCAGAACAGGTTAGAGTGGGTTCTGAAGCTGTTGTTGAAAATATATGTTTTACTTAATTAGCCAGGTTAAAAAGGGGGCATAAAATCTGTGTGAGTTTTACAAACTCTGTGCTGCAGCTCTATGTACGTTCCTTTGCCAATGACATCTGTAATTTAGCATTGAAACACAAAAGATTGTGACTTTGCCTGTAATTATCTCTGAGGAGGAATGTGAATTTGATAATTTTGCACTGTCAGTTTTGGGGAGAAAAATCACAAAGATCTCAGTTTCATTCAGTAGCCCCTAAAGTTATTCTGTTTACAGTGCTCCAATCCTGTTTTTCTGGTACACCTGGCAATTTTTAGAATGCAGTAGATTTGCAGTCAGGGTACTAACATGTTGGTGTTGGGTCAGAAATACTGTGTAGTGAATGTAATTCCAATACGCCCGTTACTAAATAACTTAAGTCATTCTAGTTATCTTCATGACCCATATAATGAAACACAGAAAACCTTAGAACAAGCGTTGGACAGCTCTGGATATTTCACAGAATTGCCGAATATTCTGAGTTGGAAGGGACCAGAAGTGTGATCAAGTCAAACTCTTAAGCGTACATGGACTGAACTCACAACCTTGGTGTTGTTAGCACCATGCTCTAACCAACTGAGCTAATCTCATATTTCAAGGTGCTGGGCAGCTATGCCAGGTCCGAATCCCAGGCTATGCTAGCAAGGTGCTTAATAGCGCTTCCAGCTCTCCAGGTAACTTTGTTCAGGGCTGGCTGATGTCTTTATGCTGATGCTGAGGTGTGCTGCCTGGGCAGTTTTCTGTGTGGCTGCTCAGCTTTGAGGCCCTTGTTCAGCACCTAGTTGGATGCAAAGCAGTTCCTGATTTTAGAGGAAAGCCTCTCTACTACCCATGTGTGAATCATTTCAAACCTTCTGTGCTGAATCTGGAGGACCAAGGAGGTTTAGCTAATGGAGCACTACTGCAGAATTTGAAGGCTGATTCAAGGGATACCCTTTTATCCCTGCTTTCCCTTTCCAGCCTTCCTGTGAGCTGCCCACCCTGGAGCCTTGAAGGTGGGCACTGCCCTGGGGCAGCTGGAAGGTTTGCTCAGGAGCTTGCTAGTGATGAATCACAGAGGTATGGCATGGATTGATAAGGTCGTGTACTTTATGATTAGACACATCCTTCCTCTAACAGCGGTTCTTTGTCTCCATTTTGCTTTTGGTAATGTGTTTCAGCCGTTTGCATACAATGACTCTCTAAGCAGGAGCTGTTTGACTTGAGACAAAGTCACTATTATTCCAAACCAGCTCAGGAAGCCCTCATAATTCTGTTGCCCTCAGAAGGGTGAATTTTTTTAAAAGCCAATTAACTTAAATCACCTAGGAAATATTTTTTATTTTCTTACAGCCTAGCTGTAAAGGAATTTTTGTTACATAAACAAGTGTATTACAAGAAAAATCTGCCCGGCAGCTATATTGTTGGAGATTTGTGCATTTTGAGTGATGGTTGTAGAGAGGCATATTTTTTGTCTGTAGTGCTAGCAAAAATAAGTCATGTTTTTCAGCTGTTCACAGTGCAGGTGTGCAGCCTGGGAGCCATGGCAAAAGAAAACCTCCATGGTCCACAAATTATTGAAAAATATTGACTATTGTAGTGCCTGCAGCCTGACCAACATGCAAGTCTGTCTCCTCAGCTGGAGTTGATGGAGAGCCCAAAGAACTGGGTAGGAATACCTTAGGCTTATCTGGGGAGATTTTACACTAGGCTCTCAAGGTGCATGATTTAGTCAAGTGCCTTCTTGGGTTTACAAACAGAAACCTTTTTGAGGTACCCTGAAAATGACATTTATGGTGCCACTGTCCTTTTTCAAAACTATCTTTGATGTCTCCCCAGGCAGTGTTTCCTGAGCCCTTTATGCTCCTTGGTTATGAGCCCCTGTCTTTGATGAAGCCTCACCTCTCCTGCCCCAGTCTCTGCTACAGTGCTCCCTTGGGCTCTCTTGGCTGTTCTGGCTCCCCTCCTCTGCTCTGTATTGTCACTTACTGAATAGACTTGCTCAGTAGAGTTTTCAGAAGGAAAACAAAAAGAGGTAGTCATGGATGACCAATATCAGCTTTTCTTTTTAACTCAGTTGTAAAGCATTGTTGGCTCACTGTTTCGGTTTCTGCTGTCTATAAAAAGGTTTTGTGCAAGAAGTCCCCTTTTTCCCATTGCCCTGTGTGACACCAGTGCTGAGATGACCTTCTGCTGGAAAGTCTCATTGCTCAGTTTTGTCACTGCTCTGTAGGAGTTTCCCTGGCAACCAGTTTGAGCTGCACTGAACCAAAAATATCTCACTATGCTGGGGGAAAGTCAGTTTGCAGACATGCATCTCTTTTTAATGAGTTCTCTCTTAATGAGTCTGTGTGTCCAGTCTGCAGATGTCATTATTGGGAGCCAACAGCTGGGACATGTGCTCTGCCCCTTTTCCTTGCTTCCACAGGCAGAGCAGCCCATGAGGAGGCTGCCCCTGCATGATTGTCAACTGAGCTGTGGCTGTAGGACCCATCCTACTCATTTCTGATAGTACCCTGAGGGTCTCATCTTCTACTGAGAATGGTCTGTGCAGCAGACACAAAGTCTTTCTTGTATTCCTTGGATCTCTGCAAATTTCAGAATTTCATAATCACAGAATGGGTAAGGTTGGAACGGACCAACCTTACCTAGGTTACGGATAACAACTTTGTTCGCATTTCTGTGTAAATATATGCATCTTACTTTGTAGCTGGACATGCGGTGAACTCCAGTTTTCCTCCCATCCTAGTCTTTAAAGGCACAGTTTGTGACACCTCCAAATGAGCATATGTATAAATCTTTGGAGGTCAAGACCCACCAATTTGCTCAGGAGAGAATGTACAAACTGGAGGTGTTATTTCAAATCTTCCTCGTTTAGTTTTGACTTGCAGATAATCTTTTCACTACCTAATGTAGAACGCTGATGTGAAGAAAAGCATTCGTAATTCCAGATATGTTCTCAAGATGACAAAATTAGAAGAGACTGAATTGGAAAGCAGTATGTCATTTTTAGTAACAGGTTCCCTTTTCTGGATTTGCAGGGTGTGAGGATTGTGGTAAAAGCCTTATAGGAGAATGCAAACTCCACGGACCACTCATCAGGGCTAAAGATAGGGTTATTCCCAGCCGAGCCCGTCTCACCCTACCTCACTACCTCACTTTGCGAGTGTTGGAGCTGAGAGCTGGAAACCAGCAGAGTAAGTATTTTAGCTCTTTTTCCCACATTTGAGAAAGAGGACACAAAAACACTGGCCTGTTTTCATGAGTAACTCAAGGCATAATCGTTGGGCATTAGCATTATGAAGAGAGTTTTCAGCTGAGCACCGCTAAAGCTCACAGTCAGCTACTGTTTTTTATGACTGATTTCTGGTAACAGACGCATAAACTGATGGCAGGACATTAGCCAGAGCTGGTGTGACATTTAGCTGTGAGCAACCAGTTAGATCTGTTCAGTCAATCCAAGTTTAATGAATGTTGAATTTGTATCTAATAGTAACAGCCATGCAGTACTATTTTTTTCTCTTTTCCCCAAGCGTGCAAAACAGGAAAAAGTATTCAATGAAAGGTCAGAAACAAAATGGTAAATGACATCCCTTATCCACCCCCTGCACACTCAAGAGATCACAGTGGGGTAATTTACCTTTTGTAGTATTTTCAGTTCATCTTATGGAAAGGCTGTTGTTTCCTTCTGAAAGTGAAGCAATTTGAATATCCATACATGAACAAAGGAATTATGTTCTTAGTGTGCAAGTTTTCCACAGCTACCTGAGTAAAATTAGTCCTGCCTAGATTGCTTTTCAGAAAGAGAATGACAGGATGCCTACACTCTCATTCCATTGATCTAGCAGTGGAATAACTGGAATGATTAAGAAGACTAATACTGTGTTTTTATAGATTCTCTCCACTCACACTGGGAGAGAACAACCTCCCAAATTGTGCTGAAAAGCAGAGGAATATGATAACATCAGTTTGTAGATTGAGGAGTATTGACACATTTGTCTTGCATACTCAGTTTAACATCCTGTCATGGATTTTTGGTACTTTTTTATTCCATGTAGTTCCCATTAAAAAAATCAATACTTATTTACATCCTTTTTTGGTTTCCTCACCTTGGAATTATTTACTGGGCTTATTTGTCTAGAAAAAGAATTAATGTGATCTGCACTATTTTGTTTATCTCCATTTTCACAACTGTAAGCATACAAGAAATAGTTTGTGATGTCTGTACTAATATTAGACTGCTTTTTGTTTTGTTCACAGTCCTTGGTGTATTTGCAAAGAAAGTAATACAGAAGAGAACACAATTTGGCCCATATGTTGGTCAACTGTCTACAAAACTGACCTGCTATGATGAGAGCAGGCTAGTCCTGCAGGTAAAAACCCACTGCGTTTCTATGAAGTGCATATGTCTTTAGCAGCTCATACTTATTTAGGTGTTTTAATCAGTCAATTTGCCATCTGATCTAGTTCATTAATTGTACTTTTGATGTGTAAGTATGAGTGTAAATCACATTATTAAGCAGTACAGCATAACCTGAAGTACCCAAATATTCCTGTATACTGTGTTTTCTAGAAATTTGCTTTCCTGCTTTCTAGTTTTACCATTTATAGGGTGTTAGGCCTATCAGTCTAACAGCTCTTGATAAGCTTTTCAGAGAGCATGGCTAATGAACTTTCTTCCCAGATAACACAAAAGGATTTGTGCTTTACACCATACCACTCAGAGGTTTGAGTTTGTGCTCTGAGTTAGCAAGAGTGACAGGAATAGGCGCTAAGGCACTGGCTTAGTATGGAGAAACAGTGCAGGGATAGGGAAACACTTTTTAATTAATTTTAAATGTTATTGTTACTAATTAATAATAATTGTTAATTTGTATATAGACTTGGACACACAGTGCACTATCTCAGTTTATTTAATCAGATTGTTATTTAGGGCTGATACCTTCTGTTGCTGCACACATAGGTACTGACTGTTTCACCTGGACCATGACACTATTATTTGGATTTTATCCAGCAAAAATTGTGGCCTCTCAGGACTAGCCCAGCTTAGACAAATCTACATGGACATCCTTTCCCACAGGAATTCCTCGGGAGTGAAAGTTGATTGCAATCCTCTGGGCCCCTGTCTTTGCATTTTGCTGTCAGGGTCGTGGCTGAGCCCAGCTCTGTGTCTGAGTCCATGGTCAAGCCACAGCCTCTGTCAGGGCTTCCCAACAGGTCATGGTTCTTCCAGAGTTTGCATTTCGTATCAGGCCCTCTCACCCCCGAACAGAGAGACACCAGCAGCAGCTGTCCTGTGACACACTCTGTGTCTTCGTTTGAGCTTTCTCCAGAGCCTGGGACTGGAAGACACTGTGCTGTGAGGAAATACTTTAGGAAATAAACTGAACTTTAGTTTGAGTGCTTCAAAGCAGTAATAGCTTCAGTAGTTGCTGTAAACTTGATTTGCACATGGAAATCATGGGAATCATCTGCCAGGAAAATTACACTGTCCATCTATGGGATTTTCATAGCATGTGGACACCAGAAAAGATTTGTTCTTCTTTATAACTAAATATCTTCAGTCTTTTGATTAGACACTATTAAAAATGCAGAAAATGTACTTCTCTAACAATGGATGGATGAGCTAAGCACCCAGTTCCTTCCTTTTCACCAAGCCATTGCAAACCACACCCTATCCTCTATCAGTCAGCACCATTTGCTTAAAAGTATACAGTGATAAGCACAGCTCTGGCTGATGAATGGACTGTTTCTTCAGAAGAGGAGATTAGAGTCCCAGATTTCCTACATGACAGCAGTAGCTGCCTTGACTTCTCCCTAGCATGAGTATGTGACCAAACTTGTCCAACAGGCAGGTGCTTTCATCGGAAACGTGATGAAGTTAGATAAAATAGTTCCCAGAAGCAATGAAAATGCAACTTTTTTTTGCAGTTACTTGCTCAGTTACGTGTTTAGTAGAACAAATACAAGCTGTGCTGACATCAGTTGTGCAGCTTTGTCTGTCCGTGTTCGAGACACCGTTGCATAAAAGCAACTGTCTTGTTGGAGGTTGGTAGTTTTTGCCTCATAGGAGCATGCTCTTGGAGGGGAATCTAGGAAGAATGAAGTAAAGGAAAAAGAAAAAGATCTTTCTGGCACAACTGTTCATTTGTATTTACTTTTGCATTGTTAAGGGGAAAAAGAGCAGACTATTAAAATGCCATTATGTCGTGTGTTACTTCTCTGGACTTATTAACACAAGCTATACAATTGTTCCATGCAAAATGTAGTAACACTGAAGCTTGAGATTACAAGTGCTCAGGAAGTAGATTAAGGTATAAACCTTATCTTTCTACCTGCCTGCACTTAGTTCTTGTAATATTATCTTTATATAACATAGAAATGATGAACTATAAATGGGAAATACATACAAAGGCCTACAGTTATTTTAGTAGTGGGGTGCTCAGCAGGTATTCGTTCTTCACTTTCTTTTGCACTCAGTGTTCATTAAGAGTGATCTATTTCAAGGGACATATGACCAAGACAAGGTAGATAACTGTCAACTGATAGCTGTGATTGCAAATTAAAGAAAACTAATGTGCCTCTATACAGGACTTGGTTTTATCATTTTCATCCTCCTGGTCTCCCTCTTTGTTTCAGGTGTTGAAAGATGGGGGGAAGTACTTTCTGGACACTCCCAATGAGGACTGTGGAAACTGGATGATGTTTGTACGGCTAGCCCGGAACCAAGAAGAACAGACCCTTGTGGCTTATCAGCACTGTGGAGAAGTCTATTTCACAACAGTTAAGGTAGCTAAACCTATTTTGCGTCACCTGTCATCTGTTAGGAAATTTAGAGGCAAAGGTTCTGAAAGACGAACTCTTTTACAATGAAACATTGATTATATTCTGCCAACCAGATCATGACATACATACCACCTTTAATGTCATTTAATCTGTAGTAAAGCAAGTAGTGTATGGGGTTTGTCAGGAAAAGGTGTAGCGTGCTTGCTGTTGTGGGTAGTGGGTAGAAACTGAGCCCAGGAAACATAAAAATCATTCACGATGATAGTGTTTAAACTGAACACTCTTTAATCCCAGGTAGGTAAATGGTGAGATTAGTTGGCATTATTACATTCAATGGTACTTTATTCTGGAAATAACAAGCAAATTCCTTCCTTTTATTACATTTCTGAACACGTGTTATTTTCTTAGCACGTTACCCTTTGCTCAGGAACAGGGTGTTAAGTGAATCTTTATGTACAATTTTCCATGCTCATTAAACCTGAAGACTTAACTGCAAAACTTAGAATACTGCAATGTTACCATGAAATGATCAGCTTATGTTAGAGTTTCTGGACTGCATCTTTGTCTGAAGAGAGAGAACAAGGTTCTCTATGTTTTTAAATGAAGCTAGAACATCAGCCTTGGTTTTTATTGTTTTAGCCATTTTCTTAGGCAGAGTTGGTTTTAATCAGAAATAACTCTTTTGCACACTTGGGAAATGGAGATCTATCTGTTGAACATAATGCTTATCATTGTGAGCAACATCAAAAATAATGAAAAAAAGAATACTAGTGAAAAGTACTTACTATGAATTAAAATCCAGCATTTCAGTTTCATATCGAATATTGGCACAAACTTCTGTGGCAGAGTAGTATCTACAGTTTTTCCTCTTTTTTTTTTTTTTTTCTCCACCTGCACAGTCAGAAAAATATTTTCTGTATAGTGGTGATAATAGTTTAACATTTCATACCCTTCAAATCTTTTATAGCAGTATGGAGTATAGTTGATTTTGGGATTAATATCAACGCAATTATTAAGAAAAAAAAGAAAAATGTGACGTGGTATATGCTACTCTGAGACATATTTAGGCTGTGTTTGAGATTCTCATGCAGTCCATATCATTTGAAATTTCAACTTAGTTTGAAGTGCATGATATACTTGTAAAATTGACAAGACTAGTAAGACTACGTTTGGGAAACATAAACTTTTCCAAGAAGTACTTGTTATAAACTGGTAACTTAAGATTTCCAGTATAATTTAAATTCTATTGAACCAGCTCTCTACTGACTTCAGCAGAACTATGCACATTGGCATTAATGGAGACTTGCATCCTGTACACTGACACAAAGAGTGTCCTAGGACGAGGAATGTGTCTTGGCAACTTTGCTGTGCTGTGTGTCATAGGGCATTACTTGGGTTTTATTTCTCTGAAGTCCTAGTATCATTCAGGGTGCTGTGGCATCCTGCGGATTTTGTCCTGGTCAATGAATGTGATGGCCTTGTGCTACACTTAGGCACACCCTGCTGGTCATGCTGGGAGGCTGGCTTAGGGCTGATTCTGAAGATGCTTTCTCCAGACGTTTTTAGTAAAGTGTATTAAGGTGGGAGTAGGATAGGCTCCTTTCCCCGCTATTTTTACGAAGAAATGGGATTTCAGTGACATGAAATTATAGCTACTACAGAAGACGTGTAAGTGGCATCCTGACACCACCATTAGCTTATTTTCTTACCTAATGGCTGCAATCCATAGAAATAAGTGCTTTAAAAGATATAGAATTGTGAGGAAATAAAAGTGATCCATGGCTGCTGTTGGTTTGATCCCAGGAGAGTTTCATGTGAGCACTGCAGTTCTCTTATTGTCACTGGTCGCACAGAGTAAAAGACAACTTGTAGTGGATTTGGATGCTGATATTTAATGTCAGTTTTACTGAGATTAGAGCTTACTTGACTGTTTCACACACAGATGCACTTGCTCTCCCCCCAAAGTCGCATTGACCAGGTCTTGGCTTCCCATAAAGGGAGGCTACTGGTCTAGGAATGCTGGGCAGAGAGTCATGACAGTGTCACGCTGTGCAGTTTTATGTGGGCACCAGTGTCAGGTGTCACAGGCCAAGGTCCCAAGACATCCTTAAACATCTGTCTCACAATGCATGATGAGCCTCCTAGTTAATAACTCTGTCTGATGTCCTTAATTGAGTGGAGAATTCAGGACAGATCATTTCTGTTTAGGCCAGGTGTTATCAAAATGTATACCCAACACATACGGGTTGTAGTTAGCAGGCAGGCTTGTGCTTGGGAGTTCAAAATTCAGTTTTCAGCATTAAACCCACAATTAACCTGTCTGCATTCACAATCTACGTTGTCTTTTCCCTGCCATGCTTAACCCACACTGATACTACAAAATAGGTGGATTTTATGATGTCACATTTTCTAGAATAAGACTCAGCTGCTCTCTTTCTGGGCTAGTTTGTTGGGGTTTTTTTTTGGTTGTGGTTTTTTTTTTTTTTTTTGGTGGCACGAGTTTATCTTAGTTAAAATAAAACTACAAGTGCAGTTTAGCTCTACCCCTGTTGCAACAATGTTGGTTTTTATTATAGATGAAGAAAATTGTTTACAGGGTCAGGGAATCATATAAATCATGACCCCAAAGTTTAGTTTTCTTTTTTGCCAGATCTTTAGCCACTGAGTGTAATCACGCCTCTCTTTTTCTATTTGCTATATTATTGACTGAAAGTATTTGTCAGAAGAGGTCATAGTCCAGTCCAGGGAGAGATTTGGGCAAGCATGACTGGATGGGAGACTGCAGATTATGGGCTCCCTTAATCCTGTGGGGGAAGGCTTCAGTGGAAGGAGGGCAGAGTTACAATAATGCGCACTGATAGCAAGCCTGACACATCAGAGCCGGTGCATGGAAAGGTGCTAATTTGCCTTGCAGTCCACATATTGATCAGCTTTGCACCCATGCTCAGTGTGACATGCCCAGGAGGCATCCAAGATCTTGTGCATTCACGATGCATTTTTCCTTTGCCTGTACCCTATAGTTAACTGTTGTGTCCAGTGGACTTCAGACATCAAGGAATGGGCATGGGATATTGCTTGGAAAGACTGCTGGATGTCTGAACATCACAGACAAATATATCTCACTGAGCAAAGATTGTGGGGATTGAGGCATGCCTCCTGCTACTGCCCCCTGCCCCAAATCTATGTGCGTACACAATTCCACTTTTAGGAACAGAAAGTGTCAAGCCCTACTGGGCAGTAATGCTCAAAAAGTGCTTGAATCTTGAAACTAAGTTACCAATAATTCAGACAGAGTCAAAAAATGCAGTTTGGGTAGGGACAAAACACTGCACACCCCTCCCCTGCCCCTCCTATCTTTCATATTGTTTGGTTTAGGAAAATTGACACAAGCAAACATGTGCTGTTTTTTTCCATTCACAGCCAATTGAACCCCACACAGAATTGAAAGTATGGTATGCTGCCGATTATGCCAAATTTATGGAAGCTTCTGCAGTCTTCATTAAAGAAGAATCAGATGTCTCCCCTTTGCCTCCAGTAGCAGTAAGTGCCCCTACTCTGCATTGAAGCCATCATTAGGCACAGTAAATTAAAGTTTACTTACATATTTTCTCTAATTCTATAACTCTAGTAATTCAAATGTAGACTGTAGAGTACTTTTAGAAATTTTAGCCAAGCAGCTACTCAGAGAAAGGTCGTTCTTCCTGTCCTGTGTTTGGAATCCAATGGAGCCATCAGATATAGTCAGATGTAAGTGGCACCACTTGATGTATTGGGAAGACTTAAGATGGGCACTAATTTGTGGATAACCAAGCTGTCCAGCCTCAGACTTTTTTCACCATTTCCCCTTCTTTTGCTCTGACTGATTGGCCAGAGTACTCACTAATTATTTCAGTCTTTCCTGTTCAGTAACCCTTCTCTACTAATTCAAATACCTTCCCCTCTGTATCATAGCAGAAATCCTTAAACTGATAGGAAAAGTTTAAGTGTTGAAAACATGGCTGTGAAAATCAATACTTAATCAAGAAAGAATGTGAAACAGGGAATACAAATGAACCAGGAATTCGTGTTCCAGGAAGGCTTGTGAGGCCTTCAGAATATTCCCCAGAAGGAAGGTGTGGGAGAGCCACAGCATCAGACACAAGTCTTAGCACAGAGAAGGGGCCAGTCTGGAAATAAAGATGGAGTAGATACAGCCTCACCATGCTCTCCAGGGCAAGCTAGCCTAAGAGCAAGGGAAAAGAAGGATGGTTTGTGAGAAGCTTACATAAGAAGTAGATGAACTTGAGGAGGTATATGGTCATGCAATAATTAGAAGTATATTTCATCAATGATTGGAGATTTTTGGTAATTGTTTTTCATCAGATTTTTAATAATATTAGTATTTAAAGTGAATTCAACTGAATCCAGGAGAACTCTTATTTCCACAGAAGTAATACTTCCAAATAATACACTGTTAGCAAAAAAAAAACCCCAAAAAACCAAAAAAAAACCAAAACCAAAAATCACAACAAAAAAACCCCTTTAAGTCAGGATAGGCTTGAGATCCCTAAACCTAAGGTGTTTCTTATCCAGTTAATGGAAGTCCAATGCCAAATGTCAGGCTTAGTGAGGAAGTCTCTCCTGGAGCCATTGCCCATTGCTGTGTGGTAAAGCATGGGGCTGGCCCGAGACACAAGGAAATCTGTATGGCTTAATGTATGTACATTTTTGTACAGAAACCCATCCCATTTTTGTGTGGCTGGAATAGCAGATAAACTATGTCAGTCCAAGGATAAAGTACAATTTACAGATGCTTTTATGAGTAATTTCATAAATGCAACAAATGTAGAGACTTTGAAATTCAGTAAGCACAGATAAACAAAGGTGAAAGACTCAGGACTGTCACAGTAAATGCTAAACAAAAACATGTAAATCAGTATTTAGCCAACCTTACTTTTCCTTTGAGTTTTTATTCCTAGAAAGAATCTCTTGCCAGTTGAACAACTAGGTGGTAGCACATGGAAGTAAATATCATCAAAGACAACAATGAGTCTTAAAAAAGCACAGGAGAAGATGAGTGAGAAGAATATGACCTTTCCTTAGAAGGGTTAGTAAGAAAGACCTGTCTCTGTTCTCATTGCAGAAAGAGCCCGTAGACCCTTGGATATGCTCCAGCTGTGGAAGCACTTTTGCAACTTTTGCTCTGCTGGAGTCTCACCAGTGCATCCATAAAGACCGAGTCCTTCCTACGAGGTTCAGACCACCAAATAAATTGGGACCTGTAAAAGCAAAAAGCAAACTCAAAGGGAAACTGAGAGGAGTGTCATTAGGCAAAAGCATTACTCAATGCTTTGGGACCATTTCCTGTTCCTCTGCTGCAAAGTTCAGCTGTGCCAGCTCAGGAAGCACTTGTGGTGCTCTCGTAAGGTTTATACCTAAATGGAGAAATGGTCGGTCTTCACTGCTGAAGGGAAAAGAAGTGAAGCAGCCAGATAGTTATCCCTGCCGACTCTGTGGGAAGATATTTGATTCCATTGACAAGCTCACAGTCCACACTTATGCGCACAAAGGGGAGCGTCCCTACAAGTGTTCACAGCACGGATGCACAAAAGCCTTCATTTCCAAATATAAACTGCTCAGGTACAGCTCTGAAGGCATTCCTTTTCTGCTGGGTGTGTGTGGGGCAAAAAAAGACATCTTTTTCCTTTGGGGTGTTCTAGTGATAGTTAATCTCTGAGGTCCGGTTTTTATTATTACTGGTTTTGATAGAATTGGAGAAAACTAGTCTCTCTTAATTATGGTGGCTACTCAAAAAGATGATGTTGAGCAGTTTTCATCTACTCTATGGTTTATGATTACAACCTTCCTCCCACCCCCCCTGCAAAATTTAGGCTTTTACTAATAACCTGAGAGGTTGTGGGTGCCTTCCTTTGAGAATTCCAGTGTTTTCAAGTTTTGAAGCTACAAGAGTAAATGTACTAGAATAAATGTGAACACAAGTAACTTTCTTGTATGTGTGTTTTGGTTTGTTTTTCTCTTAGGCACTCAGCCACTCATTCTCCACAGAAATCTCACCAGTGTGGCTACTGTGAAAAGACCTTTCACAGGAAAGACCATCTAAAGAATCACCTTCAGACTCATGACCCCAACAAGATGGCCTTCAAGTGTGAAGAGTGTGGCAAGAAGTACAACACCAAGCTAGGCTATAAGAGACACTTGGCTCTTCATGCTGCCACCAGCGGGGACCTCACGTGTAGGGTGTGTGCCCAAGAGTTTGGTGGTACTGAGGTTCTGTTGGAGCACCTCAAAAGTCATGCAGGGAAACCAACTGGCAACATGAAGGAAAAGAAACACAAGTGTGACCACTGTGAGCGTCACTTCTACACCCGTAAAGATGTGCGGCGTCACATGGTAGTTCACACAGGCTGCAAAGACTTCCTGTGCCAGTTCTGTGCCCAAAGGTTTGGGCGGAAGGACCACTTGACACGCCATACTAGGAAGACTCATCCGCAAGAACTGCTGAAGAGCAGGTTGCAGAATGGTGACTCAGTGGGTGTCCTTGACCAGCTCTTTTCATACAGACTGAAGGAAGATGCCAGCATGCTGTCCCCTCTTCCTGAAAGGGTCCCTGTGCCGAATGGGGTTGTGAATGGTTCAGAAACAGAGGAATACAACTGCTCCCATCTTCATTCCCAGCCAAACTTAGAAACTGCTCTTCCTCTAGAGTCTTCTCCTCACTTGCAAAGGATGGGCTGTGCAGATAGCCTCCCGGCTGTCCCTCCCACACCATGTTCAGCAGCTGTCCCTATCAACCTGAACCTTCATCAGCCTAACAAATACGACCTTAGTTCTACCTCATTTGCTGCAGGATCCCTCAAGAATCTACCGATAAAAGTGGATGTTAAAGGTTACAACGTGCATCTTCTAGAGGACCTGCCATTACCAGAATCTCAGTCTCTTCACAAAATCAGTATGGAAGAAGCTTCCTCAGGGCCTGTAGGGGATACTAATAAGTACCCAGTGCACAAAGAGGCAGAGGCAGCAGCTGAAACTGCAAGCCTGCCTTTCATGGATCTCACTCATGTGATGGGTTTCTGGCAGCTCCCACCAGGTGACAACCAGAACACTATTGGGGACATCACAATGGCATTTGGCTCAGAGGAACCATCACACAGGCTGAATGGCCTCGGCCAACAGCAAGGTCTTCAGCTAGCAACTGGGGGAATGGCCATAAACCAGCTGCATCATCTTCCTCGCTCCTTTCCATCCACTACAAATTCTGTAACACTGCCTCACTTTCACCATGCCTTCAAGTAACTATTACCCTGTGTGGGTTTTTTCCCTTTTTTTTTTTAAAGACTGTGCTTCTTACTTAAATCTGGTAGGACCGGGGTGGTTTTGTTTTTGTTTTATTTTGCAGAAAAACCACCCCAGATGTTTTCAAAGCACGTTATGAACGTGGTAGTTAAATTCAGGATGTTAATAAACAAGAAGCTCTATTTTTCATACTATTAGTTTTTTAGTGTATGACAACAGTAGAACTAACATATTTCCCTCAGCTCCCTCTATATTTTTGTTTCTTTTCATGCAAACAACTGAATAACTATCTTCAATGACAGCAAAGTATTGTAACAGGCACAATAAAACTGGCTGCTGCAATAGGAGAAATATGGTTAGGGTGAATGGGAAGAGGGGGGGAAAATCACAAAGAAATCAATTTAATGAGCCATAAATTACAGCAAATTTGTACACATGGCAAATGTAACAAAGGATTTATCAATATCAGGTTTCTGTTAAGCACTTAATTAATGAACTTTAATAATGCTTAATTTAAATCAGAATCATTCCAAGAGTAAATTTTGAATCCTTCTTCCACTTGCTTCGATGAAGATCATCACTGTTATGATTATGTTAAACTAGATTTTGTTTTCTTCTGGGCAGTTCAGTTGTGTGCCTCTGCTGCCTTTTTCCTAGGGCTGGAAATAACTACCACTTCTGAACGACTGTGTAAGAACTGCTGTCTTGGATACATGCAGTTCTCAGAATGGGAAGTGAATTGTTTCAAATTAGAGCAAAATATAATTTTCATTTAGAGCTGGATCTGTCAAGACATCAGACACTTCTCTCTTCCTCTCTCTAGTAAAGCACTTGAGCATTTGCTTAAATTTAAGCTTATGGTATCCTGGGGTCAACAGCTTGATTAATTTAACACTTAATAAAAAATAATGCATCTTACCTAAGGGGCCTTTATTCATCTTTTGTTGATAAAAATGGCCACTGTTTAGTCTGGGAAATGATTAATAATTGTAACTATCAGAAAATACGGGCTTCCACAGAAATCCAACCCTGGCCCAGGGGAGCCTGTGCCCAGGGGGCCCCCTGTGGAGCCAGGGACAGGTCCATGGCCAGAGGGGCTGTGGTGGTGACCTGACACTGGGCTGTGTTCAAAACCAGGTTCTGAACCTGCCTTACAAGTGTCAGCTGAAATTAGCAGGTGTGATAATGGTTGAGGCTGTTTTACTCACAGAGTTCTGCTCAGAAACACTGGGACTGCTGCAGTTGGACTCCAGCCTTTGTTTCTTGCAGACTAGAACCATGGGGACTTCTGTTTGTTTCCTGGGGTAAATTGTCCATGAACAGTTTCTGTGGATAATGTGTTGGTGTGACAGTCCTATCATCTGATGAATGAACAAGCAGAAATTGTAAAAATCACATTTTCCAGATGACACTATTAAACAAAGAAACAAATTCTTTACAATTTAATGTTTGCCTAACCCCTAGTTACAAAAAAATAATCATGGTTTCAGTAGATGGCACAGTTACTAATGGATTCTGTTTTATTTAAAACAGACGTAGAATTTCTGAATCTGAGTAAATTCTCAAGCACCAGGAACTACTCTTCCATTAAATCCAAAGAGAGTCCATAGTACCCAATGGTCTTTATTAATATAACATGGAGCAAGCATATTCTCTTCTCTCTTGTTAATCACAGGACTATTTCTGGAGAGCTTCAAATAAAAAATAATTTTTAAATGATTGCTGTTTTGCTGTTACTGAGCTATGGATCATTGTAGTTGTACAATGTCATTGAATATTCTCACAAGTTGATTGGTACTTGGATTAAGGATTGTCTTATTGCAGTTCATGAGAGACTGTGTTCTGCAGATGCAGTGCTGAGAGGTATTTTTTGTTAGGAAAATTTTTGGTGTAAGACAAACCAAAAGGAATTTTAAGGTCATTCCTGTAATGACAACAGCAGGAGGGGAACAGGTACTGCACCGTCATGTCCAGTGAGTAGTTATTTAAATTACAAGTTCCAGAATAGGGAAAAGGTTGCAAATAGTGTTATATGCACATTCTACAGCTAGACTTTTATTTTCATCTGGACTTGGTAAGGTGTGTGTGTGTATATCCATTTAACTGTATTTTTTTCCTTATTAGCACAAATTGTATTCACTTGGCTTCAAGCAAGCTTATGTACTTGTTAAAAAAACCCAAAAAAACTAAACTACAAAAAATTCTTTGCTACAAAAAAAAAATTTGTATGCCTAATTATACGCATTTTGTCATTTTGGTTTGTGCTTTTGTAAGAGGTGTCAGTAATTACTGAAATACTTGTCCTTGAATTTAAATGTGATGTTAAGAAGCAAACATCATGCAGACACTGAGCACATTCTTTCAGCTGCTCTTTCAGCCCCTGGAGCAGGGTACCTGAGCAGAGGTGCCGCTGCCTGATCTCAGCCTCTTCCAAAATACGGAAAAATGATAAGCATTTCTCACCAATGCATATGTAACTACAGGTTAAAGACCGTCTCATTCAAATAAAAAAAAAAATAACTACTTTTGATGCATTTTAAAATACTTTAAAAGTGCACAGCGATGATGTCTGCAAGTAAAGCACAGAAGCAAACCTTAAATGTGCAATGCTGCTTAAACCTATCAGCCCATTCAATTTTCTTTTTCCAGATTCTTGACAACATCAATGTAGCAAAAGCTGATGATGTCCTATGACAAAGGCAAGGTATTTCAAAAAGTTATGCTGTCAAAAAAAATGGTTTTGTTTTAAAATTTTTGCAGCTGAAGAGACATGAGAGTCATCTCGAGTCATCTAATACTATGAGTGGGACTGGACTTTGTGAACGTGTTTTTTAGGGAGACCTCTGTGAGCATTTCTCAGAGGCCATCAGTAGCTGAGGCTCAAGCTCCAGGACATCTCTCTGGTGGCACTGCCTTTGGCTCATGTTGGAACTTTCCATTTTCTTAGTCAATGGGTTGCTGTTAGTTTCAGAGAGTTTTTCATAGCCAGTCCGAACTGGGATGGTACATTGGTACATTCCATGTATTAATGATTGGTTCATTTCTAGTGGAATGTTTAAAATGCTTTTTCTCAATACACCATTCTTGCCCCCTTTTTTTTTTTTTTTTTTTTTTTGGTAAGATATTGGAAACTCAGCTGTGATATCCTACACTTCTATACACAGACAGAAAATAATGACACACACAACAACAAATACAGTAAAACTTACTCAAAATTTGAGGATTCATTTATTTGGTTGTTAAAGGAGGCAACTGTGCTAACATCATACAGTATAGTTGGAATGGGTTAGGGGCTTTTCCCCTCTTCCTGGACTGAAAGAAAGGCTAAGCACCACTGCTTTAGTATATTGGGGCTAGTGTCGTGGTTGCTTTTTCTAGCTCTAGGAGTTACAATTGCCTCACTCTCATCCTTTCTGTATCCATCTAATCACTATTAGCTAGAGTCTAAGTAGTTTAATTAAACTCTTTAAAATATGGTGTTTATTACTGCTGTGTCCAACTACTTTTCATCTTCATTTACTTAATGAGCATTTAATCGGTAAGAAAATTCCTCGTGGATTTTATTTGAAAGCCTTAAGGAAAATTATTGGGCTAAAAAGCCCCTACTTGTTGCATCACTGAAAGTTTATGCAAGGTGATCCAAGGCTGACAGAGGATCAAGTGACCAAAAAAATAAGGTATATACCTCCACAATATTTCTGTCTTGATCAAATTTTAAAAGCAATTAAGTTTTAAGTTTTAGTCTGAACTCAAAGTGCTTTGAAGAGATGCACAGCATACGTGGCTATTTATCATGTATCAATCACTATCATTTATTGTTTACTGGAAGATTCTATTAAATATTCACATGAAGTTCCACGATGTTCAATTGTCTTGTTCAATATATCAAAGCATTAGGGGAAAGAAAAAGAAAATCACATGGTACTGTATCTTCCTACATTTTGTTAAAACTGCTGAATGAACCACTGGTAACGTCCACCCCTCTAGGCAATCATTTAATTAAATCTTGGCAGTGGATACAAATAATCCCACAACTTAAAAAAGGATAGCATAACAAGATTTGTAGCCTAGAGAGAAAAATCCCCAATCAAACCTGAGCCAATGAATTGGAGTTTGCTAATTCTATTGGTAGCTGTAGCATTTCAGGGGGAAGTGATGCTGAAAAATTGTGTTGCTTAAGATCTTTCATAATGTGTCAGAAGAAAGCCTTAACACATCCTTGCCGACCAGTCACTCTTATCTTCTCTTGTCTGTTTGTGGTCTAAAAGCAGCAACAAGCCATATACCTGCTATTTCTTGTTATAGAAAGAGCTTTTATATTTTGCTCTATTTTCTCTAAGAAGATTACACCTGTATTTGTGGGAAGGTGATGGAGCAGCTCATCCTGGAAACCAATTCCAGGCACATTAAGGATGAGACCATTTATTTGCACCACTCAAAGCCAGTTTCTCACATCTGCTTTCTCAGCTAAAAAATGCTCTTGGGTAGCACTGAAACTGATTTCTCACCTGACCGAAGTGCTCCGTAAATCACCTGTCAAAGCTCAAGTTTTACAGAAAATGCAGCTGCAGTTGTCAACCCCCAGCACCTGCAAGCTCACCTAGACCAGTCTTTTTCACAGTTCCACTCTCCTCTATTTTAGATGCGTGTGGATGTCTGTCCCAGGGACCCACTGGGGGCAATGGCTATCCCAAGCCTCTGCAAACTGACTGCAACTGCAACCCCAGTGATACCTGGACTTGCCAGTATCCCTAGGGAAAGGAGGTGTCAAGCCTGACAAGCCCCGGGTTTCGGAATTCAGTGGCTAAACCTTGAGAATGGTGATGGTATCAATAAATCCCTGATGGTGGTCTGGAAGGCCCTGTGTGATAACCACAGGAGTTATTATGCTGTTATCATAGCCCCAGGTAATACAGATGACACCTCTGGGTACTGTCAGCAGTTTTCCTGTGGCTGGGAAAGTCAAGGGGGTGGGCTGATAATGAGAGAGCTGATAATGGCACTGTGAACTGGTAACTGCCCATTGCAGTCTTCCCCACAGCTGAAGGATCCAGCCACTGACCAGCAGCAACTAAGGACCGTAAAACTGCACACAGAAGAACCCTGCAACAACTTTGACTGTGAGTCTGTGCAACTGACTGTTTTGTGCACGTTCCTTTTCTTCCTATGCCAAGAACCCTCACAAGCTTCTCTCCCAGGCTCAAAATAGCTTGCCATCATCCTTGGCCACATTTCCTGCTAAGAACTCATGTTGTGCAGTTGTATACATTTCAGAAAGGTGCAAGATGCTGAGCATCTGAGCCATCCTCTTGAGCAACAGCACCACAACCACCTTTAACAGGGGCTGGAAGGGTTACTTGCTGCTCTGACATGGCTTGGCATGTCCAGAGATGGGGACCCCACTGTCTGCCTGGTCTGGGGAGCAGGAGGACCAAACATCATGGTCTGGGAAACAAAACGTTGAGGAGAAGGAAGAACCTTCACACTGTCATCCTGACATATTTGGTACTGAAATGAATGATGGCATCTTCCACACTTGGACAATGGAAGCACGTTGTAAGTGAACAAGATCTGCTGGAGAGGGTTGCACTGTGTAGCAAATCCTCTTGAGATGTCTGTTACAGCAGAGCACAGTCACTGCCTACTTGGGATGGGGCTGTTCCAAATCAAAGAACATTCAACACCAAAATTAGTATTCTCAGCAGCCTATACTGGGCCCTGAGGATCTCTGAAACAGGTTTCAGTGAAACTAATTGCTTCAATTAATACAAAGGAGCTCATACTGCAAACACTGAAACAGGATATTCTATACCACAAAAGCAAACAAGTTCTTTTTACATTTGTTCTTTTTACATATTGAAATAATAATAATTTCTTACCCAGACTTTCCTGAAGAATTTTTTGCAGCAGATAGACCCATAGATTTTCCTGTTTTCTTCAGTGTTTCTGAAGAGGTCTCTGCAGATCATTATTTTTGAAATTTAGTTGCCATAAAACATGATAATCTACATAAATTCCCAAACCCCAGAAATGTAGGGACCAAGGATACTGATACAAGGAGTGGTATGTATTATCATTCAGAGGTTATACTATGAATAACCTTTAAAATAACTTTATAAAAATCTTCTAAATATACACTGATACAGGTCATGATTACGAGTAGCAATGGGTCCTGGAAAACATATTATGTGGCATCCTGCTTATCCCTGTTTTAGGGAAGTGGTGATGTTAATTTTAAGGCTGAATCAACAAGGGCATTTGGAACAAACAACACAAATCTTCGTACCTCATCTAAAAGGACTTAAGGTAAAAAGGATGGGATAAATCTCAAAATTGAAGATTAAAGGTTATGGAATTCTTTACAGGCAAAAAGAACCTCAAAGCCAGACTGTATATTTTAGGTCTATATAGATACTTCCGTTTGAGGACCTCTAACTGAAAATGCATTTGGATCCCTCCTGAAATGAAAACCTCTGTGCATACTGTGCACAAAATGGATCAAGACAATGACGAGGAAAGCCATTCACTATCAACAACATCCACTTGGATATTTTTGTCCTTTCTCATTTATAGCAAGTGTTGTGTGGAAATGAGTTTAGGTTTTCACATCAGGACTTGCAAAAAAAGGCCAGCAAAAAAGGTCAAACTTTACAATTCTACATTATTCTATCAGAAAACTGGATTCCAAAGGCTAGGATCTGCTTTAAAAGTGCCTCCCCCTCCTCAAATACCTCAGGGTTTGTTATAAGAAAAACATAATTATGACTAAATTAACTCTTTGCCTGGGTTATGTTTTTCTTTTTGTACTCTCTCCAGAAGTGATAACACAGCAGGTGTTAATGTTGGAGTTTTTCTCTCAGTCAATGGTTGCTTGTCCTAGTAAAAAAAGATGCACAGTCTTCACTCAACTCTAGCAAGGAGCTTATAGACCCTAGTGAAAACTCTCCAAATTGCTGTTGAAGTGGTGCTAGGAAGGAACAGGCCATAGGTCCACCCTCTCACATTTGCAAGCCATTTTCCCTGCTCCAAATAGGTGAAAGAATAGTTAGATTTTTCAGCATCTTAACAAAAAAGACAAAAAAATCCCTCCAAACCAGCAGTACTCTCCTAAAGGGACTGTTTATATTATTCTCTTTTCTGTAACAAAACAGGATCCCACTTCAAGACACTGATGATTTGCTCTACTTTTCTGATTCCCCACGGGACTTTGGCCTTGTGTCTAGTGACCAGGGAATAGCAAACCTTCCAACAGCAGGGAGCCCTAAAGGACAGGAAGACTTTTCTCAATGCATTGCAAAAGTTGCCAGGTTTCTGATTCTCTACAGAGAATATTCCTATATTTCAGCTGTTACTCTGGAATATAACTGTAGAAGAGTCTGAAGAAGTTGTTATCCCAAGTTTTTTGCACTGTGGTATTCTGTCACTTCTTTAATCAGAAAAAGGGCTCCAGTTATGGGCAACTCCCAGCTGATATTCAGCATGTCTCTTGTTATAACAGTTTATCAACTTCCCTGGAATTTCAAGTCTTGTATTAGTATAGTGTCATGAGTTCTTCACCTTATTAAGCCATAAAATAAACTGGATGACAGTCACAGTAGCTTTAGTTATGGGGCCCATATTTAGATAAGGGCTTGCAAATGGCAGAAATACAGCCACAACCACGTGCCACCCAAACCAGGGAAAACTGGACCACGTGGTGCTGTCCAACAAGGCTTCTATACACAAGAACTTAGGTCACCAAAGAACTGCTATTCCTCTTTCCTCTCAATGCCCTCTTGCCCAACGTTGGGTGCCAAAAATCTGTCTTGGTTTAGATAGACAGGTATCTGCCAGGGAGGGTTGGACTCTCCCTTAAAATGTAAGCCCTTCCCTCCCTTTTCTAAATTATCATAAATTTGCAATTAAAAGGCTGTCAGGCAAAGATTTTGGGAATAGGTATAGCAGTTCTTTACTAGGGATATAAAAATACAGATGTTGTAGTACAGAAGAATAAGCAGACAAATAAACAAACAAGAAATCCTAGAAAACCCTGACAGAGTCAGAAATACAACCTGACACCCTGTTGGTCAGGGTGTTGGAAGCAGTCCAAAGTAAGCCCTCCTGAAGTGGCAGGTGTGGTTCTGTTGTAGTAGAGATGGTCCCGTTGAAGAAAAAAGGGTCCAGTAATGGTGAGATGGGTCCGGTCTTCTTCCAGGGATCCGGTGGAAAAACTGGATACTTAGTGGGACTGTGGGTCCTTTTTATCTTGGTTAAGATGGTTTGGCTCCTCCTCCCTGTGTGGAGCAGCTTACAATAGTGCAGTGTAATGTGTAATGTCATTGATGAGCTCTTAATGGTCCATTAGCAGAAGACATTCCCATGGAAGTAGTGAAACAATGAAGAGAGGTAAGTAGCATTCCACTATCTGATAACTGGCACTGACCCATTTGGGCAAAGATAAGCAATTCTGCTCCACCCAGATGGAATAGAATAATATGCTCTTTACAAAATCCATGACATATAGGCCTTTACTGACCACGAACTCCAGTTTAGCAAATCTGCTTCCAGGACAAGACAAGTGTGACTGTGTTTGCTTACCAAAGCCTGTCTCATGGAGTTTGCAGCACAGCAGACAGCTTTTTCTTCACAAAACTCCATGTCCCTCTGTTGTGGAGCCTCAGTGAACCCTTGAGAGCAGCACGGATGTTGAATATAGTCTGACAGTAAGAAAGGAACAGCTTGTGTCACAGTTTATACACTACAGGAGAAGAATTCCCTTGCTTTACTGGAGCACTCAAGATGCCTGGCCAACACCTGGTTCAACACCTGGCCCCACCAGCTGGTGTCCATGATGAATTTCCATCAGCTTCCATAGTACAAACTTAGCAGAACTACAAAATCTTCCTCTAGAAAAACACTTGGGACACTAAAATGCATGCCTATGGTATTAACCCAGCAAACAGCAATTGCTTTCAGGAATAAATCCTGAGGATTAAGAAAAGCAGATTTTCTTATCTCTGTCCTAGTCCTACCCATTCCCAACCTCACAATTAACTAGTCTGAGCAGAGCTCCTTGAGAAGCACGTGAAAATCCAGGCCTCTGGCTGCAGGGAGTGTCTGAGCCTGGTGTTAAGTGCTGGAGGATAGTGGGAAAGACACCTGCATGCACTGTGAACAGCTGGATGATCTGCTCAGCCTGGTGGCATAGCTTCAAGAGGAGGTGGGGAGGCTGAGAAGTATCATAGAGTGCAAAAGAGAAGTAGACTTGTAGAATCGCACCCTTTTATCCCTGAGAGAAATGCAGCAAATGGAAGATCAGCAAGAGTCTGAGGAGCTCCGGCTCTCTTGCCATCAAGCTGAAGAAGGAGACTTAAAATCAGGGAAATGGAAACAGGTCCCTGCTCAGGGAGGCAGAAGAATCCCCTGCTGGCTTCCCTTGCCTTCCCAGGGACCCTTAAAGAATAGGTGTGAAGCCTTGGATCTTGAGGGTCAGGCAGATAACAGTGGAGAAGTTCTGTCTGGGAAGTGTCCCAGGTCAGTGTAGTCAACCTCTGCTTGACTACCTCTACAGCTACAGGTAACAAAAGAAGGGTGTTTGTTGTGGGTGCCTTGCTTTTGAGGGGAACTGAGTGTCCTATATGTCAGCCAGACTCACACCAAGGGGAAGTCTGCTCCTTGCTGGAGCCTGGGTAAGGGGTGTTACCAGGAGACTCCCTGGCCTAATTCAGCACACTGATTATTATACACTAGTGATCTTCCAGGTGGGCAGTGACGAGGACATTTGGTCATAGGTTGGAATCAATGAACTCAGAGATTTTTTCCAATGTAATTGATTCTGTGATTTAGCAAAACACTGCTGAAGCAGTTGTGCCCTGTCGGCTGAGGCATGTCCAAGAGCCAGGCTTCTGGGTGTGAAGCAGCATTGTGGAGAATATGCAGTGGTGCTTACTAAAATCTTTTTTGACAGTATTACTATCCAGATTTTGCTAAAAGCTCTTCAGCAACCGTTATGGCAGGTACAGTCCAACTCATTGCAATGAAACATCTGTGTTCAGGGTCAACGCAGTCACATTCAGCCATCACACTGCCCTTGATGTTCCCAGACCGTTCCTCCGTGTCCAGTGCCTTTTACAAATACAGCCCAAGTGCCTTTATCTCAATACTAAAGATCCAGCATGTTTACAAATTATTTCTCTCAGTGCCAGTACAGAAAAGATGGCCCAAGCAGCCACCAAATGCCTGCTCCAGACCAGTAGCATGGGCAAAATGGTTCTGAGCACAGGGAAGGGAGGATGAGACAGGGCAGATACCTGGCTTCAGGGGTGCAGCAGGGACACCTGGAACTTCAGGGGGGAAAGGGGAGTTTTGGGCTCTGTTTGGAGGAGGATGAGACAAAAACGCAATCTTTCTCTCCTTCCCACAATCCATGTACTTTCTCACCAGTCCTGTAGTACAGGATATACAGTTCTGCAGTATACAACATACATTCTCACTAGGGCACTCAGGAATTCATCCTTCCTAAAAAGCAATTCTTCAATTCCTTTCTCCACAACTACCACTGCTCTTGCACAACATGGTTTCCTCCAAGAGGGAGAAAGAAAGGGAGGGTCTGCTCTTAGAGTTGGTAAAGTAAGACCAGAAATAACACAGTCATTAAAGAACTCAGCAGTGGAAATTCAGAGAGGAGCTTGACCCCAGTCAAGGAAGGAAGATGTGTCCTGCTGCTTATATTGCATTGCTGTCATCTAGGAGAGGAGAGAGGCAGCTGCTCTTGCTATCAGTCATGAACCCCAGCTCTGGAAGCAAGCCCAAAGAGTCCCCCTTCTCCCTTCTGCTCCCTGCCTTCCTAATGCAGGCAGGACTCCACTGAGACCCTTGTCAAGACTGCTCCCACATTTTATAAATCACTATCATGAGATATTGTCTGTGTGTGTGTCTTTTTGGATCTTTAACTTTTAAGACAGGGAGCTCTGTGCAGAGGCTGAACAGAGTATTAAGTAGTAAACCAGACCTGTCCTTTTCTAAATGCCTTTCCCTGTCTGCAAAGCTGGGTGGAGAAGGGGACAGTGGAAAAGCCAGCAGGGGGGAAGCCTGTGTACACTACTTGTTTTGAGGGGAGAGAGGATGTATTTCCCTCTGTTATAGGATAGTACAGCTATCCTGACTCTCCTCCTGAAGGGTTAATATCAGACCCCAGACTTGCTGCCTTTAAGTTTAAAATGTATGGTCAGTTTTGTCTTCCTCCCCACCGCCTCTGCCTTGCATTCCTACTCAATTCAAGCCAAAAAACAGAGCTGAAAATTAAAATCTATGGAGGGAATTAATGTTCACATTCTGTTGTGCCAGGGGTGCAAAACTGAATCCCATCTGTGGTTAATAAGATGTCACTGTGTTATTAAGGACCAGTACAAGAACTGCAATGAGAAAGTGGACAACAAATCTGGATTGGTGCTTGGTGGGGGAGAAGGTGGAAGAGAATGGCCCTCCTTCACAGCTTTTGTGACCTGCTTGGCTGATTGAATAGTATTAAGAAAATACTCATAATGCTGCTACCAGTTAGATTTCTTCCCTGGCTGCTTCTGTAATGGAAATAAGAGAAGACACAAACTGCACTCCCCTCTCACAAGAGACAGAAATATCTTAGAGCAAGGGTTTTCTTTTTTTTTCCTTTTTTTTTTTTTCCTTTTTTTTGGGGGGGGAAAGAAAAAACATTACAAACAAAAGAAATTTGCTTTTTTTGAAAGGCACAAGAAAGCTGATTCAGCCCTTCACTGTCTATTGACAGCACCAGAAGAAGGATAAAATACCAATGGATTCCAACAAAATGCCATGGTCATTGAAGAGCTAAGAGCACTTAGGAAGAATTAGAAAAGACACCTTCCCTTCCCCACTTGTCACATTCTTTTAACTTTAAACCTTTGTGCACTTCTGTTTCTTTCCACAACTGACTTTAAAGGACATTCTACAACAGCAGTCGACCAAATCAGTAGTGAATTGGCATCTCTTGATAAAATAATATCCATGCACATCCATGTGTACTCACCTCTTCCCCAGCAAAATAACTTGTTCCAGTAAGAGCTTAAGCATTGTTTCCTCCACCTGTAAATAAGTTCAGCTCAAATACATTTTAAAACCCTGCAGTACAATGGCAGTGAATCTTTGCAATTTCATCTGTGAAAGGCCAGCTCTGAGGTTCAACCTTGAGCATTCATGCACCAACTATCTTGACTCATGCTCTCTGTCAGATTTAGGTGAAGAGAAATCTATTAGAGATTCACATTGTCTTTAAAACATATATTTGAACATTTACTCGAAGAGCAGAGACACTTATGTGCCCAGGGGAGGCATGACATCTACTGATTCGGCTTCTCAACAGAGAAATATTCTCAAACACTAGCAGCACAGGGAGGGGGAAGAAAGAATTTGGCACCCAGTCAAGCACATATGTAAGACTCATCCACAACATCCAGGCTTTGTCCTTGGAGGAAACAATAGTGTTACTGGATGAAAGACTTCATATGGAGATAACACGCACACTTTCAGTTTTAACTATACCATTTGCAGGGGCTGCTCATTCACAGTGGTGATTTGTCTTGCCCGCATAGTCTCTGTCTCAAGATGCTGAAGGGCTTGCGCTCCCTGTTGAAGGCTTTCTTGGAAGACTGGATCAGCTGGGATGCAAAGAAAAACCATTTATGGGTTGGAATGATGCTTGTTTAATGATGCTTTCTTACCCAGGCTTTAAAATTATATTCAGGAGCAGGGAGCTGCAGCAGTATTTATTTTGGGTTCAGTTTAACTCCTGAAGGACTTCATCAAAACTTTAAAAAGCTGTCTAAGTCCAACTGGGGTTCAACACAAATAAGAAATAGAAGCCATTTCCAGTTTGTTCTGCTCAGGGATGGGCTGGAGAGCAGTCCAAATAATGACATGCAGAGAAGAACAGATTGGGTCTGTGAACAGGAGCTGTCCCATTGGGCTCCCCCCCACACACACCTGGTTCTCTTTCTTTCTTAGTTGAAAGGGACAACAGTCTGATCCTGTTCAAGGGGTCAACATTTTCATTATTAGTTCTCTGAGTTCAGATGTATTTAGATTGGGGTCTCCCCTGACGAACAGCAGTCCTGCCCATCCCACCAACACCATTGGAAGAGCCACAGCCCCAGGTTGAATGGGAGCAGCTGCTTACCAGCATCCATAACCTGACAACACAGAGGGAAAACTAGGGATAGCACCTGCAGCTGGAAGCACAGGTGCCAAATTTGTGGAAGAGCCATGCCTCACAATAAAAGAGGTTGTAAAGTTCAGAAGTGTCTCATATTTTACCATCAGTCTCACTCTTCTGCAACGGGATGGGCAATGCCCTTTGTGAGGAACAGCATGGAAGCAAGGATCAAACTAAAGCCTCTTTCCTGCACTGTGAATTACATGAGTGTATCCACAGCTGGTAAATTAAAGACCCTGTTCCTATCTTATTTTGCTTACTCCCCTTTTCTAGTTCTCAGTTTTTCTCTTGATCTTCTTAATAATTTCTCTATGCTGTCCACTCTCTTTCCATTGGGATTAAGCAGATACCTAAGCAAGGCATTTTGGTTACAGCTCAGCTGGACTAAAATGCAGCTCATTCTACTAAAACACACACTTCTAAATCCTCATTTCCCTTTGAACCTTCTGCTTACATGATTCAGGTCCTTACCTCCTGTTTCTAGACATTCTTAACAGCAAACTTGAGAGGAATACTCCTCTGCAGTACCGGAAGAGCAGCAGATACCTTGCGCCTTGCTCGCTGAGGAGCAAACTAGTCCTGCACCACCAGGGCACAGAGAGCCATTGTAGGACTTGGATCTCATGCTAGTCACAGTGACACAAAACTTCTCACCTCTCTCATAGCACAGAGCTCTCTCTTTTCAAACTATTTTGCTAGATAAAACCATTGAATCTTGAGATACCAAACATGGAACTACTAATGCAAAGTAATTGTACTTTTGTCTTGGTTCTTGCAGTCACTCTGATTTCAGAGTATTTTTGTTTTGTTTTGTTTGGGTTTTTTCCTTGCCAAATCAGGTTTTAGCACTATTGCAGGGCTGATCTGATCGACCACAGAGACACAGGATCAGTAACAAACTAAGGAGCAGAGGGGCACATGTAGAACCCCATCCCTTGCAGAAGAACCTTGCATTTGAGTTGTGCCAGGCAAACTGTGCAGCCATGCATTCAGTTTGTAATCCAGGGATCAGGAAGGTCAAGGGGAATCTATTCATTCACTTCAGCAGGCTTTGGAACAGAGCCTGGTGCCCACATTATGCTGTCAAAAGGACTACTTATCAGATGGTTTATTAGTCTATTTTTTCCAAGAAGACACAAATAACAAATTCAGCCTAAAAACCTGGAACAAAAAAGGGAGCTGTGAGTTAGTAATCTATGCCTCACCAAGAGAAAATACATTATTTTAAATTCAGCGTAAAGTAAACATGGGTTTGGACAAGCAGGTAAATTAAGACAGTGCAAGACTGAAGATGAATTCACAGTGTGTCTGTGCACAATAAATTCTCTAATCAAGTTCACTGAGTTCACTAATGAAAGCAGTTACTTGCTGTTTTAAACTTGTTCAACCCACTCCTCTACCAGCAGTCACCTCCTCCTTCCCCAGTGCTCATTACCCATTTCAGCTAAATGCACTCAAATTCCCATTAAAAAGAAGGGGGTTTTCCCACAAAAGATGCAAAGTGTTTTCCACGGGCTGTAGAAAGAGCCAGACCTTGACTTCAGGCAGCTGTGCAAAATGCAAAGCATGCAAGTCTCGGTTACACAGCACAGGATGTCATGGCTGTGGCACTTGGACAGGCCTCTTCCTGGAACAGTACTTCATTGTCAGAAAGGGACATCTCCATAGAATTACCGAATATCCCAAACTGGAAAGGACCCAAGAATTATCAAATCCAACTCTCCCGTTGCATACCAGGGTTCCCTTTAGCAGAACTCCCTCCTGATTTATCCTGTTCCAACAAAGCACAGGCTCTCCTTTGCTGTGACAGGCAGCATTCTGTTTTCCACATGACCGCCTAGGTATGTGCTTTCACAGTGACATCACAGTTGGCTGAGGAGATGGTGGAACAATACTGAAGTTCATCACTGCCTCAATTCAGGGCAGGTGACCTGCACCCACCCAGATTTATGGTTTGGATGTCAGCAGGAGCTAGTGATACCCAGTAATGGCTTAGGTAGAAAGTGTCAAGCAAAGTAGGGCATGATCTTCATTATTACAGTGGAAAGTTTCCATGATAGGCCAAACAGCATTCCAAGATGATCTTACTTTGTAGATGTTAAATTTGTTGAGATTTGCATTTAAATCACCTTTTTTCTCTTGGAAAAAATGGGTGTTTAAGTTACATGGAAAAAGTTTCAGGCTCTTTTAACTCCAAAGACAATCACACTCTCATTTTAGAGCAGGGACATGACTTCTATTAAACAAAAACGGCCTTTAGAAAACTTCAGGAAAAAGGGAGTCCTTTCCATTTGATTTGTAACCTACAGAGGTACTTCATGAAATTAACTTTGGTAAGGATTTCTCATTTAAGTGTTCCTTACCTTCGCTTGCTAAAACAAAAGAAATCCTTGTTTTGCTAAGCAGATGAATGACTGCTTTTGTTTCTTACCTTTTCCTTGAGATTTTACCACACTCCAAAACACAGTAAAGGTTACTGCAGTGTTTCACTGATTACAAGTACAGAGGAACAAAGCAATTCTGTCATCTTTGACTCCTTTCCTATTGCCTCTGTTTAAATGTCTTTCCTCTTTTGTTTCCAAGCAACAGCTGTGTCTGTCCTTGGTCCAGACTACACTCTTCCTTCCAAGTGCCTTCCTCTGCCTCCTCACCTCTTTACTCTGTTCTCATCCCCTCACGATTTTTTTTTCTTTTGTTTTTGTTTTTCCTTTAAAGGACTTTAGGTATAAGCACAGTACCACTGAATCAATAATGAGAAATCTAGAAAAGAACATGTGCACTGGCTTTAGTAAAAGATTGTCCTTTTTGGTAAACCACTAAATCATATTCCATCCCAAAGCACTGAACAGCATGTTACTTACTTGTTCCATTGAACTTATTTCCTGGTATCTGACTCATCTCAACAGAATTGCTTCTCAGATTTCCTTTTCTGTTTTGTAGTCAGGAGTCATGAGTACTGGATGGTCAGTACTCCAGTTACCATGGAATCAGTGACTACACAATTAGCAATTATGACACGGGCAGACCCTGCTTAAGCTTGTTAAACACAAGGAAACTAGTACAGGTATCAGCTAAAGGAAAACACTGAAACTTTTTCTAGCCTTACAGATTATTTCTATTGATTCAGTTAACAGACAATTCTAGAAGAGAAAGTTTAATCTAGATGTGTATACTGTATTGATACTTTAGCTTTCTGAAAAGTGATCAAGACTTGGAGATTCAAATGTCTCGATTCCCATCTCCAAAATGATGTTACTTTACCAATTAAAATATATTATAAAAGCCTTCTTCCAACAAAAACAAGTATTCTGAATTGTTTCTGTACATTAAAAGACTTTGTCTGTCCCTGTTATCTTGTCTCCATCTAGTTTTCACAAAACTATTGAGGGAATGTTGAAGATGCTTTGAATCCACCAGCAGTCAAGCCACTTCACGGATGTGTTGGTTACCACGTCCCTTCCAGTAAAAAGGTTAACTTTTCACATAAAGGCAGAAGATTGCTCTGTCTGTAACATACAGAAGGAAACTTGAGGGGTTTTTATGAATACAGAAGGATTCAGGACTGACTACAAATCCTATTCATTTAATTCATGTTATAGACTGGTCACTATCAAAATAATTCATGTTCACAGTATAAACATTTAAGTTCACCCCAAACCTAGAGATTTTGGCCCTCAGCTAATCTTTAGGAAGTTTTTACAACAATAGTAGTGGGTAAAAATTTTGTATTCCAATTAAACCAAATTTTACACAAGACCTGAGGAAGAGTATTCCAGAAACACCAGGACAGTGACTAAGTGCAACACACACTATTTATCCAAGTATCTGCTGTTTGTTTGCCATCCTACTTAGACTGACTTCAGCAAAGCCAACTCCAATGGCAACACTAAGGGTCGCTGAGTACTGTAACTGCAACACTCCTTGTGACAGATTTCATTTGCCAGGAAATGTAAAATTCACATTAGATAACAGGGACGTCTAGCTACACAACAGCTTTTCAGACACCTTTGTTTACAAAAGGCTTCCATCATAGTACCAAAACAATAAATAACCTACCCAAAAAAAGAACCAAGGAGGAGTGGGTGTAAACGCCTTGACTAAAAAAACTGTATCATAGCAAGGAAATATATTCAACCATCAGTATAAAAGAGAAAAGACATAAATGAAAATGCTGGTTTTTAAACTGAAATAATTTAATAGAAGAATCTAATCAGATCAAATCTGTAGGATTCTGTCGATTTGTTGAATACATTCAACAAATATATATATAACTGTTCAGTGATAACTTGTAAGAAAAATATTTGTAATTTTAATACATTTCTATTGTAATGAAACTTGGCAGCAATTGCCATGTCACTCATGACAGTATAGACATCACCAATACATTATTTATACAGAATTCTGTTTCAGAAAAAATGACAAGTTGCTGGGTCTTGTTACAGTGGGATTTGAACAACTCCCTTTGAGCAGGACTGGCAAAGGTGTGAGTTGGCAGTTCCCTTCTCAATACAAATGAAAACCTAGGGAAGTTTCCACAGGAAGTTTCTCAGTTTCATCAGGACAGCTTCAGACCTTGCACGTTTTGTTTCAGATTGAGCAGCTCTTTCTCTTGTCTTGTTTTCTCCTGTTTGAAGGCCAGCTTGTTGGCTTTCTTCTCCATTCTGCGTTCCTGCATGTAGCAATAATGAGAAATTTACAAAATAGGAATTAACATGCAAAATCAAACCATTCTAATTAACTCTTCTAAATCATGAAAACAAGAGCAATCTGAACAATAGTATTATTTATAGCACCAATCATTAGTAGTCAAATTAGTATGTGTACCAAGAGGATAAACACTTTGGTTAGTTGAAGCTTCTAATACGCTGACAATTTCTGCTCCTAAATAAGACAGCTAGGATTTCAATAGGCCAATTAGGATTTTCCACATTTCTTTCAGACACTTTTCACTCTGTGTGATCTGAGATATTGTAACTACTTCCTTTGCTACTCTAGATTGCAAGGAAATCTGATGTTCCTTCAGAAGTTGTATCTGCAGTAGTGGCCATAGTAACAGACCCCAAGTTTTGGTACTGGAAACCAGTAAGACACAAGTACGATGTTAAAAAAAAAATCTACTGGGAAGAAAGTTAAGAAGCAATAATTAGTCCTTTGAGACCTTCAAGTTTTTCCCACGACCCTCAGATACGAGAAGTGAGTTTTAAACGAAGTTCCTAAGACAGTACTCAGGTAACATAAAATGCTTGGCAAGGTTTTCTTTGCAGGCAGGCGTACCTTTCGCTCCTCTTTAATTGCCTGTTTCCTGGCTTTGCGATCCTCTCTGCTCTCAGCTTTGGAACGAGGCTGTGTTGATGCTCTTGGCAGGTCACTACCATTTATCATCTGCATGCGTTCCACCTGCTTAGCAGTGAGACCTTTCTGAGGCAAGACGTGTAGGGGAATTCCAGTCTTCTGAGAAATTTTTATTGGCTTGGGCTAAAACAGAGAGTGCATATGAATTAGTGGCCCCTAGCTTTCTCTCCTAGAAGTGCAGATGGCACTGCCTTACCAGTGTAAAAAATTCAGATCCAGATTTAACAGTAATAAATGTTAACTCTCCTCATACTATATTTAACTCCCTCACAAAAACACACATTAATCCTGAAGAAAGAAATCAAAACATCTGTGACAAAATCTGTCCTTCCAGAACAAGAAAAACATTTTTCCCTTTTGTTTAAATATTACTGAAAAAATAAAGAACTTAAGTAGTCACTTAATATTCCTTTATAAGCTTGCAAGAAAAAGGTTTCGTTTCAAATTTGGGGATATCAAGCTGTGCTCTGATGATGGGAAACATATGGAAACCAAAGAACTAGAATAAATTGTTTCAGACCATAGGAAAATAAACCTGTACAAATATGTGGCTGTGAGACAGAGATTACACAAAGGTGTCTCATAGACAACAACAAAGGAAATTCCTTGCTCTGTTTCTGCCTAGCTATTACAGAAATTTTGAACTGACTTAGTTTTCCTTCTAAAAAGAAAAAATATATCCAAACTCTTCTTTAGTGAAGAAATAATACCAAAACCCTCCCCAACCCTCATTCCTGCTCCCTTTTAAAACAGATAACTTTTGAGAAAACAAATACATTTATGTCAAGTTTCTCCAGTGTTATTCATCAGAATAAGTTTAATAATTTTACCTTTGACGGTTCCTTAATAAGTGTTGGGTGATTATATAAGTTTGAATAGGTACCTAAGTCACAAAGAAAAAAGAAAGCAGTCAAGAAAGGCTTGCAAATAGAAATTATGAATTGCACTGCTACTTAGGTTTTGGAAATTCCTCCAGTCGTGCTCAGAGAATAGACCAGAAGCACTGTCAAGAAAGTTCTGAAATCACCTATTATTTACTTTGAAATCCTAAGAACAAAGAAGCAAACTCCAAAATACTTACTCAAAATGGATTCACAATCCCACTTTTCTTTCGGCTCCTCAATAACTACAGTTATTATTTCTTCCTTTTCTTCCTCACTTTCTTCATTTGCAGGAGAGTCCAAATCTTCATCGGGTTCAAGAGCATCCAATTTCACACAACTTTGAAGAAGTTCAGAGGAGAAAAAAATATGATTCATCTCTTCCTGAAAATGTATAATTATGTAAGCCCAGACTCCGTTAAGTAAAGCCCCAGACCCAAGAAAGCTATTTCCAATGAAATTTGCAGCAAAAATGAAGTTTCCTTAAGTAAGCCTCCTCAAAATAAACTAAAAACATTACGACAGAGTCAACAAAAGAAGTATTTCTGCTTTTTAAGAGGATGAATGCCTCTAACAGACACTGTTTACATTTAGTTCAACACAATTATATAAAAGGAGCATAACCTACTCAAACCCACAAAATTCCTCCACTTAATTTTACCATACAAATGGATAATACTCATATGCAGCTGCTCTTATTGTGGGATGCAATCTTTGAGTATGTGAACTTGAAACAACACACCCAAAATTTCAATATAAACAGAGGATTACAGAACTACTTATGTGAAGCAGTACTTCTGGGAATACACACTTTTTTGCTTTCTCTTTGTAGTAATCATCCAGGACTTCCTGCAGCCGAGCATTGTCTGTGTTAATGTAGCCCTCTAACTCCACGTTATCTAAGGCTCCAATCTCATCTTCATCAAATTGTTCATAAAACTAAAATAAAGAAGTGGTTATCTGTAATTAGACCACATTTGTCATGCAACTTCTTGACAGCTTAAAGAGCCACACATTTCTTTTTATTTGCCTCTTTTTCCTCGCCCCTTTCATTTGCTGAACAACTGCCAAACACATCTGAAGTAGGATTTCCTCCTTACTGCCAGTATTCTTTCTGTATGGGACTCACAAAGTTATCTTATAAAAATATATGTATCAGCTTCTAGAAAATGTTTTTTATTCTGATGCCTTATTTCAATCTATGCCTTAAGAAGCCTGTCACTGCTCAGAACAAAAGTTACACCCTATTTCCACTGCTCTGACATCAGTTCATGAATGTATGCTTTACCAGGGACCTGTAAATGGTTTGCTGTGTTGAACTGAGCCTCTCAGACAAAAGTGTAACATTAATTATGAATGCTCACATAGTCATTGGAGTAGTTTTGTTTACCTCTATCAGTGCTAGGCCTTTCAATAGCAATTAACACTATAACCTAGGTGACTCAAGCCTCTAAATGTACCCAGCATCAAACACAAAATACATGTAAGGAACAGTGGCTTGATGCACTGACTGCTAAAAGCAGTAAAATCTGCACAGATATACAGGACACTGCCTGATGAAATGAATCAACAGAGAAAGAAGCATTTAACACCCTTCACAGTTACACTCCTGAGCTGCCTCACCTTCTCAAATCTGTCATCCAACAGGGTTAACTGCTCATTCCGTCTTATTACTGAAGATGTCATAGAATATTCCGTGAAACGACTCCTGGTTTCTTCTTGCATAAAGAGGAATTCTTTTGTCCGTCCATTAGCCTCATCATCTGACAAAAGACCTTCTGAATCACAGTCTTTGTCAGTACTGCAGCTATCCTTTTCATCACTATCATCTTCCATATCTTCCCATTCATCTTCATCCTCAGCATGCGGTCCCCTGAACAGAAGTATAAAATAGTTTCAGAATGATACTTGGACCTTTACATAGCCCCAACCTATGCTGGGTTATCTGAAACAATCTGGCAATAACAGATTTAAATCCTGAGTGAGACTTTTGTCTGAGAGCTGAAAACATTGCTGGCTGGACCATGCATCTGTGCACTGAGACTGAAGTTATTTTTATATTCAGCTATACATGTCAAAGCAGAAAAATAACAGCTGCATTCTTGACTATTAAAACAAGCAAAGTTTCTTATTGTTCATGAAATTATGAGAATGATACCAAAACCTAAGTAGATAAAATGCAGTGGGGTATTACACAAAGCATTTTCAAAGGTTTCAGAAACACCCATTATCCTTAATCAATACTATTACTGGTTATTTTTACATGTAATACATGACAATGTTTTAAACAGTTCAAGAACACTATTATTCCAAACATTGCATATAATCCATGAGCTCGAAGTAAAAAATGAAACCCATCTCTTGGATAACATCAGAAATTTGATTTTGCAAGCTACCATCCAAATTACTTTTTTCAACACACCAAAGTATTCAGTTTGAAATCCAAACCATTGTGGCCTCCTACACCACCACATGCAATAGCAAATAGCATTTCTCCTATTTACATATGACAAATACATCAACAAAGCTCTATCTACCGCTTCTGTGGTTTATTTGCTTGTAGAACAAAATCATCTTCCAGGATATTTTCTGGATTGTCAAAGTCAAAATCATCATCAAGAGCTGCAACAATATCTGGGTCAAAATCTAGCCGTGGTCCTAGAAAATGGAAAGAAAACCAAATCATAAATATTTACATTTCTCTGACATTACAAAGCTACTTTCCTGGATAAAAAACAATCCAGCTGGACTGTTAATTTGCAGTAAGGAAAGCTTAAAACAAAGAATTACAAATTTCCTCAAGAATATTTGCAGATTTGATACAAGCCTGGGCATATCACCAACCTCTTGTCAATTTTTTATCACACATTTCCCAGAGGTCTTATGCTCCCATAAATGTATTTTAATATAGAATATTGTAAAAGAAAAAACAACCAGGTTAAAGCACCACATGATCAACTACCAGCATTAGCTCCAACCCTAAAATTCTCTACATTCCAAAAGGTTAGAAAGTGTTTCTCTGCTGCAATTAACAAAATTCTCTTGGCATCCTTCTGTCAAGACAGAGAGAATTGCTACAAGTCCTTACTATTATGAAATATGGAGATAGCTGTGGAGTCAATGTCCAGTGTAAACATGAATACATAACAAAAACTTACAGCCTATAACACTGAAATAACACTAGGCAGCATTTGAAAAGAAATTGAGTGAAAACCCAGTTTCAGACTCAAATTCAAACTGACCGAATACTAAATTAATAGTATTATCTACAGTCTTCCCTTGTTATTAGTTTGTATTTGCTACACAATAGTAAGAGCTCATGAATTCACCCTCTCCAAGCAAAGCAAAAGAATTCTTACTAGTGAATCACAGAATAAGTCTCAAATTGAAACATGGGTCTCTCACACATCACTTCTTATGTCTGCTACTGAGTCTGTTCTATGCAAAAAAACCCCACATGACACCACAATAGAAGACTTATTACCATCTACTTCCTAGATGGCAACTCACACCACAGAAAGTTGAAAAATACCTGAAACAGGAGCAGCTTTATTTAACAAGCCCACATCCTCTTCAAACTCTGTGGCAAATACCGAGGAAGGCAACTTAATGGATGGAGCCTTAGAAAAAGAAACAGAAAAACATGATCACAATGTATTTGTTCTCAGTATTTGAGCTCACATTAACAAAATCATGCAGACACTCCTGTGACCAAAAGAAACTCTGTGAGTGCTACTTAAATGTTACAACAAGCACTGTGTTACCTATTATAACTATATAATTCTCTATACTATATATACTTATAATAGATATATCTATTATGAATAACCTTATATGTTTGCAAATTTTCAGAGTTATACAATGATACCTATGTGAAGTGCTAGCAGCATCAATTCTCATGTCAATATTCTCCAAGTACAGAGATAGTATTTTTTGCACCTCTGATGCTTTTTAGAGAATGGCTGTACAGCAGGCACACTGAAATTTAATTTTTTTTTTGTTTATTTTGGAGAACACTAACACACATTTGAAATAAGCCCTTTACTGAAAGGCCTGTTAAAAGCTTCACAACATGTGTACCTACCCCAAGTTTACATCTTAGCTAGTATCACCAAGCTGTACCTGAAAGGTACTTCTGACTAAGACTATTGGTTTTGACTAAAATTACAGTATTCGGTTAAATCAAACACCCTCAGCTGTAAGTGACTGGCAGTGGCATACTTCACTGCTTCAAAGCATTTACTGCTTTTCCATTCCAGTGTGATCCAGCAGTATTAATGTCTACAAGTTATGCCAGCGATTGAAAAGTTTGTTTTTATTCCACCTGGTTTCCATTACATTCCCCTTTAAAAACATGGTGCGCTGATAATATAATCTGGTATATTCATAAATCCCAGAGCATTCAAAAGTTCTAAAAAAACCTTAAAAACAAACGCTCACCCCAGAAAAACACACGCCTTGTTCAAACAACCACCTTAGCAAGCCATCTCCGTAGAGAAAAGTTTGTCATGGGTACCTGAAGTGTTTTAACACTGTGCTAGCAAAACAATGTTCATCAGTGAACTCTGGCTCGTCAGCTTCTGGGTTTACTTGCAGGAAAGCCTGGTTGTGGGTCAAAAGGATCCGTATATATACACACACAATTAATGTGTCTAGAGGATGTTAATGCTCCAAAGAACAGCATTACCATTAGCAAAAACAGTACTTACTGAAATTCTCTGAATTTCATCTTCTATGTGCCCCTCACTTGTGATCACAATTCTGCTTTGCTGTCCACGCACAGATGGGACAAGCTCAGAGGGACCAGAGGCTTCTTTGAGGTGTTGCAAATAGTCATAGTCATCATCAAAGAAGACACCATACTTGCGCTGCTCTTCCCTTCTTTGCTCCTCATGCCCCTAGGAAGCAGGGGGAGAAGAAAATAATCAAAAGAAATACATTCAGTTACTTAAGTACATTTAAAACTTACTAGCAAAAAGAAAAGCAACACATCTACTGAGATTGTCCAAATGTTGAAGTCCTTATAGTCCTCTCTCCATTCCTTACCCTAATTCACAGCTAATCAGAATGTTTTAATCATCTGCCTCTATGTCTGCGTGCTTTCTGAGTAGAACCTTTCCATCAGCAACATAACCAACAATGCTTGTTTTATCACAGTGAGTCAGCTAAGCTTTGTTTTGTTGTTGTTTTTTAAATACATTTACACCTCTAATGCCAGTCATCCTTCAACCATCAGGCAGTAACTCACAACTATGAAATTCCCTGCAACATCCCTTTTTTTTACTAAGCTGAACTAAAACCTACCTTTTCTCAGGCTGTTTTTTAATTGTATAATTGCATACTAACTTTTCTCCTCCATGGTGTTTCTTATCTGAATGAACCTCAATATTAAAAGTGAGTATTTACTTTCTGCGTGGGCAGCAGAACTCTCTGGGGTGCAGTATCATCAGCAGCAAGAGGATCCCTCTGACTTCGGTGCACTAAATGAAATGTTACTGCTTTCTTCTTCTCTATGAAGGGCTTTTTCTTCTTGTGAGGCTGCAAAAGATAATTTGGTTAACCATTAACAAAAATTTAAATATTATATGCACCTAAAGAGAACCTTTTCTCTGTAGTGTGCTGCTGTATTAGTTTTAAGGCAATGCCATATAAACATATGCTTGGAGACAAAGCAGAAAAGGACCCGTGGGAGCTTAACTCATCTCCCCACGTGCACAGTGAACATTTCATATGTTCTAACAGCAAACGCGGCTTATTCAGCTGCAAAATGGCAATACATCGAAAGGTAAACATCTGATAATAGCACATACAATTTAACATACAGCCCTAGAAAGGAATTCTGAAACACACTTCGTCCAAGACACACGGGAAACTGACATAAGGAAATTCATCTAGACACATCTTGCTTCGTGACAGTTCTTTAGACGGCTGCTCCTACAGCAGCAATTCAACATCAGTCACGAGCAGCACCACCACCCAGCCACAGCTCTAACATCGAAACACACATGGGCTCCGGATCAGCAGACCCGCCAAGTATTCTCAACTGGCTGAAAGCCCTTCCTGCCAGTTACCACATGTGACCTGGAAAAACACTTCCAGCAAGGTTGCCGGCTTTACTCACCCAACAAAAGGCGTTACAACCGACACAGGCAACCCGGGGACGACTCTATTGCCCTAGCCTGCCTTGTTCCCGGGCAATTCCGAGCACAGAACACGGCACACTTACCATGGCGCTGTCCCCCGGCCGCTCCCGGTGCCCCGATCCCCACTCGCTCCCACGCGGGCCAGGCGTCAGCGCCCCCGCGCTCTGCCCTCCATCTTGGGATAGACCAGAAACCAACGAGGGAAAGGAAATAAGTGGCCAGTCCGGACCGGTTTGTAAGTTTTCGTTTCCCAGTTAAAAAAACCAACAAACCACCAAACAATTATCTTTTCTCAAACTGAAATAGTATTTTGATAAAAGAGAGGCTCAGTGGGCGCAAGAAGGATGCTCGTCGGAGACACATTTTCCCCCTTCTCCCCTCAAAATCGTGAGGAATGGTTCAGGCCGCCAGCGCTCCCAATGGCAGAACGCGGCGCAGGCGGCCAAGGGGCAGCGCGCGTGCGCAGCAGCCGGGCCGGGCTCGCTGAGGGGGCGGGCGGCTTGTGGGGCTGAGCCTGAAGGGCTGGGAGTAAATAACAGGCTTGGCTCTCAACAGTGTTTTGCCATGTTTGAGCTCTTATTTCTGACAAGGAATGGCTGGGGGAACTGGGCCTGTTCAGAGGACAGACGACTAAGGGGGGACCTCATCAATAGCTATGAATATCTGCAGGGAGGGTGTCTAGGTTTGGATCCAGGCTCTGCTTCTTGGTGCCCAGCAATAGGACAAGAGGCAACAGACAGTGATGCGCGGGAAGTTCCACCTTAGTGTGAGGACGAATCTCTTTACTGTGCGGCTGATCACGCAGTGGAATAGATTGTCCAGAGAGGCGGTGGAGTTTCCCTCGCTCGAGGTGAATTCAAGAACCATCTGGACACAATCGAGTGCCATGTGCATTAGGACAGCCCTGCTTGAGCAGGGGGGTTGTACCACATGTGGTACCACGCTGTGGTCCTTTCCAACCTAAACCATTCTGCAGTATTACACTGTAGTTGTACAGATTTTACCTACATCATGTAGCGGGGCTGTGCACAAACAGGCAGTCACGTGCAGTCTCCTTGCTAAGGAAAAGAGAAGTATGCTTGGTATTTTAAAACCTGCTTTGTTACTTTTCAAGTGAAAGTGTAGAACACGGAGGGGCGCAGTTTGGGTTTGTTTTTCCATGTGCTTTCAGGCAAATAAAACAGTAACAACTAAGAAGAGGTTTTCACTGAACATTCAGAAAGGTTATCCGCATTATGTGTGTATGGATGCAGCTAAATATATATGCATGGATATACCTTAAGGTATTAGCTTTAGTCGTATTTGGGTGGATTTCATTGGTTTTCAGTAGGTGTCACTAAAGCTCCAAACGAACCCAGATTTTCACTCTTCTGGCTGTTTTCTGAAGTCTTGAATCTTTACCAAGTTTCATCACACCACTCTTTCAGAAATGCACAATCTAATCCGATCCACTCTATCAGCTGAAATAACTCCTGTACTCAGAGGATTCAGATTATCTCTGCATATATCTGTGCAGAGGCTGGACTTCCCTCTTTCTTGCAAAAGGTGCCCGGTGAGTGTCTTGTCGCTGTCAGCCGTGTGCGGGTGTGATACACAGCCCGCGGCACAAGGAGATCAGCAACGACCCCTCCGGGACCGCAGGCTCCGAATGGAGTTTTCATGGCTGCGCCCAATAGCAACAACTCCTTCCCTACAGTATGTGTCTGCTGCCAACCCAGCGACAGCTGGAGTAGCAGAGCTGGATTTTCACAAGGTAATGAAGAGCAGAATCACCCAGCTGTTGAAAACACAGTACTTAACATTTATTTGTGGTGCAGTGATGTAGATTAGATTACTCCTTGTTGCGTCCAAGTTCCTGACATGCCTCTCTGGCACCCACAGAAATGCATGTACATAGACTTGGTGATAGGATTACACTTCACAAACCCCTAAACCTGGTGACCTCCGTGTCTGGTGGTGGCAGTACTGTCATTCCGCATGCCTCAAATCTAGTCTAGAAGCATTGTATCACTTTGGATGTGGGAAAAATTTAACTTTTACTCTCAGCTCTGTTGTAACTCAGCTATTTCCTAAGTGTAAGATAAGTTTACCTATTCAGTTAAGTCGCTGTGTTTTCTGTCTTTCCTTAATTTACATCCTTTCCCAGAATTTCCTGGTTAGATTCTAAGTATTTAGGTGGAAGGATATGTATTATATGTTCACACAGAGATTAAAACAGGTTCCTTCCCATATCAGGGAAGACTGCTGATGTATACTAACAGTAATACATCTGGGGATGAGTTTGAATAGAGGATTAGCAACAATAGGCGCCACATTTCCTCCTTGGCTGACACCTGAGGGTGAGTCATCTCCTGATTCATGTCAATATTCAGTATTTATGATTACTTGTACGTGAACTGTGTGTGAGAGAGTGTCTTGGAGACTCTGCTTAAGCTTCTCATTTCATCCAAGCCTTACAAGACCATGCATCCCAGTGTACTCTCTCACTGGGTTCTTTGCAGGGACTACTAACAGAACGCAGCAAAGAGCATCTACAGAGACTGAGGGAGTAAGTGCTCAGGTCACTAAGCACTTCTTTTATTCTTGCAGAAGAAAAATGGTCAGTATTGAAACAGTCCCACTTTCAAGGCAACCACTTAAAAGATGATATGCTGGAAGCATGTCCTTAACATAATCATCAACTTGCCTTCTGTGTGAGGAAATTTGTGCTCATTTTTTTCTCTTAGTTCTTCCAAAGAGGAAATTATTGCAAAGTAATTGAAAACAAAGGTTATTGTCAGTCACTTTGAAAGTTAAAAGATTGGCAGATACACTGCTGACTAGGCTGAACCCTCAGCTGTGCAGATCAAGTTTGTTCATGTGCAGAGGACGTATTTCCACTGCAAATCTGCTGTCAATGAAACAGGTAAAAATACACTTCTTGCTGATAAAGAAAGGGGAAACTGGTAGCATAATTTAGGTCTCCAAACCATTGAGCTACAACCCTAATTTTGTGTTTTTAAATTGAGTATCACCTCTTTGAACACACCTCTGCATGAATACACCACACACAGGGAATTCACTAGATGTGTTTGAAGGACTGCCAGAATTCAAAGGAAGGTTTCAGGAATCTTTTTTTCATCTCATTTTCATGAGGAGGGGGTTTAATTTGGCCTCTGGAGGCTCTCCAAATTTACTGTGTGTGCCCACGTACATGCTAGGGATTCAAGAACAAAATATTTTCAATAAAGATTTTCTGAACAGTTTTATTGAGGTCATTTAAATATATTCATTCGTAAATCTCTATAATTCAAAGAGCTAAACAATCTTCTAAGGCACTTGGAACTGTGCACAGCAGAGTATCCAACAGTCCTGTACAACTAGGCACCACAATTTCAGTTTCCTTGTTTAATAAAAACACCGTAAAACAAGCATAAGATATGTACTGTATAACCCCCCCAGTACATTATTTATGTTTTTCAGGTGATGATACTGGACTATATTCGTGTGCATATGTGTGTGTGTGTATATATATATATATATATATATACTACATTTCAGATAAAACCTCAAGAAGCAGTATCATTACTTTGTAACAATTACAGTTACTTGCATTCACAGATACCACACACCTGTGTAAATGCAGTATCAGATCTGCCACTTCTTTAGTTACCATATTCAATCACACTGAGCCAAGCAGATGCATTCATTTTATAATTGTTACATAAAATCCACCCTGTGTAAGCTGAAAAGTTATCAGTATTGATTCTCCACAGCCTTCCATCTTTTGAAAGTAAGGAAACATGTGGAAAGTACATTTTAAAGAGACAGCCATTCTAAGCTAATAATGCTTCTGATAAATTTTTTGTAGTTACCAGGAACTATTTAGCATGACGGGCAGTGGGGAACCAAGGCTTTAGTTTTGTTTGCCTTACTTGACTTGTAAATGGGAACATTTAATGAAATCAAAGGAAGTTCCTCAGAGGGTAATTTCCCACTATATTTCGTCAAATTAATAGAAATAATATAGTCTAAGAACTGGCCCAGTGTGTATGAATAGGTGACACTCTGTATGCAAAATTATAATTCCAATGAATTCATGTGAAAATTCCATTTCTGGTGATTGTGGCTGCCTTAGAGTCTACTCAGGAAGTAAGAATCTTCTGGCTGTCCTGGACCCTTGGGATTCCCTAGTGGATGGAGCTTAGCGACCCGCACTGGTGTGGACGTGTGATCAAGCCCTCCTTACTGGAGTCATCGCTAAGCCCTCCTTACTGGAGTCATCGCTCTGCAGTGTCCCTTACTGGAGTCATCGCTCTGCAGTGTCCCTGCGGACTTGCTTGCAAGAGGCAGGTGTGCAATGATTCCTACTGCTGAACCTGTCCTGGTGTACAGCAGCTCTGCCAAAGAAATACAGGCTCGTGATCTCGAGGGTTTAAGGTACAGCTGGGTCCGAAGCACAGCACACAAACGTTGCCATGATTTACTGGTTTGAGCTATTGTGCTGCAGAAGGCCAGGAAGGGACACAAACTTATCAGCTTTATCACCTCCTGTGTGTACAACAGTGTCTGTGCTCTGCAGTCTGCTTGTGCCTTTTTGCAGATTTGCAGTTCAGTTGTAAATGGAATTCTATTTTTTTTTAAAGAAACCTTCCTCCCCCACAAAACTTAAGAGCCATTTAAACAGTTGCAGGCAATTAAGCATGTGCCATCTCCACACCCTTGCCCCACTGCTGATACTGTCGATGCCCGTTCAAACAAGCCATTGGTATTTTTGTTTCAAATCACACCAGCTAAAATAATAATAATCCAAAACACAGTATTTCTTTAATTCCAAAATTTATACAAGCTTACAAATCAATATACCACCACACAAAGTAGTGAAAGGAAGAGAAGATATATTTAGCAAGGTTTTAATGTTTTACTATATCATAACAATGTTCAAATATTGTTAAATTTGACATAGTCTTGCAAGATTTTTTTTTTTTTTAGTATGAAGAATTTATGCTTGAACAAGAAGATACTGACAATACCATTGCTTTCTTTGTTTCTATCCAATGCAATATGCAGCTTCTAGAAAATACTGGTGAAATGCTGTATCTTGTTCATATGAGCTTTATTTCCCTTAAAATCCCTAAACGAAATGGGAACACAAAGTGAAACAAGACCTTATTAATTATTAAAGTTAATAAATAGAAACTTGCTCAAACATTTCAGCAAATATATGTTAATTTCACTTCATTTCTCCTTTTCTCTCTATAGATACAGTTTCATAAGTTTTGGTGGGTTTTTTTTCAGATTTCTGTTAAATAACAGTTTTACGCTATTCTGGGGACTTTTTTTGTTGTTTTTTTTTTTTTTTTAAATTTGACCTTCAAATTTTGTATTTTTGTATCAACCTTATAAAATCTTTCAGAATATATATTTTTTCTTTTCATCAGAATCCATGTCCCATCAGTTAGCATTGCACTGATCTTGGTATAATAAGAATACAGATAGCAACAATAATGGAACTAAATGTGGAAGATCCTAAAGGCAGGAGGCAGGTTTATCCATACTTTTTTTTTTCACCCTGAGTATGTTTTCAGTTTTGTTTGTGGCAATGGGACAGGTCTTAACTCCTGAAGATCATTAAAAACCAGAGGATGTGAAAGTGTTAAACACACGGTTCATGTGTACCTGACAGTCTCATGCAAATGTAAGCTTTTAGCTTGGTTTTCTTTATTATGAAAGCATTAACAGACATTAATTAAGACATGGGTCAGTATTCTGGTCTCTGCTTAGGATATCAGCAGTGCTCACACAGGCCTGTCCTGCCAGGTACCCAGGTGATAGTGTGCCTCTCCCTGCCTGGACTCAAAGCCTTGCCAGCTGCAGACAGTCAGGGAGTTTTGGTTGATTCCCAGGCTGCCAGACTGGATGAGATATTTTTAGTCTGTTGCTGGCTGGATCTTCTTGCACTTTATGATGATACAAAATTTGGGCTCAGTTGGAGTTTATAGTCAGGTTAAGCGACTGTTAATTTGAAACAAATTCTCTTATGTAGCTGTAGCATTATTAGGTACAGATCTGAGTTTGAAGCATCTCTGCAGGAAACCAAGCACTAATTTCACCTGGAAGGAGGGGTCTAATTTCTATAATATCAGGGATACTTCATCCCTTTGTTTCACAGCTTTCATTTGGCTTTCAAGTTAAAAAATGTGTGCTCATCTGATGTGGTTTTTCCATGTCAACACGGAGGCTGTGTTGCCTCTCTAAGAGATGCTCAGGGTGGCCAAAGCAGATGGTGGGGCTGTCCTGCCCCACACTACATCAGAGGTTGGTAAAGTCCATCACAACAAGGGACACGCACAACTGTAGGTAAATGATAAACCCAACAAATAAATGCAGTCTTGTAGGACTATAAATGGCCATGAATACTTACGATAATTTTGAAGAGATGTTGCTTCTGGTCCTACCATGTTTCAAATCACCAGCCAAAATGGTATTTAGCTTAAATAATCATTAGCATTTAGTTTAATTTTTTTTTTTTTTTGAAATTATTGAGTCAAGATATATAGCACAATTCAAAAAAAAAATCAGATAGACTGTATTTGAGTTAAAAAGACTAATATATATTACCTGAAAGAAGAGAGAGATGAGACACTCTAGAAGCATTTCGATTTTTTATGTGAAGAAAAAATTCGTATTTGATTAAGAATCCATTCTTTTGCACCCACAGCAACATACTGTGATGTGTGATTATACTGATAAATATAATCAGTAATAAATATGAGATAATTTCAGAAATCACTAGTCCAAGCTCATTTTTTTTCTCTGTGGATATAGACATACTTGACTCTGTGGAACATAGGTATCATATGTGTAAGGTTTGTCATATACTGTGGATGACATTTAAATTCTTTGTCCAGCTTGATAAAAATTATCATACTGATCCCTCTTAGCCAACTGGACTGTACTATACTTTGCATGAAAAGTGCTATTTTTTCTTTGCCTGTTTAACATATTTTTATTTTTAACTCTAGGATTATTCACTCAGGCCTTATCCCGATTTTTCCCTTCTAGCAGGCATGTAGCACCGTAACAGGTATATGGTGTAGTATTTCCAAAGGGTTGTTGATGCAACTGGAAAACATTTGAAATTATCAATACAGAGGAGAGATAGCAGAAATTGACTTCAGGCTTCTCAAAGCAAACTTGCTTCACTGCACATGGTGACATACCAAATTCTCATTATTTTTTTCTTGCATGGACAACACTTTACATGTTGTTTTTCTGCCAGGTGATATTTAGAATATAAAAATAGTATATACAATTCTCTGTTTGTCTCTGCATACAATACACTATGGATAGTTTGTAGTTCTAATTCTGCAAGTATACTACATAATATTTTACATAAGTTCCAATAAAGGCAATTCTTTTTGTCCAGTTACATAAATGTGCTTAATTAGTTCATTGAACTCTGGGCCAAACAATGCATCTGATTAACAGAATAGTAAGAAATTAAAAATTAACTCCGCATCTCTACCAAGACTAGTGTCCGGCATCTTGCAATGGCTTGGAGGGAATACTTCACAAAAACCCCTCCAACCCCAGAAGGAGGATAGGGAAAGCCTAAGTGATACGTCACCTATGCATCCTTATTTCTTATGACATAACTTCAGCTTGAACAAGTCTGAGCCAGAAGTTGTATCCTCATCTTTGTGTTACTACTCTTAAAACAAAAAGGTTGGCACATGACTTCCCATCCATGGTCCAGGCCTAGTATAGAGGAATGTCTTCTTGCAAAGACAATTTTTTCACTTCATCCTAAGAGTTCAACAAGTTTTGGTTTGCTTGTGGAACCTGTGTGTACCTTGGCATGGTGGTGGGGCTACAGTCTTATATAAAATATTGATAAGGTCTGACCTTACCTTTGTCCGAGTTATTCTGCTTGTGCAACAGCTGTCTTTGTGCCTTTAGTATTTTGGCTTCTTTCAAATGTTTCAATGAGATTAAGGCAACACTGAGATCTTTTTAATTGCTCCACTCATTTCCTTTGAAGTGAAATACTGTTTTATACTTCAAAGTCAACATAGTTGACCTTTATATGACTTTGGACACACATTCCTAAATATGGCAACATCAACATCAGCAAAAAGTTTAAGCAGAACTATTCTAGTGTAACTTTTAAGTTTACTCTTCAAATTCTAAAAATAAAAATTAGCATTCTACCAGAATTGCTGACAAATCTTAGCTCTAGTGCCCTGCTAATTCCTGTATGATTTAGTGCCAAAGAATACATTTTCACTGCTTCCTTGATGTCAAAGTGGCATTTCTATATTTATAAAGTGATGGGCTTTCCAGAAGCTTATTTTCTGCAAATGGAATCGTAATGGCTCTTATTGATTCCATTAAAAAAGGAAGGTGCTGCTTCCTATTCTTTGCTACAAGCATGTAGATGGCTTTTTTTATTCAGTTATTGATATTTTGTAGCTTGTGCATCATTGGATTTTTACCAAAGTGTAATGGATCCTTACGGTCATTTAAGTCTTACCTTTCTTAAAAAAAGTTTGCCAATGTCTTTAAAAATCATGGAGTGGTGAAGAGTGACAGCTGTTGGAAAGCACTCTCCTGTTACTAGAAGTGCTCTTCATTAAAATAATCCACCTCATTTATGCAAACCTGGTCCTGTTTTAAATAGCTCTAAAGAGGGATATCTAATTTTAGCCACCAAATTGCCATTGCCTTCCTGCCTTTAGGCTGACATCTTTAACAACCACCTTCAATTTTATATACTAAACACATTCCACAACAATCTATCACAGGTTCTGAGGTAAAAATCACATCTACACAGATCTTTTATTGCCAGAAAAAGAAATACTTACACTTCATAATTAAAAACTGAACAGGACACATAAAAGACAAAAATAAATTGTAATATGTACACACGTTAGAAAGGATAAATAGCAAATATATTGTAATACTGCATTAAATGTATGCATATGTGAATTCCAGACCCCGCCCCCCTCAATGTCGTGTACACTAATTCAAAGGATAAATAAGTGCTAATATAAGACAGAGAATTTCTTAGTGTAAACAATGCCACAGGCTTTTTAATAGGCCTTTGGGCCAACTTAGAAAAACCATGTATTGCCTTTCACACTTCATACCACTTAATTTTAATAGTACTGCATTCACATGTACAATTTCAAGATAGTATAAAAAATTACGAATCTAAGAAGCATTCTTCACTCTCAACAAAAACAGACTGGAGACACTCCGAGGATTTTTGTTTCACTTTTGAAGAACCACTAGCTGAAGACATATTGATTCATCTGGAAGTTCTTCCTCAAAGCAGTGCAAGAGTCCTTAAATGTAAAAAGTTACATCAGTAATCACTGCTCAGGCCTATTAATAAAGACTTCTGTGCTTAATTTCAATTCTGACTTTGGATTCACACTAGCATGATGTCAAAGGTGTCACCACTGCCTGCCGTGGATGACAAAGATAATGATCCCTCTGGTTTGAATGGCAAGCGACAGACAGCAAGGGGTGTTTCTAAACACAAAGCATTTCATTGCATTCATAGTGTCACATTATTTGTCCTTCAAATCCTGTTTATGTATTTCTGAGGATCCAGAGTATGTCAACATTAAAAACCAAAAAAATATATTACTTGTTCTGTATGAATGTTCCATGTGTTTTCCTGAAGCATGCGCACTGGGATTTAAAAAAAAAGACAGTTGAGTTATACTAGGACTAATTTCTGGCAACTGTATTTACTGGCACCAAAGAAAATGATAGTTCTTCTTAAGTACTGATGACACGAGGACTTATGGCTTGCTATCTTTTCAAGACAGGCTGCAGCCACTAAAAAAACCTACATGCACAGTGGCTTACACTCTGTTTTTTTTAAAAAATAATTCTTCCCACTGGCCAAGTGCGTTGTTGAGCAGTCCCATCCATTCCACTTTTCTCTGTGGACTGACAAAGTCAGTCTCTTTTCTCCCAGCTCTCAGTTCGTCACCTCCCCCCCTCTTTGTTACCCTCAGTCCCAACCCCATGAAGCCCGATGAGATCCTGGCAGCAGGCTCTCCAGCGATTGTCTTCAGCACTTCCTGACTTGTTGAGCTCTGACGATTCCACTGGCTTGTCTGTGTGGGCTGGCCACAGAACCGTGGTCTGTCTGGACATGGACAAACGCTTCTTGTGGGTTCTCCTCCTAGACTAATCATTTGTCCATTGACAAAGACGAGGGCCACTTTCTTCATTAGCCTCAGGGTAAGCTGTAGCACACACTCATAATCAAGTTCCAGTGCAATTTCAGGTCTTCAGGACATAATGATTTCCCCAAAGAAAATTGTTACTTGAATTATGGGATGTGGTCACACAGTTATGGACGATGAAACCTGAAAAGATAAATTAAAAAACTTAGAATTATCTTATTTCAACTGACAATGACACCAATCCTTATCCTGCTCTCATAGCTGTTTCCTTTTGTGGGCCAATTATTCCTGATTTTCCTCATGTGTTGCTTTAGAGTCAGACCTGTTATTTCCCACTGTTCATCTCTCTCTACTCAGAAAACCAAACAGAGACTTGGTGTGGCTCAAGCACTGGTGTGTCACTGTCTGTTCATGCCATTAACCTGCCAGTGTGGTCCCTGGCATAGTTTTGCTTGGCTCAGCCAGTGTTTTCAGGTATCGCCTGGGTACGGTTGGGGTTAGCACAGGACAGCAGGCAGGCTGGGTAGGGTGGGACATCACCCTCTTTTGAGGTGAGAGGAAGAGGTTAACTGCAAGGATTCAAGCTGTGCCAAGCCTGCTGGCCTCAGGACCAGAGAACAGTCTCCAGTTTGTTTTGTTTGCCAATACAGATTTAGCCATAATTGCATCCATTATTTGCAGATGCTGTTAGTAACTGTTATCAGAAAAGCTTTGCTAAACCATAAAAAATAAATTTCTAGGGTTTTAATCCTTGTGCAAAATGAGGTTAACAAAAATTCTGTATTTCCTTTTAAGTAAGCAACAAATTTTATGGCACTTCAGATGCTTTCTTCTTATTAACAGCAGTGAACTGAGGTATGTGAAGGCCCAAATATACCTCACTTTTTTTAGGCTTTTAGGTAGGGCATGTACATCACTCCAGATTGCCTGTATGATGGCTAGAGAAGTGGGTTGCTCCAAAAGGTGTCACTAACCCTTTCTATAATAAGTTGGGAACCTACAGCAATTGAAATTCTAAATCATGTTAAATGTAATGAATCCAAGCAAAAGGGTAAGGAGGGTACCAGTATCAGGTTCTCTATCATCAGACATAAATCTCTATTTAAATGGCTTTAAAAATGTATCTGTCCATGAAGTAGTAATAGATGCAGCAGCTTGAAAAAGGCATAGATAATGATGCATCTATACAATAGATTTACCTAAGTTTTTGTTTGACACATTTTCTCTTAACAGCTCCACACATTGTCCCTGTAAGTTAATTCAGGACAATACAGGGTTGCATTTCTCAAATGAAGGAGGTGTGTACAGAGCCTGACATTCACAACTATGCAGCTCATCTGCTAAATGAGGGCACAGAGGATTGCTAAAAAGACACAGGGGTTTTGTGTTTTTGTAGAAAAACAATACACTGGTCTAAATATAGCATTTTCATTAAAAACGTTTCATGAACACCTGCTAATATGCTCCTCCCAAACTTGTATTGATTTCTCTATTTTTAGAAACTAATTTTCTTGGATTTTGTTATGAAATAACAGAAAGAATCAGTCTAAATTACTAGGAATATAAAACCAGTCAATTGACAGTCATTACAGTAAATGATGAACAATGAAACCCATTATTCTTTCTTTTCCAAGTTTAATATAAAATTTTAACATTTCAAATATATTGTAAGTACTGATTATAACATTAAATCATCTATATTTAATCTGCAATAATATAGGAAACTATACACTATAAACTATTTATGTTTAGTAAGCAGCTTCCTTGTTATCTCAGCGTATCACTGAATAGCCTTCGCTAATCAGGCCAATGCAAGTGCCTTTTGGTTTGCATTATCTCAATGATCTTGAAAATAATTAAAGTATGAGAAATTAATTCTCTGGCTAGAGACTTCTGGATATGGTTTTCTTAAATCACATTTGTTGTATCAATCCAATATTACATAGCAGAAAGTACATAATTTTTAATGAGATTTCCCAGAGAAAATGGGATCTCTTTTTATTTTCAAAATTGCAATTGACTTAAAACATCTGCATGTTATTCTGCTCTTAATTAGGTTTTTCTGGTGTAACTCTTCTGACTTCTGTGTAGTAACTTCACAACATGACCAGTGAAACAAAAGAGCATGGGGAAGGAATAAAAAAATACCTGATTTCTTTCAGGCTGAAATTCTTCCAGGACCCTATAGAATCATTGCCTATATTTATCAAAATTTGGCTGTGCCTATTTTTTACTCAATTTTGAAAGGCCTTCCTTGAAAAAAACAATTCACTTTTTTACTGGTTTGTCACTCCACTAGATCCCTGGTTCAGCTTTCAAGAATCCAGTTGTAATCAGTCTCAACTGTTCTCAAAGCTCATGAAAAAATATCCAGTTCCTTTTGTATGAATCATGCCTGTCTGTACTTAGGCTTCAATATTGCAATGCAACTCAAGAAACACAACAATATAAGCAGGGGGTTGGTTTCTGTACCTGCTATTTTTATTCTCTCCCTTGGGATGCTCTTTTTTTAAAAACAGTATTATTATATAATCTGAAAAAGATATACTACCTGCTACGTAAAGAGAAAATGACATCAGAAGCCAAATGAAAAGATACATCTCCATGTTTGAAAAGGACATTTTCTACTGGTCAGAATGCAACACTCAATTAAAACCCTGCATCCCGGTTCATCTTCTGGTTTAGGTTTGCTGTCTGTGAAACTGGTTTGAATTTTTAAAAATGAATTTGTTTATGTTGTATCTACACAGAAGTGATTTAAATGTATTATTTTTAAAAACTCCATGTTTTGGTGAGAAAGAAATCACTGAAGTTGTGAAGTCAAGCAGTGAAGTAGCAGATACATGAAACACCCATCGCCCATTATGAATTTTCCCCGTGACGCATTTTTTAATTAGGTGATTCACACTCACTATCTCAGATCCTGAGTTTGGTTGAAGCAGTAGCAGGAAACAGAAGGGACCCAGTCTTAGACAACTGTTTTTATTTGACTTAATTTTCTGCGGAAGCAAAGACATTAACACTATGTACACAATGTTGGCCAACCCTAATATCAAATTTTGATTGCTGGTGGCAATTTTCAGCCTTTATACCTCCCAAGAAAAATGAACACATGCCAAGGAGATTATAGACAGTGTGTCCCTCCCCCTAGAAATAATTCTGCCAAATTTGAAAGCCTGCTAAAAAACTGTGGACACTTCTGACCTCCTTAAAATAATAATGCTTCAGACAACATCTTGGTGTTATCCAAAGCAGAGCACAAAACAAATCCACATTAACACATTAGAAGTGGCAACAAGGGAATCTATCTTGTCCCCCAGAAACTGCTGCTAGGAGCCTAAGTGACCCTTAGAAAGCTTGCCAAGACACTGGCGAGCTTTTCTGAAGTTCAAAACATCATCTAGTTTTCACTTAGGAAATGCATCTACACAAATGTATACTTTCATGAGCAAGGGAGTACTGCCAGAGAAAGAAATCCTTTTTGTTTTGTGTGCTTGAGGATTACTAACTTGAGCTGTAAGAACTGACAGGTTCTTTCAAAGGATTATTTTTTAGATTCCTCATACATAGTGACCAGTCCATTGCAGTCACCTGCACTGCTGTATCAGCTAGAGATGGCATCAGCAATACTGGGAATTCCAACAGAATCAGTGGTGGGATTCAAGTGGACTCATGATAGGAGTCCACACAAATTGTGACACAACTGCAGAGAACTTGCAGAAAAGCAGAGGGTTGCTGTCATACTAATTTCTCACACTTACACAAGAAGAGGGATTCACCCACCTGGTAAACTGCCGACTTTCCTCATGTACTTCCATTTCTGTGCTTTTAAATTCATTCAGTTCTTTCCGTATTGCTGCCTAATAAACAATAATGATATATGCAACCATAAGAAATATGAATTTTCAGGAAAACAGAGTCTGCAAGAAATGTGTCCCTACTCTTGCAGGTGCCTTACATTTTCATTCTCTCTTACTGTAATCCACAGCTCTCACATACTTCTGATCATTAGCAAGAATGACTTTTCAACTACAGCTGTTCAAAGCACTCATCCACTACAAAGAAATGCAAAGCATCAAGCCCCAAAAGTAAACCAAGAAACACCAAATCAACTGCAATGGGTGAACAAAGCCCACTCTGAAACAGAGCACTCTGACCAACAAAAATGGGCAAGGGGTTGGATTACCGTGACAAGCACTTGCTGAATAGGCAGACAGCAGGGGATTCTATCTCCAGGCACAGCCCTGAGGAGCTGGTGAGTCAGTCTGCCTGCACAGGCACTGTGCACACAGCAGGGCCCTTATATCTCCCCTCGGGAGACAGGACTTCAGGAATGCAGGACGAACAGCATTTTTTTTTTTTATTGGAATTAGTCACCTGGTTTGATTAGTTATATGTAAAATGACATTAATTATTTTGACATTTCAGGCTTGGGTTTTCAGATGGCAGATACTAAAGAACAGCAAAAATTCAGTACAGTTTGTAAATGCCTTGTTGCTTACATGAAGAGATTGATAAGCAATTTACTTCATCAAGTCATAAATACAATTTCTGAAATATTCTAATATATACTACAAAGAGTTTTGTTTCTATGCCACACAACTTCCTACCTTCACTGTTAAAGGAAATGACCGTTTATTCTTACTCATTCTTTTCTTTCACCATTGTAAATAAAGACAGTATCATTTCATTAATCCCTAAAGAAATGTCATCTGGTGTGTGTACCTTTCAGTGCAGAACAGACAAGCAGCATGATAAAATTATAGCATCACCAGGCTGCAGTCTTATAAGGGAGAAACTGTTTTAAGCAGGTGTGTTTAGCCACAGCAGCATGATTACATGAGGCTGCTAGTAAAGAGTAAGTGATTTCTGAGCACCAAATCAGCAACAAAGACAGCAGAGCTCCAGCTCTGTAATATAGTTGCAGCACAATTTTCTGCTCCCACTGGAATTAGAAGAATGATTTCTCTGGGAAATAAAAGGACAAGGAAGTTTCCAGGCAACCGCAAGTCTGCCTTTCTGCTAAGGCAAACAAACTTGGGGCTCACAGGAATCAGCCTTGGGTACCTGTTAATTACAAAAGGAATTGAGACTAAAAACTGCTATCCTGAAGTAGGTAGGAATCCACTGTTTTTTCTAGTGCAGTTTACCCTGGTTGGATCTCTGTCAAAGTGGAGGGGCTGGGTCCTCTACCTTCTCACAGACTATGGGAGGACTAGACAGCGCTCAGCATCCCCCATAACCAACATCTACAAGCACTTCTGACTACATTTTTAACTACTTCACCTTGACCTGATATGATTGTCAGATGAGCTGGCAATTTTTTAATATTTATATTAAAATAAAATCTGAAATAAAATCAGTGCTTCACTACTCTTAGCTAAAAGAGAGTGGGTTCTTGCACACATCACTTTTCACGTCAAGCACATCTCACAGGAGTTGCAAAAAGTCCACAGGTCTTGGTTCAGACCCAGTGCTTTAAGTGCCAGCACTTCTGGCTACCTGAATCTTACAGCTCTCCTTTCATTAACTAGTATGGGAGTGAAATGGAAGAGTACTTATGGTAATCCTTGACTGATATTTTTTTAAAATGAGAATCACAGGATCATTTGTCTCATCCTTTGAAGTCAGACAGCAGAGTTATATTAACTGTAGGGTGTTAGGGGCAAACTTCCCAAGAAGGTGTGCTGCATGCATGTGGTCAGTTCCTGCACTCGGGTTTGTGGCCAAGAACCTTGAGGAGGATTGAGCAGCTTCCACCTTCTTTAACTCAACTGAGCGGCAGAAGCAACTCTTGGTAGCAGCGACACAGACTTCTGCCTGCAAACCCCTGCCTGAATTCCCACAGATCAGGGCCACCCATGGTAAGCATTTATCTGTCTTAGCAAGGATTTCAAATTTAGAAAAAAATCTAGAAATTCTGGCCTGAACTGTCATAATGGAGGTGGAAAATATGCTCTTAATAGGCACCTGAGTGGGTTTTCTTAGCTGCAAGCAGTAGATGCGCAGTAGTACCATGACAATCTTGCTGTCACCAGCAGATGTCATTTGTGATGCTGGCATCAAGAGAATGTAAACCACAGGAAAGCTCCCCAAAAGTGACAGATGAAAGCATTTTCTCATAATCTACATTTGTCCCTTGCCTTGTCTGCAGGAGTTAACCTGGCCCAAGGCTTGTCAGCACGACGGTCGTAATCCGGAGATTCCGTGACCTCCACATACTCATTAAATCGAAGGATTCTTCTTGCTTGAAGTTCAGCCACTGTAGGCCTCAGACTGAGCTGTAAGCAGGAGGAAGAAAATAGTATGCTTAATAAGATGAAATAAAATAAAAGAGGAGGGTATGATGTAATCTCAAGAGAACTTTAATGGTATTTCTAAATAGGGTCACTTTCAGGTGTCTAAAAAAAGGCACCATCCTGGGAGTGCTGTGCAGGAATGGGGAGGCAGTCTAACCTGATTTCTTCAATTATAAAAATACTCTTTTGTCGGGCAGGTCACAGAGAATCATGACAGTTATCCCTGGAATATTAATTGTGACTTTGCAACCATCACTACCCCGCTAGGCCATTTGCATTAACGCTTATACTGTGTTAAAACTGTAATACCAAAAATACGTGAGATATGGAAGTATCCGCCTAACAAAAACCCTGGTTTTGACCATCTAGGGGTCATTGATGATGTCATATGATGCCAAATTGTTTCAGTCACCTTAAACAATATTCACTTTAGTTAACTAAGGACGATCATATTAAGGAAACTGGATTTTTGCAGAGATGGGCAGACCAGGGATACTTATGAAAACTCCCATCTTCTCCCAGAACAGATCTGTAACTGCGCCATTTCCAGGGACAATGAGCATGATCCCATCTGCAGAAGCTAAGACCACACAGATGTGGTTAGAAGAGCACTAAAGAGATTTCACAGGGATCACATTGTTTTGCTGCCCTCTCCACTGCTCTAGGGAAGAGTGGATCTACACGTGTGGCTGCTCTTGATCATACATGACAGAGGTGGTCATGCTACAGAGTAAATATGTCACTTATGTCCCCTGCTTAGAAACATCAATATGGCCAGACTCAGTATGCTTCTCCAGGTGTGGGGAACTGGACAGCGTGGGGTTCCCCCAGCACGGACTTAGCTTGTACTGACTTTTAAGCAGATTTCTGATCTGGGAAAATGACTGATGGACATTTGCAGCAATGTCTATACACTGATTTTTAGATTCTATGAAACATACTTCTATGTACAGAAATACACAATACAAAAAAAGCACATCATCACCTTTCTACTGAGTCTACGTTTTATTTCTCTTTTGGCTTCCTGTTCCTCTTCTTCATTCTTCTCTGTTTTCAGAAGAGATAAAAAGGAGTGAATATTTAAGTATTATAACTGCACATACTGTATTTCTCTTGGTTGAAAGCTTCAGAACTCCAAGTCCTGACTCATGTTTCCTCATATTTCTGGATGATGCCGCATGTGTTGTCTGCTTTTTGGCTTTTGTATGCTCTCATTCTTTTCCCTATCCGCAATTCCCCTGATTCTGTAGACATCTCAAGTCAACTGTGGGTCATGAGCACAGCAAAGAGAAGGTGCCTGTTATTTTCTTTCCATGTACCAGCAAGCAAGTACCCTGAAAGAGTTGCCTGATGTTTCAATTACTTATTCTAACATTGCAATCACTGTTGCTTTTACTTCCAACATTGATTTTAAAATGAGTCTAATTTATAAATGCCAAGTGAAAAGTTTGCTCTGAGTATTTGAATTATCCAAGTTTCTTCTACTGCTACAGGATATGAATCAATGACTTTTGTTTCACTGTCATTTGTTAGCAAGTTTGTTTTATTATTTAAATTTTTTTCTGGTTTTATAGTATCTGGACATATGATCCAACACTCAAGCCCTCTTTGTTAAGGGGCACTGACTGGAACAAAAGAACCAGTACAGCAGAAAATGATGTCCATTTTAAGAATGTATTTGGCATATGAATGAAACAATTTCCTTTTAACAAATTTCTGTTCTAACCAAATTTGATTTCTTGACTGCCAGTGAAAAGCACACTTAGAAAGACATTTTCATCTGGGCTCAGCATGTTTGTAAATTGATGTATGGTTTGAAGGATAGTATTTGCCCTTTCAGTCCAACTCTGATGGTTATATGCAAGGTTCTGTGGCTGAAATATCCCACCTAGAAAAATACATAAAATTCTGATCCTGTTTAATTTATGGTTGGGGGATTACAGACTCCACATTACAGTTCAAGGCTAACTATAAATTTAAAGAAATTCATTTGTTCTCGATACAGCCAACTTGTATAGATGAAAAGGGAGTTTTAAATCCTGGTATAGTTGTATTTGCCCTGTTTTCTACAGCCAGCCTGCTGTGTTAGTAGAGGTGACCTGCCCACAGAAGAATTTGTGTAATGACTTTTACACTGGAGAAAACACTACCACAGGACACTTCATGGTACTTGCAGGTATCCTTTGCTTACTCAAATGCTTTCATGTAAGAATATCAGGGAAAGGAGGAGACGACAAATTATAAAAATGAGAAAGTAGGAAAAAGGCAATGCCTGCCCAAAATCTGCTCTGTGAGAAGACTCCAACACCAACATTAGGTTTCCAAGAGCAAGGTGCAATAGCACAGGCTTGCTGCCAGGATTAGGCTGGATCTCAGGTTGATGGTGAAGTTACTGAGATACTGAAATACAGATGTAATTTATGGTTTATTAATTGCTTTTCTCTTAAATGGAAAAGAAATGGAGAGCCTGTTTCCATAGAGGAACTGTAAATGGACTCAAACTGAAGAATAACTATAACTGGAGAGTTACAGATTTATCTACATTTTAATTTAAAAACTTATAACTTTAAAGGATAACTCATAATAGCCTCACGTAAAAAAATCAAAAGGTCTCTAGCTGTTTTAGGACAGACAAATTATCTGTAGGCTTTTGCTTAAACATCCTGTCTTTGCAATCAATAGACACAGCGGCTGAGGTAATTAAACACAAACTATTACTTTGGGGTTCCATTCACTTGGGAATCATCTGACATAAAAATTTTGTCCCCTCAGAATGGAATTACTTAAGTCCTACCTCAGACAATCTCCAGTAGCAGCCATAGCAGGAAAAAATGCAACTGAATGTACACACCACTGTACTACCCTCTTCTAACTTTAGTTTGTAAAATATGCTGTCCATTATGCATAACTTGGCATTTCTTTGCTATCTAAACCACAGTGTCTCCGAAGAAGCAGCAATAAGATGCTTCATGTGAGACACAGAGGCTCATGCTGCTTAATGCATACCTCAAGGAGAAACTACTAACAGCATGGCCACCTGAAATACTGTTTCTCTGTATTTTGGTGGAGGATAAAATACCTTAAAAAACTTGCTCTAGACATTTAGGAAGGTTGAAGGTTAGGTGCCTATCACGAGCTGTGAAGCCACATCCCTGTGGAGAGCAGATGGCTGCACACTGGGATGGCTGGACAAGGGAAAACCCCTCAAAAAGGGCAAGCACCTTAGTGACTGGGCAGAGGATCTGGGCACCCCTTGGAGCAGGCCATCTTCTGGAGGAGAATACCAACAGGAGGCACCAGGAGCTTCCTTAAATCCTGGGCAAAGCAGGAGGGGATCAAACCCATGGGGAACACACAGTCTCCTGCATGAGAGGTCAGGACAGGATGTGTTTTATACATTCAAGTTGGTTTACTTCTAGGAATAAAACTCAAGAGCTAAAGGAAATGGATTGAAATCTCTGTTTGGCACATGGGCCAAACTGACTTGTACCTAAAGCACCAATTTCCCACCTCCAGCCTGCAGGGCAGTCTTGCTTTAAGCCTGGTGCTACAGAAACACTGCCTGGATATAAATTCCTAGGAACAGTAAAAACTACAGTCTATTTTGTCATAGTCTATACAGTCTTTTTGGTCTTTTAAGGTAAAATTTTTGAAAGTTGCTTTGGGGAGTTAAGATGTGTGGTGCTAAAAATAATGGGTGCTCCTGGTTCCTGTAGGTGTTGTGGAAAATTCCAGCCAGAGGGCCAAGATTTGGCTGCAGGTATGAACTGACTCACTTGGCCAAACAGGAACACAATGCACAGGAACACACTTATGACTGCTTTCCACCTTAAAAGCAGATCTAATCTGTGTGATGTGGAGAGAGAAAAAATAAACACAGCATTTTCAGCTGCAAGTCCCCTCCTCAGATGTCCTGCTGCTGCCCTACTGGCAAAGACCCAGCCCAGCGAGCGCCTTTTGCTTGCAGAAGTCTCAGATTAGATTCCCAGCAAAACTGGCTTCCCTCCTTCCCTGCCTGCAATTCCTAGGGGGTAAACCTGGGATTTGACTCCTAATTGAAACAATTTTGTTTAGCATCAGTTATTGTGGCCATCAAGTTAAATAATCCACCAGTCAAAGCCAAATAAGCGGCTTCCCTGTCATCCATATATTATTGCTCCTGTAACTTTTACCACAGTAAATCTTGTCATCTTCTGTTCTGTGGGACATTTGTTTTGTAGCAGAAGGGGAAAAGAGAAGAAACAAATAGTCCTGCCCGAGGACTGCTCTGCTTTTTACCAAAGAGTACTCCTGGAGCATAAAACCAAACTTTCCATTGTGTCCCTGTGGGATTAGCTATGTTTAGACTTCTCTGCGGGCTTGCTAAGGAAAGAGAAAGAAAAGACAAACAAAGCACTTGCTTCTTGCAGTGCTCTGAAATGCACAAAGCGGTTTCTCTTTCCTGGTTTTACAGGCAAAGATAAGCATTAATATTCCTTAACAAGCATCGAGAGCTAAACCCCATTTTTTACAAAGCCATTACTGGCAGGCATGCAGGTGCACTGTACAAGAAGTTCACTGTCCCTTACAAATACAGGGAAAAAATAGTTATCTTAATTTGAAAAAGACTAAAAAGTTTCTTTGCAATAATGCAATACTATAAATACTGTTGGTTCAAAGCCAGTACACAAGAAGCCTGCCTTTATAAAAAACACAGGGCTTTATGTATTCCTTCAAGTGGACTCTTGAGTTATCGTAACTTTGTTTTAGTGTGGGAAGTCTCAGAAATCTGGATAGTTTTATCCAAACAGTTTTTATACAAATCCGCCTGCAATGTCTTGCTATCGTACTTGGATACAGGATTTTCAGTAACTGGTTTATCTGGAAATATTATCAAAACAAAGTTTCTTGCAAAACAGACTTCCTCACTAACTGGAAATACAAAAAAAAGAAAAAAAAATAGGGATTTTTTTCTGAACCTCTCAGAAGATTTGGGCTGAACTTTATCCTGAAATAAACATTTGGACCTTTACCACTTAATGTAACCTCAAAGTATTACTCAAAACAATACAGCCCCTTAGCTGCAGTTTACACACACACAATAATATAACTCCTTCTCCCCATCCACTGCTTAAAAAATATGAGGAAGGAAACTTTATGAAAGGAATTCCAACTAACAAAAGTTGACTACACCAACAAAGGCATTTAAGATGTGTACACACTTTCAAATGATCCACAGGAAGGAACTGCAATAGTTTTGATGTAAAATACAGGAGCCTTATGGCTTAGAGAGAACTTGCACCCTGAAAGGACTGACTCAGTCAGACTGTCATCACAAACCCTGTCTTGCTTTTGGTTTGCTTTGGTTTTTACATTTCACTTTCAACTTGAAATATTTTATATCTCAGTGATGAGCAAAAAGCAGTTACTCCATGTCCTCGCCAGGGTCTCTGTGATTTTTCTGGGATTTACAGTTCTGCTTCTCAGCCTTTATTTTTCGCTCTCCCTGGCCTCTTTAAGACACCCCCCAGCAGCAGCAGGGGAGGATGGCAGGAGGCACTGAGTGCAAAGCCTGGTGCGCTGCCAAAAGCTTAAAGTAAACAAGCTGAAACAGGAAAGGAAATCTATTAACTGCTTTCCAGTCTTGAGCTACTTATTGCAAAACCAGTGAATGGAATAAACACTGACAAAAGGGATATGAAATACATCACAGGTTCACTGCTGGGTTGGTTACCTCGAGATAAGCAAGAAAGGGCAATAAGGGAGCCCAGCTGGTGCTCCCAGCTCAGTGGCCATATCCTGGCCCATCAAAGATGTTTTGGATTTACCTTTCTCACACAGTCCAGCATGAGCACTTTGTCATATAGAAAAAAAGTTCTAATTTCCAATTTTATCTTTATTTATCTATGAAATTTATAGGTTTGGAAATTACAGTTTTTGAAAGTCTATTCACATTACGTGCCGGACAGGAGTCCCCTGATTCCTCTCCTGTGCAAGCCTGAACTGTAGCTTCCCTTTTCAGTACGACATGGCACTATTTGGCATCTGAGAGCTCAGACAACAGCAGTAAGGTTTTATTAGCATTTTACTATCAGGATGGTTTGCCTGAAAGCCAATAATTGCCCTCTCCCTGATTTGCTAGCCTGAGCAAGTGATAGAGTCATCAGTCCATGGATGCTGTCAGATAAACATCCCATTTTCTTTTCTTCCCTTCCCATCAGCATGCTACACATCAGGGCTGACACCAGGGTTGCACAGATGAGCTCCAACTTTACTGAACAATTGCTGGAAATAACAGCATTATACCAACTCTTTGATCAGGTGTGAGAAGTTCTCACACCTTAAGAGGTTTTTTTTGTTTGTTATTTCTCTGATTTTTGATTTGCTATAAAGTGCCTTTTCTTCATTTATTTCTTCTACTTAACCATCAAGTTCTAGCTACCTCTGCAAGATGAACACAGGACTAGGTGGAGCTGGGCATAGCAACTGTTGCACTGTATGTTTAGGTAACATCTTTATTATGTAAAAGTTCGTAAAGGAAGACAAAACAATGCTTGTTCTGAAGAGTTTGCCAGCCGAAGAACAGAAGCAACATAAGTAAATGGCAGAATAGATATGAAGGGTAAACATCCAGTGTACTTCCTCTGCCCCTGACTGTTTGAATTAGAGACTTCTTTTTCAGCAGGAATATGAGGATTTAATCAATGGGAAGATATTCAGTGAGAATCTCATGCAGGTTTCAGTACAGAAGACATTTATGTCAGAAATGAATATGAAAGCCAGCATGCTGAAGTAGTTGGCATATACCTGTTAACTTTCTGCTGAACACTTTGCCTTTCCTTTTTCTACTCCTCCTTCCAACCTCTGCCCTTACCTGCCACCCTCACCTCCAACTGATATTCCTTTCTCCTCCTCCTCCTCATAAAAATCAGGTGGAAAGTTAACCAGCCTAAAACTATTTCTAATGGGTATCCAAGTCATTTCTGGTCTTTGGGACCAGCTTCAAGAAGTGAGATTGTGACAAGCAAAATTTGACATATTGGATATATGGAATTTTCAAAGCTACAGTTACAGGTTAGTGTATAAATCAAGTGTTGACACATTATCTTCTAGAACATAATTTCTCTCTAGCTATGGCTCTAATACCAGAACAACAATGATGGACTTCCGTATGAATCCAACATATGCTCCCTTTCTAAGTAAACACTGTATGAAACCTGAATGAAATACTTACGCTTCAGGATATTTCTTTGCTCCAGCTCTTCAGTTGTGGGCCTCTGACTGAGTCTCCTGTGAGAACAAAGTAAGTGACTGATTTAAAACCAGATCTAAATGACACAGCTTTGGATTTGTAATACAGTTTAAAAGATGTCATTTCTGGGAGTAATTTCCAGGCAGTTACAATAACTACTCATGTAACCAGAGTGGCTATTTGTTTTAAAAGATGTAGTGTTGCCATTTGAACACATGAATAACTGACACTTGAATAATATTACAGCATTTGTATCAGCAAATTTAAAGTACTCACAGGTATAATTTCATGAACGAATTCATAAACCTTTTTTGTTCCCAAGCCCCATCATTATAATGAGTTGTGCAATTGTTAGATTACTGTCAGATATTTTCAATGAACTTTAATATTTTGATATTTTGAAGTCTTACTAAAGTTTTTTTTAAAAAGCCAAAAACAACAAAACCCATAAGCTGTTCATTCCTCGTTAATTTGTATGTACAATACAATTGGGAGCTTTACCTGAAACCTAATTTTATTTAGCTACTTATATATAACAACTGCCATTACAAAAAAAACCCAAAATGAGATAATAATTTTCTGATTTGTAATGGGGAGAACATGGTTGATATTGTCTCTGTGTTTACTAAACAAGTCTACTTGTTCACTTGAGGAAAGGAGCAAGAGAAACTTCAGCAGTAAAACTTATTTTGCAGGTGTGTTCAAGATGGATGTCTCTCTGTTTATCAACACTCACAAAGTTCACACTTATCCAATTCAAATCACTTTTGGACTTAAAGATTTGTCCCAGAGAACTGGCAGGTTTACCACAGCTGACCAGTCCCAGCTGTAGGAAGTCCCAGGTGGGGATCTGACTCAATCCAGACTGAGCTGTGGGAACAGATTTTCCACCAGACCTCGATGCTGCCAGGTGCTGACGACCATGTCAGGAATTTTTAAGAAACTGGCATCAAACTTGGATGTGATTTTGGGTATGAGCACAGCCCTGAATGAACACAGATACTGTATCCTGCCATCAAAGCAGAGCTGTGTGCAGTGCCTTTCAGCTCTCCAGCAGAACCCACAAAGCAGCTTCTGCAGTTCCAGCCCCCAAGGGAGGACTGACAAGCAGGATGTGATCACCAGCGCTGGCATTTCTTCCGGAAAGCGGTGATAACAACCACGCCTCTTTATCAGCAGAAGAAAAACGACCCTTGGGCTCTACACAGTAGATGTATCACTCTTACAGTTCAGTAATGAGATAGCTGCCTTGGCCAGACACCCAGTTCACAGGGCAACACAGCTCATCTTCTGGGTGTTGATGCAGGGCTGTGTACTCTGTACCGGAGCTGTACCGAGTGTAGTACCCTCATTTCTGGGAATCTCCAACAAACACAAGACATCCACCAAATCTGGACAACATTCCTGAGCCAAACAGAAACAAGGACAGGTCTAGCAAAATATAGGCGTGCTATAGTCTATTCTCAGAGACCAAAATAAAGCCAAAATAAGCGTGAAGATTGTTTTTAAAAAAGTCTCTAAAAAGCAAGTGAAATTTTTAATGCAATGTTCTCAAGTCCAGAAGGAGAAAGTAACATACATCCCAAAGCAGTTAAACAGCTTGAGAAAGACATACATCAGAGGTGGGCATAGTAAAACACTAAACACTGACTGTCTCAACTTCTTTTGCTGGAATCAGCATATGATATGAAGGAATGAAGGAACTGGAGAGCCAGTGGAGGAGGGGTAGGGTCAGAAAGGACAGTATGCACAGGCATGCTCTATGTGTCAGGAACTTCTACTTTGTCTGAGATGGGTATACAAGTGAAGTTCTATTAACAAATTTGAGAAAGAACCTGAACCATGGCATTGATTACTGTGGACTCATTCTTACCCTCTTCTTCTTCTTTCCCTTTTTAACCAAAGTACTCAAAACCCCAAAAGCATTCAGATTTTGTTTCTTGCAGGACAAAAAACAAATCTATTATTAACAGTTTCAAGTTTTGTGAGAAATAAACCCCCCATTTTCCAGATAGTTGTACCACAAAGATCCTGCAGTGCACACTGGGCTGCATTTAAAACATGAACCCAGTGTTCTCAATTCTCTTCCTCCACTTCCACCCAGTGAAACCACATTTACCCTGCGACTGATACCTCACTAGCTTCGTTCCAATCTGATGTCTGATTTCCTGCCTCTCCTCTTCGGATGTTCGCTGCAAGATGTTTTTGTCTTCTAACTCTTTCTTAGATGGTCTGTTGCCAAGTTTGATAGCAAGAGTATCCCTGCGACGAATTTTACTTGCCAAAGAGCCTGAGGAAAGGAGGAGTAGGGTAGATTTAGTTCATTCATGCTCAGGTTACAGACACAAACTCTGAGTAAGAACTTTAATACCTCCCCAAAGCAACCTTGTTCCCACATGCAGGAGAAGAATTTTAATTAACTTCAAAAGAAAAAATTTAGCTCAGTTCCTGAAAATAAAAAGCTAAAAGGCTTGGAGGAAAAAGCTACCAGCTAAATTGATACAAACATCACTTGTCATCTGTGAAGTGATAGGATAAAAATGACCAATCTACACTAAAATGTCTTTGAAGTCTAATACCTTACAGGTTGGCTTATTTATCTACTTAGTATACTTAGCAACCTGCTGCTCTTTTTCTTCAGCCCTAAATGGTTTAGTCTCATTCTATCATAATTTCCCTCATTCTTTCAATTTTTTTTCAATCAATTACCACTTAGTTCTTTTATGGTGTTTATAAGTTACTTGTAAATTAAAACAAAAAATACAGCTTTGAAAACATCTCTGAGTGCTTGTAAAGTAACCTAGGCAGGAACCCCCAGACACTGAAGCAATCTGTTCTCCATAAAACGGATACTGTTGGGACAAGGGCTTTGCAGCTTGGCCAGCATTAGCTTCAGCCACCTGTGAAAGGAAGGGAATTTTTCACAGCCTTTATAGTATTTCCCTTATGTCCTGACATTCTGACTGAGATGGGCTACATGTGTCCCAGGTTGGCAGATTTTCACTGTGTAAGGCAGTTTGGTAAGACCACAGGCTCCCAGCTCACTTCTCATAAGACACTGTGCTGCTGTGTGAACACATGAACTTTTGGTTTCTATCACTTTGGGTTGTATTCAAACCCAACACAGAACTGCGGGAGACTTCAGCCTCTCAAGCTACCGGGCACTTCACCTTCTCCTGCACCAGTGGTAAAGATTAAAAAAAAGTTCATTATGCCTCTTGCCACTTTGGTACATTGGACCTTGTTGTTCAGGCTTTCTTTGCTAAGCACAGCAAAGCATCTCCTCCAAAAAAGCTGTGAGCTCTCAAACCACGGTTTGATGGTGATTTCATACTGACATGAGGCCACCCTGGAGGACGTAGAGGGAGGGTTGCCCTCCTTCCTGCTCCTGACAGCCTGCTGCTGCCACCTTCTTTGCCCAAGCAAAGGAGAAGCCTTTAGGTGAGCTGGATCAGGGAACCACAGATTCTATTTAAAATCAGCTTAACAACAGCTGCTCCTGTGAAAATAAACATGAACTCTAGCCTAAGGAAAGAACAGCTGGGAGCAGGGCTTAGGCAGAATGAGGGCAGGACAACCCCTTCAGCACAGCAGGGCTTCTGCCCAGTTAGGGTGATGATGGAGTCATGACCCCAGATGAAATTTCGAAGCTGTAAAAACTTAGATGTAATCTACTGTGACCTGCTGTGTCTGCTAAGGTTGCTCCAATGCTTAAAACATCCTGATCAAAGAGGAACAAGTGACTTTCAGACAGTGAAGCTGCTGACTGATGGGCTTCTGCTGTCATCCACCACACCTGTAACTCCCACAAGGAACTCATAATGTGGGCATGCCAAATGAATGGCTTGCAATGCCCTAAGGTGGAGGCCTTGCTCCACCCTCGTGTCCTGCTGAGCCTGTTCCTCCCTCCTCCACTCTCCTCCATGCAATGATTGATCTGCTCTCACCCATGCACAGGCCCCTGCAGGTTTCTGATTGTGACTGCCTGGGAGAAGCAGGACACTCATTTCCTAGTAGTGACAAAATACTAAATCCCCTAACAGCATTTCCTGCAGCCATTACTCTCTCTGCCTCCCACTAGCATGGGTCAGGCATGCTGAGAAAGTGCAATTTGCAAAAGGCAGCCTGCAGCTTCTGGGCAGGATGCTTACTCTCAGTACTTGCATTCTCATCATCATCATCATCGTCGTCATCTGTGTACAGGATTGGCCCGTCCGAGTCTGAGTCACTGCCATGGCTCTCTCTGCTACTTTCACTCTCAGGAGGAGCAGCAGCATCAGAAGTCTCCTCTACTAGTTCAGACAATGCTTGATCTGGAGCCTCCCCTTCTTGGTCTTCTTTGGTAGCCAAGCTGTTTATTCATGAGCAGACGGGGTGACACATTAATGCAAGCAGAACAAAACACAAATGAGAAGCAATTGAATAAGCAAGGATGAAAATAAAAGTTCTGTTAAACAAAGTAATTCCTTTCTAAAAAGCATACATATACAAGACATTTTTAACATACGCAAATAGGTATAAGTATCTGTGTATGTGTGTTAAGAAAAAGGACACCAACAATCTGGAATGATGTGCTGTAAAGACTGTATTAAGACAAATCCTAATTGTTTTTTATTTCTTGTGGGGTGGGACCAAGAAAGAAAACAGTTCATAAAGCTGGGGATAAGAGGAGCAAGTTGGAGAACAGATGGAAATGCAAATATTCCTATTCTGGAAGCCTAACTCTAATAATTGTAAATACAGTTTCACTGCAGTTGAGTTCAAAATGTTCATGCTCATCACTGATGAACATGGGGACCAACAGGCCTTGGGAAAACCTTTACGTACAGGAAGGGTAAAGCACGTGGGAGATGCAGCACTGGAATGTAGAGCTGGCAGTAGATGTACCCGCAAGAATTTAAAAGGTCTCTAGGCTACTGGCATCTAGACTAAACCCTCTTGGTTTTATATAAAACATGCTGATTTTTGTGGCAGGGAAAAGACAAATTAATAAGCCAGTCTCATTTCTCTGCCAACTATTTTGCCTAAAAAAACATAATTATGACTTTTCTCTTGGCCAGTTTTTACAGTACCTGAGATTTAGACAAGTTATTTGGCAGTAAAAAAACAAACACCTACTAAGTGTTCAAGTAAATTCAGCTATTGAGTTGAGAAATTCAGCAATGAGATATTTATTGACATCTATAGAAAAAAAAAAGACATCTACAGAAAAGAATTCCCTGATAATTCAGCATCATTTTTTGTTTACCTTTATGAGAGACAAATGCAAGTGCAATCAGCTTTGAGCTGAACTGCTGACCCCAGTGCCAGGCACAGAATGAAGTAAGAGACAGGTCATGAGCAATGACCTGGGGACACATGAGGTACTGCAGGTGAAAGGTTCAAAGGCACTGGGAAGGAACCAGCTGTGCCGGGCTGCAACACAAACTGTTCCCAGTCAGCAAAAGAAACAGAAGAGATCCCCACGTGCCTACAGTGAAAAGAAATGTGGTGGTCTCAGCTGTGGTCTTACCGCTCCCCCAGGACATCCATACTGTCTCACCTTTCCATGTCTTCTCCTCCGGCCTCTGGAGCACTGCCTAGGGCTGCACTGCTCAGACTCCTGTCAGTCTGGAGAAGAGGCTTTGTGTCTGACCCAGGGCTGCGTGGCCCTGCCACACAGCTGTCTGACACATTTTGGGCATCCGAGGAGCCAGCAGGGTGACTAGCTGCAGCAGGAAAAGGAGGTGGAAGTGGAGGTGGAGGAGGAGCAGCGGTGGGAGGAGGGGGCACAACAAGCTTGCTCGACTGGTCTGCATTCTCCATTTCAAAAATTACTATGGAAGTTTGCTCAGGTTTGGGTTTTTCTGCCTTCGCTTCCAAACTGTCAGCTGAGGGGGAAAAATCAGCCCCATCTGGTGCTGTTCGTGGGGCTGACTGTTTCCCAGTTTTTTTCTTGCCCCTGGGAGTCCCTGATGTGCCAGATTTGCTCGAAGTCTCTTTAGAGGCTTTGGGATGAGATGATGTGGATGAAGGAGATGGTGATGAAGAAGACTTGGAGACTGGCAGTTTTTTTGCATGAGAGGAACCAGCTAAAACAAGAAAAGAAAAGGCATTTTACAGTCTTGCAATTATATGATTTTTGCACTGTATTTCTTGCATGGATCGACTTGTGCTGGTCTTTAAAAAAACCAAAAAAAACCCAACCAACTTAATACTTCTACAATACTTCATGTAAATGCTTGAGATGATTAAATGTTGCAGTTCCAATTTCACCTTTGTGTGGGACATACTGAAATGATGAATACTTGCCCAAGAACAGCAGAGAGGACCAACATTACAAATGGGTAAGAATTTGTTTTGAGCATTCTGCATTGGCCCATTACACCTGGCCTAGACATAATCTAAAAAGTCCACTACTTATTCTAAAAAAATATATGTAGAGTACCAGCTGGGAAAAAAACCAAAAAAACCCAAACCAAAACAAAAAAAACCAAAACAAAAACCAAAAAAACAAACAAAAAACCAACTGCCTGACCTTTCCTACTACACAAATTTTCGGTCTGATCACTGGGAAAACCCTGTGATTTTCCTTACATTTTCCAATGAACATTTGAGGACTGTTATTGAGTCAATTACTGTTAATCAGTCAATTACTTTTCACAATGTTATTGCAACTGGTGCCCTCCTACTTAATGACAAATAGCAGAGGAGCAACAAAATAAGGTGTACTTTCAAGTCCAGTTGAGTCTGTCCATAAAAGAGAGGCAGAAACCACTGCTGTCACTCTGCAAAAATGACGTTCAGAAGGGAGGAGGCCTCCTGTATGTACTGGAGGTCTTCATCTTACCAGTGGCCAATGTGGGCAGGCTTGAAAATGTAGTGAAGCAAAGTTTTGACAGCAGCTGTACAAGCTGGCTGTTTAATCCTGTGATACTCACCATCCTGAAGCATATATGTATAATGAATCTCACTAGAGATGTCAGCTAGCCTGCATTTCCATGTGCATTCCAGCCACATTTCTGACTGCTGTGGTAATGCACCCATCACCTGAGATGGGATTTTCAAACTACTTTCATTTAAAAAGCAATAAAAATGACAACCATCTAATAGTTTAGTCCTTTTCATCAAAATACACCTGACTCAAACACTTCTGACGGAGGAAAAATTCATTAACTTCCACAGAACAAATGAAAGCATTATAAAGTTACATAGCAGCCTTCTGGCTAAGCTTACTGAGTAAAACAGAAAGCTGTAATAGAAATCTGCTGAAAGGCCTACTTTACTTACAAGCATTTAAATAAAAACAACCCCCCAGCAGACTGGCAAAGAATCAAAGTGCAGATACTGGCCATAATAAGTTCAAGATATAGAAACAGTTTTCACAGTGAGACTGTTCTCAAAGGAGATGGAAACTAATTCAAAAGACACATTCTACTGTTCTCTTCTGTAGCTGCTATGGTTTATAAACATTTAGTGTGCTGTGAAAGCTTTCAGTACATCTGAAAAGATTCATAGAAACTTCAGGCAAATCACTGTTCCTCTCTGTGCTCACAGGTGACTCTAAAGGGCACTGTCTTGAATCTACTGATACTGCACTCATCTTCCCACATCAGGTACAAATCACTCAATTTACATGCAAAACAAAATGAAGCAGAAAAAATGGCATGGGCAGAAGTTCATAACTACAGTAGAAGTTGGTGGTTCCAACCTGCATATTATTTAACAGAAATCTCACTGAGTAGGTGGATGGTAGAAAGAAAAGGCTCTGGTTCTGATCCACTTCAGTGCAGGCTGGAGGTCAACAGAACCAGTTACATGCTTACAGTTAGGAACTACAGCATAATACAAATATATGGCCACACAATTGTGGCTAGGAAAATGTCAAAACATCTTTCCATTGTAAAAATCCTTACATTGTTCTAAGACCTGCAATTAGAGAAACTAAATAGACTTATCCCACAGAAAACCCCCTACGCGTCCACATAGGTCAAAAGTGCTATTTCTGTTGTTGTTTTTGACTGGGCTGGCTGACAATTTTCTATCATGCCTCTTTTCCAGTAGGAGATTTGAATTCTGATTAAATGAAAAATTTAATGACTGCTGTTTGCCTTCTGGCGTACATCCATGCCTACATTTCAGTCCCATTCTCCCAGTTCCACTAGTTCAGTATGAAAACCTGCTGTGCTGCCCTCAGGAGAGCCATGGCTCAATTGTTACTCACATTCCTCTCCTCCTCCATGGGATTTGATCATTGGCTGCACCATGTGTTCACTTTCATGGGGATCTGACAAGCTTCTTGTATTAATACTGTTCCAAACCCACTCTACTTATTAAGTACTGCCCCACTTTGGGTGAACACAATGTATTTTTAATGTTGGAAGAAATTACCAGTAGAATTAGGGATATACGTGGATATATTTTACATCCGTATGGTCTCCAAGCATTGCCTGACATTTCAGCAAAGCTAATAGAAGACAAATCTGAAACCTGAAAATATTTTATTCTAAAAAGTCAGATACCTGACAGCTTGTTACCAACCACTGGGATAAACACTTCTTTATGCAATGGATTGTTTTATTTCTGAAAGGTCTGCTGTTACAAGGCTGCTTCACCTAGGAAGAGCTGAGTTTTTCAGCTGCATGTGAAATGCAAGCAGCAAATTCTGGATTTTCAAAATGTTTTTTCTTGTAGTCTTCTGATGTAGTAGGACAGTTAATACCAAGTTAATGGATATTTTATGGCAAAGTTATTATGGTAACTCTAGAAGTCTTGCAATGTTTTTAAACAGTCTTCTTCTGTATGCTTCAAATATAAGACGTGCCAAAATGTACAAGCTGTGAAGAGAAATACTTGCAGAGAAAACTGGAGGGACTGGAGGACTTTCAAAGACAGATAGAGATTGAAAACACAAGGCTTGTATAAACGTGCCAAAACATATATGGAGCCCATTTATCACAATACTGCTTGTATTAAAATTATGTGTGGATGTTTTAATTTGGTCATTGTCTACACTGCAACCATTCAAACTCATGATCAGTAACTTAAGAGCATTCATCTATAATCTTTAATCTTGCATTGCTGCTGAATTTTGGTTTAATAGTGTGGCGATAAGCACATGTGCTATGTGCCTGATGACTGATATTTTCCATTTCCAGTATGTACTTAGAATCACAGCACCTGAGGGCAGCCTGGCCATTTCTAATGGTTGCAATTTTTTTTTTTTTTTTTTTTTTTGTCAGTTAAACAAACTGCTGTTCAACAGTCTTTGAAGATGTCTTCATGGTTTTATTCTTAACTTCTTTGTGATCTTGTAATATTGTCAAATTAATTGGAATAGCTGATATTTCGAGTAGAAAGTTACAGTAATACCAAATTACTTTTAATTAGGGGTAACTCCTGCTTGGTTTCAGAAGTCACCTTCTTCCCTGCTGACTCTTGATTGCTGATTCTCTGGGTCATTTTTTTGCCAGCTTTCACACTTGAAATTGGGAATTCAGTGTTGTCTCTGATGTGCTCGGTGTTGTATACAGGTTCATCAAACAGTGAGGGGTGTCTGTGTGTTGTCTGGGGTGTTTGTGGCCAGCAGAACCAGAGCCCGGCAGGAAGCTCTCTACAAACATCCACGGCATGCTCTTCACTGACACTGCTACGCACCAAGGCACAAGTTACCACAGAACCAAGCCAAGCAGCCCCATGCACATGCACCCACTGCAGCTGCACTGCATGGGCAGTACTCACCAGCTTCCCGGTTTGCACTGGCACCTGTTGGCTTGGGCGGCGGGAGAGGAGGCTGCTTAGCAGGAGCCTTTCCCTTTTTTTTAGCATGAGGTGCTTCGTTACCCTTATGGCTGGTGGTGGTGGAAGCAGGAATGGCATTTTTTGGTGGTAGCGGAGCTTTTTTAGGTTTAGGCTTAGGCTTAGGTAGTGGTGGAGCATGGGATGTCGGTATTTCTGGGCAGTGACCAGTGCTCTCTATGGATAAGAAAGTGAACAGAAGCCAACTGACACAGACATACACCACGTAAATTCAACAGCAAGCTCACAACAGTGACTACTTCTGCTGCTTGAGCTCTTGGGAATCAGGAGAGACTTCACCTTCTGCCCCTTAATGAAGTATTACCTCAGAAGAAAACTACTGTTCACCTCAACTGAGGATTTTCTCATGGAAAGTATTTACCTGGAACTTCTCTCAGACACATCTATTTTAGACCCCCAAGGATCAGCCTTTACATTCAGTATCCCAAACTAGAGTGCTGGCTTCAAACTAAACAAGGGAATGCAACTTACTTCTCTAACAAATCTCAGCTTCTTTTCAACCCTACCCACCCTAAGATCAACAGGCTGTAAAACTCAAGATTCATGTGAACCTGAATGTGAACAGGGTCATTCTCCCAGCCACATGCTCAAACACGGCTATGTGGTGGAAATTTTCCCAATTTTCCCCTGAAGCAATCCGTTCTTCTGAGCTGCACATTGCTTATTCTTAGCAGCTTAATTTTGGGTAACTTCCTCAGGGTATTTCTACTCTTCAGAAACAAATGAAGCTAAATAAGATAGGTTATCATTTGGCATGGAAATGCCCTCCCCTCCTGCAGGTTCTTTGGGTACTCTTACACAACTGGACTTTCAAGAGTCTAGAGTTCATTAGTGAGCAGGAATTTGGTCATTATCTACATTGTGCTGTGCAATAAGAATGGCTCTCCAGAGTGAAAGAGGTAGCACTGAGGACCCAATATCCACAATCTGAATTTCAGAAGACGACTTTGGACTTTCTTCAGGCTAGTTCTGTAGATTGATGGAAGGAGTACAAGTTCCTGAGTGTATCTTTTGGCTTAGTTTTATCCAAAAGAAATCTGGGGGTTTTTTGCAGCCCGCAAATCAAAGAAGAGCAAGTGGGGATGATGAGAAAATTAATTTCAAAAGTGCTCTTATGACAGCTGTAATGTTAGTGTAGGTGAGCCATTTACAGTCAACATACAATTTTGCAACATAATCACTACAGCTGTAAAACTTGGTGTTCCCAGGTAGGAAGAGCTAAAGTTCCCAGATGGGAATCTTTATCTATTCAATTAAACCAATTCTATGCCCATTTTGTCTCAAGATAGCCTTCCAAAACCTTTCTGAAGAAGGATATTATAGAAGCAAGAGCATTCCATCAGAATCATATAGGCTTTGTTTGCATGTTACTGAAAACAGTGACCAGGAAGAAAGAAGACAAGCTAATACTGTGAAGACTTTTAACAGTCTCTTCTATCACTCAAGAGAAAACCATTTCACTTCTTGCAGTATGTTCCTATTAGAGCCTCACTCTTAACACACATTAAATGGACATTCTCATCTCTCTTCTTTCCCATGTTAAAGATTCCCAAGAGATAAGCAAGACATTTCAATTTTAAGATTAGTAGATGAAAAACAAATAATATGCTAGACAATGAAGACATTCTTCCTCTCAGAAACAAAGCCTTTCCAACTTCTAGCTTAAGGCTTGTTAACATGAACCTAATGCATCACCTGCAGTTATTAAAAGCAACATGCACACGTGTGTCTTCACAAACTTAAGGAATCAATGTTAACTGTCCAGCATCTTCCTCCTTTATGTCCAGCCTATTATAGACTAATATGCTTTTGCTAAGGCTTTGAAAGAACCATCTCATAGAAACCTTTTACAACTTTCAAACAGATTATTTTGAGAACAGATTCTTGTACCATGCCTCTGTTTTCCATAGAAAGACTTTGGATGGAGAAAGAAACATGATTATTTGTTACATTTTGACCTCCTCTTTTACAGCAAAAGGGTCTCCTTGTGAAATTCTACCTACCTTCATTCAAAGTTGAAATGCTGATATAATTCTGAAAAAGCAGGACATTTTAAAATTTGAAGTCCATTAATAACAAACATGGCAAGAGAAGATATGATTTTGTATTTTGAAGATCCTGAAGGACATGATGATCAGAAATAAGTGCAAACAATTCTTTGTTACATGTATTAACTAAAGATCCATAATGCTAAAATTTTATTTATTACTAAGAAAGAATTTAAAACTTGTTTACTTGTATACGATTACAGTGTTTTGTTTCAGGTCATTAGTAGAGAAAATGTTAGAAACAGAATGACAACCTAGAAAAAGTAATACACCATTCACCATATTCTAAAGTAATACAGTCAATCTACACTAAACTATACAACTGATTAAATAATATATATCAGAATTTATCTTCTGAATCAGGAAAAAAGGTACAAAAGATAAGGCTAAAGCTTTATTTAGTTGCAAATAAATGCATCCTAGTGACAACCGATAATTTTTAATATTTTTATAGACAAATAACTAAAAACTATAAATGAAAACCAAAACTGGAGCAGTTCATTCACATCAAAGTTCTTTCTTACAGACTTCAACTGTTACTAAAACTAGCAATAGCAATTTATTTAGCATTTATTTTAATAGAAATGCCCTGCTTAATAGAAATTGCTGGAATACTATATTTTTCTAAGACATTTCTTTTCATACTGTTATGTACCTCATTCCAAAGACTGGTAGACTCCTGCACAGCTGCATCCTACTTGCTCAGATAATTACACCTCTCATCCAGTTTTGACTGCCCCTTGATTGCCAGGGAACCTCCTTTTTACTGACGGCCAGGAGGAAATCCGTGGTGAAGATTATTGTCTTTGACCATATTGTTCCTCCTGGCATCTTATCAGCTTTGTTGCTTTTACCTTTGTTAGCTTCATTTCTTTATCTCACTGCCAGTCTAATTTTGCCCATAGTATGGTTTCTTATTTACCTGAGACAGAGATTTCCAGTTCCTTCCTGGCCAGTCCATTATATCAGCTTTTGACAGTGACAAGCCAAGTTTGAAGCAGATGCTTTTCGTTGTTTTTCCTCTGTTGACCATCTGGCTTTGTGAACATTCACTGACTGTCCTCCCTCAAGCTCCCCTCTGCTGTGATGCCAAAACTGACAATATTTAGGCTTCCAGTACTGTGTTTTTTATCCTGGTCTGGTGTCCTCTTGTTTTCTAGTGCCTAATCATAATGTCCTTTCTTTCACTGCAAGTCCATTGGAAAATTTTTGTGGTTTTCTGCCTCTATGTAAGATGCCATAATAAATGCCTGGAACATACAGTAACACCGTTACAATACAAATAACTAGTAACTGCAACAGGGGCTTGATCTTGAACAGTGACAGAGATGGTCTGGTGTCTGTAAATGGCCACAGAGACAATTATGTTGTAATTGTACCTCTCTAACATGATTCTGCTTGAATATGGACCCTTGGTCTTAATTCCTGCTCTTTCTTTTACCAAAAAAGGAGGCATCTGAATCAGTTCAGACCCATCTATTTGATCAAATCAATCCCGCAGGTACCTCAGGAGCAGCTGCAGCACACTTTTATTGCTGCTGTTTTTCTTAAATTAAACATCTGTTCATCATGAACTGACCTTTTAACAAAAGATCTCCAAAACACATAGATAGGAATATCTTTTATCCACTGCTGCCTTAATAGAAATATCTGCTGTAAATGCAACTTGCCTATAAATTACTTCTTCAACAGGAAAGCAAATGTTAACATCTCATTAAGCATTTGGATCAATAATATGTTTATGTTTAGAATAAAATTTCCAAAGGTCAGATTTTCAAGAAATCTCACTTTCAAACCAGATTTTCTTGTTTCCAGAAATTATGATTGGGGCCAGACTCTAAACAAAACTGTTCTCATGTAAACACCTAAACGATGGTCATATTTACGAAGTATTCTGTATACAACAGCTCTTGGAGGGGTGGGGGGAATAATCAAATCTGAAAGACTTTCAGAGAGATGCCAGTGTGCCACATGCACTAGAAAATCAGATTACTTATTTTCAAATAAAAGTGGGACCTCTGGCAAATTCTGAAGCAAATGGACCTATGAAAATCCTGGGCATACTTTCAGAAGATAAGCTGTAAAATACAATGATTTCTTCTTTACTTCTGTGAACTTCTAAGGAACAGAAGGCCAGAGCTTTTCTACCCAAGGATTTTGTCCTACAGCACTCGTACTTCCGTTTGTACAGCTCGAGCAGGGTCATGGAGCTACCTGACAGAAAACCAGCAGTGCTGTAGCACAAGTGTATGATCTCCATCAACTGCAAAGCACTCTCCTGCCAGCGGGTGAACACAACACACTGGAGAAACATTATGTAAAATGAAAGTTGGAAATAATGTATGTTTGTTGTTTTCTGCAGGATGACTGCTCTGCACAATGAAACCCTGTAAGAGCTTTGCAGATCATGAGTTTCCTTTGCAGACTATGCAGAGAGCTGTGTTTTGATTAATCAAAATCCAGGAAGCTGTCAGTCAGGAATATGGGACATAGGACAAGACAAGGTGTCTTTTGTCACTTTTTTGGACTCATTAATTGTGCTGATGCAGGTGGTCAACTCAGACAAATCCTTTTCATAAACTTCAGATTCACCAGCTCCATTTTTTGTTCCTGCTATTGCTAATACAATTCTGTTCAAGAAAAGACCCATTCTAATTGCCAGAAAGCATCCTTTAATTTCCACTCTAACTGTATTTCAAGCCACTGTTTATTCCTTTCTACTTGTGCCAGCATTGTCTTTTAGCCATGCTCTCTCCTGGCTGTTTACCAACTTGCAACATTCATCTAATGCACTCAGGCTCTTTTGGGCTCTGTTTTGCCACACTGAACCAGGACAGCTGTCTCACAATGCTGTCTGCAGCTCTCTCTGCAGTTTTGAAGTCATCTTTCTTGAAGATGGAAAAGCAGATCTGCACGTCTGCAGACTTCTAGATCTTACTGACTGTAATTTCAACAGCACCAAATGCAAGAGGCCTTATAACAGAGACAGTGTAGAAAATAGGAGAGGGGAGAAAGGAACAGGTGTAACATCTCAACTAAAGCAACCACATTCAGGTATTTTGCATTAGTTTCAAGATTAAAAAGGTAAAAATACCCTGACTCTCATTTTACATTTGTAACTGCTCAATCTTTGGGTAAGAAATAAACTGCTAAAAAAAGAAAATGCTCAAGACATATTCACTGTCAGCTGATCTTTGAGAATCTTGGAAGGTGGAAGGCATGTAGGCTTCTACATTCTCATACTTTCTGTAAAGATATACTCAAATAATTGAATAGTTAGTTCGCGAAAATAATGTACACAATATTAATTCTGGAGCCACATTAGGATATCTTTCCTATAAAAGAAAAAACCAAAATCAGCTTTACAAGTCAGGAGCTTTTTTCAGGTACTCAGTTTTTGTGGGTGAAAGCCTGTGCCTCTCACGTCACCCTACCAGCATGAGCCAGCCCTGCTGACTGAGTGGACAGGCTCTGGCCAAATACAGCTTTATTGAGTAGCTTTCCTTTTAAGAATACTTGGATTCAGCCTCATTTACATAGTTCAGGTGATGAATCAAAGATATTCTATTCTTAGAAGAACTGGTTTTAGTCAGCAAATAACTCAGCTGGAGTGAGAGATTCTTAGGGAGTCAGGCAAAAAAGCCCACAACCTTTTATGTATGCTGCTCATATCAATGATCTACAGAGCTCAGGAGTGTAGGGAGCCAGCTAAGCACACAAGAGGGACGAAAGTCTACCTGGTTTCTCACTGCGACTGGTTTGCAGGTTTAATCTTCTGAGACAAAGCAGTCTCTTGTCTGAAACCCTGGAAGGTGAGGGTTACTACCTTATATTCAAACACGTTTTGTTCTGCTTTGGGGAAATAAAGAAAAGACCTCTGAGAAAAGGAACCCAGAAAATTATACTTTGAGGCACATTCCTTGGGAGACAAACTAAAGCATTAGAGAGCAATGATGCATGGGCATAAGACTGGAGTTTGTGCCTCCAACCTTCTTTTCTTTGGTTACCCATATGCAAAAGGAAAGATTAAATTTAATGGCAGATTTGAGGAGAGCAGACAAAATACAGAAGAAAGAACCCATAAACCCAACATACTAAGGCCTGGAACCTTTTCCAGCTCTCATATGACGGCTAGCCTCTTGGGGAAGAAAATACGCACATGTAGCCCAACAATTCATTTGGAAACAGGACTAAAAACAGTTTCCTTATACTCATGCTAACTTCAGACATGAGGAAACCTGAGAAGATCAAGCTCCTATAAATGGCCCAGGAACATTCCAGAAGCTTATGCTCCATATCACCCACAGCACCTGTAACAGAGCTCTGGCTTTCTGCAATCCAATTATTCAGCAAAGCAGCACCTAACACACCTGACTAATGGTATGCAAAACAGAACTTCTTACTGTTTTTTTCCAAGAAATATCTTGCTGATGGTTACTGAGCCTTTCACTTCTTCAAGACCAAGCTAACTATGAAATCTGGAACCATCTGCAAGAATCACTAGAAGATTTCGTTTGCTTTGACAAAAATTAGTAAGACAGAAGTTTACAAACGGAACTCAGATACAAATAAGGGGTTCTCTCATGCATCTGTGTTCCAGGGACATCTTGGGAGGCTTGAAAGGAGAAAAGCATTTGACACAGTACCTGGAGGCTTTACCATGTGCAGCATGCATGCTGCATCACTATGCTATGTCCTGATATCCAGGGAGGCAAACAGAGACAATTTTGACATCTCTTCTATAGATGTGGCTTTTGATCTTGTCCAACACTGCTATAGGGGACAGGAGGCAAAGAGATTCCTTGGATCCCCTTTGCAATGCTCACACCCCACCTGGAGCCTGGAGCTCTGGGCACTGCTGGGGATCCTGCAGAGCAATGCCATGGCTCAGGAGACCAGGCAGAGAAGGAGATTTCAGTCTGCTGCCCAGACACCCACGGTGTTCTTTGATATTGCTGCTTGTTCTACTTGCTGCTCTGTATCCCTTGCAAGGCTCACTGATAAAACAGCTACAGTTTAGCTCTTTATTTTCTGCAAAAGATGCTAGTGACTTTCCTTAGTCAAAACAAAAGAATTCAGAAGTCAACCCAGCACAAACACATCATGAATAAGTGATCTCAGAAAAAGATTTATCTGATTTTTCAACAGTAAGGTTTTATCCATCAATTACTTGCTTTACGTTAAACTGTCACTCGTTTCTTATCATCCTGCCATAAATGAGAAATTTTCTTTTAAACACCCTGCTTGTATGACTGTCATCACTACTACAAATAGTAACAGTTATACTATTAAATTGCCCAAGAGAATTTTTCACCACATATAAAAGGCACCTGTGAGCTGATAGGCAGCAGATGGGTACACAGCTTATGGAACTGCCTGACAGCAAGGGGAACAGCTTTCAGGGGTTGTCTTCTTCACTTGCTCCTGCTTTACTCATTTTTATACACATGGCTGAGCCTCTTGTTTGCCCTGTGGATACTCTATTTCCATAACTCTCTACTGCTGAAATTTTTTTTTTTCCTTTAACTTGTTTTAACTCCTAATATATTCCACATTCTACAACCTGTTGCTGCTGACTCTCACCATTCTATCACAACGGGCCTGTATCATGTGCTCTTTTTAACCTTCTGGCTCCTGCAGTCGTCACATTTATAGGAGAAGGCCATTTTCAAGACTTAGTTGAACAAGAGGGCAAATGAAGACCATTTCATTAGAGTACTTTACCTTATAACTCCACGGGGCTGAGGTGCATTTTTTGGCCAATTTTGATTCAGTGAAATTGGAAATGCAGCACACTGTGCTACTAAGCAGCAGGAATTAATCCTGTCTTTGGGTCTTACAAACACAGAAGGTGTATACATCTTCCTTCAAGATTTACACCTAAGAGTTCATGATTTTAGAAGCCTCTCATTAGCCTCACTAAAGATGAGCTTCTTGCAGCCATTACTCCTGACTGTCAGCTGGTATTCAATCCACTTGTCTCAGTTCTCGTGACGGAGGGTTGTGATCTGAAGCACCAGCACATTTTATGGTCTTAGCAGAAGACAGTGAGCTAAGTATTCCTGCTTCAGCTCTGATTTTGATGCTTGCTGTGGATTCCTCGCTCTGCCAGTGGGTGTGAGTGTAATGCAAACCTGCTGTATCTGTCAAAAAGAACTCACCCAGGATTAATCTGTCAGGTGAGATGCTGTGGGCCTTATTCTGCCACTGAGTTCAACAGGCTGGCTCACCTTCTTGCTTAGTGTGCTACAAATAAAGAATAACTGAAGTGTATTCACAATGATTGTGGGGTTGCTCGTACTGGGTTTACACAGTGTAACACTGTTTCTGATGTGTGGAATCGATCCTTATCACTTTTTGTGGGGAGAATATTCTTTGCAAATAAATCTATCTCCTTTTGTTTCAGGGGACTCAAGATGTTAACTCATAGGAGAACTTCATGTTTATGTGCAAGAGGAAAGCATACTTTAATGGGTTTGCATCTTCTGGATGCTCATATTGAGATTCAATGAAGCCTAGAACACCAGTTCTGCTCATTTTTTGTTTTTCTTCTCCTTCCTCCATATATTATTAATTTTCTGAGAGGGACTGGAGTGATAACTATACTTTCTTCTGTATTGAGTCTACTCCTGTATAGCAATCATTTTTAATTTCTCCCTATAAGGTCAAAACAATATATAGGGAGTGCAGAGTCTATAAAATGTTTGAAATAGATATTGAACCTCTCCAGCTTCCCTGGAATTCTACATTCTGCAAAGTCAGCTAGAGGGGATTTCAACATGGTTTGAAATGTGTATTTCTAAAATAATAAACTCCACCTTAGGAAAACTTCCAAGGCCTGACAGTTCCAAAACGGTGTATTTAGTGATGCGCAAAATAATAAGTGGTCTGATCTAACCCCAGAGTTAAAGTGAACGATTTTAAAGCAGTTTTCCATGGCTTTTATAACTCTTTTCCCCTGACCCAATACACATCTGGTTCTAGTTGGCACCAAAAGATAGACATATTTAAATGTCATGACAAAGGCTAATCTTGTATTTCTGCCTTGTTGGGAGACAGGAAGTACTAGAAATCTTGTAAGATTCTCCTTGGACATCTATCCACTTTTTACATAGTCAAGTGGTTTACGTAGCTCTGAGAAGAATTCAAATTTTTGTTTTAGCTGAACTGACCCTCTCAACCTCCAGAGGCTCATTCATCACTAGGTAGAATTTAATAGGAGACATTCGAAAGGCTGTTCAGTCCTGCCTCCATGGCTTCAGCCAGCCATGAAAGTCCTTTTGTATCTTTGCTCTTTCTGCTTGGAAAATCCAATAAATGAAATAGCATTTAAGAACACTTTTAGACAGGGGAAAAAAGTGGTGCATTATTCAAGACGGTAGAGAAAGAAAATAAAATTGGTTAAAATTCTGTGATTCCACACTGATCTTTACATTTCCTTTATGAATCAAACTCGAGTAGATCTCAGTAAAGGCTACAAAATTAAGATGGACCCTGGGACTGCTAAATATTTACCAGTATTTACTACAATTAACCTATAGAAAACCCTACACTCATAAAGTACATTTTCCATAAACGACCTAGCTTCTGTTTGCAGTAGTGACACAGCCCCCTGAATGTTTGTGGAGAGCCGGACTGCAAGTGTTTAAAATTCCATGAAAACCAATTAGAATGAGTTGCTGACGTTACTTTCAAAATGATGGATGGTTTTCAGGCAACTTAAACACTTTTGAACATTCAACCCATGAGCCACTTCTACAATGATACCGCAAGATGATACATATGTACTCAGTGTGTTCTTTCATGAAAGGAAAACCTGACACCAAAGCTTGGCCATGGCTATGAGGAAAGGCTCACAGTGAATTTAGAAACTGAGCTTCCCTGCACACATTGTGATGTAGGGTTTGGTTTATAATTGTAAATGTGTTTAAGGTTTGTTCTCACCGGGAGGCCCTATGGGAAAGGCACAGCTGCAGGCCGGAGGGTCGGAAGTTGGTTGAGGGGTGAGAGGCAGTTAGGAGTGAGAAGAGAGTCAGCTGGGAGTGAGGCTGGAGGGATGCGTGGACAGCGTATGAGCAGAAAGGTGATTGGCTGGAGGGACCCATGGACAGCGTATGAGCAGAAAGGTGACTGGGTGAAGGGACCCATGGACAGCGTATGAGCAGAAAGGTGACTGGGTGAAGGGACCCATGGACAGCATATGAGCAGAAAGGTGATTGGATGGTAGAACACGTGGACAGCAGCACTGCAGCTGGGCCAGCCAATGGGTGCCTTCCTTCTGTTGAGTTCTGTTAGGTCTCAGTTTGGTTTCAGTTATGTCAGGTAGAGAAGAAAGGTATATAAAGGGTGAGATTTCTACAATAAAGGTATCTCCTTTGGATGCATAAGGGGATCCGTGTTGCTTTGTTGCCCAATGCTACGTTGTGATGTTCAGATCACGCTTCTCTTTACGACCTTACCATATGCACAGGAATATGTGCATACCAGCAATGGAATACTGGTGTTTCACAAGTCTTATCTTCTCAGCAGGTTCTGCTGGCATCCTTGTGGCAGAACAGAACTCACAGCATGTATAGGTGCTAGTGGAAGAATTCGTTAATATTTAAAATAGGCAAAAAAAAAATCTGTGAAGAATATGTTGATGTACCTTTCTGATCATCTTTTTTTCCTTCTGATTCTGATGCTTTCTCTGATAAAGTGCCATTATTTCCACTGGCTTTTACCACATTTTCTTCCTGTATGGTTTCTTCACCAATGGCTACGGTGTGTCCATTTGAAGTTTCAAAATTTACTGTTACATCACCATCTGAAATGAAAATTTAAAAGTTATTGCCTAGTTTAACGACTTATTAGCACCTACTCACAACACACAGCATTCCTCCTCTGCTTTCAAGCTTCTGTGGAAGAAAAGCAGAAAGACTTACTGAAATGTGAAACATCAGGATGTAGATCTGCTCTGGAAAGGAACTCTGGAAAGAAACTCTATAGGCTTTCATGTCCTTTGGGTGGACACCTCTGCAGTAGTAGGCTTGAAAGTCCATGCTGGTTTCCTTCTTCATGTCTGTTCATCAGCATCCTGTCCTCTTATCCCTGTATCCTGGTCTACACAGGCAAAGAAATGTGTGCATGGACTACAACAAAGCTGTAACATGTTCCAGCATTCTCCAAAAATGGACATCGTGGGGGCAGAGTTGCAGAACTACTGTGGTGCACTCCCAGCACGTAAGTGAGCCAGGAATTCTGACAGAAGTTCTCAAATGTATGTGCCCATTTACTTAATAAAAATAACGTCACAAAGACATCATCCAGTCTTAATAACCAATGTGAAGTCTTCCTGTGTCACATATCATACAATAAATAAATTCTGCAAGTCAAATTCCTTCTCAGGTCTCAGGACTTTACTCACTTACCCAGACTAGCTCAGCTTGAGAGTTTTTTTGATCCTGAAAAAAACTTCTTTCTTTCCCTATTTGTCTCTATATTGCTGAAAAGTGCTACTCTTGCTGGCTTACAGCTTTTTCTGTTCCATGCACTTTAAAGTTGCTGCTGATTTTCTCCTCTGGTAATTTCTTGCTGCAGGATTCTCTTGCTGTCGATCCAAAAAATAAGCAAATCTACATGGCATCTCTTCTGATTTCTCCCATTGTTTCTTCACTAACTGTGGCAATTCCACTTCTCTTCTTTGCTGTGCATTATCCAACCTGGATGTTTGGCACTTCCCTGGTTTCAACACAATTATGCAGCCTCTGTCCTATCACCTTGGGTGCTCCCACTAAGGGGACTGTTTTATTATCTTCCGCACACTAACATCAACTAGATTTCTAAAAAATGAGTTCTGCCTTCCTAATTTTGTCTAATTTACTACAGCTGACACTTGCACTTACCTTAACTGCAACATTCAGTTTCTTCAGCTTCTCTCTTCCAGGGCTTTGTAAATCCACTCTCTCCTCTCCGCCTCCACATATGACACTGCCACCTCTTCTTCACATCTTGCTTCTGCAAACACCTCCTGTCTCCAAGTGGCACTTGCCACTTTCCACTTCATTCTTCTTCACTCCATGTGAAACGCTGTTACTTCTTCTCATTTCTTACCTCTCACATTTCAAATCTCTGTGTAATTTCCTCTTTTAGCTTTCATCCCCATAGTCATTCCTTCTAACTACCTTCACGCTCCTCAACTGTCTTTTGACCTCTCCATTTTTAGCACCTTCAAACCAACCCCACATTCTTTCAAAATGTCCTTAAAAATTACAATTTTCATCAAACATGAAGCACAGTGGGATGACAATAACACAGACCTGATTGATATGGGAGGAAGAAAATCATTCATATTTATATAATTTTCTCTTACTTTGCTCAATCCCTGTAAGGAATCCGAAGTCCCATCCTCTTTTAAGGATGGAAGAGAGGGTCAAGGACACTGATGACCAAAGTATTCATACTTTTATCACAAATTATAGTATTTATGTTCAGACTGTAACCAACCAGAGAAGTTACCACTGCCCCAACTGTAAATACAATTTACAACCTTCAAAGGACAAAGTCACACAGGTCCCCAGTAATGCATGTGGCAAAACCCACAACAAATTCACAGATGGACAAACTGAGGTACGGAGAGTTTGCAAGTCTTGTTTTAGGACAATGACAGTGGCAGAGACAAGTGCAGAAGCCAGCTATGCTGAATGTCACAGTCTGATAATTAGCCAAACTCTGTATGGACAAGTGATGTCACACATCAACAAACAAGCCCTTTTCTTCTAAATATCTATGGGTATGATACAACCCATACACACTGATACTCTACTGATTTTTCAGATTGCACAGAAAAATACAATTTCTAGGAGAAAATTATTTTTGGAAAATGCAGAGTTCTAAGACTCCTTGATAAAATGACAAAACGGTTTAATTTTAAGCTACAGAAAATTATTTTAATCACTTGACAGTTTAATTGATCTAGATTTATAAAAGATGAAGAATATTAGAGAGAATACTACTAGAAACATAACTGGATGTAGCATAGAGCTATCTTCCTTGGCTTACTCATGCTTTTCAAAATGCAAATTCTGGCTAATGCCATTTACTAAACCTTAGAGCATTTTGAAACAAGTGATTTCTTCCCCAGAGTTTTATGCTGGTGCCATTTGTGATTGTGGTCTGTGTGATAGGAGTGGGATCCATATGATTCCAGCACTGGTACTTTTGATACCTGAAATGCATTATATTAATTTTTTCTGGGTTCCAAAGCCCCTAATTTTTCAGCCAAAATTTCTCATTTTAAACTTTAGTGGCTTTAGACAGCAGACCTTGACTCGAAAATAGATTTACCACTAATTAGAAAAAAATTCTGGCAAACAATAAGCAGAAGCCACAGAAGCCACTTTATTTACAGGGAGCATGAAAATACTTCAGGATATGACCAGAAGTCAGCTGGGGCACTTATGGCAGAAGCAGTTTCAGAGCACAAATCCCTTGACTTAACTTCAGTTGTCAGCTGGCCCAAATTACCTCTCACACTTCTCAGTTTGTCTCCTCACACCTATTTATACTACATGGAAACAATGCATCAGTGGCTTTATCATACATATTTAGTGCTCAGTAGCTAAATTCTGGTTAATGCGTTATCACCTTGCTCAGGCATTTCCTTCAGCACTCCCCTTCTTATCAGCTCCTCTCTGCTTTGTCTTGTCGAAATCTTCCTTTCCAACACTAAAGAAAAAGCACAGTTAAAAATAGATTTATTCTCATACTGCTGATGCTTGTGAACAAAATGTAGAGAACTATTTTTATTTTATAGAAAGAGAACTCTTGTTTCCTCTGATTCTGCAGGAGAAGTGGTCTGGGTTTTTCATGGACAGTCTCTGAAAATATTGCCCTGCAATTTCAGGCACAAAAAGTGGGGACTCATATGATCCAGTATCTTCAGCTCAGCAAGTCTCCTTGAGGCTTCTTTTATGGGAAATGGAAAAAGGTACTTTCAGGGTGAAATTGAACTCATCCTAGCATGGGCATTTAACATGTAAAAATACCTTTTTCCCACTGACTAGATTGAGTAGCTCAGCTGGAGATACCTCCATCTGCTTCGTACAGGTTTTGTGTAGCAAGACACAAATGCTGTTCAGAGTAACTCACAGAGTAGCCCTTGTGACATGCAAACTGTTTAAAGGAAGAAGAAAAAAACCTGAAAAACAACAACAACAACAACAAAAATCTTTAACAGAAGTCAGAAAGTTGTGTTCTAAAAGGAACTATCATCCTCAATGATCAATGCTGGTTGACTTTCATGGAAAAAAAATGCAGCATCATGTTTTTAGGTTTAAAAAAAAGTAGCATACACAAAAACACCATGACTGTGGCATGAAGGATTCTAATTATTATTTCTCATGGGAAAAATGGGACTCATTTTATAGGAAAAAGCATTTACAGATGTCAAAATAGAATAGCTCCACACTGCATCCCATCCCCAAACCAATGCAGTGATCTGGAAGACTATTGTAATGGTCCATGGGACCATGATGCATAATGTTCACAAAATGTGAGCATCACTTGTAAAATCCTGTCTCCCCTTTTAGGAAAAGGCAGTCTCCCACCCTGATTCTGTTTACATACAGACACCAAAATCCACATGACGTTTGGACCTCAAGATGAGGGCATGTGGTGAAGCTTCAGCTGTGCTGGACTTCATCCTACTAATGCTATGGGATAGGGCTACTTGTCTTATCAACTAATTCAAACACTCCCTAGGGTCAGTCTAATTGCTATATGCAGAGTGATAATGCCTCTTGCAGTGTTCAATCTTACTTATGCCAGCCCAGTTGGAGTGACTCAGCCATACAGTGAAGTGACAGGGTCCTGTGAAGGCAGGAGAGAGGCAGTTTGATTCTTCTGAGAAAGGCACCCTTCATGCAGAGCAAAACACCTTTCCCAGCAGCAGGTACTCAGCTGCTGACATAACCAGACCGGCTGATCTCAGGTGCCTGAAGGCATCACTGCTTACAGCTTCCCACTCCCCTTCTCCATCAGGGAAGGGGATGGTTGAACAGAATGACAGAATTTGGGGTTCAGCTGGAAGGAACCTTAAACCATCTCATTCCAACCCCTCTGCCAAAGCCAGGGACACCTACTAATCCAGGTTTCTCAAACACCCATCCAACCTGGTCTTGAACGCCTACAGCAATGGGGTATCCACAACAACTCTGGGCCACCTGTTCAGTGCCTTACCACTCTTAAAGTAAAGAATTTCTTCCTAACATCTTATCCAAAGCAGCACTCTTCCAGTTTAAAGCCATTCCCCCCTGTTCTATTGTTACATGCTCTTGTTAAAAGTCCCTCAGATTCTGCGCTTCCCGAATTTACAGTCCAGTTTTATTTCTCACACTGCAAAGTGCAGGGATTCAGCAACTCCTCAACACAGGATACATTTCCCCATAAAAATAGCACCAACTCCTGGCAGAAGAGCTGGAGGGAGTAAGTGTTTTGACCAGTTCAGTTCCAGCTACTCATGCCTGTGAGATCAAGAGTCACAAATCGAGCATTATTGGCTCAAGAACAGGTAAGCTGGCATCAAGTCTGTGTTTATATACTCAGGTACTTTGAGGGATCTGTCCATTAAAGGTCAAAGCTCTGCAGCATTCAAGTCACATTTGACAGCACAAAGGAGCCCATGAGTGTGGCTGCAGACTCTCAATACCAGCCAGCCTTCCTGGGGAGAATGTGGTAGCCTAAACTCTGGTTAAGTTAGGCTGCCTTAGGTCCCACACCTAAATTACTCACAAGCTCTTCCAGTTTCTCCCCTGTATTTTTTAAAGCATGAGCCCTGCAACTGTGTGTCACACACTGCCACAGGAGCATACCCTAGGCTTGCAAAGAGTTTTTCATGTAGGGAAGCAGTCCCACAAAGACTGTTTTAAAAGTGATAGGGGGTCGTGAAGACAGAGAACTACGTGCGCAGGCATGGATACAGTGTCTTGGTCTTTCTAGAGGGCAGATGCATTCACAGTCAGGGTGAAATCTCTTTTGACACAGCCCTTATGCACGCACTTTATACTTGTTTTGTTGCTGGCACTATAAATGTTGTTTTATCATTATTTCAGCATTACAAATATTAATTAATTCCCACCCTTTTTTTCTTCTCTCTGCTTCCTTTTTACATCTGTTTTCTTGGGGACAGTGAAATGAGATGATCTCTTACTTATCTGTGGGACAATTCAATGCCACTTGAAAACATTAATGCTTTTTCCATTAAGTTTAAGACCATTGCATCAGACCTTCCTCCATCAATGCCTTTCTCCACTTTTCAGGATGATGTATTTTTTTCAGTTCTACAACACTGAATTAACAATTGCACTGAATTATTATAGAAAATGCCAATTTTCATTAAAAGGCATGAAGCCCTTACACTTCATCTAAAAAACCTCAAAGCATTTCATAAATTACACAGGTTTCATAACAACCCTGAGACACAACTATCTCGATTTCGCATACTAGAAAATTTGTGAACAGATAAGAAGCTTAAGTCCCAGTCCTCCATCTTCTAAAATGATTGGTGCTTTTATTTAAACTGATTAAGCTCAATTAATTCAGCTTGAAAGGTAACTTATTTTAAACATTACTTGCCTCATGGAAAGAACATTAAAAAATCAAGCTAGTATCATAATTTTAATTCCTACAAAGAAAAAGGCAGAATCTTAATTTGAATCAAAGTGGCAAAAATATGTCCCCTTGTAAAAGAGGAATGAGTAGCTTGTCAACCTAGGAACTTATTCTGAGTGTTATTTAGTCAATGTGCACTCATCATAATAATTTATGGTTTATTGCAGACTTTAGATTATGCAATATATTTCACATTTGCACAGTCAAGTATTTTGTACCATCTCGTCACCCAGCACCATCATTCAAACATTTCCTGACTTCTGAATGCTTGACTTTGTAATTCCATCATTTTAGGAGAGCTTACTGAAACATAACAGTAGTCAAAAGTAATTAGCTCAGCAGACTGATTTGAGACTCTTAAAACTCTGTACAAATAGGCTGAGTGACCAGCTGATGCTAACAGTACAAATACTTTTTGCAATATGTGTACATAAGAACGTATATATACCTATCTACGTGAATATATATCAACATTTCTGTCATATATATGATACGTAGATGTATAAGTGTATATACAAAGGTGTGAGAATATATGTAAAATTTCAACATGAACACCAACATACTGTTTATAACTTTAAGCAATAATAAAATGGAAAGAACAATTTCTCTATCTGTGTATACATGTATGTATTGAGATTGATTACAAAGAGATCAGTCCTTACTGTGAGGTTAACTGGTTATGAGTCCTTGCCTACTTAGAGAAGGCTGAGGTGAGGCAGGCAGGCAGTCTCCAGTCTCATGTTCCAGAAGAATCAGAAAACCCCAGGTCAAAATCCTTCCCCTGCTGCAGTCAGAAGCAGAGCTTGCCCTGACTTCAGGTGTAACCATCAAAAAGGATGCAATTTTATTGTATTGTACGAAGCCCTCATTTACTCCAGTACATCTTACTCCCTCTCAAAAATACTTGGGGTCTTTTTGCCCAATGCAAATAATAGTAACAACACAACTGGGAAGAGTTTACCTCAAAAAGAAGCTTCTCTCTCTCCCCCTTTCCTCATCCCCTCAGAAAAGACTGCTTACTGATGGTCAGCAGCTGCAAATCTCAGGCAGTCTTAAAACCCATTCTTTGACTCAAAGTGCTGTGAGATTCTGGATATTCTCCAGTATTTAGTTTTGTTCTTCCAAGAGAAGCTTGAGAGAATTCAGATTATTAATTTTTCTCTGACCTAGTAAGAGCTAAAATTGCCTTCTGATCCCTCTCTGTATATACTTTTGCAGCGAAGCTTTGAAGTGGCATCTACTTTGTGCCAAGACACAAACTGCTGCCTTTTCCTTTGCAGCAAAACATTGCAGAGGAGAGAAACCCTTGAGATGATGACTTTTTATGTTTATTTTTACTTGATTTTGAAAGCCCTCTAGGCAAAAACCATACAGCCAGTGCCCAAAGAACAGACTTTCTGAGATAGAGCGTGGAAAATACGTTGCTAAAGGGAAAAATTCCAACCATCATTCCCACATTGGCACAGATATTAACATCTAACATCTAAACATCCCTCCTTTTTTGATATTTGTGGTATTTGCCGTTTATAAACATCTTCCAGTTGCTCCTAAGACAAAAAGCGCTCCATGGTACATGTCCTGGCAAGGCCATAGCAAGAACCTATCTCAAAAAGCCTATTGAAAACCCTGAGAAAGTAGTGCGAGTTCCTTCCAATAGCCCGCATTCTGTCTTAGAAAAACCCTTTATTCAGCTGCATGTGGATTTACCACGCTGAAGCCTTGTTAAGAGAACTGGCAGCAAATGAGGGTCATCGTGGTCTCTCCCATGGTCCCAGGCCAGGAAATGGGCTTCCTGCATGTAAGAGGCAGGCACACACACAGCCCCCACTTGGTAATGTAAATACACCTCTGATTGAGTAGTGTGAGGAAGAGGATATCCTGTAGGATTTTTATTTTGAATGGATGTCTTCCCATTTCCTTCTCAAGTTAGAGAAGCAAGTTTCTTCTGCCATGTCACCAAGCAACCAACAAGGGGCAACTTGCCACGTAAATGCATCTTTTCAGTCTCCATTGGTCCTGAGTCTATTTCCTCAAGAAATACGGGGTATACTATTTTTATTCATCCCTGAAATTACCATCTAAGGCAGGATGAATGCAGTTCAAACTACTTCTCAGTTCAAGTTCCAGCCTCACATGAAGCACATACACAAACATAAGTGATCCCATGCACGGTTTAAAAGCATATTAGTGTCTTGAGGGACCACAACATCATGAACAAGACCAGCAAATTAAGTAGAAGTGAGTATCTAAGGAGGCACTTTTGAAAATGTTGACCTTAATTTCTTTGTGCTTCATTTCCTGCTTTTGCAAAAGGTACGAGCACATGCTTTGCCTTGGTACTATAAGAATTGATGTGTCATGCTGGCAAGACTCGATTCAGGCCCTCGGAAGAAGACAGTATAACATAAGAAATACTATCATTAACACACATTTACCAGATATTCATTTTTTAAAAAATAGTTGAAAAATGATACATGCATTATTTTTAATGGCATAACAATTTAACACATGCTAATAGATAGAGAAAGTTTAGGGAATTTCTGTATACACAGCTTATGAATGGTCATTACTCTGAAGAACTCGTTGCATATAAAATCACAAAGCTGTCCAGGAGAAGCTGCAGAACATTCAGGAGTCATTAACTAGCTAGCTTTGTTTTAGCAATATGATAAAAGTACTGGGAAAGCTGAAGGAAATGGGAATCAATAAAGGAGATTTCAGATTGAGGGGATTTTTTTTTTTTATTGCAGTAGTGGAAGAAATTGTGGAGGGTTGTTACAGGGTATGTGGGAAAATGAAAGAAAAGTAAAGGAAAAAAGGGAGAGAAAGAAGGATTTGAAAATCTCAGAAATCTGTTCAAAACTTCAGCTGGCATCTGGAGTGATGAAGACACCAGAGAAAATGGCTTCGTTTTCCTTTTTGTGTAAATAAAGTTTATTTTAGAAGTTTCACTGCCATGAAGCTCCTTGCTATAACTGTCAGGGGTTGGTATGGGTTTAAAATGCCATGCAGTGTACTTCCAAGAGTTCAGGGGAGCCTACGGAAAACACTTTAGGATACTAAGTTGGTTTTGTTGCCTACAGCCTTGGAAGACAGTAGACAGAGAGTTTGCACTGTGGCAATGAATCTAAAGAGTTTACAGAAGCTCACTGGACTCTAATTTGACTCAAGTTTAGGAAACCACAACATCAAATGTTTGAATCCCAAACCAGAAGTTTGGGATTTTTGTAGAGAAAGTTTGGCTAGAGCAGTGACACAAAGACACACACACACATATGCAGGGTGGCATTCAGTTTTCTAAACATGGATGTCTACAGCCGTTTCAGATGCCCCAGGGTTTTGAGCTGTCATCAGCACAGGATGACAAATATGATATGAAACCTTCTGGGAGAGCAGCCAGGACATCCCAGAGCATCTCAGGTGGCCCCAAACAACTATGTTTGGCTAACTAAATCCCAGCCTTCAATATTCCCCTTTTTCAAACAGAATACAATTCAATCACAGCATTTGATTTCAGACCATCCTTCCAGCCTTGTCAGTGGGGAAGTGAAGGGGCAGGGCAGCATCTATGAAGGCAGGGGTTGCAGAACTGATCCTCGTTCTTCTGCTGGGCATGGCCACAGCTGCTTCTCCCCCAAACTTCTGGCCCCAAGAAGGCCAGGTTTGTTTCATAATTCAAGTCACTGACTACCAGGAGGACAGGGAGATTTTCCAATATATCGGAGGGTATGTATAGTAAAGAAATCAGTTGTGTATTTTAGGTTCAAGACCGAAGCTGAACAAGGTTCGGTTTTTCCTTGCCAAGGATCATACTGTTTTTCTGTATGTCAACAACGCTTAAATAACCCCTGGCATCTAACAAGTTCAAAGAGCTTTTCCAATGTTACCCTACAAAACCATCACAGTGTTTTCTACTATTTGCCACCAAAGGGTCACAGACATACCTGCTGATGTTTCTCTGAATTTTTCACTGGTCTTCTTCTTCCGCCATTTCCAAGGTTTAAAGATTTTGCCAATGTTGGAGAGCTTGCCCTTCCTCTTGAAGGGGGGAGTTTGGGATCCTGGGGCTGGTCCATCTGAGTTAGTGATTGAAGCCTTGTCCAAACCATCAACTGTATAAAGAAAAGAAATAAAAATAACTGAAGGATGGAAAACAAAATAGTACCCAACAGCTAAACTCCTCCACTACCAGATTGCAACAGGCTGTGCGTGCATCAGCATGGATTTTTCCTGCTCCAGAAGGCAGCCCTGGGCTTCACTGCTTCTCAGTACCTCAAATGCAGCTGTCCAGATCTTGCTTCTTATGATGCTCATCTGGCATATTTGCACAGGCCTGTGGTTTTCTATCACTAGAGGAGAATTTCTTTCAACATATGTTTGGGTGACTTTTTCCCAGTCCTTGGTAAAGTTGAATAACTAGCTATCATCATATAGAAAACAAAACCCTTGCAATGTGAAAACGTAAACTGTTTCTTTTGGGTAAAATGAATCCTTTCTTAAATTCTGAAGATAACTGTTCTGGCAGTGGAATGGGAATAGGCCTGTTTGATATCCCCGGTAATCAGTCCCTCCTAGCACACTCTGCCATGAGTCAGGCTTCTTATTAACAAAGCATATTTAACAATAAGGTTTTGAACTGGAGCCAAAACTTAAAGAACTTCTTTACTGCAAAAACATACTGAATGATATGAAAGCCAATACTTAGCATCAATGGCCACACTTTGAGTTTTGTGAACCAAATTAAGACTCATCCCACAACATGCTGTGGCGTACAGTTAAAATAAACTACCCTGAGAAACCTACAACTATTTATTCTATTTAAGAATAGATTTCTTAAAGCCTTTCATTTGTTGTCCTGCAAACACTTCCAATGTGCTGAATTTTACTCCTATGAGCAATGAAGTAACTGCCATTACTTAGAGACACAGAATTAATCATGGGCTTAACTGTTTGTGGCATATAGACTCTGTAACTGCTTTCATTCATCTAAACATTCTAATTATAACCAATGCGGAACAGAGCTGATGCCACTCTGAACAGTAGTAATGATAATCATAGATCATTGAATCAGAAATGCTATTCAAAGAAAGAAATATCAATGTCCCCATTTTACAGATGGAAAATATGAAGAACAGAATTGTTAAGTGCTTAATTTTATGTTTGCCAAATAGCTTCCTGAATCCTGGTCCTGCATCCTAGCTGCTAAAAAGATACATATTCAGCTACATAACATCATGGTGCAATCTTATTATTCTGTTTCTCAGACAAATGATGTTTAATGACTCCTATATTTGTCCTAGGCTTTAGATTGATCCAGGATGCTAAAAAAAGAAATCTTTTCTGTAAGAAAGCTCATGTAATGCAAACAGAGTCCAAGAAACTTTATTTCCAATGTTTTGAAATAAAGTACTGGGAAGAAAGATTCATTGTATAACTTTACTGAAGTCTATGAAGTTAAAACAAGTGATGAACTTCCTCACCTGCGTGCCCTGAAGAACAAGGTGAAGCCTACAGAGATTTAAAATAAGACTGCCTTAAAATGAAGCAGCTACCCCCCCAACACACTCTGAGAAGCCAGGTGAGAGGTGGAAGATGTGAAAATCACCAAAGGCAGTGAGCAGCTCTGCAGAAAGGGACAGGACAGCACAAGGAGCCCGGCAGGGGTGCCTTGCCTGAAATTAGGGATTGCACTTTTCCAGGCTTACAGGCACTGCCTATGGAATGCAGTCCCTTATGGAATACAGAAGCCCCTGATGGAAGCTGTGGATCTAAGGGAAAATTACAGTTATTTGGAGTGTATGTACAAAGACAAGAGCAAAATTTATCTTTGCAATTCCAGCTAACATAAGAAGGGATGAGGGCCACAGTTTGCAGCCAGGAAAAGCCAGGTAAGAGGTAAGGAAAACATCACCAGGAGTGGGGTAATGCAGCACTGGAACACATCCTGGGAGGATTTGAAGGCTCAGGCAGAAAAAGCTCCTTCTGGGGCTGACCTCACCAACTGTCAGGAACCATCCTGCTCCAAGTAACCTTCTGAGTCTCTCCCAGTCAAGATTCCCATGGTGCTAAGGGCTGTGGAAACACACGGTTTCTCTGTAAATCCAAATACTCAGAAGTGAAGTCATGAAGAAAAGAGACCGGGATCTGTTGGCTGCGGTGTTTTGTCCTGGGATAGGAGCCAGGCATTATCTCACTGGCAGAAGCAGTGAGATACCAGCTCAGTGGAGTGAGAGGCTGCCCACCCTTGAGGCAGCAGGGCAAAACCTACACTCTTCTCTCCAGTGGCTCAGAAAGGCTGGGCTACTGATGTGAAGAGTCTACATCCTGGTGATAGACAGCATGGTCTTATAAGCACTAGAATGCTGATCCTTCCAAATCCTCCTGAGTCATGAAGTACAGCCTATTGCTGGAGACCACTTTCACAAAAACCTCATCTAGATTTTTTCACCCTGTGCCTACCAGCAGAAATGGAGGAGGATTAGGGCTCCAATAGCTCCCCACAGAGAAATACAAACTTGCATCATCCCTGTTCTGCCCTTTGCTGAAAACTGGTAACTCCAAAACAATGATATTCCTCTTAGCTACAGAAATCTGTCTGCTTCAAACTGAGCAAATACATGAAATTCATGGCAAATAATTCTATTCAGGAAGATAGAAACTTTTGAAAACAGATGTCAACATTAATTCCTTCTGACAACAGAAGGCAAGGAGTTGATTTATCTAGTGAATTCAACAAGTGTTCAAAATTGGGAATTTACTAATCTATGGACCTTGTACCAATCCCCTCATTTGAAATACATATTTGAAAAGAAAGAATAAGCATAGCCAGATATCTCAAACTAACTTTAGAAATAATCTAAGATAAAGCAATATGTCTAGAAAAAAAGAACTTATTTATATTCAAAGGCACATATATTATGTGTATACACATATATTCAAAAGCTAGCACATTTAATCAATTTATAAACTATTTAGAAAAAAACCCACAATTTCAGCAATGACATTTTAAAGCATTTATGGAAAGATCTTTACAAAAGTTATTAATCCTCTTGTTTGAAACACTCCACAGGAAACTGATGCTTCAGATGCACACTTCTTCAGAATAAAGCGGTGTGTTTTTCACCTCAGAGAACGTATCTACCTTCTATTAATCATTATTAACATACATATTCACTGAGGGGAAAAGATATAGCTTAGCTTTCCAAGGTTTAGAGGAGCTTGCTGACTTGTAGGACTGTTTTCCTTGTATGTATAGTGTCTCGAAGTCCTGCCTTCTTCCCACCATCTTCAAAAAGCCAGTGAGTCACTCCATTACCTTCAATAAACATTATTAATAAGTTTGACACTAGGACCTCTGGCTATAGTACCTGCATAGCTTACATGACCATATTCCAGTCCTTTGCCCTGGGCAAAGATTTTCCAGCTGCAGGATCAGCTGGGTGCATAAGAAGGACAAGAAGTGAGGACATGAATGCTGCATGTGGATGTCACACAGCAAGGAGGTCTTGCTGCAAGAGGCCAACAACAAAGCTAGTAGACACTGCAAAGCCAAATCGTGTCACACGGACTGTCAATTAGATGAAATGTACAAAAAGGACAGTCTCTCTTCAAGCTTGTGGGCAGCCAGAGAAGATTAGATCAGTCTGTGGATGACCCTGACTCTCCTTAGCCCAGGAAGGCTACTTGAAATAAGCAGCACTGATCTCTGTCGCTGCTGAGGAAACACTTTACTGCTGTGAAGGATCTCCAGAGATGCTGTGTGGCTGAGGCAGGCATGTGAAATCATCACAGTTGTCCCAGGGCATGGTACACTTCAATACTAAGACATCAGCACTGGCACATGCTAAGACTTTCTTCAGATAAGAACTTACAACTAACTTTATAAGAGCAGAATGCAACAGAAGAACAATCCACCAGATTATTTCAAGCAAGTCTAATATCAATTCCTGTGAAGTAAACAGTGTGTTTCTGCTGGTTCCAGGCCTTGTGATCTGGTATGCAGCAAGACCATTTTTTAAAAGCTTTGACTTAAAGAAATTCATGACCAAAAGAAAAGAGCACTGTATTTATGACATTAGATATTCTGCATTTTTTTTTAAAGTTCTGTGTATTTTTTCTCTTAGCAGTGAAAACAAAAAGTCAGCAGACGAACCTAACCTGCACTCGCCTCACCAGCACCTTTCTACACAACTAATCTAATCCAATCCTGCTCGACTACTGGTATATTTTTAAGGGATTCTTTCTCACTTCAGGGCTGTTAAGTACAAGATGGTACTAGCAGAACATCAAGATCTCTTCTTTCCCCAGCATGCTGCACCTTTCATGCTGCAATCCTTTCTCTCACCCACATCAACCAAGGCTCACCCACCTGTGCTGCAACTCTGCTCTGGATCCTTGTCATACAGCAAGGTTAAGAGTGGCAAGATGAAGGAAAAGTCCTCCGCCTATTGCTGGACAACATAACCAAGAGGGAAAAAGGCACACAATCAAGTGCCCCACTGATATCAAGGCACTAAGGTAGCACTGGTGCCTAATACTTGCACAAGAAATAGTTCTCTTGCAGTATTGCCATGTGTCCTGGGTTGAAGTATATTCTATCACCATCTTCATGAACTGTTGAAACCAGGTGAGGCAGTGCTCCCTGCCTCCTCCACTCTGGCTTATCTTCTGTTAATGGGCCATCAGCACCTTTGCTACACAGCTCACAGATAACCCCCTCCTGGACTACCTCCTGTTAATGGGCCCATCAGGCCTTATCACATGACTCACCATCCCATTGTGGGATGCTCCGCCCAGAGGGAGAAACCAAGCATTCCAGCCTAGATATAAGCTGAGACTCTGAACACCAGAGGGGCGCTTACCCACTGGATTCCCAGAGGACCCGAGCTACCAGACCTTTCTACAGGATCACTGCTTCAGGAAGACCACCTCATCTGGACTGCTTCCATCACTACGCTCAAGTTGTATTCTGACTCTGTCAGTGGTCTTTTGTATTATTGCATCGATTTTATTTTACTTTCTTTCCTTTTTTCTTTTTTCCTATTAAATTGTATCTCTGACTTGGAGCCTCTCATTTGTTTTGCCTTCAAACTACTACACCATGGTATCACCACATCACTCTTAAAGCATGTGAGGAAAACCTTTTCATCCTGTCAGAATACAGAAGACTCAGGGTATTGCCTAACCATGAAAGAATTGAGAAATGCAGCACAAGGTGCCTTGGCCCCAGTTCAGAGTTACTTTACATGTGGATTTGGATACAATTTCTGTGTTTATTAACTACCAGTTACCTAGTACAGTTATTTTTTTCTCTTCCTCTCACTGTACCCTGTTGCCTCGAAGGGATGTGCTGCAAAAGTCATCTTGGTTTATTGAGACCTCAAAACCTCTTCTGACAACAATACGATTTTCTATACTGCCTTGCCAGAGGGTACAGAGTTGGAAATCATGGTTTTTATGCCAGCAAAATGAACAAGTTTTTGCAGCTGCCTATTATTCCCAATTAGCAGCAAGTCATCAAGTTGCTATAGAGTATAAGCTGCTTATTCCTTGAGCTTACTGGCACACTTCAATGCACTGCATGATAAAAGGTTTGACGTAGTCATTAAAAATCAGAAGTCATTCTGAACCCTATAAATGTAATTTTCAAGATGTATCTCAAATTATTACTTTTCCTGACCCAAATCAGATGGAATTTTTTTTTTCTTTCTCACGTTTTTGTTTTGTGGGTGTTCTTGTTTGAGTTTAGCTTTTTGTTTATGTTGGATTTTCTTTAATCTACATGGAAGTGAAAAAAATACAGCTAATCCATGGTGGATAAACCGGTAAATGGGAGGGATATAATCTTCCTCCAGGCAGCACAATGAATTGGCATCTGCACGCTTTTGCCTTGCCATACATCTGGAGTTTAACTTTGGAGAAACTGTCATGAGCTAATTGACTTGATTGTGTTTTAATTAAGTGAAAGGAAAAAACTGAAGTTCAAATGTGGGCGGCAGAGTGGTAGTTTCCATATGGAACCGCCGATATTGCCAAATGTTAATTGGACCTCCCGCTGGCAATGAGCTAAACAGGCTGGGTAGTGGCAACTTTATAGAGATGCTGACTGCTGCCCTGGAAGAGCCAGAGGGAGTCCTCCTAGGACAACCACACCAGGGATGGAGATGACAGCCCGAATACCTCCAGGTTTCTACAAGGATATACACACAAATGCTTTTGGGGTTGTTGGAATCACACTTGGATCCAGTGCCAAAGTCCAGAAAGGGCTTCCAGTCTGAATCCTGCAACTTCCACTGCTTTCACAAGAAAATGTTACCTTGCTGCAGAAAGTCAAACATGGCAAGAGTGGAAAATTCAGCTCAAAAGACCACATCCTGTTCTGCCAGTGATGAGCCCCTACCTAAGCTCTGTAAAAAGCACAGGTACTGCTGCACAGGTACTTCAAAGGAAAAGAGGGAAGCCTGTGCTTCCCTGAAAGTGATGGCATGGATGCTAAGGGCTCCACGTTTCAAAGAACCGTGTGACTCAGAGGGATGCTCAGCCACACTGTTCTCTTCTGCAGCATGCAGAAAAGGAATATGACCAAAGTTACAAACAATTATGTATTTATTCTATTTCTCACTTTCTTAGCTGTACACCTGGGATTAACTGGCTGAAGGCCTAGAAAAGCTTATTTAGCTCACTGTCTCTTAGGTAGAATGCTCTAGTCCTACAAGACACTGATCCCCAGCAAGCAAGCAGGGGACCTGACCTGGGCTTCCTACTAATTACAAAAGAAACAGGACAAAAAGCAGGGCTAACTTTAGGCCTTGACATGTGCTTGCTGCATCACCGGGGTAAAGCGTCAATAATGTTGCTTTTTTTCTTTTCCTGGTCACAATAACCACCTCAACTTAAGTGCTGTTGGTTGGTTTGTTAGGTTACAGGCCATCATTACCACAAACTATCTCTTGCTAGTGCATCCCAAATGCAGATAACACACTTGTAACATCCAGCTTCAGCATTACTTCACAATTTAGTTTTCACTCCCACGGGCTAACTCTACAGAAAAAAAGAGCAAAGTTATGACAGTAGGACACTCTGTAGAGACACTAGAAATACCAGAGGCAACACAGCCAAGCCAGGGCTCCCCAGCCTCACTAAATTACACTTCTCATACAGGAACCTCATGGTTCAGAGCACATCTGCTCCATCTACACTGGCAGCTGAGCTGGGTGTGTTCTACAGCACATTGAGAACTGCTGTCAGACCTCCACAATCACACCACTTCTCAACTGTTTCTTATGTCAAAACACATCAGGGATTCTCTTGAGGTCTGAAAAAAAAAATAAAGATCTGACCTATGCTTGCAATATGCCCATAAACATGTGTTTGTAAATTCATTATTTACATTTTGGCAACATGCAGTCCTTATTGGAACAGCTACACAATTTCTTCCTCCTCTTCAATAAAATGTTTAACTTCCACACTTCCAGCTTCCTGAAGAAGGAACAAGCAAATGCTCCGCCATCCTCTTAAACAGGTTTGAAAGCAATCTAGCAGAAAATCTTCTTGCCTACCTCCTCTCTCACCCTGGACACAGCCAGCTCCAACCAGAAGGAAAGGGATCATAGGTTTAATGCAGGCTGCTTATTCTTTTATCCTCAACCCCAATACTTCAGAAAAAATCAGCAAAAGGAAAGTTTCCAGACAGTTACATTTTCCAGATATATGAAACATCATAGCAAAGGTCAAAGCAACTCCTCCACAAAAACGGGGAAAAAAAATCCAGGCACAATAACAGATGTGGGAGGACAGAAAAAACAACAACTAAAAGCAGTGTACATAAAAGAGCAACCAAACTACTTTGAGCAACTGAGCTGCTAATTGAAAATTAATGCTTCTTGTGTCTGAATATTAAGGGATAAATCTCCTTAGAGTACAGTGGTATATATTTCTATTTACAGTTTACATTTTTTTTGGATGATTTTGTAATTTCACCCAAAAGTAAGCTGTATGTACACATCTTATTAAATTCTGTATTGATATTTTAAAACATCACATCTGAAAACCAGAACTGCAAAACTGGAAATACTTCTTTACTGACTTTTCTTGGCATAGCCTTAATATGAGGGAGAAAAATACCTGTAATAAATTTACAATGAATCATTTTAGCTGCAGGCAAGTGGTAATTCTCCCCAGCAGATATTGGCTAGAAGTGTGAAAATAAACTGAAGCACCTGTGGCCCTTCTCCTGTGTGGTGATAAAGAGGAATTAAAAGCAACCACCTTTGCAGTAGTTAATAGGTGTGTTATACCAACACTGAGATAAAACTGGGTGAGGAAAGTCACTGGGAAGCTTTTGGCCCTGGTTTCCACTTCCCCAGCTAGCAGCAATTCACTCTCCATCTGCCCCCAACAGGTCAGGAGTCCCTGGACGGCTGGTTTTAGCAGCAGCAGCACCTGCTGAGGCAAGGGAAGGTGGGAAAGGATCCCCAGCGCCAGCTGACTGAGAGGAAAGATGAGGCAGTAGGTATGCCACACCCTTAGGTGATCATAGCTACTCACTATCCTCTCCACCTAGCAAAACAGTAAAAGCATGGCTGAAGTTCCTCTGGGCTGTTTATAGCTCCTCTCCTCTCCATCCCTAAGCAAGCTTGAGGCTGTCACAGGACTCAACTGGCTGGCTCCTCTGGAGGAGGACATCATCCCAAAGGAGATGCTGTAGGATGTCAGGAGATTATTCTCCTAACTCACCTACTCTGCATCACTGGCTAAAGGACTCAGCTGCTATCCCTCTCCACTGCCTTTCAGCCATGCCTCTGACAAACCTGGAAAGACAGAGGCATTTCCCTGAAGATCTCTGGCTGTGCCCCCAGAGAGCATCACCACTGCAGGCGAAGGCAGCACGCAGGTAGAGCTTTACAGAGATGCTGCCCACACAAGTGGGCTTCCAGTCATCTCAGCCTGTGTTTTTGCACCACCACAACAGAAACCTTAGATGAACCAGCAGCCATGCTGGTGACCATTTGTAAGGCTGCATGTTATCACTGCACTGAGACAAAAGAAAAATAGCCTTTTGCTTGGGCTTCTAAGACTGAGTCATCTCCTACTACTGAGCTGAAGAGTGTAACATTGAGCTGGGGCAGGAACAGAACAGGAGTGAAGGGGAGAGAAGTCCGTGAAGAGAGGGAAGACTTCTGCCAGGAAGGGATCACCTGAGCTCACTGCCAACAGGTGTGAGAGGGGCTCTGATGCCTTCAACACATCCAGTGCTGAAGCACTGACCCTCTGAAGTGCTAACATCATCATCATCTGTTTTCCTCTCCAGCATGAAAAAGGTGGCGAACCCACTCCAACTCATTCCAGACCAGCCACTGCCCTTGCCAAACACACTGGCATATTCTGTAAGAATATTACATGTTTTTACCTTTATTGTTACTATCTTTAACCAAATCTTTCACAATTAACACGTTTATATAATCTGAAAGCAGGTTTGGTTTTGTGGGCTCCCACCCCAATGCTTCCCCACTCCTAAGTACTATGACAAGGAGTTCCTCATCTATGAATAACAGAACATTTACATACCTAAAACCTTAGGAGCCATTGGATCAGTCATGTCATTAAATGCCTGGGACAGGACAGCCCAGAGCTCATTGTGCTGCCTTTAAAGAGCAACAATTTCTTTTATACTGGCACCACTTCAACACCTTTTTTTTCTAGAACAGGAAACAGCATATTGCACTTGTCCAAATGTGTGCAAATCAACCTCAAAGCAAAGAGTCTCTTTCTGTGACCTTGCTGGCCTCAGAACCCTGCCAGGGAGGTCAAGAACACTTTTAAACCCAACCAGCAAATTTCTGATTGTTGCTGTCGTTGCAAATATTTGTACAGGCTTTTAGCTCTGCCGTCTTTGTAGAGAGAACTGTGTTTATTTTTAAGTTTAGTTTTCAGCCGCCCTTAGAATTCCTGTCTTTGTTGCTAGATACCAGCTTGAATAAACAGTAATAGTAAAACTCCAAAATACTCAGAACAACCTATATAATGATTAAACACAGTCTCCTTAGTCAAAATACTAATTTGCCAACTCTAAAACCACAGCCTGTAAAAATCATTCATATTCTGTACGTATAATATCATAATTCTTAATACAGTCTAAGTCATCTTCTTTGCTATGAGGAAAAGAGAGTTGCCAAGTTGCAGCTGACTTTTATTCTCCATCATGTTTCCTTACCCTCTTCATCCCCAGCCACACAGCAAACAGCTGTTTTATTCCCTGTAACTTGTTCTTTACTAGGACCAAGGTGGGGAAAATCAGGCACAAGCTGACGTATTTGTGAGTCTAGCTGCCCTTCTTTTGGCAGCTTAAACTTGGACACTCAGGGGCATGTTCATGTCAAAGGAAAAGTCTGTGCAACTGTGATGGGATTCAGTTTTACTTTAAAAATCAATATGGTCCCTTTCCTACACTATTAACAAACAGTAATTCCATCAAGCAAGGTGATGGCACTGTAAATCACTGTAAACCCAGTGGAATTGTAGTATCATCTTCATGAAGGTTTGAGGCTGTATTCATACATATTTTTTTTACTTCAGTCTTTCCATGGAATCAGTGTTTGGGGAAATGAGGTGCTGGCAATAAAAAAAAACCAAAACAACCTTCAGTTGGAACAAATTACAGATGAGAAAGCTGCTGCCCTTCAGCTCATTGCACTGGGATGCTGAGCTGGAGCCTGCCCTGTTCACAGCGCATGCAGGCGTTTGGCCCTTGTGGAGGTAGGGCTGGAAACCAGGATCACACTTCCCTGTGGGAGAGCCAGCAGCACTCTCCTTTCAGATCCAGGCACCAGCCCAGGACTAACCAGAGCATCAAGCACTCCTGGGACGTAAAAGGGCTAAAGAAAGGGGCTTGCTGAAGCTTCAGCTGGGGAGACGTCATCTTGCTGTCAGAGAAGGCACTGAGAATATGCTTTGCTCATCCAGCAGGTCCTTCCCTTAGGGGAAAACATCTACTCTGTAAGAGCATCATCAACATGGCAGATACATAATTGATACCTTCATTTCCCCATTCTCTTGTTCCTGATGTATTTGAGGCCTCCACTTCTCCTCTGCTCTCTGTTAATAATGAATGACAGCATTATCGCAGTGCTTGAGGAGGGCTGGCCATAGATCAGAACCTCTTTGTCTAAAGAGTGGTATGGACAAACACCAGAAAGACCATTCTTGTTTCAGCTCCAAGTACAAAATGAAAGACAATAGCTTGAACACCAGATTTCTGGTTTTACTGACTCCTGTTCAGTTACTGTATTTAAAAAAAAAATAAAATTAGCCATCCACAAGCCCCTATGAGTCTGTTTGCAGCATGTCCCTTTCTAACTTTCTCATTCAGACACTGGCATTTTAAGCAATCATAAAACATTAGCTTTGCTGTCTGTAGGCTAGAACAAAATGCCAACTTCAAATTTTATGTGACAGTTTAAATTGAATTGCTTTAGCTGGAGTTGGATGAGCATCCCTTGAGCTGGAAAGCTCAAGGACCAGCAGAAAAAAATACCAGATCCCATCTCCTCCCCACCAGTGCATTCCAGCACTATACTACCACATAGCCTAACAATATTCATTCAGTACTTAGCTTCAGCACACAGAGTTTCAAAGGGCACCAGAGGAAATATCTGTTTGCCTGTCAGGGGCACCTGAGCCCACCCAGTTACTCCAGCACACATCAATACATTGCAGTGCAGGAAAACCATTCATTTTTCTAAGTGGAATTAGGAGTTAGCAGTCACCATAGCCCAATGAAACATTTTAAGTCTTCCAATTACCATTAAGATGCATTCAGGCTGATTGTAAATCAGGTAATATCTTGATTTATTTGCTTTGTACAAAACCCAGTACAGACACAAAGGACATTTTAGCCAGATTAATGTGGTCAGAGGTCACGCCAACTGTATGGAATGACATGCTTCACTGTATTTTGTATTTTCTTTAAGACTGTCTTTAAACCTTTAAAAAATGCAGCTTTCATTAAAAAATATTTTTATTATTCCATATTTATTTAGACACAAACCAGGTTACGTGACCCTTGAGTAATTACAAGCCAGAATACGAAACACTGACATGAATTACTTTAAAAAACGAGTGAAAAAGAAGCTGTTCTTGCAATTATCAGGTTTCTTTAGTTTTATGATTTAGTTTAATGATTACAAGTGCCATGACCTTGTTGATGCAGATGAATTGAGCACAAAAGCTTTACTATTTAGCCATGCTTAAGAGTGCCATAATAAGAACTTGATTAAAATAAAAGATGTGGTGCAAAAAAACCTGAATATGACTGGCAAGCCCTGGACCTACTGCTAGCAACTCCAAGCAGCACTGGAAATTCCAAATCCTCGCAAATAAAGTATGTACAGCATCAGTCTTCACCAAATTCATCATTGGCATTATTTAAGCTCTATAAAGCTTTCTTTTTTAAACTACTACCAAATGTTTTCCTAGAGAGGGAACATTATGTGACAGAGTGCTCGCCTGTTTCCATCGGTCCCTGGGAAAGTGAGCCATTTCTTAGGAAAGCCCACAGGAATACATCAGAAATTCCTGCTTGCAATTTCTGCCTGAACCGACTGTTTCTCATCCTGGGCTTTCTGCAACTCACCCAGCAGCTGATGCACCAAACAAGGGAGAGAAAGGGCTATTTATCTGTTTAGTTAACAATGGACACCTAGTTAATACATGGACAAAATGTCCCACAAAGGAACGCGCAATCATTGTTTCCACTAGTGGTACTTCCACAGGGTCTCTCTCTGAGGGCTTGCCCAGAGGTGAGCAGTCCATCCTGCAGGCAGGACACGCTTGGACCTCTGCTCTTCCCACCCAGCAGCCCCCAAAATAACATCACTGCAGGGATCCAAGGAGGGAAAGGAAAGCAGAGATCCTACAGGTGATGGATGATCTTTTCCCCATGCCCAAAGGGCACAGAGGGAACACTGCAGCCCTGGAAAGGCAAGCAGGAGTCAAACACAGCCCCTGAGCACCTCTGCAAGTCACAATGTCTTCACAGCCACTCCCCAGTGCTTTGACTGTGTGGTTTGAAACCTGTTGAGCTCCAATCTCAACTAAAGGAACAGAGGGCCTTCCTGCAGTCCCTGGCAATTTACCTCCCTCAGAAAACACCTCCTGAAAAGTTCTATGCCATACTAAAAAAAACTGCCTTGTAACTCCACCTCCAGTGAGAAATGCTTTGTATAGGAACAGGTTTTGAAATAGAAAGGTTAATAATTATTCTTTAAAAGAGCACCTTCAAGCAGCTTACAAATAAATGATGGCAACATTTTTGAGCTTAGAAAGAAGCAGTGACATTCTGGAAATGAAAAGAAATGATAAAGAGTTCAGTCATTTTGCTTGCCTTGAAAAAGGTTTACAATTTCCCTTAAACCTCCCTCCCACTCTTGCTAACATTCAAGTACTTGGCACACATATTCAACATTTTTAGACCCTGTACTCACTTTTCACCCTAGCTGGATGCTGAACTTTGGGAAAGAGTGGTAATTTTAACACCAGGAGAGACCCAAAAAGGGACTGGTGCATTACACAGCGCAACTCCTTGTCGTGGGCAAGCATTGTCTTTCACATGCTGTGCTCACAAGAGCTATGGTAGATCAGAAAAACCTGGAATTGTGATGAAACATATAAAAGCCACAAGAAGCAAAACAGAAGATTTCTGTACTTAGTAGGAAATTTTCTGTATATCAATACAAATGAAGAATGCAAGGAATACAGGTAAGCACAGCAGCACAGTCTGACTCAGTTTTAAAAAGTGCTAGAAAAGCAGCACTAACCTTCACTGAATATTCTCTTGTTCTAGAAGGAAACAAAACTAAATCAAGTGTTAACTGGCGCTTTATATATATATATATATTTTTTTTTAATTCCTTTATAGGATCATGAATAACATACTAAACTGAAAAGTACAGACATGCAAGATGTATCCCACTCAGAAGCTTTTTGACAAACATTATGATATTTCATGCATTTATGAATAGTGGTCACTGAGAACCAGTTCCATAAGTATTTTCACTTAAACCAGAACACTTTAGTTTCATATTTGTGAACATGGACATGGCCCATACAAGAGGGCTTGTAAGCAGCCTTGCACTTGAAAGGCTGCCATTAGTTTTTGGACAGATATCAGCACGAGGAGGAGCAGCCTGGGCAAGCATTCAGCCGGTGACCCACAGTAAATCAGCCCTCGCCAAATCAGCTCAGCAATGGTGGAGCAGCCAACTAAAGGAAAGGGTACATAGATTGTGTCAAGGTACCAGGGAAAACAGGATCCTATTTCAGGTAACGCCTGTTCTGAGGAGGATGAAAATCCTTCAGATGTGTCCTCAAAGCTTCCAATCCAAACTGCTCCATCACCAACACCGCCTTCCTACTTCAGTCAGCCTCTCTGCTAACTCTAAACTTCTGTCTTTTAAACCATGTGGGAATCAAAGGTTTGAGTGGACTTTTAATTATCTTTCATGCCAACACAGAGTTTTAGAGTATAATTGAATTTTGTGGGAAGTTTAGCTTTGAGAAGAGTTGAGGAGAAAAAAGTAATGAATAACAAGAGGGAAAAAAGGAAGGATTACTATGGCACACACATTTTCTTCACACTCAAAACCCTGTATTTGCCTAATTTGCTCATATGCTAGGAATACCATGGTTTATCACTAATATTGCACACTTTTATGCAGTAAAAGGGCCAGCATACAGGCTGGGAATGCCCCCTGGCTGGAGTGTGGAGCTCATGGGGATATACAGTTCCCTTCCCCAGCAGTGGCAGCACTCTGGGCTCAGCACCTGCCCACCAGGGAGGCAACTGAGCAAGGAAAAACACAAACACAAAACATGAAGTGGCTCTTGTTATTCATGTAGAGGGAAATGCCTCCTTACTAAACACACTGGAATCCACGGCCCTGGATGCTGGCTTTTAGAAAGGACCTTTGACTCCATATAGTATTTTAATAAACCCACCAATTTCATGACTAAAACAAGCCAGGGCATAAAGCCAGGGCTAAATGTACAGTGTCAGAATACTGCCCTTGGTGTGCTTTGGTCAAGCTGTTGAAAATAATGTAATTTAAATTTTATATGAAGTCATAGTACTTGTCTCTCTGGATGTTCTTTTTATAAGTACGAAACTCTGCTGGTAGAAACAGGTGAGTAAACGGTGAAAATACTGCAAGGACTATAACTAAAAACCATTATGTAGGTTCTTGTGCAAGGAAAAGTTCTCATCACTAATTTCACTGACATGCAGTTTAATGTGAGGGGCTCTTTTTTCAGGCAAATACAGAAACAGTGGAGGAGATGCAGGGATATTTGCATATCCACAAAATGGAAGGATCCAATTTACTTCTTATGGTACCTACTCAGAACTGGGGAGGCTCAGAGCAAATCCCTGCTATTGAAGGGACTCTTAACCTACCACAGGTCCTAAACCTGCTTTATTCTACCACTGGGTAGCTCTGAGGAGCATTGCTCTATCTCTCACCTTCTCCCATGCACTCTTCCTACAACCGCAAATGATTGCTACTACCAGACTTCTGGCTTCTCTGTTTCAATGGACATGAAAAATATTTTGAAAACTTGTCAGTTATCTTGAAAATTGTGCTAAGGACATTTGCATCAAAACATAACATCAATCCTAGTCTGATGCTAAAAACTTCGGTGAGTATATGTGACACCACAAAAATGTGCATCACTCAGTGGGACTTCACTCCTAATTCCTGGGTTAGAAGAAAAATGTTCCTGTCAATGTGTCAGAAGAAGAGCTATCAATATGATATCAACAATAAATGCATTGAGATAAACCAATGGTTGCCTTTCTCACCTAACCTTACAGTAACATGCCAGACTAAAGAGAACTACTGGAAGTCCTCATAAAAGACTTCCTATTTTACTACCCATCTCCTTGAAGCGTCACCTCTTCCACCATATCAGCACTATCCCAGTTTCCCTCCCTTCTCTCTCACCTCAAACACAGTCTTTTTTTCAGCCCAAAAGAAAGACATTTTTTGTCTCAAAATTTTTTCAACCACAACATCTCCTTTTGTTAAAAAATATTTTTCTTAAAAAAAAGGGCACCAAAAATGGTAGGTGCAAAGACTGAATTATAAGGAAATATACACAGAAAGACAAAATAAACCTCTCTACATTTGCAAGTTTTCCCTGCATTGACATCTGGACATGTAAGTAATCACTTAAACCAGGAAGAATGGGCTCCATACTGGTATTTTTTAATGAGATTGAAGTGCCTGCTATTTGCTTTTAGGAAATGGCTAATTTAATTAGCGGCTCTGCATTTGTTCTTCCTTTTCCCTCCACTCAGTCTTAGGTGGAATTTAGCGCACAAACAAGAAAAAATCTAAACTGAAAGAAACCTTTGGGCCCATATATACAGAGGATGTATCAATTCTTAGGGGGTTAAGAAAAACTCATCTGTGACACCAGACACCTCCCTGCTGACATAAGGACACTGGTCTCAGTTCTGCCCTGCTGCTCTATACAGGCCCTCAGGATAAAAAACAGATTGCCAAAAATGCTAACCAGTGGGATTCCCATCCAGGGACTGTAAGGGTGTAATGATATTATCTGCTAAACCACAGGCAGGAAGGGGCTGAGGAGCCTGCTCCCCAGCAAAAGCTAAAAAAAGAATTAACCACAGCAGTCACTAGCTGTCTTCAGCTGATTCCTTCATCTCAGTGAACTCACCTAATAAAGGATACGATATAGCAGTGCTATTTTGGTTTTTTGGTTCATCTCAACTTTCCGGTGATGTTTCTTGCAATATTTCTCTTCTGTGGTTGAGGAAACCCTGAATGCAATGTAGGATGAGCTACAGAAAGAGAGAGAGAGATGTTTTCTCTACAAACAGATCCCTAAGGACAGCTGGTGGAAAGGTAAAACCACAAAGATCCATGGCATGACTTCAATCATTTGTGCTCACTTACATCCATGCTCTATGACTTTCAGGCCTGACATGCTCCATCTGTAGCAAGGATTGGGGAGGGAAACAATATTTAATTTTCACACAAGACCCATCTTCAGGACTGATTAATACTCACGGAAGACTTCAGAGCTGGGCAACACAAACCCTTTCAGACCACACCAAGGTGATTATCTGTGGCCTTTTTTCTTACATGCTATCAGATTTCGCTGATTTTGCACTGAAGTAGCTGGGAAAGGCTTGCCCCTTAACAGGGCTGAGCTGCAGCCACTGCCAAACTAAAAACTGGTCTATGCAATAGATACAGCGTGCAATGATAGGCATCAAATTTTGTGTCCAGCTTCTCCTACTAACTAGGGAAACCTGCAAAGCCCCAAGCTTTTGTTAAAGTTTAAAATGTATTGAAAATAATTCTTAGCTTTTGTATACTTTCTAGTGGCCTAAACCTGTTTTCTCAATGTTTTTTCATCATTCATGAATGTCAGCTAGAAAAGTACATTCTTTTTTTCCTCTTTTTCTCCTTCAAAAATACTTAATCCTAGAGATCCAATAGTGACATTAAATACTTTTTTTTTTCCTTCAACACATTTTTTACTATGCACTTCAAACTAAGCTACAGAGTTTCCAGGTGCATTAATCATTTCCAAAACACACTGTTCATCTTTCTGGATCTGGCTAAAATCTGCTCTCCTCCTCTTCGCCCCTGCTTGCCCCTGATAGCAAATGGGAAAATTAAATCAGCAGGAGGAGAAGTGCAGGGGGGAGTTAAGAGAGAGGTATTGCTGTCAGTGTCCAAGATTCTTGTTTTTCTCAGGTTTCTGAGAATTCCCCTAGGCTTTTCCAACACACACTTTCTTCCTCTTTTCAGAATCATGTTCTCTCTGAAACATGACACAGTTACATGACAGTACTGCCCAACAAAAAGCTTTTCAAGCAGAGTGACAGTCAGGTAATTTCTGCAATGCTTTGTAGTTAATATCACTTTCTTGCTGGCTCTTGTTTTGCTACAGTCTTATTACTTTCTCCTCCAACTAAAGTATATACTATTTCTGCTTGGTCTTTGTCCAGCTCTAAAGAAACTGGCTTTATCCACAGTCTTAGTTGTCTACTTTACTGTTCATTCTCTTGCACAGACAGAGTCTCTATTATGTCTCACTTATTTCTTCCATACCCTATTTCCATGTGTCAAAAGCAGCAATATTCAAGCAAGAAGAAACAACAGCATGGTTTTTCCAAGAAATCAAAACTACTATCCTCTCAAAAGAGTCAGACCAGCCTTCCAAAACTTTCTTTCAAGAATTTAAGCACAGGAACTACCCTGCAATTACTGCAGTTGTTTTAAACTTCATATGGATTTTTTGTACTAATTATTAATACAAATATCCTCCCTTTTTTATCAAACACTTGAAAAATTCATGAGAGTAGGAGAATCATGCATGGTGGTAAAATGTGTAAGGCTGGAAAACCACTACACCCTCCTCTGTATCAACATAAAAGAGGCCAGATTTTCAGTGCACTAGAACACTGTTTCACATTTTCAGAACAAGAATATTCTTAGTATCTGTGCCAAAACCAACACTTCCTTCCCCTCAGAAATGCAATAAATCTATAAAACTCCAAGAAACAAACCAGTAACCTTCAGACACATTGAATGAATTTACAGGGGAGGAAATGCACAGCCAGTTCTGAATTATTAACAATGAAATAAAATATAACACATTATAAATGCATAATTTAAACACATCTAATTTCTTGGCAATTAACTGTTTGGGTTTTTTTCTCTTCATAAAGACAGCCAGTATCTAAAAATCATTTCCCACCAGCTAAGAGGGACTTTAAGTTGTAACGTGACTCAAATTACTCGACTGTATCCCATTAAATCTCTTTCATAAGCACACAATGAAAGTGTCATTTCTTTGTTGATTCATCCAGGATCTTGGGGGGAAAAAAAGCGAGGGAAAAAAAAAAAAAAAACAAACCACAGAGATTAGCTTCCAGCCTGGGTGACTTTATATTGCATGTTATGACATACATGCTTCAGGTAAGTTGATCTCTGGGGCTTATAAGCAAGGAGGGCAATTGCAAAAAGAGTCACAAACTGCACCCTCCCTTACTACTCACATCACACCGTGTTTTTAACTCAGGAAACTGCTGCTGACTAAAATTCACTTGTTAGGTGCCCATGCACTAAAATCCCTTCAACAGTAGAGGTGAGAGATGTACAAGCCACACTGAGGCTTTCCATGGCCACGGGGGCAAACACCGGCTAGGAACATGTATCCTGGGCATCTCACTCCCTACAGGAACCACAGCTGGGGCTCTTCCATGAACTCCTATTGCTCCAGATATCCACTCAACAATACTTACACTGGGATACGGCAGCAGAGACTGCAGTCTGCTGAGGATGCAGACGTGGACACTGGCACATATAGCTGTCTTCCCAGCTCCTGGTTTCAGAGGGAGGATCACCGGTGCACCTGACTGCAGCAGGCTGAGCTGAATGCAAAGCCTGGCTCTAAGAATCACAGAATGTTTGGGGTTGGAAGAGACTTTAGAGATTACCTAGTCCAAACCCCTCTGTCACAGGCAGGGAATCTTCCACATTCTGGCTTCCAGACTCCCATTGCCAGTAGTATGTTTCTTCAATACACCATTCTCTTCCCTGACAGGCTGCCCTCCCATGAGGTTTCCTGGGCATCCAGACCAAATTTCACTCATAACAAACGCTATTTTACTCACCTGATCTGACTACCAAACAGAAGTTGGGATCCACATCACTTTCCTTCTGTTACCTGCACTTGCTCTACAGCCATGCAGGCAGAAGGCATGAAGAGCCAGCCCTGTCCTCCTCCTCAGCAGGAAGGGTCCAGTGAAACAACAATCATTTAAGTGTGCATCAACAATGTTGCAAACCCCAGAAATAAAACCAGGGGTGACAAATCCCCAGTCAAGAGTTCACTTTCTGAGTTGAAGCTTCCGGCGATAAAGAAAACCGTATTAAGCTTGAAAAAGAGTCCCAGTGTGTCTCTAAGTCTTGTCAGCAATGTTTTAAGCTGAAAGTGTAAATTAACACAGCAGTGAAAACCTCAACTTTCATCATATATCACAGTTATTCTAATTGTGCAAATCACTAAGTTAGCTAAAATCAATAAATATCAGAGACTGTCTGTATTTTTTGTGTATTATCTCTAGATCATAAACTACACGACCTGTTTGCACAGATCATGAAATAGCCTAGGTTTTAAATAAAGCCCAGCCAGCATCCAAGGCCTCTGCACCATTCTTGGGCTTTTACTGGCCAACACCTTAAAATGTTCAGATTCACAAAATACAAAAAGGATTAAATAACACTGAAACGACAATGGTGCATCTACCTGATGAGGATTTGCTGACAGTTTAGGCAGATGGCCAAAGTGAAGACATCTTAGAACATGAAAAAAAAAAGACCATTCTCAGGGGTGAGGAATGCAGGCTGATCTTTGGGAATAGTACTGGCTTTGCTCATATGGTTTCAAATGTTAGGACAGCTGTATCACAGCCTAACTCTGCTAGGCAAAACATCATTCTAATTCATATGAAACCAATGCAGTAATCAGAGAAGAAAAAGGCAACACAGCCCTCATCTTTTCATATGAAACTTCATTTTCACAAAGCTATCATTGACACAGATTTGGCATTAACTCTCTTGATGCTCTGTCATTCTCATTCTACTTACATGCAACCTGACAGCATACCCTATACTTCCATACAGTGATGGAGCAGCCACAGATCTTCATTTCCCCCTAGCTTTTTCCCACTTACACTGATTATCACAGTTTTACAAAGCAGTGAGAGAACAAAAAGGTAAATAAAACATTCTCTTTGGACAGACTTTATTCCCCAGTGTCCATAAACCAAGTCAGGGACAGAAGAAATTCATATTCCTTCTCAGTGACCTTGTGTCTAGCCTGGCAAGAAACTCAAGGCTTAAATTTCCTAATAATGAGTTGCCAGATGATTAACAGAGGTGATTTCATGGTCTCTGCTGATTGCTAGTCCAAACCACTGTGTGGACTACAAAAAGGCAAGGTTAAATCGATTCACATATAGTAATATTTAAACCCAGAGAAAAACCTCCAAACCCAGAAGAGAGAACACCCAGCCCTGTTACTGATGTGATTCTGGTCAAACACAGTGAGAAGAAAAAACAGTCCATCTCCATACCCTGCATCAGCTGGATATCCATGGTGATCTTCCTACCTAGTTCCTACTGAACCATTTCATAAGACTCCACAGGAAATGGCACACTCCAGACCCCACCATAATTTTACATTTGCCCTCATATACACTTGACAGTGTAGGGCTTGTAGAGTTCACATTTGGGGGGAGGGGGATATAAATTACTCAGTGTCACTCTGATTTTGCTTTAAAGCACAAAAAAAATTAACAAAAACTGCCCCTCCTTATCTGCCTACTTTCCCTGCCCATGGTTTGTAGTCACAATTTCTTCTAGCTCAGGAGGGGTACCAGCAGCCCCTCTCTCACTCTCTGGGATCTGCTGGGCACAAAACAGACCAGAGCTACCACTGCCTGTTATTAGAGTAATTTTATCATCACCAGCTAACCACCTCCTTTCTTTATTCCTATGCCTAGCACTGGCCCTACTCAAAAATCAATCCTTTCGTATCAGAAAAAAACCAGGATCAGGAATCTGCCTTGTGCCAGCTAGAGAAGACAACACATGGGCAGTTCAAAAATTACTTCTCCATATGGGACTGAATGGTAGCTAGTTGGGTTATTTGCACATATCAGAAATATTTTTCTAGCTGCTGTTACAATTTTAATACAAAGGATAGAAATAAGTTCTGGGAGCAGGCTGTTTGCTGAAGTATTTAAAAAAAAAATCCATCAGTGATTGACCCAAGGCATTAAGAGCACCCAGCATTGTGTTTTAAAACAATTAATTCAGTGAAAAACAAATTCATACTAGCATCCATTCAGAAGTATTTTTCTGCAATGTTACATTTTTTTAAATCTCAAAAAGAATCAGTGTCCAAAATGAATAAAGGAAAACTTTAAGGAAAAACATATAAAGAAAGATATAAATGTGTAACTTGTTTCTGTTTTTAATAGGCTGGACTGTGATATGGTGCAAACACTGAGGAGGATTTGAGAGCTCTTCGGTTTCCTCCCGGCTATTTTAGGTGCTGTCCTGCTTCCTTGTGGTGAGTTTTCCCGTTTAAACCAAGGAATGAAATAAAAAGGACTGGAAAGCATTTTGAAGTCTGTAACAGAAAGCACCACCTAAGGACGAGGCCATATTACTCAGGAGCAGTAAGAAAGCCAAGGAAGAGGATCCAGGAAGGAAGGACAACTGATCCAAGGGGTGGCTGGGATCCGGCGGCATGGGATCAGTTGTCAGTGGGGCTTAGCACAGTGGCTCAGCAGGAAACAAGATCCTCCAGGAGCTTTTCATCTGGGGGAAGTATCGGGGCGGTCATCTGAGAAGACAACCCCCACAGAAACACAGGCAGCCAGCAGGGCTCTGCCCCCTGCCCGGGAGCGCTCGGTCTCCTCGTGGCCGACGAGGAAGCTGATGATTAACGCTGCGAACAGGTGATTAGCAGCCACCCAACATCGGCACATGGAGATATCCCAGCCAGCATGCCGGACATGAAAGGTCACGTACCCTGGCAGCTAAACGAGGAGAACTTCTGGTCATCCGTGAAGCAGCCTCGGAGGAAGAAGAGGTGAGACACCAACCTGTTCAGCATTACACCTTTGTTTTCACACACTCGTGGTCCCTCTGGTGCGGCTGTGCCCTGTGTCCTTATGAGACCCGTGTTCTCGGCCATGCCCCAGGCTGCAGGCTCAGGTTGCAGCCTCCTCTGCAGCGAGGAACTGCTGCAGCTGAGGAGCCGCGGCTGCGGGGGCACCGCTCTGCTCTGCAGGATCACAGAGCATGAGGCAGCACGTACACTTTCTATTCCATAAACATGCTATACTTAAAAGGGTGCACAATTTTTTCTCTATAAATAGTGATTCATTCCACACGCTTACATTCAGACCCTCACCGACAGCACAAATCAGAACCATGGTGTTGGGAGCATGATGAGACCTACGCTTCCAGCAGTTGCCATTGCTCTTCTTATTTCAGCTCAAGAAACACAAGCACCAACTTTTAAAAAGAGCTCTTGCATTAGTAGTAGACAACTTCATGGCTAACCATTCTGTCTGAAAACATGGGGGTTTATACCTTTGACTTGGCACCCAAAATATCCACTCAATCAGCCTGAAGTCTAAGGCAGATTACATACTCAATTAACCCAAATTCTAGAGCTGTCACAACTGTAGTCCCATCTGACAACACTGGTAGGGTGAAGAAAGAGTTTCCCCAAAAGCTGAAAATCTTTGGATAGAAATTCAGCAGCAAATGAAAACAATACACCTTTACATTGTACTTAAAACTCTTGCATAACTTACAGAAGCATAAAAAAGCAGGGAAAAATGAATAGGATTCCCAGCATAGTCTTATGAGGGTTCAGCCTCAAAGTCCCCAGCCGATTTAAATCTCAGGAAATAAAATAAGGAAGATGAGGCTCTCTGCTAAGAATGTCCTTCATGGCTGTGGACAAGTCATTTGGACCTTCATGCCAAATGGAAGTTACTATTTCATCTCAAAGCTCTGCTTTCCTCTCTTTCAAGTGCAGCAAAACATGAAATTCCCAGCTGACAGGTGTGTTGGGAGTAGTTCACTGCACCTGTAAGTGCTTTGAAATGCCTTCCTGTAAAGTGCAAAGAATTTCAAAGTTCTTCCACTTTAGAAAGGAAAAACAGCCAGAGGAGGAAAACCAATTTCCTTTTTTAACCCTTTAAGAATTATTACTCTGAGGGCTTTTCTGCACATTCAGAGTCATACTGGACTGAGTCAGGATGAGAATTTAGGTCTATGGCTAAGTATCTCCATGTCCAACTCCTCAGGAACAGGAGGGCTTGCTCCACAACAGTGCCCTCAGTAAGGCTCACAAGTAGCTACTAACGCAGAGTACTACTGGAATAACTTCTTCTACTAGACAAGTCTTGGAATTTCTCCATGGATAACCATTTAGGTTTTTTTTACCAACACCTAGAAGTGCTGAAGCAAATATTAGGTTTCCATTTCATTTCAGGATTATGACGAGCTTGCCCAGTTAACACAATTACAATTCCTCTGCACAGACACAGGTGAAGCTGCTGTTTCCTCGTCCATGAACAGGAAATCCCATAAAGCCAAGAGAGATGAAAAGCAGCAGTCTGAGAAACATGTTCACTTCTGACCTATGAGAATCATTTCACCGAGTGCCAAGGTCAACAAACAACAAGATCCTACCAGTGACTGCTTTTATCTCATAGGGGGAGCTGGGTGGGAAATGGTTTTCCTGTGCTGTTGAAGTACATTTTTCATGGCCTTGAAAAAAAAAAAGTGTGTCTGTAAAAGGATGAAATGCAAGCCAGACAGTTTGTGCTCTGTTTATGCAAAACGTATGCAAGGAGAGGAACTCCCCCCACCTGAGAGTAAACAGCCCTGCAGATCACATCCCTGGCACAGGAGCGGAGCACGGGTCTGACCCCGATCTTCAGCTGGCCCCATTGAGCACCCTGAGCAGCGGGGCAAGAGTTTCCCAGGACCTTCCCTTTGCAACTTGTCCTACCCCTTCCCATATCGTCTGCTCGTGCTCCACACTCCACGCTGAGCTGCCTGACCTATTCCTACTAGGAACACTAACAAGGTCTGTTTTTACTGGAAATTTCACTCTTGATGAGGCATCACTACTCAAGAAACAACAAAAATCTTCTGCCACCTAACTAGTTCTGCTTTGAAATGCTACCTTCCTGATATGCTGATCAGGTCTCCACTGTTTGTTTCTCTGTGCTATGGCTGGTACCGAACTACCAAAGAACAAATCCAAAAGGAAAAAAAAACAAAAACAAACTGAAAAAAGTGCACAGCTCTGCTGCCCTTTGATAAGCTGTAGATCAGAAAGTAGAAGTGATAACTGTTGCACACAATGGCTGATAACCCCCAAAAGCACTCAACTCCAGCCAGTAAATTGGGAGAGAGCACGTTAATCAAGTCCTGCCAGGCGTGGGAAAATCAGAGAAGAGGAAGGAAAATGAACAAGGACAATATGCGCTTTTCCTTATGCACGTATCTATACTGTCTATACTGTCCTCCCAAGCTGCTGTTGTTATTGATGTTTGTTCACATTTTCTAACCATGGCAAATAACAAGCTTTTAAAAAAAAACTATCTAAATGACTGGAAAGCTGTAACCTAGGAGAAAGAGCAAAAGCTGCCTACGGACACCAACCGGGCAATCCAAGACCTCCTTTGCCATCTACCACTCATAGTTATGAGAGATGACTAAAGCCCAGATCCTCCTGTCCAAAACACTTCAACACCCATTCACATGCAGCTGATGGCAAACTCTAGCACAACGGTATTGCTAAAGAAAGTTCCAATGGAGTATGAAAATCTGAAATTCTTCCTCTCTTTATAGGCACACTAATCCATCTGGTATGAGTCAAGAAGGCCTTCTGAATTTTATAATTAGGCCTCAGTCCTGCCCTTAACCCAATGGGAAAGTGACACTAGGACCTTGATCTGTTTAAGTACTTCAACATATATTTACATTTCCGAGAGTAAAAGAGTTTAATTTAAAGGAAATCTTAAGAACTCAACCCTTCAGGACACTGGCTGAGGTCCATCCTGAGTATTGCATTATGCATATATTTAATCTCTTCTAACTCACTCTGTGACTTTCAGGAAGAATCTTTTACTTCAGTTTGCTACATCAAACCATGTTCACTTTACCAGCCTACCCAAAGGCCCCACGGTGCTTTACTAGTGGTGCCTTCCCCTGCACAGAGCAAACAGCCCCTCTGAGCCCTGCAGGGGCACAGCAGGGCCCACAGGGCAGGGTCCGAGCCCTCCAGGCTGGCATGGCTGGGGAAAAGGAAGCAAACAGGCAAGCAACTCCTCACAGCTGCTTTTGTGTGGCTCACTGGGGATCTGAATGCACTATTGATTCCGTAGCGCTAAAACAGATTTGTAGCCCCTGCGTGTTCAAGACAGATATCTCCTTCAACTCTAATCTCTAGCAGCTGTCAAAGACTTAAATGGCTTGGAGCTGCCTGGCACGCCAAAATCAACGAAGATTTTAGGCCTGCTTGCCTAAAGGGCAACCCATGGAACAGGAACCAGTGGAAGGAATTCTCCTGCCCTGATCACAGATGGACAGGGCCTCCCAAACTTCACAATGGATAACTGTCCAGACCATGTCAGTAAAACAGACTAGAAAAAACAAATGAGTGCACCCCCAAGAATCCATGCCACGCAGAAACTCACTTGCCCCTACCATTTCTTGTTGAGACTATACCCTCCCAACAATTTCAACCGCGATGAAAACGGAGTGGAATTACTCTTCCATGAAACCTCCCAGAGGCACTACCACTGTCCCATCACAAACTGCAGTGCTCTTAAAATGAAGATAACTAAAATTTACTTGGCAATATTGAGGCAGCATCATTGTAACTTACATCTTCAGATACCTGTCTCTTATTGCTCCTGATTGAAAATTTTGGTTTCAATCAGGAAGGAATTCAACAATGACTTTTTTTCTTTGAGGTAAAGCTAGAAATTCAGCCCAATTATTGTCCATTATCATCCAGCCCAATGAACACAGGCACCACAGTTATCCTTAGTCAAGATACAGCCCCCCGCAAGGCAAAATGCTCTCATAACAGGCTTTTGCACTTAAGAGTTTGGTCACTTCTTTTGTACAGGAAGTTTAACAAAAAATTTTAACCAGTCCATCTGTTTCCTTATATCTGCTTCCCGATGACTACCTTGAAACAATCCTAACACACTGGCTGCCGGGTGAAACCTTCAACAGGATGGTAACATTCATTGGAAATAGTCCAATTTCTCTTTCATGCAATGTTTGACAGGTGAGAAAATGCTCCAAGGTTTTGACTGGGATGGTGTGACTAGGAATATAACAGAGTTGTCTGAAAATTGTGTGTTAATACTAAAACTCTTCTCTGAAATGGCCATGAAAGAAAAATAAAAGCGGAAAAGAGAAAGTTTGTTGCACTGTCTCCTATTTGACAAAACATTCCCATATTAACAGCAATAAGCAAATTAAGGATAAAGTTCAGCCTTCAGCAATAAAGTCCACAACAGGATTTTGGGGGGTTTTGTTGTTGTTGTTGTTTGTTTGTTTTGTTTTTTTTGGTTTCCTTTTGGATGTAAAGGAAACAGGCGTTGAGGAAAAACAGGCACGCAGGAATTTCGCAGGAAACTTCAAACCTCGCTGAAGTTAATTTAGATTCTACATCCTATTATTGTGAGAAGAGACCCACTCTGTTTTTCAGTAACTAAAACACACCGGGTTATCCTAACATGTCTCCAAACAACTTTCCCAAGAAGCTCGTACTATCTTCAAAAAGTTGCCAACAGCCAGGACTGCTTTATTTGGGGGGCGGGGGGGAGAAGGAGAATCCGAAACAATTCCACTCACACGCTATTTATTTATTTTCAACAGTCTGCTTACACATAAAATGTCCTGGAGCTAAAAGCGACCAGCTGGGCGGGTTACTTAGCCGCGCTCCTGGGCGGGGTGCCAGAGCTCCTTTCCTTTCCGTACGAAGGGGAAGCCTTCGTACTTCTTTCTTTAATAACGGGGAAAGAAGGAGCCCCGAGCCGCGGAGGAGGTGGGAGGCACGGCGGAGCCTCTCGCCCCCCGGGGCCCGCCGAGCCGGGCAGTTCAGCGCGGAGAGCGGAGAGCGGAGAGCGGCCGCCCCTCCCGCTCCGCCGCGCTCCGAAGGACCCGGCACCGCGGGCACCGCTCCGCCAGCCCCGGGACCGCGGCTCCCCCGCGCCGCCCCGGCCGCGCCACCCCCGGTACTCACCGCCGGCCGGCTCGGGCAGCGTGGAGACCGAGGTCTGGCCCATGGCTTGGCCGGGAGGCGCTCACGCCGCCCGCGGGGCGCGCAGCCTCCGCCGCGGCTGCTCCCCAGGGGACATCCCGGTGCTGGCCGGGCCCGCGCTCCCCGCCGGCTGGCGGGGGGCGGCTGCTCCGGCTGCGGGCCGGCGGCTGCTGCCTGTCATCCCGCCGAGCTGCCGGGACACCGCCGGGCCCCGGCCCCTCACCCCCGCCCCGCTCCGCCCCGGCCCCGCCCCGGCCCCGCCCGGCCGGGGCTGCGCGCCGCTCCCGCACCGGCTCCGCGCGGGGCAGCGCCGGGATCGCAGAGGTCTTTGATTTATTTAAAAAAAAAAAAAAATCAAAGAAAGAAATCCCCCGCTTTAGCCACACGGAGTTTGGGAAGGACGGTACGCAGCTGGCGGGGCTTCCCGCCCTGCTGGCATCCCGGTCCCTGCCTACTCCCGCCCTGCTCCAAAGCGTTAGTCCAGACACGGAGTTATTCCCACCCCTTCTCATCCCCTCTGAAGGTACGGGGGAAACTTGAGGCAGCCTTTGGGAGCGATCCCATCGCCCTGCTTGAGGTGCTTTGCTGTTGGGAGCAGTTTTCACGAGTGGAAATGGAGTGCCCGGGCAGGGCACGGGATCCTGACCAGGCTCGTTTGGCTGTGGCTGAGGTCTGGAAAAGTGCCCGACCCTCGCCACAGACACAGGTACATAATCGAAGATAAGACTACTTTTAGTTTTGAAAGAAGGAAGATAGTCAGAGACAGTGGTATCCAGACAGCACTCTGCCTAACAGGTGACAGGAAGGCACAGAATCAATTATCCAAACTTGTGGGGGAGATGGGGGAAAACAGATATTGTGCATGCAGCACTAGGGCAAAACGAACCAAAGATTAATTTGTCTTCCTTAAAGCATAAGCATCATCCAAGCAGTGATACAAGCTTAATGCTAGAGCAAAGTAACTGTTACCACTGGTGAAAAAACAGAGAGGAAAAAAAAAAAAAAAAAGAAGTAAAAAAAAAAATCCCCCCCAAATTTGAGCATCTAATAGCTATTACTATGCAGTATCTAGAAATGAGCAGGGAGATGCATGTATATCACAGGAGGACACTTGGACACTTTAGGCTCACCTAAAGAACATCTATTAGCAAGACATGGTGAAATTACAATTTCCCAGTGGTCTGGAAATCCCAGAGGAAAATCCTTGAGGGGTTGAAGTGATGTCTGGCCAGCTGATCTTTGTATGTGTTGGCACTGTGGTGGTGTTTCAAGAGATGAAGAAGTGTGTTAATGTGGGGCCCATACAAAGGACACAAAAAAAGCACAAGAAGTAGCTGCTGCCTGCATGGTAGGCAGAACAACTGTGATTGTCGGCTAATACACGGAAAATACAACTAATGCTAGTCTTCATGTTTTTTAATAGAAATTATGTTGTAGTCAATAGCTCTTTTATTTCCCCATTTTATATGATTATGCATTAAATTGCCAGAGGCTTGAGTGTAATAAACTTCTGCTAGGTACTTGATTTAGTAAGAGAAAAAAAAGTGACTACAGCACAAAATTAATAAAGCACAAGCAGATGAAGAACTAAATGAAAAGCAGATCAATTGTCAAGCAGCACTAGCATTTAATGAGGATGTTTCTGTTGGTGAGCTGCAGAGAGGCTCTTCAGAGTTTTCATCAGGAATCTAGAGAAGTATTATTTCAAACAGCTTTAAAAAGACTAAATAAATCACCACTGGCAGCAATTTTAGACAGAGTAAATTTTAACAGAGTGATAATGAGAACAAGGCAGTCACAGAGTTATCTGGATTATTTAATAAACTCTGGTCCTTCAAACAAGTAAGTTTTAATAGGATCAAAAAGAGAAAAAAAGTCAGACTTGCAGGATGGAACAACAGAACCTACACGGCCAAGGAATGCATCTTTGAAAGTCACTCCATTTGGGAGCTTGGAGAAATTCAACATGAGCTCCTAGTGAGCTAGTGCTGGTAGAAAAGGGATTGATATGTACATACAGCTGTGCAAGTAGAAAAGGGTAGGCAGAAATTCCATTACATTGTTGTGCTTTTTTATCAGACAAAAAGTGCTGCCCATATCCAGTGTTGTCTGTCCCTTAAAAAGATGCTGTGTGATGTGAAAGAGCTGGAAAGAGATCCACACGATAAGATGGAAATCGCAGAAACCAGTCTCCAATAAAAGGTGTGTAAAAAGCCACTGCACTTGGGAAAGACAGACATGTTGCATTTTAACTTAACAGCGCCCTTGCAAGGAAACAACAGCACTGCAACACTCCTGGATGTTCAAGCACTGAAGGAAAGACTCTTTGTCTGACACCCCCAAATCCAGGTTCCATACAAAGCACGGTGTTGAAGACAGCCAAGTGGGGCTTATGCAGAGAACCAGGCTGAATTGTGCAGTGGGAGGCAAGGGCAAGGTAGATGACCTAATGGTCCCTTTGTCAACCCAAGGAAAGGCTTCCAGAAGGGTGTCTTGTTGTATAGACAACTTCTGTCATTATTTTCTCAGGACTTTTTTTGCATGCAATTTGGCACATTCGTTTTTCTTACCTTGAGAAATTATTTCTGAAGGGTTTGTTTTGAGAAACTCGAGTTACCTCTTTGGAGTCACTTGTAAACAGGAACATAAAAGTGTTCCTGTCTGCTCTGGTGAATCTCATTAATTTTATCAAAGGAAATTGTGTTCCCCTCCCGCGTAAAAGCCCAGTTTACAATGCAAAAGTGTATACCATCTGTCTGCAATGATTCACGTGAAGTAATAAAGTCCTCAAAGTCAATTCGTGAGCTAAATAAATGAAATTTAGTTACAACATCCTTCATGTAATTGAAGTAGCTACCAATTTTTTTTTTGTTTAGTTGTTGTGTTTGTTTCTGTCCTTTTCTTCCTAAGTTAACTGATGGTGGCAACTTTCTTTTCCATGAATGGTAAGGGAAACAGGGCTGTTGAAAGAGATACTACATTTCTCATATGTAGAGCTATATATATGTAATTGCCTCCACACAGAAGGGATTCAACATCCTGCTGACATTCACATGTGAGCATGCACACAAAGTATACACATTTAATGTTTGGTTGTCTGTTGACTTTTATTCTGCAGTATAATAGAGGTGCTCTCATCTGTGCATTAAGTTTCTTGCCATGTTGATAGTTGGCATGTAGAACAGTTGAAAGTTTAAGGATATAACAAATGATTCTAGAAGAGATTTGAGATTACAATTATGTAGATAAAACACTTTTATTTGGTATACTTGTTTTTAGGGTGTAGATGATCTTATGATAGCTTAGGCTGTATATTCCACTTTGCATCTAAACAACTAAGGGGATAAGACACACAAATGGACTTCCAAGCATTTTGCAGTATTGTAGTCTTCTGGGGTTTCTGGAAATCCACAATTCCAAGCAAAGCAAAAACAGGTAGGGGAAGATTAAAGTAAGAATTTCAGGATTAAAAGTTTCATGACCATTTTATCCAGGGCTCAGACTTGTTTAGTATTCAGGTGATCTTGATTCCTGTTTCAATGTCTATTCTTATTTATCCTTACTAAATCTTTGCCATTAGAAGCAGGAAAAACAGCACTGCTGGGCAAACCCGTTCCTGGTGATTCGGCACAGACAGGTTTTCTTTCTGCTCACAAATTATCTCCAAATAGATTCTGCACTTGCAAACCTGTTTGCTACTCTAAATTATTCACCATAACGGTTTGCAAGCCAGTTTTGAACACTGGAAAGCAGGTAAACAATTCATGGCAACAGGAGTTCAATAATTTATTACCCAGGCTGTGTGCTAGGTGCCCTCAGCTGTGGGCCTCTCTTTGTGCTCTCTGACTTGGGGGTTTTACCTGTGCCTGGAGGAAAACTGCATAAAAACACATCAGTATGGTTTTAAATGGTTATTAATGGATGCTTATGGATCTATTTGTGTGGTTTTATCATCTGATCTGTAGCTTTCTTTTGTTATACCCTTTAACTTAACATTGTTCTTTCCTATATTAAGTAACTCTTAGAAAGTTGTTCTGGGAATTACTTCTACAGACTTGAACATTTGCAAGTATGTTGAAAAATCTCCATTGTCGTTTTAATAACAGATTGCAGTTTCTGTGATACTGTACACATTGGACTTTTAAAGTAATTTCCATACTGTGTGTGGTTGAAAGGCAGAAAATAGAAAATGGTCCCAACACAAATATTAGTGAGTCATGAAGGGCAGATCTACTCCTCTCCTGTGCATATTCCTCAGCTTCAGAAACTGCCCTACACCCCCACTGTGCTTTCTTCCTACATTTCAATTTCTATGTGCTTCATCCCCAGCCAGTTCTGTTCCACAATATCTTTTAAAGGTGTTTTCTTTCCCTAATGTTCCTTAAAGGCCAATTCTAAAACTTTAAATCCCCCTGAGATTTTAGACCTTTCTCTCCATCCCACACTTGTTGCTAATGTTTGTTTACTTTGCTTGTGATGATCTGGGGTCAGTTCCCTTGTTTCACTTCATCAAGTCTGGCCTATGCAGGAACCTTCATTTTCTCACAGACTCAAGAGTATTTCACTAATTATTTGGAGTACTATTTCCTTCACATCTATTGTTTTCAAATTTTTCAGCTGCCTAAAAACTTCTGATGTAAGTAGTAGAAGTGATGTAGTGCAGATTTTGGAGACCTACTTGTGTAATATTATGAAAGTTAAATGAGAGATTAATCAGACCTATCTTACACAAATGTTGGAGTTTTTAAATTTGAATTTATTTAAAGATAATATGTTATAAGAAATGTGTGCTCTTCAGGATAAGACTCTTGCCTTCTTTTAAGAAGGTCTAAGTAGTGATCATTTGATGCTGGCAAAAGCTCTTTCTGTTTTTGTTTAAAGCACCAAGGAGAGCTGGCATACTGGATTACATTATGTCCCCAAGCCTAAATCAGATATTCCTGACAAACAGGTGAAGAACCCCCCAGGAGGTGACATGGTATATTATCCAAAGTCTCCACTAAGGTCACACCATAATGCTTAATTATGTAAATATCACAGTCCTGGTTTAAATTTTAAACCCTGAATTTTCAAAAATTCTTCTGCACGTTTATGACTGTTCATTTCAAGAACTCTTGATATTAACATACTTCACACATAACCATTTCCTTTGTGCCTCACAATGACTCCTGGATCCCAGCACCTCCTGTTGTGTGGCAGCACAGTGAAAACCCAGGAAAGAATTTCCTTTCCAGGCAGAAAATAACCATCAGACATTTTCCAATCAACAGCGTGTTTGTCACCAGATTTCAATTTTGTCCAGGGTTCCAGATTTATGATGAAAGACAAAAAAAGGACTACATTAGAAACTATAAATAGCATTCTGCCTGTCCTAGTTCAAGCCACTGGGGAAGGAGAAAACAGTGGCGTAACAATGACACGTTGGAGTGTAGAGTTCCTCAATAGTCGGGTTTCTGCCAGGTTTTCAAAGGCTTTAGCTGCTGCTAAAGTTTGTATCAGTAGCTACAATAAACAGAATGAACAGGCCCCTTTACTGATACAAGCTGGCATGTCCCCAGCAGAGAAAATCAAGTAGTGCTGCTAAAGGCAGCTGGAGGCCTATTCTTACAGATTGTTGCAGATCACCACCTTTCCTCTTCCTCCTCTTCTCTCAAGGCCTGTTGCACCTTGCATTGTGTTCACCATGGCAGTGGCATGGTACTGGAGGTCCCTAATTCATCATTTCAAGGAAAGGCACCTACCAGCTGGACCAATTCCCCTCGGGCATTTTTTCTCTCTCCCATCTGGGCCTAATAGCAGCCTCTGTCTGCCTTCTGGCTGCTGCTGCAGCAGCAAAGCCCACCTATCCAGGAGAACTTCTGTGCTCCCCAGCCTGTCCAGAGAAGGCAACCATGATACTGATCCAGCTGCACTAACCATTTCCCTTAGAAAAACACAGCTTTCTGCTAGTCAGGGCACGTGTGGTGGTTCCTGGCTGTGGCTTTTCCTCTATGTTTCCAAGCTCCTTAATGAATCATTGCTTTTTGGCACTGAAGCAAAATAAACACATCATTTCGGATGCCTTTGCCAAATGTATGTACACTTGGAGCAGGTTTTGAATAGTAGAAAGCAAAAGGTTTAATGAAATGTGCAGGCTGCCGAGTTAAAAGTTTCAGAAGAGCCAGAAAATATGAAACTGAGGGTCACAACAGTATCAACAGCCCCCAAATGGTTCAGATCTTGTGTATTTTCTGGAACACATGGAGGGGACTTACCAGTAATGTATCCACTACAGCCCTCAACAGGAGAAAACAGTAATAGAAAGCAGCACTAGGGTGCAGGATCACTCATCAGCATGATGGTTAGATGCCTACCTCTTTCCATTTTTCCCTTCCCCTTTCCATTTTTCGTTTCTGCTCATTAACCGATTCAGTGTAACTACACATAGCACAGCAGAGTTTTGCACTGGTACTTCCTAGCCTATGCAAAGGGGAAAAGACATCCAACAAAAAATTTGGCAGGCGTACTGAATGAAATTTCTCATCTGCCCAAGCCAGTGGTGTGTGCATACCTTGTCATGCACTTTGGCCCTTTTGAAGTGCATCAGCCTACCCATGACTTCAACAACATCCATTTGCTCTTGCTGACTTGAGTGAGAATTGAGAAAAGATTTCGAAAATGTTTGGCACCAGTGTTCTTCTAGTTGCTCTCCATTCAATTAGATTTTAGAATGAATTCAAATGTATTGCTGGACTATAATTAGCTCTGAAGGACAGAAGGCCACTGGGGACTGGCTCTATTCTCTTTAAATGGCCAGGTGTAAAGACACTACCTTGAACAATATCCTGAATGCCACCAAAGTTTCAAACCTGGACCCGTGCCTGATTAACTGCCAAAAATCAGAATCATCTCTGCCTTTGGCAAATCAAAGTCCTCCCCTATGAAGCTGGTTTACTACAGAAATATCTGGACCAAAATGCAAGTTTCAGCCTTCAGCTTCCTTTCACCGTATGTTTCTACTACTGTGAAAATGTGGACTTTTTTATCCTACTGAGAAAATGCATTTTTTCCACTCTCCCATGACTCAAAAACATCTGAAAGATTCTCCCTCCAAGCTGAAGAAAAAGAAGGGGGAAGAACTTCACCTTTTGGCAAAGATACGGATGGAAATTTTTGACTCAAAAGAGGATTTTCAAAATAAAATAAAAGAAGCATGTGAAAACAAGGGGTAATAATGGAAACTATTTCATAGCCAGCTCTAAAGTAAGCACTGCTGTTCCAAAGACACATGGTACTGATGCAAACATTGGTTTGAAGCCAAAACCCCTAGCATGCTAGTGGAATCCGGAAACATTACAATATTAAATACACCTCAAAATATATGTCAGACATCTCCCCGTGTCTGTTCCACTTATTCTTCACAGCAAGACACCGTACACTTAATTCATCAGTGGCTGCAGAGTAACAGAATAAAGAGCTGCTGGTGGATGTTCTTTCCTGCATCACACTGGCTGAACAGTCTTCTGGAAGACCCAGGCTTATTATTCCCATTTTGCAAATACTGAGCCAATATCCACTTTCCATCTGCAGCACTTACACAGCATCTATTATTATAGCATGTGAGCACCTCTTGCTGGTCCTAGGGGAGTGTTGTTTTCCCCAAGGTACCATTTCCACATTTCATTTGGGCTGATGGGAGGAGGGAGCGTGCTACAAAAGGTGTGAGGGCATCCTGCTCAGCTGCACTCCTTGTTGGCAGACTCTTTCTCCTATCTTTTGTCTGCTTCTTTCAGATGCTACAAAGCAGTTGTCCTGGCCCTGGACAGTTTTCTATCATGGAAAATCCCCTTTGTCTGCTCTGGTGAGACCCCAACTGGATTACTATGACTCACTCAGCACATGAATGACATGGGCCTGTTTGAACAAGTCCAGAGCAGGGCCATGTAGATGATTGGAGGCATGGAGCCCCTGTCCCTGTGAATACAGGCTGAGAGCTGGGGTTGTTCAACCCGGAAAAGAGAAGGCTCAGGGACACCTTATAGCACCTTCCAGTATTTTAAAAGGGGCCTACAAAAGAGCTGAGAGGGAACTTTTCACAGGAGTATGTGGAGATGGGACAAGGGGACAATGGCTTGAATCTGAAAGGACGTAGGTTTCGATTCCATATCAGGAAAAAATCCTTCATTGTAAGGGTGGTGAGACACTGGAACAGGTAGCCCGGAGAGCTGGTACTTGTCCCATCCCTGGAAATATTTAAGGCTGGACAGAGCTCTGAGCCACCTGATGTAGCTGAAGATGTCCCTGCTCATTGCAGGGAGGTTGGACTAGAAAACCTTTCAGAGGTCCCTTCCATTCCAAGTATTTCATGATTATTTTTGCACCTGCCATGATTACAGCTGTAGTGCTTGGCCTACATCTTTGCTGATCTGTAGGAAAGCCCACAACCAGTTACAAGTGTCCAAAACAAAGGCATAAAAGGAATCTCCTGTCTTTCCTGCAGATTTGAGGCTTTTGCTTGCAGTTCTTGCCTCTCAATGAAATGCAAACACTAACTGACATTTTTCCCAGGAGTAAGGCTGGTGCAGCATCCCCCTTTCCACCTGTATTCCCCAGAGGTTTAACAGGAAAGCAATGTTCCCTCCCTGCTGGCTCTGTCATGGTCTGGATGGCTGCAGAAACACCAGCACTAGCAGAGTACTGACTGAGGCTGCTTCTTCTCTGCTTGTCTGGCCCCAGCTCCTCACAAGTCTCTCACAAAGAGGATCCGCAGGGTTCACAAAGAGCAGCCAGAGGCAAGCAAGAGGGGCTGGCAAAGCTCACAGCCTGCTCTTCCAGGGATTCATAACTCCTCTGGAATGGGAATATGTTCTGTGGGCATTGGCCTTGGTGGCTGGGTCCTGTGCTTTGAGTGGCAATGTCAGAAAGGTGTGACTGGTTCAAAGATACCATAAGATCCAATTTCATGCTAACATGCACAGCATGTACCTCTCTCCCCTCCCAAGCACTTATTTGGGGGTTTGTTTTGAACCTTCAGAACCAGTGGCTTTCATTCTCCTAATTGGAGGTAGCTGTCTTTGCAGTAGATTTTACACACCACTTATTTCTAAAGCCATCCTTGATGCTGGGAAACCTATCATCCCTTTCTAACTTCCATATGACCAGGTGTGCATGGCTGTGCATAGGGAGGGCTGAAAAGGGTCGGGTTTTGCACCCTTGCCAGTGTGCTGTAGCAGAATTCTGATCTGGTAACCTGCTAGCATCTCTCTGGTGAGGGCTGCTTGTAGCAAGGCAGAAAGCCTGGTGACCTTGGCCTCCAGCTCCTCCTGTATGCCTGGCATTTGGTCTTTACATGGTGATTGCATAAATCAAGTGTCAATCCGTGAGTCTCATTTTGCTATTTAAATTCTCATGTGTCATTCATTGACTTGCTGGTGGCCAGGGGAACTAGCATGCTCTAACCATGCTACTCCTGGGGGTCTTTTTTGTCCTGATTTATTTCAAGTTCATTCAGTTGCAAACCCACACATAAGGAAACTAAAACAACTATATTAAATAAGGCAGGAGTGGTTCTTGGGAAAAGTGCTTTTACCAAGACTAAACATCAATATTACACATTTTTTTCAATCTGCTTTTTTAATGCAGCAGATTGTTAATGGAGCACATTTAGTCAGTTCAGATAAAAAAAAAAAATCATTAAATTAAAATTCACCAGCATTAGAGCCAGATGGGCTATAGGGGCAAAAATGCAGAGACTTTTGAAGCTAATGTAAATGTAATATTATTGTTTTCAACTACAATCCAATTAAATTGGGCTGACAGAAGAAATGGCCAGGAAGATAGCTTCTCCGTGAGGAAAATCCATTTAAAAGAAATAGTACATCAGATGTTTTCATGGTTCTGTGGCTCACTGAATTACATTCCAGTATAGAAAGAGAAAAGCTGATGTGCGAGAGCCAGCAATAAGACCTTTACTGGTATGTCACCTACAGGGAGAAAAAAGACTTAATCTCACAGTGCATTTTGCAAGTCTTTGACAGTAGAAAACATTAACCCAAGAAGACCCCTTGAGAAAGGAAGAAAATACACGTTTCTGAAAACACGACCTACTTGGGGAGCCCTCGTGGCCCCTTCCAGCATCCCTGCTAGCTCTGGGAGCCAGGAGGCAATGCCAAACTCCCTCTAAAGCCTCATGTGGGTGCAAGGCACAGCCCCATGCCATGCAGCAGTGCCTTCATGTGCACTGCAAATAGCCTGTGCTGGATGGAAGACAAATGCCTTTGGTTGTGGGGTATGACCCACAAAATCTGGCTTGGCATTATTTTCTGTAAAGTCCCTTGGGGAACTGTGCTAGAGGGTGATTAAAAAAAAAAAAAAGGTACCCTACAGAAGACACCCACACCTACTCCATTTCTCTTTTTAGACAGTTACCCTTTCCAGAATACCAGAGACATTTCCTTGTATGTTAGCTGTGTGCCACAGTAAATAGTTGTTTCCCCCAAAATCAGTAAGCAGAAGTCTATATAAAGTCTCACCTAAACAGGTGAGGGAGCAGGATGAGGAGAACTCCAAAGTATTCTCAAGCACAAATCCCACTCACTCAAACTACACTCAAAATACAACACAAGATGTCTTTACAGTTTTCCCATGAACTGCACAGTAATTATGAACCACAACCTTGACTCACACATGGTGATAAAACCCAGTGCCTGTAAATCTGTGAATGTAGCTGGCAGTCATAAAGTAAATTATGCAGAGGTCAGGTCAATGGTCCTTTCTATGTTTATTCCTCTTATTTAATGGTCCATTGCTGGAGACAGACCTTTCAGAATATTTTACAATGTATTTATGCAACCAAGAAGTCTGTCCTGTGCTTTCCATCCCCATTATCCTGATGTGCTGAACATAAATCAGAGTGGAGTATGCAGATTAACGTTTGAGGAAAGCACAGAGCACTTTTTAGGTTTTTTAATAATGCATGCAGAGAAAAAACCCTCTTCCTTTCTAGAGTAGCCCTTAAGAGAGATCACCTTTTGGTTAAGGGACAAAATGGGGCCACCTTCATTTTGTGCAGCTGAATTTCACAGAAGCTCAATGTCTCAGCATGGGACATCTGGATCCAGGCAGGCTTCCATTCAATTCCAGACGAAGTGTGGTTAAAATAACATTACATTTTCAGGGGTTGGATCCTTGCAGCTCAAGCTAATAAAAGTCAATTTTTTTAAAAGTTTGGAGACTTAACCCTTGCTCAGCACTCAGTACTAACTCCTGGCCTCACAAGGCAGGTTTTGTTTAAGTAAAATAATTTGTAAAGGGAGTGTACTTACAGTTATGCATACATCCATATATAGATATGCGAAACAGATGCAAGACAGTTGCATGCTGTCCCAGGTAAAAACCCACAAATTTTCCTGTGTGGCCAGCATCACTGAAAACCTTCTCAGTGCACAGACATTTGTGTTAAACCATCCTATTAATCCTACAAGATTGTTAGAAGTCTGAATAGGAGTTCCAGCAGTGAGACTTCCTGTGGTTCAAATCTATGGACTGGAAGAGGTATAGAAAGGAAGACATATTAAAGATGTCTATTTACCAGCCTAATAGAAGAAAATCTGCTTTTTAAGGTATTTCATCATTAAACTGGAGATGAAACACTTTAATAAAACTAGTAGTGTTAGTAAACTAGTATGGTGCTAGTAACCCATTCAAATCTGGCATTTCCTTATGCTATGATAAATATTACGTGGTTTTATAAATAATTTGGCCCATCAAATTAAATAATACAAGACAACAGGATCCACAATTCATGCAAGGCATTTTTTGTTTGTATAAATTGTCTAACAACATTGGTTAACTAATGGACCATAACATTTTAGTAAGAAAAATCCATTTATTTTCTGAAGTTTTCTTAGGCTTGTGCGTTAATTTTTACACTGGAAGTAATTTGTCAGACTGCAAACTGTTCCAAATGATATGACGTAGTTCGTAGGTAGCTCTCAGGTCATTGCTTGCAAAAAAGCTGAGTCAGTCTAAAGGACAAAAGACAACCCAGAATATGTGGGAGGGAGGGTGACCTTCTCCACAGAAAACATTTCCGTGCCCACATCACGAGTCTGCTGCCAACAGCCTGGTGCTGAACTGCCAAAAAGAGTCATCATTCTGCTTCTCTTTGGTGCTGTTTCACTCAGGTCACTATAATGTATTTCACTGACAATAAGCTTTACACCTAATATACTACAAATTTGCTGGTGCAGTGAAGACCTCTAATGCTCAAGCATATGTGCAATGAAGCAGCCACATAGGAGCTCTGGGGCTCCTGGTTTCCCCTGGCAAGGCACTTGATCAGCATCTGTACTGGCTCAAATACCATGCAAGGACCTGGGCCGTGTATTTTTCACACCCCTGAAAAACCCTACCCCCATTATAATTGCAATCAAGCCTTTATGAAAGCTCTACTACCTACATCAGGCTATGCACTTACAGAGATTTGTCAGTATAATTGACAAGTTATAAAACAGCAGAAAAGAAAGCAAACATTGTGTGTCCTTAGGTATAAAATCCATTTCTTCCAGGAAGCTTCCAAGTTTTGAGAGTTACAACGAAGTTCCTTGTGCTCCATCTTATCCAATTCTCTTTCTTGTGCGTTTTTATTGACCCTTAGAAAGCTGGCATGCTTTATCACATTAGAATTCAATGTAAGAAACCTGAACACGTTCTCATCCTTCACTGCTCAGTGGCTATTAGAATAATCTGCAGGAAACAACATCACAATGGGCCATTGTTTGTGAATGTAAGCAAAAGGTTAAAAGGAGTCCTGCACCCAGAGCTGACTCCTTGGCTGCCATTCCCTTTGCTATGAAGAATGCACATGTTGTGTGTGGTGGCTATTCCCATCATGGTCAGTTTCTTCTGCATCCCAGGAGAGAAGAAGGTACAGTAAGTGTACATTTATCCTGAAAACACAGAATAGCTGGAACAGTGTGCTCAGCTGGAGGTGACCAGCTGTGGCATAAAGCAAAGCTCAGGCTCCTCCTCACTGCAGTATTTGAGTACCCCACAGTACCCAGCAAACAGATCCGCAACAGGCATAATATAGTAATAGATTTGTGAGAAATCATTTCCTTTACCTGAAATTTGCTTGAATCCACAAACTCTCAGTTCCACAGTCCTCAACCCCCTCCTTCATTGCTGCCCAGCCACACAGGTACCAGAATGGCCTGTACACTGGAGCTTTCCTCCTTGGTAACTAAACGTCCCCCTGGGAGTACCATCACAGCTGTTAGCATCACAGCAATGCCCTGCTAGCACTCACACTGGTGGAGGAATTGTGCCCAGTCCCTTTTGAAGAGTCCCAGAGAATCCTGAAGACTGTGATTGTTCAGGTGACTGTGCTTTTCAAGCAACATGGGGTTATCCAAAGAAGACAAGTTTGGGGAAAAAGCTTATCCTCTCTCCTAGGGTCCCCATTCCTAAGAGATGAGCTTAGATATCACAGTGCTGGGTAGTGAGGCTGTCATCTGGGTCACAGGGGCTCCTTTTCCACACTAAATCCCACACACCAGCATTTAGATGGAAAGACCCTTTCTTTCCATCCATGAAATAGTTTGGGCAGGACACAGAACAGTTTAGGGGGTGGTCCTTGACTCAATATTGTTTTCTGCTTGAAGGAATTAATTCCTGCTTCTCTGACTTTCCAGTGACAGAAATAACCTGATCTTTTTGCTGGTATAGTACCAGTATTTGAGGACTTTTATCCTGCCAGCTGGGATTACGGGGAAATACTGGTCATGTTTTTGCATGGAAAACAAAGCACTGTTAGCATAGTGGCATAGGGCTAGGCTCTTGTTTCTAGTTCTCCTTCCAAAAAAACCCTCAAAAACCAAAATAACAATTAAAAAAAAACCCACACAGAAACACCCAACACAAACAAAACAAACAAACCAAACCTAACCATACACACAAAAAAAACCCCACTAAAAAAACCCCCAAAAAACACAACCCAACCAACTTCTGCATTTTAAGTAGGTGCAGAGGACAGATGAGGGACCTCAGCAGCAGGCTGTATTATCATATACACAGTCTATTTAAGGCCTAATGAACTGCTTGTTATTTTAGGCACTGTGGAGTTTGCAGACAGTGTCTGCGTGCTCCAACGACAGCATTCACCCTCACCACAACCCACTCTGCTGCTTCCAGCTCTTTTGTCCCAGAAGGTCTCTTCTGGCAGGGGTGCCCTGTGGTGTAGGATTTTTAGCTGCCACACAAAGAATGACACGAAAAACTGAAGGGCATGATTTAAATGACTTGATGACAAAAAAAAAAAAAAAAAAAAGAAAAAAGAAAAAAAGGAAACTGTCTGTCTGGAGTACATAGGAGAAAGCCACAGCATCTGCACTAAGCAATAGTAGTAAGACTGAAAAGTGTTGCCTTGGAGTTTGAAGAGCAGCACCAGTAACCCAAAAGTCAGGTTTAGCCAGTGAAACCTTCCTGCTAGTTATAACACCCAGGCAATGTTTAATCATGGTCTTCTCTACAGCTGTGTAAGAGTTCCAGCTACACTGCCAGGCTGACAGCATCACTGAGAAATGAGGATGGTGCCCGATTTCAGAGCTGCTGGAATAATGCCAGAATCTGCCCCTCCATTGGTGTGAGTGGATATAAATGATCTAATTGGTTCTAGCTTACCCCCACCTGCCCCTCTGACTAGTACTTAGCACTGAAATGAACATGAGTTAATGCTTTGTACAGGATCTCTGGCTGGTGCTAACTCTTGGGGTGATGAGAAAGAATTAAACATCTTTCATTTAACTACCTGTGCACTGAAAAGCAGTATAATGAGCATCATTTCAACAAGCTTTTCTGGTGCTGAGAAGGCAGGATAGCCAAGGCTTGTGTGTGCCAGCGATGCCATTCTGTTGCATCCAACAGGTGGCAATTAAGGCAGAAGCAGCAACATCCAGTGGAAACAAAGCCTTTATTAAAACTGGAAGGAGAAATTCTGAGTGTTGATTAGAAAGCAACCTGCTGGAGGCTTTCTGACACCCGGGATCCCTCATTTCCAGCCTTCTTAGCAGTTTGTCTGATGTAAGTTGCGCAGTATAGTTTTTCACTTGTGCTACTTAATAGTCACCTTCCTTTTTCAAATTTGAAAGTGATTCAGCATCACCAACGGCCAATATTTTCATCTAATATAGATACACACAGAGATGTTAATGTAGACATGTATTGTATTGTTGTTGCCAACAATATACCTCTACAGAGAGACCTTGGTGATATTTATTCATGAATGGGAATGAGGAGGTCCAAATTAGTGTTTTCCAGTAAGAAACAATGAAACAATATGTAGGATTATTATCGTTAGAAAACTGCAAAGGGATTTTAGGGTTACGTGCAAAGGAGATTCAGAATTACAGAATTTTCTTTTACAGTAGCTCAGATTGCATTGTTGCAAGGCTTCCTGAACCCTCCTCAGATTTTTGTGTTTCAAGGAAGACATGGGACACCAAAGATCACTTAGCATCCCAGAAGCAGTCACTCCAGTGCTCCAACTAGAGCAAGACAGCACCTTCCAATGTTGCAAATATATGTAAGGAGTGTCTCAGCTCTCTGAGACAGAGCTCATCAGTTGCACATGTTCTTTCAGCATAATGCTATTATGCAAGTATTTTTGAAAATCACTGCCTCTCAACACAGAGCCTCCCAATATGTAACTATGATCCAATTAGTCTTGTCCCTAGTTATATGGCCTTTCCTTTGTCCATACTGAAAGCATTTGTTTCTTTCCTAAATATAATTTTGTATTTTCTTGCTAGTCAGTGCCAGTAGCAGCATACAGCTGGAGCAGAGGACCAGTTCTTGCTGGATACCTCCTGAATCACACCTGAGTGACAACAATTCCCAAAATACACTTGTATTTTGAAACATGGCATCTGGGCACAGAAGAACGCATCTGATACATAGCATATAGGTTTTGCATCATTTTAGGTTCTACAAATCAGAACCAAGCCAAGCATCAGAGATGTATGAAATATTTCCCCAAAACCTGTTTTTCCTCCAACACATGTTAATTGGAATTATTTGTATTCAATCTCTTAATTCTTTCTGGCTCGGTGTCTGTATCATCTGTTTCACATTTTTGCCTGGGACTGGTGTCAAACTCACTAGCTAAAGCTTATGAGCCCACCTCATTTACTCACTTTAAAAATTGTTGCAAGGCAGATTAATAATAATTTCTCCAAGAGCATGCAGTTCTCTCATAAGGGAGACCAAGGGGATACAATGTGAACCTTAACCTGGTTAACTTCAGAATGTTCCTGAGCCCAGGCAACTCACTGCCTTCCCAGACCACAAACAGAAGGCCAGAACGCTGTGCCAGCTCCATCTCTGGGCTACAAAACAAACGTCAGCTCTGTGCCTTCATGTGGCCAACTGTTTGCAGCTCTTTTACAGTATTCTCCCTACTCACCACTACTACAGACTAATACATATTGCAGCAGGCTAGGACCTCCCTGCCTCCCTACCATACTTGAATCCCTCCTATACATACAGGAAAGATGTACCCAGCCCAGCACTCCATCTCTGAGAGTCTCTAAGCACTGCAAACTCTCTATAGGGTCCACGCAGCAGCTGAATACCACCCATGCAAGTCAGCCCTCCACATGCTGAGAAGTGTATTAGGAATCATCTTTTTTCCTTTGTGTTTGCAGTATCTCTTGACCTGCATAAAGCATGTGATGCAGCCATCCATAAATATCATGAGAACACAGCTTGTTCTATAAATAAACACATAATGGAATTTGATTTAGTATAATGAAATAGGAGGAAAATATTGGGAGCAAAGTGGAAATGTTGATATGCTTAAGGATGGTAAATATCTTGGACTAGTCACCTTTGACAGAGCAAAAGCTGAAATAGGTTAGGGGTCACTTCCCAGCTATAGGAAATCCTTTCATACCTGTGTAAAGAATCTCTAATTTCTCACATTTGGGTCCAGGTGATGTGACCAGGGAGTTGGCAAGCAGGCAAATCATGGAGCATGTGAAAATTCTCTTTGCTTTTTCCCTTAGCCGAGAAGAAGCCAAGTTTGATACAGGTAAGCATTTTCTTACAATTTTGTTTCTGTTCCTAGAAACCAAGCTACTGTTAATATCTCCCCTACTCCCCCTTCCAAATAGTATGAGACAGGAAATGGGTGATCGCTGTTGGAAGCAATATAAATCAGCAGTGCATACACTGAACTGACTCAGAAGACTCTGACAAACCCTGGATTTGAGCACGGCAACCTACTTTCATGGCATCAGTTGCAGAACTGGAGGTCTGGTGTGCAGTGCATGGTGAGATAAAGGCAAGTACAGAACGTAAGCACTCCAAATTCCTCTGCAAAGCCACGGGAAAGCTTTATGGTTGCCAAGCTACTAATATCGTCAAAATACTTTTCTCCCTTTTTCATTCTGCCCATAATACACTGTGACTGTGAAAATGGGCAGAAGGAAAAAAAAGTTTTAAAAATTTTAAAAAAAATTAAAATAAAATAAACCCCAGTCATGCAGATTCACACAGAGCATGCAGATCAGCATGAGAATGTGAAAGTGAAGGGGACCACAGGAGCTATGGTAGCAATCCAACATGGTAGCAGGAAATAGATATTTTGCTGTGGGAAGCACCACTTTTGAATCCTGTGGATACTTAGGTGCTTTCCTGAGAAGCTGCAAAAGGCACAGGTGTAAAAGACTAGTGTGGCATGCCAGAAGCAGAGAAGAGGAAAGCCTGAGGTCACAAAACTCCATCTACCATGTGCTGAGAAGTTTATTTGTGGTGCTTTTCAGGCACGCACATATCAGCTGTCATGGTGCCAACCCTCTTCTCTATTAGCAGTCTGATCAACTGCATGAGGTTGCACTTATTGCCCTGGGGAGAAAGCTTAAAGGCAGAGCAGAGGAAAAGGAGATCACAGTGAGAGACAACAATGACACAAAAGTGTAGCTGAATGCTGATCTGGGAAGGATTTTGACCCCTGCCCTCACCTTGCTCATCCTGAGGGCACTCCTTTGAAATGGATGCACAACCGCTCTGCATCTGAAAAATGTACACAAACTTAAACACTTGGGAGCCCATCTGCTCTACAAGAGGAAAAAAGCTAAAATTGCTCTCAGAAATTCAAATTTTGCTTGAAAAGCACCCCAAAGAAGTCTAGCTGTGATTGCAAGCAGCAATGAGGGAACTTAAGGTAATCTCTTCCCCAAATCTGCAAGCCATTCCACAAAGCAGCTAACAGCTTTCTCTGTCACAACAGGCAGTGGGACTGTAAGGAGAAGCAGACTTCAAGACTTCACTGATGCACACAGCATTACTAGTGCAGTGGAAAAACACTACCCTCAGAAAAGTGTTCTTAAACTATAGCTGCAGAAACTGCCCCCTTGGCTTAAGTGGCATATCACTGGCTTCTTCACCTGCAGTGCAGAGTAAAGCACTATGCAGGCTACTACCTGAGAGAGGAAGGGGACCCCATAATCATCCTTCTTATTCCTCCTTGGGAGAAGATAACATCTTGGGAAATAACACTGGCTCTACTCTTTCTCCTCCAGCTCAAAATAAGACTCTAATGGTGCTGAGCAGCAGTTTTATGCCTTTCTGCTCTTTGCAGTCAGGCTTCCTGAGATACAGTATAAGAGAATATACAGAAGACTTAGAGAACTTGAGGGTTTGCAAACGTGACAGAAACTTGTGTGAAAATGAAGAGCTTTGTGTAGAGCTACTTCATCTCCTCTAGTATTTGAGTTAAAGAATTGTCTTGGGGTGACAACACCCACAGCTAAAACAAGGAACATTGATAGATAGTACATTATTTTGAGGACAATAAAATAATATAATACACTGCTTGTCACCCTTAGATGTTGCAAAAATTCATCTTCAGGGGCCTCAAAATCTTGCTCAAGTTTTCATCATGTTTACTTTTGCCCTAAAACCTCCTGCATGTAGGCAAAAAAAAAAAAAAAAGGAAGCATTTTTTTTCCCCACTACCTAGACTACCTAACCTTGGGAACTGCCAAGATGCCCTCACATGGCACTGTCTAACCTCCAGCTTCTAAATAAGCCAGGTAATTCATCAGGGTAGATGAGGCCTGTTTGCATCAATTAACAGCACAGTGCTGAAAGAGCCATCAGCTCAAACTAGAACAGTTGTGTCCTGAGCTGGATGCTGCGCAGGTGTAAGAGCCTGCATCCCGTCTAACCCCAGCTGGTTCACCACTGGCCCAGGCCCCAGTGCTGGTGTGACTGTGCTGTTTAGGGGCTCAGATCAATGTCTGCTGGGCAAAAGGCACCACACCATATCAATGTGCTCAGAGCTGCCTCAAGGATCTCCTGTCACCCAGAGCAAACATGGCCTTCATGGAGTACCAAGGGAGAGGGCAAACAAACAAAAAACCCCATTGCTGAGTTTTGTAGAAAAACTGAGAAAAGCTGACTCTACCATGGCTTCCCATTTCCCTTTCTGACCCCAAAGCCATCGTTGTTCCTAAATTCTGTGGTGCTTTATGACTCTTGAAGCCACTCATGCCAAAGTAAACAGCTACTTCAACCTCTTGCGGGTGCCTGAAGCTGTTTTGTAGGAAATGCATGTTTATGCCTTACAGAAGGCATATAATATTTTACAATCACTATGCTAAGTGATACAAACTGGGGAATTTAAAAGTTACGTTTGGCAACCTGCCCTTACTGTGCTCTAATTATTCCTTAATATCCCAATTTAAGGGCAGCATATTGGCCCCATTTATAAATTGTCTGGCTTTTATGAGTTTGTGTCACAGAATTAATGTCAAACAGTTTTCAGATTCTTTATTGAAAACTGCTGATTGTGTATTGCCTGACAAAGCAAAATGTCTCCATTAGAACAATGATTTATTGTAAATATGGTAGTATTAAGGCTGACTATTCTGGGTATTAAAAATGCATGGAAAAAATCCATTGTAAAAAGTGTTATGTGAGCTGTCATAATTTGTCAGTTTAATATCTTGGTAGTTTGCATTTCTTTTTAAAACGCCAAGAGCAATTAAACCTTATCTCACCAGCAGAAGTTGCCAAATTTCATTTGCAATTAAACCAGAATAATGTGTCATGTTAGTTATTTTAATAATATTAAACAATAAAAACAGAAACAGAAAAGAGAAGAAAAATGAGACTTACAACAACTGCAGCTACAAAAAACCCATCTAAAATATATAGCCTGTTTCTGTGATAAAATCACAGTCATGAACTCCACAGGCTTCTTCCATCAACAAACCATTTTCCCTGAGAGCAAGGCCATAGCAAAGTCTTGCTGATCTATGATTTAAATGTCAATAAACAGCTCCCAGCAGCACAAATTTTATGCCTGAGATCACCATATTTTCAGTTTATCTCTCCACATGGTTTCCAGGCAAACCACCATAATGAAACACCCCTTGTTTTTTGGACTGACTCGAGTCCCAGTGAGAAAGACAGAAGGGACTTGTGAGTCAGCAGGAGCTGGTGCTAGGATGAATTGATCACAACTTTGTCTCCTGTGGAAATACCACCTGCTGTCATATTTGTATTGGAACTACATTGTGCATACCTTCTAGCAATTGTCAAGCCATGGGTGAAAAAATTGTTTCTGGGATTGTCTCCCACTGTGCCTGACTCTCTACAGAGACATAGGGTTGCCTTTATCATTGTAATGAAATATTCTGTCGCATTTCAAAAGTACATTTAAAAGGAATTTCCCATACAATAAGTTGTAAAATAAGCCATTTCTGATAGTTACATTATGGGAAAGGTGCTGCAGAGAAAACTAAGATTGAGCAAATATTTGGCCCCGACCAATTAATTTTCTCCTAGCCTTCTGCGTTATTTGAAAGTTGGATGTTAAGAGGGACCTAATTCTTCACTCAAGTCCACTATTTGAGCCATATATTTCCTCAATATATAACTGAATACCTCATAGCTGACAAGTCTGGGTTAAGTTTCTCTCCTCTGGGAGGAAAGCAGACAAATCACCCCTTCTTGTCATCTTTGCAGAAAGAACTTGTGCTGGTACCACTGCCCCCACGGGGTGCTTGGGGAGGATGCTTGTGTACAGGTATCAATACAAACCACAGGTGGCTCAGTCTCCCAGTATCTTCAGTAAAGGTGATAGATCTGTTCAAATGGATACAGCTATTTCCTCCTTCTTGCATCTCCAGCAGCGAATGGGACATCCCTTCTGGTGTTGAGCTGTGCCCAGGGTCAGGCACACAGAGCTCTGTGGGTGTAGGAGAACAAATCCAGCTGCTCAGTCTTCCCCAACACCCTGCCTCTCCACAGGGCACTGGCTGGGGACACTCACTTTGGCCTTGGAGCCTTCCCATTCACCCAGAGACTGCCGGCTCCCACCTGCCAGCAAGAGTGATTAGAGACATACTCAGCAGTTTTATTCAGGATTTACTCCTGTCTGCTGGGAGAAGGTTGCTAGGTATTCTTATAGTCCTAAGCTACTTATATTTTCCAATTATACTTCGGGAAGAAATCTCGTAAATGTTTTCTGTGAGAATATAAAAAATGCTTAAATAGTGAGATGAAGGGGAAAAATAGGGAAAGTGAGAATTATTTTGGTAAAATTCCATCCAGTATACTTTTTGAGCCCAAAGAAATACCCCTGCAAGTCACCCCACAATTAAGCATCACATTTCATAAAATACTCACTGTTAGAGACAATGAATGATGATGAAACAGCAGCAGACTAAATCCCTATTATCAGCCACCAGCTCTTTGGTCATGCTTTCTTGTTTTCCCCCCTGCCCCTCACTTCCAGCTCTCTCAGTTTGGGGTGTTTGAAGCCCCTGGAACACAGGCTGGTTTTCTTGGAACGATTTGTGCCAGTGCCTCTTAACACAGCCTTTTCTTCTCTGGACTGATTTCTTGTACTGTCAAAATAACTGGCTCCTGCAATTTTGTTTTCATCCTTGTTAGAAGCATATGGGGAAGTGCTGCCTCTCAAACTCGGATTACCACTTCTGTACACAACACTTGCTTCTTCACCATAGGTGGCAGTGATGATCCAAAGTGCAGAACAGGGGTCTGAAGGCAGCTGGCCAAAATTACCACACAACCAGCAGATGTAAACATAAGGCATGAACTCAGAACCTGATGGTTTGATGCTTGCCAGCTTTTACCAGAAAAAAGAATCAGAAATTATTAATAGGTAAAATCAGTGTTACACCATCTATCCAAACCAGCCAGCAGTTCATGCTGCTTCTCCATAAGAACAACTGCAGCAATTGGAATTATTGCTTAAAATATGAGTGTGTGTCAGCACAGTGGAACCACAGCACTTCTGGTGAAAGAAAGCCATTTGAAGCAGGGTGGGTGGACTATCTCCACATAAGGAGATGCTCCATCATTTTAGTACTACATGGTATTTGGCTACCTCTAGTGCAAGATCCTATATAGTCATTCCATGTGCTATGTATATAGAGACTCGAAAATAACAGGGGGAGCAGCAGCATCACAAGGAAGTTTAACCCTCACAGAAATGTTTTCCAAGGTCATGGATTTATAAACAGACTGTTCCAACTTCTGGGTAAAGGGGCATAAGCCATGAATATTATTCTAAAATTACAGCAAGAAGAAATTCAACTTTTTAGCAGACAGTGACCTGTGATACACTAGAGTGTTCACTTCAGCTGGGGGAATGGGTGAAAATAGGAGGCAAATTGGAACACACAATGTAGTATAAACGAGTTGCTATTGCTTTTTATTTTATTGCTCATGAGCAAGCCATTTTGTGATCTATAGAACATGGCAAATGGACCCAATAAAAGAAACATCATGGGGCATCATTTACATAAGAGTGGGACAGAGAAAGGAGGTGCTGTTTTCCCCTCTGAAAACACCTTCACCTTCACACTTGGGGAGAACATGGACAAAGTACCATCAAAGATCCAAACAGAAGCTGCCAAAAGATGTGACTGATTTTGCTGCTGGAGTTGGAATTGTCTCAAGGGCTCACAAACCTGTGGTGACAACTGCCACCATCTCCCTTGCAAGTGGTTTTGTGTTAATGGGTTTCCAAATTCATAGGGACAATTCAGATGAGCTTAAGCCTTAGACGGCCAAAGAATTTCAGAGCCCTTTATGGGCAACAAATGAACCTTACAATTCGCTGAGATTGTTATCTAGCCTAGTTCTGCACACGGATCAGCTCAGCTACATTAGAGGTTTTTGAAAACTTAGGAATTTCTGAGAAATCAGGATCATAAACTGAAATCCTCCTCCCAGTTTTGTTCTTCTGCCTGTTGTTTTTTTTTGTTCTTTTGTTTTCTCCTCCGTGTTTAAGAAAGATGCAATCAGGTAAGACATAACAAAGTATCTGTAATGTCAAATCCTCAACCAGCATTCAATCCCAGCCGTCTTGTATTTAAAGAACGCTAAGTAAGTCCTATTGACTTAGGGAAAGACAAAAATGACCAGTTACTTCAAAAGCAAGGGAATTTCCATCTGCAAACAGTTTCCTGTGTCTCTTACCCTTCCTGTGAACACATGATGTCATGCGGAAGGCTAAATTGACCACTTGCTATCCTCCTCATCCCACAGCATTTAAAGCTTCAGGTTCAAGTCTCACCTCAGTGGAAAGCTCTAAGTTTCACAATAGGTCAAATATAGATGTTGCTGCTGGGTATTCCTCAGAGATGGGCTATACAACAGACAAGCCCTCCAGTCCCTTTAAAACACATTTTCTACTTGAAGGCATAACCTGCAGCCACAGCTGCAGAACCTACATAATTCAGGGTAACAATTAACCACAGCTACCTCATTACTGCTAAAAAAATATTCCAAGTGCAAAGAAGTCATATAAATCCCCAAGAAACATGAAATAAGGCCTCCTGGTTCTGTTCACTACTGGTATGGAAGGCATGACACAGGACCTCACTATGGTGCCATTCACCCCCATGAGATTCTTCCTCCAAGCCCTTGGCACATCACATCGCTATTATTCTTGGTAAGAATGGGTGTGTAAGACTTGTCTGTTTTAAGGTGAGATGCCTGTCCAAGAAGGACACAGCTGACTAGGAGCTCTGAGGGAAGGGATGTTGCTTATCTCACCCCTTAAAGGAAATGCATCACTTGGGAGTATTTCTGTTTCAACAGCTTCTTTCTTCCTGCTACTGCAAGTTTCTTGCTGCTTTTATATTTGCTTCCCCTCCACCCCACAAAAAAAAAAAAAAAAAAGATCTTTCCAAGCCTTCCTATTTTTTAAAAATGAGTTTTGTTACATCACTGCTGTTTCCAGGCTTGATGTGTTTGGTCCAAAGTAGATGTGTGCAACAAAGCTGGAGCCCAGGACGTGCCAGTGGAAGCTGCTGGCTGCCCTCCTCTGCCCAGAGCAGCAGGCAGCCTTGCAGCTGAGTACCTGCAGACAGCCTGTCACAAACAGCTGATGCCAAAATAGGCAAAAAATACAACTAGAACTGTCCTGTTGTGCCCTACACAGATGGATGAGTATTTTATTGTTATTCCAGGAAAGGCTTTTAAAGGAACACACGAGACAACAATTATGTGGAGCTGTCTCGGTACACGGAATAAAAATAAGAGCAATCTAACACCTAAAGGAAAGGATTTTTAAATGAAAACATTGTTTCTAAACCCCACAAAATGGCATCAACCATAACAGCTAAAAGTGTACATAGGTGACTTATTAGCGACACTGATCCTTTTAAATGACAGTTTTGGCCAGAAAATAATTTTAATGATGGCAGAGGAGAAGAGTGATGAATTACAGAGATATTTCTGTTATGCGGAGCAGAAGATGGAGTTTTGCCCAGCAATTATCCATGGTCTGACTTTGAAAGTCTCTTCAGCAGCATGATGAGTTTAATAACAGAGGCCTGATTCACTGACACTGATACCAAATTGTTATTTCTAACACTCAGTAGCTAAAACACGCAGCTTTGCAAATATTCTGCAGTTCTGTATTGCCAGAAATAGCATCTCTCCAGGAAGAATTTGGGCAGGTATCCAGTTTATATACATCAATGTGTTTACATTTTAGTTGGCAGACTGCTGAAGAACAAATTAATCAGGCAGTTTGGCTTAGGGATGCAAATAATCCTGCTGCTCTCTGATCTCATAAGTGCCCAGATGACACCACAAGAGTTTTTGGAGGAGCTCTCCCATCCCCGTAGACATCGGAGGGACAGACATCAGAGGGATAGGCTAGATAGGCAGAGGTATTCAGCTGCACAGTCCCCACACTGGCATCCCAATTAGGGATCATGAGCCCTAAACCTTCCTCTACAGACCTGGCTGTGTTTCCTGAGCACCCTGTGGGCTCTTTGGAAATGGATGTATTCCCTAAACCACCAAAGTATGGCAGTGGCTGGACTGTTAGAACAGCTGCCTGGAGAAGGGAGCATGTCCATACCCCACGTGGGGCTGAAGCCTGCTGGGGGTTTGGAGCAAGCTGACCACAGGCAGCAGGAAGATCACCGGTAACCATGGAAGAAACTGGATCACAGCCTTACCCTCTGCTATGATGTCTTCAACATGGCTTAGTTTCATCTGTTCTTGGGTTGGTTTGGGGCTTTTATTTATTTTTTTTTTTTACAACTAGATTTTAGTTATTGTTTGAAACCAATTATTATTTGCTATTATTTTAACCAATTTCAATGGTATATAGGTTGTTTTCTAAAAATGGAAAGCACCAGTCACTGTTTCCACATGAGAAAAAAAAAATATCTGGAGTTATTCAGCAAACTAATATTATAAGAAGCTTTGAGAATAGCTGGTAAGTTGTGCAGACATCAAGCCTTACTTATTTTAACTTTTTGCAGATAGTAACCAAACTGGATTCTTCCTTAGGCCAAAAAAAAAAAAAAAAAAAAAAAAAAAAAAGGCAAACCAAAACCAAACCCCAAACAAACAAACAAACAAACAAAAACCATACAGAGGAAAATCTGTTTCTATGGTTTTCAGACACTAGCTTCCCTCTTCATTCCCCCAAACTGGCCTTTAAAATAAATGTGACTCATTCCAGAACAGATTCTTATAGCGGGATTAAAGTGTATCTCCATCAAGTCTGCAATAGTATTAGTTGTTGATGCTGAAGAGTGTAAAAACCTGGAGGAATTAGCAGCTCTGCCTGCCAGGGTATCTCTTGCCCACAGGCATTCTGTGTCAGAGAGCAGGAATCCTTCTCCAGCAGAAAATTCTGCCTCGTCATGCAATATCAAACACAAGTCATTATCATTTAGTATGTTTAGGCTACTTAAAAGCTAGCCAAAGCACCAAGTTCAAAGAGCACTGCTAGTCTTATTTATTTCCAAAAATGAACATTTTACTAGGACCATGTCAGGTTTTTTAGATGCTGGCAATGTAATTTTCCATTATATTACATTTTAAATTCTAGAAAAACTTTTTTTTCTAGGGGGGTCTTGGACTTTATAGAAATAAAGGCAGCAAGGCCTTTATATCTGTTAGTCACAGAGGTTGATAATGACACATGTGAGATGAGAATGACCTGGACAACTTAGCAGACATAAGCAAGAGTTTTGCTTCTACTATTAAAAAAAAAATCAAACGAAAACACCCACAACCCCCTGAAAATCATTGAAACCTACCATAGAATAATCTTTGCCACACACTGTCGAGGTGATTGTCACTTTTAAGGTCAACATTAGACAAATCTGATGATCTGAGAAGGTTTCAAAGGGCACTTAATCTGCTACAGATTGTGTCTCCTAAGATGTATTGTACTAGTCCAAATAAATCTGTCAGATCTTCACATGTTAAAGTTTCACAGCAGTCAAAGCTGCATGCAAAATACCTATCCCAAAAAGCTCTCTTTTTCCTCTGCCTTGTGATAGAAGGTAATGCAAAAGGGAAATGCAAATAATGCATTTCATCACCGATGTAATGATGTGTGCACCTCCTTAGAAACCGTGAAGTGCATTATTTGGGATGAAAATGCATGATCTAAAGTTGGAACATCAAAGAAAATAAAAAGTGCAAATATATTCAGTATTTTATGTACTAAATATGAAGGAGATTAAGGCATTATACAGAGGAAACAGAGCCAGCTTAAAATAAGATGGGAGCTAACAATTATCTACTTTTTTAGCTTTATTAGTTACCTATCTACACCTATTTCAAACTGTGAGAGGTATTTCTCTCTGAAGTACAGGCATTTTCCCTTTCTGCCACATTTCCTGCATATAGCTTCCAAAATAATACTGAATACCTTAAAAAGACAGATCTTACATTACAGTTGAGGTTCACATTTCCAGGAAACAGACTTACAGCAGAAAAAACCAGACAGTTAAGGGGTTAACAACTTAAGTGTGTCACATTTTAGACATAAAAATTTGCTTTAATAAAGGACATTTAAAAGCAAGAAGCCACAGAGGCTAAAGAAACACATCTCCTGCAGCAAGTGAGAGAGGATACAAACGAACCCCGTAGCTCCACTAAGAATGAAGATCTGTTTTATTTCACTTACCGGAATTATCCATTATTCCCCCTCGGTATTCAAAAAGCACAGTTCCCCAGAAAAGCAGCCGGAACGGTCTCAGGCTCGCTAATGAAGCTGGATGCCCTTCTCCTGGTTATTAGACCTTGCTGGCAGTCAGAGCATACTTCATGTACTGACTGCAGTAGACATCACCAGGAAATTTATATCTCCAAGGATGACAAACAGCCATTAGCTCCATTATAGGCTGATTAAGATTGTGTGAGCCTATCAAGTAGATACTTAAATCCCCCAGGGTTTTACATCTATGGGGGGAAAACAAAAGAACTCCTAGCCGATAATACTGAGTATTTCTTTCTGAAAAGTAAAAGTAGTGCTGATGAGGAGAGGTTTAATGGGTAGGAAGGCAACACCTTAAATACAAAAAGGATATATTACCAAGCAAAGGGCTATTATTTATCAGTGACGCAACAGCAAAAGTTTTAGGGGGGAAAAAAAGGGGGAGGAATCTGTGGCTGAGAAAGTGTTAGGTTAGAGTACATTTTGCAGCCATTAGCTTTGGCTGTGCTTTAAATCCTGCAAGTTCTGCACCTGATGTTCTCTACATCAGGTGTTCTCCTTTTTGTGAGAAACACAGTAGATGTACTTATCTGTGAAGGCATGTCAATATATTAATTGCCTGAAAGCATACATTATAGTGATCATAGCTGAATGTAAGGAAAGGTTGAAAAGTAACTACGGGGCTTTACTTCTTTTTAAGTCAAAGTAAAAAACACTGGATGCTGGAGGGATTGGGATCAACAAAATCTGAATGACATGCTGAAATCAAGAGGCATTAATTCTAAATTTTCTGTATCACCTGAGACTCTGAGATGCAGGCATTTCCCCCACAGAAGTAAGAAAACAAACACAATATAGACTCATAAAAATTTCCTTGTACCAGGATATTAGGGTTCCATCCCCCATTTTGGCACTGATTTGCTATGTAATCCTAAACCAGGCATTTTGTGTCACAGTGTTTGCTCAATGGGACCATTACACACGTGGCCTTTGGTGAAAGAGAATGTCACAGAATGACACTACATAAATGCTGCACAGTATTTTCTCAGTATTTGTACCTTCCATTAGATAATTCACTCCAATCCTCTTTATTGCAATGGAGAAGGAATACAGGGTTTTTTATGTCTCCACTATATTGACCCTCTGCCTCACAGCATCACATGAGCAACAAAATATATTTTCAATTTATCACTCCTTCAATGTCCCTTTGATCTTATTTGTCTTTTTGAAATTTTGAATAAAAAGATGGTTGCAGCACTGATCTATTTGCACTGATTAAGAAGTGGAAAGAATCAATGGCTGAGAGCTAAAGTCATCAGCAAGAATGGAAAATATCTAGGGCAGACTTGGATATATTTTGTATTTCCAGAAAGGAAGCGCTTGGAGGGCTAAGGAGAGACTAAAGATTAGAGATCTGTCACACTTCATATTAAGCTTCTATTTATAAGTGGCTTATGAAAAGCCTATAAAAAATAGAAGTTAGCATAAGCATGTTGCATTAGTGCATGTCAGAGATAGCTACAACCACACTAATACCTATAATAATAAAGGGTTAAAGATGACCAATAAGGAGCTTATTCATTTGCTAGATCCTGTATCCGTTAATGACAATTGATTAATGTGCCAGTTTAGGTAATTGGTTAAAGTGCATTTGGTGAAATCTAGTTGCAGAGGAGCACTAAACTGGAGGCTGTGCGATGACCATCTGATAAAGGCAATCACTTTTCTCCAGCTCCTCTGTGGGAGAGAGCTGCCTGGAGAGTGCTGAGTTCCTGCAGAAAAGAGAAAAAACTCAGGCTCTTGATGTGTCTTTAAAGCCCCACATGTCCTGGACAGAGCTGGGGGATGTGCTGTAGCACTGGCAGACTGCTCAGGAGAGAAGGGCAGAGGATTGCGCCTTTGTGCAAGGATGCTTCTGCTCTACTACGAAGCCAACCAAGGGAAAAGCAGGCTGCCTGTGTGAAAAGAAGAGATGGCTTGGTTTTGAGATGGGGCTCAGCAGAACTGCAAATCCTACAGGTGTCTAAGCTCAAACAGCACTGTGGGATGGTGACAAAGCTGCTGCGGGGCAGAAGGACAGATGTCTTAAATCCCACTAAGTATGCAAATGTCTTGTGCTGACTAAAACTAAGAGAGATTGGTTTTGAATCCAACTTGTTTGCTTTGAGTTTCACTGGAAGCTGGAAATGGGGAGCTCTGCACTTGAGAAGGCACCAGGCAATGGTGCAGCTATAGGAAACTAGTCCTGACCCTTGTGGCTGGGGAATACAGGTAGGCAACTCCCCCTGCCAGAGACCCCAAGGGAAGGTGCAAAACTGCACCTACACAGACCTCAGGGAAGTGAAGAGCTCCAGACAGAGATTATTTCTATGTGCAGAGCAGTCCTGGTGTGTGTGCTGGTTCATGGCTGAACCTCAACTGCAGGGCAGGTGGGCTTCATGGTGTCCTTCAGGATGCTGGTCCCCAGTCACACAGATGAGAAGACCTACAGGAGCAAACTCTGCCTGCCCACATGCACAGGTTTCCTTCCAAGGATGGCCTGGAAGAGGCTAATGTGTACCCAGGTTCCTGCCTGACATGTAATTTAGATTCACAGCTTCGAGTCAGCTAAAGATCAGGCCTGTAAGGTGCTAACTAGAGTGTGGGAAGTCCCAGTTGGAACAGCTTGATAAGCATTGAGTTTGGGTGCTCCATCATGTGACAGGAACTGTTAGTGAAATTAACTGTTATTGGAATTTATTAACTCTTGAAAGCTGACTACAAATGGAAATTTCATATGACATGTGGTGTGAATCTCCTCCATTTGATCAGAAAGTATCTCACCAGGAAACTTCAAAAAAGAGAAAGCTTTACAAAATACATAAATTAGGGTGGATTTTTAAAAATTATAGGTAATTAGACTATTGCATAGAAATCAAGAGACATGTATGATCAGATACAGGATTAAAGCAACGTTGGCCTGACTGAACATGGGGGAAAAGAAAGATACAGGTAATAGAAATTTAACAAGGAGACTGTGATTGCTATTTAGAAGTAAAATATACACATATTCCAGGTATACATTTACTTAATTTGTGAGTATAGAGCAACTCCATCACAATACACAGTTGCATGACACCAAAATAACTCAGTGTTTTTAAGGACAATTTTAGGTAAGGGCTAAGAATGTCAGATCTGCACAGGTGCAAAGCTCTCTGTTCATCTTTCAAAAATCTCATACTCCCTCAGACTGTATCCTGGTTTTCTTCACCGACGAGGTGGTCCTGTCTAACAATCCATTTTAGCCGTAGCACTTAAGACCTGGGCTCAGTTCCTTCTTCATCCTGATTTTCTGCAGGCTCCTCCAACATCTGACTTAGGAATGGCTTGTACCATGCTCGCTTCCCACACCTCAGTTGTGTGAGGATAAACACACTGGAGGTTGTGTGAGACCCCAGTGCAGAGCCAGGAGCCAATGAAGTCACTAACCCAGATAATCAGGGCCAAGCCCTGGAGAAGAAAATATTACAGGGTACATTAGTAGCACTGCTAATTACACAGAACCCTAATGATCCTGCTCTCCAATATACCTGATGTACACAGCCTGCTGCAGCAATGACATTTCACTCCCAGGAAAATCAATGAGGATTCACAGAGGCACAGAAATCTGCCCAGGTAAGCAGCAAATAGAGAAATCAGGGTAAACAGAAACCTCAGGGCCCAGCCATCAAAAACACTTAGAGCTGACAAACCTGCAGAATCGATGGACAGCTTCAGCTGTGGTGTTTCCAATCATGAGAAAGATGCCTAAGAACACATTTAGAAAATGTGAAATCTGGCTCTGTTCAGAGCACATTTGTCACTGCAAAGATCTGATTCTGTAAGATGCCATTTCGGGCAAAATGTTTCACTTCCCTTTCACTGTGTCTGTTTCTTCCCACACAGAAATCATCAGGCAGGTGTCTCTGGGAAAGCTATACTTGTTTTTAGATGCTGTGGGTTTGAATAGTCATCATCAATACCCTAAATAGACAACTTCATGCAATTCTTGTAAGTATCCATCAACTCCCAGGGCAATGCCTGTGCTGAGTACAAGGGATCTGTAGCCCTACTGAAGCTATTTCCTCCTCTGAAGTGCCTTTCCATCCACCAATGGTGAGATGGTTTCACTGGGAGGGAAGGAAGGATTGGTGAGAAGGTGAGAAGGTATGGGAATGACAGCAAAAGATCTGCACTCTGCTACAGACATATCCCAGTATTTCAGTCAGTTACAAAGATTGCTGCGTCGTACAAAGTGCTCATGAACTGCACCAAAATCTAGAATTAGTAACATCTATAAATACAAAGTTGCTGGATACACATCCTTCAGGCTTTATGTACGTGAAAATCGTCTCTGGCACATTCTTGAAAATTGCTAGGCAAAAGGGAAAACCTTTTGAGGATGTGCAGGGCAGTATGCGTGGAATAGGCTTCCCTGGGTAAGGGCTGAGGATCTGGCAAAGGGCAGAAGCAACCTCTAGCAGAAACCCTCCCTAAGCCTCACTAACAATTCTCAGCATTGTTGGGAAAAGATTTTGCCAAATGCCTTTCCCCCGCCTCACAGGGGCAGAAGAGTTTGAGAGCAGGACAGTTACAAGGATGCTCTTTTCTTTGGAAGAAGCTCCATTTCAGCCTGGAAATACTGTTAACACACAGCAGTAAGTGCAAAGAGTGCTTCGTTTTGCTGAGAAAACAGCAGGAATCTCTTGTTCCCCAGGAAGACTTTATCCTTGAACAGCCCGGGCAGATGCAGTGGTTCTGACTCTTGCTGAAAGCTGCAAGGGGAAAAGCAACACCTCTGAAATCAACAGATTTAAACTGAGAAAGCAAGGAGAGAGTGGGATCCAGACAGCGATACGGGGTCGTTGTAGGTGGCGAGTTTCACAGCACAGATGGGTTTTCAGAGGGAGCAGGAAGGGGCTGGGCGTATGCTGAGCTCGGCGCAGAGAGGGTGGCAGGGCTGAGTGAGAGAAGGGAGAGAGGAAGTGGGAGGGGAAAGCAGGGATACGGAGACAGGTCAAGAACGAGGTTTCAGCTTATCGTAAAGAGGAGACCTCAGCAGGAGATAAAAGCATCGACAAGAAAAACATCTCTAAATACTTGACTATTTACGAAAATAGTAACTTTTTTTTTTCTGGATCCTGGGTTTTAGTGAATTCATATCTGCAAAGCAGCATGGTATGTGTTCAGTTTGAAATACCTGGAAAAACAAACACAAGGTTTTCCTCTTTAGCTTTCTCACCAGTTCCTTTATGGAGGCTCGGCATGTGCCTAATTGCCTCCCAGACCTGGAAATCTTAAGAGGACTTCTTGGATTTGGATATGCTTGAATGAATTGTGCCTGGCATGGCCAAAAGTAAATATATATTAACCATGTGCTGGTGTCACCATGATCACAGCTGCACGACTGGTGATGGAGGCCTCACAAACAAGATGTCTAATGGCTTCAAGCATTTTTACTACTATTAAACCAGCTTAGAACCATTGGCAGGCTGTCTGCCTTCAGAAAACAGTTAAATATACTCAGAGTCAGGTCTAATTGACATGCTGGTAAAAATGCCTCAAGTCACAGACTTGTCTGTGCTTCATCCTCTCTCTTAGCCACTTGCCCTTCTGCCCCCGTCTTGCCCTCTCATGAGCACACATTCACACAGAACCTAGGCTGTGGTTATTCCTCTGTGTTCTGTCCTTACTGTAAGTCAGACTCTCAGACTGTGCCATGCACCAGCTTGTACAAAGCCAAGGGTGGCTGCTACAGAGGGAAGTTCTACAGATCTGAAACTGCCACACGTCTTCCACTGAACTGCCAAGCATTTGCTGTCAGAATCAAAACATGCCCTTCTGTTTGCTTTTTACAGTCTCCCAAAATTGGAAATTACTTCGAAAAGCAAATGGCTACCAAAGGGATTAGGACTATGATTTGGGAAGGTCCAGAAGATGTATTTTCCTCTCTGCCACAGAAAACTGGGTAAGTGTTCCAGGTGAAAGGCTACAAGACCTGGGCAGCCATTTACAATGCCTGGCGTGGGTGTTCGTGCATTAATACAACATATTGCTCACATAGATGAATTCTGTCAAGCAAACTGAAATAACCTCTCTCCCTTTCTCTTTAAATATCACAAACAAATGCTTTGAAACAAGTTACTATTCCTATGGAAACAGAGATGAGCTCCAACCAAAACCTTACCTCATGGCATGGTCTTTGCTACCCAGAGTGCTATCAGGTATAGAAAATAGGGAAAATCAGTTCAAAATAAGACTTTTAAAGTGTAATTTTAGGGTATAAGGCTGCCATAATCCTCAGTATTATATGATTATAACAAGGAATAAAAAATTTGCTTCCACATGTCCACTGAAATAAAGTTCCAAACTCAAACTCCATTTTATGGGCTGTGGGCTTTTCACACCTGAGCCAGAGTGTTACAGAGCCTGTTACAAAATGTTCTGACTTTGGAAATCTGATAACATCTTTAAATGTTCTAAAGCCATTATAATATTTGTCCAGATTGAGTATTTTTCTTAGAACAGATTTCCTACAGAGAGGCCAAACTGAAGCTCTGCAATACAGGGACAGCCAGTTTTGGATCCCAGTTTGTCTCTGTCTCAGTTGTACTGAGGCTGGTGCAGCAACACCTCCATCTCAGCATTTGACTTCATCTGGATGGTAAAATGAGCAAAAATACTTCAGCGTTCTACTGCAATGTGAAAAGTGAACACACTTTATGAGTCATAGGGGCCAGGGCACTAAGAAGAAACAAAATGCCTTTTGCTCTGTCAGTGAAAGTTACAATAAAAAACAATGGTTGAGAAACTGAGGCTAAGCATGTTCAAATAAAAACATGTATCTGTTGCAACAGCTAATGTGATTAAGCTACCAAGGCTATCAGTGGATTTTCTGTCTCTGGAGGTCATTACATCAGAACTAGATGTCTTTCTGGATGACAACAGTAAAGCACAAGTTATTGAGGTCAGCAAAAGTGTTAATGGGCATAATTTAAGGGCTTGGATCACACAAGCCAGACCTAATAACCCCTCTGGCATTAGTGCCACGAATCTATGTAAAAAGGCATTATCCTTGCTGAAGTGAAATGTCAGACTTTTATCATGCATTAATGACTGCATACAATAGATTTACAGAACATTTTACCCTACTCCTTATCTCGGGACCTTAATCTTACCTTCTGCCCCCGACTTTTCCTCTTGTCTTCTGCAGATTTTTCTCCTGCTATCTTATGTACAATAAAAAGAGAGGAAATTTAACCTCACTGAGAGGCATAAATATAGCTCTATTTCTATTTCCCCATAAAATGTGCTAACAGATAATCCAGTAAAGAAAAAACAAGAAAAGAATATATCCTGGTCTGAGGATCTGAAGTGATACCAACTTACAGTAAAGCCAACAGCAAAACTTCCCTTCAGTCAGGCCAGAACTTTGTGTCTGGACATAAAATATGTGGCCATATTTATGTTAAGGATAGGGGGAATTCTGGTTGTTTCAGTTTGTTTTAAGTTGTGTGAGTGAAAATAGATCAATAAGGTCTTAGGCAATAGAATACAAGACTGCATTTAAGATATTTACTAGCATTTGTCTTAACCCTGTCTCCCAGCTGAAGTAAAATTTAGGCAAGGAAGAGCTAGATATTGATCACTTAAATGTCAAATGCCACTCTTAGGAAAATGGACAAATAAATACCAAGAAAGAAAAAGCTTTTCAAACTCCAAAGGCTGACAAAACACTGCTAGTGTGCAGTCATGTGCTGTACATGATGCACTGTACATTCAGCCAGACAAACCTGACTGCCTCTCTTGGAGGTTTTTGTTTTGTGACTTGATTTGTGAGACACAAATCTGAGCAGACATAACTGAAAACAGAGGAGACACCTGACAGGATGCACTACAGAGAGGTATAACTTCAGCTTGTTACCTTGCTCTCTCTTCCCTCCTGGTACTGCTAGTTATCATATAGATCTTGCCACTAACCTGTATTGGTTTTGAACTCCATAGTGCACATTATTAAAGTAAAATCCATCATCCAGGAGTGACCACTCTTAGGTGCTGCCAGATATTCTGCTATAGTTGGAAGGGAGAATGGCAGGAGAGCCTAAACTAAAGCAGAGTGAAAAACACTGCTTGAGCATGTTTTCCTAAATTACTTTAAAAAATATCTATTTATCTATATTTATCTATTAATTTACCCTGTATTTTACCATATTGGGACTCCATTCTCACTTAATTAATCACAACTTCTGTTCCACATAGAAGGGACTTGCTTTACATACACATAGTCCAAGCTATGTTACCCACATGAGCAATTGGTATCTGCACAAGGTCTGATGGAATTACGTCTCATCTCTTCAAGCTCAGGGTTACTCTTACTTCAGTCCTTGGGTTTCCATGGAGTTGAAATGAGTGCTTTCCTCTTTCATTGGCAGGAGCTCAAGCTGAATGGGCTGTGTAACTGTGAAGAGTAGCCAGCATGCCTAGATGGAGTCTGTCTGTGTTCTGCCAGTGGAGATCCCTGACACAAAACGGTTTTTCCCATATCTATTTCTTCTGCGCTTTCCTGACTCGAAGGGAGAGATTTATGATTGAGAACTTTGTCTGCATGATCAACCTGCTCAAGGCATCCAGCTGGACTAGAATCACAGCTCCAGATATTGTACAATATGCCTCACACTCACACCAAAGGATTTTTCTCTTTAATGACTAATAGTCAGAGATTGACTCCACCTATTCAAGTGCAGAAAGTGGGGTGAATTGATTGCTGGTGTATGTGTAATTTAACTCCCAGCACCCTGGTCAGTTACAGGAATGTCTGATCAGTTTGACTTCTGCTAAGCTCCTGTCCTGAACTGCTTTAGGTGCCACATAGAGGATCACTTTAACTTGTGCAGCTTGATGATATTCTAATACCAGTAACAAAACAGATGTTCAAACGCACCTCAAAGGTACTGAAAGGATGGGTATATTTCAATTATTATAAACCACATATTTTACCAGCAGAAGCTCATTAACAACATCAGTTATTTTAATCTTATTTGGTAGCCAGAACTTACTGTAAAATGTGTGTGACAAACACAGAGCCTAGCTGATATCAGCCAAGTACATCAGGAATATTGGCAAGCTGGAGATGTGCCACATGCAGGTGTTGGGAAAACATGCATTAGAAAGAGTTTGCTTCTGCTGAATGAACAGACAAGGTAAATATTTTCCATTTCAGGATGTTACTGTGTCACCATAGACTGTACTTTTGTTAGGCCACAGCTAGCCAGTATAGCAGAAGTGAAAGCCTGGAGTCATTTCAGGTAATAATGCTGATAATGCAGCATCCCAAACATTTTTATTCCTAGTCAAAACTCCAACTCTACTCCACTGTAGCATGGAGCCAGAGGATAAACTACTGTTTATACAACAACATAAAAACTTCCAGTGCTGAGAGGTGAAATCAACAACATGTTGTAAATCTGGTTCAGACTGCTTGGTTGCTTTGCACAGAAGTGTGCGTATCTGGGGAAGAAAGGCATAAAGTCCAGAGAATTTGACCAAAGAGGCAACAAGAAAGCCCGTGGAACCCTGGAGATAGACCCCAAGGAAAACCTATGACCAAATACCAGCTGAAAAAGACTGTGCTGCTAACAGTGAAATGATGCTCTTCTGTTTGACTCCTGCTGTTTTTTGGAAACAGACTTGATGTATTGACAGATGAAGAAATTGAAGACATTTCTGTTTCTATTATCAGTTTGTCATCCTAAGTGAAACAGCACATAAAGTTGTGTGAAAGTTCAAAAAGGAGTCAAATCCACATGACAAATTGGTTTTTGCAATTTCTGTCCTTCCTTAGCTGTTACCCAAAACACCCTGTTTATTGTAACATGCTTTTCACCCAGGCATCCCTTCCCAGGGTGTCATGCAAGGCCATTTAATCCCTTTTGTGGCAAACAAATCAGCGCTCTTTTCCTGGGGTGGTAATAAGATGTAAAAAGAAACTCCAAAGTGACATTTGTATGGCATTGTTCCTTTTCTTTTCCCCTTACAATAGCACCCACTAGCCGTTGCAGTGCCTATTTTGTGCACAATCTGGGATGCTGCAATTAACTTCTGAGCACAGGTCTTTCCGTAAAAGCATCAACAAAGGAGTAGGAGGAGAAATTATGTATCCTGCTTCATTTATTTCTAAAAATAACAACATTTCATCAAGAACATGATGCTTGAATTTGCCTAGAGACCATATTTAGATAAGGCAGGGAAAGGTGCCCTCTGGAGAACAAGAAGAAAAAGCTCACTAAAGCTGTTATAAAAGGTGGTTGGGTATTTCAGAGGTATGTTGCCCTTCTCTTTGCATTGTAGGGTGGTGAGAAGTATAAGCTTCTTTCTTCCAATAAAAAAGAGAATGCTACAGAAGGATGCTGACAGAAAAGTATTTGAAATATTTTTATTTGCATCATTTATAGTGGTTTGATTATTAAAACATAATGAATATGAAGTAGCTAATTATTTTACTAGGGCTATATTTTTCTTTTGTTACTGAGGTCAGCCTGGACAATGGGATTACAATGAAGATTGTTTCCTCTTTGATTCCCCATTTTCCATTGTGGTTTTAAAGCACAGGTGTGCTGTCTTTCAACAATTTCCTTCCTCCAATTTGCATTCAATTTAGCAGTGTGGGTAAATGGCACAATCATATGCAGCCTTAATCTCACAACTCTTCTGTTCTCTACTTGTTTTCTCAGGCTGCAGCCTTCAAGTCTGTCAAGCCCCCCAAACTACAAGTATTTTGATGAAGCCTTGAAAAGGTACATTTCTTGTGGTATGTTCAGCATTTTTCTAAAGTAGTTTTTCAAATATCTTCAAATCCTTGCAAAACCTTAGTGTTGGACATAAATTACTTGACAGTGATTAACCTCTCAAGTGGCTTGGAATTTCACCTGGATTTTGATAATGCTTTCTTTGTGCACCCTAGTTATATGAAAACCAAACCAAAGGAGGAGTATGTCAATTGACAGAAAGCTGTATTACCTCCTTGCTTGAATTTGTCAAGAGTATTTTGACTCCCAGTGCTATCCTCTCCAGTACTTGCAACTTTCCTAGCTTGGCCATAGCTGCAAAATTTGAAAGGATATTCTGTAATCCTACATTTAACTCAGAACTGAAGCACTGAATAAAAGCTGGGCCAGGGACTGCCCCATGAAAGATCCTGCAGGAGATGCACTTTTAGACTAACAGAAAACTACAGATACATATTTTTGAGAGCAATTTATCAAACCGTTGTACACTTCATGAAGATAACATCCAGGCCATCTTTCCATGACATTGATTTCTGAACTAGACCTGTCCGCAAAGACAGGGCAAGTTTAACAATTACACTTCTACTTTATAAAGGAAAAGTCAATTGAAATAGATAAACCTTAATGTGCTGAGCCAGAACCTAAAGATTCTCTGCTATATATCTCCCACAGGTTTTTAAGTCCAAATAAGGAATGAAATCCCTTTGGAAGTTGGCCAAACAGTTAACCTAAAAGGAAGAATTCAGATACCATGTTGTTCTAAGGTTGCAACAAGCGATGTAGTAGACCACCCTATTAATTGTATCTTCAGGTCAATGTTTTATCAGAATCCAAACCAGATTAGTGCATAATTTTAAAATTCATAAAAAATCCCAGACCAAACAACCAACCAATGAAAAAACCTAAACAAACAAACGAACCCCATCAACTGTGTTTTTCATCCTGACATCAGAATACTATCAATTACACAGTTCAAGACCTGGATGGAATTACACCATGCTATATCCCCCCGAGTCCAGGAATGAAGAATTTCTACTACCTTTCTCTAGCAACAGAGCCTGCCCCAAAGCTTTCAGAAAACCTGCAGCAATCCCAGATATTCTTGAGCCACTGGGCCTGAAACACTCCAAGCATTTCTTGTGGATGCTGAGGAGTGAAGGAGCTTTGGCTCCTTAGTCTTGCAGGTGCTGCAATGGTTACTCAGGTGTGGCATGAAAAGTGTGTCAGCTCAAGGCTTTTACTCACCTGGGACCTGGCTAAGAAGAGCTATTTAAAGGCTTGTGGTGTTTGGGTTTGGTTTTTGGGGGTTTTTTGGTGGTTTGTTTTGTTTTGTTTTGTTTTGTTTTGTTTTGTTTTGTTTTGTTTTGTTTTGTTTTTTAAGTTTCTCCCTTTCTCTCCTTATTCATCCTCACATACATGTGAGAGATGGCCAGGACTTACAGATGTAATTTTCTCAACATGGATTATATTCCATAAAATGACACAGTCATTTTTCACTGAGTCACTTTTTATGATCATTTCAGGCAGTATTGAATAAATAACTGAGAAATTTTTTGGTAAGTTAGTAAGAGTGTCTTTTTCATGTTTCATTTGGTGATATGTCAGGGGAAAACTGCTTTAGCTCCCTTTTAGTCATGTATCTACTATCTATAGTTTTTATTATTTCATGTAGAAAAAGATTCTGTTGCAGATGGACTGGTATACATGAAAACTTTGATGATATCTTTGATACTTATTAATTGTATGTGACTCATTTAATATTACTGTGGTGTTATTTTTCATGAAATACAGTCTAAAAGCAAAAATCTACCAGGCTTTCTCCTCCAATAATAAATTAAAAGAAATTTTTTAAAAAAAGGAAAACAAAAGATTTTCCATTCCATAGAACTATTTTGAGGTTGGAAAGAATGAATGATGTCTCTCTTTTAGGCTTCTGGGGAAAGTCTTTCCGATGCTGGAGTTTTCAGGCTGGGAGAAGGAGTTACTATTTTCAGTCTCATTCAGTCTAGTCAAGGGTTTCTGCATCTGCCCTTAGAGCTGCATAAACTAAATCTAAATGTCTACCAGGACAGAAGACATCAGGGTACCTAAGTGCACAATGCTAATCAAGGTCTAAATGTATTTCTGAATATATTTTATATAGATACAGCTGAATTTTGATTTAGAAAATAGTACTTCAGGTCCAGCACACACAAAAATTTTAGTCCAATTATTTTAATGATTTATTTCTCAGTAGACTACATAGTAAAGGTGCAACTCAGCCTGAGAGTCTACCTTTGCAAACTTCCTGTGGACTAGGGTCAAAGCACTCCGCACAAATACTGGAAAACCTGGTACTGATTAAAGCCAGATTCCCTCATAATGGATCAATATCCAAGTGTGCAACAGGCTGCTGGCAAAGAATAAGAGCTTCTGTTAGTTCCCAAACAACACAGACAAACAGACCTTTTCCCCTCACTCCTCAGCAGTTTCTTTGACAGATCAATGCAGAACCCACAAGCCCTGACCAAAGTACATCAGAATCAATACAACAAGGAGATCCAATTTCTCCAGCACAACTGGTAATGCCAAGCTTGCAGCTTTATCTCAGCTGAGGGAAGAGCAATGGCTGACAATAACATTTTGTGTTGTTTAAATATACATTTTATGGATTAAAAAGAAAGAAAAAAAGAGGGGGAGAAGGGAGCATTAAGAAATTTAAAATGCTGACACACCATCTCTGTCCTATCCCACCCCACTCCAGCTTTGTGCATTTGAAGACACTTAAGGCACTGAAACTAACGAAAACCCTGCTGTGACTTCCTTTGGGAAGGAGCAGAAACCAGGCGAAACCAGCTCAGGACAATCTGCTGCTGATCACTCCGTGTAAACAAGCCTATATTTCAGAGCCTGTCTGTGGGCAGGTGCCTGATCTAGGCAAAAGTCCAGCGCAGAGAGGCGGGTTTTGCAGATCAGCATCACAACCACTCCATCTAGTGTATCAACCTCACACAGCAGCATCTCCCTGAGACCCAGAACCTCTTCCCGGGAGAGTTTTCCCCAGCAGCCCCTGGCAGCCAGCTGGGCAGCCAGGTTAAGGCACCTAACCGAGCTGTGGAGATGAGATATGATGGGAGGCACAGCACATGGGTCTGAAGGCAGAGGGGGAATTTGGGAGCACACAGTGTGAGACATTCAGCGTGTGTGGCTGGGCTCAGGGGAAGCTCTTTGGGTGGTGACAAGGCAAGATGCTGCAATAATTACATGAAGGATGCTCTTAGCCCTGAAGTCCTATCAAAAATAACTAGAGTAAGGAAGATGTAACAGAACAGGAGGCATAAAGGGGGTTAATTCTACCTTATTTCTGGGCAATATATTCTGTTTTCACCATATATTGATGAACATAAGCATAGTCATAAAACCCAAAAAGCCTGGCTTTTCCAAATTTTTCCCATTTCCCTCCTCCTGCAGGAAGGTCACTGAAGCTGTTGGGCCTTATAGGACAGGAGTAACACAAACAATAGCAGGAGAAAGCCCCATTACCTTACACCTTCATGACACAGGGAAAAAAATGAAAAAACTTGCTCACGTAAGTGAGGCTTTCTTCAGGCAATTACTATAATGTAAACAAATTGTTTAAAGCCACCAACCTAGTCATTTGCTGCTTTCTGTCAATATTTTCAGACTCCTCCACAGACCTGTTGGAAAATTTCAGTCAATGGACAATTCTCCTCGTATCTAGAGCAGAGCAGAGCTGGAGCTGGAGCTGGTAAGGGTCCAGCATGTCGTCTCTGCGGGCCACTACAGGCAGATGGGAGTCCTACAGTAATTTTTGCTAGATGGAGAGCATCCCTACTTTTCCCACACTTGGTGGGCATCACAGTACAAAAGACTTGGAGAATAAAGATTTTCCACTGAACAGGAATCAGAGATGCTGAGCCAAAAGGTAGTTTGTTGGAGATAAAGTGAAAGAAGCAGAGCAGATTCAATGGATTTTTCTAAAGAAATCATTTGCTCTGTTTGTGGAATGGCAGACTAACATAAAAAAAAAGGTATCAAAATTTCAATGAAGTAATTTTTTTTTTTTCTGATGGGGATCTTTTACATTTTAAGCCATTTCAATTTTCCTTTGCTATCTGAGTCAGAACTTTTTTGTCTTTTCTCCTGGCCCTTCCTACTCCTCTTGGTACTATAATAAAATGCCTAGCTGTGTGGAGGGAGATAACACTGCTCACATCAGAGAAGAAGAGCTAGCACACTCCTCTCTCCCACTCACATGCAGCAGAGGAAGTGAGTCACAGATAATCATGGACAATCCCATCCTCTTTCTGTCCTTACCTGTGTAACAAGGAGCTGAAGCAGGGTTCTCCTCCCATGAGGAGATCCTCTCTCTGAAGCTTGGCTGCCTGCAGATTCCCACATCATCAAGGGGACCTTCATAGGGCTTTCACAGAATAGAGGTAGAAGTTGTGTGTTTTTACCTACTATGGAATTGCTGTAGATGCATTGTATTTGCTCTTTGTTTCATTTCCTTTGGAAAACAATCTCACATTTATTTTGATCCTTATTGACCCTGGCCAATCACAAAACCTGTTAATGCATCTCATCCCTGTTAATGCATTTCATCCCTGCTTACATCAGGACTTTCTTAAGAGACTGGAACTGAAAAAAGCCAATTTTCTCCCAAAGGGATTTTTGTCTTTTATAAGACTGTGATATTTAACTTCAGGTCACCTTATCTTTGTAAAGTGTTGTAAAGAATCCTTCCTGGGATAAAAGCTGCAGCAATCTATCCCAGCCCAAGCCTTTGCTTTGACTCTTTGAAGTCAATAGCAGCACTTCCAACCACAAGTGCTCCAATATCATGAATTAAGCCTCCAGGAACATGTGGATGCCATAGAAAGCATATTATAACTTCTTTGGGAATAAAAAAAAAAGAACAGTAGTTTTTCTGCCTCTTTCTCCTAACCTCAGAATGCCTGGGCATGGGAGAATTGTGTTTTCAGAAATTTTCAACACCAAAGAAGTCCAGCAGACACTGAAGGGAAAAAAACCCCACAACTGAGAACGTGACTCTAAGAGCCAAACCAAAACAATGTTAAGCACTGGAAAGTCACAATGAAGTCACAAAGCCAGAGGCATGGCAGTAGCCTTCACTGGCAGTGCCCTCCTGCATTTCAAAGGAGTTGCACAGCCCCTGATGTTGAAGCTTGAGAGGGATGCAGTCAGAGTGATAGCTTGGCTGGACCTCTCTGGCTTAGCCCGAGTGGCATCCTCCACTGAAGGATGCTTGGTCTGCTGGAATTGCTGCATCTTCTCCCTGTTCTCAAAGCCAATGCATTTGCTGAGAGATCACAATGTCTGTATTATCTACTTACACTACCTCAGATCATAGAAATGGGAGGAGAAAATGACAGCGCAGACTTGAGAGGGAAAGGAAAGGGGTGCCCAGCCCCTTCTCCTTCCATGGAAATCTCCAAGTGCAGTGACTGAAGCCTGTTTCCCTGCTCAGAGCAAGGGTCCATGTGCCCAGTCTTCAGCATTTCTCTTGGAGACACTCGATAGCTACCAGGCAGTTCCTTCCTTCCCTGTGGCTGTGTACCTGTATTTTCTAGCAGAGAAAGTAAGCCCCCACCAGTCTGATGTTTATATTTCAGTGGTTTAGAAAAATGTCACGTAAATGAACTGGACTGAACTGAAGCTGGGTAGCTATTTTTTATATATACACACATTACAATACCCAAGAGCCCTTCAATGCTTATGTACAGGGCACCCTTGACATGCTCTTCTTCTTCATGTGCCATGAATTCCCAGCAGAAGAATTTGTACTGCAATTTTACAGAAAAAAAAAAAATGCAACCCTAATAAAAACTGTCCTGCAGTTCTGTGGCAGCATTTATTTCAGTGCCTGCTATTCACATGACTCAGCCAATGTTCAGTGCTATTATAGAAATTCCAGGGCTCAGAAAAATCCACTTAGGGACATTACATCCCTCAGACCAGCACAGAGGGAAGTATTTCATTAAAAGACAGACAAGGAATTTGGTTCCTTGAACCATACCAGCCTTCATCCTACAGAAGTCTTCAACATCAGAGTGTTGGTATCTTAATCCCACAGATATGTGGCATCTACCAAATGCCATTGAACTTGGCTTCTGATTTTTCCTTGGTATAATTTTTAGACTGGCCAAATTACTTTCACAGGAATCCCAAATTGCCACAAAAAAGTCACTCTCACAAGTCTGCTTCTATAGATTAAGCTCACATTAACAAATGGAGTTTAGGACTACTGCTAAGAGCACATATTTTGGTATCTTTTATTGACATGTAAAATGATTAGAATCAGAAATAATTGTAATGTATTTTTAAAAATCCAGTCCTTCTGATAAGCATCTCATTCCAGGTTTGAGAGAGATGCATATTGCCATTTGCAGAGTTCTTTCTGGATTTTTTCCCCCTCTCTCCTATTACGATAATCAATATTTGTGTAAAAATATTTTGGATCAAATATAATTTACTTTATACATGATATGCATGAAGTTTAGTTTTCTGGGATTTATTTTCTCTATGAGGCATATATAACTGAGACGAGTTCATTGAAGCAGAAGTATGGAGTTCTAACAAATGTTAGAATTCACTTCATTAATTAATGCCTGAATTAAAATCTCTTTGATATCATTTCTTTAGAGAAGGTGATTGTCTTAGAAAGCAGACTGAGCTTGTCTATTTAAAGTACTTCTCACTGTCAAAACCCCATTGCCTAAAATTCATTTAAATATTCTAAATATTCACACCAAATCATCTAAATACATATTTATCTTAAGTTTAGGATTAAAATGTGTGTAACAAAACTCATCAAAATACTAAGGTCAAACTTGGCTTTGCTGTTTTATTTTTCTTAACTAATTGTCAGTTATTTATTTGCTGCTTGGGAGAATCCCTTTCCATCTCTTTTGCTTCTGTTGGCTTTTAAAGGGGGCAGGGAGGACACCCTGCCACTGAGGGTGGGTCATGGATGTGGCTCTTCCATCCACTAACAAAGCAAGATCCATCTTTTTTTCCTTCCCAGTGAGTCTGGCAGATGGATGACTTGTATACTCAGTCCTCTGTCCCTCTGCTGTCATTCCTGATTTGGCCTAAACACAGCAATAAAAAACCAAACCAAAAAAACCCCAAACAAAACACTCGCAACTGCAAAAGACCCTGCTCATTGTTGCTGAAAAAAGTCTCTTTTCAATTACTTTTTAGTGTGTTTCCAGCTCTGGTTTTAAGTATTCCAGCACTTAAAGGAGAGCAACTTTCACTGTTCCTCCTGGGAGGCCATTCCCCAGCCCAATAAATCTCACTCCCAAGAAATCTCTTTTACACATCCCCTCCTGTGCTTACATCACTTTTCCAATCTTGGCCTATCATGAGTGGAACAAATATCTTTTTCCCCACAGAGTTTATATAATAATGCAATAAAGCTGCAAAAGCTGTGTGCTCCAGTTAGTCATTTCCACTCAGCAGAAATTTATGGGATAACAACTTCAAGTGTTGCCAGCAAGACATAATTTCAAATATCAATAAATTACAAGATTTCAACTGAAATGCAAAGCCATCTGAAACAGACAACATTATCACAGACTTCATAGAAGGCGTAGGAAAAGAAGCATGGAAAATCTTTAAACTTCTGACACAAAGGTAAAGTCTGGTGGGTTGTTCTCCCCCTGAACTCAGTAGACTGGTTACAGATATCTTGCCAGCACTCACTCTGTGATGTTTTCTTTCTCTTTTTAAGAGACCAGCAACTGAATTATTTTCAAAATTATAAAGAGAAGTGCTTTGGTTGCATTTTACTTAACCCAGCTTGAATTAAAAGTGATTGCAAAGTAATGCCTTAGCTGCAAGGCAATTACCTTGCTGTTTGAGACAGTGTGCCATCTTCCCTCACCCAAGGATAGGCAAACCTGTGGAGCTGCCTGGCACTGCCTCCACAGCAGACGCTGAGTGAAAGGCAAAAAAAAAAAAAAAAAAAAATTCTCCATGGAAATTGCAAGGAGGGAAATTTTTTCCAGGGCCTGGTGATCATCAGGACACCTATTTGATACAGAGCCAAAAAAGGGGCAGGCAGGACATCTGAAGTCCTGAAATCTTTCGCCCCTGTAGCTGAAAGGAAGTCATTCACTCTGCTCATTCCCTCCAGGTCTGGCAACTCCTGCACTGCAAGGGTGTAACTTTCAGAGCTTCTTTCAGGTAGACCACTAAATGCAAGGCTGTGTACAATGCTCTCATTTACCATGTGTCCAGTGATAAATATCTGCACGACAGAGCAGGTCATGGCTTGCGAGCTGAAATTGCCTACAAAATTACACACAATTCACCAGTTTGCCTTAGAAAGATCCCATTAGACAAATCCCAAGATGATCAGCTAAATATGAGAAAGCTCTGAAAATTACTGCATCAATTTTTTGGAAATCTTTCCCCAAAATGATTTTTGCTATTTGTAGATCAAAAGCCATTGTTTATCTCAACTTCCAAAGAGAGGCAAAATTCATAGCAGATGTGTCTCCAAATACTTAAATAGCTGGGTGGCAGACATTTTTTTTATTTGCTATTCACTAAAATAAACATCATGTGGAATTTGCCATTCAGTTTTGTTTGCAGGAAGGCATAACAGGAAGGCACCATGGTTTTATAAAAAATGTTAAGGGCTCAAAAGTCAGGCAGCTGGAAGAAAGATGCCATGCCTCTGGGGAGATGTAATTTTCTCTCTTGGCTCCCTCCTAAGGACATAGAGTCGAGAGTCTACTCAGAAACACAGGCAGAGGGGTTACTATAAACCTAAGTAACAAAGGCAGCTTTACCACGTTCATACTTGGGCCTGGAGCAGTTCTTATCATGATTTGGGATGTCCACTTGTCCCTGATCAATCACCCTGGCTCTGGCTGTGAAACACAAGAACGTATTTCACATCCAACCCTTCTGAGCTTGCCAAAACTTCTTTAAATCAGAATAAAAATCAGAATTATGTCTTGCAGACTCTGCTTTTTGTGCTACGCCTTGGTATGACTCACCTTTTTTCAGATAAAAAAGTCACAGTTTCATTGGTGGTTTAAACCACTAACATTTACTGGCAGCCCTGACACTGGGCAAGAGAGGCATTAAATTTAAAAAGTGGCAAGCAGATGACTGCTAATTATCCTTTCACTCATAAAGTTCAAATATAGCTGTCTGTGTTTGAACACAAAGAAAGCCTGCAATTAGGGCACATTCAATTGCAAATGCACCACAACCCTTCTTTACTGTGCTTGTAGATGGTGGAAAACAATACCTCAATACCAATTCTACTTAGTGGTTGTAATTTTCTTCAGTAATGTGTGTATTAGTCACAGATACATCTTAAAAGCTGTAATTCTACCCCAAAAACAATTAAAGCAAACACACATGCTCTAGAGGGAGAGCTTTGCTCAACATGCTCTTTACGGTCTGGTTCTATGATACATTCAACATCCTTATTCTGTCAAGAAGGCATTTGCACCTTTTGATATCCAATAATTTGTAAAGGAATGTGGTTACCCTTGCCTTGGAAGGGTGAACATTTGATGGACAGGATCCCTAAGGATAATCACATTTCTGTAGAAATTCTGGCACTTCTCTGCTGCTTTATGTCCCTCTTCTTGATCCCCAAACCAGAAGGAAAAAAAAAAAAAAAAGCCCTACACCAAATATCTGTATGATGAGAAGTTATAGAAACCTCAGTTAATTTTTTGAAGTCACAATTTACCATTTTCAAGTTTTTGTCAGCTATTTCTCCTGAAAATTAAGAAATGTGCCTGAGATCAGGATAATTTCTACAGAAAAAAAAGAAAGTTGATTTTCACAAAACTCTTATTTTATCAGGAAAAAATGTATTCAAAGAAACTTCAGCTACCTTAATAACTTTAAATAAAGTAAGTGTGATGCCAGAGTTCATGTTTCCTGATCCTTGCCACCGTGCCAAGCTTTATCTTAGAACGGCTCTGAAGCACTTTTCCTTCATTCCTAATACTCAGCAACCCTCTCTGTTAGAATTTTTAGGAAATCTTTTACCATTTCCCAATGAATTCTTAACACTGAAGGAATCTCTGCTTGGTCTGTACAAATTTTCACCTTTATCTCTCTTTGAAAGACAGAAAATAAACTTACTGTTTATTTACTTGATGTTATTAATTGCAGACGATTGCATTATTATTTTATAAATTTAATGTCATTAATTGGAGGTTCCTAGTCCCTTCACATCTCAGTGCATTAAACTAAAATGGACAGGATATAACAGCCTCACATGCACCTAACGAGATCTCGAGAGAGGATCACCAAAAGTGTTGTGTAGGCTATCAACACAATATAAATTACATTAACTGGAAGCTATGGAGAATGCAGAAAAGAAGTTAGTAAGGAGAAGGGGAGTGAAAGATGGGCAGAAGGTGAAAGGAAGAAAGAGGGGAAAGGAAGAAAGATAAAAGAAAGAAAGGAAGAAAGACTCTTATTTCCAGCATAGTTTGGATAGGAGCAACCTGATAAAGGTGCCAAAACAGACCTACTGATTGATGCATCCATCTAGAGGAAACAGTGTGTGGTGCTGTGCAACTGGGCAAATTCCCCAAGTGGAAGCCACCACTATTTGTGTGTGAGACTGAAGCCATGCCTGAAATTGAAGGGAAACTAAAACAACTGCTTTTAATGGGAGTCCATTCTGTCTAAACAAATTTTCTTCTAGATACTGTAAATTGTGCAAACATTAGAAAATGTGGGCCAAGCTACAAAGCGCATATTGAATTCAAAATAACTGTTAAGTGCTACATTGCCCGAAAAAAAAATAGTAAAAATATTATCATTATTTCAAAAAATATTTTTTTAAAATCTTTTATCTGGTGTGAAGTGTCACACCAGATAAAAGATTTAAAAAAAATGCCACCTGTGGTTGAACGCTTCCTCTTCCACATTTCCCTCCCAGCCCCGCACCGTTAGGTTCTGTATTTCTCTGAATAGAGCCAAGCATGAAAAGTGTGAAAGGCAATGTAGGATGTGTCAGAAACATGTAAGAAACTTGAGAGAAAGGGGAGAGGGTAGAAAAGTGTCTCAACACCAAAGGATGCAGTGGTTTAAGCTGCTCTTTAGCTCCTCTTTGGAGCGCTCCCTCCACCTGAGAGCGCTGCCAACACGCAAAGCACAGCGGCTCTGCAGCTTCAGGCTGTGTTAAAGCAGGGCAAACACTTCCGTGCCCACTGTACTAAATACTTGATACTCATAAAATTTACTAATATTTCACTGTTTCAAAACTCAAAAATCATGACAACATCAAAGGCACTAAGATAATTTATACAACACACCATCTTAGAAGTCCAGTTCTGCATCAAAACCTCATGAGGGGGAGCAAGTTTTCTCAGCTCCCCAGCAAGGGGAGTATTGACTGCCTACAAATTCTGCTTGCATTTCAGGAAAATCACAGTGCTTTCCACATGAATGAAGAGCAAGGGTACCCCTTTTTGTGGTGGAGTTGGTTTGACTGACATTTTCAAAAATAAAGTGAGAAGTGAATGAACTCAGAACACCGAAGTCAGTATTTTCTATTTTCTTCTGGATATTGTTCCTTTTGTGCCACTCTGTTTGTACCTGAGAAAAACTAATTTCTGCACTTGTTAAAAGTACCAACATGCTAGGTAAAATGCTAGGGGAAAAGGAAGAAAAAGAAAAGATTATCACTAAAAGTACATTTGCTTTATAAAAAAGCATATTCAATGAGAGTAAAAATTCAGAAATATAACTAAAACTGGTGTTATTGAAAGCTGAAATCTTACAGGATTTCTGGCACTGAAAAGATCCTGATTTCTAAAAGCCTAAATAAATAAATAAATAAATGTAAATTCTTCATGAAACTTTAAAAAAACCTGCTAATTTTCCCCAGCCGTTTGACCATAAGTTGTGTCTGCTTTTTCAGGAAACAATGGCAAAAGGAGAAGGACATGCAGGATTGGGGTGGGGAAGAAAGATAAATTATTTATGCTAATGATGGATTTGGCTAATGAGACATTTGGGTTTTAGAACAAAAACAAAAGCTTCTTTTGAACAAATTGCTTACATTCAGTAAGAGAAGAAAATTTTTTCTTCAGCTACTCTTTGAATCACTTCTTCAGCCCTCATACTTGATATGTGGTCTGATATTAAATGGTTACTTGCTGGGAGCCACAGAGCAGCAGGAAGTGCTGAATGCCAAAGGGCCTTGAGAAACTAAAATACACTCAGCAGCAAACCACTGAGCAGATCTCACCATCAGCTACTGGTCTAGCTGCTGCAAAACATGCATCAAATACTATGCTGCAGTTGTTTGGAGTTAAATTTCTACTTAGCCAACCACCAAGATTACCATCACTTGTAAATTTTCTTTAAGCCTGAGTCCAAGTCTGAATATATTATTGTAAAGCTTTTGTCTCAGAAATTATGTCATGTGTAAATGACATGTAGAACATATGGTTTATATCTGTAACCCATGGTATTCCCAGGGATTGCTCTTTCATGTTTAATCAACCTGGGCTAATAACAAGAACCTACTCCAGTTTTTCTACAAGAGTTGGTGGGGAATAATGTATTTTAGTCCAGTATTAAACAAGCAGGTTCTTATTTTGTGTATATTTTGGTATAAACTCACATTAGAAATGGCTAACTATATTCTGGCACATGCTTCTTCTCTATATACTCATCTATTTTATAAACTGAACTGTTTTTGAGGCAGACTTAAACATTGTCAGTGTATGCAGTACAAATGACTCCTAAAGTTTTCCTCAGCATCATTTTGAAACTACAAGTTACATGTAAGGTTGACCAGGATGGGCTTAAACATTATGAGATGATGATGACCTAAATAGATTATTACAAAGTAGCTGCTTCAATTCTATAAGCATACGTCAAATTTCATTTGATTATGCTCGCTGCCTCTTCCTGATAGGTTAAATTTTAAAACTGATGCGAAAATATTAATGTGAGCTTGGGAGAGGATGCACTAACTCTTGGAAATTACCTAGTCATGCTGAGTTGAGTTTCTAAATCCCCCCCAAATTATTATTTGTCTTAACTTCTACTATAGATTTCTACCAAAAATTGTCTGCCTTGGGCTTATTGCAAAATTCCATACTTCAATTTATGTTGTAAACAAGTCCTGCTTAGTATGATGGAGAATCATGTTTTCCCATAACTCCCATATTTTCATAATATGTACCAAAACCGGCTGCTTTATTTATGGTGTTCCCCCACAGCATGAATATTCTCCCTCATCAACCCTATCTTAGGACTGAAAACCAACATTTTTCTAACTCCCAGAAAGCCTTGTAGGACTCTTGCTTTGTGTATATGGAAACTGCAATCTGGAATATTTGGGGAAATACAAGTGCAGAAGGAAATACAGGCACATGTTAGCAGCTACCTATCTACCCACCCAAAATTTGCCTTTTCCTCTAGATTCCACACTCCCAGACAATCAGGTCAATGTCTAGAGCATATTCGGGGTTTCACCCTTTCTAGATTCTCCAGTACCTTCAGCTGTCAAAAATGTGTCCTTTGCATCAACCAGAGAATTCGTACAATAAAAAGAGAATCTGACATTTGTTAAGTTTGCAAAGTGGGGTACTCTAATCATAAAAAGCTTAAATAAGTCCAAAAATTATCCATTTTCTTTTCATATAGCATCAGCCACTTTGATGCTCTGATCACTACAAGAAAGCTTTCCCAGCTCTTCACTTAACTGGGGGGTTTTAAGCAATCTTTTCACCCACCCTACCTTGGAGTCAGCAGCAGATGGCATCAGAGATGTCACTCATTATCATTTTGAATAAATTAACCCACAAAAATACCCAAAATCATCCTGGGATGTGCAAGTTTTGAGACAGGACTGCCATTTGCACTCAGGCTTTCATTTTCCTCTGCAACCCAACATCTGGGCTATAGTCTGAGATACTGATGAATTGCTGTCTGTTTTCTTAGGTAGGGGTTTTTTTGTCTGTCGTCAGAAGGGCTCAAAGAATGAAAGGAATGGAAAGATGTGTGAGAAGCTCACCTATCCACTTGAAAGGTGCATTTCTTACTAATGGAACAAATTATCTGAAACTTCTTGCTGCCAAAGAGCGAGACCTCAAGAGGAACGGCAACAATACGAGAGCTTCAATCCCAGAGCAGAGAGATGGGTGGTTTTCTGACTTCTGATCTGAGCAGTAAGGTTCCCTTTTCACCAAGATGTACCTCACCACAGACCTCATCACCTTCGGAACAAAGTGCAAGGCTGCACAACAAAACCCACAACACTACAAAGAGAGTGAACTGAAAACTGTCTGCACGGACATGCAGATAAAGAGCGAGCACCGCAGCGGCGGAGATTGGTGCCTGCTCTTTACACAGAGCCACTGCTTCACCATCAGATGTGATGTGAAACAGCACCTCTTCCACCCTGCAACCCAGGACCCACAGCTCATGCTGAGAGCTACCTTCAGCCCCACAACTACCAAATCTAGGTTTTGGATGAGTTCTGGGAAAGCATTTGAACAGGGTCTTTTTTTTTCAATTGCAGTCCCCATCTTTGTTGGACACATTAAGAAACTTGACTAACTTGATCCACCTTTAAGGTGAGTTTAAATCTAGTCACTAAACATGGAAGACTGCTTAAAGGTATGTAATTCAAGTAGCTTTCTGCAAGTGGCTCTGGTGTTGGCCTGAAATTTTAGAAGAGTATGTTTTTCTTCACCCATCTCCTTCAGATGCTCTGACAAACCTGCCAGTTTACAGCTGGGGCATGAGCTGTGCCTGCCACAGAGGCTTTGAACTTTGCTAATATTACACGTTTTCAGGGTCTAAATCAAAATTCTAGATCATGCCACCCATACTCGTGATGAGTATCACTTTATTCCTCCTAGGGGCTTACCACAAATAAAAAGGCCTGACAGAACAGCAGATGAGGTGATAGCCCAGAAAGAGAAATGAAGTTATCTTCTACCACTAGCACTAAAAGAAAAGGTCAGCTTTAAGAAGAAAATCCTAAAAATATATTATCCTCACGTAGTGGATGGCAGCTAATGAAGTGAGATGCTGTAAAGTGATACCAGGAAGTTGCTTCTGTCAGTGTGTAAGAACAGCAGGAGTGGGGGTAAGAAAGCACAAGTACAAACATGGGGACCACCCGACCAGCCCCACTGCACTATCAAGATACATACAGTACTGACCTAGAATAACAAAAAGATGCATTTTATGAACCACTGCCAAAGCTACTTTTAAAAAAGCTATTATATTTCCCCTAGCTAGAAGGGTCCCTAAAAATATTGCCTTTTAATAGATCCTGCATTGAGAATGGTGGATCAGGAGGTGGTAAAATAAATGACAGTGTGAACCTCTACAGGATACCAACCCATCACTGAAGGAGTGTGAGGAGACAAGATCTCAGCACAACTCATGTCAGGTTCTAGAAAATGGAAACAAACATGCAACAGAAACTGCCAACAGTTGCAAATGACTCAGTCTCTGAACAGGCATAAAGCAAACATTTGCAGGTTATTTAAAATGCAAATTGTTCTTCTGTACACGCATCTGTTGGAGCGCAGGTAACATCTGATGTAATTGAGTCACCTACTTTAATCAAATGGTATGGCTAGAGAAAAGGTAGAAGCAAAAATAATGACTCATATTGTTTCTTCACATTTCTGTCCCCATAACAGTTGTTCTCCAGTTTAGTAGGGGAATGAAAAAGCAGGTTATTTTAATGGCACCTCAGTATAAAACCAATTCTCTAGCCACCATATTAAAAATTAAACAGCTTTGCATCTTTAATGCATACTCTCCTTTTTGAAGATGGAATCAACAGTTATGTGGCAATATGTGTTTTTGTTGTGACCAATGCGCAGCTGGAAAAAAGATACAGGAAGCGGCAAGGGAGAACATACAGAATTAAAGAAAATATGACACCCCCCCCCCAAAAAAAAAAAAAAACAAACACCAAAAACCCCCCCCAAAACAACAAAGAAAGTGACACTTGTTCCTTACTGGCAGGAAGCATAGCCTCAAAATGAAAATAAGTAATCAAGTCAGGCAACAGGGATGTTAAAATGTTGTGTGTAAGAAACTACAAATAACAACACATCTTTGAAAAAAATGTCATTTTACCTCCACTAGATTTGTCAGTCTCTCATAATGAACACAGCTCATTATCAGTAGTCTTTGTACCTAAGCCACCAACCAACACATTGACATGGTCTCAATCTTGTCAGCATCTGTGGGGATCCCTCTGGATCCAGGGGTGTGCACATCCAGTCATAAGGCATTGTTCATGCAGCGCTCCCCAGGTGGTGCTTAAATACACCTTGCACCTAAAAGTAGTCCTTTCTGAAACCCTAGAATCTCTTCCCTCCTCCCTTTCCCAAATGTCCTTCAATATAACTTTTAAGTAGACACAGAAAAGGGTAGAACAGAAAATGATATTTGTTTTAGCTAGCAGCCTCTGGCCCCATAAGCTGAATCTACTTGCTCCTATGTGACTAAGCAAGTTTTCATTCCCTCTCTCCTCATCAGGCAGGCGTAGCTGTATACTGTATCTTCCCCAAGCAAATGTTTTGCTTCATCTTAAGATTCCCTGAGGAACAAACATAAGAGAACATTGTGGTCCATTGCAGATCTAACCACGCACTGCACTCTGGTGCTGCAGCAGAGGAGGTCCCTCGGTGCACTCTGGAGTTTCCCTGATGGTGTTTCAAGGGTACCTCTGTGCAGTGGTGTGTGAGTATATCCAAAATACTGACACAGCCAGGGTGTATGTGCCTACAGACTCCTAGTAAACAGAGCAGGGCTGATTTGCATCTGGGCAGCACACATTTTCAAAATGTGCTCAGCCCTACAGAGACCAGAATTCCATTTTCCTTAGTGCCCTACCTCAGGAAACAGACTGAATAAAGCACAGCCCAGCCACTTTGGTGACTTTCAAGAATCTGCACTGTAATTTAGCACCCTCATGTACTCTCATTTTATACAGCAAATCTTCTCCAAATCCTGCAGGAAGCCTACTCTGTCCCAAAGGGCCAGCTTCCACCCCCAATCATCCTGTGTGCACTTCCAGGGATTGACTCCTGAAGGAAGATGGTGGGATTCTGACTTACACATTGGTTTTTTTCACCTATTAAAATCCTGAAGCAGAAACATGGGCACGAGGTAAAATTCTGACATGCAGTTGAAGTGTCATGTGTGAACCAGCAAGATGAGGAGTTTTGATGTCCTGGCAATACATCCTGAAGCTTTCCTGGGACTTTTCTGCCCTTGCAGTCAGAGATGCTTTGGCAAATGGGTGTGTAGCCATGATGCTACCAGGATTCATTCATTCATTTGTGTGAACATGGGTATAAAAAGCCTGGAACTCTCCAAACAGCTTATCAAGGAGGAGATCAAGTACCACGTACCCCAGAAATTCACACCACTGGCCACCGAGACAAGTCCTACGCAGGACAGGGTATCGGCGAGGATGTCTTTTCCCAAATTCAGCTCGGCTCCTAGGTCTCGGACCCAAGGACCCTTCCCTCCCTCCCTCTTACCTGAGCCGCCCACGTTGGACCGCAGCAGGCAGGTCCTCCGGGAGGAGGAGAAGGAGGAGATGTCACTTTGGGAGCGGCCGCGGGGACCGGGCAGGGACCAGACGGGCAGCGGTGCTGTCCCGCTGCTCCCCGGCCTCTCAGCCATCGTCGTCGGGGAGCCGAGAAGGGCAGGGAGGAGAGAAGAGGAGGGAGAGAGGCGGCGAGGGAGGGGACAGGGAAAGTTTGCAGAGGAAGAGCCGCCCCTCTCCTCCGACCGCCCCGCCGGGACGCCGGCGGCGATTTTGAGTCCCTGGGAACATAAATTTCGTGTTTGCACAGGAGCAAAGCAAAGTGGGGATTTGGGTGCGCAGATGCACCCATCCCCCGGGGTGTCTTCATGCTCCCGCCATTGCCATCTCTCGGGGAGCAGAGAAAAAGAAAAAAGAAAAAGAAAAGAGAATCAGTTAAAAAGAGCCGAGCAACCCACACCACCACTTCTGCTTTGTGTAACAGGGTGTCCTCTCCCTCACGAAGCCGAAGCCGGAAGGTTGCACAAGGCACCGCATCCCTGCGAAGGAGACGGGTCAAATATCCTCCCCCCGCCATCACCTCCCTCCCATCTTTCTTAAGGATTGGGTTGCATGTAAGAGACGTAACTAACTTGGGCAGGAAGGTACTCTCCTGCCTTTCAGATCAGTCACACAGACCTAGGCAGAAGCAAAATCAAACTTCATGGTTTCGTTTCCTGGTGTTTTAAAGAAACCCTTTTACAACAAGACACACCTTTAAAAGGAAATTTAAAGTTCACTCTGCTTCTTACAGGCACGTCATATTACGTTCTACCATGAATAAAATCCTCTCTGTTATGCAGCCACAATGACAAAGACAGAAAAGACTGCACCATATATTTTTAATGCATCCGGAGTTGCGTTATCTAGTTATCCAATGTGAAAGTTGCATTCAGGCTGCATTTTAACAGCTGCCACTCTCCAGGTCGGAATCAAAACTTATCAATTCTGAAATCTGTCCATGCGAAATTCAGTTTCTGGTTTCTGTTTCCAGCCAGGCAAGCAAGTGCCTTCGTCTCAATGCCCAGCCCGCGCAGCTCCCCAGGCGCAGGGGTTTTGTGATCTTCCCAGCAGTCACTCTCCCCATTTGTCCAAGCGATTGATCCAGTACAGGAGCCTCGTATGTCAGCCATTAGCCAGGTCAAAAGGTCTTTTCTGTTCAGCTTCCCTCTTTCCTCTGCTGACAGACCAGTCTGCTCCTTCCCCAGCCGCAGAGCTCTCCCACCCGGCGGGACTGTGCTGTGAGGGAGAGGCAGGGGATTCCCGCAGGGCACGGCAGCGAGCTCCATGCTTACAGCCCTTCTCACGGGGCCCAGAGGCTCCGTGGTCACACAGGCAGGAACGTTGTACCCACGCTTAGAGAGCTTTTTGCAGCTGCACACAGCAGTCCTGAGTTATTCACAAAATCTGACAATGTGCTATTTTTATTATTTACCCTTTGTAGCTTGCATCATTACAAATGTGATTGTACACCAAGGGCCTTTTTACCCACCAGGGATTTCACTACCTGGGTGAGTGGGGGCTGGTGACATTTTTCTGGACCTATTTATGCCTTAATCAGAAGTGTATACTCATCACTGCTATTTACTGAAATGTTTGCCACTTTTCTTTTCTTTTCTTTTCCTTTCCATTTTATTTTATTTTATTGAAGAGGTGTGATCAAGTTCGTTATTGAAATACTCAGTCACTGCTCCAAACCTCACCAAAGTTTATGGCAGGTCAGCAAGCTGTGGGTCAGATCCTGACTTTTTTTAAAACAATTTTTTCTTCCAAACATTTTGAGCTACAGAGCAATTGTAACTTTGCTGTGCTGTACAGAATGTATGCTTCAAAATTCCCACATTAAGGACACAGTGTCTGCAATCCTTTGGTGTGATCAAAAAGAAGAACATGAAGAAATCGAAAGACAAACTAGAAAGGATACCATAGCAAGAGGTCAAAGGCATCTAAAGATTCCTTTTGAGAAGCCAAGTGACACCTAAAGGGGTGAAGGAAAAAGAAGACATAAAGTAGGTCAATGGTGAATGTAAAAGAGATATGAAGAGGCTCCTGTTGTAATACTGAAGTGCTTTGGTAAATCAGAGTAATGTGAACAGTCAGTCAGAAAGAATAATATACTGGAAATCACAATGTTTTTATCTGCCTGTAATTTATTATATAAATCGAGGTATATAAATGAAAATATTACAAAATCATGTACATCTTGTTTTCACAGCCCTTTAAATATCTTTTGGATTAGATGTAACAGCTGCGGTTAATAGCTCTGGAAACTGAAGCTCTATTTCCATAGAACAGCAGTAAAGTATACATCCTTCCCAGCTGGAGAGATTAATTCAGTTGCCTGCTCATTCATTTTGAACTGGTGAGATTGCCAAAGAAATTTCCCCTTGTGGTGATGATTATGAAAAGTTAGTATTTGCTGGTTAAACAAAATTATAATTTGGGTCACAAAGGCTGTCCCATGGCGGCTGGGGCCTGAAGCAAAACCACAAAATTCGGGCATCAGGAAAGAATGGAGAAGCACCAACTCGGGCAGCAAATAGCTGGAAGATACATCTTTTAAAGTATGTGCCTGCCACCCGTGATCCGCAGCACAAACGCCAAGTGCCATCTACTGAATTGAGGCAGCTGCCGCACAGGCCGTTCTAAGGCTCGAAGAGAGAAATGTTTCCTTGACAGGCTTTGGGCCACCTCTCTGCCCGGGAAGCCTCCGCAAGGTACAAGCCGGCTGGAAGGAGCTGCAGAGCGATGTTATATCCTGTCCTTCTTGCGAGGGCGAGGGAAGCTGAGCCTGCGCTCGGAAGCAGGCGGGAAGGGCAAACCCAGCAGGCGGCCGAGGAGCGGAGCGCCAGCAGATCCAAGGCTCAGACCCGGCCACATCCAGCAGACACCGCCAGGCCGCACTGGGGCGAGGCTGACGGGGAGTCCGAGGGAGGAGCCGGCGGGGCCCGGGGCGGGGTGTCGGCCGAGGCATCAATCAACCAATTTCCTCATTATCTTAAAATCCTTAAAAGCCAGGGGGCAGTTAGTGGTCAAGCAGCCAGATGGAGCGGCAGCGATGCGGATGTGCCCCCGGGTGGCGGGAGGTGCAATGGGGCAGCGATGCCGGCTGAGTGCTGCCGAGAGCTGGGCCGGAGCCCGGCGCCCGCCTGCTGGCGGCGGGCTCGGCGGGGCGGGGACAGCCCGAGCCCGCCCCGCTCGTGCCCCTGTTCTTCTCCTTTTCGCGGTCCAGCTCGGCCCGGCCCGGCCGAGCGGTGCCGCCAGCCCCGGCCCGCGGAGCCGCGTCCGGGCCCGCCGCCGCCGCCGCCATGTCGGGCGCGGCCGGCCGCGCTGCCCTGGCGCTGCTGCTGCTGCTGCCGGGGCCGCCCGGGCTGCTGCTGCTGCAGGCCCGCCGCCGCTACCTGCCCACCTGGGGCTCGCTGGACGCCCGGCCGCTGCCCGCCTGGTTTGACGAGGCCAAGTTCGGCGTCTTCATCCACTGGGGCGTGTTCTCGGTGCCCAGCTTCGGCAGCGAGTGGTTCTGGTGGGTGAGCTGCAGCCGGAGCGTTCTGGTCGCACAGGAACAGCTGCGGCGGGCGGGCCGTGCCGGCGGCCCGAGGGCTCCGCTTGGAAAGCAGCTCTCGGGGCGGGCGGGGATGGCGTGGTGTCCCCCCGAACAGCGCTGGTTTGGGGTGGAGCCCCTCTGCAGGCTGGCCATGGAGCTCAGGTGTGTGGGAAGAGCTCTGTGTCCACCCGAACCCGCGGACTCCATGGCGCCGTTTGCAGAGGAAGCGCAGTTTAAAGTACTTCTGGTGTGTCTGAGCACCTGTCTGCCCGGCCCCAAAACTCCTGAGTGACTAATTTACGCCGAGAGCTGGCAGAGCTGAGAGAAGTGCTTTGGAGCACAACAGTGTTGGTGAGAGAGGTAGCTGGTGGAGTGGCCAAAAGACACGCCCCCAGGACCACCGTGAAGAGATGGATGCAGGGCTTCTTTTTGGGAACAGCCGTTTGGCATCTCCCAGCCTCTGGAGCTGCCTTGTACAGCTGCTGGAGCACTGTGGGGAGTGCAGGAGCTCGTCACTACACTTAGTTGGCAAGCAGCCTTGCTCTTTACTTGTGCACGTTTTGTGCTGCTGTTAGTTTTCATCTTTTTTTTTTTTTTTTTTAACATTATTACTATTGTTCAAGAGTGCTTTGCACTTAAGAGAACCTAAAGCTCGCATCCTTCACATAATTTTAGTTTAGAGGCTCAATGAAATCTTTGTTCTGTGAGTGTTCATTGGTTCAGGCCCTTTGGCTGTAAGCGTGTTTTTGCTGTCAGCTTCCTGTGCTCTACCAAGTGCTTCCTGTGAGATTTCAAGTGAGACACGTTATTATTTACAGTAAAGGGGTAGCTTTGTGGCGTAAGGATTTTTGCTGCTTGGTTTCATTCATAGAACGGTAACTGAAGTGTGTGGTGTTCTTGCAGGGGCAGGTTTTGGTTAGAGGACATGCCTTCTAGCAGGGGGCCTTTACTTGCCAGCCTCAGGTGTGCAGAGTCTGCAGTGACCTGGTCACAGCTCTCTCTGGGCCCTGGGGCTGTGGACATTGGGTCACTCAGCTGCAGTTGGGTATAGAGGACTCAAGACTGTCAGGGAGGTAAAGCTGCTGGTCCCCATGTTTGTGGGTCGCAGGGATTGCAATGTGGGGGGCAGAGCAGAGATGCTGAGGTGTGAGACTTGAAGAGGTGAGTCATGCAACTCCAGGGAAAAAGTATTTCTCATGCCACCTGAGCTGCTTACACAGACTATCTATGGTCTCTAGTACAGTTTTGAGATTTGGGTATTGACCAAGACTGCCACTTCTCCATTCCCAAAGCGTAGCTGCTTTTTTCATTGCTTCAAATGAAATCCTGAGACCTTTCCAAAGTGGAGTGCTTCAAAGATGTAGAACATAAGACAGAGAAAAGGAAATCTTTGATAATCAATACTCTTCTGGAGCAATTTTGTCTTACTGCCAGTGTCATATACCTCCAATGTCCCTACCTCTCTGTGTCACATAGGAGCTGATGATTTGAATTATCTTTTCTTTGTCTGAAAGTACATCAGCAGACTTGTTTTGTTCTGTGCTTTGTAGGTGGTACTGGCAGAAGGAAAAGAGAGAGCCCTATGTGAAATTTATGGACACAAATTACCCACCTGGCTTCAGCTATGAAGATTTTGCTCCTCTGTTTACAGCAGAATTCTTTGATGCCAACCAGTGGGCAGATATTCTGAAGGCTTCAGGTGCAAAATATGTTGTCTTAACTTCAAAACATCATGAAGGTAAGTGGAAGTTTTGTGAATGTTAGTAATTGTTGTATTTCTGTCAACAGATGAAAAAAGCAGGTGACTTTCATGCCTTCTAAGAGTCATAGAGAAAGCCAGGCAAGCTTACCTGGCCCACCACAGCCAAAGAGAAAACAAAAACCACCCAAGAAATGTGTGCAGGTGTTTTCCTGACTCTTACACAAAAGCTGTGGCCATGGGGTTTGCATAGAGGAGCAATAGATTGTGCCACTGTTCTCTTGCCATAGGTAAGACAGCCTGAAGTGGTGGTGGCGGCAGCTGAGCTTCCTGCAGTGGCCATAGTTTATTTTTTATTTCTGTGCAGTTTATTGCTGAAGGAACCATAAAAGTGAATTCTGCACTGTTTAACATTTGGAGAGCTGCTGTGTGCAGGCAGTTAACCAAATCCCTTGGTTTCTCCAGGGAGTTTAGGAGCATGTTCTAGGAGTCAGCTTCAGATTTAGGAAGGTATAACTCTTTCTGATGTAGTACACAGAAGCCAAAACCTTGAATCAGACCTGTAGCTTTACAGGCACAATTGGTTTTTTTTAGCACTGTAATTGTAAGATGCTTTGCAGGACAAAAGTAAGGAAAAAGCTTCTGGAAGGAAATACAGTAGCAAAGAAAGTATAAAATATTAAGATATACTACAATACATCTAATGAATGTTGTTAGTCTTTGTGAGATGTGGGTTCAAGGCTGGCAGCTTGTGATGTTTCAATTTTAGTCTCAGCTCTGACACACAAATCTTGATGTTGATGATGCTTGTGGTGAAATTCCCAGTGACTTCAAAAGAACCAGGATTCATTTAGCCTTTGTCCAATAGCCTTGTGCATGAATTTTTAGGTTGTTCAGTCAGTACATTAGCATGTATCCGGTTCATAAAAATAGCACAAGATTTATTAGGCAGTGAGTATAAAGGGGTTAGAAGGTGACAGTGGAGCTCTTCTGGCAGTGGTTTGAGTCCGCAGTGCAGTAGTATTTGTAAGTGCTTGTGCTGGACTGGTGGGTGTCTGAGAGGTCACATCCCTCCTGATATTTAATCCTGATGTTTTAAAAGCTGTTTCAGGAGGTTTTGCCCTCTCCTTATACATGTACAAAGTAGTTGGTTGAGCTGTTATAAATATCAAGGCAAACAAAAGCGAACATTTGCATGAGATGGAAACAGAAGAGAGGAGAACAGTCTTTGAATGCAAATGATAGCTTGGGCTTTCTGCAGCTGTGAAAGGATTCTATCTTTCAGTTGCTGATTGTGTATTTACAGTTCACATTTGATGTAGATGCCTCAAAATCTGCTGTATTTTTGGTTAATTTCAGAGTCACAGAGTTAGAGAATGCCTTGTGTTGGAAGGGGCCTGAAAAGTAATCTAGTTAATTTAATTGGGACATATGAATAGACTGAATAATTAAAGAGAAGGAATAATTATCCTAAGCAGTACAGAACTGGAAAATATAAATGTGTATGTATAAAAAAATACATGGTGATCTGATGTTAAAACTACTATCATTGTGCATTTAACAGGTTATAGGCACACTTTATACCATGACAACAATGTAATTGCATATATAATTTATAGGATTTTATTTTTTGCAACACTTCCAACCACTTTCCAGAAAGAACTGTAACTTCCTCTCTTCTCCTTCTTATCCTCTGATTTTTCTCTTTTTAGGCTTTACTTTGTGGGGGTCCAAATACTCTTGGAACTGGAATGCTGTTGATGTGGGACCAAAACGAGATCTTGTTGCTGAACTAGCAACATCTGTTAGGAACAGGACTGACTTGCATTTTGGGTTATACCATTCCCTGTTTGAATGGTTCAATCCCCTCTTCCTTGAGGATGCCACTAATGCCTTTAAAACAAGGAAGTTTCCAACCAGCAAATCATTACCAGAGCTCTATGAAATTGTGACCAAGTACCAGCCAGAAATAATTTGGTCTGATGGGGATGGAAATGCTCCAGATACTTACTGGAACAGCACTGGTTTCCTGGCTTGGCTGTATAATGACAGGTACATAATGATGCTGGTTTACCTCCTTATCTGAAATTCTGCTCTGTGTCTAATTTGTTTCATTTTCTGTTTGTTTTGTGGAACCTGCTACTTCTGCTTAAGAGGACTTAACAAAATATTAATTCTCCTGAAGCACAGAATCCAGATCTTTCCTAGAACTATCAAAGCTGGCTTTAGAAAAAGACCGTTTTGTATTTTTTAAACACATTTGCACGTTAATAATTTAAAATGGTATAGGCTATTCTGCCTAATCATAGTCTTCCCTAAGTATTTGCTGTTGCACAGAAACACAGGATAGCAGGACAATTTGAGAATATGGATATGTTGTTGTCATTGCAGACTGAACATCTGGCAGTGGCTATGAAGTGCGGAGTGATTTTTGGCCGAGCTCCTGTAAAAGTCTGGAGCTTATTTCCCTAAGAAATTCTGATCTGGACCTTTTATTAGCCAAGCATGAGAGTAGAATTCCTGACATTGTACTTAATCTTATTGTAATAAATTAATAGTACAGAAGTCATGCAAAATGTTAGTTCCTGGGAATGGTAAGTGTGGGAAGGGATTATGCTGGCTGTGACTGCATTCTATAGAGTAAACTGAATAAAACTCCTGTGTTCCCAGCCCAGTCCGGGACACCGTAGTGACCAATGACCGCTGGGGAGCCGGCAGCATCTGCGCCCACGGCGGCTTCTACACGTGCAGTGACCGCTACAACCCCGGGCACCTCCTGCCGCACAAGTGGGAGAACTGCATGACCATTGACCGCCGCTCCTGGGGCTACCGCAGGGATGCGCTGCTCCGCGACTACCTCGCCATCGAAGACCTGGTGAAGGTACCGTGGCCACAGGGGCTGCTGCCGCTCCCCGTTCTCTCCCCTGATTGTTATACTCTTCTGTTTAACAGTTGGATTATGTATCTGTTTTTATGAATAAGATCGTTTTAATTCAATAGTGAACCCGTGAAATAATAAATAATTTTGTTAATTTCCAGCTTAACGCTGGCAATTCCTAATCTTTCTCTTAGTCGTTTCTATAGAGTGAATTTCTAGTCAGTTTCTTAGAAGTCATTTTCCGTGTGAGTAACTGACCAAGGACTGATCTGGCAAGTCTTGTCATTACCTTTTGGACTAAGTTTCTCTGGTAACTGCATGTGCAAGCTGATGAGAAGCAAACAATTCCTGTTTAGGAACTCCTGCTGGATGGCTACCTCTTTTCCCCTTTACAGATGGAAACAGTTTATGACTCAGCAGTAGTTTTACTTTGTAGTGAGAAACTTTCCTTACAGACATACAGGTAAATGCTACCAGAAGCAGACAGCTGGTGTTGTTAGAACATTGATTCCATTGCTAGTCTGAGGTATTAAAAAAGATTTGAAGCTTAGGAAACCTGAATGAAAGGAAGACTGATCACTCTTTCAGAATAATGCTTTTAATTGCAAAATTCACTTAGTGAGGGAAAGATTGATTGTTATTGTTGCTTATTCCAAATCTGTTTCTAGTGCTGTCCTTGCAAAAGACAATTTCAAATTGAAGTAACCTCTTTTCAGAGCCAGAAGGTTTGAATTAATTCAAATTCAGCTGATCTCTACCTGTCTGTTTCTCAGAGTTATGCATCTCAGTCCATGATCTCTGGAGGGCAGTGTGGATGTGAACACAAATTTTATAGGCTTTATAGGAGGCTTCCTTGTGTTTTACAGATGTTTCTGTAAAATAGGAAAAGCATCAAACAGGAGGAATTTCCTTTTCTAAGATTCAGTAAAGATGAAGTAGCAACTATTTGCCTTATTCTACCCTGGTGCAAAGAAATAATCTGTCCTACTGGTAAAACCCTCATGACATTCTTGCAGAAGTTGAAATGATAAAGAGTTGGAGGATCTGATTCTAATGTAGATTCAGGCAGACATATTGGTGAAAGAAGGTATTTGAGGATGGTTTTATATGTAAAAATTGACAGCAGATCTTTGTTTTATGGGAGCTTAAATTTTGTATTAACTTTTGGGAGGAACCCCAAAGTCTCAGCCTGTAGCAGTAGCATAACTCATTTGGTTCATCATTCTGAAGCAGTACAGCAGACTTTAGTATTTCAAATATGTGATTTCATGACTCATAACTGTATGCTCTGTGTGTTTAAAACCACTTCAGCAACTTGCAGAAACGGTGTCTTGTGGAGGAAATCTCCTGATGAACATTGGGCCCACCCACGATGGGCGCATCGCGGTGGTGTTCGAGGAGCGCCTGAGGCAGGTGGGCGCCTGGCTGAAGGTCAATGGAGAGGCCATCTATGGAACAAAGCCATGGAGAGCCCAGAATGACACGGTCACACCTGCACTCTGGTAAGTCTACTGAACCAAAATGCAGGCTCTGGAAAGCAGCACCAATGGTATGTGAAGCTTTGAAATCCCTAATGACTTCATGCTACAGAAATCCTCATCTTAGTTTGTTATGTGGTGAAGGAATTAATGCCTTTGTTAGTGTAAGTAACTGTATCTAAAATGTGTATAAAACTGTAGGTAGAGACCAGTTTTGGGATGATGCTGAGGCCAAAAGGAAAGCTGCAAGCATTTTTCTGGTGATATTTTGCTTTTTGGTGTAGGCTAATCTGTTAGGTAATACTCTTTGCTTCTAGTGGGCAACAGAAATGAAAAAGAAAATCTGGAAATACAAGATTGCTATGAAGTGTTTATCTGAACAAAGGAATACTCAACGTCACCTGATGTTTAGAAAGAAAGTGGGCAGATAACAGCAATTATTTGGTTGCTAAATACAGCCAGTCTCTGGCCTTCCTTCTGTCCTTGTTACTTGTAGCTTCTCTAACACATTCCTGTTCCATCAGGGTTTTGGTCTTGACCTGCTTGTCTCAGTGGATGTTTTTACTCCCATTCCCAGTAAGGCCATCTGGCTTTAGCCTGGCAAGGCTGAACTGTAGACCGTTTGGTAAAATCCCTTTCAAGAGCAATAAAAAAGTGTAACAAGATGAAGGAAGGAGGGAGAAATGTTTCAGGTATATGCCACAAGATTTCCAATGGCATAGTGATAAAAATAGTATTTTTTAAAACTAGCTATGCAAGGTGGAAACTCTGTCACTCATACTATTTTTAAATTCTTTTAGTCTGCATGTTAGTGTATAGATGGAAATTACCATGTTTTTCTGAAAATAACCTACACTTACCTGTTAATGATTCCTTGTCCTGCAAGTATTTCCTTTCTATAGGGCTGACTTGTTACATTGTGCTAAAGTTACTACAGATGTTTACCTCTAAATTTAGTTAATAGTTTTCATTACCTCTAGTTTGTTGAAACAAATTTTCAAGGCACAGTACATTATTAAAAGGCATAATTCATCTGACAAGATGGTTATGTGTGTGAAAATGTAATTAATCCTGATTTTTCTAACCTATTTTTCCAGTCTTGAAAGCACTCTTATGTATCACTTCTAAAAATTTACAAGGAAAAGCTAACATGCCTTTTTGGTCTCCATTTCCAACCAGGTACACTTTCAGCCCTAAAGAAGGAAAAGTCAACGCTATCTTCCTCAACTGGCCAGTCTCTGGGATTCTGGAACTTGGTGAGCCACAGGCTAAGCTTGGAGAAACACAGGTAAAAGATAGTGAACACACACCCACCCTTCCCCTCCTTCTAGGACGTGTCATGTTCCATCTTGTTTTAAGTTTCTGGCATCTTTGGGAATGATAGCTCTTAGGACAGAGTACTCTGGAAGAAACCCAGCAAAATGTTTGTTTTCTTTCTGGGACCCCCTGGTCATAGTGCTCCCAGTGGGATGTTTCTTCTCCAACAAAGTTAGGCTGAGATGTTGCTGGGATATGTTTTAGCTTGCAAACTGAGAATCATAAAGAGGCCAAGGAGCAGGGGGAAAAAACTGTGCCACCCCTCCTGTTTCCTGTGTAGACTCCTAACTCAGCATGACTTTTCTTTAGAAATAGCTGTCCTCATGACTTTGATACTGGAATTGCTGTAGTGGTGCAGTTGTTTGAAGTCAAAGCCTTGCAGGAGGGGAAGGTACACAGAGGTTTTTGTTGCCCAGAGAGGCTGAAGAGCAATCAGTGTGACCCTAGATGTGCATGTTAAACCAAGTGGAGGTCAGAAGTTGGGGACAATGATGCCACACCTATGCTGGCAAGTAACAAATAACCTGACAGAAGCAGAAGTCAGTGTCAACTCTGTGCATTTAAGGGAAGATTCACTTTGGCTTAGCCCTGCTCTGGTCTCATGCACTGCATGTTCATCAGCTGCTGAAATGCATTAGGAGTGTTTCTGGACTGCCCCTTCTGGTCTAGTTCCATATGAAAGTAGTCTGACTGGTGCTAAGACAGCTCCATAATAGGGGAGAAAGTCAGTCATTTCAGCAATGATGAAGATGCCTCTGGAATTTTGGGGGCACAGCTAGACTCTTTGTGCATCAGAATAGTACTGCTCCTCAGCAGCAGAGACTGGTCTGCAGCTGCTCCAGCAGGTCACCAGCTGGTGTAAGTGACAACATCAACCTGTTTGTGGTTTTTAGTTCTTCAGATCAGCTTTCTCTGAGATACCTGGCTGCACTCTGTAAGAAACAGTCATGCTCATTCAAAACTACAAGCTTCACCAAGGGAAGCAGACAGTTTGGAAACAGGGGATGCAAAGCACTGTACTGTGACTCCTAGATCCCTGCTTAGACCTAAATCCCACCCCAAATGCTTCCAAAAGGTGTTTATGTACCTTCTACAGCCCTAAGTACTTCTCAAGACCCAACATGAGTAGCTTTTTTACTTGCATACCTACTTGAAAATGTTTTCCCATTACCTTTAATAATTATCACTCATTTGGCTGGTAAGTGGCATTTAAGGATACTTGGTGAGTAAGGTAGCTATGGATTAGTATTTATTTTGTCAATATTGCACTTGTGTGTAGTTTGAAAAGGTGCTGTTGTAACTATAGTGTGTGTTTCTACTTTAGGTGAAGCTGGCTGGGTACAAGGAACTGCTGAAGTGGGTTGCCCTGGGAGAGAAGGGAATGGTTATTGCTCTACCTCAACTGACTCCTCAGCAATTGCCATGTCAGTGGGGCTGGACTTTACAACTGACTGATGTAAACTGAGGAATACTCTGCTGGAGCCCTGGCTAGCAAGGAATGCTGATGTTTTGCTCTTTCTTATTGTTTTAAACTTACTTGTTTGACTGAAAATGACCAATAAATTCACTTTTTCTATGAGAGGTGGGCTGTTATAAAAGGATGGAATGGAACAAACCTCACAAAGTCTAGCACTTGGTAAGTGATCCTCTGCACAGTTTGTTTCTTTGAACTTGTGTGAAACATTGAGCAGCTACCTTGACCCCTACGCTTGGTTTAGTCAGTTTCTGGCCAAATTATGTAAAGAGTGAGGTGGGGGAAAAACAGGCACTAGAATTTTAGAGACAAAAGAATAAAGCTCAAGGTTGTGTTCAAATGCATATAAGTCAGTTACACCCTCTTTAATGCAAGAAATTTACCTTCCACAAAACTGCACTGTAAAAACTGTCAGTTTTAGAGAGAAGAATATACTTTTTCCAGGTGTGCTTAACTAGTGGCAGCTGGCAGTTTCAGCTGAGTACGGTAATGCCTGCAAGAACAGGCCTGTAGGAGTTAGGAATTCATCACAAATGCATACAGGCAATGCATATGTACATCATAATTTCTCTTCATGGAAGTAATTCAGTTTACATTTACATTCCTATTCTTGAGTAACTCCATCCATTACTGGGACACAGGTAAACTGGGAGAGGGTTGGGTTTTTATATTTTTTCTATAATTTTACATGGGTAAAACTCACCACTTGTTTATAGCCTTTGTTTATGCACAGTTACCAGGGTGCCTTCTGTGGACTATTGAACAAAACACATACTTCAGTGACTAACTATTGAAAAAAGAGGAATAATCAGGAGTTGCTAGGATTCTTCAGCTTTGGCAAAGAGACAACATTTTAAGCAGAGAGTAGACTGCAGCCAACTTGAAAAATTTCCAAACTCATCATGTGTCATAACTTGTAGGGATAGACACACGAGGTGGAACTTGCAAAGAAGGGGAGATATAGGACAACAAAAAGCACGAATTATTTCTGTTTTAGTGTGGAGACTGAAGGTTTATTTTTCCTGAGTAGTGTTGGTTAATGCAAAATTAGCACTGTATAAGTTAAATCTGTTCTTTCAACTCCATCAGGATTTTGAGTGATTGGCCAGGGTCAGGCTATTCTCTTCCCTGCTTGTAATGTTAATACACACACAAATGGTACATTAAATTATTTTATTACAATACAGACAATTGGGCTCAAAATTAATACAAATTAAGATAAAATATTTACAAGGTAATGTGTACAGTGTAGCTGCTTGAACAGCATAAACAAGAGAATGTCTAAAAAACCACATTCCTTTAGCATTAAGTAACAGAGAGCAGACCCCAGCTTGTTCAAGGGGAACATGCATCCATTGGCAAAGGCTTTCTGAAGAATGAGAGACTTTGGAACAAGATTTTCAAAGTTAAGGGGAAAAAGATTTACTTTATAGAAATAAAAATCTGGGGGAAGAAGAAGAAGAAAAAAGCATTACTTCATTCTGCTGCTCTGTGCTATTCTTAGATCACTATCATTAGTCTTCCCAACAGAAGAACTTTTGGTCTTCTTCCCAAAAGAAGAACTTACACACCCCAGGCAAAAAAAAAAAGGGGGGGGGTTTTGGTAATGTGCTGTAATACTGCCACCAGATGCCTTTTAGATGCAATAAAAACAACCCAAGGAATTATAGGAGAGTTTAACCACTTTTTTAACAGAAAAGTCTTCACTTAGAATGTTTCTTTCAGCAAGAATATTTTTAATGGGTGAAACATAATTCAGTTAGAAGAAAATATGGGCTCACTCCCACTTTCCTCAGAGTGCTCTTTCTGCTGCTCTGCCACTCCTACACCATTATAAAATTAACCCAAGTCTCATCAGTAGTCACCAGGGATTTGTTATAAATACACCATCCATTTGTAAAAATGTGCAGGTCATTTCTCTAGTTGCTGAGGGGTACTAAAAGCTTCATAAACATTAGCAGCAAAATCTTTCACTTGTTCCATCATCAGCAGGTCCTGGAAGAAATGTATAAAATAAACTTCCTTAATCAAACACATTCCCCAATACAGCCTCTGCTGTAGTATGGAATTCCTAAGAAAAGCACCTGGCACAGGCACAACTCAAACTTCTTGCTTTAGAAAGGTTTAGGAGCAGACCTGCAAGTAGAACCAAGGCAAGACAAGAAGTTTGTGCTTCTCCATGGTTCAGCAGAAGAAAGAGGATCTGGAAAAACTGTATTTTTGGAAGATACAAATTGATAAAAAGTTTGCTATGGCAATTATTTTCAAAATATTATTTAAACCACTGAAATTAAACAATTATATTATTAGAAATATACAACATTAATTTCAAGATTTTACTTGGGATATTGTAAATAAGGCAGATTCTTACCTGAACAAAGTGACTGGGTGTTTCACTGCATACTGAATGGATCTGTCCATTTATTATTGGAATTATCTTGGCTAAAGGAAGACTGACACTGGAAAGACTAGGAAAGAACAAAAAATATTGATCTGTTCTGACACAGATGAAGTCACTAAACTGTGATTATAGAATTCTAAGTAATTACCACTTAAAAAGTAAGAATTTAAAGACTGCAAACTAAAATGTATGGATGGTTTTTTCTCCATATCAGGGCTTTCCTTTAAGACAGAGAAGTACCAATTCAATTTCAGTTCATGTTCCTACTGCACAGTTTCACACTTGTTCCTCATGCAAGAGAATTATGATTTGGTCAGAGTCTTTACATGTGTATATAAGTAGACAGGTCATAGAAGTGCCTGTCTACAGCTTCATGCTATTTCAAACTAAACAAGGCTTAGGCAGATAGCCAAACTACAGACTTTGGAGTACTTTAAGTGATGCAAATAGTACATATTTAAATTAAAACATAACTCTCTGAAAACCAATAGTTACTAAAATATACATAAACCCAGTTATCATTCCAGGTTTTAATTTTATTATTTGAGAAATAATACTTCATGGATTTGAACCCGGCTATTGGATTTGTAATGCTCTCACACTGCTTAAAACCAAAGTTAACTTCAAAATAAAAGCTATTTTTAAACATTCTTCTAGGAGGATGTAGAAAATCCTGAATATTACTGCATTTTATCTGCATACCAGTGAAACCTAAAGCTCCAAGGGCTGCTTTGGCTCCCTGTCACTGGAGGACCAGGGCAATGCCCACCCCCCTTCCTTGAGAGGCACAGTAACTGATGGAGGCTGGGGCTCATGGGCTGCAGGGGAGGGCTCACCTTCTCCCAGCCTCACTGAGCACCTCTGCCAGGAGTCACCAGCAGAGGGTAAACCCTCCCCAGCCCAAAAGGCACTCTGCCTGCACCCAGGCGAGTGGAAGGTACAGGTCATCTGATCTCTGCTTCTGGGTCTGCAAGTCACGGTGGAAAAGAACCTCACCTAATTCTAGTGTTTTTATGGTTGGGAGGACACATGAATCCTCCTTGCTGCCTACTTGGCCAAAGTGAGGAAGACGCAGTGATCCTTGAAGAGCAAGAAGCAGAATAATATTACCAGCACAAGAACTCCAAGAAGGCAGGAAAATCAAGAGCCTTTTTGGAATTCACTATGAACCCAAAGCATTACTGACATGAGAACCACAACAAAAGAAAACATTTACCTATTTACAGAGCTGTTTTGAGAAAGGTCCTTTTCAGTAGGTCTAAAAAATTCTGCCATATTGTCCAGCAGTCGACTGAACCCCCTATTTAAACACGTGCTCAAAACTGTACTGAAGTCTGGACTGGAAAGAAAGAATAGAAAAAAAAAAAGTTTTTATTCCTGGGTTTAATTTTTTTCAAACTAAAAAGCCCTGCAAATATTCAGTGCTACAGGTGTGCCTCCCCTCATGGGGGATGGGCGAGCCAGACAAATGCCACTAGCATTGCCACCTCATGGAACACCAGCTCCCTCAACAACCTGAACTCTACCCTAAGATTACTAAAACCCAGATAAACCTGAAGCATTCCTCACTTCTCTTTCTTAATAAGTAATAACATTGAAGGGACTTTAAGTGCCCCACACTCCTAGCAGCTAAACTCTAAGAATAGTTTGACATTTGTCTCAATTCCCTCATATCCTATGTTTATTATAGCAGCCTCATTTTAACCAGCTTTCTGGTTAAAGGACACATACAACCACCCTCACAACCATGCATTAAAAATAAATTTCAATAAGCCAAAACTGGTGTTCACCTTATCAAAGCAAGTAAATCCAATAAAATGATTCTCAATTTACCCTGCTTTAGCAGAAGTACTCCTCTGTTCCTACATAACTACAGAATGGGTGAGGAAGAGATAATAGGTCTGATTGCCAAGGACATCCTGGGTATTTCGTTAAGGCAGCATTATTTCTTTAAAAGCTTCAGGGCTTACAAATTTTGAAAATCCCAGCCTACACTTGATAAATATAAAAATTTAATGCAGAATGGTCACATTTCTCAAATGAAAAGTTGTCAGCTTTTTATATGAAAGTAATTGTCCTACATAAACAATAGTTTTGAGGAGGAGTTTAATGTGAATACAGGATATTTCTCTATACCTTTCTAGCATATCTCTAGTTTCATTCAATAATTTAATTGTAGCAATGTCTCTTTCTGTGAGTCCACAGGCCTAGAAAAACCAAAGACACACACTATTAGTAAGTGCCATCAGCAACCATAAGAGTAAGAGCAGAAATAAAAAAGCTGAGTATCATGGAATTAAGTCAAGATGTACAAGTCTAATATAACAGAAAATATTGTTGTAAAACAGATTCTTTATAATTTGTGTTTTAAATGGTCACTGTAGGATTTTTAACTAAACACAATACTAGCAGGAAATACCAGACTATTTGAGGAAGTCATTTTTCCAAGTCTGACCTTCAGTACTGAAATCAACCCAGCGTATCAGATAAAGCAATAAGCATGAAGCCACATGCTGAAGCCCGGGTTTCCTCATTACACCAGTGTAACACCAAGTGAAGAATGAGTTTTCTCCAGCCTGTGGTGTGGATGGAGACAAACATCTTCACAAAAATTGAGAAATTAATGTTGCAACATTATTTGCAACATTATTGTATCTAATTGTATAAATTGTATCTAATTTCTCTTGACTCCTGTTCATTTTTCAGCCCAAAGCATCAAAGGACTTCAGCACACCATTCTCTTGTGCATGAGCCAAGATGCTCCAGCATTCCATGAACATTGCCAGTACACAAGTGCAGACAACACAATTTATTGTAGGGCTGAGTTAAGCTGTGTTGTGTCACAGCTTCTTTCACAGACTAAAGGCAGTAACTGAGCTGCATTTCTGAGCACAAAGCTGACATTCTGAGGGTGATACTATCAAATCTGAAGAAAATACAACTGTGAAGGGATTGAAGGGATAAGGACACTTGTTTTATGATTGAAGAGGCTTCACCACTTATTAAAGACACAGATACCACGGTACACTAGAGGCCTGTTATGCACCCTTCCTTCTCCAAACCCCACCTCCCCCAAAAAAAGCAGAGTGAAAAAAGGTAGGTGAAAGGAACTGAATCAAGTACCTGGCTAGCCAAGGGGTTTTCTTCATCTGGCATCAGATAGTGACATAGTGGAGAGTAAGATGCAATCTGATCTGAATCTTTATGTTCCACTACTTCCCTGATATCTTTAAGTTTCTGTTCCAGCTCCAGAAGAGACAGGGTCTGCTTAAGGGAAATACTAGAAAGGAAAAAGACTACAGTGTTGTTTGCAAAATGAGTAATGCTGCTTTCTCTTTCTACCAATAACATATTTACAAGTAACAAGACTCCAATCAGCTATGTGGGTTTGCACTGGCAGACACAGCCTGCTATAATAAAACCATCATTTTGAAAAAGTCAATATGCCTGCTTTTTCCCCCCCCAATTCTTATAAAACTCTTTATTTTGGGAACAGCCATCCCAATAAAACTTAAAAGCTAACCACAGAGAAATACAGGCTCTTACCTTCCAAAAACTTTATGCACAGCTTGTTTAACAATAGTTATTAACTCAGTCAGTCCTAAAAGGAAGAAAGTAAAAATTATTCTAATGAATTGTACAAGTCCCAAAACCAGTAGAATTTTATAAGTGTAATTAGCTCATAATAACGACCATACCATCTCCTAAAAGGTGCTGAATGCTTGATAAATATTGCTGCTGGACTTCAGGGGGAGCTAGTGGTGTCTGTGGGGGGAAAAAACCCAACAGTTCTGTAACATGTCAACAGTAGAGAACAATGCAAAAATAATTTCAAAAATCATTTCCTTAATCTCTGTAATACTCTTCAGTGAACAGATTACCACACTCTTTTCAACTTTGTACTAGCTCTTCCTGTCCAACAACCCCTGGATCTGTCATAAGTCTTCTTCAAACCTATACAGATCTCTCTTACGTCTTCAGTGGCACAGAAAAATCTTTCACTTTTCATTCACTTAAAGGAAAATCTCTTAAAAACATGCACTGCAGGTGAAACTAGACCCCCCCACCACCCCAGAAATTAAATCTAGTGGAGTAAGTTATTTATGCTGAAACCTAATAAAAGCTCATCTGACAGAAATGAAGCTTTCAGAAACCAAGACAGGATTCCAGTTTGTCCCAAGGGAATGCCTCACAGTTGGCCCTGTCAACCCACTTCTCTATTGCAAAACTAACAGAAAGGAAACATGTTTCTAGTTCAAACTCATCTTGCCCTTCTAAAACAGCTTTCTTGGGTTTTACAAAATGAATTACTACCTCAGTCAACTCTGGCCTTCCTATTGAAAGCTTTTCTCCATCCTGCCTTGACATGCTGTTCTTTGACTCTCAGCAGGAGCTATCACAGGGGGGCAGATGAGAACCAATCAGCTTGTATCCATTTTTTTCAGATGAGCCATCCAGCAATTTGCTGGTCTCACTCTCTACAAAGGGTACTTGCTTACTGTGAGAGTGATCTCTTTTTATTGAGCAGTGATACTCAACAAAAAACAGCTCTTCTACCTTCCTTGTCCCCACCAATAGACATTTAGGTAGATGGCTTTTTGGAGTTAAACCAAATAGTCAAAATTTCAAAGACAACATTTTTCTTCTTTAATCTCAGAAAAATTTAACTGGAGGAATTAATGTATGTAGTAGGAAGACCTAATAATATATATACCTTTGCTTACATATCTTGAATCATTCACATGATATTACCATTTCACAAAAAATCAAAGCAAAGAAATAATTTCATGTTGGTGTTTAGATAGAAAGCAGCCTCCTTTAAGCAAGACAAATGCAGCCAAAAGGCATTCTCCAATATTGCTGGTATTCAGGTAAGCAACAGTATCACCACATAGTCCAAATTAAGATGCCAATAAAGGACATCAATGCATCGTGCTATGTATCAATATATAATGCTTTCACGTACCCCACTCTGTCAAGGACCCTTGGTTTCATTCCAATAATCCTAAGCCATGCCCTTTTCATCTCACCAAACCATCCTTTCCCTTCCGAGGAAGTCCAAGCCCTACCTTTGGCACAAAGCAAGACCCTTACCGTGCCGTTCTTGCTGAGCGCGGCGTTGTCCAGGTAGATGTAACCACCGATGATGTTCAGCTGCACGCGCAGGAGAACCACCAGCATACAGGTGCTGTACACAGCGACAATGCTGCGTGTGAAACCTTGGGAACACAAAACACAGTGACTGCAACATCAGGGGAATAAGGAGGAGTCAAGGGGGGGGGGGGGGAAGTGCTCTCCAAGACTCAGAAGTGCTGATTACTTTTAAATAAATATGCAGTCACATTTCTCTTGCTGGTTGTCATAACATGTTTTCACAACACATACCCAAGATGGTCATGTGCTGGATCTACATCTAAAGTGTCCCATGTAAAGTCCTATATTAATAACATTTTACACATTACACAAGTTATTTCGAGAAAACAAAAATCATACAAATTGTTCCAGAAGGAAAATGTTTAGTGTCATATCATCTTTCTTCATCATGCCAGGAAATACAGTCTACGTTAGCTCTCATCATCCAATTCAGACACAACTGCAGCTCGTTAAAAATGCTACCTAAGACAGAAGCAGCTAAGATCTAAAGAAGGAAAATTAAAATGAGCATCAGCTACCAGCCAGTAGGCAACAAGGCAACAACGGTGTGTAGAAGAAGCATCATTAACAGACACAGAAGGGAAAAAAGGAGTCAGATCAAAAGTAGGATCTGTAAAGGTGTTATGAAAGGGAGGAAAAACCAAAAGGAAGCAAAGACATAATGGTAGAATTTCACTGTGTAATTATCTGAGTTTACTTTTTTCTTCCCTTCCACTACTTCCATCAAAAAATAATTTTTTGTCTTCCAGCCAAAATAATAAAATGATCCAAAGGCTTCATGACCACTGCTACAGTAATCCTTTCCAACAGGCTCAAAAAGAGGGAACTGCTGGCCATGTAAGGGGCTGACCTACATTTCTGATTGAATTTCCATTACATCCAGCATAGAATTTCTGAAACTAGTTTCATTTTATTGCGATGGCACAGAAAGGTCTCACAAAATTTTATTGAGTGGAGTAGCAGGAAGGCAAATAAAATTCTTCAGCTTGGTCTCCGAGCTTCCAACTTCCCATGGGGCTAAGAGAAGTTCCTTTATGAAAAGTTTTGGGGGTGCAGGGGCAGGGAGGAGGTTTGCCATGTGTGTTACCCTGTCTTCATATCTACTGAAGCAACCCAGTGTAAAGTTCATTTTAAATGGCGTGAAAGACATTTTAAATCTACACTAATTATGCAGATGTAATCTTTCATTTCCACTTACTTATAATCTTTAAATCCTCCCATATTTCTAACTTGTTTGCTGGCCTGTGGGAAAAAATAAATGGCAATATTAAGAATTAAGTTTTAAATGGAAATTAACAAGTACTTTAAATGACATAGCAGTGCTCTAAGGCAAATTTATTTAGCTACCATAATTATTCAAATCATACCCAGGTCTATATCTCATTCAAAAAAGGCCTTGTTCAAGAAAGCAGTATATAAACAACACACTAAAAAGGCATAGAAAAGATATTCAAACTTTAATGTATAAATGTAGCATTTAGTGATGTCAATTACACACTTACATGATCAGTTTTGAGTTACTACAGTATGCAGTCAGAAAAAGCCTCTGATGGTATAAAGCGGTCGTTTCTGGGGCCTTGACTCTCTATATATTTAATGTCGACTCAGTTCAGCAGGACCTCTTGTGTGTAATAATTGCAGGATGGGATTTTCATTGTCCTACTTTCTTGTAGGATTTACCATTGCCTGATGTGTTTAAAGTTCATATTTTATCATCAAAACCCAAAGAGATCACAACCATCTGTGGAAAGGAAGTCTTGCACCATCCATACCAATATATGTTGACCCTTTTTCTTTTGTTGAGGTGTGTTCACTCTTTTGACCTGACCAATTCCTGGAAGTTTATATTCTGCAGTCAACAAAGCAAGACTGTACATAGCATAGATACACCTGACCTGCCTGAAGTACATTGCATATTTATAACTACTATCCAGAGGTAATCTTAGCAATACAGGAGCAGCAGCAAGACTATGAGCAAGCTAACCATCCAAAATTTTCAGCAGCCATTCTCTCCTGTTAAGCAGTGTCAGTAAAGAATGGCTACTGTATGTCTACTTTGGAAGACAGATATTGTAAACGTCACTTAGGGAAACATTTGGCAAATTCTTAGGATCAGAATTAACACTTACATATTTAGAGCCAGGCACAACATGTGCACTTTGGCATTAATTTGAACATCGCACCACTTACATAAACAAGAATTTTTATTTTCACCACTATTGAATAATGCTAAAAAACTGATACAATAAACTATTAAGTCTACAACTCTGAAAACTAATGAGATAGATTAACAATAGCTGAAAGAGATACATGGAACCGTGGCAAACATATAACCAATTCACACACCTTTTGCAAGCTACTGTATGCAAGTTTTTAAAGCTTTGCTAAAACAAAACAAAGGAAGGACTTTGTAAAAAAACTACTGTAGTAAATCTACATAAAACATATAACGGGACTCAAAGTTATAGTTATTACTTATCAGGGGAAAGTTCTTCATGCAGAATTAAGAGAGAGAGAAGCCAATACATCATTGGCCAACTACACTTGCACCTACTACAGCAAAACATTTTCTAGAGCTCATTCCTACAGAGCTTCTCCTTACAGTGCAAGGCAGCAGCCAGATTACATTAAAGTCAGCAAGTATTAAGCCTAACAGTGGAAATTAATTTTTCAGTCTTCATCTCCTGCAACTAACTGAGACTCAGCTGCTACTCAGAACTCAGCTTTTACTTCACATTTATTTATTTGGAAGGCTGTTCTCGCTTTGGAAGCAAAGGGCAATGCAAACAGAAAGCAGAGGCTTGGAATAAAGCTAAGTGCTGAAGAGGTGGGAGATGTGCAACATCTGCAAGGCTGCAGAAGCAGGGACTTCACCTTATCCAATCACTAGGCTTTGAAAAGAGGAGGACAGATTGAGCAAGAACATCTGTGGTCTTGGGTGCTGTTCTCTTTTCAAAAATTTCTCTGGAGGTCTGAAGACTTCAGACTCCTTACACCCCCAGTGTACTACTGGCCACCCCAAATTTAAGGAAGTGAGTGGATTTTAAGTTAAAGGAGATTACCCAAGGCACAATATGATCTGTAACATATGATAACATAGATCCATAACATGTTAAGCCACAACACAGATTATGCGAGAAAAAGAATACATCTTCAGGGACATAAAGTAAGGTAAATCTCCACATCTGCTCTTTCGTATATTCAACAACAACTCAGAGGTCTGAAGCCGTTTGATTGATCTTCTCAAATGGAAGTGGAAAGCAAAGAAATCTATATGTCCATGCATAGCAGAGGTTCTTCAAAGAACCACTTCAAAGTGGAGCGAGCTTTGATGGCTGATTCCATTATCTGTGCCTTCACAACCCCTTCCCTACATTTCAGTTCAAAACTTTCAAGCATCCAGTTAAAACTTCCTCAGTGTAAGAAAAATAAGAAGAATTAAGACACAAATTCCACCGTAAGATAAACCCTAAATGGCTATCTATGCTTACAGAATGTTGCATGTAGCAAGCACTAAAAAAAATTTGTTTTCATAAGTGTATACCAATAACAACAAAAAAGCCTCATCTCCATTTTCACTAGGATTGTTGGAACTCAGAGGTGCATCAAGGTACCCCTACAGTGTATCAACTGGTCAAACAATTTAGGGACAGCAGGTGTACCTTGATAAAAGAATGCTTGCTACAGAGAACAGACTAAGGTATTATACGTCTTCACCACTGAACAAAGGATCACATACTCTTGCAGACTATCTTCTGCACAGCTCAGATGACATACCTGGTGATTCACAAGCTCCTTTATTCATTCAGTTTAATTTTTTCATTGTATAAGACTTCTATTATGATAAATGAATTTATTCCATTAAAATTAACCTTTCTCAATTTCTTATTGTTTGGGGTAAATAATATTCAACAACAGTTGCAAATACTCAGAGAGTTTATTATAAAAACATCATTCAGGCTGCAATTCCCCCTTTAAATCAGGCTGCTCTGTTGTGGAAGTTTTTGGACTGAAAAAAGCAGTGGACTGAATAGGTAACCTATTAAATGCTGGATAGCTGAACTTATAGCTGTATAAATAAACCAGTGGGAGGTAAACTAGAAAGACAGTCTAGAGTGAGTCAGAAATCCCATGTTAATTGCCTACATAGCATTTTTACTCTGTGCCATATGCCAAGCAATTTACGTTTGAGGTATGCTATTATGCACTTTATGCATTCAAAACCAGGCTATTTGTTCCTGCAGTTTTAAGGAATTCCAAGGTGTTTTCTGACAGGGAAGCATTTCTGTTAATGTATGACATGTCCCTATTCATTCTACTTCAAAAATAAAATTTTAAAAATTATTTTTCATCACTTACATGCATTTGCAATCTCATCTTGGATACTTTCCACTACTACTCATGTCTGAACTTGGTAAGATTACATAAACACTCTTACAAACACAACATCAATAACTCAGTCAAAATATTCTGTTCTGTTTAAGAGAGGACTAGATTCTCCAAGTACTTTTATCTACCCATCTTATAAACCATTTCAACAAAAAACATGGCTCTCACTGCAGCACTTTAAAGGAAGTATTATTTCCTGTAATTTTTGGAAAATGCCAGCCATGCCTACCAAAATACATCTAACATGACAAAATATTTACATAATGATTTCAAAATACCTTAAGACTAATGATTCAATGGGACTCTAAACCAAAATTCTGCATTCTCGCTACATTGTATAATTTGAAAAAAACCTGTCATCAAAACAAGTGGAGTTCAACACATTTAAGACAGTCTTACCTATTTTTAAGAAGAGATGTGAGACTCTCAGAGTTTAACTGATGCATTAAGGCATCCCTCAATGTTGGAAGCATTGACAATACTGTTATTAAAAGAAAAAAAAAAAAAACAAAAAACAAATCCTGTCAACATCAACAAAAAAACACCAAACCCCATTACAAACCCATCCTCAGCTCACATCCAATAGCTGCTATAGGATGTACACCCCATTGCTCAACAGGCAAAGTTGGGAATATAAGCTAAATAGGAAGCCCAGGGGGCACTCAGAAGGGCAGTAACCTGTGTGCCTCTCAGGAGCTGGGGCACAATGCTGCCCTTATGTGACCGTGTGGTTTTACTGACTCCAGCTGCAGATGTGTATTCACATCACATGCCTCCAACTCCCCAGAAGAAAACCTGGCAAAAACCTACACTGTTGCCTTTCTCTCAGTGAGAAGAAAAAGATCTGGGGTTTGTTTTTTCCAGCAAGAGAACTGGAGAAAGGTATGTTATAAATGAGAGAAAGCTAGTCGGGAAAAAATCCTTCACTCTCAGAACAATGTCTGATGTGCTGCTATATGACAGGAACAAGAAATAGAAAACTTGATAAATACTAGGAACAAAGTATGAAAAATCTTGTCAGCAATGCATGCTGCCAAACATAAGATACTTTGTACAAGGAAGGACAAAGAAAAACCTAGTCCTTGCAGCAAGACCACTCCCAGCAGTATAAAATGGAAAAGATGAAAATTAAATACCAATTGGTCAGGGTAAACAGGATGGACTTACAGCCACACAATAAGCCATTACAAATTTTAACAGAAAAAGAAAATACTGCCCAATTTGTTTAATAAAAATAGTTTAGAATGGCCTGTATTTACAATGGCAAGGAATTTGTTAAAATTCTTCTCTGTCATCTCCTTTCCAAAAATCCTAAGACTGGTGCTGTAAGAAAAAGTACTTTCACTTTTTGCTCTCCAGCTAGTCAGGTACCTTCTAACTGTGTAGGAAACTGATGGACTGATGTGCTTCTTATCAAAAATTACCCACCAAGCTCTCCATGCACCTTACTAACAATGTGCTATAATGAATAAAATAATCCTCCTGTAAATTCAGTATTGTTTGGATCTAAATGCTGTTTCACACCTCAATACCACATGCAGTTTAAGGCAAAAGGGTCCTGAAGTGACAAAAAATTGTAACCTGCATGTATACTTGTATGTTTATTGATGGTAAGGGTTCAGATGTCCCCTACATCCCTTTAATCCTCCACTGTTCACACCCTCTTTATTTGCAAAACAACTCTATTTATGCACCAGTATTTAATTAAGATTTTGAATTTACCTACATTTCTTATTCCTCTTCCAATCCTGAAAATATGTAGCATAAACCTCCAAATACCTACCCTTTATCTAAAACAGTAGCTATTTCCATATCTTACCTGTCATATTGCATGTCCTCTGATTACTCTCAAAATGGTACTGCCTTCGTGCTTGGGCAATGTACTCAGCAGCCTCTCGTTCCTGGATTTCTCTGATTTTCTTCTGCCCATATTTTCCCAGTAAATAGACTCCTACAGAGAAATATCCATATTAGAAGGGGCTTTTAAAAAGTGAGAAAGGTCTCTTAACCCCTATATTTGGTTTTAAAGCATAAAGGGGCATAGTGTTGTGTTTGTTGTTGTTGGTTTTGTTGTTTTTTTTTTTTTTTTGATATGAGGGTCTTGAGTATTTTAAAAATTACTGGCAAAGGAATACTCGGAAAGAATGTTTTCAAAATTAATTAAAATGTCAAGGTTTATGACTTGAAACAGTAGAAGAAACTTTCCTGAGAAGAGGTATTCACAGAAGACAATTTTGGTAATACTGCAATGTGAACAACTAGTACTGAAGAGACTGAAACAAAAAAGAGAAGCAATGCAGGATAAGAAAAATAAATAACAGAGAACACAAATAGAGAAATGCATAGGTCCAGAGATGGATGAAAATTTAAATTTTTTAAAAGATATATTTCTAAAATTAGCAGAAGTCAAGTACTAAAGATCACATATGAGAAAAAATGTTATAGATCAACACTTCCTTCATTTGGTCCTGCAACTTCTGTAGGAAGAACCTTAGTTTCAATGGGGCTTGACTTAGTTTCAATGGGGCTCTTCTTTTTTTACCACACCTGGTTCCTACTTTACAGCCACACTCCTCTCTTGAGGGTCTGACCATCCCCCATCACTCTCACTATGAATCTTCATCTCCATAAAGACACACCAAAAATCTTTGCTTTGCATTTTCACCTCTTCCAACATATATCCCTCTGAAGTTTCCCCCAGCTGCTTGTCCCACATCACCAGAGGTTCAGAAATTTATCCAGGCTGCCCACAGCCCTCTTCCCATGAATTTCTCCCCCTCCACCCAGGCCTTCTTATAGCACCTCCAGTGTGTCAGGTTCATCTGCTGCCTTCTGTATGCAGTGGCAGCAGCAGTTTCCTTCTCAGGTGTGCAACCAGGCTTCCTGTGTTCTCTCATGAGATATTTGGAGGGGGAACAGGGATTAGGGAGGAATAAACCCATGCAAGAAAAGACTATTGTACAAGTTAATCATCTTCTGTCTGTGTGGACTAATATTATAATTACTGAAGCTTCTCTACAGAGAGCCAGCTCCAAATCTGTCAGGTCAATAACAGTACACAGAAGAAATCTGAATAACAAATCAAGTATTTTAATTTTTTTTCCTCAAAGTACTTTCTAAAGTTGTAAACACAAAGTTTTCTTCAAAGTTCAGTTTTCATATTTAGAAGTCAATACTGGAGCAAATGAGGCATTCAACATTTGCTGAAAGCTGAAAGTTTCAAAACTAATTTTATAAACCAAATCCACAAAAACAACAAAACCCACCCAAACAAACAAAAAAAACCCAACCAAAACCAAAAAAACACACAAAGCCCATGAACAAACACAAACTTCCCAAGATTTTGACTTCAGCTACATTTTTAGGTTATTAAAACCTTCAAAATATTCCCCAAAAAAGTGTTTGAAAAGCCTTGTCAACTTTGTGCTCCAATGTCTATAGTTGCAAAAAAAAATCTGGCTATTCATACCAGCGTTATGTTTGCTCATAGGCAACTACAAGCCAGACCAGTCTGGAACAACCAGAGTCACTTCCATTTCCCAAAAGCATCATAAAATAGAAATTTTATTTCTATTTTATTTCTATTTCACTTCAGCCTTTAGGCAGACTACCATTTGCCACGTGGAATATTCACTTCATTAGATGCAAACTTTAGTATTACGGGTCCATACACAAAAAATGTGATTCCACCATTAAACTGTTAACAAAAATGAGACTTCACAATCAAGATAATGTTAATCTACAATGTTACCAATTCCTGCCAATAATATCTATTTAGAATACAACTGTCAGGTTACTGATTTTTCTTCAGCTAACATACTGAAACAGAAACAATTATTTGGCACTAGCGAGCAATTCCTGAACACAAGATTCTTCCAATCATTTTAACCCACTACATTTTTTCATATTACATTAACATATAGTCATTTGTCCGAATTACTACTTTTGTTTACTTTCCCTGCACCCCAAAATAAATCCTGTTAACTCCAGGTTTTGTAGCAGAAAAGTCGTAAGTATAAAAAAAGACCCTTCTTGAATGTAGACAGGTCCTAGCAGACATGCAAACAGCTCAAGAAGAATCATGTGCATGCCCTGGGGTGATGTACAGGAGCAGCAGCTTTGAGACTCAGACAGCTAATTGCTTAACACCAGCTTGTTAAAGCCGTGTGCCCACCCTGTACTAAGAGCTGCTGTGGCCTCTGAGGGTACAAAGTTGCAGCAGCAGTCATCCAGGTTTAACAAAGAGTTTCCAGATAAAAACACTCGTTTAAAACAATGCAACACCAGCTACTAAGTTTCCCCCTCCCTTCCCTGAACTAAGATGTAACTTTGACCCACTGTTAACAGATGTTGCTTAATCCGTGATTATCCTCTTTAGAATGCGATGCATTAGAAGCTAACCAAAGTAAAAGATGAACCACCCACCTGCCCACCTTAAGCAAATCCAGCAAACAACAGTAAACTTGAGGTTTGGTTGCCAGCAGCAGACTCTCTCTGTTACCAACTGCAGGGCTTGCAAGCGCCTCTAAGTCGCCTGGAGGACACAGCAGTTCACTTGTGAAACTCAAGTCTCAGCTGTGACAGTGAACTTCTGCCTACTGCACTCCTTCCTGAGAACAGCAGTGGAGTCTCTGCAAGTCTGGCTTATGAGACATTCCAAGGAGCTGCCAGCGGGGGGTTTGGCTTGCAGGGGTGTCTGCATTTTTCTTCAGCACAACCATGTGTATCTATATTGATATGTTGCATTAATTCAGAGGACTTGACAATAAGACTTCTTAGAAGTCCAGAATGAATGCATCACACAAAATCATCACGTGGAGTTGGAAGCCGGGCCAGAGAAAGCCACATGCAAAAACTGCCATGATGTCAAGTCAGCTAACAAACCTGTAAAAAACTAAGCTGACATTTTGAAAGTCTCCTGTTATAAACATGCAAAGCCAATATCAGCTTTTTATAATAAGTAATATAACTTAGTTTTACCGCTCAGTGTGGGATAGGAGGTCTGCAAAAAGCTGCAGCAGCAAGATTTACTCACACCTAATTAGCTAAACTGTTATACAGATGGAACTTCATGCTGAATCTTCCCATATGTTTCACACAATCAAGAACTAAGGAGATAATTCCTTTTTTTCTATCTTCATCAAAATGTGAACTATCCAAAATACTTTAGTCCCAACACATCTGATTTGGAGGGTTGAGAAACAGGTGAGTGATAAAAACAACATCACCTGTTGTCAGATCCTTCAAGAACAGGAACCTCAGTAAGGATCTCAAACTACAACTCATACTGTTTTACAACTGGTCTAGAAAGTGAAACATATTTACATATGTACTGGCTGTCTGTGCTGGATTTGGCTGGGATAGAGTTTATTTTCTTCACAGTAGCTGGGAATTACAGTGTTGTAACAGAGAAGTGTTTTTGTAATTGCTGAGCAGGGCTTACACAAAGTCAAGGCCTTTTCTGCCTATCACACCACCCCACCAGCAAGGAGGCTGGGGCTCACAAGGAGCTGGGAGGACACACAGCCAGGACAGCTGATCCCAGAAGATCAAAGGGACATGCCACATCACAGGATGTCATCACAGCAGTAAAATTAAGGGGGAATACAGGGGGAGGAGGGAGCACTGTTCAAGGGCTGCCAGGCACTGGCCAGGCCTGATTCTCTCCCTCATCCCACGAGAGAAGGAGTATGTGTGTGTGTATGTGTGTGAGCGGCTCTGTGGTGCTTTAGTTGCCAGCAGGGAAGCACCCTGGGGTCTACAGCACCTATATCCTGTGGAAGCAACCCTTTGATTTGAGATAAATATGCTCTAATTTGTCTCCATATCCTTCTTTTGCTGTAGCACTGTACAGTCTCTTCCTACCTAAATGTAAGTAATCAGGAAGTTTACTAAGTCTGCAGACTCTTACATGTTCACTTACATGTTCAGAGGTAGGGCATTTCTCACATCACATAAATTATGGCTTTCCTCTCCCTCAGCCCTTTTTCTTTCTCTACAGGTGGAATGGAGGGCTGAGCAGAAGAATGGGATCGGTAATTAGGAGGCATCAAGTTTTCAGGAAACTTCTTTTACAACCCTCAGTAACCTTTGCCCTCATTGCCATACTTACCTCAGAAAAAAAAAAGGGGAAAAATTCATTTTTAAGAATTTTATTATGTAGAAATTGTACTGACACACAGAAGCCCGCATCCTTCCAGGACACAAACAGCTCCACAAGTTGTGGTTTGTGCTTATGTTCAAGCAAGCCATGCATCAAGGGACATAAAATTGTCCTGTTATGGTTGAAAACCGTCTTTAAAACACGCAGGCACTAAAGCCTTACTCTCTTGGTAACACTGAGTCCCACCAGAACATATTTAATGCTTCTGTGCTTACTCACAAGCCAGGCCAACTTTCTCTGCTAAGCAGAGAGATTTCTGAACTGAAATGCTTTTTCTGCAAGCCAAAGGTTGCAACAGATGAAATTCAGCCATAATTAATGCTCCACTGAAATCAGAACCATACCTTGCAGACACACCCTGGGCTTGTTCCTCCACTGCAGCAACAGAATTTCAATGGTGAATCATTCTGTAATATCTACTGAAATCTACCTTGAATGCTGAGCACCGAGATAAAAACTACTTTAATCAAACTATCCAATAAACATGTGAGCCTGATGTGTCCCTGCAGCTCCATCATGCTCTCCTCTTTACTTTCCATATTCCTAGTGGGTTTGATCCTAGACCACTAGATTTTGCTTGCTAGAAGAGATTTAAGTCTTTTAGTTATGCAGAGTATTTTATATTGCTAAAGAAACAACTTCCAAAGAAAGGGTTTGTACAGGGTCTTTGCTAAGGTGAGGCCTTCTCAACCCCGCTCTGTGGTTAAGGGGAAGTTACACATATTTTTCAGTTGCTTTTTCCCTCAATTTGAGCTCTTATTTTGTGATATTTGCATCTTCATAAGCAGTAAAATCTGTTGTAGTGTTGGGATTGAGAGAAATTGCACCAAGAATGACAGCCACTGATAACACACATGAAATCCACTTCAGTAAAGAGAGGAAAAGTTACCAATCAACCCTGATTTTGGTGCAGTAATTCAGTAACACAACACTGATACAATACTGTACCAGTAATAATGTAGAAACTCTTCTGTACTGTCTAATGAATCATTACATATTCACATTAATCTCTGACCATGTGCCAGTTAAGGACTTAAAATCATTAAATCTTGTGATGTCCCATTTTCCCTGTTATACCCTCCTTCCCAGAAAATGCACCTGCAGCTCTTAAAAAAAAACACCACAGAAATGTAGATCAGCAGATTTGGATGCTTTCCTTAAATCATTCAGCCACTTCCAAATATTCTGTCTTCATTTAAAAGCACTGTGTAAAGTTGCATTCCATCTTTCAAGATTTGGCAGTATTTTCTGGAGAGTCCACCATGGATCTCAGAGCTCTGATTCACTGGTGGTGGCATTACCATAGCTCATGGAGTTTTTTTAAGGTCTGATCCATAACTATACAGATGGCCAAAGCACTCAAGATTCAGCTGCTGAACAGCTATAAAGCAGCACTCTGCAGTAACTCATTCCATCTCCCTGCCCCCCTTAAAACACCACGGTGCAAAGTTGCTGCTGGTGGCAGCTAATGATGTTCACCTGCTTGTGGAAGCCCAGGTTTACTTCAGTCTCAAATACATAAAAAGCAATTCTCTACAGTCCTCGATTACTACATGGCCTGAAGAAATGAATGATTGATCCATGCTGCAGAAAATGATAGCATAGTTTAATATTTTCAGTCAGAAGTTGAAATGGTTATTAGAAAAAGAGCATCTTGGGTTGCCTTGGTTTTTAGGTTTTTTGGGGTTTTTTTGTAATTCTTTAAATGACATTATTTTAATTTATAATTATTATTTTAAGCGCACTTCATCCAGTCAGTTGCATTTTAGTGAAAGTGACACTGAGCTGTATATAAACAACACCAATCACAAGGAAAAAACTGCAAACTCAGTTATGTTAGGTTGGTCTGCAGGCTGGCAGAAGGCTGTTTATAGATGAGGATTTTAATATTTCACGCTATGAGAGCCACAGATTCCCAGATATCCGCTTCCCAGCTCGGGAATTGATCCATGTTTACGCATTGAAGCTGGGAGAAGTGATTTTTTACTGTTCCTATTTGTCCACCCACCACTCTCACACAGACAGTTGAAGGGGAGAGAGAACATCTTCCTGGTGACAGTCTGGTGTGTGAAAGTAACTATGACTCTCCTAAGACTGGATGATGTGTTGCTGCCTGGGCTCAGCTGCAGAGCTCAGTGCCTCCCCGCGGTCCCGCCGGGTGCCCTGTGTAGGGTGACCGAGCCGACCTCTGCCCCAGGGTGTGGGGAGCATGTGGCACTCCCGCCCAATCGAGTGGTTTCATCACCCACTCGCTAGTACCTTTCTGATGCAAAAGCTTGTGTCAAATCCCGTGTGACTGTGGGCCAGGGTCATGTGCCATGGGCCACCAGTCCCTATACCCACGGGGGTATGACGCGTGGCATGTTCACGACTGAGTCTTAGCTCCATCTTACGTGGTGCAAGATTACCCTCTGTGACTTAGGTGGACGGGCCACCTTCACTCAACCCGGAAAAGATGTGGATCCGTGCCTCTGCTCAAATAATAACATGGTGGGCTGAAAGTGTGGTGGTAAACATGGCAGTGCTGCACTCGCAGAGCCACAAAACCTGCAGGTGAGGGGGAGAACTGGAGGAGCAGTCTGACCAGTACTGCAGTAGCCATCAGCCAGCCTATTATCATGGATTAATTGGCACCCTTTGGAAAACCGCGGAAGGAATTAATGATGAAAGAATGCAGACGACACGAGAACCAAGGCAAGCCTGAAGTAAATACAATTCACCTTCACACGGGACTTTGCCTGAATATAAGACAAAATATACCACAAACGCCCTGCAGCCCTCAGTACATGCTCAGGCCAGTTCCAGTTCTGTGTCATTTACATTGGATATAAGTACATTTGATGACTGAGTGCACAAAGACATGGTTGTTTTGTGGAGTATCTAATCTCCAGCTGCACAGCTATGCATTTCATCATTAACAGAGAGACAGAACCAATGGGCTCTTTTATATCCATTTCCAACTAAAAACCCAACAAAAACTTCAAGGGAAGGTGGAGCTTACTAGACCATAACAACCCGACAGGTTCAACAAGAGCCTTAAGGGAGAAAGTGCTTGAATAATTAATGCAAATCCTCTCTGTGAAAGTTTTATGTCTGCAACTAATCTATATCTGTCCAGAGAAGGGCAACAAAGCTGCTGAAGTGTCTGGAGCACACGTCCTATAAAGAGTGGCTGGCTGAGGGAACTGGGGGTGTTTAGCCTAGGGAAAAGGAGGCTCAGGGGGAGCCTTATCACTTTACAAATACCTGAAAGGAGATTGTAGCCAAGTGGGGTCGGTCTCTTCTCCCAGGTAACAAGTGACAGAAAAAGTGTACATAGTCTTAACGTGCACCAGGAGAGGTTTCAGGTATGACATTAGGAGGAGTTTCTCCACAAAACGGGTGATTAGACATTGGAATGGGCTGCCCAGGGAGGTGGTGGAGTCGCCACGCCTGGAGGTGTTTGAGGAAATCCTGGATGTGGCACTTAGTGCCATGGTCTAGTTGACAAGGTGGTGTTCAGTCATAGGCTGGACTCCATGATCTTTTTTCCAACATAATCGATTCTGTGTATTTGACAATTCACCTCAACGCACAAGTCACATATGAAAGTGGAGGTTTTCAGCCTCCATCCCCAAAACAACACACGTGTCACCCACACTTTGCGCGCTTCAACGTTGTTTCAAAGTAACGCGACCAACTGCCGTAAGAGCACCCGGCAACCCAAATTCCTGTCCTTTGGGGTTTAAGGGACGGCGCGCAGATTCCCCCCTGCCTCGGGGGAAACTCCTGCTGGCACCCGCGCTCTCCCGGCGGCGGACGGCGGGACCCTCCGGTGTCCCCGGGCGGGCACAGGGCCCGCGGCCCGGGGGCACGGAGCCTCTCCAGCCAGCGCAGGACCCGCCCGGCCGCGGGGGCTCCTCGGGCCCGGCTCCAGCTCCTCGGGGGCCTCCCCGGCGGAGGAGGGAGCCGGGAGCGCTCCGCGGGAGGCCCCACGGCCGGCGCCGCCTTCCCCCCGTATCATCGCCCTCGCCCCTCGACCGGGCACTCACCGCCAAGGAAGGTGCCAAGGGCGAGGCATTTCTTCTTGTGCCGCTTAAGGAAACTCCAGAGCGACCGGAGCATCCTGCGAGCCTGGCGCGGCCCGGCCCGGCCGCCCCTCGCGTCCCCGCGACGGCGGAAGGGGCGGAGGCGGCGGCGACACCGCCCGCGGTGCCCCGGAAACAGCGGCCGGGCCCGGCATGGCGGAAGCGGGGGACGCGGCTGTGTTGGCCTGGATGGACCAGGCGCTCGACGTGGTCAGTGCGGCCTGGGCTCCGCTGTCCCGCGGGGGAAACCTCGGGGAGCCCCAGGGCCCCTCACGGCAGCGGCAGATGGGGGGCCCGCTGCTGTAACGCTGTCCTGGGCCTCTCGCGAGTCTGTCTGTCTGCCTGTCTGTCTGTCTGTCCCGCAGGCTAAAGAGGCGCTGGAGAAAGGAGAGGTTCCCGTGGGCTGCCTGCTAGTCTACGAGGGCGAGGTCATAGGCAGGGGCAGGAACGAGGTCAACGAGACGAAGAACGTGAGTTGAGGTGGGCCCGGGGACACCCCTGCCCTGCGCTTGTCCCGTTGCTGGGTCTCAAACGTGCTCTCCTACAGTCACCCGGGGGTTAAGAGTGAGAAATGACTGTGCAGCCTTTCCTGATGAAGTTCTGTCCACAGGCCAGAACAAAAAGCCATTTCCTGTCGATTTTAGACCTGTTGCAACTTTACCATCAAATTAGCTATAAGATCTGGCGCTGAGAGATCCATTAATGCCAACAGGGATTTTGTACAACTGGAAGTTTTGTATAACTTAATCTGACTGCAGGATCTGGCTGTAGTTTATATTAGATGTCTCAAATCTGCAAACATAGTTAAAAGTTAAAATGAGTATTTTAAGCTCAAAAATGTAACAGTTAAGATGAATCATTATAGTAATTTATTCTGCAGGACAATCTGTAATGTATTAAGAGGATTCTAACATAGCTTTGAGAAAGACATGACAGAAAAGTTAGGTATCTCATGTTACACCGTTGTAAACACTGTGGGGAAGCAGACACTTGGGAAAATCATGCCAGAGATATTAATATTGTGTAAAAATCGCATGTTAATACACAGAACATAACTGAAAAGACTGAGAACAAAATCAAAAATATCAGGGAAGCTTTCAGGCATTTTTTGATGTCAGGGCTGTCTGAACGTACATACTAAAATGCAAGTAGCCTGATAAAAAAAAAATCAGCTGGATTTTGGAAACAGTAATCTGATAATATATCTGAAAGCCAAGCTTTTTTTGAATTGCTGCCTAGCTCAAGTTTCAGTTCTTTTTTGTGGCTCAGTTTTCATAAATGTTAATATTATAGTGATAGGAAATGCTGGGTACTTAGTGCTTCTAAATTTTTTATCAGATACATAATTGCTCCATGTAGTCTAAAAAAATATGTAAGCTTGAAAGAAGTACTCATTATGAAATGTGAATGTAGGAAATTGTTTTCAGTTTTCTCCTAATGATTTCTGGCATTATTTAGGGACCATCCTGGGGTAAAAAAACAATCCTCTTGAACCATTGAGACAGTTGCAGACATCATAAATGTCAAGGTCTATTTTCAAACTACTTTCTTGTCTCGCATTATATTGACTTCTCCAGAATATCCTTCCTCAGATGGCTAAAAAATGTCTGATTTCCAGTTTCAAACTTTTTGTGTTCAGTTTATATCTCCCTTTTCTTGTGCCAGCATCATCCATTATTTTACATAGCTTGGATGTATTTATAGTCTTATTCCTTTTCAGCTTTTGTTTTTCCCAAGCCAACTGTTTAATTTCCTCTCAGAAGACAAGCTTGCTGTCTGTGTTCATTATAATAATTCTTTTACATAGCCATTTCAGCTTTGATTCATTTTTTCTTGAATTCGCTTAACCAGAACTCTGTATTTTATTCCAGATGGACTTGTGCTTTGTTTGATAACAATGATACTTCGCATTCTCCCTGGAAAAAAAGCCCACCCATCTTTTCTGGAGCTTCCTTGGTCTTTTATGCTGTTTTGTTATTCTTCATTTATTATTTTGATTTTTTTTTTGCTACCATGTAGAAGGGCATCCACCTCCTGAATGACACTCTCACCCTGTCACTTTTCATGATGTCTTTCATCATACAGAAGACATCACATCACCAGCAGTTTTCTGTGGGGGTTTTTCCAGTTAATGCCAATGATACAACTGAGAACATTTAAGCCAAAGGATCTTTTGAGTGTCTATGGTAATGAGTTCCCTCTGGGCAAAGATTTCCCCCGACAATGAAATGCCACTTCTTTCCTTGCTCACCTTACATTTCTTGCATTAGGCTGTTTTCCCCACACAATAATTTCACAGATTGTGCTGTGCCAGATGCACTGGAGATGTCCAGAGAGACTGATGTTTCTCTTGCCTAGAAAAAACGTTTGTCAAAGACAGTTACTAGTTTAATTTAGTGCCAGCTATCTTACTGGTTTTATGTTTAATTTACGTTTTATATGGACTGGTTTTTATAGCACTACTTTCAAAGGTTTGTAATCTTGCCTGTTTTACCATGGAGACCCTCCTGGACAAATAGGTGTCAGGCTTGTATGACACCTGTCCTTCCTGGGTTTTATTACAGTGACTCTGTTTGCTCTGAAGGTTTCACTCATGCAGTACTCTGCCTTGAGGCATCAAAACATTGCTGTGAGACTGGCAGCTTTCTGGCCTCCAAAATGCAGCTTTCTAACATACTGACTTTTTTAACTTCATGAAAATTTTGTTCCTACTTTGAAAAAGTGATCATTTATCCAGTTAGAACGTCAGTCCTTCCCTGCAATTCTGCCTTTGGTCAGGAATCAGCTTGCCTCCAAGCATTGTGTCAAATAAATTCTGCCTTCTCCTTCAGCAGGTCCCTGCATCCTCTGATGTAATGGGCTGAAGTTAGGAGCAGGTAGTGTCTTCTTCATGCCCTCTTTCATTATGTTCCTAAACTGCTCATTTTGGCAAAAAGATTTAGTTGCCAAAAACTCCAGTGTTTTCATGCTGTGTCCTGTCACCCTGCATCCTTTTTTTTTTTTTTTTTTGCCTGCCATGTCCACAGCAGAACACATTAATGTCAGAAGTACTGCTGCTTACTCCATGGAAGTTATTTGCAAAATTACTTATCATTGCATTCTTCTGGGAAAGGTTGCTTTTGGGAGAAGGGAGTTTGTATACAGCTGTGTTTGGTTTATTTTAGTTTTTTTAGGAGCATGGCTATAGCATCAGCATTTCAAAATTGTTAGACATGACACTACTTGTCTTCATTGGGCAACAGTGCAGCAAATATCTGTGTAAGATATGGGGTTTAGACAGCCTGGAGATTCATTCACAAGCTTGTGCAAGTGCTGTATTCCCTCTGGCAGCTCCCACACTTGCTTGTTCACAGTCTTGCCTCAGACCAACCTGAAAATATCTCCCTTACAGCATGTGACCTTTCCCAGCTAGAAATGACATCTTTATTCCCACAGGTGATGCAGCCATTCACTTCCCAGTAAAAAGCTCTCTGCCTTAGGTCCTTTGTTGATACACACAGACCTCTCCTCTTTGTTCTGTCCTGTTGGGTCATTGGTGCAAGTGTCTGGCAGGCACAGTATGGGATAATTGAAAATGAAGTATTGTTTGTGTAGTGAAGCAACAAGATAACACAGAACTTTGAGCTTTGGTCCCCTTTACCTTCACTTGTTAATTATGGTCTAAAATTTAAAAAGTTAGCTTTTTAGGGCAGTGGTGATATCTTTATTTGTCTGTGAAACATTTGCCACAGTTTTGGGCACCGCCAAGGCTTTTACCCCACTGAGTCAGCTTTTTTTTCTTCATACACCATTTGCCACTCTGTAAACAATTCTCATTTTCCCCTGCTACTCTGAATCTGCTTTTGCTTTCTTGACTTTAAAATAGTGTGTAATATTTGGTAAATTAAGCTTATGAATTGAGTCAGTGATTCAAAATTAAAATAATCCCTCTTCTGTGTTATTTTATACGCATCAAGTCAAAAAAAGGCTATCTAGTCATAGCTTAATACAAAACAAAATCTTAAGACAGGCCCAGAAGGTCAATTTTTCCCTTATATCTTGTCTTTAAGAGGGACCTTTAATAGGTGTGTAAGGAAAGAGCTCAAGAAACAAGAAAGGAGTAGCATAAACCTTCCCCTTGCACATCCTGTCCACTTCTGAAAGGGAATACCTTAAAGGGCCTCCAGAGTCCAAGACTATATCTGGATCATTGTTTCTCATAGCTCTTGGTGCATGTATCCTCCATGGATTTGTCTAAACCTTTTTTGAACTCATTTATGTTTTTGGCTTCCATAGCATCCTGTGGCAGTGAGTTTCACAATATAATTAGGTGATCTGTGAAAGAGTACTTCCTTTCGTTTGTTTTATATCTGCTGCCTGATAATTTCATTGGGTGCTCACTTGTTATGAGAAATAATAAATCATAGTTATAACTGTGATTTTTCCACATTTTTCTTATTTTAAAAACCTCTACTGTAGTCCTCTTTACTTGGAAAACTAATGACTGTATCTTTTAAGAGCCAGTCTAATCAGTCTCTAAATGGAGACTGTTCTGTAACTTGGATAATCCTTTCTCACCCTGAGGTGACTTTGTTCTGATGTTCCTGTGTCTTCAAGACGTGAGATGACCAAAACTGTAAAGATCTGGGTACACTGGTGTGTAGTCATGTTCTATATTAGTGTAATCTCATTTGTGTAGCTGTCTTCCATTACTGCAGAAGCTGGCAGGACCTGCAGCAGCTGCATGGCCTTTCTATGAGTTTTAAAATGTTTTTGAACAGTATTAAACATAGCAGTAAGTTATGAGTCTTTTGCCATGTATTGTAGAGCATCTCAGTGGTTTCACCACTGTTCTTCACAGTGCTAAAATATTAACCCAAATTCATGTTTTCAGAGGAAGCTATCAAGGGTCATATAGGGACATACGAAACAGAAGTACAAGTATAATTTGGATAGAGTAAGTCTTACTCTAATGCTTGTGTCAAAAACATCTTTTTTTTTTTCCAAAATAGATAGAAAAAGAAGGAGAATATTAATGGTCTTAATTTAAATAAGCATCAGGCTCTAACTGAAGAGTCCTTTCAAAACTAGTACTAGGTGATTTTTTTTCTGTGACATTTCATTGGCGTAACACAGTGCTGCAGACATTTCAGAGTGGTACTGGGACATTGCTGATTGTTTTGGTCTCTCTGCAGTTAAAGTCAACACTTCTGTTCAGGTTTTGGTGCCATAGCTATTGAGATTACTAATCACTCAGTTTTCTTGGATGAAGAAAGACAACTTAATATTCCTTTGTCTGTTTGTAATCAGTCATATGTTGAAATCCCTGCCTATTACTTGAGGGACTTACTGTACATGTAGGTATCCCCAGGCAGCATTAAACCTGAGGCAGACTGAAAATGTCTGTACAGAGCACACCAGGCAGTTGCAGAACATTCTGAAATTGTAGCATGTCTCACAGTGTATTCATTCCTTGTGAGCACAATAATATTGTCAGAGGGAGGAAAAGGTACCAGCAAGGAGCACTTTGTTAACATTTCCAGAGTGAGTAATCCAGCTTGTATTCTTGCGTTTGGAAGTAGAGTGGGCTATGGGCTACATCAATTTTGCCAGTGGGCTTTGTGTGTCCCTTAAGCCTCAAGCAGAGTTTTCATGTCTTGCCTCACTGTGCTGACATGACTGAGAGAGAAGTTCTGAGCATGCTCCTCTGCCTAGGAAAAGGAGAAGAAAAACCTGGCACTTGTAGATCTTGTGTGCTACACACCAGAGGTTGGGGTTGAATATTTCCTATCTTGGGTTGAATATTTTTTTCTGCAGTCTGGATGGTATGAAATTTCTTTTGCAACTTGAACCAGCAAAGAGCATTACATTGCTTCTATTCAAAAAAGTGAATAAATGCAAACTTTTAAGAAAATACTTACTTTTATCTTCTAGGCTACTCGACATGCAGAAATGGTGGCCATCGACCAGGTCCTTGACTGGTGCAAGCAACACAAGAGGGATTACAGGGAAGTGTTTCCACAGCTGGTGTTGTACGTAACTGTAGAGCCCTGTATCATGTGTGCAGCTGCTGTGCGCTTGATGAGTATCCTTTCAGGCCATCTCACACTGGGAAACTCTGTGTCAAACCATTACTCCTTTGGCAATGAGCCCACAAACAAAGGCTTGACAGTGTCAGAGAAAGCCATGAGGGGTGGTGTGAGGGTCTGCACCCACCTCCAGGATGAATAGCAAGAGACTCGAGTCAAAGAGAGGTGGTGCAGTTATGACAAACAAATGCTCTTAGAGATTAAAAATACATTTTAGAGATGTCTGTTAGCATGTAAAATGAGCTAAGTGTAGTTCGGTGTTCAGTTTTGAATTTTGTATCAATCAGTAAACCATATCTTTATATGCCCCTGCTTTGGGGATTCATGCTTTCCCTTTTCTGAGAAAGGCTGGATGTGCATCTTCAGCAATATATCTCACATCATTCAAAAGTAAGTTCCAATTTTATGAGGGAGGAATTGTAGCTCAAACTAATTTAGTTTGAAGAGTACAAGCACATTTTAGGAAATTTGTTGACTTCCTACATCAGGCTTCTGTACTTCCTGCTTGTTTTTCACTTAATACCTTGACTCACTCCCATAAATTCCACGGGTCGTGTATGGCTGTCGAAATGAGCGATTTGGAGGCTGTGGCTCCGTTTTGAGCATCTCGTCTGATGATATGGTGGACTCAGGAGACCCATTTGAAGTAGGCTGTAAAATGTTTCCCTTTGCTTTCCAGCTAGAGTACTGTGCCTGGCATCATTACCAAGCTTTGTGAATGTTACACATCACTTTAGGAGGACATAGATGAAAGATGATCAAAGTCAAGTAAACTTGACTTAATAAGAAAATAATGTAAAAAAAAATTAGATCCTTAAAGAAAAGAAAACTGAGGAAAACCCTGATGACAGTCTTAAATTATTTAAAAGGATGTATCAAAGGGTAAGGGAAAGAACTATGCTTGTGGAACAAGGTAAGAATTAAATGTATCTATAATATGTGTAATACTTAGAACGGTAAGTATATGCTGCAGGAAGAGTTGAGGGAAAATTATTTTAAGCTGCAGAATGTACAAACACATAATCAATAAAGATCAAATAACAGCAACCTACAAAATCACTGGGTTTTAGTTGAGCCACTGGAAATTACTGTATTTTTGTTTTCAGTCTGTGTGTTTATGAGGTAAAATGTATTAGCTTAGACTGACTTCATGTAGTTCAAATCCCAAAATAAATCTGAACTGCAACAGTAGCAGAGGAAATTCAGTTTAGCTGTCAAGACACTTTCTGGACAGTAGGGATTCTGAAAGACTGAACAGTGTCTGGGGTAATTTAGGCATCTTTGTCATGTGAGAAAGGCTGGACAAGCATTCAGTGGAGACAGGGGATAAATCTAGGTGCTTTACAGAATGATACTACCTATGTACCTACACATACATGTAGAGAGTATTTATAACATTTTATTTATTACATTATTCACAGTTGTACGTGGTCTTGCCTTATACAGTGTTACTGATTCCTGGAGTTCTTTCCCACATTTCACATTAATGATTTAATGGATGTAAAAAATAAGTAAATAAGCACTAAAGGCTCAGGGCTCAAAGAATTTCAGTCAGCAAGACAATGTTGTTTGGCACTCCAGTGTAAACATATTAGGCATCTTTCTGTCAGTGTGTCAGTGAGACTAACACCTGAATTAATTGGTGTAGTCAGTACTGTAAGAATGTTCATTTGCTAACATTGGCATGTGGTATTTATTATTTTTATACACTGAGAAGACAGGAGAAGATTCTTGATATGAATCCTTTGTTTCTGTAGGCAACTGCGGTGGAATATATAGGAGTAGCTACTTACTTTCTAACATGGGTGGAGAGTTATTTAGTGTGAGTGACATTTAGATGCTTTGTTACTAGTATTCATGGCCTGGAAAAGTATTTTGGAAGGACCAAAAAGATCTGAAAGGTGACTGTTAGGAATGAAGGATAGATATGTGGATGAGTGTTTTCTGTCAGGAATCTTATCTGCAAGTACTTAGGTGTATGTCTGTTATGTTTCTAAGTGTTTGAGGAGTATGGGAGGTTGGAAACACGTTAATAAGAAATAAATTCTAGTTTGCATAAAAATTTTACATAATTTACTAAGAAGGTTTGTTCTGCCTAATATTAAATTATTAGGAAAGTTACTTACTCTACTAAGCCTCAACATAGTATTTTTCAAATGTATTAGGTATTAAACCTGAAAAGGAGATTTTTTGACCCCTAAGTTGACAGTACAGTTGTTTAAAGTTATTCTCAAGGCATTATTGTGAAGCACGGAATACGTTATTCTCAGATGTTCTCACTAACATCATTCTGATTTGGACAGTGCTCTTCTGGCTATCGTGCTGAAGAAGCAGTGGAATTGCTAAAAGCTTTCTACAGACAAGAAAATCCCAATGGTAGGTTTTACATTAATGCATCCATTTTGATCCCAACCTAATTTAAAAGAATGTTGGCACTAGAATTACTGTAATTCATTTCTGATGATGATTCTCCTTTCCTGTTTCTTGGCAGCGCCAAAATCAAAAGTGCGGAAAAAGGATCGTCGTCGGTAGCCCTACACTGGTGGGACACAGAAACTTACTGAAAAATGATATGTGAAAGTTTCTCCAGCATGCTGCTTTTTTAAAATGTGCAGTTCAATCAAACTATGTTTCATTTTCTCTACAGAGTTTTTACTAATAGGATACTTAGGACCTGCTCCTGCGTTTCTATATTTATGATTTCTTGTTATCATGACTAAGCAAAAGAATAAATGGCTGTTTTTAGAAAGAGGAAAATTGGTGTTTCAAGTCCACTTGTTTACAGACAGATCCATTAAAATGGTGCTTTTGTACAGCACATTCTAGATTATTTTTTTTTCCTTCTGTGTGTGGAGAAGCATCTTGCTTTTCAATAGCAAATATTTGCTTAGGCAAGCAAGTAACTCTTGGAAGTCCTTTACAGTCTGTGTGTGTATATTTATTCAAAAGGCATATAAAAGAATTTTACAGTCCTTGAAGTCTTGGGAGCATTGCAAATGTTTTCTCATTTTTTTTCTACCTTAGCACAAGCCAGATTTTCAGAGGTAATTTCTGAAAGTCACATGCCTGTGTAGACAGGGACCTACCCACAATCATGTGTCTGTTTGTGTGTGCTGTTGCTTAATGATGATAAGCAAATATCACTTTGTTGCACAGCACCTTCCTAAAAAGTCGTGGAGAAACTCTCCATGACTCTAGACTGTCTACTCCTCTTGTGAATATCAATGTAAGAAATACTTTATTTTTAATAATCCACTAAGAAGTTAAATTATAATAACCAAGATGGGCAGATACAAGTGAAAACTCGAAAGTGAAGTTGGTAATAACATGAATAAAATATATTTAAGATATTTATCTTTTCGTAGTGTTGGTTGGCTTTGTCATTTCCATGTACTTTGCTTGGCCATGCAGTAATTTATAATCCAGAAGAGGGCCTTCAAGTTCCACTAATGAATTAAGAATACAAATATGGTTCAATCTTGATTGTATACCTCTTAGTGGATACTTACATGAAGGGTGAAATTGTTTGTAGTTTATTTGGCTGTTGTTCAGAGATTTGAGAAATGCCATAGCTTTTTTTGTTTTATGCAGAAGAGTGTTCAGAATTTTATAACTATAAAAAACTGGATAAAATTAAACTTTTTAGATATTTCAAAAAATACTTTCAAAAATGTTTTTAAAAAGAACATTAAAAGCATTACTTTGTCACCATTGCTCTTAATAACTTAGAATTTGTATTTTATGTATTTACTTAATGTTTACAAAGTGACATGGGAAAGAAGCATTCTTACCATAATAGCTATTTTCAGAGTTCAGAAATAATATTTCTTTGACTTAAGCCCTTTAACTGATGTCAGTAACCTATCCTATCCTACTCTCCTGACCATTACTTAAAGCCCTCTTTGAGTTTTTCCTATTCCATAAACAAAAGTTATGACTGTGTTATTAGATTTAATCTGCTTCAGAGCTCCAAGGGCTTGTGAACCAGACAGCTAAGCTGGAAAAGCTGTTTAGGAAAAGACCATTTTTAATGACTGGGATGGCTTTATTGGAAAGAAACAGGCATGCCTGTGGTTATGGTGTTTGGCTGGTGATAGAAGATGGCAATTTATCGCTGCAGATACATTCACATCTCAGATGGACCATAATTTTCTTATACCTTGAAGAAATCACTGAAGTCCAAATTAAAAACATCAGACATCTGGCTTGTCACTGATATCAGTGGCAGTAGAAATTTGGGCCTTCGTACTATTTTGAACCAGGACCTAAATCTTTCTACATCTTTTCTTTTTCAGAGGAGCTATGAACAATTTCCTTTCCCATTGCCTTCTTTTAAAGAAGGATGTTGTTATTGGAACACGTGTGATGGAAGGAGCCATGTAAATAAGTAGAAAGATTACTGGTAGTAGGACAAAACACATTTTAAAAGCTTTGTCCAATTTTTCAACCCTTAAATTGGAACAGAATTTTTTTGTCAGTGGTGACCTGTCACTTAATAAACAGTTCAAATCTTGTGCAAAACCAAAAGAGACTGAAGTGGATGAGAAAAATAAAAATTTATGTTGAGAGTGATCAAGGCTAATAAGGTGCATCTTGGAACAGAGGCATGGAAGAAAAATAGTGTAGCAAGATAAAAACTGTCATTTTATGGAAAGGTTATAAAAGATACTTCAGTTGACTGTAATGTATAAGCAAAAGAACAGTGGTCTCGTATTCAGGCGAATTTCAATGGGGGGAGGGGTTTGTTTTGGCTCGTGGTTGGTTGGTTGGGGTTGGGGTTTTTTAGCATAATTCACTTGGGGAACAAACTGCTGAAAGATTACACTGGAAGCAAAAATGCAACCTATTCACCTGAAAATCCTGCTGCGTACCCAAGTAAGAACAAATGCAGATATGCAGGTATTTTTATAAATTATACAAATCAACTCCTATGTGAACACAAGCCACTCCTCAGAGCCATGCAGCTGACTTCTTGCTCCCCCACAGGCAGTGCTCTCCTCCCTCCCTGCAAATGGCCATCCCACCATGCATGAGCCCGGAAGGCTGGTCCTGTGCCATTGCCCTCAGACGTGTGCCTCAAGCAGGTGTCCCAGTCTGCTGTGCCACAGCTCTTCCTAACCATGACTTTTGAGCTTGTCAGCATGTTTTAGAGTCAGGTTTGCAAACTTGAGATATCCACAAGAAATTACAGAGATCCTGGGTAGAAGGTTCCAAGTTCAGACTCAAAGAAACCTCTCCATGAGTAAGCTCAATGCAGGGGCTGGAAAAAGGCAAGAGGAAGCCATGACAATTATAATCTGATGAGCTGGCTGGTTTGAGTGCTCTACTTCAAAAAACGAGCTTAGGAAGAAAGAGAATTAGAGAATGCAGAAAGAATGTTAGGAAAAGAATTGAAGCGTTCTTGGAAGCTTATTCAATGAGAAGATGCTTGCTCATGGCTACAGAACCATAGGTTTGGTTTGTAACTGCTGCTGCCAGGTGAAATCCTGCAGCAAACTGAGTTGCACATCCTGGAAAAATATTGCTGTCTGTTTGCTGGGGACCTGGTGTCAGGCTTTGGCTCTAGCTTTGGAGGAGTGTCAAGAGCAGCAACTTTAATTGTTACTGACATCTGGAAAACTCGAGCAGCAGCTTATAAATAGTGCTTTTCATTTTCACAGTGCTTTTACTTATTTTCATCTATTTGTTTCTAGGTTGCCACATAGCAGGCCTCAAGGGCAGCAGTAAATATATTCAGCTGGTTTATTTAAAGAAGTTTAAATGCTTCATCATTTTCCCCTTGCTGCTTGATAAATAAACGTTTGGGCTTCAGGGTTACATTTACCTTGGACTGCATTTTTGCCAGTTCATCACAGGTAAACATGATTTTATTTCAGCCTTTGGTTTCCTTGTCAATAGTCTGACATCAAAATATATTGAACCAGCTAGGAGGGCAGGAAGCAAAACAACACAGCTTTGTCTCTGCTAAACCGATTACAATTGACAATCCAAGGCTATAATAAATATGTCTTGTGACTTGCACACTAGAGGAGAGCCTGAATTTAAATTATAGCTTTGGGTTTTGAAATGCTCACTGATCCATTCCATTCCCATTAAGAGCGCCTTCCGCTCTGCAAAATTAAGTGATATCTTTACATGACAGTTTAATTTAATTAATTTGTTTTTTGATACATGCATTTATGGAGTTTCTCCATTAAGCATTTGTAATGTCTGTAGGTCCTATGCATTAATGTAAATGCGCCATGGCCCATAATTACCTTTGGCAGGCTTAGGGCACTGATAAAGAGATTATATTTTTTAAAACTAAAGTCTTCAAACTTCCTCGGTGCTTGGCAGGAAATCTATTTCTGTGTTTTATTTGGAGCAAGGCTGTGGAGCCTGCAGCCAACAACTCCAGTGTAGGCAGTAACTGTTACATTTTAGAAGAAAATACATTTGAGGCTAAATGAGAGAAAGGGAGAGGACGACAATTAGTGCAAGAGTACTAGAAGCAGCTGGTTGTGTGTTTTGCCTTGTGGCTCCCTATAGATACTCTTATCATTAAAGTGCATCAAGAAATGAGGTATTTTCTATGAAACTACTTCACAAAACATGGATCTTTGTCTTTTTAAGAGGCTGCTCCGAAGTGAGTTTATCTTCCTTTTTCACAATAGCTCTGCACTAGCCAAGAATACTGGATTCTCCCTTTGCCTCCTCCTCACTCCTTTCTAAAAATGAACTTTTCAGGAAAACATGGAATTCAGAGAAGTTTGAAGGAGAGCAGATGGCCAACAGTGATCCAATAGGATGTAAAACTTCAGTTAGGTAGTTGCTTGGCAGGCAAGTACAAGTGAGCCTGTGATGTTTCCATAGTGATGTTTTCACATGGTGCCTTCCTTTTGTCTTTTAAAAATCTAAGTGATTTTAAAAAAAAGAAACAGGGGGCGTGGAGGTAGAGGGGGGTGGGGGATAAAATAAAATGAAGGGCTCTGCCAGGGCAGAGACTTGGGCTCATCTCTGATTTGTGCCTGAGCAGTGATGCACTGTCCTCAGCGGCAGTGGCACACACAAGGCTCAGTTGCTGTGGTGCTGATGTGTGCTGTCCTGCTGGATAAAGCAGGGACAGCTTCTGAAATTATGACTGAGATTGTAGGGGTCTGGAGGGACACAGATTTTACTGGTGTCAGGATTTCACATTCCACCTGTGGGGGAAGGTTTGCCATGGCACTTCTGTAACCACTTCTCTTTCTCTGCATGCAAGGAGGCACTTCAATAAGAATTAACACTTCCCGTGACTTTGATTCCTACTTTCTCCTGTCAAGCCTTAGAGGAAGCCATCACAGCTGCATTAGTTTGGGAGGATATAAACAGCCATTATCTGTGCAGCCACATTACACAAGAGAACCAAGGTTTGTAGGGAGGGGCAGCATATTTTATTAGGCCAAATGACAGTCAGAAGAAAACAGGCAAGATTTTTAACATCCAGCCATAGGGACACAGAGTTCAAAAGCTTACCAGCTTTTTCCACACACTTTAAGTAAAATGAAAACAAGTAACTATGTTCAATCTCCCTGCAAAACCTGCTTTTCTTGAAAGAAAAAAATAGGACAATTTGATTATTAGCTAGTTTGAGCAGGAAAGTTTTGTTAGGAGACTGGATTCATGGTAAACTCTATTTCTAACTCTCCAGCAGAACCCTCCACTGCCTCTGCACAGATGTGTCAGCACTTGTGCCAGCACTCTGTGAGGATCCAACACAATTTTCCCTTCTCAAATTTTTTCCTTTCTCATTCAGCAAGGTGCTGAATGCAGCAGCTCATTCACTGAGCCAGACTCTTCTGAGGAGAAGCAAGTTCCTAGCAGGAATGCTGTGGGACAGGGGGAGAGTGGTTCACATTACCTGTGGTTTATGAATCCCAGTATTAACTGTCCTGGATGCTGTGGTACAAGCAAATGAATTCAGTTTATCCGGTGAACAAAGTTACCTGGCTGCCCTTCTGTGATCTGCCTCACCTGTGTATTCAGAGCTGTTTGGCAAGCGAGCCCACTGTTCCTGTATTGACCAGCCTGTTATTACCTGGCCCTGCAGACAGAAAATAAGTCCTTTCTAAAGAAACTGATTTTCTTGCCCTCTGCAACCTCTTTCCAGTCATTCTGTGCAGTCCTTGCACTGGCAGCAGCCTGAATGAATCATACAAAACTGTACCTGTTTAGTGCACTTTTAAATATTTCAGTGTCAGGGTAGTCCATAAGGATGCTTGAGCTACCAGTGATAAGGGGGAGGGCTGAAGGCTCTCAGCCATGGTAGCCACAAAAACTTGATTACTTACAAAGTAGAACACTTCGGAAGCATTTCCACTGCACGGGAAATCTGACAACTTTGGTGTGGGCAACTGCAGCTCAGGGAGAGTCAACCTATGGATTGACCTATAGATGCAGAGAGTCCTTGCAGTGCTGCTGTGCCACAGAGGACAGGTAGGAAATGACATTGCAGTGGGTTGGATGGAGCTGGGCAAAGTGGGACCGCTCAGACTCTCGCCCATCTTTACCTTCACCCTGTGCCGTGGCTGTTTCCTCAGCACTCACTCACTTCAGCACATTGTACTGGGAGTTTATCTGCTCGTTCCTGCGAGCCTTTGATCTGCCTTTATACTCTGCGACAGAGCTACAGAGTGCTCCCATTTGGAGCCACCTGCCTGCTCATTTCAGCTTTCAGACCACCCTCGGGCAGTGCTGCTCAGCAGCCATCAGCACTTGCCTGTGTGCCGAGGCTGCAGTTCCAGACCTAACTCCAAGATACCTCTGTGCCTGGTCCTGTGAGGAGCTTAACTCGGCTGTACCGCGGAGAAGGTGTCCCTGTTGTTCTCCTCTGGTATATTTTCATTTTGTGCCCATGTCTCTCTCCTGCTGCCCCCTGAAAAGCAGCCAGGAGCTGCTCTGCATCGCAGTGGTGAGGAGCTTCTTCCCTCCTGCCTTTCTGCTGCTCCAGCTAGAACAATGCCAGCTACCAAGAAGGAATAACCCACAAGGAGCCTAATGAAACAGCAATCTGGCATTAAGATGTGTATATAGTTGCCATTTGTTAAATTGACAGATGACATTTGGAACATGCAGCCCCTATTCATTTTTTGAAGCTAAATACTCTCTTGAAGTAAAGTCATTGCCATTAGTGTTAAACCTGATTTGCAGCCCAGACAGGGCCAGCTGTGCTTTTACACATTTCTGGGCACCAGGTCAGATTCCTAGCCGCTGTAAGATTTTTTTTTGCATTGAACTGGACAATTCATGAACAGGATACCCCAAATTACCTCGAGCTCTACCTTTATTTTTCCCTTCCTACCTTTTCATGTAGAATCCCTTATACAAGGGGAAAAAACAGGGTTTTGAGAAACAGATTTTTATCAACTAAAATTTCATCATCTGCTACCTAGTCCCACTCGTCTACATTTTTATGTGCCTATTATAACAAGGTGCCAAAGAGAAGTTCCAAACACCTTCAGCAGTAGTTCAAAATTTATTCTTAAGCAACAAAACCTCAGCTTTCTTAGAGACAAATACCTCAGACATTTTATTTTAGGAACAGTAAAGAGTGTGAAGGACTCAGCTCATCCAATTCAAAAACATAGAAATCATGGTAAAGATGCAGTATTCCTTTACACCTTCAAATTGCTGTCAACACTTTCATGATGACTTCCATTTCCAACTCCAGAAATACTCAGAAGAAATAGGTGCCCAAACTTCATCAAAGTTGTACTTTTAGACAAGATCTTGGCTGTTACCTCATATGCTGCTTCATCAGTTTTATTGATAAAGGCCCAGAGAAGTCATCTGACTTTCTTATTTAATGTCTTTTCAATGTCGTTCCATTTTAACACAAGGATATCATTCCACTACTACCACTTCAACTTATTTTTGCACATAAAAGAGCAAAAATTAAGCCTTCCAATATGCAGAAAAGCTGGTAATTAGGTGGCTACTGTTGGCTGAAGGGAGCGAAGCACCTTCCGTGGGCGTATGCCAGGCGGAAGAGTGTAGAAGATAGCAGAGCTTCACCTCACGTACTTCCAATAACTGACCCATGGCTGGGTAAAGGTAAAGTCTCTTGACAGGTGCTTTCTCCAGCAGCTAAGGCAAGAGAAGATGAGAGCCTAGCCAGCAACCTTCTCACTCTGATTTGCCAGGAGGCACAGATTTCCCAGGAGTCACAGCCACACAGGAGCCACAAGAGGAGCCAGAGCCTGCAGAATATTTGAGTCACAGGAATGTTTTCTTTCTTTAAGTTAAAAAAAAATCTTAAATGATTTACATATGAATTGCTTCTAATGAGGACACACAAGATCAGTTTTCCAGCAGACTTTCAACGAGGCCAAAATTAAGGATACAATTACATGGCAGAATACTAGACTGAGATCTTCATGGTTTTTATGTCAACAGTGAAGTCAGCCACTGCTGGTGGGTGGGAAAGAGCTCTCTTTAGGGGTGTTGAGCTGGTTGATTTTCTGATTACTTCAGAGAATTTTAAAAATAGCAAATTATAATAACAGGCCTATAAGACTCTCTAGCAGCTTTCTGATTAATGTCAACCTCAAGTTATATGCTGAATTCTTGTCCGTAAGGTATGCTGCTCAGACATTTTCTAGATGCTGTTTTAACCTATGTCTTCTGAGTCATATTAGTCAGAAGAATTGGTTATTTAATTATTGCAAATGGTGCATTGGTGAGTTATTTCCTAGGAGAGAGAGTTAAAAAACCCAACACTGTAATTAATGCTGAAATGGAACCCTTTTTTTTTGGCCTTTCAAAAATTTTTCCATATGACAAAAGCCAAGTGAGACTGGGAGAGTACAGAAAATTCTATTAGAAAGTCCTCTTCACCTAGAGCTTTCCCAGAGACCAGAGGTTTTATGACTCCTTTTTATTTCTTTCTCTGCTTTGGGACTATAAAACTCTTCCCTAATTTTCTGCAGAATTACAGGTATGTCCAATTTACTTCAGAGACCTTGAGTCTGTTCAGCTGTACAAATGACTCAGACTTGTTAAGGAATTTTAGAACTCAAGAGAGATGTCTTTAAGGTCCACAGTGTTTGTAGCTTGTAGAACAGATGACCATCACAGCAATCATATAACAACCTGTGCTTGCTTTCCTTCCTGAATTGTACAGCCAGCAGTTCACAGACCTTCCTCATGGCTCTTATTTTCTGTTTTTCCACTATTCTCTCAGCAAAGGATTCACCACTTTTAATTCCTATAGAATTGGAACTATGATCTGAGCCCAAATAAGCAAGAGACCCTCACTCTATTGCTTCTTCATAACCTTGTAGCTTGAAAATTTAGAACAGAAACATTTAGGACCTGAGCAGATTAAACAAAAAACAACAAAAAAACCTCCAAAAAACCCAAACCAAACCAAAACAAACCCTAATAACAAACAAAAAAAAAATCAGCAGTTAAAGGGATTCTCAGTAGGGTTCAGATACTCTCCCAATCTGAAATAAGAAGCCTGGAAAGGTTTTGAAGTGCTATTAAGTCCAAAAGCACCATGAGGTGGTAAGCACAGCAAGTTCTGTGACCCACCCCTCCAACCTTCCTTCTATACCATCATCTTCCAACTCCACTCTGCATCTTCTGGGTGCTTTGGGCCATCCACACTCTACAGATGAAGAGCAGGCCTTGCTGCCCCTCTTGGTGGGGGGGATATGTTCTCCTGAGATATGTTCTGACCATGCCTGGCTGATCCAGACAATCCCAGACACACTGAGCTGAACTGGAAGGTGTGCCTGGGCTTCTCCCTCCAAAGCTCTCCAGGGCACTGCCTGCAGCTGTGCAGTGCAGTGCAGGTGGCACACGGAGTTTGAATAGGAATCAACTCCAGACCCCCCCTACAGACACCTGTGTATGAGGACTCAGCAACGTGCCTGAACTGGGCTACCACTGCCTAAACCCTTTTTAGTTACTGCTCTTCAGTTTCATGCAACCCACAAAATATCAAATTGATGCTTCTTTTTGGCCTGTAGAGTGTATTTGTCTTCTGTCTGGCAAAACAAAAAGATCAGAAATAGAAGTGAATAGGAAAAAATGACAGAATGGAAAAATTCAAATAAATGCAAGAGATAGGGCAAGTCAGAGTGCCACAATGCAAAATGCTAATATGCAACATCACTGAAGCCTTGTTCCTGTGAAATGTGTAGGACACACATGGGAGCCTGCTTTACTCGCAAGGAAAGAAAACAGTTCTATTTTCAATACATTGATTTTCTAACTTCCTTTTGCTGAAAATGTAATATTTTTTAATTAATTACATTGGGAAAAGGCAAGAGAAATGGGAGCAGTGGATTTGGAGGAAAAATTAATTCCATTTGGAAAAAATGAACTGTGCACCTACAGAAACATGGTGGATACCATGGTTTCTGCTCTTTGGATTTTTCTGCAGGCTGAAGGAGAATAAATGGGCTAAACTGGTTCTTCCCTTTCAAACTGGTTGCATCGGAAGATCTGTACCCTTTATCCTATAAAGTACAGAGCAAGACACAAGGAGATGTAAACATAATGATCCACACAATCTACATGTGCCAAGGTTTTTACTTGATCTTTAAAACATGCTGCATTTGGAAGATTTGAAGCCTGGCTTGCCAAAGCTTGGGATTGGACTGGAGGCAATATTTCTGCTGTGGCAGAACTAGCTGTTCAAAACTGTCCAGTAAGCTCTGCTCTCCACCACTTCCAGCCACTATCTAGAAACTGGTGAGCTGATGCCTGTGTTGGGAAAGTGGCTTCACTACTCCAGGTGGACGCATAGTGGCAAACCCCACCAGCTATAAAAATCTCTCTACCCACCTTTCCCTTCTCTCTCTCCCTAGAAGTCCTGCTGGGTCAATGTATCCCACTGGAGTTAGGCATATTTCTTTGGTTGCATCCCCCAGCTCCCTCCAGTGAGTGTCCAGCAGCCAGGCTGGGCTTTGGTGGTCCCACTGTGTTTGCTCTGCTCTGCACACACTGGCTCAGAGCCTCAAAGATTCTGACCACCACACACGTGTTTAAAGAGCAATTCAGACTTGTGCTTGTCTGATGTAGCACACATACCTTTTGTTTCCAGTGTTCATATTTTCAGTGTGTCCTACCTGGCCACAGTTTTCAGATCAGGCTGTTCCTGTGTTGCAGTATAATAAGCGAAGGCAGATGATCCAGTCCTCAGTGGTTTTGCCTGGAGAGATATAAATCACATTGTTGGTATTATTTCTTCACATGTTCTGTCATTTGCTGAACAATTAAGTGAGTGCTACTGAAGGATTAATAAGTGAGCCAAGGGTACAGAACATAATACAACTTCACAGGAGGAGATGACAATGCAATTTTTTAATACTGTATTATTATTTGATGCAAAACTGGCTGATGCAAAAATCAATTCCAAATTTTGTTTTCCTCTTTGATCCTTTTAAACTAATGAAAAAAATGGAGGGGAAGTTACCTACACCTTCAGTCCTTTTAAACTTAGAACAAAAATTTTAAAAAGTGGGAAAGATACCAACAGCCCATAGACAACCTCTAAATAATTTGTTACAGACTGATGGTAAGTGGCACTCTCACAAACTCATATTCATATTAAAAAACCTCATATGTGTACATTATAGAGGCTATCAATTTTCACAGCTGCAAGTAAAATAAATGTCATGACTGTACATCTACTTTACTATGCATTACATCTTATCTTGAGAAAATGGCATTGTTATTCCATGCTCTATACCTCATAAAGTTATCACAAACAAACTGTACACTTCAGCAATATCAAAATCTAAATACCTACATCCAAAACATGCACAATTACAAAAAAGTGTACTATAAACTATATATAAATTAATGAAAACCATTTGTTTTAGGTCTTTTCTCAGTGTAATTCTATTTATTGTGTTTTGGCAAGTAAATTAATAGATTCCTCCACACAAAATTGCACTTCTTTCAATAAAAATGAGTCTCTGGGGTGTGATTTTGGATGGTATGTTTATAATCTAGGGCAACTCAACATTAAGACCACTGGAACCCAGAGTGGGTAAAAAACAATCAGACAGTTCAAAGGTTCTCACTTTTGGCTCTCTTTTCAGTAAGTGCATGAGGGTCAAACGGTGCTGGTCCTTCCCAGGGTGGCACCACAAGGAGCCCAACTCTGCAGCAAGCACTGGCTCTGGCAGCCACTGCTTGATGGAACCAAGCAAACATCTGTGTGACATTTTGTGGGTGACACAGGTTGAGTGCACCCCCAGCGAGTTTGCCAATGACACAAAGCTCTGCAGTGCACTTGACACATGGAGGGAAGGGATGGCATCCACAGGGACCTGGGCAGGCTTGAGAGGTGGGACTGCGTGAACCTCATGAAATTCAACAAGGCCAAGTGAAAGGTCCTGCACCTGGGTCAGGGCAATCCCAACAGACACAGATTGGGCAGAGAATGGATTGAGAGGTGCCCTGAGGAGAAGGACTTGGGGGTGTTGCTGGAGGTGTTCAACATGACCCAGCAGTGTGAACTTGCAGCCCAGAAAGCCAGCCTTGAGCTGAGCTGCACCAAAACCAGCGTGGTCAGCAAGGTGAGGGAAGGGATTCTGCCCCTCTGCTCTGGTGAGACGACACCTGGGCCTCCCAGCATAAGAAGGACATGCCACCTTTTGGAGCAAGTCCCGAGGAGAGTCACAAAGAGGAGAGCCATCAGAGAGCTGGGCATCTCTCCTGTGAAAACAGGATGAGAAGCTGAAATTGTTCAGCCTAGAGAAGAAAGAAAGGCTCTGGGGAGAGTTTACAGCAGCTTTCCAGTATCTAAAGGGAGGTACACAACAGCTGGAGAGTGACTTTTTGCAAGGGCATGTAGTGACAAGACAACAGAGAATAGCTCAGGGTAGGTTTAGGTCAGATATTAGGAAGAAATTCTGTACTATGAGTTTGGTGAAGTACTGGAACATGTTGTCCAGAGAAATTGTGGACATCCCACCCCAGGCTGGATGGGCCTCTGAGCAACCTGGTCTAGTGAAAGGTGTCCCTGCCCATGGCAGGAGGTCAGAACTAGAATATCTTTAAAGGTGCCTTGCAACCCAAACCATTCTATAATCCTATGAAATCACTGTTCTCTCCTGGCAGAGAGTGTTGCTCCCTTTATCTATGGAATATGCTCGGCTCCTGCTAGCACAATTGCACTGCAGGAAAATCCTGTTCCAAATAATTTAGTCTTTATTTCCTCAGAAGAAAAAATTAAAAAGCTAGAAGATAAAGGCTAATGAAATACTGGTATGGGAATTATTTTACAGGAATAAAATACTTGCCATGTTTCTAAGGGCACAATATCATACACAGGTCCACAGAGAGTCCTTCACAGCAAAATTTCCTGAGGACCTTCTATGTGTTCACATAACTTTATAGTGAGGAAGATACTGGTCCATCATTGCATCCCATCACAATAAGAAGGCAGGGTACAAGTTAATAGAAAGGACAAGACACAGCATCTGCATCTGGGGGAAGCAGACAAGCAGAGAAAACAAATAAGTGCCTCTTGTTTCCATGTTAAGATTACATGCAAAATGAATTTTGAACCTGAAGTTGAAACTATTACATATTCCATCTCTGTGGTCCCACTGTTTGTCTAGTTTACAAAGCTCCTTCTCACATATTTGCAATGTTTCTCGTTTGGCTGCATTTTGAATTAGTATCTTCATATATAAATAAGCTAAATTAGGATATGCCTTATCATGTAGCTGGCACAGTGAACTGGAGAATAAGCATGCTTGCCAAGTAGTACCAGGAGCATGGATCAGGCTCCTGGCAACACGGAGACTTTGGCTATTCATTGTGATGACACCTAAGAAAGGAATGATGTAATACAGAGCTTGAGGATTTCATGCGTTGCCTCTGCCACCATCCCTCTCAGACAGGGTGAGAGATACTCAGTGTCTTCATTTGCTCCTCTAAATTACAGCACAGTCAGTGACACATCATCTGAGGGGTTTGAGGCTAAACTCTTGTAAACCAGTTTTGATTCCATCCATCATGTCTCTCATTAAGTGTAAAGTCCCTCCAGGGAAAGGCAGCTGATTAAACAGATTCCTCAGTGACATAATGAATTTACAAAGCCCTCTGGTTTTGCTGGGGAAGTTTTGGGAAAAAAAATATCTTCAGCCACCGAGGGCAAAGTCCACTGAGAGGGAGCATCACTTCATTTCCTCTGCCTTGGGGCCTGAGAAACATTCTCCACCCAGCCTGGGGGCTGAGAAGAGATCATTATTAAGCATTGGAAAGGAGGAGAAGGGGCAGGGACATGGCCATCCATCCGTCCATCCCTCCAGCACAGCACACCCCTGTCCTCACATTGAAGGGTGGGGGTCACAGCCTCCTCGCTTTCCTTGGCAGCCCAGCTCTGCCACCTTTCTTCCAGCAAAGCTCTCCAAGGAAAGCTCTGCTCACAGAGAGGTATTGCCTCTCGGCACAGGAAAGAAGGATGAGGCTTTTTCCAGCATTCAGATCCTGTTTTTAGTGTGACTCAGCTCTGCAGAGTCCATAAGGAAGACATGGGTTGTGCTTTATTAGCACTTAGGTTAATGTTTGGAAATAACAAGACTGATGGTTTTATCTGTTTAATCATTTGGTGCTGCCAAGAGCGGCCATAAGCACAGCCCAATAGTGCATGAAGGGAGTATAGCCTGACATTAGTTTCCCACCACTAAAATCCAAACATTAGCACACAAGTTGTGTAGCAGGCTGGCAGGGGCAGGCAGCCAGATCACTGCTATTGGAGCGACTCAATGATTGTAATTTTTCTTCATGGAGATTTTGAACCTCCTTGCAATGGAAGGAAATAGGGACAGATGAGGCGGGCTAATTTTGAAGTTTAGCAGTTCATTTGTGTTTGCCCAGCTTTCCTATGCCCTCAACTGAACTAGGCTACAGAGCTAAGGACTGAAAGGCTTCTCTAGATTTCCCCAATGTTATTTCATGTGCTTTTCAGTGCTCCCTCTCTTTTTTTCTTAACTCTCCTCAGGTACACTCTTCAGCAAGCAGTAGCTGCAAGGCAGATTCACCACATGTAACCAGGCAGTGCTACTGAACTGCCACATGCAGCCAGCAGCAGCTGTAGCCATTCATCACTGAAAAGCAATCGGATGGCTGGATCGTGCGGTCAGCTGGCACCCAGACAACACTGCATGTGGCAGATACCATCAGTGCAGAGAGCAGAAGAGAAAACAGGAGTCAACAGACACAGGGATGCTTTCTTAACAGAGGATAGCTACCTCAGCTAGTGTTTATCACCATTTATCACTAAATAAGTGCAGCTGTTAGACCCACTGATCCTTTGAAACATATGTGGAGCAGAGTTTGGTGAATTTTGGCAGTTATTTAGAACACCTCTCCTTCTGTACACAAAATCAAGGGGGAGAAAAGCCACTGACGTAATCACAGCAGAGTTGTGCTCCAAGTAAAGCTTCCTTGGACGTGCAAACACACGCCTCACCCACTCCTGGGAAGGTGTGTGGCTGTACACCCCATGGTCCTGCTGCCCAACACTTCCAGCCAGCAAAGGCTGCACTGCTGGAAGAGCACTGCAGAGCTTAGAGCTGGCCACGTAAAGTGCTTTTTGGAAAAGCTCCTTAGAAGCCACACAGGTGGGTTGTCATGTAGGGGACTGGCTAAAAGAGACAGAGAGTCTGCAGGGCTGGCAGACCTCAGAGACCTGAGACTTTTAAAGTTTCCACAATTGCCATGCATCTGATTTTTTTCTCCTGTTTCTATTCTGTTGGCATTTACTCTTTCCAGTAAAAAAAAAAAAAAAAAAGGACAGTAGCAGACCATGCCCTTGACCACCTCATATGTCTGAAGATGCTGTCAGGAGCTGCCCATGGCTTTAGGATGTCAGATCAACACTTTAAATCCTTTTTCCTCTGCCAGAGCTATGCTGTTTGCTAGCACAAAAATAAGCAGAGCCTGAGCTCTGCCTACTCTCCCTGCTTTTCCTCAAATACGCACCAGAAAAATAGCTGGAGCACAACTCCCACACACTGTTCAAGATCCAGACTCTAGCAGTCCTAAAACAAGCTTTTTCCTGTCCCAAGCCTATGCTAGAACTAGTCAAAATTTAACACTTGCAAGAGCGTAACATTTTTAGAGCAGAGGACGTAAGGGTGGGAAATCCAAATAAGCCTGAACACACCCAAAACATGCTGCCACTTCCATAACTGGCAGAATCCCACAATACTAAGCTAAATTAAAAATAGAATAGTCTTATCACCTCCTCTTTAGCCCTAACCTCAAGGCCACCTCTGCTCCACAACTAAAAGTTTCCCTCCAGGTTCACATTTTCAGCCTTGCCATCTTAATGAGAAACTTCTGCCAGCTGGATCCAGCTCCCAAAGCACAATCTGTAATGAGGACAGGCACCTGGGGACCTACCTGCCTCTCTCAGGAGAAGAATCTGGTTTGTCTTTCCAATCCCCCGCACTGCAGAGTCCTTTGAGGCTGTGATAAGGGAATGCCAGACCACCTGGCAGCAAGAGCAGATGAAAAGGGAGGGGACTGATGAAGCTGAGATGTGGGTGGTAGCCAGGTTGGAGGAAAGGGTTGGAATAAGAGAATTGTTTATCAGAAAGGATGTCTGAAATTACCAAGTTCAGCTGTCCACTGCCAAGTCCACCACTTAACCAGGTCCCCAAGTGTCACATCTACATGTCTTTTAAATACCTCTAGAGATGGGGACTCAATCTCTTCCCTGAACAGCCTGTTTCAATGCTTAACAAACCTTTTAGTGAAGATTTTTTTTCCCCTAATATCTAATCTAAACCTCTCCTAGTGCTATTTGAAGCCATTTCCCCTCATCATATCTCTTGTTACATGGGAGAAGAGATTGACCCCTGCCTGGCTGCAACCTCCTCTCACATAGTTGTAGGGAGTGATAAGGTCTCCCCTGAGCCTCCTTTTCTCCAGACTAAACACTCCCAGCTCCCTCAGGAACTCCTCATAGGACTTGTGCTTCACCAGCCCTGTTGCCCTTTCCTGGACATGCTTCAGGCCCTCAATGTCCTTCCTGTAGTGAGGGGCCCAGAACTGGACATAGCCCTCGAGGTGCAGCCTCACCAGTGCCGAGTACAGGGGGACAATCCCTGCCCTGCTTCTGCTGGCCACACCATTGCTGATCCAGGCCAGGATGCCATCGGCCTTCTTGGCCACTTGGGCACAGCTGGCTCATGTTCAGCTGCTGCTGACCAGCAACCACAGGTCCTTTTCTGCCAGGCCACTTCCCAGCAACTGTTCCCCAGCCTGTGGCACTGCCTGGGGTTGTTGTGACCCAAGGGCAGGACCCGGCCCCTGGCCTTATTGAACCCCAAACCACCGGCCTTGGCCCACCGTTTCAGCCTGTCCGCATTCCTCTGCAGAGGCTTCCTGCCCTCCAGAAGATCAACAGTCCCACCCAACCTGATGTCTCAATCCCCTTATCCAGATCATCAATGTACACACTAAACTGTCCCCAACCCTGATCCCTGGAGAACACCACAAGTGACAGGTTGCCAGCTGGGTGCAGCACCATTCACCACCACTGCCTGGGCCCTGCCACCCAGCCAGCTTCTTATCCAGTGAACAGTGGACCAGTTCAAGGCATGAGCAGCCAGTTTCTCCAGGAGAATGCTGTGGGAAATGGTGTCTAAAGATTTACTAAAGTCTGGGTAGACTATATTCACAGCTTTCCCCTCATCCACTAAGTGGGGTCACCTTACTGTAAACTTAATTCAGGTTGGCCAAGCAGGACCCACCTTTCATAAAGCCATCCTGGCTGGGCCTGATTTCCCAGTTGTCCTGTATGTACCCTGTGATGGCACTCATGGTGATCTGCCCTATAACCTTCTCTAGGACCAAGTTCAGACTTTCAGGCCTGTAGCTCCCCGGATCTTCCTTCCTTCCATTCTTGTTCAAGGGTTTCACATTTGGTAACAGGGACCTCCTAAGTTAGCCAGGAATGCTGGTGAATGATGGGAAGTGGATTGGTGAGCACTTCTACCAGCTCCCTCAGTGTCCTTGGGTGGATCCCATCCAGCCCTATAAACCTGTGTGTACCCAAATTGTGTCGCAGGTCACTGACCAATTCCTCTTAGATCATGGGAGCTTCCATCTGTCCCCATCCTTGTCTTCCAGGTCAAGGCACTGGGTACCCCAACAACCACTGGTTGTATTAAAGACTAAGGCAAAGAAGGCATTAAGTACCTCAGTCTTCTCCTCATCCTTTGTCACTTCCCCCACATCTAATAAAGGATGGAGATACTCCTTAGCTCTCCTGTTGCTGATGAGGTATTTATAAAAACATTTTTTATTATCTTTTACTGCAATAGCTAGATTAAATTCTAGTTGGGCTTTGGTCTTTCTAATTTTCTCCCTGCATAATCTCACAACATCTTTGCAGTCCTCCTGAGTTGTCTGCCTCTTCTTCCAAAGGTCATAAATGCTCTGTTCATCCGCAAATTCTATCCAAAGCTCTCTGTTCAGCCAAGCTGGTCTTCTCCATCAACTCATCTTTCAGCATGTTGGGACAGCCTACCCCCATGCCTTTAGGATTCCCTTCTTGAAGAATGCCCAGCCTTCCTGGACCCCTTTGCCCTTCAGGACTAACTACCATGGGACTCTATCAACCAGTCTCCTAGACAGGTCAAAGTCTGCCTGTCAAAAAACCCAGTGCCTTGTTGGCCTTTACACTGATTTTTATCCATAAACAGTCAACCTTATTGTCACCATCAGTAGCTTCAGAAAATCAAAACGCTCCGTAACATACAGGGGTACCCCACTGTCTCTTCTTCCTTGCCTATTCATTCTGATCTGTGTCCTCATATATGAGAGTCCAGTTTGCTCCCAAGCCTGAGAAGAAGGTGTAGGGTGCTGGTGTCCATTTGGCAAGACTACTTTCTTTTTAATAGTTTTGTTTCTTCCTTATACCTTTGGGGTTTTTTCTCCTCTCTCACTTGCTGCATTTAAGTCACAGCTTGTTGGGAAGGGAAGGCTTCAGTTTCTCACGAAGTAGAGACTGTTCAGTCAAAGCCCAACTTTAAAAATACATTTTCTAAATATGCACTATTCACTGTTGTCCTCAGTGATTTGATTGGCAGAAATAAGAACTGCAAAAGCAGATCTTGTCAGTCATTCCTAAGCCTTCCTTAAAATGGAAACAATCACCTGCCATTTCAACCATTTTTTGCAAGGGACACAGTAGGCTTAATAAAATGCACACACCTGCAGTATCAACTTCTTTTTATTTTCTGGTAAAATTTTTTTTCTGGGGATTGCAGATGTGCATGGGCAAGATAAGAGACCCTTCCCTGTGACAATGGAAAACCCATCCTGGCCTATATTCCATCATTTTCTGGAAATGCTCTGCATATATAAACACTGGCTCTGAGTGTGTCTCCCATGAGATCCAAAGGATGAGGGTGACACAACCCCTATGTCGTGCAACACCTGCTCATTTCAGACACATCTTTCAGAAGTGATGAATATCCCTGGCACTGTCTGTGCTCTGAGAGACACAGAGGCACTCAGCAACTTTAAAAGAAGACCAAGGAGGCCTGATACTGAGGTCACAAATTATGTTCAGAGAATGGTTCCAGAGCAGTCAAAACATTTATTTTTTTTTTTCATTAAAAGGCCTCCTAAGGAAGAATTAAACTGGTAGTGCTCTATGGTAAATTTAGCTACAGTGTTTCTGGGACAAGGTGTCCATGGAACAAGCATCCCTCATTTATCACCAGAACATCTCAATTCTGACCTGAAACACAAATTTGGTGCCACGTGTAGCAATGTGTTTGTGGTCTGTTGCAAATGCCAGCCAGCAAGGGAATGTGTTGGTTTAAGGAACACAAGTAAAAAGCACAGCTTTTAAAAGTTCAGCTTCATTTTCCTTTGCTGGGAAAGGAAATAATTATTCTATTTATTTTGCTTCCAAGATGGGAATAGTAAATGCAGTTCTCACCTCACCGAGAGGAAAAAAAAATAACACCCAATATGGTTAAGGTGCACCCCCTTTTACAGAGCAATGTGACAACCTTGCAACTTGAACACAATTTTTTTTCTTCAGCTGCTGCCTTTTGGATTTTTTCTCTTTAATGTGGTTTATTATTGAGAGATGTCTCATGCATGAGCATCTTGGATTGTTTCCTACAACACAGCAGAGCTCTTAAATAAAAGGAATGGGTAGGGCAGAAGTAAAGCTTATTTCAAACATAGCTTTAGAAGAGCTGATTTTGCTGCCATGTGGAGGGAGGCAAATATTTGGCCATGGAGGAAGAACATCTTAAAATGAGTTGTGCTCCAGGAGTGAGCAGATCAGTCCTTCCTAGAAGCCTGTGGTAATTCATTTCTTGGACGATGTAAGCTGTGATTCCACTGAGGCTGCTGCTTTCGTTTGTTTTCTTTTGCAGTGAAAATGCTGCAGATGAAATCACCTTTCCCAAAGCTCAGAAGCACCTTCAGGGCCCAGGTGAGTATTTTGATATTTGTGTCCCGAGATGAAGGGCAGGGCTTTGGGAGAAAAACTGGAGCACAGCAGATGTTCAGACCAGGAACGAACACCACACTGCTCCTTTTTTACCCACTGTGTGACCCTTTTAGGGACACCTTTGTTTTTCAGCTACTGGATGCTATGACACAAATTTCCGTATGTATAGTGTTGCTCCCCATGACCAAAAGCCCTGCAAAAGAGGAGCCATTTGGGACAACTCCTGCACAAGTTTGCCCCCACCCCTCCCCAGCTCCAGTGACAGCAACCTGTGTCCTCACACTACTTCTTGGCCTCAGCTCCCTCACAGTAAGGTGATCCACAAAGTGAAGGCATTTTAGAGGGCATTTTCTGAGCCAAGGGCTTTACCCCGGCAGGTTGCAGAAAGGCCCATCTGCTTCCCTCAGGGCTGGTGCTGCCTCCATCCAGCCTCCACAGCTGCATGCAGCTCTTGCTCTGACCACAGTGATGCTGGTGACAGGGGAGGAAATCTGTCTCTAGGTAGAGATGCACAGAAAAATTGTTGCATTACACATAAGTCCTAAAAGTTGTCTGACCGGACAAGGACTCCAAGGCACAAAGAGGGGTTGTTGCTCCCAGGGGTGGTGGGACCTCAGTCGAGGTGCAGCCTGTTTCCTCCATGGAACAGCAAGGGGAGCATGGCTCAGCTGGAGGCAGCGGGGCCAACACACTGGCCACACGGGGCACGCAGTGGGTGAGTTAAGGACATACTTCCAGCCTTAATTCTGAGTTTCCTAGGTTTTGTCAGTTTAAGCCAGATTCCTAATGTTATTTTAATGCAGTTGTTTTGTGTGTGAATAATATGCTTTCTACGCCAAACCACAAGCCCTGGAACTAATATCTCATAAAAATGCCTAGAGTCCAAAGCTAATAGCTGTAATTCAGCTGATCGAGTGATGCCTAAAAAGTTACGGATTAACGCTATTCCCTAAGGGGAAGTAAAATTAAACTCAACTTCTGAGGGGCTGGGTGCTATTTTGCACAGTGCCTCAGCCTGGGCTGAGGGATGCAGCTGGCTGCAGACCCTGGCCACCCCACGGCAGGGCTCAATGCCCTGTGGGCAGAGGTAGGGGGTGGGGGGGGGGGGGGTGAGGGATTTTCAGCATTTTTTTTCCCGTAAAAAAGCTCCCACCCTTCCAGCAACACCCCACCCAGTGCTGGGTCACTACAGCTCATCCCCGCACAGCCCCGATGTTGTGGGCAGTGATTGAGACGACGCCAAAAAGGGGCGGCGGCTGGTCCCTCACTCCCAGGCTGGTGGTGGCTGGATGAGTGGCAGCTGAGGTGACATCAGGAGCTGTGCCTGCCAGCCACAGTGGGCAGGAGCTGGTGCTGGATCCAGCAAGGGCCAGGTACCCCTTCCCCTCCTAAAGGGTTTGGATGAGGCAGGAGTGACTTGCAAGTGAGCAGAGAGGTGACGCGGAGGGACAAAGCCGTCTCTTCCCAAATCTGTCCCTTCCTGCTCTTTCCGGGCGCGGAAGTCGTGCCACAGGATGTCAGTGCAGCCTGTGGGAACGCCATGCCTCCTGAAAGAAAGGACTGTCTCCTCTCAAGAGCACACAGGAAGATCTCTTTCCCAGAATATCTTATTTAGGAAACTTGCATCACAGCAGCAAAGCAGAATGCTTATTTGGGAATAAGAAAATGAGATGTGGCCCCAAGTCAGCGCTTTCCTGTAGGCTCCGTAGCAGAAAGTTTGAGGAGGCACCAGAGGCAGCTGCTGGCTCCAGTACCAAAGGCAGAGCTGGGTGGGCTGGAGGCCCAGCTGGTGTTTGCTGCCTGTGCCGTGTCCTCCAGTACTGGCTGCGGAGCTGTAAGGTATCAGGGATTTTCCTGTTACAACACAAAGGGATCAGCTAGATTAGCTTCTGCAGAGGTGAGAAGGAAATGTGTCATGTTGACTGTTTATTTTGCTCTAATTGGATTCAGACCCTCCTTCTGAATAAATCTCAGCTTACTCCAGCTCCTGTGGTTTTTCATGGCTGTGAGTGCCGTGGAGCTGTACCAGGGATGGGCAAGTGATTCTCGGCTTCAGTGAGGAAAGCAAAGGGATCACACTGTGGTCACTAGAGGCAGGCAGCCTGCAAACAGCACGGCTGTTGGAGGAGGCTCTCATGGTCACATCCCAGATGAGGCTTTGTGGTCATGGACAGCTTCTGACAGCACAAAGTAAAAGATGCTCTTTGAGCAGGGAATTTTAAGCTTTCCAGTCTTTCAGACATGACATCTACAGCTGCTCTGGGTAAGCTGCAGCAGCACAAGACTGTGGCCTGGGGGCAGGGCAATCCTGCCCGTAAGAAAGCAGCATATGCTGATCCCCTTCAACAGGGAGAGCTGCGCTGTCAGCGAATCTTCCGCACTTCATCATCCTTCTCTAGCTGGTGTGGAACACTGTAGGAAAATTATCTCGGTCTGCTGTTTTTCTTGGCCTGCTCTCTCAGAAACACGGAAAGTACCTGCAGCAGGGGTGGCTTCTCAAGTTCTTCCCTTAAATCTCTGGAAACAAAATGAGCTCAGATGGAAAGAAAAGAAGAAAAAGTGTAATTTAAGAATCCTAGGTCTGAGTGGCTGCAAGCTGCTAATCGACCTCTCTGTGTTAATTCCTCCAAACCAGCAAATACTTTTTACTTCTGTGTCCCTTGCACTGTGGAAACTTTTTGACATCTCTGTACTGGCCAGTGTGGTTTGAATCCCTGCCTCTGAGTCACATGGGTATCAAAATCCTCAGACCAGCTGGACTAAGTAATGCTGTCTTGATGAGCACAGCAGAAACAAGACATAAAATAAATCATTAAGTCATGACATTTTGGGGGGATTTAAATTGCGCCTGCATATGCGTTACAGAGTCAAGGCTTGATTTTAAAATTCTTCCACTTCTTTTTTGTTCTTACAGGTGCAAATGAATGCTACATCAGGAAGACACATTTCTCTGGAGAGCAGAGAAATACTCCTGAAGTTTACAAAGATGTCCTGTATTTGCGAATATCTCTTCTTGTACATGAACCTGTGACTTTTCTGAGAGTTTTGTTGCCTTATTGGAATTGGACATTAAAATTACCTTTTTTTGTTCTTTTGGTCACGTTTCTCTCTGTTACAGATTATTGTATTTCCTGTTGGCTTTGATATTTTTTAATTGATCACTGAAGGATCAAATCCAGATGCTGGATACATTCTCTGTTTGAGGAGGGCTCTGGAGGACTTTGGTATACAGACTGTCATTGTTTTCAATGGCACCTTTTGCCTTGCTCATTTGCTCTTGCAGAACTCATTTGTTTTAGTACTTTTAGAGCCCATGTGCTCTAAATAAACACTTCAAACTATAAAAAAAAGTTACTGGCCAACTGTGGGGTGGTAAAGTTAAGTAAAAGACCCAGCATCACACAGGTAAGCAGAGCAACTGTTTTTCTCTTCCTATGTTGTCCTGATTAATTTACAGCACATCAGATCAGGCTTTTACATTCTGCCTATCTGCTGAGTTTCCTACAGCAGTATCCATCCTGATGGGGGAAAAAAAAAAAAGCCCAAGTATAAACCAGCATGACCAACTAATTTGAAGGAACTTTTTTTTTTTTTTTTTTTAAATACGGGGAATACAGTCTGCTTTTGCTCATTTTTGGTTTTGGAGTGCCTGAGCCATCTTAGAAAATTTAGCCTGAATCAGACATGTAGAATTTCTCAGTGAGGAATATTCCTATTACAAAATGAAAACTAGGTTAAATAGCTGAAAACAGAGACTGCTACCAAAAAATATGATACAACGTGGACATTGTTAGACACTGTAATACAGGAATCCCTGCATCTGCTGAAGCCTGCCACCTCTACAACAAAGCTGCTTTGCTTCCACAAAGCAGTGCAGGTTTTTAGGGAAGGAAGCAAAACAGAGCATTACCTCAATAGGAGAGCAATAGCAGAGCTGTCAGTAAAGGCATCCCTTTCCCATCACAGCACAGTGGGAATGGCTCGACAGCAGAAGCAAGGACAGGATGGACTTTAAGGGTCCAAAATTGGGGACCTTTAAGAGTCTAAAGGAAAAAATTGGCAGGGGGCACCAACAGGCTGCCAGTCCCTCTCCTGCTATCCTGCCAGGGGGAAGCATTAGCAAGAACAGGCTACTCCTCTGCAGACTGAAAGTAAAGATAAATGAATTACTCAGTTGAGAACTTTATAAAAACAGCAAGATGGCTTTTGGAAATGCAGAAAAACCCATCCGTCTGTTGCCTTCTTAGCAAGATGAAAATTGAAGGACACTGTATAAGCCGAGGGAAAACCCCAATACTCTCCAGCACAAAATCCAATTAAATCTCTGCCCTCAGCAGCTTCCAAATCACATAAACATCAGGAATATTGGAGGGCTGGGGCACAGGGCCTTAAGAGGCCAGGGCAGAAAACAATGTTGCCTCGTTGCAAGAGAAGCTATAAATAGTATTTAGCATCCTCAAGCAGGCAAGTTCAGAAGTGAGCCTTCCTGACTGTGAACTGGCTTCTTCGACAACTTAGTATTCAGGAGAGGGAAGAATTGCCATAGCAACATTCCCATCTTCTGACATGTATCATGCAGATCATGTAGTCAAGGCAGCGCAGCACCCTCTCACACATGTGCTCTGTGAACTTTTGTGTTCCTGACAATATTAAAGAGAGAACTGTGTCTCATGATTGACACACTTGCCTGTGTATCTTTATGATTCCTTAAAAAATATATGGAAATGCTTCCCTTCCCCCATCCTCATCCTTTGAACTGTTTTCTCTTTTCCATCCCACTGAAATGATGAGAACAGCTCCTGCCCCAGATCTTAGATATATGTTCCTGACAGTAGTCCTACGCTATGCAAATGTGTAAACTGCAAAATGTAGAGGGCTTTAAAAAATTAAGTATATCCAGCAGAATCTAAATTCTGAGTGCTGAAAGGAACTGGAAATCTTTCAGTACCTGCATAATTAATGCTCTATTAAGCAAAGCCTTACATCTCTTTTCTTTGGGGTTTTTATTTTTATATTTTTTGCTTTGAGTTAGCCTGAAATCTCCAGACACACACATCATCCATTCCTATGGCACATGCCAGTAGATATGCTACCCTGTGTGGGAGCTGAGTTCACAAGGAGAGCAGAATACTTCTTTGCAGGCAGGGTCTGGCTAATCTGTGGGATGGCTTTGGCTGTGTGGACTTCCCACAGTAGGAAAAGCACTACACATCACAGAGGGCTAAGCTGTGGGCCACTACAAATGGGATGCTGCCACACTGTGCAGTGACACCCATGTCTGTAACCCTGACAGCAGCAACAGCCAGGTACTTGACGTTACGAGTGCTCTTGGTTTAATTGTATGATAGGTCCACCCAGTGGACCTCTTTCTTAGCTTACTGCCTAGTCAGTATTGTGTCTCCTTTCAAAATCTCTGTAATGTTAGATAGAGTTGGAATATAACTATACCACTGTATTTATGTGTCTCTAACTACAGCTATCTCACCAGTGGTTCTGACATTAAAAGTACCACAGTAAACTGTCACATGCCTACATACTTTCTTCTCAGACCTGGGATTTTACACACTGTGCCCTCCATGGCAGGAGGCCTATTGCACCATTTCTGCATACAAGTTGGCCTCAGTAATCCCCTTCTCCAAGGAATGGGCTCAAAATCCTGCATAACCCTAAGGTCTCAGCAGAAAGAGACCAAAACCCACTTTGACTGAGTGCTCTCTCTGGACTGTATGCACCTAGCTGGGGGCTACACCTGAGTGAGGTAATTTTTATAACCAAATTGTTTTATCCTCTCTTGGCTGCCTTCTTGCACAACTCCCCAGAGCTGCCTAATAAGCATTGACTGTAAAATATTCCCATTGGATGGCAAAAGCTCCTACTGTTTGTGCCAAGGAGGCTCCTTTGTACAACTGTCTGCTGGAGGCCGGCAACCTTTGGATGCTAACAGCTTCTTCTACATTTCCCTCACCCACATTCCTGTCCTCTCCACCACTCCTCTCCAATGTTACTGTACAAAGCTTTGGTGCCTTACCTGGTACCAAAGAAAATCAGGACCTCATCACACCCCGGGCAGGGTAAATGTAATTTTGTTGCTGTCAGTATTGCTTAGTGGTACAGCTAGGATTACATCTCCAACGAACCATCTCCTGAACTTCACCCATGTTTGAAAGCCCTCCCTTGCCTTGGTGTACTCCACACCTGCCCATTCCAAGAAATGAAGATTCAAGAAATTCCCTCTTCGTAACTTGTTCCACGGTAACTCTGGCCAGAACATGCACAGGTAGTTGAGGTCCTCCATTATCGTAATTTTTGCTGACTCACTAAGTACTGTGTGACTAATTGCCTCTTCCTACTCTATGAGTAATAGCAGTCCTGTTAAACCACCTCTAGAGAGAATGGTTTTGCAGCTTAATACCAGTCACAGAAGAGGGGTGATCTCCCTCTCTTTTATCCCATTACATCTATCGGGTGTAAACTTCAGAGCCAAACTGAGAACAATTATTGTACAGGAACAACTTATTTTATTTTACATAGTACATAAGCTAAGACAATTATATGTAGACAGCTAGCCAGGCACTGTTCTGCCTGCAGAAATGCAGGAACTGCAGAGTCCTGCAGCTGCAGACTGTCTCTGTTGTTACAGGCAGGATGGCTAGCAGCTGACCAGCCTTATTCCCAGGAGAAAAGTAGGAGGACAAGGGGTTGTCAGTTTGGAGCTACGGCAGCATTACTGCCCCTGTCAAGAATGATGCCTTCCACAGTGCCTGATTTCCTTCCATGCTAAGTAAGTAACTGCCATTTAACATCCAACTGTCATCATTGGCTTCTGCACAAGATCCTGTGTGTATACACACGTGTCCAGGTGTGTGTTTAACCTCTGTCTACACAACACACATACAGAGGGGACTATCTGCATAATAGAAAGCAAAGAGATAGTCTGTCCTAGAACTGACTGCACTACAGTAATCTCTACATTTAGAATGCACACTGTGGAGATACTTCTCCAGCCTAATGGTAGATGCTTATTTTTTAATACACAAGCTATATATTAAATGCTGAACTTGAACACCATGGCTAGTTACAACATTAATAACATGAAAAGGATGCTATTTCATTTCTGTCTCATTTTACACAACTCTAAGGAACAGCAAGATACCTTCTCCAGTGGGCCACAAAGTCTGTGGCCTACCTTTCAAATTTCTGTACTGGCATTTACTGTGATGAGATTCAAATCCCTTTACAGCTGTGGTCTGAACAACAAAGGGGCACTTAAGGGAATAAGACTACAACTTGCTCTTCTGGGTTACATTAAAACCCATTGATTTCCATCTGTTACTTGAACAAAACGGAGTGCATTTTTGATAAAAATAAAGTTGCTCATTTTGGAGAATGTACGCTAAATATATTTCATGTTTGAGGTCTGCAAATCGGGCAGTTCTGTTCTTCCTAGTTACTTAAATAATAATAGCAAGAGGAAGTAGCTATGCTCAAAATGCACATTTTCACTCTAAGCCCAAACCCCTGTCATTACATCATTAGAAGCACTACACAAAATGCCCCACCTGCCAGCCCGCTTGTCCCCTCATTCAGCAAGGCCCCTGCAAACAAAAGGACCTGAGTGTGTGCTGTGAGCTCACAATGCACCCAAGAACTTTTCTAAACAGATCTCAACAGCTACATCCTTTTACTTTCCAGTTTAGTTTCATTCTCCCTTTGTTCTTGCTTTAAAGAGGAGAGAGAGATCATTGCCACTGTTGAGAACTGACCAGCCAAACCTCCAGTTGTTCTTTTCTTCCCTCTGACTTTGGCCGTAGTCAAACTCCCAGGCTTCTGTCCTTTCCAGCACCACCTGTGACCCGTTTAACCAGCTGCCACAGCAGCAGGTGAACTACAGGAGCAGAGCAGCTGGGATGCCCTAGTGGAGATGACCTCCTCTACTAGAATGCATCAAGTTTTGATTGGGAGCTTTCTTAAACTGCTGCACACAGAAGACACCTGTCATCAACGTTTGACCCTACTCACATGACAACAGGGAGCATTAAAAGATAGGATCAGTAGCACTTCTCCAAGTCTGCATTCGGAGGTGACCTCACCTACACCTCTCCTATTGCACACTCCTTTACTCCCAGGGCAAGAACACCAAACCTGCCTTGGTGATGCTAGCCTCAGGTTGATGGTCTCTTCAGGACTATACATCAGCTCTCCTTTTAGATGATGAATCTTTTCAGTGTTAAGTCTAATGGTATCTGAATCTTCAAAGGCTACTGAAGGGTGAATCACAGCAGACTGACCAATACTTATAGAAAACAAAAGGCAAAGAATAAATTGTTGTTAGGATCTGAAGTAGTCTTTGAAAGCAAGTTCAATAGGAAAAATAAACTGAGAAGTGCCTGGCTTATACACTGCCATTACAAACTGCCCCCTGGAGCCTGCAGAATGGTGAGCCATTTGTCAGTCTACTCAGTGTCCAAGTGGCTTTGACGTGCACTGATGGTAATTTTGCTAATATTACTCCCATGGGCAGAGAAGCAAAGACTACAGAAAATTAGGGGAAATATTTGTCATTTTCCTTTAAAATAAGGCAACGGTTGCTACACAAAGACAGCAAATTACAGTTTTATCCCACACAAGCCGAATCATAGACTGAAATAATTTAATGTTGAAATTGTAGCAAAAGTTTGCAAATTATGGCAAAGCCTTTCTAACAGAGTGGTACGGGAGCTATGAATACATGTTTTGGGGAAGTTACATGCAGCCAGAAAGTAAGGATGAGCTTTCTAAACCCAAATAGGGGGCATAGTCACAATGAAATTCATGACAATGTGGTGGCTAGACTTTCTAACCAGCCTTTTTTTCTAACCCCCTTTTTTTGTGTTCTATTACTAAAAAAAGAGATGACAAAGTTTGAAAAGTTGAGTATTGAATAGTGAGGTAATGTCAGCATTTAGGCTGTTCAACCTTAATTTGGCCCTTGTGAGTATGAATTATGACATTGCCTTTAATTAGATGATCACAAAATATTTTTTCCTGTGCCGCATTCGTAACACTTGATGGATGATGTTCACTGAATGATGAAACTGTATTTTGTTTTTTCCTCGTGGCTCAAGGTGTGGCAGCCTGCCTTATTTACTGCACACTGTGCTCTTCTCCGACAAAACTAATGATTCCTTTGCAGAGTTTTCTATGTGGTTTATCATTACAGCTACAACATAACAAACACTACTAATTTCATTTTATTGCAGTCCTCGAGGGAAGAGCTAGAGTTTTTTTCACTTAGTTCATCCATCTAGAACCCATTCTTATTGCTCAGGTTGTCATCAAAGCTTTGCTTCCCTCAAACTTTTATGGAGCTTTATTTGCATCAGCACTGGGGAGGTATTGACAATACAAGGAAGCAAAGTGGTTTCCCCATTCTGGTCTGTGTCTTGGGTAGGTAGCCAAGGCATGGAGAGGATCAACAGATCAGGGATGGCAGGGAAAATCCTATTCAGCCACAAGATGGATTATTCCCAAAGTTGATAAACACCCTGGAGAATAATGTGTGCACTACAGGGAAATATAGGAAATGCAGGCTCATTTTTTCCCTAAAATTTGGACAAAGACAAATAGATATTCCCCATAAATTCCTCAGAAATGCTACAAACATAAATGTTGTCCTCAGACTGAGTTCCACAGCAAAAGCAGAGGAAAGTTTTCCAGACTTTTTTTTTTCTTTTTTTTCATAGCCTTGCACTTGGAAATAAATGACTTGTTCTGACAAAAGCTTTCCACCAAAAAAATAGTTCCCCCAAGAGAAATACCTTTCAGGGACAATTTCAGCCAAGATGGTTGAAATTTGGCAAGTTTACAAGTGACTTTTATTTTAGTCATCATTCATCCATCATCTTTCTTAAGAATGATGGATTGTGTAATCCTAAAGGGAATGAACAGTCTAGGAGAGTGCTCTCTGGGTACACTGGCCCCCAAGTTATTTATATCATGGTTCATACATCAGAGGCTGGATTTAATGCCCTAAAATGTTTTTGACTTTAAGTACGATGATTCAAAGCTCACAGGAGGTGGAGAACTTTTTGAAATGTGAGAAGACAAATTGAGTTCAAACCTTCTTGAAATACTATAAATTTTCTTAAACCAAAAGGAACCCACCACATTTTGTATCACATATATTGCCTTTGGCTAACATTGCCAACCTCAGGGGCTTAACTGAGATCTAAGCTTGGTGTCTATTTTTTTGAGGTGCTGAATATTCACAAATTCACAGATAAGAGGGATGACAACTTTAAGTATGCCTATGCTATACCTCTGAAAGGGAGCCTTCTTTCACTTGGACACCTACCTATGGATTCATCTGTGCAATTTTGATATCTGACATTTCTGTTCTCTTTCTATTCTTACTACATTTCCTATACTGCATATAATGACATGGTATTAGAAGAAAAACCTGTCTTGAGCAGGTGCAAAACTTGCCAAGAAGGAGGAGTCTTTTCATTAATGTCAATTTTTGAGATCACAGACATTCAGTACTCAGTGGTACCATATATACAGCAGACATGATTTGAGTGTGCTCTAGCAGAATGGGTACAGCTATATGGCATTTTGGCACTTCTTATTTTTATTTAACACATTCTTCCCATCAGAATGAGTTACTGAATTCTGTGAAGGAAACAATACCCATGAAATACAATTAAAAAAAAAAATGTCCTCGACTTAGCAGAGCATAGGTTCTGCAAATTCTTCATACGACAAAAAGTCAACAGGATTTGTGCTTCAGGCTTCCTGCCCTAAGCCACAGGTGCTGCTGTTGGAAAATCCAGCCAGATCCCCCAGAATGTTCATTGTCCACCACTACTTTCATGTGCTACTACAGCTTTCAGAAGCAGTGACTTTAACAGTTCCTAGCTCACTAAGCATGACTGAATCCATGCCTTCTTTCCTTCCTGAGTTTTAAAAGCCTGTTGCAAATGACATTGGGCACATTTAATGGGGACTTCAGGAACAGCAGAATATAATATCCCTAATGCAAAGCCACATGGCTATGGCTACTTGCTTCCAAATTCTACTGGTTTTGTGCGTCCTGTCCTCTCCCTCTGTAGGATCATTAGAGGAGCTCCTTCTTTAGCCAGCCACTTATTTCCATGAAATTTCTAGTAATTTGCTTAGCTTCAAAATCTTTGCAACTCTTGATCAGCAAGTTAAAAATAATCTAGCAGATGGACAAAGACAATATCATTACTGAGACTTACTTTTGAAGGAAACAAACCAAAAAGCACATTGCTGAACTTGTGCCGTTTCATATGATAGTGTGTATATCAATACATTTAAAAAGTACTGTGGAGGCATGTAATGAGTTGCATTATATCAATTTTCCCCAGAGTTATTCCACAGAAGAAACATTGTTAAATAGTATTAAAACTCTGCAGAAATCCTGTTACTAAAAACAGCACATTAACACTACACAAACTCAAAGTGCTCTCTGCCTGTGTTAAAACAAATGACTAAATACACTAATGAATAAATAGGTGATATGAATACCAATATTTGGATCGTAAAGCTACTTTAAAAATAAATATTCTCTTGCCAAAAATTATTCTATTCACTTTACTTCAGTTCTAGACAGTTTTTTCTGCCGACTAGAGTTACTTCCTAATTGTCTAATAATTAAACAGAATCATGTCAAACTTAAACAATCACTAGTATTTTGCAATTGAATTCGTTATACAAACAGGCATATGCTTAACTTAAAACATTTGCTTATGTGCCTTCCTGAAGTAAGACTTAAATGCTCTCTTGTACAACACGAACAGCTCAGCCCACCTATTGAGAATTTACAACTTGAAAATGCAGGATCTGTAATTTTTACTATGAAAATAAGAAGAAAAATACTCATGTAGAAATGATATAATCTACAGTTGACACTGGAAAACCTGAAAATGCATTATTCAAATGCCATCAATCCATCTAAAATTTAAAGAATCAGCATGGAGAAACAGAAATGCAAGGATAATTTCATCTTTATTTAGGTTTTAAGATCTTAACACCGCAAGTAAGATTTCACTGAACTGGTAAAATTATTAACATAATGAATTTAAGGCAGCTGTTACATAGTGTTACATTAATATTTCAGTCAGACTGAACTCTTCTTCAGATACATTCATGCAATTAACTTCTATGCTGTAATTTGAAATATATAGGATTGCTTTGTTTCCCTGTATTCGACCTATCTGGTTAAGCTTTTCTCAAACAATACAGAGAATGGGCTCATTGTTCTTCTTGGCAGAAGTAAAATGATCTAATGACTTAATGATTTAATGACTTATTTGATTGAAGAAATGCATGTTAAGAATGCCTTGGAGATAAATATACATCTTATATGTGTATGACACATGCAAGCATGGAGAAATTGAAGGCTGAAACATTAATACTATTCTTAGCTAAAATCATTCCCCCCCCATATAAAATCCAAAAATATCCTTGCATTGAAAAGTGGGCCCATGAAACTTCCTCCTTTCCAAAAGATTCCTCTCCAGGCCAAGCTCTGTTGGGGATGAGAAATCTTCCATGGAGCCATAAACAATCCTCCGTGTTGCCTCTTACTGTTCACTCCAATTTTGGCTTTTCTTTTCCTTCTTCAATACCTGAAAACATACAGAGAGCAGCTTTTAAAAATCTCTCAATGAATACAACTGAAGGGTTTGCTTAGAGAGGTTCCTCTAATGCATTAATCTTTCTCTTCCCTTTATCGATGTTGTTTCTCCTGAACTTGCTCGCACGTGTTACCTCACCTGCTGTGAAGAAAAAGAGCATCTGCACACCTGATGGCAGTGGTTGTCCAGTAATGAGCTGCACAATCCTCCCTCCCTCACTCCCATTTTCAGATCAGCCTGACCCCCTGCTGCACGCCCAGCCTTTGACAGCTGCAGGAGTCTGGGAACACTTAGTTCCCTCACCTGCTCTGCTTACCTACTAGCAAAACAAATTAGATGTTACTACAGCTGAATCTAAACAAACAACTTTTTTTGAAAGAAAATTTTAATAATTGTGTTTCAGAATTTAATAATTTGAGGTCCCTCTCCATTTCAACACTGGATTTTTAAGTATTTGCAGGTACATCTCTCCTTTTTTCAAAGTACAAAAATGAAGAAACAATTACTGCTGAGAGCGTGCCTCTCTTCTTTGTAATGGCTATTTCTTTCAGTAGTATCAGGAGGGCTGAGCTGAGTGTAAGGTTCCTTAAAGAACTTACTCTAGCTGCAGGACTCATCTCTTTTCTATGCTGAGCAAAGCTTGGATCGGGCAGCAGACTGTGTTCTTTCTGGCAACGGAAACATTCAGCTATTTCACATGCCTATTCCTGGACAATGAATTACTATTGGTATCTGACAAAAGTATTGTTCTTCTGACTAAGCCCTCTCTGCCAGACATCTCAAATACAAATATTTCTTTTGGAGGTTTTCAGGCCTGCTGCATGGTGGAAAAGAAAGACTTATGATAACCAAAAGCAAAAAAGAAGCAATGTTTGAGAATGCTGAGAGGAAAATCCAGTCACAAGTAAGATCACCAGCTAGTGCAATATATGCATAGGCAGTAAGTACACTGTAAATCACTTCAAAAACATAGTTGATGAATTCCAGTATGGGAAACAATAAGACTCATCTGCAGTTAGAAAGCACAACTGCAGAGCTGCCTTGCTGAAAGAAACAACACCAAGACAAACGGGTCTGTGTGCTGCCAGCACCCAAGTGCAATGGCCCTGGGTGTTGCTGGCACACCGGTGTAAGGGGAGAGCCACAGTTGAAGGTTTAACAACCAAAACAAGAGATGGGGACCAATACATTACAGACAGTTTACAATGTTGCTCCGGAGCCAATCTTAAGTCTTCTCATAGAAGGAACTTTTCCAATAACTTTAAAAGCTGTTTTATTTGCCTTTTTGAAAGCACCTCTTTCCTTTCTTCTAAAGCACTCCACTGCAGATACATCAAATAGTTTGGCGGGAATGCAGATATCCTCAAAATTGTGGACAGACACTGGCTTGTACAAAGGGCAAATTTTTCCTTCCCTACCAAGTTTGTGGTTTAACTTGGAAAAACTAACTGCAAATCATTTTGTCAGTAGTGAGGCTCTATTTAATGCATCTCCAGAGGCAAATAAAAAAACTCCAAAACCAAACCAACCCCTTCTCACCCCAGAAATCTTCTCATGGCAGACTGTTTTGATTTGCAGTCTTGCTGCTCAAAAGCCCCTTTTAAGTGTACAGTTTTCAAATAACATTTTCCCAGGTCTCACATAGTGACAGACTGGTGTAATTTTACATCTCTGCTGTTTGTGGTGCTCCTGCCACATGCTTTGGGTTAAGTTTGTGCAAAGTGTTTCAAGCTCAGCAAACCAGCAGGTGACTCATGGCATTTTCTGTTTTCCAAGTGTTTGAGCCACAAAGGACTTGGGATCAATATTCCTTATCTATATGAAGGAAATGATGGAGAGGACAATAATGCCAGGGTAAACCTTGAAAGATGTTGGGGGAATGACCCAGTTGAGTTAGTTCCTCTAGGGTGGAGGGCTGCAAGGAGCAGGAAGTTTGTTATGCATACTTTGGAATAGTGGAGGAGATTTTCCACCATCTACTTATTCATGGACTTGCTAAGAATATGTGGTTCTTTACCACACTATTGTTCTTCAGACAGGACCTAGGTCAAGTGAAATTATTCCTTGCAGCTGCCTTTTTTCAGAAACACCTTTCCTGAATTAACTTAAAGAAGTTAAATAAATGTGAATTTGACATCAAACTGAGGACTGAATACACATCTTGAACACTATGACCAGTGATTGATGGTCCTAGAGCAAAATCTAAAAGGCATTTTACACCTGGATGCTAATATGAGCAAATGGAAGGTAAAACTGCTTGGAGCTTCTAGCATTAGATTCTACCTGGTATTGAAGGACTTGTTAAAGAGAGTTGTGTGTGCCATTACCTAACATGTGAATTTATTTCCCTCCAGTTGTGATTTGCCACAGCAGCAATTATGAATGCTGTTTGCTTATTTAATTCAATTTGATAAATGAGAAACATCTTTCATAGATAAAAGGAACCTACTTTTGATCTTGTGTTTGTCTTACTTTCCCTTTTCCTCTCCTCAGGAATGGGTTGCTTAGGCAGGATAGATGATGTGGAGTCTGCACAATTAAGTTTAAAGTGATCTTCCATTCCTGGTATTTCACTGACAAGAACATGTTAATTTTCCCTGAGTAAATTTATACGTGAGAAAACACCTTATACCTGAAAATACTATGAGAGCATATTTTCATTTTTCAGTCTAAGCTTACCATTAATGGCATTTGAACAGAATGATACTTTATTCTAGCTGCATTTAATGGATTCATCAGCTAATAAGTGGGTTGTAAACATCTCAGGTAATTGCCAAGAGCTCTTAAATTAGTAGTGTAAGTTATAAAAGAGAATACATATTCATAGCTCCTCAGGCTCTCCAGCAGCCATTCTGTTCATCCGTCTGTTTTTAAGGGCAGGCAAGCAAGATGTTTCAGTGCAACTTCTGTCATTTTCCTTTGTTTTAGTCAGCTTAAAACATTCTACACTTTCAGAAAAACATACTCAAGTGCTGATGGTGTATTTCACGAGATAATATTCTTGAAACAATACTCACATTTTTGTGTATCCCAGATGTAGTTGTTCAGGACTTCTCCCACCAAGTAGAATACATTAATTATTATGGTAACAGCTGCAAAAAAGATTACTTTGACACCTGGGCTGAGGTGCTCAAGAAGTGGGTACACCCACACTCCTGTAACGTGGTGAATCCAGCACACCCTGAAACAAAACAAAAATAAAATGCACTGACTCTTATAGCCCTGTTTTACGAAAGTAACTTGGCCTGTAGGCTTAGCTACTGAAACTCAAAAAGCAATTATGTGGAAGGCCTGCAAGTTGCAGCATGTGGATGACATCCATCCTGAACAGACAACACAAATGATGAAACTGACTGATTTCTCACATTCTTACTGCTTTGCTATCAATTTATTATGGGCAGTTGGCCAGTTTTCATCTCTGATGTAGGCAGGTATTTCCTTGCTCACTTATATTTTCCAAGGAAACCCCTGTTTCATGCCAAAGCTGGAAACTGCAGCAGCCTCTGTTCCAAGCACGTTCTTTATCCTAAGAGCATTCAGGGTTCTACAGGCTCTCCTACCATCTCTCTCTGCGTTCTGCAGTATCCTACTTTCACTTCATACACATTTGTGTTTTTCTTTCGCTTTCCCTCACTACACATGGTAATCAGTTTTTGGGTTTGCCAGAAGCATATGGTTTAGATTCTCTTGGAGAAAATAATTTCTTCAGCAACTATGTTTCAGATTGGTCCTCCTTTTCTTTCAGTCACCTGCTGTAATTTGGAATCTAGTAATTTTTATCTAGGTAAGATAAATACTTTTTTAAAAAGACCAAACAAAAACACAACTCAAAAGCAGTGCCCAGCCCCACAGCCAATATCCAGTAAAGGAAAAGGACTGATGGTGGTTTCCTGGTGACAGAGATTTTTTAGCATTCAGCTACAGAGGACATTGTTGGTATACTAACTCAAGAGACAGACTATCAGCTTTACTGCAATGTAGCCTGAAGGAGCAATACAGGTGTGTGGTTTTGCTGTGTATGGCTGCAGTGGACACTGGTATCCTCTGATGGGATCACTTTTGTGTTGAGATCTGATGCAGTGAGTGGTGAAGTAAGAGGGAGCAGAGAGAGTCCATGCATTCCAGTAGGTGGAAGTTAAGAAAAGCAAATACTGGCAAACAACTGAGCAAACATCTCAGAGGCTAACTGGGTAAAGTACTCAGTGAAGGCAGGCTGGGGCTTTGCTCGGTTCTCTTCAAGAATGTGAATCTTTTCCTTTCTGACCTGGAAATTTGAGAGAAAAGCACAGAGTGAAGCACAGCTACAGCAGCTGTACAGACTGTTATAGATGGGGATTTCCACGTCCACATTGCTTTGCTTCACTTGCTGATGTTTCTATTTGTTTAAGGAATATTTTTGATCACTAGATCAACAGCCAAAGGCTCCAAAAGGGCAGACACAGAGAAATCCACACAAAACTGTTACCATAAAATTCTGTCACACAGGAAGTACAGAATCCCTGTTTAACAATCACCCTGGAAATGTACATGGTTTTCATAGCTTCCCTCCTCCTTGGCAAAGCTTTTATTACAGCCAAACCCTTAACAGTTGGACACTTCACTTGGGAAACTACATGTGTCAGTAAATTAATCTGCATGATCTAAATGCAATTAAACCCCCTTTCTCCAAATCAGTTCACATATGGGAAATTATCTCGGTACTTTACAGTTATTTTCCCCAGTATTCTTCTGTGATAGAATTAACCTGACAAGATAAAATTATCTAGGAAGAAATGAAGGATTCCTGCGTAACCCATGGTAACAGGGGACACCATGATCCTCTTGATGAAAGAAAAAAGATGATTTGAGTAGAAGGTAATGGGATGTCTCCTACTACCAGGTTGGCTTAGCAGGGAATGTCTATTATCACCTAATAATTTTCAGTTTCATTTGCCTTTTTTTTTTTTCCCCCTAATGATCATTCTGTGAAAAACAAGCTCCAAGGAAAAAGACTGAAAAAGAGCCATTCTCTTTTTCACTTATTTTCTCTGGTGTGATGAAACTTCCCAGGATTATAAAGTACCTTTACAGAGGCACTTTTCAAGGGACCTTCTAAACAGCATCTACGTAGTCAACTTCATGAACCAAGTAGAAGTGGCTTTTACTAGAACATATTTATGCTAGAAAGAGGAAGCATTTTCTAAATCCAACCAATGAGGCACTGATGAGCTCCTGCATATCAGCTGTCTCTGGTTAGTTCAGGCTTTGTGGACAGCTCACGAACGCTGCTGCACTCCCTGCAGATGCTGCTCGTGCCTTCAGTGTAGCTGCTGCTTGCCTGTCCCCGGGGTGGCCACACTGTCAGCACTGCTTTGAGCACAGGAAGGACCAAGCACCGCTCTGCAGACAACAGTCATAAACCCCACCTGATCCTTCTAAAAATGAGCTACACCATGCTGCTGGTTGCGTTGGGGTGGAGTAATATTAGCCTCCTCTCCACTGAGCAGTGACACACTGACTGCTCCGGCATTGTCTGTACTACAAACGGGAGCAGCAAAGGGACGACTGCTGCCATGGAAACCCCACCTGGTGGCCTTTCTTAGTGGGTTCGCTCCTGCTGGAATACAGGCGGTCTGAGGTTGCACTAGAAAGGGCTGATCAACCATTTGCAAAAAGCTACCACACGAGAGTGCTGATTGCCAGAGTTAATGAATGCCTTCAGTGTTGCAATTCTAGCAGCCGTTACTCCTATCCAACCTCATTATTAGTTAAGCACAGGGAAGCAGGCATTAAGATTTACTTAGGAGTGCAAATCTAGATCAAATTGAAGACTTTGTTATTGAACAGGTGTCGTTTAGATAGAAAGAAACTGAGGAGAAAAAGTTTTAACTAAAACTGGACTGGCTACTTCTGAGAAGATAAAATTAACCTGAACCTCCCTGTGATTTGCAACAGTAGCAGCTGTATGGAGACATAACTGTATATTTTCAAAGATGAATGTGTTACAGGTCATGGAGTTCATCTAGGCATTTGTTAGAAACAGGAAAAAGAGAAGGAACGGAAATATTCACACATTGTATTCAAATTAAAATGTCTGTTAAAAAAAAAGTTGTTGTTTTTAGAATTTTTCAACCAGTTGGTGTAGAAATCAAAAAAAGCTATTTGAAAATGCAGAGTGTTGCTCGTTTTTCACAAGTCTGTCAAGAAAATGTGACTTTGTAGCTGGTTTTCACTTCTACTATACAGTAGATGCTGTATATCTCTCCTACCAAAGTAATCAAGAGAAAATGAAAACTATGCAGGGAACATAAACTTACATTTATTCTTTGGATATAGATCTTTCGTTAGTGAGGAAAAGTAAGCACAAAAATTTGTTGGAACCTTATGGTTTATGTGTACTCTGTCAGTTTAAATTATATAGCTGTAACAACAGCATGTGCAAGACCTTAATCCTGGTAGAATCAAGCTCAACAAGTGGGTATAATGGCAGATAATAACCATGACACCTCATGAATTTTGTAATGGGAGATGTTGCAGAAGGGAGCTGCTCCTTCATTGTGGCTACTCTCAGCTGTCACAGCTCGGCAGCACTTTGTGGTCTGGACTCTCAGAGAGAGTTTCCTCCCATGTCCTGCCCAGCTTGAGTCCTTCATCATAATCTGTAGTCATCAACAACCAGTACTATGAGTTCTGGAAAAAGGGGCTGTTGGATGAGGGGCTATACAACTTCCCAAGAGCAGCAAATGAAAGGACACAGAATAACAATGCATGACATAAAATGGGTGAAGAGCTCCCAGTTCTCTTCCTCGTGACAGAAGAATCACATCAACACAACTCAGAGTCAAGAAATTCAAATCTGATGATGGAAATATCTTTTTGAATGATACCTAATTAATCGCTGGAACGCTCTACCCTACCTTTCAGTGATACATCACTGAAATATAGATCTTCAAAAAAGTTTTGAAGTATGAAAGTCTGGAAGCCTACACAGTCCACTCCTCTTCACTAGGCCCTATCATTCAACTCTAGCAAGTTTCTGAAATCAGGAGATTCTACAAGCAATAAGAATGCGCACAATTATGCCTAAGTTTGAAGAGTACAAGGTATATAAACCACCAAGACCGAAGGATTTAAGCACCTATGTTTTGATATATGTTTTGGAAGAAAACTCCCCTTCAAGGCTGGTTGTTTCATAATGGTCTGCTAAGCTTTTCTGAAGCATCTGACATCAGCTACACCTGGAGCCCAGGTATATGACAACTCTCATCTGCGAACAGCAGTTCCTTTCTGGTTACTTCTTGCAGCAGCAAATCCTCTCCCAGATCTTCAGCGCTCTTTGTATTTCCAGTGACTGGCACAAAGGAAGGCTGAATCCTTGGTTCCAGACAAATCGTAGACCAGTTCCCAGTGGCTACTCTTTAATAAACAACAGAACATGGGCATTTTCTGCACCTTTATTTCATGACCTTTTCCAGCATCACTCTCTTCCTTTTCCACAAAGAGCGGTAACTTTACTCAGAGCTATTAAAATGTGGAATGTCTTCCAAATGAGGTGATGGCCTTACAGCAGCTGAGACATTCAAAACAAACAAATCATCTGTGGTTTTAGTGTAGGACCAATCTTGTGCTTTCAGGGACAGAAGCACAATGATCCACACTAAATTCGTTCTACTTCTGGTTTCTAATACTGATCGATGTGAGGCACATCTTCACAACTCCCCCAAAAAACACAGGAGAGTTTGTTCTGCATCTAATCAGAATTCTTAAGATCTCAGCTATATTAACATGCTGGGCTTCTTTTATTAACAGCCAGCGAGACCTAATACAGCTACACCAGAAATGTACATAGTTTACAAATTTTAAAGACTAAAATGTAAGTTCAATAAACAGTCATCATTTAGGAAATAACAGCAATCATCCCCTCTTGTTCCATTTTCTTAATACTGGATTCTTCTCCATTCATCTGAGTGGAGAACAATACGTGGGTCACAGGAATGTGGTACTGGTGTGGAGTGGCTTATGCTCTCAGAAGAAGACAAGTCATGAGAAACTGCAGCTGCAAATAATGTCACATCCAAAACATACTCAGCATGACATGGTGCTGGCATCCTCTGGGATGAAAAAAAGCTTAGCAGAAATTTGTGTTTATGTACAGGTAGCTACAATGACAGAAACTTAGCAGATTCACTGCAAAGCGCTGTCATCTCTGGCAGTCATGTATTTTGATAAATAATTTTTCATTTTAAATATAGTAATGGTTGCTATGCCTTCTTGAGCTATATTTTAAGGAGCTGCACAAGGAAGTGAGAACATATTACCCATGCATGTCATCTGTGATTGTGCTGTTGCTTTGACTGAAACATTTGAGGATGTGGAGGTGGAGGCAAGCCAGAAAGTAAGAGTCCGTAATGGCTCTGTCAGACCTAACAGGCTGGGCGTCCATACAGCCTTCTCTTGCTGAAAGCACTTCTGCCCTCCCACCCTCCTTCTGGGCCAGGTACAGGGGACGTTAATCTACCCCTGGCCTATTTCTTCTGCTTCTGTTTCTTCCTACTCTTTCCTGTTCTGGGCAGCTCCAGCTCCAACTCTTTTCTCCTCCTCTGCATTGTCTCAAGTATCATCCACTTCTACATCAGCCTTCTACTCTGATTTCAGAGTCTGTTTCTCTCTCCCTCTCCCAGCATTCCCTACTTACTTGTATGATTTCAGCTTTGAAGCTACTGACCTGTGAGCTATATGTTTCCTTATTCACTTACCTTTTAACTGGTGATTTTAGTTCATTTCTTTTACTTGCCCACAGGAAATTTTACATTTTGTTTGGCTATTTTTTTCTCTAACCACCGACTCTGCTGATCTTTATAGAATTTTATCCTCAGTGCTCACTTCCGAAAGCATGCATGATGCCCTTCCTACGTACAAACCCTCAGCACAGCCTAGCAAAGCCATGTTGTGTCTCTCCTGCTCCACTGGCACCACCAACCTCAAAAATCCCTCTGGTTTTTCAATCCTGCCCTTCTTTATCAAAATGACAGTCAATTCTCACCAAGCTTCACACTCTAACCCACCACCCCTCTCTTCTGAATGTCAAGGTTTGTCCTAGCAGTCTGTGCCAACATCTATTCTTTCTGATCTTCTCCTTCTATGGAGAATTGCTAGTGGAAATCCTACAGCAAGCCTGATAGAATCAATCTCAAATTCATTCCAAATCCTCAGTGTACATTCCTTTCTTAAATTTGTTCAATAAGAATTCAGAAAATTACCCCATCTAAATGCTCTCCCTCAGCAAATCCATGAAACTCTCCCAAAGTCACTTCAAGAGAAACTTTATTTTCAAATGAAAGTTTAAAAGCTCTTTAAATAGATTTATAAAAGAATTAAAGACTGAATCAAGTCCAAGCTTGGCACATGTGGAGGCAGCTCCTTGTGGATTTGAGATAGCAGTAAGAGAGTAGATCAAGTCTTTTGCTCCCAAACATGCAGCCCAGCACGACTACAACAGAGTCAGATTCTTGGGGTCTGCTTTTTGGCATCCTGAAGTGCTCAAAAGTAGAGGGTAAAAGAAAACCTTTTAAAATAAGTGTATTTGTCTCAGTTTATTTTAGGGACACATTAGGCTCTGATATTAGTTACCATGAGGTCATTCTTGTTACAAGGAGCAACACATTTCTGGCTCTTTTCTGTTCCTTGACAACCAACTCCATAAACTCATTGGCAGAATTTTCTGGTAGTACTGGCAAACACTCTGATTTTCTTAGCACTGTCTAGATTTAACAATTCAATACAAACTGTGACCTTTTCAAGCCATGCTAAATAAAGCCAATAGGCTTTTCCCATCTTATCCCATGGCCTCGATCCTGAAAGTCCATGTATGGTCTGCAACAAGCAATGCAAATCTGTGAGTGCTCTCCTGGGGCACAGTTCCTTGTGAGCTCTCTCTCACAGAGAGTGCATGAGCTAAGTGTGCCTACTCAAAAACTCTTTGACTGAAGGGAGAGAATGAAAAAAACAAAACAAAAACAAAACAACAACAACAACAAAAAAAGCAAAGCAAAAAGCAAAACAACAACAAAATCACCAGAAAGAAAAACAGAAAAAGCTTTTACTCTTCAAGAAAGGATGTTTCTCAGAAAACAAGTCTCTGAATCATGCTCAGGAGATATCAAGTTATTTAGCTATGTTATTCCAATTTCAGTGTTGCTATTCAGAATTGTTTGCCAGCTTTCTTATTTACCAATTACACTTAAAAAAGCATTTGCTATTCTACCACCTCTTTCTTACATTACAGATTCAGTAACATACAAAATAAGACAAGCTTTCCTCTACTTGGAGTTGAAAAAAACATTCACAGAATCAAACCTAAACAACATCCTCCTGTATGTTCCTTTCTAGTAAAAAGTGCAAAACAATACATAAAACATGTAGGATGGTAAGAAAGTTTCAGCTGAGATGGGAAGAAAATTCAAAATTCAAGAACAAAACACAGAGAACATATGATTAGCAACTGCCTTCACTTTATTCCAAGATTCGCAGTGAAAACACTTCTGCAGAGGGAAAAATGGAATAGGAAAAAGGACAAATTCTCAAGTGGCAGATCCCTAAATTCTAGTTAAAAATACATAAACCATGAACTAAGCCCCAGACTAGGACCCATGGTCAACCCTAGGTACAAAGGAAGGAAGTTCCACCAGGCTGTATGGAACTAGATTATTTGCAGGTATAGTCTCATTTTAATACCCTGTGCTAACCTTGAGGGTTCTGCCACCAAGGACAACAAATCCCACTTTAGCAGTTCCAAGCCTTCTGAGTGACTAAGGTCTCTACTGCAATATGGCCACTTGGCAGCAGGAAGACAGTGGATTTCAGCTGTGAAAAGAAGGCACACCCTGAACAAGAGGGATGATGAACTCCTCACTTCTCATACTTTCTGGTAGATTTTTTCAACCTGTGAATAAGATATATCATATTGATATAATGGATTTGGCTTGCAGCTCCTCAAGCACATCCTGGATAAAGTCTTCATTAGCACCTGCAGGCTGAAGACATGCAGAACTTGCAAGCAATGGCACAGTGTAACTTTTGTCTGCCTCCACTAACCTGCAAAGGCCTCCTTCCATAATAGCAGAATGAGAAATGGGTTGTATGTGTATAATTTAGCAGGATAAACTTCTAAGATTGTCTCATCTCATTTAAAAAGAAATCACAACTTGGAAGAAGGTGAATCACTTTAGAGTAGCCGTATCTGTTACAGATGCACTGCAGTAGGCAGGATCAAGCTAGCTGAGCATCACACTGATACTTAAAGATTCTTAAAAGATTTTAAGACACATCTGGTTTTATTTCACTTGTAAAACTGGACTGTTTAAATTTTAAATTTTTATTAAATACCATTGCATGTGTCTAATTAGATGATTTTGAGAAAACGGGAATTTGCAGAGGAGGTAAGGTATAGGTAACTCTGCCATAGGTAACTCTGCCAATCTGTCTCCAGGCACCATTAGAGGAAGGTCAAGAACTATCACAGTTAAGCATTACTATATATGGGTTAAAAACCTAATTACTTTTTCCTGAAGGAATAATCATGTGCCTTTTTGCAGGAGGCTGTCCTTATCGTACAATTACAAGTATTATTCTTTTTTAAGAAGGGTATGTATGTTTATAAAAGCAAATGGCAGAACGTGGCTGTTGTCCTGGGACACAGCATCCCACTTCAGCTGGATTAATAGCATTGTATGATCACTGAGTGTGTGTGGATATGTATGAATAATGACCTCTCTTTCACTGGACCAAAGGCACAAATTGCATAGTTGAAGAAGTGTGATAGGACTGCCTTGGGACCATGTTAGTATTGCATTAGTCTTATCTCTCTTGGCTGGTGGAAATTTTAGAAAATACCTTCTTAGCTGAGAGAAAGATGTTGTGAATTGAAAAGAAAGAATATGAAATGGGGGTCATGAAATGCAGAAAGGATAAAGGATAGATGGCATCAAAGGAGAAATAAATAAAACAAAGGTTTAGTGAAAAATAAATACTAGGGTGACCAAAGTATATTAACTCTGTCATGCAAGTCAGGTGCTTGACTAAAAACTGCCCAAAGACTTAATTTAATGTTGTATAAGAAAGATTATTTCTGTTTAATTTCTCACCAGCGTTTGCATTTCTTAAAACAAACTTTAGAGTGTTTGGATAACTGACTTATTCTGTAATCAATTTTACAGATAGAATTTATGAACTAGTAAAAAAAAAAAAAAAGACAGTGTTCTATCTTTTCTGTTGCCGCTTAAATACTGATGCAGGAAATCATTTGCCTATTCTCAATTTTATTTGATAGAACAAAAACCCCAAGCAATAAAACTAAGGTCCAAGGAAAACATTTAGCTTGAAAAAAGGTTGAAAAATGTACCCTTGGAAAGACCACTGCTTACATGGGATTGTTCAACAAATTCCTGTTGTGTGAGGTTTGGCATATACTTTCTAAAAATATAAGCATCTGGGGAAACCAGACAAAGCCCAGGTCTTGGACCAAACGAGGCATGCAGCGTGAATCTGTTAGCGATTATATCCATAATGAAATATGTGCCCAAATTTAGCAGTACAAACCCCCCAATACAATGTGAAAACACAGCATGTACAGCCCTTACCATAAAATATAGCCAACAGCGAAGGTGCACACTGCAGCCAGTCCACAGCTCCTGCTGGGATACTGATGATGTGTTGTTCTCATCTCGATTAATACAAAGGGCAAAACTGTTGTGTGCTGGAAAAAAACCAAAACAATGGGGAAAACCAGGTGATACAAATGGTTCTCTATATTTTCATTTCAATTCTACAGTAAGAAACTTAATTGCAGACACCTGAAGACAACTCTTGATGGTTAGAAAGACAAGGTAAAGTAACTATAAAATTGCTCAATAACCCAACCAGTGTCATCTCTAATATGTCCAATTGTTTGAGAGAGCAGAGGAAAACTGAGTAACCAGAATGTGCTTTTTCTTTTGTTCAGGAATCCAAGGCAGATACTCAGTGAGTAAAAAGGAAGTGTGTCATGAAGGGACACAGGACCCAACCCCAGTCTGGCCCTGCAGTTGCTCTGCGATCCCTGCCACGTCACTTCAGATATTTCAACCATTCTAGTTGGAAGACAATGCATCTGGTTTTCAGAGAGTAAGTATAAACAATGCCAAATGAATGAATATAAATGGAGATATTTAATGCTTCTGGGAATTAGGTTTAAATGTATCTCAATCTGGGAACTTTGAAAACAGGGGACATATTTTCAAATTATAGCATCAGTACCTCTGTTCCTCCATCTGCAAGACAGAAGCAATTATGTTCAGAAAGGTGTTGTGAATCTTAATTTGTTAGTTGCGCAAAATAGTTTTAGATTCCCAAATGAATCATATGAAAGCCAAAGCTGTAAAAACCATTTTCAGCCACTTGTCTTTATTTAGCTGTGGAACTCCTTATTTTGTTATTTTCCCATACACATTTCCTACACTGCCCCTTCTGAGAAGGTCTGTTCATCCAATTAATGTCAGCAGTATGAAAAACTGCATCCAGCCTGCCCCCAACACTCAATGTCTACATTTCAGAGTGCTGGCAGGCATGAAAATATACATAAATAAAGAATAAATGTGCCAGGAAATAAACCCCATAATTTCTGAATATACAGCTCACTTAAGACCAGCATTACTGTTGACTCCAGAAACATAACCTGCCTTGCCTCCATGGAGTCAAGTTTTTGCTGGCATCTAAAGGGAATTACTTCAGTTGAGAGCTTAACTCCAGGGCTTGGTAAGACTGATTGTGAACTCTTCTGCCCACGCCACAGGAAGGCCTGGAGGTGTAAGGATTGCAAGGGCAGCCTAAGTCCTAATGCAGGTTCAGCCTTTTCCCAAGTACTTGATCACCAACTGGAAAGGAAAGTTATGGCATACACTGGCCACATTCTGCCATCACGTAGTTTTGGGGGAGGTTGGAGGGTCAGATTTTTAAGTTTACAATAATTACAATGTAAACCCACACTGACTTTCACCTGCATGCAGATAGGAGAGGCACGGAGTAGAAATATCTTGGTGTGGACTTCAGGTTCAACTGAGAAGAAACACAGTGGGGTCTAAGCCTTTGAAAACTGCAAAGAAGAATGGCTTGAATGGGAAATGGTAAGATAATGGAAATGCTCTTGCTGAGAGATGTAGCATAACTGAATTGGTTATCTGCTCTGATTTTCAATGCATTAGTAATTAATGACTAGCATTTGGAGAATGTTAGGTGGATAATACAGCAGTTAGGGGAGCTTCCATTTTCTTCATCTTTTAACAACTTGTTCCACCCCCATCCCTTTAAATTGTATAAATCAGCATCAAGGGAATGCAGAGATGTTTTACATGTGGTCTGCTATAAAGCTGCCCACCATTAGATGAGAGGTCTGTGAGCCGCAGAGGACCTTCAGAATCCACGATCAGGGACGGACAGCAAAGCAAGCCCTGGAGATTCACCTGCACATCTTGTGTGTGTATGGAAAAGGTCTCCAGGAAGACAGAGATCAGTGCCGTGCTCTGCAGAGCTCTCAAAGCAGAGCAGCTGGAGGCTGTGCAAATGTCTCCTGCCCTGCCCCCATAACTTATTCAGAAAAAAACCCAGAAGAAAACAACAGCTATTAATTCCAAACTCCACCCTTGATACTCCTTGTACAATGTATTCTTGTAATCCAGTAACTTAGTTTTAAGTCTACACTGTGGATGATTGTTACAGAGCTTGTGAGCTCGGTTTCTCCATGTAAATGTTTACTGCTTTTGACACTGCTTGTAGATGAGCTCCTCATTGATGATAACAACTCAACAGCTTGGCAATTAAAAAGTAGTTAAAATAATTTCAGTAATCAAGTCTTAATCTTGAATACTCTTCTCCTTTCCCTCCTCTCAACTCTTGTGGTTATATAATAAAATAGGTTATTATTTTCCTAAATTCTCACTTCTGCTCTTTTCTATAGGTAAGGGGTGGAGGGGAAAAGCAGATAATGAGCTGTGCCACTAAAGAGTTTGTGTACAAAATCCTGTTAAAAGTACAGTGGATTTAGAAGTGTAAGGAGAAAATCAGAGATGTGTATGTTTCATCTCAGTCTGTTAGAGCGAATGTCAATGCTACATGCAAACACTGCAGTTTTACAAATTTGGAGTAGGAACTTTGGTTTAAAATGCTTTTGTGAAAGTGTCACTCTAAAAAGCTGCTTCAGATCCTTTACCAAACCACAACCAAGATAAAATTTCCTTTCTCTACATTTCAGCTCCTCCAAAAACCTTGATTTAAAAAACATGAAATTTTGTAGTCTGAGATACCTTCTATCCAACAGTCCCAATTAAAACTCTAGACTGAAGCATAGTGAAGATGATCAGGGGTCAAATATGCTTGCAGTGGGATCCATCAGGGCTGGGTATTCTGCAGGGGGCCTAAGATTTCATATCCTCTAATGTTTTTGCCACCTGATTTCTGAATAAACAAGCCAGTGGGAATCTGAGGCTTAGAGAGAAAATAGCATTGATATTTCCCCAACCTGCCTAAAGATCACGCTGTGCTGATCAAACATAGCCGACTGGTACCTCTGGGACTGATCCCTTTCACTTACTGGCACGCAGGGGGACAAAAACACATTTCTCACCTTGTTTGCCAAAGTATCTCCTGGGGTTTGCTTACTTCAGAGAAGGCTGAGGAATGAGGAAGTTCAAATAACAAGGAGGTTTAAACAGTGAGGATGATTAGCTGCTCTAACAGCTTTCCAGTAGTTGCCATTATGCATCATTAAAAGTTTTTAAGAAAAGAACAAATATATAATTAGAGTGTAATGACTAGTATAATATTATGATGCTAGCACTACTAATTAATGCTATATTGATAAGGCAGTTTTAATAAGGACTAAGTAGTTACAAGCAAAACTGTATTTTTACCTGGACATCCTATTCCCTTCCCACTGAGACCAGCTGCCCCTGTGAGATAGTTTTGCTTGCATGACTGCTGACACAAGAGATTTGTGCTGAGCACCGCTGTGGCCACACCAGAGAGCCCCATTCCCACTGTCTCAGAAAGGCAACTCTTTCTGCATATGTTCCCTGTGGTGACTGCAGGCCCGGGGTAGTTCCCAGCCCCCAGCTCAGCCCAGACAGCAGTGGGGGAGATAGCAAACTCTGTTATCATTAGCAGGAGCTCTCAGACAGAGCTTTTTCAGAGCTCAGTAATTGCATCTACTTGCAAGAAAATGCACCCTATCCACCTGTCGAGGTGTGACTGTGGTGCTATCTGCAAGGTGTCCTCGCAGCCACAAATCCCTTTTTTTCTCTGGAGTGCCAAGACAGCAGCCCTCAGGCCCATTTTTTACCCCTCTCTGAAGGATTCATCTGCCAAGACTACTTTGTGAGCTGAAGAGCTGACCATAAGCCCTCATTACCCAGCCACGGTACTGCCCTGCCCAGACCCCTCACTGCCTGCCCCTGCTGCTGGAAAGGCAGCTTTGATAAATCTCCTCGCTGGGAAGTGCTGGTTTCAGCAGAGTAGAAAGCTGCAACTTCCTCTCATTCTGTGTCTATCACACGGCATTGCTTTCCAAGGACCCATCACCTACAAGTGGTGAAGAAAAATGGCTTGCCAAATCTCCAACTGCCAGAAAACAGAGAAACCAGCACAATGCACCAAGCCTGGACGAAATGTGTGGGAAGGTTATGGAGAATCTGATCCACAAGACACTCTGGAGACTGACTCCGAAGAAGCAGCTTCTGAGTGAAGCTGAATTAGCACACACTATAAAAAAGCCATCCTGGGCTCTTGCAGGTGGATTAATTCCTAGAGCCACTGCCATAGCTTCCTGAGAGAAACTCTGCTCATTAATAACACTTTAAAAGATATTACTAAAATATGTACCACCCCCCCCACGGTATATATGTGCCTAATGATATTTGAGACCAGAAAATCACATTACAAATATGCACCACAACTGCAATGACGGCTTGGGAAGTTGAGCTTTGATGGAGGACTGTGCCCGTTTTAGGTGTTTTCTACAACAACTAGTTGTAAAAAAAGATTTAATGCAAATGAGGTACATTAACAATGAGTTCTGTAACAGTCTTGAGGCAATTAAGTGCTCATTCTTGAAAGCCTGATTATATATTTTATCTTCCAACCAGTAAGTGCTGCTTTTTTTAACACTGGTTTCAACAGTACCTTACTTGGCCTTTTCTCCCTCCCTTAACTGTGTTTTAAATTGAATCTTAAAACTTTTCAAAAGGTGCTAAATTGACTGCTTTGCATATTGTATCATCAACACAAACATGGTAGTGATGTCTGCCCAAGTAATCCTCCTGATCTGCACCAACTGCCCAGAACTGCCTTTATGACAAGGAGTTCTGTCTACAGAGGCATCTCAGATGCCCAGGTAGCTCACAGAAGTTCTGTAGGAATGGTCAAACTGTTTGAGGATCACCAAAAATTGTGATTATAATTCAATTCAACCAACAGACTGTGACTTGTTACTCAATTTGATCAGACTAAAAACTATAGGGGTATAGGACATTTTAGTTCGATGGAAATACTGTGTACCTCTGAGGCCTACCTCATGACATTCAGCCCATACTCTGAAGTCAGTGAAAGCCCAGTGACAAGAAAGGAGGCCCTGCAGTCCACCAACATATTAACTGATCGACTGGGAGCCTCCTGGCAGTGCTGGTGTGCCCTGCCTGTAACAATGAGGCTGCAGACAGGTTTTCACCCACAGAACTTGTGCAGCCTGGGACCTGTAGGGCTACATCTGCCACCCAAAGCTGTGTCCACTTCGATGCCTCTGCCTTAGCAAGGGCAGCTGCTTCAACATCTGCTAGGGAAACTGCCCTGCAGCACACTGCCACTGTGCCTGAGACTTACGCTGGTATAAATTTGGCAGTGCCCCCCTTCTTTGCACTCTTCTGTGCAAACTGCTGTGTTTTCTGGCTGCCTCTACTTCCTGCCTTTTAAAATTTGCCTATAAAATATAGTTTCCATCAACAGGATGTTACTCTTCCTCTTTTTCTTCTGAACTCGCAACAAGATTATGTTGTTAAACAGCTGCTTCACATCAGAATGAGTGAAACAGTCTGTCTGCCACTCTTTCTTCCCTCTCAGAGGCTGGTGTAGCACCTTGAGATAAAGATTTTACAGAAACCAGCAGCAAACTGATCTACACCTATTTCTCTAAATTTAAAACCACTACTAGTGTGCTTACCCTAGAAACCAATACTAATAGGCCTAAAAATCCCTACAGTTGTAGTCACTGCCATTTGTAGAGTAACAGTAGCAATAAAGCTCATTTTTCTGCATGCTCCTAGCACACTACCATGGAAAACCAGATCAGGAACTAGTAAAATAGGGGCATGATTATGATTTACTCCTTGAGAAACTTCTGAAAAAGGAACAGCTGGCAAGAGAGTATTTATGTGTTGTCTGAAGGATGATACCTTCTACCAATGCAGCCTAATCCATAAAGAGAGCAGCAGGATATCAGAGCTGGGTGTGTAATAAATTGGAATCCTTGAGTGAGTCTGAGCCCTTATGAGACTGAAAGTGCTGGTAGCACTTTTCCTCTTACAAATGAGAAATTATGACTATTAAATGAGACATGCTGATGCACAGGATGCACTCCAAGGCAGCCACAGACGGCTCACTAATTGTTAGGATAGGTTGGAGGGAGGAAGAAGTATTTTATGATCTAAACAAAGACCAATACCTTACAACGCCACAAAACACACAAGAGCTAAAGATAACCATTTTCAATCAATATGAGAGTGTAGAGTTCTTTGAAATGAAAATTAATACTTCCTCTTTAATGTTACCCCCTCTTTTGCTCCTTTCTGTAGAAAAACACAGCGGACATGGCATGCCTGACTTAAGAGGATCTGTATCACTTTCTCCACGCATACCTGATGTTGACAGCTTTGTTCTTGTTTCTTCAGACACATGCAGTATATACTATATATTGAAATAGCAGTGTCAATCTGATCTCACCCTATGACTGTACTAGTGTCAGGGAGGTTATATATAGGTGTTTATCTATAGAATTTCCACAGTGCCAATCACTAAAGCACTTCAGCGCCTCAAAAGCGTTACTAAACATACCCTCACAGCGGCCCTGATCTGTAGGAGCAGGATATCCTATCCTCATTTTGACGGAGGGGAAGATGGAGAGGGCATGCCTCACTCAAGGTCACATAGGGTAGCTACAGAGGAATGAAGAACCACATCACATTCCTCAGTTCCATTCCTGGGTGTTAGCCTAAGATGAGCAAGCATGTATAGAGAAATAACAAAAATTTGGTATGAAAGCCAATCTAATTCTTCAAGTTTATAGCTCTGAGGCATCTTGGCCCTTTCAGCATCTACCAGTTGTCACCCTGATTGACCTCCTGTCCTGATTCCCCTCTGCTTTTGGAGGCTTCTTCAATTGCCTCTTTCTGAGCTGTCTGTCTCTCTTTCATCTCAGCTCCTGCTGCTCCAAGCTGCTTTCTTGCAGCTCCCATCCCTAATACCTTAACATGACACACAAAGTCTTGGTCACTTGGACTTGAAACAAGATGAGGGCAGGGACCAGACACAGTACATACAGTATAGCAAAACTGTGTAAAACCAGTTCCATATTGCCAAATGGAACAACATTGCTACATGTTTCATTTTCTTTGACTTTGTTTCATTCAACACAACTTTTCATGCTTGTCATGCATGCAGCTATCATTAAACACATGGCAAGTCCAATGTCATATAAAATCAGCTCTCTCCTCTTGCTGGGATCCCTTAGCCAGGCTTTTTTACTCATTCTGTGCCATGCCCAAACTCCCCACTCTGCTCCTGCCAGCAGGCACTGCTTGACCCTTAGCTAACTTTTAAAATACAACACAATCAACAAAGTCCTGGTTCTGTGCACTCAGCCACAGCTGAGCAAACCCTGTAGACCCTAATTTACTTTCAACCTCAAGTCCTTATTTTTGCCATAAAACCCTTAAAAGAAACATGCTACTAACAACTTGGAATATACACACAGATATATCCTGTACAAGGAGCACTCATTAATCACAGTGTTATGCAAATTAGTTTTTCTACATGTTTTTCTCAGTTTATTTGCCAGTTGAACCACCTGCCCTAGAATTTCTCAGACTACCATTTGCAAAAAGGTGTATCTAGGCAAAGAAATATATTGTTGTCTCCTAAAATTATCCTTGAAATCAACGTTTATACATACACACACTTTTACACGTGTTACCAAGATTTAATTTGCTCAAATGAATATTTGACTGTTTTTACAGGTCATGCTGAAAAAGTCCTTGTAAAGTCATTAAGCCTCATGCATTCCTAGCAAAAAAAGCACTAAAGAGAACGTGAAGATGTATTTTACCAATGGTTTAAATGAGATTGCTCATATGGAAAACAGTATTCCCCTCTCTGAAAAGTGAACTCTTTCCATACCATGACTTGAAGGCCTCAAAAGGGGGAAAATAATCTGTATCAATATGTTTTCTAAATCTCTTTTACCAATTTGTAAATTTTATCAGTAAATAAAGTATTCTATATTAAATTCTAACATCTGGCAATCTCCCAGGACTAGTTCTAAGGCTTTCACAGAGGGATATTTTTGGCTTCATGATAGCCAAAGTATCCTCTTTCCAACCTGAAAACATTGGACTCTGAATCTGTCACTGGTCCAGGACCAAATATTGCTTGTCCTGGACTTTGGGCGAGTATAATTTGGGGAAAGAAATTCCACATTTCGGAAAATAAAAAAACCCCATTATTTCTCAGTTTCTTTTTCAAGTGGTGACTCTTTGACGCTATTCGGAAATCTAAAATCTTGGAAGTGGTTACTGAGGGACTGGATTTATTAGGTGTTGTGTGGGTGAGGTAGCCAAAGGTCAAACTTCAGTCTATCACATGGTGATTGCAACTATCTGCAATGTGGTTCAAACAATTTATCTCACAGACATTGTTATTATCTTTATTTCATTGTTTCTTTACATTGTACATGTAAACTCCTTTAACAAATAGCTCTAGAGGACATAACCTGCTAAGGTTTTTTGCTGTATTACAGAAAGCAGTAGCAGACTAAGGTGGGAACAGTCTTACTGCTGCACCCAACAGTCTCTCCCTCTGTCCGATTTTACTGGAGTGCATTGCCCTGAGTCTTCTAAACAGCACATACCCCACTGCAAGGCAGAGGTGCATGCCTGTGCAACAGTGCAGGGCTAAGCTGTGTGACAGCAGCTGCACACGAGTGGCTACTGCTGAGTCACCCAACAGACGGTGACGAGCCATGGCCAGGCATCAAGGCAGCTGCTGGTCTTGCACTCTGTGCTCAGGATGCAGAAGGCCAAGGCTGGGCTTAGTGGCATCACCAGATTACTAAGACCAGGAGTGACTAAGGCACTAGCATGTGTTGAGGTGCAGGGAAGAGGTGGTACATGGCAGGGGCATGGGGAAGCCAGGAGCCATGGGCTGGGTTCCTGCATCAGTTGAAAGGCAGATGGAGTAGCAGGTATGGTTGAAAAACTTGTTGAGGGCAAAAACGAGTTTGTGCAGGAAAGCAGGGGAAGGATGGAGATGCAGCCCTGCTTGTGGGTCTTCTAGAGCTGCTTCTCCTCTGCAAAGGTGGCACACGAGCAAACAAGTCTGGGGAACATCTTGAATGAACACCTTCTACCATGAAAACACACTGACATTGCCTTCTTGTTTCACCCACTGTATGACACACTTTATTTAGTAGAGTCATTTTGCTTCAAATGCAATTAGTTATAAATGCTATTGTTCATCTTAAAACACCTGTTATTTTGATTGATAGTAAAAGCCTACACACCATAGTAAAGACAGCAATGTTGGGCACAAAGACATCACAAAATCTATAGCCTGACCCTTTAAAACCCAACTTGAACCATCAGATTTGACTTACGAGACTACTAACAATAGTGCTTCATGCAAAAAGAATTAGGTTAAGGCTGGATCAGGCTAAGTTGCCAAACAAACCCTGGCATAATTAATCAAGAATATTTCAGAAACAGATCACCTCCAAGAGTTTATTGATTTCCTGTCATGACACGTTTTCCTCATGAGGTGCTACAATGCTATGTATCTGAGATGTGCTGGCGTGTATTTTTCAGTGACTAAGCCTTGATCTATCTTCCTGGATTCCTGCCACTGGTGCACTGACATCTGCAACTACTCATGTTTGACAGTCTCATGCATGAGCTATGTGGCTTCCAACTTGGATGGGATTAGTATAGGAGACTTTCAGAATACTTCAAATGTAATTGAAAGCAGATAAATACAAGGGTCTCAAGAGGGTGGCATGCTTTTTACAAATGGAATCACATTAAATCCCGTGTATAAATGCTTGGACTAAGAAAGATCTCAGTGCTAACCAGTATAGTGTGCAAGAAAGTGCACTTTGTTTGTCCCTGTTCTTAAATACATATGAATCTTGATAACGTCACTTCTTTCTGAAATTCAAATACAGAGCATGGCTGAAGTGCAATTTAGACAAGCATGAAAAGGTACACATTTGGAGAGAAGGGCAGGAGAAGAGGAACATATTCAGAGACTGACAGGTGCCCTGCCTTTCGCCCATGCCTGCACTAAGGCATGCCATCCCTGCCATCCCTGCCAAGAGATGAGAGCTGAAAACAATATACATCATGTAACTAAAGGTTATACTGTAATAGTGTCAAATATCATTAAATTACAAGTGATATTTTCTTTTGGAGCAAAATCCAATCACATTCCTTACCCAGAACATATTTCTATTTATCTGGGTTTTTTTAGAAAATATGGACATTGATACTGTAATCTGCACATATTCTGTACATATTTACTGACTACTGTAAAATAGAAGATGCAAATAAAACTGACGTTACCACTGCTGTAAAGGGTTTATCTTTCACATTTCGTTACTTTTTTGGACTCTGAACTCTGTGAACGTAAGTAATCTTGCTTTAACACAGATAATGCAGAGCTTGGTAAGAAAAAACAAAAAAAACTTTCAGTGGGAAATGGCCTTTCTTGCTGTCAAATACCTTTTTGAGAACGACAGTAATGGCAATATACAAACATCATGAGAGGACAGTGACACTGAACATACATAGTATCAAAGGGCTCCAAGATGATCAGGTAGCAGTGGAGCTGTGACATCCATCATATTAAGGCTATGGGCTTCTCTGGGTTCTCTTACAGACTCTGGCCTGACTTTTTTTCCTTCAGGTTTATGTTGGCATGCCTGTCTCTGCTTTCTTCACTTACAGCTCTGTCCCCAGCCAGGCTGATCTCACTGAGTTGTCAGTGGCCTGCATGACTTTTTTATTTTAAATGTGAAAAAAGAAGGGGAACTGGAAAAAAAACTGATTCTCGTTGCCACATAGTGACATTTTTCCTAGCAAGCAGAGGAGCAGAACAACAGCAGTCACCGTGTGTAAGGTCAGTTGTTGCTGGGAGTGTGTGTGCACAGCAGGGTTGCAATGGGATGAGTGGTTTCATGTCTTGTACTCGGGAGAATGCTGAAGGAAGGAGGACTTCATACTGTGCTTGGTATAACAGCTCCTATCATGGAGTATAACAGCTCCTATCACGGAGTAAAGTACTCAAGAACTTCTGCTCCAGCCTCCCAGATGAGGTCCAAGGTAGTTAAAGAAAGTGAAGTAACCATTGGTTTCCTTCCCATAACCCTGATAAATGCAGCCTAAAAAATTAATTACTTTGGTGATAACTGTAGTATCATAATGCATTTTTTTGGTACTAGAAATTTTATCTGTATTCCCCTATTGCCACAGGGATTCCAGACAGAACTTCCTTTGCAGCACCTGCTCATAAAGCTGTGCGATCAGTCTTCTGTGAAGTTTTGTCATGTATGCTCCAGCTAGTCTGAGCTCTTCTGCGCTGTGGGATGGATGCCAGCACTGGGACAGAGGTCACCCACACATGCAAATGGTTCATGAAAATTTTTCTTTAAGCATAAGGAACACATTTTTTTTTACTCTGAAGGCGATCAGACACAGAAAGTGGTTGCCCAGAGAGGTTGTGGAGTCTCAATCCTTGGTGGTATTCAAAACCTGACTGAACACTATCCAAGGCCACTGGCCCTAGCTGACTGTGCTTGAGCAGGGAGTTTGGACAAAATAATCTCCATGGCTGCCTTACCACCTCAGCGACCCTTTGATTCTATCACTCTAATGGCCTGGCTGTTATGGTCACTGGCCTTTATACCCAGTCCTGTCAGCCCTCAGTGTCTCTTGTCCATCTCCACTCCCTGGCCAACACTGGGTCTGTAAGAAGTTGCTGCATTCTGTACACTGTCTTTGATACCACCACCTTGGTTCTTGGGTAAAAGGGGAAAAAGGAGAGATGAACCTGACCTGCAGTATTTCCGCCCTCTGCCCTTCTGAAGTGTCTCTTGAGTATTTTCTCTCTTGAAGACATTTGGTATTTTCTTAATGGAAATGTAACTCACCATTTTTTAACTGGGGAGCAGAAAGATGTCAAAAATCCCCGGTTTTTCAAGTTGGCCTCATTGTTAATGGTCACATTAATGGTGTGCGTTTGAAGCAGAAGATTATGGAAATGCCTCTGAGGTGGGAACAGACTAACCAGTCACTAGATGTATTTCATAATGTTAGCTATAACATTGTTCTGTTGCAGTACTCAAGTGCAAGAATAGCAGCATAAACCCTTTTAAACAGGGAAGATCACTACAAATGTGTAATTGAAGAATAACTGTGATTCCAAGTAGATAGCCTGAGACTATCCGATTGATCTTATACTGGGGAATGACGTCTGTTGGGAATGGGAAAATGCACACTTAATTGCAAGCACTTGAACTCCATAGTAGTGGTAATTTCCACTGGGACAAAGCACTAAGGATAACCCCATTGCTAAGAGAAAGACCTAAGAACCACCTCAAGTGAATTAGGCTGCAGTGCAGGTGTGAGAGCTAGCATGGTGGGCTAGGTGGGCACAGGAATCTGGGTGAGAGAAGGGAGACCTCTTCCAAACAGCAGGCTAGCTGAGAAAGGCTGGCTAGAGCCTCTCTCTTTAGAACTGGAGCTGCAGCCGCCTCAGCTGTGCTGGCTGAAGACTGACAGACTCAGATTTGGGCCTGTGCCAAGACAAGACAACAAGGTGTGAGGAGCCCATGGTGGAGACCAGAAGGATGGCAGCTACTCTCCCAGAACTGAGAGGGAGGACTGACTTAAGAACACTGCAAAGGCAGGCCAAAAGAAGAGGAGACTTACCTAATACTTTTGGTTTATTCATTATGGGCTTCCCCAGGGCATTTAACCCTCCTACAAATGAGACTGTATTTGTGTTAAGACCTTGGAGCCACTGCTAGCAAGTAGTTAAGCACTGCTGCTCAGGGGCACCCACGTGTGTAATTCACTTCTGCAAGTTTCTAGGCAGGGTCTTGTGCCAGTGTTATTTTCAGCAAGAACACCTAAGTGATCGAACCCGGCCTGTGTGACTGGCAGCAGCGCTGGGTAGAGAGAGGGTACATAATGTACACACACTCGGCACTCCTGTTTCTCCTTTGCTGCTGCTGCTGCGGTGCATTCTTAATAGGTTACGAAACTCTGTATTGGCACTTCTGCAGACGGGACCTGGCAGTAGAATAGTATTTGTATTTTAATTACTTGACCTATTGGACTGCCTTGCTGGGCAGGCTTCTTCAGCCCTATAACCAACTTTTTAATGACCTTCACTATTGAACAAAGCCAAAATAATAGGAAAAGCTTGCTGCTCTGATGCAATTTCCAAGGGCAGAGGAACTACTATAGAAAGACTTAATATTATCTTATGGTCCTTAGATAAATCTTAAACTTTAAACAGCTATCTCTAATACATTCTCCAGTGTGTGAGACTGCTTTGCCATCTCAGGAATATCAATTACCACATTGCCATTTTACTGCAAAACAAAGGAGAAAAAAAAAAAACAAAACTCCAAACTTTTTAGTGAACTGGGACAAGAAGCGGAATAAGAGACCCTTGACAACCCTATGGGATCAGCTGTTAGGATTACCAGAGCATAATTCTTTGTAATGGTCTTATTAATTAAAATAACTTCTGACTGTCAGTATGCTTTATAAAAACTCCAATTAACCCTTACAATATTTCTGTGAGAGAGTGGGGAAGAAAAATAAAAGCACTTTATCAGTGAAGACATGCATACAGAGAAAGAAAAAGCATCTTGACTAAACCAAAGAAAAGGCAAATGGATGGATTTTGAAATGGAATGCAGTTGCTGGTGATGCCTTCCACTGAGCTCAGCCCACTGTAACACTCCCTTGTCAGGAGGTCAAAGTCAGAACAATATCGGTGGGAAGTACACAGCTACTTAGGGGCATCAATGTACTGACCTCTTACATTCATGGCAGCAGAAGAAAATCATGTGGATAAAATCCAGTAGTTTAGGCACCCAATCAAAGCAGATTATTTCAAAACTTTTTATTAAATGTGAGCTCATCTGCCTCTCTAAATGTCAATGTAAACAAGCTAGAGGGAACACAAAAAGGCCAGAGGAATACTTGGGCCGTTGCCTGTTAAATTTATTCTTGTTCTGACCTCTGTCTTCTGGTGAAAGCAGAGAGCAACTGGGGGCTTAAAACCAATGGACTTCAGCTTCAGGGCAACTTAGACAGGTTCCACGAACCTGAGCTTAGGCTTAGTGGCATGCATCTTAGTGACTCATATGGTTGAGATTCAAGGATTCATGGCAACTCTTCAGTTAGGCACATCTCAGAATGCAGAAAGGATGCAGCTCCCTGACAAGGGAGCCAGAAACATCATCATAGCATTTATGAAAGAGTTTCTGTACTGTTTCCCATCTCCCCTTCCCAGGAAAAGTCAACAACACCTTTAGGAATAACCACAAGTCTAAAGAAGCTAATAGAAACAGCGTGTTTTAGAAACAGAACCGAGTTTTTGTAACTGCAAATTATTTATGTACAGTGTGTAAGTGGCAGCACTAACACCTGAGCCTTGATCCTTCAGGAAACCCCTAATTATCCTTTGTCTCTGCTGGTAGCTGAGACACAAGCTCCTTCCCCAGGCAGAAGGACTGAAGGAGATCTCTACTGTACATACCCCAGTGTACTTGACAGATAATGGACTGTTTTGGCCAAAAAGAGGAGAGGCCTTCTCACTCTGCATCTCGGAGAGGTCAACAGCCCTTTTGGCCAGTAAATCCTTTTCTAAGTCTTAAGAGTTGCAGAAAATCAACTGCTTACAGCTGTTTTTGTGCTGCAAGGGTTAATACAAAAGTAAAAACTTTTTATTTCTGTGAAATGCTAACAATGTGGATTTAGCCCTTTTTAAAAATTTTAAAGTAAAAACAACTCTACTTTTTCTGCTCAAAAATAAAAAGATTGTTGAAGGTTTTTTTTTTTTTGAGTCAATCTGAAACACCTTTTTACATTAAAAAGTACAGAAACATGGAATATCCTGAATTGGAAAGGGCTCACAAAAATCACTGAAGTCCAACTCCTAACCCTGCACAGGACACCCCAAGAGTCACACCATGCTCCTAAGTGCCTTGTTCAAACACTCCTTGAACTTTGTCAGGCTTGGTGCTGTGACCACTTCCCTGGGAAGCCTGTTCCAGTGCCCAACCACCTCTTGATGAAGAACGTTGTCCTAATATCCAACCTAAACCTGCCCTGACACAACCCCATGCCATTCCCTTGGACTTGGCATCGGTCACCACAGAGATCAGGGCCTGCTCCTCCTCTTCCCCTCACCAGGACGCTGTAGACAACTATGAGGTCTCCCCTCAGTCTTGTCTTCCCCAGGATGAACAGACCAAGTGACCTCAGCTACTCTTCATATGGCTTCCCCTTACTCCATCATCATGGGTATTCCTGATTAGGAAGGGGTGAAGGCAGAAGGCAGCAATGTTGGTGCCCTGCCATGATTCCTTTGGCATGAGTTTTCCATCCCCTGTGCCCTCTGAGCTAAACTGGCTTCCTGAACTCTAACCCTAATCCTAACAATAATGGAACCCTGGTGCTAAGGCTCAAGTCCATATCACCATGGGTGACCCAGATTAGAAAGGTGTGAAGGTAGAAATGCTGGTACCCTGCAGTGATCCCCTTGCCCCCGCAGTGATTCCCTTGGCATGACTTCTGCAGTCCCAGTGTCCCTGGAGCCTTGAAATTTCTGACTCTCTGAACCTTAACACTAACTGTAGTGGAATCTTGGCACTGCTTCTGAGGTCCCCAGCACAACGGTGGCCCAGATAAGAAAAGTGGGGAGGCAAAAAATGATGGCATCATGCTGTGATTCCCTTGGCATGACTTTTCCAGCCCCAGTGTCCACAAAGCAGCAGGCTTTCTGTCTGTGTGAACCATAACTTTGTTTGAATTTAATATGTGACCAGCTCTGGTGGTAATGTAATTGACCAATGATGCTGAAAAATGTCCCAATGCCTGCTAGAATTCCCTTGAGAAGAACAGATGCATGTAGTTGGACTGAAATATAGTTGAAATTGGAGGAAATATTTGGAAGATCTTGCTAAAAGTAATTTTTCATCAAGGCCATTAGCACTCTATTTGTCAAAGCATTCAGAAAGCTCCTTAATTTTGTTGGACTCATTGCTAACGCTGCTGCCTATGTTGGGACAGTAATAATCTCCCATTTAACAGGAAGCCACATTCTTTCATTTTGTGTGAAGATTTGTAAATGGCAGCCTATTCATTCATTTATCAATTCCAGATGTATTTTATAGTCCTTCAAACTGAAAGCGAGAAAACAAAAATTAGATTAATTGTAATATGGCAAAAGTCTTCAGTATTTGATACCATGCTTTTTACCCTCTAAGGACTCCTAAATCACTTCAACTACTGTTTTGGTGCCTTGGTTGTACTGAGAGCAGGGAAACCAACTTCATTTGGATGAGCCACCACAAGCTGAAGTGTTTTTTCTTCTCCCAGCCTTCACCTCTTCTCTATAAAATCCCTTTTCCCCATTCTGCTTCCAGCTTCACATTGCCTGGATGCTGCTCAGCTTCTCCATTCTCTCTCCACCTGTGCTGAACACTGTGAATATGGGTGTTAACGAAGTCTATATCAGTGTGAAGATCTGTCTGGCTTTTGATAGGAAAGAAATTCCCTGTCCTCTCTTTCTTCTTTATGCTCTTTTCTGGTATGACACACAAGAGAAGGTGCTGGTTCATTCACAGCCACTGCAACAGGCAGGCTTTATGGAGACAGTGCAGCTATGAAGTCCTCCAAGAAAGACAGCCTATGGAGGTTGGAGAAAAAGTATTACTGTTAAGGGTGTTCTAGTTTAAAATGTGGAATGGGAGAAAAGAAATGACCCACATAATTGGTATTTTTAACATTGTGAAAGTCTTTCCAGAACAGGGAAAAAAAAAAAAAAAAGCAGTGGCAAAACCCAAGCCAACTGGACATCCAGAGCTCAGGGAACACAGGGAGGGTAGGCAAAGTGCAGAAGTCACTAGAGACAATGCAATGCACATCAAAAGTGCAAGTTCTTGCTATTAATGTGGCAAAAAATATTTATGCTCTCTGCTTACTTCTCAGTGAGAGATGGGCAACTTACCTTGCATCTTTAAGCAGATGTATGCATGGCAAAAGCACAGATAGATGGAACAGAGCAGATGGAGAACATGTGAGTCAAAGCACGCTCCATAAACAGATACTACAGAAGTAGATAGGTAGAAGTCTTTTTTATTAGGTGCTCTTAGCATTTCCTTAGAAACCTACTCCTTCAGCATGAGTTTCTTTCTTGTAAGGAACCAAAAAATATCTGCTTCACTGATTGCTTTTGTGCAGATATAAGTTTTGGGACTCAGACCTACAGGATAGAAGCTCAGCACTGCTAATGACATTTTTGGAGGATGTATGTATCCGTAGTGGGTTGACCTTGGCTGGACATTAGGTGCCCACTAAGCAACTCTATCATTCTCCTTCCCAATGGGACAGGAGAGAGAAAGCAAGATGGAAAACAACCACTAGATTGAGATAAAGCATTTTACTAAAGCAAAAGTTTGCATGTGCATAAGTAAAGGAGAAAAAAAAGTTTAATCTCTACTTCCCACTGGCAAGTGATGTTCAGCCACTTCCCCGATGCAGGGCTTCAGCACACACAGGGGTTGCTCTGGAAGGTGAACATTGTAAAATAATGAATGCCCCACGTTTCTCCTCCCTCCCTTGGCTTTTATATCTGAGCTGACGTCATATGGTATGGAATATCCCTTTGGCTGATTTGGCTCAGCTGGCCTGGTTGTGTCCCCCCACAGGAACTTGCCCACTCCAGTCCCCAAATGGGGGGTGAACATCAAACAGACAGTACTGATGCTGTGCCAGTGCTGTTCTGGGAGATGTTTTGTATTTATATAATTCCTTTCATTTTCAGCCTAAGATACCAGCAATTTTAAAGTGTCATGCACCTTTAAAATAACATACATTGTTGTTTTCACCCATTAGCATGTATGAGAACTACACGGATCTTCTTTAAATCTTGACGAAGTATTCTGGTTTCTTGAGGCACACCACCTCTTTGTAGTATTTTCATAAAGAAATCAATTGTAAGCTTTTGCTAAAGCCTACATGCAACTACCCAGTAAGTATATGTCTCCTTTCAGGTCAATTATTTTCAAAGTTTCCACTCAAAGATGAAGTCCTCTAAGATTCATTAATTTCTCTCCTCTCTCTTTTCCATGTTTGAATTCTGACATTTGCTTGCTGAAAGGATGAATGAGCTCAAAGCAAGGCTCCTTGCTGGCCATTCTATAGGCAGATAAAATATAGGAGCATTGCTTTTATTTTCCTCAAAGCCACATTGCCATAATATCGTATGCATCTGCCCATGTCAGACAACTCTTAGGACTCCACACACAAATGGAAAGGATCTTTCTGCTTCTATTTCTCAAATAATCTTTTTCACAATTACTGGATTACCTCAAACCACTTAGATAACCTTGGTGCTGTTTAGATATACAGGATAATTTAGCATAACCAGGGTTTTTTTCCAAATGTTATTTTTTAACACTTCCTCCTATGAATCCAAAACAACTTTTTGTTATTCATTTCACTAACCATTCATGGATGAATGACAATTACTGAATGTCTTAGAAACAACACCTTGAAAATGTCATTCAAATCAATTTTTCAGCAGCATGAGAGGCTAGGAGGTAATTCACACTTCTTTTATAATAATATTCTATAAGAGGTACTGTAGTCATCTGCCTTCCTGCCACCTCCTCCAGAAGTAGAAGATTATAAATTCACTCTGATTTAGTGCAGCCAAATGTACCAGGCAGAGAAAAACACTGCAGACAGATTATGCTATTAAGACTGGTACATTATGAGAAAAGCCATCTCCATTATTGCCCCAAAACTAACTTGTTCCTTCCAGTTCAGCAAAAGCATGGAAGAATTCTGCAAGACAGAGCTGGAGAATGTCTTTCCTTCTGTAAAGAGCATTTATCCATGGACAGTAACTCCAGAAGCATCCAAGCCTGGTATCTTGAACACTGCTTCTTTCTAATGAGGGAAGCTCAGAAACCTGGTTTGGGCTCCTAAATATCAGCTGCTCATTAAAATCCAGACATCCTCTTCCTAAAGTGGTGCACACACCTTAGGGGGTCCACTGAACCCTGAATCCTCAAGTATCAAGACACCATTATTCCAGTATTTGCTCATATCTAACTCTGTCATGACTCTAAAACCAGCAGCAAAGCTGGGGCAAAGGAGCTAGAGACCTTCTGGCTAAAAGATTGTTTCATCGTTTCAAAGTGCAACTGAGGGATGAGAACATGCCACCTAAGAAGTTCATGCCACACTATCTGTCACACATCCAACACTTGAGATCAGTTTCTGCTGTTGGCACAATGTCCCCAGACCCCTAAGCCAAAGCAACAACAGACTTGAACCACAGCTGAGGAATGTGTGAAACAACAAAACCCAAACCATCTACTTTCAAAGTCTGCCTCTGTATTACTGAATGCAGGTGAAAAAAAGCACAAGGACTGCTACTGCTAAGCTAATTTCCACAGTATATTCTACATACACATACAAAGAGTAGGCCAAAAGAATAAAAAAATAATAAAAAAGTGCCTATTTCCCCGAATCAGACATGCAGACCAGGCGTCTTCCTGTAAGTCAGTTCCTTTCAGGCGAAACCTCTGATAAATCTTACAGTTAAGAGTGAACCCACTTTTTAGCGTAACATTTGAACCCAAGCTCATTGCTTCTGATGACTTCATATGAAGGATGCTGGCACCACACAGTCAAGGACACTGTAGTTCAAACTCCTCTCAAGGTGGATGCTGCACAATCTCTCTCTCATTTGATGTACAGAACAGCACATATTTGCCGTAAGTCAGCCTTACAGGGCTACTGGAAAGGCTGCAATTATACTGCTGTCTTTGGGGTCTTCTCCAGTTCTCCTGGTCAAAACAGTTTAACAGTCTGTCAGTCTGACCAATGTTAGTGCCTCCTGCAGGGAGTAACTCCTCTTCCCTTCTACCACACCTGGAAGCAACAAAGCTGACTTGAGGACCAAAAAAAAAAACCCAACTTGTTTCAACCCTTCTATTTTCAGCACATTCCAGGACAATTTCTGATCTCCACTGTGGGATAAGAAATTCATCACATGCTCACCTGATGCAATATCCTCTTCCCCACAGTTCATCTGCAATCACTGCTGAGCATAACCACCTCTCTGTGCAGCGCCTCCCACACAATGGAAGACAGAGAGAAGGGACCTCTATGGGGCCTAGTTTCTGGGTCGCTCCAGGGCCAAACAAGTCCCTCAGGCAGATCAGGGGACTTCAGTGACTGCCCACCCTGAGAATAAAGACGAGATGTTTTGGTATAATTTTTGAAGTGACTTCTTCATGTTGTTTACAGGTTTGAACCTTTCCATTATCAAAGCAGCTGAAGATTTAACCTCCCTGTGGTGCTCCCTAGCAGCACTGCAGCTATTGAGCTGATCACACGATGTCTGTCTGTCCCACTGGAGAACATTTCCTGTAAAAAGAATTTTTGGCACGGCTGCTTCATTCTGTGCCAGGAGCAGAAAGTCGATGCAGAGATTAGCAATCGATTTTCTAAGAAGTACCCCACAAATCAGGTCTCCTCTCTCTGTTTGCCTTCACATTTCTGCTGGAGCCTCTATAATTAATTTAAACAGATACAAGCACTTCTCCTCCTCTCCTTTTTGATGCGAGCTGTTTCAACAGACTGTGCAGCAAAGCTGCAGCAATTTCAAAGGCTTCCGCTCCCTGTGCAGAAGGGAGCAGCTGCAGGAATAGCTCTTTGAAGAGGAAATGGCACCCAATGGGACTGGCAGGCAGCTCCGAGCTGAGCTCAAAAAGCCCCCAAAGTCCTTGGGAGCATCTGAGGACATCAAAAGAGGAAAGAACAAGGCTGGGAGAAGCTTGAAGAACGACTTTCCCCCAACCCTGAAGCTTTTCTCTGTGTAAGCAGCAGGGTCTGAGAGGAAGAGTCTTCCTCATATTTGGCTCAGATACTTATATTGAAAGACTGGAAGTAAGGGCTGAACACGATTTCAGTGCTGAATTATTAATTAAACTGTAAATGTACAGATATGTATACGAACACAAACATATCTATACAAATTCCGGACTCCTGTACGCTGTTAAAAAAGCTATTATATTTGTATTAATGTAGGTAAGTATACAACCATATTTTGAAACGACTAGAAAGCACTCACGGGGCTTCATGCATGTTTAACTAGTTAACTGATGAACTCACTGATGTGATTTATCTCAGTGAAATGGTACTTTTTATGATGATTGCCAGTATACTCCTTTGTTTTTTACAGCAGGGAACACACTTTCCTACTGTCCCATTTAAGTGATTTACACAAATTCAACAGACAAAGAAATCTTACTTTCACATATATGAATTTGTATACAGGTATGTACATACCCTCTCTGCCCCCAAAGTGGGTAACATCACTGACTCACTGCTGAACTTCACAACTGATGGAAATTTCTAGTGCTGATTTAACAGGCTTCAGATCTAACAGGACAGTATTCATTGAAGCCCTTTGGCCTGTGCCACTCCTCAAGGACTACTCCAGCTGAGGGGTAGCTCAAACAGCAACCAGTTTTTAGTGGCATGCCTGCAACAGCAGTATTACACCACAGGCATGTTCTTTTATGAAAGCTGCATCCTTCCCTAATTATTTATGTATAAATAAATGCCATTTTACTACACTGCTACCGTGCATAACCAACATGCTGCCTAGAAAAAGAACTGACACAATGCATCCTGTAAATGCCGCTTCCTTGTCAGATTGCACTAATTATACATTGCATCAAACTTCTCCACCTTTGTCCTCCTAAATGGCAAATTCTGACTTTCCCAATCAATTTCACACTGCTCTTCTCTCTTCACTTTTCAATTTTACTTTGGGAACAACTTAAGTTCATGGACATACAAACCTGAGATAAGCAGTGCACAGAGCTACTGCACATATATTTATCCACATTTCTGCACATCCTTTGGCACAGGTGTGGATGGCCTTTATCTGTGACCATATTGAGTTTTGCAGGACAGCCCTGCATCCTGGCAGGAATTGCCCTCAAACAATTTTTCTCTATAAACGGTCTTCCTCTGCTATTAACATTAGGTCTTATTGTTCTGATATTGCCCAACAAATTATGATAAAACATTATATTGTGACTATTTTATTCTACATTGCAATTGACTGGCTAGTGAACTCCATTGAAAACACTTCTCTTTTCCTAAGTGTATAGGTGACTTAACGGAGTTATTAGATGATGTGGAAAAATGTAAGGAAATAAGTTGAGATCAGTGGAGTAATTATCATTTCCACTTCTCTCTGAAGTGAAAGGTTTGCTGGTACTCCTTGACACCTCATATCTTAGCTGTATTTTCAATGTCTGATGAGGTCAGCTGTTGAGAGACAAAAACTCATAGTCAGTTGTTTATACTTCTGACAGCGAAATTAGAATGCAGAACAGGAAATAAACTGAAATGGTCTCATACTTGAATGGAATATAAACATTCTGCTTAATTAGGTCACTAAGCATATGTTTGTTTACTTGGATATTTTCTCTCTGGCAGTTCATCTCTGGGTAACACAACTATCTCACTAGAGAGCATGGAATTCCCATGGCAGATAACATGAGGTTGGTAATTCGGGGGTCAGAAAAATATGCTAATTAGCATACTCCCACATAATGGAGTTAGAATGTGAACAGTACGTGCCTCACTGCCTTCTGTGTCAGGTTGGTGCCCGCACAAAGGACAGCAGGGACATTAGGGAGCAGGTTATAGCTCTCAATTTCTGCCTGTCCTTGATTTACCTTCTTGGCTGATTATAAAGCAGAGAATGGTACAGATGCTAGTGATGCCTATATTGTAGATAGGGAAAATCTTCCCTTCTTGCAATCCAAGAGGCAGTATTGCCACCTACATTCATCTCTATCACTCTGTAATTTTTTCATATTTTGTTTATATAATTTTCTTCTACATCCATCTATGCATTAAGTTTCTTCTTTGTTTTAAGGTTACTTAAAAATGTATCTAGCCTCTCTGTCTTCAGAAGTACAAGCACACTTCTGGTGGTGCATATAAAGCCCGGAGATTTCTGTTTCTGTTTGCATTACAGGCCCAAGCCCCAAGGGAGACTTAAGGAAATCCTTCAGAGACAGTCCCAGTACAGACAAGTCCACTCAGGCGCTGTGGAGAGAGCAGACCCCCTCACTACCACCACCACCTCCTTTCATGGGCCTGCGTTGAAAGCAAGACAGGGCTTACAGAAAACCATGTGTGCTGTTCCCTCCAGACCACAGTTCCAGTGCATGGTGCTTTACGGACAGGCATGTTTTACACAATGAGCCAGTATTTTCTGGACATAGCACCTCAGCAGTTGTTCCTTCATTTTCAGTCTCACGTCAATTCCTGGGATGAGTTGTTCTGATTTCTCGATAGAGATTACTTGCACCTGGATGGGAATGATGGGGTGCTGGCAGGGACACTGCGCAGACAAGAGGAGAGGGGAGAAACCTTGCCAGCCTTTGTGTGTACAACTGCTGAGTCAGTTCAACAGCATCAGAAATCCCCGCCTCCACAAACACAGGTGCAGATGGCCATGTAAAAGTAATCTGAATTTGGCTGCTGCCCAAATTCCACATTCCTCTTGGCTCCACTGGAGCTTTTTTCCCACATGACCTCATCTCCCATACCCTTGCAGCGGACAGCCAGGCAGGCAATGTGCAGTTTTTCCCAAAACATCCAGGAGTTTTTGCGGAAGCGGGAAGGAGATGGGAGTCCGATACAGGCAGGAGGAAGAGCATATAGGCATGCCTGGCTCTGGGCCTTTGACCCTCAGACCTCCCACACAGCTGCTAAAGTCTGGAATCCAGATCCTTGGAGCTACCAGGCTGCCTTTGTGTCCTTCCACTCCAGCAATAATACACAGGCTGCAGGAAATCCTTCCACGTGAAGGACTCTGCCAGTGTAAAGCTGCTCTGCACAGAGCCTGGCAGTTCCTGCTTTGTCCCCCTCTAGGACAGGATTAGAGGGTATCAGGATGCCCTTGTGGAGACTCAAGCTGCTAGAAGCCAGCTTCAGCTGCTGACGAAAACTGGTCCAGCCCCTGCCCCTCTCCATACACGGCTCCAAGCAGCTGAAGATTGACATGTAGCTACGTGAACAACAACTTCAGTGCCAGCTGGAGGGCTGAAGGCTAATTCCCACAGTCATCTCAATGCCTGAGTTAACACTGGGTACAGCTACGGCATATGGAGCTCACAGACTTATTGAAACACAACCACTGAAAATTCAGAAAGTTAAGTTTAACCTACACAAGCCTTATTGAGCCTCTTAACAACTGTGGAAGCTTTACCTAAAAGCAACAACATTCACCTGTCTACAAAGAAGAGTAAACTCCTTATTTTAACTTCACTTAAACAGTTAGCAAGTCCACACATTTACCAGGGACATGAATGAAGACAAAGTCAGCGGCAATGAAATACAGGACGTCTGACCAAAGACTGCTTTCATGCTGTGTTTCAGTTTCCAGAATGAAGCCACTTCATGCGCACAGCTAACAAACTGTAGCTTGCCTGATTTTGAGGGAGTCTTCAATCATTTTTCAAAGAAAAGTGAAAAAAAAAATTGGTTGACTTTGATGAAAATAAAACAGAGACAAAGCCTGGAGTATTTCAGATAGCAAAAGTTTCAGGAATTCAAAAACAGCTTGAAAAAGAAAACTGGACTAGAAATCATGATACAACTTCACTGTAGGGACCACTGCTTCAGCTGCTACAATTGGTAAAGGAAAATCAAAATCTGTAGCACTCAGATATGTATCATATTTCATGATGGATATCTAAGAACCACCCATTCCTTCATCTCATGTTTAGCATATCCCATGTGTTAGGGCAAAAAATAAAAACCTGAGCAGTAGGCATGAGAATGACAACACCATCGGGAGCCTCCTGCTGTTGGAGGCTTTATCGAGGGGAACTTTGACTGTCAGCTTGGCTGAGCATCAAATTTGCCCTAAATATGGTGCAACTGGCTGAGAAGAGCTGGGACAACAGGGTGAGAATGCTTGCCACCAAAGAACTATCAACATAAGAGGGTGGCTACCTTCCTGCTTGCTGGGTTCTCACACAGACTGATCAAAAAGGGAACACTAATACAAACTACACATATTAGATTCAGCGTGTGCCAAGCTCAAGCAAGGCTGCTAATGCAAAGCAGAGGCTGTGGCTGTGTGCAGAGGGGCACGGAGCAGCACACAGGTGCATGCACAGGAACAGTGGAACTCCTGGTGGGAAGGAAAAATTGAGTTGCAACAGGAATTCTGTTGTTAACAAGTTGTTAGGAGTTGCTATGTGCCTATTTGAATCTGAATTGTGGAAACAGAAAAGGAATGGTGAGCAAGGTTAGGACTGCCTATTTAATTTTCTGGACAGGCTAGGAAAAAGCCCTGTCTGGCATCTGAATATGCTGCAGAAGGCATTCCTGTTGTTGTGTCTAAATCTTTAGCCTCCTTTAGGGCTATTGCCATATGTCACAGAGCTTCTCACAGTAGCCATGAAGATGCTTCACAAAAGTGGAAAGCTTTATTCTTTCTGACAGTCTCAATCACGGTCACTGCAACTCCCCGTGGCTGCAAACTGCTCCACTTGAGCTCTGGGTTAGGCTCTAGGCTGTAATCATGCTGTGAACCTGTGAGAAGGGAGGTGTGTGGGAAGGAAGAAACAAGAACAGAAGGAAATGACACCACAAGAGCCGACAGCAGGATGGAAAAATGGAGCTACACAAGGAACTTATAAGAAATGCAGAACAGAAAACTGTTGACATGACACCCTACACAAAACAGCTACATGAAATACTATTAGCAGCTTTGGAGGTGTACATGAGCAGCGTGGCAAGGAAGAAGAAACATCCTGAATCTGAATCACTCTCTGTCCCCAAAACAGACAGCTAATTAATTTCTGGTTTTAAAAGCTGTAAGCGATCACTAATCATTTGAGCCTTTTTCAGCATAACTGAAAACAAGTAAGGAAAAACCTAGCTTACAAGTACCAGCAAGCCATGCTTGGGATGCCGTGTTTTCGCTAGAATATTTTTTAGAAAGAGCATTTATAAAAATCCAAATACAGATTTGTGGCTCCATATGCATGGTAAGAAGAACATTTGGTTTCACCGTGGTCATCTCAGTGGTATTATTCTGCAGTCTCGTCATTCATTATTTATAACATCACTGACTGTATGAAGTACCAGGTCAAAATCACCGAAAAATCCCTGATACTTCACTTAAGTACTAAAATTTTAATCAGTCTTTAAAAGTGAAAAAGAATGAGAAATTAAGTCACCCAAACAGACAGAATGATTCTGTGGGAATAATTCAGATTCTGTGAGAACATACAACAGGACAAGAAGATCACACCAACAAGAATTCTGGCTCTAATACGCTAAAGTGTGAATAAAAGCTCTTGTGCCATAGTGTGAATAAAAGCTCTTGTGCCATGCTTGTCAAAAGACCACATGCAACAGCTCGGCCATGTTGGCAATTACCATAACCTTCTGTGGACCTGTAAAGTATTTCAGAAGTGAATCAGCACTACTGATCTCAGCCAGTAAAATTCAGCCCTGCTCCCACTTCTACAAATTGTAGCAGTCCATACTCTCATTAGACAGCAAGAATTCAGGGCAAGGATCATCCTCTAGTATGTGCTTTGTACAGTGCCAAGCACAAAGGGTGGAGGACTCTAGCTGTCACACAATATAAATAACAGTGATTCATCTTTCTGATGCCTCCCTATTAGCTGGATTACCTGGCTTGATTCACTCGAGGTCTGTAACAGCTTCCGTGGGCTATCAGAAATCTTATTTCCTCAAGCTGTTTATGTTGGTGAAAAAGACATCAACACACCTGCCTCCTGAAAGGATGGATTTGAGACAGAGCACAACAAAATCTCCCCTCTTCATGCCTGAACACAAGTTTGCCTGAGCTGCTCTTAAGGTGAAGATGAAGAATGGGAATCCAGGCTCAGTATCTGAATCTAGCCAAAAGTAGCTTTTATGTAGCTCAGGTGAGACGTACGTTTTGGGGGAAACATAATTCCCCAATTTGTGTTACACCTTCTCACTCACCCCTGCAAGAGACTGGAGGTTCCTTTTGCTCCCTGAGCATGGAGGGGCATGTTGCAGGAAGCAGATCCTGTTGCCCCTACTCAGCACTAAACCATGTCTTTGGCTCACTTGTTGCAGCAATTTTATGGAAGCAGGTATTTGTTCATTTCAAGAAAGGCTTTTCTCTATTAATCAATCCTGTCCACATTCTCATCAAGATCCAGACTCTCACTCTGTCTGGGACTCCAAATGTCCCAGACATCTGGAAAAAAAAAAAAGCAATGCTTCCTTGTTCCAGCCATATTTATCTGTTGTTTGTTTTCACAATGACCCATGCCACCTCTTTTGTTTCTTTACAAGCCCTTGTCACGGCTTCATTAACCCACTACCTATTTCTACCTGTCCTTTTTTCATTCATTTGCATTTAGGTATTGTGCTTTTACCGGTACTGGACTAGAATTTGGCAATTTTTAGCTTGCTTCGGGCCAGGGTCTTTCCAGGTTTTATTTTTTTAGGCTTCAGTCTAGGCGTGTGGTTATTCATCACGTCCCTTTGCAGCTCTTACTTCCAAGAGCTGATGATTGCACTGAAACAGCATCCTTTATCTTAGAGTACTGTTCTTTTCAGTGGAAAGAACAGGTTGGTGAAGAAAAAGTAAAAATACCAAAAAATTTGGATTATTTTAATACAGTCTTCATGTCTGACGCATTTTATGAAATGCTAACAAAGTCTCTACCTACTTTTGCAGGTCTCAGTTTTGAAAGGGTTGGTGTTTTTTCAGTAACTAGGATTTCACTGAGTAAATCCTTCACACAAAGACAGGCTTCTCTCCTAATTCCTACATCACTTCAGTGTATGCTTTTCTCTTCATCCCTTCCTGGCATTGTCCTTTAAACATGTTTATGAAAAAATACTTGTGGAAAAATCACACTTGCCTTTGGCTTCCACTATTTTCCTTCTCTTCTGTCCAAAAACCATGACCAAACCCCTCCTAAGCATTGAGAAGGTTTCTAAAATGTACAAATAATCAAAGAAAGATACTTTTACAAGTGCATCACAGAATTAAATTGCAATTTGCAGCAATTACACATACACTATCAACCTCAGCTAATTATTTAGTTGTGAGTTGTTTCAAATGCCTTCTTCTCACCCTCCAGCTAAAGCAGGCAAAAACCTATGAAATTAATACTTGCAACTTCTAAAAGCAATGTCACATCTCCTGTTGAAATGTGATCAGTCACTCAAACTGCATATCCAAACACCTGCTGAATATTGACAATGTGGGGTAGATGTTACATCGTACACTCTTGAGTAAAGACCATAAATCTCTCCTATGTAACCAGTGAGAAGCAATTCCTTGTCAGTAGATGCAGAAGAGGAGACATGAAGATAACCTTTCCCTATCTGTGTTGCTGAGGCTCCAAAGCTCCAAAGGCTGTAAATCTCTCCAGAGCAGCCACTACAGTGATGGCTCTGCATGTTGTGTTTGAAGAATAGTGACATTTCATCAGCTGCCTACAAGAGACACAGAATCAATGGAGAAGTATTTTGCAGTTTTCCAAGGGCATATAGGGCCAACAACTCATGTTGCTTTTGCATCTGCTAAAGCTTTTGCACAGCCCACTCACATGTTATCAGGAATTTTCTCATGTGCTTGTAATGGACTTATCCTGACACCTCTGTCAGAGATACCTCTGCAACTAGCTCTCTATGCTGCAGAAACTCTGCTCAAATAAACAGGTCAGCAAACGCACACTTGGGCTTTTGCTTTCCTGGGCTTGCAATGATCCACTCCTCATACTGGAAAAAAGCCAAATGGCAGCATTTTAGGCCATACGCAGTCAAGCAAAGGCCACCTGAATCAGGACTGATGATAGCTGCTGCTTTATTCAATGTCTGAAAGATTCATTTCCTAAGTTCCTACACATAGGATGTTTCCAAAGGTGAGGTGCGAAGGGACCTCTAGAGATCCCCTAGTCCAAGCTTGCTGCTCAGACAAGGTTTTATCAGAACAAACTGCACAGTGCAGCATCCAGTTGAATTTTGATCATCAGTATGGATGAAGACTTCACAGCCTCTCTGGGCAACCTGATCTAGTGTTCAGCCAACTTCACAGTAAAAAAAGGTTTTTCTTATGTGACCTTAGCTTAGAATACCATCTGAATATTTTCTTCTCTCCTCTTCAAGGAACTGCAAAGTTGTATACACATTTGAGGGAAACTTTCTGCAAACAAAGTATGAGCAGGAAGGGTGGGTTCCCTGTCATCCATACATCATTCTGAAGTTTTGAAGACAAGAATTCACACCATAGGTTGTTAACATTGAAAAGGGGTATTTATTATCATATCTATATTCTAGCTCACAGGCAGCTGAAATTAAACATCAGAGCCAACCTACCCAGAAAGCCTACTTCACAGCAGTCACCTTTTTCTCTCCTTTTGCCAGCTTCCTGTTGTGGAAGAAGATTTCTACACAATACTGATGATGCCACCTGTCTCTGAGTTTCTTGAGCAGGATGAAAATGATGTGTTTACTTTACTCATCCCTCAGTACCTTAGTTCAGTACATCATATAATATCAATGTTCTGCACATCTGGAAAGGAACCAGGGCTTTCAAATGGGTACTACCCATCAAAGGCAGCCTTGCAGCCAGTCACCAGAGTTAGTGGGATTTTTTATCAGCTTGTCCATCATATTTCCACTCTTATCCTCTAAAGATATTTTTGCAGCACACTTACTATTATCAGGACTGAATGAGCAATGTTCCACACCCTATCTAGCATTTTTTCACTAGGTGTGTTAACTTCAAGGGCCTATTGCTCCATTTTATGATACTTAGCTACTCATGGTGGGTCTTAATTATGTTTCAAGGTCAAGTCAAACCAAACTGGTGGGAAAGCAGTCTTCTGAAGTTTGGAAGCAAAAGTCACAGCTATGTACAGGATTTCTGCTAAAGATCTAACTGATGTGATCTCTACACAGGTACGGTACAGAAGCTGTACTACCTGTGTCAACTGTATTCTCTGCACCCTAAAAAATGTCTAATTATGAAGGAAGCATAGGGAATAATGGGCTGACATGAACATAACCAACTTCCAAATAGTACTTAAGGCAATGCTACACAATAGGCCATGGTCAGGGAGGGACTTACAGGATTTCCTCTGATAAAACCAAGAAGTGGACGTGTCGGATAAGCAATACAGAAGAGAAACAAGAGAGCATAATATTGTTTGCAAAGGTTAAAGGTATCTGGGGAAGATAGGATTCTTTTCCCTGAAATTTTATATCAAAATAATAATAAAAAAACGTCAGCTGAAGACAGCCTCATCTACCACAAAATTACTATTAATACATATAAAATAACTCACCATGAAAAGATTAGGGCAGACAAAGACCACTACTTTTAAAGGAGCTTGATGCTAACCAGAACAACACATGATGATACAAAGTTAAGGATGACAGTGCTACATGTCATGTCAAATTCAGCTCCTGTAAACTAACGTGAGAGTTAAAGGCTGTTCATGTATAGTTTTCAGATGGAGGAGGGAAGAAAAGTCATAAAAAACCTAGCTTAAGACAATTTCTGATGACTCTTTTACTGGAAGGACACAATCAGCCAGTTAAAACTATGGTAAAAAGAGAATGTAATGTTTTGCAGGAATATTATCTCACTAAACAAAGCAATTTATCTTTACCTATATGCACATATCTGATGACAGATACTGTGACAGAGTAAATATAAATAGAGAAAATTGCCCCAGTGCCCCAGCAGACCTCACATTAGGGGTAGAAATGAGCTGAGACACACACTTGTTCACCAGCATGAAAAGGTCTCAGTTTGTCTTCACAACTCAACTATCCAGACTCTAACTCCAGCAGACTGTGACTACAGCAAGCTCCCAATATAGGCGTCCCTTGCAGACTCTGACTGCAGGCTTTTACCTAGTTAGACTCTGACTGACCTCACAGCAGACCCCTCACAGCAACAATTTTCTCTCCTGTTTGGCCAGTCCCTGTTTCGTCTGTCCCTCCTCTCCTCACAATCCTCCTTTGTATCATTCCTTCCCCTTCCCCTTCCCCTTCCCCTTCCCCTTCCCCTTCCCCTTCCCCTTCCCCTTCCCCTTCCCCTTCCCCCGAGCCCCCCCCCTTTTTTACACTCATCTTTATTGGACATAGCTGTGACCTATTAAGGGTGAGGCTGGTTTTGGCAATTAACACAGCTGTGACTCATTGGGGCAAGGTTGCTTGTAATCTCTTCTCCTACAATTCCCCCTTTTCTTTTAATTACAAACACACATTTAAAACACACATTTAAACAGACACATTCACATGTTCTACTTAAGACTAATAGTTCTACAAATGTTTAAATACAATACATATATTTTACTAGCATAATAAAACTACTCTGTCTCCAGCTCTTGGGCTGGTTCATCCCTCCTTAGTTAACCTGGCGTCTTGCAGCTCCCCACGGGTCACCATATTGATGATTCAGCCTCTCGGAGCTCTGTCGCTGCTCCCTCCCGCAGCACTGGCCACTGCTCTGGCTGTGCTACGCCGCTGCTTCCTGCCGCCCCGCTGTGCACACCAGCAATCAGGGGGAACCTGGCACTGCCCTGGGACCCTGCCGGACTGCGGCCATTCTTATTTTTAAAATTGAAGTCTGGGCTTTTGCAGCTCTTCTCCTGGCTGTGTTATCTCTTGCAGCTCTTTTTCGGCCACTGTCTCCCTGTGACTCAAGGCGGCGACTCTCACGACTCAGAGGCCATGTTCCTCCTATGACTCAAGAGGCCGTGTTCTTCTGCAGCTCCTGGCAGCATTGTCTCTGGCAGCTCTCACCTGGCTGCCCTATCCTGGGCAACACTCAGGCTACCTCCATCTCTGCCGTTCTTCTCGTGGCCAGTTATTTGTATTTTCTCAGATTATGTCTGATCATGTCTTATCACATCAGGGTCACCAGATGTTGCAGAAGACCTGACCTAATTAACACAGCTGCAACTCCTCAGGGGCAAAGTTGCCTGTAATCCCTTCTCCTACACCCCAGATTTCTGCCACTTTTAAAAATTCTGAAAAATGGAACTGCGGGATGAATATAAGTGAAGTAAAGGACAGTGTGCCAGTTTCTCAGTCCAAATAGCAGTTGTTTCTGACTTCATGTGCTTTCATTGTTCACTGTTGCTTTTTTGGGTAAGATTATGTTCCATAGTGCTTTTCAAGTAGAGATTCCAAAAATTCTTAATTGCAATACATACATTCATAGTGTGTCTCAGTAAAAACAAAATGAAAAAATATGAAAGCATCTAGCAGTAAGATATTAACATCTGATGTACAAAACTTCTCAGTTAAAGAGAAGTATCTATTGATACTTGTTAATCAATAGATAGATGCTTTCATTACAGGCAATTATACCTATGTCTGAGTCTTTAAGTGGAATTTATTAGATTCCTGCAGCAATTGACATAGAATAATACCACTGTCAAATACATTATCAATTAAAATATGTCCATGGGAAACAGTCTGACTGCCACAATCTAAGTAAAGCATTCACTCCTTAAGCAGGACAAAGTGGTCTTTGAGCACGTCAAGCTCTAGAAATGGGTATTAGGTAGTAACTTCTGTCTTGGAGTATGAGTAGCAGTTTCAGATAACAGCTTTTCACTGATAAATACAACAACTATACCATTACCCTCATTACAAAGTAGGACTGTAAAGGGAGGGCAAGGTCTATGCTGCAGAATAAAACAAGTATGGAATTGAAACACTGCGGTGCCTGATCTTCTCTCAACAGGAGAAGAGACATGTTTCAAGGCTGTCCATGTCGAGGCCAAGAACCCTTACTGAAGGTGAGAGCAATACGGCTGTACTGAATTTAAAGGTGACAGTAAGGGCCCAGTTCTTAATTACACCCATGCTCTTGTCAGCATAAATGCAGAGCAAGTGCTGGCCTGCGAACATACAAATTCTTCACCTTTTGCACTACCTGGTCCTAACTAAAGCCACTGGTGTCAGTCTCCCAAAATATAAAGCAGACTATGAGATGTACCTACACAGACACTCCATGTAACCCCAACTCTGCTCAGATGGTTTGTGTTGGCAGAAAATTCCTTGATCAAAACAGGCTACAGTGACAAAAATACTTTTAGAAGTATAACCACATCCACTTTGGTATCGAAAGGAAGCAACATTGGGCAACCTAAACCAACACTGCCACAGCATCAAGAGATTCACAAAGAGCTAGCTTTCACATATGTTAGCTACCACATTTACTCTAAATCAGTCTCAGCCACAGATGATGCAAGCAGCTGGAAAATGGTGACTGTAGAAGAAGAAAAGGACTTCATTATATTCTGTCGCAAGTGATTTCCTTGCTGCAGAAGAAATGCTTCAGCACCCTTGTCCATGTTCAGATTCTACCACTATTTGGCCACTACAGGTAAAAATGTGAGATCAACTGAAGAATGCAATTTACACTCTCTTCTCTCTTTTTTCTCAACAAGCTTTAGCTTCGGGAAAGAACAAATGAAATAAAGGAGCTATAAAAACACAACACTAACAGTAGCATTTTCTTAAAACTTGTTATGAGAAATGGCAAAGGAGAGCATTGATTTTACTCTTCTTCACATTCCTTTCCCACACACCCCATCTCCAAATACTTGACACAGCAGAGCAGCATCAGTGAGCTCCAGTTCCCTTCTGGCTGCCACACGGCCCTGTACTGACTGACTCACTTGAAACTCTTGCAGCTTGGTGAACTGCTTGGGGCCCAGAGAGGCCATTCAAGTCCTTAACAAGCACGAGGTATAGAACATTATAAAGGCAATGACTTAAATGTACTGTATAGGTATGTTAAGTCCTATTTCCTTTTTCAGAAGATAAAGAGCTGCAATATTACAATCTTTCTTTGTAGAACTCCATATGCTTGTCCTTTTCAGATTCTTACACATTTTCAAAATCCTCTAATACAGTTGATTTGAGGAAGAACTTGAAATGTGAAAAATTTATCAATTAATTTTATCCATTATCAGGAGGAACCGAGAATTACACAAAGGTTTTGATTCTTGTTGTGTTTTGATTGGTTTCTCTGTGAGGTTTTGTTTTCACACACAATGGGAATAACTTGTTTCTATAATTGGCCAGCATTTCTCTATCACATCAGAAAATATTTTTGAAACCTGGATAAAAAGTAAGGGAGCAAATGACTAAATGTGCCCCCCTCCCAATCAAAATCCTTTGTGTTTTTCCTTAAAAACCTCTGGTTTTAAAACAGCTAGCAGAGGCTTAGCTCTACATTTTCCATTAACAATAAGAAAAAAGGTGTGGGGAAACCTTTTAATGCAATTTTCTGAAAATCTCAACCCTTGATAAAACAGCATGCCAAAACAAAAGTAGTAATAATGTACTTGATGTAATGGTTCAGTTGTTTAAAATTTAAATTATTGCATGCTTCCTGAATATGGATAGTTTGGTTTCTGGGATAATAGCAATTTGGATAGTTATTTCATTATTTCATCTCAACTGGGTTTTTGAGGAAATGTTGGTTGATTTGTGGGTATGTTGTTCTTATTTGCCAATGAAATACTATATTCAAATACAGCACAGAGTTCTTCCCATTTATATTTTATATAAAAATAATAACAATTCAGCTGTGTCTCTGGAGGAGTAATTGACAAAATCCTTCCAAGGATTTTTTTATCTTCCTTTTTTGTTCATGCTTCCAGTTTGTCAGCAACTGAAATAGTAATTAACTTGGACTGTCATGTTTTCTGTACCATAAATAGAACTTTTAAACAACCCTGAAAAGCCCTATTTTCTTTAGGTTACACAACATCTCAAAAAAAGCAAGTGACTGAAAACCACTTCACAATGGATTTTAATGTTTTGAGTTCTGAGAGAAAGTCAGCTGCAGGACATCCATGTCTGCTTTTCAAGCCTCAGGGTGAATGAGAAGTCAGCACTGTTCACAGGTTTTTTAAACAAGTGTATGGCAGTGCTCTCTGCTTTTTAACTGCCTATGGAAGTGGTGTGTTATTCCTAGTCCTACCTACACCTTTGATGGATTGTCGAGGACCCTGCAAAGAATCTGCTTTCTTAGGGGCTCAAAAAAGATGACAAGAGACAAGTCTGCAGATAAGTAATCCAAAATGCCAATCCATGTGATTGCTACTTTTGAAGACAAGTGTATAAACTATTAAATAAATAAAATACAGAAAAAGTCCTCACTCTTATCTCCTGCCTCCCAATCTGTACAGCTAGAGTAGCTGTGCCATGCTGTTTCTTAGAGAGTTGGGACAGCATATTTCTTATTATTTTAACAAGATGGGAGAAACAGTAACATGACATCAATGGATATAAATGTGGTTGCAAGATAAGTTTATTGTAGTTTAAGACTGTCAAAAATATCTTGCTTTATGAAGGCCTTTCTCCTTAGTTTCAGAGGGGTTGAATTATTATGACTGATATATCATGTCTGATATATTTTGTTGGGGGGAGGTACAGAGAATAAGGAATCTGCCAGAAATATTGACCACAGTGTACTGCATTTAAGTACACAGTGAGATGTAATCTCATTTTGGGACATATCCTGTATTATTTGGACTAAAACAACAACGTACCACTGTCAAAAAGACAATGGAATATAACTGCTGAGGAGGCTCTTTTACAAAGGATCACATGAAGACAACAAAAAAGCATAAACCCCCCTATTATGAGATTTACAGTTTTGTCACTATGGACTTTCTTGTACTGAAGTTAATTTACTGCAATTTTTCTTCCTCCATGGTTTCTCAAAGAAGTGGGGTGCAATCCGTGAAACAAACCCCATATTTTCTACACTAAGAGACGAACGCACACCACACTTCAAAAACTCCAGTCTGGTTCTAATAATTTGATAATCCTTTCCCCAGAGGAAAACTAACACTCTAAAAATTCCGAAATAGAAACACCACTCCGATCCAGCTTGGGTTAAAGACTTTTCTGTTCATTTTGAATGTAGAAGATCGGTTTAGGGAAACCACCTTTTTATAAAGTAAATGTTTAGTAAACAGTAAAGAACGTTCCCTGCTGGCACTGTCTATGCAAATATACACTTAAGACTTCAGTATCCACAATATGCTGTCCTCACTACTGGGGACCTGACTGCCCTCTCCACTCCCACATCACAAGCAGCAGCTATGCAGAGAGTGATTTCATGAAGCTCTTTCTCATGACATTCTGGAAAATTATTCAACTAATGGCTTGGTGGGCAGGTCCAATTTTTTGCCTCATTGTCTGTGTTCTGACTCCAACTCTGTATAATATTTTGGAGAAAGTTCGCCTTCTTTGCACCGTGCCTAGTAAATATTTTGTCAGTTGTTAAGGACGAGATACAAAGTAAGTCCCAGCAACGTATCCAAATTCAGCAGCAAGACTTGGAACCATATTAGAACTTTTTCCAGAGTGTGAATTGTAATGTATTTTAGAAGCCAGAAGAAAACCAATCACTTGAACTATTACGGAAAGGCTGAATGAACCCCTTTCGGAGCTGTGAAAATGTTTTTCCCCACAGTTAAAAAAAAAAAAATAAAAATCATTAATGCCAGGAGAAAGGGCTGGACAATGAAGGGGCAAGTTTTCTTTCAGTGCAGCACGCTCCCCAAGGAAGAACCAAAGTGTGACACCAAACTGTCCATGGGAAAGACACATCCATACCACTGGCTGGTGAGCAGTGAGCAAGGAAAACAACTTAAAATAGGCTACCCTCCATCCGGCCTCCACAGTGGAGCTATAGAGAAGGCGGCATAAATGAAGACTAAACAAAGACTTGCTTCAGGAACATAATTATTTGATCTCTGCTGAAGCCAGGCAATTAGTAGAAGTGATGATCATCAAAACTGAATTCCACTATTTAAGTAAGCAAACCTTCAGCTTATAAATTCCTAAATAAAGAGAAGCAACGTGAACACAACTATAGGGCTCAGCACACATCTATAAGAATGTCATGGTAACCACTTATTTGTAATTCTAGTGCTATGTCTAACGTAAAATGTCTACAGTAGTAATCTGTGGGAAAAAAAAAACCCCAAACCCACAGACCTATTTACAGGTGCTGTTGTTCAGACCAATTAAGAAGTAAAATAAAAAAGCACCTTCCTATCCAGTAGAACAGTCCTTCTTCATACAATTTTGGATTAAAATAATCTGTAACTTGTGGTTACTATGCCAGAGATTCTGTCTCTGTTATACTATTATGATTGGTGCCAGAAAAATATTTTTCTGTCTGCAGGGCAAAGTACAAAACCCCTAAACTGGTGAAAAGAATGCAAAGGAAGAAGAGGGTCACAAGAAATGCAGAGATAGAGCGACAAGACAGAACCTGAAAAAATGATGTTGTATATCTGAATGTTTATCTGAGGAAACTTCTGTCACTACCCCAGCTACACAACACTAACATAAACGGTGAGCAGTTCCTTCCCCTTCCCCTTCCCTCTTTCCTTCCCCTGCTTCCTCTGCTTCTCCATTTTTAGTGCTTTTTTTGAGGTAAAGACTTTATTTGGAAGGTATCAGTAGGCTTTTCACAGAGAAGAGAATACCACTTATTTAAGCAGCAAATTTTTTGGACAGCATTTACAATCAAGCCTGGCTGATGGTTCTAGTCCCTGATTGACCTCTGCTACTTCTGGCATGCTCAAAGCAAAGAACACCAGTCCTTCAGGAAAAGCCATACCAAAAAGACAGTAAAAAGCCAGAAGGATTTAATTTTTGTTTCAGCTACACTTAGCTATTGGCAGTAGCATCCAAATGTCTCATTGAATCATGAGGCAATAAATTGAGGCATAAATTGATAAAATCTACCAAGTTCAATTTTTAAAAGAGTAATTCTTCATTGTATTTATGATTTGCACTGAGAAGAACTCCAGTTTTGTTTCTTTGGCACATTCATGAGCTACTATTCAGCTTCAGGGATATCACATCAGACAAACAAACATAAACACTGGTTTCCCCTCTTCCAGACCAACACGTTGTTTATATTGGTTTAACACAGAAGTTCTTTATGTCATCGTCCCATTTGATTTTAGGACCTTTCTGCCATGCTCTTAGGCCAATGGCTCCTGTGCATCACCACTGTCCCCATCCCCATTTGCTGGGCTGAACATGTCCTTGGCACAGCTCTTCCCTGCCATACCCTGAGCCTTGGCTGTCATTTCCCTGCCATGTCACAGCTCTCTCTTCCTTTCTCCCCTTGCCTGTGTCATCCTTATGCTCTTCTCCCTCATTACTCTTTTTCCTCTTCTTTTCCTCCAAACAACTGCTCGATGTGGGAATACACAGCATATCAATTTTTTTCTGATTTATGAGAAGTGAAGCAGAAGTGACACAACCAGCAGAAGAAGCCACAACCAGGTGTTTGTGTCCTGCTTTCTGATGCATCTTGTGCATTGCTGCTCACCTGTGACTGGAGCTCTGCAGCTTGGCCAAAGCGCAACCAGCCAAGCTTCAGAGAAATTGAGCCACTGGTCAGGCATGGAGATGCGTGATGCACAGCTCTGTTGGTGCTGGTCAGAAGGGAGGAATAGAAGACTTTTAGGGCAACACTAGAGAAAAACAATTGTGTGCCTCACAGCACATGCTGGTTTCTAGTATAAGAATAGCTTTTCGATCACCTTTCAAAGCAGACAAAACTACAAATAGAAAGAGAAATAGTAACATTCTGAGCCGACATTCCCTCTTTTTTTACCCTTGTGTCCTTTTCTAGCTCACTTTTACAACTCCACTACAGACCAACCAGAGACCAGAAAGTTAACAGAGACTGGAAGATCCACCTGGGCCTCATGGTACTTCAGCTCCAGACAAAGCCTACTGGGTTCAGGGATACAACAACAAAAAGAAAGGAAAAGCACCCATTCCTGAAAATGCTAACCCAACTAAGTCACAGAATCACAGAGTGGTTGGGGTTGGGAGGCATCACTGGAGATCATGCAGTGATCACATACAGGTTCACATACAGCAGGTTGCACAGGATCATGTCCAGGCTGGTTCTGAACATCTCCAGAGAAAGAGACTTCACAACTTCTCTGGGCAACCTGTCCAAGTGCTCTGTTACCCTCCAAGCAACTCTGTAACCCCCCAAAGTGAAGGAGCTTTTCCTCACAATCAGATGGAATTTCCTGTATTTCAGTTTGTGCCTGCTGCCCCTTGTTCTGTTGCTGGGCAGTACTGGCTGGTCCCATCACCTTGACATCCACTCTTAAGATGTTTGTGTGCATTGATAAGATCCCCTCTCAATTGTCTCTTCTCCAAACAGGCCCAGCACCCTCAGCCTACTTCATTAAAGAGATGCTCCAGCCTCCTAATACGCTTCATAGTCTTCTGCTGGATCAGGGAATGAAATTCTAAGAATGTACTTAAATACTTTAAAAATTACAGCTCCCTTATATGTATTTATTTTCAGATAAAACCAGCAATTATTCTTAAAAACTAAGTACAGTCCAAATAAAAGTCATTCTTTCAACAGCAACAAAAAAAGTTATTGCTTTCCTCAGCAGTCTCTCTCCATAAAGTATTTCATGTGTTTAACAGCTATATTCACTGAGGCCAAGTGAATGAAGGGATAGAGTCAGTGACTAAGTGAGGAGACAGCAGGTAACAGAATCAGGAAATAAGGTATATGCCAGCAAAGGAGTATAACTAAGGAGATCCAGCCCTCTGACCAACTCCGTTTAGCACCTGACCCAGAGGAATGCACAGTGCATGTACACTCACTACCTATGTCCAATTTCACCTATGTACATGCACTGCCTGTCCCTTCAGTTCTGCCACATTTCTGAAAACTTGTCCTTTTTTGGCACATGCCATGTTCAAGACACATGGTGAGAAGCTATACATGAGTTTTGGTGTATCTGGCAATTCAGACTGCAGTACTTAATTTTTTAAGCCCAGAAAATGTGACCAAGTTTCTGCAAATTTGTGAATTTCTTTGCCGTGAAGAAATTCACATTGCATCTTGACAACATGTAAGATGACATATGGTAAGAGGCCTTAATAAGGCAGGTAAATATCAAAAAACAATTCAGTTCAGCTTAAGAAAAACATTTTAGAATTTTGCTTGGAAAATGTAGCTACATGTAAAGTCTGTGAATGTGTTTCTTAAGAAGCAAACCACTGGACAATACCTCACTGCACTGAAAGGCCTAACTTGTATTGATGTCAAAGGGGTAAGGAAAGAAGCAAGACAGCCTTTAGAAAAGCTAACACCTCCACTGTTTCTCTGTTCTCTGGGACAAGTTGAACCCTTCAGAAGCTCAATGTAGAAATCTGCCCACAGCTCCTACACCTGTGAACTATGTATTTCTTAATTTTTAATTTATCAGTGTCTTTCATATTGCCATCTTCTATCCAAAGATCTAGTCAAGTCTACTTCTCCTAGTAATCTGGAAGGAGTGTTGTGATTCAAGCTTTGGCTACATCTTTCACCTAGATATGCTCTTGATTTTGTTAGAAGATTGCATTTGGGAAGGCTGAGAAACAAAAATTAAGTTAACAATGGCATGGACTTAAAAAAAAAATTACTTCTATAGCTATTTTCTCCCCTTAATCTTTAAAATTATACTGAATTAAAAAATCTATGGAGGAAAATTGATTAATGCTTAATGATTTTATTCCTTTCAAAGTATAATTTACTATTGTTTCCAAAATTATCTTCCACAGACTATTACAATAACACCAGTCCATGCTGATCAGAATATCATCTTACTGGCTGATCTGATCTCAAGGAGAGAAAGGGAGGCTTATAAAAATGTTTTAAGACTAAACAGTACAACTAGTGCCAAGTTGCATTTGACTCACACTGTATGGAAGCTGAGGCCCAAATAGCCAATGTTCTTCTCTGCCAGAAGCCCATGTTCTCAAATTTAAACAGATTTTATATTTGCCAGTAACACTTAGAGTAATCACCAACTTCAACTAAAGAAGACTTTAATAATTCATATGACACCATATACTATATACTATATTTAATTCTCCTTTAAAATGCATTAAGAAATATTTTGGAAAAAAAATCAAATTCTTTATAAACAAAACGTAATCAGTATGGGTGTGTGTACCCAGATGTCTGTGTGTGAGAGAGATTTTGGAAGCTAAAGGCTCTAATTTCTCTTTTCTGAAAGGCCCTAGATTTTACAAGGTCAGAACAGGAACTTTCAAATAATGAAAAAAACCCCGTGAATGCACAGAAGGAACACACATCTGTTATGCTGCTGTTCATACTGCAATCCAAAAACAACACAAGGAGAGGCATGCAAACAACATAACAATTTTGGTGTTCTGGTGGGATTTTAGATAACCAGTAAATTTTTGGTTAAGAGCAAACTAAAGAAGGTATGAAAACCGCATATTCCAGCTCTAGCCCCTATGGCTACACTGCTCTAAAGAGGCTGCTGAAAATAAAAGTCAGAAACATCTGACATTTCTATTCCTCCTTCAAGAGGAAAGCAGAGAGTCTGTGAGTCTTCCTTGTCTCAGTTTGGAGGCTGGACAAGTGTGCAATTATATTTTAAGACTGAATAGGGATGTATCAGAGGTCAGAAAATCCCTTTTCATGGGCTGTTTTAAACAAAGCAGAGCCATGGGACAATGACAAGGAGAGGTGGTCTCAGGTGAAAGCCCATGGTTTGGGAAGAGTCCAGACTGCCAATCACCTGAGCAAGGACCAGAACTTGAACAGGGTACATCTACACTTGATCTCATCTAGAAGGAATCCTGGAAAATGTAATCCCAGTACCTGCTGGGATTTGCAGACCTTCACAGAAAGGCGTATTTGGAAAGAGTTCAAGATAGATGCAGCTTCCTTTCTAGTAACTTAGGAAAATGTGAAAGAAACTAAAGATCATGCTCATCTCCTCTGTAAGCAGGGAAGAAACCTCCTTGTTTTACTTTCAATGTCAAAGTCAAGGAGGCAGCCATTAATTTAACTACATTAATTTAATACCTGGTACAGTTTTAACCCAGTGAGCAGGCCTTTTTATTTTGTTAAACCTACCAAAAGTGGTTTTACTTGCTTGTTTGTTTTGACTTCGCCACTAAAACTCTGGGGAGAAATCTCTCTTCAGAGAGAAGCTGTTTGTTTGCAAAATAACTTGATAGGCAAAGCCTGTGGGGAAAATTGGCCTGTAACATGTAGGAAAAGCAAACAAGAGTGGTAATGGATTCAAAGGTTAATGTAGAGACAATGAAGAAATTAATTAGGTTAAACAATACATCCTGCTACCCATCCCTTCATCAAAATATAACAACATAGCTGCACGCCAGCTCTGGGTACACCCTCAAGATGGTGGACCCAGATGGTTGTGAGATGCAACACACGGGAATGTATGCAAGCTCCCAGAGTGTCACCCAGGACAGGTGACACTTTCACCTGTTAGGCTGCAACACCAATACCTTGAAGACTGCCTGCCTCCAGGCTGGGAGGGCTCTGCTCACAGCTGTTTTACCTCCATCTGTGCACAGGCCCCAGAAATTTCTCTGCAAGTGAAGGAAACCATTATTTTCAAAATTGCATCACTGTGCCCACTGTGGTAGGGCTGAACTACAGACCCATGTGCAGGTGCAAGACTTCCCCATTTTCCAACCCATATCTGGATTTTCATGCACTAGCTCCTGAAAAGCTTAAAAGCAGCTAAATTAACTTCCCAGCGCAGCTTAAATTCAGGCAATATTTCTGAAGTGACTCCCCAGCCTTCTCTTCCCCCATCTGGGATTTAATAAACTCCACCCAAAATTCCACAACACATCTGGCAAACAATTTGTTGTGACTAGCTTATTTAACATCATCCCTCCTGTACTCCCCCTTTGCCTCCATAAACTACCCTGAAACTGTAAGATGATGTAAAAAGTTGTTTATGTAAATTAAAAAAAGAATAAGATTCTGCCAATAAATCCTACAATATGATACCAAAATCAAACCTCAAGGAAATTCATGTATCCCCAAATCTGAGGCTGAAAAAAGCATCACACTTAAAATAGTCACAAAATTGAATGTTGGGGTTAGAAAATGTCTTTCAAAATAAATTTTAGATAGGAACTGTTGCTTGGTATAACTGACATTTTGTCAAACAAAAACTTTTCCATGCTTATAAACTATCTAAAAGATCCATCAGGCTACTTCAGTAAGCCTCCACTGGGGGCATTCTGCCTTCTCCCAGCAGTTCTCCAGAATGATGTAGCCTTGGGAGAATTTAGTTTTCGAGCACCTGACACACCAGTTCTGAGATGTGGGTTTAGCTTCTGTCTCTCATAACACAGGTTTTCCTCCCCTCAACCCAACCACTTTGGAGAAACACAAGTGCAACCATGAAGTACCCATATGAAGATGCACTTGAGGTTTACACTAATTTAGAGGAAATTATTTTGTGACTTACAGATTTAAAATGTACAATATAACAGAGAAAACCCCATCCTACAACAACAAACCAACAAAACCCCAAAAAAAACCACAGAAAAAAACACCATTACAATTTTTTGTAAATTACATATATCCATTAATAATATAAAGAGTAAATACAATCTATAGATATATGAAAATCTGGTGAATAATGGCTATGCAGACTGCTGGGTGTCCATAGTAGTGGTGTGGTTGAGTTTGTCAGATGTGAGGCTTGGAAAGTCCTACCTGTGCTGCATTTATGACAGGGTACAATATCTTTTTGGTAAGCTCTATCATTCTATTCAAGCAAGTGAGAAACAGAGACTGGCTTATTACAGGCTGCATAAGGAAAAAAAAAAGAGGAATAGTTAATGCAAACTGAAAGGTACACTAAGGTACAGAATTGGCTGCATGCAATTCCCCTCACAGGGGAGATGTTTTTTGCATGCAACAAGAATAATGGACTGGGAGAGCTTTAAAATGAGTTTAAGGCAAAGAAACTGCATGTGGACATAAAGTGGCATCAACAAGTGACAAGCTCACATCTGTCTGTAACAGCACCAGAAGCCGCTGAAGCATTACAGCTGGTAGTTAGGTCAACCATGTGTAAACAGTTTACTGTATATAGCTTAATTTCTCTGTCAGGCATTACTCCTAAAATAAACAACACTGTGCTTCATTAAAGGTAGGTGGTGACCATCTTGCCTTGTTTGCGGATTTTCTAGGGATGATCAAAACGACCTGGGGCGACACCAGACCTGTGAATTTGTGTGGATCGCAACATAACAATAGCTTAGGTGCCCCCATTAAAAGAGGGTAGGGGAACAGGGGCAGATAGAGATATTGGTGCTACTGGGAGGTTGTAGATCATCTCCTGAGATGACACTTTCAAGGGTCTTAACCTGATCAGCTTATCCAAAAGGAGACACAAAATCTCTCCTTGTATGGAAAACCATGATACAAGATGAGGGATGAAAGACTCCTTTAATAGAGCACTGGAAAGCATAACAAGCTGGACAAGTTAGAAATTTGGAAAAGAATTAGCAGTGACAGTGAATAATGACAGAAGCAAGCTGCTAAGGAAAATAGAAGATTGTAATCTTTTCAGATCATGACCAAATACCTTTCTGGAAGACAAATTTTAGCCAAATGAGAATTACTGGGCTCACTACAGGTGCAAGTGAAATGTTATGGCTTGTGTTAAGCAGGAGGTCAGACAAAATCACCTAATATTCTTTTCAGACCTTAAATGCCATGAATATCTGCATTTGTCTGTGTGGTATTTTGTTGGTAGGTGAGGACTCACTCTCTTTCTGAGTCTGGATGAATCCTTGCCAACAATGAATGAGGAGTGTGTAGCAGTGGTTAGAATGAAGAACAACCAACCTCACAACTTGCTCCTCACTGGGCATCAGCCAGCTCACAACACAGAATCAAGTCGCATCTGTCTGCAAAATACCATCCAGACACCTACCCCTAAGTTTGCAAGCTGGCAAGCGAGCCAACCTGGTGCATCTTTATAGATAAGGAGGCAGGAGGCATGTCTGTGCCATGCCCTAGAACATGGTGCAAGGATTTCCGAGATAGCACCCACGGTGCTCATGCCGGAGCCAGCAGCAGTACAGCCATCTCAGCCCACCAAAAAAGCCTGGCCAAGGGGAAGGTTAAGCTGGATGGAGTGCCGTCGAGACCAAGAGCTGTACAACATGGGGACTGGCCAGGCCACACCAGGACACAGCAAGTCCCAGTGATTACCCTGCTGCAGGGTAGGCAGGCATTAGGTTCTCTTGCTGCATGTGGTACTCAGAGGCAAATTGTGTCATGGATTCTCTTCTTCTGGAGCAAGAATGAGGGCTCAAGATTGGCTCATTGGTCATAGCTGGAGTTTAAATGCTCTGAAAGGACAACCTGCATCCCCTTCCATAAAACTTTCAGCACCTGCTTGGTGACCTGCCTCTTTTTCTCAGTGTAAAACAAATGAATGAAGGCAACTCCAAGTGCAAAACAAATTACGTAATCACACTGTTTTCTATGCTCAGCATCTAAAGAGTAGAAAAATTAACGAGGTGCTAAGAACATGCACTGGACATACAAAAAAGGGCAAATAAAATGATAATGGTGATAAATATCAGTGCCACCACATAGTTTGTCTTTAGTACAAACAACAATAGTCCTGAGAAACACACTGAAAAACCTCGGTTTCTCAGCACAGAGCTCTACACTGACAAGCAAAAAAACAACTTGAGGAAAGATGTCAGAACATGGTCCTGAGGGAAGAATGCTGTCCTAAAGGGCTTATGCCACAGGTCTGAATGCTGTGAAGAAGTATTGAAGTAAAAGGGCAAACCAAAACTGAAATTCAGATGTTTACTCCACTTGGGATAATCTGACTCTAAATGGCAGGTTCTGGGAAGGAATTAATATCAGAGAATAGATGAACTACTTCTCAAGAAACCTAATTACAGAGGAACTGTCTTGAAAATACCTAAAGACTTGTAAGAAGCAGCAGAAATTTACATTATACAGAGAAGTCAATAGAAGTAAGAAAGACAGAGGTAAAAATAATGTAAGTTAACTTTCAACCAAAACCTCCATTGTCGCAGGATGTACTTACTGAGACAAAGTCTCCCCTGGAAATGGCTGGCACTGCGCCCCCTCTGTCCTCCTTTCTAGGGTATCAGATACTCGATTTACATGATTAGTTGATTACCTCATGTTTTACTGAATAAAAAAGGTTTTCCAGTCCTTCATGATGTGAAGAAGAGCTTAAAACTGAGACCATAAGGATTAACCTATCAAGATAAAATTCACAAACTTGCGTATTTCTGTGCCTCTGCTATTTTTCCTGACCATTCATACCTTAATGCTTGCAAGCTTACACCTCAAGACCACTGACACCTGGTGAAGAGCCCCAAAATAATGACACCAGTGTAGGATGCTCAGGATTAATCTCTGTATTTCATGGAAATATGTAAAGAAATGCTCAATAAGGACTGGTGCACGAGCAGTACAAGCACATATGATGAATTCCATCATATGTGAATGGAACCAGCATCCTGAGTCACTGGTTTTGTGGGAGGATAGTTCCTTGAAAGAATAATGTCCATCTGGAGGGGCAGAGTAATTGGAGAGAGGCATTGTGGGTGGGATTTAAACAGTATCACAGCTACTGAATACCAACTATAAAACATGGTATACATTTCAAAACCACTTAATAATTGCAAACCAGAAAACTTTAGAATTATAATAGTGTCCTTAAAGTCAAGTTTTTCAGTAATCACAGAACCTTAAAAGTTGAAAACTCTCCTCTCTCTATTGTGTACCAGTATGATTCCCACAAACACATCACTTCGGTTGCTGTACTAGGAAAAAAACCAGGATGGGTATTAGGCATTGGAAACACTCCATCTGCATTTACCACAAGGGTATTTTTTCCCATGGATCATAAGAAGGGCAGACGGGCATTCCCTCGAGGCAAACAGAGATGTTTTCAGAACATTGTGCAACAGGAATACTCCCTGACAACACGTCTATAATATTATGTTCTAAGTACAACTTTCTGTACTGCACCTTAGGCCATTTGGTGGTGGACATATTTTTCTGCCCATATAATTTCCCTAAATTTGTGTAGAGACTAGCTGAGCTAAACAGCCTTTTAAAAGCAGGACATCTCATTTAGCCACAGAGATGTTCCTTACAAGTCAATAGGCTCATAAATTTTTCTGAAAAACTATCTGTGTATCATCATTACCCAGTTTCTCAATCAGCAAGGTGGAAAAGGTTATGATGAAAGAAATGCACTTAGTCACAGAGTATCTTGTGAGCAGACAGATTCCAGCCCACTCCTTGTCCCAGCATCCAGTTTCCTTACAGAGCCTCTATGTGGCCAGAGTTTGATAAAGATGTGAAAAGTGAGACAGTGTCAAATGCCATCCAAGGCTTCCCTGTGGACAGACTTGCAAAAGAAAGGAAAGAAGATTCTGAGTTCGTTTCAGTCCCACAAGAATTCATTCAACACAAAGCTCATCTAAATCCCACCCCAGGAGGCATTTCCCCAAGCACTAGCAACAGGCAAACATCGAACCCTGCCTCGAGGAGTGTGCTAGAGAGCTCAGCTTGGTTCCCCCTGGGTAGCTCACCAGCTCCTTCTTTGCACCTCTACTAGCACAGGTTTGGTAAACACCCTGTTATGAACAGAGCAAGTGGAAGAAGACTGTTGACTCTCATGGTCTGAGCAGCTACCTTCCCTTTGCATGTCTGTGAATTTCAGCTGCAATAGCCTTCCTCACTGAGTAAAAACGTCTTTCCGTGCTGCTGATGGTCCTTTCCATTTCACATCTGGAAATCATTAACTGTATCCCATGTGGTCTGAGTTTTAGCAGTAAAAACACTCCAACAAAATCTAGTAAAACTGTTTTATTTATATTAACTGGACACTGGATACCCAGATAATACTATATAAAATCATAGAATATCCTGAGTTGGAAGGAACCCATGGGGAACTATATTTCTCTTCCTCTTCACATTGACATTTCACCTTGACATGTCCTTTGAAATCAATACCAGGGAAACCTCACATTTTAGTGGTTGGAAGTTCAGAACTGAAAAGGTCAGAAACTGAAAATAATTTAAACATGACAACTCCTCTGTTTAGGAGAGCTTAAGTACATATGAGGGACAGAAGTCCCAGCTAAAACTCAAACTTGATGCTGTGAGGCTGTGACTTCCCCTCAGCTTACAGCACACTCTGTTTCTGCAAAGTCATAATTTGCTGCCATGGAAAGAATTATGTTAGCAGACACTGAGCACATTGCTTCAAATCTTTGAAGGACACAACACTGCAGGAGGGAAAAAGATAAATATACATATACATACATTATGCAGCTACATAAAAGAAGAGATAAATAAAGCGGGGGCAGTGCTGACTAGAGCTGTAAAAATGGTTTTAAGTTGCCGACATGGAGGAAAAATTACCTAAGTGTTGGATAGTAAAATTTACTACCCTTCCAGAAGGTGGACAGTTATGAATCCGATACCAAAGACTTATTTGGTGCAAACATATTTCTGCACAAATATCTTTGTTTAACATTTGAGCTACTCTTCAGTGAAAACCAGAAGGCTAAGTTAAATGTTCTTCAAAAGTAAACTACCACAAGTAACTAACGAAACCAAAATATTATGTTTATTTAAAAAATCACCACTAACAGGGAGAATCGACTGAATAGCAGCAGAATGCTTTCCACTCCATTCAAACAGGAAAAACCCTGTTTGAATGGAGTGGAAAGTATTCTGCTTTCCTGAAACCTGAAATGTCCCTAAGTTGCATGGCAGAGAAATAATTGTTAGACCTGAGAATGTGAATGTAAGGACGAAGGAGATGATGGCGTACATCAGTCAAATATTCGTTCTGTTGTTTTACTTTCTCAGTTTAACTTAGTTTTGAGCCCATCACTGCAAGTTCACTTAGCTATCAGGGCTTTTTGCTGTCCTCAGCGCTACGTAACTCTGTTGCATGAAGTGGCAGAAGACATAACCCACCCCAAGGCCACCGCCTGAGGCTTGCCGCTGCTGCTGCTGCTGTGGTAGTGGAGCATGCCCTCACTCAGACTCCGCCAGGGAGTGTGTATCGTTTTGGGATTCATGTCATGGATAAAGGTGGTGTAGTGCAGGATGCAGAAAGGCTGTGCTTGGCTGCCTTGTATCTAATTTATGGATGGGTGAACGAAGCATGAAGTGTTAAGAGAACGCTGCAGACCACACAAGGCTACAGCCTGCTGCGGTGCAGCAAACTTAAACAATGCCTTTGCTCCAAGCAAGGACTGGCTCCTAGGGAAAGCCTTTATTGCCCAGAATTCATCATCAGGAAAATGAAAGAGAAAAGGTTTTATTTGTACTGTAAATCATGTACAGGACCAGAACACTTCATTGCAGTCAGACAAAAATTGAATTCTGGCATGATATCTGACAAAGAGGCAATTTTGGTTTTGTTTTTCTCACTCAACTTAGATGAGTTGTATCTTTGAGGTACGAGAACCAGTTAGCATTTTTGAAGAGTCTTGTGTATCATTCTCACTTAAGGAGGAAAAGGTATTGAAATCATAAGATGATGGAGATGGTCCAGTACTGTAAGAAACTATGTTTGAAGAATTTGAAAGCACCACAACTGAACCTTCTGGCCTGTAGGCCAGTGCAGGAAAGCTGATGCAAGGGCTCTGGCAGGGAGTGAATGCCTGCCAAATTCTGACTAATTGGTAATAAGGATAGCTGAAGAAACTGGTCTCTGAAAGGAAAAAAATAAAGCTTGGAACCTCAGACCAACTTCTTCAGAAGCAGAACTACTGCTGAAGAGAGTAGTATATCCATGTGTGTGGATAGATATAGGCTAATGCCTATAAATAGCTCCAAGCTGGCAGCTCTACGGCAGGAACAGAAGCCAGACTGTGGAAACAGCCGGCTTCGCTATAGAAATTTTCATCTTAATGCCATCTTCCTTCTTCCTGTAGGAGACGCATTAAAAACAGGCCTGAATAGTATTTTTAAATTCTATCAAGGCTTTCAACAAGGCTTCATAAGGTTACATGAGCAATTTCTAAATTTCATTTTAGAAATTCTGTTCAATCTATATGCAACACTTATTAAAATCCTAGGTTTCACTGTTTACATGAAAATGCCAGGGAACACGACTCTTAAATACAACTTTAACATTTAGTCTGGTAAGTTTTCTCCACAAAAGTAGCAATAGTGGTAAGGAACCCTATACTGAAAGACCTTAGATAAATTCTCAAGATTAAAGAAGCAATATCCTTTACTCCTTTTGCTGATGTTAATTTAAACCGATAGGCAATTTTAATCCTCCAGAATTAATGTCACACCTCTCAATTAAGAAAAGAATACATAAGCCTAAGTAAACTGTCTTTAATACTCTTGTAAAATTTAATTCATTTTTTGCAAAGTGATCAGAGATATCTCAAAGATTAGGTACTTTTTTCTTTTCCTAGCAAAGGTTAGAATATGGTTGGGAATTCTGCTGCAGTAATACACACGAGACTAATTTCCATTAACAGAATGGAAACACTAGATTCTCAAGTATATTTCATCTGCATTGAGTGCACTGAGTTATACTGACAAAAGTAAGAGAGAAGAGGAAAATCATAGCACTTTTCTTCCCTTCTGAGGTTGCTGGGGTTCACATTTCTTGCAAGAGTAAACAAGGATAATCATGCTATTCTGACATGTACTGGCAGGAACTTCCAGGTCTGTGTCACCTGTGAAGGGACCAAGCAGGGGCTAGTTCTTTTAAAATGTTGTGCAGTTAAAACACTATCAGATAATTTTCAATGCCAAGGAATTTTACATATTACTATTTATATTTTGAAATTGCAGTCTCAGAATGTTCAGACTTGCCTATCTCTGCCTAGCAACGTATAGGTGGGATCTTCCATGAACAAGCCAACTCGATAAAATACACTTTCAGGTTCACCATAGAATTTCTTCCTGACACTGTAAAACGTACCAGGGGACTGTACAGTATTATATGACATGGTAATGGTATTTCCAGAAAAAAAAGAATTGCACATGAATAAGGCAATGGAAGTATGTAGGTAACCATGGCTACTGTTGTGAACTAAATAACATTTTTTATACAGCTGTGAATATTTGTATTACTGCCAGCTAAGCCGTAGAGTTCAGATTTGAGACAGAATTGGTAAACACTGAATTCTTGCCTGAAGAAAGGTACTTCCCAAAGTGGATCCAGGGCTCTACATCGTGCTGCTACGAATTCTGGCGTAACTTTGCCTAGTAAACATACACCTTATTACCCCAGTCAAAATAATCAAAACACAACTCTTCACGGCCACTTCTTACATTTTACCATCAGTGACCCACTTTTGCACAAGCTAATTTCTGTCTTAGGAGTATTTTTATTTCTTCTTCCCCACAATCACAACTATTGACGTAACTTCTGAAATAGCTTTGACTCCATAAAAGAGTTTCATACTTTTAAAGATCTTTAAAAAATTTGCAACTTCTTAGTTTTTCTTCATCTCGGTTAGTGCAACACTCAACCACCTCCTTCAGCTCCCTGTCCCTCACTTTGGTCCTAAAGTGGGACCAAAGCATTCCTGGACAACAAAACAAAAAAAACATTTCCAAATGATAGGGCAGGGGCACGTAAGAGGGAGCTCTTCTCCCTTGACATATTTTCAGTTTCCAAGTTCATCCTTCTTAAATCATCCTTCTGTTTACATATTAGTGTCTCTCTTCTCAAATCAATCATCATCCGAGAAGGAATGGAAACCTAAGGGATTTTCCTCCTTACAGAGAAAAGGTACGCCCAAAATCAAATTATTTGGAATAAGTTGTCAGTAGTTACTACACTAAAAGAAAACATAAACACAAAAGCAGTTGGTGAGATGAACCTGTACTTCCAGTGATATAAACAAAATGAAAATAATGAAACGCCTATTGTAACTAAGTGAAGAAGGACTTAGAGCAACATCACCCAATTCAAAAATTGAGTCACTTCTTCCTTCCAATAGAGCATAAGTTTGAAATTCACTATGAATTTTTTGTCTTTGTCTGGTTTGTAGAGAGTGAATAATTTCTTAACAGAAGTACTGACTAATGAAGGAAACGCATATTCACTTTGCAGTTCAATCTTTAATAAACTGCCTGTAGCTTCAGGCGAACCACAAATTCCATGTTTTCGTTTCTCCTCTGTAACGTGGGGAAAATACTAACTCTCTTCTGCCGGTCTTTACCTGTCCATTCATTTAGGCTGAGAGAAATTTAAGCACTAAACATCTTTTGTGTGTATCAAAAGAGCTCAGTTTAGACAGAATTACAGATGTTCTTTAAAATGGTACTATCTACCAATATAATTATTAATAGCTGAATGGCAATATATATTATGTATTTCTCTCTATGTATGGTGTGGGTGTGGGTATACACACATATATACACACAAACACTCTACATACACTATACACACACACTACATACATATACACATGATAAATGTATTACCAAAGATTTACTATAAATAGTAATCCTACCAAACTGATGTCGTAGAGAATAAAACGATGGGAGGCTCAGTAGCACAGTGTTCAGACAAACAACTGGGAGATCTAAAGACCCACAGATTCTAGCAACAGTAGAGGCACCAAGTGTGCAAAGCAGGGCATTCTTTTGGTTTCTACATGCACAAAAATGCTGGAAAAAGAGAACTGTTCCATAAAAACAGTGGCCACAAGAAACCAAATGCAGCTAAATTTCTGCATGTTGGTCTAAAATAAACTATGGATGCAATTTTCAATATACACTGGGTACTTTAAACTTCTCTCTCTAGCTTTTTCTCAGTGAAGTACAGTACACACAATTATCACCTCCACATTCTATGGCTGTCTCCAGCTGACTACTATTAACACCTCCTTATTTCAGCATTTGGTTTCCTCTGCTTTGTTTTCTGTCTTCTCCTCAACAACCTGTAAGGCTATCACTTTTTCTCTTTGCTTCTGACACATGATTTTCTTTCTCCTTCAAATTCCCTCTTCTTTTCCATCTTTCACTCCTCTGCTTCAGGAGCAGCGACCGAATGCCATCCACCTTAGTCTCTGATCTAAGAATATGCATATTCATCCTCTAACATGACTTACAGCTGTATGGACTTTTGTTGACTTGCAGCCAACAAAAATTTGTTTGTTAATGGAGACACCAGTAAATCTGTGTGTTAGTAAAAAGACACTTTTAATGGATGATTCCTTAATAGAAAATTATATAATTTCCCATTCCTTTATTTTAAAAACTGTCTTAAAATACGAAGTTCAGTAGACCAATGTACACATTTCCTCTTTCCCATAAATGGTTTATAAAAAACAAAAAATCTACATTACAAATTGCATTTGCAAAAGAAGCCACAAAAATGTGCATTGCAATGACTCAGCAAGTTGGAACCCTGTATACTGGCTCTATAGAAAGCTGGTAAATCTCAATGTAACAGAATAAAAAGCTAAAAGTCCCAAGAAGCATATAAAATTTCTTCCTGTTGGAAATAAACTGAAGGACGTGATTTGACCCTTACAGCCATTTTTATAAAGAAGAATTTCCTTTCTAAGTTTATTTGACTTTCTATAGCATGCCTCATGTCAGCCTATAATTTTTATAATATACCAGCAGCACTAAATTTGTACATAACCATGAGTGATGTTATTATTTGTAGTAGAGGCCATTTGTGTTGTGCAGCAGAATGGACAATGCCAACTCTAACTCTTAGCTGCATTTGCAACCATGAACCTCAGAGGGGTCCGCAGCAGGCAATCCATCTCTTCACCATAACTGAATGAATGGGATACTGAGGCACATGAATGGGAAATCCCTCAGAGGTCTCAGCAAGCCCCAGCATGGTGAGGAGCAGAGGACAGGCACAGGCAGTCTGGTCTGGCACAGGAGCCCACCTCTGCCTGGGACTCTTCAAAGCCAGAATCAGAAGCACAGCACCATAAACCCTCTGACAAGTGTTTTTCCAACTACCATCACAAAAGCCCCACAAAACACAGGCACTAGCTAATGAAGACTTATAAAAAACGCTTTTGATCAAACATCTTTTCCCCCAGACTGTTTAGTTAAACAGATATACGAATAAAAATAGAAATAGAAAGATGGGGTTTAAGCAGCACTTCAAATATGCAGCATTCCTTGTTTTGAAGAGAAATCAAGCTGTGAAGAGTTGAAGGGTATCAATTAATAATGCAATGGAGATGAAAGAGCAAATCACGTACTGGCCACTGGTCTGCCTTTTGTCATTTTGAGACACTCCACACCATCTGCTATTTCTCCATGGTCAGAGCTGTTTCCTGCTCAAATAACTGGTTTCAGAGGGAGGGAAAGGGTCACCTTAGTCAGACTCATGGTCTCTGAAACAAGAAAGACACCTCTGAAAGGTTATGGCTTTTCCTGAGTAGGGCATCAGGATGGAACTTGGGTGCACTATGTAAATGTCCAAAGGTAGAAGGGAGAATTGTAGAACTGCCTGACTAATGGCAATGGCTTACACATCTGTCAAAAACATCCTCCATGCTACATTCTGAGTTGGAGTCCCTTGCATTTGAGGAGTTACTAAAAACATACACTGTTTTTACTTATTTGTATCTATTTGGGAAATTTTAAAATATGAGGATTGAACATAACAGTTTATGTTAAAACTTGGAGTCTTTCATGAGCAAAGGTCCCAAGGTTGTCCCCAAATTCTTGATTTCTGCCTATCAGCATGTATAAAACATTACTGCTGTGGCCCAATTTCAACATATTAATCATCTGAATATAAAATTACTTCTGCAGAAATGATCTCTGTTTCCAAATACAAAGACACGTAGAAGACAGCGTTTAACAAAGAAAAAAGCTACTTCTAAAAAGTGGTAATTTTTTACAAAAACAATGTCAAAATATTTCCTTTTATTAGTTTTCCTGAAGCAATAATGATCTCTGGATAAAGGGAGAAGCAGTATTTTTTATTCCATCAACTTCAAGGGCTGGAAAAAGCATATAAGCTTTTGGACTCCCTTCACCAGGTCTGCTGATTCTTCTGGTATTGTGTCCATGTGAAATAACCCACTTTCCAACAATGATAAATAGGTAAAAATCTGGTCACTGAGTTAGTACATATGCCTTCAATTGAAGGAAAAGCTGTCTGCCAAGCTTCAATCACGTAGATCATAGGTCTGTGAAAAAAAGAATCTAAAAGGATGGAATTCAGTTGCTATAGTGGCACATTAAACAAATAAATGAGATACCATGGAATGCTGCAAAATATTTGTGGTCTGATTAAATCATATTTGCCACATGTGTGAACACTAACAGCACAGTTAGTTAAGTGGGTACAATATAGTACAGTCCCACTTTTACTGTATGCAAAGTCTAATTCTTATCTGAGTGCTAATGGTAACCAATGTGTCCAAGGGTACACAACACTGCATTTTACTGTAATCATAAGGCAAGGCATAGTCCCTTAAATATATAAAGGTAGAAAATAAATGCTTATTAAACTGTTATACCTTAAAAGATATTTGCATCCTTCCTCATGTTTGCAAGATCTGCTAAGGAGACAAAGCTCTTCATCATGATAGCCTCCAGGATGACTTACATATGGAATGTTTAGAGTATGGAACTTGTACCTGGCAGCTGACTTATTAAAACTTCTTCAATACAACCCATCCTCCTCCAATACATTAATTTTTTCCAGTGAAATGTTCTCTTTTCTTCATAAAAGACTTCGAATATACTCATTATTAATCATAAAAATCTTTGTTTGATTCTAATATCTGCCTATGTTCTCTGGGGAAAAAAAAAAAAAAACTTGGGGAAGAAACCAGAAATCTATTCTGTTAGAAGATAAAACAAGTGTCTGATTTAGCAGAGAGAAGAAAGCACACATATTTTTATTGAAAATGCAGACAATTTATTAATGCATTTTGCACTGATTTTAAAGTTGAACATTAATTTACATTTATAACCTGTAACTATATATCTGATAAATGGTGCAGTAAGCACCAGAAAATGTACCATCTTAGGCGCTACAAAAGAGTTGTGCACAACTCCAGCAGTGCCTATGGCAAGCAATATAGGCTGCACAAAAGGTGAATGTTAAAACAAAACCAGCATTCCTAATATTGTCAAAATGATGTGAGTGAACCAAATGCATTTCCAACCCACATCACTGCTGGTAAAACAAACAAACCTAGCAGTCCAGGGTGAAACTCTGCTTCTAGCTTTGGCTGTTAAAGCAGGGCAGTTTGAAATACAGACAGAACACCTCCATACCTCTGGTATATCAAATATGTGACTTTCCATCTCAGCTGCAACCCTCAGCAAACTGCATCTGTTTTAATATGCAACACATTTCATAATTCACAGCTGATATGGAAAAATAAGGGTCTTTTTTTAACAAAGGACTCTAGTTTTGAGATTAAAATAGATGATCAAGATAATGTACAGCCTTGTCAGATAAAAATTTAGACAGATGCAAAGATACCAGTGTCATTCTACACATGTAGCACAGATAAGTTTTATATGAACACAGGCCTCCTACTCTTGCATGGTTGCAGGTGGTTCTAATCTTAAACTTCTTCCAAGTTTTTGAAGCTCCTGGCATGTCACTGTGCAAATATTACTTTATCTGACCTGTAAACCTACATCCAACGGCAACAGAAGCAATTCACCTCCTCACAGCAGCATCCATAAGCCATTTCCTTGCTCTCACTTCCTCAAACGAATACATCTCAGGGAAGTCTACCCCGAATGAAGAGATGCAAGAAAACATACTCTTCATTTCATCTTCCTTACTGTTTATTTCCTTGCTTCTCTCTTCCTCCTCCTCCTCCCTGAAGTCCTCTTCAGTATTTTTGAGTCTCTTCCAGCTTGTCTACATTATTCTGTGGTTCCTTTTTTACCCACTTGCCTCATCTGTTTTTTTTTTTCTTTTCTCTTTTTTTTCCCTAGGCAGGAGTTGGAAGAGCATCAGCTGAGTTTTTAATTCATCTCTTTCCTCCCTCCTGTCTTTCCCTCTCATTCAACCATCTCTCCCTAACCTCCCTTTTTGTGCTCTCCCACCGGCTCTCTCTCCTTCTCACCTCCTTTGGTAGTAACTCCACAACTTGATGTTGACACTAGATGGTCTCATGCTCTCCGCTAGCAGACCAAGTTACGTGACCTTGTCAACAGAAGGTGGTTAAGCTTCTTGAAAGAGATTTCATCTGGGGATTTCAGTTCTCAGGCTTTTCATTTTCAATCTTCACACCCAGAATAGGACTTGCAGTTTTGCTGTTACTAAGTGCTTGAAGACATTTTTGAAAAGTTTCCCTGTTACTAAGGTTTAGGGACGTCTATACCAGGAGGAGCCTCTGTGTGGGTTTTCTCCAGATAAGTGGAAATAGCAAACAATTGGAAAAATTCAGCATCTGTGTTCAGTTAAAAAGCTGTCTTCACCTTACCCTGATGAGTGTTCTCTGGCAGATCCATAACATGGTTAAGGCCAGCTTCCCACTTCACAAAAACTGCTGTGCTGTTACTCTGCTAGGGAAAGGGGTTTTCCTACTGCCCCCAGAGGATGCCATTTAGACAACTCGGACTTCCTCACCTTAGCAGCCCCTCTCAATTTTCAGGTGCTATGCTATCACAGGTTTTGGCATACCACTAATTTCCAAGCTGTTCACATAAGTAAGAGAAAAATTTTTAAAAAAATCTTTTAAGCTGGTGCTGTTTTTCTCCCCAGAGCAGGGAGATAATTGATACCACTGCAGTTATGTTTCAGTGGTGGAACTGGCAGATAATGAGGAGAGATAGCAGACGGAACCACCAATTGTAGCATGAACACGCAAGAAGTGTACAAATTCAACAACATTATTTTCATGGGTTTTGCAAATATCCTAAGTCCCCAGGCAATCAGCTTCAATTGCTATTATCTCCATCAGATAGATGTTTAAACAATAGCCATCTAGGAGTGGTTAGTCTGTTGGAAATTAAATTAAAAGTTTTCCCTGATTTTTATCAGAAAACCTTGCAACTTACGTAAAAAGTGGGAACGCCTTCCTGAAAATTTTATTCACACCTAAAATATGAAAATACTGTAAATAAATTAAGAAGAGCACTTGAGTTGTAATGCCCTTGAAACACTTAAATTGGATTTAGAAAAAAAAATCCAGAAAAATGTAAATATCTTCTAGGCAGAAGCATGAAGCATTATGAAGGTGCAGTACATTTTACAAGCAGAGCCCATCCATGGAATGTGCTGTGTTAGTAAAGCATTTCCAAGGAGTAAAATGCACTGTTTCAAATTAGCAATTTCTGAAAAGGATTTTTAGGTCTACATAGAGAGAAGCACCTTGATGAAAAAAAAGAATATCTCCTTGTTCATACATCAGATGACCACTGTTTAGCAACTGATCAGTGAATAATGGACAGGGGTTTGTCAAATAACTCATCAGTTTTGGACATCCCAATCTTCATGTTCAGGTTACTATGGAATTTGATTTTTGCATGCCTTTTCTATTATTCTTGTTAAATCATCAGGGAAAAAAGATTTACACCAGAAAAACAACTTTCAAAAAATCACAGAATGATTTGGATTGGAAGGGACCTTAAAGATTATCTAGTTCAACCACACTGCCATAGGGAGGGACCCTTTCCATTAGATCAGATTGCTCAGAGTCCCATCCAACCTGGCCTTGAACACTTCAAGGAACAAGACATTCACAGCTTCTCTGGACAACTTGTTCCACTGCTCCATCACGCTCACAGGAAAGGTATTTTTCCTAATGTCTATTTAACTAACCTGCCCTCTTTCAGTTTGAAGCCATTCTCCCTTGTCCTGTCGCTATATATCCTTGTAAAAATTCCCTCCAGCTGTCTTGAAGGATCACTTCAGGTACTGGCTTCAACAAAGGCTGGAATAAAGTCACACCAGAGCCATCACTTCTCCAGGCTGAAATGTCAATTCTCTCATTCTTTCCTCACAGAAGAGGTGTTACATCCCTCTAATCACCTTTGTGGCCCTCCTCTGGACTGACTCCAACACGATTATGTCCTTTCACCATCAAAACAAAAAGACACACAAGCCATGGCCACCAGACCTAGGACAAGCCTACTAGGACAAACAATTGGAGAGGTAGTTGGTGTGACTTTGTACCATCCTCCAGTGGGCTCAACTTTTCAGCTGAGTAGTCAGTGATAAGAAAAGAGAGACAACTTGTAACTAAATAGAGTTGTATCTCTTGGATAGGCTCCTCCTCTTCCTTGTCTTTTTCTGTTATTTGTCCCAGTTTTTGTGCATTCTCTTAAATACTAGGACAGAGGCTAAGCCTTTCTAGAAATGCCTTTGTTTGCCATTTCCCAAAAGCAGCTTAAAAAACAACAGAGTACAAAACTGGAAGAGCTTATATAGACTGTAGTGGCACAGAACCCAGACAATAATAATTTTTCCAACTCCACAGATGCAGAGCATATTTCTCTTCCCCGCTTCCTGACCTCTCCTCTAGGGTCTTCATTCAAAGACATTACTTTGTTTCCGACCTCCAGAGCATTTCAGCTCTTCAGTCAGTAATTTCTATCTTTGTATTTTACTCTCTTTCCCACAAACAAAAGATGATTCACATTTTTAAAACAAATTTGAGACAGTGTCTGCAGAAACCAAAGAAGGACTCTCGCTGAAATGGTATGCTAACTTGGACAAATACTGCAGGCAGTCCTGCCATGTAACCTGGCTCAAAATCAGCAATGCTCAAGCTTAAATTAATTCAGTCTACATATCTGTTTATGTGGGCATTGGTTAGAATAGGGGCAACCTCTAGTTTTATAGCCTGTGCTAATATTGAAGAGAATATAATTTCTGAAAACAGATACTACCCATGCATCAACCTGGTCAGTCCCAGCACAAAAAGTTGCAAGGAATGAGCTGATAAAAATCCTACTACTATGACACATTTGTTTTACATGCTGAAGGTTAGTCTTCAATTAAGAAAATCCTCATAAAGATCAGATAGCCAGCCATCAGAAAACAGAAAAGAATATTTCCCATGGAAAATATGCATTTGGAATTAGAAGCTGATATGGTTCCAAACTGCAAGACAGTCTCCAGAAAACAAATGACATCTTTGATGAAAGAGTTCAGTAATTTGGCAACTGAAATTGTAGCCCACAAAGATGAATTCATCTGCATAACTAATAAATCCAGGAAGTGCACTTGACACTTCAGAAACAGATGAAGGCTGAGACACAGCTCTACTCTCCAAAACCTCTATTTAGATAGGTAGTTATTTCTGCTGACAGAAGCTTATCTTCAGCAACTCAAATGTGCTCCTTCAGATAATAGAGATTAAATCCTTGTGTTGGTCAAATCAGCAGCAACCCTGCTATTGATTTCCCTGGTCATTTATCAATTCATAGTGATACCACTGGTTATGGATTAATTAACTGACTGAAATGTTGCAATACAACAGTTTTATGGCACAGTACAACTGTTAGTCATACCTTTTACAGGTGCATGAATCTGCACATATGAGGTACTATCTGGTATCATAAGGCACCACTTAATACACAGATTTTCCCAAATACAGGAAATATATTTGCAACTATTACAAGGGGTGTGTGTGTATATAAATATATATATATATATATATATATATATATATATAAAAATAGAAAGATGTTCTTGAAACTATATGCAATTTATGGTGAATAGTTTCTGCACAGCAGTAAGCCTCTCTGCTTTTTCTATGAAGCTTTATAAAAAATATTAAAATTTAATTGGTAATGGGACTGCATATTTCCAAGGTTCATTTCCCTCATGTTTCCCATTTCTTGAAAGGAATTTTTTCTATAATTCTGATTTTTTTATGCTGAAAAAGTGTTGCTATGAAGGACTGGTATCTCTGAGTATTAACAAGACATTACTGTGTGTTCAAGAAAATAGGGGTTTAGATATAGATGGTGTTGTAACTGCAAATAAGGGATGGGAAAGGAGGAAAACAAAAAGGGGAATGAGAACTAATTACTATAAGCTTAAAAAGCAGCAGGCACTGCAGCCCAAACCACTTCTTCCTGGGCTAATGCACTGAATTGGATGAGCTTTTCAAACAATTTCTTCACAGACCCTTCAAGACAGTCACCTTAAAATGCTTCTAAAGTATGAATACTTTCAAATGTTTCAATACATGCCCATATTACTAATGGAAATATAATTGCTGTTATTACAGCCAGATTTCATGACTTTTCACTCCTTTTCTATGTATGGATTTTGCAGGTTCATGTTGACACTTGAGCAAGTCGTTACAGCTGATCATAATACAGTAGAGAATGCTTTTTCACTGTGCAAAATGTATAGTTTTGCTTTTTTTTTTTTTTTTTTTTTGTGTGTGTGTGTGTGTGTGTGTGTGTACTAAATAAATATTTTGGGGAAACTGCTGTGAAGAAGTTCTGGATAGAGTGTTCACAGGTTAAGTAATGTCTGAACTCAGATCCTTAGGAGCTGTACCAGATACTTTGTGAGAAGCTCACACAAAAGAGGGATTAATCAGCAATGTGACAGAAGCTAAACAACCCACCTCGCACTGACAGAGGAGAGTCTCTTGTATGAGTTTTGATGTGCAATGTAGGGCCCCAGCATGGCCACTCTTGCTTTCAGAATAGTTATCATTCCATGTGCACAACTGCTACCAAAATGTGCAGGAATACATGGGAATAAATATTTATTTCGGTATAAAGCAATAGCAAGGGATCTTGACTTTTCTAAAGTGCATTCCCTGAGGTCCTACCCTTTCACCAAGTGGGCCTCTAAAATTTGCCATGTCAAAATTTCAACTACTACTGAGGTGCAAACATTCTCAAGGTAGTTTAATAACCCTTTCATACTGTGATGAGCAATGCATCAGAATTAATTAGTATGAAAGCTGGTGAGGATAAAATGATGGATAAAACAACAGAAAGAATATGCTCAACGTGGTGAAAAAGCCCCACAGCCATAAGCTTCCCTTGTGATCTAACCGAAGAACACTTGGATGAATGGAGACTGACACAGAAACTAATTCCTTTACAAAAGTCTTTCAAAAATGCTTTCTACAATATTTCAAGTTGAAAAAAGAAGTGTAAAATACTCGGGCACAATACATTTCAGCAAACTCTGTGATGTCCAAAAATCTCAAACAAAAGCCCTTTTCACGTATTTCACTGAATATACATTTCTACAAAGCAACATGAGCTTTAGTTGCCTATTAGTTACAGCACAGAGAAGACTTCTTGAGTACCTATGGCCATTTGCTGCCAACTGCTTCACAATCTACGTTCATGAAAAATGTTATGGGTTAGGCACTTCCAGTATATGGAATGTCACCTGAAAGAAATGTCATCAGAGCTGGCACTGATCTGTTGTGGGGAAAAAAATCAAGATGTGCATGGTTTGGCAGTGTTTGCAAGTGATCAGTTTGCAACCTCAAAGCTCAAGGGAGGACAGCCTGAACAAACATAGCAAGAGTCATAAGATTCTTTCTTCAGCTCTAGACACACATAATATCATGCTGTTCCTTTCAAAACATCGTAAAACAGTACAGTATCTAGCAGAAGCTGATGCTTCTCTTGTCAGTAACAACTCTCATGCTGTTCCTTTGATATCAAATCTGAGGAACAAATAAAGAGCAGTGTCATCTGCCCCTCCCCACAATGAACCAATTTATCAAGCACAGCAATGTGGACAAATCCTGACCTGCTGTGGTGATAAAGCAAACACACCTGGAAGGATGAGTGCTGCTGTCGTCTCCTGATGAACAGCAGTGCCAAATGGTTCACCACGTCTTGATGAGGAAAACAAAGTAATAATGAAACATTTTGCACAGATGCGACTAGAGAAGCAAACATGACTCTTTTCAGCTCCAAATGCTGCATAAACAGTGGAAAGTACCTGATGGCAAACTGTGGCCTTAACTTTCCCTAGGCATTTAAACATATGGTTGAGAGAAAGGATGTCTGACTTGACATAGCAGAGAGGGACTAAAAGGTCAGATTTCTTCTCAAGAAGCAACCTTTATGATTAACACTGCATTAATTTTAAAGCTTTGCAATGATACATAAAATTCCACATTATTACAAATATTCAGATACAGGTTCTGCTACATATGTTTGGTGTGCTTCAGGTTTTTTTCTAAAAACAAACAAGTCCAAAAATTAGAGATTTTTTGAAAAAGCATTTGAAACAAAAGGTTCTCATCATGAATTATACTTTGGTAGACTGGTAAAGAAGCATTCAGTTAAGTGTTTCTGTCATTTTAGAGCAAGATTTCCCAAATTCAGAACTTAAGTTTTATGGAACAATCTCTTCCTCACGACCACAGTGACATTTCTCTGGGAAAGCTACCTTATACAGGAAAGAGCTGTATAATCCCCACAACAAGCCTGGGATGTAGGACACATAAGTTCAAATCTCCAGTTTCAACCTAATAAGGATTCAAATACAACTTCAGGAGTCAAGGAAGGAAAGACGTCACTCTTCCTTGCAAATCACGCTCCTTAATCACTTCTGAGGGGATTAGCACCAAGAGTATGCAGAATCATGCACAGAGAAATCAGCATCTTACACTTCTGTTTATGCAAGGAAGTGTTTGCATTACTTAACTCACCATTCCGTGATTTAGCCATGCAGGTATAAAGTTATCAAGCAGCTTGGGGTAAACCAGTTCTCTGTCATAGATATAGATGCTCCAAAACATTGTCACAACAAACTAAGGAGAAAAAAAAAAAAAAAAAAGACAAGACATTTTTAAATATATGCTTCTGAAAAACCAGTTGCATTCTTTAGATAGCAAAATAGGTCACTTAGCAAAGGATTTAGGGATAGACATGGGCATTATTGTTCTTTGACCAAATACTGTTATAATCAACAGTTTGAATCTGGATAACTCTTTGCATTCACTGAGGTTTTAACTTTTCTCCTTTTTTTTCCACTTAACTTTTAGCCAGGAAAAAAATCTCATTTTTTGACTTACATGCCTGTGGCTAAATTACAAGTGAATATTAGACTTTAACAGCAGATGTGGCACATAAATAATGTTTCTCCACTAACAGGATAGAAAACAAATGGAAAATCAGCTAAAATATCACTTGGAATTCATACAACATACCAATATGAAACATTCACTCCTTAACAGAAGCCTGTAAACTCATATTTGCACTTTTCTGTGTCAGCCATCAAATCAGCTTTAAAAAAAAAACAGCCAAAAAACCTTTGATGACTCTCCATACAATTCATGGACTGGGATTCACAGAAAAGAGGTGTAGTATCCTGCACATTTCTCAATACAAAATTTGGCTTGGTTCTTCTCAGAGACTATTTACTAGGGGCCCAGAAAAAGAACATTATTTCCTGAAGACAGAGGACAGGACAAATGGATTAGATAAAGTTTACAGTAGGCTAAATTTTTGCCAAAGTGTTCAGATTTTCTTTCAAGTTATCCTGATGTCTGGAAGGCGAAGACAATACAAACCCACAAAAATGTACAGAAATAGTAGTTTTAACTTACCTTAGCTGCGGCAAGTAAGTAATTTTCTAATTAAAAGACTACTGCTTTCTTACCTTGAATTTGAGTCATGGTTTTCTAGTAACAAAAAAGGTTTACTGTTTATAGCAGTAAAACCCAATACCTGAGCCAGGAGTTTTTCAGTGACCATTTACAGGGGATCTCTAAACAGTAATGCTAAATCAAATTTTAAAGTTTGAAAGCCAAAAGATAGAACTTTCACTGAGATACAAGGGAAGTATGCAGTTACATCCAAACTGATGTGGCTCATGATCTTACAGCTCATTTAGAGGATCAGTGAAAGAAATACGGAGTGAGCATATTACATCCTGCAAGTGTGTATAATAGTGTGGGCATATGTTTCATTAGCTTCTGACTCTAGAAAGTTAAAATTGAGGTTTGCAGTTAATCAATGGCACCTTGTTCTAACCACAGACACGCAGACTTCGGCCAGCCAGTTATGTGAATGACCTGAACCAGTACACTGTTCTCTCAGTGTGCATACAGTACATAGTTTCTTGGTTTCCAGCACAGTTGTCCATCTGTTACGACAGCTATCGGTGCCTGCTCAGAATAAGCTTGGACTATTTGACTAGTGCACAGAGGCCAGGAAAAAAAAATAGGTTATGATGGACAGTCCAAAAAATATTGCAAGTGTAAAGTATCCCACAAGAAATCTCTCTTCTGGGCCAGTCTTGGCACTGGCACAGCGCAGCTCTTTACGCACCTGCTGACATGTAAGTGCCAAGATATGAATAGCTGAACAGCAGGAAAAATGGAAGCAAAGTATCCTCTTCTCTATAGGCTTCCTAGAAGTCATGTATTATCACAGTGGGTCTCTGAGAACCTGCTAAGATCAACTGGGGCATAAAAACATCTTCTCAGGCATGTGAAGACCAAGATTGATAATGTGGGGTTTTTTTCCAAGGAAGTCTCAAAGCAAGAAAAATCAACCAGGATTAGGTTGAACTTTATTACACTGAATACAACAGAGCTAGCATGTTTTGACCTGTGATTTTTGTGTGGAGCAGAATAAAACAATAGACTTTGTCAAGGAGGTAAAGACAAGAAAAGAGGGGATGTGCCATCTGTCCCTTAACCAAAGTCAGCCAATGGATGGAACAGGATCAGCCTAGCTGGTTGCAACCATCTGGAGCTACAGACGGCAAATGCTGCTTAGCAAAGCACTACACAAGGCAGACATAAGGTAAAGGAAGTGCGCAAAACCAAACATGTTACAGAACTAACCTGTCCCAGAGGATGACCTGATATGAGACTTAACACGACACCCTGGGGAAGATTACTTCCAGTGTCCAAATGGCTCACCTTACTCTCCTTTACAGTTAGTTAACTTGGATAAAATGAACTATAAAAATTAACTATTTGGATAAAAGGAGTTATAATGAGGGCTTGCAACATAGCTACTTTGGCTGCTTCTGAATTTGTTTACTTTGATTAATGAGCAACTGTTGGTCTGGTACTTTTAAATCCCCTCTACTATGCTTACATTTTGCTACTGGCAGACTTTTATTTGGGCTAGGCTTTGCTAGGATTCCACATGATCGTGTAGTGCCAGACCATGACACAACTGAGCTGCTTCTTTACACTGCCTCTCGTAAAGTCCTGGATCTGCTCAATGAGTTTCTTATGCTTTTATTATACCCAAGGCAGCACACAGGAGAAATGAGACAACATTCGCAGGAGGTTGAGCAACGAACTTTTATTTGCAAACTTTAGAAAATAAGGGTGCTTAGCAAATTTTACAGCAATATTCAATTAAAATCAAGCATTTCACAAGGCATTGGCTTAGTGAACTCCAAACCATTCAACTCTAAGTTACCCAGATTTTGAGAAAAAGCAATGGGAGGAAGAAGAGAGAAGGAATTACAGTGTGATCTCAGCTACTGTGAAATCCAAACAGTGGGCTGCAACCACATGTGCCTATGCAACTCCTTTTATCTTCTCTGGTCTTTCAGGGAATTCCCCCTTTCATGGGGCTTTTGCTGTGCCAGTGGCAAAAAGCCATTCTGGGGCTGGAGTAGAGGCTTCAGGGGTGTGGGGGGTAGAGCAGTGCACCATCTCACCTGTGCAGGACGTGCCCTGTCCCCATCCCTTTAGTTATTTTAAGCCAGTAATCATTTTCTCCAGTTTCTCACATGACACTGAGGCTCAAAACAAAATGACTGGGACCAGAACAATGGGAAACAGGTTCTTCTCCTTCCATGGTGGCAGTAGTGGGATTCTAACCTAGTAGAGAGTGAGAGAAAAGAAAAAGGAGAGGAAAAAGAGGAAAGTGTACAAGAAATCATGCAGCGGACAATTGCTACTTCAATAATCAAAAATATAGGTCCAGTCAATATAGGGATTCCACCCTATGCAAGCCATCATCCCTCACCCTTTGAGTTCCAGAGATGGTAAGAAAGATGCAAATCAGGATCTGGGAGAGAGTTCATTAAACCAGTCTTTCAGCTGCAGTGAATGAAACAGTTCAGCAGACTGGTTGGCAATTTTCTTTACTTTTGTTTGTGCTTCTTAAAACAGCATTTTTGTATTGGTGAGGTTCAGCATTTCACGTATTCCTTGCCCATTTAGTAACAATTTATTGAGGATTAGACAGTTTTATAAAATTATTTTTGATACTATCCGGACTTGTAAGCTGAGCTCCAAAATGGCCTAATGAGTCCAATTTAAGATTCTCTATTGCAATGCGATTGCACAGCTCACCAAAAAATACAAACCTTAAGAATAAGGCAAATTTCCAACAGTTAGGCTGCCTCACATTTTGGAGCTGATAATCTTACAAGTCCAGGTATCATTGTAACCCAAACAAGCACATATTTCCTGTATCTCCATCCTTATCCCTTCCACCACCCTGGTTTCAGGGGGGTCCCCAGGGCCCATATTAGAGTCAATTATCTTACTACAACGCCAGAGATCCAAATGCCAGGAAAACGGGGAATATCAGGGTGCACCATGGGAAAGTTACATCAAGTAAAAGTTCTACTACATAACAGTCTGGTTGCCTCAGGGGGATTAAAGGTGTAACAAAAACTTGAGCCATTCCTATATATTTGGCATATTTTTCTAGACAGGGTCCTGGGTTCAAACCAAATACCTTCCTAACTTACTAAACCCTTCACTGGCTTCAAATCCAAAATCCTTTCTTCCGACATCTTGACCACTTAGGACTTCTTTGCTTTACAGCTGAAGAAAACTTTCCAGCTGCCACCTCAGTCTCTGTCAATCCCCTTCTCGGTACAATCACACTTCATATATCCCTTTCCACTACTACATGTCGTTCATTTGGCATAAACTACACTTCTTTCTCAATTCAAAGTAATTTTATACCTTGCTCTGAGGGGGTAGGAAGGGATATACAAATCTGATTTCATAATCATATGAAATTCTGACTGAGCTTCCAAGCTAAATTCAGGAAGGAATCTTTTCCACGTGCTGTAGCAACCATAGAGGAGACACAAACAGCCCAAAACAATGCTTGTGACATTTATACACATACTGCAAAACTCCTGAGACAAAACATATATGAATATAAATATCACAAAACATATTAAGATAAAAACATGTACAAACAATCACTGCAGTGAAGAACTGTGTAAATCTTCATCTTCTCACAGCCATATCTTTGCATGGAATACTTGTAGAAGGAGAGAGAAAAGAAAACTCGGTCCTACTTGGACCAATTTTAGAAAGAAGGAATTATCCATCTGGTGTTAATTTTGTGTTCTCTGCCATGGGCATTGGTAGTTATTCATGCATGCATGTTCCAGGGGTCTTTAAGACCAGCAGGATTTCCCCGATAGCTGGCAGGTCTACCAGTACTGGCTGACCAGGAAAAAGTATGGGGTTCTGGGGATCATCAGTCCTTTTGTTTCCAGAAGGTGTGGTAGGTGTCGTGGAGTAGTAATGCTCTAAGTCATGGACATCCACTTACTCTCCATGGGTCACTGACTTTGGTCACAGTGTCCCAAAACGCATCAGGTCACTTTGGATGCTGAGGTCTCAAAAACCATTTTAGGAGACCATTTGTTCTTTCTACTATCCCACTGGCTTGTGGATGTGGTGTAGGGGGTGTGGAACACTCACAGTACCCCTCCAGTTTTCACCCATTCCCGTACTGTTCTTGCTGTGAAGTGACTGCCGTTATCCGATTGCATTGATTTTGATTTAGGAAGGAAACTGAATCGTAATTTTAATCCTTTCGCAGTACTTTCCCATGTAGACCATGCCACTGCTTTATTCCAAACCTAATTTGACACTATTTGAATGCCCATCAGCACACATTGTTTTCCTCCCGATTTGTTAAAAGGACCAATGTCGCTAGACGGACACGAAAGAACTACACTCACACCGTCAGGTTGTCAGAGCAAAAAGAGAGCTTTACTATTTTGACATTGATACATACAGTTTTTAGAGTTTGATCAGGGATTGGGCAATGAGGTTGACATCCCCCTGACCTCACTGGTCAAATTAGATGCCCATCAACTGTCCATCCTCAGAGAGGAATGCGAAAAACATCCACTTTGTTTAAGTTACAATGGGTGAGAACTCCAGTACAAAAATGTAAACATCAGAAGGCTGAAAAAATCAGGGTGACAGACCAATGCAGTCCACCTGCCAAATTTTCCGCAACCCCTTTGTCATCCTTAGGTGCAGGTGGGAAATGTGCAGGGGGTGTTTCTCCAGTCTGGTGCAGCATTGCCTGCAGACAGAAATGACTGTTTCACAAGCCATTTGGGTGACAGGCCATCCTTCACTTACCACCTCTCTTAAAAGGTCTTCCATCCCAGAGTGGCCATGCTTCACATGCAGCTATTCCGATAAGTATCTCCATTCCTCTTCTTGTTATGCTTCCTTTTCCTCAGCTAAGACAGCCAACTGAGTGACGGAGTCTACTTGGTCATTTAAGATGTGGGTGGGATGGTCCCTCTTCTGATGGGCTGCTACCCATCCAACTGATACCATTTTGGATCTTGCACTTTTCAAAATTTCTCCCCACTTCTCTTTCTGCCATACCAGCAGTCTTTATACATGTGTGCCAGGGGCTAATAGCCAGTCTGGGTGTGGATTAGAGGCTTCAGCGGGTTGGTATGGAGCAGAGCACCATCCCACCTACGCAGGACTTGCCCTGCCCCTCTTCCTCCCTTCCTTTAGTTGTTCTGAGCCAGAACTCATTTTCTCCGGTCACTCACACCTATGTAAGCCTCAAGCAGACCTGCACCTCTTGTGTCCATGTTGCCTTCCTTGTGGCATAATTCATCACTGCTGTGGAGACAGACATTGTACTATACTCACATGCCAAGCTGAACAGCTGTTCATATGAAGTAGAAAAATTTCAGGGAGTCCAATATTTTATCTTCCTTTGTTCCCAAGGCAAAATGAGACAAACATTACCCTTCCATTTCCTCTGTAGACACACTCAAGGCTTTGAATTCAAGGAAGAAAACAGGCACCAGCAATTGTTTTTTACATTTCTTTGCACGGGAGTCTCTTAAGATTGACAGCTTTGCAAAGATAGTACTGGGTTAAACATAAAATTAAGCAATATATAGAACAGAGAAGTCCCTCATTTGCTACTTATCCTATCTAGAGTGTGTAATGATTCTATCAGTCTGTAATGATTATCTATCTAGCATCCAGTCATTATGCACCAAAAGAAACCTCAAATTTGCAAGAAGACCTTGGAACCTGAAAATATGGAATAGCTCACTTATTACAGGCATCTGAAAGACTGCTGAACAAATACACAGCAACAGAAAAAAAATATGGCTGAAAACAACATGCTGTCTTCCCATTTAAGGAGGTATTCCTTGAGTGTTTGTCCTCTGCCTCTGAAGCTTCAGAGGACACGAGAACAGCATGTGGCCCTGTCAAGGGGAAAGTTTTAAAGGACAAACTGGGAAATGGATTGTTACTCAAAAGATAAAGTAAAGGCTTTGTCAAAACACTACAAATGGAAGCAAAAAGAAACTAAGAAAGTAAAGCCAACAAAAAGAATTCGCACTTTCACATGAATCCAACCAAGAAATGTTATGCAAACGAAGAATGAACCCAGTGGAACTTTATTTTCCAACACTATGTGTTTTTGGTTTTGGCTGGGCTGCACAGTTCAGTCATTTCCTGGATGGCTAATGACAAAGGAAAAAAAACCCCAACCCTTGTGACCCTGAAACAATTTCTTATAAGTACAGTTAAAGGTAAGCTTTCTGCCTATCTCCCAAGACACTTGTGGTTAACTCTGAGTGTAAATATGTTGTTTGTGAACTTCTTTGACAGTTAGAGGTATTACATCTAGAAGAAAAGTGGTGTTAAAGGCAGACCACAGTAGGTGCAACTTGGCATGGTACTGTCTTTAGATAGGATCTAGAGCTAGCACCATACACCAATGGGATTTGAAAAGTGCCAGTGACAGGAATCACAAGGAGTGGGAAATAAAAACCAGGCAAAGCCCATCTTAGAGAACAGACTTCAGGGGGCAATTGTACCACTACTTGCTAATTATCCCATCACCAGTCATCTCATCAGAACATATGAGGGTAAAATCTAGAAGAGAGATTTTTGCATGGTTGAGTCAGTTACGGAAATAAAATTATGCTGTAGTCTGGTCAAGTAACAAGGTAACTAGGAAACTGCAGCAATGCCTACACATCTTTTCTTGGCATGAGATCAGAGATCAGCATAATTGATGATCTACTGAATGGTGATCAGCTTTCCTGTTGACTCTACTAGTACAGAGAAACATGAAATAAGAAAGCATGCCTGACTTTCTCTCCTTTGTATCACAGGTTTTTAAACCCATAAAAGTATAACAGAAAACATGAGGTTATTCTAGTCAGTTTAGACTCAGATTCCAACATAGCTATTGATGCTACATAATATAAAATGTCTGTGGTAGACTTTGTGATTTTCTAGGCAGCAATCTCTCTTTTAATATGTAACAAGATCAATTTTTGTTCTATCTATTTTTATTAAACACAGTCTTAAATAACCAGAAATGCCTGTTTTATCTCTTTTTCCTTTTGTTCAGTACAAATTACAAGACACATATTGATAAAGCCATAGACAGTTTACACAAAACACTAATTAACCACAGAAACTTTGCAACTTGTCAAACAAATAGAAAAAAAAGTAGGGATAAACTAAACCACTGGTGTAATGACTGACTTTTAAGCATGTCTCACATCACTCTAGCAGCATAAATTACTCTCAATATATATCTCCTTTACACAGATAAAGGGATGGCAAGTCCAAGTAATCATAGATGAAAATTGTTAATGAACTTCTAAAATGCCTATGCAAGCCATTTTCTTCAGTGGATGCTTCTTAGTGTCTTAGGCATTTGAGTAGTATTGCAGGCTTATAACGAACTATAAAAGGGCTAGGAAGTGTCGCCCATGGACTTTTTATGGTGCGAGGCTTTACTGAATAGAAAAATAATCTTTGATTTCCGATTTGATTCTCTGACAAGTCGTATTAAAACAGCAACAATAGGTAAATAGTAGCCATTATGTCCTTAGAAGAGGTTCATGTTTATTTCTTAACCCTCCTGTGAAATATAGGTTGGCAATTCAGTTTTATCAGAGCCTCTGAAGATACACAATGCATATCACAACACTGGAGAGATGTGATTTGCGGCACAGATTTTTCAAGTTTTGATTTGTTTGCAAGATTTGATCTGTTGTGAAGCCACAAAAAGAGATTATTTATCCTTGGGCTGTTCTTCCCCTCCTTTTGAAGGTGGGAAGAAGCTGGTGGTCAGATTTCCCAGATGGATTGTATGTAATAGTTTTTAGGAAGTCTTAAAAATGAAGAACTTTGTTAAATTTTTTTTTTCTCATATCATTGTTTAACTTGGGAGTGGAAACCCCTTTTCTCATCTGTTTTTCAGAACAAGTCATCTCAAGGGCTCCAGTAAGCAGGAAATACAGAAAAAAAATGTGGCAAATTACTCTTGAAAAGCAGCAGTTATTAAGCTTTAAAATGTTCCCCTAGTATTTGCATTATTGCCTAAACACGCCCAGTGTAAAACACGGAGCAGTAAAAATAATTTAGATGTTAAGGTAACTGACAAGTACTTAAGCATGGGCACTACTGTTACATTAGAAACCAAACAAAGATTTCATTCACATCTGCCCAATTTTCATGTGTGAAGGTTCCCTTGTGTCACTACTGGAAACCACTGAGAAGCTCCATGGAGAGCTAGGTGGGTGAGTCTCAAGGATAGAAAGTTTGCATTTCAAATCCTTTTTTTTTTTCTTTTTCTTTTTTTTTCTTTTTTTTTCTGGAGTGAGGAAGCTGTTAAAAGAATATGAGAAACAAGGGAACTTTTAACTTTTTTTCTGCAGACACTTCGGTGTTTAATAACTTCCTTCTAACGAGAACCTCCATCATAGCAAAATTTCGCTATTTTCTTCCACATAAATAGCTTTTCAGACGACAACATCTGCGTTAGATGTTAGCTACTTTTGGGCCCTGCACTCTTCCTATCTATAATCCCAGTAAAGCAGAACCTTCAGTGTGTAGCAGTCTCTCAGGCACTGGCCAGGCTACCATTGGCCAGGCAAGTGGTAGCTGCCATGTGGCGAGATCTCTGCTGCTGGTGAGGATGGATCAGGTTTCAGGAAGGAGATGAGACGAGTGTAAAGTTAGGAGGTGCTGCTGGTTTGTCTACTACTGAGAGACTGGTTTGTCTCTCAGTAGCCAGCTGAAGAAATAAACAATGAAAACAACCTTTTTAAGATTTCTTTCTAAGATGTAAAGTGGTAAACAATTGTTCCCCCTCACCGCAAAAGGTCACACTTGGAAATGGAGCATATCTGTACAATGAACATGGCTATTCCTTACTATGATTGTTTAAGACACAAGTTGTTTTGGTATGAAACCCTTGGGAAAGTAGCTACCTCCAGGCATGCGACATATCTCTTGGGAACTGCTAATTTGTAAATGTTGCAACAACACCTGTAGTGCAAGCAGTGGCTAACTGGGATTCTTTGTGTACTGGTGGCAAGAGAAACATCGCCTGAAAAGACGTGCTCAGAATGCCAAGACAAAGTGGAGCTGAAATTCTTCAAGATCTTGAAAAGTTTCAAGGTAAGGAGCATTGCAGGAGAGGAAGAGCACACAGACAACAGAATGGAGCTAAAACAGTGGCAGGAAAGAATCCCTGAATCCTGAGAGGCGTGAGAGAGCCAAGGAGGGTGTGCTTTGATGCGTGCGAGGGAGTACACTTCTAGAGTGAAAAAGGCATTTAAAATATTTAAACACTGACGAATAATGTGAAGTTGCTCTCCTTTTTCATTTCTACTATCAACACAGTAGGAAAAGTGTCTGTTGTTAATCACAATCACAACTACTTCTAACTCCCCATCTCCCTTAAAAATTCAAATGCGACATAAATCTCTGCACCCATAAAAAAGCATATTTGCAAACTTGTCTATGCACAGATTTTCTACTAGCTGTATCAGCTGATCCAGTCTCCTCTACCATTTCTGGAAAACTGCAGTCAGCTACCCCAACATGAATTGTGGCAGCTCCCAAAAGGCAGGCAAGCAAGTATAATAAGAGAAGGCTACCAGCTGGGTTTTTATTAAAGAAGTACCTGCAGTGTTTCACATATGCTTTGCCTCTCTTAACTTTTCAAAAGCATTCTGCATTTCTTCACGTATTGTGAAATTCCACATAAATGGTGAAATGAAATTCTAATGAAGCATCACTGAATATATGAAATTTTAAGTGATAGATTGATATGTTAGCTGCTGTTAACTGACAGAAAGTGATCAGCTGTTATGAAAGTAAAACTTTCAAGACCTCATACAGCTTTCTAATAGTCCATGAAAAAAAATCTGCTTCTTGTGAATTTATTTTGAACCACTGTACAATGAAATGAGAAAAAGAGAATTAAAGCTTGACCCTGAATAACAATAAAAGCAGGAACTTTAATGAAATCTTCACACATTTTTGCATTGCAACCTAAGCTTAGAAGTAGACTGACATAGACGACACTTCCATGTAAAAACTCATAAAATTTTGGATTTTTAGCAGCTTTATTAGTTATGTAAAGATACTGAGCACATCTTGCCATGGAAAGTGACGTGCAATGCCCCAGTGGAGCAAGACCTGATCCAAAGAATATTTTTCTTTTGAAAGAAGACATGTCAACCCCACATTTTTACATTCCTTCTGAGTGCTTTTTAACATTACTAACAAATCCCCTTTTTTTCTACCTCAATTATTTTGTCAGCTCTGAATCCCCTGTGGAATTAACAAGGAACAACCTGGACTTTTGCTTCTCTTCTTGCCCATGTCAAAATGTCTTATAGCCCAAGTCCCCTCAGGTCATTATGGTATAAAACACGCCACAGTCAGCACTTTCACTACTCCTGATGATGACATCTGGTCCAGAAAAAGTCTAAATTGAATCTCAAGTTGCTGCTGGTACAATACACATTTAAAATTACTTGGACAATCAAGTGCCTATTGTAACATGACTTTTTTATAATGAACCAAAAATTATTTCAGCAACACAATGTATATTCTGTTCCCTTATACCTGTGAAAAACAAGACAGCAGCAAAATCATCTCTATCGTTTCTCCCTTTCTGTCTAGTCTTTTGTATAGCGATGGGAAAACTTTCAGGAAGAAAACATTCAGTAAGTAACACTGTTCACCCAGTTTGCAAAGACATGCACAGATTAACACTGTACTTACCACTCCCACAGGGAAAGCTAGAACAGCCATCATCCAGTCACGGAGGGAAATGAGTTTTTTCAGCTGCCTCTCTTGCTCTTGACTGTCATTCCCTCTAGTAAGAAGACTGGACAGGTCAGTCAAAACGCAAATCCCAAAGAAGACAGCCTGGATAACCTGCATAGAAGGGAAACACACTCTTGAACACAACTTTCTCTTTTCTCTTGAACAGAGAAGACCAGCCCTTTGGCAGAGAGCAGGTCAGACACAGGCACGCATGAGGAATATTGCCACAGAATTGACATGGGGAGTAGGAATACATCAATCCCTTAAATATGGGTAGAGTTTATTCACATAAAAACCACATGTGCTTCAAAGTCCTGCGTGCACATTGCTCCTCATTTACAAGGGGAACCTGTGTGAGTGGAAGGACCGTTCCACCTTTGCCTTTTGGGTGGCTTTCCACCCTCACCTCAGGTATGTGCCACCTGCTGGGGGCTGAACTGCAGCCACCCCTTCCTGTGTCACTCCATACAGCTCATCCCCAAAGCAATTGCCTCCAAAGTGGAGAAGTGAGGAATGCTCCCAGTGAGAAGAAGGGAAAGAAACAGAAATGAGTATTTCCTTCCCTTGTGACAGGAGGTCTCTCTTGGAGATTCTGCCTGCCCCAGACACTCCACCTAAAGTCTCTGTCTGAGACTTCCTGACAGACACAGCACATGGCCCGGGCTTCGGCAAATCTATCTCTACTTCATCTCAGATAGTGAACGAGAAAGCAGCAGGAGTTAATCACTGGCTTTTCCTGATGGCAGACTGTCATTTACCTAACTTCTTCTTTTCTGCATTTACGCATTTGTGTGCAATGTAAGAATATCTGTTACATTAAATTAATCACCTGAACCCACTGATTTGGTTCAAACTTGACTTGATCTTAATGTGATCACTGAGATTTTCTCCCTTAATTAGCTCAGTAAAACTGTAATAAGTTAGCTCAGGAATGCTCTTGCCTCAGGACTTGCACATCCTTTCTAGTACAGTTCAGAGGAAGTGCATGCAGCTTGTTTATTCCCCAAGCTGGAAGCCCAGTTCACAAACCCACACACATCAGGTAATCTCAGGTAAAAAATTAACAAAACTTGGGCTTGGTTCCCAAATTACACAGCGATTCGTCAAAAAACATAAACATATATAGGCTTAGAATTCATACGGCATGTTTTTCAAAGCAAGCATGGAGTTCTAGTTTAGAAGTCTTACTGCAAACCTAAGTGTTCCACTGACTAGGAGTCTCTGACCAAGCAGAAGACTACCCATAAGAAATATGAATAGCATACACACAGATAGCATGTACCCAGATGCTGAAAAACACAATTTATTATCTGCATACATCTTTGCAGAATTTACACTATAATAAGGCAGACAGGCAGGAAGGAAGGATGGAAGGAGAGAAATACCAAACAGATGTTGGCTACTAGGAAGAAATCCAGAGATGTGTAATGATTGGATGGATTAAAGTACACTTCCTTCCTCAACAATCCTTATATGACCCAAACACTTGTAAATTCTGGCTGTAAAGCTGTGAATGACAAACATTCAAATGGCTCCTGGATCTGCTTGCAATTCTGCTGCCATTGCTGTCTCCTCTCCAGGCTGTAGCTACATAGAATTTGCTTGATAAATAGATGAAGCAACATTACAAAACATTCCCTGAAGCCATGAGATGTGACAGACTACTAGTGCTATAGCTGTATATTGCACTAGAAAAAGGTATGACTATTTCAAATGACTGCCTGGAAAAGTTACTATCTTCTACATAATTTTTGAAAAGCCATTTAAATGTAAGCTGGGGCTTCTTGGATCTACAAAGAACTCCTAGCGCACTTTTTCATATTATTTGTTTGAAACAAGCACTTAGTAGAAAAAAAATCTTCCCATACTCAGCCCTGTTTTCCACCAAACAGATGGCCTATTTGGAAGCTGAAATAGAAGAACTAATTATGCATTTGCTTGACTTATGAGGAGATATGATACCATCTACTATTCACTCAAGAGTGTGAATGCCAAACAAGACAGAGCTGGGGAGAAAAGTATACCTAACATTAATGAGATCAATCTGGGTGTTAAAAAGTTTAGGCTGAGTACCAGGAAATATTTCCTAACAGTGAGCTCTGTCAGACTGTGAAATAGTTTCTCAGAGGAAGTGGTGGAAGCCTCATGGCTTGAGTCACTCAAACCAATATTGGACAAAACACTCAATAATGTACTGAAGGGAACAGTATTACGCTGGCAGGGCTTGGAAGAGTGACTAATGGATTGTTTGCAGCTCTAACTACAATTCCCTGAAATGGTCCCTCTCCAAAGAAACACAGACTCAAACAATCACACACCCACTTTCCAAGGGAATTGAGATTGTACATCCACTAATCAATCACAAACCAAGCAACTTCTCTCCTTATTATCCTGTTATGAACACAGAGCTTCAAGAAAAAATGTAATGACATCATTGGGAATAAGTGAAAATTCCTAAAGGGAAATACCCAAAGATTTCAGAGGATAGGTATGAAGCAGACTACTCTACAAAAACATTAACAAATAAAAATCCATATCAGAAAGAGAAAATTACATCTTTATTGAGAACATTCAGAGTCAATGAAAAAATTGTACAGTGTTCAGGGAGGAACAGTTACAGCTTATTCATACAAATAATGTACATACATTCCCTCCATTCATTCTACTTTCCTTTCTGGAATGCACAGGAAAACTCTTCTGACACCTATCAACACTTAGGATTAGAGTTAGGACCTCCAGAGCTGCATGAGTCTCAGCAACATTAATTAAACAGAAATCAGTAATGATTTACATCCTTTGTGGGTCTGGCATAGGAAAAGCACAGTATGCAGCTACTGGTGGTTTTTGGTATGAAACAGATTTTTAAAGTACATGCTCCTCGGTGTGAATGCTGTCTAACAGATGTGAAAAAATCACAGCAAGGAAATAGAAACTCCTTCTAAACAATGGTCTCCAAGGTGCCCTGGTGTTACCTCAGATTTAGGATCACATTTTCAAAAGGGAGAGCTTATTTTGAAAATTTGCAGGTGGTGAATCTATACATGAAACATCCTCAAGCTGTTAAACAGCTGAATTTTTTTTCCCTTGAAAATATAAGCAAGAACAGCATTTCAGAAGAAATACTTTCCAGTTTTGTCTCTAACTAGAACTTGAGGAAAAACAGTGATTTAGAAAATGACAAATTTGACAGAAAACAGACAGAGCTTCCCTATACTATGAAACAGTACAGACAGGTAGTATCGATAGTATAGTTAGAATCAGAAACTTATAAGCAGAGTATGCAATCCCAAGAAAATAACTGAACAGGTATAAAATACTTACTGCTAATCCTTTTTCTCCTAGAAGCCAAAAGGGGCCACTGCCATTAGAGTTGATACTACAGTACCTTTATACTGTGATAATGCAATGACAAATAATAACAATGGCCATCTAAAGGATGTCAGCAAACAAAATTCTGAGTAGAGAAAACACTTGTTAAGTTACTAAGGAGAAAACAGCTATAAACATAAGATGAAACCAAGAGCACAGAAATCTTCTCCAACAGTGAGATGCGTTGAATTACATAGAATAAACTAAGTATATGTGTCTGTCTACTACAAGAATATAAAGACTTTTTTCAGTAGAACAGGTTTTTTCACAAGGTGCTCATTTCAGGACTGCAGCTAATGACGTCCTCATCTCCCCCTAATGTGACTTCTTTAAAGTCAAACAGAAAGCCTATTTCCTCATAAATCCATTTCCAGAGCATGGAGACTCCCTTCTCCCCCGTGCCATGAAACTCTGGTGTGGACAAAATCTCTTGAGATTATGAAAATCCTGTTACTAGTCTTACCAAGGCAGAAAATCCCCCATTAAATTCACTGAATCTAGAACTTCATTCGATTTCAAGTTCACTCGCATAATCAGAAGCACTCCTTAGAGCTCAGGGCAGGAGAAGTGGAAAAGTCTCTGCAAGCACTAATACTATCCAAGGGTAATTTTTCCTCTACCTACTTGTGATTATGAAAAATCACTCTCCTCAAGTCATCATTTTTGAGATTAACACCACTTACTTCACGTGGCCCTCTATGAAATAAGGCATCAGTCTTGGCTGGCAAATAGGCAGCACTGCTGGAATAAAACATGGGAGTAACACTCACAAAACCCACCAGAAATAACAAAAAAGCACTAAGTAACCAAACATAACACACATGATAGGATGACTAATTCACAGAAAGGTGTCAGGGAGGCCTCACTGATCCGTGGGGGCAGGGAGTGGCAGGGGAGTAGTCAGGGCCCATCCCATCCCCAGCCTGGAGCAGAGCAGCCAGTGGCAAGGGGCCAGTCCCAGCCTCAGGGCATCAGTCACCTCCCTTGGGACAGGCCACCAGCTCCAGGTGGTGGGACAGACATAACCTGACCTATCAAACCACTCAGGCTTAAGACACATGTTGTATTTTCACAAGAAGATGGAAGTTTAGCTCTACCAGCATGCAAAATCAAATTGCTGGAAGTTGTAGTTTCTCTTGTATTTCAGATTTTACAATCTGCCATATAAAGAACATGGTCTGATTTTCCTCTTCAAACAATGGAAAATTATTTATAACCTTGGAGTATCAATTGCTGGTCACTGTCACCTTAGTTTTAATTTCTACAGCCTCTAGACATTATTACTTGCTGTAACAAAAGAACTGCTTCGGCAGTTAAGATGACTGTTTCAAGTGGTGTTGTGTTTGGGGCTATTTGCAGACACCTGCGGACAGCCTGCATCCTGTAACAACAACTCAGTTATCTGTAGTTGCAACATACGGAGGAACTCCAGGTTAGATAGAGAATAACAAGGTATTTTTAATAGAAAATGGTTCAAATGAAGTAACGGGTTGTAGCTGCGTAATAAATATGTTACTGTTCCTGATTGCACAGAACTACTGATTCTTCTTGCCCATTGCCATTCCACCACTACTCACAGGCACACAGCTTTATTCTTGACACTTCTCCTCTCCTCGCTGTATCTTTGTTAGTTAAGATAGCAAGCAGAAGCTGGACAACATGTAACCAAGTGCTAAATCTTTTTATCAGAGAAGCTACTGACTTCAGATACAAAAAAGGCAGATCTCTGTGTCTACAGAGAAATGAAAGAGAGGCATAAAGAAAAAATGAAAGAAGCAAGCGCCTTTTAAATACTAAAATACAGCGTAATACATCTAACCACTAAACCTACAATTAATAAGGTGCAAGAACCATGAAAAAGCACTGGCTGCTACTCAGAATCATTATTTCCATGCAAGGAATAGGGAAAAATACTCATATTTCAAAGGTCAGAAATAAAAAAGAAGCATCACCCCAGAACATTCATCAACAGTAAGCTGAGGCAAACAGGCAAAGCTCGTATCACATCTTCTTCCACACCAGCTCCAAGTGCCGTGGTTGTTTTAGGTTGCGTTGTTTCTTAAGCAGGTTTTTACATCATAGGCCACTTCAACACAGAAAAGGATGAGCCCCTGGCCCATCAAAAGCCAGTAGTCTCAGAAAATCAATACATCATACAGAGAAGTAACTGACAAGGCAACGAAAACAGAGTAAGCCAAAGGAATACTTAATGCAAATGCCATCTATTTTACTTTGAGTTGTTTACTGGCTGGGAATCTTGAAATAAGTATTTCTTCTATCCTGCCTTTCTCTTTTACTTACACAAATTAGACCTAAAAACAACACTGGTAAAACATGACACATGCTTTTATCAGAAGAGTCATTAGAATCTCAGTAACTCGATAAAGGGAGAGCCTTATAAATGTCCAGCACTATCCTCATCCGAGCTAATGACTCATGTGTCTCTTTGCAGCCTCCAGCGGGGGAATGGCTCTTCTACCCAGCATGTTGCACATGAAGACTAGTCCTAGTAGGAAATTTAACTTTATTTTCATGTTTAGTCATATGATATGAATTGGCTTATAAAACATGCTTAATCCCTTATGATCCTTATGATGCAAGTTCAGGGACTCCTTTAAATATAATCCTTTACATTCTACATAATCTCCTGTGGTCTTTTTTTGAAGCCCACTAGCATTAACCAAATATAACCAACGATGGGGTCTTAAACCCCAACACTAAGATTTTATAGAAATACAAAATAATAAAATCTACTATGAAATTAATATGCATGAAAGAAAAAATTGTTTGACTTTTGGGTCTAGTTTTTATAGGTACTACGCTGTTCAATTTGTAGTGCCTAAGCACCTATTATGAAGGTGTGGGATGGGGATCAAGCTATCTAAGATAACAAGATCTTGTGTTTCCATGACAAGAGATACCTTTTAAAATGATGCCTGGTGGAATACAAGATATGTTTTAATCTGGACAGACAAAAAAGCAACTCAACAAGCCCGTCCTTTCTCTTTTCACCTCCCCTCCACTTAACTCAGGAGAATCCCTTACCCTGGTACTCTTACTGGAAAGGTTAAGTCTCAGACCATTCTGTCTTAGCATGATTCTTGACTGTCTTGTAAAGGTTTCCAAAAATATGCAGCACAGGTCTTGGAGAGGTAAAGTATTTGTGCTAACATAGTTTTAAAAGCGGTTTTCATAGTAAGTACTTCTGTAAGGACAAATATTACTTACTACAGCAAACTAAACTGGAATTTGGTACACTATCAAAAATATTTGGAAATGCTTCATTCTTTGACAGCAATAAAAACATCTTTATTCTTTTTACATGGGTGCAATACCCTCAGAAAAAAAAATCCATAGTTGACAACTGAGGAATTCACTTTAAAGTGCTACTCTGTCTCAGCTGAGTTGCATAGATGACATTTTGAACATGATCTCAGCATGACAGAGTGTATGCCATCTGGCTCAGAAGTGCTAACAGCCTGGAATCCACTGCCACGTATCGAATGAAGAGATGGAATGGACAAATATACAATGTACTAAAGAAATACGAATAAAAATTTGAACTGATGCTGAGAAAGTACTACATTTTCTCAAATCTTTTGCAATTATATCAGCTGTATCATTTCTCTCCAACACCATGTCAGTCTTCTTCCTAGATGTTCATATATCTTACTTTGATCTTGGCTGATACAAAGAAGCACAAAGCTCATTGTTGCAGTACTTAAGAAATTATTATTCTATTTTTATCTTTATATTTTTAATTGTTTTGACTAAACTCATTTTCTAATAATCCCCATCTTCTTCCTCGCTCTCTTATATTGTGTATAGAAAAGCTGCCATTACTACTTATTGTATCCTGCTTATAAGACAGTGTAATTTCATTAAATTTATATAATCCATTCAGCGAACATGTATAATACAGTTTATTCAGAATAGATTATGATTTTATTAGGTTATATATTTTAGGTTTTTCTTTGGTAAAGATTAATCTTATTAGGATTATACACTGCTCAGAAAGTTATGCCATTATTTTGGCTTAAATGATAATTTTACACATTTGAGCATGATTGGTATACTCTCCACAGCAGTGCCCTTGCAGTCAAGACAGGAAGAACAGCTCTCTAGACAATGCTTGGGATAGCTAGCTAAAAGGTAAGACTTGTCCTACAGCTGTCTGTGCTAAAATGAGCTTTAGGATAGGGTTTTCCATGGCAGGAAGGCCCCTAGCAGTTTTTAAGTTAATTGCCCTAAAAAAGAAACTACATTCTATTAAATGAAAAATTTATTTTAAAAAAAATTGTTTTCTTAAAACCCCAGAAACTTCTGCATTGCACAAACTTTCTCATATTTAGAAATACAGTTTGAATACCACTAAAGTGAAGCAATTTTGACTGATCAAAAAGTAACCGATTTTGCTTTAATTCCTTCCCTTTTTAATGAATAACGTAATAGCTGCCTTCTAAATTGCTAAACTTAGATAATGCCATTATCTAAATGTTTCTCAATATCCAAATGTATCTCAGCAACATGGAGACAGAGTTAGAAATGCAAATGAGAAAGTCACTACAATCTTCTGAGACACAGCAACCTCAGTGCTGCCCTACTATGGCTTAGGAAATAAAGGTTTTAAAGGTCTGTTTCCTGACCACTATGAAAATAGTAATGAATGACTTCACACATCAGTCCAGAAAGACTGGCTTTTACGTGATATGCATCTAAGTTGGGCAATCCTCCTTCTCTCCAGGGAAAGTAAGGGAAGGAGATACTGAGGGCTTTATCCCACTTTGTCATTCATCCAACAATACACAAATAAGTCAGTTGCAAACTCATACTGTGAAAAACAGGTCAAATCTCTGATCAGGCTCATCTTCAGCTTTTGCTTAAACTTTTCTTCTTTTGTGCACTGCTGCAGCAGCTGAAGTATAATTTATGACAGATAGGTAAAGTATATTCATAAATAAAGTTATTATTAAGATAAGGATTTTCTGCAATTTAGACCACAGCAAAGGATGCTGCTATTCAAGCTCCACTTGAAAAAAAGACAGGACATAATTTTGTACATTAATTATAAAGCACATGGTTCAATGAAAGGTGATCTAACATGTTATGGCATCCTCACAAACAAGACTGTTCTTTACACAACACTTCAAGCAAGACACTGCTCTGAAGAGTTGCATTTCGGGAGGAGAAAAAAAAAATCTCATTATCTCACATCTCTAAAGAAACCATGGGAAAACCCCGATACAAACTAACTGCATTTAAATTAAATGTACAAGCGGGGTTAAGCGTTCACTAGGTGTGTGGCATTCCAACCACAGATGATAACACTTCTCTGCTCTCATTGTCTTTCTTATGAATCAGTCTCAGAGGAAACGAAGGATTTGTTTCCTGATTATTGTTGGTGAAAGCAAGGCACTGGGAAATGAGCGGGCCAAGGCAGAAGGCAGTCGGGGACCCCAGGGATGAACTCAGGTGTCCTGACCCCTAGGCAACTCTCCAGGCATTGTATCAAGGTTATTATCCCCGCACCTACACTCACTTTTACAGAAACAGCCACTTACAATGCACACACATTTAATTCCCTCCAAATGCAGCCATACTACTATTAGCATAAATCCAAATACTTCTCCTCTTATGCAGCTCACAGTGATCAGAGTTTGCAAAGACCTTCTTTAGTGTACTGTGTCTTTAATAGTTAAGATACTGTAATTCTGACCAGCTGATCTATTTCTGCCAACAAACTAGAGCTATCAGGGTCTCTAATACCTTTGGAGATCTTCTTGTCCATACCACTTCCACCTTCACTGCTCTTACATCGTATTTCATACAGCAAATATTGAATTTAAACAATACTAGCAGTGAACATGTATTTTTACTTTTCCCCCTTGTTTTGCTCTGTGTGAGTACATTTGATGTGCTGAAATTTCAACGTGGGGTACACTTGGCTTCCCAGCATCCCCATAGGACAAGTCACTGAGTAGAAGCACAACCACCTCATCTGCTACCTGGAGATTGTCTTTGGAGAGAGAGGTCTGAAAAAGAAAACAGCATGGAACCCTATCTTGCCTTATATGCTCATAAACACAGACACAGCACAAACCTCTTACTCTTTCTTACTCTAACCAACTTTAACTGTGTCTTGAGTTTCCATATTAACCTTTAAGACATATCTGTTTACTGTACTTCTGGCTAACTCACTACTTTTCATTTCATTTGCAAAAAAAAAAAAAAAAAAGAAAGTGATTAATTATATGGAAGTTTAAAGTTACATCCCCTTAGATATTAGGGGAAGCCACTTCATTACAACTACCTGATATCACACCAGGTTCCAAACCACTGAGATTTAGATACTCTCCATCAGCAATGAACATATTTTTTAGTCAGTAAGCACTACAAGTTCAATAATAGGCTGCCTTCTCTTCTCGAAGAAACAGAAGGCTCAAACAACACCTGTTGTAGCAGGTAAGAAAGGAGCAAATCACTCCAGTAAAGAGACCTTTGCTGAAGTGTAGTTCTGGTGACAGTGAGCACGGTGTTTCTGATTTTCCATGGCAGGAAAAGTCCTTTGTAGTAGCTTGTAAGCATGGCAGCCAGGCATGGAAAAGAAAAAAAAAAGGCATCTCTGCCTACCAAAGAATACAGCCTACATCAGCCAAGCAGGACACACCAGCAAATGCCCAAGCATCAACTGACCTCTGCAAAACCTCTTGATCCTCCCAACACACCTCCCTCCATGTCCCAGGCGGGAACATGCACGTGCACTCCAAATTAACACAGTAGCTGTAATTGTAATGCAGCTAGGGACAAGGGCTGTGCCCCTGCACATGCTGGGCATGCTGAGTCACCCATAGGAACTCCCTGGGCAGTCCCGGGAACTCCCCAGCCAGTTTCTGTACAGATGAGATAATTGATTGATAGCTACTAGAACCCGCCCCGGGCAGTCCCAGCTTTACCAGATGTCTGAGGAATCGATAGAAGAACTCCACAGGCAGTCCCAGTCTATGTTAACAAGATAATCAACTACATGTCAGGGATGGGGAGGCAGGGAGTTCCCAGTAGCCCTAGCAACAACCTAGGCGGGTCCTGCTTTGCTCATATGAAGTAAATGGTGAACTAATGGACACTATTTATCTATCAAGATATGTCTATCATTGAACTGGGCAACTTTTTGCACACAGATGAGATGATTTTAACTCGAAACTCATCATGCATACACTGGAGTGTTGGCAAAGGACTGCAGGCCTGCTGGAGCAAACCAGAAGTTGGGGGGTTCTCATCCAAATGATCTGAAAATGCTGCTACAAGGATACTTGTGATGGAGACTCCTATCATCACCTGGTCAGAAACCGGCCTTACTGTCACAACAGTGACAACAACAGTAACACAAGATTGTTAGCTAACATGTAAACCAATGTGTGTGTAACACCAACCAGAACAGTCTCTTACGAAAATTAGTCTACCACCACATAAACTGGCCACAATGAAATGCCACACAGATTTAAAACATTATCCTAGAGTATGAGAACATTGGTCCAAGTAAATGTATCTTATGTCACTGTCTTATTTTATGTAAGGTACCTCTAATTCTGACTTGCAGAATACATACTCTTTTCCCAAAACACTTGGTAAATATATACTTTCCAGTAAGAGTATGGGAGTGCCCTGTTCTTCATAATACAAAACAAGCTGGTTACCCAGATAGCATTTATAAACGTTGGGAGGTTTCTAGGCCATGCCTATTTGTTTATAATCTGGCAGCAGCCCATTGCAGCACCAGGCCCTGACACCCCTGCAACAGAAAAAGGCCACCTGCAACCACCACTCAACAAGAAACTTCACCACGGAGTTCTGGAGTGAGCTGCTGAGCAACCCCTATCAGCACGCCCATCTTGAGACATGCAGTTCTGACTAACAGTGAGACTGGGTCACATTCAGCCTCTAGCTTTGAATCAGGCAAGAATCCTGGCTCAGAGATGTATTACAAATTTTACATGACACAGCCTGACCAGGGCACTGGACCCTTCCAATGACCCCATGTCAGGAAGTCAAGGCCAACTACTCAATGCAGAGCTGAGCACCTGGACTTTGAGTACCACTACAAGGGCCTGTTCTGTTTACACCCAGGAAAGCTGGGTTTGGATTATGCCTGTACCCACCAGGGGGTTCAGGTGCAACACTGCACAGGGTTTTTAGATACCTGGCTGAAGTGGAAACCACAGCTCTCGTACAACGCTAACTTCCAAGGAGAAGACCATAAAGTGAGATGAAATTAAAGCAAAAATGAACTGGATATAGTAGGGAAAAGAAGTATGTCTGGAATCCCAACCTCTCCTGCAAGGCACATACAAGCAAAATTTAAGTGACCTCAGTCGATTTCTTGTGTGAGATGAGTGCTCACAGGCTGAAGCCCAAGAAGAAGGGCTTTAAGAGTCCAGCGTCTGACTTTTGGGACTGCTTACTCTAACACATGGTGGAAGGAAAAGACAAATTCCTGGTATCAACTTTTATGCAGTATCAGAACATGTTACTTGCTAACAGATGCACCTTCTACATCCATTTCAACTCAAATTGTGCTTAAAGAATAATTCCAGTCTTCAAGAAGATACATATTTTTGACAGTGTCAAAGAATATTATGCCCACTATTCCTGGTAAGTTGTGCTGATGTAGGACAGAGCCCACAGATGTCTTTGGAACTTATACTGAGGTTCCAGCCCTTTGCCTGTATTTCACCATGAAAACTATCTGCTAGAATACTTTATCTGGAACAAGAAATAGGAATCAGAAACAAGGACTACTTTCTCGTGTCCCAACCTTCTCCACACAACATGCATTCTGGACATGCAAAACTCCACTCAACATGCAAACTGGACAGCCACTATTCTAAGTACAATTCTTTGTAAATGCTCTACCATTTTGCCACTAAAATAATTGCTTTCTTGGTGCAAAACCCAATATATTTTACAAGCTCACTGCAGAGCTCATAAATACCACATTTCTTCATGCATTACTGAGACGGAAAACACATGCTGGAGATGTTTTTCAGGTTCCAGTTACCCCAATCAGTTTACTTTGCTCTTCCCACTCCACTGAAGGGAAGAAGCATGTGTGAACTCTGGCCATACCCAAAGTTTGCTGTCAAGATAAGCCATTTTACCTCTTAATTTCTATTTATAAACACAGTTAGGTATTACAAGAGCCAGACTATTTATCCATGAAGACTGTCAAAACAGATAATGCATTGTGTCTCACTGAATTACAAACTGGCTGGGTGCCTAGCCTATTGACTGTGTAAGTCCACTCCATTACAGCTCCAGCAATGTCTTCCATCTACTTCAAAAACGTTTTTATAAGCAAACAACTGTGAAATGACTACGTAGGTCATACAAATTATATTTTTTACTCCTTCTGTTCGTTACCTGCAATTATTGGTTACTAGTTCTGACGCCAACTCAGGAAGACTAATACTTTACCAGAAAAATCTAACTGATGACCTTCACTCTAATGAGATACCACTCAGCAGTGATCTCCCACAGTATCCACACAGATGTGTGTTAACTTACTCTACTGGAAGTAGTGCTCTGATAAATTGTGTTCCTTATGTGTTTAAGGAACACATGTGCAGCAACAGTGTGATCAAAATTAGTATTACATTTCAAAGAACTGAGTCCTTAGTGTAGTAGCAGTTACGATAGAGTGATAGTTACTATGAGAACCATGGAATTTTATTTGACTCGCTGCAGGCATTGCTTGTATCTGCTTCCAAAATATCCGGAACAGATAGCTAAAAAACAAAGGTAATGACACCTACATGTATGGCAAATTGAATATAGGTAGGCAAACATCTTCTTCTGAGTGGAAAATACTGAAACAAAACAATAACCCAGAAAATGCACATTGACTCCAAGTTAGAACACCACAGCTTGCCTTTATATGAAATTGCATTATCTTTCAGAGGAAAATACAATTTAAATCCTGGTTTGATTTATAAAATGCTTGACATCCAATCATCAACTTGCATACATGCAGTGAAGTAAGAGTACATTGTGCTTCCCTGCAAAGGGTTTTCTTTTCAAGAAGCAGGCTTTATCCAGCTATGAACATAGTCAAAACATGTACTTCATCTAAAAGCAAAATATGATCTAGTATAGCAATAAAGTAGTATTATAATTAATATAAAACTACTACAGGAATTTCCTGTTTATAATTACAGCACCTGTATCAATGCCAAGGTCAGCATGTTAATCCATAGTCAATTTGAAAAATAAGCACAAAAACTCTACAGCAGAAATGGTCATATTTTAATGAATTGTTTATGATGTCCACATTTTAAATGTATTTAGCTTTAAAAAATTAATCAATGTGCATATCACAGTATTACTATGGCATTATAATTGCTTCTCTACAGACTTTTTTCTGTCCTTTTTTGTTTTTTGTCATTACCACTTCACAGGTTTTCAGACTGAAGATTGAGAAAGTATTAGAGGGACTCTTGCCTCTCTAAACAACTCAAGAAATTTGAAAGGATTTCATGTACTTCAGTTCTAGGTTTGCTTTCTCTTAATAGCATTCAGTCACTTAGGAATTATTTTGCTGCTAAATACAGAGACAGCCAGCTTCAGATAGGACTTTCTCTTTGGTATGATCAGACTGCTACCATCTTTTGAAGAAACTTGAAACTGATCAAAGAGATGATCTGTTTGTTTCTTATCCATCTCTTATTTAAATGATTCTAAAGATCATATGGAAAGGGTGCTTTACATGGAACTGTCATAACCCAGCGTAAATGGTATCAATGCACATTACTCAGCAGCATAAACTGTCCTCATAATATTTCTATCAAGCTATGATTTTTTTAAAAGCAACAGAAAATCATGACACAGAGACCAGTAAATTGCTAACTACAATAAAATCTCAAAAACAATGAAGCCTGCTTCCCTGATTTCAATTTCTTCACTCTTATTAATGGTAATCTTTTTAAAGAACAAGAGAGATTTTTCATATATAATTTTTATAGGTCATTGTATTTATTTAGATCAAAAAGAGGAGTAAGATTTACAACAGAGATGTTCCCTTTCAGTGGCAATTTCATAAGAAGGCAAAATAGTACATCTGTTAACTTCACTGTTGCATAATAGCACAGGAGGAGCAACCAAGAGCAAAGCAGACAAATCCACAGCAATTTACTGTTTTGTAACCCTAACCAGTGCTTTAAATACAGCTTGAAAAAAATACAGGAAAACACTACTGTAGCTGGACAAAACAAAAAAAATGCAATTTCCTTGTCATAAGATATACTTAGTAAGCAGACTGCTACGTTTTGCACGACTTGCCATTTTTGGATGCAGCCTCTGGTGAAGAAAACTGCAGAGAAATACGGCCTAAGGCATTGATGCCATGTGAGCATTACAGAAATGAACACAACCACCTAGTAAACCACAGGAAGAAAAAAGGACTCCTGAGTTCGGGAAGGTAACCAGACTCGTAAGGGCCAAAACCAAGTAACAAAATGGCAAACACCTTAAAAAATGGAATCTTGGTTTTTGCTATACTCCTTTTTCTTTTTTTTTCTTTTTTTTTTGTATTATAAAGTGATGACTAAAATAGTGCATTTATTTTATTTCTGTTAGAAAGTACCATGACTGGTGATAGGCTGGAACATGCTAAAATATCTCCAAGCAGAATTCAGAACAGTTCTGAACTAAATAAATGATCTTAACTTGACATGTGTTGCGAATGCAAAGAAAAGCTTGAAACAACACCTTATGTATTTAAATGACATACTAAAGCAACTATGTTTTCTGTAGTAAGTAAAACCAGATTTAGTGTTTCTTTTCACTATGCTCTACAAGATTTTAGAGGTAGTAGATATTATCCTCCCACACCTCATTGTTATTCGCAGGTGAGTAGGAGGAAAACCAGTTTTTCTAATTCCCAGCTGGTTTCTCACTGAATTGATTTCTCTTCATTCTGTGTGAATGAAATAGTTACTGAACTAACCTAATGAATAACAAGAAATACTTTCTCTGCATCTGCAGAGGAGAGCACTATTGTCAAAAAAGCAATTAATACTGAAGGAAACTAACTCTGGTGCTTAACCATTACCTTTAAATAGTTCTGTGGTGTGGTTCCTGTTAAAAACTTCAACAGTACAGTCTACATCTAGATTTAACAAGAACTATTGGAAAATCTGGATGTGTAGTACATGCTTAAAAAAGTACTTGAAAATATGCTGTACTGGGATACATGATGGATTATGAGTGCATTACACCATCACACATCCAGCAAACAGGATTATCACCGGTGAGATCCTTAGCAGACAATGTGACTGAGCAGTTCTGTACAACACAACAGAAAGAGATGGATATGTAACTATAGAATAGTGGAGGTTTCCAACTTATCAGTCAGAACTCAGGTGGACAAAGTCCTTGGAAACCTGAGTCAGTGTTGAGCATGATCTGACTAAGGGATTGGACTAGACGACCTCATGGCTTACCTTCCAGCTTGAGTGATCCTATGATTACATTAAGTCTGGGGCTTCATGTAAGGAAAGTGTTTAGTTGCATGAAGGATTGTGAAACCTCTTCGTTGTTTGCAAAATTCATGTCTCTCTTGAATGATTCCAGCTGATCACAAAATTTTAAACACTTCTGAACTATTTTCACAATCTACTGAAGGAATTTTCCTATGGTCGTTACAGGTTTAAGCTTCACTTGAGGATTCTGGTGAACAGACACTGCTTCAATACTACTTGGTCTTGTATAAGTGTCTCCCTGCTGGTAAGACTTCAAACATGTTACTCAGGGGGAAAAAAGGAGTCAGGGGACACAGACCAATTGAAGACTTGAGTGTAAAATTATATACTCGACTATCACTAACTAATAGATACTCAGTAGCACCTGGTTGCTATTTTATATGCTTATATAGAAACAAACAAAAAAATTCAAACCCTATCCAAGTTGTCACCCATATAAATCTGGAAATCATTCTGCGATTGCAACATCTGCACTTGACAAGTTCAACTCACCCATTAGAATAAAGCAGAGTTATCTATGCATGTTTAGGCATGCACCTTACCGATTCTTTCATTGCCATTTTCTGTCTAAACAGGTCAGGAAGTTTTTACATACACTTACATACCAGAACTGCCTTTCAAGCCTACAGTGACTGATCAAAATCTGTTTCTATCTCCATGAAACCGAAAGACACTGAAACAAAAAGCTTTGTCTTTTCTGCGTAATTTTACAGCCCACTGTTTTTCAGTCATACAAAAAATTCTTACTCATACCATGTCAAACTTCTGGTTCACATTATAGGGATGCTATCCATTCTTTGGTGAAGTCCTCATCATGGAATTCTTTCCTGGATCCACCTTGCTGGTGTCAGCAGCAAACTAACACCAATTCAGCTTGTAACCAAGATGCACAATGTTGATTAAAAAAAAATCATTTCAGTATCAGCCAGACAAGTTGCATACGAAAAGAAGCCCTAATGTATTTTTTTGAAAAAGCTTATTAAAGTTTTGCAGTCTTTCCAACAGCTAATCGTATGTTAAGAAAGGGCTTATCAACGGGGAGACTAATTTAAGGATTTGAATTCCCATAGGTGAATGTCCTTATCTGTGTGCAATATAGACAAGACAATAACAAATTAAGATGAAATTCTCTTTTCACTTAGTTGAGTCTTCTATCAATTAAAATGTAAGTGCCAAGATACAGATGAAACCAAAGTTAGCTTCTCCGCTGCTGGCAACAAAACTTCAGTTTGTCTTGGGATACTGGAGCCTTCCAGCTTAATACCTTGGACATGTACACTCCTCAAAAGGAGTCTGCCATTCCTCACCAATGATCCCGAAAACTAGAGCTAGAACTCTGAACCTTAATACCTGTTTAGGGCAACATAACTACATTTATTTCAGCCTGCAGAGAAAAAGTCAGCTAAAAGAGAGAACAAGAACAAAAAGACTGTGGTAGGATGACTGTTGCTACCTTTCCCCTTACAAGTTCAGTTCTATACAGCCTACATATACACTCCACAAACAAGATTCAACCATTCTCACTACATGTCCTGGGGGTGTCTTTCTCATTCATTTGGCCCTGCAGTACACCCTGAATGGATCTCACACCTGTGCAGTATTCTCTGAGCTTTCTATTTGTGCCGTATACAATGGGTTCAAGTAAATTTCCGTTGTAGCAGCTAATAAGGGACTATGATTTAGATGAGTGCTGAAAATAGATGTTCAAAGTACTGCTCAGCAGGGCTTGCAGCAAGTCCAGGCTTTTTCTGCCTCTCACACTGTCCCACCAGTGAGGAAGCGGGGGTGAACAAGAAGCTGGGAGGAGACACAGCCAAGACAGCTAATCCCAAGACACCAAAGGGATATTCCAAAGCATATGGTATCATGGTCCTTATGTAAGGCAGAGGGAAAAAGAAGAAAGAGGGGGATGTTTGGAGTGATGGCATCTGTCATCCCAAGTAACCATGATGTGTGACGGAGCCCCACTTTCCTGAAGATGGCTGAACACCTGCCTGCCCAGGCAAAGCGGCAAACAAACTCCTTGTTTAGCTTTGCTTGTGTGCTTGGCTTTTGCTTTTCCTATTGAACTGCCTCTACCTCAACCCACAGGTTTTCTCACTTTTACTCTCCTGATTCTCACCCCCATCCCACCACAGGAGGATGAGCAAGGGCTGCGTGGTGCTCTGTTGCTGGCCAGGGTTAAATCATTACAGTCCTCTATTACTGCTGGTGGCTACTGAACTTTAACTACAGCAAAGTTTCCAAAAAAACCTCATTTTCCTAAGCATTTGGAGCATGAAAGCATAGAAGACATCTACATGAAGGACTTTCAGATAAGCTGCACCGAAGGGTCATAATGGATTCCTCTACATACTGCCAGGTAAAATTAGGTTGTTGGTTTGTTTCTATTATTTTTCCCTTGATGTTCAGAACATTTGATAAAATATCCTACTTATTAAGGCCACAAATATTCTATAATGCAGTTAAAAAATACTGTAGTACTTTACTGGTTTATTTGAAGAAACTGTGAAGAAAAGTTACAGCTAGTATTTCAGAAGAGTCTCTACAACCATTTACATATAGGACTTTAAAACAAACCTACTAGAATTCATAGCCCAAGGTACAAAGCAGTGGAAAATCATATTTTACCTGAAGACATAATCCAGGGAAGTAACAATAGTTACTTTTATTGTCAATTTTATAGATAAACTGAAGCCCAGAGAATTTACTCCCTGTGATGACATCTTAAAGCTCAGGACATTGTGGAAGACAGTCAAAACTCTTGACTGAGTAAGACTCATTAAATAATCCTTTTGACCTTGATACAAGTCAGTTGGCAGAAATTCTTCAGGATTTGATTATCTTCTTCTCCTGTAGACATCTTTTGAATGCTCATACTTAAATATAGACATGCACACTTCTAAATAAACACCACTTACATCTGTGTCTTGCTGATAAAGCAATGCCCATATGATAATTCTATCACGGAAAAAAAAAATTTCAGTTACAGACCTTGACAAGGAGCACAAAAAACTTAAATGAGTGCTTTGGTTTGCTTGTTTTACCAGATTAAACAGGTATTTCTAAATGGTATCTGCTTCACAGAAGAAAGAAAATTAGACCGCGGCTGGATAAAGGCCATGTCCTGAACCTTCGATCTCCTCTATGTCTACATACAAAGTGAGGACAAGTTGCGAGCACTATCAGATGACAACAACGTGTACTTGTATTGCTAAGATGTAAATGGCAACACAAGGTGCAAGCTAGAGGCCTTAAAACTGGATGAAGAATGCACAAAAATTCAAGCAGTAAAGAAGTTACATCCTCATTTGGAAAAGAGTAGAACAATAATAAAACCAGCCTAATTTTCAAAGTAAAATTGTTAGAAGCAAAATCTGGACTATGATGAATAGAATATAAACACCTAAAATTCTTTTGCTGCCATGATTGTTTACTACTAATTAAGCTGATAATTTTTTCACACTCCATTTGCAGCAACATCTTCTGTTTGAAGTGTTGTGAAGATGTGTTTGTCCAATACAAACACTTGTAAATTTCACTTTTTGATGGTTCTACACTTTGATCAACTCAGTGCCTTTCATGACTTGAAGAAAACTGGATTTTAGAGACTTATGAAATTTCCTGAGAACTGGCCATATAAAACATTTGATGACCTCTAACTTCGGCTTTTTACACTGTTGTCCATGTCACAGTTGAGGTGAGAAAAACAAAGTTGTAGAAAAGTCATATCAAGGATAAATACCAATACTGCTTCCTTTTGTGGCTGTGGTTCTTTTTAAAATACTTGGACATACCTCATAAATGGCAAAGGTCTAAAGCACAGTTTGTTCACAGACCCACAAGAAACAGACGAGGTAAGGAAGGATGTTTATAATAGAAGCCTGATAGCTGTAAGCTTAAGATCAAATCAGATTAATGACTTGGGATGTAGATTTTCAACTGATAAAAATTTGGAAGTCACTGTCATATGATAACAGATTAAAATGGCAGCCCCTCTCAAGATCAGGTGTATCTGGAAGCCATCCACTACATTAACTGGCATTCTGCAGAGGCAGATACACCTTATCTGAGCATAAGAGCAAAGGCTCTTAGGACAGCACAGGACAAACCAGGCACTAGCACACAGTAAAACACCTGACACTAAAACTGATCCTCTGATTATAGAAGTTCTTAGGGTTCATGCCTTCCTGATAGTCTTCTAACAGAAGAAGTTAGATCTTCAGACTTCCTTTTTAAATCATTTACTTTAATTAAGTCAAAGAGCTTTTTAGTACACATAGCTCAAAGAGATACTAGGGAATTATTCAGAAAATACTGATTTCAGGCTCTGGGATGGGAACACAAAAATGTATACATAATAAAACATGCTTAGAAAATATTCTTGTGATAAAAAGAAAAAATCATGAACCCTTATTCTCCCCACAGAAAAGTGTTAATTAATGAGATGACTGAAATCCATAAAAAAAAAATCTAAAGAAAACATAAAACCCAAAGGAGGTTGTGAATTAACTTGACACTATCCACTTCACTACATAAATGCAATACTTTTTGTCATGTATGGCATATCCTCCTCTCTTTTACATGTATGTAAGTACATATACATATAGTCTTTTGGCCAGCGTTGGCATTGCCTTTTGTCCTGAAAAGAGGGGTGCACTCCACAGCTATAAAAGCCAGATCTCACGGGCTGCCCCAGCTCAGCACCACAGATTGCCTTTCCAAGCAAGGAGAGGAAGGCAGGCACCCAGCAACCAAGCAGCAGGCTGCCTGTAGGCAGGGCTTGGCTGGGAGGCCTCAGCAATCTGTCCCTGACTGCCCCTGTTCCCCCATGACAAAGAGGGTGAGCTGCACACCGCTGCCTTCAGCAGGTCTCACCTGCAGACATCCCTGAGCCAACCAGTGACTACAGCGGCAACAAAACACAGCCCCAACATCCAAATGCCAGTCATACACAGGCTTAACCCTTTACATAACTGCAGACTACAAAATACATTAATAAATAAGGGCACACACAAAATTCAAGACCAGAAAGGCTGCCAGGACAATGCATTCCTCTGCAAAGCATGCACACAGCTGCCTCAGCCCAGTTTTCAAGATAGATCCTTCAGGCAAAAGGGTCCAGTTCAGGAAATCAGGGACTTGATCCATGAGGATCCAGGACTGTCAAAATATGCATGATATGTCTTTGCAATCTCTTTCACTGCAAATCACTGATCCTTTATGAATTTTCAAACAAATAATGAATATTGGGAGAAAGAATTTGTCCAGCACGATGGAGCAATAATACACGGACATGAAACACATTCCACATTTCTCTCCTCATTCAACTCCACAGCTACAAGAAGACAGGAGCACAGTAAACAAGCCTCCTCCTCAACACACTTCAACTCATTCTTCCCACACACAGCTGCCACTATCATGCATATTTCAAAGCCTCCATCTGGGCTTGACAACTGTACCTTCCTTTCTTCCAGCCAACAGAAATACACGTCCTACTCAAACAGGCATGGATGAAACTGCGCTGTTTATTTCAAAAAAGAAGCTGTTTCACAAGTAGGTCATGTGGGTGGAAGCCTTCATGCTAACCTACATGATCACCATATAGGTTAGAGCACCCTACATTCATTTTCCCCTCTTTCCTGCTAGAAATTGTCTTCAGGCAGCATGTGAGGATTTGTGGTACTTGTCCAGGCTGCTGAATGCCTGGTTCGTCTGCATAAACACCTACTGTTCACACAGGGATTAACTTCACAGTATACACCCAGCAGGTTCAACATTTCCCAGAGATTCTCCATTTACGCCACAGATGCTACATAATGCAGGTACACCTCCTTCTGTCCAGAAATATGTCCGTAATTCCAACAGCTGTTGTAGACTGAGGATGTCCTGAACTCAGCATCCACACAAGCAGATCTCCAGTCTATGGCCTCATCATCTTTCTCTTAAGGTCAACTTGCCCTGCTGGAGCTATGCCTCTTGAAGTGCTGCTGCAGCAATCACCCACTCTGCACCCACAGCAGCAGCCTACGTTTTACCATTTAAATAGCTGTGTCTCTTCCTTCCTCCCTCATCAGCAGCCTGTACTCAGATCACCCCTCCTGTACCATCAGATGCACTCGCCTACATCCAGCATGTAAACATGCACCCTGCCTCTCCTCACCTCTTGCTCTGCAGTGGCTGAGGACAGGGCCTCTTGCAATACCAAGAAGGGCCAAGACTACCCTAGGATGTGGTTTGTATCTTGGACAACAGAAGAAGGTGGGGCCAAAGTGGAGTTAGGTTGCTCTTGCTCCACCAAGGGGGTAGCACCTAGGTTCATTCGCACCTGATGGCAATATCCACACATTTCTCATATCTTTGTGAATAGCAGCAGCAGCAGCAGCAGCAGCAGCAGCAGCAGCAGCAAGACACGGGAGATTGGAGGTGATGTGTAACAGCCCCGGCAGATCAGGTTGAATAGGCAGCCTCACCTCTAGCCCCACCCTGCAAAAAACCCCAAAGGCTGAATAGGAACCACATATCACCTCCTGAACCACCTTCGATTAACAATGTTCTACATGCAGATTACACAACTAAGGTAATGCCTAAAGGACTTTAATGACTACATGTCCAGCCAATTTCAGTGTCTTGTCTGCTGTGCTTGCATTTGGTTCAAGTCACACTTATCTGCAAAGAGATGTGAAGCTTAGTTAGCGAATATTTCTTAAGTACTTTGAGATCTTGTAATAAAAGGTACAATGGCACTCGAAAGGAATTTTAGTAAGACACTTGCTATCAGAAGATGTTCATTCTTTTTCAGAAGATCTCTATCTATGTGTGTACTGCTTCTTTCTTGGAATAAGGAGAACAAAGGAGATGGTACACATGGTAAGCATCCCTAAAGAGAACAGACAAGACATAATTTAGAATTAGTCAGCTGTTTATACTATTTACCTATGCTTTCTTTTGGGAAGACCACCAAGGAGAAAAACTGCAAAGCAAACTCCAGTGGAAAGATACTTTCCACCCAGCATACTCATTCATTTTAGGTCATAGGGAAAAAGATGTGACCTAGATCTTTTGCCTCTCTGCAGGCACTACCTGTCTCCCTACTTTAACAGCATTTCCAACAAACTGAGATATGGCCTTAATTTTTCTTAAGCTGATCATACAGGTTTAAAATCTTTTCCTTGATATTTATCATAGTGCTTCTGAGGTCACCCAGGCATTTTATGCAGACTGCTGGTACACTTAATCATTTCAGTGTCTTCCTGCAGTAAATCAGAAGACATTATATTAATAAAAGATGGGTCTGTTCCAGGTCTGATGCAGAATGCTGAATCCCCATCTACCTGGCTTAGAAAGAGTCCTTTAAAAAGGTCAGTTTACTCTATGGAATTCTGAATATCAAGGATATGTCTTCTCTCACACGAGATATATACACTCGAGACCAGTACAAAGACACTGGAGTGATTCAGAATGAGTGCTCAAGGCTGGCTGTACCACAACCTAGCCAAAGAGACTTTGTCTGAAAATGCACCACTGAGATACAGGCATACCATGCAAATAAGTATCTCATAAAACATGTTTGCATCCATCACCACTGTTCTTTGTCTTGCAAATACTGTTTGGTCACATTCACTTAGCACAAGAAACAAGACAGGCAAAATACAAGGTCTGCGAGGGAAACTCTGGCCACAAGAGAGCTTCTCTTGTAACATATTATTATTATTATTTGGTTCTATCTTCAAAATACTTATTAATCCCTGTAATCAAGTTGCACATACTTAAAAAAAAAAAAAAAAAGTTGAACAGTTGTTCAGTTATTTTCTGGGCTTGGATTTATCACATCCTCTTCTGACTCTCACTTTCAAATTTAAGTTTGCATTGACTATTCTGCACAGCACAGGTACAATTCCTATGAAATAAGGTAACATTTATGATTAAGCCACAACTTTCAGTGTTATAGTCCTCTTGTGACATTGATCTTGCCCTTGTGAAAGGAAAATTTAACACATTATTAATTAATACCACTGACAAAATATTTCTGAATAACAATTTCTCATTGCAATGGCCAATTCCTTTGTAATGTCATTTTGTGCAAGTATTTTAATGAAGACAATCAAATGTCTTGTTTTCACTTGATCAGTTCAACTGCACTGAAACCATGATTTTGAAATACTTTTTCTAAATCTTTTTCCTCACAAGGAATTGTGAGATCAATTTCTTTCTTCCTATCTGGAAGAAACTCATAATTTCTAAATTTACAATCACACTAGAAGAGGCATTAAAAAAACCAACAACAACAAAAAACAACCAGAAAAAAGCCTCCTTCAATATTTTATGTCTGATCTTGCAATGTACTGAAAAATCACATATTCCTAAGTCACATGCATATGTGGATGCTTTGGATCTCCCAGAACTGGGAGTTTGACCTCAACTCCTGTGCAAACTACACATGTGAATAATACAGAGAGAATACCTTCCCATCAGCTGTCAAAAGTAACATCAAAATACCCCAGCAGGTCAAGATCTTTGCTGCCTTCCCATTGGCTGTCGGAAGTAAAATCAAAATATCCCTGTGGATCTGGACCTTTGCAAGATGCATTGACTTCCTGGGACATTTTATCATGAGGCAGCTGTGAACACTGGTTCCAGGGATGTGCCACATAGGTCAAACCCTGTGGTAGGGCCGGACTCTCTGACAGAAGTGGCATCGAGACAAAAGTGCTCCCATCGTAACACAGCGCCCTGACTGCTGGTCTGCCCTGGACAGCACAGCAAGGCTAAGCAGACAGGATACAGACACTAGGTGGGTTGTATGTTGAGCATTCCTTGATCCAAACATCACTTGACATCCTGGCTGACATATCTTAAAAGACATTTACTCTAAACCACCTAGTCCAATCAGAATTTTATTTGTATTGACCTGGATTAGAGGCAACCCGATTTTACACTTCTGCCTTTGTATGTGTCCACTGGGCATGTGCTCAGCCTTGCTCATGGTTGGAAATGGCGGAGTGGAGCCATGGCAGGCTCATCCGTATCCAGTAACCCCTGACAAAACTGAGTATGTTTTCATGTGGGTTTGAGGAGAAAGTTACCACTGTGAAATGTGTATTTATCTCTTTCCTTACTCCTAAATTGTACCAGGTATGTCTTCATACAGCTAAAATTCACACCCACAAACAAGGTATACGTAATTACATATGTTCACACAAAGAAAAAAAAGCTGCTTCTATTAACAGCTGACAAGCTAAGTAACACTCAAAAATATTTTTGTTCGTTTCACTGAAAGTAGTAGATTTCAAACCTCATGATGATTGTTAAAAGACAAGTTTTCTTATTAGGAAATATAAAATACAATTTAAATAACTTTAGCATCTCATTTGAAACAAGTACATTACAAAAAACAAAGATGGAAAATATCTGAATAAATACTGATTGCTGAGTCTGTACATAATTTTGATTTTTCATGTCAAATGCTGGTTATTATCAAGGACCTGCTTCTGAATTAGAAATTTTATAATAAAAAAATTGAATGGCAGACTACCAAGAAATGACAAGATTTTAACACCATAATAAACATTAGGATCATGATCCATTATGCTTAACACTTACAGGCTTTTTTTTCCTGTAACCAGAATGCTTAAAAACTTGTTAAAAACAGAAAGCAAAGCTAAGAGTCTTACGTAACAGCATAATTTCCAAACTGGTTTATTTAAGGCCACACCACACCAAGATCAAGTTTTTCTAATGGAAGATGGCTTGTTTTTTATTGGTTTGGGTGTATACAAGGTGCTTTAAAAACACAAGAGAATGAATGACACTGAGTAGGTCTGGTATTTGGGAAGGACAGGGTGAGAACGCAGCAGAATACATGAGAATGAATGCACTGGGAGGAAAGACAGTATGTGTGAATGGTGGGGAAGGAGTGTAAGGAGTACGTGGGGTAAGAAAAGCAGCACTTGACAGGAAAACACAGGCTTATGGAAAAGGACTGGGTGTGCAGTTGGAACTGCGATGCAGAGCTGAGAGATCAAGGAGACTGTGCTGGGTTAGAAGATAATAAAACAGGGAAAGAGGTGTCGGGTGGGGGGATTCCTGTGAGAAAAAAAAAGGCAGAAAATATACTGATTGCTGACAGCAACTTGTAGCTAAGGAGCCTGACTGGGTGATAAGGGGCACAAATGGATCAGGGCAAAGGGACAGCACTTCCACAGAAAAAGCTAGCAGTGGATGAAAAGAGTCATCCCTTGCACACCCTCAAGAACATTCATATTTTGCTTTTATGTTGCAGGTTGAATTTTAAAATCAAGAAGTTCAGATCCCACTGGCCCAAATCCTCAAACAAGAGGTCCCTCCACCCTTTTCTATAATGCATGGTCATAAAATACATCTCATCATTTGAACTCAGCCTTGTAATTAATAGGGAACAAAATAGCTTTGAAGTATTTTGGTAATATTTGGTAATAATTTTAAGTAGCTTCTGCCCCAAACTACAAGAAAAACAAAGCAAAATTTAGCCTGAAATGACATATAACTTAATAGCATAGAATAAAATCTATGGAAAACCAGAGGTGTCTAGCTTCTGAAATTATACTGGCAATGAGTCAAGGAGATTTGAATGCTAATCTTCTATAATAATATATAAGAATTAGAAACATCATTAGCTCCTTAAAAAATGCAGGAATATCCCTTTCTAGACACAGTAGGTCATGAGACAGCTGACCCAAAAGCTGTCTACTCTCTCCTGTCTTTTTCAGTAGGCACTGAAATACTTGAACAGCATCTTGAACTGCTGTAATCTTTGACCCACTGCTCATTAGTTGGTCACTTAAATTGACTTCAGTAGTAGCAGAGCAATTTACTCTGAGATGTGCACAGCATATGGAAAGGCTATGGAACAGCGCTGCTCTTATGAACAGTTTGGTATTTTCAAATTATGTGCAGCATAGGTAAGTAACTAATAAACTGAATGTACACGAAGATGTGTATCCATACCTGAACACACCAAAATCCCTTCAGTCTCCCAAATGTCCAGTTTTTAAAGTACAGTGCCATGCAGTTCCACACAGCAGAGGCTTCCATAGTGACGCATTCTTGGGACTCACTTCCTGGGACCTACTGGAATGTAGACAATTGTGTCTACTGCACAGTCCTTGGAACATAGAACAAGTACACCCAGGTTAAGAAACTTTTCACAGCATGGAGTCTCCATTTGTTTGTAAGCCTAAGTGAACAGCAAATGGGGACCCTCTGCATCTGTCAGTGCATATGGCTTCCAACTAGGGACAAGCCTTGCAAGCACTCTGTGCTGAGCAGAGCATGCTAAGCCAAACACGTATGTGCAGAGAAGTGGTGCTGTGGCACCACTGCCCCCAGCCAGAAGGGCTGTGCGGGGAGACTGTGTGGGTGTGTGGGAGGAAGAAATGACAGAGAGGAAAAGGAAAGAAGTCTGAGGGAGCTAACACATGCTGGTTTAGCCAAGAAATACCAGCCACCCTGCATCTCCACCCCTTGTTTTCCCTCACTTTGTCCTCATAGCCAGCAGTCAAATACCTAAATACCAGTTTGTCACAAGACTGGTCAGCATGGTGCACTCTGTCACCTACGCGCCCCAGGAACAAAGTGCTGTCATGTATGATTCCTTTTCTCTCTCACTTCCCTACTTCCCTTCTCTCCACAGCAGAGCCTGCGCAAGCACTGGCCATAAACAACTTGAGTCTTCTCTACGGGCAAGGGCCTCACTGCCGCGCCTCACAATCAGCCCCTTGCCCCAACATTACCTGTATGAAACGCTTCCACCACTGCAGGCACAAGCTTGTCAAGCACCTCGCAGGGAAAACATCCCTTTTGTATTCTTGCATTTTTCCAACTCACACAGCAGCATTTAAAGTCAGCAGTCTCTTTTTCTTCCTTTTGCATCTGATCAAGTACATTTAGGAACAGATGCCACCTGTGCTTTGCATTGTGGAACTCCCACTCCTTCTGAATTCTAATAATATTAGCAATAGAAATAAATAACGATTAATTAATTATGTGCTGCCAGGACCAGAAGGCTTCAAGACACATAATAAAATATATACAAATATAGAGAAGAAAAAAGTGAATTTACCCTCAGGTACACAAACCCCTAGGTTTAAAAATATATACAAATACAGACAGTACTGCCTGAAACCAAAAATGAGCCACTCAACCCCTAATAGATTAAAATTTAAATTCTCAGCTAGTTTTCTCCCCGCACAAGCATCTCTCACAGTCTGAAGAGTCTAGCAGCATTTGTAGAGTCAAGATCCAGCCTCTTAAATTGTTTCACTTGGACAAATTAATTGCAAAACTCCATCACCCCTTGTGCTTTGCTTTAGAAGTAAGGAAGGAACTAGTGAGGGATTTTACATCCTGCTCTCCAGCACATTCTATTCTACTTTACCAGAACACCAAATATTCAGCTAGGAAAAATGCAGCGGTACTAGTTTTGTTTTAAGCTACAATGCAGAGTCCTCATGCACTTTAGAACAACTAACCTGACAGTCAACTGCAGCAAAAATACCTGAACCATGTCAGCTACACACAGATTTAAGTGGAAATTATTATACAATTGCACCTTTTGACATATTTGTTTGGAAAACCTACTCTAAACTGTATGCTCGTAAGGGCAGTGCAAGACAAGATGTTCAGGGAATGCAACTAGAGGCATTCAAATTTTACTTTCAAATCTCAAGGGAAAATTGCATGGATTTAGCTAAGTTGCCAGAAGGAGCCTTCATACAAATTAAAAAAATATGTACCCCTAGCATTTTACATGAGCTTAGCCTGTTTTCAACCAACAGGGTCCCTAAAATTTGCATCATAAAGGCCATTTTTCAGTATTAAAAAAAAAAAAAAAAAAGAAAAAGAAAAGCTTAATCACAGTTCTAACCGGGCAAGGGGCTTGTTTTCAAGTGTTACCAAAACATACTTACAAATTTTAACTTACTTTAGAGCTTCTTCCTGTCTGAAAAGTCTGGAAGTTTTACTTTAGCTTCCAAAAGGTTGGGTTTTTTTTTTCTTCAGAGTTGGGTTCACTTTTCCATCCACTAAGGTTAAACATAGCTTTTTCAGTGGTAGCGTATTTAAACTCTGCTGAGTTGAAAAAAATCTTGCATTATACATAGTAAGAGTAATGGAACAAAGCCTGCAAGGCTTTGAAGACTAATAACACATTCAGAGCCTTGGAAAATACAGTATAGGGAAAATGTAAATATACAAATAAATGCTGGCAAATAAGGGAAAATTTGAAAAAGCTTTCATTGCAAGGATGAAAGCTTTTCATATTCACCCATTCAAAGAGTTGGTCTACAAAATAAATCAATTGTCAAATTTCTTCCTACCTTTTATGCCATATATATATATACTGGAACATCAAGATGAGAAGACTAGGCCTCAGATTCAAATACTTTAAAAAACCCCAAAAACCTATACTGAAAGGAGTCTGAGGTCTTGCATGAGTGTTTTGCAAGCAATAATATCACTTTTATTTCAAATATAGAAATATCCAAGGCGAAGTTTCTCATACGCCAGTATGTATTCCATTCTTGAATTCTCCAGAAAGCACACCAACCTGTCACTGGTGGTGATCTTTTTTACATTTAGTGTTTGGAATTGCATTAGCAATTAGAACTCCAAACGAGAAGAAATTCTCCACCCACATTGAGCTCCTCCCAATATCAGAGCCTATATTAAAGTAGCACAATTAGAAAAATGTTTTCTAAATATTGCAATGGGATATGCAGGCGTTCATGAAACCCATTATTAGATATGGAAGGTTGCAGCACAGAAAATACTTCATCTAATGGATGGAATCTAAAATTTTTTTTAATTGATTTGTTCAGGTAAATACACACTTGGCATAATCTTTCACAAAGAATCTCATATATTGCGTTCAATACACTGCAGAATTGCCTATTTTTCTTTATTATATTCTATCGTTTTAGTTTACTCAAATCTGCAAACTTATATCTGTGAAGATTTTGGAATGTGAGGATTTTGTAATTTCATAAAGGCTTTTTTTTTTTTACTTATAGGTCAACTTCAATTTTGTTGTACAGTGTCATATTAGCATATTTGAGATTTCCACCACACCAATAATATAATATTTTTATCATGTGAGGGTTTCTCAGTTTTCAGATAATCAAGTTTCTTCTTTTTCGGCCTAAGGACAAAACAAGTAACTACCCACACAGACATCTAACCTACAAGTCTTTGCATATCCCAAGGTTCATGTAACTGCAAAGAATCGAGAGTTATTTGACTTTTATTTCAAATATATTTAATTTGTAACTAGGTTTGCAATTTTCTATACTAGTTAAGAGTATTATTTGATAGGTTATATAGATCTTTACTACAACTTAAGAAGGTCAGTCTTCCAGAATATATTTCTTGCATAAACATACATGGCTGCATTTACATAATAAAAATATGTCAAAAATATATTAATTAAATAATTTTTACATACTTATATTCACAATGGATTAGGACAGCTCAGAATCCAAATTACTTCAACAAAGAACACTAACATAGAACATGAGATGTGTTGTCTCGTTTAAACAAATTGTTTAAAACAATTTTGCCATATGAAGGCATACAAGACAATGTGAATTATCCTTACCACTAAAATCAAATTTTAAAGAAAATAATTCAGCTGTTATACAACTTAAGCAAATAGGATGTTTTTCAAAGGGAAACAGAAAGACTACTAAACTAGCTTCTTAAAGTTGTCATCATTTGAACCTGTTCTGGCAAAACTCTTTAGACTGTGCACTGGTATAAAACACAGCATTGTTACATTTCACTTACCTACTCCAAGTTCTAAAATGATATTACTGACATTACTTAAATCTATCATCACAGAAAGTGATCCCAATTTTTCCTCTCTTCCATTCTCCCGCTTTAGGCTGCCAACCCTATTGCCAACACAAATAGCTCAAGATAGCCATAACTTCCCTGGGAATTCCCAAATTAAATGTAGATCATACTGAAGTACAATTGTAAAGTAAAAGCAGACTAATGCAATGTGAAAACGGAACACATCAATGTAGTGCTCAAATTCCGCTCAATTTGTAATAGTGCTACCAATGGCAAATGGAAAACACGGGTCTATGAATAAAAAAGGGTGACACTATTGAATTTTTATTACTGCATCAACAGCACTATACATTACTGTTCCCCAGACATGTTTACAGCCCAAGAGTGAAAAAAAAGCTCTGAAACACTTAAAAGGCCTCCTACATATATTGTTACCTTTTCTCTCAAATACCTTAAGTGTCATTAAGAAACCTCATCTTATTATTCCTGAAAAAGCAATCACTTCCAATGTAAACTGATAAATTCTCCATTGACTGTATTCTCTGCTATAGCATGACCACAAAGATATTTAGATATGATGATGAATTACTGCTGGGAATAATACATAGCAATATTTTACACTTCTGGAATCTTTTCACTCAAAAGCCGTAAAACACTTGTGTATCAGGCTAACTTTACAGATGATGAAATAGGAAATCATAAGGTGAAATTTATTTTACTAAGGGAAATCCTGTAAAAGAGTCATAGTTATATTCCACAGAGTGTGGAATGTGTTTTCAGTTTTGTCCTCTGTTTGTGGCAAGTGTAACCCATACAGTCAGCAATGAAATTTGCTCAATTCTCGATAATACACCAATGGTACAGTTTATTATTTCTTAATTCTGAAACTTTTAGTCTCTAGTATTTTCTCATCCTTTCATTTCCTATCAGCTTGGCTAAATGCAAATTGGGCACAAAGCACCAAAAATTTTCAGCTGCACTTTGTTAAACTGATACCTTTTTTTGTTGTCTAGTAACTGTATATCATATAACTTAATAACTGATACACTAAATAAATGAATTGTAAGTCTAACAACGCGAGTTTCTAGTCCTGTTGATAACATGGCCCTCAGAAAGTTTTCAAAGACAAGGAACTAAGTTCTGATCACTTATTTGAACTTCATTAAACTAAATCTAAAGGTGTTTTCCGCAAAAAAATGCAGCATTTACTGGCAAAATATACGTGCTGGGAACAGAGCACATAGCTATTTTTTTGCAGAACTCAATCTGCCAGACAATGTATAAAAAGTTCACACAGACATCCTGCTATTTCTTTCAAGAGAATAATAAATGTATAATGTCAGGCAGATTTATCTATGAGCAAAATCTGTTCCTCTCTAGCTCTGGCTGCCCTGATCAAGTCATAGGAATACCCAGGTTAACATTCTGATATTCAAAATGGAACCATTAATTTTATGATGATTAATAATAAAACATAACACTTGAGACTGCTTCCAAAAATCTGGCCTTGCTTTTCGTCTCTAAAACTACCCTGTGCGGCCTATCAGGGAGACCTTAAGATTATAAAATACAAAACCAAAAAACCATACATTTGTTAATACATGTCCACTAGTATCTTGGTTTACTCTACTTTCTTTGAGGAATAGGGTTTCCAGAGAAACTGCACGATGAAAACTAGAAGCTATTTAGACCAGCACATCTCTCACTAAGGAGGTACATACTTCCAATTCCTAAGTTATTTTTCTGCTAATTATTACAAACACCTGAACACAAAAAGTAGATCTGGTCTTGTTTTGACACCCACAGGCTCCACTTTATTCCAGAAGAAAAATTCTATTTAATTTTGCCTCCTCTCCCAGCAACAGTAAGAGAACCAAGAGAAACTAAAGAATAAAATGCAATAGCAACTTTTTAACAAGTTGGTGCAATGGATTCCTCAACAAATGTGTATTTATAAGGGCAAGTGTGTGATAGCAGCATATGAAGGATGACCATATACTATTGTCTTTAATCCAGCTACTTCAAGTACCTACAGAACTGCATTATGAAAATTTCTCAGGGATTTACATAAGATGACAATTTTGTTGTGAAGAATCATATTTGCTGGCATCATTTCCGGCCTAACTTAAATTTCAGCTATGAGGCTCAACAATGAATTTATGGGACGTGGCACAGGACGGTGCTGTCCTGCAGCACTCTACTATTAAAGCACAACGTCGCGAATCTGAGTTAAACAAAAGCAACTATACAAGAAATTTTAAGCACATTTCTTGAAATATCCCATCTGAACCCAACTTTTTGCTGTTTCCACAGGAACTAACCTCAGGGCTTGGTTTGTGTTTTGAGTTTAAAAGAATGCAACACGTAGTTTTGAACTAGCCTGAATATTCAGTTCCATAATTCCATCTGCTGAGCACACTGACTGATTTTGGCAGCAACTCTTTACCTCTTCATACCTTGGTTTTCCACTCTATACATGACAAAGACACAGCTGTCTTTTCTGTGTGGGCTCTGGAATACACAGGTACTAGGCAGGTAATTTTACCACCTTTTGAATAAGCAGGTAAATATCTACCAACCTCTACATACCAAGAAGAAAGGCTGGAGTGGAGATATTACTATTAGTAGCAACAACCAGGAGCATCTTGAGTGTAATGCCAAAACAGATTGTCTGTGCACTCCTTCACAAACCAGAAAAATATTCTACTGACACAGGTGTTTTAGGGAATGTTGCCACCACATTTGTGACTGCAAAAAAAATAAAAAAATAGTAAGTCATCAGAATGACAGCCGTTAAAAGTGAAGTCTTTGGCTGCACTTGTTTTCTTTCCTAATTCAAGGACAGGAGAGGTTAAGAATGAACACTGGCATCCAAAACACTACTTAGATATGAACATCCAAAATACTTTGGATGGACAGGGACATTACATTTGCATTAAAAGACTTACTCATAATGCTCAACTTCCGTGAACAGCATAAGGGCTCAAAGTCTACTGTTCGTATCTTTGCATACACTTATAATGTTTTATTGTCCTGTGTTTTAGAGTTCAAACTACTAGATTTTCATAATTCAGTTCAAAAGTATGTATTTATGCAGATAACTGTAAATGATTTCCCACAGAACCTCTACAAAACTGGCTGCTTAGAACTCCAAGAGATTTATGGATGCTGAGACTGGAATGAACATCCCTTTGCAAATGGACAGATGGAAAAAATTCCAAATTAATTTCCAGATTAAAGGCATAAACTAATTTTCAGATTAAAGTCATAAATTGACTTTCCTCAAAAACTGGTAGCAGTTTTTGGAAGCAGAAAAAACTTCTACGTGCTTCTGTGATGTCAAAGATGAAATCTCTGTTTGTGGAGGTACAATCTGTAGCAAGAACACACGTCTGCCAAGACTCTGGCATTGATGATATTTTGTCTAGACAGCCTTTGAATGTGACTGACACAGGAACAGTGCACATGGCTGAGCAAACTGAAACTTATGGAAGAGCTTTTCAAGACTTAGTCAAGATACAGGAACTTGGAAATGTGCCTAATATCCTCCAACCATGCCTCCTGGTATCCTCCTCAGGAATCTAACTGGGTTTGTTTCATCAAGTCTCCTAGTTGTCCCAGGGAACAGAAAGATAGATTTGCTTACATAAGATGCTGGCAGGGCCATTTGGATGTGAGGAAATATCCTCAGCAAGTGGAAAGCTCTGCAAGCTGACTAGTCACTGAGAGAGGCATTCAAGCCATTGAATTGTGTTACTTTGAAGGACTGAAGACTGTAAGAAATTGCTAAACCTCTTTTCAACTACTGGGCTTGACTATGAGAAACACATGACAACTATTAGCTAAAGGACAGAAATTACTAGCTGCAGTTGGTAACTGTTCTAGTTTTTTTAGAAAGCACTACATATTTACCTTGACCTTTTGAGCCTCTGAACCATGTACATGCTTTGGTGGAAAAGTCCACGTGAACTTGCCATAGACAAGGCTATAATTTTTAGGAAATGATGACTATCATTTACATTTAAATTTTCACTGTATGACAGCTCTGGTTGACTTAGTCCTCAAGCAGCTCTCAGGGCTAGGAGAAAAGAGATAAAGGTGAAGGAGACTCAAAGAGATCATCAGCTTTTGGCTTTAGCTGGTTCATTTCCAGTTCAACTGTCACTGAAGTCAACAGCTACCCCCCTAACTTGCTGGGATCATATTATAACTTCTATTAACCAATACTACAGACAGTATTTTTCAGCAACCCAAAAGGTTAAAAAAACTAGATTCTAGTTTGTCCTCCAGAGAAACATCAAGCCTTAAGACATCAATTTACAGCTGCAGCAAAAGCACTAGTTACTGCTGTGGATCCTCAGAGCTCCAGCAAAGTTTTGCACCTACAAAAAAAATTACCCTGGCTAACTGAAAAATACAGTAGACGCTTCTTCTCTGCAAATAAATATGGACCTCAGCAAACCTTAACTTAGTCCTGATACGGAAATTTGCACAACTGACCTGCTTGGCTACTAGTTTGGTCTCCAAGCCCACAAACTCAACCTACTGAGTCAGTACCATGCATGTAGGCAACATAGCAGCAATACTTGTGAATCTACAATGAAGTTCTGAGAGAGGTGTTATCACTGGGAGGCACTGAAATACTTGCATTTTGGGACAGGTTTTTTTTTTTTTTTTTTTTTTTTTGAATCGCAAGATTTCTCACCTAATTACACCGTGGATACAAGAAAAAAAGGCATTTTGATCTAGGTATATTTCTGAACCAGAAGGGAAGTTTCTCCTCCCATCTCCTCTCTTCCTCCCGCCCCCTCTCCTCCCACCTGAACTAAAGGAACACTTGTGGAGGCAGCAAGCCTAGGAAGCTCAGATTAAAAATAGCCCTGGCTAGCACCTGGTGTTTTCCAGCAGGCCAGCGTGCTGGTGACTCTTTTAGATCTGGACCCTTATGAAGAAATACGATGAAATGACATGTCTTTTATTTCATATGCTCGTTTATGGATTTGCAACCAAAACTAACTGGATCTGGCAAGCTGGAATTGCCTGGCATTTTTTGCATCACTGACACACTTGCACCTGTCACGGATGGATTCCTCAGAAGGGCCAAAGGGAACAAGACGTATATTTTTATTTTGACAGCACACGGGAGCCAGGTGCTGGGCCAGCAGGTTCTGGTGTTCAGTGTCGGCCATTAGAAAAGGCGAAACACATCATCAGCACTGGGGTGGGTGACAGGCCGTCAGGCGCACCTTCCCCGCGGCCGCTGACACGCAGCAGCCGCTCGGCTTTGTCCGTGCCTCTCTCCGTTCAAGCCGCCCGGCTCCGCGGTGCCCGGCTGGCTCCTCTCACGGCCGGCCCTGCAGCCCCAACATGTCGCCGCCCCGCTTTAAGGTCACCGCATGGCGAGGCCGTCGAGCGCCGGGGGCCGCGATGCGCCCGGGCCGCGGCCGCTCCACGGGCAGCCCGAGGGAGGGGGCAGGGCCACGGCCGCCGCCGGGGGCACTTACCAGGTCTATGAAGGTCAGAAATTTCCAGCTGCCTCCATAGGTCTGATGCGCGGGCATGTCAATGGCCTTGTAATTGCACAGGATGGAGCAATAGGACAGGAGGATGGCGGCGCGCAGCACCTGGCAGGGCACCAGCGCCATGTTTGCGGCGCGGGGTGCGCTTCCGTGTGCCCGTGTCTGTGTCCGCGTGTGTGTCCCAGTGCCCCGTGTGTGTGTGTCCCTGGGTGTGTGTGCGCGCCGTGCGGGCGGGACTCCGAGCGCCCCCGCGGCCCCGGCCGGGGCGGAGCGCAGGGCCCGCGCGGTGCGGCGGCGGCGGCGGCGGCGCCGGGGCAGGGGGGCCGCAGGGCCGGGCGGCGGCGGCAGCCGGGCGAGCGGGCTCGGCGCGCTCCCGAGCCTCAGCTCCGCGTCCGGGCCGGGCCGGAGGAGGCCGGGCCGTTCCCGAGGGAGCGGAAGGACGCCGGTGCGAGCGCGAGTTAATTGCAGAACCCGGCTGCTCGCCGGTTTTCAAGCGAGAACTACGATGGGTCAGCAATTTCGGGTTATAATCGCCTCGCTCGGAGGAACGCTGTAGCTCGTGTGTGCCCCCGGGGGCCGGCGACGCCCCCGCGGCCGGCGCTGCGCTGCCAATGGGCCGGCGGAGGAGGTGCCTCCGGCCCTGCGGCGGGACCCTCGGGAGAGGACGCGGGGCAGGGGAGCGGCTCCGGCTGTGCGCCCTGTCTGCCGCCCCCGGGCTGCCCTTCGTGTGTCCGTACCCTTCGTTGTCCAGACCCTATGTGAGCCCATACCCTTCGTGTGTCCGTACCCCCTGTGTGCCCAGACTCTTCGTGTGTCCATACAGCGGCCCTGCGGGGCAGAGCATTTGCTCTGCCCTCTGTGTGCCTGAGGCACCTTCAAGTGTCTCACTGTTTCACCTCGTCCCACTCAGAGTCTCCCATGCCTAGAAGCCCTGTGAGATGGGAGCCTCCTGGTCCCTGGGTTGAAATTAAGTACCCGCATTATAAGGCGTGATGCCCTGGGTCATCGTACCAAGGGACTGGAGCATGTTTCTTACAAGGAAAAGTTTTGGGCGCTGGGCCTGTTCAGCCTCAAGAAGTGATGACTGAGGGGACCTCATCAATGTCTGTGAGTGTCTTAAGGGAAGGTGTCAAGAGGATGGATTTAGGCTCTTCTTGGTGGTGCCCAGCAGTAAGACAAGAGGCCACAGGCAGAAACTGATGCACAGGAAGTTCCACCTGAACATGAAGGAAGAACTTCACCGTGTGAGTGACTGTGCTCTGGAATAGGTTGCCTGGAGCGGTTGTGGAGTCTCCCTGACTGGAGATGTTTGAGAACCATCTGGACACAGTCCTGTGCTATGTGCTCTAGGATGACTCTGCCTGAGCTGGGAGGTTGGACCAGATGATCCACTGGTCCCTTCTAACCCATCCCATTCTGTGATTCTGTGATTCTGTCCTGTTAGCGGAGGTTTGATCACCACAGGGATCCTTGATACTAGGAGAAATCAAGGGGGGCTCATGTTTGAACTCCTATGCCTTAAAAAAGAAAGCACCTCTTAAGGTGCTTCATTGCAGGGTAAATATTAAATTGCTCCACCATCTGGAAAAGTTATTTTAAAGAGAAAAAAAAAAACAAACCACAAGCAGCAATGTCTGGGCTTGGATAGACAAATCACTTCTATAAACCCCATCTCCATACATCTGTCTTATGAAATAAATATTTGAACAATAAGGTGCTTTATCATAGTTAAGCTACTGGAAGGCTTGTGCAATGCATTCCCTGCTTCTATTCCACTAAACAAAGACAAAGCCTTTTCATCTGATATCAACTGTGCTCAAGTTCTGCTAAAATGAAGGGCTTTTAGAACACATGCTAGCAGCTATCCTCAATGAATTTAGCACTGTTCAAGGTCTCTGCTTATGCAGACAAACTGTATATCATATGTATGCACGTATAAAGAATCCTCTAGAAGCATGAAGCATGAATTTAGCACCAGATACTTTAGATAATCTTATCTATCAGTTCACAGATCCAACAAGCACATTGGGCAATCACACCCTTGTTGTTTGTGGCACGTGTTTTAGTCTTGCAGGCTAAAAGTCTTGCAGTCTCCCTGAAGCCCCAAGGTGTAAGAGTCATCTGAGTGTAATGTAATGGTCTGCAATACAACAGGAGACCAGACTAGTAACATTATCAGTGTGACCCAATGGAAGGGAGTCTGTAAAGCAGCATAGTTGCTGGTGAAGAGCTGATGTCTGTTCTGTATGCATGCAGGAGGTTTCACTTCTCTGGACCTGTGAATATTCATTAGTGGCTGAGATGCATTAAGTGAAACCCTGGAGCACACGTTCTGTTTTGGTTTTATTCAAAAGGAGTCCAGCTTGCTTTCTGAAACTGTGTCAAGTTGCAAAAGCTCTCAAAGGGAAGTTACTCTGTGCAGAACTCTACAGCACGACTGATTACATATCCATGCACACCTTTGTGAGTTGTGATCAGCCTCTTGACAGGAAGAGTTTGGGGCTGTCTAAGCCTTAGGCAGTCCAACCCCTACTTTTCTCCTGCACCACCTCCTACAATATTCAGGCACTCACTCCTCTCTGTCAATAATGAAGTACTGCAAACACTAACACTCACTGAGCATAACTTGATAACCACCTTTAGCAGTTTGCATTTTAGTTGTGTGTAGTTTAAACAGTCTCCAAGGTTACTGCACCCTCAAAACTTCTTTAAAAGTGAAAAACCACGCAGGTATTTTGGAGCCCCATTTGAACATTTTTCAGTTTTACTCTCCAGTCTTCAATAGACATCTCAACAAGGCTCACAGAAAATCTTAAGCTCATTAGGAAAGCTTTCACTCAGCCTTGTAAGCCAAGGTGAAAGTCTAAATGAAGCAGAATGTTGTACATTATAACACTCTTGTTCCCCATTCTTTTTTCTATCAGTGAAGAAAATCTCAAGGCGGGCTAACTCTCATGCCAGCCCCAGTCCAGCTTCTTCCTGGTCAAAAACTCTTCTTTATTATGCATTTCTAATTCCTACCTTTGAAAGGAAGCATAAGTCTGCTGTGGGTGGGTTCTTTGAGCCTGTGTCCTTTTAAAGGAGTATCTGTTGAATCTCTGTACAGTATTCTAATAAGGACTGGATTAGATTGGAGGCTGCCATTAGCCTGTATGTGCTGCTGTGGACTTCGTACTCTCTGTTTATTGAGAGACAAGCAGCAAAGTCTTCTGTAACTGTCATTGAAATTGGTCTGCAATGGATTTTATTTTCCTTTGGATTTGGTCTTAAATATTTTTCAGCAAAGTAAAATTTAGAAGTTTACTGCTTTGCCCTTTACACTGCTGTATGAATATAACTATTTTTGTTCTTTGGTAAAATGTGTACATTTCAGGTTTTGGATTAAATGCTTAAATCATAGTTAGGTAGACTTTAACCATGTAAAGTCAGATATTCATGGCTGCTCTGTCATTTTTCAGATCCCAATGTTTAAATACTTGTTTGTATTTAAATTGTGAAAAGACTCAATTTTAATAAGCCACATACTGTGAAGTTACTTGAAAGGGGGATTTTGACACAGGTCATAGTTGTCATTCAGTTGAGATGAGAGATGGCATTAGAAGGGAGAAAGACTTCAAAGTGCTGGTGTGTCTGGGGTGGGAGAAGGGCTGTCTTCCACAGGGGAGGAAGCAAGATTCCTAAAAATCTGTCAGAGAACTGAATGGGAAAAAAAAAAAAAAAGAAAAAAAAAAAAAGGGAGGGGAGTGTTCCCATGCAATTATATAAAATGAGTAGCAAGGTGTTCTTCCTACTTGGAATCTTGACAGGATGAAGCATAACATCTTGGAATCCAAGTTTTGATCTTTTCTAGGCAGGCAAGCAGATAAGAATGCAGAAGGAATTTTTGGTGGATTGTTTTGGTTTGGGTTTTTTGGTTTTTTGGGGGTTTTTTGTTTGGTTTTTTTGTGGTTTTCTTTGTTTTCCTTTCTTTTTTTTGGGGGGGAGGTTATTTTGGGTTTTTTTCATGGCTTTGAGTTTTGTTTGTTTTCCATTTTTTTTAAACAAACAACATTTGAATTTTTGAACAGCATTTTATTTTGTCAATATTAAAAGATATTGGTGAATTATCTGTGAGAGGGATTTTGAGACCCACAGTGTACCTTTCCTTAGTTGCTTTAAATGGAGCTTAGTTGTCTACAAGGAATTATGCCACAAACACTCCCCTCCAAAGCAATAATAATAATAATAATAATAATAATAATAATAATAATAATAATAAAAAATAGTTGTACTTGTAGGAAATTGGTAATACTGCCTCAACACAATGTGCTCATGGTGATGCACCTGATACTGCAATTTCTAATATCTGAGGCATAGAGTACAAATTGTCCCAAGGTAAGTACTTGGATATGTGGGAGTGTGACTCCCACATAAGCAGACATGCAAAAATTAAGCTTTCTTGCAAGGAACATAAGTGAAATTATTGAAACATTGCAAGTTAAAAATCAACAGGAAATGGTTGAAAAACCTTCTCAGTGCCTAAGTTCTCAGTTAATATGTATGTGTTTAATATGTAGCTCTTCAGTCGAATAAAGTACCACTTGGCTAGAAAATGGCCTCAGGTATCAGGGGAGGATTTAACTCAAAATGTTTGGTAAAGACAGATGCTGTAGCTAGGCCTGTTGTTAAAAGTACTCATAAAGTTTAGGCAACTTTTTATTTCTTCATTTACTTTGAATGGGTATAAATTACCTATATAATAAAGATTGAAGGGTGGAGGAAAAGAGATAATAAAAATTAAAAGACCGCATTCATACCTGGTATAAAGAGCAGTGTTTAGATTCCTGGAACTACTTGGTTTTCCAATGATTGATTATTGCAAATTTACCTTCACATTTAGGTTTAAGAATTACAGTGAAGTTACTCAGTTGGCATACTTTATACTGCATATTGTACTATATATCTATCTATATGTATTTGACAATGGAAAAAAAGCTGGAGCAGAGATGACCGGGAGATTAGTGAAACAAAGCGTGGGGCAGATGGAAATTGAGTTATCCTCTCTGCAAGTTAAACTTGGTTTTATCCTGAAAAAACATGGACTTTATTGCTATAAAGATGAAATGAGTGAAAAAACTTGCTATGTTCATCTTCCCTCCTAAATTATAGTGCCCCAAAGGGATGCTTTTGATAAAGAAAAAGCCTTTTTGTACAGATCAGGAATTTTGAAAATGTAAGTGTTGCAGGGACTGTGTAACCAGATTAACTTTTCTCCACATTTGGATCAGATAGTTTGTGTGTAACAAAGTTATTTCTTGGTTAGGATTTAATATCTCAGTTTCATATACTTTCTGTTGAGTACATCGGATAGTGTTAGGGCCAAAAGGGAAGGTAGGTACCAGGCCCTGAGGCACAGAAGTGTGCTACTGACTGGGAGTATTCCACCTGCCCACAGATCATATGGCCCTCTGTAAACCAGAGCAAGTATTCTTCTGCTGTAGCATGCAGTCTCACAGAAGGATGTGGCTTTTGGGAAATGGTTTAGGAACATGCAGTGCACAGTTATAAATTATCTGCTGTCCTGTTTTAAGAGCTTATCCCTTACACTACATCTTGCTATTGTCAAGTTCTTGGAATGAGCTGCATATTAGCACCATGCTCTAACCAACTGAGCTAATCTTGGGGTCAAAAGATTCACAGAATATTCTGAGTTGGAAGGGACCCACAAGGACCGTCAAGTCCAGCTCTTAAGTAAATGGCCCATACAGGTGTTGAATCCACAACTTTGGTGTTTATTAACCTTGGTGTAGGCATTGTTGTTTAGGAATATCCGTGAACAGTAAAAAAGCAGAACTGTTTGCCATGGGGAAATATGAGTCAGCTTCTTATTCATTAAAAATGTACCAATTTTCCACAAATAATTGTAAAGCCAGAAAAATTAACCCTGTGTGGAACTACACACTAAGGATCTGCCTTTTCTTCTTTTGATAGAAGACAGTACTGGCATAAGATTTTTTACTAGTTAGCGTTGAAACACATGAAATCCCATTTGAACGTAAGAAAATGCTGTTTACTCTCAGACTGGTTGCACATGGGAACAGGTTGCCCAGATAGACTGTGGATTCTACATCTGTGGTGGTATTCAAAACCCATGTAGACATGGTCATGGGCAAACTGCTGTAGTTGACCCCACTTGAGCAGGATGATTCAACAATATGTTTTTCAAAAGGTCCCTTCCAACCTCAACAGGTTGATGTGATGTGTTAGTGTAAATGGAGGTACATTTACATTTAGTGACTAATGCATAGCTCACCAAGTCTGGCTGAAGTTTCTAGATTAAAAGTTGTTAATTTGTAATTTTAACAATTAATTTAAATTGCTAACTCTAATGATTACATTCTTAGATTTAAGAATTAACAATAAATTAAATTTTTGACAGTTAAAGTAATTTCTCTGATGGCTTCAATCCCCTAAGTACATCACCATGCTACCTCCTCTGAACACCTGGGCAAAGGAGTTATTAGGAAAAGAAGGAATGGGAGTGGTGCTCCACCCCACTTCTGTTGCAGTGCTTGCATAAAAGAAGTTATATAATTGTTAAGTTGTGCTGGAGACTTAACATGTGTATTTCATTAGTTGAATTGGAACAAATCTCTACCCTGAAATAGGCCATCAGAAGTTGTAGAATTATTTGTTTGACTGTGTCTGTACCCCAAATTCTTATTCATAATTCTGGACTAGCAAAACTTTATGTCTTGTGTCCTGACTGAAAGTTCATCTCAGCAAAAGCTATTTCTTAATTTATTTTTAAATTATAAATATGTAACTGTACTTCACCCAGTTACATCCTGGTCTTCTGAGGAAACATGAAATACTAAAAAATACACAATTTTCTTAAACAAACAATGTATTTTTTCTGTGACAACCAACTCACAGGCAGCACTGGAAAATAGAGTAAACATAAAATATCTTCTCTTGCGGATGACTAAATTTTCTGGTTCAGCTGCAGTAAGATTTAGCTGATCAAGGGAGAACAGTCATACACATCTAATACAACTGCCAGGACAAAAAGAGCACAATTTCATTCAGTAGCAGAGAGACAGCACTGGCTAGCAAGAGCAGGAGTGACTGAATACCCATCTCAAAGATTTGACATGGCCATTTTTTTTAACTAGTTTTGCTTTGATGCTCTTGCAGAAGCTTGTATTGTGTTTGGGCTGCCAAGCAAACCTGGAGGTGCCTCCCATCATCTGCTAGCCCCCCTGCAGGGAAGGCTGATCCTTGCCAATTCCTCCTCTCTTGGTAGGAGTGACTCTCAGCAGAATGCCACACTTCTGGTTTTTTCTATCTGCCAGACAATACAGCAATAACCAAGCTCTCTCTCTCACCAGCTGGAAGCTTTTTTCTATCTAATTTTTTATTCTAGTGCTCATCCTCAAAATGTTTTACACACAACTTGTAGAAACTGTGTCATTTTTTTCAGTGTGTGTCCTTCCCATTGATACAATCTTCTGCTGAAGGCTCACATTTCTCTGGGCTAACAATGGCAGGGGGTCTCCATTGTACTGTGATGATATCGCACTACAGATGGCTCCATAGGATAGTTTTCCTGGGTACCGATGCTTTGTTTTATTTTGTTTTGTTTTTCTTGTCTGTGTATTAAAACCATTTCATATTCTGGAAAATAAGAATATGAACAAGAAATCTTCGGGTAAGGTATCTTCATGCCTCCAGAGCATCTTTTTTTTTTCCCTGCCTTTTTAGTTCAGTCCATGGCTATGCTGACGGATTAAACTCCTTCCCTGTTCACTAATTCACATTCTTCCAGCCTGCTTTCAAATCTTGTTTTTAGACACACAAAGCCACTGTGGAAATAGTAGACAGAAAACTATTCCTGTAATTTTGTCACTTATTAATCTGCCATGTGTCTGTATCTCCATAACTAAAAACCCCTCCTAAAATCAGCTTGGAAAAAAAATCCACAACAGAAACCTCAAAATGTAACTAAAAAGGGAAGGAAATGCACATATTGATGTGACATGAAAAGCGAATTGCAAACTGGGTTTAGGGAAACAACCATGAATAACTTACTCCACTGTTTGTTCAGCTTTGTATGTTTTTATAGTCTGATGGTCATTTGAGATTAATTGCAGAGGATGGAAAGATAATATGTGTTAAAGGAGAAAACTAGGGAGAAGCAGGAGGTTGAGACCAACCTCCAGAAAGAAACAATTATGCACTTTTGCATATTTGAGATCTTAGGTAAATCGCCATAAATGCAAATGGGAATGAATGAACACACTGTAATTACTTCAGACTTTCTTACAAATATCTTTTTCCGTGTTATGACTATTGCTACCCACTTGCTAAAACAAAAACAAAAAACAGTTTAAAACTATTCAAGCTAAATCATGGGAACTTCTCTACAAGTGAATGAGATAATCACAATCCTTGTTTTCCTGGATGACAGCAGTGTTGCACAATGTTCATTACCACTGCAGAGGACACACTGGAAAAATGAGTGTTTGCAAAGAAAAACTAATACTTAATATCCATTGGAAAAGTTTTGCTGCCAGAGCTCCTGCCCATGAATCTCAGATTCACTAACTGAATGGACTAGCCACAAGTCACTTTGCCTTTTTCTTTCTGTTTATATAAGGAAAACAATTGTGTACACTTCACAGATGCATCATGAGGAGACAGCAGTTTAAGCAGATGTGGAGCAGCATTACTGTAAGTCTTAGCAGTATGTTTACTAGCTAATAAAGTGCAATCCAATGAACAAGAAGAGGCTGAATTAGGATGTCTTTGCTGGAAGTAACCCTGGAGACTGTAAATATGATAATTAAGATACCTTTGAAAGCCTTTAGGTGCCATTTTGGAGTATATTAACTGCTAAATCTGACTAGTTATGCTGGTAATATTCAATTGCTAGGGATAATCGAAAATGCACAGGACTGCAATTTTTTAACAAAATATTCATGTGAATGAGGGTGGAAGAAATCTTATTTACGAACATTTTGCAAAAAATATAATCTATTCTCAAGCAGCTTCAAGCCTTGGATGAACTTAGGCAGCCACTGGCCTAGCAGCTTTATAATTTATAAACAGCCCAGATGGCACTCTATGATTCAGAACAACCTAAATCTTTGTAAGACTCCATTTAATTTTGGCTGATTTAGATTAATCACAAAACTGTTCTCTCTATGTTTTCTGAACCTAACCAATTCAAGGTCTGAGAGGGTTTTTTATTTTGGTTTTGTTTGTTTGTTTGTTGTTGGCATCTTAATATAAGATATATCCTTCTTATCAGAGTAAATTATATCATGAATAATTCCAGAAATGATTCGAGAGAAGGATTTTTAAAATTTCAGACATTTCTGATGTCAGCTGAGGAAATTTTATGGTTTTTACTTTGTCACGGAAAATATATCCAAGTGTGTCTATTTTCCTTGTAAGGGATTCACTGCAGGACAACAGTTTGCTGCTTATGGAAGAACTGACCAGCTAAGATGGATTCACACAGAAGAAATACACAGGTTTCTTTCAGGGCCAGCATACCTAGTTAACAACCTTATCAACTACAAGATATAATGATTTGTCTCTTGGGAATTCCTGGTCTGTGGTGAGGATGGGGCTGTAATGTGGGTGTGTGCAAATGGCTAACATTTAGCATTAGTATAAATTTTAAATGGTTGCCTAAGTTTCTAGGAATTAAATTCTCTTAATGTAGAAGTCATCTTTTTAAGATGTTTAATATACTGGGAACACTTAAGGGCTTCTTTTCCACTTATATCGTATCATTCTTCTATCCCACATTAATAAATTAGCATGCCTAAACAACCTTGTGCTACTTTTATTAGAATTAATCTCTAAAGTTTCCTGATTCAACTAACCATCTAAGATTTTGGTCCAATTTTAACACCGTCAGTGGGTCTCAGGTGAAAATTTGACACTTCCTCTGAATGTCATGATACAGCTTTCACTGATAATGATGTTTGATCAAGCCTGAGCTCATGTAAATGACTTATTCAAGGCCAGTGTTCTGGTATCATTAAAACATTACAAATAATGCATAGAGTGTGGTTACTGTGCCACAACTGGAACATACTACATGGTGAGTAACATAATTCTTTTCTCAGTATGAGCAGATATTCTTAGTTTTCATTAATGTGCCAGTAAGTTGAAAGGGAAACAAATAAATAGGCAGAATATTGAAGCAAAACAAAAAGCATCTCAGAATGACAAGGGTGCATACAAGTGAAAGTATATGATAGTGGCAGGAAGTGATTGCATCCTAAGTCCTCTGCCCTTTTTTCAGATTTTGCATTATTCTTTAAAATTATAGCAATGGATCAAATCATTTTCATAAAATCAAAACAAAACCCACTGTTATGAGTTTGAGCAGCCATACCATGTGGAGTTTGTTATCATCTGCTAATTTTCAATTCATTTATTAAGATCAGCTCTCATTTTTTAATTTTCAGTAATCAGTGTCACTCTAGTTATGAAAGCACCTCTGCAGTCTAGACAGTACATACTCATTTGTGTGATAAATAATGGATAAATACTGAGTGTGCCATTAGCCATTAATGCAGTAGATTGATTCCCTGCAGCACACACTCTCCATCCTTGTTTTAGCACTTATGCCACCTGTCTCTTGCACTTACTGTATGATGCTTCAATAATGTGAATGGGGTTCCCTGATCATTCTTAATTTAGCTCATTTTATCATCTCATAAGTAGGCTGGCATTGCTCTGACAGATGTGCAAATCAAAAGGTGCCTCACTACTGCCTTTATGAGCGCTGTCATTACCCTGCCCAATGTTTTTAGCACAATGCAGATTGCATGAGGGTGACTGGATAGAATCAGTAGACCTGGTTTTTTTCCACAGATTTTCATTTTAACACATCACTACTGCTTTGGCTATGTGACTGAGACAAAGACGCTTCAAGTCCCTGCTCCCATTTCCTTCAGCTATAAGAGCAGGGATCCAAATGGAATTAAATCAAATAGACAGATATCTGTAAGTCACCAGGGCAGGTTGGCATTCAACCAAGTTTTTGTAGGAACTCAAATGTGAAATTGCAGAACTGCTGGCCAAGTTGTCTCACAAATCTATAGAAACAGCCAGTATGCCAGACTGCCAGTGAAACTTCTACCTACAGGTAGAAATTTGTGATTGTAATTCATCAGTACATAAAGAAGGTGATGTACTTACTGATCAATGGTGTTTACATATAGATTTGTTACAAATATGTGTCTATAATTCAGTGAAATAAAATTCTTCTGTTGCAAGTTCTATCAATCTAATTAATGATTTATTTGTCCTTACATAATGCCTTTGTTTTTACTCTGATGCTTCTAAGATCCTTCTTACTTTTGGTAGCCCATTGCATTTAATCTTTATATGGGTAATACAATATTCAAGTTCTGCTGTCCTATTTTGCATGGTTCCCTCAGTTCCTGGTGTTCAAAGTGAGAGGTCTGTGGTTGCAAGTGGATAGCAAATTGCCATCAAACTGCTGGTCTGTAAGGCAATATGCAAATAACTTAAATGTGAAAAACCTTTTTAATGAAACATTATACTGTGGGAAAGATGGGTGAGAGAGAGCAGAGGAAAGAATGGACACAAGAAACTGAAAGGGTAACATTTCCCCCAGATAATCGAGGAGTTATAGAAATCATGAAGTAGATGAGAAAGTTTGTTTTAGTTCTGCCCAGGAGCAGAACAGACTATATAATCTGCAACTTCCACTTCTTGTTCTCTCTAACGTCTTAGAGGATATGCTTGGGTGGGGAAAGATTCTAACTATTTTTGGTGACTATATATTTTGCCTAAATAATAAGATACTTTGCTTTGGAGATTAATGTTCAGGTTTCATCTCTGAAGCAGGACTGAGGGTTTATTGTGAACTTGGCTGCTGCAAAGGAAAAAGTGTCATCTGTAGAAAATTTGACTATTCTGTAGTTTAGCCTTTAAGGCTCTCATGCCATGATAATGAGGGAGCAAGTTTGATTCTAGTCTCTGCCTCATGTCACGTTAGTCATGCTCATCACTTGCATTAAGCTGGGGAGCAAAGATTTGGGTTCCCATTAATAATAATTTTCTTCCTTGGTTAAGAGGAGTCCCCAGACATAGCCAGGGGAATTGACAGTTGACACTATCTCCTCCCTTGGTAATAAATACCTCCTTGTCCACAGAAAGTTTCCCTTCTCATGAAAATGTAGACTGAATAAACTGGAAAATATGCCGCATCAAGGCTGTTGACAGCACCAGGAACAAATTTTCTGTCTGTTTAGAGGATCCAGAAGGTCCCTGGTCTGTTTGGAGCAAAGTTCTCCTGTAAAAGATGTTTGCTCACCATCATGTCAGGCCTATGTCCAGCTGGCTGTGTCTGCCCCAGCCGAGATTGCTACTCCCTCAGCTGTGGTCCTTCATGCCTGGCTGAAAGTCTGGCTTCCCCCAGAGCAGCTCCTCTTCCCTGGGAGTCTGGACTTGGGGTGAGCTTCAGAGTAAGTCACCAGAGTCAAGATCCTGCCTGCAGTAAATCAGGAGAAAGCCAGTGGTCCCACTGTCCCCTCAGCTTTCTCCCTTTTGTTCAGGTGGGAAGAGGTGCAGGACCACACTGTGGGCCACAGCTTACAGAGTTCTTGTTTAGCCTTACAGAAACCTCACTGAAGGAAACCAGGGAACATATTTAGCTTTGCTGCATAGATCATAAAGCATATTTAAATAATGTAATTCAGTTGCTCACTGAATATGCTTTTGCTTTAAATGACTAAAAGAGGAACAGTAAACGAAGTAGGCAAGTCTCTGTCTTTATAGATGCATAAACTGCTTTGACTGTAGTGAAAACATAGCCAAAAAAGATCAGAATGCAAGCCCATTCGGTTGAACCAACAAAAACTGTTTCCTCAAAGGACTGTCAGGAAAGGATTCACTTCTGTTTAATCTATTAATTTTGTGGGAGAAAGCTACATATCTTATCCTCAAATTAAATTTATTTACCCATGCATAAGGGAAAAACAGTGAGCCTGAGAGTTGCCCTTGTGATTTAAAATTCAGTAGATTTTGCTTCTGATTCCATTAGGTTATTTCCTTCTTGAATTTCAAAGACTTTTAAGCAACTGAGTCATGCTATTTTCGAAAATCACACAAAACAATCTGACTTTGAGAAGAATGATTGTTATGGCTGAACCTTGGAAAAAAGAGTAAGAGGCCAGCTTAAAATACTAGGCATATCTTATTGTCAGCTTTATAACATTGAGCTACGTTCACTCTACTTTTCCTGGCAGGTTTTTGCATTCAGGAGAGCAAATTTGTTTCAGGCTGAAAAATAACAACAACTACTCATGTCCTTCAAATAACACATCCCATGTATCTTTACTGTCAACTAATCTGATTCGTGTATATAAGTTATTGCCCTGTCAGTTTGTCAGAAAAGACCCAGTCATATATTTTCTTACTTCAGGGGAAAATCACAACAGCCTCAAGAAAACACTTGTGCTGAGTACCAAGATGTGGCAGATAACAGAAAAATGGAAGCAACAGGAAAACAAAAGCAACACAGTCCCCTTCTTCCCATGCCAGCCCATCAGTGCTGCAACTTAGTTTACCCACTGGACTCCTGATATCCTGTGAACTTGGGAATTTGTTCTAGTTCCTTGCCCATAATCCCACCAATGGAGCAAGGTACTGGACTGAGACTGGGGACCAGTTAAACTTGATGCTGATCCTACCAAAATTCATTTCCAATGGCATTTAAAAAGTTCAAAGCAGTGATAAAAATCTCTCATCAGTGGGATTCAAACAGCTTATCCCATCTTTGTCCCTGTGAAAGCATAGCTCTACTGCATGAGGAAGAGCACTGGGAAATATTTTTTTTTTATATCTGTATATCTCAAAATATATATGGGATGCAATCTCTGACAATGACAGCAATTGCTTAACATCTGACTTCTGCTAAATGGAACCAAGTTCTTGATTCTGCTTGCTGTCCTACATACCAACCCCATCAACCTGTGTGGTGGAAATGCATCAAAAGGGAAGACATTGTATCCACTCTATAGAAAAGGTCACAGAAAGCACCAGGGAGGTCTCTCTTGCTGATTTTCTGGCCTGCCAGTGCAAAGTGAAGTAATAATCTTTCACCTTCAGCTTTCCATCTGTAAAAGAGGTCTGTTTTCTAGGTTATACAGGAGACTGGGGAGGATAAATGTTTTAGAAGCAGTCACATGCTACAGCAAGAGTAACTGCAATAAAGAGAGAACCTCCACTGGCAAAGCCTATGGGGGAGCCTAGAGTTCCCTTTTAACTGACCCCTACATTGTACCATGCATTACATATACATAGGCACAATATTTAGCATATGTAGCATTTACAAGAAATAGCAGGTTTTTAAAATAGTCAGACAAATAATTTAAAATTAAAGGACAAAAAACCATACCCATGTCCTTAGCAAGATAAGTTACACGTTTCTAGTGAACAGTTAAAATCCCCTACCTCTCTTCTTAAAATTCTCCGTAGTAAATCTGTGACTTTATTCTGTCACTTCTAAATAGCTAAAGTACTTTTTGAGGAGCAGTCTCAATCCTAGTCTGTCCAAACAGACTAGCACTCCCAGTGTGCTGTGCTCAGCCACTGCTAGCAGGGCTCCAACTCCATGGGAACAATGAGAACACATTAGTCTTGTCATCTGGAATATCCATTTAACATCCTAGTTTTTTTCAAGTATTTAAAGTTTTGTCTTTATTGCTGTTTTCTCTGACATAAGTCCTGTAAAATCTGAAGGAAAAAAAAATGCATAGTTATGTTTCATATTGATCAAGGATTATCTGACTGATGGAACTGTGGTATGGTAGAAAATGCCTTTTAGCCCCTAAAGAGAGAAAAAAATACTCATCACAAAGCCCATGAAACCATTCTAACTATTTTAAAATGTTTAGCTGTTCTACATGTTATGAAAGTCAGTTTATCAGAGTTATAAATAACAGTACAGCCCACTAAAAGTCAGATTAATGAGTAGCAATCCCAAAAGCATTCCATCAAGGAGTACAGTCATTTGGGTAGATAGCTTTAGTCAGTTTATTACTAACCTGATTGGACACTCAAGAAAGATACTTATAATGGATTTAATTTGATAATAATAAATTATTGCTTATGCTAATAGTGCTATCCAGATTAATAGGTTTTAAATGGTTAGTGCTGTTTTATTGTCTCATCCTGACTAATGAACCAGTCTATATCTGCACTGTACATTGAATGATGGGGACCAATAACTTAAACAGTATCACACAGTGGTATCAGTATGGGACATCTGAACGTTTTTTACTTATACATTGAAAGGTAAAGTTGAAGTTTATGAAAGATTATGAAAGATTAATGTGTGCAACAGAAACTGTAAATAGCTGACGGAACACTGGGAAATTGGTTTAAGTGCCTCACCACTCCTCACTTGAACCATCTGTCAGGCACTTCTCCAGCAAAAAAAAACCCCAAAAAACCAAGAAACAAAAAACCCCCATAATTTTTAGAAATGTTTGTTCTGCAAATACAAATGAATGCTTTTTCATTTCTTTCAAGTCACATAGAAGGATGTATATCTTACAACATGTCTGCATGGAGATATGGTGCCTATTTAACTACTTCTGAAGGAGATGGTGATGACCCAGGCAGGCCATCCAAGATGAGTTAGAATTCTGTTTAGCTTTGCCAAAAGAGGAGTGGAGTGGCTGAGGACACAGAGTGTGGTTTGAAAAGTATCTTCAGCTTATGTCCAGCTCACTTGCCTGAGCAGAAGAAGGCAGTCTTGCCCTCTCCCCACCTGCTCTTTTCCTCCAACCCCCACTGCAAGTGCATTGCTGATGTTGCTGACAGTGCAGCTCCCACAAGCACTTGTGCCAGGAGAGGAGAGATGGTGGAAGAACAGGGCTAGGGACATCAGGAAGGGGAGGTTCATGTCTCTCAGTGAACCATATACTTATGTCATTTCAAGCAGCTTGTGAAACTTCACTGCAGAGCCCCAGCTCAGCAAGATGCTCAAATATATGCCTAACTTGAGGCACACAGGCTCAAGAAAATACTAGAGCATATGCTTTATTTTTAAACACATTATTAAGAGCTTCCTGAATTGAGATAATTTCCTTCTCAGTATTTCTCTTCCCATCCAGCATAACTTTATTTTTTCACTTCCTGCCAATATGTAGTTCATTTCCCTCTGCACATTGCCAGCCAGCCCTTAACTTGCTGGTTGGAATCTTTTCATTCTCTTGGGTAGAGTGTGTGTGTGTGGTGCCACATTATTTTGGGAAGGCATTAAAAATACAGGGCAATAAAAATACAGATCCTCAGGGACCAGTTCATTGAGTACTATAGCTATAGCTTTGCTATCTTCTGTGTTGTATGAGTCCCATAGAAAATTAAAGAGAACCTAATTAAAAAGCCTAAAGATCTTCAAATAAGTTTGGATTCAGATTTCCATACTAACCTGTTCCGTTATCAGAACCTACCGTATGGAGGAAAAATCTAGTTCTGTACCATTTCTCATTGCTGTCCTGTCTCCTGTGGTCTTGGAGAGGCAGATAGGGGATACAAGAAAGCTTGTGAGTCCTGCCGTATTAGTCAGCTAGTGGGTCCAAGACAGTGTAAATAAATATCCCAAACTTTAGACAAGTTAAGTTCATCAGCTACCTGATTTGTTGACCCCAATATTTCTTTAACTAGAAGATTTTATTCATGATTTCACTAACAGCATTTCACTGAAGCCCAACTTGAAACTTTCTGTTTTCTCAGTACTTACAAGTTTGGGCATTCCACAAATGTTCTTCTTCAGCTGTGGGATCTCGAACAGTACAGAGTATGTAGGCAATATCTTGTTATTTTCATCGGAATGGGTAATACCTGTCAGTCTCTGAAGTCCTGTTGGGATGATAACAGATTACTGGCACTGAAGAGAACTGGCCAATCTGTTAGGTTGGTTTCAGTGATTTTTTCCCCCCCACTGGGATTGCCAGTTTTTGTTGTATCTGGCTGCTAGAATATTTTTACATAGTATCTTTTTACTAAAATCAGAGTTAAATTACACTTCAGAACATCTGTTGCCTACAGTCATCAGCTGTCTTTAGCTGTATTTTGGTTTGTGCTCAGAAACTGAAGATGCAATTTTGATCTTTTGAAAGAAAAGAATTTCAACTAAATCATTTAACAGACCTTTACACCTACCTGCAGCAGAGAAGGTTGCTTTTAATTTCTTATATGGCTGTGAGTGTCTATTGCTAACAGCACACAGAGTTAGCTGCTGCCAACTTTTCTGCAGTTTCAAAAGTTTCTGGATGGTTGAAATATAATTACAGTTTAAGTGAAGATGCCACAGAACTTTGAATTGACCTTGAGCCAGGAACACTGCTGGCCATGCTCTAAGCCCAGGAGTGAATCTCTTTTTATACATGTCAGTACCCACCAACAGACTTTTCCCAGGCTTCATGCTAGTTCCTTTCCAAAACATTGTAATTGCACTGGCAATTCCAATTTTTAGTTTTCAGGTAAATATGCTTCTTAAACAGTCTGACAATGTCCTTATTGACCAAGAACACAATTTGACTCTTTCCATGCCCTCCCCCCCCCCGCCCCAACCCTCTCAAGCAGTGATTACTCATATCGAGATTACAACTGAAATTGTTAACAAACAGCATCCAATGAATGTAACCTGTTTGAATTTAACAGTGTCCACCCACTTGAAAAATCCAAAAATTCTCAAAAAGTAAGAAAACCATGTACTTGCATTCTATTAGTCAACTAGAGGTGGGGCCAAATTGTAGGTCTTCTAGAGGTGTGCAAGAAATGCCACTGTCTGTAAGGATGGAGGGCACAGGATTGTGAAGTCTAGGACACTTAAGTATTTGTTTAACTTTAAGCTCAGGAGAACATCACTGAAATCACTAGGTTTATTCCTGCACTTAACAGGAATTATGCCTTTACACACCAGATTGACTTCAGGCTTGTCTGTGCTATACTGACTATGCAACTTTACCCAGCTGCCATTGATCAGAATCATTGTGCAGCCCTTAGTGGGTCTTAAGTGATATTAGACATTCCATTAGAGAAGCATTGCTTCCATTACAATTTACAATTTTAACATTTTAAAACTATCATGAAAATATGTGGCTTAAGACATATTTTTTTTTCCTATATGTAGCAGATGGCTACTTACTGGCAACTGGTCATGTATTAATTTTTCAGAAACCTGTTTCCTGAATATGATTAATGACTCATATCCCCTCCATATCTCTTTATTACAGATGAATGGTATATGGATTCTGAAATGCAAGACATATGCTGAACACCTAATTGGGCTGCCAATGGCTCAAAAATATAATAAGTTCAAAAACTCAGGTAATACTGGATATTTCACATTTGCAAACCTGTGGTATTCAGGAAATAGAGTTTATATTGATATTTTAGCTATTAGAATTGGTTACCTTATGACAAATCAGTAACTTGTTGGAGATCTTTTAATGCATTTTGTCTTTTAAAGCAAAAAATATAACATGCTCTGCAATGTCTCTTCCATTATGATGAAGAAAAATAATTCAAGGATGAACTGAAATTTTCATTGAATGCTTCTCCATATAATCTTTGAAACTGAAAATAGTTTTAAAAGTCCAAAAGTTGTCGGACATTTGCAGAAAAAGAGGCCAGTTATGACTGAAAAAAAGCCCCCTGAAACAACCCACCATAAATTAACAGGAAGATAAGGGCTGCCATTATTTCAGCCAGATGAGAACTCCATGTAATTTGTTGTCCTCAAAGTGTGGCCAGTTACATGACTTAGGGAAAGAATTTCCTCTTTTTTGTCTCCTATACATTTTCCATATACACCCACTTCTGCCAGTCAGTGAGTGGCTTAGGGACTGACCCCTAACTGTCTGCATATATATGGACTTTTTAAAATAGCCAGTAATGAACTATCGCACAGTTATGAGGTGAATCTTGTTTTCAAGACAATTCATAGCCTGGCACCCCCCAGCATTCTTCTGCCTCAGGTTTACACTTTTGCCATGTGCTGTGTTAAGTAAGTGTGGGGGGGGGGGGGGGGGGGAGCGGGTGGGGAGGTTGCCTGTTTTAAATCTGCTAAACATCGTCATTTTCTTGATGGGAGTGGGGGATAGCACCATGCAATTTTTCAGATTGTGCCTGAGAAAAAGAGTATTTGGTGTGTGCCACCTAGGTATATACAGGTGTAACACTTTTTTATCCCTTTTGTTTCTGAATTACTCCTTATAATGGTGCTTTCATTGGTCACTGGGGTGATAGTTTTGCCGGACTGTTGCAATGACTTGCAGAACTTTTTTTAACTGATGATAGGTATAGATATGATGGTGAATCTAGATATAGATTTCTCCCTGATTTGTGCTTGCTGACCATGAATTTTATTTCCCTTCCATGTCCTACACATGTGAAACTTTGAATGGTACAGTTTCAGGTATTACAGAGATTTTAAGGTACCATATGACAAGTTGGTTAAGACTGACAAAACTAGTAGAAACACTTCAAATTTTTATTTTATACATCTTCAAACTGTTAGTCCATTAAGGTATTTATTCTAAACCACATTATTTTATTTCTTACATTCCAGCAGAAGTTTTGATGACATTCTTACTGAGAATTATTGAGAACAATATTTCCTAGGAACAAATTGGTCCCATACAGAAGTGTGAGAAACTTTAAAGGCATATATTATCTGTTAATTTCAGTTAATCAGAATTTTAGAGATTTTGATCATCTACTGAAATGCACATAACAAAATTTATATTGCTGACTCAAAAGTGAAAGGCTCTAATGAACCTCAATACTGAAAATTCTTCAGTTAAGCAGTTTCAGAGATATTAATAAAAGAAATTGGTCTTAAATTATTTATTTGTGATCCACTACTACAATACTTGAAACAACAGTGACATCTGTTTCAACTTTTTTGGTATCCAAAATAATGCATTACTGTGCATGAATAACTCAGTGGTGTGAGACTCAGGTAGCCAAAGAACACTTTCTAAGTGTGTCAAACAGCAAGTTATGACAACAACTGTGTAACGTTTGCTTTGAACTTGTTCAACCAAATGATTAACTGAACAAAGCGCACCCACCATCAGAGGCAACTACTGCCTGGCAGTGAAGCTGTTCACTCACTTGTTAAAAATATTTAGCTAACACCTAAACTGCAAACACCATCTATGTCAGTACTGCCAACTCATCCACGTGTTTTACTGATTATTATGTTATGTAATATTTTCTTACATTTGCAGAGATAATTCTTGATATTTATTTCACTTCTGGCAAAAAGTGGCAATGTAGGAGTAACACACCTGCTTTCAGACAGAAGATTTATCAAATTATGCCACTTACACACGAATTAGATGGAACCAGCCTGGATTACATTTGCTCATGTCCATATTAATGACTTTCCAGTTGCTGAGTTTATAAACTTTCATAAACCAAAGACTAATTTCTAGTTCAAATCAGTAGTGTGAAGACCTGGAAAGTTCAGAAATGGGAAAGAACTTAAGAAAGTCCAAGACATATAGAACGTGGCTGAGGTCCTTCAGTAGGTGGCACACTTCCCTCTCAATCAGTTGCGAAGGCAAGTATTTGCAGGATGCTCGGGGCGCTTGCCTGTGGGAAGATTCCAGAGATGCAAAACCAGGAAGGCAACCAATGTGGTTAGGAAGGTTCCCATGACATGTGCCAGAGCAGTATTGGAGATAGGATAATATGGTGAAATTCTAGATAGCTGCAACTTAGTTAATGCAATTTTTCTTATCCAAAGTGTTCCCTACCATTTTGAGATGTCTTTTTTACTCTGTTTTCAAGTTGTCACTACTCACTGTTAAGAGTGGTCTGCCCCTCTGCTCTCTCCAGCTCATACCTGAAATTCTCTATACATGAAGCACTAGAGTTTTCTTTGAATTGGAAGATGATGCAAAAGAGTTGCCTATTTGAGAAGAACACTAAATGAAAGGCTTTCAGGGCTAATGGGAATATAAATAGGTAAGCCTTTAGAAAATTAAGTCGCTTAATAGTTCAGGTTATTTATAACTCAGAAGTTGCTAAATCATGCCGTGCCTTTGGCAGGCTCTTACTTCAGTTGTTCCTAGAAAAAAATGGGGCAGGGTGAGGGGGAGAACTGAGTCCAGTATACAAAATCTGTAGGAGCCAATACTTTATAATTAAAGAGAAATAACCAGTGCTTGGTAACATGTTCCACTTGTCAGCAAGGCAAAATATTTTTTTCCAAATGCCTAAAAGTCTTTCAAAAACCTAATTGGATTGTGATGTTAAAAGGGACAATCAAAGAGAACCTGGCTATAGACCTTATAAGCTTTATTTGTCTCACATGAGAAGTGCACATAATCCCTTGCCTGAGTTTCTAGTCAGCACAGTAGATTTTCCTATTCAGCTAGTCAATTAGCTATGAAAAAAATAAAAATTAGTAAAAGAAATCGAATTTTATTTAAAAACGTTTTCCCAGGATTCATTGGCTTTAAAAAATGTTCAAATGAAAGGGCATAATTTCAGAAAATTTTGCCTTTTTAATTTCTACGCCCTCTTCCAAGGTCAAGTGATGACATGTTATTATCAAGCTGTTGATGCACATAGCATGTTAGTTCTGCATCTGGAAATACTTTATGTGGAGAAAATCACTTTTTTTTTTTTTTTTTAAGGAAATCTCAAGATAGCAGAAAAATATTTTTCCTTCAGGAAATACAGCCATTTGTTCGTTACCAGGCAAACAGGACTCCCCTTCCTCTGGGCCCTCTGCCAGAGTTATTTACACACAGGCTTGTTCAAGCTAACCACCTTGGCTTCATGCTCCTTCACACCATTTGACACCGTATGAGATTGGAGCTGTTGTGGATAAAGAAGTGCTTCACTGTGACTCCTTTGTGTTCTGTGGAGGAGTCATGGGCACACTCCCCCATGAGGAAAGACTACCCTTGTTTACCTAGGAGAGTAGACAAACAAGATACAGCAGCCTGGATTCAAGAAACACATAGGAAGAGGTATTGAGAGGGTGAACTGGCAGTGTCTTTTTCTCTTTTCTCATACAATAAGATGGCAAGCAACAGGAAAGCAATATGTACAAATGAGAAAGTGGAATGCTGTGGCTGGAAATACATTTTATGGTATTAAATGATTAAATGATATGGGAAACTCATAGCTGCTAGTTATCTCTGAGAAAAACTTGAGATGGTCAGTAGAAGGTAGGTATCTCTTAAAACAAAAAAAAAAAAAAATCAGTTACCTGAATCAGTACTGCTCTTCAAATGGATTTTGTGATGTATTTGACATCCAAAGTAAAGTCAGAGGCAAATACAGCCCTTTTAGTACTCTTGCCGACTCTTCTGATCCATCTCAGTATCCTTTCTCACCCTCTTTGCTGGCCCCAGAGCCACTGGGTGTGCCCTCTCAGGCTCTCCATGTGTCCCTGAGAGGGACTGGTGGCCGGGACCCTCACCCTCACAGGCTGCTCATCGCCCAGCACCCAGCTCAGGTCTCTTCTCTCTCTAACGATGGGAGAAAGAGCAGGTCTTCCAAAGAGGAGAACAGAAGAGGGAGTATACCCACCTTTTCCAGCATTGGAAGGCCAGGGCTGGAAATACTCAGGGCTCTGAGTATCTTGCATATTTTTCTACTAAGCACAAAGAGCACTGAATGTAATGAGGACATTAGAAAAGGCAGTGGTATGAGCAAGGGCAGCAAGAGACATTGCAATCCAAGCAGTCAGATAAATGAGAGAACGAACATGGGAGGAAGATCCTGTATAAATAAGGACAATGTGTTTTAACCATCATTGATAGGAAACTACCAGTAATTGTTTATTTATGAGGAAAGTCATTCACGGGCAGTTTCCCATAGATTTTCTAACTTAATCAAACCTTAAGAAAGAGGATCTGAACAGCAAAATAACACCACTAATTTTGTTTTGCACTCCTACCCTCTGAGACTTTCAGAAAATTAGATACATTTGGTCCATTTTGCTTTACACTCCTCACAGTGAAATCAATAGATAGGTATCAATGCCTTATGTAAAGGAATTGTCTCTTTTGCTGCAGTTCTATCTGTAGCAACTTTGTGAAGAATAGTAATGAGCTTGTGGGTACAGGTTTGGGGACCAAGTAATTTTTTCGTAATAAAGGATGAATTCCTTTAAAATCACTAGCTATTTTAGGAATGGTTGTTTAACATTTCAATTCAACTGCACTATTACAGAAAAATTATGTAATGCTTTCTATTATCTACTTTGAGAGCAGCAGTTTACAAAACTGATGGATTCTGTGTTTTCTGAGATCAAACCAAATTTCAGAATAATTTATAGCATTTAATAATCTGTGAACATCTTTGCTGAATATTATCATTGTATGTTGTGTTTGCTGTGAGCTGCAGCTGTGATGGCCAAGGTGCTTTCCAAGCAACAAGAATCTTTTTTGATGAATCTGCAAAATCTATATTTAAATAACAGCTGTAAATCTTACATCTGAGAGCTCCCTTAGTTGTTTTTTATGTTAGAATGATAGTTTTATTAAATGTTGGGTGTAAAAAAAAACTAGAGGGAAATGATAGGATGGTATGATGCAAGGACATCATTACTAAGTTATGTTGTTGCCACAAGTAGGTGAGAGAAAGTGAATCAGATGTCTGATGCTTCTCTGTGGAGTCACTGGCAGGAGTTTGGGAGGAAAACTACCGTGGCGTCCCAGCTGCAGTCCCCCTGTGGGACAGTGCTCCTGCCTCATGCTCCCCGTGGGAGGGGAATGGGGCATCGGTCAGGGATGAAGGTCAGTCTGTACTCAGTTACACCCACTCCCCTACAACTGTGCACAAAGGGGGAGAGGGCTGAAGGAACTTTGTGAAGATCTCCTTGCCTCTTTGGCTGGGGAGGAAGCAAGCTAAGGACCCTTGCAGCTGCAGGTTGTGCAGCTTGTCAAAACCTGCTCTGGGGCTTGAGCCAAACACATTTTGTACAACATTGAGGGTCTCTGAGCACAGGTATAACTTCAATCTCTCTCCTGGGAACACAAAAGTGCCGAAGAGTTGTAGCTCCAGCACATACCCCGTACAGCCACTGTGAAGGAAATGGCTGTGGCTCAGATGGTGCAATACTAGGAGAATGTGGGAAAGCACACACAGTATAGCTTCTTGAGGTAACCAATGTAATTGGAGAAAGACCTTTATTTTGAAAGGCATTACAGAGAAACATTTTTTTACTTTGCTTTGAGACTGACTGTAAATAAGCTCCTATTTTGAACACTGAACCTTGTTGCAGTACCTTCTGTGGGCAGGTCTCTGTGACAGTAAAAATGAACTTCAGAAGTCTCGCAAGAGGGAGAAGAGAGAACAACAACGCTGGGCATACACAAAGAAGTCAAAGGTGCTGGTCAGGCGTCTGCAGCCTCCCAGAGGGGGAGATACTGGCAGCCATCATTGGGGGGCAGAGATAAATGCTGTAAATGTTGTAGAAAACAGAAGGATGGGAAAACTTCAATTTGAAACAAATCCTAAGCTCTCCCATTTCCCATTGACTTATTCTGACATGACATCAAATAAGGATCACAAGCCCAAAGTCAATATGTTTGCTCAGACAGAATAATTCCAGTCAAACAATACTTGGTGTCACGAATGACAGTATCACTTACACTTACAAAAACAGGAAAACAAAGACAGACATGCTCATGGACCTAACAAGGAGAAAAACCCTCTTTGTTCAGCCCTCTTAGTATTGAACATGCTTGTAGGAGCAAGTCTTTTTTTTTTTTTTTTTTTTGGTAAGAGAAGTCATAATTTATCATGAAATTACATGACCTTATGCCAATATAACTTGAGGGAAACCCCAAGAAATCCCAAGACTCTCCTGCACCTTCTGGATTGAGCAAAATAAAGCACTAGGAACCTGACTCAGAGATCACCAAAATTAACAGGGGCCAAGGACCACAGTAGCATGAGAAGATTTTTATTAATATATTCTATGCCCTTCTATGTCCCTGTATTGTCAGCTCTGAGCACTGAATTGTTATTAGTCTCTAAAAGATGCAGGAAGAACTTAAAATTCTTAGCCACTAAAATTAGGAAACAATGGTTTTATTTACCCTGGCATCTGCCATAAGAGCCACTGCTTTCAGAATTTATGTATAAACTTTTTCCCTTTTCATACATGAGGCTGATTTTTTTTTTCTCGATTTCAGTCAAAAGAATAATCCCAGATGCCAGTATGACTTTCGATGTCACCGTGACAGTGCTGAGAACTGGTATCACTTCGAATCAATTTCCAGTAGCCTGTAAACGCGACTGAATGGATTCCCCAAAAGAAAATTTGCTCTGAGAAGTAAGTGAAGACCTGCTGTCAAAAACCCAGCAGGCGCCGGTGCCACTGCAAAGCCAAAGCAGGCGAGGCCAGGCAAAGGACCCCTGCGCTGCCGGAGCGGCCGGGAGAGGGAATCAGCCGGTTGAGCTTCACTCTCCGAGCAGCGGTGGCAAGTCTCAGGAATACAAACGCTGTTCCCAGGAATCGGGCTCAGGCTTAACTAATTCAAAGATAGCGTGAGCGGCAGGACCCGGGCCGTGTGTCGGTGCGGTGCCAGAGCCGACTCCTGCTTCGGCGAAGATTCCGAAACCCCGTGGTGGGTTCCCGACCACAGCGGAAGGGCGGTGGGATGTCTCAAGGAAGCACGAGCACCGCCTCGCCCGGCCGGGAGGGTATTCCCCCTGCAGCGCCTCCCTGCCCCGGGGCCGGGGGCTGCTGCGGGAGAGCGGCCCCGCCGCCGGCCCCGACCCGGCCGGACCCCGCCCCGGGCGCTGCGGGCCCCCATTGGCCGCGGGCGTGAGCGGCGGCGTGAGGGGGGATGCGAGCCCCGTTGCCCGGCGTGGCGACCGCCCGTGTCCCCTGCCCGCCCTCCCGGTGGCGCGGGCCGCTCCGGCGGCCGGCGCTTCGCTCCGCTCGGCCGCGGCGTTGGCGGCGAGCGGGTGTTGCAATAAATGCGTATGTCTGCGGCACAGCCCGGGGCGGCGCGGCGGGCTCCCTGCCCTCCGGGGCGGCGACGAACCCCGCCGGGTCGGGCTGATACGCACCCCCTCCGCCGGGGCCACGTGCTGAGGAGTGAGCGAGGGTCAGGGGGGTCCCCGCCCGGGGGACACCCGGGTTCGGCCGTGAAGCCGGGGTCGGCGGCCGGCACGGGGAGCCCCGGCGGTGTATTGTTCTCCCTGACAGATAACGTGATCTCGGCCAGGCGAGAGCGAGGGGGCGGAGGGGCCGGGAGAGAGAGAAAGGAAGCGGAGGGAGGGGAGGGGGCAGGAGGATCCCGCGTCCTCGGAGGAAATTCTCAGGCCGGGAGGACGCGCGGCTTGCGCACGGCAAGCCGGGACTGGCTCTCCTGGGAGTTCCCTCGGCGGGGAGGGGGAGGGGAGAGGCGATCTCCACCGGCGGGGAGAGGCCGCGGCTTCGCCCTGCGAGGCCCTGCCTCCTCGGTGCGCGCCCTCCCCGCCGCGGGGCTCCCGCGGCTCCCGCCCCGCACAGCTCCCAGGGCGGGCAGCGCCCAGCACCGCGCCCGGGAGCGCTCCCGCCGCCGCGCGGGGGGACCCGGTGACGTCACGGGCGGCGCGCTCCCCGCGCTCGCTCCGCGCTCGCCGCCCTGTAACTTCTGTTCTGGGAAGTGGTGCCAGGAATAGCCCGGCGGAGCCGCCTGCAGCGCGGAGCGCTCCCTCCCGCCGCGGCCAGGGCGGGCTGCGGTTCCCGGGCCTCCGCCTCTCCCCCGTGCAACACCAGCCCCTCCGCCACTGTCAGGGAGATGGTGATGAGCCTTTCCAAAAAGAGGGAGAGGAATGACCTGCCTTAAGATAAACGCGTGAAGCGGGCGCCCCTTGGCCGCTGGAATATCTCTGTCTGTCTTTATATATAAAGAAGCACCGCGAGCCGCCTCACTCCGGGCGAGCCCTTAGCAAAGGAGCAACACGAGCGCCCGGCGGGATCAGCAGCAGCAGCAACAACAACAACAACAACAAGGGCACCGGGAGGGTTTCCCTCCTTCCTCCTCGGTGATTTCCCAGGTGAGCAGCACCGGCTGCTGCGGGCAGCCCCCTCCTCCCTGCCCGCCGCTCGTCCCCTGTCACCGACACCAGCTGACAGCCGCGCCGGGGCGGCGGGGCTCGGGTGCGGGGCGCCGCGGGGCTGGGGTCGGGCCGCGGTAGGCAGCGCGCTCAGCGGAGCGGGGGGTCTGAGGCCGGCGCTCCGAGTGCCGCCCGGGGCTGCGGGGGTAAATGGAGGGCAAGGCGGCGGGAGGGCGCCAGCGGGGGAAGCCGGTGGGGCTGTAAAACCGCCGGACCGGTAAGTCACCTCTGTGGAGGCGGCTCCGGGCGCTGGCAGGCACCGGCACCGTCCCCGGGGCACCACGGCCGGCGGCCCTTCCCGCTGAGCCGACGCAGGAGGGGGACACGGCGGGGACAGGCCTTTGTCGGTGACACGCCGTTAGGAAATGTGGGGAATACCCGGCTTGTAAGTGTATGCAGATGAGGAGAAGGCTGCCTTGCGTAATCCCCTCCTGCGGCGGGGAATGGGCATGGTCACCGCCGGGGAGAGGCGCCCGCGGGGGGGCCGACCCGACGGGGCTCTCATCGCGGCCTCCGGCGCCCCGGGAGCGGATGGGGGGGGCACCAAGGCGGGGGGGCACCCGGGGCCACCCGGCGCGGCGGAGGGGAGGGCGCTGGAGGTAGCCGAGGGAGGGTGGAGATGTGCCCCGGCTGCCAGCGCGTCTCCGCGGGGGTGCCGGACACGGGGGAAGTACGTGTGTGTGCGGGGACACCCTGCACCGCGCCGGGGTGCGTGTGCGAGAGTGCGTGTGCGCGCTGCGCCGCGGTGACTGTTCCCTGAAGTGGGTGGGACGTTGGCCCGTTCCGGGAATGTTCCATGACGTGTAAACGCCACAGGAAGGGGGTTAACGAGGGGCTCGGCCGGGGCCGCCGCCGGGTCCCTCCCTTTCTCCCTCCCCCTGTCCCCCCGCCCGCCGGCGGGGCTGCCTCGGGGGCCGGCGGGGGCACGATCCCTTATGTAATGCGGGGTACGTGTGCGGCCGGCGGGGATTATGTAAGCGGCACGTCCGCGCCTGTCGCATAGGATATCGCATAGGATACACCACCGCACGCCGGCTCCTCGCCGGGAGGCGGGCAGGGGCGGCGAGCTGTCCCGCCGCGTCCCCGCCGTGTCCCCGCCGTCGGGGTCAAGCGGAGCGGGGGAGGCGGGGGAAAGCCCCGGGTTATCCCGGGTCATGCCCCGCAGCCCGCCCCGACCTTCCTGCCGGGGCTGGCGCGCCGCACGGCCTTCCCCTCGTGAGAGGGAGCCCGAGGCGGAGGGGACGGAGGGTGGTGATGTCCGGACTCCAGGTGCCGGGTGTTCCCGAGAAGTCCGGCCCGCGGGTGGGGAAGCCGGCGGGAGGCCCCGGGGTCCCGGCCGGCCGCCGGCCAGCACGTCTTGTCTCCGTGGGCAGGCGGCCGCGGCTCGCCCCGGGACAGCGATAAACCTCCGTAGAGCTTAATTTCCCGGAAAAGGGTTAAAGGGTTCTGTTTTTCTTATTAGTTGGCACTAATGGTCAAACTTTTTTTTTTTTTTTTTTGAGTTTGGGTTGTTTTTTTTTTTTAATGGTAGTTGCAGAAATGAAACTTCTGCTGAAACACTCAAGAATCGGAGTTTTTTAGGCAGTAATTCTTAAATAATAAATAATTGCTAAACTTTTTTTTTCTTTTTAAACTAAAGTAATCGAAATACTAATGAGTTTCAGCTTAAATATTTAGCTAAATAGATTCCCTTGTCTCATTTTAAAGTGAAGCATACTTTAGTATTAAACTTGTCTGGGTTTGTACATTATTAAATAATAGAGGGGGCACTAAACATTTTATGCTGACTTAGTCAAGGGTGTCACTTTTTTTTTTTTTTCTTCTAATGAATTTATTCTGAGAATTATTACGAAAGAAGTAAACAAAGTGGTCAGGGTGGCAAAAGAGAAGCATTGCTGGCTAGGTCTGTGTTTCTGTGCTTCCTGGAGCTGCGGGTGCAGGCGTGTGTTCGTGCGGCTCCCAGCGCAAGGGGGCTCCGGTCATCATCATCAGGAGTTCTGGGGACACCGGGTAGTTAGGGTAATTACTTGATTAGAGGAACTACTGGTCTAACGAGGTACAAATTCAGTGGGCCCAGTTTTAAATTCCGTTGTTGTTGTGGATTACCACTGACTACCGGAGGAATTTGATCCTAAGGTTATCAGGACACGGTGTGGAATCTTTAATATTTTGATAATGAAGATGATATACAGACATGCTAAAAAAGTGCATCTGTTTTTCAAAGATAGGAGAGTGTCTGCCTGTTAGATTTGCAGCACGTGGACATATTTAGATAGATGCAGTGTAACCTAGAGGTTATATTTATTTACACTTAGATGTTAGATCTTTCCCGATCCTTCCACTCAGGAGATGTTTCTGAAACTTCAGGTATGGATTGTCTGAAACTTTCTTCATTACTTTTTGCTTTTTCTCATTTCTCAAAAAAAAAAAAAAAAAAAAAAAAAAAGTGTTGTAGAGTAGGCTGAGAGTGTTTGTTCATGTGAGTTTTCTGAAGTTACTACTATCATCTGCAAATGTATTTAAGATACTGTGGTTTTCAGCTGTGCAAAGGCAGCAATGATACGGTACGAAGTCATTGTGTCATTACTTTTGTTGATTGAACAGTCTGCATTTTTAATGTTTTGTAGTCTGTGGTGTTGATGTTATTTTGCAATGGCTGTTGGGTGTAGCAGTTCTATACATCCTGACTGACGTGATTTCTTAAAACCTCGCTGCTATGGGTTAGAATAGAATCGAGCAGCACTTGTCCCAAAGCACAAATGTAGAGGACTTTTAATTGTGTATCTAAGTCCAATTGTGTGGCAACAGTGCAGAATGCTTCTTTATAAAGGCAGATTATTAGATTCTCAAGTGACTAGATTGCCTCATATGTGAGATCTGTTTACAAACCTTCTTGTTACTATGAAGACAAAACAGAGAGCCATATGCATTCATGTGGTCCTTGCTGAATAATGGTACATGTGTCTACTTGAGTGTTTGGCAGTATATCATGTTTAGTTTATGTGGTGGCACCCTACAAGGCTATTCTTTTTTGACTTTTAACTATTTCTAATACCACTGGCTGTACTCAGCTGTGTGAGCAAATTTATGACCCTCGTCTGCATGTTTGTAATGAAGCTGGATGTTTTTAAAGCAGTACATTTATTGTTAAGCATTTTGCCAAACTTCTTTGCTTATTCATTTATTTAGGTGCTTTTTAAAAAGAGAATCAAGGCAAAATGGATTAAAACAGAAGTGAAAGTATCGAGTACCATTTTATATGTCCCTCTGCTCATCATTTTTGGTCAACAGCAGGGGCAGTTACTGCTTTTGTAATTTAACCATATTGGTTAAGGTAGTGGGAATATAGGAGCTGTGTGCCTGGCAGAAGTGTTTTACTTAGTGAAGTACTGTGATACTTACCTATCAAAGAGAAAAATGCCTGCTATTTAAGAATATTCCTGTATACAAGTCATTCTAATGGATAAGTCACAGTAATGTGACTAGGATTATGAAATATGGCTTGCCATCTTTCCAATTTGAGTGTGGTGGGGTTTATAATAAGCTGTGGTTGGTTATATTGATAGTTATATATCCAGCTCTGTAAGAACAGCTTTGCAAGTACTACTTGCTTGTAGTTGATTCTGCCTAAGAATTGCAGGTGAATGGCCAGAGCTGAGTACTGACTTCCTCTGTCTTAGGTCCCATCATGAATCAGGTCCACGAAAAGTTGGTTCTTCATGTCAGTGGTCTTCACACAGGGTAAAGAGAAAATGTTTTATCCATTTTACCTCAGACTGTCAGTATGTGGTTTTAAATTATTGGTCCTTCAAGCAGGAGGAATGCATAATTATTATTATTCTTACGGGTTAAAGGCTTCAGGAAGAGTTAATTGTTAATACTTTTGGGAGTTGAACAGGAGTGCTGAGTGCAGAGGCTGCATACCTTTGTTATTTGAAAAAGGTCCGATAAGTTACAAGGAAACTGCTTTAAAAATTCTTTTTTTTTAAAGAGGCAGGTTATTTTTTCTGAAGATTTCTTAAACAGCATCTCTGAAGTAGTATGCTGCAGATTAAATGTTTTTGAAGTTATTTGGCTTTCTACTGTAGTTTAACCATTTGTTTGTTGGAGGTTTTTTTGTTTGGTCGGGTGTTTTGATTTTTTGTTTTTTGTTTTTTTCCCCCTTCAATAGAATATCTAGCAGTTGCTAAAATATGAAGTAACAGCAAAGGGAAGTATAAGCTAGATGGAAAACGGAGAACAGTATTTTTTCACATATTCAGTCAGTAATTTGGGATGCTACATTTAAATAAAGTCGCACAGAATTATGATAGAACAATGAAAGTTTCAAGCTGGCTGTGCCATTCTGATAGGAAATAGCAGCTTTTTACAGCTGTGTTTCTCTTTTGGGTGCTTAAAAATTTTTATAAGACTTTGCAACAACTCCTCTATTTCAGCAGGAAATATTAAAAAGCAGTTCGTTGCGGCCATATTTTTCATTCTCAAGTGAAATTAGAACTTGTGAAAATGCTGGTCTGACAGCCTGAGAGAAAAAAATCCACTGTAAATAGAAATATTAGAAGTTTTTCCATGACAGCCAAGCCCCTGTTTAGACTTTAAAAATCATTAGTGAAATTAAAGAATATGTTAACTTCTGGAAACATCTGTGGTTTTTAGGTTTTTTTTTCTTTTTACTGAAATAGCAAGTGGGAGGTACCATGGACATTTTATTTCACCGTTCTGCTTTGTTCATAGATTTAACAATTGGCTTTACCCTCCCTACTCATTTGTAGTAGGTTGTCCCCTGTAAGGTTTGTCCCTGAGAAACCTCTCTCGGAAAGCTACGAGCATGGAAAAGGTGTGAGAGGATATAGGTGGGGGAACAGTCTTACACAGTGTTTCAAAATCCCCCATGTAGAATAAGACATTAAGGTACCGTATGCAATTTTGTCTGTCAGGAATCTCTTGCCATTTTTTATTGTCTTGTGATTAAATTCTTGCCATCATTGATATGGTCTAAACCTAAGAGCTTCTTTTTGCTCTGAGGAAGTATTGTGGATTTTGGGTGCTTGTTTCCATTTGTCTTTCAGGCACACTCTGTACGTCTGCAAAATGGTCATGCTGTTCTCTGTATGCCAGGGTTAGCAGCAATGGAGTGTGGACCACACTGGTTTTGGTCACAGTATTGCTTATGTTTCCCTATTTCCTTGCTCTGCCCTGGATGTGTCTCTTTTACTGTTCTTTAAACCTGGATATCGCCTTTTACTTGAATAAGCAAAAACCTGTGCATGCTTTTTTTCCTCCTTCACTTTCTCTGGATGGGAGTCTCAATGCGTACCTACACAGAAATGAACCACTTTGAGTGGTTTTCTTAAAGTAATACAGTGCACAATTATGGACTTTATTATCTGATGTAAATTCCCCTGGTACATGGTCATACTGATATGACCAGTTTGTATAGTGATAATATCCCTTTTTTTCTGAGTTTGTTTATGCACATTCTATCGCTGTCAGTGTAAACTTGGTCTCAGCAGAAAAGTTCTTTCTAAATATGACATGGAAACCACAAGTGATGTAATAATGTAGTAAGTAATGAGTTTATGGCCACTTCACGTACACATGGATTTGTTTTGCTGCACCTCAATTTGTGTTTTACAGAAAGTTATTTTCTTGTTTTGTTTTGTTTTGTTTTTCCATCCTATTAGTTGATAGTTCTGCCCCAATACACTCACAGAGTCTGAAAAATGCCACTCATGTACAAGAAATTTGATCCTGCACACCCAACAGAGAATAGTAAAGAATACATCTGTTCCTAAACGTGTTTAATTGCAACTTAAGTAAGTCGTAATAAACTGCTGCAGCTCTGGCGAAAATCTTTGATTTATGTAAGTTGCAAAAAAGGTGGGGGAGAAAGGATGTACAGTATTTTTTGAAAGGCGTGCCTTAAGCTGTTGTGTCATACGGGAGAAATTCAAGGTTTGACTGCTACAGAAAGTTTCTTTTTCAAGTAGTAGTTTATTGGAAATTTCATACAAAGAAAAGCAGTTAAGTAATTTGCATGTATAGTTCAGTTTAATAGAAAAGTGAAAACTAGAGGAGCGAAAATTGAAATTACAGTGTCAGGTGACATTTTAAAGAGTTTGACCCTCTTCATAAGAAAATACTCATAAAAAATGAAGCAGAAAAATTCCAAGTTGTTTTCTGTAATTTATGGTGAAGTTTAGATTTTTGTGGCTACAGAGAATAGTATTCCTAAAGAAATGTAAAAAGCTGAAAGAAAATTCTAACTGCAAAGTGTAAGATATGATATAAAGTCAGAGAATTTTGTTGAAATGATATTATTTATTGAGCAGTTTTTCCATAGAGCAATATCTGATCTTAGGCAGAAAGGAGCTCTAAGTTTAAAAAATCTAATGGCACAGGATCGGGGTTATCAAAATTAATCTTATTAGACAGTGGGGCTTTCTTGCACGTTGGTGTGGGGGTTTTTTGTCATTTTTGTTTGTTTAAATAAGATAAACATCCCAGTCTCTATATTTATGTATCTTGTGTTTGTGGCTTGCATTAAAACAAAACATGTGTGGTGTTTCAAGAAAGAATAGTATGAAATAATAGCTGAGGTTACCCTTCCTTGACAACAAGATGTGACACTATTTATTTAGAGCAAAAACTATTTCTATTAGACCAAAGTCAATATTCAACAGAGACGTAAGTTGCTGGCATCTATTAGCAGTCTTCACAGGTCAGTGTAGTTCATTCTGAGTCTAGTCTGCTTACAAAAGTTATAGAGGTATATGGAGTTTTACGTTCCTTGTCTCTCAAAGACAGCTAAAATAAATAGTTCAGTTGGCTGAAAAATAATATCTTTACTTGCTCTTAACTGTTTTCTATTTTTATGAGGACCGGATGTGATTTCCTTTCTTTCTGCACAAGCATTAGCAATGAAAAAGAGATGCCCTAGAGTGTAGTGTAGGCCCATGGTTCACTGACACCTCTGCACACTGAAAGTATTCAACTGAGTCCTATGTGACACCTGTGGAACATTGATTCATTTTGAGAGTTGAATTTCTAAACTGTTTTGTTAATGTTTTAGAAGAGAAAATCGAGTACAATTCGTGGTCTTCCTGAACAATAGAGATGGGCAAATGTTGACTTTTCCCATTTAAAACCAGATATTTCTATGAATGTCGTTTCTGAAACTGCTTATGAAAAGCCTTTTAAGTGCATTTGTCTGAAGTAAAATAGTTCTTCAGTGAAAAAGGCATTTATCTTTGGCAGGGCATTCATAGACTCCTACAGCCAAATTCCCTGTCCTGTGTAAGTCAATAAAAGTTTCTACAGTTGGGTAAAAATAGGATTAAACTATCAACTACGAGACTATAAAGTTAGACATCTTGGTGCTGTCTTGGTATGATAATCTGTTTTGATCACCAGGTGAGGCTGTAATACTAGGCTCTTTGAGTAAAGAGATTTTGCTTTAAAATCTCTTCAAAGCTATGTGAATTTAATTTCTTCCAACATTCTTAGTAAATTTGTGTCAAATAAAACTTGCAGGCTCTTCCATTTTATGCTTGGTCCTGCAATATTAGAAAAATCCCTTTAAAAGTTGGTGAATATTTTCACAGAGCTGCTTGGCTAGAATATTTGATTTCTTAAGGTTTAAATAATGGATAAGCTACATGTATTTAATTTGTGAGGTACAGTTGAATTTTGATACAGGCTTAGCAAGATGTTACTGATACATCTGAAGAAATTTGTGGTAAGTGTAAGGGTAGGAGTCGTTTATAAAATATGTCTAGGATGAAATGATGTTAGTGAAATGCAGACTGACAGAAAGGTATTTGTTTTATAGCTAGAGTGATACCAAGTACTGCATTGCTACCTCTGCCCTTGGTTTTTATGGTGGAAAATTGGGATCAAGAGGACAGTGAAGTTGGTCCAGTAAGTTATCTGTCATGTTTGATATGTCATATATTTTTAATCTCTGATTTACCTAATTACTAATCAAGTACACAAGTTGTGCTCATCTTTGACCTAATTCACTGTAGTGAGTAATGTTAATTATTGGTGAAGAACTTCATAGTCAGCCATGCATTAGTAAAACTACTCAATGATTTGGAGTAATTAGTAGGGCAATTTTGAGTCAGCTATTTTTTCTAAACAAGTAAGATTGTAAATTGGAACTGATACACAGTAGTATGAGGGCACCTTTCTTTGGTCAGACAGGACTTTGGTCTGTGAAATGTGGAGAGGCAAAAGGATGACATACAATACCTTCATTTTCTCTGCTTTGTTTTTTAGCTCAGCTCATATAGTTCAGTGATTCTATTAAATTAATGATGTCTTCAAGGAAAAAAAAATTAACTGCTCTTTTATGAACAGGCTTGAAGGAGAGGTGAGAAAGTAATAGAGAAGGGAATGGAAACATATCAGGTCTTCAGATTTTTCTTTTGGATCAAGGATGAGATGCATTTACATGTCACCTTGGAAACGCTTGTTTTGCTTCTGGGTTGTACAGATTTCCTCATCCAAGGCTGATGAACCTGAACCCTCCATGATGGGAGGCTGGACTGGACACATTCACTTGGAAAAGATGAGAATACAGGAAGAACCTCTGCTTTAGTTTTGGTCTACGCCCTCTGTGTGATGCTTTATAGTGGTGGGTCTGGGGTATTTATTCATTCTTCTGTAGGAACAGTGAAGTAGCTTGCAGTAGATGTACCCTGACTTTCCTCCCCTTGCTCCCCAGATCACCTGTGCATGGCAGGAAGGAGAAAGACACATGGGATGATGGAGTTCCTTTATGCACACCTCTCTAAAACTTCAGTGCAGCATATTTTCTACAAATGGAATGAATATGAGAGAAATCTTTTAATTGTTTTTCTCCTCCTCACTCACAACCTTATTAATTATAGAAGAAAACAGGGTTGTTAAATCCACAATTTTGGATGTATGCTGGTTGAGAATGAGGCTTAGAGGAGAAGATCAATAAGATGGGGAGGGAAGGTTTGAATGTGACTGACAGTGGATTATAATTGCCTACAGGAAGTTATTTTTATCAGATCAAGTGTCCCTCTAAGCTACATAATTTTAGTAATACTGTCTTTAGAATCCCTGCCCAGTCTTAAGTCATACAAACATTTGTCAATGAGTAACTAAGATCCTATGGAAGGCGCATTCAAGGATATAGTGGTAACATCCTGTAACTTCCAACTTTGGCATCTCCACAGATAGCTTGCACACAGAATATGATGCTTCTTATCTTGCTTGAAGGTATTTATTTTTACATTTGCTTATGCATGGTTTTAATTTAATTTATTTACAGTATCATTTGATCCCAGTCAGTAGTTTGACCCACCTAAGTAGCAAGCAGAGCAATAAATGAAACTAATTTTGAGTCTCTCTTTCTCAGTCAAGTGGGTTGTCTGGTGAGCCAAAAGTGTAATAAATACGTTTGGTAGCTGTTTACAGATTCACACACTAGAAGAGAGCTGTTTTTCAGTTTCCTTGTGTAATTCAGACAGTGTCACATGCAGGTGATGGGATTACACTTGTCTTTTTATCTCAGACAAAAATGCGTTTTTTTGGCTCCTACTCTGGTGCTTTCCCATAAAAATGAACATATTACAGCAGAAAATGGAGGGGGTTTGTCACATTGTGTGAAGAAATATTTGAGAATGCATGTCTAAGTATATACATCTAGACTTATGTACGTATATGTTATTGTAGCTTTTTGCTTTTACCTCTAGTCATGTTCTGTCTCCTTTGTAGTACAATATATCTGGAATAATTTCATGATTGGAAGTCTGGCTTGTTTGGCACTGGAGGAGGATTTGTCCTGGATTCCATGTAGGTTCAACTTCTGCTATTGGTTAACTATCAAAGAAAGTATTTTAAATAAATAAATTTCTTTGAACTACGTATGTTTGATGGTTAGCATTTATTTCACACATATCTATATAGATGCACACAGCCACATTTTGTTGAAAAGGTAGAAAATCTTATTAATTAAAAATCTTATTAGTTAGCTGTGGTATCACTTTGGTGAGTATGTATCAGAGTCTGCCCAGGGTATCTTTCTAAAATGTTATCTACTGTTCCTGGTGCTCTGCTGCTAGGAGGATGCAGCAGGATCAGTGGGCATGGCCCCATTTGACTTGACTGAGCCAAGGTCATGTCTTGGTGGACCATAAAGATATTTGCCTTTAAGCTGAAGCCCTTTGAATTCCTTTTACATCCTTGTGTTTCTGAAGGACAGAGTCACATCACCTTCAGTCTGCTCAGAGGGTGAAAGGGTCATTCCTTGGGGCCTATCATTGATGGTGCCTGACATTTACCTTGTGCCTGGTGCTCACGGAGCCTTTCTCCTCTGGTGGGATGCCCACCTCCATGCTACGGCTGAACTATTGGTGGGGAAGTGACCAGAAAGTCAATCCATGAGCGCAGACTACCTGTGCAAATAGATGGTAGAAGTCAGAGCTATCATAAAAAGCACTTGCATCGTACCAGTGTGGATCTTGTTGCTGGACCTTCACTTTCTCTGGAGCCAACACAAAACCATCTTGCTCTCATCTCACAGTTTTCTGATCAGTGCCCCATGTCTGAGAAGATGACACCAAACTGTGCCCAGCACAGCCTGTGACACCATGTGAACTGCCTCATCTGTCATGAATATAATGAAAATTCTGTCATTTTGGATTGTGTCCTGACCAATAAAAGTGCAGAATGGGAAGTTGTTACTGATTTTGATTTTTTTTTTTTCATGAGGCCAGGATTTTGCCATCGGCTCTAGATAGGACTTGTACTGCTGAAGTAGTGCTCCTTGTGACTGTCTCAGCCTATAAATGGAAACCTTTGGCATGCAAGGTTTGCTTTCCATTGAATAAAGTGACGCTAGGTGAGAACATTGGAAAAACTGTCTACACGGAAACAGCCTTTGGATACTTCAGGCAGAGAAGACCTACAACAAAAGGCAGTCTCAACAGAAATGATCTTTACATTGCCAGATGGTATAAGGTCTTTTAGAAAAAAAAAGATACATTATGTACCCCAAGGTGCTTTCATTGCAATCTGAATATAAAGTACATGAAGATTTAGGTGAAAGTGTTACAACTGACTGGCTTAGAGCTGGTATTTTAAGGTTTGGTGGGGTTTTTTTTGTTATAATTTGTTGTCATAACCCAGCTGGAAAAAAATTGCTAGGAGCCAGGGCTGTATCTTACTTGGCCTTTGTGCTTCTCTCCCCAGTGAAATCCCATTAACTGGTTTTGGAATTATTAAGATGTGAGAAACTTGCATTTAATTTCATTTGTGTATGATGTCCTTTTTTATTTTTATTTTTTTAAATGAGGTCTGACGCCTGCTTGTTTCAAGTGGCATAATTTCAAAGGTTTTTTGGGTTGTTTTTGTCTGTTTCTGGTATGGTTCAGCATAAAAAGAAAGATAAAACAATATATGTAAAAGGTTTGCATGGTTCTAGTGTGATGTTTCATTCTGGTGTACTCTACCTGTCCTATGTATCTGCTTCTCCATCTGTAGCCCAGTAGCAGCAAACTGAATTAGATTATCCCTGGTAATGAAGTTTTTCTTTGCACTTCCACATTTTTGGATATAATGTAAAATAAAATCTAGCACCTCATCTGCTGGGTGGATTAGAGGGGAGATTTTTTTTTTAAACAGTACAAACAAAATAAAAAAGGAAGAGGAAAAAGCCTAGTTGAATGAAAGCTTATGACATGATTCTAGAATGCATAACCCTGGGCCAAAAGGGCCAGTTATTGGAGTAGTTCTTGAGTAACCTAATTGTTTGATAAGGATCCTTGCCTGTTTAAGTTGTTGGTTGTTGGAAATATTCCATTTCTAAATTTGTGCCTTCTTGCATACCCTAAGGTATGTGTACAACCCATTGTAATTGCACAGTTTATTATTTTATTAATGAGAGCTGTGATAATGCGTTGGCTCATGAATTCCCTCCAGTCCAGGTACGGTCTCCTAATTGCCCAGGGTTCTGCGATTCCATCATTTGTTCTGGGGGCGGTGACAGGGAACACAAGCAAATTCTCTATAAGCATGGTTTACAAGACTCAGACCTTGCCCTAAAGCCTGTGTTTGGCGTGATAATGCAACCAAAGTCTGGAAAGGCTGGATACCTTTTTTTAACACACACATAATGAATAACTACAAGCGGCAGAGGAAATTCTTACTACTAATCCTGAGTACCTGAGACTTTGCCAGCTGAATGGAGAAGGCTGCACACCTTACTTGGACTTCTTAACCATAACAGAGCACCCCTTAGCACTTCTTTGATCTGGGTCTCTCCTGCGTGCCTCTTTGCCCAAGTGACTGGAAGACACTCACTTCATTTGCTGTAAGGCACACAACAATGAGCAAGCATCTGGCATGCAACAGCAGCTCCTGCTTTTCGTGTGCCTCGGGGGCAGCAGGCATGCTAGGGTGCCTGTTCCCATGTTCTGGAAACTATTTCTGTTTGCTGATCCTAGATCCACGGGACAAGAGAAGGGAGCAGCAGCAGTGGAGGTGTGGTCTGTGGAGTAGTCGGGGAAATCCAGTGTACTGTGTCCGTAACTCTGGAGACAAGACTTTCCCGTAAAAACCCATGGCGAAACACCACATCCTCAAACAAGTAGTGCTTGCTCTGCAGCGCGGCCCAGCTTTCCTGGTGTGCTGTAAACCTCTGACCCTGGGTTTGCAGCATTTGGGGAGCTCTCTGAGGACCTTGTGGCAGCTTGGGTAACCCCAGCCCACAGCAAGAGGGGATGGCCATTCCCCTGAGCGTATCACAGGCTGCCTCCTTACTGTGGTGGCTGGTACAGTTTTCCGCAGCTTTGAAACTGCTCATTACAGAACTTGGCTCTTCTACAAGGGCTTTTCATAGCTGTAGCCCCTGTGGCTTGAAGGCAGCATGCTTTTCTGGAGGAACAGATGGTATATCGCGTAGAAAGTTACGGTATTTTTGTATCACCAGTTTGTATTTATTTATGTCGCTCTTCATCGTCCTCTCTTTTTTTTAAGGTGTGCATATAGGCCAAGTGCAGAACTTGGAATCGGTACTGGATTTGCCTTGGATATATTCAGCTTTACATTTGTGTATGTGTGCAGTATTTTACACTGAGTAGGGTGTGCTCTGAAGTTTTAGGGAACAGAGTTTCATCTTTTGGGTTGAAATTAGTTCAAAACACTGCAATGGGGAAAAAAAGCATTTTCCCCTTAGAATTAAGGTCTTTAAAAGAAAAAGTCAATATCTTCTTAAACAAGCTTTGTGCTCATTGAAGTACAGTTTAGTTTTTAAGTCAGTAGTTGTGTTTTCTGTATCTAATCTTTGTTTTTTTTAATTGATATCATCTGGTCAATTTGAGTGAAAATGATATTCCCATGAGAAAAATATTTATTCTAAATATTACTGTTGCCTAGGATCTTGTTGAATTCATGGGATACAGAAGCAGTCAAGTTGATTTAATATTTTTAACATTTTTAAAATGTTTTCTCTTTGTTTCCATGAAAGCAGTTTAAATAAGTATTTTAGCAATTGCTTTTAGTTTCTGGAAATTAGATTACTTATTGTTGAAAACTTCAGGTTCTTAAACATGGGTTTCAGATCTGCTTTGTCTTGATTAGACATTTGAAATAAAATATAAATACTTGAAGCCACTAAATAAGGGCTTGCCTTTTGCCCCACTAAGCTTCCAGGACTTAATGTATTTTGCCCAAAGAATCTCGATAGGCCATTGCTTATAAAAGATAGGTACAATCACAGGGTTTTGTTACAATTTAGCCAAATCACTTAATATATAAACTTCTAATGCTAGTATCTATATAATTACATATTTAGATGTCTATATATTATTTTGTATCTGTACACTCACATGTGCACAAGCGTGTATGTAAATATGTATAAACATACCACAGACACAAGTACACTCCTACACTATGTCTCTACAGACACACACATCTGCACTACATGGGATCATCCCATTTCACGTTTAATGTTTTCATCCTAAACCCAATCCTTACCATATAATTGGAATGTTCCTCTTGGCAATGTAGCATTTTCCCAGTAACTTCTGAGTGGAAGGGAGGCTGCTCATCCCCATGCCTGAAGACCCCGTCAGGTACCTGGCATGAGAGACCAGTGCTGGTGGCAGTGGCCTGCTGGGGCAGAAAGGCATGGCATGGGGCAGCTGAGTGCAGTAAATGAGGAGACAAAATGATGAGAAATACTTTGGGAATTTCTAGTTGCTACCGCTACATTGCTGGTTGGATCGTGCCCTTCAGCAGTGGGCAGACTCTCCTCCTGCATTCTGTGTACTGCTGTATTTAGGCTAAACACCAGGTTCACGGTGAAAAATGAGCCCTCCCTGCCCTCACTTCTGTTTTTTGCCACTCGTATTTTGAAGATAAACAATGGCCTGCTATCAGGTGTTTTGGCAGCTTGGACTTTGTCATCTTTTTTTGCCTTGTTTACGTTATAAAATTGGTGCAGGATATTTTAATTATCTGCCTGTAGGATCGTTTGAGAGAATTCCCTGATTGATGTGGCAATTCAACAACAAAAAAATTCAAGATAATGGCTTTTCCATGTGCACTTCAAGTGGAAGTGAAAGAATTATAAAAACCTTGTCCATAATTTGAATTCCCTAGTGATACACTCTAGTGGCTTTGTTAAAAGCCTTGCACGAGTGGGTTGTAAAGGGTAAAAGTGTAACTGAGTTTGAGTTGCTTTCCGTATGTACCTACCACAACCAATACCTGTTTTGGTGTGGAAAGGCAAGTGTTATCATCAGCGTAGCAAGTGCAGTGTCAGTGAGACCAGGTCACAGTTCACATCTGTCTCTTTGCTGTAAGTTTCAACCGTTTAATGAATAAAACCCAATACAACAGGTACAGCTCTTGAAAAAAATGTAGGGTAGTATTTGGATAGTGCAGGGAGCATATTCCGCTTACCTCAAACCATGGCAGAAGTGGCTTAATACTCTTTGTAAACTAATGGAACAGTGAGATGTAATTACATGAAAATTAACTCTCAGGACATGGATGGGTGTGTGAATCCACTGCTGTTCATTGTTATATTCTGTGTTCTTTAGCAGACGCTGTATTACAACAGGCAGCCATGGATGTGGGGGAAAAGCCTGTTGTGATACGGCACGGCGGTGCCTGGTGGTTATACAGCCTAGCCCTGTGCTGCTGCTGTGCCATGCACCAGTTGTCTCAGTATGGTCAGAACTGTTTATTTTTTTGTATTGAGAAGAACTCTGATTATTAGTGCCAGGTTGACAACCTTCAGGATTAGGTTTTCAGGCTAAGAAACAAGAAGCAGTAGAGGTTTTTTCATGCTACCTGACAATGGATTTCAGAGATAAGTTACCTTTGGAAAATTTACCTCTAAAGGAAAGGGTAGAAAACAACCAAACCAGCTCGTATCCCTGTAGAATGATGTGTTTGAAAGTATATCCCAAATGTTTAGGTTATAAATAACTAAAAGATGATATCTGACCTTATTTTATTAAAATGAACAGTTTTGGTTAGCGAGTGACACGTCTTATGTCCCATGAAAGATACATTGTATCCAAGATACAGTGTGGTGATTCCCTAGTTTCAGCTCTATTATACTGAATTACTGAGGCTGAAAACTCTTCAGTTCCCAGTGTGACCACTTGGTGGTTATTGTAGAAATAAGGCAAAAATTCTCTCTTCAGCTAGTGATGGTACTATGAGAAGAGAATTCAGAAGAACATTTTCCGAACTCCTTGTAACCTTTTTCACTGAGGTTTGTAAAGTACCTCTATTTGAAAAACAACTTCTATCAAATGGAGCACTGCTACCCAATCTGTCACATTCAGTGTATGCTGGGACATGCTTATTGCAGAATGACTGTATGTATCACTGTTTTAACATGTTGTTCACAGACTATCAAAATTGGGTCTAGAATGTGTCTCATGAGTGAGAGTGTACTCTAAGCCTGTGTATCCCTCTGCCCCAGGAGAGGATCAGCTATAATCAAAGCATTTCCTACAGGTGGTTGTTCAGACTGCACTTTAAAGCTTCCAGTGGTGGGTGGAGACTCTGAAACCACCTGAAATTCTGACAAGAATCTCATTTGGATTCTTGTCAATGCTTTCCACTTAAAAAGTCTTTCTAATCTTTAGCTTAAGAAGGTAGTAATGGTGGGTAGGACTGCAACTCAAGATTCCCCCTGTGCTTGGCGGCTATACTGATTTTCTTAGATGGACAGCCTAGTTGACAGTTACCAAATGTTGGGCATGCACATGCCACTACCCAACTCGTGCATCCTCACCTTTTTCCTTAAGCTGGGACCTTACTGCTTCAGAAAGACAGAAGCAAATTTGAAAAGAAGCCTCTGTTTTCACTCTGCCAGGTTGTCGGCCATATCTGGCAAGGGAATCTTGGAGTTTTACCGACTAGCTGTGCCTCTGATGCATTTACAAAACATGTTTTACTTCATGGGATCCAAAGCAACGTAAGGCTTGATTTCCAGATGCTTGCAGAGGTATGGACTGCAGAAAGAAGCTTAGTGCATTTTGATATTGTAGTAATACTTCATTCCACTTCTGTATTTCAGTAATATTCTTACACAAGCTGTACAAGAAAAATAAGAGCAGCACGGCTCCTGAGCAAATATTGTTTCTAGTCACATAGAATACTTTGCAGCTGAGCCTGGTAACACGCTGCTTAGCTGTTTTGCTATGCAAGTGCAGAGAACGCTGTTAGCAATAAAGCCACTGCTGGTTTCTCCTCCAAAACCTCCCTCCTTGCGGTGCATTGGAAATGACTGAACTTTGGCCCTCAATCTGCTGACACCCTGAGGGAGCGTAAGTGTAATGACGTCTTTGCTTGTTTCAGCTGCACAACAGGAAACGCTCGTGGCCTCCCCTTCTTCCTGCTCTGAGAAAGTGCTGCTGCTTTTTTTTTTCTTTCTCGCTCCTTTTTTTTTTTTTTCCTCCCCTCCCTTCCCCTGCAGTTGAGTGGGCTGAGACCTAGTTTCAAGTCTGGGCTTGGCAGCCGGCTGGTGCTCACACAGGCCCCCACTGCTGTTGCCTCCTCCCCGGGGCAGCCAGTTGCCTCCCTATTGCTCTGCTGGGGTGGTGATGCCAGAAATACAAGCTTTGTAATTTTCTTTCTTTTTTTTTTTTTTCCTCCTTTTTTTTACCTCCTGGAAAAGTGACTGAGAAGAGAATACAGTTATGTGGTAATGGCTTGCTCCACGGAGCATGTCACTGGACACAGCTGAGCTGCAGAGACCAGGATGGTCAGGTGATGATTTGCCTTGGGGAGACCATATCACTGCCTTAATGTAGAGGACACACTGTCAGGTGGGCATTGAGGGATCCTAGAATATGGTCCCAAGAGTGCTGAATAATGCTGAATATACAGGGCCTGAACAGATTTCTTTGCCTTGCTGCAATAAAGAAGCTGGCTTCTTGCAGAGCATTGTCAGGAAGCCTGTTTAACCCTCTCTGGCTGCTGCTTTTACACTACATAACCAAAACAGTGATATGAGTAAAAATGGTTATTTGCAAAACACAAGCATTTTGCTGCTCACTCAGGGAGGAGGATTTTGTCTCAGCATAGTCATCCAGAACATTAAAGCAATATAGCGTTTTTGTGAGTGAAATTGACTGATTCAGTATTCAGCTGTTATTCTTGAATGATTGGGGGGGGTAGTGGGTCAATTTTAAAAAATAAAACACGTACGCACCAGGGAGTTTGCATGTAGCGGCGTGAGAAGTAACACTGAGTAGTCTAGAGTACAGTATCCTGAATTTGAAAGATTTAATTAACTTTGAATGTAAACAGTGCTGGTGCAGTGGTGTATTCATTTGTTTAGAGTTGCATAGGCATATTATTTAAGGAGCAGCTTTTGTCTGGGTTCTGTAATAAGCAACTTCTGGATTTACCTCATTAATCTTTCGTACTACCTAGCTGCATAACTGTTGTTTTTAACAAGCTGAAGTTACATAACGTGAATCATGCCTGGTGAGATACTTGCTACCAGGAAAAAGCAAGACAGGCAAAGAAGTAACAGCGATCAGCCTTTTGCAGACTAAGAAATGACTGGGTTTTGAGATGAAATGCTGTGTGTTGGTACTCCCAGCTGCACAGACAAGGTCCAGCTATTCATTAGGAGGATGTGTCTTGAAACAAAGTCTTGGGATGGGAATGTTTTACAGACAGAAGAGTGAATTTGCTCAGGCATGAGCAGTTCTTGGAGGGTTTTGTATGTGTGCGCGCCAATTCCCCCCACCCCAACCCCCTACCTTCTTTTTCCTCTGGGATAATAAATCGGAAAATTCCCTTAAGTGGGCCTGATTTCACATGAAAAAGAAAATAACTTGATGAGCTGTGATTGCCCCTGTAAAGTGTTATATAAATCTTTTTCCTTCCTTTCTTTAATATGCCCTTATAGTATGATTACGCATGTGTGCAAAACAACATTCCTCTGTCTCAAGAGATTTTACAACCAGTTTATGGAAAGGAGAGGCAAGTGATTATATGAATGCATTAGAATAAAAGCAATTGATTTTAAGTTAATTTTTCCTTTAATAATATTTCCTTGACAATTTTCTCACTGTAACTTAGGCTTGATCTTCCAAGTTATGCTGAGTTGTTAAGCCCGGGATGACTTTTTGCTTTAGTGGCATGTATACAAATGTTAAATAATAATGTCAGGAAATAAAGGTGCAAGAATAACAGGTCTTCAGGTAAGGAGTAGGAATAATGACTGTTTTGGAAAGGAATGGTTTAGTGCTCCTGAATTCCCCTTCAGACTGTCCTCCTCCCTCATTTTCACCAAATAATCATGTATTTTTCCTTTACCTTATCTATAAATGAAACAGCTGTAAACTGTGGCATAGGGTTATAAACTCCTGTACTTTTAAACTTCACTGTTATTAGCAACAGATGGTTGAAAATGAGTGCTGATATTAATGGTCTCCTGCACTGCCATGTGTACATATGAACACAGCGGCTGATGGCGCCTTGGTACAGGTGACAGCTGAGATGTTACAGTGACAAGCAGCCCCTGTAAGCCGCTGCTGTAGCCAGCACCAGTGCTGATAACCTCAGCATGGAGACAGGGGATGAACAAGCACAGACGGAAATGAGTATTTTCTCACAGAGGAGGCCATCCAGGTCATGGCCAAGGGATGTCGAAAAGGCGCTATATGAGGAAGCAGACCATGTTGCTCTTGGTATGCCCTTATTTTCCAAACAAATGCAGGATTTCTCTTGGACTGTTACTCTTGTCAGTGCAACATCCTTCAGAAGAAACTTGCGTTTTTATGAAAACATAAAATAAATTTCAGTCTTCTGGTGAAATCTTGTTTATTGTACTGAATTGACTTACTTTTGTATAGTCACGTTACTGTTACAGCAGCAGAAGCTTAGTGCTGGGAATTGACATAGTGGCACATGAGGACACCAAGACCTTGTACGTGGAGAAAGACATTTTCCTGAACCTGATTTTTCAAAATCACAGTTCATCAAATGCTTTCTGTTTCTGTCAACTCCAGTATTTATTACTTTTGACTCTGTAGTGGGTTTTGTTGGACTAATGGTTATGTCCTTTCTTCAGCTCCATGATTTACTTGATATAGATGAACATTGTGTAGGGACATCATATAAAACTGTTGAATTTTTTGTTGGTGAAATTTTCTGTTGTGGCTTCTTAGGAGGGCTTAATTGTCCTTTACTTGAGTGTACCTTACTTCAGTTTCCCTTACTCTTTTGGATGAGAAGTCCTTGTGGCTTTGTTAAGAGCCATGACTTGTAAAGCCAGGAGGGTCAGAGGGAGCATCACAGGACCCATAGGAGTTTCCACCCCGTGTTTTGGTAGAATCAGTGAGATAAGCATGGCTGCAGAGGGGGTTGTTGTGGCTCCCTGCTGCCTTATCTTGTCAGGTGAGAGCCTGTGCTTGCTGGCTTTTGCTGGGGGGCAGCCAGGGGTGGGCTGAGGGCTGATGGGAGGGTGACCTGGGCTGTGCAGGCACAGGATGGTGCCACGGCAGATGAGCATAGCTGGGATCAGTGCCTGTGAGCAGCGAGGGTGGTTCACCACATGCTGTGGGAGGTGTCGGCTGGTCTTGATTCTGGTGCAATTTATGTTGAAATCTGTGAGTGAGCAGAGTAGGGTAAGCATGTGGCTGCTGGATGCAAGAAAGTTACTTGCCGTGAGTGGCACTGATGCATGGACAAGGATTGGGGGGTGTATCTCTGTGCAGGAGCTGGCAGTGGCTTGCTCAGGAGTAAACTCACATCCTAGGGTCTTTGAATAGATCTTCAGAGGCTACTACTCCGGGTCATAAGGCTCTGCACAGAGGGATTTCTTGCCCTGCAGGTTGCTGTATGCAGTTTCATTTCCCTTGCTTTTGTGCAGCTTGTTCATTCAAATCCTTAAGTGTTGTCAGGTTATCAAGTTGTTTCCATGTTGTGGCAAAACTTGAAACAATTACCAACTCAATTTCACCATTTTTGCCTGTTAAAAAAGGTGAAATTTAATTTACACTAATTATTTAACCAAATGAGATGCTCAGCATGAAAATGTCCAGGTGCAAATTAAGATGGAACAAGTAAAGGAAAAAAATATGCTGTGCATTACTTTTCTCATATTAAGCATTCTATTTGTATTTCATTACCAGTCCATCTGCAAGAAGACTTTTCTTAGCAGATTGAAGCATTTAAAAAAAACTCAAACAAATTTACAGTAAGTCTGATACAAATAAAGAATAAATTAAGATGGGAGAGTTTTAAACAAATCTTCTCATTATTGCAAACTTATTTTCTCTTAAATGTGGTTGTACTGTGTGCCTCGGTATGGTGTCTGGAGCCATGCAAAGGCCACCCTTTTTCCATGTTGTGTTGCTACAACACAACCTCCCCAGAGCTGCTGTGTGTGTAAAATTGGACCCTAGGGTAATAGTGAAATTTGTAAAATGCGTAACTTAAGTGGTTGTGTGGTCTTAGCTCCTTGTCACAGGAATGCATTTGAGAGCATTTGTCTGGTTCCTATGACTGTGCTTGTTGCAGTCCTGCTACCCCTCAGCCAGTCCCTTGTGAACCTGCCACTGCTTTGGGGGAGGCAGGTTACAAGTCATGATGGTTTCACTGTTTGTGGGGATGAGAAGCAAAAGCTTTTGTTCAGTTGTGGACAAGGCTGGCCATGGGATTGTGTTGATTGCACCATCAGTCTCACCGAGGCAAATTCAACACTGCAGTGGTGTTGCCATGGTGCATGTTTCTTTGGAAGCACCAATACAACACCCTTCTCTATGGTAGAGAACAGATTTCACCCCGCAGAAATATATGTGCTGTCTTTCTTTACCTTGGCAGGCCCTGAGTTTGAACCTTCCCAAACTTTGGAGATGTTTGTCACAAGGTTTACTTTGTGAATGGAGTTGTTTTTTTGAGCGCATCATGAAAGATTTGGTTTATCTGCATGAAGCATGCTTCCTTGTGCAGTTGCTTTCCACAGTGCAGTGCTTGTAGATTAAAATCCTTTCTGTTGTGCTTGTGCCAGTTCAATTCCTCCTGCAGCAAGTCCATTTTCCTGGCATACTGTATGCACTAAGGTGCCTGGTTGCAATAGTGAGAATTTTTTTTTTTTTTGTTTCTGCTGATGTGTCATTCTTGTAGATTCAAAATGGTAATGACAGTTTTTTTTATAACCATTTTGCAGAGAAACTCTGAAAACTAGAATAACACTCACTGTTTCAATATATGTTTTATTCCACCTGAAAAACTGCTTTAAATGCATGTGTTTGCACTTGAAATTTGAATCCTTTGCATCGAAACAAAAAATGAAAACGTCATATGCATGGAGTAGACCTTTGAGTTTATGGTGGTGGTGTGTTTTACTGTTTGTGATGTGTGATCACACAAACTCAGCAGTACCCAGCTGACTTGATATTTACTGTAATTCTCTACCCAAGGAAGTATGGTCTAGTGAGTAGCAGGCTGGGTGGGGACTCAAAACCCACAGCTTCAGTTCCTGGTTCTGCTACACAGTTCATGAGTTTGGGGCAAGATTCACACCACCTTACACTGATTTTCATATGAGTTATATTCATAAATATGAGTGAGACACAGCAGTATCACTGTTGTGCAGTGTTCTCTTCTTGTCAGTTCCACTTTCTTATCTTACAGAGACGTCCTGTAGACAGATGCTGTATTCTGCCATTGATCCATAGGGAGCCAGTGGGGGTCTTGTGTTAAAACTGACTGCAAGCTTTGAACCTTAATTTTTTGTTTGTTTGTTTGTGTCTGTTTTTAAGTGACCATTCTCAGAGCGACCAATATTTGTGCCATTTGCTACGGGCACCTTTGCTTATGGTATTTAGGGTATTAAACATAGAAGTCTTTGCAAAAGTCAGGCTACATGTGGCTTTGGGGTCCAGTCCTATCTCCTTTACTTAAGAGGAAAAATAGCCTAAGGTACAGTCAGCAGCCAAGGCATGGGAGAAATGCAGCACAAATATCTGCCAGATGAATCTGGTGCTTCATTAGCAAAGCCCCTAAATGAAACTTTAATTTCAGGCAGATTCCTAAGCTGTAGTGAAATCACTGGGTCCTATACATTCTCCTGAAGTTAAGTATATGGTTATATACTTTGTGAATAGGAATGGCTTATTGAGCTGGAGCCAGCGTGGAGAATTTTGGGACTCCTGCTGTTCTGCTTACAGTATTTTGCAGGAGAATTTAAGGGTGTAGAATGACACCAACTGGATTCACAGAACAATCTGCTCCTGTTCCCGTGAACTCCAAATTATTTTCCTTCTCACATGCAAAGTTGTATCGAGAGCTGCATTTAAAAACCCATCTGTTGTCCATATTATATCAATAGGAAGAAAAATTTTAGACTTCTAAAATATTCTGGTTATGTGTTCCATCCTGCTGTCATCTGTCTTTCAACTACAAGTCACTTCTTGTAGTTGCACTTACTTGTAGCTACTCAAATCTTTCCCCTCACACCAGCAGATGAAACTGAGTTCCTAAACTGCAGAGAGGGAAGCAGGATGCTACAAACTGGTAGTGGAAAAAAATTACTGCTTTCAAAATATGATGCTTTTGATAGCATAAAATAAATAAATCAGTATAATATTTGTTTTCCTATCAAGCATGGGAATGAGTAGTAAATTACTTCAAAAGTTTTTTTCATCATATTTTTCATTACACAGTATATTTGAAGTATCATCAACATCTAGATGTGTTTTGATATAATTCATGACACAAATATGTATGACAAAATATAGCCTTTTAAAAATTAAAAAAAAATTATAGCAAAATAAGATGGTAATTTCAGTGCTGCTGGTTATAGTTTTATAACTCACCTGCTGCTGTTCTGAATTTCCTGTCTTGCAGTGACAGTAGCATGAATGTAATCCTTGGCAGACGCTGCCTTTCGAGAAGACCATAGTGAAGTTCACTGGTGGTGTTTATTTTGGTTTTGTTGCTACACTTTGCTGAAACAGCCAATTGTGACAGAGCAAGAGAGACAATATTGTATTATTTTGGGTTTGGAAGTTTGTCTTTGCAACTGTAAGGAGTACACAGGAATGTGTGAATGTGTATTTTTTTCTGCAGCAGCTCCCAGGTTTCCTCTCACCATTTTTAAAGCAGTATCTTCTCACTGAGGGCTTCAGGATTTTTCAGATGCTGCAGTGTGTCCTCCCTAGAAAACTCCATGGGAGACACTTGGGCGGTGGGAGCTTTGTAGGCTTTCCCCAGTGAGATGCAGACCACAGATACAAACTGTCCATCTCACAATGGTGTGGGAGCTGGGCCAGTGTACCCCAGTGTGTGAAGTTGCTTCCTTTCCCACATTTATTTAGCCATCTGGCTGCACCTGGAGTTGTGAACTTCAGCTTTTGACACCGTTTTGTGTCTTAGTACATCTGTTTTATCTGCAATTTCTGACTCAGCATGGAAGATTTTTCCCTTAACATGAATGCTGACCATTTCTCTCCTGTCTAAGCATAAGTTGGAATTGGGAGGAACTTCTGGCAACTGCGTAATTTTGAGACTGCTACCTCTTTGTTGAATGTCTTTAGAGAAATTATTAAGAGAGGACAGACAGACACAGGCGTGATGTCACACAGAGTTTGTGATTGCAGGGATTTTTTTTTAAGTAGGAAGCAAGGTTACAAAAGAGATCTTGGGAGGAAGGTCGAATTAATTCCTTTGAGAATGCTTTCCGGATAGGAAGCTATGTTAAAATGGTAAAATGTTAGAATTGTGTGCTGTAAGTGGTTTTTTTTTTTTTTTTTTTTTTTTTTTTTTTTTTTTTTTTTTTTTTTTTTTAAATTACCATGAGTATTATTTTCTGTGTAGTAATATCTAAAGGCTTCTGTGAAGATGTAGGCTTCCTTGTCTTTACATCTTCGAACTCACTGAATTTACAGCATAAACATCTGACAGATGAAGAGAGAAAAGAAATGTTATCACAGGGATTAAAGATGGAGAAAGATTGTGAGATGCCCTCCATGGTCAGGTAAGAAATCACTGGCAGTTAAGAACTCAGTCTGTTTCTCAAGTCCTATGATTTGGTGGCACTCCCTGCACCATACATCACTTAGCATCACTGAGGTCAATCTATGTGCCTTTGTGCACCGTGTTAAACCGGGTTAAACCTTCAGCAACCCTTTTTCCACTGAAGCTTTTGACATTTTTAGTTTATTACATGTATCTTTGCATTGCGATTCAGACGTAAACTTGTTTTATTCTTAAGTTTAAAGGTCCCATCCGACATAAAGCACATTGATTTTGTGGATGATTTATGGAATAATATCAGATGCCACTATTTTAAAGGATATTACTGCCTTGCAAAAGTGAATGTCTTGTTTCTTTGTCTAGTAATGTATTCAAAACACTTGAAAGGAAGTTTTGGAATGAGGAGATTTCTACCCTGGGGGAGTAGTATCCTGTGCTTTCCTTAGGTCATGTCAGGCCATTGTTTTGCTTTTCTTATCATAAAGATCTTGTGTCTTTATTCGTGCTCAGCTGTGGACTTGAGTTTCCTGGAAGAGAGTGAAATAATTGAGAAATAATACTACAAAATCATATGTTCTCTGTAGCTATGTTTGTTTAGTTGAAGGTAGTTCTGATCTGTAGTTATGTAGAGTAATAGGTAGTGTAGATACTTCCCAGTTATTAGTGGTATCTTGTATCTGCAGTTCTCATTGTAGCTGGAAAGAAATAGGGTTCTTCTGGAGGAAAACAAAGCAGAGAAATTCGGAGTCACCTGTCAAATGGCTAGTAAAACTGGGGTCTCTTGACTAGTAAAACTGGGGTTTTCACCCCTGACTGCCAGCTGAGATTCTCAGTGGCTTTTTCTCTACTGGTGGATGACTAGGTGGCAAGGTATGGGAAAGGGCATGTTTAATTTATTGCTGTAGATGCAGCTGCTGGGGAGGATGGCTGGGTACACACGGTGGTTTATCAATAGAAGTCATTAAAGTGGGGTGATTAATGTGGTGCCAGAGAAGGGCATGCAGTGTGTTGTGCTTGCACTTAAAATCTGTGAGCTGCCACACAAGGTCACACAGCCTAAACACAGTCCTGGTGAGAGGAGTCACGGGAGGAAAAAGGGCACTGCCAGCCTAAATTAAGATCTCATATTGCTGTGCAGTTTTGTCAGGGGATGGAAGAACACCTCCTTAGTGACTTGCTAATGGGATGGATAAAGCTTGCTTGGTAAATCTGGCTTGGTTCTGGTGTGACAGAGCTGAGATATTCGTTTAAGTGATGTGAGCAATAGCTTTCCTGGTCACACCCCAGGATGCATATGCCTGCTTTGAAAACAAGCAGAATTTCTAGCACCGACAGTGAGATACCTTTCTCCAGAACTAAATTTATCAATACGAGGAGGCGCGAGAAGGCAAGGCTTGTTATGTCCCATATTCATGGGACTTTCCCTTTGAAATGTGTTATTTCATTTCCTCCAAGTGTTCCTTGGGGAAACAATTTGGATTCAGTATGCATTTTACCATTGATTCTTCCTTCGGCATTTCGTGCTGCTAGATTTTTGCCATAGTTTGTTTACTTTTATTTGCTATCAAACACCGCCGCTCTGCTTGCAGGCTGCACTGTGATGTGCAGGTTCTGGTACATGTAGAAAAGTCTTGGTTAGAGCAGAGCAGAACAGGGGTGCTGTGGGTGACCCCATAAAACACACAACAGATGTGCAGCAGCTGATAGATGTGTCAGCCTGCCCAGTTAGCCCGGAAACTGCCCCCCACACAGACCTCGTTCTTCCAACCAGGGACCAACATGCTCTCTTATAAACAAAAATAAATAAATTGCACCTAGGGTATCGTAGTCTTTCCAGGGGGCAGCTCTGACTGAGAGAAACTGGAGAAAAAGCTCCTGGCAGAGGTTATACACTAAGGTTCTCTTCTTCATGTAAGTGGCAACAGCAGAAGGAGGATGAAGTTGTACAGCCATATGAATAAATGTGCAGAATCTGAAACTCGCACTTCTGGCTCCTCTATCACATACCATCCTTTTATAGTGTGAGATGAAATGTCCAGCACCAAGTTTCAGCTGCCCTCAGCAGACATGCCATTACCTTCTGTCTCAGTGCATGGCCGTAATCTCATCCTGAAAAATAAGATTTTACTTTCCACTTACCCTTCTGGAGACAGCTTGTCAGAGCAACATGGTACCGCAAACTTATCCTGCTTAATGTCAGCTAATTAAATTCGGTTTTGAATATAGTACTAAGCCAATTTAATTCTGTCTTTCAGAGCCTGCAGAGACAGTTGTGACTGTCAGATGGGTTTCTGTCTCTGATTAGTGATCAAATCTCTTTGTGCTTTTCTAGACGGACTCTGGCTGTCTTTTTCTGCATGTCTCTCACCAGTACTTGGGATGTTACATCCCAATGGGATATGAGGTGGAATGGGATATTTTTTTCCCCGTGCTTTAATATCCCCAGCATCTTCTGTCTCATTTGTCAACATTCTCTGTTTAATGACTTTTGTTCTCTGAAATGAGTTTCATTACTCTGGCTGGAATAGAAATAGGAATTACTGTGAAATTCTCCTGGTGTTAGATCTTGATTTTTAGAGGTTGTTTTTCAAAAGTGTTGATCTTTGGAGGCATGGGCATTGGAGTGACCTTCTAACTCTGAGCTCATATACCCGCCTCTGGATGATCATTCACATCACAGTCTAAGTCACAGTCCAAGTGCAACAGCCTCCAGTAATGTTTACTGTCTGTCACTCTCAATATATTCTGTGACCATAAACATTCATGAAAATAAGGCACAGAATTTAAAAAAAAAAAAAAACAAGAAAAGAAAAAAAAGGTTAGTCTAAAAGAGAGAAAGGTCAAAGCAAGTCATAGAGTGACAAAGTGACCAAGAATACTGTTGGAGTATATAATTCCAGGGACTATCCAACAAGTATTTTTAATTTTAGAGGTTTTCTCTGCAGGTTATTAAAGAAAGTCAAAGAAAAACTAGTTTGTCTGGAGATGTTCATGCTTTATTTTCTGTACATCTCTGGCACGTCCCTCACTCCTTTGGTGCTGCTTTGTGCCAGGGAGTGCTTCCAGTTTCCGATTTCTGAATTCCCCAGTGCTGTTGGGCAGCAGATTGCTGTGCATCGATGTGGAACCCCCTACTGCAGTTACCCTCGTGTTTGCAGCTGCATCTCCTGTCTCTTAATCTCTTCCCACTTGCCCTCCCACTTGTTGATGTGACCTGTTTATGTTTGGATGTTACAAAGGCAGAACTCAGTAGTCGCTACCAGCAGTGTAATTCCCTCTTACGGAGAAACTACTGCTCCTGTTTTCCTCCCAGAGTGCAGCTGCAGTGTGTGTGGAGACATGGTTTGGGGAAAAGCCTGGGTCACTGTCGAGCACTGTGCCTCTTCTGTATGGAGAAGAGGGCTTCAGTCTGTGTGGATGTCAGTCTGATATATTTTACTGTCACTTCATCCATCCATCCATCCATCCATCCATCCATCCATCCATCCATCCATCCATCCATTTTTTCTGTTGCACAGTAAAGCATACAAGTGCAGTTGTGTCTGTAATGTGGCTTCTGATGGCAGAGAGAACAAAATGCCAACTTTCTCACCTTTACTGAAATCATGCTGAAGTTGTAAAGCAGAAAACAGGGCCAGGAAAGCAATACATGAGATTGATTGAGAGGAAAGGACAGAAAAGTTTTTTTTCAGATCATTAATTACATTTTTCATTTAATTTTAAACTCTAATTTTCTGAAAGGCTATTAAGAGGTATATTTGAAAAAAATAGAAAATTTTAAACTAGAAGCTATAGTTTTTAATGAAATTAATAATAAAATATATTCTATTATATGTCTCTGGAGAGTTTTTGAGCCTTGATGCCTCCTGACCTGGGTTTAGTAGAGAGTTCGATGCTTGTATATAATCAATCTAAGCATTTGGTTTCGCTGCCTTGTCTATTTCTTAAGTCCTCATTCATTCTTCAAATGAGCATGAGGAGGAAGAATTGCTAAAACCCTGGTAAGTCTTAGAGCACAACAGTGGTTTTATAGGGACTTTCTAAATACTTGTGGTTGTTAGGCCTCTCTAGCTCTGTTGGTGTGACTTCACTGTGTGCATTGATATGAATATTTATAATACAAAAGATTGCACATTTGCTTCTTCAGTGCTGTACTTTAAGAAGGGAGTAATTTTGGGGCAAGGGAGTAATGTATTGGTAGTTTAATATGTATAAATGCAGTTTTAGGATAGTCCTAAGACATATAGACTCAGTGTTAGAAAGTGATGGCACACATCATGTGTGGAATTAAGTCAGAAGCAAAAATTTAATTTCAGCTTCCATTAATTTTTCTAACTGTACCTAATATTGTATTTCCTTAAAACAGTGCTTGTGAAAATGAAGGTTTTAATTGATAGCGCTAGAGATTATCTGTCTAGCTATAGAAAATAAACAGTTTGAACAAGAACTGTATTCATTTTCTTACCAGTCTCTCTTTCTGTAAAGACCATATTGATTTGTATGTTTAGTTCCCAGTCTTTCTCCCACTGAGATTTTAAGCGCTGAATCCCCAGTGGATTTCTGTCAACACTTACTATTTCTGTAATTGCTAGAACCACATACTTAAATACCTCCCATATAATTTTCATTTCCATTTCATTTCACAATGACTTCCATGCTTCTGCTTCACCTAGAAAGACTTTGCTTTTGCCTTAAAGAAGCTCTTCTAGGACTTACAATTTTTAGGTGTATTTTTGAGATTTTGGTGTTTGTTTCTCACCACAGGTAAGGAATTAGGAGGCCTCTGACAAAAAGATCTTTGTAAAAGATCAGGGTCATGAGTAATTACATCAATTCTTAGCTGTTGCTCGTTAGTGCCTGTGGCTCCACCAGAAGTGGTTTGTTTCGAGCAGTTTTGGCTTTCTTCTACAGTCTCTGAGATCCTTCCCATCTCAACTGTGAGCAGAGAGACAGCATGCTCTGAAAGGAGGCATAACTGGTGGCCTTGAAAATCTGGACCTGGCCAAGGAAGAGGATAAAGACTCAGTGAAGAAATCTGAGGAAAAGGGAATCAAATTGAGAATTACAAACTGATTTCCTACAGAACACTGGAGAGCAGGAAGCCAAAGGTAGCTGGTGACAGCTACCAACTTGAGTTAGGTTTGAACTGATTCCCTAGAGATGATAAGACTGCGTTTCACTTGGTTCCATGTGTGCTGCATATTTCTGTTCATGATGTAGCTATCTGGTGATCATTCTTTTCAATTCATATGGTGATTCAGAGGTTTAAAATTAAAGTATTCGTGAGAGTTTTCATTTTCTAACACAACTGTTAACAGACATAAAGAAAAAAGAAAGAAAAATGTTTAAATTATTCACCGGAAAAGTCCTGGTAGTTTGCAAGGTAAATAATTAGGTACAGTCATTAGGGACAGTTTATTAAATGACTCCAAATAAATGTGCAAGCAGAAGAAGAATGTGTTGCATATCTTACTGTGTTTTTCTGTTGAAGGCAGTTGGCCATGTTCATCCTTCCATGGGGGGTATATCACGGATGATTTCTCTGGGAAGGAAGTTTCTTTTTAAGGCTTCAACAGGTTGAGAAATTTTGCTTTTGTAGGTGAAGGTGAATTATTGGGAAAGCAAATTTCAGCAGTTCCACAGAACAGATGTATCTGACACTCAGATCTCCACACCATCTGCCAGCCAGCGCTGCCTCTGGGCAGTCACTGCTCCCCTCTTTTCCTCACTGCTGCTAGGTCCCATGCTGTGCCTCAGCAGCTCACCTCAGCGTCTGGCATTTAAGTGTGCCTATGCACAAAAATAATGTGCACTACTCTGTTGGTGTTTATACTGCTTCAGAGCAGGCAAACTTTAGATATTACGTTGTAGCATCATACCCATGGGCAGTATACCACCATTCACCAATAATTTTTTGTTGTTGTTTTGTACCTGTGGATTATGCTCTTTGTAACTTAGTCTTTACACGGTTTTACACTTGTTATTGAAAACCAAATGCAGGTCATGGGACACACTGATTTGCTTGGGTCACTTGCAAGTGAAGGTGTACATGATACTAGTGAGCTGTGGGGTGTTGAGGCTGCTCACTGAAGTGTAGTTAAGGCAAGAGCCAAGCCACTTTGGAGGCATGAAGAGTCAAAGAAGCATTAGAGTAATTTAAAAAATATAAACTTCTCCTAAAATCTGAATTCTTGAAAAGTCTTTGTTATTTTCCAGACTTTCTTCTTGAAAACCACTTACTCCAGGATGAGATGGAGCTTGTAGAGTAGGAGGAAGATTAGCTTCTGTTTGGGGAGGCTTGATTTAGAAATTGTATTGTTTGTTTGTTTGTTGCAGTGTGTCTTGTCATTGCAGATAGCACTACTAATACAAGCTTATTTTTCATGCCTGTGTTGGTTACCTACCAAAATATTTAAAAACAGACTCACCCATCAGGTGATTTTAAATTATCAAATGATTATAAATAAGATGATTGTAGTCACCAGTGGGAAGTAAATGCTTTCTTAAGATCCCCTGATCTCAAGAAAATAGATTACAAGAGAGGTCCAGTGTTGCGTCTTCTTCCAAGCCATCAATTTACAATGTTGAGGGGGGAAAAACCAAAAAGGAAAGGTAAAGCCAAACTGGCAGTGCACTGGTGAAGGGAGTTACATGCTTTTCAAGGACCTGACCAATGGGAAATCTGAAATTCTGTATCTGTCCGCCAGACAGTAACAGCTTCTGCTTTAATATTGAAGACTAGTTTTCAGTGCTTTGATAGTATGCATGAAATATGGTCTGGAGCAGTGGGCCAAAACAGTTCAGCTACAGCAGGGCACTTTTGCTTGCCATTGTGAATGGCAGAATGTTTTCTGTGAGCCTGGAAAAAGCACAGACCCTGTTAATGCACAGGATGAATGTGTGAAATGCACAAATGTATTGGCAGAGCTTGCTGTAAACCTCTGAGTATGATGAACTCAGTATCTGGATTTATTATACTTTCAGGTGGGACCCTCTTCTGACATGTGATCTCCCATGAGCTACTTTGACTCCTACGATGACAATGTTATCACTGCCACATCTCTGGGAACCAGTTATCCACAAATACACGGTATGTGAACGTCTGCATCTTACATTAACCATTGCTTGTTGGAACAGCACAGAAACAATAACAAGAAGGTGCTAAAAGTCATTGAAGTAAATGTTAAGCCACATGTACAACCAGTTACAGGGAGCTGCTCCAGCAGATGTTTATCTGCTAGGCCTGGCCTGTATGCAGAACAGTGAGTTGTTTTAACTTGAACATGCATTTATTCACAGATATTGGTAGAAGCATTCTAGCAATGTTTCCTTTGGACGAGATTATACTGGTACAGTGGCGATATGTAGATATACAGGTGATTATTCTCTCTCTCAAGAAGGAGGGAGTAGGGGCAGTCGCATGAAGGGTTCTGTACTTTAACTGTATTGCTGCACTTACAGCAGTACTTTTTTTTGCATTTAGGAAAGGTGTTAAATTGCTTTCTTTCTTCATTCCATTTTCAATTTCTGGTCAATCTAAATTAGATTAATTTCACACACCAGTGAGTCCCTAAAGAAGTGTAAATTAACTCCATTTTACCAAACTCAACCAGATGATGGCAGTTATTCCCTTGATGTTTTATCTTTACATCACCTATCATCTTTGACCAAGATTTCAATAGGAAGTAAATTCATATTTGAGCCTGTTTTCCTCACCCTGTATATGGAAATGGGATCCATATCTGGTGAAGGAAGGCTATTCAATTTATGGCCTAAAACGCAAAAAATCTAAGGTCACTGATAGCTGGCATGTTCTTATTTTTTGCGATTCTGGCTTGAAATTTTTAACACACACTCAGGTCCTGTAAGACTATGGCAGAATGGTTTTATGAGAGTGATTACATTGTTTCAGGTTCTAAAGCAGTTCAGAGCACACCACATAGCTGTTAGTGTGGAACATCTTTATCTGACTTATGGCCCCAATGCAACTTCCACCAAAGCTGGCTGAAAAAAGTTTCTTCATGCTGATGGGAGTGGAGTTGCACCGCATTTAACACCTTCTGTAAAGTAATGTTCCCTGCTTGGATTATTTTTACTGCTTAGCCATTTCCTAGAGATTAAGTATTAAAGATACAAATGTAAAACAGAATTACAAGAAAATTGATAGACAAAATAACGAGAAGAGAACTCAATTAGTGAAATGCTTGTTATATGTGGTAAGGATAAGATAACTGTTTGCTCTGAAAGTATGTATCTGGGTTTAACACACTGTATTTTTATACATAATTTTGAAGACACTGTCAGATATGGATGATCTACTGCTACAGCAGTGATGTGAGAGAGGGAAAGCAAGACTTATGTCTTACAGGGAACAGGAAGAGAAAGATCATTCTTCATTGATCAATGCTATGTGTTTTAGGAAAGCAGTTCCTTTGGATAACCTGTGTGTTGGTTGGTAAAGGTTTCCACATCTGGCTGGGCAGTTCAAAGAGAAGCTCTCGGAGGTGACATCTCCACTGAAGTGAGGGAGCATTGCACCTGCTTCTTCTGGCAGGGCTTCTAGCATGCTTTTTAGCCACCCTCAGTAGTCTGCTGGCCAAACACCATTAACATGACCCTTTCCAGACTGTGTTTGTTCAGAAATCTCATCTGTTGTCCATACCTAAGCACCTTTTCAGGAGGGATACAGGAATAAGATTTTCTGTTGCTCATATTTCTTGTGAGTTGGTTAATTTTCAAATGTGCAGAATTATTTGTTGGTTTGTGTTTTTGTAAATAAGTTGTTTTGATGTGTGTGCAAGCATTGGTAATGGGAAGCTGGTTTGAAGAAGATGAGTTTCATGTCCTGCAGGGGCAGAGGTCTGGAAAGGACCCAGCAGACCAGCTGGTCTGCTTTCCTGCCCTCACAGGTATCTCGTCTTGAAAAGCATGAATGCGTCGTGGTTGACATTTTCACTTTCCTGGTGGAATGTGGCTTTTTGGGGACCTCTTGGAGTGCTAAGGGCAGGTGGTGGGGAGAGGCCGCTGTCAGGGTGGTGACCGTTTGCACATCTCTGTGTTCCCCAGCACAGAGAGCAAGCAGCCCTCTCACAACTGTACTTTTAATGAGCTGTAGGGCAAGGGAGGCTGTGTCTCGTACCTCGTGAAGGTTCTGATATGCAGCAATAACCTTCATGGATTTGCCATCGACACACATCAAGATGAAATTTCCTTTGACCGGTGAACACGGAAGTCAGAAGGAAGAGAAGGTTTTCATGTTTATTTTTCCTTTTGGGTGTTATTTTGGTTCTCCTCTTTTGCCAGTTCTCATATAGCATTGCAAACATTTCAGGAAACTAATCTGCAGGAGCACAGCTCATAAAAGATCGACCTGCCAGAGGACGAGGCTCTGCTTATTACAGAAAAGCTTCTGAGACAGTGACAGCTGAAAAGATTACACACTTCCACAGGAAATTAAATTTGATGTAATAAAGTGAAAGAATGACAAAATGGAAAGGGTATATATAACATATTTGTGATTATTAAGCAGTAGAAAAATGAAAACTTGAGATCCAATAAAGTGCACGTAATTTAGGTATAGATGGAAAATTCCCAATAGTTTTGTTAAACTTTGGCCCTCCACTTTGCTTTGCCTCCTCAAAGTGTTGTTATTTCAATGTGGAAAACCATTAACTTCTTAGAATCATAGAATAACTTCAGTTGGAAAGGACTTTTAAAGACCATCTAGTTCCAACGCCCCTGCCATGGGCAGGGACGCTTTCCATTAGACCAGGTTGCTCAGAGCACCATCCAGCCTGGCCTGGAACACTTCCACGGATGGGACACCCACAGCTGCTCTGAGTAACCAGTTGCAGTGTCCTGTAAAATTATGTTAATTTTTAGGCACATTAGATTATAAAACATTTAAATCAAGTTTCAGAGCAGTTCCTGTGGTATCCATGTAGATTGCATTCTTCAGCAGAAGGTGCATACATGACACCAGACTGGGAGAGGCAAGAGCTTCCTTCTTTGCCTTGTCCTTTTTCCTTGTGGATGTGAAGTGCCAACAGAGGGGGAAGCTTTTCTTCCTTGCCGGCCCATGCTTGTTGCTGGGGCACAGTGTGGTGCTCCATGGTCTGTGGAAGTCCTAGCTCTGTCCCAGCTGCCAGCCGGAGTGGCAGGTGCAAGAGGCACACACTGGGGACTGTTCAGGTGACATACATGATTGCACTGAGGTTGCTGCTAACCCAAGGCACAGGGCCGGTGAAGTATCTTTCCCTCTCTTCCCTGGCGTCAGTGTAGGTGCTACAGTGAGCCTGAACGTCTCCTGGCCAGGTGCTTCACAGCAACACACAGATTTTCTTTCAGAGGGGATGGTAATACCCTTAACAATTTTACACCTTAATAATTTTTCCTTTAAGATCTGATTACCTGCAGTTGGAAAGAATAAGCAGGACTCCGGCAGATTTAACTTTATTAACAATCATAAATCCTTTCCTTTTTGACTCTAATCAGTCCCTGGAGTCCTTTTAATGCCCTTGACATTGCACTGGCCTTTCATCACAGCTCAATATACATTTTCCTGTAACTAGAAAACTGATGGCAAGATGTAAACTGGAGGTAATGGGCGCAGCAACGGGGACATGCGACTGTCAGAGGCGTGCTGACAGTGGAAGGAGGAGAGAGAGCTTATGCTGCCAGCACAGCTCTGCACTCTGTGGAGGGCAGAAGAGGGAACCCGAAAACACAGCACTCACAGGGTCTCGTGTGCCCCTGCTAGCACCGAGGGACCGGGAATCAGCTGCCTTGCTTTGGCCCAGGCAGAGACACAGACACAGCAGTGCTTTTGTGCCTTATTTTGGCAAGTGGGCGCCAGGGGCCGAGGCTGCCTCAGAAAGCCCCTCTGTGAGCAGCCCCCAGCCCGTGTCCCTGGGGCAGTGAGTGGCCGGAGCCTGCCAGCGGCCGGCCTGCTGGCCCAGCCGCCAGAGATCGGGGGGCCGGGAGCGTCACTGGGACCAGTCAGACCTGCACGGGTGGAGGTGCCGGGTGAATGGGGCTTTTCTGAGCTGGGGACAATGCTAAAAGGAAGGAGTGTTACCAGGTGGTCGAGGGGCAGGCCCCAAAGCAACAAATGCTGCCTTCATAAAGTCTCTACCTGGGTTATTGCCTCTCTGTCCAGCCCGCGCACAAAATCCTCCGGAAACCGAGAGGGGAATTCCCCGGTCGGTAGTCTGTCTGTCTCTCTGCTGTCCAGGAATTCATGGGAAGGAGAAGGCATCCCAAGAATCTGCCCCAGTGTGCAGGGACAGTAAATTCCCTCTTGTTTTTCCATATACACAAGTCAGCAAGTTTCTTCAGCAAATGCTTTAATTTTAAGCTTAATACTATGCAAATATTTAACTTGGGACAAAAAAAGCCTCAAGCTGGCTTCAGACCATGGACTGCCTTCCAGCTGTTTCTGCAGGTACAGATCCAGTGTTTACATCTATGAATGGCTATTTGTTTGTTTGTTTGTTTATTTATTTATTTACTATGGTAATCTTTATAATGAACTTGGATATTTTTGTACTCTGCTTTTGCTTTGAACATACAAATACATGTATTTGCAATTCGTGTACAGGCATTTTCAGAAGCTTTGGCAAAAGGCTCAGATCTGCTCAAGATAATCACTGTAGGCTGAATCTTTAGGATGATACAGAATTGTACTGACTTTGTTTTTTCTCTAACTGATGTGCCCAAAGCTGTGCTCACCACTGATATCCCACTGGCCTAGGTTTTTAAAGGAAGGTGTTGACAGGATTGGTCCCTACTTGGGACCAAAAGATTTGGGTCTTTATAGTGTAATTTGTTTATTCAGACAAATGGGTGCAAAAGAATATTCAGGAGCATCAAGAGCATTAGCAATACATAGGTTTATTAGGTTTCAAAAGGCTGCATAAATGCCATCTTGAAATATAATACTTTTCTGTATCCACCTGTATTTCATACATTTATGCTTTCTGCAGCCCTTGTCTCAGCTGCTGCAGGCCTGACAACAGCCTCCTATTAAAGAGGGAGAGACCATAGTCTTGTGGACCTTCTATAATGTGCTCAGCGTGTGAGCTATTGAGTTCATGAAGACGAGAATAGCTCTGTCGAGTGTGTTTCATTTGCATGTAGCAAGATAGAAAAAGCAAACTCTGTGTGAAGACGAGCAGGCAAGAAAGATATTGAATGCCTTAAATACTAAGGGAGTTAATGGTATGCAGTGATTTTGCTTCTGTTATAGGAAGTGTAAGAACAGTATGCTTCCTGGCGTACATCGCCATCCAAACTGCAAAGGTTTCAGTTCCATGGCAACACGAAGGGCCCGTCTGTGCTGAAGGTGGATGTATTAATGCATTCAGAGTGAGGGGTTGGGACTGAGTTGGGCAAAAATAAAATGCACCAAAATTTTTCCTGTTTACTTATTTTTGTATAAGGGAAAGCCTTTGTTCTTAGAAAATCAAAGCTGACATGAATACTCCTGCTCCCCCCAATTCTCTCAGATTCTTTTATATGATTCTTTAATATTCTTTATGATACATATATACATTTTTCTCAGGCAAAAAGCAAATTAAGAGGCTGGGGTTTTTGAGGGTTTTTTTATAAGACTGTAAGTGCAGCAGCACTTGAATGTTGCAAGAAAATAATATTAATCCCTGAGACAGTCGTATATCCCTAGAGAGAAAGACTTGGGCTGGGGGTGGAGGGACATATTGTTTCCAAGATGTACTGCTTTACAGAGCAGAGTGAAGCAGTGGTTGGTTGTTTGGTTTTTGTTTGTTTGGTGTTTTTTTTATTATTATTATTTTCCTTGATCCTTTTGATCTGCCCTCTTTCTGCCTTTCTCTACATCTACTTCCAGTTTCCCCTACCTCCCCTGGCTGAGGAGCAGGAAACAAGACTTAGCTCTGTTTCCTGACATCCAAAGAAATGTGAAAGTACAAAGAAATGGTGTATTTTGTTTTCCCAGCTGACTTGGATTCACAGACGTGCACTAGAAAGGCACCTGCTCCCAGAGAGGGTCAGGAGTCACCCTCCAGAGCAACTGGGCAATCGGCCAGGGAATAACTGAGAGCTGATCATTACTTGAATTTTGTTTGATCTGCTTGGTTGACTGCAGGAATGTAGGATGGGGGATTGTGATAAATGCATTTTGCTCAGGGTAAAGAACTACCTCAGGCTGATCCTGCCAACTGTGCTGATGGGTGGATGAATTGCAGATTGCAAGGTTTAAAGTCAGACTGGGCAGTAGGAGACCCTCCAGATGTTGGTATTTGTGAGGCTAACAGCAGTGCTAATCTGGCATGGTAAAGCTGACAGAAGTGGCAAGTTAAACTGGATTTACAGCTGCTCTATATTGCTAAAACAGGCAAAGCAGCCAGAATATACCAGTGGATCTAGCTTAGAGATTTCAGCGAGGTTTCTCTGTCTAACTGGGGGAAGAATATAGCTCTGCAGCTGGAAGTTTCCATGCAGGAAGAGAGCAGTTGACCAACTTCCAACTGCAGTTACACTGTGCAAGAGGAGAGGAGGAATAAAATTCATCTTTCTTTTAATCTGTATTCTTTTCTTCTTTTTTTAGAATTGGGCTTGGGGTGTTTGTTTGTTAGTTGTTAAATACCAGCAGGAATATATTTTTTTCTTAAAAACAAGCCTTGCTTCCATTGCAGTGGGAACCTTGTGTTTGAGGTTCTGCTTGGAGGAAATTTCACCCTGTTCAGGAGACCAGTGCAATGTGGGTATATCTTTTCGAAGGGAATAAATAGCATTGTGAATCCACAAAGGGGTGGATTTCACCCTCCAGGCAGTAGAGCTGCAAAGTAAGAAGGTGTCATTTTTAAATGTTCTCTTTCTTTGGGAGAGCAGCACTGGTAAGACCAGGTCCCTTGCTAATGCTGCACTTGACATCCTCACAATTTTGCTGTTTTGTTGTGGCTTCTGATTTCTGCACAGCCCCCCAAAACAAGGAAGCAGATGTAGCTCATTAAATACTGGCATATGCTTCCCAAATTATGTTGCACCTTCATTTTCCTGAGCTTTGACAAAGCAACTCTGTATACAACCCTAAATGAAGAGGAGGAATCACTCCAGCCAACAATGTAGCAAGAGAGCCTAAGGATTTCTCCCTAGGTGTTCCTACCTGATAAAACCCTCCAAACAGCCCAGCTGCTATTTGTCAGCACCTTCCCAGGGGAGTGCCTCAGTCAGCTTTGCAGGAAGGATGAATAGAGAGCACCAAGAGGAGTATCAAAGAAAGAAGAAAAGGAGCAGACAAATCAAGGATGGAAAGAGTGAGGAAACAGCAAAGGCAGAAGGGTGATCAGAGAAAAAATGGAGCTGGGAGGAGCACAGCAAAGGAAACAGATCTTCCTCTGGCGCCTGTGAGGGAAAAGCTGGTTTTCAGATGTAATGTAGACCAAACCAAACAAAAAACACAGCAAGAAAATTAAAATACACAAAATGGGGAAGGTACCAGAAGGAGGAGAATTCAGATTGACATGAAGTGGAGAAAATACATAAAATACATGGATGGGTTTCATACCACGGTCCAGCCTTTTTAAAACAGTAGTTGCTAAGTTTGTGGCATCAAGAACTTGTGACCACCTTCTTATGGCAGTTTTAGGGGCTGGTGAGGAGCAGTAGGGCTACACTGGGAGGCTGCTGCAGGCACCAGAATGGGTGGCTGGAGGCAGATCTTTTCTGTGCACCATGTCTGGAAGCCTAAAGCCAGTAAGAATATCCCCAAGGAAAACTGCTCATCCTGCATCTGAAGACTGACAGTCATAAAAATGTGCCTGCTTCTCTCTGAAGGTATCTGAGGAACGGCTGTTGCCATGCAGGCAGGGTTAAGGGCTCCCTCTAGATCCCTTTTCGAGTTGCTCAAGCTATCTAGGCTACCAGAAATAAAGAGCTGAATGGAAATTTTAGTTCTGGCTGTGAAAAAGAAGCTTCTGAATGAATTCTGCATCAAATAATGAATGTCTTCTTTCCTCCTCCTCTCCACCTACCTTGTTCCTAAACATTAACATTTCATGTCAGTTGAGCTAAGTTCGGTGTCAGACTCTCAGGATCCTGCTGAAAAATACACCCCTGTTTTGTGGCAAGCCAGAGAAGATGAGAGGCTTGTGGTGTTTTTCCTTCTCAAGCTCTGCTCTACTGGGAAAAACAGCTTAGGCTGTGTGAAGCTGTCTTCTTCCCACTCTCCTAAACTTTGCTCCTAAAAATGCTGCTCTCTCAACAGCTTTGCTGCTTCTCTGAAGGAGGCACGACTTGGCCCACTTAGTGCCATCGCTTGCCAGGGGATGTTTTCTCAGATTGTGGTGGCTTCCATCTTGATAGGAGGCTGAAGAAGATTGCTGTGGAACAACTCATTGGCATCACTAGCTGTGTCATTTGAAAATGGTTACTTAAGCACAAATGGGAAGAAAGATCAGAAATTACGAGATTTAAACCCTATCCAAAGCTCCAAACCTCCAAATAATTTCTCCCATTTCTGCTTCTTCTTTTCTAGAGACTTAGGTGGTATTTGCTTTATCTTTTTAAACTTTTCTCCAGAATCCGCAAGGTGAGAAACATCCTTTCTCTGAAATAGGTTGTTTGGTGGGCAGTGGTACCAATGTGTGCCAGGCTGAGGCTCAAACCCTGGCTGACTGCCACAGTGGCCATGCAAAACCTGTGGGCTGAGCCTGGGGCATCAGTCTAGAATTCCTTCTCAGAGCCACCTACCAACTTTCTCCAAACTTTTTGGAATATTACTACTGAAATGCAAGAGGATAACAAATGTCTGCAGAGGTGGAGAAATGTGCATTCTAAACAGTGGCTTTGTTGTACAAGAGGAGGAATGGTTTGCTGGGTACTTGTCTCTGAGATCTCTGCAGTATGTGGTAGTATTTCATGTTAAACCATGGGGACAGGAGAGACCTGGAGACCTTAATAATTTTTCCTACTATAGAGAAAGCAAGTGGTGAAAGGCACAAGAAGGAGATGTTGGTGAAAACAGACCTTTTGACAGTGAGTGTGGTCTTGCTGCTTTTGGTGGAATGAGTAGGGATGTTCGTGTATCTCACTGTAGTGATGCAAAGATGTGCTGATACTTGCTTATTTTGATCAGAGCTGAAAAGTAGAGACAAAAAAATTGCATGTGGCTTTGGAGTGCTGTAATACACCTGGAATCAAAGCCAGTGTGATGTGGAAATTATGATGGCTGATGTTTGTGTAACCCCAAATCTCTCAACCTGTACCTGAATTAACTTCTCAGTAGTTAGAGGAACACCATCCTTCCCAAAGATGCCACGTGAACAGGACAATCATTTCTGCACAACAGGAGCATTTTTTTTCTCTCCTCTCACCTGGGTGTTTAGTCTAGCAATTAGGAATCAAATTTAACCCTCAGTGTTTGTTTCAGGTGCTCTGAGTTTTTAATTCTTTGCCAGCAGCAAAACAATTATTTTTGATAGGCACGCTAGTTGTTTTTTAATATGTTTATAATAATTCTAGGAGGTTGCTTTGATGTGGGAGGAACTGAATTCTTTGGGTGCAAATATTTGCTGTTGACTGTCTTAGTCATTGAGAGATGTTTTCCATGTTAAGGTGCCTTTACTTTTAAGAGTAAATATCAAGCATCTTCTGACCCCAGAAACATGAAATGTGTGGCTGCCTAAAGAGGAACCATTTGCTGAGCTGCAGCATGTGAGGGCATGCAGGGTCAAGACCAGCCCAAGCCTTCTTCAGCTTCTTGGGGAGAGGCCAAACAACACCCGGGCCCCTCTGGCTGCTTTGCCGCTGTGGCTGCCCACAGCAGTCCCCAGGAGCTGGGACCCCACAGGTGCTGGTTTCAGCTATTGACCTACATCCCAGCTGAAATGGCTTCATGCTAAAAGATGTCACTGTTCTTTTCCAAAAAGAACGTGTCTCTTTTTTCTTGGGCTTTTTTCTTTTAAATATATTCCCTTGCCACCTTTTTGTATTTTCCAACTGCAGCTCTTTTAAGGCTCCCTGCCTCTGCAGTTTTTGCCTCTGTATAGTTTATTTTTGGAAACTGGGGAACCAGGAGGAGGGAGGAAATTTAGGGGAGTTAACTGCGGTAGAAGAGGAAAGCTCTTTCCCTTCATGTGCTCTTTCTCCCCTGTTCTTTGTTCTCATGACCTCTGTGGTCCGACCCCCGTTGCATTGCTCATTCCAGGGCAAGCCGTAGCTGACCCTCTTTGTGCCCAGCGAACAGCTCCTTCCCACGCCGTGCTGCTTTGCAAGCTGTGCTTGCTCCTTCCTCCCTGCAGTGACTGCTGCTTTTCTGCTGCTTTTCTGGGTCAGCCAGTTGGCCAAAAAGTGGGTAGGTGGTCGAGCAGAGTTTTGGGAGCTGTGAAACACTGGAGGCGCTTGGGAAGTAATGTGCCTTAGGGTAAAATGTATGCAGAGAAGAATGTGTTCCCTTCCTTGTTTCCTCAGGGGATCAGCTCCATCAGGGTGGTTGGCTTTTTCTTGAAATGCTGGTGTGTTTTTTATATTAGAAGTGTCACATGCTGACTGCCAAAATTTGCAAGAAAAAACCAAAATCTTTGAGACTGGGGAATAGCAACTGAAACCTGACCTGGCAGAGAGACTAGGAGCTCACCTTTTGGATCTGGTGCAGGCAGTGGTGAGCACTGACCTCCCAGAATGCTTGAACTCTTCTGAACAGGAATAATAAATTTACCACAAAAATGTAAGGAGAAATTTTCTGTGAAGGAGCAACCAAGGACTCTTTTTCCTGTCTAGGCTTTCTAAAATTACTAATGCATAGAAAGTCATTGACCATACGGTAAGTCAGGCTGCCCTTTTGCTGAGACAGTATCTGGATAATTGAGATGCCTGTGATTACCCAGGAAAACTTGCTGATGTTCACACTGCTGTCAGGTATTGAAGTCACACCATATTATTTGTTGTGGTATCTTGCAATAGGTTTTAAAATTAATTGACATCACAGCACAAAGTGGGAATTTTCCTAATTTTTTTCTGTGGTTATGAAAATGCCTAAATAGTAGTGTAGGCCAGTAGATGTTAAACATCAAAAGCAGGGTTTATGTGTACTGATAAGAGGACATTGGTAGAGAATGAAGTGACTTGAATTTGATATGAGTATGGTAGAAATTAAAGTAAGGCATGGTGATAGATTCAGAGCATTGACATGGTGACTTTAAGGGATGGATTTGGCTCAGCATCATACCAAGAGGTGTTATTGAGGAAGACTTTAACCCTAAATAAACAAATTTTAAAAAATACGATTCTGTGCAAGAAGCTGCACAATGGTTGCAAAAAGCCAGCAAATTTGAGGATAATGAAATCAAAAGAACATGAAGTACTGTCTTAAAATATGGAAATAGAAGGGGTTTACTATCATGCTATTGCAGAGATCAATTAAACTGTGCAGAATGGTTATGCAAAATGTTTGCTGTAGGGAAGTAGCCGTTTTCCATAGATTCCAGGAACGAGTACTGGCATGCTGCCGGCAGTGATTTATTTTCACCCAACCCTGGTGCTTGTGTCTGGCACTCAATGAAATCTTCCAGGGTAAATTATTTATTTAATTAAGAATGGCCACAGTTGCACTGAGAAACTGGCAACACAGCAGCAGGAAGTCTGTTAGAGATTCCATCTAACTTCTTACAGATAGGCTGCTTATATATGCTTTCATTAATTAATATAATAAATAATTATATGTTGGCATTTTTTGTTAATTAGCAACAGTTCCTAGTCTGACTGTGGTGAGTGTCTGACTGCCATACGTTGTAGAAATCTAATTTCTTGATTAAGTAACCCAGAGGCTTGTGTAGCAAGCTAAGACATCAGATTGTCGCTAACTGAACTTTTGAACTTTTCATAGGAAACAGAGATGTCAGTAAGAGAAGAGTCATATCTATCAGTGCGTAAACTGGAGCAACCCAAAATCTTTCGTAGGCATTCCCATAAGAGCAAGGAGAGATATCCCCCTCTTCTTATGCCAAATTGGCATGATAATGCTTTTTTCATAGTTTAACATATTCCAGAGATAAGAGATAAGAGCTGGTGGTTTGAGGGAGTCCAGGATGAGGGGAACTTGGGTAAAACTAACAAGCGAAACTGTCTTTTGAGGAGAAATCCCTGAAAAGTCTCTATGAGATTTTGTACTTTTCTTCTGTGTTGTGTAAGAAATATAAAAGATGAAGCAATGTGATCTAGTAATCATACTTTTTTCAATAAATCGGATTTTTAAGAATGATTTATGAGTTTGATCCTTGCATTCTTTCCTTGATTGTTGAGCAATATCAAAAAACCTCAGAAGAGGAAAAGAAACCACCTCTTCTAGAGGAAACTACTAATGGATTCAAGCTGCACAGTTTGCCACAAAGGGAAAAAAATAGACAAAGGTTTTGAAAAATATCACAAATGGTAATTTATGAAACAGCAGGCACACTTGCATTTCAACTGGCCTAGTAAGCAAATCAACACAGAGCTAAATACACCTTCTGGGATGATCTCCCCTTTTGGCAGGTACTGGTGGTGGGGACCAGCCAGGAGGCTGCAGCCAAGCTAGGTCTCTCTCCTTTGCATGGAGTGGTTTGGACATTCTCCTTTCTTCCCCCCTGCAATTCCTTCAGGGCCCTGCTGGCTCTCTGATGGTCCCTGCTGAAGCTGTCTGCATCTATGTCTGAAGCTCCTCTCAACTTTTAGAGGTCAGCTTTTCTTTTCCTTGGACTGAATTCTCCAGTGCTGCCAAAGCTGGGAGCGAGTGGGCAGGTGTTTGGAGATTGAGGGAAGGTTTCCCACTGTCCTGGCTGTGGTTTCTTGTTTCAGAGGGGCTGCTCCTGCTACCTGTCCTCTGCAGCTCACCCTGGGCTGGTTTGGGCAGCAGGGTCCGCAGTGAGCTGTTGGATAGCCAGGAATTTTTGATGGGTGAGCACCTTGGATTGGCTCCCCATGGGCACATGCAAACTTGAGAGCTGGCAGGAGCACACAGGTGGCATTGAGAGGAAGAAGCAAAGTGGCATCTTCCCCTCTTGGGTGACAGCTCACCACTGGACTGACCTCACTGAAGCATGAAACTTCATCCTCAAGGGCAGGTCAGGTCGTGTGCATGTGAGGTCATTAACACTTACATATGATCTTACACTATCACAGTGCTCAGGGATGGAGAAAGTGAAGACAGTGGAGTTTCCCGTGTTGCCCTTTTCCACTCCCCAGTTTTGGTCACCTTAGTTGCTCTCTCTGTGTTTCCATTTCCAGATGGAGTTAGAAATGGGTGTACCTTCTCAATTAATTTTTCATTGACAGTTCCTGTGGATGAAGATTGTTTTTACTGATTTGCAATCAAACATCAAACTGAAATAAATGTAATTTAAGAATAGTCTCTTTGCAGTCACTGTTTCTATTTTTGCTTTACAGTATCTCTGAAGTACTCTTAGTTCTATGCACTGGAATTACAGAGTCACAGAATGGTTTGGGTTGAAACCTTCCACTAAACCAGATTGCACAGACCCCCATCCAGTCTAGCCTTGAACACTTCCAGGGATGGGGCATCCACATCTTCTGTGGGAAACCTATTTCTGTGCTTCACCATCCTCACAATAAAGAACTTCTTCTTTTATCTAAACCTACCCTCTTTCAGTTCAAAATCGTTGCCCCTTGTCCTATCACCACAAGCCCTGGTAAGTAGTCCCTCTCCTATAGGTCCCCTGTAGGTACTGGAAGGCTGCTGTAAGGTCTCCCCAGAGATTTCTCTTTCTTCTTCAGGCTGAATACCCCCAAGTCTCACAGGCTGGCGTCACAGGAGAGGTGCTTCAGCTCTCTAATCATCTTTGTGGCCCTTTCTGGATCCTCTCCAACAGGTCCATGTTTGACTTGTGATTGTCACCAGAGCTGCATACGGTATCCAGGTGGGGTCTCACAGGAGCCCAGTAAAGGGGCAGAATCATGTCCCTTGACCTGTTGGCCGCACTACTTTTGATGCAGCCCAGGATGTAGTTGGCTGTCTGTGCTGCAAGTGCACATTGCTGGGTCATATCTAATTTTTCATCTAACAGAGTATTTGGTTTGTTTGGCAAGGTTTTGGTAGCAGGGAGCTACCGTTGTGGCTTCTGTGAGAAGCTGCCAGAAGCTTCTCCTGTGTTTAATGGAGCCAGTGTCAGCTGGCTCCAAGATGGACATGCCACTGGCCAAGGCTGAGCCCATCAGCAATGGAGGTGCAACCAGAGGAGCAACCTCTGGAATACCAGATTTAAGAAGGAAAAAAAAGTTGCTGCACAAGAGCAATTGCATCCAGAGAACAGCAGGGTGAGAACATGTGAGAGCAACAGTCCTGCAGACACCAAAGTCACTGTAGAAGGAGGGACAGGAGGTGCTCCAGGCACCAGAGTGGAGATTGCTCTGCGGTCTGGGGTGTAGACCATGGTGAGGCAGCTGTGTCCCACAGCCCATGGAGGTCCACTGTGGATCAGATACCCACCTGCAGCCCGTGGAGGACCCCACGCTGGAGCATGGGGATGCCTGAAAGAGGCTGTGACCCCATGGAAAGCCTGTGCCCTCTCCCATGGGAGGGACCCCACACTGGAGCAGGGAAATGAGTGTGAGGAGTCCTCCCCCTAAGGAGGAAGGAGCAGCAGTGAGCACAACCTCATTCCCCATTCCCCTGCACTACTGGCAGAGAGGAGGTAGAGAACATCTGGAGTGACGTTAAGCTTGGCAAGAAGGGAAGGGTGAGGGGAGAATTTTTTTAAGGTTTGGTTTTATTTCTTGTTATTCTGCTCTGGTGGGTTTTTTTGTTTGTTTGTTTGGGGGTTTTTTTTGGTTTTTTTTTTTTCAAGAAATAAAACTTCTTTGCCCATGTGGAGTCTGTTTTGTCTGTAGCGGTAAGTGGTGAGTGATCTCCTCCATCCTTATCTCTTTTGTTGTGTTTTTTCTTCCCTGTCCATTTGAGGAAGGGAGTGACAGAGCAGCTGTGGTGGGCACCCAGTGTCCTGCCAAGTCACCCCACCACACAGTACTCCCAAGTCCTCCACAGAGCTGCTCTCAAACCATTCATTCCCTGTCTGTCCTGATTCTGGGTGTTGCTCCAACCCATGTGCAGGTCCTTGGCCTTGGCCATGTTGAATTGAATGTGGTTCACACTGGCCCACTTCTCAAGCCTATTAAGGTCCCTAGAGATGGCATCCCTTCCACCAAGTATATCAACTGCACCGCTGAGCTTGGTGTCACCTGCAAACTTGCTAAGGGTTCACTCAATTCCACTATATCATTTGTTAAGGTTTTGAACAGAATCAGTCCCAATAAGGTTCCATGGGGAGCACCCCTTGATGCAGATCCATCTGGACATTGAGAGGCTGACTGCAATTCTCTGGGTATGGCCATCCAGCCAGTTCCCTTTCTTTTGAATGGTCCAGCCATCAAATCCTTATCTCCCCAATGCAGAGAGACAGAGATGTTGTGTGAGACTGTATCAGAGACCTTAAGGAAGTCAAGATAATGACATCAGTTTCTCCTTATCTACCAGTGCAGTCACTGTAGAATAATATATAGAAAAAAATCTGTCATGTTTTGATGATTAACATTATTTGGTCCCTTCAAGTCAAGTGGCATACTTGGCAAGATGTGGCAAGATGTGTACACCGAGACTACTATTGTTTTTCATCACCATATTCTCAAAATACTTTAAAGAACTTTTGGTAAAGAATACATCTTAAAGTATTTTCAGTTATTATCTTGGAATAGGGTTGTACACAGACAAGGCTATGGCTATCAAATGCTAGTTTCTTATTTCAAGAAAACCCAGTTTCAGGTGCTCAGGCAATGGCTTTCTTCAATTTTATGGTTTGATTTAATTTAGAATTTTGACATAAACTCTGTAATTTACTGTTAACTATGCTACCAATGTATCTAGCTTAGACTACATCAAACATAGTGTTGATCTGAAATTTAACTTCAAGTGTACTTATTTCCACAAATAAAAATGTTGATTTTTCTGTTAAATATCCAAAATAAGCACAAGGCCTACCACCATCATCCATTGTTTCTCATCTTAGATTTCTTATGGGGTGCCTGAATGCAAGGGGAGGTATCAGAGTCCTGCTTCCAAATAGAGAAAAATCAATATGTAGTCTCAGAAGCCTGTGCTTCTATAATATTTTAATTTTGTTTTTCAGTTATAATCAATATTGCCTGTTTTGCCAATGCTAGCAGTGAGAGAAAGGCCTTAAGACATTGATGGGCAGACAGACTACGAATAGCATGAACCATATTTATGTTTCTCACATCAGTATCCTGGTTTATCTAACGTTGTATGATATGGTGACTAAATGCACCATACCATGCACAAACCAGCAGTTGCGCAAACCACCCTTGTTCTAGATGTTCCATATGAGAACTGGCAGAACTGACAGCTGGTTGTAAAAAACAAACAAACAAACAAAACCCCACAAACAACAACAACAACAACCCCCAAAAATGAACTGTGCCAAAAATTTCACTTTCCAAATGGTGTAAAACGCCTGTTTTATGCAAACAAAGGGTTTTGACTGTTCTGTGTTCAAATAAGCCCTTCATCTTTTAATTGATGTAGAGATTTGGATTACAGCCGCTTAATGAGTATTGACTGAGTCTGTAGCATCCTTTTCCTAGAGGTGTATGTGAAAGGAACATTAGCTGGAATGTTGTAGTAAGGTGCTAGAGAAATGGAGCTCTAGGACCCTTCCAATATGCATGGCTACTGTGATTAACCCATTCTGTCTTCCAACTGGCAGATGGCACATGGGAAGTTAACTTTCCAAGGATAGCTGGAAGTTGCAGGATCAGCCTGATGCTTCCCACACATTTGAGCACTTCCTGCTTTACAGTTGCTGTTCAAACACAGAAATACACAGTATTTGCTGTAGCTTTCTTTTTCCCAATCAAGGTTTAAAGAGACCTTTTTGAGGATTATGAATGCAACCCTAAAAGTTAGTCTGTCTCACAGTATTTATTTTGAGCTTCAGATCGTGATCTCCCTTCTATGTTTAATTTGATTAATCGTTAATAGGGCTATCCAGAGTTCTCCACAGAGGTTTATGGCTTTATTTAAATGCACAGAGACAGCTAGCTCCAGCCAACCTCTGCCTCTTTTAGCTGGACAAGGAGGAAGAGAACAGAGCTTTTAACCCTGCTTTCCACACAGACTCCTGTTCTCTTGCATCCTTTGGGCAGCCAGTGGCCGCTGGTGTGGCTTAGAGCAGATGCACTCACTCAGAGGTGCCAAAGAGCTGTTCTGGTGGTAGCTGCCAGGTAGCTGTCTGCCACCACAGGCTCAGCATTTCCTGGGACAATTCCTCAGCAGGGGTTTTCCTCCAGGCAGGAGAGATCTCCTTTTTGGGATTTGGACACTGTGTTTGTTGACCTCACCTGTCACACTGGAGATGGAGTTCAAAGTATGTGTTAGCATCCCTGCCTTGTGGCTTTCCTACCTTTGGAGATGTGCTCCAGCTGTGTCCCTGCTGGACAAGGATGTGCAGCTCTAAGGAGATGGGGCCCTGTACCTCAGTGGTACCCGATAAGGCCTCCAGGAGAGGGGCTGGAGGCAGAGGGGGTGGGAGCAGGGAGGGTGGACTGGAGAGTCCTTCCCTTTGACAGACATCAGAGTGAAAGGAGAGGAAAGCTCTCCCTGCTCACTGAGGCTTGTATGATAGCAAAAGGGAGGTCCTGGGCTCTGAGCTGTGAAATTGTCTGATCCATCACCAGCTAACTTCAGAATGTGTGGCAGAACATAATAAAAGGCTTATAAGCTTTTTAAAGGCTCCTGATGGAGGTGGAATTGTACTACTTCTGAATGGGTGAGGGGCTTCCTCTGTTTCATGCAGAACTGCAGGTTGTATTTTCCCATGGAATGTGCAGACTTGCTGCAAAGTATATTTATGTGCTTCACCAGTTCTTGGTAAGGTGGTATTGAACACAGTTATACCTCTCCTATTTTTCATGGCACTTCTGCAATTTAGAGAGCTCCTACAGTTGAGAGCACTAAGGGATTTGAGTGTTTTGATTCCTGTATCTTCTGTAGGAAGTGACTTGTTTTATTCCAGGGCATTGCATTTTAGGGGCACCAGTGAAAGACCTGAGAATGTCAGCAGAAAAAGAGACTGCTGCTTGATGTCTGCAGGAAAATCAGCTAGAGGGCACCAATATTTCTTCTTAGGGCTGTTAAATTAGGCCATGTGGACTGGCAGCATATGGATGCATGAGAGAAACATGAGGGCTTTACGAAACAGTTGTGCTAAAAATAATTTTCGGTGTTATTTTTAATAATGTTATCACAGATGAAGAAAGTGAGGTAGAAGTTCATAGCCTGAGACAATTCCTTCTCCTGCTTTACAGGGTAAACACTATAAATCCTTGAGTGTTTGTTTGGCTAGGTAACGCTTTCCAAAAGCATGTCAGTGAAGTAGGCATCAAAGCCATAAAATATTTTTCTTATATTTAGATTCTAAATGTGCAATAAAAAGTCAGTAAACTATAGACCCCTAAGCACCAAAATTGCTTTCAAAAAGGGGGGTTGGATGTTAAAATCAAATACTTTAAAAAAAATAAGGATTTTCATATTGCCAGAAATGCAGTTGGTGTTTCATGCTCAGCAGTGTTAATAGGCTCAGCTGTAGTCTTGTAAGTTTTGTTGCTGTCTGGGCATGAGAAGGATCCTGAAAGTGTTGAAGGGGGGCAGGAGTATTGTAGGATTATCAGTTGATTGGTTAATTTAGAGGATTATGGTTTTAATGCCAAAAAATCCAGCTGCACAGAATTGCAGAATAATTTAGGCTCAAAGGGATTTCTGGGGATCCTCTTTCTAGCCCCTGCGCAAAGTGGGTGCAGGGTACTTGGTTTTGCATGTTGCAAAAGCTTACCTTTACATGGTTTTGATTTGTGCAAGAAAGATTAACTATTTAGGTATTTTTATTTTTGTGTAGTACAGAGGCAAATACCAAAGAAGGAGAAAAAGTAAGGCAAAAATTGATCCAGATAGCATTTAAGCAGCACCAAAATATCCCATACCATTTTGCATATATTGTTTTGGTTTTTTATGATTAAAAACCATTGCTCTAGGGTAGCACAAGGGGCTTAGCGTAAACATTTGTGAATCAATTTTAAATTGTTCTTTTCATTGCTGGCTAATATACAGGAGGAATTGGTAAATATTGAGAGCAAAGGCTATACAGCCTTTTTAGCCAGTGGTTCTGTTTAGACTTATACGCTATAATGCAGTGTTAAAATTTACAAAACAGCTTGTAATTGTAGTAGCTTATTTAAACCAGCTATTTGTGGTTATGTCTGCTGAGGAAACTTAAACTTCAATGTTCCCCAGTCATCTAATAGCAGCAAATTGACTGCGGGTCTCTTGAAGGAATATCTAAATGTAGGCTGTTGAATAATCCCTTTGGGGGCCCTGTAACTATTTTTGTGCCTGGATATGCGTCATCAGTGGGTATTTTCTCTGGTGACTAGCTTACATCAGTAGGTCTCCTACCATACGCTCTATCAGTGAGTGACTTATGATTGATGGGAGTCACGGCTGCTGTTTAGCTTTTATCTGTGACCTCAAATAATGGACAACGGGAATTTCCAGGCTGTTAAATTCCTTGAATGACTGAAGACACGGGATGGCTCTGCTGATAGACGCAGGTAGTACCCAGATCCTGGGTTTTCACCGGGGGCTGCGGCGGGGAAGAAGGAGAGGGGGGTTCCTCGGCGGCGAGGCGGTGAATCCGGCGCCGACGCGTAGCCGCGAGTTGCGCGTCCCCGGACGCCGGGAAGTGGCCGCGCCGGAGGATCGCCGAGCGGCCGTGATGCTCCAACTCTCCCAGCTCTGCAGCCAGCCGTGTCCGCCCGTGGCACTGCCGATTCCATGTGTTTAGCTGGCTGATCTTTAGGGCACTTTGTCCATCCGTTTGAAACCAGGGAGGCACGCAGTTTGCGGCTCTGTGAAGGGAAACGCTGTGGAATTTTCAGCTGCAAGTCTGGTTGGTTTTTAACCCTTTTTATTACCATCAGCAGCAAGTGGATTTATTGGCATGCTTCACCCAGGTGCTGCCTGGGCTGAATCTGAAGGTGCAGTAGGCTGCGTGGTCTTAAGGTTAAGTTGCACCTGCCACAGTGAGACACTGTGCACGCAGTTGTGGTTCATTTCCTGGTGTTCAGTACTTCACTTTAAGGAAAAGAGGACTGCAGATACTGAGTTACCTCCTCTTTCTATGTCCACTCTGCCTTTCTGTCTGACATGCGAAATGGGGCTGCAAGACAGCTACAAGATTCTCTTTGTTACCTGTGATGAATTTAGCAGCTTGAGTCAGCCCCACAGCAAGGCACTTTGTCATTTCTTCTTCTTTCCCTCCTGTCTCAATCCCTTTGATAAAGTTGTGATAGGAAACAGGAGATTGGCTCTCTGTGAACTTGTGCACAGAAATCTCTCAAACCCTTCTCCTGGTAACCAGGGAGTAAAAATGACAGGTATGGATGCTTCCAGTGTGACTGAGGATTTAAAAAAAAAAAAAAAAATCCTTAACGCTGTTTATCGCACAGCATTGTTTGGCTGAGGGAGGATAGCAGCTGGATCCAAATTCCTTCTCACCACTTCTTCCTGTTGGCAGGTGGCCTTCCGCACAGGCTGAGCTTGCAAACTCTCACGCGGGTCTTACTTACGTGAGTGCCCACTATTCTTTTTCATTCAGGTGACAGCGGATTGGGTTTTGTGCAAGATTTTGAGACTTGAAAAGTTTCAGAGGGAAAACAGGAGCTTTGTTTGAACTCGCCTGTGTGTTCCCTCCTCCGCATGTACCAGCCCAGAGGTCGTAGTTAATGAATGAAACCAGGCTTCCTGCAGAAGCCAGTTAACCCCTGTCTGTGCCTCTGTTGACACAGTGCTTACAGGTGCGCGCTGCCGTGGCGTGGATGCCCTGGCTCTGGGCAATACGGGCTGTGTGCACCTTTCTGCTCACTTCAGACAGGTGCCTGGTCCAGCACATGCACTGGTTATGAAGTGAGTTGCCTCATCTGCTCTGGCTAGTTGAGTGATGGTTAAGAATTGCATTTGGCAGAAGCAGTAAGTAGAAAGAGAAGCAGCAATTAAAAAGAGGCTTGGAAAACCAAGAAAGGGAGAGAAGGGAATGGAAAGGTCTTTACTGAGCTGTGATTTAATGAGTATACTCTTCCTTTATTTTGGGGTTTATTTTTTTTTTTCAGTCACTTCAGTAAGATTTTGGGATTCATGACAAACTGGTTATATAATTCAAAATCTGGAAAGGGTTGAGCACAAAAACGTTTGATGAATCTTGAGTAATTTGCATTAAAAATCAGTGGATTTTCCTAGGGTGTGCTTTGAAGATGTAAGGCTTGCTAACTGGTTGATGCTACTATATGTGTCATTTACCTCAGCTTTCTAGGAATCAAAATGCCTGGCTACACAGTAATATCTTTTGGCTAATATTGACCTCATTTGCCCCCATTTTTAGGGGTATCATGTTTTAGGGTAGTGAGAGTATTTTAGGGTAGCTTTCATTTACACTATTCGTGCAAAAGCTCAACATTACCACCTTTCCAGAAAGAATCTGCAGACCTTCAGAACATTTCCAGAAAGGGTTGCCGTTTTCTAAGAAAAAGTGTTGGCAAGTTGCCTGCCGTTTCCTGATGCTTGGCACTGAGGCCAAGGCAGAGGGATGAAATCCAAACTGGCATGTGGCAGGCTGTGTAGGTACCTCCCTGTGTGCTGTGACAGAGATGTCGCGTTGGGGACAAACTTAATTTAGGTGCTGACCCTGCAGTGAAGTCACGCCCTGTGGATGCCTGGGTCTGTATGCCTACACCCTGTTGCCTTCAGCAACTAACTGCAGGCACCAAGTTCTGCTGGCTTGAATTGAGGAATGATCACCACAGTAGCTAAAGCCTTATTTAACCAGAAGTTCCTTCATTTATTCAGTGGCCACCCTTAAAATCCTGAAAGTCACCCTGTGCAGTGGGTAACCAGATATTCTTCTGTTTAGTTAAAATAATTAGGTGTGGTGAGCAAGGGATACTTCACATTCACCGAAAGTCAAAGTATTCACTTTTGCACCTTGTAATATCTCTATCGGCAGACCTCTCCCTCCTCCAGCAAAGTGTGTTGGTGTTTCAATGTGCAACTAGTTCCCAGTGGGCACAGGACTGTAATTACTGTACCTGGGAGGTGAAAACGGAAGCTGACACAGGAATATCGGGCCTTCATTCTGAAATCTGTTCAAGGATTAAGTGCAATTCTTTTCTTTTCCACCTCTCCCACCTGTTAAATCTATGGCTGTACACTCTCTACAGCTGCTGTAGTTTTGGATATTTGTTGAGGGTCATGAATTGCTATTTAATAGTTTTGTATCATTTCTACACAAAGTACTCTCAGCGCTTAAATACGCTTGAGAGTAAAGAGGTGCTCTGGGATAGAAAGAAGAGAAAAAAAATTAGAAAGCTCACCTTTCCATGACCCACCATTTTGATGGCACTATTATGTTTGAAGGGTGACTGCATGGAGCAGGCAGTGCTGCTCATTCATTGTTTGTTTTAGTTCAGTATCATCTGTTATAGTCATAAATATTCGATCTCTCAAGGTGGTCTTTCTGTTTCCATAAAGTCCAGTTGAAATCAGTGAACCAGTTCCCAGATGCGTGGAAACTGCAGTTTTGGTCAGGTTGTGTAAGCAACGGCTTGTATAGTTTCATTGGTTTGTTTTGGATTTTGTTCCTTCAAGTATCATGGAAGAAATAAAGGTTAGCCATCATTCATTTAGGCATTACTTTTCTGTAGGGAAAAATAAGGAATCACTCATAAACATTGCTCAGATTTGTAGTGATCAGAGTAACGAAAGTGAAGAGGGAGAAAAATAATGCAGTGGAATAATATAAGAAAAATACAGTGTAAAGTAAAGTTGGAACAGTGAAACAAGTTACTTCATTTTTGTGAATATAATTTTTTAAATCCACTTGTTCCAGTGAATGAAGAATGAAGAATCCACTTCTATCTTTTTGATGTTACTGTATACACTAATGTGAGTGAATGGAGTCAGATACACTTCAGCTTTTCCTGTGTGTTCTGTGCCTGATAACCTTGGTCCTGGAGACCTTTAGTCATCAGCTCAGTCCTCCCTGCAAGTGGCCAGCAACTTTAGTAAGATTGTTGTAGATCCAGGACTAGGTTGTCAGGAAGTTCATGGATTTATAAATGTTGCCCGGGCGTCAAAGACTTAATTCGGATGAAATCTACCTGTTTGTTGGCACATGGGGAAGAAGAGAGTAGGAATATGCTGCAGGTGAAGGCTGTGTACTATGTCAGACAGGAAGGTTTATGTCAGTAGTCTGCACCAACTCCTGAAGACTGTGGCAAAGTCTTTTCTTGGTCTCCTGTCTTGTTTCCTGTATCTACATGGAGCAGTAGTTCTTGTAGCGATTTTTGTTCTTGGCAGTATTTCTCTTTTAGTGCCTCAAAGTGAGCATTTTTCCTGCAGGACCTCAAACAGCTCGGCCAGTGGTGAGCTGCCAGTGACTCAGCCCAGTGTCCCTGTCCATCTGCCTGCAGCCACCAGCACTCCCTACCAGCCACCTGCTCTCAGACAAAAAGCCAGGCGTGAATCCTGAGACAGGAGCGGGTCATGGACAGGGTTATCCTGGATAAAGAGATCCTGTACTCCAAGGAGACAGTGAGGGAAGAAGCTTCCTTCTAACCCAAGTTACATTTTTTTCTGAGTCATGTCCTGGCCTTTTACATATCCTGGCTTGGAAACTTGCTGTAAAGGAGACAAGAAAGAGACACCACACACTGACATCCCCAGGAGCCTTGATAATGTCAGGACACCTGACGGTCCAGCGACACTTCAGAAATGGCTCTGTCATGAAGGATTTACATGATAATGCAATAGCTAATAACACAAGGGCAGTACAAGGTACTTATTCAAGATTGCTGGGGTGTTTGCTAAGTGTCTGTAGTTCCATGACATGACTTTGTCCCTCTGCAGACAGGCCTTTAGCATTGAGGAGTTTTCCAAAAACTCAACCAGTCTTTCTCAAGTACAATTGCCAGTTGCTATCCTGCTGGTTAAAAATAGTAACAACTAAGTTAAAAAATTAAATACCTTACCAGGCAGTAATTTTGTTTTCACAAACTTATTCCAACATCCTCTTGGATGGACTCTTTTCTTCCTATACACTTACTTATCCTTTTGGGTTGTGAAGTAAATGTATATTTGGGGATTGCTCTGTGTTCTGCTTGTGCTGCTTGGGACCATCTCTGTTTAGGGACAGAGGAGATACAAAGTCAGTCCATGAGGTCATGACATCTTCTGTCCCTTGTCTGGGAGGTAGGATGACAATCTGAAGCGTGAAACTCCTTTCTCTCCTTCAAGGAATTCTATTTCTTTATACAAAGGCCAGCCAGATATCCTAATCTGGAAGTCTGCAATTTGAGAATGAAAAAGGGGTTATTACAACTAAGAAACAGAAAACTCATTAAGCCCCCTTTCACTTATATGCAGGGAAAAGTGTTAGTAACCAATTTTTCTCAGTCTAACCAAATCATGGAGCATCTCATTGACTAAAGAAAACAGAAGCCTTTTGAGGCTGCTTTGCTGTTAGCTTTCCATCCCCTATAAAGCTCAGAGCCATGCACTCATGAAATAAAGCCTGTCTTTAGAAGTGAGGTAGTGATTTTCCACCCTCTTGACTCTTGACCAGGAGCTCAGGTCTCATGCAAGCAGAAGCTTGCTGCTGGTTACAGAGGGAGCAAGGCTGTAAATCAGAAGGTCAGTTGCTCTTTTTAGTTTATCATTTTATGCCTTGATTGCTATTAAATTAGATATCACAGTGGTATCAGAGCCAAGATCACCTAGAAGGGAATAAAGAGGTATAAAGTAGTAAAATGATGCAAATGAGCAAAAGGAGTATTAGTTTAACTACTAGCAAAAAAAATCATTATGATGAAAGTCTGTTCTCTTAATGGAAACTAGAGGAGCTGATTAGTTTGAGCAACTCAAAAGTGAACTGGACAAAATGCTGAAAAATATACTACATAGATTTTCTTACTTAGATACAATATGATCCAATAGACTTTCATAATTTCCTTTTTGATCTAATTCCTGGGATTCTAAGATCAGCTTTTAAAAATGGTCATTTTCTTGCCTATCTCACTGCAAACCTTCTTTGTGAAATTATTTTTGTCAGTTTTACCAAGAGGGAGGCATTTGCAGTAATCCAGCATGGTGGTATTTTGAAGACTCCAAACCCATTTCTCATGGCCATATCTTGCCATTGCTTTATTGTAAAATTCTCAGAATGCTTGATGGGAGTTTTGCATTAAATTGTAAGGTATTTATATCCAGCTGCTCCTAAGAGGCCCAAGTCATATCCGTGCTCTATTTCCATGGTAGCCTTCTTCCAGTTTTTTCAAGATGCAATTTGGCTTTACAGGAAATAATAGTCATGCCTACCACACTGTAACTAAAATATTCAGACACATGAATCTTTTTCTTTACTTCCTATAAAAATGTCATTTGTAGCTTTATTTTGTTTGTTCTGGTTTGACTATACTATAAACAAGAGTTTATTAAAACATTAGCTCTAAGTTACAGTTCTTTTTTGAGATTGCCAGGTCTTACAAAAAATATTACTGAAACTGCAGGGCAAAACCACATATTAACAGAAAAATGAATAATGAGTCTGTTTTCGTATGGATTTTTAAAAAAGGTACAGCTTGTAGTTGAACTAAATGTACTATTTCCTCCACTTCAGTCGGGAAGCCCTCATAGGCTTTTGACAGTGCCGCCAAAAAATTAATGCTTCAGCTGTTTAACAGGTATCAAAAGCCAGTTTGACAATTGTAATCTCTTCCAGGAATTCCCTTTCCCATTTTCCTTTCCTATAAAAACAGATAACAAGATATATAGTAGAAATGGAAAGTCAGAGCTATTTTACGAAGCATTGTGCATTCCTTCCAGCCTTAGGAGATGAGGCATGACATCTCCATGACAGGGTAGGAAACGCAGGCACTCTGTTGTGTAAGTAGCACTTGCTTCAAGGATTAGCTGCTTGCCAAGATAGCACAGATTTAAATGTTTCCTAAGCCATTTCTGAGTTTTTATGTAACATGGCAGTGACAGGAGAGCTGTGGAGATGGCTGGGTAGGGACTCAAAGCAGCGACCAAGGAAAGACAAAACCAAAGGAAGCAGAGAAATATGCTGCATGTGCCAGCATCAGCTGACACAGCAGAACTGATGGCAAGGGAAAGCAGCACCAGCCAGGCTTCTCTTGAGTTTCTGTCCTCACGTTAACATGCAACAAGATGAGACAAACTGAAAGGAGACGCCACTTGAACTTTTGTTCTGAAGCATCTCAAAAAGGCACTAAAACATAGACTCAAAGGTCAGAAATGTTCCCTTTTCTGGAACAAATTCCCAGGACAGCTGTTAATACTGCTCTGTCTTTTAAGGTTAATCTTTAAAAGTATTCAGTGATACGTATTAAGAAATATATAGTATTCCTGTAGCTATGATGAGGAACGGTTTGTTCATCTCTAATAACAGAAAAGAGGATTCTGTGTTAGGAAGAGTGAAATAATTAAAGAGGTTGCCAATAAAAAAAGCCACTGTGTTTGCAGAGGGTGCCCTTGTGTGTTCAGCAAATGCCAATTAGAGAAATGCCACTTTATGTGTATGATGGTTGTTACTGTGCAAACAGTTGTATAATTACGTGCTGGGTCAGAAGGGGAAGTTACCTTCACCTCAGAGCCATTATTTTAAAGCAAACACAAATACCAGGCACACAAACATCAGGCGCTGCGGCAGTAAAGTAATGACTCTTTGAAAATGCAGGCTAAACAAAAAGGAGTCCATGTAACAAGCCTTGGCATTGTGGAAGGTAATTTTTACCGTGTCTGCACTATGAGGATTAGAAACATCATCTTTATATAATGGGGAAGCACGCACTTCCTTCTACCACTTGAAATATAGTTTATATACTGTTAGGTTGTTCTGATGCTTGGAAATATGAAGAGACTATACAGAATATACGTTTCTTTCAGTTACCTTATTTCATACTGAAATGTTTGTAGTCCACATGCCCTTGTTTATGAGTTTGTACACTTCCTTCTGTTGTACTACCCATGGTCTGATGTCACCATCATCTGATGCACTCTGCTCTCAGTTCTTCTGTGGCTCTGACTGACTTTAGTAAATGGAATAAAGGGCAGTTCTGCAAGTGACCTTGTGCAAGACATGTCCTTGGGTGTATATTGCTTGCACTACTTTGTAGGTGTTCTACTTGGTATTTTATTTTGCATATTTTGCCTGATGCTTCATTGGATTCAAGTCTAAGGAGGCAGAATGAGCTGGGGATGCTGTGGTCATCCTGGGCACGCACAGGGATAGCTGTGCTGTGTGTGGATTCATAAGGTTTGCTCTAAGGCTATCAGGTTTGCCATCTTTTCTAATGTGGTTGCCATCTGTGCTTGTTCTGGCTTCTCTCTGGGTTGTAAGAAAGAACAGAGTTCAGCAGGGATTGTGTTACCATCAGTGGCCTGAACCTTTGTGCTTGCTTGACCTCATGCCTCTAGGAAGCTCAGCTGGCAAACATAGCACAGACCTTTGTGGCAACACCCTCTGGGAGCGTGGGCAGCCTCTAAGGTTATCCTGCTTCCATATATGCCGAGGTATTTTCATTGACATGCTCTTTTCACAGGTTTGAAATCACTGTGGCTTTAAAGTCCCAGCTTTCCCTAAAGCGAAAGCACTGCGCTCACCCGAGGACCTGCTCGAACCCAGCATCTGCTGGGGCAGGACGGGGTGGCAGAAGTTAAACAGAAAGCGTTAGTTTGAAAAATGTTATGAGGTCACCATCCTTTTAAATTGGTTTACACAGATGGCTGTCTGGTTTGTTGCTTTGTCCTTGCTTAATAGCAACTGTTTATGGAAAAACGAATTGCTTTGCAGAAGGAGGTCCAAAAGCTCATGCTGTTGTTTCCCTCACTGGAGGTCTTCGTGTTTTTATGGGCATACAAAGATTTGGCCTGAAATGGAGATTGATTAGGAAGCATAGTGAATAATTAACTGTTTGACTTATTCCTAAGATCTGTAGTCACCGGGTTAGAAATAATTTCCCAAACTGCAGGAGATAAGAGAAGGTTATTCCTGGTTTCACAATGTCCATATTGTTAGGGCTTTGTGCTGTGTGTACTCTGACATCAGCTGATACCTACGCAAGCTGGGTCCAGCTTCTCATCCAAACCACTTCCTGGGGTTTTCTCGGGTAATGGCAGTGATTCAGAAGATACCACAGTGCCTCAGAAAGCCATTTTTTACACATTGCACCCAGACTGTGTGACCATGAAACTAAGTTCTTAGGAAAGAGTTTTGTTCTTAAAAATGCCCACTTTTTTTTGTTTGTTCTGCATTCAGATGTAGATGTACATTTCTTGGCTTGTGTCCTACTGACCTGTTCAGAGACTCACTTTTCTGTTTTGTGGAAGATGTAGGAATATGACGTACACATGTGCATGAGGCAGGAGCCTGAGGCCAGTCTCCAGGCAGAGATGCTGATTTTGCATCCAAAATTGTTCCTTCCTGGAAAACCATTCTACAAAAAAACCCAACCAAGTAATAGACAGGGTTAAATTGTTTTGAAACAAAACATATCTAAATAATGGTGCTCTGCACTTTTGCAGGACTGTCCACTTAAGAAGCTGAGATTGAGTTAGGAACATTGATGAAGCCTCTATTCGGTGAGGTGGGTATGTGTTTTTTATTACAATTCTGAAAAGCATAAAAAATTCAAACCATTTGCCCAAGTCCAGCCACAGAACTATTTAAGAGCTGGGAACAGAATCCAGAAATTTTGTGCCACGGCACATGTTCCAGTCAACAATTACAAATAAGGTATTTTGCCCTTCTCTGAAGAAAGTGATGAGTTTTTGCATTCTGTCAGTGTTTCAAGTGGCTCTTTTGATTTTTGCTTTCTTACTAATGGAATAAGTGACTCTCACAGATACTTTCGCTTCTCTGCTCTTGCGGTGGCCTTAGATCAAAGTCTGGGGAGATAACAGTCTGTAATAGGGGAGCCAGTGGATATCAAACGTATCCACTGGATCCAGGCCAAACAATCTGGGGCTCAGAAATGTTCTGTGCGTTTCATTAATTTTTCATTTTTTAGCATTCCGTCATGGTCAGATGCACCAGCATCTTTTAATAAATCCCCTTCCATATTCAGACTTGCAGCTCAGCTTCGCAGGCCCATGGGGGCTGGATTATTTGAATAAGTCTGAGAAGTGAAACTGAACATTTGTAGGTGCAGCAATTACAGGCAGCCAATCCGGTGAATCTTGTAATTTTGATAACCTTCATTATTACTAGATGCTGCATGCAAAACCATCAGCTCTCCTTGCCCTCTGTGTGAGCAGCTCAGATGTGGACCCTCAATGCTTCCTTGTGCCAAGGCTGTTTGCCCACCCCTGCTCGAGCCTCCCCAATCCTGTGGAGCTTGTCTGGGGCAGTGATCTGGAGAATCTCTCTCTCAGGTTCTTGGTTATTTGCACTGCTTTCCCTTTCGGCATTATGAGGTAAACCCCGCTGAGTGGGATTCTGCCTCCTGCTTCATCCTGTTGGCATCCTGGATTTGCTGTGGCAAGAAGTAAGTCGGGATTGGAATTTTCTTTAAACTGGTGTTCGTTTTTAAAAGCCTATTTTGGAATAAATTACTCTGACAGTAAGTACCAAAATAGGTATCGATAAAATATGAATTTATGCATGCCAGCATTTATCTCTTTTGTATCTATTCACAAATACATACCAAAAATTGACTCTAGCTCCATATGGCTTCCAATCTCTTCCCTCCCCCGGCTGTCAGCTTCTCCTCACCTGGATGAATAAAAGTGAGCAGAGTGCTGGGCCATGAACTGAAGGTGGGTGTAGCAGAAAAGTTAAATTGAATACGTTTTCTCTGGGACATCACTGTGGCTCCCCAAGTACCTCTCAGCTTGGGTGGAAAATGCATTAAAAAGGTGATGCAGTTTGGTGCCAATCTTAGTTTCAAACTCTGAAAAAGGAATGAAAATACTCAGAGGGCGAGTTACTTCTGTGCTGATTTGCTTTCTGGGCAGCAGCGGTTGTGTAAAAGCTATGATTGTTTTAGAAGCTTTTCAGTACACATTGTGGCTATCAATTAAAATAATTGATTTTTGAATCTGAAATTTTCACTTGACCAAAGTAGAGATGTCGGGCCTGTTTGTAATCTGTTCAGCAGGGCTATAAGGAAGTTGAGATACCTCCACTCCAAGACCTTCCATTTTCTGAGCATAAGCACCATTTATTTTGCTCAGTTCTGAAGCGTTTCAATTCAAAATCTGTGGTGAGGTTTGTAATACATAGTTTGATTGAAATTATGCAGATTCATTGCTGTAGTGTAAAATGATGTGAAATCTTTGGGAGGGAAAACACCCATTCCTTCTGCCCTTTCTGGAGGTGAAAGGCGCAGGTTTCCCATGCCACTGCAGGATGGGTGGTGGGATGGCACAGCTCGCTGCCTCACTGCCTCACACGGCACTGCTGGAAAACCTGCACTGCTCACATTGGCGTTTTGGTGTCAACCAGATCCTCAAAGCCTCCAAAATGGGAAAGTTATGATCCAGTACTAACTGTTGTTGCCATTAAGCAATGATCCCAAATTTACAGGGTTACCTCTGCTTCTGCTGCTGGGTGTGCGGGAACCCAAGTGGGCTTCTTCTGTTGTTGATGTTTTTCGTAAGGGAGCTGAAATGATCGCAGCTGCTTCGGAGTTTTTTCTTAAGGTGGCATTCTGCCACTTCCTTTAGAAACCAAGCATGAGCCCACAGCTTTCTGTCCTGTTAGAACATTAGGTTTTGTTGTCAAATTCAGAGCAGTTAGACCAAGTTTTAAAGCTATCTAGAGGAATAAAAAGACAAAGAAACAGCTAAGGAGGAACAGAAGACAAAAGTGGTTGAAAAAAAATTTAGATCGCAGAAGGTTCTGAAATACTTTACCTCTCCTCTTACTCTGACAAAACCTTGAAATCCTTACTCTTTAGCAGTAAGATATCTTACTTCAGAGGATTTTAGATGTTGCTTCAGTTTTATTTTGCATGTTTTTATGTCATGAAGGTATTCCAGCTCATCTTGTGTGTCTTGTTAAATTGTAATTCTCTGAATAGCGCAATACTGTCAAACTATTAGTACTGAAGTATCTTGTTATATCACAAGGCCTATTATTTTCATTTATCTTCATTTAAACCAGGGACAAAATTTCTGTGTTTTATTGAACTTTTCATTTCTATCAAATCAGTATGTTTTTCTTTCAGGAAACCCCGGTATGAAAAGTTTGGATAAGTGACAGTTTTAGAATTTTTTCAATTCTTACTATTCAGTTTCCCTTTTTAAAATAAGTAAAACGTGCCTTCTTTTATTGTCTATAAACCCCACAAATCCCTAGAATTACATATTTATGAAAGCATAGGATTTCAACACAGATAGGACAGACTTTCCATTTCTGTGAGAATGTTTACAGTTGAATGGTCTCAGGAATAAAACTGAAGCTTTTTTACATGTATGTTTTGTGAATCTAAAACTTGCATGCGCTCTGAGCTGTGAACCAAAAGCTTCAGATTGAGCCAGCAGAGAGGAAGGAATTTGTCTGCAGTACAGCAAAAGGAAGTATTTGCTGTGTTGTTGAAGCACATGGCCTTTTGCCATCTTTGATAAAGTATTTAAGGGTTGTGCACCCAAAGTCTGCTGCCCTCTTGACCCATCATTCATCACTGGCTGTAGATGAGGTCGATGAGATGCAGCTCCATAGGAGAGCCATTGTTTCAGCCCTGCACAGTTCCTCAGAGAACGGAAGCTGCAGACAAAGCGGTTCCCTGTGATTCACCGTGCTACTCAGCCTCCTGGTGTTTTTTCTTTTACCTATACCTTTTCAGGTCCTGCTCTGTGCTGGCCAAGGTGGACAGGCAGCCACACAGATGAAGGTGAGGGATTGATCCTCTTTCCACTCAGCTTCAGTGGGGGCGAATGAGATGAGCGTCTGGGATATTTTTTTTCCGTATTGTAAAGGAAAAGCAGATACAATTATCACAGCATTTGCCTTGGCAATGCATTCAAATTTATTCCCCTTTTGAGTATTCAACACTGTTGATAGATGATGCTTAAAATGTGGAATTGCCCATAATTTTTCTAGCACACTGTGAATTGCCCAGTCTTTTTTTTTCCTCTCTGTAAGCAGTTCTGGTTACAGAGATGCCAGCATCCCCAGTAAGTATGCTAAGAATGTAGAGTTATACTTTGTACTGCTAAATTAACAGACAGGAATAGTCACACCAAACCAGATTCAGCACCCAGATGGGAAAGCGTCTCCTCCAGCCCAAATTTTAATGACTTTTTTAGATGAGAAATTTTCACCAATGTAGCATACTGTGTGATTTAAAACAAATGCTGTCATCTCTCTCTGTTGGTGATAGGTAACTCGTAGAAAATACAGCTTTCTTTGTAATGACCAACCAGGGCTTGGAAATGTCTGGACATTAACCTACTAATGAAGTAGGTTAACTTCTCTTTTATTATCTTTAACTATTTAAAAAGATAGTTTTTAGTTTAGCAAATGTATTTTTTTGAGCACTAGTTTGAAGGATCTGATTCTCACTTGATTTGTTATATGTGCAATCCTCTTAGCTTTTACATTCCTGTAAGTGATGGGAATGAGTGCTGAGTGGCATAACAACAATATCAGAAGAGTTAACTTGGATTGTAGGATGTGTTGTGAAATATTCTCAGACTTTTCTGCCTCCTGACTAGGAAGGGTCTGTTAATGAAATGATGGAATCTATGGTCTTTGGCAGTTTGCCTTTGCCAGCTGGAATATTGTAGGAGATTTTGCTCCCCTGCAAATTTTAACAATGACTGTGTTATGATGACGTGATGCAGAAATTTTATGATTTGTTTAAAAGAAGAGAAAGAGTCTTCCACTTCTTTTGAATGCTTTACCTAAGAGACACTGCAGTACACAGCCTGACTTGTCCTTGGAACTCCTTTATGTTTCTGCCATGAAGTCAAGTGAGATGTGCAAATGCTGGAAGGAAAAGTTAAAAAAGGTATACATGGGCATTTGGACAGAAATATACAGTTCTCTGTAGCTGTACCAGACACTTTAAATACCCTACCTTCCAGTCACTGCAGATGCTCAGCCACTGAGGAGATACTTTAGCTGTCATTATTTTGTGCGGTTCTCCAGTTCATGGTATTTCTAATTCTGAGTGCACTATATTATCCTATTCCTGTTTATAAATCTTTTAAGTGTGCACATTAAAAAAGTAATTAAATTGTCATTATAATTTATAGTATGCCTGAAGTCAATCACCTAATTAAATGGAAAAAGCAGAGAGGTAGTAGGTTCATAAGCATTTATTAAGTATTACAGTATTAATTATGCAGGACTTTTGAACCAAGCAAAAGAGGAAGGAATGGAAACACCAATCTAAAAAGGCTTTCCATTGCTGGCCTTCTCAATTTAATAATGTGAGACACACTCCAACCCCCGGTTGGCAGGACAACACTAATGCTTTCTTTTTGTTAATTTTTAATGAAATTACGATGGAGTTTTTTTTTGTGACAATCACTTGTAGCATTTTCCTGTAATATTTTTGAAAGCATAATTTGTCCCCATGCAGAGGCCTATAAATACATGAGTAGAACTGAAGATACATTTAGAGTTACGGTTTGAGGTGGATTGTGCAGGAGCAGACTCTTGATCGTCACTCCTCAGCATCTTGGGCTGGCAATGGAGCCTGTGCTGGTCCTGGTGGCTTGGGGGCCACTGGATGTAGGGGCTGAGCCCAAAAGGACGGGCTGAGAGTGGCACTAGGAGAGGGCAGGGATATGTAGGGACAGTGTGGACATGACAAGGTTTGCACTTTCTTTGCAACCATTCTCTCACCTCCAGCTGCAAATCCGTGTCACTTGTCTGACAATGAAGGGCATGAAGTGCTGTCTCACCCTGCGGGGTTTGGGTCAGGAGGAGGCTCTGTAAGGTGGCAGACTGTGGGCTGGAGCCTAAGAAATGGAAGTGCATTGCATTAGTGAGCTTGTGAAAACAGGGCTGTCTCACTATGTCTGGTTTGTACTTTGCTGCATTAGATGAACTGCCTGGAGCAGACAGATAAACTAGGTGGAGCAGAAGCCCTAAAGTTAGGATTTCTTCTCTTTTGCTGGTTAGTTAAAAAATTAAAAACTCTGGTATCACACACACTGAAATAAACTGCCTGCATTCCATGTTGTCTCCAGGATTTTCATTTCATCCTCAGTGACCTTTACACCTGAACATTAGTCACTGAAACCTCCCTTTCAGATAGCAGGAGGGCCTAATCCATCAGGCCAGGCCCTGAGCCCTAGGCTGCACTGGAGCAGACTGCAGGCTTTAGGGGAGAGAGACAGAGACTGAGGAGGCAGAGGCAACTGCTTAGAGCATTGCAGCAGTCCATGATCTCCTGCTGATCCATCAGCCTCCAGTGAGCAAAGCCCAGCTGGTTCTTGGGAATACCAGTGCAGGTGAACATCAGTAACAAACCAGGACAAGCCCCAGTAAGGGGTTTGACAGAATCCACAGTATGCTTTGCGATTCAGTTGGGTATTGATGGTAAGGGATACAGTGGAGTCCTTGGAAAGGAACACCTATGCTTTTTTACTGCAAGAACTTGTAGCAACAAAAGCTGGTTCACTAGAGATGGAGCCTTTAAAAGACCTTTACATCACAGGTCTTTAAATGATATGATGACCAAAAAACCCACTACTGCGTAAATGGACAGGAAGGAGCTAGAGACTTACCTACTCGCTCTGTCATTATCAAATTGATTGAACACATTTTGAACCTAACTGCACAGATATCAGTTTATCTTGCAATATATTAAATAGGAAGTCATTGGCAAAACCTAATCACAACATAATCGTAACATCTGAAAGTTGGACCTGACTTACCTGAAAGCTGAAGAACCAGGTCAATAGTTCTTTTTTCTGAAAGAAATTGAGATTACGTTGATTGGAATATAAATCCCTGCTGAAGACCATTTATTTTCACAGTCTTTATTAGGCTGAACTGAATTGACAGCAAAAATGACCAAAAAAAGAGGCTAGACTGTACTATCAAGAAAATGTACTTTGTATAGGTATTATATGCTTTATACAAAAAACATTGAGTCTGTTTGGCCATAAGCGCTGTGGGATTGTGTACCACCTTCTTCAGTACAAGGATGAAGAGGACTGTACACCAAGGCCAGGTCCAGCAGCTGAGGTTGCAGCATCCTTTTTCCTTGTCCCACACATCACCTGAGTTACAGGCTTGCGTGTCTTGCTGGAGGGAGACCTGTGGTAACCTGTGGTTACCTGTTTATTGCTGTAATTAATGTTTCAAACAGATGTAACTGGGAATCCCTTTGTAACAAAGCCAGTGTTTTACCTTATATGGAGAAAATTAAATTATTGACAGCTCTTCATCTCAGAACTCATAATAACCCTATTATGAGCACAGTCATTATGCTTCAGGTTAGCACTGCAGCGGTGTTATATAAGGACTGTAACTTGACAGTTGTCTGGGGAAAATAATTATATATATTATATATATATATATATATATATATATATATATATATCTCAAAGGTAGTGGCCTACCCAAGGTCTCAGATGACATAATACAAGTTGGGTTATATAATTCATTTTATGGTCAATAAGCTTGTCTTCTGGGCTGCGTGTTGGAAAACATAATGCTTGTCTGTTTGTATCAGACTTTACAGCTCTCTCCTTAATACAGAAATTGCTCGTGCCATGCTATCATAATCTGTTTTCAGCTCCTCATGCTGGCACTAGGCAAAGGCAGTCCCAGCAGCGGTGTCCTCTCTTTGTTGAAACAGTGAAAAACTAGGAAACCCAAATCTTCTGTGTATTGATTCTGAAAACAAGTTGGATGAGTTTTATATTGCAGCCCTTTGAAGTAACAGTGGAGCAGAGCTGTTCAGATATGCTCTGCTAATCTTATAGTCTAAACAGAGGAAAATAAGTCTCCTCCTCATGTGTCTTTAGCACTTCTCCTCCTCATGTGTCTTTAGCACTTTAGGCATGTATTTTCATTGGGAAAATGGACTTGATTTTAAGTTCCAGATATCATGATACAATGATGCATCAAATGAATGCTGTATTTTAAATCCACAGTTGTGGAAATTGCGTTTTCTCAGGTATCGGAAACCAGCACAGGTGTTCTGTCACAGATGGAGAACTTGACTGCCCCAGTCTGTCTTTATGGGTTGCTCAGACATCATTTAGAGGGATCTATGTTAGGCATTGGCAGAGTTGGGACAGGTGGATGTTGGGTGTCACATGCCTTGCACACACAGTGTGTGACTCCAGGCAGCTCAGCCAAAGACTCTCTGTAAGCATGAGGAGGCCACCAGCTCCTGTGCTCCTGGACCTCCTCTGTGTTAGGTGGGTCACAAATATCAGGGGAAGGGTGTCACTTAAAAATGAAAGTATATGGGCTGTGATTGCAGACCAGGCATATCGGAAGTAGCTTTTAAGTTCCTGCTACTGGAATTTGGTGTGACCTCAACAGCCTCCAGATGTTCTGCGTAAATGTTCAGGTAATCTTGGTGCTGATGTGGCTTCATTCTGAGCAATCCCTAATGGAGTTTATGCAGGGAGGTGACACTCTTTGTTTATGTGGGTGAAAATTCTCTGGAATTACAGGGCACATCCTGAAGAAAAGCTGTTTCATTAATCTGAGTGTTGATCTTGGATGTGGGATTTTCTTTAGGTATCTCTTGGGAGAAAAATATTAAATTTGAAAGAACAAATGTCACTATAAAGCAGGGAGTTGTGCAATGACCTATTTTTAACTTCAAGTCTCATAAATTAAATTCCTAACTAGACTTGGTGCAAATACTTAAAATCCTCTTCAGTGCACAGAATTGAGGAGCCAAGGGGCAACCTCAATTCACAAGACTCTTCAGGAAGATGGAAAACCCCAAAGTCAAGCTGACAGTGTGTTTAACAGAAGAAATCTAGGTACATTGGATCTGGAGAGAGCCTAAGTGAGAGCTTTAGGTGCACATTTGTATCTGCAAGGGCTGGAATGAACGGGGCAAGATATTTTCATATGTTGCTGGAGAGAAACTGGGGGGGGGGGAATACTGTGGTTAAACTACAGCAGGGAGTACTTTGCTCTAGACTGTTCGATATTGGAAAGGGGTTTACTACTATACAACATTTAGGTCAGTGGAGCATACTGCCACGGGAGGGTGTGGAGTTGGTCATGGCTAGACTAGATAAGTGACTATTACAGGTGACCTAGGATGACCTGTTTAGAGGTGGCTTCTATCCCAAATGTTTTGGTGATTTTTGTTCTCTTCAGATTCAACTCTTGTCCCACTGACTTGTTCTTCCAGTTGGTATGTGAATTATTACAGCCCTATTTACAGAAAAGCCCTCTGCACTAATAACAGCATGTAAGGTAAAAATAGGACCAATATGGCTTTGCATTTATTGCAGATGTAAAATGCCAAATAATTATTACATAAATTCAATAGTGTGTTTGTGTTTATGGATAGTCTCTGGAAATTGGTATTAAAAACAAAATCCCTTATAAATATTTAGGCTATACTTAAAAATTTTGGCTTTTTTCCTTAGAATACTCCCTCCCCCCCCCCCCCAGGAATGTCTCCATATTTTAAATATAGGAAATGCATAGAATTTTAGAGAATGATTTCACATGGGAGGTGAGATACAATCTGTCCGCATGTCCACATGAGCTACATCTCTCCTGCTACAAATGTCTGTTGTGATGCATGTTCCCAGGGAAGGGTTTAGAGGACTTACAGATCATTAAGCTGGTGCATGTGTGTTCGTATGTGTGTGCATACCCTTTAGTAGTAGTGTGATAGTCTTACTCAACAGTGACTGCAGTCAGTGGAATTTTTAATTGAAGACATGTTTTCTCTGTGCCAGGTTATGTTTTCTTTCCTGACACTACACTGTTCAAAAGCAGGCTCTATTGTTAAGAAATTAAAATTGGTGCATGGGCAAAGGTTCACTTTAATCCACAGAAGGAACATGATGTATAGCTAATCACTCCTGGCAGGGAAGAGCATTTCTCTTTGGTCTCAATCCAGGTTCCATTGACTTTTACGATATTTGGATCAAGTTTTCTAATCATGTTGCTGTGATGATCTGCAAACCCACTGAGGACTTCATTGCTTATTGCCAGGACTAGTTGTAATGAAATGGTATGAAAAGCATTGGAACATAGGTGCCAAAACCTACATCTGCAGTTCAAGTTAAGAATTTCTTTGACTTGTCAGAATGAAAGAAATGGAGTAGCCCCAGCAAAGTTAATCTGACTCCATTTACTTATCCCCTGTTAATCACATTTGAAACTGCTGTAGGATTGGTGTATTAGTAAGCAATCCTTAGAGAAGTGGTGAGCAGTGCCTTACCTGTCCTAAGGTCATGCAAAGTTCATCAGGCTCTGTCTGGAGTCTCTTCCTGCGATCTCATTATTCTGCTTGTCTCCCATGAAGTATTCCTGATAGAAAAAAAATAGCTTCTTTTCTTTGAGTGCTTGCTCTTCTATCATGTAAGCAGTTTATGGTCATCACAAAGGTTCTAGAACAATGCAATAATGATTTGGGACAAAACTGACAGAATTTCAATATATCTGTTGTTACTGCCTGAATCAGAATTGGTGGTATTAATCTCTGGAAATGCTCGAGTGGGAATTTGAATAATTATTTGAAGATGTAAAATTCAGTAGGGATCCATTTTGTCCCTTTTCCCCCTACCTTATCACTTTTCTTTACCATTCATTGTATCTGAATTTCTGAGTGATCACTATGGTTTGTTGTGTCTTTTATTCTTCATGAGAAGCCTTTAGCTTGATTTCTTATGCTTCTTAGTAGTGGTAATGTGTTTTCCTGTTAGAAACATTTTTTTGAGCCTTATGTGTTGACTCTGTTATCCAAAAGAATTTTTAAGTCCCGTGCACTTTTCTTGTCTCCTTTCCTAGGGCAGTTTTTCCTTGGTTGGAGCTTCTGCAGACAGAGCGGCCTCTCACCATTTTTCTGGTTTTACTAATTTTTGAGCAGGAGCCCTAACATAAAATCAGACTTTGAGGGTTTAAGGGTACGAGTCTTGGTGAAAATGCCACCTTATATTCCTTAGTCTTTTGCTTGCAGCTGCACCAAAGCTCAGCTGAATGCATCAGGGAAAGTAAAAGTAGCCTAAAAACCTGTTTTTCCATTTCTCTGTTTCCTGGGGCAACCAGGCCTTGAAGATACCATATGTTAATATGAAACATCCTCAGAAACCAGGTTTAGCTAATCCCTGCCAGTCTCTTTAAGTCAGCCAGTCTCTTTCTGCCATTTAGCGTTATGGTATCTGTTTGAGCTGGCACCTAGCTTTTGGAACAGAGGCATCAAATTTAGTGGAGGCTTTGCTCACCTGCATTATCATTTGTGTTTCAAAGGTTAGTAATATTTTTCTTAAAATATATTGCTTTTTAATGAGTTTTCTGGGCATAGTAAAAAAAGGCAATTTAGAGAGGGATTGGTTTAGTACACTATTTGGAGTCCGTACTTCGTTCTTTCTTGTCTTGACTAACAAAAGGATATTCAAGGGGGGTACTTGTCTAGAACAACATTCATGAGCTCTGAAAATTCAGGATAAAACCTTTGTGTCTTCTCTGAAGAAATGAGTCTCCTGTCAAGTACCGCATCATAGATAATTTTTATTTAGGGCTTTAAGTTCAGTAGCATGTCTGTTAAGCTTATTTCTTCAGCTATTACTTTAGTGATGCAGCAAGTTAAACTTTCCATCTTGCCTTTTCTGGAACTCTTCATCAATGCTTCAGATCTCAGACAATGGACAGGAATTGCAAGGGACTGCACAGGTCATGGATCATCATTGCTTACAGGCTGGAGATTACTACCCCACCATGCTACTTGTGAGAAGAGCTATAGAAGTGCGCTGCCTCTCACTCCAGGCAAAGCCATCTGGGTTGGCTTTGGTTGAAGGTCAATGGAGAGCTCACACTGAATGAAGCAGAATTGTAAGCTTTCAGCCAGCATGGAACAAGTAGGGACAGAAGGACCTTTAGCTTCCATGGCTAAGGGAAGACGTGCTGTCATAGCTCTTAGGCAACAACATTTTCCTGATGGGATATGTTGGATAGCAACAAGCTTCTATATCATGTTTTCCTACATGATGCTGAGGAGAAATTCATGAAACTCTTATGGAAAAGTATACCAGAACCTGTCTTATAACTGTCCTTGCAGGAGCTTTCCACTGGCCTCCAAAATGTAGCCTTTCATGTGAGATTATTCTCCAGGCTGTTGATTACATTTTTCAGAGCTGCAGTGTTCTCAGTGGCGATTGCGTCAGGACTATCAGTTGTTATTTCCAGGGCCTCAATTTTCTTTCCAACCTCCTGCTGTTTTAATCCCAAACCTTCAAGCTTCCTGTCTATGGAAACCATAGTAGCCTGGAGTAAGTCCAGCCTTCCAGAAATAGGTACTGTATGTTTTATAAAAAAATTAGATAATATGAGGTGGCCAATGACTGCAGCTGTAGACATCATCAAACCAAAGGCAGGTAAACAGGTAAGCCTTTTTAACAGGCTGAAGACCATGTGTGAGTATGCTGCCAGATCCTTTGCTGGTCCTAATTTCTTCAAAGGCATGTTAAAGTCACTTATGAAAATCACAAACAACACTCTTAAAATCTTAAGTCACTTAAATGATTGTGACCAGTAGGTTATACCAGATAGCACAAATAACTGGAAAATAACTTCACACAGCTCCTGAAAGCTTTCTAATAAAATTATTTTTAAAATGCATCTTAAATCAGTTGTTTTCGTTGTCTTGGTGAATTTGGTTGTTTCCTTAAACTGCCCACATAATACCTGCACTTGGTTTGGTGTAATTTTCCCCCATGTCTCTGCACATCATGGTCCTCCCTTTGCCATCCTGGGAGAAGGCTGTGCCTGCTGCAGACAGTGGCACCAAGCCCACTGTCTGCTTCCCCCTTCCCGTGGCTCTGGGGAAGGGTGCTTAGCCCGAGCTCAGCCTTCCTGATATGGGCAGGGCCAGGTGGGTGAGATTTCTAAAGAATAGGGCTGGAGCACGAGCTGGGGTCAGTCATGGGAGTGCTGGAAACTTCTTTTGCTTGTGGAAATACCATAACCTTTCTGATAAGGGCACGTGTGGTGAGACATTTTATCTCTGCATTGCTGCAAAAGTGAATGAGAAGGTAAGATTCCCAATAGGGGCAGAAGCCAGTATTGAAGCCTTTACAAAGGACTTCTTACTCCAGTCAAATGAAGAACATGCCTGTTTTACAGATTTTTGCTGTCTCTGCTGTCTTGGTCAAAGGTATAAAGAAGGCATAATTCTTGACTTGATCTCTAACACACACAAAAGCTCTCACTGTGGATACACTTAAAACAAACCTTTACTTTTACTGAAACACTTTTAGTGTGTTGGATGAGGGAAGATGGACCTCAGGAAAAAGCTGTGCCAGCAAATAGCATAATTTTGCTGGTATGAATGAAAGCTGTGCTGGGAACACTGTCAGTACAGTGTGCTCAGACAGCTGCACCAGCAGAGCTATCCTATTCTAGATACAGCCTTGTCTTCTGTTCCAGTTTGTCATGCATGATTTATCTTTCTGTCACCTCTTCAGAACCCTAGGCACCTCTTGGCATAAAAAGAAATTAAAACACAATACAGATGAGTCTGCTCTGTATTGGAGTCTTGACCTTTAATATATCAGGTTTTCATATTGCAGCTTTTCCAGCAAATAGGCTGTCCTACAAGAACAGAGGTGCTTTAGTGATCTGCAGAGGTCCTACCTTAGCCATGCTTCAGTTTTATTTGCTTCCACCTACCAGCTCTCAAGCTGCCTGAAATGCCTTTGAGAGGAGATAAGGTTTTCAGATTGCCTGAGAGATCACAACCATGAACTCCAGCAGTCCAGCAAGGCAAAAAAATGATCACTAAAAGCAGAGAAAACAGCCTGGCAACCCAAGTGTTAGAAGGATTGCTTAATGTTTTGTCCTGTTTTACCAGTTTAATTTTTATCAACCATTGGAGTTTATGTTTTTCCCCTTGTTGCTCTCATTACATTTTCCTCCCCTTACTAATGAAAGTGTTTGCTCCTTACTCTGTGTCTGCTTTCCTCCTGAACAGACTGGTACATTGCTTCAACAGCACCTTTGTAGTCAGACCCCTTAGACCAATAAACCATCTTTGTAAGTTGTTGAGTATACCAGATCTGAATTTGAAAGATTCACAGTTGTCACACTGAAAATACCTGATGTAAATTTTAAGAGGCATCTGAAGAATGGCTGTACATTACAGTCATAAAGCTTTGCCAGTGTTACCTTTTGACCAGATCACTGTTTGATTGGGTTTTGGTCTCATGTTTTTCTCTGCAACTATTCATGGTGTTGGTTTTCGTTTTTTTTCTCCAAGAGACAGACAACTATGTCTTTAGAGAAACAAAACAACTGTGTCAACAGATGGGAGAGAAAATACTGTGTCTGAAATAGTGCTAGGAATAAACCATGTTAAAAATAGGTAGTCTTGCCACAACTGTTTCTTTGGCCAGTGTGGAAATCCTTCTTTCCCATGCTTGCATGTTATCAAAACTATACTAAAATCCTGCTAGAAAAGCTGCCAAATAAACCTGCAAAAGCATTGCTACAACAATAACTACCCTTTTCCTGCCTAATTGTAAGAGTCATACTAGTAAAGGAGAAAGACTAAGGAAGTTGTGCTACCATGGGAGAGTTCTGAACAGTGCCAGGGACTGACCCCTGGCCAGCAGCAACTAAAACACAGCTCTTTCACTTGTGGCTATGGATTTTATTGATGTGACCTTCCTCTCCCCTCCCAACAGTACTAGCACAACACCAGAGGGCTGTCAGAATTTTGCCCTTTCTTAGAAGTGTTTCTGCATTCCTGGGCTTGGAGAAAAATAATTTTCATGTCTCACAAAATACCTGGGGGAAACCCACAGCAGTTCAGCTAACAAGTTGGGGTTTTTTATATAAGAAAATTCTTTTCCTCTCCAGAACTGGAAAGCAAACTGAACTATTCTTAAATGTGTTACCAGCAGAATTACAGCTGCAGTTTAGACTTTGCATTTCTGCTTTCCATCTGTTGTCTCACTTATTTTTTGCTGTTTGTCTCCTTGCTTTCAATTGTCTCTTCTGTGTCTCAATTTATCCAATTTTAGTGGCTGACCAGCCAGTTCAGCATTATCGCTGTCCTAATGACTGTAAAGAAAGCAGAGAAGCCCTTCACTAAATAAGGTTTTTTCCACAACACCTCTCTGCTTTCTTTGGTCCATTTTTGTTCGTGATTGGTGCTCCATGTTGTGTCCTCTGGGAAGAGAGAATATGTTTGCCTAATGTGTATTTTTCTGGAGTTGTTTAATTTCTGAAAACATTTATACAGTTGGCAGCACCTTTGGGGCAGGGACAGATTGCAATCTCAAACACAGAACAAGTCAGTGCGTTGACAGCAGCTGGAGGAGCGGAAGAACAGGTAGAGCCTAGCCCTCAGAGCTCCCTTCCCCACATTCCCCTCAGCTTTTTTCTGTGGGGACTCGCTTGGGTTCTTGGCAGAAAGCAGCCTCGGGCAGCAGAGCATAATTTAGGGCAGCCCCGTGGTATTTGTAATTGATTCTGATATCTACAAAGGTAGATAAGGCTCCTTCATCTGGGGAGAAGGGCAGAGGCAGGCAAATGGTGCAGCCTGCTGCTGGGCATAAATTCCCCATGGTTGGTTCCAGCCCTGCTCTTTGCAACAGGCTTTTCCTTTCCCACTTGTCTGCAGTCGAGGAATGCTCCTGGGGATCTGTGCTTGGCTGGAAGTCGTCTCTGTTAGATTAATGTTGCTTGCGAAAACTGAAGGAAATTTAAAGGAAAAGAATAGGTTTCAGATGATGTTAGGGGCTGCCCTGTTACTTCAGTCCATCAAGGGAAGAGCTACTTTCCTTATCAAAGTAGAATGTTTAATATCCCCACTCTTTCCTTGTTGCCACATGAGGAAAATGTAAATGAAGAGTCTGAATGCCCATTATTTTTCACTCTTTTTCCAGTAGATAAGAAAAGCTCCCAATTCACTCTGTGAAAAGGCTCAGCAAGGCTCATCAGCAACGTATGTACAGAATTTCCTATGGTAGCTTCTTACCTCATTTTTTTTTGTGTTGACTCCTGCCTCTGTGGTTCCTGCAATCCATAGTATATGTAGTATGTATATGTAGATATATCTATATCCACTCCAGGGATATGACCCATGGCCTTTTTAAAATTTGCTTCTGCTTAACTGAGCTATGGATGAGTTAAAAAGACTAGTACTTTACATGCATGAGTGACAGTTTGATTAACAGCTGAATTCTACCTTCTACCAGCCTGATGAGCTCCAAAGGAAATCAAGGGAACTTCTGTGCAACATCCTCACCCTGTGAAAAACCAATATTCAAAAAGATGTATGCTACCTATTCACTTTTGACTTGAGCACATGCTTTGCTTTGCTGAATTGACTTTAGTGATTAGACATGGAATTAAGCATATGCTTAAATGACTTGCTTAGCTGTGATTGAGGTTGCATAATTTCTCTGCTGGAGCTTTCCTCCCAAATCAGTTGAGAGTAGGCTCAGGCCACAGTGACAGAGAGGTGATGCAGCTGTAGCGGGCAGGATAAGCCAATTAAGACTTATGCCCTTTGTATTGTAAAATGACGTTTTGCTTTTTCATTATTGCCAGTTTCAAATTATGGTTGTGAATTGTGGTCAAGTGAATATGGTTTCATGGGGCAAGTATACAAAACATTTTTGCTTCAGCTGTAGAAATATATAGCTAAGAGCTCTTGTGTAGCTGTGTCCAAGTTAACTGCTGTTGCACTGCCTTGTTTTTCAGACTCTTTCATTCTTGTGTTGGGCACAAAAATCACTAGAAAACATTCACTGGCAGCATTTAATAGCATATATTTGGAACGTGAAATAAAGAAGCCAGACATTGGTGATGCACCATAATCTATTAGTAATTTGTTTAACTCCACTCCTCCACACATGCAAGAGAATAAAATAGAAGTTATTCAAATGAAATTTATTTTTTAAAAAAATCTTCACATTTATGATTATATAGAGGTTTTTTTTCTTTAAAACACCACCTATTTTTCTTTTTCTGAGAGTCAATGGTGATCGCAAAATGCGAAAAATTGCAAACAAAACTAAGGAGAAGTTCAAGTTAGCTGTGGAGCCAAAAGTGTGATTCAGTAGCTGAAAATATCTCTGAGCTTCATGCATCAAACTCAAACACTGTGCTTTGGCAACGCCCCCTGGATTAGAAACAGAGTTTGAGGTCATTCCTCCTCCAGCCTGCCATGTATGGGTAGGGCCCACGCTCATGACAAATTACTGACTTACTGAGCACACCCCAAGAGCAGAGTGACATCAGTGCAGAGGGATCTTGCCTCACTGAGGAGGACCAAAAACTTAACTGCTGCCTTTCTTTTGGTAGTCTTTAGACTTGGAGGACCAGAGTGGAGGGACTGGAAGAAAGGACACTTGAAACAGTTCCTCTCTAGACATGGCAATAACAAGGGATAGTGAGGTAGTTTCCTTGTAAAGAGGTCACATGATGTCCAGCAGAAGTGCTATAAAAGTGTGTGCTCAGAGATGGTTTGGTGGCCCGTTCAGATTTTCAAGACAAATGATCAGCTACTAGTGATGGTGTTACACGGGGACTGCCAACCTGAAACAACAGTTGTGTAAATCCTGTGCTGTACAAGCTGTCTCTGCAACTGTCTGAGACTGATCTCAGCTTAGCTGGTCTAAATTCAGAGTGCCTTGAGTGAAGTCTATACTTTTTAATTAACACCAGACTCACTGAGCTCTTAGTTCTATTTTATGGGGAACCTTGGCTTAGATTTTGCAGGTAACAACCGAAACTCTGTAAACAGACCCTAAGTCTTTAGACTGTTTTCCCTGCTGACAAGACTCTATTGCTCTCAGACATCCCACTTCCTTCCTGGTATCCTGCATGTCTGACCAGTTGCCAGCTTCTCAGGGACAAGTTAGCTTTTGCCTGCTGCTGAGACTGTCCAGCACTATGGCCATTACTCTGCCATGGGCTTCATGTTGCAATGGTCTTCCCATGGAGATAGAGATAGTTTTGACAGCTCAAGTGATTGCCATGGTCTAGTGGGATACCTGCCATGTTGTAGCCTACCTGCTTAGTGGCCTTAATGGCCACTTAGTGCCTCTGCTTCGGTTTCTTCATTGTGTACCTTGCTGCATTGATTTTCCCCAATGCATGGGTGTCATAGCAGGGTAGTCATTCAAAGAGAGAATGGAAGCCAAGGCCACTCAGTGTGGGAGGTTCCTCGTGATGATTTTGCCAAAGTCTGTTTTGCCAGAGCATGTTTGGATCCCATAGAGCATGAGCTTTACCTAGAATCCTATCTTGGGCTTGGCTGAGATGTGATGTTTTCATTTTCCCTGCCTACTCTCGGAGGATCGCCAGATGTACTCCCCTCTTCCTGCCAGCTGCCTGCACAAACAGCCCTCTTGGCAGCATCAGGCTAGGCAAATGGGTTGAGCAATGTGTGTTTGAGGACACTGTGTCAATTGTCAGCTTGACCATTGTCTAAAAGCATCAAGCCTGGTTAGTGAGGGTGCTCGTCTCAGCTGGCAGTGTCTAAACCGTTTTTTGCAGTGAGGTTGTGGACCTATACTTAGAGGGATGTGCTCTTGCTAATTTAGCTCCTGGCTGAAGTGAAAAAAAGTAACCCAAAATCATAGTTTCAGCAGCGGCAGCAAAATAAGCTCCTGTGCACATTGGGCTCTGAAGATAGAGGAGATAACATAGGGAGGCTCCCAAGAAGAAATTAGGTTCTTGGTTTTAATAAAGTGAATTACCTACGTGTAAAGTAAACAAAGTTCATAGATGTTCCTTTTAGTTAAATTTTATTTGGATTGCAGAGCCTGAGAGACAATAAAACCAGCTCCACTAACACACATGCATTAGTAAATATGTCTATTTTTATTTATATAAATGTATAATTGTGCACAAATGGATATATACACATATTTATGTAGATAAACATATATGTATGCACATAAATTTATGCATGTACAAATTTGAACAAACTGAAATTTTACACAGGTTTCTTGATGCTCTTTGCATTGAGATCTGCAACGTGGTGTTAGCAGGATATCAAAATGAGGAAAAGCTGTCTATAAAGCAAATTTAAATGGGTTATCACACTCCTATTGAGAAAAGTGTGGAAAGCAAAAGAAGCATATATACTGAAAAATAAAGCAGGCTTCTAATCTCTTGCTGTTATAATGATGAAGACAAAAATGTTTACAGCATAGAGACATTTGATTCAAAAGATAAATTTTGTACCTTTTACTTTGGAGGTAGTTCAAGATTTGATCTGTTAATTTTATCGAACTGGTTGTAGGAAAACATACTTCTGCAGTATTGGGAGCTGCCAGAATGACCTGGAGTTAAGAGGGCAAAGGTAGAGTTGCTTTAAGTATTTTAATTAATCCGTTCAAAGATGATTTGTATGAACACATTAAGAACATCGGTAAACTAATGGGAATAATTTTCTTCCACTTTTTACAAATTCAATTGCATATGGTATGATTGCATTTGATCGGGACATGAACATCATTTCACAGATGATTGTCTTCTGGCATTGATCATATGAAGTCAATTTAAAGTACGACATTGCTTTTACCTTCCTCATGTCAGAAGATTTTTTGCTTCTAGTCTTAGCTGCTATAGCTATCAAATTGTGTGTATAATAAATTGTGTTTCGTTTAGAGAGTGATAACTGTAAAATATTGCCCATTGGAGGAAAAGTGCTATGATTGAGATTGATGCCTGGAACTTAATGCATCATAGCTGCAATCAAGCAAATTTTAGACTTCTTACTTCTCCCATTACAGACAATCATTCACAGAGTTCTGTGGACCTTCTGTGTTTTAAAAGGAGGGAAAGAGCAAAAAGAGAAAAATGAGTGAATGAAAAAATTAAAATATTAGAAAATCCACTCTGACTGGATTCACACTCTCTACATATTACAGTGCAGAAGTTTTTATGGTCAATTCATTGCATTAAGAAAGAAAACATCTATAAAGAGAGAACTCATGCAAGATGATTTGGAGTGGGAGATTTGCAAATAGCCCCACCGTTTTGAGTTACCAGCCATGAATTCAAGTTTTCTGTTGATGCACTTTTCTACCCATATTGCCTGGCTCTTCTTTAGTACAAATTATTCTGTGTAATCCTGGAACCTGGCTGCAATGTAATGGTACCTTACAGATGTGGTCAAAGTGAGGTTTTAGGTAAATTCCCAAACCATGATAAGTTACAGTCTGTGCTGGAATGCTATCTGCTGCAAGCCAGCTAAGAAGCAACATGGGCATGGCTTTATTTGCCCTTTGCACTCTTAAAGAAATTTTACCTGTTTACTGTAGTATTTCAGAATCTTTGAATAATTAGCAATAAAATATTATCCAGTTGCTTTCAAAAAATTATAGTTTCTAATTAAAATACACATGACATTTGTGACTTTTCTTTGCTTTGGAAGGTGCACAGGAATTTCCCTGTTGACCCCCCACCCTCAACTGACCTTAAAGTGTCAGTTTAACAAATATATAAGAAGTCATATAAAGCAAAGATTTTGTTGTTGATCCATGACATTAATTAATTCTTATGGTCAGATGATGCGGATGTCTGTTACATTTTTGTTTCACCACTGAAGGTGTAGTTTCATGACTAGAAAATGATTACAGAGGTTGCCAAGGCTGCCAGCAGTCTTTCAAAAGCAGATGGTGTGAGAGTCATTATCAGAGCACTTCTGCCTATGTTTCCAGGTCCCGTGTAAAAAGTTATTCCCAGAGCGTTTGAGAGGCAAAGTTCAAATTGAAAAAGCTCTTCCAAACAGTGAGACATGCTGTGATTTTCATACTCTCATTTCCCTTCTGATGAGCTTGTCTATTCATAGTCCCAGTGGCTGGCAAACAACTGCAAGAGATTAGGAGAGTCATGACCAGGTATGACCAAATAGAATCACAGAGTCATTTAGGTTGGAAGTCCAGTTGCTAGCCCAACACTGCCAAGTCCACGACTAAGCCTTGTCCCCAAGTACCACATCTGCATGTCTTTTAAATACCTCCAGGGATGATGACTCAACCACTGCTCTTGGCAGCCTGTCCCAAGGCTTGACAACTCTTTCCTCAAAGAAGTTTTTCCTAATGTCCAGTCTAAACCTCTTCTGATGCAACTTTAGGTCATTTCCTTTTGCCCAATAATTTGCTAGTTGTAAGAAGAGACCTAACAATTTCTAAACACTAGAAAATGCTCAGTATGGTGGTTGCATTGCTGTCTGTCTTTGGTGGGCAGGCATTGGCGGCACGCTTGTTTCCTTCTGCAGCAAAGGAACAAAGGATCGCTCAAATTTTTACTAATGCAGTGATAAAAACAAATAAAAACTTCCTGGTTTTACTATCCAAACAACAACTCTGGGAGCTTTAATTAGGCAGCAAAATTCTGTTTGATGACACATGCATTAACTGGCCTTGTTAGAGACTCTGCAAGTTGGCTGTTCCTTCAGACCACGTCCTGTTTGCTAGAACCAGTTCTGCTGTGAGATGCTAGCTTAGTAAGGAGATGCACTAGTACTGCCAGGACAAAACCCTGCTGTCCCTAACCAGATCTTGGTATGGATAATGTTTTGCTTCCTGGTAAGTAATGATTAAGTTCCTTAAATACTCAGAAACTGATCCAGCCTGCATTAAATGGATCAGATGCTAGAGTATTCTTTGTATATCATGTTGAAGATAGTGAGGTTACCACAGCAGGAGGGAAGACATTGGATCCCATCAGTTTTGAGCTAAAATAAGTTAGGGCAAAATGGAATGCAGTGTTCCTCATGGATTTCAATTTAAACCCTCTCTATGAAGCAGGAGCAGCAGAAGTGTGATTTTGTTCCATAAATGACATCTTTCACTTATGGCTTTATTCTCCTTTATTCTCAGGGTGCCATAAAGAGGATTGAGTGTAAATGAGAATAAAACCCCTTGTCTTTAGGTTGCAGATTGCATAAACAAGTTCATGATGCATATTTATTTAAAACTGTGTGCAAGTGTAGACAGCATGACTAAAATCAGTTCGGCCTGTGAAAGTACAGGGGTATCTGCTGTAGGGCTGGAAGGTATCCATGTCACACTAAGGGGAGAATGCTATAATCCAGAGTACCCCTAGGTCCTACTGAGATACGGGAGAATAAGGACTCATGACTTCTTTATTGCTTTGCTTTGCTTTTTTGGCTGGGACATTTTTCAGGTCAATTGTAAAAGTAGCGATTGAAATGCTGGCCCTGCTAAATACGGAGTTTTGCCCTTGAGCAGAGCCGTGCCAAGGTTTCACCAAAAGATTAAAACCATATTGGACCCTGTCTGTTCAAAGGTTCAAAAGTGGTTCCTGGCTTCACACCCAGATCATTTCCTAGAAAGCTGTAGATTGGTGTGATAAAGCGCCAGGGGCTGCAGCCAGAGCATATGTTATTTTATATACTCAGATGCCTGTATAGACTGCTGGTGACATAGCTGGTCAATAACACATTATCATTTGCTATTTGTTTTTGTTGCTGGTAGCAAACATTGCAGGGAAAAACAGCATAAGCATACCCGTTTTATTGCCAACCAGTTCCTGGCCTGCTTTACCTTTCAGCTTTTGGCACCCTGTTTCCACTAGCTCACATCTGTGCTCTGCTAGCAGTGGAAGCAGCATGTGTTGCCCACCCCACAGAAGACAGGCTTTCCCTGCTGGAAGCAGAGGGAAGTTTGCTTTGGCTTCAGGTTATGATATGGTCAGGCCATGGGCACAAATCTGCAAGTTAGGTGTGCTAAGTTTGAGATTTTCCTCTCCAAGTCCTCTGATATGCTCCTCTACCATGCCTTGGGTAAGCCCTTGAGGAGCACATACCTTCTTCTGCTGTGGTGACCTGATCACCTGAGACGGTAGCCAGCCAGGGCCCAGTGACACAGCCAGGGCAAAAGAGCAGAAGAAGGGGTGACATGACCTGCATTTCTTGCTGGGGCCCTGTACACCCCTGGAGTGCTGCCCTGTGCAGGAGCACATCTATCTGGGATGCTCACACTTGTTTCCTACCCGTTACATCACCTGGGATCTCACATGTGGGTATTCAGGAAAGCCTGAAAGGAAGTTCCCTGAGCAAAATGCATGCTCTGCTTGTCTGTGTGTTCACGCACGTCTTCTCAAAATCAGAACAGCCAAGTCCATTGGAATTCCTTGTCACTACAAGATCACTGAAGGTTTGTTGTCTCGGTATTTACAAGGTGGGCGTTTCAGCCAGCTCCGCTGTGTACAAGTTAGACCTGAGTCTCCAGTTCCTAGTGCCTTGTCTGTATGCCCCAGTTAAGGGTATTCGATAACCCACTTCCTGAAAGGTGTGAGCAGAGCAGCATGTGGCTGTCTGACGTGTCTAACACATTAATGAACGTATCTCCTGGTGCTCTGTGCCTCGGATGCACATACCCTCCTGCACACATGCCTACAGCAGGTCTTCTGCATTCAGAAAGTGGTTTTTTTGGGTCTTTCCCAGAGTGCCATCACATGTAAAGAGAAATGTAAGGATTATGACTGTTTTTCACAGCGTATGCTAATAACTTACTTTCTAAAATGTACTAGCATCATATGGAAAAGGGAATTCCTAGAGGTGATCTCACTTTTAAAGCACAGTGCTAAATAGGAAAGAAACAGGATGAAAGACAATCACGTTGCTCTGGTTCAAAAACAGGAAAGAATTCGCATTTATTAAAAATTATGTGATCTTAAGGATTTGGGTGTGATGTTTTCAAAATTGGAGAGAAATTAGGCAGAACACTTGGAATGACAAGGCCTAAATGTAAAGATACTGCAAGCATGCTTCATGCTTTGTGTTTACCCTGCTTTTTGTATATTTCATGTTTGAAAATACATCATTGTATGCACCTACTGGCCTTGTATGTCTATTGTTTTCACTTTGATGTGCATTAGTTGATGAGTATTCTAGCCCACAGCAAGTTGGAAACCGCAGGATTGCTGGTGCCACATTGCTCTGAAGGACTGTGAAAATCTCTGAAGTTCTTACATGTACTGCTGTAGCCAACACCATAATGTCAGTTAGGTTATAAAATCAAACAGCAGGCTGAATTGATCACAGTTGTTAAAAATCTTTAATATTTGTTTTCCAAATAGGTGGAAGAGAGAGTCAACAGCCATATTTGCTGGAGTAGTGAACCAAATTGCTTTGACTGGAACCATTACTCACTTGCACGTTTGATGGCAGCAGCCAGGTAGGAGAGCGAAGGAAGGGTGGTTTTGCGTGAGCTGAGGGAGTGGGTCTGAGAGCACAGTTTTTCATCCTCAAAAGGTTTCATGTGGAAGTCACCCTCATTTAAATCCTGATTATGTGTTCTTCTGTTACAATTGAAGCCAGCTTTTGCTGAAATTAGAGACATTTCTCTTTTGGGGCAGGTTTTGGTTAATTTGGAAATGATATCTTTGCTTTGTCCACGTATCTGGTTTTCCACTTTCTGTTTTGTTACACAATTCTTGTATCAAGTATCCGGACTCCACTTCTTGAACTAAACAAGCAGAAAAGTATGCTTGTAAAAATACAAGAAGATATGGTGGGTGAGATTTCTATAGCTGAAATGTCTGGGGATTTTTATTTACTTTGTCCTAAAAAGTTGGTGATTTCTACTCGACAGTCTTGCCATTTCAAGTGCACCATGGACAGTACTGTTCAAGGTTTAATTTTTCCTCTGGATCTTGAACACTTGGGCACATAGAAACTGCAGTTATGAAAGTGCTGATGTTGTTAAATGCAACAACACCTAAGATAGCTTAAAGTTAGCGTATCCTCAACAGAGGTCTTATCTTTCTGATAATTCAGAAGATAATTCTTATTTTCAAGAAAAGGTCAATTTTCAGCTTCTGATTGCAGTGCTGTGTTTATTTGGGTTGGTTGACCGAGGTGGTCAGTTTTCACATTCACAGTCTCAAAAGCTGTGCCTGTGCGCAATACACAGTTACTTTTGTTGGTATAGAAAAACTGAAGCACTGAGAAGCTCCTCTTTTCTCATCTTCTCTCTACAGGCACATCCTTGATGGTCAAAGAATTGTTAGCTCTTAGAATTTAATAAGATAAGCTTGAAAGAGTGACAGGTTAAGGAAAGTTTGATCTCTCTCATCGACTCTCTCTTTTTTTTTTAATTATCCAATATTTATCTTCAGCCATAGAAGCTAGGTGTATAAGGAAGATCCTGGAGATTCTCATGAGTTATCATGAGCACAGGAGAAGGTGTTCAAAGAAAACACAGAACATATTTTGAGATAACCCCGCCAGATTTTTCAGAATTATGTAAATAGTGTTGGGCCTATGTTTCATTCTATATATGAATTCAGTGAAAGGGGTTAAATTGAGAAGGGCACTCCCTTGAAACTTTGCTCAAGCCTGGAACTGATGCCAAATATTCTGCAGTCCAGGGTGGTGTTATATGGGACATCTCTTCTTATGGATCTCTCTCAAGGTCCCTGCAATGAGAGTTGGGTGTCTCTGTTGTTCTTTCTCCCCTCTGCAGTCTCTGAGAGCAGCCGAGATGTTTCTGCACAGCCTGGGATCAAAGTTGGGTGGGCGAGAGGGTGTGAGCTGATGGCTGTCAGCAGGGCTGTTACCCCCGCCAGAGGTCCTGTGGAATTTCTGTTTAAAGCTCAGCAGGAAAATAAACTGTCCTCATGCACCCCTGAGCTCTGTTGCCAGTTTGGAAAGCATTAACAGCGTGTGAAATTTATAAGGAGGAGTAATGGAACACTGCTGGAGTATGGAAACCTGGCCATGTCCTGACTCACCAGGCAGGGTTTAAGTGGAAAACTGAGAACTTTGGTACACAAGAGTATAGCGGCCATCCTTTGAAATGGGGTTTTAGCATACATTTTTAAAATTCTGTTAGCAGATAACTTAATGGCACTTGTGCGCATTGGGCCCTTACTGCTGTGGCTCTTGTACACTGAGAAGTCTCCCCAATAATGCGTCAGCCAAGCAATAGCACACTTCACTTTTTGTTTGGAACAATTGCATTTTAGAATAGATGCTCTCAATTAACATTGTTCAAACCAGTGTTGTTGTAACTATGATGATACGTACCAGTACCTCCTGTGCTAAGGATATTAAGGCAAGCACTTAATACTAGTAGGATAGTAAATATCCTGTGTGAGCTAATGAAGGGCTCCCATTAAGAAATGGAGCCCTATTACTGCCTACTTTACAGGTGAAAGCTTGCAGTCTGATTCCACCACTAGGCACGGGGTGGTATGAAGGCACATTTTCTCCAAGGACCAGAGCATGCGATGCTGCCAAACCAACAGTCCCAGGCATCCTTCAGCAAATGTTTCCTGCAGCTGAGCGAGATTGCAAGCTGTGGTGTGGAGGACTAGCTGCCTTATTTTGGCTGAGAATCCTTTGAAGATACTGGTCTTGATTCTCTGCTGCCTGAAACCTTTTGCTATTTATACCTGGGTAAAGTGAATGCCGAGCGAGCATAAAATACCACTATGCTAGTGCTAAAGGGGCTGTTATCCACTTTGCCCAGATATAAATGACTATGCAAAGGGTGAAGCAAGTTCAAGGTCTCCCTTTTTGTTGTGATATTGCCCCTAGATGCTGCTGCTCATTGCTGACAGCGTGAATAGGAGGAGGCTGAATCTTCCTGTAGGTTTGAGCTCAAGACGTGGAAATTCGGGGAAGCGAGAGCACTTGCTTCTGGTCCCGCTAGTAGCCAGAGAGAGGCAAAACACGTTTCTTCTTTCACGTCCCGGAGGCGGCCGAGCAGGGTGGCCGGACAGCAGATCCATTCCTCAGTTCTCTGAGCAGCCTGTGCCGGGGGGCGGATGAGACACGAGAATGTCCAGAGGAGGCAGAAACGGGCACTGGGCTCTGCAGCCTCACAGCTCCGGGCACCAAGGGCCGCCCTGGCCAGGCGGCTCCGGCGGCCCCGGCGCTGCGGCGGGGGCGGGCGGGATGTGGAAGGAGAAGCCCTTGCCCGGCCCCCGGCCCCTCGGGCAGCTGCGGAGCCGCTCTGCGGGCGGCGGCGTAAGCCTGCGGGCCCCCGGTCGTCTTCTGTCTGCTTCAGAGCGTCCCCAACCCCCAAAAGCGAAACCAACCCCCAGAGCCATCAGAATCAGCGCTTGTTTAATGAAATCTAACAACTTCATTCCTCCCCCCCCGGCCCCAACACACAATATGTGTGGCCCGTGCCGCCGCAGACGGCAGTGCACTGACAACTGCCTGTTGGAAGGACACGGTCCTTGAAATCCTCCGACACCGCGAGCTACTGCTTTCAAACTAGAGCAGAGACAGATAAGGAGATCGTCAAGGAGAAATTCGGCGTTGCGAATTATAAAACCGAATCCTCAAAAAACCTGCGTACTTTTGGCAGTATTTCATGTCTTGTAAATAGAACCCATATATATATTCATGCGTATTTTAAGCAGAATATAGTGTGCTGCAATTTCTGCCATCTAAGCAAATATCTTGGTAGAGTAATTTAAAAACAGAGCTGGTTTTGGGGGTTTTTGTGTTTTTGGTTTATTTTGTAGCCAACACTGCACCACCTACATAACAAGGCCAGCATTCTGTGTTAGGCATCCTGGCCCAGGGGCCCCCAGGTGTCCATGTCCCTGCTGGAGGTGATGCAGGAGCTCAGGAGTTAACCCAGTACAGGGTGAGGGCATCAGTGGCTGGCTCTCCCTGAGCAGAGCTGTGTGGGGATGGTGTGCTGCAATGCACGCTGCTGTGCGACAGACACTTTTAAAAAGCAAGACATGCAAATGGTCTTGAAATACAGGCAGATGGAAAGACTCTTTATAATACCTAGATTAACCGGTATATGTTTCATTTCTTTATAATTCTGCAAGTACCCTACTTCTTGCTGGGGATAGGGGGTCGTAACAGCATAAACACTTGAACCACTGAACCCCCCACTTGATGGTATTAATTTTATTTAACTTCCAAGACATATATATACACCTATTTGCATCTGTATCTCCCTCTGTCTAAAAATATCTTAAGATAGATTCGAGGCTTATGGCTTCAATTACGACATGGAGTGAACAATTGCAATTTTAAATCTGCATAAGTGACATATATGTACTACATACCATGCTGTAGTAACCCTAAATAATTTCAAAATATGAGCAGGGCACTATACTACAGTGTCAGTCTTTAAAAGTAATCCTATGAACCTTGCTCTGTTTTAAACAAAATTTGAAGAATTTTCATTTTTGTAAAATTGCAGTCCAGTGCCCTGTGCAAATCCATGTGAGTGGAGTCTCTTCTTGCTCGCTAACACTTTGGTAAAAAGTTCTGAGACTGCAAAGTTTCAGCCAGTTGGGAAGCTCAGATCCACATTAGCAGTTACCTCCAGATGGCTGCACTTTCATTTGGTACTAAGCCTTCTAGCATCTCAGTGTTTGCGTGTTTGGGATGGTGATGTGTACTGTTCCACTTGTTTTTGCCAGAAAATGTACAGGGCATTGTATGGTAAGTTTTGACACATAGTATAGCTCAAGGAAGAGGTGAGAAAGAGAATGCGGGGAGAGAGAAGGGACAAGGAAAAGAGGAGGACAGGAAAAGAAAGGAATAAGAAAATGCAGCAGGAGAAGTTTCTGACAGTGTAATGAATTCAGCCTGACTGGCAAATACAGTCTGACTGCAAGTTGTGAATTTCGTTGAGTTTGATCCAAGAAAGACACAGCTGAGCAATCTGCAGGAAGCAATCTTTTCCTAGAAGTATGCAGCTCCAAACTGTACAAATTCTTCCACTGGTCATAAAATGTCTGTCTGCCACTGAACCTGTGCAATCAGATACGTTTGAAGAGAAAGTGTTGTACTGAAACAGTCAACTGAAGAATAACAAAAATACCACTAAATGTAGAGTTTCGAAAGAAGAAAACCTATATAATTTGAAGTTGGCCAATGAAGCCTTAGTGATAAGGACAGTTAATCATTCTGGTGCAGCTGTTTCCTGACATTTCTGCAAAATGTTGTGGAAAAATTAATGAAGGTTTGTTCAGTAATGGTTTCAAGCTTGGCTAGTGGAAAATATGACAGTATTTCCATCGTCAATTAAGAACAAGCAAGGCCTTTTTTTTTCCGTAGGGGAAGTGGTATGCAGTTTGTACTTCACAGGAAACTGTAGACTTGAGAGCAGCTGTGTGATAGTAACAGGTATGCAGAGAATATGGAGAGAGGCCTGGGCCCTCTTCTCTTATCACATGTGCTTCAGTGTAGTAGAAGTAGCTCTGTTCTCTACTGGAAATGTGGGATACTTACACTATCTGCCATGTGGGGTATTCCTTCAAGTGTCTGGCTCTGAAAATAAATGCCCTTCTTGACACTTCAGTTACAAAGCTTGCATTAATAAGGCTTTCATTGCATTTTTATTGCTGTGGCATCAGAGAAGACTAATTCCTTCAGGTGGAGAGACACAGGATTTTTTTGCCTATCTCTGAAATTCAAGTTACTTGCAATTTGGGGTGTCTGGTTGTCGTGGCCGTGCAGCATGCCTTGGTGAGCACATCTGGTTGCTGTGCTGCCTGGGTGCAGAGCAGCACTGGGGCTAGAGGGGAACTCGCTGGCCCCGTGTGCAGTTTGGGCGTGGGCTGTGTGTGCCAACTCGGTGTCATGCATGTGCATGTGGTGTTGCAGATAGCCAAGGATGCATGGCCAGGCCTGCATTCTTGTTGCAGATCAGCATAGCTGAAGGTCACTGTAGCAGCTGAGCAGTGGCCTTTGTCCACTCCTTCACCTTGTGGCCTGCAGCCCCTGGCAGGCAGCCAGCTGCTGAAAGCCTCCTCCAATGGCATCCTGGGGCTCTGGCTCCTGCCAAAGCTCCACTGTGCCTGAGCTTCTCCAGCCCAACTCAGTCTGGGGTATGCTGGATCCTCTCTGTGCTTGAATAGGCTGTGTGGGGCAGAAGGCCATCGGGAAAGAGACAGTTTCACTCCTTAGAATAAATTGTGAAGATCAGTCCCGTACAGCCAGTAGAATTAATTTTTTTTACTCAAAGGGGTCTAAATTTTATTTTGTGTTAAAAATGCATCAGTGTGAAATGTCCAGATCTGGTACAGAAACACAATAAATCACTGCAAACATTTAGGTGAATGGTTTAGGTGCCCAGTAACTTTCTAGTACCTTTCTGGACTGTGAGGTTTTGTACAGGCCTGCCTCCTGTAGTACCTTTTCTCTTCCTCTGACTTTCTGAGATAGTTTGAGCCCTACCATAAATACAATTTCTAGCCTGTTTACACAGTATGATGATTCATGCTAAAGTGGTGGATAGAAGATGCATTATAATGAATGGTTTATGCTTTCCTAATATCACTCTGTAAAGGCAACACTTACTCAATGCTCCTGCAAATTTAGAAGACGCTTAGCATGCTTGCTAAAAATGTTTGTCTTGCTCTCTATAATGGTAGCTGTAGAGTGTATAGTTCTTATTGACAAGTTTAAGCCGGTGTAAAACAGTTAATAATGACAGACCTTGTATCCATGATTTGTGACTGTTCTCATAAGCACATAAAGGTCAGCACCAAGTTCTCTCTCCCTGATGCAGTCCACTGTGAGAAGTTTCATTTAAGATTCTCCCAAGCTTGCAGTCTCTAATGTAGGTAAACCTGTTGCTGGAGTCAGTGACAGCTTTCCCAGTATCAGAGTTATCAGAGCATTAGAGACAGTGCAATAAGAGCCTCTAGTTAGTCTTGATTTGGGACATTAAAAGATCGGTCCTGCAAGCACCCCGTCTGTAACCACGTGCGTGCTGCCACTGCAGTCAATATACTCTCATGCCCTCAGTGAGACTGCTTTTGTGCTGCAGGGTGTGCTTGGGAGTAAGGGAAAGATGAGGGCTTTGCTTTTGCATTTTATCTAATGTGGGAAATCTGAGGGTGCTGGGTCAAACATGAGCTGCTTTTAAAAGTCTCAGCATGAGGGCTGTGCCTACAGCTGCTTAGGAATTTCCCATAAAAACAATTTGTCAATTGAAAGCGGAATTTCCACAAGAACAAGTTTTCCACTGGAAAATTTCCATATTGCTATTTTTATTTTTTTGTTTTCCCATGGAAATCTCCGAATTAAATTCTTCCCTTTAAGTCACTGTACGCCATGAAGAAGACCTTTGTTTAGCTGATCTGAGCTAAAATGGTTTCAGTTGCCATTAAGTTGCATCTGCCTGTTACGTCTTTCATCTCATTATGAATGGCAGTACAAACATTTTATTCTTAAGAAGTTCCTGTGGGCAGATCACCTTGACAGTCTTCATGTCCCACACTGGGTTGTAGTGAACTTGGGTGAAAAAATCTACTCGCTACTGAAAAAGCAAAGTCAAAGTGAAACAAATTCTAAAATAGAGGCCCCAAGCCCTGGGAAACCAGAGGAGACTTGTTCATTTGTGAGCTTTTATCTTTGCTGTTTAAATTCAGTTTCCCAACATTTTGAGTATATTTTACTGGTTATTTAAAATGTCTGTGGGAGCTGTAAAACTCTTGGACTCCATTTGAGATTAATGGGGAATAAAAAGTATGTTTAAGTGATTGCAAAATTGTCTTAAGATCACACAGTCAAGATGAAGGACTTTCACTTGTCTTGTTTTAATTCCTACCCTGACAACCCCTACTGAGGGCTGCTGGGTAATGGCTGAGACATTACTGGAGGTGACTGGACACCTGGTGCTGAGCATATGGGAAGGGAGAAGAATGCTGCTGACACCAAGGTATTCATCGTATGGCACACTGACCTCTTACGGATGAACGTTTAAAAAAAGAATGAACACCACTTTTACTTTTTAAACTAGCAGTTTGAATAGTACCAACACCTGTGGTAGGTGCTGGGTTCTCCTTGTGATACTGTGTCTCCAGATTTCTATGAACTTTTTTCTTTGTCTTGCTATCTCTCATAGCCCTTCTTCATTCTGTTCTCTTTGACACATGGAGCAAGTTCTAGTCACAGCAGTAAAACTTTGGTTATATTGCAGGGTGACCAGCTGGCAGTTTTGATGATCATGACTGGTGGCATGCACAGAGTAGTAGTCCCTGTTGTCCCCAAGGGGAATGTCCCCCAGGAGGAAATGGGCTGTACCAGAAAGTGCACTGTGTGACAGCCACTGCACCAGAGGAAGCTCGCTATTTACATGAGCCTGAAGGCAGGTGCAGATTTTTTCACCTGCTGCACACAGGAAGCAGCATGGCCAATGTCTGACTTTCCTTCAGGCAATCTCCTCTATGCTCCTCAGTAAGGCACGGGAGTCGTGGTTAAATATTACAGTCTAACCTTTTACTTGCTCACAGACTGAATTGGGGCTAAGTAACTTTAGGCCATTAGCTCAATTTTAGGTATTTCTTCCACTGGATAAAGAGCAGTTGACAATCATATCTTCCAAAATGGATGACTCGGAGTGAAAATCCTGGGCTACCTTTACCTACAGAAAAGCATGGTGCCAGCACACATCTAAAGGATCCTCCTCTGTCCATTTTTCTGCACCTTTAATAGGATTCTCTCAAGTTCCCATTCCCTCTTCCTTTGTCACTGGTTTGTTTTGACCCTCATAATATTCACTGGGCAGCCTGAATTAGATTTCTGAATGCTGACTGTTGGATCTGAACCTTCTTCCTTCTGGGAGGATAGGACTGACAGCTTATGGAGAACTTGTTTGACTGTGAAATCAGGAAGGGTTTTTGAGAGCTGCCTTAGTCATTTATCCTGCCGGTATCCCCATTCTTACTAGATGGTACTGGGAACCCTCCCAGCTCCAAAACCTTCTGCTTCCCCACTGCTTAGCTGCCCCAGTGGTGCTGAAGACAAAAGTGACAGGTCTTAATAGAAAGAAGAGGGGACACATAAGGACTGGTCATTAATTCTTCATTTAAGTATGTCATCAGTTGCCTTTAGGCAATACCAACATAAGTTGCTGGCATTCAAGGAAACATCAAATAGACTTTCTATGCTAACAGCAAAGACCTAATTGTACCAAAATGCTGAACACAGTTTCAAAGAACACAATGTATCTCCACTATTTCCACCTCTGTGTTGTTCTTTGGGAAAAACAATAAAGCCCACCTCACTGGTAGTCCCCTATACTAAAATGGAAAGTTTTCTTCAAGTATAACTGAAGCTGGAGTTTTCATTCACCTGTTAGATTTGAAGACTAACTGAAGGAATGATCACAGCAATTATTCACACTGGCAAATTGGCAAAACCTACATTTGTGACAATCAATTGTATTTCATTGTTACATTTGCAAAGGCCTTGGTTCTAAATATAAGATAGGCAGAAATCGTTCTGTTTAGTATGTCCTAAAATTATCCAGCACAGAAATACTTTAAGGAAGTGTAAAATGAATTCCCAATTTCTCAAAAGGCAGCTTAAAGGGGAAGGCATGCTGATGTGGAAGTATTGAATAAATGCCATCTCGGTAAGAATTTTACCAAATGTAGGAAAGAGCCATTCACGTCCTGTCCTTGTTAGAAGATTCATGGAGAAAATACTCCCACTCAGATAGAAATTCACTGTAAACAGCTCTCTTGCTGTTAGAGTTGATGTACTTTTGAAGATGCAGTGGCTCTTAGAAGGAAAAGAGCATGTTGTGCAATAATGTGGCCTTACGTTGCATAGACACTTCCAGCTTTGGAATGTGAAATGTCTGAAACTGGGAGTGGGTGGACAAGAGGTGGAGCCAGTCAGGAGCCTGGGTGGCTGCGTTTCTGAGAAACTCTCTTCTCCTGGTGAGTACTGCTCATTCGCCAAGCACACGGCTAAAGCCCTGAATAGTGCTGAGTTGAACCACTAAACAGTATCAAGTTTCAAATGGACATGGAGCTATAGGGGGATATTTTGGAAGTTAATTGTATAAAACCTCATTGAAAACAAGGCTGAATTCTTTCAGACCTGAGACAGCCTCCCAAAATGCGTCAGAGTCTCTGGATGCTGCAGCGAGGTCAGCTTCCCTGCCCCCCTACCTGTGAGTCAGGACAATTCTATTATAGGAAGCTTTTATTGGAGGCTCTCGATAGAGAGGTAGACAACATGCAGATGGTGAGGACACAGTGGGACAGAGTTTGGATCCTGTGCCTGCATAAGTGGTCACCAATAGGCGACCAACAGGTCAGAAGAGCATTTTTTCTGGAGAACAGTGGGATACTAAGGAAAGAATAGTATTTGAGCAAGAGGTAGGTTCAACTGATTTCACCTTCTGTCTAATTAAAACTTGGATTCAGAGTCAACTTAAGCTGGCATTGTATTGATTTCTCAAAGGGGACAAAGGCTAGGTCTCTTGTGGGCTTAATGCCCTCGGTGCTTGTCTGCAGTTCCTTCCTTATTTACTTTTGCTGAAAATCACAGAAAAATAATTTAGAGCAGCTCAGTTCACTGTAGAGAGAAAAAGAAGACTAAGGAGGAAACCGAATGTATTCGACAGGTGGGAATTTCAGAGGTGTTATCTTGATTTTCAGTCAAGGCAGACACTTTTCAAAATAGAAACTTCCTGTGGGGTAGTCACCCACTTACTCTTTCCTTTCCTATAAATTCAGACCTGCTCATGGGTGGATCAACATTACTGGGACTTAAAAATATCTGTGAGCAGTGCTGACCCGTTTATATTAGCGTGCCTATAACTTTTTCCTTGTTTGCTATTGCTGTTATTACCTGGACTGCTCTAGCAGAGTGTTGGCATAGATGAAATTCCTGCAGCAAGCAGTATTTTGACAACTTGGAGCTGTGGTTCTAGATGTGCTCTTCTTTTAATGCTGGCAGATACTCTGTGTTTCCTGGACTCACTGCTACTGGAGAAGTATCTTACAGCAGTCTGTGATTAAAAGGATACCTCTAGAAATAATTTACTCTATGAGGACTTTTAGTTTTTCTATGTGAGATTGCTGGCAGCAGGTAAGAGATTCTGGAAACCACTTGTAGTTATTTAATTCATGACCTGTCAGAAAAGAAGGTTTCGGGTTCCACTCTTGATGAGCACCTTGAGTGAAAAGCAGAGCATGCAAAAGGCTGACCTACCTGAGCCCTCAGCACAATGGGTAGTTTGCATTTGAGTGATCTTCCTGAGAGCACCCCATGTGGAGTTTTCTGCTTTATTGAGGGCTTGTGTTGTACTGGTTTGATCCACTTTTCATTTCACTGGTGGAATATTTCTGTTAACTTTTCCACAAGCTGATTCAAACTGCATACAAAGGGGAAAAAAAGAAAAGATTCAGATTTGAACCCATGGGTGGTGCATTTTATGAGCAACTTCATCAAGGCGTTTTTCCAAGAGGTGTAAACAACCTTTTCCTTAAAAAATGTAAAACAAATAGATGCACTTCTGGTGTCCCTCTGAGTGCCAAGCATTCATTAATAAACACTCAGGCAAATGGACCTCTTTATGCAGATGCGTCTGAGCCTGTATGTGGACCTATTCACATGTGGAGTTTGAGTTGGAGAAAATAAGGTGCTTTTGTTAGACTTGCTGAGGCAGTTACCTGCCTGAGATTACATTTGTGTTTTTCATTCTGAAAGTTTTAAGTCTAAAGATGGTTGTGATGGAAAAGAACTACCTAAAGCATAAAGCAAGGCCATGGTTTATCTGAGCTTTATGATGAGGAGGGGGTGGACAGGCAAATCTAAGCAGAGCAGTGTGGTCTCCCAAAAGGCGTGTAGAACTGCCCCAGACAGAGGATGCTTCTGGACATTTTGATGACACCAGCTGCCACATTCCCCTTTAGTGTGATTCAGCAAATTATTTCCCTGTTGGATAAGATGGAAGTAAGCTTCCTTTGCCGTCTGCCTGGTTGCCTGCTGTCCAGACCTGCTCTGACCAGTCAGCAGGAAATGTGAGTGCCTTTGACCTCCACTGGCCCTTTTCTGGCCTTCCTCTGCCCTTTGCTCTTTCTGTCAAGGTCCTGTTGCAGTTAGACTTCAGGATAGCAGCCTAAGTGCCAGCATCTCCCAGCTATCATGTGAAACTGCAGTTTGGTTCACATCAGTTCTGTTCTTTCTCTAAGCAGTTTATACTGAATATAAAAGTTTATATCTTATGATTAGATTTGACGTCCTTGAACAGATCAAGGAGGAAAACGAATTGTTACCCCAAAGAAAGTTGTGAAGAAAAATATCAGTGATGGCTTTTTTGCTTTTAAGTTTTGCTGATCAGAAATCAGAGGCAGAATTTTGGCTCAAACATCCATAGCGATTTTGCAATCAAATACTCCCAGTTTGTGAAGATGCAAACAGCAGCTCCTCCAGCTTGCTCTAATGAACCAGCAGCTCTTTGTTGATGCTAGCAAAGCAATTAGGCTCCCTCTTACGCAGTTGCATCTGAGCAATTTGGTTTATTTTATTCGGGCAGACCTCACCAATCCTCACAATTAAAGTGGCATTTTCATCTCATCCATAGGGCTTGAGAAAACGCTTTTGAAGGTCTTCGTTCTTCTGATGAGCTTGGGAGAGGAGCAAAATCAAACAAGTTTTTTGTGGCAGGAGTTGGGTCGTGACTGAGACAGTTGGCTACTTCATTATAGCAAACACGTAGGTGGCCTTTCTCATGTTTTGAGATCCAAGAGAGGAGCTCTGACTTGACTGACATCTTTGAGTGAAGTCAATCCCTTGCAGAAGGAGGGTCAGGTCAGCTGTGCCATATGCAGCACACGCTGACAGTGAGCCCTTTCCTCTCGCCTACTTTGAAGTTACAGTCGCTATCTTTTTGGCAGGATCAGATCCAAGTGGTGAGATGGCCCTGAGTTCGGGCAACTTAAAATGTCTGTAATTCTTTGCACCTGTTTGATTGTGGTATTTATAGCTCATTTTTACCCGTGCTCACTTTTCAGTGTAACAGTTACCAGCGGACTTCCTTGCTGGTACTGGTTCCACTCTGAAGGAAAGGCTGGATGTAATTTGAAGGATCATTAGGGTGAGATCAACTCTTGAAACCCGAGTCAAGTTAATGATGAAACCTGAGTTTTGTTAATAATACATTGTAATTATTACTCCCAGGAGGGCAGATGCCTCATATTTCTCATCTTTTTAGCTTGAGGATCCTAGTTACTATGGTCTTGTTCAACTTGTTGGCTGTTCCACCCCTTGCTTGGATCTACCTGGTCTCCACCATCAGATTTCCACTTGAGCTTTCCCAGGCAGAGCAGTGTCTGGGGTGCAGAGGGGCCGAGAGGAGGATACATGATCAACAGATGAAACAGCAGGACGTTAATAATACAAGATACCTAATTGGACATGCCCTTTTGCCCAGCAACATGGACATGTGTCAGTGCACAGAAGGCACCAGGCCCTGTGGCAACCTGCTCCCACCTGCTACAGGTCTTCCTGAGGACAAAATTGCATTATGAGCTGAGCCACTTGCCTGCTGCAATTGCCAATAAGGCATTAGTCCTAACCCTTCATAGACTGCATCTATGCTTGCACCTCTGAGATTCTGGGCCAGATTGGAGAGGTGACTTAAGTCACGGTGTGCCTTATGTGTTGGTGAGTGGGAGGGGAGTGCACACTGGGGAAAATGACACCGTGCAGGGGCGTGAGAGAGAAGGCTGTGGCAGGAAAAGCATCCTGCAACAGGAAATAGGAAGATGTGAGATAGTGCAGACTCTTTTTACTTAATGCCGTATTTCCTTACTGCCTCCCGTAGCTCCTGTTGCAGCCTCCCCTGCTGCCCTGTGCTGGTGCCCACTGCCTCCATTTCCCCATGGTGGAGTGTTGTGCCTTAACCAACTGTAGGCTTTCATTTTGTGGGAAATGCCATTGTGGAACTGCTGTCCCATCTGAAGTGCAGGGCACCACTATATCCAGTCTCCCACCCCACCTGTGCCACCTGTTTGTGAAGGCATGAGTTAGGGACTTACTTTAGGACAAGATGAAGTGGCCTTAAGTTGCACGAGGGAAGGTTTAGTTGGGCTATTAGGAAAACTTTCTTCATAGAGAGGTTGGTCAAGCAGTGGAACAGGCTGCTCAGGGAAGTGGTGGAGTCATCATCCTGGACGTATTTGAAGTCTTGTAGATGTAGCACTTTGGGACAAAGTTTAGTGGTGGGCTTAACAGTTTTAAGTTAATGGTTGGGGTCAATGATATTAAAGGTCTTTTCCAATTTAAATGATTCCATGATTCTATATTTGGGACAAGAATGTTCCAACACCCGTCGTTTAAACAATGGACAAATGAGAAAGCCTGTGGGAGGAACTTACCAAAAAAGAAGACTTCATTCCATGATTTTGGGATTTCAGTGTATTCTACAGAATTTCAGAAAATACTGTGTAATAGTAAGTGTTATGTTTTCTTAAATGTACAGTGAAGATAATTGTTAATTTTTCTAATACACTTTTCCGCAATTTTCTTAGTTTAATCTTCTCCTTTATACATGTTTCTTTAAATGAGTGCAATCTTAAAAAAATAGGTAATATATTACTGTTACTTAAACAGAGTTTCTACTCCAAATCTGAGTCGGGAAATAGGTTGAGGTTGTGATTGCTTTGCTTTTGACTTTATAACTTAAGATCCTCAAAGTGGTTGAGGGTATGTGGTCCTGTCTCCTATTAACTTTATGGAAATGTACTGCCAGAATATGGTCTTCAGTATTTAAGCCTACCAATAATTTTTTTACATCCATATTTCCTTTAATATAATAACATTTATTCTTCATTTCAGATGAAAATTAAATTGTCTGAAGAATAGTATCATCAACTGATTTGTCTTGCATCATCATGTTTATCTATTCTAGTAAAAAAATCAGTGATTATTAAATTTACTGCTAAGGCAAAGAATGAAAAGACAAAACTATGATGCTGCTCAAGGAGTGCTCTTGCATCAATGGGAATTAATCACAACATACCAAAAAAAGAACATGGTCTCTATTTCCCACTGGATCTAATGTTAAAAATTTAATCTTATTAACTTCAATTGCTTTTTGTTTAATGTTAAAATCAGAGGAAAATAAAAATTCTAATGTCAGAATAATCAGAATCTTGCATGTGAAGTTGGCAGTATGTTACAGTGGGCTTTTTTCCCTGTTGTAAATGAGAGAAAAGGTCTGGTAAAAACCTGTGTGTTTTTTGTTTAGCCCAGCAGAAGTTATGGGTGGTGTTTGGAGGCACACAGGAAGGCTGCAAAATAATGAAACAAACCCCTCTTGTGCACATCAGCCAAACGAATCATGATATCGAACAAAAAGCAAAATTGAGGGGGAGACCATTTCCTTGCACAGCTCATGCAGAGCACTAGTCAGCACTAGGAATTTGGCATGAGTGTGGCTTTCAGTAGCGGTATTGCAGTCACAGGCTTTAAATAGTTGCAGATGTTCTGAAGGGGATTGTGGGGACCGTCCCTGCCTTCCCTTTGGGAAGCAGGGAGCGAAGTGCATGGCCTTCAGGAGCACGGAGTTTCCCTGGAAGGAGACTTGGCTGAACACCTCAGCTGAGTGTAGCTGTGGCTTGTCCTCTTGCAGTCAAACCCACGGGAGGCTCAGGGCTCCTCTCAGGATGAGCAGTGGGATGGTCTGTGTGGCAGCCCAACCAAGGCTGGCCAGCACCAGCAGTGGGTCCAGCCCTTCTGTTCCTGGCCGAGGGGCGACCCTTTGGCTGCAGCCTGAAGTGTCAGTAACTAATGTTTCCCTTCGTGGCAGGTCCTTCGTTCCAGGGAGGGGCTGTGCACCAGCCCAGGGCGTGCAGGATTGGGCTGTGAGAGAGCCACCGTGTCCCACTGCTGCTGGCCGGGCAGAGCCGCGCTCCAGGGCATGGGACCTGCCCCCTGCCTCTGCCTCCTGCTGCTTCCCAGAGTTTGCTGGTACAGCTCTGGTTTTGCCCCTGAATGTATTCCCATAGTCCTACAGGCTGTTTATTGGGATGTCTTAACAGAAAGCTTCCAGCTATTTGTCATGGGATGTCAGGATGCAAAAGCCACATGGAAGGTCTGCCTGGTCTCTTCAGCTTTACTGTTATAATGTCAGTAAAAAGGGGATGATTTCAAGATCTGACTTTTACCCCCCTAGTGTTCTCAAGTTTCTCAAGTTAGAAACAGGAAGCTGTTTTGCATAAAGGTAAGATTGTGTTTTTAACAAGAAAAGTTGGTGTTAGACAGACTAAATATACCCACACAGTCATACTCAGTGGGTAGTCCTGGCTATTTTTAGGCTTTATTTGTGCCTCTCTTTTTTTTTTTTTTTTTTTTTTTTTTTTTTAGTGACACCTCCACTGTACCTTCAGCTTGTAGAGAGGCACCACTTCCTGCACTGGTATGAAACTGGCAATTGCAGCCAGCCTTGTCAGGTGTCATTTATCAGGCATTGCAGAGGGTTGGTTTCAGCAAAGGAAGAACAAAGCTTAATAAAAAGAGAGAGAGAGGGAGAAGTATTCTCTTAATAATTTGCCCTTTGCAACAACAGACCCTTATCAGATCCTGCGCTCATCTGGCTGCTGACGCTGTACTTGCTTCATTAGTATGAGCTATTTTTACACCTTTTGTGTCTTTTGAGGAACCGAGTGGGCCTGCTGGCTCGTAGTGATTCACCATCTCCAGGCGAACAGGGTGTCCTCAAACCCTGTCAGTGGGGGAGGAAGGGAAAAGCAGGGGGAAGAGTTCAATTGAATAAGCGAGCCGATTAGGTCTAACATAAGATTATTTATCTTAGATGGTTTGAGTGCTAAAACACTGCACTGCCTTAAGGAAAATAGCCCTACATGTTTTTGGTTTGCAGTCCAGCATTTCAGATTGTTAGGAGCTATCCCAAGGAACATTTAGTAATAATTAGTTCAAGTGTAGCTTAGCAAGCATGAAGCCCTGCATGCTTGTGCATATACTCTTTGCGATCATTTTCCTGTCTGTAAAGGGAGTGTTGAGGGCTGGACATGGGGATATTTGGGAGTGAACTTGATTTTTAAAGGTCACTTCCAATTCAAAACATTGGGTTGCATGTTGGTGATACTTTCTTTTGTTTGTTGTGTACAGATGTTGCTGGTGTATCACAAGCACCCAAGATACTTTTGGGCCAGACTGTTAGGTGATTTCACTTCCATTTCTGATAATGAAAATTAAAACTAAACTTGGTGGAATGAGCCAGGAAGGATGCAGGAGAAGGAGAACCCTGTATGAAGTTGTCAGGAGTTTTTTAAAGCTGAGCAACAGTTGCTTTCCCTTTTGATGGACCATCAGTCCTGAGAATGTCCTCTTAGGGCCTGTTGACCTTTTGCCTGGTGGCTGAAATTAGGATTCTTTGCTGCCCTTACTTCAGCTTTTCATGGGTAGGAGTAATTTGGTGTTCAGTGCTTTCATATTGCAGGTTTCCTTGGCATAGTTTCAAAAGTTAGTGGTATGTGGGATACGGATACGAAACTTGAGGGTGCCATGGTGATGCACCCTGGTCTGACCTTGTGTGATAAAAAGTCATCATGAAATCTGAACAGTGTCTTTCCCGAAAAATGTTTTGGGTTTTATTATGTTGTGCTTGTTGAGAATCTGTAACTTAGCCGTCAGCTCAGTCTGTGCCTTAAATAGCAACAGCCCTGGAATAACAGAGGCTTTAAATGTAGTTTCTGGCATTTTGGTAGATATTCATCTCTTCAGAAGTGTTTGCTTGGGAGAGTGATGGTGATGTTAATAAACACAGTTGATTTGTGTTCTGTAGAAAGAAACTTAAGTGCAAAGAGTGAAATTCCATGTACAACTACAAAATGCAGCAAAAAGCATATGCATATATTGCTGAATTTTTAAGAGGTGTTCTAGTGCAATTGAATGTTATGCATCCTGACTTTCAATGCTTCATACAGTAAAAAAAGAACGAAGTGCTGTAAAATAGGACCAGAATAATTTTAAAGAGGATTTTTTTTCTTTTTTCCTCTGCTAGCCGTCCTGAGGGTTGTAAAGGAAGCAGCATTCTTAAATATGCAGCCAAATTAATGTATCCTACATTACCACTATAGTGATCCTTTAGGCAATGCTCAGTGACTGGATTTGCTGTGCCAAAATGCCTGTATTGAGTCATTAGTCAAAATGAAACATTTTGGCTGCTGAGTAGTGACTGTTGTGACATCTATGCGATATTTAGGATTTGAGACTTAATAGCTGATCTCAGCTGAACTCTTACCAAGTATTCAGAATGGATTGAAATAAAACTGCTGTGAAGACCCATTCTACTTTGGGGGCAAAAAGTGAAAAAAAAAAATGAAGAACATACTGCTGATGCTTAGCATGTGTCTGTTTTTGTTTTGACATGTGATGACCACAGAGCTTGGTAAACAATGACAGGTTTTAAAATAAGCTTGCATAATAATTGGTGTGAGTGAAAAACAAATGCAAGCTCAGGCACTATAAATGTCTTCATATGTAATTCTTCCCAGGGTGAGGGTTTCAGTCAGAGGCAGTGCATTTGCTCATTCAAAAAGGTGTTTGAAAGATACTGATATTTTCATGTGAAATGGAAGTAGTTTCTTCTGACATGGTGTGAAAGGAGGCATGGCTGTTCACAAAATCTGCCGTGGTTGCATAATTAGGATTGTGTAACTTTTTAACTTAAAAAACCTCACTTCCCAGAAAATTCAGTTATGTTTTCCCTCTGAGTTGAAAATGCTAGGCAAAGGCCTGATATTTGCCTAGTGTTTCCTTTTGGCATGAGAAGAATAGTTACTTTGTACCTAAAAATGTTGCAGTATTTACTCAATTTTTTTTTTTTCCTGGGAAAACCTGGGGGAAAGCTGTATCGTATCTTAACAGGGATTTACCAGTACAGCTGCATTCTCCCCAGTGGCTGCCTGTTTGCTGTCCTTATGTGAAAATGATGAGGAATTTCAGCCTTTTCATGTCTTTCAGTTTGGAAAATTCTTATATCTGACAACTTTAACAGTTTGAACTCTCCAGTGAAAATGTTCTTACCCTTCCTATTGTAGGTGATGTTTTATAAGTCTCTAAATTACTACAAACCACATCCACATGGGAATCTTGCTCTTTGCATACACTTTATCCTTCCCAAGTGCTGCTAAATTCATAGTTTACCTAATCTGTCCTTTATTAGGTGTGAAATTTCCCTTTCCGATTAACACATTCCTTTGTGTTGAATTGAGTAAAAAAATTCTTCAATCTCAGTAATTTTCACCAGTTCTTCCAAATACAAAACTTTTATTGCAATCCCAGTGGCATCACATGGCATCATTGGTTAGTATCTGAGCCTTTGCTTTTCAGAGGTTTTTAGCCCTTTTTGGGGAGGGCCAAAGCTCCGTTTATTTTCTACATGGCAAAAAGTAATTCTACAAACCGTGATTGCAAACTTAGTTGACACTTCTATGGTTTGGCACAGTATCCTTATGTTGAACTGCTGTGGCTCAGAAGAAAGTGAGGTAAAGTTAAATTTCTGCTGACAGAGAGTAGTCCAAGAGTCAAGAGCTCATTTGTATCTCAGCACTGTTTAGGATACTCCTGGACATTGTTAATGTGTATTTAGTAAATACGGTTGCTTACTACTTAATTTACCCTTGAGAGACACTCATTCTTCTGCAGATAGCACCAATGGGATTAGGCATCATATTTGATTGCTACAGCCATCAAAATGGTGTTTAAAGAGGACCTTGGCGGGCGTCGGTTTCTGGCTGTTCTCTGCATGGGAGCTGTTCCCAGTCTTATAAGTCACTGTGTAGTACAGTTTAAAAGAAAATGGGTATGGGCAGGGCAAAACAATTGTGGTTTTCGTTGCCTTCTGAAATTTTAATAATCCTGGAAGTACTGCCTGTCAGATCTGCCATTGCTCTGCCATTATGTTTTAAGGCCCACATGAGAAATGATTGGTATTTTATTAAACTGTTTTCTTTTTTTAACTTTTTCCCCAAGGAAATAAGTACCAGCGTGAAACAAGTAGCAGTTTATATAGTTCTCTTGTTTAGTTTACTATCTGAATGATCCCAGTCCTTTGCTTTTGTATAGGGATGGATTCAGGATGTCCATGTCAGAAGGCAGTCAGAACAGGTAACTTTTGTATTATCTGGCATACTCTGTCAGACTCTTGAAGTTCACAGCAAGATTAGGCAACTAGAAACAAAATACTTACCTGATCCATTAAAAGTAGTGGGATCAGAGGGATCAATTAACTGCTAATTGGTTGACAAGACTGTTTGACTTGGCATCTCTTTGATAGCAGGGTTTTGTTCAATTCAGGGAGAAGAATTGTGATTTGTTTTCACATTCCTACCTATAAAGGAAGCGCTTAAGATTAATTTGGCTCCTGCATGGTTTTTTGGGTGGTTTTTTTCTTTTTTCTTTTCTTTCTTTTTTTTTTTTTTTTTTTCTTTTAATACTCATCCTGTGGAAATAAGTGTTCAACTGGTCTTGGGCAATGTTAAAGTTTTTTTTATACCTTTTTTTCCATCTGGTAGTAATGTGTACATTGTGTATGATGCTGAAACAGGAAATAATGATCTACTTTTAAGTGAGCAATCCTTGTCATTATAGTTAAAAGGTCAATGTTAAAGCATTTCTGCTCTAGACTTCTCTATGGCTTCTTAAAATACACTCAATTTGAAGTTAAGGTTTTTGGTTGTTGCTGTTTTTCTATGAAGAACAGCAGTTTTAAATTATATTTGAGATACTTAACATAGCAAAAACTGAGTGTTTTGCTGCAGCTGTACTCAAAGCATTTAGGATACAAACCAGCATCTCTTAATGAAAATCACCTGTGTTTTCTTACTACTGTGTAATTGAACATTTCATGTACTATATGATACAATTTTCTCTGTAGACATCTTAGAGATGTTGGATTAGTTTATTTTCACCTTGTGGCAAATAACTTCAGGTATTTCATGGGTAGGATGTAAAAGTCTAAGCCTAAGTGGTCTGATTCTGTTTGTTTTTATGAGGAATTAATCTGGAATTATGTCCTTGGATTTGCAACTCATTGCTTCAGATTCATACCAGGTTAATGTAGAGCAGAATTTGACTCTCCTTGTTGGAATAATTTGTCTCCTTTTATTCTCTCTGAGTCAAGTCTTGTAATGAGAGGCTCTTATTTCATACCTGATTTTTCTGTTAGTGTGTGCTTGACCTCTAACTCAGTAGGGTCACATTCAGAGTCTAGCTCTTCTTCACAGCAAGTACACATGGACATTTATGTGGAATGTCTGAACAGGCCTAAGATCCTACAGTTCAGGTGTTCAGCTGCAACAGATTTGATTATTTAATTGTTTTCTTAGTTGATTTCAGTGTACTTTTAAGCAGACAGATTGCAGGTATTTTCTTCAACATAATCTCATAATGGTCTCAGGTAGTATTTTGAATTATATGAAATAATTAAGAATAAGGTGAATTTGGTAAAAGCATAAAATTAATTAAATAATCCTATTGCAGTTATCTAAAATATATTAGATGCCAGTTCTCAATGGCTGAGATTCTAGAGCAGTTCTCAAAGTATAAGCCAGATACAGCAATATATCTGAAATAATAATTGCACAAATCAAAATGCCAGGTTTTATCCCATTTCTAGTTTTACATGCACAGAATCTGTCCCTTGAAATCAACAACTACCAGTTGCCCTCATGAGAGCAAAAGCCTGAAGCTGTTTGGTCACACTGAGGTTGCAGTCTGCCCTTGATGTATCTATAACTGGGTCCTCTCAGTGAGTCTCCTCAGTTCCTGGCTTCTTGGGGAATCCTTGTGAGCACAATATAGCAATGGAGAACAGATCCTGCCCTGTAGCTTGTCTTCAAGTAAGCTAAGTACAGTTTGTTAGATCTTTGTGTACTGCGTGTACTCGCTGAGCTGTGTTTGGGTTTGTATTGGAGGGTACTTTTAAATGACATTTTAAAAAGTATATTGTAATAATTAGTTCAGCTGCCCAAATTAAAAAAGAAAAAAACAAACACCAAAGAAACCACCCAAAAAAACCCCAAAACCCAACCAAACCCATAAGTAGTATTCTAAATATTTCAGGGTTTTTCCAAAACTGTGGTTCTCTGGCTGGTTTTGGAGAGTGGCAATATATTCAATAAAGTACTGAAATCCAGAGGGCAGACAGAACATCAAGGGTGGAATTAAATTAACAAATTAGAGTAGCATCTTCAAATCTGAAGAGGTAACAACAGCAGTTACAAGATAGAAAGTGGTAGATTAAAATAAATACATCTAACCTGTTTTAAAAGAGCTGCCTTCTTTGATTTGCATGTGCAAAATGATGTCTTACTGCTCCTGCCAAACTGTAGCAAAAGCACAGGCAGGCTCCCATTCCCTAGTAATTCAGACTTTGCCAAGTGTCAGTTGGTCACCTTTTTTCTCATTTGTGTAAAATGCCAAAACTATACACCCCAAGGACTGCATTCTTTTTGTTATGTTGCTGCATAACATCCTCAGCCCATGAATGAATATATAACCTAGGAAAGAAGGATGAACAAATGCTTACCTATCTTCATGCCACTTAAATCCTTCAGTTCAGAGGTGCACACTGGGTGCTGGTTGAGAGCTCTTCTTCAAACTTAGCCCACCCATGACTCTGCCTATGCAGGAGAAACTGTAAGTCCATGTTTTACTAGCGATCCCAGTCTTCTTACATTGCTCACTGGGATATCAGCACCAAGCAGTTCTTTGGGGAATCTTATTAGTCGGACAAAGGAAACTATGTAGGACAGCAAGCTGAAAGTATGCTGTCTTTCTTCCTGAAAGGCCAAGGCAATTTTCTTCTCAGTTGCAGGTGGGGAAGAGTTCAGAGGTGGCTCCTCTTCTAAGGCTGGTGGGCTTATCCCAGACATAAACTAGACTTGCCTAATAAGGGTCTTGGCAGAGGTCTGTGCATGAATGTAAGGATTTCATAGGAGCCACTGCAGTTTGTCTGTGCTAACACTTGCCCTGTAGAATACAAATTCTTCAGGGGCCAGTTACTGTGGTTTTGGGTCGGCTTTGTGCTGGCAGAGCTGGACAGAAAAGATTTAAAACAAGGTTGGATCTGACCCTTAGTCATTACGCTAGAGTCAATATTTATTCTGTATGGTGCGCTCAGGATTTAGCCTGGAAGACATAAGCTTCCAATTTGTTCACTTGCAAGAACTGTAATATGAGCTACAAATTGAGAAGCAGTAAAAGTAATATTTTGCCAAATTTTATTTTAAAGCTGTTGAGTGTAATCATTTTAATGGTCTGAAAAAAAAAAAAAGGAGAAAAAAAAAAAAGAAAAGAAGGAATAATCTTGGAGCTCTGCAGTCAATCAGATATACATCCCCTGCATACAGCTCACAAAGACACTCTCTTTAAAAGAGTAGCAATAGGATAATGTTCCTTTCTCAAAAGTCCTGAAGATCTTGATTTAGTAGGTGCATCTGACATAAATGCAGCTCCTGGTTTCCAAGTAATCTTCTCATGTTCAAAGTTTTCATAGAAGTGAAATGTCCTGTTCTGAAGCAGGCAGATAGCACAGCTAATGCGACTAGGGGAGCTGGCTCTCGGGCCTCATTCCTGTCAGGAAACCTGGCTTGGCCCCCAGCCAGGAAGGACTTTGCAGCTCCTGTCAAACAATGTGCTCCGTGCAACTCCCATATGGCTTCTGATCCGTGTAGGTGGGCTACTCTTACTCACTCTGCAGAGCTGAGCCGTGTCAAAGGTATTGAAAAAACTGTGCACTTTTATCATCCGTGGTTCCTTGGTTTTAAATAGGTAGTACTTGAAATATAATGAGTTTCTGCCTATTGAATAGTATGCATTTGATGAAAAACAATGTTTAAAAGTATATTTGCAATTTTTTGCAAAGGAGAAACATTAATCACTTGGAAAAATGGAAGTCTTTTGTTGGTTTAAGCTAGGCTGTGGATGTAGCCAGACGACATAGAGTCTTGACTGGACAAAACAGACAGAATGCCAACTAGCTTTGCAGTGTCTTACATTTCTCCAGTTAGGCCAGTTTTCCATTAGGGAGGGGAAAAAGAGCAAGAGAAATAATGTTAAAGCCATCTTTGACACAGGATGGGTGGCAGCTCAAACCAAACCAGAAATTATGATATTCTTTCTGGAAAGGGATTTATTTTCCCCAGGAGAGTGGCTCTTGCCATGCTTAAGCCATCAATTATCCCTGTAATTAGTCTATACCTGTTTCATAGTGTAGGTTGAAAAATTGTGTAGAATGTTCTGAAATTGCAGGACTGAAGAATGGCTTTAACTCTGTAACAGAATTCTCAGTCCAGAACGGGAAACTTTTGGATGTATATTAGCATCATCTTTTGCTGAAATAAAACCACTGCTAGCACATTGCTGTGACTGGCAGATTTCTTCTATAACGGTGCTCTCAGTAAAAGGAGTATGGAAAAGAAAGGATGCTCCCATCTTACAGAAATTTCTCCTTCACCATTTGCAGAATTGCCTAATAAGGAGAAGAGTATTTTTCTTTGAAGAAGGAAAATAACTTTATGTTCTCTCAGGGAAGAACATTCACTCTTGTCCCTGTTTCTGCCTTCTCAAGCCACACATTTTCCTTTACATCTGTGCTGGTGTATTGGCATCATTAGCGACCTGCGATTGTAGCTCAGCTACTGGAACTGGTTGGCCACTAACCTGCCATTTCCTCCTGAGCCCCTGCCGAGCTGCTCTGCAGTAACCACTTCTGATATAATGTAACTTCTGCACAAGGATTTCTTTTTCCATTTGGACAGGTACCTTTCATTTGAGGAAGTGAATTAGGAAATTTTATATATCTATATCTATATATTTGGATTGCATTTTTCTTTTTTATTTTAGTGAATCATACAAGAGAGCTATTTAAAAAAGCCATTAGAACATCCAAGTTAAATGACATTATGACCCAAAATATTCTGGTTTGCATTTGATAACTTGCTCTTATTTTGTACTACAGGGGGTTTCTCTATAGTTAAAATTTAAAAAAAAAAATTTGACTAAACCAACATGCCATCAGTTATTGCTGGCCTAACTACTGACATATTATTTTTACTACTAGTAATTAATTCATATCAGGTGGCATGGTACTGATTTTATTTGTCTCAAGTTATCAGGCTCTGCTAAGTCTATTTGTTCTTGGAAAGTGTGATTAATTATAAAGAATTAAAAAATGTTTTTAAATTTTTTGTTGATTTTTTCCTTTATGGAGCTTAGTTTTTTATCATTTTTGGTGCTATTCAATGGAGAAAACATGAGTGCTCTAACTTCTTTCGGATCGTTGCTAATTGAGGATCATTACAATAGTCTATATCCCCTAATCTGAAGCTTATGTTCCAGCTGTTAGGGTCTTTCTTTAAAGATGCTCTGACTTTTGGCATAAATAAAAGGCATAAAGAATTGCTGTCATTGTTGCTTTTGTTATCACAATTGAACAAACATCCTTTTCAATGAAATAAAAGCAAATATCTGTTTTTGAGGAATGATTTGTTGAAAACTAAAAGGGAGAGTCCTCCTTTGATGGGAGAAATGACCTTAAGGCAATGAGATGATGTTCAGGCTCCTCTTTTCTGAGCTGATCTTTTCAACAATACAGAGTAGCCTGCAGTGTAGTGACAGTCAGAGAGGTGGCAAATCATGGCAGTCAGAAGTCTTTTAACCATGTATTCTCTAATTTTGTTCTGTAAGTTTTGTCTTTGAGAAGGCAGCCATGTATTCTGTAGTAGTATCACACAGGTGTTAACTAATTTGGACACCTACTCCTGTTTCACTGCATTTTCTTGTCCCTGAATGGTGACACCTTGACCAGGAGTTTGTGCTGGTCCCTGAAACATTTAATGAGAGGCCTGGAGTCTACAAGTATTAGCTGAAGAGAGGCATTGAAAGGGAATTTGCCAAGGGGATTCAGGGATAATCCAGGCTTAACAAAGGCCTAGGAATGAAGAGGTACATTGGCAGCTCCGTTTTCACTGATTCAGAAAAGTGGGACTTTATTAGTTTAGACTTGCTGTTATTCATCTACACATTAGAAACCTAAGTCCTTTAAAACCATGCAGGCTTATAGTCTTCCAATGTAATTGCTCAGGCCTCTAAGACACAACACAAAATTTTCCAGTGGATGAGTATATGAAATTTTCAGACCTCTACTGTAAAGAAGATTTTCGTCATCATCTGTACCTAATATCAAAAATTTCTTATTTTTCTTTTCCACAGGAAATTTGAAGATAGTCATGCCTATTAGATGTTTTGAAGATGCAGGTAATTACTTTATACTGAAAAAAAGAATCCTAAGTGCCTATTACCTTTGTGTTTTCCTGCACTTTGCTGTTCTTTCTTTAAGCCAAATTCATTTTCTCTGCTGTAGGTATGAAAAGTATTCCAGTATCTCTAATACTGATTTTTTACCCTTTTCCTTGCTATTGTTAAATTGTGGCTGTCTTTATAATTGTCATTATTTTATCCAGAAAATGTCCCGTGTTTGGATAACATGAAAACAGAAAGCAAACGTTCTACTTCAAATTCAAATGCTGTACTTTTCTGTGAAAATCATACCTCTGAGCTTTTGGTCTTTTTAATATAACTGTGGAAACCTGTTGCATTTAAGCATTAAATATGCATGTATACCTGGATGGAATTGTTTCAATACGGAAATCTAAACTGCTAAAGTCACACAAGCACTGTCTTTCTAATACATCCTTTACATCTAGCGTCACATTCTCACAAGGATTTAACATAGTGATTTGAAGATGGAGTTAGGGAAAGGTACCAGTAGTGCTGTGTTTGAAATACCAGTTTGGTGTCTCTTTTTCGACTGTTTAAGAGTAGTCTAGAATGTTGAACCACACCTCCTTATGAAACCATTTAGATGATCGAAGGTAAGAAGTACCTCACTTTAGCAATTTTTTAGCAATACTGGGTATATACCCCAAGTTGACTAGTTGACTGTAAGAAAAAAGCATCTCCATAGTGGAGAGCCATGTGCATAGAGAACCTCTATGTCAAAATCATCTATCATGATATGGAAAGATTTCATCTCTGATCAAACTACTTTGACTTGAGAGGAAGGCCAGGTGACTGAAGTGCGTGTCTGAACCCTACGTGAGTAACACTGGATAAGGTAATTCCCACTCACAGTGTTAGGCTTCTATTTTCAGCAGTGATTTGCTGAAAGAGCTCTGAAAATATATGGTGGACTTTTTGAGATCAAGTCTTTAAACTGTCTCCTGAAAGCCTTCCAGAACTACTGATTAATTTGGAATGTGTAGGTCTCTATTTTCTATTCCTAGAGCTGCTATGGAGTAGTGATTATGCTTGTGTGCAGTCTCTGGAGCCAGTCTTTACTGTGTCTGCTCACAGAAGGGAGTTTTGTGAAATGTATTTACCTTTGCTGAAGTCCCTCAGTAATTTCCATGTAAGGCTAAATAGAAGTGCAACCTGACTGCATCAATGTTGTTCAGTATGGCTGTACTAACTGATGTCTGTGGGTTTGTTTTTTTTTTTTTTTATTTTATATTTCTGTACAGATAGCTGTGTCACCATGGAAGAGATGAAGAGAACTTTGCTCTAGGAGATCACAAGTATCTCTGGATCATTCTGCATCTCAGTATTTAATAACAATGGAACATGTCCAAATGCTATAACAAGTCTTTGCAAATGTATAACAAACTGTTTAGGAAAGTTCATGCCAAGAACAGAACTGTGTAATACTCTCATTAGTGCACAGACACAAATCTAATGCCTATAGACTACTGTGTGGAAAGTTCCAAAGAGAAAGAAAAGTCTGTGAACTTGCAACAGCCCTGGAAAAATGGGAGCAACAAAACTTTAAAAAGCACAGCTTTGGGCACACTCCATGTGTCTGCACAGCTTTCAAGTGAACTAGCACTTAAGACCTTGTGTAACAAAATGGACTCTGGGGACACAGCTATAGGGCAAAAAGCTACCTCAAGGTCTGGAGAAACTGCTAAAGTACCAAGCAGATGGAGGCAAGAACATTCAGCTGTTATTAAGATGAGCACTTTCGGCAGTCAAGAAGTACAGCGGCAACCACAAATAGATCACGAGCAAGTAGGAAACACGGCATCAGCACAACTTTTTAGTTCTGGGAAACTGGTATCATCAAATGAAGCTGCACAGCAAGTCACAGAGAAGCAATATCCACAGCATCGTCCAAGCCCTTACTCATGTCAACATTCACTTTCCTTTCCACAGCATTCATTGCCACAAGGTTTCTTGCACAACATAAAGCCACATCAGAGCTTGGAAGGCCCTCCATGGCAGTTTCCTAGCCACTTGCAATCAGTTGCCTCAGAGGACTTGTTTCCTTTTCATATGCATAGCCATAGTGGAGGTTTCTCCAGGAAGAAGATTTCAAGTTTGAACCCTGCATACAGCCAATATTCACAGAAATCTTTAGAACAATCAGAAGATGCTCACAAAAAAGAGCACAAACCCAAAAAGCCTGGCAAGTACATTTGTCCTTACTGTAATCGGGCCTGTGCCAAACCTAGTGTACTTAAAAAGCATATTAGGTCTCATACTGGTGAGCGACCATACCCTTGTGTCCCTTGTGGTTTCTCCTTCAAGACGAAAAGCAACCTTTACAAACACAGGAAGTCACATGCCCATGCAATTAAGGCAGGGTTGGTACCTTTCACAGAGTCAGCAGTCTCTAAGTTGGACCTCGATGCCAGTTACATCGATGTGGAAGCTGAGATACATTCAGATGGAGAGCAGAGCACAGACACTGATGAGGAGACCTCACTCCTAGTGGAAGGGTCTGACAAACTGAGCCCAATCTCGCAGCTCCCACTGGACATTGCTAGCAGGAGTGGTTTTCACTCCTCCATGGAAGAGTCCTTGGTGGGGCCAATGAAAGTCCCCATTCTGATTATCCCTAAAAGTGGGATTCAGTTACCCAGTGAGAGTTCACCATATATTAGCTCTGATATGTTGCAAACCCCATCCTTAAGTACCAAGTCTGATGACTCTCATACAGTTAAACAGCGACTTGCACTAAGACTGTCAGAGAAAAAAGGACAAGATTCTGAGCAGTCATTAAACCTCCTGAGCCCACACAGTAAGGGAAGCACTGACTCTGGCTATTTTTCCCGCTCAGAAAGCGCTGAGCAGCAAATTAGCCCACCAAATACTAATGCAAAGTCTTACGAGGAAATAATTTTTGGGAAGTTCTATAGGATTAATCAAAGAACAGCACTAACTGTAGCCACAACAAATCAGGAACACAGTTTAATGGGTAGAAAGGGCAAAACAGACCCGTCACCTCTTTTAAATAACAGAATAGATATCAAGATACTTGAGGAACATATTTCTCACCTGACTCCAAATAAAGAGGAGCTCATGGACTCCAGTAATTTGAGCACTATTAAGTCTACACAAGTTTATCCAGGCAGCAATGCAGAATGTAGACAATCCCAGACCACATCATCCATCAAAAGTGAATCCAACTTGTACCAAGTCAGTCAGCAGGGTGATGTGCCTGTCCTTCTAGAGCCCCCAGTAGATTCCTCTCCTCTTATTAGAAGTAACTCCATGCCAACCTCTTCTGCAAACAGCCTAAGTATTCCCCCGTCTCTGAGAGGAAGCCATTCTTTTGATGAGAAGATGACTGGCTCTGATGATGTATTTTATCCCGGGACAGTGGGAATATCCCACCAAAGAATGTTGAGAAGGCAGGCTGCCTTTGAACTGCCATCTGTACAGGAGGGACACTCAGATTCAGACTATCATGGAAGACCAGGAAAAAATATCATTATTGCTTCCAGCAGACAGACAGCAGGTGAGAGAGGACCATCCTTAAAAGAGAAGAAAGGAGACAGGACCTTTTATGACTATGATGCCAGTGGAAAGCACTACAGAAAGTGGGAAGAATTTGAAGCTCAGAAGCAGAACTACAGGGACTCACCATCCTTAGGTGGAATGAACAAAGGGGGAGAGTTTTTTATTGATGCGCTTGGACAATCTCAGTCAGTGCCATCCATGCTTGGAACAACTTTTGAAAACAGAAAGCGAAGGAAAGAGGAGAGTGTTGGAGATGAAGAAGACAGTCCTATGATTTGCAGCAGTACAACTGGCACCCCTGGGGGAATTCAATCTTTGGACTTAGATCCCAAATCCCAAATTCCGGAAGTGCCAAGAAGTGGATTCGCCCTTCAAGGCCTGGAAAATGCTCCCCATTGCCATGCGGAGCGTTTTGAAATGTGCAGGCCTTACTTGCAGTCCGGAAGTCCAGCAGCTTCTTTGGAAGACTCACCCCTTACTGCAGAGCAAGAAAAGACTGCAGAATCACTGGTTAGAAAGCCCCCTGGAAATGTCATCTCTGTCATTCAGCACACAAATTCATTGAGTAGGCCAAACTCATTTGAAAGGTCTGAATCTACAGAACATATTGCATGCCAGCAGGAAAAGATGTATTCACCATCTGAAACATGCGAGAGTGAGATTTGTGAGTCCCCAATGAGCCCAGACCGAGCTCCACAGATGGAAAATGTTGACACTGGGAAGCCATCCCCATCCCAGCAGCCTCAGCCGTGTCACATGCAGCCCAGGTTGGTTCGCCAGCACAACATACAGGTACCTGAAATTCGTGTCACGGAGGAGCCAGACAAGCCCGAAAAAGATAAAGAAGTGCAGAGTAAAGAGCAGGAGAGACCCACTGAGGAATTCCAGTGGCCCCAGAGAAGTGAAACCCTTTCTCAACTTCCAGCTGAGAAGCTACCACCCAAAAAGAAGCGTTTAAGACTGGCTGACATGGAGCACTCCTCTGGGGAATCCAGTTTTGAGTCTACAGGTACCAGTCTCTCTCGCAGCCCGAGCCAAGAAAGTAATTTGTCCCACAGTTCAAGTTTTTCAATGTCCTTTGAAAGAGAAGAGAATATGAAATTCATCACACCTCCCAAACAAGATGAATTTGGAAAACAGTCTGAGTTTTTAACAGTTCCAGCAGGTGCTTACTCACTTTCCGTCCCTGGGCATCACCATCAGAGGGAAATGAGACGCTGCTCATCTGAACAGATGCCCTGTCCTCATGCTGCTGAAATCCCGGAGATCCGAAGTAAATCCTTTGATTATGGGAACCTGTCTCATGCCTCTTCAGCTGGGACACCTACTGTGGCATTGTCTCCATCCCGAGAAAGGAAGAAATGCTTCTTGGTTCGCCAAGCTTCCTTCAGTGGTTTTCCAGAGATTTCTCAGACTGATCAGAGCACAGAACAAAGTATAAAGCAGGAGCAGATGGAACATTCACAGGTTGGTCTTCGCTCTTCCCAGCTTGTCTGGCATCACTCCCCTTCCTCTGTACTTCAGCCCATTCAGGTAGATGACTCTGGAAAACAGGCTATTGGCTCTTGTGCTCAGCTTAGTAATAGCTCATCCCACCTTGTCCAGCAACAGACTCTTGTTGCAGACAGCCCAGAAATGTTAAGGACTCCCTTAATCCAACAAGCACCTTATATTCCTAACAAACATCCATCAGAGCAGCAGCAGCTATTTGCACATCAGGAAAAAGTCCCATTCCCCCCTATTCATAGCACCTTGTTTCAGTTCCCCTATCCAGCTGTCTGCATGGTTCACTTACCACCATCTCAGCAGCCTATCTTGTGGCAGTCCTGCACAGAGCCCCTGCACTTCCAGCATCCATTTGTACAACAACTGCAGAAATCTTACGTCAAACAGGCTTTCCAAATAGATGTACCTCCAAGTTATCACCTGGAACATGCACCTGAGCTTATTGGAAAGAAAGCAGCTGATTATGTGCATGCTAAAGAGCAAGCATACCAGCATTACTCAGGAACATCTGGGCCATATTCAAAAAATACTCTTGCTAAGTACCAGTCAGACCACAGCATTAAACCAACAGATACCTCCTCTGAGCAGCATCTTCAGACAGATTTTGACTCACCAAGTGATGGATCTGTACAGTCTTTGCCAGGAACTGTTGTTCCTGTCAGGATTCAAACCCACGTGCCATCTTATGGTAGTGTCATGTACACAAGCATTTCCCAGATCCTTGGACAGAGCAACAGTCCTGCAATCGTAATTTGTAAAGTCGATGAGACAGTTTCTCAAAGAACATTGGCAACTAATGCAACCATGCAAGGAATTGGATTTAACATAGCTCAGATGTTGGGTCATCATGGAGGACTAGAAAAATATCCTTTGTGGAAAGTGCCGCAGACACTTCCACTTGGACTGGAGCCACCAATTCCCTTGTGTTTGCCTTCCACTTCTGACATGGCTTCTACCTTGGGAGGAAGCAAACGAATGCTTTCCCCTGCCAGCAGCTTGGAGCTCTTCATGGAGACCAAGCAGCAGAAACGCGTCAAAGAAGAAAAAATGTATGGGCAGATAGTTGAGGAACTAAGTGCAGTTGAGTTGACTAACTCAGATATAAAGAAAGATTTTCCAAGAATGCAGAAGCCGCAACTAGTGAGGCAGAGCTGTGCTACTGAGCCAAAAGAAAGTCTGCCATCCATGTCATCCTCTTCGTCACTGTCATCGTCGACATCTCAAGATTTCCCACCTGTCAGCATGGCAGGAGCTGATGCATTCCCACTGAGCAGAGAGAAACTTTCCAGTTTTGATTCTGCATCACCGGGACAGAAGTCCAGTGGCCCATCTGAAGGAAGAGACTCACCAGAAGAGTTGGATGTGGATGAAACAGCCTCAGATATGAGTATGAGTCCACAGAGGTCTTCATTGCCACCAGGAGAAATTCAGGCAGAAGACCAACTGAAACATCAAAAATTACCTCTTGGGATGTTAGTGCAGATGTCATCCAATACTGTTGGGAAAGTCACAACCTCAACCATTCTCCTGACAGATGTAGCAGATTTTCAACAGATCCTTCAGTTTCCAAGTCTGCGTACTACAACTACTGTCAGCTGGTGTTTCTTAAACTATACGAAACCCAATTACACCCAGCAACCAACCCTCAAAGCTTCTGTTTATGCCTCATGGTGTATAAGTTCTTGTAACCCAAACCCATCTGGGCTAAGTACAAAGACCACTTTAGCACTTTTAAGGTCCAAGCAAAAAAACACCACAGAAATCTACACCCTGGCTGCTATGCACAGACCTGGAGCTGGTAAACTGACATCATCAAGTGCATGGAAGCAGTTTGCTCAGGTAAATAAGAATTTTTAATAAAATTAAATTCATATATGTTTATATGAGAAATTTCTAGTAAACTGTAAAATGTGAGTTAATTTTTTTTAAAAAAAAAAGTTCCTCCATTGGGAAATCAGCCAGCAACATCTTCCCAAGACAACTTTTGAGCCTCAGTTTATCCTTCTGCAAGCTCTGCTACTTCTGCTGTCTCTGTCTCTGTCTCCATTTTCAAAATCAGATGTGTAAGGTGAGGCTTTTAAGGCCCTCCTTTCATGTGTGCCAGAGCCTGATACATTATCTCCTTTTATTTTGCCCTTTGTTTTTCCCAATTTAAACAGCGTCAGACACAAACATGCATGTGCGTTTGTAAGAAAAGATTAAGATAAAATTGAGTAAGGATCTTCAGATCCATTTAATGTCTTTTACATATTGACTCTTCCTCATGGATTAAGCATTTGCTAATGGTGCCAGGGAAAATTCTGTAATGGCAGTAAATTACCTTCTGAGGCTTCTCCGTATCTATTTTCCATGATTATTTTTTTCCTGAGGAAAGATACAGTACTGTCTTTTCTGTCAAGACTCTTATAAAAATTTGTCCATGTTGCCTCCTCTCTTACTCTCTATCAAATTAAATGGGACAGATCAATTCATCACATAGAGTTGGACCAAAAAGTTTGAGAGTTTGGCTTTGACCTGGTATGTTAAAAGTATTTGAAATGAAGTGTGCGTTTATTGTATGCTCCAGAAGTAACACCCTTCCTTGACTTTGTTCTACAGATGAAACACGAGCCATTCTTCTTGTTTGGCAGCAAGCTTGAAAAGAAAGTAGTGGGGAATATTATAAAAGAAAGAGTAAAAGGAGACATTCATGGAGATAAAGACATTACATCCAAACAAACTGAGCCGATACGAATTAAAATCTTTGAAGGAGGGTAAGAAAATATAACTGGAAATTTCAAGCTCAGCCTGTCATTTTAAAGACATTTGAAAATGAATATGAATGAATTAGAATGTGAACAGTCTCCTGTATTCTTGCCATGTCGTGTAGCTCCCAAGTCTCTCTTTTTTGTGTATTTGTCAGTCTTAAAATGCACTGCAGGGTACCTGTATACTCACTCTACTTTGCTATTAAGACAATTGTTGTCCATCTGTGTGAGAGCACTCACTCAAAATTGTTATTTTAATTCCTTAAGTCATAAGGAAGTGGATGAACTGTTAACATTTTGATATTTTCTATGCTATTTCTTTGTATTTAATGACTTCCATGAGGATGTGTTTCCATTTTTAGGCTCTATGTACTTCCCCTCAGTTGAACAGGTTGACCAGGCGTGCTTAGTCTTATTCTTGTAATATTGTGTTATTTACTGAGGTTGGATTTTGGACATAAAATGTAAGATGCCAATGAAATCTATGGCATCTAAGACTAATCCATAGATTTTTCATGTATGGTTGATAAAACAATGTTTAATTTTACTGTGGCAATCTGTCAATCAAGTGATAACAGAAACAAGTAACAAAGAGGGTAAAGCCAATTAACATTGTTCTGAGGCTTAAGAAACTTTTTAGGAAAAGAAAATTAAATAGACATTTGTCTCTGCAGCATACTCTAAAATGGAAGATACTGTTTAGTTTTTTTTTTGCAGAATTCTGACACAATGCAATTAGGTTGCCAATTTTTAGTAGTACATAGTCAAGTGGCTAAACGAGATGTGTTTTTCAGTCTTGCCAAACTCAGATGGTCCCACAATACAGTTTTATTGGGGTAACTAAAGAGGTCAGGAGGGAGATGTGAGAAATTCATACATCCGTTTCTTTCTCCTGTCAGTTTGTACCCTTTAAAATCTCAGTTGTCCTTCATTGACGTGGTTTTTTTTTTGTCTAAGACTGAACAATCTCCATGAAATTACTGTTGCCTTTCTCTGTGGTATGCAACACTGAAGGAGTATAGCCTGTATCTTTTCTGAAAGACTGAAAAAGTTATTTTGGAGATTTTTATGGGTGTGCAGGCCCAGACACCCTTATCCTGACTGTTCTCTGTAGTTGTACCTTATCCTAGTACCTAAGCCAATTGACTGGCTTTACAGGAGTGACCCAAATTCAGTGGTGAGCCTAAGTTTACAAGAAATTTAAAGAGCTGTAGCTTCAACTCACACCCACTTTGTACCCTGCTTCCCACTATGTACCATTTCTGAAATTGGATGACCCAGCTGAAGATAGTCTGCCTTGATGTAAGCTGCATGATGAGAGGTCAGAAGAGTAAAAGTGTGTCAAGGAAAGCAACTTAAAGGAGGATTCAGATGAGTGTGAACTGCAACAGATCACTCTGTAAAAAGCTTCTACTATCTAATACTTACTTCAAGAAATTTTGTGTGTTACTTGCACTACCTTAAGTTTTCCTATACACCAATAAGGTTTATGAAACTGTTTGCGTAAAATCATATCATACGCACTTCACTTAGAAATGCCTCCTAGTAATACTTGGCTATGTTTAGATACCCTTTGAGTAAAACAAAACATATGAAACCTTGATGTGCACATTATTTTCTGGAGTGGGGAGAACAAATAACCTGTGCAGTAGACTGGGACTTCCTCAACAGAAGCATAAGCTGCAAAACTTCAGCAAATGAGGTGATGCACTGTCAGTAGGTTCACTCTTTACTCACCATCATAACTTTATGGTACATTTTGCAAGAATTATTTGTGGAAGAATGGATTCATTCTTTCCATTCTAGACATTCATTTGGCTATTTTTTAAATCAATGTAATATACCTTAGATATTATTGTCATTCCTAGCACTGCTTTCTGTCCTGGTTATTGAATTTTTCCTTCTCTTCAAGTTACTGTTTATGACTTCTTAAAGCTAGTTTTTGACATGGGTGGGATTCTATGCTTGCTTTTTCTTGGCTGTTTGTTGAGCTATTTTGTTCTTCCCTCTTCAAGCACATCTTCATCTCCTCCCAGCATGTGGTGCAATGAAATATATAGCAAATGTCTGTTGTCTTTGTGTCACATTTTCTCCCCTGGATAGACAAACATGGATGGTCATATCTTGTTTCAGCAGAATATTTTCATTTTGGTTTTCGGTTTTCATGGGTAATGGGTTTCCTTAGGCTTTGTGATTGCTTTTGTTTCATAGGTGTGAAGTACCTGGCAGGGAAGTGCAGCTCTGCCTTGTGCAGGTGGGGTGGATCTGGGCAGAAGGCAGATAGCTGGGGCTGGGGATGAGTGAGAAGATGAAGGAGCAGAATCAGAATTGAGGCAAAAAGTAGATCACAGAGTCATAGAGTGGTTAGGGTTGGAAAAGACCTCTAAGATCATCCAGTCCAGCTGTCAGCCAGTAGCACCAGATGTCACAGCACATCACCACCTCACTTCAGAAAGCCCATCAAGAGCATTTTGTAAGCGTCGTAGCAGAGGGAGTTTGGAAGGAAGAAGCTAACCAGTGTGTTATTACCACTGACAGGTGGCTTGATTCAAGTAAAATTACCTGAATCACAAAATCTGCTTTTCATCATCTGTGACTGCAGATGTGACTGATGGGATATGAAGCAGTATTTCTCAAAGGAAAGCTGTAATTTGAAGTTCAGTAGTTCAGTACTTGTTGCAGTACAGTTAGTTACTAGTGGTGTGCAAAGAAAGAAAGGACAGGGCAAGCATGCCTGCTCCTCTGACACCTAGCTTAAAGACATTATCAGCCGACAGCAAGAATTCAACGGTTTGCTTATGTTTGTGCTTTCATATCTATCAGTAATAGACTCTAGTTGAAACTAAACCCGAATAAAATAACATTTTGGATAGAAATTGCAGGACTCTGAGACTTGTTAATGCTTTTTAACTCAAGGGTCCGATCTTAGTCAAACACAGAGCAGCAGTGGGCAAAGTTCTTAATGTTACATGGGCATTAACATAGTAGGAAGGGGGAAATTATTCAAAGCTTTGAGAGAAGCACAAGTTAGCAGTTAGACAGAATATTCCTGAAGTCTAAAAGATAATCACCATAGACTCAGACTTCTGGTCTTTTAGTTTTTGCACCAGCCTTTCTTTAAATGTCAGGTTTGTGTGTGTCATTTCTCTTACAGTCATTGTTATGATGAAGCTATACTTAAAGAGTCAAGGTCAGTTGTGGCCAAAAACCATCTATATGAATGATGAAGAGACGCATGTTTTAGCATTGTTTTTGTGTCCAATGGGATCTGACAGGTGACTGAAGCCAGTGGAATGAGGTCGAGCACAAGAAGAGCAGAGATGGAGCAACAGAAAAGCACATGTAATAGCACAGCATTTATCTTACCAGTATCAATCAGGGGTGGTATGGTATACTCTATCCCAGCAAAATCAGAGTGTAAGGAGAAATGAAGAGAAGATAAAATGGCATTATTTCAAATAATAAAAATAATAATGGGCTTTTTTTGTTTGTTTGTTTCTTTGTGGGAGAAAGCTTGGCGGTAGTTGATGAAGCAGTGGATAGAGAGATGACTAGCAGTCATTGGCATGTGTGTATGAATGAAGGAGAACCTGGGAAATAGGGCAGCCAGACAACCAAGATCCCAAAAATGTAGTGCAGAAAACCTGCTAGAGAGATGACTAAATATTAAATTACATTAGACTATGCCAGTTTTGCCCATGCTGCCAGGGACAATGAAGGAAATGGGAGAGGTACAACTTTGCTGGAAATGAGATGAAAAACTTGAATTTAGGCATCCACACTTGAAAGAGGAGCTAATGTGTTTAAAAAATAAGAAGGTGGACTTGAGAACAGGACACTGTTATATGTTTTTCTAAGATAATAACTTCAGAATTTATATTGCCCATGATATAGCTAACCATATGGGAAAGTGTTCATCTAAGAACAGCACACTTGAAAAATGTTCCAGCTCTGTAACCCAAAAAATTGCCACTTTTTCTCGTAGAGTTATCATCACATTAACAGAATCTTTCACACCGTCCCTTTTTATTTAAAGTACTGAATGTCAGTACCAACGATATTTTGTGGGCTGTGCATCCACAGAATGACTGAAAGTACTTTGTGCTGCTTAGGAAGAGGGCAATGGAGGACAGAGGCCAGAAAAATTATTATTTCTCAGTTCTTGCACTTCCTGGATTTTACTTTGGATGAATGAGGATGGAATTTTCCCCCAAAGGAATGCCCAGAAGTCTTTTAGATTTTAGTATTAACAATTTAGCATGATAATAAAGGCAATGTACAGCTTTACGTAGATTTTCATATCTTATTTGTTTTCTAACTTCACAGTACGTGATCAGCAAAAATAGCATAGAAAGCTTATGTCTGTGCTAAGAAAAAAGTCATTGATGGCTTTCTTCAAAGCATCCATGTTTGACATACACAATTTATTTCTAAAGCATCACATACCTGAGTGAACTCACTTGGTGTCTCTTTAGGGAGCGATTTATCTTTGGGAATGTCAGGCATCTCTGATGTCCATGCATACATCCTTGCTCGTCATCCGCGTTCCCTTTATGATTAATGGGCGTTTCCAGGATGTGATTTATCTGATCCCAAGGGATAAATACACTAAAATTGTTTAATGCACCGCGCTGCAAAACAGCACTGTTGTCAGTGGTAAATGTCTGTGCTGTACGAGACTACAGCGGGCTGAAATAAATCCAACCTGCAGGCTTGTATTTGGAGTTGTGTCTATAGGAATGGTTGTTCATTGGTTTCCTGACAAGGTGTTTATACTGTTTTCATACTGCAACCTGTTGGTCTCATATTGTTTAAATACATTGGGACCAGTGCTTTCTCTAAAAGCCAAATACTTTATGAGATCCGGACTATAAATTCAGTAGTTCCTTTGAACTTCTGTGAGTTTGCTTTGATGATGAGGATCGGATGCATAGAAGTGATGTTTGTACATGTAGGAGACCTAGAGTCTGTATGACTTAAATACTTGCTCTCTTCCAACAGGTATAAATCAAATGAGGATTATGTCTATGTCAGAGGACGTGGCCGAGGAAAGTATATTTGTGAAGAATGTGGCATTCGCTGTAAAAAGCCAAGCATGCTCAAAAAACATATCCGCACTCACACTGATGTCCGGCCTTATGTATGCAAGTTGTGCAATTTTGCCTTCAAAACTAAAGGTACTTGACTCTTTTTGTTGAACTCTTGCCACTTTTGGAGCTATTTTTCCCTCTGGGATCCAATCACCCATTGCAATCATGGAGAGTATTTTCTTCAGAATAAAATTGTTGTGTTTATAAAATACAGGACTGTATAAGAGAGTTTGTTGTCTTCTGTTTAATTGATCCAGGGATTTTGTAAGAGACTGAAACTCCTTGGATAGCTTCATTAAGACCTATAAGCTCTTTGCTGGTCCTTCTGTCTGCAGAGAACATGCAGTAGCATAAGAACCACCCTGAAAAAGAATACTTTGCCAACATTGTTACATGGTGCAAATTTTAATTGCAGCAATGCTTAAATGCTACCAGGAGACCACACTTCTTATGACATAATGTAGAAGCAGATCATCAGCTGCTGAGGAATACATGCCTTCACAGGCTTTACAGTGGGTCAGTTTCAAGTTTATAAATAATGTATGTCTCCCAGATGGGCCACTCCATCCACTGTGGCATTAATTATGAATAGAGATCTGATAGCTTCTGTTCACATGTATTTATCAGCACAGAAAAAAAGCTTCTATTTGTCACCCTGAGGACACAGATAATGATATTCTTTGGAATTCAGATTTGTGATGCAACAATCTCCTTGAAAGAAAAAATCCTTTTCTTGGTATCATCTCTTTGTAGCACAGCCTAAATGAGCCTTATATTCTCAGTTTCTTAGCTTTCCTGTGGCAGACAAAAGACATGGATTCTGGTCCCAGTGCAGTGAAACTCAACTCAAAGGGGGAGAATGGAAGCTGAAGCAAATTTCTCCCAAGATCCCAGTGCAGCTTCATGGCTGTTTTGAGGATTGAGAATTGTAATAGTTTCCATGACTCCAGCACTTCTTCCTGTGCCAAAGATGGGAATAGCTGATGGATGTTGGTAGACCCATCAACCTAATTTAAGATGAGAACTTTCATGGGCATGTAGAGACAAAGACAAGGAGCTGCTTGTTTGTAGTCCCAGTAGACCATCTGGTGAGCTGTCCTCATACCATTGCTTACATTTGACATTGCTGGAGAAATGGGTCTTGAGGAGGGCCTTGAAGTACCTGACAGTATTGTAGTTTTACAGCTGAATTCAGAGAGGACATTCCAGGAAGAAGAGATGGCATGGGAAAAAGAAAAAGAGAAATTGCTTGCTGAGGCTGACATTTCTGATGAAGAAGAAACATGGAGGAGGTGGTTGCCTATTGCACAAGAAGGGCATGAGGAGCAAAAGACTAAGTTAGCCTTCAAAGTTCAAAAAGTGTTTAACTGGTGTATTACTGATTATAAGCAGTTGTCAGCTTCATAATTATTGTTGCTATTTTGCTGAGACAAATTTTCAGAGGTATTTAGGTTTTTAGTTCTTCCAAGCATTTAGCCATCCAGAAGCATCAGTGGCCAAGTTAGCCTTTTCATGCAGTGCACAGGCACAAGGAACTCCTGCTTGAGAAGGGAATCATTTGAACTAGCTGGAACTAAAAGTCAGAGAAGAGCCTGGCTTGTGAGTTTCTAAGCACACCTGCACTACCCAGCAGAGGAGTTCAGTGTCCCTGCCCCAAGATGGCAAGTGCCACAACACCATCTGGAGATGCTAGCTGGGGTCCTGTAAGCAGCATAAAGGCATTTCCAGAGGGCTTCCCTTGAGCTAAAAGAAGCACCATGTCTTGGTAGTGGGTTGGGTTTGCTTGTGCCATGCTTCCCCTTTTGGGTGTTGCAAATGAGACTGAAGTGGCAAATGGATTAGAGCGATATTCTCCAGCTTGTGATTTGTGCTGAAGATTCTATGTCATGAAATGTCTCTTGGGGACCGATCTCAACCCAGTTTTTTTATCTGTCTGAAAAAAACAGACCAAGACAAGCACTCCAGAAAGTCAATAGTCTAGTGTTAGATTGCTCCCTCAGGGGAATAGGAGATTTGCTTTCAAATCTCTGCTGTGTCTGGTTTAGATCCGTACTCTAAATCTGGGAGCTGAACCTGAATTTCCCACATCCCAGATGGGTGCTGTAATCACAGTTCCTCTCAGTTCAGAGACTGCAGTTAGATGGTAAACTTGCATAGAGAAGTCTCCCATAACTGTCTTTTTTTTTGGTGGGGTACTTTTGCTTCCAAATGCTTCAAACACATGGAGCATTTGGAAGCCATGTGCAAAGTAAATGGGAGAGCCCTTACTTTGGAATTGCCACTGTGTAAATAGGAGCATGAACTCTGAGTGGCTGCTGTGCTGTGGACTTGCTTCGATGTCTAGGCAGTCTGTACATATTATGAACAGTGAGTCCAGGAACAGATAACATCCAAAAATGATGGGATGCCTAAATATCATGTGGAAAATTGGAGAGATGCCTATATGCCTCTCAGGCCCTGAGTTTATTTGAATTTTTTATTCTCTTAAGATATAAACATGCACTCTCATTAAAACAGGCTCTGAGGGCAATGGTCTAGATGAATCAGCCCTGTCTGTTGTGGTGTTTTTTAAAGCTAAAACCTATCATCTGCAGCATGGTGGAGTTAAGATACACCAAAACCTTACTTGAAAAGTGATTTTTGTTGTTGTCCTTTAATTACATTAATCTCTGATCCGTAGGAAATCTGACGAAACATATGAAGTCTAAAGCACACATGAAAAAATGCTTGGAGCTTGGAGTATCAATGACATCCGTAGATGATGCTGAAACTGAGGAAGCAGGTATGTCAAAATGATTTAATTTAGTTGGAATGGCCTCATTCCAACAAAAGCATGGAAAGTATGGAATCTGCAAATGACTCATTGCACTTCAGCACAGTGATGGGCATTGGAAAATATGAGTATTTGGGGCATTTTTTAATTGAGAGTTAACTCAATAACGTGTTTTTTAATAAACAGGAAGTAAAAAAAAATAAATCCTATCTAGTTGTCTGGGTTATAGATTTTTAATAGAAGAGGCACTAGAAATAAAAGTATGGCCTGTTGTCATTTGTCTCATATGAGGTTCCCAATCTTTCCACCTAAGATCTAAGATATGGCAACATTTGGGGAAGTTGCCAGGTAGTGTAGGATGAATTTACTTTTGTACTTCCTTTCAAGTATAGAGTTGTAAGGTATTATTTTGAAAAAAAATATGGTTTTAATTGATGAGGAATGGCCCTATGCAGCCGTCCCAGATGAAGTGCATCCAGCGATGGCAGTGACTGTGCTGGGTGTGGAATGGTTATGGTCTGAGAGGTGGGATATGTGCTAATCCCTTGGACTTGCTGTGGTTCTTTCAGAAAATATGGAGGACATGCAGCAGGAGGCAGAGAAGAGCAGCAACCTGGCAGGGCTGTCAGCAGAGCACCAGTTTTCTGATGCGGAGGAATCGGATGGCGAGGACGGTGATGACAATGATGATGATGATGAAGATGAGGATGATTTTGATGATACTCAGGGAGACTCGACACCAAAAACCAGATCAAGAAGCACCAGCCCACAGCCCCCTCGGTTCTCCTCCCTGTCAGTGAACTCGGCTGGGGCATCGCAGGGGGCTTCCCCTGAGGGCTCCCTTTCCGTGGGACACTCTTCCCTCATCAGTTACTTGGTCACCTTACCTAGCATTCAGGTTACTCAGCTTATAACACCAAGTGACTCCTGTGAAGACACACAAATGACAGAATATCAGAGGTTTTTCCAGAGTAAGAGTACAGATTCAGAGCCCGATAAAGACAGATTGGACATACCCAGCGGCATGGATGAGGATTATACGCCTTCGTTAGATCCCAGTTCTTCTCCGAGGGACCTCTCACCTTCCAGTCGACAATCGTCGCCTGGCTACGATTCTTCACCCTACAGAGATAACTCACCAAAGAGGTATTTAATGCCAAAAGGGGATTTGTCACCCAGAAGGCATCTGTCACCCCGAAGAGATATTTCACCCATGAGGCACCTTTCCCCACGGAAGGAGGCTGTGCTGAGGAGAGAGCTTTCACCAAGACGGGACGTGTCACCGAGACGTCACCTATCGCCAAGGAGACCAATGTCACCGGGGAAAGATGTGTCTGTTCGAAGAGATTTGTCTCCCAGGCGAGAGAGGAGGTATATGGCCTCCGTCAGAGCAGCATCTCCTCGGAGGGGCTTGTACCATAATCCAGCATTGTCCATGGGTCAATATTTACAGTCTGAATCTATTCCAGTGGGACATTCAGTAAGTATGAAAGAATATTTTCATTCCTCTTGCCAAAAATTTGTGCATTTTGGAAATCTTTGCAGCTTTGTGGAAGAAAAAGGCATAAACTTTGAGCCTTAGTGGGAAGTCCTGGGACAAATGCAAGAAATTTGGAATAGACAGGGACCAAGTCAGGATGCTGATTCATTTAGATGCACTAGAGTCAGCCTAAGCGGCAAGTGTTCACTTGGAAGAAAAGTAGCTCCATCAACTTCAATGAAATTAGGCTGGTTTGCATTTTTTTGCTTTGATATTAATTATGTTACATATATATATATGTATATGTATAAATACATACATACATACATACATATATATATACATATATATATATATATATATATATATATATATATGCATGCATATGTATAATTTTTAAATGGTCCAGAAGGCTTACGTGGTTTGTGAGACTTGCTTGTGCACTGTGAAAAATCTTGTACTTTCTGGGCTCTCAGGTGAGATCAAGCCAAGATCAAGACTTAAAGCCCTGTTCTTGCGGTATGGTGCCCATCACTGAGTATTGTTTAATGGAATAAAAATGCTAAGATAATGGAACCTCTTAGAACAGCAGAGTTCACACTGAAATCAGGATCTGTGGCTGGAATTTAAAGATATTATTGTGTGAGAAGATCAGGCAGCTGTCTGCCCCACAGAAAGTGCTGCAACTGGCTGGGTGGAAATATGCAAAACTTGTGCAGCTGCTGTCTGTGCTCTTCCCTTTTGGTAAATCAGCTCTGAGAAACTGCCAGATTGGCACTTTTGACCAGCCCTAGCATTCACAATGCACTCCCTCCACAAATAGATTACGTCTTCAGAAGTAAGGAATGGCCTTGCTAGGTGTGAATTTACTTACTTATTTACTATGCTTCCCTCCCCATGTTGCTGTTGTGGCTGCTCTCTCACTGCCTGACTGTGTGTGGGTTCAATCTGGGCAAGCTGTGACAGTCGCAGATTACCTCAGAGCTCCTTGTTCCCTGCTCTTCTCCTGGCTGGCCTCTTCTCTCTGCTTCCTCATTCCCAGTCTTCTTGGCTCTCCATGTAGTCTTTGTGGTGTTCCTTTGTGGAGGAGAATTGAACCCTGAGCTCATACAGTCAACATTTCTCAACTCTGGTGTGATTTTCTCTGTGCAGTCAGGCTGATGTGTTATCTGCTCCCAGGAATGGAGTGAGGAATGCACCTGGGCAAAGATGGTTGGAGCAGGGGTGGACCAAAGAGAGCTGAGATGCTGCCAGCCTGGCAGCTCCAAAAGTGATTTCCCAGCATTTCAGGGGTATAAGAGAAAGCTGCAACTTGAGTGGCCATATCTATGGGAGAGAGCAACACAGGTACTTTTCCCACATCTTAGACATGGCCCCATGACCTAGTCAGCTCTTGGGAAGAGCACTGGAGAGGGGTGACTGATTAAATGGTCCTTGAGAAAAGGCGTGCTGAAACCCTGCTGCACTCTGACAGGAGTGATCACTGCCCAGATGAAAGAGGAAACAAATCCCACCAGCAGTTCTACTGAGTGAGTGAGGAAGCACAAGTGGGTGAAGAGTCACCAGTTTAACCAGTCATGGTGTCTTAGTGTCAAATGAAATCATGATGTCAAATTATCAAATGTCATTCTACAGCTGACATTGTACAGGGTGCCCCAGTCCCTCATGTCCCACATGAGACACACTGACATCCTGTAGTAAAGATTTTGGATGTGTAATGATGTTAGCAAAAGCGTACGTTAACAGTCATCCTTGGCCATCTCACAGTTCTTGCTGTAATGTTTTCTTATGTGTTATGCACACCTTCCAGCAAGACATTTAGCACAAGGACTGTCTCAGCACTTCTCACTCCTTCTTTTGCAAAGTCCACCATGCCAGATGGATGCTTACCTTGTTTTGAGGTAGAGTCAGGCATGTGGCAGTGAAAAGCAAAATGTGCAAGATCAATTGTCTTACAGAAAACATCAGTAACTTGATGGCATGTTGAGTGTTTTGAGAGAGAAGGCCAGACCTCAGTAGAGTCACTACAACCTGAATACAGGAGACATCACTGGTAGCGGAACCCAGGCAAACTTAAATGAAAAAAATTTACAAGTAAGGATGATTGCCCATCTCAACAAATGACTGCAAGAAAGGACAGATGGATTCCTCATCTCTTGATGCCTGTCTGGAAAACCTACTTTAGCCAAACATTAGACAAGCTTAAGTGAAACACAAGTTATTATACTCAGCATGTGGGAAGACAAATAACACCTGAGGTTGCTATAAATGAAAGCTGTCAGAGAAGAAAAAGGAATATAGGTTATTTTTCACTTTTTAATGAAATCCAGCAAACCAGAACATCATTAGCAGCTGCATTGGTGATGCACATGCCAGCTTACAATCCTTAGAATATTTGAAGAGCTGCATTGGGTTCCCAGTCCTTGCAGGAATAAGGGCAGTTTTGTGCTTCCAGTGCTTGCAGTTCCCAGAAGAAGCCAGTTTTCTTTCTTCTCAACTGAAATTGATATATTTGCTCTAGTCTCTTTGGCCAGTGCTGGTCTTGTTGCCCTTCATCTTGCTTCCTGTTGAATGTCCATTCACTTTGGTGGTCTTGGGCAAAAGGCTTGTTAAGTGCTCTGGCATTGAAAGCACCACATGGAAAGCAATCAAAATTATTTGTTTAGGAAGTGGAAAAGAGAATGGTGTAAGTAAATAATTTTTTAAGATTGTATAAAAATACAGGAAAATGCACACTTTTTTTTTTCCTTTGGCAGTCAATAACAGGATGCACTCTTGCAACAGAATACTCTCTCTAAAGTAGCCTAAGTCTCCAGTGTATGCTGGGTCACACTTGGCTTTGACAAGTTAAATTGGTGTCTTTAAAATTAATGCCAGATATCTTCTGCTCTCTAAATACATTTGGGATCTTCTCTTCTGTCAATGCCAGAGGCTTGTTTCCTTACTGAGGAAGCTGATGCCATTATCAAAGGGCTCAGATTCTTCTTCCCAGTCATCTTCTGCCAGTCCTGAGAGAAAGAGAAGGAATAAGAAGGCTTCGTTTGTTCACCCTGAGTGACTCTTTTGTAGCATTTTAGTTTGGATCAGGCATATGTCTCTGTTGTCATATTTTTTGTGTTTGGACTCACCTTTTCAGAGGAGTCTTGGAGTAAGTGACCTGAATTGTTGTCAGATGGAATTAAACTGAAAATGTGCACCAGGAATGCAGCAGGTGCACTTGAACTGTGAGTGGCCATTCAAGTGACTGCAAAGAGGCCACATAGGGTTAATCTTAAGCACCCTTCCCTTCCAAACCCACAACACTTGCATTGTGAATATGGGATCCAGCACAAACAGTTTTCAGTCCATTCCTGCTTGTCCCAACCCTTAATACAACTTACTGCTTCCTAGTATAGACCGGAACTTTTGCCTCTTCTTCCAGTCCCAGGATAGACACAGTGAAACTGAGAAGATGCCTTGCTGTGAGTGGTACAGATTTGTCTCTCACAACTATTTTAACTTCTAGGCATTAGTGGATTTTGCTTCTGTTGCCATATTGTTGCTCATCTCATTCATTCTGAAGTCTGAAGCCTGGCTTGATTCAGAAGGGCTGAAGGGAATTAGGCACCTCCATGACCACTTGAAAGTTGATAGGACTTAAGGTCCTTTGATCATCCCAAACATGGATATTAAATCCCTTCCCAAACATTCACTACTTTATTGTCTTGAGTGAAATGCATTCTTGTACAGAGAGCCAGAAACTTCTGGATTCCGGGTAAACTGTAAATAGGTTCATTGGTGCATCTGGGCTACTGTGGTGCATTCTGTATAGGGCTGCAAATTGAGCTGATGCTGAAAGTCAAGGCCATATGGAGTTACAGTCACTTTATTACATATCATGTCTTTCAGGAGGCAGATTGGGTATATGCTGTTACTGATTTTTCACTATAGAGTTCAGTGTTTTCTGGTTTTAAACTTTAAAAAACCCCAAGTACATTATGACATGCTAATCAAAGATACTCTTTTCCACCCAACATGTTTTTGCAAGCTGTGGTCTGAGGCTGCCCAGAGGATGGCTGTGAAGGGTGCTTGGCTTTGAAATGTGATATTCCTCTTAATCTCCCACAGCCTGATTTGGGTGATGTACCAGATACAGGGTAAATCCTATCTCATCCATGAGGCATTCTGGGGGACTTGTGAAGCTGGATATGGCTTTGCTCAGGGATATGATGTGGCAGTCTAGCTTTGTGACCAGGTCAGAGCATTCAGTGAAAAGCTGCTACAGAATACTGTTGCTTGGAAAATTATATGTCACCTGGAGTTGAAGGGAAGTATGCTAAACTGTAACAAATGAGAATTAATAGGAAATGAACTAGGTTCCCATCACCTGACAAAGGGAGGAGCTCAGCTCACAGCACTGGCAGCAACCCATTCTGACTGCTCTGCAAAAAAGATACCGTGACTTCCTGCGCTGTTCTCTGTGATCTATTACTTGCCCTGCCAACTGAAAAAAGTCTTTGGATTTTCAGGATGCTTTTTGAAAAAAGACGTTCTTGCCCTGTGAATATGTGTGTCTGCTTGTAGAAATGAAAATGCTAGATATTGGTCAGGAAATAAAAGCTGGGTGAGAGGTAGGAACAGTTACTAGTGATTGTAACCATTTATGTTATCTGTTTCCAAACTTACCTGCAAGAGCTAGAGAAAAATAATCCAGTATGTGACCAGCCAGGCTTGGAAGGTATTCAGTGACATGCACACACTGTGACTGTCTATGTTAAAATCAGGCATACGAGACATATATTGGATGATTCTGCTGATCTTAAAGCACACAGCAGTCTCTATAGCCACCTCTGTCCAACAAGGACAGACTCTTGATCTATTCCCTTATGAAACTCTGGCAGGGTAAAACATGAAGCTAATGTCTTTCTCAGTTAGAGATCTGCGTGTGATTAGGTTTATTCTTTGATGAGTTTTACTCTTTGTTTTGCTCCATTTCTCTTAGCCCAAGTTCACATCAGGTGTAATAGTAATAAGTGTCATGGTGTAGGAAACATCCAAAAGGACAACATGACTGAGAAACTGATTGACAGACCAAAGACAGAAAAAAAATAGGGAGCAAATAGCTGTGCAGAGGTGAAGTTAGCAATAGGAAGGACTGACAGGGTAGGTGAACTGTCTTGTGGCTTGGCAACTGCAGTTTATTTTGTATAGTTTTCCCCATTCAGCAATATAATGTGCTGTCACTTGCTGTCTTATGACAGCTTCTCTTTTATGAGACTCAAGCGTCTCGTTTTCTCAATAGGAAAATTCCCAACATAGATTAGTCTCTGAATAATACCTCTGAAGTTTGACTCTGATGATTATGGGTCACCCTCTCCTGTCTCGACATTGATTTATATTAAACAGGACAAAGCATCTGAGCACAGTGAGATGGAGCCCTTGGGTAGCACAGAAACTGAATCTTTAATTGCCCCCTAAACCAGCTCCCTGGGATGGGATCAAGAGGTTGCTTAATGCCTTGAGAGCTAGGATTTCCCAGCAGTGAAGTGCTGCCACTTTAATGCATTGGCATTTAGCGGTGCAGTCCTCCGGCTGCCACACCAAGGCTGTGGTGGCATCACAGCTCTGGGGCAATTGATCCATGTTTGGTCAATTTACAGAGCAGAGATGAGCGTTTTCATTCATTTAATTTCATATGAGAGTCCCTGAGAGTAGTGTGGCCAAATCCCACATACAATTATGAAAATGTCATCTTGCACTTCATCATTACTCTTCTGGTCAGCAATAAATGATAGTTAATCATCAGATAGCAAACAAATTTTAAAACTTAAGAATGGAAAAAAAAAAAAAAGAGGAACCCAAAAGCCCAGGGCATATTTAATACTAAGTGGAGATAGAGTTATTTATTCTTCCAAGGCAGGAGCTAATGGGAAGGCAGTGAAAATGTCAATATTTCGAGATTGGCTTTTATTAGCCGTCACAAAATCCCCCATTCTTCTCAATCCCATTATGAGTTGGTGAGTCTCCCTGGGACAGACTCATCACTTTTGCTCACAGCTGATGCCTGTGCTTTTGTTATTTTTTATTGTTTACACTGCAGATAAGCCAGAGGGGTGCTCCATTGTCTCAATGAGTAGAAAACTTTGTGTCTTCATTGCACAGAGACACATCAACTTGCATGGAAATACCCACCTTCTCTCACCAAGGATGGCGTAAAGATCCCAGGGGGCAAGTGCCTTCTGTGGGGCTCAAGAGCAGATTTTTCAGAAGGCAGTAAATACATACATGCTGTCAGATATTCCCTGTTACACCAAGCAGTGGTGGTGAGCAGGGGACGTTCAGATGTGTACTTCTCTGTAATAAAGTTTAAATACCAGCATAGTTTTCCAAAAGAGGTATAAGATGGATCTCCTGGCCAAATTGCTCCTGGGGAATGAAAGTCTACTCCAAATTCAGTTCAAAGTTTCAGTTGAATATAATACCCTTCACTTCCTGACCTAAATTGCTGCATTGTGTTGCTGAACTCTCTTAACTAGCCACTGCCTTTCACCTCAGAGGCATGAGTCCTGTAGGGCTGAGCTAAGCAAAACCTCCACTGTTGTTTTGATATGCAATTAGTGGAGTTTTCCAAATGCTTTGGGATCCGTCTGGATGAAAGGTGCTTCATGGATGGGAGGTTGTATTAGACAGGAAAGCAGATAGGTGGTTTGGCAGCCAGACAAGAGTTCCGCTAGTAAGCAGTGCTGACATCTCTTTTTGTTTTTCTTATGGTTACAGAGGAGGGGGTTGTCTCAGGCACCTTACTTCAACATTTATGGAGAAAAAGGAGGCATGGAGCACTGCAGGTCTAGCCTGTTCCCTGAAGGTCCGAGCGACTACGTCTTCAGTCATCTTCCACTACACTCCCAGCAACAGATCCGAGCACCCATCCCTATGATGCCTATTGGGGGTATCCAGATGGTCCATTCAATCCCCGTGGCCCTTTCAGGTTTACATTCTCCGTCCGCTCTGGCTCTGCAGAGGGAGGTCTCTGAGGAGAAGCAAAGAGGAACTGCGGAAACCCTTACGAAAGAATCGTATGGCATTTCTAAGCACCACGAGAAACGTACCTCTCCGCACAGCTTGCACCCTGCCGCTCCCCCCAGCGCCCCCTCCTCACCGCTGCTGCTGCTGGCGCAGAGCGCATCTGAGGACAGCGTCGTGGCTACCGAGAGGGAGCAGGAGGAGAACATACAGACTTGTACAAAAGCCATAGCCTCTCTGCGAATTGCCACAGAAGAAGCCGTTCTGCATGGGGCGGAGCAGCTGCAGAGGCCTTCTGAGCCTCACCAGAAACCTTTAGAAAGTGCACATTTTAGCATTAAACACTTTAGTGGATCTGAGCCAGGCCAGCCCTGTGCCTCAGCCACCCATCCTGACTTGCACGGTGGTGAACAGGACAGTTTTGGTACATCACAGACTGCGCTAGCGCATCCCACCTTTTACAGCAAGAGCTTTGTGGATGCCCAGCAGCTGGGCTTCCACAGCAGGAACGACCCCCCGTCAAGCACACAGGAAAGGAAAGATCCGTCATCTGAGAAGAGCAAGCCGCATTGATCTGAGATGCATGGAGACTTTCACCCATACATTTACCCCACTTTTTTTTTTTCTAGAGATAGAAAAAGTATTCAACTTTACAGCATGCCTGTTCTAAGTTACAGTAGTTTGCTATTATATATACTTTTGTTATATCAAAAGAATTAGATAAAGTAACAAGTCATCATGAACCTGACCAAAACTAAATTTGAAATTCTTATTGGGTCTGGTACTTTTAAATTGTACAGATGTTTGTGCCTTTTCTTTACTTTGCTTATATTCTTATAAGCATTTTTTTAGCAGTAATTTGTACATATTTTAGAATTTGTGTATCTGCTTTGTAATAAATGTAATTTCTTTCCTTTTTTGGACACTTGGATCTAAATGATGTAAAACAGAACAGCATCAATATATGTGAGGTTGCACTAAAACATATTTTTATATGATTAAAACTGAACAGCTTTTATGTACAGCTCTGATTCTGTAATACTAATATTTATTTACTTTGTTTCATAAATTGTAAATTTTTTTCTTAATGTTGTGGATTGCTTTTCTATGTGAAGCATGGGATTTACTGTTGCGTAATTAGAACAAAATGTATATTGTAAAACAAGATATTTAAACTAGAGTATCTTATCTTATTCTGCACTTACGCATTAGTTAAAAAAAAAAGATAAAAGATGTATCAGTCAGTTCTTAACTCTTGTAATTTTTTTTTGTCTCTTGTTTGCCGGATTGACTATAACTTAAGTGCTGATTGTGATTTTAAACTGATAGTACCGTAAAGCATTAAAGTAAAACAATGTGCTATTGTGAGTTTTTTCAAAGCTTTATAAAACAGTTATAAATATATTAAAAGTATTTGGTCTTATGTGAACATGTTGATCTATATACTCCTTAAAAAGCTATGGGAAAACATTCCACCCCATGTAAATATGTGCATCACTGGTGCCATCTGTGTAGCTCACCGGGACCAGCAAGATTTGCTGTGCTGGTGCTTCCAGGAGCGGGACCGGGGCACTGCTGCTTGCTGGGGGGCAGAGTCCAGCAGTGTCCTGACCCACTCCCTGGCCTCCAGCAGCAGGGTGGCAAGGCCCCTACGGCCGCATGGGGCTGGGCGAGGAGCTGGCCTGCTGGCTGGACACACGGCGCCCTGCCGAGCCTGGCAGTCCCCTGCTCCTGAGGGCTGACCAAGGGGGCCTTAGGTGTCATGAAGAAGTGTCCTGAAGTGTTAGAGAGGGGTTTGGAGAGGAGAAAAAGGGGTTTCCTTGCACTTGAACTCCACAGCTGGCCACTCCCTACCGCAATACCGATGCCAGCTTAGGGGTAGGCTCCCATTGTGTCCTGTTCCGTCCTGTCCTGTGGACGGAGGTGTGTGGCCCTGCCGGCAAGGCAGAGAGCGCCGCCGCCCTGGCCTCTTCTGAAATGGGTTTCATGGGCAAGAAAGTCACAGTCTTCCAGTGCAGGGTGTCCATCTGAGCAGGGTTTGCTCCAGAGGGAAGGGAGGAGGAGCCCGGGCTTGTGTTTGAACACGTGTGGTGGGTTACCACTTCCACCAGCAGCATGCGTGCATGCACGCACGCACACACACACACACTCAAACACACGCATGCATACGCACAGATGAAAGAAACCAACGACCTGGATTATATTTTGTGCTATTTAGTGGATTATAAATCTGTGAAAACAAGTTTGTATATTGAAAATACATCTAAGGAGTGTTCTTTAAAAAGAAATAAATATACAGTTACATGCATGAGGTGTCTAGTTTTCATGTGTTCTTTGAATTTCCCAAGTCTGTTGGTGTTCTAGCATTCTGCACAAGAAGCACCCTTAAAAATGTGAATGGTAGTGGAAAATGTGGACCATATATTGGCTTTCTCGCATATTATCAAGCCAAACCAGTTTATTTCTCCAGTAATACCCTGTGGGGGCAGAGCCACAGGTGGCATGTTGCTGTAATTCTAGCATGATGGCATATGATTAATGTAATACCATAATGGACGGTGACCACTTCTAAACATCAAAGGTTAGCTTCTCATACCCATTGCAATGTTCTGCCTTTATTCCAGATCATTGTGGTAACCTTGCCAAGGTAAGCATATGCCAGAAAACTGGCTCATCTCAGACTGGAGAGAGGAGAAATAGTATATGTAGTTGGAGATGAGCAGCCTGTTGGATCATGCTTCCATAAAAAAAGGAGAACTCAATTATACATTTTAAATAAACAAGCTCCATCTGATAAAAGCCTCTCTCCTCCTGGGCTTCATGGCTGCATTGAGAACAAAATGCTCTGCACAATGATCAGCTAATCAGGTAATCACAGATATTTTATTAAAAGGGAACCAGGCAACCCCTGATGGTAAATGCTCTATTAACATTGCCTTTGTAAGCAACCCTCTTACTGTGGGAGTTACCTCTGAGTTGTTTGATTATTTTAATTAATTTGCAGCTGCAATTTGCCATCCACCTTCTCAGCCTTGGGGCATTTTTTTTTATAATCTGTGAGCAAGTATCACCGAAATTGCATGTGATATTTTTGGGTTACAATGGAGCAACACTGAAGAAGTTTCAGGTACTTACAATCTTAATTGTATTTTCTTAATGAGCTAATGTGCAGAGAGTGCTTTGAAAAAAAACATATCCTCATACAAGGCTTAGGCATCAGTGATGACTTTTCATGCTTTGGAAAGGGTGTGGAGGAAAAATGGCAAACATGTCTGACAAAATTTTCCCAGGCATGAACAATTTTCAGAATCAACATAGCAAGCACAGCAACTGGGACTGGGGGGCAAATAATTCCGTGAGCGCTCTGCCTGCACGTCCCAGTGCAGCCCCCTCCAAGCTGCCTGCGGAGATGATGGTGTGGGGCTGTTTGTGCCCCGCTGCGAGGAGCCTACGGCTTCAGCCTCCGTGCTGGGAGAATGCAGCTGCATGGCTCCCTGCCTGGAATGTCGGTCTCCGGGCAGGACTGGAGTTGCCTGTGTGAGGCAGCCCCTCCGAGGGTGACTGGGAGGGGGTTCCTCCACAATACTCAGTGCGGTGGATGCACGGAGGTCTCTTCGGACCAAAAAGTGTAACCCCGAGCTCTCTGATGTAAACGTTCTGTTTTTTTGAAAGGGGTGAAATGAAGAGATTTAACAGGGCACTCTAGAATAAACTGCAGAACCGAACAAGGATCCCTACATGCAATATGCTAAAAATATTCCACGTCAGGAATATAATTACCTATTATATTGTTCAAGGAGGTTATCATTTTCTATGAAGATCCATACGTCTTTTCTGTAAAGCACAAGGGAAATACAGATGCTCTGGCAAGCTCTCTTTATTTTCTTCCCTCAGAATACTGTCACCAGAGTCACTTCAGGACTTACTCACGTCAGCAAGACAGGGTGTATCAGTCTCATATAACTGCCTGCACAATCCTCTCACGAAGCTTTAGATTCTGACTCAGGGTAGTAACTCCATCGCATGTTAAATACTTCTATGTGGACTTCCCCGCTGCAGGACACGCTGCCAGCAGTGGATAATAATTAGCACCAATAAAGGGCATTATTAACTATAACAGACCCAAATGGAGTCAAGGGACTTAAGTACAAAACTTTCAATTCCAGAATGATGCAGTTAACTCCCATTTAACCCTAGAGGCACCTTCATTTACAAGGTGCCCTGCCTTGTTTGAAGCTGTTCCCTGCTTTTGGGCATGAGGTGAACTTTTCTACTTGGAACTGCTTCACACCTCTTCCCCTCCCACATTGACCTGGACACCAGAAATTACATATTTCTTGGCCTAGTTCCTCCAAGGGGCTTGCTCTACTGAGTGGGTCTTTGAAAATACTTGACATATGATGAAATATACTTCCCTCTTGAATTACACTGCCAATATATTAGCAAATTCTGTCACCACCTCTTACAGAATAGTTTAATGATTTGGTCCCCATTTATGGGTTTCTAAAGAAACCCCAAAACACCCCAAATCTGTTTTGAAACTGGCTAGATCAACTTCTCCAGTCTCCCAGGAGTGTGCCCTAAGTGCCCCACAAGAAGTTTTTTCTTTCCTGCTGAAGTTTTCCTACCGTGAAACAAAATATTCAAGATTCATTGGATGACCAATACTGTAGGCTATTATCCACAAGAGGAAGAGCTGTTGGATGCACCGTGCTCAGTAGAAAGAGGGCTGCCTGGAAAGCTGGTGAGTAGAGTGGTGTGACAGAGACTTAGGACAAGGACTGAATTCAAGCAGCTCTCTGCCTGAAGTCTTTTAGACAGCTTGGAGAGCAGTTTCCAAACATGCTTTCTACTTAGCATCCAGCTCCTGTCTGAGGTGGCTGACTCTCTTATGTCCAATGGAAGTGGGCAAAAAACTTAAATTCTGGGGTTCAGAGTGAGGGACAAATGCCAAAAGTTAGATGTTACAGTGCCTGAATCTTACATTGGGTTTTGCCCTAAATAGCTCAGGGAGAACAAGCCTTATTGATTTATTTCATTGTCCAGTGGAACAAGTCAATGGGAGTTATCCTTTTAAGTAATTTAGCCACCTCTGAAAATCTCAATCAATATCCTCTAAAGAATGTCCTTTAAGTAAATCCAGGATATTCAATGCAAAACCTGCATGTCACATCATATATCTTAGTCTAGTCACTATTTTGGTGTGGGTTTTTTTTTTTCCAGTTAAAATGTCTGCATGAAAAAATCAGCAGTTTGTGTACTAATTGAGTTTATTACAGTGACAATGTTCCTGTGCCCTTTTCTCAAACACAGATTACACACACTAAACACAGACCCTGAACATATGCTTAGTGTAAGGTCAATTTAAAATGAAAATGCTGGATGGCTTGACTTGTTCTGCAATTATTCTTAGGGTCTTTACATATGCTACATCTGTCACGTGTGTTTGCAACTATCTTTAATATGCCTGCTTTTAACTGGCTTTGAAACCACCAGTAGCACCAGGAACGTGGGAGACAGCTTTCATTGCGAAATGTTTGGCTTTTGCCCCTGTGATGATGCCTACATGAGATATAATAAGCTGATTTGTTGTGTCTACGCAAGTCTTTTCCAAGTGATTGTGCTTGGTGACAAAAACTCTTTCTAAGAGTTTCTTTAATTTGTGAGTATAGAGGTGGCCTGTACATATGTGTAGGGCTTTAGAAGGCATATGATAAAAGTTAAGGAAATGTCCCTATCTTTTCATACAAGATAATCTTAAGTGGAGGCAGAACTGGATGAAACTCATCCTTGGGAGCAAAGACGATGAACCATAAGAGTCCCCGTAAAGGACACACTGGCATTCAGGACTGCTGTCTCTCCACGCTGGCAAGTGTCTGCACAAGGTGCCTTGGTGTCATTTTCCCTGAGCGTTAACAAATATGGATGGTCTACTATTGCACTGTGCATGGCTGTATGTGTTGCAAAATCATGTCCTACAGGCAAGCTTTTCACCCACGGCACATCAGGCACCAGTGCACCTCTGCTGTCGGGCAGCCAGGGCACTCTGGGAGCCTAACACCTCCAAGGTCTGTTCAAGCATACAAATAGCCTATGAGATCTGCTTGCAGGCTGGGTTGCAGGCTGGTGGAAGCAGGGACAGAACAACAGCTTTCTGAAAACCAGAAAAAATTTCTGCTCTAGTGAGTTTCCTTGCTTTTCTGCATAGTATGAATATTCATTCTGAAGCTGACATGTGGAGGGGAGCTTGGTCAGCAGGAGGCTTAATAAAAAAAGAGCCAAACAATGTTACTATATAAACTGCCTTTTCGGATACCTTCCTGATGAGTGACGTCTCTGAACTGACAGGAGCGCTGCAAAGCGAAACAGCCAGGATGAATATGCATGGCAGCACACAGCCCTGTGAGCACCCAGTGAGCTGGAGAAAGCCAGTGCAGGCAGATCCAGCTCTGTACTGGAGAACTGTATTTCTTTTCCCCCATCTCCTGCCAGAATCTAAGAAGAGGCTGACACCCTCCCATAGAAATTAATGGAGTTTCCACATTCATTTTAACAGCAGGAGGTGTAGTTTCTGAAGGCTTGTTTCCATGAGGTGATGAGAAATCTTGCTGCTAAAGTTGCAGAGGAATGTCAGAGCACTTGGCATTTTGCCGTTTCAACCTCTTTCGTTCCCATCTGTTCCTAGAGAAGCAAAAAAGTCTTTGCCTGGCTCTGCCAGGGCCTTGGGGGGAAGCGTCCTTGTTTCTGGTATAAATACCCTGAATCCTCTAAGCACATTAGCCCGTTAGCAGCAGTCTGCATGGCAAAGGAAAGCTTGGGAAGAACCTGTGTGTTTATTCTTACTAAACAGGTATACACTTAAAATCTCTAAAGGGTTACTTTGAAAGAGTGACTCTTAGAAAAGCCATGTTTTCTGAAGAGCTGGACTTTGACTGAGGCACTTAGATGAAGTGGTCAGAGTTTTCAGAAGTGCTGAGCATTTGTTATCAGCAGAAACTGCTGGTTTCTGGCCACACGTGAAAATCAGGCCCTTAAAAACTTAATGACTAACTTAATGATGTCTGGCACTTCACCTCCATTTGTTATTTTCCACAATCTTTCTTTCCTCCACAACATCTTTATTTAGCCAGAAAAAAAAAAAAGAGGAAAAAAACAAATGAATGAAACAATGAGCCAATATTCATGGCTGAAATACCCTGTTCCTTTTTACTGCCAGGAAAAATGTAAATGATAAAGCGGACCTGTTTTGTGACAAAGTTTTTCCTCTCCATTTCATATTTCTTGATGATATTTTAACATGTGGGCTGGCACAGTGAGATATCTTGAAATAATTTTTAATATTTCAGAAATTTTCCTAGGACATACCGAAGAGAGGGGGTCTTTTAACCCTGGGAAAAAAAAAAAAAGAAAAATCAGAAAGGCAAAGGAATGGAGTACTGCAGGAAGCAGTCCTTCTCTGGCAGAAGATGAGATAAATAGTCTAATAGTTTTTTTCTATCTGCATTTCCTCTGGCCCTACTGTGAGCAAAAGGGATTCAGATCCAGCTGATCTGTCAGGGTGGGGGGAGAAGGGAACTGGGTGATGTTATGAGACAAGTCTTGCTGTCTGGTCCGTCAATTAACACAGGCAGTAGGAAGAAGCTGAGGGAGATAATGCCCCTGTGGTGTTGCCTCTGCTCTTTAGGATCCTATGAAATGTTTTTGCTGGCTCTCTGCAGAGCTGGATTCCTGCCAGACTGCGGGAGTAAAGGATCAGCCACTGTCTAGAGCATTGCCTTGTACTAACCTGCTGGATTTCCATGCAGAAATCCAAGTGAGAGTTAATGCTGTGTTAGGCAGCCTAAACTTTGGCTTGGTTTGGTCTCTAGCTGCTACTGCACAGCTGTGGGCTGCCTTGGCCACTGCTGTGAAAGCCACTGGTGGGGCAGTGCTGGCTGGGGGCCTCAACTGAGTGGGGCAGGTCAGGGAGCCGGCGGAGGCTCCAGAGATGCCAGCCTTGGAGACCAATGCTCTGCTCGAGGCTGCTCTGGCTCGTCAGTGTCCCAGGAGCTCCCAAAAAGCATTTGGAAATTCTGTATCCTGGAGCTTGCAAAGTTTCCTGGCTCTTGCAGTCTTTATTTTCCAGGAAAGGGGACAAGCTAAACCCTCCAATGCTTTGGTTTCTGTTTTTTTTATATTTAAGGTATTCAAAATAATGCCGATGGCATCAAACATTGCTCCTCCCTGGGGGGATATGAGACAGGAACCAAAAATATGTTGTCACAATGCGCACTACCTGTGAACTTCATCAAATTAAAAAGAGCAGTGAATAAAAATGCCCTGACTATTTAAAATAGATAGGATAGAGTCTCTTTCCTTCTGTAACTGTAGTCTGTTTGCTCCAGAAACATTGGCTGTGACGATAATTTAGTCATCTGTATTCTGCATGTTTTAATGGGATGCCAGCTCCTGATTTTATACACAGTTTTATGATAGACTGGTCTATTTCAGCAGAAATTACTGTTTTCAGTTTGGTGCTTGGTGTGCTAAAATTATTAATGTCAGAGGTGGGGTGACCCTGGCTGGACACCAGATGCCCACCAACACCACTCTGTCACTCCCCACCTCTAGCTGGACAGGGGAGGAAAACCATCATGGAAGGTTGTGGGTTGAGATAAGGACAGGGAGACATCACTCACCAGTTATGGGCAAAACAGACTCAGCTTGGGGAAATAGTTTTTATTACCAATAAAATCAGAGTAAGATACTGAGAAATAAAATTGGATCCCAGAAACACCCCTCCCCACCCCTCCCTTCTTGCCAGGCTTAATTTATTCCCCATCTTCCCTCTTCTCTCCCAGTGGTGCAGGGGGGTGGGAAATGGGGGCCGTGATCAGTTCATCTCACACTGTCTCTGCTGTGCCTTACTCCTCATGGGGAGCACTCCTCACGCTCTTCCCCAGCTCCAGTGTGGGTCTCTTCCACAGGGTGCAGTCCCTCAGGAATAGGCTACTCCAGTGCTCGTGGTCAGTGGGGTCACAGGTCCAGCCACCAAATCTGCTCCAGCGTGGGGTCCTCTCTCCATAGGTCCACCAGGAGCCTGCTCCACTTTGCCTCCCAAAGGGTCACAGCCACCTTCAGGCATCCACCTGCTCCAGCGTGGGGTGCTCCATGGGCTGCAGGTGAATCTCTGCCCCACCATGGGCCTCCATGGGCTGCAGGTGAATCTCTGCCCCACCATGGATCTCCATGGGCTGCAGGTGAATGTCTGCTCCACTATGGGCCTCCATGGGCTGCAGGTGGATCTCTGCCCCACCATGGGCCTCCATGGGCTGCAGGGGCACAGCTGCTTCCCTGTGGTCTGCACCACGGGCTGTGGGGGAATCCGAGCTCAGGCACCTGGAGCACCTCCTGCCCCTCCTTCCTCACTGGCCTTGGTGTCTGCAGAGCTCTTTCTCTCACATGTTCTAACTCTGCTCTTCTCCAGCTTCAGCTGGGCAGGTTTTTTCCCCCTTTTTAAATCCCAGAGGCACTACCACTGCTGCTGATGGGCTCAGTCTGGACCAGCAGCACATCTGTCCTGGAGCCAGCTGGCATTGGCTCCACTGGACATAGGGGAAGCTTCTGGCAGCTTCACACACAAGGCAGCCATGTAGCCCCTCCTGCTACCAAAATGTTGCCTCGCAGATCCAGTACACGTCCCAGTGCTCTAAATAGATGATGCACAATGCGACATCTGAAGAGAAGAGCTCAGAGGGTGCCACATTTTCCAAAAAAAAATGCCATCATTCAAATGCTATAGGATCTGCAGTTGGAATGAAGGCTGAGGCAGCGTAAGAGGAAACCTTTTTGCATTATAGCAAATAAAATGCTACCATGGAGTTTGAAGGTGCAAATCAGGCTATAACAAAGCATGAGTGTGCATGCTTTCAACACCAAAATGACTTACTGGCTGCTAATTAAATCTCACTGCAAATGGGATTTCATTTTTATTTTTTGATGGAAAAAGTGGTTTTATTACATTTACTTGGCTGACAGCCAGGAATACAGCTCAATACGAATCAAGCAAAGTTAAAGGCCTTCTGCAGCAACATATGGCTTGTTTGGGAAGTATGAGTCATAAATGGAACCAGATGCAAAAAAAAAAAAAAAAAAAAAAAAGAAAAGGTTATAAGAAGGTAGCAACTGTCCTCAGACAGATGCCACTATTATTATTTCTGATGTTTCCACCTCATTGTGAAAAATTTTCACATGCATATTGGTGAGCAGTATTATTTTGAGCATGGATTGCTGCCTGTTTCAAAGCTCTTCAGTGGCACAGGTCCACTCAGTCTGCTCATGCAGCTACTTCATACCTTATACAAGCTGTTTTGCTCTTGCAAGTTATTAAAACACAGTTCCCAGTACTGTTTGTTTCTTCTCCTGGTTTCAGGGTGTTTCTTAACATATGCAGGGTTGGCCTTTAGTTTGTTCTCCAAGTCCTGTGTAAATACAGGCTAATAGAAGTATGTCCCTGCCTAGGAAGAAACCCTACGGATGCTTTGTAACCACACCCTGTGCTTATCTGTGGGGAGGGTGTGTGTGCATATGCCTGTACACACACAGCCAACCCAAGTGCCAAGAAAATGACAACCAACAGGGGAGGGGAGCTATCAGGGGCTGTCTTCTGCCAAGAGCTTCGATTTCCAGCAGTGAGGCAGCAGGTAAGTGTGGGGACGACCAGAGCAGTGATCGGGGGCTGAGCAGCCTGGGTGCATTTTGGCACTGTTAGTAGGGCTCCCAGCTTTGCCTGGTGGCTGCTGCTGTAGGACTGCTGTCAAGGGCTGTCTGCAACCACATAAATAACTACCTGCCTGTGCACCCATTGCTGTGCTGAGTACCCAGAGTGTAGGTGTGCCTCTAGCACAGGGGCCCATAAGCTTCTAAGAGTTTGACTCTTGAGCCCTAAATGCCATTTTCTTTTTGCCAGAGTCATATTGCACTGCATTCCTGTTGTTTTTCTCCTAATTTCTCCAGCCCTTCTCTCCCCATTTCTCATGAAGTATATTGAGAACTTTGTCCAAATTTAACACATCAAGAGCCCCTTCCTTCCCACATAAAATCTGTTCATACTACAGGTAAAACAGATTCTCTGAGTCTCCCTGCTGGGCAAAGCCTAACTAGCCCTGGTCTAAAATGAAGTAATGTCTTACATGCTCAGGTCCTCTGGAAGAAAATGGCCACACACCCTTGAACAGTGACACAATTCCCGTGGTGCAAGCAGTGCAGGTGCAAACACCAGGTGGTAAGGTAGGCTGTAAATCAATCTTCTTCACTCAGTAGTGGACACCAGATGATGACTAAACAGTGAACACCCCACTGGAACATGTTGTCCTGTTTCATGCGTTCTCCCAGCCCCGGCTCTTCCTGCATCCCACTGCCAATGCTCCTTCAGTGCGGGCCTATTTACACAGCCCCTACAACAACAGGGATGTCCTGTGGCTCAGCCCTGACATATCTCTTCAGAGGTGTAGTCCTGTGCAGTGGTGGAGAAGGCCCTTGAAGAACTTGTGAGGCACCTGCTTTGTGCTGTGGCCTCTTCCAGCAGGAGGCACAAGAGCTGCCCAGAGCCTTGTTCATGTCCCCCACCTGGAAACTCAGTGCTTAAACCACAGCTTGAACCAATGCCCATTTCTTGTCGGGCATTCTTTGTCCTTAGAAAAAAAGGCTATTGTATTGAGTAAGTGGCTATCTGATACCACAGCATCTCACCTTATTTGATCTGCAAGGCTGGTGAGTCACCTGCTTCTCTGAGTGGAAATGTATTTCAAGTCAGTGGCCATAGCATGCCCAAAATATCCAGTCACAGTCATGCCAGCTCCAGCCTCTCCAACTGCAGTTCAAGCTACTGCTCAGCTACAGCACAATCTGACATTTGAGCAGGCTGGCTGAGCTGAAGAGGGGGAGCTAGCTCAACTCATAACTCAGGTGTGTGCCTGCTCCCTCTTATCTTTGTAAAAAGTCAAACTACAGGCAAACATTACCCCCCCAGGGTTTGCATTACAGCATATGTGCAACCCTTTGCACTTTAGGAATTCAGGTTGCGTATCTGAGATGGAAATATTATTTCCTTCTTTTGTACCTTGTTTCTGCTGATGTCTGGCATCATGGCAGAGAAGAATTGGGTGACAGTAATTTTTAAAGTGATATCAGGGACTGAAGCTAAGGAGAGAATTACTTGTAAGGCTGTTGCTTTGTATTCAAAGAAATCCTCCGGGAAGGTAGAGGGAATTTCAGAAGACTGCACAGGCCTCTGGGAAGAACAAGAATCTGTCACCTTGGTTGGGAACCCAGAGTTAAGATGGACAATGAAACAGGCTGTGTAAGCTGAATGGATAAAAATTTATACCCATGCTAAAAGCAACCTCATGACACACAATACTGCTTAAAAGCAGATAGATTTTGCAACTCTTTCTCATGCTGATGACATCAATGGGATTACTTAAGTGAACGGGTGTTTATTCAACATGAATAAGAGCGGTGCTATGTAGCATTAAATGCACCCCAGTTGGGCTGGGGGTTTGGGAGTTCATGTTCATGACTAATTCTTGGTGCTTGCTAAGAAGCTCTGGGAGTGCCAGCAAAGGAGCTTCCAGCTCCTAGGGGGAAAGGCTTTGCTTTCTGTGCATTAATTGTATTAGTCTTGCTCATTGTGAAGGAAAAACTGAGCTCTCCATCATACACTCCAAAGGCTTCCTACCTCAGGAAGAACTGTGGGAGGTTTTGTGTGCAAATGCTCCATAAGAAGAAAAGACCAAGAGAATGGAAAAAGTCTGTCTCTACAGCAAACTCCCACAGAGAGAAATTTCAAGGGGGTTGGTCCTACCCAGAGAGAGAGGTATGTGCTTAACACACCCAGAGAGGCCCCATTGATTAAATATATTTAAAATCATCGTATGGTCTGTGCCTTAACTTGTAAGCTCTTTTAGTCACAGATTTTGTCTGCCTCTTTGGCCAAGATTCTGTTTCAGACAGAGCATCCTTCCAAGCACAACACTTGTGGCAGTGTAATGGGTAACCCTATTTCTTAAGCACAGGAAACCCAGCAGTTTTTCCATGCTTGAGGGTTAGATAACCCTTTAGCATGCACTGGAGGCCAAATTTCCTCATGAGGCATGTGTCCTGGCCCCTGGGGAGAGTAAGCCTGTCCCTAGTACACAGGCAACCCTCTAGAGTGCCTCTCCTGGTGTAGATCCAATAGCAGAGATACCCTGATTAAATTCTACAGAGGATTTGGCTTTTAATTTTGTATGATTTTCATGAGCAGCTGGATGGAAAAAGAAATGCCTGGAGCTGAATTTTGCTTTGACTTTCTGTGGTTTTCAGGTGAGTACAAAATGTATTAACAGCAATCAAAACCAGATCTGTACTTCTGCAGACCAAATATATATGTCCTTACACTATATGTGGCTACAATAAACCGTAGACAGTTGTATTTAGAAATCTGTTTGTTCCACCTCACTGAATGTACACTCGTGATGATGAGTTGCTATCATAACCCTCAGTGCTGCACACTCACAGTGCCACAGCAAGCCTAAGATTTTAAACAATCTCCTGTTGTCTTAGTGGTACAATTTTTCATAGTTGCCCTTCATCACCAGTCTAGTGACAGCTTACTGATGGCTGACAACAACATAGAAGGGAAATCCACCAGCTTTGGCCAGTTTGCTCCCATCAGCACAGAAATCTGGAAGCTGTTACAGGTGGCATGGGGGGGGGGACAAAGTCCTAGGCAACAAACTCCCAGGCCAGAGGAAAGCTTGTAAAAAGGACAAAGTTCACAGTTTCCCAAGAGTCAGGGGTAGGTCACTGGTCTTTTTGAAGTGCAAATTGAGGGAGAGACAATAGTAAAGGAAAGAGCAAAAAGCCCTAAAAAGGCTGGAAGTGTGTTTTCTTGTAGCAGGTTACACTTCCTGTTACATGATCATTTTGTGATGTTCTCATTCGGGTATTTGTCCCTCCCAGGAACAATGAAATTACAGAGGGTCTATGTGGAGACCAAGTTCAAATAGCGAAACTTGCAAAGAGATATTTTAACAAAAAGCTGTATGTGAGCACCTGGCTGCTGCTGAGAATGAGTCCAGGTAGAACATTTGAAAGCAACTTCTAGCTTGTAGTGAATTGCTTTTTGAAACCTTTGGGTATACTGAATGTTCCTGAAGGAACTCAACTGCTCAAAAGCAAGAAAACATCCAAGCCGTTGTTTAGAATTTAATTCAAGACTCTTACTCACTAGCAGAAGAATTAAAATTTCAAGGATAAAATGAGGTGCAACAGGAGCAAACTAGAAAATTCAGCCTTTAGTTTTATGTATTCTGAGGGAAAGGATTAATTAATTTAAAAGAATATCCTAAAGTATCCACATCATGGGCTTTGCTCTCCCATGGAATTCTTGATACCATGGGAGGATAGGTTGCTTCTGTGGTACAGAATATTTATTTTGCTGGATTCTTCTCTGCATTGTAATGTGGGGCACATTAATATCCAGTGCATTCTACTGAGCCAAGCAAGGTATATTAGTCAGGACATGCAAGAGATTAAGTACTGTAATATTTTATTGTGCTGGAGGCAGCTGGTGTCTTGTGGCAGACGTGAGGATTTGGGGGGGTTGTGTAAGAAAATTTTACTGGTTATGGATTTTGTAAATTTGTGTGATATGGAAAGCTCTGTTGTATCAGAAGGCTGATCTTTGTGTCCACTACCTTTCACACTCTGACTCAGACCAGCTAGGGTTCCTAGGAGGAGCTGGCACAGGGCTTGCACTGGAAATTAGTGATGCCTTGCGATGCACACATGCTGAGCAATGGCAAGTCAAACTGGTTCATCGCTGCATAACTCAGTTTAGCAATGCTGTCACCTGGCAAGGGACTGTTGTCGTCAAACGAGGTGAATCAGAAACCGATCTGACAAAGGAGAGAATTTACCCTCTTGAATCATGTTAAGACTCGACCAGCTCATACAGCTGAGGAACAGCCTGCAGGGGGTAATCCTTAAGACAGGGAAATCCCAGCACTGTTAAATGCACATGAATTACCAAGGACACCCAAGAGAGTGCATGAGACAAGAGGTTAGAGACAAAAGCTGTTTAGTGAAGATGTTTGTCCTTGGAATTTAATTGAAGCTTTAAATAAAAGGTAAACAAAGCCACAGGAAAATTATGTATATGTATCTGCTAATTTTTGCATGTTTGGTTACACACCATACTTGTGTTCATGAATAGTTAATACATAAACCAAAATGTTCATTTCTCCCCTAAAACTCTGGGAAAGTGAAACTCTTTGAGGTGTGTCTGGACCCCAGGAAAAGGTAGTTTTCCTGTGGGTCTCACTTCTCACGAAACAGTGCTTGGTGGAATATTATCCATTTTAGCATGGATTTGCAGGATAAACAGACTCTGGACAACTATTAGGTACTGAGCTAGATTTTGTCTTTCAGAGCAAAGGCAGTGAGAATGGGATAAGTGGAGTTGCCATGAGTATGTGCAATGCATCAGTGGATCCCTGCTCATAACTGCAAACTTGGCAAGGGCAACTTTCAATCAAATAAACATGAGGGAAAGAAGGATCCAAAATTCTGCTGTTATATTGTGAAGACTTTATTTTTGAATCTATGTTTGCTCAGTAAACCCATGGAAATTGACAATACTTCAGAAATTTGAAGCAAGTTGATCAATTGGGTGCAATGAGGAAAAAAAGACCAAAAAGGGACTTCCATAAGCTTGCGGATGTTTGCAACAGAACATCTCAAAAGCTTTGTGAATGCCACTTGAGGGAATTGTACCCCAATACAATGGGCAAAGAAGGAAGACGTGAGATGCTCTGAGGATGAGAATCTGAGGACTGAAGTGCAGTAATAACACCTGAGAATTGAATAGGAATATGAGTAGTGGCTCATGGCTATGACATAATATAGTGACAAGTGTCATGCAGAACAATACTGGAAGATAAGAGACCCAGAATAAGCCTCCTATTAAGCCTTAGGTGCAGAATGTCACATGCAGTTGTGCATCTATTCAGATCTGGGGAAGTTGTAGAAATTTAGAAAGTGGGGTTTTGAAGCTTGAAAAATAATGAAAAATAATGTCTAAATAACTGGAACAGCAGATTCCTTTGCTGTTGTTTCATGTCTTAAATGCCAGAAAAGAGGACTGCTATGTGAAAACATCAAGCAAATAATTTGTAGACAAATGGTCTGCTATGGAAAAATGGCTTTGCCTTAGAAAGCAGAAGATATAATTAATTGTATATTGAAATAGCATTCTATCAAAGAGGGGAAAAAGGAAAAAGCAGTCATCATCTGATTTTGAAGTCCAGGTTAGGATGAATTTTAAATTTTGTCTATTAGAGGGTCTCACTGGCTATGGATTCCTGCTTGTTTCTGCAATATCTTTGATCTACACAAACATTTTATGTGCTTTATAAAAGAAAACTATGACAAACCCGAAAGAAAAAGTAAGTCAGCAGATTTGATAGATCACCATTTATAAGACAGCCGCAAAGTTCAAAGAGATGACAATGTCTCACTTTGAAATGGGAAGTGGCCTAACTTCACCCTGTCCCTCAGCTTCCCTCAGCATTCTGGTTAAAAAGATCCCAACAACCACAGACTCAATGCAGTCACTTAGTGATTTGCCATCACATAAAGAACTGTGCAAAATGCAGGCAGGGTAAAGACCATTGGCACAGAAGAGGTGATGTTTGTGTTACAGAAAAGGATACATGTGAGACAAGAGTAGCCCTTGTGCAGTCGTATCTCAAGGGATCATCAATAGATCATGGTTTTGCTTTGTTTTGTTTTGGTTTTGATGTGTGTAAACCTTTGCTTGATTGAGGCAGAAGAAGGCAATCAATATTTGCTGTCAGCAGCCAACTACTTACAAAACGGTTGGAAGTTTTTCCACGAAGGAGACAAGAGACTGAGAGTAATAAAATTTTTGACTTGATCTGATAAAGGCATTTGCCGAGATGAATTTGAACCTAAAGTTATTTCATGAGTTTACAAGGATTTGGCAGCCCACCCACTGCAGCATCTCATGGGATGTGGGAAGAGTTCATTGTCGCTTGTCTGTCTTCAGAGTGAACCACTGTGGTTTTGGGACTGGGCACATCCCATTTCTTCTTGTAAGTTACAAGGCTTTCCGGATTGTTCCTTCCCCATTCGGTGAAACAGACCTTCGCACTTTCTTTGTAAATGAAACAGTCAATGCTCAGGAAACGCTTGCATTTTGCCAGCCAGTCATCCTAGCCGAAGCTCCCTGCATGGCTCCAGGCACTAACTGCTCAGGGCAGAGCAGAGCCCCTACAGGGTGGTAGCGGTTAGGCTGGCTTGCTAAAGTCTGCTTAATATGTGTGCTACTCCAAAGAATGCATTTCCTTGAATGCACTCCCAAGGTCCCTTCCCTAGGAGGAAAAGATTTTCCCCAGCCACATAAATACCCCTGAAATAAAATTACCTGGTGTTCCCAGAGCAACAGTGCAGCCTACTGGCCATTTCACTCGCACTGGCTCATTGAGTCTTCAGCAAAATTCAGTCTCCTGAGGGAACCTCATCAGATCCATGCAGACATGCTTGGTTTCAATACAACGTGTTTTTAGCAGCCATAATACCCACTGAGGGTGGCTTAAATACCTTTGACTTGTGGCAGATCCCATATATCTTCACAGAGAATTTGCAATTACTATAGCAAAATAAGTCACTTAAGCTGCCTTAAGTTATTTCTTGGAATTTCCTTTGATTTATTCATGGCTGGAGGATTTGCAATTCAGAGTTTTGGCCGCTTGTCAACAGTTTCTCTAAGGAAGAGGTGCATTCCACAACCTTTAAATAGGCTGGGACCATCTTGTCGGATGTGTTTTCTACCTCTGACCACATTCCTTATGCCTATAGTTAACAAAATTTTCTTCCAATTATTTCCACTTTCTAGGCAATTTAATTTTTTCCTTAGAGCTAAAAAAAAAAAGTTATTTATCACAGAATCACAGAATTACTAGGTTGGAAGAAACCTTCAAGATTATTGAGTCCAACCCATTATCTTGTAGTTGATATGAATACAGGAGCATATGGGACAGGTTTTAGAAAAAATTATAATTCTTAGTATACAACCAAGAAAAGTAATTGTTCTCTGACATAATAATTAATTGTCTCTTGTTGTGGCTTAGGGTCAACATTCCTTCTTTAGGTAAAATATTTTCTTTCTGGTAGTCCTTCAACAGTGTGTTTATCAAAAAAATGACATAACCATAAAAAAACCAATGAAACACTATGTTATTTTCAATGGAAATGATTGCATTCCTGAAATTTGGCTTGGGTTAAATGTAACTGTTCATACTGATCAGAAAACATACATAGAAATATTTCAGCAGTACTTATATTCATAGTAGTGTCCTCCTCCATTAACCTAGCATTTCATTATGTTGCTTCTCATTAACTATTGTGTAAATAAGAACATAAATATATTTCAGTTCCTGTGCTTGTTTCTTGAAATATAATTTCACCTTGCTTTATTTTTAGAAATAGTAATATAAAAGAACCTCATAAAAGTATTTTCAGAGATTCTAGCTCTGTGCTTACTAATTGTGAAGGAACTTGGTCAGGACAGCATCCTAAATCTCTTCAAACACCTCCTGTGAAAGCATGTTTATCCAAACTAAGAGGTTCCTGACCCAGCCAAGCACTTAGCTGCTTATTTAGCTTTAAGCCTCTGCCTAAGTGGCTCACTGAGCTATCTTCCCCCTCCTCTGAAGGGTGCTGGATGGGGCTGGGGGAGTAACAGGCATAATTTTTTGAGTCAAGAAAGTTTAACACACTGTGGAGGAGGAGAAATGTGGGAGGAATATGAACTGATTTCAACTTATCAGCCTCAAAGAAATGAGGAATGAAGTCTGAAATTGTGCTGCCTCTTTTCCCTCCTAATGAAAGAGAGGGCATCCCACTGCTCAAGAGATCTCCTTGCCTGTCAAGAGAACTCTCTGGGTCCATCTCAGCCAGCCCCCATTTCTCCCTCTGCATTGAGTACAGACACAGGCCATCCAGTTTATTTATTATTAAAAATTTATTATTTTCTTTCCATTAATTTATCCATTTATTTCATTTTCCCCCCTGTGTAGACATTTAGGAATTGAAATAGTGAAGTAACCTTTGGACTTGAAAATGTATGGAGGCAAAATACGCAGTTGGTATCATTGGAAATCACCCTGTAATTACAACCTGAAACACTTGTTATGATTGGGCTTTGGCTTGCAGGAGCTAGCATAACCCCCTAGGCTGAAAGATAAAGGTCTGCTGACGTTAAATGAGGGTTGCAAATTAATGTAATGAATGACTTTTAATAATAACCTTTTGGAGGTGGTTCAGTGTTCTTAGCAATAACTCATAGAATCACAGAGTCCTTGAAGTTGGAAAAGACTTTCAAGACCATCAAGTCCAATCTTTGACCAAACACCACCGTGTCAACTAAACACTCAGTGCCATGTCCAATTGCTTCATGAACAACTCCAGGGATGGTGATGCCACTACCTTCCTGTGCAGCCCATTCCAGTACCTCACCATCATTTTAGTAATGGATCTTCCTGAAGTCAAACCTGAACCTCCCCTGGAGCATCTTGAGGCCATTTCATTTTGTCCTGTCTCTGGTTGCGTGGGAGAAGTGACCAATGCCCACTTGGCTACAGCTGCCTTTCAGGTGGTCGTATAGAATGGTAAGATCTCCCCTGAATTTCCTTTTACCCAGGCTAAACAACCCCAGCTCCCTCAGCCACTTCTCACAGGACTGACTCTCTAGACCTTTCACTGGTCCTGATGAGGGTTTGCTGTGCCAGCCTGAAGGACTGAAGGATGGGGACAGGTACCATCAGGAAATGTAAGTGGGAGTGCCCCAGTTTTTCAGAAAATCTCCATATTCTGTGTGTGGTTGCTGTCAGTCCTTTCATGACTCATAATTTTAAGATCGGAGATTCGTAACTTTATCTCCAGAGATGTGAACTGAGTGACTTTAGCCACTGTCGTATTGTTAGGTCAAGCCTTATTAAGACATACCTCAAATCCTGAGAGTGATCCTATATCATCCCTTTAACAGCCAGGGAAAGAGATGTAATGGTCAGGAGCTGTAACTTTGTTTCAGGGACAAACATATCTCTTTTAAGGTTCTTCTTCAGGAGAGGTATCTTCCTCTGCTCAGACCCCAAAAAGCTGAAAAGGAAAACGATGACAGAAACCAGAGAAAGCTATAACAGAGAGCAGTAAAGAGGGAAGAGTATGGAAAAGCAGAAAATAGTCTCTTCTGGGTGTGCTCAGGGCCCCTTTTAATTATTTGGCACTTGGCTTAAATTTAAAGATACCTGAGGCATTGTATGCGAGAAGAGACTGGATGCCTTACTCGGCAAGGTGAGCACGGTGTTTGTGGTTACAGTAAAGGGGGAAGGAAAAGTATAGCCCAGACTGAAGCAGTAGATAGAAAAACCTTCAGACATCCTCGTTGCACTGATTAGTATCTTGAATCATTGCCTTTGAGGGAGGTGAGAGTTTCCTCAGTATGGTGGAATTAGATGAGCTCCTTTAATGAGGTTAGATACCAGAGGCATTGCACAGTACCATAAAGTTCCCTGAGGGAAAAAAAAAAAAAAAAAAGAAGGATACCTTTTCCCTGCTGAGAACCGAGGTCTAACTGGGGGTAATAGGTGTTGAAAAGTAGGCTTTGAGAGCAACTAAAGCTACCCTACCTATGGCAACTGGAAGCGGCAGCTAGAGATGGGAAGAGCTGCCATGCTGTGTAGCTGCTTTGCTCCCCAGCAGATCGATCTGCCTCTAGACCCTTTGGCACCCCTCAGGCTCAGGATCTGTCACTGAGAGGTCCCTGTCCTGCCTGTCGGAGGCTGGCCCCGCACCAGCTGCCGGGCGGCCAGCGGCGTTGGCTTGGCAGCGCAGCCTCTGCGCCGGGCAGCCAAGGCATGGGAGGTAACGCTAATGCAATCTGAAACCTCCCCCAGACAGCAAGGCGGGCAGGCGGAGGGGAATGAGGACACAGGCAAACGAAAAGAAGAAGAAAAAAAAAAAAAAAAAGGGAAAGAAATCAGGCTGTCTCTTTATCTCCTTTCAACAGACATCTGTTACACAATGTGTGTCTTTCTGCTGCTTTATATAGCATGCCTTAAGTTTTCCTGCTTCCTGCAAGCACTGGCCGGGACAAGGCGTTGAGATGAAGCAACCGTCGGCTGTGCTTCAGGAGTTAAACCCACTGAAGGAAAGGTGAACGTGTAACCTACACAAACCTCATGACTGCTGATCTCTGTCCTGTGACTAATGGAAAAACCCCCAATCTGGCTGTTCCGGCTTGGAAGCCACTTGTGCCCAGGCTGGGTCCCAGGGGCCTTAGTGAGTTTCAACACCAGAAACAGGACTGGCTGCTCTGAATAACACTGTCAGAGCTAAGAAAGCAGAGCTGTCCACTTTGCAGCTAAACCTGTTGAGCACCCTCAACTACCAGCTGGGCAAACAGGTTGTTGACAGCTTCAGGCGGCCACTGTGGAGGGCTGACCCCTAAACCAAAGCATCATTTGTCAGGCTGCTTCACTGAAAATCTTTTTGAGGTATTCAACAAAGGCAATAGAGGAAGGTAAGATTAGATATTTCACTTTGCATAGAGTGACCTGACAGCACTCAGGTTGGGTTTTGCTTTATCATTTTTTTTTTTAATTTAAATCTGTCCCAAGAATTTTCAGCTCTTTGTGTAATTCTTGTAATAGTTTGGAGTGTGTTTAGAAGCTTAAGATTCTCTTCATTGCCACCTTTCCCTTTTTGAAAGTGCCAGACTCTTTTTTTCACAAAATACGTATTAATAGACTCAGGGCTGCTGAGTGATAATAATGATAATAGAACAAAAATGCAGTGCAGCTTAGCACCCTGCTGCAGAGGAGCAGGGAATCCAGACCTGTCTAACCAAACCAAAGGGGCTCTCAGGAGCTCTCTCCTGCTCTTGTCTGCAACAGAGCTCAAACCACCAGCAGATGCCCCAAGGGTAACCAGTGCAGCTGAAGCTGCAAAGAAATTTAGCCAAAAAACCCTAGCCAAAGAGCTGACATACAAATTTAGTTTTGGTCCTTTTGAAAGCACGGAGTGAAGGGTTTAGGTTCAGAGTTCTGGGTAGCTGCAAAACTGAAGAAGTTCAAAGCTCAACGAAGTTCTTGGCGATGAGAGGGAAAGTTGGTCCTGGGATAGCAAATGTGGAGGCACCACAACTTCCAGTAAAAACACCCCTAAGCTATTCCAGCTTTTCTTTGGTGAAGTGAACATTTCTCTGGTCCCTTTAGTACAATCATCGCCCCTAGTACCTTTCAAGATAATAGCTATGAATGCCTTCTTTGTTATAAGACGAATGCTGCCCTGTGTGTGTGGGAGGTGGGTGTTACGATAGGCATCATACAGCAGTATTCTGGTATTTTAATAAATGAGCTTCTGCTGGAAGTGACATTACTTGAGTGTAAAACCAGGCATATCTGTCTCCTTAGTAGGATACAGGGTATTTTGTGGGGGTGTGAAGCAATTTTCTTTGAATAATTGAATTAATTAATTACAAGTTACATAAATGTATAAAGCTCCAATTGCCCATAGTATCTGTGTACCATTCACAGAACTCTATGCAATATTTTCTTCTGATTACATGAACATGCTATTCTGAATATGCCAAACAACCTTCCTTGCTGCTTTTTTATAGTTCCCTGAGAACTACTTCTGTAACACCCATGAGATGTGAAGAACAACCAGAGACCTCCTACAGGGAACAATCTGCCACCAGAAGAGCTGTGCATTTCACTGATTTTTTTGGCTCAGATGCCAACTCACACCCTCATTCTAAGACAAAAAGAAACTTTTTAAAAATTATAAAAACTTTGTTTCTCGATGAAGCAAAATCTCAGAACATCTAAAGCATTCAAAAATTTTTGATTGAGGTCCTTGCAGACCAAAAAAAGAAATGTTAGATTCACAAAAGCTGCTATGGGAGGATATATTATCCAGCAGCGTCCAGCATGCATCATGCTTTAGGAGAACTAGTTCAGTTTTCACCTCTGAAGAAGTTTGAGAGCAATAGAGCAGTATTTTCACTAGCAGTCTGCAAGCTGATAGTGCATGTGCAAAGCTTGAAGCATTGCTCCTTGGTCTCTCCTGATGAGACAGCCACTCTGTGCAGCATTTTACATTCACTGCCACATGCTCTAGAAGCCAGACAGCCACTTCCCAGAAGCGTGAATCATTTTCACATTTGTTTTCTGCTTCAGCTGCTGTTAAGAGTACTTTATTCCAAGGAGAATGGCTTTAAGTGAAATACCTAAGGAGATTCAGCAACTGCATTGGGATTTGTAGGACATTAATCTGCAAGGTTGATCTGCCCCTAAAGGATGCACCAGAGCTTTGAGTGGCCACCCAGTGCTCCCCAGCACAGTGTCCAAGCCACTAGGCAACCCTGTACCTCAGTAGCACCTTGCAAGCACCTCCAGGTGCTGAGAACAAGAGTGAGAATAATGTCCAGGGGACTGGGACACTCACCCGGGACACTCACACTGCAGAGTGTGCAGGGCTGAAGTTTGACGTCTTGTGCTGTCCAAGGTGTCAGTCACCATAATAACTTGGGAACGTGGTACATCTGAACAGAACAGTCCATGCTGGTGGACAGATGTATCTGAGGTGGAGCTGGGCTGCCAATACACCTTTTCCATTCCTGCTCTTTCTTCCCAAGCCTTACAAAACAGGATAATAGCAGCATTAAGTAAAGCTGTCTGCTTTTGTTTGAGGAGTCTTCAGACGAACTTGAACAAGAATCTTTTTCAGGTTTATTGAGGAAAGTGAGAAAATGCCAGGGATACTGATGATGTGAAGCCCCACACTCTTCCTTTCTTCTACTCTTTAGCTGTGTAGAATAAGTGCAGTAAGAGTGAAGTACAAGTTTGGAGTACCAAGCTGTGTATCAATTATTTTTTACTGCTCTCTGGGCTGTAGAAATAGTAATGATTTAACTTTAACTACTCATTTCTTTTTTCAAGTTCTTCTTTTGACATTCTTTTCATTTTGCTGCTCTTTGTTTAAAAGCACTGAATTTTTCCGAGATCCTCTGGAAATTTCCAAGATGTAGTGTTTTGCTTTGGGCTTCAGTGGTGCCACTTGTGACAATGTTTAGATTTTTATTTCAATTGCATCTCTGAGTCACAGAGCTGCATTTCTTCCTTCTTTTCTTTCCCTTCAGAAAACTGTTTTAAATCCCTCCCTGTAAGAGTGCTCTGGCAATAATAATAACTGGAATCTTAACAATTAATGGAGCAGTTTCAGTGAGTCTACTAGGAAACTTATATTCACTGGATTCTGCTTTGATTATTATTTGGAAATAAGCAGGTATGAATGTGCAATGCTGTTTGCTTGTGACTTTGTCTTTTGGCATATTTTAAAATCACAACGTCCATAGTGCTGGCTATCCAAGAGCAGTTAAATTTCATCCCTTCAGGTGGTTCTGATGATACCAAATGTCACTCAGCTGCATAATAAAGTCAGGGAAATGTGGAATAAACCAGTTAGTAGCCTGGGGAAGTACCCCTTTCTGTGTGGCTTTGCGTTCCTTGGCAATTTTATATGCCTGCATACATTATCCTTGTAAGTGTGATCTGATGTGTAGGTGGTCCCTATTTCTGACACATTACATTTATCTGCATCTCTGGAGAAGCTTAAAAAGTCAAGCCTTTTTTACAGTCAGAATATTACCATGAATATGATGTATTCTGGGGACTGCATTCTGCATCCCAAGCATTCAGCTAATCAGAGCTGCAGCTCCAGCTGGCCTTATTTTGCCAGTGAAATAAAGTGGAGCTATATAGGGAGAACACGTGAAGGCGTGCAGTAAATTTTTATGAGCCTGAGAATGGAATGACCACATTGCTCAAGACTCACCAGCAGAGAGCTATGAAAGGCTTAACCAAATAAGTGGCAATTAAAACTTTATAGTGTTTCACATTGTCATGTGTTTGTGCCCTGTGTGTAATTTTTGTCTCTTGTTTACACCTGCACTGGTGAAACTAAGGACGTGTTGCTGCGCAGGCACCCAAAAGGCATGTTTTTATTTAGTTTGTTTATGGATCTTCCTTGAAGCTACTTGGAGGTTTTATGTGTTATTTTGAAACACAGGGAGGTATGCAGCCAGGAGAGAACTGTGTGGTGGTATTGCCTTCTTCCTTCTGTGCTGCACAGTGAGCTGATCTGTGCCAAATACTGACAGTGCTGTAGTCTATAGCTCCTCATAGGAACTCTTATCCTTCAGGAAGTATACTTTGTAGGTGCCATGGAAACTGAAATGGGTGGTGCTTATTACTATATAACAAGAGATGAAATACAGATGTTTGTAATGGCCAGAGGATGTATTTGTTGGACATCTCCTTGAACCAAAACTAGGTTGAAACATACTTTTGAGCTTTGTGCCCGACCCTAACCTTCCTCGGTTTCAACCTGCTTCCAGGGATTTTTTTTTTTTTTTTAATTTTTTTTTTTTTTCTACTCCTGGTACAGGCGGCCTCTCTGGTTCTCCTGGTATCCTGGAAAGGGTCATGGAAGGTCAGGACAGACATAGAAGAAGTTTTCAAGCTCAGTATATCAGGGAGGAAGAGGCTAGAAAAATCACCCCAGTATGGACATGAGAGCAGAAAGCAGGGCAACACAGAGTTAAATTGTTGGGGCTGCAGAATCAGATTTAAAAATTACAGTAAATAGAGTTGAGACCTGAATTCTGAATCCCAGGCTGAAAAAACCCTGAGTTACTCAGCCTCATTCACATAATGGGAAAATCTTCCACTTTGAAAAGCCATGCCTCTGCTATTAATACCAGGCATCTCCCTCCCCGTTTCTGGCCTTAACACGTTCACCAGTGTAACCCTGGAATCCTGCAAGATGTTACTTTAGAGATAAGCTTGTCCCCAGGGAATCATAGAAAACAGAGATGGAAAACACCTCAAGAGATAATCTACCCCCTGTTGTTGCCCCAGGCAATGGAAGGCAAATTACATATAAGGGCTGGGGCGTGGGGAGATGGGTGGATGGGCAGGGTTTATTTGCTGGAAAGCTGTTAAGTAACATGCTGGGAGAACGGTGAGGTAATGGGAATGGCGTTGCATCCAGGTGGTATTAGAAACTGCCAGGTAGAAATGAGGTACTTTGTAGTGACAGCGGAGAGGCAACAATTCAGGTTAATGACCATGCTCTAGGTGTTCTCAGCCACATCATTTAGGGCCATGTAGGCATCCTCAACTGACTGGGACATTCGTCACTGTACATCTGTATCAGTGGTGGGATAGGCGAAAGGATTAGGAGGGCTGCAGCGGGACTATAGCTGCACATGCTGTGCTCTTAGTGCAATCCCAGTGTTGAGCAACGCTGCCCTTCCCAGTGACAGCACTGATGGATCCAGCTTGGTTGCTTTATAGGGTCAATAATTTGCACTAATCACCTCAGTAGTTGAGCAATGCAAGAAGCAAACTGACCTCTTCGAGAATCCTGATTATTTCAGACATCAAAGCTGATCTGATTCTGCAGCACTAAAAATGTTTTCAGATATAGGGTACCAAGTTCCTGCCCTGTGAATTGCAAAATTTCAAAGTGCTGTTTTTTTCTCCATCTAGAGTAATGGAGAAATGAGGAGAACAAATGGGAAACCTGAGACTTAACTCAGTAAGGTACAGAGTTAGAGTGTTTAAAAGTGCTGAAAATCAATATGGACTAGTCGAGAGGGAAAGTCACCAAGGACACCGAAGAGCTCCCACTCTGTTGGAATGAACAAGTCACAAGCGAACCCCTCCAAGAAGAACTCCAGTATTTCTCCAGATAAAATTCTGCCAGGTGATTAAATAAACAAACAAACAAACAAACAAACAAATATTTCTGCAAAGCACAAGGAAAAGAGATTGCAAGACACTTAACAGCGTTATTTGGCATCGGACAGTGCTGGGGGTGACGAAACTTGGTCCTTCCATGCCACCTAGTGTAGGAAGCCGAACAGCTCCCTGCTCTTGGCAGCAACTCCGCGACCTGCGCATCCAGCCAGGCGGGGCTCCCCAAGCAAGCGTGATTAGCAGGAAATTAAGTGAAGATCAGAAGTCTGCCACTCTATAAACCATCCCACCAATACGGGGAAAAACCTGCTTCCAGTATATCATGGCAGTAAGTGATGCCGGTTGTTTGGGTGTTTGCGTTGCGGCACACTCAGAGGTTTTAGAGAGAATGGCATGGCTTGTGTTCTTACATGTTTTAGGTGAAAAAGAGTAAAGTTACTTAACTTGCAGCTCTTGAGATGCTAAGAAGAAAAAGACAGCGTGGGATTTTTTCATTCTGACTCTTAGTAAAGTGGTTTGAGTCTTCTTCTCTGTGACTAAAATAGTACATTGGGTAAGTGGATATTGGGTAAAGTTGGATGGTTATTTTTGGTTTTTAATTAGTTTTGTTATGTTTGTTTGTTTGTTTTCAACAGGATAGAGGAATTTCTGGGGTTTGGCTGATTGGTGTAAAGAGAAAAAACGTTTTGTTTTCATTTATACTTGCTCCAAAACATGCCAATGAGTAAAAAGGGCCCAAAGTTGTGGTGAGCTGTCTAATTTCTAAACATACATATACTTCAGCTGAGTGGTTAGGAATACTTTTCTCTAGTTCCAGTTACTGATGTAACTAAAAGACTAAAGGATAAACCAAGGACTCTTGACCTTACTTTGAAACATTCAGTGCTGGTTTGTCTTTGACACAGAAGAGCAGATTAGGTGGGACGAAAATTTTAATAGCCGTTGATGCTCCCAGAAAATCTATACCATCTCATCAGACTTGTTCAAAACTGCTTCTTAACAGATTGCAGTGTCAGTCCAGGATGTTACCAATCCCAGAATAACTAGATAGCTATATATATATAGATAGATATTTCACCCAACACCCATGGACAAGGGCACCTGCACGCTGGCAGATTGTCCTACGCATAAGATGTGAAGTGTGTTTATAAGCAAGTTTTGAGAGTCATAGTTGCTAGCCTTGATATATAAAGAATGAATGATCTCAGCAAGATTAAAAAAAAGACAGTTACCCTGAATAACTGTGCCTGCATCAAACATAGGAAGAGGTAGTTAAGGTTTAGTTTTGGATCTAATAAAGATCTCCTTTTTTTCCCTCAGCTTTCTAGCTTTTATTTTATCACTTTGTTAATTCCCCCTAGAAAAATGGCTGTTTGAGTCATCCAGTCATTAACTTGCTGTAGTTGACAAACTCTATTGCCTCCAAACAGAAACGATCCAGGCTTAAGAAGAGATCTGTGCCCTTCCTCCACCCTGACTCCTGTTAGATGCCCTCACCCGTGTACAGGCTTCTGTGTTCCCACATGCCTTTCCTGTGGTGCAAGTAAGGTTTTATGTGGTGTGTAAACAAGGAAATCCCTAGAAGCAATAGAGCACTTCAGAAGTTCGCCTTGCATGATGGCAAAATTATGACATGTAACCACAGCCCTGATAAGGGCTGCATGTCTGTTGTGTGTTGAGAAATGGGTGAAACACAGCACAGGGGAGGAAGAGATGGAAAGTCATCATATGTTTTTCATTTGCACCCACGTTAAAAAAAAAAAAAAAGGGATACTGTTTCTACTCTTTCCAAGGCAGTGTGATGTATGTGTCTGGTTCCATTATTAAAAGATGATTAAAATGATTTAAAATATGTTTCAGGACTTAAAAAAAAAAAAAAAAAAGAGGTGGATGTTGGCCCTTTTGAGTCATCAGCCAAACTCTTGGCCTTCCTGTTTTTCTTTTGCTTGGAACTCCCATGTATCTCTAGTTAAGCAGAACCCCCCAAAGATGAGTGATGTTTAAATATTTAAAATCCTTATTTTTCAACATTTTTCTAGTCTAATTATTGATCCCACAATGTTTAGTATCCAGGAAGCAATCCTAAGTTCCTGAAATGAAAACCACCTTCCAAAAGCCAGGCTTTTAAAAGATGAGTCATTGGCTGGCACATGAGCATTTTTTGGCACTTAGCTTAAAAGTAAGAGGTTTTCAGGACAGTTTCTGCGTGTGAGAAAGTAAAACAAAAATCAAATCAAATCAAAAAGTGCTTGGCATGCAGCCTGCCAAATTTCAGAGAAGAGTGTAATAAAATCACAATGTCCAGGCTGAAAGTAGGGGCACTCTGGTGTTTAATTCTTTCCTGAATGGCCTGTAATTACCATCCTGTATTTCTCTGAAGCCGGGGCTTCATTTCTCTCTTTCTCAGAGTGTGACTTTTTGCTGCTGAAACTCTGGGATCTACAAGGGCTTTGGTTTGCTTGGGGAGGTGGGGAAGGGGGAGGGGGCTATGGAGACCAAGTTTTCAGCTTCCTCATTAGTTCCCTGCAGAAGCTGCTAATCCCCACTAGGACTGCTGTCCTTGAGGCAAATATTGGATTGGTGGAAGATATTTCATAACTGATGCACCTGGGGCTTGCTCTGCTCTTTGTTCCCTCAGGCAAAACCTGGAGCAAGGAAAGAAAGAATAGGCAAACTGATATGATTGTCAGTTAAAGTGGTCTAAACATTTGCCTGTAAACAAAAATCTTTTCCCTATTTTCAACATCTTCCTCCTGAGAACTCTAGTCCACCTTGAGGGAGGTCTGCAGGTTTAGGTCAGCAAAGATTAACATTAAATAGAGGGAGAATAGAGGAAAGGTATTTACCTCCCTCTACTGAACAAAAATCCCAACAAAAATGAGCTAATGATCAGCACGGTGAGTGGTATCTATTAACCCTTGGAGATGGAAAATGTATTGGTCACACACACAGAGGACCTGGAGCACAGAGGGCAGTGCTGCAAATTTGTGAGTCTCTTGCCAGGTCAATAGCACAGTTGTGTGCTCCATTTTTCCTGCCATGAGTAAACGGGGAGGGAATCTAGAGAACTGAGGGTTTATAATTAAGGTGGGTTTTAGATTTCTTACACTTTTTCTCATGCTACTCTAAATTTGCAACTTCCCATTTTCAGCTTGCCCCTCCACAATGTTCTGCAATGGCTAAGCATTATTTGGTTTGTTTCAGGCTTCATAATTGAATCTATGAAGCCTCTGTTGCAGTGTTTGTGGAAGACAGTGATGACGGTGTCACAATTTCCGTTCTGGGTATCTCTTTGATAAACTGCAGAATGATGAGGACTGCGGCTCTGTACCTATGTGGACCCTTGGACACACAAAACCATGTAGCAGGAGACAGGTTGACAGAGTTTCCTTAGACTCAGGAAATATTTTTCAAGCAGAAAGTATAACCAGCCAACCTGGAAAAGTCGTGGGTTAGCAGTGGCATCACCTACTATTACATGACTCTCATGTCAGTGATGCATAACTTGTCACGATGTGCTCATTCCCAAAGCCAATTAAAACCCCCATGAAAACCAATGAAGTTACAGGTTTGGGGGAAGAAATGTTCTGTTTGCCTGATCATTACAGACCTCCACAACTGAAGCAAGTGCTCTGAAAAGCGCACCTGCAGGAAGCAGGTGTGAGCCTCTCAGTGCCTGTGGCTGCTCATGTCGTGGCTGCAGTGTGCAGCCGGGAAAGGCCTCCCCTGCAGCTGAGCAGAGGAACTGGGCTTTCCTCTGGAAGGCGGCTTCCCACAGCTCCCTGCCAAGGAGGCTGCACTGAGTAACCCTGAGCATTGGCCCTTTGCCCCCGTATTCCCCTGCTGGGGTCAGTGCGGGCAGCAGGATAGGAGGGAGCCGTGTGATTTAAGTCGAGAGGAAGGGAGCAGATAAGGACACAGAGTAATGAAATGAGTAGCTGGAGTCAGGGGAAGTGGAAAGGTGACCTAAGGACTGAGGAATGTCATTGGGGACGGAGGGGGGGGGACGTGTGGGCTTGGCAAAGAAACTGGGAGGGGAAGCCAGAAGAAGAGGGTGTGGAGAGGCTGAGATTAGATGAGGACGAGAGAAAGTCTTGTTCTGGGTTTGGGCTTGTCTCGGGTTTGGGAAGAGGACAAGGATCCGGAAACCCGGCAAGTGGATCGTGGCTCTGGTCAGGAAAGGGCTCAGGAAACAGAGCAGGAGGAAAACATTGAAGGGCGTTGTACTGGGATGGAACAGAGACAGAAAACTCTGCACCCACCCAAGTGTGCTCTGGCCTCCAGAGCTGGAAGGGGACCCAAGAGGACCATGTGTAGACCCCACCGCTGTCTGCAAATACCTTTCAGACCCATTCTTTGAGACAAGATTCAAAAGCATGCCTTCAGCTTCTTTCATGACCTTTATGAGAATTTGGCTGAAATGGTGTAGAATTACTTTGCTAGGTAGGGTAAAAAGTGAAGTCAGGAAGGTGAGCCATGATATATGCAAACAAATTCGTGTATTTTTTTTCTGCTTTGTCATGATATATTTTTAAGTAAAAATCACATTATGGCCAAAATATTTGTCATCAATTCCTTAATTTGCCATGCAATTAAACCATTAGTCTATACATTTCAGCAAATATTTGAGTAGATTAATTTTAGAATTATAGAAATAGCACACTATTAAATAAATTTAAACGTTCTCTTGCTTTATCTTATCAATTTTTACCATTCTTAACTAATTTAAAAATTGTATCAGATATTTTTTCTCTTATTTAAATTTCTAGCAGCTGGCACAGATATAAACAGTCAATCAAGACATGCTTCAATATTTCCATGCATTTCATGATGATAAAATGTGGTAGCCCCTTGTGGTAGATTTTTAAATCCTTTTGTCAGGTATTGAAAGGAAAGATGATCTAAAGTTGTCTTATCACAAGTGTATTTAGCAGTGTAATGTAGCGTATGAACTTGGTAGGCATGTGGAAGCAAATAAATAACCTCAGTTTCCAGTTAATTTGTAGAAAGAAGAGAGTTCAGGCAGAGGAATAGTCTGCCACAATTAACATTGCCAGTATGAAGTTTGCATCTAATTTCAAAATTAAAAGCATTTTACTACACAACAGTTTTTACATTTTTCTAATATTCCTGATGCAGCTTCAGTGCAGTCAAAAATAATCATGAGCCAAGTAATTCTTTTTCTTCAGTTTTATTTAAGGAGTGTAATTAAGTGCAGTCTTTGAGCGAGATAAGGACAAAATTTCATTTTGATTTGTTGTTAGGTTTTTTTTTTTTCTCAGCTTGGTATTAGTGTAAATTCTGCACTGGAAACAAGTATAATCAACCTGCTGAGGACAGATCGGTGCATTCAGCCTCCCTCACATTTATGTGATAAAAAAATGAAAACAGGTATCTCTGCTTCTGTCACTTACAGTGAGGCCCTGCACAGTCATCCCCTATGCTTCATTGCCTGCACTGGGAGCAAAGAAAGGTTTTTGGTCCCATGCAATGCCACACTAATCTGGGATCCTGCAGCTGGCTTCAAAACTGGAAGCCACATAGATGTGCCTGCAGCGTACAAATGCAACTGTGTGGATTGGCAGGACTCCAGAGAAATTTTTGGTATTGCACTTTGCTGGGTACTTCTACTGACTTACCTGGAAGTAGCTTCAGTATTTCTAACATTGACTAGTGCAGAGAAATGGAAAATATGATGGCATCTGTTAATTAATTCCACATTGAAATGCAAACACATGAGAGGACTTAATATTCTCAGCCTCTGGTGAGAGAGCACAGGATACTGATACACTTGCTCCTCTCTGATTGTCCATTACGATGGCCTTTGGAATATAGCCTTGAGGCTTTTTATTTTTTCTTTATTTTTTCTTTTCTTTTCTTTTTTTTTTTTTTAATGCAATGTGATGTTGCTAAAAGCTAGTTAATGAAAATGAAATCTTTTCCAGAACATGTACCATATGAACAGCCCCTTTTCCTTTCTGCTCTTCATATTTTTACCACATGTATTAGCAGTGCAGTTTTTAAGGTTCTCATCCAGAAAAGTACTTGAGCAGGTGCTTAATTTTAAGCATATGCTTAAATGTTTTTCTCTCTTAAACCCTTATTCTTGGCTTCCACTAGGTCTGCTGAAAAGGGTGATAAATGTATGGAAGTTTCTGTGATGTAGAAAGCTGTCTATTAGTAACTCCAGAGAAACCACCAAGTGATTCCACATGGACCACCAAACTGTCTTCAGAGTCTAATGATTTTCATTTGCTCTGTCAGTCCATGGTAGACTCAAGATGAAAAGTTATGTATTATTTTTCCAGCTCCCCGAGCTATTCAATCCTTCTTCCATCATTTGTTTAATACATTCCTCATATGCTACTCTGGTCTCCTGACACTCAGGCTGTTCCTGGGAACAGCTGAATTCCCACATGAGGGGAAACATATTTTCATATGTTTTTGGGTATTTCAAAAGTGTTATTTTATTTAATAGATTTAAAATATTCAAACCCCCCACCCTTCCCCCCACCCCTTTTGGCATGCTTTTAGTGGGTGTCCCAAGAGACTGTAAAGCAGAAATTAGAAAAACTACAACAGTACAGAAAAGCATGCTTTTCATAGAAGTTCAAGGTGACACACAGTCAAGATATACATTGCAAATAAACTGAACTTTGTTTCCTCTCAGGAGGAGATTGACTCTTCACCTCTCTCTCTGTTTTCAAAACTACTTTTACTGTTTTACTTTTAAGAGCTAATAAAAAAATACAGAACCTGACTCTCCTCTTGCATCAGTTTTAGATTGGTAATGTCAGGGTCATTGTACTCCATTACCTACAGGACTCCATTAAAATGTCAGCACTACATCAAGAAGGAGAACCATGTCCATGTTACCAGAAGAATTCTGTCCTACTACTGTTTTGGGAACCTCTTCAATGTGCAGGTTAGAGGTATCTCTTTAATACACAAGTGTTAGTCCTGCATGAAATTGAAACGGGAACAGAAGATGCTGGGATAAATTTTAAAACCACATGGAGAAAATACGAGAAGAAAAGAAGGTAAACTCCTGAAGTCAGTTTGTCCTCCTAGTCACAGCCCTTCATCTTGCTGAAAGCTCTGATGCTAGTCACTCTATGAAGCTCTAAAGAAATAGAAGTTTTGGAGTGAAATACTGGCACAAATGAATGCAGTGAGAGTTATCTCTTGCTTCTTGTGTGAGAGGATTTAAGCAAAGTATAGATGCTATGGGGTGCAGTGGTCATGTTTAATTTGAAGAGTAACATTCTTGTTCTTACCCATCCCAATCAGATGAAACCATCACAGTCTAGTAAGAGCACTCTACTTAGCAGCCATAGTGTTCCATGGCTGTGAAGCTTCAAGAGAGAGTGAAGTAATCCAACATGCTTTGTGGAGAACAAAAGTAACACAGACCATTGAAATAAACAATCTTTTTAATAGAAACAGAATGGACTCATGTGGTGTTCACTAACTTATACTCCTTGGGATTTCAGCATTCTGCATATCCAGGGAATGCAGTGTGGTGACCCCCAGCATCTAGCTCCTAAAAAGAGTGGAAAACTCTGCAAATTAGAGAAAACCTGACAGAGCCAGAACTCTGCTTTGCATATTTCCTCCCCTTCTCCTCCTATCTATGTCACCAAGCGTTTCCTATTAACACTTCTTCTTTATCCTACGCAGTGCCAGAACTTGAATGAGTCACTGCTGGAGAAGGGCTTGTTTCATGGCAAAGGGAAAGCAGCAGCATTACTAACAGTTTCAAAACAATAGGGAATACTTGAATGTACAAAAAAGGAAGCAATAAACTTTTGCTGTGCGAGACTGTCACTGGCTTACTGTCAACTCATTAGGCAGCATCCTGAGCAGTGACGAAGGAATATATTTGAAAATACATTTGGGACTGTTTTGTAAGCATCAGATTGTTTACACTCCGTGTGAGCTTTCCCCTTCTTTCCTACTGGGTTACTGTGCTAAGGGTATTTGCAGTTAAGTCTGCTGATTACCCCAGCAAGAAAACAGCATTTTCTTTTGTGAGTACTTCTGAGGTTTTGAAATTTGATTTTGGTCTACATGTGGTGAAATAAAAATTGGATTTTCAGAGGTTTTTTAGGAATAACAAGTTGCTAAGAGTAGAATCAGGAGAGAGAAAACAGTAAAAAGATGAATCTGGCATTAACCTGATATATGGGTAAACAACAGCTGGTACACATCCTGCTAAGGTGAGGACCTTAAAAATTACACTTTCAGCTATTCTGCATTCTTCTCTGATAGCCTCTAGGAAATCTTTCTGATTCACAAAACATTCTGTGTTTGGCAGAATGACAATTCTGGAAATAAAAATATCACTGCAAATACTTGGATTAGCTGTATTGAAGAGCCAAGAGCCAACTTTGAGAATTTAGACCTGGAGGAATGGAAAGTTAAAAGATCTTCAAATCCTAAACTTACATTCCCTTGAGAGGAGACTGCCTTTAAATAACATTGATTTGACAATAAATAGTTTCATGAGAAAGTGTTAGCAGCACCTACACTTTACTCTAGGAAGCACAAATAGTATCCCAGACCTGCAATGAAAAATTAACATCTCTCATTACCAAATTGGTAATTTTCGCTGTGACCAGTCATGCGGCTTTGGAAAAAGCCATAGGCCTATCATAGACAATAGTTATTGCAAAAAGTTTTATATATTGGAGAACAAAAGGGAAGCAGGTCAAATTGAAAATCATAGTTTGGGGTTCTGTCAAATCCTGTTTTCCCTTTTCAGATGAGACTTCCACTAATGTGGCAACACCTAAATCTTATAAATTGTCTCAAAATTCTGAGAAACTTCAAAAATTTCAATTGACATTTTTGATTATGTTGCCAAGAAAGGAAATTGAAGCAAGGAGGTTAAATAATCTTAAGTGTCACCTTGGTTTATTTATGAACAAAATATGAAGTGAGAGATATGATGAAAAGCAAGAAAGAGTAAGAGAAATTTAGCAAAAGAAAAATAGACATACCAAGATACCTGGCCTTTTTTCTGTTCTTTAACAGTTCTGTGCTTTAACCACAACCTAGAAACAACATATGCCTCACTTAAGATCATAAACACCTTCCCTACATGGCCTAATTCTATAAAAACTCTACTTTTGCACAATATCTTCTAATCACAAACAGATGCAGCATCAGTTCCAGGTGTAGCAAGAACTGAGGATAAAACCAATCTGTTTAGGAATATTTAGGAACATTTCAGGTGGAATGATCCAAAAGTGGCCTAAACAGTGGCCTTGATTGTGCATCCTTTGCACCCTTTTCATCCTTGCATCCTGCTGCTCGCCCAAGGTGGTGGGTCATTGCCAGGTTGAGTCGGGAAGCTGCTGTGCTAGTGCAGCGTTGTGATGCCAGAGGAGGACTGGGGCTGGCCCCCTCAGGTACCCTGCTGGCTTCTGTTGTGGACTCAGCTGGCATAAATTCAGGGCTCTATATATTGTGTATTATCGTGCTGTGTAGACTTGAACAGTCCTATAGGACCGTGTCTGCTGGTTTAATTTAAAGCAAATTTTGAATTGTGAATGTATCCCAGAAGTGCAAATTTTAGTGTCCTCTGGCATCCACTTCTGGTCCTGGAAGAAAGAAGTATTTCTGGCCCCAGTTAAAGAAAACAGTATTAAAAACTGGCTTTTCTGCATACAAAGAAAATTAGACATTGAAACAGGCTTTTGAAAAAGCCTTCGTGCTTGCGTATAAGTGTGGAGTTTCTAGGGATGGAAAAGACCAGAAGGGTACTCCTGTGGCTCTCCTCTTCAGGCCTCCCATGTCTGAGGCATGTAAGAAGAAGGTGGTGGCTGATACCATGGCTCTGCAGTGTTTGGGACAAAAAGGCTGGTATAGGTGGGCTGCTGCTTCACTGACAGAGGTTATAAAGTCCTCTTTCTTTCCCAACCAGACATCTTATCTGGAGAGGTCTTGCGAGAGCATGAAGGTATTTTCTCCTTTGCTCTCCTCGAGTCTCCTGAGTGACACACAAAAGTGTACCACAACATCTTTACTTCAGATAATTTTATTGGCATCTATAATTTATTAATAGAATTTTAATCTCAGAGCTTCAAAGGTTATAATACCTGTCAGAGAGTTTCTTGCTGTTATAACCTGTGTGTTGATAGCGTTGCAAATCCCCTCTGTGCACAAGGCCCTTAATGTGAGCAAAGTGGCATTTTTAACTCAAATTAGTGGGCTCACGGTGGAACATTAGCTACGGTTTATTAGCTGAGCTCCCCAGTTGCTAATCCAATCTCCCTGCATGGCAGGGCAGTCACTGTGTAGTAAAGGTGTTACTGCACAGCGTGCTCTCCCTCCAACCTGTCAGGAGCATTAACTGCAAGGCAGGTGTCTGGTTCTGCAAAGGAGATATGCTAATGGCAACAGAGTCAACCAGCACATCAGCAGGAGTTCAGATGTTAGTTCTGTGTGAAGGATTCAACCCAAATTACCCTTTTCTGTACAGGAGATGCTCAGTGGATGGCCTTCTCCAAAGTTTTGAGATACTTAGTTTGATAAAGCTATGGGTCTTCCATTTTTGATTTATACGTTTTTGTTTAAAAGTCCTTTAGCACCTATCTGCATTTTTGTTGCCTGTGAAAAGCATGCGCAGTGCACCAGCAGCAGTCCCATTATGGAAAGACCCACCAGCCTGCTGGCTCTTCTGCACAATTCCAGAGCAGATGTGGCAGACAGGAGTTGAGAGTGGCTTTGTGGGTAACAGAGTTGTCACTAGTCCCAGCTCTCAAATGCTGAGGGCCTGTTTCTGTCACAAAATTTAAATCAACAAGCTGATCTGTGAATCAGAGTCTGGGTCTGTCTTTTTTACTCCCTTTGAAAGTCAAGTAGGCAACTTCTAACTTGGGCCACATTCAGATATTCTAAATTCCACCAGTGGGCTTGTCTGGTGCTTCCTACTGACTGAACTTGAACCCCCTTTGTGGTGCAGTTCCTTTGACACATCCTTCTGGGGTTCTTGGCTTTTTCAACAGACTGGAGATTTGTGAATAGGTGGTATTTGATTCTTCCTAGGCCAGGTTGGAGAGTAGTGACATTGGGATTATAGTCTTTTTTGTGGTGTAAATTCCCCTTAGTTCACTCTCTATAATTTCCTGCCCTGATTTTTAAAGGCACAGCACTGAAAACCAGCCTAAAAATCTCCAATACAGAGCAAAAAGGAGGACTTGTTGGCTTTATGGAAACTGAGATAATAGGTAATTTTCTGGCTACCCTGACAGGGAAGACCTACTTAGGTTGCAGGACCACAACTTCACCTCCTGTTTTCTCCAAGTTGCTTGTTCAAGGGCTTTCAACTCAAGTTGTGGTCTGGAGAAATGAACAACAGAGTGTTCTATACCTGGAAAATTGAATGGGTTGATGGTTCATAACCTAATGAGTTCCCATATTTTTCATCCAGAGAGTTTTTTCCCAGTTCTGTATTTTAACTAAGCACCAGGAAAATACTTGGAATGGAGTAAGGTTTCAATACAAATAGCTTTGCAAGATTGAGTAAAACTAGTTTTTCTTCAGTGTGGAAGGGGGTGTAAAGAAGGTCATAGCTGGGCCAGAGGGTTTTCAACTGAGCAGGAAGATGTGAGATGTTAAGCTGAATAAGCCGTGTGTGCACCTACTGGGGAACTTGTATTTTCTCCCTCAAGGAAAAGAAACCATAAGTTTGTGCCTAAAGATTTGATGAACAATGCATTGAAGAGTCCTACTACCATAAGTGGATCTACAAGGGGTCTGCAAAGATGCATCACCAGCCAATATCTCATATGCACTTGCACCAGCATCAGTCCTGCCAGCAGGAAGTTTTTCCTCCACCTGTTTTTAATACGACCATTAAAATCCCAGCACAAGGAACCCGAGAGAGATTATTTACATACAACAGTTAGAGAAAGTTTCCATGTCTATCAGCAGGTGATTCATATCTTGAAGCACTAGAGAATGTCAGCCAACACTTTTGCATGCAAGTTGTATTTGAAAAAGCAACAAAAGGGAAGTACATGAACACTACATTGTTCCAATGCATTTTATTTCCCCTCCTAGCAATTACTGAAAATGTAGGTTAAGTTATTTTCCTTTGGCCCACGTCTTGCCATCACGTTCCTGAATATCTGAGCATACCTTATTAAGATTAGCTATACTCAGAGCACTGCCCAGATTGGGTTAAATTAGCCTCAAGACAAGTCCCTAGAAACTGATTCAAGGAATGCAATCTCAGCCAGCTTTTCAGAAATGCCAATATGTTTAACAGATGTATAGTCTTTCAGAGTTAAGCTCTTCTGAGTTACAGTCTAATGCTGATGTATCAGAGGCTGATAGCTGGTTTTTGTCACTGCAAATCTCTGGCTCAGATGGATTTCATTGGAAAAATCAACCATGTGCACAAGAAAATCAAGATCTTGGATGCCGCTTACTCCACCTCCTGCAAAAGCATCACCTCCATGGTCACAGAAAAGCAGATTCCAAAATTCAGTTTCAGAGGCATTTGAATGCCAAATGATGCATTCCAAAAGATCTTTTGATCTGTAAATACCTAAAAGTAGCTTAAAAGCCTCATCCCTCGTGACTATATAATTATATTAGAGAATATAAATTTGGAAATTATATAAGTTAAATATTTTAAAGACATACTTTCCCTCTAGATGAGTTTTCCATGTTGAACTTTATTTCAGTTAATTATAGGTGTAGACAGAAATATTAGAGTTGTTCCTATGAGGCAGGAAAATATGCTGAATATGGGAATGTATTTCAGACTGAATGGGCTTGACTATAGGATTTCAAATCCTGGATCAGGGTTTTCAGTTATCTGAGTTGATACTAAATGGCATGTGAATCTTCTTGCAAGAGAATTCTGAAACAAGCCATTTTAAATAGAGAAGATTTTTGTTGAATTGAGAGTTACTTTTGACTTAATTTACCAGATACAGCAGCCATGCTACATAACTGGAAGCAGTTACTAGAAAGGTACAGAAGATGAATCTGGCAAGTTTTCTCTACATATGTCAGAACTGTTCTTATGTTAATTGTTTAACTATAGAGTGGGAGTTCTGGATCTTTTAGAAGCATTGATTTTTTTCCCCAAGTGGAAAACAAGGTCAGAAAGAAGAAACTGCTTCTTATTCTTGCCTTGTACTCTTTTCCTGCACTGATTTGGGAATTTGGATGCTATTGCCTGGCTGCATTTATAAATCTGTCCTAAACTAAGACATTTACATTTGGGTTTTTATCCAATGAATCATTTCACTAGCTCTCCCCAAAATCTTGAATTAGCTCTGTGTGAGAGAAATTTGAAAGCATTTGCACTGGTGGGGGCAGGGAGGAAAAGAAGAGGTGAAAATGTGCTTTATGTGCCTGCTCAAAAATGTTAAAGCTGCTCATTGGGTCAGTAAGTTCAGCTAAGCTCCTTCCTAAATTCTGTTGGATATCAGGTAGCAGGATTTAGCCCTTATTCTAGTAAAGCTTCACAGTGGCGGTCCTCCACTCTCTGAATACAACATAAGTACAATTTTTTGCTTCAAGCTTTATCTCTGTGTCCCTGTGAAGCTGATTTATGGGAGTAAGAATCAAAGAAATATGGAAACTGCTGATGGGAGTTTATCAAGGTATGTTGGATCTCTTGTATCTAAAATGAACTATCCTGAGTGAGTCACTTATTTTCCATCAAGTGCTTCATGATGTCACAATATAAATCAAATTCTTATTGTAATAAGTAACTGGTTGCCAGATGACAAATAAGACCAAAAATCTAAGGTTTTGTTTCTCCATGGAACATTTAGAAACCTTAAATGATCTTGTTACTAGCAAGGGTAACAAAATGCTTGGGAAAGAAAAATGATTGATATGATGTGTGAGAGTCGGTTTCACTAAGATTTTCCTGCAGACAAGCTTTGACCTTGGAAAGAGGCAGAATAGCTTCCTTTTTGCTGGCTGCTCACAACCCCAGAGACTGTGAAACTACTTTTTGTTCCAGACTCATCTGTAGCACTGCAGGGAGGTTGCTCAGAGCCACTGTCTGAGCTCTGGTGCTTGCGTGGGCTCTGAGGGCAGCACAATCCCACAGTAAGCTGCAGGGTGAGACTGGTGTCCACCCTGGCAGACCCTGCATTTTCAAGGCCTGCTGCATGCTTCCGTGTCCCTTCTGCTTTCAGTGAAGTGTTGGGGAGGACGTTTCCATGGAAGGACCTCGGCTCCTGACAGGGCCAGAACTGGCACATCCCTCCTCTGCTAAATCACCCTGAGCAGAACTGCTCTGGTTTCACTGCTAGTGGTACCCCCTTGGTCTTCAAATTTGCCTGTATAACTCATTCTTCAGCACTGGCACAGTACTGATTTCATGTGTAAAAAGTCTTTTTTTAAGCATTTCTCCCATCGATGAAGACAGATTCCTTCATAGTACCTTTGTTTCCGCTCCCTACACATATCTCCTGTAGATATAACATATGCTCATAAAACCAGCTGGAAGTGGGACATATAAACAGCAGTCACTCAGCAGTGGCTGCTCATGCCAGTTTCAGTGGAACTCAGTGTGAGGATTACATTTATATTGTCCTGCTTCCCTACATAAAGCCATTCTTCGCTCCTGGCACCAGCTTCTTATGTAAAGTCAGAAAAGCCACACCAGTTTGCACTTAGCTGAAGGTCTTCATCTGCCTCTGAATCTTCAAAAATCTCTCCTTCCTGGGGGGAAGGAGATGAGGGGAAAGAAAGAGCACTTGGCTATACCAAGTGAAAGCCTGTTCCGGTCTGGTGAGAATGCCAACAGGCAGCGTTAGTGGTTATGTTACTTTTCCTCTGCAGGTGTTAATCTTGGCATTGGAGAGAGCTAGCAGGACAGAATGAGTCCTGGACTCCTGCAATGCAATGACATTTCTTTAAACGATCTGTTTACTTAGGTTGAAAAATTACAAACTGACAAAACTGGAAACAGGTTTTCCATTGATCCACAAAACAGTTGTAGCAAGAAAGAAGGAAGAACAGATGTCTCTGCTAATCCTCTTTCCCCAGCTCCTTCCAGCCGGCAGCGCACCTCTGAAAGCGTTTCTCTTGTGGGTCATTAAACTGGCTTTTGATCTGACAATGCCTCACTTGCTACAATTGCATAGGCTGTGTCCACAATAATGAATTGAACTTATTTTAAAGCTACCAAGAACTTGTCACTTGGTCCATCACCACTTCCTGGCTTGGATCGGACTATTTTGATTTTTAATGAAAAATCATCCATCTTCCTTTTTCTTCAGTGAAAGAACCGCCATGGAAATGTCTTACCATAGCAGAGACACCTCAGCTTGTATCTCAGATCTACCTACTCCTAGCACAAGGAATCTTTCCCTCACCACCCTGAACATACCTGCAAACTAGCAGAAAAGACTAAAAGTAACTTCTTTTGGGATGTGGACACTTTAGGAATCGCACCATATAGAATGCAGATCACTTCATTGTCCAGGCTAGCCTTATGGGGGAGAACATCACTTTGAATCAACTTCACAGTGATTTTCTGCAAAAAGAAATAACTCACATCATAAAATTAACTCACTTACATGATCATCAACTTTGGGCAATTTTCTGACAGTTTTCAGAAGTACTGAGGTGAATAGAACACTTTTAATGTAGTCATGTGTCCTGGTCCCAACCAGGACATGATTTATTTTTGCACTAGCCAGGAGGGGTCATGGCTAGGACTTGGAGGTTATTTTATACCCCCTCACAACATTTTTGGGAGATGAGGGAAAGGATATCTCTTCCTGGGAGAAGGGGTCCCTTCCTGATCATGTAGGATGGTGAAGGGAGTGGTCAAGTGTTGTCAGGGGTGAGAACTCATATGTGACTCATTTGTTTCTTTTACACTCTTTTATTAGTATTTTTGCCATTGCTGTTTGGGTTTTTTCCATCTCAATGCCCTTTCCAGTAAATTTTTCTTATTTCAACCTGTGATCCTTAATTTTTGTGACTTTTTCCCCTTTCCATCCTGCTTCAGGGGGACAGGGAGGGCAGAGGGCGTGTGAGTGAGCGGCACATGGAGCATCTCTGTGGGAACACTAAATTGGGGAGTACCATTCCTAAACCACAAGAACATCCTAGGAAAATACCCAGCATCAAGGACCAGGGATTCATTACCTTTGCGTACTGCATGCAGCATATTGGGGTATTGAAGACAAAAGAGACATTTGAATTCTAGCATATTTATTGTTATTTATATTTCTTTTTTCAGTGTGGCAACACAAGTGTTCATGTAAGACTGTAGAGGCAGTTATATTCATGGAACTTTAGCTTCTAGTTTAGATTAGAGTTCTTTTTATCCTGATCTGTCCTTTTATATAACCTGGTGTGAAAATTGCTGAAGTCTGGGGCTTTGGGTTTTGCTCACACATATGAGCTGTGACACCTGGACTCATCTAGTGACAATAATAATAATAATAATAATAATAATAATAATAATAATAATAATAATAGTATAATAATAATCATAATAGTAATAATAATAGATTTTAGCTTTGTTTGGGGTAGAATTGGTTTCAGGGAACGAGATGAGATGTATCAATTTAAGTCAGAAACACCAAAATTACTTTAAGTCATCAAAAAATTACTTCAGATCTATACATTATCATTACCTCAGAGCAAGAGATTTTCCTTCCTTTACCTTCAATAAAACCAACTCTTTTTCTCTATTCTTCAGATAGTTCAATTTATGTACGGAATATTGTGCTGATTTTGGCTGAATTTTAGAGTTAGAGTTAATTTTCTTCCAGTGGCAGGTATGGGGCTGTGTTTTGGATTTGTGCCGAACACACAGTTGACAATATAGAGTTGTTTTTGTTACTGCTGAGCAGGGCTTACACAGTGCCAAAGCCTTTTCTTTTTTTAGTACTGCCACACTGGTGAGGAGGCTGGAAGTGTATGGGAAGTTGAAAGCAGACACAGCTGGGACATCTGACCCCAACTGACCAATATTCCATACCATATGACATCATGTTCAGTACATAAAGTGGGGGGAAGAAGGAGGAAGGGGAGGGCATTTGGACCTGTGGCATTTCTCTTCCCAAATTCTAGATTTTATTTCTTTTTCAAGCTTTCCTGGAGACTTATTATGTCTTCCATAAAGTTTTCACTTTTGGTGATAGAGGAGAGTGAAGATACTATCCAGATTGTTGGGTTATCTTCTTTTCTTTGGAAATACTGGTAGAAAAGGAAAATGTGATGGCTTATATTTGTGCTGAACAAATTCTTTGCCTTCTGCCATAAAGAGTTCACTGAGACAGGACTAAGGTAAGGGCTTTACAGTTGAAAGCATCATTGGTAAGTGAATATAATTTTAAGTTCTGTAGCAATCATCACACGTCAATAAACTGCACAGCATTTGTGGATTCAGTGTAGCTGAGATTTTCTTGATTCACTTCTTTGCTGTCTTGGCCCTTTTCATTCACTCTGAAAGCTATTCATTTTTTCAGAGGCAAAAATTAATTCCCCCTTACCTGCACTGAAAATTACTGATTTTTTTGTTTAATGCATTTTTTAGAGATGTTTCTGTAGGCCCTTACTATGACCTTGGATGTTGTCTAGCATATCTGTCAATCTTTCAGATGAACAACAAACTAAAGGGTTTTGATTGATGCAATGAAGTTTTCTTCTCTAATCAATGCAAAGAAGATTTCTTCATCTCTTTGATTCACTTCCTATGAACAGAATGGATTATTTTTTTTTTAAATGGGAAAGTATGAAATCCAGCCTCAGGAAAAAGCTACTTGGGCTATTCTGCCTTTTAGAACAAGAATGGAATAATCTGAGAGCAGGCTCAACACTTACTTGACTGTCCTGTATTGGATGATGGGGGATGGATTACAGGGGAGTAGGTGTCAGGATCATTTGATTTTCATGTGCCCTTAGAGTTCAATGGCATCTTCGTCTGCTTATCTGGGAGAAAAGCTGGAACCAAAGACTTTTAAATAAATAGCTGCCCCAATATATCATAAAACACATATAATGTGCATTATTCACAAAGAAATCATTCTGCAGAATTAAAACACTGAAAGCAAAGTCCAGGAACCTTACTCTGTAGTAGAACTGAATACAGAAAATACTGAAAATGCTTTTTTATATGGAGTAATGACAATTTACACAAAGGCAAAATTATACCATCAAGTTTTTAGCATATACTTTGGTGGGAATCAAAGAAGTGTGTTTCTCAGAAAATGGATGGCAAACTGTTTCATGGGGAAGTGTTCCAGGGACTGGTCTGGCAGAGAAACAGGCATCTCCCCAGGCTTGATAGTGAAATTTATATGGCACTTTCTGCTCCTTGCCCCCGCTTCCACCCACCCTGCACCTGTAGTCTTTGCCAAAGGATGTAACTTGCTCTCTTCTTTAGCTGTTGCACTTGCCTTTATGATCTGAGAACACTCTCCCAGCCTGGAGCAGGTGTGAAAACTTAGAACAGCAGCTGTGGGATTTTATGCTTCAAAAGGAATTGGCATTGGTGCAATGATCATGTTTCGCACTCACTTGTCCTTTTAAAACCACCTAGCCTTTTTATCTAACTGAAACCATGTAATCCTTGGGAACTGTAAACACCTTGAAGATGATTTTCTGTTCAGCATCCTCACCTAGGTCCATTTACTTCTCTACTTATCATCATGTTTGTTCTTTAAGCCTTTTCCTCAACATCTTGTATAGGTGTTGATTATCATCTTCCACTCTGTCTTCAACCAGGCCTTTTGAATGAATGTTGCCTACTTTCCCTTGGTGTCCAGAGTATTTATGAAGTATTTTAGAAGTCCAGCAGAGAAAAGCAATGAGACACTCCAAGTTAAATGACAAAAGGATCATGCCAAACTTGTTTTGAATACAGCCCAATGCACAAAATGCAAAAGGATTAGTTCAGGTGCCAACAGCTCAGACTGTGGTGTTTTGTGTGGGTTGGCTTTCGGACCGTGTGCTACTGTTAGACAAGTATTGTAACAAATTCGGAAACCATTTTCTGCCAGAACAGTGTGAAGTCTAAAGACATGCATTGACTTCTTCAGACATAAGATTTCTTTTTGATATGTCTTTCCATGGTTCTGCGTGTGTATGAAAGAGAGGGTGGATGAGCAGGTGCTCCATAACTTTAATGTCAGGGTTTGGGGAGAATATATGTGCTACATATGGTGGGGCTGGAGAGTGTAAATAAAGGAGATGGGAGAAAAAAAGGTAAGAAGTGTAGTGGATTCAGAGCACAAGGCTGGGAACTCAAAATGATACAAGAGAGAGTGACTAAAATGGAATCAGTAAGTAATAGAACAATACATATCACTGTGTTTGTTGTTCCTACACAGAGTATGTCTATGTGAGACATACCTGGCACAAAATCACACAGAAAGGGTGCTTAAAGCTCCTTGCACCATTCCAGGAGCAAGATGTACCAAACAACAGACATAGGCAGTGTCCCAGCTGTGGCTGTCACATCACTGTCAGGGTGCACACACTGCCCTTGCGGGGGAAGTAGCTGGGGGTCAAGGAATGGTGTTGCAGAACCTTACACCTGATGTTCTTGTATTGTCTAAGGATGGCTAGTGAGACATGGAGCAAAATACAAACAATTTTTATGCAGGAAGAATAAATTGCTCTATGTGCCTCTTCCCCAGCTTTCTCCCCACTGGCACCCAGGGGAACTCAGGACTGCAGCATGTGGCTGTGGAGCTGCATTGTGGGGCAGTGCTCAAGACACCTCCTGGGAAGAGGAAGAGAGCCTGATGGCCATCAGATGATCTTTGATGGAGCTGGTGCTTTAAATGAGTTTATTCATAGTTAAACATTTCACATGAATTACTCAAGAGAACTTGTTTGTTAGAGGCAGGTGGTGACTAATCATCTCTTAGCCCACCTTTACCACATTCAAGAGTTGTCAGAAAGCTGACAAGCAGAAAAACCTCTTAGTAACTCGTCATTAAACAAGCTGACATGGGAGGCACCGACCCCCGCTGCAGTTGGATTAAAATGGGAAAAATAGGACTTCCAGGTTCCTTTTCCTTGTCCTTGGAGCTTCATTACTTAGGTAATGGCAAAAATATGTTCCTCACATGGTGAAACTAATACATATCTAATTCTCCTTCCCCACTCAGAATTAATCATAACTTCCAAATTCAGATTTTCTTTTTAACTCTTGCTTTGCTGTTGCATCCGAGATTAGATATTTAGAGAATCTTCCTTCAAGATCCCATGAAGTGCCTCATGTACTGCCTGCCAGCAGAACAAATAAGCCACACTTCAGTGTTACATGTCAAAATTGCAAGCAGAAAGAAATGGCTAAGTGTTTGCGTGTTCTCCAGCCTGGAGCAGATGTCGGGGTGCCCCATATTCCATAGCTTCCACGCTGTCAGTAGAGAAGCTCTGAGCTGGCTGGGATAAAACTGAGGAGTGACACAGCCATTTTTTTTGTCCTCAAGCTGAGGAGAGGCCAAAAGGCAGAATAAAGCTGCTTTTATATCCTTTCTGCTGAGATAGGGATGACAGTAGCTTGGGTGAGCAGAGAGAACTAGCTTAAAATGTAGCAGATGCTGCTTTTAAGCCTTAAAAAAAAAAAAAAAGGAAAACTAGTTGTGCAATGAGGAAAATATACTGCAGCTGGAACAGAGAACACTGCAGGGATGAAAGGAAGCTAGGTATCCTTTGAGATGGCAGATGTACTACCAAATATTTATTTCTTTTAAATATTTTCTTAAGTCTTTAAAGTAAGGTAGTAGCTTCTATTGTTTCCTTTGGCAGCTTATTCAAGCCATGAGCTTTTCTGTGTAATGAAATTCCACCTACAGTAAATCTTCTGAGTGCCTGGCTGTTTCTGAGGTTTAACTCTTCCAAGTTTAGTTCTCTGCTTATCTGCTTGCCCTGTACTAAGTTAATTCCAATATACTGCAAGATTGACATCAACACTCTCGGCCCAGAAGTCCTGGGCTGTAAACAGGATGAACTAAGTGACCCACTTTCTATGATTCTCTTATTTATCCACTTGGTTTAATCACTGAAAATCTGTCTTTATTTCTGCCTAAGAAGTCATTATTTTGACCTGGAGAAACACCCCTTGTACATTCAGTGTGTTTGTCACAGCTTAAATCTGTGCAGTTTGAGCCCTGGATGATCCCAGTCCCACCTGCTGGCCTGCTGGCCTGGTCAGTGGTCTTCAGGCTGGGTTGGACTGGCTGTGGGTCTGTGTGAAGGGACTAGAAAACACGTCTGAGGGAGTTGGGGTTTTTTTAATTTCTAGAAGAGGAGGCTCAGGGGGGCCCTCATCACTCTCTGTGACTCCCTGGAAGAAGATTGTAGCCAGGTTGGGGCTGGTCTCTCCTGCCGTGTCTGCAGTGAAAGGACTGGAGGAAATGACCTTAAACTGAGGCAGGGGAGGTTCAGATTAGATATTAGACAATTTTTTTCACTGTTGAGGTGGTTAAACGCTGGAAATGTTGCCCAGGGAGGTGGTGGAGTCACCATCCCTGGAAGTGTTTAAGAAGCGTCTGGATCTGTCAATGGATGATCTGGTTCAGTGGTTTAGGGGCTACAGTAGCAGAGCTGGGTGGATGTTTGGACTTGGTCTTAAACTTTTCTTCCAACCCTGATGATTCTATGATTCATTCAGTGAGATGCTAAGAAATCCTACATCACTGTGGTGCCTGGATACATGGGAAACATCTAACATAACTAGGAAAAAAAGACAGAGGCTGTTGTCCTTTCCAGGGTGACTTCTCTGATACCCTAGTTATCAGAGACCAGCTGAACCTTGGTGACTTACTCTGCAGGTCAGCCACCATTTCTGAGCAGTTCTGCCTCATTTCATGTTGACCATATGCTTGAAGCCATAGCTGCAGTAACAGCAAACTGAGCTCTAGCTCTTCCTCCTAACAGCAGTCAGTGATCCAATGTCCATGCTGAAGTGAGAAGTGGGAAACAAACAGAAGCTTAAGGAGAACATTTGATCATATATGGAAAGCATTTTTTTAAGACATAATGTTTCAATCTATTCATTCTTAACTTGCTCTTCTCCAGCAGGAACTGTTGAGCTTATTTTAACCAACATCCCTCTTTGATTCATCCAAACTGTTCTTTGGAATTCCTCTACTCTGTTGCCATTGACTGAAACATTAAAAAGCAAGCTATTCTGAGGGAACAAAAAGGTATGTGTGGATTCTGGCACCAAAGCTTTGGTCTGTATCCGTAGATAGTGGAAGACACTTACTTCACTGGGAGTTAGATGCTTAAATGCCTTTCAGAATCAGAGCTTTATTGGGGAATTATGTAAGCTTACTTCTTTCCCCCCCCCCCCCCTTCTCCTTTCCTTTTACAATCCATTTAATTCAGATGGTAAATATGTTGTGAAAAGAAGCAACCTTGTCATTTAAAGATTCTGACTGCTCAATATATGAACAATTGCCATAAATAAAGGATTTGTCCAGGTCACTGCCTATGGTACTGGTTTGCCAACTGGCTGAAAAGAGGGGGCTAGAAATGAGAGAGAAGAAGCTGTGTGTATAATGTGTCTTTCCTACAAAAGAATAAGAAACACACAGAAACTCATTTATATTGACAGAATCTGAATATTGGCTTATTTTATGTGTAGAACTTTTCCTTCTGTGTGATATTCTAGTTTTTCCCTTAGGAGCTGTGAACATTACATAACCATTGAATGACATTCTACGCACTGTGTTAAATTTCCTAAACCTGCAAGGAGGAATGTGTCACCAGTCAGAGACATGTCACTTTGGCTGACTGCTGAGTCCTTTGAAATAGACTCTACTGCCCTTTGTGCACATTCACGGTGAAATGGTTTAACAGGATGAACTGATCTGTTTCAGTACATATAGCTTCTTGGGTAAATGAAAAACATTTGTTCTCTCCACTAGATTTATTGAGCTGCAAACAAACTATGGCTATTCAAATGAGCTCTGAGTTATACGTGCCTGGGAGGATCTAGCACTGTGTATCCAGGTACCAAATCCGTCATAGCTGCATTAGTTAAGGGAGGATATGGGTCTGCCTCACTGTAGAGCTGCCCAATATGTTTGGTTTGTGCCCAGTATCTTGGTTTGCATGATTATACAAGTGTCTGTGCTAGAGCAATGCATCCTCAGTAAATATGATTATTCTACTGCTTTTTCCCTTTTACTCTCTGAATTTAAATTACTGCTTCTGTTGTGGTACTGAACAACTAATGCTCTGTAGTGAATCTCACAGGTCATTATCAATTGTAAAATTCTTTTTCTATTGTACAGGCAGAAAAATGAAACACTGAAGCGGGTGACTGAGTTTCAGACTTTGGGTCTGTGTTTGTATGTCGCCATCCTGTTCTTGGCTTAATTTAATCACTGACTTGAAGCCGTGGGTGATAACATACTTTTTTGCATGGAAACTGAAAAAGAAGTTTTGGAACTTTATTCACAGAAAACTGCTCTGAGTTTGGGAGATGGATGAGTTTCCCTTGGGTATCACTGTCGCCGTAAACTGGTAGTGACATACAGAGATTGTCATCCAAAAATACATGTGGTCTTGAAATAAGATATGTGACCCATCAGTGGAGGTGATTAAACCTTTGGGTGGTTTAGCAAGGCAGTTGATTATTTTTTCTTCTATATTAGAGAAGAAATATATCTATTTATATTATATTATTATATTATAATGGTCTTTAAAATAGGTTTTAAAGCTTTTTAGTTTTTTTTTGTGTGTGGTTTTTTTTTTTGTTGGTTTTTTTTTTTTTTTTTTTTTTTTTTTTTTTTTTTAATTCAGGAAGACATCTCTGTCCAGCAATTGGAAAACCTCTTACAACCTGGGTATGCCACAGTCAGATGATCACTGTAACATGGGCTGTCATTTCTAATATGAGAAAAATCCCAGAAAATTAACCTTGTGCAATTCAATTGCAGTATTGATTGTCCCTGAAATCCATAACCCATTAAGTATATGGGTTATATACTTTCTCTGGACTTAGAGATTGTTAGTAACTAAAACTGAGGAAGCTCAGCATATATATGTGTACATTTATATCCATATTTGTTTATAGAACATTATAAACAGGAGCTAATCTCATTTGCTCATATTATATGAAGAAGTACTGAAATATCAGACACACTGTTATGGCTTAAGCCCAGCTGTCAAATAAGAGCCACACAGCCTCAGCTCCCCCCTCTCCCCCCCACCCCAATGGAATGGGGTGGAGAATCAGAAGTAAAACTTGTAGGCTGAGATAGGAAAAATTTAATAATTGAAAACAAAGTAAAAAAGAAAACAGTATAGGAAAGGAAACTGCTCACCATCCACTGACCGATGCCATGTCCCATTCCAAAACCCAGATCAGATCCTCTTCCAGGTAATTCCCCCAGTTTGTGTATTGGGCATGACATTCTGTGATGTGGAATATCCCTTTGGCTAGTTTGTCCTGGCTATGGCCTCTCTCAATTTTTTGATTTTTTGCACCTCCTCAGTGTCATGAGCATGAGATATAAAAAAAAATATTCCTTGACTTAGGATAAACACAACTTAGCCAAAACCAAAATATCAGCTTGTTATCAACCTAATTCTTATTCTAAATCCAAAACACAGCACAGTACCATATACTATGAGAAGGAGTTAAATCTATTCCAGCTGAAACCAGGACACACAGAGATCTTCATAATTAGTATTTGTCTGGAAAATTTTAAAAGCAGATGTGTAAAAGTGCAAAATGCATAAATCATCTCTGACAAATCCAAAGAAAGGCTGCAAATTTTTTTAGAAATACTTTATAAGCTCAAAGGTCACATAAAGGTTAAGTTAAGCCAATTAATGTAAGTGCTTTGTTTTTAAATTGAATTGAAGCTTTGTTCATAAATCAATGTGACAGAAAAAAAAATCTCTAATCTGATAAAAATGGTAGCTAGAAGTAATATATACATGATCTTTAATGCAATACAAACTGAAGAAGAAAAATTTTGGCTAACAGTATCTTTTCTGTCCTGAATCAGTGAATCAATAAGCGCTATAAAGCATGGGAAGTGTAAACCACTTTTTAAACTATATGGATCAGGTTATGTTTCAATAAACTGTTTCATTAATTCTCCCTCCTACAGCCCTGTTGGTTTTATTTTCCAGACGCATTCCCTTAGTAATTCTTTTGGTCTGTATTTACAGCATCTTGCTCAGTGAGAAAGTCCCTGGCTGTATTCCTACCAGAAAATGTGGTAAGTTTTATTACATAGCAGAGGGTTTGAATTTGCAGTGAATATAAATAAAAATATAAATATAAATAATATAAATTTTATATAGAAATGTGTGTGTGTGTGTGTGTGTGTGTGTGTGTGCGTGTGTGTGTGTTTTACTCCCTCCTCTGAACAGGAAAGATGCTGTAATCACTGACTCAACCAATATTGATTATTACCATATTAACTTTGCTGTTGTTATACATTATATAGACTAAACTGAGTTCTGTGAATCTTATCATTGTACCACAATCACCAGAAAATTTTGAGATGGATGGAAGTGGAAGCACATTGAGCCATCTGCCTTTGAAGCTGACATTTTTTGTACTTAATATTTCTTATTTCCTGTAGAACTGAAGTACTTGTAACTTAAAAAATTCTTTCAAAAATCAGCAAGAAATTTCTGCATTCTTTTCTGCCCAGAATTTGCAATTATACCATAGCCTCCTCAATCCCAAACTGCTCCTTTCGAAAGAAGTGTAAAAATACCAAAAGCACAATAGCTGAAGTATTTAACATCTCTCTGGACTACAGCATCCATTTCCCTGAATCACACACAGATGGTTCAATGAAAAAGAAAGTCCATGTTTATTCTGGCAGGAATCCTGGTCACTGTCAAGGAAACACTACCTTCAAAAGAAGAAAGATGTTTTAGATGAAAACTCCCAAAAGACTGACTCTTAGTTTTGACATCACTATAGATTCAGAAATGAAATAATTAAAAAACTAGCTCAGGTACCTTACAGACTCACACTGTAATGCCAGATATTTTTAGTACTCCATACGGATCCTTGCCTCGTGCTGAGTTGTGCTGCATCTTTGTGTTCAGAGACAAGAGCAGTGCATCCTGTACAAGGAAAGGGCACATGATTTCATAAGAAGATGCAGAGTACAGTGACAGAGGGTGAAGTGCAGACTTTGTTCACCCCATTCTTTGTTTCTACAGGCTTTGCAGGAACTCACTGAACTCACATGGTTAATACCCTGCAGGGCATTATAAAGCAGCTCAGGAGAAACGTTTCTTATAAATAAACAGCCAAGTATTTTTTTCATCACAGTCACAGACACAAAAAAGGATATCACACAAAGATTTTTTTAAAAAAATTAATGGCTATAGATGATAGGTTATAGAGAGGCTGGACAGAAAGAAAGGAGATCAGCAGGATACCTGGATGTCAGCATTATGACGTCCAAAGGCCCATCTGGTATCTATGCAGTGGAGTGAAAGGAGATGTCTGGTAATCAGGGTTTTGAGGTATATTCAGAAAGTGGAAAGGAGATTCTAAGTAGGGATAAGGAACACAGAAGAATCACTTATGGAAGGAGGAGGAGGGGAAGGGGTGGGTGGCCAGAGACTTCTCTATCAGGAAATGGTTTAGCAGAGCAGTCTTTATGAGGCAGAGCTTCTTTGCTGTCAGTGGAGGAAAAGCAGCAAAAACCCCAGCCTTATTCTTACAGTTGTTTTTTCTATTTCATCTGCTCAAGTCTTCAATACTGAAAATGAGTTCACTCACTTGCATTAATTACAGAAAAAGTACAGAAACAAACTTTTATATATTTCTGATGTGTTTGACATGAATGTTTCTTCCTCCAGTTTTTCATTTTAGAGTAGACTCAGAAGTGGTAGAAATCTCAGTAAAGGGTTGTCTTTGTGAAATTTCCAATGTCTTTTTCTCTTTTTCAAGAAATGAAACATGCAGGAAAATTGGATAATCTTCTAGCTGTTTGGATGGTTGCTTGAAGCAAATCCAGTCTCCAAACCTTTCAAGACTTCTTTGCTGCAAATGCATATTGACAAACAGACAGCCAAATGCCACTGAAATAGGCTCTGGTAATGCATGTAATTGAATTATAATACCAGAAGAGTGCTGAAAAAGAGGGCCAAAATAATTAATATAATCTGTCTGAAATTTGTAATCTGTTTTTTAATCAAAATTACTCTACAAGCAAAGCCTATTCCTTCATCCTCGTGTGAACCCCTACTAATATGTTACTCCCACTCTTCCATATTTTTGAACACAAACTTTGTAAGTCGTCAGATTTGTGGACTCAGATTCTTATTTAATCTACTTAGACTTGTCTGGCTAATTGAGTAATGCTCTGGAGATGGACAAATCTCAAATAGAAAAAGGAGGAAAGTTTAATACAGGAGATAACATTAACTTTCTATTAACAAACCATACGCTACGCATAAAACACCCACAGGACATGACAATATGACATTTTGATCCGTCTTTTCACCCTGTCCAATCAAAACATATTTTAAGAGAGACCAGCAAAGAAAATGGAGAACTTCAAATCCCAGCATGTGAAAGCACATTCACCTTAGCAATGGAGGACTTCCTTAATGCCTTATTCCTACCAAACCATCCTCTGCCAAACCAACAATGTCACGTGGTTGGGAAGCATTGCTTCCTGAATTCCAAAATAAATTATTCTTTGCTTTGAGAGAAAAATACGGGATTTAATCTGACAATGAGTATTGGCAAAAGAGGGGGTTATTTTGCTCTTCTGTGGTCGGACCTGTGTGTTTAGTTGACTCTCTATGAGTGAACATCCCAGTTAGTGTTAACTGGTTTCAGGATACTGTTTTCACTTTGTACGATCAGAATCTGCCTGCTATAATATGGGAGGAAATGGAAGAGACTGAGATATATTTTCTCTATATCCTTGGAATAAACTGGTTTCTTTGGTTTCCTGGGGACATTTTTTGTAAATGTATCCTTCTTATGAGTATTTCTAGAGAAGTGTAAAATCAGTTAGGTGATATGAATTCCTCAAAATTACACTGAAGACAAGTCCACAAGACCAGATTACCAACCCTTTGTACTGAACTCTCTTTCAGGAGGGGGATGGATGAGGATGATTTGATAAGTGGTAGTTATCAGTCCAATGAAACTAACTTCCAAAATATCACAAGGTTTCTGTGCTTGAGATAAGACAAGATTCTTTAAATGAAATGAAAGAACTCTAAAATTACACACTGAAAAATCAATATATTGTTTCGGTTTGCTTGAAAAAACATCTTGCAAGAGGGTCTTCATTTTTCAAGTCCCACAGCCACAGCTGAAACACGTAAACTGAAAAGAAGTGCTATAAAGTTATAATTCTTCATAGAAATCATAACTTTCTTATGCTATTATTGCTGGTCCTTAGCAAAACCAAAGCAAAACCAAAGCAGTCATTTTTCATTCATTTATAATTCAGCCAATTCAGGATCAATTCAGGCTTTGTTTGTCTGTATCCTGTGATGTAATTCCAGCTAATGAAGCTGCAAAGTATAAAATCTGGCTTCAGCCAGCAAGACCATTACAATGCTCTTCCTTCTGTTCTGACCTTTAAGTGAGAGTCTAGGGCAGTGAGAGCTGCCTGTTAATAGCACTTGTGGCAACATGTCGAGGCAGGCACGGATGATGGCTCAGTTACTGTGAATCATCTAGATAACATTATCTAAGCAAAAAATTTATTTCAAATGAGAAAACTTCATTAGAAACAGTAAGACTGCCATGCCAAGCATGCAAATTTTAGAAAATGGTAGAGCTAAGATGAACCATTCGGCTTCAATTCAAGTCCCCTAATATCTGACATATTATAGTTGCTTTAGAAGGTTGTCAGAAGTTCATATACGATTTTTCCATTGATGTGTTTTGCAACGGAAGTCTAGTAAATATTGTAAGATTGTTCTCCCTCTGCTAAAGTGTGTGCAAAGCTCATGAAGACACAATCTTAATGTCAGAATACACATTTCCTGGTAGATTTCTACTACATCTGCTTAAGAAAATTAGTGCCTCAGAAAGACTGGTCAATCTCTCTCTTGCCATACATGCACACAGTCAGACATTCAGCCATATAAGAGCATTTGTAAGATTTGTAAGATGTGTGCTGTGATCACCACATCTTTATAAGGCCTGTGGAAGGCAGAGGCACCTCCTTGAGGAGTTCCCATGGCATTCTCCTAGCCACAGAAATTGGGACACCCTGGGGGAAGTAGCCCATTCACTTTGTCCAGCTTTGCAGTGCAACATGGTCTGTCCCTGTCAGGCTGCCTCTCATGCAGTGCAGTTGGTTCTTGAGAGCTGATGTCATGACCTAATCTGGGCCGGATTCTGGGGGCTGTCTGATGTCTTCTCTATGTGCATGGTGTTACAGCAAGAAGGTGCTCAAAAATTCTAGACTGCACATATGTTTGAGCACACGATTTACTAGGAAAAGAAAAGGATGAAACAAACAAATATGCCTCCCAAGTGTGATCGAAGCATCAAACATTCCTTGGGGCAACTACGGGAATAAAAAAGGTGGAAATTGATTCCTCACCATTGCAAATAGAGAAATCAAGGCCTGGAATGAAGAAATCTGCCAAAAATGATACAGAAACCTAAGGCCAAATGGGAATTAGGAGTTTTCATCTCTTATTTCTGTTTATTCTTCTCAAACAAGTTTCTTGTCATTATTCACATACTGTCCTTTATTTTTCAGCACCTGTACTCAGCCTTGACAGAGAGCTTGACAGAGGCACTTTGCAGTTGGCTGGAATCAGTCAGGCACAAATAACTGCCTTGTGAACATGCGGCATTTTCTTGCTTCATTCAGTTCAGCACTGTAAATCAGAGCATCTGCACAGTGATCAGTTGTGTGTGTTGTTGTGGGCCAGGTCAAAATTCTGCATTGCCAATTTGGTTTTCTGCAGCTCTGTTTGCTAGTGCACTTTTTCAACTGGCTATGCAAAGATGTTAAAACCTACTTTAGCAAGCAATAATGCAGGATGTGCTTTCAAAAAAATGAAAGAATTTTTACATGCAAATATTTTCCCTGGGCATAAAAAAGAAGGATCAAACATCTCAGATCAACCCAAAAATGCAAACTTCAGCAGTAATCCAAACATCACTTCCAAGAGAAAATCACAATTACTTTGAAGTGAAGGTTATAACTTTGGTTGCATTTGATAGACAGAATTCTACCACTAGTATCTACATTTATGCAAGGAATTTATTGGGAAGCTTGCCTGGAGTAGGGAAAAGAGAACAGGAAATTGTGGCAGGTGAACATGAGAAATTTCTTGAGAACAGTTTTTGTTCCAGCTCAAAACACATTACTTGGTGCAGTGACTGTTCAAGACCCACTTCAACTACCCATTGCATAAATTCTCATCATGTTGAGTTATTTAATTATTTAGGCTGTCAGTCTAACTTAATACAGATGAAGCAGTAGAAAATGCATTTTCTTTTTTCTGACTCAACACTCCACATTTACATCTGCTGGAAGAACCAAAGAATCACCTGTTACTAAGATTTCACTTGTTTTTGACAGATATTAGGACTCAGCTGTATTTTCTAATCATCCCTGGGTCTGCATTATGTTTTCTCAAGGAAATATCTACTTTCTTCTGGTGTTGTTTTTCGTTTTTACAATGCTCAGTGAGACATAGCAATCAATAATCTCATGGAAATTGCTCAGGACATTAAAATGCTAAATAATTTTTCATACACATTCCCCTCCTGGAACAATCATCTTAAACCACAAAATTATCTCCGTGAAGCACCATGCCAGTAGGCTCAGATGGCTTCTCCTAGCATTTGCATTTTTTAAAATCTGCAGTAACTCCAGGGAAATCAGAAGAGGCACTTTGTAGTGAGTGGGATTTTACACGGTGAAGTTACCCAGGAAGTTCTGGTATCCGGAGATACTCTTTGGTAGAGTACACCCAGAGGGGTTCAGCCAGGGGAAGCTCCCACCATCCGGGTTTTCCATTGGCAGTGGAAAGTTTTTTTTTGGAAACCTGTGCTCAGTTTTCTTTGCATTTCCTTCCAGTGAGCCAGCTCACTCAGAAAGTTGTTTGGAGGGAAATTGCAGTGGCACGTGGTTGTTAAATACTATTTTATCACCTTTATGTTTCCCATATGGCTTCTATGACATCATTTGATTCTGCTATTGCTGGCTAACCATTAATTTTCATATCACTCCTTACTAGTCTCTTAATTTCTGGGAGGAAAAGAGAGACATGGGGATCCATTATCTTGGAAGCCTTAGATTTCCTAAAGAATTTTCAAAACAGTTCCTTCAAATAGGCATTGATGTCTTGACAGCAGTAATCACTTAAAAAACACCCCAAACAAGCCAAGACTACCCCAAAACCACTGAATCACACACTTTGTTACTTACCAAATCAATTTTCCTCAAACCACCGATGAGAGATCACATGGCACATTGTGATGTACGAGACCAAATACATGGACAGGTAAAGATGTAATGTCATATTTTCTAAGTTTGAAGAGATGGATCAAATGAGTTTTTCTTGGTCTTAAGACTTGGTCCTTTTCATTCATTCTGCTAAAACTTTATTCCTCTAGGGAGAAATTTCCTCTAGAAAACTTTCTCTTGTGGATCATCATTATTTTAAGCAGTTGGTCAAAAGGAAAGGTTTGTTTTTTCCAAATGTAGCTTTTCCAGCTAATGGGAAACTCTGTGGGCTTGCAAGTACCTATCTCTGGGGCACAGTGCCTGGGGCCCAGCATTAGTGGTTATCCTAGTGCCACAGGCCCTGGAAATTCTTTCTTTTCCCACCAGGTCCAGCTGTGGGGTACCTGCATAATATGATGACTTTCATTACTGCCTTCCTAGAAGGAGATCTTTGGAAGTGAGATCAAATAGATGCTCTGTGCACAAACACACAAGTGGCTTTTGGTTCTGGTAAATTGATCCATATAGTAAAGTGACCATTAAAACTGATAATACCTAAAATAACTCCAAACAAATAAAAACCAATTTACATTATGTATGAGCCTGGAAACCAGAAAAGGTCCAAGACTTTATTATTTGGCAACTTTCCATCTAATTTTTCAATCTGTCTACAACCTTTTTAGCAGAGTGGGCATTTTCTTTTCTTTTAACATACTTATGTAGCCATAACCCCGAACCTGTCCAAAATTGTAATGTCAATGTCCAAAACGGGATATACATCTGTTCAAGAACTTGGAAGAAAATTACTTACAACTTTCTCTCCATTTTTGCAGTCAGATATTTGACTCCAGTACTGACAGTGAAATTCTGTATTGTTTATTCTTTTAATATTGATTAAAGTATTTCTAGCAGTTCAAAATTTTCAAGTGAAAAGAATTATAGGAAGTTAATATGATGTGAAAATATGATACAAAAGCAAATATTTATTAATAGCATTTTCCTATTTTAATATCCAAAAAATCCCAGCTGAGTCAAATTATTGTAGGCTTTGAAATCCTCAGTATGTTATTTTTCAGTTGAAAGAAATCTTAGCTCTGAGGACCTCTATGACATTCCCAAAAGCTGATCCAATCTCCTATGCAGTTAGTGGAAGAACATGAAATGCCTTCACCAACTCTGGATCAGCTTCCATAAACTTTTACTTGGACAAAAATATTGAATAATAAATTCCTCTCTTGTACTTGAACCCTTTATGTCAGTAGGACATTTCAGAATAAACCTTTATTTCTTTCCAACAGTTTGAAATCCATCATGGCTTATACTATAAAGCAACACCTATGTTAATTGAAATAAGCAGAAGCTCAAATGATTAACCAGAAAATTACTCATCTTCCTTGACCTCAGTTTAAGGATTATGTAATTTTAAGGATATTATCTTTAAATTATCCTTGTTTGAAGATTGCTTTTGAGGATGACTTTGGTGTAGATTTTTTACTGCATACTAGACCTATTGAATCAGCCATATTCCATGGCAAATATAATTTCTAGAAACAACCCTGTCGCCCTGATTCTTTAGCATTCTGATGATGTTTACATAGTTCTAGTGGAGTCTCTCACCAATGTAACATAAACAAGTAGATTGTTGTCATACCAGTCTGTGATGGACTGGTGAACTGACCACTGGAGTCAGAAAGGTTTTCCTCTCATCTACCAATCCTTGATCAATCTCCAAATCCTATTTAAACCCCAAATCATACTAAACTTTCTTTTTCTCTGCTCACCTCTGAACCTGAATGAGTGTGGTTCTTTTGTGTCCTTACTGGTGACACAACCCCACCCCTTGTTTTTATTATCCAATTAATGTTAACAAATAAGTAGAATATGAAGGACAAAGCAGACAAAACAACACTGTTTGTTAGATAAAATTTAATACACAAGTCACTGGAAGATTTCTCCGTTTAGTCGTGGTACATATGACAGCTAATAATTTAAAAAGCCAATATTCTAAAATAGAAGATTTCTTATCAAAACTGGCATGGAGTCCTATGTCTACTGACTCTTTAGATATTTACATCGAAAAGAATATACTGAGATAAACCAAGTCTAATTATGATATGACATTTTGTGATACTGCGATACCTCACAGTCAACGAAGGTTGTGACTCAGAAACTAATGTTTCTGTGTAACTCAAAGTCTGGCCTTCAGAAATTCCAGAGTTGTGCAATCATATATGGAAATTTAGTTTATGAATGGGGGTACAATTTCCTTTGGTTTAGAATTAGTTTTCAAAGTGTGATGCCAGGAACTGACAAGCCCCCTCTAGCTCTGAGATGTTTTCAACCCAACCTCATTTTAGAACAGAAGTTCCAGGACTATTTACTGAATAAGTAGGTCCTGTAATTTCTTTATCTAAAATACTTCTAACTATTTAAAACATGAAAACCTGCCATTTTTATAAAAGCATCGTCAAATAAAACAAGCTTCAAGTTGTTATTCTTATAAATAATTCTGGCTTCTTCTTATGCATAGATTATTATATAACTTATGGCTGGCTAAAGTGGCCCAGATTCTCCGGGCCTAAATAGCATCCAAACAGTTTAAACTTTGACACATCAGGACTATCTGATTTTAAAGCTTATCCCTTCTAAGGCATTGGATGGGCTCTTTATGTAAATGTCTGCATCTTATCTCTAGAAACTTACCAAAAGTTCTGTTTCTGCTTCACTGGAGAAGAAAAGCTGCTGGCTGTGAGCACTCCAGGTAAAGAGATATCCATGCCCTTCATAGTCTCACATTTTCAACCTCTAACAGCACTGTGCAGGGTCAGTCTCATCTACCCATTTTGCTCTATGCTGCAGTTAAGGACTATTTCTCTCTTTAGCTAAAATCATAGCATTTCTTTCTTACTTTTGTTTTTGTAATGTTTTGTTATGTAATTCCTTTAAGAAGGAAAGAAATTACTCTTCATTACATGTGTGCTAAACCTAGTAATAAAAATTGTGACCCAAAGTTTCTAACAAATACGTATCATTATAATGATTATTAGAGTTGCATAGTTATTATGCATTGCTAGCAATAAGTGGGTTTGTGCCTTTCCAGGAACTTGCTCCTCATGCAAGTCTTTCACCATTTGCTAGTGCACCATGCTTCATGATGTCTAGAACAATGAAGCATACTTCAGTACAATAATAATACTAAATTCTCTTACAGAGCAACCTCACATTAATTTAAAAGAAACTTTAGCCATTTAGGGACTGCAGAGTTAGGCTAACAATATTTAATGAGCTTTGTTCCAAAGTCTATCCTGATACCATCAGCAATTCTGGTTTACAGTTGACAATGCAAATAAATAGAAGGGAAATATTTTCCAGAGCCATTAAAAATAGTAGGTAAGAATAAAAAAATACAGCTGTGGGGAAATAGGGTGATTTTTTATCAAAGTATATTTTATCATATTTTCTCAGCTTTTATGCTACTGCAATGAGCATGAAGTTATATGATTTACTTAAAAATGTCTTTTTGAAAGCTGACTAAACTTAAATTGTACATTGTTTACCAAATATTTTCCTCCTTATAACGCATTGCGTGGGGTTAATTTGCTGCTGTCCATTGCAATGGTGATCATCACAGCTTGTGATTAAATATATATTGTAATTTTAGTTCCTTGAAACATAAGCATTAGATAAGATACTCTGGAATATTGTAAATATTGTATTAAGTGTGTAAAACTACTCTCCAATACCTTGGTGGGCAATTTGAAAAGTGGGGTGGGGAACTGTGTTTCATTTATGAAAGTACAAATAATGTGCAAGAAATTGTCAGTGTGTTCTCATGAGGCAAGTGGCACTGACATTTTTGTGGGGGATGCAGAAGGAATTAATAAAATTTTACAACCCAGTCAGGATATGAGTGCTGGATAAATATAGGCCATGGAAGTGGTGGCATGACATCATTGCTAGTGACATCTTGCGTCATGAAAACAGAAATCTAAATAGGAACAGCAATTTCTCATCTTACTTTCAGATGACATCAAAAGTTCATGGGAAATTTGTTTTCATAAACATGTTCTTCACTGGTGGCAATAGGAAAAACATTTTTTTTGTCTCGAAAAAACAAATCAACTTCTTTTTTTAGCACTGAATATCCTTAAGATTTTTTAATTTGAAAATTCTTCAACATATGCTTTGCATTCTGATGCATCAAAGACTTCAAAATCATTACATCACATCTTTTCATGTTTTCTTTACACTGCTGTCACACAGCCTTCCCTCCCTGCCCCTCAAGAAAGTTTTTCTGGCATCCAACTGCAGTTGAGACCTTGGCTCCAACATCAAGCATGAGGTAAAGCCTTCACTTGGAGTCTTAATGACCATCACAGAGCGTGAAAGATGTTCATGGAACCCTCAGTTTGTAAGTGAAAGCCTGAATATTATTTCAACTCCCTGACAGTCATTCCATTGGAGTGGGTTTCCAGGCACGGCCTGGGGGAATGGAGGTGACAATGGTAGGGCAGTAAGAAGAAAGCATGGACCAGACTGCTGACACCAGCAGCAGAGAACATCTCTGTCCCTCTTCATTCCCTGTCAATCCTCACCTCTCTGTGCTGAAACTAAACCATGGTCATGAGTGGAGCTGCAACCCATGACAATAGCCAGAGATTGAGAGAAGGTAAATGGAGCAAGGGAACAGATTTGAGAAAAAGAAAAAAGGAGGGAGGCAGTGATACATGAACCACTTTGTTAGGTTGGGAGAGCACAGGATCAGATACAGAACCCTCAGACTTCCCAGCCTGGGAAGCCTTCCAAACTTCCCAGCCTTTTCCCTCCCAACAGGAGGACAGCTCACATGGAACCTGAATTCAGATGAAGAAAAATGGTCTTCACTCTGTCCAAGCCAAGAGAACCTTGAAGCACAGCCCCATGTTTCCCACGTGCTTTAACTGCCAGACTGAATTTTCTTGCAGGCAAACCAGCCTAGGGCAGAATCAGCCCTAGGAGGTCTGGGGATCAGGTGTGTGCTGGGAAGCTCAATATGACCAAGGCTTTAGGAGCATTGCATTGCCCAAAGGCAGATATTCAGAGACTGTGGTGGTAACTGGAAAAAGCTAAGGAAATGCAACATGACAGACTAAGCCTTTTTTAGTTGTTTTTTTTTTTTTTTTTTTTTTTTCCCCCCCCTCTATGTGTCTCACCTGTTCTCAGTGCTACCTGCAAATACTTCCTATCTTTTCTCAAAGGAGGCAACTGAAAAAGATTTTTAATGGTGTGGCATTTTCCTGCACAAAAATGGAGGTATCCCTGATTTGTTCTTATCTAAATCTTTTACTTTATATTTTTTATTAACCCTAAATACACTGTAGAAGAATAGAGTAAAGTTTAGGATTCTAAGTCACAAAGCAGGGTTTGGTCCTTCAAATCAGCTAAATGCTGTTATACAGTTTATCCTAATCCTTCCTTTCCCTTCTCCAATGGAGTTTACTTCTCTTTCATGTGCAATGGGTAACAGAAATGGAATAAATATGTCTCCTTCTTATATTTTAAATTTTCTACAAGTTGAGTCCCTCAGCATTTGAAAATTCTTTTCAGGGACGGAATTTTTCATGGAATATGTTGAACAAGTAGTAAACATATCGACAGCTCTGAATTGTGAAGCATCAAAGAGAAAGATTTACTATCAAAGGGCCTACAGCTGTTATTCTTATTGCCATTTTGGAAAAACACTTCTTGTGCTTGTGTTTAAATTGACCAAGCAATTATTTTTAATGCCTTTATTCCTATTCCCCACTCACAAATATTTGCTGGAAACAGGTAGTTTAATTTCACTCAAACAAGCACCAGATTCTTTCAGGGAAAAGATTGGCTCAAGGCAGATACTCAGTTTAGCCAACTTCCTTTCTTTGGAGGGAAAAGAAAAAGATGTCAACACAAACACAGGTCTGTGATTGATGAAATGTTTTAGAGCATGGGGAAATATTTCCAGATTTAATGTTTTGTCCTTTAATGATGGAGAAAATAGGTAGATCCTGAAAACTTATTTAACTGACATTCACTTACTTATTTCCTGGCCTGCTAAAGGCTAAACCTTGGCTGAGGATAAAACAAATAAAGAAATAATATTTCTTCTGTAGAGTTAGAGATATTTCACTTTTAACTTAATTTTCAAAAGGCATTGTTTGCATTGGTATACAGATGGCCTTATAAATACGAAAAAGTGTGTGGGTAATGAGTCCTTGAACATAGAGTGATTGGGGCTCTTTTGACCAGTTAGTCTAGCACAAAAATGACAATTCCTGTGGGCAATGTCAGCTCAGAGATAAGGAACTCAGTGGTGCCAGTGACCAATATCTTGTGTATTTTCTTAGAAAATTAGGAATAATTTTCTAAGAACAGCTGAGCACTTTAACCAGTTGTGACAGATTGTTTTAGCAAATGGGTCTCTCCGGTTAGACTTGTTTCCTTGTGATTAATAAGGTTCATTGGAAAATGATTTTGAACCTTGACAGCTGTCACTCATGTCAGTTCAGATTTGTATAGACAAATTTATAACATTGTCATAGAAGAAACACATTTTCCCTTAGAACTTACAGGTGTACAGAAGGAAAAAAGAAAGGATTTTATGTCATCCCAGTACTGTCCTTTCTCATCTAAACAATCCCGTGAAGTCTTCTTAAGAAGACTTTCCAATTCTTACTAAACTACCTCCTTTTCCAAGTATTTGACTGATTTATTTGATTGTCGCTTAGGAAAATATTAATTTTAGGAGTTTTGTCCATTCAATTTGCTACAAAATTGCAACTGTAAAATTATTGGGGTTTCACCTACCCCTTTGTGTTTAAAACCTCATTCAAAGTGAAATCTTTAGGAAGGATCAAAAATTATTCCTCTACTTTATTTCCTGTCTAGGTTGTGATTTTATCTGAGTTCTCTTTTTAATATTGCAATAATTCTTATGGTACTGTAGATTTCATTTGGGAGAAGAAAAAGAAGAAAAAATGTTTTCTTCGCTCTGCATGTCTAGTGAAAGATCTTGACTTTCATATTTCTCATTTTTGTCTCATTTGTCGGTAAGGTTTAACCTGTAAGGTTTCTTCTGTTTCATGACAGGAAGGAGTGTCATGAGAAGGCACGTAAGGGATGATGCTTTGGTTCATGGCAGCTACAGGAAGGAGGAGGAATGAGGCGGGACCATGTTACCAGGAGCACCTGTGACAAGTAGAGCTCCTAGTTTGTGCTATAACTCTTTGAACACTCTGGGCAAGTGGTCTTTCAGCTGCTGAGTTTGTGCTCCAAATACAGTTTCTTTGGAAATGGGCAAGGTTCAGCTCAAGCCTAAAGATCTCAAAGAGGATGGATTGTCTAAGTCTGAAAGTGCTTGATCTGTGAGATATGACAGGTCACACTCTCCTTCCAGTCAAGCCCTGGATCATTGTATTTGACTTCCAGCTCATTACCTGGAGTGTCTCTGACTAACAAAAGAATAATTTCCTCATAACCCCATGTGGTGCCACTGGGAATTGGATTTCCTGTTCTGTCAGTAACACCTTGCAGCCCTGCCTTAGAAAGGATTGATTTTATCTTTTAGTGTCCCTTGCAATCCAGAGTTGACCCTTTTACAGAAGGATGTTCAAGAGAGGTGTCAGCAAATTGCAAAAATCCTGTCTGTGAGTGTGGTTTCAGTAAACCCCCTTGTTAAATATGGGGCTCTCCCTAAACACTTCTCTTCAGCCAAAGACTTAAATATTCAAATAAATATATTTAATGACTCGATGGTTCTCTTCTTCATTGCTGTGAATTTTCCTTTACATGCCAGAGAGCTAACAGGAGAGCCAAGTGGCTTGAATCATGATAACCATGTTGCCAGTAAAAGGCAAGCTCTATGTTTTGATTGGAAAAGGCACTAAGGAACGTACCAGCTGTGAATTATTTCTTCTTCCCGAGTAAGGGGGTTTTCAGGGCAGTAAAAAGTAAAGGCAAATTATTGTGAACTGGGAATGATAAGGAAGTTGAGGAAAATACTGAAAGGAGCTGAGAAAAGTCCAGAATGATCTCCCCTGTGTTGTTCAGAATTATGCATATTTGTCATCCATAGTCAAGCTACAGACTGCTCTGCACACCTCTGAGGAAGAGGGAGCAGATGAACCTGAATGAGGACAAAGACTCAGGAAAACCTGCATCCATTCTCCTGACATAGCCAATATTAGATTTTCTAAAAAAGAGTGTGCATGTGGGGAAAAGTTGTGAATAACACTCTTAGTAAATTATGGAAAGGCATGGAATCTGGAGCTAGAAAGATCCTGTTAATCCATCTAATTCAGACATATCACTCCAGGAGGGCTCCCTCATGATATTTCCAGTGACTCATCTAGCCTCACTTACATTTGTATCTATGAGGTAATTACTTCCTCTTGCTTTTTAGGAATCAAAATCATGGAAAGTGGGAATCCAGGCTTAACTGCTAAGAAATGGAAATTAATTGCATCAGAATGCATAGTTCAGCTCCAGCAGAAAACTCCTTTTCCCTTTGTAACTTAAAAATGAAGTGTTTTTTCTCCTGCTCCTCGAATGTTCTCATTTTTTAATGTCTCTTACCTTAAATACTCCATAAAACATGCCTAGATCATGTTTTTTTCTGAAAGGCTGTTGCAAGATTCAGCACCCGTTCAGCTGCGAGGCACCTATGGGGCAGCTGCAGTACCAGACCTCGATGGACACTGACTTCATTGACATTACAGAGAATGCTGAGGCTGGAGTGGCAGCGTGTATAGATTACACAGAGATTTTTTGGGATGTAATGCTAAATGGCTGACTCTCTGCCTGGGGTACGTTGTAACCACAAACCAAAAGCAATTAGATTAGAATAGAGAAGGTCATTAAACAATTTTTCTCCTGATGAAGTAACAGCCATGGAGAGAAGGCAGACACAGTGAGGGGCCCAGAAATGAACTGCTGCTGTGCATCCCTTGCAGCCAGCTACTGGATGGGTGATGCTGTCTGTGCATCAAGGCACAGCCTGATGGAAAGGAGGATCCCCGAAAAAGACATGATGACTTTTCCTTTCATTGGTTGGAGAATGCCTTAGACATAAATGATAAGAAAGTCTTTGTCAAAGCAGAAAACCCCACATATTTTTCAGGTCAGGCTACTATGCAAACCATAACAGAATTTCTTGGTGCTATTTCCATTTCAGGCTTTTGGGTGAAGAGGGGCAAACTTTACAGATCACCAGGACTAGATACGGAAGGTGCCATGAATTCTGAAGAATCTCAAACATAACATTACTAAACCATTGCACATGGGAATAATGGATAGTTTAAACCTTCTGCAATACAGTAAGAAACTGGAGCGTGGTATCACAGTATGGGGCAACAGAGGGATAAAATTATAGATGAAATATAATGTAAAGTACTGCACAGAGGGTGTGGGTAGGAAGGGGATACCAGCACTCACTTCCAATATGGATTGTTTGATATTCTTTTTCCCAAAGTACCTGTACAAATCTTCTGTAGGCCATGCAACAGATGGATGAATTGTCAGTCTGAATCAATGGGACATTTTCTTGTGGTTAGAAATTTTAATGGAAAACTTCTGAAGAGATGCAGAATTCATGAAGTCACTTTAAATGTTTTCTGCTTTCTTCATCTCTCTGCACTGATGAATTTTATCTTAAAATGTTTGAACCATGGCTACTGTAATACTGATAGAGGACAGACTTACAGACCCATACATATGAATTGTATCATTCTCACCATGCAATCAAAAAAGCAGAGGAAACTCAGATATGTTGCAAAGGTAATAAGATTTGGAATAGAAGAATATATAAATACTTGAATACTTCTGTTTTATGTAAGATAAAAAAAATCATGGTTTAAAGCTCTTGAGAATTCACTTCCAAACTTGTGAAACAGGCAAAATAATATGTTTTGGACAAGAAACGAATTTTAATAGTGGCATGGCTGAATATAGTATGAAGGATTATATTTTATTTATGCAAATATCAAGTTTTAACCTTTGCTCTTTGTCTTTTTTTTTTTCCGCACAGTACTCTTATATATTCCTCTACAGATGCTGTATTGCAGTTGCATTTATTATATTTCCCTGCTGCTTTAAGAGGTTCTTTTCTGTGCTGCTTGATAAAGATTGAGGTTCTCTGGAGGGCAAGAGTGAAAAACATCATTATCACTGCCTTGTTCAGAGCCTTTCAGTCTCATGTTTTCAATTTGTCATACACCAAGCCCCATCTGGTTGTAGCCTTTATGCACCAAGACCTATGGTGAAAGGAGAAGGGGTGTGGGAGGTCCTGGCCACTCCAGGACCTCAGTCCCCACTCAGGGCTGTCTTCTAGAAAAGTCCAAGCTTTCCCTTTCCCTCTGTCGTAGCCCATGCACAGCATTGGGTGGAAGGGTGACGTCAAAGAGTCATATCTACCCTCAGAGACTGAGAATTTCTAGATTCTCCCCAGACCACCCTCTGCACATGAAAAGCCATGGTACAACAGATACTGCTTACTCTGGCTGGCAGTACCATGAAGTGAGGGTCACCTTCTCTCCTGTTTCATGATTTTTATTTCTCCTCCGTGCTCTTCCCCTAAATACCATCAGTTTTATACTGGAATGTGCTGCACATGTTTGAAAAGTATTATCATAAGCTGAAGGGTTGCCAGCATTTTGCAATCCTTGGGTGGCAGTGAGGGGAACCTGGCCTATTGCTGAAACAGAACCTCTGAAAAGAATAAACCAGAAAATTGTTTCTGTCTGGTGAACTAGAAGAAAAAATCTATGGAAAGAATTCCCCTTCATAAACTGTAAATTGTACTTACAGTCTATTGAGCCGAGATATGCATGTTCTTTCTATTACAGCTCATGAATTCACAACTGGAATTTGCTTTTTATAAAAGAATAAAAGAAGAAGAAGAAGAAGAAAAAAAAAAAGAAACAGATGCAGTGAGCCAGCCCATAAAGCAGTTTTGGACTCTAGATTTATACTATAATTGGAATTTTTAAACTTATGTAGAAACATTACTGTGTTAAAATATCTGAAATGAGGTATTTTCAACATAAAAGTTAAACAAAAAGAAACACCAGTAGTTTAGGGCAGGAAATTACAAATTGAAGCACTCAGTTTAAAAGGGATTATGGCTAACGTAAAATAGACCTTTCACTTAGCACTTCTTTGCTGTTCTGGCAACCAGACACCAAGAGACAGTTACATCATTTGTGGCTATAAAATGCTATGAGCATTAAAGTTATGTTACAGTACTATCAAGTTGAGAAATCAAACCTTGTGAGCAGTCTGCTTACCCCACTTAGACTTGTTCCTTCCCAACAAGGGTGATAGAGAAAGAAAAACAAGAACAAATTCCCTAAAATGGGAGAAAAGCAGAGTGCCAAGGCCACAAAAATACGTCACTCTTCAATTTATCTTCAGTTCTTTCAATCTTGGGTCTGGGAAGGTTTGTTTTCTGAGAAATAAAGGAGCAGGTCTGGATTCCAGCAAGAAAAGAGCACACAGAGCCCTCAAAGCCTGTAGAGAATCAGTGAGTCCAAACAGGTAAACACAAAAGGAACTGCAGCTTTCCCAGGCTGGGATCCAGTACTGTCCCCCCACCTTGACCTCCCAAGTGACCCATAAAAGAAAAATAGCAATAAGAGCAAGACAACCAAAACCAAGGCAGAATTAGCAGAGAGGTAGAAATGGATGTGTTTGCATTCTTACTGCTGTGTTGGTTGCCCCATGTAAATGCATATCAGGTCATTGGAGCCTGTGGGGCTAATTTTGACCTAACCAGAGGTCTTATGGTACTGCTGTTTCACTGCAACAAGTTGCGTTGTTTTGCAAGACCACAGTGAGACCTTAAGTTAACTGCTTAAGGTTTTGAGAATGTTTACTCCAAGTATTTATAAACCCTAAGAGAAGACCTCTTGCAGGGACAAACATTTTAGCCCGCAGCTGCATCAGTTATCATTCAAGACAAAGGGTTCAGGCTGTCTGAGGGAAAATATATTGCTTTGCAACAACTCATATCTTAACTGTTTAGAATTCTTTACAGGACTGGGAAAGAAGCAGCATGTCAGATAAATGAAGTGGCAAAAAGATGTATGGGAAGAATCTGTGATTATTAACTGAAACAGTTCAGCATAGACTGTAATTCCACTAGTATGACTGATTCATGCCAGCTGAAGCTGAGATTGTTTGTTTGTTTGTCTTAATTGCATTTAAAAAGTAAAGCATTCATTTCGAATACTCATGGTGGCAGAGAAGTGCTTGAAAACGTAAGTGCATCTAATTGTTCAAAGAAGCAGAATGCAATTAGAAGAAAACCTAGTGGTATTATTATTTAATCTTGTGGTACTTGGAAAAATTATTCCTATTTTTGATCAGACTATTTTGAGAATTTGATTGGAGTTTTGTACAATGGTAATTTCCCCTCTTTTTTTTTTTTTGTGTGTCTCTCAGTGTCAAAAAGAAGTAAACATTACTCAAGGTAAGCAATCTTTAGCTTAAAAATTAGGCAAGTTTGACAGAAGCAGATCTAGTGAATGCTGTAAGTGAATTATGCTCTGCTTATCTGAAGAAATTGATTAGTTGCATCCTGTACAAGTTCCTAGGAATTTTTGACCCTAGGATTTGCAAATATATTTCTCAGGATTTCACACCAAAATATTTGAAGTCTCTTTTGACCAAACAACCAGAAAGAAAAGAATTAAAATGCATGACCACATTGAAATTTATTGCAAACTTTTAATTCTTTTCAGGAGGATGCTTATCCAAGCAACTTCAAATTGTAGAACGTGCTGGTTTGGCCATACTAGAGATTGAATTCTCCATTCACCAGGCAGATACAGAGCAAGAAGCAGCATGTGCAGTCAACCAAACCTTTTCTTACTTTTATGACTTGTCTTAAGTGGTGTTCTGCCACTGTTCAGTGACTTACTGTTTTTGCTGCAGAGTCAGACTATAGCAAATGTCTATTCCCCAGGGATATTTTTTCTAGGCTCCTGTCTTGGTTTCAGTTAGGGCAGAGTTAATTTCTTCTCAGTAGCGGTTACAGTGCTGTGTTTTGAACCTGGAATGAGAATAGTGTTGATAACCATTATTAAGGAGGAAAAGCAATTATTTTCTCATCCTTTTCAAAGGATGTAAACCTGAAAGAGGGTGAACTCAGTGAAGAGCTTGGGCACGAGGTGGGGAGTACAGCAGCTTTGCTCTGCACCTCTGTGTATCATGCTGTCATGGAAAACCTGTTTTCTTCACCGAGCAGTCTACCTGGCATGGTGAAAAGCCCCAGACGCTATGCAGATATAGAAAAACAGTCAGTGAACTGGCAAAAACTGTTACAGATGAGCAGTAACATCACAAAGACATCTAAAACTTATCTGCCTAATATTCTTAGAGAATTAAAAAAAAAAAAAAAAAAAAGGCCCAAACTGACTGAGGCAGCTATAGGCCCCTTCAAATCACAGCCAGGTGCTCCAGAAATGGGGGACCTTACAGTTGCAACTAATCAGGCATTTCTGCTGCAGCTATTTATTATTCACTTTCTCCACATGGCTTTCTTTTTTCCCTGCTTTTTCTTGAAGATGTTCCAATTTTTATGAGCCCAACAGGAGGGAGCAGCTAGAGGGCTGACTCACCCAACCCCCCACCCCCCTCCCGAAACCAAAGAGTAGTGCCCCAAGGAGTAGCCTACAAGTCAAAAGGTATTTTGGGGTGACAAGTTTGAAGAATTACTTGCAGGTCACAATGCTACAGGAGCTAGGTGGTTTCCCTAGTGCTGTGTGGGAATTGGATGCAGGCAGTGGTTTTGCAGACGTGTTGGGAATCAAGTTTTCATGTACATCACATAAACTCAGTAACTCTGCAGATACTAGGCGAGATGAAATTCATACATGCAAACAGCCATATGAAACCCTATAAAATAGATAAGACTGCTCAGGAAGCTGCCTGAGGGGATGGCAGGAGGTAGAGGCAGCTCTGAGACTGACTACTGCAGCCTTACTTGTCCACTCAAAGGACAGTAAAACTATTTTTAATTCAGCCATATACTCCAGCCTGCAATGCCCTCAGTTGTTGGATCTGTCCACTGGGTGAGATCAGAAAAAACTTATGCAAGTGCCTTAAGTTATTAGATCCTTTGATGGAAATTCTCATTTCAATGGATTTTCCCTCTACTAAGCAGGAAAAGTTTCCAAAGCGGGAAAAATGTGTTATCTTCAGCACTGCCTGCAGTCAGGTGGCATTGCTCAGGCACAGAGGGCTCCTCTGAACACAGGAAAGCACAGGCTTGAAACCAATGTGGAACAAAAAGTGATTTCTGGCAAAAAATAAAATGTTGTTTTGATCACTATTTCCCACAGCGGTTTTCTTTTTAGAAACATAAATACATAAAAGGAAAACATCTGTCAGTGTCTGCACCCTTTTTGTATATACAGTTTTTGTTTCAAATTGAAAAGAGATGCTGAAGAATTAAAAATATATCATTAACATATTCCAGTAAAAAATTTTGAGAACTTTCCAACATTTTGTCTTGCTTCTTTTTAATGGGTGGTGGGGGTTTTTGTTTGTTTTTTTTTTTTCTTGTTTTTTGTTTGCTTGTTTGTTTGTTTGTTTGTTTTGCCCTATAGCTCATGCAATTTACCCAAGTCTTTACCTGGATTTGAAGCTGATTATACCAGACAGAACTTTAACATTTGGCATGTGACAGATTTCCTAGGAAAAGCTTTGGTCATGAGTTGGGATCTCTTGAGGGTCATGGGTAAATCTTAGTGATTTTTGCCTTCCCCTGCATTTCCTCTAATGTGTGTTTTCATGAACTGCTCCATACAGAAGTTGAACTGGGTTTATTGAGGCAAGTGTGTGGCAGCCCTTTTCACAGAGAGGAAACAAATCAAAGAAAGATAAAACTTCCACTTTCGCATTTCTGATGCTGCTGTGGCTACAGAAAGAAAACGAGCCCAGGCAGAGCTACAGCTGCAACCAGCAGCATGGCTTCTGGTGGCAAAGGCTTCCCACATGGCCTATCACTGCTTACTCCCTGCCTGCTTATCGCTGATTATTCCTCTGCATATCCAGATAGGAATTTTTTTTCTAACTGTTTCGATCCCCCGGGCCTGAGTTAGCTTATTTTTAATCATCTGCTCATGCCTGGGCACTGCAGTTCCCCTGAAAGCCCGGGGCTGCTCGGCGGGATGGGGTCACCGTGCTCTGCCCCCTTCCCACGTGTGGCTTTGTGCCCAGGGCCGCAGCTGCCCCGGGCGCGGCCGGCAACACCGCCCTGCTCCGGGGTTACCGGCGAGCTGCTGCTGCTGCCCGAGAAACGCGGCGCTGCTGAGGGTCACAGATAAAGCCTGGGGCTGAGATAAAGAGCCCGAGGATCTGAGGGTGCCAGCGGGGCGCTTGGAAAGCAGCGTCTCCTTCTTGCTTTCTGTCTTCCTCCCAGCGCCGGTGTGCTCTGGGTGCCAGTGCTCGCCTGGAGATCCGCGGGAAATCTGAGGACAAGATGAGAGTTGGAATAATGATCGTGCAGAAACTGAGCTTTGCTTAGCGCTGCTGTCAGGAGGAACATTTGGTTTCAGTGGTATAGCAACCACAAGATGAAAAGGGCCAGGAATGAGAAGGAAAGCGGAGATGGTGTCCCGCTCTGTAATGCAGTTTCCTGGTGGGGGAGATCCTGTGGTCCTCCAGAAAGGCTCCCACTGAGCAGGTGGCACTGGGCTCACGGGACTCAGGATTTATTTATATGCCCTGCTAATATCGTGGCACTTGTCTCTTGTCAGGCTCCATTTGATCCCAGTGCAGAGTGCAGCAGCTCTCCCAGATCTCCCGTAAAGATGGACATACTATTCTCAAATCAGGCTACATATTCAATAATTCCCTTCTCCCTCACTCCCTGTTTTTGAGGAGAAAGGTGGCTCAGAGGAGTGCGCTGGCAGGTCCCTTCCTCAGAGTCCAGGCCATGTGCCAAGCCCCTCACCAACACAAATTGTCCCAGCAGGACCATGCTCGAGCCTGGACATATCGTCACTGAGTGAGTGACCCAGTCTGCCTGATGCAGAGTCACAGGAGTCACTTGCCACCCTCCTGGGACAGCCTTTGGGACCAGATTTGGGATGGCTTTTACCTGTTTCATGTTTTCAGAAGATAAATGACACAACTTACAAGGCTCTATTCAAGGCTCTTTGCCTTGAACTTTCAGTTTTGGCTCATTTCTGAGTCTTAAGCAAAAATCTGCTATTGGTTTAAGGTATCTGACAGTTTCTTTCAATTGATGCATTGATAAGGACAAGTGGAGATGGTTGATTTACCTTTCAGTAAGAGCACTTGCGGATGTTTTTATATCCTCTCAGACAGGGAAGTGCAAGATGTGCTGCTCATTCCCTCTCATGCTGTAACTGATCAGATGCAATTCCGTTTTCTTTACCCAGGACTTTGAAATCTGTGTTTATCTAAAACTCCATTGCCATAAACTTGGAAGCAGCATTTCTTCTGCAGATAAAAGTATGATAAATCCAGTATGACAAAGGATTTCTTCTTTGATTTTTTCTTGCACAAAAAGATTCAGATATTTTAAACACTACATATGTGTTATCCAATGGTCTTGTAAGATGATGTTCTGCCTTTTAAAAATGATAATTTCATTTAAATTCAGAGATCATTCACCTATGAAGGATACAAATAGCAAATACTATTTCCTCATTCATCTGCTCTGAAATAATTTATTCTTATGACCAAAATCATCACAAAGACAAGCAAACCCTTGTTTTTTATACCACTAGTACACCCAGATTCACAGGCACAAGAAGAAACCATCAGTAGCATGTCACATTTGATAAATCAGTGCACTCGGGTCTTGAGCACAATGCTCTGCTACAGCAATTCAGTGTACAACAGCTGAGTGAGGGCTGGCAGTAGGGAGCTCAATTCTTAACTTGTCACAACTTAAAGGTAAAACGTTGGAGAAAAAGAGATGGATGAAGAACCTTCCCCTTGGCAGTCCTAATTACTCAGGAGGATAGGGCAAACTTCTTAAACGACAATAACTTCATTGTAAGTCTGAGCCCCAAGATTTATGGAAAGGGCAGTCTGAGTGCTTGAGAAAAGGTCCAGCTTTGTGGATATGAGAGGCCAGCCAAGGAGAATACACATGAAGCATCCACCCATGGCTTTAAGCTTCTGCTACCTCTGCAGTGAAAATATATGCCACGTAGCTACTTAAACTTAAAAGTTATCGCTGTGCAGCTGAATGGATCCTGATAAAATGTTAAAGTGGATAATCCATAGTAATTGTTTGCGCATTTTTGTTGATGAGCAAGTTCTGGGGAACCACAGCACTAATGCCCCACTGAAAGCACACCCATGGTAGAAACCCCAAAATTATAGTGAGGCTATGCACAATACTGGGCTCTGACTATATCAGTATCTGGGGAAGGTGGGACACTTCTGACCAACCTGAGTGAAACTGAGGTTCCTCATCCTCTTATATAGTGTAGCTTAAGAAATAAATCACAAGTGTAGGACAAAAGAGTTAAAGCCTACTGGTCCTGATAAAGCTGATATGAAGAAAGGTATTTCTGTGAGTTTCCTACCTTATATGTGGCTGTTGGTTTAGTGGATCCGATCCATCCCAAACAGGACAAGTGAACCTGTACAAGACAAACAACCTTTGTTTCCTGAACTGAGGCACTTAGTCATCAGAAATTAATTACTATGGGCAAATGAGCCAAAACACTTCATAAAGCAATATTTTTTTTTTTGTTTCTCAGCTATTGCATCTGCTGCTTTTCCACAACCACCTTAATATTAAAATGCTTCTCCTGGCACGGTGCCAGCCATGGAAGAAACAAGCTGGTTGAAAGTAACCACATGCCAATCACAGTCCCAGGGTTGCTCCACACACATTGAAATGTCTGGTTTATGGGAATAAGCTACTGCAGCTCCTATCATCGGGCAGCCAAATCCGTTGTGATTTGTGTGCGCCAAGACAATTCAAGGTTTATGTGCAGAAAAATCCTCTTAGGCAGAGATTGAGATCTAAGGAGGAAGGACACTCTGCCAAAGGGAGAATTTTTTTCCTGTGGTATGAAAAATAAAAAAAATCAAGTAATTTAATTAAATGTCTCAGTGTGTGGAGCTGGGTTGATACATCTATTTGCAAATATCCTGGAAAACTGCCTGTTTGTCTCTGGGACTTGACTTTGGTACAATTCAAGCTAATGTTTTGGTTTTGTGATGGATTGTGTACACAGTAGTTCAGAAAAAAAAAAAGCAGAGAATGAACACACGGCCCATTTTTCAGACCTGTCTGGGATGTGTGTATGTGCTGTATGTGCAGTTTGTGTTGTTCCTTACATCCTTTCCATCCCATTGCCTGTTGACTACCTGCTGAAATGGCTCCTTAAATGGGAAGCACTGCAGCAGACTCTGTGCCTGCATGCCCAAGTGTTTGAGAAGTTAATTCTTGCCATCCCTGGCAAAGCCAACTTTTGAGTCAACAGTTTAAATCAAACTTCTTCATGTGAACATTATCCCTGTAGCTTCTTTCTCACCTTTTCTCAGCCTAACCAAAAGAAAACACTGAAATGTCTTTTGCAGCATCTTCAGTGACGGATTTATTTATTTAAACTGGGAAAAGAAGCCCTGTAGATTTTCCTGGCAGAGTCAAAGGAGGTGACCACTGCCGCGCTCACATAGGCAACTGCATGAATTCATTGCAAAGGTTAAAAAGTAAAACAAATACCTAAAGCCCTGGCACAGATTTAACCTGGAAGCCTGGCTTCTAGTGAAAACTGCCCACGCAGGTTTATACTGGACATTAATCTGAAGGAAAATGGAAACAGAAAGGTTCTCAGGAGGGTGTCTGATTTTCCTCCCTGTTTAAAATCTCTGTCAAAATCAACCCTGAGACATATATGCCTAAAAACCTAACCCCGAGGTTTTCCAACACACCTCTAAAAGGGACCAGAGCTCAGGGGTGATGTGACAGTGGTGCCTGCACCTGTGCCTCCAGCACAGGTGCAGGTCACTGCTGCACCACAGCACCGTGCCAGTGCCCGGCTGCTCAAGAGCTGGGAGATGTTGCTGTTGTGGCCATCTCTGCTTTATCCTACAGAGGTTGTTTCTGTAAGTAAAGGAACAGGAGCTGCTGCTGCAGTGGGGATAGGCTGGTGACTGGAGTGGTTATTGGCAGTGTGGGGGTGTGATGGCTGTGGGGTCCTTGTTTAGAGGGGTGAAGCTATTTGGTGGATGTTGTTACAGGCAAAGGGTTTGGAGCTGAAAAATTGAGGGGAGTGAATAAAATGGCAGAGGGTAGTGATGAATTTATTGTGGGAGCACCTTCCCTCTCAAGTGGTGTGCTATGTTAGTAAAAATAGCTCCATGTAATTAAAGAGGATCATCACAGGGCAGGAGGTCTCTGTGCCACCTGATACTGCTGTCAGTGTTGATGGTGGCACTCACATGCGTGGGTTTAGGAAGCCCAGGTTCAGCCTGTTCTTAGACACCTCCAGTGACAGAGGGACTTCTCCATCCTGAAAGTCTTCCGGTGCTTCACTAGGACTTATCCTTCACCTGTGCCTTGTATAGGAGGCAATCCATAGACTGTCCTCGGATTAGTCCCCAAGTGATGTCCAGTGTGGTTGCAGTGAGAAGACCTCTTTATGTGAATGTAGGAAACTTCATATACCACATCTGGTAGGATAAAATATGATTAGGGGATTGCCTGTTTGCTTTGAACCAAAGCATGCTTCAGTCTGGGTGAAAGCAAGAGGCAAAGTGAAAAAGACCCATCTTTGAAAGACACTGAAAAATCAATGAAAATAAAAAAGCGGGATGTGTGAAAATCAGCTGGCTGTAACCCAGCAACAGTATCCAACAGTCCCACTCTCAGGGACACGCTGTTTCTGCCTGTGCTGATCTTTTTCTGGTTGATCTTTTCTGCAATGAAATGTGCCTTTGGCTTTTCTGTCAGTTCTGCCCAGCCAGATCAGGAGTACCATGACAGACTCACACAACAATAACTCCATCTGAAACTGGTGCACAGATCTGGAGGATCTAATCTAGCTAAAATAAATATAAGTTTCGTATTTCTGGTAAAAGCTGCCACCTAATCATAGCAAGGGGTAGGGGGTGCTTTGGATAGCCATTTTTAAGCCCCCATCTGCCTGAATATATCCTGCTACCATATGAGAAGTATTAGCTGGACTGCTTCAAATCTTGCTCCACAGTTTCCACCATCTCTAGGCTACACAAAAGAAAGGGTTAAGAATATACCCATGGACTGGAGTCCAGCAAGGATGCTAGAGCTCCAACCCCTTGATCTGTCCTTCCAGCAGAGCTCAGCCCGGGCCTGTGCAAACACAGAACTTCTCTGAGAGCTCTTTTAGTTGCACTCTGCATGGAAAACCACAGTATCTCAGCCCTTGTTACTCAGTGCCCCTGTAAAGCCTTACATTTTTCCATGCTTGCCCTTCTTTTTTGGAGCATCCTGACTGTCCTATACAGTCCATTGCAGTTCTGTGACCCCAGCAGTGCTGCATAATCCCCAGATTACTCTGTACCTTGGTTAATTCTAGAAAATGATGGTATCTGAGCAAGGAGATATTTGCAGCTAGACTGAGAGGCATACTGGCATGTCTGCATTCCTGGGAAGTGAGCATTAGTTGTAGGGAGGACAGAGAAATTTTGGGAAGATCATGCTGACTGCTGCCTTGTTTAGAGCTGTACTCATGTAAGGACACCAAAAGGTGATGTACAGGTAACACAGCCGTGCTAAGACTCCCAACTTGTGCTACACCAACACCACAAGTCTTTGGAGAAGTGATGGTGTCATGACCTCTGTCATACTAATCTTCTGCTCTGCTCTGTACACCATGTCCTGACCCTTTGTGGGACTGCCTTTCCACTGCTCCTTCTTCCCACAGTCACAGCAGCCATACTCCAAAAAAGTAACTGAGGCTAGAGCAGGCCATGTCCCTCCCTGCCTCCCCTGCTCCATCTCCCCCAGGCAACTCCTCTCCCCTTACCTTAGTGCTGGTACAGTGTGCATTCAGAGGGATATGGCCAATAGGAGTCCAGGGACAAGCCAGAATTGCAGATCAGACATTTTAATTTTGACAGGGTGCCATTTTCCAATGGAGCAGCGTTCTGGTCAGTCCTGCCCTATGATGGAATTGCCATGGGGCAGCTGCACAGCTGAGTCTGTATCCCAGCAGTTCTGCACCTTTTTTGAGCTGACTAGGTAATATGTGCCATGAGGAAGGACTATGTGAACAGGATCCAGCTGACAGCAGATCTGTTCCTATGCCCTTGGTGGAAAATGTGGTAGGGAGGTATGGATTTGTGTGCCACTGTCAACAGAGAGGTGCTGGGTTTTTTTCCTCCCTGGACAATTATGCATAAAGTGAATTTCTGAGTCACAGGCTGACATCCCAGCAGATCAAATCATTTGCCCAGTGCTGGAATAAGCCAGTATACAAGCCTGAAATGGTGAGCTGGTTTTGTTTGCTCAGCTGACAGAAGTGTAGCAGTTGCTAATTCCATTGCATCCTCTCAGAGCAAAAAAGGAGAAAATGTAACAACCAGCGAGGGAGAATACAGAGAGACTCTGTATTGCTCTTTCCACTAAATATGCCCAAATGCAGACAGACAGCTCTCTCCCCTCACTTCCCTGAGTGCAGAGTGTTTGCTTTATCCGGTGATGTAACTGATTGCTAAATAATAGACAAACCTGGTATGAACTCTCCTACTTATTTCTGCGCGGGTGCACATATGGAGAAATCTTTCCGCATTTTTCACTGGGTTTTAACAGCTCTATAACTAGAAATATGCCACTGCCCTCTGCTGGAAAAGCAGGAGCCAGACAAGCAGAAAAGAAATCCAGTGGAATTTTGTAAATGCATGATATTATTGCATTTACTGCACTTGGTGGTGGAGACCTGTGAAATGCAGCAGGACAGGGACAGTGGAAGTCCTCTGCCCACTAGACAGAGCAGGATCCACTCCCCTACCATAGCTGCCTTTTCCCCTCACTTTGGAGGGCTCCCAGATTGGCAAAAACCTGGCAGTGGAAAAAACCCCATCAGACCAGAGTTATCAGCATTTGCTGTTTCTCCTACACTTCATGTATGGAATACAGTTTGGATCTTTGAGAACTCTTCTCTATCTAAAGCTACATTGTTTAAGAACTCCTACTAGAATAGTCGGGATAAAAGCTGCCCAGTTTAGACTATCTGTTACAAGCTAAAAAATCAAACTGGCAATTATTTGTAAGGTAGATCACTCAACACACCTCGAGAAAACTGTGTCACTCAGAGTGCTGTGGTTAAGCACAGATGGCTGTGGTTAAGCAACCCATAAGGACAGCACCACAATGTGCACTCCTCATGAGTACTTAAACTGTTCTCTAGTGAGAACAAGAGCAGCATTGGCTTTGAGAGAGTAAATGCATCTGAGGAAGGGTTATCCCTCCAGAAAAGGTTTCCATGAGATTTTTTTAGCCATTTCTGTTGTGGTGCTTATCAGTCTGATTTCTCATCATGAGAGGAATTAGCTTCTTCCTGAACTACAGAAATACTAGTCTAGGTTAGTCTTCAAGCATGGAAATGCTAGAATTGTTGCCTTGAGGAACCATGGCAGATTTTCAACTTAAAGATGGAGAGTCAGAAACATTAATCTACACTGACAAATGCACAATAGCATGGTGGTGTGTCCTACCTAATCCAATGGCCTTGTCTCCATTGCTGGTCAGGATGACATAACCTGGGCAAGGGCCAAGAAATCATGTGAAAAGTGTAAGAAGATGCAAAGCAGGCCTTGGCAACTATCTTTTCCCTTATTTTACTTTCAGTTTCTGTTTCTCTTCTTTTTTTCCCCTTTCTCTTATTCTAGCACTAGAGTAAATGACTGTCCTGAGGATGGAACTGTCATGATGGTTCCAGGAGACGTGACAAATAAATGGACCGAGTAGCTAAAGACTGGCTAAGTGGAGAGTGAAGAGGAAAGCCTCCTTGGCACAGCAGCAGCTGGAGTGCTGGGCACAAAAGGTCTGCTCTACAGACTCTTTTGCATGATTGACTTCCCTGGCATTAACTTCTAAGCCCTTTGCCTAATTTGCTGACCCATATGTGGGTTTACATCTTTATATACAGCAAATGCATAAAAACTTTTTAGAATGACTCCATGAATGACACATTGCTGCCCTGTAACTCAGTAGCTGTCCTTGAAATTACATAGATGTGTCTGATTATAGATCAGCCTTTCAAAAGTAATAAAATGAAGTGGCATTTTATGTAACTCAATGGGTTACAGTAGGAAGCTGTTAACAGTAGAGGATTAAAATAAAATTGTTCTTGGTATTTAAAAAGTGATGAAATGAGGAGAAAAATAAATCCACCCACAAACGCTGCAAATCACTCCTTACAAGTTTGGCATCTGCCAAAATTCTACTGGGGGAAAAAAACCTGAGCTCCCTCCCTCAGAGGGTCCTCCCACACACTCTTCAAGGCATAAAGCCCAAGAGTAGTGTTCACTGTCCACAGACACACACAGGCAGACTGTACACAGGTGCACCCAGCAGCCTCATTATTAAATGCTACTTTCCCCCCCCTTTTTTTTTTAATGCTTTCTAAAAGATATCGCTGCTAAATCCTTGTACGCTGTGCATTTTCTGTGATGAGACTTAAATACAGGGGAGCAGATCTGACATATTTCAGTGTATTTCCATCTTCTTTTGGGGTAAGCAAGTCAAGTGTGTGACACCATTCATGTGTGACATTTATTGTTTATACATTAGTGTGTATTAATCAAGTGACTGCCTGAATCAAATTTTTCAGCAGTGATGAGTCAAAGTTTGGTTACAAGTTGAATGAAATTATTGATAATGAGGGGCTACAGTAAGCCGGATAGAAACACAAAAAATGAACTAACTCCTGAGTTTTAGATTATTCATTTGTATTACTTTAAAATATCATCCAAGCATATTGTCTGTTGCCTTGATTTTCCTTTCATTTCTATGACATGACTGCCACCGTAAACAAATGACATTGCATAAGTTCCAGATCATTCACTGAATGTGGCACTGAGTAAATTACAGAAGGGAAAGGCATATTCTGCAAAATGTGTTCCCCTGATGAGATGGAGTTAATCTTGCTCATCTACTTCCAACATTTTGGCTAGGCATGTACTGTCTCAAGTACTTAAAAACCACAAGATTATTTTCCAGAATCCCACTGTGTAATTTTTGCCATTAAACACTAAAATGAAAAATAAAAGTCAACTAGTTCACTATTAAAATGCTTTAATTATTTGGAACACTAACATAAAAAATGTTTACTTGAAAACCTTTTCTTTCCATTTTAGTCCATCTTCAAATTGTTACACTATATTTCACTGAGTAGTATCACAAATTACACTGATAAATTTCCTCAAAGTTGCAAAAGACAGAGCTACAGTAAATTGTTTCACAAGTTATTTAGAAAAAACATATAAGAAATTATTTCTTCCCTCTTCTTCTATGATGAAACAGAAACATTAAAGTAACAAGAACAGTCATTATAGTGCTAAGTATATTTGACATATTTAACCTCACAAATAAATAAATATGTACAGGGGAGGTTACAGCATGTCAACTAAAAAACAGAAGCTTTACATTGTAGAATTGAGAGCATTCAAGAGCAACTAAGCGACACAGACAGTTAAAGATTACTACATGGTAGTAAAAAAAGAGAAAAATCTTAATTCAGCAAAAATACAGGTAGATGTACATTAAAATGATAGGTTACAGCTCAGCTTCATTCAGGATACTGTTTTTCTTTTTATTTATATTTTGTTGATCTATTATGTTTTATTGATTCCTCATTTTTTCAGGAATGTTTGGTTTTCCTTCTCTTCACTTTTGAACATCTTAGTCAGGTAGAAACCTCACAGTAAGCTGCTATGTGAACACTATTATCTACAGTAGTTAAGCAAGTGGGATGATAAAATATAAGTTCAGTAAATGTTTGTACATAATCTCTCTGTAAATTATTTCAATTATTAAAGATATCTGACAACACTCATCCCTGTTATTAATTACAGTCTGAGTGAATGGGGCTGACTGACTTCTATTCATACAACACAAATGTATTTGCAGTTATGTGACTGAGGTTTTGTTCAGGTGCACGTAGTGACAGCAGTCTTCCCGGGTGGAATACCATCATGACATCCTCCTCCCACCAGGTGGCTGAAGCCAGGGAAAATGTGCCTTTTGTGCGGTCACAGCATTAAATGATCTCTGCACACAAAAGCACGTGCAAAGAGCAGAGAAAGCACAAATCCACATCCCTAATCACTAAGCACCCACCTGCTTGGCAACTGAAACATCTCAGCAGAACTTCACGCTCTCTGAATTCAAATAATTAAATATGTGGCTAAAAATATTTTGGTTAAAAAAGGGATAATTTTAAAAATAAAAACTTCCATTAGGAGACCTCCTCTGAAAGAAGTACTTGAAAAAACATTTTATGTTTCAGCACATGCCTTCAGAAACATGTGCAGCTACAATTTTTATAAAGCCTGTCAAGGGGTGAAACATGGTTCATGAGGAGAGATTGCCCTTTTGGCACTCAAGATCACTTGCTAATATGTTACACATTTATAGAGAGTAAAACAAGTAAGTATTTTATGCTCTTGTCTGTTCTCTGCACACACACCCCCACATCCCTCAGTGTCACTATGGACACAGTATAGCAACGTGAAATTCCTTAATACTGCCTGAACACCATTTGAACTCTGTGCATCCAAAAAACCTCAATCATGTCATCCAACAGGGCAACAGAGGGATGCTGATAACGTTATGTGCCCAGAAAGATGTTGTTTATTTATTTTTGGTAAACATGTTCCACGTTATTCTAATGTTGCAATGCCATCTGATGGAGGTGTCTATATCTACACTATTTGTGAAGCACAGGGACCGACGAACTCATGGGCTTACAAAGACTTCATCTTGTATTTAAATATTTAAACTTAAGTTTTAGCACTGTCCATAGTTTTTGGATTGTCTCTGGTACACGTTGTCATACTTACTGTGTGTATTATTATAAAAATATTTGTAGAGAGAGTTCTAGGTATATATTTATATATCTATATATAGCTGAATATCTTTTTGTGATTTTGTTTTGTGAAAAAAGAACATTAAACATAGACTTGAGATGGAAGACACTGCATTTCATACATACCAATCAATAAGTGCTGAAACACAGCTTTGTGTAAACTGTTTTTCTAAGTATATGGATACAAATTGGCCTCCATCTACAGCACATATTGTTTTGGTGAGTAAGGTTTGCATGATCAGGTCTATTTAGGCAAAAAAGATTTAAAAATAACCCTTTAAGTGGTGCTAGGGTTTTACTCACTTATGAATAAAGAACAGAACTAGACATTCAAGAAGCAAGAATCTAACAAGTGTCATAGGGAAAATCCACATTTTTCAAAAGAAAAAGACCATCAGCAAACAGCTCAATAAAAGCTTGTCTGTACTGCATGACATGTCTGCTATTTTCTCCAGGACTCAAGACTTGCTTCTACTTGGATTATACAATTTAAAGTTAGGTTTGTAGCTCTTCAGTCTTAAAAGGTATTTACACAGGATTACTATTAGCTGTCCAGGCATCATGCTGTCTGGCACACATTTAAAAATAGCTCAATACCATGGTAGAAAATTGTTGTTTTCCACAACAGTAAAAACTTATTAAAAAAACCAAAAAACCCAGTCCTTAAATGGAAGATGTTTGCAGAAGAACACTATAAACTGGGAAAAATAACCGAACAGATCACATTCTATGACATCCAATATTCTCAGTTTCAGGCAAACTTTTTGTTTTCCTTTGATTAAAAAAACCCAGTAAATTAGAAACCCAGTTAGAACTTTGTGCTGCGACTAAATGTGTCAGACATGATGATATTTTTATAGAAGTTGTCGGAGTGAGGATTGCAGTATCCTTTGACCTTGTCAATAACCTGGTGGACAGGGATGATTGATATCTGTTCTCCATCCTCTTGGGCAAATTTTGAAGATGGCTTGTCAAGAAAAACATTCTCTAAGAGGAGGAAAAAGCAACAAGAAGAAGTTAGGGCCTCTTAAGCAAATTCACAGTTTAAAAGAGGTGGCACTCCTACATTCATATGCCTTCAATTGCCACTACTGCTCTAAAAGTCAGCAAAGAACATTTTTTGTTTTTTTGGTTATTTGGGCAGACCTTTCAGATATCTCTTGAAATTATCCCTCTAGTATTTTACCTAAAGTGTTACTCACTCCTATGACCTCTTAATACATTAATTTACTGCTGATGCTCTGAATCTTACAAGCCACAAACATTTTGATAAGACTGGATCTCCATAAATAGCATCTCCACATAAGAAAGTACTGTAGAATGACAGTGAATAGATTTTATTATTTCAACAGCAGATGTTTTGAGCTAGTCACAGAAATAATATAATCTGTGCTGGATGTAGCAGGGAATGTCTTTCATCTTAAAGCAGATAACCAGAGCCAAAACTTTGTGCTTGCCTAGCCTCATCTTGTAGTTTACGTAATGGGGAGGGTGCAGGCTGAAAACTGTAGGGAGGAAAAGATCCAAGAACCGGGCCTCCCTTCGGGGTCCATGAGCTAGAGGTCAAGGGTGAAGCTGAAGAGGTAAAGAAGCAAGGCAATCCCCAGCCAGACTGGGAAAGCCAGCTTCAGCGGCTCGCATTAGTGCTGTTCAGAGAATGGTCAGTAGGTAGAGCTAATGTAGCGAGAAATGAGAAGGAGAGAGCTTGTCTCTCATTTTCTCAAGTATGCTGTCCTAACTGAGCTCTCTTTCTTTTCGCTTCCCCTGTACTGAAGCTGGAATTAATTCCCTGAACCTGGGCAAGATCTGTACCACTGCACGCCAACAGTAAGGTGGAGTACCCTGGGAAGCAATGTGTTCTACAAGTCACATTTTTGATGGCTTTTTACAAGACCTCGGTGAAGTCATCTCCAAAAATTCCTTGTTCAAGGATCATTTAAGAATTAAGCATAACACTTGAACTATGATTTCATAAAAAACTTTTCTTAGAAATAAACCAACTAGAAATAAACAGAAAAGTAACCAATCCCTGGAAAATACACGATATCAAGCCATAAAAGAGCACAGTGTTGCCAAGGAGAAGTGAATTGCAGACAGAGAAATCAAAACAGTTCCACTCATTAAAACAGAAACAGGCATGTTGAGGCTTATCAGGATGATTTTTCAAAGCTTGCAAGAATGTTCATGAATTGCAGTGAAGAACTCCATGTCCAATGGCAAATTTCTGAGTACTAAGAGCCTTTCAAATGTATGCATTTACTAACCAATGGCTTCACATCTAAGTACAGGGTTAAAATCAAGTATCCCTGAAATAAGTGGGGTTTGTATGACCAAATTCTCTGCAGAGGTAGTCTTAACTTCTAATTCATGGAATTGTTGCAGAGGGTATTTAAGTGCTTTCTACAAGTAGTTTGGTTTGGGTTTGTAGACAGCTGGGGCACAAGATGCTGCAGCGACCTCTTTCACTCACCCATGAGGGTCCATCCAGTATTTGTGTTGGTGCATTCTGTATTCAAGCAGCGTTCACAGGACAGCTTTCAGGCATACATATTTCATCATTCAGAGTAATTTTTGGGTACTAATGGATATAAAAATCTCAGTATCTAGAAGACTATTCCAATAATGGCCCTTGACCAAATATAAATATATTAAATTTTTTGTAATAGCTTTGATAAATACTAAACAATCTTCTGGAACTCAATCGGATTGTTTTTGCTTTTTAACATATGCCTCGGGTATGGGTGTTTCAGGATAATCTCCTTTCCCCAAGGCTACTGTACACAGGCATTAATGTCAGGACATGGTCTATTTTAAAAAATGGTATCTTCTAAATACCTCGCGCCCCGTGCACAGTGCAGACACCCAGAGTTTGAAGCATGCTTGTCCTTTGATTCAGCATCAGTGGTGCAAGATGTAATAGAAATAAGCAGCGTTTCTGATTAGCAAAATCCTCTGCGTCAATGAGGACATCATGCAAGAAGCATCCCTCCACCCTGATCCAACCATGCATTCAACAAAAGCAATTCTCACTTTACCTGTAATGCTCCACCACTGATGAGGAAAGGGCCTTAGAAGACATTATCTACACCACAAACACATGAATGCTTGTGTCAATTCCAGGGAGCACATTATAACCATATCAACAAGACTTGCCAAGACATGTAGCTATGACATTCTTTGCTTGCAATTTAGCTAAGTTGGCAAACTGAGTTCAGCTGTATTAACAATCAGAATCTGAATAACATTTTTTATTACTTTTATTTTTTTTTTACACATGAGAAGATTTGGCAGTATTTAAAAACCTGGTGTTATCAAAAAATCCGGTGGAGTATCACAATAAGGTGTGTTATTTTTAGAAAACAAAGTAAAATGTATTAAAATTCCAAAAAATAAAAAGGAAACTGTTGTATTCCCTTAATGTCCAGTAAACCATCATATTAAAAATTTTCATTGCATTAAGAACTGCAATCCTTCTTAGGAATAATTTATGCATGGGATTAAGCTCATAATTTTTAAAGAATATATATGAGCAAGTTTCTTTTAACTTTACTACTTCTTATCTGAACAGTTTCTCTATTTTACTTTAAGAACACCTTGCAAAAACTCCAACACTTAATTGATAGCCTGAAAAAAGCCCTGAGTCCAAAAAAGCAATTAAGCATATTTTTATCATTATTCCCAAGATCAAGGATCTAAAGCCTGATCTGCCATGAGTACAAAAGGGAATTCTCCATCTGCTGCAAAAAGGGCACAATGCTGTCCACCTCTACTATTAAATCAACAACAGCACTGTGATCAGTAGATATAAAAGATGCTGCTTGTGGAAGACGGCTGGCAGAAGTGTTCCTGCAGGGAAGACATGAATGAACAACTTGATCAGGGCAGCTGGGTGCACCGCACACCAAACCTGACATGGCAGCAGGGACAGGCAGCCTGGGGAGGGAGGCACCTACCAAGTGCTCCCAGTGCAATTGTGAATAGCAGTCCTGAGAGCAAGCTCAGGTGCTATCAGTTATCAGGAATTTCTAAGATAGCTGTCATTTTTACTGTATTCAAAGCAGATGTACTTCATGTGTGTTCTCAATAAATAATAGAGTTTTAAACTCTTAAAATAGCTGATGCACAATCCCTCATGCTAATGGATGCACTGAATCTTGGTCAGTGAGAAAACAACAGTGTAATAATTTTAAAAAAGGAGTGTTTGGGCCTAACTGAATCAGGTATTGACCATGAATAAAAAAAACCAGAAGGTATTTCTTGGAAACTATGCCACGTATCAAGAAAGGAGAGTGTGCCATGACAAATGAGACATTGGGGGCTTAATGAAAATAATTAATACTTAAGACACAAAATAACTTTCCTTCTAATGAAATCATCTACTTCATATCTAAACATTTTTTAATACATATTTTAAAGCAAGTAAACACACCTTTGAGTTAAATATGTGCGCAGATTTTATTTCCACTATATTTATAAGAGAGTATTGTATAATAATGCTATGTGACTTTACACAGGACAAAAACATGCACTCACAAAAACAGAGTAACAAAAAAAAAATCAGAACGATGTAAGTGAATCTCTGAAATATTATCTCAGACACAAACTTGCAAGTTATTCCAGCTGCTCTCTTTCTTTGCTCCCTTAAAGTCTTCTTAAAACAAGCACATTTTCCTGTTATGAGTGGAATACAGATGATGCCTTTTATTACATATACCATTGACATCTAAATAAATAAGCAGTAGATATGGCTATTTGTAGAAGGGCAAGACAATGCATACTCTGGGAACACAGTGTCCATTTCTGAGTAGGCTCCATTTCTCGTTTTACCCATAAATGTTTTACACTTAGATGAAAGGAGTTTAACCAAGACAATCAGCTGTGGACTTGGACTCTGAAGACTTGATTCCTATTTCCAGCTGTACTGCCAGCTTTCATGTTACCTTGAGTGAAGAACGTCATCTCTCTGTGCTTTGGCTACCCTGTGTTTACAATACGATAGTAAGCAAAATTTGCTTTCATCAATCCTACTTCATTTAGTACGGGAACATACGGAGATCTGATCTATATATTGGATGTATTGCATGTTAGGTAATGATTCTTAATGAACAGTAACATGTATTTTAAAAATACTGACACTATACAAATTGATGACATTTTCTCTCTTTAACCTTTGGGTAGAAACACTTGCTGTGCCTTTAACACAAACCTATGTACTCACAGATGCACTGGGTTGCAGTGCAAGAACTCACCTGTGTGGCTGTTTCGTTTGCAGTATGTATTCGTCGTAGATTTAGATTTGGATGTTAGGTAGGTTGAGTTGGAGCCGATGGAGCTAGAGGATAAGGATTTCCCAAGATTATCAGAACTCTTCTTTATAATATTGGTTGCTGTTTTGCTCCAATCTAAAAATGATTGAGAAGTTTTACATAAATAACTACCATAGAGAATAAATGCCTAATTCATTCAATTATGATTATTTCAAATAGCTAATGCATTTCTTAATATTGCTTATATCAAATACCTTATCTTTTTCCCATTAGGTATCCCCTTTGGTTCTTAAGAATGATAAAATTATTCCAACTTGATTTACTCTACCACAGCAGTTGAAATTTGTTGGAGTCCAGGGCATTCCTTTAGGTGCCCTGGGAGGCCTCAGACCTCAGCAGAGAGGTCTGGGACCCGAGCAGGAGGGTTTGAGATCTGTACTGGGAGGTCTGGAATCTGTACAGGGGGGTTGGAGACCCTGGCACAGAGTCCAGGAGGACACAGTCTTTGACTTCACCCCATGGAAAAAGCTTCTAACAGTAAGAGAAGAATAACAAGTCACAAAGATGTGACAGACAGTAGTGTAGTGTGTCACAGGGTGGGAAATTTTGTAGTTTTAGGATTCTTAGTATGTAGGTGCATGGGGAACAAGATGGAGGATTTAGGGTGTTGCCCTGAGTTCTTCCTTCTTCACCCCTGGCCTCCATCTTCTGGTGATGGTGGTACAAAGTAGTTAAAAGAGATTGGATCAGAGTTGACCCCTTTAGTATAGGTAATCGGCATTGGCACTTAATTGTAAATAATATACACGTAGTTATCTGTATAAAAGGTAGCAACCTCCCATCATGGGGGATGTTGTCCTGTGTCCGAGCAGCTGTGAACTTCTTGGCCAGGCACAGAGAATATTGTAAGATAAGAAATAATAAAAAATGGGAGAAACCAAGGAAAATAAGACCTTGAAGACTCCGCTTCTTTCTTGTGTCTGGCTCAGGGCCTTCAGAGGGCAAAAAAGACTCACTCAAACCATCACCTGAATCTCGGGAAAAGAAAACCAAACCCGAGAGAAACTGGTGGCTCTAACATTCTAACAATAATTTGTCTGGACAGAAGAACTGCAAGTATGACCTGCCTTTCCAGAATGCAGAAGTGCAGAGAAGCCCTGTAGCAGTATAGGGATACCAGTCTTTCCTGACCTGAAGAGCAAAATGCAAAGGTGATAGGAAAGGGACAGATAGGATCATTTACAATGATATTATCATCTGAAGGTTTGATCTGCTGCTACTGCTGAGGAAGATACTACATACTAACAACTAAATTGTTGTTTATCATATTTGCCACAATTAATATAATAAAGTTTATTCAGTAGTTCACATTTAAAGAATTTTGTTCAAACCATTAATACAATAGGCTCTTATGCTGGAACATCAGCTAATACCAATAAACTGACTGAAGAAAACTAACACTTAAAAACTCATCACAAGTGTCCCTATACCAGTAGAATAAAAGTATCTAACTACTTTTGTACCACACAATTGCAGATAAGTGAAGGACGTTTCCCAGTTTAGTCACCTTGATGTTATTCACTGTAGTTCAATGAAATTCACAAAATGGGAGAGAAGCCCAAGCCAAAGACACGTGGGCCACTTTAGTCTTGATTTAAATCATGACAAACACTTTACACTAAATTATTGCTAGAGTGTTTAGGTATGCAAGTTCACATTTGACTTATATTTCACTGTTCTGCCTGAAAACAGTGTCAGGTTCATGGAGATTAAAACCAGCCTGTGGAGATAAACTGATGTCATTATGCCAGACATAATGACATCACATCAACTATACTACTGAAATATTCAAATCCTTCATATTTTTATTCCTACCATATTCATACCCACAAGCTGTCCAACAGCAGCATTAAAAAAATAAAGGACATAATTTGATCCATCTTTGTTTTTCATTTCAGGAATTACAGGATAAATCACATGGAACCTGAACATATGAAGCAATTTGGATCAGATTGAATATGATTTTGATCAGAATGAATATGATTTTCCTAGTTTGTATTAACTCTTTGAAATAATGAATAAAGTTTTCTTACTACAAAATGAAATCTTACCATAGAAAGCAATGCGCTTATGCCACCTTACAACAGCTGTAGATTTGAACACTGGTCATTGAAAAAGAACCATTTGAGAAGGAATTACAAGGTCCAAATCACCACATCAGACAGCAAAGGGAGAGCCAGGTGCCTGAACACAGCAGCCTCATGCCATCCAAGATGGCCAAAGGTGCAGTAAACAGTAAGTATAGTGGCCCCAGCATTGCACTTTTCATATGTCCAAACCAACATCTCTCCCTTCACTCTGACTGTTGCAGATGAAGGTGAACTTCAGTTCTAGAGCCTAATCGGGCTTCTGTTAAAGGAATTTTCAACGTTTCTGAGTCTCTAATAGTCTCTGAATTCAATGGCAAAGGACAGGACAGTTTAAAAAGGCAAAGATAAAAGAAAAAGAAGTCAGAATGTTTCTATGCAACTTTTAAGAATTGCTCCTACATCAGCTTAACAGTCCACATGATTCATAGTCAACATACGTTATATGGAGAAAATGAGCAAGACTGGGTTTGAAATGACAAAGCTTGAATCTGGATTCTTTTTTTTTATTATTATTTTTAGGGTCTGATAGGCCTTCCAAAACCATGCCCAAAGCACTACAAAATTTACCAGCTGTCTTAATGGAACCCTGAAAGATTTGAGAATTTTTATGAAGCCGTATCTGAAAAGTCCCTTGGCAATTATTAGTACTGAAAGGACAGCCTAGGATTCACCTGTTTTTCCACATCTCTGGCTTACCTTGCATTATATTAAAAATAACATTGCAAGCTGTTTACCTAGACTTTTATAGACAACTGCATCACCTAAGAAGGGGAGCTGTGGACTGCCTTTACCTGAATTGTCTGCCAGTCGGAATCTGCCACAACAGAGATGTCTCCTCCACTGTTTCTGCACATTTTCTTTCATAGCACAATGGAATACAAATATAAACAAACCTGTGACAAAAGCAAATAAACACCAAATGAAGCATACATTTATAAACAGATTAACGGAAATTTGTAATCAAAAGACTATGAAGTACAACCAAAAATAAAATCATCTTAATATTTTGTTATTGTCATCCATGCATCATTAAAGAGGTATGGAAATTAACTAAAGTTTTCCCATCCTCTAGTTGCCATATAAGTGTATGGGATATCAAAATACAGAGATTAGGATGGCTTTAATTGGCATTATTGATTTAGCTCAGTGGTTTTTTTTTTTTTTTTTAGAGAAAAATGATTGAAAGGTCTTTTATTTGAAGCAACTGACTGTTCTGCACCCAACAGGACTGCAAGAGAGAGACCAAAACATTAAGTACCAACATTATTACATTAGCAAGGAGATATTCTGTCTCCTGGATATGGCTCCATATGTACAGAACAGTAGGCTGTATTCTTTAAAACCAATCATCTTGTAAATGGCACTTAGAGGTGTCCTGAAAAAGCACACTTGGATTTATGTGTATCACATGCATGTACTTGAAACGATTATGAAAATGGTAAGAATATGTTCACAAGTACTAATTAGGAGTCCAGCTACTTACTTCCAAAGAAAATGAACTGATTTGCATATGCAAATAAATAAATAAATATTGTAATATTGTAATAAATGTGTTTAAGAATGTTTTTATAGAGTTGATTTTTCTCATGCAATTTTTAGGTTTTTATTTTCAAGATAACCGGAGATAAGCATCCTACCACGCGATAAGGTAGGTCTTAACAGGGTGTATAGTATGATTTCATCACCTACAGATGTACTTTGGAGCTAAACAGAGTAGTTGGAAATCTCATATGTTCCTGCCTCTTCTCAGGCAGGCACTGGCTGTGTAATCTTTCATTGTTCTGTGGCTTAGCCTATTTATTGTTTCTCTCGTATTGTCTGTGAGAGAGTCAACCTGTGGCTGAACACCTGTTGGCAAAATGCTACTGCCAGATCCCTCGTGATTATACCTTAAATGTGAATAAATGCTACATAATGTGGGCAAATGTGGTCAAGTGGCTTCCTCTAAAACCATTCCTTTATGATCATCATGAATAGTTCTGTATACTAATGCCTACAATGTTTCAGATGTCAGAACACAATGGCAGGGTATAGCTTGGATAACAATGCTCTGGAGAATCAAATTATCCTCTCTCTCCTCCAAGTTGCTGAGGCTTAATTTTGCACTAATGCATGCCATTGAAATGGACTTGTATTTGCTTATCAGGTCAGGCTGAGACTTCTGGAACCAGTTAACTTCAGGTAGGGGTTGCGTCATGAAACACAATTTTTCCAAAGTTTTTCAAGAGCTGATGGGGAATAAAAGGAAAAGCACATTTTTAAAAAAGGCATCACCTTAATGCATCTCAAACGTAACCTCTCTTGGATTATAGATACTGTATTTGCATTTGGTAAAATATTTTTCTATATGATTTGTTTAAAGCACAGAGCAAGTCCAATGCAACCACTAGCAGCTCCTACAGAGCTGGTGAAATGAAATTGTTTGTGGCCCAAAGTTCTTCACAGGGCTTTTACACAGCTTCCAAAGTTAGTAAATTGATGCTTAGTTAAATTGCAGTAAATGTTCTGAATGGTTAAAGAGAAAATGCATGTTCCATAGTAATGCAAAACAAATGTACTGCATTAAGTACTTTGCCTTTGCCCTGTCTGGGCTTGGTCTCCAGAATTTTTTTCTCTGTATTTCATTATTCATTAAGTTTAGAATGTGCTTTTAGTAGTACGGCTTTGGTTTTGTTTCTCAGAGACAAATCAGACCCTAGGCTTGGTTCTAGCTTGGCTCTGACTTGAAAGAATTTGGCTTGTCCAGGCATATATATAAAATGAGCAGCCAAAAAAGAAATGTTCCCATATTTTTTACTCTGAGCATCAAGGAGAGAAAAATAATTTCCTTTGTAGATGAAACAGCAAAGTACAGCAACACTAGCAATTGCTGCAATTTGCTTTTTCATTGCAAGTGCACAGAAAACTGCTGCTGGAGGCTGCTTGCACAGCTTGAAATACTCATGCAGCTTTCAAAAACTTGAGAGAGAATAGACATATTTGCCAACATCTCCATAATTAAGCTGCCAATACTGATGAAAGACTTGCCATACTGAAATGTTTTTTGCTGCTAGGAAATGCTTCCTGATACAGATTTGCCCATTCCATTCCCTTACTGCTACATGAACACTGCACCAGTTACACAGGATTTTAAACATCCTCTTCCCTTGTTCTTTAGCCTTTTAATCTCATATTGCTTGATAAGACATGCCTGAGCACAGACTGCATCATCATTGCTACCACAATCCATGAAAACCTCATCACTCTTCTTGTTACATTTACTTCTTGTCTTTTTCAGTTTCATCTCCAGACTTAACTGCCTTTCAAATACTCATTTTCCATTAAATAGTGCTATTACCCCACTTAGGCAGTGTTGGTTAACCTTGTATGCACTCTGCACAAACAAGCTTAATAGATTGCACTGGAAATTCTGATTACAGAGAACTTGTTCAATTTGACCCTTGGCAAGGTTTTCAGAATTTAAGTCTTTTTTCATGTTCTTCCCATACTTCTGATTTCTCTAGACCTGTCTGAATTTCTAACACAGACACAATACAATAAATACTTCATTATGCTGCTAGGGGAATATCAGAATCTGTCCTTTGGAAAAAAACAGTCTCTAGTAAGAACACCACATCAAAATATTTTTTGTCATTTTACTTAGAATTTTAGGTTGAAAATGACCCAAACAAAAACCCACAACATGATTCTCTTTCCGTGAAAGCTCAATAAATCTTTCAGCACAGGAAATACATCTTAACTGTATCAGATAAAATCCACACAGGGCGATATTAAGTACTTTTTCCATAAAGAGAAGACATTTTGCTGACCCTAAGAAAATTTCATTTTTATCTCAATATTGTGTTGCATAACAAATGCTCCTTCAATGATATTCTTGAGGGTGGGTTTTTTTTTTTCTGTTTTGTTTTGGTTTTGTGTGTTTGTTTTTTTTCCCCCAGCAGATTTAAATTTTATGACAATATGTGCATGTGCACAACACATGCACTTCCAATGACCTCGGGATTTTCTCTTCATTATGTATTCAGTTCTTTATAGGTGGGTAGGGAAAGCACTGGTAGAGAATTTAATGGCAGTTGAAACATATGCAAATTTTAGCCCTGCGCTGAATTTTTTAAAATAACAGCTACATAATTCTGTAATTTATAACCATTTGATTACAATTTACAGCATTTTTCAGAAAGATTAACTATGCTGGAAAGGTAAAATATTGAAAACTTGAGTAATAGAAAGAAAAATAAGCTGACTGTAACAGTCACTGGATTTTTCTTAAGCAAAGACTATCCCATATTTCTCTGCTATCTCTCCACACTGAGACAGGAGTGAATTTATTTTATGAGTTTCTCATGCCTTAATGAAATAGTTACGAGTCTTACAGATTCTCTACAGGAATAAATTAAGGAAAAAGGCTTCCAATATTTGTTATAATCAGTGAAAGGAAATGCTGAAGGTCATACAGCATGTATCTCAACAGAGAACACTGCGGACTGTTAGCTAGACAGAGCTCTATTTATAATATTTTATGGAAAAAACCTTAAAACTGTAATTAATTTATGTAAGATATTCAAGCCACATGTAGCTGGTATCATTATTCCATGTTACAGGAAACTAACAATGGTTTAGTGTCAAAGGAAAACCTAGAGAGCTCCAATATGAGTTCCCTGGTCCAATCACTGGATATAGTATGCCCCAGAACAGGGACAGATCAAATATTACTCGTTCATAGAACAAAAATTCATCATACCTTGCAATGAGTTGAAAATTGAGAAGAGGTACAGGAAAGGAAGAGTTAAGGGACCCCAGGCAAAAAAGGCAAAGCCCCATGTCATGCCCAGGAGAAAGGTCAGGCTGACCACGCTGCGGAGGTTCCTCAAGATCTCTTCCTTCAGGCTCCGGTTGGTTCTTTTCCCATTCCTCCCGCAGATTTGCACCATCACCACAATAAACATGGCAATGTTCATCAGAAACATGATTCCGAAGTAGCCGGCACAAGTCACATAAAAGACAACTTCATTCTTGATCCAGCAGCTGAAAAAAAAATTAAAAAATAAAATTAAAAGAAGGATCATTTTTGGTTAACGGAAACCACCTTCCAACTATTTATATGACTAAAGGAAAATGAGCCCATTTCTGATACCACTGCTGCAGAATTATAGTGTAAAATTAAATTTTGTCCATTTCCTGTTTAGAAACAGGATGAAGTCCAGAGGCATCTTAAGTGACTATGGGCTATAGTATTGTCATATAAGAAATCTGAGGGCTGTGCCACATTTTAGTCAAAACTAATTTAAAAAAATGGGAAGGGGTGGAAACTGCAATCCCGTCATGAAAAAATTTAGAATCAGTACAAAAAAAAAAAAAAATCACTGCTGTCATCTGTGTGAAGCATTAAGTGCTTTAGTAACAGAATGGGCGAACTTGGATCTTCAGTGTCAAAATCTCAAGTTTCTGCCACTGGACCTAAAGGAGAATTTGAACATGACTGGAGAAGTAGCAGGACTTTTGAGGTAGCCATTTGATAGTCAGACAAATAAGAGCTCTAACATATTCCTCTTGCTGCAAATAGCCTGAATGCTCAGCATGATACTGTAATAAAATTTAAAAAATTAAAGTTTTATTTATCATGATGAAGATTTGCCAGGAAAGGAAAAGAGCATTCACATAAAAATTTTGGCTTCTGGAGTTATTATCTGGACATCAAGAGAAGAACACAGAGGACTGCTGAACTACAGTGGCAAAAGGCTGCTTGATTCAAAAAGGAAACTTTTTTAATACAAATTCTTTTCTTTGCTCTTACCTAGAAAATATACTTTTCATTGAAGACAAACCAAAACAAGTAGTTTTATTTTATTTTCATGACAACACCTATGAGTTATTTTTTGGCCAGAGGCATGTTTGTACCTGGCATTGGGTAATGCAGATTTCCCTCCAATTTTTCTAACAGCCCTCTTCAGATTACAGATTCTAATCATTCAGAAGACAGTTTTGCACTTTTAATGCACCATCATCTTTTCCAAAGCAACTATAAATGCTAAATTTTAAGAGATCAAAAGAAATACTCACAAGTCATCTCCTCCTTGCCCATTAGCATCTCTGCCATATAACTCTTTGCCATAAACATGACTTGCATTTGTATTAGCACTTGCTAAAACAATTGCTATCACCAGAGCTGGCAAACCTGTAACACGAGAAAACTTGTGAGCTTTCAAATCTCCTGAACTTTCAAATTCATCGTGCTAAGCTAAATTATTGATGTCTCCATCCCTATTGCTTTAGTGGAGAGCATCCTGAGAAAAGCGCACTGAGAAGGTTGAAGAACACAATTTTTCAAACAGTACAAATATATAGAACTATCAAAGCAACTAACAGGCATTAATGAATAAGCCTTGTAATGTTCTGTATGGTAGAAGAAGTTTAGTATGTGATAAGGAAATTCAGGTAAAATAATAAACTAAAATAATATCCCCTAATTACCCAAAGTTAAATTTGCAACTGCACACAGGTTCTCATCATATAGTGAGAAGATTAACAAATTGCAAAAATCAGATCTAGTGGAGAGATGGTGTAAGGAATTTTTTGAGTGATTTTTTTCATGCTTATCAGAATTCATTAGGTTGTGTAACTGTGGGGAACATGAACTATAACCTCTAATTTCTCCACTGCTTTTCTCAACCACATTATATTATATATACTTTCTATAGCATTATACATACTATATATACTTTACTTATATGTGCTCCCCTTGCTTCCATAACGCAAACTATGTATTTCTTAAGAAAAAAGCAGAGAGAGTATTTGGGGAAAGTAGACAGCTATGCAGAAGAGAACTTTGCAGAAAGGTACAACTCACACAAAAGAAATGTATGTTCCTGATATGCCTTATTTACATGTCTTATCCTTGCTATAACAGAACACGTTCAAAGGGGAAGAGGTTAATTTGCTTTTCCGACCACTCAGTCCTTGTCCTCTGCTGAGGTTGCCAAAGAGGATGCTAGTTGCCAATGGAAAGACATCAATTATCAGCTGTACTGAGGTCAGTGCTCTAGCCGTAAGGTTAATGGCTTTGTATTGTGTTGTATTATTTCAAACACAATATGTGCATTCAGGGAGAAACCACAGATTCCTGATACTGACAAAAATGAAGAATAAAAGTCTTGCTGCCTGAGCCTTGCAGTTATTTTTCAGTATTACTTTTTCCATTTCTGTCCTGCTGTGTACATTGCTTAGGGCAGCCAGGATCTTTTAGTGGTTTAAACACTGTGCTGAATCTCAGGAAATTTTGCTTGTTTAGCTGGCAAGAAAATTTAAGCTGGACTCAAAGCTTTTGAAAGTCAATGCAAAACCTCCATATGCTCTGCAGTAACTGCAAAAGTTTCTGCGTTCATTGCGTGACACACTTCTCCATCTCTGACATGATACTCACATTTCCCCTCTCCCACCCTGGCCTCTTTGGAAAACAAGACCAGTTTATCTGGTCTCTCTGCTCATTCTGGGGCTGGGAGCTGCTCTGGGTGGAGAATGCCAGTGAGAACGTATTTACACAGAATCCCTCGGTGACAGAGAGGGTTGGCTACGTGCCAGCACTGCTGCAGGCCAGGGGAAGGAAACAACACTCTGATATTAATTCTACTCTGCATTTCTGATAGAGTGCTTTTATATGGCAGCATTTACACAGAGAGCATTTTATACAGCAGCATACGTGCTATGTAAATATTGCATCTAATGAACTCACCCCAGCCAATGATGCAAAACTTCAGTATGTATCGCCTTATATACGTGTTGAACACCTTCACTAGAGCAATGTACATGTGAACAGCTTCCAGTCCCATCCAGGTAAAGGTGGCCAGGAGAAAAAAGTGCAGAAGTGCAGCTACAGCTATGCAGAGGCCATCAATATCAAAGGACGCAATCCAGCCATCAAGCAAAAAAATCAGGTTAAGAAAGAGCAGGGCTGTGCTCAGATTCATCAGGATTTTGGATGGATAATCTCTTCGTAACTTCCTAATGAGAGAAGCACAGATGCACATGATTAACTAGCTGCAATCACACAAACCACCTATTGCAGCTGGGTTTACACCTTCACAAAGTCAATAAAAGCACAAGGAACTCTTTCCAGCTGAGTTTGTGCAGTAAGACATAGTGGTGTGTATTTCTGTGTGGGGTTGGTCAAGGCTTCAGCTGTGTGTGATGAGGGTAAGCTACCAGCTCTTTGGGTCCATAATGAGTCAATTAACTGCTGCAATATTTTAGCAACTGATATTTTTATTAACAATGACACCCAAAACAATCCTTTCAAATGAAATATAAACCAGTACTTTTTATATTAAATGAAAACAAAAAAAGTATAGCTGACCAGAAGGTCATCTGTGACCATTTTATATGTGGCCTTATATGTTAGCTTAATTTTTGGAATATAATGTCCAGTGGATGTGGTTTTCTGTTTGTTTTTAAATAGGATCTTAAGAAGACTTAAGAACAAGTAATTTTTTTTAACTGATCCCCACTGAAATGTGGGTAATGAGGGGCAGCAAAGAATTTCTACCAACTTGAACCAGAACACTATACTATATGTAATATAATACGAATGCAATCATTGAAGATACTTAAAGCTTGAAAACTCCCTTCTCCAGCCTCCTCTGCCCCTCCTGTCCCCAGAAAATTATCCTTCTTTAGCCGCTACTATGTCCTGTCCTGTTACTGACAGAATGCTTTCTTTGTGTTGACATGACTTCATTTTCTCTTTTCACTGTTCACATAACTGTACCACTTCAAAATTTTTGCTTTCTCTTGAGTCACTTTCACATTTCAGCAGGACTTCTGTTGAAATTGTTGTAACACTTCACAATTTATTTTCATTTTATCCCTTTTCCCACTTCTTTCTGAAGGGCTATAGAATATAATTGCTCTAGTTGGAAATTTCTCTTTTTAGATTTGGAACCAGTTATGCTCACATAGGCAAGTTTTGTTTTGTTTTTATAAAAAGCCTGTTTGACAATTTAAAAAGAATATCTATCTGTTCAAAATCTATAAGATTCAGTCTTGCCAAAAGGAAAATTTTGATACACATTCAGCTTGTTCCCTGGTCTGAGCAGCACAACATGTTAGAAACTGGAAAAAAAGACTCTGAACTTATGTCCCCTTGAAAATGTTTCCACTTCACAACACTGTGACCCTGATTTTGCAGGTTTGATTTTTTTAACATGGACTTCCCCTCCTAGGCAAATAAACCACACTAACCACGTAACTAACTTATTTTATTCTGCACATACAGGTACTCCTTTGTGATGTTCTTCACAGAATTAGTACTTACTCAAATGCAATGTATGTCAGAAGAGTTGCAGCTGAAAATATGGCAGATATTCCACAGCCTATGTAAGTGATGAAGGTCAGGACCTTGGTGTTCTGTGGGTCGATTTGCGTCACGGTTCTCTGAAGGTCCTGTGAGAGAGAAGGAAGAGACAACAGTTGTAGGCAGCACCTTTGCTGTAGGCACAGCACTCTTTCTTGGTAATTAGTCAAGCAACACTGAAAAGCATTCTGGCAATACCACTGTAACCTTGACAGTGGGGTTCATTTTTACTGCGTGTACTTGGTCTACAGTTGTTACACCTCTCACTTCCTTCCCACAGCTCTCCAAAACATTGTGCTTTCAGTATTATAACTGCTGGGACCAGCAGATAGAGCCTGATTCTGGTCCTTATAACTCAGTGCTAGCAATTCAAATGCTCTTCTCTGGAAAAGTCTCCAGTGTCCAAAATTTTCATTCTGTTGTGTGTATACAACTCTTTTTCAGAAGACCTAAGATTTAGAAAAATGTAACTTAAAAGTATTCATACTGAAATGTGCAACTCTGTAGGGAATTTCTGGCCTTTTTGTTATTAAAAATCCATAGGAGTCAATGTAACTAATCATCTACAGGCGAAACTAAGGGCAAAATACTGCTTTTTGGATTTAGGGTCTGTTTTGACATAAGAACTACACTTTTAAATGGAAGTGGTCAGAAAAGTAGTGACAAAGGCAATAGAAAAAACATTGGAAGTGAAGTAGGAACATTCTAAGGATTTTCTTCTTTTTCTGTCTAACTGTAACTGCCACATGGTACCATCTCAGAATAAATGCCAGTGTTATTTCCTTTTTTAAGGACAAGAAAATACGAGAATGTCTGGGTTTATATCACTGTGGAGAAAATGTGAGCAAACACTAAGGGATAATGATGTCAATTCTACAGTCATTGTCACTGTTGTCCCTGGGAAAACTAGCTAGCAAAAAGAAACATTAAATGCTACAAAACTTTGTATGCTTTGTTGGAAAAGGCAGGAGCAGGGTTTTTTTTTACTGTCCATTCCAGCCTTATATGGCAGTTTATTTATACATAAGAAGAGTGTTCTTGGGAAATAATCTAGTATCTAAATTAAAGTCAGAAGAAATTATTAAAATGGAAAAGCAGCTAGAATGGTCAAAACTGTGTAAAAATCTATTAGAATGCAGCCCAAATTCAAAGACCTTCTGCCTTATTTCTCACTGTCACTAAAACACTCAGGGAAGAAAAGGGGCTCATTGGATATATATACATATTAAAAAAAAAAAAGCCTTGTCTTAATCCTTTTGGGGATGAGAAGTGGAGCAAGACCATAATTTTTCTTGGAAGAAGATACAAAGTTTGTGACTTTTCCACATCTACATCTCAGCATGATGTGAAGAGAGCAGTTCTATTAAGAAGAGTCTGGAAGGCCAAAGCTGAAAAAGTCAGTGGATGTAGCCTTGTGTGGTTTAAGTCCTATTTGACACTGCCACAAGTTACTTCAAACCTCAAATACTTCCACTTAGGAATTATCCCTGCTGTGACCAGGAGCCAACATCTTTTCTGCAGCTATGTTTTACAGGCCAAAGAATGTTAATTTCATCTGGAAAAAAACATATCAGCCCATTATTGAGCATAAACAACCACCAAAAGTTAAGAAAAGATAGCACTGTGCCATTATTTCTTGTTGGGATTTTTTTTTTCTCTGAAAAACACTTCACAAGGGCGAATTGCTGGAGGCAGCTGAAGGCTGGAGGCTATGCTGCTGAGGCTGAAGTGCCCCATATGGTTCCTCTTTCATCTCCTGGAAAGACATTGCTCTGCCAGCCACCCTGTCTGGAGACTTTGCTTAAGGCTCTGACAGAGGATGGGAAACATGTTCTGTACCAGTGCTCTGTGAGCAGTCTTTTTTTGAGGGAAGGCCTGTAGTGTAAGGCATCCCTGAAACTAATTGAAGCCAAGTAAGAAAACAGCCAATATGGGTTTACACATTGTGCAAAAGGTGCTACTTCATAGTTTATGACATTAGATAAATCTTGTTAAATTTGCAAACTAGATTTGCAAGGGACAAGCCAGCCTTTTGATCTAAGGATGAAAGAGAATTATTGGGCTCCCTTGACTTTTCATCCTCATTACTATTTCTGCTGTCTGGAGGATGTTTTTCTTTCCCTGTTTTTCCCTACAATGAATGTCTCTTTTTTTGTTGTAGTTCTGAAAACAGCATTTCTAACTATTTCTCATGCTTTCTTTTTTTTTTTTTTTCTCCTGCTTGCAAGCAACTTCTCACTTTCTCAGTCTGGAAATTTCAAATATACTTCTTTCTTATTCACTTCTCTCGTTACACACCTCCCGCCTCAGCTGCAGGTCACTTTTGTCAGATTATACTGTTAAGGGATATGTCAGAGATCCCCTGCAACTCAGGACTCATTAAAATCACTGTTTTTTCCTGTCTCTGTAGTGAAAAAGTTAGTACTGGGCCTTGGTTACATTAAGTTGGATGTTATAATATGCTATTTGCATTTTGGTGTCACTCAGAAGTCTCAATCTCAGATCTTTTGTGGCACAGTATTTTTCAAATATAGAAAAATCTCATGAGTACATTTTAAGTATTTAAAAAATAATATTTATTCACTTGTAAAGGAATAAATAATGATAATAATAACAACAATAATACTCTTCCATGGCTAACTTTATTCATTATCTCATTCCTGAATCCTTATAACTAGCTATTTTGTTCCAAAAAGATAACTTTATGATAACAAGGGGGAAAATCATGTATTATTACTGTTAAAAATTATATGCAAAATAAAGAGCCCAAGTAACAAAAATGAGAGTTGTCTTGATACCAGACAAAAGCCGTGTTGCTGTTCCTGGGAAAGGTAACTTGGTGAGAAGTGAGTTTGCCTACCATTAGGACCCCAAAATGTGTGAGGTGATTGCATAAACACACAGTTTCATTTTCATTGGACTCTGCATCCACGTGGCAGCCAGCAGGGTTCCAGCCACCGTTGCCACCTGTGGAAATGAAACATGAGAAACTGCTGTTCAACAAATACATGTCAACCTCTCTTTTAGCAGATTCCTCACTTCATCCTGTGCAAATGCAGAAGCGCTTTCTCAAATTCAACGAGCCAGCATTAAAAGCAACTGGGAGAGAAGCACGTGTCAGATTTCCTAGTTTCTGCAAAGAATCACCCCAGATGAGTGTCCCAGAAATGGACTGCTGAGCAGAAGCAATAGATGGAGATGTATCATAAAGGTAGGGAGCTTTTTGGTCAGTGAGTAAGACCTACTACGTGGGTCACACATTAAGACCCGCCTTAGTTTCACCCAGTAATAAGATGGTGTTAGAATTCCTTTTTTGCCCCACTGATGTGATGTCTACACCTGCCTGCCTCCCACTCATATATCCTCGGGCACATGAAAGCTTTTACAGCCCAGGAGCAGAGGGTCCCACCCTTCCTCTCTGCAGCATGTAATGCAGAAGGTCAGAGTGCCTAACCCCAAAGATCTCCAGTGGCCTTACAAAAAAGTGAACTATTCCCAACCCACACCACTTGAACAGGTCGTTCTGAAAAACAAGTAGAAAGTTTTTAGGTTTAAAAATTAAATGCTAAAAAGTAAAATTTGTTTCTTTTTTTTGTTTTTTCCCTGCCAAAATATGAGCTAGTTTTGTGAAATCATTCATACTCTCTGACTCTTAAGGACATTTTTCTCACAGCTCTTGACACAATCCAGTATAATTTACTCTGTAACTTCAAGACAATCAAACACTCAGATTCAAGACATTCTCTCAAAATGTGTGAATGTCTCATCTATAAAGATGTTCCAAAACCACTTAAAACTCTTTTCCACTCAAGCAGCCACTGGGAATAGTTTCCTCCCTGTGTGTTTCTCCTTTAATGTGATTCTGAAGTTCACCTTCCTACTGAGTTCCTATGATTTTTTGATCATTTTTATCTTCCTGCATTCTCCTCAGTTGCTCTGTCTGTATTTCCTGCTTTGAAAAACAAATTTGGATGGTAAATTTTATTTCTTACAAGACTCTGTGTACTGAACCTCTCCATCCAAAATCCTACAGCTCTATCTATTTCATTGTAAAGAATAGAAACATCTCAGCAGTGATCTCCAAAACAGAGAGATCTGGAAAGCCATCCCAGATAACAACTTTGTGCAAAGGATTAAGAGCCTGAGTAAAACATCACACACAGGTTTGGCAGTAGTGACCTGTCTTTGATGAAGAATGGTCTAAAATGTTGCCTTATTAACGCGGGTCTCTGCATGTGACCAAAAAAGCTTAGGATCTGTAACAGTCACAATCTTACACCTATATAACCCAATTTTTTAAAAAAATTAACAGTTAAAAGTACAGCTAGTAACTATTCATGTGTCTGAGTAGCATTATATTTCATTTGCTCATACAGACAGATCAGTGAAAAACTACAGATATGGGAAAAAGGTGGAAAAACTTAATTGAAAAATTTAAAATATTAAAAACATTTACATTACAAACTTACTTTAAAATGGAGTATTTAACATTTGCTACAAGTAAATACACTAACCAGAAGAAATTATACACTTCATTGGGTGGACTTTATTGAATCCTGTGAGGATTGATTTGGAAGCAAAATAGCCAATACTGTGACCAATTTTAAAACTCAGACACATTTATTCTCCTCATGAAAGGAATTACAGTATTTTTAAACTTACCATTTTTGTTCATATCCCAGAAGACACAGGTAGGTTTAGGATCTTCCTAAGAACAGATGTAAAAGCAGACTTTGTATATCTCTTCAGATATAAATCTCATCAACATTTACAACAGATGTTGTAATGCATTTATTTTCATTTAATAATAAGAAGAATCCATATCGTTAGGTTGTTGAAAACTTGCCTAGTGTCAAATTAGAGGAGTTTTTTTTCTGCTAGAAAGACGCATTTGTCCAAATTGCAAAATCTGGAGCACTGCTTCTATGTACTATTCAATGGTTCCTTTTGTACATCCTCAGAATAAAGAAGTTTTCTTGTGTTACTGAAGTTATCCATGAATATGATGTCTTTACAGAATCTAAATACTTTTTACTGTTTACTTCCTTAGGGCTTCTCTGTGAATCCTCTACGTAAAGCTTGAAATTGTGCAAATGCCTGCTGATCCCAAGTGCAGGTTGTTTTGTCTCACCTTAAAATATTCATTGTAATGCAACGTAAGATAAAGTTAATTGAGATGTGAAAATTACAAACCAGGTTATCATTACATAAACAATTTACTTAGGTATTGCATTTTAACATTTTCTTTAATGTTTCTAGTGCTATTGCCTCTTTTGGATTAGATACTAAGAATGGAGTCAAGCTCACACGTTTTCTCACTGGAACAATATGTGCCAAAAGGTTGCATTTGGTCTGTATTTCCCTAAATTTACTGTATTCATCTTTTAATAATGTGTTTCTGTCCATTCTTCTGATGAAAACCACATAACAAAAAAAAATTTCGGGAACTATTAATAAAGTGAATAATGTTTGGTCAAAGAATTTAAGTAATTATGAAGTTCCAGTGTAATAAATCATGTCTCTGGTCATGAATATGGTCATTTACAGAGGTTTCATCTAGAGTTATTGGCACAGAAATTATTTCTGAGGGGCAGAATCAATGGTCTTTTAGATAAATGTTAGGTCATGAACGGAGTACGAATGGATGAGGATTGGAGAGATTATTTGTTTCTACTTTTTGCTTACTTGCTTTTTTTCTATACTTCTTAATTTCAGTTTGAGTTTGATCTTGGTCAAAATCCATCCATATAAATCAGGCCTTTATCTTCGCCTTTACCATTTTTAATCTGCATTCCTGTTCCTCTGAATAATTAGTCTCGTTTTACCTGAATTTTGGTATGCTTGATTGCAACCTTCACATAATCCTGAAGATCCTGAATGGTTAAGTTTCCAATACTGCATGCCACCACAAAACTGGTCAAATTGGCAGGATTTTCTGCATCCTTCAAAAGATTAAGAAAAATATAGGAAGTGCTTACATGGCACATAACATAAAAGCCAGAGTACACCGTTTCATTTTTGCAGAGTGCCAGAATAGTAAGTTGTCAGCATTTCTGTACTTTTGATCACACAGTATAAGAACATTATGTTCATAAAATCAAATTATGGGTTAGCCTCGTGGAAGCTTCCCTATTTTCCTTGTAGCCATAAACATGCATAGGCACAATTATAGAGAGAGGTTAGAAGGCAAACAAAATTATAACTCAAACAATGTGGCAGATAACAACCCATGATATGATTAGCTCATTTCCCTAAACAAGCATGAATGAGCTCACTTATCTTATTGTTGACACTATCCTTTAGTAAATGCAAACTTTTTAGAGAATAAACTGTTTTCTGCATATAGTTGTTAAATCAACCTTCACCTTAAAATGAATGACTATGAAGTAGTAAACAAATTCAAAGCAATGCCACATACTGAAGGAGATAGCATTTTCTTGTGAGGTCTTATATGATAGGAATTTAAATAGAATTCTGACATAATCACTGACCAGCAGGATTTTTAAGCTGCAGCTCACAATTTTCCAGAAGAGAAGGTTTCCTTGGAAACTAATTACTTATTGAATTGGAAATGCATTGACAATGCCATTTTCTTTCGATATGTTTCTATTGAAACCTGCATATTTAGATGCCTGGTTGGGAAGCTTGCTCACTGCCTGTGGCAGATCTTAGGTCAAATGAAGTCTTCTATTGCCACTCACTTTTCCTCCCAAAATCTGGTCTGCCAAACTCCTAAAATCTTGATTCCTTCCATTCAGCAGTTTTGTTAGCATAGGAAAACGTCAGGTTTCAGCTCAGCACTGGGCTTGTGAGATCCCACCACTTATGACAGACAAAACAGCTTCAGTTATTAAGTGCATATTATCGTGAGAAGAATGTTTCATTTCTTAAGAACCATATCCAGGAACTTTCAGACACAGTATTTCAGATTATACTGGAGCTTTGTGGCAAAATTTCCTAAAACCTTAAAAACTGAAGAGGAAAAAAATTTGCAAATTTCTAGGCAGTTCTTGATTATTCAGACAAGAAAATATATCTTGGCTGCCACCTAAATTTAGACATCTGACAAAGTCTGTGAAAGTCCTTGGACATATTTCCACAGGTTTCAGTGGATTCTGTCTGTAGCAGATAAAAAAAAACAAGACACAGTTGGTCTCTTCAGGGAAGGCAATTTAATATATTCCTACGTGTGTATTAAAGTAAAATACAGATTACTACTTATTTAACCATAAGGCTGTGTTCAGCTGAAGTTCAACAGTTCAGGCATAGATGTTTACACTGAACACACCTGCCCTTTGGGGAAGTGAATCCCACCCTGAACAGCTTTTATATAGTCCTCTAAGTAATGGAACCAACTTTAATGAATTACAAAACAAAACTAGAATTCTCTTAGTTGCAATAAAATAACCCACCAACCTCCAATGCTGCAAAGTATGTTCCACTTTACGTTGAGTACTTTTAAGGAATACAGCTAATAGCATTCAGATATTTATAATTGCACATGGAAGAAATATGAAATGCAATAAAAATGAAATACTCTTATATTAATGGATTGTTATTTGGTTTGAGATGGCATGTGGATCAGTTTATTTATAGGCCTTATTTTAATCCTGTTTTTCTTTAATTTCCTTTATTTTTAGACTTCCTAAAAATGTGAGGATCCCACATTTTTAATTCATTGTGTTAAACACATCACTCATGAAGTGTTTGAAAAACACACAAAAAATGAAAGGCACTTTAGTTGCAAATTAAGGTGCAATTTCTATGGGTTTTTTTTTCAATGGCTTATTAAGTACCACTTAGAAATGCATTCTAGCACCACTAAGGGACACATTCTGACTTCATATGATTTTATGCCATTATGACCAGCCTCCATCTGTGTTCTTCTGTTTTTTTTTTTTTAAATTAAAGATATCCATCCTGTTTGTCTCAAAAGCAGGCTTAAAACTAACACAATTTAAAATTAAAATACTTTGGGGTGTATTTCAGAAGGCAACTGTGGGTCATGGGTATTTTCTTGCCTTGATTATCTGAAGAATCTGGATACACTGCCAATAAAAATGATAATATAGGGACAATACAATACTACGGGGTTCTGCGGATGCACAAGAGCCAAAGGTCACTTGAAATACTGATGGGAAAACAAACTCAAGCCTTCTGAGACATATTCTACAGTTCACCATGAAACAATGTTTCCTTCTTAATTAACTCTTTTTTTTTTTTTTTTTTTTTTTTTTTTTTTTTTCCCCCAAATAAGTGTGGTTTTGGTTTTCTTTTTCCAAGCTGCAAACTCTTCCTAATATTTTTGGCACCTACCATGCAGGCACTATTTACAATTACCATTTGATAAGACCCAAAAAATAAAACATCAAATCCACCTGAGCATGTTTAGGTCTCAGGTAAAAGTATGGTTATCCTTATTCCTATTAAAATATGGTATGCTTATGAGAACAAAGGTATGAAAAGAATAGTGTTTATATATGAGCAAAAGTTCTCTGGCTGCTAACCATCAGCCCAGGGTTTCCAAGTGAATTTAAAGCAGTTAGCAGGATATGACTGCTAACCAGCTCCTAAAAGGAAAGGAGAGCATTTGGCAGGGTTATATGCCAAATTCCCTCCTGACAGAAAAGAGCCTGGCTCTGATTTTAAGCACTTGGGATACAGTTTTCCATAGATTACCCTGAGAAAAGGTTTATTTTACATGTGAGAGGAATCTGCAGTTAAACCACCGACTTCAACTCGACTTCAACACTTCAACTATTTTGCTGCTCTGAACACAAGACTGTCTTTAGTGCCTACATTTGCTGTCATCTTTAAATTCCTATAACCCATGAAATACTGTGAAATGATTGCACTACAGGAAACCTTTATCAGCTGGCTTTGATTCACCCTATCCGAAATGACTTCATGCATGTGATTGCTTACCTGAAAAAGACCATTTTTATTGAAGAATGTAAACTGAGCCCTAGATATAACTTCAAACTCATCTTGACTTAAATTCTTCAGTAAACTTGGTGGCAGAACAACAGAAGCGATGGCACTTGTCTGATCCTTGTCAAAATCTATCTGTTAAATAAAAGCAACAGGAGAACGTGTACAAACAATAAAGAAACCATCTGTTGTCCACAACTGGGTTCACACTCTTACACAGAAATATCTAGATGTGGGACTAGAACCCATCAACACTAAAATGACTTGTGTCTATGTATGAGTTGATGCAATAAATAAATTTTTTAAAGGCTGGGGAGGTTTCCCACTTTTCCAGCATAAGGTCAGCCTTCTGCTACAGAAAGATATTAGATAAAACCAACAAAGAAACAAACTCCTCCACTGTTATAATGATGATTGAGAAATAATGAGATAGTAATCATGACAGTCGTAACCATTTTCAGTATAACAATCAAGATACTTTTCCTCATAGCAAACAATGTTGAGAACTAAAAAATATGCTCTGAATCTTTCCCTGTAACATTGTATTAGTTGGCTTGACATGCACATCTGAAATAATTCTCTTATGAGCTTTTGTAGTTTCTCTGTTATGGAAAGGATATTTAAAAATCATTAGTGTCACTTCTCCATATTTATTGTGCTATGTAGCCCAAAAAAGACACTTTCTGACATTATATAAATTTAATCTTTACTGGCAATGTATCAGAAATCTAAAAGACCTCTGTGGCCCAGGAATGCAACAAGTGAGTAGGAAATAAAGGAGAATTCAATCCTGCATTTTATTAGCAATTCTATGACTGAGCAACTCCCCACCATGGCCTACTCAAGGTGTGCCACCATATGAAGGAAGGGGAGCAAGTCAGCTCACAGTGGCTCTATAGTAAAAGCACTTACAAATTTTACTGTAAGATATGGGAGTCCCACTATTGACTTCCCCAGAGGCATCTTGGTCATGTATTTATGTCTCTCATGGACAACTGTGTAATTCTAAAAGCACCATTAGCTAATAGGAAGTTGAAAGTCATAGGCTATTGACAGATTATTCACCCTTGGAAATCAGTAAGAAGCAGCTCATAGACATCTGACAGATTTAAATGTAGCTCAATACCAGGTTTTCAGAGGTTGATTCTGCCACAGCAAAGAGAAAGTGAGTATGTGATAAAGATGTCCCATTAGGCATTGTCTGCAAATAGAGTAGAAGAGGCTTCTCCAAAGAAGCATGGATATATTACAGGAACAATTTAATAATATGAATCACCAAAACCTAACTTAGTCAAAGGTTTGGCAAGAAACCTAAAGAAACAGGGAACTGAAAAAGAATCTTTCCAAATTGCCATGGATAAATTTACTTGGTATCTACTTCAAGAAAAAAAAAATACAAAAGAAAAAAAAATCTGGAAACATTCTGACATGCATCTTGAAGAGTTTAATGTTCCCTGATGAGCCTAGGATAGATCATCACATCACTGATGAAAAACCTGGGCTTTCACAAGGGAATCTCCCTTTAGCAGGGATTGCAAATATCTTTCTGACAGGCATGGAAAATATAAACAGTACCCACAGCTGCTGCAACTTTTCTGGTAGGAAGGATGCTAAGAATTCTCAATCAGCTGTTGGAAATGTGAAAGTCTGAGAAGAAGCTTGTGTTCCAATAGGAACATTATAAATAATTTGACAGACTTTGGATTTTATGATTATTTAGGCAGTGCTTTAATAAATGATTCCAGGACGAGAAAATTCCTGATGTCCTCAAGCCACAGATGGTAATTCCTGTTAGATGTGTGATCAACCAAAACCTGGCTTTAGAATTTTCCTTTCCTCTTTCCATAAACAAAGGATGAATTCTGTAGGAGAAACATTCCTTTGATAACAAAGAACTATTCAGCTTCACAAACAGCTATTGAGCTTCATTAATATGAGACCTAAACAAAAGTAGATTTAAAATCAACAAAAATTTCTGATAAAATTGATTCAAAGAAACTTTAGCTAAAATATCTAGGAATATAAACATGTGAAAAAGCAAGTACATTAAATCTATTTTTATCAATTTAAACAAGCATTTGAGTTTTGATCCAAAGTCTATATACATGCACAAGTCCTAAAGCCTACTATATTACTACTGCTTTTTCTAGAAAGTAGACTTTTATCTGTCTTCATTCTTGTTTTGATTTTTACAGTATATAGTGCCTTTTAAAATGATCAGACATTTATTAGGATTGCTGTATTGCCAGTTTGCAGAAGGAATTAGTTTCCATACAATACCTGCACTCCAGTGATTAGTCTTTAACTGTTCTTATAATGCCTTATTTTGCTGAATTCAGTTTTAGTTCCTCTGGCCCAAATGATGGCAGATTTTTTTTTTCTTTTTCTGCGTAATATTTTCTGTTTGTTTCTCCAAGTAAGACTCACTGTACTTGAATGGTGAAACACCCAGGAAACTGAGACTACATTACCTCTGTCTAAAATTTAACTGAAAAAAATTAAATTGCATTGAAATTTTAAAACCATTTAGGCGCCTTAAGATGCAGACAAGCATGTAGTGAAATTTATAAATTTTTGGCACCTCATTACTACTGATTTTAAAAGAATCTTTGGAAAATCCTATAGGTACTCATGTGCATCTCAAACAGTATTTCAAACTTTTAGATGTCTGTTTTTTTTCTATTTGTGGGAAAAAAGCAAAGAAAAAATATTTTTTAGGTGATGATAATCTTAACTATAGTATCTTATCTAGATACTGTAGCACTGGAAACCTTCCTAAATTTTGTGTGATTTCTGTTCATTTTATTTTTAATGTCTAGGCTGGTCAAGCTCCACGTGATGACTTGAACTGCCTCAGATATCTTAAATGGTACAAGCCAATCAACCTGTGTGGACAACTGAATTAGACTTAGGTTTCTTTTAGCACTAAATGTTTAAACTGTACTGGAAGGTTGAAGAACTATTGTATCTGCAGAAACCTCTATGTAGATACCTCTAACTAGGTATCTTATTTTAAAGCTGAAAGACATCAAAAGAGTTGTTAGATATTGTACAATGGTCAGTACCGCAGATTGTTAAAGGTTAATTTCCTTTTCCACTAGTAAAAAAAAAAACAAACAACAAAAACACAAAACTAAAAAAGGGTCAAGTGTGTTCTGGATTTATAAGCCAAATTACTTTTTATCTGCATGGAATGTAAGTTTATCTGTGTTTCCTGTCACTCAAGGAAATACTACATTAATCTGTTATCTGTTTGTATGATTGTAGCAAAAAGGAAATAGAAAGTAGGGGGAGAACTGGGAGTTGTAAGTGGATTTACAGGAACCACAGTAAACACACTTGGAACAGGCACATCTTATGTTTAGATACAACTGCTTGCTCTGTACCTGGAAATCAGATGCATTATTCTGTGGACTGACACTGAAAGAACCACCTTTGAATGATGTTGAATTTATAGAAGACACTCCAAGTGCAAGATTTCGTGTTGTAATACTCATGGATGGTCCAGCAAAATGGATCTTTAAAGCCAAGGCATCAATAGTTTTTAGAGCTCTAAAAACAGAAATAAAATTACTCCAAAAAAATGAACACAGAAAAAACCCCCACCCATGCTCTACATACTCCTCACATCACAGCATGATCCTCTTGTTACTGTGTTTCTGTCACCCATCTGTGTATACACAAGGAGACTGTTAGACTGTAAATTTATGTATCTCTCTTGAAAACAAATTCTTTTGACTGACAGAAACTGTGTGACTACGTATCACTGGTCCTGAAATAATTTTCCAAGAATACTTATATCTATGCTGTGTCACGTATTAGAAGACTTCTTTCTATCCAAATACTTTGTCTTTGTCATGCACGCGAAAAGAAAAAATATTTGTGCAACTATTTTGGAAAATTCCTTTTGATGGAAATCAGAAAACTTTGATTTTCTGGTTTGTCTATACATGGAAGGATAAATCCTTATAGCCTTGCAGGTTGCTCTCAAAAGCTTTTCTCAAATGCAGAAATACTTACTCTGAAGATGAGGCTGCCAATACACTGTCTGAACTGGTCAGAATATTGGAAAAAATTGTCACCACAGTAGAACCCAGAGATTCATCGATTTCTTCATCGTTCACAATTTTTTTGAGCTTCTGCACAACATCATTTACTTTGTCTGAGGTCAGCTGCTGCCCCTCGCCAGTGAGATTGAGAAGCTGATTGGCGATATCTGCTGCATTTTCTGTGAGCATACAGAATCAAGCAAAAAAGAGAAAATAATGCATTACAGTCCTCAAGCAATCCAGAAATATAAATTTTTATCAGCACTGTTGAGTACTAGACTATGTTGTATGGTACTAGTAGTGAGCATAGGATTTCATCATTTTGCCAAATTTATAATTTTTTTAGAAGTATTTAGGACCTGCTGATTATATACTGTCCTCATTCGCTGTGTCTTTTTTTTTTTTTTTTTTGAGTTTGTAAATCAGAACTACTATAGAAAGGGGTGATTGAATGAAAAAGAGAGGAATAAAATGCATATTATCTCTCTTTTTTTTCTCCTTATGCTATTCTTTCTTTTTCACTGGGAAAAAAAAGAGACCATAACACTGTCGTCCTGTTATTTTATTACTCTTTCACAGCCAGAATGACATCAGGGTTATTTTAGAAACAGAGAAGAGATCTGAAAATGTCTGATTATAAGTCCAGTGAAGAGAGCAGGGGTCTTTCCCCTGGCAGGCATTTGGAATGTTTAAAAATTTTTCCTAACTTGAATATCAAATAGAGGTAAGATACCACCTTCCTGTGCTCTTGATTAAATTGCCTGAAGAGTTTGATATAATATAGTACCTGGTATCCAGAGTTTTTAATGGGTGAGCTGAATTGAACTGGGGTGCACTTTGCAAGAGTTTATGTACTTTGCCCTGACCTTTTTTAGAATGATTTTTATCAACTTAGCATAAAGACAAAATATATCCTTGCAAAGACCACCACTAATATACCCACCTGTGCAATTTCTAAGATCAGGCTGACCCCAGTATGACGTATAATTCTGCAGACCCAAATAGCTAAAGAGGAAAAATGACAAAATCCACATTAAATATAGTAACAAAATTATATGAACATTTCATAATACTTACGTAGGTGTCACAGTGGTCCACTTTTCTCAATTCCCAATGTTCCTAGCAACACGGCCCCTACATATACATAATATGTATATTTGACAGTGAAAGTATATGCTTGATTAAATGATAGTGCTGAGAGAAACCTCAGTTTTTCAGTGGAAATTTCTGCCTTGTATTTCAGGAAAGACCCAAATATTGACAAAAACTATTACGCCTATATTACGGCCTAGTCAGTTGCTGTTTCTATAATTTCTCCTTGATATAAATTGCTTTGATCTAGTCAATAGCAGGCCATAATACATCTCATAAGAACATGCACAGGAGCCATGTGAAGGTATAAATTTATTCCACCAATGGAAACTAGGGTAGGTCACTATCAAGTCCAGGTCTAAAGTGAGGGGCAGATATGAAGATTCCTTTTTTTTAAAGCCTTACCATAGCAAAATACAGAATCACAGAATAGGTCAGGTTGGAAGACACCAAAGTGGTCATCTGGTCCACCCTCCCAACTCAACCAGAGTCATCCTAGAGCACATGGCACAGGATTGTGTCCAGATGGTTCTTGAGCAACTCCAGTGAGGGGACTCCACAGCCTCTCTGGGCAATCTATTCCAGTGCTTGATAACCCACACAGCAAATAAGATGTTCCTCACATTCAGGTGGAACTTCCTGTGCACCAGTTTCTCCTTACTGCCCCTTGTCCCATTGCTTGACACTACCTTGAGGAGCCTGGCTCCATCCTCTTGCCACCCTCCCTTCAGACACTCACAGACACTGATGAGGTCTCCCCTCAGTCATCTCTTCTCAAGGCTGAACTGGCTCAGCTCCCTGAGCCTTTACTTGTAAGAGAGATGCTCCAATCTCTTAATCATATTTGTCACCCCGTGAAAATGGCTCCAAAATTAAACACACTTTTCCCCTCCGTTTTTCTTTAAAGGCAATCCCATTGTCACAGAATGGAAAAAGGCAGGATGATAAATGGGAAAAAAATTATCCCTTTACTCAGCACATGATAAAATAACATTATTCCTCAGCTGATGACTTTTATTATAACATCAAAGGTAATCACAAACTGTGGAATGAAGATGACTAGACTGTTAGAAGAGTTTCTCTCCAAAAAAATCCCACCAATGCTCCATATCGGCAAAAGCTAGTGGAGGCTGAGGCAAGGAAGGCATAGCACAGGGCAGAACACAGAAGTGTTTTTTTTATTTAATGTGCTGTACACAATCAATGGTATAGTGTAGACCACAAATGAATAATAAAGATAAGTAATACTGGGACAGCAAAGGCCAGAAACCTTAATTTTTAATGATTCCGAGGCTCTGACATAAAAACAATTTGATTTCTGTACTCTTGTACAAGATTAGGAGGCTGAGGAAGTGAGTTATTTAAATATAACGCGGGTTGCTTTCCTGTTTGGCACTGAACCTCAAGGCTGATTCATATCCATGTTGCCATACTGTTTGGAAAAAGTAAAATATCTGGTCTTCTCAGAACATGTTCCAGATGCAATGTGGGTGGATAAGACTAATATATTGCATTTAATAATAATCATCCTAAACAATGAAGGAATTAATTAATATTGCATCATCATAACCATGTTTAAGGCACTCAAAGGAGATCAAAGCCATAATGTTTTGGTAATACATAAATAGAAGTAATAATATCCCAAATTTACAAATGGAAAATGGACATACAGAGTCAAAGTCTTTTGTAGATATTTGCAAAAAACCTCCTACATTAGGGAAGATCTCTTAAACCTTAAAAATTCAAGTTCAAATATTTGAGCATAAGATTATCTCCACCTTCAATTATGACTAACTACTGGCAAAATCCTTGTTTCACAATTTCTTTTACTTTTCCCCTAATGAGATGAGGTGTTTTGGATTAAACCAATTATACATCTCATCTTCATAGAATTTTATTCTAATTCTTACTCAATTCAGACAGTAGCAGTGGAGTGGTAGCAAACATGAAGCTTTGGGTACAGGGACATAAAGGTTGTGGCCAAGTGCAAGGTCCTGCATGTGGGTCAGGACAATCTCAAGCACAAATAGAGGCCTGGGAGGTGAATGGATTGAAAGCAGCCCTGAAGAGAAGGACTCAAGGATATCGGTTGAAGAGAAGCTTAAGAAGACTGGGAAACATATGTTTGCAGCCCAGAAAGCCAACCATATCCTGGGCTGAATCAAGAACAGCGTAGCAACCAGGCTGAGGGAAGTGATTCTGCCCCTCTACTCTGCTTTCCTGAGACCTCAGCTGGAGAACTGCATTCAGCTCTGGGGCCCCCAAGATAAGAAAAATGTGGACTTGTCCACAAGTCCAAAGGAGAGCTATGAAGATGACGAGAGGGCTGGAGCCCCTCTCCCATAAAGAAGATGAGAGAGTTAGTTTTGTTCATCCTGGAGAAGAGTAGGCTCTGGGGAGTTTCCAGCACCTAAAGGGGGCTACAAGAGATATGGACAGGACTTTTTAAGGGCATGTAGTGACCGGACAATGGCAAATGGTTTTAAACTGAAAGAGAGAAGGTTTCAGCTAGATATTAGGAAGTTTTTTTACTTTGAGGGTAGAGAGGCACTGGCACAGGTTGTCCAGAGAGGTTGTGGATGCCCCATCCTTGGAAGTGTTCCAGGCCAGGACAGACGGGGCTCTGACCAAGGTGGTCCAGTTGGAAGTGTCCTTGCCCATTGCAGGGGAGTTTGGAACTAGATGATCATCAGGGTCCCCTGCAACCCAAACCATTCGAGGATTCTATGACTTGAATAAAACAGTTTCATTCTGTAAGAAGGTGTTATTTTTATGGTCATGTTGAACATGCATTAATTGTGGGCCCCAATATGCCCTACAGAAGTGGTAGATGAGTCTTTTTTTCTTAACAATGAGATACATACTATTACTACAGTCACCTAATCCCTCACAGTATAAAAAAAATCTTCCTGAAATACAATACCAGCCAATGGCAACCATTATATATAATTAAATAATAACTGTATATAACCAGAAAGCTGCATCTGAAACAACTCAGCTTGTCAGATATTTGAACACCTACCAGGTTCTTGATGCAGTCTGAACTGAGCTCCCGTGGCAAAATGTGAAGTTGGTCACAGTAGGCCTGGTATCTGGCCAGAAATAATTTGGAGGGTTTTCTTCAGCTAAACATTTTTCTGTAAATAATGAGTATATTGGTGTTAATAGTAAATTTTTTCACCTAATCATCTTCCATTTCTTGTCCTCAGCTCATCAACCAGTCTACAGTACAAAATTTTCTTCAAATGAAATGCTTGGTTGTTTGCAATAGAGTGGCAATAGAGGGGTGCACAGCAGGGGATCACACGTGCTGCTGCTGCTCAAAGGAAAGACTTGAATGTGCATGCTGCATCCATCTGCATTCCAGCAGCCTCCACCTTCTCCCTCCCAAATGAATGGGAGGAGATGAGAGCTAAAAGACTGATTAAGGACAACAGCTGTCAGGAACACAAACAACATTGAGAAGTGGGGATGAGGGGCCTTGGAGGTCCAAAATGTCTCATTTTAGTTCTGGCTGTAAAGCATATTTTGTTATCCTCAAACCATCAGAGGAACTATCAGGAGCTGTCCCAGCCTCTTTGAACCAGACAGCAAGACATTGACTAAAGCAATCTGGACAACTTTGTTTCTGTTAAAAGTGGTATTTTGATCATGGCTCTCTGAGATTAGTGGAACAACGAGGCTTATAATATAAAATCTGAAACAGTCATACTGTTTGTAAATGTGTGATTATTTTAACACAGAAGATGCTTATTTATGAACAAGCAAAAAAAAAAGAAATTGTTGTGTAACAAAGCTGAACACTACTCACCAACTGGATCAACATCCACAGCTTGAAGTTGATAACCTTCTTCCATGGTTCGATTATTACTTATGAGCTTCTGTCGGATGTCTTCCTCTTCTAAATTGATGTTGTTGGTAGAATTATAAACCAGAAGAGCCAAAGCACTGAAACTGCAAAGAAAATTATCCAAATGTTTCAGTCAGAACATCAGAGGCCAAATGTGTGGAAATAAAAATATCTGAAAAACTGTGGTTTTCTGAGTATGGAACAGTGTCACCAAAACAGTATTGCTCATTAGCTGTAAATTAATATTTTTGTATATATAGGGCCATGACAAGAAGATATGGGAAATTTCATCTTCTAGTTACCTTTAAAGAAGCATCTCATCAAAAGAGCTAAGAAATGTTTTCACAAGCATTCAGAAGATGAAACCATAGAGTTGTGAGTTCTAAATGGGCCCTAATTAATTTTAAAAATCGGGTTGCTGATGGCTTAGGAACTTAAGAGCTGATTCATCCCACCTCACAAAACTGTCAGGGTGGGACAAGCCATCCTCCAGAGGATCCACCTCTACAAATGACTACACAGAAAGACTAGCAGATTAACAAAGAACAGATGCCTAACATTTAAATCTCTTAAGTTTTTTATGGAGTGAAAAACACCCTGACATACTTCTGAAGCTTTTAGTCATAATTAGGAAAGTCGAGTTCCTCAGATGACTAATCTAAGTTTGAGCACTAATAGCTGTTCTGCACTGTAGCCCACTGCTACTTTCTTGGGCAAAAGAAGTAGTTCAAAGTGCCCAAACCTCTTTCCTGTGAACAAAATAAAACAGTCCCCACCCTTGTCCAAAAACATAGCTTTTCTGGAAGGGAAATCATGAACACCAAACCAGTTCTAGCAGGACACAGGAAATAAGCCCAGAGTGGAAGGCACAGAAATTTCCTCCTGGGACAAAAGGAAATGTTGGAGATGAGAATTTGTTGGTACCCAAGAGCACTGCTTGGCTCTGGCTAGTAGGATGTAAGCCACTAAAGCACGGAACATTGGATGTCCATGGGAGCCAAAATGTGGAAAAAAGGAAAAAGCAAACATGCTTTGGGCTGTCTTCATCTTAGCCTTGCCCTTGGATACCCATCAGCCTGAATAATGACAGACCTTTGGAGTGTGTGAGCTGTTCCTGGCAGCCTGGGGAGCAGTGGCACTGCCAGCACACATTCAGTGAGCAGGGCACACACCCATCAGGGGTGCTTTCACCTGCGGCCTCCTGTGCAAGAAAGCAACAGTGAGCTAAAGCGGCTTGTGGTCCACAGGAAGAACAGTAGCAGAAAAAATTCTGTAGGAGTGATGAAGAGGCCCAGTACGGTTTTCAGGTACTCCTTCCTAGACAGACCAGGACTTCAACAAAAAATCTTTCAGAAAGACATCCCCATGATGACAGCTCAGAACTGCATTTTCCAGATGTGCCTAATTTCCTTGACATATTCACTGTTTTACTGGGAACATGCTGTTGGAGAAGAAAGATAAGAATGTGACCACCTGCAGGCTTGGCTTTCTCTTTTCCCAGTTGATGGATTTTAGCAGAGAAATTCCAGCTATCTCTGGCCAGGTTGCTCCTTCCCTGCTCCCAGAAATACTGAGATCCTCCTAACATTCCTTTGGTCTCTGTGGAGTCTTTAATATGAATATGGCAAGTAGCCTCAGTAGGTTGGATATGCATTAGCAGGCTTTTGCTGTATACCTCAGATATGTTACAAGCACAAATTTATTACGGCATTTATTTTTAGCAGAAGTATGGAAATTGCCTATGGGATTGCCAACTCCTTTAGCCCTCCAGTACTTCAGCCCCAGAGTCTCCTGGCACTTAACCATCTTTCCTAAAAGATTCTGGCTTCATTTGCCTATTCCCTTTACTTCAGAAGAGGAAAACTTAATATACTGATGCCACTCCCTACCTCAGCACTCTGGCTGCAGAACAGACATTCTGAAAGTCACTGCTACTGCTCAGTTGCCTGTTCCAGAATAACCAACTAACCAAAATGATATTTAGTATCCATACCTGTGAAGAAGGATAATGCCAGCAAAATAGAAGGGATAATGATAGATGAACCTGTTGCAGTTATATTGAAAAATTACAGAGAAAACTATTGATTATGAGGCACAGATAAAAAATAATCCCTTAAAACCAATCTGCTGTTTCCCGAGAAACTCTTAGAGTGTAAGTCATGTATACTGCATAACAAGAGCTTCCTCCATAATATGATGAAAACAATTTCCACAAACTTTTCAGAATGACTCATGCTACCTTCCCAGGGTAAATAAATACCTTTTAACTTGACAGCTGACGCAATACGAAGTTGAATGCTTCCTTCCACTTTTGTCACACTCAGATCCCAGAAAGAAAACATTATAATGGTGAAGAGCAAATTCTCAACTTGGGAAACAGTAGGCCTGCACTCAAATTAATGGCAATGCTGCCATGCTCTGCTGGTGTCACCAGATTTGCCTCAGCCAACTTCAAATCTCTTACTGTGTGACATATAAAGGCAGATAGATTCTCACAGCAGTAATAAATTACAAATTACACATTATCGGCGGCAACCTGTACTGCCAACATTACTGCCATGGATACAATAAAAAAATGGACAGTGGTGTAGGTAAATACAACAGCGATTAGTATGTTTCTCTTTCCTTTGACTGAAATGGTGACAGCTGGAGCAAGCATGAAAGCTTGGGAAGACCAGTGTCTATCCCACTTTGTCCTGGTCTGTCGAGCTAGGCTGGCTCAGAGAGAGGAATTTTCGAAGCGGTGTCCTGATCAGAGGCACAGGAGGCGGTGGTGCAGCCTGTGCTGCCACGGCCAGGACCACAAAGCCAGCTTTCTTCTCTGGCAGCGTGACTCAGAGCTATTCCAGGACAGTGTGCCTACACACGGGCTGTGGTCTCGCTGCTGTGCCCTGCAAGCAGCCCCAAGGAAGGATTAAAAAACCAGGCCAACCCCGCAGCACACACTGTCTTGCACCTGGAGGGATGCAGCTGATAATTAGCAATGCACACTTCTCCTCTCTGTTGTATTAGACAGGCTGAACTAACACTGAATTAATGTTGTTGTAAAAATGTTTCACAAATCACTATTAATTTCTTTCAGAGTTAGTATAACTTGATTTAAAGAATATAAAGAACTAGTTTTAAAGGACCTAAATACTTATGGAATCTAAATTTCCACTAAAAGTCACTGGGAATTTCAGTGCTGACTACCCTGGCATATTTTAAATAGTTTTCAAATGTCAACAGTAAATTCTTTACTAATCTCACAGTTATGTTGTCTCTGAAGATATGTGGTGATGGGTAGCTATAACTAAAGACTGGCAGCACAGGTAGGTCCAGAGTCACCTGTGAAGTTTTAACTACTTCACATTAACTGGACAGACAAAAAAGAGCTGACTGTTCCATAAGTCACTCAGTGAAGAGGCAATACAAAAAGTAGACAAAATGTTAGAAAACACACAGAATAAGACAGAAATAAGTATGAAAGCAGAGGGAAACGAAAAGCATTCCACAGAAACATCTGAGTTGTGAATAATCTTTTACTTGAGGTGATTTTGACTGCAATACATCAAAATGTTCAAAACAGAGAACAAAAAATATGACTTGACATAACAGACACATTCAAAGAAGTATCAAGGATGAAGAGTTTCCTTTCCCTGGACAAGGTGATGTTATAGTTAGAATACAAAATCTGAGACTTCATGACACAAAGCTAAAAATTGCAGCTACTTTTTGGACTACTAAAAATAAAAGCATCCTAAGTATTCCTTTTAAGTTAATGACCATTGTAGCAGAACAATTTTCAAGCACTGTGGTCATGCCTCATGCCTTGGCTTGTGTCTCTGAGTCTCGCTCCTCCTTGCAAATCTGGTGTGGGAATACAATCAACTACAGCTTTTCAACAGAAAGCACTTACAATATGTGCTAATTTGGTATGAAGGCTATTCATTACTAGAGAATGTTGCAGAGTCAAACCAGAAAGGACTGGAATCCCTCACATGGAACAGCTGATCTTTGCTGAAATGAGTTTTTGGTTACACTTGCACTGTATTCTGGAACAATGAAAAAACCCCCAATTCCCTATTTCCCAATGCACTGCTTTTCTATAAACAGCATCTAACAACGTCAGACCTACACTTAATCTAGTCAAAGTCAGTGAAAAGACAAGGGAAGTCATTGGAAGCTGGAAAAGAGCAGGAAGCTTCAGCAAGAGACTAAGAAGGGATCACCATTCAGTCACTCAAAAGGAAATCCCAAATTCTTCCATCTCTGATGAAGGTTTTCTTCACAGGTCATGGACACAAGATGCCAGCAGGGCACTGCGGAGAAACCTGAGGATTTTCACTTGGCACTTTTTTTGTTGGTTTTTCAAATAGAAATATTACATATAATGCACATGTTATGTGGCATTTTAAAGTATTTCTCAGCCCTGCTAAAGGCTGACCCTTACTACCTTCAGTAACACTGATGTTGAAGTGGGGGTGGGCCAGTTCCAAGGAAGAGGTGGGCCAGGTCCAAGTCCTTCCTAAAACCTCATTGGTAGAAACCCAGAAAACTTTTGGAATAGGAACAGACATCACAAGTATGTTCATTAATAACAAGAATAGCAAAGTTATTTCATAAAAAATAATTTGAAGTGATCTACAAAGAATGTAAGAAGCCTAATACTTTACTTAGGACTAGAAAAGCAAAATTATGCTATTCTAGTTTTGCTAACTCTTGTATAAAACTATTACACAATCTAATTAACGTTTTGTCCAAGTGCATTAAATTTTCCATTAAGCAAAATAACATCCAAGAACACAGCATGCAGAAGCCTGAATATGCCTCACTAACACTGGTGGCAAAACTCCCACAGACTTCAAAAGAGTAGAACTAGGCATGGTTAGTTCTGATTTCCTGCTTTCCTCTCCATTTTCATTTCCAAGACAAGGGATTTCTGTTTAGATTTAGTAGTTTTTACACAGATGGTTTTTAATTTCGATGAGATGTTTAACCGTACTAACATTAATACTGTTTCCCATAAAAAGAGCAACCCAACACTGGAAATAGACCAAAATTATGACAATCAAGCAGTGGAAGTTGTAACAAGCATAACCTTATTGTATGTTAAGTGGAGAAAAATTCATAAATTAATTGGGGCCTGAATTCTCAAAATTGCTTGCAAAATAAGAGAAGAAAGGAGAAGCAAGGGAGCTGAACTCTTTATTAAAGACCAATTCCCTACTGTGAGGCGGCCCTATGTAGTCACCTGACAAAGCCTAGGATCAGTAGGACTTGTCAGAGAAAAGCAGCAGCAGCAGTCACAGAAAGTTTTGACAAATCTGCAGAGTCATAAAAGGCAAAGAATTAATGAAAGAAACAAACACATTTTTGGTTTATCCACAAAATTGGTTCACTTGGATAAAATCCACAAATTGGTTTCACTTTCAAAGGTTTGTGCAAAAATAATGGGGACAAAGAAATAGCTATATCCACAGCTCATGCTGAACTCTTGTCTATTTTGAATAGCTGCCCTTTCATTAAGAGGCGGAAAGAGTACAACCAGAGGAAAAACTGAACACTGACATGAAGTCAAATGTAGCTTTGATAAAATTCTGTCTATCAAAGTAGTTAATAATCTGCCTGAGTATTATCCTGTATTTACTGCAATCATCCAGGGATGTCACAGTATTAAAGGTGCTGATAATAACACACACGTTTGGACTTGGCAGCTGTCTCCTATCACTGCTACATAAAGCACGGTGTACTTTGGATTTCTGCAGCTCACACAACACAGTAATGAAAGTGCAACAATCCACTTCAATAATTTTGTTTTTCTCTTCTCCAAAATGCAGTAGTTTAAAATATTTTTTTGGAAAACACCTATTTTTGATGTGACAAAAAAAGCCAGCTTCCTACCTCCCACTTCCAGCTACTATTTTTTCTCTGAATCATTCTCTTTAACAATTCTTCCTCTTTCGCATGCAAGAAGACTAGGTGGGGAGAGTGACAGCTGAAGTTCCTTGATGAGGAAGCAGTGTGGTAAATAAGGGTGGAGCAAAGCAAAATACATAGAACAGGCATGGAGATGTTGTTTTGTTGGTTTTTGGGTTTTTTTTAACTGCTGTATAAAATACAAATCCAAATGGAATGCAAAAAATACACAATTTAAATGACAAGAATGAATTAATGTAAAGAGAGGAAAAACCTTCTCAAAGAACAATTTTAAGAATTACTATACTACCTTGGAAATAAGAAATCGTATTTCAAAGGTCTTGTAGAAAGATCAAAGATCTTGTAGAAAATTCAGAAAAGAGAAATAAGGCTTAGTGAGTTAAGAGTTAAGACTACTATGTTCACTTCTGTAAAAGATAAAAGTTAAGGCCATGATACTTCTGTGTTTGGTCTTAAAGTTTAACTGTGGATTTACTTGAATTTCTGTTTAGATGAAAATGAAGATAAATGGAATAAGAAGTACTTAAAAAAACTAAGGGAAATAGTAGAACGTCTAAGTCTGCAACAGACTTATCCTTGACTATCCAAAATAAAGAAATAAGAAAATATTTGGGCAACTTTTCACAGAAATAATTTATAGGAACATTATATTAATAGTAACTGCATGAAATCACACTGTGAGCAACTTACATGAATTCAACCATAAAATTTCAGTGAATCACCTAGGCAGTCAGGAATTACTAGCACTTCCATCAGGTATTTATAATTTCTAACCTCCAAACTGTTAATTTTTTATACTCTCAAGCATTACCCTAGGTTCTTGTAGGATTTCCTAAGAATCCTATCCAGGAAAAATCCAAGGAAGTCTAACAAAGAATCTTGACATCAATTATCTGGAAGCAGTAGGAAAAAAGATTTGCTCTATGGATCTTCAGAAATTTAACAGATTTCTTCCCCACAAAATTCAGAAACAGAAGTGCGAACCTCAAAGAAGTAAGAAATGGTGAGCAAACCCAGGAACACTGAAGACTACTGGGAAGCTGATTTGGTTTCAGAAGAGAGGGATGCACAAGCATACATACATATATATATATATACACACACAGAAAACCTAACACCTAAAGATGCTTCAACCAGTTTTTCTTAAATGTTTCTTCCGAAAGAGGTAAATGATGCATGAAAATGTATTCAAGACAAGAAAGCTATATGAAAAAAGGCAGAAAATCATGTGTATATATATTTCTATATATGTGTATGAACATATACAGTATGTTAAAAGTGTAATTTTTGTTAGTCACATATCATGTAGCTCACTTAAATTTTTAATTATCCTTGCATTACCCCATCTGGATTTCTAGGTTGAACAAGATCTTGATTTGCCTTTTTGGTTTTTTGTTGTTTTTTGTTTTTTTTTTTTTTTTTTTTTTTTGTTTTCTAAAAAAACATTCACAGCACGACACTCCTGATTATTTGGAGCACTTACACTAAATTATTCAGAATGATGAAAAAATGCCATTTGACCTTGACACAAAGGGCATTAGAGCTCATGAGAAGACCAGCTTCTCATTAGACCAGGCCTCCCTTGAAAAATGATGTATTATGAACATGTAATTCCATTGCCCCTGAAATTACACATAATGAACAAAAGCAATAGAGATGGAGTTACTTCCCCATAAGGGTAATACATTATGAGAAGTAATTTAGTAGCATATTCCCTTTATGTCAAAAGGGGAGGGAAAGGGAAGGGATGCGAAAGAGAAATTACTAAAATAGTTTCTGCCTCTTCAACCTTTTTTTAGTAGACTATGGAGAAGAAAAAAAAACAGAAGGCATGAGGGTGGGAAGGTGAGACAAGAAGAAATCAGGTGTACAGCTCAACTGCTAGATGCATTAAAAAATACAGGGTTAAGGATGTGAAAAGCTTTATATTCCTCAACAGTCTTGGATAGTTGGTAAGACCCAAGGTGCGGTCTCCACTTGAAAGGCCTTGCTGCCCTAACCATATCATTTAGAAGTGTGAAAAAAAATCCTACCCACATCACTACACCATACTGTAAATGTAGGTCAAGCAGCAAAATAGCCCATTCAGAGACTGGGCTTACAGTGTACCAGTTAAAAGGTTTTGCCAATAAAAGCTGTCTTTCTGCTGTGGCTATGTGGGAAGGAGATACTACCTTTCTACAGATCTTTTCATGTCTAGGCAAACCCTTGAAAACTGGAAGCACCACTATTTCCTGATGGTAAATTGGGAATATTGGGCTATCACTGATGTTATAAAGCCCAGCTTTTACTGTCATTATCATGGCAGTTCTCAAGAGTCAGCAGTTAAAAGTCTTTTCTTAACAGGACTTTTGCCTGCACTGCAAACAGATGCATCCCATAACCACTTATTTTCCCATCCTCACAAGACTAATAATGTTTTGGTTTCCTCACCTTAATTTGGTCCTGAGATTCCCTCCCTCCCCAGACATCCCTCAGAAATCAGCCTGCTGTTTTCAAAGAAACCCATGGAGGCCAGATTTTCGGGGGGGGGGGGGGTGGGGGGGGGGGTGGGGGTGGGGGGTGTGACCCATCTAACTTTCTCTGGCTGCCTTTGAGGTTGTTCCAACTCCAGCGCCTCCAAGCCCAGCAGAAGTCAGGAAATGAGAGCATATGGTAAATAGTTTAACTCACACTCGTTTAGCTTTCAATTCTAGCATGATTTTTCAGTGTTTTCCGTCTAGTAAGATGTCTATTAACTCAAGAGTGTCTGGTTCAAGGGAACAAATGCAGAGACAAAGGACAGATACCAGTGTTCCAAAGCTTGCTGCTAAAGAAAGCTAGGTGTGTTGTACAACTTAAATATTACCCTGTACCTATTCAGTTTTGTGACAGATGAAATCTGAGCTCTGAAAAAATTACCTGTTGGGGTTTAAAGCTCAACAGGTTTAAACCAAAACAAACATGATAACCAGTATCAGGTTTCCAAGAATACTCAGAACACTGAGATTGCTAGCAGTCATATACTTACAGACTTGCAGCATATGCCAAATAACAGGCAATGAATCCAATAATAGACAATAAAGCCTGCTGTAAAGCCACTTGCAATAGCAGCTGTCACGTCTATTGAGAAAATGTCTTTCAAAATATTACCTTTTAATACTTCTCTTTTGTCTTGCTCCCTCTCTTACAGAGGCAGGGTGGATGCTATGAAAGAAAAAGACATTAGTTAGGGTGGATTAATTCTCCAATGGAATACAGCATAAATATCTTGCTCCTTAATTTACCTGATATTGACCACATACACAGTGTAATTCCAGTTCTGGAAAGTACGGTTCAGCTGAAAAACAGGAAGACATTGATCACATGAATGGCGAGATGTTAACGGGGCTCCTTGTTGCTTAAAGCCGTGTTAGAATTTCATCTTTCTGCCCCTTGAGAAATCCCCTTCAGTTTTGCAAGCAAAGAGAACACTCACTTTCCAGTGAGGTGATTGCTGTACAACTGGTAGTGAGAGATAGGGCTTTTTTGTAGACAGAAGGAAATCTGTATAAGATCATAACAGAGTGAATAAGTGAGTGCACAGGATCCTGACCTTTTCCTTTTCTCTCTCTTTCCCACATCTTAAATTCTCAGATACACTTTGAATAGATTTACTGAAAAAGCTACCGGCTAAATTTTCACCTGAAAGTCTTCAAACTTACGATGACCTTCTTTTCAAACCTTTGTACTCTTAATTCCGAGTGTTCAACAGCTGCTCAGTTTTCCCCCAAGAGATGTATTTGTAGATTACAACATACATATTCTGGTTTATGGATTCCTTAGCTTCTGATAGCTGAAATCTCCCGATTAATTAAATGAAAAATAAAGAATACTAGCCATATTTCATTATAACATATTTTCACATAAGTAGTTAGTAAAATGGTTTTACAAATTGTGTGAGTGGGACTATGTGAACTGTCAAAAAGGACAGAGAATATCTTTATTCATACAAGAAGAACTTTTAGAGGCAAGAACTTCAAGAATCCCTCAGTCAGAGAGGAGCTTATAACTGCTAAAATGGGCTGAAAAACCAGGGACTACTAGAAACTTCAGCAAGAGATGTACAGCAGAAACCTTTTGAAACAGCAAACATTAGGATAAATTGGAAGAGTTTATTGTCTCACACAAAGCATTGCCTGGTGTTTCTATGTCTTCTGCCACAATAGAGCTTCATAACCATATTAGCACTTGGGGAGAAAGTTTTTGTCCAATTGGAACTCAGACATGTTCCTCTTTTGGTGGACAATTCTGATTTCTCCATACTTTCCAAAATCTCACCTACTATCTACATTTCTTAAGAAGCTAGCTAGTATAGTGGAGACATTTCAATTTTTATCCCTAGTGATGAAGAGCCCCATCCAGACCTGAATTTATTACTGAACAAATCAATAAAAGAAAGATATTTGGAGAACACATGTGAAGATTTTTTTTTGGTAGTCTCTTTTTTTTTTTCCCAACTGATAACAGTGATGGGCCAGATCCATATATGTAATGATAGTGGAAAGAAAACTTAACTTACCCATTCTGCAACAACATCATGTACTTTCGACTCCGAGTTGGGGTTGAAACTAGAGACAACTATAGATATCCTGTAGAATAGCCCACCTGTCCATTAAAAACAGCATTATAATGTCAGAAACTGAGCAAATTTAGCTTTTTAATAATGAGACTTTAACTTAATGATTAATATAAAAATTGTGCTGAACCCCAGATACAAGGCCACCTCACACTCTTCTTGGCATTTAATGTCTGAAATGAAGAAGCCCTGCAGACTTGGGCCCATTCTCACTAGTCCTGTTGATTTTGACAAGAATTCCCCCCCACCCTCTATATTTTCAGAGGCATTTGAAGTGTGACATGGAAACTCACAGACAACATACATCAAAATAGTATTTTGCATATGCCTCTAATGTGGTGTGTAAAATCAAAATCACGACAGTGTCAGGAAATTAAAAAATTATTATTACTAATAAAGTCTGTAAACACAGATAAATTCTGCTTCTAGGCATATTATAATATTGTTATAAGTTCCAAAATTGAACCACTGCAGATTAGAGTTTAAATACTGTGAGAACAGATAAAGCTCATCAATTAAAAGTAGCAAGGTAACTGAGGACAAAATTAGGTGGGAGAAGGGATATAGAGCTCTTGTTTCCAAAGTACAGTCTCGTTCTCAGGCCTGGCAATGGCCAGACAGTAGAAGAACCCATATTAGTTTTACAAAACTGGCAGCTGAACAAACCATCATTCAGTCACAAAATGTGTAACACTTGGCTTAGTGAAATTTTATATTCAGAAAACTGTTTTGAAATGGCACTGGGTAAATATAAATTCTCTTTACGCTCATGAGTGGGTAGGCAGCATTGCAAGATTTCACATCTAATAAATAACATCAATTCATTTCATAGTTATGCTCTGTGTTAAAAGTCTGTACTTTCCACATGTCTATTTTTTTCATGAAGCTACTAAACATTCTGTAAGCTCTAGTTGGGTAAAATTTCCCAGGATGTGGGGGAGGTTTAAGAAGTTCTGGATCAATTCACTTGTATGTATGTGCTTTTGTGGCATTGCTTGGTTTTGGGCTGTTACCAAGGCTGTGGGTCTTGATCACAGATACATGCATTTATATAATCTTATGTAAATCTTACAGACACATTACATAGGACAGAGCAGGACATGACAATAATTATATAGAAATCCCTTTCTGTCTCTGATTGGAAAGGAACTGCTCTATCTTTTGGAATCTAAAGAAAAGCCCTTTTATTCTAAGTGGAGCAAATGTCATAATTTTACAACTTCATAGATAATTATTGTACAAGAGCTTGAAATGAAGGCATCGGGAAAAAATTTGAAGTCAGTATTTTCCAATTTAAGTGTGCATGCATTGGTTACAATTCCTGAAATGGTTGGAGTATTGATCTTTCTTTACAATATGGAATTAATTATATGAATATTGACATTGGTACAAAAATTCCTTTGTGATAAAACACTAAATAAGATGGTTTACTAGATACCTTCTTTGGAAAGATATGATTAAATTTTTGATATGAGCAGAATGAGCATTGTTTTAATTTACTGTCTTTTTTAATTCTCCTGAGGAGACACACAAATTTGGTGCATATTTTAATCTGAAAATGTACTTTAGTTTATTATTATTGTGATAGTTTCAAATAATACTTAAAAAAATTTAAAAAATTATGTCTTTGGAAGTAGAAATTTGGCCTTGGGGCAAATTGAAAACACTTGCAAAACCTGAATGTCCTTTATATGTATACATCTCTGAATAAACACATATTCAATTTTAAATCTATAATGTACCTTTTAAATGTGCCATACAGACACATGCATACAGAAACTGTGCATTATATATATTCTCACAAACTCATATATAATTATATATCTAATTATAACCTTACTTAGATAATTATATATAGTGACAAAATCACCTTAATATAGGAATATGCAAAGTATTTTAAAAATCAAACTAAGCAATAGCTTCAAGATCTCCACCAGATGGTAATCCAAAGCATGTTTTAATGAGGCAAGAAAAGAACAAGAACTAATCTGCATTTTAAAATACTCTCAGGAGACTACAGTGGCAGACAGTAGAATCTAAACCTTATTTATCTCTCTTCAAATTAAACAGTTGAAATCCCACCTCAAAATGAAAAATTAATAATTAAAAAAGAGTATAAAATTGGTGAAAAGTAGCCAAAGAAAATTTGAAAAAAAAGAGGAAAAAAATAACCGGGAAAACAATGCTCCCTATATCTACCACCAACTACAAAAATGATAATGATCAATCAAATGTGAGTATTTTTAAAAAATCTGTTAGGAAAATTATCTAAACATTCAGTAAAAAAAAAAAAAACCCCAAACCCACTTTTATTTTTGGAAGTGAAATTCTCAGAAATATGCCAGTAAAAACATTCATACACTCCCAAACAATAAATTGGCATTAAATTATATAAAATACATGGAAACCAATATATTATCCTCACAGTCTCATGAGAGCTGTCTTAGAGAAGTACACAAATATTAGAAATAAGGCATTACTGACATTTACTATCACTAAGATGTTACAAATTCCCTTCTACTGTAATTATATTATTATTCCAAGACCCCTTGATATGCTAAATGGTTCTATATCTAAAGGATGAAAGACAGCTACTTCTACATTCAGTCTACAAACTGAGTTTCTACAAGTTAGGATGACCGGGGGTTTTTTTCTACATCTAACTGAATGGCTGACATACTGTAGTGAAACTCAGGTCGACACAGGCAACCCAGCTCAGTGAAGGAGTCACACAAACAAGGCAAAAGGACTGCAGCAGAGCTAAACAGGTGCTTCAGTGGTGGGTAAGAGGTGCTGTTTTGGCTTGTCCCAGATGGTAAATTGGCCAAGGAATAAACAGGGGCTGAAAGTGATGACTCATGATACGGCACAGAAGAAAGTGATGTCTGGATCCGCATGGGAGAGTGATGGATGGCTGCTGCAGCTGTTGTCAGAGTACCTGTCAAGATAGTCTCTTCGTGCTGAATATAAACTCTGCTATGTGAAGATGGCAGCGGTTCCATATCATTCATTATTGCAGTTCTTGATGACTCCAGAACAGAAGAGAGATTTGCAAAATGTCCATAATCAGCGTTTTCAAAATCCAAGGCATTAGCAGTAATGATAGACATTGCTTCTCTGTTCCTGCTAAAGGATCCATACACCTCCCCGTCTGAATTCCTTTCAAAAAGCCTCGGTACGTTTGTTGATGTCAGAACAGCAAAATCCCTTATGTCTTTATTATTGTCTATGATTTCTTGCTCTACTGCCCAGAGAGCGTACCTTGGACTGTCCACTTGATTTTCAATGGAGTTTTGTCCTACAACAGTTAGATAATTTCTTGGTGTTTCTCTTGTTGGCAAGTTTAACTCTTCTACATCCCACTGAGGGAGCAGGCTTGGAGAAATTGTATCAAGATGGTTCTGAAAACTTTGTGGGAGTGGAGGTGTGGAATAGCTGTTAGGCGGTACTCTGTCTCTGAATCTGGAGTCTGAATGAAGAAGCTGCCTTAATTCCAAAGACACCGGAAGAAAGTCAGAACTCATTGAACTGATGTTTTCTAAAAAAACACCTGTATCTTTTTGAACTTTACTTCTTGGTTTATCAATGGTATTTGTTATAGCATCATTCTCCAGAAGACTTTGAGACTCTGGTGTTCTGTGTGTTCTTGTACAGCCTATCAAACTCTCAACTTTCCAAGTAACCTGAGTCCCAGGTGTACTGATCAAGAAAGGAGCTCGGCTATCCCTGGAACAGGAAGGCTGGGTTCCTGAATGTGTTGGAAAGCCAGAAACAGGCTGATGTGTATTGTTTAGGAAGGTCATGTCAGTTTGATCACTTACTACGTCAGTTCCAATTTGCATGTGCAAGCTATCTGCAGAGTTTTCAAGTACCTGATCAAAAGGATTTACCTGTGCCCATACAAGGGATTGAATATAAGGTGCTTCCAGGGAAGGGAAAGGAAAATCAAAATAAAATTCACTATGGGAAGTCACAGTTAGGTATGCAAAGTTCATTGTTGACTGCAATTGTGATATTGACCTGCCATTACTTTCTGAAATTCTCTTTGAAATGCCTGGAATAAATGAATTAAAGATTTGTCTTTCCAAAGTTGATACATGACTAGAACAATTACTTTCTTCAGCTTTGTGACCTAAAAATCTAATGGCAGACGTTTTTTCAGAAATACTGTCAGACTTAGCATATAAACTAATGGGCAGCAATCTCTCTGTTGGGGAAGAAAGTAGTTTATTAAATGAGAGCCAGAAATTTTCTGATGGCTCCCCAGAAAACACTTGAGATGCTTCTTTCAAGTGATGGGAAACAGTCCAGAAACTTGGTCTTAAAGAGGGGGAAATATCTACATATTTTGTTGGAAATTCCAAGTAATCTGAGTCCCAGGAGTCAGTAACTGGATTAATGTTCTCTGGCTCTAAAACGGAAAAAGCTGACTCTTCATTTTCATTACTACCATGAAATCCATCTAATCTGTTCTCCAGTGCTCCATTTCTGAGGGTCTCACTGGGATTTTGAAAGTATAATGAATGCTGTAAATAATGAGACCTGTAATTACTACTAGATATAAATATGCTGTCACTTTTCAAATATGTGTCAGTCAACAGCTGTTGATAAACAGGCAGGGTTGTTACAACATGCTTAAATGCTGAGCTTGTCCAGCCTGGTTCTACCAGAAATGCTGAAAATGTTAGTAGTTCTCTGCTGTGTCCTTGGACTGAATTTGTCAGTTGGCTGTCATGCATAAATTTTGTATATGTTTTTTTCATGTTCTGAAAAAACCTTGTTGGTTCTGCATGTGAAATCTCCACAGAGGTTAAATTTGTAATGCCTCCTGGGTGAAGTTCCTTAATGCGCATTGATTTTCTAAACTGAAATGCACTGTTTGCTGCTAGTGTAGAAAAAGTTTTCCCATCAGCATTGCCTTCTATCATTCCCTGGTAAAAATTTTTAGGTGCCAAGTCTAGCAAATCTAACCTACTATTTTGGAATGGTGTTTTCTCATCTGCAGGTGATACAGACAAGCTAGAAAGAAAATTATGTCTGTCTTCTTGAACATCAGAGGTGATATGGTGATGAAATGCAGGCTCATTCCACCAGTTCACGGGCTCCAAGACATTGCTTGTATGCATGAAATTGTTTGTGTCACTGTTGGAGGATGAAATCTGCAGAGTTTCTATTTTGTGCTCATAAGCAGTGCTGCTGCTGCTAGCAGGAGAGTGGAATGCTGGCCCAGAGTAAGAATGATGGAGCCTACTTGCCAAAGTCCTTTCTAGCTCTGCATTAGGATTTCTGCTGGGAAGAAGAGGAACTGCTGCATTCACAGGTGACTCTGTAACTGCATCTGCTGCATCGGAAGTACCATGGAAAGGACTTCTGGAATAATTCAAAGTATTTTCACCTGGCAAATGATTCATTACAGTATTATCTATGTTGATGTTTTGTGTAAAAGCAGATGAGGTTTTGTTGCCGATCTCCGCAGAAGAAGTTGGTGTGGACAAAGTCGGAAGGAACAAGCTGTATGTTTTTTTTCTCTCTGGGTTATCATCTGCTGAATTTTTACTGAAACGCAGAGGCCTTTGCTTCACTGGCCAAATAATTGGGGTTGAGATAATTCCTATTGTTTTGACCCCTTCTATCTTGGATTCTTGCTGCCACTGTGGTCGTGAATGGGAAAATGCAGGTGAATTTCTCTTCATTCTGAAGATAACTCTAGCAGGAAGTCTGAATTCCTGCAGGTCTGTGTGTAGCAAGCCACATAGTTAATGGATTAAAGAAAATACATGTAACTTAACTCTTCTGTTCTCAGCTGTCTGTTCTTGGTCTAAAAATCAACTTACCAAGAGTGGAAAATGATGCCCATTAGCTAAGTGAAAGTTTAATTTGCTTCTACCATAAGTGAACTTGGCTTATTTTCATAGTCTTTCTACTTTTTCTTTAAACTCCCAAAGCTAGAGAAAGGACTTAATTGTCCAATTTTTATTCATATTAATATTAATAAGGTTTAATTCATTCTGTTGTTAAAAAAATCAGAGTTAACTGCTCATGGTGAACATTTGTGAGTGGCTCCACAAAAAGGAAGCAAACAGTACTTGGAAGAAATTTTCAGTATTTTCTTCTTACTTCTACAGTTTATTAAAACCAAAAAGTCTGGATTCAGATAAATTCTTTCACATTGTGTACTGTACTGCCTGATTGCCAGTGTACAATAAATGATCTGCCAAGAGAAAAAATACTCCAAGAGTTTAAAATCCTACAGTAACAACTGATGGACTGGGGGAAAAAAATCACCCAACCAAAAAAAACAACCTAAAAACCAAACCACAAACCCCACCCAGACTCTAATTTATTTCTGTGGAGTACACTGAAAAAATAAATCTTTAAAAAAATATACATTTAAGCCTGTGATGAAAATTGGCAAAATCTATCTCTGTGTTTAACAACCAACTTTAACAAACTAATAAATATCTTAGCAGCACTTCACAAAATGATGCTCAGTCTTTAGGAGACAGTGATATCACAGAATTTGAGAAAGCCTCAAAAGAAATCCTGGCTTTCTTCCTGTGCTAATAATAGGTTCATTTACTACCTTATTTTTTCCCTTCATCTTTCTAAATGAAAAGTAAACGATATCCGATACTGTCAACATTTTCCCTAGTAAAGTCCAATCCAGCTCTTCTTTAAGTCAGTGGAAAGATTTCTGTTGACTCAGTGGAAGTGGCTTTGCTCCATAGGAATGGTTCCACTTGGCTCCTGCGCCTGAGGAATGGCGAGGAACTAGTGAGGAACAGACAATCCAAGCATACTACCACCATGGCTGCACAAGCAGGAGCTACACAATGTCTGACAATCTGCAGCCTTGAAACACTTCAACAGCATGGTGCTTTTTGGACCCTTTCCAAAAATCCCACTCCCCTCCCTGGTTCTTTGCACTGTTAAATGCAACGGATAACACAAAGTTAGTCCCTTTCACAGAAGAGCCAGGTAAACATGAAACAAATAAACACCGAGTTTGGTTCTGTTCTCATTTGCACCATTCTGACATGGTCCAGAGATTTAGTCCTGATTTATTCAGTGTAAATGAGATCAGAACTGAGACATGACCCTTGACATTATGATGGTAGGAAAAACACACCTTAAAATACAACAAATTTGCTTTAGACACAGTACAAGGAAAAATGTAACACAGGATTTCTTACCATTGTTTGGCTTATCGTTTCTATTAGTATCGGGCATGTTAGTGGTGACAGTGGGTGGTGTAGGAGTAGTAGCATTTACAGTAGCTGGTAATAAAGATGAGAAAGAGGTGAACTTGAATGAAATATGAATGTTAATAAGGTAAGACAAAATGGGAACAATGCATGACAATGCAAAATGAAACCATCTACACACAATGCTGTAAATGTTAAAAAAACACATTATTTTTCCTGTACAAAGTGATGAACAGATATAAACGGAGGCCCCAATTCTGCAATCTTCACTTGCACTGACTTCAGTGGGAATTTTGCCAGTGTAAATTTTGCAGCATCAGTCCTGCACTCCCTTCATAAACTCAAAATCCTCATGAGGCTCATGAGAGCCTCGGTTGTGTGAAGATCAGAAAATGGAGAAGTGCACTTAGAATGCTGCTTGTGAAAAGAATCTTTGTCCCTCCTCAAAGACTGAATATGACAAACAAATGGGAAACTAAAACACTCATGTAAGGATTCAATTAACTCCACTGAACTAAAAACAATGAAGAGAATTGAAATAGGACTTGGAACAGGTGAAGTAAAACATCTATTTTGAAAGCTTTATGTAGAAACTCAGCTGTACTTTTCCCACTGACAGCAACAGGAGTCCCTCCACAAAATCCCAGAGAACCAGCTGAACACTTTTCAAAATTAGAAGGAAGAGCCAAAGCTGCAAATTTCCCCCATGACGGATGGGGAGGTTGTATGCGCTAGAATTTTCAGTACGTGCGCTAAATTTTCAAATAATGGTTTGGAAAATAATTTAGTTTTGTTCAGTAACTTCCAGGGAATACAAATCCAGTCACTGATAGGTTTTTTCCTGAAAACCCTTATTTAAAATCTGAAGGTTGGTATGGTATAATCTCCCAGTGTTACATGGCTTTGGAAGATTTTGACCAAGAATCAACCTAGGAAGGTTACGGAGTTATATTTTGGGCAAGAAATCACATTTTTTATTGTTTTGCTGGGTTGATTTATCTAACCTTTTGAGTCCAAAAGTTACAAACTCGTCACAGTTTAGGGAGCAGGTTCATGTTCAGGTTTCAGTGAGACAAGAAAATAAGGGAAAGAGAAGGAAAAGTTGGACATTGGAACAAACAGATTCTAACTGGGAAAGTGAGCATATAAAGTGACACGTTGAAATATAGAAAAAGCTCTTCCATGAAATTTCAGAGCTATATTGTCTGAGGAATAATTTACAAGGCTTCTTACAGATTGTGTCTTCCAGCCAATGCTGCTAAAGAGGCATCTAATGAACAAAAATATTTACTAAGCAAAATGGAGAAATCAGTTCTTTCATCAGACATAGCTGACATAACCTGTCATCCACAAACTTTTTTACTATCGTTATTGCACAACACCCAACAAACAAAGGAATCCAAATTGGCCCCTCAGTTTAGACAAAGTCTGTGGCATTGACAGAAATAGAGAGACAGATATATTTTTATGATTTTCATTACTATGACAATAATTATGATGGTGCCGAGTGGGATAAACCTGATCCGGCATCTTACTCCAAAGTGACAAACTGAACACAAGGGACACTTTATCAAACACTTTTTAGAGAAGGGAAGAATATTACCTTCATGAAAATAATCATAGTCTTTATTGAAGTCTTTATTGACGGTCTAAGAAGTCAAGAAGGCAAGTTTGAAAGGCAGCATCTTTTATCAGAGGCAATATCTACTACTAGACAAGTTAATAAAGCTGGGACAAAGGATGAGGCTTTTAGAAAAGCAGGTTTGTTTAGCTGAAAGTGTCTCCATTTCTGCAGCCATATTAGCTGATGTTATGAAAGATATTCTCTCCCCTTCATACCATGCCATTTTAATGGAGGAAAACACTCAGAGATCTTCCAAAAAAATGGATGAAGATATTTATACAGTGGTACCCTCTACATATAAAAAGACTGATATTGAGTAATTGTGGATGCCTCATTACCCACGCTATTTGAGTAGTAGCATTTAGATCATACTATGCTTTGTGAATATGATGCCTGAAAATTACTGTTTAAAATCTAATTATGGACAACAATGGCATTTCACTTTCCCTGTGGAGACCAGTACAATATGCTCCAAGAACCTGAACCAAATTTACCTCAGGAAAACCTGAGAAAAGTACACTGAAAATTGGCATTGACCTCTAACTAGCTTTCCAAGCAGAGTGCATTTTCCCTTTTATTTTTTAACTGAATCAAATTTACTTATAAATATTGGTTTTGAAACAGTTCTGAGACTTCTTGTTCTCCTCTTATATTTCATTCTCTCCTGTCTCTTTCTTCCACCATTCGGTTGGAAAGGGGTAACAAAGCTAGACATTTTTGGTGCAGATGCTGGTGTAATTAAAGTTTAACATAGCATTCCAACACATTATGAGGCCTGTGTTCATGAAGGCATTGTGGAAATGGGTTGATGTTGCTCATGTCAAGTACTTTTTACAGAACTTCAGCATCTGAGTAGAACAGTACAAATTAACGATCCTTGCATGCCCACTGATTCATGTGACAAGGAAATCTGTAGGATTCACCCATTCCTTGCATTCAACTGAGCTAATCTTTAAAAACACCTAATGAATTTTTTCATGTGGTGATTATTACATTATTAATCCATCACTAAGTGCCATAGCATGTGCTTCTTTCTATAAAAGCTGCTGAACTTTGCAGTTTGATGGTAATTATTTTACCTGCTAATCTCAAAGTATCTAGCCTCAAAATAGCTTATTGAAAAAAAACCTGAATAAAAGCCAGTTCCTTTATTTACATCTGCTCATTTTTTTTTCAGATTTACCTACTACTTATGTTTATACTGGTTAATATTTTACTGTGAAAATGTGCAGGAGGAAAAGACGTGGAGAAAGAAATGAAAGCAGTCAGTTAATTCAGTTTTGATATAATGGAGACTATTTGGAAAATGTATTATCAAGGGAGTGATCACATTTTTTCCACATATTGTATGTACAGGACACTCACATACTTGATGAGACTAAAGAATTCCTTTCCTCACTATTTTTTATTGCCACTCACCCTTTTATAAATGATAATAAAAAAGAAATGGAATAAAACCCCAAGGCAAATAAAGATTTCCCAAAGATGAAACTGTGAAAAGGATCTGAGTTTCTTACCTTGGCAAAGGCTTCCTAGGTTTGCACAACTGGTTGGTTCAATTGAAGAAGAAGGAATTAGATATGAGCCTTTAAAATAAAAACATCAAATCATTTAGAAAGGGTTAATTACTGCGCCTAAAACACATTACATCATGCACATTCCTCTTCGTAATTTCTCTCAGTGGCAAAACTGACACTGCCGTTTTCCTATAAGACTTACAAGTTTTCAGTTTCTGTTGCGGCTCAGGGATCCTTGAAAACTCTGCTGACTCGCAAGTTAGAGTCACTTACATATCCTCCCGTGGTTTTCTTAGCTTTCACTAAATAACATCACATTAAAGGAATGCAGCTTGTGTGTACTCCGTGAAATGGGTTTAAGCAAAGGGGTCAGTATGGCCCCATATGGGATTTATGTGATTTTCATAACAATGCGTGCCTTGGAGGAGCAACTACGCTCTGCTGTTGCAGCACAGGCAACCCAGAACACACTTCTGAGTAATCTGCCTGTGACAGACACCAACCAGATAAAAGGTGATTAAACTTGTTCCTCTGCCCAGGGCGAGGGCGTGATTAATATTCTGGTATGCATGATTTATAAACAGATAATGTTATAATCTCTACAGAATTATTCATAAGAACAAGCATTACACTTTGATGATCTGGAGACAAAACCAAGACACATGAGAATGGCTATAGAAAAAGAATTGGTGCAACTGCATCAATTACACTTCATGTATCCCAGAGGTTCAGCTCCAGAAACAGCTACCTTTGCACACAATGTTGAACATAATGGGACCATAGAGCTCTGGCAAAATGTGAACCCACTAGGAGTTCTGCCCTTTTGGCTTTTGCTTTACCACTTCAGAATCATATTGACTCAATGAGGTTCTCTCATGAAACACACTATCTTTCCATAAAATTAAATAGCCACCACCCATCGGCTTGTAAAGACAGCTAAGAAAATATTTCCTGTGATGCAAGAACAAATGAAGCATGGAGCTTTGACATAGAAATTGTATCATGTCACAGATACCACTACATGTATTGCCAACAAATATAGGGTGTAATTAAAACAAGTGATCCTCAACAAATATTAAATTTCACCGATTTTTTAAATGGATCAAAAGACAGAGGCAAATTCACTTTCTTGGTATACTTCTTATGAACTCCAGGAAGGATGTTCTAAGTGAGTGTACTATCTCCCGCATGAGGTGGGTTTTTACTTCCAAAATAAATTTGCTAATATTAAACAGTGAATATCAAAACCTACTCTGTTTCACCCCTGTTGTGTAACACAGGAAGATGACCTGAGAGTTGGCAGTAAATACCATGGGTGTTCATATTTTCTTCACTGAGTATTTAAAACAAAATTGTGATTTTATTTGGTGAAACTAAAAAAAAGTAAAATCCAAATTTACAAAACATTTAAGTCAGAAGACTATTCCATTGAGTTTGCATGGCAAGCATTTGGCAGCAAGGGAGCTACAGGGGCAGTTCTGTAAGAAGCCCGTCACAGAAGCTTTCCCTATGTCCAGTGGAGCCAATGCCAGACGGCTCTGAGATGGATGCGTTGGCCAAGGCTGAGCCTGTAGGCAGCAATGGTAGTGGCTCTGGCATAATGGATTTTAAAAGGGGGGAAAGTTACTGCACAGCAGCAATTGCAGTCAAGAGAAGAGTGAGAATGTGTGTAAGCAAAATCCCACAGACACCAGGGCCAGTGAGGAAGGAGGGGAAGCAAGTGCACCAGGTCCCTGGGCTCAGATTCCCCTGCAGCCCATGGTGTGGACTATGGTGAGGCAGCTGTGCCTCTGCAGCCCATGGAGCATGGTGGAGCAGAGATCCACCTGCAGCCTGTGGAGGACTACATGCTAGAGCAGGTGGATGCCTGAAGGAGGCTGCTACCCCATGGAAAGCTGGCACTAGGAAAGACTCCTGGCAGGACCTGTGGACCCATGGAGACAGGAGCCCATTCTGGAGCAGGTTTGCTGACAGGACTTGTGACCCCATGAACCTGTATTACAGACACATTGTGTGATACATCTCACTTCAAATGTCTAAAACTCAGACATGCGTATCTGCTTGTCATGCTAGACCTTACAGTCAGTAGAGAGGAACAGGCACTTCTACAGCAAAAGAACTTTGACTTCTCTGAGACATCTTTTCCAGCATGAGATGCACTGACCTGTGGAATAGGTTTTTGATTCCGCTATTCATAAACAGTACTGAGGGCAATTATCTTAGCCTGAAATATTGTCCAGCAGCCTAGGGCAGACACATCCCACACTGAGTTAAATCTGAGAGTGAAATTAAGGATTCCTTTGGCCTTTGGGAATGAAGGACACATGAAATGCACATGAAAAAACCAGAACAATTGCAGGCGTGGACAGATACGCGGCCCTTAAAAGGTTACCCTTAAAATGAGTAGATTGTATCCTGCTATAGCTGTAGCCAGTGCAGGCTTCAGAATCAGAACCAGAACCAGAATCAGAATCAGAAGTTGAATAAATGCTCCTCAGTTTGCCTGCACTGCACTCTGAACTGGTGGTCAATAGCCATACTTCTATCATTAGCTACATTACTTGTAGCTAATGATAAAATAAATAACTCCAGATACCTAGGCTGTGTATGCATACCTTTAAATGCAATCTGCACAAAGGTATGGCAATAAAAACATAATTCTGTCAAGTCTTACACAAACACCCTGCCACAACTGCACAGCTGTGAAAACATTTCTCTAAGGAATAAACTAATAAAAGGTAAAACTATGAAGAGATTATCTGAAACAATTTGCCAGTGTTTTATGTTCCATAAATCTACTGGTAAAAGCTTTGTCTGAAAAACCATGAAAATAATGCCCCTTGAAAATGTAAGCACTGTTCAGGGAAAGATACGTTGACATCACTGCTAAATGCTTGGTTTACTTTTTTTAAGTTACAGGCCACTTCCTGATGAAGCATTATTGGAGCTGTGTGAAAAACTCTTTTCTGCATAAATCCTTTCACTGCTGTTAAATGAAGCCTAATCAGAGTCAGATCCCCAGTGTCAGTGGTTTATTCATAGCTGATAGCCTGACTCATCAACTCTCCTCCTGAAGGCTGGTTTTACAAAGAAGGCTTTTACTTGAGAGGAGGAAGGGAAGACAATTCTAACAATTTCATCTCTGGGATTAGTAACCATCTTTGAAATGGCACTGCACCCAGAATCTTCTTTTAGGAATACTCTGGCTCAGGAAAGCCTGTATCACAGGGGGTGATTTCATATCAAGGAAAGAAAAAGACTGGCTAGTGAGTCAGTTTCCTCATAGGCTTATTTAGAGGCAACAACATTTATACGTAGATACCCTTTAAATGACTCGTACAGATACCAGGCCTAAAGTACGAACACTAATATACTTTTTCTAAAACAATGTTCTGCTGCAGGAAAACTACTGATCACTCACATCCCAAGGAATAAAGTTGTGAAATGAAAATAATCATATTGTTTCTATGACCACAGCCGAGACACTATATTTGTGTCTTAGATTGTGCAGTCTTTAACAGAAAGAAGAACAAGACTCCTACTCCAGTCAAAATTAAATGAGATTGCAGCTTTTACAGAGATAGATTGTTTGGTAAAAGTGTTATGGTAGACATCATGGAGTAACAGTGTAAGAAGAGTACGCTGTAAGAAGATTTTTCTGGGAAGTTATTCTCTATCTCAACAGATAGATCAGTTTCTACCGATGAAATCGGAACAACTTTTTTTTGTCCAGAACACCTTCATCAGTCGTGGTTAGATCAGCCTTTTCTTTGTTCTGGTAGAAGGGTCAAGGCACCTAGTTGCTTGTGGTTTTATATAGGTGTTGCTTAATTTTTTTTAACAGAGGCATATTGAGATCTTTCTCAGTAGTTCTGGCTGTGAATGAGTATACCACACTTTTATGTGAGTACTATAATGCAAGCAAAGCAGCTTTTTTAGCCACCTTTGTCTCTCATGAACTATTAGATACAGAAACTAGCATGCCTTAGTGATGGCGGCTTCTGTTCTAAACTAAGGATTCTCAGAATGCTGACAGATTCTCTGTTACATATATTAAAAATACTCCAGGACATTTATGTGAATCAAGTGTCTGAGTCATAAAATGAGAATAGGTTGGTAAATGTATTGAAATTTATCTTCTGGAGTAATCTACAGGAAAAAATACCTTCAGTAAATACCATTTAGAAAAAGGACTGATAACCTGTAATCATGAAGAAAAAATATCATGATATTGATCTCAAACTCTTTCTTCCTGTCCACCTCTTATTATTTAATATTTTCTCCTAGTTTCCTGTCTCCTATGCACTGCTTTTGTCACGGCTTTTGCTGGCTCGACATATACAGCACAAGGCTAGCATGGGCTTCTCCAGCTAATCAAACGGCCAAAGGGCAGGTACAAAAACATTTAGTAATTAATTAGCAAACATAATTTTTTTTTTCTCCAGAGACCACAGTAATCTTATTTGAGGCTAGCAGGTACTTGCCATTATCCCTCTTTTGTATGAGCCAATAAGGAGTATTTAGGAAACCCTTGATCTGCAGGTAATTTCAAGCAGCAACTCAATACACTTAGGGGACTTGTTCCTTTCCTTTAAGGAATCAACTCCATACCCTTGCAAAGCCTCTGTGTATGGTAAGAGTTGAGCTAAACTCTAATAAAGGTAAGACCTTGCTATTTTTCCTTCACAGGAATGCTCTAATTTTTTTTCCATTTCGGTATGTGGTATGTTCAGCACAATACAGAAGTGTGAGGAGGAAATAAGCAAAAAAGTTTTGGCAAGGCATACTCACCACAACTCAAATTGTTTTCTGCTTTCAGTGCTGAAGTTGGAATACTCCAGAATTCATTTTCCCAGTCTACAATGTTTCCTTTCACATCGCAGCTGAGGTTGGCCAGTGTTTGCGCATTCATGGTGAAATTCCAGAGGCGGAAGTTGTAAATGTCCCCATTTAGAGAGCTCACTTCATTGCTGTTGGAGCCCAGCACCAGCCTGCCATTTCCAGGGATAACTTTGTGAACTATCTCTGGACAGTTCACTACATGATAGATGTTTTTGGCATATACACCTACAGCACGCGAGAAGCTATCCCATGCAACACACAGCTGTTGAAAGGTTCCTGTGAAAAACTCTGCATTTTGGGGCAATGCATTTTTAAGGATGCACTGTGTGCCTGAGATGGACAGAAAATGGCCTTTTGTGGTCTTCCCAAAACTGAAGAGCTCTCTCAACAATGCATCAGTGTAGGAGAAAACCTTCCAGTCATCATTATCGTCGCTGCTGCCCTTGGCTGCTTCAAAGCACAGGGTAAACTGCCTAAGCTCTGGCATTGAGACAGTCTCTGCCACAGACACAGCATCCATGTCAGGAACCTGGGGAACGATAACTTTCTGATTCCTCAGAGACACAGCAACTAGAACCAAGAGCAGATAAGTAAATTAACAGTGAAAAAAATTTCATCATATAGAAATAAAGACAGACTGGCAGCAGGGGTTAAAGCAGCATTCATTAAATCAAACATTCATCAGGTTGTTTATATCACTGTAATATATCAATAGTAATATCACTGTAATATATCAACAGTAGTATATCACTGTAATATATCAGTATCAAGGGGAATTTGACATGGGAGTGCACTCAGCTGAAAATACGCAGAGATCCTTTCAATGGCACAGAGAATGCTGTGTGACACCCAGTTAACCACCCCATAAGTTGCGTTAAGAGCAATATTAGGACATATTACCTACTGACCTCCAACTCTGCTTCAGCTCACTTGATAAAAATTACTTCTCATTCATCTAGTGAGGATCATTAAACAGTGGAATAAACCAGTTATTTGAAAATCACACTGTATTTTTCATACTGTGAAAAACACTTGCTTTTAAGATATACTATTTTAATTACTTGTCTGCGTGACTGCATTACACCAGTGAAGTTCAGGCCCTCCTTCTTTTAAATTTCGCAATAGAAGAAAGCCCCCATTACATTCTTTGGCAAACTGAAGCCTTTTGTTGCTGAATTCAGCTAATGGGTATTTCTGCACAGCATTAGGCATCTTCTCATTTTGTCCCCAGCAGCTTTCTAGTCAAATACTGCAATCGTGTGCTCATGAATATTTCTATCCACACTGTTCCCTATTTGCTAACAGTCAGATCAGCAGTTTTGGACTTTGCAAAAGTATCTAGAAATTTCTAGTCCTACAGCAATTTATGTATTGCTGTAAGGGTATCTAGGCAGAATTGCACTAATTGTTGTTAAGTATTCTCATTTGCATGGGCAAAATGGCAGCCACCAAATGAGAAAGTATCACAACATGTACTTTTTCTCCATGAGTACGTGAATGACAATTCTGTCCCCTGTATTTTGGAGAACATTATTTTTCAAAATAAAATATTAATAAGCTCCGTTTTATTGGCACATTTATGGCAGCAAAATTCTTCCAGCAAATTCCTCCACCGAAAAGTTTCCATCTACCAGACATGCAAAGGTGTCTGGTACAGATTGCAACAGAGCTTGGTTTTACTTCTGGCTCCTCAGCTCTGCCTCGGACCCGTATCTCCTGCAAATGTCTGTCACCTCTTACACATTTTCACAGTGTATAAGCTGGAAGTGAAACTGTCCTTGCAGAACCGAAGAATAACTGCCACAGTAGTTAACTCCCAGTCTCCTCTGGAATTTTTCAGTGATGTCACAACACTTACACTAATTACTACACCTATTCTCTTCTCAGAATGAAATAAACCCCTTTCAAATATGAGAGTGTGAGACATGAGGGCAGGGTGAGTGTCACGCCACAGTCAAAAGGAGAAGACACAGATATATGATGTATAAGGATTTTGTGTTGTCTGTGGCACTGCAAGTTCCCTTTGCCAGCTGCTTGCAAAGACTTTGAGCTCCAAACTACCGTATTTGGATATACACAAGAACATAATGTGACCAATATATTACACAGTAAAATAACATACAGCATTGCACATTATCCGCCAACCCAGCAACTGCATAATGGGAGGGAAGAGAGAAAAATACCGAGCTGTTATAGTTACTGGATTTACTTCATAGATTTATTTTTCTTCCCAAGGGAAAAAGCATGCTGTAACAATTTTATAGATAGAAAATGCGTTCAACTCTCCATTGAAAACAGGGGCATTTTTTAGCAGGTTAATTATACTGTAAGCTCCTTTACGTAACATGGAAAGTGTTCCATAAGAAGCATAAGGATTCAAAACTTGAAAAAGAGGAAAGATTATTCATATGAGCACTATCCAGACCACGTGGTCAGAAAAGTTATGGACCACCTGGTCACATTTAAACAGTACAGAAAGAGAAATAAATGGGAAGGACTTTGCTCCCATACTGAATGAGTCTACTCAGTTTTGCTATATTCATTGTACAGATTTAACCACTGGTTGCTTCTCCATGCACTGAAAAGACAAAACTGACAAGTATTTTGTCCACATGGAGAAAATGGAATCCTGCCATCAATGTTAAGTGCAGATCTCTTTCCTGGTTGCTGTTGCACAGACAGTCATCACACTGATGAATTTAAATGTTAGTATCAGAGAAACTGGTTATTCTCTGAGGAAGAATATACACATACCCTTGGAATACTCATCCAAGTGTTTCAGAATACTTTCAGAATGATGTCAAATTTTTTCTCTTAGGAAGATCCTGAGATTAGCTCAGTTGGTTAGAGGATGGTGCTAACAAAGCCAGAGTTGTGGGTTGGATCCCCATACGGGCCATTCACTCCAGAGCTGGACTTGATGATTCTTCTGGGTCTCTTCCAACTCAGACTGTTCTGTGGTAACTGGATTACAATGGGCATGGGGGTTTTTTGACACATTTTCTTATGAATAACATACAAATACTTGCCTTACTTGCATCTCACTGTCTCACATCTCATACACCCCTTCACACATAAGCAAGCCAGGAGCCCTTAGGCTCAGTTTAACAATCCCTTGCAGGGAACACTGGTCTCCTGCCAGCTGATGGGCTTTTCAGTATAGTTTGGTGTTTAAGGGGTGCCTTTTGCTCTTTCTAGCTCTCCTGCTTTAATCTGCCCTGTCACTGATGCTGGACGAAATGTGTCAAACTTAAATGAGCTCTTAAGTGTCCACATCCCAAGTATGTTTGGCAGTGTTTTGTTACTACAGCCTAAAACACTCAGTGAATTGTGCTTTTAATCCGGGCTACTGCAGTCCTGCTAAACTGTGTGCTAAATGGCCTCAAGCATTTCTGTACTAACATAGGTCTGCTGGCTCTCTTCCTCTCCTTTTGGTGTCTGACTTCTACTTATTGGTGGAGTTATTACTTACACAGTTAAGTGTTACTAGGAAATTATTTACCATGACAGCTTTTCAGCTGGTGTGAATTGACATAATTCCCCTAAGACTGGCAAAGCTGGATTGGTTTACTGCAGCTGAGGATATGGTCCATCCATCTGCTACTGGCAAGAAGGAAACAAACATTTGTGTGGGTGGCCAATTTGATATGGACAACACGACTCTGCAAAACTTGGTTTGAAACTTACAGAAAACTGAGTGGTCACACAAAAGCTGTTCTATTCCCAAACTAATTCCTTCCCACAACTAACTCTCTTATGTCTGTCTTTTCTCACATGTATTTTGTCTTGTGTACATACTGCATATTAGGATGTATGTATCACTAATGTTTTTATAAACTACATTTCTAGACAGCAAATTGTGTGGCCTTTTCCTACTTTCCAACTTTGCATTACTTTGTGAAATTCAAAGTGAAACAAACAAATTAATTTTATTATTATATAAAAATTATAATTTATGACAAATGGAAAAAAATATATAACAGCATTCCCCTAGTTCTGGGAGAAATTAATGCTTATGCTCCCCTATCACATTTTTAGTAGTTAAAGATGGCGTCAGCTTCAAGTACAAGCTTTTAAACTTCATGTGAAGTGAGGGGGTGTGCAATTTTTCACATGACCCAAATTGAAGGGGTGTGCAATCTTTTGGATGGCTTTGGGAACTCTTTGCAAGCGTAGCAGAGCATAGTACTGACATCTGCCATGTGGATGCGCTGTCATTTAAGTGTGTGTGCACATTGATGTCCGATTTTCCATGCGCATTTAAAACTTGAGAGGAAAGCAGTACATTATGATCCCTTTTCCAAGACCCTTTTCTGTATCCATTTCCAGGTTAAGTTTAACTATGATCTTTGTCTGTAACTATGTTCTGAAAGTAACGCAATTGCAGAACTGTGAGCAATAAGTAGAATATAGTCATAATTTTCCCTAGAAGAATGCAGACAGCTCTCCCAGCATCCACAGTCAAACTCAAGATGTCAGGTGAAAGTTACACGTTTAGAGTAATGAAACCAAATGAACACAGCCTCAACCTAGGTGCTTAACAGCAAGCCTTAACACAGAGCTGCTGAACTAACATATTTATGAAACACTGAAATGTATGTCACTGGTGAAGGTCTTCCATACTTTTACTCACACTGGAAAATAGCTTTCTGTTTCAAAAGAAAAGGCTTTCTTCAAAGACTATTTAATTTTGATGGTCCTATCCATGAGCATAAGGTTCTATTTGTCATGGAGGTAATACTCTTGCTTCCATAACAATACATTACTGTTGGTATATATACACAAGGAGTTCTCTGCCTGTGTTTGTGGACCTTTCCTCTCCTTATTAAACACAGCTGACGTCAACATTGCATCTTTTAATTCCAATTGTAATTCATCTCTTATTGTCATACTCAAAATACTAAAGAAGAATAAAAAAATAAATGATTTTGACTGCATATGATTTTTTTATGATCCACTTGATTTTACAACTTCTTACAGTACAGCAAGAGTTTTGTTAATTTCAAATAGAGAAGCCTTTCAGAAAATTTGCTTTGACTTTCATAATAAAATAGGTGCTCCTACAATTATTACTACATTATTTTGTCAGCATGAAAGGACCTCAGTGGAGAGAAGTATTTTTAGGTCCTCTGTGATGTTACATTTTCTCTTCTCTGGACTGCATACAGATTTTGATGACATAATCATGCCTACTTTTGTCTTATGATTCCTAGGATTTACTATCCTAATTATTTTAAAATATATGGAATGTGTAGTAAATGTTTTAAAATAACCATGAGGAAGATGTGCTTCCAGATGACTGAAGAGAGAACTGCCAAACTCCCCTGCTCTGTGTTTAATAGCCAGCCAACCTGCAGAACATAACTGTGCTACAATAATACAAAGGCTAAATGCAATTCTAGTGTTCAGTTTAAGGTGTGCAACCACTACAAAAAGGAGGTCCATTGAGAGCATGCAACTGGAAACAATAACCCTGAAATGGAATGAACAGTGAGCCACACATGGGGCCTGTCAGTGATTGTCCTAATGCCCTTTGTTCCCTCACTGCCCATTACAGTCTAATTTACTGTCTAATTAATTCTAATTAGTGCTCTGAACTAAAAGCCAAACACCAATTAGAAATTATTTGTATGCTTATTTTCTAGGGAAAAAAGCATGAGTATCTTTTTAAAACCATTGTTACATATTTAGGGAAGGGAAAGAAAGGTCAAGGAACTGGAATGACAGGTAGCCATTTTGCAATGTCAGTTCAACACTGGGAGTTTGTTCCAGAGGCTGGATGAACTCTGAGAAGTTCTGCTTTCTGCACAAGCTTCTCCCCACTTCTGGGAGTTACACTGGGCCAGAGGTCCACACTGATCTTTCTGGCTCAACTAAGCTCCCTCTCGTGCTCTCCTTTAGGTTTCTACGCCCCCCCCCCGCAGGCGTGCTGACCTGAAGGACATGTATCTTGCTTCCAAATCCTCCAGCATAAATTGACAGGGAGAGAACTGTTAGGACTGAAATCTTGGCATGTGATAAGATTTTCTAACATGCTTCTTGTCACGTCCTGAAATAAAATAATTTTGATTCAAAGAAAAATAAATTAGCTAATAAAAGATACAAGACAACCCTGTAAAGTGCAGCCTCACCCATTCATTTTCTTCTCATGGAGGGCTTGATTCCTTTGGGAAGTGTCATTCTAATCATTATAGGACATTTTCTTATAACATCTATAATGGGATTAAATGCTTTGGACTTACTTACTTCGTACATAGCTGGCATTAAAACCTTTCTTCTGGATACTGAAGTCGCTTTTAAATGACACAATCATTTCATTTCCGGTAGAATTATAGGATAATCCCTTGGCAGTGATGCCACAAAGGTTCATTGGGCTTTCTCCATTGTCTAATGTCAGTGAATCATAAATGCAGCCTGGAGCTTCTTCAATGTCAAAGTCAATAAATGTTAGCTGTATGATATATCCATGAGGTGCTCGGATGATCCACTTGCATGCTTGGCTGTTGGGATAGTCACTGGGGAAGCAGGGAGAAGTGAAAACTCCAGAGGGGTCAGTCAGCACGGTCCTACAGTCATAGCATCCATAAGCTGAAGATAAAAAACAGAGAAAAGCTGGAGGTCAGGCAGAAATGTACCTTAAGAGTAAAGTAACCATCAACACAATAACTAAATGTGTTTCTATGCAGAAAAGTAGAGATGGGAGGAAGAAAGGGAGAAAAAGGCTTTGTTTCTAGGGGGGAAAACGTTGGAGAAATAGTATAACAAAAGCATATTCGATGTAAGAAATCCTATAGCAAAAAAATATACATTATATTGCTAAACAATAATTTGTGCATGATATATATATTTACCATGTATGTTGGCCTGATAAAGGCAAAGTAAACGCAATGTTTTTCAATTCGGAAAGACAAATTCTAAAGAGACAACTGGTATCATTCACATTTTTGGCTGCTAGTCTAATGCTGACTGTAGGTTATCCCAGCAGCTCTATGACAGGCTATTGTTTCCAGAGAAGTGTCCCTGGAAAGGAGCAGCACAAGAGTTGGCCTGACGAGCAGCAGAAGCAGCAGTCCCTGAAGGTTAGTCATCTGCATTTCCAGCTGATGCATTCCACATCACCCAGAAGGGTAGCAGTGAGCTACTGGCTTTTGAATCAACAGTAAATTGCCGTGTTCTTCCCATGCTGAATCAGCTCCATTGACATATTTGTGGCAGACACGCTTTAAGAAATTCTTACCCTATTTGTCATACTCCTTTGCTCACCTGCTGTGTTTACCCACGAAAATTTCAAGCCCAGTTGCAGTCCCCAGGGTTGCATTTCTTGTTTGGTTAACATTTGCTCATTTATCATATATTTACTTAGTGTATTATATGATATAATTACCGTGAACTGCCTGCTGCTAAAATCTGTAACAGTTTGCCAAAGCAGCACTGAAAAAAATAGGTGGGAACTGAGCATCACCAAGAGATAACCAAAGAAACAAACTGGCCCATTTATGCTGAATTGCTTTGCAAACATTTCATCAAGCCACAAGCCCATGTCAAGTCCTACAAAGATGAAAAAAAATGCATTATTAGTTGCCCAAACTAAAAACAACTTAAAAGTTGTTGACTGTAAATTACATACAGAACAGTTAAAAAATAGGAATAAATGCAACTAATTTCTACAAAGAGCCCTTGATGTTTCTTTCCAGACAGGGTCCTGATATTTTTCAGTCACATTTAAATGGTGTTTGGCCTAAGCAAACGGACCCTGACTCTGTGAAGTTGCATGCCAAAAAAGCAGTTTACACCTGCAGTTAGAATCGAGAGGTATATTTTACATAGTTTTTATCATTTTTATTTGCAAAGCATGAATTCATATGGCCCCAATGAGGTAAAGAGACTGTTTGGTGTCTCAGAGTCAAACGCAGGCTGGTAATACTAGGAAAGCTCAGTTGGAAGCTGATTTGTTCAAATGAAGAAAAAAGATTGTCAGAAAGATTTGCAAGTGGCTTTGGGAAGAAGCGGTGCTCCTGGAATTTGAAAACTTGATCTGTGTGGTACAAAAAAAAGCCAGCCCATTTTTAATTTCCCTGCAAATCTTTACAGAGAGAAGACTTTGCTCACCTGCACTGCAACCCGGGTGTTCCATTTATTAACCAGAGAGGGAATATTTACCTATTAGTATGGTGACTATAAATCCTACAGTTGTACAAATAGATGATGACTTCATCCAGTGGATTTTGCACAGGTAGGTATCAGTTTTCAGAAAACAACCTTTGACTGAGAGGAGGAGGAACAGGAAAAGCATGCTCTGTGCCACAAGCCACTGCAGGCAGGCTCTTAGTCCAGGGCAAGAGAGCCTCTGCAGAGCAGAGCACCAGTAAGATGGCTCCGTCTGGAGCTGTATCCACCTGGAATGGCTCTGTGGACCAGAATCGTGATTGCTAGGATGAGGGCTTTCAGGGGCTGGGGATTTGGCAGCACACCTTACTCACTCTCCTTCTCTTTCCTGCTAGAGAAACAAATGACACAAAGCTCTCTGGGCAGTTGACAACTTTCCTTGGGCACTCAGATGGACCTAGAGCTAAGGACTAAGGTGTTAAGTGATGTAAATACATAAAGGAACATGGAGTTAAGGTACGCTGATTCAGCCTTGGACACCTAAAGTAATCTTAAGGGCATTAGAAGACATTGCCAAACCAGAGAAAATATGCTACTTGTCAGTAAAAGTGTACGTCCACAACTGGTAGAATATTACACTCAACCTGAGACTGGAAAAGTCAAATTTGTCCATCAGCGAGAACTCTGGTGTTCTTTGCATTTATTAATTCTATTGATCATCAGCAACCAAAAACAGGACTCAGCTTTTCTATTTATCTCTCTCCCTTGAGTATTTATCATTATTTCTAGGCTGTGTTAAAAGAAAAAGCTAGTACATATAACAAAAATACTTCTCTCCCTGATGTCACTGTAAATATGAAAACATAAATGCTATTTCTTATTTTTTAAAATAATTTAATCTTTGCAGAAATGTATTCTCATTTTATTACATCCATATTCCTTTGTTGGTTTTACAGAACTAATATAAAAAAACAGCCCCTAAATTTAGGGAGGAAAATAAGTGCTCGAAACTTTGCATACACAGAATAAACAGATTGGTAAGTAAAATAGTTGGGTTTTCTTCTTAAGTGGGTTTGCTCCACTTTGGCATAGTACCTATTCTGTCCATAACTGCAATTTGAAGGAGAAATATCCTGTTTTCATGCAAATGTCCACAGTAGTAAGTAAAAAGAAAAGAAAACAAACAACAAAACTATATATAAACAGAATGGTTTTAAATGGAATGTTTTGCACAGCTTCTCATGAAACAGTCATTTTTCTATAAACATCACCTATTTTACTCATTAAAGAGAAAAATTGCTGTGGCAACGTTAGGACGTCAGCCAAAGCTGACAGATATTTTGCAATTCCATTGGCCCAGAGCAGTTCTGAACTGTGGAGAATGAATACTTGTTGCAATACACACCACAAACATTTCTAGAAGCAATCCAAGATATTTTATTGATTTTAATGGGAACGAATTTAGCTATGATATTCCTGGTTAGGAGCCCCGCATATCCAGAATCAGTCTGTCAAGTAATTTTTACCACCACAGCCCAAAGGAAATTCACTGTTTAAATATATTTTATACAATAAAGGCCTTTCTCTTTCTCCCCCCATACTGTTTCCCAAACCAAAATGATCACCCTTTTCAGATACTGAAATCAAGGGCTTAATTTCAGCATTTCCTAAATTGAAAGCTTCACTGGGCAATTAATTTGTTTCCATCATGAGAATACACTGGAGTATGATTTTCATTTCATAATCAATTTTTTTTCTGTGTCATACCCATACTTCTTATAGTAGAGAATATTTAAGTATTTAGTGTGGTACTTCAACACTAAACTGAAAAGGGAAATTAATAAATTCCCCTGGAGCTAATTAGAGCTTTCACCAAAGTTATCTAAGTGATTCAAAAATGTTGACTTCAGAAGCAGAATAGACTGTAGAGGAAATGGCTTTTTCCTATCATGGCATGGAGATAATGGGCAAAAATGGAAGAACTTGCCACAGATTTTGGGTTCCTCATCAATTAAATGAAATTACTGATTTCCCTTAAATACTTTGTACAGGGTTTTTTATGTGCAAAGCACACTACCAGTGACTTTAAACTGTAGCTGGGAGAGCACTTCGACAGTCTGGTCCCACTGTAGAAAATCCAAAAATTAATATTTAGTGCCCAACGGAAAATTTTGGTCAAAGCAATTTGACCACTTTTAATAAGAACTTATCAGTAAAAGCAGGGATAGAATCCCATTCTCACGGTTGCCAGTTTTCCTAACCATGAAACCATTCATTCCTTTCTAGGAATTTCCTGACTATTTTACATACATACCTCTTAACTTGTGTGATGCAGAAAATACCCTATCCTAGTCATTCCTACACCATGCTGAATCATCTGAAGACTGCCCTAAAACTAAGGGGCTAAGGAAAACATCTCTGATTCATTAATGATTTCTCCAGACAGTCATGTGCACATGCAAACCTCATATTCCATGAAACAAAACTAATTGTCCAGCTTGTTCTGTCCACTGATTTTGCCTCTCTAGAGTCCCAGCACTGAATTTCACCACATGAACTCATCAAGACAACTGTAAGTACTGGAATACACATTTTCAAAAGCGACTTTCCTGAGTCATTTGTGGGAAGCTAAAGCCACAGCCAGACACAGAGCCACAATGCCTAACTGCAGATTTGGGAAGGAAACATTCTTTATATAATATCCAATACGTTTTTACTTCTCTTTTTAATTTTTTTTTTCTTGAATGACTAACACATTCCAGCATTTGCCTCCAAAATCGGTGCAAAAATTAATATTTTCCTCTAATTTCTCACACTTCTCTACTTCTCTCCATTGTCATTGTTTACCCCTAAACCCTATATTTTGTCCTATTATACTCAGCAATTCTTTCTCAGGCATGAGTTTTGACTTCTACCTCTCCACCTGCTTTCATTTCTCCACTTATCCAACCTCGGTGAAGTGCTGGACAACAAATTCTGTTTGGCCAAGAATTTTTATAAGAGCACAGAAGAAATCCAGTTTGGAACAGTGTCTATTTCAGCCTTAAATACTCAAATTTTGTGAAGGTTAGAATCAAATGAAAACAAGGCCACTGTGGGGAAAAAAAGCCCATACTTGCAGTGTGTGCATTATCTAGGTTTTTTTCACACTAAGTTATGCTTTGCACTGGAACTTTCTTTCCACAGCTGAAACACACAGCATGTCCCACCTAGTGGGAATGACTCCACAGTAGTGTAAACGACTCCACATCTTTAGGCAGTAGCACAGGGTACCAATGACAGCTGGGGTGGGTTCTATTGACACTACCAGTATTTTTTTAAAATACATTAAAAGGTTCCTTCATAAAACAGAATGCTGTTGGATTTCATTTTGGCATAAAAATTAAATATACTTCCCTCTGTGGATGATACAATTTTTGTATGAAAACATGCTGAAATAAATCTATGTAGCTCTGGAAATGAATTTTCAGAAAAAACAAACAAACAAACAAACAACAAACCAAAACCAACAAAACAAACCCAAATATTTTAACTCTAGTCATATTCAAGTGAACAACAAAGTCTCCCCTGCCTGACAGAACTAGGTCAATTTTAAACCGCAGCAAATCTTAGCTATGGCTCCTAGAACTTTAGACATAAAAAGCAGTACAAAATTAATTATAATTTGCTTTCATGTTGACATCTGAGAACTTTTAAGCACTTCACATAGATTTTAAAAGGCAGTACTAACAAGGATGGTCACTTGAACTAAGAAAGCAGAGGCAGGTGACATATTAGAGGCACTTGCAAGTGTGTGGTGACGCCCAAAGTCAAAGAGAAACTTTACAATCATTTTGTGCCACAGCATGAAAAAAAACACAGTTTGATGAACATTAGGTGGAAGAAAGTTTTTCTGTGTAAGAAGCAATTAATTGTTCAGGTTTTTTTCTATTTCAAGGATATCACAACACAAATATAGCCAAGCATTAGGTTAGATATATTTATGACTGCAAATAGATGGGTGAGTGAGGTCAGCAATGGGCACACCTGCAGACAAGCACAAGGAAGGGCCAAACCACCAAGATGTGGGTGGGCTGAAATAGCTACAGAACAAACAAACCCATGTTATTCCAGCAAGACACAAACACCAAACCGAAAACAGCTATCCTATGGCACAGGGTTGGACACTAGCTTATCTTCACCTTAAAAACCATTTCGAGCCTAAAGGCAATCTGTAGATCTAGAAAGACGTCCATGTGCAAAGTGTGAGCATATTAATTGATACGAAATAAGAAATGTCCCATCACTCACTCCGAACGTAAAGTAGTAATCTGCTCTGCTTACTCACATTTAAGCTAGTAATGAGATAAAACCTATTCAATTTGTTTATGCAAAACAGGAAGCCTAGCACTCTTCTGGGGCCTCCGCAGACCAAACCGTGTACTCTGCTCTATGTGCAACCCACACTTTGATTGAGTGCAGTCTGGGAAGGTTCAGATGAGGAGATGCGGCAGGTTTATTTTTGCTCCTTTATTTACTCTCCAAATTGTAGGAGCTGTATGAACTCTAAAAAATATCTTTATTCTGCTACACTATGCTGATAAAAAAATTGCTATGCGCCACACCTAATTAAATGTTTGCATGATACTGTAATTAGCAAATTAAACAGACAATCCTAATTTTATTTAAACATTCAGATTTAAGAATAAAATAAAGGATTATCTCTGCAATAAATAGAAAGGAAGTGAGACTCATTCTGATGTATCCAAAAGTTTGCCCCTTCACAAACAGTGTTACTGGGTTGAGGTCTACTGCTTGGAAATACGGCTGTGATTGTGTATAAATGCAGATACCCCCAGATTTGTAAACATCATAAGGAACAATACCTACTTTAGCATTTCTACAACGTGCACAGCTCTAAATTCCCCAAAGTCTTGAGCAAATCCTATAACCTCATAGATATGCTTTGAATTTAAGCACGGACTTAAAATTCAGAATTTTTTTTAAGTCCTTTCTTGCACAATGGTGTCTTTGAGTCCTGTATTTGAAGCTTTGCAGCCCCCTCAAGGCTGAAAGGGAGAGCACGACTCCATAACTGCTGCTGTCTGAAAACTCCATGGGAGGCACAGCACACACCCGAGCAGAGAGAAAGGCTGTGCCATACTCTCTAGCTCTGACCATTTTCTTTTCCTTTCAATGAAAGGAGTAATAACTGCACCAACACTGGCAAACACCCATTCAGGGAGAGAGAGAGATCCACTCTCAAACACAGAGAATGCATATGGAAATATGATTACCATCTAATTAAGTAATGCTGATTGCATCTGAGGGGAGAAGGAGGTTGATTTTTTACACCAAACCACAATGAAGTTGTTCCTTCCGGACTTTGAATTTCCTTACCAAATTACTTCATGCCTAAAGACCAGGAAAGGCAAGGTTTAATTCTAAGTCAGCCACGGACTTTCTAAAAGTGTCCGTTTAATCCCTGGCCTCCCCAGTTAAAAATATAAGCATTATTCCTCTGGATAGGGTTCAAACCCATCCCAGCACCCTCTGTTAGTAGGATGTTACATTAACTTTCAGCTCTGCAAAGGCATCAGTAGCAGGCTTCGATGCTGGACAGTTTGGGTGTGGAGAAATATACTTCAATTCACCCTTGGGATTTTTTGAATTTCTCCAAACACTGAACAGTCAAACTGCAGGTCATGAAAATCCCAGGCAGTGTAGTGTGGGTCATCAAAAAATGTAAGTCAGTAAAATTTAAATAATTTTCTAAAACATTCCTGAATTTTTTAAAAATTATTATTAATAGCTGTAGAATACAAAGAATTCCCAACAGGATAAACATTACAAGTTATTCTGTAAAATCACCTGCATAGACTCATCAGTAATACTACCAGTATATTTTATAAAATAAAATTTTAAAAGCGTTATATGAGTGACACTTTACATTACTCTTCTGCAACACATAATCAGATGTTTTTGCAGAGCACAAGTACAATAAAGTTGTAGTCAGCAAGAACCTTTTGTATCTGTGTTATTTTTCATTTGCAAATGTGACTCTTTTGGTTGATTTTAAAGGAATCACTATTTTAAGCACTACTAAAAACTCAGTCCAGACTCTCATTCTGCATCACTCCCATTGCCTCATCTTCATAGTACTCCTTGTACCCAGCAAGAATTTAAAGCCTCCATATTCCTGACTGGAAATAGCACATAACCCTGGCAGTGTCTTTTACAATTCAATGAAAGACAAGATTGTGCTCTCACAAAATAATTCAACAATTGGGTTTTGGCCACTGAAGCCAGGAGACAAAGAGCGTACTATGCCCTGGCCAGTCCTATCAGCTTGCCTTGCATCATCGTTTGCTGATGCATTATGTCCTGCAACATATGCTTTAAATGGATGAACCGGCTGGCACACCTAGGAATAATAAAAAGTTAGGGAAAAAATCTCCTTACGGTCAGTATAGAGACTTAATATAAAAGTGTAATTGTTGTCTATGAAATCACTTATTATTCCTGCTTCCTGTTGCTCTAGCCCTTATTGCTTATCAGTTTATTAACAAATTAAATTTGTCATCACATGGAATTAGAACTGATTATTTTGTCTCTTTTGTAAGACAAGAACAAAGCACTTAATTAATGAAATTATATCTGGCAAATTGAAAACTGATAAAAGACAATATTTTCTCTTACGTAACAACACCAGCCTGTGGAACTCTGACCTGAAAACTATTAAAGCAGGGAACATAAAACTCAGAAAGTGCAGACATTTTCCCAAGTATCTAAGAGGACTTCTGAATCACTCCAGAAATAAAATAATTGATGATGCATAACTGTAAAAAATTGTAAACCTCATGGCTAATGTTTAACATTAATCTTAACCAACTGTCTAGGAACAGTATTAATGGCTCCATCTTGGTCGTGGACACAATCCCATTCTCCTGCCCATCTGGCTACAGCTGAAGGCCAGCCCAGACAGGTCTTCTCCAAAACCCTCCTGGGTAGGGCTGAGCAGCCAGCACAGGACAGAGGCCATTCCCAGCATGTAACCTGGATACAGCTACCCTAGGGTGACTTTATGATGCTTGTAACCCCAATCGTCTGTTCTGTTTGTGCTGTACATTAAGTTCTGTGCCTTTGAGACTGGTTCTGAGTGTGAAGCAGGGGAGAAGGAGAAGCGCCAAATTTGTTTTTGAGAAAGCTGCCTGACTCCTACACATTCTTCCTCCGGCGTGCGTTCAGCTAAGGCTCGGAAAGACTGCAGGACAGAGATCTTTTTTGCTTTTCGTTAGTTTAGCTAGCTAAAGCAAAGAAGCTTCCTGGACTGTTTTTTTCTCTTTTTCTTAAGATTGCTTAAACCGGCTCTGGACTGAAAGACCCAGAGGAGCAGTGGGGAGCTCACACCTGTGGCCCACTGGGGCCTGGACCTCCAGAGGGACTGATAAGAGACTAAGAGAGCCAAGCTACACCGATTGCAAGAACTTTCTCAATTTGCCATCTCACTCCAGAAGGAGAGGTTTTGTTTTTTCATATTATTCATTTTTTATGCTTGTGGGCACTTTGTTTGTTAAATAAATGGTTTTTTCCACTTTTCTCCGAGGAAGTTCTTTCTCAAACTGGTTAGGGGAAGGGGCCATTTAGGTCTGCTTCCCAGAGGAACCCTGTTCAGGGGTTTTCTTCCAAATTTTCCCCAAACCAGGACACCTAGTTTTTTGTAACTGTGTGCACCTGAAACACAGCATAACCTGGCCTCTGAGGTAGACAGCAGCCCTGGGCATATCGCATTTACTGGAGTAGAAGTGGCCACTGCATGTGTGGAAAAGCAGACAAAGCCACATGAGGCCAAGCACAAGGCTCTATCTTGTGTATCTTTCATAGGAGTCAATTGAGTAGTTCTCATTAGTTTTGATGTTCAAACACCACACAGAAATCTGGGAGAAACAGGTGGTATTACATCCTGTTTCTAACATGATAATCAAAATTATCTTTCAGGATACACTTTAGGTCAGTAACAGTATTAATGTACCAAAAAAAATCAGGAAGAGCAGAGCTTAATTTTCAAATCAGGTTTAAGATTAGAAAAGCAGACATGAGAATAGTAAATTACTGACTCAGAAAGCATTTACCATGGACATAGGCAGTAACCACTTACTACTAAATCCAGGAGCAGGTTTTTCATTAAAATCAGGATGGCAGAAGCTGATTTGCACTTCCTCTTGACAAAACTGTGTAACATGGTCCTACACTGAGAGTGTGTACTACATTTTTCATAAATAAATACATAAACCACAGCTTGATTCCTAGTCTTTTCATTAGGCACATTGATGGACTGGAACTTTACACAGGTTTAAGGTGTACCATTCATATGCAGGCTGTTGACACTTTGGACGGGACATTTCAGGGAACTTGCATCTTGACTTCTCAAGACTAACATCCTATTCAGTCCTCGAAGGAGTCATCCAAGTACTGACATCAGTATTTGAGTATTTGTTGTGTGCTGGATCTCCAGAACTTTATGAGAGTCCTGGAAAGGTAGGAGCTGATGCTTTTGAGTGGCAGGCCAGCACAATACAGAGACCATTAGAGATTCAGTGTGTTTCAGGACAATCAATATTGCCCCCGGCCCCATTTTATGCTGGAATTCTTTAGGTATTTATTTCTGTGGGTTATCATTGCCACTAAAAAAGCTCTGACCCCTCCTGATCATTCTAGCACAGATATCCTACCCCCTGACAGCAACTGACTTTATCACAGCAGTGACTCCAGCAGGTTTTGATTGATCTGGGAAATTGAGGGAACCAGCTACAATAGAAGAAAATACATTCTGAGCCAGGGTGGGGGCCCTGCACTGCCTGTTTCCCCTTAGTTGTTTGGTTTTGTGCCAATGAAAATGGAAGTGGAAACAAACACACAGACTGGGTAAATCAGCCCTGACCCATATGAGTGGAGTTCACACTGTAGACAAAGTTATGGATTTCCCCCAGAGGGAGGGGGTAATGTGAAAATCCTGTGTTACACCCATTGTAACTTAAGAATATTTTCATTGGCATTCCTGTGATAATCTTAAAAAAATAACAGAATTGACTTGCTAGTTTTGGCCTGAGTTGGATTTTTTTTTCCACAAAGTAGCAGAAGTTTGGGACAAAGAAAGGTTTTGACAGTTCAGTTTAGATATGCTGGTTAAAAAGGCACTAACTAGTAAGTAACAGGTGAGTACAATAAGCACAGACGCTAGCATACATGTAAGTAAAAAGAAAATTCAGGGAAGGAATAGGGTGGGAACAGGTGAGGGGGTTTTTGTGAGGTTGCTGCGTGTAACATAACGTTTCTCAGTCTGGAATCAACATATCACACTCCATCACGAATCGAGCTATGATTTACAAGAAGAATGGTCATCAAGAATGTTGCACTTTTGTCTGCTCCAGCAAGAAGATCTGGCTCCTAGCTGTTCTGCTGCTGCATTGTTACAATGAGGATCACACCCTCAGCTGGAGTAAATCAGTGGGTGCAGTTAGATTCAATACCAGGCTGCACAAACTGAAGAGCTGTATGGCTTAATATATTCTCAGGTATCACTTGAGCAAACATGTCATGGTTCTCTGGGAAGTAGTTAAAAAAAGAGTGGGAAAACAGCTGACAATCCTTCAGTGAGGAAGAGTGGTTTGTAGAAATTTGAGTTCCCACCAAACTGCACAGACATGGGTTAAAATAATGTTACAACTGGGCACGGGTGATCTTGGTAAACCTCAGTCATACAGATGCACATATTTCTTCTACATATACATTGGAAACAGACTAAAGGTGTTATTAGGATCAGATTCTTGGGTAACAGAATATTCCGTGCAGTGAAAGTAGAAAATACAGCATTTCATCAGCTGCTTTACCCAACACACACCCAATATCCAAAGCAGTTTCCATTTGATCCATGATGCACTCAAAAGCTTTTACTGTTTATTCTGTGCAATAGTCCAGTTGCAGAGTTTTCTTTCCAAGGATTCAATGTTGGAATGTCATTTCTGGCTGCTACTATCAGTATTCTGAATAGGCATCATTTTTAAGTCCTATGAAGGCCTCTAGAAAAAAAGGTAATGGGGTTATTGTATGGTTTATCAATTAAATTCTTCATGCCTTGTCTGTTTACAGGGCAAATTTCGTGTCAAAGATTTTTTAAAATAATTTTTTAGCTATTCCAGAAAATCTGGTACTAATTACACGGATCTCTTGCAGTAGATGTTGAAACTACATTTTGCTGTCGTTTAACAAATTCCAGAAACTATGAAAAATTACTTTACACTGGAATTCCCTATTATAATAAAAAACCAAGGCATTCTAGACATACTGGGAAACACCAACTCAAAACTGATTTCATATAGAGCCTTTGAAACATTTTAAGGGTTTTATTACTTGTCCTGTCCATGAGTTTTCAAAGTATCTATTTCAGTATTATTTGGGCTATATATATTTCAGTACTTTAGTGTTTTCTGTGTCCTTTCATTAAGTTATTAAAAATAGATACTGACGGTAATATATTTGCCTCATCTGATCTGCAAGCTGTAGCAATCCAAGTCAAAAGCTTTGGGATTTTTTAACATTACAAATTAATAGTTTTTCCATTACACGCAGAAATATTCTGTTCTACCCCATCACAGAAAATCAGACATTCTTTCACCTTCCACAGACAATAACATATTCAGTGTTAACACATATTATTCAGTGAGTACTCCCCAGACCAAACTGAAAAGATGTCCTCAATGAGGATATCAGGTATTTTCTTGTACACTTTAATGGAGGGGTGAGGAGACTGGGAAGGGTTAGAGTGTCTTTGCTAAGCCAAGATTTCAAATTTCCTACTTCATTTAGAGACTTTCTGGAAGTAGTCCAGCTACACAAGTATAAGGGAGATCAGAAATTACTTCTCCATATTTTCCATTGATGAGAACAGAATAATGCCATGTACATTATGGCAGAAAAATATCTATTGTGGTAGGGAAGCGTGTGCATTTTGAACATTTAATATTACTCTGATATCTCTAAGGCTGTTTTTTGCTCTATATTCTCAAACAAGCCATTCATTATAGTTTTGAAAAATTTAAGTTGCACAGCATCTAGAACTGCTTTCTTATCATATTGTTTTTATCACATGTAAAGATGGAAGGGATTGGCATACCTAAGTCAAAACAGTATTTCCTTCACTGATGTTATTATTAATTTCTACCCCGGTACATAGGTGTATTTTTCCTCACATAACAGCTGAAAAGAAAACTATGTGAACACAGACTGCAAAGTCATGTACTGAACAGCCAAGTGTCTACTTATTGCTTCCATTACGCTTACAATGACTGATCTTTGTGTGACTATACCTGAACCTTTTATTTTTTCTCAGTCTGGGCAATATAATTTATTTTTCTAACCTCCATCCAGTACTGCAACTACTCTAGACGCTGAACTCCCACTGCAATCAATCAAAAATTCTCCCCACACATTCCAGTGATTTTTCCAACACTAAAGCCTTTTTCTTCCAGTTCCCTTAAGAAAAATATTCCATGGATGAATGGAATTCAAAATTAGGATTTTGATTCTGATTGAACTACATGCATTTAACTCCTTGAGTATGGATATTATGTGCCCCACTTCCCTTTTTGCATCTTGCTTCTTTACTGAAAGAAACCTCCAAATTTACAGTGACCAGATCAGAAATAAATAACTGACTATGTCTTTTTTTCTCAACTATGACTACTTACCACATAAAACCTGAAAATACTCTCTTCTTAAGCAAGAAAAACTATTTTAAGCTTTACTAAGTTTGTCTTTAAAACTTCTCTGTTAGGTTCTAAAATGCTTTGTCTTGTTTTTAGTATTTTTCTGCTCTACATCTTAAAGAACAGGTTTACAGATATTGATGTGATATTTGTAAACATGTCTACAAAAATGTTAAACTGGTCTCTGTGTTAAAAACATGTACAGCATGTAGTTACACAATACTGGACAGCTTAAATCTCAAATACCATGAGAAATCAATTCTTAACTGAAAGAGGAATCCTGAAAATAGACTGGTTTGTTTGGGGAAACTTCTTGTTTCCCCAAATCAAAATCAGAAAGTTATTCAGCTTAATATAATATCAAGAGTGCTTTCTTACTCTTAACAGAACTTGCTTCATGTGAAGGAAATTATTTGCTGTGATGGTTCTGCAGTCATCAGCATTATTTGGAAACAACATCTAAAGCACTTGCCATTTAATGGAAACTGCAGTTTTACAATTGACTTGCTCCACAGTTTCTGAAACCAAACCAAGCCAATCAAGCAAAGGAAACTTCTTTCATGGATCTGTTATTTACATATAAAGCAGACAGGAAAAAGGTATTTTGTTAGCTCTGGAGACACTGTTTAAGGAGGTTTTAAAAGATTAGGAAGCATAATGACAGGTGCACAGTGTTCCTTAAAATGAGACGGGAAGTGAGTATGAGAAAATTTTATGGCACCATCCTTCTATGAAACTAAGTGAACAAACTGTTCTTTCTTAAAAATGACTATACACTCACATTTACAACCAAGTACTGTCCCTTTACTTGACCTTTAACACATTGTACTACATTAATTGCCTTAACTATTCAATTAAAGAAAGCCAAGTACTGGGTTGCTTCCATATTCGTTCTGTCTGAGATTATTTTTTAAAATATTTTCCCGAAATATTAAACTCCGCCGTTGTTTTGTATTCAACAAAGCTCTGAAGTTCAAGCAAGCCAACATGTGTCATCATCTCAAAACTTAACATCCTCACTGTGCAACTTTTCAGCTAAGCTTTTTAGCAAAACCTACCTCAGCATACACGAGTGACCGTGGCACTCTCCTTCTTACCACCATTTCCAACACCACTTATTATTACATTTCAACTGCTCTCAAGGAAAGCCTATTTCAAAGCCAAAATGAAAAAGATACCTTCTTATTTAGAGCTGGAGTCCATTTATCAATTTTCTCTGTCTCTGCACCCAAATATGAACTAATAACAATATGAAAGTAATTTGAGTATCTAGACAGATTATCTTGACATCTCTGAGAATGGAAGCCCACTTGGACTGCAAGTTTTCTTTTACTGAAATTCTCAAACCCACAAAGATTGACTCCTTCAGGATAATAGGTCCTGGGTCTTCCAGTGATGAAGCCTGGCAGAGACTAAACTGGACCTAGTGAAAAGAATAAATATGGAAGGGACACTAATCAAATTCTAATATTGAAAATCCGACTTTGAAGTTCCAAGAAAGCTTAAAATTCCCACAGCTTTCACATTACTTACCTTTTACTATAGTTAAGGTATTACTCTGATTCTGCAAATACCGAAAATTTTAACATTTGCAGTACTGTAATTTTTGAGTGATCATTTGAACAAATAATGGGGCAAGCCCAAAGACAGAAACATAACAGCAAGGAGAGTATAAGCCTACTTGTCTTAAAGAGGGAGGGGATTTTGCCTCCTGAATGTAGATTTACTTGGTAATAACAGTCAATAACAAAAGTAAGAAGCAAATAGTTAAAAGTAGGTATATTTTTACCAATGACTACAGATTTATAATTATGAAGAGTTAACTGCAAGGTTTGGAGGGAGAATCAGGGAGAAATATTCAGTGTTACAGAACAAAGTGATTGACAGAAAAGCAGTTTGCCATGTGTGACAATTAATAAAAATGCAGCAAAATATAAAGCATATGCCCGCTGCTATGGTACATGCCATGTTGTTAACAGTATGACTCTTCAAAACGCACCAAGCAGAGCAGCAAGGTGTTTAAACTCACCTCATACAACACTAGAATAAAGCAGTGTTCTTGGGGCTCTCTTTTTTATTATTTGTTTGCCTAATTTGTACACACATGCTGTGTAAACTATTAAACTGCAAACTGTAAACTTGAGTTCATGAATGAACTCATCAATGACTTCAGTCTCCGCTCCTTTAGTGTTTATCTCAGTGATCATTTCCCTGCACAGAAGATTTACTTCAGGGGCCACTGAAGCACATCAGTGCAGCACACAAAAGCAGTCTGAGGAGACTGGTTGGGAACAGTGGCTATCTCCCACATCTGCATCCTATCAGACTGTCAAGTAGAAAGTTACCATGAACTCCATTCACTGTTGTTCACCCAGATATTTTAGACATTTTATCAGAAGTGCAGAGGAACACTTAAAAATAGGAATTCAGGGTAATATGTTTAAAAGTTTTGAAGAAGCAGGTATATTTAAACATCACATAAAATACATCTAATTCTCTTTATCTTAGTTCAACATTTAATGCTTACTAAAAGCTTTTCTTCCTTCATCATGCTTGGCCAGACCATCTAGTCTTAGGATTCATTCAAAACTCAACAGAAATATTTTCACAGCAGGATTTGGACCACAGCCTTTGGACTCAAACATGAAAAACTGTAATTGACAATAACAAAACCTCATCAAGGGACATGAGTGCTGGTCATGCACAGTTTCTGTCATAGAAACAAGTTACCTACCTTACTATCCTAACACACCAAGTTCAACAGAAATATAAAAGTTGCTTAAGGTGAATACATTAAAACATTGCAAGTTTTTACATGGAAAGCATACTACCTATGAGTGACTACACTATCCAACCAGAAAACACCAAGAAACAGAGTGGAGAAAGCTCTTCTTAGTTCTTTTCATTAATAAATGTACAGTGTTAGTTTTGAATCATTATTCAAGGTGGTTCCTACCAGGCATACAGAATGAAGAAAAAAATCTGTGGAAACAAGAAGTAATCTGAAAAATTGTTCCAACGACACTGCCCCGTGTCCCTCTAACATATATTTGAATGCAGGAAGTAATAAAAACTGTAATGAAGCAGATCACAGTATTTTTATGGAGGGAAAGAAAAATGTAAGTACAAGGCCTCTTTGGGCAATGTGTTACCTTTACAGAGGTAGTATCAGAAAAGGCAAGACGTGGCCTAAAAACATATAACTGTTGGTTGAGTTCTGGCTCTAACACAGAGTCCCAAAAGGAAAACTAAAGACACTGAAAATAAGGTAAGGCACGGCAAAACACCACTTTACTCACAAACTCATCGTATCATTGTACTTAGAAGAATGGATCAGAAAAAAAGCAGACAAAGCCTAGTGGGAAAAAAGTGAGGGCTGCATTTGACTCTCCCTGTCTCACATAGTGTTTCCTTCTGAATATGATAAACTACATCCTGATAGGAATTGGGAAGAGGCATATTAATGCTGCACTGCGTAGGTTGGAACCCACTTTATAGACCTGCTTAAACACAACTCAGCATACTTAACAAGTTGGTAAGTGTTCCTTGCCATACCATGAGATTTGTTCAGAGGGCATATTTTACTCATGGAAGCAAGAGACAAATGAGTCATGAGTGATTTCATAACAGCTCTGCAGAAGTTAGTCCAACACCATGGCTGTAGGAGAACTAAGCTGGACAGGCTGTCAAAGATGGAGGAACAAGGAGAAAGAGTCCAAAACCGTGAGCAAGAAGCAAAGAGTAAAAAGGATAGAGCCTGTATAAACAGGAAATAAAGGAAGCCTTGCATTTCACCCTGACCATGGTGAAATGACCATGAACTGCTATGGATAAGAAAAACTGCAAAATTCCTTTCACACTCCCTATGTGCATATCCAAATAGTCATTTTACTCTACAGTCAGGTTCATCTAAACCCACCTTGCTATAGTCCTGTAATAGCATTATTTCTTCCACAAAAGCCAGTGACTAAGCCCAGAACTATGGTAGAGTCCCATGGCAAGAATGACAGATTTTTTAGGTAAGTCATCTGACTTTGGTCAGGAGTTCAGTCAATAAAACTTAATGATTGTTTTTCTTCGGGGTTTTTTTATCAAGGACTCTCAGCTGTTGGCTCAATTAAGCTACAGTCAATACAAAGAGCTCCTTAGGGAAAGTATTCCTTCTTATTCTAATTACACCAGTGGACCCTAAAGCCAAGGTCTGCAAAACCACTGCTGGCCTAGAGTTAAAAAATTATTGTACCTACTTCCTTAAGAGACAGGCTATTCCAGATCTCCTAGTTCTTATGAAATCTATTAAATCTATTTTAGTAGCTGTGTGGTTGGCACTAGCATCAATCATTGCAAGTTTTTCAGCAAAAGTTGCTGAGCAGTGCGTGCAAACCAACAGGGAACTCCTCAGTATGGTTCAGGGTAGTTTCAGTACAGCTTTTCCACAGTGTGGATGGAAAAGCTGTGAAATGTTTTAATACCTGCAAGTGTTAAATCTATTATGAACCTTATATCTGGTCAGCTGATCCAGACATTAATTTGGTGCAGCAAAGGTCAACTGAAAAATTAAAAAATGATAGGTGCAATCAGCCTTCTGAAAATAAGTAGTATAGGAATAATTAGATAGGAAGTCTTTTCTCAAAAAAAAAAAAAAAGGAAAAAAAATAAACCTTCAAAAATATTCTGAAAAGTAATTTCTGATAAGTGTCAAAACATTTGATTGTTATTACCTCTAAAACTTTTTAAAACCCTTTTTTAAATACTGAAGAAAATTCAAAACAATTACTTAAAATTTTGCTTTGATTTTCAGAGCAATTTTTTTCTCCATTAAAATGCTTAAACTAGAATTTTTATCCTGATGCTTCTCTTTAAAATTAATATGCCTTAAAGTTTCAAAAAAATCAATATGTTTTTGGGAGAAAAACCAACCTTATTTAATAACAGCAACTCAATTCCCCATCCAAACAGCTTTCCAGTAACTGATATTTTTTTCTCTTTGTAATTTTTTTAAAGTGTTATTATGCAGCATATTCTGCGGTGAGACAGAGTGCTGGAGATCCATTTGTAGAATGAAAAGCTTTAGGGTGTGCTAGACAGCTCTCCTGTGACTCTCATGACCACTGCCTTTCTCCATCCCGGCAGTTTGGATCACCTCCTGTAATCAGACTCAAAACTATTCAGTCAGAACAGCCAAAACAGGCTCTGACAGTACGCAGGGCTAAGAGCAATTACAACATTTTGTAGGATGTGGTAATTGAGTCATTATGATCAGGCTGCAACAACTACATGAAGGAAAAGTTCTTATAATAGCTCTGATGGTAACTGCTTGCACATTTTCTTCAGTCTGGACCAGTTGTGAAAGCTGCAGGGCAGTGCTCAATGGTCGGCTGGAATGAATTTCTTCCGACAGAACCACTCTGGTACCACTTGCATATGTGCAGTGCCATGCAGACAAAAAGGTGATACGAGCCTGATCCAAATGCTTCTGAAACTCTGGTCACCTATTCCACTACTGAAGATACTATGCTGCACTACAGAGTAGTAATGGTGACAGTCTTACAACTCTTTTCAGATCGTCTGGCAAGTCTGCTTCAGCCTGAACTCTAAACATAACTACAGTGTAGTGCCAGCAGCAATTTTAAGCAGTCTTTAGTTATGGAAATGGCAATGGGTTGTTTGTAAGTAATCAGGCAACTCCTAGATTCTTCACCAACTATGACTTGCAAACATTTGCCAGAAGTGAGTTCATTTATAACTAGACAGAGAATTGCACCTTTTCTCTCAAGCTTTCTGACTCAAGTGCTACTACGTCTGAGGCAACTGATGAAACAAATGCATAATAATAACAGAGAGAAAAATATAAATAATTCAGCCTGAAAGAGCTGATCATACAAACCTTCCAAGTGGGATAAATCAACAAAAATAAATACAACCATGCTTACATTAAAACCTTATGGATAGGGTAAGAATGGTCTTACTTTGCCTGTCTGTAGAGAAAGGGTTGTGAGGAAGGTGCTTCAGCGAAGTATAAGGCACAGAGTGGGCTGAGCGATGTAGCAGGACTACAGCAGGTCTGCTACTTACAGCAGACTTCTGTTCAAAGCAACTCTCTGCTTTGCCTGAAGCTAGTCCTTCTCCCAGGACTGTATCCCCAAAACTAACCAAAGTTTTGAGTTTCATTTCAAAAGCCAAAGCAGCAAGCTGTAATGGGAAATCACCTTATTCTGGTTGTAATCTGTGATTCTTAGCACAGATGCAATGTGAATGTTTTTTTATTTTTATTTTTTAATGAAAAATGATGACAATAAAAAAATCCAGTGTACAAATATTCAACATTATTTTGTCTCATAATTTAATCTCCTTTAAGCCAATTTTGTTCTTCTGCACATGAAAACCTTGCTACTTCATTTACAAGCAACAAGCTGCCCTGTTCTGAGAAAGCAATTACTTTACAGGAAGTAATAGTGTCAGAAGTTTCTTGGCATTTGGATTACTAAAAAACCCAAACCAGCACAACGGTGTTATCTTCCGCTTAGAGCTGACATTTGCATGGTCTTTCAAACAGAAAGGTCTAAAAACCACTGGTGCCTGAACCAGCTGAACGCTGAACTGCCCACCAATAGGGAACAATCTATTGATGTGACCATATCTGAGCTGATTTGAGGATATGGGGAAATGCTCTGTCCTTTTAGGGAGAGGTATTCTTTAGTCCTATGGCTACCAGATTTGCACTGTGCAGAATAACAGGTTTGTTCTCTCATTTGTGAGAAAGAACTTATAGTATATATGGTGCATTTCAGACTATCTCAGTTCCTTCTGCATCACAGTTTCTTTCTATCTCTTCTGCATTTCAGAAGAAAGAAGAAATTAAACCATTCCTTTTGCAGTGATGGCACTTTTCTCCCCTTCACAGTCTGAGGGAAAAACAGTCATTTGACACTTTCACCAAGTGGTGAAAGTGGTCTAGCTATTCTAAGAAATAGAAATTCTAAGAAAAGGTGTTCTGCTAATGTTCACAGTTGTGAGGAATTACCACTCAAATGAGCTGCTTGAAGCTTTCATTACATTTCAATAAAGGACCTGAAGTACCACTCAGTCCTTTCCATTACTTGTCAACATGATCAAACACGTTACTATTTTCAGGCCCATTTTTACCAGATGCAGTCTTAGTCTAGAGCATGGGAATAGGAGTGTAATTACAGGTCATACATCCTAAAGATTTGCTAATAATGTTAACACCTGTACAGTTTGCTGGTAACAGGCAGTCAAGTAAAACTAGTTTACCACAATTTTTCCCTCTGACCAGACCAGTGCCTTGGCTACCACAAAGGATCTGTGGTACAAGAAATGCTAGAATTAGTGGACACCTGGATAAATAAAATCTATTTGGGGAGTCAACATGACTTCTAGAAAGTGACATTTTGTCTTATAAACTTCTTCAGAGTTCTCTGCAGGCTTCAGTTGTGCTATGTGGGTTAACATGACTCAGCTGACATATTCCACTTGGATATCCAGAAAGTTTCTGGCAAAGACTTTCACCATAAGCTTTAAAGGCCACCAAAAAGCCATTGTATAAAAAGCAAAGTTTTGACACAGATAGGTAACAGGTTAAGAAGTAGGGCAAATGTGAAGGTGTAAAAACACAAAAAAGGTACCAGCAGAGTCCCACAGGGTCTCTGCTGGGATCCACACTAATTAGTGATCCAGAAAGTATCTGGAAAAGCAGTAGAAACACACAAAGTTCGCTGATGATGGAAAGCTGCTCCAGACAGTAGATACCTAGAGGGCAAACTATAAAGCACAAAAAAATGAGTCTTTTATAAGCCAGAGTGACTAGGCAATAAAACGACAGATAAAACTCAACATAGATAAGTATGACAGTGCCCTGAGTGCACTAAAAGCCCTTAATTGGTTTTCAGTTCTTGCTGGACATATGCTGTAGGTGCATCTGTCTCTGGCCTTTGTCTCTGCTCCTAACAAGACTCTCTGGATGCACCTTGGACTTGCTTCTTCACCTCACCCCATCTATTAACCCAGTCCAGACATGGTGAGACTGTACCCAGTCATTGAGGACCCTGGCTGTGCTGGGGTCAGCTTGGCTTCCAGATCCTCCTCCACCATGGGCACCCCAGCACCCACTGCTCCCAGCCAGGTGACAGCCCAGGGCACATGTGGATGTCCCATCCTGGGTTTAATGAAGCTGTTGAGCCACAGGAAGAGGATGCATGGGTGTGGGTCCTGCGTTTGGATGGCCAGGGCAAAAGAGGGAGTAGCCATGTACTCTCAAGCTGGGAAAGAGACAATGTAATGGAGAACAGACAAAGGTCTGCAAAAGGTCTGTAGGTGACAGGGAAAAGAGAGATAAGGAGTACCTGCTCACTGTCATCACTTAGTGACCCTTTGTTACAGAAGCCAGGTTCAAAGTCAGGAGAACAAGGTGGTCCTTCAAACAGCAGGAAACAGACACATGGCACTCCCTGCCTGAGGACAACTGTGGATATGTGAGTTCAAAGGGAGTGGGCAACTAGTTGGCAGAAATCCATTGCAGACTGAACAGGCAAGACATGCCAGCCGCAGTTAGATTTGCATTCCCAAAATGGAAAGAGTTGAAGACTGGGAGTTTGGAGGAAAAGTAACAAGTACACAGGCGTTGCTTTAACTCTTCTATTCCAGATGCCCAGATATGAACACTGGGCTTGTTTTACCCCATCTTAAAGAAGTAAAAGACTTACTTCTGTTCCAAGGGCAGATGGGCAACAAGACTTTGTCCACAGTTACAGGGAAAATAATATTTAGTATAATCTGTAATCTGAAAACTGACACGGTTCATAAATGTTTCATAATTTCTAGAAGACTCATTTGTCTTACCACTAGCTGCAAGTCTGAAGAGTAATAAAAACAACCTCAGCACTAAAGGAAATCCTTTTTCAAATCTGGTGTCTTAAGGATTACGATCCTTGCTCTTTTTGAGGATGTTGGCACCAAAGGCACTAAGGAAGCATGGGGTGCTTGGCACTGCATGCCAGTTCCAGTCTTTCATCTAGCAGACTATCTTGACATCAAAGATATCCTACCCTTTACTAACTATATTTATTTTTTTACTTTATTTATTGCTGAAGAAGTAGGAATGTCTCCACAAAGCTCTGGGCACCCTGCCATTACCTCAGACACACAGAAAGATCATATGCAATTCAGAGAACCTCACTTCCTAGAAAAATGCCACCCTCCCTCAAAACTTCAGTCCACACAGGACCTGCTAATCCAGAGTAAAACACTCCCCAGGTGCTCCTTCAGAAACTAGCAGTGCAGAAGTAAAAGCCTTAACATCTTTTCCCTAGATAGATATTTTCTTGTCACCCTAAGAGTAACACTGAATTCCCTATTCCTAATGCCAAGCGTTTTGTTTTCTATTTCCAACAGAACAACACAAATCAATCATCAAAAAACCTATAATTTCATTGCCTTAAAAGCAAACGAACACAAAAAAGCAAAAAAGCAAGCAAAAAACACCCCCAAAACCCAAACCAAACTGCACCCATGCACCACACTGGAGAAAATACCAAAGAAGATGAAGAAATTATATTTTTTCAATGCGTAACCAAAAATTCCCCTGAAGTTATGCAAAGAATAGAAAAATAAAGTGGAAAAAAAAAATCTTTGAAGTGATAGGAGCATGTTGGAAGTACAACAACAGAATCTCTCTCTGTTCTTTTTTTTTTTTTTTAATTACGAAATACTGTGTTCTGAGGTTACATAGGTTGTACAGAACTAGGTCGCAGTTGCTCTAACTGCTGGATCATTCAAAGACTGCAATAAATATTTGAAGGAAAAAGGAAGTTCTGGTCCTAAGCAAATTGCTTCACAGGGAAATAGTTTGACTACTCCAACCACTGCCAATTTCAGCTTCCTTAAAATGTCTCAGAAATATAGTGGAGAACATCTTGATTAAGTGGGAATGCATGAAAAAAGAAATATAAGTAAAAAACATTTTGTTAAGAGGACTTTCTTCTCTGCATATGGGCTACATTAGAACTCTAACTACACATCTCTAGGAGTAATTACAGTTTTATCTACATATACACAGACATCTCAACAATATAAACCCCTCCCAGAAACAGTCAGACACCATTAGAGTTGCACAATCAAGGACGAATGAAGTTAGGAAATGCCTGAGTTAACCTTCCTCTGGCCCTTGCACACAGATAATTGAAAAAAAATCTTCATTTACATAATCACATACTACTGTTTTTGCAGGATCTCACTGAGTGCACAGGAAGGACAAACCCCATGAAATAAGCAACTTTGCAGTATCCTGCTTTACTTCTGTTCTTCGATGTGTTACCCTCAGCCTTGAAGCGATTCCAGCTCTCTCTTGAGGCATTATCACTGACTTCCTCATGAGCTCTTCTGTGGTGTTCATTACTATAACATCAGAACGTTTCTCTAACAGTTATTTTATTGAATAACTTACAATGCAGCTGTGATGGAAGAAATGTTCTTAATCTCATTTTACAGAAGTGAATCTGGGGAATATCAAGATCAGAAAAACCTTCTGATGTTAGGTGTCTCAGACGTGCAAGACCCAACTTGTGATTTGCAGCATAATATAGAGGTTAATATAGCCAAAGACAGTTCCTATTCGCCTCAGCTGCAATCAGAGATGCAAATAATTCCAGAGGTTTAAATTAGTGACAGAAACTGAGATACATTAAAGACAGGCATGAAATTCATTTGCTGAGCCACCCGTAAGAGAAAACAGAGACAGAATTCAGTTTTCTAGCACAGCCTTCAGCCACCCTCGCCATGAGATCTCTTTGCAATCCAGTTCCTCATTCAGGGTACATATTTTACCTCTGGCCACACTTTAAACAAAGACCTTAAAAATCATGTTTGTTTTCAGGCTCCGGGCATGTCTACTTTGTACAAAACTGAAGGCCAATGACAAAAAGCAGGTGGCTTTGTAATACAGCCTGCATGATCACCATGGACGTGAAAATGGAAAAATCCATAGGAAAGCTGAATTCTTCAAATCTATTATTTCTTAATTATGGGGTTGCCAGCTTTCTAGCCTTAGTACTTCCCTTTATATTTTTTCTTACTAAAGTTTTCTTCTATTATTTTTAATAAGTCAAATTTGAAAACTACCCTTGTGTAACAATCAAAGGAAACCTTCCCGCTGGTCTACCACACAGGTTTCTGACATATCAACTAAACTAGCAACTGCTGATTCTAGATTATAATTCTCTGTTTCAGTAGCTGAATCCCAAGCTTTTCCTCACCTCCACATAAGACAGGAAATTACTGCAAAATAAAAATATGTGAATGTCTTACTCTTTGTCAGAACCGGTATGATTAAAAGGTTGTGTTACCTTAAAGCAGTAACAGACAAGTAAGAGCCATTTAATAGCATGTGGCATTTCAGAAATAAACATACTGTGTCATAATTAGAAAAGATAGATTATAAGGATATGACATTACCCACATTTAATTGGGAGCCTGGATATTCACTCAAACCTCTCTTATTGCTGCTGATAAAGAGGTGCTCACAATGAAAGCCATTATTCATTCAAGTCTCATACAGATATATTTTTCCATGACCAAAGCAGCCTATACCCAAGAACATAATTTACTTAAAGTGCGGACAAAGGCTCTGTGCTCTGTGTCTGGATTTATAAATCTGTCAGCGCACACAGGAGATCCACCTGCACAATCCAAATAAACACAATACCCTGTTTCCGTTAGGATATTTGTCCTTAAACTGATATAAAATGTTAGTTCAACACTTGCTTCTGTTACAGTTTAAGCTGTATCATAAACCTATAATGTTTTAGGATCGTTTTTATAATTCATTTTTATAATTTATAATTTATAGTAATTGTATTTTTAAAAGTAACATCAAAGAACAAGTCAAGTAGCTTTATTTATGGCAGTACACAAGCACAGGGTAATGGTTGATGCTACCTCCAGACTATGTATCTCCAGCAGTGATAATGCTAACAAGTACTCATTAACTTATGAAAGCTCATGTTACTAGGAGAAAAATAATAAAACACCACCATTATTATTATTTAATATTTATCTTATGACTTTAGGTGGACAATCCTCTTTGAGTTGCATTATAGCTTTAAAAACATAACAGGCAAATTGTTAATCTTACTGAAAGCTTCATATGTGCAATACATACCATAACCCTAAGAAAGGTCCATTAGGGAACATATTTCCCAGATCAATGTTTAGACTGGGCATATTGGTCTTTGGTGGTTTTCATAATTGTTGACAAATTGGTGTGTTCAGCCCAAAAGTGATAGATAATAGTGCAGAATATCTCCCTGCTTGCCAAGCAATTGGTTCTTGAATGTATATAGCACCTCAGCCATACAAAGTCTACTTGCACAGCATTTGACTGTCATTTTTGTTACCATCAGTATCTACAGATGCACTTCTAAGTTTACACACCAACACCACAATTACTATGCGGAATGATATAAGAGAAATAGATGAGAACCATTCTGAGGGCCAGTATTACAAACTGAACCACAAACACGAAGATAATTAAATTATGACAAAGTAAAAGAACAAATTGCAAGTACCACAGAAGAGCTTCCTGGCAAGAAAAAAAAAGTTTCATCAACTGCGATGAAGTAATTTATGTTTGTGACTCACAATGGTCACATTTTGATGACCAGATTCTAAGACTTTTTTTTTTGTTATTACAGTATGCAACACTGTTTTTCCATTCTGTATCATTTCTTGCATTGAACTCTGCAAAGGAAAACTAATCAAAAGCTAATGTGAAATACCACAAATTGCTAAAAGACCTGATTTTTTTTTAAATTTGACTTGATCTCTGCTAATAAAAGACCTTTCTTCAGATTTCCACATATTTCAAGTGAATAAACACAGTAGCTGATTAAGATAAGAAGCATTGTAGACCTCACCCTAAAGATTAAAACTCTGGCAAGGTTGAGCTGTCTTCTCACTAGTAACACACACACTAAAGTAAAATAAGAGGAAAGCTCAAAAAATCATGCCACTATAATCAAAAGCAATAAACTTCAAAAGGAAAAACAAAGCTTTCCTCTGTGCATTAGAATTAAAAACCAGAGTGGATGTCTGGATTCCTATGATATTTTAACTGACTCTGAGAGTCACTGAACAATCCCCAAGCAGATATAGTAAACCTAGCTGAAAAAGGGAGCGATAGAGCAAAAATGCAGGCTTCTCCTTGGCTCCGTTTTTGAGAGTGCTAAGAATATTCATTTAACACTGAATCTCTGGGAATCTGAGGGGCTCTGACTCCCACAAATGGTATCATGTCCCAGAAAAAGCAGGAACAGTGCTAGAAGAAAGACATTCAGTATCAGTCCTTCCAGAAGAGTTCATGCATCTGAATTTTTTGCTGGAGCCCAAGTCAATTCTTAAGTACCAAGAAAGGATTCACATGACATGGGGCTTACACAGACAAAAAACAGAATACAAAAACCTCTTCCATTTCACTGGGTGAGATCACAGTAATCTGCAGACAAAACCCACAAGTTACAACATATAATCATTGCCAAGTGTTCACAGCAACTCTTCTTTCGTTCTTTAAGCCTTTTTCCTTTCTGAACACTGAACAGTGATGCAGCACCACACAAGTTAAATCTTTTAAAGCCACGGGGCAGAACTTCAGCTTCCTCTGACACAGGAGCAAGGTCTTGCTTAGCCAAGACACAAACTTCCAAATAGTTTCTGTTTGGACATTTGGGGAGGGATTTTCCTGAGAGCTGCACACTCATGAGCTCTGGTCTTATTCAAGGACAGTAAAACCTGCACTGATTTTGGTGGGACCCAGTAAAATGAATGTTACGCAATCCATGGAGGAACCACTAGAACATGCACAGCAGAACATCCACTTAAGAATTTCCTTATATTTTATTCCAGAAGTTGTGCAAAACTATTTGAAGATTAAACCAGGTTTGTCTCAATTTCACCATTCCTAAGCATAAAAAAGCAAAGTGCACACCTTCTATGAAATTATTTCATTATTTTCTTAATCATGTTATCAGTAAGTTATTTTCCTTTACTTTCTTGAAAAGAATACTTATTTAAGAAAATTAATGCTTTTAAGAGAACATGTCAAAATTTTAAAACTAATATTTTAATTTTCTCCTTCAGATTCAGAATCCTTATTACACCAGAAAAATTATTAGGACGATAAGGCAAGATAAATATTTTGAAAACAATAGCTTTAAAAACTGGATTCTTCTCCGCTACATTTCTGGCATCTGCTACATTCCATTGCTATGATGTGGTACTCAGAAAAGATTTATGCAGCCAAGCAATTTTTTCCTAAGATCTTGAGTTCAGCTATTGATTCTATGATTAAATTCCAGTAATTCAGTTTTGTTAAGCTCTAAAAAAAAAAGAACAACTTCAGATACTTCTGTTGAAGGTAATAGTCAAAGGAGTCAGCAAGCACAGGAGTTATGTAAAATAGAATACTTGTATCACATACATCAACATTGCCAATAAAGAGGGAAAGAAACCCACCCAAAACTAAAGGCAACTATGCCAGATCCTATTTGCAGGTAACTTCTAAGTTACTAGATTTTGGTGAGAGATTTAGAAATTTATTATTTGGTATTACCCACATGAAAAATATGTGTATATTTTATTAGCGAGAGGGAGTGTATACATAGAGAGATGTTTGCCTTTTTAATTCTCAGTAGTATCTTTTGATTGCCATGTGCCCCCAGAAGGAGAAATTTATTATTATACCAATGCTACTTCCGCCTTTTTGAGTTCCACAGAGACCTTTCCAGGAATGCAGAAGGGTTAAATGCAATTCACTTGTAAAGTAGTGAAATAATCACTTAACAGTAGAGCAATTTCTCAGAGACAGAGGGAAGGCCTGACTGGTGGCATTTCTGATATACAATACCTTTTCCAGTTCCAATGGCAAGATTTTAGCAGAAGCACAGCCAATCCAAAATAAGATCAGAATACTAGACATCATGGAAATGGCATACTGCCAAAATCTGACTGGTCAAATGAAAAAAAAAATACACTTTATAAACCAGTCATATAATAAACTGTAACCAGAGCAGCTAGTGCACATCTAAGGTACCAGGCTTACCCATGTGAGGAAGGGAGCCCATTATAGTATTGTTACACTTCCTTTAAGTACCTTTATCAGTCAAACAATTTTTTTAAAACAGCACAACTTCTAACCCATTGTACAAATGATGTCATTTCTCAACATCAGCATTTTGCCCTTTTATTTTTGTGTATATTACATACATACATGAAACAACATAAGATAAATTAGCACCATTTGGATGATTTGTTATTCAAAACATTGGATAGGTGGGCACCCACACCCAGAATGAAAACTCTGTATTTTAGATTTCATTGCAAAAGACATACTACCGTTCCTTTCTGTATTTTTAACAACTCATCAGACAAGTGATGTCAGGATTCTCTGCACGCTTTCAATTTCTATAAAGTGCATTATAATATGTGATTATCATACTTTGGTTACGGAAGATATTTAGACAGAATCAGAAGAAAAAAATCATTCAAAATTTAAACTGATTTATAGACTTTTCCTGTAAATTCAGGACAATGAGAAAAAACAGTTGCCCTCACACTTAAAAAAAAAGTCAGAGGACTGGGTCACTTATACAAATGTCTCTGTGATAATTTCAACCATGAGGTCTTTCTCTCCACCTAAAAAGCAAGTTCTGATTAAAAAATGCCTTGAGTTGCATACTATGGATTTGTCACTGCAGAGTTCTTAATTAAAAGAGCTCTGAGAAGCCAGAGCATGCATCTGAACAAAACAAACTCTGTTCGAGTCAGGCAGTTGCAGCTGTCTGACACCCATTAAGAAGCATATTCATGAGTGAAAAAAGCTGGAACTAGAAAAAAACTGACTGCATTCTGTCCTTTAAAAAATTACATTAGCCGTATGACAATCTTTTCAGGGATCTACATTGTGTTCATGGATCCACCCTTCAAGCTCTTGCAGGTATTTAGCTCTGGAAAAAAAACAAACAAACAGTTGTTTTACAGTGTACTGGGAGACAGCTGGACTGCTTTGAGGATATCCAGAAGAAAAATGGTTTCAAAAATAGGGACTAACTTTTTGTCATTCTTCGAGTAAATTATTTTCCAACACACACTTTTTCAGTCTACAAGAACTTTCAAACATTAATTTCCCTGAAAACATGCCATGCTGACATTTCCGTACAGTATTAATTGTCTTACATCTTAATTAATATAGCAGTAGTTTTAGAGGATTATGCAACCCGAGTTTCCACTGCGGTGGCCTCTATTGTCAAATTTGACTATTTGCTACCCTGGAATTTGGAAAAACCAGTAAATAACTGAAAAGATGTTCAAAGTTACTGAAAAGGAAATTCACAGAATGGGAATTGGTAAACATCTCTGGGAGCTGAAATCTTAACAATTAGCATAATTTCTTCCAACTAACAAATTGAGAACAGTCAAGATACTGTTCAAGCAGCCCATACAATAGGGGGGGAAAAAAAGCCAAAAAACTCTATAAAACCTAAAACATGAAAGATCATAAAAGAAGAGCACAAGTTCATAGTGGTACCAAAGATACTGGACTTGGATTTAGAGTGGAAAGTGGCTTGATCTTTTCAGAGACGCCAATTAAAATTGACTTGTTTGAAAGATATCTGGAGGCCAGACTACATAGGCAGACTTCTAACTCTGAATTACACAATTAATTTTCCTGTACTGCAGCAGGAGTTAAAGCTTAGTCTGTCATTTACAGGAACTGAGCAGACCAACAAGCACAGAACCCAGACAAAACAAGAGGGGTTTCTGGAAACCCTCCCTTCCCTTGATATGCATGCTTGTATTATCATGTCTAGGGCAGGAAGATAGTTTTGATTCAACGTATCACAACAAGAGATGTTCTTCTCCAAATGTAACTTATCATTATTACTTTAACATCTGTGTTAACTCTGTAGAAAATGTTCACAGTCTATAGCTAAAACACTTTATTTTCTTCCCACAGGAGAAATATTTTTCTCTTCCATGATGAGAGAAAGAAATTCAGAAACAGTACACGTGAAAAATTTAATCAGATGTTTTTCATACACAATCTTAACAAGTAATGTAACTTTCCAGGGAAGTTTTCTTATATTGCAGTACCTTACTACTAGATTGTAGCTACAACTCCCTCACTTTTTTCTTTCCAAGATTCTTGAAAAATAAACATCATATATGTTTTTCTTCATTTTGATATTGTATATCTATCTCAGACATCTCTGTGTTGTGGTTCTGTGAAAATGCAAATTTTAACATTTCTTTATCAGAAAGTGATAACTGAGGCTTTGATCTAGTAAGTATTACATGTTACACCTTGTGCAAAACACTTAAGCAATCCCACTAAGTAAACAAATACTAAGTTCTGGCAAAAATAATCATAGACATTAAAACAGACATCTAAAATCTGCAAGATCAGCCCTTTAGATTAATTGAGAAATGCTGACTTTCCAGTGGTAATTACTCACTTCTAAAAGGTCCATTAGGATATTAAATCAATCATTTAAATTACTCAGTATTAATTGTGATACATATTGAAATGCACATCACACAATTTCTAGACTTGTATGTTAGGAACTTTTACCTGGAAAATTTCCATTTCTAGTTAACACCTTCACTTCATGATGCAGGGCTTCTCACATTAGTAATCCATAAGAGAAAAAAAGTGTAATTCACAACATTCAGTTTTTTAATAAGACAGAAACACATTTTGTTCTAAAATTTTCATTCACTTTATTGAGAGCAACTGACATATCATAAAAAATTATTTTTTTTCACATAATAACCTCTATCAGGGCAGCCTTTTGTAAAGCACAGTCCAGATGGCCACAAGTCATCTTGGGCCTATTTCTGGATGTACTGCTAAGGTAGGTACTTTTATTATGTGTTGTGATAAACAGTATTGACAAACATTCAAGCTTTTGTTGGCTATGTATTTTAATTTCTAACAGTGAACAGAGAAAATGAGAAAAAATAAATTATTAACAGATTCTAAAATACTGCAGGTTGTAAAGACTGGACCTTCTGTGACAGGTTGTTCCTTCTTTGAAGATACCTTCAAAGGTACCTTTACAGAGAGGTACATTATTTAGCCTTTGTTCTAATAAAGGAGTGCAGAGACCCTGTACAATGAGGTTGTAGTCAGCTTAGAAATGCCTGAGCACATTCCATATCGGTTTGGCTGTGAGGGCATATCAGAGGAGGGGGAAAAAATCACTGTGCTTTTAAGGCAGTATTGGTTACAGTCATGGTTAATGCAATGAGGTTGAAACATTTAAGAGAAAAGAATTATCAACACCATCAAAAGATTATAGCTAAATAAAGTAAACAGAGGTAATGAAAGGCAGGTTCCTGTGAAATTCATTTCAACAGTAATTTACTTTTATATTAACAAACTGTCAACTAGGGGAAAGAACAAGAAAGCTGACTGGCAACCTTTTCTCTGCAAGATTTGTATGAACAGAAATTCTAAACCCATGCCTCAAGCCAGCAAAATACTAAACAGACACTAAACAACAGAAAAGGGATAGCTTATGATATGTTTTGTTTAAGCTAAATTTATATATATATAAACTGACAGAGAAAGAGGAAAGAATAAAAAAACCTTGGGGCTATTTATTAAATACATAGATTCCTTCTGACTAATCTCTTAGTTACTCACGATTTATGTATGCCTCTGTAAGAAAAGAGACTGCCAGACTGAATATTTTTTCCAAACTTTTAAAATTTCCTGACTTTTTCCGTAACTTTCAGAAATAAGAATTTCCATGCCTGAGTCAGGGATAGAACTATCAGTCACATTTACCCTGCTCAGCAATAAATGCAACCCGTTCCCAGCCCTGGGATGCCATGAGAGGAGTTCGGCAGAGCACCAGAAACAAACAACTTCATGAAACCACCCCCTGCTGTATGCGAGGATTGTGCTGACTGACTGGGTTAATGCCTTGGCACTTCGGTTCTTGCTCTGCGCATGGCAAGAAAGAGGAAGATAAGGGAATGTGCTGACAAGCATTTCATCATTTGCCCGGTGATAGGATCTTTGGCCCCTGTCTGGGTTAGGCAGCTTGAGACCCGTGGTGAAAAACCTCCACTTCCTGACTTGGCTGTGCCAGATAAAACCCAATCTGTTTTCACTGTGTCACTAACTCCTGCCGCTAGCACTGGTGGCATGAGCGATACTTCCCACCATACTGACTTCCCATCTCTTATCAGGCTCCTGGACCCACAGATTCACTCTGAAATGCTCCCAGAAACAAGGGAGGACTTTAACTCCTCCTTTATCTACACAGATGCAATTAAGGAGCATAACTGACAAAGGTGATCTTATAATGTGGATCACCATCAGACGTGGGTGAAGGACCTGCCTTCAGATTTTTTTTTTCCTTGACCAATTAAATACAGCACGAAATTTTTCTCTGAATCACCACTAAATTTAAGATTCCAGGGGCTGTAACAGAATTGAAATTTACACTTTGATGAGCTCCTGAGAATTGATTAAACTGATCTGAGGACATGGAAATGTGACTACAGACCCCAATGCACTTTACTGATGGATTACCAAAAGGACAAATATTCATTCTGGCATTACCTACAGTCACGGTAATTTTGTGATAACATCAGCATGGGGCATAATGCAGAAATAATGCAGTAAGAATTACAGATGTCCTCAAGGCTTTATTAAAATAAATGTTTTCCACATTCTGAATAAAACTAAATATGCTTGCACAGTAGTCAAAACTTAAAATATTTATTGACTCTTACGTAATTAGAAGTCTACTAATGACACAAGAAGGTGAAAACTCCTACGAGGATGCTGCCCGTCTCCTCAAATGTTCAAGTATTCAAAACTCTGAAAGTCCAGTGCTGACAAGACACTCAAAAACTACACTGGAAAGTAATTATGCCAACTGCAATCTGCATTTAAGGTCACTGAGAAAACTCCAGTTCTGCTTCTGAGTTACCATAGAGAGTGCAGAAAACTCCAAAAGACAATATTGAAACATCAGACATTTTATCATGACAGCAGAAAAGCAAAAAAGCAAGGGGGGGGACTAAGGTGAACATTTTTGTGAGGTTACAAACACCTGAAGCAACCTGATTTTTCCTTTTCATACTGAACTGCTGCTTCTTTATGTCAGATAAATTGAACCCATTGTGACAGAACAAACACCAAGACAATTTTTTAGTCACAGCAGAAGTACTGTCATATTCCAAGAAGTGCAGTTTCCAAAGGGTCTGCTCATTTCCCAGATTTTTTAACCAAAAGAGATTCTACAGGCCAATGATTAAGAAAGACCTATAGATATTACGGCAGTTTGGAAATTATATAATGTATTTCTCAGGCTCAGGGTAGGATCCCTGTAGATTTAAACCAGTTCTGGCAGATATTACTATACATTCCCAGGGACTGGGATTTCCCAGTCTTCCTTGACATCTAATTCACTGCTATCTAAACCTTTTGATGAGAAGTCCTCCCCTCATTCATCTTGCTGTAATTTAGGCCCATTTTTTTTTTCCCTTTCAACTGCCTGAAAAGATCAGTCTATCCCTTCCCACTGCACCTACCTGCTTAAATATTATGAGTTCTTATGCATTGCCTCTTCTGCCTATTATAGACCAAAAAAACCTTAGTTCTTTCTGTCTGCCTTCGCTAGTCATGTTTTCGAGAACTCTGTTCACTCCATTTGTTCTCTTCTGGGCTCTCTGAAACCAATGAAATGTACATACAAACAAAAAGTTAGGAACATCTGAGTCTCCCACAAGAGCAGATTTAACTAATTCTGTTTAAAACACCCCCATTCTAACATCTTAGCTCCGCTGCAGCCCTTTCACTGGAAGATCAGCAAGCTATTTACAAGGGAAGCGAGACACACTCATCACAAGGAAACTGAGGCACAGCTAAATGACCCACGCAAGACCATCAGGGACATCTACCCCAGAAAGGAATGGAACCCTGACCAGTTACTAACTGAGCTGTGCAGTAACTTCACCCTGATCCACAACACACAACCTGAAGCCAGAGTGCCCAAACCCTTATGGCTACTGAGATTTTAACTAAAGGACATGTTATATTTTTATCAATTTTTTCTGTTCGTGATTTCTTTCTGTTTCAAGCGTCACAATCCTTCCATTGAGTCCTGTGAGGTATCAGACCTATACTTTTGGATTGCGCTCCACTTGTGCACCTGCTTGTCAGTACCTTACCAATTTATGGTTCAACATTCATTTCACAGACCATCCCGCTCCTGTTTTAAGTTTTCTGCTGTGTAATCCCTTTCTTAAGCTTTGTTTCTGAAAGCAGGCCCAGTACTGTAGTTTTCCTCAAACTAAACTATAAAATTATTACTTTTGCATTTTTCCATGTTCCACTGTGACTTCTATCTTTATCCTTATGAATAGCCCCTTAAATAATCATAAAACCTGGACCTGATGATCTTAATCCCTTGCTTACAATGTAACCTCCTCTGGGCAAAGCTTAATAAGCACCAATAGCTTTCTAAGCTTACAGCTCACTAGACAATCTGGATGAATGTCAGGCTTTTATGAGATTTCTACTGTAAATTCAGTCAAGCTTAAGCTGCCAGAGAGATTATGAATATCATATGAATCCACAGCCAAAGTGACCAATAACTTTTAAGAACGTGGGGAAAAAAATGCAGGAGCAGCAGTGTTTCCTGCTTTGATTGTCTTGCTCTATTAGAAAAGGCAGATAAAAAGACTCCATTTTGCAGCATAGCCTATACTTTCATACCAGCATAAAAAGAAATATGAACCCTGAGGGTCTACAGGCAAGTACTGCCAAATGACAGGTTCCTGTAAAGGTAAATGTCTCATTTTCATTTCAGTCAAGTATTAACAGCAGACTACCTATCATCTCTTTCACTGCTGAACAGCAAACCATCTATTGAACCTGGGCAATTCCAGTGTACTCTATTTATCTACTTATCATTCAGGCAGACAGGGAAATATCTTTTCCATTTATTGAAAGTTTTTAAGATTTCAAATCTATTCCTGTGGAGACAAGAAATGAAAAGCCCCCACAAGGGATGCACTTGAGACTGGAACTTTTACCAGTCCAATGGCACCGATCATTTTACTGCTGAAGAGGTTAGCCAGGGGCATATGTAATTTTATAGAAGTGTATTTTGGAGTTTGGCACAGGGCGTTTGACCTTACTTGTTCAGCACCAGCACTGCTAGCCATGGTGTGCTGCAATAAGCTGAACGCACGGATGAGTTTGTGGTTGGTTTTCTCTGTCCTCACAGCACACTGGCTGGGACCCTCTGGCTCATGGGGCTTAGGCTGCTGTGTCACCTGCACTTTCAGTTACCAACTACCTGTTATGAAGAGAAATTAGAAATATAGGATATAGCAATAAGGATAATAACTTTGGTGCCCTAATGTTCTAGTCACCAGGTAACAGCACACAGATGTAAATTAGAGGAGGCTTTGCTGATTTACTTTGTGCTAAGAAGGGCAGCTGCATGGCCCAAGATCAAGTATGGACCAGGAACACAGGGACACAAAAGCCACCAGCCAATGGAGCCACAAGTGGGAGCAGATCCTAAATGTGCTCCTGGCTACAGTTTAATGGAAATGGAAAACACCTATTAAAGTGACATGAATATGGAAAGTGCTACTGCACAGTGACAACATTGTTTTGTCTCTTAAAAAAGAAAAAAAGTGTAGGCTTTAAAAATTAAAAAGCACTTTTTTAAAAAAGAAAAACATTACCAAAGAAGTTAGAAGCCCTTTCTATATATAAACAACGCTTTTTCCAAAGGCAAGCCTGTCAAAGCAAAACTACGCATCTGATACAGAATTAGCTGGGCACCGCAAGCTGCTCCAAAATTTTCATATGCTCCAGAATAAACTCCAGACATCTTTTTTTCCAGCAAAGCAGCTGGATCTCCTAAAATACTTTGCACTTTAGTGGTTAGGACAAGACATTTACTAAATGAAATCTCCCATTCATATATTTAAAGAAAACAGTCACAATGTTACATTACGCTGTGCTGAAGTGTCACTACAGATCAAGATGATGTAAAGTTAAAACTGATGGTTCTTTACAGTGTACAGTTATCTTACATATAACTTGCACATACTTTGCTGAGGAATGTTTCTATTATTTGAGTCATAAAAGCTTTTAAAAATAATGAGCACACTGCAGGTATTTTACAACTTTGAACTACACTGAAGGGTTATTAAATACACAATCTGCAGGCACAAACAGTACTGTGGAAAATGGAAGAACTACATGATTACCCACAGAATTTCAACAACCGGAAGAAATTCAAGAGGCAGGCATTAATAAGGTAACTGCAAAGAAAGAAGAAAATGAAAGAATTCAAAGAAGAAATTCAAGGGAAAATCGTAACAATTAATAACAGCAAAACTTTAAAAAATGGCAAAAAGAAGATTCAGCAGTACCAGAACACAGGACCCAAGCTATAAAATTACGAATAGTGATCACAGTGCATCACTTTCATCAAAGTGTTATAATGTACATAATTCAGCCATACATAAGCATAGTCATCAGTCATTAAAACTTTGGCTCCTAGATCATTTATTTATGCAAGAAGATAAATTGCTGACTTACCTGCTTGCTGCATGCATATATATATGCATGTGGTAAACAAGCAGAGACAGTGCTGTAGTTTCCATTTCCAGTGACAGCACCACATTTCACTCACATGTGACATCCTGTGGGAAAAAAGAAAAGCAACCAAGAACTCAGGGAGTTTTACAAGACAAGAAAATGAGGAAGACTCTGTTGTTAGTCAAACTAGTAACTTGCAGTAAGTGAAATAGTGAAAAAAATAGTGAAAATTAGGGATGGCCCTAGTATTGCTTAAACGGAGACAAAAGTCTGCTAAAAAGGGTCAGAAATTATATTGTCTGGTTCTTAGCAGACAGAAGAATGGAAGACTGGTCAGCACTGGGCTTCTAAGCAGACAGATCTGGGTGGTATTTTAGTAAAAGAAACAAGATGCACAGTGTAAAAGAGTTAAGTTGTAGGGTTTTTTTGAAATATGAAATTTTACACATTCAAGCACATTTATTCTATTTAACTATACATAATATATTTTATTAACTAAATAAAGATGGTATACGATAATTTGCCTCCGCCCTTAACTAGGCTTTCCATTTTTCAGTTCTAATGTTTTGACAGCTATGATACTTTCTGCTGACTTTTATCAAAATCCTGAAACTTTCCTTGCCAAAATCTAGGAGCTCATCTGTGCTGCCAGAGAAGTCAGGGACATCCTGATTATTTAATAAAATAAATGCAGTTATAGAAAAGTCTCTTATCAGTTACAGCTTGAAGTTAAAGTTTCCTTTCCCTTAAAGCCTAGAGGATATTTAACGGCTAAACCAAAATGTTTCCTCCACTGTGGGCAGAACAGGAAGCAAAACTCCTAATAAATTTATTCAGACCTTTAACCATGCACCCAAAATGAATGGTGCTCCACTACATTCATGTCTCATTTTATTCAACAAGTTAGAAGCAAGCACAAGCAAGTAACGAGTAACGAAATAAAACACACATTATTTAAACCAACTCCTTCCTCTCCTATTTGGTGATGATAACTGGCTTTTGTTCGGTAACATATTATCTACCCATACTGAGGTAGATAAGGACAAAACTTTTCCTTCTGCTCCACATATATTGCTGTGAACCCACCAGCAAAAGCTGGGGGCAAATATAAAACCTTTTCCAGTGCAAGCTTCTGTTTATTCCCAAAGTGGAAACCAATGCAGCAAGATAAACCATTGTAAAGGAACAAGTAATATTTCAGCTTTAAAAATGGTAATTCATCAAAGCACTCCTGTGGGCTAGGTGCCAAAGGGCCCAGGTAAATGGCACTTCAGCAGACTGCTTCGATCAGTTAGATTTCCCTTGAGTGCAGTGTTACACAGCACGGGTATCTGATTACAAAAGGAGTTCAGCTCTTTGTGGGTAGTTGTATCAAATTAGGAATCTGAAGCAGATTTATTTTTTCTGAGATATTGTAAAGTCAAACTTAACAAGTGTTGAAGACAAGTTCAGAAAACATGAGGCTCTGAAATACAAGAATCTCTTTGATGAAGCCAGACATACAAAATAACTGGATTATCAAACAATAGAATTATTGTTCTTCAAATCAGTGATCCAAAAATCCCCATTAAAATCTCAGACAACAGAAAGCTGAGGTTTTGGAACTGTTAGTTTCCAATGTGTATAATTAATAAGTCCACGATACCTTTAATATTAATTTAGAAAACTGAATTTGAACAGAAGTCCTTTGAAGACATGAAAACAGTTACATACACACGCAAGCACATTTGACATGCATATATACTCACAGAGTGGGGGAATGGAAGTGTTGGGGCTAACAGCACGACACACCAGAGATACAAAATAATTTTCCTGTTCCTACAGAGGAGTTTGCAGGTACTAATGAGTTACATGGCATCCTGCTGCTCAATCTACCAGTGCAAACCTGTAGAAGTGGTTGCATTACAGGTTTTTGTTGCTGGCTTGTTTAGAGCAAGCGCAGTTAACAGTTATCAGACTAGGAAACAAAAAATTATTTAATAATTCAGAATAAATCTGTGTTGATTTTCATCAAACTGATAAATTTTCTATATCATCACTTTTGATATCTCTGTGAGCTCAGACAAAGTTTTTGCTCAGTTAGTAACTGGAGAATCCAAGACACCACATTTGAGATACTCAAGGAAAAATTACATGACAAGCTTCTGCTGCTTAGGTTTGGTGTGAATGTATCCAGCCACATTTCCTCTAATGTCTTTTTGAAAAAACATGAAATTCTACATTAGTCTGAAAGAGATATTTGATTTGGCCAATTTCTATTTGTTACTGTTTACTTGCATTGAGGTAATGCTTACAAGCCAATACTCCGAGATACTCCAGGGTGATAGTTTATAATCTGCTTCCTCATCCTCACCCATGCAAAAAGTCCTAGCCAAGAAAGATTTCAAGAACACGGATAAGCAACAACAGAGCAGAGCATAAACAAGTGCTAACAGTAAGACAGAAAGGAGTAGCTATAAAGACTTCTCCCCAGAGTAAAAAGGTAAATAATTACATAATTGCAATTAAAAAATACACTATTCCCCACCAAAATAAATAAACAAAACAAATATATAAAAAAATTGGCAAACTGTCTTCTCCACTTACGCTCCCCACCGTTGAAGGACAAAACAATCCTCTTTATACTACACCATCTCAGTTGACAAGAAAAAGGTTTATCAAACTCTGACAAGAATGAGCACAGAAGCTCATGCTACCAAAACACTCCACTAATGTGGACACCATGAGTCAGATCTGTTTCTTTTGGAGAGGATTGTTGAAGAACTGCTTTACAAAGCAAAACCACTAGCTGAGTGCTATAAATTAGCAAGGAAATCAGTTATTTATGTGATCCTAGGATCTTGCAGAGACAAAAAGTCAAAATTCAGAAAGCTGACTTCTCACAGCCTTACACTCCGATGCATAACACTCCTGTTCACACAAGAAGTTGTCAGGGATGGAAGTCAGATAACACACTGCCAACAAAAAGGCCTCTTCCACAAGAAAATCCATTCCTGATCTTTTTATATTTTTGACATATCAGACAATTATGATAAGGTGTTGTAATAACTGATAAAAATCTTCCCAGGTTTTAAAAAACACAACCAATTTGCAGATGTTATTCACCGCTTAGTAGCCACCATATTTATTTTAAGGTTCTTTTTCTCGGTTACTGGTGTTAACCAACGTTTAGAAGTGAATACAAGCAGCACATGAATAATTCAATAGAAAAATCAACAAACAGTTCTGGGCTTGTTTGTAGCTTATCACGGAATGATATGGTCCCCTGAAAGCACTGATTTGATGGCCCAAGAGACCCCTTTGGTCTTGTGTTCTTATTTTAAATGGTATTAAAAAGATGTGTTCTGTCATTTAATAATCTTTAACAGCACAGGGAATGGATACCAGAACAGCAATGTAGTAGAACACACCATGAGTTTCGGGAAGCAAAGGGATGGACCCTGTAACAAAGAGATGGATCTGTAACAAAGATCTCAGAAGAGATATGGATTATTTCAGGCTTTGTCTTTGGTCACATAAAAACTGGTGAACACTGTTCATAGTGAGTTTTGTTCTATATTTTGTGTCAGTTTAAATGAAAAAGCCCTATTCTGTCCCTAGCTGGTAACACACTAGATGCTCTGAAGAAATCACTCTAGATTATCACAGAACCAAAACATTCCCAACGGATTCGGGAATTACTAGGGCACCTATGACAGGAGTACGTCTACTACAGATGGACATAGCCTAAAACCAGCAGTGCCTCTCAACTTTTGGGGGATTTTTGAGGGTTCTGGCCTTCTGTGGAGTCTGATTTTTCTGAGGTGTGAAGTACTAATTTTTCTATGGACTTGCATTTGCCATTGTAGACACTGTGTGACATGACCAGCTATGCACTCTAGCTACCAATTCAGTCCACTCTAGTCCACAGCTACTTTCATTGCCTATAACATAGGGAGACAATGAGCTTATTCACAATTCATTCCAGAAGAGCAAAATAGACATGTAAATTATCTAAACCATAAATGGATAGTAACTTGACACAGTTCAAGATGGAATTACTGGGAGTTTTGCTACATCCAACTACTAAATCTTTTACTCTACATGCCGGCAGCCAGGTAGCAGACAAAACAGCATCGCTTTTTAGGGAATATACAGCTCTGCAGGACAACATACACAAAATGTGAGTAACGCTTGAGTATTTCATTTGAAGACTGTACCAGCCCAAAACATGCAATACAAATTCGAATAGACCATCTTCTGTGCTGAAAACTTAAGTCAAAAGCTCCCTGGAGCAGGATGTGAATTCTGCCTCAGGCACACTGACGTGACTTTCTTTGGTCTTTGATATGTCTAAAGCTATTAAGGAAAAATGTTGCTGACGCTTTAAAATGAAAAGAAAGATAACATCAATTTCACAATTTTTTTTCTCACATAGATTGTAAACAAAAATATATTAAGCTTAATCACTCCCAAGTGGAACTGCAAGTGAAAGATGATTGCAACTCACAGTTTAGTTCCCTCAGATTAATAAAGAAGTTGATTTTAACTTTGAAATCATTGCTTTAAACTGTAGTACATTAAAGTCTTGAAAGATTAATTACACAATACCCCTTAAAACTTTCATTTTTTAAGCGCTAGTTGTTCCGAATTATTCTTACAGCCAACTTTGAAAACACCCTCATGCTCATCAAAAGAGATGAAAAAAAAAAAAAAAAAGACACCGCCTTTTAATTTAAACAGTATCAGCCCTATCAGATCCATCTAAGTCTCTCGGCTTTACTTTCAAAGGGAACTTTTCCCAGTTGCAGGCAACAAATCTGCTGGCTGTTTCCAACCCGGCAGCACCGCAACACTAAATCTTTAGGAACTCCTGATTTCTGCCTTAACTTGACGGCGCGGTGTGAGAACCCCTTGCCCTTTTCACTTGTACCGATTCCCTCGGGTGCGTCCCCAGGCTCTCGCTCCTGGCTGTGAACGCACCGGCGGAACGCCTAACTCCAAACCTCAGTAGCTCGCCTTACCTTCGGCGAGGGACAGTCAGTAAAGGAGAAATCTCCAGGGGAAGGCGCCCGGAGGTCAGGGCACTGTCCGGCCCGGGGCTGGTGAGCCCGGCAGGAGGGGGAGCCCCAGCCCGCCCCTCGCCCCCCGAGGGTGGCGGAGCCCCGCGCTGCCCCCGCTCCCTGCACTGCCGAGAGTGGCGGCGAGGCTTTGTGAAGTCCGCCCTGCCCTCCCTCTCCCTTCCCCTACTTTTTCCCTACTTGTGCTGGCACCTCACCTGGAAGGCTGCCTGTAGTGCCAGGGCTCCTCGACGTGAGCGGCCGCGGTCCCGAGCCGAGAGGCCGGGGCCGGGCGGATGCGGGGGCACCGCCGCCCAGGGCAGGCGGCCAGCGGGGCCAAGTGTTTCGCTACTTGTCCGCAAGCACGGGAAAATCCAGCAGAGCGGTCCTAAGGCCGGCGTTAGGGTGCCCTGGAAAGGCAGCGGCCGCCCGGGAACCGACAGGGCAGCCGCCGACGGACACGGAGCCCGGACGGGGCAGAGCCCTGCCAGCCCTGCCCTCCGAGCTCCCGGCCTGAAACTTCCCAGTTTCCCCATTCTTTCAGCCCTACCTACCTGCACGGCTCAGCCCTGACATTACTCACCACCTCCCGTGGGTGGTGGGGAAGCCCTGCCGATCCGCCCGGGGTTCCTCGCCCCTCGGTACAGCCCGCGGGGCTCTCCGCGCTCCCCCAGCGCCCCGGGCGGCAGCCGCAGCCCTGGCCCCGGAGCCCGGAGAAGAGACTTACATGGTGACATTACGGGGCGGCTCTCCTCCGGGTCTCAGCAACCATCCTCCCGCGCTGCCGATCGCTCTGCCTCTGGCCCGCTGCTTCGCCGGCTCCTCGCTAAGGTCATCGCTCCTTGCCCACCTCTCTTCCCCGCCCGCGCCGATCCGCTCCTCCTCCGCCGCGATGCTTCTCCCACCCCGCGCCGCGGCGGGACCTGCCTCTCTCCCTTTGCACAAGTCGGGGAAACTTCGGTGCGGAGGGAAGCCGCCCCGCCCGCTCCCCGCGCCCCGCAGTCAGGTGGCGGCCCCGCGGGCTGGCCCGGCCCACCGCGCTCCGGGGGCAGGACGGGGCCCGGCCGGCCGGGGGCCCCGCCGAGGAGCTGCTCCACGGCCCTGGGGCGCCGCTCTGGGGACAGGGGTGCCCACCCGCCCCACGCCCGGAAAGGCGCTCCCCGGGCGGCACCTTCCAGGCTGGCGGCGACCCGGCTCACTGGTTAGGGGAACGGGTGTGCAGTCCCCAAGCACCCCTCGGGCTGATAGCCGCAGGCCCAAAGCCACCCGCAGAGGACACGGGCCACCTCTGAGAAGATTCCATCGTGGAGACACTGCCCTTGCCGGTCACAGCGCCCTGAGCGTGTGGCGCCTCGCAGCATCCCGGTGGCAGCAGGGCCCAGGGGTCAAGCACAGCGTGCACGCTGCGCATTGCAGAGCGGAGCGCACATAACCCCACCTGCCCGCCTCAAGAAAACACACTGTCCCACTGTGTCCCAGAGCTGCTGGCACAGCCTCCAAGGCGCTGGAAGTGTGTCAGTTTCCTTTGAAGCACAGAACATGCTAGGGACACAAGATAGGTAGGTGGAGGTGATGCGGCTCTGACCCACTTTAAAGCGTGGAAGGCGGTGTGCTGCTCCCACAGAATGATGGCCCACACCTCACTCCTGGGTAGCGTTCTTGGAGGATGGTAGTTTGCATCATTTGCTAATGATCCTGAGCTGCTTTGCTCAATTAAAATCTGTAGGACATGGGACTGCTCTACAGCTAGGTAGGAAAGCATTGAAATGATAGAAAGAGGAAAAACAAAAAGTCATTAGAGAAATCCAAAATTTTCACAGTACTTCATGGGTCTGAGCAGGCAGGGTTAGAAAGGATGGGGAAATAAAAGACCTGGCACAGTGAATCATTCAATGAAGTTATCAGCATGCAATGACAGATAAAAGCACACAGTTCCCATTAAAAAAATCAATATTTTTTAATTAACTTTATGCTGAACATTAATATTCACTTATTCTGGTCAATTTTTATTCTCTGTCCTTAAAACCAGTAAATCCATAGGCTTGATTTCATTGTAAATTCCTGGCACTGAACATGGATGCAAGAACTGCTGGGACTGGGTTAGCTAAATCTACATGGGCAATGGTGCAGGCTGGGACAGCATCAGCCTACAGGTTCTTGCTACTGAGTTTACTGTACACCTGGAGATTATTGCATTTTCCTCATGCGCACAGCAAAGTCTGTTTCTAGAATGCACTGGACTCACTGTACATGAGCTCAGTATCTCCTGGCCATATTAAATCCACCTGATATGAGATGTACACAGTAAATCAAGAACATCTGGAAGAAATCAATCTCCCATTCATGCCCAGATTTGTGATACATGTGTAGTGTTTATCTCCTGGCAATGTTGGAAACTTGCATCTTCTTTCCCTTCTTGGAAGGCATTAAAGGTGACTGTAATTCCAGAACCTTGCAGTCAAACTAGAAAAAAAAAAAAAGAAAAAAAAAAGAAAAAAAAAAAGAGAGAGAGAGAGATTTTTGCCTGTCATGTTTTTGTTCAGCTATTTCTTGGTTAATTCTCCTGTTCTGATTTTGCTGTCATATATTGTTGCAAACATCAATTTGCTTACCCCTCCACAGCAGGAGCACTGCTGCTTCTGGATCCCAAACTAAACACTGCCCAGCAGGAAATGCTTGTGATGTCCAGTGGGTATAATGTGCAGAGCAGATTTTCTGGACAATGAAGTAGCATGTTTCTGAAGATGGTCTCAGAGCTGTGGAGCAGTGAAGGGAACCCAATTACTAATGAGAAAATGCTGATCATTATCTGGCAGCAGCTCACTGTGCCACATCTGCCTTTAATCAATAGTGAAACAACTTGGCATGGTGTGGGTAGTTGGAGAGGGCTGCATTTCTGTCTGCTGCTTAGCAAGAGTGAGAGTTTCTCTGTAGATCACAGTGATTTTAAGATCTCTGTCTCAGCATGAGAAACCGCAGGCTACGTTACAACACCCAACTCAGGTTAACATTGCAGCCTGTCTTTTGCACAATGTGATTAAGGGGGGGAAAAAAATACAGAAGTCTGGGAAGCAGTGCTATAACCAGAAGGGTTCTATATATTGACATCTAGTGAGCGACACCCACAGAAAGTCAAGCAGCTCTTTTTATTCTTTTCTTACCACATCTGTGGTCACAATGTTGCTTTACATTTATTTTTATTTCTCCTTAGGCAAGTGGGGTCTGAATGTTCTTAGGTACAGGGGTAGCATATTCTTCAAATATTGCGGAGTGTTTCATGAATATTCTGAGATGATTAGTGAAATATTTTGCATGAGTTTGTAGGGCTCTATTTTTATGGCTTTGTTCACATATTTCTGTAATCTTATGGCAAGGATGATTTCCTTACATTTTGTGTAACTTTGCATCAACTCCTTTAAATATCTTGTAAGAATGTTAAAGAATGCTTCACAAAATAATAGTATGAAATATCGTATTGATGTCTGGATACTTCATTTTAGTATTTGAGACACACGATTTTTTAATGAACTTGTGTTTTGAAAGTCTCTTTTATATTAATTGCGTTTAGGAAAATCTGTGTTTATTTTCTAGAGAAGGGCAAATACTGAAACTTTATTGGCTGCAATAGTGTGAAAGAGAAGACAACCTGAAACAATGAAAAGGAAGCTGAAAATATTAGTGCATTAAAAGTGCCATAAGCTCATGAAGAAAATTCAAGGTCATATGCATTCTCAAAAATTCCAAGGGCAACAAAACTGGATTTGCATTCTACAACTGTTCCTGGCTTTGGTCATTCTCATATCTTGAAGAAAACATGTTACATACCCACTGCTGAGTCTGAAAGTTCAAATGTGAGCTCCAAAATTCTGGTTTTGAGGGTAGAGGTTTGGGCATGGGTCTAAAAGGTGAAGTAGCAGAATTAATTGTTACCAACAATTCACATCAATTTAAAGGATTCAAGAATTCAAATCAATCCAATAATTACTTCATACTTTTGACATATAGCTCTGTTTCATGATGCTTTTACATAAACTGATCTCATAAATTACATAAAGTAATCTTTATAATACATAAATCTTTGCACCTTTTCCTTTTTGAGAATCTTTTGTCCCTCTAGAGACTACTTAACTAGCTCCCAGAATTCAAGCACGAATCACTTGTTTTCCCCTCTCTGGGTCACAGCTGAACCCATTTTTCACAGTCCAGAGGACAATCTGACCAAACCTCCTAGCTTTTCTACTTTCAGAAATTCTCTAAGTAGCTTATGTTTCCTTATTTTCCCTTATCTGAGAGAGTAAGGGCCTTACCTTTCTGTTTCATGTGTAAATGCAGCGCAAACAGGATCAGAAGTGTCTTTTTATTTAGTTCCTTCTTTTTTTTTTTTTTTTTTTTTTTTTTTTTTTTTTTTTTTTTTTTGGAGAGAGGTTTTCCCTTCAGATTTAAAATGCCATCCAGAGAGGGCTTGTTCTCATTAGTAAGATGCTGATGAGGTGTCAATTCAGTTTTCACTGTGGGCCATAATGCCATGGTTTCACCTAAGTGCTGGGCAGCAATGACTGGATGCTGGGTGACTGAACATGTTTTAGAGGCTGCTAACCCAGTAGATAGGGGGAAATGGCCCACAGTTTCTATGCTTAACCAAGTACCAAGCCAGCATGGTTTTCCAAGGACTTGGGAGACAAGGGAATTGCGAGGACTGTATCGACTAATGTTTGCAAGTGGTGAAACTGCCTATAAATTTTTGTACTGACCTATATATTCTTGAATTTAAGTTTTTGTCTCCTGAAAATAAGCATAAAGTGAATTGTGACTCTAATGTATTTCTACAATGCATGTGCAGGATTTCAGGGGCTAACATACACTCGTATGTTTATCTCATTTGGTACTTTTTCTATGTGCTCTCATGTGCATAAAACTTGGGCTATGAAATATTTCCTGTGGGGGAGGTTACCACCAGCTAAAATGCTGTGCTTTGTGCCAGATGAGATGGCTTTGGTGAAGTTCTGAGAGCATGGCACCCACTGCCCTCCATAAAATTCTGTAAAGTCTGTGACCTCCAACAAAGCAAGAGGCAGATCAGGCAGCAAATTAATTTGGATTGTTTCTACAAACTATTTCATGTCTTTGATCAGTGTCATGTTTTCTGAGCCCATTTCAACTCCTTACTGTTGATCAAACACTCTAGGGGTCCTGAACCTTAGCCTGCTGGGGTATGCTGCCACTGGTGTTTTTCCACACAATTCTGATCTGTGGGGGTGGGAGGGCATGCGAACTTTAATTTTTGTAAAGGGGAAGAGGAACCTCATAACTATTTTCTAGCTTCAGATGAATGAACTTGGGAGTGGTGCTCACTTTGCTTGGTGATGCACTCCTATTATAAAGGACTCTGTAGGATGGTGTTGTTATCAGTAAAGAAAAATCAGCAGCCTGAATCTGAGCTGGTGTCTGGTGTTCAAACAGCAAGATGAATGTGGTAAGAGTGAGCTTGTATAATCAGAGGTTATGCAAAGAGAATCTGTCATTTGTGGTGTGATACAAAGCACAGGGGGTAGAGGCTCAGTAGTGAAAAGTAGGGCTTTGACAAGAGATAATTAATCTCTCCCAAGTACACTTTGAACTTAATAGATACCAACCAACAGGGTAAAATAATTTATCTATCCAATTCTTTTGTCCAAAAATGTGCCTCAGTGGCTAAAAGCCATTTCAATGCTGAGTTCATCACCACCTAAACTTTCCCATCTCCTCAGCAGATCAAATCTGAAATAAGAGCTAGTTAGAGGAGGCTACACTGCTAGCTAGGGTTTCTCCCAGAGTGTTGGTACTGGGAAGAAACACACTGATAATTTTGTGGAAGAACATTTTCCTACCAAGATCTGTGTACAGCCTACTCATGAATGAACAAATACTTGACTGGAATAAATACTCGTCACATAAAGATTCTAAAATGGCACCAAATTTTACTTTTTCTCCACATATGTTGCTTCATGAATAACCAAATTCTAAGGAGCATCAGTTTTCAGCTAAGCAAGCTATATTTTTATGGTGCCAGCTGACTTGATTCATCTCTAATTCTAGAGTCTTGATCTTTTTTTCAGTCATGCCTTGGCCAGTTTGGAGAAGTTAAAAAAACATTCATTCTTAACCTATTTTTAGAACCCAACTTTTCCCTTAATTCAACTTCTGGGCAGGATTTCTCACTTCCGTTTTCTGTCCAGATGTTAAATATTTGGAACAACTGGAAGAAAAGCTGACCTCATGATATTTCCATCAGGTTCCACTAGTGGAACAACTGGAAACCTTATGAGGAAAGCCCTTCTCTAAGTGTTCAGACTATTTTTGCAGACTCAAGAGCTTAGGAAACTTTGGATAAGTTTTAAGTATTGAAATATTTGGATGCTTATCGGAACTGAAGCCAGAGGGAACTGCCTGAAGTTCATTCATCAGGTGTTACAATAATGGCACAAGTGGTTAAAAATCATAGGATCACATAGAAATTGAAACAATTGCATGTTAATCATAAGCAAATTGTTATTTCCCATGTCATGAAAAATAATATACTTCCATGCAGAATGGAAATTAGATGCTAAACACAAGTGCAAGATTAAATTAAAAGAAGGGTTCAAAGAGTTGAGTTGTAGGGTGAAAACAGAAAACGTACAAATATGTAAACCCATTCTAACTTTTAAGAAAACGAAAGAAAAAAATGAGCTAATACTTTTTGTGATTAACTAGCTATCCACAGCTCTTTTGAAACTTTTCACTGTGTTCAGGCTGAAACCGCAGGAATTTCACACCGACATTTTAAAACATTACTGCAAAGTAACTTTTTTTGAGATATGGGTAAAAGTCCTTGCAATTTCAGTTTTTAAGAAATTATACAGAAAACCCTACCAAACAAAACTACTCAATATTTTTTCAGTAGTATGTGAAAATTTGACCTGCTTTCAGAACTTGAATTGCATTTCCTGTGCATGTGCATCAGGATAAATAACAGAAGCATGTAGTATCTCTTCCACAAAAGGAGGAAGAAATGAGACAGTTTCTTGAGCCTGAAGAACATGATGGAGTGATACAAGTATCACTTTGTCTGACAGACTTCAGCTCCTCAAATTGGAATTATTAGGAGCTCTTTAAAAGCTGAACTAAGTAGGAGAGACTCCTGTGTGAATTCAGAGTAGTGATTAAATCCATGCTTTGGACTCTCAGGCCCCAGTCAATATGAGAACAGTTAATTTAAATTAAAAAGTGCTTTCCATTAAAAGAATGATCTGAGAAAAACAAAACAAACCCTGAACTTTTCAATGTACATTTTGAATTGCCCTCACCATTTTATCTGAATGGTTGATTACACAGTACCCTTGAGTGAATACATGGATTTACTGTAATGTTCCAAAAAGGGAGCTGAAAGACAGAGAGGTTAAGGGCCAAATTACAGAAAAGTACCCCCATAATAAGTGTCCAGCCTAAAAGTCTTGGGGTATTATTTTCCCTTGTGAATTTTGTGCTATATTTATAACAGTCCTGCATTTTTTTAAAAATGCATCCTGTAGAGCTCAGTCTTCCTCATAGTAAAGATTAATAGGGAAGTGGAAGTGCACCAGTAATGATTTTTTTTTCAATCTAAAACACTACAACAGCAGTAGGAACAAGTTTTTCATATCTTCCTTAAAATGGTTTTTGTCTGCCTTCAGCTCCTTTCCCATGCGTCAGTCCCCTTTTCTCACTGGTTGCAGATACTGCATGCAGTGAAGGGGCATCTCAAATTCTAAAAATAATTGTGGTTCTTGCAGGTGCACATATAGACTACTATTAGTGAACAGAGCTGGAACCTTGAGGAGGGCATGGTGAGAACTGAAAAGTTGTATCACAATATATATTGTTATATGGCTACTTAACCATGCCCAGCTTACTGAGCTCCACTTGAAACTGGATCACCCACCTCCAGAACCTCCAGTTAAGCCACCATACTCCAAGTTAACCTGACACACATACAACACCCTGCAACTATACAAATAAAAGCTGTGAGGGAAAACAGCTAATCTGAAACAGGTTTTGTTTACTCAATGGAATACCACTGAGATGAGCCAAAAGGAGCTCAGAATCACTAGGTTAATGTTTATTTGCCTCACCTAAACCTGAGCTCTTCCCTGTGTAGGAATCCACACCTCTGCTCACCTCCTGGATATTTCTTCTTTGTGTCTTCTCTTTTCCTTTCTCAGGCAGAATGTAGTTGAAACCAAAGGTAAAAGTCAGTGGAAAAACCCCAAAAAGCAAAGGCACAACCTCATTAAGAGAGTGCTACTGGAACAGGAGTATGTTTTTGTGATTGTGTGATTGTGGGGGATGAGAGCTATCAGCGGTTCCACAGACCAGCTGCAAAACAGGGAAAGGAAGTCAGCAGTGGAAAAACAGACACCAAAGCTTTATGGACCGCTTTAATTCAGAATTGTCATGGAAGACGTAGTCCAGCATCTGAACATGTTCAATTCATTGTGAAAGCTGAGCTAGATGCATGGTTTAGATTTCTTTTGAAACACTGCTGTGAGTCTCATCATAGAAACAAGACTTCATCCATATCTACTGCAATGTCAATGTTCAGGCCCCTGAATTTTCCACTTAGTGGGGGATAATTAAGACTATGTTTATAGGCCATTCTTTTTACTTGTCATAGCCCAAGTCACTCTTAATTTTCTTTTTGAAATATTGTAAATCCTGTGTGAAATTTTATGCATTTTCGTATGTTTTTACTCAATAGTAATACATAGTGAAGCATCATATAATATAGTCTCAGGAATTGAATTAATGTAATATTATAGTGTTATTTCTATGGGGCATGTGTTGGATGGTAATATTAATACTTTTTTCCTAAATTTAAGAGAGAGTGCATGAGAAAAAGAGTTGAGGATGTATTTCTTCATGAGGAATAGATAAGTCCTGGAAAATTTTGCGGGGAAGGGGAAAGAAATAAAGAATGTCTACTTCCCTAACTCAAAATTAGGGTTTGGCAAGACACAGGAAAATATGCAAAGATAAAAGAATATATTTTCCATTTAACCCTGTGTGAAATTTTGGTGTTTTATTCTTAAAATTATAATTTTTTCAAGCCCTCTTTTCCCCTTCTTTCTTTTCTACTGTTTTCCCCCACTTCCCTGCACCTTTCCCCTACAAATAGTTGATCTTCAATTAGAGATTCCAAAATAAAAGTTATTCAACTTCACTTTTTATTATGACCAACTTAGTGAAAAAATATGGCATAGCTTTTAAAGTATCAAATATCTGTATTTTGCATATGTTTTTAAAAATATTAAGATTAATATAAGTTTGAAAAAAACCAAAAAACCAAACAACAAAAACCTGAAAACACGAACTCCAAGCTTGTATTACCTAGGTATATTCAGTCATTTCCCTGAATTGTACCGAAACTTTCTAAACATCATAGAAAGAACAAACTGTATTCCAGAACAGTCAGTCAAAGCCTCTATGTGAGAGAGGAAAAAAAAGAAAAGAAAAAAGAAGAAAGAAGAAAACCCCTTACCATTAACTTATTTTTTAAGTGCTGTTTTTCCTTTGTTTGGGAAATATGGACCAGTCCTAGCCTCAGTAGAGGTGCCTCCTGCACTCTTTTCCTAGAACCTGGGGGCTGTTTACTTCCCTGAACATTCAGGATATGGGGCAGTATCGGGGATTATATGGATATACAAAATAATCCTGCCGGCTGTACCCCTGACTGCCAGGAGGGGTTTAAGTGCAGATGTAGCTGGCAGTGTAATCCTCCCCACACCACCACCCTCTCCCCAGCCCACAGGACAGCCCTCAACAGTGAAACAACTGGAGCAAGAGATGGTGGCTTTCCCAGAGCAAATTCCAGCCTGTGGCAAGAACTCACCCATTAATTACTGAAGTGAGGAGCAAGCTTTGCCCACAGATCAGGACACTGGAGGAGAGGACAGATCCCAGAGCACAGGAATTGGGGATGCTTCAGTATTCCCATGGCTTGCTTCGTTTTTCACATGTAAGGTCTGGACTTCACCAGAAATCATGAGAGCCGCTATTTCTTACATGCTCTAAATCTGGCATTATAGCACTTATTGAAGTTACTGTACTTCCAAGATAAAAAGAAATGGGCAAAATCTCTCTTAGTAATAGTAATTACTGATTACTTATATACACTCTTAATCTCTGAAATCTATTACAAGGAACAGTGACAGAGAGAAACCACTACAAATAATGTAAATTTATGTACAAGTATAAATATTCAAGATTCACAAAGATAAAGATGTTTGAACATCATTCCCATTTAACTTTCTTATTTTGCGATTTTAAATTATTTTCATTAGAAATAGGCAGTCATGAGAATGCAGAGGGTTAAACAACAAATTCAAAAGAAATGCCTTGTATGAAACTATCTGAACTTAGTTTAATAATCTTTTTCGGATAAGTCTCAAAGATTAATTAAAAAACATACAGTAATTCTTTTGAAGTTCACCATTTTCATCATGATATTGAAATGTCTACCTGCAGCTAACCTTTGTCTAATCTATCCTGAATGTATGTATTTATTTTTTCAGATTGAAAAGGGAATTCAGGCAGTTGAATGTTAGTGCTGCTTATTAATTTCACAACACTAGTATAGACAGTAATTTATTAAACTAGAGGTATTTGGCAAACCAGTTTTAGTTAATGACTCAGCAGCTCAAATATGTCCCTAAAGCAATGATCTCATATACAGGTTCTTTTATGTCCTAAGTTATTGGAGTCCAGCTCTCCATGACTTGGTTTTACCATCATCACGTCAGAGCTCCAAACATCTGCCTTGGGATCCCTATTTAAAGTCTCAGCAGAGAGGTGAGAGGGACTGCAGTAAGGGCCAACCTCTTTCCTGTGGGAAGCATATACCACTTACCTTAGGGACAACACACGTTAGCTCTATAGCTTGGGAAGGCACCAATGTCTGCCCCAAACTACTATGAAAAGGTCTGCAGTGATGGAATCCCACTTTCAACTAAACACCTTAGGACTTAGTATTTAGAGTAGTGTGCTAGAAATAATAATTGAGAGAGGGTGTTCTCTGGGCACTGCCCTTTCTCTCTTCTTGTGAAACATGCTTCCTCCCTGTTTCCTCTCTGCCCTTCCTCATGCCTTTTTGGATGAAAAAGAAAGTGGCACTATGTCCACAAACCTCACAGGGGCTTCCTAATCATCCTTCTTTCCCCTAAGCATGCAGCACTCCACCTCCACCTTCTCCTTGCTCAATAATAGGTAACTGGTTCCACCCTGCACTGGAATTTCCCACAGCATCTTAGCAATTAAGGCACATGTAAACAAAGGAGTGCAAATCCCGAACCACTGCTGAGGAAAATGGGTGAGTGTTGGCACAAGACAAACACCCAAGGGTGACTATGAAGATACAGAAAATCTAAGGAGGCAGGAATTTCATAAAGAAGATGCAGGGAAAATGGTAGAAGCACTGAAAATGAGTTGGTGGAAGAAGATTGGATTGATAAACCAAATAGGTACAGAAGAAGCATAGGCAGGGCCACATAATGGAGAGACAGTAAGTGGAAATACAGCTACAGGGTATTAAATGGTAGGCGACAATGTAGCGAGAAGAGAATGGAAGATGATTGAAGGAGGTACAGAAGGAGAACAATAAATTAAACTGGAAAACCAGAAAAAAAATAAAAAAGATTAAATAAGCATTAAGTTTATTAAAATTAAAATTATGAGACAAAATGTGTGTGAAAAAGATATGCAAAAATTTGGTCTTGAAGTTCATACACTGCAAGCAAGTATTTTTGGAATTATTTTAACAATGTAACTGAAAATGCACTTTTCAGACCACTGTTCAGTATCACACATTACGTGAGAATGTGTATGTAGAGATCATGCCCACTACACTAACTATTGTAAAGATGAACAGTCTAAATCATTAAAAGCCGTGAATTTACAATTATTACATTCTCCCTCCATTTCTCATTCCTTTCTTTTTTTCTCTATGAACTTGAATGCAGACTTCCACTAAGCTCATGAGGGAAATGGACCTGAATTTGCAGTAGTCTGCCTGGAATGGCTCCCAACACCACTTAGTTCCAAGACCTTAAACAGGGTTTTTGTAGTTTCCATAAATAGCCAACTCAGATTCAGAAAGGTCTGAACACCCCAAATTCATATGTAGTCAGTAAGAAGAGTGTCTATTAAGTTGCTCTCCATATTTTCCCCCTTTATCTTGTATCAGAAGAACTTCCTCTATCTTTAAAAACAATCTCCAGACAGAAACTGAGGCTGGGTTTTTTTCTGAGTTATAATAACTAAATAACTTTGTATTATTGACATAGACATTTCAAAAGACAAGAAGAATCATTATGATGTCTCCAGTGATGGTTATTGATGACAGTCTCTTGAAGCTGTAACATTGTTCTTAATTTCTTTACTCTCAGTAAAGTAATTTATCTGTTGGGGATTTTTTTTTCTGGCAGCTGTTAGTACTTAAGCTTCTCAAAGCACAGCTAAAAGAACATAATAGAATCTTAAGATGTCATCAGCTTAGCTGTAACATTGGATCTCAGGACAGGTTACTGATTTCAACCAGTACTTATATTGCAATCAGCAATGGAAATAATTTGAAACTGCTCTGCTTACACAAGCAGAGTGATTCCCCATGAGGTTAAGGGAAAGGTTCCCACTGACTTCAGCAGGCTTTGGACTAAACCGTGAATAAGGATCTGTGCAGGGTAAATACTGGTGACAGAATCTGGGGCTCTGCCAGATAAACACAGAAAGAGATGGGGAATTTCAGAATGCTTTGTTCCTGGAAGAGAGGAGACTTTCTATCCTTTGTTTTTTAGCTCTAATTATCCCCCATCCAATAAAAGGTCAGAAGGAAAAAACAGGATAAAAGACTGAATTTTCTTTTGCTCTCAAACGTTCAACAGAATGTGAGTACACTTGTGAGAAGCGTTTTGTTTTAAACACTCTACTAACAGTGACAACAATCAAAATATAGGAAGGTATGATCTAATAGGTGTTAGAACCCATGGATAATTCCTATAAACAAGGTTTTGGGTTAAATGTCAGTGTGTACACATCAGCATCTAATTTGTACTTGTTTGGAAATACTCTGACCATAAGTATTGGGACATCCTCTTCAATACAATATTCAATATTACCCCTCCCTTTTATCCATTTTTGGGAATATTAAGGGCCAAGGAATATCCCCTTATTGAATGCTCCATTTTAATGAGATTATAGTAAGACACCCTTCTAAAAGCTGATTTTGTGTGGTGACACAGAAAAAAAAATTCCAAATCATATTGATTAGTTTCTTTTAATTTTCCATTGGTTTTGAAGTTTTTGAATTATCTAAGTGTTAATGTTTTCTGAAATTGTTACTAAGAAAGGGCCAGCACCTTGAAAGCAATTTCTATACTAGACCAGAATTAAGCACACTGACTTACTTTCAAAAACATGGAGATGTGGCACTTCTGGAGATGGTCTAGTGATGAGCATGGCAGTGCTGGTTTAACAACTGAACTTGATCTTAGAGATCTTTTCCAGTCAAAATGATTTTATGATTCTATAGGCTGGATATGTATTGAAATAACCATATTAGGCATTCCAAACTCTTAAATTTTGTATTCTTTAGACCATCAATGAATTTTTCCCTTCAACCATTTTCTGCTCAAGCCAATTTTCAGGAAAAACTAGCACATGTGGACACTGTATTAAATTTAAATTTATTGTATTAATGTGATGTACTGGTGTCTGTAAGAATAACAAATAGATAATTTTTGCCAGAAAACCAGGTTTCAATAAAAATTGGTACAGGGAAGCAATGAAGTTGAAGACTGTGAATTTTCAGTGCAGAGAAAAGCATTTGTCCTTTTCTGAGCCGGAAAGCACATTCATCTTTCCCAGTGTCAGCAAATACATGCAATTTACACATTACTGTCTAAGCTTCTGAAAAAAATGTGGCCCTTGGGGCTTTCTTCTTCAGAAAATACAAAGTTAAGCTTCCCAACAACTTTTTTTTTTTTTTTTTTTTTTTTTTTTTTTTTTTTTTTTTGTGGGAATTACTTAAAAGCAGAAAGGAAGCACAATTAAAAAAATCCCTTGACTGTAACCCATTTGCCACACCCCAAGCCAGACTTAGCAGGAAAATAATTTGGTGGTACAGTAGGGTTGCCTTATCATGGCACGCCGAAAAAAAAGTCTCTACAATTAGATTATTAAAGCATGGGGCCACATTCAGTTCAATTTTAGTTAATAATGCAAAAGTAGTTGCAGGTGAGTTGGATGCCAGCTTTTGTATTCTACTTGATGAAATGAGACTTGATGACACTGCAGGTCTTCTAATTTGGGTTTCTTTTAGCATGGAATAGGTTTTTTTTTTTTTTATTTTAAACGCATAGTAGATTTGAATGCCTGAGCTTTTGGGTTTATTTTCCCTTGAGTTCCTTGGCAACTCACCAAGCCTTTTGTACTTGCTTTACATAAGAAAAAGCAAGACCATGTGAGTATTATATGTGTGCGTGTATAGGATATATGTAAATATATTTTGGTCATAACACACATTTTCTCTGAAGAGGAACTCTTTTGTACTAATTACTCATGCATATATATGTGTATGTGTGTATTGAGTAATAACTAATAATAAATAATTAATCCTTTGTCTGTTTAGGGACTGAAACTGAGAACTCATAGATGCACACTATAAAAGAAAGTGCTGTATTCTGAAAATAACGTGGAAAGACAATCATCTTGCTAATATGTGTGTTGCTCAAGTAAAATATTACCTTAATAAAGGAGCTAAGAATGCAATTGTGTCTGTATGGATGTAACTATATTCAAGTTTTTTTGCTCTAGCTTATGACAGAATTACTCACTTAAATTACAGATGTAATGAAGACTAGTCTTGCACAGCCCAGTGAGTAAAATTACCAAAACAATTGTTAAGATACGGAATCCAAGTGAGAATAACACTGTCTAACCAATAATCTATGTTCCTTCCACTAATGCTTTATTTATCCATCTCTCCTTGTATTTCAAGCTGCCTGAACCATGGAAAATGTAGAATGATTAAAATCATTCTTCTCACAGCCATGAAGCACTAAAATTTCAAAATTGTCTTCTGTTTGACAGATGCAGGACTCGCTCCGCACGGTGTTGATACCCAACAGTGAAAGAAACAGTCTGGAAAAATTTTGATACCTACAGTATGGTCTTATCTCCAACACTCCTCTTCACAAAACCTCTTCCTCCCATGACCCTCACTGCACTGTGGAGGCCCCAGTCCTGCAGCCTTCTTCATGTCACAGTTAACAGCACTCTTCCCTGAGGTGCCTAGGGAAATGCAACCTTAAATCCTCTTTTTCTCCCATTCTGCTTTCCTCTTTGTTGGAGCAAGTGATTTCCCATACTGTCTTTGTTTTCAGACCACAGCATCTCTTTTCCTTCACACACTTTCTGTCCCAGCCTGCCTCACTGCCTCCTCAGATTCTGCAGGTAGACATGTTAAATGTAGGAGGCAAGCTGGCAAAAGCCTGCTGAAAGAAAGGTAGCTGGCAGAACTTAACCAATCTGTGGGCTGTTCACACAGAAGGCTGTATTAATCTGGTTTATTAAACCCACATAGACAATCCTTCATTTTGGTTCTGAAAGCTGTGGGGTAACCTATTTCACACCAATGCAAGGGAGAACTCAGCACTCATGCCCAGACATTTAAGAGCAGTAGCTGCTAGGGGAAGGAGGAACAGAGGAAGAAATAGAAGGGGACATTGCCTGGGACATGACTGGAGATACACTCTTGGGAGGAGGCGCTCCAACAATGAAGGAGTTATGGCTTTGAAGGATTTTAGCTATGGACAAACTATGTCAGAACAAGGACACCCCAGAGGTGTTCACACTGGGGCAGAGGACAGCAAGTGGAGTAGAGGAGAAAGATTAAACAAGGAGTGTCAGAAAGTAACTATTATTCACGGATGCCAATTTCATGCAGTGTCTCATTGTAGCATCTGGGACAGTATCAGGTGGTGAAAATGAGGAAAGTTGAAACCAGGAGCAGTAGAGAAATGATATGTGACTGAAGGTGAACCTAGGAAAGGGGAGGGAAAATCAATTGTTAAATCAATTATTAGAAGCTTATTTTAACAAGCAATAAAAAAAAAAAAAATTGAATGGTTTGGGTTGGAAGAGACCTTAAAGAGTGTGTAGTTTCAACCCCGTTTCCATGGGCAGGAACACCTTTCACTAGATCAAGTTTCTCAAAACCCTATCTAGCCTGACCTTGAACACTTTAAGGGATGGGACTTCCACAACTTCTCTGGGCAACCTGGGCTGGTGCCTCACCATTCTCACAGTAAAAAAATTCTTCCAAATATCTAACCTAAATCTGCCTGCTTTTAGTTTAAAGCCATCATTCCATGTTCTATGCACCTGTAAAACTCTCTCCAGCTGCCTTGTAGCTCCCTTTAGGTATTTGAAGGTTGCTGTAAGATCTCACTGGGGCCTTCTCCAGGCAGAACTATCTCAACTGTCTTCATGAGAGAGGTGCTCCAGCTCCTTGACTATCTTCATTATCCTTGTCTGGACTTTTGCCAACAGGTCCATGTCCTCCCTAAATTGAGGGCCCCAGAGCTGGATGCAGCCCTGCAGGTGAGGTCTTACCAGTGCAGAGCAGAGGGGCAGAATCCCCTCCTCACCCTGCTGTCCATGCTGCTCTGGATGCAGCCCAGGACACAATTGGTTTTCTGGGCTGCAAGAGCACATTGCCAGGTCACACTGAGCTTCTCGTCTACCAACAAAGCCCTTCTCAGAGCAGCTCTCAATTTGGCACTGTTGTCTGCAACAGCTTTGGAGTCCTCTTTTATTTATAGGCCACTGTAAACATTTTCTTACATCTTACCCTTCTACTTCTTGTATGCAAGAGCATCCCCTACTTTGGAATAAGCCCAAGCATTTTTCAAAAAGTTTCAGGTACAATTGTGACCTTAACTAAATCTACCAAATAGAAATTCCAGCAGTGGCTAAATTACTACTGATTTTATTAACTGTGTGCATGCCACTGATAAACACGTTGAATTTTACATACTGAGAAAATACAGGCAAAATCTTCTTCCATGCAAACTGAGGCTCATTTTAATGAAAAGCCAGTTACCTTTATATGTACATATATATAAGCATCTAAACCCAAATTCCTATTATGCAATCGGCATTATCATTTTTATTGGCCATTTTTCAAAATAGTGAGTAGCATTTTTATACAGTATGGCACTTTAAATATAAGATGGTGAAATGTGAAGTGAATAATTAAATACAGTACTAAAGAACTTGACATATAACTCTTGACATACCCTGTTACGAGCTTTAAGATAGGAAAATGCAATTTCCTGGTGCAAACACTTATTTTAGACTTAATTTAATCAGAATGATCATAAACCAATGATTCACAAGTTCTGTGTGTACACCCTTATTATGATATTGTTCTTAGTCACAGCGTTTACTGTTCTCAGAGTCACATAGCTCCTTTCACTCCAGGAGAAACTATTCTAAAGTGGTTGATAGTCTATGGTTAGCCAATATTTCTTCAGAAGATCCTTTTAGTAGCCAAGGGCAGTTTATGTTGTCTGCACAGAAATAAAGTGACTAGACTTCCTTCAAATGGCCACCAAATGACAGAAGGAAAACCTCCTTGTAATGGTTGTCATGACTATTTATAATATTTGTTAGTTTGTCATCCACTTCTACTCTTTCCTTTAAAGAATTACCAAAAAAGAGAATAGACCACAACTTAATTCAATCACAGCAAGCCAAGGATGGAAACAGACCCCACACAATTGCTGTATTTCCTTTCTCTCTTAAGAATGATACTGGCATCTAAACAAAGAAAATTTGAGGAGGAGAAGAAGGAATCTGGCTTTCATTTTTGGAAAGTATAACAGTAAGCCAACAATACGTCTGTGGAGACAATAACACATCCATCTCCACAATGGCTTTGGCAGTCATCCTTTGGTCTCAATTTCCTATTTCACAGTTTCAAAATTCAAGGTACAAGTGCTCTCTCCACCTTGTTCAATTTCACTTCCCTTTTCCTAAACAGTGAATGAAGTCTCAGTCTTCCAGAACACTATCCCCTAAAAGAATGCATCGTTCAGACTGCACTCTTCTGGCTTCTTTCTCCTCACTGCTCCTAGGAATCTGAATGGTTTTCTGAACTGTTCTGTCACCATCAAACCCACTTGTTTCCACGTTAGCACAGCACCAGCTCACTTAGATGTCAAGTGGGCTTTAATCCAATCCTTCACGGACTTATGTCCACCTTCCTGACTAGAGTCTGCTGCTGCAATTACATGAGTCAGGGGTTGTAACAGGGCTTAACTCTTCACCTTACCTCTCCTGATACTGAATCTCACTTCCTCCTTCAGTTGGAATGCAAATTGCCTAATCTTTCTCTCTACCAAGTGCCTTTGAAACATGTTGGTTACAGGTTTTTCACTGCATGCGGCAGTCCTGCCACGTTTACTGAAAGCTGCATAGGACATAGCTGTTGGATTCCATGATGGGCTCTCAAGACAGCCCAAACTTCCATGGTAGATCTGGGAGTGAGTGTACTCAACATCCCAATAAGACCTTCTACCCATAGTGGCATTCACAAACATAATCTACAACCTGATGACTCCAAAGACAGGCTGTGGGATCTTGTAGGTAAATTAGCAAAAGAATAAAACATTTGAAAATTCTTCGCCCTTGCTAAGGTTGCTTGCTTGCTTTGAGCAATGGTGCAATCATCAATTTCTTCCTCCAGGTTTTCAGGCCTGAGACAGCCTGGACAAGACAAGAAGTTAAGACACTCCCTTTTCTGCCTTCCAGCCACAGACCCCTCAAGAAACACCACAGCACAAAGCACTATTGGGAAATCAGAGCATCTTTCTTTTACATATGCAAGTGTATGATCAAAAATTCAGATTTTTTAAAATTTTATTTTCAATATCTGAAAGCATTAATGGGACATTGTCTTTACTCTCTACAGGTCTTTCCGGGGTAATGGGATGGCAGGCATGTGCATACAATCTTCCACTGTGTGGTTTAAGGAATTAGAGCTACATTTTTTGAAAGAAAGTCTGTATTATCCTTCCTTCTAGGCTAAACTACTGGTATTGTCTTTCTCTTGAGATTAATTTTCTTGACTGTTGCTCCAGTCTAGGTGACTTGCAGAAGAGCTTCTAAAACTTTTGAGCTTCCTTCCAGTCTTTTTTGCTTTGTCAGATGACAAATTAGCACATGGGAATAGAAAATTTACTTGACTTTATCCTGTCACTGTAAGAAATTATTTTTTTGTTTTCTCTGTTGTGTGCCAAGATTCTGCCCTCTATCTGGATGTATTTGTCAGCAGGACCCAAAGTTCACAACACAACCCTCCCCTTAGTATGAGCAACAGAATGAATCTGCATGGAATGGATGAGCATTTCTATCTTGTCTTTTACCAGCCATATCAGCAAGAACTCTCCCTCCAACTTTAATTGGAAGTAAATTAATGATATAGTGGAGAAATATCTCAGGTTTCCATTATGCAAAGTGGTAGCCTGTTAATAGTCAGGTTTCCAGCTGAAGGATGGTGGAACTAACATGCAAAGAGTTAAGAGACCACATTTTCCCACTGAGCAGACATACATCAAATAAAATGTGTGAAATACAGCAAGGCTGAGATAGGAAGGTTTGTCTTTGAGGCCTTTTTGAGGACTATAAACCTGTAACACAAATAGTTTTCTCTGCAATAAATGTAAATACCACTGAAATTGAAAGACAGTGTGAGAGTATGCCAGAATAAACCTAATTGTTTTCTGATAGATATTTCCAGACTGTTTCCTCTCTTCTGTGTCGTATTTCCAGCAGACTTCTGGTAAGCTGAAATCCTCAACTACCCCCTTGTTCATAAAATTAGAAAAAAAAATTCTTTGCCAATACATCACTGTTCAGAATTAGAATTTAAGTTTTTAATTCTCCTCTAGAATGGCCCTAAGTGATGGGCTATTTTTTAATTTACTGACATTACAGAGCCATGTGAAACAATTTATGAAGTGCATTTCATTACTCAAGCATCAAGCTCTTAAAGGTGACAGTATTTCATTTTGCCACAGATTAAAATATACTTGTCAAATATAACTTTTGCAAGTAAGTAGCTATCATTTTCAGTCCATGTTTGGACCCTTCCTTGACTTTCTTCCTCCTTATTGCTCCAAGTCAATCCTTCTGGCCTTTGTGTTCCTTTTCCTGTTGCACATCAGAATTTTTCCACTACTGGGAATGCCTGGTGCAGTCTATTTCATAGATGCATGTACTGCTTGGCTTCCATTAGCAATATAATTTATGGAGGACAGAGCAATATTTAATTATTTAATTGATTTCATTGCACTCCACAGGACATATAGCATCCATGTGCACATCTTGGCTTTCATTTAGTTCTTTGTTTTATTGTAGAAGACATTTATTTTGGCTAGATTCAATTATCAATCTATACCAGTTCATTTATTTGGCAGCGGCAAATTAAAAATACTACACAGTATTATTCATTAACATTTGATAGAAAAAAAAAAAGAGGGAAATTACATATAAAGATAATTCCAGAGGTAAAGAATACTCGAGAAAAAGAAAAAAAGAAAAAACAAATAGAGATTGTTGCATGTTGTCAACTGAGGCAACAGGTAAAACATACCCTAGCCTCACTTGCTAATGCTGAAATAATGTACATCCAGGGCAGGCTCCCTCCAGATGCCAGTAAAAAAAAGCCTATTGATTCTCCTAAAAGTATTATATCGATGTAACTGCTTACATAGTTTTGCCAAAACCAGAAATCATACAGATACGACACTAAGGCATCACTGAATGCTATTACCAAATACTATCTCAGCTACACAAATCAGCTACTGAATTACTGGATTTGATGTAGCAATTAGTCAATAAAATCCAGGGCCAGGATGACAGATACATTGTTCCTCCCAACTTTAAACTGTAGGTAAAGCCAGGATACCGGAAAGAGAAGGCTGTGCTATTGTCTGTCATTAACAAGGATTGTTAGAGCCTTCAGCACCAAGATTTAATTAAATTAATACAAACAGGCAGTCCCACAATAGGAAGAGACTTAAGGAGCAGCATAAAGGCAGTTTTAAGGAAGGACTTCTTTTTCTTGCCCAATTTACTATTTCCAGTCATTGTTTACAAATCTTTCATGTCAGAGTACTGCTGTTAATGAAAGTATTTGTGATTACTGCTTTTTACAGTTTCCTCGGAAACTAACATGTTATTTATCTTCTCTAGAACTAATAATTGTGATACAAATATGCTGGTTATAAAGAGATGGCTGCAGTCTAGACAAAGCCAGTTTAAACTCAACTTTAGTTCAAAGGACAACAAATAAAGGCTAACAGTGCAACTAAGAGAATCAGGCTACACTGAAAAGTAAAGCATGTCTTTAAACAGCCTTAACAAGTACAGCTGAGAACTGTAACACCTAGCAGAAATATGGGCAGACTGATTTGTTTGTTTGGTTTGGTTTGTTGGGGTTTTTATTTTGGTAAAATCTTCTATCTTCCCCATTTCTTCAGGTAACAGTCAAATTATCATCCAAATTATTATTAATTAAACCCCATTTTTTCTCACTTAGAACAAAAAAGAAAATAAAAATCTTTTGCACTAGAATTAATTACATTCTATGCCTGACAGGTATTCAGGCACCTCTTGCAGACCGGATACAGCTTCAGCAAAATTTCCAGATTCAAACTTCATTGCTGATGGCACCTGGAACTGAAGATTAGAAATGTACTTTCAGAAATGTCACCTTTCTGGGATAAAGCTAGCTGTGACAGATAAATGTTTCTACATCTATATAGAGATGCAAACTAGAAGGCAGTGAGGAAAATAAAGTGCAGTTTGTCATGGGAATACATTGTGTGAAATTTGCTACATTGGCTCACTTGGCCACAGGGAATCTCTGTGGAATTTTGGCTGCATTGTGTTTGAAAATTGTGTTTGCATTTAGCCATAGTGTATCTATATGATAAGGAAATTACATTTATCATAATTACTGGTTTAGCACAAGTTCCATATCAGTATTGAAATACAAAAGCTCGTAAAATCTCTTCTTCCTTCAAGACACAGTTATTTTAAAAGAACTTCATCTGAAGTGCAGGAAATTCACAGGAAAATTTTACTTTTAACATACCTTAATATAAAAAAACCCCACTTGTTATATTTCTGTTAGAGAGATCTACTACAGAAGTATAGCTTATACTGAATACTTTTCTACATGTGATTTTTAGAAATGTTTTTGCACACACTTTGAAAAAACAGGAAACATTTGGGCAGCTAAATTGGATTTGGTATGGCTCCAAAGGTACTTCAGTGCACGTTAGTTTCCAAATTGAACAATTATTGTACAGCAGTAAAAATGCCATTTTGATCAGAGGGGAAAAAACAGAGCATGATCAGTGACTAAAGTTTCTTTGCTAGTAGAAAATGCAGATTTAGTGTAATAGAAACAATATTCCTAAAATCAGCTTTTCTTCAGTAAAGGGCATCACCAAAATGCTAAATATGACAGACAAAGGAGTGATTGAGGACACATACTTCACTGTTAAGACAAACCTGTCTAATTTAGTGATTTAAGCATAATCTGACTACTTAAACAGTAACACACAGAGACCAATATTGTAATGTCCCTTCCAGGCCAAGAGGGATAACCAGCCATGCTGAAACCCAAGCTGCCATAGTTCTGTGTTAGAAGCATTAAGGTAACTTAAACCATGGTTACTTCTCCTGCAATAATGCCCCTCACTTGAAGCTAAGCAGCCTTCAAAAATACGCCCTTGCTTTGCGCATGGAAACAAAGAGCTCTCTTTTGGCTTTATCAGTTGGTCTAAATATTTGGGATTTCAACAGCATGGGGAGTGGGAAAATGATATTTACACTACCCACCTTTAAGCACTCAATGTACTTCCTTCCCCCTCCTTGTCTCCAGTGTCTGCCAGGTTTACATTTGCTTCAGCTATAGCACCTCTGTCTCCTCTGGGAACAGAACACCAGAAACGGCGTATCGCCTCTAGCTTTGTGATAAGTGGCAAGGAAACAGGATGTAAATTCACATGACAAGTAATCACTTAATAATTTTTCAAAAATGATAGTGCTATTATATTTGATACTAAACAGGGAAAATATGTGTACAAACAGAGCCATTAATCTACTTCAGGTCATCTGTAGAGAAATACTTTAAAGATCAGGTTCTCATTTACTTAATTGATTTTTATTCTCCACATGCTCGTGCAAGATTATGGTGTAAGATGACAATAGTTCTAGTGAAACAACTGAAGAGGGATATCAGAGAATGCCACTATGCAAGGAATTTATCTACAGAAAGCTATCAGTGCCAAACTAAAACTATCACTGAGATAGGGAATGTTAATATCAAACTAGGATTCTACCTTTGGAATGGACAGTGTTTGACCAGTAACTGAGAAGACACCAGAGTTTACAAATACATTTCTTTCCCTAAATTCTACACACTCACAACTCCAGTTCTCATAGACCACACATAGCTGAGGCTTCCTCACTTTGTCCTAAGAACTGTAGGGGTACATGAGAGTTGGTCCCCAGAACAACCTGGGCAGACAAGTAATTTAAACTTAACTGGAATTTGCCCGGTATTTTGCAAAGAGAGAAGCTTTAATAGTACATACCAGGGAAAGGAAAATTTTTTGCTTCTCTGTGGGCATTTTAGAATGGATTATGATGATTCTAAAGTTTTATTCTATACTGTATCATACTATCATATATGCAATAATTAATTCTTACTACTTGGATATAAGAAGAGGTGGAAATAGGAACAATGACAAAAATGAGTCTTTAATTCCTGGTGAAAATGTGCCAGAAATTCCACACAGCCTCATACTATGTTCCATCAGCAGAATTCACCCTATGGCCTTACAATTTATCCTTTTCTTAAACTTGTAGTAAATTTAATACAGTCTGACCTTAAGACATGTCACTAAAGCTAATTCTCCCCAGTGAAATTTCACTAGTCATGAAATTCTCTAGTTATGGAAGAGAGAAACTGCAGGACAATTAAAACTCCCATTTTTTGGTGCATTTAAAAGTAACTGCTGCACTGCGTGTTGTCATTCTCAGATTATGCTTCTGTGTATCTGTCCAGAACTGGTGTGTTTAAAATATGCAATTTTAATATTGTCATTTTAGAGAGTTAAAGAAGTATCATCTGAAATTCCTTATTTTACTTGGACAATACAATTGTTCCTGTAACACTCATTTACTTGTTTACATACTCTTTATTTTTCATTGTGATAATTTCCACTGTGTATGGTAGTACACAGCCTTAATTTGTGTCACTACGCTCAGCCAGGCCTAAAGCACAGCTGAAACTCAAAACACGACCATAGCCTCAGTACGAAATTAGAAGAACAAACATTGATGAAGAGTTGGTTTACACTTTGAGAAATAACCATGTTCATTTAATTCCAGGCATGGATTACTTGGTCTCTAATGCAGTTGTGCCAGGTTTATTAAAAATTAAGAGATTTATAAAGCAACCTTTTAAGTGGACACAAATCTCATGCTATGGTTTTTGCTCGAATGGTAGGGACATGGTTTAGAGATGGACTTGGTAGTGTCGGGTTAATTATTCTATGATCTATGATTCTCCTCCTAACATTTGGATAACTCAAATGAAATGTGGATCAAGCTGTGTGTCTCCTGTATAGTCCCTTAGAAATTATGAGCGTTTAGATGTGTTTCTGTAAGGTTTAGAACCCATGACAGGTTATGGAAAGTAGAATTTACCCAGATATCCTGTCCTCAAATTACCTGGAGGGAATATAGTGTTCCCAGTTTTCCCCTTCTTCAACACTGATATAATTTGTGCCTAAATTATTGCAAGTAGTATACTGCAGAATCAAAGGTCCTGCATTTATATAAAGCACATATTAGAACATAAATATTTCTTCATGCTTGGTGGTCCTTCTTTTCTGGAGACAAATTAACATAATCTTTTGTACAACAATGCCATGTTCCTATGGGAATGTAAAATATAGTAAAATATACTAGAACTTCACCATTAATAAATTTTATGAGTAATAAATTGTATCATGTGAAGCAAGAAGCACTTGATTGTTGAACCTTTTATGAGTTTGGTTCCCCTCAACAGAAACTTTTCTTGAAATTTACCAGTTTCATTAAGCTTGTGCTACAGAAAATAGAAAACATGTTTAATAGATGAAGGGTCAGTACTTGAATGAGAATTTACCAGTAAAATAAAAACTTTAAATATTTTAATATAGATCCATCATAGAAACAAAGTAAAGGGCAGATTTTTTCTTTTTCCCCCTTTGCTGCTAATTCCATGTTAGTGATCACTTGCAAAGTAATCACATAAAAATGCACAGCTCTCTCTTTAGAAGTTCAGATCCTTTATGAAGGCAGGAAAGTCAAAGTTCTGTCTGATCCTCTTCTCTGCATGCCTCCTAGTTTTGCCAAGGAAGCAGTACAGAATAAATGTTGACTCCAAAACGGCAAGAGTAGGAAGTCTAATTAGTCTGCAAAGGGATGGCCATTCCTTTGTAGTTTGACACTGGATATACTTCAACACATTTGTACACTCCCATTTTTAAAAAGGGGGGCTTTGTAAAACTCTGGCATGCTTATATCCTGTTTATTTCGCAATGCATCATACTGTGGCCAGAAATGCTGCTATTGTATATCCATCAGAGCAGCTTCCAAGATTAAATTAATACATACTTAAATCTTACTTTGTTTTGAAAATAGCACTCCAGTTTGAAAGAAATTAGTCCAGACTAAAGACAAAACAAACATACCAGCCCCAAATCCCAAAACATAAAAGCAGCACACCTGTGGAATAGATAAATCCTTTGTTTAGAACACAGGCTGCAGTTATGTGGGGTAGTAACAGTCAGAGCTATGCAAAGCTCAGGGATGCTGCTTGACACAATGGCCTGCTTTCAACCCCCTCCTTGGTTAATGGGGTTTGTGACCTCAGGTTTTGCTATCCAAGAATCTTCTAAAAGAAAGCAAAACCCAATCAAAATGGAATCTGCACTGCAAAATACCAATTCTTGCCCTTTTCCCCTAAATGAGTCTTGGTTCACTGGATTGTCACTTTGGCAAATTAGTCAAGTTTCACATCCCCAACTGAAATAAGAGAAAATAAACAATGATGTGGTCTGTTGAGAAATAATATTCTCAAAATTATAGTGGAAGGAACAACTGGAAAAAATAGTATTGGCCAATGTGGAATAAGGCTATATTAAAAAAAATATTACATGCAGTGATGTGATTTTCTCCTTGCAATTTACAAATTGCTTGTTTTGTATAAGATGTTCAAGAAAAATACAGTAAAGAGAAAAAACCCCCACATTTGGTTAGTCTGCTAACTTTAATCACCCCAGCAAAAGCTAGGCTGCTTTGAATGACAACCTGAAACAAAAAGTGAGAAGTTGTGGAAACCTGCATCCGATGAAAATAAAAAAAAAGAAGATCTGGAGCATGCCAACGTCATGGCACAAGCAGAGCACTGCACTCTCCACAAGTGCCCAAATAAGGTCATGTAGGTCCCTATCAATTCCAACTTCCATTTCCAAGCAAATCTTGGAAATGACAAATACAGGTACAAGTACAAATGTAACAGAGAAGAAGTTTTAAATATTTACATAGTTCTTTTTATACCGTGTGCTCCAGAGATACCAGACCCTGGTATTGTAAAGGAAATGGACAAAATCATGACAATCATTGATGATATTTAGTCTTTCTAGACTCTGAACCTGTCTTAAAACATTTGGGAGGACAGTTTTAGAGCTAAAGTCTTCACAACAAATTAAGTCTTGAAACTCTGAACTGTATTTAAGAGTATGTTTTTGTTTTAATCATCTTTGCTTCCACTTAAGCCAATCTGGATGTAAGTTCTCCAGTATCCTCAAATCGTATCTCTCCATCCTTTTCCTCTCTTCTCTTTTACATGTTCTGCAATCACTTATCACCAAAGAGTATCTGTCCCTACTCCAAGAACCCACCATCCCTGTTGCAGTTACAGGGGTTCAAGGAAATCATGCTTGCAGCAACTCACAAACCAGCACACATTTGTATGAGTGTGCTCCACCTTAAGAGAACAAAGCAAGTTATTCACCAGCCAACTCACACAATTGCTACAACACAATGTCAGTAAAAAACTCCTACTGACAGGTCTAAAGTACCTGCCATTCCTGTTGCCACATTGTAGGGGTGGGATTTGGTTGCTTTCAAATTGTTTATGTGACTTGTTCATGACACATGTCAACGCTGGCTGCATGCATGAAACAGTTATTGAAAGCAGTCAGATAGTGGTAAATAGGAAATATAATAGGAATTAATAATTAATATAAACAGAAGAGGAAAAATAATTTTTATTCCACATAAATACTCCTATTGTATAATCTTCTCTGCAGAGAATTCCAGATACTTACTGAAAGTGCTGATTTTGTCCCCATGGAAGTGCTAATTTCATCATTTAAATAAAAGATCTCTATGACTCTAGACTTCTCCCATATGCAGAGAATCTGACACCTTGATGCTAAATTAAGTATGATAGAATCAGACATTATTAAGACAGAGACCAATGTTCATACATTGAACTTTATATTAGTTTTCTTTTCATGTAGAATTGGACCAAATAATTTTCTTCTCTCCCTGCCTGTTATGATGACACTAATCAAAATCTGTGGTGCTGGGGAAGGGAATCACTGAAGAAATACTTATTTACATTTAATAGCTGAATGCTTGCAACTAATTCCAGTGTGATCATTGGCTTGTTTGTGAATGTCATAACACAGGTTATGAACCTGCATTTCGTAGCAAGCGTAGCATTTAAAAAAATGTCAGATAGAAATGGATGTTCTATGTTTGAATGTTTATGAGACAAATAACAAATTTGCATTAACACTTTCTAAATTTTTTACTTTGCCTCTATCTTAAAATACAATTTTAAGTACAACAGTAATTAGCTGAGCACATTAACTTACTAAGAACTGAATAAAAAAAGGTATGTGCAAATCTCTCATTCTGGACAATCAAATGAATCAATGGTGTAATCCACTAAAATTATTTGAAGAATGAATGAATTGTGTTGCCACAGTTTCCCCTCCAACTACCAGCCCCTCTTATATTCTACCACTGTGAGACTTCAAATACATAAAATTTAGGTTTTAGTTTTATCTTGCCAGAGAGAAATATTAATTATATTAAAAACTCTTAATTTCTTTTACACTTACATGAAGCACATATTCCCACACAGAATAAAACCAGAAGCTCACAGTATTGAAATGAGCATGCATATCTCTCCAAACACTTGCAGCAATAAAGATGCAGGCAGTTAAATTTTCGACATTTGTTTTATTTTAGAATCTGGGTTAATTTTTCCTTTCTTCCATCCACTTCTGTGTGGAAATTCTTGCACGAGATGTGCTTTCCATATAAAGTCCTTTTACTGGGCACAGTCAGAGCATAGCTGGAAAAAAGGATGACTCTGAATAGCCTCCCTAAATTTTCTATAATTTTGTATTTTGCATGTACTTTAAGTTTGTAATTTACATTGCACCTTCATTAACAATATCTGCTGTGGTCATTTTAGTAATGACATATAATGAGCCTCTGATTCTGTTAGTAAGTCTAACATGAGAATGGGAGTCTCGCGGGAGGAGTTCTAGCAGACAAAGAAAAAAACTATTTCATAATTTCAGACATGTCTGAGATTACCAGCTGTCAAACGCTGGAGATAAATGGCATCCAAAGTGACATTAGATCAAAGTCACAACACAAAGAAAATAAACAATTTGAGTTGCACTCAACAAAAAGATCAGATTTAGTATTTTCTAGAGTGGAGGGAGGTCCCCTAGTGACAAAAAGTATCAAGCAGCTATCCTTATCAAAGTGACCGCTTCACTATACGGATGCTAAAGATTTCTCACTGCATGATAAATTTTCTTCAGGAATCAGGATGCACACTGAGTAGACATTAATGCATGTGCTCTGGTATTCTCCTGGGAAGCCCAAGGAGTCATGTGACAATTGCTTTGTGCCAAATCCCAGAAGAAATTATTTAGTGAGTCTTCAAATGTTCCCACATGGCTGACAGGTCCTACTATAAACAAAGCCACTCAGTTCAGCAGTTAAGTCACATGAACCAAACAAGCCTCTTCTGCACTCTTTTGTACTTCTTGTCAAAGTTTCTGGCTTTCTGAGTATTTTGAACTTGAGACCCAGGCAGTAGGACCTTTGTTTTGGAGTGATGATGAAGTAACCTACCAAGATACAGACTGATAAAACATACTACCCTTGCAAAGTACTTCCACCACTTGATGCCAAAATTTCAAGAAACTACTTTCAATTTAAGTCTTAATAGAGAGTTTCAGAAAAATGGCTGAAAAAAAGAAGTCAGTATAAAGATTATGAGATTAGAACCTCCATTCTGGAGAGCTATCAGCATACCACACCTGGATCCATTAATGCCATTGCCATTGCTCTTGCTGTATTTTACTCAACAGCAAAGCCTTCTGAACGCAGCAAACACTTATGTACATGAGTACACTTACTGCCTCACTAAGACCATTAAAATGGATGGAGTTACTCAGGCAAGTAAATGTAGGATGAAGGCCAGATGTGTGTGGTTTCTATTACCAAAAGCTGTTGAGCTGAAGTGCAGCTGAAGTCCTGAAGTCCAGTTATGAATACCTGCATGCCTGTTTTACAAACAGATTTAGTATTGACACTGAATGAAGTATTTTTCCCAAGACTGTGTAGATACACTTGATGAACTTCAGCACAGAAGAAATATTGCTGGTTTTTACAACAGCTTACAGAGATTTCAGTATGGGCCTGTTCCTACAAAGCTGAATTCACACCAAGAGATATGGGCTCTACCTTGAGCAGTGCTGTATCTCAACAATATGCTATACATCTCAATCTTTGAAAAGCTTTTCATACTGCAAATTGAAAAGGTGACTGAATGGAGAATTATGTAAACTGTGGATTTTCTTTCACAGTCACAAGCAAACACACATTAGGCACTGAATTAATGCAATCTATAAATATCACTTCATTCTATCCCCCACTCACTATTATTCACAAAAATGCTTACAATGCATTGTAGCAACCATTAGGCCTAATAAAGACAAATTTTTGTGGAAAACATTTTCCCACTGGAAAACACCGGGAGAAATCAGGTCATCACAGTGTCTCAAGTTCTGCAATACCTTTTCCAAAAGTAACATCTCCAGGTATTTTGGAAGATGGACCATTACTCAGGGTTTAGCAGAAGCCAGAAAAAATGTCCCAAAAGCCCTTGACAAATTTAAATTTAAACCGTAGAATCACTTCAGTCTTGCAATCCAACTGACAAATTTATCAAGGTGTCTCAAATACCTCATCATTAATACCTTAGGAAAGCCATTCTGTACCCATGATTAATCTTTCTTTCAATAAATAAGCTTTTCATCATCTCAGCAGCTCTTCTTTGCATCTCATACTGGCAAATAACTTTCATCAACAATTATCAGACTCAAGCCCAGTACTGTAAGTGACAATGTACTTTTTGTACTGATACAATCTCATCCAATGCATACTAAATTCCCATTATGATCAGCATTGCTTCTGCTTCCAGTATCCTAATTTTTATTAAAAAAAACACTGTCTTGTTAGAAGCCAAGTGGATTACATTGTGTTTTGTGTTTTCAGTTTCATTTCATTCTAATCCTTCAGTTAAAATTACAGAATTTTGCCCAGTTCTCTGCAGGTCTTGCAATACTTACCAACTTCATCTCATCCACAAATTATGTCTGACTTAGATGGTGACCTCAGCCTAAGTCACTGATACATGAAACAGGATGTCCCTAGGCTGATCTCTCTCCATTTCCATTCTGAAAATAATTTGGAATTTACTGCAATCTTTTTTTCCACTGGCTTTAATGTGTTTTTCAATTCTCATGTTAATCTATTTCCATCCAAGTAATTTTAGAGCCTTATATCAAACATTACTTCATTTTAAGTAAATTAAATTAACTGCATTTTCTAAAAACTCAGCATCCCAAACCACTTGGGGTGAGGGGAAGAAAGAAAGGGCAACGAGGAAACATTCTATATGCTATCATACTTGTGTTTGAGCTTCCAAGACTGTTGTTCACCAACTGAAGTCATCTCTTGTTTAGTCTTGTGGTTAAAATCGAGGTCGGAAGTTGATCACAGCCTTTTTAAAAATACAATTGTTTAATTCAATTAAAGGTTCTTATTACTGCATTTATACTTATTTCAGTATTGTAGAATGGAGTTTATTTTGGACCTTTGATAAGTTCAACATTTTAAGATTTGCATTAGATGCTACTACTTTATATATTCCTGCCTGTCACAATGTTTCCGTATCTCAAATCTTCTCATTTTTGCCCATTGTTCCCTAAATAATCCTATCAAGTCTTTTTCCATTTCTTCTTGTAGTGGGTTGACCTTGGCGTGACACTGGTGCCCACCAAGCCACTGTATCACTCCCCTTTCCAGTGGGACAGGGGAGAGAAAACAAGATGGAAAACAACTAGTGAGTTGAGATAAGGAAAAAAAAAATAATACCTTCTCTGCCTCTACTAAAAATTCTGTTTATTTGGGGAACTTATTACAATGATCAGCCCTTCTCCTCTTATTACTTGTCAGAATTACAAAAAATCCTGACTATATTAATAAAGTGTTAAATCTAAATAATCCCATTTTACAGATGGGCTAATTGAGGCAAAGGAAAGTTTACAATTGCATCAACTGCTTAGCTGGAGGTCTCCAAACTTCTACAGATTAGTTTGTTGGGCTCTGACTTGTGAAATAGCTCTGAGTAGAATTAATTTCCATATACCCTTCTTTAGATGTTGTAGTCATACTGCTGTCAAAGAGACCCTGAAGCTCTTCAAAGAAGGGGAGTGCAGTCAGTACCTCTTTCTTTACAGCACATACCTGCTAAAACCCAGACCAGATAATCTTTTCAAATTATCTGAGAATGCCCCAACATGCAGGCTATCACTCAGATTTAGCACTGTACTAAACTGGAGCAACCTCCTCCCAGCTATGGGAACACCAGATTGAATATAGACACTGAAAATGGAGAGGCAAATCAAACAGGAAGGAAAGCACAAAATCAGTAGATGGCATTTTAAGGCAAACAGATCTCTGTAGTTCTCTGCAGATACCAGGCAATAACTTACGCAATCTCCCAAGTTCTCCGAAAGGGCACATCACGTAAATTTAAATTACTTAATAAATGTGTCATATTTATTAAGCATAGATTCTTAGGATGGCAGGATCTACTTGCCATTTTCAGAATGCTGTCAACTCGTATTTTTTTTGCTTCCCTTTTATAGCTAGACTTAAAATTCTGCTATCATTTTGTCAACTAGGTTAACTTTCTCCTGTGCTGTCACATTTGCTCCAGTCTGCATTAAAAAAAAGTTATGTTTTTTTTCCCATCATCCCAGTGATTTGCTCCTTTCCACCTCCCCTATCCCCCTGTAATCTTCAGCCTTAAGATCCAGCATTTTTTCTCATCACTTTCATGCTTCTAAAGAAATGAGACAACTCTAACCTCATTCCAGTCACTGTCCTACTCCCATTTCATGTGAGATTTTAAGTATTTCTTCTGTTTTCTTCTGCAATCACTTCTGTGCCCCCTCTCATTCTGTTGAGAATGCAATTTCTTTTTCTTCCCTGGCATATGTCTTCCCTCTTTCAGGTTGGTTTTCAATGCTCTTATAAATAAGTTTCCTATTCTGAGATCATTTAGGGCATTACAACAGTGTCTATAATCGGACTGTTCCAATACTCTTGTAAGCCAAGGAGAGCTCTGCTGGCAGCATTAATACTCTTTTCTTGATTGATAGTGAAATATCTAATAGAAATTTATGTTTTGTCCAGTTCTCTTGTTACTACAGCTGTGCATTGAAAGGTTATGATGCAGTAAGAAAGGAGTATTACTCCTTTTCCCAACAAACTTGGTTAAAATTCCAATGTTTAAAAATAGGTACTGAGGTGACTGTGAAAAACAGTTGCTGTCAGTACCAGGATGCATTGGTGGTTTAGAAACTTGGCACCAAAGTCTAGGTTTTCCTAGTCAGATATCCTGGCTCAGGCTCTAATTCCATAAACCGCATGGCAAAGGATATTGTAAAAGTACGCAAGAATTACACTTTATAAGCATGGGCACTTTCCAGTCTCAATCAAAACATTAGCACAAAGACTTTACAATAATAGAAACTACATTTGATCTTTTGTAGATTTAACTTCCTCTGAATTTGTGTTCTCATTCTTTTTGTACTGGGCTCCTATTTTACAGTTGACATGAAAAAGAAGAAAACCACAGATCATTCATTTGGAATACCACGCAATTAAATGCTAACTTTTGGCCCTATGCTAGTACATTTAAAACCTCACATTATGAACATTTGTCAGCAGTATCTATATATTTATATATGACATTTTCCCAATACTTATAATCAAGGTAATAATTGGTTTTTTCAAGGTATTCCTATAGATCACCATTGAATTTCCATGCATTATATTATATATGCACTGATGTATCTGCACACAAACCACCTCCACCCCCTAATTCTGCTTTAGGCAGGAAGCTTCTCTGCTGTTAGTTTCTTGTAGGTCAGTATTATAGAGTCTCAAATATTACTGGTACAATCACATTCTGGAATGTGATCATACTTACGTTTGTGCTTCTGAAACTTCACTTACAAAGGACACTATTAAATATTCCACCTGAAATTACTTTAAAAATTTGAGAACACTGGTCCAGTATTAGTAAATCCAATTCACTTGAAAAAATCTTCACTGTTTCATAAAGGATGACCTTTTCTGCAACACACTTTTTAAAGACTTCTGTAGGAATCCTGAACTATATTATGGAACTTTCCTTGGAGAGAAGTAAAAATACAAAGAATTGCAAAACCAAAGCTTTTTACGTAACAAACACAGATTGACTAAAATTCTAGCTTACATAAATAGCAAGACCTGATAAAAATCTGACAGATGCCTCTTTCTCTATTCTTAAGCAAGATCTAGAAGATAGAGAACTTACAATCCAAAGGACAATGACCAACAAGTATGTAGGTGGCAATCACACTAAAAATGAGAGTTGTTAACTGCAGCATGGAACAAAATCAGCACTCTATTTAGTACTGTAGTTGTCTGTGTGGGGAAGCAGCTGAAAGAAGCTATGTGTTGATACTTTATCACTCGGAACGGCTGTAAAATGAATCAGTCAACACTTAAAAGCTCACACAACATTTAACAATGGGGCCATAAATTTCAGAGCTTGTCACAAATTCCAATTTGGAATAGTTACAGCCTATGTATCTACATTCTCCTGACATTTTCAAATATGTACACTTTTTTAACTGTTCTGCAACACTGTACTTTTGAGCTATCTGCTGTGTTTAAAGCTGTCCCAGAGGCTATACTTAATGGAAAAGAAATGCTTTGCTACAATTTACTTTAGCCATTGGTTTAGATGATAAATATTCAGTCTGTTACATCAAAAATTAGCAGCTTAAAGATGGGGTTTAAAGCATGGTTTTATGAGCTGCTACAAAACTTCTCAATTAAGAAAGAAATGATTACAGCAAAATAATTTAATGCAAAATAAATTCAAAAGGCTATGTCAGGTATTGTGGTCTGAAGGCTGGTATTAGGATATGTTCCATTTTACATGAAATTTATATAGTAAATCTTCTAAATGCTGATTTATTTTCAGAAAGAATGTCTTGCTAGCTTCTCTAAGAAATTCTTAAAGTTTTGTATTAGCATTTTCATCTCCATTCCCCTCAGGAACACTAACTTTAATTTCTTTCTAGGCAGAAGAAAGTTAACCGATGTGTAAATGATCATTCAAGCAAATTGCTTATGACTTTTGTATTGCTTATCACTTTTTTACTGATGATTCCCTGGAGCAACCAAGAGGTACAACATAATCAGGGCCAACAGAAAATATTTTACACACTTTAAGAAATACTTAAATTTTCATTTTCAAGCAGAGTTAGGTATTCCATTTCAGATCATTCGATCACAAAAAACCCCAACAACTTTAATTTAAAAGCCTCAAATCAATACAACATTATATCATAGCTTACTTATTTTTGCATGTAAAACTAAAGCCCCAAAGTTCTTTTTATCATTTTATAAGTAGAAATAGGAAAACTGAAATTCTTCCTACAATTTCTGGGGACTAAAGCTGGTTTTAAAAAATAGCAGTATGATCCTGAAAGAAACTTCTGACTATTTTATAGCAACGCTGAATATACTTTATAGCAATTCGACAGTGTAAACCAACAATTACATATGTAGAAGACCTTGCAGTAATTCAGTTTGATACTGAAGTGAGAGATTTATCTTGCATGACACACTGTACAAAATACAGATTTACTACTCAGGTCTGTACAGCATTACTGTCAAAAAAGTTTCAGATGGTTTTATTCTAAATTTCCCCAAATGATTAAAATCTAACCTAAGTCATTGTCCAGATTAGTATGCTATACCGTATCAGAAAGCAACACAAAAAAATCACATTTTCTCTTTTAAATCTCAGTCAACTAAAGTGCTTAAAGCATACATTTTTAAGTTTCATATTACCCATTTCAAATCTGCTGTCAAAGACACTACACATTTCAAAGGATACAACCAGCTAAACTTTAATGCCTGCTTATGTTTGATTTTCTTTTCCTCATCTTTTTGCTTTGAATATAAGACTCATTTTAGTCACTCCAAAGCAGTGCAGCTATAAATAACATGAATTTGAACCGGCAGCTTGGAAAGACAGAGAGATCAGATAAAATGTCATTACAATTATTACATATATCAGACATGCTTTATGGTGTACTCAATTATGATGCTATGCCAGTTAAAAGACTATATATTCTTTCTTTTAAACAACATGGGGGATTTTTAATAATCAAGAGCTCTATAACTGCAGTGGGAGACCTTATAAAGACTCAAAATTCAGTTTCCAAGATATTTTAATTAAATTCCAAGTCCAAAAAGTCTTCACAACAAAGCAGACAGGAAAAATATTAGTTGGAAATACAAAGCTCTATGACACTAATACCAGAGACAAACCCATAGCGTTTTAATGGCTGAAGAACAAGCTTTTTTCCAGTCTCTTAGAAAGATATAACAGTTTTGTTCTCTCAGTAAGTCTTCCTGAAAGTTCAAATTATTTAGAATCTCTGCCTCCAGTTTTGGAATCATTGTTGATAAATATTAGTATTTACTCTTAATTACCCATACATATACAAAATTGTAAGTGTTCACACAGAAGGAGCAAGAATCAATAATCAAGAATACATGTCCATACACCTGTGGGGGATTAGATTGGAACACCATCAAAATTACTCCCTCTGAAGTATCAAGAGATGTTTTTTCCAGCACATTTTCAAATAAAATACAAAGGTCCTCAAGACTCCCTCAACTTAGACTTTTGTCTCAGATAACACAAATACCGAAATAATTTATGTATAGAAAAGTCCTCCTCAGTGTGGACCTGTCAGCCTTCTCACACACTCTCATTTCAGGAGGAAAGCACTAATCTTAGTTACCATATTAAAGCTATTATACCTATTAAATAATTGTTTGCAATAATAAAACAAGAGTAAGAATTTTAACAGAACATCCTAATTCTCAAGTGTTTTACAGTCAGCATTTCCAATTCTGATAAACCAAATACTGCAGGATGAATTCTATCTCTTGAGTGGTGCTCACAGTACTTTCCTCAATATTTTGCATACAACAAGCCACTCCATTCATGTTTCAAGCTCCACTGTCTGTAGAATGAAAACAGAGATTCCTACTGTACCATTAATTGCTAATCTGACACTGAAACAGTGGTTTCATTGTCATGAGTGATGCGACTGAAAATTTCTGTGTAACTCCACTTCCCAAACAGGTACAGTAAAAAACTGTTAGTTCTTTAGGCGAAAGACATGAATCTGTTGGATTAAAGCTTCATTCTCTGCCTGTAATCAGTAACTTGAGGGCTTTCTGTAGATTCTGCACAGCAGTGCTCACATCTTCATACTGCAATGCACTGCCAGCATATTTGCAATATTTTTGAGCTCTGGCAAAGTCCTCTGGAGTCAAGCGGACTTCTCCTGCAAAAACATAAGTATTACAAAGTTACTACAAAGGAAATCTGACTTAAGCGTCCTTTCTTACGATTTTTATGTTTTACTTATGTTTGTGGCAATATTATGAAAACCAGGCTAATATTTGTGGTAGTATTAAAAAGACCAAGCTACAGTATTTCTTCTGTTCATTTCCCTTTCCATTCATACAAAGCTTAACTTTGCTATTGAAAAAATGTGAGGACCTTTCTAAACACTGGTATTTCCATGACCCAGTGCCTTTCAAAAGTAAGCCAATACCTTTGAGAAAGATCTGCTCTTCATCTAAGGCACGAAAAGGAGAGCTTTTACATGACATTAAGTTAGCTGTAATCATGTTACAACCTGCAAGAAACAAGGACGGTGCTTTTTGTGTTTACAGCATAATTACTCTGCTTTCTTCAGGAATCATACATAGTTAGAAACTGTTCCTTCTCAACTGGAATAACATTTCAGAATGCAGAAGCATTTCTCACTGGCATGTTTTCACACATTTTATGTTTCTGTTTTTCCAAATAATTTTTATGTTTCCAATTTTATGTATGATGACTGAGAACAAGATTGATGTCACAAAATGTGCCCATTTTTGTAACACTGGAGAATGCTAGCAAAAAATATTCCCATAATGCAGTATCAACCAACTGTTACTTATAATCAGAGTATTTTCTTGATGTAAGTTAGAACTTTAGGGATTCTGTAGCGCTCAAACACATGCATTCAGTCTTGGAAAAGGCACAGTAAGGACTTATGCCCTAACTGGCAGAAGATTTTATATGTGAATAGTATCACTGATGTAGGTGTAAAATAAAGCAAAGCTGTGTTACTGTGCCTCATTCCACCCACAAATTCACTGGGAGTTTTAAGGCTAATCCCATGCCACTCCAATAGTCTCTGGACAAATTATAAAACCTTTACCCAGGTTCTTTCAAAACAACTTAACTTGTAAATGATAGATTTTTATGGGCAGATAAATAATTTTATAAAACACTAAAGATTATGTATATATTTAATAATTTCCCACACAGTATGGTATAAGCAATGAATAATTTCAGATTAAGAAAAAATGTGCTTTTAAATGCACTGTACATTTTACATAAAATTTAGTTAAACAAAGATTTAACTAAGTACATTTTACTTTTAAGCAACTACATGAATATACTTTAAGCCATTTTTATGGCACAATTTCATTTAGCTGGATCCTTTCTTTCAAAATAGAACTGTTAGCAATACTGTGAGAATGTTTACTAAAGAATCTCTATTCTTATCAAAAAATGTCTATTATATTTGCTTTTCCTTCCCCCATCTTACTATTTAAGAACAGTTTTTGAACAAACGAAAAAAAACCCTGGGAATACTGAAAGCTAGACTGGTCTGCTGGTTTTCAAAACAACCCTACCCAAAGAAAAAGCAGAAAGGTAAGCACTCTGAAGATTAATTTTATCAATTTTTAAAATATACTCTAGAGCCCTACTTGTTTTCCTTTCGATAAATAAATATAACTATTGAGGGACATAAAAACTTGGTAGGCTCATTTATCACTGCAATGCATATTAATTTTGTGCTTAATAAGTAAAGCCATATTAAATCTCTTAAAATACATATGCATGTGAGTAAATACACATGAGGGACACATAAACACAGGCACACACCTCAGGTATTTTGTGACCTCAATAAAGTCACAGACTAAAAGCAGCTGGGGTCAATCTGTAACCACGTTACTGAATATCTTGAAGAAATTAAAAAGACCAAGTTCCCCTCAAAGTAGCTTTATGCTATGATGCCAAAAGAAACTACAAAATCATTCTTTAAAAACTGGCCAAGGCATCAGTCCAGCATTCAACTAATTTATTGGAAGCAAGCCTAAATTCACCAGTCTAATCTTATTTTTACAGTATGAGCTCTATTAATGTTTTGCTGGCATAAAGCCTTATTTATTATGAAATCTACCTCAGATTTCATGCTATTATGACATAACTTGAGGGAAAGAAATTATTGATTTTAAATTTATACACCAAAGTTTATACAGTAAGAGGGTTGATCTTTTGATGTGCTCAGCAGCCTGAGCTCCTATTGAAGTCAACACTTCACAATGGAAAAGCAAAATAGAAACAACCCAGCTCTGTGTTTTACCAATAATGTAAAACTTAACTGTAATGACTGTACTTACATCAAAGGCATAACTACAAAAGTTGGTAACAGACTTCAATTTACATATTCTAAGGGTTAAGCAGTTTTGGAGGAAAGGCCCTGGGGCTCCTGGTGGACACCGGTGGGCCCATGAGCCAACAATCCGCCCTTGAGGCTGAAAGTGACAATGGCATCCTCTGCTGCATTAGGAAGAGCACTGCCAGCAGGGGGATGGAAGTGATCCTATCCCTTTCAAACACATCTGGAGTGCTGTGTCCAGTTCTGGGCTCCTCAGCACAAGAGAGACGGACTGACATCCTGGAGTCAGTCCAGTCAAGGGCCACAAAGGTGACTAAAAGAATGGAGCCCCTCTCATATGAGAAGCAGCCAAGAAAGCTGGGACTGTTCAGCGTAGAGAAGAGAGAACTCAGGGGCTCTTAGATCAAGTATATAAACATCTGAAGGGAGAGTACTAAAAGGACAGAGACAGGCTTTTTTTCAGGGATGCGAGTACAAGACCAGAGGCTGAGACACAGGAGGCTCCTGTCTGAACATCAGGAAACAGTTTTTACTCCGAGGGTGACCAAGCTCTGGGACAGGTTGGCCAGAGAGGTTGTGCTGTCTCTGTCCCTGGAGAGATTTAGAACTTATTTTCTGAATTAGCAGTGACATTTTTTCTCAAACTTCTTCAGTGCGGGAAATTAAACCACAGGGAGAGTGCATGGGCAGGGGGAGATACAAAGGACATGGTCCTGAGTGACTGGTTTTACATGACCCTTCCTTGGCCAGAGGGGTTGGACCAGACCACCACCTGAAGTCCTTTCCAATCTCAAGTATCCAGTGATTTTTGGCTCTAAAAAAGCCCAACAACACTGATATATGAAAGGTATACTGTATTTATTCTGAAACAAACCTGCTTCCTGTGTTAATCTGAAATCAATAGGACTGTAATTGTATTACTGAAACATGACAGGAATATGGAATCTGTAACAAGCAGCATGATTCTTTTAACTTAAGAGGAACACAAAGTGAAAACAAAGTGAAAACAATTTGACTAGACCTGCTGAAATAATTTTGGGGAAAAAACCCCAGTCTTAGAATGAAAGTAATGTGCATTTTACATAAATATATCTGTTTCTCCCTGGAATCCTTTTCCACCCATCAGATGTTTTTCCTTTTTACGATGCTCAAATATAAGAACACTTAAGATTTAAGAACATTTCAATCACACAAATTGGTGCATAAAAACAGTGATGGCAAAGGTAACAAATGGTTTTTGAAACAAGATACTCGTTTTTCCCATTAAATCACTCGAAATACAAGTACTCAAGGATTTCTTTTTAAGACCATTAAAACATATTCAATGTCAAATTATGATTTCTACTTTGTTTGCAGAATATCAAACATTATACATACAACTACAATGGACAAACGCTTTCTTTATACTATGCCACCTGTGGAAGGGACCATATGGCAACATAAGAAGATCTTATTAAAACTGTGTAGCACAACTATGAATACCTTTAGTGTTAGCAAAATCTAGGGGTAATAAATTTTTTAAGAAAACTACACCAGAGAAGTGCACACACACATACACTAAGTTGCTGCATAACTCTACATTCTGCTGTCAGACACACTGACCATGCTTAAATACAAAAGCTTTGACACTTTCAAAAGTCAATGTTAAACTCTGAAACCTCTTTCCACAAGACAGGACAACTATTGAAAGATTTATGTTAACTAAAAATCAAAGAACACTATTCCTTTAACTTAATCTTCCTTTGATAAAATATTCTACTCCCATCCACCAAAAGTTTTTCTCCCATAACAGCATTAATCAAATGACTTCTCCCATGTTATGGGAAGCAAAGAAAATACATAATTTATCTTTTAAATATACATTTCATCTTACTACAAGAAAGAGTCTTGCGGGAAAATGTGGAATATCCTGTTTGGCTATGCCTATACTACCACATTCAACACTGACAAGGAAGGCGTCTCAGCACTCAAACATGACTGTCTGCAGCGCCAAACTGCTGGAACAGATTCCAGTATGGTTTTGGCCCATGCAAACTAGCACTTTCCCAAACAATTCCTGGGCATAACTTGTGGTCAGAGTAAGCTACAGACCATTCAATATGAGCAGTCTTAACAAGCTACCTTGTTTAGGTTTAAAAGTTTAATAATATGGATGGGAGAGGTTCTGTGCCAGCTGTTCTCCGTGCCAAATATTTGCAAGCCTGTATAATTTGCTGGCATAGACACAGACATGGTGTCTAAATCATGGAACAAATGTACCTTGCACTGTGCTGGCTCTGCAGATCTGCTGGATGGAGAGCAACACCGATCCCTCCTTCCCGTCCAAAGGAAACCTCAGTTCCACAGGAATGGTACACATCTCAATAGGCAGCAAGAATCTAGCCCAGATATGTATATTGCAGCTCAGGAACTGGGGAGGGCTCCTGGGTCCCACAGTTTTGTAAATCCAGTGACACACGCTGGCATTTCTCAATCTACTTATGGTTAGAGAACAAGGCCACTGCTGGCAGAGAAGGGACTCATCAGCACGAGAAGAATGCACAACAGGACAGTGACAGGCAAGGAAGGACAAACATTTTCCATTGCTCTCAAGCTTCTTTATTCCACAAATGCAAAAAAACCTGTCACTGTACCTCCGCTGACACATTCCCTGTGCCCTCTGAGACTTCTGCATAACTGACAGTGTGTTTTCTAAGTTTTCAAACCAAGAAGCTGTATAACCTTTTTCAGCTCTTTGGGTGCACTTCTGCAGCACTGCCTCATAAGAATGTAACACTTTGAGCTGTTGCAAGACCCAAACTTGTAGTGACACAACAGACGTGCAGAGGAAGAATGCAGGCATGCAAATACTCAGGTTAAATCAAGTTAAGAGATTTATCATGGTGCTTAGCAAGGGTCTTAATCTCTTAATTACATAATATTACTTATTATGCAGTCTCATAAACACAATTCCTTCTTATTTATGTACTTATTAAACCAAGTTATCTCAGGTAGATGGTAAGAGGTAGCAATGCACTATTGCTATTCAGATATTGAATAATGGAATGCCTTAAATTTAATAAAAAATTTAAGTTTCAATCAAAATTATGACATTTTTGCATCCAGAAACATTCAAACCTAGAAAAAATGATGACTAAAATTTTCAGAGTAGTTACCAAAAAACCTGGTACAATGACTGTCTAGAAGATCATGATGAGCTAGTTAAACATGAAAGCTTTGCTTCAAAACACCACAAAATTTGCCTTCCAACTAGCAGTTACTATGGCAAGGCTTAAGCAAAGCTTTGAGCCATTTCAGCTAAGGAGCTACCAAAACCCCCACAGCAGTCCCCAAAACTCAAAAACTATCACCAAGTTTAAATGCTTCAGCTACAGGTCTGAGGTGTTGTTTTCAATAAAATGAGTTACTGCCACATGAGACATTAGTGCCAGCTTAGCTGGCCAGAGTATGGTGATAATAATTTAGCTAATAATCAGTTGTGGGTTCAACCCCTGTCTGAGCCATTCCCTTCTGAGCTGGACTCAACCCTTCTGGGTCCCTTCCAGCTTGGACTATCCTGGGATTCTGTGATTACACTAATATGCCAGAAAAACTATAGTACACATAGTACCTTTTGCTCTTCAAGAGAATATTAAAAGTTAATATGTCTCTATCAATGGCAAATTTTGATATTTTTAAGACATCTATAAAAATGGCTCTCTAATATACTTAAATGGAAATATCCTTAAGCATTTTTAGCCAGCAGACTAAAACCAAGTTAAACGTTGAATTCCTACTATAGCATTTGATTGAAGCAAAAATGCTTTTTCAGTAAAGCTGTTTTAACACAGACACACTCTTCAAAAACATAATAAAGTAACTAAATATTTGCAAGTTAAAAAATACAAGAACATACCTATCTAAACTTTGTAGTCATAACAGACAATGTTTTACTGTGGTTAGTACTAGAACTTAACATAGCAATTATATATAATATTGTATACTGATATAAACTACAATCTTCCCCTGATGAGGATAAACTGCAGGGGAGAATATGAATAGATTTTGTACCAGGACTTCTAGACCCCCTCCTCACTCAACATCCATGTTATATTGCCATCAAAAATCTGGTTATTACAAACGGACGTAATTTATGGGGGTTTTTACCACTATTTTCTCTATTCCATGGACAGAAAAATTCTTAGAAAACAGGTAACTCTTTGTCCAAATGTACATGAGTGTTCAAATTAGAACCTAGGACGATTCCAACTTTATTGTCAGTTACTACTCCTCCACAGGCCATGGTTTCCCTAAGGTTAGCCCTTATGTGTACACTTCAGAGCATGGAATATGCAAGCAGACATAAAATATATATGATACACATTATCAGTGAATTCAACATCAAAGCACACAAAATTATTCTGCACAAGAACACAACTTGAATGTTTTATGAATTATTTCATGAAATTAGTAAGTAATTTACATGCTGACCCTGTAGAATAAATTTTAAGTAAAGGGAATGTGTATTAATTACAAAAAAGATAATTTAGCAAGACTATCAGGAATATAGGCTTTGCAAAGTATATCAGAACCTCACCTGAGAAGCAACAATATAAATAATAAAAAGCCTTACACAATGCTAGCTCACTGGTTCAAAGCAGTCAGACAGACAACACTGTATTGTAACCGCTTTCAGAAACTACTAAAATCTTAGCAACGCAATGCTGAGATATTTTTAAACATTCTTTTTGAACATTCTGGAATAGCATTCAGATAATAGTGACAGTATTTCTCAAACTTCTGCCTTCAGTGCAGGAGAGACAGAGGACACAGTATATCCATGTACAACAACGCATATGCCACAAGCTTACCTGCAGGCTGAGCACTGTAAAGGGAAGGATCAACTAGAGGAATATTCTGAGGAGCAGGCTGAATGGTGTTACTTGTCACTCCTGCAAATCAATGCAAAAAAATGGACTTGGATTATTTTTATTTATTGGCTTTAAAGGTAAGCAAAACCCAGGGCAGATACACCTTACGATTTTCAAGTTAAGCAGCTGATAGTGTACTAATTCTGAAACTGTATAACAAATAATTTTAATGCTTTCACTTCAAATATTAATGTTTTATAAAATAAAACAGAAGAATGTACAGATTGTCATCCATTTTACTAGTACAGGCTTTCACAGAAATTTAATTTCAGGCATTAAAAAAAAAAGATAATACTAGTCCAAGAGACACTGGTTACCCTAAAGTATTGAGGAAAACCTGCTAAAGAAACGTGTGAGTAAACTTTTGTATTTGAAACTTAAATTCTACATTCTAATACCAGAGGCAATCTATATTATTATGCTTTTAAAGCCCAGTGCCAGTCACCTCATACTTGCAACCTATCTTCTTCCTAATTCCTTTGAAAACAATTAGTGAGAATAAAAAAGCCAGCTAAATTTAAAAGGGAAATAAGGGTGCTAAAAGAAGAAACAGCACTTCATGCTGTGAAGCATTCTTGTACCTGCCTTCCCGTTTTAGGTACAATCATTTGCTTTGATCCAAAACTGTATTTTTGCAATACGTTCAGAACATACCCAGACTAGCATTAAGTTATTTCTACAACATCTGCTGTCTAGGAAGAGGGTATAATCAGTTTCCTAAATTGCATCACTCCATTGAAAGACTGGTGTGGTGAAAACTATGTAATGCACAGAATTCATGTATTCCAACAACATACGTACTGCATATTTTTCAGATCTGGTAAAAAAAAAACAACATACTCTCGCTCCCAGCCCCCAAAAAACCCCTACCTGTCTGAAGGATTTCCCTTTGATAAAGTCGAAAAAAAGAGCATCCTGAACTCTTCAAAGGGTGAAGCATTTTTTTAAATGAGAAAGTAAAAGAAAAGGAGGGACTGTGTGACAAAAGTATCTCATACATTTGATAATATAAAAACGTATCTGAACAACAAATCATCATCAGGATTGAAATAAAGAGATTTTAATTTTTTAGTCTTATAAATCATTAATAATTCTTCTCTGTGATTATTATATAAAGGTCCCATAAGGTAAAAAAGTTGTATTCACCAATCACTTAATATTTTTTTTAAATAAAAATAGTGTCTGGGAAGGAACATGGAATTTTTAAGAATTTGGTTTTGGTCCAAAAATTACACGTAATAATAAGAAGGATGTAGGAGCCAATACGTTTAGTCGTAGCGACAAAATTCCCATTAATAATATTGTCTGATGTCAATCACACTAAAGCACTGAGAAAAGGGGCACAAGCCAAACCAAACCAATATGAATGGTACAACAGGCATGCTTGCTAAAGGGTTGAAACAATTTCAACGCTGTGCTGGATAAGCTCCCACATGAAGAACAGCAGCCTACCTGCACAGGGAAAGCTACATATGAAATGAAGTAATACAACTCCATCTATAAACTGAAAGATTCAAACTGTGCTTTACAGTACAGATGTTGCAATGCAACACCATTTCAATGACTTATGAGAAAATAAATAAATTCTGTCTGCAGGAACAGTTACTTTCTTAGTCCATACGCGTCTTCTGTAAAAAGTGCTCTAAACTACAATTTACGAATTTTAAGAAAACATTAAAAATATTTCCATTTTTCCAGTGGAATTTTTACAGTTTTAGCTTATGAAGATGCTTTTGCCACACAATACTGTGTTATTCTACTTTATATGTGATGGACTAGAATTTGGGCAAAAATTCGTCTCCCAGTAAAGGCATGGATTTCTCAGGTGTGATTTGGACATACCTGTGTTATGAGGTACCTCAGCTGGAGTGTTGGCTGGTGCATGGGCGCCTGGTGGTATATGTATGCCAGTGTAATTACTAGTTGGTATGTTGTTAGCTTCATATGTAGATGATGATGATGATTGAGTTGTTCCACTAGGGACAGATGACCCCGCTTCTTCCCTTTCAGCATCTGCCAAAATGACACAAAATAGGAATTACTGTAACTATTATGTATAAACACTGGAAAACTTTGGTTTTCCTTAAAACCTCCTTTCAAATCTTTATTGCTAAAAAAATTGCCACCATACAGTGTGACCCAAACCACACAGGGTTGATTTGAAAAGGTAAAAAGCAACATACCATACAATAAAGATCTAGAAACTGACGTACTTTCAAAGATCTCTTCTGTTCAACTTGAAGAATCATTTCCTTACTTGTCTGAATACAAGCTATTTGTCTCAGTAGAACAGTTTGTTATACCTTCATGTTTTGCATCCACAGAAGTTGAAAAAGTTATTACAAATAGGCAGTAATCTACATTTTAACATATACATGAACCAGAATATAGAAAACTGTATTTGCCTAACAAACTCCTCAGAAAAGGCTAGACAGTGCCAATTCTTTTACTCCAAATCAAACCACAAACAAATAGGAACCAAGAGGAGCTTTGGGAAAGTAATACCAAACAAGAAACTAAATGCAGCTTAGCCAAGTCATAACTGCATCTAGAAGAGCTAGAATATATAAGGAGCTATAAGAATAATGAGGTTCAAAATATCCCATAGCATGTACAAAGAACATACATTTTTTTCAATCTACTCATGTTCTTAAGGTTCTGGCCTACTTTATTTAATATTGCTTTAAAGGCTAAGGATCCAGTCAATTCAGAATACATGGTTGATTCCTACTCTTTCATTTGAATTCAGTTCAGTTTAAAACAACTAATTTTCATTTACTGTGTATGTGTTCACCTGTATCAATAATGTCAGATGGAACAAGCAGAGTTTTGGGAATTGCTTATTTAACAGCCAGTGCTTGAAAGGGAACAAAAAAAAATATGGGAGGACAAAACTTGTATGTGTGTAGAGCTAGCAAAAGGTATTTTTTAAGAAATCCACATTGATCTTCAACTACTCAAGACTACGTGTTATGCAAACACTTCAACTGCTTAATAATTAAACGGTCTACTATTGAAAATATTACTCTTATAAGTATCAAAATTGTTTCCCATGCAAGTCCTTCTTCCTCCCAGAAAAAAAATTCACATACTACCTTTATGAAAAATGCCTAAATACCTTCTAATTTACAATATGATTTACTTAAAAAAAAAAAAAAAGGCTATAGCGCAGATTAAAATCAAGTATTGCTATTAGAGCATTTTTAGTGACTTTAATAAATACACTCTAGTTTTATGGTACAATTTCTTAGTAAATGAAGACCTGTCAGGTATTCACTTAGACAAATGTAAATGAATACCTGATAGGTTTCTGGAAGACAAAGAATATCTTAAGGTGCTAGACTTTTTTTTTTTTTCTGAATTTTTTGTTGTAACTCATGCTGCAATATCGTGTGGCTAACATGCATGGAAATAAATTTAAATGTCTGAAAACTGCCAAAAAGAAGGTGAGATACCAGAGGAAACATTGCCTATGCTATCTTTTAAATAATAATGTAATGATAGGAAACCATTGTTTGAATGCTGTATTTTTCACTGGTTTTGGTGTTAACTGAAAAAAAAAAATTATAAAAGTTTCAGAAAAAAAAATTAACGAAAACAGAGGTTTACTCTACATAAAATGAATGAAGTAATTACACAACAACACTCATCACGCTGTCTGACGGAGAGGCTGCCTAATACTACTTGTAACACTGTTACCAATTATTTACAGCTTAGTCAATTTGCTCCCCTTTTCTCTCCAAGCCCTTCCCAATTTCAGCTTCCAAGTTCCTCACTGCATAGTTCAGGGTCTCTACTCACTCCTGTAACAGTGCAATGCTGTGGGCAACACTGGCCATGGAAGACATGAACTCAAAGGGTTAAAGTCTGGCAATGTCAAAAACAACGAAAAGAAGTGTTAGAAGTGCTGACCACCCATAATAACAGTGCCTGCCAGAGGCAAATTCACAAACGGGCCACCTACTTTTTAATCAGGTACATGTATCAAAAGATTAAGCTCAACTGTTTGATTTGCTCATTGTGCAATTGGTCACTGTTAAAATTGTATCAAACATAAAAGTAGTTTTGTTTAAATCAACTCTCCTTAGGTCTTTAAAGTGCCCAAATATCATAAAAGCATTGTAACTATTCTTTCTGCAAAGCAAATATTTAAAATATTCTTTATCAAGGACTAAAGTATTAGAAACATTTTAAGATAGCTACTCTCAGTATTTGTGAATAGTTTTTAACAGTAGTGCCAGATAAAAGGATTGCAGGCTGCTATAAAAGAACATTTAAGTCAACAGAGGTTTTAAATTCTACGGTTAGAGTGTCCATAACATAATTGAAAAAAAAGAAAAAAAAACTTTACCAGGGAATGGGAAAGAATGCTAAAAAATTAGAAAATTATTTCCTCATGTAGCAGTAATAACCTAGAATTCAAAGTTCCTTACAGTTTGCTTACAGACGCTGAAACTAGGCTGTGAAACAATGACACAATTGTTTTATATTTAATTTTGGCTCCAGCTGAAATTGTTTTACATTTCATTTCAGCTCTTGTCTTGGAACCTCATCAGCTTTTGTGCTTGAATCCCAGCATAATGAATTCACATGCTCTTTAAATTTTCTGCACAGCTACAGTATACTCAGACCACCTGGTTTGTGTTTTATTAAATTATGTATTTATTGAAGGTAAGATTGTGAAATAATCACCCCAGCCCCATAACCAACCATCCAAAGATACTTTCATATAAACAGAGGATTCTCAAGACTTAATGGCATTCCCTTTTCTAGTGTAAGCAAGCACCAATCATGACTTAATTTCAGCAGCTCAGTGCACCAAATATAAAATTACCAATTTTTTTTTAAAGAGTCCAGACTCCTCCAGTTCTCTGGACTCCTATTTTGAATGAGTTCAGATAATTATAATCTATCAATTTAATTTTTTTTCTTTATCTCATTCTGCTGTGTTGTTTCTCTTTTGCTTGAGATGTTGCTAAAAGATTCACAATGTAAGGTTCTATTTGAACACTGCTTTTAAAAAACAACCCAAATGTATTTTTTTTCTACAACAATGAGAAATTAACTCAAAAATCCACCAACTTTTCCCACACTGTTCTTTTCACTCTTTGGAACTAGTAAGGTTTTCTGAAATTCTGTGATAGAAATGCAGCCTATATATTAAATATTGCAGTGAAGGTGATTACATTTAATGTATTTACTGTGGCTATAGTGTGGCTGTTTAGGAACTTTTTTTCACATTCCCATTTCTTTTCCATTAGTGTAAAATCTTGTTGGATGACCTACGGCTAATGCTAAGTAACCTTTATGTGTACTCCGGGACTTGTATTCCAACTGCATTAATAAATTAGGCACGTCATTTTAAGGTTTCCATGGTGGCATCCTGACAAAAGCATCCATAAATCCAACAGCAGAACTGCATAAAGCATGCCTATGTTACTTTAAAAACATCTCCAAGAGTTACAGTATGGTTTTCAAGAATCACAAAAAAAATATAACACTTCGGAAAAAAATGGTAATTTTTCAAGCTACAGAGACCTAGTTTCACTCTGTTTAAACAGACTTTTTCCACATGCTAGGGGAGGAAGAAAATGAGCAAGCAGAAAGGAATGGGGAAGGTCCAGTCATACATTCAAACAATACTGCTTTTCTTCTTATGATGCACAAAGAGGATCTGAAACTCTTTTGGACTGATTCTTCTCACAAAAATTATTTTGCATAAAAGTTTTGTCTTGACTATGTGAAACATTATGGGCACCTACACTATGGAGTTAACTGTAAAAAATAAACTTCAACATGTATTTTTCATTTCTCAGAAAATTAAGAGTGCAAGAAATAATTTCTCTACATGAAATACAATTCAACAACAAAACAAAAAACATATCGCCAAGTTAACGATCTTGAAGGCTCCCTATCAAAAAGGATGTTAAAGTTTTGATTCACTCAGCATTTGTTTCCGTTTCAAGCTGCATGTAGACATAGCCTGATAATGAAAGCAAAAATCTTCACTAATTCCCATTACCACCTGTAATAAACTGCAACAATACCAAGGATTTGAGCAAAGCCTGAATTCTGCTTTCCTTCCTGCAACAGTTTCTTTTGTAGCCTTGAGCAAGTTAGTTACCTCAGCACATCAATAAAATGAAGAAAGAGCCTATTTGTTGCTTTTGAGAAATAATTAGCATCTACAAGTTGCATCCATGGATCTTTAGCAAAAGCTTTGTAATGTTTACTTATTTTTGCAGTTGTTTAAAATTCACATATTCGGGTGCGCTTCACATACTTAGGTCAAGTTTACCACACTATGAGCCAGACCACTAAAAGAGCACTCATTTAAAGCTGAAAATATTTAACTGAGCTATTCATTACATTCCATATAACAAAAGATTTTTCATTCCCATGTTGCATTCTCCATTAAATCATCAACCTGGTGTAATTTGAGAAAGATGAGGTGATGCTTGCAGTTGGAGCTGCATCATAAGTATCTCTTGCTACAGCTGCACGGACAGTTAAGAAAACTGCCTTGGAAAAGATTGCACGTTGAAGAAGAAATGAATTTGCTAATGCTTCACTTCAAATACAGCTGTGCCTAGACTGGAGCATATTTCAGCGGTTAAGATACCCATTCCAGTGTCTTAAGTCTGTAGGGTGCCTTTAGGTTAGGAAAACATAATAACAAGAATAAACAAGTAGCTTGGAAATAAAACTATCATATTCGGTATTTGTTCACAAATATTTGAATTTACTTAGGTTGCAGTGTTTCTGGAGTACCAATATATAAACAGTATTTTAGCAAGAAGACTGCAAATAAATTATATTTGGCACCCAGGCTCTTAGACGCTATAAAGTTAATAATAAACTAAAATAGATGTTCACATCTCCTTAAAAAAAGTACACATTCTCCATTAAAAAAACCAAAAACAACCAACAACAACAACAAAAAAACCCCCCACTTTTATTAATGTAACACTGTCCAGGATGTATAAATTACAATGTGTGAGACTGCATGATGAAAAGATTGAGAACCTGAAGAGAAACTAGTTTTCTAATGTTTTGACATGTTTAAAACAAAAGTAATGAGTAGGAAATTATAAGCCTACTCATAACTTATTAGAAGTAAATTATAAGTTCAGACTTCAAAATCCAGAAGACTCAAGTATAGACCCCAAACACAAATGAATGCAAACAAACAATTACTTTTACGCGTATATACATCCATTATTTCCTATGTGTGCACAAGTATAAATACACTGGTCATCTATATTAATACATATGTTCACAAAATTTAGCCAAAATTCATTTAGCCACACCTATAAGGCGGCTCCAGAGGTAGATACAAGCCACACTTTACAAACTAGATCTTTCCCTTTTGCACTGTAGGTTTACTGACCCTTTTCATTTGGAGAAAATTGTATTACTAAATCCAAGCTTAAGAGAGAAATTAGCATCACCTTAACTGACAAGCAACAAAGTTTCACATGACAGCTCGAATTATTTGATGGTCTCAAGTTGTTCCACTAGGTATGTGAAAAATGATACACAGAAGTTGTTATTGTGCAGAATTAGTCTGTTTTAATCTGCATACTGAAAATATCCATTCCAATGACATCCTATTTTATAAGAGATCAACCTTTGAAATTTGCATTCAATCTGCATTAAGGAGAAAAGGAAAAAACCTGGTCTTTGCTACCAAAACCAATGAAACTGATCACTATCTAAAGCAAAACATCTTGTACTGATACATATTCAGTTTGGTTCAGTAGATGTCCTTGGAAATCACCTCCTCAACTGTTAGATAAAGTGGGAACCTCAAGGAATCCTGTAGAGGGAGCTCAGGTAGACAGAGGGAGCAATGGAAAAAACAAGGTAAAGAAGGATGAGTGAGAATGAGGCAGAAGGTCCAACTCAGTAAGAGTAGGCCATAAACCTATTTTGAAACTGACATTAATACACAGGGAGAAAGAGGCTGTCTCACAAACAAGTCTTTGCTTTGAAGTTGAATTCACTTGCAAAGAGTCAATTTTTAACTCCTACATAACTTCTGAGAGAGGATAAACTGGTTAGTGTTAAAGAAATACATGGTTCTGGCCCAAAGCTGACAATGCCTCCTTAGAGAGTAGCTGCGTTCAAAACAATAATCTCCACTACAAAGAAAAGAATATTTTATTAAACCAGTCAGTCACACAGTAAGGTCCAATAAAAATAACAGCAGGAGAAGCTGAAAAGAAGAAGGCAGCCCATTGTGAATGGAACATCAAGCAGGGAAGCTGTGCTTCCTGAGGGGTGCTGCCTGAATAACTGTGCATACCATAACTTCACCTTGGCACAGCCTTCCGCTCTCCTGAAAAGAAAAGGAAACACGTACCCAAACTCTCTCCTTCCATTCCAATGGGGCCAGGCTGAGGAGTCTCTCCATTCTTTAAGCAGTTATGAATGTATGCTGCCTTCCACCTGGCGTACTTCCTGTGCTGGGCATTCTGGGGGAGGGAAAAGGCCAGCCATTTTAACCACTCACTTCTGTGAATTGATGCATTCAAAACAGAAATATAAACATCATTTTTCACTTTCTCTGCTGTCATTTGACACCCTTTTAAAGATAAACATGTATAAAATTGATAGGTGAATTAAAAAAAATTAAAGTAACAGCTCTAACAAGATCTCAGCATGAAAGGAAAATGTAGAGATCTTCAATTACCGTAGCATATCAGGAAAAAGAAAGAAATTACACTAAGAACATCCAGTATGAAAGGCACAGAACTGTGCAGCAATTACTGACATGAAATAATGAAGAGAGCTTCCTATCTTCATAAACTTAGATGATTACTTACTTTAAATACGTGAAACTATAAATGCTACAGCTGCTGATCAGAAATATGAAATATTTTCTAATTATATTATTTTAAAATTTAAAATTTTATTTAAAAGCATGAATACCAAAAGGCTGATGTAACTGCAGATTAATGTGATTTGTTTGTAATATTCTACGACATTAATATTTTCCATTTTGTTTTTTAAAATATACTTTATTGTTCCTAGGTACAACTTTTAACATGTCAAAACATGAAAGGAAGATTGGCCACTTTGTATCTCCTGGGACTGTTACAATAGTGTTTAATCCAGGAAGAGCTGTCAATTGATGCAAGAAATATTAAGCTGATTATGCAAATCAACTACTTTGTCAAAAGTTGTATGGGAAACAACCCGTTCTGACAGCGATGAGTCAACATAAATCAAGGAACAAGGCTGAATATAAAATCAAGGAACAAGGCTGAATATAAACAAATGAGAAATGTGGAAGGATGAGTGGAATAATTTGTCCAAATGAACAATGCAGGTTGGGATAGCAAGCTTTACACCAACAACAAAATTTAAAAAATTAATTTTATTTTAAAAAATTAATAAATTAATTTGGAAATTAAATCAAAAATTTCTAAGAAATTAATAAACTGAAATTCAATGCTGTACTTCACAAAGCCTATTGCACTGTCATCTAGAGCAGGGTAGAGAGACACAGTACAAAAGGTATCTCCAGCACTTCCCTGGCTCATATTTAATACATTATATTACCCAGGATGCTCATACAATCCAGGAGAAAGATCTGGTCTTCATTTCTGAAAACAAGATGTTCTCCAGAAAAAAAGCCTATTCTGATGACAGAATTTATTCAACTGCATTCACTCTACTGTGAAAAGGAAAAGTGCAATTGGAAAACATGGCCTTCAGGTAAACATGGTATCAATAATCATTTCTGGTCAGACAGTGTAACAGAATAAATTCCTTCATTTTAACAAGCATTCCAGAGGCCATAAAATGCAGAAAACACACACCCAGAGTATGCTACTTTTAGGAAAGATGATTACGCAATATTTAAGTGCCTGTACATCTTGCCATTCTAACATGGCAATTATTTACTGGCTGTTGCATCACGTGTCCACCCTTGATGCTGGCACCTCAGTATGGCAGGAGTGGTGTCTCTGAGGAGAGGCCAGGGCTGCCCCATGCTGGATAAAATCCGCTCCAGCACACCCACCTTGGGACACAGCTGAGGCCCTCAGCCAGCTGGTGGGGCCCTTAGGAGAGCATATTCAGGGAGGAGCCAAGCACCCCCAACCCCACACCCAAGATGCTGGATGGAGAGAGGAGGAAAAGTGTTTGATGTCTGTCCTGTACCCCGACTGCAAAGCTTATCATTCCAGAACTGAGAAGTGAAATGCTGTTGGTTTTGGTTTGTTTTTAACACGCACTGCTGTCCCTTTTCAGAAGGCTGCCCCATTGAATGAATGTTTCTACTGAGGTAAATGGAAAGAACACTGCCATCGACGAGCTTCCTACTGCTCTGATCTAAGCTGTGTCTTGTAAAACACACCTTCCAGAAAATCCTTTTGCCTAGTTCTAATATGGACGAATAGAACAACCAGTCTTCATCTGTCACAAATCCATTCATACTACCCAGTAATCAATCACTTGCCATTTAAAAACATATATATTATGCTCAACACCCATTTTCTGATTCTAGGTGTCAAATATCTGTTTTCTATGCCCTCTGCTGTTGATTTAAAAGCCTTTTAATAGTTGATAGTCCATACATATGAAGGCTATTTCAATTATCTATTGAAAAAATAGGCCAGTGCTCTGAATATAGACGTCATACTCTATAACCAGGTGTCAGACTTGAGTGTATTTCAGGCTGACAAAAACTTTGCAGAAGTCTAAGACAGTCAAGTCCTACTTCTCCCATCATCCCTTTGCATGAGAATGGATAAGAAAACTACTGAAATGTAATGATGCTATATAGAAGAGCAAATATTTTCTGTATTTCTTGTACACTCTCTTTTACCGTTGGTGCTCACCAATTTAAAAAAATGAGAGAATTCTGCTTCTTTCCAACTACAAAACATTTTTGTCTTTTCAGCATCAACAACAAGAAACCCCAACACACAGTAGAAAATGTACCACTGCTAGCATTCTGCACTGACGTTTGCAACTACTTCTTCACTCTTCAAAGCGGGATTGCTTCAGGTACTCTGAGGACTCAATTGATCAGTGCAGTGTCCTGTGCACTCGATTCCTACAGACTAAGATTGGTTTTTTCAGTCCAATTCAATGTGCATTCACTCTCTGGCTGTACGAAATGTTATTACTGGATCTACTAAAGGATGTAAGGGTGCAGAGCAGACAGTTTTAAGAGAACACATCAAAGAGCAAACTTGTGCCTCTCAAGATAAAAATTTTGGATTGGTAGAGTCTCAGGCTACAGAGGATGGAGAATCTTGCAAGAACTCTTCACCAAGCATTTCTCTTGGATAAGACCTATCTTTAATATCTACATTTACATCCTATAGTATTCAAGAAGTGCACCACTATCAAGACAATGCTTTTACCTTTTTTCAATATTTACAAATGAAAGTAGCCACAAAAACTGCATTTTAAACTGAGCAAGTACAACTACACTTCAGGCACTCTTACCAGATTGGGGACTTACATACAGGATGTCAAGCCTGTGAATTTCAAGCAGGAAATGGAAAAAAGTGAAGGTGGACAAAGCTAGGAACCTTGTATAATTTTTCTCCTATAAGCATTCCCACTTGCTCAATGTAACGCTATGTGTCCCACAGTAAAAATCAAACTTTGAATTTCTAACTGATACTTGTCATGAAACATCTTCTAACGTAAGTCTAGTATTTCATCTACATCTATTTGAAATACTTAGCACGGTTCTTTATGGCTTACTAGTAAGTATTTTGCTACACTATTATAACCTATGTTCTTTGAAATTCATATTCGCAACTTATAAAAGCAACGTCTGCGCTTGGAAAAGCAATCAGATAATACACTCACTCTTGCCTGACACTTACCTCTTCAGAGAGCTCCCCAAACACTGTTAAAACATCTATCAGGAGGCTGGCAGTATAAAAGGACTTTATCATGTTTCTGCAAAAAAGAAAGCATTTTTCTAACTTGGTAATGTCAGTCTCTCAGAAACACATTTTAGGAGCTCTAATCTTAGACCATATTGGCTTATTTCAAGCCAAACATCACTTTTTTTTTTTTCTTTTAGGCTGATGTTACAGAAGCTGCTTCACAACATCTAAACCTAGCAATACTGATTAGTATTCCTGCACTGCTGTGCAGGTTATGTTCAGTATTTTTTAAAACTTACATGTTTTGCACTTAGTTTCTAGTTTGGGATGTTTTGTGTAAGACATCAGAAATCCTGTATTAGCTTAGAAAACTACATGAACATGTTGTAGTAATTGCTGTAAACACAACCACATAATGGATCATCACAACTATTTTACTCTCACTGGTCAATAGAAACTATAGCATGCTTCATAAAATAAAGCACAATATTAGCCTGTGGTTTTACGAGACTTGCAGCAGGTAAGCAATTCCCTAAGAAACATTAGGTTGAGGAAACCAGTTAATGTGTGAAGTTAGAGAACTAAAAGTAGTAGCAAACTGAGTTTTCCAGAGGAGAAAAGAATGTATTAAGGCCCAATTCTTGTTTCCAGTCAAATTAAAGAGAGTTTGGATATTCACATTCCCTGACCAGTATCTTCAGATAAGAAAAACAAAGATTTTCACCTACTTATGAAATTGCCCAGCTCTGTCTTCATTGTCTGCATACAAAAACATTTTCAAGGCATAATTCTCCACATGAGCAGAACCAACAATTTCCTGAGTAATTGCTTCATTATCACCAAATTGCTTTTTCATCTGAAAAATATTGGAAAAATACATTAATTACTTTATTAGACCTTAGCAACTCTGCAAACACAAAAAGAACCTGCAGATTTAAACAAAGTCCAGTACAATTGAAAAAGAAACAACTTATGCTTTATTTACAAATCTACAGCTTCTAACATAACAAATGCTAAAAGCAGCACGTGAAAGAGACAGCGCATTCTTTTGGAGAAAGAAATATTACAAGTAAGTAGCTCTGAATCTTTGGTTACAAAATGCTTACAACATTATAAGCATTTGGTGGTTTATACATTATAACAGTTGGTGGCTTATAAAAACCACCAGCACACCAACACCCTCTCCCCCAAAGTTAAAAATAAACACAACTACAATGCAGAGAAGGAACAGCAACAGATATTTTTTTTCCCCTTAGTATCTGAAATGCACTCTGAAGCCTGTGTCAGGATTCAACACAGTTCAACTGGTAAAGTAAAGCATGCTTCATAAAGGTGCTGTAGATCAGAGTGATCATGTATCTTCCCTCTTGTAAGGTTATTTCACTGCAGTTCATTACATCTTTCGAAGTATCTGAGCCCTACCTCAACCGGTCTAGTAACCTATGGATTTACTGGAATTTTCAGTGTAAGCAGCGTACTTCAATTCAAAGAACTCTTTTCAAAGATGTCAGAGTACAAGAATCCTCAGGTTTCCTAATCAGTAAAGCAAACAACCCTCTAACAGTTACAACAGGTGGATTTACAGCTTCTGAATAGGCTCACTGTTTGCACATAAGAAAATCTCAGGTTATCCTTAGAGAACAAAAACAGGAACACTGCATGATACTAACCTGCAGCCTTTATTTTGCCAAAAGATTTAAAAACAATCTCTGAATGGTACTTATTTTTCACTGTGCGTGCGAAGAAAATTTAATCATGCAGGCAGCATTTCCATATTTTTTAGATTGCTGCCAACTTTCTAAGACATAGAATGTTGCCAGAAAAGTTACTTGATTTCAGTAGTTAAACATAAGCGTTCCAAATAGAAATTTATATTCAAAGGCTTTCATCAAACAACTTTATGTGGTTTTCAAAAAGTATTTGTTTTTCAAAGTGTAATTTTCTTGTGAAAGTACCAAAATTTGTGTGTTCAAATGAAACACTCAAACACTGAAGCTAACCCAGGAAGAAAACTGTTTATATACAAAAAAAATTTCTCTAATCTATCTGTATACCCCATACTCAGGAAAGAACTGATTACTATACTTGATCTGATGCTCAATTATTTCAAACACACAACTGACACTGTTACATACACTTCTAAAAGTATTAAAGTTAACAAAGTTGTTTACTGTTGAAATTATCCTTCACACAATCTGTGATTCAATACAGCAGTACTGGTGTTTCAAACGCTGATACAAAATTTCAACCCAAAACTCAAGGCATTTAGGTTTAATCTTACAAAAACTTAAACCGCACCGCTCTGCGCCCCCTGGTGGTTACGGGCAGACTGGAAACAGCAGCTCCCAAATTAGAGCAGGGGTCCAGCTTTTCCATAAACCCAAACTTCCTAGCCCCAAAACTCTCTATTAGACTCGATCAGGAGTGCTCTCTCCATCCTTCCACTACCCGGATACATAGAAGAATCTTCAATACCTGTGCATCAGCTGTCACACAGACAATCTTACCAGTAACCCAAAGGTGAAATTATGGACTTTTGCTGCTTTTTTGGTCTTTTAAATTTTGAAACAGAAGGGGTAACTGAACACTGCAGATTAACTGCTGCAGTACCCCAAGTAATCCAGAAAATTCCAACAATTCTTAGGAAATGAAGAGCAAAATCTTTTTGAATTTTAACCTCACTTCTCCTGCCATCTCTTTCCCTTTGAACACAAAACCCAGTCCTATTAAAGATGTCAAAATCCAATGAAATAACACACCAAGGAATCACTGTACACTGAATTTTCCATTGCAAAAAAATGAGGGATAAAAAAAGCAAGAAGTACAAGTTATGAAAAAAAGAAGACAAATGGTTCACGTTGCCTTTTTTCCCGGAAGAATCACAGAAGGGTTTGGATTGGAAAGGACCCTAAGGGTCATTCAGTTCCAACTCCCCTGCTATGAGCAGGGATGCCATTCACTAGAAGAGGTTGCTCAGGACCTATCCAACCTGGCCTTGAATACTACCGTGGGGGAGCGATCCATCTTTCATAACTGAAGGCTGCTGTACTAGCTTCACACAAACTCTTCAGGCATTGATAGACTTTGGATGGAATCACCAATACTGAACAAAAAAAGAACTGCTGCTTTATTTTTCAACGTTACTTTCTGCTTCCAAATTAGCACTTAGACCTTACAATCAACAACCTTCTTCCTTTGAGAATACTGAAAACTACAGGCTATGAACATAAACAGCTCCTGGAACTTAAACTTACTATCTGCACCACAACTTTACCTTGCTTTGTTTAACTCTCTTCTACTTAAGGCTTTATATAGTATCAGGTCCATTCAGAAGAGTGTGGCATAGCTATCCCTTACCCACACAGATTAGGCTGTGCTGACAGGAATTTATAAAATAAAATCTCCAATCTCTAACACAGGATACAATCAGAACTATCTTTATCGTTTAAAGAATATGTTAAAAAACTCTCTGGACACAATAGTTTAGGTTAGAGATTTAAAAAGCATTCAAAGGCTTTGGATCCAAAGTATGCTATTAAGTCCTACAGCAGTGAAAATAATAATATAAAATGAAGTCTCTACAGACTTCAAGGAATCAAAGGCATATCAATTTTAAAAGTCTTCTAGAACACCTGCATTAACTTCAAAATGAATTATGACTTGTCATGAGAACATATATAAATAAAGCATTGTAATTTATGCTGTCTACACAAAATCTTATGGCAAAATTTCAATTATGTTTGTGCATGCACACACACATACAGCTTTATTTCCTTCGAATACTTCTGCAATTTTTTACAAACAACTGAAGTTCAAGCGTTATGCTTGCATGCAGAAGAGCTGCAGAGAAGAGACAGTATTCCCATAAATTTAAATAAAAATTAAATTAGTATCATGATTAATTTGAGGAAAGCAAAAAATTCTACTTACAGCTTCCAATTGATCCATAAGTTTGGATAAAAATTTACGGCATTCTGGGGTTTTACTATCAATCTTCATCCCCGTCTGCATTGCATATAAACGACCTTGAAATGATACAAAACACACAAAAAACATTGGAAGTGATTATCTGAGGCTAAACCCATAAGCAAACAAAGCAATGCCCCCCAACACACCTGAAAGACAAAACTCATGATTTAACCATAGACTGACTCCAGTACTAGTTAGCAGTGACAGCAAAATGTAAGGTTTGGCCTTGCAGAGCTACTAAAAGATATTTTTGGGAGATTTATGTTTTATTTTTCCCCAATGACTATTCCTACTCATTTTGAACGGATGTTCGTATCACTACTATGCAATATCAAGTGCTTTCATAAACTATCACTGCCCTCACTTGCAACTCACTCAAATAGGAACTTCAAATTGTCTTGAGAGAGCGTATGGATATAAACTGAGCTTCATGTAGCAGGGGCCAGTTAGCCTTAAAACACTTGAACAAATGGTATTAAGCACCTACCACCTCCACATACACGCATACATAACATCAAAACACTCAACTCGCACAAACCACATCTTTAAATCAGACAAGACAGATCTTATCAAACTTTCCCTTCAAGTAGAGTTGCCAGTTTTTAACAAGACTTTGAAAATGAATGATTAACATCTTCTGATTAAAAATCATCTTTTTACTACTAAAAATCTGTGAGTTTCAGATTTGCACATGACAGAACTTTATAGGCTTCATGAAACTGTGGGCAAAGCCAAACAAGTATTATTTACTAGGATTAACACACACTGAGAAGGGAAAATAGCCAGAAACATTCAGTAATCAAATGCAGAACATTTTCCACAAAAAACCTGTTCTTCTAACTCTCACTTCTGACTCTCAAGGGAGTCCTACAAAACACTTTCATATGCAGAGTTTAAGAATCAAAAGCTGTAACTCCAGCAAATATTATCATGCAGTAGTTATTATGGAATACCCCATGTCCTTCTTCTTGCAGGACACAGAGTCCTACAGGAATCCTAACTTGCTTCACAGCTTTAGCCTCTCGTTCCTCCCTTCATACACCAGAGAATCTTTTCTCTTCAAATTACCTCAGTAAACATGGATATAACACAATTGTTATCACGTTGCAGTTATCCTGATGCTTGCTGCAGAAGGAAACATTATATACTCAAAAGCTTGTCTGCCTTTTCCATCTATTAGCAATTTATCTAATAAAATTAGGTATCTTTCTACAAAACTTACTTTGATTTTGCTGGTGAGTACCATAATTTAACTAATTTTTCTGGATTTTTTAAAGTAGTACTTTCTATTTCATATACATTTGAGTGTTCAAACCAGACTAAGCATACATTCCTTATTTGGGTGTGCAAAGCTCATTTATTTTTGAATGTTAGAGCTGTTGTGTTGCCCAACCATTTAAAGACATTCTCCCTGAAAAATAAAATACATCTGCTCTCCGATACCTCTTCATTTTTGCTATTACAATGTATAAAAGGATCTAGCATCTTCATATTCAAGTTTTCAGTAAAGAACAACCAAGTGAAAGTCCTGAAGAAAACTGAAGTAATAATAAAGACTAAGAACAACTACAATACTTGACCATGACAAACAGAAGAATTGCTATGTAGGTTTCATCAAGTGCCAACATTACTATTAAGCTAATTATTGATAGGGATGCTTAAGCCCACCTAATTTATCTTCAGGATGCTGACATGTTAATGTTAAGCATTACAAAACATTTACACATGTAAAGCTGAAATTAGATTTCAAAGAAATTCAAACACACAAAGATATAGAGAAATGCATGTAAGGCACTAAAAGTAATATTAAAAGCAACCACCAATTAAAATACCATCATCACATGACAAGGAGCTAATCTGCTCCAAATCAATTCAATTGATTTTTAAGTACATACTTGATTGTAAGCTCCCCTGAACCCATTTCACAATATAATTTAACAATATAAAACTTAAGAATTAACATAAGGTTGTTAAACCTATGAGCCATCTAGATCAGTTATTTCTTTTTGATGGATGCCAAGATCAGATATTTTCAGAGGGAAATAAAATAATTTTAGACTAATATGCATTAGGGTGACAAATTCAAAATACATATGGTCATTACGGGATATAAATTTACCTTACTTGCTGAAGGATGCATCTTCAGATCTCATCCATAACTCATTTAAATAAAAAGAACTCTTTCCATATAAATGGATCTTGCAAATGTCTTTAGCCTTGCTCAGTTTAAAAATTAAAAGATCTTCTACGTTGTAACTGTTACTCTTGTGTTACCTGTATGTGGGTTTTTTCACTCTCATTGTAAATACACCCATTTAAATCGCGAAAGACAGGTAAACCTTTCTTCGCGAATATCTAAAGGGGTGTATTTACAGGACTGAGACATGTATTCTTTGCAAAAAGCCTTGAAAAAACAGCCCTTTCCCCTCTTAGGATTTTAGAGGCTGAGAAGACTGAGTGCTCCTTCAGGCACTCCAATGAACAAATACAGAACAACACTCGAACACAAAGAAATCACATGTCAGAAAACAACAGTTACAGAAACAAGAAAAATGTTTTTCTTGTCCGTATATAACTTTACACCGTGGGTGACCTCAAACAGTCTTCCACACCAACACCTTCATCCCAACAAAATATTCTAGGACCAAGGTTCCAAGGTTGTTAAAAATCAAAGTACTATTATCCAAAGCACAGACTGTCAAGAAAGTGTGAAGGTGCTCTCACAGCAGCAGCTCTAAGATACTAGGAACGGAGACATCCTAGAGACAGACTATTAATGTCACCTGACATAAGGTTAAAGGTGTTCCACCTGTCACAGAAATTACATCTCTGTATACCGCACAACTGACCACAGCAGTTACCACATGCAGCCACCAAGTCCCAATTTGTATCACTGCCTATAGAAATTGTTAAGATTTCCTGACAGATCTTATTAACTAGCAAAAGGTCAAAGCACACTTAAGTTACCCTAAAAAGAGAGTCTACTGTGATCTTTAAAAGCTTTTGAAGTCTGGAATTTTTGCAGGCTGACTTCTTAACATACATTTATATGTTTGAAAGGACTAACCTGTCCAGAGACAGGCCTCTGATGAGGCAGTTGTTCAGATAAAGGGAAAAGCTATTCCTTTTTTCTCAAGTAAGTGGTGATCAAGAAAGAGCATGAAGTCTGTGAAAACAACTATAGATGGAGTATCACTACCTAGTAGCATTCAGTACCAAGAGGTAGTCTTGGCTCAGATACCATTGATAAAACACCGATAAAACCTAATTGCAACGAAAGATGAGGCAACCCTCAGGGGAAATGCAAACCAGACACTGCCAGTCAAAATCTCCACAGACATCAGTTTCAGTTGATGAACCAAAGAAACAGAAGAAAAGTGCACTCTACCAGTTTGAATCTTATCAGTGACACACAGAATGCTGTTAAGTATGTTTAGGTACACTTACTGCTTTACTCAGTGGTGCTCTAGTCAAAAGTAAGGCTTTGGGATTGAAAACCTCTATCATTAAACTTACCAAGCAAACAGAAGATGAAATTGCTGAAAAACTGAAAGAACTAGAGTTTTCTAGGGACAGAAACAAAACAGGAAGAGGAGGAAGTAAGTTGACATTTATCTTTAAAGACAATACTGAAATAAATATAATAACCTTTTAATGTTTAAAATTTTGCTTTTGAAATTATCTGTACGAAGAGCAATATGAGAGTGAGTCTGAAAGCAGTAAGCAATCCTTTGCCTTACTGCTGCCAACAGGAAAAAGCATCTACTAGTGATACTTCTTCCATTTTTGAGTATTACTATATCATATTCCTAAGGAAAAGAAAATTAAATTATGTCCAAATGCAAGTTCTTCCACATCTGTGTCTTCTGTTATCCTCTCTGCTCTAACTTTGAAATGTCACAAGTATTGTACAAGAAGGTTATCCATAAGATTGGGTTGGTTTTTATACTACTGCCTTTGCCAGTAAAGTTGTTCCCTTGTGTATCTTTTGTGTGTGCTTGATCACACAAGTATTACTTACTGTAAAGATACATGATTGGAACTGAAAAACATGTTTTCACCTAGTGAAGGAAATCTATAAATGTCCTTTTCCTACCTAACTTGCAGCAAATGTGCAAATGCACTTCATTACTAAATTTTCAGCAGCAAGAGCAAAAAATACATTTCCTGTGTTAATACCATCAGTCAAATTTTAAGTGGCAATTAATGGTTGAAGAACTGTCCATGTTTGTGTTGACATGGAGGTTTCTGTTCACGCTGGTAATCTCAGTAGCAAATAACTGCTAAGCAAGAGGCCAAAAGTTTACCACCTCCAACATCTCTGCAAAGAAAGTCAACAGTGACTTGAGTTCACTTCCCCCTTCCCTCCTTTTTCTAAAAGAAAACAAATTATTTACATTCCATTAAATATGGCTGTTCTGGTTTCTCTTTTATTGCAAAAGCAATGGACAGTATTATTACTGTGCTTGGTAAGTCACAAAACCTTTGTTTTAATGGAAGTGGTTCGATTTCTAATAAGTGGAAAGTAATCTCCTGAACAGCATACACACCACAAAAGAAATCCTCATAGTGTTATGTATTACAAATGCATTGTTTTACCTTATGGAATACCACACTTGAAAGGCCATTTTACATCAAAATCATTTTGGTTTTCTCTTCAGAACTTCTCTACACAATGAACAAAATGCTTAAAGTGCATGTCCCTAATGACCAGTAACACACTGTTAAAACTAAAGAACTCAGCTTTTACAGGAGGCATGTTTAGAAACTTCTGGTAAAAAAATCCTCTGTGAACAGCCAGGCTTCTGAAAATGTTGTTATAAAATGACATCTAAACCCATACATTGTAGCTGCAAAATTTTTCAAGTTTTAAAGCCTAAACAGATATTAATAATGTAGACAATCTTGGAATTAAGTGACCTGTACTTCTTATTTTTCTTTACTATTTATGATTAAGATCTAGTGTGATTAAGACTCTGGTAAATGAAATTATTCCTCCTTTTTGTTTCACGCACCGAGTTTTATAATAGACACAACTATTTTTTCCTCCCCTTTATTAAACCAAATAGCAAAAAAGACTTTTATGTAGCCAACAAAGTAGTATAGTATGTGCAGAAAGTAAAGCACTAAGGAGGTAAAGGAGACTATAGAAAGCTAATGTTAAAATATTAAGTAACACTAGAAGTAGAGCTAAAGTCACTTGTAATTTCACACACAAAGACACAACTGTTTTGCCAATTATTAACTCAGAGAGTTTGCTCTCAGTTTGTAGACAGGACATTTATCTTCAAATTCATAAAGACTTGGCAAGCAATCATTCTCACAAAAAATGTTTTGCCAAGACAACTACAAAATATACATCTTGATTTGCTGCCCTTAATCTTTGTTCAGTAAATACTAAGTGTGGGTGTGCTGGCTGGAATTATACAGTGAGCTTTACAGAAACTTCTCTGCCTTTATTTATGTCACGTAATACCATGTTATTTTTCCTTTGCTAACACACAGCACAATTTCAGAGCAAGTATTTTGCCTCTAGTATGTGCCAGACATTCATTCCTCATACACAGTAAGTTACTCCAGATTTATGTTTGGATAACAACTGAAACTCCCCTCACTCCCATTTTAAACTAACTTTGTGCCAAGTAAAAAATACCGGAGGACAAAAGTTCCAGCCAGCAAGCATGTACAATAGGTTGATTCTCTATCTTCTAAATTCTGTCCTACTATCCATCTTTCTTTTTCCTGGTCTAACAGGATTAAAAGATTGTACTTCTTTTTCCCTGTGTGTATTTAACTCTCTAGCATAGAAAACATATTATTAGTAACTGAAATATTTTTGACAATTGATAGTAAGACATTGACATAAAACAGTAACAAATAACATTGCAATAAATTTCAGCAATATTTTGATTCTGATTAAAGGATAAATGCTTTACCAGGCTGTAATTTATTACTCATTCATATTCTACATCCCTTTATCAAATCACTGACAGAAAAACGTTTGTTAAATGCTTGGCATAGGAAGCCAACAGTGGAATACAAATGTGGGGAACAAAGGGCACAAAGATATTAAATTAGATTCTACTCAAATCCAAAACTACTGGAAACATTTTCATATGAAAATCCATTATTCTTGCTCTCATAAACATTAACGAGTCATATTCCAATCATGTAATTTCTGCACACAGGTCATAAACATATTTCTACATGGCTAAGTCCAAGCTGTCTGAATTCAAAGACTTTTAAAAATAGATTTAACATACTGACAAACAAACTTGTAAGGCCTTATGCTGTCTCTTCATTACATGATGCTGAAGGAAACTGGCAAAAAACAAGACACTGGGCTGGCAGCATCAACTAACAATCTAAAACATACCAGCGAAACCAAATTATTTTCAAACACTTATTCTCAAGTAAAATCAACTTAGGGAAATATGTAAGAAAAAAAATATAATGCAAAAGTGGGAGCAAATGAGGACCACAAAAATATAATGAAGAAACTCAAGAGGATAGTATCATGACCACCTTGTCCTCTCAGGTTCTTTTATAGTATTCTAAATCTTATTGAAGAAAATGAGTGGATAACAGTAATGTATGTTACATGATAGACAAATTTTATTAAGTCAAAATGATCTCAATTGACTCTTAGAAATCCTGAAAGTTACAGTAAGCCCCCTTACAATTCACTAATAATAGTAATAATAATAATAGCAACTCATAGACAAGCTAAATAGGCGAAACAAAATTTCCAATGACAAACACGACTGGTAACTATTAAGATTAGATGACAAAACAAATAACATAGTAATACCTACTAAGAATCTCAGGAAATGATTGTATTTTACACTACCACACTGCAGTCTGGTTTAACAACTTATTTTGGTCTTGTAAAATTTGAGTAAGTGTTGTATGTACAACTCATAAGCTTCTAAGCTTTTCTACAATATTTAAACTACCCATATTTTTAAAATCTTCTCTCTACAGTTAAATATAGAAAATAAAATATCTCCAATTAAAACAGAAAAACTACATTCAACATAGGATTTATAGTAATTGAGATTTCTTGAATGCAAAAAGAGAAGGCAGATCCTCTGGATTAGTTCTGGTCAAGTCATGAGGATAAAACAGCTTCAAGTGATTAGAGCACAAATCTTAAACACCCTCTTGTTTAGTTTAAACCGGAAGAAGCCTATTTCATGTCTTTAAGCTACTCTGTGAAGTGAACCAAAGCACCCTGGATGAGATAAGCTTCCTAAGGGTACTCCCGACCTTACTGGCTACCAGCATCCACAGCTGAATTAAGAGAAGTGTTGCCAGCAGATGGAGGTAAGTGATCTTTTCATTCTACTCAGCACTGGTGTGACACACCTGCAGCCCTGGGCTCCCAGTATGAGACACAGGAAGGGCCACAAAGCTGATGAAAGCCGAGGGACATCTGTCACACCAGGAGAGGCAGAAAGGTCAGAATGCTTAAGTTTTGAAAAGCAAAGGATTAGAGGGTCTTATCGCTGCGTGTAAACACCTGACGAGAGGCGGGGGCAGTGGGGAGTGAAGACAAAGCCAGACCCTTCTCAGTGGTGTCCAGTGACAGGACAAGAGGCAATAGGCTCAAAATGAAATACAAGAAATCCCATTTAAACACAAGAAAAATCTTCCACTGTCTGAGTAATCACACACTGGAACAAGTTGCTCCCATCAGTCGTGGAGTCATCATGCTTGGGAATGCTCAAAAACTGCCTGCACATAGTCCTGACCAACCTGCCCTAGTGGTTTTGCCTTGAGCAGGGCATTGGATGAGGTGATGTACAAAGCCCTCCAACCTCAATAGTTCTGTGATTCTGCAAATCAGAATGTTGATGCATCCCTTCTTCAAAGGCAGCAGCAAACCTCAGGCAGGAAAAGACAGTTGTTCTACTTCCAGAGGTTCAAGTTAAAATATATACCAAAAAAAGATGAATTATATGGTGGAAAAAATGCACCTTAGTATATTTACACCATACAAGTGAAATTTAGGACTTTTATACAAAAACACATAATTCAGAAAAAGGCTCCAATCTCTGAAGTACGCTTGTTCTATATGTTCTCATTCCTGTCTCTGTCAGAATAGATTATTTTAAAATATTAGCTATGTAATCAAAGCAAGTACCCAAAATACTACACAACAGTTAATATAATCTTAATTTTTGACACTACCCACAGTCTGCTTTGAGAATTGTGGGGTTTATACAATTATCTTTGTTATTCCTACCACTTTTTTAGTTTTTCTGTCTCCACAGACAAAGCAGTTTTAAGAGCAGTCTTCCCAAGTTAAAAATCTTTGAAATAATCAGAGCAAAACAGACTGAAAACAGAAAAAAAAATATAGAAAGCAAAAAGAAAAGTATAAACGGAGAAAGATTTTAGCTTATACTCAAAGCAGAATACAAACACGTCTCACAGAACTTGGTGAAATTGAAATGAAATTGTATGAAATTGGTATTTACTTCAATATCTGACTTATTAACTTACCCTGAGTAAAGAACAGATGAAATCTATTCTTCTGTATGCAAGCTCTAATAAAAGCCTTTAAAACATTTGTTGTATTGGTAGCCCACAAAATAGTTTTCTGCCACCAGCAATAGGAGAATATGGAACATGTACTTTTACAAATGGACTATATAAAACTAGTACAAAAGATGACTATTTAAACTGGAAAGCTCAGGGCTTTGATCATATTACATACGGAAGTCTACAAGCACATTTTTCTGCATTTCAACTCCACAACGTCCCAGTATAAATGAAGTCACTAAGTATGTGCTGAATCTCTCCAAATACCAGTTACTTTTAATTTTATTAATACTTCTTAATTACATGCATCTTCTAAATTAATCTTTCAGAATGCATCAAGATACAATACAAAAAACTGAATAATTTAAAAGCTCAATTAAAATATATGACTATTATTACTCATTCCTATTAAGAACGACTAATTGGATTGGTAAAGGATGAGAATTGGTAAAAAATAACAGTACTTCAGTTGTAAAATTGCATAGTAACTATACTTCCCAAATTCTTAGTCAGGCCATGAACTTCACAGTGTATTTTTTTTGTAATAATAACAATAATACTAAAACCTCTTTTAATTCATATACAGAGAGAAGCTTTTTTCACAGGTGTCTGACTACACTTGAAAGTGACAAGCCAGTCACATTTAACAAATGGGTATTTCCATTAAAAGCTGAATGACTTTTGGTTCAAGAGGTTGTCAACTAGTTGTGGAATAATAATTGTATCTTCTGCTTTTCTCTCCCACTGGATCTCACAAAACCATTAATGTTAATACAAGCGTATGATCCTTTGGAAGCATTTCTCTGATGCTTTTCCATCTCAGGAATTAAAAACTGAAGATTTTTTTCATGCCTCTTTTATACAGATCATATCTACTGATCTTACATGATTGTTTTCTGATGTTTGGTAGACTATAAAGCAAAAATCACCACACTTTGCTTTTTGAAAGTTACTAAAATCATAATTTCTCACATTAATTCACTGACTATCCAAACACTGTTCATGAAACATCAGTCCTTTTCTGGCAATTCACTGGCATTCTCTCAATACTTTTGAGTTAGAACATCAATGTCCAGTCCAATGTACCACTCATCTTTGCAAACAGATTAACAATGTGACTGGAAGGCTGAAACAACAGCCATTAAGGAAAATATTGCTTTTAACTTCAAACTTTAAGATTCTGGAAAATACAGTTACCTCTCAAACCTTGCAATTTCTTTAAAAAAAATAATTCATCAGTCCAACTGCCTATGCCACAGCTGGAGATAAGATTTCTTCAGTTATTACAGGCCAGAGATCTTTTTTAGCAGAGCCTGCCTCCTTCTGTCTGCTAAATAACATCTCAGAGTAGTCAAACAGACTCAAGTAAGATTTTGACATAAAAAGTTATTTTATTGACTACCAATTATATATTTGCCCTTTGCTAGGCAACCAATGTAGCATATTTTTCAGGTATTCCATTATGCCTGCTGAATAAGCTGACCTTTACTGAACCTGAAATAGCTACATACTTAATGACAATGATTAAAGAATAATACAAAAGTAAAAAAAGTATCATACGGGGAGGAAAGCATTGTAAAATAAGGTGACAGATTACTGGTGCGCTGGACACTTATATTAACCGTTAAGTGTCTAATCTCTTTAAAAGCAGAATTATTTTGTGAGGTCATGTAACACTAAAAATTAAAAAAAAAGTATACGTGGTCTCTTTCTTTCTCTACAGTCTGTGTTCTGGCTAAGAAATGTTACAACCATATGAATTTATGGTGCACACTGTCAGGAAAAAATATATTTGAATTATTTCAATCAATTATGTCCACCTACTAATGATAGGGCTAAAAAGGTAACAGTACATACACAACATATAAAGCCACTGATCATTTTCTGCTTTGAATCTGAATACCTAAAAAAGAGGTTAAGAATGAAGGTTTCATAAGGATTACACAGGATTATCAGCAATAAACCGGTTTTCTAATTTTTGCAATGTGGAAGTACCACAACAAAAAGTGCGGTGTTATAGTGTACAAGAACATGAATGTTCAACATTTTCTTTTTTATGTGGAAAATTATGTAGCAGTTGAAAAAGACAAATAATCCCCACTGTAGCTATTTATATTGTGTAAAACAGATTAATGTTAATTAAATTACAGTTTCTGTAAATCAACATATGCCAGCAATACCAAAAAAAGCAGGAGTCCTGCCTTTGCCCCAAGCTAGCGTCTCATTCCTTTTCTTTGTCTGTGCAGGAACACAGCTGTTTAAGCAGCAGTGAATTGGCCTGGCTGAAAAATAGATTATTATTGTCTTTCACTATACAATTATATCAACATTTGCTTCTAAAGCACGCTAGGGTTGGGAACGAGAGGCCAGAGAAGGATTACAGCATTTTCTTTAGGTGGCATTACTGATTTATGTGAGCTTAATGCTCAAAATGCACTACACACAAGAGAAAAAAAATGGTGCATGCAAATAAATCATGTAAGTGCCATATAAATTCCCAGCTTTAAGGGTACACCTACAGCACACAAGATGAGAGACAAAAACATTAATAAGAGCAGTAAGCACTTTATCTGAAAATTTTATTGCTAAGGTATAGAAAGCAGTATTTTATGTTGCAAACACATCTTGCCAAAGTTCACTCACTTTCAATCCTCAAATTAATTTGTGCCACAGCTCTTATTATCAGACATATAAAAGCGCAATTGAATTAAAATTAACATAAATCAAAACCTAGCATACATATGGCCATACTGCAAACTCCTGATGCCATGGCAATGTTAATAATATTGTGACTGAAGCTTTTTTCCAGGTATGAACCACTTATGGCAATATTCCAAAGCCATAAACACATCCCTGTTCAGACTGAGAGTTACATCCAGGAGCTAACCAATGATCCTCCTCAGAGAGTGGCTGTGTAAGCAGCTTTGGGATGGAGCACGGCCTTCCAACACAGGGTGCACTCTGCTGTGCCTCACCAGCCCCTGGCCCTGAGACATGCAGGATTCCAGACACAGGCCACAGCAGCCCCCTGGCCCCGGGATACGCAGGGTGCCAGGCACGTGCCTGCAGATGAGGCTAGAGGAGCCTCTCTGCCAGTGCAGAGAACAGAACACCACACAATCCAGCACACACAGAGTTTTCCCCACTCTATTCCTTCCACACAACATATTACATAGAATGTACAGAGCTCCTCTGAAAACTATTTCAAAGGCTCCACAAAGACATGCTCGCTTTTTTCACTGAGGCATCTAATGAAAAGCATTGCTTTAACCCTACATAAATCTGCATTGCTTTCAAAACATTATCTGAAAGGAATCCTGAATTTTTTTTGTATCCCCTGCTCTACAGTTCTAAAAATCTTTTTAGTGAAGCTTTTATTATTCATAGCATATTTTTTGACAGTAGCAATATTAATAATTAATACTTTGGGATTCCACATAATTATTCCAAACCTCTGATGTTAAAAATTAATGTTTCATAAACCTTACTTTTGCTTCAAAGCCAGAACTAAATGAAGAAAAAAACCCCCAACACTATGGAGCAGGAGCACTGCATTTTCGTCAGTCGAGACAAACTCATCCACCACGGGAGGAAATAAGTGTCATAAGTGGAACACTGCTGAAAACAAATTCTTCTCCTTTGTGTATTTTAAAAACAAAGGATCTGAGCAAGACCTAACTTGAAATAGAGGTGTCAGTGCTTTCCACTTTACGTAATCCTGTAAAGAAAGAGATACCTCTAGAATACAGTCTTTGCTATATTCAGTAATGAACCAGATGTGTTGGAGTACTCAAATGAAAAAAAAATTCAGACTACTTAGGACAGACAAGGCAAACGACTTTACAGAAAATGGTAATTATCCAACACAAGCTTTTTTCCCCTCTACACTAAGATATAGGTTTCAGAATGCAAAAGACAAAGAAAAGTGGAGAACATACATGAAAACATTTCTGTTTTAAAACAAACTTGTATTTTATCACCAACACTAACGCACATCTTTTTCTCCTATGGCCAGAAAGGGGTTATATCTGACAGAAAAATCCAAAGAAATAAAGAAAAGCAAACAAACAAACAAAACCCAGTGCAACTTGACCTAGCTGGTGCTTCCTGCCACACACAGTGTCACTTGTCCTGTGTTTCTCCAGTAAATAAAGTGTGAGTACTACTGAGAACGTCCAGTGTTCTAATTTGTGGCTACCTCACCTTCCTGGTTGCACTTTTCCACGTTAGCACACTATTCCTGTGTAACACAGAAAAAGTAAAATTATTCTTCTGTCACTCAGATGATAGTTTTTTCAGACCTATCTGAAACCTGAATTTCACGAATCACCTTATGAAGAAAAAAAACAGTTCTACATTTATTTTTTTTTATTTCATTCTTTCTGAAGACAATCCAAGTAAAAGCCTCGAATGACCCCTTATCTCAATAAAAACACCAATGTTGTGATGACACACCTTCCTTCCCCTTAAGGGTGGGCTGTCAACAACACAAAGATACACTTCTGGTGATCTGCTAGTCTTAGGCCCTTTACAAGTGTGGCTTAACTGTAACAGGAATTTAAGACTAACAGCAAGCTTGCATTTCTTAATTCACTATGCAAAGTATTTTAAAAAGGCACAGCCCATGCTGAAAACCATTAGCTTAGAAGCCACACCAGCTTGAAAAATCTACACAATAATTTGAAAGTTTTACAGTAAAGTCTTCCTGTGTACATTTCAGTGAAAGAAGCAAAAAAAAAGCGCAAACCACTCACTCCCTTTTGAGAACCCCGAGATAGTGACAAAGCGTCACCTGAAGAAAATTAAAGCTTCTATCAGCACTAAAGATTCTCAAACCCAAAGTACTTATTCAGGGTTCCACAGGAGAGAAGGGAGGCCTTTTCAGGAGAATAAACACTCTGAAGAGGTTGTTGAATGTTATTTTTTGCCACACTCATGAGGACAGGCCGCTCAGGACACTTTACACGGTGGCGGACAGGCAGGCGGTCGGGCTGCCGGGATGCGCACTGCGGCTGCCGAGGGGCTTTAGCTCCGCACGCCCGGAGCGAGGCAAAGGCGGGTGGGGCCGCAGCGGCAGCCGAGGCACACCGCGACATCCCCGCACCGCCCAGAGGTGGGGCTTCCTTCCCCCCGCGCCCGCGGCCCCGCGCATCCCGCGGGCAGCCCGGGAAGGAGCGCTCCGCCCGGTGCAGCGAAGGCCGGGCCGGGCCGGGCCCGGCGGGACGGCGCCGCGGCCGCCTCCTCACTCACAGTAATACGCCACCACGGGCTCGCGCTTGTCCAGCTCCTGCGCGGTCCGCAGATGGTGCTGGATGCTCTTGAGCTGCGGCGGCAGCGGAGGCAGCGCCGGGGCCGCCATGGCGCGGGCGGCGGCGGGCGGCGGCGCGCGGCTCTCGCTCCCGGGGCCGGCGCGCGCCGCTTCCGCTTCCGGCTCGGCCGCCGTGGGTGGGCGGGCGGGCGGCGGGCCCGGGGAGCGCCCCCTGCTGGCCAGGAGCGGGCGGGCGGGGCTGTCCGTCCGTTCGTCCGTACGTCCCTAGGTCTCTGGGAACCTGGAACCTCAAACGCCGCCTGCGTGGCCCCTCAGTGCTTGAAACGCGTCCCGCAGCAGCCGTGAGAAAGGGCTGCAGACTTCGGGGCGGTCGGGGCTGCCCCCTGGCCCGGCGGGAGAAGGGCAGCCTGGCCCCGGCTGAGCAGTGACGCCCTCCCATCGCTTCTGCCTCCCTTCGTCTGGCCGGGCAGCCCAAAGAGCTGTGCCGACCCGGCCTCTGGAGGTACTTCTTCTCCTTGGGCTGTGCCAAGCCTTACCGAGGTCCGTGAGGCCCTTGGGGCCTGAACTGTGCCTTTACTTCTGGGCCTCTGCCCTTCATCCCCAAAAACTCTTGTCTGCAAAAATCAGGTTAGTTACCTGGTACGCAATAAGCCGATAAATATGCACCCAAGAGAGACATTGATTATTCATTTCAGGGTTATGTGAGCCTGGGTGTTTGGGAGTCTTCCATAAATCAAGCACCCCAACTATCAACACTTTATGCAGTTTAGCAAACAAAGGCTACAGGTTATACAGTTCTCTTAAAATTTAGTTTTCTGTCTTCTGTTAATGACTCTCTTGCTTCTTCTGCTAATTACTGAGCATATTCAGTCTTTCTCATTTGAGTCACTGGTTTTCTTGGGTCACTGGTCCGTGAGCTGGTGGCCAGGATCTCCCCCTGCCAGAATTACCTTTTACCCAGCTGGAGCTGATTGCAGCACAGTTGCTGAGTTGTCTTATTAGTTTCTTCTTTATTTTGTGAGTTCTGTCAAATGGCCCTGTGGCCTGTAAATTCTGCATTCCTTGTGTCAGCTATCAGTGGGCATCCTTCTTCCCAAGCTTTATTAACCTCCCCCAGGGTCTGAGATGGATGAAAAATGTCAAGCTCTAAACCTGGCAAACAATGTAAACCTGGTAAATAAGGCAGTTCTACTCCAAGTGATTTTTTTTTCTAACACTTGGCCATCAGTTAGAGCTTGCTTGTTAGCTGCTGTTTTCATGGATTAAATCTCCCTCGTTGATTAAGCTTGAAAGCATTCAAAGACTAACATCAAAGAAAATCCTTTCTTAAGAAAATTTAACATATTCCACATTTTGCGATACTACCATGGCCTAGCTAATAGGACTGGGCTTCTTCCTGGTGGCTGTCAGAAAGTCTGTCAGCCCTGGAACATTCATCTCATAGGATCACCACTGCCCAGATAACTTTTTCTCAGAGGAGCCACCAGGGATTTCTGGTTTTGCAGAGAGGGGATAAGAACAGCAAAAGAAATGTGAACTGTTGAAGCAAAATGGTTTCAAATGGATCTCACAAGTTATTGCAATATAAATTTTTTTAGTGTCTATTACCTTATTCTGATGGCATAGTTAAAGCTACCTTTAAATTTCTTTTACATAGCCCTTTTGCCAAACCTCTTCTCGATCTCAGAGTGTCTGTTTGCAAAGGAGGAGAATGTCAATGCTCCAGGGCATAAAGAAAGGTGCATGTTGGAGGGAGGCACAGGGAAAGAGAGGTGGCTGCATCATCTCATTGCTGACGTGGGAGTGTGCCAAAAAGGGAACAGAGGGGAAATGATGTCTGAACAGAAGAGAGGAATCCATGAAAGGAACAGAACAAGGAGTGGTTACAGGACTGTGTGGGATGCTGTGGTGCTATACTAGAAGCTGGCTGGCCCAGAGCAGCTATACCTTTGATGTAAATGCAATCACATCACAATTACAGCTCTTTGTTAAATGAGAACTAAAATGGTCATGATGTCTGACTAGAGACAAAACTGACTGCAAACACATGAGCTAGGTAATGCTTTGAGTGCTGTCTGTGAAAATTAGGTGGCTAGAGCATAGTGGAAAACAATGAAAAAGTCAAAGAAGCACTTACAGTGTGAACCTGATGTAAGCAACAAAAATGCTTCCTCAGTGTTCTGGGAGACAGGACTTCATGTTCACTGTGTAAAGAAATAGAATTGAATCAAAGAATCCCCAAGCATATGATATAATTCCTTTCCTAATCGCAAAAAGGAAAATAAAAAAGCCTTCATGATTATCTCAAATACTTGCTAAGCAAGTATTTGCTGAGCAAAAATCTGCTCAACACTGAGAAATGCATGAGGCATATCAATCTCAGAGGGAGTAAGAGTGGAAGGAAGCTGATAGAAAACAAGGTAAATGAGGATGAAAGTGGTGGGAGTTTGGAAGACTGAGCAAAAGAAAAGTTTAGAGACACTTGAGAATACGAGCGCCAGGAAAACAAATGGCAAATATAGGAAAGAGAAGTGTTGACATCCATGGGGAAATGATGTCTTTACATGGACGTAATATCTCCATCAACATGTTCCAGAAACTAATGGCAGGATCAGGCACAGAAACATTTGCACTAAAAGGCAATAATGCACTTTTTTTTTTTTTTTTTTTAATGAAAGACTGAGGAATTTGACAATTTTAATTCCAGGAAATGCAGAAGAAAATAGTTAGTGGTGTATCTGATTTGGAAGAAGCAAAAATTTTAATATGTTCCAGAATTTTACCACAAAGAGAAAGGCCATGGTGGTGGGTAACCCAGCTCCTAAAGCACTCCAGGGATCCTCAGGCAGTCCCATGCCAGTGCTTGTTCTTCAAGGCTCTTGATGGTAACAAGGACTTAAGGAAGTCCTGAGGGCTTGGGGGTCTTGGCACTCTTTTGACTCTTCTGACGTGTTTGGAAATTTACAGAAGAACAGCAAGCAATGACATGTTAAGCACCAGGTAAAATACTGACAAGGTTGTGATTAAGTTATTTTATTACTATACAAATAACTAATATTATAAAAATAACTGATGAAGTAGGATTTGTGTACCATTGGTAAGAACTGTACCTAGCACAGGAAAGTAAATTCTTTTTCTTAGTAGTTCTATATACTGTATGTTTTTATAAATATTTTTTTACCTGAGATTACAAGTTTCAATTGCAAAGAATAATTCCAGATGGATATTGACATATACAGTGAAAAATTAAACATGTATCAACCAAAGAACATGGCATATTGTGCAAACAAGAAGCGAGCACAGTGATTTTTATTTCACTTGTGATGCTTGCAAATATCAAATAACTAATTTAATATTGCATATATTGATAGCTTTGACTGGACATTTATTTAAGACAATGTATAACTTATTTCCATAGGGAAAAATAATATTAATACTTTAATATAGAAAATGTATTGAAATATATTGTCTTGTTCTTGATCAGCACATTAAAAAAATCACCCATCTAGTTGTAGCCCACTTTGTTTTAAACAGCCCAGATTCAGTCAAATCCAAGACACCTAAAATTTGCTATTCCATTTATTTAGCAGGTTTACATTTTTGGGTGGGAATTACAAGGCTATGATAATTCACCTATGTTTGGGACTTACTAACACTTGATGGTAAAACGTTTGGTAAAATTTTTTCCAGAATTTTCTAAATGTTTCTAAAATGACCCAAAATGTGTTATCAGGATCTCAGCTTTTTATGCTTGAAAAACAAATGGAAAAGAACTGATTGCTATTATTTCTATTTGTAGATATTTTATACAGGAAACTACCTCCTCTTTTCTTTCTAATTCTGAAATCTGTTTTATTTCCTTTATCTCACTTCAGCACAAGGAATCACTTTTAAATTTAATATGTTTATTAGCCCTCAAGAAGTTGCTGCACACAAAAGGATCTGATGCCTTTATAAAGTTTGAGACCTAACTTGACCAAATACACTTACTGCATAGAATAATTTTAATATGCAGAGTTCTTTTTTTACTGTTACTCTAGCAGCTTTGGTCAGAGCAATAAAAAGTTAGATGTGACACAAACAGCAGAAAATTCTGTGGGCCCAATTCTGCAGTCACACACAAGCAAAACGCATTAGAATCAAATCATGATTGGGCCTAGGAAAAGCTTTTCTCCAAGATTTTATTTTGACACTTTTAAGCTGCTTATGCAAAATCGTTAAGAAGCCCTTTTCTTCCTTCAAAATGTGGTCGTACTAAATTGGTAAAAATCTTCTACATGGTGAGCCAAAACATAATGAGGTGTTGCAGTCAGCACAAAGAATACCATACTACTCTTTCACTTTTAAAAGGAGATTCTGAGCCAGCAGGTGACAGTAGCTGGACCTCTGCAAAATAAGTTGGTATCCATGGATATGTTGTCACCACAGCCTAACCAGGAATCTCTGCCCCTGGGGGCCGAGATGCAGGTTGCATCTCAGTGGCAGTTCTTGGGAAGATGCTCAAATGCTTTCTGGTACCCAGAGAGTATCCACTATTGTTGTTCAATTCTCAAGCCATAAGAACATGTAATTTTTCCTAGAAGGGCAATGACCTTATTATCTCCGACAGCATGTGTTCAGAAAAGCTGTGAATAGAAGTGTGTTTATAAATAACCTTCTCCTCGTTCACAGACACTCCTCTGGAGACAGAACTATCCTAGGCTGCAGGTCATGAAAATATATTGCCCTTGGAGATCTTGGTGCCTTTGACCCTGACATGGAAACAAAGACTGTTCTCACAGTGTGCAAGTTTTTAGATGAGGAGTTTATGTCAAGTGACTCTTCTGCCTCAGTAATCCTGAGAGTGGCTCTCTTCTGCAGCGCTGCATAGAGGACAGGAGCTGGTTTTCGCTGTGGTTTGAAATCACTGTTACAAAACTGTAGGTGGACAGAGCAGTAAATGAGTGCAAGTGGTTGACATCACTGAGTTTTTAAGAAACCTAGCCTTCTACATGAGATCTCAAAAATTTCAGCAACACACAAGATCACTGTAATCACAGTAAATGTGTACATTGCAATAAGAAAGATTGTCTTTTCAAAGTGCTCTGGCACCATGCACCGGGTAATGTTAAACTTTTTTTCAAGTGCTCCCACATCGCACATGTAGATTGCGTTCACTTTGAAACCAAAGAGCTGAATCTGAAGCCAAAAAGCCACAACTTCAAGGACAATCCTTAAGAAAACAGAAAATATGTAAAAACCAGTGTAGGATGACTTTTGGAGAATATCTTCCTGTTTGATGCTCTTACAAGCAGCATAGAGATGAAAAAAGGCTCCAGGTACCAGTACAATCACCAGCTGTAATGCCCAGAATACCTAAAATGTAGCAGAAATGTAGCTGTCAGATCATTTACAACTGCTTTGGAACAGCTAAAACACATGCAATATTGGAACATTTTGCAAGTTTGTTTTTAATATATATCAAATCTATAAAAACTTAGATGACAATAAAGGTAAAAAGCAGTTATGTTTTGATTTGAGAAGTTTAGTTGGGTTCTGAAACATGAGGACTATTTTGAAGGACAGGAAGCAAAGCTCCATATCCAGTCACAGATAAAGGGATATTTAAAGGAAAATATTAATGAAAAAGCTACTGATAATTAGCCTAGTCAGTACTTATATGAAACAGTCATGTTTTAATTTTTGCAGCTTACTTTCTTTGCATTGGATTTTTACCATGAAAAAAAAAAAAAAAAAAAAAAAACAAAAAAGGAGAAAAAATAATTACCTGAGGAGTTATAGGTCTGAACTGGTTGTAACAGAAAAGATTAACCTCTCTCTTGTCTGGGTCACAGCTGAAATGCAAGGCCTCATTTCCATAAACAGCAAAGCCCAAAACACCAAGGAAAAACATTCGAATTGAGCCAAAAAAAAGGGTGTGGAATTGTCCAATTACTGTTGGCGGCCTGAGCTGCAAATCAGAGGGTTCATTCAACACAAAAAACAAAAATGAACAGTGTCATTGCTGGAGGTCTACTTGCTCTTTTTCATTATCCAAAATATTTATTTTATTCTACTTGTTTTAAAGGAGACAATTTGCCTATGAAGCGTGCAGTAGCTCTCTAACAATATAATGTCTTACAACATTTTATTGTTCCTGCTAACTTTACATAAACGTTAATTTGTCTAGCACTTGCCAGTTCATTTGTTTCACTGTCTTTATCTGTATTCCGCTGCTGCAGAAGGCGCCAGACGGAGCTGAGCGCTTCGACCCAAAGGCTATTCGTTTCGCTGTTGTACTGATTCATTCACATGATGTCAGGTGATGGCAAAGCACGCACCGCCGTGCCACCATCAGACCCAAACACGATTAGAACTATACTTATTCCCGCAAATTAAAGTTCAGGGTCCCCAAAGGGGCGTTTGTGGACCCGCTCGGGCCGCCTGTCCCGCTGTGCTCGGGCCGGCAGCGCCGGCGGGCGGGCGGGGGCACCGCTGGCCGTGCGCGGGGCGGGGGCGCGGCGCGGCCCCCGCGGGTTTGGGGCCGGACCGCGGCTGCGGTCGGGGCCAGGGGACCGCGCTCCGCGTACTCACACATCCCTCCGAGAAGCTCCGGATGTAGTTGGGGGACATGGCTGGGGAAGGTGCCCTGTGTGGGCGGCGGCGGCCGGAGCCGGAGCCTGCCCTGGCCCCGACCTGGACCCCGGCTCGCTCCGCCCTTTGCCCCCTGGCGGGCCCCGCGCCCGGGCCGGCAGCGGGCGCAGCAAAAGCAGGGCCGGCCGGCGGCCGCCGATAATCCCCGGGCAGCACTGTCAGCAGCGCCTGCCGCCACCGCCGCCGGCTGCGCGCCTGCCCCTGCCCTTGCTTCTGCCCCTGTCCCTGCCCTTGCCACTTCCCCTGCCCCTGTGCCTGTCCCTGCCCCTGTCCCTGTGCCTGTCCCTGCCCCGCTGGACCACGCCGGCCCTTCACCGCCGCCCCGGGGTACCCGCTGTACCGACTATCACCCCCGCCCGGCCCCCATCCCCGTCCCAGCTGAGGCCCCAGCGCAGTGCTCTCGAGGCTGCCTCCGGAGAGAAGAGCCGGCACCCGGCTAGCCGGAGCATCTAGTTTATCAACTTTTTAACCAAGTCCAGTAAAAAAGGATGTAGCAGGACTTGGAAGCTGTAGATCAATGATCCTAATTCAAATAAACAAAAATTGAATTAAAAAAAATAGTATTACGCACTTCAGAATTGCTGTAAATAGCTCAATGGCAATAATTGCTACTAATAACTTGCCCGGCTACTCAGTATGTGGAGTTGAAGCAGCTCCAGAAGAGCTGTGTGTGCGAGCCCGTGCATACACCAGATACCCCTGCTGGTAAACTGCCGCAAGGAAACTACTCAACTCAGTAGTCTGAACCCAGTAGGAGTTTCATAGAAGATGGAGAGTGGAAGGATGGAGATGGGAAATCAGTAAAGGCGAAATGCTGATTTGTCATTCACTCACTGGTATGCAGTAGTTTATTTGGCGTGCACAGGAAAGTGAAATCAGGTTACCAAATCCAGAGAGGGGCAGTTAGTTACTCTTTTGCCTCTAAACCCAAAAGAGAGTCTCCCTTGTAACTGGCTGCAGCATGACTGCAAGCTGATGTATCAAAAAGCATTGTTCTCTCTGTCATGTATGCTCATAGGCATGGAAACTTAGGCAGAAGAAGGGAAGTGATGGGAATCGGTGTTTATTTTATGTATGGATTTAGCTGTTGTGTCTCTAAAAGGTGCCTCAATGACTGTATTAATGACATGGTTGAAAAAACTGTTGTAAGACATCAGAAATCCTTTGTTAAGGCAACCCGCACCGCATCTACTGAAGTAGGTAAATTACAAAGAAGGTGAAAAGTGCTCCAATAAGTGCATGTTATTTACTACAGCTCTTAGTTCAGGCAGTTAATTGAATGCCTGTCTCCTGGGCTACTATAAAAGGTGCGGGATCGGTGGCACTTAGGCTGGGTTTCCAAACATTTTTAATGCAATCTGCTGTTCTGCTGCATAGAGAGAGTGCTGAGGTTTGTGTCTGTCAAATGAACTAAAAGCAATAATGTCTCACACTGGTGTGTGATCTGCAATAAAGTACTGTGGTTCTCAGTGTGGTGACTAACCTTCACCAAAAAGCAGTGATTTTAGCTACAGTGAATTGTTTTTCAATACATATGGAGCTTAATTATCCAAATTCAATTCTAGTGTTCCCACAACATGACTAAATTAGTTCAGGCTGTATAATATCAGTAATATTTCAATAATTTAATTATTTTAAAATGTGAATTACCTATTGAAAATCTGCTGTTGAATGTACCTCAAAAAAAGGTTGTATTTGTATTTATTAGGATTTCTTTAAATAGAAATGTTTAAAAACACAATAGAAAAACTCAACAACTAGTTTCTAAATGGAGATAGCTCTGTCAAAGCTTTTTATTATGCTTGGTATAGTAGTGATTATTTGCACATTAATTGATGAAGATGAACCCATGAAGTTTGGTCAGCATTTGATTCCACTATAGATAGAATCAATATTTCAGAACACATTTTAGGTAAAAATCTGCACTATACAAATGCTGCTTTGTATCTTTTTATTTTTAGGTGAAATTACTAACCTGACTGGATGGTCTAATACAAAACAATCAACAGTCAATCTCAGTAGCAATATAGAAACTTGCATCTCTATCCTGTGATAAAGGTGCTAACAGAAGACTTAGCTGGCAATGCTCTGATTTTTTCTAGGAACATATAAGGAATACAGTTTCATTGAAATAAAAAAAAAATTAATTCTGGAGAGGTTGTCAGATAAACCAATACAAACCCCATGGGTGTCTGCAGTAAAACCCCACTGAGTGTGATGAATGGGCCACAATAAAATTGTCACTTACTTTGAAATGGCTCCAGTGTCACGTGAGCTCAAGCACAGGAATCCCATTATCTTCGCACTAGGAGGAACTAATAGCAATGTTTTTCTTTCGTCATGTGTGTTCAATAATGTGCTTTGTAACACCACATTAGGAGGATAACTTGAGATAGAAGTAGAGTAAGCTGGCATTGTGCAGTTCTTTTGAGTGCAGTCTGCCAAGGGAACTCAAGCCATTCCTTGGGACTTCCTTAACAGAAAATCATTATTTGTTTTGAATCTGTAAGAGCAGCTGTCTGTTGATACCACATTTGTTTCTAAGTGAGTCTGAAGCCTGGATTTTGACAGTTTGCAGCTCAGTGGTGTGCTCTTAACCTTTTAATGAGTTGAAGTCCTACTGAATGAATACAGTAAAACAAATGGAATCTAAATGCATGCATGAAGCTACAGTTGTACTTAGAGGGATGACCTGTGTGTTTAACATTAAGCACCCAATTAATTGCGTTATTAATGTGGTTAAATATAATAGCACCTGTTATCCTCATGCCATGAATAAAACCAGCACTATGAAAATGGTTCAAAAAATTGAATTGGTATCAATAAGATAAGGTTTTGTTTCCCAAAAAAGAACTTGCATTAATATTGGAGAAAGCCACTTCTGCCAGCTTTCCAGCTTTGTCTAGTGCGGGAAGCACCTGAATTTTCCATTTTGGTTTGCAGAGTGCACTCCATCAAAATAAGAAATTCTCTATTGAAGTAACGAGGAAAAAAAAACATGAGTTACTTTAGGCTGTTGTACATTTTACTGCCTGGAAGAAGTCACTCTCTGCTACAATGCATGCCCACTTTTTCCAGCTGTATCTACTGGTGTAATGTGTGATATTACAAAATTTATTGAAGGTTTGCTTCCTAATGCTCAGTGTTTAAAATCAGGTAGCATTTGTTCCTTGGTTGTTGCTTTGTTTCTTTTTAAAATTTGACTGAGGATGAGACCTTCAAACATGATCACTTCCAGGGCTCCATTTGAACTGGGTTTTCATTTAATATGTAATGACACATACTTAATTAAAGACTACTTACTGCAGGTAGTTTTTATGGCAAGATATGCTTGGGTCTTCATGGGACTACATGTTATGATGTGCAAATCTGGTATTAGCCCTGGAATAATCAAATGCCTTGAGCTGCATAAACTTGTGAAAAGAGTGCTTTTTCTGTCAGACCCACTTTTCGGTAGAGGGCGTTTGTGGAATGTGTGGAGTTCCTCATTCCTCCATGAACTGATTATGAATCCCTACATTTGGGAATTACTGATGAAGCGGATTTCCCTCTCATGTTTCCAAGCGACTGTGATTTCTGCCCCATGGTGTTGTACTCCCGGACGCACTCCATCTGTGGTGGTTGATTGTGCCTGTGCAGTTTCTTTCCCACTGGGGAGATTCACCCGTGGCACTCTCTCCCTCACTCTTGTGCCAAGTACTGTGTCAGAGCTGCACGATGGAATTGTCTCTAGACTGTAATCTGAAATATCATCTAAAGACATGGGTGGACTCCTGTTTGAAAAGAGAATGATGAACAGTTTGTATGTGGGGATCTGAATTCTGACTGGATTATGTCAGGATCTGTGGATCTTCTCCACACATGCCTTTTTTACCTGTGCAGGAAATTATATTCATACTGGTTGAGTGTATTCCATTGACTTTACACAGGCATCTGTTGAACAACATTAGAAGCATAATCTAACTTTCTTTCTTCCCTGAGCTGGAGACATTCACTTTCTTCAAAGCTTATTTCTTTGCTGTTAGGGTTCTAAAAAAATATGGAGTAGATAAAATCAAGTACTAATAAAAATCAGGAATATAAATTTCCACTGAAAATGTTTCTAATCCTTCGACCTTAGGAATTCCATCTTGTGAACTAAAGGACAGATAAAATTCACTAGGATAGAAGAAATTCTCCTGGAAGGCAGCAGTAGGAGTAGCGCTGTTGTGCAACAAAAAGCAAAAGGTCTCACCTCACTCCATGCAAACTGCAGTAAGTTTATATCAATAGAAGTTTTTGAAGTGTTCTTTTGTTGATATTCATGCAAAAAGACTCAACATCCTTTTGTCCTAAGAAAATCAAGACGTGCTGAATTTAAACTGTTCTCCCAGTGGAAACCATATTGTCTGTTAATATATAAAACCATTTTCAAACAAATTAGCAAGAGGACCATACTCCCAGCGTTAAACTCCTAGTGTTAAAGACTTGTATTGGATCCAGCCAGTGGGAACCAGAAAGAGTGATTTGGAGTGTTAACAGAAACGTGACTATTGTTGATCGTAGAAAATTTCATAAATGCTCAACAAAGTAGAGAGTCACAGCAATTTATATAAATATGCAAGCCATCAGTAAGCCTGCCTCAGAGGGAATATAGTTGAATTTAAAACTGTGTGGAGGAAACTTGATCAGTAACAAGAATCACCTCCAGAGGAGCTCTGTGATGATTCTGATGAGCTGTTAAGTGGTAAAGGTGAAGTGTCTAGCCTAAATATTTCTGAGGCCTGGCACTGCCTGGGTTCAAACAAATTACTCAGCATTATATGAATTGGTAATTTACACAATTTTAACACATTTATATATTAAGGGAAGTGAGAAGAGTCACAACAATCAATGAATAGATAGTGAGAGGTGTAACTTTGAAGAAACATTTTTTTAAAATAATCTTAGTAAAAGTTTATTTAAGAAGAAATCACTGATTTAATTCCTACACTAGACAGCATGCCATGGACAGGCCATGCTCATGTGACATGCTTTGCTTCTGATAATTTCAGTGGTCAGACTCTCCATAGACATGCCATAAACTCATAGAGCTTCAAGAGGACTGTTGCATAATATGAACAAGCTAGCTCTCTACAAGCTTATGAATCCTCTCTTTTGAGAAAAAGTAATAAAGGAATCAGTCTGCAGAGCATGTTACTGGCAAGTGCTGTTATTTTTCTACCTTAACATTTTATCTTGAAAACTTCAGTCCACCGGGTCTGTCTGTCTTCCAGCATATTTACATTCATGGCTTCTCCTGGAAACAGACGGAGCTGTTTGGAAAGCCTATGCATGTGCAGACACTCGGAAGTAAAAGACATTACTTCACTGAAAAGCAAGAAACATTAGGGACAAATTCTACTCTTCAAAGAAGCAAACAAAATTCATTCTCCACTGTGTTATACCACTTGCAGAGTAAGTCATGGATAAAACACATCACCTGCCTCCCTTTCCATGGTCGAGACCACTGTGAAATGCAGCTTCACACATCAAATCTTTAAACACAGCTGATGTCTTTGAGTAGGACCTATGCAGAACCCACAGCTGGATGTCAGGAATAAAATCTCTTCATTCTCACGCCCCTCACTCCCTGCCACCCTGCCTTTCAAAGCTCTGTGGTTTCACCTGAGTAAGATGCTGAAAGACGAGTTTCCGGAGGCGATCCCGCGTTCTGTCCGACGTGTCGGGACACCTCTCCGGTTTGCCGGGCAGAGCCTGGCGGGGGCTGCTTTGCGGTGGGCAGCGGTGGGGAGAGAGGCTTCCCTCTCTCCTCCCTCTCACCACGTCATGCCCATCGCGCTCAGGGGCTGGGACCCCGCGGGACGGCGGCGGCTCCGGGATCCGCCTCTCCCTTCGCCGCAAGATCCAGCTCGGCGGCGCGGGGCTGGGACGAGAGCACGGGCGCTCGCAGGAGGAGGGGCGGGGCGGGGCGGCCCCTCCCGGTACCAGGTATAAGCCGGTGCTGCGGAGTGAAGAGTGGGTTCGCTCTGCGCCTCGTCCCCGCCGGGCAGCGCTGGCGGCTCCGCGGGCGCGGGAGGAGCGGCCGGATCGCGCCTTGGCCGCGGCGCGCCGAGGGCGCTCCCGGGGACGCGGGCAGGTGGCGGCTGTCCGGACGGCGTTCTCTGCCCCAGGGCTCAGCATCTCCTGTCCACCGGGAGAGGCTTGTCCGAAGAGCCGAGGGGCGGCGTATGGGAGTTTTTATTTCCCTCCCCGGCCACTGAGCCGGCGGACATTCCTCTGCATTTCTTAAGGGAGAAAACTCGGCAAAGAAGGGGTAGGAAGAAAGGCAGCAAAGAAGCGGGGAAAGTTGATTGACTTGCAGAGAGGTGAAGCTTTCCTGTGGTTCTCACTGCACTTTGCACTGGAGACCTTCAGTCCACGCGAAGCTGGAGGATGGAGCCCTCGGCCGAGCTCACAGCAATGCCCTTCGGGGAGAATGGGAGTGTCCACCTGGTGCCCGACACAGCCCTGCTGTCCCCGGGGAGAGGCACGGCCGTGTTCGTCATCCGCTGTGTGATCCCTTCACTTTACCTGCTCATCATCACTGTCGGCTTGCTGGGCAACATCACCCTCATGAAGATCTTCATTTCCAACAGTGCCATGAGAAGCGTGCCCAACATCTTCATCTCCAGCCTCGCTGCTGGCGATCTGCTCCTGCTAGTGACCTGTGTGCCTGTGGATGCCTCCCGGTATTTCTCTGAAGAGTGGCTCTTTGGGGAAGTGGGCTGCAAGCTCATCCCTGTCATCCAGCTGACCTCCGTTGGTGTCTCTGTCTTCACCCTCACCGCCCTCAGTGCTGACAGGTAGGAAAGCTGGGCTGCCACCTCAGCTCTCTGCAACTTGGGCTAAGGCTGGATGAAAGGTAAAGCACCTTTCTAGATAAGGTATCCCTGGTTTGCAATCCCCTCATTCCAACCTGTGAGGTGCCCATGCTTCTTCATCCCCAAGTGAACAATGGCAAGTAGTACTAATTGAAGTTAAAGAGAAATGGTTGTGCCTGGCCAGGGTGTCAGCTGCAAGAAGTGAGTTTAGCCCTGTCTTCTGCACCTCTGGGATGGTCCTGAACAGTCCATAGATTGAAATTTTATTCATTAGAGTAAGGTTTTAGATGCCAGATATGACCCTTGCCAAGTCAGTGTTGTGTCAACAGGTAGTGAGCGACTTAAACCAAGTTAGACACAGATGTATTTTTAATCAATTTATTTCTTTATTCTGAGAAGGTGTACACATGTGGGTGTGTATGTGTGACTGTGCCTTAGTAGAAGAGCAGGTTACAGGAGGTGTCTGGCAGAACTGGTTTAGCATCTGGGAATTCAGGTACACCAAATTGCTCTCTTTTAATTGTCAGTCTTAAACTTTTATTCAAACTATTCTTTTTATCTTCAGAACTTTTAGAAAAGATGAAGAAGAAAAAAAGAAAATGCCCCCAAACAAACTAGAAGGTAACACTTTTATCTCCAGTACTTGTCAAATTAGGAAGAAACAAAGAGCTGGATCCCCAGTGTTTCCTCCCAATTACTGTGAAAGGGTACTTAAGGAATTTACAGCAACCGAGTGGCTGTAGGAGTATGCTTCAGGCTCTGAAAGACGAAATCTTGCAGTGTAATTGTCAACTCAAATTATATGAAATTGTCTTTATTTATTTATCTATGCAAAATTTTTTTGGCAAAAAATGAAAATGTTTAATTCCTTCTCCATAGAAATTCTCCCATTTTCTTTTGTTGGGTTTTGAGCTGAGCCACTGCATTATATTAGTGCATGATGTGAAGAGTTGAATTTATAAATGTATCTTTCCACCTAATGTTTCCTTAGAATTTTTAATCCTTTATTTTCTTTAATAGACTATAGCTATTTTTTTCTTAGCTAATTTGGTCGATTGTTTGATTTCACTTGAGGGTAGTCTTCAGTGAACATTAATTTAATTTCTATTTGAATCAGAACTTAACATATTTGTCTATAAAGATGGTAACTTGTGAAAATGGATTACGGTTTTGAAGGAGAGCTTGCAAAACATACCTTAAAGTGAACACCTGTAACTCTCTGATTACCTCAGTTAAATAATATTTCAAAATCTGTCCTCATAGATCCAAGGATTCTGTGATCTGTGGATCTGTCCTCACAGATCCAAAGAGAATCCTGCAGTTCTCTTTCTGCTCTATTTCCACTCCTTAATGTCTTGTGGTGTACATCTTATTTGAAAAGGGAAGAAGTTAGTGGAGATCATATCTCTAGAGAAATGTAATGTGAGGCAATGCTGGTAATTTAATGTTTAAGGATTCATTGATTTGCCTTTTATATATCTTTGAAGCATTCATTGTTTGATTTTCCAGATAATTTTCTATCCTTTTTATATCAGTAAAGACTCAAGAATTTATAATACTGACTCTGTTTATGCTTAATGCATCTAGAATTGCACATACTAAAAAACAATTACAGTTTGTGTGCTGAGACCAAATAAGCTCATAATAAATACATTTCTCCAGCATTTTGGACTCCACAGTATATGCCCACGTCAGAAACGGTTCTACTAGGAGTTTACAATATTTCTTTAACCTTTGTGGTTTTATTTTAGGTTTCTGAGAAACAACAAAATTATTTTCCAGTCAGAAGATCTTCCACTGTCTTTAGAGACTAGTCTCCTAGGGCCCAAGAGACTGCTGAGTGAAGCTGGCTGAACTTTCAGTGCTGTCTGGGTTGGAGTCAAATCTAGTCTTTGTACAACACTTGTGTTGAACTAGAGGGGAGGCACTGGTGTGGAGGGGTTTGTGGCACCAATCTGGAGCCAGATTCTAATGCGTGTCGTAACTAGATCAGTTGTGGGTGGTTATGCTGGCAGATCAGAAGTGTTGGCAGCATCCTGCACCCAAAAGGTGCTGAGGAGGTGAGGCCTGGCTGGGGACAGTGTTTTCTCCAGATAAGTGAATCTAGGGTAGGATGTTAGCAGTTTGTAGGCAGTGATGTCACCAAGAGGGCTCCATTATCATCCAGTGCCTATTTGGTCTGGTACACAATGTCTTCTTAGTGGCCCCTTCTTTCACAGATAATGTTCAAATTACATTTTAATATAAGATAATTAAAGCCCTTCCTGCTTTTTGCTCCTTGTAACCATGAGACTCTATAGAATGCCAGACATTGATTACACTAAAGAACAGAGTTAGGAATACTTAGGATTCTTTAGAGCATGGCTGTGTAAATTAGGATAAGGAAGGTTGTCTTGGTTTCCACAGTGTAATTAACATTTACTGTTTATGTGGGAATTCTGCATGACAATTTCCTTGTGTCTGATACATTTAACAGAAGTAGCTACAGAAGCTACAAACTCTGAATGATTGTTGCCAACAAACTGAAGGAAGAAAAAGCAGTACTTTTAGTACTACTAAAAGTACTACTAAGTTAGTAAAAGTAATAGTATGTAATTGCATTTATTTTCTAAAGTTGCTTTATTTCATACAGATTTTTTGTCACAGAAGTCCTTCTCAGCATCAGTAATGCTTTCAGTGTGACAAACATGTACCTTTTATTAGGAAGCTTAACTGTCTTGTTTGAGATTACTTGAGTTTTAATATGGGGACTTTTTTGTGTTTGTGTACAAATGTAATAGGTAATTTTTAACAATACTTTCCAGACCTCCCTTCCATGCAGATGGAATTTAGCAGCCTATCTGCCTGAGGTTGCCCATCCCCATAACAGGAATAGCAGCTGGTGCTTCCCACCCCTGAGCTCCTGGAGGTCTGGCTGCCAGGAGTGGGGAATGGTGCCCTGCTGCAGCCCCACAGGTGTGGGGCCAGAGAGGGGTGGGAGGTCAGTGGTGAAGGTCAGGATGGTGGCAGTAGAGATGATGCCATGGTGGCACTGGTGGTGCAGGGTTTTGGTGTCAGAGCAGGATGCCTTCTCCCACAGGATGGAGAAGGCAGCACAAGAGCTGTGCTGCTAAGCCAGCTGTTCCTTCTCATTGCCACACAGGAGATATGTAAAGGACAGCAACCCTGCTCCTCATGGCCACTGAGTTTTCTCTATTGTGGAGAAATCAGGTCACCTCTGCAAACCTTAATATTTCTCTTGTTTATAAAACAAAAGAAAAAGAGACGGTGATTAACAGAAAGAGAAAACTTAATAGAGTGGATGACAAATGAGGAAAAGGAAGAGGCCTGAAAGACAGAAATGTACCAAAAAAGAGAGGGGAACTAAGTGGAGTGTAGGACAGAACACTCTCAACAGCACTCAGCACACCCTGAAAGTGCTGAGAGTTGGTGTGCAATGGCCAGGGATGCATTTCCTAAAGATGTGGTGAGACAAGAACTGGGAAATGCGGCCTCGATGAGCTTGTTTCTCCAGGTTCAGTTTTGGCAAGGCCTAATGGGTGTTTATGAGAAAGTCTCAGGACTTTGTGTGGTCTTTGATAGGGAGGATAAAATAAAAAAGTGCAGCATGGCACACATGAAGAAAATGTGCCATCATCTCTTCACTGCAAAACAGGCAGAAGCTAGGGATGAACCTAACTTCAACCATCCAAGGAACGTGCTCAGTGCTGCACAAAGTGTTTTCCCAATCTGTGTCCATGATGGACCATACATTTAGCTCAGAAGGCAAACTGGGCCCATAGGGCTCCTCATCTTTTTCTCAGGGTGAGGGACCTTGCTCTTTTCTGCATGGGAAGGAGTCTAGGTAGGGTAAGAACATAAGTGGGGAGGTACAGAAAGGTGTTTCCCGGATGCTTTTCAGAGTTAGAGGTCTGGATGGCATTTTAACCTTGGTGTGGACAGCTCAGGAGGCAGTGAATTAAGAATGGGTGCTACAGTGTGCACCTCTGGCATTACAGCATTATTGTGTGGTATCCACAAAATGCCAAGACATCTGGAGTGAATAGCCTTTGGAGGAATAAATAGCATCCCCTCCAAACAGCTTTAGATTTGTCCCACATAGTCTTTTCTTTCCTTTTTAGCTGTCACTTATACCTAATTTTTAAAGTAATTTGTAAAAATAGGATTAAATTTAATTCTGTTTCTTTTCCTACACTAAATTTTGTTTCTAATGAAAGATTTAAATGTGTTAGCTCTAATACAGTTCTGCTGCACTCTAATGGAGACAGCAAAGCTGAACTCACCTTACTAAAATAGGAAGAGCATCATATTTGCTTTCTTTTGAAGTAATGTGACATAAAGACACCTTTGATGAGATAAGTACTTGATTAATAGGTAACAGTTTGAAAATTTAAATTCAGACTTAAATAGCTAAATATAGTGCCTGAGATGCTTAAAATGTATTCTATAGATTTTCATACCTAAACAATTTGTTCCTTTTTTAAAAAAATTATTTGTTTTAGATTTGGGAGACTGCAGTCTGGATTTTTAAAAAATCAAAAATGGTCTTTGCAAGTTTTCACTCTGTGCTGACTTCTGATGGCATCTGATAGCAAAATCTGTTTTGGCTCAGTTTGCTGGTCCATTATCTCCTCTTTTTGGGGGAACTTTGGAAATATTCTGAAGTGTGAAAAAACTGTCCTAGCAACTTCTTTGGGTTTTTCATTAGTAATATCACCTTAATGAAAACTTTTTACTTTTCTTGGAATTTATTTTTTTAGTTTCTTCTTTCATTATGGCTGATGCTTATTCAGGCTGAGATACAGTGATTGAAAAAAATATAAATCCTCATTTCTTATTACATGTAGTAGAGCAGGTGAAGCAGGACAGTGGACATGATTTCCTTTTGACCTCTAATAGCTGATAGTCAGGTACTAAGGAGTCCTTATGAGGAAAGTAGTATGACATCTTGAAAATTACTTATAATTAACCAAAGAAAAAATAATCAAAGGTAAAATGGAAGATTATCTGTATAAGTGAAAAACAATGCCTCAGCTGTATACAGTAGATGGAAAAACAAAAATATATGGACCAAATAGAACTATGAGATTCCAGAAGTATATATTTTAGAAACCCTAACACTTCAGGTAAATGTATTGAATGAATGAATTACAGAAGTACGTTAAAATAAATGATGCTCCAGATGTTTCTCTCACTAGGCTGTAGGCTGTAGCAGTATGGTCATAATTATGCAATAATAGGCAATGCAAAAGGAATTTAAGAGAGGTTTGGCAAACTTTGTCACATTTTCTTCAACTTGCCTTTTAGTTCATATATGCAAACTTGACTCATAAAATAAAGCTTGCCAGAAAACCTTTGTCAAATTGAACAATGAAGCCTGTACTCTCCAATCCCCACCCAATAATTTTCCCAACAATTAATTTATGTTGATCTTATTCAGATAAAAGAAATATGATATATTTCAGTAAAAAAGAGAAATGGAAGAACCACCCCCTCCCCAACAATGCAGAAAGAATTTTATGTCTGGAGTAGATTAATAGTTAACTAATCTAGGGTTATATTGTCCAAGCCAGGCAATTCAAATCAGCTGTTTGAGAAGTTCCTCTTGTGACTGTCTTTGCACTACTGAAAATAATTTCTCAGCAAATAACATTTTCCTGCCAAGTTAGGCAACTGTTTCTCAAACTTCATACAGAAACCTGCATTTGTTAAACTCCTGCCTTTGTGCATGTCCTTTGTATACTCTCCAACCCATACAGAAACAGCTTAGATTGAGGATGATGAACTGAGAAATGGCTGTGGTGTCTATCCCAGTCAGTGATCAATGCAGTGCCTGTGTTGTGCTGCCAGAAGCCACTTTGTTTTAACTATTGCAAATGCTGGTGTCTGATTGCCTCTTGTAGGCTGCAACCTAAACACTGAGAAACAGCATCAAAACCATCCCTCCTGTTTCCTGCCTCTTCAAGCTATCCAGTAAAAGCCTGTGTCTGTGACAGACAAAATAGCTGCTAAACAGCAGATCCAGCCCAATTCTTAATAAGCATGTGTATCATAATTCATTCATTTTATCTGTTTGCCCCTCAGCATAATGTGATACAGGATTCCCTCATCTATGACACTGCAATGGGTTAATAATACAAATTGGAATGTTGGAATTCTCAAGTCTGCATTTAGCAGATCCTCAGAAATTATGTCAAAGATCAAGTATGCTCTGCCAATGCTTTGTCTAGGGAAAAGACTTCACATGATAAATTAGTTAGAGAATAAATAATACATCTCTGTATATGTGTGCAGTGTGGTGGAACTCTTCAACATCTTCCTGAAAAGGGATAATTTAATTGAATCTTGACTTTAAATTATTTAATTACAGAACTTGTGTATTTATGATACGAGTTCTGCTGCAGAACCAAATGATATATTTCTGGTGCTAAATTATGTGTTTTTATATGTATTAATGAAACAAGGTATATGCAGTCACGATCCCTAGGTCTAAACGTGTTCCAGTAGCAACTTCTAAATCCGTGGTGAGATTCAGCATAGTTAGACAGTGTGATTACAAATAACAAGTAAGTTCCTACAAGCTCATTAAATTTATAGAAATAAGAGGAAACCTACTTTGGTGTCCATTGAAAAGAAGCATATTTTGGAATTAAGTTGACATAACTTTTCAGATATCAGAGAAAATAACAATGAGACAAACAGTCCACATAAGCTTTTCATAATTGCATCTCCTGCATGTAGATTTGTGTTTCCAGCTTTGTATGAGCATATATCAAAATAAAATTGTGGTGTGTGTACAAACATGAGAGAAATGGGTTATTCTGAGATGCTGTCATTACATCTCATATAATTTTGTTTTTCCCTTCACATGATTATCCCAAATGTTTCATTTTTTTCTAACTTGTTTTCATAGTATTTTTTAAAAATAGCTTCATGCTTGTGTTTTGGATCCAAAATTGTTTAAGTGTATTTTAATGATTTCTATACCAACTTTTGTCTCCATAATCTTTTTATAGTCCTTTTTTTGTTGTTTGTTTTTTACCATGGTGTGTACTTGTTTATTTTCTGTCTACATTGATTTCAGCGCAGACCAAGATCAGAACTTGCAAATAAAATTGAACTGGAAATGTGTTTAAAAGTGAGAGAGTAGAGATTTTAGATGATACTACTGGAGCAAATAAATGAATGTTCTGATTTTTGAATTTAGAAATTAGAGATTTAGGGTCTACATTTTCAACTGGGAAAATCTAAGTCTATTCTAGATATATTAATAGAGGTTTGATTGTTTAATTCTTCCTGTCTTGTAACATTTCTAAAAACCATCTGATCATGTAATGTTCACCACAACATTGTTATCTGCTGTGGATTATAACTGTATTCATCAACAAAATGAGAGGAATTGTTTTGTAACAGCAAAAATTTTATAAAGGTAAACTGGCACTAAGCATATTTTACACTTGGGATTTCTTCTTTCAGACCCTCTAGTTTCTGTAATTGATATTTTTATTGACCTTCTGATCCAGCAGTGATAATTTTATGAGATCTTTTTCATCCAACTTTGTATAGATATTTTTTGCTGAGAGACATGCAGTAAGCACATAGTAAATATGCAGACAAGCATACAACTGTGTCATCTGTCTAAAGGCTGGGGTATTGATGGGATTTGGATCAAACCCATTTGGAGAAATGGGTTTCCCTTTTCTCAAAGCCCTTTGACCCTTCAGGATTCAGACTATAAACCCAGAAAGAATTAAACAAGGTTAGTTGTGGTTTTCTAAGTTTTTTTTAAAAGGAGAACAGAGAACTAGGGGACAAAGCCAAACAGTACCTAGGCTTGTCCAGGCCTTAGGCATTGCAAGGCCTAATATCTAGCCTAAGTACTGACTTTCCCCTCATCCTATCCACCCCTCCTGAGCACAATCCAAAATCCAGAATTCCAAATTAATGTTGGAATGAGATAAATAGTCCAGAAAGGCAATAGAAGCCAAGAGAATACCCATGGTAAGCTTCCTTATACTTCCCTGGGAAACAATATATCCAGTTGTTTGGGTGATGCAGTGGGCTAAGAATAAAGTTCTCTCCTCGCAGGTGAAATGTTAATTTTGAGCCGCTGTCTATCAGGCCTGGGCAATGGCTCCCGGACACCCTGGCTGCATGAACGGCCCCATTTTTCTTCCTGGAGAGGCACATGCCACAGCTGCCTTTGCCGTGGCAGTTTTGTGAAGGCTGATTACTTTGGTGTTCTCCAGCCATTATTTAAACATAACTTTGAGATTAGACTCCTCAGCTTGGCTGTGCTTAGTTTCAGGACTGTAAATGAAATGAAGTTTAGGTGCAATCTGGGGAGCTCCTGGCACGCACAGCAGAGAAGTACCACTGCTTGCTTATTTTAAAAGTCAAGAAAGAATTGGCACAGTCAGTTGGGATGGGCCAGCCATTGTGTGAGGCTTCTGGATGATGCTTTCAGGTACCTGAAAGTGTGTGCTTTTTTATTCTATGCACATACATATGTCTGTGTATATCTATCTATGCACAAACCCATATTCAACAGTACCAGAGCACGGGACTGAGGACTGGCAGTCAGCCACTTGTCAAACCAGTTTTGTAGAGGTCCATGATGTGGTTTTGACCTGGGTCAATCAGTATTCTCTAAACAATTTCTAGGCATGATTCAGGATTAAACACAAGCCCAGGGGCCATTACCAACAGAAGTGTAAACTGCCTAATTTTTTTGGGTGTGGTGGTCTCATACTGGGCTATTAAAGAGATTAATTAAATAGTCATGGATGTCCAGCCAATGCCACTTGGCCTCCAACCCTAAAAATAGACTATGGCATTGTTTAGTTTGCTCATATAGATGTAGCATCTTTATTAGATTTGGTTCCTCTCCTCTCTTCTCCTCAGTAGAAACTGCTACTCTACTGAGGACCTATTAGTCTGTCTTAAGATATGTAAAAACTTATCAGTGACTTGAAATTATCAAACTTAAATATAAATTTACTGGAAATATTTACATATATGAACTTTTCTGAATAATAGCTGGTGAGACAATTTACTAATGTTGCTTTCAGGAGCAGAACTGAACAAATGACTTATGATACTTTTAAGTAGTGCAGATATAAATGAATGGATTTAGAGAAGTAGAACTAAAAGTCCAGATTGCAGGCAATGAGCTGGCATTGCAAGATTTGCACAAGCTTGTAAGAAGCATAGTTAGTTAATGTGAGGCAAATAGCAAGTAGCAGAAGTAGAAAGAGAAGGAAAAATGAAAAGGAAAGAGAAAATTTCTCCTCTGAAACACTGGGTGGACAGGACAGCTAGTTTATTGCATGCAGAAAAAAACCCCTCCACCATCCTGGGAAACTTCTGGTTTGATTTTTTTCAGGGTGGAGAAATCACCAACAAGCGTTGAAGCATTATTGATAGTTTTTGGCTCAACAAAGTGTATTTCTACAGAGTGGAAAACTTTTTCCACTTAGGAAAATCTTAAGATTTTCCCCCTGAGAAACACAGAACACATGTCATTGACATTGACTTTAAGTGTATTTACACATGGTCTTCTAGTCTGCATTTCAAATACTGTTCATTATATTCACTATCAGACCTCAGAGATGCCCATTCCTGACTGAATGAAATTCTCTGCTCTCAAGGGATAAGCACAGAATAAAAAATATTGATATCACCTGAAAAAAATAAAAGACTTTACATTGCAAGAATTTTTAAGAATAAAATAGAACAATGCAAATCTCAAATCAAATGATAAAATGATCCCACAATGTTTTCAGCTAGATAAATTGTTCTCCTCTTAATGATTTAACTGGAGTTGGGCCAACTGAATGGCTCATACAAGGCAATAGGCTTTGGTCCCACCCAAAATTTCACTTTACTGTAGTTGAGTGGACTGTAACTGGACATGATATGAGTATTTTTAACAAATACTGATTATATATCCAGGTTTCCTTTTCACATATATTTATAAGCTTTTATGCTGGGTGTTTGAAATCACCATGCAGGAACACAATAAAAGACTAACGTGAATGGTTGTGATAAATTAGTCTAGTTTGCAGGAAATGCAGTACAATGATACAGCAACATCACCTTAAAAAGCTTATTTATAATGAGGCAAATAATACCAACCCTTCCAGTGCCAGGATTCAAATGAAAACTAAACCAAAGTAATGTGAAACTCCCCTGCCTGAATTGTGTCTCTGCTTGGCTTCTGACACTTCATTATTTTATTTATTTTCATTGTGATGTCTTGTAGGAAATTAGGTGATAAATTACGCTTCTAGTTGTGGTAGGTACTATACAAACAGCAACAAGAAGAAAGTCCTTGACTTGAAGGGCTTTTAAAGTCAAAGGACAAGGAGATATTGATATCTAGTTAGAATGGTAGGTTATTTTCCAGTGGCTACCTAAGTATCGACTAGTCGTTTTGGGGTTTTCCATTTAGGTTTTTTTAAGGTCATCACAACAAATTACTCTAGACAAAGAGGTAGGAAAGCAAAGGAAGGACAACACAGATCTAGTAAAGGAGCACCTTCTTTTGAAATCAAGTGTCTGGGAGGGAAACAGCATTGTGGATGAAGCAGAAACAGGAGCAGAGCTTTCCATTCTTACGGATCTGAGAAATACCTTTAGAAAGTCTTGGAAAACAAAATTTAGGAAAAGTAGATAAAATAGATTGGAGTTTAGAAGGTAGCAAAATTTAAACCTCTGGAAAGAGAGGATATTCTTTTCATGAATTTATTTTGGGATTGTGAAGAAGGGAGGAGATTGCTTTAAAATGGAAAAAAAAAAAACCCCTATAAAAAAAACCCAATCTGCTGAGGGAGAGTGGGTAAATTTGTGCTAGTGTCTGTTGGCAGAAACCACAGCTCCAAAGATAGGAAGGGTTTCCTGAGTTGGGGTCCTTTTGTCAGCAGTGATTATAGAGGATATAGGAAGATGGAATTTAAATGAAGGTTTTAATTAAAACCAAATGCATATTTATAATTATTTCCTGAATTTCATGGCAACTTATAATTTGCTCTTTTTTCACCAGTGAAGTAAAAGAAAAAACGAATTTACTTACTAATTTGACTAATTTGCACCATTAGTCTAATTTACTGACATTGGTTTTATTGATGGAAAATACTGTTTTTGTAATTTGAATGGTCGGTGGTATGCTTTAGCCTTACAATGGTTTTATACAAGGGAACACTTTGGGAACTCTTCTCATTACACTCAGTTTACATTTTATTTTATCTGTAACCTGTTTCTTTTCACTTTATAGCATTTTAAAGATATAAACAAGGTGACAGTTTTTGTAGAACACAGTGCATTTTTCTTCCCGTTGACACTGAGTACTGTGAAGGGCTGAGTCCTAGGAAGAGTGCCACCTTGTAGTCGGTAAAGTAGCAAGTAGAATAAAAGAAGGGGTTTTTTTTTGTACTAAACTCAGCTGTTTTGTGAAAAAGGGCACTCTGCTCCAATGCCTTTCCACTTGGAGTAAGTTGTGGCTCAGGGAAAAGCATGCTATTTGCTGAAACAGCAATATATGCCAAACTACAAATGTATGTTGCATCTTCTGCTAATGTAAAGAGTTCTGAAAAAGTCTTCCATTTAGAGATTAACTAGGCCAATTTGCTGCTAAAACAATTATTTGTGACATGGTCACTTACTTGGGTCACAGGACTGTAGTCAAATTATTTTGAAGCCATGAAATGGAAAAGCAGAGAAAAAATCTGTACTACAAAACATTATTTTATCCTCCCCTCTACCCCAAAATCCCCAAACCAGCTCTTCCCTGCGAATGCAAACTTTTTAAAAAATGAGCAGATGTAAGGGCTTGACATCACCTCAAAAATAGAGGGTCTGTCTTTATGTAATGAAATACAGGCAGACAGCAATAGGAAGCAATTATTAAATAATAAGGTCACAGTTTGCGCTGGGGAGTATTCATGCTTTGTGCAGAAACTTCTGTCCTTCCTATGGCAGTATAAAGGCTTTCTTTACACCTTGGTGTCCAGGGAATTTCTCAGACCATGTTAGCAGAAATGGTAAAAATAAATTAAGAGACAGGTAGGTGAGTTTTGTTTTCTACGCCATGATAGGTGAAAATACAGTAAAAATTCTCTCTCTGAATTTAGAGAGGATATGAACATTAATAGCCATTATTTATAATTATTTAATGATCAAAGTCTTTATCAGAAACCTGAGAAAGAGGACCCCAAGGCACATTTTGACTCACATATTCTCTGAAGGAAAGATTTCCTTGGGTACCATGACAGTGCTCTGCTCCAGATGTTTTCATGGCATAGCCAGTTGCAAACATCTGCTTAAGGTGTTGAGGGGCTAGGAACCACCTGTCAGGACCTGCAAATTAGCCCTAAGGAATATTTGGGATCACCGCTGCATTTATCAGCATTCCTTTCAGCAACCATATCATATCTGGGTATAAACTTAGTAAATATTTAGACACTTGCTCATACCTGTACATATTTATACATCTACATGCATGTATATCTATCAACATGCATGGATGTGGAATTTTATCACAAAGTAGAGGCATCTAACTTGCTGTTCTCCTTAATCTAAGCTTATTGTGTAGCTAACAGAGGGAAAAAAAAAAGCACCCTAGAGGGTGATTTAATATACCTCAAATTTGAATCACTTTTTGAAAGTATTCTCTACTGACTACAAACACCCGAGGATGAACAAAGTTGTGTACCTGGAGTATGAATCTCTCCTGGCTCCCCTTACTTTGTTACGCTTTTCTTTGAATATTAAAGAAGAATAATTTTTTCTGCTTCGCAAAACTTCTGCTCTTTCAGAAAAAATCACAGCCATCCCAAATCAAATTGAAAGTAGAAACAAAAAAAAAAAAAATGAAGTTAAAAAAAAATCCCATGAGCTTCCACATTGAGCTTAGACAAAATGAAATGTTTTGGTTTGTTTTTTAATGAAATCATTACAGTATAATTTGCTTACATTTAAAAAAATAAATTAAAAATCTAAGTGGAACTTAAAGGTATCCTTGAAATATGTGTCTTTATTACATGAACATTTTCTTGTGGAAAGTTTGACTTTGTATCACCTCATGCAAGGATTTTTTAAATAAAAGAATTCTGGACCAAAGTCTACTCCTATTAATTTATTTTACTTTGGTCTAGAATGATATTTCCACTCTGTGCAATTCTTCCTGTTTCCATTGCAGGGGCTATGAAATTATCAGTTCCCCAAAGGTTTATATACAATCATACATTATGAGACAGTTTTCCAAAATGCAGTGTAGAGCAGCAGCTTCCAGCTATTGATGTGGAAATGTTTACTTTATGTAAGAGTTTAATACTTTATGCACAGGCTGTGGGGAGTCATATATGCCTGACTTTATGAAGATGCATATATTCCTCTGAGAGGGGCTGAGATTGTACTAGAGTGGGAAAGTTGTGGTGGCAGCAAGAAAGAGCCCTGGGCTTCAGGAGCCCAGGAAAGAAGGAAGGAAACACTGAGTGTGCATGTGCTGGTACCCATGGAGTATGGAGCTAGGATGAACATCTGGAGATTTGCTGGCAGTATTTGGAAAAGCAAAGGGCAGAGCCATGGCTGACTCTTCACTTTGACCACACTGGCACAGAATGGGCACCTACAGCCACGGGTTGTATCCAGGGCTCCTTCTGCCTCCTCTGATGAGTGTATACAAAAAAAGGTAGAGATTTAGAGAATGCAAGTTAAAGAAAGATTAGAAGCCCCTTGACATTTCAAATAAGAAAGAACATGACATTATTTTAATCAAAGATATGAAGTAAGCTTGTGCATTGTGTGTTGAAATTGAGTACCTTTTAATTTGCATCTGCATTTTGATCAATTTCAGGTACAAAGCAATTGTAAATCCCATGGACATCCAGACCTCCAGTGCAGTGCTATGGACTTGTCTGAAAGCCACTGCCATCTGGGTAATCTCCATGCTCCTAGCAGTTCCTGAAGCAGTGTTCTCTGAACTGGCTCACATCAATGACACAGATAATGCCACTTTCACAGCTTGCATACCATACCCCATGACAGATGACATGCACCCAAAGATCCATTCTGTGCTGCTTTTCCTTGTGTATTTCCTTGTCCCTCTTGTAATTATCAGTATCTACTACTATCATATTGCAAAGAGTTTAATAAAAAGTGCTCACAACATCCCTGGGGAACACAGTGAGCATTCCAAAAGACAGGTAAGCAATTTTCTTTTTACATCCTGGTAAAAGATTTGTGTGCTGTATACACTTATAAATGAAAGTCAAGCAATTATAACATCCAACTTGTTGGATTTTGCAGAGGATTAGTTCAGTTTCCAGATGAAATAAGCCAAGAATTATCTCAAATTTCCTTGTTTTCACAATTATTCAATATTAAGCCCAGTATGTAAGTGGTTGTAAACAAGAAAAATTATAAATTCACTGCCATGAATGCACATTCCTAACAGCAAATGAAATTGGTATATATGTTTGTGTGTGCTGTAACTTGTGTTCTTACTGAGGAATGATTTTTGTAGTTAATGATGGTGGCTTCACCTGTCTTTATAGGCAGTCATTTTAGGAAAGAAATTTCATGTGGATGTTTTGACAATTGTCCCTTTTTATTTGTGCTTGGAAATGAGAAGACTGACATAGGCAGGGACAACTTTACTTAGGGGATCTAAGAGTCTTCTCAGATGAAGGAGTGCTGGCAACGTGAACATAGAGGATTAACTGATTATTTCTTTACTTTCTGGGATACAATACTGAACTTGCACCTTTCTAATATCCTTTCTGTTAGAGATGCTATAAAACTCTTGGTATAGATTCTGTATATTTTTGAGACAAAGCATTTTAAAATGCTGGACAAAGCAAATCTTCCCCGTAAGGCACAGGAAGCAATAAGATAGTAACATTAGCAGGAACACACATATGTACAAACAACAGCTTTTGCAGTGAAAGTGCCTCAACTACTTTTCAAAAGCATTAATTTTTAGTATTGATAGAGAAAAATTCTTATGCCCATTTATACAGTTTTGAATGGTTTTCTCTGCCAGTAATTTAGAAAATTTTCATACTCACAGAACTCTCTTTGCATGCACACATTCTTTTAGAAAGTCTACATTCCTTAACATCCTTTTTGAGCAACATTTCATTTCTACTCTAGTCTGTTTCTTGTCAAAAGTGCATACATATTAGCACTTCATGTATTATTTTATTTTCCTGTGAAATATAGAGAGCCTTTTGGCTGAACCCTCTGGATGGAAACAATATTTAATTTATACCACATTTCTGAACTCACATGTATTTTCAAAGTAAGAACACATTTTTTCATTATACTTAGTTTTTTTCCTCATTGTTAATCTATGAGGCTCAGAAGAATAGAAAATTCTGCTGTACTTACATATCTCCCAGCAAGAGGAAATAAATTCAGACTATTGCTATCAGCTCATGTTACTTTAGGCCGAGTGTAATATTCACACTATTTCTGCACCTTTTAGTCTGCTCTTGCAATCTGTCTGAGTGAAAATGCTACCAAGTTTGAATGTTAAGAGTTTTCCCATCTTTTTTGATTTCCACACTGTTTTTTGTTTAGATAGACCCAAGAAAACTATTAAAGATTAATTTCACAGATTTTGAAAAACTGTTAGAATAAATTCATTTGATTTTTTTACCCCCCAGAAAATTGAGCAGAGTAGAAAACTTTCCTTCCTCTGCAAAACCTTCGTTCCTGATATACTTAATAAATCTTTTAAGAGGAATATGGGGAAACTTTCTGCCCCTCTTTGGTGCCTTCTACCTGGTCAGTTTATCTCCGTCTCTCAGTTTGGAACCACTGCGTAGGCTCGTATCCTGCCATCTTTTCAGCCACTCTCAGTATCTACAATGTAATCTGTTATACCTTAGCACTGCAATGAAGGTACATTTTGTGATGTTATTGCAATCAATGGAACCTTTCACTTTACCCTGGAATTAAGATGCTTCAGATGGTATAATGCAATTTGGGTTGTTTCCCCATGAGAGAGGTGCAAGCTAAGACCCTCAATGAAAAACAAAGGGATATAAGTATCACTCTATAGCTAACACCCTAGTAATGTCTATCTCATGATATCTCTAGATTTTGAAGCCAACAGTTTCCAAATAACTTTCTAACTAAAACTTAAGTTTTGAGCCAAGCACTGAGATCTCGACAGAAAAGGTTATGTTCCATGACATCCTTTGGTGCATGCTTACAGGCTAAAATCCAGTGTTTCCTTGGGTCATCACTCTTGCTGTGTGTATCATATAGAACAAGCAACCTTCTGTAACCGCAAACAGATAAGAAAGTTCACTAAAAGTGAACTGAAAGAGGAAAAGGGAAGTAAATGAGATAGCAAAAGTAATTCAGGCCCTGAGGGAAGGATTTTTGCTGGCCTTACTCATGACAATTATTGAAGCTAATATAGAGCAAAATGCAACATATTTCAATTAAGTCTGTTATGTGGGTTGTTCTATTTGTTGTTGTTCATTTGGGTTCTCTTCATCTTTTTAGATGGAAACTCGGAAGCGTCTGGCAAAAATTGTTTTAGTTTTTGTTGGCTTCTTTGCTATCTGCTGGTTTCCTAACCACGTGCTATACATGTACAGATCTTTTCATTACAATAAGATTGATCCATCAATGGGACATTTGGTTGTTACCTTAGTGGCCCGAGTGCTAAGCTTCTGCAACTCTTGTGTCAACCCATTTGCACTGTATTTTCTCAGTGAGAGCTTTAGAAGACATTTCAACAACCAGCTTCGCTGCAGGAAGAAAACTCAAAAAGAGAGATCTCCCAGCTACTTGTGCAACTCTTCTGCCATTCAAATGACTTCCCTGAAAAGCAATACCAGGAACACAGTAACTACCATGACACAACTGAATGGGCACAACTCGAAACAAGAAATGTCATTATGATCTAATGAGTGTGATTTTTGACTGTGAAACAAATCTGAACTTTTCCTTTGCAGCTTGTAACTCACTTTTGGATCTCATTCTTAGACAGTCCTCAGAAGAGAGGATTTGTTAAATTCTGGCCAATCTGAGGTTATTTCACACCATCTGACTCTTAGAAGTGAAGAGTATGTTTTATTGTGAAAACAAAACTGACTGGCATCATATTGTACTTTAAAGGAGATGCTGATACATGTTTTACATAAAGGAAAGCAGTGTATCTGATATAAAATTGCTTTAAAAAGTATAGATTTTCTGATCTGAAAATATGTATTTTTAACTGAATATTGATCCAGGTTTACATTTTACTTTAATAGATTTTGCATGATTTTAGCTCTGTGGTGTGTGCTAGCTTTGCTGATTAAGACTGTTTGGCATTTTGGATTCAATTAAACTTTTATTTTTAATTTATTTTTTCTTTAACCAGCTCACATGTCAGCACAGGTAGTCAAATAGACACAATGTCTGAAGCTTATTGCTGCTACTTATACAAGGCTGCTAACATAAAAGTTTGAAGGGGGATGTCAGAGCTGAATCCCCCTTATACAGTGGCCTAGAATCCAACAAATAATCATTCCTAAGCCAGGTAAGACCATCATGTCTGAGCTCCAGAGAGAAGGTGCTCACAGGATCTTTCTTAGAAGGGGAAGTAACACCAGACAAAGGCATCTTGTGGAAGTAGTCTTTTATGGCCAGTTCATGAGCCAAATGTAATTTTAAGTATGTTTTTCTTTACAATTACCCCTGCTCCAGCACAGGTCTGTCTGTCACAACACTGTATCCTGTACTTCTGCAGTGACTTCTCTAAGGTGAATACTAGAGAGCACACTAGAAATTTAGATTGGATTTTGGAATTAGTTTCTAGTCTTTTTAATTTCAAAAGCTGAAGTGCAAATGCAGTGTATCAGTTTATTGTTTGGTTTGTACACTTGCTCTTATTTAGTTCTGTTTGTAACTCTGTGAACCATCGGAAGTTCAAAATTTCTTTCTCAATTCCTCTTTCTTCAAGACTAGTCATACCCCTACCCCAATTTTTAAAGCAGTGAGAATATTGATGTAAATTGTAAGTGTTCTAAGAAGTTATATCAATGTAAACTCTAAGTGTTCTAGCTAATGATCTGAAAAAAACCCCCCAAACCCAGGTGTAACCACTCAACAGGGAAAGTAACAGATTGAAGTTCTTAACGTAAACCAGCATAGTTCAGCTGGTGAGAGCTATAAGAGGATGTAATGTAGTTAAAGTTGTGTGCAGCATTCAAATGAGAGGACTTACAGACTGGCTCGGTTTAGACTGGCTCCATATGGCCTACCCTACCTAGCTGGTTGCAGTTGTCCTCTGGCTTCAGTGGCTCCTTAGAAGTCTTTATACAGCAGAGCTGTTTAACATGAACTTGTAAATCTGTGTAGAATGACTTAGAAAATTGTCATTTTTTTATAGTTTAGGAATGGAATTCCCCAATTTAGTGTTCCCACTCAAACACTCCAAACCACGTGCTGCTGTCTCACTCCACACTTACCTCTCTCCTTCCCCCTGCAGCGGGATGGAGAGGAGAAATTGGAGACACAAAAGGTACCTCAAGGGCATATAAAGGGTTAAGATGATAGCAATTTACTAGAAACAGCAGTGAAACAAGCAACAAACAGTAGCAACAACAGTATTAATATGAGATGTTATTAAAATTAAATAAGGTGAAGTGAAGGATTCACAAGCAAGCACCCACCACAGGGAACCTGGCACTACCTGGACCACTCCCTTCACCATCGGCCTGTCTGGAAGGAACCCATCCCTCCCCTGACCCCTCCTTTGGCATGAGGTGGTTTAGAGTAACCTTGGGGTCCTGGTCATGTCTCTCCTGCCTACTGCAGAAATGAACCCTTTTCTGGCTGGAACCAGGACACATCCGTAACTGCCTAACACTGTCTCATCCTCCTTTTTTTTTCCATTTTGCCTCTTCTCTTTCTTAATGCCTTAGTTTTGTGTGAGCCCACATGCTCTCCAAGCTATTTTTTAATTTTATATCACTGATTCGTCCTGGATGTCAGACAAAGTTTTGAGTTCTGCTTTTCTGATCAGTCTCGAGTCCTTTTCACTCATAAATATTTTACAGCTGCAAAGCACTAAAGCTTAAAGTCTTCCTTTGTCAATTCTTGCTGCTTATCATTGACTGTGATCAAGTTTTCTGTTTATTTCTGCTGGGTTTTTTTTGTTCCCTGCTCCTCATTTTGTTTGAAAATCTTTCTACACTGCATAGCCTTTCACAGAACTTCTAAATCCATTGCGCTTTTTATTTCTGAAATGAATTTTTCTGATGAGGACGTTACCAGATGATACAGGTTCCCTACCGGAAAAATAATAATCTAATTTGTAGTAGATTTGATGCTTCTGTTTGATTCATGCTCTCCACTCAATGTCTTAAATTTCTGTGTATGGTATGGACAGCATGAGCCAGCTTTCTGGCAGAATGGAAAGCTACAGTCTGTTCCTTTTTGTTGTGAGGGGAAGGTGTTCCGGGGTAGATCATAACTCCTTCTTGTCAGGAAATCAGCAGAGTTTTGCTTCATTATTTCCCACACCTAATATTCAAAGTCTGTTTCAAGTAAGTAAACTAAATTGTATATAGTTCCTTTCAAATTCTTGTAGCATGGTGTGGGGGAATTAGTTAGTCTGTCTGGAGTTTTACTAGACGTGTTGCTAACCCAATGTGCACATTTTGGAAGTGTCTGTTTCTGTGCTTCTGTACACATTGTATAAAAGCTGAATGTATAAAGCTGTTTTCAGACAACTCTGCTTGCTAACAATTAAAATGATTGTAGAATGCATTTTATGAAGTATTTTCTTCTAACTGTAGTCAAAGAAAAAAAGGAAATCTGCAAATAAGATCATGTCAGCTTTTCATATACTACATTGAGATCTATGCCAAAAAAAGTTGTTAAAATGCCATTTGTTTGGGTTTTTTTTTCTGTTATGAAAATTTTCTTATTTTAGAAAAATCAGTTCTTTTCTATCTTCCTCTCCTGAAGGAATTCAGGAATCCTACTTTCTTTCAAAAATATTTTTGCAACAATTGAGAAAACTACCATCCCTTCTTAGTCTTTGAAAAATGGGAGAATAGAGGTAATTTGTTTCCTCAGTATAAGACATTTTTTTGTAGACTAGAGCTAGTACAACATAAGGCTGACAGCATCTTCTCACTCCACCCTGTCAATACTAGAAATATATTACATATACTGCTGAATCCTGAAATGTCAGTATGGTTAAATTCTCAACTGACCTAACTCATTTAGCATTACACTGTGATGTAATGTGCACTGTGAAAATCACTTCACTTACAATACAGGACAAATCTTTGCAACAAACCTGCCCCATAGATAATTTTCTTAACTCAGTCAAGACAGATTCACAGAAACTATGGCCCAGGAATTAGCAGGGCTGATTCGGAGGTCTAAAACCATGCTCAAAGGGGGAAAGGGATAAGACCAGGCTACTAAATATCAGCCTAGGTGTAGCAGGCTGGTGATGAGGGCAAAACCACTAGCCCAGATGAAGTGCATCTACACTAATGCACACAGTATGGGCAGCAAGCACAAGGAGCTGAAAGCCATTGTACAACAGGAAAGTTATGTATTTTCTATCATGGAAACATGGGATGACTCTCATGACTGGAGTGCTGCAATGGATACCTATAAGCCCTTTAGAAGACACAGGCAAAGCAAGAGAGGTAGTGTGGTGGAACTGCATGTGCCTGTGGGCAAAGATCAGGGGATGGTCAGCAGGCTGGACATCATGGTGGTGGAAGTCTGTTTATATTCCACCCAACTAGGATGAACAGACAGAGAAGGCATCCTACAAGCAGCTGGCTGAAGTCTCATGGTTGCTGACCTTGTATTAATGGGTGACTTCAACTTGCCCGATGCCTTCTGGAAACACAACAAAGCAAAGAGGAAACAACCTAGGAAGTTCCTGGAGTGTGTGGAAGACAACTTCCTAATACAACTGGTAAATGAGCCTACCAGAGAAGGTGTCCTGCTAGACCTGTTGTTTGTGAACACAGAAGGACTGGTGGGTTATTTGCTAGTCGCTGGTTATCTTGGGCATAGTGGTTAGGGTTAGGGAAATTTTAGTTTCACTATTGGGTGAAATAAGAAGGGGTACCAACAGAACTTGCACCTTGGACTTTGAACAAACAAACTTTGGCCTGTTTAGGACACTGATTGACAGAGTCCCTTGGTAGTCAGTTTTGAAGTGTAAAGGAGTTTAGAAAGGCTGGATGTGCTTTAGAAATGAATTGTTAAATATTCAGGACCAGGCTGCCCCCAACTGTAGAAAGACAAGTCTTCAGGGAAAAATACAAGCCTGATTAAACAGAGAATTTAAGCTGGAATATAGGGGGAAAAAAGATAATCTATCGTCTCTGGAAGGAGGGTCAGGTAACTTGTGAGGACTATATGGATATTGCAACATTATGTAGGGAGAGGATGAGAAAAGCCAAACTAGAATTTGGATGCATTTCATGAGATGTGCAAGTCTGGAGTTATACTCAGAACTAAGGATAGAAGACAGTGCAATACAATCAATATGATCTAAAACCGCTGCCAAGTCTAAAATTACGAAGTACTCTTACTTTTGAACATCCCAATGTTGGCAACCAAATGTTGCTGAGCCCTATCAGCTTAGCCTGTCTAAGAGCAGATTTACTTAAGCTCAGTGTACACATTTCAGAAAAGCACAGCAAAGCTTTGGGTGGGCTTGTGAATCTACAGCAACTTCTCCAATCTGATTCTGTGGCTGTGGAGAATGGAGCTGTCAGCAGCAGAAGAGGTATCTATCTGTAGAAGAGAATGCCAGCAACGGCAAATACTATAGTTTTCACTGTGCACCAGCCTCTGTTAAACGCTTCTCCTATGTCTACACACTGTTTGCTTTCTTTTCCTCTGATGGCAAAAGCTGATGTGTTTGACACATTCCATTATTACCACTTTCATACAAATACATTGAGTAAAACACATGGACTGCAGTAGATTTCCACACAATGAAGGAATGGCACTGTTCTAAACCACCTTTGTGCTCCCAGGAGTCATATGGACATCATTATAACCCCTTCAGCCAGGTAGTAGTCTCAATAGAGGGGGATGTGTTACAGAATCTGCTGGTAACCAATGCAAGTGAGCTAGCTGGGGATATCAAGACTGGAGGCAGTCGGGGCCACAGTGGTGGAGTTTGGTGTCTTTAGGAATATGGGTGAAGTAAAGAGTAAGGTTAGACCCCCGAACTTTAAGACAGCAGAATTTCAGCTTTTCAAGGAGATAGTCTGTGGGATCCCTGGGATACTGCCCTCAGGGACAATGGGCTGGGTGGAACAAAGCTGGTAGCTAGTATATTTTTAAGGATGTCTTCTACAGAGTGCAATAGTTAGCAATCTCCAGGAGTAAGAAATAGGGCAAGGAAGGCAAGGGATCAGCATGGCTGAGTCGGGAACTACTTGTTAAACTACAGGGAAAGAAGCACATACATAGATAGTATAAATAATGACAGGCAACCTGTGAAGAATGTAGAGATGAAGTTTGGTTGTGTAGGGAGGGGATGAGGAAGGCCAAGATGAAGCTGTAAGTGAACCTGGCAAGGGACACAAAAATAACAGGAAGAGCTTCTACAGGTATATTAACCAGAAAAAAGAGGTCAAAGAAGGTGTACCCCTCCAATAAACAATCATGGAAAATTGGTAGCAACAGATGAGAAGGCTGAGATACTCAACAACTTCTTTGCCTCAGTCTTCAAAGGCAACTTCTCTTCCCACACATCTCAAGGGGATGGACAGCAGGATGAGGACTGGGGGACTGAAGTCCCTCCCACTGTAAATAAAGATCAGGTTCATGACCACCTGAGGAACTTGAATATAAGTCAATGGGATCTGATGAGACACATCCCAGAGTCCTGAGGGAATGGACTGATGTAGTTACCAAGTCACTTTCCTAAATTTGTTTAAAAAGATGTTTCCTTTTCAAACATCTTGTTTCCTAAGATGTTTGAAAAGTCATGGCAGTTAGGTAAAGTCCCAGGAGTAAAAGGGAAAAAGACAGCCTGCGAGAAAGATGGAGAGAGACTGTTTACAAGATCATATAGTGACAGGACAAAGGAGAATGTGATCAAACGGAAAGAAAGTGGTGAGGCACCAGAAAAGGTTTCCCAGAGAGGTTGTGGATGCCCCATCCCTGGAATTGTTCAAGACAGGTTGGATGGAGCTCTGAGCAACCTGGCTTAGTGAAAGGTGTCCCTGTCCACAGCAGGGTGATTGGAACTAGATTGTCTTTAAGGTCTCTTCCATGACTTCATGATATGTGGCTGCTCTAGCTATCTGGTTCAGCTGCAGACCAGAGCACAGACAAAGAAGAAAAGGCTAAAATCAGTGGTGCATCTCTTTTAAATTTTGAGTGAGACATTATTGATATCATTACTTCTAGGACCACAATCTCTTCCAGCCCTACAGAACTTCTCTATATACACTGCACAGGGAAGGTGATAAACATATCACTGTAAATCTCGTATTTACTTATTTTGGAGATCTTTGCTTTGCCACTTGAAAAATAACCTTTTACTATGGTTTCCTTGAATGTTCTGTGTGTTGCTTAGAGAGAGAGAAGAGCAGTTTTGTGGGTTTAGCTTTCATTGAAAAAAAAGTGTCTGCATCACCCTGGCAGTTCATTTCACAAGAAGTCAGGCTGCATCTTCCAGTGTGCTGGCCAGTACTAACAACAGGCTCAAAAACGCATTTCAATTAAACATCAAAGCTTCAAATCTGCTTATACCTGGAAAGGATTTGGCAGCAGCTGACCAGAAAATCAGCTAATCAAGATGTATTTCTGAATAATACTATTAAAACCTGAGCAGATGCAAACTCCCAGTTTGACTCTTTTGCCCACAAGTGCAATAGAGAACAGAGACTACGTGCAGAGAGGAGGTAATGATCCCTTTAAAACAGTATGCACGGAAGGACAAGCATGCTGATGATCACACCCTGTGAGACTCCCAAATGTGCAAGCACATGCTAGGAATTTAACCAACTTCCAAAGTGCTCTTCAAAGATGTAAAGATGTTTCATGATTATTTTATAATAGTATAAATTGAATTGGGCTAAAAAATACAGAGCACATTGCTAAGGGGTTTTGGTCATTGTTAACAGTATGTAATCAATCACTGAACTGAAGACATTAAGATGATGGAACAAGGTCCAGAGAAGGGCAATGAAGCTGGTGGAGGGCCTGGAGCACAAATCTTATGAGAAATGGCTGAGGGAGTTTGGGCTGTTTTGCCTGGAGAAAAGGATGCTCAGGGAGGACCTTGTCACTTTCCACAGGTATCTGAAAGGAGGTTGTAGCCAGGTGGTGTTGGTCTCTTCTCCCTGGTAACATGTGGCAGGATGAGAAGAAATGGCCTCAAGTTGTGCCAGGGAGGGTTTACATTGGATATTAGGGAAAAAATCACAGAAGGGTTTGTAAAGCATTGCAACAGACTTCTTAGGGAAGTGGTGGACTCAGCATACCTGGAAGTGTTCAGAAAACATGTGGCTACAGCACTTCAGGCGCGGTTTAGTGGTGAACATGGTGGTGCTGCTGGTTTGGCCTTTTCCAAACGTAATGATTCTATGGTTGTATGAATGCTGCAGATCCATTACTGTTTACACGATGGGTTGTAGAGTCTTTCCTTCTCTTTAGGAACACTCATCAAGTTTCTGTGGCAGTGCTTGGATTGTGGATGCAAGTGTGATCTGGGAAGTTATGTGGTGATGTACAGTATCAGCATTGAGTGACATTCAGCTGCCAACACGCAGAGCTTTTGGCAATTGCCATGACATATTAGATCTGTAATCAGATGTGTAACTGGAGAAAATAGATACAATAAATATCTTTTTAAGCTTCTTGTATGTAAGAGAATGAGAGGGAGTCAGAGGAGTTTTCCATTACAAAAAAAAAGGAAAATTTTTTAGGTCATAACACAACACTTAGTACTTGTTACCTTACTGCCATTTAGCTAACTTGCCAAACCTTGTCATCACGTTGATCATCCAGAAAATTGTTCTTAAAATATAGATTATTATCCTACAGAAACAATTCTGAAAACACAAAATGATTTTTGGAGAAAATAGCTTGAGCTTAACAAATTACCCTAAGGCAACATTGAATTACCTTGTAAGAAATGCTAATCAGGTAGGTAAATAATTACTATTTAATTGTTAGCATTTCCTGTTAAACATTAAAAAATAAGGAATGACAGCATTTTGTGACTCAAAATTTGACTAAGAATTATTAGAGCATGAGTCAAGAAGGGCCATTTGTTCAGGCCTCTGTCTCTTTATTGTTTCTGACCCTTCTGATCCTCCACTGTCACAAGACAGTGAGGTCTCACAACCTTATGTTGTGCCTTATATAGAGAGAGCATGAAGATACTTTCTGCTCTAAGTTCTAGTCATGTAATTAATTAGAAATCTCTGATAAAATCCCTTAAAAGTATCAGGAATTCCCTCAAAGAAAAATGGTGGAGGTAAGAAAATAATCTGGATCTCTGTGTTATTTTGTTGTAGTTGGGAATTTTTAAATGGATATTTTACTTAATATTTTAATGGATTCACATATAGCTTAGAGATATTTGTTAAAACTTCATTTTATTTCTGGAATAACTAGAAATCATGAGTTTAGAAATGTTATTTTGGGCTCACATTGGTGTGAGTACAAAATAGGAAACCTTATTTTGTATTTTCTAGGAAGGTTTTTTTGCACTAAGGAATTACAGTGATACTGGTGTTTCTGAAAGATTTTCTTCCTTTCCTCTTTATCTTTCCAACAGAAACTCTCAGGCCCTGAAATATAACATCAGTTTATGCATGTTTATTCTTAGCACTGTAAAGCCATAGTAAATATATAGTAAAATAGACAATTCTTATATAACTTTATTTTTATTTTTTTCTCAAATACATGCAAAGCAGTCATGCAATTCTAATTTACATTAATAGGAAATGTGTATAAATGTAGAGAAAACAATAAAGTAGTTCTTCAAAGTGCTTGTGGATTATAAATCAGATCATACGGGACTGAGTATCCATTGCACTACCTCAGCAGTTACCTCAATTTCAGTGTAATTGGGTTCTAATTAAATTTTACTTTTGGAGAAAGGCAGCTAAAAATTAAATCTTAAGAGCTTTATGTTTCAAGCTGAGAACATGTTGGCAAGTGTTCATTGTAATAAGCCTGTTAAAAATCCATTTATTCATCTCATTTAGCTTCTATAATTCCCACAGAAGCACAAAACCAACAAAGAACAACTAACAATCAAAGTGTCCTGTGTGATGCTTTCCACTAGGATTGTCTTAAAAATGGAAATTTCTCCCAAGAAAAGAAATTACGCAAAAGATATCAGCAATTTTTCTTGAAAATTTCACATTTTATGTGAAAAAATTAATTATAAACCCTTTAAGAAAAATTACAGTACTTCTTGAATCTAAGCAAAAAAGCAGAGAAAAATCAGGTTTTATTCTTAATGACAGAGATTTTCTGGTTTTGAGGAGAAGAACATTTCCATTTAGCTCAGTTGGTCAGAACATGATGCTAATTATGTGATGGTTGTGGGTTTGATCCCCGTATGGGCCATTCATTTAAAAGCTGATCTTTGTGAGTCCTTTCCAACTCAGATTATTCTAAACTGCTCAGTTCAAACTTTCTGGCATAAATCTTAAATCTAGGGAACTGTTTGACAGTCCCCATGCAGAAGTGATATATGTAAAAGGTCATGTTTTAAAGGATCTGTCATGTATACTGAGAATTTTTACTAGAGGATTGTCTTTATATTTAGCAACATTATGTATGGCTTTTATTTAATGTGAAAGGTATGGATATGAACAAGCAGAATTCAGTAATTTGACTGAAAGGCAGAGAGCAAAAGTGCTTATTCCATCAGTCTGTCATATGAAAATAAAGATATTTTCTGACACAGCCTAATATCAGACACTGAATGAGTGAAGTCATGGCCATCAGAACACTTCAGTGTTTTCCCAGAATTTGCACAATGGCAGAACCAAGAGAGCCTTTCAGTGCAAAAGCAGCTTCTTTTCTTACTGAAGCAAGAATATACACAGCAGGTATGGTCCTTGAGTACACCCTTCAGACATGTCCGATAGATTAAAACTTTTCTGTTTTGTAGCTGTCTTTCATGCAATCCTGTTGGATCAATGGCTGAGTGCAGAACTCATAAAGAGTAAGAGAAAGTGTCAAGTCTGTGAGTTCTACATTCTCTTGTGTTTTCAAAAATGCAGCAAATAATGTCTGATAAGTGAGCAGAAAATACTGTGGGGGATGTAATCAATGGGAAACTACTCATTTTGCAATGCATCTGTTTTACACTTTTTTGCTAAGTGACAAATAGGTTTGAAAAGATACAAAATTGTCACAATCCATAAATATAGAGAACTGGAATAAATCACATACTTGATACTGCTGAGTAGACACTCGCATATGACTGCTGTGGACTTTTGTACCCTTCAGAGAGTGTGTTGCCTTATGGCATTGATCAGAAGTGGGAATGGATAACAACACCAAACCCAACAAGAAAATGCACTTGACAAAACCCCACAAAACCAGATCATTATCAGTCTTCTGATTAATCAATTAAGATATTAAATATTAATCATGCTAATTTAACGTAACAAAGTTAATGTAAAAATGAAGACTGTGCTTCATCTGGCTGTAATTATTCATCCAAATGTAGTCTAGACACGTTTTCCAGGATTGGAGTTCATTCTATTTGCAACCCACTCCACCTAGCATAGATGTGTAATTCACCTTCTACAGTGTGTTGCTTTGCATATGTCTATGCCCTCATCCAGAGTTATGTACAGCCTGAATGCCTGAATATTTATACCATCCTTTAAAAGCAAGGTGTTTGCTGGGCAGTCAAAAATGACCCCACTTTGTTTTCTGTACTCACTATAGTCCTCAGAACTGTTGCAGAAAAGAAGGTGGAAAATCCTTCTTGCTTTTGAAGACTAATTAACAGAAGAATCCCATAATCTGCAAATCATGGTGTTCTGCCAGGACAGAAAGGCATAACCTCTGTAAGACCAGTGTTGAAGCAGAAGTGGTTGAGTATCTCAGAGAACACTGTAGCATTACCATAGTGTATGCTTCACTGATAACCTGAAAAAAATCTCCCTTCCACGTCTGGGTAAGAGTTTGATCAGTCAGTCCTGCAGCCTCTCCCATGCAATTCAATAGCTGCTCAGCATGCCCAACAAGTTGGGCATTACACATGCTCTTATACGGGTGCTACAGTGGGTGCTACACACTCACCCAGAAGGAGGAATTCCTCTGTCATGGGATGAGGAAATAATGAAAGAAAACAATAGGAAGGTACCAGAGAAGAAGCCCCTAAGGTTCCTCAAAATAGGACATATTACTCTGAAAACCTGACTTGGTTTCATTCTGGACTTGGTGTCCAAGTGGAAGCATACTTCAGGGACCTCATTGTATTTTCTTAGGTTGTGGGGTAGTAGAACAAGTTGATGCTATCTGTGCACATCTTCCTGGTAGGGGGCTTCTTTTTATAGGAAGATGATTAGGTTAAGGGTGACATGAACAAACAGGAAGAATCTAGCAATAAATCATTGGGGATTTTGGACAGAGATGGAGCTTCTTTTTGCTTCCTTTCAGCAGGCCTTTCTAACTGTGTATTGCAATGTAAGGCACACAACAAAAACTTTCCATTCTGTCAGGCACTTCTGATTGTTCACAACATGAGAAACATCTGGACAATTTCATATGCTGCAGTTTGTTCTGTAGCAGTTAAGAGAACTATTTTTTCTCTTCCTATTTAAATTCAGTAAATTTTTCAATTCCACAAGAGAAAGGAAAACCCCAAAGCTAGAAATTAATCTTTCATACAGTAATATCATGATAGAAATGCCTTGAAAGAAAAAAGGAGGAATATGATATTCTCAGTGAGTTTTCACACCCCCAGGCTATGGCGATAAATAACATTTGGCTTTTCCTCTCCTTCCCCATTATAGTAGCAAAGTTAGTGTTGCTCTTTCTAGAAAAACTCCATGGTGCAAATAACAGGGCAAGCTCCTTTTCACCATGCTGGGAATTGAAGACAGAACATTAATTTGTAAAATTAATGGTCCTCATAAGATTATAATTTTATGGATGGGGAAAGAAGGCATCTGAGAACAGCCTTTAAGTCTTTAAGAGGTAATATATGAGACTTCACAGGCTACGCAGAACTAACTTTGCCTCCAAGATGTTTATGGTGTTTAGGAAGAAAAATTCCTGAAGCTGTCTACAGTCTCCTGTCTGTGATGTACTGGAGGATGTAGCAAATACCAGTCTTGTGCTGATATGAAGCTGGGATATAGGTAGAACATTCACTCAGACCTGAAAGTTGGAAAATGTCTAAAAATACAAGGCATTCTTACTGCACCAGTATGCCTTCCAGAAAGAAGAAGTGCAATAGTGTTAAGGCTGCCACACAGAAGGAGTTTTAGTAAAAGAGAAACTTCTCTTTTTAGTGATTTTTAAAAAAAGAATGGTAGGTCTTTGTGGTAGGACCCTTACTGTGATCTGGATGAGCACTTCATTAGAAGTATGACAAAGAGAGAGGAAAGTAGCTGAGAAGGTAGGCAAAAGGACCTTAAAATGATATTATGTACTTTTAAAAGTAAATCCCAGCATCCTGTATTGACTGAAGAGGTCCTATATTTGTTTTAAAAGCCTTGCTGAAATAGGACACTGTTACTTTACTGAGACCAGATAAAGGAAATTTCAAGGGCAGATCATGTCTGGAAAAATTCTCAAACTATTATGGCCCCAAAGAAAATTGAGAAGCATCAGGCTGCTGTGGCATGAATGTGCCTTTAGTGCTGACTGAGCCAGCCTGACCTTGCTGCAAAAAAACAGCCTTGGGAGATCTGGCAACCACAGTACGTGTCCCATTGTGGACATCAGCTGAGCAGTCTGACATGAGGACAGCTTGTACTCAGGGCTCTCAGGCATGTAAAATATGAAGGTTGCAATGTGCTGCTGGTCCCTCCTGGGGCTGTGTGGTTAGGTTGAGTAGACCTTACACTCCCTAAACATTGTCTATAGCTTGTCTTATGCACAGACTGGAAACTGCTGATGGATACACTACGCCTCCACTAAATCCTTTATATGTACACCTAACAGTCACAGGTTCTGTCTCTGGGCACAATTCAGCAGAACAGAATCATGGCCTATGACAAGAGTCTAAACACTCCCTTGACATGCATGCAAACACACACAAACACACACAAAGTACTGGTAAGAATTAATGCTAAGTGGATAGCCCTGGTGAAAATGATGATTAGCAGTAAATCTAACCAGAACTGTTAATTTAAAACATTTATGTGTTGGCTCTGAGTGCTGGTATACCTTCTCTCTCCTAGTCACACATTCAGTCTTGGGTAGTTTTAGATGTGTTACAATGCAGGTCACTGCTGAGATGTTTCACTAGTTCAGTGTGATGAACACAGACATGATAATTACACAGAATTGTAGAATGGGTTGGAAGGAACCTTAAAGAGCATCTAGTTCCAATCCCTGCCAAGGGCAGGGAACCTTTCAGTAGATCAGGTTGCTCAAAGCTCTGTCCAACCTGGTCTTGAACACCTCCATGTATGAGGAGTAAACGACCTCTCTGAGCAACCTGTTCCAGTGCCTCACCACTCTCACAGGAAGAATTTCTGCCAAATAGCTAATCTAAACCTACCCTCTTTCAGTTTAAGGCTATTCCCCCTTGTCCTGTCACTACATGTCCTTGTGAAAAGTCCCTCTCCAGCTTTCCTGTAGAACCCTTTCAATACTGGAACACTGCTATAAATTTTCTCCGGAGTCTTATCTTCTCCAGATTGAATAACTTCAACTCTCAATCTTTCTTTGTAGGAGAGGTGCTCCAGCCTGCTGGTCAACTTTGTGGCTCTCCTCTGGACTAAGTACAAGATATTTCCATTTTTCTTAAGTAAGGCCTCCAGAGCTGTACACAGTACTCCTGGTGGGATCCCACAAGAGCAGAGTAGAGGGCAAGATCCCCTCCCTCGACCTGCTGGCCATGCTGCTTTTGGTGCAGCCCAGAATCTGCGTGACTTTCTGGGCTGCAAGTGCACACTGTCAGCTCATGTCCAGGATCTTATCCATCAGCACCCTCACCTCCTTCTCAGCAGGGCTGATCTCCATCAGTTCAACCCCAAGTCTGTACTGATGGCAGGGGTTGCCATGACCCAGGTGCAGGACCTTGCACTTGCCCTTGTTTAACTTCATGAGGTTTACACAGGTCCACCTCACAAGCCTCTCAAGGTCCCTCTGGACTGCATCCTTTCTCTTCAGCATGTTGACTATGTCATGTAGCTAGGTGTTGCCAAACTTGCTAAGGGTGCACCCATTGTCCATGTTGCCTACAAAGACGTTAAACAGTGCTGGAAGGGTGCAGTTTTTTCCTGGGCATGATGTGTTTTAAGATAAGTGTCATCCCTTTTATTTCCTTTTCTTTCACCAGCTTATCTGTTGTCCTGTATGTATACATGCAGTACCTTTGAAGGTTCTCACTCTTTCTTGGTGTTTTAAACACTAGCAGAATGAAACTAGTGCTAATAAAAATAACGTCATGTTATCTTTTTCTGAAGTCTGAGTGTAATATTAGGCAAATATTTTCATTAATCCTACTCAAAATATCTGCTACGTAACTATTATTCATTTCTGTAAATGCTGATAAAGAAATTGGTTACTTTTTGTGTGCTCTATGACACAGTGATTTACCATTCAGGAAATAACACTGTGAAGTTTGAGAGCCTGAATTTTACCCTTCTTATGGTTTATTTCTATAAGAACATTTTATTAACTTAGACTTACTGTCTCCTGGACTGAGCTGACAAGTAAATGTACCATTAAACCATACAGACTTTAACTTATGAAATATTTTCCTTTCCCCCCTCCTTTCTTGGCATGACAAATGAAATCTTACTTAGAATAAAAAAAAAAATGCTATGAACTATGCCTCAGCTTTCACTTGAAAAGTATCTTTGATAAATTGACAAAAACTGTCTTGCTTGATTTGTCATTCCCTATCTATAAAACTACTCTATTCAGTTGTTAAAAAAAAGGAAAGAATAATATGCAGAAAGGTGGTTATTATGTAAAAAAGAAGGGGGAAAATCAGAAGCCTAGTCCCTAGTTTGCATATATGAGCCTTAGTCCTCTCCCCTAAGTACAATATTCCTTACCTAGAACATATAATAAAATTTTTTTTCCTCAGGTGGACCTTGTATTTCCGAAAACTGTCAGCAGTTTCCTTGTTCCCAGACTTCACGCTCATTCAGCTGTTGGCATATCTGTAATGACTCTCAAGAAGAGGGTTGATTAGTACATACTGTGGTAGCTTTTCAAATTAGGGCTTTTTCTCCAAGAGTGAATTTCACATTTTGGTAGCAATCCACAAAGGATTAAACTTTTAGTTGACACAGTTGAATGGGATTTGAAGTTACTTAATCCCTAAAAACAGGCCTCTCAAACTTTTTGCCAGTTCCCTTCCCCAGAATAGTATTTCATAATCAACCTCACACCTAATTTTTTTTCCACAAGTTTTCGATGTGGTACCTTTAATCAGAATAGTTGCTTCTTACTAGTTTTTGGCAGATATTCTGGCTCTGCAGAAAAATAATCTATTTGGATGCAGGATTTCCAAAGTATTCATGAACTCAGAACTGACCCAAAATGTGTCCAAATATATGTTTCTCTCAAGCAATTAATCCTATAGCTGTTTGCCTGAAACCAACTCTTTTGTTATGCTGATGGTTTATCATCAATATAAGCAAATGAGAAGATTTTTCTTGGGAAGAAGAAATGAAGAGCCAACCTTGAAAAAAGAGTAATATTCCCTGTTGGGCAAAGGGGTGCTCTTTTGGTGTGTTAACAGGAATGTGATGGACCAAAAGTAGCAGCGGTTTGGTCCATCAATCATAACTGAAGTGACTGCAACTGTCTAAGATACACACAAATACAATGGTCATCTTGGAGAGGAAGTATTCCCTGAATGCCCTTTTAGGGATTTTAAAAATCAGGAAAGCATCACAACGAGCACTAATGTGGTAAGTGGACAAGGAGTTGAAACCTATGCAGTGAGTTTCAACACCTAAAGGTTTTTCAGTAGTGTATTCTTCCAATCTACCACCTTCTCTGGGGATTCATGATAAGTTTAAGTCTGATAATTCTCCAATTAGATTTCTGATTAACATGCATAGGATATGCTCCCATCTTACCTTCCACCCTTCGGTTTAGCTTTTATAAAACATGTGTTCCACTCACCCTGTCAGGGAAGCCAATAATCCTAGCAGAGTGTGGACCACAAGCAGTTTTCACATATTGTGCTGAATCATAGATCTTAAATGTGAAGCAAGAGTTACCTGCTAGGAAAAAGACAGCGATCTGCCTGTGACCATCCTGCCTTCAGTAAATGACAAAAGTGAACGGGAGAGGAAGGAAAGAATGATTAATTTGCTTGCCAGCATTGCCTAAAGTGAAGTAGGTGTTAAGAGATAGACCAGCTGTGAAGAATAGGGAGATGCCAAGAGGCTGTCATACAGTCACAGGGGTGTGAGAGGACACACAGGAAAGGCTGGTACAGTCAGATGAAACCAACTAGTGACTCAGGACTGGTCAGCCTGAAGATACAGAACAGGCAGCAGTGATCTTGGAGGCAGGAAGTTGGGTTAGGGGAAGCTGAAGCTACCTGGTGCGTGTGTCAGTAGGCTGCAGTCACATATGCCTTTTGGCCATGCAGAACCTCCCACAGCTTCAAGGAAGACAGCTGCACTAAGAGATAATGACTCTGTGATAAAACTGTGCAGCACCTGTGGGACTTCTAGCAGCTGAGGTATCAGTTTGATTTGTTTTCAATTTACTGTATATTGTTTTCTGTGTAAAAGATCTAGCTGGGAAGCAAGGAGGAAGGTTGCTTATTTTTCTAGGTGATGCTGCCTGACACATGCAACACTCTCTGGAGTCTTCAGACAATGGAAGAAACAGGGAAGGGAGGAAACCTGCAGATAGTGCACTAATCACCTGATACCTTAATTTTCTAACAGTGATTAAACAGGTTGATTCCAGTACGGGATGGTAGACACCGTCATCTCTCTGTACATGGTCAATGAAAAACAGTCAGCTCAGACCCTCCAGGATTCATGCTTCAGAGAACATCCAGGTATTTTCTGCAACAGCTTTCATGACATAGGCAGAGAAAGTACTTCTGAGACTATCTTTTGAAGGGGCAGGCTCAAACAATGAATTGGACAGAAGCCTTGTGTGCCTTTGATGAGAGCTCCAGATGCTGGTTCATTGGCAGCTGCTCACTGTTACTGCAAGTTTTTTATTTGCAGAACAAATTGGCTGTCCTTCTACATATGTCTGCCTAAAACCACCTGCCAGACAATTAGCTAATTGCTAGCCAATAATCTTTGGACAGTGTGTTTCAGGGTCTCTCACATTTCAGCTCATTTTTTGAGGCAGTACAAACTAAGAGAAAGCTGCTTCAAATGAAAAACTAGTTTAAAGCTGCTCTAGGTAATGTCCCTGTCACTGCTAGTTGCAGTGCAGGAAGGGCAGTGTAGACTTATCCCAGAGGTGTATCCATGATTTTGCAAGGAGAACTTTCTGCCTTCATGGGAGATGGACTTCATTTTTAAATAACAGATATATACATTTTCTGGTTCTATTTCACTCTAGCTATTTCATTAATTTATTTGTTTTCCATGGTGGACATTCACTTGTGCCCCAAGGCAAAACCTTCTGTTAATGATGGCCACTGAATAGCATAAAACAGCAGAGATGAAATGTCAGTAGTTCTTACCAGGATACCCGCTCAGGGTATGTGCTTGGTTTCCTACCATTCTTTACCACAGTCTGCTAACTCATATGAGAGCTACAAGAATGCTCTTCCATCACTGGGATTAGTTGCTCTATTTCAGCTGCCACACCATGGAAATGCCTTTTTCAAGGACCAAAAAAACTGAAATTGAAAAGGGAATGTAGGTGTTCTTTTTTCACTGAATTGCTTGCAAATGATCATAGAAACATAAGCAAACTCATTTTCAGTAATGTGATAAGAAAGAGCTAAACTAATGGATATGCACTTACAGAAAAGAGGGGACGATTATAAATGAAGCATCTTTCATTTAGATCTGAATATGTAGATCCACTTTGATGAGTTAACAAAATCTATTGCCTTTTCAATACAGTATTAGTTCTTGATAAAATTAAAAGCATTTGATTTCTTTGATTGGGAAGAAAGCCAATCCTAATCATAGGCACTGTAAATACTGGTCTCATCCCTTCTCTGATTTATTTTTCAGGTATTAATACAACAATATTTCTATGCATTTCTATTCCTTTCTATGCATTGCCAACACACGACAGTTCTCCAGGAAGTAGATTATTTTAAGTTCAAAAAAGATTTCTGCAACAACTTGCTAATCTCCTGATTCATTACAGGACACATGTGGGTTTTAAGAGCATGAGTTACTAATATTACAATTATTGTTGCCAAGACTAAACAGAAAAAAAAGAAAAGAAGGGGAAGAATAGTAGAAAGAGGATAGAGGAAAAAAAATACATAATCATCATAGTGAAAGAAAAATAAAATCAATTTAAAAAATCTGTTTTATCTAGTCATCATAGCTCCTTCACAGGTAACAGACCTGTATAATTTTATGAAAATTCAAGCACAAGATTAAATCACTAGTAAGAATGTCTTGCTTAAACATATTTAAAGAACTTTGTTAACTTTCAAAATTTCTATACTGTTAATAAGTGACCTCATTAACAGACATAGGGGATAATTTGGAAAAGTTAAAGGAAAAGTGAAAAGAAAGAGACTAGAGCTCTGCTATTTGTTCAGATTACCAGCACACAAAGGTGAAATCACAGCCCTAACGTAGGCATCTCGTACAGACACATTCTTTAATGCAACACATGCCTAAACAACAACAACAAAAAAGATCCTGTCCATCTCACCCATCTTTCCTTCTCTCTGTATTCCCTTCTAGTGTCAGAATTCAATTTTAAAACAAGTTATTTCCAAATATTTTATGTTTTCCTGGGAATTTGTTATACATTTTTCTGTTTCGTATGGTGTATCAACCGTTAATATTTATCATCTACTAATGCAAAATCATGTTCTAATCTATTGCTGTGTAACACAATTGCTTGACACCATCTTCAATGCAGTGATTTACTCATCTAAAATAACATAAGTTTTAACTTAAATCTTCATGGTTCTTCTTTAAAATGATCTTTTTACTTAATTTAATGTTATTTGTCTTAGAATTCTGCAATAGAATTTGTTAAAACTTTGGCCTTGCCAGCTAAAAAAACATGAAAAATGTACTTTGTAAGGACTATATTGAAAAGACTTATGTTTATTTACATGTATAATTAGTATGATGTCTATAGAATACATTTATAAAAAGCAAAAATGAAACAGTACCTATTAGAGTGATAACTCAACTGGCGGTATAAGCATAACTTCATTCACTAATTTCAGTTTTTCAGAAGAAATGTTTACACAGATCAACAGAGTAACCATTGGGAGAGGTTGTTTAGGTTACTCCTGTAATTGGGAATGCCAAGTGAAAATAAAAATTCAGAATAGTTTCTGACATATTTTAAGTATGGCACAGGGTTCAAAGACTGCTACAGGCAATGAGGTGAAGGGTGTATTGTATGAGGTAAATTCAATTACACTGTCACAACTGGCTTCAGAATTCTGCAATAATTGTGGTAACTGGGATGAAATAAACCAAATTACAAAAGCTACATGTACCTGCTCATGTTTCAGCGGTGGACTATATAAGTACAATGGCATACGGCTAATGGTGGCCCCAGCCTTTGTTATGGCAAGTGATGTTCCCCCAGTAGCCAAGCTGCCACACAGCACTTATTCAACAGGTTCTGCAGATGGGATGGTTTCTCTTCCACTGACACCTTCTTTCCTAAGACAGACAGTAGTAGCTAACTATTTTCTTGGTTCTAAGCATAGACTTGTGAATCACAGTTATGTGAGTAAATACAGTATTGCCACTTCAGTGTGTACTCAATGTATTAAAAAATAATAATTTATTTTTCAAAAACTTAATTTTGACAGTTGTTTTATACTAACTGGGAGCACACATACTTTATTTTTCTAATAATTAATATGAAAAAATTAGGCCTATTTCAGTTGGCATTTTCAAAGAGAAAACAGGTCCTTTAAATATTACACATTCATAGTCTTATTATATTGTCATAGGAATTTATTTCCCTTTCAGATACAGTTTGATATTGATACAAAATGCTTAAACCCAAGCAGTTCCAACCACCACATTTACTGTCCAGTGCTTACATGAACACTTACAGGGAGAACCTACTGAAGCTGTAATAAGTGATCTGATTCCCAAGAATCACTGTTTTTGGGGACTGTTTTATACTGGCTCCAAACAGTCAGGCACTGAGTCTAACAACAGTATTACAGTCAAGTCGCAGTTCATGAAAACAAGTACTATATGTAGTGTCTCAATTAGTGAAAAACAGTATTGTATATATCAGCAGAAGCTTGACTGAAAATATAATATACACCATGATGATATCTGGATGGATTTAACAACTGCAGAACTTACATTTCAGGTCAAAGGTGAATTTACTGTGCACACATCCAGCATATGAATTCAAAGGTTTTACTGGCAGTATATGATAGTTGTAACTAAACTGATAGAGAATGCCAAAAAATTCTGCCCTTCCAATAAATGGCAACAACGTTGTGGTTTTTTTTTTTTTTTTTTTTTTTTTTTTTTTTTTTTTGTCTGAGTTTAACGAACAGATGGAGATAACACAGTGTGCTCTTCTCCTTTGGATTGCGGTTTTTTGGCCGTGTATTGTTACCTTGTTTTTCTACTCTCGCACCATTTTTTCCTTTTTCCTCTAGTTGGATGTTTGCATACTTCCTTTTAATCTATACTACCCACCATTCCCATCTCACCTCCTTCTTTCTTTCTCTTTTGCTTATCACTGTATTTCATAGTACTGCAAATGTAATAATTTTCATAATATGCAAGATCTATCCACGCATCTTATCAGCTTGACACTGGTCAGTAAGCTCCAAGTCTCTTAACATTGTGTTCAGTGATTCATTGACCCATTCCACAGCAGTTGACCCATTCCACAGCACAGAGAAATTTCTTTCTTTTTTTCTCAGCAGCTTCAGTTGTTTCAGGTAAAGCATTTTCAATTTTTTGAGAATGAGTAGCCATTACAGTGGAACGAATCCTCTGAAAAAAACATGCAAACAACAAAACAATATAAAAGGTTTTAAAACACTACTTAATTTCTAACTTGGAAGTGTCATTTGAAAGACTAAGAAGTACATCCTTACCAACTCTGTAAGTACATATCTCCACATCTATTTGCTCCACTTATCTTTTCTCATCCCGCACCTTCTTTGTAGCCCCTTATACTTCACTAATTGCAGATATTATTCAATTTTTTTGACTTAAATTATAACTACATAGGCAAAAACTCACTGACAGATCTACTTTATATATGCATATGATGCTATCAGAATGGAATGGAGTTATTTTAAGGACCATACAGTCATTAGGACATCTTTTATTACAGTTGTTGGTAGCCTGTTGTACCATGATTTATCAGCATTCATGCCTAAGGACATCTCTCATGATCAGCTCCTTTTGTATTAGCTAATTTAAACCTATCTTTCTGTAAAGATGAAACATAAATGATTTTAAGAAAATTCACTTTAGGAAGACATAATTTACACATTTCACAGAGTTGCTTGTATTAAAAGTATTAGCTTTTCATCCTGTGAATATCCACAAAGTTACACGTAATTCAAGAATGAAGTGAATCAGAGTTTAACTCAGGGAAATTAGAAATAATTACTACATGAAAGCTAGAGCTGCAAAGACCAAACTTGAATAGTTCAGGCTGGGGAAGAGATGAGTGATCAATTTTGCACTCCAGGTGCTACGTGGATATGTTTGACTTTACTATCACCCACAACAACCTATCAGCTCAGTGTAAAAGAAGAGCCTTCACCTATACTTTCTCCTGTACTGTATTTTTCTGAAAGAGTGTCACACAAAGAGAAACATAAGGATCTGAAAATTAGACAAAAAGATAAAACAAAAGTGAACTTATAAGGTTAGTATGGGGTGTAAGGAAAACCTACACAACCATCAAGACAGAAAAAAAATACAAAGATATTCCATCAGATCCCACTCGTAAAATATTGTCTAATTAATGGAAAACAGTTTTCATAGTTTCTGTCACTAACTTTTCATTACACCTTTCTTTTCCCAAGTTACAATACTCAACTGTGACTCAACTGACTCACAGGGACTTATTTCTCGTCATAAAAATGGAAAATAAAATGCTTCTTGGGATGTGAGAAGAACAGTACCTCTCCCTAATAGTGTCCTAGTAAAATAAAACAAAAAAAAGCAGCTCATACTTTCTTATATTTTTAACATGTACAGTATATTTCCATATCTAATTGGCTGACCAGCTCCATCAAGAACTTTTCCTTCCAACTAATTTGCATATTTATTGAAGCTTTTGAACATTTAGACAAGTAGTTAGCCTTAAATGAACGAGAAAGAACTTCATTAAAAGTCAATTTCCAGACAAAGAGTTTTTTGTTCCATGAAATATGCTTCAATCAAAACCGCTACTGAACAAATCCATTATGGGTCCCTTCCAACTCAGCATATTCTATGATTTATATATTCCAGCAAGCTCTGAGCCCTGTGAGAAAGTTGGAAACCAAACCTTACAGTAGGCAGAGTTCTTTCTTCTTTCAATGTGGTCTGCAATGGGCCTGATGAACTATCATAGTCCAATATATTTGTGCCTCTACAGTTCATAAACACCAACGCTGGTTTTGAAAAAGGATTAAGTTGCTACGTGAGGTTTACTACAAGCCACCTTCCTAGTTTCATTATTTCATCTGGTATCAGAGAGTCAGCAAACCATGACTTACCAAATGGGAAAACTAGGAAACACTAAGAGCTACAAAGAAGAGGAACATGCCAACTAGCAAGGAAAGGTGTTACCAGTTTTAGTCCCTTCCACTAGTGATGGCAAAACACTTGGAGATGGGAAACAGTGTAAGATGGAATCAATTCCACAGCCACTCTCCCATCAAAGAACATACTAGAATTCATTTTTTTTCACGAGCAGCTTACTATTATAGTATTGGCAATTCTAGTACTGCCACCAATTGACGTTGCATTAGGACTACTGTCAACAATATTTTGCCAAATGGGAATAGATAAAATTGATCTGATTCTTGGCCCTTCCAGCCAGCCCATTTGCCTTTCCTGAGCAGCTGCAGTGTGAAAAGCACCCAGTCTCTTGTCACTGCTGGCCCCAGAGTCGTCACTGCTGAGCAGTTTTGTTAGGGATGTCCATTGTGGACTGTTCTGTTTTTTTGGGTCCAGATACGCAGTCAGCAGAGACCAAGAAGCCCGGCTGCTGCGGACACGTACTTGGCACAGGGCCCAAGTGCCAGGGGCCACAAACACAGAACCACTGCAGTCCTTGCCCGGGCCTGAGAGGAACCACTGAGCTGTCAAGCTCCTCGCTGCACGCTGTCGCCTGAGGGCAAGGGCTGGCAGGGGCGGGGGCACGGACACGGACATAGCGGGCACCCACACTGGGACACGGGGCTAGGAGAGGCCGCTCCGGTCCCCTCTGGGAGCTTCCGCTGCCTGCGCTGACACCTTCCAGTAGAGACCCCGTGGCACGGCGGGCACACGGCGTTCAGCGCTTTCTCCATCCACTCCGGGGCTCGGTGCCCTCGGTAGGACTTGACCTCCTTCCGCCGCAGCCACCCCCGCTACTCACCCGCCTCCATCGCGGGCCGCTGCTGGGCTCCGGAACCAGCGAGTGCCTGCCCCTTGCTCCCCGCCAGTCCCGGGGTGGGAGAGCGGCGTCCCAGGGCGCTCGGGGCTGGAGAGCGGCGTCCCAGGGCGCTCTGCCCGGTCCTCACGTTCCCAGGGCCCTGCTCCCTCTGACTCCCCCAGGAACTGGGAGCCATGGTTGCTTTGGTTTGGCCCGACTCAGTTCCTCAGAGCCGCGCGGGGTTCGCACGTCCCTCAGAGCCCGGTCATGGACTTCCAAGTCAGGAGGCCCCGAGCAGGCACTCCTCGGTTTTAAATGCCTCCGCGCAGCAAAAATGTGTAAGATTATGGTCCTGAAAGAGGGACAAGTTGTGGTTTAGGAAATGTCTGGTGAAGACAACACTGCCAAACGCCCACAGGAACTCCTGCATTTGAAAGCCCTCTACTTTCAATGAAAACAAACTTTTCACAACCTAAATGATAATTTTATGTCCGCAATTTCTTACAATAACTTTCACTTTGTTCACTGGTAATTTTGTTGAGGTAACTGAAAAATGGAGATTCTTAAAAAGCTGTTAGCTGTACACTTCCTCGGCTCAGACCTTTGCCTATTGTGTGTTCACTTCTCTGGGGTGATAATCAATAAAAATCCCTACAGAATTGTTTTATTTTTCTTTCACAGTCTTTAGAAATACTATGATACCTCTCCAGACAGAGAGGTATCATCAGAGGGAGATACTTCTCTTTTTAAAAAGCTGTTTTCTCTGAAAAAGTTTCTAAACTGACATTACCTGTTTCTTGAGGAGAGTGGGTAGCAAGTGCGTAATTAGATTTCTTTACTTCAGGAACGAGATGCTGTGGTGGTGTCTTGGTTTGGGAAGACAGGTATCTGCCAGGTAAAATTACAATCAGAGGCTCTTTGGCAAAGATTTGGGAAATAGGAATAGCAGTTCTTTACTAGTATGTAATACAAAGCAAACAAACACAAAAAAACTCCCTCCCCACCAAACAACTACAGCATTAATGACAAACAACAGTACCAAGAACCTTGAGGGCTTTGTTTCACAAAACCCAGGGCAGTTTGGTTTCGGTGTCTCTGCAGGATCCTCAGAGCACCAAGCTGAAACAGTGGAAAAGTTCCGGACTGGTAGCTGGGATGGCAGTGTGTCCCGGCAGGCAGGGGCAGGATGTCCCGGCAGCGCAGGGGGTGCAGGGTCACGCTGTAGCAAGAGGAGCAGCGCCGAAGAAGCCGAAGGCGAGGCAGGGCCTGGACCAGCTCCCGCGGGTGGCAGGAAAAACTCAGGATTCAGGCCGAACCGGTGATAGTAGATTTCCCAGGACTGGATCCTTTTGGCCACAGTGAAACTCCTCTAGCCAGCAACAGCCGTTCTCTTTCTCCCCGAACGCCGGAAAAAGAAAAGCCCGCAGCTGCCTCAAGCTTTGTCTTTTACCTGCGTTATCTCCCCCTTCCACCTTTGTCCACCTCTTTGTTTCAGTTAAGTACTCTCAAGTATCCAACACTTGGTCTCTTTGGTAACTTGTGGGGAAAAAATTCTTTAGAGAAAGAAGGAGCAAACCTAACCCCCAACAGGTGGGTAGCTGCTCTGTAGGGCACATAACGGTTGCTTCAGGAGGGGCTTGTGCAGTCAGAGGACTGGGTGGCAGTGGTGATGAAATAGTGCAAGATCTGTGTCACATGCACAGGCTTGCCCCAGAAATCTCCGGTTAGTTAGATATTCCTGAAAGAACAGGCTTCTGGAGGTATGATGGTACTGGTGTGGTGGTCCATGAGCATCATCATATGCTTGGTAATACAATCCAATGTCAGAGCTGTGCCTTCTGATATGTTTAGTGCCTCTAGATCAGTTTCCCACCTTTTGCCTTTTAACGGGCTCTAAATAAAACACACCATGAAGGAGCATGTTGGAGATCAAAGGGAGACTAGGGAAAATGTCAGACTTCTTTGGAAGGAAATGGGAGAGCTGATTGCCTAGGCTGTGAAGAAGGCTGATATATACTCAATGACTATTTTGCTTCTGTTCACTGGCTAGTGCTCCAGCTACACCATCTAGCTGACAAAAGGAAAAGTCAGGGACTGAGAGAACGAAGGGGTAACAGTGTTGGTCGATGAGGGAAGAGCAACTGATGTCATCTGCCTGTACTTGTGCAAAGTGTTTGACACTGTTACTATATGACATCCTTTTCTCTAAACTGGAGAGATGGATTTGATGGATGGATTGCTTGGAATTGACTGGATGGTCACACTGAAAGGTTTGTGGTCAGTGGTTTGATGTCCAGTTGGACAGTAGTGATAAGAGGCATCCTCAGGGGTCAGTGCTGGGACTGGTGCCGTTTAACATCTTTGTTGGTGACATTGACAGAGGGACTGAGGCGCTCTCAGCAAGTTTGCCAGTGACCCTAGGCTGACTGTTGCAGTCAACATGCTGGAGGGAAGGGATGCCCTTCAGAGGTACCTGGACATGCTTGAGCAGTGTACCCATATCAACCTCATTAAGTTCCAAAGGGCAAGTGCAAGGTGCTGTACCTGGGTCAAGGCAATCAATCCCAAGCACAAACACAGGCTGGGCAGAAAATGTGTCAAGATCAGATTAGGGAGAGATGCCTCTGGCTGAATTAAGGTGCAGAGGAGACCATATGATGACAAGATACAGATTTTATTTAACATAGATTTTATTTAACAAGAAATCTGAGGGAGAGAGGGAGAAATAGGAAATTATTATTATTTATTACTACTATTTCTTCTTCATGTTAATATTCTTACTATTTTTCTTTTACTTCTTTTAATTATCTCCTGCTGTTACTACTATTTTTTCTTATCGAATTCTTATTCTTGTTTTTCTATTACACTTATTCATGTTTTGTTACCATTTTTCTTATTATTGTTTTAATGTACTACTGCTATTTCTTCTTCTATATAATCTGATTCTGATTATTTTTCTTTTTTTCTTGTTCTTATTCCTTATTCTTTTTTCTTTTTTCATTATTATTAGCCCTTTTTTAAATTTCTGTTGTTTTTTGCTTGTTTGTTTGTGTTTTTTTTTTTAAATTTTTTTTTTTTTTTTTTTTTTTTTTACTACTACTGTTTCTTTAAACCAACTTCTACTTGGTTTGGATGAACTGTGTGTGTTACAGTCCTGCAGTGTCCAGTGGGGTCCTGGGGTTCCTGTCTGTGCCCATTCGTCATGATAAAATCCCGAACGATCATGAGTAATTCTTTCAGGATGGGAGGAAATGGCTCGTTTGGGGCTGGCCACATGGGAAACACTTGGTCTTGTGGAGACTTGGGGTCATCCAAAGCAGCCAGGGATTGCTCAGCCTGCAAGGACATGTCCAGGCAAAGGCAGTCCATGTGGCTCCCTCAGAATGCTGGGCAGGCTGTGTGCCAGCCACGATCTGTGGGGCCCATCCTGGCGCTGGCAGTGGGCATTAATTTTCTGGCTGTGGTGCCAGGCAGGGGCAGTGGAAGAGGCTGCACAGTGACTGCAGTGCCAGCCTGAGGAGGAAGGGATATTTCCCAGGGGGAGCTGACTGCTGGCTGAGGACTTGGGCTCCCAGCTGGGAGGCTGAGGGACTGGGGCAGATGTGCAGGGCAGAGACCAGGGTCTTTGTCCCTGCCTCTAGTGCCTGCTCCTTGAAGGCAGGAGAAGCTGCCTGTCCTCTGGGGGTTTGGGCAGTTGAGGCATGCACCGAGTCTTGGGGGCACAGCTCAAATGCCTGGGCACTCCACCAGGCAAGCTTTGCAAGGGACAGGCACTGGGAGCCCATCTCCTGCAAAACCTCCCAGTCTTTGTTCTCTGTCTTCTTTGCATAGCTTAAGGACACTAACTTTGTCCCACTCATTCTCCTCCCACAGCAAGGGCTCAACCCTGATTTTCTGGAGCCTCGCGTGTTCTCAGTTGTCCTGCATAAGCTCTTTGTCACTGTTTTTTTCCCAGCTAGACTGCATGAATGGTTGGTTACCATTCCCTTTTTGCACCTCCTGGCCAATGGAGTCTTCTCATTTAGACAGTTTTTGGTAGCTACCAACTTCTCTGTGGGACTCCTTTCTCGTTGCATTCACCCCAGTCAGAGAGTTCATGGTAGCTACCAACTTCTAGGGACAGCTGTTGCTCAATAGATTCTTCCCAATCAGGAAATTGCTGGAAGCTATTGATGTCTGCTTGGGATAGCCCTTGCTCAATGTATTTGTCTCAGTTCGACTATTCTTGGAAGTTACTGGCATCTCCTTAGGACAGCTCTGGCTCACTGCAGTCTTGTCATCTGGATACTTCCCCATAGCTAGCAGTTTCTCCAGGGATCAGCTCCTTCTCAGTGTAGGCTTCCCTCAGGTAACTTCCAAGTAGCTACCAGCATCTCCTCACTGCAGGCTCTGGTTCACTGCAGGCTTCCCCTTGGGACATTTCAGGGTATCTACTGACATCCCCTGGGGTCAGCTCTGGCCCACTGCAGGCTTCCCTTTGGGTTACTTCCTGGTAGCTACAACAATCTCCCTGGAGCAGCTCTGGCTCACTGCAGGTTTCCCCTTGGAACGCTTTCTTGTAGCCACCAGAATTTCCTGGGACAGCTCTGACTCACTGCAGGCTTCCTCTTGGGACATTTCTGGATAGGTTCTGTCATCCCCTAGGGTCAACTCTGGCTCACTGCAGACTTCTCCTTGCGATGCTCCTGGGTATCTACCATCATCTCCCTGGGTCAGCTCTGGCTTCGCCTTGGGATAGTTCCCAGTAGACATTGGCATCTCCAAGGGTCAGCAATGGTTCACTCCAGGCTTCTCCTTGGTAGAAGACTTTCTTGTAGTTACCAGTATTTCCAAGGGACAGGTCTGGCTCACTGTAGGTTTCCCCTTGGGTCACTTTGCAATAGCTACCGGCATCTCCTGGGGACAGCTCTGACTCAATGCAGGCTTCCCCTTTGGATACTTCCGTGTTGCTACTGGCATCTCCAGGGACCAGCACTGGCTGTCTGCAGGCTTCCACTTGGAACACTTTCTTGTAGCTACCAATGCCTCCCAGGGCAAGCTCTGGCTCACTGCAGGCTTTCCCTTGGGAAATATCCTTGTTACTACCAGCACCTCCATGGGACAGCTCTGGCAGTCTTCAGGCTTCCCCTTGGGACAGTTCCTGGTATCTACTGTCATTCCCTGGGGACAGCTCTTGATCATGCGTGAAGCAGACCATGGTAAAGTGCTGGGTAGCTACCATCTCCCTGGCTCCCTGCAGCCTTCTCAGCACCCTAGCCCTGTCAGTGAGGTACTCACTGGCAGGGACCCCTCCCTGAGACCCTTTTCCCCAGTTGGTAATCCCCGGGTTACTCTTTGGGAGAGTGTCCAAGTTTCCCCAGTCTCCTTGTGTACCCAAAATGGCCTCTGGAGGGCACAAGATGGCAGAGGCCACATGGCGCAGCCCCTCCCTTGTGCTTCTTCTTCCCAGAATCCCTTTCTTCCTTCATCCAAATCCTTCCTGTCAGAAAACCCCTTCTTTCCTCTGGACTCCTCCCTTTCCTTCCAGTCAGCCCCACCTCCTGTTCCCACAATGTCATCTATTAGCTCCACCCCCTCAGGCTGTTCCTCCATCCCGGCACCTCCCATGTCTCAGGCCCTGCTCCGACTTCCAGTTGCCACTCTCCTCCTTCAGGTTCCCATGCTCTGGGGATCAGATGTGACGGGCCTGGGAACGAGAACTTGAAACAGGAACCCATTTCTTTTGCCGCACCAGTTCATTGCAGTCATACAAGACAGAACTCTCCGTGGAAACCATTCTCATAGCAAAACAAAAAGGAGCTCTGTAAAGCTCAGAAAGAGTTCAGGAGAAGAAGTGAATATTTCAGAGAGCTCATTAAGGCCACCTTCTCCTTGAACATGCTAGTTCCCAGTGACCTCTGGGAGTTGTTTTCATGCCTGCTCACCCCCATAGAATGTCTTCTGTGGGGAGGAGCATGTAAGATGTCACTGAAAGTGCTCCTTCCTGAGCTTTTAAGAGCTCTTGAGTGTGCCTTTGACACAGATGATAATCAGATCACATATGAACACTTGTGTGGCGAAGGGAAATGGGTGATGGCAAGTAAGCAAGCGGAAAAGATTCTGCAGTTACTGTTAGATCACATAAAGTGAGCTGCCCAAAAAGCATTAATCATGATACCCACATGTGAACCTGCTGTGAGCTGTGTTAACATCAAACAGTCCCCCCACGAGTCTTTTGTAGATTTTGTCGAACAGCTTTGGGTGGCAGTCGAACGGCAGGTGGAGGGTCAGCTGGTACAGATGGAAGCATTAACAGCGATCGCACAGGCCAATGCCAACGAAGTGTGCAAGCGAGTTATCCTGGCCCTGCTGCTAGGGTTGCCGCTGACCCTAGAGATGATGCTGCAGGCCTGCTCCCAAAAGGCTGTCATCCTGGAGCCACCAAAACATGGAGGGGGGACCAGAAGCGTAGCGGTTACATCAACACCAACGGGACCACTGTCTGGACTGCCCCATTGGCACTTGGGTCCACAACGATGTTTCACTTGTAATGAAGAAGGACACATGGCAAAGTTTTGCCTGCAGGCAAAACCTCAGCAGGGAGGACGACTGAACACACAGGGTGGGGTGGGGCAAGCCCAACTTCAACAAACCTAAATGGGGAGCATGGGCCTGCCCCGCATGAAGATAAAAATGGGGCAGGTCGTGAGGGGGCAGGGGAAGAACTGGTTAACAACAATAAAGTCTGGGAACCACACAGGCCATTTATGCTGGTGACAACACAGAATGTTCACTTTAAATCACACAGCTGGCAGGTACCTGCTCTGGACCCACAGGACTGGAATTCTTCTAATGGACTTGACTGTAAGTACATTGGGGACACTAAGCACACACTCCAGGTGATTGAGCTCTCTCCCAAGATCATAACATCAGATCTGGGAGAACTCATTCTCATGGCATGCTGTGTCCACATGGCATGTTTGTTCTCCCCAAAGGCCAAATGATCAGGCAAGCCATCCCAGTTCCGACTAAGTGCCCAGTAGACGATTCATCACCAGGCGTCTACCGGGTGGAGGTGGTGGGGGAGGACAAGTCCATCATATGGTGTGAAATCCGCAGGAGTGAACACCATAACCTCGATGGGTTGTTGGACATGGGGGAAGATGTGATGATCATACCTTCCTCTCTATGGCCATCACATTGGGATTTGCAACCCGTGCAGGGTAGAGTCCGAGGTATAGGGGGCATTCAATTTGCGAGACAATCTAAGAGTGTCGTTCAAATTGAGAGGCTGGATAGGCAACTGGTGAGTGTATGCCCATTCGTTTTGGATTTTGCGGATCCCTCGTGGGGAAGGGACACAATGTCTCAATGGGGGGTGAGAATTGAAATCCCGAAAACCCCTCGGGATTTTTCATGGTGGTCGCTGAGGAGCACCCTACTCAGAAGCTTAATTAGAAAACTGATTGCCCAAGTCTGGCTAGATCAGTGGCCACTTAGCAAAGAGAAATTGCAGGTGCTCAAGGAGCTCGTGGAAGAGCAGTTGGCAAAAGGTCACATCGTGCCAACCACTAGCCCTTGGAATTCTCCGGTCTTCGTTATTCAAAAGCTGAGGAAGGACAAGTGGCGGCGGCTCTTGCACTACCTCAGAAAGATCAGTGATGTCATTGAGGATGTGGGGTTTCTCCAACCTAGGATTCCTTCCCCATTGATAGTCCCCCAAACTTGGAATATGGCCATTATGAGTACCAAAGATTGCTTTTTCCAAATTCCCCTCAATCTGGCTGATGCCCCAGGGTTTGCCTTTCTCCATCAACCTAGAAGTCCCAGGGAGACGCTACCATTGGTGAGTGCTTCCTAAAGGAATGAAGAACGGTCCCAGAATTTGCCAGTGGTATGTATATTGCTGTCCCCAGTGCATGTGAAGGTGGGGAAAGCCGTCATCCTGCACCAAATGGATGATATTCTCCAGTACACACCTGACCTAATGGTTAATGCTCTCGTTGCTGCAGAATTCAAACTCCAGCAGGAAAAGGTTCAAAGGATGCCCCCTTGGAAGTTTTTGGGCCTGGAGATTGCCAGCAGAACAATTTGAGCTCAGAAGTTGGCTATCAAAGAGAATCCTAGGACCTTGGCAGATCTCCATCAACTGTGTGGAGCTTTGAATTGGGTCAGGCCCCGGCTGGGGTTTGCCACCAAGGACCTAGCCCCCCTCTTCAATTTATTGAAGGGAGGAGAGGAATTGGATTCGCCTAGCGATCTGATCCTGTAGCTGTGCATTTTTGTCTTTATCAGTTTTATATTTGTATTCATGACTTGTTTCTATATTGTTATATACGAAATGGTTCATTCCATGTACCCCCTATGTTCCTTCCCATTTAGTTTTACGCCTGTTACAGTTATCTGTCAGTCCTGCGTTACATAACCCTCTGGGTCCTGTCCAGGGCCTCTCCCTGAGTCTGGAAGATTCTAGGGAGAGCTTCAAGTGGTTGGGTAGGATCCAGGCTTCCGTCCCCTACTTCACACTGCATGGTTGTTGTGCTTGTCCATTGTGTTGTGAGCCATATCCCTGTTGTACCTCATTGGTCCCTAGCTGAACCCTCCCCTGTGTTCCGCTCCCCTTTAAAGGTTACTGTCTTGGGGCATTCTTGGTCTCTCCTGAGGCAGGTGCCCCGAGGTGAGGACTCCATGTCTGGAGTGCCAATAAACTCATTGTGGCTGTACCTCTCAAGAGTCCCTCTTTCTTCTTCCTGCTGTTGCCACACTTCGCTCCTGACCAACCAAGACCCACTGTATTGCTGTGGTGCCAGAGCTGGCCGAGCTTGGGAATACAGGCACCACTGCATGACCCCAGAGGCAAAACTGACTCTGGAGAAAGTGCAAGCTGCAATGTCTGACAGGCAAGCTCATCAGTGCCTGCTGGACCATCCTATTCACATTTATTGTGTTGGGAAAGTTGCAACACCTCCATGGGGTGATCTTTCAATGGAGCACAGATCAGGGCAAGAGGGATCCCCTCTTAATCATAGAGTAGTTGTTCCTTAGCCACCAATAAACCAAAAGCATCACTAAGCCACAAGAGCTGGTGGCTCAATTGGGTCACTTCCCAGTAGCTACCAGAATTTCCCTGGGACACCTCTCGCTCACTGCAGGCTTCCCCTTGGGATGCTTCCTGATATCTACCAGCTTTTCCTGTGGACAGTTCTGGGCCACTGCAGGCTTTCCCTTGGGAAATCTCCTTGTTACTACCATCATCTCCTTCGGACAGCTCTGGCTGTCTGCAGGCTTTCCTTTGGGACATGTCATGGTATCTACCATCATTCCCTGGGGACAGCTCTTGCTCACTGCAGGCTTCCTTTTGGGATATGTTCTGGTAGTTACCAGCTTCTCCTGGAGTCAGTTCCTCCTCACTGCAGACTTTCCCTTGGGAAACATCCTTGTTACTACCAGCATCTCCTTGGGGACAGCTCTTGCTCACTGCAGGCTTCTACTTGGGATACGTTCTGGTAGTTACCAGCTTCTCCTGGGGTTAGCTCCTGCTCATTGCAGGCTTCACCCTGGGAATCTTCCTAATAGCTGCCAGCATTTCTTGGGGTCAGCTCTGGCTCATTGCAGTCTTCCTCTTGGGACACTCCCTGGTATCTACCATCATCCCCTGGGGGCAGTTCTTGATCACTGTAGGCGTCCCCTTGGGATACATTCTGGTAGCTAGCAACTTCTCATGGCGTAAGCTCCTGATCAGTGCAGGCTTCCCCCTGGGAATCTTCCTGATACCTACCAGAATCTCCTGGGGTCAGCTCTGGCTCAATGCAGGCTTCCCTTTGGGATACATCCCAGTAGATACCAGAATCTCCTGGGAACAGCTCTGGCTCACTGCAAGCTTCCACTTGGGTTTCTTTCTGGTAGCCACCAGCTTTTCTTGGCATCTGCTCCTTTTTAATGCCGGCTTCCCCTGGGAAGCTTCCTGATAGCTAGCAGCAGCTTTCTGGGACAGCTGTGGCTTTCTGCAGGCTTCCCCTTGGGATATGTTCTTGTAGCTACCAGCATTTCCTGGGGAGAGCTCCTGCTCACTGCAGGATTTCCTTTGGGTCATTTCCTGGTAGTGACCAGCATTTCTCTGGGCAAGCTCTTGCTCACTGCAAGCTTCCTCTTTGGATTCTTCCAGGTAGCTACCAGCATCTCACTTTGAGAGGGGTGCTCTGGCTAACTGCACTCACTCTGGCTTCTCCTTGGAAAACTTCCAAATAGGCACCATTTTCTCCTGGGGTCAGCTCTGGTTCAATGCAGGCTTCCCCTTGGGATACATTCTGCTAGCTACCAGCTTCTCCTGGGGTCAGCTTGTGCTTCTTGCGGGCTTCCTCCTTGGAAATTTTCTTGTGGCAACCAGCATCTCCTGGGGTCAGCTCTGGCTCAGTGCAGGCTTCCCCTTGGGTCACTTCTTGGTTCCTTACTCCTTTAGATAGTTTTCAATATTCCTCCTCATCTGACTGGGAAAGCTCAAGCTCAGAAGCCAAGCCCCCTCCTTGCTGTCTTCCTGTGCCAGTACTGACCCCTTTTCTGCCTTCTTCTGCTGCTCACTGTGGGTTTGTGCTCCCAGGAGGCTTGGAGAGGGGCTGGGGGGGGGGGGGCAGCAAGGGCTGTGCAGGATAGAGATCTGGGTCTCTACACTTCATGCTGGAGCTGCTGCTTTTAGCTGTGTAGCCATGCTCTGCTCCAGGTCCCTCTGTTCCACTGTCTGGTGGCATCTGAACAGATGCCTGGATCTCCAGCACAGCCTTGCTCACAATAATGTTCCACGCTAAGTCCAGCAGAGCCTGGCTGCAGCCTGGGGGGCTGTGTGAGGCAGGGACTGGAGTCTGTCCCTGCTGATGGCATCTCCTCACTGAGGGCGGAAGAATCGGTGCCTTTTCCACCTCAGGAGCGAGAGGCTCAGGAGGCTCCTCCTCAGCAGGTCCAGCCTGGGGCAGTGACAGCTGCCGACTTGGCCACTGTAAGACTCCCCAGGGTAGGAGAGGTGCCATTGATAAAGCTCCTGGACTGTCACACTTTCTTCCCAGTGGTACAGCACTTGCTGTGTGCTATCTCCCTACTGGACTTCCACACCTACCTTGCAATGGTGCAATTCTTGGTGTCTTGTGGCTCCCCATGGAGAAGCTTCCTGGACTCCTTGCCACTGATAAAACTCTCAGACTGTCCCTTCCCATGGGCAAAGCTCTGGGCGGCTGACACCTGCCCACTGAGAAAACGCTTGGTTTGTGTTGTTTTCTCACTCTTTGTCCATGGTGACAAAGGCCTCCTCCTGCTCAGTCTTCGACAGTGACAGGACTGAGCTGCCACCTGCCCCCACCCACTGCCCACTAAGGGCCTGGTCTTCCAGCCAGCAGGGCAAGGGGCTGGGTGGCTGAGAGTTGGGGTTTGCCTTGTCCTCCTCTGACATCATCTGGTGCAGAGGGGCCCTGGGAGCTGCTTTCTGTTGAGAGAACGGCTCTCCTGGGACTGGGAACCCCAGTGCTCTGCACCCCTTATATACCCCCTGCAGGGCATGGCTCTGCTGTGTCACGAGGGTCTCTGGGCACCACAATGTCCCACATCACCGAGGGCCCTGATAGAATGCTCCTGTGTCACAAAGGGCCACGCCCGCCACCCCTTCCAAAGCCAATTCCACTGGCAGTGGCATAGAGTAGCTCCCAGACCTGTGGGTTTCTAGCTTCTTGTTATGATCCGGTTGTTAAAATGATCAGAAATGCCTCTACCTGAATTAGGGTGCAAGCCAGGCCATATGAAAAAGTCCATAAGTATGGGTTTTATTTAACAGTAAATGAGACAGAGAGAGAGTGAGGGAAAGAAAGGGAGAAGAGAGAAAGAGAGAAAGAGAGAAAGAGAGAAAGAAAGAGAGAGAGAACGAATGAGAGAACAAATGAGAGAACGAGAGAACGAGAGAGCGAGAGGAAAGAAAGGAAGGAAAGGAAGGAAGGAAAGGAAGGAAAGAGAAGGAAGGAAGGAAGGAAGGAAGGAAGGAAGGAAGGAAGGAAGGAAGGAAGGAAGGAAGGAAGGAAGGAAGGAAGGAAGGAAGGAAGGAAGGAAGGAAGGAAAGAAAAAGAAAGAAAGAAAGAAAGAAAGAAAGAAAGAAAGAAAGAAAGAAAGAAAGAAAGAAAGAAAGAAAGAAAGAAAGAAAGAAAGAAAGAAGAAAAAAAAAAGGGATGGGGGGAGAGAAAGTGAGTGACTGAGCCAGATCAAGTAGAAAACATCACTGCTCTGTGGATCCCAACGATGTCCCCTTAATGCTCTCCATCAGGTCTTCAAGGTGGTGTTATAATTTTTATTCTTATTTTTATTCTTATTCAACTTTGTATTCTTATTAATCTTCTTATTCTTATTTCTAATATTTATTTCTACGATATCTTCTTCTGCATCATTTTATTCTCATTGTTATTCTGATTGTGATAGTCTTATTCTTTTTCCTATTCTTTTATTCTTATTCATTTCATGACCCCCCACTCTCCCAACCACACACTCACTTTTATGCCTAAATAGTTCAGTTGTTTTCTTGAAGGGGGATTAGTAGGTAGAGGGTGTCTTTTGGAGGGAACTAGACACATTCAAAGGAGAAGCAAAGTCTTAAACAGAGCAAGGTGAACAAACAGCTAAATGCCGTCTTACCTGCAACATGCCTAAGGGAACATGTGAAAGGGAAAGCATGCATAACCCATGAGGGACCACAGAGATACAAAATCAAAATGTTTATCTGATTGTTCTAAATGTATTCATTTTGTTCTTGTTCTTTTCTGTTACTTCCAAGCACTTTCTGTGATAATTTTTTCTCCTGAATACCATTTCATGTTCTTATATTGTGTAAATAGCCAGCAGCACATTTGTAGAATAGGCCATAAGGTTTATTATTTTTTTATTGTTAAGGAATCTCCAATGAAGACTTTTCCAAGGCTTAAATAATACTCTGTGTCTACTACGGTGAAAAAATAGGTGTAGCAGGGAAGCCTGAAATAACATGAATTGAGAAGAACTTTAAAAGCTGGCTCAGTTTTTGAAGTCAGTTCTCTATAACAGCAAATTTAACCACGGATATTTTGCCTCTGGTAAGGAGATGTAAATTCTTGCTTGAAATAAATTGATAATTCCAGTCATTGTGGCTCCATAATCTGCCTTGCCAATTAATGCCATTGACCAGATGTTTGATATGTTGGCATTACTGAGCTTTCCTTCTGCTATTTAAACTTATGCTGGATTACACTTAATTACATTAATCAGTGTAGTTCTATTATCATCTCCCTTAATGACAAAATCTTGATTTACCTGCTTGAAAAATTACTGGCTGTGATCAGACACCTTACAGCTTTTGAAGAAGAATGACCTTTAACATGAAGCAAAAGAGGATGTTTGCTCTTATTTATGCTTGGGTGAAGTTCAGTTCATGAACATGTGCTCTCAGATTTCTTTCTGGGAAGAAAATTTGTGTTAGACACAAACACTTTAGCAATGTTTTCTGATACTGTAGGGCTTGCAGATGTTTTGAGTCTAAGTCTAACATTAGAAAATAATTTCAATACCACACATGGCTGTTTTAGTCATCAGCTTTTCTAATCTTGAGTTGAATATGTCACCATCTTCTGATGGCTAAACCTGGAATATTAAGCAGCTTCAAGCTGCTAGACAGATACTACAAAGAATAACTTAAAACATTTTGAATATTTTGGAGTGTAATATTAGATCTCAAATTATGTTTGGATTAAGTTCATTCCTCCCTATTGTTAAAAAGTGTCACTTAGTAATACAGCCTTTCCTTTTCCAGAGATCATTGCAGCATGCTGTCTACTTTCTTCTGCCTGTAACAAAACCTTTTGTCTCCCCTTTGACAAAAACTGCAGCTCCACATGCTAGCATTATCACCTGTTAACACCAGAAAGAATGCTACCACTTTACCCTGTGAATACCCAGGTCTTGCTTCCCTAGTGCCAGAGGAGGAAGGATGAGGGAAAAGGAGTGTCGTGACTGTGGGCTCCTGTCACTCCAAAATCCATGTTTCAGTAAGGCAGAGAATTTAAACTCGGCATTTCTGCTTTGGAAAGCATTCAATTTGCCCTAAGTTACACGAGCAACAACACTTCCAGTATGTGTGGCATTTGAACAGAAAACCTAGAGTGTCCTGAGGGCTCCAGTTCCAGATTTTGTCAGCTCTTTGCCTGCTAAGAAGAGGAGTAAGTTATATATCCTCAAGATACACAGATGCCTTTGCATCTTTGCATGGTTGCTGGCAGTGAGTGTCATTTAGACTTTTGGGGTGCAGCCTTTTGTAGACTGATGCAGTAACAAAATCACACCCCTGCATTTTCAACAACTTGGCAAACCACCACATCATTATGCAGTTACAGTATCATTTTTTTTTTCAAAAATTCGATCAGTTCAGGACATGTAGATATTTTGTGAGTTTTATTCCCTAATCCATGATTTCAGCACTTTAGTTAGATTATATCTGTATTAAGTATATCAGACAGTAACACAAAATTTTGGCTTACAAAATTTATATAGAAGCAGTAGCTTATTTCTTTTTTTTTTTCTCAATTTTTAAGTTAAAACTTAAAATATTAGAAGGTTTTCTTTATATATAATTGACCTTTTTCTAGTAGGGAGTTATGAAAATAAAAGCAATTTTAATTTTTCTTTACTTCCTTGCACCTATTTCAATACCATAGTTCTTTTCTTCCTGTTTCTATCTGTAAAGAAAAAGAAGGAAACAAAGTCTGAGGTGTCCTTTTATTGCATTATAACAAAATATTAAGTACAGTGTTGTGTGTTTTATTTGATTCCTCTTGTTTTATCTTGATGAAATAATCTTTGTAACTTTTCAACACAGCATTTTGATAAAAAATAGTATTTGCTTTAAGAATAACCATGTATAGTTTTTGTTATTGTCACCCCATAAAAAGCCTTATTCTTGGCAATTTTAACACAAGGTTCTGAGCAAGAGACTGAAATATCACAAAGAATGATCTGGAGAGAAGAAGCAAAAGACAGATTTCTCACAGCAAAATGCAAATTGATTTCACAGGGTTTTGCTCAGCAAAGCAAAGGGAACCATAGCAACATAAGCAAGCATATACACTCAAAAGCTGTTGTTGACTGATACAACTGAGACAAAAATTAAAGGGCAAAATCAATAGTGTTCAAAGTTTGCAAGCAAAGATATGATCGTCATTCAAATTTTGCATTTGGATTCAGAACTCATACAAAATCAGGCATAAAGGTCACAGATAAGTAAATTTGAAGCCTCTGGGTTGCATTTCTACTGATGTAACAAATTTTAATAACTGAAAGGGTGCCTTGCAAAATGCAAGTCTTTGTGCAGTCTGTAGGGTGTTCGGTGGTAACTTCTCCAGTTCCTGGAGATTCAATGAATTAGAAAGATAACCTACTGAGTTGGTTGCTACTGCATATATTACACTGATTAACAATCTTGATCTTTTTCTGTAGATGGCCTGTAATGACACCAGCATCAAATGCTGTTTTACGTCTCATGAAGACCAGCCACTCTTTTGCTTGGAGAGTCACAGTCTTCTTGGGAATAATAACAGAAAAATTAAGACTGGATTCAATCCATAAAGAAGTGATGGGAGAAAAGAATAGTAATGGCAGCCACTGTAGCTTCCTCTGTGGGAAAAGAACACCAAAAAAAAACCCAACCCAGAAGCTAAAAAATCTCCCCAGACTTTATCTGTTTTACAATATATAACATCAGTTTGAATTTAGATAATGACTTCGGCTGATAAAGGCTCTGTAAAACACAAAGTCTTTGAGTAAGCAGTTAGATTTGTACTTTATGACCTTCAGATTGAAATCTGGCATTTATGCTCAAGATAATTAAATGGGAACTGACCTGAAGCTCTCAGAACTTGAATTATTAAGAAATAAGAGGTGAATGGAGTACCTAGTGTGGAATTTCCATTGAAGATTTTCAAGGAGTAGTTTTCAGTGCAGCATGACTCAATATACTCATCAGTAACCAAGAACCAGATTAAAAAAAATCAAATAATACCAGTGTACACATTAGACAAAGAGTCTAGTGTTGGGGTTGAAGGAAACTTTGAGTTAAAGCTGTGGGAGAAATCCCCCTGGTTAGGGCGAGAGAAATCTCACCCTCAAGGCCCCATGGCAGTTCTGTATGTTAATTAGACTAGAAAGTTCTCTGTTCTTTGTTCCATGATTAGTTTATTTTTGCTGCATTGTTATGAATATTTGTAATTGTGTTCCCCCCATTGGATCCAGTCCCTCGAACTCCACCCTAACCCCACCTTATACAAATACTGTATCCACCCTGGACCCTGTCCTTCAGCGCATTCTCGTATCTGGTGCTTGGCTTTCAGCAGTTTGTTATTTTGTCGGTTGTGTTTCGGCTTGCATCAGAGTGTGCCCGTCTTTCTTCTTATCGGCCACTCTGGACTCTCAACCAACATCTCTGAGCATCACGGCCTGTCAGGGCTTGCGACAGTCTAGTGTTGTCCTTATTTATAGGGGGAGGGAATTAGCAATACATGGCTTTACCTCTGTAAATGGCTTTTTTTTTTTTTTTCTATGGAGGGAACACACTGAATCCCATGGCTATCCACATTTTTAGAAGGATTGTTAAAATTTGCACATAGGGAGGGTCTAAGTCTAGAAGTGATGAATGATCTGTAAAACATGGCTTTCTTTCAAAGAATTGAAGGGTTCACTTTTTTAAAGTGTGTCTAAGGAAAGTAAGAGAGGCAGTGTGATTCAGTTGTGAAAGTATCTTCAGGAAGAGAAAATGGTAGGTATTTTAGGATTTTTCCAGCTCACCTAAAGTAATGAAAGTAAATGTTCTGGACTTAAAGCTGTATAATTTAGATGAGGAAAATTAAGTACGTTTTTATAAAAGCCATAATTACTCAATTATCCAAACCACCAAGATAAGCTGTAAATATTAACAAGAACAGTATTTTTATTATCACACTTATTCTTGAGATTTTCAAATGAAGTTTGAGTTATTTCTGGGAATACATGTTGGCTGAATTCAAATTGTTGAAGTTAATATGAAAATAACGGAGAGAAATTCAAGATACACTAGAAGTCAAAGAACTAGCTAGTTCTTCCTAGCTTTCAGGTTTTTCATCAGCATTTCCAAATCTACCTTTTTAAGCCAGTATACTGTGTATTCAGTAGCAATACATGGGACAGACCTAAGGGATGTGTGTGTGGGGGTAAATTAGTAGTGGTGAAAAGGGGAAATAGATTTCTGTACATCTCCTGCAATGCTTTTCTCTCTCCTTTCCTTTCTTCCTCCAAAAACTGTCATGGTCAATTCCTAACAGTCATCTTACACTGAGCAGGATTTTTCTTAAAAAGATAAGGCTGATGGAGGTAATGCTTAGCAAAATGGTTTTATGTCTGAATTACCAATAGCACTTGCCAGTTCAGTTGAGCAATTAATGAAGAATATTGAAGGAGATGGGGCAAGGCTGCTTCCATATACAAATATGTATGTAAATATTCTCCAGCTATATAATCTGGAGAGTGGTAATACACCCCACAAATTTCTGCTCCAAAATGCAAAGCCTGAGCAGATGGACAGTCAGGACAGCACTGTAGCTGACATCAGGAATTTGTTTATAGAACTGGAATTGTGACTGTGGCTTGCTAAGCAAAATATTTGCAATGCAGAGTTAGCCTATACTCTCTCATGCTTTTAGATCAGCTATGGGGAGTGTTATAATTTTTTTTAAAGCACAGTTGCTGCATTCTAAGGTTCTGATTTTCAAAACAACAGCCTAGGGTTCGAAAGGTGTCCTAGTCAAGCAAATACTTCATGCAGAAGGTTACCTCATTTTTTTAAGTTACTGAAGGCTTTGTACAAATAGAAGGGAACTCATTTTGCAGTGGGCATTTCTGAGCAGACTGGGAGCAGCCAGGGATACCTGGAACGTTTGTGCAGCTGTGATGAAACCTCCGGATTAATTTATTATCTTCAGAAGCAGCAGATACCATGGATTATTAATGCTCCAGATGCCTGAAAGAATGCTTGCGGTACAAATGGAGACCAACGCAGGGAGTCCCTAATTTATCATTGGACACAAGCTCACAGGGTGCAGCAGCAGTGTCTGGCAAGTGTGGGATGTCACATTCACAGCAGGAGGTGCTGTCTGGAGGCAGGGCATGTTAGTTCAGGGGCAATCTTGGGTGCACACAGCTTCCAGGCTGTCAGCCTTGATGGGTCGAGTAATGGTAGCAATAGTCTGAGGGGTCTGCTGGCATGAAACTCGTCTAGGAAAAGTTACCTCAGCAGTGAAGCATTAACTTCAGCAATGTACTGCTTGCAATCTTGATAATTTTGCTGAAACTTCCCTCCTAAATGCCTGTGCAAGTAAAATTGATCATTTATGATGCAGTTTTTCCATGAGAACACCTTGTTACTGCATGCTGTGTCATGCATGTTTTCTTTCTAGATCAGTACCAACAGTATTTTTTTCCAAGCTAATTTTCCTTGCTTACCTTATTTTTATTTCCTGTTTACCCATAACAGAGCTATTTCCAAGCTGTTTGAAGTCAGCAGAAACACTGCTAGAGACTTCAAAGCAACCTGAATGTGTTTTCAAGAACAGATTAGAACGTGCCTCCTGTGCTGGAGGATCAATTAACCCAGGGAATGTGAAGTGCAAGCAGAGACAGAACCAGGCCCTGTCATTTTCTAAAGAAAAGCATAATTCTTTTGAGCAGAGAAGATCATTTGTGCAGATTACCTGTCATGTTTGAGGAGGTGTGTTTAGGGTGGCATTGAGCAGTCTAAGAAGGCAGAAGCCATTTTAATTTGTGATGGGTGACAAGATGAGTTTATAGAATTAAAAAGTTTGCTGGTGGAAATAGTTATACATCTTGTTTCTAACACATCTTTGCACTGAAAATGTATCCTGAATGAAATCTGATTTAGTCTGATTTCAGTGAATCTGCTAGTTAATGTTTCTATTCTACAGTCCTATGCTTCCCCCCTAGACCCTGATTGATTTTCAAGCCAACATAATGCATTTCTCTTTACCACTGACCCATTTCATAAGCCAGCTTGACTTAATTGTGATGTCTTAAACAACATGAAATTTTTACTAAGCTGAGGTTTTAATTGCGTCATCTGGAATGGCAGTAATTATTGCTAAACCAGGTGTTTGTTTTTTTTTTTTTAATTACTGTACCAATAATGATGGCCATTTATATCCATGTGCTTTATGATTTCCTAGTGTGTCCAGATATATCAGCTGTTTTTTTTCTTATGCAAGGGAAAATGCTCTCGGTCTGCTTTGCAAAACACATCTAGATTAGTCCTCCCAGCAAGGCTAAAATTCATGATCTTAGTGGCTTTAGTTGATTGTCAACAAAATTAACTAAATGTATCTGCAATGTTCTGTGTTTATTGTTCTATCAATTGTAACTGATACAATTGGCTTTGTGATTTTTGCATTGCAACTGGCTTATCACTCGCCATTTATCCTGTCTTATGCAATAGAATTCATTTGCTGCTTAGATTTACAAATAGTTTATAAAGCAAGATCCCATTAAATCAGTGTGCATACTGGTTTCTACTTTAATTCTTGGCATGCCTTCATTTCATGATAAACAGGCACAGACACTGCTCAGGGAATGACTTTCCAGTTACAGATACCTGAAGATAAATAAAATTACTTTTTTTTTTAAATTCACTTGGGAGAAAAGTCCCTCTTTTAAGCATGAGTAGGAACTTGTACTGAAAGGATAACTTAGGCAAAGTCAGTGATTGTTTATGTTGTGAACAGAATTATGATCTAAATTGTACGTACCGAAGCCCAACAATTTACTTGAGCAATTAGCCTGAGGCTAATGTGCTTCCTTGACTGGTGATGTGACTCTGTGAGTTCTGTGTTCTAAATAATATTATCCATATAATTAATATAGATTGAGGAGATGTTCAGAATTATAATGAATATGGTAACTCCAGCTAAACAGATAATTATATCAGGAGGAAAGAATTAGCCAAATTGTCTTGGGTTTTGACAGACACTAACATTGGATTGCTATATTTGGCTTCATTTGTCACCAGCTGATAGAGGTGACCCAGTCTCCAGAGACAAACAGATGTACATGGTTCACTATGTCACCTGATTCACTATCTTGTCTGTGGTGTTCTTCTTATGGCAACGAGCTGCTGCTGCTAAAAACATGGCACAGAGAATCATGAGCAAAGTACATACGTGTTTATCAGAACACACAGCAAAGATTTGGGATATTGAAATATTTTTAAAAGTTCCTTCACCCCCACCTCCTTTATTTTGTGTGTTGTCTGAAGCCAAAGCTCTCTGAAGCCAGAGCATTAAGGTTCAGAGGAAAGTTGTTATTTTGGATTCAGCTACTAGAGTTTTAGCCTCTTGGAAACAGTTAAAATTACTCCAAGTGTTCTTAATTTTGAAACATTTTGATGCCAATAATCTGCCCTGTCCCTTACTTCAGTCTTGGCTCTTTTAAATTTCACTGCACACTGGTTTAGTACTTGCTTATGTGCCAAGTTACTAATTGCTAGTGATAATGTTATTTAAAATTACCTGAAACTAGGCCAAAAATATTCCTCATTTGGCAAAGAAAATACACAAACATGTTATGAAACTATAAAGGTTTTCCCAACACTATGAAATCCCCAGAAGTAGGGATTTTTACAGAGGCAAATATTTCTGAAGACGAATCTTTGTTCAAAGTTTCAAAGATGCTCAAATCAAAATAAAGGTCAAGATTTCAAATGTCATAATGCAGAACATGTATTAGTATATATATATGAGTGTCTCTCTCTCTGTATATTAGATTGTAGCATATTATTTCTTTTTGATATGTTGTATATCAAGCAATAAAATAAAATTATATGCATATGTGTGTATAGACATGCTTATTTTATGTTATATGTACTTTAGGTATAAAATATAATATGAACAAAATATATAAATACATGTATAAAACCATGTATATGTATACATATATATATGTTAATAATATTGTATGAACAAAGCATGAGGGCCCTGAATATTTTTACACTGCCTGTTTACTGACCGCTTTCTTCTTACTTCTGTCGTTTCCTAACTTGACTCAGAATCACCTATGAAAATGCTGTTTCTACAAAACCTATATCTATTATGTTGTCACAGCCACTACATGACCTCTTCAAATTTTTGTGTGTATCAAAAAATGTGTTTATTGAGGGGTGCAAATATAATATATTTGGGAAAAAAAAGTGTCCATTTTACCCAAGTCTTCTCCTGTTTCTACTTTCACAGCTTGTTTGGTAAATTAAAGGATAAGTTTCATGGTGCTAATTTTCCTTTAAGCATTTTCCTGTGAGCCCTAGAGAGGACTGGCATCTTTCCCTGTGGTGCGAGATAAAGTGTCCTACAACTTCCTCACTCCAAAGAGTTGGATTTTTTGGTGGATTCACAGTACTAATTTTCACTAGTGCCTAATCAAAAAGTATAGAGGCAGTAGGACTGAAAAAAAAAATGTGTTTGGTGTGTGCAGAATCACTTACCCTTGGCAATTGCAATAACTCTATAATATAGACCCTAAACATGGGCTCCTCTCATGGCATCCTCTGTTTTTATCTGGTTTCTATCAGAGTGGTGTACTTTCACTTTTTGTTGACAAAACAATGTGAACTCTAATTTTTCTTGAAGAGTCTTCATCTTGCTAAAATTATTCAAAGAGAAGAAGGAGTTTTAATTTTTTTCACACTCAAGAAATATTAGGCAGGGATATAATTCAGAACTAGAAGTACAGTTCTATTAATTTTTTTTGCAATTGAAATGATTTTATAAAACCCTTATGTATTTATTACAGAATCATAGAGGAAAGGACTCATTAAGGCTCGAAAAGACCTCCAAGATCACTGAGTTCAACCTCTGAACAAACACCACCATGCCGACAGGACAGGAAAACAGGACTGAGTACCATGTCTAATTGTTTCTTAAACATTTCTGGGGATGGTGACTCCACATCCTTCCTGGGCAGCTTGTTCCAATTCTTAACCACCCTTTCAGTGAAAAAATCCTTCTTGATGCTTAGCCTGAACTTGCCCTGGTGCAGCTTGAGGCTATATCCTCTTGTCCTGTCTCTGGTTCTGTGGGAGAAGAGGCTGACCCCCACCAGGCTACAGCTTCCTTTCAGGGAGTTATAGGGAGTGATAAGGTCTTCCCTGGGCCTACTTTTCTCCAGGCTAAACAATCCCAGCTCCCTCAGTCACTTCTCGTAGGACTGACTTTCTAGGCCCTTCACCACTTCTGTTGTCCTTCTCTGGAGTTGCTCCATCACCTCAATGTCTTTCTTTTGGTAAGGGGCTCAGAACTGGACACCTGATTCTAGTTGTGGCCTCACCAGTGCTGAGTACAGGGCGAAGATCCCTGCCCTGGCCCTGCTGGCCACACTGTTTTTGTTACAGGTCAGGGTGCCATTGGCCTTCTTGGCTACCTAGGCACACACTGGAGTGTGTTCAGTTGCTGACCAGCACGCTCAGGTCCTTGTCTGCCTAGCAGATTTTCAGCCACTCTGCCTCAAGTACTGCATGGAGTTGTTGTGACTCAAGGCCAATGACCAATATTCTGTCTTGTTGAACCTCATACTGTTGGCCTTGCCAAACTGATTCAGCCTGTCCAGATCCCCCTGCAGAGCCTTCCTGCTCTCCAGCAGATCAAGAGTCCCACTCAGCTTGGTGTCACTCGTGTTACTGTTGTAATGTCTTAAACTGTGACATTCATTAAAACTTTCTACTGATTTTAATGACCTTTGAATCAATCCCCCAATGTTTTACTTGCTTTTAACTTTGATTGATTTCCACTGTTTCAGAGCACTTTCAGCAAACAAAAGCAAACACCCAAACACACAGGAGAATACCAGTAAATCCTCCAATAGGAGATGAAATTTATTTGCTGTTTACCAGTTTAACTACTCCATGACTCATGGAATGACATGCATGGCGAGTTTATAAAATCAAGCTCGTAACAAAGAGGCCAAATGGGAGGTTTAATTAGTAAGACAAATAATTGTAATCCCTGCACATTGCACTGTTTGTGCAAAGTATTCGTGTCATCTTTCCACAACATAATTAAGCTAAATAGAATTGTTACCTCAATGAACCCCCAAAGTATCTCACTGACTTCCAGTGACTTCACCACTGGTGTTGTCCAAACACCCACAGTGCTGTATATTAAGTAAATAATGCAAAAATCTAGATTTTTTTTTTCAGCTGCATCAGTAATAGCCTTTAGTGGCAAAATTATTCTACAGGCTGGAACTCCTTTCTGCATGAAGTAAACTCAGCTGCTGAGACTGACTGGTGGTCTAGCTAAAAATCCACAAAATTATTTGGGACAGACTGTTTGGTCTTATTATCAACTTCTAATATTACATTTTGTTAAGAATAAATGACTCCTGACAGGATGAGTTTAGGGCAAACACATCCTTTGAAGATGAAATCTCAGTGTAATTACGATGTAATCAGTGTAAGCGATAGATGACATCCTGTACAATCTTAGGCAAACAGAAAATTGCCTATGTATTTTTTATTTCTATGGCTTTTATTTCTTTTAAGCAAAAATTATTTTCAGTTTTTTTTTTTTTTAAATCCACAGTAGACAAAATTTAGTATTATATAAGCCTATGATTTGTAATTAAGTAGGAAAATTTCAGTGCCTCCTTTCCTCTTCTCATGTGTGAATTGCAATCACATCATATCCTCCCCTCATTTTCATGTAAAAATAGTAGGGGAAATGAAGCAGAAGAAACTCATCATGTCTTCCTTATCAAGCATGACAAGTAGGAGGCTCTACAGACTATATAAATTATCTGCCATTTTCCTGTGGCCAGGAAATTAATTTGCAACAGTTTTAAAAAACTTCTAGTGATCATCAAAAGTAGTTAACATAGAATAACTGAAGTATAACAACATAGAAAAAGAAACCCTGCACTTCTTCTTATATGCTGGGTGCAGTCTTATATCTGATACAGTCCTAGCTAGAAGGAAAAATAGAGATTTTAGCTGATACTGACTGAGAGCTTAGTTCTCGAATAACAAGCCTGAAACTACTTTTGTCAGTTTTTCAGTGGTGCAACAGAATTCAAATCTGAAGCCTGAACAAATATTCTGCCTTGAGTCTTGTCTCACTGACCTGAGTCTCTGTCCCTTACACAGTGCTGGCCATTTACTGTGACCCTAAAAACAAATGCACGTGTGTAAGATGTACATTTCTCATGAGGTCTGCAGTGTATGCTTGGAGATTCCTTTGGACATCACAACAGCCACTGATATCAGACTCATTAGCCTGTGCTTGGCTCAGCTGCTCCCAAAGCTGGGTGTTTGAACTGCTTGGCAACCTTTAGACATCAAAACCACAGTGCTATTTGTGTGACTTTGCCCGGAAGGGGAAGCTGTTCTGGAGTTGCTCACAAACTGCAGGAGATTCAAGGGCATAGATCAGTTGTGTTACACCACACCACTGGGTGTCCCTAAATCGTATCTGCATCCATTTTACTTGCTGATTGTCAATGGGAAAAGGGGAGTGTTTCATTCCAAACCCTCACTTGATGCAAATCAGTATCACCAGCGTGAGCAGACTGATAAGCACTTTGTGCTGGCCCATGCTGTGCTTTGCTCCTTGAAGTGTATTTTCCTCTCCATTAGATGTTAGGGACTCTCACAGGCCAAAAGTATTACTTTACATTACTAGAAGCATGTTTTATTTATGTGTTAATAATGTCCTAGATAATTTAATATAATGTATCTTTAACTTGCTATGTAATGCAAATAACACAACTGTCCTAAAGAAGGACACATAATTTCATGCGAAGAGCATTCTAGCTGTCTATTCCTGCTATCCACATGAAAAGCTGTTACTCTGATATCTTCTATATTATTCTATATTTTTATACATTTCAGACCTACTTGACTGAAAAAAAAAAAAACCCCAAAAAACCCAAGAAAATATATTAGCTAAATTTAGCCCAATCTCAAAGCTTTTTCTTGTAAAGGTTTCTTTCAGAACATACATAGAATCTGGGCAGTATAGCATTTCAAAAAGAAAGAAATTTCTCTAGAAACTTTTTTCTCCTTTTGTTGTTTTCATTTGTAAGCCTACTGTTTATCTTGAAAACGTTGTTCTGTTGTACAGGAAATGATTAATTTCCTCTGTCTGTTTCCATTTTTCATATGCCTGCTCTGTGATTTTCAGGCTCTGTTGCTTCCTTTTAGTTGCTCTACCATTTGCAGGGGAGAGGGGAAAAATGCTGCCCATTTTTGTTTTATGCTTCTCTTCCATTTTCCCTCCTCTGTTACATTTGTGCAAGTCCTGTCTTACCATTTTCATACTATTTTCTCTCAGAATTGAATTTATTTGAGTTTTAAGAGTATTTTAAATATTTTTCTTGACACAGCTTTATTACATTTTTCTAATTTCACTAATGAAGAAACAGGTTTAACCAATAGAATTTGATCATCAAACATGCCTTGTAATGAAAGGATTAGACTGAGGGCAACACGCTCTGGGGAAAGCTGTAAGATTGACTTACACTTGCATCTTACTACCAGTACTCTTGCAAAAGGGAAAAGGGGGTTAATTTAATATATTTCCACTTAAACTTTCCCAGTTTCTGCTACAGAGGTGCCAAGGAACTGACTTTCAGAAAAGTGATGGGAATGGAGAATAAATTTAGTCAGGAATCCTAAATGAATTGCACCAATGTGCAGAGCACCAAGTGACACTGAGCAGACATGGAGAGGTCTTTTACCAGGGTTCTGGTTGGATTTTAAATGACTACACATGGGAAAATGTGTCAAGCCATTGAGGATGAGGTCAGTGTGTCTGTTTTCAGTTCAATCGTGTCAACAGCTTTCGATAATGCTGACAATCTTATGTAACTATGTGTAGTTTGTGTATTGCTCTATATTGCAGTTATGTGAATTACAACCCTATTTACCACAAAACCTTTTCAAGAAGCAGAAAAAAATTACCTTTCACTTTGTATCAGTTAGCAGATAAAAAATAATGAGTACACATGGGAAGTTTTGCTTTGCTGGGTATTGCAAAGCAGGAGGCATATTAGGGATATGGTCTCAAAGGAGCCATCCATGGAAGATCCCAAGGAAAACTGAGAATCTGTTTCAGAGGAATTCAATAGCACAAGTAAATATAGATAATTAGGGACAGTGTGTTAACACTGACTTTGTATAGAAGAGTAAAGAGGGAACAACTGAGTAACATTTTCAAAAGTTACGTTCTAAAACTCGAGGAAACCCCTTCAAAATCTTCTCCAACTCCACTTTCAAAGTTCAGAAATCACAAAAGAAGTGTAATTTCTGTAATTTTTCTTAACACCATTCTCAGGCATGGGGAATGTCAGAGGTTTGGCTCTTAATTTGGGCATATGGAGGTGACCCCTCCCAAAGAGCTTGCCCCAACTGCTCATTGGTCACATCTTTCTCAACATTTCCCTCCTGGTCTTGCAAGGCCTCAGCCAGGTGTTTATATATTGAAAGAAGTTCCATTACTGAGATCTTTTTCTTATGCCTGGAATCTCTGGCCACTGAAATGTATATTCAGCAAAGGCATCGTCAAATGTAGTGGGAATTATGAAAATTTTGTAGATACAGGAAAGAGTCAGTAAAGGTATCGTATACAATTATAAGATAGCACAGAAGATCCAGGCTAACCAAGCTGTAGTCCTTCAGAAAAAGCTGGTATTTAGTTCATGTAATGCCTCTTAGAAAAAATTTCTTAGCTTGTGTGTGTGTGTTTTTTTAACATTTCTACTGCTTTACCACTATTTTTTTTTTTTTTTTTTTTTTTTTTTTTTCCATGAACCTGACAGAATGTCTGCATACTACAGATCTGCTCTATTTTAGCTGCAGGACATAGTGTTCTGTTATGGTGAGATACAAATATTCTCATCTGTAGTGATGTCAGCATATCTTGTAAGGATGTAAGTTCATGTTCAAGACTGCTTTGTAATAAAAAGTGGTTTAAGTTATTGGAGTTACCCAGCTGTGTCTCCTTCCCTTAAAACAGTCACCAGGAAAAGAAATCTCTGAGCTTGGGCAGAAATGTGGTGGCAAGCTGACCACACTAAAACAAATAAACAAACAAATAAAACCCAAACCTGAAAAGTTAGTTTACAACCAATTAAAAAACAACTTTAATGCTCAATCTTAAGAAAGACAGAGCTATTTCTGAATGCTCTGCTTACTGAATTTACTGGAGCCAGTGGCAAGCAGCACTACTTCACATCAAGGTCACACTCAATGCAGCACTTTGCCACAAAGCTGCCGGAACTCCAATAGATGGAAACATTGAGTCATCTTGTATTTCCTAACACACTTCTAGAACTGTCGTGTCATCAGGCTGGTCAAACCAGTGGGTATGATTGGCCCCTGCCAGTTCTTGTCACACCTCTGCTTGCATGGCACCAGGGAACAGCGACTATCAGAAGCAAGATACTTTCATCTTCTATACTAAGGATGACATTTGCTTATCCTGTCCTGTATATACAGAGCTGGAAGATGCAGCTTCTACAGATCTCCCTGTCTTCTCATCAAAACGCACTCTTCTGTTGTACAACTTGTATAAATGACTATTAGGAACAGTCAAGTAATATGTGTAAGCAGTCATTAAGCACACTATGCTTTTTAAATCCATTTGTAATTTGCACATTTATCTTGGCTTCTTTGTAATTGCTATGAAATAGAGTTTCAGATTATTATATACCTGCTGTGTCACAATTAGCATGTTCTTAATAGCTTCAAAATGAGAAACTAAAGCTGAACATCTGAGTCTAATTAACAGCTCATGTCACACTTTACAGGAACTGATACTTGTTGCTTTTGGCAGAGTTAAGAGCCAATAAAATAACATTCATAATGGCCATATTAGGGTGCCGAACTTTAAAATGTAATTAGTAAAAAATGAATGTAATTTGACTTCTGGAGAGACTTCTATCTGAGGAAGAGGGGGATATTACATTATATTTAGGAGATTGATGGAAAGAAGAGAAAATAAAACTGCATTCTTCGGAGTGCAAATTCGCACCTAGTAGAAGCTGGATTTATTTTTGTGAGCCTTTTAACGTATAAAGATCATACACAAGGGACTGATGGTTTAGATGTCTCCTGCACAGAGTAGTTTGAGAATAGCAAGTGGCATCCAGTTAACATCGTCAGGAAGGAATGAAAATCCTGATTTGTACTTCTCTCAGCACTTCCTTGAAGGGTTAATCTAATGGTATCACTGAGGATCCTCTGAATTCTGTCTGGGAATTGTCAGCCTTTTTCTAATTAAATAGGAGCCTTGGAAGAGAATTAGCCTTGAAATTTATTACAAAGAGTGAATTCTTCATTGCTTTTCAGAAATAGGTGTTCTTGTCCCTGGCAGAAATACGTTCTTCCTGTCCTTCCTCCAGTAAAATGCCTAGGGTTCCTCACATAAATCTGCCTGATTCTGATGCTGGTATTGACCTTCAGTCCTGCTCTTTATGCTCTTCCTCCTGTATGCATTTTTCAAAATGTTTTTTTTTTTTTTTATTTCCTACTTGCCATGTGATATCCTTGAATACTGGTCTCTGCTTCACTGACTTTTTTTTTTGGGAGGGGTGTGCAGGCCAGAGGGCTAACTAATATTTTATTTTTTACCTTATTATCGCTTTCCCCCCCCGACATTCTCACAGTTTCAAGGTTCCTATTTAATTTGATACTGGCTAACTATTCTCAGATATTTAGGTTACATTCTCATGTTACTAAACAAACAGTGAAAGTGATAAAGAATGACCAGATGGTTTAAGTACCAGAAATATGAAGGAGATTTTGGTCTTTGTAACTGAAATGTGTTCACAGTAGGAGCTTCCCTAGGGAGATGGAGACTGTGAGTACTGGAACAATAGATTTTTAGATCTGACATGATTATAGAGGAATTCTATTAAGGAAAGAGGTTGGGAAATTATGTTGGTACCTGAGAAGAGGAAAGTCAGTTATACAAGAAACTTAAATGTACGAAAGACTAACAGCAGGAAAACAAACCAGAAAAAGTGCAAATCTTCATGAGAATAATAGAAAACTTTTCCATGGGGATTATAAAAGGGATAATAATCAATAAAATACAGCTGCAATGCTTCTAAAGTTACTTTACAAAACCAAGACACTAAATTCTAGTTATCCAAAATAATGCTGCAAAATATGGTAACTGAATGTAGTGAGACTTGCAAACTCACCTATCTTGATGCCACTGAAGACAACAGAAGATTTGTGTGTGTAAGTTTACATTGTAAAACACCAGGAGGTGTGTAGTTTCCTAAGAAGTACACCTTTATTTTGGATAGAGAGGCAAAAGCTTCAAATGTTTTTAAATGGAATTCAGTCCATACACTGGAAAGATTATATTGCCAGAGCTGCTTCTGGGAACTATCTGGGAATTGTTCTCTTTTTGTTCTTGTTGTTGTTTCCACAAATGTACAGTCATTACAGCTAGCAGTTGGAAACCCATCCGATTTTTCAATTTTGTGCCCAGGAAACTCTGGGTTTATCACTCAGCACATATTTCATCTTGGTCTCAAGTCTAGATTCTCCAGTCATCCACACATTAACGCATACAACTGGCATAAACTTCAGTAGAGATTTTTTTCTGGCTTGGCTTGCCACAGAGCAGCTATTTGGCACCTACCTTCTCATGAGCACCGTGTTAACATTTTAATCCTGACCTACAGATGAGTCATGAAACACAGGACACTTGAGAAAGGAGATTCCATCCTTAAAGCTCTAGACAGACTCATTCTCTCTAGAGTTGTTCTGACCTTCAGCTGCTGTTCCAGGCTTTCTGTCTCCATCTCCTACATTTGCCCTGCGGTTCACTCTACCTATCCTTCCACTTTTGCAACTTGGCAAATCCATAAACCTACATGGCTAACCTCTGACATACCATGCAGACTTACTGCAGAGATCTGCCCATTCATCTTCCTTAATACTTTAAGGAGCACTAACTGCTCTATCTCCTGAGTGAAAAGCAAAGTTCTAATGTGTTCATTGTGTTACAGCTCTAATCCTAATATATACAAATGATTCTTGGATCTCAGTCATTAGCAGCTTACATTATACTACTATTTGTAGAAGCTTTTTTTCTCCCACTTTTTCTTGTCTCCAAGAGGCCAACACTTGTTGATTTCCACAAAAAAAACCCAAAAAACCCCCCCAAAAAAACCAAACCGAAACAAACTAAAACAATCCTGAAAACAGTTTAAACATTCATTGCTGCTTAATGCATACACTTAGTTAGGTTGGCAAAATGGATTAAAAGAGTACATTTTAGTTCAAATAGCTCCTAGAGAAAAGTGGAGCTATTCCAAGCCTCTTGGCTTTCCTGCCACATATGGCACTCCTGCCTGACAGCTTCTACCAACTTGTTTTTAATTGTATCACAACTGTTATTACAAACTGTAAAGACTGAATTTCTTCTTCTGGGTTACACTTGCACAATTTTTTAGCAGAATTTTTTTGTTAAAAACCAGAGATTTAACATCTGCAACAATTTGTCTCTGTAATCAAGAGGTTCTATCCTGTAACAAAACAATCATGGCAACCTTTTGTGAAATGAGTATTAACCGGTAACATCAACCAAAATTCAGTTGTTTGGACAGATGTGTTTTGGTTCTGGCCATGAAATACATGGAGGAAATGCAGTGCCTTGTGGTTCAGTTTTAAATGGCACAGAGCTGGGATTTTGGTTCAGCTGTTGCAGAGGTGTACCCAGTAGCTGACCACTGGAGGGTTGCACCACCAACCACCTCCAAATGGCAAACCCCACTGAAACTGCAGAGACTGCTCTGGCTTCCTCTCCCTGCACAGATCCAGACTGGCACAGTCAGGTGGCTGCTACAGACTTCTGTGGGTGAAAGAAATGTGGCTTTGTAACAATGTCAGAGAATAGCCGGGGGTAGAGCCAGAGCGTCCCAGCACTGTGCCAAGGTGTGGCAGATTTCTTCTCATACCTATCCAGAGTTAAAGGCTCACTTGCACTATGGGAGAGAAGGGGATGCATTCTGTTTTTCTGAAACAACAAAAGGACCTCTATTTTCCCCCAATGTCTTTTATCGTTATATTACCAAATCTCCCCTAAGAGTTCTTCCTCTGAGGGACAATTTTAAGCTCCAGAAGCCTTTTATGTTTTGCCTGTTATTCGGATATAAGAATATAATGTTTTCTCCTTCTCGACCTTAAGGATTTAAAAGCAGCTGAAACACCACTGTAAAACTCATTCTTTACCTTTCAGTATACAGAATAATATATCAATCTCCTCTCTTTCTTCACAATGAAATCCACTGAGAAATCATTTTCTTTTAAAAGATGGCTTATGGTGGCAGACCTGTTTGTATCCTGACACCTTTCTACAGTCAGAAGTATTATTTTTCTGATTTTCTGAACTATTTTCAAAAGTTCTTTGGCAATTCAGTATGCTTGAGTTAGTTCCATAACTTGCAACAATATATATTCTGTCTTTGCAGGTAGATTCGCCTTTTAGAAAAATTGATCCTAGTGCAGTGGCAGACCTGTGAAGTTTACTAAGATCCCCCTTACATATATGGATGCTTCCATTTTAAATGGAAGTAAGATGGAAATTTTACTTCCCTTAAAAGTAAATACAAGTACGATTTATTTATTTCCATTAATACTAAGTTAAAGGCAGTAAGATATTTCTGCTTGGTCTGGCCTTGCTTTTGTGAAGAACCCAAATTTTATGTTGTCATTCCTAATTTGAAATGGCAATAATGCCTATAGTACAGAACCCTGTTCTAACTGAGTGAATACAATTTTCAGAATTATTATTGTAGATGGCAAAGATCATAACCAACAAGTTTTCTTCTGTCATAATTCCTTTCCAGACTTTATAATCCTGAAAAAGCCTTTACTTATTCCAAAGTTTTTTACTGAATGAGACAAGACTACCAAGGTAAAAAATGAAGTGGGAAGATAATAATTGAAAACTATGCCCTGATACACACAAGAAAAAAATTAAGATTGCATAGATTGTCTTGGAGTTTTTTAAGATATTGTTCGGTAAGATTAAATTTCTGTGCTAATTCTATCAGAAGTTAATTTGAAAACTTTCCTTGGAATGTGACTTTACAGAGGGCTGAAGTTGTTCCTTAACTCTAGAAATCCAGCCATCCAGTCTCTTCATGCATATGATTCCATTATTTGGATCCACGTAACTGTCTGAGAATGAGAACTCTTGATTCCACTGAGACTAACTTCAGCTTTAAATGGCTGTGTACCTCCTGCCCTCTCTTGCTTCCTGTACAATTTACTTTTAGGACAGAAGTACATGCTGCATCTTTGGGTCATAAAGCAGTTCTATATCTCACACTGGGGCAAGAAATGAGATGTGTAAATGCATAGGGCTGCACAGACCAGCTCAGGTTTCTGGAAAAGCAAAAACGTCTTTCTGGAAGAGAGAACAGTAATTATGAACGTGGCTGCTGCATGAAATGCATCATGATGAAGATATACGTCTGTTAGGTAGAAATCAGCTTGGGAGTTAAATTTGCCTCTCTTCTTTTGTAGCATGGAACAGCACTGTGCAAATTTATATGCTGCAGGCTATAGGCTGTGTACTTGCAGATTCATAATCACAGTATAAAGTGTAGTGTACAAATACATTGATACTGTATTCAGACCATGGATAGTTTAGGTGTTACCGAAGTGGATATCTACACCAGCATCCCCCTTTACTGAGTGAATGAAAAGTCAAACCTGTTGTACATGTCTGTGTGATTCCAAGCAGAGTCAATTTGTTCGTTATTTTTCTTCATTATTTTTTTAAATTGCTGAAAGAATCAGAGCATAATAATCCATGAGAATTACTAACCCCTTTCATTTATATTTTAATTAACTTCCATAAAAGAGACTTGTCTAGATTTTTAGGCAGATAGAATGACTTCATTGCACATGTCATCACAATTACACAATCTTTCTCTAATAGTTTAATTAACACAGGTACAATTGCTGACAGTGCACTTATTTTCATTTTATTACAACTGAGGCTCAGGATTTCCAGAGCGACACAGAAAATTTAGTGAAGCAGCTAACTTTTGTAGTTTTAAACTGGTTGGTTTTTTCCGCATCTTGCTATCTCAGTTTATTATAAATAAATTTTAGGCAAATTTTATATTTATATAACAACTTACTTTAAAACTGAACTGCAAATAAATACATGATACAATATCTCATTCCCAACAGGTTTTCTATTTGGCCAACATCTGATTAAGAAGTTCCACTTCTGCTTAACAATTGTTAACTGCCTCTGATGAGTGTCTGCTTGGGAATACGCTGAAAATATAATCTTTGGCCCTGGTACAGCAAGCAACATCTGCTTAGGTTTTGACTAAAATAAACACAGCCAGAATTTTTGATGTCAAGATGATGACTTTGGAACTTTAAAAGCTACAGTAAGGCAAACCTTGCAGCAGTTTTCCACATTAGCTTTCAGTTCTCTGAGCTTTACAGGTATATATACACATCTATCTAAACCATGGGCAGAAAACGGAAGGTGATATTTCATTGCAGAAAGTCAGTATTTGAAATCTTTGCAGATTGCAATGGTTGCATGAAATACTGCTCCAATAAACCTAGGTCATTATAAACATGACATTTTAAATAGTATGCTACAAGACACTGGTGAGGACACCATTAGCTTTCAGTACATTCTATGTACATTTATTCTGATAAGTTCCTTATTTTTTTTTTCTTGAGTAACAACATTACTGATTAATTAATAGGTAATAATTGAGCTATTATGAATATGAAATAGTTTAAGTTTAGTTCCTGTTTTATATCAATTCAGCTTTAAAAATTGCTGGCTTCAATTAGCTAGTACAGGAAATATCTTTGCTCATTTAAAATATAATTCAATGAAAATATTTCAATAAAAAAGAAGAAATTAAAACCACACTGAAATAACAATATCTATTTTAATCTCATAAAAGAATTAGACAATTTTGAAGTGGTTCAAATATATAGGAAAAGCAAAAAGCTTTGAGGTAAAAGAACTCAAGTACACAATTTTAGTAGGGTTAAAGAGGATTTGTATGATGAAAAGTAAGGCTAAATAAATATCCTTTGCTATTTGAGCTGGTTAATAAAATTTTGGAAGGCCAATTTGTGTGATATTAATCTTTTGTCCTCTGAATGTCTAAAGCACCTCCTATATTTCCATATTTTCCATTTCACATTTTTCCATTCACCTTGGTTCGCAAGACAGGCAAGGAACATAAATGTAAAAAAAGATATCTGACAAGTAAAACTGTGCCCTTTGGAATATGCATATAATACTACAGCCGGATTTCTCTGCTGTATTTTATAGTATAGCCATTTAATGGCAGATTTTCAGTGAGGTAGTGAAATCAAATACCGTCCACAAAATTCCAGCAGAAACACACAGTCCACACATGCAGTATGACAAAATGTGCTCACTGAAATATTAATACTGCATAGTGAATTGTCAGAATTACTGAAGCTGTTGCTACTCTACTGCTCAATGCTTTGAGGTGTAGAGAGTCCCAAAGACCAACTTCACTGCTGTATCAACTGAAAATTCTATATTGTTCAGCCATAGCAGAAAGCTAAAATTTGTGAGCTCCTCTTCAGTATCAGAAGTTTTTCAGGCACAGTGCAAGACCAATGCAGATTTGTGGTTTCCTAGATTCACTCCTGTGTGTCCATGTCTTCTATGCTCCTCTCCTAATTTGCACTGGGTTGGTTGTGGGATGTCAGCAAGCTTGCAGCATGGATGACACTTCTGTCATTGTGGAGTGGGTGCTTCACAGCTATTACAACCACATCAGAATCACAGAATCATAGAATCTCCTGAATAGGAAGGGACTCACAAGGGTCACTGAAGTCCAACCCCTGGCGCTGCACAGGGCAGCCCTTAGAATCACCCAGGAATCAACATGTGCCTGAGAGCATTGTTCAATTGCTTTTTGAGCTCTGTCAGGCTTGGTTCTGTGACCACTTTCCTAGGGACCATGTTCCAGTGACAAACTACCTGCTGGACGACAAATCTTTTCCTTACAACCAGCCTAACCTCCCCTAACACAGCTTTATCACATTTCCGTGTGTCCTGTCACTGTCACCAGAGACAAGGAATCAGTACCTGCCCCTCCACCTTCCCTCATGAGGAAGGTGTTTTAAGATAAACATTATCTCATCTGGCAACCTTTGGAAAGATAAAATAAAATAAAATAAAATAAAATAAAATACCATATTTTTGTTGCTACCTGAAAGACTTGAAGGCTATTTGCTGTTTGCAGATCTTTTGATGACCATGAGAAATTATTCCGCTTTCACCTATGTGCAAGAAGGCAAGAAATCTTTTTCAGGAGGAAAAACCAACATGGCAAGATGATGGGAAAATTTAGCGTGTAAGTGGCTTCTGGCACCTCCTTCACTCTCAGGCTTTAGAAGGAAGCTGTTAAACATCACAGCCTTCTCGCACATTTTTGAGGGAGAGGTCTCCCAGGCCTACAAGCAGCATGCAGAATGAACAGTGGCAGGATAACAGGTACTATTAAGCCCACTAGAACAGATTAAAATGAACTAGTGCTGGAGCTTATAACAATGCGTTGCTAGTACTATAATGGTCAGGCAAAAGAATTCAACTCATAAGAAAAGGAGAAATGCATGTGTAGGTTTTATCAAGAGTTCACCAACATTTAACACAGACTAACAAAAAGATTACCAGATTGTCCTGGGAAGGACAAATGTTTCAGTGCAGATATTTTCAAGGACCAGTTCTTGTTTCAATAGAAAACAAAATGGATTAGTTGATGGAGGCTTCAGCATCAGAGCAGGCATTAAAACCTAAGCTAAACTAAATCAAACACTGTTGAAGGTAAGGCACCACTGGATGCCATATGTACTGGACAGAAGCAAAGATAATATCTACCACAGAAAGGGTAAACTTTCACACTGAAAGGCAAAAAAAAGAAATAATGTTGTGCAGAATTACCTTAATTAAAATCTTAAGATGTTTGTTATTTATTGCAGAAGGTGCAGCTGAACTGCTGCTTTTTGAATGAGACTAACTCATTCGAAGTTACCCCTATGCTGAGTGCACTCTACTGTATTTAGTTAGAACTTTTTTCCTAAAGGACTGGCAGTCTTAGTTAAGTAAGAGTCACAAGCAGCAGTATAACCCTTGGTAATTGATTTTCATTGTTTAATCACTGTAACAGAAAATTATGCTTAATCTTTTACTGTCAATTTCTTTTCTGCAGGTCTTGGTTTTATTATGCTTTTCTTCACAAGATTAGAGTGCTGTTTGATGACTGGTAGTTTCTACCTGTAAAAAAAATATACTTTGTAAATACATCATTTCATCTTCTTTTTAATTTTAAAGATGTAAGTACTTCATTAATTTTTTTGATTCTGTTCTCAGCATTGTCTCATTTCTTCTACACTTCTAAACTTATGAAAACCAAAAGTAGATGTATTCCTCTACTGTCATCTCATTAAAGTTCAGATTTTGCAGAAGTTGTGCTACATTCTAACAGTATGCTTCTGTTTAGCACACAGAATATTGTTATTACCGTAGATCTATTACTTTGCATTTGCTATACTGAAACATTGTGCTTAAACAAATTTCATTTGACAAACAATTCAGAGCAGTCTCTCTGATCAGTCTCTCCTTTTAAGTATTTACCAGTTTGTCAGCTCTGTGTCATCTGCAAATATTTGATTGCTTTTATGTACTTCTCATCACTGAGCTACTGAGAGCTTTCAGTCTACAACAGTACTGTAAATGCTAGAAATACATTGTTTTGTGATGATTCCTCCTTGAGAACAGCATTTTGTCATCATTGCTTGTATTTATTCAAATCTGTTAAACTTATGCTTCATGGATGCTGTGTCTATTTTTTTAATCAGACTGTTGTGCAGCACTCAGATGAATGCCACAGTTCTGCCTGTATTATGTGTCTTTATTATGTCTTTATGCACTGTAAGTGAAATTCCCTCCAAGGATATCACATTTGTTTGACAAGATCTTTTTTCTGTAAGACTGTGTTGACTGATTCATTATTTGCTTTCTCTTTAGTTCTCTATGAAATACTGTTAATTCTTTATATTTTTACAGATGTAGTGGCCAGACCGACAGGCCTGCAGACCGACTGCCTGATGCATTAAGAGAGTTCAGAAATATTGGCTATTCTAGGTTCAGCTGCCACAAGAGCTAGATCTGGGTTTTCTCAGTAAGCCCCATACAGCAGTTGTCACCTCCCAGACCAAGCCCCCTTTGGATGGCAGCAGTTGTAGTTTGTTGTGCTTTTTTCTGGGGAGTGCTGGGGAGTCCAGGAACTTGAACAGTCCTCCAGACTTTACTGAAAAAAGAATCAGTAAAAGAATCATCTTCTTGGCCAACACTTTGTCACTCTGGGCAAACTAACTGGGCTTTCCTTAGCTCACATTATTTCACCACCATCTACACTGTTGATTAAAGCCTTCCTTAAGTAGTCATATGATGAAAAGCACATTGACATCCATATTAAATAAAATATTTCCTTGCTTCTTTTCAAGTAAAAATCAGAAATATTAGTTACACAGTTCACACCAGCATGTTTAATAAAATTTTGGTATTCATTCCCTGTTCAGGTATTCAGTCTCTTTTCTCCTTTGAAGCAGTAAATCTGCAGTGTACTATAGGTTTATTAAAAGTCAGAGCTTGCCTGTATATTCATGGTATTGGTCTAAAACAGCTTATAATACTTTTGTTTGTGGCATACACACAAGGCATCTTCTACTTGAAAGGGCTTTTCTGTTGTTATACGTCTCTCATTTTTAATTACTGCTTTATTTTCCAAATATGTAATAAAAAATAACAGATAAAAATTATTGTTTTAATTCTCCCTGGCTGAGGAATGAACACTTTCATCCTGACACATTAAGGATATCAATTTCAGAGAGTTTCTTCCTAAAAGCATACAAACCTGATTTTCTACAGGCTCACATTGTGAGAAAAGGAAGAATCAGGTGTGTTATCCCTGCTTAATGTCTTCTCTTTGCAGAGCATGTATCCATGTGTGGGTGAGCACATGGTAAACTGCATTCCCTATAAGTTTTACGCCTTTCTCTTTCAGGTGGCAGGGTAGAAGTCTCATTCATGGATACTTTTTGGATTTCATTAATAACCTGAATTTGAAAGCATGCACAGAGACCAGAGACTGGTGTCTCATCTGAGAAAATCCTCATGAGGCAAATATTCTGGCAATCTCAAGCCGGACCCAGAGCAGATCGTGCAGGAGCAGAGTTCTTTTGTGTATCTTCATACCTAGGTTGATGTTTCTGCATAATGTGTTACTCTTGACTTAGAGTAAACAACATGATTTAATCTCTTTTTCTTTTAAAATTTGTTTTGCATTCTTTTAGATACTAATGTCTATTACAAATGCAGGAAGTGTCCTTGGCAGGGAGCAGAGCATGGAGCTTGGCGTCTCAGGTTGGATCAATTGGATCAAGTAAGTTTGATAACAAAGAATTTAATTTTGGTAGGTTTTGCAGCATTGAGAGCACTGGTCCTGCAGAGGAATATTATATTTTGTTTGTTTATTTTAGATATATTACTGCTGGAGAAGTTGAATAAAATTTTTAAAAGTCATGAAATGGGGAGATTTTCCATAGAAATCAGGATCTTGCAGCATATCCTTCCACGTTCTAAATTCTCAGGAAACTCATTCCAGAGCTGCAGCTGTGTTATTTCCAGCACTTTCAATTTCCTGGGCTTTGTAAGGTGTATTGCCAAAGCATCAAAATCTCATCTGAAAATAAAATACAATAAGCAAGTGTAAAGAACAAAAAATGGGAAAAGGAACTTAACACAAATGGCTTTCTTGAGCTTTGATTAAACAGAGGTATTTCAGTCAGTCTCCTTGAAAACCTGTTCTTCACATTTAGAGCTATGCAGAAGAGAACAGTAATAATTTAAAAGTGCTTAATGTTTAATGCAGAAGTTTTTTCTGCCTGAAAAGGAAAGGAAAAGTGTATTATCTAAAAATAACTTGGTTGTTTACACTGCATTGCTTATATTACTCTTATTATACTAATGCATTTCTGTGCTCTACACTTGGATCGTTTCTATATAATTTCAAAATGAACAGAGACAGAGATGAAATAGCTTAAGATAAATATTCTTCAAAGTTTTTGATGATAATGAACATACCAGTACAAAAGTTCTCAATTAATTCAGTGTGAAGCAAATCCTTTTTTCTTATTCATAGGATTCTGAATACCTGGAAGTGAGCTAAAGTGTTCCCAGTGCTTATTTTGAGGAAGTTTCTGAGTGGACACTACATATTTTATTCTACTTTTCAATAACCTTCTGAGGCGTTGAGGGGCTGTAGTTTTTGCTAGGAGTACCAGTAAAAATGTTTTAGTCTCTCCCTTGGATAACTTTTTGGGAGAGGCTTGCATGTATTTCTCAGTTTTACACGTAGAACATAATAAATTGACATTGGATTATTAGTGCTCGAGAGCACAGAATAATTGTGTGTTTCAAGTTTGTGCAAATACCTGTACTGTAGTTTAACCAAGACTGATGGTGACTTGTTTCTCCTGAAGTCAATTTCACAACCCCGTGGAATCAGCAGTAATATCTAGCTGGTGTTTTATCCTGTTTAAAGATATCATTGATCCAAACTGCCCCCAGTTAACATATCTGCAAGGGTATTTTGCCTATGTACTTCTACTGTTAAAGTTGCAACACCTAAAGTGTAAAGGTGCTGCATTGTTTCCATGTTCCATGTGGTAGTAGAACACCTATAACCAAAGTCTGGCAAGTCTCACAAGACCTTGCCAGCATTTATGAGCCTGAAAAAAGCTACTCATTTATGCCAAACCAGAAACAAGTGAAAGCAAAGTGCAAGTGCTAAAAATTGTCATCACTTTAAAGCTGTGGAAACAAGGAGAATAAATGAAAGAATTTGGCACTCAAGTGCTATTGCAATTTAATGGGACTTAAGCTTCTCATACTCAGACAGAAATTTTAAATTTGGGACAAGATTTTGAAAAGATTTTACATATTGAATGAAGATGTGCATACAGTCATGTCCCCAGGAGCATCCTGGCTGCTCAGCACAGTGACATCCTTTTCCTAGAGCTGGAGCCAAGTAATACCAAAAGCAGGTAAAGTGTTTGAAATTCCCTCCTACTTTTTTCTTAGGTGTTGTTTGCTGTCAACGACTCTTAATTTTCTGAAAAATTTATATACAAGTTTATATTTGTATTTATTCTTACTCAGGAGGTAAAAATAACTAACAGTATGCTGTTGTCCTATATTAATCATGAACAATCTTATCCCACTTCTGAAAAATGTATTGTGGGAATTGAGTGAAGGTCTTCCTTCACAACAGTTGCAGAGATTTAATTGAATCTTTCTTTATCAATGTATAGATAAAGATATATTTCTAATCCTTTATTGATTATTAAAAATAAATTTTTAAAAGCTTTTTGGGTGTTTATTTTTTGAAATCTTCACACAAATGTTTTCAGAGGAGGACATTAATAATAGAATTGTTTTTCTATTAAAATAATTTATATTGAGGCTAAAATAAAAGACTCCATGATTTTTATAATCCAGTTGGTGTAGATATGTTTGAAAACAGGACTTGAAACAAGACAGTAGAAATAGTTGTGGGTTGTATATATACAAACTATTTAACTGTATGGGTTATATTAAGATCTTTGCAGAAAAAGTAACTAAAACCCCGCCACTTTGTGGAAGAACTTGGTGTAGTAAGGAGATTAATTTACCAACTTTTTGTGTTCCCAGAGGAGAGGAGTACAGTGAATTAATAATATAATAGTATAATGTAATATAAAATTATACAATATAACATAATATAATTGTATAATGAATTATAAAATTTTATCAATTAGTAGTCCAGAGTAAGACTTTCAAATCTGTAGTAATCCCAGTATGAAGACTCCTGGTTAAATCAGTTACCACAAACTACTTTCCAGATCCAACACTTTGCCAAAAATAATATCATCCTCTTGACTAGCGAATTCCTTGAGTTCTTTTCTGTATTAATAAAAAATTTCTTCACTCTCTTCCCTATAGATGCAGTAAAGAGACAATGATCATGGTAAAAAAAAAAACTTACTAATATTCTTACCTCTTCCCAAAGACTGTCAAATGTCTCCTTACAACATGATCCCACTGTTAGTAGCCGCCTAATTAAAATCCCATGCAGCTCTTTGAAAGCAGAGCATCTTTATCACAAGATGGTATGCACTGTATTTTTATGTGCTGCCTCACACCTATTGACTAAATGTTGCATTTGATACCTACAGTGCTATATATCATTGCTAACACTCTCATGATGCCTAATATATTCAGTTACTCCTGATGCACAATTTTTTTCTTGTAAAATGCTTCATTGTTGTAGCTAAATGTAGCCTAATATATTCAGTTACTCCTGATGCACAATTTTTTTCTTGTAAAATGCTTCATTGTTGTAGCTAAATGTAGCAATTGTGCTCTGGTATATTACTTCTCATTTGGAGAAAGCAGTGAGAGGACTGTCTTGTCAGATGGGATTTTGCAGAAAGTATCCTGGGCAATGGCTCAGACGTAAGGAAAAATGTTATGATGCTTCTATCACAGGAGCTTCTTGCTGCCAAATAAATGAGACAAGCGTGGCAAACTGATCTGTGCTCCCTTGTGTTAGCACTAATGGAGAACATCTGAAAAACTTACACTGGGATTTGCCTGTGTGAGCAGGGATCTGTGAGGAATTGTGCCTCTATTTAACATATAATGCCTTCCAATGTCAGAAATATTGATCCTCGTCTCTGCCCTTGTGCTCAGCTCTACTGTCATGAATAAAACATCTGGGAGTGGAACTTCAATCATTTATTGGTTTGAGTCTCATTTCCACAGAATAAGATCACTGGTGTCTCTCATGTATCAATCAAGATGTCTAAGACAGGGATCTTCAATCAATTTTTCCCCATCTCTGAAATTTCAGCATTCCACAGAGCTTTTTCTTACAAAATATATATTTAAACAGAACATGCTTCATTGCTTCTCTGCACAACATATAGCATAGGGTTAAACTGTCTTTAGGAGAGCTATTTAATTTCATAGATAAATCTTACTTATTTTTTCACTATTCCTTTTCCTCACCCATTGCATCATTAGTTATGACTGTAAAATAGTGAATTAATTAAGATTGAAAGATCTGGTTATAGTGCTGACCTCTGGCAGCATGATTTCACTCACTTTATCTTTCTATAATATTTTTTAAAGCCAAAGCCACTGTTGAATATGAAGTAAAACATCACTGTAACTAAGTCCAAAAGAATTTTAGAGGAGAGGTAAAAACAGAGGTCATTAATCTGATAGCTTGAAGACTGAGTAAATGCTTTAAAGACACTGCCTACTAAATTAGGAAAAAATCAGAAAAATGTTAATTAAAAAAAGAAAAAAAAAGAAGAAATAACATTTCTTTGGGAAAGATCTAAACCAACAGCAGCTAATATCTTCCAGCAGATATCTAGCAGACATTATGCTCAGACATTAAAAACTTGTATAAAAAGAGAAAGACAGTATTCTACACAAGCTAGTCTCAGTCTGTGCTGTGGGAGGATATCTACCTGTGATGTAAAGGATGAGCTTTACAACAAATTTTCTCATGTTGAATTTAGTAATTTTTGAATCTCATTCTTATATTCAGGAGGAACTAAACTTAATATAACTTGCAGTTAGTGCGCATGACTACATCTATATCTAGTCTGCATAGAGGTGAAACACAGAGTATTTCTGGGCCTTCCCTTTGATATATTCATCCCTAAGGTAAATTGTTTTTGTGACAGGCAGGGTTCACAGTGTTAGTGGTGTGCAAGTCTGACTTCACCACTATACAGGCTAATTCTGCTTAGTAGGTATTTGAACATAATGGTAATTATTGGTAATTAATGGAACCAGGAAGGTTAATTAATAGCCTTCAGAACAGGTCCATACTAGGAATGTTGCAATACCAATCATGTCAATATAGACAATGCTATGTTTTCAATAAATATTTTCAGCTTCTGATCAGAGAATATGGCACTTGTATAGGTTCACAGGATGATGTGAAGGATTGGAAGGGACCACCAGAGGCCATCTAGTCCATCATCCTGCTCAACACAGGTCCAATTAGAGCAGTCTGTACAGTACCTTATGTGAAGGACACCCACTGTTTCTCCTATATATCTCCCTTTCAATTCATGCAGCTGAAGACTGAAAAACCCCCAAACATCCATTTCTTTTCCATGCAGGCTTTTTTTCTCAAGAGAAGTTCAGCAGTGTGTTCTGAGCCACTCCAGTTTGAGCAGCAGGCACTGAACTTGATCTCTCAGTTCTAGGACAGGCTCTAAATGCTGGAACAATACTTAATCTTTCAGTGTTGTTTTTCTTCCTCTATTTTCATCAGGGCTTTTTCTTAGCCCTGTGAGATATTTGGTGAAAGAGTTGCATTCTTCTATGCCAGTAGAAGGAGACTAGCATATCAGGGTCCTCCTCATCTTGGCCTCATGGATCCTAGTTTGGCATAACAGACGGCAATGAATTCACACAGGCACAGTGAGAAGCTCACTTTAATGAGGCATCAGATCACTGCATGGAACAAAGCACAGGATTGTTTTTAAATACCGTGTCTCTGTTCACATCAATTTAAATGACAGAAAGATATATTTTTAATGAAACATTTTTACACTAATTAGTTTCATGTCAAAAAGCTAAACAACATGAAATAAATGCGAAAAACTAACAATTTCTTTTAAAAATGAAATTACTGCCATATGGATTAAAGCAGGACAAATGTTCTTGTGTAATATATGTTGTAATACAACTTCACTGTTAGTTACAGGGTGTAAGTTTTGGTCCTTGATATGGATGAGAGATGTTCATCTTACATTTGCAAATTTCTTTTAAGACCAGAAAAGGAAAACTGGTGATAGAAGGAGAGTTGGGAAATAAGATGAGTGATCTTAGACTTTCTTTAGAAAGAAAATGAAGAAAAAGTGGACAGTAAAAGTAATCTCACTGACAAAGAAAGAGAAAATATCTACTAAAATGTTGCTTTGTTAATCAAACGGGTAAGTACCGAAATATCCAAGAACTTCCCTGCTGGCATAAATGAGAAGACCTTCATAATTCTTTTCTAATGCCACAGCATGCAGAAGAAGAAAAATATATTTTGAGCTTCATCTCCCCTCAGAGTTCCTGTTCTGAAGTAGGGGAACAAAATTTAAAAAATAACAGCTGGCAAGAATTTTAGAACAGAGAAGTGGGAACATAAGGAGTAAGATAAATATGAACAGAAAAAGCATGAGACTATAAAACAGAAAATATAGTGGGAAAGGAGAAGAGGGAGGACTTAGGCAAAGGGGGAAGGAAGCAGTAAATGTGATCACTGAATGCTCCAAGAAGGAATAAAGAAGTAGGGAACATTTAATTATCAATCCATCACAAGGGACTCTAACCCCATTTAATAGACACATTGCATGAATATTCCTATAGTTAGTTAAGATGTTGCTCTTTGAAGAAGAGAGGACTTATATAAATATATTAATGATTTTAGACTGTGCTGCATTGAGCCTGGCTGGATCCAGCTGCCCATCAAAGCTGTGTTATCGCTGTCTTCAGCTGCTTGGGGGAGAGGAAAGACAACAACTCACTGGTCAAGATGAGAGCAGGGAGAGATCACTCCCCAGTTACCATTATGGGCACAACAGACTTGACTTGAGTAAAACTTGATTTAATTTATTGAAAATTGTATTCATATAGGATAATGAGAAATAAAACCAAATCTAAAAAACACCTTTACCCATATCTCCCTTCTTGCTAGACTTTTCTTCACTCCATGTTTTCTCTCCCTCCTGTTCTCCCTCAGTGCAGGACAATGGGGAATGGGGGATACAATTTGTCACATATTGTTTGTGTCATTCCTTCCTTTTCTGGGGTAGGACTCCTCACACTGCCCCTGCTTCATTGTGGGTCCCTTCCATGAAGTGCTGTCCTTCAGGCACAGCCATCTCCAGGATGGGTCCCCCATGGCATCCCAAGTCCTGCCAGCAAAGCTGCTCCTGTGTGGGTTTCTCTTTACATGAGTCCACAGATCCTGCCAGGACCTGCTCCAGTGCCTGCTTCCCATGGGGCCACAGCCTCCTCAGGCACATACCTGCTCCAGTGTGGGGTCCTCCATGGGGTGCAGGTGGATCTCTGCTCCATGGTAGACTTCCATGGGCTGCAGGGGAACATCCTGTCTCACCACATTCTGCATCATGGGCTGCAGGGGAATCTTTTCTGGTTCTGGGACATCTCCTCCCCTCCTACCTCACTGACCTTGGTGTCTGCAGGGCTTTCTCTCTCATCTCCTGCTGATGTTAGTGTTGTGCATGTTTTTTTCCCTTCTTAACTATGTTACCCCAGTGATGATTACACCATTGCTGATGGGCTTGGCCTTGGCCAGTGGGGCATTGACTCCACTGAACATAAGGGAAACTTCTTGTAGCTTTGCACAGTAGCCAAACCTGAAGTTAAAACCTTTCCACACAGATCCAATACATGGGCAATTGATTGCTCATTCTAACCCTGACTGTGGTCAGCGGAAGTTTTGCCATTGTTTCTCTGTAGTCTGTCAATGTTAAAGTGAAAAATGAAGGATAAAAATGATCTGTAGTGCAAGCAATGATGTCATGTGGGTGGTGGATTACCCTGGAAGATTTATGGTTGAGGATATATTTTTGAAAAATTTGACCTACAAGTCATGTTTTGTATAGCTTCTGATAATAGTTAGTGATATTGAGCTGAGAAAAACTGAGAAGACAGATTTTATTCCAGTGGAAGTAAGTGTTGAGATGAAGAAAAAGGTGAAGGCAGACAAAAGCAGTGAGGCAGTGAAAAAATCCCTAAGAGGTGAGCTTGGCAGTGCTGCAATAATGTATAGTCAGTGCCGTGGTACATGCACTGTAGAAAACCATCATCTTGTGTGTTGCACCTTCACGTCCAAAGCAGGACTCATACCCAGGAAGTTCCATGGGTTGGGAGCTTCACAGCTAAGGTGCCTCTCCTCATGTGGAAAAGTGGGTCACCATCATTTGTTTCACAAGCATTATTATCCCACTGGCTAAGGAGGATGCACCTCTCTCAAGTTTTGTACAGCTGGTAAGCTACCTGTTTGGAAAAATTCTGTGGATCTTTTCTTAGAGGTTAAAAGAACTAAGTATTGTTAAAAAAATCTACTAAACTTATCAACCATTAATCCATCCTAATTTACAAACTATCCATAATAATAATAATAATAATAATAATAATAATAATAATAATAATAATAATAATAATACACTTTAGAAGCCCTGAGTTATTTTCTTTTAAGATTTTTCCAAATTCATGATCAGTACACATTCATTAATTCCCTTCCTATTCAGACCATATGGCTGTGTTATTTATTTGGTTGCTTTGTATTCAGAACAAGTAATGTAATCTTAGTGAGAACAACACATTTCTAAAAACATGTTAAAATCTGGAATTTTACGTGAAAACTTTACCCACTTGTGATACCATTTCATAAAGGCATTTTCCCTGTTTTTATTAATTGAAAATTAGAATATATTCGTGTTATTTATAGGTTGAACAGTTATGTAGACACAAGCATAAAGATTAGAAATTCAGATTGTGCGTATGCACGCAGATGTATATCTTGCATTAAGAGGAGGGAAACTGCTTTATAGATTTTCAGAGGCATCTCCAATTTAACAAATAATTGAGCTTAGATGTCTGTCTCTTAACTCCCATTGAGAGGATTACCTCTTGGCAGATTTCTGAAAGCTTTTCAACAAGCTTCAAGGGCTATTGTGAATTGCATATGAAAAATTAAGCAACTGGAGATCCATTTAAATAGAACATTGTAAAAAACAAATTCTCATGAAATCAGTTTTATGTATAAAGCCATAAAATGTTTTTTCCCCTTCTCTGGATCTAACAAAACTTCCTGCTGTGTCTAGACTCAACAAATGTACATTTTTTCCCCCCCATAAATTATTAAAGTTACTTGAAGCATCTCAGCTCTGTTCATTTCTGCTGTTCTTTTTCTTCTCTTTGCTCAATGAGAATATAGACCAAAAGGATTTCTTTAGACACTGTTCATATCTGAAAAACAAAGGTCAAGTAATGAAGAAAAAGATACCTGGCCTTGTCATTCAGGAAGTTAAACGTGCTGAATGTAAGCATAGACATGAAAATTTACCAGGAGGAATGCCTATTGGACCCCACAGTTTCTGTAAGGGGCACATGCAGTTGGACTCTTGAGTAAAGAATTTGATTGACTCCCTACCTACCATGGCACACAAATGGTCTCACCTACAGTGTGTTGTGAAAGACTTACAATAAACTGCAGTCTCAATGACTTTATAACAAATGTTAGTTAAACCTTCTGTTAAAAAGACCCCAAACCCCACAAAGATTCTAAGATGTTTTGGACTTGCTTTCCAGAAATTTTTTTTCTGAATATGCAAGTTGGTGTATCTGTAAGAAATATCTGGTTACAACAATGAAGAATGTGTCCTCTGCTTTTGTAGAATTTTCCCTTTGTAAATGCACTTTAAAAGAAAAATAGCAATTAAAATTTAAAGAGTTTCTTGTTTTCTGAATTCTGAAATGATACATTGAAATGTTTAGTAGGTGCAGTTCATTATTGAAAAAGCATGTAATTATTTTGCTCTTTAATAAAACATACACTAAAATATGGTGGAATTGAATAAATAAAACAAAGCACACAGAGATTGCTACCATAATTACAAAGTAAGCAGACATTTGATTATATTGCTTTAGAAGTGAAGGGAATTGCAATTGCTGATATTTCTCAATAATTACAAGTCCTGAAGATATTTTGTTCTCCCTAAAAAGGAGGACTAAACAAATCCTGTGAGTCAATACATTTGCATAATATCTTTCAAAGTTTAGTGTTTGGAAACTCTCAGGAAAAACTGTTGGTTAAATAAGAATGAGTGATCAAACAAACTTGATTTTTAACGGCAATCCATTCTATAATGTAATCTGAAAATTCATTTGATAATTTGAAAAATCATTTGAAATTATTTCTTGAAATTACTTTTTTATCTTTTGGTTCTAAATCCAGGAAGTCCTGCTACTTGGATTTATATTTGTTCAGTCCCTATTGGGTTGGAAAAAGGCCTCTGACTCAATAGTGCTTTGGTTCCACTCTACATAGTTGCTACAGCAGATAATTTAGGACACTGAAATTTTGCAAACTGCTGTAATAGGTAGCAGTGCTAGGTTTTAACACAGACAATAATTTTCAAGGAAGAAATAGTAAAATACCATGGGTGAAAATGAAATTAATTTTCAGCCTTAAGAAATTTTTTATGAGGAATCCACTTACAATTAGTCAATTTCTAAATGAAATTGAAGTAGTAATATAAAATATAGTTTATACAAAAATTTATTAATAATCATGATATATACAATAAAACTTTTGGATTCAGTTTTTACCTGTTATTTGCATAAGTATTTAATTTGTCTAATTAAATTTACTGAATCTTAAATAAATTTACTTCTAATTTATCGTAAGAATACTCACATTAAGCATCTAGTAAGCAATACTTACGCAGTGCTGAAGAGCTGGGACAAAATATTTAAAGGCTTTGGGACAAAAAGTATGTTTTAGACACCTGAAGGACCATGTATTTCTGTAAGTAAAGGAAACGTTAAAGAAAATTTTTGTTGCTGTTTTCAGTTATTGCATTTTCTCTACTATTTTTCCAACTTGTGGTCAAGAGCACCTTTCCAAGATTAAAAAAGGATACAGTGTAATCCAAAATGTGGAATAGGCAGCAGAATGCAGAAAGATTCAAATAATGAACTCACAGGTAGAGGGACTGCAAAATTTAGCAGACTTTTTCAGGATGTGCAGGACAACATATTTAACCAAAGAAGTTATATATAAATCATAGGATAGTATCACAGAACGAAGATTCTCTCTTTGAGCTGAAGTAGAACTTACTAACAGCTGCCTGTCAGGGGGAGTAAACTGACTCACTCCTCATTGCTAACCTTTTCCCTTTGGATGAACTGACATAAAATTAGTCAAATATTTTACAATAGAATATTAAAAGGCAATTGAAAGTAACTTCCAAGTAAAATAATAGCAAAGCTCATTGACATATTCTATCAAAGTTAGGTTTTTTGTCACTAGAAATGAACTTTGCAACAATTTCCTAAAATAGCAGCAATTTGTGTTGCATATATCCTCCATATGTATGATGCATGTACTCTGTGCATGTATGCACACACAAAAACATTTACGTATATGCACACACAGAAAATGTGGGCCCAATTGTGCATTTACTTATGCTTACATGCATGTACACATGCAAAGCAATACTTTTTTCCATTAGTAGTATCCTGGACCATATGGGTATGTATACACTTACATATATGCTTACATAATACAGGTATGCATACATACAGACATAGATACAAGAACTATAGGCTATTACTGATAGCTGTATAATTTATTAACACTTTGTTACTACTTTGCTACTACTAAACCTAGCTTTATTACTTCAAAATCTGACTACTTCTAAGGCTTGATCTTAAACTAGTCTGGTTGCTAATATACCCTAATATAGAGAGTGTACTCTGTAAGAGTGTTTGTTGATTAGATATTATGAGAAAAAATAGCTGATCTTGCTGCTTGATTTCTAGAAGATGTCAGTGGACATGGCAGTTTCAATTAAATTTTCTGCATGTGGCCAAGCTAACTGAATGCACAAGCTTCTGGTTTCCCAGACTTTCATAGTCAGCTGTGAAAACGTTCCCTGGTGTGCACAGGAATCATCTACTTGCAACACCCAGAAAGGCTACGGGAACACAGAGCAGGGAGTAATCAAAAATTCCAGTTCTGACAGCTTTGCAACACAATCCCAAATAAACTCTGTTCTGAAGGCAAGAAAATTACAGGGGCATGTTGGAAATGCAAACATGAGATGGTAAGCAGACATCTGGTTGCTTCTCAGGTCAGGCTCCAGCTGTTCACGTGGTGCTTTGGAAGAGCAGAGTTATCCATTTGTGTTGTGGACAGGAGCACATGTGGACCTGCCCATGCTCAGCCCATCCAAACCTTGAGAAGGTGTTATGCTGAGCATGTCCACGCTCTCAACAGCACCCTGGGAGGGTTTCCAGGGGATTTCTTAAATGTAAATAAAGTACATTGGCTGTAGATGGTGACTTGCTAAATCAATTGACCAAAGAATCACAGCAAAAGTGTTTTGCTTTATGGGTTGTTTTATTTTTCGTTAGGAAAACTGGAGGGAAAAGGAGAAGTACAGCCCTGATGGAGAAAGAAATGGAAAGCACTGTTTGGAAAAGGAAGGTTTGAAGCAACATTTCCCAGTAATTCATAGTCTCAATATCCCATAAACCAAATATGTGCTGTTACCTCAGGAAAATATTTATACTATATCAAAGCTTTCTCTGAGAATGATATGCACAAATACCAGCTGCATTCTATTTCGATTTTCCTTCTTTCTTGTTTTCTACCTCTATTCCTTGTTGTTTTAGCTGAACTATTTAAAATGCCTCTTACCAAGCTCTGGAAATTTTCCTATTCTAATTTACAGGCAGTCACAAAGATTTGGGTTTTTGCCTCTCAAATTCTGCTTTCATTAGATTTGCATATATTTTTTTTTGATGTTTGGGAAAAATATGCAGTGATTTCCTCACTGTTTCTAGTCACAGGAAGATTTCTCATGTTCTCCTGTAGTTACATACAGATAACAAAATATTTGAAGATCACTGAGTCAAAAATCATTAAAAACTCCCTGAGTATTTTAGTTTTTTCTTAGAAATGTGGATTGGTTGGTATTACAACTATTTTAGAACATCTAAACCTTTACTAGGGAGCACAAACTACCAGTACAGACTAACCTAACCTGTTATACAATAGGATTAGCAGTAAAGAAAAACACAAGTGCATTTTATATCCTAGGGATTACCCACTGAATCCTACAGCGTGACAAAACCAGAAGTCTTCTTCTCAGTATAAATCAATAATTTTTTAATGTCCTGTGGGTGTCAGAATAAGAGTGAAACCTGATGAAAAATTGTGGTTTCAGAAAGTATCTTGGCAGTCATCACATCAGTTCCTTTTCCAAGACACAGTAATTCTTTGGATTTCTGAAGTGAAGACTGAAACAGGCAGAGGACTTCTAGCTGTGCAGTTTCTTCTTCTTTTGAGATAGAAGAAGAGCTCAGTATGCCTTCATCTATGTTTCAGAACTAGGCCCATTTCTGATTTTTGCACAGTACAAAAATTATTTCTGGAATCCATTGTCAACATCTGTTCCTGAGGTCAGCTCCTTAGTATGCATAAGAAGGAATCTAACAGTTCTATATGCGAGTAAGCATGCAGTCTTGTGTAAAGGACGTGGAATTATAAAGTAATGATACTCCTTTAGTTTGAGGCATAAAGACTATAGCAGAAATTATTGAGAGAGGAAAAGAAATTTTCCCTTTGGGCAGGCTATTCCACTGTGAGATTTCCTGTATCTTTCTTTCACTTCAACATCTGCTGTACTAGATAATCATTTTTCTGGCTTCCAGTGCAAATCTTTCATTGCTCACCATGGCGAACATAATTTATGTAACACAGTCCATAATCACATTTTTCACATCATTCCTTTAAGGTAATAAATACTTACATGTCAGGCCCAGTGCTAGTGAATGAACACCTTAAATGTAATTTCTCAGCTGCCACATCCAGCTTCCTGTTGGTACCAGGCTGGTTAAAACCCCCAGAGTCACTCTTGTCACTGATATATATTTTCCAGAAAAACTATAAGGGCAAAAGGCCTTTCTGCTCCAATTTCAGTTATTTACAGGAAATTGAGATACTATTGCACATAGAATGTGACATAGCCACCAACTTTCAGCTCATGAACCCAAGGTGTCATGGCAGCACCCTCTTCCACCAATCCTTCCAGCTTTAAATTATGGTTTATATAGTGAGCAATAAGCAGCCAAGGTTTCCTGAAGGAGCTTCTCCTCTATCATCCATTTATGAGCAAGTAATTTGGTGCAGAGGGTACAGATCAGTATATCAAAGCAGTCAGTGTTTGTGCCCTTATACCAAAACAGAATATTTTTTGGCAAGTTTGTCTTCTGAGTAAGTTTAATGTGGTCCCCAGGACTAAACATTCCTGGCAGGTGTGTGGTTTGAAGTCAGTCACAGCAGCAACATCAAGAGCTGGAGACAAAGGTTCTAGTACCTTAAAATGCATTTGAGCTATAAGCTAAAATTGTTCTTAGTTCTGTGTATCTTGGGGGTTATTCAATGTGTGCTGGGGGACTTACTCCACTTCCAAATCTAAACTAAAAAGATTCGTAACCACAGGTAAATCAGAAACAAGAACAGAAATAATATTGCCACCCACTTTTAAACTAAAGCTTAACTGTGTTCCTTTTCTCTGATGCACAGAAGTAATTGATCTTGTCTAACGTGTGAGCACTGGTGTGGTGGTTTTGTCAGGAAGCACTTAACCTCCTGCAGCAGTGAGACATCAGGCTCTTTAATAGGAATGAAATCAGGATACATGAGTAATCCCAATCTATGACTTTCAAGAGTCTGCAAATGTCATTCATCTACCAATAAAATATTTCCCAAATTATTGTATTCCGAACTGGGATTATCTTTTGGGTCGTGAAGTGTCTGACAAAACACTGCTAACACAAAGTGCAGAGACCAGATGGTTGTTTTTTATGCACTTTATCATCCAGCAGCTGTAGAAGTGAAGGGACTGTTAAATCTCACAAGCCTTTATTCTGACACACTGCAGCTGAGCCTGCTGGACCCACTCACATGTAAGGGATTTTTGAAAGAGGTAAGATATGAAACTTATCAGCATCTTACTTGAGAAGTCAACTGGTAAAATTCATAACATGGTTAGTGTGAAAATCTTATCCTTTCCCTGCTTTTATGTTAAGTGATGGCACTGCCCTGAGTCGTGCCTGATTAAGGGTATCTTTGGTGCAGGACGTCTGGAGGCAAGCTCAGATCTTTTGCAAAGGAGCCTTATAAGCTGAAATTTTTACATATATTGATCCATCCGTTTTGTTTTATCTCAGGCATAATTGTGGAGAGGATCAGCGCGTCTAGATCTCTTGATCTCATATTACAGCCAGCCTATGTGTATTACAGGTTACCCAGAGAGATTTTGGAGTCTTCCTCACTGAAGATATTCAGGAACTGTCTGGATGCAGTCCTGTGAAATTTGCTCTTTGATGACCCTGCTTTAACAGGGAGGTTGGATCAATGACCCCACTGTGGTTCTGTTTGACCTTACACATCAGCCGTGATTTAAACTATGTATGGCATACTGGACTGTATCAAGGGAGGGTATTAATTATAATTTCTATTATACATATGATACATATGGTATATATTATACATATTATTATTATTATTATTATTAATTCCATAATTTCTGCTGAAGTCAAAACTTTGCAGTGATCTGTATTTTGAAAATAATGTGGCCCAATATCCTCAGATTTGCCCAATAATCTTTATTCCTGCTTGATATAGAGGCTCCAAATCTAGAAACAAGAGTGAGAAAGAAAGTAGAGGTCTTCATTTTAAATCTCTACTAAAATGAAAGAACCTGTAAGGGAGGGACTCTGACTGTCCCCTGCAAGGCTCATGAAGATCAATGTTTTTTTCATAAATTCTGTGAGATGCTTTCAAATAAAAAAGAATGTCTACTGAGTACTGAAAAGCACCTGAAATGATACCTGTGAGAAGTCTGATTTATTCCATTCATGGCAGTGTATTTCTGCTGTTGTTTCACTGCCTACATGACAGACCACATATTACTGACTTATTTCTGGTGCATCAAACACATTTTGTCCTGGGTCTTAGTGCTTCCTTATGTGACCTCAGGACTTCACTAGTGGATACTCTCATGCTGACTTCTCAAAATGTGATTTTCAATATGAGAACTTGAATGTCATCCCAGCTCAAAGTTATGTTTCCTGTCCTGAAAACAAAACAGTCAACTAAAGACCCCCGATAGCCTATCTATTAGTAAATTTATTCCTTTTTTAGTAATCAAAATTTTTTTATGAATTAAAAATGTTCTTACAAATATTATGAAAATGTGTAAAATATTTATAAGAAGCTTACATTCTCATACTTTCTATGTGTATACACATATTTTTTCACCTATTGAACCAGGAAATAGGTTTTATTTAAATAATTTGTAGATCTGTCATGTTTGAAAATTGGAAGTCCCTGCAGAGTGTTTTGTCTCAGTATGTCTGAAAAGACTATTGCTGTCATCTTACTAAGTGCATTTGGCATCTTTTGTGGTACAGGGTGAGTCTGAACTTCACAAAATTTGTCGTATTATAGTCCGTCACCACTCCACTCAAATAATACTGGAGGCAAGAGAATACAAGATGCATCTTAAGTGTGACAACACTGAAAAAAAATGAGGCTGTGGGTTTCTGTGTAGCCTTTGTCAACAGTTTTTATGGAATGCTTATTTTCCAGGCAGAAATATGATTGTTTTTTTAGTCATCTTCCTTTTTAATGAAGTGAAATAGTGAAAATGAATCACCATATAAATTATTTGAGAGTAAAACCAAAACACAAGCAAATATTGGTTATGATTTTGCATGCAAATAATCCTCTATGCAGCTGTAACAATAATGCATTTTTTATCAATTCAAACTCACTCATAAGACAATAGTGCCTATTTCATATCACTTAAAGACTAATAAATACTTTGTCCCAAATACTTTTTACCAAAATAAAATCCAATAATCAAGCACCTAATTTACTATCTCTATTTACGTACACATTTTACACAATATTTAATCTCCAAATTCTTCCCAGATTCTTTTTCAAATGCACGGTTTTTTTCAACAGATTTATTGCATCGGTCATTTTCAAAACAGATTAAAACTCATCTGAAAAATACTTAGTTTTAAGTTTTGTTATGCATCTCTCAGAGATGAGACAGTTTGTGTGTTAAGGTTTTGATACAGGGTATTGTGAGAAGGCTTTTACTAGCAAAGTGGGCTGCAGTTGCTCTCTTTGGGGTGTGTGATCCCACTTTTGAACAGCCTCGGTTCAAACAGAGGACGTTCAACCAAACATGGCCTTTCCACCAGTGCCAGGCTGCCACAGACAATTTTGAGCTTTGTGTGGAGGTTTGAGAACTAGGCAGAATGTGAGGGGAGCAGAATGGTGAAATTGTCCTCAAGCCTCTTGCTGGGACATGTTCACGGTCACTTGCCACCATGGGAGCTAAGAAGGCATCCTGTGAAAAGTTTTCACTGCAGGTGAATTACTGAGTCTGAGACATAATCATAATTTCAAGCTCTATGAATATCTCTGGACAGTCTCTGAATTTCAGGGTGACCTGAGGCATGGCACCTGGATTTCATTTTGTAGAGAGCCTGGTCATGTAGGAAGGACTCAAAACATCTTTTCTAACTTGTGTTGGTCATGTCATGTCACCATAATAATAAATTAAATAGATGAATGATATAGACCAGGAACACTGCTGAGGCCTACCTGCACACTGGGTAAATAATTTTTAACCTTTAAAACTCATAAGATTTGTGAGGTTTCCTCATTTCAGTAGAATTAAGGCAGCACCATCACAAGTATCCACAAGTGCCTGTGAACAGCCAGTTCAGTCATTGATTAGACTGGCATCAGGGGTACCTCCAGTCCCCACTATCACAATGCTTGGCAATCTGGACCTCCCTTTCAGGGAGAGCAAGACTATTTCTGTCACTACACCTGTTTGCAGCAGTAATGCTAAAATCACTGCACCCAAACCAGCCACCAGTTATGCTGGGTGTTGTATGTGACTGACAATAGAAGATAACCTTTGCTCTAAAGAGTATGTGCTCTGAAGAGAAGAAGTGGACAGAAAAGGGAGAGAAAAGACAGGATCCAAGTGTCATCATTCCCATTTTACTAAAGCAAAATTGCAATGTAAAAGGTTAGGTAAACAAAAAGCTGCTTTAGATCTGGACTGGGAGATGGATGGGATGAATCTTCTAATATATCTTATTATTTTTGATCCCTGCATCCCACCAGCTCCATTTTAAGTTACCCTTTCTAGGATTCTGTGAGGCGAATTGCAAAACAAAAAGAAACTCATATTCTTTTGACTGCATATTCACTCTCTTGCTTTCCAGCTGCCCTATTGCCTATTTTCTGTATAGATGAACTCCTGGTTACTGTCAAGCTTTTCCATGTTGTTTGATTTTTCTCAAGTTAACAAATACTCCATTTGCTCTAAAGAAATAACATAAATATAAAAATATAATAAACAAATTTTAACATTGGGAAGGACAGGGAAAAAAGATTACTTTCACCATCAAGAGAAGTACTACTTGGGACAAATTATAGACATTTGTGAAATACCTTTCTTATGTTTGCTTTTTCCTCCAAATCTATTTCTAATTTGGCTTCTCTTGGCATTGACAAATTTCCCTTTTCTTTATTGGTTTTGTACTTTCATAATAAAGGCTTCTCTGAATTTAGACCAAGTAGTAGTATATGTTTCTAGATAAAAGCTTTGTACATGGAGCACAATGCTAGACTGATACCTATTTAAAGGAAACCTCCCTTGAGACACTGATGTAGTTGAAATTATGTCACTACGAGAAGTATTTTGCTGCCTTGGTTTTCTCTACGTCCTGATGATGATATGGCCTTAAAGGAAACACACCTTTTAAGTGACCTGCACGCAGTCTGTTGTTTTTTTATTTCTTCACCAGGTACAGAAAACTTTCCTTTTTTAAAAATCAGTTTTCAATGAAATTACAAGAAAAAAATCCCAAATTCATGCCTCTGAGAAGGACAGCACTGGCAACATATAGCTTCATCTCAAACACTACCTGTACTCCCTGGGCAACCAAACAGGGATCCACTGATGGTACTAACTTCCCTGGCTTACTGTACACAGTTTAGCAAAGTAGGCCAGTTTGAATTTCTATAAAAATCAGGTAAAACCAAACCAAATTGAACACTTCTTTTTTACTTTCTTAAGAGGAGTAATAATATCTTTTGTTATGTTAGCCTGGGTTGCAAAAACCTTTCCTAGAGAAAATCAACTAGGATCCTCCAATTGCCCTTGCAATATTTGGAATTACCTCTTTGATAAAAGGACAAGAAACAATCAATTACATTTAAACATACTGTATTTATTTTAGCCATTCTTTGAAACAGACACAAAAAGCACCAACATATGTCTTTGAAATTCAGAAAATATCATTCTATACAAGCTTTCACCGAGTTTCAGCTACAAAGGAAATGCAACCAAGAAAAAAAAACCCACATAAAATTCAGCCCTTTTTTTTTTTTTCCTGGCTATTTTTAACCTCTACCTCCACTGTTTTTCTCATACTCTATCCTTTCGTTTTTGTGTGCTGTTTTCTTTAGATATTTGCACTTTCAGGAAAGTGAAGAGGCTATGTTCCTATTAACCCCAGGGATCTTCTGATAATAAAGTAACCTGGAACATTTTTGATGCAGAGGGTGTCTCTTGGAAGTTCTGTTGTAAATGAATCTCTGCATTGTCACAGTTTCTTTGGTGGTTCTTTGCAGACCACCATGGTTTCCTCCGGGGGATATGTTCAAACCATTCCTGTCCATTGCTACTCAGACTAGTAATTGCCCATGAACACTGATTTATTGTACTGTGCAATACTATGGATCCAGTAATATCATGTATTGAGAGCTCTACCTTTTCTTTTAAGTGTTTAATTCAATATTACTTTCTGACATCTTTTATGTATGTAACAAAGCTATTTTCAGAGTTCTTGCAGTATTAGTCTCAGTTTATTTACCTCCAGTTGTCACCTAATCTGTTTGTATCACCACCTCTAAAATTTTATTGACACAAACCTGAAGTGCATTAGGAAAAGTCTATTATTCCTTTGTGCAATGGGGGAACTTGATCAAAAACTCATGGTAGCTACTTAATGACATGCTTAAGGCAATGCCTAAGTCATTTCTAACTCCCACAATAGATACTAAACTTCAAAATGAGGGCTTCCAATATCTCTAGTTAAGCCACTGCAGTATCTCAGAGAACACCCAAATACTTATTCTTCCTAGTTTTCAGGATTAAAATATCCCACATCGTGAGGGTTTTCTGTTTGGTATTCCTGAAAGCCCCTCTTCACAGACAGCCCTGACTCACTGTCACTATTTCATTCTCAACTCCACTAATATCTGGATGAGCTGACTCTACAGTTAGTTGTCACAGCTTCCTAGATGCAGTAGAAATACGCCAGTTCCATTACTAAAGCACTCTATACTAATGTGGAATGTGTGGATAACTCTCCTCAGTGTAAGTGCCTGGCTGTGGGAGACAATTTTAGGCTGGGGAATAGCTGCTGAGAACTGGTAAAGTCATCTTGATGCTTGACCACCTATTTTGCATATCCTTTGGCATCTTCATCCGGGAAAATGTTCTGGGATGGAAGTTCCAAGTGATGTAGGAGACCTCAGCATGAGGCAGTCTGGTCTGGACACTGCTCTGATATGAAGCTGATGTTTCTGTGTGCATATTTCTACACATCCATATGCATGTACCTATGTGCATACACACAGGTATGCACATATACTTGTAAAAGGCAGGAGAATCAGAGAAAAAAAACAGATTGTAAAGGAAACAGATGTCTGTTAGGCTTTGTCTTAGACAATTATTAAATAACCATCTGAAACAGGCCAAATATGAAATGAGGCTTCACTTCCCTTACTTGCAGTAAGAGAAAAATAACATTTTTTACCAAGATGATTCTTATTTGTTCAGAACTTTTGCTTAGAAAAACTATCTTCTACTGTCTCAGCTGTGTCTGAAAGGTTTAACACTTCTGATTTTAAAAGTTCAGAAATTAACTCTTTTTTACCCACTTTAGGTATTTAGGTCATTCAGTTTGGTTACATCACCTGTTATTGTGCTTTTAGTTTTCATTTTGACATTTCCCAATAAAGGCAGGGATTTGTCTCTTTTGAGTTCCCTCTCACATTTTTCATTTTCAAGGAATAGAAACACAGCACAATGTCCCTCTGTATAAATCTAGCATGCTAAAATTGATTTTACTTCTAGCTCAGATGTCTTCTCAAAGAAATTTTCTAGTCCCAACTTGGTTCCACTTTCAGCCATGCAGAATGTTGTCCCTGTGTATGCAACTTTCTCATAAATATTATCCTCTGAATCATGGATGTGGGAAATATTGCTGACACAGTTCTTGCTTTCATTTTCATATGAAATTACTCCATTATATATTATTTGTTTTGAAAGTCATTGTTTTAATCAGCTTTGACAGAGGAACCCTGCCTTTAACTACATGCTGCACATAGTTAAGAGTGGATCTGCTTCCAAATGCAATTTAATCTGATTACTAAACAGAGGCTGAGTTCCTGAAATATGTCTACCATTCCTCTGAGTCCTAATTCTTATTGAAATTACTAGCTAAGAGTCCTTCGACATGATGTTTCTGTTTTTTCACTTATGCTTTCTTGATGTAGAAAGTTGTTGTGCATCTGTACTCTAAGGATGGTTTTGGTAGGTGTCTGTTCCGAGTCAGTATGACAGATACAATGAGTAATGATTTGACTCATTCTGTAGAATCTTGGGAGAAAAAGCAAATGCACATGAGCAGAGAGACTTGTTTTAGACAAAAGCTAATTGAGGCAAACCCTGACAGCAGTGTAAAGCATTTTTGTGTTCACATTTCCATCTCCCAGTGTTTAATATGCTCAGACAGTCTGATGGCTGTGATGTTGAATAGCATGAGACCAAATTACTAAAATCTTAGCAAGTTTTAAATTAATTAGTCATTTTCAGGGTAAATGGATTTTTCATCTGGCAATATTTTAAATCACATTATTAAAACTTGAAGAAAAAAATCTTGTAATATTAGATTTGCGAAAACATACCATGTATACTTTTTTTCATCTGCATATGATCAGACCTGTTCTCCCAGTTCTCCGGCACAAAAATCAGTGTTTATACCTAATGAATAATAAATAACTCTGTTTCAGCCAAAAATATTTGAGGTTTTCCTTTTCTCTGCTTATGTCTTTCCTTTGGGATGGCAGAATTTAAGCCTAGGGCTGCAAACCAGGGCCCCTTCTGCTCCAGCAAAGGGCTTATCCCCAGCTCACAGAGAGTCAGGAAATGACAAATATTCATACTCTTGCTTTAATCTTTGTTCCTGAATAGGGAAAACCAGACTAAATGAAAGCAACAATTGCATGGGTAGTTTGTTTGTTCCAACAATTCTACATTCTGCAAACAACAGGTAATTAATGTATTGTGAACCAGTCATGTGCTGGTCAACATTTCCAAAATTATGGTTGATATGCCTACTGACATTTTATGAAGGTGAAACATTTTCATTGGAGCATTATGCTGATAAAAGAAAGTGGGATAACTTTTTCTGGGAATATATAAGATGCAACAGGCAATATACAGGTCAGTATAAATTAGCCTTGGGTTAATACCAGTTTTGCCCCTCTCTGCAGTTTTGGCAAAGATATAGTAATTGATTTTCAGATGAGTGAGTAGTGATACTGGCTCATTCTAAGGGATATTATTTTCTTAGGTGTTCTTGTCAAGTAAAAACTCTTTAAAAGTTCCCTTGGGAATGGGTGAAAAGTGGAAAAATCAGAAGCAAACTTCTGTTACTTGCATTAGAAATTCTTTGCACACACTGCAGTGAAATTACTTGCAGTTGTCTTGGAGAAATTAAAATGATTTTTAAATTACTTTTAACATTTGGAATGACACAGAGGTTGCTTTTTAAATTTGCCATTCATTTAAAATTCGATTTAATAATAGGAAGATCAGTCATACTAGGAAAAGAACTTAAATGAAACATAACAAAAAGTCAAATTTCCAAACTTTTAATATATTTCCTCTTAGAAAAGGTATAGGCTGAAGAAGTAATAAATTTGACTAACCTCCATTAGGTGGATCTCTGATTAAATCATGTAGCAAAATACATTTCCATGGTTGTGGGAAATTATGGTCATTTTGGCAGATGTTCTGGAAACTGAATTCAATTTTGTTGTTTAATGTTTGCCATTATAAGATTTCACAAAAGCATTATTTAAATACACAGAAACAGTTTTACTGTTTTGATGAATAATCAAACACAGTTTTGTTCAGTCTGCTCTTTGCAGAAATAACAACACAGCATAAATCAGTCCACTTTTTCATTTATTTCGTTTTCTAGTGCATATATAGCTGACAAAATGCTGCAAGTGATCTAATTTGTTAAGAATCTGAAGCAAACACATGAGCTGTTTTAAATGATCATATTATGGTTTACACCATTATTAGAATGACCAGAAATTGCAGCACCTCAAGCTAAAATAATGATGATGTCATGTTACTGCAACATAAAAAAGCATGTCGCTAATCCATCCAGGCAACTCACATTTTGAGATTATCACAGTGAACTAAATTGTTGTTTCATTTTGTCATTAATGACTCAAACCAGTTATGATTTGATGATGTACAGAACCTTTAAAAATCCCTGTATCTGAAGAGCATTAGGACAACAAGAGTGAGTGGTATGTCTCTGACAGAGAGTGGGTCATTAGACAGACGCCTGACCTGCACACAGACACTGCACTGGGCTGTTTTGTAGTGGTATTAAGTCAACACTTTTGGCCTGAAAGATGATTTGAGTACTAAGAGTGTGATTTTTGAACCCAGAATTGGAAATCTGGCTGCAAAAACAGTTACAGAAGACAAATTCTCTGCTCAAAGTCAAATAAAAACCTCCGAATCCTGAATTGTACAAATATTTTTAAGAACATAAGTGACGATTGTGTTTGGAAGATTATAAACCTTTAGATTAGTCCAGAAAAACGAATTGGATTATTCCTATTGGATTATTCCAAATTATTGGATTATAGATGAGGTTGTTTCATAAAGATATGTTTGTGGGTAAACACCAGCTGTTGCTGTAGACATGAATGTATAATACAAATGTTATCATTTTGCCGGAGGGACCAGCGGAACAAGAGGCTAATGACTGGCCTCTTATATTATTCACAGAGGCAAGGTAATCAAATGCACATATTGTTTGTTTGGGTTTTGGGTGTTTTTTGTGTGTGTAACTGGGACAGTATTTTAGAACATTAGGAAGACTGCAAGAATTTTGAATTTATGGCCTTGGCATGCAGGATCAGCAGCCATGGATTCTTGAACATCTTACATGAATGTCAGATGATAAAAACAATCCTTTTGCAGGGGGACTGAAAGCTACATTTCTTCTTTTTGGTCTTCAAAAATATCTTCTTAGCCTAAGAAGGCTACTTTCTCCTATGAGAAAATGTGAAACTGGAGGACCAGAGATATTAAAACTGGTGAGTTGAAAGGGTTGGTCTACAAATTAAGCCTCCTTGAGGCAGGAATATACAACATATCTTTCTGTTCCTTTCTGAAAGGATCAGCTTGCTTGGTGGGCTCATTCATACACAAACAGGTAAGCACAGTCTGGTAGGGTTTTCATCACCATGTCTGTTTATACAGAATGAATTATGTGAAGGTTAATGAAACACACCTGTTGCTCTGGGACCTACTCTCCATTATGCAATATATTTTTTCCTTGCCTCACTGTATGATTTGAAATGGCATAAAACATGTTTTATTAAATTATAAAGAAAGTGCTGTGTGACAAATTTAAGTTTCTAAAGTGATGATGATTACGAATCATTGAAAAGTACAATCTGGACTTCTTCAAGTACATCTTGATCTGATCTAAGATGTTTCTTGGGAAGGACAGTTCCAATAACCATACAAGCAATGAAAGCACTCATAAGACAGTATTTTTTTTTTCAAAAACTCCTCCAATTCTGGCCTTTCTAAATTTCTAAGCCTTTCTTTATGTGGAGATCCATTGGCAATTTTTGTGTATATAAGATATTGCTTCAATAATGATATTAGAACACTAAGATGGTAAAGCAGTAATGTAAGGAAACAACTCTCTTGAAAAGATATAAAAAAACACCTCTACATTCTCTGTGGACAGTTCCATTGCCTTTCCCTTTCCCCCTTTGCATAGACATGAAAAAATGAGGGGAAAATTGTAGTTGAATGGTTATAGAGATTTTTCTCTTTCCTGGCAATTTTTATTAGTGAATAAGAGAGCTGAAAGCTTAGTTCAGAGGTCTGAAGTTTTCCTTGGATCTCCTAAAAAAAGTGACTCTACTTCATAATTCTAGGCTTGATGAAGATGAGAAATATTGTTCTTTAAAGATTCTTACTTTACAATCCTATATGGCCACAGGCAGGTAGGTACAAGTTGTAATAAAAACTCTTTCAATTTTTAGGCACTAGTGTTCCCTTATTTTAAGACTATCAAAATAGTCTGATGTTTTTCCTTTTCTTTCACTGATTTAATGTTCTTGAACCTTAGAACTACTTCACTGTCGAAGTAGAGATTTCAGCACTGTGGCAACAAACACAATTACTTTGTTTTATTTCTGGGTAGAGGAAGAAAACACTTTCTCTGGTTTCAATTTTCTTCTGTGTTCGGGCAAATCGCAGGTCAAATTATTCTTGATCAGACGTTATTTTATTTTGATGCATTGAGCTGTTGAGAAACTCCTTCTAACCACAGTATCCATTGACAAATCCATATCAGCTATATTGTAGTCTAACACTGACCTTTTGAAAGTAGAAACTGTCTTGGGTTTTGTAACTGAGAAAAAATGTTATTGTATTCCATCTATTGAAACCGGGTGGAGCAGTGTTGCTCAAATGGTGTAATGTTGGTTATCAGATGGTGCAGTGTTGCTTATCTCTGTTCATTGTTCCACAACTCCCATGGTAATATCTTCTGCTAATGGACCATTAAAGCTCACCAATGACATGACATATTACATCATCCCATTGTGAGATGCTCTACCCAGGGAGGAGGAGCTAAACCATCTTCACCTATATAAAAAGGAGCCACAAGTGTCACCAGTCATCCAGTTTTCCACCGGATCCCTGGAGGAAGACTGAACCCATCTCACCATTACTGGACCCTTTTTTCTACGGGACCATCTCTAATACAACAGAACCACATCTGCCACTCCAGGAGGACTTACTCTGGACTCCTTCCAACACCCTGACCAACAGGGTGTCAGGTTGTGTTTCTGACTCTGTCAGGGTTTTCAAGGATTTCTTGTTTGTTTGTTTGCTTGCTTATTCTTCTGTACTACAACATTTGTGTTTTTATATCCCTAGTAAAAAGCTGCTATACCTGTTCCCAAAATCTTTGCCTGACAGCCTTTTAATTGCAAATATATAATAATTTGGAAAAGGGGGGGAAGGGCTTACATTCCAAGGGAGACTCCAATCTTCCCTGGCAGATACCTGTCTATCTAAACCTAGACAGAAACCCAAGAAACAAGAAGGCAATTCCAGGCCAATCCAGATAAAAATCATATTAAAGCAAATGCAGAACTTCTTAAAGATCTGTAATTTTGCATTTTGACAACCTCCTGCTATGGTTGGAGCTTCAGTTAAGAAGTCAAAGGAAAAAATCATGCTAAAGGGTAGACAGTCTGTGATAGTGGATAGGGTATGAAAAATACGAGATTCATGTTGAGTGTAACAAAGGCTTGCATTTGCTATCAAACTTCCTCTCTTTCACAACACAGCCAATGAAATTGGAGATATCTCCTTAAGTTCAGTTACTTTACATATAGAACTTTGGCCTAACTGAGAGGACACATATGCATAAGAATGACAGTGTTTTGCTTTGAGGGAAGAGCAAAGGAAATTTAACTACTGTATAAATTGAACAAAGCATATTGCCTGTTTACATTGAACAAAGTGTTTTTCTTATGCATTGAATTTTTACAGTAACAATATCTGATAGTGTCTTCCTGTCCATAAAGGCAAAACCTGTTTTATTCATGTTCGGTTTTTCAATTTTAATTGAAGTAATTCATGATATTGCATTTTAATACTGTGTGTAGTTTGACCTTTCTTCATTTGAAATATAAGAAGGAATTACAACCAGTTTTCTTATATAATGGATAAACTTTTTTCTTCTTGTAGCTTTTCAATGGAACATCTCTCTCAGACAGTACAAACTATTACCCTTTACTCAGATACATTATTTATAACTGTAAAAGTGTGCTTCGTTTTTCTTACTGTGAATTCATACAGGGATCCTAAAGATGAATATGTATTATTGCGATTGCTAACTTATGCAATTTCTTATATTGGAGGTGAACACTCAGATGCTCTTTATTTCTGGAAGTAGTGCCTGACAGGTCTGGTTTGAACCTTAGTTACTTCTGTGTGACCTACTGACTAAGAAAACAAACTGGAAAGGGCTCATGCTCCAGCCAAGATTGAACTGTTGAAGGGATGATCAGTAACTGATCTGGAAAGAGATATACAGGACTAACACCTCATGTTTATTAATACTTATGAAAGAGGAATTGTTTTGCTGTGCAAAATTGAGACAAATGTTCTTTAAGCCTTTACAATTATATATAGTCTACCTATCACATAATGCCTGGTATTGGATACCATAGAGCTGCTTTTCCAATGATTTTTATTTGAATATATTCTTAATACATTACTACTCAGCCCACTTACATAAACTGAGATAAGGTCATAAACAAGTTAAGATTTGCAACAAAACTTTAGGTAGACTCTTGCACTCTAAGCATGTTGAGATTGATAGCCTCAGTAGAATACTGCAAAGGAAATGATCTCATGCTCTATTTGAAAAATAAAAAAAAAAAAAATCAAATATTTAACATCAGGAATATCACCCTGGAGGGAGTTTTCTGTCAGATGATAAATGAATTTTTAATCAAGATTGTAGGTGATATCTCTTGCTCTTGTCTTGATCTCAGTCATCTGATCCAAGTGGAGAGATTTCTGGAGTTTTTATTTAATAGCTTCTTGGAAAAGTTAAATTTTTTTTTCTATATGCATTTCCTTTTTTTTCGCCTACTCTTTTGTATTTCAGATTTGATAATTAGTAATGAAAAAATTTAGGACATGTGTAAATATATACTGTTTGTTTTTCTTTTGTCATGGTACAAGAGAACATCATGGCAATAAAATATCTCAACCAACAATAACCTTTAAATCCTAGCTACTGCCTGTTTAACAAGCCTTACTTTAAACATCTAACACAGCCTGTTTTTTCCAAGTATGACTCCCTAGGATGTCACAGGTCTGTAATTTTAGCCTAATATTTAAGTCAAATACTTTCTAGCACATGTTCTTTTACTGTTCTCCCTTCACAAGGTCATCCAGTTTGGATGTCTATTTCTGGACAAAAACATTTTTAAATTGTGTATTGTTGAAGCATCGGAGATGAGTGTCTTTTAAAGTAGTTTTAATAGGACTGGAACTGCGTTGAATGACATTAGAATGTATATCCTGGACTTTGACACTCTCAGTGTGTATGTTAGCTGAGTGATTTGTTGGAGTTTTCTTTCCTCTGGACTTTATTTTAGCAGAGACATGTCTTGCCATTAATTAGAAACATTGGGATAATAGATATTCCTTTGAGAAGGGAGCAAATAATCTGATTTACTGAAGGCAACTATGCTAACAACTGTAGGTCAAACACAATCCTCCAGTCCTTACTTCACTTACATGTGAAATGAGATGTGTGTGGAAGTATCCTGAAAAATATCACTACGTTTAAAGCCATTTACAAGTAACAGACTCATTTATTTTCTAGATATTTCTACCCACTCGACAGCTAAAATTTACTTTTGCATAAAAAAGAAGATTTGTGTTCTATGAAAATTATGTGCAAATTACTCCTATAGGAAACTTATCTATGTAAATGCTTTTATTTAAGGTACTTTACTCTAAATTCCAAAAAATATTGTAACACATTCATAAAATTCAGAATTGATATGCAACTTTAGAAGATGAATCAAATGGAAAATTATGGACTGCTGAAGAAAATTTAAACGACTCAAGAAAACCATTCCTGTTTTACAGAGCTGGTCACTGCTGAAACTTTAGCTACCATCATAGAAAGCCAAACAATTTGCAAGCAGATTTGATTTGCATGTAAAACTGAAATATTGTATAGCTTTGTGTAAAGGTCAATTGAGATATGTCACCAATTTTTTAAACTACTTTTATCCCTTTCAAAGTTCCAACATTAAAAAAAAAAAATAAAAACATTTTATCCAAACTTGGCATGATATATTTCAACAGACTGGGAAAAATACAGTGCTATTTTCTAATATCCAGCCATAACCAATGAAGTTAAGGTAAATTCACTTACAGTGTCACTGTAAATTTTGGTGAATTGCTTAAAAGACTATTACAGCCAAATTGAAAGCCAATAAGGGAAACTAAGTTACTATATCTTGCAAACAACTGCTTTTTCAAACACCAGAAATCTGTGGGACAATCACTCAGAATATTTTCAAGAAAAAGGGATAGATAACCTTGCTGATGCAAAAGTGTCTGTTTTAGTTTGATGTGGGGAATAACAAAAGTGGTAAGAAGATTAAAAATTATGTAAAAACCAAACTAGAATTGTATCCATAAATACCAAGAACAATTTCAGGTGCAAACTGAAAACCTCTCTGCAGTGAACAAAAATGACAAAATCGAAGGATTATTGATTACTGCTATAATTAAAGGCTGACACCGTAATAGTGCTGGAAACATTGTGATCCTAAGAAACATCAGACAAACTATTTTCATAATAGCATAATTCATAAAATTGAACATATGGATTGAATGATCAGAAATATCCCTTAAAATGCTTGAGGAAGATTTACTTTTTATGTTTATTGTTCCTCATCTCCTCCAGTTCTGTATTTGTCTTCAAAGAACTTGAACAGATAATCTTAACCTGGCCATCTTGATTGACAGAGAGTTTCCTTAAGGGGCTACGTTAAATTCCATACAACTAATGATGACCAAAAGTAAATATATGATCCTTCAATTTTTGTAAAGAGCTTAGATGGTGTAAAATATTTTGATTTTGACACTTTCTAGTGGAAGGTGTCCTTGGCCATGGAAAGGGTGCTGGAACTAGGTGATTCTCTAAGTTCCTTTCCAATCCAAACCATTCCATCATTTATGTTATTTATATGGTCTCATGGAATGATTTTGTTAGATTCTGTGTCTTGATTTTATTGACCAGACTGTAGGCTTTAATTTGGAGGAAAGACCCAAACATCCTCTGCACAACCTTGACCCTCTGATCTTGATAAAATCATATACAGTGACAGATATGGAGTAAATAATTTGTTTGTTTTCATTAATTAATAAATTATTACCTGAGTTATCACGTGACAGTAAAAGCCTAGTGTAGTCTGTCAAGGGCTTCCATCTCTCCAAATTTTCTAGAGCTGAGGTGACTGAAAACCATGCCTGGAATTAAACTGTTGAAGATTCTATGCCATTTCTGCCTGGAAAGGGGCAATATAAAAGTGGATGTACCATTATACATGAATGATATAAAGTATGGCAAAGAAAGGAAAAAACCAAAAGCGTGGAATAAAAATGATCTGTTGGGAGCAGAAACATTTCAGAGGATGAAAAAAGCTGGACTTCCCATGAGCCTTAGTTTTAGTTCCATATGTCTTCTATAGGTGGATAAAATGTAGTGGATAATTAGATCTATCAGATCAGGGACAGTATTATTCTGTGATGTATTCACTTCCCAAATATATCTTGATAAATGAATGAGAACAGAAGTGCTTCTGGGCAGTAATTCTCAGATGTGTAAGTTTTCTGTATCAAATAGCCCCCAAATCAGTCAGAAAAGATGACAATATTTGTACTCTAGCTTTGAAAAAATGAAGAAATTACAGAGGATTGATGATATAAAATAACCTTGGAAAAACACCATCACAAGAAGGTTTATTTTAACTAAAGCAGCAAGCATAACTAGATTTTTAAATAAAGTTTAAATTTTGGAATAACAACCTGAATACATTTAATTAACAGGCTTTTGAAACCATCTGGATCAAGCAAGGTACTTTGATAGTTGAATATATAAAACATTTGGAAATAATAAAAAACAAAGGTAGGAAATGTGCCAGAATAAAGAAAAAAAACATTTCTCTGAAATTTATATTCTAAAAAAGGAAATTGTAAGAAACAGGGTCAGCTCTAACATCTCAACAATTTTAGAAAGAAAAGTAACAGAATTTTAAAGACTAGAACAGGAGGAAAATCGTTTGCAGGAAGATCAATCACAGGGGAAGTAAAAAAAAAATCTTCTGAAGAGATTTAGACTACAGCTAAACAAAGTAGAAAAAAGTAACAAAATAAAGTGCTTAAAAATTCAAGGGGTGGAGAGAACCAGCCCCAGGATGGCCTTCAAACTTCATCACCTTGTAGAATCGGAAAACTTTAGCAGAGTAGCTCCCTGTCTTTTCTAGCTAATTCTAAGTAAACTGGTCATTAAAAGGGGCTCAGTCTTTAAAAGGGATTTGGGGCATCTCCACTTCCCTTAAAGATGACACTTCTTGGAGCAGTATCATCATCTGTCTTCCCATGAAGCTTTATACCTTCTCTCTAATTCTCTGTCTTCTGTTAGTTTTGAAACTGAGCTAATCTGCCAAGAGATCTATGAAATTGCATACCCCGTCATCTAGACTTTACTCACCTGTGCCTTCTCCTTTGAATTTACAGCCTACAAACTTGGCCTCAGTTTTAATGTGTCAACATCTGATTTTATGAGAAGTCACTAGCTTGTATAAAAATAGATGCACCACTAACCAACTGTTTTTTACTGCTTGGTGGCATAATGCAGGGCCTGGGAAATTCAAAGTGAAGTACTAGAATGTCTTTCTTATAAAGGCCCATGTGGTCTGATCTTTTCTTGCTCTGTTATCTAGGCGAGATTAGGAAAAGTTGTAGTTTGCATGTCCCTTTTTGTTCTTCTTGTATGAATACTTGCTTTCAGTGTTTCCTGTTATGCATGTTATGACTAAAATCTTCATCTATATTTTGCACTTCACTTGGTATAAATTAGGCATAAATTCAGGCATATGGACAGCAGCTAGACATTTCTTACTTAAAACTGCAGGAAAGGAGATAAACCTCCCACATGGTGCACCTCACTGGCATGTTATTGAATGTAACAGGGTAGATGGATTTACTCGAAAATCCCATTAGTCACAGGAAACCTGTCACAGCCCTGTAAATTTGATATATTTTGTTACCTACGCTCTTCTTGTTTCTATGCCTGATTATGAAGTTGGCACAGGCATAACTGCCTTAGGTCTGACTGCACTTTTCACAGAAATGCTGGTTCCTGGTAAGTTATCTAAGTAGGTACAAAAGAGACACTGCTTTGGAGAAAGTAGTTTCACCTCTTATGTTGCTTTATTTTAAAATGCTGTTCCTTTCACTGTGTTTTGTTGGCCAAAACAGGAACCTGATGCTCTGAGGTGCTACAGCTTCTGCCTATATCTACTTCTTCTCTGAGGACACCTGCTTAATTATTGCCCAACCCCTCTGTTTTACTATCAACTGCAGTGCTAATTGTTTTAAATTCTCTTAATCCCTTCACTCAAAATGCTTGCTGCTAGAATCAGTGAATAGCTCATGGGGTCAACCAACTAATTTTTGTTTGCTTAATTATTTATTGATTGAAAATAGATAGGAAAGGACAATTTACTCTCAGTGTAATCACACACACACACAAATTGTGACCTAGTGATTTCTCCCACTGCCATCCAAAAGACATGTAGGTTTCTGCTCTCACTCACAGCTCCTTTCCTGTCATGGGGCAATATGAGGTAAGAAAACACTGAAAACAGTGCAGAAGCACAGAGGGTCATAGTAACAGCATGGTATCTGGAGTGGCAGGCAAAGCTGGTGAAAACAGCGGGAGGGCATTGCTCTTTCTTCCAGCAGTACTGGAAGGGTGCTGTGATCTTTTCCAGGACAAACCACAGCTCTGGGAAAGGTGAGTCCCTGTTGGTCAGCAAAACATATTGCACAGCCTGTCTCGTAGCATGAATGGAAAAATTGAGAGACATACAGAGTTTTGAGCATTTTTCTTTCTAACCAGAGAAACATGGGGAGCATTAGACATAACAAGTGTGTCTTCTCTAACCAAAAATTATTTTCAAAAATTTTTCACTTGTCAATTTTATCAAAGAGTATTAAAGTGTTTATTCCTTCCAACGTTTTCTCTCTCTTTCTCAGAAAATTGTGTGGATAATTAAAATTCAGTTTAGTGTGAGAGATACAACAACTGAAATTTTGTAATAAATTTGCACAGAGGTAGACCCAGATCACTGAGAATTTCTCAGGTGGCTTTTCAGCTTTTCAAAAAGAGACTTTTTACAGTCAACGTTATTTTAGCTAGCATTTTTCAGCCTTTCAAATTCATTTTTTTAGTTTGGGTTATATTTTTATAGAATGACTCGTAAATCCCCCTTCCCACTGGAGCCTTAATCAATCAGCTTGTTAAAGGGAAAATTTCAGTTCAGAAGTATTCATGTGTATATATGCACAGATCAGGGAGAGAAATGTTTTAGACAAAACAGAATTTCAAACTAGCATAGTTTCTCATGGCAAAGGATTGGAGTGCAGAATGCCATTTTTTCCAGTCTCTTTTCCAAGATGAAAATGCTGTCCTTGTGCTTTGGGTGATTGTGTGAAAAGAAAAACCATAAAACAACCCTCCACCTTCCCTTCCTGGCCAAAGTGGCAGATGCTACTGAACTTTGCAGTGCTACTGATCTTTACAGTGCCAAGTGCTTGTCTTCCACAGTAGATAGGTTTAAAGTTGTCAGTAGTAAAGTCACACCTAAGAATGGCTGCTTTTACAAGAGTGGAAGAGATAACTGTTTTTTTTTTTATTAGTCTGAAGAGTTATGAACCCATTCCATTATTTCCACTGTGTAACTCAGAGACTGTTCCTCAGTTTAAAGTACATTTGTTCTGCTGATGCTTGGTTGAAAGAGAGAACTTGATGTGGAGTATATGTCAGAGTACATAACTTGGGTTAAAAGCAGATTCCACTTGGTGTAATCCAGCCTTCAATTCAGAAAAAAACATCTCCATATGGTAGGCCTGAGCTCATGTCAGATAATTTCACTTCATGAATAACCTTTCATAGTAACCATCCTAATAATGTTGTAGAAAAATGTTATTCCACAAAAATACTTTTTGTCTCAAATTGGGCTGACAGGATACAATTCCAGCAGAGAAATTATTTGTTTGGCCAGAGTAATCCCAGCTTGGAAAGATATTAAATAGAGTTGTTGTGTCTTGCTGAATGGCTGAGTCTTGGGAATTTGTACAAGGCCTGCATGAATTTATTTCTTTTAAACTTTGGTTCAATGCAGGCCATTTCATGGGGAGAGTGTGAAAGGATAAAGCCCGATTTCAGTGACAAAAATGTGTGTCAGAAATCCTTAAACTGAACCTATAACTCATGTTCTTATTCTACTAAGCATAACTGTAAAATTCCTTTTAATAACTATTCTACTGTAATTTAATATTATATGAATCCAAAGTGATGCTGCTTTTGATAAATGTTCATTATAAAACAGAGATAAAGATCTGTGCTACAACTATTTTGTTTTCGTAAAGTAGCCAAGAATTGTTTAGTTTACAATAAATATCTGTCTTTAGCTGTGTTTTGAAATACTAGTTTATAATATTTTAATCTGTTTTTTAGGTGAAATTTTTTTCTTAGTCTCATAATATCATGCCTCAAAGACAACCTGCCAGAAACATGGAACCTTATTTTAATCTTAATTTAGATCCTTTAAAATAGATACATAAGCTTTCATGCTTTCATTGAGAAAAAGCAGAAAATTAATCATGCTAGAACCATTCCTAGATTTAAATACAGAATATTGATCTACATTGTCTTACGTTACAATCAATCTTTAGCTAACCTTTTCTCACTATTTTCAAGGAACTCCCAAAAGAAATATTTTCTTTTATGTGGAGATATTAAATTATATGCCATATGCCATCTAAATTGCAAAGACATATAAAAGTCTGTAGACAATACACAGAGATATTCCTAGGCCTTTGATCCATGTACTTTCTTGTAAATCCACAGAATTGTAGTTTGGAGAAATTGAAAGGGTTTGGAAGCTATTATTCTCAATGATTTAGTGGAGGCAGAACCTTCTGGTGCAGTAGAAATTAAATGACAATTTGAAATAGAGATAAGGGAAGTTGTTTAATAATTCTACTTAATCTGATTAAAATCTACCAGAAAATAAGGTAGAGTGCAGGGTTTTCTGTATTAAAGAAACATACATTATTATTTAATTAAGAAAAGCCTATACAAAGGTAGATTGATGTTATTTTAGAATATTAGATTAGACATTAAAAAAGCAGATGTAAATCTTATTTTCATAATTTCATTCCTACCATTCTTTTTTGTTTTGTTGGTTTTATTCAGGGGTGGAAATGACATCTTTCAAAGACGTTTTTAAAAAGAAAATTTGAAATCCATATTTTATCACAGCCTTACAGAAGTTTTGTTCTTAAATTCTGTTGGTTCAGAATTGACAGCAAATCAGAAGAGAAAGTAGGGTACACTGTTTTTACACAATAAGGCATTTTTGTTTGCTATCTGTTTTGGAATTATGATTTCCAATATAAATTCACCATAGAAATATTGACTAGAGAGATGAAACAACCAGAAACTAAAAATAAAGTAAGACTCTTTGTGGCCCAAAATAAATGAAAAACAAAAAGAGAAATTATTTTATAGTTTAAAAATGAGAGTTGGTATTTTTAAAATTATTGTTATGAATATTAATATAAAAAGATATATAATTTTTACAGCTAAAGATTTTTTAGTCTGCAGAACTACAGAGTATGCTGTTCATACCCCATTTTATTTCTGTCTCTAATGGGAATCCTTGCCTCTTTTCCTCTCCAGACACTCTGTGCACTATGTCCAGCTCTCCTTGTTGGTGGGGGCATGGTAACCATGCAAAATGTAGCCCCATCATGGGGAAATGGGGAATTATATGGCTCAGAGCTCTAGCAAATTCATACTGATTTTATGCTCAGGCACAATTTTTTTTTTTTTTTTTTTTCTGAGGCAGTATTCTCTTAAGCTGGAAAAGAAACTCAGCATCCTGGTGGACAAAATGATGTAGTACCTTTCCAAATTTAAGTGATGAAAGGAGGTTTGTTTGTCCAGCTTAACAGCTCAGGTTGGTAGAATTTTATGGTTGCCATACTTTTCTTTCCTAGAGAACTAGGTGTAAAGCCAATTATTTCACATACAGGAAGACAGAAGCATCAGTTGATTTAAGTAAAACTATATAGAATAAGTCCTTTGTAATTTTTAACTCTGCATATGATTTTCTTTGCTATAACTACCAGCATGAAAAGTTGAAAAGTAGGACTATAATAAATCAAGAAAAGAGTATGTCTTACAGTGTTTGGATTGAATATAACATCTCCTGAGCATGCCGTTTCAAAAAAATCGACTTTTTGCAATAGTCTGTGGACTGTAAAATGATCAACTCTAGCATGTGGGCATCATGAATTTAGAATTATCTCATGGGAAATCAATAAAGTTCTTTATTTGTTTTGATGTTTGAACATAGCGTAGAAGACCAAAGACATATGTCAAGGATAAAAACTTAATCCAGCAGAAAGAAAAGTCTGCTGTAAATGTTCAATATGCTGTCCTAGCTTTGCTGCCACAAACTCCATTACAGCTGAAGGCAGGAAGCAATCTTCACTGCATTCCTGTAGTCTCTAATGACTCAGCTGAAGACAAGAACAGCATCTGAGTTTCAAAATCTGGTGACAAGCATAAAGGCAGTTTGGGGGATGAAGTTATTGCATCCTGGAAAGATAATAAAATTACTTTTCCCTCTTGTGATCTTAACAACAAAACACAGTGAATGGACTGAACTTCTGAACGGACTAATTCTTAAGGCACAGACTATCCCTGGTGAAAAATGGAACCTCTTTTCATGACGCAGATAGGCCTGGAGGAGGAATAATTATATGTCTTTATATGACTAATAGGTTTCTGATATTTACCTGCATTTGAATTTCAGAATTCATCCACAAGTATAAATTCAACCTCAGTGCCAGTAACTGCAGTAATACCAAATAGCTGATTCTGAGTTCCTGAACTGTGAAGGATCTCCAAATGAGATGATGTGCAAAAGTAGGTAAGTAAGTTTGTCAGGGAGAGCTGAAAAGCAGTTGGTGAAGTTATTTATATCTTATCTGAGTTTCAGGTGCAATTGGACAAAATAACAAAAAACCCACAAGGCACTTCAGAACTATTTCTTTTATTTTTAAACAAAGGTGAACGTGACCTGAAAAAAAAACAAAACTAAATTTGGGTTAAGAACAATGATCTTCAAATTTCGGGGTATGAAGAAGGATTTGTCATTTAATAGTCCAGTTCAAAAGCTGCATTTCTATGATTAATATTTTCAAAGCTTTAGCTCTCCTTTTAATTATGAAACTAAATCCTGTTTCAAACTGTTTTTTGCTTTGTATTAGTTTGGCTTATTGGCATTACTACCTATAAAGAGTGGAGAAAACATACATTTACATTCTCTGAGCTAGGTGAGATGTTCCCACTCCCATCTTCTTTGAAACTGGACATGATGATTGATACAGCTTGTGTCCTTTAAGTTTTGTCTATTTTGTGTCCTCAGAGACTCTCTTGTTGCATCTCTTAGTTTGCTTTTCTGTGTCTCTTGTTACCTAATTATCTACAGGAATTAAAGGTATGTAGATAAATCTTCAGCAGGGCATCTGCTACAGCTGCACTGGGACAGCAGACAGGGGAGGTTCCCACTCTGTCCTTCCTGGACCTCCCTTGTATTCTCTTCCGGGGCTGTCCACTTCATCCCTTCCCAGTTTTAGCTCTCTTTCTCGAAATAAATATTTTGTGATTATTCACAGCAACCAATGTATTGAATGAGTAAAATATGACTGAAATGCCTTTCAAGATCCCATTATTCAGTTTGACAACTGAATATGTACTACCAAATTAATTTAAAAATACTCTAACCAAAGTTATATATAAAAAAAAAAGTCTTACTATGGGACAAGAGAGGATAATACATTTCATTTTTTCTTCCATATGTATTGCTTATTCACTTTTTTTATACAACCTTTTTTCCATACCAGCACAAAGCACAGGATTCCTCCACAACTTCTGCATTCTTCCCTGTTTTCAGCTCTGCTGCACTGTAATCCCATTGGTTCCTGTTGCATCCAGAGTAGGTAAGAGAGAAAGTGTTTTCCTTGCCTTTTTCTAGCTACTTTTTATGCACTTGTCCTTTGCAGGTCATGCTAGCCCACTTAATGCCTTCAATGTTGCCCCTAAGTTCATGTATTTTGACCAGATGCACTGATTTCTAGATTTATTTTTCCTGCTGTCCCAAACCTTGTCTTGAAATGCAGGATCTGAAACTGGCAGCTGGAGCTGGCCTAATGTGGTGTCATAGAGAGATCACTTTGGAAGTGTCTCATACCGTGCATGACTTTTTCAGCATTGAGATCCTTATGATTCAAACTCTGTTTATGATCCTCTGACAGCTGTAAGAATGATGCAGGAGGAGAGAGAGGTCACTAAACAGGGAGCCAAGAATACACCAGTAAGAGCAATATCCTCTTTTGAGAGTGGGAGCACCGACAGGGTGTGATAAATGGACACAGGCTATGATGACAGTCCAGCGGGTATTTAAAAGCATTTTGCTGCCATCTAGTACTTTGCTCTAGTAGAAGCACTGCTCTTTGGAAAAACACTAGGAATAGAAAAGAATAACATACAAAACAAAAAGTCCCAACCCTAAGTATGTGGCATCTAGTATGAACTTCACACGTCAGAATGAAAGAACACACTCTGTGAGCCAATGCCTCCCTGTAGATACCTCTGTCCGTAGGAGAATTAAATCCATAATGCAGCAGTATTTCTGTGAATAGTAATATGGCTCTTGTAACTTGCTCTAATGCTGTAAGCATAAGGAACAAACTGATTTACTGCAGACTCCTTGATACGTGCTGTTCATAGTGCATGTATCTTCCTGGTCCATGCACTTTTCTCAAGTCACTGGTTTAGAGTGCTCTCTGACAGTCTGGACCTATCAAGCTCAGTTACACAATGTATCTGTGAAACGTGTCAGTCAAAACATTGTCTCTAACACAATCCAAGGACTTGTTGGATGATATTTTCCCTGTATTGCTCCTTCATTGGAAATATATGCAAAAAACCTCTCATTAACATACTGTGCATAGTGCTCTGGCTCATTCTACCAACTATGAAGAAACCCCCTCAATTTAATAATCTCCCTTCCTCACTTGGGTAGGCAAGAGATACCACTCTGAAAAACAACTTATTCTATTGAACTTCTATACCCAGAAATGCACATTCCCTTGTAAAGTACAAAGAATATCTGTTTCTATCCATGGCAAGTACTCATAAATAATACTTGCCTTCATGCTAATATGGCAACCATTTTTTGTTTTATCTCACCAAATTTCCTTCATGCTATTTAAGTACTATTCAGCAGACTAATGAATTATGTCCTATCATGATATAATCACCTGGGTTTCCTGAAATGGAAGGTTTATGTCAAAATTACCATCTCTCAAGTAGCACTGTTGAGATATCTTTGCCACTTAAGCATGGAGTTGACAAGCCTAAAAATCACTTTTGGGATCCTAAAAATCAATTTATGCATTTCACCCTCTAAATCTTGAGTAGAGAGTATTTTTATCCTTTCCTACATCTTTTTCCAAATAACAGAGGAAAAAAATCTCCATAGCTGAGGGACATGATGAGAAAATATAGGAGTGCTGTAAACTCTACAAATGTCTTCCTTAAAAATCAGTGTTTATGATACACATATATTTCTTTACCACAGCAGGTAGATATACATGTGGGAAGGACCCTAGTCTATTGCCCTTTCGAGAATAGGTAGCTCTCTCTATTGCTATATTGTAGCTACAGAGCCAAATAGTAATTTCTCCAGTCTGCCAAATAAAAGTCCTTCATCCTGACATTTTTTACGAATGCTCTCCTCTTAACCTTGGCCACCCATACACAGCCTCAAGATAGACTGAGATGTACATAAATGGATGAACATATACAAATATTAGTAAGAGATGGGGGTTTTGCCACTTTCTCTCATGAGGACTAAGTTGGAGTGTTTTGCAGCTATGAAGAGTGATATAAATTCAGGGATTAATACACAGTATAGCTATCATTAGAAGATACAAACACTTTTTATGCATTGAGATATTTTGATCTTCCAGATAACTTGCCTTCAGCACAGAAATACCAAATAAGGATGTTCAATTTAGTTTCACACTGTGATTCTTTTTCTGAAATCTCCTGCTTGGAAAAGGCTCTGTAACCTGTCTGCATCTATACACAACAGAATATAAAGGGACTGTTTAGTCTGCATGACCATGAGCCTTGGATTTATATTTTATGTATAATTTAAATCCTCCAAAGTGTTTTAATTGCCTTTATTTTTAGTTCTCATTTGGAAGTTTAAACATTTGCTGCAGGGTTTTAAACATCTGTTGTTTTTTATCACAACAAATGATGGATATTGGATGCTTGGTGTGGGAGTGTTATTGGATAAAAAGATATTTTAAAAATTGACTGGCCTACAGATTAGAACTAGGTTTGGAATTCAAATGGCTCCCTATATTTCACATAAGCTTTTAAAGAAAAGGAGCAGATTAGAGACACTGAAACAGTGCTATTCAATATTGGTTTTGACTTGACAGAAAATATTTATCAAATACCTCACTATTCAAAAATATGTTTTGGAAATTGTATATGAACACAAAATGTGATTTTGAAAGAAACAACAGGCTAGTGATTAAGCTGCTTTCTAGTTCCCTTCTTTTTCATGGTATCTTGCTGGTTGTTGTGTTTACTGGGTTTTGAAATTCACTTTTATCTAAATACAATATTACAAACTTATATAAGCTAAGCCTATGTGTGGTATATGATGACTCATTACGCTATGTCAGAACAATTTTTTTAGTACTTTTATGTTGCTTATTTTTCAGTTTAACTTAGAGAAGGACATTAAAGATAGATGGTGTTTTACATAGATTTAACTCTCTTATCATCATTAAATTTTTTCCCATTTGTTTTGTAAGTGAAAGAGTGTGGCACTGAACAGAAGTATGTGACTGTTGTATCTTCCATTACATGAGATTCTGTAGTGCCAGTTGCTAAAAGCCTGTGGGCTTCACTATGTGCAAAAGAATGTTGTTGGGTCTGACAGAGAGCACAGGGACAACTGTCGCCATGGACAGAACTCATTCTGTAACATAACTGCCCTTCTTGGACCCACAGGGAAAACCATAGGGTAAAAGCAGCTCCAACCGTGCAGAACAAGGAAGTATCAGCACATAATTTCCCAGGGCTGTGTTTGCACTTGGTCTGCCACTACAGAGAAAATGACAGCTTTTAAAAAGGAACAAAAGAGTAGGTCACTTTTGCATTGATTGCCTGACACATTCTGTGTTTCAGAGCACAGGTGGGAGGACAGTTGTATAATAAATGTGTTCCCCCTTTCACCTTAAGAGTTGCCCCATAACTGCTGCTCTTATTATGGTTTTGCTTGACTGAGACCACAGGAATTTTGTTGGATTCATTCAAGCCAAATTCTTGACAGTTCTGCTAGCTTGAAATTCTGGTGAGGTAAAAATTTGGCATTCTGCCATGAGGCAATGGACGAAAGTTGAAGGAATGGACATAAACATTAATATCCACCCAAATTTTCAGTGTTTTCTCTGCATGACTTTGTGAGTTTAGGATGTATTTAACTACATACTAATAATGTATGCAGAGTCTATTAATAAATTTTAAAAAGAGATTCCATTAAATCATCTGCAGGAAGTTGCTGTGGGTGATGAATTGAGTCAGATATAGCAAGAAATAATTTCATTAAATAAATGAGGATGTCCCAGAGAAACTTCTGGTGAATACAAGGAAGAAGAGCATACAGGTAGTCTTAAAATGTTATAACCCATTTAAAGCAAAGTAAAGCCAGATGTTGGTGAAATATCTGCTAATTTATGTGTAAAAATAGGAAATTTGTGTTTCAGTCTAAAAAATGTGGTGCATACTTGTACATTCTCAAAACAAAGCTGACAAGAAAACAGTTCTACCTTATCAGAAAGCATGTAACCTTTTCACTGGAATTAAACTCAGTGTGCCACTTTATTGGAGAAAATAGCAGGGAATTCTTTTAGTCTAATGCAAGACCAGTGATGGTCAGAAACATTAGGATGTGGCATTTACCCCGGTTTATTACATCTTTTCTGCACTGTTTTGGAAAAATCTCTTTAGTCTTTGGAGTCCATAATATTTTATTTTCCTAGTTCATCTCTTATATGGAAAATCTTTTGAAATCCCTAGGTATATAGGAGAGGTTCTGATTCTGAACTGGCTATTCAATAACATAAACCTCTCACCTTAATCTAAAGAGAAGACATCTATTTACCCAGCTACTCTGAAATAAGAGGTGGAAATAAACCAGAAGAGCTAGTATTAATGGTGGCACCAATAATGTGTAATGCTAAAAGCTACACATATTTATTATCAAAAATCACTTAACTATAGATATGTTTGTCACATGAACTATAAAGTGTAATAGATGCTAATCACAAATTGCACAGTAGGGTCTAGTTGCAACAATACATACTTTATGTTGCATTATTGGCAATACTGGGCTCCAGCCAGGTGTCTCGGGAGAAATCAGGAGCAAGTAAATCCATAACTTGGATAATCCATTGATAGTTAATAGAGAATTAACAGCATTTCATTGTGTAAGCATGCAGCATCTTAATATTTCAGGACTCAATCTTTAAATGACAGTTGCCAGCTTCTAGCTGTCTGCTTCTAATATTTGGGCACTAGTAAATTTAAAGTTGCTCCTCAGCTGCTTCTTAGCCATATAAACGACTACATTTCAAACTGTGAACATTCATACAGATTTTAAAAGTGAAATATTTTCCAAGCACAATAAATCTTAACTGAGTGAGACGCCCTTCAAATCAGTCCTTTACACTGTGCTCATTGGTGGGATTTGATCTTCTGTGTGTGCCTGAGTGGGTGAGCAGAAAGAGAATTTCCACTCTCAGAATACTTTTCTTGATACTCCTTGATTGTAGAAGGAGGAAAAAGAAAAGTGATGGAAACCTGTAAAAAAAATATTGTGCCCTATTCAGACAAGTGGTCTGGACAAAAAAGAGCTTTGGCTGATAACTCATTCATTTTGTGTGTTTACTGACCCCTCTCAGCCATGGAAGTGATCCTTTACCATCTGCCTCCTATATACTGAAGGAGAACAATGTATGTTTTGCAGGGAACCTGAGTGCCAGCTCCCAAGTACACCATTAATGATGTTGAAGTGTGCCAATGCTCTGATCTGAAACATTTTTTCCTATGAAATCTCTGGCCACACATGAGAATTTCACCTTGATGGCATGTTGAGACAGCAATTCCCATGTGTGGTGAATTCACGTTTCCTATAAGGACAGTGAAATAGTACCTGAGTGGTACTTAAAAATTTTACCCACAGGGAATACCAGTGTAAAGCACAAAGACAGGATTCAAAAAAGGAAATGGCTTTTCAAGGAATGGCTTTGTTCACAGGTAGATAGTTTTATCAAGGTTTTAACTGGATAAGAAGGACTACCAGCTCCCAAACACAAGTCCAGGGACAAAGTGTTTATGTTTTGCTTGTGGTTTTTTCCACATCACAGGTGCTTAGGATTGAACTATATAAGAAAAGGGTATGCATTTTCATATTTCTTTTGCAAAGACCATCAACAAATCAAAGCTCTTGCGAAGATAACAGTCTTATGAGATTCACACATAATTTTCAGAGCAAAATATCCCAGAAGTTCGGATTCTTCAGTCTAGAAAGAAATAATCAACCTTATATCAGTCATTCTTACCGGGAAAAACACCCCAACAGTAAACCAAATTATTATGAAAACATCTGTGTCACCTAACTTTATTTTTCAATATCTTTGTGTGAAATGGCACAGTTGTTTTTTCCTTAAGGAGGGAAAAATGAGCAGCTAACTATTAGAAAGAGAAGTTCACCTTAATGTGTCAAGAAAACCTTTTATCCAAGACCTGCAATAGCTTATATCCTTCCATTAGAAATCAAAACACCCAGCAAAAAGCTAAATAAACAACTAGAGTTAGGTGCAATGGCAATCAAACACAGAAACACAGCACATCAAAACATGATAGAGAATATTTGGAATTTTTAAATGATAATAAAAATTAATGAATGCTGTAAAAGTTAATGCCTGTATAAAAATAGTTGCAAAAGCACCTAAGCAACAAATCTCTTTATGATGCAAGTTAAAACTCATCTGACAGACACAAATAATTCATTTTTAAAATACCTTCAGAAATTTTTCTATGGCATTGTAAATCTGGGAAAATTGGAAATGCTTTGGTAGGTTCTTCTATTACTTGGAAAGATGACTTGAAAGGCATGTCATCCTGTTCAAAATAAACAAGGCATAATTTTGTCATATGCTACAAAGTATAATATTGTAATTAATATGCTGCATATGAAATGTCAAGTACATAAGTAATGTTGGATTTCTCCCTTCATCAATGACTTTTTGAAAGGAATGTATTTATCTTTTATACAGATAAGGATAGGGTGATTATTTAGCACAGATGTGATTCTGCACAATGATCATTTAAAGTTTGCGTTGTTTGGCTTATAATTTACTGGGTACAGTTGTCAAGACCTCACAGGTCTGGGAATCTAGGAATAGCAAAACTTTAATTTTCAGTGTTAACAGAAATTTGAAAAGAGTTTTGGGAGACCCTGGTTTCCAGTAATATCTCTAGTTCCACATTCAGACCAAGCCAACTTAAACTTGCAATAGGTTTAAAAGAAGCATTTGTCATTATCCCTTGGCTGAATGGTCCTCCTTGCTTAGATACTTCTGTACTGACAATTGTTTTTAGAAGTTTAGGGTTTTGACTGAGTTTACCTGATTCAATTTAAAAGTAAGCATACTATATTTATATTCGATATAATATATATATCTTAGTTATATATATATATATATATATATATATATAAAATATGTGTATATATATATATATAATATGTATATAGAAGTTCTTCATCCTTTTATAATTCCATTTTGCAGAAATGCTAAAACTAAGGTAAACAAGAATACAGCATGTCTTCCTAAAAATGAGCTTTTACTTACACACTACAAAGAAGAATATACACGAAGAATTATAATCAGATTATCTTCTTTTCCCTTTTATTTTGTCAATATGACATTTTTCAGAGAGACATAAGAGGAGCTAGAAATATGTAAAGATTCAGGTAGTGCTTGGAGAAGACCAGTATAGAATATAACACATTTTTGGGATTATATGTCTGTTGGAAAATCCTTGGATGAGTAAGTGTTTTTGTTTGAATCTAGAGAAAATAAAATTTCTCTGGCATTTTTAAAAGTTCAAACCAACCAATCAACCAACTAACCTATCAACCAAAAATCCATATTTCCTTTTTCTTTTTTTTTTAAATTTGAGCAATTTATAACTGTACACTTTATTGTGTATCTGTTTATAGAAAAGGCTGAAGATACAGTCTTCACCATTTTTCACCCTATTTGAATGATCATACTTCCCCCTTTATATTTCTAACTTTTAGGTTTTACCTAAAAGTAAGGATTAAATCCAGAAAGATTTTATCAGATTGTTTCCACACTTGGACATGTCACACTCCAGGTGACAAATTTTATATGACTGCATGCTATTGGTATTACTAGATAAGTCTTGTTCTGTGTAAAATATTTGATATAGATCATTATATGTTTCATTTTTTTCTATTGCAGAGAGTCTAAGAGTCTCACGCCTCTTGTAATGTAAAAATCTATGCACTTCATATCCTCATTTGAATTTCTTACAGGAGAGTGTATTTTGCTCATACTTTTTATAGTATTGTCATAACAGATAAAATTTCTCTTTTATATTTGGACAATAGAACATGGAAAAGCAAATTGCGAAGATTTTTCTGATTTGTGCAGAAGTATGTAAGTTCTCACACTTTTGATAAATGCTCTCACATTGCTTGACTATTGTTTTCTTTCTCTTTCTTTCTTTCTTTCTTTCTTTCGCTTTCTTTCTTTCGCTTTCTTTCTTTCTTTCTTTCTTTCTTTCTTTCTTTCTTTCTTTCTTTCTTTCTTTCTTTCTTTCTTTCGTGTGTTCTTGTTTTCTATCTGCTTTTTCCAAACTCACAGTAGAAATGGGTTCAGTGTACTTTTTATAGTCAACATAGGTCCAGGAGAAAAAGATTTTCTATGTGTTTTTAGATAGTTATATTATTTCATATTCTTTTTCCAGGAATCATTCTTCCAAGTCAGTGGTTTCTGTCTTCTGATATACTTGAAAATTTTTTCTTCATATACTTTTTTTTTTCTCTCTACATTAAATTGTGTTAGAAACCAATTCCTTCATTTATCTCCACCCTACAAATATCTGTTTTAATTTATTTTCAACTTGCTCATTTCTTTTATATTGATTTTAGTATTTCTTTTTCAATAAAAACTTTCCCTTTGTGTTAAAAGTAATTGCTATAGCTTTAAATGTCCCTTTAAATTACTTCATACTAACAATGCATATGAAACCCTTATAACTGTTGTTTTGACCCTTAAGAGAAAAAGGGGACAGGAGACATAAAGCAAAACTCTATCCTTCATTTTTTTCAAGAACACCAAGGCAAGAGATTCTAAATAATAACTGTATTTAGTGAAAAAGCAAACTTTAATAATGTTCATAGCTTGTTAATTCAGCAATATCAAATATTTGAAACCATCAGTCCTCCTTTTAAAAGGACATTTTGCAAGCAATCTAAATTTAAGTAGTATAAGAAAACAAGTGAAGCATTTTTGTTCCTGCGCGAATTACCTCAGGAGTATGACAGGATGACTACATCTTTCAGCAGTCTACATTTCCACCCCACTCTCTGGGGTAAGATGTAAAACTTCCTTCTCCTTGGAATAAACAAAGTGAATTCCATAGAGATGTCAACTTTCTTGTTTTTCGACTTTTGCTATGAAAAACAGTTATGGCCATTGTGTTGATAATGTGGCAATACAAATTTTCTCTTCATAGATTCTGTCAGGTGAAATGCCTAAATTTTACTTTTTGAGAGACACGAAGGTCTGGAGCTCCATTTTTTTTTTTTTTTTTGGCAAAGTGTTCTTTCACACAAAAGCTGTGCCCTGTATGGCTTGTGATAGCACAGAGAGGAGGAAGAGCCTCTTCATGAGCACATATGCACATACGGGTGAGACACTCTTTCCTGCATAGTCTGAGCATCCAGTGATATTCCCAAGCAAAGGTCTTTGCTAATTGATTTGCATCCATAATTGCTAGATGGAAATATGATAGAAAAATAAACAGCCAGTAAAGAAACAACAGTGTAATGGGTCACAAAATAGAATCATGTCTCTTTCTCTTAAAATGTTTCAAAAAGCCACTACAGAAAATTAATCTTGGTCATTTTTCTATGAGTAATTTGCTCTGCATGTAACTGTGATGGAAAATCTCTGGGTAAGATTGGCTTTTCAAGGGATTTCTTGGTAAGACCACAAAAATAAACCAAGCTCAGTAATCTGAGTGGACATCTTCACGGTGGGCATGGCCAGAACAACACTCTCAGAGCTCAGCTCAAGCATGAACCGATAAATATTTGGGGTTTTTTTCAATATTTCCATAACAAAAATGAGCTTAATATATTACTAGGCTAAGCACATACTACTATAAAGCGGAAAAAAGAGACTGCTAATTTTATTTTTATTGAATAGATTTTTTTTCACAACCCTCTTATTTGTAAGATCATTATGGTAGAGAAAGTAATGTATCTTATTTTTTAAATGAAAAAAAGCATTTTCTTTAACACTGGATATGAATTTCTAATGGAAAATAATTTTTTTCTGCTCTCACTATGACATATTTATGTAAAGAATTAATTTAACCAGAAAGAAAATCTTTTTTAGAAATAAATTAAGTAGAGAAAATAAAATCTAATTAACTAAATTACTGCAACAACTAAATGAATAATTTTCCTTGACTTCCTGGCTCTTGAGAGTCTTGCTACAATGTCCTATTAATGTTCTCAATTATTAATATCATTAGCTAAAAAGCAGTGACTTTTTAAACAGGTTTATTACCCTACACATTTTTGTAGCCAGCTATAAACTATTCTGGATATATACTAAATAATAAAAAAATCACAATTATTCTAGCTGTAGTGAGTTCTTTTTGCTCTGCTCCATTTAACAGGATAGAGTATCTCAATGATAATATATATTTAGCTGTACTGCAACATGGAAAAATCCCAAAGTAAATAGCTACACTAATATATTCCAAGGCAGAAAACTTTGAACTCAGACAACTCAAATTTAACATTCTAGGTGATGAAGATTGAGTGTCAAATTTAAAAAGCCATGTTTTTATCACTCTGATATGTGTGTTTACTAAATAATTCCAGCTTGCAAATTCCACTTCAGATCTACATGACATTCACTGTTGGATGAGTGCAAAGGAGGCGACAAAGATGCTCAGAGGGCTGGAGCACCTTTCCTCTGGAGACAGGCTGAGGGAGCTGGGGTTGTGCAGCTGGGCTCTGGGGAGGACCTTCCAGTACTTAGAGGGGGCTATAAAAGCACTGGAAAGGAACTTTTTACAAGGTCATGTAGTAAAGGGACAAGAGGGAATGATTTATGCTGAAAATGAGTAGGTTTAATTTAGATATTTTGAAGAAATTCTTGACTGTGAGGGTGGTAAGGCACTGGAACAAGCTGCTCAGAGAAGCTCTGGGTGCCTCAACCCTGGAAATGTTCAGTGCCAGATTGGATGGGGCTCTGAGCAACCTGGTCTAGGGGAAAGTGTCCCTGTGGCAGGGAGTTTGAGACTAGATGGTATTTAAGGTCCCAAAGCGTTATATGATCCTACAATATGATTAGTAAATGTAATTTACTCATATATATATAATCTATATGTAATTTAAGCCTCTGGACAGTAGGATGCTTTTTCTCTCAACAACAGGCATTTGGAACTGTAAAACTATAGTTTCAGATAATGCTGAGAGTTTCTGTTTGAATTTAAGTGTTTTATCTTCTGAAACGTTTTCTTACATATAATAGGTCAGAATTATCAGCAACTTCCACTGTCACCCAAAGAGAAATCTGTTCTTACAGTATTTATCTGATATGAAGGTGGTCTCCAGGCATCACTGCACTTCATCCCCTTCTACTCTTTTTTTTTTTTTTTTTTTTTTTTTTCTGTAATGGTCTGTTTCTTGGTGTGAGACCTTTTGGGACACTGAGAACAGAAGAAAGTAGCCACAGCATCAATACAGCACAACTGTCTCTGTGAGAGCCTTGTGCAAGGTCAAGAACTAATTTCTGAGCTGGTTCCTGGTCCGACATTCATAGAGAAGAAAATATTACTCTTTGACCAAAATAATCTCTTCAGTAGAAAATAGGGAAGAAATAAGCTCACAGTCTCTCATCTGCTCCTCTGTTAAAGCAACAGGGAGTACAACAATTCTAGGACCAACTTTGAAATGCATATTAGAATGGGCTCAGCAAAAATCTTCATTTTAATGGAACATGTGTTTTGTATGCAATGAGACAGCTGGTCCAAACAGACATATCTTGGCAGAATCTATTTCTATGGCAGCGAGACACAAAATCAATGTGAATGGGAGCTCATTTTAAAATGACTCATTAACTTAAAAGTTTCACTTCTATCTAAAGATATTTAATGTGTTCTTGTTGCAAGATTGGTTGTTGAAATTTATATTTGTGAATTATTTTAATTATTTAATGTAATAGCAATGATGAAAGAGGAATGGACACTAATAGCACTTTTATTCAGAAAAGACTCTGTTATACCTAAGCAGTTCCATTGACTTTATACTTCACTCTTAAAAAGAGCAGGTGTATTGAAGCTGATGTTTGCAAATGCCTAAAAGGAAATAAATATGTCAAAGAAATTGCATCCTCCTTCCTAGTTTGGTTAAATATATAGGCTGTGTCTCACAGTCATCTACAATACTGTACTTGAGTTAAATTCATTTGGGGGAAGTAAAATGAATTAATATTCTTGGGAAAGGAGAATTGCTAAGAAATCAGATGTTCTGAGATATTATTCCATAAAGTAAGAAACACAGAAGCTAGCCAATTTTGCAGACATTCATTTTTAGAGCTATATTCCTGCTTTCGGTCTTAAAGAGTGTGTTCATTAACAAGCTGAAATGTGTGTATTTTTACTTGGGATTGGTTCAAGCTCAAAGCAGTGGGGCTCACTGCAAAGTGTTAAGTATTATAGACAGACAATTATAACATTAATTTCAATTAAAGAAACTCTGTTTGCAAGGTAAACAAGCATCTTTCAGATTTTCAGGAAGAAGTAAGATATTTATCTGACATAGTTTCCTTTTTCCAACTGTTTACTCCAGTAGGTAACCCTTCTTGCTTTTATCTGTCTGACTGGATCTGACATTTGTTTCTGTGTCACAGAGAACAGAAAAACTATGATTTACATTACAAGGCTGAATTGCAGAGTGTTGTGATTTTACGTAGTATTTTCATTTCCTTAAAAATTACTCCAAGCCATTCATAAATTCTTTTTCTTTTATGTATGTGTCTCTTTTATTTCTTTTTAATTTGCCTTTCGTTTGTATTCTTCCTGAAGGAATGAAAAATTAGGTTAAAATTTAAAGTTTCCCTGATTTGAAGGAAAAGAACATTTATTAAAGATTTTATTTTCCATCAGGAAATTATTCTAGTAGGATGTTCTCTCTCTCTCTCTCTCTCTCTCTCTCTCTGTCTGTCTCTCTATCTGGACATTTATCTAAGATCTGTCTTACAAGATCACACCAGCAGAAAAAGAGGGAAAATTGACACTACTTAACCTCCTAGGAGATGTATGCAGAACACAAGGTGGAGGCTGGATCAAGCAAATAACAGCTTTTTTTTTTCAGTCTAAAAACTAATTGGAATGCAAAACTTTATGTCTGTATAGGCTTGAGGTATCTTCAAGGTCAACCACTTTCCACTGTTACTTATACACTGGCCCTGTTTCATAGTTTGGAGTCATCTGTCAGTGTGAAAAGCAGAGGGTCATTGACCCATCAGTTGAGCATTTGGTATTCTTCAGGCTGTGATGAATGATTGTCCATTTAACTGCTGCTCTGTGTTCACTTTCAACTGCATCACTGTTCTGGAGATCTTTCTAGTATGCAGGAAGCAATAGTGAATTTTTAGTGTTTAAAAATGGGCTGGAAAAATAGAGCAAATTTTCCTACAGTCATTTTTAATTCCGCTTTAATACTCAAATCAGAAAGTCTTCAGAAAAGGCAAACACTCCTATTTTTGGACTAGTAAGAATAAAAGTATGATAAAAGAATGTAGCATAACATTATTTATGCTACATTTACTGACTGCCCAGCATAATTTACTGTAGAGAGCTTTGAGCTAGCTGACACAACTAGCACCTAGTAAATTAGCTAGTGGCACTACACTGCAGTATGCAGTTTTGCATGCCAAGTAGCAAAAACATTAGATTTAAAATTGCATTTTGGTCTTTTCAGTGTGTTAGAATACATTTCAAACATGACAGAGAAAAAATGCTTCCCTTTTGGATGAACACCCAAACATGTGAACTTTTGTCTGAGAGGGCAACTGCTGGGACAAACAGGGCAGACAGCTATGACAGTATTGATTCAGCTTCTCCTTGCCTGCTGCGTCTCCTTCAGGACACAGAGTGGCACAGGCACTGGCCTAAAATAACTGTCAGGTGAAGTATGAAAAAACTCCTTCAAGGTGTCAACACAACAGAAGATAAATACAGTGCAAAGAATTGACAGCAGAAGGTACTGCATGACACAGTGTTCAGCATTTCATATTCAGCCCTATCTCCTTCCAATTCTGATATAACTTCTCCTTTTTTTCTTTACAACACCCTGCCACTCTAACATCAGTGTAAACCATTCAGTTGGTCTTTCCACCCTGCTTCCTCCAAGACATACAATAGCAAACTAGTCTGTAAGCTCCTGGCAATATCCAATCTGGGAATCCACCCTTCAGACTCAAGCCATGCTGTTTCTGCTTGGAATTTTCCTGTATTCCCATACTTCACTCCAGCCTTCCAATTTTTTGTAGAGTGATGATTGATGGGTTACGTGAGGCCTGATTTTTATGTCAATGGCTGTTTTCTACTGAAGGTCTCTTCGATTTGCCTTATCCTCTGCCATCCTGTCCAGGTGGAATTATTTCACACTGCTCTCAATCTCTACGTCCAACGCATGAATGTGACTCAAAGACGTCCCAGATCTTCAACTTTCTCCTGAAACAGGAAAAAAGCTCAATATGCTTCTACCATTTCATCTGTTTATTAAATAATACCAACTTGGTTAACTATTGCAATAAGTTAACATCAAGATACTTCATGTGGGTATATATTGGTAAGTTCTTTGGGACTTGCATTTTGAAAACTTTTTCTCCATTTTTTTCCTGTTAGTCCAGTGACATTGCTAGTGAACTGACTGCAAAGTTTCCAGAGAGGAATAGAAAATCTTTCTGACAAAAACAGCAGAAGATCTGATGATTACTAATAGAGAAGTAAGTTTTCAATTCCTTTCAAGTTCTTACAGGAAAAAAAAAAAACAAAACAGACCCCCAAACCAAACCCAGCTACCCCAACATTGGCAGCTAATGGCACTTTTTCAATTTTATTTTATTCAGTCATCCATTGTATATGGGTTCAGAAAGGCGGATTCAACTGCTTGCCAAGAGCACTTTTCAGAAACCTCAGGAAGACCAGAGGCTTTCATGAAACCTGACCAACAGCAGTTGCAGAAAGCTTAGAGTTTGACCAGAAGTGTGATGCACCTTAATAAAAAAAAAAAATTAGAAAGACTTCAAAAGGCTATAGTGATTTTAATTTATACTGGAGTCTTGTAAACAACTTTGATTAAAATGTGGCAGTTCAATGAATCTGTGAATATGATGCCAGTAGAGTGTGAAGAGTCTTCATTATGAATGTAGTGAAAATTACAAATTTCATGATATTCAGGAAATTAAGATGGTTGTAGGACAAGATTCTGGAAACAAAAAAAACCCCAAAAACAACACAGCTCAATAAAGTCTGCTATTAGTCACATATCCCACTGGATAGAATACTGAAATAAATGAAAAAAACCCCAACCCTGTTTTAATTCATAAGTTGGAAAAGTCACTGAAAATTTTGTGTGTATAACTGCATACAATTTTAAAACTCACTGATAAGGTTCAAGCTGACTTAAGCACAATTAAACATGTTTGAAGAAGTCTTTTTGAAATTAAGTCAGTGGAAGAAATTGCATCCTTCTCCAAGGATTACTTACGTAGAAGACAAAACCCATTAGGGTGATTAGAGACAGTATAAAACTCTATTAGAGATGCAAGATTTTAACCAAAATTGGTATCAGAAGGATTTTCACAAACATTGAAAATCTATCATATTGTTTTTTTAATTGAAAAAGAATTATTGTAGAATAAAGAAAGCCTATCTATTTATATATTGATTACTAGTAATGATTTTCATATTCATGGGACTGATTAACAATCTGGATAGATTGTGTTAATTAAGGTAATTGATATTTGCTCCCAAAACGAAGGACCTTGGGAATACTCAGAATTCATTTCACCAAGATGAAAATGTATTGTTTAGGGAGTATAATTTATTCTGATTCATGATCTGGCTGGTGGAAATGTTCTGTTTGGCTTTCACTCAGCAAAATGATAAAAAGTAAGGTGTAGTTCTAGTCTTCCACAAAATAAGGTTATCTTATATCAGTGCAATATAATGAAACCTGTATAGCTAAACTATATCTGGATTTCAAATCAGAGTATTTGGTTTAGAATATTTTGATGTTATTGATCCTGAATGCTTGACATCCTGAAATGAAATTCAGTCTTGCTGTGGTGAGGACAGTTTTCTATAACAATTGTCATTGTTTTCTTTAAAAAACTCAAAACCCCAAAACTAACATTCATAAAAAATTCTGCATACTTTAAGCAACTATTCTGGAGATTTACTTCCTTTAGAACCAGGACATTTTTTGAGGAAAAACAAAAGGGCAACACCAAACTCCATACTTCCTTCTTGAGTCTGCCAGTGTCCTCAGCTGAAAGCTGCCATGACATGGTTTCAACAAACCTTACTGAAAGAGCTGGAGAGAAGCACTCAGTATGTGTTGGCCAAAATTCTCATCTTCTTAATGTGTCTGTATGCGAGTGTTCGGAGCTGCAACCGGCTAGCTCGGTCCCCGAACTCACATTTACTGGTAACAGCTTTAGTACCTTTTCGATGTGTGGGTCCTGGCCTCAGGCAGAAATGTGGCTTTGGTGTGGAATAAGAAAGATGGACTCTCACATAGGGTCTGACTAGGTTTTATTGCACCTAGGAAGGCCACATGCAAGAGTGGCTCCCTGGCCTTGGGTTTCAGCCTAAATGCAGGAGGTGTGAAAAAGGGCAGGGGATAATCTAAAACCAATACCAGGTAGGGTGGGAGTGACCAGAATAAGAAGACAATACACAGAACAGTCTATACATAATACAGGGCAGACAAGTCATGGGCTCTGCCAATCACCCCAGCCCCCCACCAGAGACTGGGCAGGGTGGCAGGGAGATGGACAGGACTCACAACTAGGGAAAAAAAAAGAGGGGTTTTTACAAGGGGAAGGTAGGACAAACCATTTTACAGAAATTTGTAAACTTAAATTTCACACCGCAACATCTGTAGAAAAAAAAGTTTTGGAGCAGTGTCATACAATTTGAAACTAATTAAATAAAAGATGAATTGTGGGTTTGGATTCTTATCTGAATGTACTAGAGCTGTAGTCCAAACGGTATTCTGTTTACTATGTAAAACTTATATTATGATTAATTTTCTGCTAATGGTTTTAGTTCAAGTACTCTCAACTGAAAGATATCACAGATCAAAAATAGAAGTCTCATATATTTAGAAGAAAAACTGTAAGCGAATAAAATGCATGCAGAAGATTTTATGTATCCATCTCATTTTATCTCAGATTGCAGTATCAGGAATTAATTTATCTATTCAGATAAATGCTCACATTCCTTGAGAATGTAAATTGCTGTTTATTGACTTTGTGATGGGAATTTCAACACCACACAGTAGACTCACAGTGTCTAAACCAAAAGGATAGCTGCAATGCAGGATTAGTAACACAAAGAAATGGAAAGAGATATGTACTTTTCTAAAGTTCATCAGTTTCCTTTAATTTCAAAAACCATACTGCTGGTTTAGTTATAACATCTACTTACTCAATACAATCCTTTCTGAACTGTGGAGCTAAGCTTCAGTGATGTTGTGCCCTTTGTGTCACCTGCAGTATTTCAGGAGGGGAAAGTATGATTTTTAGCACAGTATTTTGGATGCTTGTAACTGCAGCTGAGATGTACTGATGCCATAGAGGCCCCATGGGACCCAAACCAAGACTGAATGGCTTGGAAACTGTAAAGAGAATTTCTGTAGGGAAACTCTGCTACAGATTTGAAGGACTTGCTAGATAGATTTGGAAATTTATTGAAGTGTTATCTCCAAAGGGGCCAAAGTATACCACATATCTTTCTCGAAGGATTAATGTGGGTTTTTTTCATTAAGTTCATGGCGTACAGAACAGAATAGGGATCTGGTGCTTTTGGGCTGCTGTCAGGTTGCTCTAAGGCAACTAGGTAAGAATATTATACAAACAAACATAAAGACAGCCTTTTAGAAGCCTTAATTTTCCTCTGAAGATGTAGCAGTTCAGATTGTTCAAGGTGAATGCTACTTTAAATAAAGTTTTCTTTAACTTTTTGGAGCTTGGCATATGGCATTGAAATAACCCATGGAGAATGAACCAACTGACACTTAAGGAGAAGGTGGAGAAAATTAAATTAAGATGATCAGATAACAGTCTTTAGGTGGATGAAAAGTGAATGCTTATTTTTTCTAAGGTATCTTAATCACACCAAGGAAAAGGAAGTTCATCCAAAGTGTAGAACTAATTATCTGATGCTAGTGACTAAAACACAACTACGGTTCATGTGAGAAGACTGTAGCACGTCTCGCACTGAGGGTCTTTGAGAAGCAGCTAAAAAAGTGCTTCTCAATATCTCTATGCTTGTCAGAATGATTGATTTGGTTTGCCTTGCAGTGATTTGATGGCAAGAAAGTCTTCAGTTTTTCTTGTTCAGATCTTATTTTTTATTTTGGGACTTCTGATTTCATGATTTTGAGTTCTGTAACAATGAGTTAACACGGGTTATTACAGGCTTCTACACATAAATTCTGTAGCTAACAGATTGCTGTTAGCATCCTGAATCAAAATTTTAAAAATCAATATTGTTTTTCCAGCTGGGAATTCACTTCAGAAAATTCACAAAGGAGCATGCAAGAATGAAAGGGAGTAATCAGTACCATGATTCTATAGACCAGTTGGCTCGTCACACAGATTATTGCATGCAAAAGACATCTGTTTTATACCCACTTTAATTTGATTTGATACCCTGGAGTAAAGAAGCTCAAGTATATAAATGGATTAGAAAATACATTCTTTCACTTTAATCTTTCAATGTAATGACCAAAATGTCTGATAAGAACCATTGATTGAATGCCAGCTGTGATAAAATACCACAAATGCAGTTGTGTAGGGCAGTAATGCTAAAACTGCTTTGTGACAGTTCTGATTTATTGAATCCGGCAACGAAGCCTCATGAGGAGCATACAAAGTACAAATCCCAGCTAAGATGACTCAATTTCAAGTCAAAGAAAACAAGAAATAAAAAAATGGACCCATATCTTATTCCTGGCTGTGAGGCTGTGGAATTGCTCTGTTTTTTATTTCTTCTACAAAAGTTGCAAAGGCACATCTCTTCTTCTTAGCATTGTAATATATTTTTTGGTTATCATTTTTCATTCCAGTTAAAAAACCCAGAGAACAGCATTTACAACTCTGAAAGGAGAATGAGTGGAAAGAGACTTCTCCTTGGAGCACCAGCTTCCTGAAGGTTCTTTGTCTTGCTACTCAGATTTATTGGACAGAAGAAAACTGTCTAGCATCTATACCTTCCCTAAACAACAAATTTATGTGGAAAAATAAAAAAAGCCCAAAAACCAAGATGTGTTTCTGAAACACCACAGTCCCAAAAGGAGACATTTACATTAAAATTGTGTTCAGAATAGTACCAGACATCAGGTATTTTGTTATCATTGTCGTGGAATGGAGTGATAATTGTGGAGAAATAATGCAAAACATAACATTGTGTGCTGGCAGCTATCATGGTGAAAAAATGCTCCAGAAATGCACAAAGGCTTCCATAAACATTATGAGTTTATTTAATTGACTATGACTGTATTTTCCAATAAGATTTTGGTTTTGGTTGCTGGTTTATTTTTGCTTGTTTGTTTCTGGGGAGATGTTTGTTTTTTGATTGTGTTTTTGGGTTTTTTTTTGGTTCACAAAATATGACATGAAAAATAGTTTTCTCTAATCACAGACAGCATTATAGCTAATAAAAGTGAGAAAGAAACACTCCCCCCCCCCGCAATACTAGAAACAAAATCTCTGATATAGGAATAAAAATGTGAGATTATTTAAGACTATTTCAGTAGGTTAGATATTTTTGAATTATTTGGACTCTCTAAGTCTCTTGGAGGAGAATTGGTTGAACGAGTCTTCAGACATGTGCCTGGTGGTTATTGTTAAGAACAGACAGAGCACAGGAAGACTGGGAAAAGGTGTGAACAACCAGAAAGGGAAATAAAATACTTAGAATAAACACAGTTTGTCAGATGTTTATGCTTCAGAATACCTTGTGACAATTTGTAGAGCCACTAATGGGAAATACATTTCCATGTATTGAAATAAGAGATTTAATTCGTGCAGTGTTTTGCTAATTTTATAATCCTACAACCATCCTTACAAAATCAATGTTTTGTAACATAGATCACTATGATGTGAGCATTAAGTAGTAATTGGTAAAATACAAATATTTTAGAGCATGAGAACAGACTATCTGAAAATGCAAATAAAACCCTCATCTCGCACAAATTGGAACTATTGTGGAGCATGTGAATAGTATGAGATATCTCAATACAGTCTGAGTCTATCATAGGAGCCTGAGATTTTTTAGAAAATTAGACAAAGCTTACTTTCAGTCTAGAATCTTTTAGTTTCTATAGTTTCCTTCCTTCCTTCCTTCCTTCCTTCCTTCCTTCCTTCCTTCCTTCCTTCCTTCCTTCCTTCCTTCCTTCCTTCCTTCCTTCCTTCCTAACTTCCTAACTTCCTAACTTCCTAACTTCCTAACTTCCATTACAATCTTTGAGTTCTTGTTTTTATCCCTGTACATATCCAGAATATCTTTACAATATAAATTGCTTCACAACTGATTTTTCACTCAGCTCTAGTCTCAGTGGATTTCATTTATACATATCAAATCTAAATCCAGCTGTTACCCTTGGAAGGCTAATCAGGGTCATAAAAATGCTGTTGATCACACATGAGTCATATGAACAGTTGTCTTTTACTACTCTTCCAAGAAATCTTTGAGAACATGATTTAAAAACCCCTTTTTATTAACTGAGGTAAATAATTTGGCCTGGAATTTCTTCAGTTCTCTATCTGCTGTTTTCTTCAATTACTAGCTCCAAAATAGGTATTTTTACACCAGTAAGACTTCATTATATTTAATGTGATGCTCTGATGAGGATATAGCTCCTCCTTAAACTGTGAAGTAATGAGGGCTGAGCAATACAGTTTGTTTGGGTTTTTTTTAAAAATCTGTTTATATTTATATTTGCCAGAAAAACGCTGTCAACAGGAGCACTAGAACACTAAGTCCTTTAATTTTATTTATATCAAGCCGTCTAAAATATTGCTCATTGTTAGTTCTTGTTTTCATTTAGGTGTTTGAACTGACTGAATAATTGACAAGAAATATGACACTGACATTTCTGCAGCTCTGTCATTTTATACCAAGATTTACACTTCCTAATTTTTCTAATTATGGTTCATATACTCACCTTATTAAAAACTTGCTTCACTTCGTCTTCCCTCAAAAAAAGTGTGCCGCTTTTAGATTCTTTTCTTCCTTTTTTTTTTCTTTTTTTTTTTTTTTTTTTTTTTTCTTTTTTTTTTTTTTTTTTGCTAGGGGAAGGTCACTTGGAAAAATTATGGGATGTAGGATGGAAGCACATAACGTGGTACCTCTGCATCAGCTGCTAAGTCTGTGTTTGTAAGAAACTCAGCAGAACATGGAAAGCACTACTGTTCACCATTCACTGTGGAGAGAAAAACTACCTCTTTCAGCTGGCACAGAGGGCCCAGAACAAAAAAAAAGAATGGTTTCTTTTGAAGCCTCAGCAAGTGCCTTTCACCTGCACTGAGCCAAGCTTCACCTAGAGAAGTTAAATTAAAATACTGCCTGGAAAATAGCTGTCAGAATGCAGGAATGAATCAGAACCCTGAGAAATCTTGCCAGGGCTGTTGTTTCTCTTCTGGCAGCTTTCACTCTCCAGCTCTGCCTTTCCTAGCTCCCACCTAAAGGCACAAGAAATGTCTCTACCTTCACCACCCCTTCAGGTGCAGTAATACTGTGGGTACTGTCAAACAAAGACACACTTGAATTCTGCCATGGGGACATAAATGAAGAAGAATGGACTGGACCAAGAGTCATATAAAATGTTAAAGAATGCTTTTATAATGAAAATTTAAAACAAAATATATAACTATTTTTTCAACAGTGGAGAAAGAGACCCTTCAAAATTATCCCAGAAGCTAAAATAACATGATTTTACTGGATTTTTTCCAAATATAACTTAATGCTACTCTGTGAAATAAGACACAGAGTTTTTTATGCTTGTTTTATTACAGAAAAAATTCCAAATTCTACTCAGAATGGAAGAGATTGACATTGAAAGCTTCTCCCAGTCTGCTTCCATTAGTCACATAGCCACAAAGCCATTTCAGTGGCTTCAAACTAGAGCTCAGTGTAAGAACTTGAGACTATTATCTAAGAAAAAAAATTTCTAAATAATTTAAAACAACTTTCAGCAAAATAAAATCTTTTCTTCAGAGATGCCATAAACTAAAATATTTTCCCATAGAAATGTTGTTTTGTGGTTTGAGAATTCTGTTCATATAAAAGTGGTAATTGTACTTCTTTACTTCCACAAATAAAGATTTATTTAGAATTTACTCAGATTCAGGCTTTTTTTTAGAGAGTTTGGATCAGTTATTTCCTTGCTTTTCCTGCCTGTAGCTTTTTCTGCCCTATATGGTATCTCAGTAGGTGTGGACATTAGGAAGCTCTATCAACTTCTAACAAGAATGTCAGCTAACCTTGACCCATGGTACATGAGGTCTTTGCTGCAATGTCCCCCTGACTGGGGAGGGTCAATAACTACTCAGCACAAGGGAGTGACAGCCATGGGCACAGGGGTGCCGATGGTGTTCCCTTCAGTCCTCTGGTGAGGGAAAGAGGTGTATGAAGGAAGGCAGTGATACTGAAGATCATCAATTGCTCTGTTGTGGAGCAAGTGTTGGCAATAGAATTTTGGTTTTCTTAACCATGGGAGCTTGCTTGAGCATATATATAAATATCTGAAGACAGGGTGCAAAAAGAGGAAACCAGTGGTGCCCAATGATGGGACCAGAGACAATGGGAAGTAAAGGAAAAGCAGGAAGTTGCCTCTGAATACACAGAAACACTTTTTCACTGTAAGGGTGAGTGAGCACTCCAAGGGTGAGTGAACACTGTCACAAGTAGCCAAGAAAGGCTCTGCAGTCTCCATTCTTGGAGGTTTTTCAGTTGTTGGCTACACTCAAATTGAAAAGTGTAAAACTTCAAGAAAAGATGGCAAGCATTATGTTAGGCAGTATTATTAGATTTTGAATAGAATCTGGGGGATGGTAGGAAACACTTTAGAAATAAGTCTTTAGAAACAGCATTCTGTACACTAGAAAGAAATTTTTTCATGGATAAAACACCTGGAAAATCTTTTAGATTGGACTAAAAAAAGTCAAACAAACAAGAACTTCCTTAGCAGGACTCAGTGGGGCTCTAAACAGAGATTTTAACATTGAAATTATCTAGTATAATGATTTTCGAAGTTGTACCTCCACATTGCAGGTATTTTTCTGTTGCTGAGTTTTATATATAGCTGTTTACTGTAAATATATTTTTTCCTGTTGCTCTGTTAAACTTTCTTGTGAAACAGATGGACATTCATGTATCTTTTTCAGAAAGCTTTTTTTTTAATAGCCAAGCAATGGGAGGTTAAGATTATGCAGAGACATTTCAGTGCCTTTGGAGAATAGAACTCTACTCCAAGGCAGAGTCAAAAGGATTCTTAATAAGCCATCTGTGAAAAAATTGCTTTTTTTTGTAATCTTTTGTCATGTTAAGGAAGCTGAAGAAAACAATTTTCCCCCATAAAAACAGTTTTCCTCCATTTAGCTTTAGCCACTTTTTTTCCCCCTTAATTTTTAATATAGAAAATAATCTGAAACTCAGAAGCTAAAACAAAAATTAGAGATTCTATGGGTAAAATATTTTGACAAAATAAGTGTGGACATTTTTATGAGGTCAGACAGTTGTTTCACATAGATAATGTTTTTCAGTGATAACTCCTGTAAACACAAGTTCCTCAAAAAACATACAATTACTATTAAAACCCCACAAACTGTATTTCATATTGTGCCCGAGATGACAAAGTCTACTTTCATATTTTCTCTCATTATTCTGCTTTATTTTGCCACTAAGAGAGCCCAGTTATCCTTTAATTGAGCTGAAATGTGTAGCTTTGCACACCTGCAGTAAAGCTGAAATTCTTATTTGTACTCTGGACTCTCTGGAACTCAGAGAGACAGATAAAATTATCCCCTTCAGTCCTGCAGCAGCCAATCAGTTACTATTTCAAACACTCCAGTGGTGAGGGCTGGTGGAAATTGTGCAATTGGATGACAGGCACTCTGAATACTATTTGGAGAAGGGAGTCAAAATTTAGGCTCTTGTGGACACTAGGAAAAAGAAAGTCTGAAATTAATTTGCCTTTACTACCAATAAAGCCCAAATCTAAAAGGAGAGTTATTAAAAGAGTGTTAGAGCAATAAGCAAAGCTGAATAATGGCGGTGGTGTATGGTGGGGAAATATTCTTTACATTGCATCAGAAGGCCTAATGTGTCCAGTGCATAGATAACCCATCATGTATCTTCAAAAATCTCTGCAAATACATCTGAAGGAATTCATGTCTCCAAATGAAAATAGAGAGAAATCCCTGGTATGTGAGGGATAACTATGCAATTTCACATGTGGGATCAGCAGGTGTGTTCTGCCCTGTGGTGGGAAGAACAAATCAAGTTTTGACACAGACAGGAGATGTACAAAAATGTGTAACTTTTAACGAAGACATCTCTAAAGAGACACAAGAAAAGGACTATGAGGGTTTGTTGCAGTAGGGTATTCAATGTTTTTCTCTCAGCTACCGAAAAACCTTAATGAGGCCACACTGTATCAGAGAGGTGGTGGATCTTAGGCAATCTATTCACAGTTTTTCGTCTACAGCTTTCCCTGTCACTATCTATCCCATAAAATGAGCCCACATGAGGAATGTAAATCCAAATCTCTAGTATGTTATTATAAAATATTACCTAGAAGTAGTTGGCTGATAGGAGGTAGTTATCAAGAATGTGTTGTAAAATTCCTTGTTGAGACATTTCTCACAGCAATGTGAGAAATTGTAAAGAATTAAGAAAATGTTTGTTGATTGAAGTGATACAAACACAACATTTTACAGTATCCCCTATGATAAAACAGCATATCATGCCTTTGCGGTTTCTGGCTGCTTCTTGGAGAAGGTTACGCAGATGAGGAATATTGAATATGTTTTTCACACAGAATTTTATATTTTGTTTCAATTTTCTAGAAAGAGATTTTAAGTTGTATACAAAGCAAAGTGTTTAGATATCTGTAAATAGAAAATGCAAAATTAATGTTAGTTTAATGCAGTTGTGCAACTATCTTCAGTAATGATCCAATCTTTCAATGTCTTTTTTTCATTCAGGAATCCAAGCTTTGGCAACTAGAACCCACTCTTTTGCAGACAACTAATATTTTTACGTCTAAATATATCTAAACAAAATCATTAAAATTTTCAGTTCTTATCAAAATCTTTTCAAGTTAAAAAAAATAGTTAAATTACAAAAATCCCCAAACAAAACCCCAGCTCCCCATCCTTCAGTATTACCCAAAGTATTTCTTTCTCTCCAAGTCTAATATTGTCAAGGGAAGTCACAGGTTTTCCTTCACTTAGTTTCAGAATGTGCTCTAACAGGAAATTCTAACTGCTTTAGAAATCACATCATCCAGAACATTGTGTGTTTAAGTCTCTTAAGGAAATAACTTTCTGAGTTCACTAGAGTTTTGTTAGTGTTTTGTTTTAGCTTGAATGAAGCAGCCTTCTTAATGAGAGCAGCCAAATAATACTCAAAATGAAATTATGTTGGGTCAGACCTTTATTTTCCTGAAGAATGACAACTAGTTTGACAAAGCTAGACAAGTTGGGCAGCATAATTATGATGAGGGTGGAGTTAGTTTTATATTACTGATTCATTTCTTGTGATTCTTTCTGAATCCTTGGGCTTTCCCTATGTACATGGTCAGAAGAAACACATTAATTCTGACAGCAGAGAGATCTACCAGCACTTGCCATGTGAGCCAGAAAAACATTTGGAGTCAATATGATAGGTAGAAAACCAGGCTTTTTTTTTTTTTTTTCTTTTTTTACACTTAGAAAAGATTCTTTGACTAACTTTTACTATTGTAGGGGAGAATGAATGATTCATGTAGGAACAAAACCTTCGAATTACAAAAGAAGACCTCATTACTCTACCTGAACCACTGAACTACTTTCCATAACCACTGAACTTGGTTATGGGTTCCAGTTACAGGAGCACTGACATAAGAGGACAGTTCTGTCTCGTTTTACATTTTTCTAAGTCAGAAGTTACAGGCATCTCAAGGATAAAAAAATCAATAATCCCAGAAAAATAGCCTAAATAATTTTTAGGGACAAGTTCTTTACATGCCCACCAGGAAAATAGAATCACTGCATCAACAGAAAAAAAATCATCCTTTATAAATTTGTATTACTTCTCTGAATGGTATGATAAGACTGAATTATGTTATTTTACTGCCACTATGTAAAAGGCAAGGAAGATGGATGTGGCTACTCGGACACCAACAGCCAGAAAGTCAAACCCGGAGCACATTAGGCATGTCTGTACTGGAAGTATAGTGCACAGTCACTGAAAAAAAAAAAAAAAAGAAAAAAAAAAGAGAAGGATTTTGCCTGTTTTTAGAAAGAAAAAAGATAAATATCAGTAGGTCTAAGCACAGAGTGATACATCTGTAAAAGCTAAAAGATGACAGGTGATGAAAATACAGTGCTGGTAGAAAGAGAAATCAGTGAGCATCTTGCTGAAAAAAAAATAGAAACTTGTGTTTTTTACTTAGGAATAAAATCTCTGAGACTAGAAATCTATTTTAGTAGAAATTTATTTAATTTTATGAAATGACTACGTGCAACAGCAATAAGGCATGCTAAGGTTAATGCCAACATGGTTATAGTCAGAGATGACCTCAGAGGTCCCTTTTATTGCTGATCCAGTTTACATGCAGTTCTGAGGAAAATAGCATGCTTCATAGGCTCATGAATCCCATGGATTCAGCAGTGAAATTGTGCATCTACTTGTGGCAATGCTGTTGGGAGACCCAATAAGTAACTAAATAACCCTTTCTAATGAAGATGGTGGCAATACGGGAAAATAAGAAGGGTGTAATTTTAACGCCAGGGAAGGTATTTTAAAAATTGCATAGTATAATAACTAGTTTAGCTTAAAAATAGCTATTATTTAACAACTGTTTGAAACACAAATCTATAGTGGGTGAATGGAATATGAAACCCCCTTTTTTCTACATTACATTCATGCTACCAAGAAAAAAGATGGTATGACTCTACAGAAAGACATTTCATGCATTATTTCCTATTATTTTTAATTAAATAAGTAGCGGTTCTGTCTCAGAGACTTTAGGAAATCAGTCATGGCTACCATTTTGCAAGAAATTTATGAAGATGGAGGAATTCTAGTCCCTGTAAAACGTGGCAGAGTGATGATGAATATCTACTTTGGAAAATACAGATATGTCAATTGTGATTGAGCATGCTCTAAGTGACCATGTTTTTTTCTACTCTGTATAATTGTTATGTTTTTTCCTAAAATGAATATTTAAAAAAAGGTTGATCAAGCCAGAAAGATTTCAATGCATTATAGAATTTAATTAAAGAATAATGTCAAATTATAAGGCAATCACTCTTGAGTTCATAGCTAAGCAAGAGAAATAGGTACTCACCAGGAGGTGAGTTATATCAAGGTGCTACTTATGTAGGACTAGACAGAACCAAAGTTTAGTTACTACAGCTTAGGACATATTACTTTCACCTTAAATATGTCTTTAAAACAACCTACTGATTTTCCTCTTCCTTTTCCTAAAATTGCAGTAAATGAAACACTATGGTGTGTACAGAATTTTTGCTTACACAGGTCTGAGTTTTAAGCCATTACTAATACTTACACTATCAGAAATTCAGAAGGGAGAGATATAAATGCATTTCATAAATGATATTTTTCATTTTTATTATTCTATATTTTAGTTTTGGAAATGACAGCCTGCAATATCACTGCTGGAGGTCCAACAGCCCCTGTTGGCCTGTGTGATGCAGCCTGCTTTCTGTCTACTCCTAACACCTTCCTAAATTGTTTTTTTGGACCTTGCTGTGAGGAATGGACTAACAGTCAAATTCATTTTGTTTTGAGGCAGTACTAATTCTCACTTCCCTGTCTCTATTACTTTGCTAAATATCAGACCAATTTATCAATTCAGACAAAGGTGTATGGGAACTTTTGTGTATATATCTTCCAGAGAAAGGTGACAGATTATTGAGCTCAGTGCACTGGTTTTGAATTCTGGTACTAACTTCTGGTTGACAAAATGCTGTACTGTTTTCTTTAGCTACATGTAATGGATTGATTTCTTCTGTATTTGAAAGATCTTTACATTTTTATTATAACAATTTTACATCCAATGACAGCATAATCTGTTTATGATGATAATTTCTTGTGCATTTGACTGTGTAAACTGAACATGACATCAAATTTATCACTTACTCAACCCTGTCTACTAAGAATATTTTCTGTCTCTGTGTATTTAAAAAATTTAAGAAAGAGGTATGTGTTTGAGGAAACTGTGAACAGTCCCAAGCACATGTGGGTATCTTTTACATCTCTAAAACTTCTTTACTCATAATTGCTTGGACATCTGCTGTTTAAGGTTTATTATCTTTATTTTTTGTCTTTAGTGCTAGCTTGCCAAAGCCAAAATTATTAGTATTTAAGCTGCCTGAATACGCATTCCGTTCCTTTTTATCATTGTTTTTGTTGTATTTTTCTATTTAGCCAATAGATATTATTTAGGGGGAAAAATAATGAATTAAAGAGCTGAATGACGACCAGGATGCTATTCTTTCAGGTCTGTTCTTTATATTGATTACCTTTGCTGATACAGAAATGTCTCCATGAAACCTTTCATCTGTCTTGGCTGTTTAGATGTAGCAGTTCAAAGCTGCAGTAAAAGTGTTTGTATTAAAAGGTGCAGATGAATTCAGCAATATCAACTGTATTTTAGCAGCACAAGGTGAACACACAAAACTTATAATCCAATTTTCATTTCAAGAACTATCTGGAAAAATTTTTGCTAAGCTCAGAAAAAAGCCCTGATTTAGATTTTTCTGATTCTGAAAGTGTCAATTTTCACTGCCTCATACTTAGAAATAAGGAGTCAGTTTATTGATTGGCCACACAATGACATTGTAATATTCTGTATCCTAGATATCTCTCAAACTCGAAGTTATTAATATTAAGCTTCCTTTGAAGGAGGTTCCAAAATTCTGCAGAAAATTTGTACACATGGTTGAGCTTGAAGGGATGTGTTAGTCTATTAGGAATGATTATTTAGAAAAAAAAAAGACTGTGGAAAAAGAAATTTTGTTGCATAGAAACTGCTCTGAAATATTCTGGTTTGGATTCCAGCTTCTGAACCTTTTTGCTTAGCTCTGTATGCTTCCTGTTCAGTCAATCAAGGAGTGCAGAAGTTGAGGGTATTCAGAAATTTCAGGCCTTTGACCCAAAAATAGGTTTTATGTTACACAAGACTGGAGAAAGCTTCAGTTAAAGTTTCAAGTCCCAGTTCCACACTAAGAAAACAGCAAAAACTGGAAATGGTGCTTGGATTATCAATATTTCCCCAATTATCTATTTCTCCCAGTCCAGTGTATGTTCAAAATTTCTGTGATATGTAGTCCTCTCAACAACTGTGTTTTGGGCAGAAAACATTGTCCTGCACCAGAACATAGATAAAAATTACTTGTAACAAAAATTATGTCAGGTGAGGAATGTCCACCAGAACTCCTTGGCTTACATTAAACCTCCCAGCAAGTTCTGCCTGGTCCAAAAGACCATCTTCTAAGAACTCTCACAGGTCTTATGCATACATGGGAGATTCTGATGGTGCTGAGAACCCAGGTGAGCTGACAGAGTAAAATATCTCAAAGTCATTGATATAATGGTGGGTCTTTGAAAGAAATCACTGATTTAATTGGTTTACCTAGTCTCACATCGTAGTTATTACATTCTGAAAGTCTATATCCATTAGTGGGAATGATCTCTTTGGAAGAATCTGGTCTTATTTCTTGATAGCAACAGAGTCATACACCTTTTTGTTTTCGCATGATAACCTTTGATAAATATACAAATAGGATATGATCCAGTAGTGAAAAGGACTTAAAGAAGATGAAACCTGGGATAATTTTTATGTTTGTAAATGTTAGAGTTGTGAGCCATGGTATAGCAGTAATGACCTTTGAAAACATCTAGTGTCCATTATCAGGAAATCAAATAAAAACGTAGATGAAAATCATCCTGTTTCAGTGAAAGCCAGATATAGGTAGAGGAAGAAAATTCAGGAAATAACTGGAAATGGAATGCACCAGTCTTTCTGTAACCAGCAGGGGCTTTGCTCACAGATATCTAAAAGCCAGAGACTATTCTAATATTTTATAGAGAAAAGATAGAAAGTTTTTGATAGAGGAAACAATACCCATGATTCAAGCCCAGTCGGCTCAAATGGCAAGTGTTGGACAAAAAATGTTCTTGTTTCACATTCCTCCACTCCTACCTGTGGCTTAAGAATGGAAAAAAAAAATCATCTTGTTTTAGTTCTAGCTCTTGTATAACAAATGTATTTTTAATAAAATTGAGAAGATCAGATTGCCTTAGTTGTCTTATACCAAATGCATTAAAAAATGAAGGTAAAGGCTTCTATAAAGTGTTGTTCTGTAGACATATAAAGCTTAAGGTATCTGAAAGATGTCTAAAAGAGAAAAACCTTGAGTTAATACAGATTATAACACAAATTTATTTTGCATACACTTCCATAAAACATACTTGGATTGTAATTTTTCATTCCACCTCAGACTAAACTAATCTGGACTATTTTGAGCAATCCTGGGTAACAACTGTAAACAGCACTAAATTTTTTATCCACCTCACAGAGTTGGTTCTACAATCCTGTCATTAACTGAAGATACACAAAGCATTTAAATGAAGAATATGCTAGATTAATTTCTATTTCATTTCCTGAAGGTTTTATCTTCTTAAGATTATTAGCAGCAATTTACTAGTCTAAAGGAATTTAGCTCTATGCTGATAATGCTTTAAAAATAAGGAATCAATAATAATTACTTTGCACATCAAAAGAATTAGAATGGCAACTGTTGAAACTTTTCATTTGCCAGCATAATATTGAAAAATGAATAAAGTTATAGTCAAAGATATGATTGCAGCATTAAATATAGTATATTAATTCTCAGTGGTTGAAACTGAGAGGTTGCAATTTAAACTTATTGTCATTTACCTGTTACTCTTGTTATTGGGATGAAGTAAAATTTAAAGAAGAACAAGTATGTTAAATCACTTCCAAAGTATCCTAAGAAACCATATACACCAGTAGTTTGTTGCAAAAACTGGAGCAGAACCTCTGGCATATCTTTAACAGACTCATAATTTCTGTTCTTTGTAATTGGCTTCAGAGAGAACTGAAGTAGAGTAATTTTACTTTGGGCTGATGGAGTATCTGATTTTGCAAATTGAATCCTTTGTTACATTGACTGAAGAAATTAATGTTTAGCTACCTTTTCCTCAAAGCAAGACTTTTTTTAGAAATATAGTGTTAACAATAAATAACATAACTCTATTATGGTTTTAAAAGGTGATTACAATTTCATAGAATGAAGAGACGACAATCAGTCCTTCAGAAGTAATACAAGGAAGTCAACTGTGCAAAAAGCACCCTAAATAGAAAATAGAGGTCCTCTAGCAGCTTTAAGCATAAAATAAATTCTGTGATCCTAAAAGCAAACAAAGCTTGGAAGTATAGTTTTATGTTATGTGAGATAATTTGTTTTCAAAATTAAAATGATACCTGTACATTGTAGATAGTTTTAATGAAAAGAAAGCCAGCTTTATTATTTTCATAGTTCTTGGATTTTTTATTCCAGCACAAAGCATTGTAAAAATGACATCTGTTGAAAAGCCATGAGGGCAGAGACAAACAACTATGGACAGCAGAAGGTATGAAATGTTACTGAGAGAAAGTACTGCTCTTCCAACACTGAAGTTTGTGAGCAGAAAGAAATTATTGATACAGTGATCTCCAGTAGCCCATTTCATTGAGTATTCTTCAAATATATCAATAACAAAAGTAAAACAAAAAAAATGTGGGCCCATTGCTAAATGGAGGGAGGACCCTGGTAACACAGGACATGGAGGAGGAAGAGTTACTGAAAGACTTCTTTGCACTGGTCCTCACTGACAAGACCAGCCCTCAGGAATCTCCCACCCAGAAGACCAAGGCAAAGGAATGTTGAATGCAGACTTTCTCTCGGTCAAGGAGGATTAGGTTAGAGAACGCCCAGGCAAGTTTCACATCCATAGGTCCCTAATAGCATGTATCCGTGAGTGCTGGGAGACTTGGAAGACACCATAACGAGGCTACTCATGATCAGTTTTGAAAGGTTATGGCCATCAGGAGAGGTGCTTGAGGACTGGAATGAAGCAAATGTCTTCTTAGACTTCAACAGGGCAAGAAGGAGGACCCAGGGAACCACAGGCCAGTCAGCTGCACCTCAATCCCTGGAAACTGACAGAGGGCCTCATTCTGGATGCAATCTCTATGCACACGGCTGACAAGAAGGTGATCAGCAGTAGTTAGCGTGGATTCAATAAAGGTAAATCATGCTCGACCAACCTGATGGCCTTCTATGATGAAACAACTACCTGGATGGATGAGGGGAGAGCACTAGATATTGTCTACCTTGACTTCAGCAAGGCTTTCAACACTGTCACAACATCCTAATAGATAAACTCAAGAAGTATTGACTGGATGAATGGACAGTGAAGTGGATTGAGAACTGGATGAATGGCAGATCCCAGATGGTCATAATTAGTGGCACCCCTATCATTAGTGGTATCACCCAAAGGTTCAATACTGGGCCCAGTATTATTTAACTTATCAATGACTTGGAAGAAGGCACAGAGTGCCTGCTCAGCAAATTTGACACAAAGCTGGGAGGAGTGGTTGATACCCCAGAGGGCTGTGCATCCCTTCAGGAGGACCTTGACAGGATGGAGAGAGGGACAGAGAGGTACATTCTGAAGTTCAAAACAGAAAAATGCAGTGCCCTGGCCCTGGGTAGGAACAACCCCAGGCCCCAGGACAGGCTGGAGGCTGACCTACTGGGAAGAAGCTCTGCAAAGAAGAACCTGGAGGTCCTGGTGGACAACAAGCTGCCCATGAGAGAGCAGTGTGTGGCCAAGAAGGCCAAAGTTGTCCTGGGCTGCATTAGGAAGAGCATTGACAGCAAGTTGAGGAAGGTGATCCTGCCCCTCTGCTCAGCCCTGGGGAGGCCTCGTCTGGAGAGATGTGTCCAGTTCTGGGCTCTTCATGATGAAAGGGATATGCAGCCCTTGAAGCAGATCCAAAGAAGGGCTGCAAAGATGATGGAGGAAGTGGTACATCTCTTTTATGAGGAAAGGTTGAGGGAGCTGGGCCTGTTCAATTTAAAGAGACAACTTAGATGGTACTTTATCAATGTCTGTAAGTATCTGAAGGAAGGGTGCCAAGAGGATGGATCAAGGCTCCTCTTTGCGGTGCCCAGCAATAGGACAAGAAACAACAGCAGAAATTGATAAAGAGGAAGCTCCACCTGAATATGAGGAAGAACTTTATGGTGCCTGTGACTGCACATTGGAAGAGGTTGCCCAAAGAGGCGGTGGAGTGTCCATTTGTGGAGATACTCAAGAACTGTCTGGACACAATCCTGTGTTGTGGGCTCTGGGATGAACCTGCTTGAGAAGGGATCTTGGACCAGATGATCCACTGTGGTCTTTTCCAACGTGACTGTTTACATTAATCTGTGGTGTTGCTCATCTTTGTATTTTCATGTAATGAAGGGTTTATGGAGCAGGTAGGGATTTGATTGCATGATGAAAATGTATTGGGAACCTTGTGGAAGATGACTTCTGGGATTCATGATCATAAGAAGGTCATTTCTGAATCCTGAGAAGTCTGTTCTACTTGGGCTCTCTATTCCTATATGTAGAATGTAAGTTCCATAAGGAAAAAAAAATACTGAAAGCTAAAGTGAATCTGGGTATTATAATGTACTATATAACTATATTATATAAAATAAAATTATAATATGATAATACTGTTGGAATATGATTATGTTACCTATTTGCTTTGTTTCCCTAATACTGTAAAGGAATACTTGCGATTTAGGCTTTTGAATATTTCAGGCACATGCTTGGTATTGAATAATGGAAGAAGAGGTAGAATAACATAATATGGTATCATTTTACAGTGGCCAAATTAATGTGACAGTTTACTGCTAAAAAGCAGAGTATGTATTTGTATTCACTTGAAAAAATAGTGCTGTAAATTATATATATTTATATCCCAGATACTGTGGGAGACATGAATAAATATTTTAGCATCTATATTAATAGCAATCTTTTATTTTTATGGCTTGAAATGAACTGAAATGCCAGTGGTTAAAATAAAAAACAGTCTCTTTGAGTGTATAATCTTTCCTCAGAAGTCATTCCAATCCCCAGACATAATTATGAATGGTCAATCTTCAGCCTTCGTGATCTCTATTGTGCTCGGAATTAATGTTTGGTATTGATAAAGCATTTGAGAAATTAAAAAGACAAGACAACACAAACCACAATGAATAAATCTTAAATATAATTAATATTATGTAGTCAACTTGAAGAATGTCCTTAGTCTTTCAGAGAAAGCACATGACTATGTGAATAACTTAATTTACTGGCGTAAGGAGGCAGTGATGGAAGACATACAGCACTTTAATGCAATGCTGAGATAAAAATTACTATTACACACACTAAATGCTATATTTAGGGTGTAAAACAATTGGAGAACTTCACAAGATAGATGATTATTGATTGGATAATTTTGATTTTAATCAAAATCTCTTTAGATTTTTCCTGTGTTTTTTGCATCCCCACTGTTATATTTATTTCAGTTTTTTCAGATATGCCTATATGATGTTCTTGGTGCATCAACAAACAATTTATGCAGAAGTACATAGGCTGCATAGATTAATACTTTGGAGTATCTCCCCTATCCAGCTCTCCAGTAGGAATTTCCTGTGCCTCCTCCTACTTCCTCAGAGTTCTTAAAAAACCAGAAACAAAGCACTACCAAACAAACAAATAAAAAAATATATAAAAGGCAAAAAGGAAAAGATCCCTGGCAGATTTAATAACCCTAATAAAATACATTGAGCATATATTTATTTCAACTCAGCAAGGACATTGCCTAATCAGATAATGACATGCAAGAGGAAGTGTTAGATGAAAGAGCCTTTGTTTCCAGCATGTGTTATCAAAACAGGGAAGGCTACCATAGAAGTATAAGTTTTAAAATATCTGACTGTATTTTGGGAGGAAACATCCTATTGGAAGCGAATGGAAACTGTCCTAGGAAATGAAGCCAAAGTTTTCAATTGACCATTAAAACAAATTGAAATTACAGCAAAACCACACAGTGGAGATGGAATAAAGTATGGTTGAGTGAGTGAGCTATTACATTTTACACCCCACACTGTTGAAATGGTCTTTCAGTGTTATGCCAGAATGACTTCATAGTAAACTATGATAATGTGTAGAGATAGCTGTTGCCTGGATAAATGTTCATAAAGGAGATTTGGTCAGTGTGGCCTATTTATTCATTGCATGATGAGAGTATTTCTGGAGTTACTGAAGATATTTAATAGTAGACTAGGAGGAAAAGGAAAACTATCCCATCTCATAAGTCAGATTAGAGAACACAGAAAAAAACAATTAAGTATTGGACAGTAGAGTCCTACTTCATTACTGGGACACCTACTTAACTAAAGGTTTCCAGACAGTTTGCCAAATCTCTCATTGAATCAAAGAATCACAGAAAGAGTGAGGTTGGAAGCAACCTCTGAGGTCACCTGCTAAACCTCCCTACTCCAGCACAACCCCTGCTCGAGCACAGTGCATTGCCTGGGACCACGTCCAGGTGAATTTTTACTGTCTTTAAGGATGGAGATTCTACAATCTCTCTGAGAAACCTGTGTCAAATCTTGGTCCCTGTCAAAGTAAAAAGTGTTTCCTTATGTTCAGAAAGGGCCCTCCTGTGTTTCATTCTGAACCCATAATCTCTTGTTCCTGGGGATCACTGAAAAGACCCTGGCTCCCCCTTTTTCATTCCCTCCCACCAGGTATTTGTGCACATTAACAAGATTCCCCCTGAGCCTTCTCCCTTCCAGGCTGAGCAGTCTCTGCTCATTGAGCCTTTCCTCATGTGTCAGATGCTCCAGTCCTTAATCATCTTTGTGGCCTTTCTCTGGACTTTATCCAGCATGTCCATGCTTCTCTTGAACTGAGAAGCTTAGAACTGGCAACAGTGCTCCAGGTGTGGACTGGTCACACAGACAATTTCTACAGACAATTCAAACGAGGTTCTGCATCTCTGTTAATAAACTCAGCATCAATTGACTGTTTGTCACATTTAGGTTGCTCCTACTGAATGTTGGAAATGATACGCTAATTAGGAGTTTTTACACTGCCCTTGTATGCGGTTTTGTCCAAGATCCTGTCAGGAGGAGAATGGAGGGTGGTTTTCATGGTATTGGAAGCATCTTCCAGGGATCAAAAAAATGTTCTACCGAGTACTCCTACAAACAGAAGCTGATGATCTGTTGAAAAGAGCATACAAAGATTTATACCTTTTATATATCTCCAATGGTCTCTCTCAAAGGACAGATTATGCTAATTATGGAATAGCTTTTTATGGACAAAAATGTTTTATTACCGGAAGATTAGGCAAAGTTCTGGGCAGTCTGCTTGATAAGACCACACCAAAAATATCTAAATAAGAATTATTATCGGATTTTTTCAAAGACAGCATAACTTTGATGGTGGTTTCACAGTAAAAAAGTAGGAGTAAAATTGAGTAAAAGAACTCTACAATCCTTTGTCATCGCTTCATGTTTCTGTATCAAAAACCAGGACGCAAAGTCATTGGTGGTTTGGATTACTGGAAAGAGTGGACAGAGACTGTGAAGTTTACTGTAGTATAAGGGAACAGAACTAACTGCTTAGCAAAGAATTCTTCGGCATAACTAAATATAAATCTAGTTTCCCTTAAAGTTGTGTTGGTTTTGCTGAACTAATTCAATTCAATATTTTTAGGCTCTTCCACTCAAGGCAAAAAATGTAATAAAGCTTTCTAGTGAAGAAAAATATAGTTATTTCTTTTATGTCAAACCAGTATTTTATGCTATCTCAAACTTGATACAGAAACCCTCCCTTGCAGTAAAGAAGGGACCAGTGGTTTATTCCAGAGATGTAAATTTTCAATTCTTAAAATACATTATGTTTCTTCTAGATGTTATTTCTCATTTTCTTTTAATAGAATCAAACCCAAGTATGTTCTCATTCTTTGCTCTAAGGTCTGTCTAGCAAGAAATAGTCAAGAATAAGCACATATAGTACTATTTTATACAGAGTTTATTTATTTCAAGAGATAGAAAACTGCAGGATATGCTTTAAGAATTATAAACCATATAGTTCTATTTTCAAATTCTGGGATTTTTTTTATCCATTATCTGAAGATAGCTGAAAAAGTGCTTTTTTACTAGGTAACTAAACAAAATTTTAATATTTGATAATGACTTTATTTAGAGGGAAATACTCTGGTTTTTATTTTCAGTAAAATTTTGACTATGGTTTCTTATTGCTGTATACAAAATTACAAACACAAAAATTACTACACCAAATGTTCAGAACTTCTGTCATGCTTTTTGTTTCACTTCATATGAACTTTTGGACCTCTTCTTTTCTAGTCCTCAAAACCAAAAAAAGTCATGGTCACCTAAATTCCCACAGAAAGACAGTACTGATATTCAGTGAATCCTGTGGAATCTAAAGATTGAACAGGTAGGGAACACAGACCTGAACTGAGATCATATGTAGTGCCAAGTCAGGCCTGACAAAAGAGAGAGGTTATTGGAGATGACAGAGATATAATAATTTTCCTGAAAGGTTTTATTTTCCAGCTGGTGGCTGTGACAAAATTTTGCTTAATATGTAGCAACTGTTTTATTTCTTCAGGAAATGCTTTAATTAAGATAAATAGTCAGTTCTGAAGTTAGATATATCTTTATTTATTCTCTGAAATTACTCAAGGCCAGGCTGGATGGGGCCTTGAGTAACCTGTTCTAGTGGGAAGTGCTCTTGCCCATGGCAGGGGGTTTGTACTGGATGATTTTTAAGGTTCTTTTCAACCCAAACCATTCTATGATTCTGTGATTTGTTAATCTTCCTTGGCAGGTAGCACATTTTGTGCCCAAGTATAAACCTTTTCTGTGACAGTGGCTCAAACATTTATTGTTTCCCTTTCAGGTCACTCAATTGCCATGTGCAGAGTGTTTGAGCTCAGGTTTTTCTTTCATTCCAGCTAGTGCTATCAGCATGGTCATCCCCAGGGAGCATCTGAACAGCAGGTTTTGATTTTTCAGCCATATCAGGTCTCATTACCTCTTCTAAGGGTCGAAGAATCAACAATAGGATCTCTTGTCCACTGTCTTGTTGCTTAATGGCTTGTGTATAATTCAGAAACAACTCAACCAATTAAAATGCATCTTGGTGTTATAATGATATAATTCACTATTGCTAGTTATATTGTTGTTACGGTAACAAAGGAATTGCAAGCATTGATTTTTTACTTCTATGTTTATCACCCAGTCAAAATCATATTTTCCAATTCCAAATACTCAGAGCTAAATGCCTGAACTCATAAATATCCTAACACTCAAAAGTCTGTCACATCTTATCCCTCACTGTCCTCTGAAAAGATATTTTAATTCTGATTTCTAGAGGTGTGATTTGAAATCCATTAAATTGATACAAGTGTCTTTGGGATACAAAGCATGTGTAGAAGACAAAGGATATATAGAAATTTAACTGGTAGAGTTTTGCATACTTTAAAGAATACCTTAGATCTCTTTGTAGGTAATGACACAAATTGCATTAATGATCTAATCTGAATTAATTCAATCCTTAAATAATTTTCATGTGTCAGCTGCTAAATGTAAGGATTATGGTTATTGTGAGGAAACTATTTCTCCTCGCATTATGTACAGTTCTTTAGCATAAAGATTTTCCCTAGGCAGCTTGGAGGCTGGAGAAATAATGGCTGAATATTAAATTACTTAAATATCACTCACTTTGCAATAAAAATATGCTGTGGAATATCTAAAGTTTCTATGCTGTTTATTAATAAATAAATACATAAATACCCCTAATTACTGTCAGAGAAACCTTCCACAATTTATCTGATCTTTGAATTAACAGACACAGAATCATTAGTGTAGAGCTAAGAATTTGTTGTTGATATTTCTGAGTGCAAAATGGAATGTATTCATTAGCTAGTCTTAGTCAAAGGCATATACCCATTTTTAAAGGTCATAAACTGTTTAAAAAAATCCCTATCCACTGTGTCTGATTTTTTCTTCCGCTTAAATACCATTTTCTGATAACAAATCAGTAATAATTTTGTTGAATAATTAACATTATAAAAACACTCTGCAATTTAGGAGGAATTCCTTTCACTGTTTGTACTGTAGTTCAAGTTTCAGACAGGTCCTAAAAAATTTCATCAAATATTACAGTGCAGTTATTTTCCAGACGCACTGGAGGTTTTAAAATAGTTCTTTAAGGATCCACTGAAAGAAATATTATTTCCATTTCATTGAACAGCAACATCACTGTTTATTTTTCCAGGAAGGCTTTTCATAATGACAAATGCTTTCTCATCTGTATTTGTAGAGAAAGTTACATTTTCATAGAAGAGAGGGGACTTTGTAGCAAAATGTGGACACAGAGTTCTACCATGAAATTAGTGCCTTCTGTGAATAAAACCACATATAAGAAATTTACGAAGTACCTGCACAATGACCTAGTATAAGTCCTTAATCTCTGCTTGGAAAGATGAAATTTTGAATTTTGCTTTTCATGCTTAGGTAGCAAAACACTGGAATAGGTGCCCAGAGAACTTATGGAATCTTCATCCTTCAGCATTTCAGAATTTGAGGCCCTGATACTGCAGTTGAATCATGATGGTTGGCCTTGCAGCAAACTGGGACCTTAGAACATGCACTTTGGAGGCTGGACCAGATAACTGCTAAAATTCCCATTCATTCTAAATTATTGTAGGATTTGATAGCAAATTTAATTAGATTCCCAGCCTCACTCTGGATGTGTTTAATTTTAAAGAAAATGTAGTTCTGCAAAATTTTTTGTTAATTGTATTTCTTCTTTGATGCTACTGCTGGCTCTGTGCTTGCTGGTCAGCAGACTTCTGTGTGTGCCTTGCACAAGTTTTGTCTCTATCCAGACACTTCACTGGCAACAGCTCTGATTCAGTCTTGAAAAAGTTTTTGAGTTAGTGCCTTGTATCTTGAATCAACTTGCTGACATATCAGAGAGTCATGGAATCATAGAATGAATTGGGTTGGAGGGCACCTTTAAAAGTCATCTGACATTAAACTTGCACTCATGAAGAGCTACCAAGTCCTAGCACCCACCCACTCAACAAAAACCTCACTCTTCAGGGATATTTAATAAGGAACTTTTGAACACAAAAAACCTGTTGTATTAAACTTTATATGTTCAAGTAAACTCAAAAAACTGTAATAGAGCATATGTGCCCTTTGAGAATCCATGAAAATAATTGACTTTGCACTGTGGGTAAAGGCATGCAAGTGCTTACCATCAGCTCAGGATTATATTACCAGCTGAAAGATGTGAACAGGGATGCAATGGGTAGTTGCAAATGCCTAGTGTATGCAGCACAAGAGAAATGAAATCCTTCTGGGTTCAATATCTATAAAATCAAAAGACAGCAACACCCACACTCACTGGAGCTTTTGCCTTTAGCTGGGGAATTTCCATGATGTGAAATGGATAGGAAAAGTTTTTTAAAGGCAGTTGGAACAGTTGCAAGGCTTGATTACTCTGTTTTAGGGACGTTTAAATCAATTTGAGAAAGCTGAGTGTATAGGAATCTTTCTTAAACAAATGGAGGGTTTTTTTTCTCAATGCATAAGTGCTTCCCAGAATCATCTTTCCTAAACAAAACCAGTGTTTTGCTTAATGATTCAGACCTTTTACACATTCAGTGTCTAACACACGTTGTACTTCAAGGGCATTTCCACACTTGGGGTGACACAGTGGAGATCAATCTGACACATTTTTTGTCCCTTGCATGCAACTAAGATTAGTAGATGCACACTGTCACTAAAAGTTGGGTTTCATCAGTGAGAAGGAAACGAGTACCACATGCAGATCCTTGCTTTAGATTTTACTGTGTATTTTGATTAACAAAATGGTTCTAAAGTTGTCACATGACGTTATTTTTTCTGGGTTTTCCTGAATAAGGTTTACTGGATTTTTTGCTGCAAGATAGAGAGGAACTTCCCATTTAGAGATTTTTTTTTTTAAATTATGAGTGATTTTCAGAATAATTTTTAAAATTGCCCTATTCAAAGTGGAGAGAAGAGGCAATGTCTTGCCATCAGTGGAGTCATCAGACTGTTATTTAATAGATATGTTTGAAGGCAAAGCACTTTGGGAATCTATTGCTATAAAACCCAAATATCATTTTTCTATCTCTAATAACCATACCTATGCTTAGCAGGTATCTTTCTCTAATCCAAAAAGAATGTTAAGAAAACTTTAGAAAATGATTTAAACAATTCTGCTGGTATTTTTATGTTGTTATAATCTAATTCTCAGAAGTCCTATGTAAACAATTCACTCACATGTTCAGAGACCTAAAGGGAATTTTACTGTGAAAGATTTTTCCGCTTTTCAAATGCAACATCCATTATTAATTCAGCTAAAGAAATTTTCACTCTCCCAGATAACTGAGTCACTATTGGATCAAAAAAAGCCTCATTTCTATCAGATATGTATCCAGTGTGCCCCATTTCTCCACCATTCTCCTTTGCAGAGATCTTCTAAGATGCCCTAACTCTACAACATGGAGCTCAATTTTGCCTTCTTAGAGCTCTGTCACCAGCATGTCAGCAGTGGTTCTCTGGCCAGCTGCTTTTTGGGGGAACATATCATGACAGCCCTGCCACCCTCACCTCAGATAATTTAAAATCCTTCTTTCACATAACTGCTAATCTTTGAAAGAATAATTTGGCTGAATATGACCAAAATTACTTGAACTTCTATGACTGGCTTGTTGATGGACACTATGATAGAAAAACCATATTTCCCTTATTAAACCAGGCCAAAACCAGATTAAAAAATCTATTTCCTTTTACAGGGATTTTTATCTTATTCTGCTGTTATTGGTATAAGCACTGAGTCATTTGAATCATCGAGATTCAATAACTTTGAATTATGGATCATCAACAGTTGTCCATATCTCATAACAGGCACTATCTTTGTACATTTATCTGCAGATGACTTCTGGGAAAAAGAATGACCCACTCAACTAGTAATTTTTCAGTCTAAAATCCTTTGGCATAAAAACAGCTTTTTAAAAAATATTGATGTTGGAACGTCTTCTTGTAAGCAGGTACTCAACATTAAAAACAAACCTCATCACAATGATGGGAAGTGGTAAGGACTGGCTTTTTACATATACACGTTGACTATTTCTGAATTTGGATTTTTGTTGTCTGCATGTAATTAATTGGTTGTGTGAATGAGAAACATCTGGTTTCTGATTCAACGGGATTATGCAAAATAGCTTGGATTAAAATAGCATTTAAATGGGATGAGCTATTCAGAATTAAAAATGCTGTAGACAGCATGTTACTTCAAGTTCATCGAGTAACTTTCTGTTGTCTGACAGCTTCTGAGACAAGCTTTATACAGGGCCATTGAAAAATGTCTGGACATTCTTTAGTTTTGCCCATGTATAGGTGGGAAGATGGGGAAAACAAAGACATAATGTAGTGGAGAGAGTTTGTACAGGTAGCACTGTCCAACAAAAGCATGTTTTTCTTTTCCAAGCAATGCAAAGAAGAAAAGCATTCTAGGTTAAAGGAACCTCTGCTTTCAGACTGAACCCTTCCAAATAGGAGTGGATTTTGTCACCCTTTCACACAGAAAGTTAATTTTGCTGATTTTTGATACACTACATTATTTTGGCAATAACCTCAGGGTTTTTTTAGAGATCTTATGTATAGACACAGACTCCCATGGAGCTCAAGAGAATATTAGGCTGTCAGAAGAGGCTCACAGGAAAAGCCAGGAGCTGAGGGGATTTACAAATTTTTATCTATATTTTTAGTTGCAGAGGCATATTTGAATTGCTATTAAGTATGAGAATAGCATGCTTATGTACTTTAAGTTGATTGTGATTATCAAACTACTAAATTAAAATCCAAATTCAATATTCGTGACTGAGGCAAAAGGGCATTTTCTCTTCCTCATGTGGAAAAAAGTTTTGACATTGAAGAGGAAGACAATAAAATATAAAAATGATGTTGCAATTGTGTCTGGTGCTACAGTTAGGTCTTGTGATTGTTTTATTTTGAAATTAATTTATATTACTTTTTAATTTACAGTACTACAGCAGATAAAGCATATATCTATGATAAGGTCTGATTCTGGCAACGGCATTCTGAATTTGGATATGCAGTAGTCTGCATTTCAGGTACAACTGAATTACAGAGGATGTAAACTGAATGAATCTGTGAAGTTAATTTTTTTTTGTCATATTGTTGACCGTACGTGGTGATGAAGTTGCTGGGGATGATTGTGAGGCTACTGCATTTCAATCATAGTATTTCTTTAAATAACAGTATTAAGGGAGGGAAAGATGCTAAAAAAATGTTTCCTCCTAGTCTTAAATACTGTACATAGCAGGCTGAATGGGAAAAGGAGTTATAGAAAGATTTCTTAGCAGATCTGGAGGAAAACACAGTGTATTTGTCTGGAGGAAAATTCAGAATATATATCCACTTTGCCCTCCTACAAGACTAAACACCTCATTTCGCTTGTGGGCTGGCTGGTGAGAAAAAAACCCTAACATTTTTCAGTGGCTACATATATGCCTCATTAGCTCACTTCAGTTAACAAGAAAATATGCTTTGGTTTGAATCTCAGGTTAAGAAAACTATCTATGATGTGTAACTGAAGATAAAAATGATGGTGTGCTCCTCACTGCTGCTTTTCTTCTAAATTTTTCAAAGAACTGACATAGAATAAATCTATACCGAAGTTATTGAAGCTTTTTTTATTAATTCCTGCTATATAAATACACTTTGACTGAAGATACATGGGAGTATTTTTTCCTTAAGTTTTAAAGTTGATCATACTGTTCTACAGATATATCAGATTTATCACTGTGAAGACTAAAATCCTCAATTTATTCACTTTACATCAAAAGCTGTCTCTACATTATTTTTCCTAGAAGGCACCTAGAGGAACATGTTTAATGAAAGAAAATAGAATAGATCAATCTCTGTGTTCATACAATCTCTTGTGTTTGTGCTGAAGCTTTAAATGTGTCAGTTACCACTTTGTTTTTGAGACACCACTCCTATAGAAAATCAATTGGCATTCCCTTCACACAGTCAGACAAGTTTGGAAGGGATGCATATTTGAAGTAAAATATTTCTAGCCAGGGAAAAATAACATATTTAGTGTAGGTAATCCTGAGTTCCTGCCAATCTCTAGACATAGGAAGCACTGCCAATAAGTACCAGCGAGCTCATCCTAACAAAGGTTTTATTCAGTACATGCAATATTGTGTAAAATGTACCAAAAATGGTTATTTGGGATTCAGCACATCAGAGTTAAAAATGCCTTACTGCTAACTCAAAAATATAAAGTATTTGAATCTGAGAGAGTAAGGTTTTTTTTGGTTTTGGGTTTGGTTTGATTCTCTGATTCAACAGTGGGAAGAAAAAGGCACTGCTTCACAGGGAAATGATGGGTAAGGAGGCTACTTAAACTGCTTATCTCATCTCTTAAAATTCGAAGTAATTATCCTTTATCTATGTGTGTCTGGCTGATATTAAAAATAGTCCAAGTAATACCAGTTGTGTCCAATGATACCCAGCTGATATGGTGGATTAGGAAATAGAAATGAATCACTTATCTGGTCTGCATTGCAGAGGCTGATCATTTTCCTGGAGAATTGTGGTGTCTCAGAGTAAATGACTGCAGTGCTTTAGGTGGACTTATTTTCTTTGCCATATGATGTTAAGAACGTGTTTGAAGAAAACTTGTGCAATTTTGAGATAGAATGGAAATAAAGACAGTATGTACGAGAAAATAGCTTTACATATTACTGAAATGTGCCATCAAAAATGTGACTCAGGGAGAAAAAGTTACTATCTTGCAACACCTTGCAGCTGTTTTAAAGATAAACCAGAGCTTAGCTTTAGAAAATTTTCAATGAAAAAAACCCAAACCTATATGATTAGTTGAGAGTTTTCAGAACTAATTTCCTAAAATATGATCAACCTAGAAAACAGATATTTTAATAAGATCTTAAAAATTCATACTCAGCCATTTTTCAATCCTGAATACATCTTAGCTCTTCATCTTTGCCTGCATGGTTTCCTATAATGCATATATAGCTATTTCAGCATGAACAGAAATGCTGACTTTACAAGGCCTAATGATTTCACATTTTTTATTGTTCTTGGGGGAAATGGAATTCTTCTTTTAGCTTCATGTTATGAGATGTTTGAACAGGAAAGTTTGCTTTGAAAAGGTCTAACAGCTTAGTCTCCACACAAAAGATATGTATTTCTGCCTCTCTTAAAAAAAAAATCTCATTCAACAAAATGAAGTGAGTGAAATGGGAAGTGAAATGAAAATCATGGGCATTATCAGAGAGTCCCAAACGCAGCATATTTGAGTTTCAGCCACAGGATGGGGAGCACAGGCTTGGATTTCAGGGGCATGAAAATTTCATACATCATCAAGGCTAAAATAAATCCCAAAAGATATAATTTAATTTCTGAAAAATCATATAAAATCACTCAACTAAATAAAACTTTGAATTTCTTAAGACTTTGACTACATATTCTTTCCATTTTGAAAGGTTTCCCATTTATTCCATTTAAATCCCCTGACCCATATTTATTTCAATGTTGTCAGTTGCTACTTAGAATATATGTGTTTTCTGGTTGTTTCTATATTTGTTTTCCCATAGTTATACTCCCATTTGTTTGCTATATTTGAAATTAACTTTGGGCAGGCATGAGGCAGCAACCCTGTGAACCAGAATGGCCTTCTGGATTCCTCCATTCATGCTAGTTCTCTGCTGCACTTGGACTTTCCTCTTTCAAAACCAGAATGAACCAATTGTGATCCTTAGTGGGCTGTCATAGCATTTGAGTGTCCCCTCTAACAAAGCAATCATTCATGCCATTCTGTAGTTAGCTATTGTTTCATTCACAGTGTTGCATATTTATTTTACCATGTATGAGCTTACTGGGTGCCAGACTAGAAGGCATTTTGTATGGATTTTCTACACTGATTTAAGCTCCCGATCTAGGTTAATTGTGTTCCACATGCAGATTGGAAATGTGTTCAAGAAACAGCTCTTTCTAATATATCAATATTAATTATATCAACAATCTGTACAGACAAAAAAGGTTTATTAGAAGTTCTTCAATCCCAGAGTTAATTTTCACTAATAATTCTGCCTTCCAACAGTCCTTTAAAGACAATTTTCTCTTCTTTTCTGAATACACTGGACATTAAACTCTTTAATAAATGAAATGGCAGCTAATATTCTTCAAGAGTTATGTATGTTGAAGCAACATTCAATTATGTATGGCTTAAGCATTAGGAATCATCAGTTTACAGTACAAATTATTTGGTTTCCTTCCTATTTGCTTTGTACTAATATCAGTTTGTGAATATTTCTCGTGTTCAGAGGTTTAAAAATTGATCAGAAGTCATCAGAGTTGCTTTCTGAAAACAAGAAGGCAACTGAAACTAAGTTTCTGTGGCATAAGGTGTAGATGGAAATGTCCAACATGCACACCGCAGGTACAGTAGAGACTTCACCCAGTGTACATTGTTTATTTGCTCTCTTTCAAAAAAGTTAGCCAGTTCCAAGGTGAGAACACCACATACTCATCACCATGAAGCTCAGTTGGTGCATACCCCACATAATTTTCTGAGTTTAGTTCTTTAAAAAATTTATCTCTGAATACTGATCTGACTCTACTTAGCCAAGCAGATGCAATTCCTCACAGCTGGAGCTGGAAGAGCTTCAGGCAATTTTCTGCTCCTGCTGTGCAAATACTTATTCCATTTCACTGTCACTTCTTCAGGCTCTCCAGAATAGAAATAATTCAAGTAGTAAAAGACCCTATCAAAGTATCAAGCAATTAGACTATGTGCGTATGAACACAGAGAAAACCCCCAAATCCACTGATATTTTAAAGGGAAAAAAACAAACCCACCCCCACAAAAAACAAACAAACAAAAAAAAAACAACAAACAAAAAACCCCCCCAAAACCACACAAACAAACCAACCAACCAACCAAACAACTCCCACACAAAAAAAAAAAAAACAAACAAAAAAACCCAAAGAAACCACCCAAAGAAACCAACCAAACAAATAAATGACTCCCACAAACATTGTTGATCTCCCAATCAATACCACAGAACTTCTACAGTCTTAATATCTCCCTTATCATTTTATTTTAATGAGTTCACTAGTCATTTCCATCACTCAATACTTATCTAATTTTGGTCTACAACTATTTTATAACAATGGATTTTTTAAAACATGAGGGATTCAGCATATTTAGTAATAGTAAGAAATTGATAACAATAATTTAGATGAAATGTATTTTGTTCAGCAAGAAGGTACAGCAAATCTTATAATTAAAAAAAATTTTACCCAGCTCAGGAACATCAGGTTTTTTTCCTTGAAGAAATAATTACTTTTGATTGATCACAAACAAACTGAAAGGAAAGGTGAAGGAAAACATAAAGATGAATAAACACTTATTTTACTAATGTTGAATTTTAAAATGTTTCTCATCGGATTTGCAGGAACCAGAATTCGTCATATGAGGACAACAGGATTTTGATTAGTTTTTCTACTAAAATTTTAGAACTATTTCTTGATATCTACCATTTGATTTTTCAGTTATTTTGGGGCAAAAGAAAATCTTAACATAATTCTGAAAGGAAATGTTTTACTCTAAATTTCACTCATTGCTGCTATTTATTTGAGCCCTGTTATCCATGCTGACTTCTAAGTAATCAGTATAGGTATGCTAAATAAAAGTTTTAGGAGTAGGAAACAGCTGTGATAGCAATGCTTGAAAAAAAATAGAGAATTCTAGAAATCCTCTTTTTGTCAAAGAAAGTATTTCATGTAAATAGAATAGTAACCAGAAAATGAAAAAAATATTTTTAAATAAAAATGTAACTTTACCAATATTTCTCACTTCAATATACTTTTATTAAATCAGTATTTTTTTAAATTAATAGTCAAGTTAAGAAAAATATTCTTGTCTTCTTAAGGATAACCTGAAAGAGGGAATGAATGAATGTAAAAAACTTTAAGGGGCTTTCCATGCTGTCTGGAACCAATTTTTTGTAAAACCAGAAAAAAAGGTAGGTATTTATTTCTGTCAGATCTGTCTATTTAGATTTTTTCTTTGTGTTCTTCCATTATTCAAATAAATAGCTCAAAAAGCTGCAGTGTAAGAGCCATGAGGTGTAATAAAATATAGAAAATAGCCCTATGAGAGAGGCAGTTGCTACTTTGTTCATAATTTGCTTTTCATCAATATTTTAGAAGTTTATTGTCAGCACTGAAGATTTTCTTGAGGAAGTGCAAAAGATAAAGAATGATAGACTTTGATGGGGCCTTTATGGAGATAAAGAGAAAGTAGACATGTCCATACCAGAACCTCTTGAACTTGCAGTGTCTGTCAAATTTGCAGTTTTTCTTTCTTTTCTGTTGCCTTCTTGCTCAGAGTGAACTCAACAGTGAGCAGACACAAAGCAGTTTTAGGTGCTGTCTGCTCTACCTGTCCCACTGACTGAACTGGTGGTTGTCTGAGTGACCAAAACGTTAATACAGTACTTATCTCAACTAACACACAAGCAAAAGTAAGTATCAGAAATTCGAAGGAAGAGAATTTTACTTTCTGCACAGAGCACTGAGAGAAAGAGGCCTCAGGATCACGGTTAAAAGTGTTAAATGATATTTCAGTCTGTATAGTATTAATTCTATTTCAGGCTAAATAATATACTTTCATTACAGACAGCAGAAATTCAACTGAAATTTTGCTAAAGCATATTTCAGGGATTGCTTGTTTCAGAGCTGATGGCAGATGCTGTTAAAGAATATTCTACTATGACCAAATTTTGAAGACAGTTGCTTTGAATAACCTGAAATAAGGATGGACATCTCAAATAATGAGAAAACTATAGCAACAGCAGCAATTAAACATTTCAACTCCTACCAAAAGTATTGCATGGAACAAGCTGGAAACAACATCAGAAATGTCTTTCCAAAAATGAGTAAATTCAGCTCTTAGCCACAGTGATTTTATGTGATTTCAGAGGCCCTAGAGGATTCAGGATATTTGCAGAACATCTTGTATGCAGACTCGAGATCTGTTTGTTCTCCTGTCACCTTTCCCAACACCCTGCAATTTTTTTTTTTACAGGTAATGGTTGAGTACAATACTGATTTCTGAAAAAAGCCCTCTCCTGTTTCCTAAGAGAAGATTTTCTCAACAAAGGGAATAGACATGTTCTATCTCTTTCTGAGAGGGTTGATTTTTCTGATTTTCTAGATTCGAAACAGCATAGCAAGAAATAAGGAAAATAAAAAGAGAAGAAATGCACTTCAAAAAAATGTATTTGCAGGAATCAGTAGGAGCAACATGAGTGCATTGGGTCTGGATTAGATCAAGTTAGTTTTCCCCACAGCAGCTCTCAAAGTGCTTTTTAACTATAGTTGGAAGGAAGTTGGTTACACACCAGTGTTTTGGCCACTTCTGAGCATTGCTGGCACACTCCTCCACAAAGGCCAGTAGGCTTTGGGTGAGCAAGAGCCTGGGAGGGGACACAGCCAGGACAGCTGGCCCAGACTGATGAAAGGGATACTCCATACCATATGACATCATGCTCAGCAATAAAAGCTAAGAGAAACAAGGAGAGGCGGTAGAGTATAGTGGAAGTAAATATTATTTTTGGTGTCAGATTTTAACAATAATTTTAATTTCTGGTCTATTCTAACTGTTTTTTTCCCTCATGATCTCAAGGACCCAGAAACCTGCTGTTCACACCTAGTCCACAATTTAATCTTTTAATTTTATTTTAGCTTTCTGCTCTGAACTATAATCAAGCACAGAATCTCTGAAAAACAGAGAATGCCAGAGTAGAATACTTGATATTAAAGATCTTTTTTTTCTCTGCATATCGACAATGTATGATTCTAGAAGCTCTCCAGCTGACAAGGAAAATCTGCATTTTACCATTCAAAATTCATAAACACGAACTTTCCAAGCCATGGGGAATTTTTTTATTTATCTACTGCTATGCACGTTTCACATCTGAAATTACCGTCTCAAGATAGGAGTCCCTGCTGTTGAAAATGCATCTTGCTTGTCTGTATGCTTCTACTGCTCATATGACTCTTTTTCTTTTCCTCCTATTTGTGATAACATCAGCCTGGTTCATGACTCAGCTGATCAGCTGTTGGACAGGGAGTCAAGTACCTCCCAGCAAAATTTCCAGACCTGTGGCATGGAGAGACAAAAATTAACTCTGGTTGATAGATCTTGTTAAAAGCCTGTTCTTAAGCTCATTTAGACACCGAAGAGGCTTTAGTCAAGCTAAAGCAATTTAGAATTCATGGATGAATACTTCAAATTAATTTCATTTATTCCTCATGCTTTACAATATTTTAATGAGTTAGAGATTAGCTCATAGTCCTTCAAAATCAGTAACTGTGTTAAACTAGGCTGGAATATATATGATTCACTTCTAGCTGATAAAAAGATTACAATTGGGGATATGCTAATCATGTTGCTGGTATTATGGCAAGAATTGTAATAGAAAAACAAAATTAGTTTCTGTGGAATCATAGAAAAGCTGTTGTTTACATCCTTTGGAATTCATTTAACTCTACGCTTTACAAGTAAATTTTAACCAAACAATACACTCAGTACACCATGCATGAGAGTTATGCTAACTCAGGAAAGAAAGTATAAAACTGAATAAGTAGAATAGCTAAAAGAAAAAATGAAAAAACCCAGCCCAAAACTAAAAGAGAAAAATGCCAACAGCTAAACATCTGTGAGGCATTACATTTTCCATTTAAATGTGCTGCTGAACATTTACAATTACTAACCATTCAAACACTAGAAAACTGAGGGTGAATATGGTACAAAATAAACCCTGACAGATATTAAATTTTTTATGACTAAGAAATTATAGCTTTCCTATACAAAATAATCCTTTTCTCTTGAACTGACAGCTAGTTGAATTACAGAAGTTATGAATAATTATCTTTTGATCATTATAAATCTGTAAATAATTTTGAATATCTTTTCATTAAAAACCAGTTCATAATTGTTTAGTTGTCAATACAATTTGATTTTTTTAAAGTGCCTATTAATGACTGAACTGTTCTCACTGACTTCATGAAAAATTTGAGAATTTGGACAAAAACTGTCCAAAATGTAGTCCCATAATAGCCTTGGTGAAGAAAACCAGCTCTATCCCAGCCAAAACCAGCACACTTTCAAATAGTGTACTAACAAATTCTCAAAGAAGGAGGGAAATATATCTCAGAATCACAGCATCAGAGAATCCTCTATATTAGGAGGGACCTTTTGATTATATCTAGTCCCACCCTGCTGCTCAATCAGAGCCAACTAGAGCAGAACCCCCAACATCACATCCAGTTAGGCAACATGATCCCATGTTTCACCAGTCGCGTAATGAAACAGTGTTTTGTTGTGTTCAGATGGATTTTCATAAGTTTTAATTCACTCAATTTGCCTTTTGTGCTATCACAGGACTCCATTCAAAAGACCATCATTACTTCTTCTTTATTTCCTCCCATCAAATATTTATACCCATTGATCATATTCCCTGGAGCTTTCTATTCTTCAGGCTGAACAGTCAAGGGATTTGCAACCTCCACAAATAAAAATAAATAATTAACACAAAAGAAGCAGACAATTTAAAATTTTTGGATATTTAAAGCACTTAATACCTCAATAGCCTTTGAGGCATTGATAAAAATATTGTGGATTTTGGGATCCTGCTGAGCACGCTGCAGGTTCCTATACTAAGAAAAAGGTTTTAGATTTTAGAAGAACGAACTTCAGCTGTGGGAAGGATTCCATGGGAAACTTCCATGGAGAATTAAAGAGCCAATGCATGCTGGGAGTTTTTCAAGAATACGCTCCTGGAAGCACGGAAATAGTCCATCCCCTATAGAGGTAAGTGAAGCAGCCAGAGCAAGTGATCACTTCTGAGTCTGCTCAAAATGAAAAGAGAGGTGTGCCAGAGACAGAAATACCCATTGAGAACTCCAAGAGCATTGCCGGGGCATGCAGAGATGGCACTAGAAAAGTAAAAGCTGAGCTTGAGCTAAAGGCATTGACCATCTCCCTAGGGAGCCTGTTCCAGAATTTGACCACCCTCTTGGTAAAGAAATGCTTCCCTGTGTCCAGTCTAAAATTCATCTGGTGCAGCTTTGAACCATTCCCATGTGTCCTGTCATGAGATTCCAGGGAGAAGAGATGAGCACCTCCACATCAGCTCCTCAGGAAGCTGCAGAGAGCAACGAGCTCCCTCTCAGCCTTTTCTCCAGATTAGGCAAACCTAGAGTTCTCAGCCATTCCTTCTAGCCCTCACATCAGCTTTGTTGCATTCAAAAAATGGATGCATTCAAGGATGCAACGACCTATGAAATCCTGCTTCTCTGGGCACATGAAATTCAATACAGCTATAGGGTTTCCTTGAGCAGAGCTCTATCAATCTGACCCAAGACACTAATCAACTAACCAAAATCATAGCCCTAACTATGCCAGCAATATTTTTGGACTGTATTGGATTTTAATTTTTTTTCGTCATCTTATTCAAAAAGTTTCTTGATTTTTCCTTTTGGAGAGTATAATTACGATTACCCTTAGACTGCATTGTGAATTTTTTGGCTTTCTGCTTGGCTTATTTATTTAGTTACTTAAAATATTAATTTTCCTTTGTTAGATACAATGCTTTCCAGGTACAAACATGCATTTTAAAAAAATGGATGAATGAAGAATAGATATCTTGAGTACTTCACATAGATTGCTCTAATGGTGTCTGAAAGATGGGGTGTTTTGAGGCATGAAAAGTGAGAACTTTTATATAATTGAAGGAAACAAGTCTTAAAATTTTCCATTAAACACTCAAAACCTGACCATTTATTTCATTAATTGTTATAGTTCAAAGTTGAAAACTACTTACAAGCATCCAGATTAGAAAATTATGATTCTTTGAAGACCTTTAAAAGCTGCTTGAAATATCAAATACCTTTATGTATTTTATACAAATTCAAATAATTAATATTATTAAGTTATAATGTCTATTATTAAGTTGTAATGTCTATAATTTAGAACAAGTTCCTCTCATTTTTTTCTGAATATGTGACCTTTTTCAGCTTCAAGAGATCACATCCTATAAACCATATATATTTCATTTAATTAGATAAATCTGGCTTTTAAACATATTGTACCTCAGTCATGGCTGTTAAGCACAGAAAGGTCAAAAGGTACTGTTCTAGAAGATCTCACTAAAAATCAATATTCAAGTAATGACTGCAAGAAAATATATTTAAAAAGGATTGATTAAACTTTTCATTGTCTAATCGGAGTGTGCAAGTTATTTTTACTTAGCTAGAAAAGGCAATATCCAAGCTTATAAAATATGTATGGAGCCATCCTCTGACAACAAGGTAAGGGGGCTGGAAACTCATTGAGAAAGTCTGTCCCCTGGATGTCTCTGCTTCGTGTGGCAGGATGGTGGTGCCCACGCACAGCTCACTCGGGGCGCTGCTGTGAGTCATCACTGACAGAAGAAATATTCCTGCAGCTCCTTGCCCTTGCAAGCTTTCATTTTATAATTTTTCTTTATCAGTTTATGTGTTTATTCTTTAAGGGTGTCAGACACTGGCCTCACTAGTTTTAGAGGGAAAGAATAAACTGCATTAAGTTGTGCCTTCATTAGCTACTTGACTCAGAGCAGCAGCTTGGTTTTGAAGCCCTGACAGTCTATATTTACTTGGGGACAGGGCTGAGTCCTCAGGGTGGTTTTAATGCCAAAGAGCTAAATTCTCTCTATGGGGAACTACACTGGAAGTTGTGCTCCAAAAGACTGAGCCAGTGTGACTCATGTTCCCCCAAGACTTTCTGAAGTCAGCAGCAGACAGCTCCTGATCGATCTCCTGAACTCACAACAACCTGGAATATTTCTAAAGCAATATAGAGGAACAGAGGCTGTGAAAGCCTTTCTGCTTGCCCTCTGCTGCCAGACTTCAGCTCATTCTTCTGACTCTGTTGCTCCTCTCTCATTCATCTCTCACCCTTTTTCAGGATCTTATTTCTGCTCTTATCTGAATCATTATTTTGCTGTCTCTCCCCTGATCTCACCGAATATCTTAATGTTCAGATGAGCTTTTAATAACATTTAAAATGATCAATTTTTTTTCCATATATTTCTGCCATGTTGACACTATTCACTTCATCATTCAGAAAATTCTAGGAAAAGGAGCCTTTGGCAGTATCAGGGGTGGTTAACCTCCGTGTGTGAAAGATGACTGTTTCCCGGTACACAGCACTGAACTCAGTACAATGATGGCAGCGTCCTTGAAGTCATGCTTTGAAGGTACACGCTTGCTCCTTGAGCACTTGAGAGGTCTTTGGCTGGAGGAATAACTTTCCTTCACACTCCTTAAGTGACTTGCCAGGGTTGGAAAACATGAGAAACCTGAGGAGTGTGCAGCCCTGTCTCTGCAGACGCCTGCAGAGCTGCACTTACAACCATTCCTGCAAGGTTTGTGCTCCCAGAGCAGCAGCTGGTGAGCCAGATGTTGGAGGAAAAAGTAACTCAGATGATGAAGGGGTTGATTTCTGTAACTCCAGGGTCTAATCAGCTAGCTTTCTTCCGCCTGCTTCTTCTGTAACCTTTATCAATTTTTCCCTGTCTTGAGCTGCAGCTGCTATTCATCAAGTTCCCATGAACTCCTTCCCATTCTACTTCCTGGGAGCTCTTCTGTGAGCAAAAAGCAAATATATTGTTCTCACTTTCTTCTCCCCTTCCTCATGAGCTGAATGTAGAATCACATTCCCTGCCCTCTCCAAGGCTAACTACCCTCATCAAGGTGGAAGAGCAGTATGCACACTACAGGAGAAGGGTGCTCCCAAAGGGTGTGCAGGCAAAGCCATCAGCTATTATACAGGAAAGGTCAAAGAGAGCTTTGAAACTCTGAGGAGACATGATGAAAATAATCACACCTGCCTTGAAAGGATTTTGGTGTAAGAGTCAGGGGGAAAGGAGGCCTCACTCCTTCATTCCCAGTCTTTTTTCTTTTATCCTTGGGAAGCCATGCTTTTTCATTTTTTCATTGCAGTTGCTACTTCATACAAGAAAAAGCATTGACATTTAAGCATGTTCCTTCTGACATACTCAGCTCATTCCTAGGTATATATTCATAATCTTCAATAACCAAGGAATAAAGATTATTCTTGTTTCAAGAACCACACTTCATGTGATCATGTTCTCACAGAGGTGTTGGAGGGCTATCTGCTAGAAATGGTTCAGTGCGGATCAAGGGACTCCCCACAGTGCTTGCAGTGTTTTGCACAGGAAAAAGGGATTAACTTGAAATCAGTATTGAGGCATGCTCTCTGGCACCATGCTTTCCATCATTTTGGGGGCAAAGGGCACATCTGGAGTAAGTGTGGCCATGTGTGAATAGTCTTACCAATGTGGGACTAGGCATGCAGGAATATGCACCTACCAGGTTATCCACAAACATCTTCCCATTGAATCAGTTTCTTTCTTCCTAAGAGGAAATACTGGTGCTCCCTATTAATCTTAATAGAGTATAGTGCAAGAGCTCATACTTCTGGATCTCTCAGTTTTAGAGAAACGAGCTGCTCCAAACAAAGTGGTTCTGTTTCCTTTGTGATGATTTTGTCTCAGTCACTAAGAAATGGGCAGAAACCTCTCCAACATTGTGCACAGGTTTGAAGAAATCCCTTTTCAACCAATATAAGACTTTCTAAGCATCTATTCTACAAGTGAAGAAAGGAAAATTGTATTCTATATTGATATTAAGTGACTACATGCAACTGGATTGGAAATAAAATCATGGATAACTGGAAAAGTAGTAGTAAAGAGAAAAATGAGAAGGGGATAAACATTGTTTATGTCTCAATATTGACAACTAAATGATCAAAACCTTGTGTATTAGCAATTTATGACACATTAATAAGAGTATAAGCCTGATTCATATAGAGTAATTAAAAATATCTCACTGATGATAACCGATAAATTATTCAGTCTGCAACATGCAGCAGCTTTTCAATGACTTTTTACCTTTAAAAGTTTGATTCCTTCCATTATTCTTGTTTGGGTTTTTCCTCAGATCTGGAAAAAACCTTGCAAATTTTAACTGTATAGTGAAGGAAACTAAAAGTCATAGTTGCCTTTTATTGAAACTGGGTTGACAATACAGTGTTTCTGTGTTTTAATAATGGAGTGAACTGGATCCATTCAATCCTAGTGTCTGAGGAGCCAAGATTATGTTCAATTTTAAAATTCAGAAATGATGTGGTTTTGTCATGTAAAAAAGCTACATTTCCCTCTCTTACTGAGCCATCTTGTGGTTAATAACTGTAATGTACTTTTGAATACACAACTAACATGATGGGAAAGTGTTATTCCAATGTTACATTAATAGGAGTTTTTTTATATTTTTATTTATTTATATTTTATTAATATATTTATTTATATTTTTATTTTTCTTATATTCTTGGATGTTAAAACAAAAGGTTTCTTGGACAGTAAAAGAAACATACTATAGTATAATTCATGTAAATATAAAATGACGTGTAAAATAAGGAGAGGAAATTATTATTCCTTAATTTTAAATAGGCTGCTGTCAGTAGAAGAATAATAACTAATAAAGAAGCTAGTGTAGTACATGGCAAACGAGCCCACACATATTTTCCATGAAGAAAATATATGTAAATAAACCAGTATATTTCTAGGCATGAGACCTAAAGCTGGAGTGTCTTGAAGTTATATGGGTTCTCATAAATAGAATTTGGGAAACAGATTTTAATATAAATATTAACACATTTCTCATGTACTTTAGTTATTAAGACCATGATGATGTTCAGTTCCACTATTTTTTCAGTAGACTTTTCGGCTATGTAGAGTGAGAAAATGATCAATTTCTGTGTGATGTGGAGCCAATAAGAGATAAATCACAGAATAGTTTTGGGCTGGATGGAGCCTTTAAACTCATCTAGTCTACTCCCCCTGCCATGGGCAACGACACCTCCCACCAGTCCAGGTAAACAACAGAAGAGATTTCTTTCTTGCACTACATGTATGCTATATAATACAGAGCACACAAAAGAAAAAGTGGTAAGTGGATGCAGCTGTATTACATTACTAATAGGGATTCAGTGAAAGAACATTATGGGGAACAGTAAAACCATGGAAAAATTTCCATTCAAAAAGAGGCAGGTCATGCTGTGGAACATCTTAGAGCAAAAGTGAGTAATTCAGTTATTAGTCAGAACTGAATGAGTCTCATTTCTTGTACTAGTGACTGTTTAATGGTTAAGCTCCGTGTAACTCCATGCATTGTGAGGCAGTTCTTTTACACATTTTGTAAGCCTTTGACAACATTTGAAACTCATGTGAAATCTGCCATAAAATGGATCAGTGGCAATCCTCTGAGGGGAAGAACAGAGCAGTGAAAAGATTCTCTAGGAGCTGTCTGGAACAGCAGAAATGAAAAAGAGACATTTAAAACATTTCATCCTTTATTCTCAACCAAGAGAACTCAACTGAAAGACAGGTCACCATAAGGTAATCCTAATACTAACAGCAGTTTGTTTGGAGTTCTTGTTGATTTATGATTTCTTGCCTAATTTTGTCAAGAGATAATGACTAGGCAGCTATTGAAGACATTCAATGTTTAAGATGAAAATTTAATATGCACATATACTATTTAGAAAGAAAAAAAACCCAAAAAACCAAAACAAACAAACAACCCCCTCCCCCCAAAAAACTCCAAAAACCCAGCATCCAAAAGGAAAGATGTAAACTTTGGAAGACTTGAGCCTTACAGAACAGAAAATCTGGCTGGTTATGTGAGAGCCTGCTAAGGAACTCATATTCTGTGAGAAGTGACTTGAAGGAATGTTACAGGTTCATCTTGACAAATTAGTAATAATTTACTGAGAGAAGGAAGTCACTGAATTTAAACTTAAGTTTATGTAGATTGAAAGTGTTCTGATTGTAAAATGTGGTGGGAAATCTGTAACTACTACTACAACTAAATAGGCCTGATAAAATACTCAGCAAGCAAATCAACACAAACCAAGTCACCGTGACATGAGTGTGTGTGTGTGTGTGTGTGTTCATAGATGTGTTCATGGGTGTGTGAGGCTTCACAAGCACTAACAAAATGTTGGTTGCATTGACCAAGAAGACAGCTACATTTTTTACAGTGGTGACAAGACTGACTCAATCTGAAAACCAAAAGTGAGGTTTATTAATGGATGCTAATGTCTGTGACAGATCACTAGTGGTGTTGCTATTAATATTATAAGGATCTGGGGATGTTTATTCTGGGGAAGAGGAAATTCAGGGGACACCTCATTCTTCTCTACAACTGCCTGAAAGGAGGATGTAGCCAGGTGTGGATGGCCTCTTCTACCTTGTCTCAAGTGAAAGCATAGGAAGAAATTACCTTAAAACGTACAAGGAGAGGTTCAGATTTGATATTAGGCTTCAGGGGAGACAACAGCTTCATCTTTTGCAGTCATTTGTTTCTTTAGTGTGTTTTATAGGTATAGAAAGCAAGTGTAGTAATTAATTTAATTTAAAAAAGGAAAGTTGGAAATGGGAATGATTTGCGGCTTTCTTTTGTGATTACAAAAGTATTTAGAAAACAGATTCTAAGGGTATGTTCAAATGTGACATTGAATGACTGGTTTTGATAGGTGTGTATTTGCATACAGCTGGAATACTCTATATGCTAATGGAGAATTAGTTACATTCTCCTGTGTTAGGAAAACACCCAAATACTCTGCTATCATTTCACATTTTTCTGTCCTTCACAGATTAAAATAATCTGCTAAAAAGTGAAGGTGATTAGAAGAAAGACTCAGAAACAGGGTAAAAGATAAAAAACCTCTCTTTTAACAAATGCACATTTCTCCAGATCATACTTGACAAAAGGCATAAGAGAACACTTATGACTCCAGTGAAATGAACAGAGAGCACTTAAAATGACACAAATGGTGCAGGATGTATTTCCCTAAAATTATCTAATAAAGCATATTAAGAAAATCCTCACTTCATGAAAATTTATAGAAAATTTTAGTAATGTTTTACAGCAGATGTAAAACGGATTCTGTACAAATTAAATTGACTCGAAAAAAACCCCAGTGAAATCTACAGAGGTTTAAGATCAATATATTAATAAAAAACCGCAGGGTTAGACAAAGAATGATCGCTTTCCTTAAGAATGTGTCTGTAGCCGGGCAGAAAGTGTTTTTGTTTCATGATTGCCTGTTATAAGGTTCAATAATCAATTTGGTAATGGATGGAGCAATTTTGGTACTCCGGGAACGGGGCCGCTCCGGCGGGTGCAGGTGAGGGAGTGGCCCGCAGGGGGCGCGCTGATTCCGGAAAAGGTGCGGCGGCGGAATCGCGATTCAACGGGAAAACAGAAACCACACATAGACCCCACAACAACCCCTCCTTCCCCATCAAAATCCCTCTTCACCCCAAGCTCCAAAAACCTTTATGTAGTTTTCCAGACTTTTTTTTTCCCCGATTTTTGTGACGTTTCGGGTGTTCCAGATAAACAAGCCCAAGGTGCTGCAAGAAAACTTTAACAATGCTGTATTCCATATAATCTCAAGAAATTTGCAGCTTAATGTGCAGCCTCATGAAAACAAAAAGACCCATCCTGAGCTCTAAAACTAGCTTGGGATGAATGCTCAGAAAATTATTTGGAATTTTTTAAATCTTGTAAATACATGGTGCAATATCTATCTCTTGGTTCACTGGTATAACATGCATATTTTACAACCGAAATGATAACAGACTAAACTGGGAAGTGCATTCAGTGGGATAACTGAAGTAAAACATTTTTAATTCTAAAGCTGTCTCAGGATAACAGATACGATATATTTTTAAATCTTTCCCAAGATTCACCAGATCTGACAAATAAAAATAACTGAAATTAAAATATTATTGTTTATATTAGTACTTCAGATTTGTCATTAAACTGTGTTCGACAAAACATTTTAATGCCCACCAGTCATGCTGAGCAACCAGAAATTTTTCTCTTAACAGAGTCCAAAATGACTGACCATTGCCGTGTTACAATATAAAGCTCTCATAGGAAGACTCTGCAGAAGTACAAAATTGAGTACCACAGGTTTATTCTGTTTCAGAGAATACATATGGGATTTTATATTTACACTGTACAAACCTGAATTTTACAGAATTAGGCTAGGGTTCTCATGAGAATACACTCTCTTACAAGATTTGTAGCACAGCAGACTTTTCTAGTAAAAACTCAATTAATATTTAAAAACAAACAAAAAAACTCAAAACACAAAATTCAAGCATCTCCTGGGGGACTTGACTAAAGCAAGAATTAAAGTCTCAGTAAACTGAAAAGCTGCTAAAAGCTACAACCATTTGGTAGCCAAAAAGGTTTTTGATATAGGTCTAGGAGAGGGGTAACTATGGAAATAGAGCCTGAGACATGCACAATCCCTTCCTCCAAGAAAGTTCATGGAGATTCATAGCACAGTGTCTGCCTCTTAGTCACTGTTAGTCATCCTCTTAGTCACTCCTTCCCCTTTTATTAATAAAGAAAACTATGTGTCCTGGAACTGTTTGAGAGCTGTAAGGAATTTCATCATTCGTTTGGTCTCAGCAACAGAATCTCATCTCTTTTGGGTGAGAGGAAAGGGAACTGGTGCCTCAGAGTAGCTGCAGGGTTTTCTAAAACTTCAAGCTTTACAGTCCTACAGCATTTGACTGAGCTAGCAGAACTGAGGCCCCTATGAAACCACACACCTTCACACTGTGGGGAGGCTGAGAGAAAAGCAGCATCACATTTCGTTCTGGAAGCATCAACTGTGAATTCCCATGGAGGACTACACCCCACAGGGGCAAAAATACTTGAAAACAAGCCTTCTTTCTGGTGTAAATGAAACAAATAATCATGTGGAGATATTGTAAAAAGTATTCTGAAGTGTCTCACGTATTAACTAGTCCAGTCTTTGATTATCAAATCTTGCCCTATAAAACCTGTTCACTTTATTCTACAAGACAACTATAAATCCAGAGAGCATTTAGGAATAGTCTTTCTTTTTTACTGACCATTGTCAAATTATTCTTTCAAGATTTCTTCTTTTTTTTCCCTGTCTCTCTTTAAACTGTTTTAGGGTTTTAACTTTGTCACAAAGTAATAAAAAGAACCCAGGAAAAACTTATTCTCTTATTTGAAGAATAATGATCTTTTACTGCACAAGAGCATTCAAACAACTTGGGAAGGTCCATGTATTTTTGTATTAACAACTATAGAATTTAAACCCTATTTTTCATAACATTAATTACACTGATTAAAATAGGATCTAATTATTTTTAATATAGATTTCCCATACATACCCTAACTTCATCATATGCTTCTCTGTGAGAACAGTAAGTCCAAGACCAAGTCAACACAGCAGTAAAATGAGAAAGCCAAGGAAACTTCAAATGTTTCAGTATTTCAAGATTCAAAAAAAGACCCATATTATTAGCTGAACTTATTCTAGAAACCAAGTGCTCAACACACACACATGGACTCAAAATTACCAGTTTTCTTAGTAAATGAACAAACAAATAAGAAGTAATTGCTTTCCTTCTTTAAGGAAGATTGACAAAATGCAAAAAGAATATATATTTGCAAAATCTACTGCCAGCTGTATTTGCTTAGAATTCTTTGCCTGAGATTCACTCGTTCAGGCAGACATTTATCTTAATTTGAGCCTGAAGACAATAAGTAAAGAATCATTTATAGAACTTGTATGATTTTGTCCTTTTTCTTTTTCCAAGTAAAAGAGGAACAAAAGTTGTAAGAACATCTTCATCTAATATGTATGGAAGAGAATTTTTCTGCCAGAGATGGGAAATGTTCTCAAACATGCTTGTTTTGGAGTGAGAGCTGAAAATTGTTACACAGCTCCCTGTCTTTATAATGGAGCAAATAGTCCTGGCAAATGTGCCATGCAAGATTTCTTTATCAGTCATTGCCATTCCCTCCCACCAGAACCCTTGCATTCTCTACTTTAGGTAGCTGAATGTTTATTAGACAAAAAGGTCTCCAGAAACAGCTGACTGGAGCACTTGGAAGTTAAGAAAACCTGTTTAAATGAAGCAGCAAGAGACTTAGAAATAAATGCCACAAATGCCTTACATAAGTGATTGTTCCATGGGGCTCCTGTGTAAGTCATGTTCATAAACCATCCAGCCTTGAAACATCTGGCCTTGGCTGTACTTGCTGCAAGATGAAATCCATCTGGGTTACCCTGATCACTCCTACCAGGTCAAACCTCGCAGACAACACTCAAGTTGAAACAATGAGGGTGAAATCCTTGTTTGGGCTTAGGTGCCAACCAACCTAGTCTCAGAAGCTGTCTTTAGCAACTTTATCAGCAGAAACACTGGCATCTTTGCTTTTAGGGGAAGATATAAGTATAGGTTTCAAAGACCAGTGTTTAAGCAGTGGTGATTGAAGTAATCCCATGCAGTGCTGAGATTTGGAAGTCCCTGTGTGGCTCTAGTCATAACTGATCATCTGAGATTTGCAAATTTGTCCTAAATCTGATATTTATTTTTCCAAACATAGACAATCCAGCTTGTTACAGTAATTAATGAAGTTACTCCTTTTAATTATGTTAGAATTTCACTTCACATCAATAAAATGCAGTTGATTCCCATGTACCTGGTGTGCATTTCATTGCGTAATGTGGAGACTGAGACACCCTCTACACCTGCTCTGTTACCCAGACCTTTACTCTTTCCATTTTCTTCTAGCTTCTACCTCCACATCCAACAAAGCACACAACCAACAACCTAGTGCTAGATTTTCTCCATGTATGAACTCCTTTCTCTTCCAAATAATTATGTAAGATTCATATTAGATCTAATGGGGACTGGTGTGAGTTGTAGGTTCAAAGCTGAATGCTCATATTCAAAAGCTCAAATTCAGCATTTTCTATTGCTTTGCCCCAGCTGTTTGTAAAGGATTTTCTTAGGATATTGCGCTGCTTGGGACTCAGACTCTTTCCCTCAGACCAGGTTTATTAAATCAAACTGCATTTACTCATTTGTAATTCCATCCCTTTAATCTTCAAAAAATATTTCTCTGAGGCTTTCCTTTGATATCTATCAAAAGGTGGGGTCTATTCCGCTTAAAAAATGGAACAGTGAAATGGATAGTAAGAGCAGGAAGACATAACCATTGTCACTCTATTTTAAGATGAGGGCAGACCTTTCTGGTTATTAAGTCAGAGTGAAAGAATAGCTGTAAGAGAGTTTAAATTAAAAAAAAATCTACTTGAATGAATTCTGGGGAAGATAAGAGACGTACATATGATATATTCCATTATAAACCTTGTAATAACTTCAAATTGATTAGTGTTTGAAGACTGATGGATAACTACAAAGCATTACTATTATAAAGCAAAGTGCAATTTTTGATATCATGCAACTACTTCAAGATCTCTAATTTTTTCCTCTTTTACAATATTCATAGCAGAAATAAAGAGATATCTGTCATTCATGAGAAATGAGTCTAGTTCTGAACACTATATTGTTAGTCATATCAAGTTTTAATAGAAAAAGTGAAATAATGATTTGGAAATAGGGGGAACCAGGATCAGAAGGAATGGTTCAGACAAGCAAGCACAGGAGGTCTCTATCTGCTTGGAATCTCAATTACAGTAGGTCAGTCAAAGGGAGTTCAGCTGCAAATATGAAGCTTAAGATGAATATATTCAATGATATGTGGGAGAAAAAGCCCATATAGGTAAACCTCAATTTAGTCATGAATTCCTTTGCAGAATATTCCTCCTCACATTTTTCCCTACCTGGTGTGTACGAATTTAAAGGGCAGTGGTTAGAAACTGGGCCCATGGAAAATGGTTACTGGCTTTAAAGAATAAGGCAAAGCCTCAGAAAACATGTGTGATCTCAAGTTATCTTTTACCAAACAATGAATAAAATATTACATTAGAATAATACATTTAAAATCCAATTTTGAGCTCAAGCAATTCCATTTAGAAGAACATTTTTTTCTGTGAATACGGTGTTTTAACAAAGCCATCACAATTTAGGACAGTAATTGAACTATTTCATTAGAATTCAATGTCAAAAATATGGCCAGCTTCTTTCTGCTTCTTATTTTTCCAAAGAAATAAATTTCTAAATAATTAAGTTACCTTTCCTGTGTTGAATTTTCAGATTGTGGCAAACCTTACCTTCTATTTAGGCTTCTATCCATCTTCAGGTAGGTACAAGGAGGGTCAGAATGAGAGATAGGTAAGGACAAGTCTCTGACAGACAATGTGATTAAAGTGAACATGACAAAGTTTCTTGAAAATCAAAATGGAACCGGGTGATGCACTGTACCTGTTGGAATTATGTAAGGATGCATGGTGACAACACAGATGCTATGGTCACTGGATATTACAAAAACATCCTCCCCCATGCAGACTTCAGACAAAGTTTTCCATTCTCTGACAACCTAGTTAGGAAAAAGTGCTGGGAAAATCATTGATTTCATTTAAATTTACATTTCCTGGCAGGAAATGAACAAATTAATTTAAGAAGAAAAGTAAATTACCAATGATTTCTGCCCGGTATTTTCGTAAAGCTCTCAGTAACAAATGATGTGGACTTGACAGATTTCCAATGGAGATGCAACAACATGAATAAGGACAGAAAATAATTTGGCTGGCCCGTGATTAGTTACCATTGATAACCACTGATACCATTTTAGGTGGTATATGACACAACCAGGAGAGTTTCCACGTTTCAGATGAGGCAACGAAGGGTGAATGTACTCTACTTTTGTGGTTTGAAAAAGAGCTTTGAGCATATCATACTGGGTGGAGTGACCAAAAAATTGTCTCAAGTTTTCTTGTTTTCTATATTGCATTCAGGCAACATAGAAGAATAGCTGCAAAATCTAAACTTATGGAAAATAAGCTCCTAGTAGACAGATTGAAATCTTTTTCTGTCATTTGCAGGGGATTGTTTATTTCAAAGGCAAAGAGAACCAAATTCCCAATGAACTGCTAGCTCTCAGGAAAATGCCATCCAACACCTCCAGAAATTTCTAGTGATCTGTGGTATAGAAGGCAGTTTATCTGAAATGACAGCATTTGTTCTAACATCTCACTGTACACATGAACTGCACCTTTTACACATGGGCTATAGTGCTACTATAAATTCCAAACATTATATTCAGAGTTAGAATAATTTTTGAAAACTTGATGGAATAAGTTATTATTCTAAGCAGTAAAATGGTCATGGGCAGGGGGAGTTGTGACTGTAGAAACTAAAATTCTGTTACAGATGACTAATACTTAGCTATACACAGGTTAGATAAAAATCAACAAACTTCTCAGGATATGTTGTGGATAAAGAGAGAAATTATTTCTTAGCAGAAATTGATTTTGACAGATACCATATTAAGCAGGTAACATTAAAAACTGCTGAATAATTTAAATGGCAATCTAGACAACATCTAAATAGATTTGAAAATAGAAAATTTATATAGAAAATGTACAGTTTATTTAATTTTTCATCATGCATCTTCAAAAATAACAATAACAGTCCTAACATGACCTTAGCAGAAATGAAAAATTGCTTATGGGAAAAATTGTAATTCACTCATTAATTCTGAAGCCTTGCCGTAATAAATTGAATTACATAACAGACATCAGAGCAGTCTTGCATGATTTATTTTCTTGAAGTGTGATGTAATCTAGCTTTTTAAGTGTTTTTGAGCATGAAAGAGGAAGTTCTTAGGAGTATAAGGATTTTATATTGGAATAGAGCAGGGGTGTCTCTACTCCAGGAGTCTCCTTTGAACAGACACCACTCAGAAACTTCAGTGGGAACATGAACTTTGACATAATGCATGGAATTGTCCAAATCTGTATCATGATAGTAAATCTTTGCTTGATTCTAAATGACGATCACTTTATTTCCCAAGGCATTAGGGTTAATCCATGTTTTGTATTGTTTGGTCTTACCTGAAGTCTAATTGAAGAGAGAAGACAAATTTATCCCTCTTAATGCTGTTTATATTTTCATCTTAATTACTACAATATCATTTCAAAGTAACTTCCTGAATATGAATGCACTGCTCTGCCTTTCAATTGATGTAAATGGATCTGAAGTCAAGGTTTGAAACTTTTAATAAGATTAAATACAGCTCCAGAGTGAAGGCAAAATTATATGGCAGTTAATATTAGCACCAGTGGACATTACATACTATGTTTTATTTAGACAGCACCTTTGATCTAAAGCACAAGGAAGTAATAAATGGGGGGCAAACAGAGAAAGAGAAGTGGTAAACAAACAAGGAAGTAGGAACAAATTATGAAGTGCTTACACAGACAGGGATCAAGAGCCATCAGGTGGTCATTAAAGTCTCCGCTAAAGCAGTGCTAAAACAGGTGAGAGAGAAAGACAAAATAAAAAGTGCAGGATGAAGTTAGGAGAATAACCTGGAAAACATCCTCTTTGGGAAAAGATCTTTTTGTGGACAACAGCACTACTCAGAACATAAAAAATGTTTATTTTGTTCCCAAAATTCATTAAATAATTTCATTTCCTTCAGCATTGCCTTTGGTTAGTAAAAGGCAAATCTTATGTTGTCAGAGAGAAGTAATTCTCTTGTTTGGGAGGGGTATTTGTAAACTGAATGTTTGCATCTTAAACACTGCGTTTGCATGAAGACATGAGCATTAAATACTGACAAGACAAGAAAAATACTGAATTTCATAGGATATTAGAGTAAAAGAATCTGCCATTCTCCATTACTTTGCCTGCAAGTTATCAGCTGCAGCTATCAGGGAGAAGTTGTCAATCAACTCTATTGCAAGGATGAAAGAGTAGATGGTACAGTTTAATTTTATTATGGAAATTGATTTGCATCTTTTATATGTCTTGATTGAAAACTTTCCAGGTAATGACATTGAAGAATACTCATAAAACTGCCATGACTGTGGTAATAACTATTATTATGATCGAATTTAATAATAAAAAACCTGCCTGCAAGATGGGCAATATGAATAATTCATGTACACTGTTGCTTAAAATGTGATAGAGAGAAAAAGACTTGTAGGAAAATTCTTAATGTATCCAGACAGGGATGATAATTGGTTTTTGCAACTAAATGAGTACTTCATGTACAAGACAGCACTAACAAGGCAGGAGAAGAAATTTACACATTGGGGAGACAATTTCATTTATCTGGTTACAGCAGGATAAGTGGAATAAATGTTTTTCCTTAAAGGAATTGACAGAAAATGCATATCCTGATAATAATTAGTTTTGTTTACAGCTGGAGAACAACGGAACAGGAGACACAATAGCATCTTTTCAAAGTGCAATAACATATGTAGCATATGCTCATGTAGGCCTTACTTATGCCATTAATCAACTACCTGCAAGCACTGACCAGATCTCTTCCAGTGCTGCCTTTTTGCTGCAAGCATAAAAAGTAGACCAGCATATGGGGAATTGTTTCACAGTTGCACTTTATTTAATTTTGTTTGATTCCTTTTAAGTATACAGTAACAGATAAACTGCTGTTTCCTGCTTTTATTGCCTACCATCTGGTGGGAAAAGCATGGAATAGCAGAAAAAGTGACAGGTGACTAAGAATATTTTAGTGTAAGAGTCTGAAGTTACAGCAAGTAAGAGTTCATCAAGGAACTTGAGGAACAGAAAGCCATGCAAGAGCTCATCTCTTTACTCTTATCCAAAGGCAATGATGAAGTTTGAGAATAGTCTTCTCACTTGTTGAGTCTTCTCACTTGTTGATATAAGTTGAATATCTTATATACCACCTTCTCAAATTATTAAAAACAAACAAAACCAAAGTTTCCCCCTCCAAAATGCATAGGAAAAGCCATTTGCAATAACATACCAAAAGCAGTCAAGTAAACTGACAAAGAACTTGGGAATTAGATTTAGTCAAAATCCCTGTAAACACATTGGGCTTTACCCATTTCTAATTCTCTCTTACTTGAACCTAAGATCAATCCTCTTAGTTCTGGCTTGCCACCAGGGTCTCTGATCAATGTTGATAAAACAAAATGACAATAAAGAAAACTTTGAAAGCCACTGTGAGAACAGTGGGAAAACAAAACAAAATGAAACAAAATAAAACTGTATTCTTTTGTTATGACTACGGCCTGTGCCTCTGCGTGTTTGTTTATGATGGATTACTTTCTACAGAGATTACATCTAAAGGGAGTAACACTTGAGAAGCTGCACAATAATCTAGCTAAGAGGCATCTCATTAAATACTAAAATACAGTTGATTATTTAATATATCTGTGCTTACTTTGCCAAGACAAAGATCTTGAAATGATAAACCCCCCAGACCCCCTTTCACAGCTAAAAAATCTGCCCCATGATGTAGTTTAGAGGGTGGATTGGAAAAAAAGGTTCCCAAAACCGCTTACAAAACTATAGTTTGAAGCCTGACTATTCTTGTTCTTCTTGGCCATTTCTAAATGTAACCATGGAGAAGAAAATCTCGTGTTTCTGGATCACAAATAGAATCTGAACATTTTTTTGATTCTGCAGTAACACTCTTTTCACCTTTGCTAATTACATTGGAAAAATCAATATCAGAAAATGCCATAGTGACATATCAAAAGATTATAGGAAATCCTGTTTCACTTCATTAACACAGTTTCAAGAATTGCTGCTTCTGCATGTTATTGAGTCGTAGTGATATACTGGAAATTTTAGAAATGAAGGCAACATGCTCCTGTAACTTCACAGACAAAATACAACAAGGCAAAACAAGATTCTTGTCTTCTCATTGAGAAAAATAAACAAATAGTCTTTAGTCTCCACGACTGGAACTTTAGAAGAGCTATTCATTAACTTGTTGGGGGAGAAAAACAAATGAAGAAATTAAAGACCAAGAAAAACCCTCCCACACATTACCTGATATGCATTCATAATAGATCCAATACAGTAAACAGAGACCAAAGAGAAATCTTATTTATATGAGCCTTAATATTTGGCATTATAGAGAGAAATCAGGAAAAGTGACCATTAAAATGTCATAGTGAAAAAATGCAGATACATTTACCTGATTGAATCATTATGGTGAATAGCAAGAAAATGCGTCTTCTGTGTTCTTTTTAAAAAAAGAATGATTATTCTTGTAGCAAGAAGCTTTTATTCTGGCTAATACATATTTATTTTTCATACCAAAGTATTGTGGAGGAGGACAAAGTTTTGACGAAAATTGCAAATACAGAATATTCCCTCTGACACTAGCAGTAGTACAGGTGGGTGCTTGAGATCATGTGTAGGGAATGGGTCATGTGAAGAGACACAGCTTGTGACATCTTCAAGGTAAGGAATTATATCTGACTATGATGGTGAATGAAATTTCTGTAAATTAGCCATGTCCAAAGGGTGTATAAGGTAAGAACCAAATTTGCACAGCTGATTTTGCAGATTTCATAAATATTTCAGAATGAGGTAGGAGACATTTGAGGAAGATAGTTGTTCTTTGGTCTCTGTACTGACTTTACACAACTTTTTAAGAGAAAACACAGAAATAAAATCCAGAAAAGTTACTCGCGTAATTTGTGAATTCACTATCTATTTTGGATGAACTTTCCCTTGTGCTTACAAGTACATTCATGTTTCCCTTTGCGACCTAAACTAACCCCTCTTCTATCTCCTGACATATATTTTATAGTAATTTTCCTTTACAGCTCAAATTTGACTTCTGCGAATAATGGGAAAGACAATTCTTATTGAGAAAGCAAACTGGTTTATGAGCACTATGAGAAAAAAAACATCCAGGTCATGAGGTGTTATTGCCACACCATGGGTTTGCAGGAAGGAAAAGTGATGGGCTGTCACCTTGTCTCTTTTCAAAGGTTTACAGACGAAATTCAGTTCATTGTTCAGTCCTTTGTTCTCAACTTTCAAACTTTTTTCTTAAGGGCAAGATGTTTTTTACAGAAGAAAGAGACATGGATGTCAGCTCAGATGATATGCTGTATGACAGTTGTTCTTTGGCAACGGGTTAATGGTCTCATTTCATGCCTCTGGATTTTTCCTACAGTTGAAGTTACTATACACACAGCTTCAGGCTGGGGAAAATAAAAAAAAAAAAAAAGAAATGATTAAGTGAGTCTTTTGTCATTCAGAAATGCTACTTCTTTGCAATGAATATGTACTGCATAATAATACAGAACAGATGAAGGAAGCCAATACAGGAAGAGAGGCTACAGCTTAGTAATTTGCTAATTGACCAAGATGGGGAGTAAGAACTGAACAATAGTCCTTGAGTTTAAAAAAGGAATTTTAACTTTTGTCTGTTTGGGGAAGGGGTGGGGAAAAAATAAAGGGATCAGCAGGAGTGAAAGAATTTTTTGCTTTCTTTCAAAGAGTCCAAAAGATCTTGTTTTAATTCCAGCTGAGATGAAACAAACCATACATAAATTTTCAATGTATCTTATAAAGTTGGTATTACAGCAAACAAACTTTTAACTCTGAGACTGACAGTGAAAAAAAAAAAAGCAAAGCAAATGAGCATTGCAATACAAAACTTTTGGGTGGGTCATTAGGTAAATGGGATGGAGTCTGAGAGCTCTTCATGTCAAGCAGCAGTCTGTACTGTCCAATCTAAAATCTCTTTCCTCTGTCAGAGCCCTCAAGAGATGAACCCTCTCCTCAATGCCAATAAGAATGTGTTTAAGTTACTCATGGACACACATAAAACATATGGGTGGTATGCTTTGAAGTGCCAGAGTCTTAGATTTGCTATGTTAATAATATGCTAATAATTTATGCATAAAACAGGTTGCATTGAAGGAAAAATCCAATATTGTCAGTTTCCATGACAACCAGTGTGCTAGCAGATTACACTGTCTCACATCAGATGGTTGCCAAGGTTGTGACCTATTTCTTAGTTTTAATAATTTCATTTGCAGAATTTGGAAATGCTACCTGGAAAACAAATGATAAAATATTGCTCATGATTAAACATAGTCCTTCAGTATAAAAGAATCTTGCACATTAAATTAAGCACTAGGGTTAGAAACTGAAAAGGAAGCATAAAGTAATTCCAGAAGTGAAGGAAGGTTTGGACAGTTGTGTAAAGAGCAGTGGGCTGGTGTACAATATTTCAGGGTGAAGTCAGTGGTTATGTACAGTTTATGTCAGTATCAGGGGCAACTTTCATGGTACCAGGTTTCTCAGAGCCCACTCCAACCTGATCTTGAACAGTTGCAGGAATGGGGCACTCACAACTTCTCCAAGCAGCCTGTTCCAGTGACTCACCACCCTCACAGTAAAGAGTTTTTTCCTAACATCTACCCTAAACCCAGTCTGAAACCATTCCCCCTTGTCCTGTCACTACATGCCCTTGAAAATAATCTCTCTCCACTTCTCTTGTAAGCTCACTTCAGTTTTTCTGGGCTTTCTGGGCTGTGAGCACACATTGCCAGCTCTCAACCATCACCATCCCCACGCCCTTCTTGGCAGGGCTGCTCTTCATCTGTTCATCCCCCAGCCTGTGCTGGTACTGTGGATTGCCATGACCCAGGTGCAGAACCTTGTACCTGCTCTTGTTAGACATCATGAGAATCCCATGGGCCTATTCCTTGAGATTTTTCAGGTCCCTATGGATGGATGCCATCCCATCCTCCATGTGTGTCAGCTGCACCACTCAGTTTGGTGTCATCTGTACACTTGCTGAAGATGCACTTGATCCCTTCATCTGTGCTATTAATAAAGATATTAAATAACACTGGCCCCATACAGACCCCTGAGGGACAACACTTCTCACTGATATCCATCAGGACTCTGGGCTGTGGATCACTACCCTCTGGATGTGACTGTCCAACCAATTTCTTATCCACCTAACAGTCCAGCCATCAAATCCATATCTCTCTAATTTTCAGAAAAGGATATTGTGAAGGGCCATGTCAAAGGCTTTACAGAAGTCCAGGTAAACTATACAGGTAACCCTTCGATTCTCCACTGATATTGTTGTTCCATCACAGAAGGCCACTAGGTTCGTTAAATGGTCAAAACTTCCAAAGATAATTTTTTAAAAATAAGTGCACAAGAAAGCAAGTATTTTATACGTTGTGTGCTAGAGTATAAAATAAATTAAGTTCTCTTGCATTAAATGAAAAGGAGCCCTTTCAAACACCAACATGAGCTAGTGGACTAGATTATGCCATGTTTTCTTGATTCTTCACTGACCAAAGTTCACTACAGTTCGAGTAACTTGCTCTGGTTAGTAACTTTTTTATTTGTTCATGCTTAAGAAAGGTATCAAGTTACCATTCTTAAATAAATAAGATAGTACCTTCAGGGCAAAAAAATGGTCCTCCACTGCTTGCTCATTTTACACTGTGTCAGTGTAAAACAATCCAGGAATGTAACAGTTTTGTCACCAGGACTCTTAGCTGACATTTTCTAGTCCACTGAAGAATTTGTCCTTTATTTTCTCACCTACTGGGCTACAAGCTTAGAAGGCAATCACTGTCAATCCTGTTGGTGAGATCAATACCATATGCCCCAGTTCCTGCTACTGAAACCCTGCTTTCTATGGCCCATAAAACAAATAATCCTGCTGGTTTAATCAGACTGGTCTGATCAAGTCAGTTGAGGTAAAATGGAAAACAGCTCAAGCCATTTTTTTTTTCAGGTTTGCTGAAATATCTATCAAGTGATACAGTTATAACTGCAGCAGACCTGTATAACCTCAATAATCCACTGGAATTTGATTTCAGTTATCACAATAGGATTAGAGGAATGCAGTAATCATAACTTGAATAAATTATGTCTTTTTGCACTAGTATTTTTGGACCTGCTTTGTCATTCTTTTTGTTTTTTTCTTCCTCCACTCCTGTCTTGGAAGTTGTCCTATTGTGGTAAAAGATTATCTTTGAATTTGAGGCTCTTCTTTTCAGATTTGTCGAACTAATATATTTTTTTTTGTAAGAGATGCAAATAATATGCAAGATGAAACATTGCAAAACCTGTTTCATGATGTTCTTTTTTTTTCCTTCCATTTGTTATTTATGAACCTATTTCATTAATGACACACACATATATAAATTGCTTTCTTTGGGAGGGGAATTAATTCTATTGAAAAAATAGAATAAAGAATGTTTCTGCTTCCTTCTGCCCCAGGCTGGTCAGCTAGTCCAAGCAAAAGGATTTACACACTACTGTTTGCATAGATTTGAGTTATTTTCTAGCTGCCTGCTTTATACAGAAACGTTTTCTGTGTAAATACTGTTCAACTTCTTCAGAAAACACTTATTACTGTAGAACACTCTTTTGTTCATACTAGAACATTCCTGTTCTTAGGATTTTTTGTAGAAAAGAAATTAAGTCTTGTCTTTCTAAGGAATCAGGTAAAATCTCATCTGGAGTACAGCCCTCTTTCATTGATATTGAAACTACTTACTATTCATTGACCCACTTGAGAGAAGTTCTAGTATGGCATTAAAGGATGAGAGAGGAAATAAAAAAATGGGAGGAGGAGGAAAGTATGTCTAGCAATATACAAGTACCACAGCTATTTTATTTCTATCTACCATTTGCTATTTAGTAACATACTGGATAAAATAAGGCGTTCCTAGAGAGGCATAGCTTGTCCTACGAGCTAGTATCTATGACTTTCTGTCACTCTGTAGAATCATTTCAGCTGCTCACTGTGACTCAGCCCACATAACACTGGAAAAAGGGGCTCTCAGCAGGAGATTGAAGGGAACAGACAAGTATAAAAAAAGACAAGTGTAATCCCTAGATCTTTTAGCGGGTGAACACTTGGGATAGTACCTTGGTGACACATGAACACTTGGTATACAGATCAGAAAAGCTGAAATTTTTTTGCCACTTCTCATGGGTAAATGAGAGTTGAAGGCAAGATACTGCTGTTTTTCCTCCTGCTGTTACAAGTAGTGACACCTACTTGGCTGTACCAAAGAGAGTCAAATTTCTGTGGCCTTTTGCTAAGAAGCAGAGCTTTGAAAACCCCTTTCTTGAGTGTCAAGCTGGCTATGGAATGCTAGGAGCCAACTGGGGCTGGCAGGATACCCTGGATGCAAAATCTGCACATCAGTTTTTCTCCTTTGATTAGAATTTCCTGAATGCTGTCAGGGAAACCCAAACTGATCCCAGTCTTAATGAACCCAGCCGTGAGGTTCCCAATTCATTAAAACTGTGCACTTCAGTATGCTTTCGTTGATCATTAGTTTTTTTTCCCATCCATGTATATTTAACATGATGGGCCTACTCTCAAAAATTTCTAGTGATAAGACTATATGTTACTTTTTTAATGAGTGTCTAACACCATTATAACAAAAAAACCCCAACAAAAAATAAGGGAACTCTTGAAATTTTACTTGCACCACCCATTCATCTATTTCCTTTATTCCATAATCTGCTAGTAGTATCTGGGGGTAACTGTGATGTGATACTTTAAACTCCTTGTGTTTATTCCTTGCTTCAAAACCATGCCTCAGGTTACTAATTTGTGAAGAGGTTAAAAGCAAAGGCAGGCTGAAGAGGGAGAGACATATTGTGTGTACATGATTCTTCTGCTCTACAATGTTTTATCCACACAGCTATGTCAGTGAAGAGTGTGAAAAAACTCGCATATTCTTTGCCAAAATAGCTATGCCAGCCAAAAAACCCCATGTGGACACAGCTATGCTGACAAAGAGGAGCTTTGAATAGGTTGACCTCTGGGTGTTTGGAAAAGTTGCACAACTATGCAGGCAGAAAAACTCCTTCTGCTTCTGAAGAAAAGGATCCTGCTGCCACTGCTAAACCAGTAAGGAGCTATCTGTATAGTTATATCTGCAATTTGAGTCCTGTATCTTGGACAGTGGTGAGGAAACTAAACCATGACTATTTTAATTCTCTGTGAATAATTCTTTATCACTAATCAAAATTTGCCTATCACAATCACAACATCTTATTTATAAAATGTAAAATTAATTCCACTTTATTGTGTTGGATTTTTTTTCCTACTTTGTCTCTGGAGTACCTGTACTACACCAACATCTATCATTAGGAGCTGGTTTTCTAGGCCAGTGGTTTAATTTCTTGATTATCATTTATAATGTGTCACATTTGCTAATTGCATCCTAAAGTTCTAAATTTTCCTAACATATACTGAAATTAATGAAATATTTAGAAATATATTCATCCATGCCATTTTAGCAACAAGCTCTGCTATGAAAATTTACATATTTTTGCACACTTTTTGAATGTTTTCTAAAACTGCAGCAGAAAGAAGGTGAGTACTGGGGAAACTGGCATTGCGCTGAATGTAAGCAATTTACAAAATATTAACAGGAGTATCCTAATAATTTTCTGTTATTTTAAGGAAGCACCTAAGTGAAAACCTGTCAATCATCAGCAGGGTTTGGAAAGAGTAGGCAAATTACTCTGTCCACATAATTGCATGGAAATCACTTCATGTTATTCAATCTTCTCCATACTTGTTTTTCTATTTCATTTTTTTTCTTTTCTTTATTTGAAATGGTTTGTTAAATAGTCCTGCAAAAGCCTAGCAAAACAGATATTTTTATAGCCAGAAAGAATTTCCAACACTTCTATTTTCATTGTTGTTTCTCAACGGGGTAGTAACAAAAATATTTACTGCACTTTAAACTCTCATAGCAAGTCTTTTACTCCTACTAGTGATGGTGACATAGTAGGAAGTCCATGTGCAACTCCCTTTCTTCCCTATTTACACACAAAATGAAAATGTAAAAGATTCAGCATCTCTCCTAAAAATCCTCACCTTGGGACTGTGATTAGGAGCAAGTTTTTCCACTTTCAAGATAGCAGTGGTTTATCTTCCTCAGATTTTGCATTACTTATGTGCTTAATCAGCACGAAATACATACATATACACATATACACTTATGTATATGCATGATAGTTGGGATTTCAGAAGAAAGGATAAGCCATTTCCTCCGAGATAATGTCAAAAGATGAAAAAAACCTCCTCTCTCCTGAATAATTTTGGGGTCAGAGCATCTAAATTGTACACAGTTTTCAGCCAGAGGAAGGCACTCACACAGGAGATCACTGTTTTTGTGCTATGGGCCTCATTTTGTCTGTGAGTAAGTTTCTTATCAGGGAATGGGATAGCAGTGGCTAGCTGAAAATGGTCACTGAAGATTGTAAAGCACTATTGTCACAACAGAAAAATAAGTTGGGAAGACAGATGAAAGGACAATAAGAGTTTTATTTTCCTAATATGGGTCAAAGAGAAGCCAGAGGTCAAAGAAGCAGGTAAAGTTTTTTCCAAACATACACACAGACACATTTTGTTTGTTAAATCTTCCCTCTCTCCTAATTTTTGAAGTCTAACAAAATCCTGTACTCTTGTCTCTGCACAGAGGAATGTGCAAGGAGGTCTGGCCATAGGAAGACTCTTGTACTTAAAGGTGCAGGGCTCTTTCCCTTAACAATGAGGATGACAAATCAGGTACAACAAGAGTTTTTGTACTGTTGGAACAAATTAAGCCACTTTTATTAAAGCAAACAAGGCGGTTGAGATCTTTTGATATATCCATAGTGCCAATATCCTACAGATGCCTCACTTCAGTCAATTAATCAGCCATTTCCCAGAGCATGGCAATTGTTTATGCAATCCACTTTGATATGTTTTATAACATTTCCTTTAATCCTCCCCAACTTTTCATCCCTGGCAAAAGCTTTATGGTAACATAAACCATAATTGTGCAGTAAAGAAAATCGCCTTATGTTGCAGTCTACAACTGTTTTATCACCCTCATCCTAACATACATAACTTACACTCAAACAGCTAAATATAGGCTGGGAAGCATGCTGCTTTAATAGCACATAAACTCAATAACTTCTTGACAAAGAACTTAACCTCTGTCAGGGACACAGTCAGAACTATCTAGGGGACCTTTATACTTTTCAATCAATGACATTTATTGCCATTATAGCCGGCAGACGTTATTTTGAATAGAAAATTTTTCATAAAGACAAAATGAAGACAAAAGCCTTTTATCCTGCCTGAGAAGACTTTTTTCCTTCTTTTTTTCTTTTCTTCTCTTTTTTTTTCTTTTTTTTCTTTTTTTTTGTGGAAATTGAAAACATTCTTAAAAAAGTTTCTGCTATTTAAAACAGCAGTATTTTTCCATTGGATTTCTATCTTTTTATTTAATGGAAAGCAGAAATTAAAAAAGCTACAAGTGAAAACTTGTAAAAATATGAACAGTGTATAAGAAATAGATCCAAATATTTTGCATTGAAAAAGTAAAGTCAAAAAAGTTTATGAGCTATGACACTTCCGTCAGTCTTCCTTTATATCAAGAATGCATTGGGATCTACCTTACCACAACTATTTTCTGATCTGCTTTGAGGTACTGTCCTGTGACATCTCACACTGACTCTGGTAAAGAAGGTCTGTAGAGGGATGTTTGTGAGCATCCAGGTATCCTCTCTAGTGTCTGCAAGCCCCCTCTGCAGCCTACCTTATAGAATAAACCCGAAGCACCATGTCAAGTGTTAAGTGTTGAAAACCACTGCGCTGAACTACAACTGTCAAGAAATAAACTTTGGTAATTAATCTCAATCTCTTTCCTCGTTCCTTTTTTTCTCCTTTAACACTTTCTGGTACCACTAAAATCTAATTCTGTGGCGTGATCCTCTAGGATTTATGAATAGTAATTTTATGCAAATTTATCTGTGTCAGCAGGTTTGGTTTTGTTTAGACTTCTCCCCCTCGCAAGGGACAAACAAGATAATTCCTCCCCAGCACTTGGCCCCGGAGCTTGATGATATATACCATCAGTTACTTCATTCTTTACTCTAACATTGCATAATTTTTTTCCTATACTTTTTTTTTTTTCCCTTTTTACTTTCTCCTTAGGTTAGAGAAGTGTTATGGATTAAATCTGGATCATTTCCAGTCTTACCGTTGTGTCTCATACTATACCACAATGATCCTTAATTGGCAGTAAGTAGAGAAAAAGCAGTCATTCTTGTAAAGCAGCTGTTCTATGGATATATGGTATAACAGTAGTGTGGAGGCTGTGGTAGGAATGTTCCAGGTCACAGTTAGTTTAGATGGAGGAGTTTGTCATGCTGCACTAATAATAACTCCACTCTAAATTTGAGGGAACAAGAAGGGCAGGAGTGTCAGACAGTCTCTCCCTCAGACAGAAATGAGACTATTCTGTTCTATGAACTTGGTTCACTTTTCAAGGGACTTGGTTCCCTTTTATTCTTTGCTGTGTTAATTGGTTAAACCTTGATGATGAGCATATGGACCATTATGCTGGTTTTGTAACATTTCATACTAGATGCTTTTGGTATTGTTTTAGACACTACCAAGAAGAGTGGAACAATGACATTTGGACTTACATACTTTAGAATATTTTGTAGTGTTTAGTGCAAGAAGAGTTTGACCTGTTTTTCCATTGGCGATGTTCTCACCTCTTGGTTAACATGATCTGAGAGGGCTACCATTTTTCAGACAGGAAATAAATTTAATTCACTTAATTCCTTTTTCTTATCACTAGACAGAACGCAAGTTATCTCTGAGTTCAATTTGTTTGAATAATGCTGCTAAAAGACACAAAGAAAAAGGTAGTGACCCTTTGTATATGCCTGCAAATGGGCAGTGTGCTCCTTTAATTCTCAAATACAACAAACCTGGATAACTTTTCAGAGTGAGCAGTTGCAACCAGGTGGATGCAAATTCATTGTCCAACAAATTAATTTGCATAGGTATGATACATCTTCTTCCCCTTCCCATTATGGTAGTTGAATATTCATCACTTAACAAGTGCAGTTAATTAGCAGATTATTCATTTACTGGACAAATAATGAACATCTTATTCTGAACAAAGAAGAGGGCTAGGAAAGCCAGAGGGAGAGAAAAGAAAATATACATTTTTATAAGGCTATTATTTAAATTAGTCTTCTTTTAAATAAGAAGAGAAAAAGAATAACTGTGGTCCCACAGAAACCAGTGGTAAGCTTCCCAGAATATCACTGGGGCTGGATTTCGGTCCTTATATTTCAAAAAGAGCAGAATATTACCATCACCTTAAAAAAAAATATTTGTGATGTGTCAAAATTTATTCACATTTTCTTTAATTTATTATGCTGTTGTTTTCTAAAGTTTTTTCTCCTATTGCCTGTCATCATCATTCTTTAGTCTGTTTTCTAATGTTTAGACTGTAAAGACCTTTCACAAAGGTAATTTTTTTCCCTTCGCTATTTGTGCACAGTGCAGTCCTTGCCCATAATTCAGGCTCTTGGATAGTATATTCTTGTCATCACCTGCCAGAATGGAACACTTTATTGGTATAAATTGAGATGCCTTCTTTAAGGGGAATGGAGTCAACCAGCTTACCTTGATGAAGAATAAGCCTTAATATTCAAATTTGTTTACTTAGACTTTAATATATATATTTTAATGGGTACTGTGAAATAATTTCAGTTTCTTGCTGAGTTACCTGTTATCCAGAAATTTACCCCACTGTTCAGTGCAGAAAGGGCAAAATGCATCTCTGATATAATTCTGCTAATACCAGTGGTCTTGTGCAGATTTAATTGCATCTTTGCATTAATCCATCATCTTTAGGCTGTGCCAAGAAAAAATTCTCATTGAAAGCTCAGTGGGAGGAGAACATTTTAGTTCTAGATGAAGCTAGAGCTGTATTGTGTGCAGCTACATGGCATGAACCCTTTGTGGCAGGTTTTCTCATGTTGTGATAGTTTATCATTAAACTACAACCTGTCAGCGTCTGTAAGAATGGTTCCGACATTGGCTAACTTTCATGGCTGTGTTAAAGTGAAGGTATTGGACCAAAAGAATTATATACTTGGAGGAAATTTTTGACAAATTGAGGGATCGAAGCAGAGAGCAAGGAAGGAGGAGGGAATGTGGGGGGAAAAGGGCAGAATAAAAAGGAAAAGAAATAAAGCTTCCAGTTAGGTGGGTCCAGAAGTCTAGGACAGGGAAAGTTGTCTACTGCTTTACCTTAAAAAATGCTCAATTTTCAATTACATTTACCTGAGAAGTTCCTGCTCTCCAACAAATGAGTTTGAATTATCTTAAGAGTCTGGAAATAGCTGCATCAGCCTCTAAATTTATATTTAGCATCACTGAATAATTGTAGATTAGTACATCATAATTTACTCAGCAAAAATTCATAATGCTTTAGAGTTATACTAAACATTGTACTAAGTTTATAGAAAGAGAACAAAGGGAAATGACATCTCTAAATTTTTGCAGGCTTGTAGTGGCAGTGCAAGATGATTCTGACAACTGATCCAATATCACTGCTGCAGTTGAATTCAATAACCTCTAGATAAGGTCATGGCATATATGTGTCTTTTATTGATTATTTTTACTTTCAATTTACCCTGCCATATGCTGGGCAGATTAGTCGACTGTTCAGATTTCTTTCTCTCCTTGGCCTGAATTTACAGAAGCTCCTTGTTCTGGACAATGTGCAGAACTGAAGTTGCAGCTGAGAAATGGGACACATCACACCAAAACACCAAACACACTGCTCAGCCTCATGCTACCTCCTGGGTCTGAGAGTTATTTTCTTTTCCCTTCTGCTTCACTCCCCACTCTACCAACCTGTGTTAACTGGAGTAGCAGCAGTAGAAAGTGAAATCACCTTTGCTATTTTTACATATGAGATAATGTAAAAAAAAAAAAAAAAGAAGTGGAAGATTGTGCCTATTTATAAGGGTAAGGAAAAAAACCTAACCCTTAATTCAACATGGGGAGCAATATTATTTTCTACAGTTATTCTTCTACCATGTCTCTGATTGTTGAGCTTTTTTTTACCAATCATACAGGAAGTCCGGTTTAACTGGGTCAGATTCCTGCAGCCTTCTACATATGGGCAGATAAATACCATTCCTGAAGGGAAGCCTTTGGTGAGAATTGGTCCCTGAGGCTATCACAGACAGACAATCTGTACTTCAAAGAAAGTACAATACTTTTATTCCCACTGAAATCCTAATACAGAAATAATTTTATTATTACAAAATTCACAATTAATGCTTGTGCCAGACACAAAATTGGATGAAAGTCATAACCAGAAATGGCTGTGAACTTAAAAATGAAACCATGTCTCAATGAGCTAATCACTTCCCTTAAAATTAATATTTTTCGAAGTTAAATGTCAGTTTTGACATATAATCCCTAAGTTCTGTCAGAAAATGAGTCTGTATGGCACTGCTCTCTGGCTTATCAACCACAGAAACTTCCAGAGTCTTGGTACAAAGCTCCAATTTAAAAATCTAAGCAGAAGGTTTCTCTGTATCTAACCTCTATATTCTTCTGTTCTATCCTTCAAAAATGCTTAATGAGATAACAGACAATTTTAATGAATGGGAAATATTGTTTGGATGCTAATAATATGAAGTAATAGAAGAACTGATTTATTCCCCTATAGACATGAATATTTTTCTCCAGTAAAAAATAATGATTCCATAAATCAGAAGATGTACAGCTATTTACCTGTTCCATATTTAGTTCATTTGGAAGGAATGGAAATTTACCCTGGTGTGTCACAGCACACAGTAGGGAAAATAAGCTTTGGAAAATAATTATATTGCTAGAATTTTGTGCTATTAAAGGAGAAAGATGAAATTAGTCTTACAACTTTATTTAAAACAGTATTTTAACTCCAAGGGCAGGTGTTGGATCTGACATGTCAGAACATGCTTAACCTAAGGGTGATAGGTGGAAGAATAGGTTGAAAACTGTTTTCAGGGCATTCCTTTTTGAGATACTGGTGGTGAGCTAAACACGCTCAATTTACCCTCATTGTCTCTAGCACTGGTTTTGGCCAGATCAGGGCATTACCAGCTATGTCCTGGCATGCCCCAAGCTGGAGCTGGAATAGGCAAATTACAGACGGCTCATAAAGGGGAGCAGGCCGTCGTGGTGAACAGGTTCATTGGCCATGTAAACACAGTGTGTGTAGCTGACCTTCAGTGAGGAAGCCCCTGAACTGATGAGTGCTACCTCATGGCACAGTGCATCAGGGAATGAACTGCTTTGCATTGGCATTGTTTCCAAAAGCAGATGCTCTGAGGTCCAGAGATAGGCTAGACAGGCATTTGCTTGTTCCTGCTAGATCAGCAGGAGTTCACCACTAATGCTGTAATCTAATATTAATTGAGCGAATCACTCAATGGGGACTGATAGCAACTTCCTTCAAACTTGTAAATGGGTATCCACAAGGCCAAGCCTACACTTATCATGCTGTTTCACCCCACCAAGAAAAACCCCCACATACATCAAAGATGGATTGCAGATGCAAAGAAGCTTTTTGAAAAACGTGAGGATGCTGCATGTTACAACCAGAAACAGAATGCCACTAATAACATGAGATAGAAATACTTCTTGGACAAACTCTTTACTTCAGTTATAATTCACCACTCAGTCTGGCAAACTCCATGGGTTTCAGGATGTAGTTAATATCCTACATCAGTCTGCATCCAGAAGATGTAGGAGTTTTCCTAGAAGGATGCAAGTCTTGCTGCACAATTTCATGTGCAGTTGTTAAAGAAAATAAAGCTCAAATGGTTGGTTCTCTGCCAGAAAACAAAGCTTTGTGAACTTTAATAAAGTATTTAATATTTGTGGAGAATAAAGAAAACAAGGTAAATCAACAGGTTATTGCATATACCGCACTAACAGTTTTGTATTCAACAGCCTTGGCAAAAAGGGAGTCCTCCAAAATAGAAAATACATGGTTTGAGCCCCAGCTGTAGAACAGGAACTTGAGTCCATCTCACAGAGATTTTATCTTCATGGTCCTGTGGGTATTTCTCAAGATCAGCCCAGAAATCCCACTCTGTAGTTGAGAAACTTCTCCAACAGAAAGTACATTTTGGAACAGGAAATATTTTCAGGAAGTGGTATATGAAATCAAAATAATTTTAATTATTTAACTTTAATTTAACTCTCAATTTTATTTAGTAATCATGAGTTGAACATGATCATTGTGGTCCTTTTTCTGCCCATTTTCCATGTGGGTTTTGCAAGCACAAAAGGGGTTCAGGACTGTTGCAGAAGGGAAAGGTGAGGTCAGCTCAGGTATAGAAGGAGTAAAAATGTAGTGAATAGTTTTCCTACAGTGGTAACAGTTACTGTGAGCAGGTGAATGGAAGTGCCTGTCTGAGGGGTGAAATAACACCAGAGGTGGAGCTTGAGGCTCTACCTCAAGTGGAGCCTCATTTAATGATAAAAGGCTACCATGAAAATATGTGATTCATATCTCATCTGTTGAAACTCACACACGTCAGTTACAGTTCACATGAAACCCTGCTGTTTTCTCAAAGCCTCAGGTATTGCAGAGTCATTTGAGATACTGCTACCCTGGTTAATTGCTATCAGATGTGCCATGTGAAACTCCTGCCAGTTCAGCTAGGTGAAAATCTGGGAATGTAGCACATCCTTTAGATGAAAAGAGAATTCTGGCACACAGTGAAACATGAGTGATGCACCAGCTTGAGTACTTAGAGCAGAGTGCAATATGAGAAATCCAAACTGAAATGTTCAGTAACTGAGGATACAGTATAAAGACTGAATGAGCAGCATGGAAGCCATACCTCTTGCTCAGTGACATCCCTCACCTATGTCCAGGAAAAATAAAATGTTAGACTAGGGATTCTGACCCAGGACAGAGTCAGCAGAAAAATCTAATGCAGGGGGAAGAACACTAGATATCCTAAAAAGTAAAGGGAGCTGAATTCAAAGACAGCACCATCTTCATCATTCAGGGAATAGCCAACACAATCCAGCAAACTCCCTCTGGTCTCATGTTCCAGTTATTTTATTGATTCATGTTACTATCTGAAGTAGTAGTAGTAGAATGTGAAAAATGAAGGGGTATTTCCTCTACCAGACATTGCATTTCTAAAAAACAAAGTTAATAAACAAAGATAATTTGCAAACAAGAGATTGTTTCAAATGCATGCCATGTAGCACAGATGATCATCTTGAACTCTATAAATCTTGCTATACTTCATATATCTGTATCTATTACTTGCATAACATTTATTCTCTAATAAGGTAAAATTAAAATCTGTATCCCCAAGAGCTCAGGTAGGCCACCAGTGTGAATTAATCAGCAACCAAGTAAAAGAGCTGTACTCCAAGGAAATTGTGACCAATTCCGATCTGCATACTAATTGATGGCTCATTCAGGAAGGTGTTAAAAAGCAATTTTCAGTCAGAGAAAATGAATTAATTCAGAGGAATTGTTCTTAAGACAGATACATAGCTATCCATGTTGGAAGGGAATATATTAAAAGTCAAATCTACAAATATGCTGCTGCAGAAGGAAAAAAGGAAACCACCTGTCTGGTCTGCAGAGGGAGATTGGTTTGAGCACATGCACATGTGTTTCCATCATCATATCAAAGAAGGGTACTTCAAAGAAGGGAAGACTTGGAATGGGGATAGATGTATCCTGCAGATGAATACAACCTAGAAGGAGTGAATATGCAGCAGAAACCCCACACAATTAAAAACTGCTTGGTAACAGGAGCTGAAGTTTAACAAAGCTCTTATCTGCACAAGAGGACTGCATTTTGAATTGAACGGTTTAATTTTTTAGAGAAGCACTATTTTCTATTGACTAAACACACCCAGAAAACCCAAAGGTTTTTTTTTTCCCCCAAACTGTATCAAATATCACATAATTCAGGATTAAATCATCAGTACTTTTCAGTCTGCTCTAGTTTACATGTCAATGACTCAGCTGCTCCATCAGCCGTCTGTCTTGAAAGCCTACCACTTGCAGCGTGTCCAGGGACTGGCAGAATCTGGTGGTTTCAGGTCAAGAAAAGTGTGTGTGTGTGCACACGTGTGTGTGTGCTTATGTGCATGCTTGTGTGTGTCTGCTAACATCAAACCCATCACAAATGCACACCCCAGAGAGTGCTGTGTTTTCTCTCTACTTCATACTGAGCTAGTTCCACCAAAAGACAATCAGGTGCAGCAGCTACAGAGTTTAAAGGTGTCCAGAACATCTTCAAGGCTGGTTGTGTCTGCTTAAAGCACCAGCAGGCAGAAACGTAGTGAGCACTTCAGAGTACCAAGTTCCTCCATTTCAACAGTCTGCTTGCACAGTGGGATGCTGGGTGCTGCAACAGCATTTGCTTTGTGGATCTATTTGAGGGAGAGCTTCAGGGAAAATCTGTGGTCTTATATAAAAGCTGGAACAAAAATGGTCACTTGAGGCCATATGCTGTTATCATCCTCAGTAGTCAGTAACAAATCCTGGGCAGGACAGGTAAGAGGTTTGCATAGTCTTTTTCCCTCCACCAATGCACATTTTCAGGACTTGTTGAACTAAGAGGGATAAGGTACATCATTGTGTTTGATAGAATTTGACTGGTCCACTAATCATACTCCAAAATATTATCTCGGATTCCAAAACAATTTGCAGTTTTTACCTCTACAGTACAATTGATTTATCAATCAATTCCAGACTGAAAGCTACGGTTTCAATGAAAACTTGGATTTTAAAACTTCTTCTGGATAATTTCAGTGAGTGAACATTATTTCCTAAATATTATTTTGCATTGGACTTTGGACCAGTTCTTATTAATTGATAATGTTTTATCTGATTTTCCAATTGATTCTGACACTGGACCCAGTGAAATAGAAAAAGACCCATGATGAAAGACCCAGTTCTCTTCCTCAGGTGGCTTTAGCTTAGATGTAGAGAACCACAGTGGACAGTGTAAAGGGAAAAAAAAATACTAAGACCTGAATCTCATGTTTCATTTTATTACTCAGTCATTAATTATGTCTGTCTGAATTTTCAATGTCTGCTTTTGTTTCAGCAATTGGAATTAAGTATATATCAGCTTCAAAATTTATATTCCATTTATTCATGTTTCTTTATCAGATTGTTTAAAATAGGATGGAATCATGCAAGTTCTCACATAAGTATTTTACAGACCTCCCTCAATTGTGATATTTAGTGTGCTTTTTTAATTTCTATAGTCTGTATGCGTTTACCCCTAGTAAATTCAACAAATAATGTGGAAATTTTTCAAAATATATTGAAAGCTGTGCATTCTAAAGTAACAATAAGCCACAGGTTCATTGATGCCTCTAAAGAAATCTAACATGTTGGTGTTTTTTTGAGATTAAAACATCCCATTTTTTGGAGGGATGACTTATGTTTACAGAAAACACTTTAACTATTCACTGGTATATTAGGCTTAACTGCGAATGATTTGCAATATCAGTTTTACCACTTTTAACCAAATAAAATAATAGCTCACATTTCCAAGGTAACTCTGGAATCGCTTTGAGAGCATCAGCATCGCATTTTCCCTCATCCATTCCTATACTGCTGTGATCTTGAAGTAATATTGCCACATATAATATGCTGAAAAGATCATTATTCAACAGTTCAAATCATGCAACCCACAAGTCAGAGCCAAAGGAACAGAGTAGAGTTTGAGACAACAGGGTGACAGAAATGCCTTTAAGAAGCAGGGCAGAAATAAGTACATAGATATTTCTGCTGCAAAGCTGGGTAGGATGGCAACTTCTGGAAGAGCCACCAGTGTGTGGTGCAAATGTCAAGGTGAAGTATACGCTGTGAAAATACAGGTGCTGATAGCAAAATATTTTCTATGAACAATACTGCCAAAACATAGCCATGGCATAGGCATCCGTCTACCTCCATGAAATATGAGTTCTGTATTTTAATCAGGTAGGTCACAGTAATTTCTCAGTTTCATCCAAGAATTCCCAAATGACTAGATATTTCATGGCTATTCAAGGAAGAAATAGATGTGGATAAAAAGAATAAAGTCAGACTACCAAAAGCAATAGTAATCTCCGGGCTTTGAACAGAGGGGGAGACCACTGGTGCCACAAGGAACTCCAGGGGCAGCTAATTAAAGGATAACAAACAGTTGCCTCACATTAATATTCTGAATGCTCAACATGAGTGGAAAAGAGACATTCAAACTACTGTCTTCAAACTTTCTCAGGTTCTCAGGTTTAGAAACATTTATACCTTTTCCATGGAAGAGGAAATATAGTTTTTCAGATATTGAAATAAATGAGGCTAACTACATTTTTGAGTGGTCTGCTTCTCAACTGAAACTTTGTTTTAGGTTACACCCTAGTATTTCATTTTAATTTCTTTAATATACACTACTTTAGGGAATCTTTAAAATTAATAGGTATTAATGCACCTAGTGCCAGGAGGAATTTATCTATGAGAGTTGTAAAAGTGTCTATTACAGTGAAACTCTATCGTACACCAACATAAGCACAATTCAGATCAACTCATTTTCACCAGCAAAGAAATCAGAACTAAATCCAGAATATAATAGGCTGCTCAGTCATTGAGACATGACAAACTGTTTAACACTTGTAAGAAATCCACTGATCAAAACTATGTAGTATCTTGAGATGAAGACCCTGCTGTTAGTTTTCATTTTTGATATTTGTTAATTTTGCTTATTCAGCTATAGCACAGAATAACCTGTTATTATTAACAATGTATTACTTCACTCCAAAATGAAGTAGCCCAGTGTATAGTACTGAGGCTGAGTAACTTTCTTCAAGTACATCTGCTCAGACAGCCCTAATTAGAAAACAACAGATTTTAAATCCTTATTTAGACTGAGGGAGGCTAGTGGGCACAGAGCAACAAATAAGGAGCACTAGGTTAAAAAGTGTTTGGAGGGGTTAGGCATGTGACAATTGTGTGAGCCAGATTTCCCAGCACTGGATTTTGTACATGTGGTTTGCAAATGAGAAGACATACTGAATGGCTGCCGGTGGGATCACAAGACCCCCCCCCTTTACACAAGGTCTCAGTTATCTTGGGCTGTATTTCTTTCCTTCTCTTCTCCTACAGTTTTTCCTCTCACTACTCTGTAGAAGAGTTGCGTGCACAACAACTTGACAACTCAAGATTGAGGATGCTCCTGAAATCATCTGTGATGCCTGCTGGATATCAGCTACTGCTGTTTGATACTCAACAAATAGAATATTAATCTTTATGCAGCATAGCTGCATAAAGGATCAATCAAGTAGGCTGCTAGGGATTAGAAGAGAGAAATTGCAGCCTCCAATCGGTTGTTATCCATTTATTCTGGAAAGCTGTCACAGACCAGATGTTTCAGAGGGTGAGAGACCCCATGGTACATGGGCACTCTAAGGCAGTCAAAATCAGACCAAAAGAATTTAAAATAATATTTTTCTGTGAAGCTCTGAGAAAAAATCTCTATCTCCCTCTTAAAACACAACCACAATTAAAGATTACCCCTCCCTCATATTGCACAGGAAGAGAAACAGATTTATCTGCTGTAGCTTAACTTGTCTTCCAATTATCATCACTTTCTGACAAATAACAGTCATTATTTAAAACTGCTTATTTCAAATTATGTTTTAAAGTGTTCTGTTTCCCTTAAGCAATTACAGATACTTGAAAAATATTGTCTCATTGTAATGGTTTACATCAAATGAGAAAATGGTACTGATAACGCCATTTGATTTAGAGATAGGAAGTTCAAACCCAATGGGAGGTGTCTTTTAATTCAAAATGCTATTTCTCTCAAGAGCAAAAGAATGAATAAATGCTCAAAAGATAATTATATTTATCAACCTAAAAATATTGAAATACTGTTTTGTTCAAGAAGCAAAACAAAATATTCTCAGAAAACAAATCTCTATGAAACTGCTGTGAATCTTTAATTCTGATAGAGAAGTATTTTGTTTCCATTTCCTTATGCTCATGTTCAAATTTATAAGTAATGTCTTGAGATTTATTAATTGTCTCACAAATCAAAATATAATTATTAAATTTAGCAAGTAGAGGTTGTTTAATTCTTATTTGTATTTAGATTTTGCTATTAAGTGTGAATAAATGGGTTATTATGAATTTAAAGTATTATTTTAATATGCAATATATTTTAGAAATGCATTTAGCTTACATATACTGTACACATTAATGAATACACTTTATTAAAGGTGGAAAGAGAGCAATGCTGTCACTTCCTTATTGTATGTCACTTGAAATTTTGTTTCTCTCCATGTAACAAAATTCATAGTCAAAAATTGTCAAGGTCAGGAAGAGGATATGCCTGAGATCTGAAGTCATTCAGTCTTGTCAGTCTCAGACCCAGTCTGTACAAATGATGACATTCTCACTGGAGAAATTTGTAATTACATCAAATCTTTATTTCTTAAAGGCTCATCCCCCATACCACCTAAGCACCTAATGTAGAAGGTGAAAGAAAGGCACCTTCAAATGTTCATGCAAATTGGATAGGGTCAAGGAATAATGAGGCCAGAAGAACTAATCAATAAAGATCAGTATTGACAACTCATGATAAACAATCCCTCCCCTGCTCCTGCTGGCCATGCTATCGCTGATCCTGGCCAGGATGCCACTGGCCTTGCTCAGCTGCTGCTGACCGGCATCCCCAGGTGCTGCCAGGCCACTTTCTGACCAGTGTTCCCCAGCCTGTGGCACTGCCTGGGGTTGTTGTCACCCAAGGGCAAGACCCAGCCCCTGGCCTTATTGAGCCCCAAACCACTGGCCTTGGCCCACAGGTTCAGCCTATTCAGATCCCTCTGCAGAGCCTTCCTGCCCTCCAGCAGATCAACAGTCCTGCCCAAAGAAGTGGCATCTATGAACTTACTGAAGATGTACTCATTTCCCTTGTCCAGATCATTAACAAAGATGATCTGAACTGGTCCCAGTACTGAGTCTTGGAGAACCTTACGAATTACCTCTTCTTATAGGATTCGAAAAGAACGACACTGATGCAGTCAGGTCGTCAGGGCAAAAAGAGGGAAGTTTATTTTTCTACGTTGATTTATATAGATTTTGGACAATCACCATGGATTGGAGGATGAGGTTGCCACCTCTCCAATTCCGCTGGTCAAACTACAAGTCTATCAATTTTCCCTCCTCAAGAGAGGAATAATAAACAAAAAAGACAGTTTACCATAACATCACTCTGTTTACATAAAAATCTGTGAAAAACTCCACTACAAAAATGCAAACATCAGAAGCCTGAAAAAGATCAGAGCGACAATTACCAGATGTTAACCAGCACCATTCACGCCCATTCTTTGGGCCTGGTCATCCAGTCAATTTTTAGCTCAGAGAAGACTATACCAGTTCAAGCCATGGGCTTCCAGCTTTTCCAGGAGAATACAGTGGCAATTAGTGTCAAAGACTTTACTGAAATAAAATTTCATCTCAGTGTCCCTAAGAAGTCTTACAAGAATGTTACTTGGCCCCATGGTGTTCATTTTTAAAGTAGTTTCAGACATTGCTACTTCACTGCAAAAAACCTTTTCTGCCTCATCTACATTATCTCTCAGGAAAAAAAAAAAAAGGCAAAACAGTTCCCAAAGGGGTGAACACAAGACCAATATATTTAAAGTTTTCCACTGCTGCTCTATGCTAAGTGCTTCTGTACTTTGACATTTTTAACTCTCTCTCAGGCTTCCTGCTCCTGAGGTGTTTCAATGATATTGGAATCAGCCTTCTTGTTATGCTATCACTGGATATTATTTTTCTTTTTCCTACCTGGCCACACCTTCAGTTTTCTGAAGAATACATTTTCAACTGAATAGATTCCATTTCACCCTTCTTCTAATGAGAGATTTTGGTTTTTTTAGCTCTCCTTGTCTTTTCGTTAAGACTTCATATATTTTATCTGAGACACCAATACTTATGTACTTTAACCCTCTAAATGCTGCCTGTATACATTTCACTCATCTGACTGTATCTTTTAATTTCTTCTTAAAAAGTGTTTTTCACTTTTGCATTTTGTTCTCTCTTTGTAGCAAAAACTATTGCAGAGCATATTTTGGCTTTGTTGCTTTATTAAGAAAGTTAGATGTAAATACATTATAATCACAAACACAATGATAATAAAATTTTGAACTGAGTTCTGTGCTTTACTCATTCATTTCTTACCTTGTAAATTTACTTGTGAGAATATAATATTTTTCTGTTTCAGGTGTCTTAAATGTATTTTTCCTATTCTGTCTTAATGACTCCACGCTAATTTAACTATGTCTCTCTCTGTGGAGCTGAATGATCCTTTTATTACTTATTTCTACCTTGATGTGATTTCCCTTAATATGTTTTTGCTACTTTCATTCTCCTGGCTGGCTGATTTATTGTACTGATCTTGTACTGTTTTTATTTATTCTGTTTAGGATTTGAACCCACAGGGATTTTTTTGTTTTCCAGTTAGGCAAAAGAAATATTGGTTTGCTTGACTCTAGGATGCCACCTCTACCAAGAAAAAGGAGTGCCTTGGTCTGAGACCTTCTCCTCCTTATTCCATATCTGTAAAAATATCTGACTTCCTGGGAATAGCTATCTTCTTATCTCATTGGCAAATGGCACTCAAAATGATGGAATACCTAAACAAGGGAAAGACTGTAGGTGTGTTTGTTCCCCAGACTCTCCACAGTCCCTGTAAGGGAAAGATTTGAAACTAAATGAAATCCTGAGATACTTTTAATATGAAGACCAGACATAAGACAGACTGCTTTTTTATTTGTTCATTCTAGATAAACAATAGAGTATTTCCTTCAAAGCAGAAGGGGTTCTTAAAGAATTATTGGATTTTGTTTATTTTGTAATAAAACATTTTGATACAAGAAAAGGTAGTACTGTCTGCAACACTACTAAATAGCAGCTTTGCTTCATGACTCAAAAAAATCATAAGTACAAACACTTCCGTGTTAAGTTTTGAAGCAATGGTGCATGACATGGTGAAAGGTGAAATTGTTAGTATTTTCCAACATTGCAATGCTATGATACAAAAATAAACAATAAATTTTTAATGTGGCATATTTTCCTGAAATAGACTTCTATGATAGTCAATAATTTCTAATAATGTCTCTTAAGTAACTTAAGTAACACTGGATCAGAACTATCAAAATGAGTTAAGATAATCCTACTGATTCACTGGAAACAAGCACAGATTACTCTAGTTGTTCACGGTAGTCTCAGAAATTTTATGCTGTGAAGAAACCTTTCAAAATAGGAACTGTGTGAGAAGTATTAGAATAGGTCTATAGTGAAGATCTTTTTATATTTTTCATCTTACATATGCAAAAAACAACAACAACAACAACAACAACAAAAGCCCCAAAAAAACCAAAAAGAAAAAAGGAAAAAAGGAAAAAAGGAAAAAAGGAAAAAAAGGGAAAAAGGAAAAAACCCCCACATATTTATAAAGCATAATTGTGGTGTAATTTGAATGCCAGAAAGCTAGTACCTAAGTGAGATGTTTGTTTCAGTAGTCCCAGCTGTATGTTGCCAATGCAGACTTTAGTTTAATTGCAGGCGTTCTTTAAAAATCAATCATTATCTGTCATTGTCATTCAAAAGTGATAAAACATTAAAATAGATGTAACATTCAGCACTATTTAGACAGATCTGAAAACATTTTAAAAGTATGTATTCTGTAGTCTTTAGAGAACAGAATTTTATGCATTTTCTAGAAAGATCTTTCAGACCAAATTATAAGACAAATTATCCATAAAAATATTTTGGTAGAGGGAAAGAGAAGAAGTCTTCTCATTTCCACATTTTTCTGAAATTGGAAATGTTACAAAGATTTTAAAAATGTTACAAAATTGTCATTGCATCAGGCTGTGTCTTCAGTCAATGAATTGCACAGAGATGGTGACATATCAAATAGCATCTTTCCAAAAGGGAGAAATCCAGAAGTTTCCAACTGGATATGATAAAGTGGATTTGGCGTGTTACTTGGTACTTTAGGAGAGTCCTATATATAACAATAATATTCCCTACTGATCGAGAATGACCAAACACAAAATTAAGTGAAGTATATTTTGGCACTCTATGAAAAATTTAAAATTCCTTTGTGTAACATGTAATACAATTCTAACATACCACAGAATAGTTTGAATTTGATTGTCTGTCAGACAAATTTAAAATTATCAGATACCTGCACAACTTCTTTCTTTTTCTTCTGAGTCAGTAGCATAGTTTCTGTAACAGAAATTCTATTCTGTCTAAACATTCTTTTCCACAGCTTTTTTTCTACATGTACAGTTGCTACCCATTGCAGGAGCAGCTAAAGGACACAGGATGTGGAGGCACACAACTGGACCGTAGAGTCACTCTGTAACTGTGAAAGGTGAAGAGCAGCAGGTCACAGATGCTGTGACCAATAAGTGGATTCATCTGGTGGTCATGGGATTTACACAAAATCTGTGTGTCACTCTGGCTTAGTGGTTCTGACATATTGCTCTGCATAGTATCTTATTGTTCATTTAAGCAAGTTTCCTCCATTGTAGGAACTTTACCTCAAACCATTTTCCCTCTCCAAGATCAGAAGAAAAAAAATCTGTTTCCCTGGGTCATGCTTTATCTAACTCACCTACAGATTAAAATATAATTGAGCTTTGCATAACATTTTAGAGCCAAGATATACTAAAACAAATTTTGCAACAAAGCAGAACCACTTCCACATCTACCATAAACCCTCTTTGTAAGACTGCAGCAGAGAAGGTGTGAGAAAGGTGTTCTCTTTTTCCATATAAACACAATTTCTTATAGCCACAAGTAAGCTAATATTCCTTATCACTTGGCAACATAATTTATAGCAACTAGGTTCAGGTGGAAATACTTATGCTTTGCTCCAGAAATGCATTGAATAGGTTCATCGCACATCATAGTTTTCAAATCATGCTATTTAGAAGATGATTGTGTGGTAGGGTTCAAAGGATGATGTAATTAAAAGCATCTAACTGTATCTAGGGTCACTTTCTATTGAGATTGCTTTTCCTGTAGCTGTCTGATACTACATGCAGTGTGTTTCACTGCAAATAACGATTGGCCTGTTTCTACAGTACCAGTCAGGTTAGATCTGATCCGATCGGAGACAAGAGGTACTCTCATCATATGAATAGTAATTTACTTTATGAGTTTCAGGGATAAGTGGTTTTAAAGGTAGGAATGATGTCTCACAACAAAGATACCATCAGATCTGCCAGTTAAGGCTAGGAAATCTGGTCTACCTAACTGCTCACTGTGTCCGAACAAATTCCCAAGAGGTTTCTGCAGAACAGTCTGCAGGAAGAAATGCAAACCAGACTGTTACCCCATGGAGCACTGTCCCAGTGTGTTCCTCCTGGACTCAACCCAACCTTGCTGTTTTCACTGATACGCCAAGCCCATCTGGTTTCACTAAGTTCCTCTAGGTTTTACAAGGCTTCAGCCAAATTCTTTGGCTCCAGCTTGCAGAATGTGCTTCCAGGGTAGAGGATCTTTGCCTGCTATCACTTTTTAGAAATGATTCTCTAGCTATAAAAACAACTCTGAGTCCCCTAGAGGTCCCTCTGCATTGTTAAAAAGCTTAGCTTGGTTCTTTCCTGGATCCCAACGCCTGGTATTGAGGTCAGAGTAGATAGTTTTAGCACTCCAGTATGACTTAAAACTCTATGAAAATGACCACATGCTTTTAATTCTGTGGTAGTTTGGGACTCCAAACCATGTGAGCGCATGCCATCTGAAGAAAGGAGATGCAAATTTTTCAAAACACTTCTAAACAGACATCTCTTCCATTTGGATAACCCAGAAAAGAGTAGAAGCAAAACTAGTAAGCATCTACTGACTGGTTTTTTTCATTCATTCACTAAGTCATTGAGAGAGAAACAGCCTTACAAAAAATTGCAGTAAGTAGTGTTACTCTTTTTTTTTTTTTTTTTTGGAGTAATCGGATTAGGACTTTTGCTTTACATATAGTTTCCTATCTGAAGGCAACATCCCCTTGCATATCTGGGCCAGCAATCAGCAGACCTCTTCCTACACAAGACACACTCTCCAACGAATTCACTTACAAGTTCCCTCTCTCAGCTGTTATGTTTGACACTTAGCACAGCTACCTGCCTTTTTTTTTTTTTTTTTTTTTTTTTTGTTTGTCTATGGATGCTTTTACTCCCTAGAGTGAGATCCCTGCAGTGGACCAAGAGAATACTGCTTCTGCTGAGGATGCTGTCATTGTATTTCTGTGTTCTGGCATGAAATTCTCATTTGCTGATGGTCACCAGCAGGTGTTCTGAAAGACTTTACTGTGACTAATTTATAAGCACTGAAGTATTTTATTGTTTATACCTATGACACTTTTGGGATAAGGAAAATTGCTTTTCCCAAAAAACTGATATAAATATATAAATATATATATTAATACATATATATAAATATATATACACACATATATACATATATGTAAAAATATAAATATAAATATAAATATAAATATAAATGTAAATATAAATATAAATATAAATTAAAAACCTATATATTTATACTTACTACATATTTTGTACAAAATGATGACTCCAACAGAACTCAGAAAATTTTAGGTAATATGGGAAGAAATTAGGTATTAATATTTGAATCTATGAGGTTCAAATTCCAGTTAAATTTGAATTTCTGTGGCAGACAGGTTTTAGTTTCCCTATAAACTATTTTTTTTTATCCCATGACTTAAAACCTAATTTCATTTTGTCCTCTTCCTTTTTTTTTAAGTTGAATATCAAACTGATTTTGAAGCCTTTCCTGATTTTCTAAAGACATCTCTATGTACTTGGAAAGTTCTACATATTTTTCCCACTAAAGAAATAATATCAAAACCAACAAGAATGGTATGGACAGGGAGTTGGTGGCTGTCTAAAATAGCAAGTCAGGTAAAAAAAAAATTGTGCTGAGAATGTAATTTCCAACCTAGATCCATTTCAGGATTTTCATTCAACAGTCATGTAAATGAAAACAAGAATGAACCCCTCCCAGGAATAGACTAAGAGCTATGGATGATTCTCGGATAATTTTGGAGTAATCTTCTCTTTGGCTGCCCTCATAAAATGACTGAAAATATCACCCCTTTCAACTTTTGCCATGCTACTTTTCCTTAATATAGGACATTCAAAACCCAACAAGTGGAAACATTCTTGATCTAACTTCTATGGGTGAGAGGAGATGTTTAATTTATTTTCTGATATATTTTTAAATGTCTGGCATCATAGACTGATCAGAGGGTGCCTAATCCTGTCATACCATATAACCCAAATTGGATATCAAAAATATATGTTTTTAAAAAATCTAAGATTCCCAGGAAATAAACAGGGTCAAAATGATGCATATTTAGGCACTCAAAAATGTATCAAAGGAAGATTTCTAGATTTCATTATCAAATAATCTCTATCCATTGCTTTCTACAGAAAGATCAAGAAGATTCTTATTCAACTGGACCCATAAGATCACAACAGTGGTTATGGTATGACAAGCAACATAGGAAATAACCAGAAACATGCTTAAGATCCTAGAAATTTAGTAAGATCTCTAACTATGTGGGACAGAAGTGAAACAATTTCTTCAGTTTTAATAATTTTGGGTCGGTTTCTGAAGGTGTGAATAATATACAGTGTACTGATGTATTATTTACATTATATATTTGTACAGATTCCTGTTCCAGTGAAGGTACAGAATGTGTAATGCTGTCTTAGCCAGCATTTTTCAACATCCTTCTGTTCCTGTTCAGCGCATACTCCTGCAAGTTACCTACTGCACACAATTTTGATGACCTGTTCCTCATGTTATTTTTTCTACATTGCTTACCACTGATACATATGAGTGCTTCATAAACAATTCCTTTATCATCACAACACCTCTGCTGAGAGCATTGACTCTTTTTTTTTTGCATCTTAAGGTATGACAGAGGAGTCTATTTAAACATGAAGCACAGCTTTAGCTACAAACAAGAGTGCTCAGCATTTCTGCAAAGCAGATCCCAAGGTGGAGATGGATACAGAGAAGAGAGCCAAAAAGTGTATCTGTGTCTGTGGGGACACGAGCCTTTTGGCTGCACTTTGTCTCTGTGGCAAGAGCCTTCTTTCCTCCTTGCCTCAGCACCCTGGCCACTCTGGGGAGGCAGCAGGGGAGTACGGTCTGGAAGGAAACCATGTCACATTCAAACCAGGCACCTTTCTGGACAACCAGAGCATGCATGAGAGCAGAGTGAATGTTATTAATTCCTTGTTTAACACACGTGGCTCACTATGAAATCTTTGTGAAAGATAGTGATAATATTCCTTACAATGAGAAGACAAATTTGTGGAATACGTGTCACATTTTTTAAGAGATCCCTGGATATATTGTCTTGGGTACCCAAGAAACATGACTGGAAATGGCTGGAAATTGTGGAGGCAATTTTCAGAGTATTTTTTTATTGTTTCATGCTGCATCCTAATACCTTAATTTTCCTTCACTCGAATTTACATGAAAATAAAAGTAAATTATAAGAATTGGTTGTGTTGGACCCCTTCACTAGAACAATGGTAAAAAGGATGAAAGTTTTTATATAAACAGAGTTTAAAATAATAGCTGATGTTTCACTTGATCTGCACATGTTGGGGAAAAATGTTCAAATTTGCATACAGGAATCCTTAAGAGCTCATGTACTCTCACTTATGAGAGTGAGAGCAAGTGGTGTCAATGGTGCACATTTAATTTAACACCAACATCCCAATTAAGAAAAATGCCCTTCAGAGCAATTCTGGACAAAAATATTGACATGCTTTGAAAGAAAAATAATGGAAAAAGATACCTTGATTTTCCAATAGTCAAATTTGGTTCTGCTCTGTAATATTTTAATGTCTCCAGCAATAGGAAAATATTTATGTTTTCCATTTTCAGTCCAAGATAGTCATGCTGAAAATGTTATCATAAATGAATAGCTGGTGCATGGTCACCTGTCATTTTACAGGATTAAGATTACCAAGATTATAATTGTTGGAGAGGGAGAAGCAAAATCTTGTACAAGTGCTTAAGACCCAAATCATTTGTGCATCCAGTTTGTGGCAGCCACAGTGTCACCCAGCTCTCCGTGCTTCCTTTGAAAATCCCAGCCTATGTCTATGCATGCAAAAATTTTCTGTTTTCAGCCATGTATTAGCACTGTTCGAACATTCTGGTGGTTTGTGTTGTTGTGGTTTTTTTTTTTTTTTTTTTTTTTTTTTTTTTTTTTTTTTTTTGGTGTGTGTGTGTGTGTTTGTTTTTTTTTTTTTTTCCTTCTGTACTGTACATCATTCCAAGAGATTTTTTTTAAACCCCCACCTGCCCACCTGAGTGTTGCCAGCTGTAGTTCCGAATACACCGGTGAAAGCTGTTTTGAAAGAGGAGAAGAGAGCAGTGTGCAGATAAGCCCGGCATCCAGGCAGGCAGGCTGGGGAAGGTCATTTGCAGTCGAGTGCTAGGGACAGGAAAATGCCAATCCCACAAAGGGATTCTGCGGGAGGACAGGAATCACTAGGTGGCAGAAGCGCTCCTTCTGCTGCTCCTACCCCGCGTGGTGTGGGCTGTAATTAGGTCAGTGTATGGTGAAGTAGGACTGGGTGATAAATAAAGTAGGTTTTTCTCTCCTAGTGCACACTGCAGCTTAATTTCGCTTCTTTTTGGATGGTGTTACAAGGTGGATTAAAACTTTTAAAGGGGAAAGAAAAAAATCCCTCTTGCCAAATATAATGAAATTTAAACTCAGTGAGGAGTAACAGCAGAAAAGGAGAAATAAAAAAAAGGGGAAAGATGACTCCTCTCTGGTGACATTGATATTCTGTTCAGAAGAACACTGAAGAGGGGGAGGGCTGTGGAGAGATGTGTGTAAAATCTCAAATTCAAACAGGCAAAATGTGCAGTTTTGCCAAATCTGGTGCAAAGCAATAATGCACACTTTTTCCTTGAGATATTTCTGGAATTTTGCTAACAAAAAGGCAGTTTTAGTCAGCAAAACATGACTGATTTCCCCTTCCAGAGATCACAGTAATGTATCTCACTCTGGAGGTGGTACTGAAGGTCAAAGATGAGATAACATCTCCTGCATCACTTAATCTCCATCTAACTGGGAGCCACATTACCCCAGAGCTCAGTGTCAGCTCATGGAAAGGGAGGTACAAGTTGTCAGAACAATTATTACAGAATGTGCTTAATCAGATTCAGAAAGCTGTTCTTTGTGGGTTAAATCGTGTTAAGGACTCAATACTATTTCCAGAGATGTCAATGCAAACCTCACTTCGATTTGACTAAAATCAGATTTTGCCCTCAGTGCAACATCTGACTTCCCAATAGATGTAACAGAGAAGGAGTTTTCAAGAAGAGGAAGACAGAGGACAGAAATTATCCTCTTCCTCTCTTGGCTTTCCACCCCTAAACATTCAGGGAGAATAATAGGCTTACTTAAAATAGAAGATGACCTGGCTGAAAGGAACAGCATAAAAATATCAAGAAAACAAACAACATTGTATGTACTAAAACATGATTTAGGCTGAATCTGAAATTCTGCCTAGACCTAAAATGGTGATCCTTAATCATGATACTGCAAATGTATCCTAAGAACAGGAACCCTGAAATCTCAGATCACTCCTCTATTTCATTCTCCAGGTGCTACTTTTACTGTTTTGGCCTGGGGCTTAGGTAAACAACTCTTGCTTAAAAACCAGTGGGAATTTAAGATAGGTAGAATGCTGCAGAAAGTCGCAATTTGTTCAATTTATTTAAGTGTGGCCAACTTACTTTGACAGGATCTGGTTTTAACAACACACTTTTGTTTACTTCAGGTTTCAAAACCAATAAGGGATTGTGCCTGTGCCCAGTTAATATAATATCCTAATGATCCAAAGTGAGAGGACAATTTTAGTGACATCAGATGAAGTGTGGATGAGGATATTTGGTATATGTCAGTTCTGGCCAGAGGGAACTGCTAGAACTATGTCTGATCTGCAGTGAGACAGTATCTCCCCTGGAGAGTACTTGTCACCTTCTGTTCACAGCCACTCCTGGAGTGGCTTCCTTGGCTCTCTAAGTTATTGTATGGCTTTTGACCAAAAGAAGATTCTTTTTTATTATGTACAGCTAAGTAGGTTGGACATTCCTGGCTTAACATTCCTCACTTAGAAAAGAGGAGCTCTAAATCCCACTTTTAAGTGGGTGAGATACCTACTTTTATACAGAGTTTTGCTTTTAATCCACTTTCTGCACAGAACTAGTAGGGATCAGCCTACAGCTTAGAGCACTCCAATGAGGAAAACCTCAGCCCTCTTTGCACCTTTTGTTACCCAAGCCTGAGAAGGTCTCTGAGTTTCCAGGTGAATTCTCTGACAAGTAAACTGCTCTCTAAATGGTGGGCACAAGTCTTATAAATCATCTGGCTTCTAAAAGCAATGCAGTGAACTCTGCTCTTCCAAGGGTACATGAAAGCAAACATTTCATGGAGTCAGGTTTCCTTTGTTCAAGTGAAGCATGGGAGCTGAGATTTCCCTTGCTCAGTGTTTTTCAGTGATACCTGGTAATTTTGAGCGAGACATCACTGTAGTGTATAGTGCATAAATCCTTGTGGAAAACAAAATGGATAACAGTGCCTGAAAGACATTGCTGTCTTTATCTTTAGAAATGCTGAAGTCCTCTACTGGACCTAGATCTATAACTTTATTGTTTATTACAGTTAATGAATTTAAATAGGACACCAACTACATTAGCATTTGGATGCTGAATTTCAGAGTTTTGAATAAGTTTCAGACAAGAGGGAAAGGCACAGCATAGTTGTGGTATCTATAACATCATTCTCTCTGACATGTGATGGGAATTTTAGTTATTGCAGTACAAAAATGCTGTGGGCCTCAAAGTGTGTGTTAATGTTAGACACATAATTCAGACCCTCAGGTGCAGACAGCTTTGAAAGAGTTAAGAGTGTTAAAATAGTAATGTCCCTCAGTCTCACCATCTCCATTTCCCATGTACTTCTTACTACACAGGTATGAACCATCAGTGCCTGTCTCAGAAAAAATCAAACTAAAGACCTGTGCAGGCCTACAGGCATTCTCTAACAGGTTGCCAAATTGGTTTAATTTTTGTGCATTTCACCATCAAGCCACTAGTAGCATCACAGCAAAAAAAAAAAATTATTGGCAAAAGATTTGGTCAGGTATGGGAAAGATCACTTTCACCAGTGTCATTACAGTCTAATCTCCAGCAACAGCTGGTACTTCATCTAAAAATTGTTGTCCTTAAGTTTTATCTGGAAATCGTAAAAAGGTCGTTAACTGCTTGGACTAGTTTATTCAACCACTATACTTGCTTGAAAATGAACTATGTTGAGGACTATATTTATTCCAACAAATTTGGTTTTACCACCAGAATCAAGATGCATAGAAAGGAGAAAGATGGTCATAACAATAGATGTGGATAGCGGACTCTTGACTACATGTGCTCCCTCAAAAATGACAAAATCAGGACAAGAGAGCCATCGGAATTTCTTTCTTAGAAATTCTCAGTGTAAACAAGAGCTGACTGTGGATTTAGAATGCTAAACTTATTATTTGACAACTTAGATCCCAGAAGGATTATTTTTGTTACTACTAAGCTTGAATCTGATATAGAATAAGGGCTGGATATTTTTTTCCTTGGTATTTTTAACTGCTCTTGAAAACATTTTGTTGAATAGTAGGAGTGGTTGGTACATTTCCAATTTGGAACTGCTTAGCTCATGAGTTCATAATATAGCTGCTACAACTGAAAAGTACTGCAGCAGCACAGAAATAAAAAACATAAAGAAAACTCTGCAGACTTATAAACACATTATTTTTTCTTCTTAATTGAGGTCCAGATGTTGAAAAGAAAACACATAGATACAAAAGAAATTTGGTTACTTTTAAACAAAACAAATATGTTTTCGTTCTTTTACTTAAAGGTTGTTATAGAATTTATATTTTCTATTTTACAGTTGTGTTATGTGGTGCACGCTAAGAGTTAGTGCTGTGTTGCAAAATCACTAGTACAAAATAGGATACATTTAGCTTCAGCATCTCAACTACTTTCCCATAAAAATAAAATCTTTGTGGTAGGGGAAGAATTTGTGTATTGTGTATTCAGTGCTTTGCTTCCTTATGAAAGTCAACTCAAAACAGAGATGCCTAATCTTTCAGGCAGTGCTAGCCACAGAGTCTGTGAAGGGACCATGTCAGTGTCTCATGCTGTAACTTCTCCCCAATTATTTGTCATACCCTTCCCTCATGATCTGGTGTACACATGTGCATTGCAGAAATATCATGAGTAGATATATAACACCTTCCCCCTCATGATATTTTCCAAATCCATAAATGCTTGGATTATTGTATGACCAGCTGTGTGTATATTCACCACTCGCAGTGTCATTGCCAGATGTGTGGGCTTATTGCAGAGGAGAATCTGAAAACCACATACAACAGCAACAAGCACCAGCTTACACACCAAAGCTGGGCTGCTCCTGCCTCAAGATGTCTATTTCTATCCTAGAAAATCAGTGCACAAATATTTTGGGATGTCATCATGTTCTGACTGTCACATCAGTTTAAGCAGATGTATTAGTTTCCTTTTATAGAACAAATGGACTTTACTGATAAAAGATACAGCTACTTGATTTCAAAATCAATTTTATTGTGTTCTGAACAGGTGAAAATTGGTCCATTCATTTATGAACTACTGCATGGGAATGAGATGGCTTGTTCAGCAGAGATATCAAACTGTGGGGAACAGGTTGCTGCAGTTTTAGTGATGAACTTAATTGGCATCCAGTGACAATAAAATAACAGAGGGCATTGCAGGTCAAACTTCAAGTCTATCAGCAGAGCCCAGTGGGGAATCTTCCAGAGTACCTGCTGCACTATTGTTCTCTCTATTCAGTATTATCAGCATTCCCCTTTCTGATGAACACTAGACATTTTCTTTTAAACCAAAAAAACCTCACAAGGGGTTCTATGTGCCAGGATGGAGTAATAAATGATTTGCATAAGAAAGAGTGATTAGTCTCAAAATACCTCCTTGAAAAGCAAGGAGTTGAATTTTTGTCTTTAATGATAAAGAAAAAGTCCCATGTCACACTCAGTATCTCATTGTGAGTCTCCTATAAAATCATTTGATTAGAAAAGCAGAGGATAATTGGCATGACAAAAACAAGGACACAAGAAGTGAGGCAGTATGTGTTGTTTCCACAAATATTGCTCCTAATTGTATCAATTAAATTATCTAATTAGTCTACAGTAAATCACTTGAACACACACTAGCACAAATTCAAAGCATATGTTTCTACAGAAAAACTAGTAGTTCCTAAAGGGTCAGAGTTCAGGAAAAGCCATCAGACATGGCATGAGCAAAGCATATCCCTGATTTTAATTTTGATAACTATCAAAATATGCATATATTGATAATTATTAAACATAATTAAGCATTTTACAGGTGATTCTGCTGCCTGGAAAGTGATCTGATAATAAGCTTTGCACATGGCATTATAAAACCAGTCCTGGACATATCCTGAACATCCTAGGAAACAACCCAAAGCCATAGCTGTATCCTGGCAGGGCTGAGCTCACATTGCAAAGGTTTTGTGAAAGGTAGGCCATATGTGCTGGCCTGTGTCCCCTAAGTTTGGAGCAGGGCATGCTGACTTGAAACCACTGCATAGGCAGAGCACTGGAAGTGAAAATTGTACTAGTCCATTAAATGTCCCCAGGACCACCATCTTGTTGCAGTGTGAAATTTAAGTATATCAAATTTCTGTAAAATGGTTTGTTCTACCTCCCCCCTGTTCAAACCCCTTGGTCTTTCCTTGGTGGTGGGTTTTGTCAATCCCTCTGTAATCCTGCCCAGAAGCCTGGAAAATTCTGGTGGGACTGCAAGCTGATTTGACAAGTTCTCAGTTTCCCCTCCCTCTATTATGTATGGACTGTTCTGTGCATTGTCCCCTGTTCTGGGTCACTCCCTCCTTCACTGAGATTGGTTCTAGATTGCCCCCTGCCCCTTTCCACACCCCCTGTACTTAAGCCGAAACCCAAGGGCCAGATCTCACTTTCCATGTGAACAGCTCTCTGGGTGAAATAAAACCTAGTTGGAACCCACATGGGAGTCCTCCTTTCTTCTTCCATGCTGCATGCCACGCTTCTGCCGGAGGTTCAGACCCAAGAAATTGGAAAGGTATTGAACTGTACCCTTGAATGCGGCCTTTGTGATCTAGCTAGCTGGTAAGCATTTCCGAACACCCTGCATTACCATCTCATCCACAGGGACCAGCTCTCTGGGAATGGGCCATGCTCAAACCGTTGAAACCTCTCCCAGGCCCCAAGTCAGGTGCCTACTGGGAAGGGTTGCTGGCCCAGGCTCACTCCCAGATGTGCCCAGGAGTAGTTTAGGTGGGTGGTAGTTCCCACAGGTCAAAACTAGCTTGGGCTGTTCTGTCACCTGGACTGGTCAGGCAGTCCCAGGGTTCTCCAGCACTTTTACTTTGCTTGTGCACAAGCAGTCCATGACATCAATTTTACTCGCTGTATAATGCACCCTTAGATGGTCCCTACCATTTTATGGAGACCATAAGTAGATTGCAGACATTGGAATCATAAGTTTGACTAAGAGACGAGTCCTTCTGCCATCTGAATCTTTTATCTATGTAAGATCTTTATCTGTAGCTATAAAAAGAAGCCTTCAGCTGTGGCCCCTCTCCTGCTGTTCTACACACATGTGTTACCCAAACTGGTAGGCCAATAATCACCTTCATTATCAAGATGTCACCTAAATAATCTTTGGCAACATTCTGAGTAAGATGTGTTGCCATGTGTGGAGAATGAAAATGGCTTTAGAAGACCAAGGACAATGAAAAACTTGCATTCAGTTATTTGATACTTTCTGGAAGCAGGTTTTTTTTCCAATCATAAGTATAATATATCATAAATACTCCATAAACAAGGAGTGTCCAAAGAGTAGTTAGATACAGAATTTTTAGGGAAATCAGTTTGGAGGAAGCTTCTGGAGAAGGCTGTCATTTTGCATTTGTCACCATTTGTTGTTATTGCTCATTGATGTTCTGTTTGTCACATTTCATATGTTTCCTAAGAAATTAAATTCTTATTTAGTTGTGGTGTGACAAAACTGCCTGAAAAACACAAACATGCACATATACTTTAAAGCTTACCTAATTAACCCTTTTGTCTGTCAAGATGTCTGAGTATGATGCACTCCACTGTTTTTAAATATAGCTAATTTTTAATATAAGCATGTCTTAATACAAACTCAGAAACTGAATCTCTATAGAATATTATTTGGGTGATATCAAATTATAATTGAGACAAATTTTTAAGTGAAAAAGGAATATGAGCACCAAAATAATTTAGCTTCCTTAATCACAAACTAAACTTTAAATCAAATCAGTTTTAGAAAGTGAGCCAAAATTTTATTAACCTAATGGTTTTATATGTATGCTGACCAGTCAGAGATAGAGATAGCCTTGGCACAGTGCTTACAACTACAGCCTGGCAATATTTTTGTTTTCTGCTACACCCTACTCTACTTAGCACCTGTTAAACTGCATCTGGAAGACTGGTCCAGTTTTAGGTACTCTGGTAAAGGAAACATATTGGTAAACTAAAACAAGGTTTACCAAGATGGTAGGGGATGGAAGACACAGATGTCAAGGAGGGGCTGAGGGACCAAAGCTGGTTCAGCCTGGGACAGAGACAGATTCAGGAGGACCTTAAAGCAGCCCTCAGCATCTGGGAGGGGGCTGGGAGGGAGGTTCACCAAGAGAACAGGGCTGAACCCTTTAAAGTGGGGCTGGGTTGGAGCGTAAGAGACAACAGACTGGAGTTGACTGGATGTCAGAAAACCCTTTTTTTCACCATGAGAGCAGTCAAGAAGTGAAACAGATTTTGTATTCCCTGCCCTCAGGGGTGTTCAAAATCTAACTGGATGAAATCCTGAGATACCTGAGCAGCTGACCCTGTTTTGAGTAGGAGATGGGAATGGGAATTGCTCAAGGTCACTTCCAGCTTGAATGATTCTATGATCCTGTGATTCTATAACTTCAAATAACAGTGATTTACATATATTTATCTGCAAAAAAACTTGACCTGGAGAGCACTTTAATTTAATAACTACCAGTTGGCTCTTCACTCCTAATAGCTTAGCAGTTTTGAGCAATAGAGGATCATAGAATCATTTAGATTGGAAAAGATCTCTAAGATCATGGAGTCCAGCTCTTAGCACTGCCAAGTCCACCACTAAACTGTGTCCCTAATATATTCCAGTATGGACCGCTGCTCATAAGAAATAACTACCTCTTGAAAGAAGCCCCAAAAGACAACATTGAAAAATACTAAGACGATGTAATCACCAAAAAAGTCTATGCATTTTATACTGTGATATCTTGGCAGAACATATGATACAAGTGAAACCAAGATACTTTATGCCTTGATGTAGTTGACTAACTTTGATGCTACAATTAATTTGGGCAGGGACAGCTGCCTTATAATTAAGTGTTTGCTTTGCCAGACTTCAGATTTTACATTATTGAAAGCATTCTTCTTGTGCCAATATAGATAGCTAGTGTTTTAGGTTAACTTTCCACTGAGAGGTAGGAAGACATTTCCTTCTCTACTAGTTTCCCAAATGCATAGATTAATTTGCTTTCACTGTGCATTGAGCTATTTCAGTAATGACTGTATTTGTCCTGCACTGTAAGAATTTGGTGTCATGCCTCCAAAGCATGGGTGATCCAAGCAAAACAGTAAATGAGGTTACACCTGGGGTTTGGGACCACTCTACCTGTCTCCATTCAGTAGTGCTCCTTCCCTTCTCCCAAGCAGCAGCTGTCAAACATACTGGTCTGTGCTCTGCCACAGAAAACTCTGGTGGATAGAACGTAATATGTTTTTTTTCCTGCAGTATCTGCTGATCCAAAGGTTGTTCTCTTTTGCCTCTTAAAGAAACAGCAATGTGCTGTATTCATCTTGCAGATGATTGGATCACACTACTTTCCACTTGTGAAAAAATCCTCTTGTGCAAAAGAGGAACAAGTATTTGGACAAAAATTATACTGGCTCATATTGCCTGCTTATTTTCTTTCTTAATTCTTCCTTATACTAACTTGGTTTATAGATTCTAACTTTGGTTTTGAGTGCAAAGCAGAGTTACTGAAACAAGCCTCAGTATCAAAAGCATGTTTGTCTCTAGAGACAGAAAAATGGCATCTTCAAATCCTGCATGGTTGTGATGCTCTGCAGAAACCTCCTCAAAAACAGCAAACTACATGTAACGTGATCAACAATAACAATCAAGGTCGGTAAGAGCAGAGAAAGGAACCCATGATATAGAAGAAGAGACAGGTCTTGATTTTTCTTCTGAGACTGTCTTTGTCCTCTTATTCTATGCTTTTAAAATATTGAATATCCCTAGCACATGACCTTTATCCAGCACATCATGAATTCATCTTGCCTTTCTATTTTATTTAAAGATAGATGTCATTGATTTTATTGACTACTCTTCTTCACAGACAGTGCAGGTTTTCTAATGAAACTTAGCTCAAGTGTTACAGTCTCTTAAAATCTGATTTCTTTTCTATCCACTGGCCTGTATAATCCAGAAATAATTAGGCGTTCATGGAAAGAAATTTCACGAAGTGAGTTCAAATATAGTCATAAATATACATACAGGATTTCTTTTCTTTTTTGGAAGGAAACAAATAATCTTACAGAGACTATAATTTATTCATATTAAGTATCAGAAATTGGAATATGATGACAAAATTTTTCAAATGCAACATGTTGCAAGAATTGCCCTATTTTTAAAATTAAATTGAAATAAATTTAAACAAAATAATGTTTTTAATAGCAACTAAGAAGTGCTTACTAAAAGAAAATATTGCTTTTCATGAAGACCAAGAAAGAACATTTATACACTCTAAGCCTCCGAAATGTGTCCATTTTTTGAGATGAAAAGGCTTTGTTTGCTGAGAACACTTGTTTAATATGGATCAAAGGATTATGTTGTCTTTACTTGATTAGCATTAGGGTTGAGAATTCATATGAATGGCCAAAGTTTCACCCTTTCGTGTGCTAAAATTTCTCCTTTATAGGTAGAAGGTATCCTGATGATGAAGAAATGTTTCAGAAATTGCCTGAAAATATACTGGAAAAGTTTGGACCTCTATACCACACAAAATTATTCTGGGCAAAATTGTCCTCCTATATGGCCCTTACTACTGGATTTCCTTAGGGAAGAGCCATCTAAAGGGCAGCTTTCTAAAGCAATGATAAGTATCCATTGATCACAAGAGATGCAAAAGCAGCTGACTGCATCTATGTGTGTTTTCTTATGGGTGTATCTGTGCTGCATTTCATAGTTTGCATTGCCACCTTTCCTGGGTATCCCTGTCTTTCACCAGATTCTGCAGAAATGTTGGAAGGTCCTGGCAGCTTCTTCCTAGATGCATGCTCTAATTAAGCTATGCCTACATGTGAGTGTCTTTTAGTGCTTCTGACCCCAGAAACCTGTGTGAGACACCAATGGTTTGGAAAACAACTGCATTGATAGTAGTAAGACGAGAACTATTTGACATTACTTATTAGATACAGCATATATGTGCTAGATGTAACTGAAAGGAATAATATATATATTTCCTTCCCCAAAGAGTTTGTAGTCAAAGTATAATAGAGAAATAAGAAAGGGGGTAAGAAGAAATAAAAGGAAGAAGGAAATAAAAGGAAGATGATTCCTCTTAGATGGAACTCATATTGTGAGACTTTAAGTTCACTTTCTTCCTTAGTAATAGCTAAATATTTAATAGATAAACAAGAATTACGTTATCACTATTGGCTACTCAAGCCTAGGAAGAAAAGGAGTTGTTAAGATCTTTTCAATTCTGTATTCCATAAAATTTTCTTTATAAACATGCTATATTATGAGGTTGGGTAATACATGAAGTAAAATTAAGAAATGAGAGGGAAAACATTTAAGTAACAATTATAGAGAATGTTGAAATTATAAAGAGTGAAAGTAGATTTGTGGGATAGGTAGGAGGAGAACACATGTATAAATGGGTGGGAATAAACCACCTTTTGTGCCTGGAGTTCACTGAAATATGTCCCCCTTCAATCCTATTACCTAAGAATTATTTCTGGTGCAGGATTTGCAATGTTATCTAGTATGTGAGAATTCCAGCTCTTACACCTTGTATCTTCCTGTATCAGAGAGCTTGCAATAATGTAATGGCAACATCAGGATCACTGTGACAAAATAGTATATTGAGCACCTATAATAATTATACCAATACTGAATATGATGAGGACATGTCATTTCTCCTGACCGTATTACAGGTTTTTGTGCACTCTAGTTTTCAAGGTCTATTCCATTCTACTCAGGTAACTTCTGCCTACAGCACATTTAGCCCACAGTGAAAAGCTGCATGTTGGAAAGCAAATACAATGCGTGTCATTGTTGGTAGAAGACACAGCTGTAGCTTCCCACTTATTAGGCTGAAAATGTATCCTGTACTGTATTGCTTTGGGCTTTGTCAGCACACACTGTGTGCATTTTCGATACAACACAGGCTGATCTAACCAGACACAATGTGATTCATGTAACAAACGGCACAGGAAAGAGATTTGCCGTTTTAGTGGATAAACACAGGCAACGCCTTAACAACAACATTTGCAGCTGTCCTTTCATATTTGAGATAAATATGGTTATTAATAAGTACTCGACTCTACATCCATATTGAATTTCTGCTTGTTGGTTCATTCAGAAACCAGACACATCACCAACATGATGTTTCGGAGACATTTGCAAGCTTCATGGAACACCACATGTATATCATACTCTGCCTACTGGGACCCACTGAAACATCACAGCATCTTCCAGACATGCAGTTCTACCTTGTCCATTTTGTTCTCACTAGTAGCAGCGTATTGCAGACACGCGCAGCCATTAAATCAGGAATTGCTTTCTGCATACTGGAAAAAATGTTTATATAGCTTTTTTGTGTAGAGGAAAAGAATGTCCTGACCTAGTCAATACATTTCTCTGGCATCAACTGTTCTAGTCACAGACCTGGCATTACAAAACGCAGTGCTGAACTGTGCTTATTGGACAACTGTTGCCAATTCACCCACTCACAGAGTCAGCATTTCTCTTTTCTGCAGAGTAAGTATGATCACGCTACTGGAAACGAGAAAGAATTGCTCTCCTAGATGCTCCCAATTGAGCTAGTTGGGGAAACATTCTGCAGCGGCTCAGAGATGAAGGAATATCTTTGACAACACCTCATATAAAGAAAGTGATACTTTTATATTTGCTTAGTCATAGACAAAGCTCTCAGTGCCAGCAAGAGTCAACAGAAATGGGGGGCTAAAGTCTCCATGAGCCATCTGTGAGCCATGGAGCCACTGCTGTCAGGCAAAGCCAAGAGCTTAAGGAATGCATATTATGCATAGAAGCACAATAGGAGACAGCAAGATTTAAAAAGGAGAAAAAAATTATAACAGTTGACTCATGCACTGTTCAAGCTCCCAGGAGTTTGCTGCTGGCACAATGCACCCAGATGAAGGTACACTGAGTACAACTTGCACTTTGCAGTTAGTATCCTGCCCAACTCTCTCAGGAGGCAGATGTTCAGCTGCTTAGCCTACAGGCTGCATTTCACAGACATTGTCCAGGGCCTTAAATCAGGGACAGTTTTCTTAATCTGATAAGTTGCACTGGACACAGAAGATAGAAACAATTAACTTCTGTTCTTTTCCAGGAGAAACTGTTGTCTGTTTGCTTTTGGCCCTCTTTCTTGCAAATTAGGGAAACTTATGAATTTTATCAGGGCCTTTAATGTCAGATTCTGAAAAGAAAGATTGCCCTACTAAATAGAAAATTTCAAAAGATTGCCCTACTATGTGAAAAATTCCAAAAAATTTAGAATCAGGTAAAGTCATGGGTGACTTACATTTCATTTTGTGGAAAATTATCATCCATACAAGTGGGGTCAATAAGTCAACATAGTCCTTACACAAAGGGTTTGTAGATACCTTTTCCTAAACCACACCAGCCAAGCAGGCAGTGAAGTATAAACAGCATTTCCCTGTGAGCTTCAGTGCTTCTTTCTGCATCTCTTGCTCTTAGCTCTGCTGCCAAGCCATAAGCATTCTTCCAGTTACCCAAATACTGCAGATATTATAAGCTGGTATTTAACACACATTGATTGATACATTCACTGTTATAATCAGTCTTATTATTTTTAACTGTTTATTACTGATATTAGAACGAGAAAGATGATCCATGGTAGTGGAAGTACAAAGTGATGATGTACCTATAAACAACTATTAAGAGGAAAATGCTGTGCATGAGGAAAATAAAGCCTCAGATTTGGGTATTGACTCCTGTGTGACCGTAAAGCCTCTTGAAATAGTTATGGCAACTTTAGTTACTGAGCTGTAGTTTAAAATCTTTCCAGTAAAAGGAGGAAAAAAAAAAAATCATTGTTTTGAGTAGCACATGGGCTGCTTCCATATACTTTGTCCCTGAGGACAAAGTCATGCATTAACTGTATTATAAAACTCCAAAGGTCATATTTAATGGACTGAAAAATCCTCAAGGAATGTAAATGACCAGAACTAGAGAAAAAGGATTAAAAGCTGCAGATGTCTGTAAATAGCCTTGTAGAGCTGTGCAGGCATGAGGAAGAACTACATATTGAGACTTGGGCAATGTTTAGTCCTTCCAAACTTGGCCAGCACTACAGGAATTGAGTAAGTGGTGGAGAGCATATAAGCAAAGGAAACATTCATGCAGAGAAAATAGCTGTGTTCCCAAATGTTTTGTATACCTTATGTTTTTCAACCCTCAGTACTTCCTGTGAACCAGAACATTTCTTATTACAGAACTTCTAGTTGAAAAACACTCCAAGGCAGTAACGTTTGGTTGCCCAGTTGCAAACCACATTACTGTGTCCACTAAGTTCAGAGTTGGGAAGTCACTTGGTTTTCATCATTTATCCGGTTCCTACTATTTGTAACAGAACTTTTGAGGCCTTTAAAATGTTTTTGTTGTGTTTCCAGTTTAAAAGCTTCCACTGTAGTTTATGCTTCCCAGTTTTATATGTTTCTTCATTACAGTCATGGGTTTGGTTGCATTCTCACCAAAGAGAATATATGTAAGTCTGCATTTGGGGCAAAGTTAATGTCAAAAAGAGTACCTATTTGGTAGTACAGGCACAGTATGTTCCTATTTGCTTAAACTGCTCTGTCTGAATCTATGTTCTGTAACAGATCCATCTATTCAAAAGGTGCAGCCACAGGCTATGCTTCTGGTTTGAACATGCATATACACAAAATATACAGCTATTTGAGACACGACAAAATTACTGAGCATAATAAACTGCCAAAGAGTTACAAGAACAGGAGAATGCAGTTACTTCACTGAAGTTTAGCATATGCTTTCAGCCAACATTTATATTACGCTTTCCTGATGAGGTTAAAGCATATAGCTATAGTCTACTTACCTTGCTTTTTAGAGAAAAGTAATTTTGTATTAGACCAGAAAAGACTGAACTGTGAAATTATGTAAATGTAACACTGATCATGATTTAAAGAGAAAATGAAAGTATGTGAGAAACCACCATGACTTTAGACATTCATGCTTTTGCACACACACTTCTACAGAGGAATGAGTGTAGAGCTCAGGCTAGTTTTCCCTCTCTCAAATGTTTGTATCACAGCAATCATAGTATCTAGGTGCCAGTTTTGACAAAATTTCACTTGGAAAGAAACAGTTATTATAGGTTTCATTGTGAAATAACTGGTTATGTGTCAGCAGATGCTGTACAGAACTGCAAATACATCAGTGACTGTACAGAATGAGTGTTAGAGAGATTTAGATACACATCACTGAGTCCTGGAGAGACTGCAGGCACTGTAGAAGACTGCATTACATTCCTATTCTCCACAAGGCTCTCCCAAGGAAAGACCTTTAGAGACATCCCAAAAGGGAAAAGTTCAATCCAAAGAAAACAGATTCCTAAAAACCAGAATGCAAGTATACATTTATGTTCTTCAGAATACATGTCAGTTAAATATACCTCATTCAATTATCTTTGACGGATCTTAAGGGTATTATAATTGACTCTCTAATTCTAAGAAAGAACTCAAATAGAGATGCTAATATTGTATTGGCAGAGGCAACTACTGCTAGCAATAGCTTGATGAACCAATTAGCATTTTAATAGATTTATATACAACACTAGTTGTATTATACTGCAGCTACCATTAGTGAAATCTTGGATACTTGTAGTCATTTGCAAAAGTAGTTAGTTATCTGATACTTGTTTTGGGTCTTATGAAAATGGATCATTAAATCAATTTCCAAGAAGTACATACCACAATACTTTCAAGTACAATCTATATGAGTGTGTATATTTTCAGTAAGACCTTTGCACTTTAATTCATCCCAGATAATTCAGGCTCCTACAATTTCAATACTTATAAATATATTAGGGAAGTAAGATCTATGTTTTTCCTCCTTTTGATATGCAGAGAATATTATCCACTGTTATTCCAAATTATGCAGCTATATGTGTCTTTCACATCCAGGCCTCTTTCTACTGATTGACTTATTTAAAAAATAGTTTGTTTTTCCATATATTTCCTTAAAATTTAGGATTTAATTCTAATAAAAAATGTACGCATGCTCACATGAAGGGTGTACAAAGGAAAGGAAAAGTTTGTATTCTTATTTGAATCATCACCTGCATAGGCAGAATGCCATTGTCTCTGTGGCCATTATCCTCAAAGGTACTTTAAGTCACTATTTATTGTTATGGGCTGGTTTTCTGAGTGAACAAAAAATCACAACCCAATGAAGTTTAAAGCAGGACTTTCTCAGACAGTTTGAAAAATCTGAGGAACAGCAGAAAAGATGTCCACGGTCTGGATTGCCCTGGCATCCAGAGACAGTATCAAGGTCTTGGTAATCAAGAAGTCTGAATGTTGAAGCCCTGGCTGTATTCAACTATTCCCAGGCAAACCATGTTGACACAACTTTCATATATTCCGAGCACTTTGGGGTTGCTTATCAACTTCTGTGTAACTCTTCACCTTCTTTATTATTTAGAGCTCTTAAACAGAAATGGCTGGAATACAATAAGGCCTGTGTCTGGGGTTTTGTTTTTGCATGTGCTAAGTGTGATTTTGAATGAAATGTTTATTCAAAAGAATCAGAAAACATTCACTATCTACAATTAATCTTCCCATGGTTTTGTATACTTATAGTTTCAATATTCATACTCACAGAAGGAAATGTAAAGAAATTTGGGCTTTTTGGTTCATACCAAAAGAAAATAAAAAGGAAAGAAGAAAGGGAAAAAAGAGAAAAAAGTATAAAAACAGCATAGAGGAAAAGTTAACTTTAGCTATAATTTTTCTCTTCTGTTCACTTCATATGTAGTTTCATTTGAAGTTTTGGGCACATGTTGGGGTCATTTCTTCTTTTATCAAAACAGTTTTCCCATCTTAATTAAAATCAGCGGACTATGCAATTCTGTTAGATTGGAGGAAAGAAGATTTTTTAAATTTACATTTAAATAAAACTGATTTTCTGAACTTCAGATATAGTTGTATTTTTAATATTTTGTGCTTCTTATTATAAGTGGTACCACTGGAATTATATGAAGTCTTGGCTCATATTTCTTACTGCTATCCTTCAGTGGTAGCAGTGTGTCTGTAGCTGTGGCAGTCTAAGAACAGAGTCAAGGCAAAGCATATTGGAGCCAATATTTTTCATTATTTATTAAATCTATTGGTATAACTGGGAGACGAGGTGATTCGAAGAAGTTTTCTCAAAACATTGTACATTTTTTCCATCTATTCCTTTTAGTCTAATTGAAAGTATTATTCATTAGAGATGATAATATAATAATTTTGTTGTGCTAGTTTGTGTGGTGACTTTCCTGCTTTAATATTTCATGATCAGAATTTTAAGTTTAACTTTCTAGTGACTGTCACATTCCAGAGTTTTCAAAATTTAAAGAGACCAGGGTGCTTTTTTTAAAATTTTTTTTTTAAGTCTTCCATTTGCCTTACTCTCCCCCTTTGTTCTTTTCTTTTTCTTTACTACTTGTTTCTAGTTTTACCTCTAGACTTCTAGTTTTCATTGAAGGATTCAATGCTTCCTCTTAAGTAGACAGGACTTTCAAATAGATGTAGTCAGAGACTCTAGAGTCCAAATGAAGCACTAAAGTACTTCAATTAACACTTGAACTTTGTGTAATTAACACAAATTCACTGCAGTACAAGAAGATTTACTTCCCACACTGGTACACTATGCATGAAGTATGTAGAGATGTGCAAGAAAATTTTCTTATTTTAGTTTTCAAGTAGGAATGGCTGGGAGAAGAAACTTCCTTAATGATTTTCTATTTAATCATTCTTTTTATATGAAAACCTGAAAGAGGCTTTCTCAGTTTCATTTTATGCTGTGGTATGTCAAAAAATCTTCATCCTTATAGTCCTCTTAGCAGAGTTTCATATTCAATATTGCTTAAGTTAGATTGCAGCTGATAATGTATATTTATAGTTTTACCATTAACAGGGACCAGAAACCCTGATCTGAAGGTAATGTAATATTTTTTGAGAATACCTTTAGTTTATATTCGGTTACTGTCACTGAATATAGAATTACAAGGACACAATTTTCCACCCAGCAAAAAAGAGAAAGGTATTGGAACATTTTCTAACTGAGGTGTAACAGAAACTAAAAAAATATTTATTGTGAGAATCTAAATAATTCTGAAACATTTTATTCTCCACCACTTATTATAAATGGTTATACCACAGCTTCTCAGCTAAAATTGTGTCAAAAAATAGAAAATCAGCATTCCTTTTTAAAACTGTCAAATGAAATTTCTTTACAATTCCCCCCCCCCAAAAAAAAAAAAAGATGAATAATAGAAATTAATTCAAAATAACTTTTCTCTAGAGCTATCAGCTACTTTACCTGATGTCCTGGAATACTTATCCAACAAAAAATATTTAAGCATTTTTTGGCTTTCACAGAAATCCAAGTCAACTGCAAATTTCAGTAATTTTGTTATGGAAAGAGCCTATCAAACTTGCTGTTTAATTTCTTGGGACTAATTCTTTGAATGACTACATGGGAATTTTTGCTTTTACAGTGAAAAAGTCTTTATTTTGTCAAATTACTATTTCTAGTTGGTGCCAACCTATATTGGGTTTGTTGATGCTACTGGAAGTGCCTTTGCTTTTCCATTCACATCCTCCTTTGAAGCAATTTACCAATCTAGGGGAGTTGGTTGCTTGATTTTCTCACTGTTTGCCGTCAGTGTGATTCTGAAGTCAGGTAGTAAAAAAAGAGACAATGAGTGCTTCATTTAACGCTATCAACATCAATTATACATGAGTTCTGTTTACCTAGGAAAGCTGAATGCTCAGACTTGATCTTAAACTCTGGTCCCAAGAGAACAGGAAGTCATCCTGCTGGGGATAATGATGTTCTATATAAAGCCACAAAATTTTATCTGTATTTTACTAGTGCTACATTGTACAAATTTAAATATCACTCAGGTTCAGGGAGGTTTTTCCACCATATGGAAGCACTTGAAGCTGTGCTTAGATACATAGGCTCTCAATATTATGCCTTAGATTTAATTGGCAATTCCCACTAGCTTAGTGACAGTTCTGCATTTAAATCTTTTTGTATCATGCCCAAGAAATGTCTCATGAAATATTACATGCATTAAAAAAGAAAATAAAAACAAAGACAAACCAAAAATTAAGAAAAAAAAAGGAAAAAAAAGTAAAGAAAAAGAGAGAGAGAGAAAAAAAATCTAGACCTCTTTATTTTGATGCAAAAATGGAAATGGCTCTGTTTTAAATATTTACAGTCAGAAGTCTAAACCTTAGGGTCTTTTTTGAAGCTACTGAACCATTACAGATGCAGCCATTCATACCCAAGATAAACTTGGCGATAGCTTTTTAAGCTATGAGAGTTGTGTCCTTAAGAAAAGTTTCCTCTTTCTCTGCAAATAGCTTGTAGTCAATTTACATTTCTTCAGCTTGAACCTACCAGAACATTGTGTCATGCCCAGATACTAATTGATTTAATTATGCTCTGCAACAGAATTTGCCAATAAAACAAGGTGTGAGGTACTGTTGCTGCAATAAACTTGGAAAATTCAGAGAGAAATACAATGTACTTTAAGTTCTTAGTACCCACACACTCATTGCCTAGTAATATTGGATATAATTCTAAACAAATGCATTGTCTAGAGGAGCTTGTTTCCAAAGGATTAATATTGGGCAGTCTGATACAAAATTAATATTTGTCTATCAATGTGTATAATACAAGTGTTTTTGCTCCTTTAAGTAGGATATTTACAAATATTGTAATTTTTTTTTCAGCTAGATTTGATTTTTTTTATTCATGAAATGTTGAGTATTTTGGAGCTCAACTAAATATTTTCAACTTCTCACTGTGTAAGGGAATAAATTTTGGGCAGGGTTAGTAAATTCTGAGTGTTGCTGAACATATATTTCAAACACTGCAGTGCAGAGCATGGTAGGGCGGCAATGGTAGAAACAGAGCAAGGTGAGGCAAAATATAAAGAGAAATATTTGAAATTTATTTATAATTGTAAATGGGAAATAAATGAAGAAGGTTGAAAATACATAAATTATCTTCCCAACTGCACAGAAAAGTATTGACAGTGCAGTTTGGATGCTTTATGTCAAGTATACTTCATTTTCCTCTGTCAAATCTAATCAATCATTTGTCACTGTCTGTGATGCTACATGCCAGAAATTCACACTGAATACAGATAAATTTACTATGCACAAGAATACCACATATCAAAAATGCACCTGCCTATCAAGTTTAGCAACATCATCGAAGGAGTGTCCTTCAACTGGAATGAAAGTGACAAATATTAAAAATGCACCTAGACAGAAATAAAAATACTTGAACTTGCAACTAACAACATTATCTGAAAAATGCTCTGTGTCATCAGGAGAAGAATTTCAGTCATTCCCTGACTGTGTGAGTACTGATGTTGCAGAGCCCTATGTACACCCTCAGAGAAGTCCCACTATGTAATCAGGTAGGACTGACTGTAGTTGAATAAATACTTTATTAGAAGCAAATAAACATGGCTGTCATAAGAACACTTCATCCATCACTGGTTGTTGATATAGTCTGTACAACTGAGGTCTGCTCAAGGACAATGGTATTCAAGTTGAGATAGGACCCAAGACCTTTGTGAAGACTTATATCCCTCCTTTAAAAAAGTATAAGAGAAATTATACACCTAAAATCAGGAATGGAAAGATCAGGTTGCTGAGCAGGAGGCAAGTTTGAGCTTTCCTAGATGAAACAGCTCTAAGAAGAAATGTCTGAAACTTTAATCCTTCAGTTCTTGGACCAACAGTTCCTTTCTGAGTTTTACCCAGTTCTTTGGGTTGAAACTTATCAGAAATGTAGAGGAAAATGGAATTTTTCCACTTCAGAATGAAAAGCCAAATCAGGGTTTATTTTGTTACATAAATGAAGAGTAAAACAATAGATGTGCCACACAGGGCAGGTTTCCCTTCCCATTGATTTCTGTTGGTGCTGGCAATTGGCAGATTAAAGCAATCAGAGTAATCCCAGGGCAGAGACCAGGGACTGAACCTTCTTAGGGTGAGGTCCTTCTCTTCCATTGGAGCACTGACTTTCCCACACACTACAGTTTGTGTGAAAGGCAGAAGCATGACCCAGCCTACTTTTAGAGTTTGGTGAAAGGCAAAGCACCAAGAGGAACTGTGATCATTTTGTTGTAGCAGTCGGTAATTAATTAGACAATGGCTTTTTACAGTATCTCTAGGTCCCATGCAACTAGGATCCTCCACTCATTCTCTGAAGACAGGGCCTCTTAAGTATATAATATAAGAATGACTCTACTTTTAATTGAAACAAAATATATATATCAGACTAGGTATTTCTGTCTGTGATGGAAAATAAAATTTTAACAATGCTTCAAATGTTTTACTGTTGGGTTACAGAAAGGTTACTTGGTGGCAAAAAACACTACCACCTTTCACTACAAACGTGACAAACAGTTAAAAAATGAAGGAATTTTTGGGCTTTCATGTTCTGACTGAAAAATCAGTTTCAGAGCATTGGTAGATATTTTGGTTGTTTCTTGTTAGTAATTTAGTAGTGAAAATAATTAAGTAGATATGATGTGTTTTCTCTCCTTTCTTTTCTTTCTTTCTACTTTTTTTTCCAAGCTTAGGTGATTATTAAATTTAATTTAAATTACATTTTTGTTGACTACTACAACTACCACTGCTATGCTTACTTTATTTTTAAGATGTACTCCTTTTACAAAGTTGAGAGAATACAACAGAATTTTAAATGCTAATGTAAAAATCCACACACTTTCTTATTTACAAGTGGGTCTATGTCTCTGTCTGGAAAAAGTGCACTGAATTTTCTGAAGTGGTTTAAAAATTCCTTGTAGTAGAAAATACGAGTACCTACTGGCTCAGGAAAATAATTTAAAATACGTACTAATTGAAATTTTAAACTTGAACAATTTGGTGTAAAAATTCTGCCAAAAATAGGCAAAAAGGGTCATTGAGAAACACTTCTTTTGTTCCAAAGAAAAGAAGTGATATTGTAAGAAAAATATCTGTATAAAAATGTAACACTTATTTGTTAAAAGAAACAGAAAAATACCAAATATTTATAGTATTTCTTCTACCTATCATATAGAGAATGAAGATGTTTTTCTTAACTAGCTCTTTTTATTTTTCAAATGAATGTTTTTATTTATTTATTCTTTTTATTTCATAAACAGAAAAATGCTCAGGAAAATTCTTCCACACTAGAGAAATACTTAATTCCGTTTTTTAATGTCATTCTAATGTAAGAGATGCATCATAACTCAAAAATAATCATAAATGTTTTTCTTGTATCTTTTATGTTTTCTTCTTGAAATTGAATTTGTAACACTTTATCACAAATACTGCAATAACATGGCATTTTTTTCATTGCATGTTTAATTCAGTCTTGCATGAAAAATTATTAACTGAAAGTCTGGAATAGAAGTGGTAGTTTGTTTTGTTGTTTTATTTTGTTGGGTTTTTTTCCAAAAGCATATTTTAAGCTGAATTACATAAATTGAGTCAAGATGCACTGTTCTATATATTGCTTTGCAGTTCAGTACTGTAACACATGATGTTTTGCTTTGGATTTCGTGAGGACTTATTATAATGTCCATCAGCTCTGTTTCAGCTGAAGCATGATTTTTATTCCCAGTAAAGAAAAAAGGAAGGTTAAAACAGGCAAATAAATCAAGATGAATAGCTTGTATAGCAAAGTGCCAAGAGAAAGGAAGAGATTACAGTTTTTTTGTGCTTTTGAAAGTTACTAGATTATAGAGACTGGCAAACAGAATGATCATTTGCATAGGTATCTATGGCATATGATTAGGCCTCAAATGATTTATGTAAGGTCTTGACAAGCTACAGTGATGAGCATGCTAGAAATACAATAGATGGATGAATGGAAGGTACTCAGTGCAGGGAATGTGAATTGGAAAGTCAATATCAATTTGAAAATCAATCAGCAAGAATAAGACTGCTCAGTTTGTGTGCACAAAATATTCGGCTAAGGGCTGTCTGTAGAGGCTAGGTGGAATTCCTGAATTCTACAGAAAATAATTCTTCAGCAACATTCAAATGTCTGCACTAAAATATGTGGGATCCAGTTGTTTATAGCTCAGAAAATCACAGTCTTGTTTATACCAAAACCTTCCCTTCTGCTTCCAGGAGCCTGCCCTGTCTATCTCTGATTTAGAGGAGACTCATTTCCCTTTCAGCAACATGATCAGGGCAGGGTGGCTGTAACACCCTGACCTCTGGCTGAGAACCCCACTGTAAGCCAATCCTTTAGAAAGCTGTTTTGGTGGAGACACTTGGCTGCCCTCATCTCTATGCCACTGTGAAAGCCTTAGCAAGAGAAAAGAAAAACAAACATTGTTCTTATTTAAAAAATCCTAAATATGTAAAGCACTCAAAAAACTGCACCTGTTTATACAGAAAGCATCTTAAGGGTAGTCATTGTCTCAGTGTTTTTGTGCAGTCTGGTACAATACGACTACACTGACTAAAGCGTTCAAGATTACTTTTGCTAGAATGCATCCAAAAATATGTTAGAGAAGACTGGAGTTAAAAGCCAAGAAGTCTAAACTTAGGAAATGTCAGAATTAATGCTGATAATACTTAATGCAGGATATACATCATTTGTTCATTAAACACTGTGCTATTTCTGATTGTCTCCCAGATATTTTACTGCTTGGGAAAGCTCATGCTCAGCATATGAAAAACAGTTCAGGCTCTCATTTCACTTCCTTTGTTCTGGGTTCAGCACCATGCTTTGTTTACAGCATATGATTTGAGTCTCTGAATACAGAATTATTAATATTGTCATGAGTTTTTCCATGACACTGCTATAGTGTTTGAATGTATCAAAGGAATAATTTCTTAATCTTCTGGGTATTTTTGTGGCATGAAATATAGTTATTCACTTTTAATAGACAAGGAGGTGAGATCTAGTTTTTAAGATTATTGTCATTTTGAATGTTCAACTGAAGACGGCCTGATTTTTTTCACAACCTTGTTGCATCACAGCATTATTTACGCAAAGCACAAATTGTGTGCAATTGAATAACAGATGTAGGGACATGGTGTCTCTGAAAAACAGATATGAAATTCTTGTGAAGACTAAAAATAGTACAATCATTTGGAAGCTCTAGGTGACTTATTTAACACTATGTTAGGACTTTCTCATGAAGATGGGGATAAATTAATTTCCTGTAGGCAGTTCTAACTGTCTAAACCATAAATCATATTTTCTTTCCCTAGAATTCTTGCTTCCTGTTTACACAATCAGTAGTGTAAAAACAAGAATTCCTAAGACAAAGTCCTACTCATAGCAATTCTAGAATATCACAAGGAATAGAGGTAGAACTGTTAGGCTGAGCAGAAGCAGATGAGAAAATTACAATTGAAGAATTACAAATGAGAAAAGTACAAATACTCTGTTTCCAAGAGGAGCTTCATGAACTCCAGGATGCAGAAAACAGAACAGTAAAAACGGGAAATTAAAAGCTTACAAGGTCCATTATGTTTGTTGTCATAAATGATAAGTAAACAGAACTGGAATGAGAAGCACGCATGAAAGAAGTTGCTTTCACAGACATTCATAAAAGCAGAACCTTCTTTCTCTTACTGCAAAAACACAGGGAATGCATTCTTCACATTTTTGGTATGGCAAACCTGCCTCTTACCATTCCGTATCTCCTTAACATCCATCTAGAAGTGTTTTTATACGAAAATGGAATCTCCTTCCCAGGAACTTTTTAGTATTAAACACCTTTACTGCTACAATTATCATTAACTTACTGTCTATACCATGTTGCTGACATTCTTTGCATGTTAAAGAGCAGATACACTCAAATCTGTAGCAACTATTGATTGTAGAGTTGAAAATTTACAAAGAGTAACTAGGCTCTCTGTGGATCACAACCTTATTTTACTTTCTGTCAGAAAGCCAGATACAGCCCCAATCTGTGCAAGAAAAAGTAAGCAATTGCCCACCAGCTCAATTTATAAAATTGTCTATGAAGCTAACATAGTATCAACAGGGAGGTACTGTTCAGGACTCCTTATCTCCTTGGTAGGTAGAAAGCCTCATCTGGTGTCCCAATTTTAAGATGCATTTGCCATCTTTAATTCCTCTTCTGTTTGTATTTCAGATTTTCTCTTAAATCAAAATATTCCCAAAACATAAAGGTTTCCAAATGGAAATACCATAAGTCTCTAAATGTCATCTTATTTTCATCTATGCTTCCAGACTCCAAGTTTTGGAGTATGATTTGACTTATATCAGTATTATAGAATTTGGAATGCATATGTGTAACTGTTTCACCAAAGACAGTGTAATTTCGCCTGAGGCAATACATCAAATGATGTCACCAAATTCACCTCTGTCTTATATAATTTTAGATCAAGTTGCCAATGTTTACAGTTATCCAAGCTTCAATTTTTTTACTGTAGGTGCTTAAACTACAAAAGTGATCTCTTAAAGATTACAAAGAGCCTTGATGTAGTTGGGCTATGCTAAACCTGTAAGCACAGGTAACCAATCCATATGCTGTAAGAGGATCTTGCCTGTTTTAGTGCATCTCACTTTCTCTTAAAAGTTCCAGAATACATGCTATTACTACTATGCTGGCTATTCTTCAGAGCTGCCTGGGGGCACCAACCCTTTTGGGAGCTGGTTTACAAAATCCTTAGACATTTTTGGAAAATCTAAACCATTTTTTTCACCTCCATAGTGTTCAAATATTTATTATTGCAGTAGGGCGTTAAGGTTCTGCTCTCCTAAACCTGTAAATCTTCTAAGTCAAGCAGTCATGCTCACTAGCTGATAGTACTAAAATTCTCATGTCAAATATAAGATACAACCAGAATGTGGGCCAAATGTTAGCTTCCTGCCTCTAGGTTATATTTCCCAGACCATCAAAAGGCAGTCTTCATAATGCAGCCCCTGAAAGACGTTTTTACAGCTATAATGAAAAAGATGCTTTCATTAATTAATACATGTGCATAATCTCAAAAATGGCTTAGTTTTTGGTTTCATTAGTCTAATTTTTTCTGGTCATAGTGAACACTGCCTATGTAATTTTCCAATTAAAATTACAATTCTGTGACTGTAATTGAAGCTTTATCTACTGATCCATCAATTCAGTACAGAAAATGATCTGAATGTAATAACTTGATTACATTTTCCTAAAAAGCCATCAAGGTTATACATTCTATTCTAAATATATTTGCACAAACCTATGTAAAATAGATTTCTTTATTACTTAAACAAAATGGAAACCAATTAATCAACAGCACAATACTTCTCAAAAACTAAAATCATTTTCATCATTAGAATCAGCCCCCCAAAGAGAGGACAATCTATGTTAATTTTTTTTTCTCTGTTGGCAATACATTGACAAAAAGGGTAAAACTGCTTAGTTTACCAAACCCATAAATTTTATTAATAAATCCAGCTAGTACCATTTTTTTAAACTATTTTCCATATTATTTTCCTCCTCCAATTTGCTAAAACTTGGGAAAATTCAAGAATTTAGATTTTTTTGGCAAAACTGGGAGCTGTTGAGCCCTTACACTTACGCCTCTATCATTTGATGCATTATGTAACAGAGAAGCCAGAGTACAAATAGCTTATCAGGGCCTTCCTTGCATCATAAAGCTGAAATAAAGTCTTGGTTGCTTTGGGTTCCCAGGCAAAAATAATTCTTTATATTTGTTTATTATTTTACACATACACATCTTACAAAAGCAGGAAAACATCTTTCCCTCAAATTGTTTGGGGGTTTTCATCAGAAATAGCACCTTAAGTGATTTTAGGAACTGTAGAAAAGGTAAGAAGATAATAGATTAGTACTAGTGTTTTGATATGACCACCTTTCAGCATTCAAGATCTTCTGTCAGACACTATAAGTTTTATAAATAGATATTTTTTTAAAGCGTATGAGAAGTATGATAGTATGATCATATATCATATGATAGTATGAATTGTCTGTGAGGAAGTAAAAGATGATAGACTGTGAGAGAAATCTGAATAAATATAGGCAGTTTTTGGAAAGGAAGAGTTGGCACACAAAAAAATTATGCTTCTATAATCATGGAATAACAATGTTTTGTAAAAGTTCATTAGCAAAACAAGGCAAGACAGGAGACAGAAATAGAGACTATCTGTCTGTCTATCTATCTCTCTATCTATCTATCTATCTATATTTTTTCATAGACCTAAGATACTAGATTACTTAAATATGATTTTTTATCTATACATATATTTATGATACAGATGAGAAACATAGAGGAGAACAGAAAATAACCAGCAAAATAATAGTTAGAAAGGATGAAATTTTGAAAACTGATAAGGAAATGTAAGGATACTAGAATAATTCTTTGACTGAGGTAACCATCTTCAAGCAATATTCATTCCAAGTTGGTATGATAAAATCATTACTAGGAGTTATTCAATAAATGGAAAAGAGAATATATTCATTATAAGTATTCCTGCTTAGAACGCCAAAGAAAATGAAACATGAAAAATAAAGTATTAACTAGCTCTGTAGCGATAGCAAAATGTCAGGAACTGTCTATAATCAATTCACGAAGAGCCAGGTGAGGAAAGGGAGTGAGGTTATGGTTCCAAACTCAGGAAAATGGTAATACTGATCAAGATACTGCTGAAAAACTGAGACTTCTTGTTGTTCCCAGAGATCTTTTCAGAGTAACTTAAAACTGCTGTCCTACTCCAGTCAAGTTAAATTCTCACCTTTGTGGCAGCAACAGAGCCTGGTTCCTGCTGAGAGGACCTGATGCCTTTATCTTGTCTCACTGTGAGGTAGTGACTTCATTTCTCAGGAAAAAAAATGAGAGTATATTTTACATTCTAAGATATAAAAGTGATGGAAAATCACAGCACTTCATGCTGCTAAACTTCAAGCATCATCTACCATGAATAAATATATTCAATTAAGATAATATTCAAGAGTCCTTAAAAATTGGCTGAGGAAATGTCTGCTTCTCTGATGTTCATTTTAATAAATCTCCAAACAAGAAAATTCCAACAGCTTGAAGAATTGTTAATTTGCCATATTCAGTAGCTGGTAAACCTTATATCCTAAGCAATAGTGAAAATGCTGGTATAAAATTCACTGATAAGAAATTCAGTGATGGGAATACAATTAATGCTAGCCAAAATAATTTTACATAACTTAGATCTTGTCCAATAAACCTGATATTAGTGTTTGATTAATAAAAATTTGTCTAGGAAAAGTAAAAGCGCAGATATTTTTTACTCTGACCATGAGAGACATAGGACACACTGTGACCCAGAACTCTGATTAACACTACACAATAACAGATCACATCAGAAAATCCAAAGGATGGATCTCAAAAGAGTTTGTGTCAATGGGGAACAAGCACTATGTTTTCCAATGGAACTCCATAAATATTAGACATCCAACCTTTATGCAGCATACTTAGAAATGGTTCAGAAAAAAACAGAAATCGTGGATAAAACTGATGGATGTTGAACAGATTGCAGCAATTAGTAATAAAAATGAAGATACAGAAATAAGATGACTCCTGAGTAAAATGGGATCATTTACACATAGTCAGATTCAACAGAATTGAATAAGAAGTAAAATGTCTTGTAGCAAGTGGTGCAGGAAATTTATACAGAAGACAGAGCTGTCTAGTAAAAATCAAGATTCCAGAGAGGAAATAAGAGCCATAGTGGACAAACAACTTAATGTCTCTTGTCAGTGAGATGCTGTGGCAAAAAGACTAATAGCAAGAGCAGAAGCAAAACACTGAAATTTTTCTTGTAAGATTTAGTGAGATTTTAATATTGGAATGTCATTCACAATTCTTGTGTTCCCACTTCTTGAAATAATGCTATAAAACTAAATAATTTACACAGAATTCAGCAAAGCACCACAAAAAACCCCTGTGAATGGTGCAATTCGTCAAGCTTTTACAAAGCAGGCTTCAGTGCTTGTGAGAAGAAGATGGAGATATCAGCTTCTTATAGTGTAGCTGTATTTCCATGGGAAAAAATAACAGGGATTATAGGTTCCTTAACAGGTGAAGACATTTGCTTTTCTTATATCCAGAGTTAGTACCTAGAAGATGAAACCAGCCATTCAAATAAAAAACAAGCTGTTGTTGGAATCATAGTTATTCTAAGTAGGAATTGTCTTACTACAGATAACTTCTATCTTGGTTCAGTTCCATCTATTTTCTTCTTCATAGTTTCCTTGAAATGTTCTGTCTGGGCAGATACTAATGTTCCTTTTCAAAGTAATAGACACCAAAGTCACCTGAAAAGCCAAATACAAATAATCTTTAAGGTAAACTTCTGTACCTCATGTAAATGCTGGAGTTGATTGTGACAAACTTAAAGTCAACAAACAGTTTTAAAAATATTGAAAGACATCAACATGTGAAATCTCAACAGAATTAATCAAGCAGATGAATACTTGGTGGATATTTTAGTATAGTAAGTAGGTGAAAATATCAGTTTTTATTAATTTCTGTTCAAAAGGTAAGAAAAAACTGCATTTCTTTACTACTATTAATTGCTTTAAAACTCCTTGAGGAAATTCCTAAAATTTCCTTTCTAGGAAGTAGCAATTAAACAGATATATCATTCTCATATCCTGAAAATATTTAATTTCAGGTTACAAATCCATACTGAAATATTGACTGTGACTTCAAACAACAATAGTTCACTAGAAACGACTCCTCAAAAAATATCATCATATGCCTTAGCATAGAAATTTTTGTCAATCAGACAGGTAGTCCTCATTCATGTGTTTGCTAGTAAAAATACAGAAATCTGTCCCCGTTTAGGAGACATTATATAGAGTTACAGAGTATGCTGGGTTCAAAGAGACCCATCAGGATCATTGAGTCCAACCCCTGCCCCTGCACAGGACATTCAACAGTCACACCATGTGCCCAAGAGCACCATGTTCCTTGAACTCTCACAGGCCTGGGGCTATGACCACTTCCCTGGGGGGCCTGTTCCAGTGCCCAACCACCCTCTAGATGAAGAACCTTTTCCTGATACTCAACCTAAACCTTCCCTGGCTCAACTTCATGCTATTGCCTCTAGTCCTGTCACTGGTCACAAGAGTGAAGAGATCAGTGTCTGCCCTTCCTTGTTCCCACACAAGGAAGCTGTCGACTGCAATGAGGTTTCTCCTAAGTCTCCTCCAAGCTGGACAAATCAAGTGTCCTCAGCTACTCCTCATACGGCTTCCTCTCAAAGCCCTTCACTGTCTTCTTGGCCCTCCTTTGGACACTCTTTAATAGTTTAATATCTTTTTTAAAGTGTGTCACCCAAAACTGCCCCCAGCACTCAAGGTGAGGCCACCCCAGCTCAGAGCAGAGCAGGAAAATCCCTCCCTTGCCTGCCTGGCCATGCTGTGCCTGATGCCCCCCAGGACATGCTTGGCCCTTCTGGCTGCCAGGGCACAATTCAGATTCAGATTGATTCAGATTCAACTTGCCATCAACCAGGACCCCCAGGTCCCTCTCTGCAGCACTGCTCTCCAGCATCTCATTCCCCAGCCTGTCTGTATATCCATGATTGCCCAATCCCAGGTTCAGAATCCAACACTTGCCCTTGTTGAAATTGATACTGTTGGTGACTGCCCATGTCTCTAATTTGTCAAGGCCTCTCTGCCCTTGAGGAGGTTGACAGCTACTCCTAATTTAGTGTTGTTGACAAACTTGCTTAGTATTCCTTTGAGTCGTGCATCCAAGGCACTAATGAAGACATTGAAGGACACAAGGATGGAGCCGTGCAGAACCCCAGTAAATGCCATGTCACCAGTCTGATGTCACTCCATTCCCTACAACCCTTTTTGCCCAACCCATGAGCCAGTTTTTCACCCATCCCGTAACACAGTTATTCAGCTGAGAACTGGGCACTTTGTCCAGAAGGATCTGTGACAGTATAGAAAGTTTTACTGAAGTTGAAAAGATGACGTCTACTGTCTTGTCTAGATCAACCAGGTGGGTTACCCTGTTGTAGAAAGAAATCAGGTTTGACAAGCAGGACTTTTCCCCTCACAAAGGTGTGCTGGCTGTGACTGGTGACTGTATGATTCTACAGGTGTGTTTTCAATACTCCTCAGAATAACCTTTTCCTTGAGTTTACCAGGCACTGAAGTGAGACTGACAGGCCTGTAATTTCTGGAATCCTCCTTCTTGCCCTCCTTGAAAATTGGGACAATGTTTGCCAGCTCCCAGTCAGCTGGGCCCTCTCTTCTTCTGGTACCTTATCTTCTGAAAAATTTGTATTCTCTTATATTTTTTGGTCCTACCTTTAAACATTGAATACTCAGAAATTTCTGACAACAATGAAGATACCAGTGTTTTTTGTGAGAGAAAAATCACACCAGAGCAGGATAAAGGCAGTTGGAGAATCTTCCAAAACAATATGTCCACACTGAATTATTGTATCAGTCTTCTAGTTTCAATCTTTAGATGGAGATATTATCTTACATTCTTATATATTATTTCTGCTTCTATTGAGTCTCTCATCTCAAAAATTTTGTAATGAGAGGAATTAGATTTGTGGGAAACTGAAGCTGTAGAACTCAGATTGTCATTTAATTTATGAACAGAAGCCCCTTGTGTTTCTTTCCTATGTATTATTAAATACTAGAAGCTATTTTGTGTTCCAGTGTGCCTTATCTGTGTGGCTTTGGTTTGGGCTTTTTTGAAGACTGTGACATGTATGATTTCTGAGAACTTCAGAATAGGATGCACCTTGAAACCATCAGAATTAACACAGTTTCCTGTGTTATTTTCATTTCCAAATTGCATTTGAAAACCATTCTCAAAAATCTGAAGAACAAAAAAATTATCACTGTAAGCCTATAACAAATTATTTTTCCACAAAGATGGTGTTTTATGCCTTTTTTTTTTTTTTTTTTCGTTCACTGTGCATGCTGCTGAATCCATTCTTCCTAGAAAATATATGCTGGCTCTTTCCCATCTAGTGTCTGTTATCCTACATTTTTTGGCCTACATTTGACATGACGAACAGCAATTGAGTGAGACATAATTATAAAGGATTCTATGCCTTTTGTTTAAAATGGAATTATTTGCATGACAATGTATCCTGGAGAAGTAGTAACCAAGAACTAGAGTGAGTCTGAGCTTAAAGAGCCTGGTGCTTGATGTCTGCTTTAGGATGATCTGAATCATTCTTCATGTTCTGACACACATAAAGATCAGAGGCACAATTCAATCGACAACAGTATTTGTTATGGGGGTGAGAGTGTTAACACAGGATTTAAGAAAGTTTCATAGTTCTGTGGTTGTGGGATTTGGATGCTTATTGGGATAACGAGGACTGCTTCTATTGGCACTAGAAGACAATGCCTACCTAAGCAACTGAGCTGAGCCCTAGATTGCTGCTAATTCTATTAACTGAAGGTCAACCACTTGCTGCGCAAGTGTATGCCTGCCAAAAGATGCCTGCATTTAGGATTCTTAATTTGGAAATTAATACCAATTCAAATCACTATTACCCTGAACTACCAGTCTGTTTAGATTAAATGTGTAAAGGTGAAATGTTTTTGATACATACTCATTTCTTGCAGGGCCGCAGACTGAGCTTGTGATGAAAAAGGAAACCTCCTGGAGTAAGGCTGTCTACTTGTGTCAAAGCTATAGTGAGAATTCACATGAGAATTTATTGGAAATAAAATCCCTCTCCATTTGGAGAAAGTCAGACCTGATGCAGAAGGTATACCTTGGTTTTAGTATTTGCCCAACCAAATAGAAAGTCTTTACTTCTATATCTTTACTAGAATATTTTAATGAAATTCTTGCACAAAAGAAACCAAAACAAAACCAAAAACCCAGCAGTCCACATGCTGCCCCAAAAACCCCCCAAAAATCATTCACTCCATTTTGTTCTGAGAAATGACATTCCTTTTTTTTTTGTATCTGGAAGAAATCAATCTAAGCCAGGTTTAAGGGACATTTGTCCTGGTCCAAAATTAATACTTTTAGTTTGGCAAAACAGCAAGCAGAAACATTTTTACAGTGACAGGCTTTACAGAAAAATGACAATATAGAACTCAGTATATATATATACTTCATAAATGAGTGAAATAAATCAAAAGCCATTGAGAAATTGAATGAAAATGGGAATTTCATTTTTATAAATCTGTTTCAGTTGAAAGGTACTATGGAAAGAGAAACAGAATCAGTTGTGTCACACAATTCTTTATTTCATGTTTCTTCTTGAAATATCAACTCCTGGAGTGTGAATTTGTGAAAATGGCTACTACCTTTAACTCAGCATCACACTCATTACAAAAATACAAGACTGGTCAGAACTTCCCACTAACTAAGCTGTTATTATTGAAGAGAATGGTTTGAAAGCCTTCTAGAAGTTGTGACACTGCAATTGCTAAAAAATAAGACTATAAAACACAGTATGATTGCTCAAGACTCAGACCTGAAGTGACACACCCAGATATTGCAGAAATTGTGCTTGAGACTTGCAATATTGTTCTTTCAATAGTGTCTTCTGTAGACTTAATAATTCTAAATGAATTAATTAGGTGTATAACTGAGCAATTAGCAGAAATCTATTTGAAAATCATGAATATTCTTTATAGTGCTACACTGGGAAAATGTACACACATATTTAAAAGCAATTTTTAAATATATTCCAGTTACTTTTGTTAATGCAAATTTCAGAATAATTAGACATTGTTAATAGACACTTTAGTGAATACTTTATATATTAAACACTTTGGAGTGTTTGAAGCCTCCTTATTTAAAATTTTGGCCTTGTAGAAGTGAGCCAAATCTCACAGTATGAAACAGAATTTAAAGTGAGATGTAAGACTGTGGCACAATAAGTTTAAATAGTAGTGAACATAGCATAACAATTTTAGATAGTTCTGCTCTGCTCAATATTCTTTAGAAATAAATGTAGACTTTGCATTATTTGTCTCTTTTTTTTTAGCAAGGTCATAATGAACAGAATCAAACAGCATTAAAATCTGAAAATCTTACAGCATTAAAAATAGAAAAGGCAGAAGCTTTGAGCTTTATGTTCAGAGTAGAGAGAAGCAAAGGATGCAACATATTAATTTTTCAGAAAACATATTTCTACTGTAACTACCTAGCATAATACGCACACAAAATGACTTGGGTTGTCAGATCTGTGGAAGTAGCACTTCTGAGGAATCGTTAGTCAGGACAGCTGTATTTTTATTAAAATATTAGCTCGAATGCATCTGTGAAAACTATAAAATAAAGTTAATATTCTCGAAGCTCTAAAAAAACTCCTAGACCTAATGTCTAGTTTTTAGTAATTTAAGAATACCAGCATAAGAAACAGATGGCAAAATAGCTCAATATCCTTTGGAAAATCTTCAGTTACCATTAAAAGCTACACCTGCTGAAATGTGTGATCTTACTTTAAATGTAGAAAAGCATTAATAGGAATGTACAGCAGTGTGGTTGTGTCTCTTAATTGGTATACCCTAGTGGAAACAAACATGCTAATTAAGCTATCATCCTGATTATAAGAGCCTGATAGGAATACACAGTGCTGGGAGAGACTCGTTTCTATTTCAGCAATGGCTTTAAAAATAATCATAGATGATTGAAATATTTATATTATATAAGTGTAAGTGACTCACTATAGGACTCAGAATGAGCATGAAGGGAAAAGGATTGAAGTAGAGATATTTGTGGCACAGAACAAAGTTACAACTTCAGTCTCCTCTAAGGAGAATTGTGGACAATACCAAATAGTCACTTTGATTTGACTAGGTCTGTCATTTTTCTTCTTATTAGAAATTGAAATTCATTGTGTTCAATAATTGCATTCTGAACTCATTTCATTTAAGGCTTTATTTAATCCGTGTGCCAATCTAGAAACAGATTTTAAAGGTCTTGTTCAAAGCTCCTACTGCAACATTAATCTGGAATGCTTTGTTCAAATTCTTCTAGTTGTCCTTTAGAGGTTTGCAATAGCATTCAATTTAATTTGCCTCCATACTCAAATAGAATCCAGTTCCACCTTCACTTTTAGCTGGATACCTGCTGGGTACAACCAAACAAGAGAGGCATCAGAGCTTCCAGACCCCTGGTCATTAAACACAGCAGATTCAGGTAACAAAACAGATGTTTGGATCCTTGGAACTTTCCAGTCTATTTTTGACTCCAAAGAAAGTGAGGTAAAAATAAACAAAATTCAATTTGAAGTAGGTAATAGGGATAGAAACCAAAATGCTCTGTTCTCTTCTGAAAGAAAGCTTTTTTTTTTTTTTTTTTAAATAGACTATTTCCTCAAATCCTACAAGGACTAAAAAAAGCTTCCCTAGATTGAAATGCATGCTTTTATTTAAACCATATGGTTGAGGGAAAATAAGATCAGCATTTATTTGATCCTTACAATGGCATGTACAAAGTAGATGAGAAAAGATGACAAGAAATTACAAATGCTGTCAAAGTACCATATAGTATATGGAATGAGGACTGGAATAGAGCAGTACTTCACTTGGTGGGTTAGGGACTGTGTTTGGAGGTATGCTTATTCCTTGAAGAAAAAGGAAAAAGAGTCAAACAAAGCGTGAAGTTACTGTTAAATTCTAAATCCAATATATTAAATCCAGTATTTTGTAGGAAGTTGAAAATACTACCACAAATTCACTTTTAAACTCACATAGGACCTAGAGAAATGAAGTTTCTGCAATATTGCTAACAATAATAATTACCTGGTATTAAAAAAATCCCAGCATCTAGCACAATATAACATTTCTGATAACTATTTTATTCTTTATTGTATGTAGAAGAAAATAAGAACATGGCTGGTTAAGCCTTTCCTCTGTTATGGGTCATCAAATAATATGGTAATTCTATTTATGTCCAAAATTTCACAAAACACTTAGCACTTAGCGTTGTGGTCATGAGCAATAGAATTGCTCATTAGCTGGCAAAAAATACACTTGTTCCTTTTTTTCAAGTAAAATTAATAGAATAAAGCTCCAAGAATCCTACCACTTTTCTTTGGCAGGTCCTTTCTCATCTCACTCCAGCTGATCCCTGGGCTTTAAAACTATGTGCCCCAACCTTCACCCTAATGCATTCCTGAACTATAGGAAATCTACTCAGTGCAGCCTGATCTTTTTTCCAGCCTGAAGGATCTGCTTGGAAGCTGCATTTTCAAGATTTCAGGAATAGTTTACTATAAAATGAGATCTGAGTCTTTATATTTCTATCTAATTCATCAGGTATTTCTGTCTAAGTTAAGGGTTGTGGAAGTAGGTCAAAATAAGAATAGAATTTTACTGTTTGCATATCAGGATTGTCATATAGGATGTAAGATACAGTACATATGAAACTGTAGATATGGCGTTACTCTCTACTTGAGTAAAAGGGTAAAAGATCTCTGAGCAGAAAATTGGCAGAATTAAAGAGACACAAGTAAGAAAAATGCAGAACCAAACAACCCTTCTTGCTACCCTTATTTCATAATTGTGTATAATACCTGAAGAAATCTATAGTAGCTCTGAGGTTCCTTTTCTGAACTTCAGGTCTGGGTCTCTCTGTCAATTTTTTTATGTTTTACTTTAAAAGTATTCAGAACACCAAGTGACCAGATCTCCTCAGTCCTTCTTGACGTGATTTGTGAATCCTTGACTTTACAGCATATATAGGTATTAATGCACATGTGCATTTGTCTCTTTCTAAAGTATACACATATGTCTGTATGTGTGTGTATATTCATATCAATATATAGCAAGTTGAAGCTCTCAGAAATTAATGAATGACACCTACATTTTAAGAATACTGAACCAGACAGTGCAGGAGAGAGAAAGTCCTGCAAGTGCCTCCGTGCTAATAATGGCTTGTGCCTTTCATTGCAGTCCTGTGCAATGCAAAATGTCTGACTCATTCAGCATTCCTAAAAGACAGCACCACAATGAGAGCACCCCAGACTTTTGATACACTTGGGGGTAGCAGGACAACAGGAGACTTGATGTAATAAGAAAAACAATTGAAAGGACTCCTTGTACAACTGAGTGATGGCATTGGAATTTTCAGGGTTCAGAAGTAATTAGAAAACAGCTGTGAAGGAAAATCAATTGTTCCTGGTCATCAGTGGCTTGTTTTCCAGAACTAGAATAAAGAATACAATGTGATATCTTTGAAAAGAGCAAGTAATTGTTTCTTCTTTGTTTACTGTTTTAATATTCTGCTTATTTGTACTAGCTATCTTTTAGTAGCTTCAGGACCGCTTTAAAAAATTTTTGATTCTCCTAATTATATTGCTATACTGTCTAGTCATAAAAATATCCTTACAGAGTTCTTTAAGGTGATGACTTGTGATTTGTGAAGAGTTGAACAAATGCTTATAAATTGCTCTTTGACGGTTTCATAACAGAAGACTTGCTAAACAAAAGAAGCTGAAGCCCATCAATGAAATTTCATACTTATTAATATTAATAAGTATTTGACCCATGAGAGGCATGAAGTCTTCAGATTCTTTGTCCTGATCTTTGAAGTGCTTTTGAGATAAACCTGTATTCTAATATGATCATTTTTGTTGACATAACCATGAAAAAAGTAGGAGTTGAAGAGTATTGTGTCTGCCACATAGTGCAACTAAGAGACTCTAGGGAGAACCTTTGCAATCCAAATCATTAGATCAAGTTTTAATTCTGGCAGGAAAATACAAGTTTTGTGCTGTTATCATTTGTATTATGCCAGCATTGTTAATATTGATTTAGTCTTACACAGTGACAGAAATTGAAATGCCAGTAGTGATAGCTGTGCTGAACTGTTTTGAGCATGTAAAATGGTGCAGTATTTGATTAAATCACCCTTGATTCATTTGTTTATCTTGTGCTGCACTGTAAATTTAATCTCTCATTACATGATTTGGATCCTAATTTACACAGGATTTGAAGCAAGAGAGCAAAGCACACATATTTGCAGCAGTATTCCCTGTGACCTCTTGTTAGTGTCAGGGAATGTTCCCTCAGAGTGAGAAATGCTCATGTGAGTGTGCGTTGCAGGAACCTGTACAGCTGTTGAGGGAAAATAATAACCCTGCTCTCATTGTGTTCTTGCACAGAGCTTAGCCCAGAGAGACCCTGATCAATAGTTTGAATCTCGAGGAATTACTGCCATGCAGCTGACTATTGAGACAACCATGCTAACAGCTCTTGGGAGCTGTTCAGGGGCAATTCTTTGCCTGCTGCATTGTGCTACTGCTGGAGAGGTTCCTGCTCTGGCAGGGGTGGCAGCTGCTGGTGCCCAAGCACCACAGCTTTCGATGTTGACACCCAGCTGCATGCTGTAAAACTGCTTGCCTCTGGAGGGTAAGCTGAGGCACAGACTCTTGCAGCAAGTGTGTATTAATCACTCTCTTAACCTTTCTTTCTCAGTCCTCAGGGCTGGTGTCCTTTCAGCCCCTAAGTCAGATTCCTGGGGTGCAGACCTGGGCCTATATTCTGCTGCCATTCTTAAATTAGCTTTTTCATTAAATGGTTGTAAGGAAAATTCTGCTAAACACAGACACTCTGAAGAAGATATTTAACTGCAAAGGTGTTAAAAACATCTTTCAGAATAATAAGGAGCTTCAGCTCCCATATTTCTTCTACAAAAAGGCAGACTTCACAACTTCCAAATGAGACTGCCAGAAAATTTCTTATTCACAGCTTTGGGCTTCATATAGGAACTAATATTGCAACAGCATTCATTTAAATGGAGTATACTCCTTCAGAATTCTGGGATAGCAAAATCTAGAGTTTAAGATCCAGACAAAACCATAAAGTATTTTCGGCATATTAGTGGGGACAGATATACTGCCATCTGTAAGTTTCTACGCAGGAATTTTAAGACACTATCTTTCCTTGGCAGGATTCACAGAAATCAACGAAATAAATCTGGAGCACAATCTATTAATTTACTCAGAATAGTGGTACCAACTTTAGACAGCACATTAAACAGTGGCAGTGAAGTTACTTTTGGATAAAACTCTAAATGTCAACTCTTCTACTTACAGCAATTTTACATTGCTGGCCATTCTGTAACTATGGTGCGGTGCCTCCTAATTTACACCAACATGGATGAAATGAAAATAAAGGTCAAATGTTTTCACAGATTGAGTTACTTATCTCCCTGTGGCAGCTTCTTTATCTGGCCAAGAAGAGAGAGACCAAAGGTTGCATCATCTGGCAGCTCAGCAACATCTCTTTATGGTGTTCTCTCCCTGTTCCTGTTTCCTGAAAATAAGCAAGCAAATAAAAATAAATGAAGTAGTGCCATCACAACTGGCAGTCTTGATGAGGAAGTCCCTATGAAGGGTCAAACAGTAAGGCTGAGGGTTGAAGAAACACACAGAAAAAGCTATTTTACCTTTAGGCAGCTTTTGAAGTTGAGTGTTGGTTTTGAGGCAGCAGTGTGGTGGGGAAGGTGATGGAGCTGCCCACAGATTTGCCTTTACGGCCAACAAACTTTTATAAACATTGAATTTGCAAAGAATTTTTTTTCAGACTGGAAATTAAGCAGAAAAAAATTATAAATGATTGAAAAGAGCTATTTGAAATGCTTATATGACATTAATGGGTTGTTTACCTGATTGGAAAACTATCGATTAGCATGAAGTTTGAAAACCCAGAAACAGCATAATTTGTGAGAGTGGTGGCTTTGGAAGTGTGAACAGGTGATGAGCAGTTACAGAAAGTGCATTTCATCTGCAGAATTTGAAAGAGAATTTATTAAGACAGTGTTTTGCAAAGAAAAGAAATCCTGTAGTATAAATTTGCAAAAGAAAACAGTAAGAAAGAATAAATACTGCCCTAGTGGCTTGTAGTGAGAGGTACAAAGAAGGGACAGAGATGAAGCAGGTATGATATGGGAAGAAGCATTTAGAATTGCAAGAGCAGAAAAGGGAGGATCTAGGGAACAACAGAAAAAAAATCACTTGGATGCATGAAAATTTGGATGGGTTAAATAAGAGGAAGGCTATTGAGGCAAATAACGATTTTAAATGAAATACAGGATTTTCCTTGATCCATACATTCCACAGCACTGCTTTACTTCTAACATTAGCACAGCTAATGTATCTAACTAAAAAGACATGCTGCTGTTTGTCATACAATTAGTAGTGCAGGGGGAGGGATGCTAATGGCTGAGCAACACAGTTTGAAAAATAATGACTTTCCAGAACAGAGATCCAGCTCCAGACTTCTCCAGATTCACCCACGCCAACTTTTCCCTCTTACTGTGTGTTTTTGACCTCTGAGGCTTTTGCAGGTGACAGCATTAAGATTCCAGAAGGCACAGGGGGGCATTGAAATTCCCTGCAAGCTTTGAATCTCTCTCCATTGATCAGTGTGTCAGTCCATGATGCAGTCATACACAGATGTTACACAACAGCACCAGCAGGTTGCAGAGCTCTAAAAATATTTGGATTTAATTGAAAAAAAAAAAAAAGAAAAGGCAGATGCTTTAAGCCCTTTATTTAACGCCTCATCTTCTTCTCTGGCGTAAAACAGTGGCTGTTGTAGCTAGAAAGTGGCATATTCTTTTTGGAGACTACAATTGATTCACACAGAATTTGAAAGGGGGGAAAAAAAGGAACAGAAAACATGGCATCTGAAAAATAGTGTAGACAGAAGAAGAAAGGGGAAAGCAGACACTTGAGAAATTTTTCAGGCATGATTCTTTGTCTTCTTGAACTCTGATTTAAAGGTTGCTTAGCAACAGTGGCAGTAACAGCTGGGACACCCTTGATCTTGTTGTGTAAACTATTAAAAATAGGTGATGGAAAGTAGCACCATGGAAACAATGACAATTCTGAAGCAGGTGTCTGCAGTGCTGCTTTTCAGCTTAATGTCAGAGGTGTAAATTAAAAAAAAAATATTTCTCCCTTTAATCTGAATTTTTTGAAAGAAAGAAATCTTTATATTCCCAAAACTAAGTAAGACTGAAGATTACATTATCCCATTCTGTGGCACTGACTCCCGATTATTGCTTTATATACTTTCTTGCCAGAACCTTTAGAGGATCTTCATTTCCAGAGACTGAGGTTATTTCACTCCAGTGAATTACTGAAGCAGTCCTTCGGCAAGGGTCATAAACTGGTATTTACACTATTAACACCAGCTATGAAAGGATCATAACCCTGATTTCAGTTGGGCAGTTTAGGTAAATCCTCACCCAAAATTACTATTATTAAAATCATAATCTGAAAATTCTTACCTTATATGGGGCTAATAATCACAGCTAGGATTAATAAATGTAGACAATTGGAAACAGCAACCCTCGTTCTGAAAACATTTAGAGACCCAGGGTCAAGTTTTTTTAGTGAATCTGTGGCATGCAAAAGAGGAACAATTCTCAGAAAGAGTACTTATCTGCCCTTTGAAACAGCCTCCTTTTAAGGCTCTTTAATTCAATATCCGTGTTAAAGCAGACAAACTTCCTTTAAAGACAAGGCACAGTATCTTTTATTAGGCTAAGGATATTGAGTGTGAATAAAACACTCTGCATTATTAGTGAGATTTTTATACACTGTTAAGCTAAAATATTGCAAAAGAGAAAAAATATTCCTAACCCATGGGAGAGTTATATTTTACATTTTCTTTATTTTTTTTTGCATTTGGAACAAGACATAAATAGATCCAAATATTCATAAAGCCTTAGGGGTCTATGTAATTTTGACATCTTTGTCCTTATTTCATCGTGGGTGTTCCTGCATTCTGATTTACTAATAATCACCAATTGCACAACTGAAACAAAGAACTATATGGAAAAAAAAAGCATAAAGAATTGTTCAATAAAACCAGCTATGAATCTAAATAACGACTACTTAGGCTTATTCCAACTGATGAAAGCATCTCCATCTCATTACTGCAATATCTTTGAAGAATTCATCTTAATTTTTTAATGCTTCTTATGAAATCAAAAATTATTCTTTACTCTGAGCAACTTTCCTGCTGCTGACATTGATACTTTGCTAAAGCAGCATCTTCTATCAGTATTGCTTTTGCTTATCTTGGAAGAGAGAAATAAGGTACTAGAATGCATAATTTTGATATTATATTGTAAGGCACTGCACTATTTTTAGAAGATATCCTACACTGAGGCAGGACAGAGCTGACATGCAATGTCATTGCTTGCTGAGGATTTAACTTTTGCAACCTGCATGTAAAGGAAATAGTGGGTATAAACCTTACACTTCTTGGTTTACAGCAAATTTCACAGAAAGGTTTTCTGTTATCTTGCTTGGATTGGCATTTCTACTGCACCATAGAATGCTTTGGTTTGGAAAGGAACTTAAAGATCTTCCAGTTCCAACCCTCCTGTCATGGGCAGGAGTGCTACACAACTGGATCAGGTTGCTCAGGGTATAGGGTAGCATGAAAGTTACAGAGAGTTTCTTCTAATCTACTTTAGTCTTACATACTTTCATACATTGCTAGGCAGAACAATTATAGGCACATTCAAATAGTCAAACTGACACTGGGCTGTATTTGAAAGAACATAAGAGCAATAAACCTTTGTGCTCAGCACCCATTTCTTCAAAGACTCTTCTGTAGTGTGCAAGCATGATGTACTATCCAAGCAGATAGACTTGTCTTCCTGACCTCCATGAATTAAACTGAGTGCCAGAACTGACTTCATGGAAGTCTGTTCTTTCCGATAGTTTCATAGGAGCTATTCTACAATAATCTAGTAATATTGAATTATTTATTTTGTTAAAATTATTTTGTAAAATAATGTAAGAAGAACAGCCTGTCCTCCTCTGCAATTTAGATGAATGAGGAGTTGTACAAAAATGTAGGATTTTTTTCAGTGTTTTGTCATTTAGATCTAATTGGTAGGAGCCAATTCAGAAAGAAAGCTACTTTAAAAAGTTTGATTGAGGAATTTAAGAAATCGCATTTATTTTAATTTGTGGCATATCCAAAGGTTGGGATGACATCTACAATATGGGGGAGTAAAAAGGACAATTTTAATTTTTAACCTGTGTTTTATTCCAGTCTTTAAAATCATATGAAGTCAGTGGAATCACCTAAGGAATAAAATAGCATAATTGGCTATAATACTGTTACAGATTAAGAAAACTTTTCAAGACCTTTATCTGGTACACAGTATAATGAAAATTGCTAAATATTCCTTTAAGTATTTTGGTGAGAATAAAATTTATTACACATGTGACTAATCTATGTGTTCAAGCATCTATTACACCAAATAATTCCTTCATTTATGCCAAAAAAGCGCCAGTTTAAAGGCTTTAGAATATCAAGGTGCTACAAGTTGCCTTTACTACTTGCTAAGATCCTAAGTTTTTTGAGGTTCGTGAATTTCTGTATGCACAGAAATATTTTACTCTAACAACGCCCAGAGCCATTACGGTAGGATATTCAATGAACTCCATTTTACAGGATAATTATTAGTTAGTAAAATATTTTAGTACTCCACCACAAGCATACCAAAGCACTAGAAATTTCTAAATATGAAGCAGTAATCCTCCAGGTTATGTATTCTGCTAAAGGAAAGTTTTCAACTGAAATTTTCTCGGAAATATGTTCTCTTCATTGGAGGAATTTGAGGGATAAATCCAAGGGAGAGGTAATCTCAGTGTTTCTATTGTTAGCTGCGATGGTGCGGTGCCTCTCCAGGGGCTTTCACACGCACTTCCTGGCCAGCTCTGGCACCGACATCGCAGAAAGGTACGGTTCTGTATTTGGGAATACAGTTCCGATCCTTTGAGTCCTTCCCTTAGCAGAAGTGTGAACCATGCGAAAAATAAAGGGATGGAACTCTGGTGGGGAACTTCAATTGGGATTTATTGAATCCGCACAGCTTCCTTCCACCCATAAGTCAGCCTGCCAAAGCCTAGGAAACACGTGGGTTTTCACCTTAAATCTGGGGGTGGGGGAGTGGATAGGATACAACTTGGAACCAATCCAGACCAGGAAGGGAGTGACCCTGAACTGAAATGAAAAACCATAGAACAAATAATAAATCAAAGGGGAAAGGGGAACCTGGACCCCACCAATTAGTCAAAGTCTTCACCAGAACTTTCTAGTCATCAGGGTGAGGCTTCAAAGTGACAGGCCGGACCCAGGTGTCACATAACAATGTTGGATTGCTAAATAACTGGGGCAAACCATTATGGGACAATACATGGACATATGGGAAAAAACATTCTGAAACAATAAAAGACAATCAGACATATGCAAAAACTGTGAAAACTTCAAAATCCACCACTACAATTAGCTAAATGTTTCTTTAGATTCTTTTGCACTATTTACTAATGCTGTAAATTTTTCGGGGAATTCGTACTTTAGACAGATAATTTTCCATAGCTTTTTATATGCCTCTAAAAACCTGGTTTCTTTGCTTTTCCTTATCTGTCACTTGCATAAAAAGCCCATATGTTTAGGAGTCAAAAATTTTCTGGGGTCAGTACAAGATTACTGACGAAACCCTCTGGGAATTAAGGGCCATCATGGATCTCCCGTGCCCTCTAGAAATCTGTTCTAAGCACAAGGTATACCTGACTTCTAGAAACATATTCAAAAGTCCTACCACAACAACATATTTCATTGAACAAGGTTTTCTTTATTTGGAGGAGCTCAGGAGAACAACTAAAGCTACAGAGGCCCATCATGTTGCTCAATGTACTGCTTGATGGTCTATGAATTAGAGCAGTGAAATCCAAAGCTACCTGTCGGGCTGAAACACCCACTAATTGATCACTTTGTCCAGCAGAAGAGCTGCCTGGAGGCTTTTCATGTGGATTCTGAGACTAGAAACTTTAACTCAGCTATTCTCTCCTGTGTTTGTATAACATGAAGGATTATGTCCTTGATTTAACAAGGAGAACCCCCCTGAAGCTGCCCTCTGAAAAATGAAATAAAACTAAAATAGATACAGTATACATAGTATTAAAAATCTTCTCATATGACTCCTCCACTTTGCCAGTCCTCATCTTTTTGCCTCTCTTGTACTGCTAAAATTGATCACTGAGGTGGAACTGAATGGGAATGAGGAGCCTTAGAAAGGACACCAGTCATCTTGTCATCCAAAAAATCCCATATCTTTACCTTATGCCACTGAGCAGTGTGGGAAGAAGGGGGGCAGGGGCTGCTCTGGCTTCTGGAGCATTAGAGAAGGCTGCAGGGCTGACTTGTCTTTGAATATTATTGCTTCAGATTTCTGTGGGTTTCGGAGGTCAGACCAGGGGCCAGACCCCAACCAAAGCTGGAGTTACATCTCTGTGCCACAAGGAGAGGGCAGCTTAAGGTAGGGCTGGTCCCATGACACTTGTGGGTACACTCTGTGCCCTGATGTCTTTCTCCTCTGTCAGGTAGGGAATATCCCATCCACATTTCAGTCCCCTCCTCCACTCCCTCTCTTCCAGCCTCTCTGTCCGTATTTGCTGAATTCAGCATTTTCAGGATCTTTGTGTGAGACTGTTTTCTGTACGTGCTAGCAAATAAACATATGGAGCAGCCCAACAAGCCCATGCTCTTGCTGATTTCACTGCCTGCTGAGCAGTATAATGAACTACCAAATAAACTGTTTGCCAGCAATATTTTGAAATTAATGCTTAAAAAAATTAAGCTTAAGGACAGAAATGAAAGAGTTGAAAACTGGACTAAACATATTCCATACTTCTCAGACAAGATGTATTTTATTCGTGCTATGTCTTGACAAGTGTCTTCCCACCAGGACTGCAGTTTGCAATGTAGAAATTAATCAGATGTTCAAGATAATTAAAAACACATTTCTAAGTGCTGTTGGGAAAGAGAGATGTGGAATGAAGGGACAAGTTCTTAAATGGACTTACAGACAATGATTTTACAGTTCAGTTCCCCTGAGCATCCCCATTAAAATGAATCTTAAAGTTACTTTCAATCTCTTTGCAGATTTACAGTATCAGCAAAACAATTATGGACACTTTTGTCAAATGGAATGCACATTAAAAGATTGGGGATTTAGGGTTTTTTCTTTGTTTCTTTTTTTTTTCTTTTCCTTCCCTCAGTAGCAGCATTTAAGACAGGTGAGTGAAAAAAAAAAATTCACAAGGAAAAACATAGAGGAAAATAAAAGAGTTTCATGGTGATGTGTTTAACATCTAGACACAAACATGCACAGTGGAAAGTCATTTTGAAGAGGAATATTGGGACTACTAACCTAACAGCAAGCCTAAGTCAAAAGACTGCAGAAATACATCAGTGACCTGAAACCTGTGAGCCTGTGAAGAGTCCAAGAGACCTTTGATAAGATAGAGATGGCTACTCCTTCACATTTGCAAAAGTTATAGAAATAGTGAATCCACTTTGGGATTTGCCTGAGAACTTCACCCCATCCTCCTAAAAGATAAGTGGCATTTCCATTGCTCTCTCCTTCTCTTATGTTTTCCCAGTGGAACAAGCTGTTGGAAATGTTAGGATTTTTTTCCAAAAACCTTCCAAATATTCATGGGACTATTTTAGGAAAAAATCCATCCCTTAATATTTTTTCACTGAGAAGATTATGCCTTTTTAGTGCTCTGAAATCAAAATAAATGCCTTTGTGATTATCTCAAGAAAGGAAAAAGAAGTGATCTTTCAAACCCAGAGGAGCAAATTATGCTTTCAGTAACATTATGCAATTTTTGCCACGTTACGTATTTATTGAAAAGATTACTTATTTGTCTGCTTGGGTATCTTATTATTATTATCACTATTATTTATTTTATTTTTAGAATATCTTTCTCTTTTCAAGGCTCATTGTCCCTTCTGGCAGTGGAACTACATAACATTGAATATGTGTGACACCACGCTAATTTCCATAGTGGAGGATTAGGCTATTACAAATATGGGATTAGGCCCACTTGAAGGATCAAAGCAAAAAGAGAAGCGGGATGTGAGGAATTTTTTTTCTTTTTTTGCCAAGAAAACAAATATCCAGGATAATATAGAAAAAAGAAAACAACTGCCCAAGTGAATTTTTATAATTTAACTTGAACTCCTGATCCTGAACTAAGAATATTGGATTTTATGTGATATATTTTTTACCAGTAGAAAAACTCTGAGTTGTTTGTTTTCTTTTGTTTTCCACTGCAGCAGCATTATTCATACAGAAACCAATACAGAATTTGAAACAATATCCTCAGGCCATTTTCATACAATTTAGCATCTTATATTCATGTGCATCATCAAACAGCTACACTTCCCATTCACGTTGTTAAGTTATTGCAGTACATTTGTGGTTGATTTTTCCATTGATGCTAGAGCAGTGTATAATTAGCAGTGAATAACTTATTCCATGAATTCAGCCTCATTTTCCTTTTTGAAATGTCCACAAATAGATAAAAACATACCCCTTATTCCATTTCACTGTGGAATAAAGAAAAGCTTTCTGTTTTAAATGCTGTAGGTTTGTATCATGCTGCAATTATTCCATAATTTAATTTGAATATTAAACTGGTATCTGATGATACGATTTTTCCCCTAATTTCCATATTTTTTTAAATCAGTTACTTCAAAAAGTGTTACAATTTCAGGATGAGAGATTCATCTGATACAAAACCAGTATAAATTTCTTGAATATAAGAGCTGCTCTGGGGTGCCAAAAAAAAAAGAAAACTGAAGCAACATATGTGCAGAGACATTCTGGACAAAACAGAAAACTATAAAAGAAATGAAGTGCTCTGAGCCTAATAAAACCTACATTATTTTACTTATGGAAAAATTTTTAAATACCTCCTCCATCTTCCTTAAAAGAGGTTATGATTTCCTTCTTAATGAAAATGCTGGTTCAGTAATCTTTGTCTCCTGACAAAGCCAAAGAGCTCTAATTGGTTCAGAAAAGGTAGGAACAGAAACATGATTTTCACATTTCTTTTTCACATTACTTTCCTTTATTAAGATGCACCAAATACCATCTTCTTTGTTGTCCAAGCAATCATCCGTTTTGCTTCCACACTTGAACATGGTAAGTTAATCTACATGCAAAAATATCTTATTTCATAGGAAATTTCCATAGCATGTCTGAAAATGTATGTATTTAAATGTATTCTTCATGATCTACCTCCTTATGTAAGTACTGCATTCCTTGAAGATTAATAAAAAATGCCTGTCACACACTCAGAAAAGTAAACATAATGATTAATCCCTTTTAACTGTTTTTTAATTTTTTGTCCATCTGGAGGCATTACCAAGAATATTTAGATATTCTGTTAGCTCGTGGATATTAGGATGAGGGAGGCTTCTCTCATCCACAATAGGGTGAACAACAGAAGTGTTTATCCTGACTTGTAGGTATGTGTCATTCTGTGATCCTGTGATTCTGTCTGCATCAGTTCCTTATAAGTGACCATGCATGTGTGGGAAATTATGTTTGAAAATAGTGATGATGTGATATGTACCAGACAGCATCCAATTTAGAGTTTACAACACGTATTACAGTCAACAATTAGCTCAGATAAAAACAAAGTGAATGAACTGCAAATGCAATTTGCTTTTTGCCCAGACTGAGCCCCATTTCCTAAAATGACTAAAATATTTACCTGAAAATTTGATAAATAAAAGTTGCCTTTAAATTAACTTTGTGAATCAGACTTCTATACCATGAGTAAATTGAAAGTATATGGTGTCAATGCATGACTGAACCACCAGCAAATCTAATTGCATATGGAACTTGAAGAACTCACTAGAGAGTCCTTCATTGAAAATAATTATGTGCACTTTAGTTTGTGCACTCTAGGCAGCAGAATCTGGAAAGCTTAAAAGTTTTTAAAAAAATAAATAAATAAAAGAAGAAATGAAAGCAAGAAAGAGTGAGTGAGTGAGAGCATTTTCTTGCCAGGCATATTTATCCAAGCTCACAGCTCAAGATTAATCCACAAGGGCATAGAAGCAAAAGATTAACGAACTAAAGACAGACTTCATTCCTTGCTGAATTTTATTTTTACTTTGAAGCTATTTGAAGGAATACGTCCGTAATATTGCATTCTGTCAGGCACAAGACATTGTTCAGGAAACAGATGTCCAATGCATTTGTATCATCTGTGTAGTGGCACACACATACAATTGCACGACGGAAGATACATTCTCACAGAAGCTGCAGAGGAATTTATCATATGTGAGTAAGACATCAAAAAACCCAAAACCATTTGCCTTGTTTTCAAGCAGTACTAGAATTAAGGCTATGTTTCCACTGAGGAGGGTACGGAAATTTTGATGGAACACAGCATTCACAAGGGGTTCTGAAGCAGCAGGACAAATTCCTCACTTAAATTTGAAAGATTCAGGCATTTTAAAATCATGGGAACTTTAAATATGCACTACACAGTAAGAACAGAAAATTTAAATTGCAAAAATTATTAAAGTTTAGTCTTAAAATATATAATCACGGAATATTGTTAGTTGAAGGGAGTCATGAGGATCATCAAGTCCAATGCTAGAGTGAATGGCCCATACAGGGATTGAACCCAAAATTCTGGAGTATTTAGCAGCCGACTCTAGCCAACTGAGCTAATCTTTAAGAGGCATTAGGTCAGGTGGTAAGAAAGTGCTCCAAAGAAACCCATACAGCCTTACACTACACACCAAAAATTTAGCTGAATAAAATTAAATATAGGTGTACACATATAGACAACTGAAGGGTTCAAAGTAGAACACAATAAATCAAAGAATTTGCTACAAACCAGAAATTATTTACTTAGCTCTAATAATGCACTGATTTCTCAGTTCCTTTTGGTTTTGTGTTACTGTTCTATGGCTAAAAGTACAAAAAATTCCAAAACAAAAACACCCACCTTTTTTCATCTGAAATAAAAGTAAAATTACAGTATAGAGAAATCATCTCATGTACATTACAAAAAAAGAGTATGAAATGCACTCTGAAATGAACTAAGTCTTAAGAAAAGTGATGGGAGAGGAAAATTGCCATAAATAATGCAATAACTTGAACTTGTCAGAGACAGAATAATTTTCTGCTCATTCATGAAATCAAAAATACCAAAAGGAAAACATTGATTCTGGTAATAGAAAATGCATGAGAAAGATAAGACCCAGATGACTTAAAGGACTATATAGATTAAGGTAACTTGCACATGTTTGATCATAGAAAAAGATTTCTTGAAAATGAACACATACAGGAACATCAGAATGTAGGTCTTCAGTCCATGCTGGACCAGATCTCTACCCTGCACTGCTTTTCAAAATTCATCACAGCAAGCCTACTGCTATGTGCAATGTATTATTCTTGTCCTCACACAGTTATTCTGGGGTAGTTTATACTTAGTTCAACAACGTCCTAGAAAATCAAGAGATTTTGGAAGTGGAAGTGGGACAGTTTAGTACAGACCTTCTCAACATGACATATAAGTGGCCTCCTCCTTGAGTACTTTCCTGTTTAAACTATGTCATGCAAAAGCAAGGTGAATTTGTGGTTTTAATCTGGAAAGGAGATTCAGGGATGAATGAAACATCAAGATATTGTATTTATTAGCTTCCTCAGTGAAACTGCAAAATTTATCCAAGGTGCAAGACACATAGGTGAAGTTAGGATCTACTTCAAGAAGTGACAAAAGTTTCTGCTAAGTCAGTGGAAAAAGAATTTCACAGTATGCAGTGCCAGTCCCTCTCTGACAGAACAGTGATAAGCAGTTTCTTATGAGCACCAAATATCCAAGTATTAACTGTTGTGCAAGTAAACTGCACATGAAAAACACACAAATTGGGTATTAGAACAGCAGCTTTTTTTTTTTTAATACTTACAGATAATCTTTTAAGAAATGAAGTACTGTATTCAAGACATTTATTGCTTTTGGAGGAGTAAACATACAAGAAGGCTATGTTCTCTTTCTGCCCCAGATGTTGTAGAAGAGAACTAAGGAAAATCTTGTGCTGCTTTGGGTTGGCATAGAGTTAATTTCTTCAGAGTAGCTGGGATAGGGCTGTTTTTTGGAATTGTGCTGAAAACTGTGTTGATATTTCAGGGATGTTTTTGTTACTGCTGAGCAGTGCTTGCACAATGTCAAGGCCTTTTCTGCTTCTCACACCACCCCACCAGCAGGATGTTGGGGGTGCTCAAGAAATTGGGAGGAGACACAGTCAGGATAGCTGACCTCATACTGTATGATGTCATGCTCAGCATATAAAGCTGGAGGAAGAAGGAAGGGGTGATGGTGTTCTGTGTCCCCAAGCAATTTATTTGCTTCATTTTGCTCTTTGTTTTCATGCCTGGCTTTTGCTTTCCCTATCTACATTCATGACCTTTTCTCACTTTTACTCTTCTGGTTCTCTTCTCCATCCCATCAAGGGAGAGTGACTGAGTGGATGTGCGGGGCTGAGTGGCAGTTAAGGTTAAAACATCACAGCCCCTTAGACAAAAAGCATTTATTACCATTATCTGGAAAAATACCCACAAAAATTGAAATTATGCCCAATCTAAGCACTGCAAACCCTTCTAATTCAGTGGAAAATGGAAGCCAAATGATGGTGATGTATTTGGATAGACAAGTGTTGGTCTCCACATCAAATATTCTTCTCAGTCTTTGGAATGGCACTGTCAGAGCATGTTCTATATATGATTGTCCCTGAATTAGAAGCAGGAAGACAAATAATGCTTGCCTAGGCCCTGACAAGACTCTAAAGTAAAAGTAAGTGCATAAAATTATTTCATTGTCTCACACAAACTGGGTATATAATACTGTAAAATTAACACTATTTTTGTTTTGTCAATATTTTTTCTTTGAACCTTATACACATATAAATGGCCTTTGCCATACAGAAGATTGGTATTTAGGACTTAGAATGTCTCTACGAATACATCTGGTTTCTACAGCACCACTTCATTTCATCTTTACAACTCCAGCATCTCACGCAATGTTTCTTAATAGCTGTAATAAAGTTAGTCCGTGCAGGAAAGTGACAGAATTGCATTCTGCCAGGAAACAGAAAGCAACCTTTGCTTGTGTTATTCTTGACATACACTGTACACTGAGCACCTGATAATTTTCTTGGCCATGTGCTTCATAGTTTTGTGACAATTCCTGATTTTCATGTCAGACCAGAGCAAAAATGCTATTTTTTGGTTTAGAGCCAGCATAAGAAGTACTGTGGCAAGAAAATATTTTGAAGAACAAAAAAAGTACCAACAAAACATGGTTCTTTGAGTTAAGACATGACTGACAGATTCAACAGGAGTCAAAATTGTTCCTTACCTAAACATGTAAGACATAAATTCTGCATTAAACAGTAGATATTTTGTCGCTAATTTCAGGCTTTGCATAACCTTTAAGATATGATGTAATTTTCTTTTTGTTGTTATTTTATTTTTTCTTTTAATGTCTTCCTTTTGTTTTGAAGGTAGTTGAGTGCACTGGCATTTAGCTCTAAGGTTGTGCAAATTCTACACAGTTAACTAGAAGTAAATACTTTGGTATTTTTATAGAAGTGTGAATATATGCAAATCCCTTGGGCACTGCAAAGACAGAAAGGTTCTAACCCGTGTCTTAAAAAATTCTGTGTGTGTGATGGGCACACACACAAACTGGGCAAACTTTGATGTCAAACTCCTGTAGACAGAATTGCCTGCAGATATGACACCTGTTCTCCAAGTTACTTCCTCAGTTAGAGAGCTTAGAGTTTTGTAGAAGGTTGCTCTATACATAGCCAAAATCTTAGACATGTTTTAGGTATCATCACCCAGGCAAGATGTTATGTCTGTGAATTCAGTTCAAGGACATCTTCAAAATATTCTTCTAACCTGCTCTGTGTATTATTCTTAGGTTTCCTAAATAATTTTTAGCTTCTTCCTGCCACTCTGTCAATTCATTCACAATTTTTTAGAAGACTGCTAAACAAACTTGCTTGTCAGTAATCACATTCTCACTTAACAACAACAGCAACAACAAATCAAATGGGAGAGAAAGAGTTCACCATCAGACAAAAAGGATCGTGGTAATAGCCTTTAGCTGCCTATGTTACCTTACACAGAAGAAAGTCTTGTGCATAACAAAAGGTTTCCTACTGATTCCAGCAGCTGGAAACTTGAACTTATCCCTGTAAGCTAAAGCTACAAAAAGTAAAGAAATTCCAGTTTTTATACAGTGGCTACGGCAACAAAATCATGGATATTAGGCAAATGAATTCTTAATGAAATTATTAAGGGAAACAGAGACAGGTTTCCTAGAAACTGGAATAATTTTGTGACTTCAGGACAAAATTTTGAAGTTTGTCCACTTCCTTTGTGTTGGGCCTTCCTAGATGTCTGATCATCTATATGCCCAAAGGGAAACTGAACTTCACTGCCTGTACATATGCTGATTTGTATGTTTTCTCCAGCAGACAGCAACTCTTTTGAAGTTTCCCAACTTGCATTCTGCCTGGAAACAGATGACCTTAGTTCAGAAACAGTAGCCATGTGGTCTTTAACTTCACAAGGTTTTAAGAGGGAAAGGTTGCATTTGTCTCAGGGGTGCTGGCATGGATGTGGGAAAAGGCTTGAAGGAAGCTGAACACTGTCTTACCACTGATCAAAAAATTAATGTATTTTTACTGTCTTCTTGGTATTGCACACAAAGACAGGCTGAAGATACCTGAGGAGATCTAGAGAAGCAAAAATACTCTGACTGCTGGAACTCCTAAACCTAACAGTAGGCTCTAGTTCAGCTCAAACTCTTGGTTCCTGTAATTTCTTGAATTGATAGATCACATTGGGAATTCACAAAGAGAAACCTAAAGAAAGCCAGTTTGAAACGACACAAATGTATTTGGTTATTATATGATATAACATCAATAACATAGTCAGTGTAGGTTGATAACACTGCCAAATGTGTTTCACCTCCTCAAAGACTTCACAAGCAGACCACTGTAACTCCACCATACTGTGTGGGTCATTAGAGTGATGCCTTTGACTGGCTACCTAGAACAGAGGCTAGACAGAATTAGAGAATAAAGTGAGTATTTATTTAAGGCCTTTAACAGACACACGTTGGGCAGTGCAGGAGCCTCACAGAGGCTACACCCAAGATGGACAACAGTCACGAGCTTTTTGGGCAGATATAGGTTTGGTCTATTTGCATATCAGGGGTTAATTGTCCAATTACAGCTTCAGGTAATGAAGTCACATTTCCCCAGTTTGCTCCCCTCGAATTTACTTTTGTTTATACTTTTCAGGGCCTGAGGCTGTGATGATGACCTTAGTTCTCAGGCCTGGAAGGATTGTTTTGTCTGACCAAACTGTGATGAGAGCTTACTAACACCCCGTTGCCCTGATTTTCAGCCTTCTGATGACTGTTTACATATTTCTAGTGGAGTTTCTCACAGGATGTAACATACACAAGTAGATTGTTTTCACATACCAATGTGTGATGGACTTCTGAGATGACCGTTGGGGTCAGAGGGGTGTCCCCTTTGTCCTCCAATCCTGGACCAAACTCCAAATCCTATTTAACCCAAAAATGACAATAAACGGCCTTTTTTTCTTTCCTCACTTCAACGTGTCAGATGAGTGTGGTTCTTTCGTGGCCCTACTGGCGACAACACCCTATATGGAGTTCAGAGTTATACACTAATGCAGTATGAAATCTCAAAAATATAAAAACTAAAACTTAAGGTGTCAAGAGGATGCCTGAAAAAAATAGGAGATGCTTTTCACAACAGCAGCAGTCATGAGGAACTTCACAAGCTGAATTACTGTGTCAAGTTTTCTAGACCTCTGGCTTGTCAAAGATCAATATTCTAGTTGGCATGTCCAGGTACTGAGTCCTATTAAAAAATTGTGGATGAAGAGTGAGCTTCCCACTCTGATAACCCATTGGGTTCTTGATAAATTCTGATAAAACTAGCAATTCAACATAAAATAAGCATACAAAAAGCATATGGAGAGAGGATTTTAAGACCCTGTAAATTTTTGCTGCAGAGCTAGGTATGAGAGTTAATATTCAGTCTAATGATTACCCTGGATCAGCCTTTTTCTTCCTGAAAAAGGAAAAGGATTAGAGATGGAAAGACATTATCACTCACATAAGAGTAAGATTTCTCTTACACTGGTAGTGATAAATGAGCAGTGTTGCTCTTCCTAAAACACATGTGAATTAGATTCACGATGACAGGATGTAGTGGTTTGAAAGCAAAACAAGTGAGAGGCTCCAAGTCAGAGATACAATTTAATAGGAAGAAAGGAAAGAAAGTAAAATAAAATAGATGCAATAATACAAAAGACCACTGACAGGGTCAGAATACAACCTGAGCAGAGTGATGGAAGCAGTCCAGATGAGGAGGTCTTCCTGAAGCAGTGATCCTGTAGAAAGGTCTGGTAGCTCTGGTCCTCTGGGAATCCAGTGGGTAAGGGCCCCCTGTACTGTCCCAAACTCCAGATTATATCCAGGCTGGAATGCTTGGTTCCTCCCCCTGGGTGGAGCATCTCACAATGGGATGATGAGTCATGCAGGGGGTCCTTGATGGCCCATTAAACAGAGACAACTCCCGGAGGGAGTTATCTATGAGTCATGGACAAGGCATTTGATGGGCCATTAACAGAAGATAATGGGCCGGAGGGAGGGGGTCTGGGAAAACACTGCCACACCTGGATTCAACAGTTCATGAAGATGGTGATAGAATACTTCGTGCACATCCTATACTACAACCCAGGACACAGGAAAAAACAGAAGAAAAGTTAATTAAACAAAAACAAGATAATGTACCCAGTGATGGAAAGAGGAAATTGAAAAACTAAAAAAACCCACAAAAACTCTGCTTAGTAAAGAATGCTGAAAAAAAGTACTTTATTTCCTAATTCTGTATTGCATGCTGTACTGTTTCAGAAGAGAAATTTTCCAAAGTAAGGCACTAGTAAAAAAATAGTGCATTACAGAATTTAGCAATATTTTTGAGGGAAAGTTCCTTGCATATGTGATGATACCATGTCCATTACAAAATAGGGACTGATTAAAATTATTGCATACTATGTCTTGAAATCTCATTAAGGTTTTCACTAAGGTTGAATTTCAGGAAAACAAACAATTTATAATTTCATTTCATACATAATTATCAAATTGTCATTACAGAAAATGATTGTCAACCAACAATTATTAAAAAATCTTTGAAAATGACAGTATCGTGCTTTTAAAATAAAAGGTAGGTATCAGAGTTTCAGAGGGGTTTATGGATTTAATACTGCTAAGAAAATGTTTTGGAAAGAAACTTTCAAGAAGAGTCGAACAAGAGATGTTATTAGCTAAGAGAAAGTTGTGTTTAAAAAAATAAGACGATTCAGAGAACACATATGTGAAAACTAATGTCAACTAAGCCTATCATTCTTTTAAAACCTACAGAACCCACATGAAACTGTAATTATTAAACAGAATTTTTAACCTGAAAAATTAACCAGATGAATCAGCACTGATGCTTTGAAAACTCATCTGTTGGATGTTCTGGAAATGCCAGAGAACTAATTGATGAGATTTGAGTGTGTTGTCACAAGAAATAGCACGTATTCCTGAATTCTAAGAGGTGAAACTTCACTGACCTCATGCCTGAACTCCACATTCAAATGATTTGCTCTTTATTATTAACAAGTGTTTTTAATTGGGACTTTTATTTTATATATTAGGGGACAATCCTGCAAGATTCTGAACACTACTGAGTGATTCTGAGAACCTTGAATTCTAAATGCAATTGAAGAAAACCATCAACTTTCTGTATCTCTTTTGAGACTAAAAACACATTTTAATAATTTCGATTTCTGTACTCATGGTCAGAAACTGGTGTACATGGTTTATACACTGTGCTTGTGCTCACTCAGCTCAGAGGAAAGCCACAGATGAGTGGCTTGATTTCCTTCATTTAACAATAACTACTAAAGACAACTAGAGCGTAGCATGCTTCAGTATCAACTTGCACCTACCTAAATAGGCACAGCATTTTCATCCACTCTCAGTGCTGTATCTGGCAACCTTTAGAGTGTTCAATGTACATTCCAGTCCAGGGAATACAATAAAATCATGAGATTTAAACTGACAAGTGAGCAATTTTTTCAAGGAAAAAATATCTGCGGACAAAAATTGTGTTCAGAAAATTATCATGAAGACAGTTGGAAGTATCTTCTCCATAAACAGTAAGAGAAGCACCCTGAATAACTGTGAATTTTATAATAGTTACAGAAAAATATCCATCGTTTTATATATTAGATGTGTGTACTCTTAATAACACTATATAGAATTGGACTGATTGCACCTGTCAGTCTCAAATAGTACCAAAACAGTATGCAGTATTTCTTCCCTAAATTGTTTTAAAGGTTTTTTTTTTGTATTGAACACACTTTAAGTCTTTTCCAAACACTCTAAGAGAAACAAACATTTGTGATAGCTACTAGGATAGTTTCATGACTCTAAATAAAATGAAATAAAATACATGAAGTACCTGTTCAAAGATAGAAACATAAAAAAGTATCCAACCTGAAATTGATCTGTACAGGCTAATTATTTTAAATTTTTCAATTTGGAATTACTGTGATAAAATTTATTTCATAAGGCATAAACATCTTTATGTATTGCTTGTGTTATGTTACATATAGCAATTATTTTCAATGTTTGACTAATATGTTTTCCACTCTTAGCATAAGGCTTCAATATTAATCTATATAAGTAATAATGACTAGAAACTTCATGGGAAAGTAATGAAAACAATGGAGCATAAGCAATGGAAAATAGATATTTGTTTCCAGGAAGAAAGTAATAATCACTAGCTACTGATCATAGGCATAGGAAAGTTGATTATCACCTAGTAGTTAATAAATTCTTTTTTATAAAAATGCACTCAGAAAAAGAAGGCTTCTATAACAAGACAGTTGCAGAATTTAAAAAGACAATAAAAATGTATAATTTTTGGAACAATCAATACAGCAAAACAATGATTTTTGGGTAATATTAAACTTCTGAAATAATTCCTTAAATTGAATTGTGACGGATTAGAGTTTAGAAGAAGAAGACTCATAATCAATTTGAAATGAATCCACACACAGAGAATAAGTTACATTTCTGATACCAGCAATTTTTGATAATATTCCATTCAGGGATAAAATTTGATGCATTAACTTGAAACACCCGTCCTATGCCCAAGACATTGAGTATTAGTCCTTTAAAAGCCTAAATATTTGAACTAAACTTGAAAGAAGTATAACACTAAATGAAAAATTGTTTCAGGCTCTTTGATGCGTATTATATAGATTCAATCTATAAAAAAATCTGTCATCTGGAGAGAGACTTTCTACCGAGGCCCCATGACAAGGGACGACTTTTAAACATAGAGGGTAGACTGAGATTGGATACAAGGGAGACATTTTTTATGATAAGCATGATGAGGCATTTGAGAAAGTTGCCCAGAGAAATTCTGGACGCCTCATTCCAGGAAGTGTTCAAGGTCACATTGAATGAGGCTTTGAGCAATCTGGTCTAGTAAAAGATCTTCCTGCCCAAGGCAGGGTGTTTGGAATAAGTGATCTTTAAAGGTTCTTTTGGACCCCAACTATTATGTGGTTCTACCATTCTACAATTTTTTTTACTGTCATTTAATATTTCTGTGATTTTTTCTCTAATGTGCTCCTGAAAATCTCAATAGCAACATTTAACTAAAATACACACTGTAGATAAAAACACATTAAAGATCATGAAGAACTTTACTTTGAGGAGAGTGGGGCCATATCTGTACATTACGCAGGATTTCTATTGAAATGACACTTTATGTAAACTTTTACAGAAAGAGATCAAAGGATGCAAGCCATGTAAACAGATTACAATTTTCTGCTTTTGGCCATATGATTGTTTTAGCAGGACTGTGGTACAGCCTGACCCTCTATTTGAAAAGGACTTGGGATAAATTTGATTTAAATTAAAAACAAACAAACAAAACCAAAACAGAAAAGGATGAAAGTTCAAGGGCAAAGCATAACTATGTTTCTATCTGGAATGATTTAACAATCACTAGCAGGCTTGCTGCAATAGATAGATTTTTCCAACTTTAGTCTAGGGCTTTCAACACTTGCCCATCTCCCACATTCAATTGCTTTCTATGAGATGAGGGAGGATGTCTCTGACAGTACTTCTTGATTTAATTTTGTGCTGTTGGGCAACAACAGACCAACCATAGTGCACCCCTGGTGGATTTGTATGAGCTGGGGGATATAGCAATATCCTATTGGATTTTTTGCTATCATAGGCAGGATGCCAGACACAACAGGGAGAATTAATTATTAACAGCACTGCTATCTTTCCAACGTAGCTTCAAGGCACTATTTTGTTTGCTCTCACTGATGGTGATCATTTCTCAACTGTTCCGTGTATAATGAACTGCATGTGCCTCTCAGATTTCAGGCCTTAATCTAGCAGGTTATCTGCTGTAGCCACAAATCCTGTCATTCCTGCAGTATCCAGGCACTGGACTCTGTGATTTAAACTACAGACATGTCCAGTGTGACCGTAATATGTACAGGATTTCAGTAAAGAGCATGGATTTCAGGCAGATCCATGGGATACTGGACAAATAGGTGAAGGATGTTCATTGGGGGACTTTATCTTCATTTTTTCCAAAATAACCAGCTAAATTCTATATGCAAACTAATGGAGAGAAGTACCAATGCATCGGATGGACTTACTTGCAGGTGACAACTACCATTGTTTCAAGAAAGTGACAATATTCTTGCAAGTCTAAAAAGTGCCTCAAAACTTAAACTATTTTGAAGTCCAGGGGCATATCTGAACAACCATTTTTTTCATCTGAAAATTTCTATTTCCAGTGTCTCCACACTTCACTACTGTAGGACTTTTTGCCCCAGCATGGGCTTAGTATAACATATAAACAATTAAAAACTCACAAATATGTATGATAGTCTTTGCATGTTGAGGAATGCATCGTAATTGCGTAATTGCTCTCCTAAATCACACTACAAGTAGGCTGAGGAAAATTAAGTGTGAAAGTGAATAAGAATATTAGAAACAAGATTTACAAAATGACCATAAAATCAGCAAACAATGATATTTTTTCACAACACCCCCCCCCGCGAACGAGTGGAAAATGACATTCAAGCTATTTGTTTTCTTAGTACTTACATAAAATAAAAGTTATTAATGTGAAGGCAAAAAAGCAGCAAGCAATTGCTTTTTAAGTGTCCAAGGAAGGGTTTTCACTGTTCTTATTATGAGGTGTTTCTAGTCTAAGCATAAGTTCAAGAACAAACTGAGAGTTGTGTAAGTAATTTCTTCTCAGAAGCAATTAAAATTTCAAAATAAGAACATTTCAAAAGATGTTCCCTTAAAAATTGCATTAGAAAACACATTTTCATTTTAGAAATATATTTTCACTTTAGGAAGAATATCACCTAGTATAAAATAACTTAAAATTTTTTACTGGTTTATTTATTTTATATATCCTTCAAATATAATTATTCAAATAATACAAATTTTTAAAGAAAGCAATGTTAATGCATGAGTTAACTGTGAAAAAAAATTTAATCAAAATTTTGTGAAAAATTCCCAGAGACAGTGAGACAATGTGAAATGAATTAATTGGTATTTTTAAGGGGGAAATTATTATAAGTCAAAAATGCTTCTCATCTTCTCTTGAGACTCTTATGAGACTGTTTGAATGATTAACCTGTTTCATTAGATTAATAATAATATTTAGGTGTTTTCAAAGGAAGTCTGGGGGAACATCTTCACAGGAGAAACACAAAGAGGATATTTTTTTCATGTGCCATTTCTCAATTCTTTCTTGTGTATAATAGGGTAATGAGATACATATCTGGATTCTCAATTCAAAGCCTGTATTTGAAATGTGCTTTTATGGACTCTATACTCCTATTTAAAGTTAATAGCATAGAAGTTAAAACTAAGTGGCACTTAGTATGATCTACATTAAGTTTTTAGTAATATTGAATTAAATTCTTGCCCTTATTTATCAGAAATTTTAGTCACCACTTTTGCTTACTTATTCAGAATACAACAGAAAATGATTCTGAGCTTTTATTTATAAACTAGCACTTAAAGTCATGTTTTTATGCCTTTTGGTGTATAGAATGAGTGAAGCACATAACCAAATTAAGGATTTAACTTTTTTTTTTGAAAGACGCTATAAATTTAATATGGTGCCACAATGGATTATGTAGCCTTCCATAATCAGAAGATGATAAGGTGTAAGGCTTTTGCTATTTTCAATAACTGACAATACCTAAAGTAAAAAAGATTAAAAGAAAGAACAAGAGAAAAGTTACAATAGTAATACTTATTTTTCAAGTCACTTTTCCCTTGACTCAAGGTAGGATCTGAGGTCTTGATATCTTGTCCTTTGCATAGTTTCTGCTATATAAAACAAGAGTGCTGTGGCATGGGAAAATGTTACTTCCAATCTCAAAAATTCAGGCAGAATGCACTGCATATATTCATCAGACAACCAAGGATGCAGCTTACAGCTGAGATAAGGAAAACAAACTCTAAAAATTTGTTTAGCTTAGGAGACTTTTCACAAGTATTTAGCTTCTCTTTTGGAGGTTGCTTTATGTAAACAGCATCTGAAATTGTTATTAAATCTTTGGGAGGATGGAAATTCTTTTAAATTTTTAAAAATGTTTTAATTCTGGAAACAGCAGTATTAAAGCAATCCATCATTCAATGTTAGCTTGAGTGTAGGTAGAAATGAAGTGTGGAGTTCAACTCTAGCTTAATGACAGAATGTTCCTGCCTCATAAAAAGTGCGACAAAAATGAACTTATCCAGGGCACCTAAACTGAACTTCTGGAGAGGATTCCCAATGTCTATTGCAATATCTGCTTCTCACCAAATGCGACAGATAATGTATATGTCATCTATGTAAATTATTTTTTCATCTTGTAATTCTTTCCTTTCATCCTTTCTTTGTAACCTGTTTTGAATTGCTGAGGACAAATGATGCTATTCAGCAACATATAAACTTCTGGGAGATGTCAGATTAATTTTTTTCAAATATAATTGGCATTTCTCCAAAAATGTTCTATTTTGCCAAACAGGAACAATAAATACCAAAGATATTTTGCAGCAGTAATCCAAAGACTGATGGTATTTTTAGAGCACAGTAGAGCTTTTTAAGAAAAGTGCTATCAAAAGCCGTGGTATTTGCTGAGCAAAAGCAATGAATTGCCTTATTTTCACTTACATGTTTGTTGAACTAGCTTTGAGTATTACCATGTGGTTTTATACTTGACTCACTTGTCTATTAATTTCTTTTCATGGAACAAGCCCCAGAGAGCAATAGGAAAAAAAAAAAAAAAGCATGAGCAATACTGTCTGTTCTCAAATATCCAGAGAAAAAGAAATGGAAATCATAATTATTCATTGTTTTAAATAACATCCTTTTAATGTCCAACATTTATTTTCAATGTTAGAATCCAATTACATGTAATAATAAAGACCTTTACAGTACAATATCTTTCAGCACAGGGGGCTTATGTAGCTAGTTTCCATCCATTATTTGTACATATCAAATTTGTTCAGTACAACGGTATAATGATGGAGAAATATACGAGAATAGAAAACAGTTCTGTTTTGTCAAAAATGTATACAAATACAGCATGATAGAGGAGAGCAAAAAAGTATTAAAAAAGAAAGGCCAAAGCATTTAACCAAAAAAATCCCTTTATCTGCAAGAGAATGCAATTGAAACAGGAGTAAAACAGCAGAGTAACTCAGTTATTTATGACCTTGTTAAAGATGATCAGCATGAGCACCTGAAATAAACGTCAATAGGATCCAAAATACCCCCAAGGGATGCCAGGACTAAGAAAAGTGACAAGCTAGCATGTGTCTGTCCTACAAAACTGATGTTGCTGTAGCTACTGCTGGAGATAATATCATCCAGGACACACAAGCTCTTCTCTAACAACAAATAAAGATGAGCTTGCAGAGAAAAAAGCATGTAATGACATTGCTTTTCAAGCTTTAAAATGGGAAAACAATAATATGTGTAAGGTCACAGACAAAAGAACAAACTTATTTTATTCCTATCAGAAGGACAGAAGGCCAAACAGGTAAAGGAGTTAAAGACTGCCTGAAACATGAATCTCTATTCTATAACTGAGGGTATAAAGCAAGAAGAATTACATATGGTATGGATCCAAGTGGATAGAAAGTTCTGAGAGCTGCAAGAAAATGGATTAATAATTATGAGCAAGAAGAAACTTAATTAGGTACAGACCAAGCAACAAACAATTATAGACTTATCTCCATTTTAGCCTCTATGTGCCAAATTATAAAACACTTGGGCTATTAAAAGAAATACTGTTGGCTTTCTGACATTTTTTTCCATGCGTTCCAAAAATAATATAGTTTTGCGGTTGAGTTGCAATAGTATCTCAAAACCAAGCAAGAAAAAGAGTATTATCAACCCACAGAATAATTGATTGGTATCTTAGTTTATTATGACCATCTATCAAATAAAGTATTTCAGCCCTTAAATATTTTCATATCTACACTTCAGAATGATACTAAACTGTGCATGTTTGATTACAGAATATAAAATCTCCTGCATTCAAACTTAGGTTATTTTGACAAAATCCTTTTGCTTGTAAAATGTCATCTGGGACAAGGGTTTAAATCGAGCATTGCTAACTGAATAACGTCAACCTTTACTAAGAAAAGGGTTCAAAAATTTTAATTGTGTAAGATACACACATACACACATATATATGTGACCCATGCCATACATACATACATATATACAAATGTTTATATACACACACACACACACCCCTATATAAATTCAATATTATCTGTCTGTGTTATAATTGATGTTTGGAAGCTCAAAATAGGATAAATTTATGTTTAGATGCTTGTTTCCCACAACTTAGATTTTCTGATGTTCTAGTGCTTGTGTCTAGCCCCGAAATATCAGGAAAATTAGGTCTTTTGAGATGAAGTAGTATAAAATTAGTACAGTCCTATGAATCCTTAGAGGTCTTACTGCCACTGCAATTTGCTTTGCATAGGTTTACAAACTACAAAATAATTTTAGGGCAAAATGCAAATGCTAATACTTTTTTCTCTTTATAACTCTCCTGCTTTTTGATTTATTGATTAGCTTTACTGGCAAGTACACTACCTGAAAATCTCTGAAGGGAAATCCATTTATTTTTAATGTTCTCCCTTTAAAAAAAAAATGTTCACACACTGTGTTGAGGTCGTAAAGACAGCAAACTAGGCTCACTTTATTTTTTATTTTCCGACACAACATGCTTAAGTGAGTGCTATGTAATTCAAAAGGAAAGATAATTTCTATGTTGTCCTAGACCCCTTGTACTTGAGGCAGGTAAATATGTACTAAGGAGCAGAAGGTTAAGGAGGTACTAGGTTATTAACTAGCAGCTTAGTAATGAAGGTCTTTTGAATAATTTTTCTCAAAATCTAGTTGCCATTAATACTCTGTTAGCAGAGTGTTTCTAGGGGAGAAAATCATCAGTTTTAGTGAATTTATAACTCTAAACTCACCCACTGTTCCCCGCTATCACTTTATCATCTTATCTCTTTATATCAATTACCAATGTTCTCCTCCTGAAAACAAACAAACAATCAAAAATATTAATACAGAAAATATAGAAAATGTGAAAGCTATGGTGATCTTTGTCCTTGGAACTATGTTTCTACAAATGTGTGCAATTACACCTGCAAGGGTTTCTCCCAGTCTGGCTTATCATGGTGATTGCTGGCTTTCTAGGCCCACTTCAGTCCCAGGAACAATTTCTTAATTGCTTAACGGATATTTCCACAGGTTGTTACCCTTCTCTGAACTAGTGCAGAAATTCTGATATAGGGAAGAAATTATTTATATTTAAATTTTACAAAATATCTCAATTATCTGTAAACAACCGAGAGGCCTCAAACATAACCCTGTCAAACCTTAGGTACTTGTAGGCACAATTTTTCCTTGTGCTCTGCTTTGTATTCACAATGATAAAGGACTGGAGTTGACACATGATGCAGCAAGTGGAGGACTGCACGGGTGTCAATCTTAAAAAAATAATTAAAGGAGAAAGAGTACACAGTCTCAGTCTAGTCCCAGTGTGGCATAGATAAAGAAAAGTAGGCTTTAACTTCCCTGACTAGCGAAAGCAGTTTAGAGACAAAGAGCTTATGATACATAAATGGTCCTGCTTATACTGGATTTGAAAGGATTGGGAAGAACTTTCACCCATGATCATGTGTTCAATGTTTATTTTTTGTACTCAGTATATTTAATGAACACCACTATAAAAGTTTACATGTAAATTTTTTGGTGCCTTATAATTTGAAATATTATTCCAGTATTCAGGAGGAGGGTGCAAGCATATATAGACATATGGCATGCATATTCTTAATAACTGTTTTCACTTATTCACAATATACATTTTGCTGTTTTATATAGTGTCAAACTTGGGCAAAAAAGTTTTGAATAAAGGAGGAAATAAGTAAAACTTTTTTTTGGAAGCTTATTTGAATAAAAACATTGAAAAAATTTTTCCTTTCTTGTGACTCAACCCTTTATAGATGTAAAGGAGTTGAAGATTGAAACAAAGACTATGATAATAAGTTTTAAAGAGTATTCATTTTTATCCTCTATGACTTCCGTACCTTTTCCCTTTCACCTCTGGATTTTGAATTTAAGCTTGCTTAAATCTCTAAGGAACTGTTTGAGCCCTTTAGAAAACCTCCTATAATTGTTCTCCTTGAATTCTCCAAATTATTCTCTTTCAACATACAGTGATCTAAAGTATACAAATGAAATAATCTAAGTATTCCTTCTCATAGTCTGTGAAGTCTTGCAAAGATTGAAACCACACTGCAGTTGTTGATTCTTTTCAATATTCAGCTCTGTTAATTGCAGTTTAAAGCACACCTCTGAAATGTGTAAAGGAAAATGTGACGGCTGCAGACCTTGCCCAGAACAGTAAATCTCCCAGTGCAGCCAAACTGAAAGGCAATTTTAATTCAATAGCATGGTATGTTAGTGACAGATTTTTTTTCCTCTATGCAGTTTGAGGTTTTTCCATCAGTTAGGTCAGTGCCCTCATAGCAAAAAAAATTAGTTACAAAAGTGATTTTAATAGTAACTATATATCCCTTGGTAACAAACCCAAGAAACTGATTTTTCATAGAATTTCTAACACAGTTTCTTTCAGGACAGAGACAAAGGTTGGAAATTTTAGAATAGGAACCTGTTTTCAGACTGTGAACACTTGGAACTAAAGTTTAGAGGTGTCTCAAGCATTCCAGCTACAATTTCTATTTTATTTGGAAAAAAAAAATGCACTGTTCTTGTTTACAGTGCACACACATACATTTCTATGCTATAAATATTTGAATCAAATAGCATGTGAGTTACAGGAATATGAGCCATTCACCACACAGTATAATTCTGAAGTTTAGAGTCAGTTATTTGGGAAGACAAAATAGAGTGAACACTGTAAAGCCAGCAGTCAGTAGATTATTCTGAAGCATGCATCATCATATTAGAATTTTGAGACGGATACTAAATAATCGCATGGGGAGGTACATTAGGTAGTTATGGAAATAATAGATATATTTAAACTAGCAGGCCTAGGCCTATAGAAACTGAGATTTCATTAAAGAAAAGCACCTTAAATTAAACACTGTGCAAGCTGTGGAATTTAAAAGCAGCATGGGAACAGAAAATTCTATTCTATTCTATTCTATTCTATTCTATTCTATTCTATTCTATTCTATTCTATTCTATTCTATTCTATTCTATTCTATTCTATCCTATCCTATCCTATCCTATCCTATCCTATCCTATCCTATCCTATCCTATCCTATCCTATTCCATTCCATTCCATTCCATTCCATTCCATTCCATTCCATTCCATTCCATTCCATTCCATTCATTTTTTAACTTTCTAGTCTAGTCTAGTTTAGCAGTCTATTCTAGTCTATTCTATTCTAAATACATGTTAGACAAAAAAGCTCAGAGGTTTCATAAGCCCTTCACAATAAAAGGCTTTGAACAGTAAGCAGATCCTTTTTTTGCTCTGATTAAATTTGGAAGGAGACACCACAATTATAACACCTCCTATTTGAGAGATAAAGTCTTTCTAACTATAGGCATTACCCAGTTTGCACAGGATATAAGTAACAGGTGTTTTGAGTCAAGAAAATGACTGTGGCTCAATTTACTATGGTATCTTGACAAAGAATAATGGGACTTTATTCAATTCACTAAGTATTATTTACTGTAGGAGGAACTACATTTGAAAAGAAGGAATCAAAGACTTTAAGACAGTGATCATCTTAATCTTTCTTTAGTGAAAAAGAATACTAATCTTATGTGAATGTGTGGGGGAAATATGCATTAAGAAGTCACTCTGTAGAGAGGTTAAAGCAATTGCAAAATATTGGTTCCAGAAATTGCTCAGAATACTGTGCAAGGAATCCTCTACTCTATGCTGGTAAATCCAGTGGTGGGAGGATGACAGCTTGGGGATTATTTTTTTTTAATGGAAAGTAGGTTTTTTGCTAGGAAACTGCTCTAACCACAAAGAGAAAGATTCACTGTGAAAATATGAACTTGGTTCTGTTACATGACTAGTTTTGTGATGGAGACAGTTTCTCTTAAAACCGTGGTTGCTGAAATAAGGAGATTACAGAAATATCTCAGCTTTGATTTAAAAAATGAGAATATATTGGTCTTTCCTACCTACAATGGAAGCCGGAACAAATAAAGCCAAAAATAAGTATGGAGGCTTACCATTTACTATTTCAAACCTCAATAATTTAAAACTCAAACTCCTGGCTTCAGGAGGTCCCAACTCAGGGTTGGGCAGCATTAGGAAATAGTATGTGAGCTGCATGCTTACACTCATGATAAACTCACCAGCAATGAGGAAGACGTTTCAGCATGTTAAAATGTAGGTCAGATTGGAACAGTGATACAGGGACACCTCGACTGAGAAATATTCCTGTCTATCAACAGTGAAGAAGCTAGTAACTTCTCTCTCACACACACAGTCTAGCAAATGACTTCAGTGTTCCATCTAACAATTTTTTTTCAATGGGGAAGGAGCATCAGGTTTCAAACAACAGGCAAAGGAAGAAATGGACCATTAAATGTCAAGACAGAATTATGAAGTCAGGGTTTTATTACACCAAGAAATCCTAGAAGGAGCTATCTTAGGGCATGTCAATGTAAACATGAAAACACAAACTCATTTCCAAACAGCTTATTGACACAGGTGAAGTGGCGCACAAATTTATACAGCCTTCAGCTGTGATCTACCTCTGCTACAGGAGTTTGAAACGGTATTATGTTAAACATTCAAAGTTCCTTCTGTGTGCTAAAGGGAATGGTTGGTATGTGGAGAAGGAACAATATTCTGTATCGGCCTTACTATCACCTGATTTTTAATAGGGAATGCAAAGGTGATTGATGATCTGTGAAGAGAGAAGTTAGAATCATTAGCAAAATGTAGAAATGTGTTGAATGTGATTTAGCAGAGATCTTGCCTCAGTCTTGACCTATGCAATGTCCCATAAATAATCTATATGATAGAACACAGGCAGTACTTTTTGATATTAAGTCAGCATGAAAATTGAAGGGATTTGATTAGATCTATTCGTGGCTAATAAGACAAATGTCCTGGAAAAACAAACAAACAAACAAAGAAGAGAAATAAAAACCAGAAAAATGGGGACAAGTGCAAAGCACTTGAGCATGAAAGAAATAAAGACTGTTTACGCATAGAATGAGCATCTCAAGTCTAGTCATAACAGAAGAGTCAATAAATGTGCCAATCTTCCAAAAGGATTTGTGGCAGGAATTAAGCCTGCATGACGTGACATAGTTCTTTTAATTCTTCATAGTTCTGTTTTCCGCAGCACTGGCAGTACCCCAGCAAGTGTATTGCAAACAGATCAGAACATCACACCTCTGGAAAAAGCAAGATCCCTTGAAGAGCTTCCAGAGAAGAGCAGTGAGAATGATTTGAGGTCTCTAATAACTTTGTTCTAGAATGAGAGAACAGGAGAGTCTGAACAGTGTAGTCCGAACAAGGGAACAGAGGACAGGAAGACAAAAACCCAGGTTTTAAAATGTAAAAGGCTGTAAAACACAACTATGCTACCCCCCCACCCCCCATCTGATTTGCATATCTCCACCTGAATGACATAGAATTGGTCCTGCCACTGTTTATACACCCCCAATCCCTGGAGTCACTTTTTTCAAGACAATTTTTTTTCTCCCAAGGTATGCTTCTAGTATTGAGTTGATCAGAGATGAAAGTGATTAAATTGGAAAGCATGCATTCAAATGGAATTTAGAAAAAAAAAAGGAAATGAGAAAACTTTTAACATGGTTTAAAATTTTTAAAACTTTATCTTTTTTAAAGATAAAAAAAACATTAAACCCTTCTCAAAGTTTGCTGAGAATGATTAATAGCTTTGGTGTCTCAAAAACTCAGCTTTATGAATATTTTTCCACAGAAAACCACCTTAGTAATGTTTTATGTTATATGATTCAATAATGACTGACATACACAATCTAATATATAATGAATAAAAATATATATATGGATCTTTACACAATTTTGCCCCATGCTTTCTGTATCCTAAAGCGAAATGATAAGAGGACTAATTTCTATTCTACTTCTCTATATCAGAGTAGTTTGAAGGGGAAATGATGTATCACTCATAGATATCTAAAAATCCAAAATATTTATAATAAGTATCTTTCATTGCTATACCATAAATAACTTATCAGACTATTCTGTGTGGTAGTTTTTAAATGTTCAAATACTTTAAAATATGAATCATGTGCATTACATAATTAAAGTAATTAATTTCTATCCAGTAAAAAATCAGAGAAAATCTGTTTCTTTCAACTTTACCCCGCTAAGAAATATGAAAAGTGGTCTTTAACTCATTGTTTCTTTTTGTATTGCTTTTAATTAAGAACATTTAATGATTGAAAACTGGAAAGAGATTTAAACTTAGCAATAACACTTTCTATTTGTTCTGCCACTGTTGTGGTTTAGGAGAGGTATTCCCCAATTTAGTGCTCCCACCCATACCATGCTGGCATCCTTCCCTTCCCTTCCCTTCCCTTCCCTTCCCTTCCCTTCCCTTCCCTTCCCTTCCCTTCCCTTCCCTTCCCTTCCCTTCCCTTCCCTTCCCTTCCCTTCCCTTCCCTTCCCTTCCCTTCCCTTCCCTTCCCTTCCCTTCCCTTCCCTTCCCTTCCCTTCCCTTCCCTTCCCTTCCCTTCCCTTCCCTTCCCTTCCCTTCCCTTCCCTTCCCTTCCCTTCCCTTCCCTTCCCTTCCCTTCCCTTCCCTTCCCTCTTCTGCCTTGGGGTGGATGATGAGGAGAGTTGGAGGCACAAAAGGCAAAGATCATGGGTTGAGATAAAAACAATTTACTGAAAACAGTAAAGAGATAAGAAAATGAAAAGTTACAGCAGCAATACTAATGAGAAAAAAAATGTGCAAAGAGAGGGTGATTTTAATTCAAAATGCTCAGTAAGCCCAGGATCATGAAAGACCAATGGTGGATGGACCCTCCACCAGCCATGTTTCCCCACCACTGGAAAAGGATGTCCTCTCTCCCCATAAGCAACAGTGAGTCTCTTTCCCCCTTCCTGGCAATGATGTAAGGTAGTATCAAATAACATGAGGATTTTGGCCCAGCTCACAGGAATCAAGGCTCCACCCCCTCATGGCTACTGAAAAAATTAACCCTGTCCTTGGCCAAGATCAGGACAGGCATATGATACAGGTTTGAAACACTTCCTTATATTCTCCAAAATAATTCAAGGAATAATTTATAACTCTAGAGACATTGCAAATGGGAAAAATGCTTAGTGAAGAAGAAATTATTGAGTTACATCAAATACTGAGACTTCCCCTTTTTTATCCACCCTAAATGTTAAGTATACTCCATGAAAGCTTTAGTGAGTTTTTTGAGTGAGCTAGCCAGAGATTAAGCACTTTATGAATCCCACCAGATTTTTAATATGTATATGTCATGCTGGCAGGTGATACCAAGAATTAGACAGAAATGGAAGAGAAATGCAGGGACTTCCTTATTGGTTTCTGGCTCATAGTTACTCAAGTGACTAAGAATTCAGTGAGTTCTCTGTCAGGCAAGGACAGACCCCTCCAAATACAGCATTGTAACCCTCTGAGTCTGACCAGCCAATCTAACCCAGGTGTCATGAAAAGAATATGCAAACATTCCATGATTGAACATGGAAAAGAAACTCTAACCCAGGGTTTCTCTAACCCAGCTTAAATATTTGATTGAACCTCTTTGCTTGAGTTTAAAGGCTGAAGTGCCAGGGAGGGGAGTTAAATGGCTAATGCCAAGATTTTCTCGTTTCTTGTATAACCACCTTGCTAGCTCAAGGTAGTTGAGATGCTTACCTGACACAGAATGGTAATATTTTAATGACAGGGCAGGACTTCTCAGTTAATAAAATGAATCTCTGCCTTGGATATTCAAAGTAAGTAGTCTATTTTCAACCAGAGATATGACAGAGACTGTAATTTTAGCATATTATCATTTCAGGGATTCGGATTAATTTATGGTCAGTATATGATGCAAATATATGAAAAATAAAGTAGTAATAGTACAAGTTACAAGTTAGAAGATCATGGTTTGGGACTTATTTAATAAATGTAGTTGGTTTGTTGTTTTGTGGGTTTGTTTTTGTTTTGTTTGGTTTTGTTTTGTTTTTTCTGTATTTAAACATCTGCCCATAAGCACAGTTGAAAAGAAAAAAATGCAGCTACTACTATCTTCATGTGTGCATTGGCAACTTGGCTAAATATAGACTTGTGTTCATTTTCTTTACCTCATATTCATGCTGGGATATGCCTATGGTCTTTTTTAATAGCTACAACTGAAAATCTGTTCTATCATTTGCAGGTTTTATTTTATGCAGTTTATTTATTCAACAGCATATTTAAAATTCAAACTACTTATCTAGGAATGATTTTTATGATTTTAATTATTTTATGTTAGTGCAATTAGGATAATTGATTCATTGAATGCTCAGATAAGCAAAGTGCCTTAACAAAAGAGGATCCATTTTGAAGGAAACAGAGTTTTAGACAGTGAATATAAAAGAATACAACTGTATTATCAGGATGCTATGAAATGTATATTTTAATATTATTAAATTTTGGACATTGGAAAAGAATTTTTCAACTCTATTTCCTCTTAATGAAGTATCTATTAAACAATGCTTGCATTTGTCTCTCTATGTACATGCGTAAATACAAAAGAATGGATAAAAATAAGAAAAGCATATATATACCAAAATATTATAAGGGAAACAAGTTCTCTCTCAAAGGAACTCCAGACAGCCACCGTGGTGCTTCCTGACAGAGTAAAGCAGCAGGAGACAGCTAATGAGGCAAGTCATCTGTTATCATTGCAGTGCTTAGCCTGATTTAGTTATCTGAATCAAAATGACAGATTCAGGAGGAAGGCTCCTGGGAACCTGACTGAAAATGTTGTGTTGATGTTACCACGCATTGATCAATCTAGTGGAGTGCCTCTTCGTCTCCATGCCAACAATGAATAGAAACAAAAAGCAGGGGTTAAAGGGCATGCTTTCGGAAAACTGATATTGGGGGAGATGTTTTCTTTATAAACAAGTTTTGTTAAACAGTGAAATAAGCTTCATGCCTGGGACAAGTCATGGCTCTTCAAAATATGGGAGGCTTTATAATGTAATTTCAGCTTGTCAGGAACAATTTTCCTCCTTCCTTTTAAGATTACTTAGAAGTTTAGCTTCAGAAGCTACACTCTATGTCACTGCTTGCTTATTAACTTTACTCTAACATTAAGAGAAAGAAAGAGACTTTAAGCGTTTCAATACCAGCAAAATGCCAATCAGTAATTTTTTTTAAAGTGTGATCATATTTTTACAGAATATTCATTTTATTAGATGGGGAAAGTTAATCTGAATAGCATTAAATATTTTCAGAAAATATGTAATTTAGAAGACAAAAAGTAGTTACTGTCTGCAAAATGAAGATGCAAGTGCTGATTAATCTTGATGAGGAGTTAAAGGTAGAGCTAGAGTTTTTTGAATGAGAGTTCTGGACTAGGCTTTCTTGCAAAATGAGCAAATGATATTAAAAAAAAACAAAACAAAAAACACACACAAAGGAAAAAACAGTCTTTGAAAAGAAAATCAAGTCCATAGAATCAGAGAATCATGGAATATACTGACTTGGAAGGGGATCATCAGGATCACCAGGTCCAACTCCCAGCCCTGTGGAAGACAGTCCAAAAATCACACCATGAAAGTGCAGAGCATAGCAGGGCAATCCCCTCCGTAGCTTAACTGGCCATGCTGTGCCTGATGCCCCCGGGACAGGGCTGGCCCTTGTGGCTACCGGGGCACTGCTGGCTCATGTTCAACTTGTCATTGACCAGGACCCCCAGGTCCCTTTCCATGGCACTGCTCTCCAACCTCTCATTCCCCAGTCTATAAACCCAATATGGATTGCCCCATCCCAGGTGCAGAATCCAGCACTTGCCCTTGTTAAACTTCATATGGCTGGTGATTGCCCATCACTGTAATTTCTAGAGATTTCTCTGCAGGGCCTCTCTGCCCTTGAGGGAGTTGACAGCTCCTCCCAGTTTAGTGTTGTCAACAAACTTGCTTAGTATCCCTTCAAGTCCTGTATCCAAAACATTAATGACATGTTGAAGAGAATTGGGCTGAGGATCGAGCCTTTTGGAACCCCACTGGTGACTGGTGACATCGAGCCTGATGTCACCCCATTCACTGCAACCCTTTGTGCCCAACCCATGAACCTGGTATTTTTGCCTTCCCCTCTTCCAAGTTAGTTTAAAGAAGCTCTGTCAAGGGAGCCTCAATAGCTACTGTGTATAAATTCCTTCTCCCCCCTTGAGAAAGGTGCATCCCATCAGGTTTCAGCAGACCAGCTGTTGAATAGATCATTCCATGGTCAAAAACCCCAAAATATTTCTAGTTACACCAGCATCAGAGCCACACATTGACCTGATGGATTTGCCTATTCCTGTCAATATTACTGCTTGTTGCCAGAACGATTCATGAGAACACTGCCTGTGCTCCAGATCTTTCAACCAATCATTCTGAGTTCCTGAAGTCTCTTTTGATTACTATTGGACTTCTCTTTCTTGTTTTGTCACTGCTGTCTTGAACAAACAGTAATGAATAGTAGTCCTTACTAGTGTGGGGATTTTTTCAGTAATGTCCATGAAGGGAGGAAAGTGTTAAAAGCAGAAGAATGGAGATGACGATGGTAAATTCACTGAAGTGACTTTGTGGCTGGGAATGCTGAGGTCTGGAAAATAACAGTGTGGGAGACCCCATATTATTATGGCTCCTGCTGTTTATCCTGTTTATCCTTGAGAAGTAGAATCTCTGTGGAGAGATAACAGGTGTTCACAGAAACTCAGAGGCACACTCACAGACATACCTGCGTGCCCTGTTTTGGGAGAAAGATCATAGCTCAGAGATCCTAAAGAGCACAGGGGAGATCATAATATGGTTGTATATTACACATGTGTAGACCTTCAATAAACTGCTGCAAACAGCAGCCTCACAGCTCTTTCAGGATGAACTGAGCTTAACAGAGCCTGTGTTCTGGCTTGTGTGTCTCTGCCTGAGTGTTTCTTCAGGATCCTCCAGTTAGTGATATAACAAAATAAATTTACTCTTCGCATTTTAGCTGTGGTTTTGTGGTTATTCTGCCTGCCTGCCTCTGGTGACTCACATAGTCCCTTACCTTAGCCCCTGAGAGACTGCAGACTTCTCCGTTACTTGAGTCCAGTCTGCATATTGGCCTCTTCATTCCCTTTAGAAGGGCGTTGCCTTATAGAACTACTCTTTTCCTCTTAGGAAGGAGGTCATGATATGGGATACATAGGTGGTGTTACTGGTACATGCAGTGACTCACTTTCAGCTTTCATCTTCAACAGAACCTGGCCCAATTACCTTGCAGGGTTCTGGGTCCACCCACTTCTCAGCTGCAGCTAATGTTTGAAACTCCTGACGGTTATGTGACTGTAGCATCTCTGAAAATAACCAGTCTTGCTCGTTCCCCCAAATACTACACACCCTATTCACTTCCTCCTGTAGCTTCCTCACCTGGAGACACAGGTCTTCAGCCACAGGACACTTTTTGCAAAAGAACTGTTGGCACCAGCTTTGCAGAGATGCATGAGGCAATCCTGGAAACAAGTTTTTATTTTGGGTGGGGCAAAGACAGTGTCTTTTGTAGACTCAAAGGGATTCTGATCTCAGAGGAATCCTCATTCCCTTTTTCCAGCCATTCAACAGGTAGATGATGTTGAAATCGGAACCTGGAAATTCCAGTATCCCAAACAATAAGAAGTCACAAACCTGGAAGATATTATGGTAATTTTCCTATCTCTATTTAAAATTAGAATTTATAATAATGCCAACAACGACTATGAAACTTAAACAACTACAGCCAAAAGGCACAGACTGTGGACTTAAGAGACAGTAATTAAAACAGTGTTGAACACTTCTAAATAAGGATACAGTCAGAAAGGATTTCGGAGACGATAAGAATAAGACTCTTGACCCAAATTTAGAACAACAACATTGTTCACATGTCTTTAAAAAGACTTTTAAAACCATCAAGTTCAACCATTAACCCAGCACTGTCAAATCCACCATGAAACCATGTCTTAAAGGGCTACAACTACCCATCTTTTAAATAAAACTCCAGGGACAGTGACTCAATCACTTCCCACTGCATGAAAACTCTTCTGGTGAAGACATTTTTCCTAATAATGAGTCTAAACCTCTCCTAGCACAGCTTGAAGCTGTTTCCTGTTATTGGTTCCCTGGAAGACCCCCATCTGGCTACAGCCTCCTTTCAGGCAGTTGTAGAGAGCAATAAGGTCTCCCCTTGAACTTCTGTTTCTCCAGATTAAACACCCCCAGCTTCTTCAGCTGCTCCTCATCAGACTTGTGCTCCAGACCCTTCACCAGCTCTGTTGCCCTTCTCTGGTCTCGCTCCAGCCCCTCAATGTCTTTCCTGTAGTGAAGGGCCCAAAACTGGACACAGGGCTCAAGGTGTGGCCTCACCAGTGCTGAATACAAGGAGGACAATCACTGGCCTGGTCCTGCTGGCCACAATATTTGTGATGCATGCCAGGATGCTATAGAATTGTGTAATATTTTGTGCCTCTCTTCATCGTCTCATTCATAGTAGTCCTATTCGTCATCTCGTCTTTGAAATCTAGACTTTAAACTGCCTCAGCTTTTCGTAGTAATCTAACCTGATCAATCTAATATACTTCATATACCTCATAGTATGGACATGTACTGCTTTGTATGGAAGATCATAACTATTCCCATGTGACAGCAAACGAATGCAGATTAATCTAAAAAAAAAAAAAAAAAGGATCAACTGAAACATATGTAAATATGTGTAGACAGAGAGAAAGAGGTTATGTTCACCTGTTATGCCATACTTGTTTTTTTGTTCTGCTCGTAACTCACCTGCAGATCCAGTGTAAAACTTGCAGCAAGCTAATTTTGGTGCATTTTCAGATATTTCTTAACATATTTTAAGGTCCTGCTTCTTTTATTGTGGAAGATTGCAAGGATATGATGCTGTCTTGGGTTATGTAGCCAAAAAAAAAGTGTATTTTATTCCATCTGTTGAAATCTGGTTGAGGAGGTCTTTTTTCTTTATCTGTTGTAACTCCAGGAAGGAGGAGGCAGCTGCCTTTCTCATAACAAGCCAGCTGTTAAAACCCGGTGGGGCATTATTTCTTATCTCTTTCAACCCTCCGAGGGGTATCTTCTGTTAATGGGCCATTATAGTTCACCAATGGCATGGCACATTACATTATCCCATTGTGAGATGCTTTACCCAGAGAGGAGGAGACGAACCATTTCCATCTAGATAAAAAGGAGCCACAAGTGTCACCAGACTTCCAGTGTTTCCACAGGACTCCCAAAGGAACACTGGACCCATCTCTGGACCCTTGGCTCCACAAGGACTGTCTCTGCTTCCAACAGTACCACACCTACCACCCCAGGAGGGCTTACTTTTGGACTATTTCCAACATCCTGACCAACAGGATGTCAGCTTGTATTTTTGACTCTGTCAGGGTTTTCTAGGATTTCTTGTTCGTTTGCTTATTCTTTTGTACTACAACATTTGTATTTTTAATATCCCTAGTAAAGAATTGCTCTACCTATTCCCAAAATCCTTGCCTGACAGCCTTTTAATTGCAAATTTATAATAGTTTGGAAGGGGCTGGGGAAGGGGGCTTACATTCTCCATTCCAAGAGAGATTCCAATCTTCCCTGGAAGACACCTGTCTATCTAAACTAAGACACATCCTGAAAAATACAGGATTTTACAAATATGTAGCAATTAGAAAATATACATTAATTTAGAAAATTACTTCTTTTTTTTTTTTTTAATATTCACTACATATCCTCATTTTTCCTAGGAGTACATTGTGTATTTCCATCAGTTCTGCCATTTGAGCTTTCTGTCACAAATATGGAAAAATGTTCTTTACTGAAGCACTTCTATGACAGCGAAAGAGCTGGATCTCTGTGGGTCTGCATGCTGCTTCCAGAATGCATTTTGGATAGTGCTCCAAGGGAACTCCTTGTACAAGTAATGTTTGCATAAATGGAAAAAAACAAAAGCTAAGACATCACAGAAATACAAAAATTTGGATTGTAATATTGTAACCATGTTACAAAAATTCAAACTTGTGATCAAGGTTTATAGATTGGAAGATACTTTTCTTTACATAAGAAGGATTTTATCCTAACTTGCTTGAATTTCCCTGTACTCAAGAGATGGGTGTGCTGGGTGTTTTGAGGTGCTTTTAAGCAAAATCCCTTATTGGATAAAATAAATACATAATAGAGGAGTGCTGTTTCTGGAGTGGATTTATCTGCCTGTCTAGCACTACTTGTGTTATTGCTGGCATTAGTAATGCAGTATGCAGACACTGACACAACTCAGTCTTGTGTGACCTGAATAAAACTAGTGTTCTAATAGTCTAACCACTGTAAATGTCATGGATGGGATGGAAACCTGTCAAACAGGCAATTTATTACCAGAAGGAATACGAGTGAAACTATATTCCATGATCTTATAGGGCTGTAGAAATTGTTATATTTTAGGTTTTTGAATTGAACAGCAAATGAGATACAGAGAGCAAATTATTTTTGTCTGTCACCATTAGTTGCAGATACACAGGGTAGTGAATGTGAAAATGCAGCTTAATAAAATATTTCACAATATTTTACACCAATGCTATAGTAGAGGAATGGGAGGAATGATTGACTGACTCAAAGCAACCAGGTGGAGAGTGTGTGTAGGGGGCGTAGAGAGCTCTGTGTAGGTGGGACAGTGTTTAACAAATGCTGATGATGGTCAGTCTAATCCTTTCACACTATGATGCAACAGCACCTATACCTATGACTAAGGGATTCTAAAAATATCATTAAGCAAACTGAGTAATAATGAGAGTTTTATGTTAAATAGGCCGAGTCCATAAAATGCAGAGTAGACACATATTGCATAAAGAAAGCAAAGTTGATGTTACAGAAATTCTGATGAAATGTAAGATTCAGGATTGCACATGTCAAAAACATGTGGCCTAGTTTTTATACTCTTAAATTTCTCTTTTTCATTAGTTTTCTTGCCATACGAATATTTTTTTCATATGAGTCATCACTTAAGTTGCTCAAATGGAGTGACCTAAAGTTGCTTAAGAAATAAGTCTAATGCCATTTTACAAAACCATTGTTAAAGGAAATGGTTTATTCAATGATCCTTAAAACCAGTTAGTTAATTTGCTCATTTCGATGTCAAAGTTGAAGGATAGTTTTTATAAATTGCATTCAAATTAGGAATCATACACAAATGCTAGCTTCCTGTTGCATTCAAAAAGGAAAACCAGAAGTTTGAGTATTATCAAAGGAGATAGCTTCTGCTGCCAAAGTACCCCAGAGAAAAGCTAAATCTAAAATGAATTGAATCAGAGACGACACTTTATTATATAAATTCTCAAGATACCTAAGCATTTAGTTCTTATCTCCTTATCTGGGAAAATAAGTTAACTCTATCCCTTCCTCATTTAAAGGTATTTCCAGATTGTCTGCCAAATTGTTATCTTCTTCAACCTATCTTTTTTGCTGAATCAGAAGTTTATTCACTATTCCGGCCATCTGCCATGCAAAGAGAGTTTGATTCATGTTCCATGTTCATATTGACTTTCTTACTTTGAAAGAAGACTCACTTAAAATATTTCAGCTGACTTCAGCCGACTTCAGTATATACTAGTCAAATTTGGCTTGGAAAGTATTGTTTTCATATTTGTCAGCACTGCATATTAAAAATGGCCTGAAATCAATCAGATGCTTTACTTCTAGGAATTTCCATGTAGTATGGATTGAATTTAAATATCTATACAGAGAAGCACACTGAATTAACAACAGATGAAAAGAGGAAGGCATTTCTTCTTCTAAGAGACATACAAGTTTTTTAGGATGGGAAATGGCAGGCAGTGTGGTGTATGCATCACACACTCTCCTTGAATCTTGTAAGGAGCCCACAGGCTCCAGAAACACTCTGTAATTGTCTTACAGAGCAAATCACAAGGACATTTCTTCCCTGTGTTTCTCCCTGAATTGGTGTAGTTCAGTTATGTCTATGGCAGAGGAAGGGAGGACAGACTTTTAAATTGCACTTCTATTGTTAAGTAGTACAAAAAAAGACAGAGAATCAGATTCCAGAAATAAAAAACTTTCAGTGCCTTGTGCTAAACATTGTGAACAGCAAAAGTGTCAGACCACTGCCCTTCTCTTTTTTGTGATAAAAAATGTTCAGGACGACACTTTTAACTTTGGTAGCATCTTCATTCTTATCTCCAAATAGTGCATCCAACCTCCTCTAGTGTAATTTGATTCTTTGAGACTGTATGAATTGTTTTCTTTCCTGGTTTTCTTCATAGTCTTACATTCAGTTTACAGAATTCACTCATTCCCTTAATGAATGATATATGAAGTCCTAGAAACAGAATGTTACATCAGGCCTTGGAATGGTCAAGAAGTAGCAGTTTAGAGTATTAGTTTGTTCATTATAGAGCTTTCAAAAGAGAAGTGATCCATATGCAAGAATCACAAATTTTCTTCAGGATACATTAGGTGAAAGCTGTCTGTATTTCCAAATGCACAGATTATTATTGATATAACTCTCTATCCTCTTCCTTGAGTTCACCCTCCTGGTGTTGCTCCAGTATGGGTTCCGGTCTTTGGTTCAAGGTAGATTTGGATTTCTGACAAGTGGATAGTGGAGAAAATTTGGAGATTCTTTGAATTATTTTATTTCTATTAAAAAATCTGCAATAGGTTTAGTACTACCAAAGTATATCTCTGAATTTAATGCAACGTTAGCCAGAGGTTTAACAAAGAAAGGCTGAAAAAACTTTAAAAATGTTATAATTTTATGCTGTATGCTTTCCATGCAACTAATGTTTTTCCTTTCTTACTCAGAACTATCAGAATTTATTCTGTGAGAAATCTATGCCCTAAAATTCTAATTTTTGGCTAAAAAAGGGATATGACAATTAAACCAATCCAGATTTTTTCTTTTGAGGATAATTTCTTTTTAGATTAATGCAATTTATGTTTTTTCAAGGTTTTTTTTCTGGTTCCATCAGCAAGCTGAGAAATTCATCTACTGTTTGCACAGTTAAAGGTTCATGTTCACCTGTCATCCTTGGAACCAGGTTGTTTCTTTTGTCTATATTAATACAGTGACAAAGATTCACACGTGCAAAAATCACTGACTGCAATTTGTGTGACCACCTAGTTTTCAAATTAAGTTGTCATTCATGCACATCTATAATTGAGGGTAATGTTTGTCCTGCAAATATTTATTACCATAATGTGAGAGAAGGCAAGAATGTATCTTGTCTCAGAATGCAGTCCTCACAAGCATAAACAGCAATTAAAAATAAATATAACTTTTTGTTTGTAAACTTAAAAATTAAAGGCTGAAATAATGAGAACTTAAACCATTTTAAAGTCATTTTACACACTGTCTTTTCTATACATCTTCACTTATTCCATTTAGCCAAAGGCAAAGAAAGGAAAGCGAATGAGTAAACAGCCTGAATCTGTTTTGTAAGAGATCATGTCAGTTGTTATTAACTGTTATATTATGTTTCATTGGGCTGGTTGAAGGCAAACAGAAGGTCAAAATATTTGTTTTTCTTATTTGGATTTCTTATCTTTGATAGAAGATTCACTTAAAATATTTCATCTGACTTGAGTATTTTTTAATGTATTTTATTAGAATCACCATTTTCAGCAATAGTTTTATAAAGTGGAAAGCTTTTGAGAGAAACATATGGATGCAATACCTTTGGGGGGTGGGGGGAAGTGCTTATGTGGTGGTATAAAAATGTCATGCCTGTAAGGACTAATATGAAGAACATGAGCTCATTTTAACTTAACCCTGTAAGCAAAGGAAGATGGCTATGGATTGTATCAATAAACATTAGGAATATTCCCCATTCCTAAATATTATAGTCAATTAGTGGACCTAAAAGAACTCAGCTTTTTTTTTTCTCTCCTTTTGTTTTGCTTTTTTTTTCCAAATGAATGGAGCACAAGCTATCCAAGGTAAAGTGTAAGTAACGTCAAAGCCAGTAAAAGAACCTGATTTGCCTTAAAACCAGCTGTTTTCATCAGGCAATGTCTTTAAGTTTTTCTACAATCTTATTTCAACCATACTGACAAATGCAGCTTATCCCCTGCAATTTTTTTCAGTTACACAGTCTTGCACACATTTTCCCCGTGCTCAAGACCAATCTGAGATTTATATATGTTACTGCACATAAGAATTCTGTATACTGTTTCCAGTAGTTTCAGGAGTTCAGTGTATTCAACCCTATACTAGCAAGTCCCTCGCATAGATGGACATTTTGTCCCACAGAATTGCTGTACCCAACAATGCTATTGCATTAAGTGAATGCTTCCCTTTGTCCATTCAGTGATGTCTGATATTATAGACTCTGGCAACAGACATGGTTTTCCTACACATTAATGGCCCAAGCACAAAAGCTCAGCACTAAATAGGTTTGAAGTAACTTTCAAGCCCTTCCCCACTGTCAAATGGCAAGATGCATGCTAACAGCTTGATGTTGTAGAATATTCAATAAAGTAGAAGCTTTAGCATCTTGGCATGATGGAGAAGTAAAAGCCCCTGACAAAAGTATGGGCTCTGAAACTTCATGTTCCAACAAAAATGTTGAATTTGCCAATGTACGGGTGAGACCGTTTGATCCCACCTTGCACTGAGGAAGTATCAGTGGTTTACACTTACCCATGTATGTGAAGGTTCTTCACTGCTGATTTGGTGAACAGAAGTGGCTGACTGGGTGAACCCATTATTTGAAGTAATTTTTTATAGAAACCCAGAACTTGTTTGTGAATACTATTCTCAATTTCAGTGAGAACCAAAATCATAGCAATATTTTTAACTGGATTCCTGTCAAATAAATAAAATGAAATAAATACATCCAATAAATGAAATATTGCATCCAGAAAGCCATGCTCACTTGAAATGTACTAAACAGAGGTCTCCAAATCATCACTTTCCAAGTGCTCATAATATTTTAACTGCAAAAAGAAACTTCTCAGGTAATTGCTTTCAGAAAATCATCAATCGCTTGTAGTTTCCCACACAGCAATATTTCAGATTATTATTGTGATAGATGAATAAAGTAGGGCAGTCCATTATTAAATAGTGCATATTTTATATACAGTAGATCAGGTACTTGGAATTCAGTTATCTTTAAAAGTTGTTCAGCAGTGGAAAATCTGTGCCACATTGACGCATATTGTAGAACTCCCCTTGGGATTCCAAATTTCTTTCTAGAGTTTTAAAAGCAGATCTTTAAGATGTCATTAATTAATCTCCCAGGCCTGGGAACAAAGGAACAGAAAACCTCTAATATTTTAAGTCCGTCTATATTTTTCAAGTACTACCAGTCAAAACTACGTGCTAGAGACTTTCACCCAGTACAAACAGTTAATGGAAGGCAGAAGGGGATACATGAGTTAATAAATTACTTATAATTATGTCAATTTTTCTTGAATTATCCATCTGTAAAATTCTTATATGAATGGCCCTTCAAAACGTTGGGAGCTGAACAGGTATTCAAGTGAGTTAAACTGACAGCAAAGAGGTACGACACACTAGTAATGACAACCAGATTGCAGAGACTCTAGAAAACACCACTTGAGTTGTAAGACGTTTTATGTGATAGTAATGAGACAAATATATATACATATAAATATATCTATATATGCATACATATAAGCATACATATAAATATATAAGCAATTTCTCGGGAAGATAAGGAGCAATATGTACAAAATACAAAAGCTGGTTGTGAGTATTGATTTTCTTACCATGTCGGGCTTGTTCAGTAAAGCATTCCAGGGAAGAATCTGGAAGCTTTTATTCTGCAGGGATTTTTAAAATATTCAGGCCTGTTTTACTCCAGTTTGGACAAAGAGACAGACATTTTAACTGATGATAATGCGCAAAAAGGATTATTTGGAATCATGGAAATGTATGCATACTTGTGTGTGTTTACGATACTTTGCACTGCAAAACACCTTGCTTTGCAAAGCTTATTCATCATGCAAGATGGATCAGATTGTAAAAGAGGAAGGCTTTTTTGTATTTATTTGCTGTGGAAGATGATATTGGGATGGAGAATCGGTAAAGAAAAGGGATAGCTCCATTTTTAAACTGCGGACCACCCTACAAAATTATCCTTATCTGATATAGAATTTCTGCGTGAATTTAAGCATCCTCGTGTGAGTAGTTAGTAACTGCGCATTCATCATACTCTGGGCTTGACCTGAGATCATGGGGTCTGGTCTGCAGAAGTGTTCAACTTTCATGGATCTCACACAAAAGTGCTTTGAACCTTTAAAATGCTCTGTAATATGTGCTGGAAAATCAGATTCTATGCCCTCAACTTGGACTCTAAAAATCCATGAGTGCACTTGACCTCTTTGTCTCTTTCTAGTACCTATAAAATAGGGAATTACACCATCTCTTCATATCACTGGAGTGCTATGAAGATTAAATAATTTTTGTGAAGCACTCTGATATTGCTATTTGGACCTCATAGAGAAACCCATGAGAAAATTAATCATCCTGTCTTCAGAATGACTATGCACTACATAAATTCTAAGGCTATGCATTTGACAATGAGAATAAAATTTACTGAACAGCTAATTTTCTAGCATCTTTGTTCTTCTTCTTTCTTCAGTCATTCTGCTTCTTTTTTTTCCCTACAACTCCCAAAGTTGTGTTTTTTTCCCCCTACACTTGCCAGAGATTCCTGATGATAACAGCCTTCCTCTAACCAGCCAAAATTTGTCCCTCTATTCCCTCCTTGATATGCTGTTGGATTCTCCTCTTCCCCTACTGCCTTCCTAAAGAACATTCCAAAGTAAATAACAAAAAACTTCTGAATATTTATTCATTGATGTCTTATGACTTCTGTGAAGAAGAAATAATAATTTTTAATGTGTGTATAACCTGGTACAATGAATTCTGATCCTGATCAGAGCAGTTTGATGATGCCATAAAATTAAAATAAAATACTATTACTGTCATGGCTGTCTCATAATTTAGTATAGGAATCTATCACTATATGCAGTTTGGTTTGAGTGTGATCTCATGCATTTCCTGGCATATGATAATTAAGAGAGACAAAAAGGAGTGAGAACTGAGAATATTGTTCACATTTTCTTGTTTTCCAGTAAATTTAATAAATTCTGTTTTTAACAAATGTCTAGAAAACCAATCTGTATATTCTCTTTTTAATTTACATAATTTGTTTTCTAATATATACCACACAAAATAGTTCAGGAACCATTTGCCTGTATTGTTCTTCTTTATAAATTCTCTACAACTACTTTCCTTGTCATTTTTATTGTGAAACAGTTCTTCAACCCAAAATGCATCCTGAAATATCAATCTGACACACTAGTTTTGGTTAATGGCTTCTCTTAGACAGAAAACATTAGATACGTCACACTAAAATGGATTTTTAAACTTGTAGGGTCAGAAATACAGATTATGTAACTCCCAGAATTTAGCAGAGTTGGCAAAGTACATGAACAGAGAATCAGGTTCATAAAAGCAGGTTTAGAATATCTTTGGTGAGTTGTTTTTATATTTCCAAAGGAAATAATTATTTTATAACACAGCTACAACTGTCTATCTTTCAACAACATGGATTTTAATGTTTCAGAAATCTTCAGAAAAAAATATTGATGGGAAGATAAGACAGGGAAGAAAGACCACCAGAAATTGAATTGATGATTTATGCACTTTTAACCTCAGGCAATTATATTTCCCCAATTTTAAAAGTGAAACTCTTTAATGAAAACATACTCTATTAGATTAGATGATTTGTAAAAAAAATGATATAAATTCCCACACAAATGTCAAGAGCAAAAAAGTTTTTTAACTGTGTCATAACTTGGTATAAGAAAATCTATATGTATAATTTAGGGAATAGGATTTGAATATGATAAGAATATTTAGAAGACCAACAAATCAGACCTGTTTAAAGTTTTAGGATGACATTGTTCTGGATTGACACTTGTTAACAATGGACATGGTGTTGTCAGTGGCTACTTCTTAAGCAGTAACAATCATTACCACTACATATGCAAAATACTGAGACCTTAACAATCTTAACCTAAACCTAAATGAGTGCAGTATCATGGAACTGATGTGATTTTAGTTGGCACTGAGTGCTATCCTTCATGTGACCAAGATTCGTCAGTCAAGGTTTTTCTGAGGGGAAAAGACAGGCAGGATGTACTCTCTTCTTTCCTCCCCATCTTTCCTTTCTCATTGCTCTGTCCAATTCCCTGAAAGAAATGAGATTATCACATCTGGTTTTGACAACTTATTTTTTGGGATCAGAACTCAGGCTGACATAGCTTATTCTGCAGAGTTCTTGTTCTAGTAGACACCATTTCTGCCTGTCCCCCATCCTTAGCTCTGCTCCGACATATTTTACTGCTTGTGCATGTTTTTCTTTTCCCTGCTTGTGCAACTGTACTAGAGACCTCTCTTTATTATGGCTATTGCTTTAATATTTAAGCTTAATTGTTTGACACAATGTTATTAGTAGTGTTACAGTGATGCAAAATCCTTGGACATTTTAACAGTCATACTAATTTATGTTTTCATTTCTTTGGATTCAAAGCGTGCAAATGTTAATAATGTCTTCCTTAATATCTTCCTGCTACAGGTCCAGTCAACCTCTGCTCTGTCTTGAGGAGTGGTAAATCTGTCTTTTGTCAAACCAGCTAGTTATTTTTTTCATGTTTTGCCCACTAACTTTATTCTTTCTTCACAATTTAATGGCCAAAATGTAATATATTTAGGAAAACACCATCACATGATTTCTAGACCTCACTAATAGCTGGATTCTTACCAGTTTTGTTTCTGGCCATAATATTGCCACTGAAAACAGGCAAGCCAGGGCCTACAGGAAACTCTTGGGCCAGAGCTCATTCCCTTACTGTGGTAATGAACTAGCTGTGTTCGTAAATCTACAGCACTGATCTTAAACAAAGTTAGGTTTCTGGAAGGCCCTGCAGGAAGATTGTTTCAATACCTCAGTCCTCTGAATGCCTCAAATATTCAGACTAAATATACCCATTGATGATGTACACAGCTACGTTCTTATGCAGTAATAACTTTGCACAGCTTTTCTAGCTTTGCGTCATTTATCCTGATTTCTCAGCTCTTTTTAACTCTCTCTGGTAGATGTTTCTTCTTTTGTGACCACATCCACATTGTAGATTGGGAAATCCATCCTGCAGTGGCTCTCAGGAGAGCCATGCAGCTGTCCTGCTGTACAGGGCCTGGTGTCAGCAGCTGTGCTTGGGAGGCTCTGGGCACAGCAGACCAGCCTCAGACCCGTCCTGCTGCTCCCAGGTCATTTCTGAACAGTGCCACAGGCAGCTCCCAGTCCTCATTAGAATGTCCCACCTAATGCATCTGAGAGGCAGAGCTGTGACAGGAAATTCCCATTAGAGCGGTTTCTGGTGGAAAATGCCTTCTTACCAAAATCAATTTTTTCCCCAGAAAAATTATATTATTTACTGTGAAGGTTACAAAAAACATTCAACTGTTCATTTCTCAATCTGTCTTGCACAGTAATCAGGAAGCATGTCTAAGGATGCCAAGAGGATTGTTCTGCCAATCCCTTCATTGCATTTGTTCAGATACAAATTTCTTTTTCCAGTAGGTAACTACTGAAATCTCTCTTAATCCTGACATGTCTAGAAGGACTTCTAACAATAAGTGACATTCTCCTGACTATACACATTCATTGAATTCAAACCCACAGTCCTTTTAAGCCAAGAGGTTTGGAATTGAATTCCTACTCTTCCTGCTCCACCCTGTCATGACTCAACCTCCCCTCCCTGGAGCAAAAATGTTAAAAATGAAATCATTATCAGTGATTTCAATGACGGTTATGTGAGTTTAGTTAAAATATGAATGTGCATCTAAAAATAAGTGCGCAGCATCATAATATGACAAGTGATTGAGTCTGCCAACTGAGTCAGAATTTTTATGGGAAAAAAAATCTTTTAGGATGGTTCTTCCTGCTTTCACACACATTAAAAATACTTTTAGGAAAAACCTGTTATTACATTATATTTCCTCCATTTTGACACATGACAGAATCTACACAGTATTTCTATTAATGAAAAAAGAAAAGGAAAAAAAAAAGGTAGGGATTCTTGCAAGCAGAATAAAAAGCTTAAATAGCTTAGTTAAGAGACAGTGATTTTTGAACAAATAAGTAAGGGCTTTTTGCAAATTTATTCAGTCAGTCACAGGAGCAGGTTCGAAGACTGGTGGATTTTTTTATGTCTATCTTAACCTGGTGAATAAATCCTTCAGTGATTGTACCTATCCAAATGGAGCATAAGTATTTCAAAAACTTTGAAAGTATGATTTATTCAATTCATGATTGCAATGGAGTTCCATTCCAATAGCAAGGAGAAGTTCTATTTGTTTGAATTGCAATCTTCAAAGCATTTTGCTATAAATTAGCTTAATTTCCAAACATAATTGTCCAAACAATATAACAAAAAATAGAATATTACCTTTTAAAAAATGTCAAACGTGCACTTCAATAACTGTAAAAAGTTATTGAAGTGCACATTTGACATTTTTTATTTCTTTACACAAAATGCATTTTTCAGAAATGACCATTTCTTAGTTGCAGTCTTAGTTTCAACAAATCCTCCCTTCCCAATATGAGTGGTTATATATTGAAATCCCTTGGTCTTCTTTATACTACAGTCGTATTTGGAAGATAACTACTGCTCCCTGCTTCTTGGGTCCGGGGTAACTGACAACTCATGTAAAACCATGTCTTATGCACTGTTTCAGAGTATTCCTGCTGCTATATGATGACCTTGGCAAGACTGTGCAAATTAATGTAAATTATCATCTGTGATTTGGTTCTTCCCTTGCAAAACTGGAGCAATTATAGTTCCTTGATGCCATATTTTTCTGTCCACCTAGGTAGGTGGTTTCTTGGGGCAACACCTGGCATTTCCTTTGTGTTCCTACTTCCTCATATCACAGCTAGCTCACTGTGACTGAGTAATACAAATTATGGCCATCATTTCAAGGAAATAAAAACAGAAAAATATATATAAATTATACCTTGATATCACAAATAAATCTTTATCAAAATAAACAGGCAGGAGTTCAACTTCACTGTCACTACTCTTTTTTTATTGAAAAAACATGTTAGGTATAGGGAAATGTTCTTCCTCCATGGAGATATCATTACTTTTCTTGGCCATAAACAGGCTGCCACAGCAAACACTGCACATTTGTCTAACATTCTAAAGGATAATTTTGTCTATGGTGAAATACATCATTTTGCTCAACAGCCTTGAGTGAAATGCATGCTTCAATTGATTGAAAATATTTTATTCTCTGGCTGTCTGAATAACATAAACCAAAAGCAGGGACATAAAGGACACTCTCCTCCATTTTAAGGGGTTTTTTTTATCTTTTATAATAGACAAAGAAGTCACACTTACATGGGCTAATTTCCAGTGCCCTAAAAAGCAGAATAATAACTGGAAAACACAATGTCAATGACATTTTTTTTTCATGTTCTCTGAGTTGCAGTATGAAATGAGGATTAATAAACATAGCAGATTTTCTGTAAGGAGTATTTTTTAGCTTTCTGTAATGTGTAGCATGGCAAGCTGTAACATCAAGATTTCTTCAAAATCACTTAAGAGCTTGTCATCAAATGAAGGATTAATTCCTTTACAGTAAACTTGCACACAATGCACAGGTTCCAATTCTCTAAAAAGCATAATGATCCTCAGGCTTTGAAAGATGCCAAGCCTGACATTTCAGGAGTCTGAAGAACTGTACTTAGCCATAAAACACAGAGATCACAGAGGGAACACAGAGCTCCAGCATGATTCTTTCCTTCTATTAAGTTACCTCTCCTCCACATGGCAAATACCACTTCCAAAGACTTGCCTTGGACATGGTCTTTTTATCCATGTCTGCAGAAAATTCTGGCAACTAATACCTGTCATGGAAAGTGTTCTGGAAAAAGATGTCTGATAAATATTATGAATTGCTAGGATTTCCTAGCAAATGTGCATTGGTTGTTTGGTTGTTTGGTTTTTAATTACCTTGATAAAGCTGTTGGAAAGATGAGTGATGAAAATACCTACTTGGACCACTACCAGTGGTCCACACGTCTCCAGTTAAATTTCATATTTTTCTCCTTGGTATATTGACGACTTCTTTTTAACAGCTGCTTTTTCCCACAGTCCTGTTCTGACATATTGTAAATTTAACTGTCCATTGCAATTTTGCTGTGGGTCTTCTTTTGCTCAATTTCCATTTCAGAGGAAATAAGTATGATGAATTGATAATAAATCTGCTGGTGTAAGCAACACAGGAAAAGGAGTAGGATAACTATTCCTATTCATACCAGAAGAGAACAAGCTGTTGCTTTTGCTTTTCATCTCCTTTTTCAGACATAGGCCCAACCTCAGTGATCACTCTCAACCACTTACTGAAGTGATATGCATGCTTTTACTAGTCTAAAATATGGCCATCAATTATCTAACCCTTTAGCTTTTATCTATTTTATTTTCTTTCTTTTTGTTCTCTTTTTTCTGCTCTTTGAATTCACTGAAATGACAAATTAATTAAACATAGAAACATGTTTATACTGCAAATGACCATCAGAAACCCCCCACCATTCCCTGTAGATTTTATGATATCCAGAGTTCCTTTGAAAATTCCAGTATGTAACAAATGTGGGCTGATGACAAACTGATCTTTTTTGTGCAAATGCATCGTGTCTTTAACACCTGTATGTAAGTGGCGTAAAATGCCTTTTGTAAATTGGAAAAAAAACCCCAACTTGAAACGGATTCCACCTCAAGCCTGGAACGTGACCATGAATACTTCAGATTCCACAGTCGTGTCTTGCCCTGTATGAGTGATAAATGTAATGACTTCTTTCAGCTTGTCTAGATTCAGCAGTATGATACTTGAAATATGTGTACAATCTTCACACGATCTTTCAGGTAACAATTTCCCCTCTAACTCATTTTAGCAAGTATTTCTGTCCCTTAAATATGAGTTTCTCCCTAGTCCTGAAGAACTGCTTGTGCTGAAGCTCCAACTGCCTCGTCACCATGCCAGACCACTGAGCCCTGTGTGTGGCTGATGAAGTATTTCAATCTGCTTTAAGATTAGCCTGTTTTTTCTATGACACAACACCTACTGTATGTCGACTGTAAAGGGCGATTAACTAATTTGCAATTTGTTTGTGGACAGACTCCCATTTATAAAATAAACAGGCAAATCACTTCAAACAGAGAGAACACTCACAGCTAAGTGGTATATTTCTTCAGCTGATACCAAATGACCTTTAAAGATGAAAGGATAATAGTCGACACAGAAAAAGAAAGAAAACAGCCCTGTGTGCTGTTTGCAAGGTTTAGAGGTCACTTGGCTACAGAGAGAAGGATACAATGGAGCCTGCAGAAAACACTGCAGAGGCAAACGTGGACTAGGGTGTACATTTTTTCTTCTGAGCCTGACCATTCACCACTGGCCATCTCCATTTAACAAGAGCCTCTGTTTTCTTGACTAAGGGTATGTTCTGTTTATTGTGTGGCAGAGTCTCCACTTATGTATTGGCTGCCAATCTGAACTCCTCTTTGGAGAGCAAATAATTGGTCAAACCCAAAAGCAAAATGGCATGCTTATCCCCATTCAGCCATCTGGTCACCACATGACAGGGCTGAGAGAAGATGGTGGGGTCTTATAAGACAAAGCCAGATATTATTCCAAATGAAATCCTGTGGCTAGATGTACCTCTGTCTTCAAGTACAATCAAGGTCTTTGTTCTGTCACAGATCCTGGGAGTCATCTTGCTACTCCCATTAAGAAAAGTCAAAGCAATTTCCCACACTCGTAGCAAGGCATCATCAGGCCATAAAGATTGTTCTGTCCTCTGAGCACACAACATTTAGACAGAAATAGAAAATTAAAAGCAAATTCCTTTTCATTGTACTGATATTCAGAAGATATACTTGTAAAAGCAGACACAGCATTTGCACCAACAGAACCTGAGCCTCAGCTACACAGAATATGCTATCAGAAAACCTTTTTGCCGTGCCTACTTTTGATTAAAACTTTTATACTGCTTGTCTTGAAAGAAATCAGTGTTTGTCAGTTTAAGGACTGGAGATACCAGTCACTTCCAACGTATTTCACCTCCTTGCACTTTCACTCTTGCCCATTCACACATCCATCCTCACACAGCCACCAAATTAATGACTCTTCTCCCACATTCAGGTTTGAGAAATAGTACTGATCACTGCTTAGATATGTTAAACCTTTTTAATGGTACTCTCTATATAGACAAATGCTAAATTGATCACCATTTTCAAGGCAGGAGTCAGCATTCCAAAGTCACCTTGAACACCACCATCAGAAATTAGTGTTTCTCATTGGATTATTCTGTCTGCATTTTAATAACAATAACAATAACAATAATTATAATTATCATAATAATAATAACAACAATAATTTATTATTGAAAGAAGTGAGTTATATATAGTTTAGTCTTAACATTAGTTTCTATGTGGGACCAATGTGTTTCCACCTTTATCTTACCATTCATCTGAAATATTACTTTTTTTACTGTAACTTCCTTTTTAGCTTTTATTGCACTACTTCTGAAAATATTACAGATTAATTATATTTCTCCCCTCAGAAGATTGTCTCTAGGTTTGGTTTTTGTTTTGCTATGAAGCTAAAGGTTTTATGTAGAGAAGCAATATTTGAATGGTATGAAGACTAGGTTGCATATTTAGCAGGAGGTTAGAAAAGCTCTGTTTTTTTAGCTTTGTGAAACAAAGGCTGAGAAGGAAGTCTATGAGTACATCAGCAGGATAAACATCAGGAGAGAAGAGAACCATTTAAGTGAAACGCTGGTGTTGTCACAGGAACAAATGGATGTGAACAGCTGGAAATAGACTTTGCAGGAAATTAAAAGAAATGTCCCAACTCTTAGAGCAGCCAGGTTCTAGAACATAGCCTTCCAATAAGAAAACCTAGGACACAAAACTGCCCAAAATAGTTTTGAATATAGAGGTTGTTAGTAAATGAGTTTTCTGAAAGGTGAGAAAATATATCAAAGAATTTCAAAGATTTTCTCCAGCCTTAGGGTCTTGGGAGTTTTATAATGGTTTTATTTATTTATTTTTATTTTCCATAGCTGAAAAACTTGAATGGAATTTCAAAAACAAGCTAAAGGAACTAGATGTTGAAAACAAGTTAATTAGGTCTCTAATTTCTGCCTGGTCTCCTTTGAAAATCCCAGTGCCGAAATGGATATCTTTAGATACGAGTAAGGATTACATTACCTTGCTCTTGAAATATTCAGTGCTCCTCTGGGAAACTGAAGCTCTCAAATGATTCAGGGAGATACAGGCATAGTGACTAAAACGTGAGTAAAGTGTTTTTAAGCAATGGTTCCTCCCCATGATCAGCTCTCAAATGCCCAGAAATATAAATATTTACCTGTGTGAACCCACACTCCATGGGTCCAGGTATTTGCAGACCAAGGCCCCGTTCTATGAAACACAACTGTATGACCTTGGCTTGGTTTTACTGTAAAAGTTACTGCTTAGCTGTGGTAGAGTTCTTACAGTGAAGATATGCATGAAGAAAAGAAAAAATAAAAAGACGGAGGAGAAATTTTTGATGGGATTCTAGTTATTAGCTCAGGGAATAAAGAGAAAAATATCAATGTGAAACAACATAAAATATTAAGAAAAGAAAGCAGATGACTGAAAGCTAGAACTCAGCAAGAACCTTGTTTAAAAGCTGGCATTCCTCCCCCTGCCCAAAAGGTGTCTGGGCAGCACAGATTCATCAAGTATCTGCATGCTAATGATTGCTCTAGTAACACATTAGTCTCAGGTATAAGCTGACATACCTATCTAATAAGCATATTAAAGTACAAATAACCGTTGTACACTCGTAATGCCTGCATGAGTTGCTAAAAAACTCACATTTTACCAAAAAGTTGTTGAAATGTGATTTGGCAGAGGGATGGTTACCTGACATGAACAGGAATTCAGAATAATATTTTAAGATTCAAAGGTTCAAGACAACAATTGGCAAACTCAGTTTGATCTTTTTAGGCATATTAGCTTTTTCAAATGCTTTTTTAAATTCTCCAGGCCATCTTGACCAAAATTCTCACCTCCTCGCAGGAGCTAGCAAGGCATATGTGCCCACTGCTCACCTTGACTGAGATAGAAGTATTTTTTGTATTGTGACAGAAGAGAGGATTTAAAGGATTTCTCCTTCCACCACAGGCCGTATTATGGCCTTCCACCATATCTATACATGTCAAAACTGTTTCCTGTCAGATCGAATCAGCTCCTTGCTCGTTAATATCATCTATATTGAGGAGACAGACGAGCACATTTTGATCTAACTGGTGTTAGAGCTGCACTGCAAACTTTGTCTTTTTAATGGTAATGCTGTAAGGAAGCATCTGTAATAAGCAACAAGATGGCATAACACAGAGCAAATTGCTTGGAGACAGTAACTCACACAGTTGCTAAGAGAAGCAGCTAATAAATATGGTTTGAATAGAAATGCTAATGAAATAGACTGGATGCTTGTTATGTCGTTTAACACTACTGCATATACAGCAGTTAATCTTTTTCAGGATTCTCTTCATAGTCACAGAGGTCTATGCCTGTTTTTACTGCTTTTACTGCAAATCAGATAAACACTGTCACATGGCAGGAAGCAGTGAACAAATGTAGTGATGTAAGGTTACATTCAGCTGGACACCATCTCTCTGAATGTTTAATTGAAGGTGTATGCAAAAAGCTACTGAAACTCAGCACTTCTGTCAAACAGCAGGAAAAATCAATAAGAACACCACTGTCTTGGTCTGTTGTACTTTTTGTGAAAAACACAAAGACAAATCAAGGGTATCTTTTTAAACCTGCCAGGAAGTTGCTGCAAGATTAAAGTATTTTATTTTTTCCCCACTGAATTTTAGCTTCTATTAATACAATGGCATCTGCAGTAAGAATGGAATCTAATATGCAACTCTTCCCATGCATTTCATCATCCTTGAGGTTTTAAATGTATTCTTGTTCAACCTTTAGTTAAAGATCACTGCTACTATTAAATCAATTTTTGTTGTTCTCCTGAGTAAATGTTCAAGAAAGATTTAAGTACAGTTATGTCAGAAAAGGGGCATTTTGGCACAAGGTATTTACATGTATGTGACATGTATCATGTTCAGTTAGCATAGTCCACTGAGACATCCTGATGAAGGCATATTGATTACTATAGACAATTGACCACATGCAAACCCAGCTCCTTTACAGTTCATGTCCATCCGTGTGGGGCTTCTTCACTGGGCTGCTATTGGGGAAACATCTTTTGTCTTGAGTCACTGAACCAAAACCAATTTACACTTCAGAACACGTAGAGGAGTATCTAAATTACCTAGCCACTATGCCAAACCTATTTTCAGCAAGCACTCAAAGAGACTGAGTGTTTCAAGCCAAGGAGCTCAAACCACATTGGGGAGTAGCAAATATAGCTAGTTTCTAATCCTGAGAGTAAATGTCAACAGCTTCAGTACTGGCTTTATCAGAGAATGAAGAAACAGTATTCGTGATTTTCCCCCCCAAATAAAAGCGCCCAGTCCAATTTGTTGTGAGATTTGTAAGATCAAATGAATGTTCTCTGAGAACTCTTGAAAATATTCAAAATGCAAGAAGCTTTCTGAGTGCCTTATGAACTCATTCTGAGGCCAATGCATTTACCAGAAAGACATAATGGATTTGTTCTTTAATCCTCTCTTTGAAAACTACATTCATAGAATATATGGAAACACTATGATGTCTCTTTGCTGACTAGAAGTATAGGAATAAGCAAGCTTACAATATGGGTTCCTGTTCAGTAGTTTTTAATGTTATTCAGAAATAAATAAAGGTCCAATTGAGAATGATTCACTAATTCACAGATGTAACGAATGCCTGAATAGTGCAATGAACTCTAATGAATGCGGTTTCCAAAGACATATCTTAGTAAGATTTGCTAAACATCAAATAAATAACATTGAGAACAGTATGTTGGTATAAATACCAGAAGATTTTGCCTCCATAATCTGCAGTTGCTTTTGAAATACATATTTCTACTTCTGAACACATTCAGACATACACTGTAGCTCCTGGAAGCTGCAGAGCACAAAAGTTCTATGAAGAATATTGTATGAATGCTTCTGAATTAGAAGCAAACAATAGACACGGAAAAAAGAAGCTTCTGCAGTGTCATGGTTTGATTCAAGAAGTAGAAATGGGATGTAAATCGTTCTTAGTGCACTTGAAGCAGACTATACCTGCAGTATTGCCGGTCTGTTGCCAGTGTCAACTGGCTGCTAATGACTTTTCTAGAAGCCTTCACACAGGTGGCCTGTCAGAGACTGAAATAGTTCATGCCTCAAACATTGATATAAATTTTTGCTCATTATAACAAAAACTGTATGAAGAAGCTACAACCAAAGAAGTCTCTCTGAAGATACCTGACTGGTACTTTGGACTGAAAGTCAAACTGCTGAGATTAGATAAAGGGAAAACCCATTTTTTAACCACCTGCAACAAACAAGTGAACATGGAAAAGAATGTGAGCCAGGGCCAGCAGCCATGCTAAGAATCATCACTGCCTTACTTTGGGGGTGGGGGGGGGGTGTGTGTGTGCATAGCCCACAGACCCATTTGCTGGAAGCTGGTTTGCACAGATTTCCTCCCAAATGAGGAGGGAGGAGGAAGTTTGAGTGTGTTGTGTTATAACCTCTGCTCAGGGGAAGTGAGCCCATCCTTCTTTACACAAACTGGCTATGGAACCCTCAGCCCTGGGAAGGCCACATACATAGGACATTCAGGTGAGGGGCAGCTGCAGGGGTGCCTTAGTCCATCAAAGGCCCCCCGAAGTGTCCCCCAGAGTCATTCCTGAGGCCTTGTGCCACAGGACTGCATGGGATCCCACAAACCCAGAGACAATGGCAAACTCCCCTCACCAGGGAGGTGCCTGGGGTTTCCTACCTGGCCTGACTGTATATTAACCCATCAAATTCTATGCTTTTTGGGGTCCTTCACAATCAAGAAGACCAGGAGAGGAGGATCGATGGAAGACCATCGGGATCCATGGAGTGGTGATACTTTCTACCTAGTTTGTCTCTACCTCATTCCCTCCCCCACCCCATTCCCCAAGCGCCTCTTTCCCTTTTTCTTTCTCTCCCCTTTTCTTTCACTCATATTTGCTATTAAATAAAAACCTTACTATTTTCACTGGCATATGGTTTTGTTTGGACCTTAATTTGGGCTGAGGAATTCCTCAATAATTTTAATAACTGGACCCTAACATGGCCACAGGGCCGAATTAAAAAAGTAATGAGAGGCATACAGTGACTTCTCTGTATCAAATTCTCAATCTCCTTGTCAGATTTTTGACATTTCTGCGTTATATGAAGTTCATGTAAGTTCATAGAATTTGTCTAATAAGATTAGATAACTTTTCTAAGCTGGTAAACTCAGTAATGAGAAAATAGTCTTAATTGCAAGAGAAAGAGATGGAAATCTCCAAGGAGTGATATATCCTCTCCTAAAATGATAATTCTTAGGTGGAATAAATTGCTGTCTGGAGATATCCACTTCTCTCTATCACTCAGGCTCAGCTAAGGTAATGATTGTGGGAAATCTCTTCCATAGCTATGTTTAATTATGTGCATAAGACTTCTAAGGTGAAGACAGCAGATCATAGCATTGCAGTGATGCCATTACTACATATCACTGTAGATTTATAAACCCTGTTTTGCTTTCATTTTTTGGAGAAGGCTGAAGATGACTAGCAGATAAGGTTGAAATCCTGGCTCACTAGTAAATAATCAAGTAATTAATAACTTTAATGACCTTTATGAATATTCAGTAAAATTGCTATGGTTTTTGATTCAAGGTAAGAAGCAAACAACCTAGATTAAGGTTTATCCTTGCTGGCAAAAAAGCAAGAGGAAACATTAAAAAAAACCCCACAGAATTTTGTTATTGTTTTTAATTATGGAAACTTGTACGTTTGCCTAAAGATGAAAAGAATTGAAAAAAATTTTATTAGCCAAATCGATTTTTTTCTTGATTTAAGAAGAACATTGCATTTTTCACTAAGAAGGACCTTTTTTTAAAAACACCTATGTTAGCAGAATATTTGCTTACTACTTCATAGTGATCAGATAGGAGGATCTCAGAGTTGCTGAGTTTGAAAGAGCCCATCAGTTATTTTTACACACTGATAAAAACCCTCTGAAACTTTTCTTCTCCAGGATGAGCAATCACAATTCTCTCAGCCTGTCTTTGTATGAGAGATGCTCCAAGTCCTTGATAGTGTTTTTGGGCCTTCAGTGGACTTGCTTTAACATGTCCAACTTACTCTGATACTGGGAAGCCTAGGCTCAGAACTCTGGGTGTGTCTTACATGGACTGAGCAGAGGAGAAGGATCACCTTTCTTCTCATTATTTATCCTGACAATGAAAATTATCTATATCTATATCTATATCTATATCTATATCTATATCTATCATCTATATCTATATCTATATCTATATATCTATATATATATCTCCATCTATGTATGTATATATATATATATATGAATTAAAATACATATATAAGTTTTGCAGGAAATTACTGTTTTCAACAGTATTTTGGATAGTGTGAGAAAATGAGTGCTCTGGAGCTTTCAGATGTACTATCTGGAGAGTAAAAAAATGTTCATAGCTAATCTGAAATAGAAAATTTGTTTACCAGAAAAAATTCTAAATAGACAGAGAAAATTTTTAAAAAAGTATTGTTTTACCTTGACAGCATATTCTGAATAATTTGTTTCATATTCTTATTTAATGCATGAAATTTATTCTGTAAATTGTTATAGGATAGAAAAGGTCTTTTCCTGAGAGTAAATATAAAATATATATTTACCATATATATAAAAGATACTTAGTGAACATTCTCTGCCAGCTTTGATTATATAACAGAAACCAGCTGGCTATTGAGAAACCATTCATTGTGTTTACAAGCCATCAGACCAAATGCTAGTACCAGTAGGAGCCACATCCAGGGCACCTCCCCTACTATTGCAAAGCCACAAAAGTTCATGATTTTTCTGTAGCTAAAGGTAATGAAGTATACTTATTTTGAACTTAACTTTCTGCCCACCTTCATTTATGATCAAGTTGTTTGCTGGCAATTGTTCATTGACATAATACTGAAGGCTTAAATGTTAAAAGGTTATGATGGAAAAAAACCCCAAGGAATAATGTTTCTTTGCTGCTATGGCAAGGCATACAAATGTTGCAAAGTTCTGGCACTATCATATAGTAAAGGGAGAAGATTTTGTCTTTTAACATATCCACTGTATTGCCTTGCATTTGATAGCAATTGAACTGATTTACTCTTTTACAGATTGTTCATTAGGTCTGAAGTCAACCCATTGAAAATGTTGTCAGCAACATGATTTACTCAAACAACTTGCATTGATGCTGGTGTTCTCTCAAGTGGTCTGTATTCAAGAAAATCATCATATATTCACAAAAATTTCACAATGATTTTCCCCTTTACTCATTCCTTTGTACTTCATCAAAACTGATACCATGACATATTTTTGGGTGGTCAGGTCTTTCATAGCAAACATGTCCTATTTTTTACCCTCCTAGAGTGTTTACAGCAATGACTGAAAAAACCCTTACATTTTAGAGGATACTTTTTTCAACTTTCCTTTGACTATTTGGACTTTGTCTGGTAAAAGCTTGCTTATAAACATTTCTGGCATAAATTGAAGTCAGTGAGGGACTTTTTCTTACCAGAGTAGATATGGGACAGTCACAGATGAAACACAAGTGACCACAGTTGGGAAGGGTATGAGGTTTTGTACAAGTAATCTTGCATTGAAAATTGAAGACTTTCTGAAGGTCTGTTGGTAGCCCTAAGAGTAAAATTATTTTTCTTCTTATTATACCTCTAACTGCCAGGTAATTTTTTAAATAAGAAGACTTAATAGATGTCAGGGCTGATTTAAAATTCATTCTAAGATTTATAAATCTCAGTTATAAGGGGAAGGATGGTCACAAAAGTCAAAATGACAGACATCCCCACCACCATTCAGGGAAGAAACAAAACCTGACAGAGAGCAAATGTTAACTTCCTTTTAAACCCACTACCACAGAAAAGTTACAGGTGTTAATAGAATACATATATCTCATGTTTCGTTTGCCTGTGCTGTTGAAATTACAGTTTAAGTTTGGGTTGGTTTTATTTTTTGTAGTTTGAGTAACATTGTAAACACATGGATTTTGCTCATTGTATTAGCTTTGGACTCTAAATATCACAACCAATCTTTTTTTTTTTTTTTTTTTTTCTCCAGTGCATTATTATCATGGAAGTCTTAAGAACAGGAAAATAAAATAGGAATTAGAGGAATGCTGCTTTTTTTTTTTTTTTTTTTTTTTTTTTTTTTTTTTTTTTTTTTCTTTCCATATAATGAGCATTATATTTGGGGTAGGAAAAACATCTCCTGTAATTTATTTCAACATGATTAATTGAGTACAGCAATCACTTAAACAGCACTCAAGGAGATTTTAAAATATTCACTCCCTTAAGAAAAGGAGAATTTTGTTCATATAACTTGCTCTCCAAATAAGTGAGACTTCTGCTGAAGTGTGTGCTATTGCCAGGAAAGATACAAACAAATGAAAAGGAAACAAAAGATGAAGCCATCACCTGTGACCTTTGAAACAAAACTCTTAAGAGAAAAATGATCTTTGTACCTCTGGTCACAGGATTCTGATTTAAATTAAGGCAAAGATATTGTGCAAGGTGCAGATTTTTTTCCTTTTCAATTTGTCTGTGCATAACATGCAAATGCATTTCCTGTGTTGGAATAGGTGTTCCCAAACATATTTTGATTTTATGAGTATTTGAGGAAGGAATGGAGAGGGGTCTTTAGGGGGTGGTAAGGCAGAGACTTGCTGGCCAAAACCTGTCCCATCATCTCTGCACACCAACCCCCCACCCAGGATGCAGAACAGGCTGGGGAGCAGCTAAGAAACACCTAAATCTTACATACCATAAATAAAGAACCATCTTTATTTGGAGAGCACTTGAATTGAACTACCTTAAGGAATACCTTACACAAAGATTTGAATATTGTTTCTCCTCTTGTGTACTTAGTTGATATCTAAGGGGATTTTATAGTTGTTGCCTTTTATCAAATAGATAATAGCATATTTAAAATAGAATATAAATTAACAGCAATTGTTAAATAATATAGACAAAGGAATGACAAAATGAAAGGAAAAAATATAGAACACTTTGTTCTTACATGGTTTAATACATTCAAAATAATTTTGATTGATACTGAGTTAAAAGATGCCTCTGTATAGAATATACGGCTAAAAAAATTACAGTAACTTATTTTTAATAACTGATATTCACTTCAGTTGTAGCGAATGGTTCATCTAATTCAGGATTTTTCATTTATCTCCAGGGCCCAAGGTTACGTCTTTTCAAAGGTATTGTGTTGCTAAACATCCAACTTTCTCTTCCCTTTTTCCATGAGTTCTGTCTTTGGCTATGATCATTTCACCATCATTATCAGACAACAGTCATTGGGACAGCTAGCCTTCCATATGAAATTTTGGGAGACCAATAGGGAGAAAAAAAGTGTCTGGGAGCAGATGAACAAGAGACAGAGGAGAAAGATGAACTGGCAAGACATTCTGAGGAGATATAAATCTTGTAGGAACTCAACTCCCAGGGGATGTAAGATGGGACATTTTTACTCCTTTATTTAGATTTCTGACAGGAACAGAGACAATCATACATGCTCTAAAAAATGGACAAAGATTGAAGTATCCAAGTTGTTGGAATAGGGCTGACAAAGACAAGCAAGATTGTTTTCACATTTACTAACTAGAGCCTTGTGAGCCAGTGATCATTCCTCACTAGCAGAATGTCTTGCTCATCTGGTAAGTCTGAAAAGCAGCAAGATGACTGGAACAGAGCTTTCTAGTTTACACAGCAAACCTTTGTCAACAAAAATCCCGAATCAGGCTGCCTAACCATCATGAACTGGGCCCTATTCCAGTTTATTAGGCCTGAGCGAGGCTCTGCAGTCCTACTAAAATCTGAATGAGACTCAGACCCTGAAAAAGTGGCTTTCATGACAAGGTCATGTAAAGCAGAAAGACTTTTCAGCAGTCCTCTCACCTAGGCTTTCCACTTCCACGTGATACCAACCAGCTCACTGCTTATACAAAGAACTTCTAAGTCATCAAGTCCCAAATTTATCTGGAAATTCTCTTGAAACGATTTATACTTACAGCTGTAAAAAACAACAACAACAAACCCCAACAAAACAAAAACCAAACAACACCCCTGTACGCCCCCCGCCCTCCCATCCCCATATCAAGTTTTTCAGGCTGTAATTTTACCAAGAACCCAATAAAAATAACACTGACTGTGCCACTAAACAAACCACCTCTGAACTGGTGCAGAGATCTTTGACCAGTACCAGATGTTGTAGCAATGCTCGATTCATTCCTCTTTCTTTACAATGTTTAACTTTTTAATTGATAATTCTCTGAAAGGACCATGTTTTTTTCCACTTTCAGTTAAAAGGAGGATTGTTAATGCTAATTTCTTTGAAAAAGGAGGGAAAAATATTTAAACTACAATTAGAAGCTTAGGGTTTAACATTCTGGTTAAGACACTTGCCTGACATTTATCATAAGGCATTTTATATCACATGAGCTGTATACAGGAGGCACAGAAGTTTAAACATCCCATGGGAATGGAATCACAGCAATTTTCAAGAGTTATCTATCAATGATATCTCTACTAACTATGTAAATATATTCTTGAATATTATTTTTATTCACACAGTCTCACATCTAACTATGTTCTTTTCCTTATTTGGTTATCTTTATTTTATATGAAATATTAATCATTATTTTAAAGTGCATTTTTCATGAATGGATTTCACACAGTTTTTACCCAATAGATCCTAATTTGACATGGAGAAAAGTAATTTGAAAAGAACATAACCCACAGGATATTTTTCTGTTTTATTATAAAGACTAATATATTGCCATTAGAGTTGAATAAAATATAGCCTTTCCCTTCTATGGATGTTTTCAGGTTAAGAAAAAATCTACCCCAAACTTAATAAAACCCAAACTTTTGCCCTAATTAGCAAAAAACCTTGTCCATTGCTCCAAAGCACAATGGTCTCTGAGAGTTAGATTCACTAAGGATCCTGCTATAATAACTACTTACACACACAAAAATTTCAAATGAAAAATATTCATAGTGGTTTGCATCTCAATAGAGGAAACAGGACCAAGTATTCAGGATTACAGTGCAGATTTCCAGACAGAACTAGATACTTGAATTTTGCCTTTCCTTAACCTAAACAAGCACATAGACCCACAGACATTTATCAAATCTGTGCTGAGTTTCTTCTTCAGTTTAGTGAGAAATTTAATTAATTCTGAAGTTGGTTTATGTCCTTAAAGTTTTCAGTTTAAGTAGAATTTTGGAAAAAAAGTTAAAATACATTGGAGACACTTCAGCTTTAAGCTTTCATTTTCTATGTGACAATTTGCAAATGTTCATGTATCAAATATGTCAAGAAGTAGTTAAAATACCTAAGCTTAAATATTTCTGAATCTGACTTTCTGCAAAGAGGAAATATCCACAGATTTCCTCCAAGATGTTTCAAATTAGTGTTCCAAATATAACCAGCTGAAGAGGGGTAGTTTGCATAAACTCATCCAAACAATTTATTGAACCAGAAATCTGGGCTTTTAAATCTTGCTTTTTATTTCCTAGAAGGAAAGTCTATTTTAGGATTAAAGAGGAAAAAAGGAAACAAAGTTTACGTTGAACACATATACACATTCAAATAAATTATTTACAAACAATCTGGATACAGTAAAGGACTCCAAGATTTCTAGCAGACTTAATTAATAAGACTATTGCAAAAATGAGTCAATTTACCCCCTCAAGCATAGCATAATGATCCCAAGTAACTTAATCAGAGCCATAAAAAAGCTTATGGAGAAGATCAGACAATTTTAATGATCTTCTTCATTACCTCTGAACAGTTAATACAAATAAGACAGATATCTGTATATATCAAATGATGCCACCAGTATCCAAATGAACTCTCTTCTGGTGACTGAGACCCTGGAATAGTTCTTCTCATTCCTCTAAAAAATTGAATCTTAAAAGATAAATTCATTTATGATTTCAATTCTAGACCAAGCTCAATTAGCTCAAAAATATAAAGTTGGGGAAAAAAAACCAGTTTCAAGTCTTCCACAACAAATTAACTCCATATAGCATCTAGAATCATGGTCATAACTTTTTATGCTACTTACAAGTATACACTCAATTATTTTTTAATGTTGTTTACACTTTAAAGAGAATATAGCTGAGACCAATAGAATGGATCAAACCATTTTGTTTCTTTCTTGTGTACTCTTTAGGAAATTGAGCTGAATTATAGAACAAAGTAACTAATGATTAAACAGCTCCATTTCAGGTGACTAACTTGAAACATTTTTTATAGCCATGATTTTTGAAGCCATGATTTTCAAAGTCAGAAAAACAACATTTTTATCAAGGACATTTATCTTTAAATAAAATATGATGATGACCCAAATATTGAGATACTGAATGATTCCTTATCATAGGTTTTTATTTTCCTGTTTCTTAGAAGACAATTTGTTTGTAACTATATCTAAAGCAACAATGTTGAAAAGGTGACCTGAAATCAAGATCTGGAGTGGCAGAGATTTTCAGACGTAACTGAGGATCCATACATGTCAAATAAACTCATTAAGTAATTGAGCTTAGTGAAGCACAGGTGATAAATAACCAATATGACTGCATACTTAGAGATCAATTCATGCAGTGGAGTGCTGCTGCTTGAAACAAAATAGAAGAAGCATGGGAAAGAGAGCAGTCCAGGTAACAGTATAATAAAGGCCATATAGGATGTTTATAATAGAGCTGTGAAGTAAATCACCTAACTTTGGTCTTTGGGAGAGCAGGTGTCTTTCCATGCTCCCAGGCCCAGAATAGGTACCAGTGTGGTAATGCCAGGGTGCTTGATCCATTGCTTCATTGATTTTCTTTCTAGCCAGGGAAACCACCACCACCACTAAAGAATGTTCTAAAGGAGGTTTGACTCCTGTGGTATTGTAAGAATAGAGAGATTTAGTGTCCTGATTAGATTGCAATAATCATACTGGAGGCTGCTTATATATACCCTTAAAGCACTGATCACATTATTCACTTACCCCTCCTCCTGTTTCTTGACCTAAGTCTTAGTGGTCTTTTCTTCACCCCAGCCTTCTCCTAAATAAACAAAACTTTTTTTTTTCTTCCAACTGATCCCACTTTTGCTGCATCTATTGTTTCTGAGGTTTCTAAGTGATCTCAGCCTTATGTGGTGTTGTCACCCTCACAAGACTCTTTTCCCAAAAGCCAACTCTTCAGGTACGTTTTAAGTTTCTCCATTTGTCATTTGTTATGCTTCCTCTTCTGATTTCACAAGTCACATGCACATCCTGCTCAGTTAGCTTTACTGTGAGCCAGGACTTTGTCAGAGATTCAGTCATTCACTGGCAGCTGAAATATCAGCTCAGTTTCCCTCTTCCATTTATTTGTACTCACGATGATGGACAGAAAAGGAGAGACCTCCATTCAATTCTGAGTCCAGCCTGATATCTGACAGCTGATTACACCCCCTTTAACTTCGCAGAGATATAGTGAGCACAGAAACTTACCTTTTCAATTTTGTGTTTCCTTTTCAGAGTTCAACTTCCAAGGCAAAAATCTGCCTTTAGAATTAGCCTTTTGCCTGTCATTGCTATTAAATAACAAGACCCAGGCGAAAATATCTAAGAGTGAATAAAACTTAAGGTGAACCACCTAAACCAATCGTTTGTCAGGACTTGGCAATACAGAAATTTTTAATTACCTCACAGGGTTGCTTATAATAGAATAGGATTTGGAAGGGAAGAAAAAGGTATTAAATAGCCGGAACATATTCCAAAGTCTTTAATATAAAGGAGGAAAAATAAAGCAATATAAAATAATGGAAGGAGGTGCCTATTTTACTAAGAGGCTGATAGGGAAAATGTAAAAGAAGTATCAGAGAGAAAAAAAGGAGCTAAATAGCATTAGATGGATAGTAGTGTTGAGATTGCTTGTTTACCAGCAGGATGTCTGGACTTGCCAACCCAGAGAGGCCCTTTTATGTTCCTAAATTGCATAAGCAGAAAGTGGTAAGAAACAAATCAAAAATGTGTGATAAAAAGATTTCAGCAGCACTTTGTCCTCAACTGTACTAGAAGAACTATTTCTTGAGGATATTCTCATAGGACAGCAACTATGAACTGACCTTGAATTTCTCCAACAGGATGAAGAGAGGAAGAAAGAAAGGAAAAATCTCCAGAGGAAAATAGTAAAAAAATTTTACAGATATTTTCGACTGGAGAGAAAATTTGATATTTTTCAAAATGATACTTCCTTGTGTCTGCCAGATAATCCCTAGATTTCCCTGGTTTTGCAGGCCTGCAAACTAAGAAAGAGAGGAGAAAAATTATATACATCTTTACATTTTGTCTGATCACTTCCTCTGGAAGACAAATATGCAAAAGATTAAAAGTTAATGACATTTGCTGGTATGCTGGATGGAACTGAGCAACTTGCATGATGATATGCTATTTGCATGTGCAAAGCAGGGAGATAATTTTGCCATTAATAATGCACTTCCATATGCAATAACAGACTTAAAGGGCTGTGTAGATGCAGGACATAGCAATCATAGGGCTGAAGCTTTTGTATATGACAAAATCTGTTACTCACTGGAAAAACATTACAAACAAATTCAATATGCAGTAGGTTAAACATCATAGTGCAAATCTTCAATACTCTTAGGCATTACAACAGCACCAAGGTATTATGGTGATTTGCATTCTGTGTGTCCAAAACAGATTAAATACTCTGTTCAATGTGTCAAGTCAGTTTGCAATGCAAAACAGATGTATATTTGCTTTGGCTTCTGCAACCAATATTTAAAATAGAAACTAGGAAGCTGATGCAGAGAAATACCATTTTAACATTCAATTTCATTTTACTGCTTTGTCCCTACTTAAGCCTTCATTTCAACAGTAATAAATGCACACAGTTGTTGGTTTTTAGTATCTTTTTTCTTTAGCATAAAATTGAAAGGTGCTCCTGTTGGAGCAGAACAAATATAAATTAAAAAATTAGGAAACAAAGAATTCTTTTGCATCTCACATCTTTAAATCCATACCACTCTATCAGAAGCCTCATTTAATTTAATACAAAGTGTTCTATAGAATTTAGAAATTTCACTCTTAGAAATCACAAAAATCTTGAAAAAAGCAGTTATTGTACTGTACATAATGACTATATGCTAGATCACAGTTTCGTGTCAGGATTTGTAAAACAAATTAACATGAACAAGTGTTTCAGATTAATTCTCAAATCACTTAAAATCGACCACTACTGTGTCTTGGTGTTTCAAATCCAATTTTACCATATGCAAAAGTTGCTGAGTCAAAAAATGGGCAAATTTAAAAAAACAACCTAACTCCACGAAACTTCTCATCTTCAAGGCACATTTCTGATCCTATGTGTTCTCCAGCTTGATTTTGATGCCAGTCTTGTTTCTATTAAATTCAACAATATAAAATATTTTTCTTAATTTCAATGGATTTTAGTGTTTTAACACATAATGTTTATAAATGTTGTCCAGAACTTTTCTGTGAAAGACAAGAAATTACAGTTGTTGCAGTTCCTTCCAATGATAAGAATCCCAGGAAGTTATTTCCTTGAGGGTTTTCCCCCTATTTGTACTGAAGCCAGTATCTGCAAGGTCACTTCTGACTACAGTTAAACAAGAATGTAAAGATATTAAACCCACAAATTTTGGTTAAGAACATATATTTACGGATGCTCTGAAGTCTCTGAGAATTTTTTTCAAATATTTAATGTTAAACATTTAGAGATCAAATTTGTTTGGTTTTAATTCAGTCAGTTCTTTCCAAGAAGGATTCTGGCAGAAAATCAGTATCTTCCTTATCATTCAAGAAAACTTGTTCTTTACTCCTGATCAACATTAAAAAATTCCTGATGTTCCTTCCTCCCACCAAAACAAACTGGATGTAAATTAGAAGAAAAAAAAAATACACTAGTCCATCTAGATAGAACATAGAAAGATTTTACTAAACTAGCAAACATTCCACGATCAGGTTGTTGGAGTGCAAGAAGCTGAAAACTTGCAAATGGAAAATAGTCATTCTAGAGTTTTTTTTTTGTTATGTAACTACCATATAGTTGTATAACTCTGTATGTGGGGGCATCATCTTGTGTGTTGAATACTATTTCATGTATGTTCTAGTGATGGCTTTTCCTGCCTCTAGACAGCACAGTTTAGAATTTCTAAAAAAAAAGATACACTTTTCCAATTCTATTTCTCACTATTCAGCCTGAGATCTCAAAGTTACGTGTTTCGTTGTGATTTATTAATGGTCACAAATGATCATTTATATGTTATTATGGTTATTTAATGTCAAATTTTATCCTCTGCTGTTGTGTTGATTGAAAGATGCAAACATGAGAAGATTTTTCTCATGTGTTCTCAGGAATGTCAACATGAACTTTAATATCCACTCTACCCATGTGTCTTGAGCAGCATTTTCTGTATCTTATACCTGTAGCGGTCACATAGAATAGTCTCTGTAAGGGAATTTCTCCACAGGATTTTTTAGTTATCAGAAGGAGCAAGATCTTCTTCAGGTGAAAGTTTGTCTATTTGGGTTTTTTTGTTTTATTTTATTTTGGGGATTTTAGTTAGTTAGTTTATTTGTTTTCCTTTATTGTTTGTTTGTTTGGTTTTTAGAATTTTTTTTTAAAATTTTATTTTATCCTGGACTGTAAAAGGCAGTTTAAAAACTGCTTTCTACTGCTGTACGTCCTTCTTCAATACAGACTTACAATGTAAAGTAACACAGTTCAGGCATCTCTTGGCTACTTTAGGAAAGATGGTCTTCATAAGTGAACTCCAACAGCTATCAGTAAGCTCTAAAAAAGCTACAGGGCAATGAGAACTGCAGGTTTCTAGGTCTGTCCCTAAGCCTCAGAAGTGAACTTAAAGCAGCATTGAATTCAAAGCAAGCAATGCAAATCAACAGGCCTGAGCTGCTATGGTACCTGCAGGCAATATTGGCATCATATGATAACAACCAAGCAGGGAAAAACAGACTGCACAGCACAGAAGAAAGTCCTTAATAGACAAGGAAAAGGAATAGAGGAATGCAAAAGATTAACAAAGTTTATGACATTTCTCAGCATGCTGAATAAAACTCAGCGACGGACATGAAATGGAAATATTTAAGTCAATGGCTGGTTCAGGATATGGCCAAACTGACACAACTATTATTACCACTTCATACTTTATGTAAAAAAGAATGAATGATTTCTGCATTAAGTTTCACTTTTAGTGTAGCCAAAGTGATGCTCTTTTAAAAAGGGAGGTGTTATGCTAAACTGTCAATTCATATTACTGTGTGCCTAGGAAGAAGTAGAATTCACTGAGGCGCACTTATCACTGAAAATTAAGAGTTTTTCAGAGCTGTGGGAGTACAATGCACATTTTTCACTAAATGTTAATGGGATTTTGGAACATAACTACATTAGCAACCTCTGAAAATCCCTATCAAAGTGACTGAATTGCAAACAAAAAATAGAGTTTCTCATTAGTCTCCACTATTGTGCAAGTAGACTTGACAGTAGCCAGTATTGTAACCATGTTAAATGATGTGTTAGGGGTGAATCTAAAAATTATAGATCAGTGAATACAACTTTAGTATTAGGTAAATTAGCTGAAAACACATTTAAAGAGACTTGTGAAACACACAAATGAGCATAATTAATAGATATCAGCAAAACTTCTGTAAATGAGAATCACACTTCTTAAGTCTCATTTTATTCAAAAGAATTGAAACAATAATGGAAAAAGAATTCTTAAATGTAATTTAGTTGAATTTCTGAAAGGCCCTCTAGGAAATGTCTGTCCCAAAGGTGTTAGTAGGAGGAGCAAGTAGTCTTAAGGAACAGGGAAATGTTAGTGTAATGTTTAATAAGTGTGCTGATAGGAAAGGAAATATTTGAAAAACACAGTGTCTATTATAATAAATTTCTTTCAAATATATCAAGAGTAATAGAAATCAATAATGGAAACAATATTATGCTACTATATAGGGAGGTGGTGGGTCCCTGTCTTAACACCTATGGTTGGTTCTGGTCAACCAGCTTTAAAATTGCAAAAAGGTCTAAAATACAGAAGAAATGCAAACAGAATAACATGGCCTCATGATTATCACTATTTTTATCATGCTGTAACATAAATTTTAAATAATAATTCAGTTTTTTTTAAAACTGAAAACAAAATAAATAATTATTGGTAGCAAAAGAATAATTACACTGTATTTTGGCTAATTTTGCCAATTTCTGTGCTAGCAAATTGCTTGAGACTATTCACTGTCATTGAGGCGCCAGTGTCTGCCAAACACCTAATAAACTTTCAAACTTAAAAAAACCCCTCAGAATTTTTCTATTGAATATTCTCTGTTAAATCTAAAATTAAAAAGGGTAATAATTTCTGAGTTCTAGTTTTATAGACCACACTTTCAAAGACTTTTCTAAAAAATTGAAAGTGTAGATAGCCAAGTTACAGTTCCTAGAAATGTTCCTTAACATTTCTTGGCTTACTAATATAGAAATAGCCATTATGGCTGAGATCCAGATTCATTATTAGAAAAAAAGATCAAAATAAATAGATAAATAGATAAGTAAAATCAACCAGAATTAATTACTTGATTTGCTACTTCTCTGTGTAATTTTTAATACTACAAGCAAAAATCAGGTTGTTAAAATATTGCTACCAAGTCAAAATAAAATACCAAGGTTGTATTTTCCTAGAACTGCTGTAAATTAATATAAAATATCTTCATTCAAGACAAGGCAAGATTTACGCGTACAGTAGAAATTTAATTTACCTCTGTGCCAGTCAGAAAACAATTATAAGTCTATCAGCCACCTCTCATCAAGTAACAATTGCTTATTCCTTACATGTATTTAGAAACAAGCTTGCCATTTAAAAATAACCCCCTAACTGTAGCTCCTTCTAGCTGGGCTGATTCAGAAACGGCACAGTCACTGAAAACTCAATTTACCTAGGGCTAGTTCTGAGTCCAGGCTGGCTCCTTTGAACTACAATGTAGACACACTTTTGGAAATCCATATTTAGCTTAACTTTATGAGTTTTGTAATGAGGCACAGTTCTGAAACAGAACATCCAGTTAATATAAACCATTTTTTTTCCTTTCCAGGGAGAGTAAATGTTCTGCAACTTAAGTACACCCACATCTTGATCTGACAGTCTGCAGCTTAATCTCTAGGATTCTTATAGTTGTCATTATACAGGACTAACTCTCAGTCCCTGGAAGAGGGGTAGAGACACAGAACTTCATTTAGGTGCCTAAAGCTTTCTTACCAAAGGTCTTGTTGTGACTAAGGGAAGAAGATAGGACAGTGAAGTGAGCAGAGACCTGCAGTTTTCTGAAGCAAGGAGCATACTCCATTAAATTTCATCTGGCACCAGACGGAATAAACAGCAAGGCTGTGTCTACTTTTTTGAATGGAGTCCTAGAAATCAGGACTGTGACTACAATCACTTTCAGTACACTTTCTCAGCAGATTAAATACAGTTACACAAATGATATGAAAGGCTTTTGTGAATTGGATCCTGCCTTTTCAAAGGTAAGCACTTGCTTTCCATTTACATTTTTACATCTACCCGTTCATTTAATGCCAAGCGAAAGGACGTACATAACTTACCATCTTTATTTTCTTGAGTGAGTTATTGAAGAAAAAATAATTTCATATTTTATTTTGCCCACAAATTTCTGAGCTCAGTATGTCATATAAAGCTAAGTTTCTTTTGTTATTGAAAAAGCATCATTACATAGAATGCCGAAATCTTTCTAAGTATATCTTCCTTCCAACAGAAGAACTTTCAATTAACTTAGATATAATGGTATATACCCTTACAGATGTAAAATATCCCATCTATCATCTTCCTTCTTCTCTCCCCCTAATGTTGAAGCTATGAGGTCAGAAACCCCCACAATGTCAGCTAACAAATTGCTTAAGTGTCAACAGAGTGATTTTTGTGAAGGTTCCATTGTATCCTTGTACTTCAAATCCCCTAACCTTTTTTATTGTTCTTCTCTTTGAAGTTCTCTTTTTCAGTGCTGCTGATGAGCAAATCTTGGAATTAGACCAGAAAAAATAGGGCTCTTTATTTTTAAATTGTGTGTCAACACACTCTGCAGTCCCACATCCTTTCTGTTCATCAAAACACACAGAGTATTCCCACTGGTTGACATGAGAATATCTTGAGCTCCCTGATTCTTTTGTGCTGAGGAACTTGTAATTTGTGTTTGCCACATGACTACTAGTACACGTGGAGATATCAGCATATGAAATACATAGTATTAACATCCCTATTAATTTATGACTTACATTAAACATTCAGATAGCCCCATACCTTTCCAAAAAAAGACTTATTGCATGTGCAGACTTTCATGACACTTGTAATGTTTGTTTACGTGCTTTTATAGAAACTTTTTCAGTCCTACATAACCAGAAATTACATTGCAATACAAGAACTAAATTTTGAGCGCTGAAGATTCTCTTGAACTTTCAGATCTTATCTGTGTTAACTGTTTGACAGCTCACTGCTGCTTATTCTTGCTCAGGTACACAGCAGTTAGAGATAAATTAAAGACCCACTTCCTAGTTATTTTGGAACTTTTCTGCACAAGCTTACTATTTTGTCTAGTAAAAGATTTAAATCAGATTTACGTCCTTCCTGACCACCGATTCCATTATTTCTTGTGTTTCACAGATTCTTAATTAAGAATTTTTCCCTGATCATTCATTATTTCTACCTTCTTTGCTGTTTACCTAAGCTTTCCCAAACAGTTATTTTTGTTCTTGGAAGTCGGAGGACAGATGAAGTTACTGTAAGTTCTAGCACTAGTAAAACAGGTGAGATTCAGCTGGGGTGTGTGTGTTTGATTGAATGATCTGGTTTAGATGTGTGCTGGTGAGATGCATTATTGTAGTGGACCCTTAAATAGATTTACTGTATCTCCACTGAAGACATTGAAGTCAGATGAATACCAGGCAAAATATATGCATTGTGCCACATCAGCATATTTCTCATAGTTCAGTGCAATGTCAATATATGAACAGCAGCACCTTACAATATATCAAATACTGTTTTGTATGTGGTGTATTGTACTGAGTTTAAAATCCTTTACAAAATGCATTATTTGTGCTTGTTAAAAATACTCTGGGCTTTTTCACAGGAGAAGATACTTTATTCCTAATTTCTTTTCTATATAAAATAAGTATTATTCACATTTTTCCTCCTGGGTCACTGAAAGTTCTGTGAAAGGAGATTCTTCCTTTCCTTTATGACAAAACTGTAGTAAAAGAAAGTAAAAAATAAATGCACTTTCCATCAAATTTCTAAACTTTCACTTAAACAGTCCATTCAAACCTAATGTCATTCATGGAGAAAATCCAGCATAAATTTCATGCCACTCTTCTACCAGTATTGTTTCTCTACTAGGGAGTTATTGACATCTGGAAGTTGCTATGAAATTTTCTTCTCAAGCTGGAAAAGAAAGTACGTATGATGGAGAAAATGTTAAAGAGCTAACATGCTTAAATTCTAGCAGAGGCCATAACTATTTTCTCAGAATGAAAAAGTAAATTATTTAAGTCCATAATGTCAAGTGATTGGAAACAAAATATGCTCAGAATCTTCTGTTTGCATTTGGTCTGACATTTTGGGAATTAAAGGCATCCCTAAAGCGTAATCAAAATGGATATATACAAGCTTAATGATTGCTAAAAGGATGATATTCAGGGCCTGGAAAAATATAAAAGGTTTATCTGTGGTAAGAGTTTTGGCAGACCTTGCAAGACAGGCTCATATGAAAAAGGTTACTTGGTGGCTAGAAGAAAAACTTACTTTTTAAAGAGTGTGGGAAGAGTCTATGGAATTTCTACAGTTGTTTTGCAAAGGTGACAACGATAGACGTACCAGTAAAATCCAAATTAGCTAAATTAATAAAAATACAAGGGAATAAGATAAAAGATATTTTTACTTTTCCATAGATATAACTTTATTGCAGCTGTTAGTGTGCTATAGCTCAACAGAAACTGCATACTCAAACTAAATACATAAACCAAAATATATTGTTTGAGGAGGGCTGAGGTGTTATACTTTATCCCAGTTATCAATAAAACTATATAGAAAGAAGTAAAAAAAATATTATTCAACAGCAACATAAAAAGATGACTGTTTAGTTCGCCAATACATCTAATGAGAGGAAAAAGCAAACATTTTGTGGAAGATCCAGCATGCATTTCCTAGAAAACAACTTAACAACTTGGAGAATACATCTGCATGAAGTAGAAACTTACTTTGTTTCAGTTTGGAGTTGAAAATTCTTGAACGTAATATGCTCAAGTTTATGGCTGCCATATGGTTTTTCTATGGTAAATTGCTTCAGTATGTAAATAAATAAGAACACACAAATCATAGAAATTAAGTCATGCAGTTCCTAACAGAATATTTTAGTGCTAAACTACTGTTGGCAAATCAATGGTCAAGCACATTTAATTTTCAAAGTAGTGGAGAATATTTATGTGGATCATTCTGATAGTTAATCAATTTACAATATGTTTAGTATGCAACCTTCCTAACGTTAGAATGAGTTACTCTGAGAGCAATCCTTTTCCACTTCTATTCAGTACTTCTCTTTTGTGCAAATTGGATTCTTTGAAAGCTACTAGAGGTGGATTTTTTTTTTTTTTCCACCAAGAGGCAAAGGGCTCAAGCAGTTACAAATCTTGCTGAATTTTTTAAGGGGTGGAAGAGGAAAAATCCGCTCGTCTGGAAATCCCTCCATTGGCAACCCACAGCAAGGATTTAAAATTAGTTATCTATGCCTACATCCTCAAATTCCTTTGCTGTGAAAGATATAAGTGAGGATAAAAGTGAGATTGAGACCAGACCTGGCATTGAGTGGCAATGAGGAGACATGGACAGATCTTAAAAACATCACACGGCTCCTACAAGCACAGGCATGACCAGGAGTTAGTCACAGCAATCACTAGGTGCAGTGATGAATGATAAATAATCAGACTCATCCTGTGCTAGTCATTTGATATGGTAGTTTGGAGAATAGTGCCTTGAAAGATTATAAACTGCAGTGTGTAGAGGAGGGACATACCAGTGGGAATGACATATTTTTTCCCCCTAAATATACTTGATTGATGCACAAATGTGTGGCTCTTCTGAGAAACAGCAGAAAGGGAAAACAGCAAATAATATCATTCATTTTGTATAATTATGCATCTTTGCTGGTAACTGTTAGAAATAGTTGAATCCCTGTTTCTGGTACACTTTTTAAATAGTTCCTGTTAAGATGACTCAGATATTTCTGAAAATAACATTAGGGTAAGAATCATGTTGTCAATATAAAAGAAATTACATTTTTAAGTGAAACCTTGTGCCTGTACTTTGAACAATGAGCATGAAATTTGGAGAGTTTGTCAGATGAGAATCAGAGAAGTTCCTCTATTTCTGTAAATGCTGACTTTAATTTCCACCTAATTATTTGATTCATGACATTCTTTTTCAGGATATTTATTACACTCCAGAATTCATGTAAAATGAAGTATTCTTACGAAACAAGCAGACTACAACTGCAATAATAATAAGTGTTAAAGATTTAAAGAAGTGTCCAGATTTACTGACCTGCATAAGTTCAACTGAGCGTATTTAAATTACAAAATTATTTTTAATAGTATGACAATGTGTTAATTTGTTCCTGTGAAAGACTTGCAACAGAGTAGTGAAATCTCAAAGTGACATGAAAAGTGTTGTTATTTTTCTGTCCTTTTCATTTGATAATTTATTTAATGATCAATAGTAAAACAAAAGTCTCCTTCCGAAGGAAAACTAGGACATTTCAAAGTGTCTGTTTATGTTGAACTACAATTAAGTCCAAAGATTTAACATTAGAATAAAAGGAAAAGTTTGCAATCTTAAACAAAAAGAATTATCTATGTATCTGCAGAATTTATTTAATGGTGGTCAGTCTCACACACGCCAATACAGATAAGTCTTTACTCAATAATGAACACAGATTATAATTTATATTAAACTGGGCAAAATCAATATAATTTGAAAAAAAATCAAAGTCAAAAGGAAATGTTTCAATAGGATCAAAACCAAGAACACCAGCAAAGGAGTCCAGATAGACACCTGTCCAACTATCCATCAAATCCATAATTATTCAGTTTCTCAATGACTTTTCACTGGTATCTCAAACTGAATTACCATTGCATACCTATGCTTCTCTATGTACGTTTTGTTTCCAGTTATTTCAAGTGCCTATTCATCACTTGGGGGACATTAGAAATATGGCAATATTTTCCACTGCCTCTCTTGTCTTTGTATTTGTCTTTGATCACAACACAGTAATTGGTTATGTAAGGCTGAAGACTTTTAAAACACCACTATTAAACTTTTATCAATGAAATGCACATTATAAACATTGGTGTAAATATAATAAAAAGGAAAGTACAAAATCTAGGATAAAATAAAAATATAGGTCACTGCTTCTGACATAACAGCTTGAAAGTACTTGAAAATGGAATAAATAAACTCAGAGACACAACCTAGAATAGATCTGGAGCAATAGATCAATGACTGCCTCTGTGTCTAAACTTTCATATGGTATGTCCTCCCACTGGGTTAGAGGCAGTCAAAGAAAATTCAGAAGTTATTAATTTCTGTCAGCCTATAGTATCCCTATATTCTAAAGACAACAGAAATGATACCCTGTGTCAAAGGCACACTCCATTAACAGTGGCAGTAATTAACCTGAGGAGCAGTTAAGTATGAGAATAGCTCAATTTTCCCATTTTCTTCTTCAGGAGGAGACCCGGATATGCAAAGGTGTCCTTCTATGCTGTATTTTCTGTAGAAAAAGACTTTCTTTGATCTCACTTTGGTATTCCTCCTATCTTTCATTTGTGAACAGCTTTTCACTATTCTTGTGCTGCGGTTTGCTGTCACCTGCTATATAAACAGCTGCTAGATCAGTTCTTCACTGAAGTAAAATTATGCAGGTTTGAAAAATGAGGACAAATACCATTATCCCTATTTTCTGCCTGGTCCCTGCCAGCAGTTGTGTGGGCCCTACAGAGGGAGAAATTATCTCCAGCATGAGAAAGGGAGAGATTGGACAAGGTCAACGAGAACTGCCTACTCATAGTCTACCTTTTCTCAATATGTGTACGGGAGACAAACACAAGTTATTGGCAACTGCATCAGCAGTGAGATGAGAACAAAAGAAGTTGTACACAGATTTGAAAGCCTATCAACCCATGAGAGCCTTATGGGAACAGAGAGTTTGACTGGCAGCGCAAGCAGAGAAGGAGTTTGTCACCCACTTAACAAATCTCAATTAACTAAATATTATTAACTGCATTTCAGCATGTCCCATTAGAATTAAAGCTAATATTTTATCTTTGACAAAGAAAGTGTATTGACCCTGTACTGAATATTCACGTCACTGAGGTTCTATGTGTCTCTTTCCAGTAAAATATCCATCACCAGTATCATTTACCTTCAAAAGAGAAATCTGAGTTTGTTTTCTCATGAATATTGTACTCCCTCAGCAGATATGAAATATACAGGCTTTCAGAGTTAAATATGTAAAACCAAAGCATTTTCTTTGTTAATTTTTAAAACTGGCAATTACCCAAGGGAGGCAAGTCAAATAAACACAGAGATATTGCATCTTACTGCTTTCAAATACTGTATAGGTTCTCCTCTCTTCACTGAGGGCTGTATACAAACTGGATGTATCAATTTATAACATTCAGCACACACTGAATCAGTACCTCCTGTGAATTTCCACTGGAAGAATTACGCATCTGTGTAGGTGCAGTTTGACATCAGTAGAGCTGATGTAATTCCAATGTACTTAAATCAGCTGTATCACTCTAAGCATTTTTATAGCAATACCTCTGTGATTACATTAAGGGAGATTAGGGAGCGTTTTAATTTTACCAGCACACTGTAAATAAAGCAATGTACAAGTTTGATTAGAATGTAACAAACTGTAATATCTTGTGCCATAAAATCCAAATTTTATTAAATAAATTGTTCAAAGATGGTAAAAAATAAAAAGGAAAAAAGAAAAAATAATATGGTATTGTAAAAGGTCAATAAAAATGTGGCAGATTTTCAAAACAATTTTTAAACAATAACATTCTTCAGAATGTTTGCTAACGGAGAAATTTAAGTAGCTGATGTAGTCATAGAGCAGAGGTCTGAAGTGGCAATAACATGATAAGACCTCCTCCCTCCTCTCAGAAAAATCCCTGCTCAGAGGTGCCTTCTTTCTGTTTTAGGCATTTGCCGCAGGTGAAGCACATGTCCATTCCACAGCAGGCTTGGCTCTTGACAGAACGGTGCCCCTCAGAGAGACAGCCACCTCCCATTTAGGGGCCAGGACCTGCAAGTTCTGCTACCTAAGGTGTCAGGAGGCATCGTCAGTGGAGAGTAGGGCCAGTCAGCTCACCTGAACCTGTAGTTTTCATCTCATTTTAAAATTGCAGGTTTCACTGGTGAAGGAGAAGTAAAGGACAAGGATTTTTGCAAGGTGATAGAACAAGGGACTATGGTTTTAAACTGAAGGACAGTAGGTTTAGAGGTTGGAGAGGCGGTGGAAGAGGTTGCCCAAAGAAGCTGTAAATGCCTCATCCCTGAAATGCTTCAAGCCAGGTGGGATGGGGCTTTGAGCAACCTCATCTACTAAGTGGCATCCCTGATCATGGCAGGGAGGTTTGACCTGAGTGATCTTTAACGTCCCTTCACACCCAAATGATTCTATGGTTCTATGATTTAACCTCTACAGCCATCAAACAAGCACAAGCACATTCACAGAACTCCTACCTACAAGGTAGGTCACACCAGGATGAGACTGAGCCCAACTCACAGCTGTAGTGATGGGAGGCGAGGAAGGCACTCAGACTTTCATGTCTGTACTACTGGCATCACCCCAGTAGGTAATGGCCCACCATCAGAACCTTCATTCAGGGAAAGAGCGATCCAATTTCCATAGGGAGAGAACTTTCTTTTCCAGTTCAAGTTGTACCTTCACCTCAAAAACATAGTGAATTCCTATAACATGGGGGAAATTGTTTTGTGCTCTCCATGGCTGAGCGAGTCTTATAGAATAGGTCTTCTGTATCATGGGAGATTGTTGCAATGTCTGAACAATCACCTGATAGCAACATTAACCTTAATCCCTAAAGGAAGTGCCAAGGGTGTCGCTCTGGGTGGATTTTCAACCAGTGTCTGTCCTATTGATCTTTAGGTTAGATATGAAATAAGAATCTCAGCTCCTCTCTTTTCACCCCAAGGCACCTGACTCTTCCTATAGAGCTGAAAATTCTTTCAGACTGTTCTGCAGTCCTTAGATGAGGGCAGGTCTCTGCAGGTTTTAGGACTATAAGACCTTTACTGACCCAGCCCTACATAATTCTAGACAACAGAATTATCTCCAAATATGGAAGGCATAAAATATTCTGCAATGAGAAATACTCCATTTATGATTTTGTTCACATCTTTTAAATTCATGCCTTTGAGCAGGACTTCCAGCTTTCTGAGATAATAACAAGGTAATGAAAATTTGCTGGTTTTGATGTCTGTTTGGCAAGAAGCCACTAGCAGTGGTTAGGATCAAGAAGAGAACGACAGATGTCCTTTATAATATATCAGTTACTGATGGGAAGATCACAGATCTGAAGCACCATAAGTCCCTTCAAGAGAAGGACATAAGGTTGGAAAATATCACAGAGGTAGAATTAGATTGTACAAAATATATATTTCTTGTGAGTACCTTAGGCATCTCTTTGATTTCTTGGGTCAATCAGTGTTAAGTTTAGTTATAAAGGATAAAATCAAGTAGTCAGACAGCTGGAAAAAATTGAAATAGAATAAGTAGTCTGTTCAGGACAATAACTAAAGGATGTTTATCAGTTTATAGCACATGTCTAGATTTAGAAATGATTTACTAGAAACAGTGTTGGTATGCTTCCCAGAGATAATGTTTCTCCCTTTTGCCTTTTCTGTGATACAGAGGCTTTCAGATGGCAGATATTAAACTAGAAACAGCTGTATCCTCTCCACAAAATATTTTATTACTGACAACCCATAAGTCTGTTGCCTGTCCTTCAGACAACTGCATGCCACACAGCATGCAGAGAATTGGGGCATATAATAAAGACCAAAGAAAAAAAGAGGAAAACTCTGTCAAGACTGGTGCAGAATATGTTGTCATTGTTTCACCATAAGTAGTTGTTTACACAGACAGACATAGAAATAGAAGACAGATATAATTTAGTTTTGTTAAGGTAGGGCATTATATGCTTGTGCGCTGCCCACACTGCAGCTTAGACCTCCAGAAGAGGCTGTGCGTTTTCCTTCTTGTCCATTTTCATGGACCAGGGTTTTCTTCTCAGGTATTTTCCATAAGCCATTGCTTTCTTACACTCAAGAGTTTAAATTTGCAACTGATTTCATAAAGCTTTTTCCAAAGGTCAATTATGCTGTTCTCTTTTGGCAGACAGAGTATGTGCACACCTCAGAATTTCTCAAGAAGATTAAAAATACAGGGTTTTTTTCAAACAGAAGACTGGCTATAGAAATTACTCAAATGACAAAATGGGCAAGAAATAAATGCAACTTCTAATTTACCAAAACAGACACACTCACAATTTTAATTTGGACTTAGACAGAAATGACATTCAACAAGCTGAAAATTTTTCTTTTGAAACATCTCAACCTCACTACAGAGAACATCAAAGCCCACTTTACACTGTAAGAGATACCTGTAGGTGCTGGTCTGCCTCTCCACATGGAACAAGAGTCTGCAGTATCATGTGAAATTCCTAACTTGGGTCCTGAACATCATACAGATATATTTGCTTATTTTCAGTGGTGTGCTATTCTTTCAGCAAGACTAACATTCTAAACTTAAATGGCAAATTTTATCTTCAGTATAATGGCCAACTTAAGCCATCAGCAATTTAACCCAATGTAAACTAACACATTAATCTTAAAATATTGTCCAGAATACAGAGACAATACAGTTTATACACATATTTGTACAGATGTTGTACGTGTATATATATGTATACACACAAAAAATTTGACCAATCACTGGGTTCAAATCTGAGTAGAAAAGTACAGCAAACCTCCACTGTGTTGGAAATACTTCCCTGGAACACCATAAGACATAATTTTCTGGTTTATGTAGCACATGACTGGGGATGGACAGTTTCACTCATGCAGATTTCTGTTGCTGAAAACAGCAGTGATTGGAAGATACACTCAATTCAAATCCTTTTTAACAGTTCAGAGAAGTCAATGGCTCAATCCTTCATGTTTCCTTTTTGTCAGTTCTGTAAGGAATAAATTTAACATTCTTTAGTCTGATCAATTTACTGGAAGGAGAAATTTTGCCATTCTCTCCCACAGTGGCCCACAGGGAGACTGAAAAGTGAACACATTTTGTCTCCTAAGTTCCAAACAATTCCCACTCCAACCAATTATAGATGCAGTTCATCATGCCTAATTTTCAGTTGTCCAAAAGTTAGATGTCTTAGTCTTAGCCAGCTGACACAGCCTTTATATTCTTTGTGCAGAAATGTGTGAATTTCAGGAGAATGATTAAGCTCATCCTAAAATAGCTGTAAAAAATTGAAGAAGTGATTCAGTTGAAAAGGTTCCTTTCCATTAACTTTGATGATTAGCTGAGATTCAAACATTTAAGAACTTTTGAACATTTGAGTTAATCTGGATGAATTCAAGCTATGGTGTTCATTGTGTTTTGTTTTTTTTTCTCCCTGTGCCCAGTCATGAAACATAAACATGAGGTTTTCAGCATGAGAAAATAAATCAGAATTTAGATATATCACTTTGAATACTAAGAAATAGAAATACTGAAAAACAAGGTGTGTCATGTGCGATTTCACAGAAAAAAATGCAAACACTGAAAATTGTCAATAGAGACTTGTGAATTGGAATTTCAAAAGTATTTTATTCTTTGCTGTTAAAAAGAGCAAGTTTGCCCTATTTTTCACATAAACATCTGCCTCTTGATAATCTGCAAAAGTGATTTTTTGTCTTCTTCATTATTCATAAGAAAAGTTCAGGTCTTCCTGAGAAAAATACATTAGACATACGGTTTAACTACAATTGCATCTGTACAAAATATTCTATGATTTGTCTCACAACTGAAAATGGTGAAAATGGAGAAGGTCATTTGTCAAATATGCTTAGTGACAGAAATGCTGACAAGAGGAAAATTATAGACTTTGGTGGCACTGTGCTTGAGAATTTAGATAAGCACTGAAGAAAAATAAGTTGTATACATTCCTGCTATATTATAAAAGCAAATGCATGGGAAACACTCATCAAGAAGTTTTTTCCATTGTATTAGAACATTTCATAAAAACATATTTACCAAAATTATCAAAACTCAGATGCAAATATACTGGGAGTATCCTAATGCATAAATGTTCAGTTTCCAACCCTTTCAAAATTTTACAAAAAAATGACCTCCATTTTTTTTTCTGTCCTCCTCACTGAACAAATTTTTTGGACAGAATTCTGGGCTGACTAACAGAGCCCAAAGAAAAAGCTCTCTTTCAGGATCTCACTGTAGCCTCCTGTTATGCACCACAGGATAAGGTGATACCCAAATTAAGAAAAAATTATAAAACATGTTTCTGCAATTATAATGTGAGCAATAAGGTTAAACATACAATATCCATACATGATGAAATGGGACTTTGATGAGTTCCCACACTGCAGTGATGGGATTGAAGCAATAAAGTTATCTCTTTCCTCCTGTCTTTATATTTTGCCCATTAATTCATAGAAGGGAAAATGAAATCACTAGTGGTAAATAAAAATGACTGCTCTGCGAACAAAACTAAAGAAAAAAATATTGCTTGATGGAAATACTAAGCAGTTCAGTTTGGTTCTAAGTTTTTTTTCTGATATCTCCACATATTTATAATTTAAAAAGTATCAAATTTAGAAATACTGATTTAGAAATTTGCTTGCAATTCTCCTTATCTCAATCTTCCTGTCATAGTTAGCTTGAGGCACTACTCCAGTCAGGGAATTTCATTTATACAAGTTCAGTTAACTCCTTTTCAAAATATGGCAAGATCCATTGTTCCAAGACAGTAGTTTAAATGACTGAAAATGGAAAGCAAGAGCACTTAGAGCACTTTCTCTTGGAAATGCTGGAAATACGTTTTTGGGGGTTATTTTTGGTCCCTGTATGCCTGTATGGGAAATGGGATTGTTGGTAACAATTCTAATTCCTGGAGCTAATTCTTCTTGGAATGGATTTTCAGTATTCTTTTACAGCCTACCTGAATTACCTCAATAGAAATTTTTAAAAAAACATGAAAACAGAAAAGTGGTCCCAGTCGTAGTCAGAAACAAAGGCAAAACAATGCAAAAAAAATTCCTGTTCCATATCCATATCACAAGAATTTTTTTATACATTATTCTATCTTGTAGGTTTTGGTTCATTTTCCTGTTGTCACTGTGAATATGACATATGCAGTATTATTCCATTATCATATTTTAAAACCACTGTCTGTGCTATTACTTTCATGAAAACCATTTTGAACCATGGAAAGGAATAGTGGTCCCTGTGAAGTTGCATAAATTTATCAAATATAAACATTAATGTAGATATACCCAGGAAATATATTTTAAGGATCTCCATGAAAAAAATTCCTTGGTCTGTTTTATACTAATTAGTTTTAAGTAACATACCTCTTCTTGTATTAAAGTAAAAAAGAACTGCTTTTACCAAAACAAGGGTAACTTCATATGAGAGAGTGAAACACTCTCATATACGCTTTATATATGAGTAAAAAAACCCCCATAATTAATAAATGAGCAATTGTTTATATGTTTCTGTTGGACTAATATCCACTTATTTTACACACAAAGACTAGGAACCTTTTGCTTTAGAGCAAGGGTCTTCTCAGTAGATACCAGATTTTGCCTACACAGTTGTAATGAAAATAGAGACTAATAGGTCAAAAACTGTAAGGCCCATCCTAAACTATAGAAAATCTGGAAAATAGGGAGGAGTTACTATAACTGACTAACCAAAAGATACTCTGAATGGACTTCTTTAATCTTTAAAACTATGCTAAGATTAGCAGGCACTGGAAATAAACGGACAAGTTTGGCCACTCAGTCGATTTTAGCTTTAATTTCTGTTTTTGTATAGTCCTCCTGGAGAAATGCTTGCTCTTTTGAAGTTGTCATGATTTTCAGGAGACAATTAGTAAAGCTGGTATGCAGCCCTCACTCTTCTCTGGAGACCGAAACAGCTCATCCAGTTTCACAGATGTGCCCTTCACCCTATTCCTGGATTGAATTGTCAGATCTTTAGAGACAGCACATCCCATAGTTTGAGGCACAAACTAATTTAAATTTAGACCAAGTCAACAGGAAAAGCTTCCTGTCAGAGTACACTTAGTTAGCAGAAGACAAATGATAGAAGACCCATTGTTGGATAAAAACTTCAGCTTTAAAACTTTTGATAAGTGTAACTGGCTCAACAGGAAAAAAAGCCCACTTGTAGTTAATGAATGCCCTCTTTCCACCTCTCTATTTTCTGAAGACCTTTTCTGAAGATTTTGATTCAAGGATAGATTCAAGACAGATTACAGGAATTGCTCAAAACCAGGCCTTTTGGTTACCTGTATTTAAGACACTACAGTCTTTCAGATGGAAATCCCAATGAAAATGTAATTTAACCCATATTTGTTTTAAATATTTGGCTTGCACAATACTAGAATTTAGTCAAAATACTTTTCTTTTTTTTTTTTTTTTGAGATTGTAATAAAGAAAAATTATTGTCCTACTCTCCCACTGAGAGGAAAAGCAGTGAAAATTACAGAAGACCATTTTGACATAGGGTAGAAAGAAGCACTGAAAGATCATTTACTCTATCTCCTCACAAATTTTTACTTTTACTTCAACCCTTTCACTATGAGGGTAGTGGTGCACTGGAACGGATTGCCCAAAGAAGCTGTAATGGCCACACCCCTGAAATGTTCAAAGCCAGCCTGGATTGGGCTCTCAGCAACCTTATATAGCAGGAGGTGACCCTGCCCATGGCAAGAGGAGTTGGAAATATATGATATTTAAGATTCCTTCCAACACAAACCATTCCATGATTCTAACATTAAAAAAAAAAAAAAAAAAAAAAAAAAAAAAAAAAAAAAAAAAAAGTCTACAAGATAACATGCTTGATTAAGGACCAGAAATGTTTCTATGTTCAAGAAGAGACCTTTGAATATGGTCCTCCCTGTTTTATCCATTTCTATTAAATGACACTTGGGTGAAGAGGAAAAGATTATGCCTTCTGCTAAATGGTTATGTTACGGTCCATTTAAAGAACTCAGACCATGAAAATCACTCTAGATACCAAGTAAAATTGTCAAGAATCTGACTTTTAAGAAGTAGTGTGCCAACTAAATTGTTTTCCAGTAGGACTGCAATATTTTTAGTGCTCCTTCAGCCTACCCAAATAAGTGGTCACACATGTCCTGGGAAAAGAAGGGTGTTTCTGCTAATGTAAATATAATTGGATTCTTGCTCATGTGAAATATTACTGTCATAGCAAAACTATAGACAATGTTTGTAGCTTTCCATAAACTTCTATCCCCTGGGAACTAAATTAATGTTTTAAAATTGACTTTATTTTAAGAAACAAAAATGACAAGTGAGAAGTTGAAACATAAAACTGATTGTTTCAACAAGAAAAATCCTTATTTGAACTATCAGGTTCTCAAATAATTATGTCTTTTTATTAGAGAAAAAAATTACTCCTGTTACACAATATTTTTAAAACAAGAAAAAAAGAGAATCCTAAAATGAAATTCTTTAGGTAGGGTATTATGTGGAAAGTCTCTACTAAAAAAAAATAGAAAGAGGCCATAAAAGGTATCTTAATTTTATGTCATAAGAGCCATGGACAGTCACAGTCAGATTATTGCTTTCCTCCACACAAATCCATTCCTCAGCACTTTTGGTGCCCATCATCAGCATTCCAATCTGCGGGCCTGCGGCTGGAGCTGCACACACAGGCACACACGCTCTGGAGTGAAGGAGATGATTGTATAGCCTGGAGTGTATGAATAAAGTCCTATTACAAAGCAAATGCAAAAGGGTCTCCTACAGTGTCACTCCCCTCCAGCAAGCAAGGCAGGAAATTGATCATGATTCTGAAAAGTAATTAAGTTTGAAAGGAAAAGTAAATCCTATTTATCTAAAGCAAGCTCTGGTTTAACTAAAGGGAGCATCTCAAGCCCTAAAAATGCCTTCCTGAAGAAAAATTACAAAATAAAGCAGTTATGAAGAGTGAGACAAAATAGACATAAATAGGAGGCATGTAAATTCACGTTATGCAAAAAAGGCTTTGAGTTAAATACACCAGACATACTCACATTCATACAATCAGAACATGTAAAGTCTGTAGCGCTGACAGAAATATTTCATGACACATATTTGATGACTGTGAAAGATCAGTAACTCACTTACCATAGTGAAATCTGGGAACACGGCCAGTAATCTTTAAAAAACACAATTAAAATACATTAGTTACTTGGTTTATAAGTTAAAAGGATAGCATGCTCTGAATATTGGACTTTTCAATTATAAATGCTCTGATGATAGAAACTCAGAACATTTAACTTCTGTTCTTGTGAATATCCCTGATTTGCCTTTTTTTTCTCTTTTCAAAAAGTACCGCATAAAAAGTATCAAATAGGGTAAATATTTTCTAGGGGAAGGATTAATTCCACTTATCCTGACATGTCTAAAAATTTGCAGTAATTTCAAATATTGTAGCTGAAATTTGATCACCTAATTCAATGGCTGCAATTCCTTACAGCCTGGTTTTTATTTGTAGCCTGGCTCAGTTTATGAGTCGTCTCACAACTAGGTCTTATAAAACCTCCCAGTACAGCTCACAGTTTTCACAAGTATTAAAATCTAAGCTTATCAACTTGTGAAATGCACAGCTCTAAGATGCATTTAGAAGTCACAGGAAAGAAAAAACAAGAAACCTATGCCTATGAGCAGTTATCTCTGGATGAGGTCATACAACATGTGAAAAGACAAGAAAAAGAGATTGTTTTGCAATATTGAAAATGATCCATTGAATAGGTTTGCTGCTCTGTCCAGAAGTCAGCAACACCTGCAGCAGCCAATACCAGCAGCTGGAGGAAGGAGAAGTGAGGGAAGCTCTGAACAGGGCATCCAGCAATGCCATGGTGTGCAGCTCTCCCGCCTTGCAGTGATTGTCTTGCAGTGCGACTTATCCACCTCCAAAGTAATCTAATAAAGACATGATTCAGGGCACTGTGATATGAATCTTGATTGATTTTGCATGCACAGGTTTCTGACATGTACAAATGGAGAGGACTATTTTGTAGATAATGATTTGATGCCTACAGAAAGCCAAAGACATAATTCATAACAAAAGCCACTTTTCTTCGTAGGAGGCAATATTTTATGTTATGTAAAAGCTGTGTGGAAAACAATATTTAGCTTGTAACAAACTTTAATTAAATAAAATGTTAACTTGGACTAGAGAAATAATGAATGTATAAATGTTGCCTGTATGTTGTTCTCAAAACTATGGGATGAATTATTTTCAGCCATAATTTTTATGACTATTTGGTCGCTTGGATTTAATTATCAGTTCTACCAAGAAAAACATTTTCACCTAATGATTTGAAATATTCCAGTACTGAATTATCAGATAGTTTTTCTGAGTTCCAGCAATCTATTTGGAAAGGTGTCCATCAAATCATAGGAAAGAAATCATATCTTTTTATTTTATGGAATACCTGAAAATTAAGTAATACAATTCAACTTCCACACACATGCACACAAAAATTTTGTTTATTTTCTCTTTAAAAACTCAGTAATTTAGAAATTACTGATATGCTTAAGGAAGCCATGAACTACTGATGGGCAACTTACAATCATAAAAATCAATGGATATATTTGACAGACATTAGAAGGCATGTTCACCACTACCGCAGAACAAAGCAAAACACAACTCTATCTTCCATGTTTATGAATGAAGATTCTAATTACAGTCAATACCACAAATCAGGAAGATTTTTAGTATGGAATCTCTTCCCTTCTTCCCAATCTTCCTCTACTGTGCACTCCATAGAGAATCATAACAAATCACCAGAAAACTTCAGAAGAACAAGTTTTGAAAAATGTTAATGAATTAATGTCACCTTTATTTAACCTCTTTAAGAAAAAATTGACATAACTGAATATTTACAGTTTTTGTCAGGCATTTTATTATATTGTATTTTGAAAGCCACCTGAATTTTAATAGGGTTTTGAATGAGAAGAGGTTTTCATGCAACCGAAAATTCGTTTTCATTGTTTACTAATCAGTAAGTACCACATTATTATATGTACCACAGTATTAAATATAATTTATATATACACTTGTTTATGCATGCATATAAATGATAAATCATAAATATTTCACTGCTTGTTTTCAGCTTTTTTTAAGAAGAGTAGCAAAAACAAAGGAACCCACAACAGAGTTTTTTCTCTTCTCTCAATGCTATATTCAGTTTGACAGTCTCCACCCAAATCCTGTGGCCCTCTAGTCATGTGTACATCTCTAACTGGAATGATCAGTGCTGCAAACTGTTCCAAATCCTTCCTGAAGAATTTCTAGTTCTCTCTTTCACCCAGTAGCTTCATTTTTGTCTGAATAGCTAGTGTCAGTCAATCAGCATAAGAATATCAACATTAAATTCAGTGAAGGGACGAAAAAAAGGGTGTAGTAAGGATAAATTTTACAGATCTCAGAAGTCACACAAGCACTGGCATAAAATCTGCAGAATGTGAAATCATGGCTTAGTTACTGCACACCGCCACCTTCTAGCTTTTATTCCAAACTGTCAGTATCCATTACAGCTTCAATTCATTTATTACCATACCTATCTTTCTTTCTGCCTGTAATCATTTATAAAGAAAAGCAAACTTCTATTGCATTTACTGCTGCTGCTGAGACTTGAATAAAACTGTTTTTCATAGTTGTTAGGCAAGCTTATTCCCTTAGCATGTAGAGTTATACTGTGAACCACATCTGCATTTAGACCACTGCCCATCATGCATGCTCATATATCTTGCTCTAAATTAATTAAATTGTTGTAAAACTACATGTACTAGCTATGTTCTCGTCCAGTTTAACTCAATTCTATATTTATTCCTCTCTGAAAATGCAATGTCAGATTAAGTTAAATCACCCTACATTTTAAGTAAAGGTTTTGTAATCTACAGGGGAGTTTAAGAAATTGTGTTCCGCGCTATTCATTTCCATTAATCTGTTCAACTACTCTACCTAGGTGATTTTATTTCAATGATTTCTCTTCAAATGTAATTTCATTTAGTGATTTCCAAAGGTGTTTTCTCATTCTCTCTTTCTCTCTCACCTCTCTCAGAAAATCCAGTGGTATTTTTTTTGTTGGTTTGTCACTGACTAGTGCCACTGACTGAATTGTAGGCCCCATTCACTCACTAGCATCCCTGTCTATGGTATTGGCAGCTGTACATGTGCAGAATTTCGCAATGCCCAACAGGAGGAAGTTGTCCCCTTCAATAACTCGAGGTTTCTTGATGAGAGAGTGGAGACATTCAGGAATGCATTGCTGTCTGTGCCTGCAATTGCCTGTGTCAATGGCTCTTAACTATACCAAGGAAAGAATTGCCTTCAACAAGACTTGATTAAGGGAAACCCACAGACTGCACCAACTTTTGTATCTGAAACAGTCTACAGTGAAAGGAGTCTAAGGACTGCTAGGTATCATATCCATCATTATAACTACCAGCTTTCTCAGAAGTTTTGGGAAAACAGAAGAGTTGATATTACCTCTCGAGAGTGTCAGATTGTAGTCAAGTTATTGACATAGCTACCAGCTTAAAAAGAAGGCAACACAAATTCTGAAGAGAGGTACAGTTATGCAATAGAGTGAAGACATACCAGATTCTTTTCTGTCTGTAACCATTGAATTCTTCGCTTCCTGACCATTATTAGTTTTTTATTATCCTCTCCTTGAATATCCGCATATTTTAAAGGAGCTTTGGGGATGAACACTTAGGTCCCCAGGGGAACTTGCACAAGACAGGATGATCCACAGTTCTGAATTTCTTGATGCACATTGTGTTAGGGAGGATTTTAATTAAACTCAGTGGCAGATAGTCTGAAGCAGCTGAGGCCCATAGTTATTGAGCATGAAGGAAAAGCATTGAAGGAGTAGATGGATAATTATACTGAAATCAGGACTCATTTCAGGCTCCCATGTAATCATCTAGGTCATCAAAACAGTTCCTCAAAAACAGGAAATCTTTGTAATTCAGACACATTCGTATACTTTTTAAGCTATAATATCAAGCTGAGACAATATTATATGTACATAGTATAATTTTAAACCACATATTTATCCCACAAACCATTTCTTAAAATACAAAACAGCCTCATCTTTCCCTGCATCCAGAAGTATCTCAAAGCCTAACCTACCTCATATCTGTACAAGATATACTGTTTTTCTAAAGCCAATACTCCAGTTCCTGGAGAATGAAGCAGAAAGGGAAGGTGAGAAGCCAAGACTTGCACAAATAACTTCTCACTGCTGTCAAAAAAAGGAAATAGTAGAAGGTTGTTTGTCATCATTTTGTCATGATCTCATAAAAATCTAAGGCAAGAGTAAAGAACCAACTGTGACACTGGATAGATGTCATTGAAATCTGTAAACATATATGTTAAAAAACTGGTATGCTCTTCAGTAAATGCAAATATTGTTTGCTTTGGGAGTATTCTGCTTAGGTTAGGTGCAAAGTAGTAGCTTCAGAACTTCAACTAGTACTGAATCCTAAAAAGAAAATCCTTCTCTCATGTTCATACTTGAATTTCTGTCAAGTATGATAATTACTGTCATCACCTGCAACTCCTTGCTTATTAAAAAAAAAATCAATTAAAGTCTTTAAAAATATTTGACTTGTTCCCTTTTTTACACAAAAGAACCTTTGAGCTAATAAAAATGCTTGCTTATAGTTTCTAGATCACTTCAATGTGAGGCTGAGGTAGACAGGTTTAATACACATTTTACATCAGACTGCCCAGACAGCATCATTTGAGGGGTGACAGTGGTGGGAATCCCCACAATGGACACCACACATCTGTGGTTCTTGTCCCTCTGCAAAGCATCCATGCACCACTGCCACCCTGTGAACCCACCACTAGTGCATCCAGACTGTACTCATGCAGCTGGTGCCAAAGGCTGCCAAGTGAAGTGTCATTAGCTTTTCCTCTAGAGGGCTGGATCCTACTGCCCTGAATACGGTACAGCATTTTCACAAAACAGCTTCCTGAAAAGAGGCTGGAGAAGGCAGTGAACACATCCAGCCTCACTACTCTACTCTTTCAGGCGATATCTGCTGGATCCTCGGCCCTCAGGAAACAGTGAAACTGCTTGTTCAGTGCCTGCACTCACACTTCCCTCTGTTTTTACATTTTTTGATCCTTTGAATCTCACACTTCTCTTTTCCGTTCCTTGGCACATGTAGCCATGTGATTCCTCCCTGCTCTTTTCTGCATAACCTTCCCCCATCTCTTCCTGGAAAGGGCTTGAAGATTTTGTTGGACTGTTGTTTGAATTGAACACGATAAGGACTGTAGCTGGTAGCTGTAAGAGAAACAGCTTAAAGGAAGCAAATAAACCTGGCCACTCCCTGCCATACATACCTACTCCCCCATCCTCCATAATTCTTGCAATAAGCATGCTAGAGGGTACAGCCTTGCATCTTATTTTAATGGTATTTTCATGGACTTGCTGTCCAAAAATTTGTCTACTTCCTTTTTGTCAGCGTCTCTATCACCTACAATCACAACCACTTATGGGAAAGGATTCCAGAGACTTTCTATAAGCAAGAAGAAATATGCTCCTTTATCTGTTTTAAATTAAGCTCCAACAGTTTTCCTTGAACTGCCACCTAGTTTTATTACTGCAGGCTTATGCGTCAAGGTGTAAGTCTGCCATCTTTATGATTTTGTAAAACTTTTTTCATCCTTCACTTCTAGGTGGAGCATCACTGATATTTTATTCTCTTTTCATAAGCCAACTGTTTCATCTCCTCCATAATTTTAGTTATCCTTTGCCTCCTCCACCTTGTCATTCCGGAGATGCAGAGGCCAGAATGGGCTACCATGCTGAAGATGCAGGCTCATTAAAATCTTGTGTGGCAAAAACTGTCTCTGTCCTGCTCCCAGTTCTCAGCTGCTCATGCCTTCACAAGGATGCTAAGTTCTACATTTTTCTTCAATTTTATAATTTTTTTTTTCTGGCTACAGTCATGTGCCAAGAAAGTTATTTCAGAAAAATATCAGTCTGTTATCTGTTACTTAAGTGCTATTTCCAATTCAGTACTGGAAAAAAGTAACAAACTATAGAAAGCTAAATGGCTTCTCTCTGTCACACTAGTTGAACCAGAATCATATTTTGAAGTGTTTCTCTCTTTGTTTTCTTTCTTTTTTTTTCCTTTTTTTTGCAATCCTCAAGTGACTCTAGCTTCCTGTATGTTAAAGATCAGCTCTTCCTTTTCTCTCCGACTCCCCCTGTAATCTGTTTATTGACTTATCTCCCTTGATATATTGTAAGGAATAAGCAAACATATTTAGAAACTTATGGCTTCATGGTCTTCCTCAGAAACTTGGTCTACCAAGGCACAGCTGAGGCTCTGGCTTAGAATCAGCAATAGTGGTGGTTTGTAGCTGCAAAGGGCAACGCATGGCAAATCTAAACCAAATAGATAGCATAGTATCACACATAGTATATACAAATGTGTATTTGGAGAAAACGTAGCATTTAAAATATCCCTCAAAATCCCACTCCTAATATAGCAAACTTTGGAACACTATTTACACACATGCTTTCAAAAAAACCTTACTAAACAGGCTGTAAATTACTTTTTTTATGCTCTCATCCACATCTAAAGCTGAAAAAAAACCCCAAACCATTTAAAGGCTTGAGTTTTCTCCTTGCCTTACAAAAAGTGTCCCCTCTGACTCAGTTCTTCTGGCATCCTAATGAAGCCTTTCCTCATCGGGCCTAGTTTGAAGCATTTTTATAGTTTCTTGCAATGCATATTATGTTGGCTAGGTAACTCCCTAGCCAGTTTGTGTTCTCATTCAGAGCGACAGCTTACCAGTAAATAAAAATGTTCAATTACCAAATGTGAACTGAAACTGCAGCCCTATCACTTCACTTCAGACACCATTTAAAAATGAAAAAAAAACACTCCAAACACAAACAATTCAAAAACAATCATGGTAAAACAGGAAACGACAGTGATTTGGGATTGGGTTTTGAGTGGCATTCACTCATTAACTATTCCAAACACATTAGCAGCCTGAGGGGATCTTTCATGTCTCAGTGGAGGAGAGGCAGTTTGTCAAAACTTTTTATTTATAACAGTCACAAGAGTATTCAAACCAGGAGCTCCATGCCTGCAAGCAAGGGAATTATGTAGCACCTGAAGTCACACTTCAGTATCATGTTTTACAATAGTATTCTTCATGATAGAAACATTAAAATAAGTTCTCGAAAAAGAAAGAAAAAAACCTCAAGCTGAACAATTTAATTAATTTTCTTTTATAGTGGACCAAGCTCCCTATAGGTTTTCATGCATACATAAACAAAGTTCCCAAGACTTGGTTTCTTAGTTTCTCAAGTGCTCAAATTAAGATTTTCTTTTTTAAATGTAGCATAATAATCTTAAAGTTAAAAAAGGGAACTGTAGTTGTCCAGCATACATGCTCTCATATTTTGAATGCTTTGTTCAGTGTTCCTTCTTCTGCATTTCCCTCTGCTACAATTGCAATTACAAGATGCTTTTCTCTTTTTGCATTACCTTCCTCTATTCCCATCCTACTAACCTGCATATAAATGCAATGGTCCAAACACTTCCTGCCTACTCAGCTAAAATTTGTTCCTTCTAATCCTTGCATAACTGAACACCTACACTTTAACCTTTGTATTACTTTTCCAGAACCTTTCCATATTTCTATTTCATATTCTTGGTGCTGACCCATGTTTTCCTCTATTGTCACTAGAATCTGGAAGTTAGTAAACTATGAATGGCTAGGAAAGTTAATTCAAATAATTGAAACCCCAAATTCAGCATCTTTTTATATTTTGCTTCAAATGCTGTTGAAATGATAAGAAAATGATATAGCCAGAAAATGTGTTGTGATTTTCCTTCTACAGTAGCTGAAGCTGAAGTTACTTTGATATGCAAGTTGTGTTTGGAGACTGCCATCAGACACCCAATTTTAATTCAGTCTTTCTAAAACTGTCAGTCACACAGTTAAGATCATGTCTGCTAAATACACTCGATAGTTTTAATACTTGAGTAATTTTACCTACTAATTTTGGAATAAATTTTTATTCAAAAGGGGGTGAGGAAAATTGGGCTGTGCTCTACCTCAGCTAATTGGTGCTCAGCTCAGTTAGGCACTAGTACACCTGCAAGAAAAAAAAACATAAGTATTGACAGGTAACAGTCTGAGAACAAAATACAAGAAAAATCTATACTAAGTGTAGCGGTCACTCTCCTTGTCTGCCTTCTTTTTAAAAATATAAAGATGCAAGAATTCGTTTTAGCTAGTAAAATGTCAGTTCACACACTGCTTCTCTCTTATGTGACTAAATGTTGAAAGTTATCTACTTCTTCTTTGTGGCAGATAACCCAGAGTTTGGACTTATATGTCCAAAGATACATTATTACATACTGCCAGCAAAGCAGAGGAGAAAAAAAAATTGTTTATCTTCCAGCTGACTAATTTAGTCAGGACTTTTTAGGCTCCTTTTCTTTGGTTTTAGTTTTGGATTATTTTTCAGATTTTTTAAGTATTCCAACTTCCATTGTTTTCCTCTCAAAAAAAATGGTATGATTTTTAAGCAGCAAATCTATAGCTACAGCTTTACACCACTGTGGCAATTAAACCTTGTTTTGGTAAGGGAATAATTTCAGAACGAAGTTTGGTGGAACATTTGCCTTCATGGTGCTCAGATGTCCTCACTGTGGACTGAGGAAAAGATCCCTTGGTTTTTGTTCCAGGCTCTGTTGACTCTCGTCTGCATTCCTTTCCCCTGTATTTCCCAGTTCTGAGAATAATTAGCAATACTCACTGGTGATTGCATGCTGCAGCAACCTAATGGTGATATCTTGCCAACACCAGCTGTGCTTCAGTATTTATTTATTAAGATCACACTACTTACACAGGACAAAGTTGCTGACGCTGCAAAGAGATGAATACAGTTACAGCAGCTGAATTTCAGCTTGACTTTTGAAAGGAAATAACACCCATAACTGGGTAACATTTATCTCTGAGAAGAGGGGATACAAGCCTTTAATTCCACTTTCAAATTATATTTTGCTGGCTCTTGGATTTAGTCTGCAGATGATGGAAGGTTACCTTGTACTGCAGGGTGTAGTAGATGATCCTTCTTTTTGCACTACATTAAAACAGCTGAGTGCAGAGGCATTGGATATGCAGGAAAAGGATGCATCCATGAGGCAGGCATTCCCTTTGCATTGCTAACACCAAGTCAGAGGCTGACTTTGTAAATCATGATACACTTGAATTTTCACATCTGCTTGTCAGAACTGTTGAGCAACATGAAAACTGATGTCAGCAAGCTTGCTGCTTTCTAGTTCATCTCAGGTAGAAAGAAAAACATTAGGCAGCCTTATGATTTAATGTGTGTGTTCTTTACAGTAGAGTGAATGCCAGAAATTTAAAAGGCTAGAGTCTTTGAAATCAAAGATTTAATTTAAAATTTGTTAAAAGGGCTGCTGAAGTGCTACAGAAGCTCACACTAGAAGACACTGTACATTGGGGAGATTACTGACTTCTTTCTCCCTTTTATTTAGAAAATTGTGTACATTTCCTGTTCCTCTACCCTCATTTGATTATTACTCCATATGAAGCAGTAATGATTTCCAACCTCCTGGAAATAAAAAAACTGCCAGTGAAATGTGTGCCTAAAATGACTGTTTAAGTATTCAGAAAATGCTTTGCTAAACCCTTCACGATACCCATAGGCCTAGGTCCTTTAGTGATTTCAAAAGTAATATCTTACAAGGAAAAAGGTGAAGCCAGGAAAAAAATGTTACTGTCTGCTTACCAAGGGAAGAGGAACTGAGGGTGATCTCAGCATAGATTGTGACCTTAGCAGTGGGGCACCATTCCACAAGACCTGAGCACGGCAGGCAGAGCCAGGTGCTGGGAACAGAGTCAACCCACTGCAAGCCATGAAGCAGGGCTGGGGAACCTGGTGAGGAGAAGCAGGAGACAGGGCTGGAGACATGACCACACTGTGAATTCCAGTTCCATCCAGGAGATGGAGCAAGAGCTGGTAGCCCTTTTATCATAGCTCAGGCAGGGGTTGGAGGTCATGGGCTTAGCTGAAACGGACCCATGGGAAACTTGGTGGGGCTGATCAGGGCCATTCAGAACTATTAGTGCTCTCAGGGTTCTGACACAGAGCCATCCTGAAATTTGTCATCACTTGCAAAGCAGTCATGGGAAGAAGCATTTAAAATTGAGGATGATGAGCATTTACAGAACAGTGTCCCACACCAGAATTGTGGCCTTCTCATTGCTTCATTGATATAAAAGTGTGCAAAAGCAAAATTTACTTTAAAAAACCAATAATGCATTGTGAGATGATAAATACCTAAATGGAAGCATAATTTGAATTTCTTGCTTTGACCTTTTCTAATTTTTTGGTGCTGAGTCATACAACCTAAAAGATTTATTTAAAAAATTATATAAGATTTGTATGACAGACATGGCAAGAAGTCAAAACTGTGTGGACAGTGTTTTTGTGTCACCTTCAGTTATCAATGGCTCATGTTTGTGCAAGTATACTGCATGCATATTTAAAGCTTCTCAGGATATATAATTTTTCCAAAGTGGGCAGCTTCTCTGATTTTAATCAGAGTTGAGTGATTAGCATTCTTGAAGATATGTGTGAGAAACATTCTTAAGTATGGTTCACCTGACCTCTCCAGCTATGTTAAGGATGATGTTATTTTTTATGAGCCGTGAATGCAGAATCATTGACTGCTTGTAGGTAGCTATAAAATCTGGAGTACATGATCAAAAGTAGTTATCTTTAGTAGCTGTTTTCTGGTCCGCATAAAATAAATTGACCTTGCAGCCCTTTTTCATTAGAGAGCATCAATACCACAATAAACATTGCTAGGGAATGTCAGGCACTATTCAGTCTGATAGTAGCCTCAATACTGAGGCCAAATAATGGCATGAAATGCTACCCCATCTCTTGCCCCACAGGCAGCAAATATTCTGATTCAAGGGTCAGATGGAATGCAAATGCTTTCTGTTGCGAGAGTATTCACATACCATTTTTTTGTCTAAGCTTTTTTATGAACAGTTATAAAAATGCTAATTTTAAAAGAAAACCTGGAGCCTCTCAAGTCATTTCAATTCGCTCCTCACTGCCTGTATGCAAGACAACACTCCCAACTTCTGTCAATTAAAATTGTCTTGATTTCAAGCTGGTTTACTGAGGTTGTTTTGAATCTTGGGATTCAAAAATTTTGATTAATCTATTTCTTAATATGTATATAGATATAATGTCGCTAATAATTCTAAAATATAAAATTATATATATATATTTGGTATTTTCCACGTAACAATATTCTGTTGTTGCATGGACATCTAATCCAGTGTCCTAACCAAGGCTAGATTGTTAAAAGCAACTTACCACATGGCAGTACTTTGAGGCTTACATGAAAGAATTCAGAACATTTATCTGATGCTTTGCCTTATTATGGTTTTGGTTTTATAAATGTTTTATTACAGATCTCAGAAATAAAGGACTTGTTCAAACCACAAAGCATGTCATTTGCCAGTTTGGGGAAAGAGCAGAGCCTCCTTATTCCTGCTTAGGATCCAGCACCATTTGAAACACTCCTGGAGTGCCTACACAGAGCTAGAGGGCACAACACAGGTCTATGGGAGGATCCCCACCTTCTGAAGCAGCAGGTGGCGGTTTCATGGCCTAATCTAGGGCTCCTAAAGATCCTGGACCCTATTCTTAAGTACTTGAAGACTGACTTAATTCAAGATCAGGACATGCCAGTGTGGCTGTCTCCATGCAAGGGAGGCAATCCTAGCTGTTCATTTAGCTTGGGATTGGCTGACTCATTATGTGACCTGAGCTGATCAGCTCTTCCTTGACTCTAAGAAGGATTAAAACAGGCTTGCACAGACAGACAGCTACCTTACATGCATACACAGAAGAGAGGAAGTCACCTTTTGTGTGAACCCTTTTGGCTGGATCTGAATCCCAATTCAAGTATCAGAATATCTGTGGTTCCCCCTTTACAGGAACAGGAGCAAACCATCCTGATGCAACCACTGTCTAAATACTTGGGAAGAGGGAAGATTTAAAAGGAAAATAAGTTACCAAATGTTTAAGTTACAGTAGATTATAAAATTTTAAAGTAACTAATACACCGTATTTTGTCTGTTTCCACATGTATATTATTCAGTGTTGAATAGTGAACATTGTGCATCTCTTTGAATTACCATAAATCAGTTTTTAAACCATTTCTAACAAATGTGTAAATAAAAAAATGCTGTTTCTGAATGCATATATTATCCTCTTGTATACATATTGCTGGTTTTTATGTACATATAAATAATTTCATTTAAATTATACATTTTTTTTCTGGCATATGGATAAAAGCACACTCCTTTACAAAATTATCTTTAGAAAAAGTTGTGTGAGGAATAATGCATGAGTATGGAACTGAGAAAAAAATTCTTAACTATAAATGCAAAAGAACGTACCTATACCATGTCCACAAATTTACTTCAGAAAAGAATTCTCTGGCTATTATGAGTCAATAAAACATAGAGGGGAAATTTATTATGTAAGCCTATCTTTTGTGCATTTTTTTTTTGCCTTCCAAGATAGTGTATACATTACCTTAGTAGAGAACAATACATGAGATTTTTTAATTTAATTAAAAAAAAGTGAATTTAAACCTAAACATTAAATAGTTCCTACTGTTAGCAAGAATCCAGCAATGAATAACTGCAATGTCATAAAGGCTGCAGGATGTTGATTAACCCTCAGGCAAAATTTTCCTTTTTGACATTGAGGAGGTCATAAAATCGCTCAAATATTTTCTTAATTAAAAGTCATATGCAAAACATCTGTCTTTGTACATGTTTACTTCTGCAATATTGTGTTTATGTTAGATGATGCTCTTGAAGACCTTGTAAAGCTTAATAAGGACAAAACAGAGGGACAGAGCTGTTACAGAAACAAAGAGACTTATCTAGAAATTGCATTAGAAGTTGACATAATTTAAAGATAGAAGACATTTAACGAACATTCTACAGAAAATCTAAAAAAATATTTCCTAGAATGTTTGAGATTTTTTTAAAAAATTTAAAAAATATCTTTTAGTGCAGTTATTCAAACTGTCATTTGTTTATATTTACACTAAGCACATTTGTCGCCCTGATTCTTTAGCCTTCTGATGACTGTTTACACATTTCTAGTGGAGTCTATCACGAATGTAACATAAACAAGTAGATTGTTTTCATTCCAGTCTGTGATGAACTGGTGAACCACTAGGGTCAGAAAGGTGTTCCTCTTATCTACCAATCCTTGACCAAACTCCAAATCCTATTTAAATCACAAAATGATAATAAATTCTCTCTTTTCTCTGCTCACCTCTGAACCTGAGTGAGTGTGGTTTTTTGTGTCCCTACCGGTGACACACATTGACATTGGAGACATCAGATGCAGATTTTTTTAAAGAGTAGAAAAGTGGCATAACAAAAGCTACAATGACAGCTACAAACACTCAATGACATAATTTCCAAGAAAATATATTTTTGTTCTGCTATTACATAGTGAAACAATATATCATTGTTACTAGAATAGGACTAAACTTACTGTATTTCAAAGTGGCAAATCGATTTTCATAGCATTTTAACCAATGGGGTTTCAAATGAACAACAATTAGTAGGGAAATGAATATTGGCTGCAAGGAGGTTTTCTGTTTCACTGAAAGCTATATATATGGAATTGTCTTCAAAGCAGAAGTGAAGGTTTAGGGACTAAATCATGTAAACTGTAGAGTTTTCTCCTTTTTTCTTTCCTTCTTCTTATGAATGATAGTTATTGTTCCACCTATTCTTGTATTCATGCAAAAGCAAAAATAAAAGACAACCTTTGGCATTTTTAACAACTTAACATATTACTCTTTAAACAATCAATAAAGATGATCTCTTGTCAGTGGTGGAAATTACATTAGATAAAGGGAAAAAAAGAAATACTAAAACCACCAAACATGGTGAGAAATAAGAATAAGGGACACTTTATGTAATAGATCAACTATTTTCAGTCATATAAAAAATAAACCTCGAGCCTTGTGAATATAGCAGATTTTTCCTTTGACTCAGTAAGCATGGAACCACTTTGGAGGCACAGTACTTTTGCTGTACTTTGACTATGTTAAATTAATGTAGTCTGGTTAAGTTCTTCACATACATAAACTGTGGTTATAGGATAGGCAAACACAAATTCTTTTAGCCATTAAGAGAAGAAGAATATACTAATTAGATAACATGGAAAATAAATTGAGTAACTTTTAATCTAATTGTACATTTCACCTTTGCAGGTAGTTTAAGCTTAGTAAAACAGTAGCAGTATGCTATGGATTAATTGACAAATCACTTTCTGTGTTTCTGTAAATATATATAAAATAAGAAAATTTGAAAAAATAGGCATTAAAATACACAACTAACTAATATAACTTTATGAGATTGAAAAATAAAATCAAGCAAGCACTTAGCCGACATTAGGTGGAATACTGACTGAAAATTAATTCAGGATTTTTTGTTGTCTCTAGTGTTGTCAGGGCAAATCATTGTCCAGCAAACTGTTGTAATATTCATATTTAAAAAACTGGCTAACAATAAACTGAAATGCCTTTATTTCCAGCAGTGTCTCTTAATAAACTCTGAAATAATAATCACTATAATAGCTTTAAAAGCTTATTTTGTATAAGATAAAAACTAAATTTACAGATGCAAAACCAAGCAACTACCTTTGCTCTCAAAATTCCCACTGTGTGTTATCTACAAACTTTTACACATTTCTACAGTACTGTGGGATTTAAAAACATCAGTATTAGGAAACAATCACTCTCCAAACTATGTCTCAGTATCAAATGCCCTTATTTATCTATTTGCTCGTGTATACAGTGTATTTAAAGATTAAAATCAGCAATAGGGGATTCTTCTCTAAAGAGCTATGGTTCATTATTGCTCTAGGGCTGAATGCAGGCAATTCTTCAACAGTGAGTAAGAATATGTATGAAGAATAAAAATAAATATGTTTTTTAACTGTGGGATCTCTATCATTTTACAGGTAAAATCCATCTTGGTAGGCCAGATCTTTGATCTATTTTATGCATGTCTGACACATATACATACTTTATGGTTGCTTAACAAGTCAAATATAAAAATCTACTAAAACCAATCAAGTCTGAGGCTGAATAACCAGGCCTAAGTGATCTTAAATAAGGTAGACTAATTTAAGTGCTGCATCAGCACTTAAATGTTGCCTTAGCTACTGATGCACTCAAGTGTGGAGTGGGATGTGGGTTTTGGTCCATTTAGATCCAGTGTGCTCCAGCCACACACCATTACTGTTACTGTCAGCTCTACCACTTTCAAGTTCTCCTTTTTCTTGGTTACCCTTTGAAAAGAGCAGCTACTGCAACATGCAGTGAGTGTTCTGTGTACCAGTGCTACTGCTATATTTTAAATGTTTTTAGAAAAAAAAATATTTTCCCTCTAGCCATTGAGCACCTATCAAAAGCAATCATTGCACCTGAGTATCTGACATTAATGTTTATCATGTTTTAAAGAATACTTTTTAGGTTTTTTAAATCAGAAATTAAAGTTGAGAACGGTCTTTCCATGGAATGTGCATGGAGGCAGATGCAAACATTCCATCAACAGACCAATAATTGTCAACAGGCACTCTGAGAGAAAGAGGAAAAGGAAGTGGGAAGTATCAAATGAAAACTGAGAGGGGTTTCTTATAGTCATTACAGAATAAAATCTGCAGTTTTACTTTTACAGCTCAAAGTAATTACAGATGCATAAAATTTACCTAGTGTTGAGCAGGAGTGCTTTCCTTATAGAGAAAAAACATGAGCAGTTTTAACCCAGTGCACATACTTAATAAATTATGTACTGAAAATATTCCAACAGTGCAAATATCTTATATGCGTGCTGGTATTTTTTACCCAATTACATGAGTCACAACACAGTCCCTTTAGAGTTTGGATAAAGGAATAGAAATATTTTGTGTCTTAAATACATTAAATTACTAATAAATTATTAATATTACTATTAAAATGTGTTTACATCTGTCTAATACAATTCTAATATTCACTGTAGCTTTTTATTAATGAAATTTTGACACCTTCTATCACCTTAACAATATTATTAGCCTCTTTACTTGAAGTTAACGCTCTGCAGAGCATAATACGTTATTCTTAATATCTGATAATGTGTAAGTATGGGCAACATGCAAACATAAACTTCAGTAGTAAAGTTCAATGAAATCTCTACTAACAGCAAGGTATTAAAGACTTAGATATTCAGTATTCACTTTTTTACAAATGTTGTATGTAATACATATCTTTTTATTATATGAAAACTAAGCTAAAAGGCAATGGATGTGCACAGCAATAAAAAACAATTGTCTATTAACCATGGATCTTCATCTTATTCTTCCATCTGCAAGACAAAAAACATCTAATTTACAGAAATCTTAAAGCTAGACATGGTAAGATAAAATAAAAAATAAATGCAGAAATGAGCGCTTTTCAACACATAAGTGTAAACACATTGCATGTTTTATTTAATAGTTTCTCCACTGGTAATGGAAAAAATAATATATTTCATGGAACACACAAAGAGAAAGTTGGGATTGAGTTCTACTGAGCTGAAAGGTTAGATTCAATTAACAAAAAACAAATTTATTTTATTTAAAACAGCCTATTAGGATTAATCAGATCTTTGCTACCTAGGAGCTGCCTCTTAGGCAGGGGTTGATCAGCCCCGAGACACCTCTTCATGGCTTATAGCTGCTTCAGAATTGTGAGGTAGGAGTTAAAATCTTGTTGTGGATTTCACTGTAAATCCAAGTGTTGAAAAAACAGGGACGGCCCATAGCATGGGTCAAGCAGTGTGGTGTCTGATCTATCTGTGGGTGTCCACGTGACAGGGCAAACCTTTGTTTTAAGCACAGAAAAATCAAATCTGTTTTATGAAATAAAAACAAAATAGACAATAGTGACACAAGGTTTTATTTGGTAAATAAGGAGAAGGAACTGAAGACAGAGAAAGGATGGGTTTGTGAGGGACGAGAAAACCCTGAAAAGCTGCATCCTTTATCTCCTTTATATTTCCCCCGTGGTGACAAATAAACAATGAGCACTGTTTTTTTTCTCCAGGTGTACTCTAGCTGTGCACTTCTTACTTTGCCAAGTCCCGGTTTGAAAAACAGCACAAGTAATGTCTACCAATAGATGGTCTACCTCCTGATAGACTGTGTAGGATATTTCTTTTAGATTTGGTTATCTACATTCCCTTTGAAATCAATTAAAAGAAAAATTCTCCCAGGTTTGTCTGAACAAGAGATATATCTCTAAAATGAAATGGAAGAATTGGCTGAACCAACTCCCTTTTCATGAAGTAAAGACATTGGGTGGGTCATAAAGTGTAAAAGGCCTGTATCAAATATTTCACCTTTTTTTTCCTTAACATTCAAAAAACTAATCCCTACGTTTTCACCCTCTGTTTTCTCTGGGAAAACTAAGCCTTTGACAAGACTAAGCACATACCCAGGACAGCTGCAAGGTCAGGGATCCAGCCAGGCCTGCAGCAGCTTGGACAATCTTTACAGCAGGCAAAACTGAAAGTTTTTAGAGAAAATGCCAGACCAGAGTTTGCAGACAAACTAATTCAAGCAAGTGCATTCCTAGTTTTACTTTGAACAGTACATTTGGGGGAAAACTGTCCTTCTCCAAACTCTACCTGAGACTGTCATTTAAAAAAAATTTTAAAGTTTAACTTATCCCCTCTCTCACCTTCAGACTTCACAGACAAGATGCATTACAAAGTATTTTGCAAATTCTTTTTGCTATAATTACTTCTACAAACCGCAGTATAAATAAGTGCAGCTTAAATGGCAGCTTAGTTAATATTTGAAGCTAGATTTCAAATTTTGATTTGCTCCTGAAGTCTTCTCTGCCTCAGCTTTTGATCTACTTATAATCTCACGTCTCTGTCAGAGCAGCATGAACTTTAGCTGTTGCTAAAAATACAGTATATATAAAAGCTTTTTCAACTGACTATACTCAAAATTCCCTGTATTCCTAGAACAAAGTGTATGAGTGCACTGGGGACCACTTAAAGGTCATTTTTTCAGTATCAGATAATGTTAGACCTAAGAAAATAAACTGAATGTTCTTGGCTAGAACAAGTCAGTCCATTTCCAAGACAACAGTACAAGCCATTAAAATTTAGTTCTGGCGCATTATCATTCAAAAGAGTAATGATTTTCACCAAAAGTTAGATTATTTAATTGCCTAAGCTACATAATAACATTGTAAGCCTCAGTGCACTTTTCCCTTTAAAGTGTTTCATCCTTTGTGTTGGATTCCACTATTTTTTTCAGCTGTATCACAATGGTTTAGGCAACAGGGCTTCACTAACCTAAGAGAGAAATCTAACCTAATTTTTGCTCTGATATAATAGGCTTAGGGGCTGATCCTGAAAAGGCTAATGCCTGTCTTAACTTTCTGTGCTGCAACCAGCTCCATTGGCATCAATGGATCACCTCAGAGAGTACAATGAGTGTACACATCCATTAATCTTTGCAGAACTAGAGGCCTGGACTCTGTGTGAATGAAACAGGACAGCACTGTGGGCTATAAAGCAATGGGCTATAAAGGAGAAGACTAGGCAATGACATGTACAGGTGTATGATTCTTCTGAATATTTATCTGAATTTTTTGAAGTTGAGTTTTAATTCTTTTGAGCTGCAGAAAGTATCTGCCAAAGCTATATTTTTCCTCATGTGAGGTTACAAAGAAATACGCGGTTTTGAATATTTTTGCTCTAAAACCTAATCCCCTTTCTTTAAAGAATGTAATGCAAGATTGCAGTAAATTAAAATATTCCTCCACTATTATTTGCATTTTTCATTGAAGTATGAACACTTTATACATAAATAAAGTATAAAGTATATTCTGGAATACAGCAATATTTCTCTAGCTACAAGTTTTATTGGATAGTTTTTAATTGTGTTATTTTCAACTCAGGCTATGTGCAAATCAAGATAAAGTAGTCATTCTGAGAAGTTATTGTACTTGTCTTACGTTGGAAATCAACAAATATGTTTGTACCTTATTTTGACCTTAAATTCTAAGGAATTGGAGATCAAACAAGCCTTAAATCTTTTTTCCATTGAGAAATCTTGCTACTTATGAGGATTTGGAAGTGGTGAATTTGTCACTTATATGGAACACATTTTTCTCTGAGTAGTCACATCACAGAATTTCATTTCAGAAAGTGAAAAACATAGTTGGTTCTACTCTGTTCCAGACTGACTAACAAATGTCATCTGTCTTCAGATGGTGTTCCAAGACCTATTCTTTGTGCACAACTGCCCTAAACAACCCCTTTTCCTGTAGATTCCATTCAAGCAGCTTTTCCAGCTAATGACTTAAGGTTGTTGTATTATCTGAAAGATTGTCTTTCTAATTCTTGAAACAATAGAGCATGTGTGAATTACAGCAGAAAGTAAACTTATGTATAATTAGTACAAAGCAAAGGCTATTTTGAAGACATCCTGTTACTGGGGAGATGAAAAGTGGGTCATCTTGATCTTTGGTTAATATATATGAACATAGAACATGTGATTTCAAATTACCAGAGCTTTAAATAAGGAAGAAAAATTGAAGGGTGAAATGATGAATTTAGCGTAACTGACAAGCATTTACTACTAAACCCAGCTATGCTTGTAATTGACTTTTTGCTTTTAGCTTCCATGAGGCTGATAAAGTTTGTAGAGCTCAGCACAGTTCATATTTATTTTATGAACACAGCACAACAGAACATATCATAGAACATATCATAACAGAACCTGTCTGAAAATACACATCAAAGAAGCAAAATTACACATCAGTTTCTGAAACTATTAAGAGGAGAGCATGAGGCATATGAACTATACTGAAGCTTACAAGGCAAAAAAGTTGCATCTATGTGTTATTTTCCTAAAGAACTGGTTTTATAGGACTAGGTTAAACAGAAGAAGTCTGAGGAAGAAAACTGTTATGAACAGGTCTGACTTGATAGGAGAATTGAGTGCCAGGCTTGTGCAAGTGGTCATTTCAGAAGACTCTTCTGTCTTTGTTTTCCCCTGAAAGGACACACCAGCAGAGCAACATGAAGTTACTGAAGAAAAGTCTTAATGCAAGATTCTTGATTGGGTCCTTCTTTGCTTTGAATAATCTGCACTGAAAGGAAAAGAGGAACTGTCATTATTAATATGTGATTTGGAGCATATTTTCGTCTTGTTTCAGTATATTCTTGCTTGCATCAAATGGAATTCTAACGGTAAAGTTTATAACACCCCACACATAGAAAGTAAATTAGAGGAATAATATAACTGCACTTAAATCCTTATTTAAAAAGCTTATTTTTATGAGCCTTTCACAGTCATTCATACAATGCTAGGGCTCAGTTGAAAAGGGATTTTAGCAGAAACTAAGGAGTCCAGCTGAATATGTTGCACTCAGATTATCTTAAATGTTAGATTTATGACATTAAATACATAAAATGAGATAGATACTGTTGGTGTTCTTGACACCAACACTGCAGGATGCTGACAAAAGATTCAAGAGCAGTGTGCTCTTGTCTTTTTTTACTTTCCTGAGTTGTCATTGCTCACACTGGATTTACATTTTGTTTATATTAAAAAGTAAGTGAAATGCTTTCTTTTCCCCTCAAAATATTATTAGCCCTAATGTTTATAAATATATTAAAAGTATCTTGCATGAATATTTCTTATGAGTGGGTAAATGATAACTCATCCTATTACCTATCTAATAGAACAGTTCTCTTCTAAAAACGGTGAATTCCTAGGAAAGGTGCTAGTACAGTCTTGGTGTTCAAACTTTTCAGACTACTGTTCAAATACCAGTATTTCTTTAGCTGTCCTCTTTTAAAGAAATCTTGTAACCACGCCACAAATGCCACTTTTAATGACTCTGCTAAAATTTCAAGTAAGCTCTCCATCATAGCCAAGGTTCCTGTAATACACAGCCTTTCTGATAACCATGACACATAAATTGCCTGCAGAAGGAAATCAGAAGAGTATATCTTGAATTCAGACCATCTGTCAAAAGCTTAAAGATGATTTCTGACCACAGTGTTACTTGAATGTGTTTGGACTGTTGGTAAATGACAGCTATCAGAGAGATAAAAGCACCAGCTTGGAAAATGAGAACTTTAAATTTCGTCTAATGGAGCCTATTTCTGAGCAGTTACACACTATGAAGTTTTGATTTTGCTGTTTAAAAACCCTAAGATGAAAATAACAGAAGGAGAAGGGTTAGTATTGAAGCAGCAAGATTATCTTGTGAGGTAATATAGATACACGGCAGGAACAGGAACCACATAGATTGTTTGCAGAGGATTCATGAAACGGTGAATGTGGTGGTAACCTCAACAAAATATTCTAAAGGCAGACTACAGAAAACCAAAAAATGTAATACATTTGTAAATATTTAAGGATTTCTGCATATGAGTTGCCTTTTTATTTAGAGGAAAGAGGAGGATGGATCTAGATTACAAAAACTGTTCAGATTAATAAGCTGCTGCTAGGAGAGAGACAAGGCACTTGCACACAGGCCCAGTGGATGGCCACAAGTAGGACTGGATGTTATTATTGTGCAGAATGTTATGGAGTAAATTTCCCATGTGATGCAATAAGAGCTCAATGCATTTAGGCACGTGACTGTGTGGGCTGCGGACAACTCCAGCTTTCCACCAGTGCTTGTGGGACTGGACCCAGTCAAAAATGCTGCAGAGGCCCAGGTGGCCCATCATAAATGCACAGTGATTTACGTATGATTAAGATAAAAGTACTTAGAACATATGTACAGATGTAAAATTAGAGCTTAATTAAGGAAGTCTGTGTCCATTTACCACAATTTTCTTTACTCCTCTGAATCTATCTACCTGATATTGCATGTAAAGGCTTTTCAGAGGAAACTTTTTGTTTAACTGTTGAATATTCTGAAATGTCTTTTCTTCCTGACTCATCTTCATATCCCTCAGGCAGGTCCTTCTGAAACTGATGATTAAAAACACTGCTGTTCAAACAGAAAACTCCCATATGTAAGAGACTGCTGGACAGTGCTGGCTCCAACAGCTGCACTCATGACATATGCACATGCATGTGCTCATACACATACTCACTGATAATATGGCAAATGAAAGAGGAAAAAAGCATAAAGCAATGACTTTGAAAACAGTCAAGATTCATTTAAGAGCTGAAAAGAGACTGTGGATGTTATACATTACAACTTTTGAATTTCTTCCTCATAAAGATATTTCCTGAATTAATTTCTCTTTTAAATTGAACTGCAGCCTATATTTCTTTTTTAAAAAAGTTAATATTCCTATTTCTTTTTAAAAAAAGTTAATATTCCTCTCAGCCTTCATATAAATATTTTCAGTGATGAGAATAATCTGTGTCAGGCCATGGCAAGTGTTTTTAGTGGTTAATAATTTTTACTTCACAAAGTGTTTCCATTGCTTCTAGGTACTGAACACACCTAGCTTCTTTTTCCAGCACCCAGGATCTTGTTATACCATTGTTTTTCCTTATAAGTATATCTAAACTAGGATCATTATTTTTTGTTTTGCCAAAATTATTCTTTGGAAATTTTTTCTTCATAAAATGAATACTATTTTTTTACCAAAAGATTTTCTGACTTTCTCCATAGGTATATTTCATGGTGCTTTCCTAAATATTATCCAATATTTCAATGTATTTCACTTGTAAATATTAGGCAGAAACACAGAAATCCAGGAGTGTTTGTGCCATTCTCAAGGTCAGAAGAATTATAGTCTCTCTTGTCCTACTGTCATCTTTGTATACATCAGGATTATATTTGTCTTTTTGGTTCCAATACCAACACATTTACAGATATCATTCCCCAGAATAAAGATTTTTCTTGAAGAAGCATGTATTTCATCTTTTGTTACAAATATAATTTCTTACACATTAATAAAATTTTTGGGTTTAGCTGAGTAAGAAATTGACCTAGAGCACGACTAATGGCAACTTCTCCCATGATTGTATTGGTTTCACCTGTATTGACATTAATTCAATATCCTTTTCCTACCTACTATAAATAAAAGTTAGAACAAAGGGTCATATATCACTTGATTATAGCTCTCTGCTTATAATTATACTTTATTTTTAAACAATTTTCTCACTAATGCCAATTTAAAAAAAAATTAATTAATGATTCATGCTGTATTGAAAAAAAAGTTAAAATATAAATAAGATAAAACCAAAACTTTATCTAGAAAGACACTAAAATGTTCTAGCTTCTCAAAGTGCCTTGTGATTTTACACCAAAGTCCTCATGGAAATGTGACAGCCAGTCTAACTTTCTGTTGGACAATGATGGTGTCTTTGCACTATTTGTCCAGTAAATAGAAATGAATTGTATATTTTCATATTTTAAATTAAGATGGTATGGTTGCAGCAAAAATGGAAATATTATATGATCCGCAGTTTAAGGTTCTATGACTTCTTCATTTTTTTTTCTTTTTAAGATTTCTAAAAGACATTTAAAAAAAATATTTCAGAAATTATTTCCAGAAATTCTGAATAAAATCTTTGACAATTGGAAAAGAGATAGTTCCCCATTAGAACTATCTTTCTCTCTGGTTTTGGGGTTTAAAATTTTTTTTTGGAGAGAGAAATAATATAGAGAAATCATTAAGAAATTTAAATAATCCTAATTTACAGCATAATGAGTAAACTGGTATGTTATTCAGACATAGCTACCAATTTAGTGCTGATTTACCACCATACTACTTTTAATATCAGCCTCCAGCTTTTGCAGATATCTGACTGTACAGGCCAAAAAATAATAATAATAAAAAAAAAAACCTTGAGAAATGCCAATTACACTTCTGGAAATCAACCTTATACTGAGGGAGTAATGCCACTGACAAATACAGATCAATGGATTTGATGAATCATGGATATTAAAGTTTGGGTAATTAAATGCTGGCATATACAGTGAATACACATTGTATATACTGTGTATATAGTGCTAATACATATTTGAAGATTTCAGGTAATCCCAAGTAGAGGAAAAAATCTTAAGAAAATGTGTATCTTGCTGCTAAATATCAAGTCAGTAGATGACTTGTGATATTGGTACAGAATACATTTCCATATAGAAGTGTAAGTAGGATCAAACCGACTTTTCTGACTAGTCACAGAGAACTTGTGCTACTGCTTTTTATGAAATCCTGTAGCACTACCATCCCCCAAGTTACAACTACAACAATGGAACTCATTGTTTCTATAGAAACCAAAGAATTTCAAATGGGGGGGGGAAAGTAGGCTGCAGTGTAATTCTGCCCCTTCTTACATCCAGGAAAAATAATAAGTGGACATGCAGGATGAAGAAAATACTTGATTCTGTCCTCCCATTTTGGGGAAGTCATAGAGTGCATGCATGTCTGTCAGAAGAGCATCCCAAACAAAGAGAAAATCAAAGCTGATGGTTCCATGCTCTCATGCATCTTATGGATTTTCAGCAGGCATTTTTGATTTCATATTTGAATAAGTACCACAGAATTCACCGACCAATTTCAGCACAGCAACCCTAAAAATGAAAATGAATAGACTAATTCACAGGGCGAACATTTTTTGTTACTGTGAATAACCTAAAGTAATAAGTAACTAAATATTGCATTCTGTTGCAGTTTTAAAAAGACATGTTTCTGATCTTCTTCTGCTAATTAGGAAACCAAACCAGTGCCAATCTGCAATTACCTTTTCTGAAGTTCCAGGGCTGAGTTTTTAGTAATTTGTGCAACATTGCACATTCCTATTAATAATAGGACCTGCTTGACAAGAAGCTTCAGGCATTTGTGTGTCTTTAAATTAGTCCAATTAACAATTTGAATGTTTTATACCAATAAATATAGAATTTTAATCCAACAACTGAGTATGTACTCTCAACTATTTGGACCTTTAAAACATGCAGATCAGGAGTTAGAGAAAAAATGTTGTGCCCTTTTTGCCTGTTCTCTGGAATTTCTAACTCTTGCCAGCATCATCCTTCACAATAAATTGATATTTATCTGCAAAAGCGCAAAGCTATAGTATTTAAACAGTTTCATTAAACTAGTCACATGCTTTAAAACTTTAGCAGTATCTCAAGCCACCTACAGAGTGATCTATCACACCACTGAGTTGTTCAATTTCTGTGATTACTGGTATTACCTGACTTGATAGCTGTGTCTTCTGCCAACAGAAAGAATATATATAAAAAACTGGAAGGTATACACAAATATTCTGCAGTTCATCTTAGTTCAGAGTAAAAGCCTCAGAAACAGTGTTAACTTCCTGTGTTGTGTATGACAAAGTCCTGATAATCTTCCTTTACGATTATGTTTTGAAGACTTTCATTTCAGTAGAGAATTACTTAATATCCTTAATTGTCCAGGCAAGTAAAAATTTTGGGTCAAATTCTTAGGCACAGGCACTTTGTAGCTTGATATCCTAAGGCTATGAGGATTCTATCCACGTAGTTTACATGTGTTTATGCATGTGAAGATCTTCAAGTACTTTACTCAGGAGAAAAAAAGACTTTAACAGCCATGTAGGGTTCTCAAAGGTGTCCTGTTCCTAGGCTACCAAGGAAGATAAAGACATGATTACTGCACAAGCCAAGAGGGGAAAGCACAGGTTTTCAAACTCCACAAAAGAAAGAGAAGCTATGGAAATCTGAACTGCTCAGAAACTTCAGACCGAGATTACACCTCAGACACAGAAGGATGCAACCACAGTATTTATTGTTGTAGTGGTTGTGATTTATCTGTTCATACAAGATTAGTGAGTGCCTTGAGGACAATTTGGGTCAAATTTTTGTTCTAGATATTGTTGTCCCACTAAAAAAGCCTGTTAGCTGTGAGACAGCAAATGATAGCATGTCTCCAAACATATAAAATATCTCAAAACAAGTAACTAGCCCTTTGCAGACAACACTTAGAGGAACTGGAGACTATTTCTGTCATTTATACGGAACTCTGGATTTGAGGGGAAAGGTTGACCAAAGCGAACAAGACCTGTCTTAGCATAAATATATAATGATGTTACCAAATAGCATTCTGAACTAGACATGAATAGTTTTTACTGTAACTATAAAAAACCCTCAACCAAACTACTGGCTATCTAATCAATCAACAAAAACTATATGTGTAAGACTGTATCCGGTTTTGAGGATTTTTTTTTTTATTTATAGTGCAAGTTTTCCCATAATATAAAGTAAATAGCACCAAAACCTTGCTAGAGTGTGTTGAGGAATGCAGGAGGGATGGAATGTTTTAAAGGCAGAAAGACCTGCTAGGTTTTGAGTATACCTGCAAGGTGACTTGTGTAGATAACTGGGTTTTTTGAGAATGTTAGCAGAAGACTGAGAGGCATCACATGTGAATAAATAATTAGTGCTAAAAATACTGCTTTTTATCTGTTGCACATTTTGAGCATGGTTCAATTCTCATTTAAGCATCAGGAGGAGATGTTAAATATAACAGAGAAAACAGAGGAGGGTAAGATATAAAATATTCATATGCTTTCATCAGCAGAGTCATGGTCAGGATTTTTCTGCTGATTTCTCAATTCAAAGTCATTAAAGAAGCAAGCACCCTGTCAGTTCAAAAGGTGTGGCAATTCTTATTTATCTGCCATTCCAAGCCAGTTTATTCCGGTCATTTACCTTCCCATCCAGTGCTTATGAGAATAGTTCTCCTGTATTCATCATATTTTGTGCTTGCTTGTTGGCTTCCTCAGTGATAGTTGTCCTGATCACCATTTTACTGAGAGAACTTCAGACAGAATTCCTCTGGAAGCTTGTGATAGGAGGCAAGCAAAGGTTACGACCATGGAGACATCATTTTTGGGGGTATGTCAGCACAGTGAAATGGACCATTGTCCAGAAGTTGTACTGCAAGGGAAGAGTTCTATCGCCCCCTTCAACAGATTTGGGCCAGAATCAGGAAGAGTGCACATGCCATGGGACAGCCATGACAGGATACTTTGTCCACAAGACAGGAGAGACCTGATTTTTTGGCACATGAGCCTAATGAGTGCACATATCACATCAACGTGCTCCTGCTGCTTCCAGGTCCAGTGCTGGTGAAGATCAGCTGTCTGTGCACTTCACTTGAGGTAAACATGTGTGATGTTAGCTAATTTCCTTACTCTTGCATTTCTACACTAATACGACTCCATATTCTATTACATTGCCAGAGATGAATACAGATTCTGAGATTATGGCTACCACAGTGGGAAAAAAAATTAATAATATAAATTGTTTATATTAAGCAATAAACAAAGAAATGTGTTGAAATGTCTTAATCTGGCTGTGTCAGAGTAGCCAGACAAACTACAGTGGATGGGATGGGATCTGTGGATCCCAGTCAGGTAGATAGGTAGAGTAAATAAATAAATAGTGTAGCTCAATGTAGTTCAATATTTCTAAAATTACTAGCATTTGTGGTTAAGGGAACTGGTTTTATTCTGTGGATTATGTTAAAGAAATTTCTGAAGTTTTCAGGAAATGTTAAGCTTTCACACAGTAAGAATCAAGATCTTCCAACTACATGTGTGAAACCATTAGTCACTTCTTTAATCTTAGCCAATCTTTTATTCTGATCTGTACATATTAGCATATATTTTATTTGCCACTGTCAAAATATTAGAGTATAAATATTCACTGAATTTACAGGATGTGTGCTTCAAGCAGAGCAATGTAATGGACAAGCAGAATAACCTCCTGCCATGTAATGTGTAATTTGCAAATGCCATACAGTACAGTGCTTGAAATTCCTTTGATACATACATGCATTATGTAATTTGTTGTACACTCAACAGAACAATCAATACATAAATCAATACATAAATCAATAAAATAGACAGATAGCATTATGGGGGAATTATATTAAAGCCAAAAATTCAGCCCAGAAATGGGAATTATAAACATCTAAGTTTTGTTGTCTTTTACTGATCATTAAGAGACGTGCCTCAAATAACAGTTTTTGAACTGACTCCCATTCATCACTTCAGAGTCACAGAACACAGAGGACATTGTATGTATGGAGAGATTCCATTTGGGGATAAACAAATAGTTTGCACCCCACAATGTCCCCCAGGTTTTATGAAACAATCCACAATGTGTGGCAGCCAAAATTAAAAGCTTTGCCTGAAGAATCCTTTCTATTCCTGCCTGAAAGGTAGGGACAATGATTGATCCATCTGGTAAGATTGTTATTTATGGAGTAATTAGTATTTGAAAGGAGGGCTGAATATGAAAAAGACAATGCAACATGATATGTGCTATTATTAAAAGAAAATCAGTTACAGCTGAAAGCTTTAGTAGTTATTGTTGAACTCAAGTACATATCCACAACCAGTCATTATCTTTAAGAGAATGCCAGGAAAAGCAAAAAGTACAGGTTCAAACACCATTTTACACATTAGTGTTTCAATAAAAGTTAAGATTCCTCACTACATAATAAATCCTGGACACAAGAAACAGTAACAATTCTATTGATAAAACAACTCTATTAATGATCAGTGATGACAAATGGTACTCAGGGTTATTATTTCAAGTAATTGTCCATGACTACTTAACCAAATTTTTAGACAAATGTTTTTGGCTCTGTGTCTATCTCTTTCCACTCCTGCTGATCTGGCATAAACATTACTGGAGACTAAATGTTAAACTCTTTTCAAAGAGTCGCAGAAACTGAATGTAAAGGGCCTAATTCTCTCGTGGTGCAACCATGGAACTTTGCCAGCTCAGAAATTTGGCTCTACACACGTACATACAAGGAGTTGCATGCCAGGTTTTGTGCGTACAGCCAAATGCAGAATAGAAGCAATAACACGTAACTTAGCCAGGCTCTCACAAGTAACACACATGTCCCGACTACAAATAGCAAATTGTCACATAGGTACATGATTAATACAGAGTAAAATTCAGCCACATTCCAAAAATACTTCTATGAAACAAAGGCGTTAATGGAAATCTTTCTGAAGAGTCTAAATTTGTCAGATTAATTATTCATTTCGCAGTAGTCCTTTACATGTACTGCTGGGGTTAGCAATAAAGTAAGGAAGAATTACAGCATACAAGAGAAATGCAGAGCAGTTCTTCAGCAAAACAAACAAATATAAGAGTAAAAGAAACAGAGAACAGTGAAACAGCAGGGTGCCACTGAAGATGGAAGCAGTATCTCGTCCAAATTCAACAGGACAGCAAGGGTATCTTCTGTAAATAAAATTTAGCAGAGAATTTGGTTCTGTTGTGGAACTCTGAATTCATAAAGATATTTCGCACCTTTTCTAAGGTAAAAGTAAAAGGTATTTCAAGCATATTCTGTACCCCTGCAAGATTCAGTTAGTTACTGTCACAGCTGGAGAACTATTGGGAAAGAAACTATTAAAAATCCCACAGGGCATTTTCCTAGGCATCCATATAAATTTTTGTTATGTTACTCACAATGAAAGAGTGAAACAGCTGTAAAACAGACACTTGGACATTCCTCTTGTGTCACAGCTGGAAAGCCATGGATTCATTGGGCTGCTGTGCTGGGAGGATTAATGTGCCTTTGCAGGACTACTTTTTGTGCTGGATCTTCTGCTGGGTCTTTTCTCATCCCACTGGTGGTCTGGTGTTGAATGAGCCATTGAGCCAACACTGATGGTATGGATACATCAGAGATAGGAAGAAGAAACTGTATGCAGCAAGGTGGGGTTCAGATGTGGCTTTATTACTATTCTGCCACCTAAATGTGTCTCCTCCTGGTGACCTCCCTTGTTTACTGGAGGCATTTCAGAAGCAAGCATCTCACACAGTAACATCAACAAAGAGAATTAACATATCTGTTTGGAATTTATATGCACAAAGCGATTCTTCTTTAAAAGCCACAGAGAAAGGAATCTTTTACAACTATTTTCCTTCTAGAAGACCATGCTTTTACCCCTTATTTTCCATGAAAACTTGTCTTTCACATATGGTTTGCAGAATTTAAGAGTCACAACAGATTCAGGAAGGATTTCCTGGCTGAGATCTCGAGATTGTAGAACAGCATATCTTGGATACTTCTCATCTCTTCTTTCTCACTCCCTTGTATTTTTTGGAACAGGATGCTCTCCTCTTTTTCAACATGCATTATTTCATCAATATAACAGCAGAATGCCACAGCTGAGATTAGGATGTTTTACTGTATTTTACAGTTTAGTCAATTCTGAACAGAAAAGCTAACAAATTAGCAAGGTTACCCTGCACTAGCTAGAGCTGTCTGAGGTTGAGCTGAGACACAGAAACATTTCCTAAAGCAACTCAGTCACATGGGGACGAGCAGCCTTTGTTCACTGACAATTATTCTGTTTTTCCCAGAGACATTTATTAATACATAATGCAAGAGAGCCTAGGCTCACTGTGTTCTTTGTTTCCTACATGATTCCTCCATTCCTTCAGGAGCAAAGAGAACAATCCTATATGACCTTCTTGCATTATACACATTTAAGAAGAAATACAATCCATCTTTCTCTATTTAATCTACCCTTTCTGATTACCTGCTCATCTTATCATCTACCAAAGATATTTAATTCCAAGAGATCAGTGCAAAGGTTTTGGAAATACCACTTCCTGAAAGTGACTTTTCAGCTATCCCTCTCTTGTCAAATTGCACATTATTCTCTAGTGATGAATAATAGGCTGTATTGTTACTCAACATATATGACAGGAGAAAGGAGTGATAAGTAATGATGAATTCATATCATTTTGATAGGCCAAACTGAATTCCTTAGGCTTTGTGAACAATAAACTCTTTTGCAGCCATAGGTATATATCTGAAACAGAAAAGGAAATCCTACTTTAAAGGATATTCATTGCCTGTAGGCAAGAGACTTTCAAACCGAAGGTTTTGCTACAAAGCAAATGCAACCTTCCATAGTTAGATAGAGAAATTCTTTCATTTACTTCTAAATTTCTGAGGAAATTAGTGAGACTATTAGAAAAATTCAAGGGGTTGTTTTTGGCTTGAAAATTCATTTCTGAACATTGAAACTGGAACAAAAAGCAGAAATTATGAATAAATTCAGAGCAAATATGACATAAAACCAACAAAACTTTACAAAATTATAGAACTCAAATAAACCATGACTTAAAACGTAAAAATTTTAAAAATCAATCTATTCTATTTGTCTCCCAAAAAGGTTTTACCTCAAAAGAGGCATTAAGCTAAGAGAGAGTTCTCATGTGAAATAAAAGGAAACTGATCAGATTTTCATACTGTACACGATCAGACTGAGTGGAAAAAGTTGCATTTTTCCACCTGGAAGATAATTAAATACTGGCACAACCTATCACAAGATGTGATGAAGTCTCTGTCATTTTAAATCAAGACTGTGCAACTTGATAAAAATATTCCATTCTCAAATCAAAAATGTATTCAGTAGAGTTCTCCACCTCATATTGTACTAAAAATGAAATTCATTTCTTTAATGGACTTTTCAGAACTTTATATCTATAAACATCAGCTTCTGATGAAATCCACATAGCAAATTATTCACTGACAAATTTAGTAGGATTAGTCTATATTTAGAAATGCCCAAGCAGGCTCATGAGCTATTTGATTTGTGGTAAAATAATCCTCCCTGTGTAAGCTAGAGGTCATGCTATATAACTTACTGTTTTAAAGATTGGCTATTTGAATTACCTTACATAGAGGCATATCTCTAACATTCCTTATAATGCATCCCTCTCATGGATTTTTAAACATGTTTTCTAAAGTCTTCAGTAAGCATGACTAGCAACTCTCTTGATTCAAGACTATTTAGGCAATGGAAAGGAAATATTCTTGCAGCCATAAAGTGTCCTTTAGTCCTGTATTTCCAAAATTTCTCTCTCTAACTTTCATATTCTTTATAACATATTGAAATGATCAATATATCTTCAATTTACATGATTATGTCATGGGTTTTGTAAAGAGCATATTATTCTATTCCATCTGGGTGGAGCAGAATTGCTTATCTTTGCCCAAATGGGTCAGTGTCACTTATCAGATGGTGGAGTGCTACTTATCTCTCTTCATTGTTTCACTGCTTCCATGGGAATGTTTTCTGCTAATGGACCATTAAGAGCTCATCAATGACATTACACATTACACTGCACTATTGTAAGCTGCTCCACACAGGGAGGAGGAGCCAGACTATCTTAATCTAGATAAAAAGGAACCACAGTCCCACTAGGTATCCAGTTTTTTCACTGGATCCCTGGAGGAAGACTGGACCAATCTCACCATTACTGGACCCTTTTTCTTCAACGGGACCATCTCTACTACAACAGAACCACACCTGCCACTCCAGGAGGGCTTACTTTGGACTGCTTCCAACACCCTGACCAACAGGGTGTCAGGTTGTATTTCTGACTCTGTCAGGGTTTTCTAGGATTTCTTGTTTGTTTATTTGTCTGCTTATTCTTCTGTACTACAACATCTGTAATTTTATATCCCTAGTAAAGAACTGCTATACCTATTCTCAAAATCTTTGCCTGACAGCCTTTTAATTGCAAATTTATGATAATTTGGAAAAGGGGGGGAGGGACTTACATTTTAAGGGAGACTCCAACCCTCCCTGGCAGATACCTGTCTATCCAAACCAAGACAGATTACTATAGTACAGCTGTTACAGCTATGGAGGTCTAATGATACAGGTAAGAAGGAATTCTTTCAGAGTCAATGTGACCATTAGGTCGCTGGCATTTCCAAAAAATTGTGGGAGAAGGGATTACAGGCAACCTCATTCCTGATGAGTCACAGCTGTGCTAATTACCAAAACCAGCCTTGCCCTTAATAGGTCACAGCTATATCCAATAAGGATGAGTGTGATAAAAGGGTGGGTTGGCTGGTTAGAGAGAATAATTCAGAGGAAATGATCTGGAGGGAGGATGGACTAAATGAGAGAGAAGGAACTACTGCTGTGAGGTCAATCTGAACCTGCAGTGGGAGTCTGCTGTAGTCAGAGTCTCCTGGAGTTGGAAGTCAGGATGCCTGAGCTGTGAGGAAGAATAAACTGGGACCTTTACAGGCTGTTGAACAAGAGTGTGTGTCTTGACTCATTTCTATCCCTAAAGCAAGGTCTGCTGTGAAAAAAAAAAAAGGGGGACAAATTTTTTGGGATCCCAAAATTTGGGATTTTCAATACTCACAGTTTTCATCTCTTTGTTCTATATGGAAATTTGAAATATTTCAGATTCTTTTAAAGCTGTGTCTTAAGATTATATATTTTGCTAGGTCAATATATTCCCATCTACCATATTTTCCTCTTTCAAGGTTTTTTTGTTTGTTTTTTTTTTTTTTTTTTTTTTTTTTGGGTGGGGGTGTCTTTTTTTTTTTTTTTTTTTTTTTTTGGTGATTTATATGGTTTTATTTCTCATTCTTTTTTTGGGTATGTGTCATCCCTAGGAAAAAATTCTGTAAAAGTCTGAGATAATTTTAAGTCTTACGCAAAAGCTTTGTTCACTGCTTGCTGTCAAGCAATGAACACCATGAGTTATATTTAAGAAAAAATATCTAATAATGTCTACTAAACATATAATAATCAAATAGGTAATAAAAATTTAGTTTGGACATTCATGATGGAAAAACAAATATACAAGGGTGTTGCTTGATCTCTAAAACTATAGAATATATGTTTATATATTTACCTTACAATTTCATTCCAAGTCTTCAAGCATTATAATAGCTTGCCACAGGTCAGGTTCCCCACGGAATTCATGATTTTACTCATGGATTTCTTATGAAAAATGGAGTCTGTCTATGATATGTCCAACTAGTTTGTTTCTTCCTTATCTGGTCTTACAATTGAAAATGTCACCTTTAATATAAAATAAACCCAAAACCAATCAAACCAAAACATCAGTCAAACAAACAAAAATGCATACAACCAAAAGGAGAAAATAAAAAACCAAACCCAAAGACCCTCAAAAAGCCTTCTTTCCCCTTGTCTCTCCTGCCAGATTTTATTTAAAGATTTCTGATGCTAGATTCTTCGTTATAACTCACCAGCCCTCTGAGAATTCCCTGTCAGAAAGTTCCCAAATGAGCATCATTAGGAGATCAAACTTTTCCAACAGTTGATCTGTTGCTTAGTTACCAGCTCCCTGGAGTTATGACTTGACAAACTGCTTTGTCCTGAACAGAAGTCAACATTTTGTCCAAAGGAGCTTCCACCTGAAAAGAGGATCATCATTATTTAACAACCCTCTGATGTTACCTCGGATCACCCTCCTTGGAAACTGCAGCATGAAAAATATTCCAAAAAAAGGAGGTAAAAAGATGACAGAGAGAGACATGTCCCAGATACAAAATATATTTTACAGTCTTAGCATAGAGACACATGGAGCATCTCCAGTATCAAACAGCAATAAAGAGTTCTGCACAGAGAGATTCACTGTGTCATGGGTGTGAAAATTAAACTCAGCTTCCTGAAGCTCCAATTGTGAAGGACATTCAAGTCAAAAGATCTGGCACAGATTTATCTTAAATTTAATAGAGCACTGTTTAATTTAAGAAGTTAACATTAAAAAATATCTGGATGGCACCCAAGACATCATAAAGCTATGATTGGCTAAATATTCATCACTTTGTACATTCCCTAAAATCATCTTTCCCATGCAAATAATTAGGCATTTCATTTTTAAAAAGATGTGTCTTGAGAATTAGAAAAAAGTCAATTCTATGTTCCCAATTCGAAATGCGAATATAGAAAAGAAAGCACTCACTACAAAGGGATCACATAATTTTTTTCTACAGAAAGGTCAGACTGGACAAATGAATTTTCATGTCAAATTCACCCTTTATTTTCTGCTCAAATTCATCTTCCAAGAGCAATGTATTTTATTACTTTACAAAATGAAAGCCTATTATTTCTGTAAGTGATTCTTGATCAATAATAGATTCCCCACATACTTTTATTTGATATCTGGGCATTTGTCATATTTTTAAGACTGAATTAAATGAGATTTAAAATAAAATCAAATGCCTCCTTCCAACTTTTTTAAAGGAAAAAACAATTTAATTAATCAGAAAAACTGTCAAGGAAAGAACTCTGTGTTTTATGCATATCAACATGGATCATAACAGAATGCATTATACATTGGTATTAAGCATCCATATTTGATGATAAAAGAAAAAACTTAGGAAATATTCTGCATTGACACAGATCTACGCATAATCACAGAATCACAGGATGTCTTGAGCTGGAAGGGAACCAGATGGTTCATTGAGATATAGACATAGTCATGCACAAATACGTATATATATACATATATGTATGTATATATATATACATATATGTGTATATATGTGTATATATGTGTATATATGTGTATACATATACATATACATATACATACATACATATACATATACATACATACATATACATATACATATACATACATACATACATATATATATATATATATAATCTAGCATTACAGACTTATGTGACCTAAAATAGCAATTCTCAAAGAACCCAGAGCTTTAAACAGCTCCATTGGTTTCCCCCTTTCCTCTTCTTATTGCCACCACCTAATCATGGCTGAATAATTGCGCCTTATTATCTTTCTAATCCTTCACAACTCACCAGAGTATTTTTTAAAATATGCTTACTCTGGATAATTTAACACAATTTCTTAAAACTTCAGTAACTGTTATAAGGAGGCAAATAGACAAAAAAAACTTCAGCCCACCAGAAACATTTACCTGTCTTTAAACCTCATAAAGCCCTTTTGTTTTCGCAGTCCTGTAGGATGCATAGGCCTTGTGTTTTCCTGCTTTCCTTTTTCAGGGCTAAACAACGGTGCATGTCTGAACTGCAAATCAGAGGCTTAGTGTGAAACTAACATTGAACCATAATTAAATAGAGAAATAATGTACAATTTTTTCAAATGAAATCTATGACATGACAAATCTCTACAAAATGGCAGCATTATCTTGAAATCAAACTTTGGTGAAATTGTCTCATTCTTTAATGCTCAAGTATGTCACAAATTCAAGAGGCTGCACTTATAGGGCCTCCAACTTCACTGCAGAAATGAGTAATTACTTGACTAAACCCAAGGTTTTACCAACAAAGGTAAAATTGCACAGCTCCACATTCAGCAGTCAGAGTCTTCTGACTATCTAGGGCTCAACAGTGGCAAAATGTGAAATTTTATAACAGAGTCCCATTTGCAGGTTGACTTCTATCCAAACTGGCAACTCTCAAGCAGTTGCTATGGGCAGTCAGATACACTTCTTGGGGATTGCAAACTTTCAGAGAGCTCAGTAGCACAGGATGACATTTGCAAGGGGAGCTTGACTGGTGAAATGATATTCCTGGGCTGTTGTGAAGTCGCTACACAGCAGGAGGGAGAGATTTTCCAGTCCAGAAGAATATCCTGGTTATAGAGCCGAGATGATGCCAGGGAAAGGTAGCCCTGGTGGGCTGGGGTAAGCTGCCAAGGCCCCATTCTTATGCAGATTTGAGCCCGTCACTGTGCAGTGAACCTGAAATTAGTACAAGGAGAGCAAATGTGGGCCCCTTTTAGAATGACTGCTCTTGCCCATTCAACTGCTTGCAGAAATTAACTTGAACTTTGATCATATTTCTTAGAGAAGAAAAACTGATTAACAGCCCTCCTACCCCCGCTGAGGTAAAAACCCAAAAATGTCTAAAACAGACTCAGAGAGAGGCACAACAGAACTTTCCTTCTCTATCTGCTGGGTAGAGAAGGAAAGTTCTAACAATTGCCTACTTTAGAAACAGAGTACTGCAAGGAGGCCATTCCATAGCATTGCAAGAGAAATGTTCAGCAAAAAACAGTCAAGGGATGAGGTAGCAGCTCCCACATCCTCACTGTGATTTTGATAAACTGAAGGTGCCATTCTCTGGGGTGGAGTGGGCAGCCAGAAAGCAGCGTTTCAGAGAGCGACCTCCACAAGTACAGCAGTCTGTGTGTCATGGTGTATCCCCACACCCAGAGCTAGCAGTCTTTACACATTTTGCTGGAGTAATTCAAGTTTTGGGCTGGTCAGGACTGCAGAGATAAAAAGTAATGTTACTGTGGCAGACTGTTCTGCACAGTATTTTCAAAACTTGCACAATTGGATATGGTTCATGGAGCTGGACATGGTTCATTAGGCAAGTGTTTATAATGGCCTCCTGTTACATCTGCTGAAAGTAAAATGCTTTTATCTTGCATCCAGGAGCAGATTTTGAGACTGTCCACAATACCATGCATGCTGGTGGTAATTTACCCTTAATTTTTCCATTCAGTTTGCGTTGCAAAGCAGCAGGGAGGTTGGCTTAACTCTAAATTCTGTAGTGTCAAAAGAATCAGCAAGATTCAATGCTAGTATTCATATGAATTTCTTCTCTTCATATTTGAAACAGAATGATCCTATGTTTGTTTATTAATATGCCAGAATCAAGCAGATAGCCAAAAACTCTATCAGTTTCCTGAATCTTTATGAAACTCCTGGATATTGATTAAAATCAATTTATCACTTTTACTAACATTGCACATTCATCTATATGTGCCTCTGTTAACTCAAGTTTCATTTTAATAACTACATTAATTCATTATCACTCCCACCAGTATATTGCTAATTTTTATTAAAAAGCCACTCTTTGGCTCTTAGTGGAGTTTCTGATACATGGTCAATGTTCCATTGTTTAAAGGTGGTTTGACGTTTTTACCTATCTTTTATGGGTATTAATTTTGCTGGAAAAAACCTACATTTTTTAAAATTATTTGTTTCCAAATCCCAAGATTAATCTGGACCCAGAAAATCCAGGGGGGCTTTTGTTGATTTTGTTGCTCTAAAGCAGATTGTTGCACGCACCAAGTGTATTTTATGTTCAAAATGGGAAACAAAAATAAGCATTGGTCTGAAAGGTCTCAAGACACAGTGAATCTGATTCAAAAAATTCCTTTGATAAACAAATGCAGTCAAAAAAGATTAATTCAGCCAGAAGTCTTGGTTGCTCAGGGGCAGATATTCCCAAGGAGTGATTTTTACCCCAAGTAAATGGCAATCTTGATTCTTTATTCATCATAAAGAGGACTTTACTCTCTTATCATGGCCTCCAGACTCTCCCCATCATACGGACTCTCAAACCTCATCTCAACCAATGGATTCTGTTCTTCAGCAATAGGGTCGCTCAGCTGGACACCAGGTGCCCACCAAAGCCACTCAACCACTCGGCTCAGCTGGTCAGAGAAGAGACAATATAGTGAAAGGCTTGTGGGTCATGATAAGGACAGGAAGAGATTTTTCATTAATTATGGGCAAAGCAGACTTGACTTGGGGAAATTAGCTTAATTTTTCTCCAAGTCAGAGTAAGATAAAGAGAAATAAAATCAAATCTTGAAACACCTTTCATTGGCCCCTCCCTTCTTCCCAGGCTTACCTTTACTTCTGATTTTCACTCTCTCATCCCCCCACTGGCACAGGGAGATGGAGAATGGGTGTTATGGTCAGTTTCACATGTTGACTCTGTTACTCCTTCCTCCTCACTGGGAGGACTCCTCACAATCTTCCCCTGCTCCAGTGTGAGCTCCCTTCCACAGGACACAGTCTTCCATGAATTTCCAACATGAGTCCCTCACACAGGCTGCAGTTCTTCAAAAACTTCCACAGAATGGGTGCCTTCCATGGAACACAGTCCCTCAGGAGCAGATATCTCCATTGTAATTCCCCTGCAAGGTCAAAAGTCCTGCCAGCAAACCTGCTCCAGTGGGCTCCTCTCTCCAGGGAGCCACATGTCCTGCCAGGAGCCTGCTCCAGCAAAGGCTTCCAAAAGAGCCACAGCCACCTTTGGGCATTCACCTGCTCCATGGGGGGGGGGGGGTGGTCCCCCCCTCACTGGCTGCAGGTGGATATCTTGTCCACCATGGACCTTCACAAGCTGCAGGAAAACAGACAGTCTTATCATGGGCTGCACCACAGGCTGCAGGCACCTCCACCACATCCTCCACTGACCTTGGTGTCTGCAGGGCTGTTCCTCTTGCATATTCTCAGTCCTCTCTTTTCTATTTTGCAGCAGCTTTTTTTCCTTCTTAAAAGGGAAAGTGCTACCACCATCACTCATCCTTGGCCAGTGGCAGATCTGTCTGGAAGCCAGCTGTCAATGGTTTCATTGGACACAGGGGAAGTTTCTCACAGAAGCCACCACTGTAGTCCCTCATTGGCAAAACCCTGCCATCCAAATCCAATATGCTTCCTTCTCAGCAGCTTTTGGATGGATTTTGACTACAATTTTCCTGCAAACTTCTCACTATGATGAAATGTGAGTAATTTAGATATACAGAAATATGACAGCCACTTAAAAATACATGCAAACAAAATCCACCTGAACAGTAAATTAACTAGAATCTGCTTCACAGTGAAGGACAGGTGGCAGAGTTAGTTTTAATAAATGAATTAAATATCTATTCAGTAAAATATATCTTTGAAGTACAAGTACAGAAACATGGAATAGAAACCTAATGTATTCTTTTGAATTTTTTTCATGGTAGTTTGAAGAAAAACAAATTAAAATGAAAAGAAAAAAAAAACATATACATAAAACCTTCTGGTATTGTTTCACTGGATTACTGTGAGAGTAGTAAGGCACTGGAACAGGTTGCCAGAGAAGTTCTGGATACTCCATCCCTGGAATAGCTCAAGACCAGGTTGGATGGGACTTTGAGCAACCTGGTCTAATAGAGAGTGTCCCTGCCCACATCAGAGTGTTTGGAACTAGATGATCTTTAAGGTCCCCTCCAACCCAAACTATTCTATGGATCTCTGATTGTCTTAATTTCCTATGAAACTCATTGGTAAAAATATACACAGTCTAAGACCTGTACTTTGAGTGTATCACTTCATAAAGTGATTAATATATTATCAGTTTTATCCCACAATTTTATTTCTGTGTATACTATGTCTTCTTATTCTCATGTGAAATAAAAGACCTCCAACGTTAATGCATCAAATTTTAATGAAGAAAAAAATCTACTTAATAATTAACATCATTATTCCTGAAATTTACTACAACAATGCAAAAATTGAAATTTTAATAATATTTAAAAACAAAAATTTGGGATCTGGGAAAGATCATTCAGCACATAACCAATGTTATTCATTTCATGACCACTAGAAGGTATTAACAAAGTACAAGGATGAATAGAACTATAAACTTGTGGGAGCCCAAATCTTCTAAAAGCTTTTAAATTCCCCCTGAGGTTACAAGGTCTTAGAGTACAAACAGCTATTGTTGAATGCATTTCACTTTGTACAGACATCTGAAGTTGGTAGTCTGCAACTAAGCTAGTTGTCTGAGGATCTTTTTGGCAAATTTTTCCTTTCTTGGAGAGAAATTTGATTTTTTCAAACGACAATTGGTCTCATGTGAAAATGTTTATGAATGGTGATATGCCTTGTCCTCTCTAAACATCTCTCCATGAAGGATGCATATCTTGGACTTTGAGTATTTATTTTTCAACAAAGTGAGATGAATTCCCCTGTGACTGAACATACACTACTACTTTAAAAGTCCTTAGGCATGAGCCTGGGCAACACCACTGCAATAATTACAAAGGACTTAATTACATTGACTTTAAGTGGATTCTTGCCAAATTATTATTATTTTCCAACCCAAAATGTTTTGCTGAACGGTATCATGTTTCTACCTCTCACTAATTACAATTGTTACTATATAATGTATAAGCATGTAGTGTGTCACTCACCAGCAGCTTATTTTTAAAGGAGCACTTCTCTTGCTGCTTAATCCATGAGGTCTGTTTCTCCCCAGCTAAATTTTAGGTAATAAAATAATATCTTGAGTAAGAGACTTGAATCACTGTCTAGAAATGTCATGTCTTTTCATTGTCTCCTGAAGAAGGTTAAAGAGGGAGAAAGTGGGGGGGTATGTAGGTCCTTAATTTGGTTTTGTGTAATGCTGAACATGGATGGAGTGAGTCCAGATGAGTGTCCACCTCAGGAATCACAAGAAAAACAAACAAAGTTACCAAAACATATAAGTTAGTAAGGTGGTTAAATAGGATTTCCATAACCAGGCCTTTTATCATTTGGACTATCCCTAAACAGCAACACAAGTCATGAAAATTGAAGCTTCTGCCTGAATTTGTGCTCATGTTATGGAACTCTGCTTCACAGAGGATGTGAATCTGTGACAAGTCTCAGTCTGGGACTTGACTTCTAACAGAAAATCTTAAGTGGGAGATCAGCAGTGTTAAGTCAGGACAACTTCCTAAATGCATGGGATGCACGACCCTGCAGGTGTGATGTATTGATACCTTTGCTGATAGTCACTGTTAAGTCTATCTGCTTGAAAATAGGATTGATGGAATTAGAGCCTGTACCTGTATGTGGCGTCTGTGGAAGTCAGATTGCCAGTCTTACAGAGAAATGAGTGGTATGATGTAATAAAAAGAATTTCAGACACACAAAGGTTACAGGAAATGTGATTGTAAAACCATAAAACAATAAAAAGTTACCACTGCAGGTATAATTCTTGAAAATACATCTAACCCATCTAGTAAAAGTAATATCATTAAATTTAGCCTATTAATAAAAACAAACCTGAGTAAAAATTTTTGCAGAAAGATAACATAAATCAGAAGCTTCTGTGACTTCTGACAAAAAAAAAAAAAAAAAAAAAAAAAAAAAAAAAAAAAAGTAGTCCAGTTCTTAAATTTTGTAACACAAATGCTCTATCATTGTGATGCAAAGCTCACAGATGAGGTCTGTACAATGGATATTCTTTTACACTATTTATAGTGGATAAAACACAGCAGTCATTAAAAGTGATAATGATTAACTTACTTTTTTGAATAATTATTTTAATTTAAATAAATAGGTTTCTACCAGTATCCCAGTTCTTCTCTGCCCCTTTATTTTGGCTTCGTCACCAGGCAAGGTTTCAGATTTTTGAAAGGTCATAGTCCAGAATAAGCTACAGCTGGTCACTTTTACAAGTTAAATTAGATGGAAGAATCTGGCTGCTTCATTTCTATACACCTGCAGAATCTCTCCCTGCAGAAACCTAATGACATTGATGAATGTATTTCTTTATCAAATATTAAAACACACATTTCTTTAAACAAGTACTAGCTGTATTTCAAAAGTTTGAAGATGTTCAATTCTTCATTCTTGCCACCACTATTAACTGGCTACTATGGCAGTGACCCAGAATAGGTGCTGATTTTTTAAGTCTGGCTAGAAGAACAGAGCTACACTTATGAGCAGCGTCCCATTTTCAAGGGTTAATAATTAGAAAAACTCACCAAGTAATTTGCACTCCTGGGTATATGTTTGGACTGTGAACATTTAGACCAGATTATCTTGATATCCCCTTCAGAATTCTTATGCTACATTCTCAAAAAAGAGGAGGAGGCAAACATGGCTTTCTTAAAAATAAAAAGGAAAAAAAAAAAAGAAAAAAAAAAAGAAAAGAAAAAAAAAAAAGGAAAGCTTAGCATTCCCTAGAAAATACAAATACTTTTGAGAGTAATTAATTGGGTCCAGTAAAATCTTTACCTTATGGCAATGACTCTGTGGCAGATTAGCCTCAGTTTTTTGACCTGCCATGATTGTAATTCATATTCGAATTACACTGGCAATAACTCAGGGAAATTGCAACATTTTCAATGATATAATGAGAACAAATTTAAATCCATGATTCCAAACTGCTATATATGTATATTTATTTCCTATTGTTTGTTTTCCAGCAAGGAAAAAGTCCATACTCCGTGTGTATTTCCACATGAGAAACAAACTTCGTGCATTAAAATGCAGTATTTGTGTGTTCAGTCTTATTTTGCTAGCCTGGGCTCATTTGAAAATGATATCTTTTACAGTATTATAAGAAAAAAACCACAAGTTAATATAAAAATGGAAGTATGCCTCTTTAAATTTATTTATTTATATTTTTTCTTTGTCCTTGGTAGGACACTGTCCTACTTTGCCATGTTTCTGAAATGAGCCTTGTCCTGCTGGTTCACTGCATGTTCCCAAATGAATAGAGTTAGACGATAAAAATGGAATTCCTGAATATGCTACAATGCAGAAGAATACATCTCCTTTTTAAATTCTTGTAATGAATTTTCTAAAAATAAAGGACAATGAACACAATTTTCTGAACAGTGAGAGATTTGTATCGGAACTACAATTTGAGCTATTGTAGGGTTTTGTCGCTTTTTCCTGAGGTTTGTTACTTTTTAAACTGATTTGCATGTAGCATGAAAGTTACCCAGCTGTTCAAATGAATACATTACTTTTGGCTTTCAAACACACAAAAAGGAAGGAAGACTTTGTGTGTGTGTGAAGGAAAGGAAAGGGGAAACAGACTGGATTATATATTATGCTTTATATATCAAGGAAATATAATCATTCAGGGAAGGCAAAAAAAAAAGAAAAATAAGGCAGGGAGAAATATGTATCGCACATAAATGAGTGGTAAAAGTCTTTCTATGCATTTTTTCCACTATGTGGAATTTTGTTAACCAAAACTTACTACTTCCTGGGAAGTTGTAAAGGACACTGTAGAAAAAGAAGATGGTCTCAGCTTCAACAGTTCTGAAAGCTGGTATTTTTGGCTTAAAGAAGGCAGAAGATAAAGGTCTCTTGACATGTGATAAAGTTCTAAGGCAGTATCCAACACCAAATTAGAAAGAGGATAAAACACCACAGACTACTATCTGCTGCATTTTTTTCTATGGAATTCCTGCACAATTTTGCTAATCCAATCTCAGAAATTATGAACTATCTGTACTGCATTCTAAACAGCTCCTGAGAAAATATCCTTTTTAAAATTAAGGCTGAATAAAATTTAGATTTTAACTGTTTTCCTAGCTGGGATCAAAGCCTTATGTATGTGCCCATACGAGACCTAACAAGAGTCAGGGTCCTGTATATTAAGATTGATATTGTTGTTGTATCACAAAATAGCTATGATAGGAAGGAAGCTCTGAAGATTATCTAGGCCAATCCCCTTCTCAAATGTTCATCGGGTCCGAAACGCAAATGTTTAGTTGATGTTTTACTGTCTCTAAGGATGCAGTCCTTAAACCTCTTTGGGAAACCTGTATATGACCTCAATTTCAGTAAACATATTCTAACCTGATTTACAGAACACAATTTTTATAATGCTTAAAGGGAAGTAATTTTATTTCCATTAATAGTGGTGCACTGGGCACCACTAATAACCTGGCTCTGTCTTCTTTACCTCCTCAGGACAGATATTTTTACACATTGACATAATCCCCCTGAGTCTTTTCAACTTCAGGCTGAACAGATCTGGCTCTCTGTTTTGTTCTGTGACAGAAGCTCCAATATCTAAATTTTTGTGACCCTTTGCTGGACTCACCCCATGTCTTTCTTTCTCCGGGAAGCTCAAAACTGGACCTAGCACTCCAGACATGTCTCACTAGGGCTAAGTGGAGAGGAATGATCATTTCCTTCATGCCACTGGAAAAATTTCTCTTAATGAAGCCAGAGGCTGTTGAATTTTGATGCAAGGGTACACTGGTGTCTCTTGGTCAGCTTAGTGTCCATTCAAACAGAATTTCTGCACCTGCAAACCCCTGGGCTACACCTCTAGTGAGTGGTCTCCAGCTGGACTTTGTTCTTTTGATTGAAAGCCTTTGAGCCTGAAAGTTTAGTAATAGTTTCTTTGTTTCAAGGCCTGGTTTGCTGTCTTAAATACTTTGGCATCTGACTTTGTTTTCCTTGTCTGATTCAGTCCATCTCTGTCCATTTTTCTAGTCTGTACTTTGTCACCTTTTTTTTTGGAATCTTATTGGAGACAATGCTGAAAACCTTGATAAAATCAGATAAACAATGTCGGCCACATGTCAGCCCTCATCTACAGAGCTGGTCACTGTATAATAGAAAGCTGTTGGATTGGTTAACATGTAACTTATTAAATTCATGCTGACTAACCCAAATTTCCTTTTTGACTTTTATATATCTGGAAATGGCTTCCAAGATGATTTCCACTCTAACCTTCCCAAGGACTAAGATCACAGAGAAAATATGTTGGAAGGTACCCACAACGATCAAGTCCAACTCCAAGGTGAATGGCCCACACAGGGATTGAATCCATACCCTTGGTGTTACCAGCACCATGCTCTAACCAGCTGAGCTAGTCTCAGCTGATGCTGACCAGTCTGTAGTTCTTCCAATCTTTCAAAGATAATTGAGTATAATCTTGCAATGACAGTGCCCAGCTTCCTCAGGTCTTTTGAGTGCATCCTACTAGGTCCCGCTTACTCATGCGCTCAGTTTGTTTAAGTGTTCCCTGACATGATCCTTCTCCACTGGGGGTAAATCTTGCTTGCAACAGGATTCCTCACTGGTCTCAAGGAGCTGAAACTGTTGAAGACAAGTTTTATCAGTAAAGAACTGAGTGTAGGCATTCACTCTTCTCCGTGCTCTTTTAGTACAAATATGAAATACAGAGAACCTAGACAGGTTCTACTTTTCTACTGCTAATTTATATATGACTCTCCCTTCCTCACCCCTAAGTGAAAGGACTGATTTTCTTCTCTGAAATTATGGGAAAATTAATTCTGCAGTGAATTCATACCTCACCATTCCAGATACGCATTTTGTATGGATGACTGTATTTGTTTTTCTTGGTCAGCAGACTCCATATGCCTAGGTGTAGTACTTACTATAACAGAAGATAGATATTAGAGATAGAATAAGTAATGAATATGAGCAGCCATTTGCTCTATGAGTCACTATTATAAGCATCTTCGATATATTGGCTTCAGTTAGCCTAAGCAGAAATCAGAGGAGTCAGGGACTTCCAAGGGCAAAAGATTAGAGGAAATGATTCAAGTAGCCAATATGCTCTCCCCTTGTTCAGATATTCGGATAGTGACAAATTTTTGCAATCATAATCATACCAGGATTAAGCTGAAGTACAAGTTCCCACGTAAAGATGTCTAAATTTTTTTAAAAAACTTCACTGCTGAACTTCTGTAAAATAAGTAAAGTTCCCAACCTGAAGAAAAATATACTTGTTAAGTGCTTCCTTGAATTTTACTCTTGGTATTACATTTATACATTTTACTGGAAATAGAGGTAATTTAATTCTTTCTGTACCTTTGTAATCTACGTACAAACATAATGATTTTTTGGTATGACACATATATTATTATACAAAATGATTTGCCATGTATGTACTTTTTTCTTCACATTTCTTGTTTTAGCTATTCAAGTATAATTTTTCAGCCATTATAATGAAGATTTGGGGCTTTTCCTTATGTTTTGTTGGGCTCCTGGATTTAATGTGATTGAGGTGACAAGTGGATAATGCAGATTTGTCAACAGGAAGTTCTGCTTTCTGATATTAATTTAGGTTCTAGAGCTTAATTTGGGCCTTCATGCATTAGTTTCAGTTCATATCTGGTAGGTTTAGCAGAAGAGATAGCTGTGTCAGTGAGTTATTTGAGCTTTTGATCTCAGATTAGTTGACTCCAAAACCTTAAGAGTGGAAGAAATTTTATGTAAAAAATAGAAATGGGCAAGAAAAAAATTTTCCATACTGAGACTTAAAAAGTTTCCCTGTTTCTTACTGAGACAAAACTGACTTTTTGAAATTTTCAATGAAAAAACAGCCATAAATCCAAAATAAATACTGCAATAGCAACATAATCAAAAGTAGTGGCATGCCTGGTTGGCACCTTAAAACTCATGTCCTACAAACCAGTGCAGTGATTTTATTTTTGAAAGCAGGTTATTTTAGAGACCCTAAAAGAGAAGAGGAAAGGCTAGTGGGAATGGGAAAGAACCACTGGACTAAAACAACCATTTTATGTAGATGTCCAAAAGAGCAAATAAGGTTAGGAATTCTAGAAAAAGCACACAAAGCAGTAACAGTGTCATCTTTGTAATGAATAAATTGAATGTGGTTTCACTGGTTATGCCTAAATGTTCTTAGCAACTCCCAGCAGAGAATGCTGTAATTCTCTGTACGTTGAGTAAACCTGGGCTGCAGAAGAAATTACATGGGGAGTAGAAAAGCAAAAAAAATTGTCAGGATGTTTTATAGCTTGGCCTATCATTCTTATATATAATCAATATGTATCTGGGCTGTCAACCCAGACGACAAAATTATTTCCAAGTCTCAACCAATTTTTGAAAGACATTTCCAAGTTCTAAAGTTTTAGAGTTAGCCTTGAGAAGTACAAAGAAATGCAGAATTTCCACAATACGGAAACATGCCTGCAAAATGAATACTCCTAAAGAACGGGGTATTGATTCCTTCTTCCTGAGTTGTAAAAATATTGTGATATTAAGCAATACAGATTTAGAAAAAAATATGACAAGTAAAAACAGTCACAGGAATGTAAAGTCCAGAGACTGATTTGATTTATTTCCTTCCTTCCTTCCTGTAATCCAGTTACTTGACGAGAAGGGAGAAAGGAAGAATTATGACAATCAGTCTTGGACTGAAAACTAAAATGAAGTTCCTAAACTAAGAGGGAGAGAGAGACACATGGCAATAAAAGGTGTGATGAGAAACATGTGAGAAACCAGGAGATATTCCATTTGCACCTTGGTCCAGAAGAAAGAAAACCCCAAGAGGGTGCAGCTTTAATAAAAGCAGATGAACTGTTACAAGACTCCCCCAGGTCAAATGATGCTTCAATTTTACATATGTGGGCAACAGAAGCCATAAGGGATAAGGAAAAATATATTAATTATAGGCAAAGAAATAGAATTTAAATTAACTAACTAAGGGTTACCTACACTGGAAGAAGACGAGGGGACATAGCTTATAGGAGATTCATATGATCACCCACAGAAACACTATTCGAGATTATGGGGTTTATTTTAAGATTAGCTAGGGGTCTTTTTTGAACTAAGTTTAATATTTTGTAATCAAGAACAAAATCTTTTCTTTTTCTAGAATAACTGCACATCATTTTCATCCTTGCCTTTGCCTGATAACTAGCACCTCAGGGGAGATCTGACAGGAACTAAGTATTTTGTTCCTAACTGAGAAGGAATAGAATGAAGCTATGTAGTTTTCCCAGTGGCCTGTCCACCCAAAATGTCATATGATTGTCTCAGGATTCAGGTCATGTTTTCTTAGCATGTTTCACAGCAAGTGAGTCTGAGGACCAGTAATGCCTCAGGTAATACCTCTCGTCTGTAATGCTAATCTGCTGGAGAGAGATTCTGACAAAATTATCTGGTACCACTATTGATAGCTGCAGCTAGCAACCAAATAGCTCTTGTATTCACGAATACCAACAAATATTTTTGGAGTAGAAAAGGCAAGAGGAAGGAAAAAACCAGAAATAATAATAAAAATAAGAGAAAAAGCGGGGCAGAAACAATCAAAACTAAAACACAGGACACCAGAAAAAAAAAAACTCCAGAATCAAACATTTGGAACCAAACTAGGTACAATGAAGGAAATATTATTGGGAAAGAAAAGGAACTGAGAGTATCTTCACTTTCTCCATGTATCTTCATTGCCTTTTTAGGATAAAGGAAAGAGCTGAGACAGTCTGGGGTTTATTAAAATCCTCATTCAATTTTCCTTTGTTAATTAAGAAAAATCAAGGAAGAGAGACACAAGCTCTATTTGATTAGAAGTATTTATGCAACTTTATGTCCTAACAGATTGCATTTCAAAGTCATCCACAAAGTCTTGAGTGCTTTAAAGTACTTCTCTTCTGATCTTTTAGATTCAATTATTCAGACATTTTTTCCTGGAGATGCTAACATCACATCACATGCAGAGTCTGTCTCATATTTGTCCAACATGGTTTATAACACAAGGGTTTAACCTGGGACATTTAAGCAGTTATGCTTTTCTTTTACGCACCAGCCAAGCATACAGACTGTCATTTTCATTAGCATCAATTCTCTTGTGTTCCTGAATCCCAAAATCTTTCTCAGTAGTAACTGCACCTCCCAGTGCTCTCCACAGATGAGCAAATTTTCACTAGATAAACAGATTAGTACTTTCAGAAGTAGATCCTAAGCATTATCCTCTCTTCAGTTCCTTCTTCATATTTAAATGTAAGTAGATAACTCTTCCTTAGTATACATCTGGCCACCAAAAGATCATATGGAGAGACATGCAAGTCCTATCAGTAAAGTCTACAAGCCTGCAGAAAAGCTAAAAGATCTACTTCATAGAGCCTAGAAGTTATACCTGCTCCCTTACCATCTTTGCAATCTCCTCCTGTGTCAGTATTATTCATTTTCCCATTACATTAATTTATCTATAATTAGTTACTAAATTTTAACATATTCTTCAGTGCCATCTATACATTGCTGGGAATTTAGGGTGTCCAGTAGGTTGTGCTTGGGGAGATACTTTTGTCCCCCTAAGCAGACATAGAAATATGGAATAAACTTCACTGACACACTCTCAAGAATTTATTTTCTTTTTTTGTGCAATTATAGAATAAAAACAATAGGATAAAACTTTGACTTCAGTTAAACTGAAGGAACAATTTATCTTACAGACATATTTGTTTTAACATTCAAATTCATGTGTTTTAGCTGTAGAACATTTTTTCTGCACAAAGCACTTGTCTCAGATGCCTCTGGAATCAGTATTGAGTAATTATTTCAGAAATGCAAAGCCACAATGCCTTTTTCTTTTTTACTTTTACGCTATGGTACCAGCTATGGGTTCACTTAGAAATTATTAACCTTCTTCATTTAATGTATAAAATTAAAACAAGAAGTAACAAACTTTGGAATACTTTCTTCTGGTAACAAGCACTATTCTGAGCTTCTTTTATTATAAATCAGCATAACTCTTTGTTTACTTAAACTTGCTGACATTTGCGCCTCCAGCTTTTTAATGTTCCAGAGGTGACTCTCAGAGCTACAGAGTGTTTGAGCTTTTAGCAAGGCACCTGGGTTAAAGTCAATTAGAGAGGAGCTATTCACCAGTTTTTCAAATCAGACCTATGTATTAGCAGCATTCAAGAAAAGTATGCTTTTATCTGAAAGCTGGATTGAAATATAAATATTTTATTTGGGGTCATTTTTTTTTTCATTCTGGTTTGTCTTTTTCCTTTTCACTGAAAAGAAAATCTAGTCACTAGGGATTCATGCAAAATATTTTGTTCAGTCTGAAACAGAATATTTTGTTTTGGTGTATTTGAAATAAAAGGCAAAAGAAGCAACATTTTAGATGAAAAAAATGTAACCTAATTTTTCATTTTTGTCTAATAACCCAGTGCTCAGGGGATTCTTATAAAGTTATGAAATGCACAAGGTCAAGACCTTTCTTGGTGTAGGGATCTGACCATTCACAGCACACAGAGCAGTCTTGAATATTTTGGTTGAGATAGCTCTCCCTGAGTCTTTTCTGTCAGAGCCATGATATTCTGCACAGCCTATTTAAATATTCATGGGACAGAGGATAGCATAAAAATGACTTCATGGCCTGCTTTTTCAGGTGTTCTTCTGGGCAGGATAAATTAATTCAAATCCCTGCTCTGAGTCAGCCAAAAATAAAACTGCAACTTTGAAGGGTTCCAGCACCTCATTTTTGGGGGAAAGGAAGTTTTGTGTAACTAGATTTTATGCAAAATGCTTGTAAGCTGTCTTCACATTTCAGAATGCTCTGTCACTCTTTTTTGGGAGAATAAAAATTTGTCTCTGAGCTCTGTTTCTTACTTAAGGACTGATTTGTTGACATTGTAATATCCAGCTATACTGGACATCTTTAATAAAACACATACACAGAAAAGACATTAGGCAAAGAAGAAGTTATTTCCACGTATCAAATAGCATAAAAACACTTGCTAACACTAAAAAGTTTCTTCTAAACAATTATTACTCTTTTTTTTCTTTTTTTTTTCCTCTCCCTGCCACCGCCCCCCCCCATCCCCTTTTATGATATTTTAAATAATTGTCAGGAAGAAAACATCCTCATAATCATATCCAACGCTGACTGTTTCAAAGGAAGAGATTATTCTGAAACTATCTGTAGAGAAGCTCTGAAGAAGTGTTTGAAGAACACAGTTTTAAGTAAACTCCCAAGATTTGTATTTTTTGGCAGTTTGACTAATGTCAAATTATAATTATAAGATATTAATAATTCTATGCAAGTCAAGGAAATTGTCTGCATTTGTGCACATGCTGCACCTAGCACAGGAGGGATATGTTGCTACAGTGGACCTCATTCTGTAATCTCTGGGACAAGGAAAATATGCAATGGGAGCTGATGGGGTAAAAAGGCAACTTTGAAACTAAAAGCATCAGAAAATAAGGAAAGACAACAATACCTGAAAGAAATTCCACTCTACCAGACATTAGAGGTCTTCTCTGGTAGGACTGTTACAGGCCTTTGCTGCCTCTTGAAGTCAAGACTTCCTGGTAACCACGGGAAATATTAATTATCTCTTTAGGGGAAATTAACTCTTTGACAGAGCCGTTCTGAGGAAGACCAAAGCCCCTGACAAGAAGTGGCTTAGATTTCTTTGCAAGAGTGGCAGGGGGCTGTTGCACAAGTCCGTAGATACCCTGCTTCCTTAGCCATCATCACCTGCTTTGTTAGAAGAGGACCCTCAGATGAGACTGGTCATCTCTGCTGTGCCAGAGATGCTCTTTCTCATTGCTGCTCTTTCTGACTGGATACTAGAAAGCCTGCCTGCCTTCCTTCCTTCCTTCCTTCCTTCCTTCCTTCCTTCCTTCCTTCCTTCCTTCCTTCTTTTTCTTTTCCTCCCTCTTTTTCTCCCTCTTTTTCTCCCTCTTTTCCTCTGCTTCTTTTTCCCTCACTTCCTCCATGTCTAGCTCTTTCCCCTGCTTTTATAACTCTCCATTAACAATCCATGTGTGCCATCAGCTGTGAACCCTGCTATTACAACTGTGTGCAGGTGAATCTGTCCTGACATTCTTTGTGCAATCCACCCTGTGAACGGGATTGTAAAAGTGGCAGAGATATAACACGGTAGATGAGAAATACTAAAAGGAATTTTGAACAATAATGGAAAAAAGCTGGAGACACAATATCACACAATGAAAGAATAATAATGAACTTTCAGGAGAGAAGATTTGGAAACCAGAAACAAAGAAACCAAATAAACCAGATTTAAAAGCAATATTAAAAATCCTGATACGATGAAGAAAATAGCAAAAGGTATTAAGTATTCATGCCCAATTGTTTCCCTTAATACTGCATTTGATTATTTTCTTTACCATCCATGTGAACTCCGGCTTTTTGAGAAATTTATTAAATGAAGCCTGAAGAGTATGGTACTTATCTATTTGATCATCTCTATAAAAAATGCATATAGGTGATCTCCCTTTTTCCACCTAATTTCATTTCTTTTGTCATCCATCTGAATGGTTGTAAATAAAGATGAAATAAGCAAGTTTGGTATTATATGTTTTATTTTCTATTTATAGGTTTCAGATTTGAGGCTAAGGCTCAAATTCTGAAAGAATGGTAGTACAGCTTTTCTATTTTCCTATTCATAAGCAAAAGAATTGGATATTTCTGAAGCACATGAAGCAAATAAAAGTCTCTTTTATTATTATTCATAACTAAAATTCTGGTCTATTTTTATTCTTACTTTAGCTTTTATAGAGAGCTATGCATCTGAGTCAGCACCTCAAAGCAAAACTCATTTCCAATTCATGACATCTCTTTTTCCTCCAATTACTTAGCTTCATTTCCTTCTCGTTTCATTTTTTCCCTTTTGACTCTCACTCACTCAGATGAAATTGCTACACAGTGTAATTCTCCATTTGAGAAAGATATATCATATTCTTGAATAGGCTTTAGTTTAACTAGCCTTTCTTCTTTGGTTTTTTGGGGGGTTTTTTTGGTTTTTTTTGGTTTTTTTTTTTCACTGCAATAATTACATGGTCTTGACATATAGAGCTAAAATATAGGAAGGAGAAGACTGTGTGGGAAGAATGCCCATTTGTGCATTTTATTATGGCTGTTGCGGTCATATCTTCAAAGTGTCATTTTTCACTCTTCCTTCCCATACTGTTGTGTTGATGGCCTGTCAGGTTTCCAAATTTATCTCTTTCATGTTTTTTTGCACTCTTCATCTTCTCTCAAAGCTTGATTCTATTTATTCTAACTCCTCTACTTCTCTTTCTTTTTTATACTATATATATATATATATATATATTATGCTCTACTGTATTATCAGCTGTGATTTGCAAAATCCGTTATTTTCAGCAATATTCAGGTGTAAGGTAATGTCGAATGTATGACTTTCTGTGCACTTCCTCTTTAAATTTCAAGGTGTGCAGTGTTCTTGAATAGTAAGAATTTCCAGAGAGGATCCTATAAAACATCTGACAGAAGTGCTAAGATATTAATTAAAAATTCACACCAATCTGTAAATATATGCCCAGTCATTGCCTTTGCAGTAGATTTTCTTGGCATACATCCTTCACATGCCTAGAAACATGTGGGCACTTTTAAGAGCTCCAGTGCAACCAGGTTTCCAGTATATGCCTTGGGAGGTAGTTCTGTGAACCATCTACCTACAATATATGGGGAAGAAGATATGTTTTCATTATTTAAGAAAAAAAAAGCACCTTTGTTTTAATTATACTATAGATATTATAGAGGATATTATACTATGTATATTATAGAGGAAATGGAGTCTCAAATATACAGGAAAGTGCTAACTGAGCTTGTTCACAGTCTTCCACCATATTTGATAACTTGACATTCCTGCAGCCTCCATGACCACAGAGGTCCTGTATATGAAGAAAAATTGAAATGTATTTTTTTTTACTCTCAGAGCAAGGACAGAAAAACAGAGTGTCCTGGATCTTACATATACTATTTTCCACAATAACTGTGGTTGGTTTTTTTAAAGACTCCTTTGCAAAAAGGAAAATTACAAGTATAGCAGTAAGTCTGCTATTAAAAATCATGTCCTCAATTCACTAGAGTGGTTATTCAAAAATAGCTCACAGAAAAATATACCCCTGTAGTACGGTCAAGGTCAGTGAGAGTTAAGATGATCTGAACAAAAAATGTGTATTTTGCAACTGAAAACTTTGCATTAACCATCAACTACAACTGAAGTTTCCCTTGATTTGAGCAAGTCAGATCTTTGTAATTTACTTCTCTTAGCAGGCTGCTTCTCTCCAGACATTATTTAATTTATCTCAGTGACATGATGATGACTGTATCAAAGTGTAGATCTCTGGGTCAGATTCTTCAGTGAAATAAAGACAGTATTCTCAGTTTGCTTTGGTGACATAACCAAGTATCTGAAAGTACAATTATTACTGCAAAATGGATATGCCAAATGGAGAGTGTCCAGCTGCTCAGAGGGGAATGCTTTCCAAATAGAGGGTGCCCAAAAGACTGACAAAAGTTCTAATTTGTAATTCAGCCAGAATGACTGGCAGATTTGGAGGACTCCTTTGTGGGTCTTTTAATTTGAGGACAGTAGAAACAAGGATCTCAGCCCCAAGAATAATATACCAAATAATAAACCCAGAAGTAATAAAAAATTATTTGAGTCATCAAGCTGTAAGTAATCATGCAGTGGGGAGTAAGAGATGCTAAGTGCAATTTTAACATTAGTATATTACTCACACTGACTCTTAGTTCCATCCTCCACTCTTGACCAAAGACTTAGTTTTTTTGGTTTTAGTTGCATGGAAATTACTTACTTGAAAAACACCTGGAACACTTTCAGTGCATCTATGGAAAAGATACATTCTCTCAGATCACAGACATGCCTGTGCAGACTCTGCAGAGTTAAAAGGTGTAACACTAAACATACCTTTTTATTGGTCAGCAGCTCCAAATACCTGGAGGGAGCACAGCTGAGTTAGGCTGTGCTATTTTCATATAGCCACTTTACACAAAACAGCAGTTCAAATATAAAGATGATGAGGTCATAGCAAAGCAAAGAGTGAACAATTAAAATCTCTCAGAATTCTTTGAGGAGGACTTTGTGTGGGTAAGAAGTGAACACATACCCAGCAACAAGCCAAGAATCTGTGCTCAAGGGAATGGTGCTTGCAGCAGGAGCAAAGGGTGCCCAAAGTCAGATGAACTGACTCTCTCCCTGCACTCTAGGTGCAGGACTCCCATTAATAGTTAACGGCAACAATACACAGGGAACAAGGTGAGAACAACTCCTTATACAAGAGTTCAAGGAAGCAATTAAATCTGAATTCCCAAAGAACAGCTTTGGCAGACTTACAATTAGTTCTGATGTGAATATCCTCCTTCCCCAGTGTGTTTACAGTTACAGACACACAGTAGAGGCAATAACTGCAGCCCTGATTCTTTAACAGTTTATCTATCATGACTGAGGTATTTATATCTTCCTTGCACACCTGTATACAGTGTTCTGTAAATGGTTTTGCAAATATCATATTCCATATGTTTTATTATACATATGTTACTATATTTAATACAGAGATCCATTACCCTGAGGATAAAGTGACTTCTGTCATCTGGATGTGTTTATTTTTGAAAGCTTTTAGCACTTGCATGACAAGTTTAGACTATTAGAGTATATCCTAAGTGTAAACTGAGATTTGAAATCAAAGTACAACTTCATTTATTCAGTATTTTCTGCTCATTTGTTTTTTTCTTGAAAATGCACACCAACTATTTAATAACCCACAGTGCATTGTAATGTCATATATGAACTTGTTTTGTGGTTATAATAAATAACATTTCTTAAGATCACATGCTGTCTTTCAGTATTCTTCAGCTGTGTGGTCAAAATGGGACTATAAAAGTTTCAGTAGTCCGTGTCTAACAAAGTGCTGTTATTCTTTAGACCATTTTATGAGTCAGCTCACTGATTACTGCAGATGTATGTATGCTCATCTGTATGTTTACATATGCATAAATATACATGAAAAAAGGCAGGCAAAGATATATGTTGGTATATACCAAAAAATCCTTCAGTCTGTAAAGGACCACCCATAAAACTTACTATGATTTAAGTGCCTGACCACAGTTTGGGTCTCTGTTTTTCCTTAGTACTGTATTCATGAGTTTGTAATCTCTGTTGTTTACAAAGCCACAGAAGGAGTCACAACTCACTGACGTTCAGTATCCTTCCTTTCATAGGGAACACCAAGAAGAGGCTTATGTGAGCTCATTTTGCCAACAATAAAACAAAAGTGTTTCGTCTCATTTTCCACTCAAAATATTGACCTTCGTTAATGAGAGGTTTTGGTCAAAATCTCTTCTGCTTTCAAAATTAAAGAGGCCTCTGAAGCTATGATCTGAAGAGAAGACAAATAGGCCTGTTTTTGAGTAGTACCATGACTGAAAAGTCCAAATTTTCATTGATTAGATGTCTGTTTTCTATAGCAGCTGCAGGGGCAGCATGGAAGTGGATTGTAGAAGGAATGATGTATTTCTTCCCAATTCATGTGGCTTTCTCCATATATTGTATAATCACACAGTCTAAAAATCTGTATAAAAAATGGGGTGCAAATAAGATAGCAGGACTTAAACCTGGAATTGAATAGCATTAAAAATTATTGTGATAGCATCTATGTTCATAACTATCAAAAAGAAAACTAGGACTTTTTGAATTGATGTAGAGCACAAAAGCAAATGATAGATTATTTTCATGCATAAAATGAAAATTATGCTTTCATTAATTAGTTCCCTACACGCTTACATCGGGTTACAGAAAAAAGTTTGAAGTTCAAAACTGCCTTTATTTAATAAGTACAGTGGAGAAGAAAAAGGCAGGGTACATTTCATTTAGGTACATTACAATTAGAAATGTGTGAATATAATTTTTATTAGTAGTAAAACCAGTGCAAATATATTAAAATGTGGTACATGTAGTATTTAAATTTTTTCTGCCATACAAGAAACTATTTACCATAAAATAGCATAATAAGCTTCAACTTCAATAAGTATTGTACATTTAATTTTGATTGAACAACAAAAAAGCTGAGGAAAAAACCTCAATATGGGAGTTTTTCTGCCACTTTACTAAGTTTTAAAAAACCCCTCAACTTTCAGAATAAGAATTAATATTCAGAACTTCAATCCGTTTTCTGTGAGCTTAAAAAGCTTAAAAGCAATTATTCTGTTTTCTGCAGTGGTTCACTTAGCCTTGCCCAAGTTCAGCTGGTAATGAAATATGGCAGTGACAGAGAAGTTAAAGGGTGTATAGTTTTGAAAAATTTGGTAAAAATGAGTGGAAAACCCCAACAACTTCTCTCATTACTGATATCTGTACATCTATATTTCTATGTATCTGTGTATCTCCCTATCTATATATCTTTGCTTTCAGGGTTCTTACTTGAATTTCCAACAGCAGTATTTGTTGACAGTACCATTCATTTAAAGAGATGTTTTTAGATAACTGTAGCATATGGAAATCAAACTGTGAGATACACTTGGAATACAATACTGGAAACTTCATTCTACAGATTAGAAGGAGCTGATGGTATTATATCAGCTTGCAACTTTCCAAAACCAGAAGTCTGTTTTCTTGGAAAATTCTAACTTCTCACCTGCCCATCATACACTGAATTACCTTACCTTTTCTACTCAAGTTTTAATTTTTTGTAGCATTTTCTGACTGAGATACGGGAAGATCTTCCCAAGTCAGGCTGCAGCTGTAACTTTGATATGAGCTGCATACCACCTTCCTCCAGGAATACTAAAGGAAGGAGAGAAGACAGGGATAGGAGGCCCTGTATATCCACTTGTCAAATGCACAGTGGGAAGGAGAACCACAGCCCTGTGGAGGTTACTTAACTTCTGCTGTAGATAGAAAGCAAATGCAGCTTTACTCCATTGTACAAAAAAACTCCTAAGGCAACTAGCCATGTCACTAATTAGGAGCAGCATCTACTGAAAGAAGCTATGTACACTTTTTTTCTGCTTTGTTGTTTGAAAAGGGAGGGAGCTCTAGTGAACAAGGAGTGGAGGTGTGGGACTGAGGCAGATTACCCTAAAATTCAGCATCCTTTGAAACCCGAAGTTGGGTGTAGGCTAGTTGAACATTACAGTGTATGGAGATTTGTACAAATACCATGAGTTGTTAAAGCTTCCTGAAGTTAAAGAAATGTGTTTCCTTGTATTAAAGGAATATGATACTACTCTTACTGTGCTAACACCAGTGTTCAGTTCCATTTTCTTTACCAGAAAAATGCCAATAAAGATCACTAAGTCTTTTCTAAGTGTTGAGGAAGGGAAAATCCCTTCACAATACAGTCCTGTAAAATGGGAAGAGATCACTCAAGACAGTGATCAGGATGACATGGACATTATTTATAACTAAAAAGATCATCCATAGACAAGAGAAGTATTGAAACCATTGAACCTGGCGCATTTGTAGGGTAGTCTAGAACTGTGTGAAAGTCATGCTTTTGTCTTAAATAGAAGACAAAATATTAGAGAACTGGGAATACCCTCCATATGTATCAAAGGCCACTGCTTTTAAAAAGTCGTCTTATGCGAACCTTAAATTCTTCTGAGGCCTTTCCTCTAGGCAATAACCTAAGCTAATAACACAGAGTAAGTATTCCAACAACTCACAGTCATGTTTCTGTCATTAGCTGTGGCACATTAGGTGTCCCAGGGCTACTCTAAGCAATAATTGTTCTGTCACTTCGTAACACAGCAAACAAAACAGGGGCATACATAGCCCAGGAACAGTCAGTGGTGAACATTTTCTTGACTTATTATACATATAACAAGATACTTAAACATTCAGTTGTCTGTTAGCCTGTGCAAAGTGCAATTCTACGTGGAGAGAGAAAACATCCATTAAGTTTGCTGTCCAATTCAGGGCTCAAACCTGAAATTACTGGTCAGAAAACTGATTGGTCAGAAAAGAAAAAAGTAGTTTTTTAAAGCATTTATGATATTGGACCTGCTTCTGAGTTGAGAAAAGGAAAATAATTGGTTGCTTTGGTACTTAAAAACAATTAACATTCAGCTCTCACCTGATCTGGCACTGAATTTGTCTTGGATTACTTGGAAAATTTTCTTCTTCATAATCTTTTTGTTATGGGCCTGTAAAGCAATCCTAATGATCTGGACAAGCCCTGAAGCATCTCTAAGGCTTTATGGAAAAATTAATTGAGGATTCACTGCCCTTGGAATTTACTACAAGTGGAAGTTAATAGCTCAGGCAAATTCTCTTCCATATGCTAATAAACTACCATGGCACTGTGGTGCTTCTGTCTTGGCTTCTCGTCAGTTATTATTTCTGTATCATCTCAATTAACTTCTCCACGTTCTTATTAATGTAATTCTCACCTAATCCCCTTTCCCTTTTTCCCTTTCCTGTGTCAGCAGCATTTCAATACATAATCTTTTACTGGGTACACTTGTTTATTCCATGTATTTCAGCATATTTTCTAATAGCCACTTCCCATTCTATTCTACTCAAACACAAAATCCATAATTTTCTAGAGAGCCTTCCCTGAACTGCTACAGCTGGCTTGGTCGCTCTTTCTTTATCTCTGTCTCTCCCTCCCCATCTATCTCATACAGAAAAGATGTTCTAGTATTTCCAGTTTTAAATAATCCAGAAATATCGATTAGGAGTTAGGGAACTCTGGTATGATATCACATTTGCCACTGTCTTGCTGTGTGATCTCTTTACTTGCCTTGCCTTCCAGGTCTGCGGCTTGGGACAAGACAGGACAATTGTGTCCTATTGAGACACCAGCAGCTGAGTTCTGCTGAATGACCACATATTTGATTCTAATTCATGTTGGGAAGAAAGCTATAAAAGCATGAAAACTCATGCAAACATGAGCTGTCTTCGTAGTCCTGTGCAAGAACCAAATACAAATACGCTCAGACTTTATAAATATAGACAATACTTCTCACCCCACCTACTTGCAACAGTAGCAAAGGATAATTTGCTTCTCCTATTAGAGCATAATCAGTAGTTTAAAAATAATATGGGCATACATATTCTCCCACAGTGCTTTCACTGCACTTCCAGCCTACCTAATTCCTGAATTCAGGCAGTTACAGCATTGCTCAGGTCAGGACACATGCAGAAGTTCAGGAGGCAGACACTACGGAAGTTCTGCAGGACCAAGAAACAATATTATAAAGAGAAATTTGGTATTTTATCCTCTTTTCCCTCCTTTCCCCCCAGTATGTCATCTAATTTAGGATAATCTCAAACCAGCGTAAACAGAAAATTCCATTTTATTGTCAGAAGCAGTGGTAAATTATGGTTAACATGTTTGTTAAATTAGACAAACCTTTGTGGCACTACTGAAGCCTAAAATGCCTGAAGGCTGGTTCCAATACTGTTAGTATAGTCTAGAGTGAAACATGTTTTCTATATAAAGAAGCCACTTCTCTTAAAGAGAAAAGCCTCTACATATTCTTAAAAGAAACAAGCTTATTTTTCTGTCTTATGCAGCATGTCTTAAAAAAACTTCTCAGTATTGAGGCTCTAACATATTATTTCCACAGGGAAGTTCAAGTGCTTCTTTTAAGTAAGTATTTTGAGAGAAAGAGAAACAAGAGCAATATTTTTCCACTTAATCCTGCATTTTCTACCAAATAAAATATTTACTCTTGTGAATAGTCCTAGGAATTTTAGATTTCACTTCCATGTGAATTTTTGCTAACTTCAATACTTTTTCTTTTTTCCTTTTTAATAAAAAATCATTTCCATCTGACCACTGGCACCACTGACCAGTATATTTACTGCCAGGTCTTTGCAAAATAGTCAATAAACAAAGGTTTGTTACCTGGCACAATTGAAAAAGCAAATAAAAGTTATTAAAAATTCTAAAAATTAGTTGCCTATTAAATTTGGTTTAGATTTTGGCTATAGCACAATAACAGTGTCCTTGAGTTCCCCGTAAGAACAATAATATTTACCGCAGGAAATAGATTCTGATATTTAAGTTCCTGCTGGTCACCCTAAAATTTGGTTCAATATGCCTGTTCATCAGTAACAGTTTTATATTTCTTGATGCTGTCATGTCCACACGTTGGACTCAGCCTATTCTCTCAAATACTGTTTTGCTTTGACCTTTGCACATATCTGATCTTTTTTTTTTCCTTTTTTTTTTTTAACCTACACTTTACTTCACACAAAAGCAAAAAAGGCAATAGCAATTACTGTCTGAAATTAGTGCCTAAAAAGGCCACGGTAATTACAAGAAAGGAGTGTTTTGAAAAATGATGAGTGTAAATGTTTAAATTTTGGCTCAGGTTTTCTGTCTGAATACAGACTGTGTGATCTCTTCCAGTTAAATCTTTGATTCACTATCTTCTTATGTAGTGAAGAAATTGCTGCACATTTTAGAAATTACTGATACATTTTTACTGTGCCCTTACATTTTCTTGAATAGTCAAAAGACAATGATCATGGTCTCATCTTTAAAACAGGCACTGCATCAAATACAACAAATAATGACCCTTTCCAATAACAAGGTAAACTTTGGGAAACTAACACCTCAACATGAGTTTGGTTTGTAGGTCTAGGAGGCTAAGAATTTCAAGATATAGTTCAGATTTTGAAATAACTCAGAGCTTCCTTCCTCCTTTTTAAAATCGATCTAGAATTCCACTTTCAATGTGATTCTAAATAACCTTTAAATGTTTCTTAAAAATATCCTAAACTATCTAAAGATATATTGAATGTTAGGAAAAAATCTTAAAAGTTTCAAATGTCTCATTAAATTTAACTCAGAAACAGTGATACAATTAACAAACATTAGCAAATTCAAAAGTTATGTTAACACTGAGAGATAAAATAGGCTAGGAAGTATCCATTTAAAATATTTGATGGGCTAGTCATTTTTGAGACCAGTGATTATAGAAGCAATCCTTGGATGAAACACTACGAGAAAGATTTGTGGTTTTCTGTAATTAGAAAATGAATTGCTCCCAGTTCTAGTCTCCCAAGCTAGGGGAAAAAAAAAATATAACAAAAAAACAGGAAAGAAGGTCTCAGAATTAAATAACAGAGAAATAATGGTGACCAATGAGACAGAGAGTGTATCATCATTAAACACAAACTATGGTTGTAATAAGATTTCCTTGCAAAGATAATTTTGAAAAAAAAATAAAACACCTTCAGCATACAGATCTCTTATCGCTATCCCTTCCCTTCCACAAAAAAAATCCAAAAACCAAAAACAAAACCACCAAAATAATAATAATAAAAAACAACAAACCAAACCAAAAAAAAACACCACAAAAAGAGAATTCTTTCTTTCTCATGATAAAGGGAAAATATACTGTCTTTTGAATGACACCATTTGAAATCCTCAAATGCTCTAAGTACTACCTACTGTAGGAGTTTAAATGAAACGCCTGAGGCAAATCAATATTCTCCTGCCTTATTCTGTCATGCTTAGGTCTTTTGTGATTTGGCAAAGTTTAATATTGCTGTATCTGAGCCAGTGGTGAAATCTGTGGGAATCTATATGGCTAAGAGGCTCCAACAAATGTGATTACCCGCACATAAAATCAAACCCAAAAATACTAACTGAAGACAATTCAAAAACACTTTGTTGTCAGACATTAACTGAGAAATCCACATTCCCAGATTTATTACGAAGAAGACCTTAGGAAAGCTTGAAAGAAAAGCTTTCCAGCTTGTAAACATCCATTCCAAATTTAACCACAGGTACATCCACCTGTGTATTTCTGTCACTACATGCATTATTGATTGCATTCATTACTAAGCAATGGCTCATATCTTCAGTGAAAAACAGATTTCTTAAAATTTTCATGAAACACAAATATTTCCACTGCTGCTTTGGAGAAAAATATGACTAGATCATTTTAAACATCTTTGTGTCCAGTTTAGCAACTTGATGTTTAGTTTTGGGGTTTTTTGTCTCTTGAAAATAGGACAAAGGAGGAAGACGAAGGCTCTGTAATGGGGGCTGTGGAAAGAACTTCTTTTCTCCTAAGGCACTAAGTATGGAAGTTTAATTCCTTTCTGCTCTTCATTTTGCTTCTCTGTATATCTGCTGTTCTGCACTTGGAGAAGGCTTCTGAAATCCCCAGGCTAATAAAGGGGTTTCCAGATGTCAGAGTTGTTCCTGGAGCAGGTTGTCACAGACCAACAGGCTGAGGCAATTACGGTGAGTAAAAGTGAAAACAGTGAGTTAACAGAGACAGGCTGTTGTTCTGTTTGCCTGGGGGATTTTCCCAGTGATATCAGCTTTGACCATTGGATGACCAATTACAGCAGCTAACAGAAAAAATGGAGCATGTCTCTCTTCAGTGGAGGTAAAGACTGTAAATAGAGCAGCATCTGCTTCATAGCATATAAAGATCCTGAAATCCTGGTTCCAAGGGCTAGCAGAGAAGAAATGAGCTTGAGGATGGGCCATGTATTAGGGAAGGGTTGATCTGCAGAGAGGTATGTAAAGGAAGTTCAACCAAAACTCCTGTAACTCTCAGCCAGTAGGGCTTGAAGCAAGAAAGTAAAAAGATGGATTTTGCCTTCTCATTAGCAGCTGAACTCATGCATGGAAGTTGGTTATTTTTTTCACAACTTAGTCTGGCAGGGCTCAGTAGAAGAATGAGCTGTTAAAAATTGATTCCTTCTTACAGCCAGACCAAATTAGCATAAATCCAGAGAAAAAACTGCTGGTCCTGTCCACAGGAAACATGACTAGTTTAGGGAGTACCCTGGTTTCAGCTGGGATAGAGTTAATTTTCTTCCTAGTTGCTGGTACAGTGCTGTGCTTTGGATTTAAGATGAGAATGATGTTTACAACACACTGCTGTTTTAGTTGTTGCTGAGCAGTGCTTACACTAAGTCAAGAACTTTTCAGCTCCTGCCTCATGGTTCCTGCCAGCCAGGGCGCTAGGGGTGCAGGAGAACCTGAGGGGACACACTCAGGGCAGATGACCCTAACTGGCCAAAGGGCTAACCCATCATGTAGGGCATCGTGATCAGCATATAAAGTGGGGGAAAACTGGCTGGACACTGCTGCTCGGGAAGAGGCTGAGCTTTGGTTGGTTAGAGATGAGTGATTGTTCTTCATTTGCATAGCTTGTTTTTCTTAGTTTCAGTTTCTCTTTCATTTTCTTATTTTCATTTTCTATATGATATTTTATTACTATCATAATCATTAGTTTAGTTTTGTTTTGTTTCATTCCATTTTGTTTCATTTCGTTATTAAACTGTTCTTGTCTCAATCCCCAAGTTTTATTACATTTACCTTTCATATTCACTTCCCCATCATGCTGGGAAGAGTTGGGAATGGGCAGTAAACAAACAGCTGAGTAGTTCTTGCTGGCAGAGGTTACATCATAGCAGGAGTATTCATTTCCTGCAGCAACCAAAGTGAGAACTGCTCTATCCTGTAAACAAACTTCTGTATTATACCCATCAAGAACTTCAGCCAACTGATGTGTGACAACTCTTTACAGGCAACATTATACCACTTTTTAGATCATTCCATTCTGTCTTCCAAATTTCAAGAGGCTGAAGACTTCAGGTTTTTTTTTTTTCTCCAGAGGCTCTACTGAATTGGAAAAACTGAACTGAAAACATTCAGGAAAAGATATATTCTAGATAAAAAGGAGATGGGGAGGGCCAAAGTATCTAAGACACCTTATGCTTTCCCTAGATCTATGCAGAAGTTCAGTGTATAGAAAGCGAGATTAAAAAATCATAAAATAATTACTGCATTTATCAATCAATGCTTCAGTGCTATACAGACATGAGTGATCCAATGAGATCTCCTTAGAACTGATGGTGATTCATTTTTTACAGATCTCTTATCCATTGAGAAACAAAGTCCAAATGACAGTCCCCCTCCAAAACAAGAATTTGGACAAGTGCAGATATTTGTTTTCAATGTAACTGTCATTGTGTTGACCAGAGGTTTTTATGGTTTATTATAGACATTCCAACAGGTGGTTTAGTTGCATGTTTCTACCTATTCTCAAAAAACCCTAGTATTCATCATGTTTCAAAGAACACAAACATGGAACAAGATCTGCCTTCATTTGCTCCAACTCTACATCATGTTCCTCTCTGGGGTATATATGTCAACAAGATTTTTTTAACAAAAATAAATTTATTAAGCTGTATTAACAGTAAGAAATAAGCTTGAGAGGCTCCAAAGCTCTGGAGTTTTGTAGTCATCATAGGTAGGAACATGGATACTTTTGTTTTTTCAAAATGCTGATGCAAGCTGAAGCCAATCCTTAAAATCTTTTAAATGTACTGTACAGTTTGCACTTTCTTTTGATTTCACTTCTTGCTCACACTGTTTCATGATTTTTTCATTTTTTTCTTCTCTTTCATTTAAAAAATAAAAATAAAAAGAGAAATAATAAAAAATTTAAAAAATGAAATAGGATCAAACTTGGGAACAAACACTTCATAATGAGAAAAATATTAAGATTCTTGAATCACGTGTGGTTGTGGTTTATGCTGCAGCTGCTTGCCCCATTCCTGCCTCAGATATGTCTGTCCCTGACTACAGTAAGCTCTCCACACTTAACCTCAGGGGTCTACAATCTGGCAGAGCAAGAAAAGATTAGTTTGGTGCCAGATTTGCCTTCATAAATGTGATTATAAACTACTGGAAAGATTGGGTGATCACCACAGCGAGGAGCAAGAGCCACTGCTGCTGTGACAAGGTTGGACAAGTCCTCTTTTGAACCAGACTCCTTCCTTGTACCAAGCATTGCATCAAACACGGCTTAGAGTATCTATCACAAACCTTCTGGATTTCAGGGACAGCTGAAGAAGAAAGCTACAAACTTAACCGCACACACCCACAGTGCTTTACTGTGGTATATTTTATGAGCCTTCACAAATATTAACAATTACAAATGCAAATATCTACCCAGAGTAATGATCTTTCTGATCTCAAAATTAAAACCCTGAAGGTTCACCTTATTATGATATTAATTTCTTCTAAGAAAAGAAATATCTTGAGTCATTAAAACATGGACACTTACATTCAGAATTCAACTGCACTATCTGAAATTTTTTCTCAGATGCATATATCATATTTTTGATACTTCATTCTTTAAGTCAATCTTAATTTTAAATTTTAAAAATTCATTCAATTCAATTTTAAAACCCTAAAGGAAGGAAAAAGCATGTTAAATATTATTGCTTAAATAAGGTCTTTGATTGTATAGCATTGTTTTTAGCCAGTGTATGAGTAATAAAAGTATGCAAGATGTAAAAATATTTGCTCTGAAAAAGTAAAGCACTGAAAGGAAAGAATGTGACGAAGCTCAGCTGTGCATATATAAAACTAAACTCTGTACAAGAAGAAGAATATTTTTCCATTTTTTTTTTCAAAAAGCTGCTAGATTTATGAAGAATAATCTTACATTTTTAAAGCTTTTTCTAAATGTAGTTTCTACTTTCTCAGATAAGAGCCAGTCAGCTTGTATGTTCCCAGATGTAACTTCCCAGGCTATATTTGAAAACATTTCCCTTTGTAGATACGGGATTAAATTCTGTATCCTTTGCAGATCAATAAAATAATCCCATCTATTTCTATGAGTTCCAGATATGGCTATAATGCTAATTTTTTTCCACATTTGTTAGCTCTTATTGCGCATGGCATTTTGCTTCACATTACACTTTCTCTCACAGATTGTACCAAACAATATGTGAAGGAATCCCCAACTTGTCAAGATACAAGAGATTAATACTGCACTAATCTTTTAATCCCTCCTTTTTCCAAGCTCAGAGTTTGAGATTCTTTCATCATCATTTTTATTCATGCCTGAAACTAAACATCCTTCTACTGTTGAATTATGGTTCCTCACCAAAATGCTTTTTCCACTGAAGCCTAAGAGCTTCCATGGGCCTATGCTTTGGATTTGTGATGAAAAAAGTTTTGATAACAGGTGTTTTAATTACTGCTGAGAAGTGTTTACACACCATTGTGTCCTTTTTTGCTTTTCACTGTCCCACCAGTGAGGAGGCTGGGGGTGCACAAGGAGTTGGGAGGGCACACAGCTGGAATGGCTGATCCCAATAGACCAAAGAGTTCTCCCAGACCATATGGCATCATCCTCAGCATAGGAAGCTGGGGAAAGAAGTCATTTAGAGTTATGGCATTTATCTTCCCATGTAATTGTTAAACATGATAGGGCCCTGGTTTTCTGAAGATGGCTGAACATCCACCTGCCCATGGGAAGTGATGAATTAATTCTTTGTTCTGCTTTCCTTGCACAGCTTTTGCTTTACCTATGAAACTGTCTTTATCCAAACCTATTAATTTTTTCACTTTCCCCCTTCAGAGTCTCTTCCCCCTCTCACTGAATGTGAGTGAGCAGCTGGATAAGGCTTAGGTTCCTACCAGAGTTAAACCATGACAGAGACACTATCCATAGCTGAAATCGGCCACATTACGGGGCCACCTCTGAAGCCACAATTTTCACAAGAACATATAATCCCACTTTACATCTGATAAAACAGATATTCTTTGGATTGAGTACTGTGCAGGTATGTTGAAACACATCAAGCCACAGAAAACTAATCTGATGTTCATTTTCAAAATCTGAAAAGAGAATGGAAGAAAAAACATTCTAAATATTTTAGAATAATAACAGTAAATCAATCTTCATCAGTAGAACAAATTTTTTCTAGTCAATGTTTTTCCTAGCACAGTCCTATTTCCTAAATATCTTATTTTCTTGGGAAATTTTTTTGTTACATTCTACTTTGAATAGGCTTCTTGTTACTCATATATAAATGACATTTTACTTATGGGGTAACCTCTACATTCTCTACAGGCTTTGGGTTTTTTTTTTCTTATTTCTTTACATCTCTGCTAATCTGTACCTAACTCTGGAACATCACTCTACATCTGGCATGTGCTGCTATTTCTTCTCTTGTCTTCTACCTTTAAACAAAAACTCCTCCCTTTTCTGAAAGTGTTTAAAAGTTTGATCCACCACAGTAAGTACACAGTCTCCAGCCAGCTGTGCATTTTATTAAAATGTTTATATTTTAATTAAAACCATTCTTTATTTGCTATCTGTAAGGCTCAGTCCTGCCTACCATATCTTGAAATTATGAAGAGTCTATGTGCCCTTGTCTTTTATACTGCTAAGTTACTCTACTTTGAAAACAAGATATGTCAATAAGTTTAAATTAAATAAATTCAAATAGATCTATGCAATGCTGGAAAAGGATAAGCTTAGCAGGAAATGTGTAACTCCAGAGGGCAGATAACAGAAGAGAAATGTGTCCTTAATCAGATTTTGGGTGAAATAATAGGTGAAGAAGGACTCACAACCTCTAGTAGCCTCTTGCACAAAAGGAGCACCCTGGCAACCTCATTCCGCCAAGAGCCACAGCAGCTGCTTCAGCCAAGCTCCCTGGCACACACTCAGCTCTGGTTTACAAATAATCCTAGAGGGCAGCTGAAAGCTACATCCTCCTCCTGGACTTTCCTGAGTCAGAACTAGAATATCTAGCGTCTTCAAGCAGCTCCTGAAACATTAAATCGGCAATGGAAGACGTTTGAAAGATATCTAAGAAAGCCAGGTGGGTTAGTAAAGCAGTAAACCTCTGCATGTTTAGTCAAATGTCTTGGTAGAGAAACGCAAGAGTGAACATTAAGGTCACTTACACCTTTATTTAAGCTATATCTATCTGGAGTTGCATACTGATATCCTCTTCCCTGACACACATCCAAGCTAAACCTGTCTAGAGAAAAACAGAAGAACATAAACAGAAGAACACAACTGGAAAAAAAATGCAATTACACCTCTGCAAACTATACTGCATGCTTGGCTCTAGTTTAAAGCAAAGGTGTCAGTTCTCATTCTTTTATAAAACAGTTCACCAGTTCCTTTCTGGAAGGTAACTGCTTAGAGTTCTCACATGGTTGCTCTCCTAGGGGAATCTTATTTCTCAGTTTCAACATGCCCAAGGCATCTGCTTTTCTTACTGACAAGACACAATCTTTCTGTCACTGACATCAGAGGAATTATCAGTACATTTGACAACAGTGATGTTCAGCACTGAATATAGCTATTATATCCATAAAAATAACACGGCAGCTTACTAAAAAAAATGTGAAAATAACTACTTGGAAAGCTTTCATTTATGTGAAAAGAAAAAAAATTAAGATTATTTTAGTTTTGCTATTAACATTTTAAGAAGTGGCTTTTTAGGACAGGTAAAAGACCTCTTAGTCACAGCAAAGTCTGCCTGGACATACCAATGAGATGCTGAAGAAATGATTTGCAGTACTTTACATCAATTATAGATAAACTAGTAAATAATTTGAAAGTGTTGCTCAAAGAAAAGTCAGTCGTCAGAGTAAGAAATGGCTTTTGGATTTTTTTTTTATTCAGAGAAAGCTTCCATATACTTTTGTCCTTGGCTTTTTTTAAATGATATTTCACTCTTTGAATGCTGTGCTGCAAGCTTCAACAGGCCTTAGGAACTAGAAAGCAGACCATTATAAGCTACGTAAAAAGTGACATAATCAAGTCTGATCACTACCAAATATCTGCCTATAAGGATTTTGTGGTTAGAACCCTGACTGTTTACTAGAAACACAAATACCCTGACAATACTACAGAACACAGATCACATGTTTTGTGTATATATATGCGTTTACTAATTTAAAAAAAAAAAGTTAGGAAAACGGAGGCCAGTTTATGTTAAAAGAATATGAGTAAAGGATCTCTAAGTCCATTTATTGTCTCTGCAATAGATTTCTAGGTTCCTTTTGTATAATAATACATTAAAGTTCTTCTTTTGAGGTGTATCTAGTATGGGTAGGTTCAATACTCTAAAAATTAGGAGAAATGTTAGCAATTTTTTTCACAAGCTAAAATTCCATTTTTAAACGTCTAAAAATGCTATGCAAACTTTAGCAAAATTTCTCCTGAGGTTTTTTTGTTGTTTTAGTGAACCTGGTGCCTTTGAGCTGTCTTCATGCTCAGGAAATAGTACTTGCCTGATTAGAGTCTGCTGACCTCAACACATCTTCTCATTTTTCAAAATGAGCACCAGTGCTCTCTTCTTCTAAAGGCTGATTTGGACATTTCTTCATAAGCTAACTTTTTTTTGTCATTTATTATTGACGCTTATAAAACCAGATAACCTTATGACAACTCATGACAAAATTCTTCTCAGCTTGAGGCAATCAGATTGTTATCTTCAGTAGATTGTCAAGAGTTCATTAGAAGTGTCCAAATACCTAGCCTGGAAATTCAAGTTATTTTGCAGGGACCAGACATCCATTTCAATTTTAGTGGGGTAAAATTTTGTAATATAAAAACAATTACCATAACAATGACAGTTTTTTATCTTCCTTAAAATCAGAAAATACTGACAGTGGCAACATAAGATATTGTGGCTGTTTATATTACAGTAGCACATTGAAAGGTCACAACAAAAAGCTGATAGATACCACACGGTCATAGATGCTGCTGTAGGGTCTGAGCTTACAGTTTAAATAAACAGGGCAGAATGAGTCTGGATTGAAGAATCGCTTTGACTCAGAAAGAAGACCACCAGATCCTTGGATATGGTTAAGTGCTTGTCTTTCTCTGACATTTCTTCATTCTACAGGCTAATCCCTAATTTGAAACTGCTAATTAAATTTCAACAGAAATACCCTTTCCCTTGAATTTTGGGTATAATATCAATAATTTCAGCTCAGCAGGACAGGGGATGAGATACCACATGCAAAGCAGATTGAAAAATACAGTCTGTTTGACATCAGACATATTACAAAGTCTGAGAACAAGCTAGCATTTCTCTTCTGACCTTTTTACATTATATAGTATCTATTTTAAAAACAACAAAACAAAACAGTGTAAGGTCTTGGTTGCACCAATACACATTTAAGTTTACTGTCTCTTAAAGTACTATGCCTTGAAAACAACTTCACTGGAAAATAAGATTTAAAAAATAGCTTTTTGGATTTTTGTTGGTTTTTTTTTCCTCCAACAGAAGGCAGTGTATAGTCCATCTGTTTTATAAGAATGTTTTATAGTTTGTTTACTGCAAGACTTGCACAGAAGGTCAATACAATGCAGACTTGCAGTAGGAAAGAGACAAGTACGTATTCATACTTGAAAGGACGGCATCATGCATCAATTGTCTCCAGAGTCATTAAATTATGATCCTGAAGAAATGGAAGATTAAATTCACTATCTAATAATTCTGTCACAATTCTTTCATAACAGGTCCTAGGGGCATTTTTTCCTTTGGTATAGACATTTAAAACATCAACATGAAATAACATTTTTACGAGGAAAAAAAAAGTGCACTGGTCACTTGCAAGTGTCTTCTCTGGCCACTGAAGTATAAGCAGTTAGAATTCTACTGTTTGAAATACTACTTTATGTTTTCAAGGATTCCAGCAGATAACATAATCTCATATAAACATAGGTCAGAGGAATAGGGTAAAGTTGCCAAGGTTCCATTTCATGCTTATGCTTTTCCTTTAATTCTGTAGATTTTTATCTGATAGGATTTACATATGGTTACAGAATTGAAGGTTAGAATGCCAAAGGTTTGCCTGTAATTCCTTTATAATATGCCTAAAATTTTAGATATCACAGCATGGAAACTTCAGAGGCAGCTGAAGATTAAACACCTTCTAAAAGTGCCTGTGAAATATTTTCTTCTTCACTTTATTTTTGAAGTGAAAATATTTACTAGCAGTTACAGAATATGATTTATCCTTTTGGCTGGGTGAGGGAAAAACCACTGTCCTCTTAAAATTCCTGCAAAAGAAATAAAAAAAACTCTGTCTAAGGGATAAATGACCTATCACTCCTCAGAAGGATTAAAGTTTTTAAACACTCTGATAAAAAGGAAGTGAGCACAAAGGAATGAAATCAATTCAAACTTTACCTTTGGGCCACATGGAAATTCCCAAATAACACACCTGCCATAATTTAACACAGATCCTTGAAAAATTGCCAGCATGCACTTTTTTCCCCACATTCCTCCAAATTTCCATTTCCCTCAGACACTCCTTCTCCCTGTCACATACACACACACAAAAGAATCAGAAATTCAATCTTATGCTTTGCTTCAACAAGCCAGAGTCCCCCAAACTCTTGATTCTACATAGTTCTACTCAGAATAGTAGGGATGCTTTGATAGAATAGCCAGCCTAAGGCCCAAATAGTTTAATTTATTCATCTGATTAGCAACAGCAGAGAAGGAATTTACTAGTTATTGGCACTAAACTGTGTTCTACAAGTAGTGCAGTTGAAGTCAACAGAATGTGGAAGGAATTAAATGTTCTTCAGTTGGTCAAAGCAAGTCAAATATTGAAAGTAATTATTAACCTACCTGATGTCATATTGAAATGAATATGAAGTAGAATTGCTGTATGGAGTCCATCCTTCACTAGACAATATTTGGATCGGCCCCTGTGTGGGATGTGGCAGAACACACACTAAACCAATTTTTAATTTGAAACTGGAAGACAATAAATTCTTTGGAAGGTACATAAAGAGACATCTTCATAAGTTGTAGCTAGTATTAATAAAATCTTAATTAGTTGATGACTAAAATGAACAAAAATATCCCCTCCAGCAAAGGCAATAAGTAACTGAAGAGTAAAGGTGAAAGTTTAAGAATGTGTTCAAATATAGAAGGCAAGGAGAATAATGAAACAGATAGAACAGAAGACAGGAGTTTGTGCTGGTTGACAAAGTACTTAAGAGTCAAGTATAGAGCACTTTCATAACCAAAAAAATAAGTGAAAGGGAAGCAAATGCTATAGGATATTAAGTTGTACTAAGAGTAATAAATTTAAACCCAAATGAGTTAATTGCCCTGTTCTACTTCATGTTTATTAAGCATCAGTTGGAGTCCAACATTCAGTTTTAAGCATCACATTTGAAAAATGACAGGCAAATTAGGCAGTTCAGAGAGAAATAAAAAATGATTAAACATTTAGAAAACAGATCCCACAAGACACCATCTAGGAAAAAATATGCCGAGGGGAGATATGACTACTGACAAAATATGCCAGGGGATGTAACAAAAGGGACAGTGAGCAATAAGACTTGCATAGTCTGACTGACAAATAATAGGTGTACTGGAAAGGAACAACAGGGAAACTATGCTTTAGATGAACATAAAATCTTTATAAGAAAGGTCTAGGCTTTAGGGAATATTGTCACAGGGAGAATGCTTGATCACCTTCACTGGAAATCTTCAAGGTTAAGTAGATAACATCAGTCCACAAGGTTTTGGGGTAGTGTAGTCTTGCTACATTGTAGGGAATGGACTTGTTGGCTTAAGACATCCATTGTGAGTCTTTCATGTGTCTTTATATGGATGTGGATATGCAAATTCACACCTGAATACTGCACAACTACATATGGAGGAGTACATGTGATGGATTATCCTTCTGTTGGGACACATATGCACTATCTGATATCTCATAAGTCAATACACAATAAATGTCAGAACAGGGGCTGGTCATTTTTTATACAGAATGGATTTTCTCTTTCACTGTTCTCCAGACTGAAATGTTTTTTTACTTGACAACTATGTAGTGCAGAAACTGCTTAAAGAGTGGATATCAGGGAAATACGAAAGATGGTTTAAGTTTCACTAACTTCCAAGCTCTGCTAACAAATGGCATAACTAGACACAGGCTCTGAACTAGAATTTAGAATTTGAACAACCTTTGTAGGTTGTCCTTTTTTGTTTGTTTGTTTTTTACAGAATACCCCTGTATTAAAATTCATGGCAGAACTGCACTTAAAAGGCTGTTAACTCTTAGAGGGTTGGGGATGAGGCTTCCAGAAAGGCTTGGCTTATGCAGGACTGAAACGATAGGAATGCCTGTCCTGGGTTGTAGTGTAGGATGTGCACAAAGTATTCTATCACCATCTTCATGAACTGTTGAACCCAATTGTTGGAGCAGTGCTCCTCCTGGGCCCCCTCCCTCAGGGTTATCTTCTGCTAATGGCCCATCCAATGCCTTGCTGCATGACTCATAGATAACCCCCTCTGGGAGCTGTCTCTGTTTAATGGGCCATCAAGGACCCCCTTCATGACTCATCATCCCATTGTGAGATGCTCCGCCCAGAGGGAGGAACCAAGCATTCCCACCTGGATATAATCTGGGATTTGGGACAGTACAAGCAGCCTTACCCACTGGATTCCCAGAGGATGAGAGCTACCAGACTTTTCTAGGGGATTGCAGCATCAGGAAGACCACCTCATGCGGACTGCTTCCATCACCCTGCTCAGGTTGAATTCTGACTCTGTCAGTGGTCTTTTGTATTATTGCATTTGTTTGATTTTACTTTTTTTTTCCTCTCTCTTCCTATTAAATTGTATTTCTGACTTGGAGCCTCTCACTTGTTTTGCTTTCAAACCACTACAATGCCATAGCCACCTCCTCTATGGCTGCTTTAGTCTGGTTACTTTTCTATTTTTCTATAGAGAGGGAAAAGTCCACTTACACTTAAGCATATTCTTTATTTTGATTCTGTTTCTGGCTAATGGGTTGGTTATCTACCTTTTTCTTAGTCTAGGCAAGTGGTATCTCAATATATGCAATTGTGCTGCTAATAAGGACTCTCACTTTCATGAATAAAGATAAGATTAAGTGGTATCTGCTAAAAAAATGCTTACTCCAAAATGCCTGCCTCAAAACCACTGGTTCCTGCATTCTTGGAAAGCACACAATGTGAAGGATTATTCTGCTAGCACCAGATGTCCCACTCTTTTCCAGAAATGCTTGCTATTAGCTGAAATAGACAGGATAGTTGAGGTGACCCAGTATGGTAGTGGTCTCTACCACCTACAAATGCACTGGTCTATTGGGGCCGTGTGGGATCCACTCAAGAGGACTGATGGAGTGGGTAAAAGTGCTCATCAAGCCACTCTACCATTTACCATAAGTTCTGGCTCACCGTGGATGTCCCAGGTGACTTCCTGTAAGTTAGCAAATGTGATGGTCATGTACAAGAATGGCCAGAAGGAGGATCTGGGGAACTACAAGCCCCAGGAAGGGGCTTGACCAGCCTAATATGCTTCTATGACAAGGTGACCTGCCTAGTGGATGAGGGAAAAGCTTTGGATGACATCTACCTATAGTTTAGTGTCCCGGATGGTATCTGAAGTACTGTGGGCAGTGGAACTAGGGCGGTGATTTCTACAACTCTCTGAAAGGAGTATGTAGCCAGGTGGGGGTTGGCATCTTCTCACGTATAACAAGAGGACAAGAGGAAACAGCTTCAAGTTGCATCAGGGGAGGTTTAGATTGGATATTAGGAAAAATTTCTTCACAGAAAGGGTTGTCAGGGACTAGAACAGGCTGACCAGGGAAGTGGTGAAATCACCACCCCTGGAGATATTTAAAAGATGTGTAAATGCAGCATTTAGGGACATAACTTGGTGATGGACTTGGCAGTCCTAGATTTATGATTGAACTATGATCTTGAGTGATTTTAACCTGAATTGAATCTGTTGGTCAGATCATCAGTACTTGCTTTGTTGTAGCTATTTATACTGCTTGATAAGTAGATACTATAAAAAGGGTATTCCTAAACCTATAAATATGTGTTGAAACATTGAGAAAAACTGAGAATTCCAGCAGTGTAATCTTTATTCATGAAAATAAACGAGGAAGAAGAAATGGGCCGGAAATAGAGTGAACAAATTTTTTAAATGTTCTCATGTTCTTTACTCAGCATTTCTTCTGGAAGGTGTGGATTCTTTTCCATTCCATAAGAATCTCATTTTCAGAAGAAGAAGGAAAGAAAAATGTCAACCAGATATACTGGATGTCTAAATTAAGATACTGAGTTGTCTTTTGTTGCTTTGATAGCAACAAAATTGTTTCTCTCTTCCTCTAGTGCTGAAGTCTGCCTGTGGTTTCTGGTCTGAATAATTTCATCACCTTCCTACTGTAGCCACTGTGGGAAGCCTAATTAAGTATTTCCTCATTTTATGTAGGACAGAGCAACAGAAAGCTACCACCTTTGTAAGTATAGTGGTGTGAACAGCTGTAACATACACTGTGAAATACTGCCTTCAGAAATTTTCATTTTACTGGAAATTCTCACTACTGCTTCATGTGTGAAACACCACAAGTCCCCTTTAATACAATAAGATTGCAAAACACTATCATTTGATAAAAATCCTAAAATAAAACTATCAGCAGAACACTAAAAAAGATCTAGAAAAGTTATTCTAATATGCAATACTTGCTGGTGTCATCTGACTAAGAGGGAATGGAGGCAAGTTATAAGTAAATTTTCCCCCTGCAACTGAAATCACATTTGGTCTTCTGTTGCCAGAAGACCCTGAGCATCTCTAGTAGGGCTGTGATCTCTTTTCTCCATGAGTTGTAAAGACTAGTACATAGGCCAGAGAGTGTAGAAATTAAATAGTATGATGGTCCAATAGATGGGCTAATAAAGTGGTTGGGTTTTTTTTTTTCAGTTTACTGGTTTCCAAATGAATTGCTTAATTCTTAGATTTCCCTCTTTTCAAATAATTCACTATGAATCCAAAAGTCTGTTTACTTTTTTTTTTTTTTATCTGCAGTTATGTTGGCTGCAGCGAGCTCTGCTAACTTTAACTCTCACTAGATGTCAAGGAAAGCCTTTGTAACCAGTCTTACCTACAAGAAAACTCCTGCTCTACTCCATTGCTCTCATCAACAACCCTCCAGGTACCTCACCCTCATGTACAAAAGCAGCAAACAGCTCCCTGTAGGGCTGTCAGTGCTGTCTCAACAGCTGAAAGAGAGGACCATTTACCTAGTGACAGAGTTTCCTTCTCCTCTTTCCTTCTGGTTATTGTGTGATCTTGAGTAACAACCATTACTTCCATCAGTCCATGGAAGGGTCCCACATCTATTGGTATGAAACAGCAGTCTGACAGGACTTACTCTAGGAAGTCACCTTTGACTCCTGAGCACACAGTTAAATACTGATGTATGCAGATGTTTAGAAAATGTTCTGCTAATTGAGACATCTAATGGCTACAAAGAAAGAGTAGCCCCTCCTTCTATGCCCCTATCACTACCGAGAAAGATGTCTTTAAATTTTTCCTTTCCCTGCAGAAATCCTTGCATGGATTTGAAGATAATAAAGGTGCAGTCTTTAAATGAAGTCTGCAAAGCCTAAATACATTGTTGTGAATTAAGTCACAGTAAATTAATCACTGATTATACAAATGAGGATAAAAAATGGAGCTCGCGCGTGGCATTCACAATGCGGTGTAAACCACACAGGGCAGGGACTGCTTCTTGCCATGGCAACCTCATCCCAGGATTTCTCCTCAGCCTCCTACATGAAAAAGCTGCACCACTGCTGTTGTGCATCGTGTCACTGATCTAAGGAAAGGGACGGCTCCCACCCATCTGGAGAGGAAACCAGCACTGGGGACTGCAAAAAGGAAAATGATACTTATCCCAGAAACAGGGAAACTGTCCAGATTTACATGCCTTGTCCAACACCATAAACTTTATGCAGAGCTTGTGAAGGACTTCTTGTTTTTCACATAATACTTGAAGAGAGCTAGAAGTGTGCTAATGATATGTGTTGAAGAGAGGATACAGAATTTTAATTTCAAATCTGTCTCGAATTTTTCTTAATATAATTTCTCTCTTAATGCTAGAAATTAACAAAATGCTTAACAATTAGTTGAAGTGCACTATGATATATTAAGAACTAGAAATTAATATGTCATCAAAAAGATTAAAAGCAATCATATATGAATATGCACTAAATATGTAAAATGTATAATTGTGTATATACATCTAAATATGTGCTTATGTAGTGGGTGTAAAGTGTGTATATGTATTTAATATATAAATACAACTATATAGGCAGCTTACACTTAAAATTCAAAAATATCCTGACCATGCAGAAAAGCAAACATATTTTTTTGAAGCAGAAAAGCTCAGGAGACTTAATGTTTCCAAAGATATTAATTCTGTTGATGCCATGTGTTATAACTACACTACAAACTATTCTTGCTCATCCTCTCTAGCTGGGCTTCTATTAAAACATACAAAATGGAAGAGAGTGTGCTGCAAAATTCAGAACTAGGGCACAAAAATCTTTATCCTTCAGTTACACTAGATAGATTAGAACCTTGTATTCCTGATGCCAGAGTTCCAACTCCAAAATCTGTAAGTAATCTCATTATGCCTATAGAGAAATAAAATTTGGTGACACTGGATGAGTTGGAGAAGATGAAAAGACTACATATTGGGATGGTTATGAAGTCCTACCACATGTAATGGAATATTTAGCTTCTGAGATGACAAATGCAGTCTTTGGGGCAATAAAGTAATAAAGACCCTGAGTGAGCAAATCAGTGGAATGAAACTACCCTGGTGATTAAACCAGGGATGTACTTACTATTTTGCCTAAATGAGATGATAGAACAAAAATTACTTACTGTTACATACCCAAGATAGCTACAATTCTTTCAATAGCAGAGTGTACTATTGCAAAAAGTGCTGATGAATAAGTTGACAAATTTGAATTTTTGAACTTCTTTGGAATTTGTTATTTAGATTTAGAATTAGAGTATCAAATTCATTTGGCCATACACCAGCTGCAGATAATAATTGTGTTTCTGTTTGCTTTAGAAAGATAGGATTACAGAAGCAGGTCTATGGTTTTTTTTTTTTTAAAAATAAAGCATCATCATCTTATATATATGTAAAAGACAGCTTGGTTTTCACAAATACTATAATTTTTGTGGCTTACAAATAAAATGTAAAAAAATTTGCCATGATTTGAAAGCTCACTGTTCTGAGTGCTTTTTCTGAGTCATCAATTCCCACTACATTCCAGCAGGAACCACATCCCCAAATTTTTTCCTGATCATAGAAGATTCCGCTGTAGACAGCCAAAGAAAACAAATAAGTTTTTTTTTGATTTTTAAGAAAGCATCATTTCTCCTTGAACATAAAATTTCCTTTAGTTGCTTCTTAATCAATATGAATTCTTTCCTGTCACTGGAAAACTGTCTTTACAACATAAAATTTCAGTTTTTTGAACTAGTAAAACATGTTAACCCATCTGAAAAGCACACACAACCTTGATTGCTGCTTCATTCAGCATGGTGTGAAATTTAAAATCAAAGTTCCTGCAGGAGATGCCCATTTTAAAAAAAGTAAAGAATACAGGCTGCAGAGAGGTTCTTTCAGGATATTTGCACTATTCAGTGTAAAAGCATTATTTAGGTTTCTTTTCTTCACTTCAATTTATTCAAATACACTTTATTTATAACAGAACAAAAGACCAGCAGTGGGGAGTCTATGGTGTAAATCCACATGACGATTGGACAGTGGAGCATTTCTTTTGGCAAAGAATTCCATTTGGAAGAGAAATCAATAACAGAAAAGTGGTTCTAAAAATAAGCCAAATATAAAGTAACCTGTGTCTTAATGTTCTACATTGTTTGGTAAATAATCTGATGAAACTGGAAAAGAAAGACATCAAGAAGTGTTTGTTTATGTTGCTATGGCTAGTAATCTCCTACTGCAGGATGTAAGCTTTTTTCCTCTTGTCTATTAGTGTCTGAATTGATTCTTTCACTGTACAGCTCCATTTAATCTTTGATTGGCTGCTCTGGTTACATCAGTTACTCACATGGTAGGCTTAAAGGATGCATTTTCCATGTAAAAACAGCTAACAAGTGTTATGTGCCAGCTAACCAAAGATAAGAATAAATAGTTTTAAAAGTTTTTTAACACCATATATTATGGGGTTTTTTCTATTTTTGTTATTCTCCTACCATATACTAACACTAGATAAAATAGTATTGTACAATCTATTATATAAAAGCTGTTATTTCATTACAGGCTGTCTGGTGAATCTCTCTTCTTTACAATTATCTAGTTTCTATAATTTTACAACACTTTAGGTTATTTACTTCAGTCTGAAGAAAGATAAGTAGTACTTCAAGGTGGGTGCGTAAAAATCTGAGTCCAGTTGATTTGAAAAGTCAAAAGAAGTGGAAAACTGTTCATAAAAGAGTAGTTTGCTCGTTTAGGAACACAATAAATTAGTGCACAGATAAAAGAGCACAGAAATGCCTCTGTCTCTACTGCTTTCTTTTGGCCAAACTTTCCTCCTTGAGTGGTCTCAAGCCAATCAGTGCCTGAATTGTGATCTAAGTAGTCAACATGCTTATTCAGTAAACTCTTTTTGGAGTTAATAAATGTATGAAATAATTATTTCATTAGCAAAAGTAATGAAAGCAAGCAATATGGGGTAACTGAAAAAATCTTCCTATTATTATTATACAAGAAAAGGAATTTCTGACCTTTTCTCAGATCTGAAATTTTCTACCTCACAGTATAGGATACTACATTTAAACGGAAATAATCAGCTGCAAATACTGTGTGTATAACAGCTGGCTGGATAGAAGTTCTGTGAAAGATTCTGGGCCTTGGGGTTGATTACAACCCGAGTGAGTAAATAATGTCATCCCAAGCAATCACACCAAGGATATACATAAGAGATAGGCAGCAAGATTGTACATGAAGCATTCGTATTGCTTCGGCTTGTATAAAATCTCTACTAACATTTCATCTTCCATTTCACACAATTCACTTCTAAGAAAAATGCTGAGCTACTGAATAGGCTGCAACAGAGAGTGATCAGAATGATTAGAGAGCCTCAGAAGATGGTCCACAAGGTAAAATTGAAGAAACAAGGGCTGGATAGCCTAGAAAAAAAGGCTAAAAGGAGGAAGAAAGATGAAAAAGTTCTTGTTTTTTGCAGCAATGAATGAACATATACTAAGAAAAAGAGTCTACTGGTAAGGCTAGGTAACCACTTTAGTGGATGTGCTAGAGAGATTGCAACATCTCTCTCAAAATGCAGACAAATATTTTGAACTGGACATGGAGAAGGCAGATTGTTTCATCACCTGGAGAGGTAAGATAGGTAACTTCCTGTCACCCTATTTTTTTCTGTCATGAATAAGACATCATTTCAGGGAGGAAGAAACTGAACACTTATTGAATGTCAGATGTTGACAGATAAAAACACCACCAGGTACTTGCATTCCTGTTTAATTAAATGATGTCACTGCTTTTTTGGAATATTAATAAAAAGACCATCACAATGTTATGTGGCAGATATAAATATACCCATTGCACAGATGAATGAACTTAATGCAAAGGGATTACATGATGTTTCTCTAGGGATCCTTTGTGTTTGCCCTACTCATATGTCAGTTCAAGATTTACTTTGTTGATTTTATTTAAATGGAAAGCTATTAGTTTATATGTAATGTAAATATATATGATTCTATGTATGCTGTATACCATCCATACAGTTTCTATGTATAGTATCAGTGATGACATCATACCCAGATTACACAAAAGGTTCTTTAGACAGTCTCTCCTAAGGGAAAAACAAGATGTTAATGACATTCTTGTGGATCCCCCAAATTTCTTTTTGTAATCCACAAAAGAGTTTAAACATTTATGAATGCATAAAGCTAAAGAGATTTCCTCTGTATATTTTGATCTATCTCTCCAAATACTCTGTCTCACTTAAATCATGACTCTATGATCAAAAGTTTGATTTACACTTAGGTTCTAAGTTAGATACTAAGATAAACCTTTACTGGCATTTTCTATGGTTTTTGCAATAGGCTTTCATGGCCCGTAAGAGATTTCTGGCTGTGAAGGGTTTTCATTGACTTTATTTTAGCTAACATACTTTTTACTTAACAAAAATAAAACTTTAAAAGGTATCGTTTTTAGCCCCAGATGAATATATTTTCTGAAAACCAGGAACTGTTAACTTTGCAATATCAACAAAAATCTTTCAACATGTATCTTCAAAATTTATGGTAGAGTTCCATGTGTTGCATCTCAATTGAAAAGACTTTACCTGTGACCTTTTTTCACCACAAAATTTATAGCATTTGATATTCACTACTGCATGTTAAATCTCAGTTGCTCTCTTGCAGCAATAATAAAATCCTCTTAAAACTACTTTCCTGTTATTAAAATGCCCATTGTTTACAAATAAACAACATGATTACCTCTTACTGTGCCTTCTGACTGGTAAAAAACAAAATTGTAACATCGTTATAAATTTTCTATTTTATTAGAACAATTCCCAGGAGACAAATACTTTATCTGCATAGCAAAGTAATTCAACAATTTACAGTAATACTCTGTGGGAAAAGAAAAGAGTATTTTCCCCTTTACATAAGTTATGTATCAAGAAAAATTGTACAATTATCAGTTTATTACTGTGAAATGACTCTAAGAAACATTCCTTGTTTCAATTACATCTGTATAATGCCACCCTTGAAAAAAAACAAACATCTAAACTCTGCTAACCTGTCACTTTAAGCTGTTCACCTTCATAAGACCTGAAAGCAGAAATCAGGCCCCAACTTCAGGTTTTCTAACAAGCTGGATTTCACAAAACATCTTCACTTTTTAATGAGGCATCTCAGAATTCTGCCAGGTTTTAGCACTCTCTGCTATTTTTCGTGCTGCATTTGAAAGGCATACCTTCGAAAATACCGCAGGCTGTTGGGAAGAAATTGCTCCTCACAGCGGCAAGGTGCAGCCCACCAGCACAATTTCTTTCTCTGGAAGACCTGGCTCCAAGGTTTAAATTCCTACTAAATTCTGAGCTGGGAAAACTGAAATTCATAAAATATAATAATAACTGAAACTCATAAAATATTATCTTTATTTTGATGGGAAAGAGGGTCCTTGATAAATGTCATTTTGCTGTGATTGCCAAGCTCGGGGGAAACCCACCATGGGACATTTCCTGGCACGGGATGGCCCGTGTGATGCTCAGGGGGCAGGACCAGCTGCCAGGCTCTGCAGTGAAACGCTGCCCCTTGGGGGGTTTCTAGCTCCAGCTCCTTCTGATCTCAGCGGATCCTTGGCACCTGAGCCCGATGTTTTTGGGGAGAGGACTGCAGCTTTCATCACTGCCTGCTGTGCCTGCTGTGGGCATTTGCATGCGTGTGCCGGACAGGGCATGTGCAGATGGGGATCAGATACTCCAGCTGACTAACACACTTACCTGGCAGGAATCCCAGCTGGGACAAAGCAGAGGTGCTCCCCAATCCCTCTGCTCCCTGGTTTTGTTCTGGGTCTGATCAGGGTCTGAGCAGGGTCTGATCATTCTCCAGCTATTCATGAAAACTTCCCATTGAGCTACCTTGTTCTCAACTGGTTAATTCCAATGGCAAAGGTTAAGTTGTGCTACCAGCTGGCAGCATAGTCCTTCCTGTTTCCTGCACATCTCCCTTTAATGTGACAAGGCATTTCACTGATGTTTGTAGGACAATAGCACTGATTCCCTTTCCACCTGAATTAGTTGCAAAAGGATCTACTTTTATATGTCACAGACTAATTCCAAGAAGGAAAAGGTCTGTGCCTCTTACAGTATGATTTGTTTTCAAAGGCATTGCAAACTGCTAATGGTCTTTGGTCCATACAGAGTTTGCTGGACATACAGAGATTGCAAAGAAAACGGTTCTAATCTGTGCAATGTATGTGTGAACATCAGCTTAAAAAACAAAACAACAACGGCAACAAACAATGCCCCCAAAACAAAACAAACAAAAATGCCTTCTTGCTGAGATTAGCTGGCAATGAAAAGTGTTGAGAAGCCCAAATAAATGGACAGAAAATATTCACTTATTCAGTATATCAGAAGTGCTATTGTTTCAGATATAGGCAGCCATACAGTTTGTTTCAGAAATAGTTTCTTTAAGATGTGCTTAGCTTCCTAGTCACCAATTTAATTGAGAAAGAGAAAGAGGAGATCACAAATTACTCTAAGTTTCAGGGTCACAGGAGAAAGACAGGTCTTAATTTGCAGGAGCTTTGGTATGCAAGTAGCAGAAGGCATTTCTTTCTACGTCCAAATATATTAAGTGTTTTCAGGAGCTTGGGGAAGAAGGGGTTATCAGAAATTAAAAAAAAAAATTCTCTTACAGGATAATATTGTGGTAGCACAGGAGATGGAGAACTATGACTGCAGCCTCAAGAACAATCTGCAGTCAGCATTAATTACAAAAATGATCATAATGTTGCCATCTGTTTCAGTGGAATCCATTAACAGTTTGTGGTACTTTGAATATGTAAGCCTCTTTGTGCTCCTGGAAAGTTACTGCAGCAAAACTCAGTTGTTTCACAAAACTTCAGCAGCTACAGCTCAAAGAACAAATCTCCTACTCCCACCTCCTCCCCTGTCCCTTTTTTTTAAAGCCTTTTAAAATTCATTGCAGTTGTATAATGTATTAGGACATTAAGTCTTCCAATTGTTTCTCACTGTTAAGAGACTCATTTAACAGTCTCCATTATGACATAACAGACCTTTTTATTCCTTCCATATGAAGTCACTGGTAATGTTTACCTCTAAGATATCTAACTTAAGTGCTCTGAAATCCTCCATGGAAGACTGACGCTCAGGCTTGCTGTCACTAAGAAGGAATAATTTGGAGAGAGCAACTTTCCTACTTAGATGCCTCATACCAGTGCTTAAAGTTAGGCCAAGTCACAAGCTGTATAATAACAGTGTGACACCTAATTAAAAGGTGACACAGAGAAGAGATTTAAATATTAGTGCTGCCCTGCCAATAGAGAGAAATTTAGAAATCCTATTATATACTTTACAATTCTAACAAGCAACAATGCAGAAAAACAACATTCTATTGTCTGAATCTCCAGAATTAATACTCTCTTGTCAAATTTGCATTAGGATATTATCATGGACTGAACTACAGATACACTTACCCCAATCGTTTATCTAGAAGATGATCATGTACTTTCAGAATGCAAAAGAAATGCAAATTGGGATGATGAAACTATTTATTAACTTTTTAACCTTTTTTTTCCTCTGAAGTGTAAGATGTTCCACCTTATTCCTCAACACTCTTTCTGAAGACACAGGAAAAAGATCTACAATTAGATGCTTAGCATCACTCCTTTCATGATATTTTGATGCTGAGACATAGATTTCAACTGGATACAGAATATATTTTTATCAGTTTAGTTCTGTGAAATTCAAAATTTAAGACCTGATCATCAACTTTTTCTGGGTTTCATTTTGCTTGTGCTTTGGCGCAGTAGAAATGTTATTTATACCTTTCCAAATCAGTCTCTTCCTACTCATTCCTCCTAAACTGATGTATGAACCACAGAGCTATGAGCTCTTCATCTACAAATTCTGCTTTAAGAAAACTTGTTGGAAAGGAGGGCAATGGGAATTGAGGAAAGAAGAAAATGGTATTTAAGAACTCAAGCTAGCACAGATTTCTTCTTCTCTTAATCTGTGCATTTAAGTATGATTGTTTCCATTTAGAAGCAAAACCCTTTTGTTCTGCCACTTCCTCAGAACCCTCCAGAATAGACAGGAATTAGCTAAACATCTCCAAAATAATTTGAAATTCAAAGACGTGAAATAATTATCCTTGGGGGAAAACAAACAAACAAACAAGACACACCAACCTCCTCCCCCCCAAACCAAAGTACAACAACAACAAAAAAAGCCAAACAAACAAACACAAAACACCACACCAAACTCTAAGAATGATAATTAAGAGCCTGAAGTACAAAAGGATAGTGCACTGTCCTCTTCCCCAGTAGGGAAGTTCATTAGCAGTGGAGTTGTGTCATTTGCCCATCTGTCCATAATTGCATTCACCACAGGAATTAAGCAGTGACGGAAGTGACGTTACCAGGCTCAGCACTGCAGCCCAGCGCATCACACGCACCTTCAACTCCACGTGGGCACCCACTCCAGCTCAGCCTCCTCTCCATCCCTCTCCATGGCCCAGGGAGCCTGGATGATTTACACCCATTGCCACAGCATGGCTGGCCTGGATCATATCTCTGAGATGAGGGACAGAAATTAAATTTAAGAAAGGTGACACATGTTCTCAATAGGACTCAAGTTGTATTGAGGGGGAAATTGCCCTTCCACTAGTTGGAGGCACACATGCCTCATGTGTGTATGTCCTGAACACTGGGTGCTTAGCAGCTGCTCTAATATCAATGAGCGATTGAAGCAGGCCCTCATTAGATTTGCACTGAGCTTATTGCTTGTGCCAGTCTCATTATTATTGGTGACTAAACTGGCAGATTGTCAGGATGCCTCATGGCGAGATGAGCTTTTGCAGCTCTTTGTTTGTAGTTATTATAAACAATGAAGTGAAAGCAATCCCCTGGGCATAGTCATGTCTCAGATGTTTTTTGCAAGCAGCAATCAGCTTGCAGAAGCAGCAATGGTAAACAACTTCTTATTTTAAGAAGCGATATTAATTAAAGCATGAGGCATGGTTCTGAAAGAGAACTTGTTAATTATTTAATGTCACCTGCACTATCAAGCCCACCAGTTGGAAATTGTTTCGTTTTGCCTCAGATGGGCTCTGCCTGTCATCTGAACCAGTGGAAAATAATGTGTGGTGCCAAGTGCCAAAAAAATAGTCAGGGTACATCTGGGAGTCATATCACATTTTAATGTGCAATCCAGGTTTATTACTTCTAAAGAATTCTGAAAGTGAATAGTATGCCATATTACACAGTCTGTCTAAATGCTAAACTTAATTGTGAACATTACATTCCTCATAAGAATAAGAAGAATATTAAGCTGGCTTAACCTGTAGATATTCATGGTTATTGAAATTCCTGGCCATCTACTGATATCACTGCATACCAGTAGATGGTTTGGAAACTCTGCCCAGCTGTTAAATCAAATAGCGTGAATCAAGGTTTTAACATCTGCTAAAACACACATTAAGGATTTTTTTTTTTTTTTTTTTTTTTTACTTTTAGCAAAGGTTCTGCTTCCATTCCTGTAGCACAGGAAAAGGCTATCTGCTTTTCTTGAAAGATCAACAGATGTGACCAGAAACAGCAGGATATGACCTGGAATCAATGGGTCTGAAACTGCTCAGAGGTGAGCATGAGCCTTCTGACTTTGCTTCAGGAGAAATGGTAGGGCCCCTGAGATCCACCAGGACTCATTTGGGTGCTAAGTACAGAACAGGCAGAAGGTAATTGGTACCCCTCAAAGGTATTTCTAGTGTTAATTGAGAAAGAAAGTTCCAAAACATTGGTTTCTGTCATGAAAACATTCTTGTTGGGTGCTGAAAAAGTGAACACAATTTTCAAATATGGAAAAAGTGAAAAAGTGACATCTTTTTTACCTCAAGAAATGTTTAGACTTCTTTCAAATGACCACCAATCAGTGACTTTTTTTCAAATTGGCATAGGCTGTGCTGTTGCATCTCAGAGAACGGTATCTGATATTTATGTCTCTTCCTAGCACTGTGTAGGAATATTGTGTATATTGTGTTTACCAGAATATGTAAATAGAAATTAATGTGAGAAATGACCTGGCAGAACAGGCTTGCAAGAGTAAGATTCATCCCTAAGCGGACTTCAAACCAATAAACTGCAACGACAAAGCTTTCAGGGTCATTAATCTCTGCTGGAAAATTTGACTGAATTGTCACCTCAGTCTTCTTGTTACACATACCTAAATTCTGGCCTGCAACAACAACAACAACAACAACAACAACAAATCAATATAATAAAAGACAAACGTTCAGGTTTTCAACTCCTATGCAGAGGATTTGAAACTCTAATAACAAGCTTAAAAATTTCTGTTAAAATAACCAGTATTCTGAGGACATTTTTTGGCAGCAGACCCAAACAAAACAAAATAATAGGAGAAAAATAGACAAGCATAACAAAGTTAAAGGCATCAACAGCTGCAGTAAAAAAGGAATGGAAATTAGGGAGTAAGCATGCAAGAAAGGACAAGAACATTGATTCACTGGTTGATGATTTGGAAAGCAGGATTGTATTTCTCTGCCTGCATACACCATGCAAGGAAAACCTTGGAGCCCTGAGGACACAGTCTTAACCAAAAGATGTGCAGTATTAATGAATTGCAGTTCTGATAAACTGCAAGATCCATCAAAGATTGAGAAGAATACAAAGCTTACCAGAAAGGTTAATTAATTATCTGATAGGTAGAGATAAGGCAACAGGAGATCTATATCCCAAGTTGATCTAACCTAAAAGCTGACAGGGCGTAGCAGGAAGGATGTTAGCCCCAGGAAGGAGTATATACCCAGAACAAGCAATCAACATAGTTAGATCTGGCACTCCCTCAGAGCTAATAATGCAGCAAACATTCTTAAAATGGAGCACAAAGGCATTTAAAAGTATTATTTCAAATGAACTTGACTGTGGGCTGTTTGTTCCTTTAAGAAACAGTTATGATTTGTGAGAACAAAATGCTGCAGTAAGTTACAATTCTATTATCACCTTGCAACACACTAAATTGATTGCACAATAATGTTTCTATTTTTTCCCCACTTTCTCAACCGTACTCAAAGGTGTCTTAACAGTCATGAAAGCAACAGCAGCAGCCACTGCTGGACAACATTTTTGAATGGGATTAATTTCATTTTCAGTGGAAAAAAAGAGCATATTTCTGCCAGGATTAAGGGTCTGGAAAACTAGCAACTTTAGTTCAGGCACATTTTCTTTTTTCCAGAGGAAAAGAGCTGGGGTGAGTAGAAAGTGGGCTGTAGAAGGTGTTTTTTTCAAGTGCTCATTTCAATATTAACATGAATTCCACTTTGAGCAATATCCAACCTGAGCTTAAAAAAGTAAACAAAACAAAGCAACAAAAAAACCCCAAACTATCAAATTTGATCTTCTGTAAGAAAGCCAAACTTACAGCTCCTTATTTTTGTAATCATTCATGAACCAACACATATTCTATCACAGAGTATGGGTTGGTTCATGAATTTGCTCAAAGACAGACTAGGTCATGAAACCAATTTTTGCTCTGGAAGTGGAAGTTGTTTTTCCTACAGTTTAAAAGCAAAGGAGATTCAACTATCTAGAAATCTGTCAAAAGGGAAGTTCATTCTTTATTTGCCCAAAGACTCCACACGTCAAACTCCATTTGGTAAAATAATGTGTGTTAACAGTTTAAGTTTTCATTTTGGAAAATATTTCTTTTTCATTCATAAACAGTGGAAATGCATAGAACATTTTTTCTTAAATTGCTAAAAGAATTAAATTATTTGAGATGTTTGTGAATATGAAATGTTTTCTTTCAGTGAAAGATACCATATTTCTGGTGAAGCTTGATTTGAGGAATATGTGAGTTGTACTATGCATCTCGAAGGATGCCTCAGAATTATGGACTTTTACTACCATCTACCCTGTCAATTTCTGCTGGCATCTACCCTCCTTTGCATTTCAAAGATGGGCAGCCAGAGGTGCCAGCTGGTGAGTGAGGTATTTCTGAGAAAAACCGATGACTCCCTTAGGTGAAAAATAAAGGAAAGGCAGCATTTTAGGCACTGAGCAGTTGGGAGGCTTATATAATGTTATGATTACAGCTCCAAATGGCCTTAGCATAGCCCTAAAATGCTGAAAATCTCTTCTGCTAACTTGCTGTTTCCACAATATTCAAGACACTAAGCACTTCTGCCGTAAGAAAGTACAGACTTTCCTCTTTCATATTACCAGATAATGGCCATAATGTTACAAATGTTTCTCATTTCAAAGGAAGAGAAGTTCTGACAATATTTTTGCTATTGCAATTGGTCAATTAGTCAGCAGCACATAAATGCATCCTATATATCTATAAATGAAAAACGATTTAATGAACAAATACTTTGTAACTCAGGCAATAATAATATCAATTTTCCATTTGCACTGAGCAAATCTACAAATGTCAATGTATTGAACAGGAAACAAAACCAATAAAACCAGAAATGTTATAAAATTATCAAAAAATTGCTAAGGGAATATGAGATGACAATAATGATCATCTACTCCCTAAATGATCACATGTCTTTCCTAAATACTGAATTTGGTACCTCTGTGTTTCCTCCAAAGGACTTTATGTTTTCACAAGTGTGATAATTACTGTCTGTATTTAAGACCATCGATTCAAAAAGCAATTTAAAAATGGTGAAAGTTTCACTGCTGAGATTTCACAAAGGTTTTCTTTTGCAATGAAAACTTTCTGGCAGAACATACAAAAAGGGAAAAAAACCCCTACCAATAAAATTTAGCATTGTATCTCTGCTTTTCTCTGTCAAGAGTCTAACCTGTCAGCTCCCCACAGAGACAGACTTGAAATGGGAAGTAAGATTTAGGAACTTTTTAGGGATGCAGCTTTGTACTGAGTTGCCTTGATCATCAATAATCAGGATCATGCTTGTGTTCTCAGTTTTGGTTTGTTTCTTTATTTTGTCTCCAGCTATGGCTCCAGGTGGTGTCCTTTCTGTCAACAGTGCAGAGATACTCTGAAGATCCTTCAGCTGCAGCATTTTTTTCACTTTTACTTCCAGTAATTTTTGCTCCTGTTACATATTTTTTTACATTTTTTAGCTTCAGTGGCACCATGGTTACTTCAGAGGTAAAGCTCCTGATTTTTAAAAATTTAGAGATTTCAGTACATAGTTGACACAGGAACTAAGATAAGGTAACCCAGGCACTGAGGTTTTCAGTACTTCTTACTTCCAAGAAAGAATGTAAAGTGAAATTCTCAGGAAATTTAAATGGAATTTCATTGGATGTGAAGCAATTGTTCAGTCAATTAAACACTAATGTAGCAGGTAAAACAATATCTAAACACGAGCTGCCATTTGTATCATAACTCCTTTGAAGTTCCGATCAGATCAGAATGCCACTTTTTATCTCTGTTGTTGGAAAGGAACTTTCTTCTACTTTTCTAGAATTCCAGCCTTGCATGACAACTGACCTGTTTTCCATATTGTTCCTGAGTCTTTTATCTTGGACAAGACAGCAATACCTGAGGTAACATGTCTATGCCCTTTAGGCCATGGGCTGTTTACCTATTTATAATGGGATACTGTTTTATCTCCAGCTTCTGCATGACTTTTCAGAGAACTCTTCAATACTGATCTGAGCTCTGATGACCTGTACGGATTTTCTGTTGTCAAAGGTCCATGTGATATGGAATCTTGTCTTTTGAAATTACTTTTGCTGTTGCTTTTAACCATGCTGAGGCCTGCTCATTTGTGAAGTCATAGATGTGGATAGCTAGGTTTTCTGCAGCATTACTCACAGGGTCAGATATCACAGAATATTCTGAGTTATAAGGGGGACCCACAAGGATCATCAAGTCCAACTCTTAAGTGAATGGCCTATATGGGGATCAAACCCACAACCCTGGTATTATCAGCATCTCCTCAGCCACTTCTCCTGTTCATTATTTTTTGTGCTGAACAGAAAAATATAGGTATGAACCTTTATGAGAGGTATAATTTAGTCCTCCACCTCATTAATCTTTACTCCAAATATCCACATTCTGTAGGAGCATGGAAAGGAGTTGCAGTAGTTAAACATTGCCATGTAATGTTATCCCCACTTGTTTCACCTTTTCCATCAGTCTGTTTCTTCAGTGCTGGCTTTACTTGCCTGTTATTTGGCAGTCACTTGTCTGAATTCTCCTGAAGTGTACTGTGGTTCATTTTCTGAAGAAAGCATACCTCCAAATTCCTGATCACATCCCTTGCCAAATTGTCTTCCCAGAAATAAAAGTAGCAATTAATTGTGATTATCCTATTACTACAACAAACAGACCTGAATGAAACACTGCTGTTAGTCCACCATGTCTTTGCACACTTAATATTTGTGGATAGAGTGCACACAATCATAAAATAACATTTTCCATATTTCCTTCTTACAACTTGACTTAGCCCAAATCATCAGCTTCTTAGAAGAGAGCCATCAAGTAGTCTGGTCAGACTGTATTGGATCTCTTTTTTTCTGAAACAGAAAGGAACTGTGACATGCTGATAGATACTTTTTCCAATTAAAAAATTGAAAGTTTCTTCTTATAAAATAACAATGTTGCACTCTGAAAGGTGTGCTCTCCTAAGTGTGTCTGCTTTCAGCAGCAGCTGCTAAAAAATTTGTTCCCTTTTTAACACCATAGCACTAGAGTGACAGTATATTTCAGAGACATGAAGATGGACACAAGAATGGTTTGCTCAACAAGACTTCTTTCAAAGGGTTCTTTGTACCTGTTGAACTTCATATGCACTTTGCAACCAAAGGTGCAGGTTGCATAGTCACACAATTCCACATCATAAAACTCAGCACCTTTTCTAAGCTAAGTTATACAGTTTTCTTTACAGCTAAGGCTGCATACCAAATGTGGTGCCGGATGTACAGCATTACTCTTTTAGGGTTTCTTTCTAAAGCATTATGGCCTGGTTGTAATTCCTCTGTTGCCTGTATTCCACCTCAGCATCTAGTTTTAAACACTCATCTAGGGGTTATTACAAAATACCATCTTTGTATTCTTGGTCCTAGACTAACTCTTCATTGGCTTTAGTCAGAGGCTATGAAAGAAGAAATAAAGGTTTACACTGTAAAATTAGGCATTTGTCCTCTGGTAAAACTTGCTTCTTCAGCTTATGTTTCAGTACTAGCCTTCTCAAAACTAGCTGTTTGAATAGTAAATTCAAATTTACACAAACTCTCTTGTCAGCTGAAAGCTCTTTTTGTCTCTTCTAATGTGTGCTAATTTTAAAAGATGGGGTTTGTGTGGATTACTAGGGAATTTTTCTGCATAAGCTGCTTCAGGACAAATGGGTGGGAGTGCTAATTTAACATCAATTTCCCCATCAAAAGTCCTTGCTCAGTTAGAGTACAGGGGCCTGCAGTTCATGTTCTTCTTCTGTCACACATTATTGCCAAAGGTTTCTATTTCGCTCCTAATTGGTGTGCTTAAAACTCTAAAGATGATTTACCACTTTTAAAATCTCTGGCAGTCTCTATCCTCACCCCAACATCTAGTCTTAGATTTTCATTGTAAAACAAATTCTTAAATGTCTTTTAAATGTAAAAGAACTATTAGTATTGCTAGGATTGCATTGTAACTTTCTCTGCAACTCAGCTCAAATAAAATATTTCAACATATATATATGAAACTATTGCAGAGTTGTAAATATGACCAAGGAAAACTCATCTTCTCAAGTACAAGTGTATTGTCTGTTTACGGAAGATTTTTTGTCGTTGTTGTTCAATGCAGATATAAAACCTTCATGCACAAATGTAAGGCAGCAACATCATTTTCACAGAAGATAATACCATTTTCTAGTTCATGTATACTACTGTTAGTAAATTTCATTCTGAGTTCTCAGGGTGTATTTTTGCTCTTGAGTCTGAGAATGTTCTTTGTTCTTGCTAACTGGAAGCTTTTTCCTGTGGTTGAATATATTTCTGTGGTTTAAACATCCTTCAGGATAAATTTTTGAAAATAAAAAGGAATATTTTGTCACATTCCCAAGTTACGGGTTAGTAGTAGATTATTCAGTTCAATAATTGCAAACAAATTGTTTTTTCATTTATTTCTCATCTTAAAATCTGATTGTTTAATAAAAAACCCTTCCTGCTCTAAATCAAAGTACTTAAAATAGATTTGTCAGTTATTACAGTGTTTCTGGTGTCATTATCTATCCTACCTTTACACTGACCATTTATAAAATAGAATTAAATCTTTGCTTCTATTTTTTCAAGTTTACAGTTTATGTCGAGGTCTGAAATCCTCATATGACTCTAGAAACATAATCCTGACCCAAGTCCACTAGAGCTACACCTGTTTACCCTTACCCGTGAGCACTCTCTTGTCTTCTGATGTTTGTATCTTCAGCCTGCCCATTAGCAGCATGCTTTTTTAAAATCTGTAAAGTAAATAACACAGGCAGACTCCAAGAAATAACGTAGTGGTAGAAAGCAGAGTGTAAACTCACCAACATAAGCACTGCAGCTGCCACTGCCTCTTCAGTTTTCAGCATACAAACTTATTCCTTTGCTCTTCTTCCAATTCTTCTGAATATTCTATCTGTAACTCTTTTCCCTGAGTTCTTGCAGATTTGAAGATCTTGGGTTGTTGGGTTTCAAGATGTTGGGTTTTTGGTTTTGGTGGTTGTTTTGGCTTTGTTTGGTTTTGGGTTTTGTGGTGTTGTTGGTTTGGTTTGTTCTTTTTTTTAAAAGGAATAACACTGTAAAAATGCATGAGATCTCTCAAGGTCCAGCATAAACACATGCCAGTTCCCTTAAAAGAAGATGAGCAGTAGTTGGGAGTGAGGAAAAAGTGAGAGAAAAATAAGAACTCTAAAAATAAATGTTTCATAGTTCCAGGACTCAGTACCAATATTAAAATGTCTCCATATTTCTGGTATTCCTTGGTTCATCTTTTGCTTAATGGACCATTCTGTGAAACATTCCATTGTTTTGGTCATTTAGAGAACAATTAAGGCTATGTTACAATGGAATGAAGTATTAAGTCATGAGACTGATGAAGATAATGGTGTCATACTTACTGAGAAGCCACAACACACCAAGCTGATAATACATAATAATAACACCTTCATTAGGAATCATCATTTCTATACAGTGCTTCACAACATTAACATTTCCATTCTGTGAGAGTATAATAAATAATTTGTATTATATTGCAAATACAAGTTTGTCAACTGCAAATCACAATGCCTTGTTTTTTCTCCTTCATAATATTATACAAAATGTCTCCTGTCTCCGGATGAGGTTTGTGATTAAGATATAGAAACAACAAATAAAAAGCTACACCTGCTCTTTCCAGTGCTGACTTTGATGCTGACTTTGACACTAGATGTTTATTAAAACAGCCCTAAAATTGTGCAAATTCTATGTTAATGCCATCTGTAAGATTATTTGTAAAAAATAAAAACAAACCCATAATTTTCCAAGATGAGCTGTGCAGTGTTTCAGCGATGCTTTTAATGTTACTGCATTTGTTTGCTTTCTAGTAATTAGATGTTGCCAACATGAAAAAAATTATTGAGTGTATCCACAGATAATTTCAAGACATAAACTGATCACCAGCTGGAATCATGAAGAAATTTATCCCTATAGTATATTATTACAAAATTGGGTACATAACAGAGGTTTTGTTACCTCCCCCAAGGATTTTGGCATTGACCCCTGGTAGAGATAAGGCAAACTAGATAGACCTACTGGCTTCTTCTGCTGTAGCATTTGCTTTCTGCATCTGCTTATGAGTTATGGGATACAAAAGCACCATCTCTAGCAAAATGGCCATCACTCTGCCCTCTAATGCAAGTTTGCTATTGGTGTAGGACTCATTGATCAAACCTTCCTGTTATGCATAGCCAATGTTATTTCCTTCAGTTCAGAAACAATGCAACAATATTAATCTGATCTCCTAGCACACTTCTAGATCTTTAAGTGCTATCAGATAAGATTAGAGGGTGCAGCCTTCCAATTTAGTTCTTTATGTGTTGCCTTTTTTTTTTTTTTTTTTTTTTTTTTTTTACTTTATAAGAAATTAGTAGACAGTGTAAAAATGTGTGGGGAAGGACGGGTGGAGTTGATATGACATAGACGTCCCACATAAATGCACCAGTTCAGAGAAGTGATTCCAAAACAGAGTACTGGACTCAGATTGAGATCAATATTTGGAATACAGAACTCTTTTAGGAAAGAGTCAAAGACATTCTGCTGGTTACCTGAGTTCACATTCACAGAGGATTTTCTAAGACCTAAGCTGTGGTTCCTTGTTACCTATGAAATGAGTTTATAATACTGAGGATTCAGAGATGGTTTACAAAGGTTGGACATTTCTTTATAATGTCAAAGTCCAATGTTGTTCAGATCAATACGTTGCTCTCAGAAGCCTTTATATGTAAGAAGTAACTAGCATCACTTTGTAAGAGGTATGTTTGGGTGGGGCAGTTCACCGCTGTGTAAAAATCTCTTTGCCAGGTTTTAGAATAAATAAAGGACTATTACAGTGCACGTCTTCAAGGATAATTAACCTAGACTATGTTATACTGATATCCAAACTAGTGTATTCAAACCTTGTCTGTCATCTAGAAACAGCACTAGGCATAAGGCCTTGAGCTATAATAAAATTGTGATTTGACACAATGTAAAGTGACAGTCCTTATGTCAAAAGACAGGCTATTTCCACTAGGAGAATAACTTTGTCCTGTACGTGGAATTTATACTTCTATACCTCTTTTCCTACAAGTTTAAGGAGGTTTAAAAATTTTTGGAGGAAATCTTGCTATCAATGTTTTGTTAGTTTTCTGTCTTGTGTCTTTTTTTATGTGAACTAAGATATAAAAACAATCCGAAAAAGGTTATTGCTCTGTTCTGAGGGTTTTAGAAAGTCCATTTGATGTGCTGTACTTGAGAGAAGTTTTAATTAACTCTGGTCTTGAAGGTCCTCTGTACTGTCTTATCCAGACTTCCCTTGAAACCATAGCATTTGCTGCCCCAGGTAGTTTATACTTCAGAATAAGGGATACTTTTGTTTTTATTGATGCACAGGAGCACAAAGTGAATTTTTAGTGGGACCTTTTCTTGCTCTGGGTTTCAGGGAGAGAAGAGAAGGTGACAGGAGTAAAAAACTTGTTCAGAAGAAAAATACAGTAGCCATCAATCAGGCAATATCTGCAGCTATCTCCTAAGGGTAAAACTGGTGTGGTTCTGTTATATCTCATTTCAGTAAGGGCTGGAATAAAAAGAGGCTAAAAAGAGACTACAAGACAGGAGAGAGAGAGATGGAGAGAAAGAAGGGGAGAGAGATTTAATCAGACTGACTGACAAAGTTAATATATATTCTCTATGAAAGAGGAGTCTCCAGGGTCATGGTTTCAGTGTTGAACAAGAACTCCGGAAAGTTTAGAGAGCTGGATTGAGTCAGAATTGATTTTTCTCTGTTTACTACATTCCCCAGGTGAAAAGTTAATGAACCAAGGCTAAAACATAAAAAAGGGATAGGTTACTTGGAAGGGTGTGATAAAAATACCATCCAGGTAAATCAGAGATGAACTTTCATGCTCCAGAGTAGGCAACTCACTAACCACAAATAAAGAGAAAGGAAAACTGTTCTGACAAAGCAGAGCATGCTCTGTGATTATACGCTATTCCAGCCAGAAAATACATAGCAATCTCCAACAGTGTAAGTGCATACAGAAACCTCTTTACCTGTAGAAGAGCAGGTGTTTGACTGTAACCTTTTGACAGACCCATGGAGCCTGAGGTAAAGGAGTTAGCATCAGAACTATTTTTTCTGTGGAGAAATGCCAGAAATCAGAAGTCCGGTCTGTTAATTGTGATTGAATGTGAGGGGACTCAGCCTCGCTAGCCCAGTGAGATCCGTCTCACAAGTATGAAATAATGTTACCTCTTACCACTCTCCCTTCTCCACAACCCCCAGCAGAAACACTGCATGAAAACACACACACCTGGTGGTGGTTGGCAATTCATATATTCTCTTAAACAGGGAGCAAGTCCTGGATGTACCCTGCTTTGAATCCCAGTGGTGGAACCTTTTCTTGTTCTTTTTCCAGCACAGAAAATGGACCTAGACTAGCTGACTGCTTTTACTGTCCGATCCTTTTGTCACAAAACATCTAGAGCAACTTTTCATCTTAGTTTTTTTTGGATCCAGGAAGAGTGAAGAAATCAGAACTGTTTGGTTAGAACTGAAAGAGGTCATCTGGGATGCTGAAGATAAGCACCAAAAATGTTGCTAACAAGAGCATATAAATGTTTTTCCAAGTTCCATTTCTTCTTCTGCAGAATTCTACTAGGTATTGAAGAGCACATTATTGGAAAAAATTTCAGAAGCAGAGTCATAACAAGAGAACATGAACAGCTCAGACTCTGTCCCAGCCCAAGTTGAATTATACTAGTGGAATAAGTGATTAAAAAGAGACACAGTCTCCATAACCTGGTGGTTAAGACATTTATGCATGATATTAAGCTCAGAGTATTGAGACTTTAGTGTGTGTTTGGTTCTGGATTATCTGTCTGTCTCATTTCTTTCTGAAAAACTTCAGCAGATTTACTTCCACTCTTGAGCTGGACTGAAACTATTTCTCCTCAAAACCCTAAAATTATTCTTTGGATTAAAAAGATGTTTCCTTTTGAATTTTAGATTCCTTTTGAATTTAGATAAAAGTGCAATGCTAAGCTTTTTACCTCAAACTATGACAGAAGAGATACTGAAAGTAAATCTTAGGTATTTCTATTGCTACCTCTGGTATTCATATTCCTTTGACTTTTCACTGGCTAGTGCAATTCACTTAAAACTGCTTTAGGACACCAGTCAAAACTTCAGGAACTGATTACAGGAAAAATGACGAAGCTTCTCAGAATAGGATAGAGGAAGACAAAACACTGGAGTTGTAATGCTGTTATATTTCCCCATATGAAATGAAAGAGGTCAGCACCATAGTTTGGCCATTAGAAGCCCAGCGTAAGAATTAAGAAGTATATTGGAACATGTAATGAAATATTAAATGTGCCAATTCTCTGAGCTCTCAGATTACAGAGCAATGGCAAAAACAGTCACATTGAGCCAGCTATGTACTTCAGAATTTTCTGCCTTTGATGGAAAGCAGACAAAAGTTAGACGTACACAAAATATTCTGCTCTCAAAGAAAAGCACAAAGGTCTCTCATCCCTTGATTTTTTTAAAATTTCATTTTGTTTTATATTTTGATGTCAGTAAAAGTGATATCTGCAAAATCACCCACGAAGGCTTACAATTGAAAGCTCATCTGCCAGTAGATAGGTCTAACCATGTGTGTAACACACATATGTAACACACAAGATACTGGCCTTTTTTAAGCTAACCAAGCACAATTTTTTAAAATAGTTTTCAAATCTGTATTGTGACAGTTTGTTTTATGATGTCATGCCTGGGCAATTGCAGAACCATAATTGCATAGCTATGACTCATTGCAAACCAGTCAGTGCAGTCAGTTTCCTAATGCTATTTTGTACTATAACATTGTTATTGTAAAGGCAGGAATTCTTTAATCATCAAATTGAATGACTGCCAAGAGCTCATTTTATTGACCATTAAACATGCCTCTCTTTAGAAGAAATGCTACAACATCACTGTTTCCAATAGTAGATTCTTTTCCGCAGTGTTTTTTCATAGGACAATCTGCAACCAAATGATAGTTCAAAACTGTGTTTATAACCTGTAAATGTACAAGACATTCAAAAATGAAAACTCTGATCCAAACTGTATTAAGTTCTCAATTAAAGCTTATTTTTTGGAAAAGGTATTGTATCAGACTCCAAGCAAGGAAACAACAGCAAACATATCTTCATTGAGAAACACTAGAATTTCTCAAAGATGAATATTTCAAATTTTAAAATGATATCTGCACCCAAACACCCCTGCTGAATATATGTTTAACATCTTTTGCCAATTAAAATATGATTTTAAGTAAGGCCCTTGTTATAGAAAACTAAACTGAAACTGGTAAATCTGATGCTGAATTATGGGAACAATTTTTAATGATGACATTACAGTTTCCTTTCACTGTCAGAAGATTCCATGGAAGGCACAGCATGATGTTTTGTCCAAAGAATATTTTCCATCCAGTTGGAAAGAGATATCTTCTTGGCAGATGCTTCAATGATATGAAAATTGAGATGAAGTAAAAATTTTTAGAAAGTCATGCTCAGTTTAGTGGCAAAACGGTGGGTTTGTTCCAAATTTTTGGGAAATCTGTGCAAAATCTTATGCCAATACCTAAATATTTCTACAGCTGCAGTTTCTGAGAATACTTGTGGATCCATTCAGCAAAAATCAGCCTATTTAGAAAAATACATTCTCTTCGGACAGCAAGAACTTGAAAAAAAAATGCAACTATATTACCTTTTATCTTGATACACACAGCAAGCCTAGAGTCTATAGGAATAATCTCACTGCATTGACCTGTCAGTACCAACTAATGATTTCCTACTGTTTGCTCTTTTCCTTTTGAAGTTTACCAAGGAAAGTGTGCAGAGAGTAAAACTAAAATAAAGCCTTTTCCTAAGGCAGTAAAAATATTGAATACTCCTTTTCAGTTCCACAAACATCTGTAGAATCATTATGATATTTGTCACTAAAAAACCAATTCAATCAATGATAAAGAAAGGGGAAACAGTGCAGTCCAGTAATGTACTTTTGAAAGGATGCGCTTATATAACAAAACAAATTTGATTACATGAGTCTGTAAATAAGCAGAGGTTTTGTCCTTTTACGAGCTAGCAAGCTGATATACCCTTTTAAACTGTCATGAAAAGTAAAATAGGTATTATTAGCAGTACGGAATCACAAGACTTACCAAGAAAAAAAGAAAACAGCATTTGCATGCTGGAATAGAAGGGAAAGGAGAGAGCAAGATGTGGCAAAAGAAAGAGTGTTCCTGTTGCATAGATGTACTGACAAATGCACACAAGGAAAAACCAGTCTTTTGGAATGAAAGTATCAGTTCATTTTCAAGCTGGCTAACAGACTTGGCCAGTTCACCTTGCAGGTTAGATTCTATCTTTATTATGTATTACCAGTATTTATGGACCAGGAATTTGAAAATGCTGGAAGTAGTTTTTTGTTTGGTTGCCCTTGAGTGAATGCAGGCAGATCCATGGAAGAGTACGTAGTGCCTTAGACCATTTTTCTTTCTTATTTCTCCAGGAAATAATGCATAAAGAGAATAATGTTTTGGATCTCTGTGAATAAGTCAGTACTGGTTTCTAAATCAGCTAGAGGCTGTCCTAAAAGCCAAAACCAGTTTCCTTTTATAAATGAGCTCAAAAGGATTCATCTCTCCTGGCTGAGCATATCCTGTGTCTGGCTATCCCAGCACTTTTCACCCTAGCAGACACCTGTCACTAGACTGCCTGAATGCAGATGAAGATCTTGGTCATCAGATATAAGTTATAGAGCATGCCAGGTTATCTAAAGTATTTAAAGAATCCATTCAAGCCAGTTCAATTATATTGTGATATATGGCATCCAATTTCCTGTAATTTCACCCATGTGAACTGGGGAAAACACAATTCCAGAAAAAGATATATCGAAAAGCAATTGTGTCACATCAGTGGCTGTACCACAGCGTGCATCACTGAGTTAGGACTAATAAAACTTTCTGTCTATCCCTTTAGTATTGTTGATGTGATCATGTTGTCTCCTTGTCTTGTAACTCCACAGACAGCTGTCAGTACACAAATGAAAATGCAGATATTCACTGAAATATCCTAAGGAACATTTTCTCAAATACAGAAAAAATATTGTCACATTACTGAGTGAAGCAGAAGCTGGATGAGCAGTATGGATAATGATTGCATGGCTCTACTTCTTGCAGCATTTGTTACTGCTAACCTTTCAGGAAAGAGATCAATAAAGGAATAGGATACGGGAAATATTCTTAGAATAACTTTTTTTTATTAGCACAAAAACAATCCAGCACGTAAAATATGACAATAAGACAAGAATTTGTGAAAGACTTGTCTTAAAGAAGGAAAAAATCCTTGCTCTGCTGAAAAATTGAATAAGGAGGTTGGTTTGTGTTTTGCTAGCTGCTAGCTGTTGTAGTTGCAACAGTTTGTCTGAAGGTTTTATTGTAAGTGGTGACTGAGCAGAAGGAAAGAGAACGACAGCCAAGTGTTAGACAGTAGGCAACTGAGTCAAAATTAAATGGATGAGGAACAACTAGTCAAAGATTTCAGCCTCCAAGCAACCCCAGCCACAGAAACCAGAGAGCAGTGTATTTCAGCAGATGGGTACTTTTTTCCTCCCCTATTAAAAGGTAGTCTTCAGAAAAGAAAGCAGACATGACTACTCTGAGGAGCCTGAGGGCACCCATGGGCACACATGCCTTGACCAGCCCAGCCAACCTCTCTGAGACCTGTGTCCTGAGGGTCTCCATTCAGGCTCAGATCAAAGTACCCACACCTGTCCTGAGATGTGTTCCCTGCTGCTACTGACTTGCTTTGTGGTTTTCTAGTCTGATCTCGGGCCAGTTTTGTGACCTATCTTTTGTTTGATGATTACAGAGTGTTAGATGGACCCTGACCCTGACTAAACTTTGACAAGGGCTCTGCCTCTTTCGGGGGTCACCCCCAGCTCCCAGCTCAGGCCTCCTAAGGAGTCTGTCCCACTCTCATTCGCAACTGCTGAAGCAGGAGAGGATGCAAGGAGAGCATCCCATCCTCTTTTATGTCTTGCCACTAAAAAAATCTCTTGCTGAGGCAGCTGAGTGTATGTTTACAATAGAGCGGATACATGGTAGAACACATTTGTGAAAAAGTACTGTGTGGTAGAGTTTGTGGTGGACAATGGCCATAGGGAACAAGGATTACATCTGGAAGCAATGATGAATGTGCATGTAGACCTTAGGACATCATGAATACAGCAGAGAAAACTCCACACCTCAAAGGCAGCTCCTGGCAAAAAGGCAGGAAGAAACCACTTAGTAAGTGCTTTTAAAAAAAGGAAGACAGTGGGATATAGGAGAAGTACCCTAAAATTAGAACAAATCTGATTTTATAAATGAGCACTTCCAACAAAACTCCTCATGACTAATGGGGCCAGAAGGAAGGCTGCAGAGAAATACTTCAGACTGAGTTCAACAGCAAGAAAATGCTGAGGCATGCAACTGAAAACTCTGTGATTAACACTAATAGGTCCATTCACAGATCAAATCCAGGAAGAAAAGTTGTAAAAATTATGTGCAAGCATGCAAACAGGGGTCTGAAAAATGCAGAAATACACTACTCAAACATCAAAACGGGTAAATATTGTCACCCTATTCCTAACATGACTAATTAGAGCTGGAAATATCCAGGAAGATTATATATTTCCTATAACATTCAATTCCCTTGGAAAGACAACTGCCAACACTGTTTGTCCTCCCAGAGTGGCTGGTTATGTTTTCAATCAATGTCATCCAACCACCACATGACATTTCTAAGTAAATGAGGTGAGGTTGTCTTTATTTACTTCACATATATCTTTTACCAATGTTTTAATTTTACTTTTGAGTCTTGTATGGACTTAAAATTATGTACTCTTGATTTGCACATTCAGATAAATATTTTCAGAAGTTGCTATCCTCACATTGAATTCGTTGAGATCCAAGAAGAAAAAGATAACATCAAGGGATCTGTCAACAAAGTTTACAACAAACCAAAATACAAGCCTACAAAAATGCCACCTCCAGCACAGCATCCCAGAGCACCCACAGTGTATATGGTTTCCCATTAGAGGAATTGCATCATCTAATTTCAAAAGGTTACACTGTAAGGATTGAGTAAGAGATTCTATTAACCAACAGTAACAAACAGAAAAAGCTCTACTTGATGTGGAAATTAATCTGAAATTTTGAAGAAGTTTGTGACAACACCAGGAGAAAATAACTAGGGATGTCATAGTCCCTATTTTTTTTTCCAAATTCTATCTATAAAAGGCTTAAAATTAACAAAAATTTGCATTTTAAGGAGAGAAGAAGATATAAAATTACTAAATTGTAAATTCAATTTTCCTAATTATAGCAAACCACTACAAGACATAATCTGGTGATTTTTAATAAAAACTTACAGGGTGTTTAAAAAAAATACTGAAGACCTTCATCTAGTCACAGTTGCATAGTTAGGTAAACACAAATGGCTACATAAAGCTGCACACAAGCTTGAAAGAGTCATTATCCAGACATTCAATTTTAACATGAAAATACTATTTAAGGTGTATTTTAGGATAGGACAGATTACAACCAGAAATGCAGTCTTTCTGAATGCCTGCAGAGCAGCATTTAGAAATCCAGTGTGTCCTGCTCTTTCATATCCACCAAGCGAAGCCGCACTTTCTCTGTGCCAGTAATGTCAGCTGTTGCCATCTCATTCCTCCTCTGTGGCTTCCCCACAGACTGTGTGGCAGGAATCAGGATTTTTTTCTTCCATGGTGTGCCATTATAAAGTTTTAGACTCCACCAATGACCCCAAGGCTGTTTTCTCTCTAACCTGCTGTTAGGCAGCTAGGACAGCCTGCCCAGATGCTTTTCAGGAGGGTAAGGGGCATTCCCTGCCTGCCAGAAAAGTAACCACTGAAAATGGAGCTTACATCTATGCCTGCAGTTTGTGACTGCCAGTCAAAAGCCATCAGTAATGGTTCTGCTGTGAAGGTGGAGAAAACCACTTTCCTACTTGGTGTCTCAAAGGTTTGTTCTGATTTTGCTCATATTAATTAAAATATGTTTTAGTTACATTTAAAACCCTGCATTATAAAACCCTGCTGTTGACACCAAACATACATAAACAACTAAGATGGTAAACAGTGACTATTAACAATGTTGTCTGAGCTGCTTTTTGGGAAAAACAATGGAATTTTTAGAAGCCTTCCAGCATTCTTTAGGGCTTATACACACTTTGTAATGGCAACTTTCTTTTAACATTTTTTACTTATACTGTGTCTATGCTCAGCCCGCAGCACAATTTCATGGGAATAGAAAAACAGGACAGAATGAAATGCTCAACTATCTGTGTTACCAAAGGGACAATAGGTAAGTCAAGAATTAGTAGAGAAGGTAATAGCATAGACTTCTGTTTCAACAGTGTTTCTGAACCCTACTGGACTTCATCAGTTCCTGTCCCTTCCTCAGAAGTCCTATGCAGCTCATTGTCAGATTCTAGGGCAGACCTCAAACTAAACGTAGTGTTTTTAATGATGTTCCATATTTATTTACTGGATCTCTTTTCAAACAGTAAAGCAAAGTTAATTCAGAGAGATTCCTTTTGCCTTCTCCCTCTTGCCCAATACCCTGCTTTTCCAAGCTAACAACCTCAATCTGTTTTTCTAAATCTATTCAAGCAGCTGAGAAACTTGAACTTTCTTTTTGCCATCATGGTGAAGTATCTAATGACCTCTGGGTTAGACAAATCAGAAGGGGAATATATGAAAAACTCTATGTGACAACTAAGATCTGAAGCCTTTAGTCTAAAAAAAAAAAATACTCAAAGATAATTGTCCTGTCTGCCATTCTGAAAATCTTTTAAAGTTTTGGGTAACCACATATTTCACTGTTGTATAGATGAAACTGTGAAGTTTGATTTAATGATTTCTTCTCCTTTTATTTAGACAGGAGAAAAACTAGAGAAAGAAAACCAAACCTCCCTTGTTATTTCCATTACCTGAACCCATTAGGTAAAACTCAGACAATTAACCTTTCAAACCATTTATAGCTACAACAGAGTTTTTGACACAGTTTTTACTATATTCATGTTGCTTACAGAGTAGTTCTATATTTACAAACATTTTTTATCACCATTTTCTTTTAAAAAGCTCAGTAAACAAATAATCATCCTCAAAGTCCTAACAAAAATGAATGTAGTTACACATCATATTAAAAACCTCTTAAAAAACAGAGCATGTATACATATAAATTAGGGAAAATCATAAGGAGACATGGCAGGAGAAAAGAAATACTACCCTGAGAGTAGAGGCCTCCATTATGTTCTTCAGAAATCAGATCAATGTGTTTTTGATGCAAACACAATGCTTAGTCACAAAGGCATAAGTCCTGCAATTGACTTCGCACAGATAGATTCAGCTTCCCTCTTGAAGCATCATTGACTTCAATTGACTCCCACATGGAGTCAGTTGCAGAATCAGAGACTTTGGCAATGACCACACTATAAGGGCCTGGGTCCTTGTCCATTTAACTCAGTGTGAGATTTTTCAGTTGATTTTAAGTGTGAGTCTAAACACAGGTCAAGAAGAAATTATAAGTAGTTTGAATGCATTTTGAATTTAAAGATTTTCTTTCAGCCATTGCATTTAAACATTAAACACAGCAGCATACATCTTTTAAAAATTCTTTCATCTATGTGATAAGAAAGTAAATAAAAAGGAAAGCAAGAAAAGCTTACATCCTAACTGCTTGAGTTAACCTAGAAAAGGGGGAGGGTTTCATGTTTCCTGAACTTTGATAGCATTAAAGCTCTTCTATTATTGTGGTTATGCGCACTGCATTACACCTTTAAATGTCCACTCATTTTCATTGATAGTTTTGTACATTTACAGTATAACTTAATGTTAATTAGAGTCAGTCAATGCAACTGAAACAATTGTAGGTTCTCTTTTGGATTTAAACGTTCCACCACTGAACAGTTGCAATTAAATGCAATTAATTTTTCTGTTTACATAGGCTGTATTTCTTGAAGCTATCATTTTTATGGTTTTACAGTGGGAGAGAAAAATCCATTATAATACTCAAATTTCATTGAATATTTTCATCTTGTGTCACTTTCACAGTAAAGAACACTGATGACAACATTTTCTTTAATAGGAATTAAGGGACTTATCATATCTTGCAGGCATTGATATCTGCTCTCAGTAAACCTGAATCTCATGAGAAGACCCATTAATTTCAAAAGCCTGTTAACACAAATTGATTCCTCAGATAAATTTTTGAAAGCTAAGAACAGTAACAGAGATGTGAAAAATATATGGTAAATATTTCTGTCTTTTGTTAGTACAAATGAATTTTTCATTTTTATATTTGTAAAATGCCTAATTTTTAAGACACTTGAAGCAAGAATATTACCTTTACCAACATTTACTCCAAGGAATAAATATAAGATACATCAAGAAATAAAAGATAATATGGTAAATGTGGAATATCCATACTGACTATTTTAAGATTACTACATTCCAGAAATTTTACTTCTTCTTTTACCCTTAGACTGCTATTAAAGAGAAGTAATGACTTTTTCTTTCGGTAGATAGGCCAAAATATAAAATTAATTAGTCTATATACTAGCAGGCACCTGTAAAATAGTATTTGAAGGCATTGTCTACAATTGACAATTGCCAGAGGTGAAGTGCTGTCATTCATACAAGAATATATCTGACCTTGCATGACACAGAAATTGACCAAGGCTTCCAACACCCTAATCTTATTTCTCTTCCTTTTGAAAAATACTTGTTCTTAAATTTCTCATGCTATACTTCTATCCAGACTAACTATTTTTGAAGATGTTCCTGAACCCATTTTGTTTGGATATTGAGATGGGTGTTATCTTTCACCAAATCCAGGTATTCTTTCAGCTCTGGATAACATTGCTAATTTTCCAAAATGTGATTTTGTTTAAAGATACTTAAAGAACTTCTTGTCATACCTTGGAAAATCCATGCAGATTTGGTCAGTTCTGATGTTTCTGGTAAATTTCAGTTTCATACGCTTTTACTAGAGGTGTTTTCAATTTTAACCACTGTACACCTCAGACAAAATTATCCCTATTTATCAAGTCCCTGGTGGTACTGACATTATGTATATCTGATACTAACAGAGCAACCAGACAGGTTTCCTCAAGCAATATGCACCCGGATTTCAACAAATCATTGTCTGCAATAGCTGCTCTCAGCTGCACAGGAGTAGTGCAAGACCATCAGCAAGGAGAAATCTGAGAGCCTTTTTACCTTCAAACTAGAACTATACCTCTCTGTAGGACCCAAACCAGAAAAAAATAGGACTCTGAAAGCAGGAAAAGCAAATTGTTCAGTTGGCTTTGTAGAAATTTGCTGAGCTCACACAAGGATTCAGACCCTTTCAGAGGGAAAGCAGAGCCAGGCTGGGTGAGAACGAGGAAAGGAGGAAACCAAAACAAGAACCTGTGTGCACACACAGGGAAGTTCTATCCACGCAATGACATGGCGGCTCTTGTAGAAAACTGTTTTGAAACAGGTAAAAACTGACTTTTAATGAACCTGGATCTCAAGCACTAACCTCTGTTGAGCTTGAGTCCTTCTCTCATTTCACCAAATAAATTGTTTTCATTAAATTTATAGGAGTGTAACACCTCTGAGAGCCTTCCCTGGTGGAGTTCAGCTGAGATGAGTTCTGCTATTATGAACAGGGCAATAACGTTGTGAACAAATAAGCCTCATCTCCTTGTAAGTTGTATGAGGTTTACTAAACCCAGCCAGGCAGAGGAGAACAAAATTAATGATGTATTGGGCCCCTGGATTCCAGTAAATCCTAAAATTTAAGTTGTTGACTTTTCAATTTGAATAATGCTTAATGCTGCAGTTGTTTATGCTGCATTTGTGATGAACCATCATTGTGAATTTTGAATGCATTAGTCAGATCAAAGTGAACACTCATTGTCAGTGGCACAAATCAAGCTTCTCCAACTACTAATCTCAGAGGGAACAGACATAGGCCAGCCTTCCTAACCCATCCCTCATGGTTTGCAGTGGGAGACATTATTTGTTTGCTGCCTTTATTACACGCAATATACTCTTGGAGAGGCAGGTTGCAAATATATGTTCCATGTCAGCCACATGAAAAATATTTGCCGTGTATTTTTACTTGCAATTGAATTCTCTGGAGGATAAGAGCTATGAGATCAAGCAAACCGAAAGAAGTCTTAAAAATGGTGCCACACATCAACACTCTGATAATACATGAAGGTTGTCAAAGCTGGATGCAACTGCAATATCAGTGGGGAGACAGGAGGCTGAAGGGTGGCACAGCTGGTGCACACAATTCAAAATATGGTCCACAGAGCCTGGGCTAGTGAAGGCTATTTCTTTATGCCCTGCCATATAAATATGCCTGGTTCTTCTGTTTCTGTCTCTGAGAATAGGACTAGGGAACTCAGTGAACTCCCTTAGTTGAGCTTAAAAAGTACTGCTTAAAAAATGCAATAAGGAAAATTAAAAAGAAATTTGCCCACAACTCTGAAGCTGCAAGTTGGACTAAGAAAACCAAAAATGCCTTATTTTGAAAAGGCCATCTTATATTTTACCACAAAATAAACTTGGTTTGGAGTAGCAAAATGATGATTTTGCCAACCATTTTAAGAGATAGATATATATAAAGATATAGCTAAAGTAATAATGATACAGTTATATAAATATTAACTGTTCTAGATGAAGTTCAAGTGGAATAAAAACTAGAGTACGACTTTAAATGATTTATGGTGACAATTTTCATGAAATATCTGTTCTGTATACTAGTGGACAGCTGTAGTCTACCTCCAATACTATTAGCTTTAACCATTTATCCACATCTAGACTACACAATCAACAAAAATAACCAAAGATTATTGTTGTGAATGTCAAGACATTATTATCAGAATCAGAGCAGATGTTTGCCCATTTTGTTAAGGACTCTGCATTCATATTTTAAGGGCAGCTGTGTTTATTTTTTTGTAAAATAAACATGAGAAGTTAAAAAAATAATTGCAACTTTGAAGAACTCTTTCTACTACTTCAAGACATTGTGCTTCTACAAAAGGAGTAGACTTACTACTATTGAAAAGCAGTGGAGAAGAATACTTTAGGGATTATATAAATTCCACATTTATCCCCTCTTCAAGAACAAGGAAATGTCAAGTGTCAGCTACCCTATTCTCATACATTAGTTCTCATGGTTCAGAATAGAACGGACTTCAGAAAAGGACAGTTTGGAAATGGGTATTGACAAAGTGCAATTTTAGCCTAGTATAGCTAATCTCTTTAGGCTCTGTCTATAGTCAGCAGAGTAAGATAGTCTCCTATAGAGGATGATTCAGAGTAGAAACCTAATTTAGCTTGTCTGACTCACTCTCCTCAGAATGAATCAGCAGGCACTCTTGACCAACATTATGCCTGAAAATTGAAAATGCCTTTCCTCTACCTGAGCACATATGACGCAGTATTCCCAAACAGAAAGACATTTATATCCTCTACAGTACTTACTGTAACTCATTTAAAATCATCTTTTCCTCTGGAAAGCACAAGAAAGGAAAAATATCAAGAAATAAACAGAAAAACAAGACAAAACATAAGACAGTTGAATGGCTGGTCAAAGGAGCCTAAGTCCTTCTGGCCACAGCTAATGTAGGAAAAAATGTGATGCAGTATAAACTTGTTTTCTCTTCAAGTTATATGGTTTATCGAATGTGAACAGGTAACATCCTCCACCAACAGTATACTTTTGTATATACTCTAAGGAAAATCTCTAAGGTCCTTTGTGGACTTTGGCAGTGCTTGAAATGATATAGCTTGGCTAGAATATAAAGTTAATTAAGAATGTTAATTTCAAGAGGAGAAAAAATCACTTGTATAAAACAGTTTGGCAGGAACAAAGGTGACAGAGGAAAAAAATACCTGCAGGTATATGGGTATACATGACAGAGGAAAAAAATGCCCAGATTTTCCCTATCATCATGTTCATACATATTTTTTTTTTCAGCAGAAAGAAAGGAAAGAGATATTCATGAAGTATGTGAAACGGTAAGAGTTAGTAAGGATGATATTACACATTACACAGGTTTAATGATTCACAGTTTCATCAACCAGCTATGCATGTTAATTAGAATGAGTGACCTTGGGAAAACTCAGTTGGGTAGGCAGATTTCTCTGAAAGAAATAACATATATTCCAGGTTGGCTAAAGTTTAAATAACAGAAAAAACAAACAAACAAAAAACCCAAAAAACTAAACAAACAAAAAAACAACCCCCCCCACTTTTCTGAGAACTCAGATCTGCAGTTTTCAAATATATACCATTACATATTCAAATGAGAAAATCCCTTTAAATATTTAATATTAATAACATGTATAAACATTTGTTCCCCAGATTTTAATTTTCTTATGTTTTAAAGAAGACATTAGCATTTATACACAGCATTTCTTTCAGAATCATTTTAAAGAGTGCCGCAGGTCAGTCCATACAACAACATTAGAAATACTGATGTTGGGGCACATTTACAAAAGTGTCTTACCAAATAACTATAGTCTTAATTGCCCATATTACTGAGATTGTGAAGCCTTTTGCACCTGTAGAGTAGTGGCAATATTCTGTTATGCTCTCTATAGCTGAACCAGCTTTTGCTGCTGCTTTCTGGCAAGCAATAGCCTGAAGGTTTGAGCTAGACAACACTTAGAACTAAGTATTTTGCACTTTATGCTTTGCACTTTAGCAACCTCATTCCCTGGCAGCAGCAACTGCAGTTTAGACATACTTGGAATAAGCACCCCTTGAAAAGGGGGACATAGTTATTTCAACATTTTTTAAAATGTTACCTTCTGTTTTTCAAATATGTTCCTTAATATCCAGCAGTCATTGCAAATCATTTCAGCACACATTTGTACACATCAGCCACCTGTTATGGGTCCTCAGCTCTCCTCTCCACTCTGTTCCCTGTCACTGCCACAATACCATCCTCCAGGCAATGTGCTCAGTGTGAAACATGAGCGATACCTTCTGGATTTATCTTTTGGGGAGAGGGAAAGCACTGTAGGTCTGCACTGCTGAATCACAACATTTGTATATGTGCCTCACAGCATCTCATCAGTGATCATGTTGTCACATTCTGATGCACATCACACCACAGTGTTGCATTTCAAAGCAAATTCACCTCAGGAGGCCTGAAATAAAACAGTGGTGTTTCTAGATGTCCTGACACCTAGGAAACTGAAAAACTTAATAAAACGTGCTTTAAAAATTTGGACTGCACTGCAAGTATTATCGAGTTCATTGTTCTCACTGCAATATTATTTTATGCAGTGAGCAATTCAGCCAACGGCAAAGTATGGAAGTTCACTGCTAGTTAGGGAATAATATTTTGTTTGCTTGCTTACTTTTGGTTCACTAGATTTCATAAGTCTAACAAAATAAAACAGACTAATGAGCAAAGAGCAGTCAGTTTAAACACTTTGAATGACTTGCTTATGACAGATCCTTTTTTCTAACTAATGGTTTAATCTTTCTCCTACTTCAATGTGAGTTTGGCATAAAATCATGGTAGAGGCTTATTCTAAGTGTTTTGTGTTGTTGAACAGATTTCTAATCAGTTCATGATTGTTCCTAATGGGTTACCCTTGCAGAGGTGGTATAGACTATTCCCATTGCTGACAGAAAAGGGATGTCTGTGTTAGAAGACAGACAAGACTCCAATGACCCTGAAAGTGCATTAGTAAGCCTCAACAAAGTATCTAGCCATGTGTTCAAAGAAGATGAAGAAAAGCTACATGCCTGCTCACTGTATATTATTCCTTAAGAGGCCTTATTAAGCTGGTTGTTACACCAGATTTGCACAGGAAGGTGAGATGGGAAGAACTTCACTGAGACCCTGGACAGTTCATAGAAAACTTTACAGAACCAAAAGCCCTTGAAACTGCAGAAACATTGTTTTAGTCATAAAAGCATCCCCATTGTAAGCTATGCACACTGCACCTTACTCACAAATGCAGAAATTATTCGTGGTTCAGTCAAAGATATATTCTATAGAAATATCACTCACTCCACTCTCTACCTCATAGCATTGCTGTAACCCAATGTAAGGGAAAAAAAGGCAGTGAGAGATGTGTTCTTTTCCCGTCTTAGTGTCTTCTTTGTTCTGTAAAAAGAGGTTTATGGCAATTTCTTCCAAATAAAATCATTTGACACTGGGAAAGTAACCACAGCTCTGTACTAAATGGTTCTGTAACCCGGAGTTAATTAAGGGATCTTTGACAGAAGTGACCTGCAAGCATGAATACTGACCACACCTGTAGATTTTTCACTTTAAATTTCTCTGCTGCTAAGCACATCCAACTACACATTCAAGTTTAGCAGCTGTTTCATTTTTTGTTGCAAACAGAGATTTAATAGGACTCTTTTCCTACGGTTTCAAGGACTGCAGGAGCACATAGTGCTACCTACACCAGCAAACATATTTACTGTTTACACCAAAGGGGTTGAAAGTTTTGCAAGATTTGTATATGCAAAGGAATTGAAAAAGACTATCAGACTTACTTATGAACTTACTCATCATAGGGCCTAAAAGAAATTTTTCTCATTCCTTTTTTTAATGAACAATTAAGTAAATAAACACAGCAAAAACTGATAAACAAAACCCCAAACCTCTTTAAAGGTAGATTGTTGGAAAAGAAATCTGCTTTGCAATGACCAGTCCAGTTATTCCACCTTACCAGTAAGTGAGTCAAAAAACAGGCAGGAGGTAAAGGTATTTTACTTTAAAGTTTTACCCAACCTGTTTACTGCTCTGGAAAAGAGAGCTGTATTACTTGCAATGCCTTCGCACTTACTCTTTGGTTTACACAGCTTTTTGACATATGTTGAGGTCTATTTCTTCTCCATGGGATGTTGTATGAAGGTGTTAGAAACAGGTATTCAGGCACTGAGATTTTCATTAAAAATCTGTCATGCCCATACGTGCTTAAAATTAGAAAAGGTATGAAAGAAAGGAAAGGCAGGAACAAATCTTCCCACTGGCTTGTTTGTTTTTTCTTTTAAGTGATATGATCACCAAAACAGACTAGCTGGTGAAAAATAGCCTTGGAGACACTGTCTGTCAGCACAGAGATGGTCACCATTTACTACCAAATTATATGTACAGAGATGACACAACACACTGACACTTGCTGACGTCAGTGTAGACAGGGCATTGCACAACCTGCTGGAGAGGCCATATGTAATCTTTTGGAAAGCCATAATCTTCAATCTTTTTATTTGTTTGGAAATAGGATTTGAAGATGGGATTCAGCAAGCATGTTCTGCTCTTACAACACCATCAATTCAAGGCCAAAAATTCTGGAACTCATTCCTTTTCCCACTTGTCTCTTCTCAGCAACACCCCCTCTTCCAAAGTTCCCACTAGGAGCATCTCTGGTTTATAAATTGTGTCAGGGACTTTTTTTCTCCCTAAGCACCTCAATTTAAATTGGCAGCTGCACTTCTGATCCTATTCCGGACAAAGAGTATACATTAAAAACAAAATCTAACTTACTCATTTAAAGGGTGGAATTAGCTTTATTAGCAACTCAAAAAACCAAACCAAACCACATGATGTTGGGTCTAAATTCTCTCTCCCAAAGATTCTGGCATCTCCAAGTTTCACTTAGTTATTGATCTGACCAATGACCAGAAGGTCTGGCCTCCTTAATATCCTAGGTCATTAAAAATGTGGTGAGCTAGCAGCACTTACAAAGCATAATGATCACAGAATAACAGAATAAGCTGAGTTGGAAGGAACCCACCAGGAACATCGATCCAGCTCCTGGCCCTTCACAACACCATCTCCAAGAGCCACACCCTGTGCCTGACGGTGTTGTCCAAATGCTCCTTGAACTCTCTTAGGGTTGGTGTTGTAGCCATTTGCCTGGGGAGCCTGTTCTAGTGCCCAACTACCCTTTGGGGAAAAACCTTTTCCCGATAGCCAACCTTAAGCTCCCCTGACTCAGCTTCAGGCCATTCCCTTGGGTCCTGTCACCACAGAGAAGGGATCAATTCTCAGTCCTCCTCTTTGTGAGGAAGCTGCAACTGCAATGAGGTCCCCCCTCAGTCTCCTCCAGGCTAAATAAGACAAGTAACCTCAGCCAGCCCTCACACAGTTTCCCCTCAAGGACCTTCACCATCTTTATTGCCCTCCTTTGGACACTTCTAATACTTTAGTGTCTTTTTTACATTGTGCCACCCCAAACTGCCCTCAGTACTCAAGGTGAGGCTTCCCCAGCTCAGAGCAGAGCAGGACAAACCCCTTCTTTGCCCAGCAAGGTGCCTGATGCACCCCAGGACAAGGTTGACCCTCCTGGCTGCCAGGACACTGCTGGGTCATGTTCAACTTGCCACCAGCCAGGACCACCAGGTCCCTTTTTGTGGTGCTTCTCTCCAGCCCCTCATTCCCCAGTCTGCCTGTACATCCAGGGTTACCCTGGAAAGAATCTGTTGCCTTCCCTTGTTGAACTTCATATGGTTGGTGATTGTCCAGTCCTCTGATTTGCCGAGGTCTCTCTGGCTTTTGCTAAGCAAGTGGGTTAGAAGAAAAGACCCTTGTAAGCTTACATGAGGTTATGGTTTCTGCCATCTGTTAGGGGCATCTCCCATCACAACTCTGGACCTAATGAAGCCACAGCACTGTCTGGAATTCTGCAGTTATTAAAATGCTCTACCCAGGAGGAAAAAAGAGGACTGTTGGTAATGTAGGTCATTCAGGGGAACCATGTCCACATTTCTGATTACTTTTAAATGGGACAAGAATGGGGATAATTAGCTGACATAGTAAAATGACTGACACTTTCTCTTCTCCCCTCACTCCCCCGGACAACAGCCTCCCCAGCAGTCAAATACACATTTTTATTTCATGAGACTATTTGCAAGATCACTAACCTTTCTCCTGAGATGGTTAGTACATGTGGCTTCATTTTAATTGATTAACGTGCACATTAGGATCCCCATCACCCTGGAACTCTGTTGCAAATATGCCTCTCCTATTTTCAAGTTTATTTGAATACTATTCATCATCTGTTATGCTTCTGAAATCCATGCACATATTGCAAATAATATAATGCCTCTATAAAGCAAAACAGCAAAGAAATATTTGGTCATATGTCCAGTAGTTCCCATTTCTTAGACAGTGAAGAGAGAATACAGATATGAATGTCATATTCAGCATTGTGCTTTTTATTCACTGCAGCTTTCTTTTTTTAGACTTTACTGCAGTTCCTGTAAGGAGCTGTGTGACTTTCCCACCTCATGTTCATTTGTACATATTGTACATATTAAAAAAAAGCAGTCAGTAACAGTTCTGTAACCAAAACATGAGATTTAATTAAAAAATAAAGTCTTGCATTGCCATCCACAAAAGAAATGTGGTTTTTTTCTACACAAAGACATATTTTATGATGACAAGCAAGGACTGGACAGTGGCTGAGATTTGGACACGGCAGCAGTATCAATCAATCATGCATCAGATAAACACATTTCAAAATGTGTATTAAATACAGGCTTGAGCTCATGCACACTGATGTACAGTATTTCATTCTCAATGTGTTCTTTTCCTATCAGCAGAGTCTTCTTTGTTCTTCAGCTGTATTGCTTGAGCTGCTTCCTTTCTGCAAAACAGTTTCTGAATTTCAGAATAATTTCTTTTAAACTTATTTTTGAAAGTTGAAGTTTAGGTCAAATGCAAATATGAATATAGTTTTATCCTGCATGCATAATTTGTAGTCTGTGTGGAACTGACTCATCTGTCCTCTGTATCTGGCACTCATATGATGAGCTCTCCTGCTAAGCGTGACCTATTCATCCTTCAAATAAACATCCACAGAGGAAGAAAAACAATATGTACAGTTCCAAATAAGGAGCAACATATTGTGCTTGATGTGATCCACTCATGTCAGTTCTGTCAGCAGTCTTTTGAATTAAGAGTCTCTTACTCTGACAACATTCAGAGATACTGGGTAGTATCTTGACCAAATCAAAACCCTGACGTATCTAAATTTAACTGTTTATGATACATGGGCAGTTAATGTCTTGTCTCAGCAATCTTAAGCACAATGCTTTGAATAACTAAGATGAAGTGTGCAGAAAATTTTTTGGTTTGAGGAGTTATGGCCTGTTGGCAAACCAAAGGGTATTACTGCCTTGACTGACTGAAACATTTATTACTAATGAATATTTTCACAAATTACATATATGATCAATAAAATGCAGCAAAACTTCCAGCTAATACCTTATCTGCAAGAATTTACTGTTTGACCAATATGTTCCCTTCTGTCCAGATTCAAGATTTATTTTACTTGGTTTGCAGCAGAAATCTTGCTATATTCAGTGGAAGAGTAACATTATGGATATTCACATACAATGTGCAAATAACACAGGACAAGACTTTTAGGTGTTTGAAAGAAGCATCCAGACACCAGACCTACAGAAGTCTGACCACAGCCACAAACTAAGGGATCTGGTGTGGCTAAGTGCAATTTTTCAAAATTTGTTAAAAGATTGAGCACTTCTACTTATAAAAATAGAAAATATTACTTAACTTGTATAGATAGTCTATGAATCATTCTAAGAGAACTTTTAAGTTAACATCTAGGAATTCAAAAATCAGGCTTTTGTAGAATAAAAAGGACTACCTGCAGCAAATATTGATTCCAAGAAATATCCTCTTAGCATTCTTACAATCTGTGTTTCTGCCTTACAAATACAGGTGATTAAATGGGAGATCAAGTTTCTTTATTTTTGGCTGTGATGTGCCATCATTTCAAGGTAAATAGATTTCAATTTCTTTTTCCTTTACAAACAAACCCTCTATCTACTGGTCAGGGTTGGTTCATCTCATATTTTGTAAGCCCTGAACACAGCTTTCTGCCTGAAATCACTGGCTACATTCATTCAAACCCACAGCCTTCTGTTTTTACCTTCCCTACACCGTGAAACCTTCACAGAGGTGTTACTAAGAGCATAATGAAAATATAAAGGACTGTACAGGTGTCCCAATAGACCTAATCTGGTCAGCAGCACCTGCATTACTAACACTGTTGAATGCAATATCTAAATCAAAACCAAAACATAGTCCTGGCTTAATTCCCAGTTCTAGGGAGTGCTTGTAGAACTGGCTACTGGGAGGTGGAGGGTCGAATAACAACATTGCTTTTTCTTCAGTTGGAAAGCAGAGCAAATTTGAGCTGGAAATCAGTAGGAAAAGAAATATAGAACCCTATAATGTCTTTTTTATTTAATCATTTTATAGGGTACAAGTGGCAGGCTTATGTTTTGTCAGGTTGTTTTTTGTCACTCAGCACATTGTGAAAGTCTGTTTTACAGACAGACACTGCCATATAAAATAGGTTACTATATTGGAAATTTAGACTAGCAGACTTAACACAGCAATTAATTTGATCTTAAATTTTCTGTGTTTTTCCTGAGTTTCCTCTGCATATAACCCCCAGCAGCAGTTGTGACACTGCTGGAGCTCTCACGTGTTTCACTTCATTTTGGGATCTTCAAGAATCACATCTCACTTCCCAGTCTCAATGAAACAGTTTCCTCTGAGGTTGCTTCTATCTCTTCATTCATTTGATTTTTTTTAAAAAAGATGAACATAGTGTGATTTAGATGACTGATGAGAAGATGGGTCACAGAAAAGGGCTGATGATATCTCCTCTTTTTTAATAAGGTTGGTAAAGGATAAAGAACAGAATAATATGTAGCAAAAAATTTCATCTCTGTGGTATGTTTGCAAATGAAGTATCTTCTCTTGTCAGAAATCCAAAGTGGCTGTTGATTCAAATATGAAAAACATTATAGGTATACCTCTTAAATTGTTATTTTCAGTTCTGTGTTTGAAGTGTAATTATGTCAATGCCTGTGTTGTCACTATGGTAGAGAAAACTCTTATGAAACCTGTGAAGAAAGGTTAGATGGAAGCCAAAAAGAGCATTTTCTTATGTTACTGGTCCACTCTACTAAGGAGGTTGTTTAACAGGGCATTGCCTGCACACCCCACACCAGAAAATAGCTCAGGCAAGTTAATGTTTGCTGAATTGAACATGTTACTAGCAAGTCAAAATGTACTGGGTTATGAAGGAATCCAAAGTGAAGATATTAAAGGCACAGTCAGGAAGACAACTGACTTCTTAAGCAAAATATTCAACAATTTATAAAGCTAAAGCAGAAATTGGTCTTTCATAAATGCCACATGTAAACTGTTGATGTCATCTTCAATATGACTACAATATGACAGATGTAGCTAAAATTTTGGTGGAATCTAGCAGCAAGATAGTATCAGGAGTTTTTCGTGCAAGGGGAAGAGAATTTTTTGTCAATGAGCCTCCATGGCAAAACTCTATTACATAGAAGCAAAGTCTAACGAAAATAATTATTCAAACATAGTAGCATCAAATAAAAGGCAAAATAACTGGTTGATGTAGCAGAGGCACAATCAGCCAGTGTTGGGCTGTGGCTTTTGGGGAAAACTGCCTGGCTCCTGCACAGTTCTATGGTATCACTTCAATAAAAGTTCAGATCTTTTCTCTCTTTCCGAGAATTCACAATCACTATTCACAAAGCCTTGCATCGCAGATTAGAGTGAACCATGCTCAAATGGAACATTGGATGTCCTAGCCTCTGATTGTTCTCAGCAAAGCTTTCAGCTGTAGACAACATCTGCAGTCTCTATGGGGTTTTTAAGTTCATGTATGATGTCTACATCATCAAGATATCTGGGGTCTTCAGCAGTTAATTTCTTATCAGACTCAGACTCTCTCTGACAGCCAGTACTGAGCCAAGCACAGGATTTTGAGGCTCTAATTTTAGTATCTTTATGAATCAGTTTTTTAAAATAGTAAAATGTTTCTTTTGCAAGTGTCTACCCTACACAGGTCTTCTTGACTTGTCTGATATTCCCTCTGCAGAAGTTTAATGCAGTGGCAGGCTTCAGAAGTGTATGTGTGTGCTTACTAACACAGCCAAGGAAGACTGGATGATTTATGTGCCCAAGGACATTCTTTGCCTCGAAATAATCCTCTGGGTTAATTTAGTTTTATCTCTTCCTCTATAGTATCTCTTTCTTCCCTCTTCTGATTTGGATGTGAGGTAACTAAAGTCTGCTCTCCAAGGCAAGATTTTTGTGTAGTCCACATAGCAGCTAGGACAGCGAGGAGGCTTTACATTTTCAGGGATGAGGGCAAGAGATCTTTGTAAATATTCCTGAGATTTTTCTTCATTTTGCCAAATAATCTTTTATATTCTCATCTTTCCTACTCCTTCATTCTTTTATGCCTTTCTAAAATCTTTGACACAGCTGCACTGAGGTGCATTATTACATGTTTATTGCTACAATATTGTAGTAGCCTCTTCAGTTTATGGTCTCAACCTGCATCTTTCAGTCATTTGGTTACAAACAGCATTCAAAGTACCTTCAAGAACTGTTTTTCTGCTGTTTACAAAAGCATTAGAAGCTCGAGTTATCTGAGGTAGTGGGGCATTGAGAACTTTTTCATCTACTGCAAGCAGATACTTAGTGCCAGCTTTACGTCAGCCTGCTGATTTCTCCCTACTTATAGGGTGTGAAGTACATCCTGGAAGAGGCAGAGCAGAGCATGACACTGAAGGCTGCAAGAGAGCTTCACTGAATCCTGCAAACAGCAGTCAGAAATGTAGCTCAGGAACCAGTAAGTGTTGGTGACAAGCAGATGCTGGAAAAGGAAGTGAAACAGATGAACCATGTGAATGATAGAAGATGGGAAAAATAGAAGGCCTCTTTTCCCCAAACTCTAAATACGCCTGTTAGTCTAGATGAGTAACTCGGTAAAGAAATGTTGAATTTAGCTGCTGTAAATATTTACAAGCATCACACCATGGCTATTCCTTTATCTAGCCTACAAAAGACATAATTAGCATCTGCACACCTGCAGTTGTAATGCTCTCATTCTCAGAAGTATCTGGCAAAATGATAAATACATTTTTACTTTTGTCTTCTACAAAGAAATGTAAACCAGCTGCAAGGGAATTTAAAAACTGAATTTAAAGGTGTTTATGCTGCAGAACAAACTACTTCTTTCATGTAAGTGACTGTTAACTTTATTCAGTATGCCTGAAAGGGACTCATGCTATACAAGCAAAGGATTAGGTTATGACAGTCTTCAATGTTTAAGTAAAGTGCTGACAGCTATTTCAGAGGACTGCCTGCTCTGAACTTTCTTACCCCAGGATTATAGATAAACACTGTGAGCCCAGCAGGGTAAAGGGAGACCCCTATGGTGAAAATATCCACACAGAAAGACCTGTTTCCTGAACCTCATTCTGTTTGCTCATTTTTTATTCTAATTAATTCACCAATTAATTCCCAGCAGTGTCTCAGGATCTCATGTGTAAGGCTCAGCTACTGCAGCAGCGGTCTGCAGCTAAACACCTGCAGATGGCAGCTTGAGAAAAATATTGATTTTCAATTACTGGGATTTGTTTAATTCAGCACTCGATTCATAACCATTCCTTCCTCATCAGCATAGGACCACAAGAAGCTTGTCTGTTCTGTATAGTCAGGAACAAGCCAGTCAGGCAATTCATAGGGGCAGCTTGCTCCTGAAATAAGAAGGAGGAGAAAAGATGCAAGGATGCACATACAGCTGTGGGGAATGCTACAGTCACGTTCTGCCACAAACCACTCTCCTGAGTGTAAAACAAAAAGAAAGGGTTGGATCAACTTTGTTGTGCACCCCAACCTGGGAACTCTGGAAGGGATATCCTCTGCTGGTAGCTCTTTGCAGTACTCTTCCCTGGCATGACGCAGTTCCCCTATGCCTAGAGTGACAAAAAAATATCAGGGACAAACCTGATAACGCTTTTTTTCAGGTGATTTTGATGCCTTAAGTTCTAGCTTTCATGGTTTTCAGGTTCTTTGCTGCCTAGGGGTGTAGTTCTGAGCCTAACAATAAGTGTTAGTAAGTTCTCTTCACAGAGTAGGTAGACAAAAAAAATCCTTTCCCAGATGGAGACTAAGGACAACAGTTACAAGTTTTCGGGGCCAAAAGCATAAACAATGGTGGACTGAAGAAAAAACAAGAAGGATGAGGCTTCACACCCCAAAGCTGTAATTGGACAATTAAACCCCAATATGCAAATGGACCAAAACTTATAAAAGTGTGAGACCTTGTGACTGGGGGTCCATTTTGTGGCCATTCTTAGTCCACCTTGGGTGTAGCCCTGGCCAGGCTCTTGTGCTGCCCAAGGTGTATCGTTTAAAGTCTTTTAATAAATGCCTACTTTATTGTCTAGCTCTGTCCAGTCTCTGTTCCAGGTAACTCTTCCTAAGGCATCAACTCTACAGTAGCTCTAGGGATATTATATAGGGAGCAGTTTCTGTTCAAGAAATTTAGAAAAAAGAGAACATAGGAAAAAAAACCCCTCTCACTGGTGAAGAAGCAAAGGAAACTGCAACTCATATTACATAAAGGAGCAAGATGGATATGTTTTTATCAAAGAGAAAATGCACATTTGGGAACTCTGGCTTCTTTAGTAGATGCTTTTTCCATCAAATAAAGGAATAATAGCAATCAGTTATTATGCACACAACCACATGGCATATGGTGAAATCTTGTCAAGAAAAAAAGACAAAAACTGGAAAAGAAAAAGATAGGTTCTTACACTCTCAATGACCTTTCCTTCTAAATTTATTATGGGTGTATGTACTACTATGTTCCATAACATAATTCAGAGATCTACATCGTCATTCTCTGAATAAGCTTTTACAGAATATGATTAATCTGAGTTCAAATGTGGTGCCTTATCTCCCACATGTAAAACCTCCTCTATACCAACTAGGTGGCATGGGAAATCAGACCCCACAAAAGTGGGAAATTTCAGATTTTAGCACTGCATCACCTTACTGGGTGCTGCATAGTATTCTTCCCTGATACTGTAGTATATGTAGACACTGATACTTTTCATTAAGTACTGCAATATAACCCATAAAAAATCAGTGCAAATTTATTCAGCTCTAAAAATCAATATTGTCTGGAGTATTCAGTTTGGAGATACAGGATTGCACTGATAACTTTAAGATTCCATACACACCACTATGAAATCTTGTCAGAAACAATACCTGCAGGAAAAAAGACCAAACAAAGAATCCAAATTGAAGTCCTAAAAAGGGCATGGACATTAATATGATAGCAGCACCAACATTTTCATTTCCTTATCACACAGTTGATACATCAAATCCAGTATTTAATCTGTGGTCTTTCAAAATAAAAGGTGAGAAATCAAGAGGAGGATTAATGTGCCTATAAGACAAATATCTCCACAATGCAAACCAGATTTCCACTTTAAAACTTAGGGGTCATGCTTTATCTTCTAAAGAAAAGAAAGTGTGATCATAGGATCATTCTTATGAAAGTGAGACCTCAGAAGTTCTCATTATGTATTTAAATGCATAATCTTTCTTTGAATCCTCCTGAACCTGGTGGCACCTTGTGGCAGTGAATTCCAGATTTGTTCTATGTTGACTTACTCTACATGTTAATAAAATCAGATAATAAATAAGGATATAAATACTTGTAAGAACATTATGAAAATCTGAGGATTACCCCTGAAAACTCAGCAATTTGGCTGATATTTGGAAGAGCAAAATTAAGACAGGACAGATGTAAAAATGTTGATAACGATCTTTAGAAATTGGCTCCCTTAAAATATTTTAAAATTTTAGCATATTTTAAAATAACTAGCCTATTTAACTGTAGATCGAAAGTGATTTCTGCTTCCAGTTTATATCTCTGTTGCCATTAGGCCTTCCCTTTCTAATAAATTTTCATTCACATAATTTTAATGTCTCAAATGAATCACAATCGTGTATTTCCATGTAAATATGCCTTGATCTTTTCATTGAATAAGGCCTCTCAGATTTTCTCAGTGGGTATTTTAACAAATTTAAACAACCTTGCCTGTCAAACTCCCTCCACCCCCACAATTTTTTTCTTCTTGTTCTACTAAATAATCAATATCTGCATGAAGGGTTGGTACCGAACCACTAAGTTCAAAACAGAGTGAACAACAGATCAATAAAACACGAACTTTTCTCCCACTTACAGGTTGAACAAAACATTTATTTCAATAAAAACATTTACAGTCAATATTATTAGACTGTTGTTTATAAGGTCAAAAAGGTTCCTAGTTTGAAAAAGATCCAACAGTTCATTTTTAACTATATATGAGAAGATTTAAGTGCCAAAAGATTGACACTTCTTTTGAATAAGAAACTTCTCCCACAAAATCTGATTTCCTCTCACACTGCACCAAAATATTATGAAAAACACTCCTTAATTTAAACTACAGGCAAAAACATGATGTGTGAATCAGTTCTTCCACAGCATTAATTTCATATAACAGATACATATATCTCAGCAGATATTCCTGCATCTTCTCACTTTGAAATGGAGATACTTATCACTGGCAGCAGTGCCTCCAACCTTGGCATGCACCAATAAAACTCAGACCAAACCTGGCCCTGGTAAACTATGTGTCTAGAGATGGGCTAAAAGCATGTTAAGGCTCTATTCCTCCAGAGTATTGCTGACCATAGGGAGGATCAATGCCAACCGGCTCATTCAAGCAGATGCAGTGGTCCGCAGTGTAAATAGTTACCCTATTTGGTCTTCAGAAGAAGCTTATGGTGATGTAAGTATGCCCATGCATTTATTTCATGTAGTTACTGACCACACAAAAGTAAGTTTTAACAGCTGTGAGCAGTTCACCATCTGTCCAGGGGTAGGTTTGAGTGGAAACTGAACACATTCACCAGTGACTGGAAGGCCATGGATTGTAAACTTTACCTCAGTGTCCCTAGTAGTAAAACACCAATTGAAATGGTTACCTGTGTCTTGGTTTGGAAAGACAGGTGTCTGCCAGGGAAAGCTGGAAGCTTCCCTTGGAATGGAGAATGTAAACCCCCTACCTTCAAATTGTTATAATTTTATAATTAAGGGCTTTCAGGCAAACATATGGGAATAGCAATAACTGTTCTTTCCCAGGACTATTAAAAATATAAATATAGTAGTACAGAAAAAAAAATGCAAAAAAAAAAATCCTAGAAAACTCTGACAGAGTTAGAAATAACACCTCACACCCTGTTGGTCAGGGTGTTGGAAGCAGTCCAAATAAATCCTCCTGGAGTAACAGACGTAGTTCTGTTAGAATGGAGATGATAATGTAGAAAGGGTCCAGTGGTGGTGAGATGGGCTCAGTCTGCCTCTGGAATCCAGTGAAAAACAGGCTGCCTTGGTGTTCTGAATTGCAAGTTTTATAGAGGTAGAAAAGCTTGGCTCCACCCACTGGGTGGAGCATCTCATAATGGGGTGAGGTAATTTTATTAGTCACGTGGTGAGCCTTAATGGTCCATTAACAGCAGATATCCTCCTGGAGGGAGGATGGGTCGGGGAAGAGATAAGGAACATTGATTCACCTGGTTTTAACAGCTGGCCCACTAACAGAAGGCACCCGCCCCCTACCCCCTGGAGTTATGAGGAATGGGTTATACAAGAGATAGAAGAAAATAAAACCTCCCCAACCAGTTTCAACAGATGGAAAATAGAATAGACATTTTTGGTTACATATTGCAACAAGACAACCTGTTTCACAAGGGTTGTGAAGATAAGTCTTCATGAAATGGATCTGTAAATGGAAATAGTTGGATCAGTGCACAGTAACATTACCGTATTCCCTCAGTGGTATGAGAAGCATCACTATAACAATTTGCATTCCAAAGGAAAAATCACCTTTTGAAGATTTACTTGCATTCCAGAAGATTAATTTTGCCAAAGAAAAAACAACCGAGCTGCTGAGCACACCTTTGCACAAGGTTACATTTCTTCTCTTTAGAGTCTTTATTTTTCTTCTTTTTTTTTTTTTTTTCTTTTTTTCTTTTTAATATTTTAGGCAGTAGGTAGGGCTGAGTCTGTGGTCTGTGGGATAGGGCCTCTTTTCATTCTCATTTAAAGAGTTTCACCAGTAACAAGAGTTTTATCAATTCATGAAAACAGAAGTTGAAAACAAGCAATCTCTTCATATCCAGGAGGCACTCTCTTAGCCGCCTTTCACTCTCTATATCACCTGCAAATAGAAACTGGGAATAGCTTCAAATGGTAGGAGAGACATACCCTTTTCTTTGCATCAACCCAGACTGTTGATGGACAGTTCAATAGAAAGCCACTGTTCTCTATTTCAGCATAAAAGCTGTACACAGCAAAAACTCTCCTTCAGAACACCAATAGCTACTTCCACATTTTTCAGCATCCCCTAAAAAAAGTTCTCATCTGGCTGTGCTCTTACTTTTCTGCTGAAATCAACTGAATGATTCCAGTAGAAGCTGATAGTTGAATAGGGGTTTCCCTAACAAAAGTAGACCATAGCATCAGAGAATTGGCAAGGGATTAATTTAAGCAGAGACTGACACACACACCATCTGCTAAAGATGGGCAAGGGAGGATCTCTCTGATCTCTTTCTCTTATGAATGAGATGGATATGACCTCATTGCCTGTGCAGGAGTTTGGACTCCACTCAAAGAAAATCAAGAGGTGATGGTAAGAGGTGAAATATATGCATGGTTCCAACTACAAGGATTACAGGTTGCTTATGTGACCATCAAAGACTGTGATTTCTCCAGAACTCCTGCTCATAGTCCTGGAGGACTTCTTCACTCTTCACTTCGCTCCTAGGGAGTTACTTCTGCAATAAATTGTGCTTGTACAGGTTTAATCTGTATCTTACAGCTTTTCATTGTGCTATTTGGCTACTTTAATGCTATTTTAAAGGCATTTTACAGCTCGTGTATTCTTTCCAGCACAAAAGCCCATCTGCCTGGCAGCATCCAAACCTGGTCTCCTGTTCTCCAGGACTGCCTCCATCACTTGATTTCCTTTCTCTACTATTTGCCAGTCTCAGTCTCCCAATGTCAAACATCGTCCAGCAAGTCCCACCTGGTGACAGCTTTCTCCAAGAATCACCACCTTTTATGTCCCCTTATCTAGCAATATTACCTCCAAATTTAATACTTACAGCTATTTTCAATCTCTTGTTAAATTACAACTTCTTCCCTGTGCCATTTCACAGTTTTGGTTTTGAAGCATTCAATTCCTACCACAAAATCAATGCATGAATTAATTACAGCTTAGCCTAAAACATACTACATCTTCAAAAGGTGAATGAGATGGTTTTTCCAGTTTAAAATTTGCATAGTGCAGGAGGCTGTCAAAATCTCTCAAAAATCTTGGCCAATAATATTTTTTCATTTTCTGGGAGAAACTATCTGTTAACTGCTGCGCTGAGTGTGTCTGTTTCTGTTTTCCTATGTAGTGTAGACGCCTATACCTTGTTCATCAGTGTGTTTACATTTGCTCCATGCTGTGCAATTTTGTAATTATAGTGGAATAGATATCACCATCTTTCTGCTGTATTTTTTTGCAATTGATTAAAAAATTGTTAAATTTTAGCAATTGCAGCTGCCCTCAAAAAGGCTACTTTTTTTTCTCATATTATTGTTTCAACCAAGATCTGGCAAATAGTTATTTGACAATTCCACCGAAACTGTGTAACTTGCAAACTAGAGTGTAGGGGTGAAGCAGAGCTTTTCTTCCAATTCTGGTTGGCCAAAACTCAAGGGCTTTCATTTCCTTGAACAGAGGGATTGAGAACATCTCTTGTGCCAGGGGCCCAACACTGTACCTGCTGCTCCTGGGAAATGGGAAAAAAGTTGGAAGTTCTCTACTGAAATCTGGAGAAAGAAGGATCTGAATAAGGCAGGAAGGCATGTGAACTGAGAGAAGGAAATGAGGATGATCATGAAAAACTTGAGGCAAAAAACCATCACCATGCAAAGCAGGTCTACATGAGAATGGAAAAGTCTCTTTGCCTTTCTCTTCCCATTTCTCCAAGGTATACCCAGAGACATTTCTAATCTATATTTTATAAAGCATTTAAAATAAATCTGATAACATCTTGATATAGTGTATGGAGATTTTATATCCTGACTGTATAGCTATTCAGTATTCAGTCCTATCCTCTTCTGCTGATGTGTGACACTGGGTGTCAGGTTGTTGCACTCTGAAGTATACTGAAACCCAGATCTGAGTATCAGTCCCTGAATTTCCCTGATATGTGAATTTCAGAGCAATCTGGGATTAAAATGCTTTTTACTCTGTGAAGAAGCCCAAGGCCTCATAGTTCTTATATACCAAGAAGAGTATTCTGAGAAAGCATGCACAGGTTCTAGTCTGAAATTCTCATTGCTGACACAGGCAGGATTGTGTTTAAAAGGTGTTTTTTCACTTCTTTTGAGAGAGACTTTGGCAGCTGAGGAGCAACTCTGTGTGCAGCCCCACTCCCAAGAACAGTGTCTCTCTGTGCAGCCCATGCTGCACAGCAGCTGTCTCCTCCACTGCACAGCTCTGAGGCGTCCCTGAGACACAGACCATCCTGGGGAAAAAATAGCAGGGGATTACATAATGGAAGATAGACTTGTGTGCATGCACAAGAGGGCAAAATTAAGGTCATGCAGTCAGTTCTGAAATGATTTCTGATTGCTTCATTTCTCCTCAGCACCTACCCTGCTCCCCATTGAAACGTCCTATTTCCCTCCCACCCTCCACCATTCTGTTCTTCAGCTTCCTCTCTATTACCCATCCCTGCTCATTTACAGAATCATCATTTTTCTGTCTCTTGCCCCTGTTTCGATATTTTCTGTATATATGACTCTCACTCTCTGCTCCTATTTCTTATTGCTGTTCAAACAAATAGTTCACTGCCTAAGGCTGCTGTCTCCTGACAAATACAACCCCCACACCCACCCTGTCCTCATGTCTGACTATAGCTTCTCTCAAACTCTAACACAAAATACTTTCAGATGTACAGAAGACTTCTGGATTTAATTTCCTCTCCAGACACAGAGCGGAATTATTTGAAAAATCCTGATTAGACATGATCTGAAACAACTGAGCCAACATAATCTACACATAGCACTAATAATACTGAACACTTATGAAGCATCTTTAGCCATGAAAGTGCTTTGCAAACACTAAGGGAGTGATTTTTCAGTGATCCTGTGCACTCATTGTTCAGTGACTTCAGGTTTTTTGTGAAATTGCTCAGTGTGTCTGAAAATGAGAAGTCATCTAATTAGTGCTGAATATTGTCAAAAACATATCTCTAGATATCATTTTATATACAGAAAAGCAGAACTACATAGAGCACAACATGTTTCAAGCCAGGGTATAAGGCTGCCTTTTTATTTTATCTTTGTACAGCAAGGCCCTGGGGCTGTATACAGAAAAGGGCTTAGTTCTGAAAATGGTACATTAGGTGTCAGAGTCCATAAAGGTCCTTCAAATCCAAGTTTCTGGGGATGTTGTTACCTAGATGTCTACCACTTCCATTCTTACAGCAAAGACAGAACTGGTTGTTGTTTTTGAGGTTTTGAGCCTTACTCAGAGGAGAACTAAGATAATTATGAAACCCACTGTCTACTCTTAGTTAATAATTCAATGGTTAGAGTAGTCATTTGGATTGTGAAAGATTTCTTTTATACTAGTTTAACCCCTGAGATGTGGCATCTAACAGACATTATAATGAAACCAATAATATGACCATTCAGCCTCACAGGTAAAGAAGTCAGTTTCAAAGTGGTGACTAAACCTGGGTCTTTTAACATCTTACATGAACTCTCTCAAAAGTGTTAGATTTTCTTGGATGTTGTTTTTCATGAAAATAAAAAAAAAAAACCAACTCTGACTGTTCTAGCTTACTTTCCTTATATCAGGGGAGGTTCCACACACTCATTTACAGCTGGAGGATCCCTTTTCCATCTGCAGTCTCATGCAGGACTTATTTCAATAGCCCAAGTTCTTATTTCCTGCTGGCTGATTTCAATAGTGGTCATCTTATTTATTTGGCTCTCTGCATTCCCTTTTTAAACATCTTTCTCTACATTGTGGAGAACTTGCAGAGTCAAGTGCTATTTTAAGTACTTATCCTTGTAATACCTCCATCCCTCATGGATTTGGCCCTTGATGTCTCAGTAACACTGAAAACAGAATATAGCCCTGACTCAGAGTTCCAAACTCCAAAAGTCTCTTAGGTGGTATTAAGTGTCCACATATCTACAAAGTTCACTTTAGACTTGGCGCAGTTCAGCCTGCATAATCTAAATTTCTTTTATCCACTATCCATTTTCTGAGAAAGGGCAATATCATCTAATGATTTTTGAGGAAAGGTTTTTCAGGTAAGTGAATCATGGATTTATAAAACCTACTAGCAGCTAGTAAAACATTCCAGTCTCACCCTGTCCTGTTGATACAGACAGCCCTGAGGTAGCTAACAGCCATTTTATAATTGCAACTCTTTACTGTGATAATTTGGAAGTCCAGTGTCAGAAAACCATAAGTGATGACATCTCAGTCTGTACATTGCACATTATTGATTTCCTACATCAAAGTCACTGTGAAAATGGATAGAGATCTTCCCTAGTATGCACTACTGAGGAAGGCACTGCTCTTTTTGGTCATATTTTGTAGACCCTTCTGCATGAGACATTTGTCATGTCACTACAACTAAATATTATCTGCCCTTTTAGTCCATAGATGCTAAAACCAAACCTGTGTTTTCAGTGATGATACTAGAATTGGTAATGTTCTTCTAAAAGGACACAAAAAAAAAAAAAAAAAAAAAAAAAAAAAAAAAAAAAAAAAGTAGAAATATTATCAGTGGGTCAGACCTAACCTCAATGATTTTAAAAAGATGAAGAGCTAGACTGCTACTGGGTGAAGAGCTATTTTAGTACAGATAGTTGTCAAAGATAATAGGACTCTGGGCTTGCAGGCAATATTTCCTGTAACATTTTCAAGTAGTTAAACTACTGTAGTTTCTGACATTTTGAGCCCAATGTAAAGCCTCATGGAACATGAACACATAGAGCTGCAGTTTGTTCTTATAGGAAATGTTAGAAATAGTCTTTTCTTGATCTGATCCTTTAAGTGTGCCTACCTAGCTCTGTGATTCAGCCCAGTTGTCCTGCCTTGTTTTCATGGTACATCAAGTTGAAATTGATCTATAAAACTTGTTTGGTATCTCTGAGGAACTTTGAATTCCTTCCTTGCTACAAGTATTTATAACCGTATTCAGTATCTTAAAAAAAAGGAGCCTTTCCTCCCACCTCCACCACCCTCCCACTGTCTCATAGTTCAATTACTTGTTTTTCAGACTTGAAAGAGATCCCACACAATAGCAACTTCCTTTGCAATCCCAGTAACACCTGTTCAGAGAAGCAGCTCTCGCTGGTAAGTCTCAAGTACCTGATAAGAAAGGAAGAAAAGTATCCTAAAGCACTAGTTGAAAACTCTGCTGGACAGCAGGAAGGACAGAATATTGCCAGTGATGAGAAATGAGCCTAGTCTACAAAGAGACTATGCAGTGTGGTGGTTCTTTTATTTTAGTGAACAGTGCTGAGAGTCCTTTGGAAAAAAAATTGGAAGAAGGCAAAGCTGAGACAATGGATATGCATATTTGAAGATTTCCCATTTATTTCCTGAATTTTGTCAAAAAAATAAGGCCTTTTTTCATATTACATATTTATACATGTTTAAGAACAGTTTTCAAAAGTGAAAAATAATTTTGAAGTTCCTATATAAAATTCCATCCTTTGAGGATCTTATGGGAAAGTTTCACTCTTGAGAAATCCTGGGAAGAAGGTCTTCTTTTTTTTTTCTTTTTTTTTTTCATATCCAACTTAAAATTGTTCTACAAGTACAAAAATAGCTGGCACCAGAATGCAATCTAGTCTAAATTCACCATTCCTAGAATTGGCACCCTACCTACACCAGCATCTAAATAAATGATCTAATGTTATACAGTAATCATGAAAATTTTCAGAATGAATATATGGTACTCATACTGTAAATACAGTTTGCATTATGTTCATGGCAGTTTTATGGTTTCCTGTCTTATCTGAAATTGCCTCACCTCAGATTCACTGTAAAGCTATTTTACTGTAACATCCTGGCAATTTTCACCAACCATTTCAGTTCATCAAGATACTTGTGCATCTCCAGGAAGTTGATTAAAACCCCATCACCCTTTTGCTTTCTCGAAGTAGACTGCACTTGAATCCCAACAATTTCCATGAGCAAAATATCAATTTCAACATAACAAAGCTTTAAGTTAAAATAGACACAATATTATATTCCCCGGCATAACTGTTTCAAGCCTCATGAATCCATAGCTTGCTCTGTTGCAGCAAATTCTGTGGCCTTTAAGAGAAAGATTTTGTAAAGAATTTAATTCTAATATGTGCAAAGCAGAAGAGTATGGTACAAGATCTTCGGTTAAGAAACAATGATGGTATTGATGTTTTCAGATAAACCAGAGGCTTTATATTGGTAGAACTCTGGGATGAGTGGGATGACTTGATCTGCCAACTTTGAAAGATTTTTCTTGTGTCCTTTCTTCTCCATATCAGTTGACTGAAGTATATAGAGAGGACATTGGTAAAAAGGCTAAAGTTTTGTGGTTTTATTTATGAATATAAAGTAAACACAGAGAATGTCCATACATATATGAGCCTATGTACATACATGTATATACACACAGATAAACTCTGTGGATTTTCAACGATACAGAAATTTTCAAACTGACAGTTACACCCATACATAATCTCTAACATATTACATGTGTGTATAGCATAGTTTTTATATTTAATATGAAACACATATAGGACACACATGTATAAAATATATACCACATATGTATCTAAAATGCATGTTTTGTTCCATTTGGGTAGAAAACTTTTATTTCCTTGAAACACAACATTTCCAGTTAACATCCTCTGTAAAAACTACTGTCTTTAAAAATACATCATTTCTATCATAAGCTATGATAATGGGGAGAAAATCCCCAGCAAAACCATTGTTGCCATAATTCACAACCAGTTTGTTAGAGGCTTAACTGCTTTCAGCTTTGCCTTGGGCCATTAACTAACAAACCAACCATTAACTGCTAGTAATGACCATTTTTTCCCTGAGATTATTGCTTAATTGAACTCCTATGCTGTGTTGGTTATTTTTATGCCATCTCACAATGACTATGCATTACTTCATTTTCCTAGCATACCAGCCACATACTGAAATAAGCAAGATAAGTGTTGGAGAATTGGATCCTTCACTGTATATACTATTTAAAATACATTACTTTAATGAACAGCTTTGATGTAGCAGACGTGCTTTTTCATTCTTCCTGTTCTCCAGAGCATATGCATCAAGGAGCTTAGATGCAGAATTAATGCATGCTGTTGTTCAGTAATGTATACAATGTCAAGGCACTGTATTAGTAAGCCCTGTTATATATTCATTTGGGTAAGACACATTTGATTATTAGCATTCTGTTCTTCAGCAACAAGCCACATGTGCTGTCTGTTGCCATGGCAATAAATTAGGAAGGATAACCTGACTACTTATCAATTTTTATTAGTGCAATCATCCTACCTGCTTAACCCCTCAGTAACAGCAGAGTATTTAAACACCACTGATAAAATCTGTGCAATTCTGGGGGTGTGAGTTAAGCTAATAGGGTGGGGAGGAAGCCAAGGTACTGTGGAGGTGGGGGAGAGAAATACTGACTTACAACACAACATTGAGGTGATTAATTTACATTACAGCATCAAAAATGTTAATGTTTCTGAGGATCTTAGCACAGTGGGAGAAGATGAAAATAAATGCAAAAATTTAAGATGAATAAAATGAATAGTGCTTCCATCCTGCGGTGTTTAAAGCAGTATGTGTAAATGGATATGTTTAACTATAAACCTGAATGAATGAATCAAAACATGTATCTGCTAAATGTTAGGGAACATCATATGTTATTAAATATACATTTTAAAGTAGAAAGGAATGAACTCATGGAACATCAGCTTGATTCTTTTCTGATATTACTTTTGGTCTGTGACCTTTAAGACTACAGCTAACACCCTTTCAATTATCACCCACAGAAAAGTCAATTATTCTGCACTGTGCAGAAATAAGAATAAACTTCCCATTCATTCCAAGATCTTTCTGGCATCAAAATAAAAGTAACAACAGATTTATTCTCAGATATCTCATTTTGATCTAAAGATCTAAATGTTCCTGCAGAGCTAAGTATAGTTAATCCATGTTTGATTGTTGCAAGACTGACTATTTCAGTCTCAATATTAGCATTAATGTTATTGCTGGGTTTACACACATCTTAACAAAAAAGAAAATTTGAACATCCTGTTGACTTTAATGAGGCATTGTGACTCACTGGCGTTAAAGCAGGGTGTGAATGCACAGCACACCAGCAAAGGTAGGACAGGAATCTCCTTGGACCTGCTCTCTGCAGGAGACATGCTTGCTCTGCTTTTGGCTTCCAGGATAACCACTCCCACTGCCTCACTCTTACCATCATCCCTTCACTCTCCACAGGATTTGAGTTGATAAATGAAATCTGTCCATCTGTGGACATGGCATTATTAGGTTAGTAAAAGGCTGTCAATTCAAAACCTTTCCCAAGCCTTAGAAAAAGGGAAATGTTCAACACAAATAACTCCTTATTTCAGCTTGGAAATATTAATACATTTTCCAAAACACCTAAATCCTTCACTTAAAAGGCTGTCCATCATTAGCATTTTAGGAATCATGTGGGAATATAAAAAGAGTTTGGTGGCAGCTAAACCTGGTCTCCTGGAGAAATAAGCAGCTCTGACACCCTGGATGAAAACCCCTTCCTCCTGTGATTGAGACTTTGCTCTAAATGAGAAGCAAATCTCTTTCCTCATTCCTCCACTGGCACCTTGTCACGATCCGCTCACACAAGCGGGCTTCATGATGGTTCGTTTTAGGGATCTCAGAGCGCAAAAGACACAGCGGGGGACAAACTCAGTTTACTCAATCACAAATGCACCTTTATTTAGTGCCAACAAATGCGATAGTGGGGAGAGAAAAGAGAATAGTAAGAAAGACAGAAAAAGAGGGGAAGGGGATTATAGTTACCATCATGGAGGGTCGAGTCCTCGAGGCTTTTGAAGATACCTATAGACGCGAGTTTCTCCAGTGGGGTGATCACAAAAGTGAGCAGGGGTCTCCAGGGTTTTTATAGTCCTCTCTGAAGTGACAGGCAGTTGGCCAAACAGGTGGGGGAAATCATTGCAGTGTGTTCATTTAGAGAACTCAGAACAAGTTGGTCGTCAGCAGGTACAGTGTCAACCAGTACAAGTCAGCAGGCGCAGTCACTTAACCATGACTTGCCCATTGTTTCTGCTCAGGTTCTGATGTTCCGATATGCATGCTGGACTTTTTCATCAAACACACCTGCAGGCAGCACTTGGTCAACATCCCACCTCAGCCAGGCCAGAACTCCTGTATTGAGATTTTAAAGTCCCTTTTAGGGGTTTCAGTCTCTGTCCTCGACGATGGTCGTGAGGCAGATGAGGGATCTTCAGACCATCTCTTACACACCTACAGCCCTCCCTGGGGAGGTTAGGAGCCACCACAGGCAGGCTGCACTTTCTTTCCCCACCATGAGCTTGCTTCACCAAAGCAAGCATTCCTGCTGAATGAAAATACGTCTCAGGAGATGATAGGGCAGACTAGTGTAAATCACAGTGCCAGGAAGGGCCTGGGTCAGGATCTGAAGGGAAGCCAGGACAGGGAGCAAAGCAGGATTCCAGGGCAGGAACTGCTGCTGGGAGAGGAGTGAGCAGACGTGGCATTTGAAGTAACCTGATTTGGGGCAGAATAGGACATCTGGAAGGACAAATACCTTCTTTTACTCATTCCTACAGGAATTGTCAAACAAAGTAAAAATAAATCACAGTTGTAATCAATGTGCAAGTTCTAAAGTATTGGAACTCTTTAAATCTGGGAATCTGGGGCAAGTTGGACAATCTGGAGATTAAATTTCTTCCTAAAATGAGACACAGTCTTTCAGGTCATTTAGGTACTTGCAATTACTGAGCTATATAAGCATAAATTCTGTGCACTTTCAATAACAAAAGTCTCAAGGTGTCTTTGATAAGTAGTCTCAGATTATGAATATTTTATTCCATAAAATTTTACTTGCTAAAGGAAGACTGCCTTGTGAAGAAATATTTCTTAGAAGAAATAATTGAAACTAACTTTGCAATCTACAGCAAGTTTCTAATCAGATAAGCAAGATGTTTTTCTCCCCATTGTCAACCCCCAACAAAACATCAGATCACAGCTAGCTGATAGTTCAGAAGTCTTGATTTATAAAAGTTTAGGGTATCCACTGCCTACAAGCTCTGTGTACATGTGCATGCACATGTGAGCATATTCAGTAATAACAACAGGATTTGGTAGATATGAGAGTTCCTGCCTCTTTCAAGGCTCAGCTTTCTGATGGAAAATACGTTGTTCAAACCTCAGATTTTCACTATGCTTTCCACATCCAAGAAGTTGTTAAGATTATTCATTTCTTTCCCATAGCTGAAGAAATATTTTCCATGGAGCCTGATAATGGTGCCCAAGGTCAAAGCTCAAACTGAATTGATGGATTAGTTGCTCTGTTCCAGTCCAGTCTCAGTCTGTAAGGGAAACCAGGCATTTCTATAAATGCCTGTGCATTGACAGATTTCCAAACAGGGCTGCTGTTTGTGCAGACCTTTCTGGAATGAATCTGTGTGCAAACAGACCTTCTCCAATTGGAAGCTGAACAAATTCCAATATCGCTATCTCTCAAAAAGCTCAACCTTCCTTGTCAGCACCTCTTCTGCTAGAAATGAGTTGCAAACCTCTGTATCTATACAAACTGTTTCCAATAAACTGTAAGAGTAGTGTCCATCTAGCTAATACACCCAGGAATATTTATAAATGTTGAGGTTTTAGCATAAAACTGATGTTGATAGTCAGTACCACTTAAACTGGATTTTTCACAATTTACACATTACTGGACAAATGGGATTGGAACAGCAGCAGAAATATATTCAAGTGACTGAGTCTTGGTATCACACTGGTGTCCAATATGATATTCCCATGGGTTGGGCATATGCTTTGAGAAGGCACACAGCTCATCACAAGCTCAGATTCACATGGAAATCAAAGACATCACAAAAGTAGACACCAGAATACCATTAGGGGCTGTAGAAGAGTTCTGTCTTTGTGTTTAACCAGGCAACAAACGCTTATCAGAATCTCAGACAAAGGACACAATAGGGTAATCCTGAATGTGACAGGAAGGCTGAGTTTTGAAGACAAGTTCTTCAAAACTGAGAGGGGGAAGGACAACTTTTTTAAAAGCCAATTTTCTGTCATCTTAAAATGTTGTCTGCAGATTTAATTCATAAAACAAAATAACATTATTGCAGACAAAGAACAGAAACAAATAATGTAAAGGGAAGACTATTAAGTAAACAAATATGGGCCATTCACTGGTTCACTGATGCATGAATGCAGGAAGAAAAGCTTTCTTTTTCTTCCTAGTCCTGGCTATTTTTAGACTTGACACTGCTTTATAGGAATAGGCACTCTTCTCCAGAAAAGGACAAGACCATGCAAAATAGGGAATTTGTCTCTCTGCTTCATTCCTGCAACTGGAAGTACAATTCCTGCTGAAGATCTTCCACAGACACCATAGCAAATCACTCCTTATTCAACAGCAAAAATACATCAGGCAAGTGGCTGTGAGAGACATTCTGTACCAGTCTCCTTTTAGGACCATGAAGCATTCTTGGGCAGGTAATAAAAAAATAATTTATCTCTAAATAAATAAACAATTGTCTCTCAAAATGTCCATCATGTTCCTTTTTTTCCGTCTTCTGATTCCAGTACATTTGATGAAGAGTTTAGCAAAACATATATATACACCTGGGATAGGGGCCATAGAGAGGAGGAAGAGGGATTTTATGGAATGGTATGTTTGCAAAGGAAGATTTCTACAGGATGGGTACATGTACTAGAAAAAATAAATTATATAAACATTCTTCTACAATAGCTTTTAATTCTATAGAAAGCATTAAAAGGTCAGTACTCAGTTCATTTTATACAATTCAAACATAACAGGCAGTTCAACCTTCCCAGTGTCTGGGTTCCAGTTTAAAAAAAAAAAAAAAAAAAAAAAAAAAAAAAAAAAAAAAAGCTTAATAAGAAAAAATATGAAATGCAAAACCACACGAGACAGCAAGAGTTACAACCGGTGAGCAAAACCCCAAATCCCTACCCAATTAACATCAGTGCAAATAAAATTTCATAGACAGAGCTGTTTGTTTATTTGATCTTTCTTTCCTTTCTCTAAGAAAAGCACAAAAAGTGGTGGGAGAAGTCAGATATACAGAAATTCTCTGACAGAAGAAAGTTTTCAGTAATGACAGTTCAGATATTTGTAAAAAATTGCTAGCACACAGAGCACCTCATGTGCTTTCTAGCTGATCTAAAAGCCTTCCTTCACTTTTTCTGTGCCCTGCACTTCACTATAGTCACAATACAATCTTACACAGTTTTCACAAGTAAAAAGTTTGCTAATGACCGAGTCTGGGGGAATGGATACAACCGCAGCATTCTCCTGAGCTACAAAAACTCATGATTTTGACTGAGAGTTTTATTCATTTTTACTTCTCTGTTCATAATGTACAATTGTGGTTCTTTTTTTACTGCTCCTTTTACACTATTGTCAGCTCTCTTCTGGCTCCTTAAATAAATCCTCAGCTAAATCCCAAGTGTAAAGACCATACATTTTTTCCTCTGAACTAGAAGTATTTTAAGTATATTTGTGATGCCTTTATTTCTACAATATGCTTTATTTTCTGTCTTTAATTTATACAGTTTCTCCAGAGAAATCAGCAGGTGCAAAGGCAAACAGCCAGATGTGGAAGCTGTGATTTTGTATAAGCATTAGATATATTGTAATTGATCACTCAGACTAACAAATAACAGGAGTTTAGAAGAACTCAAGAGAGACATATCTATATGATATGAGAGCAGAATATTTAAGTCAAATACTTAAGACATACAGTTTTGGTTAATTCTAACACAGTTTACAAAGTGGGTCCCTGAGCTCCAAGACAAATGAAACTAGTTTTCTTATGAACATCAGAGTCTAAGATATAACCTATTACTGGAACTTTTCCAAGGTTGAGCATTCATAAAGTATTTCTCCAGAACATGGGGCCTTTAGTGTCTCATAAAGACTGAATTCACAGTGCAGATTTTTCCATAGTTGGAAGGAAATTGATATCCTCCTTTAAGCCCCTTACCTACTTAACCAAAATCCTACAGGAACTTCATAAACTGTAAACTTTACCCTTTGGTCAAATTTGGTTAGAATCAGGGAACTAATGCAAGAGTTGTTCTGTAGGTGTGAAAAACAAGTGGGCACACAGCTTTGAGATGTGTGTGTGCCACATACAGGTAACCATGCACAGAGCTAAGCGTGTAAGCCTTGTTTTCCTTGGAAACTACAATAAGATAAATGGATACTGGTCCATCTGGGTTTAATAGTTTCTCTAGCTGTCAACATGTGTTTTTCCCTGAGATTACTCAGATTAGCAATACAAGCTTTGCAGTGTGCAAAGTCTAGACTGTGAAGGGTGAAAGACAATCCAGGGAGGGGAAAAATTCCTAGGTTCAAGACCAGTTTGCTGACAGGAAGGCACCGATAACATCTCATTTTTTACTTCAGCTTCAGACTGTTTCCCTCAGCTGTGCAAAGCTGTGGGAGTGCCAAGCTGACCAAGGTGTTACATCTCAAAACAGTATCTAACTGCTGAAGGTTTTATAATGCAAAAACAAAACCTGGAGATACGTACCGAAATGAACAACCCTGCATTCTCACTTTCAACAACAGCAATATGAACACCACATTTACCATTTTCAGTGTACAAGGGACCTGGGAAATCACTGAATGCTGTGTCAGAAGTCTTCCAAAGATACCAGCGGGAGTAGCATGTTCTGATTTCAGAAGAAAAAGGAAGATTAATTCTGTGAGAAGAAAAACTAAACAAATAAGGTTTAAAAGCTTGAGCTCTCTATCTGAATGAAGCAAATACTGAACAGGGTCATGGCTACAATGCATAACTGTATAAAGATGGACAACTATTTAATGTAAAGGACAATGTCAACACAAGGACATTGATCCATTAATAAAATTGAGCATGTGGTCTTCCAGCTGGAAGGACACTGGAAGAACTCTAAATGGCCTCCCTGTATGGACAGTGGGTTTTAAAAGGTCAGCTTTTATTTGATAATTGTTCTGCTTATGAGATTTTATTACATTCTTGCCTTGAAAGAAACTGAAGAGGCAGATGGTGTTCACCGTTCTTCCTGTGGAATCTTATGGACTCTTGCATTACTGGTGCCTAAATGCAGCAGACCAAAGGCAAAACTGAAAGCCCAAGGGACATTTTCAAAGAGAAATTTTTTGATTTTGCGTTATTGTAAACAAAATATTATTTTCTACTTTAAGCTTCAAAGAGGAAGAATAAGCATCCTCTCCTCACTATGCCTATGCCTGTGTTGCAAACAGTTAATATCTCCTTTCAAGAGATGCAAAGGTAGAATCACAGGAGGGTTTGGGCTGGAAGGGATCTTTATGATCCTTCCAACAGCCTGTCATAGGCAGGGAGCTTCCAGTAGACCAGGTTGCTCAAAGCCCCGTCCAGCCTGGTCTGGAATATTCTCAAGGATGGGGCATACACAACTTTCCTGGGCAACTTACAGTCTATCACAATAAAGATTTTTTTTCGTAATTTCCAAAAACTTGCCCTCTTTCAGTTTAAAGCTGTTAGCCTTTGCCCTATCACTACTTACCCTGGTAAAAAGTCACTCTGCATCTTTTTTGTAGGCCCCATTTAGATACTGACCTCTATTCAACTCTTCAGACCAGTTCTCGATTCCACCGTTATCATTTCCCTTTCACGTGGTTTAATCTCTTAGAAAACATCTACAGTTGTGGGATTTTTAATTATTATTCCAAAGAATGCTGTTAACTACCAACACTTCTGTCTTTATGCTCACTTATATCATTTTACCAAGCAAGTTTGCCTTGGTTACTGTCCTAAAAACCTCATAAATTCATAATACAGTCATTGTGAAAATTAAAATCCTACTGCTTGCAAAAGTGTTAAGGTTTAGCGTTTGAGAGTCTGATCTTTGCAGAGCAGTACAAACTTTTTGAAGTCAAGAAGTCTATTTCCCAGCTCAAAGGCAGAATCAACTACACTATAGTTTTTCTAACTGATGAGCTTTAATTCCTCAATTCCCAGATTTTGATCCTACCCAACTACTGAGTTTGAAATCATAAAGTTGACATTAGTGTCTAAGAGTTAAGCAAAGATTCAAACCAATGATTTCATTTGTAAGCAGTAAAGTTCTTCTGATGATTGCTAGGTCAATATTAAACGAGCTGGAAACATATAAGTTCTAGCCCACAGAGCTTCAAGTGAAAATGTTGAGTTATAGCACACCAGCAGCCATATCTAAATTTATCCATTCTAATTAATAATTTTGAGACACAGTACATGATTTAGGTCCAAGTATTCGTTTTTATCATCCTTTGTGACTCCTCAATAGTGCAGAGATACCAAATTGGCTATTTTTAAATGAATGCTTAAACTCTTGATCTTTTAGGTATGTGTATCTATGGTTATTTGAAGAAGTGTAAACTAGATAGCCTGGAGACATATTGCATTTCAAAAGACCATTCAAAAATGGGCAGAAGTGCTAAGAGTCCTTCTTGTACGTGAACTAGATGAGCACTCCAGCTGCATTCTGCTTTCAACTACTTTTGAATCACCCCTAATCCCTAGAAATAAAATGCAATTTAGGAAGGAAAACACAGTTTGAATCCTGCATTTAGGTAAGAAACAGAAAAGCCAACAGATAGAAAAACAATGTCAAAAGAGGCATTTTTAGACTAAGTCTTACTCTTGGGCTGCAGCAGGAGTGTTCTTCATGTCACAGGCTAAGATTATAAGATGTCTGCCTGAGCTTTCCCTTAATAACAATGTTTTGAGCCCAGACTTTCTTAAAAATAGAAGTTTGTTCTTTTTTTCAAGAAAACAATGAACTGTTTTGGAACAGATGTACAGAGCTCGATAAGATGACTCATCAGCTGTGCTCACTTACAGTGGCTTTATCTGCAAATGTGCGCAGAGGAAAAGCCACTCGAGAGGTCCTGAAGGAACAGCCAATCTACTGAGAGCTAATCACACAGTGCTATTCTTGGAGGAACACAATGTTTGTACGTAATGACAAGGGTTACCAATTATTGCCTCTGCTTGGAGAAATGAACAGATCTGTGCAGTTATTTCATGGTGCTCTCTGCAAACACTCTATTTCAAATACTGGAACCTGTAATTTTTTAGTGCTGACCCGATCTGGCAACTGAGCATTCTGCAGTGTGAAGGCATATATGCTTAACTTAAGCTTGTTTTCTCCACAGTAGATATCCAGCACCCAGCCTACTCACTATGTATATTATAATATGTAATTTGCGTAAGGTTTCATTAAATTCAGGAAAATGGATTAAAATCTGCATTTTACTGACAACTGTTTGCATGATATCTGTCTTATGAGGAAATGAAAGATATCCCATCAGATTTCTACTGATGTAAATAAATTACACCAACTTTAAACATAAGGAATATAGGGGTGAATCATACCCTTATAACCAAAATAAGCATTGCAATCTCATTCCCTCTGATGTACAAATTAAAAGCCATTTATTGTGGAAAGTTTTGTTTCATAAGTGAGTACTAACAACATTAAAAAAGAAAAAACATAATAGAGCATCCCTACTAGTAAATTCATAATTTTCTTTTCAAATCAAACAATTCCATTGTTTTCTAAAATTTCTCTTTTGTGACTATTATTGAAAAGTTCCACTTCACCTTTAAAATTCTTCAAAGTCAGCTGTGGTGCCTCTATATTATGTGCTTTTTTTTAACAGATATAAAACAAATTATATAGATTTAAAGAAGGACATATGGTAAAAGACAGGCAAAGAAATTTGTATGATTTATTCATATAATTTTGAAGTAGCATATTTAAAATTTTGTCCTATTAACATCCATTGCCCACCTAATTACTATAAGTAATTGACAGCTCTCATTAGGAAGAGACAAAACTAAAGGGAATTAGGGTCTTGATCTTGCAATTGGATTTCCATGAGCCAGTGCCTTCATTGTTTGGAGCCTCTTTGGCATATGTGGGCCCAGTCTGGATACAGGAGTCCATCTGTGCAAATGTGATTGCAAGATCAGGGCCTAAGTGATATCATGGGAATTAAGCAGATTCTGTAATTTGGAACAGATCTGCTCCAAAGTTACACAGCCAGTTAAAAGTTATCAGTTGTCCTGAAATAGATAAAATACATGATGTTTTCTATCTGAATTTGGAAAATACTGCACATGACCCACAATCTATTAATCCAAATCTGAAAGTAGAGGAATGGATAATTTTGAAAACTTATTCTTTACACTCTTGATGCAATTAGTGAATGTGCAATTTTAAATTATTATTGCTATTTAAATGCTATTGTGGAGATAAATACTGAAATCCTGTTGCAAATTATAAAATTTGTTCATGCAACTTCCCCCCCACATCTTTTCAAATGTAGCCCTCCAGCTCTAATCATGCATTTGGGGAATATAATTCTTTTTAGTTAATAGCCACTTTTAAGATTAAATGTACTGTATCATACTTATTCAAAATAACTTCACTCCTAGTTTACCCACATCCAGATGAGTCAAATTTATCCATGGACTAAACAGCTGTAAGTCCAATTGTGGTGCTCTGTCTAATGCATGACAAAACAATATTGCATGTTACACATGTCAATAAAGTGATAGGTAAATAATGAAAGTGGTGTGCCAGAGAGAATATACAGGAAAGTGTTATCAGAAACATATGCAAGGAGAAGCTATAAAATATCATATCAAAGATAAAAGCATATATATTTCATTGTATTTCTGGCAGAGTAACTGACCCACACATACAGGCAAGTGCTCCTGCTTTTCTGTCTTCACTTTTAGACTCACTCCCTCCTTGTATTTGCTCATTTACTTTCATAGTATGTAAGATCTATGCACTAAATAGATGCAAAATCAATTTTGATACAATTTTTTTTCATATGTAGGATAACTACTCATGGGATAATTGCCACTGTATTTAACCACAGATTCTAACTCCTGGAATAACAGATTTACTGAGTGAAGAATGCAGTGCAATACTTCCTCCACAGCTGTACCCTTTCACAAGCTTTTCCCACTCCTTCATGTGCTTCACACCTGATGAAAACTTCCCCTTTTGTTTGCAGCTCCATCTCATGAATCTGACTTGTTTGAGATATGAAAGAATTGATTGGCAGATGCCAATTGTCATTATCCACACAAGAACTGGGAAAGTAATTCCTTTCTCATGGAGCAGTTAGGTGTTTTGCTCATCTTGCACTTGCCTCTCATCTGAGTTTACTTCAGGCCTGTCTCGCCTACCCAACCCTTGTAGCACAGTTGACACAACCCCACTGGCATTGCTTCTTTCCCAAAGAGATAAAAATGTTCCCTGAAGTACTGCAAAACTGTGGAAGGGATATTCTTTTGTAAATGCTTTAAAAAAAAATACTCCATGAAGGTCATATTTTTCTTCTGTATATGTTTTCTGGTTTTGTGTTTGAACACAAGAAAGAAACTCCCAAGAAATAAACAGAGTAGAACTTCTGTTGTCTATTCTCTAAGGTCACTGTGGGCTGGGTGGCTTCCTTAAAAAAGAAAACACCAAAAGGAAAAAAAACCCTCTTTTTCAACACTTTATGTGAAGGGTATGAAGAATTATAGCCTATATCATAAATATCTTCTTTGCAGCTGGGAATGTGGAAGAAGGCTTAATGGCTGAGAAAAATTAAGTTTATTATACTGCAAGAAATATGCAAGAAAATCAGATTTTACAGGAAGATCAGAATACTCACTGTTAAAGCTCTATGATCAACTACTTTAGAGCTTGTTGGCAGAACTGAAAAACAAAATTCTGGACTTGAAAATAAGACTTCTTGGTTTTTCTCATGAAAAGAGAATTTTTTTTCTTAGTGAAATTAATGATCATTTCATAATATTTTTTATATAAATCAAGCACTAATACCCAATCATAGCACTCATCTTAAATGATATTAGGTTCAAATAGATCTCTTTTTCAATCCTGTCTGATAATTAATTATGTTGTAGATAGCAAGTGAGATAACTTATCTACACTGTCATACATCCAAAAATCTGCCATAGGCAGATAGTAGTGCTACTAAATATATACTAGTAAAAAAAAAATAAAAGTATATAATACTCAAAAAGTTAGCTTGCCGGGCAGAAGACGGAAAAAAACTTTCAATGCCAAAGGGGGGGAAATTGCAAGCAATGCTTTTCAAATCTTGGCTAGTAATTACCACTTATTCCAAGACAAATTGCTGGCAGGTTAAAGAAAAGAGGTCTTGATCCTTTACTTAATGGAATTGTTATTGTGAATTTGACTGAGAGGGTTACTACTATTTCTTCTAAATCAGAATCCAGAAATGCAGGACATAACTTCTGACCTACCTGGCACCATTTTAGTATTCAATTTAGCAGGTCAAACATACCAGTCACAACTGTAAAATAAGTATTTTGGTCTGGCACCAGATGTTTTTCCTTGTCTTATTTCCTCATTCACAGCACTTATGCTTTTAAACTTCTTGGTGATAGAAGTAGTCCTGCAAACATGCTTGGAATATGAGAGAAATCCACAGCAACAGAAAAATGCATATCTTACAAAAGATGAGTGGTCTTGGCTGAGCCTCTTCAGCTTTCTCAAAGGCAGAAAGTTGCTGCCAAGTAACAAACTGGTAACCCTCCTTAAGTAAAACCTTTGTTTTTCCTGTGCTTCAAAGTAACTGGACTCATCTCCCCTGCAGCTTAGGCTAAGCTTCCTCCCTTTACATCAGTAGCACCAGGACCAACCTGGGACCAGCAGGCCTGTAGGGAACAAGGGCTGAACATGGGATCAGGGGGGCAGGAGGGAAAATCCATCTCCAGTGTCTTGGCAAGGATCAGCTTGAGATACAGAGATGAAGACAAAGCGCAACCACATTGTGTGTTCCCATCGTTTACTTTTGACACCTCTCTCACACCACTTTCAACATGACCGAGAAAATAGCACTTCTGTGGCAGCGGGATAAATATTTATTCATTAATTCATATAAGTTTTTGAGAATAAACTTCAAAAAACTAAATCTTGCTTTTTGTGACATACTGATTCCAGAATGAAATCTCTGAGTAAAAATGTCTTTTAATGAATATGAAGAAAAACATAAAACTGAATGTAGAACAGATGTTCCACTATATATACACACATATATGTTTATAGCATGCTCTCTCCCATTCTCTCTATGCATATCTTACAAAGACTATTATATAATTTAAATAACAGTGGGCAGTTCTGACATGGCATATAAATTGCCAATACGAGCAAGTAAGAGGTTCCAACCCAGGAACCCTGTGCTAACACCCATGTTTCATTTTTCAATGGGCAATATCATTACTTTAATACCCTTGAGTGATTAGGGTACTTTAGAAGGTTACTGCAGGAATGCTAACAGAATTCTTCCAGGCAGAAGCTGAGGAACATGGCCTGTCATGGCATTATAATTTCAAATGGATTATACCAACATAAATTGAGAGTCATCAAGCTGTGACTGCATAGTTATATACATTGCTGAGAATGTAGAACAGGTTCAATCTGTAGACGTAAACACATCTGTTAAATAAATGACATGGCAATCCAGTTCTCTGCAAAAATACAAAATGAGGGAAACACACAAGTATGTATAGGAAAGCTTACTGATTAACTGTGTTCTCTCTAGTACCCACATAAATCTATCCACATTTTCTAATGAATATGGTATGATATTTACCTTTCACACAGGAATGAGGCAAGACATAATTTTAATAGTGTTTGCAAAGTGCTATATAAGTGCAAATGATTGATAAAGCCAGTGAATGGCAAAGAGCCAAAGAATATTTAGACTGAGAAGTGCTTAATCCAAGGGCCTTTAGAGAAAGCATTTCTCTTGTAGCTTCTTCATCGTTCACAAATCAGGAATTGGAGGCTTTTTACATTTTCTTATATATTGAGAAAATGAAATAATTTATCAGCAAATAGTTGATCCATTTTCCTATCTCATGAAGTATAAAAATAAAATAGACATATGATATGTAACTATTACACATCAAATTCCCTGGATTTTTCACTCTTGTAACTAAATAATGATCTGTTTTTCTTGATTAGGTTTTGTGGGTTGGTACTATATAATGGCATTTAATATTATTACAGTAGTTTTCTCACATCTAGAGTGCCTCAAAAAAATTCTGATTAATGAAAGACATTTGTCCAGCATTATGTACATCAAGAGGGAATTTCTTAAAAGAAGATAACACAGAAAAAATTGGTACTGACAGAAATAAATCACTCTAAATTACTCTACTTTGTCCAATAACATGTTTAGATTCAAGGATTTAAAAAAATTTTTATTGTACCTTGTAGTCACAGCAGCAAATTCTATCAAAGGATTAGTTTTCAATAAGCTCTGTGTAAACTTTGTCACCCACACAAAAATCACACTGGTTTTCAGGAAGCTGCAGTTTCAGTGCAAGGTTGCAAATTTTAAGAATGGGGGAGGCCAAGGGGGAGGAATAGAGAAGAGAGGCTAAGATTTCCCTGACATGGTGGAAAATACATATCAATAGGCCCACATTTCCATCCATTGTGGTGAAAACACACTTTTTGCTGCCTGCCATTATGCTAATTCTTTGCTGCCATCATTGAAAAGACAATTTTTAACAGTAGTTAAACCAAGACTACTGTTCAGGATTTTGATGGGAGACAAAAATGCCATGAGAACACTCACCTAGAATGCAGAAGAATCAAAGACTAATTTACTTCCTAACTGGCTTCTCAGAAAAATTGAAGAAGGAGATTTCTCTCGCCAGCTCTGACTAATACTGGAGTATGATGGCATCTCTCCTCCCAGGAGAACCTAATGGCCAGACAGTTCTCAGATAAGATGAGACAGCACCAACCTAATATTTTAGGAGTCTGATTTTACAGCTCAGGGATATAGGAAATCCAGATTCACTTTCCCATTCCACCAGCTTTAAAAGATCTAAGATTTCTCCAATGTGGGGCAAAACCTAGCCCAGAAATCTTTATACGATTTACCAAAACTGAATTCTTGTTTCCTGACCAGCCTTAAGAACCGCATACAGCAGCATCTGATGTTGCATTTAATTTAACACCTCACTAGGAAAACTCTCTTGTGTCTTACACATAGTTCTACAGTGATAGTTTAATATCTAATCACCTGCTTATGACAATCACTATGAAAGAACCCCCAAAGCCTAGGAAAATTAAAAGCATTTTTACTCTTGCTCTGAGATTCAGATTTTACCTAAAAGATGAAAATCACAACAAAAGATTATTTTCAATAACAACAACAACATGCCCCTCTTATTAATTACTATCATCAGCCACTACTTCTTATTTGGAGATGGTAAGAAGAAAGGAGTGAACCATAAATCTTAGTGCTTTAGGGAACAGGCTAATTCAACATAAAATAAGAGTGTGAAACTGTTGAAGACATAAGTGGCGTCTTCAAATGAGGAGTCTTTTAAAGAGATAACACTATCAAGGTTTTTTTGAAGATTAGAAAACTCTGGAGATTACAGGGCTGGAGTTAGGTTACATCTTTGCCAGGATTATTTTATTCAGGCTGTATATGTAAAAGGAGCCCGCAAAGATAATAAAAGGAGAAAAGAAGTTTCTACAAAGCTCCTGGTATGTGGAGGCTTAGACTCCATGGCCACTGATCAAATATCTGTAGGAAGTTAATCAAACTTTTCCATGGCCTTCAAGCTGTCAGTTTAGTACAGGCATTCTGCCTGTTCAAACAGAAATTTTGGCATAGGTTAAGCCTATCAGTACTGATTGTCAATCACATCACCAACTTCTTTCAGTTAAATACATTGCAGGGACTTTAAATACACTCATGTTATCCCAAGGGTTATTTTAAACTGGCACGTAAAATAGGACCTTCAGTATTATAGATATGGATGCCAGCAATGTATCCTTTTTTTGTGGGTTTAGGAAAGGGCAAGAGCACAGTAGCCTACAGCCACCAAGGCCTCTCTGAAGTGTGCAGTGAAAAAAATGCCACTACACACAACCTGGTGGTTACCTTCACCAGAGAACAGAAACAATTTTAGTAGTAGACAGGGCTGGGTTTTTCCTCTCCCTCCAGAATTCTGTTCTTGCTGGGAATGTCTCTGTGTGAAGTATTATTCATCAAAGTACTCAGCGTGCAGAACAGCTCGGAAGTGATTGCACAACATAAGACTATATTTCCAAAGTGGGCTCAGGCACTCCTTGTATAAATCACAGTTGCAGCAGTGATAGGAAAAATATACAGAAGCATAAACTGTGCTGTTACAGGTTTTAGTAAATTATCAGAGCCTTGAGGTTGTTCATGGATTTTTACTCGGTGCAGTTACTGACTGCTGGCTCTCCTGTTGTCAGATAGAAAGCACAGGGCAAAACTGGATGCTGTGGGCAGGTTCTACTTGGTCCAATTACGTGCATATTAATGCTTTTGAGGGAATGTTTTTCCTCCAGAGTATCTGGCAACATCAGTGTGATTCACTAGGTGGATCACTGGAAATTCAAGGACTTCAGCAATAGAAATTATAATTGTGGGAAAGTAATTTAAAATTCAGTTCTAAAGTTATTTAAGAGTAAAAATCTATAACTACACTTCAAACTACATGGCACCGTGATAAAAATAAGGGAACATCATTCCTCAACAACAACGCTAGTGTTATTCTAAGAAACACAGACAGATCAAATAAGAATATGAGAAATACGTTTCCCAATTTATGTGCACATACACAAACACAAAAACCAACAACGATAAAAAAACCCAATCTAGCAACAATAAAAACCCAACAAAACAAAGCCAAACCAAAACCTCAACGAGAAAACCCAAACCACAACAAAGATCTGAAAAAAAAGTGCATAGTGCAGAACAGCACTGGCAGAATATGCAAGTTCTTCTGAGCAACACATATTTTGAGAATTATAAATTTAAGTAACTTCTACGATTGATGAAAAGTTTTCCTTTTGAGATCCTGGTTTTCTTTGCATATCAGAGATTACAACAAAAATTGAATTGTTGCCCACTGAAATTCCTACCTCATAGAATATAAGCAGTAGAAGTCAGTTTTCATTGCTTTGGAAATTCTAAGGGTTCTGGACAAGACTTGAGAATTGCTGATATCTTTGCATACAGCCTGGTTGAGCCTACAGGATACTTCCCACAGATCTGAAAGTTGTAATGGACCAGATCACTCCCCATTTTGTCATCAGAGAGAGTGTAGGTCAAAAACGTATGCTTCCCTGTGCCATCACTCACTGGCTAGATGCCTTTTCCCACCCAGCAAGGCAGCTTGACATCCTAGAAAGATGTATGCAAAGGTCTAAATTCTTCAAACTTTACATACAGTATGTACAAATCTATGCAGTGTGCTATACTGCTGGAGTTCACCCATGTCACTATGGGGTGGAGCTTTTATATTAACTCTGTTACACATCAAGACAGAACTGTTTTCCATATAATCTTCAGGGAGTCCTGCAGAAAAGTGGAAACAAAGGATCTGGAGATTCATTTCAGTGCCAGCTAGCAGGAATCTTAAAGATTATTCTATGTTACATATATTGCATTGCACAGCTGATTTCAAAGCTAAAAATGTGCTCATGTGTAGTGTCTTTCAAGGCAGTTTTCTTTGTAAAATGTAGAAATGCATTTCAAATGGTTTTATCAATAGAACAAAAAGTATGCAATGTCAATATTGAAATGGGGGAAATCTGACTACTAAAACCAGTTTTGATTAGGCTATTCGATAAGTTCATCTTCAGTGCTCAGTAACTGTGTGACTATGGTAAGACAGTGAACAGCAAGGAAGTGCACTGATGTTGTTTAAACATGACAGTACTATCTAGTCACAACCTTAGGAAAAAGTACTCAAGATTTTATTTTGGCTAATAAACAGATTTTTATTCCCAAATAGGGATAGATTTTAATAGAAAATAATTCCTAATATTGGGTAAAAAAAACCCTTTCCTGTAAAAACGTAAAAAAAGGTTACAATTCTCAAAGGACAACTAACCAAAAAGACTACAGAGACCTCAGTTCCTACTTTTCTAGTAAATAGTGTTTTCTTCCTAATAAACACTGCCACAGTTTCTTTCACACATGCTGGCCTATGGATTGCTCTCCACAAGGCTTTAATCACAGGTCAGAGCGTTTGCAGATACATCCAGGTATGCATAAAACAACACAGAATGAAACAAATCTGTGGAAAATAAAAAGCCCACCTTCATGGCCTGTACTAGTTGCAGGTGATTATTTGAATCCCTATGGCATTTGTGACCTGCAGATCTGTGACATTTACAAACTTACTAAGAATCTTTCTTTATCTCTGTGTCCACTCTACCACCACCCTCAATTTGCTTTAAATCTCCCTCAAATTATTTCCTAAGCATATTCCTCAGATTTGTGTTTTACAGCTCCCACTTGTTCGCAGTGTGCTCCTGACTGCCTGCGTTGACTCAGGGCCATTACATTTTGTTCCTCTTGCAACCACAGATGGACCTCCTGGACTCCATCCTTGAGTTCGAAGCCAAAACAAGAATGACATACCTTTCATGTTCTGTCTTTTTATATGTAAAATAGTATATTTCTTTCTTGATGAAGAATTAGGACTCAGTCTCAAGTCTGTGTATATTTCTGAAGTCAGGTAGGTCTAGATCACCTTCAAGGTTTAAATGATAATTTTGAATTATAGATGCATTTCTATGTTATGTGCCTCCTGCCAGTTTTGCAACTATATAGTTACCTCAGAGAAGAGAAATGATGCATAGCACACAAAGTATATATTATTTTTTACAAGAAAAGAACATAATCACTTTGCTTTTCTTTTTCTTTGCCACACAAACTTAAAACTGCCTTGTATTTCTGGCTAATATTTCAGAACAAAGTTAGATAATGAAGACTTCAGTGTGCCATCAATCTCAGTGTCACCAGCACTGTTATGCAGGGCTGTTTGAAAAAGTTTTATGAGGTGGGGGGGGAAATAAATATGTCTTTTCAAAAAACTGCATATAGAACTATCCTTCTCCTATAGGATCTTACCTATTCTGATGAGCTGGGTAAATTGAATGACTCCTATAAATAGATAGCTTGCCAAAAACTGTGCTTCTATTATTAGATATTAGATAGATGACAACTAATCAGCATTCACTTTTCTAATTGCACTGCATCTGGATTCTTCTAAGTCCTCTGTAATTGTGTCTTTTAGGAGAGGAAAAATGGGAAAGGAAAGCTCTGCCAGTTTTATTTGCACATCTTTGCCAAAATTATGATTTAATAGCAATAAAATTTCCCACAGCAATGCAATTTTTCCCTGTTTTTATCCCAAAGTCATATCAAGTGAACCTGAATCAATGATAAATGTCTACATTAAAACCATCATTGCTAATAGTATTCTATATCATTCGTCTCTTGTTCAATGTGACCAAATTACAATCAGCACATGACTATAGCTACTTGTGATTAATGGTGGTTTTACTTAGTAACTGACAGTGAAGCTTCTGGGAGGAAAATGGCAATATATTTCGAAATTCCAAGCTATAAATTTTGGAAAAAAATAGCTCTATTTTCAAAGCTGTTAACATGTCTGCTGCTGCTTTTACCACTGTCAGACTGAAGTGCTTAAAATTGCTTGAATTCTGAAGGGATTATTCCTCTCTTCACAGGGTGGAAGTTTTGGCTTAGGAGGTCTTAAATCCTTTACAGACTATACACAGTATTTCAGAAGAACTAGAGAGTATGCAGGGAAGAGTATTGCAATTACTCTGGAAAAAAAATTAATGACCTGGAATAAAGTCTCTCTGAGAGCATGGTAAATTAAAAAATTATAGATAACCTTTATGAATGAATGAATTAAAGAGTAGACTTTGTGAAACATTGGAAGAAAGCTGTGAAAGCTTTCACTTGGGAGAAGCTGATCTTGATAAGGTCAGAAGTGGATAAATCCATTTTTACCATCTGATGGCCACTCAGCAGCTTTAGGCTGGTGTTTCTTAGTCTGGCACAGATGTTCACATCAAAACAAGCACTCCTGATAATCTCAAGAGTCTGATCAAACAGAAAGACTTCCCAAGCCTCTTGCCCACAATTATTCTGATACTGAACAGCTGGGCAATGTATGAAATACCTGTGTTGCCATTGCCAAATTTATTATAAACCTGAGAAACCTCTGCCTTTGGAACTATCAGTCTGTAAATTGTGTCAGCACTATGACTATTTCAAACTGAGAATCAAGTAAAAATAGAAGAAGGTATGTGTTTTAAGTGGCACTTGCTACAGTATTTGTCAAAGAACAATGGTTGCTCTCTACTCTTTACCCCTTGAAGAAGGCAGCAAAAAACACCTCTACCTCTTGGAGCAAAGTGCTTCTGACTCAGAAGAACTTTATAAAAAGTCTGTTTTGAAGGTAAAACCCTGGATGTGAGGTCTTTATCAAAACTTCAATATTGTACTCTAATCCTCCCTATGCAAGAAAAAAAAATCTCATACATTTTTTTAAAAAACATCTTATTAAGAGAAAAATTTTGGAATACATGCAGAGCAAGGGGAACTGCCTCTATTAGCTGTTCCTGTGATCTATTCCTCAAATAATTTTTCTGTCTTAATTTTCTGATAAGTTAATTTGGGATAATTACATTTACCTAGATTCATGTACTGCATTAACCATCTTATGTTCACAAAAACAGTATGCATCCTAAATGTGTGACTTCACAGTGTGTTTTCTTTTCCTATGGATCAGTTATCTAAATATATATAAATGTCTATTCACTCTCTCTCTCCCTGTCTCTCTCTATTTTCTCCACATTTTGAAGTAAAACAACTGGGAAGCATAAATACATTCTCCATTTTTGAGCAAGAGAAGGAAATGTCATTATCCCCCAGAATTTCACAGCATTTGGCCTTTCTGAGTTCTTCTTGAGACCCAATACAAAAATCAATCAATGAGCTAAAGTATCACTTTCAATTTGTGGCACTTTTCTTCCCTCTGAATTATATTATATAATTGATGTCAGGTTATACATGAATGCTATGAGTAATACATAGCTATAGAAACATAGTTTCTAAAGCAAATTAATTAGCGGATCTTTTAAAATTAATTCCTACTGTGACTAGAAATGACATCTAGGAGACTGTTGAAGGCTACCTGTAAAAATTTTGGTTCCTTTTTTCTTTTTTTTTTTTTTTTAACTAAGTAAGTAAGTAGTTGTGGGGTATTTTTTGTTTGTTTGTTTTTAAATGGCAAAGATCTGTGCATCAATTCATCACAATTTTTTTGTGGAGATGACCACTGTTATTCTCCCCCCACTAAGGTTCATCATTAGATATGCACCAGAGAAGGTAAGTTGTTTGTGTTTAATACACTTGAGTCACTACTAATGCTGATGCAGTTCACCACACAGCTTATTTTTTAATATCTCAGAGTTTAAAATTGCAGAAGGGCAATCTCATAAAAATTGACAACACATTCCTCGTAAAATGAGCAGGTTTGATCTTCAGACTATAGAAATATTAGTATTACAATACCTTCCAGAGTAAAAATACTTTGGTTGACTCTGCTTCCTTTAAAAATTAAAGGCCTCTTTACCCTGCACTGCTCTCAGTTCCAAAACTGTCACAAGGTAACACAACTGTGAAGACATGGTTAAATATATATGCAATATTTTGTAGCAGAACTACTTACATAAGGTTCATTTTATTTTTAGCTCATAAATTCTTTTACTCTTTCTGCAATTTTGATGAGAGAAAATCAACAATGTAAGCCAGTGAATTAAAAATAAAGATGCTGCCTGAAACTCTTTTGTACAACAATAACAAATACTTTGTGACATTCAAACCTTGCTGCAAATCCATAGAAAGCGACCTCTGCAATGATTTACAGGAATGTAAATCTGCAAAAGAAATAAGGGAAGTTTACACCTAATTACTTATTCAGAATGTCCCACTAAAACTGCTGCATGCCATAGAATAATATTATACATAAAAGAACACTCTTTCCTCCTTCTGATGCTGCTATTTACAATGATTTTGTCTCACCTTTTGTATGAATGACTTAGCAAAGCACCTTAAGAGTCAAAGATTTTTCTCCAGGATTAGTTAGAGTAAACTCCATGAAATTCAGCGCATCAGAAAAACTACCAGCTTCATTACAACACCTTCAGACATTTCTTGCTCTTCATTTCTGTGATCATTTTCCTTCTCCCACTTAAACTATTGGAATCTTAATTATGTATTTTGACGAGATCAGTATCACATTCGAAAATCACTTTTAGTTAACATTCTGCAGTGTCAGTTACACAGCCTATCACAATACAGTGTGCTATCATTTGGTAAGGTTTGGTTTTCAGGTTAGCTTTAAGGTCAAGAAGTTATCATTGCATAGAAGAGAACAAATTATATCACTGATGTTTTGTGGGGGGAGAAAAAGCACAACAAATCCAAATCAGCAGATTTTATTTTGGTAAGGAAAAGAAAAGCAATATAAATGGTTTGTTTTGACATTGCCTTAATAGTTCAGTTATTGTGAAGACTGAAAAATATTATAAGACACCAGCGACTATGAAGTGTTTGGGAAGTTTTCTTCCAAAATGCCAGGTTTTCTGTGACTTGTTTTGTTTTGTGTTTTTCTTACCAAAACTGATGCAGAAAATTACTTTCACTCCTGTATCTGGAGTTGCTCTGCCATTAAAGATTAAATGTTAGAGATTGTGAATTGGAATCAATGTCAACAAATTGCTGTCTCTTTACTTTGCTATTTTTTTTGGTTATAACTATTACTGTCATCAGATCTGTCATCTGGTAGTAGCCAGAGCTTTCATACTTTGTCCTTTAAAAAATGACTTCTAAACACCCTTTACTTATAACTGTAGTTTGCATATCAAAATTTTGGTGTGAGTTATTAATCTAACCTGGCATCTTATGCTGTATCAGCCTTTCAGCCTCAACTTCCTCAATATCAGCCCTGAGGCCAGTGGTTTACTACTTTCAGTTGAGAAAAGATATATTCTCCTGACTATCAATACCTTGCACAGAGTCAATAAACTACAAATTGGTGCCATGTGTATGAAGAAAGAAAAAAAGACAGCAGATTTCAAATTACTAATCCTCACTCATGGGAGAAGAGGCACAAAATACCTGTCTCTGAAGAGCCAGTCTTGTAAAGCATTAAAGAAATTTAACTTCAAGCTTGTAAATATTCCCACTGATGCCAATGGAGGTCATTTATGTCAGCAGCACTACTGTCTCCTCAAATGGCAGATGAATGTGGACACCAGTTTGGGAAAAGTGAATAAATGGCATCTATTTAAGCACTGAACATCTGAGGCCCTACTTAAAAATGAGTTACAGAGCGACTTAACTTTGGATACTTTTTGGGGCTTTTCGTGTGTCAAGAATATCCCTGTTTTTATCCCTAAACAACTTGTAATTTCTTCACATACCCTGTCAGAATGCTCCTATTTTGTTCCAATAATACTAATACTAATCCTCATCATCATCATCATCATCATCTTGATATTTTATGGCTGTGTGCTTTCATTAGGATAAAAGATTCAATTCCAGATAAAAATTTTGGCCTGGGGCTACTCACTTATCTGATACTGATTTTCCCCTAACTCCATTAAGCTTTCTTTCCTGTTCTAGCTTCCTGTAATCCCAGAAAGCTGCCCATGGCAGTGAAAGTTTACAGTTTGGATTTTGTATAGATTTGTACTTGTTAATATTTTATTCATTGTTTTGAAATGCTTAGAGCAAAAGAATTTGCCTTCTCTTAAAACTTTGGTGTGTAGCCTGCTGTAGAGGGTAACGTCCCAGACCATAATGTGGCATGCAGCAAGGTGTCTCCAAAAGGTCCCAAAAGGCTCCAGAAACTTGCAGAGGCATTCTATCTTGCACCTGGAGCCTCCTGTACTCTGGCATAGCATTATGTCACATGAGCAGCTTCCAGCATCTTTGTTTTTCCTGTGAATTATAGGGAATAAGAGCATAGGTTGAGCCCCAGAATTTGATCTTAACTTATGATGTTAGAACTTTTTCCTTTAATTGCAGAAGTTTGAGTGACTTGGAGAATTTGACCTGCAAGAGGTGCCTCTGGGGGGAACACTTCCTGCAGAGGAGGTAGATGCCACCAACCAGAGTCTCTTTTGCCCCTGTCAATGTGCCTCCTAAAGGAGCATTATTGCAAAAACAACAAACTTTGAGGAAATGTAAGAAAATGCTAAATTTTCCCTGTTCGTGCTATTTGAATGTCGTCTTGGAGAGGAAGAGATACTAAAATGTACTAAAAAGAGCACAAAATATTGGTATGTATAAAAAGACTGAATAATCTGAAAATACTGGAAGACACAGGCAAAAATATGAAGAAACTGTTCCAAAGCCATGCTCTCAAAGCCACGTTCTCTTGCCACATTTATTACATTTACACCTTGTCTTTACACAAGTGCCAATATTTGCATGGAAAATGTCATCTCTTTGTCATATATCTTTGCTAAATGAACATAAAATCTAAGCAAACCTGAAACTTCAATGTAGATTTTTACTCATGGGTAACTGAAGTCAGAATTAAATCCTAATGGTTCATTAAAAGTGAAACCATTAATCAAACCCAATGAAATTAATAACTCCACCTGTCCAGTTAGCACTATAACTTCCCAATTAATTTTCAAGTCACCAGGTAATATATTCAATGTCTCAGACAGAAATGTGTACAAGGAAAAGCAACATGATTATTACAGTACTTTCTAAATGTCCTATGTTTTTGTTCCATACCTTTTTGGTTTTATCCTCCTTCTTTTTTTAGTTTTAGTTTATTACTAAGTTAACCTGAACACACACAAATCTTTACTTACATGGGCTTGGGATACTTTAGCTTCAGAAAGATGTTGAAAGCAAAAAACTATCCACAAAAAAAAAAGTACTCTGACTGAATTTCCTTTGGTAGCAACACTTGAGCTTGGGTTTGGAAGTTATTCTGCTCAAATTATTTAAATGTAGAATTGCATGGGTTTTGCACAAATCCTTTCAGGGTGTACCAAATGTTTCCATGGGCTAATGTTTACATGGGGAGTGAAATCTCTCATATGGGGTGGCCAGGGAAGTTGTTGGGATGTTGACAGAGTATCTGTTGCAAGGTCCTTGCAGGAACGTCTCCAGTGAAATTAAGAGCTGCAGCCCTACTGGTCCATGGTCCTGCATGATCACTGCAGTGCATATAGAATCCATTTCTATTTATGATCTTTAATAACACACAAGGTCACATTGTCCTATGTGACCATGACTACATCTGTAAAGTATCAGTTTAGACTATATCAAATTATCAATGTGCAGTAATCAATTCTATCGTAAGAACTACAGGGAAGTACCTGCCATAGCCAGCTCACTCACCCTGGGAATTAACCAATGCGTGTTAAGGAAAAAGGCTGTGCCTATCTGTTGGTTTGTGGGTATCAGGAGTTGCCTGAGGTTCTCACCAGAACTGTCTGAGTTCCAATAACAGTCAAATGCCTTACTGTGAAGCTGGCTGCCATCGTAGTCCTCACCTTGTTGCATGTCGGTCCTGTCTCCACCTGCAAAACTGTAACTGGAGCATCCCTGAAGTAACAGGGAAATGCTAGGTGTCATGGGTATGCACTCGCACACACACACAACTCAGATGCACCTCTACATTACAGCTGTAACAAGACCAATTTTAATTTCATCCTTACATCACCATTATAACTTACATGCCCTGGATCCTAGTGTCACAGGTCAAACTACCTTTGCATCATCACCAAGTTAAAAAATCAGTAGGATCTGTGGTCACTACAGGAATGCGTCATACAAGTATTCAAGAAACCAGTGTCTTGCTTTGAAAAGATTTCAGAGAAGGTAGTTTACAAATAGCTGGGAGGAATGCAGAAGCCTTTATCCAGAAAATATCTGCATAAAAATCTAGTAGGACTAACTACATATGCAATGTGGACTGTCAGATATGACAATAGAAAATATGGAATTGTGAGAAAAGCAGTGACAAAATAACTGAATATTAAAAATTCTAAAGAGTTCACAGTAATTTATTTACTGAAATAAAAAGCTATTTACTTAATAGCATTAATAGTAAGAAGTAAGTGAATATCTAAGCATACTCAGTATTATACTCATATTTGTATGAAAGTATTTGTACTTTCATACAAATGGAAAGTGAGACTTCAACTGTTTATACACTGGAATATAAATAGGTAATTCTGCATGTGACATGGGAAGATTTTCTCATTCAGGCCAATTGAGGAAGCAAAGAATCAAGTTAAAAATTTCCAGTCAGTTGTGGGTCCATCTCTAGCAGAAGTGCTCCCTCTACGCTCCTTCCTCACCTCAGGAGCAATTGACCAACCTACACAGCTACTGCTCTCAGTTCAGCAATCAGCTCTTTCCTTCTCTTAATCATTTGTCACCAACCAAGCTAAAAATGGCAACGTTCTTTTCACAAGTTCTCCTTTTTCAGTTCTCATTTCTAGGCAGTTTCCATCTAATGGGATCAATTTAAGGATATTATTTCCAACAATGTTTTCTTGAATCTACTCCAATGTCTGTCACTTTGCTTCCCACTGATTAACCCCCAGCTAGTTTGTGCTGCACCACACCCAGGGTCTGCCCACTAACAATCTTGCAAGATTATACAGCGCTACTACACCTCCTCAGCCTTCTAAGTGTATTTTCTGAATTAATTCTTTTTTTTCCTGTAAGGTTAGCTGAGGAATATATATTTTTATAAAGGTGTGTCCTACCTTTAAAAAGTCTTTCAACTACTAGCTCATAATTTCTGCTCAGCACCAGAGCATAATGAGTTTTTCTGCTGGTACCATTTTAGGGTGTGTAGTTACAGCACAGTAAGGGACAGAGATAGAGAAGAAAATAAATATTCACCCAATTGAACTAGCTAAGCTTGTCTTCTATGTAGATTGAAGTTCAGTAGCATTATTTAGGCTAAGTGAAACCTCCTTCTTGGTTTAAAATAGTGCCAAACACTGAAAAGAAAACTTACAGTCTCTCAAATGCACTACCACTGATACTGCTGTTATGGCAGATTAAATAATATTTTTCTCTTTCTACTCTCATGGTTTCTCACATATACATACATAAAAATGCATATGTCATGACCTGAAAAACCCAGCCATGTGTTAAAGTGGATCTTGAAAGTATAAAAATAACACACACCTTATGTAATCTGTCCTTTTTTGGAGCAAAGACCTCTTAAGAGTATGTTCAAATATTTGCCAGACCTTGTCTAGTTGAAAAGATAAAGAAATACTGAAAAGCCTCTGCAACAGTGGTACATAGTTAATGTATGTTAATTTTTTGATCATTCACAGACAGATAATGAAGAGATAATAATAAAATAACCTTGCCAGATTACTTCAGTCCCCTCTGCATGTCAATGTTTTCTTTCTATCTCACATTTCTACATCCACCACTGCACAGTTTGCATCATCAGTCTCTGACTGCTGACTTAAAAATGACAAATAAAAAGTTAGTGTTATTTCATACATCCATCAGGGAAATTCCCTGAATTCTTAGCGTTCAATATCTAGGATATCCACTTTTCAAGAAATCTACTCATCTGACAAGGAGGACACAAACTGTCAATATGGAAGAACAATTTTCCTTAGGATGTTAAAATCATTCTAATCTGCTTTGTTCTTAGCTTCACTTCAAATATCTAATCTATCTGCTTTACTTTGCTGTAAAAACAAAAACTGAAATGCTCTTATAACAAACCTGCAGATTTTGAATTTTTTAAATAAACATAAGTTGGTATATAGAGACAGCCACTCTCAATTACAAGATTCCTGGGAACCTTAGTCTTTATTTTTCTGGATCTGTTCAAGACTGAAACCTACCTTTCTCTCACTATGGATCTAAGATCGTCTGAGCCAAGATTTAAGTCTTTATCTTTTGACTGATTTACATACCCAAAGAGGAAGCTGGAAAAGTCTCAACCACCATGTAGATAAAATCTGCCACCTTGCTGCTTTTGCTGCATATTTTATCTTCATTTTGACAAGGTAGAGTCTGGCAGCTGCAAATGAAGAGCTAGCACACAAGAGATACAGAGAATTGAGACTCATTCCAACAGGACTCAGAAATTATACTATATAATAACTACTTATTATTGTAACCAATAGAAACAAAACAAAGCAAAAAGTTAATTGAACATTTTCCCTTTGTGACAAAGTTTTAGAGAATTTGAAATTTTCTCCTAGAAACCAAAGTCCAATATAAAAGTGACTAAATTCATGAAGTATTACACAATATCATGTAATGTGGAACACCTACAGAAATAATAAAATTGCTCTTTGGGAAAATACAGTATACATATTTCTGCCTTCCAGGTGATCAGTATCAAAGGTGCTGCCTATGTGATGCTAAGGTTAGAATGTATGGTTCTTCCTTGACATTAATCCCATCTTGTCAAAAAACTTGTCACAAACTTCTACACCTACAATTAGATTTCATATTTTTTAACACTATTCCAATGTTTCAGCAGCTTAACATGCTTCTATGTCTAACTTCCTTGCATTATATTCATCCCAGGATAATTTCCAACCTTCCATGATTTTATCTTCAAAAGGCTACCGTTTCTGTCTTTATTTTTCCCCCCCTCCTCCCCTTGTGTTTGTTTTGTTTTGTTTTGCTTTTTAATTCAGAAACTGGCCTGGTCTCTCAGCATCTCAATATTAACAGAAGGATGAGAATTCCCAGCTAAACCATATTTCTCACAGCATTTTCTACATCATGCAACTCCATAGAGCTTATTCCGTGCAGTATGGCAGCAGTTTCCTGAATTACACTCATAAGGCAATGTACAGGTTTGACTCATTACTGTTGGTTTTGGTGTTGATATTTTTGTTTTCCTTTTTTAATTGCTAAATATATTGTGATGATCCAGCCAAAGAAACCCCAGGAGATGGTTGCATTTCAGGTATCATTCAAAGACTCACCTTTTTTGTTACCTAGGAATACAAATAATTTTTAAAAGGAAAAAAAATCTAACTTTTTCATGAAAATTGTGCATAAAAAATTAACTGGAAGATTTTTTCTATGAAAATGATCAAACCTTTAGAAGCTGCAATTTTCTTACAAACTATTTCTATGAAAAATTTTGGAATAAAAATTTAAATCTCCTTTTCATTTCTGTTATTAGTCTTCAACTTTACTTTGTATTTTCTATGCCTTCAGCTTCCCCTCATCACTAGTTTTTATTATTTGGTTATTATTCACCTTTCACCCAACTCTTACCTCTTGCCTATTACAAAAATCCTCTTCATAAATCACCTCCTACCTGTGCTCCCATTTCTGCTGCCCATAAAGTGCCAGGTAGCACTTAAGAAAATCAAATTTTTTGTGCTAGAACATATTTTTTACTTCTGCAAATATCATCCAAATCATCTTTGTGATAATAAGTGCTTAAGAAATTTTTTTAAAAAAATATTTCTAAACATTTCTCTGTAAAAAATAATCATCACAGAATCACAGAACAAGCTGATTTGGATGGGATCCATAAGGACTATCAGGTCCAGCTCCTGGCACAGCACAGCACCATCCCCAAGAGTCACAAGCTCAAGACGATTGTTCAAATGCCCCTTGAACTCTCTCAGGCTTGGTGCTGTGACCACTTACCCGGGGAGCCTGTTCCAGTGCCCAACCACCCGCTGGGTGAAGAACTTTTTCCTAAAATCCAATCTAAACCTCCTCAGACACAACTTCAGACCATTCCCTCAGGTCCTGTCACTGGACTGTCACTCTGTGGGATGATCAGCACATGGAAGACCAGTGCCTGCCCCTCCTGTTCCCCTCATGAGGAAGTTGTAGATTGCAATGAGGTCTTCCCTCAGTCTCCTTGATATATCAGTGACTTTTATCTTCTTGTACCTCTGAATGAAAATGCCTTACTTGTTTGTGGCCTTTTTTTCAACTTGCTAATGCAAAGGGTTTTTTTATTAAAATATCTTTAACATATCAATTCTGGAATTTTACAGACAACCATTATGCCAAGATGCTTTCTTTACCCTATGATTTATTACATTTTGTAGAAATACTACCCTGCAAGTGACTACAGGGATATTTCCCTCATATGATTTCTAATCCACTGCCTGTAGTATTTACTCACTGTGGCACATAAGCTTTCTGCTAAGACAAAAAAAATTAGGACAAAAACATTAAACATCTTTGTGGGTCATCTACGGGAGGAAAATATTTTATCTGAAATGCTGAGTACCTTAACGCTGTTGGTATCACATTTCCTGTCTCCTCACATTGCCTTTATGTTTGAGCCTTCAGTGGTGGGTTATACCAGATATGTCCTTTACTCTCTACAGCTGGGTTTCCCATCTCTCACCAATTTCCTCACACTAACTATGATTTTCACTCTTCTTTCTTCCTCTTAGTGTCCTCCTATATCTTCCAGGAGTTCCCTGACTTCTCCACTGTACATTGCTCTCAATTTCTTTCCACTTTGCAGTTGTGCCTCCTCTTCTACCTTTCTGTCTTCATACGTGTAACTCATCTGACTAGCAAACTGAAAAGTTGTCCGAATGAGCAGTGATGTCTTTTTATTTTTCTAATATTAAATACCTCTTCTTTCACTTTGTTTTATGGAAAGACTCTTCTCTTTCACCCTTTTCACATTTGCATGTCAGTCAAGGCAACTTTTCTGGTTTCATTCAGCAAACCCCAGATATTTTCTTTTCTAAATATCTTTGGAGAAAAAAACGTGTTAAAAACCCTCACAAATTTTGACATTTCTTTTAACTTCATTCTATTAAATACCTAGAATTGTTCTTAGGCATGTATTTTCAAAGGCATTTAGATGCCTATCTACATCACTGCTGAATTTCAAGCTGTGATATCTATATATTAAAATGAAAATAATGTTTGAATGGAAATCTTGTATATAAATGGCATATTTTCAACAAAATCGGAACAAAAAAGACCTCTTCATGTATTATGAAGATTGCAAAGGTTAATATTTAGAATTCTGATTACAAAAAAGCTTTACAGAGAAAAAAAAACAAACCTGTGTATACCGTATCTAAATTAGAGATTGTTTTGAAATGTACACAAAGTCTCCTTTACAGGAAAGAACTAGGTTGGCCAGTAATTTTTTTAAAAAGCCTTTAAACCATTCTGAATAGTTTTTACGAGTTTTCCAGTACTTTAATAGGTTTTCTTCACAGTTTTCTCAATAGAAAATTAGTTAGCGTAGCTACATAAACCTAAGGAGAACTAGATTATGTTCCCTTTTCAATCTTTGTACCAACAGAAAAACAGAAAATATGTGTATAGCCATTTGGCACACTATTGTTGAATATCTACAGGTATTGTGAAATGTAACTTCCCTTTCATGAAGATTTTCCACTTCTCATTAAATATCTAAATGTTCCTTTGATCCTTGTTTAATGGATATTTTGTTCACTGGTCATTTTTAAAATTGAAACAGCAACAACAGTTAAAATTTAGGTCATTTTCATCCACAGAGTTCCTGATAATTTCATGGTCTAACTTTTTATAGGAAGTATATATTGGATTCAGGTGCAGTTGGTCCTGTCTTAGATTGAGAAGATGGAAAAGATATCTTATCTTTCCATCTCTTTTTAATGATTCTTCATTTCCTCTCAAGCTAAGGTAACTTTAATGACCAAATCCAATCACCGGAAACTTTAGTGAATGAATCACTGGACTGTGATGAAATGGCTGAGGAAGTTGGGGCTGTTCAGCCTGGAGAAGAGAAGGTTGTGTGGAGACCTCCTAGGAACACTCCTCTATCTGAAGGGTCCTAAAGGGAAGCCAGAGAGGGACACTTCATCAGGAGCTGTGGTAGGACAAAGAGTAATGGGTACAAACTGAAAGCAGGGAAATGTAAGGTAGAATTTAGGAGGAAATTCTTGACCATGGGGGTGGTAAGATACCAAAACCAGTTGCTCAGGGTGGCTCTGGAAGCCCCAACCCTGACAGTGTTCAAGGTCATGTTAAGTATGGCCTTGAAAAAGGTGATCAAATGAGAGGTGTCCCTGCCCAGGGAAGTGGGGGTTAGGACTAGATGGCCTTTAAGGTACATCCCAACCCCTTAGCTTTCTATGATTCTATGACTCTAAGAAATACCATGACTTATTTTTGAACATCATTTTCACTGCTTTTCTTATAATTTTCCAGAAAGTAAATTTCTTACAATTTTCCATAAAGTAAATACTTTGCTTTTATGTGAAATGTTTCTTTATACAGGAAATAAATTCTTGTCTGAAACCAGTTCTCATCTTTAATTTTTTTTCATTTTCAGCATGAACTATCGCTTACTAAAAAATTATTATTTTTATCTTCCTGTCCCTAAATATAGTAGAGGAAGATTTAAAAAAAAAAAAAAATTATAACAGCTAGAAGCTAAAGCCTGACACAGCTGAATGTGTCACAAATTGGTACTGCTGGAAGTGATTGACTATGAACATGAACTGCCAAGCGGTTGTTTATCTATTGATACTCACCTATAAAGATTGTGTGGCACTCTGTAAAACATATCTGTCAAATATATCATCGTACTGTGTAGATAAGAAATAGGAATACCTGATGTATCTAATTGTCTCTTTGGCCTTATTATATGTAGTTATTGTAATTGAGAAGATTTATTAGTCAGAATTGAGACCTTTGTTCCTAAACAGCCATCTAAATTTTTCCGTAGGAATGAGTTGGGAGCTTATCTTAATTGTTTTCAGCCAGGATCAGTCTCACTGAAACAGATTGGTCACTGTGTGATTCTTGTCTATTGAAACCAAAGAGCTCAACTGGAAATTCCTTTATTTTAGCATGTTGAGTGTCATGCCGTGTTATCAACCCAGAATATGGGAAGAACAGAGGAACTGGTTCCATTTCAAAGCCTTCTGTGCCAAAGGCTATTTCTTAACAGTCTGAGATTCAGTACAACTGTCTCAGCATATCCAGAAATCTTCTTCACACCAAATTAGTATCAAATAATTTCTCTACTGCTGCTTTAGAATACTTAAATAAACAATATTTAGGAGACGAAAAGAATTTATTTTTTTACTGTAAACTATATTTTTGCGTCATAATCCAATTATAGCACTATTTATCCAGCTGTTTCCTTCAAACAACTTGATTTCTTCTGAGTGACTTTAACAACTTGGGAAAAAATGAGAATTTAATTATTTTGAAATTTTAAATATAGAATAGAATAGAATAGAATAGAATAGAATAGAATAGAATAGAATAGAATAGAATAGAATAGAATAGAAGTTTTTAGGTGTTTCCATCTGTGGTAGTATAGTTTAGTATATACGAGGTAATATAACACGGGGTAATCCGCAAATGCAGTAAGTCTAATACAGGAATGTTCACACACAGAAAAGAGAAGTATCACTGTTTCATGTTTTGATTATTATATTATTTTCATTTTGCATACTTCTAGATACTAGATTTTCAGCACAAAAATATTTATCTCTATATTAAAGCATTTGTATTTGTTTTTTTAAGAACCATGTTAACTTTGATTTTCCCAATAATGTCAGGGTTCTACTTTCACTTTAAATTCTTAAATATTTAGTCCTAATCGTAATGCTTGTGAGCATCTTCCATATATTCTATAGTCCACATTGGGGACACAATGCCAGTACTCACAAGAGGTGAGAAATTCACAGCCAGTTGCATTTTTTTCTATTTGCACTAGGTTTTGATTAGACCGTATTTTTGTTGCATTGAAATGTTATATCTATTTTTTCTCAGGGTTTTCTGTACTTTGAAATTAAGGGGATAGGTAAGCCAAATATTCTAAATCTGCGTCTCTTGGCTATAGTAATTACAGTTACCTATTCCAATTTATTATGAGACCCTGCAGAATTGTGCAAAGAGGATCTTACCTTTTGAATTGCATAAAAGTTTTGTTCTACGTAGTCAGTACGTACATGCAAGCACAGAACTTCCATTTAGTTTAACATGAACACAGTTAATCTTCCTGTGATAATCAGTCAAGCTCATTTGGCATGATCATAGGAGCTATCTCTGAAACAGCACAAAAAACAATGGGTTTATTTTCCTTTCCAGGCCTTTACACTGTACACCCATGACTTTGCTTCTTCTGTTTTTTTCTGAGCAAAGAGCTGAAGTGAGAGATTTCTAGACAGTCTCAGACTCAGTCATTTCAGCACAGTGTGACATCCTTTTAAAAATTAAATATATATATATATATAAAAGTCAAATAGAATTTTTGTGTGGAGATAAGTTTCATTGCTAAAATCTCAAATGCTTAGTTTCGAAACTTACAATGGGAGTACTATGTGATCTGCCATACTACTACCACCAAAATGTTGGCATTTCAAGATGATTTTCCAGGTGGTCTATACTCTCAACAGGTTTTTCTGCTGTTTTAAACCAACTTTCATCCTATCAGTTATCATTTATATGTCTTAATTTTCCCTGGAGTCAGGGTTCCCTCCTTCAAAGAGCGGGCAGTTCCCAGACCTCTGCCCATCTGTCAGTCTCAAAAATTTGCCAGGCACCGTCCTCAAGGACCAAAAGCTGAACTCCACCTAGCTCGCAGACCAGCATCTACAGCACTGCCATTTCCTCTGGAACCACGGCTTAGTGCTGCCTCAGCCTCACTTCTGCTCTGCCCTTCAGCAGAGGCTGGCAGCACCTGCACAGAGCCAGGAGAGAAAGGCTGAAGGGATCCTCCATGGGTACTTCTCCCCTTTTGCTGTGCCCACCATGGTGACTTTTGCTGTCACTCGAATGAGTCAATGAGCAAGAGGGGGCAAGGATAACACTACTCAGACAAGCTGACAAACAGGCAAGATACCAACAGACAAACTAAGCCTGTGTAATTTCACAGATTCTATAACTACACTCAAATAATCCACAAGACTATCCTTTTATGATTTTTGTTTGGTTTGTTTTTTTTTGTTTTTGTTTTTTGTTTTTTTGTTTTTTTGTTTTTTTTTTTAATTTTAGTTCTCCTAAATTACCAAGGAATATGGACACTATAAGTTGCAGTATGGTAATTTGTGCAGGTCATGCCTCATGAAAATCCTTCATATCAGGTCTAAAAAAAATCAGCTGAATATTTCACAGATTGTTTCAACTTTTCTGCAGTTAATCAACCCTTGGCTTCTTCAAATAACATGCTTGCAATGATCTCTGATATTGCCAGTGGGGCAATGATGTTTGCAGTGATAATACTTGTCCAGGGCAACTGTGGACAGACCCCAGCTGCTTGCCCAATGCAGCTTTCTCCATTGCTGCCAAATACCAACAACTCATTCCCTGCTGACCTTGGCTGATTTCAAACTACAAACGTAACACTGAATTTTACATGTGTTTAATATTCTTATGCCTAGTTCAGCCTATAATACAGTGACTTCCTTAAATAAACCAATATCTGATTTGCTGGGTTTTAATAAATAACAGGTATAAATTGTTACTATAAATAATAACACTGATTATCCTGTGTAATCAAACTCTTCACCTGCTGTGAGACCTACCACATTTATGCAGATCAGCTGTAGGCTTTTCATCCATGAAATTATAGAATGTATAATGTGATGGGCCATGATATATTTAGTGTACTGTAATTGCTTATTTATAAAAGAGCTATCAACAGCCCACTTTAAATAAATTCAGAAATCACCGTAGGGTATTTCAAAATGAATATTTTATATGACATTTCGAAAAGATTATGAGCATTTCTTTGAACAGTAAAATTAATGGCTGTTTTGCTGTTTAACGTCATCCTGTGTAGATTCAGGATAATGGCATATAAACTGTAATTGCTGTATTTGTGTTTTAATTAGGAATATAATAATCCACCTCTCTCATGCTGTAGTTTTCCGAAATTAATATGGGGGATAATTTTAAATGGTCTGTTTGCTAATAGGATAGTTATAAGAAAGTGAATAAATTAAGCAGTAGGATATATATTTGCAGCTCATTTCTAACAAGAGATATTCTACAGGGTCATCTTGCCTATTGAATTTTAGACTCACTGGTTGATCTTCATCTCTTCCTTTAAGTAAGTTTTAATGACAACTGAAGATGCCAGATTTGCCTATTTCCTTCCAAACACCTACAGCATGCAGTGTCTACATAAAGAGAACTAAGTTTTCTCCTGTAGGCAGTGATGTTACTTTTGGAAGAAGAAGGGATGAAAGCAGGGTAAAAAAACACTCTGACAGAGAAATCTAAAACTTTCAAAACCCCTACTTATTGAGAAGGCCAGTTAAGCTTCTATTCACTTTGACACACCGAGATTAATAGGTAGATGGAAAAGCAATTTCATACTTTTAGTGACTGTCAACACCTATTCCATATCTTCCAGAGCAGTGCTATTAATAAACATGTTGATCCATGGAACAATATATCAAAATCACCCTTCAGGGCCATCATTTTGTTTATACCTGCCCCTGTGTTTATGTAATTTACAAATAAAGCTTGAAGAAAAGAAATGCCCAGAGCCTACAACTGCTGTTTTCTTTACCTGCCACAGAAAATTAAACTGATTACGTGTTCAGCTACTGTGTTTTCAGCTGAATCTTAACGTAACGTAAAAGTTTGTATTTATGAAACTAGCCTTGATATTTCCTAATTAAGAATTCCAAAGTTGGAAAATTAATGAAACCTGATATGGTTTTCATGTCTTGATCTTCTAGTAGCTAATTAGTGCTCCAATAAGATTTTCCATAGATGGGAATATGGGACTCATAATATGAGACTCATATTTATTGAGTCTTTTGCAGTCGTATATTCTCTGGTAACTAAGAAGGTATTAGCTTATGTGGCAGCATTTCCTTTAGAAGGGTCATTGTAGGACTTCTGCCTACTGAGTCACATATTTCAATGGAAGCCAGAGAGATCACTTGACAGAAAGATCCTAAAATCTATCTGTCAAATTTGGTTGAAACTGGTAGAGTTGGGTGCAATTGCAGACTGAGAAGTGTCTGGGGGACAGAAAGAGACAGATAGGAGTCACAAACAACAAACAGAACCAAAACAAAAACCTTACTGTTTTTCAGCTAAAATAAGGTTTTTCATTAAATATTGGCATTCCGGTTCTCTACCCAGCCTGAAGCAATTTATATAAAGCGCAGGAATGGTAAATTATCAAAAACTTGCCAAACAAATTCCAATTGATTCTTGAACCAAGACCCAAGTAGGGGCATAAAGTAATTTCTATTTTATCAAAACTGGTTCAGGTATCTGGCTTATTTTTATTCAAGTGATTTTTTCATATGCTTTTCCTTCTTGTGTTTACAAGCTGTCTGTGTGATTTCATTAATGCATGTAAAATGTATTTTTCTCCTTTCTATCACTGAATCGAATTATACCCTAAGAGGCAAGGAACAACAGCTGAGATGTACGAGTGCCAGAACAAAAACTATTGGTGTGCCTTGAAGCAATTTCCCCATTGTTTCTGGCTTTGCAGTGCAGGGAAATCTGCAGTCACTAGACCATCATGAGTGATGTACGTTTTCACAGTGAATTGGATCAAAGATGTTTTGCACAGATGTTTCTGTAATTGTGTTGCATTGGGGAAATTTACTGTTCAGTGTCCCACAAATACATATTTCCACCTGTGCAATGGTCTCGTAGAGAAGCTGGGTCTGTAGCATAAAACATGTAGTTAAGATGGCTGGCAGAAAACCAGCTAAGATAATTTCTTAGAATTGTCTGTGTGTGTGTATTTCTGTAACCATATTTCTTTGTTTCAGCAACTGGACTTCCAGCTTTACTTCAAGGAAGAAAGAAAAGCAATTGGCAGGCTTATGGGAAGTTTCAATTTTGTTGTGTTAGAGATAAGATGGAAAACATGCTTTTTTAACCAATTTTGAGTGGGGGTATTTATTTCTTCTTTATGTTGAGAATATGAAGTCAGCAAAATCTTCAGTACAGACAGCAACTTCCTTGATCCTGATGCATGCACATGCTAAGTTTCTTAAAAAGTCTTAGGTCAACTATATGTGTGGCATAAGGAGTCTGCATGAATGAGATTAGTTACCTTTCTAAAAGACACCTGAAACACTCCTGTTTGGAAAATGCTTCAGTCATGGATGGTATCATTAATTCTCAATCTGATTTCTCACTGAATAATGATCTTCCAGAACTTGTTTCAGTTGTGACAAAAAATCCAGTTTGTTTTTTTCTTCAAAGCATTTTTTTTTAGTTCAGTATATGTGGACCTTTGAACCTTAAAGCAAGGAGAGTTCAGCAACCCCAATACTAAACAAGAGATATTTTTAAGTAGGCTGAAGAAAATAATGTAGGAGATTCAGATTTTATCTCCTCTTTGTTTAGCAAGTAAGACACTGTTCTTCATGAAGTTCTAATTGCAGTCAATTTGAGGGCTTATTTGTGGTGTTAAACACGAAGAAGAAAGATCCAAAATAATAAAACCACACGTTCAGTTCCTATTTAAACACTGTATTTTTGCAGTGACAAACTGCAAAAGGAAGTTGCAAAAGTCAGAGATAGAGTTAGCCTGGCAACCTCAGAGCAGCAATACCCTATGTCTGAAAGTATTTACTCTTCACATGGCCACTAAGATAAAGGAAACACACATTAAGAGCAGAAAAAAACCAAGAATTTTTAGCACATCCATAACTGATAAAATAATCATTGATTGGTTTTGATGGCTTTCAACTGTCTGCTCAACTCTTTTCTTTTTTAATGAATAATCCTAATGCCACTCTGACAACCCTGGTGTCTTAATCTTGCAAATCCTATTAACCTCACTAAATCAATATTCAAAGGCTAAATTTTATCATAGGCTCATTTTGGAATCTCTGATTCTCCCAATTGAATCTGTTACACAGTACTGTCACTCCACTGACTCAAAATGAATGACTTTTACATTGATGTAGATGCTGAAAAAAACCCCCATGCCTTAATGCAGTAGAGAGCTCTGCATAAAGGTTAAATGCATACCATGGCTACAATGGACCAATGGAGAAGTAAAAAGAGGAAAAGTTAATAAGTATATAATAGTGAGAAGGACAGCACAAAGAACAGAGGCAGGAAACGAAAATGAAAGGAATCAGAAATTGTTGATTTGTAATTGTTTTAAAGGAATGATGCAGTGCAGAATGTGAGAAGAAGAATTTGGTTTTAGGACCTGTTCATTACCACCATTTAGCTCTTCATTACCACCATTTCAGGGATTGCTTTTATTCTGCTTTTATGGCCCCTGTAAATCAGCACTAATATTGCTCAGGCACTACTACACTACTACACTGGCTGCCAAAAAGATGTGCAATCAACAACTCCCACTTTAGAAGTCTGGATCAGTAGACAGAAGGATTTTTCTGGAATGGACTGTCTGGGCCCACCCTGCCACCTCATAGCTGCTCTTTGGCTGGCATTGCCCAACTGACTGGCTGCTCTCCACTGTGGTGCAAAGGATAGTGTCTGCACAGCCCCCCTCCATCAATGTCACAGCTGAATCTTCACCTCTTAAACTGCCCCTAATCAAGGTCATATCTTCCAGGATGCAGCTTAGCCATTTATCCTGGATTTCAGTTGGGCTTTTGACACTATCTCCCATAAGGTGTTCATAGAGATGCTACACAGACTGAAAGAATCAGTGAGGTGGATTGAAACTGAAAACTGGCAGGGTCCAGATGGTGATGATCAGTGGCATGAAACCTAGTTGGAGACCAGTGAGTAATGTACCCCAGGGGCCAATACTGGGTCAAATAATGTTTAACACATTCATTAATGATCTAATGATTGGGCAGAGATTTACCTGAGTACACCAAATTGTGAGGAGGGGCTGGTACAGCAGAGGGTTGTGCTGTCATCCAGAGGAATCTTGACAGGCTTAAAAATGGGCTGACAGGAACCTCATGAAATCCAACAAGTGGAAATGCCAAGTCTGCATCTGAGAAAGAAAAACCCTAGTCTGTGCAGCTGGAAGGCTGCTGGGGGCTCTCCAGCTGGAGACACCTCTGTGGAGAAGGACCTGGAGGTCCTGCTGGACACCAAATTTAATATGAGTCAACAGTGTGCCCTCATCACAAAAAAGACTAATGGTATCCTGACCTGCATTAAGAGCTCTCCCAGATACTTGAGGAAGCTAATCCTTTTCCTCTAATCAGCACCAGTAAGACCACATCTGGAGTGCTCTGCTCAGTTCTGGCTCAGTTCTCTCTTCTTAGAAAAAGGGCCATAGATATATTGAGGAGGATCCTGTAAAGGTCCACAGAAATTGTAGGATTGTAGGATCCCATACAGAAAGAGGCTGAAAGCTGTGCCTGTTTAGCCTGGAGAAGAGCAGGCTCAAGGAGCTCTCATCAGTATCTATAAATATCTGAATGAGGGAGAAAAGATTGATCTTTTCATTGGTGCCCACTGACAGGACCAGAGTTGGGCACAATTAGGTAGACAGAAAGTCTCAGAATACCAGGAATCACTTTTTTTTTGCTGTGTGGTTGACCAAGCACTCGCACAGGTTGCTCAGAGAGTTTTTAGGGACTCCCTCTTTGACAATATGCAAAAGCCATCTGGACACAGTTCTGAGCAGTCAGTTCTAGATGACCCTACTTGAGCAGGCGGATTAGACCTGATGACTTTCAGAGATCATTTCCATCCTTAATTATTCTGTGATTCTGTGATCCCAGAGACAATCTCAGTAGTTTCTCAATAAAATATTTTTGCAACTTGGAAGGGTAACATATGCACTAAGTTCACACGTTTAAAAAATATTCCTTGAAGCACCCAATCTTTTTGGCCTTTATTTCCTAGTCACCCATGTAAGAAAGGATTATTGTAACATTTGCTATGCAACATATACTTTAAAAAAATATTTACTTGCCAAGTGGTATGGCATTACTAGGTCTGAGAAAACAAATTAATCTATCCCACACTTACTCTCTCCTCCATAAAATTCTCCTTTCTGCCAAGGAAATTTAACCCTGTGTTGGAGAAAGCACAAAAGCTACATACTATTTTTTTCTACTTACTTCTAACTTCCAGATTGTAAATTAGTCATAATTGCGAACTGCTTTTTGCATAGTCTCTGCTATACATCACTTTATGTGCATGCCTCTGCTGTCTGGAGCTGATCAGACAAAGGAAATACAGGCAATACCCATTTTATTGTATTGACAGAAAATCAGTTTGTTGTTGACAACTTTAACAACATCTTTTTAACTCTCAGAATGCTTAAAAATATAAGTGCTTCTGCAACAAGCATTGATGTACCCAGTCAATTATGTTACATACATTACAAAGCAGCAATTTTGATTTCTGGCAATGGTATAATGATTTGAAAATAAAAAACAGAAATTGAACAAGTGGTTTGTGAAAATGATAATGAATAAAATCAGTTGAATACATTGAGCAGCTTTTTTAGAGAGCTATAATTAATTTCTCACCCCCTTTTCCTGCATCATGTAACATCCTCCTTTTCTTCATATACATGTAACTTATTTGTTAGAAAAGCAGGCAGTATTCTTAGACTGTTAAAGATGACATCAATCATTGTCTTGCTTGGTAATGCTTCAATTACTCTGGAAAAATACTGTCATTTTCATGGCTACAATATGATGTATGGAAAATCCCACCCACCCCCTCCCCAAACAGTAATGTTTGCATATGAGAAACGTAGGCAGTGTTGGCAAGATGATGAACCATTAATAAAGCTTTCTTTGTGCCTCCCAAGAGTTTGGAAAGTGTACTGAATCTTTGTGAGATTAGCCTAATGCTTTGTCACTTTATACTTTTCTGCCTTTTTTTTTCTTTTGCAGCTTTTGTACACTGAATATTATACTTGACACTACAGTAGGTGTCTCTGTAGCTGTTCCACTGGAAGTTGCATACGGCACGAGCAGTTGGAGCCATTTGGGAAGACACAGGACTGATACTGAACATCAGCCTATGTGCAAATTATTACCAGCATATTTTGCCAAGGATTGTCAGGACCCACAACAGTTCTGAGGGCCTTACATAATGTAAAGTCACTTTCATACGAAAGAGGAGAAAAGAGAACATTTTGACATAGAGGAGAAAGGATTTCTTTCTTGAAAAGAAAAATGGAGCCAACAAATACACTAGTCTTTTCAAAAACATAATGGAGACGTGGAAAGGAAAGAGGAACAGCAGAAGGGTAAAGGGAAAGAAGGAGGAGTAGGGGAACAGGAAAAAAGGGGAAGAGAGAAGAAGGAGAAAAGAAAGGGTAAAAGATTGCAATAGGTAACGACTTTGTGAGATATGTTGGTAGAGCCAAGCCATTTGTTACAGAATTTAGTTACAGAACCAAGCTAGAACAAAGTTCTGTATGTTCCATCTTTAAATGTCGTTTTTTACAGGCTGCGTAGTTTCATGCTGTTTTTGTCTTCTGTCTCTGTGCTCCTACCGGCCTCTGTTAGATCTTGATTTCAAGCAAGACCTTTGCAGCAATAGCCACTGCACATTAGTGCAGTGTGTGATTGAATAACGTTTTGTTCCTCGGTGAGAACTTTAGATGCCCAATTTATAATCCTATATTTTCAGATGTCGGTCTGAATCTTTGGTATATTCCTGTGCCCCCATGTGACACCAGAACATACAAATTGCTCTATTTCTTCTTGCCATGAATAACAAACACCATGTTTTCTATCAGCAGGCTCATTCAATTAACTTCTTGCAGCCCCCTATGGTTTCCTGGAACTATAGACTCTCCTCTCCCAGTTCTCCATGGCATGTACCACGAAGCTGTCTACAACACTAAAACTCCATTCAGCACAATTACTTGAACTAGGCTTCTTTGAAGGCTTTACACGCAGCAAGCAGGGGCATGTTATCACATACAAGCCAGACAAAAGTAGTATGTTAAGAATCAAACTCTCCAAACATCAGAGAATGAATAATAAGCAGAAAAATCAAAGACTTGGACATTATGATATAATTTCTTCAAATATATTTTAGAAGATCCCCCTACTGTGAAGAAATGGTAAAATCAATTGCAAAAATGCTTTAATTCTCATCCTTTGCTGTCTTTACATCTTTGTAACATTCTTACCTCTATTCTGATACTTTCACACTAGTACAGACACAGTCTGCTTCTATTTTAAACCTCCCATTTGAATTCAAGAATAATAACCACCTTGACAACATTATGCTTGTTACTCTTCATGTCTCTTGGACTTTAAAAACAAAATTAAAAACAAGACAGAGCATATTTGTTTCTATCTGAAAAGCATGAGGCTTCATTCTCATGATTATTTGCCACCTTAAAGTCTCATTGTGAACAACTCAACAAAGGCAATAGAAGAGATTACCACCATAGTTGTAATAGACTACTTCAAATAAGATTCCTCAGTTAATTTTGCATAGATATTATGGGTATATTTACATGCAAAATTCAGTTCTACATCTTTTTTATTTAAAACACTGTATCATATGCAAATATCATCATGAACAACAAAAACCAGAATTCATTTCCTAATAAAAGCAATCCATCAATACATATGGTTTAAATGCTTCTGAATGCTGAGTAAGTGGTCTTTGACTCATCTGTATCTAAATAAGCCTAAGTAATTTAGTAAATCTAAACAGCCTAAATAAATCTAAATTCAAATTCAATTTCTAAGCGTGTTTTTTGACTGAGTCATATATTCTCACTTGACCATATTCAGGGCAGACCGAATTAGCTTATTACTTCCTGAATATTGTTTATTGAAAACAACAGGAATATTTAGAGAGAAGAGTCTTTTCCTTTATTTGCAAGAATGGCCAGTGGTCACCCCCTAGAAGAACTGCTTTGTGTCCTGTGCTGATGTGAACCAAGTCTTAAACAGCCATTTTCTTAGAAGTGGCTCCAGCCTAATACATGATACCCATCCATTCCCAGGTGTGCTGAATGAGCATCGCTATCACTGCTTTACCATCCCAGTTTCTTCCTCACAGGCAAGACCACTCATGCATACCCATGAAGTTTTTCCAGTTTTCTAGAGCTTTAGCTATTACAAGGATATTAAAAACAGCCACACAGGGAGGGAGCATGGCAGTATTTATGGGGTTTTTTTTTCTTCTGAATATGCACACACTGTACAAGACTAAAAAGAGCACAGATAAGGAGCTTGACAGATTGCTCATTTTGCTGTTTTATAGTAAGATGAGGCAGTGATGGTGCCAATATGCTGTCATTTTGTTTAAATGCAAGATGGAAACAGAGGGAATTTGTTTCAGTATTTAAATCATTGCAAATCGAGTTAGCCTAAGTAAAGGCATTTCACAGAAAAGGTTTCATGGTTGTTATTGTCATTTGGGCATGACAAAACAGTGTAATGATTTCACGTTCAAGTTTTTATAGTCTTCCCTTAGGGTGTAGACAATATATTTAAAAGTCACAGCAAGTCTTACTGACAAAACTTGCATGGCTCCTTATCCTATGCATCTTTCACACTGCAAAGGGAGTGACAGGAGTGGAAACTAAAAGTTTAGTTGCAGATATTCATTGCACTCTAATAACATTTCAGTTAATTAAATATTTAATAAACATTCTGGTCCCAAATCTTTTTTATAAACAAGCTCTACCAGGGACTGGAGGCTCCAAGGAGCTGACTAGAGCTCATCAATTCAGCATCTTTTAACCCAGGCACACAGTTTCTTGAATTAGTGTCAAACCTCTGTACTGGGCAGGCTTCTACCCACCTCCAAGTCTGCAAGTCCTAAAATCCACACTGCTCCAAAATGGACAACACTCCTCCAACCCTTCCCCCCACCTCTGTGCAGTCTTTGCAAATAAGCTTCCAAATATATATCCATATGCCAGTTAGTGCTATCCAGGCTTAGATGTTGGAGGTGCTGTGGTGTGCACTGTGGTGTGAAAATAAATGGCTGCATTAGTCACACACAGGGAGTCACAAATGAGCTATTCAGGACCTCTAACCCAGCACCAGGCTTATTAGCTTGGGCACAGCACTATGCTTAAGCTGCTGGCCTGCCCCTAACACTGGGGCTCCCCTGATGTCCTGCAGCTCTGCCAGCAGGTCCAGTTCTGTGGCATGGCCTTGTGTGTAGTAGAGAGGCTCTCTTGTAAAGAAAACTTCTTTACACTGCTTCACATACAAAAGAAAGATGCACAGTTTATCCCCAGATACAAACACACTCCCTACAACTCAGCCATACACGTCATCTTATAGTGGCACATGACAGCTTTTAGATAGGGGAATGAGCTGACAACATCCAGTGCTAAACATATAAGATGCAAGACACTGGAAAAAATGGTCTTGACTTTTAGTTGAGTTTTAGCCATATCTCACACAGACTGTTCATGGCAGAAAATCTCACTTGCGTTTTCCAATGAAATACAATGACTTAAAAAACAGTTAAAGGAACAGACAAAACAGCACCTTTTTGGTGGTGACCAGAGGTTTGGACTATTAAAGATATGAAGGATACCTAATAAATTACACTTATTTCATAGTCCACTGGTTAGCCAGACAACAATAGTAATTGCCTAGGAGAGCATTTAGTATATAAATGATCTAAATGATAGTTGTAAACAATAAATGTAACTGAAAACGCATAATTTTCTTAACATTTCTTTCTCTCACCCTTCTTAAGACATAATTGTGATCTCTGCATAGGTTTAATTTTTACACTGCTGCGATAATAAACTGAGGGGGATAAACTCTCTCCCCACTGTAAGTGAAATTTTGGTAATAGAGGGGGAGGGGGAGGGGGAGGGGGAGGGGGAGGGGGAGGGGGAGGGGGAGGGGGAGGGGGAGGGGGAGGGGGAGGGGGAGGGGGAGGGGGAGGGAAGGGAAGGGAAGGGAAGGGAAGGGAAGGGAAGGGAAGGGAAGGGAAGGGAAGGGAAGGGAAGGGAAGGGAAGGGAAGGGAAGGGAAGGGAAGGGAAGGGAAGGGAAGGGAAGGGAAGGGAAGGGAAGGGAAGGGAAGGGAAGGGAAGGGAAGGGAAGGGAAGGGAAGGGAAGGGAAGGGAAGGGAAGGGAAGGGAAGGGAAGGGAAGGGAAGGGAAGGGAAGGGAAGGGAAGGGAAGGGAAGGGAAGGGAAGGGAAGGGAAGGGAAGGGAAGGGAAAAGAAGAAAAGAAAAGAAAAGAAAAGAAAAGAAAAGAAAAGAAAAGAAAAGAAAAGAAAAGAAAAGAAAAGAAAAGAAAAGAAAAGAAAAGAAAAGAAAAGAAAAGAAAAGAGAAAAAAGAAAAAAGAAAAAAAGAAAAAAAAAGAAAAAAAGAAAAAAAAGAAAAAAAAGAAAAGAAGAAAAGTGTTTGAGGTACCTGTAGCTAGATAAGATAGGACTTTGAAGATAAAACACCTGTAAAACCACCTAAAAGGTCCTCCTTTATTTAAAAAAAAATCACAAATACATTCATGACCATATCTGAGGGATTCAGCCCCTTCTAGGCTAGGTACAAAGGATTCTTTTGTTTGTTTAAGATCATAACACAGTCCAGAGCCATTTGAGGTAATTCAACCTGCAAAAGACATGGACTTCAATAATATTGAATGAGAAAGATCACAGATTGCTTACCAGGAAAACTTTGTAAAAATTATTGTAGAGCACTTCTGCCCAGTCAGCACATCTGGACACTCAATACGATTCCCAGATTATGAACAAAGTTAATAAATGGTATGTCTTCTCTTTGAATTACAGTCATATACCATTACTATCCAATCTAGCCGTTAAAATGTTTGCTTCCTTATCCGAATCCTCTTTGTGTAAGTCTGAGTTGTTCAAAGACAAACAGAAGAAGTTGGACAAGACGGAATACAAGCATGCAAATGCCGTGAAATATTCCAAAAATATAAAGTATTCTATTGCTATACATCTCAGCCTCTGACTGATTGAGTATGGCCTCCTGTGTTGGTAGCCAAATGTAGTTGGAACCTTGTCTGTCTTCAAAGAGAACAGCAAAACTGAACTCACTGCACTAGTTTGGCCACATAGTATGTGCTCCTTACTTATGCAGAGCAGTTTCCTCAAACATGCCACAAGCCATGCTCATGGCAGATCTCATGTAGACCAGTCTGAGTCGCAAATCAAATGAGCAGGAAATTCACCCTTCACCCAGCACGGTCAGCAGAGGCTGCTGTACATCAGATGGAGGACTCTTGTCAAACCTAGGGCCTCTGACTTGCTCGCTTACTTTGCACTGCTCACCCATCTGCCAGTGAAGGCTGTGCCTTTAAACACCTTTAATCCTTTCTGGCTGGCAGCACTAAAGAGAAGCCTCAGCTGTTTTGCTGTGATTTCATCAACCATACTATAGAAAAAAAGAATTCTGGACTGGGCACCAACTACTGATTAACCAAGCACTTCACTTTCAGCAAGGGTATTATGACAGACATGAAGGGACTCTTTCTTCCGTGCTCTGGATCAACTGCAAGATGCATTTACGGCTTTACCTGACTTCAAATTAAATTATCTTTGTCTTTCAGTCATCTCCTCTTCTAAATCCTCTATAGATGTTGGTGGCTTGAAAGTGAGGTTAAAGAAACTAGTCCAGGATAAACATTGTTTACAACACCTTGTAAAATCATAGACATTCTATTAAGTATTGGCATATTGATATGTCAGTATTTTTCCACATAGCCCTATGTCTCCCAACAGTTTTCACATGTAACTTTTAAATACTTGTCTTTTAACAGCAGCTGTGAATTACTACAGCGTTCTACAGGGAGACTTTTTACCTTAAATGCATCACCAAATATTTACGTGTCAAATAAACAATAGAGAAATCTCAGTACTGCCTGATGATTCATTTTTTAAATGCATTCCTTAGTAAACCACATTTAGAAAAATATGATTTCCAAAAGACAGTTGAGTGGAAAATGCTACTCATATAATAAGAACATTAAATAGTAAAAAGAAGTAATTTAAAATAATCCATTGTGTTATGAAATATGATTTGCTTTAGTATGAAAAAGACATATTCATTGAATGCAGTTTTAAATAGGCTACATTCATTGTATTTTACCTTCAGGGACCCCAGGAGTTTATTCTTTCTAATGAGCTGTGTACTGTACATTATGAAGCCTCCTTTTTTGTTATTATGTATAAAGATTTTTTTTCCTGCTTTAGGAAATGCCAGTTTTAAACAAATTCATTCTTTTCCTAGACATTGTGCTAACTGCATGGGATAACATCTGAAATGTTTACAGTGTTTCTAACAGTTTAAAAAATATATATAATGTTTTCAAGCAGAGTATTTACATTAGTGATATCCTACACTGGAATAGGATTCTCCCTTCTGGCTCTATTCATTGTTGCTATCCAAGTAGATGTTGTTGTTTCTATCCAAGTAGAGTTTAGATAGCAAATCTTTAATGTCACTAAAGAAAAAGAAAATCCCATTAACAGTAATAAATCCTTGTTTAGGCAGGTTCAAATGGAAATAAAAGGGGGGGGCTAATAGTTTTGGGGGTCAATATGTTTTCAAAAGGTAGAATACTGTCATTTAAGCCTTGTAATCCACTCACAGAGTGAACTAAGATATTTTAAACCGCTTTTCAATACTAAGTTTATTTAGGATTTCATGTGTAGAAGAGGTATCGTAAACTTTGGTAGGCTTTAGCCCACATCTTAACTACATAGTACTACTCACAATATTTGTCAGGATGCCAGATTAAGGTGTTCAGAAAGACAGGGGTTAGGTACATGTGGAGCTACCTTCAAGGTTATCTTGCACAAATCAGTACATCCAAGTATCAAACCCTCTTCCACCACACAAAACTCTCAGATCATCATCATCTTCAGCTTACTCTTTACTGCGGAGTCCATCCATATTCACAGACATGACTTCATGATATTTTTTACTATTCTGCCACAAAACTAGGAGGTATGAATTAAACCTCTCCCTGCTGTTGGCAGGCTCAGACAAACTGTGGGTACCATTTTGTCCAAAACCACATATTGAAGCCATGGACCTGCTTTCAGCCTCGTGGATACAACCTCCATGGGTTTGGAAATCATCTGGAGAACCTAACGGAAGAATAGCCAGTCTGGGGCTACTAAATACAAAACTATCACCTCTTGCTTAAAACCATCCTGGGCCACAGACTGCTTGAGGTGAGGAGAATGTACAACAGAATGTTCGTCTACCCTAACCTTACATTGAGGCTGTTGTTCTGGACAGGCTTTTATTCAATCCCAGTATTTGCTGCATCTTTATTCTCACATTATTAAAATAAAATAAAATAAATTTGAAAAGCATGAAATTCTGACTGACACTAATGCTTCACTGTTTGCAACTAATTGAGAGCATTTGGGATCTTCTCAAACATTATTGTTAAATCAGAAATCGGGAACAGACTCTAATCTGTGGAAGTGTGAATTCTTCAGCAACCCTGCTAAATGCTCATTGCTTTCTCCTGCTGTGTTCAGTGCCCGAAAACTGAGTGTGCACATAGACTGCTCTCAGGCTGGGGGTCATCCTCAGTTGTGCAGGAGAGGAGGGAGAAGTGGCTCACATCTGAATAGCAGGAGATAAGGGACTCCTTTTCACTGACCTCTTTTCTCATATCCTATGGAAAGAAAAGAGAAAGAGCATTGTCACACAGGAATACTTAGCCCAGCTGGGCGGGAGGCTCTGTCCTGAAGAGTCGAACCAGGGAAGTGGAGTGGAGAGGCTGTTGGCAGGATGCAGCAGTGCAGAAGAGGAGAGACAGTCAGGAAGTAAATATAACAAAACTAGGGCAAAGGAGAGCACATTCCTGCTTCACATGTTGTGGAACAGCAGAGAGTGTTTTCCTAGGACAGCTTCTTGGACTTGGAAGTGGACACACAGGATCGCATCAGGTCCTGTAGAATACTGTTCCCATCCATCCTTGCTGATGTGCAAGTACTCTTCTGAAGGGCAGTGTTTAAAGCTGTTGAATGGTGATTACCCACATACAGGACGTAATTTTTGAGGCAGTCATGGCATAGGTCTACAAACTAGAGAGTTTTCTATGCAAGTTCTTGTCCTTTATAACTGAAGCCAGTTCTCACTGTTGTAGAGGCTTCTTTCTTCCATTTTTCTTACAGCACTCCACAGTTACTGTCATTTACAGCTCCCGTTGGGACTGTTTGATCTTTTTCTTCTTTATTATTCAGCAGCTATTTGTAAACAGTTCTGAGTATACCCAAACCTTTCTGAAAAGTTCTCTATCCTCATTTCACTAATGCATCTAATTTGATACACCTGAGATGATTTAAAAACAAATTTGCAAATCCAAAAGAAGACTTTTTTTCTCCTCTCCTCTCCTCTCCTCTCCTCTCCTCTCCTCTCCTCTCCTCTCCTCTCCTCTCCTCTCCTCTCCTCTCCTCTCCTCTCCTCTCCTCTCCTCTCCTCTCCTCTCCTCTCCTCTCCTCTCCTCTCCTCTCCTCTCCTCTCCTCTCCTCTCCTCTCCTCTTCCCCCCACCCCCCCCCTCCCCTCTTCCCAATGGAAAGAGAAGCAATGGGATATAAAATGATAAAATGCAGACTCTCATTCCCCAGCCCATAAGGTAACCTTCTGCTGTTGCTGCAGTTCCTGCTGCCAGCACTGTCAGCAGCTCCAGTGCTTCTATAGCAACAACCACTTCCAACAGTGCACTACTTGCACAAGACAATATTTTAGTGAGGACTGCATGTTATACACTTGAAACACAGCATCTGTCAATAAACTCTAAGTTTGCCTCTGATTATAATTCTTTCCAAGCACCTTCCTCACACTTTCCTGGGCAACATAAGTTTGCAAGGAAACAAATATTAGGAGAAAGAAAACTCCCTCCATTACACCAAATATACACAAACAAAATGCACAGAAATTTACCAGCCAAAGAAGCATCCAGAACAGTTAGTAGAAGGTAAGTATAAGTATCAAGGTAAGTATCGGTATCAAGGTAAGCATTTTAAGAAAAACCAAAGCAGCTTGAGCATTTCTCCTTTGTTCAGGAATCTGTCCTTCATCTTGGATTATGCAGAGGGCATGTTTCATCTCTACAGAGTCCTAAAGACATTTCTTAAGATAGAAGAGACATAACCTAAATCCCAAAACTCTCTTGGCCAATCCGCAATATCTGGTTACCACCTGTCATCCAGACAAGGAGCATAGGCAGGTACAGAGAGAAACATATGCAAGCACAGATTTCCCCACTGTTAAAGATTACCTGAAATCATGAGAGAAACATGAGGTATAATGTTTATCCCATTATAATATAATAATAGGATAATGTAGGTTTATTATATCTTTGGACATGATAATTTTATTCATTTATTTACTCACTGCAGTGCCTAAGTTTTCCACCAGTATTTTGCATGGAAGAAAAAGTGTATGCCATAGGAGCATAAAGCTGGGTCAAACAGTAATATTTACTGGATTTGGAGCTCATCATATACAAACACTTCTGCTTGCTTAGCAAGGCTCTGTAAACTCCTGTAAATTGTAGCTTCCTGTATAGAGATCAATAAATGTGAAGATTTCACACAGTGCTTCCAGAGGTGGCAGCTGCTGCAGTATTTAGTGAGGATTTCACCTAATGCTGTCATCCAAAGTCTAGAATTAGCAGTAGGTTCTGCTAACAAGGAGGATATTTGAAGCAGCAAGTATAGCAAACTACAGAAACAAAGTTCAGAAGATGAGAAGGTCTCACTTCCTGATGTCTCCAGATTTCTTTTGTGCTCCAGTTTTTCCTCATGTTTTGCATAATCACTACCAGCAGAGATCATGCACTTATATACATTTACTGTTCCAGCACACTATTCACTCTCTACATTTGTTTCATGTTCCTGGTTTCCTAGTCACACTGATAAAATTAATACAAAAGTGATACAAAAGAAAATCCTCTAAAATAAAAATTCAAATCTTTTGTTTCTTCATTGCTCTTGCAACAAGGCTGAAAAATCAGAAATATTTTAAACAGTGTGAAAGTGGCATTTTCATGTTTGTTTATCTTTTGCCAAATTTCATACCACTTCCCAGTGTACCAACCTATAAAAAGACACATACCAGCTTTTTCTGACAAAAAGAAAGTATCGGAACCACTTAATTCCTAGTCTACAAAAAGAAAGCAAAAGGGCCAAATTTTGCCTTCTGGCCTATAGAGGGTAGCTTGCTTCCTTTCCCAAACCCACCAGTCACCCTTGGGGAAACCACTTGGCAAGGCACTTAAGGAAACTCTTTTTACCACCAGTTTAAATTTCACCATCCCATCTTGTTCTTCTGAATCTGTTCACAAGTGAATAAGACACAGCCCACCCCCTGCAGCCTCAGCCATATGCCTGACAAGAAACAAAGAATACAGCATTATGACTAGAAGATGGAAAAAACACACACTAGACCAGTAAGCAGAAGATAGAGACCCAGCTGTCATCAGTTTGTAAGAGGTCTGTGGTGCAGTATGTGGAGTTTCTGGCTGTGAGCAATCCAGTGGCTAGCCTTGGAAAACAGCAGGTAAGATCATAAACTTCTTTATAACCCAAACCAAGTTTGAAAGTGAATGAAACATCTTTGCCTCAGTGGTACTACAGAGATAAAACTTGAAGATTCTTAAATTCAACCTACAGATCCCAATGATAAGTTGTGCACAGCTTCCAGGCACGGTAGGGGAAGCAGAACTTATTAATTCAGATATTAAGCAAGGTCGGGCTTTAACAGATGTTGACATGTGAGAGAAGCTATAAATCCTGTAAACAACTGACAACAGATGCAGAAAAAGATAAACAAATGTGTCTTTCAACATCAGTCTTTTGGGAATTGTTACCTGGACTTCTCTGCCTTGGCACTGTTAACCCTTTTTGGCCCAGACTCATCTAGAGAGTAATTATATACTGTAGATCCCTTGTCTCTGTGCATGAAGTTTGTTGGCTGACAGTTCCACTTGTATTGAAGTCTAAAGATTTTGCTCAGCTCTCAATTTCCACCTCTCCTTGGCACAGCTGTGTGTCTACTTAAAACCTGTTTTCCACTGCAGTACTTCCAGGCTTTTCCTCCCATTGCTGCTCACAGCCCTTGGCTTCTCCTCCTCTCCTATTTCTCATTAGAAGCCTCTACTGGCTTAATGCTCAACTTCATCTTTCTTCCCACCCTAAAACTGAAGGAAAATTTGAAATGCTTTTTTGTTTTTTTTCTTCAGGGGTGCTCACCACTGCATTGTGCCCTGCTAAATCATTCATGTCAGAAACTATTTATCTGTGTGCCTGAGAAAAGCACTTTTCCAGATCAAACCCAATGTTGTTTTGGACTAGTACCCTCCAAACAGACATGAAAGCAGACAGACATGATCCTCCCAGTCCGTTCTGTTAACTTGCTCCCTCACTACTTTCCAAATATGCAAGTAAAACATTTTTCTACTCTATCAATAAATTCAACAATAGAATTTCTAGAACAAAGCTGAAAATTTTTCACAAAGAAAAATTAATTTTTTTTTTTTTCCCAGCCAACTACCCTTTCTTGTCTTGTACTTTCAGGGAACATTTTTCTTTAAGGAAAAATTTAACTTTTATGTCATGTCTCAGAACTATTCTTAGTATATGTACACATGCACTAAAGCCTAGTTTAAGGACAAAGTAGCATCATCATTTTCAATAGTGATTTGAAGGCATAAAGACTCCTCACATTATTGCAAACTGCATGCAGAGTAGAAACACGACAGACAAAACTCTCAAAAATCAAGAAAGTATATTGAATAGATCTTTCTGGGAAAATAAAATATATTTTAGTCTCTCACTGAATTATTTGGCCCTGAAAGTATTTCTCAGACTATTAGAGAAACACTGAGAAGATTCAAAAGACTGTAACAAAGAATGGAAACAAAGAGTGTCATGCTTCATAAAAGACCCGACATTTTCTTAAAATAGAAATTATCATAGCATCAACTAAAGTATTCCCAAATGCTGAGAAACCGTAGAACCAGTTACAAAAGAATATTGATATTTCAACTAGTCATGGAAATCTATTTTTATGATAATATATTGTATTTCTTTTTTATTTGTGTGTGACATTTATATATTTAGTGTGCACTCTGGTCACATAGTTCTCTGCAGACTGAAATGAAAAATGGAAACAACTTATTCATGACACAATCACATTGTTATAGTTGCATATGTGGAAAAATAGACTAAAAACAATAGGAATAAAAGTTTTCTTTTTAACCACAGGGGCTCATCAGCTGAGACTTTAATTAAGATACCAGAAAAAAAAAAACTGTAGAAAGTAGCAAGCACTTACTTACCAGGTTGACCTGGGTGTCAGGAATACAAAGGAGATACAAAGGAATACAAAAAAAGAGATACCCTGTGTCTGATTTCATCCCTGAGAGAGGGATGGGTGCAGAGCTGGTCCTTTGAGAGAGGCTTTGGCTGCAGTGAACGGCACCCTCCCACTACCATAATGGTGTCAGGTCCAGGTTAACACTGCGACTTCAGTCACATTCTGCTCAGAGGATGAAAAGTTGTCTCAGCATGGATCATACCCAAAATCACACACAATTCTCCATCTAGTTAATTTAATGCACATGATGAAAAATAGGATGACTTTTACATCCTCTCCAAACACACATTTGAGAATAAAAATTAATTATTTATCATTAGTCACCACAACATAAAGCTCATTATTGACCCTAATTCTGGTTTGAATTTGATCCTAGCAACAAACTAGAAAGTATTTCCACCCTCTTACTAGTCCTTCGAAGTGCACTCAGCCAGAAAGAAACCTGGCATCACTACCAGAGTTTGATACTGTTATCATGTCTGGCATTTTGTTCCATGCCATTGTCACACATGCAGGTACAATAAAGATGCGGGATGATCTTGTTTCGCAGTGAAGAAATTCACTCATTCAGAAGTTTCTGCTTTGAATGTATTTCCAAAGTTATTGGCAACTTTGTCAAAAAAAACCCCTGAAATACCAAGTGTGGTGAGGAACTGACATTGCTAAAAGTGAAGGTGAAGCCATTTCATTCAGACCTTGTCCTGTTCACTTCTTGCCCTGCTTCAGGTGCCGTTAGGTTTGACAGTGCTGACAATGGAGGGGTCAGGGCTGACGGGTGACTGCAGTGGACTGGAGTGAAAAGAAAAATCTTCCAGATAGGAGTCTGGTAACATTACATGTTTTGCTTCTGTGAACCCAACTGATTAGGACAAGAGAATAAATGAAGCCTGATCTGGAAGATTGTTCTCATATCACAGACTCTGTAACACAGAGAAGAGAACTGAGCAACACATGGGTTTAGAACTGATTCCGTGTTTCCACAAGGCATTTATCAAAAAGACTTTGTTGGATTGACCATATATGGATTAATTTCTCTTTTAAGGTCGTCATGAAGCCAAAACTTAGGAAAATGATAATTCAGTCTTTATGTCAAACCACAAATAAAACTAAATTCCTCTAGGATTTGCACATAAGGGTTACCCTAAGGGTAGTTTGCTAATTACTGTATAAAATCAGACACAGCACATTGCTCATGAAAAAGTGAAACAAGCATATTTGTTCTTGTGTAAATATGACTTTGTATGTTTTGCCACCAAACTTTTATGCAGTTTTTCAGAATCATGGAAAGCTGAACAACCTTTCAATCACAAATATATTCACACTTAGTCTAGCTAGCAAGGAAGCTGAGAGGAGGTGATTTCAAGAACGTGCTCGATACCTACAATTTCTACCTAGTAATTATGTCATCAGTTTTGTCTTATCAGAAAGCAGCATTAAAAAATGAAGTAGAAGAGGAAATGCTAATATAGAAACAAGCATTTAAATTTTTAAAAGGGAATAATTATACTGTAGAGCTTCTAATTCTCATTCTTTTCACTAAATACCCTTTCCTTACCAAGACCACTTTAAAATGAAGAAGTGGCATCCACTGTCTTTATGAATGTCTGCATAATTATGGATAACTATCTTATAGGTATTTCAGTCGGCATTATTGTACTCATCAGCTAAAAGTTGTTTGTAAGGCTCAGTCACAAAGAATTGTCCATTTCTAATGACATTAATTACTAATCTATGACCAGAAACGGCTTGTATACTTGAGCTAGCAGCAGCACTCTCAACCCTTGCCATAAGTGACTTAGAGAGCTGAATCTGTGTAGCTTATCAAAAGGATAGAGAGGTGACTTGATTACAGCGTGTAAGTACCTTCACAGGGAGAAAATGCAAGAGCTCTCTAATGTAACTGAGGTGTAACAGAAAACAGCAGCTGAAATGAAGTCAAGAAAATTAAGCAGGAAATAAAACACACCATTTCCTAGAGATAAGGAAGTAAATCACTGGAACAACCTACAAAGGAATCACAGGATCATAGATCATTTGGGCTGGAAAATACCTCTAAGATCATGGAGTCCAACATTTCTGAGCTCCTATAATCTCAAGAACAACATCGGATGCTTTTCAGGAAGTTACAATTTAGCTCAATGTGGTGTGCTTCAGCTGAAACACAGGTTATTATGCTCAGCTACAGGGTATCTGGGGGATTTCAGTGACCTATGATACACAGTAGGTCAGATTTCAGCATCTATTACTGTGGGAGAGGTAGGGATTTTTTTGGGTTTTTTTCCCTGTTGTTGTGTTTTTGTTGTTGCTGCTTTGTGAGGGTGTTTTTTTTTTTACTATGTAAGACTATGTTGCTGCCAAACAGGCAGACTTTCAAGCACACAAGCCTTTCTTCAGGTACAACATAAACTGAAGCATCAGCTTACAATGCCGAAAACAAGCTGAGAAAAATTGCTCCAACTTTAATTGCTGTTCCACATCCTGGGTTAAAATGTCAGAGGTTAAAAGCAAGGGGATACTGACAGGGAGCAAGGTGCTATACCCCACACCTTTCTAATGAGGGCTAGTGATAAAGGAACAGACCAGAACCTGGTTTGTAACTACATGAACAGAACCACTGCTGCCTCTTCTGTGCTGATCCCAGGTGCTGTGTTATCTTTGTTAGAACCTGTAACAAAAATAGGGAAGTGTCTCAGCCTATTCTCTCCTTTCTTTTTTATTCTGAGAGTAAAGAAACTGAAATCTTTCTGATGAGAACCTCATCCAAGCTCAACAGCTCTTTCCTACTGTCCAATTACACCTTGTCATGGCAGGAGGAGGTCATGTTTAAAGCAATATCATTATTAGTCTCCTGAGCAGTTCATTTGTCTTCCTGCACAACAGTTAATTGATTATGAACTAGTAATCAGATAAATCCTCAGCAGGAGGTTCATAAGCATTATTCCATTATATCAGTAAAACTGTGTTAATACATGACAGCTGAGAAACTCCAGAAGTTTTTCCCTGGACATTCTCAAACAGGATTTTCCCATGGTCCCATCTGTTGAGCTATACATGCAGTGTGGCAATAATAAGGAAAAAGTATTTCAAGAATTTTTGCTATGACACCAACCACTTACAGGCAATTCAAACTTTCAAACTTTTTATTTAAATCCAGGAATTGAGAATAACTGCTGTCATAAATGCCAAAGAAAGTGCTACTTTCCTTTGCAGATTTCCAACAGCAACATTTTGCTGGCTTCAACACCATAAATGTGCCATAAATGATGTACCGCAGAGGCCTGTTTCATGGTCTTGAGAAGTTTATTCAACCAGTCTTTTATTTAGACTTGTAGTTGTTGATTGTCAGGTGAGGTAAACTTTGCTGGAGCAACATCTCTAAGTTTGGTGGCTCTTCTAATCAACCAGACTTACTTAAGCTCTGTAACTAAAGTAACCTTCTCAGTAACAATGTTCCTAGAGCTCCTTAAGGGGACCCTGTCTTTTCCAAGCCAACATCCTACAGACTTCTACTGATAGCTGACAACAATTCACAACAAAATCATCAAACACAGAGTGACAGCCCAGAGTTAGGCACTTGCACTGCTGAACATCACCATGGCAGACTTTGCCCCATCCATTACTCATTGGTATTTTTCCCTTTACTGCTTTCTTGTGCCCCAGTCTACAGGCAGGAAAAAAGAATTTTGTAGGCTGTTTCTCCAGTCAAAGCATTATCAGAAGCATCGCAATCTTAACTCCCCTTGATCCTGACACAGACTGTCCAATTAATATCAGCAGTGCAATTGAAGCACATTTTATGCATTAGAAAGAGTGCACCAATCCTCAGCTCTTTTTCAGTCAATAATGAGTACAGATACAGAAAACTTGGGATTGAATGGACCAGGATAACAACGCAATAGTAACTGGGTAACAAGTTACTGTGCAAGCAACTGTGACTTACTGTAATAGCAGCTCTTAGCAGTAGGTGCTTACAGAAAGTGACCTTGATTTAGCAAAGATGTTTAATTAGAAGTTAAAACGCTTGCTTAACAGAGTACTACAGCATAATGTAGCAGGATGGTTTATGAAAAAGTCATTACTACATGTAATTTTACCAGTAAAAAAGATAGGAGAAAGATCCATCGGTTTGCAAAACTCTTCTATGATGTCTTAGCAAGCTCTTTGTGCTTGGACCAGAGTTTCATAGCAGGTAATCTTGATATACAGCAATCATACTGAGCTGTTGAAAGCATGTGTTTGTAATACATACAATTTTCTCTTACTACAATGTGTATGGCTACTACTTTCTAACAGGTATGGATACACTTGAAGAGAATGCTAAATCCTGCCCTGTTTAGTGCCTTAAAGTAGTCCAAAGCATAAGTCCACCAAAATTTATTAGGAAATCCATTTCTCCAATAACCATAGTTCAAATAAACTAAGGTCTCCAATACAGACAACACATTTTTGTAGGAGTGGTGACCAATCAGTACAAAAATGAGTAAGTAAAAGTTCTTATCCTCACAGAAGTGGAAAAGAAATCTCAGTGCTCAATTATTTTCAATAAAAATGGTAATACTAAAAAGAACATTTGCTGGAATTCATATCCTCCTGTGAGAAAATATACTGGATATGTATACAGTGCTTGGATGGCATCAAGGCCTTCTCTTTCTCCCACTCTGGCCCCTTTAGCAAGTAGATGGAGCACACAAGAAGTTGGCAGGGTAAGCCACACCAAATGACATCATGGTCAGCAATAAAACTCAGGGAAATGAAGAGGAAGGGGTGTTCAAGTTATGACATTTGTGTTCCACATCAACTCTTAGCTGTGCTGAGAGTCTGCTTTATTAGAACTTGTCCAAGGATGGAAAGTAGTGAATCAACTCCTTCTTTTGGTTTGCTTGCATATGCAGGGTTTTTCCATGTGTTAAACTGTCCTTATCTTGATGAATGGGGTTTCTGCTTATTCTTACACTTCCCTCATTCTGTGTTAAGAAGATGAGTGAGAAGCTGGTGAGTAGTTGGTTGACAGCTGGGGTCAGCCCACCACAAGAAGGCAGAGTCCAAATACACAAAATAAAGGACATAGAAAAAGAAAATGGTAAGAAAGGCTGACAGACAAGTCTAGTTCTTATATGTGCTGAATCCCATGGTACCTGAGGCAGAGGGGGTCTGGGTCTGAGGCATCAGACCAAAAACACCCAGTACATTTCTTTGCAGATGACAGAAACGGGAGAGGGAAAACAAACCATTCAGTTGATGTGAAAGACATTTCAGCAAGTGGACAGAGGCTTAAAATCCAAATGCAAAATATCACCTAAAGCAGAATTACTTGACCATGTCTAACCTGTGGAAAGTGTAGAGAATGTGACTAAAGAAGAAGGACACTAGGTGAGCTGAATGAAGGGGTCAGATAAGTATGTACCTTGTGGAGACATTCCCCTCACTTATTCCTGCAGGAAGGGAAAGATAGAAACATACACACCAATTACAAAACCTTTTTTTTTTTTTTTTGTTCCCAATACTTAGAGCAAATCTTACTATATGAATTTTTTTTAAAAAAAATAAATAAACCAAAAACCCCAAAACAACTCCTTTGTACTTTTCAAGCTCTTTGGAGTTTGCTGAGAAGTCCGTGATGCATTCTCAAGTCTTCCTCTGCCAGGATCATGGGATAGAGCAGAGATGGTTTCCCTTGAACCACTTTTCAGAGTAGAAGTCTGGGGAGGCCTGAGTCACCAGCAGGGACAACTTCTACAAGATTCTAGTAAGCTTTATATGATGATATAATTCACCAGTTCTTAGGAGCTGTGTTGAATGTTGTAGGGATTGTTACACATACCCAGATCTTTCAGTACTTTGGGATGTACTAGGTATGGCTGTAGTAAAGCATCCCCCATCCCCAGGTAGGCATTTCTGTATAAAAAAAGAGTTTCAGTTTACCTTAGACATTTTAGGAAGTTTCCATACCCTTCTGACAGTGATTGGCTCAGCACTACGAGAAAAGAGCCTGTTGGACCTTGACACTGTTCTTCAAATCCTGTGCCTCTCCCTGTTGGCAGCAAGCCAAATTGTCCCTCCTAAAACATTAAGTATTTATGAAGGAGCACAAATGCACTAAGAGCTTTTTGGAGTGTTTCTAGCACGGTGTCAGAGGTTTTCTTGGACACCCGTTCACAGCTTTTCTTTTGTTTTCTGTAACATTTGTTAGTTTTCATTTATTAAACCTTTTGCTTTACAAAACACCTCTGAAGAGCAGTCTCACTAAAATTATTTTAAGACAATCTGCAAGGGCTGAACCCTCAGAGATTGATACATTTACACCTGGTTCATAACACTCTGGCCATGTTTTCATCTGTATCATATGGGTGCAAGAATTAGCTCTCTCACCACACACAAAGCAAAGTGGTGATTAGACACGTCCAGAAGCATTCCTGACGTCATCCTTTTATTCCTTCCAGAACATAAAGCCTCTAGAGTTCTGCAGTACAGTCATTTTAGAAAGAAAAATGAGCAGCAGGTCTTTCTTTGGTTCCATTCAACACAGAGTTGAGTATAATTTCCATAGCCTAAATCCTATCTTTATTCTGATATCCACTGTCCTCCAGAGAAAATTGGAAATTAGGTTACATAGAAGAAACTGTTTGCTGTTCTGTCTTTTCTTCTCTTCTCCAAAAATAATATTTTTTCTCACTTCAACCTTGTATTAATTCCTGCACTTAAAATATGTTCCAGGAGCTACTGGAAGGGATCAAGCTTAGGATCAAAAAGATGATTAGGTGTTTGCAGCATTTCTTTTATGAGGAGAGACTGTGGGATCTGGACCAGTTAATCTGAAGAAGGGAAAGCTGAGAGGGTGTTGAGTGTTGGGTGTCATCAATACACAAAGGCTGATGTCAAGAAGTGGTGCCAGATTCTTTTCAGCAGTGCCCAGCAGCAGGATGAGGAGCAGTGGCCATAAACTAAATCACAAGAAGTTGCACCTCAACATGAGGAAGAACTTCTTTGCGTTTAGGACGGCAGAGCACTGGAAAGGCTGCCCAGGGAGGTCATGGACTCTCTCTGGAGACACTCAAACCCCACCTGGATGCATTCCTGTGTCACTTACTCTAGGTGACCCTGCCTCGGCAGGGTGTTGGGCTAGATGATCTCCAAGGTCTCTTCCAACTTTAAATATTTTGTGATTCTGTCTCAGGACCACATATGACAGAAATCAGGAAAGTTTTGCTGAAGGCTTAGTTGTCCACTTTATGTTTATTCACAGGGAGAAAATACTGTAATTTTTTCCCTGTCAAGTGGGAATAACTGGTTGCAGGTTTGCCCTGATTTTATTAACCACCGCATTACCTCTTTATACTTTTGTCCAGAATACAAGTATGCACCTCTTTATACAGTGTCCAGACTTTTTTTTTTTTTTAGTGACTATATGATCACTTGAGATCACCTGTGAGAAGACAGGACCACTAAATAATGTCTTCAGGAAAAGAGGGATTGATAGGCAGCATTCAAGTATGAAAACAGTAGCGCAATTCATCTTACTTTAAACCTGGCATTGAGAAGAATACAGATTCTCACTTTCTTCAATCAAGAGTAAAGAAAGCCTTTGGTCACTAGCTCAAATAGAATATGTGGTACAGAAAAGAAAATGCAGGTGACATCTTTCTACTCTTTAGCTTTTGCAGTGTTTTTTAGATCCAGGTAAACTTAAACAGATCATCTGATTTAAAATCTGAGATGAGTCCTGTATGTGGGATTAAATATATGGTGGGTGGTGGGGGGAGGGTGTTGAAAAATTAGTAAACCTCAAATTTCTTTAACACAGGAACAAAAAGAAATACAAGATTTTGATAATTTGGGGAAGGAAGAACTTTGCTGTTATATTTCATGCAGCCTTGCTGAAGCTGAACACAGTACTAGTGAAATCTACAGAATTTGAATTTATATTCGTTATACAACAGCAGTAAAAGTACACAGGTGGCAGAGACTGGATGACTAAGGAGACAAACCAGCAAAGCCTAAAGCATATTCAAGTGGCAAAATCCCTCAAATTCAGGTTTAGCTGCAGGCAGAAAGGATGAGTTACCTGCCCTATTTTTCTCAGCTACAGAGAAGGAAATACAGGTTTTGCAGCCTCATATGTGTATGTCATCCAGATCCTCAGACAGTCCCGACTACCAGACTAATAATGAATCCAAGCCGAATACTGTCAAACAAAATAATAAAAATATGTGAAATCACTTACTGCAAACTTTTTTCCAGAAACACAAATATAGCTCTTATTTTTGCCAACATTATGTCTTGGGGAATATGACACAGAGCAGATTTAATAATTAATACCTTGATATAAAAATTTCAAAGATTTAATGCCTGAAATGGTTTAAAACTTGTGTAAGGATACTCTGAACGTAAGAACATATTCTGCATTACGTAACTTCAGTGAGGACCTCATACTAGGCTGGCGTGTTGCCTTCACATCACTGGTATCTTAGCATGCTGTTAGTGTGGGGATGTTTTCCTGATCTCAAGCATCAGTCCCATCAGACAAGGGTAAGTTTGTAGAGGGTATATGCTTGTGAACAGCCACATAAAGATTTGTACATTTTTATTATTCTGTCTAAGGAAAGTGCAATTCTGACCACAGTTTCTTAAAATCAATTCAGCAGTTGCTAACAATGTTAATAATATATTTCCTGTGTGATTGATTTAGTTTTGTAATAGCTAACTACAACATAAAAAAAAAAAAAGGTCATTTTTTTCATCTCCCACTAACAGATTTCCTGGAACAAGTAGAAATTTTGAAGATGAAAAAGCCTTGTTTAACTGTGCTGAGTTAACCCTGACTGGATATCAGGTGTCCACCAAAGCCATTCTGTCACTCCCATTTTCAGCTGGGCAGGGGAAAGAAAATTCAATGAAAGGCTCATTTGAACTGCCAACTAAATCAGAGTAGGATAATGAAAATAAAACACCTTCTCCTACTCCTCCCTTCTTCCCAGGCTTACTTTACTCCCCATTTTCTCTCTCTCCTCCCCCACAGCAGCACATGGGGACAGGAAATGGGTGCTGAATCAGTTCATCACATCTCTGCCACTTTTTCCACCTGAGGAGGAGGATTCCTCACACTTTGTCCCTGCTTCAGTATGGAGTCCCTCCCAAGGGAAAGAGTCCTCCACAAACTTGTCCAAAATGAATCTTTCCCATGGGCTGCAGTTCCTCACAAACAGCCCAGAGGGGGTCCCTTCCACAGGCTGCAGTTCTCCAGGAATTGCTTCAGCCTGAGTCCCCTGTGGGGTCACAAGTCCTGAAGAGAAACCTGCTCCAGCACGTCTTCTCTCCATGAAGCCACAGGTTCTGCCAGGAGCTTGCTCCAGCATGGGTTTTCCATGAGGTCACAGACTCCTTTGGGCATCCACCTGCTCTGTGGAGTAGCCCTGCACAGGCTGCAGGTGCATCTCTGCCATAATATGGACCTCCTGCCTCCCCACAGTCTGCACCGTGGGCTGCAGGGGAATCTCAGCTCAGGCACCTGGAGCACCTCCTGCCCCTCCTTCTACACTGACCTGTGTCTCTGCAGGGCTGTTGCTCTCACATGTTCTCACCCTGCTGTTCTCCGGATGCAATTGCTGTTGCACAGCAAGTTTTCTATCATCCTATATCTGTTATCCCAGAAGTGCCACTGCTGTTGCTAATGGGCTCAGCCTTGGCCAGAGGCTGATCCATCTTGGACCCAGCTGGTATTGGCTTCACTCAACACAGGGGAAATTTCCGGCAGCTTTAACAGAAGTCACCAGAGTAGCCCCTCTCGCTACCAAAATATTGCCACATATATCCAATATATTAATATATTCCAAAGACAATCTGTGGTTGCTTACCCTTTTCAGAAATGTGTTCACAAGATAAGGCTTCAATTTATTTTCTGTACAGCAATATAAATTTTCAAGTAATTATTATTTTCATGGTCCGTGATATTTGGGGCTCACGTACCCTAGGGAATTAGGACAGTGTCCCTGACCCAATTATCTAATTTTATAAAAACTGGCATTCATTCAAGACTTAAGTCATGTTTCTCTAATTAAGGGTTTCAATAATATTTTTATACAATTTGAAAGAAAGAAAAGGGGAGGCATTTTACAGTTCTAAATCTCACTTAACTACAGAAACCTCACTGAAATGTTGACATAGAAAGAAGACTAAGCTTTACTAAAAAAAAAAAAAAAAAGGGGGAGGGGGCAAATAAAATTAAAAGGAAACAAAACCAGTATCATAAATTCTCTTAGGAAGTACTACACAAGTTTGGTATGTCGTATGCTGTCAAAGCAAAAAAAAATTAAATTCTATTTCTTTGGCTCAGATTTATTTCTATGAGAACACATTTGAACATGAAAACCACAGAAGTTTGCATCATGACTAGAATTCTTCCTTAATACATTCAAGTCTATCATTAGAAGAAATCTTTTCTAAATAGTGAACATTTAATATTAGGCTTTCTCTAATTTTCAAGGTTTAATTCATTACCTTATGTAAGGAAGCTAATATAATCTCAAGTAGATCTATAATTCCCTAGAACTGATTGACAAAAAGAACTTTAATTTAGAAAAATAAAACCAAAGTCATTATGGAGCCTGGTGGACTTTAAACTGCATAAAGTAAATTTTTAACCTTGACATTGCTGTATATCATCAATGTTAGTAGCAAAACAATGCATTACAGCTCTGAAAAGTAATCTGTTCTTTTCTGGGCTTAAGGAAACTTCCGTCAATACTGCACTTTTTAAAATCAGCGAGGCTTAGTCCTCTGGCAAGAGTGGATCTACTTTGCCAGCTGTACAAGATCTGGAAGATTCAAATGCCCTGATTTAAAGTAAGTCACCAGAAGAATCAAACCTGCAATATCTGTGTGCTTTTGAGTATTTCTAGCTCAGGAGGAAACATCTGTATTGCCTATCTGCCAACACAGGAGTTAGACACATCACTAGTCCAAGTAGAAGCACAGCTCGCACTTATGTTTCAGCTTACACAGAGCTTATAGAATTCTCATTCCTTCTTCTATCCAAATAGCGACAAATATTGGGTAAAAGAAGATGAGTTTAAAGCAAAAGATAAATAGGCATATGTTAGTAATGATGTATCTTCCAAGACAGCTACAAGGAATAGTACATCTCTCCAGTAAATAGAAGACAGCTGTGCTCATTCTTCTAGTTTGGAAGGGTAGAAAATGGACAGATCAGGATATGCACATTGCAGGCCATTGTATTTTCTGAACACATGGGACTAGAGCTGGACTTGCAGCTCTAAAGGAACAGTGAAGCCATGGGTGGTGGGCTGTCATAATATGGAGAAAACACACAACTACAAAAGTATAGAAATAAAAAAAAAGCTGAAGCAGAAGTGTAAGGTCTATAAAGACAAACACAAAGAATCCTGGAAAGAAGGTGGGGGAAGGTGTGAGAGTACTTTAATGGGCCTAAAGAAATATGCCATGAAAGGAACAATGATACTACTGACGATTCCTGATGACCTTCATAGAGTGTGTTCTCAAGTTTTGGCCCATGCATCCTGATGAAGAATTGTTTGCTATACTATAAGGTAGAGCATATGTCATTGTGTTGGTTCTACACCAGGTGAAATTCACTTGTTCTATGCAACAGCTTACTCACATGGAAGGTCACATAATTTGGAGGGTCAATAATGTTGGCAAAGCAACAGCTTATTTTCAGCTGGCCAGAGTTAAAATGCTGAGGACTATGCTGAGGAACAGCTAACAGGAAGAAATGTACTTGTGAATTTTATTAGCTCGCTTCCTAGAAAGAAGGAATCCCCAGAAGACAAGTCAGCCCATCAACAGAATAAACAGACAGCAAATGCAAGAAAAGATGGACACCATGCAAATATGTTTTACATAATGTATCCTTTCACCAACAGGGCACAGTAAGCAGCATCTCTGTTCAGAAATGGCCCTCCTATAGCCCACTTTCACTAACACACAGAACAGTCTGATCTCAAGGAATTCAGAGCAACTCAGGACAAAAGTGAAGGATACAGCTTGCCCCTCAGATACTTTGTGGCGCAAAATCTTAAGTGGGGAATGTTTTTTTGTTTATTTGGAGCATATGGGTATATTTTTCCCTAAACGATGTAGGATAGGGTATCTTCTTGCTTACTAGTCATATCTGACAGTTTCTGTCATTTCTTTTTCCTCACTGTATTTGTCTGCCTTCTTATCCCTCCACTTCATAGATGCAGTCAAGTTGAAATCAAGACAGCTTTCACACCTATTGCTAAAGGGTTCAGTCTTCTTCATTTTACCCAAGTTCAGATTAGTACTGTATCTCTTTTTTCCCCTCCCCAGCACCATCTCTATATGGCATGGAATTGTTGAAGGGGGATGGAATTTATGAAATAGGATCTAAAATCTGTCCCTCTTCTCCACCACAATTAGTTATTTTCCTAGTTTGTTAGAATAACGCTGGAATTTAATTAAAAAAATCTTATTAAAACAAATTTAAACAATGCCTATCCTCTTTGAAAGTTAGGAATTTAAACTAGAAAACATTAAATTCAAACTCCTGGCAAAGTTGATTGTGTAATCATGCTGGCATACTCTGTATTTTCTCCAAGTCTTGAAATGAACGATAGCTATTTCTCTTCTGGAAGAAAAAGCAGTTTGATGTCAGGTGAATCAGTTAAAAATACACTCCTTTAAACAAAGGAGTAAATAAAAACTGCGATTTTTGTTTTCTGCGATTTTAATTTTTTCATGTTTTTGGTTGAATAAGGGAAGGGAACATAAACATTGTCTGATGTGTTCTTTTTCCAGATGTAGACATCCACAAGTTCAGATCCTGGAAGAGATGTCATGTGATTATCACAGTTCATGTCATTATACTATAAATAGATATCCACAGGCATAGGAATGAACCTTGTTGTGCTGTTGTTCACAATGATGAGTGACTGTAGTAATGTTTTCCCTTATAATCTCAGTTAATGACTGCTCCCCTCAGTACTCTATTTTTGGAAAGGACATTTAATTATATGCCTGGTTTATAATTTCTTATATTAATTACATCTAGAGGTCATGTGGTACCACTTTTAATATTTAATGTTTTGAAAATAAATTAAAATACATCATTTCAGGGTAACTAATTTCCAGATATTACAAAAGGATTACAGAAACAATTATGCTCTGTATTGTAAGTCTAGATGACTCAAATGATAGCTAAATGGAGGCTGTGTCTTTCCTCTTTAGGATATCAATTCAAGTCCATCTGGTTTACTAGAGACAGAAAGATAGATTCAAATATGGGTGGTTGAGTCATTTGCTAGAACAATGAAACTGATTCAGGGCTGGGATTTTCAAGGCACCCCAGAAGCATCTTATCTCCTCGGATACCTTTGGAAATCCTAGTCTTAGGTCTTTTTTTTTTTTTTCTTCACAAAGTATAAAGTCCTTACTCCATTAAAATCAATGGTAATTCTTGACTTCAGCAAGACCAGAATTCAAACTATTCAGGCCAAGTACTATTTTGTTCATTTCCAAGGAGGGTATTGACTGTGTTTGAAGTGCTGTTTCCAGACACTTCAGGAACTTTTTATTTCATCCTAACTTATGGATTATTACTGACTTTGTGAAGAGGGGAACGGTTGGAGGCAAACTTAGCAAGAAAAGGCGAAAACAAGAAAATTATCCCAGTATTAATAATGTTGTTCGGACGCATCTATTTGTCAAGCACAGTCTCCAAACTAATGGTCTTACTGAGAGAGATTTTAGAAATCCTAGCATTGCTCAGAATCTTAAATTCTGGTGATGCCTGTAAGGAGAGCCTCAGCCCCATAAGATTTGTAATTAAGCTAGTTAGAAATAAAATGGTGAAAGCTGTACATCGTCACTCCTCTTTACATATGGATAGCTAAGGCACAAAAATCTGAAAAGATTGCATCATATAAGATGTAAGTAACCAACACAAGATCTGCATTTAATCTTCAAAATCCTCATCAAGCATAGTCATTTAACCTGTATACAGTCATATTTTCACTCAAATATTTGCATGTTGAAATATTATATTTTCAAGTAATACCTCTGAGTAGAAGAACACCAAAACAAGTAATTCTCAGAGTTTAAACAATTTATTTCTTTTATTCTGTTTTAATTTATCTCTCCTGAGTGCAAGAAGCTCAACAGGATCCTGATGATGACACCGAACTGGGTGGTGAGGTGAACAAACATGTCAGATGGGAGAACCATCTTGCAGACATAATGGGACAGACTGGAAGACTTCCTACCAAGAACAGTATGAAATTTCACTGAATGCATAATCCTGTACCTTGACTGGAAAAAGCTAAGAGCCCAACATAGAACAGGATCTATGTGGCTGGTGAGCAGCCTCACTGAAAAGGGTTTGAGGGACAGTGAGCTGAACACAACAGACCAGAGTGCTGCTGGAGGAACAAAGGTAAATTGAATCCTGGGGATTACAAGGGACATTACGAGCAGAGGTACAGATGTGATCATTCCACTCTACTCAGCAGCTGTCAGGCTATATCTGGAGTAGCATGCCCCTTTCTGCTCAAGGCAAGAAAGATATGGGCATATTGGACAGGGTCCAAAGGAGAGTGGCAATGATGTTCAAAGGACTGGAGAGCCTGCCCTGTAAGGAAAGACTGAAGGAGTCAAGTCTCTTCTGCCTGGAGAAAGCTCAGGTGGGACCTCATCACAATATTCCAGTACTTAAAGGGCAGCTTCAAAGAGGATAGAGGCTCTCTCCTCACAAGGAGCTGCACAGAGAAGACAAACACGCTGGGAGTAATTTCACCTTAAGAAACATCCTCTCCAGGGAGGTAGGAGAGTCTCTATCACTGAAGATTTTCAAGATATGTGATTGGACAGGGTGCTAGATAATCTCCTTTCCCATGAAAGCTTAGACCAGATAATCCTTTAAGGTCCTTTCTGGACTATTCTGTGATTGTAGGATAAGTTAGTAAATCACAATTATCAGGAGCTGGTAGCACTGAGATAATTTCCAAGGAGTCTAATATTTATATATCTGAATATAATTCAATATTTAAAGATTGTAAGCCTAAAAATAACTTCTTTGGTATGTTCCAGTTCTTCTGATTTGCACCAAGATAATTTGAGAGTGTTACTTGTCACCTCCCCAGCCACTTCACACTTACCCATTTGTAATGTTTTTAGGAGGTGCACTGGCAAAATGTTACTCTTCTGAGCTTTCAGGAGATGATCATATACCCGAACTCTCATGTTTTGTTCTCCTCTTGGCAATGGCAAACAATTTCATTCCAGCCACTAGCAACCCACTCACCTCTCTGCAGGGCACAATTGCAATTTTTGCTCATCCCTTCTGGAACATGGAAACAAGAAAACAACTTTAAAGGAAAAAAAATTGATGCAGAAAGAAACCAATCTGGTTTTTCTATATCCAAGTCCATTATATAAGAAGTGATTTCCAGTTCTTGGACTTTTGTGTTGAGGACTGACTGGATTGGGTTGCTTATTTTGTTGTCAGTGAATGCCTAAATGCTGAAGCAACAAAGTAAGCAAATGCTTCGAAGTTTAAAAAGATTGTGTGTGAGAGAAAAGAATTAATAGAGTAAGAGCACAGGTGAAAAGATAATTGCAGCTTCTCCTCTGAGGCCTCTGAGGGGATGAGGAAGATTTTTGCAAAGACAAACCATTTCTTGAAGGGATTTCCAGATACTTGGTTTTGCTTCTGGGACAGAAAGTGTCTCAGTTACCAGGATAGATCTCAGACACTGGGAACTTTTTGCTGGAACTTTTTTTAACCCGGAAAGGTGAACAGAACCAGACTATTACATCCATCTCCCATAATAAAGCCAAATGAGTTAGCACTTTTGAGAGGGAAAACATAGTGATACAAACTGATACTAGCTAGAAGAACGGTATGTCAGGAGAAACAATCGTGCATTTTTTCCTGACAGTCTGACAACCTCATACACTTTCTCAGATTGAAATGCTGTTTCCAAAACACCAAAGAATTGACCACAGCAATGACTTGTCAGAGGTGGTCAATACAGGATAAGGAGAAATACACTCTGACTTCTTGCATCATGGCAATAAGACTCTTAAATTTCCAGTGAGCAGTGAATCATTCAGCTTCTGGTTGAAATCAGCTCCAGTAAATGAAAGTTTTGTCTTTGGCAGTCTGTGAGAAACTTTGACCTGCTTAAAGTGACTACTTTCAATTTCAGAGTCAAAATGGTTAAGATCTAGTTTTTTAGAGTCACTAGGTTTGTTCTGCATCTCTTTATAGCAAAAACTATTTTTTGGAATATTGTTTTCTGCCTTTAGGAGGACCTAATGTAAGGATCCTTTCATGGAAAGAAGGTTCTGAACTCTGAATGGTTCACTGGGCAGGAGTGAACATCTATTTCATACAGCATGCTGTGTTACCCAAGCCCCTAACATGGCGGTCCATTGACTGTGTCGATCTTTGATGCACTATGTACCACATATTTTTGTGGTTCATGAACTGATTACTTGGCATGTACTGTAGAAATGCAAAGGGAGAAATTATTCCAGGAAAGTATCACCTGGAAACAGTAGTAAGATTTGAGCTGAAAACTAGAAGATAAAACAGAAATCTTTTTTTATTTTGGATCTTGAGTCAGAGGGAAATGCTGCTGACACCATCTGGCCTTCAACATTCAAATTCTATGAATAAAGCATTGTATTAAATTCCTACCTCATTAAATCAGCTGTTTAGCTCTCTTGTGTTCTGCTACTGCAGCTCTGATCTGCATTTACAGTGCTGTCTGTTATACCTTGTAAGGAAAACAAAATTCCTGAACTATGAGGTATAATGTAATGCAAAAGTCGGGCCAACTACATTCTTGTCTAGTTTACATTCTTTACTGAATACTTGTTGAACAGCACATTTTTTTAATGTAGTGGGGAGTTGCAAGGAGGAATCAGCTTTACCAAAGATTCAGAAAAACAGTCAAAATATCTCTGGAGCTTCACAGGAAGAATTTCCTTGTCAGCACCATTCAGGAGCCATTAACCTTAGGGTAAAAAAAAAAAAAAACAAAAAAAAAAAAACAAAAAAAAACCACCCAACAATTTAAAAAAAAAAAAATAAGCAAGTCTAAGAATAGGGCCATATCTCTGAAACAGAAAGTTGTTGTTGAAAAGCCTTGGATTGGCATCACTGGAGATTTTGACGGATGATTAAGACAAATACCATCTGGACAAGCAACAGCAAAATGCCCCCAATATGCTATTGTCTATCTGTCCTGGCCTTTAAACACCAGCTGCGACTGTCAAGATAGGATGGGTTCTGTCACAGGCCCACTTACTCCCCTTTAAAAGGACAAGATGCTTGGCAGTAACTACACTCTCCTGGAAAAAAAAAATTAAAAGGACTGTTCTCTCCTCAAACCTTTCCTTTAAATGTTTCTCCAGATTCCTGCAATGAACTTGGTTAACTAAGCAGCTGGTATATTGTGTGCCCTGCTTATTATACTGATCACTGACATTTCAGCCCTCATTGTGAAGTTCCTAGATTTGTATCTCATCTTACACTTTGAATTTAAATATAGCAGGGTATTTTTGTTCTCTTCTTGCACAGCAAAAGAGTGGGGTATCAGTGTGCAGAAAGAAACGAACAGGAGCACACGAATAACATCATTTTATTACAAACTAACAAAGCACCAAGTCCATTGCACTGTTCACTGTTCCACAATGGGAGAAGAGAGTAACAGTTCTGTTCTTTTCCTAAATATTTCTCTTTTTGTGTTTGCAAAATGTTGTCTAAAGGGTAAGGTACTTGGAGACAAAAGTTTGAGAGGGTGGCACACAAGTGTAGAAGCATAAAATTTCCAGTGGGTCGCTCTAAAACATTCATTATATTTCCTGTATTGCTGCAGAGAGAAAACTGGAGTCAGTGACTCAGCTGATCCTCCCCAGTAACTTGTCACTGCTCCCAAAATTTTGAGTCATTATATAGATGTGAAGGTTTCTGTGCACTCAGGAATGCCCTTTGGGCGACAGTGTCAAAATTAAAAGGACAGCAGGGGTTACTGTTTCCACTATTTTGTATTTCACTGCCTTTATAGTTATTGCAAAATCCGAATTTTCAGACTGATATTCATTCATGAAGCTCATCTAGACAATCTTCTTGTTCTGTAAAGCAGCAGATTTTATCATTAGTTATTTCCTAAAATATCTTCAACCTCCTTCTCAATCAAGCAATACAAATAGAATACAATGCAAAATACAAGCAGACTTCCTAGAAGTTTTTCAAGAGATGCTGCCTCTTTATTTGGTTATTAAAGAGCATTTTTGTTTGCTTGCAAAGAAAGGGAATACATTTTTCAGTCCCTTGACACCAGTCTGCAAGTGTATGCGTCTGATATGAATTCTTCCACAAGCCAGCAGGAAAAGTTTTTGTTGGTGCCCCTTGTGAGAAGATTGGCAGCATATCCATGTTTATGTCCCACTATGAGTCTGTTGAGCTGCTTATCTTTCTCAAGTGCTAGCACTCATCTTAGGGAAATCCTACGTCCTGCCACAAACCCACTGCTAACTTGGTTCAAGTCACTTGGGGCCAGATCTAATGTGGCAATGCAGAGCACCGTGGTCATGCTATGTGGTTGTGTTTAATCCAATATCCTCTCCCTCACTGCTGCTACTGGGAGAACAAGGTGCAAAATGCCATGTTTAAGTGGGATTTGCTTTTCTCTGCCCCTTTCTGCTGGTTGTGGAAATGACATGAGAAGACAAAAATAAAGGGGGAGAAAAGAGCAAGAACAAAAAAAATGAGTAAATAAATAAATAGATTTTGGAGATATAGAAATCCACCTTTCAGTAGAATTGAGGATGAAGAAATAAAACGGAACAGAAAGGAAAAATACAAGATCAAGTAGCAGAGAGGAAACGTTAAAGAATAATAATGTTTACATCATTCTTTATTGTGTATATCTACTAAAAATTAATCTGTTTGAATAAAGATGTCTCAAAACCTTATAGTACATATGTGTGCTTACTATGCAGCTATAATCTTGTGCCTCAACCTGGGCTTCAACCCAGGCATATTCTGAATGCATCATTTTATCCAAATTAAGTCACGAGATATCTCCCTGGCTAGCTATCATGAGAACTGTAAATATGAAGATTCTTTGTGTTTTCACCTGAAGAGAAAAAAAATGAAACCTAGATTACTTTTGCCTCCTACTTTTTGAACTGAGAGAGATCAACAGAATTGCTAACAGGGTTGATACCGTTTTGAGAGGTCAGTCAGTGGCTGACCATTCCGTAAACTCATCTTTAATAGTCCATTCACACAGCATCTGAGTATCTGAGCTTCCCCCCACCTTGTCACCTTGGCAATTCTGTAAGGGAATAGAAAAGGGGATAATGAGGTGTCCAAATATGGATCAGGTTTTATATTTAAAGTCAGTAATCACTGAACATAGGGATAGTCACCAAGTTTCACCTCTTACACAGGATAAATATGCAGTAAGGGTACAATTACTGACACCAAGATTCATGTTTTGTGAACCTCCAACTGAGGTTAAGAGACCATGAGCATAAAAGAAAAAAAAATGCGTGAAAAGATTTAAGGTGGTAATTTCAGATGGATTTCCTCATTGTGAAAAATCCTTGCTGTCATAGAACTGCATTGGATCTTGAACATTCCTTTCACTTAATTCATTTTTATTGTATTAATAAAATTATGACTTTCTAAAGTTAAATCAGATTTGATAACTCCTACACAGATAAGAACAAACTGAAAGTCAGCATGTTAAAAGTGTTATAATTTGCTTTCATATTGTGCCTGTTATCAAAGAATCTCAAAATATTTTTTAAATGGCTATTATTCAACTTTTCAGAGGAGAAAGCAAAAAAAGAAATACAATCACGAAGATTAGCATTTTTCATCTTGGATATAAATATTGGATACAAAAACCAGGACCCAGCATTCAGAATATCTGAATACCTACAACTGCTAGTAATTTTGAAAATAAGACCATAAGCAGTTTTCTAATCAACAAAAGTGTATTGAGTTTGTGTGGCAAGGTTGTGGCAGGTGGGAGGGGGCTACAGGGGTGGCTTCTGTGAGAAGCTACCAGAAGCTTCCCCTATTATCTGATGGAGTCAATACCAACAGGCTCCAAGACAGACACACAACTGTCCAAGGCCAAATCCGTCAGTAATGATAGTAATAATTCTGGGATAACAGATTTAAGAAGGGGAAAAGAATGACTGTATAAGAGTGATTGCAGCCAGAGAGAGAAATGAGAAGATGTGAGAGCAACATCTCTGTAGACACCAAGGCCAGTGAAGAAGGAGGGGCAGGAGGTGCTCCAGGTGCCTGAGCAGAGATTCCCCTGCTGCCATGGTAAAGACCATGGTGAGGCAGCTGTGCCCCTGCAGTCTATGGAAGGCTCCTTGCCAAAGCAGTTGGATGCCCAAAGAAGTCTGTGACCCCATGAGAATCTCACACTGGAGCATCTTTGCTGTCAGGAATTGTGACCCCTCTGAGGACCAGCACTGGGCAGTCTGCTCCTGAGGAACATGTGGAAGGAGTCTGTGCTGGAGCAGCTCATGAAGAACTGCAAGTCATGGGAAGCATTCATGCTGGAGAAGATCATGGAGCACTATCTCCCATGGGAGAGGGCCCACGTGGGAGCATGGAATAGCTTGAGTCCTCTGCTGGAGGGGGAAGCAATGGCATAGATATCACATGATGAACTGACCCCAGCTCCTATTCCCCATCCCATTGTGTTGCTGTGGGGGAAGGAGAGAGACAAAATGGGAAGTTAAGCCCTGGAGGAAAGGAGGGTTAGAGGGAAGGTGTTTTTATGATTTGATTTTTTATTACCCTACTCTGATTTGGCTGACAAAAAATTTAACTAATTTCCCAGCACTGAGTCTGCTTTGCCAGTGACAGGAACTGGTGAGTGATCTCTCCCTGTCCTTGGCCCACAAGCCTTGCATTACATTCTCTCTCCCCTGCCCAGCTGAGGAGAGAAATAACAGAAAAGCTTTGGTGAGAACTTGGCATCCAGCCACGCTCAACACCCCAGAAAAAAGAATTATTAAAACTAACTACTTTCTATTTAAGTAAGTTCTTATTAAAGATTTTAATTGCTTAGGACTACAGCTGGTTTAAAAATGGAAATTATTGTCATGAACTATTTTGATGTCTTGAGTTTGAGTTCATTCCTAACGACTCGAAACAAGTTGATTTTTATTTAATTTCTCTATATATTGAGCAATAGTTTGAAAGTAAATGGTTAATTTTGTTTTCCGTTTGGCTTTCAGACAAATCATAAGTATTATTAGGATTATTAGGTGGGTTATTTTTAAAATTATAAATAATTCAGAATAATCCCCTCCCTCATTACCTGCAGTTACATGCTGGCCAGAGATGAGTCAATCTACTTTCCCACAGTACCTTTTCAGGCATGATAAAGCACAAACCATTGGCAGCTTCCAGGCATATCTACAAAATGTCACTGACATCTAAAATTACATACCTAGCTGTGCTCAGAAATTCTACAGTGGTTACTGAGGTTTAGGCTCAAGCAAAGAATGTCACCCATTCTGCTCAGGTCACTCAGGAAAGACCAAAAGTTCTGCAAACATCTAACCAGAAAGGAATGTTTGGACAGGAAGGGTAAGGGATTGAGGAAGGAATTCACTGTGCTGAATTCACAAGATCCAGTGCTGGAGCAGTAGATCTACCTTCAGCCAGGGGAGGATGGGACTCCCTTTTGTCAGGCTGATACAGCATTCCAGCTGTATCACAGAATATCTGAGTTGGAAAGGACCCATAAGTATCATCAAGTCCAACTCTTTGCTTCTTGCAGGGCTCACTAAAACTAAACCATATGACTAAGAACATAATCCAGATGGTCACTGACCTCTTGTCAGGCTTCATGCTGTAGCCACTTCTCTGGGGAGCTGGTTCCACCCACCAACCATCCTCTTTGTGAAGAATTTTTTCTAATGTCCAATCTGAACTTCCCTTGACATAACTTCATTCTGTTGTCTCATGTCCTACTTCTCACCAGAAAGAAGAGATAAGCACCCCCATCTCTGCTGCTCACCTTTTGGAAGATATAAGCTGTGGTGAGGGCAGCCTTCAACCTTGTCTTCTCAAGAGGAACAAACCAAGTGAGCTCAGACACTCTTCACAAATCTTGCTTCTGAGGGCTGTGACCATCTTGGTTGCCCTCCTCTGTGCACACCCTAAACAGTTCTTCCTGTGTGGAGGCAGCCTAAACTACACACAGTATTAAAGGTGGGGCTGTGCTAGTGCAGTGTGACACTGATAGTTGAATTGGTTAAAGTGGAGACCAGTCACATGCAGCTTGGCTAAAATTCTGAGGTATTTATGATAAAATTATAGAATAGTTTGGATTGGAAAGGACCTTAAAGAGCATCAAGTTCCAACCCCTCTGTCATGAGCAGAGACACCTTCCACTAGCCAGACTGCTCAGAGCCCTGTCCAATCTGGCCTTGAACACCTCCAGGGATGAGACATCCACAACCTCCCTGGGCAACCTGTTGCATAGTGCCTCACCACCCTCAGAGTAAAAAATTTCATCCTAATATCAAATCTAAATCCATCCTCTTTCAGTGTGAAATTGTCCCCCCTTGCCCTGTCCCTACATGTCCTCGTAAACAGTCTATCTTTCCTGTAGACTTCCTTCAGGAAGATACTGGAAGGCTGCAATTAGGTCACCCCAAAGCCTTCTCTTTTCCAGGGTGGGCAGTCACAATTCTCTTAGCCTTTCCCCATAGGAGAGGTGCTCCATCCATCCAGTCAACTTTTTTTCTCTGGACTCTCAAAGTTGATGAATCTCGAGATGCAAGTTCAAATGAACCTTAGTCTTGATTTCCTTTCCTGGAAAAATTGTCTAAAATATGGAGATACAGAGTGCCATTGATGGAAACTCCCTTAAGAAAAGGCCACCCAGCTCTCTTTGGTGCTTTGCCACCATCAAAACAAAACAAAACAAAACAAACAAACACACAACAAAAAACCACCCACAACCCACCACAACTATGCAGGTCTGGGAGGCTCTTGTTTCTGTTCATTTCTCTTGAGGTTTAATCCCAGTAAGCAGCTCAGCCCCACACTGCTGCTTGCTTACTCCCCTCAGTGAAATGGGCAACAGAATTGGAAAGGTAAAAGTGAGAAAATGTGTTGAGGTAGACTCATCTTTAATAGGTAAAGTAAAATGTGTTGTGCATAAAAGCCAAGCAAAACAAGGAATACATTTGCCACTTTTCAAGGTCAGGCAAGTGTTCAATCATCTCTAGGAAGGCAGGAACATGTTCCCATGGAACAGTTACTTGGGAAGACAAATGCCTTAACTCTGAACCTTCTCCTTTTCCTCCTTTGCTCAGTTTTTATTGTTGAGCATGATGTCATATGGTATGGGATATCTCTTTGGTAACTAGGGGTCACTGGTCCTGGCTGGGTCCTCTCCCAGCCCCTCATGAACACCAGTCCACTCACTGAGAGAGCAGCGTGAGAAAATCTTGAGGCTGCACAAGCCCTGCTCTGCTGGAACTAAACTGAGGGGTTCTTATCACCACCGTTTTGGTCAGAAATCCAAAAAATATCACCATAAAAGTTTCTACAAAGAATTCTGTCCCAGTCAAAACCACTCCAGTTCCCTACACAAACAAGCAGAGGCATGCCTATTCCCCTCAAGTCACCTACCTCTCTATTTGCTTTCATGGGGATTTTTGGTTTATCTTTTAGGAAGCCCCATTTTACTTCCTCGGTCTCTGGATGCAGAAAAAATACCCTTTCAAACACATCTTCAGCCAAGTTAGTGCGATTATATTTCCACACAAAATCCCAGCTGAACCTTCCATATCTTTTAGCACTAGTTTATTCACCATCAATTTCTACTGCCATAATTCTTTATCCTAGTCTAACATGGCACAATATGTCTATTAAACTGTCAGTTCAGGGTGAGGCAGTTCAAGGAGGATGGAAATAGTCTTCAAACTGAGAGTGCAGCCAGAAATATAGATGGCAAAGATGTTAAAAAGTGGCCTTGTCATTAAAAGTGGCAGCAAGGTACTGAAGAGAATCCTATTTAGACTATGTCTTGTTAAAACTCATGCTGAGGGGAAAAATGGAAACACAATATCTGTCATCCACACAGTTGCAAAGGACCTTTGCAGTTTGCACATTTGGAGAAATTCAGTTTTCAAGAATATTACCTTGATTCATCCATAATTTTGCTGCGCCTGACCAAGAAAATTTGCATTTGTCTATGCTAGGGAAGGGAAGGGCAGGGAAGGGCAGGAAATGGGGAAAAGGGAAAAGGGAAAAAAAGGGAAAAGGGGAAAAAGGGAAAAGGTAAAAAAGGGAAAAGGGAAAAGGGAAAAGGGAAAAGCGAAAAGCGAAAAGGGAAAAGGGAAAAGGGAAAAGGGAAAAGGGAAAAGGGAAAAGGGAAAAGGGAAAAGGGAAAAGGGAAGGACGGTAAAGGGAAAAAGAAAGGGAAAAGGAAAGGAAAAAGAAAAGGAAAGGAGGAAGGGGGGAAGGGGGAAGGGAGGGAGGGGGAGGGAAAGGGGGAGGGGAGGGGGAAGGGTAAGAAAGGAAGAAGGAGAGGAAGAAGAGAGGAAGAAGGAGAGGAGAGGAAGAAGGAGAGGAAGGAGGGGAGGGGAGGGGAGGGGAGGGGAGGGGAGGGGAGGGGAGGGGAGGGGAGGGGAGGGGAGGGGAGGGGAGGGGAGGGGAGGGGAGGGGAGGGGAGGGGAGGGGAGGGGAGGGGAGGGAGGGAGGGGAGGGGAGGGGAGGGGAGGGGAGGGGAGGGGAGGGGAGAGGAGAGGAGAGGAGAGGAGAGGAGAGGAGAGGAGAGGAGAGGAGAGGAGAGGAGAGGAGAGGAGAGGAGAGGAGAGGAGAGGAGAGAGAGGAGAGGAGAGGAGAGGAGAGAGGAGAGGAGAGGAGAGGAGAGGAGAGGAGAGGAGAGGAGAGGAGAGGAGAGGAGAGGAGAGGAGAGGAGAGGGAGGAGAGGGAGGAGAGGAGAGGAGAGGAGAGAGAGGAGAGGAGAGGAGAGGAGAGGAGAGGAGAGGAGAGGAGAGGAGAGGAGAGGAGAGGAGAGGAGAGGAGAGGAGAGGAGAGGAGAGGAGAGGAGAGGAGAGGAGAGGAGAGGAGAGGAGAGGAGAGGAGAGGAGAGGAGAGGAGAGAGAGGAGAGGAGAGGAGAGGAGAGGAGAGGAGAGGAGAGGAGAGGAGAGGAGTGGGAGAGGAGAGGAGAGGAGAGGAGAGGAGAGGAGAGAAGGAAAGGAAAGGAAAGGAAAGGAAAGGAAAGAAAGGAAAGGAAAGGAAAGGAAAGGAAAGGAAAGGAAGGAAAGGAAAGGAAAGGAAAGGAAAGGAAAGGAAAAGGAAAGGAAAGGAAAGGAAAGGAAAGGAAAGGAAAGGAAAGGAAAGGAAAGGACAAGGAAAGGAAAGGAAGGAACGGAAGAACGGCCTGCCTCCTGCCCGTTCCCTTCCTCCCTTCCTGCTTCGCAGGCGATGGCCCTTCCCTTCCCTTCCCTGCCTCCTTCCCTTCCCTTCCCCTTCCCTTCCCTTCTTCCCTTCCTTCCCTTCCCTTCCCTTCCTCCTCCCTTCTCCTTCCCTTCCCTTCCCTTCCCTTCCATCTTCCCTTCCCTTCCCTTCCCTTCCCTTCCTTCTTCCCTCCTTCCCTTCCTCTTCCCGCATCCCCTCCCTTTTCCTTCCCCATCCCTCGGATTCGCTTCCCTCCCCTGAAACCCAGCCTCCTGAAGACCACCAAAGTAAAACAATCAAACCCCCCTATCCAGACTAAACACCGCACCGTCCTCCCCAGTAAGCACCACCGCTCCCCAATCCCCATCTGTACCTCAACAGTTATAGATAGTCCATACTGTACCAAAGGTCCATTCGTAGTTAAATGAACAGTTATCAGAAAAGTTTGTTTTTCCCTATTGTCTGACATTTCTACTATTCTTAAGTGAAATGTTTCAGCTCAGAAACAACTCCTAGTAGGCAATTTCTGACCAGGCAATGACCTCAGAACAGAGTGCTGTCATCATTGAAGACATGCAAACACTGAAGCTCTCTGGCACCAGTCTTTCAAAAGGAAACATGTCTTGTATATGGGACTGTGACAAAGATCATATATAAGTCAATGTGGCAACAAGTACTATAAAAGCTAATAACAGTTTGTTTTTTGCCCGAAACTTCTCAGTCATTCTCAGATGCCAGAAATTTCATCTTCTGCTTCAGTGTAAATTACGCATGATTCTTCTGGAATTCAAATACTTCAACTATGGTCAGAGCTAAGTCAATATCAAGCCATTTTAGTAAAAAATTCTAGTATATTTTTTAAAGCCAAGGGATGCCTCCTGTTTCAGTTTGAGCCTGGCAGAAAAAATAAGCAGGAGAACATGATGTTACAGTTCAACTTTCCCCTTACTGAGCCAAGACTGATAAAGACATTAAGGTGTCACTAGTGTTATCTGTCTGAAAAAATATTCAAAAGCAATGCTGACAGACGAATTTGCAAGTCTTGCTGCCCACATATTAAATAGTCTGTATAGCATAGGATAGTCTTGTCACAAAGATCTTTATTTGCTGCTCAGTCAGTTCAGCTTCTGCCTCCTCCAGCTGTTTGTCAGAAATTGAAACTGTGGCTATCAAATCCAGAAAGATGTCTCAAGGCAAACTGGTCAGGTTTATGATCAAAGGCTAAATGAAAAGGTTAGTAATCTATGCTGAGGACAGCTGGAAAGTTCACCCTAGAGACAAAACTCTGACCAGCTTGAATGCACAAGCTATCTTTTTGCTAATGGTGAAAATTAAAAGTGTAGGATAAAGAAATTTGTAAAGATGGAAAGAAATGTTTGTGTACAGGTTTCATTGCATTCACTTCTCCTTCTCATACATAATAATGGACTTTTGTTAGCCCTTGAGAAATAACAGCACCCATGTTTCTTGCCAGCTGAGATGAAGGGTAAAGGGCAGAATAAGGAATCTGTAACGAGTTTGCTAAGACACTACTGTACAAAGTTAGTGTCACTGATTTAAATCTCACTTTAATGTTTTACTAAAGCCTAAGAACTGCTGTGAACTGTCTACTCCCTATTTTGTGCAAACACCAGATAGTGCATGAAAAAATCCAATACTTAAAGGGCAACTTTTGCTGATTTTTTTTTTGTTTTCTTTTTTTGTTTGTTTGTTTTTTTGTTTTTTTTTTTGTTTGTTTGTTTGTTTTTTGTATAATGCTGGTCTGGTACTGCTCAATTCTCATCATTTCCTCACAGACTTTTTGTTTAACCACAGAGACCACCTTTTATTTTTGGGCTACTCTCTCACTGTAGTTGATGACTAACATTCATCCACCCTGAGAGCAGTGATGAGGAGACTACATTAGATTCTGTCCTGGCAGATTGACTTTATTACACTGTTTTGGGGTTTTTTTCCTTCCATTTCTTTATGTATTAGTGGAAATGCTGCAATGCCACAATGCCAGAGCTGTAGGCAAACATCATCTCAGATTCAGCTTTCAGACTCCTCAGAAGCTCTATAAATTTTACACTAATTAATATTTGTCAATTACTGATCATCAAATCTCTTAAAGCAGAAAGCTTGCTCTTAAAACTAATGCCAAAAAGCTGACTTAAAATAAAGTAGCAAAAATAAAAATTATTACCCTACTGGGATTTATTTTACTCAATGCAAGGGTTAAATCCCAGTTAACAATTATGTTCCTGTGCTTAAATAGTCATGATGTCACTTATGGGGAAAAAAAAAAAAGACTCTCTGAGAGCAAAACATTAATGAAAACTGCCTAATATAATTTTTAAAAGCATAAAAATTTAGTAATGGGAAGGGTTAAAAGAGTGCTAAAAGAAACTTGAATTTGCCTTTAGAATGAGACACTTGAGGGAACAGGGGAGAAAGACTAAAATTAACTATGACAGAAATAAAGGAACATGGAGGAAATACATGACTAAATGATAAAAAAGAAAATATTTGTGTGCCATTTCTAGCATTTAGTATACTAGAAAAACAAGAATGAACTTTAGTCAGCTTAGGAATTCCTTATTTACATCAGAGAGCAAGGGCAGCATTTCTATTCAGAGATGTGATATGAAAAAATGCTTGTCTCTTTTTATATGCTTTATCTTTCAGAATATTCACTTGATAGTTGCTCATTGTTGTTAAGTGATACTTATAGTATTTAAAATGATAATGAAATCAGCAAATTCCCAATCTACCACATAATGGCTTTACTCTGGAAAATTTTCTTTTCTGTTAAGATTTATCTATTTATGAAAAAAAAAAGTAGAGAAATTAATTTGGCTGATGCTTTTAATGTATGACTGCATCACTTTCATTAGTATTTCTAAAACAACTTCTGAAGAAAATTTTTTCAGTGAGTATTACATACTTGTCCTTCTGGGACAGTGCAGCTTTACTTTAATAATACATATGTTTCATTTGTACTTTTGGTCAATATTGTATAGGGCCCAGACGTAGGTGGCAAATGTGGCCAAAAAGTCTCCCTGTGGAAGTAGAGGGACAGGATTAATCAGGTAGAAGTCCCTCAAGGAGACATATCAGAAGAAATCCTTTCTGTCTATTGAGCATGTCCTGATAGATGTCCCAGCAACACTTTTCAGTCTGAAACAGACATGAGGAAAAGATCAAGGGTCTGTCAAATTGCTCATGAAGTATTGCACGAAGTCAGTTTTATGTTGGCTTTATAACGGACTCAGAAGGGTCCACGAAAACATGGTCCACATAAGATTCCATGGAGCTAAACTGCTGTATCTTTGAAAGAAATTTGGACCAAGAGAACAACTATTTATCAGATAAATGCCTGCTTGCTGTGATACTGGTGTTTCTTGTTCACTACTGCATAAAAACCAGATTTGCAATATTGTCAAGGAACAAAAAAAATTAGGTCAGGCAGTGTGACATATACTTCCCCAGAATGAAATATATTCACATTTACAGGTTTGGGTACTCTATCCATGTTCTACTACAAAATTTTACAGAGCTTTACATATCCAAACAAAGTATTTTAAGGTCAAGTAGCAAAGTAGCTATTCAGTACTTAATGGTTGTGCTTAGGTTAAGTTATGAGTGGCTAATGAGTTACGTTCACTGAATTTTTGGATAGTGGGACTTTCATTACGCTTCAAAAAACCTCTAACCTAATGTAATTGCTGTAGATTCTGAGGTGGAAAAAAACTTGCATAAACATTTTAACTAGTTTTCCAAAAATTGGCTTGTTTCCTTAGCTGCTGTCTTGCACAGCTTCATGTGTTACATATTTGTCTGGTGAAGAAGCTTCATTAAATTCCACATCCCATACTTCATCTACTGTATTACATGCGTTAACAGTTCTATAATGTTCTGTATATTTTTTCTGGCAGTGCTTTAAGTTGAGATTATGTTACACTTTAAAAATTTTGCCAGTCAGTGTGAGGCTTTATAAAACCCAATTGAGATTTAGTGTCCAAAGATCTCTCAAATGCAGGACAAATTATATGGACATCTTCCAAAAGTACCTATTTTAATATACTTTCTTAGTTCTCAGAGAGACATTTATACTGATTTGTGTTTTCAGAACTGTCTGGAATAGTATGTTGCATTTTTTTGAGGAGTGACACCTAGGCATTTCCCACTTCCTACAGATTTGTGAAATCCAGGGCCATAGAGTAGGGAGGAACTCATTTTGTCTATTATGTGGCAGAAAACGGAAAGGAAGAATAAGCAAACACTTGCTTGAAGTGCCACCAAATGGCATACATTTGCTGAGTTGTTGACACACTCTTTGATGGCTTATTGAAGGAGGTCTTCAACATAAAAAAAAAAACAAGTGATGACTCACCAGATCAAGAGGCCTGGTCCCATCCCTAGCACCATTTTTCCAAGTAAAACTCTAAGAAATTAGGAGGTCTGATACATTGCTCTGAATCGTTCCTTTTTCTTTGACACATTTTCACAATCTCCTCTCTAGTAAGGACATACCTGATGTCACCTGGCAAAATGCAGCCACTGTCAAACCACTGTTTGTAAATTTGGTCTTGTCCTGGACCATGATGCACAGGCTACCTCCTGCATGGTTACCTGTTCTTTGGCTGACCAGATATGTGTCCAGTTCCGTGGTCAGAGTACAGATATGTGTGCCTGTAGCTCCCTGCCTGTGTTATGACTGCACAACAGTGTAATATCTTGATTTTATCCTTAGATCAGATGGCGGCTAAGCCATAATGCCTCCACTGTGGTAGTATAAACTTCTCAAGGTAGGAAGATGCATATCGCTGATTAACGGATGCTTTGATTTGCTCAGAATTCATGACTGGAAATCTACATGTGGAGTGCAGCTTCTGGATCTGAACACAGAGATTTTTTTTTTTTAATATATATATGTAACTCAAATTCACAACTACATTTTCCCACAGTTTGAAATGCTAGCTCCTTTAAATCAGAGGGAGTATTTGTCTTTGATGGATATTTGAAATGAAATCTTGGTCCATAGTCCTTTTTATAAGCTTAAACACATGCCCAAGTATTTTGCTGAGTTAAAGCTATACATTATATATGCAAAAAATGTTTCAAACAACAGCTAAAATGGTTCTACTCCAGTAGATCAGTTTATATATACATACACATATATGTATATATAATATATAGTGTGTATATATATATATATATATATATATATATATATATATATATAAACACAGTTAAGTATTATTCATTTTAATCTTTAATGTTCAAATCTTTATGGAAAGCATAAAGAAATTAACAGCAGAGTTTCCTAACAGTATAAGGTTCCAAGTGTAAGAAGTCAGACATTAAACAACATTTGACATATGTTGTGGACCTATGCAGGCACATAATAATCCTGATTTCTTTTTTAAGAACCTTTATGGTTTATCTCAAGCTATTAAATGTTATGAAAATGAACCATATACATAAGCTAAATATCAAGGGACTTTTATATACAGCTTGAATGTAGCACATTCTAAAAGCAACACAGAGCAACATATTAAAAAGTTATTTGATTGCTAGTACATTAAGTTACTTCATACCTAAAATACAAATATGAGGAAACAAAGTGACTCAACATTTAAATGATCATTAAGGGGATACACACAGATGAGACAAGGGAAGAAGAAATACTTTGTTTTGTGCAGGTATTTAGTATCCAAAAAAACTGCAGCTCATTTGTTAAAGTATTTCTTGCTGGTATTTGTAAAGAGCAGCAAACCAGAAGTACCTGCACCTAGCCCTAGGAACTTTGCCCTACAACTTTTAAAATTGATTAAAATCTTCTGGCAAACTCACAATGTATTTAACCATTAACTCATTCAGACAGCAAATACCTGACCTCTCAGTTTGTTAACTAATTATCAGGTCAAATCAACTGCCAGAATTAAGAATATTTAATACTCAAGAATGCAAATCAGCATTGTCCACTCTAGTGATAATAATCTCCTTATGTAAAACCTTCCTCGATATTTCACCAGTAATGGTTGAACAGCCTCATTTATGCATCAACTCTTTTAGAAAATGTGCCCTAACATGTCCCAAGGTGCATATACAAAATGCAATAACTTGTACAGAAATAATGCCCTACAGTATAATAATATACATGCACAGGAAAAAATTTATGGTATGGAAAAATCGCTCAAACGCTGAAATGAATACTGATGCAGAAATTTTTTTCAGATAGGGCTTTATACAGTGAAGATCCACTCACCTAACATGACTAAGAATTCAGAATACACCCTGTAGGGAACATCTAAAGACAGTAGATCCTAAATCAGACAGATAAATTGAAAAAAAAGTTCTCTCCCAGTTCTGTTTTCCACACATGCTTGCCAGGAAGTTATGTGGCACACTAGGAGGGAATATTCCACAGGGCCGAAAGTTTTGCCTACACAGATATATGATATATGTCGAACAATCAGTGGAATAATTTTTCCACATGGAAATGTCTTACTGGCTGACAGGTTTTCATTTTCTGTATCATCCCTTAGCTTCACTTTTTCATCCCTTGATGGCTTAGAAATTTTGTATTGTTCTCTAAAAACAGACATTTTACTACAAAATATTTCCGTTTCTGGAAAAAAAAAAAAAAAAAAAAAAAAAAAAAACAAGATTATTGCAAGGAGAAAATTGAAAATGTAGCACTTCATTTTCCATCTACAGTAGCCTTTGAGGGTCAAACATCCTAGCATTACTGACCAAGCAGTCAAAACTGAAAACACCTTTTTCAGTTATAGTGGGGTTTTCTGCACTTTTCAGAGTAGAAGCAAAATGCACCAGACAGGTAATAACTACACCATCACTGCAAGACTACAAAGTTTCATTTCAGACATATAGTAATCATAAAATAATATAAATGAAATTAAAACCATACTCATTCCCAACTAGAAGCTTATCTAGGCTTTCCACCTGTAATACAAACATAATGCCATTTTACTGACCAGTAGTCTGAGTTATGGCCTTTGCCCTCTACTCTCAACACTGCAGATGTTACATCAGAACCTAGTCCTGCTTCTTGGCCTCTCTTTTGTCTTATTTTGTAAACTTTTCTAAGTGAATACTCCATACTTTGGAATGTCATGTCAAATTCTTATTTGAGTGGATAAATGCCAAAATCAGATTAAGATCCCTGTCACACAGGTGGCTTCAATTCTATTTCAATTTCAAAAGGTGGTTTCACGGAAGTTTTCTACTGATATTTAAGAAAAAAAAAATGCTGTTTTTTCTCTTAAACAGTTCTTTGTTGACTTTTTGTCCAGATTAAAAAAAAAAAAGAAAAAAAGAAAAGGAAGTGTAAATTAAAAAATATTAAACATAAGGAAGAAAAAAAGAAAAATTCTGAAAGGATTAGTAGATATATATCATAATTAATTATATATGCATACATGTGATTTATGTCATTTAGCATTTGTCTGTATTATATATAAAAACATTCCTTGAAAAAACTTTGAAATTACTGGGCGGTTTTGTAGGGTTTTTTTTTATTTTATAAATACAGACATGTTATTTCTGAGATGTGGAGATAGAGAATTGACTATTGATTATGTAGGATTTTAGGGGAATAAGGTGCAAGGTCTTTAAATTTATCCTAGTCCAGCTGCTAATCTACTTCAGCAGTATTTCATTCATCCTGCTTATGTCTAGACTGAAAATTCTATTTTCGATCCACAGGTAGTACAGCATTACATTATTCTAACATTAGAGACAGCAATTTAAGGAGACCTATCTTTCAACTGATGTTTCACTTGACACTTTGGTAGAATTAAGCTCCTAGGTTCTTTTAATTTTATGAAGCTATGGGATCCACCAGGACCAGCTGCCAGATTAGAAGCAACATGAATTGTCAGAGCTTTTAATGCAAGCAGTAAGCCAACAGAAGAAAACCTTCTGATTTCCAGAGTACAGAGTGCCTACAGGCAGTATAGAGTGTCAGCTAGTAGACTAGATTTCAAGCAGTCTCCAGATTGTGGTGGTACACCATTCTGAGAGAAGATTATCAACCCTGACCTTTCCAGAGTGGTAGTAATGTTCTGGGGATCCATCATAAATAAGGATAAAGTCAACAGTGTGAAGACTCCCCTTGAGAACTGATTAGGCTGCTAGCCTCAAGAAACCGAGCGATCACTTCATTGAACTGTCATGTCTGAGGTCTCAGCAGTATTTGAACAAACTGAACATCCTTGTTTTAGCAAAAAAACTTAAGAAGCTATTGTCTGCAGGCTCTCCAGCTACTTGACCACAGGAGAGGATTTTAGAAGGGTGCAAAACAACCCTATCCTTTTTATTGGTCTTGCGTTTGAAGAGCGTATAGAATAAAGGCTGTGGAGCATTAGCACTAAAATGAATGGGACTCCTAAATTCTAAACAACTCAGTGTTTCAAAATTTTGAAAAGTTGAAAGCTGTTGTCTATTTTTTGTTACATTAAGTGCACCAATGAATGCAATTATTTGAAAACAATAAAAAAATCACTGGGGGGAAAGCAAAAAGAGTAATTAAAGAAAATGCTGGTTTCTAAAGCAGAGCTTTACTTCCAATTTCATATTTTAAGCATTAAGTGAAAACAAATGAACTCAAAGAACCAGCAATTCCTCATGAGAAACCCTTTCCTGTCTCAATTGCTCAGTTCTTACCATATTTTCCTTTGTCCGGTCCTCATAATTATTTTCTCACCACAAAGAAGGTCTTAATCCTCAATGTAGAGGCAGAAATTCCCACAGGAAAAATTCATCCTTATATTAAAAATAGACTTTAATTTCCAAGAACTATTTCCTATATACTTTGAGAAATATACCATAAAAAAGATACCTCAAGAAGGGCAAAAACAAATGCTATTCCTCCCATTTTTGGTCACCTTTGAAAAGCAGCTTTTTCCATACAGGTGGCTTGAAGCCTTCAACATATTGTATCTGTTATCTTTGATATGCTTAGCATAGACTCCTGCAGAGACATTTTCTTAATTACAAGTCAGAGAAGCTCTTGGAATCCCAACTGTCTCTTTTACTTTATCTAATCTGATGGGCTCATTTGTCCTAAATACTTCACTTTGCAACCCTCAGAGTCATCCTCTAGCAGTATACTATAACATGTGTCACTCTTTCCCTACTAATATCCAATTAGGCAGTCATCCATCTTTTGCTATTGCCTTCTCCAATCAGAGAGTCATATGCAGAGATGGAAAAGAACTATTTTATCCATCTCCTGTCAATGTAGATTCATTCCCTAGAGTATATTTTCTAGCGTTATGTTTATTTAACTTAGATTATTACAGATTTTTCAAAATAAAATTCAAGCCAAATTATATGAACAGCTTGGATTACACCATTTGGGAGTTATATGATCAGTAACCAATGCCAAGAGAATCAATAGACAGGAAATGACATTTAAATGTGAGGAAAGAAATAAATGCGCCTTTTACTCTACAACCAATATAACTCATAGAACTAAATATTAGTTAAATAGATTCTAGTGGAACTCTAATGGTTCTTTAGTAAAATTGGATCTATCTATTCCTGGCAAGGAAGAAAGAGGTAAAACAGCGATGGTCATCAAAGGCCAGATGTTTTACATTATCTATAAATTTGCACCACTAAATATTTGACTCTTTTTTTAAAGCATCAGTGACATTGTGAAGTAGCTGACCTTTTCAACAAAGAAGCCCAGCCTTGTCCAGGGGAAGTACATACACTCACCCTTGACCTGCTCAGTGGGTGTGACCAAATCCAGAAGCCTGTGAAGTCAGTGGAGGCTTCAGTAATGCCAGTGAGTCCTGGCTACCATATTAGTTATTGTGATGTAGTCACTTGCCCACAGGGATTTGGGATGAGACCACCAAATTTACTTCATGTATGTCACTGAGCAGTTGTCAGATGACAATATTAGGTTATTCCTGGCTCACAGTGACAGCTCTTCATGCTTTCCTGATGCCTCTGGACCTGTGTTCCTGGGTTATTCCTGCTTTATCATCTCTCACCTTGTGTGCACAAAGCACGTATCACTGTATGCAAGCAATTAAAGAGGGAAAAGAAGTGATCTCTTACCAGGGGACACAAACAGCCTTGTCAATACTCTCTCTTTTGGTGTAAAGGAGGTCACAGAAGTGAGAATTGCTGTCCAGAGAAATGAAAAAAACTGTAGCAAGAAAAAAAAAAAAACCAACCAAAAAACCCAAAAAAACAGTTCAAGGGTGATGACACAGACAGGTATTCAGCTTTCTAAACACCCTAACACAAAGATGTGACTACATCAAAACATAGTCACTGGATGAAGTGTAAACATGACATAGGTGGATTTATAGGAATTCTGCCTCTAAATTAACATGCAAGTTGACGACATTTTCACTTAGCCTTGCCTGTAGAAATAAAAGCCCTAATTAAATAATAAAAATTGATATACTGGAATTTTAATTAAAAAATCATAGTCATGCCAACATTTTCTACTTGGCTTTTTTATAGAAGCAATGAAATAAATATGACATAAAGTCCTTAAAGAGAAACTTTGTTTTCTGCTTATGAAAATCATTAGCTTTACACAGTGTCTTCATTTATAAAAAGACCACATTGCAGTAAACTGATGAAGAAAACTTCTTACAAAAAGGAATAGGCTAAACCAACAACCTGTGTGTAAGAGTCACTCTCATAACCCTCAATCTCAGTGAGGACATCTACAGTAATAAATTAAAAAACTCGAATGTACACAAGAACCTGGATTCCATTGTCTAAACAGCTAACACTGCCACTGGTTTTGATGCAGGAAAATTATTCTCTGTGATTTCCCTCACATAATCTGGAAACACTGGAATAACTAGCCCAGATGGTGGGGGCACCATCCCAGTAAATGTTCAATGTCAGACTGAATAGGGTTTTGTAAAACCTGGTCTAGTTGGAGATGACTCTGTTCATGGCGAGGGGGCTAGACTAGAAGGCCTTTAAATGTCCCTTCTGACCCAAATTATTTTCTGTTTCTATAAGTCTATGATTCTTTATCAGTTTCCAGGCACAGATCAGACATAATTAAGGACTCAGAAGTGGTAGAGTTCTTTGGGGGACTAGAAGAGCAGGTTTTTGTGACTGTGGGCTGCTCTTTCCAAGGTGGCTTCTGATAACAGTGCCAGACATATTTATTTTGCTGTCCCAGACTTGGCATGTAGAGGCACAATCCACCCCAGAAACAGAGAAAGGAAGTGAAAGTTCATGCTCTTTTCTTTCCCTGTGTCTGCATAAAGAAATGATGTGGTTAGCAGACATGCTGGCATACTGATACCGGAATTGCAGTTTTCCCATGCACACTGACCTCATGGTGAGTGGCTGTGTGAAGAAAAGATGCACTGCACAGAGGATAGGCATCATACCCCTCTCTTTTGCTTGCTGCCACTGGGGACTGTTTTTGCTGTGAACTGAGAGATACTGTTGGGATTTTCAAGGGATTACAAAATTTGAGGGTGAATTGTTCTTGTTCTAGTCAATAATTTAGTCTTTCTACACCCTGTCTTCAGTGATAACTTCTCCCTCTCTATCAGATTTGAGGCTGCTAGTATGGTTTTGCATCTGGTGAAGAGATAGCACATTTAGCTGTCAGGAACTTGAACACCATGATAGCAGAGAAAAATGAGAATGTTAAGATGACAGATAATAAATAGAAAATGATGGGTGCTGAGAGCATTCACTGACCATCTGTATATGGCAGAATGGTCATTCTGGGCTCAGGAAATAAGTAATTTGAATTATGATACATAGCTGGGATGACTTACTGACTTCAGACAGGGAAGGCTATATTTTTAATATTGTATGTAAAACTTGCCACACTCCCATAGCAATGCCACACTAAAATCAGAACTACTTTGAAGCATAAGAACTGAGAAAGTTTTATCTTTGGGGTGCATAAAAGTAAGACATATCCTGGTTAATTTTTAAGCTGCACAAGCTATTTCTTCTGTCTTATGTAAAGACATTAACTGAGTCCTGCAAAACAGTACCCTTTTAATCCTCTTGTGAATAGGGAATTATTTAACATGCTGCCCATATTTTAATACCAGTACTTAGGACTCAGACTTCCCTCTTAGTATCTTCATCGTCAAGGAAGCCTCACAGAGATTAAGGTAGGTTGCCAAAAAGCAGGGATGGTGTCTCCAGTGGAAGGATTGAGGATGGGGGGAGTACAGCTGCAACGCCAGCAGTGAATATCAGCATCCTCTGAGCAACCCTTGCCCATGAAGCTGTAAAAGAGGCTCTAGAACTGCAATATGAAGGATGTAGAAACTCTAGAATCTGCAGTCTTGGAGTAGATAGAGCCTGCTTTCAAAAATCTGTAATTTCTTAGACTGAAGCAACTCAAAGCATCCACTGCAAGAAGTCTGGATTGCAGAATTTCAAGTGTCCCTGTTATTGCTGAAGGTTGTGATCACCTGTTAAATCAGAGGCAAATTAAAAAATTAGGAGTGAATGAGACACAGAAGGCATAATTATTAACTTTGAGCAGTTAACTACAAGGGTAGTTGCAAAACAACATCACAGTGCGAATTCACAGACAACATCCCTAAGTGTGTATTTACTGCCCTGTTTAGTGCAGTTATGGCTTTGATGTTAAGTGATTGATTAGATAGTGTATGACTCCTTGAAAAAAAAGTCCTTCTGGGAAGAATTAAGAAGTATTCTGTGAAGCAAAGCAGAGTATTAACTTTTGAAAAGTTAATATATAGGATGTTGCAAAATAAGCAACAATAATGCCTCAAAAGAAAACCATTTAAATTGTTGTGTTAAAATATCTCCTGCTGACTGACACATCTGTAAGTATTATACCTGTGGGTTCTTTCTTTTCTTTTTCTTCTGAGGCTGAATGGAAGAGTTTTCTTGTTATGCTACACCTGACCTGAAACTAAGCTGGAGATAGCGAATGACTTCTGCACTGTTATTCCTATTGCGTGCTGGCTTCTGGGAAAAAAATTCTTTGCGCTTTTTTTTTTTTTTTTCCCCCTGCATGATCCTTTTTGCCATCAGCTTTTTTTGGCACAGGAGCAACATGCTGTCTTGAAGCAATTTCTTATATTTCTTTTGGTCTCTTTCATTCACTCCCTCCTATGTATCAAGGGTCACAGGCTTATAACACTTCAGGGCATTTGACAGACACCTCCCTCTTTCTCCTTTTATTCTTCTTCTGACATAAAATTGGTCTTTCATTCATTGTGTAGAGGATGCCTCTTACAGATATCCCAAATGAGGCCAATGGTGAAAATAGGTTAAGAAAGATGCTTTCAGAGATTTATCAAATACAAGAAAATCACTGAGAAAATTTCTTTAATTTTCTGTCAAAATCTTCCCAGAAACAATGAACTGAAAGAAGTGTCATGGTACCTTTTCTGATAATAATTTAGAGTCAGAAGGGTGACTGCAGAGGTAATTCTCTTAAATTCAGATGTGGGAGTTGGTGGTGTGTCCCAAGCATTTAGTGTAAAGTAAATAGAATGATATAAGAAAGAATTTTGCAAAGGCTCTTCTGGTATAGACAGATCTTAGCTGATGCATCTTCCACGTAGAAGTTAAGGACTCAAAGAAAGCTGCCAACTGACATTGCTAAAGGCCTAGAAATGCTACTCTTTGAGCTGCTGATAGAGGGTCATGGAAAGATGTCCTATCCATCTACAGATAAATGGCAGTCTACACTTTCACATGGATGCAAATGCTCCAGTGCAGTCTTTTCCCACATTCCCAGCCAGACAACTATACTCCACTTGTATTTCTGATGTATTACCAGGATCAAGGAGTATTTGCCCAACCCCTACTATCTCTAATCTACGTTACTGTGGGGCATTAACACCAGGGCAGGTTTTTATTCCTGCCTCTTGGAGCAGCCTTCCACATAAAAGAGTCTTCAGGAATATACAGGCTTGCCTTAAACTGCTTGAACACATTTTCAAGGTTTTCAAGGTTATGCTGGGAAACAAAAGGATGCCTATGCCAAGAAAAATCGGAAACTCTGCATACGGGGATGGATGGCCAGGCCGGCCTCATTTTGTGAGATAATTCAAAGATTCACCCTCTGACCCAGAAGCAAAGTACCTCTCTGTCCATTTCAGAATTCAGAAACAGCATGCAAATAATTTTGTTTGGTTTGTATGGCTGAAAAGTTAAGGCATTTTGGATTGAATATTTACATTTTACATTTAATTTACAATTTCATCCTAAAACCCTGCAGTCCAAATAACTAATTACTGGATAACTTGCATGGATAATTTTAAATTGTCTATGTATTTTATTTGAATGCTTAGGCATGGTTTTCAGTAATATATTGGTTTATATTGCTGGAAATTCCAACTGTTTGCATGGCCAAAATCACGCATTTGGGAGCAATTGGGGGTTGCTAATAATATTATCTTCCCTTTTTTCTTTTTTTTTATTTTGATTGCCACACAAACTGTACTTGGAAATTGACAGTATCCAAAGGAGCTTTTACTTGGTCCCTACTGTCAAGCGCTGTGAAAGGGAAAAAGGGAAAATATAGTAATGAAAATAACAACTTTATTTGTAGAACCACCTTTAATCTGGTAGCTAAGGTGAGTTATTGCCTTATGCAGGCCAAATTCATCTGAATCTTGGAGACCATCTGGGATCTGCAGTATCTTTGATCCATGTCCAATGCTGTTCTGTGGTCTAGGTGCATTTCAGACCTTCCTTGCCTCTGGCCATGCAAGATGGCTATTGTCACAAGGTTCTCATGCACATTCTAGCACAGATGGCACACAATCGTCCACAACAGCAACAAATATGAGGCAGTCTCAGATATTTAATTGTTTTCCTTTGTAGTGTGCTGGTAGTGTCCTTCTCTGTATCCTTTCATTTTTCACATCCTGTGTTTTTTCTTCAGTGCTCCAAGCTACTTGTATTCCCAAAGATTAAAATGCACTTAACCTATGTCTATTTTCCCCAACTGAAGTCCAGTAAAAGCAGAGCTACATTCACACATGCAAAACCAAGTTTATAACTTCTACTTGCACCAAAGATACAGGTGAAGTCAGTGAGATGGAACAAGAGGAGCTCTTAAGTCATAATAATTCTGTTCTAAAGAAAAATTAAAAAGTCTAAAAATAATTTTCTATTATTAGTGAGGGAAAAATACTATTGATACTGGCACAGGATTTTTAACTCTTTATAAACTCAGTAGCTACATCTACTAGGACAGTCTGTAAAATATACATAAAATATTCCTCTCTGCCCAGGAGTAGCTGAACTGCTGAGGGAATTCACCTTTTCTTCAAGGAATATTTCCACTTTACATACCTTATCCCACCTATGTTCCTTCAGCTACTGCTGCTCCCACACGCTTATGATTTCCATGCTGAGATATCTATCAGCAAGCATTAGGGCAGCTTGCAGCTGTCAGGGAATCACTGAAACAGGAAGGATGTTTTGTTTACCCACAGACCCCCTCATGACTTTTAGCCATGAGGGTTAGCATTATGGGGTTTTGGAGAGCTGTTTTAGTCTGGCGATGGCTTTGATGAACAGATCTCAAATCTGGGAATGATAGCATATGAAATGGCAAAATTTAGTGGTAGGTGAGGTTGTAAGCAGTCAAGCAGCCAATGTTGACAGGAGTTGAATGCCCAGGTGTAAAAGAACAAACTACTTTCAGAAACCATTTTCCCAAAGTCTGAAAAATTAAACCAGTAAAAAGTAACTGGAGGAGAGAATAACTAGATGGAATGTCTCCCACTGTTTCAACAGGTGATATAGGACTGTTTAAATGGGTCACTTTCATTGTAACAGAAAAAAGATTTAATCAATGCTGATCTATGTTTTAAAAGACAAACATAAAAAGACATAAAAGCTAGGAATTAAGACAGATTGGTTTAAAAATCATTTAAAAAGGAATGGTTTGGGGAATGAGGAAAGATTTCTGGCTATTTGAGCTTTGCAACAGTATAAGCTGGGATTTACCTCTTAATTGCTGGCAATAGAATGGTAGATATCCTAATAAACACTTATACCTCATTTTGATTTTATAGCTATCAGAGTTTTATGTGTCTATTTGTGATATGTTAGTGACCAGGACTTTTTCAGGTCATATAACTTACCCTAAAGGCTTTTCTTCATAATAGGTCTGTAAAAGAAACCTTCTAGATTTTATGGTATTGCTGTAATTCAAATGTTAGATGGTTTAGTAAAGATGTTCTGTGAGAAAGAAATTAGTCAACAAGTTTATCTACACAGAACCATTATCTCTAGACTTACACCAGCATTTCTTTAAATCTCGTGAGGGAATTCATCTCATACTATTCGAGGTGTTTGCCCTACAGCACATGGAGTTACCTCCCTATAGCTTGCATGGTTATCTAGTCATTTCCCCCTGAGTGTCACAAAACTGTCACAAGTAAACATTTTACAGACACACAAACTTTGAGATCTCTGTTCTGCTGAATTTATCAGATGCTGCTTCATATATCTAGATGCTATATCTAGCATCTCTCTAACCTTCATGGGCTTACTCAAAACTGTAGAAAAAGAAGAAATGCTTTCATGGCTCTGTGACTTGCTACAAATACTCCAATTGCATCTAGTCCAGCTGACCCCAGATACCTCAGATAATGCTGCAATGTTCAGGACTGAAGTCACAATACCTGTAAACCATGAATTTTAATTCATTTCAGTATGCTTGAGTCAATCAGGAAATTCTGACAGAGAAACTGAAAAACTGATTAACAGAAAATATGAAAAGAACAGTGACAGTAGGAAGGGAAGTATAGATATAGGGATTGTTTTCCAGTTCCTTTTTTCAGTTATTTCTGTAGAAGTTGTAATCCGCTTTACCTTCTGCTCTTTGTATGGGCTGAATTATTTAGAATTACATCAGATTTTCCTTGTTTGCCTTTCAATCTCATATATCTTCCCTTTCTTGATTCAATCTATGATGATTCACTGTTTTCAAAAATAGCCCATACCTTAGATATCACCCCCTATTGGAGTGATGATTGAAAATAAACGTTCAATATTCTCATGAAGTATGAAGCAAAGGGGAATCAGAGCCTGGACAGCTGGGGGCTGCAGGGGCAGAGTGGGGAGGGGTGGGGTGCAGGGAGGTGGCAAAGGCTGCACAAAAAAAGGAAGCATGAAAGGAACATAGAGAAATTCAAAATGAAGAGAAGGTTTTGCAGGACAAATCAAACTGTATTATCCCTCACCCATTTATCAACAACATAACTAATAAAATGTGGGGGATCTTCTTTTAGCAGATGGCCAGTGTGATATGCACAAAAAATATGAAAGCATATGATTGCTACATAGAAAGTCCAATACCTTCTTTCTGTGTTTTACTGTGCTGCTCTTTGAAGGGATAATGTCCTTCTCCCTTCTCTTACCTCCTCTGTGGCCTTGCAAGCAGATATTGCTCTGCAGCAATTGTGTCTCCACTGACATTGATGCAGCTGGTTGGTAAGTCGGAAGATCTGTATGGATCTTATTGCTGGGGTGAAGCTTACGTGCTTTATCTACTGTAGCAGAATAAAGGAAAAGGACACAGTTGTGCAAGAGACATGAATGGTATGGGACTCTGAACATAGGGAGTCATCTCCCGTCTTTTGCCTGGAACATGCAAAAGGCTTTTCCAGTCGTTTTTTTAATGCAGCAAAAAACTCATTATCTCAATCTTTGGCATGAAAATTAAATCATCAGCTTCTTTTTTTTTTTCCTTTTATCCAACTTATTTTGGGGTACTCTGGGTCAGTAAGGATGGGTTTCTACTTTTGAGATAGCTGTCTTAGTTCTCCTTAGGAGGAAGAAACAGACCTTCTAGCATGGATTTCTTCTTACCATAAATGAGATACCTAAACTAAGTTATGCCATTCATACTCAAAACCACCTACTTTCTATATTACTATTAAGGTAATCTAAGGTGACTAGCCTGACTGTAGACAACTGTACAATATTCATCTGTGCTTGGTCACATTAATCCCACTCCCCCCATATTTATCTGTGGCTATGGTGAACCAACTAGAAAACAGACCTCGACACTTGACAGCAATTTGTTCCCAAACAGAAATTTACAAAATAGGAGTAAATGATCTCTCCTGAGTATTTCAAATTTCTGATTATATCTTCAAGGCTTTATTTAAAAAAAGGTTGCACGAAGTCATAGGGTTTTGTTTTTTTTTTCAGTCAGTGTTGTGTCTCAAGAGCTCTAGACACTGTTCTGCTTTCACAGAAATGCAGAATCACAGGACTGCAGCATAATTTAGGTCTCTAGTCAAACTTTCTGCTCAAAACAACGTCAACTATAAGGTTAGACCATGCTTCTGAGTCAAGAATCACAAAGACCAAGAATATTTAATTAAATTACTAAATCCTTCTTTACGCTTCATGGAAAATAATCTGTTATTTTAAAAACAGACTGTCTTAAGATATTTACACATCTGGAATTCATGATCTTAATTTTATGAATCTTGGGAAATGTACGACCAAGTTTTTCTTCTACGATCTTGAAAAATATTCTTTTTTCCTTTTCAGTTCTTTTTGGAGTCCCAGGGTTCTATTACCTGAGATTATTACACTGCCATTACAGTGTAATACTGAGGTAAGAGCACTGAAAATGTTACTTCATCAAGCATATCACTACAGTTATGTCTGGTCAGGTAGAGACATTTCAAGAAAATGATTTTTAATTGATCAAGTTTTCCCTTGTGTGTTTTTATGTATCTTGTACTTGCTTCATACTCAGGTATGTTTATTCTTTCACAGAATCTCTGTTGATGCAGCCAGCATTATTAACCACACATATAAAAATATGATGGAAAAATACTAAGCAACTTCTCCATAGACAAGGACAGTAAAAATACCCTGAGCATATCTTCAGCATATTTCCATTCTTCCTCAACTGAAATTTCAGTCCTTCCTCTATGTCCATAGTTTGGACATCTTGGAAAGACATAAACAGGAGACAACACTGACATGTGGAGGACCCCTCTGGGGGAACCCTATATAACCTCTCTAGGGCCAGAGAGCTCCCAAGTGTTGCAGGAAATTGGATGGTGCTGTGACACTGGTCACTAAATGCTGTAAAGGGCTAATACACCATGGCTGACTTCAAGTTCCTGAGTCACAAACCACAGTATGGCAGAGATAACCATGGGGCAAATATCACTGCATGCTTCCCCTTGTTGAAGTGTTCCCCTGTAAGTTGCCAGAAGATGGGAGCTGAGCCCAGCTGGTCTTTGATCTGATATTGCTTTTGTGCCTCTACCTCCATGCTCATCCTTCAGATACACCTTAATGTCCTTCCTTCTACACTGTCTTATATTGGAAGACTGGCTTCAACATTGCATGGCTGCTCTAACTAATCAAAATGAGGGACAACATGTGGCAAAAAATTCCCTCTGGGAATTCAGTTGGAGTTTAATATCAGTATAATACTCTGTCATAAAACAAAAGACTCCTTAGCTTATATATTACAATCATGCTCTTCACAACTCACCCTCAGAGAGGGATTACAGTTTGATTGCTATGAGATTGTTATGCATATTGACACTGTTTTTAAGAAAAAACTTTTGTCTTCTGCTTCATCTAATAAAGACAAGAGATTCTGCAACTCTTCATATCAAAAGATACAGCCTGACATTTCTTATGAGTCATGAGTCAACAAATTATGTAGCTTGCTTTCTCTTTAGCATGTAATTTGATCTCCAAGCATGAGCAACAGTTTTTGTATTTCAATCGGTAAACAATTCCTCCTTTAAAACATTCCAACTAATGTTTATTTGTACAATCTGTCCTTCAACAGAGCCCTAGTTTGATGAAGTAAAAGATGTAACTCTAATAGGAAAGTGTCTAAAACCTGACAAAACACTACATTTGATCATGTGTGATGAGTGCACTAGGGAAGTACATAGTTTGAAAAGCTGATACTGCATTTCATTGAAATCACTGTCTTAAACATTTTTTCTTTCTGAACTAACCGTTGCTCTCATTGCAATATAAAATTTCTTTTTTAAATTACAGGGATCAGATTTCCAACAAAAAATGAGTAGTGCTTAGTCTGAATGAAAGAAAAATGAAATCTTTTTCTTCAGTCCCAAGATAAAAAAGAAGCGGGTACTTCTTTCCCTTGGGAAGAGTGCAATGAGATGCTTTATTTCATTAGAGATGTCAAACATGGAATCAATACCAGTGCTGAGACCTTGACTGGTGGCCAGGGTGGGCGGGCACTGCTAAAGTAAGAAAAACAAAATACTCTTTCTTGATTAGAACAATTTTGTTGCAATGAAGCAAACTAAAAAAAAAAAAAAATAAAAAAATAAATAAATGAAAGAAAATAAAATCAAAATAAAACCCCAAAACCTGGAAGATCAAAATGTAATGGAAACTTGACTGTGGTTTTTACAACCTCAAAGGCAACAACTAGAATGACAGACAGTTTTGCACATCCACTTTTCAGACAACAAAAATCAAGAGGTTCTTAGTTTTCCAGTGGACAGAACCACTTATTGTACAACACTCAAGATTATCATTGTAACACAGGTTTTTAAATTTATGTGGTAAGTTGTTTTTTTTTTTAATTCACAGAGCTGCACATCACTTTGCAGAATTCATCCAAGCCAACGAAATATGCTATTGCGGTGCATTGTAGACCCTGCAGCAAACAGCACCCCAGGATTGCACTGGTCGGGAAGGTATCTCAAAGCAAACTATTTCAAAGCACTGTGTTCTCCTGCAGATCTAAGTCCATGAGTATAAATCATTGTAAATCCCTGGGGTTTTATAAAGGTTAAAAAAAGAGAAGTGCTCCCATCTCCATCTTCCACACCATGAAAACCTTTTGCCAACAGTGCTATTTTTTCCTCCTAGTTCATGGTCATTTCCTTTTATTGAATAAAAGTTCTTGTGCAAACATGACAGGAATGCTTATTTTAGCAGCTTTGATTTGGGGGGTTTTTAATTCTATCTCTGCGCTTATGACTTTATGTATTATTATGGCAGCTATTCCCTGTGACAGAACAGTGGTAGATTTAGTACATCTGTATCTTGTTCTGGATGTCCACAGTACAGTACATTACCAATGCCCTTATATATCATAGCTGCTTTAATGCCACAGCCTTCCAGACAAATCACCAGTACAACCATAGACCTTATGGATACAGCTCTGCCATTTTGACAAGTCCCTAAATCACCAGCTAGATTCTGATACACAGTGACAAATAATCCATCCCCCAAAAAGTCCCTTTATACTCAATTCAACAACTTGTGAAAAAAAATCAATACCCAGACTACAGATTTATTGGTCAGCTACCTAGGTGGGGTTTTTTTCATTTTCTGGACCATCTTTATGTCTCTTCTTATGTCTAATACTGATCTCTTTCGCTTTTAATGTGATCTTTCTCCCATGGTCATGACACCTCAAAATAACGATGCTTTCCAACTGATCACTGAGGATAGGTTTTCAGGGCTTTCCTTAGGTCAAGCTGCTCTTTGAGATCAGTATGGACCCTGCCACGAGAACTGGGAGGAAATGTCTTCTCTTAGCTGAGAAAGACAAACACAGGTTTTCACAGCCTGTAGCAAGATGGGTGCTAATCTGCCTCAGACCTTTAAAAATTCTTTTAAAACAGAAATAATAATTATGTAGAGAAAATTTACAACAGACAGAGACTAATCAAGTGGAAATAAATGTAGGTCAATACATAGTAACTCCATAAATAAGTGATCGAGGAAAAAGAGATACTCTGGCTTTCTTCTCTAAATTGCTGTTTCAAATCCGGATTCAGTGTCTAAAATGTTAATTTAAGCCTATGACATCTATTCTGTGGTCAATACAAAGTGAATCCCTGGTCTCCAGCCAGTTTCTAATGGACAGGTGGCAACAACCCAAGAAAAGATGGCAACCACAATTGGCACCCCAGTGCAGAGACATAGCAGTGGGACAAAGACTGAACTGGCCAAAAGGCAAAGGGATCTCCTCACCCCCTCCAGACTAAACTTTGTTTTAGTTCAGCTAAAGCAGGCCTGAAACAAATGGGCAAAGCACTGAGGGAGAATATTTTATTATGATTGCACTGCCATCTTTTTCCTTTGTGAATAAAATAGGAGACTTACTTTTCCAAGGCTGTCAATCTCATACCTTTCACAATTTCAGAAATAGGGAGACATGTTGCTCTGTCCCCCCTTACCAGGCCTCCCTGCTGTGACAGTGAATGTCGCCAGTGTCATGCTTGAGCTCTAGATCAAAACCAGGTGGCAGAGAAAACTGTATTTAAACTTTGATCCTCAGTTCCACTCTGTTGCACAGCTTTTGCTTGGAAAAAAAAGAGAAAAAAAAGGTTTGGTTTTGCTAGCAACAAATTATTTCACTTGCCAAAGAACTCATTAAATAGGTGTTCTATCTCAATCTCAGATATATCTGTAGTGTGACCCTCCTCCCACAGCACCAATTGTAAAAGGCGTTTGAGAATCCATTTTTATGCCAGATTCCAATATTGCATTTTCTGTCCTCTTCCCTTTTAGAGCAATGACTGAAAAAAAATCATAACAAGGAAAAGAAATTGATAAATCTGTCTAGCTAGTATAAGGAAACAAAATGACTGCTGTGCAGTGTCACAGCTGGTAATGCCTCAGATACAACTGAAACAGCATTGAAAAATAGCCAAACAGAAATCTTTCATGTCTGACTTCATAGGTCACCCACCCCATGCTATGTGTTCTTTCTGTAAATCTCTCAGCTAAGTACTTCCAGCTAAAGTAGTTCAAATGCACAGAATGAGAAAAATCAACAAAGAACAAGACACAATGAGCAGTCTAGAAATACCACTTAGCTAGCGCATTGTATATGGGCAGCAATGGATTACTAGCAGCATGGCAAGCAACTCATTCCAATTTGAGAGTTTTTCTTATGACCAGAGCACATTTCAGATTTATCATTCTAGTTTTAAATGTGTACATACATGGCCAGAGCATAGCTGGTGTTCGTATGACTTAAAAAACCTCCAGACTCTGCACTTCCAGCAAAATGTGATTTTAAAGTAGCTTAACAGCTGCTAGAGGCCATGAACAAGCACAAAACATTGGAAGAGATATTCAGTGAAAGGAACCATTTCAGGTATTCTAAAACGTGTAGAATATATACGTATATTCTGTGCACAGAGGCATAGAAACTGGAAAGGCTGCCTATCTTCCTCCACTAAAATAACAACTTCTCAAATGGTAACAATTTTGAATATCATATTTCAAATAAATAAATAAATAAATAAATATGTTAAAAGTGTCTATCACACCTAGAACTATCCCTAGTGAAATGGAGTAAGGAAGAACATTTTCCTACATTCCGATGTGTGTTTGCATTCTTGTATACTGTCAAAAAAAGAGCAAAAGTTACACAGCAGGAATAACAAACCCTACAAAAGCTTTCCAATAGTTGAGAGTTTAAATGTTTTCTGCATTAACTAAGGACTCCTTTTTTGAAAGAGCATGTGACAACACAAAATAATTTCAAGTTGGCCAAGAGATTCAGAAAAAAACCCACAGATTCAGATTAATTTTTACTGTCTAACCAGTTACATTCTTGATAGATTTCTAATACTTTCTTTTTATGTGATTGCTGTCATCTTTATGGTTTAAGAAAGCACAGTATTGCCAGCCTACAATTTTACAGCAAGAATCAAGAAAGGATGATGATGATGTAAGAAGTCCTCAGGCTGGTTTCTTGTTTACCCTGTAAATCTAAACAACTCCTGGACTTCAGGGAACTTACTTACCTATGACAATAGTGCAAAAACTATGAGAATTTAGGCCACCAATTCTATTTGTTACAGTCGAGATGCTGACCCAAGCACATGGGATTTAAACCACAGTGTCCCTCTAATAAAGCAATGAAGAGCTCAGAAACATTCCCTCAGGTTGGTGAGGTTTTGTTTGTTTGTTTGTTTTTTAAATAAACTTACTTGCAGTGCATCTGGTCATGTCTTTCTCAGATTAACTTTGCTCAAAAAGCTTGGTCGATGCTGCTTTACTGTGCACTGGTTTACTCTGGTTGTTTTTCCATGTTCAATTATATGCTGTTCTGCCTCTGGCTCATTTATACAGGACAAATACAACAAGCTTAGGTAAAAATGATTCTTAAAATTTTTTTCTTGGGAGCATAGATAGAAATCATTCATTCTCTGCTTTCCTTCTCACAGGTTTTATTTTTTATTCTTTAGCCAGGTTTTCAAAGGAATAATGCTTGCTTAATCACAGCTATCTGTCTGCTGACCCCCTCCAAAAAACTTTATTTATAAGATCTAAGAGAGAGGTTGCAATCTCTAAGATAAGTTATTAAGAGAATTGTGAGGAAAAGTCAAAAATGGGGTGGATGAAACTCCAGAATTACTGCCTCCACTTGAAGAGAAGCAGGAAGACCCACATAGCAGCAGGGAGTGAGCTGGCCTGGGAGCACCAGGTTACCCACCACAAATACTGGTTGCTCAGGGGAGTACCAGAGGTAAAAGAAGAATAACTGTGAAGTTGGCAGACTGTGTTTAAAGAATAAGGGCATGAATTCATAGGAAACTGGGTTTCATTAGTTGCTCTTTTCCTCTTCAGGATCTACACATTTTACAGTTTCAAATCTTTGTAAACATATGTTTCCCAGAACCATACGCTTCTGTCACACTTGAGAAATCAAAGCTCTGTTCTCCCAGCTTTTATGAGCAATCTTCTCTTTACAGCACCAGCACTCCAACTCCACTCCTGTACAATTTCTGTAAATAACCTAATCATAAAATAACTTTTCTGTATTAAAAAGTGAGTATTTCAGTGGTTTTTTGTTCATGCTGTTGGCCTATCTTACAAACACAGCTCAGGTAATCCTGCTTTTCAGTTTCCACATCAACATTGATTTGAAACTGAGAACACTATTTTTCAAAAGCAAAGATCAGATATTCTCAAAATATTCTCAGCTGTATTTGTGAGTCCCTATCTCCAAAGATCTGAGTGAAGTATTTGTATTACAAAGAAAAAGATATCAGGCCTTCTTTTTTATTGAGACATCTCTAGAATTCATTTTTATTTTAAGTATTCATGATATACTGGAAGACACAACACTGGTGGTGTGCCACAGCTCCAGGTATGAGTCTTTGCTTCCTCTCACAGATATTGCTTGCTTTTAGAAATTTTCAAGTAATTTTCCAGTCCTTCTCTGTCTTGGAGCCTTGAATAGTCAAACTCAGGAAGGCAATTGATTATCTTAGGTGAGTCTATTGATTTGTGGTGAAACCATCCCCCAAAGACCTCTTTCTTCTCTTGGTAACTTCATTCCTGTGGATGCTGTCCCTATATTTGATTTATAAAACTTTCTAGATGAAGGATGAAAAGTCACATATCTCAGCCACTCTAAGTTAATATAAATATAGATTACAAAACTCTCAAGCAATAACCATAAATTGTTACCAAACATTTCAATTTTATTAAACCAGATCAGAAATTGTATGATGTGCCATTTGGCAAGGTTGAAAATCTTTACCGTAACTCAAGTGCAGTTGTCAACTGTGCAATTTCTGATACATGAAGCAGTTTCACATTATGAGAATAAATCCATTTTATCCACTCCTCTCTCTGAAATCGCACACACAAGCAAAACAATTTTTATGGCTCAATTTAGTTATGTTCTTTACCAGTCTATACTACTAAAAATCCAGGAATGGGTTTAGAAGGGACAATATATTTTTGTTGCGCAGAAATGTGAGAATTTTTCTACTTATTAAGGGCTGGAACTTTGCATTTCAGAATATAGAAGATGTAGGAATTAGTATTATCCTTATGGTTGACCATTTGTGAGTCTTCTGTTGTATTTATATCTAAGTATATCATATCAGCAGTATATTGCTCTTGTTTTGAGTTAGAGCTACACACAAGAACATCTGTCATATTAACAATGTCGTTACAAAGATTTTAAAGATTATAAAGATCCAGATCAAAACAATAATTTTGAAGATAGCTAAAGAGAGAATATGAAGAAGCATTACAATAATTACAAAGATTAGTATGTTTCATGATTTTCCTCTTTGCTTTTGGGCAAAGATTCAGAAAGCTGATACTGGTGTCATGATACTCCTGACAGCACAACGTAACTGTGGCAAGCAGGCAGTGCCAGTTTTGAGACTGAACTTTTTCAATAAAACTTTGGTGGAAGACCTGCCCATTCTCTACAGAGCAGCTAATAGCTCACTAGTTTGGAACTCAGGCTGGGACTGGGAAGATTCTGTTCTCCATGTCCACACGTGTCTCTACATCACCTACAACAGGATTACCCTGAGTAGCAAAGGTACCTATTACGAGGATTCCCAATAAGCTCTCTTTGAAAGAACACATGATCTAACAATCCACATGCTATGAATCTGGCTTGGACTACATTCAGTGGGGCTGATTTTGTGTGACTCCCTGAATGTATGACTCACCAGCCCAGAGAAGTCTGCATGATCACTTTAAAGTAATGATTGTAACACCATTTACTACCATATCTGTTATATATGTATATATATATGTAAACTAGTGCTTTTGACAAATTAGTAAATCTGACACATGCTTAAAGAAAAAGTACCAAATCAATCTTTACATTGCCTCATTTTTGAACATATTTATATTATAGGAATTGCTCCTTATTTGACTTTCCATTATATGTTTTAGAAATTTTGTCATTAGTAAGCTCACTAATACATTAGTGGAAGCTTATTGTTAAATGTGTTTCATCTTTTCATATTAATTCAGTATTGTATCATTTGTATTCTCTTTGGTGTACACTTCTTTTGATCTGCATCTTATCACATTAATGATTTTATTACAAACAATATTGTATTCTGAGACTTCAATATTCTGCTGGCATATTTAAATGCTAATAATTCAAAGTTGATCAAAACACATGCATATGACAAAAAGAAGGTCAATAAAGGAGCAGTCATAGTACAGGGTTGGCAAAGCTATTAGAAAAATATAAAACTCATTAATGACCATCATATCAGATACTTCTAGAAATGAATAATGACATGAGAGTCTAGAAGTAGATAGTTAATAAACCATTAGTGCATAATTTGTGACTAAAGATATTTCCAACCACAAATTGTGAAATAGCAGAGGAAACTGACACTTTTTTGCCCTCATATTCCTTATGTTCATTGATCTATGCTCCCTACACCGTCTCTGTTCTTTTTATTATTCACAGTTTGCCTGTATTCGTTTTTCTCTCTGAGAATATGTTGTCCATAGTTTTAGGGCTGGTCCTCATTTTCACACATTTCCCCTCTTCCACATCTTTTCATTTCACACAGACTCAGTTCTGGGTATTTATGGTAAATGTAAAAAATCCAGGAAGATGAGGTGAGTCTGAAGGTAGGCAAAAAGAACTTTCTTTCATCCTTACTGTCGGCAGTTGTGGCATAATTATTTTTAGAAATGAGATTATACTGATCACTTTATAATATCTCCATGATAATCTACCTTTTATTTCTTCTGTAGTATTAGATAACTGCAAGCCAAAGAGATCATGTTTCAGCTTGGACTGTTAAGGTGTGGGGAGCTGAAGATTCTGAAAGTCTGTTTTATCCTGATACTGAGCTTTTAAACTCTCATTTATTTCTTTAAATGCAGTCTCTATGCAGATATTCAGGTACAGGTTTTGTAGAGAAGTCAACAATACAGCATTAACCATTGTTCAAATTACACTGCACACAAACATGCTGTGGGGCTTTGGTAAGTAAGTAATTGAAGAAACAGAAATTATATCATTTCTTGAGAGAGTCAAAAGAAAGCTACAATATTTCCAGGGTCCAAACACAAATAAATGTTTCTGCTGGAAAATTAACTGGGTATTTTAGCTGTTAGAGTCCCATCTGCCCTGTTCAAAATTGTCTTCTTAAAGAGATTAGGCAGCATTTAGAGGTAAATCAAAAAGAGGGTGATCATTTCAACCTTAAAGCTGCTCTTGCTAATGTCACAGAACAGTATTTTAAGAAGTTAGTGCTACTCTTACTAATGTTTGCTCCTAGCTGGTGTTATACTGTCCCATACATAACCTTTACCAGTTTTTGCTGGGTCTCATCTTAAATGCGTCACTAAGTTTTTGGGGTTTGCTCTAAGGTAAGAACATTTGCCATCAGGCCTCTGGACCTGCAAGCTATTTTGTGCAGCTTGACCTTTCCATCTGCATGAAGGCTTTCTGAGTCCATCAGCAACTGTCTCTGGTGTCAGAGCCTGCCTTCATACAGCCCCTTACAAGATCAGAACCATTGTCACACATGAGATAAGTAAAAAAAGGTGAAAAAAATTTTAAAAATCCACAGATGTAAAATCACCACTAGTTAAATGGGTCCTCAGAAGCTGAGGCACTGTCTGCTCTGGCATGTACTTTCCTAGAGCTCAAACTGAAGTTTCAAACCTGGAACTTGACACTGGTTGCTAATGGTCACAAGAGTATATCTTTTGCAAACTGAGAAATGGCCTTTGCTCCGAAAAACAAGATTTTTCTGGAATGATTCCTAAACATGTTCAAAGCGCTGCAGAATGTTCCACACTTTGTGTTGCTCATTCCATGATACAGGTGAAAACTTCATTGTTCTTCTTGAGCCTGTTCCTGAACCATTGCCCTCAGTCCAACATAATATTATAAATAGTTAGAGCTAATTTGCAGGTAGAAACTAATCTTCCACTTTGCAGCCACTATCACTATACAAGTCAAGAGAATCTAAATAAAAGTTAACTGGAAAACGATATTCTGAAGTTCCAGAATTTCACCCTTGTCACCCATCTACATCCATCCAAAGGCATCCATCAGATACAAGGTTCTTGACATCATGTCAGGTTCATTCATCATAAACCTCCATCTGTCTTTTGTCTGTCATTTGGTTTCAGAAGGTCAATTTAACATCTGCCACCCTAAGACATTATGTAATCATTGTACTTTCCAACTAGTATATTTGTTATTTGTTTGGTGGCAGCCCAGATATTTTGGAGAAAGCTTCATCATCATCATCATAATCCATGCATCATCTCATCAGTCTAAGTTGTTGCTTAATATTTTCCTATTCCAACAGCTTCAAAGAAAACAAACAAGCACCCTCTGGCAGCAGGTAAACACGAGTTGTACTTAAGCTCCTGCCTGCTTGGATGAACGGTTTTGTTTCACCAATTATGCCTAGAAGGTTGATCTCAGCCCATGTAAAGATATTTAAGTTTGCTTTAAAGTGCTTTTAGACATACCATTGTCTTCTTGGACGCTCATTTCTACTGTATCTCAATTTTGTCCTATCTCAATCTGATTAGATGCATTTGAGTAAAACAAACTGTATTTCTGTATTTTGCAGTAGTACAGCAGGCTCTACATACAGGGTACAATGGAGTCCTCACTCCTGACAGGCCTCTAGGTAGTGTTATTATTTAAATTACCAGAGGAAGAAAAAGAGAAAGAAATTGAGGAAAGAGAAAAGGCAAGGCAGAAAGAACCAAAACTCAAGAAACCAGTTCTAAAATCTTCCCTTGAGATGTCAGCAATCCAAATCAATCCAGCCCATTGAGATTGCAGTAGGCAGGACTTGCCAGGCTTTGGCCATGCCCAAATATATTTTATTTTGACAACTCACTTCCTTTATTCTTATTGCTTATTCAATCACCTCAGTTCTCATTTTAGTTTGAATGCATTTTCAGCTTAGCTGGATAAATGCTTCTGCTTGCATATTTTTGTGCCTTTCCAAAGCTTTAATTGAACTCCCATTTTGGGTACCACACACTTGCCAGGTTTCTTGCATAGAACAAACCTTTTTAAACTGTCCAATCAGTCTTACTTTTGACTTGATTCTAATTACTACTGTTGGACCTGGTCTTACTTTGGTCCTTATTTTCTCTTTGAAGTTGCTAATTTGAGAGCATTTAAAATTCATACAATTAACTTGTTCAAGGAACTTAAATGCTTGGCTATTATTAGGCTGGCCTTCTGGGTTTTTTTGGTCTTTTTTTTTTTTTTAAGCAAACCCATGCAAGAGGTTCAGCCTGGTCTGTTTGTATAATCTATTGAGCTGGGTGATCTATTTATGACATAATGGAAAAGCAGAAGAGAGTGATGGGAGCCAAGTGCTTGGCAGTAGCTGTTGCAATCAATATTCCAGTCATGAACAAACTGTCAAAAATTAGGGATGAACGGAATTGTATTATTTTATCATGGGCTGGGTTATTATCAAAGGAATCCCGGGGACTTACAGGCCCAATTCTCATTAAATTCTAATGGGAACTGGGAGTCACACTCTATTGAGCTGTCTTGAAAAAAATCAGAGCAGTGGTGAATAATTTTATGAGGTCACACAATCAAAATAAATTGTCATGACCTCTACACATAGTTAAACAACTTTTTTTTTTTTCTTAATTCTTCTCTTTTGAAAGTATTAAGAAAACCTAAATAAATTGCATTTACATTTTTGTGGAATTTAAAATTATGTTTTCCTGGAAATAGCCCGGCTTCCTTCTTCCTTTTAGAGGTAAATTAGTTTTCATGTCATACTTTGTCTTTACTGTGCCATAATCCCATGAGAAGGTGATGAAAAATGTAACTGCTGATACACTTGCAGAGGGAAAAGAAGACGTGCAGTACATATTATGGGACTTTCATGTTCTACAGGTAGTTCTGGTAAAACAAAGAAGTGTGATCAAATTTACCCTTAGATTAAAGAGCAGGGATCAATACTTACCCAGCATTAAAAAACTTTCATCTCTTTTTATCACCCACCATGTTTTTCTTAAAAAATGTATTAGTAACTTTAATTTTGTGCAAATTTTTACCAGAGCCCAGACTACATGTTAAGTTTCTGTATAATTTAAATGGGGAAATAGGAAAAGGAAGTGCAAAAACTTGTCATGAAATGGAGCATTTCCCCTGCCCTCTCATCAGTCCTGAGTGATTGTCATCATGGTGGCATGCCATTCTCCCTCTACATACAGAAGCATTTCTTCCCAGCTTCTTCTTCTTACGTCACGACTCTATGGGAAAATATTACATAAATTCAAATTTTCATTCTTGCCAAGCAGTCACTTTCACAGTGACCATGGGTACATATATAAATGATGTCCATGGTGGAGGGGAACCTATCTCTTTTTATAAAGGAGACAAATTGGTCATTCATCCTAACAGGAAAGACCCTGTTCTTGTCTCATCCTTGCAAATATAGAATTCAGCAAATCCACAGGAGGTATTTGCAAATCCAAGTTCACTGATGAGTTCAGTGATGCTGTTCTTTGCTGAAGCCATGTGTCTCTTGATTTGTCCACCTTTCATCACTCTACAACCAGTTTCTGGGGAAACTGAGGTCTGTTTGCAGGTCCACAGTCCTGCATCCTCCTTCACGTAATGTCATGGAATGATCATGTTTGTAAAATAAGTGACTTGTCTGCAGCTGAGATTTTTCTCCTCCATTTGCTTTATCTGACATCAAGGTATGTAAAACTGAAAGAAAAAACAAAATCAGTGGGAAGCTGAGGGCCTTAATTATCAGTAAGGGCTGATTAATAACTGTCTCTATTTCCTCTGTCTTTTCCCGTTCTCCAAACACTCAATGGTGGTACCAGACACAGTAATTAGAAAACTCGGTGCAAGCAAGGCAATTTTCTTTTACAATGAAACCTTTGCTTTTACTGTTTCATGAACACAAGACAAGGTCTATTAAAATGACATTAAAAGATGAGCTGCTGGACTGAATCAGAAAATAGGTTTTAGACAATCAAAAGGAAAAAATAGGGAAGGAGATATAATTAAAATATTGATATGATAAATAAGGAGGCAGAAAAAGGGAATGAGCAGCTTTTTAGCCAAACTAAGTTTTTCCTCTACTCCTTTCAATTTTCCACTGGTTTAAAATTTTCAGTAAATATGTGAGTATATTTATTCACTTACAGCTATGCATACAGCCATACATGTACAGAGACATGGACACACACATAACCTCAGATAATGTGAAACAGCCTTTTTTAAATATCTTTTTCCTGCTTTAACATAATGGTTACTGTTTAGCTAAAAACTTGCCTATAGTCCTTCATTCAGAATGCAGATTTCTCAGAACACAGTTTTATATGATGGAAATACAGCCAGCAGTTCCAAGAAAGTATATCTGGTACTCCCTCTGCAACTACTCTATCATCTTGTTAGATTTCATTTTTATTCTCAATAATAATGCTACAATTTTCTTAATTTTATCACATTGTTTTATTATGAATGAATATTTGCAAAGCTTATGATCTAATTACTATCAATAGCAATAACTTGCAGCAATAAAGGCCACTGGGTTCCAGAGAAAACTCCACAATAAAAGAATATGTATTTTTAGCAACTTTTAAAATTTCCTTTTTTTCCCTCTACCTAGAACATCTTTAAAGCCTGTTGGAGCCACTGTTTTTCACAAAGTCTTTGAAACTCCAGAATACCTTCTATCAGCACCTTCAAGGAGAGCCGTACCTTTTCAATCTGTTGAAAATAATTGCGTGGAGAAACCCATTCTGTTGCTTCCAGACACAATCCAATCAGTGTAATGGTTTTTGAGAAAGAAGGAACTATATTCACATTTCATTCATGTAAAGAATGAGATAATAGAAGACTTTCATGGTAGATGAGCACCCTGCAGGTACTGCAGTTGCTGCAGCATACATAAGGCCTTGTTGGGTTCATTGCATAAGGGAAAAATCTCTCTTAAATTGTATTCTTCCCCCAGGCTTCAAATACATTTTTTTTTAAATGGACTGAAGCAGGGATTTTGTATCCCAGTATGACTTCTGCTTTTAAATGGCTGCTCTGAATTTCTGGAAGAACTTGCCATAATTTTCGTCTTTCTTTAATGAGGTAAAATTGGCCCAGACAGCAGATAACCCTCACCATCACACTTAGATCATTATTTCCCAATGACACAAAGAAAATCCCTAAAACAAAAGCAGCAAGGAAATTAACACTTCGTTTCTGTTTGGCATTCTCTGTACCTGCTCCCTTTGTGTGGTTTTCAGTTTTAAGTGAAATTCAGTAACAGCAGAGTTCAAACACAGAGTGGTTGCCAGCCAGTGTAGTGCAGCAGCAGCACTGCCAGAGAGGTGCGGCTGTTTGACAGAGAAGAATGTTCCTCTGCTTTTTATAGCACACCATTGTTATCAGTTCCCTTTCTATTGTAGTGGGAAAGAGAGCCACCACTTCCCTGTTCAAATGCTGTGCCCAGGACAATCCCTCCTCAGCTGCTCACAACTCCCCAGGTCACACCCCTCCTGGGCCAAGACTGTTCACCTTGGCTCTGCACACACATGCACATATTAACAAATGGGTGTCATTAAATTAAAAACTGGGGGGGAATGTGGAGCTGAAGACATTCAAATATGTAATGGAAGAGAGTTTTGAGCCGTAGTGACTAGAATTGAAGAGTAGTGACTCCTATCTTGATTCATTTGACCTTACATGTGTTAATCAATTGATTTTAATTCAAGAGATGCAAATGCTTAACTGATAACATATATATATAAAATGAGCAATAGAAAATGTATGCAGGAGAAAATGAATTCTTCAGGAAAAGCTTTGTGTGATTCAAAATTACTAAAAAGGATGAAAGATCTCTTCTTAAACTGTCTGGTCTCATATTTTGGATCAGTTCTAAACAGCACTCAAGATAGATTACAGATATGTCATGTTTGCAAAGCACAGGTTTTATTGCAGAAATAAAGGTTTGTCTTATTTATTTGCTTTATTAATGTAATGTTGTCACAGGCAGAGTTTATATTAGTCTTCATCAAATCTTTCTAGAAAAATAAAATTTGTGGTACAACTGCATCTGTAATATGGAATTTTTAGGTCCGGGATTGGCAGTCAGTATTCACACTAGTTCACATACCTGTGTGACACAGCCAAGGTTAACACATATTTGCAATTTCATGTGGCTCAAGTGAATTCACTTAAAGACTTCTCATATGGAGGAAAATTCCTGCATGATTTAGCAAAGCTCATGTGTTTGCTCACCCCTCCACAAACCTAAAAGTCACAGGAAGAAACTAGAGAAATATTTATGTAACTCTTGTAAGTTGATTAGACTTATTACTAGTTCATTAAAGCTCTTTCATTCATGGAATGCTTATAATTTTTGATAACGTTTCTCTTACAGAGGTAATTTTCACTAAATTTATTTTATTGCATTGGATACATTTTTGTGGAGACTAGGTGTGAACTAGGCAGCTGAATTTAAAATAGAAAACAGAGTTTCACACTGAAGATGAATAATTCAGTTTTTAAGTTGCTAGCAAGATAGGAATAAGTGGATTCCTGTCAAATGATCTTTATCTTATTTGTCAAGATAAAGCACAGTCCCAAAGCCATAAACAGATTGTAAAGGAGACATTTCCTTCTTACCCCTTCTTTCACACTTCCAAAGATCTTTGCAAATCTGTCCAGCTAAATTAGAGCACATTTTTTCTCTTTATAAGCTGGTACTTTTTAAACAAGAAAACAGTCTTAGCTTATGCACCAGTATTTAAAAAGACTACATGCCCATCCTTTTAAAATTCTACGTGTATTAAATTGGTGCATTATAATATCTGCAAACCTAACCATCAATTAAATGACATATTAAAAAAAAAAAAAAAAAAAAAAAAAAAAAAAAAAAAAAAGAGAGAGAGACAACCAAAACAGCTGCACATTTTTATCTTTCTGACATAAAAAGCTTCACCCAATATACTCTACCCCCTAAAGTTATGGTCTAAGCTTAGGTAACTTTATCTCTGGCCATAGCTACTACTCTATTGTTCTCATTAATGACAGTGAGAAAAAGAATGTCTTCTCCCTTCTCTTCCCAAAAGTACCTCTTACGGAAGTGACATCTTATTGAAATACAGGCAAATCAACCTCCACTTCTTCTCTACCTATCTTTTTGAAAAGTTCCCCAGAGGGTAAAAAAAAGTATTCTGACCAAATTTGGAACACATTTCCAAGCTAAACAGTAGCTTCCACCAGCAACAGCTATGGACTCAGACCAGGACCTCAATTCACATAAATCAACATAAAATGCCTTCGAAATTTAGAATTAAGAACCCTCACTCATTTATTTCATTTTGCCTTAATCTGTTCCTTTAATCATTCACTTAAAATTGTTTCTATTTTAAGGAGTATTCTTCAAGATCCCTCCTTTGAATTTCCTTATAAAGATGAAATTGGGAACTTCTCCCATTACAAAATTACTTCTGGAAAGTCATACCAATATAGGCAAAGCTTATTAGAATAAGCAATTATGTTCAGAAAGCATAAATTATTTAGGAATCTAACACAAAATATACACAAGGACTTTGTCAGCTATCTACAGTTTCAGGCAACATTGTCCAACACTGAATAATCCAACACAGAGATCACAGAATCATAGAATTAAGGTCAGAAAAAACTTTTAAGATCATCAAGCCCAACCACCAACACAGCACCACCACCACGTTCACCCCTAAGCCATGTCCGTAGGTGCCATAGCTGTGTTTTTTGAAGTCTTACCAGAAATGAGGCTGCCAGGTGACTGAATCTGGAAGGAGCCAGAGATTCAGGCCATGTCCCCACGTGGTGTGTCAGAGGGTAGGCACCCCAGGGGATGCACTGGCACCTGCCCACTACCCTTGCCAGGGACAGCCTGTTCAGCCTCTGATTTTACATACAAAGGACTGTCCTCATCTGTGATACTGAGGGTCCTTCTGTACCTCCCTCTCAGGTATTTCTTACCCTCTGAGATAGCTGATTGCTGAAGTCATTGGTTCTTGTGAATGATTTATGTGAATGAATTTTCATCATTTAGACACCAGGGCTTGCATTTTACAGGGAACTTGGATCTGGTGAAATTTGCATTCAAGAGGCCCTGGTATGACTTGGGGCCAGCCACAAGAAGCCTGTTTTATTGTTGTACCTGCAGATAACACTTCAGATATCTTGCCTCTGAGTGACTAATGAACTCCTCTCTCACCCTTCAAACAAGGAGTCATCAGGCAAAGAGTGTAACAAAACGTTCCCATTACTTACTTATCCCTCAGGGTCTATCTTTGGCAGGTTTTTTTTGTAGAAAACTTTTCCAGCAGTATCCAAATATAAGGTTGAAATATTTCTCTGGAAAAATATATGTGCTTATTCTCACAGTCCTGTTCCTCTCATGGAACAATATATGTAGCAAAAAACTATGACTGAGGAGCAAAATCAAAATGCCTCATTGTTTTTAAATATTTCTTTTTAAATAATAAAATGGCAGAATCAGTACATCTTCTAGTGAATTTAATGAACTATTATGTGTATAAAAGTGTGGCACATATCTCAGAACTTAATGTTTCTGAGAGATAATCACTTATCATTGGATGAAAAGTTCCTTTGGGGTTTGTGAGAGAGAGGGAAATGAATTTTCTTGGTATTCAGCAACTTAAACTGCATATAAAATTACATCAGTCTTTTGCATTGCAGTTTGGCAACTGAAGAGGGGCCATATTTAGGAAGAAGTCACCCCAAATTTGTTGCCTTACACATCTGAGAGATCCTAGACATACTGAATTTCCAAGGATGACCAGATTACATGGTGTGAAACCTGTCCCTACCCCAGCAGGATGCTTAGAGTAAGCATCAACAAGTGGCTGGGGTCTGCAGAGAGAGCTGTGTGAGCCCTCAGACTCTGCTGTACAGACTGTGCAGGAACACAGTCACTCAGCATGAATTCAGTGCCTCCTGTTAGAATATCTGAATACACTCGTTTGCCAACACACTGACTTGAGTTTCTGCAAGGGTGAAATTCAAATGTTTGTCTGAAAAAGTTCTGAACTTTCTGCCAATTAATGCATAGGAGAGTTTATTGTGCCAATTAATGCATTAATCAATTTTTTGTTTGCATTTAGAAGCATTTCATATAGCAGAAAAACTTCATAAGACATGAGAAAAATATTCTACTGGAAGATGTGAGGTTCTGAAAAGGACGTGTTTCAAAGAGCAATTGCTGTCCAAAAGAAAACACTGAAAAACATTGCATTTGGACACGTTCTGTATTCTCATTTCTTCCCCTTACTTTGCATTAGTTGGGCTGTTTACATGAAAATATCATCTTTGCTCCTAAAGTGTTCATCTGTTGTTTGCTCCATGCCTGAAGTCAAAATAATACCATGTTTGTAATATTTTAATCACCTCTATTGCAAACAATTATGAAATTATAAACAGAGGATTATGACTTCAGGTGGGAACTAAGTGGCTGGAGCTGATGAACTCTTAAAAGCAAGGATCCTGTTATCATGCAAATGCTTCCAGTAATGAAGAAAATTAAAAACCCACGTAAAAAAAATCTGAGTGTCTAAATCATAGACAGCAGTAGGTCTTTCAGACGAGATAATGGTTGTTGAAATGATTTCATAATAAAATTATAAATCCATGCTAGTAATTATTATTTCATTTTATATACACTTTTGCACCTGTAATTTTTTTTCTTTTGCCAGTAGGATTTTGTTTTGAAAAACAGAATCCTCACAGGGCCTACCGTTTTTTGAACAGCATGTAATCATTTTCTGTAGATAGCACATGCTTTTCACACCTCTTATTTGTTTATGGCAGTTACATCCAAGAAAGCAAGGCATGCACGGCTTATACTGCATCTTCCCTCCCTTCCAGCTGAATAGTGCTGAGGAAGTCAGGAGTAAACTTGAAATGTTCAGCTTCACATGTACCAACAGAAGAAGCCCATGAGCCTACCTGTATGGCAGCACCTGCAGCAGCAAAAACCCCTTCTCCTCAGCCCTGTGCATTGCTGGCAGAGGGAAGGGCTCTAACTCAGACTGCCTTTTATCCCCAGGGCAGGATACACTGTGTAAAGCGTTTGACACCAACCTACCTTCCCAAAGAGCTGCAGTGATGCACCATCAAATGTGCAACCACTCCTCCTATTCCACCGCCGAGCACTCTGCTCACTGATACCGCTCCCCCCTGATTGGCATCGGCTTAGAAATGCTGATCAGCTGAGCCACGGGAGACCTGCTGCTCTCACGCAGGCTCTGGATTTGGATTGCCCTGAGAATCCCTGGCAAATCCTGACACATCCACTCTAAAAGCTGTTTGTTCCCAGTATGCTCTTTGAACTGTACTCAACCTTGGTAATAAGTAGCTGGATATTTCTGGCTGTCACTGAGTTCTATGTGCTGTTTAGGAATCTCTGCACAACCCTTCTTTAAACTTGCCCTATATATTTTTGGAGTGTGTTCTATTTCTGGCAGCCAGGTGGGTGGCCTGACAGACCATTTTAGAGATTGCAGTTGCTGCTGGCATAAGAACAGGAGGTCACTAATGGCTAGAGACACTTCCAAGGCCACTGAGTCTGGCAGAGGTGACCTGGTCCAGCAAGGGTGATGCACCTGAAGACTGAGGTATAGCCCAGTGTCCAGGGGGCAGAACTGATCACAGCAAAGGTGAATTTACCAACAGAAACCTAAGTTAATGTCAGCTCTCTATGCAAGCAGTTAGCATTTTGACCACTGTAGTCATGCTGTATGTGTAATTGCCTGAAAGCTAAAGTGCCTGTAAAGCAGGGCAGAGGTGAGATTAAGGATATTGCAGACATTACTCACATCATAAGCTTTTATGATGGCCTGGTAATCAGGTGAAAAGAGAGGTTTATCCAGAACTGCACTTTGAGAAAATGGCTGGTGTTTGTTAGATGACAGGTTTCAGTACATTTGCTTTGCTAACTGAAGCTGCAGTTATTCTAAAGTCATAATTACATGCCATGGGATGAGAGTGATACACATTTTAAAACCAGCTTCCAAAAGATAAAAACAGATATTGAGTGAAATTTGTCAACTCAAAGGGCTAGTATAAGATTCAATATGACTCGAGTTGGTAATGTTTGCTACCTTGCATTGAGTATCAACCTCCAGGAAGAATTAATGCATACAAAAATCAGGTTTTACTTTTTAAGTAAATTTCTGGTATTGTGTTGCAGAGAAAATCTTTAATATACTATTCAGGTGCACTTTGACTAATTCAGAAATTTAATTAAATAAAATTACTTTCCAAGATCTCATGGGAGGGAAGAAGTTTAAGTTTCAGTGCTAGGTGGCTGAGACTGGAATCTGTGGAACCTCAGCCACATTTATACAATAATTTCAAGATTTTTTGTGGAATTTCAGCATATTCTTTCTAACATAAAGTTTGTCTTCAACTTGATATATTTAATAGATCTTAACTAATCCATACAAGAAAAAAAAACAACTTCAAAAGGCATGTATTTGAAAGCATATTTATGACATGTGAAGCCTTAGTTCAGCTTTAGAAACACTTAGATATCTGAGTCTTGTTGTTCTTTCTCTGAAGACTGTATGCCAACAAGAAATTTCACATCATCATTTACATCTTATGTATTCTTTCTGTAAAACTTCTTTGAAAAACTCACATATTTGAATGAGAAAACTATTCCAGTTTTGGTTGTAGTCAAGACAATGTTTCTTATAATCTTGTTGTTCAAACTTCTAATTTAATGGCAAGAGTCACAGGTTTTGTTTGTTTATGTAAATAGATCATATTAGAAAATCAGCTTCAGAAGGAAAAAAAAAAACCTGATTTGCTCAATACACTGCTTGATACAAAAATTGTACCATGAAGGTACAGAAATCAGAAAGATAAATAAAATGTACTATACTTTAGTAGCTTAAACATTTCTAAGTCAGCAGCATGATTTCAGGGACCTAACTCAGTGTGATGTATTATTTCTTATTTATATGCTTTATTCTCTTTAAAATAGAGTCCTACGAGTTTTTTAAAGATCAGAAAAATTCCTTCTATTTTTTCTGACATATGGAAGTGCAAAACACTTTTACTTTGTCAAAGTTTCTTTTCTAATCCTCTGTACAAAAATAATTGAAGTTAGAATGTATTTATTTTTAATATAGAAAAACATTCATGCTTTTAATCGCTTTCCCATTTAAGATTCTTAAAGAAATAACAGACAACTACATCTAAATGAAATGATTGTGGCTCCTTTGCAATGCTAGCATTTTCTAACCATTCCAAGCCCTGTTTTCTATCACTGCTTCTTTTTCTCTTCTAAGACCATGCAGTGTACAAGCTGTTTTAATGATTTTGCTAGGTTTGTTATATCAGTGTGATGTTCTAACGAAGATTCAAGGAGCAAGGAGGCAGCAGGCCAACTGTTTTCACAGACACGCTTAGCAAAGTGAGATATACAACCATGGAAATTATTTTTTTCTTCTCAGTCTTTTCAGGATGCTATTGCAACCTGCAAGTGCCACAGTGTAATTGTGCAGCAATAGACTTCTATCATTCTCTGCTGCAGGAAACAACCAATCCACTGAAACAGACATACTCCTCTATTATGCCTGTGTAGTGTCTCCAGCCAGAAAGCAAAAGCAGCAGTTCATCCTTGGTCAGGTCCCTCTTGGGACTATGTAATTACCATTGTGGTGGATCAGAAGCAATTCATTTTGTTCCTCTTGCTTTAAAAAGAAGCAATCAAAAGAGGGGGGTGGTGAGGCTCTTAATGCTGGAATTCAGTCCAACACAGAGATTACACAATTGAAATAAGAAAATGTCAAGCAACAGAAAAGTTAAAATAGCGCTACCTCAGATGGCTTATGGCAGTGGCAGAGAGCTATGAGGAACAATGTCACTTTATACTCTCCAAAGAGCTATTGCAGGTTTCCAACAGTTCAGACATTGCTATTAAACCTATTTTTTATCAATCATAAACTGCAGGCTTTTCTGCCACCACAAGCTTTGTTGCTTGATTGCTCTTATTCAAATCTCAGACTGGGACATGATGGTGTAGCCTTTTTGGATAAGTGTGAGTCACCAATGGCTAGTGTTCCTCAGGGTGCATATTTACACTGATATCCAATACTAGTGGTTTCACTCTAGGAAACATAACTTTTAAGTAGCAAACTGCAAGAGATTTGTCTAACTTTTTTTACAGGCTCACATTACATTTTCTTTCATAATAAGAAATCAATCACTGTAATAAGTCCTATCACCACACACCTCACTCATCACATCTGTAAAACAATTTGGAAAATATATGTTACATCCTTTCAAATGTCCACTGAATTTCATACAGTAAAAACATACTGCTCATGAAGACGGCACCATTGTTTGTGATGCATTTTACCATGGTTGGGTAAACTGTCAGTGACAACCATCAGGTTTTTGTCTTCCCTATTGAATTCCCAGCAGAAAAATAAAGCTTGCTTGAAAGGCAGTCCACAAGTTGTCTTGTCCCCTTTCAGAAACAATGTCCAGAAAAAATGTTCTGTATGGGTAAGAAAGCAGAATCTTTGTTAGATATGGTTCAAAGGAAGAGACATTGTAAAATATGTGACAGAAACTATTTTAGATGTAGTAAAGTATGCTCTAATATCCTTTGGAAAAAATAACTCCTTAATCTAACAGCAAAAGTAAATACTAGTTCCAACCCACTACTTGTGGTGCTCTTGAAAAAGAGACTGCAATAAAAATGATGAAGGTGCTTTGCTAAATGATCCATTTCTATTCAGCTAACAAACCTCTCTTATCATCTAAAAATGTTATCTCTTTTGAAACCAAATGGGCTTGTCAATAGACCTCTGCATGGCTGAATTGACTCAGGCTATTTTGGAGAAAGTTTATGGGTAGACTCCAGACAAATATATAGGGAATATGAAATAGGATTAGATTATGCTCTGTCTACTGTATCGCACAGCTAATCAGTTTATTTATTTATTTCCTGATACTTATCTTTAAGGTTTTGCTGTTTGTTTTTATTGGATGTGGATTTTAATACTCAAAAACCTGCCAGGTGAAAACATGGATACTTAACCTGTCAAACTTCAGGGCTTTTTAACCTCTAGTGTTGGGAGTTTTGTGTCGCCCTGATTCTTTAGCCTTCTGATGACTGTTTACATATTTCTAGTGGAGTCTCTCAAAAATGTAACATAAACAAGTGTATTGTTTACATTCCAGTCTGTGATGGACTGGTGAACTGACCACTAGGGTCAGAAAGGTGTTCCTCTCATCTACCAATCCTTGACCAAACTCCAAATCCTATTTAAATCGCAAAGGATAATAAACTTTCTCTTTCTCTGCTCACCTCTGAACCTGAGTGAGTGTGGTTCTTTCGTGTCCCTACCAGTGACAGTTTTGCATTTGCCTTATTACTTGACAGCACCTAAAACAGGCAAATAACTAGATACATACTGCTCAGCTGTCCCACAGTGAATCATTTGAAGGCTCTTAATTTCATTTTCTTCCCATTATGAGGGCCACAGGGAATGATGTTAGTAGATGTAGCACAGGACTGTCACAGTATTTCATTTCAGGAACCCCAGCACCACACTGGCAGCAGGAGGCAGGAATAAGAAAGGAATTACGTGCTCTGTTGGGGTCAGGAAATGTGTACCCCTTCCCACTCCAAGTTTAGTGCCTGTCTGCTGTTCAATCCACTACTCACCTGCCATACACTTCCATACCTGGGCTACTACCGGTAGATGACACTGCATTCTCTTCCTCTAAGAGAAGCCCTTCTCTTAAACCCCAGCATGCAGTCCTTCCATGAGGCAGTGCATTAACTCACAGACATCAAGACTTCAGGAGATCAGGAGCACTGTAAGAACAGTTATGCTCTCAACCTTAGGTCTAAGTTATAAAAAATATATATAAAGTGTAGTATTACATTTGCAATGTAAGTGGAAAGGTTTCAGTTGGACAGAAAACCAAAACCTTAAGTTCATTAGTGGTACTCTGGTCACTGCATCTGTTTTACACTGGCATGACTCCACCAGACTTTTCATTAGAGCATTCTCTGTTATGTCAGAGTAGAGAGGAACATATTCTAAGTAAACATTCAGACCCATCACCAAAGGATTTGGGAGCCCCTTAGCGTGCATGAAGAGCTGTCAGAAAGTTCTGACTTGTATTGATGTTACCTTTTCAATGCTCCTGTCAGGAAAGCCTAACACGCTTTTAAAACAGATTACAAAAAACAGAAGATATGCATATAGCTCTTACACACACAGAAATTAACCCATTATTAAAGCACCCATTAACCTCAGCAATCATTTGCTTGTTAAGCAGGAGTGATACGGAGGTGGGTTAAGGCAGACTGGTTTGCCCTGCACTACTTGTGCACTTCTAGGTAAACAATGTTATATCTCAGGAACAGCCTTGGCTTAGAGTCTGTTTCAAGTGATATACTGAGAGTTTGCACTCCAGCCTGTTTGTGTCATTTGTGCAGTATACTTCTAAGGATCTTGATGAAAATATTGCGAAACCAAAGGCAAAAATGCATTTATTACAGTGTGCAATCTCTATTCCTAGGTGCTTGTTTTATCTTTTCTCTTAAAAAATGCTCCCAGTGTTCTGTCTGTCACAGTCTGCCTTTCCTCCTAGAGCAGCATATTCAGTACTGACAATTTAGCTAAATACCAGCCTACCTGGGGAGCAGGGAAACCTGCTTAATTGCCTGGATTCTGGCTTCACAGAACAGCTTTCACACCTTAAGCTGGACTAGTTCGCATCTGTGGCTGTCAAGTTTCTGGCTTAAAAATGAAGAAATCAGATGATCCTGCTCCTTAGGGAATACCCAAGGGTACCAAACCTCATGCATAAAGTCAAAACATACAATCTGATTTCCATACTGAATAACATATTTTTGTTAATAAGGACTTCCTGAAATTACTGTATCTACTTTTTTAATTTTTTTAAAAAATTATATTCAGAAGACACTATAACATGATTGTAACCTCAATTATGTCATCTGGGTCGATCCAGACGTTTTGCTAACTCCATTTTGACTGACATGTTGGAATCATTCTGTAGGGGTTTTTCAATTAAGAAAAAAAAAAGCCTGCCTTATCACAACATATACTCAAAAAATTATCTACCAATAAAATTCTTGCCTTTCAAACCTAAGCATCAGTTCAGTTGAGAAGTGGGGAACAGATTATTTTATCCCTGTACAATTTCCCTTTAAAATACAGATTGAGTCAAGGTAAATCACTTTCTCTACAGTAAACCTGAATTTTAAATAACAGTAAAAAGCTCCAGTTTTTTGGAAGGAAAAGGAATCCTCTTAAAAAAATGTTTGCTGGCATTACATGTTCTATTAAAAAAAAATCTGCATGGCCTACTTTACCTTTCCCCATACAAATTATTTTTTAAATAAAAGATTGCATACATTCTTCTGCATTTAAAAGATACTATTATATTCAAAGAACTTTAAGGGTGGCAAGTTAAATAATAAAAAATGCTGGAAATTAGATGTTTTCTTCTACTTTACATAGTAAATCAAAGTCCATCACTGTGAGAACTGAACATCTTCCATACAAAATCAATATCAATAGAAAAATCCTCACAGAGTTTATAGCATTTTCATACTTATCTGCTTTGACATCAGAATTTTGCCTGTTCATGATTCATTCAACTGTGCTGTTTATGTGTATTGCTGATACAATCTTTAATTAGGTAATTATCCAGTATTTTTCAACGCATTGCACAAGATGACTAGCTCTCTCTTCATGAGCAACTAATCAATATTTCTTCTTATCTTCCTGTTTACTGTGTAGTTCTGACCTTATTTATTCCATAGCCTCTTCACTGAGCAGAAAAATATTTATTTCTCAAGATAATTCTTACACCACAGTAGAGCTCAAAGGTAAATAATTCATCTTTGCAATATCTCAGCAGGTAAAACCTGTGGAGGATTAAGACCTAGGGAACAATTGCTCTCTGGTAGTATCTGAAAGTTGCTTTCTCCTGGCCATTCCTCTGGCCCATGTTTTTGGAATTCTGCCAAAACCATACAATGGGAAAACAGAAGTGAAGAAGTAGCACACATCTAAGCCACATTTAATTTGGATGTCATGCCTCTGGATCTGGCAGCTTTTTGGGGTTCCACAGTTTAAACCTGGCCAGAGACCAAGTTTAATAATTGCCCCACTTTTTTTTTTTTTTTTTTTTTTTTTTTTTTTTTTTTTTTTTTTTTTTTTTGCACACATGTAGGAAAAGACTCCTGTATCTTTTCCTGATTTCTTAGCAATTCACCAAAGAAGCTCAGCTGGACAACAGCTCATATTAAAAGGGAAAGATAAAGATTGTGAAGGGACTCAGTGGAGCCTGTCCAGATTTTCCTCTTGTAGAAAATAGCCCCAGGCCCAAGATTTTCACACAAAAGAGATACGACACAACAATCATCAGTGTTTGAAGCAAGAAAGATCTGTCCTCTGAAACCAAAGTCAATTTAAGGCAGGCACAGTAAAATAAATAGCAGGTAAGTGCATGCCAAACTGAGCTCTGGAGTATCAAAAGTGGAAGTTATGAGAAAAACTGTGATGCTGTAAAATTTTAAGTTGTTATGTTTTAAAATGTTAAAATTTTTATGAAATTCTAAGACAGAAAGTAATAAAAGGGTTTTTAAAAGATTTTTGAAGTATTTTTCCACTGAGCAGAGCTTACTGTGGAATAGATGAGGCACAAATGAGTACGTAAGTCCTTCTTCATACTGAATGAAGAGCAGAATGCCCTGATAAAACAACATACTGTGGGAATATACATGTTAGGAAGACAAATTTTTGGGGTAATGTCCCAAATACTAAGCATTTCTTCATTACCAAGAGCAACTGGAAAAAAAAAAATTAATTAGACCTTCACAGAGAATTTCAATACCTTCTTGGCAATGACTCTGAGAATTTGAAATGGACATTGAAAGAAGCTGAAAACTTTTCTAAAATTTGTACTGTCTCCTATTACCCGTTTGAAGTTGCTTTTGTAACTTCGAAGTTTAAGCACAGAAATTTCTGAAAGTAAGTTTTTCATGTGTCCCATTTACTTTTTAGTGCTAGTTCTAAATGGTCAGCAAAAATTTTTATCCAGTTATCATCAATTTAAAACCTGGGGGAAGTAAAATACCCACTAAAGAGGAATTTAGATCTTATTTTAGCAGCTCCAGCCACTGTGACATTCTCCTAGTATGAAAAAATTAGTTTCCCACTTAAACACCAAGAAGTACATCTTATTGATTTTCCACAGCAGAAGTAGAAGGAAATGAAGGTCTAGAAGGAAAATAAATGTTTCTATGACCATGTACACTGCACACGGTACTTCCACATTTTCAGACAATTGGCTTATATAGATCAGCATCTCCACAGCATGTTAAACATGCAGCTTTCAGCTACAGAGATAAATAGAGGGGGTGGGTGCAATGAAGCTACAGATTATGCACAGGTTATCTTTAGTTTAGCAAAAAATCAACAAACTGCACATTTGAATTCTTTGACCCTGAATCTACTTTGGTGTGAAAACAAAGCATTAGAAGTCAGTCTTCTTTCTCTCTATTCTTGCAACCTGACAGACTGAAGGGAATGAAAGACAGAAAATGTCTGTCTTTTTCCCTTCCTTTTTCTTTTTCAATTTCTCTATAAAAGGGAAAAATGAAAGCCCAATAAATATAGCTGGGGGAATGATGCCTGAGTTGTTGCTACACTGCACATATTCTTATAGCCTTCTAAATCGTAAAATGTTAACAGCAAAACTAAATCTTGACATGTTGATAGCTAAAACCATACTGCAATATGGCACATCAATTGCCTGTTATGTTTTTGAGGACCAAAAATATTCTCTTCTGTACCATTAACATAAATCAAACTGGTTAAATCACTTGAATACTCCAGGTACCTTTTTTTTTCCCTCATACGGCACAGTGGTTGATGTCAGTGCTAGTGGCAGAGCAGGAAGCGAAGAAGAGGGGGAAGGGAAATCAGATAGACTGTAGATTTGCAGAAGGCTTCGGTATACAAATCAAGCTCAATAAGCTTGTCAGATGAACATTTCACATTAAACAAAATAATAACCTGTCATATGATTTTAAACAGCTTCTTTTCTCTTTTTTTTCACCCCTTTTATTTCCTGCCAGGTTTCAGAAGAGCAGTGCAGGGCTGTAGGTAGAGTATCACAGCTGCATTTCTCAGAACAGATATTTGAAAGGCTTCATACCCTTGGTTCTTGCCAGATGTTGATTCTGACAGGAGATAAAATACCAGGTTTTTCCAAAACGTCAGCATGGGTGAATTATGGCTAGTAGAAAACAACAATAAAAGTAAAATTTGTAGTTCTGCAGATCTGCAAAATTACTGTGCACAAGCAACATTTGACTCAGGAGACAGATATCAGTTAAAATAAAATAAAAAGAGAAAACACAACCCAACTGGAATTTGACTACTTTGAATGTTTGGAGGACTAACTCTCATTCCTTAACTAACCAAGTTAGGGCCTCAGCGTTCTCTCTGCTAACCACCAGTAACTGATTTCTCTAAAGCAGCTCCATAGAAGCTCTAATAAATATTTAATTCTCTAAGGGTGGCAAAGGTCATCCTGGAATTCCTCTACTTGGAGAAGGAATGGAGCTCATAAAATCTCAGGGTTCATTCAAGGTAATCTGTCTATGAACTAGTTTTTCATGAGAAATTCTGTTTCATGAGCTGCTTCAATTTCAGATCACTAAAACTGTAATTAATGGTAATGGAGTGACTAGACCTCATTTGTCTGATGAGTGCACAGTCCACCTGATGCCCGTTCTTATACTGGGGTTTGCTGCTTGTTCAAACATGATTATATGGGTTAACGCTGAGAGATCTGGGTTCATTTCTGATGGTGTTTATATAATCTTGGCTTTTGCTTTAGAGTCTGTGCCTCAGCCTTCCTGGCTTTAAAGGTGAAAAAAACCCCAAAATATGCAAATCATTTCAAATTTTGTTCGTAGGGGAGTCCTAGCTGAATGTACAGAGCATTAGCCACTTCATCCTTCAGTGTAATTAGGTTGCTTGTAAGTAATTCTCTTTGTATCATGATGTATTACAAAACTGTTATTAAGGACCATATTTCTGAATGCCTTTAAGAAATTAGGTTCTGGTTCTGTTCATAATGAATTTGACAGCAAATTTTCCATTAAATTCATTGGTTCAGGATCACAGCTTAATGACCATAATTCTTTGAGTCTGCTTGTGGTATAACAAAGAGTTTTCATTATACTGTATTCTTTGTTCATTGCAGCATTCAGGATATAGTCAATATATCATTAAAGGAAACTCATTAAATGTGCAACTACATTCAGAGTAACTCATTAAGAATTTAGTATAAAAGATACTGTAACAGAAAGAGTGTATATTTGTAAATGAAGGAGAACTCAGATACAGAATTATCTGTTTTGAAAGACCACCTCAAGTCCTCAATCTCTCTTGTCTATAAATTGCATTCATAATCGACAGCTCATTAACAACTCATTATGGATACTGAATATTGCACAAACAGAGACAGTGCAGCAAAGGAGACAAAAAATGAACTCATAAAAGGGAAAACAGGAAGATATCTTTCAATTGAAGAGTATGGCTTCATTAATGGCATTTTGGGTTCTCTTTTTTCCTACATTTCAATCGCTACAAACAGATCTCTTGATAACTACCACTTCTCAGTACCTGAGGAAAAATGTGTGTGCTATATGTAGATAATGGACCAGCTGTATAATCATGCAGTGCCTTTTTTTCACAGACTACAAGATTTAGGAACTACAAATTAGTAAAATTCTACTAAACTGGATATGAAGTAATTAGAAATTCAGAAACTTTCTGTATCAGAAGTGAAATGAGCCCAATAGCCTTCATATTGCAGCCTAGGAAATATTACTTCTTCCTACCACTGTCAGTTCTCAGAAAGTTACAGTGACACTCAACACATTTGCATTTGACCTGAAATTTTATGCAGCCACCTATCATATGCATTTTAATTATTCTATTTCACAGGAAAAGTAGTACCAAAGGAAAAATATGAAAAATACTGTTTTTCAAGTCCATGAGATCACACCTAGACAGATAACTTCATGAAAGAAGGGTAATATATCTTCCCTAAATAAATTTTAAAAGTACTGCACATATATTGGCAGCTTTGGATTATGCAATTTCCTCAATCATTTACCAGTACAATGGGATCAATAACTCCTGTATGCCCAAAACAGCAATAGTTCAGATTATTTAAATACTATCCAAGTAAGAGGAATGTGCAAAGTAGTCAAAGTAAAAAGCTTTAAAAAAAATAAGGAATTAGCACAGAAAATATTGTGCTGACAAAAGGTTATTTTCCTATCTACAGGCAAAGAAGTGGAAAATTTATAAGAATTCTACATTTTCAGTGTCATATAGATTACTTTTTATTTCACTACAATTTAGGACAAGATTTATTAAGAAAAAATAAGAGCTGATAAATTTATCTTTTTCATCCTCTCAAGGGAAGCCCAAAGCCTGATTTGGTTACACTCCACAGGCAGAGCTTCTGTCTATACAGAGCTCCGCAGGAAGTTCTTACAGAAGACATTTTGGGAGCATTCATAAATGGCAAACTTGAGTGTGTCTCAGTTTTCCTGTGTGAATCTCTGAATAGATTTATCCTAGTTGAAAGAAGATTCTCCCAGGTTTGAAGAACTTGCTTGATTTTCCCTGTGTCAGGTCTAGCTCTATGCTGATTGCAGTAAATAGCAAAAAAGTCATAACTGAACACGGTCATGCCAAAACTGGAGAGATTAATATCTGTACACAGGCTTTTGCAAGGCTCTTTTGCTTCCAGAGTAAAAGATGCAATGTCCCTTCCCTAAAGCATGCGCCAAGATTGATCAAAAAGGATCTCAAGGTCATTGCTTTCAACATTATTCATAGAAAGACAAGCAAAGCTGAAGATTCTTCTTTGTGGCTATTTGTTGAAATTCGTTTAATTTCAAGAATGAAATGCTTGCGGAAATGTGTGAATAGTGCTTCATGCAGAGACTTTGAGATCTCATAGACAAGAAGGAAGATTTTGCTTTTGTATTTTAGCAATTTTATATCAATGAATTGTGCACATAGTGACAAAAATTGACATAAATTAACATAGTTGAAGACAGAGAGTCACAGAACCACAAGACTTGAAGATGAGCTATGGGCGATGGCATCTTTATTTCATGTATTTAAGACTGTGCAACATTATTTATCATTTTTCAGAATGACTGGCACTCAGACAATAGGAGTTAGACAGCCAGAACCACTGAAAATGTCCTCTGCTGATGACTCAAGTACCTTTATGAAGGTTCCAAAGCAATTAATGGTTGTTCGTGTATATACCTACCTACTACAACAAAACTTACATTACATTGCAGTCCCATATCATAACAATAATATGTAGGGAAGCACAGGTGGAAAACTGTTGAACACCATATACATCATGACTTTGCTGATGGTAGGATGAACATGAAAAAACACATTTTTAAAAATGCAGGAAAGAAAGATAAAAGGACAACTGTATGTACAATGCACAGACTCTATGTACAACGCTTTACCTTCATTTACTTTATTTAACCCTGGGTATCATATTCTAATAAATGTGAAAATGCAGAGTGTCAGTGGGAACTAAATCTTTGGGGACTATCCCAGTCTAGCCATATAGTGAACTGGAAAACTTGATTTTCCCTTACAAGGTTCACAATAGCAGATATTTATGAAAACATGGATAAGTATTTGTAACTTCAATTGAACAATATAAAACACTGAGTCATGTCAAAGGCCATGAAAATGTGTGCACTTGTTGCTGAAACGATTACTGGTGAAATTCTCTGAGTTGTGCAGCAGCAAAAGAGGTTTTGGTGATTCTTAATAAATGAGAGCATTCATTTTCTTTGTTTAAACACCCTAAAATTCCCCTGCTCACTCTGAAAACACTTTGCAAGCAGATTGCTGTGCAGACATTCATCTTTTTTCCAGCAAAAATTAGGGTAGTACTTCTGTCCTAAATTGATATCTTCAGTGATAACAACAGCTAATAACTCATTCTTACATGTGTATTCCAGACTGAAGTTCAGAAAAACAATTTCAGTCTAAAATTAACATTGGTCTTTTATCAAGGTTTCTTAAAGGGGCTTTTTTGGGTGGGAGGGAGGGGGGTACTTTTTTTTTTGCTGATACCTTCTGCAATGTACATGAAATCAACAGGGAGAAAAAAAGGAAACCTAAATACTTTGCATTTTTGAAGGGATATTACCCATCTTTTATCCACCTTTCCAAACTTTTCAGTCCAGAACACCCAAGAACCATCTTTCTGATCAGTGGTAAAGTATGTATCTCTTCAAAATCCTTATATTTAATGCAGGAGGCTTTTTTTCTGAAAGACAGGTTATTGAAAATCATGTAGTCATTACCAAGCGACATTAACTGGCCTTGTTCTACACTGGGTCAGATTAATTATTCTGTCTGGCTTTAGAAATCTATCCAACTGAGGAATAAGGGGCAAATTTTATATATATTCTAGTTTTTATTGTCATTCTATGTTACAGTACAAACTGAAATTCCTTCATATTTTGCACAAGCTGTGGACCTTGAGAGACCAAAACATCAGAATTTCTACCCCTAATTGTCACATAGTTTTGTAGTGGCTAATTTGTAACAATATAAAGTCAACAATACTTTATGGGGGAAAAAAAGAAAATACTATCCAGACATTTCTCCTAGGTTCTCTTTTAAACACTGAGCAACTTCTGATTTGACAGAAAAGTCAACTTCTGATTCAGTTGCATTCAGTTCAATAATTTGTCTTTAGGTTTAAAACTCTATTCTGAACTCTTAAATCAATGGAACCCTTTTATGTCAGAAATTTAAGAAAAGTTTAAATTTTACATGGCGTACCAAAAAGCAGATTGTGACACATTATTTCATGGGGAACTTTTTGTGACAGAGGAAGAATGTACAAGCAGAGAGAGCATCTCCAAAGCATGCTGTGTCCAACCAGAAATTTTGTAAATTAGCAGAGTGTAGCTCTGTCATCATAACTGCATCAAGACACACAGAGAGTATCACACTACAGCTTATAATACGTCAGAAGATTTTTTTAAAAGATGATCTGCTTCATCCCAAGAAATAGACAATTAGTTTATAAACCACAGAAATGAGATATGAAACTAAGTCAACGATGCATCAAAACCTATAAGGAAATATGACACTATGCACCAAAATGTGAAGCTGTGATTACTTTCTGCAGCTATGCTCTTAGATCAAACTGGAAATAAATAATTCACTGATGACTGTTAAAATACCTTATCCTATTTACTAGCATAGCTGAGCAGTTACATGAAGCAGGCAAGTGGGAATGAAAAAGAAGGAAAAAAGAATACTGTTCAGAGTATTTTAAATGTTCAAATCATTTAATAAAAATAAATAATGCTTTCAGAGTTCAGGAAAAAAAAAAGACCTTCACTTTTCCCACCCTTAAGGGAGGAAGAGGCTCTGCCCTCTGCCCTCACTTTTTTATGCCACAAAAGGGACATGTCCATTCAGCTGACTTTAAGCCACAAGCCCCATATTCTGATAGTATCTGTCCACACAGGCAGATTTTCCTTCTCTGAACAGTGTTACTTTGAAGTCCACCTCTCCCACAAGTCCCTGTAAACAATTGTGCACTCTACCACCCTACAGAAAGATGTAGTTTTTTAATTAACCCTACTTCAACTACCAGAAAACTACATTCCTTCAAGGGCTGAAATGATCTAATGGATCATCCTTTCTCTATGTTGAAATATCACAAATAGAAAAGTGAAATTGTCAAAGGCATCCAATTGAAAATACAATTGAAAGAGACAGGGGAAAGAAAGCAGAAAAGTCAACATGCACCCATTTTGATCCCATCAGTGGAAGTAACTGCTCAGAAAACTGTTCATAGTTTATTCAACTTGTATGTCTTTTCATTCCCACAAAGACACAAAAAGATGTGATAACTTTAAAAATATGTTGATTTATAAATTTTTTTTGTGTGCTTTAACCAATCATTTCTTTATTTGGTAAGGAAGAATCAGAATTTTTGTTGCCATCATACAGCCAAATAAAAATGGAGAATTATTTCCCTCCAAGATGGAGCATCCCTATTAAAATTTTTAAGGAAATTAGTTTTTATCATCAGCCTATACAGTGACTGAAAAGCTTTATATAATGCTCCATAGCTGGTCATCCTGCCCAGCACATCATGGCTGTTCAACTGGTGTCCACCCAGGGCAGGTAAAGGTGAAGTTCCCACCCCCTGAAAGAACATTAGGATTGGCCTAACATCTGTGTTTCTCTTCCTACTTTCTACGTTATTCTACTTACCGTTTTGTCCTTCTTACTGAGAAAGAACTCTGCTCCTCCCGGGGCAGAACAATACCACCAGGGTTACAAAATAAGTTTGTAAACTCAGCAAATTAACAGCCAGTTCTCTAACATTTATGATAAGCTTCCAAGTCTGGAAGAAGACATTCAGGAAAATTTTTGTGACCTTTCTGGGCAGCCAAGAAAGCATAAGAGTTGACTGTAGGATGGTCTTTTGGGAAAGACTCTGACTAAATGTTGAGTTAGAAAGGGAAGGAAAGAGAGTTGTCTAGGGCTCATTATTTCAACTCATGACATAAGCAAAATAAAGCAGAGTAGACAGGTGGCTTCCCAAATGATATCTTCTAGCACTGCAGCTAAGGGACCAAAAAAAAAAACAAAACAAAACAAAACAAAACAAAAAAAAAAAAAAAAAAAAAAAAAAAAAAAAAAAACAAAAAAAAAAAAAACACCCCAAAAAACCCCACAATAAACCACCCAACACTATCTTGGGTTTATCTCGGGTATCTGTGCAGTCCAAACACTGCACAGAAAATATCCTCTTTCACTGTTTAATTTTATCGCAGTGTCACGCTGTGACTGAGATGTACCACAAGGAGGAATTAAGAGTGAGGTGAGCAAACAAAATGGTTTTTTTGCTATCCTAAACTAGTTCTAAAATGGAATAAGGCAAGGATAGCATAACCTATCATTAGTAGAGCCTGAAGTTATTTTTTAAAAACAAGGTGAAGGGGGAGAGAAACTGCACCTTTTCAGCTAGTTATTTGACTCTGGATTTTTTTTTAATTGCACAAAATTAGGTTAACTGAAGAAAAAAAACCCAAACAAATAAACAGACAAAGGGAAAATAAAAGATAAAAAAGCTACTGTATTGATTTTGTCTAGTCCAGCAGGAGAAAGATTAGACAAAACCCTGGATCGACGAAGGGGTTCCTCTGTATGAGGAAAAATGAAATGAGCAGTTGTGTACATCAGTGATACAGAAATAGAGTAGAAACACATTGTGACCCAGGACTTCAAAGCTTTCAGTTCAAAGGTATTAGATGCCTCACTCCTATTTAAAGCAAGGTCAAGTGATTAAACACTTTAAGAATTTTATCTTGGGAGTCCAAAAGGAAGGCTACATTTATTTGAGGTGATAAGAGATACTTTTATTCTGAAGGCAGTCCTAGTTTTTTAATTCAATCAAGTCCCAGACAGATGGGTCTAAATAATGATTCAACTTCTCAAATCAGGACTAAACCAGCAATTTTCATGCTGCAGGGGTGTTAGTTGCTTGATTGCTACAGACAGATACAATAGATGTTCTTCAGTTCCTACACTGTCCTTTGAGATGAATATGGGACAAAGTTTTTGCAGTAAGCTAGGGCCTAACTTTACTAATGTTCTTTTCTTACATATCTTGTCATATGCTTTTAAAAAATCCAATGACAGATTTTGAATTTAGTTGCAAATTTTTAGAGTATGAAGTTTCAAGACCCTTATTCCAAAATCACATCTATATTTTGAAAAATGTCTTTTGCTCCCTGACAGAGCGTTTCAGGAAGCTTGAGACAGATGATGAGCAGCACATTTCCACAGCCTTCCAGAAAGGATCTTCAGACAGCTGGCTTTGTCTGGGAGCTGACATCAGGTCACAACTTGGACCCATACCAGGTGCCACTGATGGTTCCAGAGCAATCTCCACATATTTTTTTGGCTGAGAAAACACTCAACACCAGTGGAATTTCTGGAAGAAGGTGCTGAAGTCCTCTGCCCATACTAAGCCAGGTGCATAATAAAAGACAATGTTATAGCTCTTTTAATTCAGGATTAGCCCAGAAATACCTGCATGTACGTACATGTGAGTTTGTCTTGAACTGCCTCCATATCCAGTGATTCTTGGATTTAGTAGCTGATGATTCAGTCAAACCTGACTGAGGAATGGAGAAAGATAATATTTCAGTAAATTAAGTGGACCTGAAGTATGCATTCCATTATCAAGTCATGCCACAGTGGAGATTCTGACAATATATATTTACACACATAGCCCTTAAAAAAGCTTCAGCAGCAAGAACCTAAGTTAAAACTCCCACCATATTGCACTTGAAACCAAAAAAAGAACACAAAACATATCTGTAGAATGAATTTTACAGATTTATTATTCCCACATTAGTTACTTCACTTGCTATTCCATGGCATCATTTATACTTTAGGGTCTGTAGGCCTTCCTCTCTGTAAAAGTGGTAGGACATTAATTCTAGGCAGACCATAGAACATTTCTTTTGTGAAGCAGTTAAATATTTTTTCAGATTAAACATTAATCATGAACTCTGACACTTATTTCAGTGGAAATATATTTTTCCTGTTTCTTACATCCCACTTCCTCCCTTCAAAGGAAAGAAAAATCTGCTATCTGGTATATCAGGCCTGAAGTAAGACATACACTGTTGAATCTACAATAACATTAAATATGAATTTCAATCCCTGTATGGTCCAGTTTAAACATTTACTTACAGGTCATTTATCAAGAAAAGAACAACAGTCCATTTCCAGATTCAGTGAATCAGACTGTATAACCCAAAGTTAGCAAAATAAGAGCAAATCTGCTTTCTTTAATAGTTAAAAAAGAAAGTCCCTTTGGACTACTGATATGAAAGTAACACTGAGGTGAGAAGCTTGCCTTTTCCTTCACATAGTGCCCTGTCTGTGGCCTTCTAGCAGTCAATGAATAATAACATAAATTTTACAGCAAACTGAAACCAGTTTTGCTCTTAGTTTTTGTAATGCCTCATACATGTTAATGAGGACTCGACATTCTTTCTCTTTATTGAGAGAGACACAAAAGAAGACTCGTCTACTTGTAATTTTGAACATCTACCTTGAGTCATTAAACAAGGTGATTTGAAAGTTTCCTGGGCCACACACCTACCCTTGCCTGCAGGGCAGGTCTCTGATTTCAGGAGCGTTCCATTAACTGGTAACATGCAATCAGTACTGCCTACTAGGTATTTACAGGTCATGTAAAAAAAAAAAATAAAATAAATAAAAATAATAAAAAAAAGAAGACAATATCCTTAAATAAATAGAAATATTTAGTCTTTTAAGGCTACTGGAAATTACAGTTCTTCAAATACTTTTAAACCATGTGAGCAGAAGTCCAGCTATTCAGAACAAAACCACAAACATATCTCCCAAATATTCCTTTTTAAGCACTGAACTGGGATGTGCTAGTTCTGGATCATTTGTTGAGCACATCAACTGTTGGCAGGAAACCAAAGATGATAGCATTTTACACATTTTTAAGTAAATGTTTGTTCTTTTTTAGTTTGCTTAAATTAGAGGAAAGGATTTTCAGTAGAGACTATTCTGCTTTATTAAACTGAAATAATTGTAGGATTAGTTCTAACCACAGATAAACTGTACTGAAGTGCTTTTTCATACCTCTCAAGCACACTTTCCTGAGAAGAGGTTTGTTACCTTCAACTTTTTGTGGATAGAGCCATATGGTCCTACCACTCTCAGACTGGAAATCCTGGCGGCAATCTCTCATTTACTACTCATGTTCAACTGACAGACCCAACTGTGTTTGTCATCAATATGCCTTTTCTTCCAAGAGCCTATAACAGCAGATGAATTGAAGTGACCCCAAGCCAGCTTCTCCAAAACAAAGCATTATTCACTCAAACACAGAGTAGAGGGTTTAGGCTTAAGCAAACAAAAGACCTTTACCTCAGTTTTCATCTTTCAGTCCCAGACTCAGTAAATTCAGTTTTATCCTGCTACTTCCACCTTCAGGTTAGGTAGTAGGTGAAACTGTTTTGTTTCAACTTGCTCATGTGTGCCTCGAAGTCAGTCACCAACTCCCCCTGTGCAGCCACTGACAGCCCACTTCACCTCCCTTCTTCCCTTGAATCAGCATCTCAAAAGTTTTAATGTCCTGCTTGGGCCTAAAAAGGGCAAACTTGCTCACCAATTTGATGCCTGGAAGAGGCAATTTCCTATTCAGAACTTTTCTGTTAGTTTCCAAGAGAACTTCAGACATTTCCTCAGAATATATCATTATTTTCTTTCATGTGTTTTTTCCTTTGCAGTCAGGAAAGACAGTAACAATTGGGAAAACTGAGATGCATAAGGTGCTTGTTGAAAATATGCCTAAGCTCCCAAAACTTCCAAAGCGCTAGAAAGAGACTTTAGTGGAGGTGACAGCCTCATATCCTGTGACAGTTTCAGGGTTTAATTGGTCACAAGAAAATAGTATTTCTTTTTCTTCACTATCTTAAAATGTATCTGTTTATTAGGTTGTTTGACATCCTGCCATTTTTGATTCACCCTGAAACGTGTTCTGTGAATTCAGTAGTAATATCTGTAACTAATAGATTTTAAGTGACTTTTCTATAAAATACAGAGTGAAATATTTTTAAAAGTAAGTAGAGCTGAACTGCTTTTGAGACATAGTACCTTGACACTCTCTGGGACAAAACGAGGTGGAATTCATCTCTACTTACCAACATCTCTGAGCTTCAGCTGTTTAGAGCACCTCTTCACCCTCCTCCACTCTGTGATACACATTATAGGCTTCACCTGCTGAATCTACAGGAGAATTCAGACAGAAGTACCAAGATTCTCATGTGAGCACTGTTTTACAATATGCTGGAGAAGGTACTTGGAAATAGAGTATGGAGAATGAAGTCCCTTAAGTAGATGATGAATAAGTCTACTGAGTGTAGTATGATCAGCTTTACACGCAGCATTTCTTACTCTGTTCAGTGACATTAGGGCAAGTGGCTTGGCATAGCAAGCTTTGGTATTACTTGCATTACTGGTTTTTACTATTCAGACAATGTTATCTTCCAAAATCTATAATACTGTCCCTTTCTGTATATTTGCTGGGCTGTTAGTGCTAAATTGAAGCATCTCACAGTCAGCAGAGGACTAGAACTGTCCAGTTATGTAAGCTTTCCATTTCCTTGGTTTTGTTAACTTATACCAGATATGCAATGAGTTTGGCTGCTACAAAGCCAGCTGAGCAGGTAGTAAACTGTTTAGAAAATATACATAGTTTGAAGAGTAGCTAGTACTTAATGCACAGCAAGCTGCAGTTACTTTCATCACATGTATGCATTTACTAAATTCTTTTGTGAAATGTGTTCAAAGCAGAATTTTAAACAAACCTTTCTCACTGCAATGTACTGTTTGCTTATCACAGGCCAGGACACTTTGTGGGCTTTCTCCCACTCTAGAACCACTTTCAGATACTAAAGAGAACAGCTCCGGGGAATGCACGCTTCTAGTGGGCTTCCTGAGAGGAGTCCTAGTGACTAAGATCCCTTCCATACATCCAATGAGAGAAGAGGGCAGAGCAGCAGAAACCACCACTGCAGGCACCAAATCAGGCTGAGAAGGAGCCTTGTTTGCAGGTATTCAGTTAGGAATGTGGCTGCCTTAAAGAGAGATATTCCTTCCAAAACTCCCACCAGAGAACAATGCATTGGAAGCTGCTCACTAATTCAACAATGAGGACATTTTAACTGTCCTCCTTTGCAGTACTTTGGTGCAACCTGCAGATATGACAGGTGTCAACATGCAGAGCACTGTCCTTGTGAAATGCTGCATGATACCATCAAACTCCCCAACAACACTTCTGAATGAGTGTGACCACAGGGCACATTGTTACAAACAAGTTAACCCAAGTACAACACCAAAGCTTGCCCAAATAGTGTAACCAACAGTGTTAACCTATGAAACCACTACAACCTCATAACAGATAAAGATTAGCTCTATAATGGTAAAATTACGTAAATTATGGATAATTCACAAACAAATTATTCTTAGTACTACAGTTTAATGTCCAGATACTTGCGCTGCAACAGTAGGCTAAACTAATTTTGAAAAACTTAACGCTTGATGTGAAAATTTTCAAGACCCATATGTAGTCTTTGCTTTCCTAACCAGTCTTTGCCAGGAGAAACAGACAGCTTAAACTGTGATGGCAAAAATTATTCCTGTGGTTAAATAGAATATTATTGGTCCTATCATACAATGCACATCAATTATTAGTATTCAGTATCCTAATGCAGTAAGAATTGTGAAGGCCATAGCACCCATGCTAAAACCTGGTAGACCGAGTTTGAATAAAACAAACAAAAAACCCCACAACTACAATAACAACAACTTAAAACCCCACTAAATTTCTATTAGAGTTTAGATGTCTACTTTCAAAGTGTTTTGAAATAACATGGTGCCATAAACATTATAAGTTTGAAGAAAGTGGAATAGAGCTGTTAGAAACAGGAGTGACTGAGAATCAGAGAGAGACTTACTACAGTTTGCAAGGAGTTGCTACCCCTTCAATTTAAGGTCTGACATCCCTAGCAAGACATTCAGATGCACTTTTCTGCATATATTCTGAGATACAAAACAACAACAACAACAACAACAAAAAGTACTAAAAACCCCGTACTTGTATTTTCATCTTGCAAAACCTGAGACTGAGAAAGTTCACAACAGTCTGTTCAAACCTTTTCATGACAGGCTTACTTTCTAAACATGCAGTTTCCTTAAGCACCTTGAGTTATAGATTCTTACCCTGAGCTTACCGTTAAACTTAACAGTATCAGGGCCCATTCCCTGGCCTTGAGGACAATGGCATATTGTGCCTCCACTCATTCTGTAGCTTACTACCAGGAATGGTCCATGTTCTCTACTAATTTCTGACACTGTCCCTATAAGTTACCTGAGAGAATACAAGTTGGCTGCCCTCAGAAACCCAAGGGTTTTATTCTAACAATATCTCTGTGCAAAATATTTTTTGCCTGTGCATGGACCCGAATCTTATTGCCTACCTTTCAGTGTAACACAATAAGCCTAGCCTGAAAGTCTGAGATTCGTTTTGCTGGTGGCTGCACATTTAACCCAATCTCTTGTCCTTAAATAGGGAAAAGTCTCACTAACTTTGTTAGATGTTTTCTTTCACGAAGGCCATGATTTTGGTGTAACAGCTGATCTGCAGGAAGACATTTTGGTACACTGTGAGCATTAAATTCCTCAGCTATCCACATTGATTAGCTTGAGGGCACACTGATGCCTTCCCTATAGAGTGAGTGGAAACATTTAAAATACAATCCCTCTCCTGGGGAATTTGCCAGTGCTTGAGCTGTGCATAAAGTATATACCATGTCAACATCTTCACGACTGTGTTACAGCTTGTCAGCAGTAGCTATCTAAACTGATGTTCAGAAATCCTCAGGCACAGGTCACCATATTTCCTGGGCTGTCCTGCTGGTGTGATAACTTCCACATACATCATAAACGAGGTGCTGATCACAGCAAACAGGAACCCCTCGCTAATAAAGTGCTCCCATGAGCTCACAGTCCTGTGTAGAGATCAGCCCAGAGAGGTCAGTGTAGCTAAATTTTAATTACTCCCACTCTTAGGGATGGGTCCCAGCTCTGGCATTTCCAGGTGAACACCAAGGGGCACAATCGAAGTCTGCTTCAGCCTGAGATGAGAGTAAACAATGACTCCTCACCCTTTACAAATACAGAACTGATGAGCTTCCAGCTCAGGTTCAAACAGTTAACATTTCTATCCTGCCAATCTGCAGAAGCACCTGAATGACAGTATTAGTGAGGTCACAAAAACAGCTTCAGTGCAGCATGAAAAAGGTTGCTCTCATGCTTCTCCATCTTCCTGCTTCCTCTACAGCTCAGCCATTATTCTCTTAAAAATCCCAAGTCAATTTATACCAATCCACCTCTCTCTACCACAAGCTTTCCTAAGCACCTTCATTAGATTCTGTTCAGTATTTCACTTAAAATCTGCTTCCCAGAAAGGACCAGCAGCAAAACTCTGGTATCAGTCTCTCAGATATCTTACAGAGTTGTGTTGGAGGCAGATAAAAAAAAAAAAAAAAAAAACCACTACTGGTATAGGTCACAGAATGAGAATTTTTTATATTCTATTTATATATAATCACCTTTGCATATTGAGATATGGTGAAGTCCTTACTTCCAGATTTCTGAAAAAACCCATTAATCACCACAGCCCTTCAAGGGTGCTTATTGCTTTCTGGGCTGATATATCAAAGAGCTTGTGAAGAGGTCTGAATCGCCCAGCACTTACACTTCATTGTGTCATGTCCAGCTTCATCAGAGATGAACTGGCTTGGGGACAACATCTTCTAAAGAAATGTGGCATCTTTGCATTGCCAGTTCACCGCAGAGGATTAGCATGTCAAAACAAGAGTGGTGAATAGGTACAGATGAAAACCAGAGAAAATGCAAACACAAATGTCTTTGCAGTTAAAGATTTTCTGGCCCTGACCTTACCAATATAGCTAAAGGCAAATGAAGGTGACTGTACCGATTTAAACACATTCAGAAATGTTTCAGTCTTAGATATCAGTCAGAAGACAGGAACCCAGGCAGTAACTCAAAATTTAGCAGTGCTACAGGGAACTTTAGGAGATAACAGAACAGTCGATTCTGAATTTAAAATCTATGGCTATTAATGAAAACAAACATATCTGCTGTTTCATCATTTATGTTCCAAACTATATAAACAGCATGTTAGGAAATAATAGCCATGTTCCTTCTGGAAAGAGTTTGTGCAGTTCACATGGAGACAGAGTGAAGGCCATCCATTCAAAAGTAGAACTTGCATTTGCCCACAAGTATTAGCAATGCATTTGTAAAACATTGAGATTTTTTATGTAATTTTAAATGTGTAATAGTATTGTCTTTGGTTTTTTGAAAAAATAAAAAAAAAAAAAACATTAAATCAACTTAAAAGACCAATGTGATTATTTGGCAAATGAAATGTGAACTTCAGTGGTTTTAAAGGTGCACAAATATCTGAATAACAATGACAAAAACAACAAGAACAATAATAACAATAATGCAAAAGTACTATGTATAGTGAGTAAAAGGGAGAGGTCATATTTATTGCTGAGCTGAACTGTCACCAGATAACTGTACACTTTCATCACAACTGTCCTAAATATGGTACCTCTTTGAAACATATCACAAGCCTGGTTCCAGATATTTCTAGTCTTTTTCTATTTTATTTCCCTTTCAACTGTCAGTCTGTTGCAAAAACTGAAAGAACCATCCCCTAAAGTCTTTTTCTTTTACTATCAGATACATAAAGGACAAGTAGCCTGAGGCTCAATATTTTTCAGGCATTTAAATATTTTTTTCCTCAGTGTAGAATGAGCATGTGTCATTTCTGCAGCAATTCAGAAGCAAATGGTCCCAAGTTCAAACTGTGACTTTTTAGATTAGATCTGTCAGGAAAAAAATTGTTGAGATGAAATGGAATTCATTTGCCATAGATGTCAACCCAAACTGACAGAAAAAAAGGATTCATTTACAAAGGAAAAACAAATTCTAGGGAAGCAAAAATCCCAAACTTGGCAATGTGTGAAGTGAAAGGTCTTTATTTACAGCCCATACACCCAACTATTTTGTTCAGTGGCAAAGTATCACAGGCATTATCCAAAAAGCAGACAGGTGGACTGTTCCTAAATGCTGGTTTCTCTTTTTTACAGCACACCATCAGTCAGCAGAGAGAGAACAGAAACACAGAGCCAGGAACAAAACAACCATTAAGGGCCAGCTATAATACATGGGCAGCTCCTTCTCGAATTCATGACTTTAGTTCTGTGGTCAGTGTTTTGAGCACTTGTCATGAATTAATAAACATCGATGGCTCCAGCTGCCTCACAGCACAGATCCTTCTGCAGTATTTAACTGAGTGAGGAGACGTGGTAGAGAACATATAATGGTTTCCAATAACTGGGCACGAGCAAGGACAACAGTGTTCTTCTGTTAATTAAATGTTAGAGAACAGTGAATAATTTAACATGAAGTATTTGTTTGACAGGTCTGTTCTTTTACCGATTGCCTTCTTGAGAACAGCTATGTCCTCCTAAAATTCATTTTGTTTCAAAGGATGGAAAGACCATGAATAATTCAGCCCATTCATTCATTATGTTACTACTAAAATATGAATTATCTTTTCTCAAGTTTATTTGTTGGATTAAGGCAAATGGAATAAGTATGCAACCTCTTCCCATATAAACGTTTTTTATGCATTAAAATTTTAGGCACAAATGTCTTGAGACATATCAAGCATAGGATTTTAAGTATGCATCACTCTGGAACTGAAGACTTTGAAAGCAGGAGAGCTAAAAAAAATTTACAATCAGCTTGGAAAAATCAGCCATCTATAACAAAAATTATATATTACAGTGTATAAAATTTTGAAAATTGCCAAAATTATTATGTATTTTCTTTTTTTTTTATCGCCTGTGTACCTGCTTATTTTACATTCCCTGCTGCATATCCAGTTTTCCCTTGCTGTTTTGATGTACTTGGCACCATGCAGAAGCTGTGAGAGGAAAATAAATAGCATGTTTTAAAAACGGGCTTTTGTGACTATAATACTAAAAAAAATCATTAGGGCAGGTCAAGTACTTCTTAATTTTCTCAGTTAACCATATAGCTGTGAGAATAACTATTCTAATAATATCATAGATACTGTTGTAACCCAGGCCACTGCAAGCTAAATTACACGGCTGAACCTCAGAAAAACATGCAGCTAAAAGGAGCCAGGGGTTCACCATGCTTATCCCACCAGCTAAAAGTATACTGAGGTACGTGCTCTTGAAATCTTAGGGCAAAGTGTTATTTATATTTCCATACTGACTAGGGTGGTGCTCACTGATACACGCTCTTTGCACTACTAAAGGTTAAAAATTAAAAAAAAAAAAAAAAAAAAAAAAAAGGCACATATAAGTACCCAGTCAGCACTTATCTTAACCTGTAAGGTTCATAAAAGACTAAGATCATCAAATTAGGTGCAGGATAATGAAGTAGGGGACCATAGTATTCTGCAGGGACAAATCAAGAGAGAATACTTGAATGAGTGTGCATCCAATGGCTTCAAGGAAAGGTATAATTAGAAGTGGTAAGGTGAACATAAATATTGTACACAATCATCTGACTGGCCACAGCATGAGCCAGCAGGAAGCATCTCAATCTAATTGGCCCCTACCCCCTCTGCCTGAAAGCGGATTTGGGCCTAATACAAGATTTCTTAAACTTTGACATGGACTGCTATTGCACATTTCAAGGTATTTATACAGCAGCACTTGCTTGTGCTACCCAACTTAGAGGGAATGTCATATTTTCCCATCTTAAGTCCCCACTCACAGGCTTTCCTAGTGACAACAGAATCAGGTTAAAGGTTCAAACTTGACAAACACAGATTTCAGAGAGAGATTTTCGAAAATACTGATATTCAGATACTGATGGATTTTGGTTAGAGTTGCACAAATAACCACCCTTTCTGCATATGCAAATCTCTATCTCAGCTGCTTTTTTCTCATGTATTCCCTCTTTCATTAATTAGGAGCAGAATATTAATTTTAAAAACCCAACAGCAGCAACAACAAAGCAGGTAAGCAAACAAGAATAATTTGTTTGTCTATTTCACTATAAGCCCACATTGTTTAAATTTTTTAGCAGTCTCAGTTTTCTCTTCACCCTCCTTTTTCTAGAATGAGAATTGAAAGATAACGGAAACAAAGGTCCCTTTGAAAAATGAGAAAATTTGTTGGCTATGAAGTATTCTGCTGACTTAGAAGCAAGTCAGTATATGGATGGTGAGACACATTGAGTAAGTGGTACTTGCATTAGTGGCATGGAGACACACAACACAGCAGTGAAAGTGCTGTAAAGACTGATGTTTAAACAGAACCAAAAACCTGTAAGGAAAGAAGCATGTGATCTGTGAAGGCAGAAGCTAGGAGCTGCAAAAAAGTGGAGAGCTCATTATTCTTTTTTCTCTGTCTTTCCTTTGCATGGAAATGTGCAAGCAAACCCAGACTGAGAAATAAACCTGGGAACCTGAAAACATTTTCTCTCCCACAATACAGACTTAATTTTCTATTGAGATAGAAAGATAGATTTAGAAATAGAGATAGAGATGATTATACAGTTATATAAGCAAGAACTGTTTTAATCTTCATAAATATAATATTTAAAGGATCTCACTTTCTTTGCTAGCTCAGATTTACAGCTTCAAACGAATCAGAGCAAAGCTCCATACAAAGAATTTACTTCAGTGTTTTTTCATACATAAAACCATTTCTTTCTTCATGGTCTTTATTTTAGTAAACAGTTTTCGTTTTTAGTTTCTTTTTTTTCATAAAATACTAATATTTACATATATTAATAATATTTTCCATGCAGAACCACTGATCAGATTCACCAGTGCTCAGATACAATTTGGAAGCTCTTTGGACAACTTGCTCGTGACCAATGTTTCTTCTTGTCTTCCTTTAAGTTACTTGGAGAAAAGAAGGGACATGATTAGAGTTCTGTGCTTCAGAGTACTTGCATGCACTGTACATGGCACTAAAGGAATTCAGTAACAAAGTGAGACTACTTAGATATTTCTTTCTTTATGTAAGAACCATATTCATATATTTACTACTGGCAAAATATGAATGCCTAAAGGGCCTCTGTGACACTAGGCTTACTGATGGGATAACTGAGATACAGCAGTCTAAGATTTTACTGCCTAAATGAAGTAGACAGATAATGGGTAAAAAAAAGCTAGAAGACAGAAAGGTGTCTCCCATTAGGGAGTTGGAATATACAGCTCGTGACCAGCAGGTCTGTAGCTTCCCTAGGTGCTTAGTTGACAGTCAAAGGCTAGAGCAGCTGCTCAGCATATGATCTGTTGCCTCAAGAAGTGCCTAGGAATGAGTCTCCTTGCTTCTTCTGTGTGATCCAGAAAAGGGACACCTGGGAAAAAGCTTTGACAGGCAGTAGCCTTCCTGTAGGATTACACAAGGGGATGACAGGAGGAACAGTCCAATCAGCTGAACTGTCTCCTGTGCTTCTGTCTAAAACTAACTAGAAGAAAATAGCAACTGAAAGGGACCTAAATATAGTAGGTATTTCTGAAGTAGAGCTATCTGTCCCAAGTCAGAAGAAATAAAATAGCTTATTACTAATATGTGCGACCAAGAAATTATAGTTGAGTCAGGCTGAGAATGGGATTGAACGTGGATATAAAAGTGCCTTGGGAAGAGGAGTGGGGAGCAGACAGTGCTCAAAGAGAGAAGGATTGGAATAATGGGACAGAATCATTCATATTTAGAAAGCACTGAAAATCTAGTCTGTTCTTCATGCAGCAGTTCATATCTCTGTATGTCACAGGAGGGGTCCAAGTCTCCTCATTCCTCTACTGTCAGAAAACACGATGGTAGAAACCCACTAGAAAAAGAAAATTAAAAAAAAAAAAAAAAAAAAAAAAAAAAAAAAAAAGCTCACAACTTATCTTTTAGTTTTGGGGATAAACTTGAGCTATATATTGGACAGACCCTCTCCTCATTCACTGAGAGTGTCAAAAATGTCAAATGTCAGTACAAAAGCTAATAGGATTATAAAACCTTTTTCCTGTATCAAGAGCTAAGAAACAGAAGTTGAGATAAAAGAAAATAAACTCTTTAAAACTATAACAATGGGTGACCATAACTTCTTTTATATAAACCATTCATATACCATGTCAAAAATGAGATGTGGAAAAGGAATTTTTCAGTTTTATATGGGTTGAATAGCTCTGGCAGTCTTAGCAAATTCAAGAAGAAAATCTCATCTTAAGTAACACCTAAGGAATTTGATTAAAATTTGGATTGAACATTAAGCACAGTGACCAAGATGTAACTCTTACAACACTGTAGTACAGAGTGGGTGCTTTAAAATCAGGAAGTGTGCACATATCTTTCCCCTTTTCCATCTTAATTAGATATGCTAATTCATCACAGGGAGAGATTGAAGGGGAACCTTCCAGTTAAGGTTACCCAATGTTTTCCTAAAAATGACAGCCTGAAAGAGGCTTTGAAAATAAACTCTCTGAACAAAACAGACTACCAGATGACCTTTGCACAGCGGCAGGGGAAACTTGAGGGACGTTTAAGAGACAAGAGCAAGTAGGCAGAGGGAACTTATGGGAATGGTGTAAGAGGTTTCACAATCATGTAGGTTTTTTGAGAAAATGAAAATTCATAGCCAGGACCAGCACTGGACCTCTCTGGAGAGCTGAGCAGAAGTAAATTCTATGAGTCTGAGAGATTGTCTCTTTTCCCTGCACTGGCAATTTGTTTTTCTACAACTGTGTGTCTTCAACCAAGGACAATTCCTGCTGGAGATTAAACCTTTGATAACTTGTGTCTAACTTCTAATTCAGGTGGGAGACCATAACAGTCCTGTACGGATAGCTCAGAGACCTGCAAAAAAAATCTCTGTTCTCCATGACTGCATCCTGCTTAAGCTCCTGAAGGCTATTAAGAGTACTTGAAAACAATGATTTATGTGAGTCATACAGATATGATGACCAAGGGGAGCAAAGTTCAAAAAGCTCCCTCCCAGCTCAGAAACTAAAATTGGCTCAGTCTATTTTATCTTCTTTTCTATTTTTTCCTTTTTGTTTGTAAACTTGCATAGGAATGTCATATCATGTCACAACTGCTAAGAAGAAAAAAAAATCTTCAAAGTCAGAGGCTAAAACAGATATTCAAATTATATCTAATATAGTGGGACTCAAAACTAATGAAGAATGCCTTCTGTCCAGAACAAAAGCCAGAAGAAAATTAAAATCACGAAACTAAAGAATAGAGTGTTCCATTCTTAATGCAGCAAAAGTTGGTGATTCAACTGCTGGAATAGCAGAGGGCAAAATAGAAAGCATTTGTAGATAAGAAAGCCAAAGAAAGCTAATGGATATTTTCAGCAAGCCTAAAAGCTGTTACCACTATAGTGCAAAGATAATGGTTTCTACCTCTACAATTCCTTGCAATGATTGTTTTGCCAATAGTATAAAAGAAACAAAGAGTAATAATTGCTTGTCAGCCCTGATGAAGCATGACAGGCATCAACCATGGGAAGGGGGAATGCCACTTTACTGCTGCATCTGATGGTAACAGACTGCACAGAGTTTATACCGTTCACCTATGGAACTGGGTCAGGACTGGAAAGGAAAGGACATCTGGAGGTCAGCTTGAGCAAGCTGTTTATCTAGCTAAAATGCATTCAGGGACTCTCAGCCACTGAGATAATTTAAAATTGAGCAGAATGGTGTTGCAAATCATATGATAGATCTAGGTTCTGCTCACAGATCAGGTCCAAATGAAGTTCACAAAAGCTGCAATTTTTTTTTTTTTCCAGGAAAAGGCATATGTCTCAGAACCTTACATCACAGAGGGGTATCTAAATATAGTCTAATTACATAAAATGATATGCAGCATACAGTTTCAAATTGTGCAGGCGAAGAAGGAAGGAGTCATGTGATGAAACCCTATTATAAAAAAGTACACACAATGAAAAATAAATTGTAGTTTATGAACATCCTTTGTTAACTAACTGAAATCACAGCAAAGCAGAAAAAGAAAAACTGATATTGTTATTACTAATTTTCTAGCTATCATTTGAATCAAGCCTCTCAAGTACAGTTTCTTAAGGATTGATATCTTTTGGAGTCACAAAGGCTTATTTTTGGAGGGTTTTTAGTATATTTGTGTTTCCATAATAATAAGGCTCTTAACCTTTTCAAAACTGTTTGAATAAAAATTTCAAAAGGCAGTGTGGTCTTAGGAACTCGACCTGAAGTACCTTACAAAAGTCAGACTGTCAAAAGCTGGAGCTCTTTAAATTCTGAAACTCAGGAGTCAGTTAGACCTCAAAATCTTCTCACTCTTTAAGTAATGGTCTACCCTAAGAAGAGGCAAAACAGCATCTCATACATTAAAACATATAGGATACAAGTAATCCAAGCTCTACCTGGACATTTAAGCCATAATTTTAATTGCTAGCTTGATTTATTTAGGAAAAAAAAAATCCAACCTTTAGACATTACATTTTAAATATATTCAAACACATTATTAATTTTGAGAAGATTTCTATTCCTTATCACAATTTTTAAGGCTAATTGTCTTCTCAGCCATTTGGGTCTGCAGACTCATTTTACTGCAAAAATTCTGGAGTTTTTTCCTGCAACATGAGCAAATATTTCCCTGAGGAAATATGGCAAAAGTTCAGCAAGTTTACCAGAGGCAGGGCTCTCCCACTTTACTTGTAAGAAATGTGTTTACCAATGCAAATTTTAAAATGTACCACTGAACAAAATTCATAATACAGTTACAGAAAACAAACAGTGGTTTTACACAGCAGGGTTTCTGTAAAGAAAGAAAAAAGCTACACAATTTTATATTTAAGCTCCAGAGCAAGAATACCTTCAACTAATCAGCTTTACTCCCCTGATAAGTATTTTGCTACAGATCATGGAATTGCTCTAGAGAGGTTCGTAGATGCAGAGACTAGGTGTCTTAGGGGAATAACACTAGACTACCAAGCCTTGCACCTCTAAATCGACGGCAGAACACTACACAAGAAAGAAATAGATAATACTCTGAAAGCAGTGCATTGTTTTCTTTAATTCACCACTAGAGTCCATAAAAGCATTTTTAAAGGAATCTTTTAAACTGCTGTGTGTCCAGGGCCTGTGTTAGTGAGGCTTGAATTCTTTTATCATGTATCATATGTCCAGTCATCATTAGTACTTCATGACAGCCTCAGATTCAGGTATGTAAGCAACTTAGAAGATGAAATATCAGCCCAGAAAATTTCCCTCTCAGCAAGACTTCTGACAAATTAATGGATTAGTAAGGGGAAATTTACATCAGATTCCCTTAAACAACAAAGCATCAGTAGATGTCTTCAGGTCCCAAGGCTATCAAGTCAACAGCTTTCCTCATTTTAATACCTTCTTAAAAACTCATAAGACAGAGTACATTCTCGGGAAATCTAGATTCATACAAATCAATGAAAGATAAATCAATGAGCCAAATAACATAATAAACTACCAAGAGAACAGCACTATCTGAACACATAAAAGAATAAACCTTCAATACTTTATGCCATACAAACCTTTTGGTAAGTAGAGCTTTTTAACCACTATCTAACTAGAAAGGTTTTAAGATGTACATATATTTGCTTTCTGTCATGGAGTAGTCTATTTATAATCAATGTTTAACTTTCCTGGGATTAAATTTTAAGAACAGTACTTTGAAAATATGTGCCCTTCACCATAAGATTTACAACAAGGAATACTTGGGATTCATTTAATTAAAGATTCTGCCAAACAGAATGTAGGTATGTCTTTCAATTTTTTTTCTTACTTATTTCTGTGTATTACCTCATTTTGTGGATAAGGATGAGTGGTTGTTAACATTAAAGGAAAAGAAAATAACAGCAATCTATTCCCATTCTTTCTGCTGGTTACTATGCCCTTCTAAAATGCAGATTTTTTTCTTTGTTGCCATAATCTCCACAAAAGATACAATGCAGACAGAATAATTACAGTGTAAGATGAGGAAATTGTGTCCTTTTTAGTTAACATCTTGAGGGGACATATTTTCTTCCTCTTATTTTTGAGCAATATATGTAGCTTTATCACATTTGCTGCAGGCAGTTCCCAGAGGATTTTCAGAAGAACCCTTCCTCCTGTAAATAGGCCAATTTGCTCGCAAGTATGTATTCTCGAAAACAGTAAATATATAAAACTTGAAGGTGGCTGTTACCATGCTCTGGCTGCACCTTGCACTTCACACCTTGTCTACACTAAGGATGTTTTAGGGGAAGTTTCACACCTAGATTAGAAAACCTAGTTTGACTTCTGTCAGCATTTTAGCACCATATTGATTAGACTTGCACACACAGTTCTTGAAACACTGACAGAATATGGTGCTACAGATACCTTCTATGTCCAAACAGTGAAATCAAATTAACATTAGGAAGAAGAAATTCCTGTTTCTAAACTTTCTAACTGAAAAAAAAAAAATTACAGTGCCTCCTGCAGAACTGTGGCTTATATACATATACGCTCATTCATTCAGTTTGATATTTCTGAAGGCTGTAGCCGTTTGCTTTGCTTTTAAGGTAAGTGGGGTGCATTATGAAGTAATTCAGTGAGTACTGACCCTGTATTTTCTTTTGTAAATTGGGATTAGTTCAAATGATTGTGTAGTGTAATGAGTAAGGAGACTGGGAGAGGAAGAAAAAAAAATAAGCCAATGAGAATGGATGACATTGTGGGGGAATATTTTAGTGGAAAATAAACAACTTCATACCATTTATTGGTATGACTCCATATCATTCTGTTCGCATCACCACCCTCAAAAGTGCTATCAGAAACTAAAAGTTTTCCGTGAAACCCTACAGTCATATGCATTTGACTTACACCCTTCATTTTTTAGCGTGCCCAGATTCTTAGCTGGGGCAATCTTAATGTGATTCACAGGCTTCACTGTCTCCTGTGATCATGGCTCAAATTATCCACCCTGGTTCTGTCAAGGTGAATAGGCTTATCAGAAAAGGTTGTGGCTCTCTTCTATTAGTATGGAAATGCTTCATCTGGTTATATCAAATGTCAGTACCACTAAAGCTATTGCAACTCAAACCCTAAGGAAGGCTTGTCCAGTACTGTGAGAAACCACTGAAATAGAGACAAAGTTTTATTAAATTGCTGTCCATCAGATACACCTACATACTGTTTAGTCATACCTCAGGTTGCAGTCTACAGTCCAATTTTGAAGTTACTTGTCAAGGGTACTCTAAAAACATCCCCTCCAATGACTTTCTCCCTCTGAGGCACCCTTCCTGACACTTACTCACAAACAGGCAGAAAGAAAATATTAGTGACACGGCATGTACTTGCAAAATCTGCCCATTAGAAGATCACAATTGGTACTTCAAGCATCATCACAAGATGCCGCAATACATTTGCACTCTAAAAAGTGAACTTCCGCCTATCTTAAGTGTTCTCAGCAGTGGAAGCAGAAGGAGTATCCTGGAGGCAGAAGCAAACTCTCCCCGGTTACTCTTCTGAGCAGTGCACAACAAGCCCAGAAGCAACCACAGCAAGATGGGTTCGCACAATCCACATCTTGAGGTTTCATATCTGCACAGTGCAAGATGGCTTTTGAGCAGTTTTGAACATGGATGAGCCCAGGGACAGAATCCAGTCAGTATGTAAAAGCGTAAAGGAGCTTTTACAGCAAGGCACAAAACTGTAATGTCACAAGGCCCTTTGATACTGAAAATGTGTAGGATATTGATGTCAGCAATACTATTGCTACGTTTTAGGAGAACATGCTAGGGGTTCAAGGTCAGATTGCCATCAAGACAAGTAGCCAGCAATATAAATTGCAGTCAAGTCAGATTTTGTAGTTAACAGTATTAGTATCCGACATTCCCCATCTAGGAAAGCTACTCATTAGCTGTATATTTACAACACATGCTCCACATCCATGAGGAGCTTGTGGTGGGTACAAGTGAATTGATTCTGCCTGTGTCCAGAACCGAGGGGAAAAAAACCCCAGCCCTTAAGTGACCTGTGTCAGTGCATTACACGTTGTGTGCTAATAATCTCACCTCTCAACAGCTTTCACTAGTTCAGCACTGTAGTAATGCCCCCATGTATCCTTTCCCCACTCAGCTCGGGGTGAAGAGAGGGCAGGTTTGCAGCTACCCAGAGTGTAAAGTGTAAGTACTGTGTAGGAGGACTCTATAACAAGATTATTTAACATCCCTCATGTGGACCAGATTTCACTCTTGGAAAAACAAAGGGGGTAAGGATGTGACCTTCCCCTACCTAACTCAAGTGGTGGAAGAGAAATAAGAATATTCTGGGAGCGATGGAGAGTAGCAGCTGTAGAGTCACTGATTGATTGGTGTGGGAGGGTCTCTCATACAAAACTGACTTTGATCTATCTTTTAATCTAGCAGCACAACAACAAATCTTAAGGCAATCAATTCTAATGGTATTAATAGTCTCATTCAAAGTATTCACTTTCTCCCTTAATTTAGGAGGCTGGCTCCATGTTTTCTTGGCAGATTTGTCAAATAAATATCGCTGTATTTTTGAGTGCAGTTTTCCTTACTGCTCCATTTTCTAAACATGCTTGCTTCTTCAGAGTGTTATAATTTCCTCCCAGGACTGAATAATTAATAATTCATTCATTTACTGCTTGTTGTGATAATCTTTCTTCTTTGTATAAATCATTTCCATGTTGGCTTGGTTTTCCTTTTAGAAAACTACAGGCAGCTTCAACATATCTTAATCCAGCATAAGATCTGATCAGTTTAAATAATCTTTGTCTCTCCTGAGTCACGACTGGACACAGGTCAGGACTCTTCTGTCTAGTAATGGCCCCTCCTTTATCTATAATTTTCTCTTTTGAATAAACCATCAGTTCAACTGTTTTTTCCTTTTCCATTCATTTCAGACCTCACCCAGTGGCCACGGGAATCAATGGGAGATATTACTGTGAGAACAATAAGCAATATAAGCACTAAGCAAAATTTTTATCACTTTCAAGTTTATTGAACTGGGTGAGAGGAGCAAATGGAGCAGGGCTGGAATGAACCGCTTCAAGACAGAAAGCAATAACTTGAGCAGCAAGCTCACAGAGCTCATAGCCCTGCAAGCATATGATCATCTTCCACGGCTGCTTAAGTCTCTGGGATAAGTAAATAAATAATAAATACATGAACAGAAGCCAAACTGCAGTATTCTTGTAACCAACAGCCATGAAGTAGTGCAGTAATTTTTTTTTCCATTTTAATTTGGTTTTAACTAAAATATGAACATAAATATATGTAAACACCATATGTAAATGCCATATATCCCTGCTATTAAGGGATTACATTTTTATTTAGGGGAATACAGTTAAGGGAATGGAATTAATTAAATACATTTTCAATTTAAAAGAACTTCCTAATTTCAGAAAATTCAAACGCTTTGAGAATAGACATCTCTGCTGGAAGCTGGAAGACTGAGTTTGATTTCCCTCTCTTTCTTCATATAGGCTTCCATAACGATTTGTTGTTGACCACTTCCACCTCAAGTTTGGTGCATTTTTTATCTGAAAGAGTAAGACAGTCCTTACCCACTCACAGTGGGAGTTCCTGCAGTACAGGCCATGCTGGCTGGTTGTCAGGTAGATCTGGGGATGTTAACTGTATTATCTGTCTCTCAGGCATCAATACTTCATCTGTGAGTTTGGGATTTTTCTCACATTTTTCTCACAGCTTCTAAAGAAGCTGCTCCCCACCCTAACACTACTGAACCACTTTTTGAAAAGGCTTGTCATGTCTGTCTACTTCAGAGAGGGTCTAGCCATTTAGAGCTCAACTTCACCATCTGGTCAAGGGTGTGACTATCTGTGTGAAGCTCCACTGCGTAGACATGGTCCAGCCAACTTTGACCCGTAGCTGTCAACATTAATCTGTGAGTATAGCTGATTATGAAGTTGTACGGATTAAGAGACCACAGAGTGAAGGAGTAAGGGTATGCTCATAAGAAATTATGAATTCAGTTTAAGAAGAGGAATATTGGCATTAAATGCTATAACACTTTCAGGGGAAAAAGTGGAGAGTAAAATGAAAGTGATTTAGCAAGACAGTGGATAAACCCATTCCACAGAGCAATGGAGGCCAATGTTTTTCCCAGCTGCCTTACCAAAAAAGACTCCTAAAATAATCTGCATCAAAGTTGTAAAATTAAAAATGCTTAACTCAGTAGTATTTTTGTCTCAGCCTTTGATAGCCATATTAGCCAATAAGCAATTGTTGCATACACAGAAATTGTGCACATGATTCTGAGTGCAAGTTTTTACACAGTGTTGTCTAAAACAAAAGTCTAAAACTCACCAAAAGAAGTGATTCAGATCACTAAACATAGGTTCCTAGTACTATTTTAGGTGTCTAAATTGTCTGATAAACCCACAAATGGACTATTTTGACAGATAAAGATGCAAGGCCTTCTGGACTACCCTGCTGAATTCAGGTGTGAGAGCATAGGGTATACAATTAAGTGCTCATTGTAGTGTCCTGAATCATATCCTTATAACCAGATGAAATTAATCTTGAGCTGACAAACTAGACCTGAATACTAGGCAGTGAACTGCAGTAGTCATTAAGTGAAGAATTCATTCCCCTAAAAGCAGTATATCTGTATCCCCTTCAGAATTTCAAAAGAGCTCCCTTACCCATCTTAAGAAGGAGATTTCAAGCACAGATCTCACAGATATACACATCCTATCACTACTTGTGTGTAATTTAGTAGCACAAAAAAGTGTTCATCATGATCCTGGAGTCTTATGTTGTGCTTAGTAAAACATAAAGGACAGCAGGAGCATTTCCCAAAGACCTTCAAATGTAAACACAAGTTTTTCCCAGGAATCTGTTGGACCAACAATCTCTTTCTTTTATCACTTTTTGTTAAGAAAAGACCTGGAGAGTGAGCTGAGAGAGCTCATATTACACTAGGAGAGAAACAGAAGATGGTAGAGCTTAAAAAATGCAGAACAGAAAAGCTTAGGAGGAGATAAAAAGAGAAAATTAAAAGAGAAATATAGACACAATCTCCTAATAGGAAAGAACAGAAGAAATCCTTTTATAATGAAGCCATCCCCAAGGAAAACAGAAGAGAAGCATTTTCTTGAGAATGTCAGAACAAAAAATACCATTCTTTTCTCTTCAAGATGTTGCAGGGAGAGAAATTCCTCTGCCATAATTTAGTTAATGTATGAGAATGGACATAACCCTATCAAAAAGTCATCAGTAGCACAGAGATCTTGTGGAAAATCATTACAGAACTTACTCTGGAAGAAGATGCACTTCATGGTAGAGCATAATTATGCAAGAGCAAATTAGATGACAGTTGCCATTACTAAAAATGAAATGCAACATAGAATATCTCAGTGTTAATCCCACAGGCTGATAATTTTAATGTTTGCTTTTGAAATCCAGGAATGGTATATCTGATTGCACACCATACTATAAAATGCTGTGACCAAAGTTTACTCTATCAGCAATGAACTAGCCATGCATAATCACCGTATTGAGCATTTCATGCATTTTTTAGAACCTGAATTTCAGTGTACAGCCACATAACACATAAATGTAAGATACAAAGACAAATTACAGTGTAATTGTGGTGCACCTATAGGATACTGAATGAGCCAGTCAAAAGGATGGAAGTGTGACTCCTCACTGTGTTGGACAGAGTATGTCAAAAGTCACCTCATTAGTCCCCCCAAGAACTGAGAAATAGCTACATAAAGATCTTATGTGGAAGAAGCAATGAGGATATTTAGAGAAACAAGCATCAATCCACTGAGTCTTGGGGAAAGATTGAGACACCTCAAGAAGTCAATGAAGTGTTGACTACGAACCTCTCACGTAATACCTTGAAGGTAACGTGCCCTTGGAGATAGCGAAGAAGATGATGAGAATTATTTGTCTTGCTAATGGCTTATAGAAATACAGAAAACAGCCAAATAACACAAGACAAGACAACCCAAAAGAGTAAGCCTACAGCTGGCTGTGGTCTGTACATCTGTGTCTGGAAAGAAACCTCAACCATATGTGAAAAGGAATGAGTGCTACCCACTTGTGCAAGGCATTGTGCTCTCCCTACTCTTTAGTTTTTTTCCCTAGAAAAAAACATGGCTTCACATGCCCCCCATGCTGCTAATTCCATCTGGCCAGAGACCGAGACCCCTTGGATTCAAGAACTACGGAATCAAATGTATGTGGTGGCCACAACACACTGTTCAGTTTTTATAGCTTGTCAGTCACTGTTTCCCAGCATAAGGAATTCTCATTGGTTCCTGATGAAACCTAAAGTATGAGCTGTCATTGTATGACTTTCCTGACTACATTAGAAAACAAACCTAAGTAGCAAAAATGCTATGTGAATATGGCTCTATAATGAGATAAAAAGGAGAGAAAGTCTTGCTCATCAAGTGGAAAGGCTGTGCTTTCTTAGATACCTATAAATAGGTTGCATGAACCATGTTAAAATTTATAACCTTGAAATCTCTCCCTGTTTCTCTTCGTCTTCTCTTCCAGCTAAAGAACACATGGTAAATGTCTCTTCCATTTGTTTCAATCACATCTGATAATTATGCCTTTTTATTCATGTGTTATTAACACCTATGAGTTCTGGTCACAGACAAATGACACAGACCAGAAAGATATTCCTACTATACCTTTTATTCCACACAACTTTGGCAAGCAATTTACTAGACAATAAACTATAGTCATCTTTTCTATGAGTGCAGAGATTGGTATATTTTCACTGAGAAACTGGAAATGTTGTAGGCTGAGACTGAAAATTATTTCTATAATATTGATTCAAGTGGGCAGTTAAGTCCATCAGAGCAGGACAGAAAAATGCTTTATGACTCTTTTCTTAATAAGGAGAAAGAGATAGCTGCAAATTTTTAAAATACTTTACCTGCCATCTCCTACATTTCCATTCTATTACCCCCTCCCGCAGCTACCTTGAGCTAGAGATGGCTTCCTGGAAGCAATGAGCTGCTCACAGGAGCCATCCTTTCCAATGAGAGCAAACAAATGGCTCCAGGAAGAGAAGGCAGACAGGAAAGACTGTGCAAATGGTAGGGTCTGCAGTCTAAATTACATCCTGACAGCAGAGGGCTAGACCTTGCAGGTGCAAGACAAAAATTACATCTTTTAACGCACAACAGGTCCCTTTCCTTCAAAAAGCAGTCAGAGTTAATAAGAGTGGTATTACATAAGAAAATGTTTGTTAATTTATTTCCCTAAAATTATAGCAGTGCTGGGAAAATGTACCCACTTAACAAAGCCTGGGAGCCGTGGGCAGCAGCAGTGACCGCGAACGCTCTGTACAGTAAGATCTGACCTCAGTCCTCCCCAGCCCCTTCCTGCACCGAGGACGGCTGTCACTCTCTGACCACTCTACTCCGGCATTTCTCTTGAAGCTTTTGACAGTTTATTTGGGCACAGAGATAAGGTTGTAACAAGAGAACAATGGACACCATAGAGCAGTTTTCCTCCCTCCCGCCACCTCCAGCTCTTCAGCCTCCCCCAGCAATGCACAAACAAGTGACGCGGCCGGCAGCCTTTTAACAGCTTGGGATCGGGTTCACACTTTCATTCAGGACACTGATGGTTCGTGTTTATCGGAGCCATTGAAGTAGTCAAGGACCAGTGGTTTGGGGTTTTTTTATAACCGCAGTTCATTGTAGCATTTCAGGCTTTTTCTAGACTTTCCTCCATAGAATGGAATCCAGTGAAAAATACAAATGTTAAAATAGAACAAGCAAGATTTATGCCCATCCAATGCTGCAAACCCTCCATTAGTGGTATTTGAGATCTAGCCAGTCTTAGAGTTCAGAAGGTGAAATCTTCCTCAGAAGGATCAAAGATGCTATTTTTGAGGGGAGAACAAAAATTTTAAACCACAGTGGAAAGACATGGAAAAGCAGACTTATCTCTTTTTGTAAGTTTACAACAATTCAGGTAATTTCTAATAGACATTCTGAGTTTCTTTCATTATTTGAAAATGGGGTATTTGGAATTTTTTCTTTAAAAAGATAAATCTCATAAAAATAACAAAAAATAAGTTCAAATATTTTCAGATACCTCATCATTATTTTTTTTTAATCTGGAACCCAGGTTTCTTTTCCTTTCAAGTATTTAACAAGCCATTGATGTAGTCAACATTTTCATATAACTTTAAATATTATTTAATCTTTTTTCTTTTTGTGTTTTGTTTTCTGAGACTTTGAGATATAAGAGTAACTTTTGTCGTTTCTAGCCAAAATGCTGGAAGCTGATGGCTTTTTGAGAGTTTGGTTCTGGATCATGGTTTCGGACTTAATTTTATAACTCCAGGAGACCATCTTCTGTACTAATAAATAAAATACATAATGCAGTTGCAATATTGTTTGACTTTCTTTAATCTGAATATAACAGCTGATGAAAGAAAATCTAAACACCTGTAAACAAAACAAAAATTTTGCAGATGAAAGATTATGCTTTCAACAAAAACCACACATGTGCTTCCAGACCAAGAATTTTCTTTTGAAATTTGGTGTCTCATTTTATCTGAAAATCCTACAGAAATCTTTAATTGATAGGAAAGTTGCAAAATCTTCTGATATATCTTTCCCCTGCTTAATCACCTTCTCTGTCTAAAGATGCTTATTTTATTTCTCCTTTGCAATTGTCTGATTTCTGCTTCCAGCTCTTATACCTTGTAATGCCTTTGTCTTCTAGATTAAAGAACACCTTAGTAGCCAGTGTTTTCTCCCTGTGAAGTTACTCCATCTAAGTTATAATCAAGTCACGTCTCAGTCTTCTTTACTTTAAAGGAGTGTGAGGGATGAAAGACCTAACAGGCCCTGAACTCCGGAGGGGTACTAGAATGGGAAACCCAGTGTTCATTACCGGACCTATCATTCACCCTCAGGCAACCCGGCTTACCTACCCCCGTGTTTTCTTACTTACAGATTTTTCTCGGTTGTTTTAATTGCAAAGCTTTGGGGTGTGTCTGTAGGACAACAGACTAGAGACCTTTTTCAAATCTTTACTAGTGCAATTAGAAGCAGCCAAACCATAGTACAAAGGGGTGTGTCAGTTGTAGCTCATTTACACTTATTTTGTTGGTAACTGTTCTTATACTTTTCTCTAAAGCTTTTCTTTGTTTGCTTGTCTGTTTTCTAGATGAAACATTGATTTATTATGTACTTTATACATTCCTTTTGTTTGTATTTCTGCATAATTAAATTAAAGTTAAGTAATTAAAGGCCTTGAGTGACCAAGGCAAAAGTAAAAGGCATCATTTAATGATATCTGAACTCCACTCCATAATGCTTATAGGGGTTTCTATGCAGGTTGAGTTAGTTAAATTTGGAATAAAGGGTAAAATGTTAGTCTAACCCAGGGCAAAGTGAAAGGTTTTTGAAATCAAGAATTTCCACAGGTATAACTGCAGTCAGGACAGAACAATTCTGGAAGTACTTCAAAAAGACAAAATAGTATGGTAGGATGAAAGAGGTAACCCATGGCAGATAATTTGTGATAGATAACATTCCCTCTGGCCACACAGTTCTGCCTGCATCCTATGGACGTCATCAATGCCAAACTGCAAACTGCAAACACTGCTTCAGTAAAAGAGACCAAACCAATGGAATAAGAACATAGTGTATCACTTTCATCAAGGTATTCACTTCTTATTGAATTCTGCAAACATGACTGGAAGGAATACTAAAAAGTCCCTGCTCGTGTACAACAACAAAAAAAAAAAGACTGATGAGGCATAATAAATATATGATTATTTTTATTATTTTTTTCACTGAATTCACATGGGAAAAGTTGGAGGCTGAAAAAATTAAATTTTGAACATTAAGTCGGGAAATTTTGAAACACCACAGGGGTTCTTCATCTTCATGCTGAGCCACCTTAGCTATGACAGCAATGAATTTTAGTGTAAGCTCTGATTTTGAAATGCACCTTTTTAAAGCAGAGACCTTTATGAAAATTGTGGAATCAGAATTAAATTAACATTTACACAGGTACATGAATCTACTAAGAATTATACTTCCATGAATTTCAGTTAATTAATTCTTACTCATCCCAAGAAATGAACTGGAGTAGGGTTTATGCTATGTCTCAGTCCACTCTGGAGGTCCTCCAAAATTAATGAAGCCGAATATGAAGCATTGCTCCAGAAAGAGCAAGCTAAAGTGCTGTAGAAGACATAAACAAACTGATCAGGACATTGTGAGGAAGTTTGCTTTCAGTAGTTATGTAAGCTGAGTTTACTTCATAATACTGTATAGCAAATTCCACTCCAAACTACTCAGTAAATACAGAGAAAGACAAGGAAAAATGGTCTGAGATAAGGGTTCATTAAAGTGACACTCCATCCCATTTTAGAGTAAGGGTTAGGGTCATCATGGGTCACCTTAGTGCAGCACCTTATTTATCCTGTCTGTTTTATGCCTTTGGGCAGAAGCCTGAAAGTAAAGCAGGCATGGGCTGACATTTCCTCACAAAACCCATGCCAAGGTTGAATTCCTGTAACTGTGCAAGACACAAATTGATTCCTATGATAAAACTGAAAAGATGGTAAACCTATCCAGGTATGTTGACCCTGTTGAATGCAGGGATAACTACTGGTGGCATGAACCATCCCTGCTGGTCTCTGGGCTAAACCTATCTATCTGCCTTCATATTTTATGCTGGCTCTTTCCAGATCTAACATTTACACTTTGGCTCTCATGGTTTGAACCTTAACTTTAGGGTTGGCCCATATTAACCCTGAAGAGATACAAATTGCCATTTGGGAGCAGTTCTTGTGTGAGCACGATACCTTTTGGACATGTCTGCCTGTACAAGTCTCTACCCTCTCTGGTCTTAATTTCAAACCAAAGGCCATTTCCATAGCCAGAGATCATAAACTGAGCACAGCTCATGCTTGCTGATGCAGCCGCTCGAGCCTGCTCTAGCCCTAGTCCAGTTTGGCCCAGTTTGGCTCTGGCCACCTCTTGCCTTGTGTGTGTATATGTAATCTAGGTATGTAGAGGAACAGGTATGAAAAGTCATAACCATATATCTCTGTAGGTGTATGGACACTGTACACATATATACAAATACAGACCAGAATACACAAAAAATACATTAATATACAGATCGATATAAATATAGATAGATATATTTAGCTATGCTAGTAACAAATACGACTGTGAAATTGTGATCTGTAAAAACATATCTGATATTTGTCCATGTCAGTGTTAACTTCTGCTATATTTGTAGCTCAAACACATAAATCCCTCCTAGCCCTACCCCTCAATATAATCTTGTAGCAGTCCTTACTGGTACAATAGCCTGTGTATGTTTCTCTTTCTCACTAGAATTCTGACAAGAATATTAAGAAACAAACAAACAGAAACAAACAAACAGAAAACCAACAAAAAACAACACGTGCAAGTCCTCTTGGAAGCTTGGTTTGAATTTTTGTTTTTGCTATCAGCACATCTGATGTGATTCTGAAAGTACCTAAAACGTTCATTATGTATCAAGGACATAGAAAGGCTCTTTAACTGGTGCCCTGGTTGGCTTAAAATTGTACTGGCGCCTTCCTGCCTGCTTCAGTATCTTTAACTAGGCATGAATCACAAGTAATTGCCCAGTCTAATCAAATTCTTCCTGAATATATGTTACATAGAGTTACAGGAGATGTGCTATATCTTGAAAAAAGGAAATATTTCAAGGTCTAATCAGATCACTATAAGTAGAAAAGCAGTGATCACTAACACCAAATGAAATTAGATTGTGAAAAGTACAGAGTGGGTTATTAGATAAGGCCCAAGTGATCGCTAGTATAAATTATTGATCACTACTTTCAAATTCCACTGTATGACTGACGTTTCTTCTGTTGTTTCTACATTTGGCTCAACTGTTATGTGATCTAGGAACAGATCAGTGAGATACACAAAACCTGATTCATTACGCTTTAATTTCAGTTTTGGCAACAGATGCAATGCTATTGAGTTCAATGGCAAATAAGTAGAGATAGTGAATAAAGTTATAATGATCAATAAGAAAATTGACAAATATCTTAAATTCCAGTATGCAGGATTGAGCTGAGGGAGAGAATGCTGAAGAAGTAGCAGATAGAGAAAAAGCTATGCTATTTCAAAGAACATATATAGTCAGAAGCCAAGTCTTTTTTCACTGCCACAGGTACTCAAAGCGCCAAAACAACAGGGTAACAAGTGTGCATGTCTGTGTCAGTGTATAAGGAAAACATGAATAAGAGCAAGGATATTAGCAGCAGTGGGCTAAGAATTCCCTTTCTTATGAAGGGTAACACCCTTCCTGTTTCTTGGAAGGCTTACAGACACAACCAAGAAAGATTCAGTTTACGCAGAGCACAGAAAGCCTCAAAGCATCCAATTCACAGATATCTGGAAACAGAGAATCTAAGCCCAGCAGCTCATGGAGCTCTACCTGTGCCACAGAAATAAGTACAGACAGCACGAAGCAGCTACGTAAAAGGAAGGGAAAAACCACAGAATGACTCACAAAATATGGATCATTGGACTGATTTGCCTTCAGAGGATCACTGAAAATCTGTATCTTTCACTTTCATTGCAATTTATACTTCATGCTGCCTAGTCGTCTGAGCCAGGTGCATACACCAGGTTTTTGGCTCACTTAACACTTTACTTTCCTGTGGTTTTCAAGATTCTCCTCCTGACTATTCCATCATATTCCTGTGAAACATTTAAAAAAAATCCATATTTCTTATGCAAGAGCTCTACTGTCTCTCTCTAGGGTGTATGGAACAGACCATTTTTGTATTAAATCCAAAAAGGGAGTGGAAAAGAAAATGGGCAAAATCAGAGGAGAAGCCAGTTGCTCTGAATTGCTTTGTTGCAGTTAAAACCAAGATGTTCAAGTACTGTGAAGAGAACAAAGGATGTCTTTTGGTTCTCATACAGAAGTGTACTCCTCAAAGATTTCCAGCTCAATATTTAAATAAAAAGCACTCAATAGAACTATGAGTTCACCTTCTGCTCAACAACATGCACTGTATTTCAAACATATTATTTAGGTCAAAAGCACAATTTTTGTTTTATTCCTTACTCTGAATGTTCATATCTGACTGTTTTTTTGGAGTGAAACAAAAATTGACATTAAAACAAGAGTTAATGCATACTCACTGTCCACATTTCTCACAATATTTTTGCCAAAACAAGTTTCTGGATCAACTGAAACTAGCTGGCTTGGGAACTTGCTCTCAATTCAGATTGCATAGGTATGAAATCAATAGAGCTGTTGAAATTAATAGTGCCATTCTAAAGAATATGACCTGCTAACTAACCAACATTTAAATAATCACTCCTGGGCTCAATATAAAATTTCCTTGGCTTTAAACAGTAGTTTGAGCAAATACTCATTCATTAGCATGTCAGATTTTTAGATATGATTTATTGATTTTTAAATCAATGAAGGATGGTTTGGAAAATGCAGCAGAGAGTATTTATTAAGAGCTCTAATTTAAATTCACAGAAGTGTTAACAAAAACTGCTAAAGATAAAACCTCTAGTGTATAAAACATTGATATCAGTTAAAGAAGGGCATCATTTTTGCAAGTACATTATGATTTTCTGCATCCATCTGATCTTCCTAGTGTATGAGCAAGTGTCAGAAGAAGTCAGAAGCAACATACAAGAACATATCTATTGACGCAGCCAAGAATGCTTTTAAAATTCTTAAAAATCAAGAGCAAAGAATAAACCTGTAGAAATCTAATTGATCCCATGAAAAGAAAAAGCAAGGTCAGGAAAGATACACTGAAAAGTGTGTACTTCAGAACAGTTCATCACCACTCTAAAGTAAACATTTATAGTTATTATTGTTCTTTTAAGATTCATTTTGCAATGTCAGTTCTAGATCAAGGCAAAGAACTTCACTCCATTTTTAAATGAATTTCCTATTGTATTCACCTTCTCAGCAATCCTGTTTTCTGGCACAAATGCAGAAGTGCATTTCAAGTATACACAGAAATAGGATTTTCAATTCACCCATGCAAATACTCACCCTGGAAGAGCACACACAGTCGTCCAGTCCAGAAATAGAAATTATATCCTAGGTTTCTGACCAGCTACAACTGAGCAACACAATTACAAACTTTGGCTGTTCACATATCAACTAGCCACAGAAAATTGTTTATGATTAGTGCCTTCAGGCAATAAATATTGAAAAACGGCAACCAGAGTCCACTCAAGAAGCAAGGAATCCTAACCTGAACACAGCTATTTCAGAGAACACACACACACACACACACACACAAAAGATGAGGTTGTATAAATGATAGGCTTCCAACTACTTCTGGGATGGAAACAATTTGTTATTATATTAGATACGGTGGTTCTAAGTGCAAAATTAATTCTTTCCAGATATCCAAAAAAAAAAAAAATCTAGTCAGCATTACTGACTCTTCATTTATTTACTAAACTATACATGGGAATGTTTTGCAGTATTTAGCCACAGCATAATAAGCTACAGAGAAGCAACAATGCATGAATTTCTGGCTATACATAAATTGTAAGTGTTATGCTTCTTTAACACGTATTTTGTCTATTCTTTTGATATTGATCTTCACTTGAATAGATTTTTTCTTCTTTTTTCTTCTTGAAGGTACATAGACTCTACTGTAACACAATAGTATAATTCAATTTTGCATGTGTTTCTTTAAGCTGTACAATAAGAAGAAAAGAACAGTCCACCTTGGCTGTAAGAGTACTGTCTGCATTGTCCTTCAGGAAGTCAGGCTGTACACACAGATTATCAGCAGGTTATTTTCTGCTGCTTCCCAGTAGCAGCTGCATTGTGGGGTGTTTTGTTGTTGTTGTTGTTGTTTTTGTTTGTTGTTTGTTTGTTTGTTTGGGGGGGGTTGTCTTTTTATTCAGACATTTGGAATTGTTTGTTTCTGTTGGTAATGAGTCAGTGTTCCTAACTCATAAGTACTTGAAATTTTCATATTTCAGAAAAATGACAGCATAACATGAAAGATGCTGTCACTTACTGCATTTTTCTGCAACCTCTGTGACATATCTGAAGTAAGGAAACAGAACATTTATTTTCCTCCTCCCTCACTCGGAAGAGAGATTGTGGTGAATTCAAACCAGTTTAACTCTCTAGTACCTGACATCAGAAGAGAAGCAAATAGCAAGCACTAAAAAAGTAAGTCTGGAAGGATGAGTCAGGTAGACAGGAATAACAAATCAGAGATCCACCACCCTCTCCACAAATAAGGGAGGGGGACTAACCATCTCAGGAACTTGAAGAAAGATATCTGGAGCTTTTGGGAAGAAAGGATTGCTGGATCCAGCCCAAGCCATGGTGCTCCATATGAACACAGCAGGACATCGCTCTAAACTGATTAAACTGGATTATTTTTATTAACAAATAAACTCCAGGAAGAAAGAACAGCCCCTCTCATGGCACTAAACTAAAGATATCTCTTTTAGTACCTCCATCAGCCCTAGCTACAGGATCACAGAGCATCAGCTTAGTTGCTTATTACTACAAGCACTCTTTCAATGAATATAAAATTGGCTTAACAAGCTTCAAATCGAGAGAACTGTGACCACGATGGCTAATACCTACTGTCTCCTCTCAGAGTGACACAATAGCAGTGGTCTTTTGTGACTGACTGAGCATGAATGTTATTTTCCCCAATGTGGCTTAATCTACCCTGTCAGACTCACAGGGGGTAAACTAACATCTGTGGGAACTGTTCAGTTAAACTATTCAGTTAAATCCCTATGAACTATTCTTTAAATTTTCCCCGCACACACATCATCTTTTAGAAAGGCAATTATACTGCACAACAACACCCCCTGAGTCTCTGGCATCTCATTGCCACGGAAGGAACAGAGTTTCAAGCCATCAGGACAAGTAGGAGTAATGCAGACCATCCCTGCTAAGGAAATCTCTTCTAAGTGGAATGAAAATGGAAAATTTCTAATGATAAATAGGACACACTAACAGCAAGAGACCCTACCTTGCCTCTGGCATCTTGTCTGGTGCTAGAGCTACTGATACTGACCTCCATACTCAAAAAACATTTCCAGAGTCATCTACCACATCCATATTTGGCCCTCTGACTGAAAGAAAGAAATATTTGAGGATTCAGGACCAGGTCTATTCAACCAAACAAGACCCGTGAACTTTGTGCTGCTCTACTTTCATTTTTAGGATATTATCAGGAAGGCAAAGGAAGCCTTAGCTAGCAAAAATAGATTACCATACCTGTGGGCTAAGGCATGCTAAAACCTGTTTACCTTTCAATATCTTTAAAACTTTACCTTTGATTTTTAATGTCATTTTTCCTTGCAAGCTCCCTGTATGACCCCACATGTGTCATGCCTACTGCTCTAATTAGAGTTACAGCAGTCATCACCACAACCAGCTTTCATCCTTTCCCACCATTTATCTTGCAATATGAATTAATGAACTGAAGGACTAAGAAAACTTAATTCAGATTTCATTTCTCTATTTTGCCAGTGGCAAGCTATCTGCCTGCAGTGACACGGAGCATTTTTTCTATCCACTGCTGTGTGTGCTATCCTCCAAAGAGAGTCCAGGCACTGCAAACCCAGACATAGATCGCTTCAAATTTCTGTTTATCACTTCTTGGAGCATTTTTCCCCAGCAGTATTATTCTCCTACAACTCTTTTGCCATGGAGAACAATTTAGGTTCAAGATGCTGGTAAGTCATTTCTTCTTCTTTCCAAGGCCTGAATATTCCCCCAACAGCAATTCATTGCTACATTTCTGTAAGCAGGTTTGTATTCAAGGATACTTAATACCTCATTTTAAAAGGGACACATAGAAATAAGTAACTCTTTTCCATTACAGCTGTTCTCTCCACATTCTAGTTCTTCTTGCCTCTTTATATAAAGTAAAGAAAAAACTTTTTTTAAAAATGCTATTTTTCAAAAAGCATTAAGAATACATAATAATTTAAGACTAGACAATTTTTTTATTTTTTTTCCCCTGTACCTATTTGAAGCATTCATCAGCTTTTCCTGAAATTCCCATCAGCTTCTCCCATTAAAAGAGCTATACAATTTTTTTTTTCTCTGTAAACATCCTGTGAATACAGACTTTAATTAGTAGAGTGTTTTCCCTAAGGGTAATCTTTATTAAGGACCCTCCCAGGCCCACTGGAGCTCTTCAGCTTAAAGTGAAGCTGAGAAATGTGGGTGGAATGAAAACTGCTAGAAGAAATTCCTTGAAGTATCTCTAATCCCATTCTATACTGCAGAGAAATATGCTCAGGTTTGTATCAAGAAGAGTGGCATGGAAATTTTCTCCCCTCTTTTATGGTGCTGAGTCACTGGTTCATGAAGTTCAGCTGCTCTGGACAGCTTAGACATGGAAAGGGTAAAAATATTTTCACTCAAAAATGTGAAACATCATATGTTGAAATTTTGATATATGCACACTCTCATAAACAGAAAAAATGCAAAGAAGGAAAGGACTTAAACAGTCCACGGGGGACCATTCACTGGCCTGAAACTTCCGCTCACCATGTAATGTTAGCATATGTTATAAACAACTATTGCCTAATAAGCAATTTTGAGTTTCACTTTGTTCTTTTTTGTATTCAGTACTGGTTTGTACCTTGTTTCACATATTATCTTTGCACTGTATAGGTCAAATACAATTCTCTTCAGAGTCATAGAGATGACACCTGTAAGTAAGGGCCTGAAAAGCTTCTTCGTGTAGAACAGCTTTTAGTGCTCTTGTCTGAGCGCAACAGGGCCTGGTGGGGTATTGAAATACTGTGTTTCCCTCCCTCAGCTAGACACTCACCTTTGAAGACTGACAACTTTGCAATCCTTTTCTACACTGCCTGGCAGTGCTTATTGCTTGGATACCCTCTAAGGGGCAGGGGTGAACAGCAGCTAAGGAGTGAGGGAAAGGGCTCAAAGGCACTCAAACTTCTGCACTTTCTATTCATCAGCACTGAAAACATTTATTCTTTTCAATTTCATTTCTGCAGCATTTAGATGGGGATAGCCACCTTCTTCATACTTCCACACAGGTGAAATTATTTCACTTATCTTCCAGTTTGATAGCCACTGTTTCTTTTATTAGCCCCAACACTTTGTAAGAACCCAAATAAGATATTTATTCAGTGCAAACAACCTCTGCCCTCCAGGCCAGCACAGGGTTTCTTAGATAAACAGCTCCATATATGCTAATGATGATGTCTGCCTGGAAGTAGGGTTATAAAACTCAGAACCACCTCTAGCTGCTTTTTTCCACCATAAAAGAAACAGGTCAAAACATGCCCCTTGGGCTTCAAGAGCAGCTTATATTACCAAAGAAAAAATCCATGACAGTGTAAAGCCCCTGCACATTATTGCACAGGGAAAGCTAAGTTCTTTTAAAAGTGATGGATGCAAAGTGTAAAAGAGAGCTGAATTCATTTTGGCACTTGCAGATGCAGGTTGCTCTCAGGTGCAACACAATGTAATTCCTCTTACTAATTGACTTATTTATGCATGACAGAAGACAGACATTTGCCAAGACCTGCTCATGCTTTCCTCTCTCACACTATCAGGCGAGATCCTTCACTATGACTGGACCCTTGTCAAAAAAGAAGGAAGGATGCTGCAGTGATGGCTCAGGCTACAGAGAATGGCTTGTGCTGAGAATTCTTCTAGGACTCTGTAGCATCTAAATTACACTTGGTCATTTTGAAATCCTACTTTAATGTTCTTCTCATGCATCCTAATTGCCTTCATCAGGAAGGTAAGACAGAACTGGAATTCCCAAGATTTCCTCCTTATCTGTGATAACCTTCTCTCCTTGTAACACCTCCTTTTTTTATCCTGACAAAACATGAAATGGTAGCTGGGGGAGTGATACAAGGATTTAAGTCCCATCCCTTTTTAGGGATGCTCTATTAAAGTGACAACTTGAATTGGAAGTCTTCTTATAAGTGCCTATACATTAAGGTTGTTAATACCCCACACAGTGTTCCTTTAAAACAAACAAGAGCATCTTTTTTCCTGCTGTTACTCACGGTTGAACTCTGAGGCAAACTAAGTAGCAGATCTCGATTCTCAGCTGAAAAGTCGACCATCAGTTGAGAAAGCAGTCACTACCACTGAAAAGATGCAACAGCAAAGTATGTCAGGAAACAGGGGGGAAGGTGGAGGTGGGGTTGTTTATGAGACATATGTGAACCAAATGCCCAGACAAACCTAATCCCACACACACACACACACACACACACACACAAAAAAAAAAAAAAAAAAAAAAAAAAAAAAAAAAACCAAAACAAAAAAAAACCAACACCAACCTAGCTGTTCAGGTTTTCTCCCAGAGGCTAAGACATGAACTTAACCAGGAAAAAAATTCTCATCAGATTTTTCTCAGGACAGACGGATATAACACTATTAAAAGTAAAAGAAAGAAAATTAACAAAAAAATAGGAATAGCTGGCTCATTATATGCCAGCTGGAATGTCTGGCTATATTACCCGACTCTTAGTCTGTTTAATACTTTTACAGTTCTTACCATGAAAATGAAACCACTGGGTTTGCTGTGCTGTTTGCTTTTGTTTTTCTTTTCAGCATTTCAGAATGACATGACAGAAATCTCATTCCAAATACAAACATTCTGTAAATTCACTAGTTTGATGGTTGCTTGCAGGGTTCTCATTCAGAGGAATAGGTCCTCCAGATGAGTAACCAGATCAGAAACACTCTCACCTGATCAGTTTAGGATTTGCTCCTATTTAGGAGTGCTATGGGTGTGCCCAAGTAGGCTGGCTGGCAAGATGCTCTAGAGAGATGGCAATGCTTAGCACTGAGGTTTCAAAAGTGGTTTAGCAGAAAGAATCAGACAAAAACACTGTAATAGAAAAATAGGAAATTAATTTAAGGAAAATCCTTCCACTGAATGCATTTAGTCCTGAAAAATGACTAATTGAAGCACAAAAGAAGAGCTTATGTGCTCAAACATTTCTGTGTTTTCAGTGTTATGACTTGCTCCCACAGAAAACAGTGCCTCTTTCTACAAACCTGGCTGACCAACAGGAGAACTGGGCTTCAACTGAATCAGCAAAAAAGTAGGTAAAAGGAGGAAAAAATAATATTGAACCAAACCTCAGCAATAATAGTGCAAAGGCCTTTGTCAGCTTAGTAGTTTGTTTATTTTAGTTTTGGGTTTAATGTGCACAGATAATGTTCTGGTTCACATTAAGAAGTAGGAAACAAGTTTCATTGTCAACAAACAACCACCTCCAACAAGGATGTGACAACATCTTGAAATTAAACTCACTCTTGGTCTAAAATAAGTTTAGCAGAAGGAAGCAATTTTCTTGCATTTTTATCATAATAGATTCTTTTTGCAGTACATTGACAACAAAGTGACCATTTAGACTTATTCTACCAGTCTGGAATTTAGACAATGTTTAAATGGTTACTTTTGCTTACACAAGCCCTTGAAATATTTTCTTTGGTGTTTATGACCTGATTATCAAAAGAACCAAGCAGACTTTGAAAATCTGGCCACCACATTTTACTGGGAGGCAGAAGGAGATTGATTGTGTGACTGAAAACTTTTGCGCTTTTTTTTTTAATTGATACCAAACATTCATCATCACTGGGCTCTGTACCTCAGACCTTTGGCATCAAACTGGTAACCTCTACCTTTTGAAATAAGGAACCAAACTGTTGGGTTCTAACTTTATGTCAGCAGCCTTTAGAAAGGAGAGTTTGTATGGATTGTTCACCTATATGACATTTATATCAACTGAATCTCTTCCAATTCTGGAATGACACATGTCATTTGGACAATCAAATTTGAGACTCATGTGCATAGACAAATGGGTCACAGCCAACACCCATCTGTGAAAATACCCCCGGATATCAAGATCCCATTAAGTCGTCAGGTAGGACTACCTATACCTATAGGCATCTACATGCTTTAGAAAATACTGCTCTCAGTGAGTATGGAGTGTTCTTTAGCCATTCCACTTTCCTCCAGCTTTCTGCATGCCTGTAAAGGTATGAGCATCACCAGAGCCCTACAGGTTTTCTTTTTGCAGCACAATGTACCCTCTCTCCACTGCACCAGAACAGCTATTTCTCATTGCAGCCGTGCTCCCCCATAGGGCATAGAAGAAATCTGCTTTAATGTCTACAACAAACTTCCCACCCCAGGACTGGGCTACTATCCTCAGGTACTGGTGAGCTCACTGGGCTGCATGATCAGGAAAAAGCTGCCTCCTGAGAGGACTGCTGAACTGCCTGGATCAACTTTGTATTGGACCTGGAGGCAGCAGTAATATTAAAAAACAAATAGGACAACAGTATCCGGAGACTATAGCATCATGTCGTGGTAACTGTTCTTGCAAGCAGTTGCCTTCCAGCCAAGACTAATGCTAGAACTGTGGAACAATAACCAAAATATAGAACAAATATACTTTACTTACATGTTCCCATGCCATGGGAAGAAAGCAGTTTTCTCAAGAACACAGAATATCATTCAGCTCCATCCTCCAATGACTTCTGAGAGTCCAAAGTTCATCTGATAGGAAACATTCATTATTAAAAACAGGATAAACTGAGATTTTGTCCAGGACTAAAACTTTTGTTTGTTTTGTTTTGGTTTTTTTTTCAGAAGATAGACCACCACCCAGTTTCACAAAAATGAACTTTATTCACCTCATTGTGGTATAGGATAGGGTCAATAGGGTTTACAACCTACTGTTCTATAATAAAAAGCTGTTATCATATTAGTGTACCACTTGTTTTCACTGCAAAGCATGGATGATTTTCACCATAAAGGCTGCTAACTCTACCTTGTATTAGCTTCTGAGATCCTTAGGAGTCTAACCTAGATGTCACTAGCTAGCAATTCTTGTTGGGAAAGGTTTGCTACTAAAGAATTACTTTTATCAAAAAATATGGCAAGTGACACACATTTATGCTAATTTAATAAATCACCCTCCCCATCATAATTCATCAGGGTCAATTACCATTTCTGACATAAAACATGCATGTTATCATCACTACAATCTTGAAATGTAACCCATGGGAACACAGTAAATAATTTCTTAAAGAAATAATACAGTTTTGTATGACACAAAACTTCTAATAGGATTATAATCTAGTCCATCTGTATTCAGCACAATGTTTGTGTTACTCCATAATCCTGGAGTGTGACATTCTGTGTCATGTAATAAATATTTACTTTTGACTTATTGGGCTCTCAATATAATATAAAACACCTTTTGGGTCCACTTATCCTCTCATATAAACCAATACTGTTTGCTAGGGAAAGCATTCCACATTCCCAGGGGCATATTAACAGCTGCCTGGCTTAAATCCAAAATCAAAATGAACAACAAATAAAAAAAAAATCTTTTCTATGACTATTTTATTTCTGAGGGGTCTAGTATCATAGGAGGCATTATTGAGTATGGCAAACAATTTTCTAATATTGGGTTACACAAAAAATCTTGGCCACATGACTCACTGTTCTTGACAGCGACTACATCCTTCATTTGACACCTAAATCACCTATTTCCCCAGTCCATCTCAACATCAGGAAACTTTCAGCCCAAACTATTTGCAAGGATTAACAGAACCCAAAATCAGTATCTGAAAAAAAAAATCAACAAATAATGGAGAAACTTTTATTAATTAAGCAAACCTTTCCTTCATAATTTTTCATTTTTTATGCCATCTTTCAGGCATGGCATAGAGGCTTAGACTGCCTCTTCAGACATCGGGAAGCAGAGCATGTGTCTGTGAATATCAGAGTGCTTGTTTTAATAGGACTATGGCACCAGCTGAACACACTTACATGAACATTAGGGAAAGACTTGCAGAATTGATTATTTGGCCCTGCCAAGCACTTAAAAATACATGACAAATGACTTTTAACCTAGCATTTGAATGAACCTGCAACTCCAATGAACACTCTTGAGATGATAAAGTTATGGTGGACTGTCCTTTACAAACATTTTCATCCATGTCTTGTTCTGCCTTTTTTGGCACAATGTTGCAGTCAAACAAAATTTATGAAAAGCGCACAAAGTAATGACCCGCTCAAGGTCATTCTCTTGCTTCTGGTAGCCTGCCACCCCTTACTGTATAGCTTTCTTCGGCTTCTACCTAAAGTATTTTAACAGGAATTGTCTCTTATGAGTCACTAGTGTTGTATAGTTAAAATTTCACATTAACTGCAAATATTTTCTCCTTATAAATGCTCCTTTTAATTTCCTTCCATTAAGATTCCTCATTTGCAAGTTGTTTTCCTTTTTAATAACTAAGCATTACACCAATTAATTTCTTGGCCTCTTGTGTCCAGCTTCTATGGACATACCATGTTCTGTCCCAGCTCTAACACTTGTCATGCAACTCTTAGTCATTACACAACACTTTAGCCTTTATTTTATCATGTCCTGTTTGACTTACTTTTCCACTTTAGTGGAAAAAAAGATCTCCCTACAAACAACCCATAGAAATAAAAACTTGCCTAAATGAAAATGGAAATCGTGACTTTATTGCAGTCACAAGGGATATGGGCAGCTACAACCACACCCCAACACAAATTATCTTTATCACAATATGTCTTTATCAAGCATCAGTCTATCTCTACACATGATGGCAGTTACCTAATTATTAGGAGAAGAGATTTTTGAAACGTTGTGGATGGAAGGAGTCACTGAGCTCCCTTGTCACCATAGCTGAAAAATGACATCTGGGAAATAGAAGTTTTCTGAGAGGGTAGGGAGCTGCAGAGCTAGTGCAGCTCCCTCAACTGTAGAGAAAAAATGAGGTAAAGAAAGATCCATGAACAAGCTTTGAAACAGGTATTCTGTAAATCAAATTAACAAAAGCATTTCTGGTTTAAAAAAAAAAAAAAAACAAACCCCCAGGATTCATATCAGCATGGAGCAAGGAAGGCAACAAACATGTCTTTTTTCAGTGACAGACCTCAGAGGCACATGGGGACACATGTCAGTGGGAATCCGCTGGGGCTTGGAAGTTTGAGGAGGAAACCCAAAAGTAATAACAACCCTGCTTTGGGAGATCAAGATAGCTCCAGGACCTGCCCATGTTGAATAAGCCTGAGTGCTTCATACACACAGATAGTCTGACATATGTTTTTATATATATAACATATGGTCTGTGTGTGGACTGTAATTAAAGGGAACCACTTTTATGAATCAATATATGATCTCACATAAGTTCAATATGTAAAGCATATGCTATTTAGGCATATATAGCACTTGCATACAGTTTACATTTTTGATGCATCATGGGCAAGGATAATAGGAGACATTTGGATGACTGTGGATGCAGAGGGAAGGGATTTTTAAGCCAGGAGAATACAATATTCTAAGGATGTACAATAGTGGGAATGATGGAAAAGACACAAAGAAAATCAGTGAAATTACTTAGAGACAGTAAAACTGCAGTGTGAAAGGAGGAGGAGGAAAAGGGCTACTTCTGTTTTCTAGCTTGGAGTGCAAAAAAAGCCTATAGTGAGAAAAATGCATCTCATAGAACAATTTCTATGACAGAGAGGAGAGAAGCAAAAAGCAAATAACAAAAAAAGTATGGGTATAGGAAAATAAATAAATAAAACACTAGCAGAAAAAAAGAAAAATAACAGAAGAATGAAAGATAAATTAATGTTAAAAACAGGGAAGTAAAAGAAAATTTAATGCTAAAAAAATTTCACATTAAGAAAAAAATGGGGAATACAGAAAAAGAAACAAAAAGCAGTTGATTATTTCATTGATGGCAATTAAATGCATTAATACTGCTTGAAAAATAAAGTATCATTTTCTGTGTATTAACAAAGTAATATTAGACCTTTTTTTTTCAGCCTTTGTCACACCATGCCTCCTCCGGATGTTGAGATTATACATCATTAGGATCCATTCCGATGAAAGGCACTATGTAAATTTAAACTTATTAGCATAGTAATTGTGACATTTTCACAAATGCATCATGATTCGCTCTAATTTATTTGTTATTTGAAATGATTTGCCAACTAATTTCTATAATTCTTGGTCTGCAGCTCATCCATAGTTCATTGTGAAGAACTGAAATTCATAATCCAAGCTATTTCGGTTGAAGAAATAATCACATGGTGATTTTTTTGTTTCCTGATTGGAGGACTGTGACTCTTAGAATATTCATTTTTCTCCTTGATTACCAATTTAAAATCTGTTTGTAGCTAACAGTCTGTATTTCTCATATAAAACCCTGTGCTCTAGAAAGAAATCTTGCAGAAAACTTGTTTGTCAGAGTGGATATTGATGGAAAGTGAATAAAATAGTTAAATCTACAAAGTCATTAAAATTCATTTAAAATTGCAAATGAATGTTCACAGTATGTTTCTTCTAGCATTTGCCAGCTCTGGAAATAATCATGGTCTAAATTATACCCAGGAACATGTGTGTACACCATATTTAAGACAGATTTAAAATTCTCACTAATTTATGTGTGAAAAACGGAGTTGATAACACTTCTAATTAGCTTGGTTTACAAAAGAGCAACATACTATTGTTCTTCTAAAGACAATAAGCTGATAGGTCCCAATACATCAGCAGCAAATGTATTTGTATCTGTATCTGTGAGTCTTTTCCTAGAATGTAGATTTGTTTGGATAATTCAATATTTGATACAAGACATGACTCATTAAACCTGAATTCACAGTAAACACCAAGCAATTTCTTTATTCTTAAGGAAAGCTTGTGTCAAACTCTGCAATGAAAACATTGCTCATGATTTCCTCTCACTTAGAAATATTGCGTGAATTTACATTTGTATTGAAGAACTGTCTTTCCACTAGAAATATTTTAATTTCAACCAATAATCAATCTCTAGTTTCTATAAAGGCTAATTTCTGTTTCACATGGCATTTTGCCACATCAGCTTGTGTTTCACCTATAGGGAGAGAGATGAATCATAGCAAGGATACAGTAAGATATCTCCAGATGCAGACTTAACTAGGATTTTTTAACTACATCCACGTACTCAGTTATTGGTCCTGTACGTCACATGCCAATTCTTTGGCCCCCATGGCCATGGCCTCATCTTCATTTGAAGACACAGTTTTCTTTTACAACGCTTTCTGCCCATGAGTGAAGTTTTCATTAGGGAGAGAGTTTTTGTACAATCAAAGACCTGAGATACCCAAATTTTGCTGAGAATTTGAAATTAAATGGAAGCTGTCAACAACCATTTGCTTATATAAGAATAATATCCTCAGTAGTTGTATGTTTGTTGTCAATCTGTGTCTCTCCCAAAATATAGAATAGAGTGGCAGGTCTACACGCAAGCGGAAACACAGAATATTCATAGGTCGGCTATAAATTTGTTCCAAGAATAACAAAGGATATTTTTTAATTCCATTATTTCATTTTTTTGTCAACTCGATGCTTGTAAAAAATGACAGAATAATTGTCTATGGGAATTAGTTCCTGTGTTCATCAGCTGTAAATTTAGAGTACCAGTAAGAGGAGTTTCCATCATTTTCCCTGAAAAATGTCTCAATTCTCATTTTGAAGATCAATAAAAAAATCATTCATTCACTTTTCTGTTTCTCTGTTACATTCCTAGCAAGTGGTTACTGTCACGATTTTATGTAGGAAACACACTGTGGGGTCAGATACACAGCCAGTCAGTCCAGATGTGTAAGAAAATGTTTAGGTTGGTAAGCAGATGTTCTAGACAGCCACACTTTAAAAGTGCAGGGAATTTCAGTATTGCCTGCATATTCTGTGGTGCATGTAAATATTTTTCTATTGATTCCTGAGCATTAAGGAATTACATTCCATTGAATGATAACTAACTAAGCTAGTAAGCTCGTGCAAAATACACTATATACTAGAAGTTTGATAACAAAATTATTAAAATAAGAAAGGGTTAAGGCAGTGAATGCAATCATACTGTGTAAATCAGTGTTATTATTTCTCACTGAAAATGGATACTGTAATGGGACATTTTAAATGACAATACTCTGTGATGAAAGAAGGACCAGACACTGAGGTATCTGAAAAATATTTTTTTTTCTGCTAAAAATGTGTTCTGGTTTTAGCTCTAATTATACTCTTCTGGGAGAATAAATTGAGCAGTTTAACATACTTAGATGTTCTCCATAGAACACCAATAAACTTCAATAAACTTCAGCAAAATTTCAGGAAAATCAAGCTGTGTTTTGAGCAAACTTCCATTCAAGTTATGGAAACCATTCAAATTGTACAGTTTAAAATTATTCTTGTCACTAAACATAACAAAAATACTGCTGTCAGTCTGATTCCATTTTAACAACCTAGTACTCTTCAATTTAACATGAAAGAAAAACTCTGTGGGTGAAACAAAACCAGAAACAACATTATTGATGTGAAGGCAATCTGCTGAATCTCATAGTGTCCTATCAATATCTCTGTGAAATTAAACATTATATTCAGAAACAAGAGGAAGAAGAAACAGTGCAGTTGCAGTTTACTACTATAAAAGCTTTTCTTATTGTTTTCCTTTCAAAACTATCACTTGTTCCAAGATTTAATTGGCTAGTTATAAAAGTTGCCAAACATCTATTATAGAACTAACTCAACATGGTACTTAAATATATATATTTAGACCTTTGCATCTGTTCCTAAGCCTCCCCACACTCTTAGATGCAAAGAGAATTTACAAGCTGGTGGAAAACCTTGAGTGTCAGATCATGTGACTAATTCAAAACACATTCAAAATAGACGAAGAGTAGGCAGAACTAGAATCTAAATACACCCAAAAAAGCACAAGGAAAACATGTAGGCAACTTTCACTTGTGGTGGACAACACTATTTTTAAAGACTATGCTTACTATACAGTAAATTACTTATTAAAATACAAATTAAACTAAGCAGGTTTTATGTAGCAGAAACTATCAAATACAGAATGAAGAAGGTACCACCTTTCAAAGGGAGCACTGAAGTACAGAAACTGGGTTACTGCTCCTCTTTGAATCAGCAGTTTACACTTTTGAGCATAATGTAAATTTATTGAATGGCAGTGTAAAACTTTATAGTGTATTTATTAAAGAAATAGACTATAATGTTTCCTCTGTAATAGAAAACAGCATCACACCAGTGATTACCTTTTTTAACTGACGGAGAAAAGACAACTTACATAATTCTCCTAACAAATCAATAGTGGATCATTTTTCTACTGTATAACCTGAAATAATTTTCTTTGCCACTAAGGCAAGGACCGACGTTTGAAAGGTCAGCATCATAGTGTGCTCCTGTCATTTTTTTCAATCACAGTGTTCCTGAGACTCTCCAACCATATATGTTCAAAAATCAGATGTGATAGTTTGTATTGTAAGTCTTGGTAGCAATTCAGGTATCATCTCAGCCACACCATAAGGGGTAGTTCAAGATATAGTTCAGTATTTGTGGAGCACAATTTTGGCACCAAATTACAGGACTGAGAGTGTTAGCTGCTTGAATGAGCTGATTGGCTGAACACTGCTAAGTGCCTTTTAATAAGTGCTCTTTATTCTTCTCATGTGGAAGGCTGGGTTACAAAGCTGATGGGCTCTGTGGGTGGAAGCAGGCAATTAAAGTATTTTTCAAAAGTGTAAACCCCTGTAAACTGAAAATAATCTTCAGCAGGGCATTTTGGTTCTTGAGTTTTATTTTAGTTGCTTTGAACGTTAATTTTGGTGTTAAATTGTTTTCTTCTGTTTTATTGGTGGAATTTCTATGCAGACCTCCCACACACATCTAATACAATATGCTTTATGTTGCACTGTGTTTTTCTGTTCTTTCAGGCAAAATTTTCATTCAGGATTGAGGCTTTTTCTACACTCCATGCCAATCCAGTGCTCCTGAAAGGTCAGCTAACCGCACTAAGAGGAAGACTGCTCCCACTTGGAGGTAGTAAGCATGCACCATCCTCTCTTGGACTCACCCCTGCATTTCCCTGCATAGTCTGCAACACTTCCAGGAGGGACCTATTTCTTTCCAGATCTTCCCAAACACAGGCAATTTGGTCACTGTCTTTGATCCCACGAAAAACCTGCGAGGCGTGAGAAAAGTTTGCAGACATATTTCAGCTGATCAACACTCGGCCCAGGTGCACAATTCTACTACTCAAATTTAGGTAGCTGCCATGAAGACACCTGTATCTGAGCTAGCCATCCTGGGTTCTGTTTGTAACTGAGAGGAGGAGTGAAGTCACTTTGAGATGCATCAGATCTACCATCAAACGTTCACATTAGGTAAAGTTAAACCTTATGCTGGAAATGTCTAGGAGGCATAAAAGAGAGAGATGTTTGAGCAAGATGGAACTGTTGGGAAAGTTTTATCTGGCAGATGGAGACTTTTCAACTGTCAGCATGTGAGAAAATGGGAAGCTGGCAATAAAGGAAGGAAATGCAAAAGGAAAGAAGGAAATTTCTATTCAGAAGAGACTAGTCAAAATACATGAAGACATACACCACACTGAAATTCCTGGACTCCCAAACAACCCAAAATATTTAAGTATGTTAAGAAATCTGATGGTTTCCCCTGTATTGCATAGTTGTTTTTCTTTCTGGATTTTTCTTTTAACTAACTAAAATGCAGGTGGCTCTGCAAAGCTTCTAAGTTTGACTGTTTCCACCATCAAGTGTCAAAGAAGCAATGAGCTGTAAGCCAGAGCCATGACAAGGTAAATCTTCTGGGAAGTTTTCCTGGGAACCCTTAGATACCAGCTAATTTTAAAGAGCTGAAGCTCTCACTTCCCATTTCTATCAGCTGGAAATTCTTTTTGCCTAGACAGCATGCAAAAGAGGCCATGGGAAGTACTGAGCCTGGAATGTCCTTGGAAGACAAAGGCCCATGACCCAAAACAGAAAGTGCAGACCCAGTGCCTAAAACTACCAATAATTTAGCTGAAGTGCTTGGCCAGAATTTACTTTGTAGAGTGTTTGATCTCATGCCAAAGTAACTCTCATCCTCCTACAAGTGCTCCTTTACAAATCTAAGATTGCATAAGAGGATTTAGATTGTGGCAGTAGAGCATTTAGGAAATAAAACATGATCTAATAAGCAAAAATTCCTGTTTCACTAGCAGTATTGCTGTGTCTTAAAACATTTTTTCTACTTTAAATAGGCCTCCAACACAGTGACAGACAAAACCAATAAGAGAGAATTTTGGTGAGTGAAACAAAGTTTTTAACCATCTATGGGAAAAATCGGTTAAAGGAAAGGAAAGGTTTTTGAACCTCAAGGTGCAAGACTGCCAGCATAAACTTAACTAAAATCTAGAATTAACAATTTTCCTGGGAAGTAGGAGAAATTTCATTCTTGTAATAATCTGAATTGCATAATACACTGTAGGTTATAATCTCAACATGGCAGAAAAATGGACAAAATGGCCTTATGACATTGTTAGTATCTAATTTACATGACACTAGAAGTCAGATGCTTGGTCAATGTGAATTTGCATAGCTACACTGAAATCAACAGGCAAAGGGAAAGAAGAGCACTCCTATGACAGTAATTGGAGATTAATTAATTATGGAACTAGTGTTTGCATCTCCGTTTGAATGGAATACCATCCTGTTTCTTTTGCAGCTCTTGAACTCTTCAGTGTAAAGATATTTGAAGCTGGCCTTAATTCAGTTCTGAAGGTCTAACAACTTTTTTCAGAGCCTCTAATTCAGTCTATAATGAATTGGAACATGTGCTTTTGACATACCATAACTACATGATTACGTATGTAAAGAAGTGCTCAGGATCTTAACTCTTCTGTCAAAATATACAAAATGCAAGTGCTAGGTTAAGAACATATGTGAATGCCATCACAGAAGCTGATCACACATTTTCCTTTCAACACTTCTTTTCATCTGTATTTAGCACTTAGCAATAGTAACATACATTAAATGATTTGGAGCCTTTGCAGGTGTAATTAAATGAATAAACACAAAAAGAATGGAGAACATTTACCTCTCTAACAACAACATAATATTTATCTTTCAGATATTGAGCAAGGGAATATTTGATCAGTACACTTGATTTTTTCTTATGTTGCAACGGTATCAAGCAGCCACAATCAGTCAAGATCTTAGCTAATGTGCAATTTTCACAGACACAAAAACTGTTTAATTGAACAACAACTTTCAGAGAAATTTAGCAAAAGGTTTTATTTACAAAAATAATTTAAATTTAGACAGGGAAAAGAATGTGTTTATGTTAAAGAAGACTCTTGTTCCATGAAGACCCCTATAGAAAGTTTAAGGGCTTAAATTAACTATGATCTCATAGAAAAAGGAGAAAGGCAGAATATAAAAGTCCAGAGCTGCATTTAGCACCAAAAAAATTGCTTAAAAGGCAAGGAAGTATATAATATACAATGACATAATTCAGAAAACCTTAAGATTTAATTTTGGGCCCCCAAAAATTCTTAGCATTTCCTTCTCCAAAGATGTTAAATGCAGCTGTAAATAGTTATCAGCTGATCATTAAGGCTGGAAGTTTCTTAATGATTTTTCCAAAGAATCAAAGATTAGTCACATTCCCCTCCCATTTGGCAGGCCTGTCCTCTATGGAGGAAAAGACTCTGGCTAGAAGCAGCCACCCCTGAGCCTTCATTGGGTTCCCCGGCTCTGAGCTATCTGATCTTCCAAAGCCTATCCTGACAAAAAGCTGTGCTGCCCTCCAAATCTTTAAAACAAGCACATGCCAGTACAGTGCAAAGGCTGAGTTGATTGATGTGTGTAAGGGCTTGCAAACATTAAATGTTTACATTCAGGAAAACGCATACAGAACTGTCTGGGCCTTGGAAGCCAAAGGGCTCTCTGGCCTCCCGCTGGGGTGTTTGTTAGAACATGTTCCCCAGGGCCAAATTTTGCAAGGCTGCCCAGGCAAACCGGTGACACTTGTGAGCAGAGTTGGCATGGACATCTGTGGGTCATCTTGAAAACAAATAATTTATGGTTAGAGGAGACAGGATGAGCAAAAAGACATGTAATACTTTCACTGCTGATTGGCATTACCATATTCAAATTCCTTTGCTCTAACTGTACAATATAGTTTCCTATGGGATTTTCTTGATTCATTGGATGCCAATACCATTATTTTTGCCTTTTAATCACTCCAGAGCAAGAGAGATCTTTTCCAACACTTTCTTTTTCTTTTTTTTCCCTTAGAATATCACCACCTTACAGGACTTTCTGTAAATTAATCCTTCCCCATATGATCATGACTTTTGTCAAAAGCCTCTTAAAATGCAAAGCAGTAAAATTTTCTTTAATTTGACACTGAAAATATCTTGACAGTTTTCTTTCTAAAGAGAGGATATATTTCTTAGCCTTGCTTTCAGAAAAGAAAGAACTTAAACTCACAGATATAAAATAATTATTACTGTTCATATTTCCAAACTTACATCAATTTCACCAGCAGAAAAACTGCAGAGTATATCTCCATATCATAGATATCAGTCATGCTGCTCAAAGCAGATCTAGAAAGTGCTTGTCTAATATGATGGTGGCAGCAGAATTTGGGTTAAGACAACATTTATGGCTATGATTAATTAGACACAGGCACCAAATTGATTCCACAATGATTGCCTGCCCATGTGGCATTTAGCACATGGTTAATGTGGGAAATGGGAAGCTTTGCAAAGGGCTGGAACAGTACATGACTCAGATGCTAATTGTCCAGAAACTAGTTCCCCCTTCATACCTCATTGCTCATGTTAACCACAACTAGGAGGCAGATCTGAAAATAAATAAGAGTAAATGGGGGACCCAGGGACTGACAGATCGAGCGTTTTGTAACTGAACATCATTGCTGATTGCATGATTTGTCCTTGTATTTTTTGGAAGAAATTGTTCCTCATGGTTTCTCTGTACAGACAGTCCTGTTGAAAGCAAAGACCAGAGTTATACTGTGGGATTTAGGAGTCCTCTGTTGTGGTTGAAAGAGGGTGAATATCAGCCCTCTCCTTCTTACCATAAACCCAGGTTTCCACATAAGGACATCTGAGTCCAAGCAGGAAGGAAGTTGTGGTACGCTTTAGTGCATGTATAATGAGATAAAGGGGGAACCAGAATTTGATTACTAAGTAGAATATCTATCATACACCATAAACACACCTGACATGTGACTATGCAAATATATGAAACTGATCTACTAAACAGAATAAAGGAACCTTGAAAAGTGTCAAACCAGCACTGTGCTCAAAATTCTGAAATACCACTTTCCAAAGTTGTTCTCTCATGCCATATACTTATATTTGCACTCTTCATCCATTAAAACACAGCTTTATTAGTCATGCTGGACAGGCACACAGCCATTCATGAAATTTCAGTTGTGCTGAAATTAATTGCTTGTGGTTGATTGAGGTGAAAAAAGTGGGATATCTTCTCTCCCTCTCACACACAGCTTCTTGCTCAAACACATTAAAAAACCAGGGAGCTGACAGTCTGAGGAAAGCATCCATGGTTTCCTATTTTAAATATCAGTGGAATATCATGACTGAAAAAAGCAGATGACCTGAAAAGTTCAGAATATTTCACAGTCCTTCAAAGTTAAGATATCACATTTCAAAACTTGATACAACTCCTTTAAAGGGCAGAAGTCAGAAAACTTGAAAGCAGCTCATCCGTACTAAGTGCCTACTTTCCAACTGAATCAGTCTTTTTGTAGGAGATTCTTTGAGTTGGAGGTCTGTGTCTGAACTATATATAGAGATCACATCCCACTCCAATATTTGGATTCACATGTGGAAACCAACTGAAACAGCTGTCTCATATTTTGAAGCCAGGCTATTAATTGTTAAGTACCCATTCATCCCGTTCACAAACCTGTATATACAGAGCTTTATAATACAAGCAAAAATAAATATTCTATGAAACATCTTGGCATGGAGCAGTATTTCCAAAGACCATATTCTGCACAACCTTAAGCATGCCTGCACAGGGAAATTGCCCATTACAACTACAGTAGAATAAGCTCTCCCTTTAAGCTCTACCAGAACAGCTATTCAATGAATACTTCTCTCCAGAAAAAAAGTGGTTTAATATCAAAAATAATTATTCCACTGAGATTTACTTTGCCATTGGCAAGCTGGACAATTTCCTGTTTCCAGTTTTTTTGTTCCAACAGGAATACCTACCCGAAGGTTTTAATCATATACTAAAAATAGAAAAAAAAATCAAATCTTGTTTGTGCATTTATTATACTTCTGTTAAAATTAACATTATTTATTTGCTCAAATGTGGTCCAATTTATTTTATATTATTAATTATTTCTACACTGACAGAGAGCTTGTAATTCGGCAATCAGTTTCTGCATATCTCTAGCAAATATTGCAGGATAATTTTTTGGAAAGATTTTGTTCACAGCATTGCTACATTTTCTAAAAAAGCAGAACTACCTTTTAGACTGGCTTCAATAAAATTACTTCCTATGCATATATAAATAGAAGCTTTATACATAAAACTGAAAATCTTTTGGAATAGTCTCACTCCATTTGGATATGATAATGTTTTCTTTTTGCTTTAAAGACTTTATTTGCTAGCGACCATGTATTGAAATTCACTAAATAACATTCTTATATTTTAAAAAGGTTTTATGTGAAATATTTTTAAAGGACAAACAAGTGTGACTAAATATTTCTTTCACACCCTCATGCCAGAAATGCTAAAATTTAAAGGGAGTTAAAAATTTCCAACACATCACACTTTTTGCTCTTACTTTTCCCTTTCTCCATCATGGCCTTCTCATTCCTTTCTAGGATATCACAAGTTAAGTGAGGACTGTTGACTTGCTATTGCATTTTTCTTATTTCCAGCCTCAAAACAGATGCTTATTGCAGTTCAAACATTTATGATGGAACCTAATCTTTTCAGTCATGTAAATATTTCAATAGAAAATTTTTATATACCTGCAATAATAAGTAGTTTATGTAGCATAAGTTTATAGCATAACTGAAGAGCTTTTGTCTTCCTCCACTTCCTCTACAGCATATGTGAAATATACTCACACAATGGTGATCAGACCCATGCTGAACTAATAGTCACCTTAAGCAACTTGAGGCCAAATTGACAAGAGAAGAGGGAAAAAAATTACTCAGGAAAGTCCAGTCTCCATAAAGTTTATTCCTCAGCTGCTTGTTTGAAAAGTGAACCAAAGAGAAAGAGTTTGATTAGCTGATGTATGTGCAGATCCTTCAAATGCAACAATGAAATTATCTTAACAAGCTTTGTGGCATCCTTATACCTGAGCAACCCCAGAAACTTTAGTTGTATTTAATCAGTCTTATAGATAAAGACTTATTTTCTTCATATTGAAAATATTTGAGGGAAAAACCATAATCCCAGAGAAGAAGTAGATGATTGGATAAAAAAAAGAGAATGAACGATTGCATAATTATTTCAGAAAAGGATATAAAAAGTTAGTATGAATTCCATATTTCATTTAAAATTTATCTGTGCTTGTGTCCTTGAACAGTACCCGAAAAGAAAGTCAAAAAACCATGGTATTTTGAAGTCTAATCTCCTTTTGAAGGTCATAACCCTCTTTTAAATCTGGGAACTTGATACTTCTCTTCAATAACTGAGGAACTAGAGTCATTCTGAAACAGCTGCCAGGGGATTCCTGTTCACCCTGAAGGAGACACATAAAGTACTGGCCACTTTCTTTCTACTGGAGCTTGAACCACATCTGATCTAGTGGGAATCACGAATCAACATGTTATTAGCCATTCTCCCCTGCAAACCCAGCCAAGGTACCAAGCTCCAAGGGTTAAACTAAGAAAAGCAATCAGTATCATTGAGAGTCATAAAATCATCACGTAGTAATAAAATGAATATTTTTGCTATTGATGTTATAGCTATTCTAGCAAGATGAAATGCATTTTGGTGCTTGAAACTCAGTTTGTGTGTGTGCCTGTGTCTGTGTAAGATCTAAATATTTATTAGACCACTGTCATTGGAGAATGACTGTGCACCTTCCGTTAGCTCTCAGGTAGAAGTACAGAAACTAAGCTTCCGGGCTTGAAGCTAGAGCTGTAATATTTTAGTGAAACAGATTCTGAGTGTATCTTTTGTAACATGAAAAATTTGATACCAAAACTGCAATAATAGAATTATTGTGTGAACTTTGACATGGGAAAACAATAAAATGGGTACCTACTAATTCCTTGCTGCTAAGGTTTTGGAAGCCATTCTGATGCCTTTCAACATAAACTTGAGTATGTATGCAGTTTTAAGCACCTATGAAAAGGTGGGAGGGGTGATGCGGGGGTGTTGAATACCAGGAGCATTTAAATGTCAACGCTGGCTGCCTGAAGAGGTATTTATGTGCCTACATTCTCCTTGTGAATCTAGGTCTTTAATGTTTAATGTGGATGTTACTGATTGCTAGAGTGAGATGAATAATTCACAATTAGCAATGTATTCATCCAGCCTAGCTCTTTTCTGCTTGCAGAATGTGCAAGAGAAAATCTAGATTTTCCTGAATTTATTTGCTTTATTCCTTTACAAGGATTGCAAAGAGCCTCTGTCAGACATTTGTCCATCACAATAGAATCCTGAGTTCATAAATTAAACTGTAAGAGTTCAGATTATTTGATGCATTTTTCTGATCTCTGATTGTAGTTTCTAATAGGTTTTGAACCTCTTGGGGAATTTCAGTAGATAAAGAAGATTAAGAAATTTTATAACATTTTAATTCCTATCCTCTTCAGTCACATAGCTTTTCAGGAATTCATAGTCACCAATATTAGTTCTCTGCTGAATACCTTTCCTAAAAACTGAGCTGAAGTTAGTTTTCTTTCACTCTATTAGAAAGTATTTGTATAGAGGACTTTTTAACTTGAGTAAGGGCAGGGGGAGAACCATAGAAGCCTGACTGATCAGTCTCAGTCACCATGTTTTTTTACATACATCTTCATTCTCTTGGACTGCAAATTCTTACAGTCAATGCATGATATTGTTCCCTCCCAGTCTGTAGAAGTCACCCACTCTCAGTGGGACAGCTGGGTGCCACTGTTGTCCATCTCTCTGAGTGATGTGCATCTCTGAAGCTGCTCTTTTGAGACATCTAACCTGCACTGCAACAGGCAGGGTTAATCCAGTTAGATTACAGTAAATCCCTAATAACACAAAAACTATTTTTGAATCAGTTTTGCACCCAGGTGGATTGCTTCTCTGTTTCCTCTGTACAGTAATAAATGTCACCTATTGTGTAGAATAGTGCAAATAAAGCCTGTTTGCTCAAGCCTTTGTTGAAAGCAAGTGCAAAAGGAATAGGAAATGGATATAGAACTCAATCAAAAATGCACAGAAGATATTTTAGAGTATTTGTCTATCTCTTAATGATTAAACAACCAACATGTCAAGTAGTTGCCATGCAGAATACATTCACTGTTTGTTTGGCACTTTAAGGCACCTAATGTACTCCAGTGCAAAATGCTGATGTTTTATTAACACATCAAGCTTTTTAATGTGTCTTTAATTAAACATTAAAAAAATTCTCCAGGATAAATGTTTTGATAAAACTCCAGTATTTGTCACCACTTTCCAACCATGTGCTCTATCCTCTAAATTTCTACAGAACCAACTGCACTGTGGCAACTCTAAATGTCCATCTTGTTTTTAGAATAATTTTGCGTCAGTTTCTTCTCTGGACAGCCTCATCTCTTCTTTCTCTGGAAGTGGAGAGGTTCATATTGTCTGGGGTTTCAAACAGGCAACCTATTTACAATCAGGAATCAGGTGCTTGCTTCTTTTATCAGACCTTGGCCTAACCTGGCTGGATTCAATGTGGACATGTCACAGCAGAAAGAGCAGTCTCCTCTAGAAATGTCCACAAAGAGAATTTTCACTCCATTAAGTTTATGGAAGGCTTGAAAATATTAGAGAACACTTCTTATACACATATTTTTCATTTAGTATAGCAGCATATTTTGACATTATGCCACTGGGAAATTAGACAGAGGTAAGTAATATGTAATAAGGGATACAAAAAATATATCAATTTAATTGCTGCCACAAGCAGCTGGACTTGAATGAATATTAAAACCTCTTTTGATGTTCAACTTCTAATAGCATTTACATTTCACATACTATCCAGCTTGGATAATCATAATATCAGACTCAAGTGTCTGTTTCCGGTTAGCTTTAATTTCATAAGTTTACATGTAATTCCTTATGTTTCAAATTTCCTCCAACCTGAAGGAATATTTAAAAGTCCCTAAAATACTTTTCCGTATAATAGATAGATAGATAGATAGATAGATAGATAGATAGATAAACAGATAGATAGATAGGTAGATTACAGTTCATGGCTATTTCTTTAAAATTTATGTGGTGGGAGAACAAAAGTTTCACTACTAGAGGTGTTAAACTTAGATCCTCCCATAACCTGAGCACAAGGGTAACACTTGTAGGACACAGGTGATACATAAACCTTCGGTGTAGACTTTGATTCAGGAAAACCTACTCACGCTCTTCCTGGCAACATCACTGCACTGACAATGGATCACAAGAGAGCACTTTCAGGGGAATGCCCAAGTCAATTGCAGCCCTTTACATTTCTGTTTATAGAAATATTAACATGTGGTGCTTACTCTAAGTGGCTATGTTCCAGTGTATTTTATGGCCTAATATAACTAACTGATAGTCATGCCTTTGAGCACACAACATTTGAAAAAGTACCATTGCTACAACAGGTAAGTAACCAAATACATGGAAAAAATCTTTCCACAAAAAATCAGAAGTATTAACTTTTCCTACACCTGTGGCAAAATAATAGAGAGGATGAATTAAAGGAATGTTCTTGTCACAAAACCCCATATTTGTAAGATCTAGACTGATCCCCATGGGATGAATAAAAATGCAGTGCTAGAGTTACAGTAACTTCCTCTCTTGAAAAAGGGAATCTGATAACAAATTCCACTGACCTTCCTTCCATTGGAAAAGCTTATGAAATCCAGTGGTTTTTGAAAGTTTTTTCAAGTCTTTTCATCAAAGATCATAGAACCATTATGGCTGGAAAAGACCCTAAAAATCATTGAGTTCAACCATTAAACTGGCCACTGGCATTTAAACATGTCCACCACTAAACCATGTCCATAAGTGCCACATCTACACATTTTGAATGCCACCAGGAGTGGCAATTTCACCACTTCCCTGGGGAGCCTGTTGCAAGTCCTGAGCAGCCTTTCAGGGAAGACATTTTTCCTAATGTCCAATCTAAACCTCCCCTGGTGCAACTTGAGATTCTTTCCTCTTGTCCTATTGCTTGTTACTTGGCAGAAGAGACTGACACCCCCAGCTGGCTACACCCTCTTTTGAGGGCATTGTAGAGAGTGCTAAGGTCTCCTCTGAGCCTCCTTTTCTCCAGGCTTTACACCCCCCAGCTCCCTCAGCTGCTCCTCATGACTTGTGCTCCAGATACTTCACCATCTTTGTTGCCCTTCTCTGGATGTGCTATGGCACCACAATGTCTTCCTTATAGATCTGCTTTAGCACCATAAAACATTACTGCTATAAGACTCAGAACCTTATATTCCTGCTGTCTCCTTAAAAAACAGACTTTCACTTGTAATGTTCATTGCTACTATGTAATATGTGCCCATAATTTTAGATTTCCTGCCAATAACACTTTGAATGATAGATCCCAGTTTTATAACTCTCAATTTTAAAAAAGCTTGACAACTCTAGTAAATCAAGATGAAATTTCTACCAGTTCCATTTACTTAACATCCATGGGGGAATCTAGTGACCTTGGGATTTTTTCTGCCTTGGATGGTTGACATCAGGTGTGTGGCTTTAACAATGAGTTGGTTTTCAGAAGAGAAAGGGAAAATAATCCCTTTTTCTCAGCATCTTTCTCTAATCTTGGCCTGGAGATGGCATTAATGCGAATCAGATGACTGAGTTCCACTCTACTTCCTTTCTCATCAGCTTTCCTGATTTACTCAAGTCTCTCCTGATTGCAGTCTCTCATGAAACTTGAAGTTTGTAAGCATTCTAAATATGTACTCAATTGTTTACCTAAAAATGTACTTGCTTGTTTGCCTTTAATGCAGGAGTTCTGGGGCAGGGTTGCTCTGTACTCAAGCATTGAATAGACTCAGCCTGCCTGCATGACCTCAGCCCTAATCCAGGACACGCATTTACACTGCAGATTAACGTTCCTGTGCTCAGCACTGAAAAATAATCAGGTAGCTCCACCTCTCTCACAATTTAGATAGCTCCCATCTAGCTGCATTTTAATGGTGTTGATGTTCAGCTGGCACTGGTGAACAAACCTACAAGGGGAATCTGGACAAGCACTGAATTGAAAATTTAAGTTTCTAAGGGACTGATGTGCCTAAGAACTGAGTCTTCAAGGTACGAGCTAAGGCAAAGAAAATGCAGGGCGATTAAGATCTCTAGATATCCAAGGTTACCTTCTGAAATCATACACTCCTAAAGGAAGGTCACATGGCAGCTTGAAAGTGTCCACTATAATGATTATATCTATTATCTTTACTAATGAGCATTCAGGAGCCAGTCCTGTGAACACTGACAAAAATAATTGCGTTCCAGCATACCCACTGGCTCTAGTAGCACCACTGTTCAGCCCAAGAGCAGGAATTTGCCAGATCGGTCCAAAATGGTGGCAGGAATAAGAAATGTTTGTAACAGAATCTGATTATTAGAACAGAAGGCATAAGATCAGAATCTCTTCTCATTGCTTCATAAGAAGAAATTTATGATTTTAGGCCATTTGAATACTTTCTATGAAGATTGACACATAAAATCTGAATATTTCTTGCTTTTTCAGAACAGTCTGTAGTTTCAAGCATCAGTTAGATTTTCTCAGCTTTTTTAATGGTTGTGTACATCCACAAAATAATATGATTGTGCTATAAAAAGTGAATAGTACATAATATATAACATGCAAATTGCATCTCATATAATCTCTATTTTATGATTAATAAATGTATTTCTTTTTTTCATAAACAAAAATAGGCAACTAAAATAATTAGAATAATCTGCTGTTCATATTAGGTAGATATATGTGGATTTTATTCGGACTGTTCTTCATTATCCAGAAATCAATTAAATTAAATTCTTCTGCATAAATAAATAATATAATAAAAATATTCCAATAGTTCCACACAAATGGACAAAATTTGATCTTTATGATATTTCCTGAAAAATGTCTTTTTTTAGAAGAGTTAGCATTGGAACATTAAAATTCATAATTCTTATTAAAGATCTGGACCTGTGTATCACAAAAGAATCAGAATCTTCTTCTTAATGGGATTTTCCACCTAAATAATAATATCTTAATACCAGTATCGATGTTAAGGGACTGATAATAGATGGCCAGTTTACCAAGAGGTCTGTAGGACTAGCTAAACTTGTCATAAGCCCAAAGAATTGCTGTAGAAGTAGCTTTTTCCCAGAGACTGATGAAGATAAAGAAGATCACGTTTAATTACTGCATAAATAGGATACCATCACATATTTCTCAGCATATGTTCTCACAGAAGATAAAGGTTACTTTTGTGTTAATTTCCAAACTTGTTTTATCCATAAATTATCATTGGATGGAATTAATTTGTCATTTTCTTTCAGGAGAAAAGATCTTCAAAGTACCGAATGAAGCAGGTAGAGTTTATTTAGGCTGAAATGCAGAATTAGTCCAACAGTCTTCCTAGGAAACTTCCTTAATCTGTGTCCAGTTCAGAATGCAGAAACATGGGGAGGATCCTGGTGAAGGTGGATGAAGGGTAGGCAGGTACAGATTTATTGTGCATAGGGTGGGGGTTTCTTTCTTTGCCATAGATAAAATGAATTGAGTGGATAATACTTTTGTCACATTCATCAGAGGTGCCAGTTGCCACCATGAGCTGGCAGCTTCCCAAGTGTAATTGTTTAGACACAGGAAAGACAGAGTTTTGTAGATGCTGAGCAATTGTTGATAAAGATTGAGGGAACTTTAGAGGGAAAAATCCCAGTAGCCTAGCACAGTATCTCCATAACACAAGACTAATTTTAACCTAGTAAGTTAAACCTTGCCAGAGAAGGCAAACAGTACAGATACACAAAATGAGGTCAGAAGATTAAAATAACAATGCCAAATACAAGTGCATGAAAGCCAGGACTTCAATGAATGGCTTGCTTCTGATTTTTTTTTTTTTTAACAGTACAAGCTTCAGAGCAGCTACAAGTACCTTGAAGTTCAGTTTGTCCTTTGGGCTACTGTATCCTTTTTTACTTTTATGATCAGCTGAAATACAAGGAGCAATACCATTTTCCTCTCCCAGTGGACCCTCACTGTTGTGGGCACAAACTGCTATTCTCATATCCACCCTACTTGTCCCCAGAGCTACAGGGTGATCAGGCAGGCTCCTCAACTCTGAGACATCTCTGGTACCTTGTGTCTGCTGAGGAAAGGCAGGGGCATCATGTAGAAAGGCAGTGCATACAGTGAGCCAGCCTACTCACTTGCATTGCTTCAGGTCACGAGTTATGTGCTGCTCTGCCTTATTCAGGTAGAAAAGGCTAACCAAGAAGGGCCCTGTACTACCCAAAAACACAGGAGGAAAAAGAGAGGGATAGAAGGGAAGGAGTCACCAGCTCAGCATTGACATGATGCTTAAGGATATAAAGCGTATGGAATAAGGTGTCCAGCTGTCGGTATGCATCATTGGATGGACTGCTGGTAATTAATACCTAAAATAGGAAGGTGAATTTGAAATTTCATTCAGCCAAGAAATTGTGATTTCTGATATTCTTCTTCACAAATCTTCAGTCTGTCCTTCACAGAAGGGAAAGGAGAATCCCTGTAATATGTCCTAGAGGGTCTGACAGACAGGAGTTTACTCAGCATTCCTCCATACAGGAAAGGGAAAAGATCTAGAAACCATTAATGTTGGGTATTCACATACTAATATATCAAGAACTGTTAATACTCACAGGCACCTTCACTGCTCAAAAGGGCTTGTAAAACCTAGCAATATAGTCTCTACAGTATGTTTCCATAGGATACTATTCCTTCAACCTAACACTTTCAATTTCCCTCCCTCAAACAACCCATTTGTCCAAATCCACTTCAAAATTAGTTGGTTGTTATGCAGTGGCAGATTAAATGTCATATTGCTACCAATGTTAACCTAAACAATTAGTGTGGTCCAAAAGAGAATCCATCCTACCACCTGTACCAAGGCTGAAGAATAGACTTCTGCATTTAACCAACAAACAGCAACTCTACCTTGCTTGCTTTTTCCTTGACCTGTTTTAGTGGAATTTATTTTAACTGTATTTCATTACTGAATATCATAAAAAAGTAATAAAAAGATACATATTTGTTTCCCTCGAAGTAATGTGAAAGTACATCTTATTGTATTTATAACCTTTTTAGGCTATAACTTTATGATCAAACAGCTGTTGAAACAGTAAATTCTATCTTCATAATCTCATCTAGAGATCTCTCTTAAAAATTGATACTATCTTTTGTAATATTAATAATTTAATCTACAAATAGCTACACAATATAGATGTACTATTAAAACTAAAGAACAGTGCTGGCACAAGGACAAATGAATATAAACTGATTATGAATAAATTTAGTCTGGAAATCAGAAGAAGGTTTTTAACCATCTGGGGACTGTGGTTCAAAAATATCCTTCCAAGAAAAAAAAGGAAAGAAAAAATGGAACAAACCTGTAGTGAGGGCAAGGAAGCGTTTAATTTCTGGAAGAATTTGATTCCTGCTGTCTCAGCAAATGTTTCATTTGAAGGCATATGCTCTTTGGTGTTCTTGCTCAGTTTGGAAGGGTTTTTGAATTAACTAATGTTTTAAAAATTTTTCTCCACATTTATTCTGTCCTTGACACTGCAATTATGAACAGCATCATTTAATGCCTATTTTAACACTTTCAGAAGACATTTGAGTTTTGAACATTTTACCATGAAAAAAACGGAGGTCTCTTCCAAAAACCCCACAACCTGTTCTTGGGATCGCCACACAAGGGAAATTATATGTTCATGTTTGAGGTAGATTTGCTCTTAAGAGTTTTGCTCTTCACTACATGTTCTAGATCATTACCAGCATTTTATATGTCTTTTCATATGAGTGAAAGCTCCTTTATTTATAAGAGGAGATTTTTTCCTAGAGTAAAAGATTTAATTCATGTCTTTGACTTTTCTCAATCTCTCTTGTGTGGACTACTCTAGGTGACACAGTATTTGTGAACACAAATACTGACACAGAATGTTGTAGTTATTTCCACATAATTTTGCCAGCTACTATTTCAAATGTGCAAATTGTTTCTGCATGTAAGCAAGTCTTTCCTTCAGCACATTGTTTCCCCATGTCAGGCTGTACCCACAAAGCATTTGAATTTCTTACATCTTCCTTTTTGCCCTAATAACAGAAAAAGACTGTACTCATGCTACTTGTCAGATCATTGACATTTCTCCTCACTTCACTTGCTTTTTTTTAATTTTAGCTTCTCTATTCTGTATTTTTCCTTGTTTATTTGTGCTCTATGTCTCCTTCAAGGACCACAGCATGTTTTCCTGGTTGTTATTCAGCATAAGTGTCAGGGCTCTGAATGCATTTCCTATTTACCTTCTATTCCTGCACCAAAAGTTATTTAATTTTTAATGACTAAGACTTTGAACAAGACATTTTAGCATTATGAAAAATGACTGTCTTGCTTTCTCTTCTTACTCAGTCTGAACTTTTTGGAATATATATTTCTAGAAAATTTATTAAGCTTTTCTGACTTGAGGTCTGCCTGCCTGCGCCCCCCCTCAGACTCAGAAAAATCAAACAACTCACACTTTCACAAGACAACTGATTGTGTGAGGCCATAACTCCCTCTGTTAGGAGAGACTTCAGACCTCCTGAAGATTTACTAACACTCTTGCTGGCCAAGTGCTATGTTAAAGCTTCTTTGAAGCTACTCACCTCAGTCTTATCTGGGAAGACTTGAAAATATTGTAAGCACTTGGAGTTTGTATTTTCCCTTCGCATCTCTCTTTTCCCAAGGCATACCACAACCTCCTCCTGTACAGGCTCACATGTGTGCATGTACAAGTTCTCAGGAGAACTATACAAGCACACATCTGTAACTGAAGCTTTGTCACCTTGTTCATTTTGATCAAGGAATAATTTCAGGAATAATGAGATACTGTGAACAAGAGTTTCATACATAGAATTACAGATCCTGGGACGATTTTAAAATACTAGCAAAACTTTTTTTTTCTCCCTGTTCTGCTGCAGGCTTTACCGTGACCTACTCAAGTCAGCACTCCAGTTCTCCCAATGTATGGTCCTTCACAAAGGTATGAGAACAGTGAGGTCCCCACCGACTGGTTGATGCTCAGGTGTTGTGCAGACAGGGAAGCACAAACTTAATACAGCATCTTTCTCTGACTCCAGAGGTTCTTCTGATTAGAGCATGTAGTGACAGACAAAGTGGGCTGGTTTTGAGCTGGAAGAGAGTAGGTTTAGAATAGGTATAAGGAAGAAATTCTTTACTGTGAGGGTGATGAGGCAGTGGAACAGGTTGCCCAGAGAAGCTGTGGATGCCTCATCCCTGGAAATATTTAAGGACAGGTTGGATGGATCTCAGAGCAAACTGGTCTAGTGAAAGGCATCCCTGCCCATGGCAGGGAATTGAAAGCAGATGATCTTTAAAGTCGCTTCCAACCCAGGTCATTCTATGTTTCTTTGATTTTCATTGATAGTATCTATCTTCTATTGTTGTTAAACAATAAGGGGAAGGTTCTGAATGCAGTTCAAATTATTTGAATGTTTCTTTTTTCCTATTTAAATTATACCCTGGCTAATGTTGTGGGTAAAGCAGCATATTTTTTTCTTTTTTTTTCCATCTGAAAATGGCACTTTTCATAGAGACAAAAAGCACATTGGAAGTTGTTCCTATCTTAGTCATTATTCTGAATGCAAACTTCCTATAGTCTAGGGAATCCAAGACCACGTATTGGATTATATCTATTTGAATATTTTTGGCTATTATTTAGAGAATTTTGTCCTTCCCTCGAACAAGAAAAACCTTCATTTTTAAATAGAAATATTTCAGGTCTTTAGTACATGAAGAAGCTGAGGAGAACATCTTTGGAGATTTCTGGAAAAGTTAGTTATTAATTGTAAAAAAAGAATGCTCTTCACACATACTGGAAAATATATTCTAATTCCACGTCAAAACAATACTGTTGCATTCATTAGCAGTGCAACATCAATATTCAAAGGCTTTCTAGACTCTATGGTAGCATACCTAGTTCAGAATTATCAGAGCACCACCAGATGTAATGCATAGTAATCTTGTTACACATTGACAGCTTACACCCTAATGGCTCTGATGGAGCTGTTATGATGTATTGTGTCATATCCTAATAGGGATACAGCACTAAAAACAGCTGTATCTTGACAAGCTCCACACAAACTAGATCTGAAGGATCTATGGCTCTGTATGCTGACAGAGCATATAAGCTAAAAAAGTTTATATAAAATGAAAAATTAAGTGCTCAGGAGAGGTCTGCTTTAGTAACAATAATACTTTGTTCTTATCTAGACACTTCTGTGTGAAGATATTGAATGACTTTGATTAATTGAGCCTTACCGACATTTCTGCGAGCTAGGAAATGTTTTAATATCCCACATCTCACGCTGAGGCACAGATATGTTCTGTGACTTGTCAAGGTCACCCTGCACGTCTGTGACTGGGAACTCAATGTTCCTTGCTTCAGCCCTAAGCCTTAGGCAGAGAGTTCATCTTCTACTAGTGTTTAGAAATATTAACAAACTCGAATTTCACCCAGTTATCATGTCCCTCAAAACCATTTAGTAATGTAAATTCATACTAATTCTAGAGCTAATCCTTCAGCACTGATAGATAATAAAACTGATGGCTTTACCCTTGCCTTTCCTTAATTCCATTTATTAGACTGGTGATGTTTTTTGTATATAATTTTTGGAATTTGATTTTGTGTCAAGCTGAAAGCAAAAGAAAGATTTTGTATTCTCTTGCAGGTTGGTTCAGAGGTGTCACAAGCCTGTGCTTTTACATAACTTAATGCAGTGAGTGTGACTGAAGAAAGAACTGCAGGACCATAAAATATAAAAACATAGAGACAGCTCAGGTGCAGTGTGAAATGAGATTCTTGTACTGGTATTATCCTTTGCTTTTCCCATGGGTAGGAGGAGTTGAAGTTTTGAGCCTTTAAGCTCAAAATAAAAGAAAAAAATAGCATTATATTTTAGTACAAATTAATATTTGAATATTAAACCTGGGGGGATGCTTCTGGTTGGAGACATTTAAGCCAACCAGGGAAGTGAATACAGATGCACCGTACTTGTTCTCCATTGCTGCTGCTGTACAAGAATGGAGTACAAAAAGGCAAAATATTTTAAGTATAATTGGTAGACAATGCAACCAAGAGATTTGTGCAATAGAGTTAATTTCCTTCTCACCATGCTACCTCTCATGCTATCTTTCAGCAAACAATTTGCACTAACTCAAATAATCGATATGCCAGCATTATTCAGAAGTGTGCACGGGCATGAATTGTGCTCCTAATTTTCCCAAAAAAGCCCAAGCTGCCAAATATGGCCTTCCACCAACAAAGGTCAGCCAAAGAAAAAAGATTCAATACGGCTTCCTCCAAGGCCCTGGGTAAGCAGTTTTACTTTGTCCTTAATCATACATATTTACAACAGAAAGGAGAGTGAAAGACGGATACCAAGAGATGAGAAATAATATATTAAAAGGCATCTGCACCCATTTAGAGCAAAGAACCAATAGCCTGTCACTTTTATGTCATTATGCTAAAACATAACTGATATTGTAACTTGTATGAGGCTTACAAAGTCATGAAATATCAAAATGCAGTAAGCAGTCTAAAACATGTGCTTGAGAAGGTATAAATACAACAATTTCCAGATCACATCCACAAGAGCTGCTTAATGGTCAGTGCAGTAGGAGGAAAAAAGCCACGGCCTAGGGGGATGAGAGACTTAACGTCAGTTAATAACATTTCATGCAGCATATACATGTATGCTTCCCCAAGAGAATTGCAAGAGGATAAAAGGATGAAGAAATAATAGATATCCCAGTGGCTCTTTTATGCTGGCTTCTCAATTTAATCTAGTCAGCCTATTGTAGAAGAGGAAATAATTCAGAATATATCTTTTATTCAACAAATTTCTTCTCTAATCCAAAGGACAATTTTCTCTTATTTGTTTAGTATTCCAAATGATTTATGAAATGTTTTTTGCCCACAATGATGGGTCTGAAATGACTTCTGAGATTTGCTGTGTAAGTATGCAAACCATATTGATTGGAGAGAGTGAGAGTTGTGTACTTCAGTGAGTGTCAATTAAAAAATCAGGTACCCTATTTAAATTTAGCAATCTGTTCAGTCATTCTGTAGTTTTATATTCCTATCTACTGATTATTCAAGGGAGTGAGATAACCGAGTAAATTTACCTGCATATTGCTATTAATATAGTGAGTGCTTTGTGTCTATAAGCCTGGTTATTGCTAGGTGGTTTATGTGATCATTATTTTCTATCAAATCTAAAAAAACAAAACAAAACAAACAGATTTTATAAAACTATCAATATAAAACTATCAATTTATCTTACAGGAACGTTTTTCCTAGGACAGTGCAGGACAGTATTTTAACATGTTCCTAATTTTATTTCTAATCCAAACAGCACAGAAGCACTTGTTTATCATAAAGAACATAAATAAAATCCATTGAGTTCATTGCATTATATAAGTGTCCTAAATAACATTTTTTTCTCAGAAAATTAAAATTATATTTAGCCAGCTTTTCACATAAAATTGCACTGTAAATCAGAATATTTGACTCTCTTTAAATCTTCATATAGAATCCCTTTCACAGGTTACTCAGCTGAATTTTGTCATAGACAGTGAATAATTTTAAACTCCTAATTATCAAAAACATTCATTAAAGGTATTATTAAAATAATGCAACAGTCTTTATTTAAACACCCTGATCCTAAACAACCCAAATTACCTGTAAGACCATTTCTGAGCGGAAAAACTTTACCTGGATTTCTCCAAACAAGACCTACTGGAAACCACTTGTCCTTTATAATTCTTGAATTGTTCAGAATAACAGAGTTGCACTTAATGATTTGTTGCAATGTTTAGTTGAAAGATCTATAGTATACAACTTAATGATTGAAATGTTTTCCCTTTGCATCACAGGCTTCCTGTGTCCTGATTTCTAAAATCTTCATAGAGTGCATGATCCTTGGACTGTCCAAAACGAAGGAGAGATTACTATACCTCACAGGTAGAAAAAATGCCAACATACTCCTTTTATTTGCCATCTGTTCATTATATTTCCCACTTAATCTCTTTGAAATAAGAAGTTTAAAGTTTGCTGTGCCCTGGAATTTGTTCTCTAACTTAATTATATATGTGTTCCTTACCCTGGAAAGAAATGCTAACATATTTTGAATTATGTAACCCAAGGCTCATAATCAGGTGCTCTTCCTTACAGTGGCCTGTGGCAATGTAACTTACCAGTTAGGTAAATGACATAAAATGTGACACTGGACTTCATTTATTCCACTTCTATTTGCCTATGATATTTATTCTTGTACACCCAGAAACCTATTGACTTGTTACCTTCTCCTTAATTTGCCGTGCATGACTGTGACATTGATCTGTATTTGTTACTTGTTTTACTGGCTGGGAAAACAAAATGACAGAAGAAACTTCTTTCTCCTTTCTGCCAAGAGATCACTGGTTTTGCCCTTTTTGTATACTCAATTTTGAGCATTGTCTAACCTTTTCAGGACTTGCAATTTACTTGTTGATTTACCAGATTAAGCAGAATATATAGACTATCTTGATGTCTGCATAGAAATCGTTCTCTAATAACAGTACTTTCACAGTGGTTGAGACAACCCGGGTACTGCACAGGTATATGCAGTCCTCATCTCTGAGACCGTAAAAAAGTCAGTCTTGTTTAAAAAATAGATTTGGCATTCGCTGAAAGAAATCACATATAGAATCCTTTGACTGAATAAGGCAAAAGGATGAGTAAGAAATGCCCCTGAGGTGCAGGTTAATCCTCGTACTGGCCAGTATGCTGCCTCCAGGAACAACAGAGACACAAGAAGCTTGATCACTTTCTGCAGTCTACTCCCCACATGGCCCTCCTCAGTGTGGGGAACGGTTTAATTAATATTGTCAGTGGGTACACACTTGCCCACTATTTAAAAAACTAAAGGACATCTTTGTGAGTGAGTTATTTATGACTAACTCCTTTCTAAACCTGCCAGTAGTGGTTTCCTCCAATCTTTCTAGTGAGTCTCAGTTGAAGAAATTCACTGTTTTAAGGACTACATTCACTGGCTTTTAACAAAAGCCTTACTGGTTTCAAGTTCCCATAGATCTAGGATTGTGTATTAAGTTTATTTATTGCCTGTATGATTTCAGGAACCTGTTATAACCTTCCTCGGGCTTCTCTTCTTCAAATGAATTGTCTCAGCCTTTAAGTATCTCTACACAAGGCAGCTGTTACCATCTTGAACATTTCACTTGTTTTTCTCCATACTTCTTTGACTTCAGCTACACCCTTTTTCATATGTGAGGACAAAACTGCACACGATACTCAGGATATGGGCACATCAATTTTCAGATGCCCTGCTGTCCTCTAATTTCAGGCACTCTCTGCTCCCAAGCATAATCTTATTAACTTTTCTAAACTTGCCTAACACTTTTTGTTTGACACTGAGCTTTCAGAGAAATGTCAGAGGTCCCTTTCTGAGTTTTAAGTGTCAATTCTTAGTTCAGCATCATGTCAGCAGAGTTCATTTTATTTTTTTCTAGATGCATTTCTTCAGCTGAACTTGACCTGCTGACTTTTGGTCTGCTGAGTTTTATTTTGGATATTCTTGCCATTGAAGCCATTGGTATTGAAGTCAAATGACATTGATTGTCAAGAGAGAATTTATCCACAAGCTTGCAGATTTCACTGTTCATTGCCCTCACCAGGGCAGAGATGCTGATTAAAATCAGTCCCAGTATCAATTCCATTCTGAAATGTTGCCATTATTAAGACCTATCATGGATTCCTCTTCTTTTAAAAGCTTTCCTCCAGTCCCATGGCAACACAATTTTGTACTGAGCCTTTGGTCTGGAACCTAATCAAAGACATTTTTTAAAACAGTGTGTGTTATGTCCATTTGATCCCATTTATCCTTAATATTACTGAAAACATCCCTGAAATCCAGAAGCCATGTAGCTTCTTCCAAACATGTTGTTTTCATTCATACACATATACACAGTCTTAACAGAAATGGAAATTAGGCTCACTGGTTTGTCATCCCCAAGATGATCTCCAAAGTCCTTCTGACAGATGGCAGATTCAACAGCTGTCCTAGTCCTTTAGTTCAGTGTCCATTTGTAATGACATTTTACATCCCTTAGCCAGAAGTTTGGGAATTTCATATTCAGAGCTCTTGGTTTTATGCCATCTGGTCCCAGTGACCTTCCTAACCTGCCTGACTGGTCTAATATTTCCTGTTCATTCACTTCAAATTGATCTGTATCTTATAGACAATCTGCTACAGAAATGCTTCAGGTGTAAGAGTCAGAGCACTAAATGCCTATGCAAAGATTTCACTGAGTTTCTTTGCTATGTCTCTGCCAACCCTGCATGTCCCTTCTATGCCCTTGTCATAGGGGCAGTAAAGACTAAGTCCATGATGATCCTCACCTTATGAATTAGCCATCTTTTTCAAGGATAAAGATTGTTCCAATTGTTGAGTGGAATAAATTTTAAAGTTTGTGAACATAACTCTAATGTATAATGTGATGTGATCTGAGTCCTAAATAGAAGTTCTGATGAGCAATGTTCTAAGGAACATTAGAACATAGAACCTAAAACATAATTTACTGTTAGGTACTATTTTCACAATCTGCATAATTTGCAAATATTTAAAGACTTTGATATCCTTCAGAAAAGTGTAAGGCTGAGATTGTATGCTGCAAAACACACAGAGTTCACTTCCACAAAAGGTTTATCCAAGAGAATCAAAGGGCAAAGATGTAAGAGAAAAATTAGATACCACTTCAACCAAGACTACAGCAGCTTCATCCCCTTCTTAATGGCTTTGGAAAAAATTAATTTCTTACTTTTGGAAAGTAAGCCTTCCAAAAAGATCAACAACAGTATCATCAAAATTTGTGTGCTGCTACATGTGTGCTGTTCCTACAAAGCAAAAGTTTTTCAGTTTCTATACTTCATGCAGACTAGATTTTAGGGAAACAATGGAATATACAGGAGTGTAAATCAAGAGCCCACACTAACCAAAGGAAAAAGAGATATTATCAATTGCCTTTGGTAATTAAAATGATGAGAGGAAATCTATGTTATTTCTCTGGAACTACTTAAGCTATTAAAAGAAGATTTAGTTCTCACACAATGCTTTTCAGATTTAAAACATTTACAAACACAAAGCTGTAAAAATTCTGAATGATATCTAAACCCGCACAGGGTATAAGGTTTATATACCCCATATTGTATACTTCAGAATATATTTTGGATGCATGAGAGTGTTTGGGGAGTGATGAGAGAGTCAGAAATTCTTCACCTCAAGTGGGTGGTTGAATTAGAATTTGGTAGCCCTAACTCCCACAGCTGTGCTCTGCTCATAACAGCCTTTAATGAGTTTGGACCAAAAGCCTGTAGGTCTGAGTTATTTTGTTCATGGAAGAACATATTTTTCTCTGAGAATAACCACCTTTTTCAAATCAAAAAGAAGTTGTAATTATTGGTTTATTTATTGCGAAGGCACATCAGACTTACCAAATAATATGCACTATTTAAGTTAATTTTAAAACAGAATTTTCAGTTAAATGTTTACCCAGGAAAAAATGTTCATGAGCTCATGACACACAGTGAGAGTGAGATCAACCCTCAGAAATATGTCATTAAAACGGATGACTAGTTTCAAACGGCAGTTTGAAATACTTTCTTCTGCAAAATATTTTTGCATAATCTGAAGTAGACCAGAGTGTACTAGAAAATGCTTATACACAAACAACTGAATGTTTCCAACTTCATTTATGGCATTACTTCTAGTAGCCTCAACATTTCCACCTGATGTAAGCCATTTTAAACAGATTCAGTTGATATTTGGAGACCAAGTACTGCTCTTCTTCTCAAAGGGCATAAAATTTCCACTACTTTTAATATTTCCTAAGAAGTTCCTTCTTGAAAGATACACAGAGATTTTTTATTAGCACATTGATTTTACTTAATGCTAGCACACAAAACAAAATTTTGGCCATTATAACTCCTTAACTGAAAAGACAGAAATCGCACTACCTTTATAACAGTCCATTAATTCACATCTGCACAAACAACAGACTGGAGTGAAATACTGAGGTAATATTTTGTATAGCTCTGTTAAACTCCCTTCTCAAAGTTTGGGTTAACTCTTTGGTGGAGAAGAGAGCACTCTCATCTTTTCTGAGACATTAAGCACAATTAAGCTGCATGCAGTAATTTAAAACCTGAAACTAGGTACTGACTACATTTCACACATCGAAGCGCAATTTCTAGACTCAAAATGTCATAAAACAGTCTAAATATTGCCTGAAAAAATGACAGAAAGCTTGAACAGGAATATAAACACTAAATCTATTGATAATGCCTCTTCAGTTTAACAGTATATCCTACACATATATTCCCATGTGAGGTTTTTACACAACACCTTCACATTTTACCTTTAGTAAACATACCAATAAATTTATCTTTGAATTCTATTCAAAGACAATTCCATGCTTTTTGTAGTACACCTAGACTCTAAAGATTTGATGAAACTGTAGTAGTATCTGTTCTTTCTGAGAGCTAGACATGAAGACTGCAAACAAAACAACTTGCAATCTTCTCCCCATCAGTCTTTGAACACACACACAACAGAGTATAAATGAGGGTGTTTTGGTGAGATATGAATACCGCTGCCCTCATCCAAGGTGGTACACACAGAGTTTCAGCATATGAAATAACCATCTATGGAACTCCCTAAGACTCTCACTCTGCATGTCATTAAAAAACCCTAAAAATCCACTATATATGTTTACCTCACTGACTTATTCTTCCTGCTCTCCATGTCTGAGGGGAAAAAAGGAAGGTAAAAAAAAAAAAAAAAACACCACCAGCCTGAATTTCATTAGTAAGTCTATAAAGCTCTTTAATCTCTGGAGCTAGTGGAAGTTTCCCCCCTGACTTGCCAACTGAATCCACAAAATATGCTGAAAAAAGTTTCCCCGAAAAATAAAGTTGAAATAACATACAAAACTGAGGAATTTGTGCAAAAAAACTTATTAATAGATGAGATTCAGCTCTTGCTCATCTTTCAGGCTTCCTTGACTTTAACTCCAGCATTTGAACTACTCCCAACTTGAACTCTTAAAGTTTGACTTCTCAGATCATGAGAACTATAATGTGAGTAATGTCAATATACTGCACATGAAATGTAGCAATGAAAACTGTACTTGTACATGGAGTGAATTATATCCTATATCATGCAAACCAAAACTGGTGGATCAAAGATGAATCCCACTTGAATGGGAAGACACTAGTACAGGGTGTTTACATTACCAAAAAGAAACTGGTTTTGTGTAAACTGCCTTTGTGAATGAGGAGAAAAATTACATTTGGGGAATGGGAAATGGAGAGAGAGTAGAACAAAATCAGTTAATCCTGGATTTTGAACAGTTATAGTAATTTAAGCAGAATTCAAAGAAATGCACATAAAAACAGGGAACACATCAGGACTAAAAGAAATAGAGACTGTTTTCTACTTGAGAATATTGAGGAAAAAAGGAACTGACTTTACAGTGTACAAAGAGAGTATGTATCCATGCTTCAGAAGAGAAACCAGAGGGACAGAGAAGACTCTGCCATGTGCATTGGCCATTTTGCTGCAAACAAAACATCCGTACAACCCAGAACGTTGTCAACAGCAATGACCATAAAGAAGATAGAAAGTGAAACGCAACACAATAAATTATACTTTCCCAGCTATTTTCAGCTATGGGGATTTCCTGATTCTGATGTGATTTGTCTGTTTAATGACACTCAATACATCTTCCTTTCAATTACTCATCCAGTATCTCCTGACACATGTAAAATTTCTGTATCTCAATCATGTCTTGGAAATGAAAATTCCATAGTGCAGTTTGTAAGCCTGCCCTCTAGCATTTTCATTTTATGGTCTTTTTTACTTAAATTGGAAGAAATGGAGATGCAGAAGTTCAGACCTTAACATTTGTGTCTCTTCTACTCTGCTTTTCCCACCAACCTTAAACAAAAGAATGCTGCTATAGAATCTGCACAAGATGACTACAGAACTGAAAAGTTAGCACAGCATTAATATTTCTCTTATAAATGAGGAAAGCACAAAGCCATATTTGAGTGCCAATGATTTATAAGTAGTATATATCCTGTACAACCCTGACTATGTGAGTACCAACCAAAGTCCTACTACATTTGCAGAACCAGCTGACAAAAAGGCAACCTAGAAACTGGTCAATACTTTTCACTCTCACAACCACCAGCTAGAGGTCAACAAATAGTAATGTGGCAAGGGATGTCAGGTAGTAGTCTTCAAGATTTACAGTGACAGTGTGAAATTAATTTATAAATTAATAACTTTATAGAGTTAAAAAGGAGGAAGAAATTATGTGGGCCTAAAAGATAATGGTGTTTGCTCAGAATACACAGGATAGGCAGAGAATGGCAAGATGATATTTACCATCCTCATCATTGCTATTATTATTATACAGCCCCCCCCATAATTCAGTCTGAAAGTGTCCTTGTTAAAGCAGCTGTGGCCTAAAGGATAAACAACAGTACAAGTAGTCACCATTAGGGAAAGAAGGAACTCAACAAACAAAGCCTCATGATTTGCTATCAAGGTTGTCTTGTTTTCAGATGACCTCCCTTCTTCTGAATTCCCCTTGGTAAAGGTTATTTGCAAACGCCTATTAAACACTGCTTCTTAACATTCACTCTGTGCCTTGTCATTGTAACACAAAACAAATGAATAAACCTTCAAGCTGATTGCTCTATTTCATCTTTTTCCAGATTTCATGGGATGTCAGAAAAACTTGACATTGTCTTGAACTCTTCACCTCAGAATCGAACATGGGTTATATTTCATATACCCCTTTGGGATTCATGTCCTTTAGTTAATCTTCAGCATGAAAGAAAGCTAAATGGAAAGAGACTTTTCAGCTAAGAAACACATTTGAAGACAAAATTTTATGGTTTCTACCCTTCTTAGTACATATATATATATATATATATATATATCAATTTTTGTTTTCTATAGCTCATTCAGTTATATTCATTATACAATTGGTCAGATCCCTAAGTAAGAATGCTGTACACAGTGCCCTATCTGATGATACATTACAAATGTATTAGAAAATATCCAGTCCAATAACAAATACTTGTGAACAATTGAAATTCAACCATAAAAGAAATATGAACCACACTTGTGCAAAACATGATATAAATGGCATACAACAACAACAAAAAAAATTAAAAGGTAAGTAAACCTGAAAGACGCTGTGTGATGAAGTAACTGCTAGACAGAGATGTCAAGAAAAACCTTAACAGAACAGGGGGAGAAAGCATGGGATAACTCTGGATAAGAAACTCCAGGTGGAATCCAACACAGAGTATCTCTAAAAATGGAAATAAGCAGTGGAAATTTCAAAACATCAGCAAATATTTTTGTGATGTGTGTTCTACCGTCTCTACATTTACCCTACTTTCTTATTCCTCTTCTCACTAAAATAAAGGAAATTGGAAGGGAATAAATAGTTCTACATCTTAGGTGCTCTATATAGACTGTTGAATTCACTGCACATCCTTCAAAAAGACTTGAAGTTCAATGCTTATAATTACCTACATTTTGATTGTAAGGTAAGATTTCTGCTGTACAAAACTTTCTTCCTGTTATGAATTGAATGCTTTGCTTGCACTACACCTTTTGCACATTTGATCAACAAATGTAAGACTTCATTAAATCTCAAAGAGCTTAAGCTAATACAGAAGGAGTTTATTTTTCTAGGCATGGTTTGCATTATAACTATGTGCCGTTCATTCTAGCCCTGAAGTTTTATTTGTCAGGAAAAGAAAGGAATGTGCTTATCTTTAATATATGATCATTAAATAAACATCTTTCATGCAAGAGATTTGTTATATTAAAGAATATAAAAATTATATCAGCCAGCTCTTTTATTTTGAAAGATTGCATACAAGTGAGGAAATACAGTAATACTGATGTAGAGAGGTATAAATAATAAGAACAGATTCTCTCTCTCTCTCTCCAAAGAAAATCTCTATTATTTTACATGCTATCCTGACAGTCCTCCCTGGGGTATAAAATTACTCCAATTCATAGCTGACTTTGGGTAAGATATTTTGAATTTCTACCATGAGTATGCAACCCCATCTAATTTTCCATGATACCTGAGTATCAACCCCTTTTTTCAATCCTAGATCAATCAGGGAGCCCCAAATGTCCCATTTTTCCAGTGATTCTCACATTGTTAATGAAGAGAGAAAATGTAACTAAGCTTCTCTAACTGCCAGCAACAACCAGTTGCATGAATTAGATTTGTCAGCTAACAAATCTATGGTTCACTAAGGACTATTAAAATTCTCCTTGGGCCCAACAGTGCTTAAATTTTGCAAAAATGCAAAGTATTTCTCTTGTACCTTCAGAATAAATCTTCCAGCAAAGAGTGTCATATGGGTGCTGGATGTTCAGAACTATTAATTCCAAGCAAAGTGAACACACAAATTAACTGTACTCTCCACCTACCCGACACTGTGCCCCTGACCATCCTTGAGTCTAACTCTTCCCATTCAGAAATGGGAAAGCAATAAACTCTTGGAATGACCTATTATGTCAGTGAAGGCAGGCAGGGAAGAACTTCTGTATAAAGCTTTTCCTCACAAATAGCAAAAAAGATAAGGCAACCACATAAAGGAGCAAACCCAGAAAAGCAGAATCATTAAGTCCAGAGTGAAACCATGGAAAGCATCACCCCCCCACACACCACACCTAGCAACACTCTGTTATGCACTGGGTTTTGATCTTCTTAGGAGTTGCTAAGGCTCCTGATCACTGTTAATGGAGCATTTGTCCTATATCAATATTATATACAATTATTATCAGAAAAGTATTGCCCTAGATCTAATGCTATGAAATATCTGAAGAGTCAGGGTTCATCTGTGTTCAAAAGAACGCATTACTGGTAATACATTTTTCTGAATAACTCAGATAAGGTATTCTGGGGTTTTGGGGTGGTTTTGTTGTTATTATTGTTTATAAGAAAAAAAAAAGTTTAAAAACATGAGTTCATCCAAATTGTGTGAAATCTGCTGTTTACAGTTCTCACAGCTTTGTTAAACAAGAACAAGCAAGCTTTAGTTGATATCCTGTTCCTGCGTAAAATTCATTTTCATGCACAGTTTCTCCCTTTGCATGGATTTTGTTCCGTGGAAGCCCTTATTTCTACTGGTTTCAGTCAAGCAACTCTAGATTACTCAGGCAGAGAAACAGGTTTTCCAACAGTTCTATAAATCTCTGATGCTCCTCTGAAACTGCTGCCAACAGGTGGTAAACTGCTACCATTCACTGCAAACAATTTTGCAGCATGGGCATCAGGATGCTACACTAACATTTAGTGCAAAACAAATGGACTTGCAAAAATTCCTGGGACCACACAGTAGGTTTATTCCAGCCATGAAGCAGCCATCAGATGGCAACAATTTTGTCACCACTAGTACAGAACATAATGGAATATGTGTCCTGGAGCTGAAAAGCTCCATAACACATTAACTATCCCCTGAGTCATGCCTGTCACCACTAGCTTTAAGTTTTAATTTCCTTGCTTTCACTGGTTGTCAGGGCTATTTGACTATATCTCTTTCGTGTTTAATCAGCAGTACCAATGCTTTTGATGAGATTACGTTGCTAACCTGGTGCTCCAGGAAGCCACAAACATAGATCTGTTTATACAGGAACAAATTAAGTACAGCTCTTTACTTTGAGACAGAAAAAAATAACTAGTCTTATGGAACATAACATCTTTAGCAGAAATGCTTTGGAGAGCTAGATTATAAAATGTAACAGTTCAGTGGTTCAATTCATACCTGACAGGCTTCAAAGAATATATATGCAAATTGATCTCCCAGCTGCAAGGGTAATTAACATGGGCTGCTGCAGGGGGCTCTTCTTCCACCCATTCTGTTTCATTATTATTTTAGTGACTTTACATTTTTCTCAAACCACTGTCTTTTGGTATGGAAATAAATTTAACTTCCTCCTTTATGTAAACTTCATTACACCACAATCAGCAGGGAGTCTAGCCTGCTGGAAGTGAGAGCATTTGAAAACCAATATAGCCTGACATAAAGCTTAGCTCTGTACATATACTTTTGTTGTTGATATTCTTATGTGTATTTTTGTGGTTTTTCCCAGTACACTTCTTGTACTGTTAAAAGGGACTACAGTAAGCCCAATTCATCTCTTGCACTTAAACCAGTTTAGCAACACTGAGAAAGAGCTAGCAAAGGATGAGGAAAGACAAAGAATCTTGGAATATGCCGTTTAATCCATCTTGTCCTAGGGCATTAAAATTGTATTTGTACTCAAGCCAGGACGCTTCTTCCCCCTCCCAAAGCAGGAAGGATATAGCCCTAAGGGTAGAGCACTTCACACAGTATTGGACCTGCTGGCCTTGCTCTGGAAGTATTTGGTTCTGTTTCCACAGAGATGTGCCCTCTGAATTATACGCTGTTAAACGTTCTCCATATGATTATGAAGAAACACCAAAACTGCTTTCCCATTATACAGTAAGAGTGAAACTGACAGGGAAATAATCCCAATACACATGTCTGGGAAAACTATAGACATAAAAACATTACTGCTTTTGGATACATTTCATAACTAGAAACTTCTGTATGAAGCCATTTCTACAAATTATGAAGGAAACTCACATGTTAAATCAGTTTAAGCAAATGTTTATGAGTAGATATAAAGCAACAGGTATAGCTATAATTCATAAGTGGCCAAACTTTCCTTTACAGAGGGCCACTCAAGTCAATTGATTTACTACAAAGACAAATGTAATCCAGCCCACAGCATGTTTCCACGGTTCCACCTTTATATCAAAGATTTATCAAAAAGCTTTTTTCCACAAAAGCCTTTACAAGCTTGAAAGAACAGTGTGTATGTGAATGCGTGCATGTGCACAAACACACATCTATGTTAAATAAGGTTGGGGAAATCCTGTCAATGGTTGTACTATTATGCTAAGCATTCAGGCAGTTTCCTCATCAAATCAGTGTCAGCTACACAGAAAAAACTTCAGTCTGTATGCTACTAGATCTAGGCCAGTGCCCTGAAGGGCCAGGTCATGCCCTGTATTTATTCTCATCTGATGCCAGAGTGCTAAACAACTAGAGGAGCTCTTCTGCTGCCTATACACTATTGCATACCCAACACTTAACCGAGGTTAATTGTATGTATGCCAAGAGGGCTTCGGTGGGAGTGGGAACAGAATCACTACTGCATGGCTGGATGAGGCCAGTCCCAACCCTGGGTACCAATCCCACATCTTTCTAGAAAGTAAGTAAATGAACTATGAGATGGAAAAAAGAAAAATATGCAAAAAAGAGAGAGCATGCGTGCAGTAGCTATTTGAATCAATTTAATATTTATGAAGATTTATTGTTTTAAGCATTAACAGATGGGATTTTTCAGAAGTGCTTTATAGAAGTAGGTATCTATTTTCTCTTGAATTTTATTGCTGGTTGGGAGTTTATCTTTTTTAGTTTCCTTGGAACAAGTCAACCTCTATTTTGGTCTGAAAAAGGAGACTTCATAAATTACACGTTGCCAGTATGGCGAATTGCACCTTTATGAGGCAATTTCTGGCAGATTAGCTGATGTGCATCACCACAGATTCACATTCAAGTGATTTGGACGTGGCCCATAATGAATAAGGCATTCCCAGCAACAGAACACTGATTTTGCATTATTATAAACCAGGGGTTGTCAGCAGAATACCGATTTTGCATTATTATAAACTGAGGACTGAAAGTTACTGCTGCCTGGCAAGTGTTCAGCAATCATTTGTTGGCAGTCTCAGTTAAAAGGCCAAGGACTGGGAGAGCAGGGAATCTGAACACACGTCTCTCTGTATGAAAGTCTCTCCAGTCAGTGTTGAGAAATACTTCAGTGCCCAGAGAAGGGGCTGAGGGTTAGGCTTCCCATCATCACTCCTGCATCAGAGAGGACAAAATTTGAATTTTCAGAGTGGACAAACCTTCACATCCCACAAAACTCAGGCTTTAAAATAATTACAGAGAAAATGGCAGACCTGTAATAAAAGCCTGAAATGCTGACAAGATAAGCAAACAGTCACAAGCAGGGAGCAGGGACTGATTTTTTTTTTCACCTCTTTTCAATTCTACTGTAGAGCTGAAAAGGATGGAGTGGCCAACAAAAATTCTGCTTCTGTAATTTTCCACTGTGTCTGCAGAATGGTTCTTTAAATGCCACTTGACCTTGAATGCAAAAATAATCTGTCCTTTATCTGTTGTGTCTTTTCATGGCCTGGCTTAGGGCATCAGATTTACATCCTGCCTTACTGTGGAGCTTCTTGTGATAATGAATTCAAGCAAGTAAGTACCTGTGCTCCAGAAATGCATTCTTCTTCACTGTATGAAATGAGGAATGCAGATGCCTTTTGTCTGTCACTTGCCATTTGACTCTGACCTATGGGCACACCACCTTGTATTAGAGCTGGCCCAGAAACCCACCCCCTCCTTCCACTCAAGGCCTACGTGTTTTACAGGAATGCAGTACTTGGGCTTTTGAGAACTGAAAACCTCAAGTCATTCTTATGCAATAACACACATTTCTCCATTATTGGTCTGTGGAAAACAACACTGCCCTTCTACATCCCAACCATCAGTAGTTTAAATGAAAATGCCCCAGAACCGTTGAGACCACTGTAATTCTTTTGCCCATTTTCAAAAGGCCTGTCAAGCATCATGTGCAGTGCACTGACTCTCCCTGTTGATTACTGAGTTGTGCAAAAATGATGATGACAACCATCCGATGTCCTCTCAGCAGCATGTAGTGTACAGGCAACACTGCTGAACAGCAGAAGCTACTGGGCTTTTTCTGTGCAAAAGCTGCTTTTCTGGGATTCTTTCTGTCAAGTCGTGAAGGAAGGAGAAAGAAATGTCCTCAACATCTACAAGGAGCCACCAAACTGCAGATCTGAAGAAGAACCTCTGATTAGACATTCTCCAGCTGATGCTGGATCAGTGTCAGCAGAAAGAGCAGCGAGCTGCACTATGCCCAGCATGTGCAGAATGGAGACAAATATATTGGAAAAATTGCAGCTTACCAAGGGAGAAAAACTGATGAACTTCACTCTCTTACTTTGATTCATAGCCTCAGGACCTGGTAAAGATATCAAGACGTTAGAGACACATCCCTCCCTTTTGTGCCTCTAAATGGACTTCTGAAAGGAAGCACTCTTTGGTACGGAAACTGTTGCCAGGGTAATCCCAAATCATATGGTCAATAACAATTTCATTGCAGTCCAGCCATTAAGCTTCACATCCCCTTGTACAGACCCATGCTCAGTTTGGCCTCTTTTTCAAGCCAAAAGTTTATTTATGCCTTAACAAAGCCACCTTTTTAAGCACGTAGGTATTTACCTTCATCTGCTGTGCCATGGAGCATGTCTGGGCATGACATTCTAAGTGCCCCAATAAACTGCCACTATTCTGGCCAATATAAAGTTCAAGGGAATTTCTTGTAATGCCTTCACTGACTTGGAAAGTATCAGATATGGGTCATTGTAGATTAGTATTTCACTGACTCATTTCACAAGTTTTTGATGAAAAAGTTCTCAGCAAGATCCAGCACCTGAGCACTTTCAGGTTAGTCTGTTTCCTGTAAGATAGGAACGTGTCTTAAATAATACTACCGAGTTGTCAAGTGGGGGGGGGGGGGGGGGGGAAACACAAACATTTGAAATGCACACACTATCACGGTATCAAATATTTTTGTAAAATAAAAAGAAACATCTATCTAACTTAGAAATATGTTGGGCATTTCATTAGTTTCATCAAAGAGATGATTCTGCCCCTGGAAAGTGATGATGCATGATGGTATTTCTGAATCTGCTTGATCTAACCATGATACAAAGTGCCAAGGAAATCTATTACTACTCTTGTGACTGTATTTCCTCAGGTAACTAAAAAATTCCTGCAGCACTAGAGAGACGCTGTTGGTCTCACCAACCCAGTGCCTGCAAAAAGTCAAGTAGGAACATCACAGACATAATGTCCTCCATGGGGGGATCCTGTTAATCCAGCGCAGAGTTGACAGCTTTAAAAGTCCTGGGAACCTTCACCTATATGTTTTCAAGGGCTGGTATAAAATGTGAAAGGAACTTTGTATCATTAAAATGTTCTAGACTTTTCGGCACACAGTCACATGTGCTGGAAGTGGTAAGTGAGGGAGTTTGCAGCGTGATGCCTGCAGGCTGAAAAACCTGGCAATGCCTTGTGAGAGTTCTCCCCCTCCCCAGTTAAGGTCCTCTCTTCTGCCAAGCCTGCACACAGAGCACAGGTGGTATTACGGACAAGTACAGGTTAGACAGATCTATAAAAGTGTTCTTAATCCTTGACACGTGGAGCAGCCACTGCAAAGCTAAAAAAAAAGACACCCCTTTGGCTTTTCTCAGATCACCCATCCCCAGCTGTTGCCAACAGCTGTACCCTGACACACCAATAACTGTTTATCACCTGGCAGAAGGCATGATGGAAGCCGATGCAGTAACCCCACAGCAGGAGAGTTGGTCCAGTGCTTTCTGGACTCCCTGGCAACTGAGTGTGGTTAAAGTTCCCACTCTGACTACTGCAAAATGTGTCAGCCTCTGAGGATCAAAGCATTGAAGGATCTGCCCTTTTCCAAAACAAAAAAAAATTAGAGTTTCTTTGAGTCTTAGTCTTCTTCCTTTAAAGCACAACTGGGAAACATGAGCACTGAAACTGCAGAAAAAGCAAGAACCAGGAAAAACAGCCAGGTGATAATGAGAGTTATGATATCCTGTAGAAAGAAATTTATTTGCAGGACTGGACCAAAAGAATAGTTTGGAAAAACTCTGGGGAACAGGGAAAGGGAAATGGAGGTGAAGGTGAAGGCAAGAGTGTGTTAGTAATTAGATTAGAACAATAAGTCTAACTATCATTTATTTGCTTTACTCGGTGTTTCAGTTCCCTGGATAGGAGGTTAAGAACATGCAGGAATAGCAGCTGTGGCATCATTTTCAAGAAAATCCCTGGGAAGCTGCTGAAAACACATATGGCTAAGCAATGTTAGGAGAGGCAAAAGCATCATCCTTCCACAAGATCCTGATTCTTTGCAATCATAAAACAGACCCTGCATTTCTCAGGTACCTTGGGGCTAATTTCAGACTCCTGGCATTCTGCTTTTCAGGTATTTCTTATCAAGTTCAGATATGCATACTATTTCTTCCTTACTTCCCACTTTTTGTCTGGAGGTGACTGCGATTCAGTTATGGGAGTTTGTGAAGCTCAATGATTCAGTTATTAATTCCAAAGTTTTTGCATGAAGGATTAGGACCTGTAAATATCCATACTGTGACACAGAAAAAGACTGCAAAAAAGAGTCTCTAAATGATGTGACCCCTTAAACTTTAGATGGATTATTTTAATTTTTAGTCCTCAAATTCTCAAAATGAAGCCCACATTGACATCTTCTACAGCCTGACTTTCTTTATTAACCCTATTTCTCTTTCCTATACCAACTTTTCCACCTTGACACCACATTTGTTTGGGTCTACCCCCTCACTTAGAGAAACATGTAGTCAGTAGTTTTAGGCACAGGGCTCACACCGAGATCCAGCGCCAGGTGACTTCCAGCCACAGGGCCAAAGTCAGAAGGGTGAGGCTGGGTTACCAAGTTCTGCTGTCAGCACCCCACTGCCCACACTAGCCACCTCTAGTCTGTTGCTGGTGCTCATGCTTTTTTCCAGTTCAAACAAAATGACATCTGTTATCTTAGACAGTACAAATACTGATTCTTCCGTAACCTCGTTCTTTTCAACCGAGGCAGGTGAATTCAACTGGCAGATCAATGGGTAGTCTCTTTTGGGAGAGGGAAGGGCTGGAGGTGATAATTTCTTGATCCAACTAAACCAGATGAGGACATGAGAATGAAACTGCCACTAATAACTGTGGTGACAAAATCCAAAATTCAAATAAGTGAAAATTTTCCCTTTTCCTGGAAACAGCTACTTTATCTAAGTGCTAAAACAGTAGCTAAGTGCACAAAGATCTTTGCATATTTGTATAAATGGCGTTTTAAATTACAATATTATGAGAAATTGAAAGCAAAAGCTTTATTATATACATCTATATTTCTATATAACTCAGTTAGTCAGTTTCTATTAATATTTTACAGAATGTGTCTTCTGGGATTGTCATATTACTTACATGTACATTCATACCCATTTAAAGATAATTGAAAGTTGTGATTAATACAAGGGTATTTTTCTCTTTATGAAGAGGAGAATTTTTAAACACTTTAATACCAGGATTTTTTTAAAAAAAAAATTTTGGGAGGATTATATTAGAAGACCAGTTTCCAAAAAAAAAAAATTCTGCAAGGTGTAACTAGCTTTTTCAAATCAGTCCAAATAAAGAGGAAGAAAACTAGCCCTAGCCTCCTGTTTTTATTGCTTATAAAATGTTGCAGTTACTTCTGGATATCACAGGGAAACATAAATAGTTTCTGTCAAGCCTAAATTTTGTCACCAATCCCTGCCATTTTCCAGTAGCAGGAAGCTGTGGACTTAAATGTTAGAGATACTCTGGTTTTCAAGAATAAACATTTCTCCTCAAACCCTTTACAAAAATGTTTTATAAAGTTGTGCCTTCCCATGCAGTACAGAATATCATTCCAGACCCACAACAGTCTCCAGGAGATTCTTCTCACAGGTAATTTACTCCTGTAAATTCTGTGCTAGGAGGATCTTGCACACATCTCTCAAATTCTGTGCTAATAAATGCTATCGGCTACAGAACTAGTAGATAGATACAGAGAATGTTTGTAGACATGGAGTTTACCTCCTGAGATGCAAAATCTTAATTTGACTGGAACACCTACATTTAAAAATAACACCTACTTACAAACAAGGCCAAGTGTCTACATGGATAAATGATATCTGAGAGCACAACAGATTGCTGTGTGAGAAGAGGAGGAGGAGGAGTTCTTTCAGGACCTGCAATTTAGCAAACACCAATGTCTGCTACTGTTTCCCAATTAGCCAAAAGAGGGGGCTAGTTCATTCCTTTTTTCCACGATTTAAAAAAAAATGTTACTACTTCCTGACCTTGGGTTATTGGAATATTTCTAACAGAAAATGAGCTGGAATCTTCTCCGGTGGCATCTTTATTACCAGCAGATTGACTCACAGTGAGGGCCTTTGCTTTCCATTTTGTTCACAACACTTCCACCTGCATGATTGTGCTTCATAATAAAAGGCCTCCACCTAACCACAGTACCCCACACCTCTGCTAGATCATTTAATGGCACCAAATTAACTGCATCCAGCAAAGAAGACCTGTTGGTGCATCTTCAGCGATGGGAATGAGCATTATGCTGTTCTTTGCCTATAGCCCAGAAGAGAACCAGGAGCAGAAATGTTGCTACGCAAGTTTCAGCATTAAACATCTTTGACTTATTGCTGTGATTATACTAATTGCTCATCTTCCTAGTGGGAGGTTGCAGGAAGCTGTTTTGAAGTAATCAAGCTGAGATGCAGTCTTCTATTTATAAGAGGCCTAGAAATCTTGCTCTCCCAAAAAGAGCATCTAATTGAATCTCTGAAAAAGAGCAGATACGATTTCTCTTTCTCTTCCTTGGAATCTCACACGAGAGCTTGTGACTCCATTCTCCCTCATTGTGAATGTCTGTGAGTGATGCTGCCTGGCAGTACTACAGGCAGTGCTTGCTATCCCCTTTTCCCAGGCTTTGATTGCACAGCAAAACCTCTGTACCGCTGTAGGAACTGCAGGATCATCTAATAGAGCTACATGTGCCACATATCACCCAGCTCCTCGGTACGAAAGTAAAGTTTTATATTTACATCAAGGTTTTTTGGCCCAAAGCAGTTTAATGTTGTGATAAACACGTACGGCTCCAGTTAAAAAGAGAAAAGAGCAGGTCCTGGACGCCATACAATCACAGCTCCAAGAAAGCTCTCCCCATCAACTGATGGGAAAGGGTAACCTGGGTCAAGAACACTTTGATCTATGCTGATCATAATAAGGAGCACTGAACATTTTTTCTCACGCAAGACCTTTCATAGAAAAAAAAATTTAAAAAAAAAAATATATGTGTATCTTGAATTCTTGTACTTACCTCAGAAAATGAAGGCAGAGCCCAGCACCTGCAGGATTTTAAGGAACATTTCTAACTGAATTATTGAGGACCTTTGTGTGATATAGCCAGGGCAGCCTTCTTCAGAGCAACAAGATCATTCGGCTGAGATGAGGTTAAATTTCATCATAGATTACTGGCAGGACTTTGCTGTTGTAGACAATGTTGTTCTGTTTGGGGTTTTTTCCTAGTTTATGACTACAGTTTCTTGGTAAAACTGGGCACGTATTCTTAATAAGTTGTTCCAGGAAAGTCAAAACTACTTGATAGCAAAGGTTATGTTTTGCCCAATGCTTTCAACCAAAGAAAAAGAAAGTGAAAAATCTAAGTGAACTGTTCTGACATTTCTAAAGCACTTCATTTACAGGCACATGCAATAAACACAAAGGAAATAAAGAGCTAAATCCATGCTAGTACTGAAGAAAGTAGCAGAAGTGAATTTTTTTTTTCACAGTAGATTCGCTAGTAGGGATTTCACGGAGGCTGAACAAAACTCAGGTTAAAATCCCTCCTCAGCACAAGGGGATTTGAAGGCATGTGTTTCATCTCCCAAGGAAATAACTTACTGACTGTTCCGTAAGGTACCCTGGGGTAAAGAAAATGCAAGAAAGACAAGATGCCTCTTCAGTCTATATTTGCCTTGAATATGAATATGGATTTATAGGAGGGGCTTTAAATATTAATTAAGATGGCTTAAGGACTTGGTTCTTTAAATTCTATCTAAGAGCTTTCTTACCTAAACACTGGTATATCCGGATGTAGCCCCATCTCACCAAGTGTCTCCCAAAAATTGTAAAACAACATCAGCAGGACTGTGGATAAAAACATGTCCCAGACTAGCATGCATGTCAAGGCACTTTCCTGGCAGATGAGGTATCACTTTAAATCACCTTTGGCAAAAGGATCTCAACTGAGATCTCCTACACCATGTATGAATGCCCCACAGCTGAACTTTTGAGGGAGAGGGATTGATGCCTGTGTAAGGCTTATTTTTAGATTTGCACAGATACCGGATGCTGAGACACAAGAAAAGAGGGGCTCAGAGAGCAGAACTTAGCATGGGAAACTGGCAGGATTAGGGACTACCATTTGATTGTTTTATTAGACAGACTCATAGGAGTCAGAGGCCAGGGAGAAAAGATTGCTCTTGAAATGGGATTTGAAGACAGTCAGGAGGTCACCAAAGCGAACAGCAGGGTATCTGTTACAGAAGCTGATATTCACGGGAGAAAGACTAGGAGGAAAAAGGTTCAAAATTTAAAATCCTCATCTCCCTCTATACATCATCACAAATCAATACAAAACAAGTAATTCACAGAAAGAGGCAAATTTGTGTGTTTGTTTGCCAGCCCTGATGGATCTATTGGCTGGAATGCCTATTGTTCCTATCCTTGACATGACACACACAGCACAGGTAGCATGATGTATATAAACCATGAAAAACTCCGATGTGTTTCATTACCATGAGAAATGAAAGGACCGGCTGCTTCTGACAGCCAGTGATGCTATTAGCTAGCCTTTTGCGTTGGTAGCTGAAGAAAATTCAGTCAACATATTTTAACCTTCTGAGCAATCCCAGCACACTGCGATCTTACCAAAGCAGCTGATAACAACAGAAGTACAAGCTCTGCGTCAGACAAACAGCAGCTGGGGGAAGGGAGCTCTGCTCTCATTCCTCCCCCACGCCAGCCCAGCTTGTAGATCAAGCTTGTCATCCCTTTCAAGGCAAAAGGCATTGACAACATCTTTCTTCCTCAAATAACAGAGAAGGAAGGGAGCTTACCACTGCACTGGATCACAGAGTGGCAAAAATACTCTAAAGCACTGGGCAGCTGTCGGAGAGCACAGGGAGGACAGCCCAAACCTACCTGATGCTGGGACTCCAGCATAGACCTTGCATTATAAACTGAATTAGGCGCTGCTCCAAGACAAATCGTGAACTCTGCTGACTTAATTTCAGCTCTTCTCTGTAGCCTTTCATTAGCAGTTGTAAAGGTTCCTTCTGAGCTCTTTCAAAGTAAGGAAACCCAAGTGGTCTCCAATTTCAATTGTGCACTGTGATGAAAGTAGGCTGTCTGGGAGGAAGAGGGGGGTAAACTGGCCAGCCCTTTGAGTTCAGTCTGGGACTCACATATGTAGGAGTGCAGGAATTCCTCAGCTTCACATTTGGAAATGGGCCCGGGTCGGAAAGTAAAAATAGAAAAGTGTGTATGCGATTCTAAGAAGCTCAGCTGCAAGGAAGGGGGGGGAAAGTTTCCTGTAGACCTTTATTCAAACTTTTTCAGAAGTTTCAAGGACAAAGATGAAGCAGCTCCAGGGCTCCATTTCATTTTGGAAGTTGTAAATCATTTTTCTGCACAGTGGAAAATGATTCCAAACCAAATGAAACTTTTTTCTCTTAATTTTGTTTTATAATTTACTTTAGTAAAAAAAACCCAAACACTTAGGCAAAATATCCATATACAGTGTGCTTAGTTATTTTATGTCAGGACCACATTTTATCTGTTAGCCTTTCAACACAAGAAAATGAGAAAATATCTGCTAAATGAAGAGAATTAACAATAGATAACACTGTTTCTTTAAGCTCGAGCCTTAGCAGACAGCAGCTGTATCATTTCCCTCAGGGAATACAGTTCTGCTTCCTTGCTCAGATCCCAGAATGGATGAAACAGGTTTGCATGAGTACATGTATCAAAGAGAACTGAGCTTAGAGCAGGATGCAGAAATTATCTATATATGTAAAGCTCATGCAAATTCCCTGTAAAGAATCCTCCGCCTTGAGAAGGTAAGTACAGAGGAAACCAAGGAGTAGCAACATGGGATTAAAATATCCATCTCTTGATCCTGTCTGCTTGGTGATGGATTGTGAAGGACTTAGCCAGCAATACCTGGCTGTACACATAACTCTGTGTGAGTGTGTCTATGCAGATACAGCTACACACAAAGGAAGCAGCTGCAGGTGGAACCACAAAGGCCAGGACACCGCTGCACACTCTTTTTCTTTTTCTTCTTTTTTTCTTCCCAATAAATAGCCTGGCTCTACTGCTGTTGCTAAAGAAAGAAGCACTAAATACAGCCCTGCTGCTCCTTCTTTCCCATTTCACCACGAAACTGGACTTTTAAACCTTTCCCTGCCACTCCTTGTCCATGGGCATGTCCTTACTCCTCCCATGACAGAGTATGCCAAGGCATGCTCTGAAATACCATCCTGGGTAAAGCAACTTAATTTTGCCTACCAAAAGCAGCCTCGAGGTAGCTCTGCAGCAAGACCTCCATGGCCTCCCCATGCCAGTCACCAGGGGCCAGCCTGGTTTGTCCCTTTGGCTTTTGGGGCTTCTCTACACCACAGCCCCCAGGCTGGCACTACCTGTCCCACAGCACAGGACCAGCATGGGGATAGGATAGGGTAACTGCAGAGGAGAGGGACACAGAAGATACTTTTGCCAGGCTCCTTCCCATCATTGGCAAAATCTACAGCAACCCTGGACAGCCAAGGAAAGGCTGGGCTTTGCCTAGAACTTTCTAGAGCAAATAGAACAAGGTCATCTTCCTGGACCTTTTCTTTCTAGCTGTATTTTTATATCAACACACAAATGAGGAGGAAACATAACTGCAGAACCCCAGAGGAAGGATACATGCGTGGGAAAATGCATGCACTTTCAAAAAAAGTTAACAGTACTGTCAATTCACTGATGTCCATTTTGATCCAAGATTCTGATCTTATTTCACAATTTTTTTTTGGGGGGGGGTGGAGGAGTAACAGTAATAAACTAATTTTACATGAAACAAGAGCACTCAAAATTTGAAACAGATCACACATGAAACAGAAGAAACGTAAGAGCAGCTTTTCAGCAATTCTACTTGAAGAATCACAGCAGACTATGTCTTAAATGAATAAATAAAAATACCAGTAATTTTTATTGAGTTATGTTGTTCAGTTTCAGTTTTGTCTCCCAGTTCAAACAGCCTAGTGATTGATACGTTATTGTGAATTTGTGTATTGTTTCTGGAAGTAATGTGTTTTGGAATGACGCTTGGAGAGTAAATCAATACTGGAAATAAGAGACCTCCAGTGATTTGGATTTCTGACTCTTCTACATCAGTTTTCAAGTGGTAAGAACTTCTATTAAGAGCAAAAATCATCCAAAAATATGAATAGTGGCAGTTTCCACAATTCCTCACATCCTTGAATGTTCTTACAAATTACTTCATGACTTTCATACTCCTTGGAACAAAGGCAGATAGGGGGAGGAATCAGGTACACTTTTTCCAAAACAAGGTCCCAACCTTGATTGCTTCAAAGCCACAGGTTAAATGGCATACAAAGAAAATCTATGAAGAACAATTTGCCTGTGAATACTCTTGATTTGGGAAGGAGTCCACAGATCAAAACTTAATAATCTCTTCTTTTACAATACAATAAGATCTGCAAAGTTCAACTTTCAGCATTCAATCAGCAGGAAGCTGAGGCAATGTGGTCCTTTCTCCTCACTTTCAGAGTGGTCCATGAAGCTAAGTCCTTTCATTTGAGGGTATGGCTTGGTGGTAGATCTTTGTCTGCTATTATACTCTTGTAAGTTTCACCATTTCAAGCACAACTGAGGCTTGTGTTGCTAAAGTAATGCAGGTGCTGGAGGTATTCCTGAATATCCCCATCACCCTCAGGTCTATGTCCTAGAGAAGCAGCATGACCATTGTCTTGCCCTTGGTTTTTACATTGCTTATCAATTCCAAACAGAAACCCAAAACTAGATCTCTTCAGTTCTAGTGGAGAATTTTCTAGCTATGTAGCCAAAGTTTTCTAATCAATCTGTCATTATTTTATTAATTTAGAAATCTCGAGCTGGCACTAGTTCGTTCCCTTCCCTCATCTGCGCTGCAACAAAAGAGACAGGGTTTAAATTTGCACAAGCATTTAGTGTTGCTGAATCACAGTTACTGAGCTCCAGTTTGGTTTTCCTGCTTTCAAACATCTTTTACTGTTTGTTATGAAATGGATATTGCTCTGCTGTGAGGTTAAATGGGGAAGGACAGCCTAAATTTTACTGATGAGCAACTCCAGTACTTTGGGGGTAAAGAAGAACAAATTACTTCAGCTGCAAAAAATTAATATACATGCAGTAAGGAGAAATTACTCAAATAGTGAGTATGTTTAGGGCAGGTGATAGTAGAAGTCATAAGTGTCACTGTGACAGAGCTGCTAAAGTGGAATAATATTTATACACTGCAAACAAGTTTATATTGCTGAGAAAATTTGACTGCTTTTGGGAGTAAACCTTGGAAATGTGTTCCTATGCAGCCAGCACAGCAGACAAACAAACACTTTGGTGTCAAATAAAATGAAATATAAAACAATATAGAAGGGCTCAAATGGGAAAGTGAGAGGTGAATATTCTGCATCATCACTTCTCAAGCCCTGTGTTTGAGAAAAGGTGACTGGGAAGAATATTTACTATTCTTTTTTACTATTTATTATAAACTCAGTGCCCCAGAAGAGGGCAAGTGGGTACACCAAACTTAAGGAGGTTGGTAGGAGGAGAGATTACAGTCATAGCCATGTCCTCCTCTGACTGCTAGTCACGAGCATCCAGTTCCCAGAGCACATCCCTTTACTCTTTCCAGTACCAAGCCTGCATTAATGGCAGCCTGGCTGTGACAGGCAGTGTCGGCATTCTGTGTGCTATGTTCAGCTCTCAACAGCAATGCATTCAAGTGTGGATCAAAAACAAGCAATGGTTCAAGCCAATGGTTCAGCCAATCCTGTGTTCCATTCTGGGTAGAATGTGGTGTTTAGACACCCAGAAAAACAGGCAGCACGTAAAATATGCTAAAAGCAGCACACATATGGCTGTTTGTTGTTTATTGAGTTCCAATGGTATGTTCAGCAACTTGCATGGGAGTCTTCAAATGAAATTATTTAAGTCATTCCAAGTTATAGCATCTCATTTTTCCACCCCAATATTTACAGATTGGCCTGATTCCTTAAGCAGGCTCCAGCTCTTACAGACTGTGTGGAAATTTTACCAGCAGGATGTATGGGATTGTTCATCCTTAGAATCTGTAGCCATACGTTCACGACCTGTCCCATGGATATATAGACTGCCCAGTTCTTTTGAATTTGCAAGGCCAAATTGTTCTGCTTCATACATGTTCAGAGACTTGCCTGGTTCCACTGGTTTTACTCCCAAGATCACTGGGTGGTTAAAGGGAAGAACAAACAGGACAAATGCATTCCTGATGTAAGCAGATGAAACCTTATAACCTCATTTTTCCTCTGCCCCCATTTTAGAATTTGTCAGTTGAGCAGCAGCTGTTTACACCAATTATGAATTTGGCCTAAGATATAGACATAAAACAGCAGATTATATTCCATGGAGAGCACATTAAAAATAAACAATGCATTTGTGTGTGTGTGGCAGAACTGAGTCTTGAGTCCTTAATTATAGGAAACAGGAAATACTTTGGTTGCTCTCCTTCCCAAGATCAAAATTTGTTAATAATTACACCACTTCTTAAAGGTTCCTTCTCCCTGTAGCTTTACTGACACTGGGGAGGGGAAGGGAAGGATGGAGGAGGGAGGAGGAAACCAGGGATCACCATAACAATATGAAGGTGGAAAAAAGAGACATTACACGTTCGAAGATAAGAGCAAAGAAAGCCTTGCATGACAAAATCAGGCAGTCCTTCCCTTTTGTGGCACACTAGGTCATTCAGGAGCATCTGGGAGAATTCTTTTGCTTCATTATGGTTTTTTACAGCCATATTTCAGAAGCTGCAGAGGACTACCAAAAGACATTCAGGAGCTGGGATGGAGACAGGCTTAGCAAAGATTTCAGCAATCTTTAAACCTCATGGCAAATTCTGCAAAGAGATCCAGCTGGAGGTGAAGATGAGGAGACAGGAGCTTTTCTTAAATGAGAAAAACCTGACACTCTTATCTATTTTAAGGCATTGTCTCCTCTGTATTTGCATTTCTTTCTTTTTAAACTAAACAAATTTAAAATTAACAACTCTTTAGTCAATCTGAGCCAGACTCCCAAAAATATTGCATGAGACAACCCCGAGGCAGCATTTAGTCTGTTGCAAGCAGTCTGCAAAGGCTCAAACCCCATTAAAACACCTTTATTAACATTTTCTTAGACCAGCGTAATGACACACATTGTACAAGCCAATAGGTAGAGAGTGAAAATCCAGGCTGCAGCTTCATTGTAGAAAGAAAATTCACATCCTGTCAATATTGGGGAAAAAAGGCTGCAAATGAAGATGTAAAATCAGGTTCATGTTTAAAACATCTAAACTGATATTGCTTTAGGAAAGAAGCAACACATTAAGAACAATGTGTGAATATCCACTGACAGCCCTGAGTGCAGAATATTGTTTCAATAGTGCAGTTTGCTCATATACATAAAATAAGTAGGATTCAGTTGGTTAATAATTTATCTGGTGACTTCTTAATCTTGAACCAAAAATATCCTTGAATGTTTCCAGAGAAGCTGATATCAGGCATCCACAGCAACTGTAAAATCAGCCCTTTTTCTGCTTTATACTCTTTGACAGTTCATCATAGTCTTGGCTCTGCAAAAGACGTGATTAATTTAATGCAAAGCAAGTGGTGCCATTAACATCATGTGCCTGCGCCTTCCAAACCCAGAGGCTTAGATTTGCCCAGTCCCCATTCAACACAGACAGACCTCTTGGAGGGGCTTTGAGTAAATCTGATTTCAAAGAATGAAGGAGAGGGGGAAAATATTTTTCTCCATAAAGGAAATATCTCTGCAAGCAGTAAAAGCCACGACTGTCCATAGGGGCTTGCAGGATTCCTTCTCGTGTCTGACAGCACCAGGACACTACCCAGCCACCACTGGCTCTCTAACTGTTAGCCCTGAACACTTAGCAGGCAGGATCAAGAGGGTTGGAATCTGAATAAAAGTTCTCCAAACAATGCAAATAGATGTACAGTTGTTTTTCCCACAGTGGCAAAAGAAACCTCTGCCATTTGTACCTTTTGGCTTCCCTCAAAGAGTCCTGGCCTTGTTTTCATGAAATCCCTCAGAGACAGCCCCGGGGCTAAGGCAGCAAGCATTCAACGGCTGCCGGTCTTCCAGCAGATACCATTAACCCTTTGGCTGCTAATTCTCCTCTGCAGAAAGAAATGGATGTCTGCTGTTGGGCTCTTCAGCATTTATCTGCTGTCCTCCTGTCCTTGAAAGTTCAAGGTTCAACAGCAGCTGAGCACTTAAGCAGGTACTTACTGCAGTTTGGTGGTCAAATAGGTAAGAGCGATTACCTCAGAGGGCTCCTTGAGTGTTTTGAGCCCTGCTGCTGATTCACTAGCTGTCCCCAAGCAGCTCCCTCCAACTTCGCTTAGTGAAGTGCATTAATACTGAATCTGGGAGGCTTTACTTACCCACTGGTGTGAAAGGCTTTGCGTCTCCTGTATAAGAAGCAGCAGTTTGAGGAAAAACACCTCATGCTATAGTGGATTTTAGACTATATACCAAATCAGAGATTTTGGAGGGCAGCTATGCGGAGAGCACACATTCATCTGCAGTGAGCGTTGATACTTCACCTCTCCAGCTGGACAGCCACAGAGAAAATTTCTTATATCAACCTTGCAAAGAGTGGGGTCCCTTGCTGCAACAAAACAAAGCAAAACATATTCACACAGCCTGGTACAGCTCCCCTTAATCCATGTGCTTACACATACAGTGGGCATACAATAGGTATTTGGAATTTAAATAGATTTGTAACACAATAATGTAAAAAATAATATCACTCTTGGTGCTAAGTGGTAATTTCAGAACGTTGAGGAGAGGCTCTTAATGAGTTTACTGTTGGCTTCCACGGAGAAGATGATAGGACTGGGATGCTGGATCATTAAATGCTTGAAATTATTATTCTTTTAATGTTGCCGTGACCATAAAGGCCAGCTCAGTCTCTGCTACAAAGGATCTTACAAATGAGTCTTCATTTTTCCTACAGTTTATTTGTTGCTTTTGTTTTTCTAAGTTTGAGAACATCTAGCTGTATTTCTGCCCTCTCACACTCCATAAATAGTTTTCAAGGCTATTTATAGTGAGAGTATAGTGTGGATAATAAAGACACTGAATAGCCACCCACCTCATTGTATTATCTTTCTCTGCAAACCACCACACAAGTAATTATCATGATAGAAATTCAGCTTGGTGTTACTGACTGGTTATCAGACTCATCTAGCATCCTTCTCACAGAGTCAAAAAAATGGCTTATGATAAAAGGAATAGATTGCCATCTGAAATGTGCCCTTTCCTACCCCTTTCCCCCCTACCTTCCCATTATTCTGGAAGAACCCCTAAGTGTTAAACATGTACTACAAGCCGTAGAAAGCAGAATGAAGGCTGAATTTCTGTTTCATGAGTCGTCACCTGCTTCCTTAGTAATTTTTTTTTAAGCAAGAACTTTCTTAAAGTCTAATCATTAATTGCATGCTCTTTGGGTACCCCAGATGAGTCTCAGGTTTCCACAATAAGCGTACTTGTTTGTGATTGCCTCTGGAATAAGAGGGCCTGAGTACCAGTGCCCTGCTTTTCCACTAACAGGTAACACTGAAGATTCAACCCCTGGCAAGCTCTTTTACAGCCTGACCTGCTTTTGAGCAAGGATGGCTAATGCATGCACAGTTACACTGACACACAGACAGCACTGACTCCTAGCAAACTGTCTCTGAAGTCTTGCATTGCTCTGAATTTTTTTAAGACTGAGCCACAATTTTCTAGAAACCATTTTTCATTTCTCAGAAGGCTGAAAAAAACCCCAAACCCCATGGTTTTGACAGAAATTATTCCAAGTGGCCTAGTGGTTTGGGATATGGAACAGGGGTGCCAGGATGATGCTATGATCCTGAGGTCCAAAAACCCCTGTTCACGGTATTTTAGACTGAACTAAAATTCCTTGCCTCTTAGACACATATTTTAACATATCAAGAACACAAGAAATTTACACTGGCTTAAGTAAACAAGACACAAATGGGTAAGGAGAAAGCATTAGAAAAAGAAGAGAGACCTAAATTGCTTTGGAATAGAATACAGTGGATTTTCTCAGAGGGGAAAAACCTGGCTTAGTTTCACCTAGCATGCAATATATTGATTATTTCATTATTTGTTAAACTATGTAATGTAATATTCCTCTATATTATTGGATTGTTTTTGCTGCATTGTTGCCTTGGGCAAGCCTTATAAATTGTGAAATCAGAACAAGCATAAAAATAGCATAAAAATCTCCGGGCAGATACATTAACACACACACAGGTTTAATCTGCTAGCATCTCCTGTGGGCACATCAGGTGTTGGCTAAGAATTCAATTTCAGCTTTTTCCAACAATGACAAAACTGCTAGCTGCTGCATGAAATATAGGTCATTTGAAGAGACAGATAACAGGTATAGACATGTCTACTTACCTATATAGTCAAAGAGAAAAAGGAAGAGAATCATAATATATATGTTCTTATCTGGAAAATAAATTATGTTTGCATTTATATGTAGTATTCTTTATTCTCATGAGGCAATTATTAGAAGTTTCCCTCTCATATTTAGTAATGTTTGGAATTGTTTTCAGGATGTTTAGACTCTTTTCTTCAAGTTGTCACCAGCTCATTACCACAGAATTACATTTTACAAACAAGAGCTGGCTAGAGCCAACTTGGCTTGGTTACTTCTGCCTGAGGGAATTTGAAAAAATTATAATTTCCTTGCCTTTGGAAATAGACAGGCATGGACCCAACTGCAGGCAATCTCACCTCTTTACTGCCTTTCAGAGCTCAAACAGCTTTTTCATTCTTGGAGTTCTCCTAATATTTGAAAAGAGAACACACGTACAGATTTTTGTCCCCAAAACACAGCACATCTGAGCAGATATTAATTTTTACCTTAATGAATCACAAAATGCATTGCTGAACAATAAGGTCCCCATTGCACCCCCTAGTAATAATTATTGAAGTTCTTCCATTGCAGCAGTGAATCATGCCATTGCAACTAGTGGGTCTCCTCAGAAGGTTCAAGGCAGCCCAGCTCTTTGTCTTTTCCAAAAGAGGCAGAGTTGATGAGGGCACTGACTGCACCCACAGCATTTTCCCATAAGGGTCCTTGGGACCTTAAACTTGTTGTATTTATGATTGGTCCTTCTGCACCTCGATTGACAATTTACACACCACTACCCCTTACACACACACCTGCACTGTGGTAATTTTGTAATTAGAAATTGGTCCTTTTGTCTAACAAACGCTGTCTTCTGCTGCCTTTGATCCTTCTGAAAGTGTCCCTCCTCAGTTTCAGTTTCATAAACCACCTTCAAAACTTCAGCCTCCACTTCCCTGTAATGCTCCTTTTGCAGAAAAGCAAGTGCTACAGTTATAGAAAATTTGAGGCAAACTTTAAGGGATGGTCTGCTCATGATTGCTCAAAGGTCAAAATTATATGAGTTTTTAAATAATTATGGTTAGATAGTAGCTTCTGGTTAGTAATAAATTAAGTTAGGACATCTCTAGGTTGACTTGGCATAAGAACAGGATATTAATCAGCAAATAGCCATCATTTACCTTCAGTTAAAGCATAAATTGCAATTCTGAATAGATCAAGCTTATATGCTTATTCCAAAAGCAATCTATAGGACAGATTCTCAGGCAGTAAGAGCTTCCAAAATTTAATTAAATTCAGAGCTACATCAATTAGCACTAGCTGAGATATTGGTCCAAAGCATGATCTGTGGAGTAAATCGAAAGCCATGTGCCTTAATATCAGTAAGATTATCCACATTTTTTGTTCTGATGGAATAGCAAATCTGTCTTGAGTGCACAGGACCATTTTATGACGCTTTTCCCAGGTGGAACTGTACAAAGAGTTCCACTGCAGTCTGCAGAAAAATTCCTTCATTATCATGCTCTAAGTGTAATTGGCTACCTGTACTTGTAAGGAACATCAGGATAATTCCCAGTTAGTGATTCTCAGAGCTAAGACCTCCTGCAACAGAAAGGCAAATTATCTAAAAGGTATGACTTCACCCAGAGTGCATGAATAAAACCAGTGTAGCCATCAACTTCAAGTGTTCAGGTCTTCAGATGGAGGAACTACATTTCCTGACTGCTAGCTCAAGCTTGTAAAAGCCAGAAAAGAAAATCGTGCCCTTGAATAATCCTCAAAACACAATGCCAAATTCCATGTTTGGTGAAACTTTCTTGAAAGAGAGAGTAACAATTAAAAATAAAAGTAGATCAATGTTTTAGAACATGTATTTGTTATTTCCTGGCTCATAATCATTCTTTTGGGGATGATTTGAGACAGTGTAGTGCCTCTGAAAGCAAGAAATCCTGCTTTTCAATTTTTGCTGTTATTTTCTTATAAGATTCTGGTCAGAAAATGAGACTAACATTTTACAAAAATGCTTGCAATGTTTTTGTCACTGTCTCAAAATGGATAAAAATGTGTCAGAAAACTTGACAAACATCTAGAATGTGCCTCTATGCTGTCAAGAGCATCCCCCTTCTTGATGAGCCAAGACATGTAATACTCCCAATTTCACACTTCTGCCTAAAACTCTGTAACTTTTTCCTGCGGGAAGTCCTAAACCTTGAGCTGGGAGATTTTCCCTCCATTTGCATTAGGTAGAGCACAGCCTTTTGCCACATTAAAAGAAAAGCCACTTATCTTGGAAACTAGCTGGGCATCTGAACACTACATCATCTGAGTACTTTTAGATGTTCAGCAGCTGAAGTGTCCTATTGTGGCTCATTCCCTTGCAGAACAAATGTTGCTGTCTGAGACCGCTCCAAACATTTGTTTGGCACACGAGAATTCCCTCTCCTTTTGAAGCAGTATTAAAAGCACTGTCAGCTCATTAATGGATTTTTTTTTTTTAACTTTTCTTTTGGCAGAAGTGAAACTATCACTGAAGGAAATATCTTGTAAACATTGAAACAACCACAACAGCATTCCATGCATACATGCTGGACAACAAAAACAAAATAAAAGCAGCCTTTTGCAATGAAACACATCTTTCCTGAATCAGCAAAGACTCCCATGACCTTGCAGACATTCTTTGGAATAGCCACTGAGAGCTGCATGAATCTCATAACAAAATAAAAGCACTATAGTGCAAAGGACAAATCGTCCAGGGTTAGAGGAGAGCCATTGCTCTGAAAACACCAAGCACTGAATTCTTACCCATAGACTGACTTGTGTGCAAATGTCACCATGCCTACGTCAAAGGCCAGATTTCCCAGGGGACCCAGCTTCCCTTAAAGAAGTACTATGAGAGTAACTATCAGAGTTTTAAAGACCTCAGCAAGCCAGAGTTTCAGAAGGACTTTTTCCAGAGGGCTAGCATCGATATTAGATGAGACCACCTGGGTACCATAAAAAATTTATATGTAAAAAAGTCCTCCTCATAGACAGCATAATGAGAAATCTGTGTAGAAATGTAGGAATGTGGTTGTTACCCTTATTCTCCTTCTTCCTCTTATTTTACCCTTTTCTTTTTTTTTTTTTTTTTTTTTTTGTTTGTTTGTTTGTTTTTTGTTGGTCGGTTTGGTTGGTTGGTTTTGTTTTTTTTTTTTTAATTTGAGAGACAAAAAGACATTTTAATTCAGCTGATATATTCTAGGTAGGAAAGGAAGTAGTTTTCAGCTGAACTCTGTAGGGTCTATTTAGGCAGCCTCTGTAAATAATTCTGTATTTTTCCTTCCATTACTGGTTATCTCTGAATGATTTTTTCTTTTCTCCTAGATATTCTTTATAGAAGATATGTTAGGAAAATTCAAGGGTTTTTCTAGAATGTGACAGGTTTTGATGAAATATTAAAAAATTAACAAAAAAACCAAAAAACCTCACATCTCCCAAAATAAACACAGTAAAAGGCTTTTATCAAACATGTTCCACTTTAAAATGCCTGTTCTTTACAGGACAAGGCAGAAGTAGAGGACAGTTGAAGTCCTTCCTGCCTTTAAATGATTAATACGGTTTTCTACATTGTATCTGTTTCTTCTGAATGTGACTAAGACCCAAATTACCCTACTTAGATGATACTTAGATGTATGTACAAGAATAGGCAAACATGACACATTTATCAAAGTTAATCTCCGTGCTTCAAAAAATAACTTGTTAAGATTGGCATATTGCTAATTCCAAAAACCTCCAAATTATTTCTTAGATCCATGCAAAATCAGACACTTTCAGGCTTGCAAGAAAGGCTAGATAAAAATTATTTTAATGAGAAGTTTGGTGCTGTTTAAAAGTGACGGCAATAATCTGGTGAGATTAGATAGGTAGGTGGATAGGCAATAGATACACAGACACAGAGAGGTGCTGGGTTCTCAGAGTGAAATTCCCTGAAATGCCATAGCCTCAGGTGCTCTCAGTCTCAAAACAGATTTGTGATATGGACTTTGCCATCAGTCAAGAAGAAAACTTAATCTAGGACTGCCAGGTAATGTATAGGACAGTTTCTCCTAGGGTGCAAGGTTTATGTAAGATAACCATCTGTCTCGCTCATGCTTATATCAGTTTGGGCAAAATAACTGTGGTCCTCGTCCTCTCTCATAGCTGTCAAAATGCACTGAGCAGTCAATGATTCAGACACTCTGAACAATTACCTTAGAGCAGACCAAATTCTATGCATCTTTCCAAAAATGACAGGAAAGCTGTAGTTTGTTCTGCTATCTGTGCAAGAAAGCCTGCAGCAACAAATGAGCTTGCACGGCATTTGCAAGAACTTAAGTCACTGGAAGGAATGTGTATGGAAAAGGAAGAATAATCAGATCCTCATAGCACCAGTATTTGAAGCACTTTGTCTTAAAATATGACCTATAATATAGAAGATTACATAGAACATCTAGAAAATAAGTCTAGACAATTATTTCCAGTTTCAGACACCTATGTTTTGAAGCTTACCCTCTCTTTTTGGGTCATACTTCTTTGTGACTTGTAGAAGAAAATTCATTTATGGCTGGTGTAATTAGTTCACTGAGAGGCAAAAGGGAATATGTCCACTCCTTTCTATATTCACTGTACCTATTTAGCAATTCAGTTTCCCAAATCTTGTATAGGTGCTTGAAGGCACCAGCAAAGTTTCCAATTTTACTTTGGAAATCGGGCAATATACACCCCAATGTAAGCATAAAATATTCTTTGAAAAAAAGCATGACATCCCTGATGTAAGTCAATATTTGATGAGCTTGGCTCTGAATTAGTGTGTTTCAGTTGCTGAACAGTAGTACAGTGTAGAATATGCTAAAGCACTTGAGTAGCTAGTCCCATTTAAGCAGGAGAACAGGGAAACCATCCATCACAGATCATGTTTATTTCGCAGGCCTTAACATGAAAAGGAAAGTGTTTTGTTTAATGATGCCTTTCAGGTAAGGGAAGGGATGAAACTCCATGACACTACAGAAGTCTTACAAGGCTCACTTTCAAGCAAACCTCAACACAGGCCTGGAAAAGTGATGATCTGTCTGTTCTTAAGACCGAGAACTCTGATATCCCAAAGTGTGATACCTGTCTCAGCTTTTTTGCCAGTCTCAGCAGGTTTCATTTCCCCAGTTTTGAAGGAAGCAGTCCAGGATGTAGATTTTTTTCAGGTTATAGGTTTGCTGCATTTTACTGTATTGCTGTGTCTCTCTGATCTAATGAACCTAGGAATTTATATAATTTCTACCACTGTATTCATCTGAGTACTTTTTCTGTTGTACTGGAAAAGGATTCATTTCCAGGGAAAAAGCTGTGAAACAGAATTTTCCAGAATTTTACTAGGGAAGAAGACCTAGGATGTGTTCTTCTGTAATCTTAAGAAGTGGCTTTCAAAGAACTGACAGTAGCTAACCTAATATACACTACAATCACTAAATTCAGCCTGCCTTCCTCCAGAATGACATCATTATCAATACAGGTTACGTTCAGTTACAAAGCCTAAGTATTTCCGTTTGAAATACCATTAGAAATAGTTAGGACATTAGAAAATATGTTTTCTCTGAAGAAAGGAAGACTCAAATTTCACAAAGCCAATGATGAACTAAAAGTCCCTTTCAACATCACCTAAATTTTCATCCTACCTTGGGAGAGTTAGCTTTATCAAACATGGATGGGTATCCAAATTTGAAAAAGGGGCAGTTTGAGCGACTGGAAAATGAGCAACATGAGGAAAAAAAAATCTCATTTGCCTTTGTAATGGTACATGCCAAGTTGTAATGGAACAGGGAGACAACAGACCTATCCAGCTTTGTTTTCACACAGTTAATTCATGCTTTTCTTGGATGATTTATATAGATAAATGCACAGTGACCGACACAAAAGAAGGCTGCATGGTCACATATCAGCAATTTTTGAGGCTGGTGAAGGTCTCACACGTATCTCTTGGCTATCATCAGAGATCTGGTAAAGGCAACAAGGAAATTTACACGTTCATCTGTTCCTTTCTTTTTCCAAGGCAAATACAATGAATCACACCCATCCCTCTCTCCATCAACCCTTCCTGTGTCACTGTCTTGAAAGGACAGTGGGAGACTTGCAGCAGAAGAGCCATTGTATTCAGCTGCATGCTGAAGTGGGTAGCTCAGGAGCACTGCTGACATCCCCTGGACTGACAACTGTCTTCCTGGGGCACTGTGTCTCTGCACCACGCACTCCTCACCAGGTGCTGCCAGCAGCAAGGAGCTAAGAGAAACTAAGGTATAAATCGTGTTTACAAACCACATGTGCAATGTCTTTCAGTCCATTTGTGGTCTTTCCCTAGCTCTATTTAGTATTCTGCACATCTGCTTGGGGGGGTTAATTTTTTTTCTTTTTTTTTTCCTTTTTTTTTTTTTTCCCCATAGCACTTCCTGTCATATCAGCTACAGAATTGCCTACATGGAGGTATCCATAAATTATACTGCAGCCTAGGAGTTTGTAGTGTGTGAACAAAAGGCACAAATGCAAATGCAAGATGTTTAATTCACTGTTTATGTGTGATGTTACCCAGGTGCCAGTGACATCCTTCTGACCAGCGCAGAGGCACAAGGGACCAACCCAACATACATTTTTAATGTGATCAGCTGTGACAGCACATACACAGAGTAGACCTTATGGCCTTAAAGCCATCCTTTCGGAACACTTCTAGGGGCCCGGAAGAAATGGTTTAATTAATCTTCTTTTTTTCAGGATTGCAGCTTTTTCTTTTTTTTTTTTTTTTTAATATAAATTATGTACACTGAAAACCTGCCAATTATAGCAAATTAAGGGACTTGGCAAGTGCATCCCTTGGAGACAGATGGTAAATAACATTCAGATTCTGAGTTGAAATAGGGCTAGCGATTAACTGGTACAGGATAGAAAAGCAGTCCAAATAAATTAAATAAAAAGGGTTGATATGAATGCAAGTACTGTAGGTTGCTTTTTTTTTTTTGGTGTGTGATAATGATGGTACCAAAAATATTGATGATTCATAATTAATATGCAGCACCCTCTGAGTGGCAGCAGGATTTTAGATCTTTAGCAGTATTTTAAAAACCAGTGCCAGTTGTTTATTTTGCTTTCACAAGACTGCAAACAACTGTCATTTCATCCTTTCTGGAGGATCTGCCAGTTAAAAAAGACAAGAGTGCAGCCCCACAACAAAGAAAAGGTGCCCCTACAAATGGGAGGGGACCAGAGGAGAAAAAATTCAGAGGAAACAGGGCCTCCTAAGATGCAGACTGCTATAGCCAGAGTGGAAGTACCTGAGGAGAGTACATTTATTTCCAACTTGAGCTGCAAATGAAACAGGAGTGATGACCTCAGCCTCATCCCCTACTGACCATCATTTCTCCATTTCAAAAATTCACTGCACCTACTGTTCAAAATAAACCTGCCATCCCTGGCACAGCAGAGGTGGTGCTGATCAGAAATGCACTGGCAGAGTTGCAAGATGGTAGAGAGAACCTACAGCACCTGTGCAGGCTCTGTCTGCGAACAAGGATTATTGCTAACCTGTCAGTCTCAGCAGCACTAAAATACACCAAATCTAATTTGGTTTAAAAATGCAAAAGCACAAAGAGATCTTTTTAAGAATCCAGCCAGAGATAAAAAAGATGACAAAGTCAAGAGTGTGTTAGTCATTTAATATGTACTCTGCTTAGAATACTAAATTCAGGAAATGACTCAATCACGCACACAATTACAGCTATTTTCAGATCATAAATGATGCAGTACGCCAATACTGATGCAAAAACATACCACAATTAGTTCCTGCAAATGTTCTTGCAACAAGGCATCATTTCCAAGGGAGTCTTCAACCTAATTATGGCAACAGAGTATGCCTCAGGGCACACCTCTCTATATGATTTCATTATTCTTGTACAGTGACCTGACAATGATGTCACCAGAGTGCTACTTCACCTTGCATGCTCCCAAGCACATGATAAGGTTAATTGCTTGGATATATGTAAGGGGTCCACTTTGCTTCAGATGTTAGGTGCACATCGAGCAGTCCAGTAACCGGTCTTTTCAAAGTAATATTTGCACCCAGGAAGAATTGACATGGAATAATGTTTGCATGTAGCTGAAAAACTGAAGACAGGTGGTAGCTAATGGGATCTCTTCTAAGTACTGGTTTATTTATTCAAGAACACTTCATGTGGCAGTTAGTGACTTTTCTCACAAACAAGAGGCTGAAGATTTAAAGAAAACACATGAAAAATAAAACAAGAAAAATCTCTCTTCCACTGGTTCAGATTATGAAAAATTAAGATCTGGAAAAATTCAGAGTGAAGTTTAAGGTCAAAATCTGGGCTAAAAACAAGTTCCAAAGCTAGATGCATTAGGACTACGATGACAGGAAGAATCATCACCTTTATTTCAGCTGCTGTGTCGAAGTTATTTGTAACCCACTACTAAAAAGGGAAGTTATTCCTCATAAATACCTCCAATACCCACTCAAATGCAGTAAATTAAAACAATGGCAGTCAGATCTTAAAATGAGGGACTCCAGGTTTCCCCTGAGAATTATTTCATTCATAGCCTTGGATATCTTCTCCTTCTCAGTTTTAAATCCAGACTGCAGTATGTTAGTGGTGTAAGATTTTCCTTATGCTGAAAAACAAATTTTATCATTATATAACAATATCAGACTGGCAGATATTTTTCACACAATTACAAAAATTCTGAAGGTTTGCATTGTATTGTTTACACTTTGTTCTATTTTAAATTTTTTGTATTTCCAAAATTCTGATTTAAACTGTGCACTGAAGATCTTTCCCATTACAAGTTATTTTGCTAGCAAGGACTACTTCACAAAAGCTGGAAAAAACTGTCTCAGCTAAGAATTACAGCAGTTGAGTCAGATTTGTGAATATGCCGTGAAATTTCAAGAAAAGCATGGAAAACCTCAAGTTTCTCTGGTACTTCTCAATTACAATAAAAACCTTGCTAAATGTAAATTTTTGTTTCTAACATGTCTTTATATCAACACATATTTTCAGACTAGTTTTCCTTTACATGTATAATAAAAGGCCTAAATGTTTGTGCAATGTGAACAAGTCTATCCTGCAGAAATTTCCAGTCTTTAATATGTAACTTTATTCTGCATCAAATTCTACTCTATTTTAATCAATTTTATCAAAGCATCTTCAACAGAAAAGTAGGCTCTGCAGTGTCATTCACAGAAATCAGTGAAATGAGGAAAGTTAATCTGAACAATAATAATATTACTAAAGTTTCCACAGGAAACACTAGGATAATTCTAAATTATGTGTAGGTTTTTTCTTTATATGTGGGCAAGATCTTCTAGAAATGTTGTTAACTGATTTTTTTTTTTTTCACAGTTGGCTGGGATTTTTTGCTTGTTAGAGGAAAATATTTTATGAGATCAAGAAAAAACACAGGGAGCCATTAATGGCAAGGTGGAAGGGGAGAGTGCTCTTCCAATGGAGAGAACAAGATCATATTTGCTAAAGGCCACAACAGGAATTCTGGAATTATAATAACAGCTTTGTTTATGCTGTTGTGTTTGGGGTGTTTATATATCTATCCCTGGCTGTTTAGTCAAGAACTGGACAAACACTGCAAAGCAACAGTTCACAAACTTTATTTTTTAGTTCTGAAGGATTGTTTGTTAAAACCTTTTCCATTATTTTACAGGAACAGGATTCATTTCTTCATTTATTTATTCATCTGTTTATTTATTTTGGCATGCGCATGACTGCCTGGAGAATGGCTGCTCTCCACATGAATGCCAGTGTTCTCATATAACAAAAGACTAAAAGAAATGGCTTTTCTAGGCCAAATGGTATAGTTTGTTCTGTGAAGGGCAGCAAGAATACTGCACAACTTTAGCAATCAGCCACAAATTAGGGAGAGGTAAGTTAATTGGGTAAAACATATTTACATTAATTGCATGGAATACATATTTTTATTGAAACTTGCATTATTAGACGATGGTTAGGGACATTTTCTGAATTTCAGGAAAGGTAGAACTTAAGAATTTAATCTTCTCAATAATTCTTGGTCCAGTCCTAATTAATATTTAAAGACATAAATATATCTGGAAAGATATATATAATAAAGACATAAGACATATCTGGAAAAGATAATGTGGCCAAACCTGTTTTACTAGCTTTTTACTTTATTTGAGCCCTGACAGTGCTTCCCCTACATCAGAGTTTCAGTGCTCTTGCTTCTCTCCTTGCTCATCACATAAAGATGGTCACTGCCCTGAATAACTGGTAGTTCAACAGGAAGATAAAGGAAAACAGCTGGCTTCAAAAAGCAGATGGGTGGATCACATGGTAATAGTGAGAGCATAATTAACACAAGCATCATCAGTCACAGCACACCAGCTGCCAGCAAACCTGCACGCACTGCTTTTCTGTTGTTTTGGCTTCTTCAGAAGAAAAAAATCTCTTTAAACAAAGTTGAGATTCTCAATAAGGCTTTTTCTCCTTAACATGGGACTGTTGCCGAGTACCTCTCCAGCTGTGTGAACCCTGGCCCTGCCACGGCATTATGTAAACTATTGATGAGCTCTCTGAAAAGATACAAATCTCAGCCAGGTCTGATGATTCCCCTGAGCTGTAAGAATTAGATTAAAGCAGGAAGCCAAACACACCAAAGGGGGAAAAAATATGAGACTATAATTCCTTTGAGAGAATAATGGTAGGAACTATATCACAGGAGTGCAGAAAACAATTTCACAAGGCATAAATGAATGCAGAAAAGAAAACCTATAGTGCTCCTTTTGTGCTTGGACATATGTGTTGCTTCTTGACTCAAATTTTAAGTGGTTTCTTTAAAAGTAATTTAGGAGTTTCATTACAGATCTCGATGGTTCTTTTACAACCATTGTCATCTAAAGGTCAGGGACCTGGGAATGCTTCTCAGCTGCACAAGTCCAAGTTACTTCTCTGGCCAAGATCCCTGCTGGAACGAGACCTAATTATGCTGTATTTTGCTTCTCCACTGTATCACTGTTTCCTTTGAGAATGAAAACTGAGTTTGGTGGCCTTAAGAGCCTAACATGGTACAGTGCTGGCCACGCACCTGGATGATGAGAGGAATAGGACTCAATGGGACACACTGGAGCATTCATTTACCTCACAATTCCCAAATATCCATAATAAAACTCTGTAATACAAATGACTGATTTTCATCAGGAAGAACAGATGATGACAACCTGCTCTGATGCAATGTGTAAGCACATTGGTTTATCACTATTGCATTATTTTTACACTCTCTTCTGTCTTTAATAGCTCTCTGTGTGTGCATGTGTTGTATGACCTACTGTATGATCTACTAAGACCAAAAAGTACTGTGGTAGCACCAAGCCAGTAATCAGGGAACATGACATACTGTGACTCAAAATTCCACTCTACTGAAGAATTAACCATAAACAGTGATGAAAATATTAAGATAATTCAAGCCTTCTCAAATACTTAAAAATATTATTTTTCCTATGTTCTCATTTTTTACATTTTTTTTTCTTATTATCCTGATTTTGCAGAGGGTTTTAAAGAGCTGTGTCAAAATGTCACAAGATATGCTATTTTGGTATCAAAGTGGAAATGAGAACTTTCAGTTGATTATTTTAACTTACTATAATTAACAGTCATGCTTGTGAAATTCACTTCTTGCTTATCTAACAAACAGAACAACTGTGAAATAAATACTAATAAAATACTACTAAAACTAAAAATTGAGAATTTTTCATCATTTGCTTCCTATTGAAAACAGGCTGCCAAAAGCCAAAGTTGTTCCCTGGAACAGACCAGGTTTTATACATTTTTTACATGGAAAAATTTTTGACATTTTTCTGAAGATCTCAACTTTTTTTTTTTAATGTCTACAAAAAGAAAACAACTCCAGTTACAATCTACTTCCTATTTCGATTTCTTTTTATTATTTGTAGCAGTCATCAAAAATTTAAAACTTCATGATTAGCCAGATTACATGTTTCAGGTTTTTTAATGTTTTACTAGAACATGACAATTGTTTCCTTCTGAGCTTTAACTGAAATTTTCCAGCACTGGTAGAAGGCTGATGATAGCCGTTGCTAAAGGTATCTTTCTTAAGAAATAGATGATAAATTCAAAGGCCCAGCAAGCAAAAATATATTCCAGAACAAAACAAAATTTGCACTTACTGGAATAATTTTCACTAAGAAGTGACCTATTCTATTCACTCCATTTGTGTAATAAATGAGCCATGAGATTTCAAGAGCTAAGCAAAATTACACTCTAAAAAGTTTCAAATTAGGTTCCCAACATTTCTGGAAAACAGTTTTTCAATTGCTAGTATTCAAGGAATAGAATAATTTCTAAATTACTCCCCAAAAGCATATGACAATATGTTCTTGATTAATATGTTCTTTGTACTCTTAGAGGGGATAATCTGACTGAAGATGTTGATACAGTTAATCAGTAATTAGTCAGTAATCCATGCTTTTATGATTCAATGCTTGAATGAATCAACTTGCAGGCAAGAACTATTACTCATTTTTTTCTAATAGACATGGTGAAATCCAAATAATTGAGTGAAGTCATCATGGTCACACACAGAATCAGCAATAAAAGCTGGTCATCTTGAACACAGTGGGTCAAATATACTGAATAGTTGTACACTCCAGCAAGTCAAATCACTCGTAACTGCTTAGAAGCTTTGAAACCATCTAGCCAGGCTTGCAAATGAATTCCAGAAATGAGTGCCAGTACTCTGGCTATATTTGAAATCAGTTTTTGTTCACTATTTCTCTCATCCAAGGAATTTCATGGAACATCTGAACAATCAACCACAGGGAACAAATTTTTATTGAAGGAAAAAACCAAAATTTTCCATCAGAGGTACTTTCCTATTTCTGCTTCCCCCATCCAGCTGACTGTAAACACAGCAAAAATAATCTTGGTTTTAAAGTGCAAAGGCATTTACTCTTTCAAGCATATTCATTCACAAACGTCTACTCTATGTCCTGAGATTATACAGACACCTTTGGGTGATACACTCTATTCTCACTTTTCTAGATGAAATTCTGTTGTCATACTTTACCAGACTGAGTTAAGAAGCATTAAAAGTTTTACACAGTGAAGTAAAAGGAACAAGGAGGCTGCAATACAACCTTTTCCAGGTATCCCACCTTAATGTTAATGCATATTGTATTTCTGACTAGCACTGGCAAACACAGAAATGTTTGTTTCTTCATTAGAAAATATGCATATTACATATCTTCTGTAATATCATGTTATAAATAGGCTTGCATTGAGTTGACTTCAAATATTTCAATTTTATTCAAATTTCTTATATTAGGAATTCTGGTTATATAGTAGCTTGTCAGTGTTGTGCAATTTCAGAGGACCAGACATAAATCTTTCAGGAGGGAATAAGTATGTTCCTTCTGAGGATTTTTTTTTAGTTCTCCATACTGCACGCTGTACACTCCATTGGAACAAGCACAAATTACTACTCTGCAACATTTTTAATGAGACATAATGATAAACACTCTTTCTGCTAAAGCAGGGGAAACAGAAATTTGTCAAAGTAAGAAAATTGCAACCTCCTTTCCACCCCAGGAAGACTTAAAAGAGCACTCCTAAGGCTTTTTAGATATTGTGGACTTAAAAAAGGAATATATATATATATAATTTTCAGTGTTGGTATGCAGTATTGCCCAAAACCCTAGCCCAACTCATATATAGACCGTGATATGCCAGAAGCATACTTGACTGCTATTAAATATATTAAATAATAGCAAATAAAATATTGCTTAGCTCTGAATGGGATCTAAAAACAAGATACAATCCCCAGGGCTTTATGAGCTTGCATTTAACAATTTTTTCAGAAGCACATTCGGAAAATAAAAGTGGTATATCCTAAAGGTGAGCGGGGAATGCAGCTTATATTTTTTCCTTCACCTTCACTGCAAGTTAACAGGAAGACTTTACTTTGGTTGATGCTTCAACTTAGTTCAAGGCATTTCTTCATTGTCTTTCACCCCGTTTCCCCACATTAGCATTCGCTATGCCGCTGGCCTATTAATAGCTTGTATAAGCATGCACTGCAGACATATTCACCAGCAAAGTTGCACATATGGCTGTCACTCCATGTTCTGCACTGAAGGATGGATCCTTGTAGAAAACATTTCTGCCCTCAGACTTCCACTAGCCAATTTGACATCTTCCCCAGATCAGAGACCCTTGCTGGCACCTCCAGGGGCACGCTTGGGCCTAGGCACATGCTGGCTCCATGAATATTTAACAGAGAAATTGAGAAGAGGCTTGCTAGTGATCCATCTGTTAAGTTGCTGGAGCTATACCAGGGACGAGTTGGCTGCGGACTTCTTCCATAATAATGCCAAGGTTCAATAGAGAATTTAAGGTATTCAGTTGATCCTCTGCCCAAAGCTGACTACTGGCAGGGAGAGTGGCCACAGTGTATAGCTGGTGACAGCAAATTTACCACTGAATAAAGCCAAAGCTATCTCTGAAATAATCAGCTGTGACTAATAATAAATGGTAACCTTACGCTATCCTTTTTTAGGATAAATTTAGGGTGTTTCTGCCCTATTTAAAGTAGCTAAGGTATGCTGCTTCACACCTGATTTTAGCAAAGTCTAGTATTATGCTACCATGCCAAATAATATCCCTTGGACTTTTTGGCTTCCAGAACTCACACCCCTATCCAATGCTGCATAATAATAACTGTGTTTTGGGAAGATAAAATGTGATAAAAGGGAGAATAACACAACAGACAGTCCATTATGCCATCTCGTGCTGCCTAATGAAATATATTTGTTGCTTGGGGAACATCAGGATTTCTATTAAATCATTGATGGGTCATAAAAAAGTTGAGTCAGCCTCCTGCAGGGTATATCACTCCTGTATGAACATGGAAGCTGTAGAATAGCAGTTAAATTTTCTCTCTCCCTTTCATAAATTTTAAATTTTGGGTTTGTCCTTTAAAATTGAAATAATCTTGTGCTTTAAAAGTCAAGAAAGCCACGTTATTACTTTTCAAACAAGTTCAACTATTTTAAAAGAAAGGTTAGAAGAGAACAGTTGGTCGTTTTTTCTCAGCATGAAGCAACAGTTTTGACTTCAGGTTGGATTTGTCTGCATTTTCTCTTTTTCTTTGTCACTTCCTCCCAACTCAAGATCTCCATGGGGAGTCATGCAGGGGTGGAACAAACCTCTAAAGGTTTGCTCCATTAGAAATTTTTTAGCTTGTTTAAGTAAAAGTCTTAAATGAGCTTAGTTGACACCATATGAACTGGATGTCAGCAAATACAGGGAGAAGCTGTGTTCAACATAATGGACTCTAGTCATTCTTAAACCCTGCAAGGCAAAAATATAACCCTGTCTACTAGGTTATGGTCCTGAAAAAGGGCTTCTATTTTTCCACATTGACAGCAATTGGCAGCATCATGAGAGGTAACTCAGTTGATAAAACCATGTCTAAACACAGTAAAAATGCCCAAATGCAGTAAAGTCCTTAAGTACCATTAAAAAGACAGAGCATTTAGGAAAACGATGGCTCAGGTTTGACAGCACCATAAATCTGCCTTGAGTTCTCCAACTTAATGGTGTAGCAAATGGCACGCAGGCCAGCTCTGCCTGAAACTCATAGGCTTGCAAAAAATTTACCCATTTGTTTTCTGACCAGCTGCTTCCATACAGATATGTTGGTTCATGAACATCTGGTCTGTGAAAGAGTTTCTCTGGACTTCCCCATTTGGTCTTGTCCCACCATTCTTGCTCTTTATATTCAGACTACTCTGCATGTCACCAGCCTTCTCTAAACATGATCTCAGAACTTCTATTTTTGCTGTATTTCCATTTTTGTTTTTCATTGTGGTTGAACCTTTCTTGATCATGGACTCCTGTGCCAGCTCTAAGCCAGCCCTTGGCACCCAGCAGCTGGTATAAACAATGTCTGAGTTTGTCCATTTCATGACTTTGCTTTTGTCTGTTTGGTGGCTTTGCTTATCCTGAAGGTCTGTCTTTTGGTAACCAGACCAGAGCTGTTGGCTTGACCAGAACCTTGGCAGTGCATATTAGGAAATTTTCTGCACAGATGCTTCAGTGTAGGTTCCAAAGCAACCTGGAACAGGCAGGCCAACACTGGGTTCCACAAGAGACTACAAACAAAGCCAAAGAATAGACAATCTGGTGCTGCAAGATTAGCATACCTTTAGTAGGAAGCACTCCAGAGCCCTCTAATGTTAGTGCATTTCACCCATTGAAGAGAGACCTCCCAAAAAAAACATGACAGGGCTATCCAGATTGTGGAAGTTTGCCATTACCCATTGACCAGAATCAAGCAATTGATCAGCTTGTCACAGGCAAGAAAATGTAGCCTTTTTTTCTGGTCATTTAGAGAGGAAGCCTTAATGTCATTTTCTGGGGATGCAGTTAAGCCCTGGATTCTTGGCCAAAAAAGCTGACTGTTGTGTGCTGACAGTCACTCACCTGCACCAGCCCCATTCTATTTGTCTAAGCCTACATCACACTAAGGGTTTTCAACCAAAAGACTCAACACTTCGAGTCTGGGAGCCACCTCAACTGGAGTCATACTCATTTCACACACTGTCTCCACATTTGATTGGGCTAGAACAAAAAGACAGAATTTTTTTTACAAATCTCTGAGGGCACGTGTACAAAAATCTCAATGACAGTTCATTACAGACAGGAAAGTATTTGGTGAAGTAAGGCCAGCCCATATTCACATTTCCCCTCCTGAATAATTACCAATCATATGTTGCATCTCAGAAATGTGGTATAAGACTGAACTGTAGTTCAAAACACTGATACAGCATCCACCAGATGGTCCTCAATATATGAAGTCTCTTCCTTGATCCTGTGTGGGTTGCTTTTCCTGACCAAGATTGCAGCATTCTCCTCAGCCACCACGCATGATAGCAGTATCATTCTACATTTGGCTAGACTTCTATCGATCATGGAGAAAATAAGTTTTATCACCATGTCTCATCACAGCCACGAAAGACACTGGTACAAGCCATGGCAGAGAGCATCATCAACATTTTCCGTTATTTTACACTCATTGGCTTCAGTTGGATTTATACTGTTTTCTAATTTTAGCTGGATTTGGCATGGTGGAGGTAAGAGGCAATACACAGGTAACTCTATGTATCTTAGGACAGGTGCCTAAGACACACAAGATGAGTCAGATGCTGGATGTGAATCAGATGCTTTTTCATCAGTTGCAGAATAAAGGACTACATGCCTGGGGTTTAGGTTGCCTCAGTTAAAATAAAATTAATGCCACTTATTGCACAGGTTCAGGATGTATGAAATCCTCCAGACAAGAATGTGGGAGCAAAGAGAACTAGCAAATCCAGGCAAAAGAAAAGCCAGCATGCCTCTGCTGGTGTGACTCAGTGCTAATGGAGTTCCAGCTCTTTATCACCACTGCCTGCCTAACAATTGGCTAGGTGATGTTCTGCTAATCCAGGTGACCCTCTGGATGCAGGTGTTGGTGTGGGTGACTAACTAGGAATTCCAGCCCATTTCACAGTGGAGCTGCTATACACAAGCTGCCTTAGAAAAAAAATTCAACTCCGAGCCCACAGTTGGCCACCACTGGTCTTTAAGTGCTGCCCCCTTCTCCAGGCTCTCCAAGACCACTGGGAGTCACTGCTGCATGTTAGATTTGCCCTCATCCCTAACTGCAGTGCCTCTACTAAGAACAATGCCAGTCACAACCCAGAGCTCAGAAACTCCCCAAGGCACACAGCAGGAAGACATCCCTCACCTACCTAGCAACATCTGCAAGCTGCAGGAGACTGATGACAGCTTGAAGAACCATCCTACCTCTTCATTCCAATGTGCCGTGTGAACAAGTGCCTCCAGAAGCCTGTCACTGCATGCAGCACAGTCTTAGCCACACCAATTACATGTGTGTTAATTGTTCTGCAGCAGTCATCAGACCAGATCATGCTGCTTGACATCTTCTGTGCAATCAAAGTTGCCAGTGTCCTACACACATGGTCAGCTGGGGATTTCAAATGCTTACACATCTGAGATGAGGCTTGGGGGGTGAACCACTCCTCAGAGACATTCCTGCTCTGAGACACTGTCTTCTGTTAGCAACATTTGCTCCTCATGAGTTCCTCAGACCAGCCAGTTCTCCTTCTAACCACTTGCAGTATAGTTCCCTAAAAACACTAAAAAGTAATCACAGAAATTTTATCTTCAGCATCTCGCTACAAGACTATGGGAAAATGTTAATCAACTACAGACATACCCCCCAGAATTTTAAAAGCCAGTTGTAGGAGTTGACTACCATGGGCAATTCACATTCTGAGCAGCCTGTGAAGGAAGATTCATTACCACAGTAAATCTCTGATAATGCCTGATGGTCAAAACTTGCAGTAAAGTTTGTCCCAACACTCAATTGAGCTAAGCTAATTACTAGGCAGGCTCTGCAGACTCTTAGAAATTTGTCCATCTGAAGACCCAATTAGACAAGCAGAATTTGTAAACCATGTAAGATATTCAATGGTGGGAGGCATCTGAAGTCAAGGCTGGAGTTAATATCGACAGCACAGAGATATTCCAGTCACCATTACGTAAGGCTCTATGGCTTTGATCCCATGAAAAGAGTCAGTTCTTGTAACACTGAATTAGAGGACAATTAGTTTTATGCACACAAAAAAAAAAGTTCTTGGGAAGAGATATTACTATTTATATCCGTAGTTAAAAAGAAAGAATTTATGCATTCACATATGAAATGTTTAAAATTTCTGCTGAAAATGGAAACAAGCAGGACAGTTTTGACCTGTACTGTAGAGTGGTGTAGTGGAATCTGATCCCTGTAATCTAAATATACCCTGCAAGTAGCCATTCCTGTGGGAGGGCTGCAAGCAACAGCAGCAATGATAAACAGGATGATGCACAACAATTTTCTGCTTCTTTAAAAACATGTTGTTCTTTTCATAATGAAACTTGAAGTCTGGTGTCTCTAATTCTCTCTTTTAATAATTCCAGTGCCTTCCATTTCCCTCCAAAAATAATCTTTGACATACTGCTCTCCTCATTTCTACTGGCACGCACAAAGCATTATGCAGCAGTCTGGCTTAGAGCTGTGCTGCAGTGCTCAGCCAGTCAGTGCACCTACATTGACTGGCCACTTAGATGCCCCCTCTGAGAATGGGGAATGGACTGAATCCTAGCAGCATTTCTCTCCAGAACATTCATTATGGTTTCTACCTAACCATTTCATGCCATCTATCCGGGATGATATTTTTTATCCTTCTGCCACCAATATTTCCTAAGCTGATGAATGGGTTTCACACCTACTGGGTATGAATGGCGTGGAAGCTAAAGGGAAAGTGACAGACGGAGCAGACAACACGATTTGATAAGCTAATTTACTCAGGAAGCTGAGCTAAATATGTAAGCCAGTACAAGATTATGTTTCTTCTTCCTAATGAAGATCCTTTTCTAAGGACATAGGCACTCAAAGAAAGCAGATTTTATTACATTTTAAGGCCATTCTTCAGAAGCAAAGGTGGGTGTACATCTACACCACCAAAGGAAACCGCACTGCTCACTGGGTCTGAGTGGCTGGGTTTGACTGCAGCCTCACTGCACACAGAGTGTCTTTCTTGGTTTGGATACACACCAACTTCTGCTTACCTCAGATTCCAGCAGAAATGGCTAGTGTCAGACAGCTTGTCTGAGGAGTCAGCTGTGGCCCTTTAGGCAAAAACTCTGGATAAAATACAATTTCTACTCCCACTAAAATTAGGATTCCTAGTGGACAGGTCAAGGTCTCTTTTTCATGTGGTCTATAAGACAAAGCTACACAGTGATAACAAACATGTCAGTTCTGTGATGGAAGACTAAGAAGTAGGGACCTTCAGGTCTTTTGCATAGCATGTAGGAACAATGAATTCACAAAGCTCCACTGGAAGACTTTGACCTCCCCCACATCAGCACCTCCACACACACGGACACACCGAGAACACCTTCTCTCAAAATTCAGCCTCCTGAAGTTACAATGAATATTTCAGAGCTCTTCAGCAGAATCAGCCCCCGGGAAACAGAGCTCTGTTTTTGAGACTGAGCTTCTTTCCTTAGACTCTGTCAAGCTCCTTTTAACAGCTGGTGTCCTACAACTCATGCTTTGCCTGACCCATCCTCACAGGCAGATCAGACGTGCTAATTTTCCTGAGTCTCTTGCTTGTAGTAAACTTCTCCCAGACATTTGATTAAATCACAATACTGTAACATATTACTACTGTAACTTCAAATTTATAATGGAGTTAAATTGATTCTCCATTTCCACCAGCAACTCCAATGAAGAGTCATAAATAAACTCCTTAAGTCATAAATAATTTTTTGTTTAAAATTGTGGTGTTTTTAGAAGGAAGTACCGCAATGAAAGATAAAAAGTTCTGATCTTTGCCCTTGCTTCTTGTTTCCTCTTCTTCCAAAACTTTGTGAAGAAACACTGAAGTAATAACAAGGAAAATATTTATTCCTCTAGCTGCACTGTGGGGTGAGAGGAGGGGACCATGCAGGAGCAAGACAGGACTATAAGTAATGGAAGGAGCTTTGTAAGGCAAACCTGTAAGCTAGACATGAGTGGATGTTGCAGAAATTTATCAACGATGTTTGACAAATGTTTTCTGTGACAAGTATCACATTTTATGAGCAGCCTGAAAAAGTTGATTGAATAGACTAACTGACTAACTGATTTATCAAACACATTATTTGATGCAAGATGACAATTTATTGACTAATGGTTGGCCTTTATTAATCAGATCTCAGCCAAGTAAAACTCTCCTGAGGCCAAATCCTGAAATTTTTAATTTGAACAAGAGATTGCTCCACACCAGAGTACACCGCTGTTCACTGCAATCAAGATGGTGCTATTCACCTAGTAAGAAATGCACAGAAGATGAATCTATGCACTTGAGATTCTGACTTTTTTTTGGCCTGAAGAATGCATTTCAATGGCTGTTATTAATAAACAGCATTTTTCTCCCAAATATCTCCAACATTTTCTCTTCCTATCTAATTACAGATATTTGTATGAAACATTGCTGTTAAACTGCATGAAAGCACCAATCTTGAGAAGAGTCACCATCATCAAACACTTGGTCTCCACTGGCACACAGGAGCAGCTTACGCCAGGAAAAAAACTCAGGAGATCAGCAGATCCTCTCAGAACTATAACAGCTGTAGCTAGAGTTACCATCAAAGTAATTTATTATTTTACATATGCCTTGAATCAACAGCATATTACACTTATCACTGAAATAGACCAGCTTTGTCATGTTCCTGATATTACTACTGACCTTTGCAGACAACCCCATACTAGTTTGGTCAGCGTCCCATGGTGGTCATGCAGACTTTGTAGCATGAAACAGAAATTTCCTTCTGTTCCTGATCTTCACTTGACATGGTCAAGGAAAAGGGTATGAAGGTTGTGTGTGCCCATAAGAGTCTAGGAAGGTGGGAACTGGATGGGATGCTGAGAACTGAAATGCCAAAGTAATATTTCATAAACTCAAAGAGTAGAAGATATTTTATAATTTATTTTGACTTGTATTTTGCCACTTCACCAGCCCATCACTCTACTGCCCTCTCTACCCTCATTTTATTTCAATGATCAATGCTAATTTTGGACAGCTCTAAAGAAAATGTGCTATATGGAAGCAGGAGGTGTTATCATGTGAAAAAAAAAATTAGAAATTATTGCAAAGCTGCTATTGCCTAATGCTCAGAAGAAATCTTGCTTTGATGTCTAAATCAGAAATAATATAATGTTTTACTGACTACTTCTATCTAAACAGAATCATACACTCTGAATGTATTGAATAGAGAGTTGAACCCTTCTTCACTCAAATTATTGTGGATAAACAAGATTTATACTATTTGATTGCACAGGTATACTAGCACTTTAGATTGCTTGCTTCTGTCAGGACTGCATTTCTCCTGTGCATGAATGACTCAGTTTAGTTTTCCTGTTTGCCACTGCTACGTAGTGTTATACTGGTGCCAGAGAGGCATGCAAGGAGAATAGGCATCCTGTACAATGAGATTTTCACTGAGGATTACACTTGAGTTCTCATTTCTCATGTGTGACTGCTTTCATCCCTGTCTAAATTCTATAACCATTGCAGAAGGCCAGATGAAGAAGCCAGAGTAAGAGGACTACTGATTGCCCTTGAGAAGAGTGTTCTACCTAAAGAAACTCCTGCTTTAAAACACACCATCTGAAACATCTAATTAGATGTAAATCAGAAAAAAGGAGAAGTGCCCAGTTGGAGATATTTTGGAGATATTGTGACTTGATGGAATCTGGAAGCAGGTCCCTCTAGCTTGAACAGTCAACAAACTGACCAGAATGAATGTAAGCTCTATATGAACTATATTAAAAGCAAGGCCAAGTGAGATTTTAATTCTTGGGCTAGGATACCCTCTTTTCTCACATTTTCTGTCCATTTCTCATTCTTTTCTCCTTCCTGCAATTCTGTCCTTAAACTCTCCACCATATGACCTTTTCAAGAAGGGAAGAGAGCAGACCTGGCGGAGTCTCTCTGTGCTGCTGCACTGGATGTCTACTACCTGAGACAAGGTGAGATAAGCACCAGGTATTGCTAGAAACATCTGGTTCTCATTTCTCTTATTAGGCTTCCTGCTCAGAGGGGCACCTAACTCAGATACCTGCACTGTAATTGCTAGAATTGTACGTTTTTAAAAATTCTATATTAAAAAACCCCCAAACATTGATATAAGAATAAGTTGTAAGTAAAATTCACTGTAGGCAGTAAAATGAATGTGTAAATAAAACAGATCGGATATAGGTAGGATAAAGATAGAGTTTTTTAAATAAATAACAGATTTCACTTTCAGGCTCAACTTCATTCACTTGTGCAAATGTCCAAACAAAAATGTCTAATACAGTAATGTAAACTACCAGAACTTTTCTGATAGCCGAAATTGTCCAAAATACACCCTACATTCTTTGGGACTTTTCTGTAAATGCTGCATCATTCCAACCATGAACTGAATTTCACTGTGTATGTATTTGTGTCATGTTTTCCTATTTTTATTGAGCTTGAGTCAATCCTTCACCAGAAAAAAAATATGAGATGCTTTGACACTGAAAGCAGAGCGGATGAAAGGAAGAGAAAAAATACGAATTTCAGGAAATAAGACCAAATTAAAACACCGATTTTCAAAGTCTGCGATCGTGACCAAAGTTTTTGCTGGAAATTAAGGCATGCTATTAATATGATCTCTCATGACACTACAAAAGGAATCTTGCAGTAGGACAATTCAGGTAAAGAATCTAATTTTAGCACTCCTCAAGAAGTAGTAAAGCAGTGGAAATAGAATCTGTATATAAGCATTAAAGCTTTTCCAAGTTTCAAAGGAATTCAGTGGGGGAAAACGAAGAGTAAAATAGGTAGTCCACAGAACTGAGAACACTCTAAACTTCGAATATTATCAAATAAAAAAGAATCAAATTTTTAATGCTAAATATAGGCTAAAATACTCTTGAGAAAGTATTGGCATCGCCAACATTTTTCCATTTCAGTAAGTTCTTGTGTAATTCTTGTGATTCTAATCATAAAGCAGAGATTAAAAACATTATGTGGGTTGTCTTGTTTACCAATACTTTGAAAATCAAAATACTGTAACTTGTACATCTTACATTAGAATGCTAATTAAAAATATCATAAGCATGGGTTGCCAAGAAAATCTTGAAAGAAAAATTGAGCTCCTTTCTATGGGAACAACTCTGAAATTTTTAAAGGTTTTGTTGTTCTGTTAATAACATCACAATTATGGAGCAAAAATGTATTAAGAATGAATGATTCACTGGACTCATTCTGTTGTAATGAACCATTGCATTCTAAGCATTTTTTGCTGTGTAGTATAGTAGAGAAGGCTGCAATCTGAGTGTTTTAAAACAAGTACTTGCACACTATGTAAGGTATGTATTAATGGTTATTTTATGACCTTGTATTGGGGCATTACCACACACTGGAACCTGGTCATTGCTCAAGAAGCCTCAGAGCAGTCAACAGAATTTTTATACTTCTGAACACATACCCTGTGTCCAGCTGATAACACATAGCAGGAAACATGCCATGGTCACCTCAGGTTGGTCACTGTTATTCTGCAGTAGTGGTCTCTCTGGTCATAACATCTGCTCAATACAAGTTTGGCCAGAACAGGGATGCTGAGCTCCTGCTTTGTTGCAATGCCCGTTAACTTCGGCCCAGATAAAAATCTGCATCCTCTCCCATGTGCAAAATGAGAACACCTAACTTCTCACAATTTAGACAGTCTCAGTGCTCAGTTTGTTGCGCTACATAATCAAGGAGCAAGTGGCTCCTGATTATTTGCCCTCTCATACAGGCAAGCCCTCCCTAGTCTGTCCTCTCTTTGCAAGTTTGTGCTCACTGATCCTGGACTAGCCCTACACAAAACGTGGTTTCCAGAGCACTGTGTGCTTTGGGTGACATTTTCAGAAGTACAAGAGAAGCCTTTGTGTTGGGCTGTGTACATACTGGGAGGTCAACACCAAACACAGCAAAGCTGTATTCCCTCCCTGAATAGATAAGCCCCAGCCCCATTATCAAATAAAGAGATCTTGGCTATGAAGTGCCTAAGTCACTTCTGAAAAAATCAGTTTCTTTTGTGAAATGTAACTTGTTTGACCACTAGGCTCCTGAGAGAAGTCAGCTCCCTCATATACACAGAAACTTTGACAGACTCGGTAACACACAGAAAGTATGCATTCAGCCAGCTGTCTCCTTCCTTCTGTATTTAAAATGCAGCTTCCAACAGGAGCAGGGAAAGATCAGGAATCTGTACCTCACTTCATTTACCCTCAGACATGGAAATACAAGGTGAGATTTTGAGAAGCACCATGAAAAAAAATCCATCGCAAAAGTTAAAAGACTGTGGTTTCAAAACCCCCCGGTTTCCTCAGAGAGAGGGGCTTTGTGATGGGAGCTCTCTGTCTTTGAGGAGAAAGCACACACCACGTACATGCAAACATATCCCACATAGTCAGTGACACACTGGTTCCCCTCTAAACATAGAGCGTGTTATCAGCACTGCTGTACCGGCAGCTGAGAGGCTGCTCCACACTATGTTTATCTCATGGACCATTATAGACAGAGCACAATAGACAGTGAGATGTGTGAGTATGCTCTGAGCTAGTACAAGTCCTTGTTTCTCTTTTCCAAATGGGGAAAGGAGGGGGTGAGGGCATTACACAAGGCAGATCACACGGCTATCCGGCAGCCACTGAACCATAGCATAAAGGCCTTGTTTAGATAAATAATGACTCCTTTACTTTATTCTTAGAACTGGAAGTCTCTAGAACTGAAACATAATGTCCCATAACTGCTTCTGGCATCTGTTTTTCAGTGAGAGGATTGGGCCATTTATAAGGGGATCCATTTTCACAAAGGTTTGCACTGTTGCAGAGAGAATTCTTCTCTTCCTATCAATAGATCCCATCCACTTACAAAGGGCAACAAGGCAATGAACTAAGAGTTTCAACACAGTGTTTTGGAAATTAACCAGGAAGTCAAATCATGTGCCTTCCTCAATCCTCTTCCAATCATCCTACAAAGTGTCCCAGGAAGAGTATACTAAGCAAAGGAAAAACTAGCATCATCTGAACAGTTTGGATGACACAGTATTTCCTTCCCCATTTTTTTTTTTTTTTTTGGGGGGGGGGAGGGGAGGTGTGTTATTACTAGTTTGCTGTAGATTACTTTATAATCAAGAACTCTTTCAGAATTCAGCTCCATGGTTTGCTGATTTCTGGAAATTAGAGTAATGAAGGTGACATACTTCCATGTCCATGCAAAGGTTTAAGATTTCATCATAAACTGAATATCTGAAGGTGTTCAAAGAAGACTTCACTACTCCTAAGACAACCACAGGAGCCTAAAAAGAAATATTTTCCCTCATCTCAGGAAATGATCACAAGAATGAAAGACCAGAGTAAATAGTGATGGTTTACTCCTGAATCCTATCTCATTTTCTGCTGAGAAACTGCTTTTGTGAAACACCTGTACTGTGAATAGTTTATTCATCAATTTATTCCTTTTCCCCCAACTGTGACTTACTAGAAAATAGCTCATGAACTCTCTTAAATCTATTAAATATTTGACATTTATTCTAGTTCAAAAACCATGTTAGTCTGTGATTTGTTCATAACATGATCATGACAGGTTTTGCTATTCATTTCAGAGAGCATGGAAGTGTTGACTACATCCCATAGGCACCTAATTTCACAAAAAGTGAAGCTCACTTCAGTGTTTGACAAGTACACTCCACTGGCAAGGAGGCAGTGGATTCTACTCAAGCACACATGCAACAGATGTGGGAGTGGGGAAGATGGAGTGAGAGGGGATGGAGAGGCAGGGAGAGCCTCCATGTGAGCTAACAGCCAAGTAACGACTTGTTGTCTGGAGGATTCTTTCGGACAGCAGAGAAAAAGCCCAGGAAGCATGACTAAAATCCTGGTTATGTGGGACTATGTCCAAATGAAGAGATAAGGATCAGGTAGGATGACCAACTTCAAGTGTCTGGCTTTCTTTGCACTTCTGGGAAATTTATTAGTCCAGAAAGTATGGAGGCAAAGAGTACTTTAATTGACAGGCTGACACGGATGGATGTGATATTCCAGGGAGACCTCTGCCTAGGCAGGAGAGTGAGCAAATCTTTAAACTGACTGCACAAGTGCTTCTAAAATTTTGGCTTATTTTTCATCTTTATAATGCTGTAAATTTTAGAATGAACTTTAAAGGGTAACCACTAGACATTACTTGATCTACCTGATTCACAGACAATTTAACTAAGACTCAGGAAAGCAAGGGGGGTTTACTCCTGTTGTGAGAGGAAAGATTGGAGGAGCATAACAAAGTGAAGGTCACTTAGGAATTCTATTTCAAGTATTTTAGAAATAAAACCACATAGTGACACCAAGCCATTCAGGAAGCTGTAATTATCTACTCGGTTTTGGAGAATACTTGTGAGAAACCAGCCAGTGTTGCAAGTGGTGGCCTCAGATAAGAAAAGGAGTCTGTAAAATGCAAGATTCAGCAGAAACCCAAAGATGAATCACAACCAGGGTTAAAACTGAAAAAAAGCCTACAATTTATTAAGATTCTTCATTAAGATAAACAACCAAGATACACACACACACAGACGCACACAGTGGCAGTTGCCATTGCCTCCTACCAGGAAAAGTTCAGTCTTTTCCTGATGATTTTATATACTCACCCTCTGGGGAAACAGCTGACTGCTAGCAATTACCCTTGATACACCAGCAGGTATTTCCTGAGGGGAAATGACTATCCTAATAGCTTGTGGCTGGTAAGCCTCCAACTGACTGAGGCAGTTTTAACTCCTGACAAACTGGGTCCTGTCCATTCAGCTTGTCACAATCACTTTATTGCCTTCTTTGCAGAGACCGCAGTGTTCCTAGAAAAAATTTAAAATGTTTAATTTGCACCCATAATATTTTATGGGTGCAAGACTTTGTATCTCTCATTTCCATTTGCTTCTGGTTGCCAGGCGGTAGAGCAGAAATCTGGAACAGATCACAGCATGCCTCAGGTTCCCCAGATATCTCCACTACTTAGCAAACATGAGGGTGTGAAGGTCTCTGAGGATGAAGCATCACAGCTGGTGAGGGAGACTTTCCGCAGGAGTGAGAGCGAGTAACAGAATCCACAATCCTTCCCAGGGCTGCATTTTCAAAGGCAGGTAGGACAGTGTCCTTGCCTCTCTTGCCTCCTTGCCTCTCTGCTGGTGCCCCACTGCCAGCTTTGCCATGTTCCTGTGGCATGGCCTCCCCAGCAGATACTGTATACCTACCTCAGGAGCCTGCTATGCCCAGGAAGAGCAGGCAAGATAGGGCTGGCCACACTGTGTAGCTGTTCTCCTTCCACTTGGCAGCGAGGGATTGATCCCATATGAATTGGGATTCCCAGTGAAACCCAAGGTTAGCCTCTCACCCAGGAATTTAAATGACAAGATTGGTGCTCAGTGAGATAATTATCCACAACTGCAAGTTTTAATCAATGGCAACAACAATATTTCAATAAAGGGAGCAGGGAAAACCAAGTAAAACAACTGCCTAAGATGCACTACGTAAGCCATGAAGTATGATCATCTCACAGCCAGCTTTGCAAAGCTGCACCAGCCAGTTTCTTCCTCCTTCCTGTGGTAACATTTCCTTCCCATTTTGAGACTTTCAGGTTTTCCCACACAATAAGATCAGTTCAAGCTACTTCTACTCTTCTGTCTTCCTCTTTCCCACCATCTCTCTGGTAGTTGTGTCAGTTAACTGCTGAAGTTTCTGATTTTTCTCCTCTAAATAAAAATACATCTATCACTAAGAACTCTATCAATCTCCTTGCCTAAGCAAGACTCTTAAACAGCTTTTTTTATTTCACAAATTAGCAGGAGCCACTTCAATAGTATTTTCACCTCTAGCTTTCACATACTTGCAGACAAAACCATTGCCTTACTCTAGTATCCTAATTCTCCCTAGGAATACTGAACAATAACTGTCTAATACACACTTTCTGACATTATTCCCAAAACTACTTTCCAGTCCATAACATGCCTTTCCTTTTCTCAGAAGTGGCTCTCAGGCAGAACAAATTACACATATAAAGCTAAAGCAGCCACCTCTCACACCAGCCCTTAGGATCCTATCTGTTATCCTTGGCAGACACCCACAGGAAGCTCCTCTAGTGGGGGCATATTCCTGGTGGGAGGGAGTGCATCACTTTTTAAGTCAGTCTTCCAGCTTTTCCAAGAGGTTGCCTGTGAAACAGTCAGATGTAAGACATCACTCATCTTAGTAGGGTATTGATAAATCCCATAGAGTTCAGTAAGACTTCTTAAGTGCCTTGGCAGTTCTGGAAACTCCAGTGCTAAACCTCTCAGGGTGAGCATGAATCTAAAGAGAAGCTGCTTGTCAGCTCAAACCCTGCTTTGGCATGTCTGGATCAGCTTTGGAATTTGTAAAAATTAGATCCAACTCATTAGGATTCTAGATAGATATATATCTATATATATATATAGATATATTTTTTTAAAAAAACCCTTCTTCTATTTAGTCCTTTAGTCCTTTCTTGATGAGATAAACAAACCCATAAGTCTCCTATGTAAATGTTTTCCCTCACTATAGTATACATACACACATACGTGAGTGTTTATATATATATATAATGCACACATACATGCATATATAATAGGAGTATATACAGAAAGCATGAAGAAAACAAACCACATTCAAAGGTTTGGAAAATTCAAATGCACCTAGATACAGTATGCAAACCTAAGGCATTATGTATATGGCTCTTGGCATCCATTATTAGTTAGTAATATTAGAATAAATTATTTAACTAGGGACTAATCTCTATTAACTAGGGACTAAGTATATTTTGTAGGATTTTGCTTTTTACTTTAGATCAACTTTAGTCTACTGCTAGCTGTATTTGTTTACTTTAAAATGTTTCTGAATGCTTTGATAGAGACAAGTGTTCTAATATTATTGCCAAATCTTTGCCAGATTGAAAATGTGCATGGCTTCTTTTTCTTCTGAGACTGCACAAGAACACTCTTTCAGGTCTCAGTTTGAAAATTCTGCAAGTTCTCACTGACAACTTTTTTAGGAAATTGTAGTTCCTACACAGCCAAAGCACAGATCTTGACCTTACTGTGCAAAATTTCACCAGTTTGCACAACCTCCTCAGTATGTGGTTCTGAATAAATTTGTACTATATCACTGCCTCCAACACAGTTTAGAATTGCAGCTCTAATAAAGACATAGGCACATACCAGAGTTTCCAAATATTTGCTCAAAAGGGAGCCAGAGAAGCAAAGTGTACAGCTAGGAAGTGCAATGCATTTTACAATTATTCATCCTTATTTGGGAAAAGACTACCAGCTACTAAAAAAGAGCAGAGAAGAGCAGTCTTCAATGGACTGCATGACTTGAATGCACTGTAAGGTTCCTACATGACTCAAACTGCCCATGTTTGTATTTGTGTGCCAGTGTTAGAAGCACAGTTCAGCTCTCAGAATCTCACAAGCCAGAGCACAGAGGTGACCTAAGGGAGGACATGAGAGAAAAGGAAACCAAAGAAAGTGAATGACACCAATAGGCAAAGCTGTGGCAACTTTTTGATTTGCTTTAAGTGGAAGAATATAGATACAGAAAAGCATTTGACTTTGGAGAGAGTAGGATGAAAACTAAAATACACTTTGTATTTTCCTGGATCAAAAACCCACACTGGTCATTCCCTTTGGGCCATTCTTGCTGAAAAGGAGATTCCTGTGACTAGGCAGATTTTTGAGGACAGCAATTTCAATTTCCAAGTCATATCTCCACACTCCCTGATTTGGCTTGACAGCAGTGTAGATCTTCCCTGGCCACCCAGGAAGAATTTTCCTTCATGATTCCAAGCAATCAGTTTTTTGCTCCTTTCTTGAAGCATCAATCCAGTATTGCACTAGCAAGCACTGAGCCAGTCTAACATCTTTTTAAAGTTCTGTGCAAAGGTTGTGGGATGCACACCAAGCTTAACAGATTGATTTCACATGAATATTTATAGGATATTTACATTATACTCAGCTTAATGTCTGGAAGTAGACCCCAGCTGTTTTTTAAAGTACCAGTGAACATTTTTCATTGGTCTCCAGGAGTAATCTGAAGACAGGAAAAGAAAAAACAACACAAAAAAAAAACCCACACCAAAAAAACAAAACAAAAACAACAACAACAAAAAAACTCAATCAAGAACTAAGGCAATGTCTGCACTCTTCAGTAATAGTTAAAGCCTTCGTGATCTTAACTCCAGACTGGATTGATGTTGTCCTCCCCTAAGACCTGAACTGAAGAAAACCTCTTTGGACTGATGTAGTGGCTCTAACCACTTTTGATAAAACTTTAGACTTCAGAAAAATTATTCCTTAAAGAATTCAATTGTTAGTACCTATGAGGCTGAGCAGAAATATAAGAATACTTTTACAATGGGGAGGAATTGCACTCTCAGGAAAAAGCAGCTGATGTCTGACCATGGTAATTTAAACATTGTTCTGGTGTTTTGGGCAACTATCTATCAAAACACAACTAACATATACCATAATTAGAAACAAGACAATGAGTGAGAGAAGGCAATACCTAATGAAAATGAAAACATATGATGAAGATTGGTCTCTGGAGAGAGAAGGAAGGGAGTTTGAATAACCTGTGTTTGTGTACACACGAAACACAAGAATTAAAAACACAATTACTGGTGGCAGAAAGAGTAAATACCAAAAGATCTGTAACAAACAGGCGTGGTCAAAAGAAGAGTGGCTAATATCCACATGCAGTTGGCATTCAGCAGTGAGTGCAAGTGATACATCTATTATATTGGGCAGACAATAAAATGAATATAAATTGTAGAGAGGGAGAGGGTATAAAGAGGAAAAAAGAAGAAAAGTGGTTTGATTTTGTTGCAGATCATGACATTAGGCAAATAATGGAAAGGGAAGATAATTTCTTAAGAGACAGAGAAAAGACAGAGAAAGCTCAGTAACATGAATTAGAAGCTAAAAAAGACACAAATGTAAAATGAAGTCTGCACAGTTATTCCTTGAAGAGAAAGGGATTACCATCACCAGAATTCCACAACTACTTTCAACTTAATCCCTCTCTGTGAGGTTAGAGTTTTTAAGCTGCAATGCATTTCTTAATGACTGGATCATATTCTAAAGTTCAGAATTACGCATAGCACAGGAAATATTTATTCCTCCAATAGCCTAAAGTTCACTGCCTCTTAGTGAAGACTTTTTATGTCAAATGACACCTTTTAAATCTCCTTCCTAATGAAATGCAAAAACATCAAAAGGGAAACAAAAGAGGATGGAATTTTTCTCTCACTTGTTCAGAAATAGTCCATCTTTTATGTTCAAGTTTTAAATAAAACCATAAAAATCATACTCAGACAGAAACTACACCAGAAGAATTCAAGATAAGACTCATTTCAGAAAGGTACGAATATCTTATAATAGTAGTGAGGCAATAATAACAAGAACTACAATTGGAACTAGTTATTACTGAATACTTTGCCTGAAATAATGAAGATTTGAATTTCCTAAATACAGACAAAAGTAGTATCTACTTCTGAACATGCCAAAAGATAGTAATTTCCCAATACACATGGGAAAAGAAAGACCAGCAGAGAAGCCATGTTGAATTTAACATTGATTTGAACAGAGCCTGGCTCTGATATTGTAGATTGTTAAGTCAAAAGCTCTGCTACCACCTGTTCCCCAAGGTGGAAAATATCATTTGTTTCTGCCCAAGCATCAGTCAGGACAAGGATGCTCAACCAGTTAAAGGCTTTAGGCTGCTCTGAGTAGTGATTCCATACTAATTTCTTCCTTCCCACTCCCTCCTCCACCCCCCCCAAGGATGCTCATGTGGTGAGGCAACTTCATCCTTCACTTGTTTTCTTCATTGCAGAGAAAATATCAGTTTCTCAGACAGAAAAAGTTCACGCCGTCCTTTATTTTTCCTCTCTTTTTTCTTTTCTTTCTCTCTTTTTTTCCCCCTTTTTCTCATATCCTTTGTTGCTGTTTTGGTCTTTTGCTAACCGACCTTAAACAAACTTCTGATTCCCATGACCCACTACATGACCAAAAATGTAAGGAATATCAAAATATTATCCACAATATAAATAATATATAAATAATATTTTCTTTTCATAGGATCTACCATCACAGGAAGAAAAAAAAAAAAAAAAGACAGGAAATCTAGAAACGGCAATCGGGACTCTTGGGAATGGACAAAGCTGTTGGCCCAAATTGAAGAGAATGCTCCATAGATCAGACACTTGTATCCAGGCTTTGTCTCTTCCAGCCAGTCATCCTAGCTACAATCATCCAAGAATTTCAAGAGCCCATTCCACAGTACTCAGTTCTACAAAGTCCCGAGGGTCTGGAATGCACTAAGGAATGAACGCATGGCACAATTAGAGGAGGAAAATGTGTTGCTCTTCCTCTGTACCAGAATGAAAGAGGTGATTCATTACAGAGGAAAGATTTACAAAGTATAACAGCACAAAGCCACATCCAACAACTTCATCTCTCCTTACGAGCAGTATTTGAATGATTTTCTAAACATTTTTCAAATCATCACATTCCTTTTTCAATCATTATCTTCAGCTTCATTCTTTCCCCGTTCATTTTAAAATGATCTTTCCTTCTTTCTTTCTTTTTTTATATATAACCAACCTTCCTGCAAGAACTATCAGTGATTTTCATCCTTTAGCCAGTTGAAGCTCTGAGAATTCCATTCAGATTTTTCTCTTTCCCAGAACTAAAAGGCTGAGGACTCAATGATATTGTGATAGACAAATCATTTAAAATGAAAATAATAGAGCACCCAGAGCTTCTTGTTATACCCAAATGAATCAGAACCAAGCTTTATCTGCTGAAAGTGTGCAGGGAGTAATTCCTTTTGTATCCATGTTCACATTACCTCTTAACATGCTTAGTGACACAAGACAAATGCTCCACAGGAACTTTTAGAGTCAAGGGCTGTATCTTTCCAAGAAAAAAAAGGGTAAAATATGGCAGAATTCTCATAAAATACCTTTGAATTTGTCTCAGGATATTTGTAGCTTTCCATATGAACAGCCAATATTTGGATGCATTTCAGCTGTAAACCCAAAACTTTCATTAGATGATTGAGTATATCAAATTGGTTTAAGTCCACCCATGACCAAACCAGAATTCTCCTTATTCTACTCAATTTGTAAATCTTGTCCATCATTAAAGATGACACATTAACATGATGCTTCATGAAGCATATCAAAAATTTTACATCCACAGTGTCAGAGCAGACAGTATCACAAAGCAAGGTTATCACAGCTCCACCTGATAAGTGAGACACTCATAAAAGACAGCAATTTAAAAAAAAGATTAGAGACCTCTGGGATAAACGTAATGATACAACTAATGCATGAAATCAAACACAACATTGTATCTTTTTTATTAAAGGATTTTTGAACTAAGTAAATTTGGTACAATAAGAAAAGAAATCTGTCACAGTGCCCATTGCAGTTTTTTGAAATTTAACGTAATTGATACACAATATGAAAGGAAAAGTGAAAGTGCAATCATGTATGCAGGCAGTATACCTGGTGCAAGTTATACTGTATCATAATATATTAATATAATAAACCATCCAGAACATAATGAATAAACAACATTCAGATGGTTATATTAAGCGTAAAGATCTACCATGTTTCCTGTTCACTCTGCAAAGCCCATGTGTGCTCTGGCTGCTGAAATTGCAAGTTGTCTTGAAAAACAATTGAAACTCATGTTGTTAATTCAGTTGCAAGGGTGAATTTTAGAACAAGGAAATTCATAGAGATGGAAAGAATCACTGTAGAAATATTTAATAAGAATTTGAGCAATTCAGATTCTCAGCATAAGTATGATGATATTGGAATTGGTTAATTTCTTTTGTGGAGAGGTCATCTCATTTAATTAGGTCTTGCAGTCCTTGGACAGCTCTTTTAGATGTGAAAAGGAGCACTCTGTGTTGGTATTTTCTACAGTTTACAAAATTGATTACATGCAGGCACTTCCACCCAGAACCTCCCAAACACCTGGGCCAAACTGGAAACAAGAGCAAATGCATTTTAAAACTAGCAAAGAAGCCAAAGGAAGAGTTTCCCCAGTTATGTACTTAAGTGCACAGAGCTAGGTGGGGGAGCGTGTGCCTTCATATGTATATCTGTCACTGACACAATTCAATCAAGGAAGCAGTAAACTTGTCCCATGTGTTTTCTCTGTTAATTGCTTTCTTCTATTGCTCAGATTCCAGAGGACACTGGGAGTCCCCAGTAAAGATATGGTATGTTGGAGGGCTTACCTAAACAGGTCTTTTTTTAAATGTTCCTTTCAGCAACTTGTGAAATTCCTCACCTTCATCTTTCATTCCCCAGGGAGCAAGCTCTGAGGAAGTGGACGGCACCAACAAATCGGTTGCTTGGAAATTACAGACTATTTAACAGAGAAAACTTGAAAGAAATAATCTTTTCTTCTACTGACCTTGCGGTTCCCCCACATGAGCCTACTACCATTGCGTCTGCAGTTACAGATTTGGCTGTCACTTCCTCTTATATTTTTAACAGATGGGTTCATTCGCTGGTATGCTTTTCTTTGTGCCTGCTTTTAATTTTCCTCTTTCCCCATCCTCAAAGCACCAACTTTTTAAGTAATGTTTCCTCTCTCAGAGGCATGTCACCCTCCACAGCCCAGCGCAGGCCAAGGAGGCTGAGACCTCACCCTACCACCATGAGGAGAATGTCAGCTGCTCTGCACCAGGGAAGAGCTTTCTGTGAAATACAAAATATCTTTCCCAGGGGACAAGAACAACCCATTGTTTTGGTTTTACATTTACAAAAGTGTCTGTTGTTTTTTTAACATTTAAATATCTTTCCAAATGATTGACAAATTAAATGCACTTCACTGAATAGGAGGTCCACCCTAACATTCAAAGTAGAGGATTTTACTTGCAGGTTGAGAAAAACAATTATTTAGGGTAATAAAACCTTCATTAACTAAGTACATTCAGGAGAGTCACAGAAGTAAAACTTGGGCAGCTATTAGCAATCTGACAAGATGCTGTTTATTTAGGTCAGGTCTTCAGAGTGTCTGCTAGCCCTGTAATGATTTGTTAATATCTGTAATTTTCCTTGAGGCTAAACAAATGAGGAAGCCATCTTGTTTTCCACATCATTGGACCTAGCATGCTCCAGCAGATTACCATGGCAACCAGAGCAAGTGTGCCCGATGTGAAGGGAACGGTCTAGGCCTCATTTCCTAAAAGCATGTTCCTACTGAGGTTGACTCACCAATTAAAAGACTTTTCTGTCCTCCAGGGTTTCAGGGATGTAAATAGAGATGTGAAGCCTGGCTGATCAGCTGCTCTACCTGAGCTAGCTACTCTTACCAATTGCCTAAATATAGAAAAAATATCCAGCAAATAGGGAAAGAAGTATTTCTGGAATTTCATCAAGGACTGTATTAATCCTAAAAATAAATAATTTTTTTTTTTTCAAAAAGAAGGTTTCTTTGAAGAGTGCATTGAGACAGTTCTTGTGATTTTGTGATTACTGAGTAAACAGCTTGAACAAGGGGGTGTTCTCCAAACTTTGGAAGATGCTCATAGTGCATCTTTTACAGCATCAACAATAACATGTTTTGTCATCAGCCCTCTGTCAGTGTGTCTGAGTCACACACATTTGCTACAAGTGAAGATTAATTATAGATCTAATAAAAAAAAAAAAGATGTGAGACTGTGGGATGACTGTTCCAACATAGCTTTTAGGCATCATTCATTTTCTTATGATCAGCTGCTCACAAGTTGTTTTTATTAAGCAGAAATAAATTTTATAAAGAATGGAACGCATTATAGTACCATCAATTAATGAATTGTCTCATCATGATATCAGTTTGTTTGGTATAAAATTGTGGCTGCAGCTGATTAAAACAAAAAAAAATTTCTGTGATAATCTTTCATATTTTGCTATATTGAGACTGATTTAGAAAAGAAGATAGAATTAATTGAGAAATATGATACAACTGCAAATATTAGCAATAAAATAACATTTTGGTCAAAGTGAAATAATTGATTAAGTAGGTAGTCACTGTGAAAATGTGGATCGGGTACTGAATGAAACAGTAACACTACACATTGGACTTGCTGTAAGATCTGTCTTAACACATTTACAGTTGATCATGTAAACGTCTGTTATTGGAAAACATCCATCACAAAACTCCAAAATCCTTCAAGCCCTTCAGAGATATGGTTAGAACAACCATCAGAGACAGAACACTAATAAAAAAACATCTCTATATAGAGCTATTCTGTTTAGGTAAACGCTGAATATGTGCTAGTCTTCAGTCATGAGCTTCTGAACAGCAGTAAGTCCAAAAGCACCCTTGTATTATTCTGTTTTCACTGAGCAACGGAAAACCCAGCATTAGGAATATTGACTACATGTAGAGCATGTATTTCTATGTGAGATCAGTATAAGACATAGGGTGAAGTAGACTTGACATATAAACCTACATTTTGTGTTTACTCCCAAGGAAGGGCACACAGGAGAAAGGTAAATCTGCCTACAGCATCAAGCCCATATCTATCCATTTTAAGATGCATGCAAGTCCCTGTTAGATTTTTTCCAAACATATATGCTACTGATTTCCTTTAGAATCTCAGGTGGTTTTGAGTCCTCTTTAAATACCTAGATACTCTTCTGATTTGCTTTCACATCACAGTAAGTATACTCAGAACCCCAATTCAGAAAAATAGCTGCTTCTAAACTAATAACATTAACACCCACTCTATTACTCTCCCTAGACCATCATTCAAAATATAATTCTGCCCACTCCATTGAATAAATGTGATTCCCTGTTATTGAATCTAACTAGCTAAATATATTCTGTTTAAGAGTTATCTTGTAGATAAACTCAGTAACTGCCTGCCTTGGACAATCAACAGCAAATTGTGGCTATGGTTTTAGCTCACTAACTAATCAGTATTTCCTCTAACAGTTTCCTAGAAACAGTGCTGTCCAATTTGACAGAGCTCATTAGTTTTCAACTCTTGAGGAAAACAAAGTGTTGCTATAAAAAAAATTTCTTGAAAAGACAAAATAAAAATTCAATTTGCATGTACCTCTGCGTGCTGGAACTTCTAAGAAGACTTCTTGCCTTAAAGAAAAATGCCACATTTTAAGAATTACTTTAAATACTGCATTTTAAAATTGAGAGAAACAATATGGGAAATATATAACACCATATAAAAATGATCAATTCTGACTCGTACTATTGAGCTCAGTTGTGGTTGACTCACTCTCAAGAAAGATAAAGCAGAGATTGATGAATTTCAGAGTAGAAATAGAGGTAAAGTGGGATTTATGTTGGATGAGAGATTAACCCAGACAGAACAAGAGTAACAGGAGACTTGATAGAGGTATACAAAATTGCCACTGGTATAGTAACAAACTGATCAATCTCTCCTTTTATTAAACTTGTCCCATCCTACAACAACATAGGATTGCAAATTAAAAGGCAATAAATTCCAATTAGAAAGAGGAGTATTTACTTACGAGAGACATAGCACTGCACAAGGTCATTAAGTGAAATACTATGGATAGAGTTGAGAAAGAAGGCTAATGTTACAACCATTAATACCTTTTGTAGACATGAAAGTCATCATAAATTTGTATTAAACCTCATGTCATGAGCTATATAGAAAATGCAATTTTTCCTTACATAGTTCTAGTTGTCTACTGCCTTGGTTCTCTGACAAGGATTTTACCTCCCTCTGTAGCCTCTACTGTCAGCTACTGCCAGCTTATTCTTTATAGATTTTAATTTTGTTTCACTGCCTACTGGTTGTAATTATCTCAGATGTATGAAAATAACATTTTATCAACTGCTTTTTATCCTTTTCCATTTGGCAAACACTGATTTCTTGTGTGTGTTTGGAGCCAAACTGAAATCAACACATCTGTTTCAGTTTAATATCTACAGTTTATATAACAAGACCTATGCAGTAATATGCTGTCTTTACAATGGTGTTTCCTAACCAGTGAAATCAGGCCAAAACACCTATGGCACTTCAGAATTTAACTGATTATAGGAAATCAAGGCCTTGATAATATATCTCTGCTAAAAGATACCTTTAGTCATGCCAAACAACCTTTTTGTTTCTGCCAGCATTATCAATTGCTCAGGAAATAGTGTGCTTAGTTAATTATTGCTTTGGAGTCAGCAGATGGGGTACAAATAATCTCAGTTCAAGAGCTGCAGAAATAATGGGAATTGTTTTCTTTTACAAATTCCCATTGATGAAGTATGCAACTTTAGTAGGAAGGATTGGGTACGGCTTTTGGCATCCTGTGATACCATGAATACTTGCCACTGAAACCAAGAATCCTTCAAGTGACATCCATTTGCAAACCTGCCTGAGGACACATGGGTTGAATTTGCTTTGAAGAGATGCAACAAAGCACAAAATTCCAGTCTGTTTTCAAATATTCAGCCCATAGTAATAAGAGTATTTGGATCCAAATCCAAAACAAATTGTAATCAGTTTTTAGATGTTTCATCACTGGCTTGAAGTTGAACTAATACCATAATAAATAAACACAAAGCAAAACTAGTAGGATTTAGACTCATGGCAGCTTTGTTCAGATTATAGTATCCTTATGTCAGAACCCCAAAGGCATCCACAAGTTTTGTCCTGATGAAGCCTGCCACTATCACTAGCCTGATCCTATTCAGACCTTGTGGGACAGTGACTAACTGATGACCAGCCTGCCTCTGTAAAGGTCACTTTGGACTCCTGACTTGTTCTCCCCCTTGCTGCTCCCCCTGAAACAGACATGTCTTTCTAAAAATTTAAACATGGAGTTTATTACAGCAGTGATTTTCACTTGAGTGAAAATTTCTCTCACTTCTATGTACTTACTTTGATCTCAAACACCCACCTGGCATCTTCCAGTGTGGTTTTTCTCTGTGCACCAGTTTGTGCTATTCTGAGTAGTGGTACCCACCAGAAGAAAGCATTTATGACAGTGGTCAGTCGAAAAATAGTCCTCCAGTAAATTTCCAAAGACAATCCAAAAGTACAGATGTCTTTCTACAACCAGCCCAAAATTACTCTTTCTGAAAACCCTTCTCAGTTGGTTCCTGAGACTGTGATAGGCAGCACAGACAACAAAGTGAGAACCCCTTAACTTAAAATAGGTTTTGTGCTCAAACTCTATATTCGCCCTTTCATGCAGCTCCAGAGGAGTTTAAATTGTTTTTCTATTAACTGGATAAAAATATAACTTCTACTCTTTCTGCTGAACCTATCTTGCTGTTGAGGAAAAAAAAACTTCAAAACACATTGGTTGGAAAGAAAGTGCAGAAGGGAAAGGCTTTATTCTACAGCTTAGCAACAGGAAATTTCAATCAAACAGTTCTGGCCTTTGGACTGTTCTTCAATAATAGTTTATGATGCTTATCAAGTAACTGTTTAATGCAAAATATACAAAAAAATACTGGAAAATAAGACCAGTTTCCTCTTTGTGTCTCTTACAACTCAGACCAAAAAACTCTTCTAATGATATCTTGAATGGATCACAAACCAGTTAATTTGTTTAGTGGTTTTAGCTCTTATTGGATTTCTTTGTCAGAGAAGTGTTAATCTCTCATTGAGGTCACACCACAACTATGGTACAGCTATAACTTAAGGAGTTTCATAGCAATGGCTAGGTATCTACATTTACTTCCTGACAATTATACCTTCTGGGCCTGCTCAAGGCAAAACACTACCTCACTATAACTAAAGGTCTTTAAATTCATCAGGCTCAGATCAAACTCTTGGTTGTCCACGTAAGTGATCAAGAATAATTCCAATTTTATTTGTGGAATGTGTAAAAAGAAAACTTAAGTCCACTACCCTTCTAAATTCCTACAGCTGGATCGCTAGACTTAGTTGTAACTCAGAGGGCATTCTGCACTCAGATGTCATATGCTAGTTCAGTACGCATAACTTCAGCTGTACCTTTTCCAGTCCTATATTAGGAGTTTCAAGTTCAAAGGATTCTGAGTCAACAGGATGTGGCCTCCTATTTCACCACAACACTTTGGAAAACTTACCCTTTCATATTCAATATGATGGTGTTTTTCCATAACCCACTTCCAAAGTAATGGATTTCCAGAGTTAATGCTATGAACTATAGCAAATTTTGGAGCTATTTAATAATGTCTCTGTACAGTACAGTAACATACATTTCCCCCTTTTACCATGTTTCTTATTCTCTACTGAAGCAGCAAGTGCTGTTCTCATGTTTTAGAATTGTGAGAGGTAAAATTGGACAATAAATCCTCACATGCTGATATCTTATGTTTTAGCAGAGGAACAATTTATATTGAATAATAAGCAAAACAATTTTCAGTTGGATGACTGACAAAAGAAATCATTGTTCATTCTTGCACAATGAACCATGAAAACTAAGTCGAGGTAAGAATGAAAATTGAGTTGGTAATTTCATGCTGCAGGCAAAGCACTGGGGACTTGGAAACTATCTGAGCTCATTGTCACTAGATTTCATTGAAACTCAAGAGGTTGCTCTCATGGGGAGTTTATCTGTACATTTTTTCTTGATTCAAGTCCATGCAGTTTCAACTTTACCCTTTTCAGTCTCACTGGGAGCTTCAGATCCAAATGATTTCAAAACCTCAGAGCAAACTTCCCTTGAAATCATTCTTCTCATGGAACTCACCTAGAATTAGGAGCTTTTTCCACCCAAAACCACGGAGAAAATCATACAGAAAACCAATCTTAAAAGGTACAATATGTTCAAAATGAGGCATGTCTCAACAATCATATAACAATCTAGTTTTACTTTTATAGAAGATAAATGTGGGAATTGGGCAACTACCAAGATGTCTTTTGTGTTCCATACAGTTAGTACTTCTGACAAAGCAGTTATCATTTAAAGCAGAATATGATTCAGAAGTTCTTACCACTTGCATGATCCCACTGAAGTCCTAGAAGTTACTCATGGGAAATATGAAATTGTGATCAATTCTGTTTGAGGTTCTACATCAATCATTGATATGTAAAATTTTAGATACAGCTCGTTAAATAATGGCAAGGAAAAAGTATCAATTTGCTAATCAGGAAGACTTGTAAAAGTACATTACCTGTTGGATCTACTAAAAACGACAGCAAGGACAAAGTGCAAGTCATCCTTATTCTGTTATTACGTATGAACACACGATGGCAGATAGCTTGAATGCTGTGTCCCATGTTGGACCCCCTGTCCAAATCTGAGAACTGGAAAATGTTATGGGAGATGAAATGTATGGAATAGTTCTTGTACACAGAACAGATAATCAGACTAAGATTTTTCAGCTTGAAAAAAAGAATGTCCGAGGAAGGATGTGACACAAGTCAATAAAATCAATAACATAAAAGGGTGAATAGGAACTGATTGTATTTTATTTTCCCCTCAATGCAAGAACTCTTGCTAGTATAAAACAAGACATATAAACAACACAAACAATTCCATGAAATTCCAGTTCAACTATCTACACTAATATTCTGCTGTACCACTATTTCTTATCAAAAATATGCAATTGTCTGAAAATCTATCCAGTAAGTTCAGTTACACTGAATAATGTCAAGTCCTTTCTGAAACTTAGGACAGCTTGAATTAGGTGAATGCCCATGTCATGGAAGTGGGAAATATATACAATTAATTTGTAATGGGGTTCAGCTTCAGTTCTCAGTTATGGCATTAATTGCATGCATTCCTTCCATGATGTTTCTGTACTGCAGAAATGTAAACCATTTTCCAGACCACCTTAAAGGAGGGGTATTTCCAGCATTTCTTTTGACAGACCTCATACCTATCACAACCTTCTGGTAAAAGTGTTTACTAAATAAAAAACAAGCATTTTAAAAAGTTTTTTGTGTCCACTTGGGATCTGAAATTGACTCCTTGGAAATCTACCCTTGTCCTCTGCTGCCCATCAGTGGAATACCGTCCTATTTTCTGATGACAATTAATATACATCCCTGTATATTTGACCAAAGACTTTGGGGTCTACTCTGCTGCCAATACCATTAAAAATATTATGCTGAAAATCTTTGCAGTGAAGCTTGTTAATAAGTTACAGCAAAGCTAAAAGCACATAGCAAAGACACAACTGGAGGTCTTACAACTGCAACAGAAATGTCTGTTAGACTTAGGGAATATCAAATGATAAGCTATGGTGGTATGTTGAACATTAATGAAATGAGATATTCTTCTCTGAAAGTACAGTTAAATCACTTATTGACACAGCATATCATGGATGCCAGAATGGTTTCCCGAAAGTATTTAATGGAGTAATAAAAGGACAAGACATTGATACCTGCTAAGAACAGAGAAAAGTTCCATGATGAGGGAAATACATGAACTGTAAATTGCTAGAAATTCATTAACTATTACTTTATTATGATTTCATTAACTTCAGTATTGTCCATCATTTATCCAGTAGTGTTACTCACTTTTGGCCACCTTCAGATAGCCTCTTAGGTGGTTCTTTGGTTCAACCCACTGTGGCTATTTTTATGCTCTGCCTTGATACCTTAAACATTAAATTGGGTGACATGCAGACATGTCCTCAGTTTCCATCTTTTCTCATCAGTAATTTGTTGACAGAAAAACTGACGAGTGGGTAGCTTGTTGAAAACTATAATAGGTTATGTCCCATAATGTTCCATTATTATTTCCAAATTAGAGCACTTCCAGAACACAACTGGAATTCCATGCTTTGCAATAACTCTGAAATCTCTTTGGACATTTGGTCAGGCAGTTGATTCATTAAAGACAACTAATCCTCCCAAGTAGACTGGCTTGCCTATCAAAGCTTTTGTGGTGCTGTGGTTTGTCTTGGCCAATATGTTTACAAGAATATTATTAATAATTCCTATTGTTATTACTATTGTCCGAAGTCTGTGTGGCCCTCTGGCCTCCATGAATTTGCTCTGTCATCTGCTCTTTTATTCATCCCATGACACTTTTAGGAATGGTCTGGCTCCCTGCCTGTAATCTTGTAATATTTAATGTATTAGCCAAGTATCTTCGTTTTGTTTCATCGCCTCTCTGATGGCCCATGACCCAGTACAGGGACAGCAATTACATATTTCTGTTTCTGTGGTTTAAGGGAGTGTTACTGCAACATCACTATTTTACTTGGACACAGGAAATCACTGGAATCACATCTTCCTGCAAGCCCAAGCCAAGCTGAACAGCAGAGGTTTGTATAATCAAGGTTTAGAAGTTTTGAACACTATGTTGAAAATAACTTGCAGGTTTGGGTTACATTTACAATACTATGTGAATTGCAGATACACTAGAAATGTTGCTGGGATACAAAGAGAAAAATGGAGAGCAGAGGTGGGTGGGTAAGCAAACCAATAATATTAACACAAAGAAATATCACTCTAAGCAAGTTCAGAAATTCTTGTAAAATTGTAGCATTCTGCTTCACTAATAATAAACTTAAAGGCGGGTCTCCATATTGGTTTTGACAAACAATCTTCTCTGGTATCTGCTTTCCATTAATTCCTGTCAGGTAGAAGGTTAGTGGAATGACTTGTTTCAGCACATTATATTCATCTCCTAAGAATCAGCTGCTATATCTTATTCTATGCAGTTTGTCAAAGTGTGATGATTCATTACACTAGGTCTATATGTCAATAGCTGTATTTGAATAATACAGAGATAAACTTTCAAGACAGTACAGCTGGCTTACTATTATACGTATTTATTATTTGCATTAGTCTGGCTCATCATATTTATGGACAAAAATAGGTGCAAGTCATTGTAGAAATACAGAATAAAATTAAGATCCCACCAAGAACATTTTCAAGATACAGGAATTACTGGAACTGAGAGTTAGCTAAAAAGTTGAAGTTTAACAATGGCCCACCAATGGATATTTAGGATGGGAGGGAAGAAACACTTTAAAAAGCACTTTGAAGGGAACCTGTGGAGCATGTTGAATGGTGAGGTTGCAAATGCTGTCTTGCAACTGGAGAAGACAGGAGAGAGTCAACACTCTTAAACTGTAAAGCATGTCATTGCTACAAAAATCCTAAGATCTTAATGAGAAGAAAAAAAAAGAATCTATGTTTTTCATTCCACTCATTTAGTATTTCAGCTTGGAGAACTTCCCCTTCACCAATAACAGCCTGACCAAACCTCTTGACCATGTCACTGTCAGTGACTTCTGCGGGGAAAGGCCATTTATGTCCTCTGTAGCAATGAGTTAACAATGATCCACCACCTGATGCAATCAGCCTGCTCTCCACACATGGCAAACCAAGCTTGAACTGTGAAATTGCATCCTATAAAATTGTAGATGTCCCTGCAGAATAACACTTCATTGAAAGTTTGCAGGCATTTTTTGCTGACTTACAGCATGTTTGTATATTTTCCTCTCTAGAACAGTTTTCATACAGTTATTTTTTCCCCCTCAAAGCCTACTTTAGAAAATACAAATGGTAATTATGTAAAACATGTGAAGTTAGTACTGAATCCCTCATTTTGGTAACTTTCTGTAGAAGGCACTGTAGATCCAACTGGATCTTGAAAATAAAACAGAGCACCTGTCTCCAAAATCAGTTTCACTAAAGACATTGCATGTGCAAATTAAATGAGTTCATCAATTTCTATTAGTACTTCCATTTTCTAGAAAGGATTAAGCCACAAAAGATGAATAAGTAAATATAAAAAGTCCTTGTGGCTAAAAGGGGAAGGTCCAGCCACTTCACAGAACCACGCAATTGTGGAATGGGTCAGGATGCAAGGTATCACTGGAGGACATCTGATCCAACCTCCTTGTTCAAGCAGAGGCATCCTAGAGCACATGGATTGGATGTCCAGTTGGCACAGGATTGCATCCAGATGGTTCTTGAATATCTCCAGCGAGAGAGGCTCCACAGCCTCTTGGGGCAATCTGTTCCAGTGCTTGGTCACCCACGCAATAAAGGTCTTCCTCATGTTCAGGTGGAACTCCCTGTGTTCCTGTTTCTGCCTATTTCTTCTTGTCTTACTGCTCAACACCACCAATAAAAGTCTGTCTCTGTCCTCTTGACACCCTCCCTTCAGATATCCATCTTCCACAGATTGATCCATTCACTTCATCCACACATTTCCACTCTGGCACCAGCTCTGGTGTTTGTCACACTCCTATGTAAAGCAGCTCTCTAATGTGGCAAAAACAAATAATCAAAAATATTTTTTTTCTTCTTGGTTAATAAATTGAATTGTCCCAAAAGAGGGTCTAGTGAGTGTCAGAGCCAAATCAGAACCAAGGGGTTTGGGAGTGGCAGAGATGGGACCTCCCCATTCCAGCACAGATGATTTGAAAGAAGGGAGTGAGTGACTCAAGTAGGAGAGCCTTTTTTAAGGACCTTTCCAGTGGATTGTAAATTTTTAGAGCAGCTCACGCAATCTTACCTCAAGAACAGCACATGCAGCATTCTTCCTGTCAAGGCACAGACAGTACTATTTCCTTCAACTCAAATTTCCCTGTCTTTATCTTCTGCTTGGAAAAAAAAATTTAAAAAATCCTTCTTCCTGATCAATGCAACAGGTTTGCCATGCAGTTAATCTACCTTCTCTGAGGTGAGAAAGATCTCATAGCCAGGCCAGGCACTAATGTCCTGACATAGTTTTGTTGCTTTTGATACTGAAGTTCTCCCTCTTTCAATAATCCATCACATTTTTAAAAGAAGATAGGCCTAGCAGGATATCCAGAAAAATTATACTCTTTCAGGTATCTTTTATGTTATTCTTGATAGATGCTGAACTTGAAGCTTTCATCTGAAATTATTATGTAGAACAGTCCGGATATTGCAGATATTCCCTGTTGTCCGTTCAGCTTTTAGCAATCCCAAATCAAAATGGAATAGGATTGTCTTATCCTACTCTTCCAATACTTTTACAGAAGTACCGAGGATTCCAGCACTGAAGCATGTGGCTTTGAAGGCATGGTGCAAAGCAGAAACAGCAGCAGAAATAATGACAGTGAGAAGTGCCGTAAGCTGCTCTAACACTATGCCCATTTCTTTATTTTTGAGCCATAATCTGAGACTTGGCTTATGTCTGCAGGGAAGCTCCAATTTCTGACAGCGCATAGTGATGCTGAGAAATACAGTGAAGAAAGCCACTCATGCAGTGGCAAAGTATTCACACACAGAAAAGTGGTATTGAAGCTAATGAAGCTGCTGTAGTTTTCAACAAGAGGTTACAGCTTGGGGATCTTGGTCTGCAAGATCTCCATGACATGACTCTCTGGCAGCTTCCACAAGGATTTTGCCAGCAGATACCACAGTTCTGTGTAGCACTGGATCTCATCTGTGAAACAGCCTGGGCTTCAGGGAAAGACCTGTGTCCTCCTTTGTATGTTCCCCAATATCACCCATAGAGTATTTTGTCTATGCATTTGCAGAAGATGAGGAGCTAATAATGCTGTTTCAAATGTCCAAATAACTTGATTTGTTACCCTTGTTTTTATCCTCTCATTCTTCAAAGCAATTCAGTTACCAGAGAAGCAAAATTAAAATACTCACAAACCACAGCTCTTCTCACAGCCGGAAGAGATTTTACCTGTGTTAAAACCAAGATGGAATCCATGCTAAACCTTCTACTCTTCTCTGGAGGCTTGCTCATATTGTCTTGCTTATTAGCCCCCCTGGAGTGAGCTGACTCTAGTATCTATCCAACTTTGCACCAACTTTATTTAAATCTGAAAATTTTGCTGTAGTGACAGTGAATAAACACAGAGCCCCAGAAATATTTGCCCTACATAAATTTTGGAACTTAAAATGTCAGTAAATATCCAGGCATGAGGAAACACTCCCTGTAATGTTTGCCATAACCTAATTCTTTGAAATACAGGGGAGCAAGAGGAGAATTTCCAGGATTTTCTGGACTTAGGTCATAAATAAAACAAACAGCATGTATTTGGCAAAAAGTCTCATTTATGAGGGTAAAATTAATCCCCATACAGAGCATCAGCATCAGCCTGAGCAACACTGATGAACCAGTTAAATCCTATTTCAAGAGTTTTGTTAGGACTTCAGAGGGTTTTGGTTTGGCTTCTTTGAGTTGGAGAGATTTTAATTCTCAGTGATTTCTTTTTTTGCTAAGGTTAATTAGATCCAAGCTCTGGTTTGTTTTGTTTTTCTGAGTTGAAAGGTAATTTTCACTTCTTTTCATCTCATTGTAATGTTAAGGTATTCATCTGAAATTTGAATTGTAAAGAAAACCATGAAAAATCATGGGACTTGTAACAGTTTTATGTATTTTGGCAATACTGAGAACAGATTGCTGCCAATAAATGGTTTGAGATAAATAGGAATTAATTGGAGTCATGTGGGTTTAAGCTGATGTTGAGGGGGAAAAAAAGGACAGATATTAAACACAATTCAGACAGATATTCTTCATAAAAAGGTGCTTCACATATGGAATTTGCCATATGTTCCATGTATGTCAACATGTTTCCTCATGATCTACAGCACAAATAGCTAATGATGCGGACCAACAACAGAAAGATTCTGCATGCTCGAGGAGATCAGTGGCATTACAGTGAGCAAATTTGCTGAGAATAAAGCAGAAATTATGTTTATACAGTGTCGCTACCTGAATGGGCTGAACGCTATACTATTCTACTATATTAACCAGGTGAAGTCACAATGCCTACCACAGAGGTTAGAGTCTTGTTCAGACACTTCAGGTCTGAAAGGATTACTATCTGATAGCTGAAGGTGAGCAAGTGTCCTGATGGTTTCAATTTTTAGGTCCAGACAGGCCTATAAAAGCCTCTATATCCTCCAGCCACTGGACATACATCTTATTGATACTAGCAATCCAAAAAAAATCTAAAAATTTATAATCGAAGCATAGATACACAATAACGTTATGGCTGTACAAGTTACCTCCCACCAGCTGAGCAGTGGTATGCATGGTCAGCTCAAATGAGGTAAGGAATTTATTACTTCACAGATGAGCAGACTCAGAGCGTGTGCCTAAATTCTAACAACTGTTAGCACAATTAAATTGACACCTGACAAGCTGTTAAGCTACCATAGCAAATTCATATGTGTGACCTTTGATTTTTACTAATGCTAGTGTAGAGAGCTATGATTTTGCCAAAACACACTGATATGTTGGTATGAGTAGGACCTAGCCTTAAAGAGAAAGACTTTCTTCCTAAAAGGCTTTCATCAAGTGGATGCACACTTGGGGCGTGTTAGCAAAATTTCATCCTAAGACAAATTTCAGACTTTTCCAGAACTGGAAAAAAGGCCCCACAAGGGGAAGAGGTCACTGTCACTTAAACTTATATCTCATTTTATTGAAGTCAGGATTACAGCCAGTTTGCAACTAAGCCTTCTTACCAAATGAATACCAGATTGCAATTGCAGGGCTTTGTAAACAATGATTCGTTCACATGCAGAAAACATGCATTACTAACTCACCTACAGAAGCAGTGTTCATTCCCTAGGACAGTCAAATGAACAGCTTCCATCAACGCAGTATTCATTTTTAAAAGACAGGCAATGCAAGAAAACATTGTTTGGAGATCAAGAGGAAAAACATGCAATAGATATGCTACTGTATATTTCTTCATTGTCTAATTGAATGTTTATTTTTAAGTATGATTGGTGTTGAATCATCCTGGAACATTTTAACTGAATAAAGCTGCCTAGTCTCATAACAGAATTTCTTTTAGACAAGGACAACAATAATTAACAATTAGGACAGGAGATTTGACTCGACAACTTCTCCCCCACAGCAAAATCTATTACTAATATTGTTAGGCAGCAATAATTTACAATCTTTTATTTGTACCATAGTGCCATAGTGTTCCAGTAGAGAGGACACTATTTCCAACACAAGTATCATTCAAGTTGAATTTAAGGGAGTGTTCCAAAATGTCTTCATTCCATCTAAAACTGTGTGTCTGATATTTTCCATAGAGAAAACTGGTCCCAGTTTTGGATAAGGGGGTGTGTGGTTGTGGGTTTGTGTGTAAAAGACACAAACCTTGTCTTCAAAGGGAGAAAATTTAAAAGAAGTCTTCAGGTTTGCCTGCACCAGGTGCACTGCTAGAATATGATGGTTGATAGAGTCTCCCTTTTTCTGGGTGTATAGAAGGCAGCAACATAAAAGGTGGTGAGCTAGTTAAGCTACACTGCTTAGAGTTTATAGTTCAAACTGCCTACCCTGTTTAAAGACCCACTGTCATTTTCTTTGTGAAATTCTGGAAAGTGTATGCTAGGTTGAATTAATCAACATTGACTTTAACACTGCATAATGACAAAGCCACGGTGTCTTTAAAAGCCAGTGTGATTGTAAATGTAATAATAGCTCAGAGAAAGAAGAATTCTGCACTGTGGACTAGTAATTGGTGAGCCCACACAATAGCGATGGAGCTAGAATTGAAGATAAGGTGAACAGGCTTTTTTTTTTTTTTAAAAAAAAAAAAAAAAAAAAAAAAAAAAAAAAAAAAAAGGATAAATCTGTAAAACCATCTAACTCTCCAGACAAAGCTAATTCTAAATCCCACTCAGCTGCTGCCTAACCTCGGAAATGCTTCATCCTGGAGACATGCTTGGCAGAGGTATCTAAACTAGTTCCTAATACCTAGGTGATTAAGGAATTGTCTAAGGAGGGGAGCAATAAAGCTGTAAGCCTCATCAGAGGAGGTCTCTTGCTAGTGCCTGGTGCTAATGACAGCATTCTGAGGGGAAAGACATTGACTCCAGTCTTCTTAAGAAAGAAACAAAGACAAACCTGGGCATCCTGCATCCTAGGGAAGTATTGCACTCACTGGAGCATTAGACAAAGACAAGCCCTGTCCCACGTCTTACATTACATCAGTTTGGGCACACAGCTCTCAGCAAACCCATTTGGAAGAGCTAAGCACCACTTTCTCCAAAGGTGCAGCAGGGAGTGTAGCACTCTCCTAAGCTTTTCCTCAGAGCTATATTTAACAGATCAGACCTGCAGCCTGTTTGAACCCTTCCCACAGCCAGGTCTGTAGGGGCCAGGTCATTCACTGCATGAAGGCACAACCTGGGCTGTAGCATCATAGTGAGGTCACAGCGCCTTCCAGATGATGCCTAAGTAATTATGTGAATCTGACTTGAAGTCTATAAATTGGCAGAGGAAGAATGTGATGTAGATATTAAATAAAAAGGTGTTGTAAAACAGGAAAAGGAAACTGGGAAAGAGAAAGGTTGTATCAAGGTCACTTCCCTATTTTAAAATTGTAGTTTGGACATGACTTTTGTAGCATGGAAGAGTTTACAGGCAGATAAGTTATATTACTTTTGCTGTGCTTTCTTAGTTTAAAATTGGTACAATTGAAAAGGAAAGAAAGAATCACGATGACAAGCTGAAGACAAAAAAAGTAACACTTAATTTTAAATAGACAAAAATGAGTAAGAGGTAGGTGTCATTTTAAATAAAAGAGCATGGAACAAGCAATGTGCAAGCAGAACACACAGGTTTGCAAAACTCTAGGAATTAATAAAAAACAGCAAAAGGCTTAGGCATAGAAAAATACAGTTCTGGGACAATCAATCTTATCCATCCCACAGTCAGCTGCACTTTAAAATTCTCTATTTCAATGAAACCTCCCAACCTCCTGCTTCAGCAGGAAAGTGGCTTCTCCTCCACATGCAGCCACATAGCTTCTCAAAGTATTTAAAATACGTCTCATTATGAACTTGGTGCATAGCCTCTCAGCAATATCTGTCCAATAGATATTGCCTTCCAGTTTGCTTCTCCCAGCTGGAAGGTGGTATGGGACCTTGGATAGGCCACTTCCCTTTTCCATTTGTCATCTATAAAATGAAGATTATGACAGTCTTCCTGTTGAATAGACAAGACAAGAGTAGCAATGTTATTATTCAAACTAATTACCACAGTGATTCCCTGACATACTGTTTGCTTTCTGAACCTTCCTTCAAATATTTAAACTCCTCTGGATTGCTCAGTTTGAAATCTTAAACAAACCATAGGAATAAATCTACTTGCACATACACTGTAAGAAGGACTTTCTGATTATCCTGAAGTTTTATTATTCCACCTCAAGGAGTGGCACCACTTCCTGCATAAGTGCATGGAAGTAATGGACTTTGTTCACTGAGGGCACACATTTTTAACCTGGTTTTCTAGTCCAGTGAGAAGATAAACAACAAAATAATGGAAATTGTTATAGATGTGTTTGTATACGAGCATCTATAACTGAAGGGAATGTATCACTTTGTCTCTTCTGGTATCATTAATGCAGAAGAGCATTTTGCAGAGACAGGCCTAAGCATATCATATTGTTTCCCAGAGGAAGCTCAAAGCTTGTTAACTGAAATCCAGAGAAGTATGAAAAAACACCCTATTAGATACAGACACATCAGCAATAGACTGGAGTAAATCTTTTTAGTGACAGGTGCCTTACAGCTGTGGATGACAGTGCCATAGGGGCAGAGAGTGAGCTATCGTCATGTAAGCTATTTAGCTGAGTTAAACTGCAGAGCAGGACACAGACTCAGATGAATCAGGGGACTGAAAAGTACAAAGACTCTTCATATGAAATGGGAATATGCACCACACAAGCCAGTGCTAGTAGGGGGTCTGTCTCTGAGGACAAGGTTTGAACTAGATAGATTAAATCAACTAAAAGCTATGACGACAATTTACATCCTCTGTTTTGTATTGCACTGTGGTAGTAGTAACAGCACACAGAGACTTTACACAAAAACAATCCTTTTTTTGGTGAGGCTTGTCTACACAGAGAAATTCAGTAGCATCTTTATATAAGTCCCCATGTGGACACTCTTCCTTCAGAATAATTCCAAAATAATTGCAATTATGCTGCATAATTATAACAGTGAATTTCTTGGTGTAAACAAGCCTTTAGTCTTTAGCTGAATTTACATGAACCTTCAGAATTATGTTGCTGTCTTTGCTGTTTACAGCCTTCTCAAACTTGTCAGTTTTATGCTATGCATTCCCACTAGCTGCTGTTTATCCAAAGTAAACATATTTGATTACTCTAATTTGTTCTCATATCAGTCCCTCATACCCTTATCTGACGTACAGAGCATCACAGTATTTGGTAGGTCTCTCTTAACTTCAGAAGCAGGACTTTGAAGCATAGCACATGCACCCAGATGCCTTTAAATGGCTGTAAATCTTATTTGTAGGATTTTTAGAAGGAATTTCCTTCTTATTATTGAGGAAGAAGAAGAAATCCAGCTTGCACAAAGAAGTGGCAGATAAATTCTCCTTACAATTTCTCAAGGGTCTAACCATTGTCTTCACTCACCCAGCTCTGCTGCAGTTAGGTGAGGAAAAAAGAGGCCACATCAAATGAAGAGTTTTAACCTTGTGAGCTGCACTGGAAGATGAAAGCATCCATCACTGCTCTATATTAGCATTCTTGTCCTCATCAGCAAACATCAGCTTCAGTGGGAGAGAAAGATGTGTAATCTGGCTTGGGTGGCAGTACAAAGTCACCAGCATATTAGGTCTTGGTTTCTTAGCAGTATGAGAAACAAGGTGTACTGTTAGTAGCTAGGTCACCAGTCCAGCATTTAGGGAATGCTTCTATACTACCCTGTCTGGAATTGTGGAATGACACTGAAGAACTCTTCACTGTTGCCTCTAAACAGCCTGCAAATTATTTACTCTACAAGATATTCATACCAAATTTACCTCCTGTTCCTAAAACAGATTGTCAATGCTATCTCTAATACATCAGTACTAGATGTACCAATACATTAGTACTGATGCTAATAATACCAAACAGAGCTAATAAACAGTCATTTATTGTTTGCTTGGCCTTGACACTTAAAGCATTTCTGCAGCCCTTCTTGGGATCCCTGGCACTCTACTAGCTGTTCACCAACCAGGGAAATGCAGGTTCCCCTTGGACTCAAGCGCAACAGACTGGTAGGCGCACATCAAAGCTACTCCAGAGTTGAGGGCAGGAAGCATAGACAATTATTCAGTTTTGCTAATAGCAGAAGTTTAGGACCTTAATAAGTGATAAGGCATAGACAATAAAATTATTTGTATTTCAACTTCAAACCCTTGCTCAGTTTCATTTTGCATTCACAAATGAACAGCCAAATTACTTTTTATCCTCCCCTCCGGCCACTCCGTTTTCCATCCAAGTAGAAGAAAACTTATTTCTTCTCCTGATTACAAGGAGCATACTAAAGCTGCTTCTTGCTGGTGTAGTCAGAAGTAGAATTGTGCCAGTTGGGAAAGATCACAATAGGGCAAGTCACAAGGGAGTTCTGCTGTGTCCCTAATTAGCTGAGCTACCCAAATAATGTAGAAGCTCATCAGAAGCCATTTTCATTCTCTTTCTCAGAGAGGGAGAGAGGCTGTGTTCATCTGAATACTCTCATCTCATTCTAAAAAAAAAAAAAAAAAAAAAAAGAAAAAAAAAAGCCAGAAAGAAAGGAAAATTTTTATTCATTCCAAAAATTTATCACATACAGCAGTGAAGCTGTTTATATCAGAAGGCAGAAGTGGAAGAAAGGCCTTAGCTTCTCTTTGGCAAATTTTCCAATACACTCTCAGTAGAAGAGAACTATTTTATTCTGTAGGATGCAACCTTCACATGGGAACACAACAGCAATGGGAAAAAAAAGCATTAGCTGATTATTTGGCATCAGATTAGTATTCTTGATGCAGTTATTCAACTTTAGCATTCCTCCAGCTTTTTCCAGTTGCAGAAATAAAACTTGGAAATTATAGAAACTCCTACTCTTCTTTTGTTCAAGTGTGAGCACAGGTCATATAGACATTTCACAGTCTCAAGCATTTGAATTCTATGTAAAAAAATATTAGTCTACACTTGTATTCAAATGCCTACTCTTGGAATCAACACAGATGCAAAGACCATTTATATTACTATTGGTTAACTGACCTATTACTGTGCTTGGAGCTGTACAGTAGAAAAAGGGTAACACTGGATCAAGGACAGGGTAAGTGGACAATGTTCTGGTTCACTGTTGTAGCAGCCCTCTTGTTAGAGGGTAGAAATAAGGCAAGACACAGACTTCTTGTTTATCACAGCATGGTGCTGGTTTATTCCTCTTTACAGGTCAGCCATCCTGACTCCAACTACTCACTGACTCTGGCTGCAGCAAGCCCCTACTGTAGGTTTCCCTTGCAGCCTCTGATTGCTGATGATATCCTGCTAAACCGTGATGGCATGTATCAGTTTGCAGACTCTGAATGCAGGCGTTTACCCAGCTAGACTATGGCTGCAGGTTCCAACAACAGGCTCTAACCGCAGACCCAGACTGACCTCACAGCAGTGATTCTCTTGCCCCAGGACCCTCCTTCATCATGAGACTCTCATTCCCTTCTCCTCAAGGTTCATCCTCCTTCATGCTTCCCCTCACCAGCTAACCCACTCCCTTTTATCACTCTTGTCTTCATTGGCTACAGCTGTGACTCTTGGGGTCAAGGCTGTGTTGGGTAAATAACAGCTATTAAATCACAGCTGTTACTTATCAGGGACAAGGTCACCTGTGTTCCCTTCTCCAACAGTTCACAGGGTGCTTGGGCTGGTTCTGTCCCTGGCATGGGATTGCAGAGCAGTCACTGCAGGTACAACATAGGGCACAGGCAGAATTCACACAGAGGAGCAAAAGAAAGATGGCTTTTTCAACATTGTAAAACAGAACAGAAAGACACAGGGGGAAAAGTCCCTGTTTCTATCAAACATGCTTGTAGGTTTCAATGGGTGATAATATAGCTCAGGAAAAAACACACATATCTTTTATGTAAAAAAATACTGGAATTTTCCAAAGGTCCAGGTTAGGATAATACAACAAGGGTAGCCAGAAACCCATTTTTGCCATAACAAGCATCTATGTACCACATTCAGAGGAGTTCACTGAGAACTTCACTTCTAATTGGACTCAGTAAAGGAGCTTTGTTCAATTAGCCTTAAGGGTCTGTTAACACAAAAGTACACTAATATTAGGAAAATTATATATATATATATATGAAAAGCTAGTTGTGATCATGTCACCATCTTCTTCATGAACTGAATAGTGTTGGGGAAATAAGATAATAAAAACTTGCCAAGTGGGACTAAATAATTGAAATTTAAATAAACTATAATTTTCAGTTGTGTTGTAACTCTTAGAGTTGAAGGAAAACATTGAGAAGCAGGAAAGCACATGTTAATATAGGAATTTAAGGATAATAGCAGAAAGCACTAATACTGATTAGGATGATTATGATGATTATAACTTCCAGTATGTAACATCATAATGAAAATGATCCAGCCAAGTACGCTCTCAGAAGTTATACATTTAGTTAGGCACTAGGAAAAATCTTTTCATGCTCGGATGGGTTATGCAGTTACAATAGAACTTATAAAGAAATAAGGAAAAGACTAAAGAAAGGTGCTGGGAATAACGATGCTCTATGCAGAGAAAAGGGTTCCTCATTCAAAAAGATCCTTCAACCCCATCAAATAGGAACACAGGAAAGTAAAATATATACTGAGAGGAGAGGAAAACATATTGATATAAATCATTCAGAGACAACGCTGGGAAGCATGGTGACTTTAGTTGCAGTCAATATTGAGATTTATTGATCTGAGAGATAAATATTGACGAAGGTGATGCCAAAGTCAATATTTAACTTCAGGGACCATAAATCTTAATAGCAACTGTAAAGAGTAGGCAGTATCATCTATGTTTGATATATATTTTATTGCTTTTTACAAGGATATAAAAGGTTTCTTAAAAGAGAAGCAGATTCGTTCATTTCAAAATGGCTTTGCCTTACCAGAGCAATCGAAATGTATATGTTATTTTTTCGTATTTTCAAAGATCATCTAATGATTGGTGTGGCCTCAAAATTGTGAGAATCATTTGCATGATGAAAAAATTGACTATTAAACAACACCCCCCCAAAAAAAAAAATTAAAAAACCAACCCCAAACAACTGACAGCAGCATCTTTTGAGATTTAAGATACATGTGAAACGCTATCATACATGCAACATCTTGCTAGATAAAGCTATTTAACAACTTTGGGGAAAATCAGCTATAAATTATGTAAGCTATCTGAAATTCTCCTGAGGTTTCCTAATTTTTTACTGCTACACCTTAACATATCAACTGTATCCATAAAATGTTAATGTGTGTAACAGTTCCTATTATATTTACATTTTATTATAGTATATATACTACTATGCTCTCTTGTGTATTATATTTTTCTGATTTTGTTATTAAAATATCTATCAGATCTTCTTCTAATATGTGAAGCATTCTTTAACCCATTGTCTAGGGTTCACAGTATTAAATAGAAAGATCTTTTTCTCAATTGCTGTCTCCTTCCTCTTAGCTTATGTTTAAGAGATGACACTACAACCATAGCTAAGGTAAATGCAAGTTAAAAAATATCTATGAGGTAGCAAATGATAGTTTAGTTAACAATCTCAGAACAATCCTAACAGTCCTAGTGTTCTTCCTAATGTTCAGAGGAGATTTCTTTTATTACATTTGAAGACATTTCTTTTCAAAAGCCACTGCATATTTGACATTCACTTTTCTGACACATGAAAAAACACATTTATAATGAAAGATTACTTGGACATTACTGCAGTGAGTGGGTCCAACTTTTCCTGGAAACCAAGGTTTTTAGACTAGTTTGTATGATATAACACAGCACAAGGGAATGTTTTGACACAGATTTATGTAATTAAGCTTTTATTCTATGAAAAGAAGTCTTTATGACATTAAGGAGTGAGACAGTTAACCTCAAATGGTTTATTCATGTCAGCACAGTCCAAATATGTAATTAATTGTCATGTCCTTAGAGTCAGGGGTTTAGAGAGGGAAGAGACACCAATGGCATTGCCTGGTTCCTGCCATTCACTCCCCAGGGGGCTAGGGTCTAATTTTACATCCCAGAGTTGTAACAGACTATAGCCTTCCTTTTAAAAAGTGTCAGTACATTACCAGGACAACTTAAAGGCAGACTTTTCATGCCTGAGAAACAGTGACCCTACCCAGGTATTTCTAAACCAATGCTGAGTTTGGTGCTTAGGCTTTAGCAGTGCCACATTTTAGACACTTGTTAGCAGGCACTTGTTAGAGGCAATAGATACTTGGCAGTTTTAGTTTGATGACTTGCATGACTCATTAAAATTTTGACTGTCAGAAAAAAAACAATGAGAGTTGTCTGGAAAGGGATTCCCTTTTCAGGGTGTTTCTCATGACTTTCCCGGTCTTCAGAACTCTGCAATTAAGTGATTCAGTTTTATTGATATTACTTCTCTTGTTTTAGGAAGTGGCAAGGCTAGAAAATATGGTAATTAGCTAACACAGTAAGGAACCATACCCACTTCCTCATTACCAGCGCTAGCGACTGAGCCAACACTGATACTGGAAGCATTCACAAAGTTTACACTTGCCTGAGGGAGTATCTTCCAAACCTTACTATAAGGGTAAGACAAGTATTTTGCTCATTTTAAGTATCTGCAATCGTAAGCCGTGGTGATAATACTGGGAAAGAATGCAGTTTACAAAAGAGATGACTCTAGACATGATAACACTCTGAGATAACATTTTAAGAGAAACAAACTGGGGGGGGGGGGGGGGGGGGGAGGATCCTTTGTCTGTTACATCACAGCAATCTGGCATTTGAAATGTTCTGTAGGTAGCTGTATTTGCAAACTGTAACTTGTGATGACTCCAGTGATAAAGGAAGGGAGAGTCATCCCAGTGGGGGGGGGGGGGGGGGGGGGGGGAAGAAAGAATCACCCCATAGTTTGTGTTTCTGTAGTCATCATCTGGCATTTGGCTTGGGTGTAATAACTTGGTGTCTCTTTGTTCCCCCATACGGGATGAAGGCTCTAATCAGTTTTGTCAGAGCGTTTGCTCAGTTAATCTCCTAGCAATGTGTGATGAATAATCTGCCTATTGACTGTCTCAGCAGTTGGTGGGTTCTCCACCCTCACCCCATGGTGAGACGCATCTCGTTTCTGCTGGCTGCTCATTTTCCTTTAAAAGAGGAGCACTGTCTCTCTTCCCAGCCCCCAGTAGGCACATCCCACCCATCCCATCCCTTTTAGCCTCACAGCCCTCGTCTCCCCTTCCCCTCTGGAATTTGGAAAATGCTGCCCGCCCACTCTGGGTTTTGTCCTTGGATAACTACCTTCCTGCCAGTCACCTTGAGCTCTCATACCACGGAGTGTTCCCTCTCTGCTGAGCTTAGGATCTTTATTTTCATACCAAGAAAAACAGATTTAGGGTGAACAGGAAAGTTTTGGCAACAACTGTCATCACATTATCAACACAGTGTTAGTGATGAATAGTTCTGGAGGAAAGAAAATACCACAGAAAGCTCTACTTCACTGGGACAAAAATACAAGGGAGGATCTGAGAGCTTCCTTCATCATCGACCCAGAAGAAAAAAAACAAGAAAAAACTCTAATTGAAATATCAAATCTCAATTGCCTGCAACTGTGAACTGACTTGACAAGAAAAATCCAGGCCTCTATTCTGCATGTGACTGCACAAAACTGTGGGGTCTGTGCCAGCCCTTTGCAGAGCAGAGAACTGTAGGGAAGTTTTTCTGCAGCAGTCATGATTTTAATATGATTGGTAAAAACAAAGCGTAACAACATCTATGTAAGGTAAAGGGTTTCAATTGTGTCAGGGCAATATTTCTGTAAGTTCCTAAATTAGGCAAGAAATAAAACCCATTATACAAAATCAGTGTAGGTTTTTGGGACAGCAATATACTTCTGGTTATAAAGGCTGACCGAGGTACATTGTGCACTGGGAAGAATACAGAAAACATTACATAGAACATGGAACTGAGGAAATATAAATTAAAAGCTTCATGACTGCCAACTGTGGGGTCTTTTCAGACCTATCTGAAATTCTCAACTGTACTAACTTTGAATAAGTAGACATGTACTGTTAACTTAATATTGTACTTGTTACAGAACTTCCTTCACGGACAGGTAAATCTGCCTTAGATCAAGCTCCAACTCTGACAGCCAGATTTCACCAGAGCGACATACATGAAGACAGTATTCCTATAATTGTTACACAATTTGGATTCAGTGTCTCTCCTTTTATAGGTGTTCTATTTTTCAAATTGATCATTCCCACCTAAATCAAAGTGGCTACAGCTCCTCTTCGTATGCTTCTGGTTGATTGTCTGCATTGTCCCACAATGACACAGACAGATAGATATAGATGTAGATATATAGATATAGATGATATAGGTATTAAACATGTTTTTGTCTCAGACGAGTGGTACCAAATGCCACATGCTTTCTGTGTGTTCCTGAACCCCACCAGCTCCTGCAGGCAACCTAAACTAAGTCACAAGTTGTATTGTCTACATTTCACACTCATCCTTGCTGTTAGGTGGTTCCACCCCACTCCAGCTTTGGTGATGGATCTCAGAGCCATCTTGGCTGCACAGCCAGGAGGTCTCACTGGAGCCAGGCATGACGTGACAGGTCCCAGCACACAGGAGTTAGCTATCCCCAAATGAGTCCTTTCACATTGACATGCAGGTCTTACCCAATGCCTTCCCCAACGGCACAGCAACTGAATAATTTCAGAGCTCACAGGAAGCAAACAGATGGTCAGCAAGAATATGATACATGATTGTATCTGTGCATAAAAGCGTGCATATTTGAAAGCATGTACAAGACTCCTTGGAGTGACTATACAGACTTTCACCGCTTTTTCTAGGGTTCTGGGAAGTTGTTTTCAGCTTGAACTTAATGTCAAATAAATCTGGTTTATAGGTCACTTGTGATAGTTTGCAACCAAGTTGCACTGTGAAGCAGATACCATCGCATATTATATCATCAAGAATTCCTAATGCAAAAATAAGGAAAACATTTTAGATCTCTTGCTTTTTTGTTTTGAAGCTTCTCTTGCAACAGAGAAACTTGCTGAAATAAATGAAGCAAATGAAATGCTGCACAAAGCACCTGACACAAGTGAATTATGCTAATAGAATGGGTGTGTGTAGTTCACCATAGATGTATATCTCATGGTCCCTGTTCGCACCTCAGCATCTCATTCACACATTCTTGGGAGAAGGATCAATCAAAAGCGAGGTGCTAAATAGCATGCCTTTAGTTAACTAGATTTCAGAAGTTTCTGGGAGTTTCTATGAGTCCAAGAAACAGGGGAGATGCCCATTGTATAGATTTTCCAGTTAAACATGAGAAAGATCTTGCCCTCCAAGTTTCTATTCTCTTTCCTCAGCCCTTGAATGTATTTTCAAAATATCTCTCTTTCCCATTGCCTTCTTTCAATGAACACCGTACATTCAAACATCTCACCCACTGGGCGACTTGCCATTTCATCTGCTCCTCCACGACCAGCTCATAGTCTCCTCAGGGATGTTTTGAAGAGCTCTGTACAATCTACTCGATGAAGTTTCATCTCAAAAAGTATCACCTTGCTACCTAAACATGAACAGAAATGTTTTGGCATGGGAAAGTGATGCAAGAGGATGGGGATAAGAGAAGAAGCAGCAAGCTCCTCTTTTCAGCAGAACACCTGTGATAATCTAAGAGCTCCTGTCTCCAGAAGCATCCTGTCTTCACAACCTAAGCCTCTCCCCTGTATTGCAGACCAGGTATCACACTCAGGCTCATAGGCCCCTCTCAGAGCCTCTCCCACCTGGCTGTGCCTGGCAAATAGATGCAGAGAAAAGGAAATTCTTGGGGGCTGAAAAGTCTGCACCTAAGGCCCTACTTTTTGCCTCAACTTCCCAATGCCTAAATCTGACCTTCCCTACCTCTTCACACTATAGCTTGTTCACTAAAGCCTGGTGAAAAGAACCAAACATTTGCTGAAGTCTTTTTGTGTGTAGTCAGGACTCATTTTCATGGACATGAGACGATCTTTTCCAAACAGACCATAATTTAACACTTTAGGATCTGTCACCTGAATTTGAAAAGCAAAGCTTCTGTACTTTTCTGACCAAACTGCCATGAGTCAAACTCTCCCACCATACCCTACATCAGAGACCTCAGAGGCAGTTCTGCAGTTGTTATCCCTCTGTACTTGGCACTGGTGAACCACACCTTGAATCCAGCTCTGAACCACTCACTTCGAAAAGACATTGAGGAGCTGAAGTGAGTCCAGGGAAGGGCAACAGAGCAGGGGAAGGGTCTGTAACAAAAGTCCTGTGAGGAGCATCTGAGTGAGCTGAGTGTTTAGCCTGGAGAAGAGAAGGCTCAGGGGAGACCTTATTGCTCTCCACAACTGCTTGAAAGGAGGCTGTGGCCAGGTGGGAGCTGGCCTCTTCTCCCAGGGAACTAGCAACAGGATGAGAGGACACAGGCTGCACCAGGGGATGTTCAAGCTGGATATTAGGAGGAATTTCTTCACAAAAAGAGTGGTTCAATATGGGAATGGACTGCCGAGGGAGGTGGTGGAGTCATTGTTCCTTGAGGCATTTAGGCCTCGAGGTGTTTAAGAAATGACTAGATGTGGCACTGAATGCTATGGTCTAGTTGACATGGTGTTTTGTCATAGGCTGTACTCAATCATCTAGGATGTCTTTTCCAACCTAAATGATTATGTGATTTATATCTCCTGCTTCTTTTTGTGAGTCAACAACATTAATGACTAGTCATCGGTTATCCTTATATCTCAAAGTAATATCCTCTTAAAGCAACAATTTCACATGAATCATTCAATGCTGACTCCAATGTGCCAATGTTAACAACTAACCTAATCCCCGATTTTAAGCAGAAAACTTGCTCCTCCAGTCTTAAAAGTTCATTGTTCTATAGCATATAAGCAAATTGTCATATAGGAAAAAATTTAAATGTTCTCTGTATTTTCTGCAGATTCTCATGAAGTGTTTCTGGACTCATCTCCTTCCTTTTCTGTTTTCATTCTATAGGCTTCTCCAGACTTTTTATCTGAGGTAAGTGATTGTCAGTTTATTCAAGGCACTTACCGTATTTGCAAGAGCGAGCACAGACCTTTCACATATTTGGTCTAGGTGTGATAAGAACATTTGCCCTTTATACATTAGCCCCACTTAAAACCTGTCAAAGACACCAAGTGGTCCTGCAATATATCATCTATCCTGCAGTACAAGTGAAGCTGGATGGTTGGCTTCATCAGCCCTTTAAGACCAGACATCACTATTGCTGCCTCAAAACAGCCACAGCTCAGAGGGGCTGGCAAGATGCACATGTTGTGTGATGTGATCTAACCGTGGCATGATCTATAGGAAAGCAGCTCCGTACTCTTCCATCAGTGGAAGGTGCCCTGAACACAAAAAAGGTAAGTGCTCTAGGTGAGGCTACAGCCCCTCAAGCTGCATCTGTACTGGTAAAATAAACAGTGCTGGGCTGGCTTTGGCACTGAACCTCAATCATCCCCACTGTTAAATTTCTAGAATGGTTTTGACTTGGGGCTGACTTGCACTCACCCAAACAATCTGCAGGAAGACTTTTTGAGCTAGCACTGACCAGAGATTCTCCCAACTAGAGCACCTGGTTACAACCACCTTGCTTTCAAAGCGTCGAAGTGTTTAACTGTGTGGATGCAGACAATCCAGTGCCAGGTGACTTCAGTAGCAAAAAAGATGAGCATGTTTGATTTACTAATAGAGTTGTAGCCTCACTGTCTAATGTCAGCTTCCTGTGAATTTGAAAGTGGAAGCTTCTGAAGGAGCCCAATGGGTTCTTGTGCCCTGGATTGCCTCTCTGCTAGCTCTGAAAAGCCAGATCCTGAATTCTCTGTGAAAGTCTTCAACAGTATTGCATGAAAAAGGGCATGAGAAGCTATATGGCAGACACAATTCTCCAACCTCCAGATAATCATCCCAAAGTCCATATGCAGAAAGAAAAATGTATATGCCTGGGTTTCTTTAATAGATTATGCAGTCTACTTGCTCAAATTTATCACATGGGCTAATGTAAGATTTACTGTCCATAATTAATCAACCTTAGGCAAGAATATTTAGCACTTCTACTCCATTTTTCATTTTCAAAGTGCTTTTCAAACACTACCTAATTAAACATCAGGACCAATTACTTCCATGGTACTTTACAGACACTTTTTAAAAATGAAATAAGCACATTTCAGCATGTACATGAGGAATCCTTTTAAGTCAAAACAGCTCTATTTTCAACCTGCTGAAAGAATGAAAGCAGTAATAGGACTGAGATTTCCAAACAGACCACAGCAGCTGCAGGTTAGGTCTGCTCCTATGCACACAAAAGCCTGTAATCTAGCCTCCTTCTTTAAACTTCTATCTAACAGTTTCATTTTGCCTGTGAGAGGACATTTTATTACTAAAGAACTGCAGAACTGGGATGAGAAAAGATGTCTCTTTGCAAGGGACATATGCCACCACTGGGCTGGGGTTCTGATTCATATGCTCAGCAGGAATTCATAAGGTCACACCTGTAAGTCTCACCTTATTTCTTTCACAGGGGTAGCAGAATAAGCCGTGTGTTCACACAGCAGTGGTGCCTTCACCAGCAAGGTCAATCCAAGGCATGGTATTTACTCATTGAAAACTGTTCCAATATCCTTCCCTCACAACCAGAAATACAATCAGCATTGGCAATGTTTTGATCACCTCTAAGCAGAAAACTGTGTGTGGTAGGCCATTCCTGCCATCCCAGCTTCACCAGAGGTGGGTGGATGTCCATGAGCTGGGGGCTTCAGTGTGCACAGCCAGTTTTCCACATCACGTTTGGTATCAGTCTGATGATCCCTGAGCTCAGGTCAGCAGGTCGCCTAAGGAAGGGAGGTCCCACCTGGACCAGAAACAGAACATCTCAGCTTCTGGCAGCACAGTCCAGTTTACCCAGGGATATGTACTGAGATGGTGGTGATTCAAATCCATAGGCTGGCTGACAGCAGATTTTGATTGAGAGTGTACAAACAGGCCCTCCTGTGCTCTCTGCTACAGAGACAATGCTGAGGTAAGGCACAGACTGCAGTGAGCCAGGGTTGTCAAGGTTTAACAGCAAGTTTTTATTTGTGCCAGAATCCTTCTTGCCTCAATAGTGAAGAAAGGATTAACGCTGCATAAATAGGCAAACAACGGCAGAAAGTGTGACATTTCCCTGACAAGATAAATAAAACCAAGAAGTAAAATATTCTTTATTAAACATTAAATTTTTTTGGATCTGCCAACATGGCATGGGTGAAGTTCTGGTCAGATACCTAAGAGAGCACTACAGAAGCCAGCTCCCTTACTGGAAGCAGCCTAGCCAGGCAAACATGGCATTCTGCACCACATCATTAAGCCCTGCTGCAAAGTCAGCTGTATTGACTCAGCACATCACACTAATGTTGCTTCACTTCTTCTGGGGCCTGGACAGGTTTATGCAGCACAAATAACTCACTGCAGCACTTAGATGAGCTCTCCAGGTACACATCAAGGCAGGGGACAGCAAACTTTCAAGGATGGTGTGTACCAGATGGTATTTTTCTTTCCCAGATTAGAGGTTAAACATGCTGGTAAGAACGCTGTGGGATCCATGAGAGACTGCCTCTTACAGAAACAATATGCTACCATTTTCTATCATCATTAAATTGCATCTGTACAAGGCAGAAGCTCCTGCTGCTCTCAGAATGAGCCAGAAGGTGGGAGCCACCAACGTCTCTCTCCAGATGGCACAGCCCCAAAACCAGCTCTGTGCTAGCCCTACTGGTGTTTTTAGAAATTGACCTCCATGATGCTACTGGTTTCAGTGCCTCAGACTGTGAATAGGTTGGAAGAGTTACAGGGGTGCCACAAAAAAGTTCTGCAAAACTGAAATTTATGGCTAAGGCTTTTCTGCCTTATCCTTAAGTGCTATGCTTGGGCACAGCTGCCTTACGAACAAATTACAGAATTATATTCTGACTTAGGAGTAAGCAAACTTACCTTCAATTCACAATTAAATAAGCCAAGTGTCTTTCATAAGAATGCTAAAAATTGGGCTTTGGGTAAGATTGTTGACCTACATGCTTCAGCTCCCTGGCTGTGAAATAGGAACTGTCTTTCCAGCAGGGACATTGCTGAAAGAATTTCATTGCTGTTTATAAAACACTACCATAGTGAAGTGATAAGAAATTTAGATGTGTTAGTTTTACTAAACTATTTAAAATATCCAGAGTAGTAAAAAGGGTCCCAGCGTTCCTTTTACTTGTACTAGTGTAAATGGAAGTAATTGTATTGAACACAGCTCACTGTATATGAAACTTAATTGAAATCAGTCCTTACATCTTTCTATGTAATTAAAATGGATAACGGAAATTTTTCTGATCCCACTCTCAGCTAAGTTACATCAGCTTTTTATCCGAGGACCCATTTATGGAGCTTTTTTGTTTTAAACTTTAGTCAGTTTCAAGGCTTACACAAAGGCCATGGATGTTTTAATTTGTTTATTTCAGTATTGTCCCTTAGGAAGAGCAACTTGGAGGATGCACAGACCTGGGTTTGAAAAAAAGGCCATAAAATAATTTCTGAAACTGGATAAGAAGCCAAAGCAGCAGATCTTTTAACACTTAGTCATAATTATGCAGAAACTAGGGAAAAATTAATCTCATCTACCTGTGTGCTGGAAACCTTTTTGATTTAAGTTTTGCTGTATATCCCCAAATGCATTTTTACCCTCCTTACTAACCTGACTGTTCCAGGAGCACTGCATGGTGCAGACACAGCTAAAGGCCACACTTCACTGATCACAGTTGATTCTGCTACAAAGCCTTCCCCTCTAAGGTGGAAGCTGCTCCGTTCAGCACCACTTGGAAGGGACATGGTGGCTGGCAGAATCTGTTCCCAGTCCACTGCAAACATCAAGTATCAAGTGTTAGTTAAGCCACCAGACTTCAGTGATGACTGGAGCCCACCTTTGAAAACAATATTATTTCAGACAGAAATAGAAAGAAAAAAAAAAGGGGGGGGGGGGGGAAAGGACAAGAGATTATAACTTTTCCATTCCTAATACCTTCTTTTCCAAGAAAATTTGGCAAAATAATTTTCCTGGATTTCTTTATAAATGAGCCTGAGGAACTGAAGGGACTCATTTCATACCACCCTGTGAAAGCTGCATGAAGAGGGGCCCAGCAAGAATGCTCCAGTATCAGCCCAGTAACTATGCCTCTAAACACTCCAGAAATGTGTTTTCTTCACAAGTAAACCTGTCAGCATCCCTCCATCTATGGGTCTATATCAAAAAAAACATACAATAGTAGGATAAGACCTCAGGCTAGATCCATATGGCAATTGTTATGTCCTCATTGCAAGTGATCAGACAGGTCAAACTTCCTTTTTCTTCTGATTTGATGAGTTAGATGATACCTGAGGCACAAAACAAAACTGAACTGATCATTTTTTCTATATTCGCTTGCAGTGCAGAATGGGTTTTGCAGGCAATATTCTTACAGGTAAGCCAGTCAGATGTAAACACTTTGTACAGTGTGACTTTGTAAACAAGCTTCAGATCTAATACTGTGTAATCCTGATCCTAGCCCTGATGTCTCCCATTCACAGTGTGGCTGAAAGAGGCTGCAATAAGCAAATGTGAGTGCAAATGGAAAAATGGGAACTGTGGTGGTACCATTCCTGATTAGATGCCTGATGAAGCATCGAAGGCAGTGGGCCAAACAATGCCATACATTACTAACCAACCCCCCCCCCCCCCCAGTCTTACCCATGAATCATAGCACAAGTGTTTATTTCTGGTAATTTACAAGGTATGATAATATTGATGACCACTAGTTAAATACACAAATCAAGAATACAATCCCCACATAAAGGAGACTGGGATACATTTCATCTGCCACAAATTGTGGACAGCTCAGTATTTGCTTTGGAGAGACATAAAAGCCGTCCATTATTGCATGTCGCATTTTGTAACTACACACCTAAAGGATTAATGATACTCTGATTAAGAAAGATAGGAAAATAAGTTGTTATTATGAGATCCAATGGATCCTCGGTTTTTCAATTTTTTTTTTAACAACTCTTTGTTTATTTCTTTTCCAAATGCCAAGACAAAGTCTCAGGAAAACTATAAATACTAAACCACTAACATTTACAGAAACACAGTCAGATTCACAAATCACAGAAGCTTCTTAGTTTACAGCCTTGAGTGGGTTCCTGCAGGCCAATTGTTGGGAAGGGGTGGTGGGAAGGGGGAGAGAGGGGAAAAAAAGGGAGAGGTGGAAAGAAAAAATGGAAAGGGGAAAAAAAAAGGAGAGATGTATAAATTAAAAAAAAAAAAAAAAAAACCTCTAGTAGAGGCTGCTGCAGTAGTATGGCATGGAAAGACTAATGGGGACAGCTGAACCAGTGCATGAGATTGTTCTGAAATTACAAACAATGTATATTTCGTTTAACACATTCTATGTTATTTAAAATAAAGTAAGAAGAAGAATTCCAGCTGGGATGGAACCTACAGAGCCCCTTGAGCAATTTGAATAATTATAGACTTGGATAAATTGCAGTTAAACCATTTGTTTCAAATGTGCTACAACCAATAACTAAACCAGCAACAGCTTTTCAGTGTAAGAGATCTGTTGCTGGCTTCAGATAAAGTACACTGAGCTGCAGATAGTTACTGGCCAGCCATACTCTATGTAATGAAAAAGACTTTTCCTCCATAAAGCCTGTGATTTCTGAACTTCAGATACCAGCAAAAATAGCTGTATGCATTTGCTTGCCATGTGTACTCAGAAAACAGAAAAGGTATTTTTCTAGAATAACAAAGGCAGATTTAGGGTTTCTCTGTTATACTCCATTATTTCCAGAATAAGAGTTTCTCAGTAATAAACTACTCTTCATTCTTAGAGACCATAAAAACAGAGGCAGAAAGAAATTTTATTTTAATGTTAGCGATGGCCAGAACACGCTTCACATTCTTCTTTGAAGATTTGCCTCCCACCCTGTTCTTACTGAATTCACATCAGTTACCAGCTACAATGCCAATGCTAGAGCCTTGCCCTATTTCACAGATGTAAGCAGTGTTATAAGGGGGAGATTCATGTTGAGAAGACCATGGGAATTACTGTGAAACTTGTTTTATCATTCTTATAAGGACACAAGTCCTATATAAAATCCATGATTTTGCTCTGAGCTCAGTGCCATGAGACTTCTCTGTCCAGCTGGGTCCTACGGGGCTCAATGCAGCTCAGTTTTACCACAGGGTCTCCCAAATATGCCTCTCAAGGAAGGATGGGGAAAGAAAATGTGAGGATTTGATGCACCTGAGGACAGGAAAGAGGCTTGCATTTTGCAGATGTGCTAAGAACACCAAACCACTTAAATCTATTGAGTTTAAGGAGCCTGGGACAAAGAGTGGTACTTCAGTCAAGCTTGTACACCATATAATGGCTCCATGAGGCACAAGCACAGGCATGTTGTAGAAATCACATTGCCACAGTTGCAAGACGAGCCATAAGGGTTTTTCCAACAGTAATCCCACTTACGCTTGCTACTCACAAGGACAGCCATTTATTTTCTTTCTGCAATTCCTCTGCATACACAAACTTAAATAGGCACACGGCTAAAGCACCTCACCAGCAAGTTCAACCCTTTCTCTCTGCACATGGAGTTGATTCAGTATTTACCTGTGGCTGCCAGGATCATCTCTGAAGTTTGGCTGCCCTCCCTGAAGTCCTGCTGCTTTGGACGCCTCCACCGTAGCATTTAAGACAGTTGGGGCAAGTGAGCAGATGCTTCTGCAAGGTCCTTTTATCTAGTGAAATGGTACTGCAGCAGGCAAAAGGTACCTGTGAGAGCACACAGAAATGGGCATGAAGGTAAACGCAATTATTTTGCATTTCACAGTGAAATTTCTTCCTCTTAGGGAATTAAAAACAAACAAACAAACAAAAAAAAACCAACCAAAAACCCAAAACCACAAACAAACAAAAAAAAAAAACACAAACAAAAAAAACAAGGTTAGTTACAAGCTAAAATGGCAGTAATAAAATTTAGCACCTGGGAAGCATGATGGAGGATCTTGTCCAACAGAAGCAGAGTGTGCTAATGCAGGAACAAAATTAAACTCAATGCATGTTGATGGCTTCTACTGTCACCCCAAACTGGGTATTTTTTTAACCAACTCAGTGAGGAAGTCTGATGTGTTTTCAGCAGTGATCAGTACAGCAAAATCAACTGCATGGATGTCTTGACTGTGAAAGAAGAAAGGGTGCTGGAAAAGTCCTGTGAGACTACATAAAAGCAGCATGGTCCCAGTTCTGGGGCTAGGGAGAAGGAGTCTGACCAATCATCCTGACATTCCTGAGCATTCCTATTAGGCGCTCCAGACAGGATGAAGCAAAATAATACTGACAAAAAATCATGTACCATAGGCCCTCAGAAATCTTTGGGAAGGGAGAAAAAAGTAACAACTGAGACACCACAGATTATGAACTCAATCTTAGGCATCAAACCAATGCACATTTCTCAGCACAAAATGGACGGTAGAGGCAGAAAAGGAAATAGAAATTAGAGTTAGTGAAAAAAGAAAAAGATGGACCACTATCACATTCCTGTGTAAGTGAAATCGTGTTCTCTAAAAGGAGTATCATCATAGTGATGAATGAGATATTAAGATACAGATTAGATAGTTTTCCATTGTTTTGTCCAATACACTTTCAATTGTTGACCTACTTTTGCTTTTGTGAGCCTGTTCTTCTATATCATTATAGATCATTTCTACTCATACCCACTCAGTATCATCTACTGCTTAATTTCATCCTGATTTTTTCAGTGATAAGCCTCTAAAAACCCCTGAATAATGTGTCTGTCCTTGCTGTTCACAGTCTTAGTGTTTATTCATCATGATTTGATATTTAATTGGACAAGCTAGATAGATTTGATTCTTTTAATCTTTTGTCTTAAACCAATTCTTCTCATCTTTTCATGATGTTCCACCTTTGATTTATCTGCATTTTCACTGATGTTATGAGGTTTCCAGAAAACAATGCATGATTCTATGTATTTTTGTATAAATTTTTGTACAAAAAACTTTTCCATTCTGAAAGTTTTACAGGATATCTGAATAAAGCTCAACATCACCAAAGAACACTGCTTTTCAACAGAGTGCTAGTTCTCTTCCAAAAGTCAAAATTTCAACTGTTTCAACTACTTCAATATGTTTCCATAATATAAAAGAAATATTTCAATCTAATCTAATAATTTATGAGACTTTTGAGCTTCACTGATGGCACTGACTTGTTTTCCAAGTGTTGGATTTGATACCTTCTATCCTGATACTACCAACCATCCTGCAGGTGGCTGGCATATAAGGACAGCTCAGTAATTAGGGGTAAATATTCAGAAAATCTCCACAGTCTTGCTAGAAACTGAGCCACTTCCTCACTGAGCACACGGAGTTTTTGAGCAGAGAAGTAAGTAGGACTTTCTAATGTTCAGTAAATGGAAGGAGACTGGGGCAGAATCTCCTGCTTCCTCTGTAGACAGCTCTGACTCTTGTCTTGAAAATCTTTCTCTGCATCATCAACCTAGAAATAATTCTCTAACACCTGCTTGGCTTTAAATATGTGAATGGAGTAGTGACTTTGATGGGGAAACCCAGATGCTTATATTTGAGTATGCTTTAAAGTGGTTTGCTAAATTAAAGCCTAAGGACAAAGGAAGCAGTTTGGAAAGTGCATCAGCAATAGAAAGTCGTTGCCTATAACCTGAAATGAACTCAAAACATTTTAGCTTGGCTATTTATTTACTTTAATATTCACACATAACTGCAATTCCTGCAGTGAGAATTACTTCAATGATGAGATATGCAAGAACAGTCTCATGATATTTTCTGCACATATAAAAGTGGAAACCTCACAAGGGAATTTGATCTTGAAAGATTTTTTTACTCTGATTTCTAAAAGAAAATTCATTGTTGTGTTTTTGAATTAGCTACAAAAGATTTTGATACCTCCTTCTGAGGTTCACCAACCAGTGCTAATGCAATGATCACAGTTTCATTTTAAAGCATTTACTGAAAAAGAAAAAGAAGACTTTACTTGGGGGGAGAGGGAACAATTCCACTGATTCACCAGGATCCATTCTTTTCTCATTTGCATCAAAAACCCCTAATATTTTTCACGTTGCCCTTAATTTCTCAGCCGCCACTGCCATTTCCCTAACCACTCCCCATCAGTTTCACACTGAGGATGTGTTATGAGACTGAGTGGGGACATGCAAATCTTGCACGCATCCCTGGAAAAATGCTTGGCAAATCTGGCTTTTCAGTTTTGCATTCACTTGCCAAAAAATATTCCCTCATCCCCCAAGCCCTCCCTCTGCCATGTCTAATTTAATTTCAAAAGTCAGAAGCTTAACAGGGACATAAGCTTCCTAAACATGCTGTCATCTAACAAGGAATGTGAATTCAAATCTTATAATTACGATTTTCTTTAAGTGCAGAAAAGACAGTGCAATCTTGTAGATATTCCTGTCCATAAGTGCTAATACAATGACAGGGTTCACATGCCTAGTGGAGACTTTATCCCCCCTCCTTGCCCCTAAAAAAAATCAAAACACCACATATAAGAGGTTTTTTGTCAATCCTGCATTGCCAACAAGATGAGGCTTTTGTTGCTGATGCCAGAGGTTCTGAGTTGTATAAATATTCCGCATTTCACTATAACAAGAAGCTGAACGACTCTGTAGAGAGCTCAGGGCAAATGATACTTACTGACCTGCTATTTCTATAACTCTGTTATTTTATCTCTTCAAAGGGACTTGCATACACTGAATTTTCAGTTTTTGAGTAAAAATAAGTCACTCATTTTCAAAGACATCCCCTCTGCACCTTCCTTTTCTTCAAGTCCCTAGGACCTTAAGGACACACATTTTATGAGTATGAATACATCTGTGTGTGTTTGGTAGTGAAAAAGGGAAATCATAGAGATATCATTCATTTTAATCACTAATTTTGAAACAGCTGGTGAGCCTGGATTCTCTTGTTCAAGCACAATTATTTTGTGCCTTTTTTTTTTTTTTTTTAATCTCCGGTGAGGAATTATTGTTTAAAGTGAGACTTAAGTATCTGCCAATAGCCCACAGTAAATACTTTTTTTGTCTTTTTGTAGTCCTATGATGACTGGCCTTCTTTCCCCTTCAGTAATCACTGTCTAAAAAAAGAAAACCTCCAGGCGCACTTCACTTTTGTCCCTTCCCCCTGGCAGAACGCCCAGCCTCAGTATGATGCTTTTAAACCCTTCCCCCCACAAACACAAGGTTTCCACCGCATTATTATCCCGTACAGCAGAGGGGGGGGAGGCAGGGCTGTGGGAAATGATACCATTCAGGCAGAGATACACGGAGATAGGGCTCTTCAGAGCACAGAACCTTTTCCATTCTGTGTGTCCGCACGCACCCTTACACAAGAGAAACCTCTCTGTGTAATGTATTTCAGAGCTGCCTTGGTTAAGAAGACTCTGCCACAAGGAAAACATGATGAATATACAACGAGTTCAGGCTGCCGGGCAGCCCTAAGTGCGTGTGTATGTGTCATGTGCACATGCGAGTGTGCTGGTTTAATGAAAATTCAGCAGTGGTTTCACCAGGTTGAGAACAACAGCCAGAAAAAGAAACAATGAAGAGCCTTTCTATTGTTGTGCAATGGGCAAGTTCTCAGTTAATCACTCTAGATGTGATGCAACACTCTTCACACAAGGAAGCTCCTGGGAATTGTGATAGTGCAGGACAATTCAGGATCCTATCCTGGATAAACAGTGCTATCATCATCTTAAACAGCACTGCAGACAGGTGACCAGCAGCTGCATTATTCAAGCCATTTGAATGGAAAAATTAAAGTTGGATTTACTGCAAAGAATCCTTTCAGAGCTGTAGCTTTATCAGTCATCCAGAGAATCAATGTTTTTCTCTATCACTTTTACTGCTGCAGCGAGGCAAAGATCTTTTGTGATAAACTCTGGTTTATTTTTCTCATTCTTGTTCCCAAGTGAGCAGTCCACCCAGGTCATTCAAAGCTAAGTGTCTTGCTTGCTTCCTTGCAGTTCTAGTTTTCTGGGTATTAGCTCAAAGAAATTGCCCAGAAAAGCAAAAAAAGACTGTTCTCCTTGAGCTGATGGTAATGCCATAAAAAAATTGAGTCCGATATCTTTACTTTAACTTGCTCATTGCACAGTTTCAATAGAGAAGAAAATAAATGTAAAGAAAAGTGTATCTAACTAGAATTAAGATAACCTGTGAAATGTCACTAGATGAGAAGATACCATGCTACTGTTTATCCAGGGAAATGTTGTGGCTGTGGTCAATGACACCAAATGTCGTTTCAGCTGTCCCTCCTTCCTGCTCCCAGCTGCTTGTTCCTGTTTCCATCACCACATCACCATTTGCAGGGTTCCACCAAATCAGGAAAGTGATTTAAAATAATAATATTAATAATAACAATTTTATTTTATATATATATATACACACACACACACACAAACCAGAAATCTAACAATGAAACAATAGAGAACAGGGAACTGAGGTCAGAACTGCCACTACTTATTTTTTATCATCAAATCGTGGTCATATGCTAGATTTTCAGATTTTTTGATGCTGTGTAAGACACTGTCATGCTACACATTGTGCTTCCTTCCATAAACGTCTACAACCCTTCATTTTTGTGCCACTTTATTTGTTTTATACCATGAGCTGCATCTAAGAAAATATCTTCATTGAAAGGTTGTTTAGTTTTGTTTTCCCGGAAAGAAGGCAAGGGGGGGGTTTAAGTAGATGATTTGGAAGGCCTGGTTGAGTGCAGCTACAGCAGCGCAAAGAGTATCTGCAGCGCAAAGAGTATCTGCTAACAGCAGTGAAGGAAAGCAAGCAGGACACCGGGGACAGCGTGGGAGGAAGAGCTGCCACCAGTGGATGCTTCTTGAGCAGCTTTAGGCCCAGTGTGAGGTTTTGCACAAATTCAGCTGCAGGCACTGTGCTCACCCTGAAGTTCAACACTCCCATGTGACTGCTCAGGCAAGATAAACCCTAACAAAGACCCTTCACACAGGCAAATCTACTGCTGAATTCATTCCCATTTATATTAAGACAAGATCAGTAGCAAAACTAAGGCTTGAACTTCAGCAGAGCTAGGATACCATTTGATAAAGGATATGGATGGTGCTTCCCAAACCATCCACCACTGCCTTGGGCTGAGCCAATTCACAAACCGAGTGCAAAACCTGACCACACCTTTTGCATTTGGAGCCACTTGTATTCAGATGATAGCTTGTGTGAAGTGAGGATAGAAAGCTAAATGTTGACACTGCACTCAGTCAGTCAAACCTTGCTGCTAAATAAAAAGGATGCCTTGAGCGAGACCCAGATTTCAAGACTGTGTAAATACTCTAATCCTGTTTATCTGCTGTCTCTCTCAGGGAAAAGCAAATCCTCAGTGGATCCTCAAAGCCCTCTCCTGTACATTAGCTACATTTGGCCACTGAAGGAAGAGACACAGAGTCAATCCTGTGACTAGTTACCAACAGCTTCAGTTCCAAATATGAAGCCCTCACAGCAAGCTGCTTGCAAAAGGGGTACGAGAGGAGACTGTGGTAGGTAATTTTAATAATGAATGCATTTGGGGGACCAAAATAACTAAACAGGCGAGTCTGCTCTCATGCATCCTGGGCACAAAGGAAATAACCAAGTTTCCTCTGGTGTTAGTAACCAAAGACCATCTCAGAAAGCATTTAACATTAGTTGGGGAAATCCCAACCTCTCTAAAGCAGATGTAAAACAAAAATTACAGTTACAGAGACTCAGATGTCCACAAGCAGCATCCATGACCCTAACTGTAAATCTAGTATTATTTATGTATTTATTTATTTATTTATTTAAACATGAAGGATTTCATTGTAATTACTAATGCTAGTGCAGATCCTAAGGAACTATGTGGAGCAGCATTTGCTTCAGAGAGGAAGGAAAGGCTGTGAAAATAAGACAAGCAACAAAAAGACCTAGATATTATTAAAATGCAAAAAGCTGAATCTTTTAGTAAGAAAATTTCATTTAGAATGTGAAATAAAGGTTGTCTCTCACCTACAGTAAAATGTCCCCCCTATAGCCTGCCTGTCATGGAGTATCCGCTCCCCTCCAGTGAGAAGCAGAGTGGGTTTAGTGCCCTTCAGGCAAGGAAGGAAGGGAGACAGGAGGCCCAAAAATCCAGGCTAGCTCCTTTCAGTACAAATCCTGACCATTGTCCCTTTCTCTCTCTTCCATAACAGACAGTGCTTGTAGCTACTCCAGTAAAATGCAGATGTCAACTATCCTTTTCTTTATTCTTTTTTTTTTTCCTTTCAGGGCTCTGAAAAGGCCCAGCAAAGCTGTCTAACACTACCCTGGTTTAGATTGTGCAAAGTATGTTTACCAAGGGTGAAAGGAATTTAGTATATATTCCCTCCCCCAGGATCTGCAGGACTTGAGAAGGACTGAACCAAGCAGGGAAAGAACTGGAGAGTTAAAAGAAAAAAAGAACTACAAAGCAGACAATTTTGTTTAACACACATCCTTTTATTTTATTCTTTAATGTCTAGAGAAAAGCACATAAGACAAAAGAAGGCACATATTTTATTTAAATTGGTTCCCTGGATAGATTGCCATTGCTGCTAAAAAAAAAATACTTGATTTTCACAAAATTCTACACCAACACACAATGAGGTACAGGCAGGTAATAGATATCCTTTTAACTGGTAGTATGGGGAGGAGTGCTTGGGTTTTAGTTTTTGGGGTTTTTTTAAAACTATTTAAGCTATTTGATGAATGCCACAGACACAAAGAGCAGTGTCAGTGCAACTGAAAGGTGCCACAAAGTGTGTCAGGGGTGCCAAGAAATAACCAGGGGCAAGAGATAGGGAATGTGATTCACAATCTCCATAGACCAGCTGAATCTCCCCTCAGAAGTGCTTGTCTCCATCAATTATAGATAGAGCTTGGCCAATCAGCCAGGCTTAGACACCTGACTCATTTTGTCTGGCATCTGGAAGCAGTAGTGGAGACTAAGTGATAGTTTTGCAGGGCATTTCAAAATGTTACACATCTAAGGAGCACAGCAGTTCAGATACAGGCATTCTGCATGATGTGAGGACTGGATCTCACGAAGCACCGTGTCCTTCTCTTCCAAGTAGTCAGGGAAATGTGAATCCAGAAAATGCTCCGCATCTTTGCAGAGCAAATCAAAATCAAATCCAAATCCAAATCCAACTCAATTATTTGGGGGAAAAAATATCTGAATTTACAGACACACCAGAATTGTTCTTCCTTAATACAAACTTCACAAATGCAAACTGAAACTTTTCTGCACTGTGGGGGTTAATCCCTGATAGACTGGAATACTCTGTTTTGCATTGTATAAATTTGACTACACATTTAAGCACAATTGTGAATGATTCACCAGATATTTCTGCTGCAGCTGAAAAAGAATTTGTTATATAGACAGGCACTATCACTTTGTATTTGACCATACTGGTGCAGGGTGCTGAGACATGAACTGTGTTTGCCTGCAGGTGGACATATTCTTTAACCGGTGGGCCTGCTTGTTAGAATGCAATTTAGACTCAAAATTCTTCTGTGGAGATACATAGACTGTTCCATCTGCCTTATTTTAGATGCCTAAAAATGAGATGAATCACTTCCTTAAAGTGTCTGTATCTCTCCATGGAGTGTACAGAGTGTCTTGGACAACAGTTACATTCATAAGTGAGACGGAAAAAAAATCCCTTTCCTCTACCACTGCCTTTTCCTATTGTGGCAAACTACTGTGAACACTCCACCTAAATATTTGCATTTATGCATATCTTGGGTTTTGTAACCAAAAAAACACAACAACTTTATTCTATTTCATCTCTTGAACCCCGGTTGGCGAGATTTTTATTTGTCTGTTGTAACTCCGGGGGGGGGGGGAGGGGGCAGGGATGGGTAACTGCCTTCTCTGATGACAAGCCAGCCGTTGAAAGGGGGTGGGGCATTGTTTCTTATCTCTGCTCACCCTCCCATTCCCTCCGGAGGATATCTTTTGTTAATGGGCCATTAAAGCTCACCAATGACATGACACATTGCATCACCCCATTATGAGATGCTCTATCCATGGAGGAGAAGCCAAACCATTTCCATCTAGATAAAAGGAGCCACAAGTGTCACCAGACAGCCAGTGTTCCCACGGGACTCCCAAAGGAAGACCGGACCCATCTCTGGACCCTTGGCTCCACAGCACTATCCCTGCTTCCAACAGGACCACATCTGCCACTCCAGGAGGGCTTACTTTTGGACTGTTTCCAACACCCTGACCAACAGGGTGTCAGGTTGTATTTCTGACTCTTTCAGGGGTTTCTAGGATTTCTTTTTTGTTTGTTTGTATGCTTGCTTATTCTTCTGTACTACCACATTTGTAATTTTATATCCCTAATAAAGAACTGCTATACCTATTCCCAAAATCTTTGCCTGACAGCCTTTTAATTGCAAATTTATAATAATTTGGAAAGGGGGGGGGGGGGGGGGGCATAAATTCCAAGGGAGACTCCAGTCTTCCCTGGCAGATACCTGTCTATCTAAACTAAGACAATGCAATAACTACAAATTGAGATCACTCATATTACAAACCCCCTCACAGTTCCCCCAAGTGAATCATCACCGTCATCATGATCACAAGATTAACTTCTGCACCCAAGTCCACTGGTAATTTGTGCTTCAGCCAAGCAAGACCTTTATCATATTCTCACCAGATTTCTTTCTGCAGGTGCACATTTACCTGCCACAGTTGATGAGTGTCATATATTTAACTATGGAGGAATAACTAATGCATAAAAAGCCTTTTTGTGAATACTCATGCCACATTCTCAACAGATTTACATAAAGTCACATTCACCCTGTCCTTCTTTCTTCAGTTTCAATGTAACCTGCATGAAATACTCATGGGAAGCAGAACTGGAGATTATACATTGAAATTCCCTCAGATCTTAATTTTGCTGCCTGCTGCAGTTACAGGAATAATATTGTTGTGAGTTGTCTCCATCCAAGCTAGCAAACAGACACAATACCACATATATGTGGAAGTACAGTTGACAGACCCAAATGAAATGCAACACAATTCACAGAGCTGAAAATATTATTCTCTATTATTAAATTATAATAATAGATTATTAAATTATTATTATATTAAAATATAATTTGAGAAAATATATATTTCAGGCCAGCAGACCCATAAATTACAAAAAGTACTTAGCGCAGCAGAGCAATAATGTTAGTTGGGATCCTTAGATTGTCTCACCATCTACAAAATACAAACAACAGTGCTAGCCAGAAGGATAAAAAATATTGCTCTCCAGTATTCTGTTAATGGAAACAAAAGTATATTATCCATGCAAATTATTTTCTCAGTGGTATTTATAGAATAACACTTTGAGGATTCCAAGGCAACCCTCAATTTTTGAAAATAAAAGTCATTTGTTTCCTTCAAGGTGAGTGAGTGTTTTCTGGCTCTTTATCTTGACTTTTAATCTGAAAACTTTTTTTCCCCCAGCCGTCATGTCACAGCCTAAATGTGACAGCAAAGACAGAAAATAAGTGACTCTTTTGCACTCCTCGTAGAACAACAAACAAAAAGAGCGAACCAGAGGAGGTTGGCACCTCAGTTATAACCATGTGCAACCTTTTGTTCTGCTAATAATAGTCAAACATGCAAAACCTGTCAGAAAGACCTAAAGATCTCTTCTCTGACACACTCTGAGGTCTTGGAGGTTTGTACTCTATCTGTTTCAGCATGACATGCATTGTCTTTTTGGCACTGTGATTGTCTTTACCTCATTCTCTGCCTCAGGAAAAGATGCCATTTATGATGCCACCTTTGTGACTCTTTAGGTTTCAGATAACCTACTCTATGCTGGATCTCCATTTGTTGAGAAATTTGGACTTCACTGCTATGTGGGACTTTCATGGAAATTCCTCATCTGTCAGAAAGGATTTTTGTTTTCCCATCCCCTCTCATAGTACATAAGCTTTATAGAAAAACATGACAGTAAGACACGAGGCAGGCAAAAGTAGCACAACCCCTATTGCACTGTTACTGTTCTTTTTTCCTCTCCCTGTCTCCAGAGCTCTCCTGCCTTGGCTTTTCTCCATCATTGCAGTAGATTTATTGATTCAGTAAATTTCTGCAAAAGGAGAAAAAGAAGGCACTCGAAGACCCTAGGAACTACCGGCAGGAATCCCCTGACCACTCAGTTCTGTGTAGCAACAAAAGCATTCCAGAGGGTTCAGTTTTTTCACTAGTACTAAACCAGAGCAACTGGATGAACAATGAAAGGGGTGGGATCAGATGGGAAGGAAGAGGATGCCTGTTTGGGAGATCAAGATGGAAGAAATGCCTGGAAAGACAGGGGAAGCAAGGCTGGGTATATTCATGGCCTCAAGGGACATGGGTAACAGGAGGAGGAGCAAAGGAGGAGTGAGGCAAAGGTTCACCATTCACTGTAAACAACAGTTTGCCCAGGGCCTGCTTATCTTTGGGGAATTAAATGATGGTGCCCTGTCTGTTACACCTTTTGTCTAACTTTGAATTCATGAGAAACATTATCTCTTTTCAGATAATTTTTAACTTGGCAGTTTGCTGTACTAGAATGCAGTATATGACTGTATTACCTCTTTCTCTACAACAATTTGCACACTGAAAGAAGAAGAGGTGTAGAGAGCCTGTAAGATGGGCCATGGAAATGTCATGCCATGCTAAAAACTTTAGTTAGCACCACTGTGTGCTTCATTTAAAATCTGACAATCCCCATTCTCGCATCACACTTCATTTAAATCTGACATTCCAGTTACCTGGAGCAAGTGCTTTGATGAAGAGAAACTTGGAGAGTAATCCACCAGGACACATTAAACTGTTACAAGTCATAAAACATCTGCACCCAATGGCAAGCTATAAAGCTGAATGGATAAAGCTATTAAATGCATAGCATTGCTGGGCTGAATTCTTCCCCCTGTGAGCACACTCAGCTGGTTCACACACAAACGGTTTTCTCATGATTGTACCATGAGCAGCTCATATGATTATGATTTTCAGTACAGAAGTTTGTTAGCAGGAGCTGAGTTAGGATAAATTTGTATGCTTCCAGTGAGCTCAAAACAGAGAGCATATACGATTCCTCCAGTATTTACTCAGCATATGATTTGAGATGTCTTTTCCCATCACATCTGCTGTACAACTCCATATAATGATGAAAACACCAAGAATTAGCTAAAATGAAATAATACTCCAGCAGAATGGAAAAAGCCACCAATGCAAGAAAATTTGTATATTTTAGAAAGCTGCAGTACGTCTGCATATCAACCGTGTTTATTCCGTTTCTCCTTCTGGGTAGGGAAATTAACAGGGGAGAAGTGGTGATACCCTGTTCCAGCACCACTGTGGAGTTCAGCAAAGCTACCAGAAACCTGCATGGACTAAAGAAAAGCTCCTACACGTACCCTGGTTAGCCAAGAACATGTAGAACACAGCATGAAAGCATTCTGCTCTCTTTGTATCCAAACACTGTAACTGCCTTTGCTGGCTGAGATTAAATAAAGTTTGGCATAGGTTTAATGAAGTCACCCACCCTAACATGATTCCTAGGGACCATATTTAGTTTTTTAAGGGGCAGCTGAAAGCAGTACTCTTAGGGATTGAAGCAGCAGCATTGGCTCTATGATCTCACAGAGTCCCAATGATTTTGTCCAGAGAAATGACCTTGTTTTCAATCCACTCCGCTCTTCCTCACACTGACATGTAACAGAGAATCCATTCAGTGGAAATCACTCGGTAAAATCTGCAATTACCTCTTCCTTGTCCAACAGCCACCACTTCTTCCATACTGTCCGTGTATGAACTGACATTCTCAATACAGGAAACAACTCCATGTCACCACAGAGTCCACAGAGTCCAACCTAGGTAAGAACCAAGATTTCTACTTCACTGAGATCTTTGGGGTTTTTTCCACTCAGAAGTAGAATTGGAAATAAGTATATTTCTTGCCAGATATTCTCCAAATATAATCCTGGTAAGCCAAGTGAAATTCTGTTTTCATAAGTCAAAATTCCTGTAACCTTTACCAGTCAGATTCTTGACACTGAAGAATAATTTCCTCTTCAAAATGTTGCACTTATTACAAGGTAGCATTTTCCAAAATTAAAATGTTAAACTGGAGGATGGCCATCCTACTACACCTACCATATTTCGGTGTAATCTCCTCTGCAAACATTAACTCAGCTACCACCTATAGCCTGGGTAATCACTTAAGCAAACATTCTTTCAGTTGCTATCTCTGAGCAAGCACCTCACAAAGCTGTCTTTTTGCTATATGCCTATCTTCTTTAGATCAAAAAGAAGTCCCAGGTTGATTCTCTGTTCACTCAAGCACAGTTTTCTTCATGCATACTGGACCACCGTTTTGCCTGTGTAAGGTATCTACAACTCATATCATTCCCTAGGTCTTCATTTGCAGGGTACATTTAAAATTTTCAGATTCTGGCATCTCCAGGGCCGGTCTTACATTGCAGATATCTGCTTACACAGATGAAGCAAGTGCATGAGATTGCATGACAGTATTTCTATACTGAAAGCGGCATAGGAATTTAGACGGTATAACAACTGTTTAAAGACAGTATTCCTGTACTAATGTCTTTTACTCTTTCCCATTCCAATAATACAGCCCTTATTCATTCACTAAAATCTTCATGTTCTCTCCCATGGTTTTCTTTCTGCTTGTGAGAAGTTTCTCGCTAAAAATAGGTTTCATTGTACAGTTTCAATTCTTTCTTAACAATCTCTCTTGCCAATCAGTTTGCAGAAAAAAATGTCAAGGGTTTAGGTACCAGTAAAATGAAGCTGTTGTATAGGTCTGACTTACTGCTTCTGTAGATTCCTCTATTTATCTCTAGCAATTTGCTTTCACTTACTTATAATGTAGGCTCTTTACAGATCTTCCCTTGGAGTCTTTGGCACACTGTAAGGTTACTGCTACTGCTTCTGAAACAGAGTTGCTATTATTATTATTTTCTGAATAAAGATAATTATTTGAATCACAGCCATTGTATCTGTATATTCCAACACAGAATCTTTATCTTTTAATAAAGACCTGTGAACCCAAGCAGTATTTCACACACTCCAATAGTTCCATGCTAGCATGATGAAACATTTGTCCTTTGAGCATGGCACAAACTAACTATTCACTTATGAAAACCCACTCTTTTGGAACAAACATGTTTTGGAGAGCCACAGATAATGTCATTCACTGTTAACTCACCAAGAAAGGCATGCATAGTATGTGTTGCAATGAAAACATGCACTTCAGTTACTCTGGGAGCCACAGCAAGAAAATTCTTCAAATAAAAGTAACTTCAATATGCACACCATGAATCCAAGCAAGACTTTATATCATGTATGTGAAAAATACCTCCATATTTTCCAAAGAGAAAAAGAACACATTATTAAAAATCTAAAAACTTTTGTTATTGCCATGTTCATCTAAATTCTAGACTAGATAGATATAACTTCATATGTTACAAACTGTTATCCAGACCTAAGGAGAACACTGCACATGAATCACTCATCAAAAATCAAAAGCTAAGGAACCTGCAGCAAAAAAAAATGCTGGCATTTGGAATACTTCCTGAATGGTAACATTGTTTTCCTAAGACTTCCCTGGTTTATGTACACCTGTCAGACATTTGGCTTTTTGTGTAAGGTTTATCCTTTTCACAAACCGGGTGGCATCTCTGTAAGAGATCTCACTGTAAATTCTAGTTCTTATTTTCTCAACTGGTTGGAATAATGTATCCTTTATAGCATCATGCCTAAAAATTGCCTATGTGTACCATATCATTTTGAGGAATAACATGATTCTAGCAATCTGGAAGTAACTTCAAATATATTTCTATTTGAATGTCTGCCACCCAGGGCTAGTTTTTTCATAGCATAATCTAAAAAGATGCATTAGACTATTTTACCTGTCTCATAAGCCATTGAATAGTTTAAAGATATGTTATAAGAAGAATTTCTGTACTTTTTCTATCTTTTCCTGTAGAAAAAAAAAAAAGGTAGTCCACCTTGTAAAACCATCTATTAAAATTATTTTAATTAATTAATGTGCTCAGCCAGAATAATGGCTTTACTGGCAAACCTTGGCAAAACAAAAAGCATGATCTGCCATTCTTTTGAAGGAAACAGGGTCCATTTTCATGTTCTAGAACCAATGGGATTTTATCTCCAGCAGACCGTTGCTGCAGTTTACTGACTTGTGAAAGGAGATAAGGTACATCATCCATTATCCAGTGTAATGAATGCCAACCAGGTCCTGGGGTCCATCAGGCCTGGTCAAGGGAGGTGGTTGCCCTGCTCTACTCTGCACTGGTGCAGCCTCACCTCAAGTCCTATGCATGGTTTTGGACACCACGATATAGAAACAACATTAAACTATTAGAGAACGTTCAAAGGAGGGCAACAAAGCTGGTGAAGGGCTTTGATGGGAAGCTGTATTAGGAGTGTCTGAAGTTCCAGAAGAGATGACTCAGACCACCTCTAACTCAGTCTTAAGACCTTGATATCAGCTTTAAAATTCAGTCCCTGTTTTTGTGTCTAGTAGTAAATTTTTTAATCAATAACCTGCTTTTTGTCTTGGACTAAAATTGGTCAGATAATTAAGGAAGCTAATTCCTAGTACAGAGTCTAAATGGCTTACCTTTCTTCTGTGGCTTCAGGAAGTAAACAAATTCCAGTAGAGGCTTCTAAACAAAAGGCCTAATTTTCAGGTGTTCTGGGCAGAAGTAGCTTCTCTGATTCAGACGGTCACTGAGCTGGGAAGGGACCTCTGGAGATCACCCACTCCATGCCCCCCGCTCAGAGTAAAGTCAAAAAGAACAGGTTGCCCAAGACCATGTCAAGCTGCATTTTGAATATCTCAAAGAATAGCCACTCTTCCTGGCTGTCTTCCAGTGTTTAACAACTCTCACAGTAAAATTATTTCCTTATTTCTTGGAATTTCCTGTATCTGTTTGTGCCAATTGACAGCCCTTTGGCAATGGGCACTATTTGGACTTGGAACTGCTGAACACAAACCTTACCAGTAAAGACCTGCTGCTTTACCTGTGGCAGCCCTTCCTGTGGCTCTTCACACTGCCTGCCAGATTCAGATGGGTTTTGGTTTCCCTAAGCCCACCTCTGAATCCTTGGACAGTGTCTCTATCTTTCTCCTGGGTAACCTGTCCTGCTCCCACCTCAGGTACCCTTCTTTTCTATGTCTGACTTTGGTCAGAAGCAACTTGCTCCTTCTCTAATATTCTTGCCACCTTTGTTCTCCAGCCCTGGGGTGAGCCCTGACAGCCCTGACAGCCAGGGCCCTGTCCCAGCATCCCAGTCAGGAGGATGACAGCTGAGGGGCTCCAGGGCAGCCTCAGACCCTTGCACCAGGCACCTCCCTGGGGAAAAGGATGGGATGAAGCTGAGATGGGACATGAACATTTGGATGGGGGTTAGGATCATGTCACTGCAGGAAACCAGGGTCAGACAGTGCTTCAGAAGTAAAATTTCTTCATTTTAACACTTTTTCTTTTTTATACTTTTCAGAGAAAGTAACTTTACAAATTTAGCAAAAGATGTGAATGTTTGTCAACCATATCTGTATTATTTGCCAAAAATTTTCACCCACCTATACAAAGGAGATTGTATTCTACTTTGTAGGGGAGTTATATTTTATCTATTACATGTGTGAAACCAACTTGATGTATCTTACCCTTTTCAACCCTAATTCTGATATTGCCAAAATAAATTTGCCTGTTCCAGAGTGGAAATTTACTCTATTTTTAATTCTAAATGGTAATGTACTTTTTTAAAAAAAGCCAAGGCATTAATAACAGTACTTTGATCTGGATTTTTCAAAAGAGACGATCCTGGCAAAGCCCATGGAATCCCTTTTAAATAAGCTCAAATACTAATCAGTGTATACAGTCTGTAAATCTCATGAGCTCCCACTTTAAATTGTTGTAAATCTTTTTGTTTTCCAACATACATTCTACAAAAAGATAATACATCAAGAACCAACTCTTTTTTTAAAAAAAAAATGGCTAAATACATACCTCAAACTGAGTCAAACCTGGATTCCTTCAATTCTGTCAAAGCCATGGATTTCAGAGAGGCTTTTTCAGAAATAAAATGGGGATTGAGAATGTGGATAAAGCAGCTTTCAGATGAAGGGCCACATACTTAGCTTCATTTTTAGCTTTACCTTAGCTTAGTTTTATATGTATCTCTGATCTCTTCCTGTGGGAAAAAAAAAAAAAAAAAGGTCCTGTGTGTATTTCATCACACAATCGGTAACAGAATTATTACTTCTGTTAAAATATAGGTACAGCTGAATGGTAATTGCAATGCTTATGAGGATTTCCTATTCAAATTAATATAATGGAATTAGCCTGAAAGTTCTGTGGAGAGAATCAGTTGCACATCCTGGATTACATATGGAAGCATGTGACAAAGTAGAAATTACCCAAATGATCTCATCTTGACATCAAATCTTTGTGTAGGTTTTTTTTACCTAGCCCTATTTTGCATGAGACAGTCCCAAATACAGAGTGAAAGAACTAAGAGCTCATATAGATAAGTGGAAGACCTCAGCATAAAGGATATTACTCACATTTGTGGGCTTATATTTCCAGACCAGAGGTGAAAATAGTGGACTTTGTTTTCCCATTTAGCACAACGGAGTTGGTAATACAAATTTTGGGACCATGCCTTCCCCCCAAACTTTTACTTTACATTTAGGTCACACCTGGCACATGACTTCTCCAGATGTTTAATAGATATTTAAAAGAAACAAACCAACATTTCTTGCTGCAATAACCCACAGAAAAAATGAGGTCCCTGTGGAATAATCTTCTAGTTTTCCGATTTACATTATCCTTTGGCCACTTCATTGTGTAGCGCTATATATGTTCCTTGGTGGTGGTGAGAGATGTGTTCTCTTTGCTCTTAATCAAACTTCAAAAAATAATGCAAATTAGGTTGTGACCCTGAAGTCAAGAAATTTCTCTAGTCAGTGATCGAGCAGGCTGATTATTCAGTCTGGTTTCTTTAAAGCCGTTGCAATGGAATAAGATTTTGCTTAGACCACAATTCATAGCCATGGATATTTGTGTCAAGGCCTTCTGTAGGACATCTAAGCTTCCCAGTTTTACACAGAGCACAGACCACAGCCATTTCAGTACACAGCAGCTCATTGCAAATGGTTGCTGGTAAACTCAGAGCTGTGCACTTGCTCATTTACACCAGTTACCAGTTGTAACTTAAGCAGTCCAGCAGACTGTTCTTCACCTTTTTTCTCCCAACCATTCAAGCTTTAGAACTTGATTATTCTAGAAGTTTCATGACATCACTGAAAGCAGAGATCTTTCAAAAGACTGTAAAGCCTACACTGGATAACTCAACATGAATCCCAGAACTCCTGCAAAGAAGTTAATTCAGCTGTTGCATGTATAACCAGAAGACTAATGCAGAAAAGCAGAGCAGAGATGAGTAGCTAAGCTCAATATAGGTTACCAATAGAAATAATACTTATTTTTCTATTCTGGTGTCCACATTTTGCAGCACTGATGAACTAGCAAAGGTAAAAGGAAGAGTCACAGAAACTGTCTGAGTACTGAGGGAAATGTTTTACAGTGAGAGTTAAAGAGCTCATTCGATTTAGTTCATCAAAAAGCGTGCCAAGAGATTAATTAATTAATCATACTGTATAAGTACTTTCATAAGAAGGACTCAGCAGTTACTGAAGGCCTTTAAATGTAGTAAAGAAAGAATAAAAGCAGCAGAAGCTGAAAACTGTTCCAAGAAAAATCAGGTGACGAATCAAGCACAGATATTTGCTAGTGAAGGTGATTAACCATGTGAACAACTTGCCAAGGGAAGAAAAAGACTCAATCTCCTGATGTCATCATATCATGATACCTTCTGGAAAATGAAGCTATCTCTTTGGAAGATAAAAACTCAAACAATAAATATAAATATAAATTATTAGAACAAATTAGCTAAGCCTTTCTTGGATAGTTTGGTGTAACTGTGGCTTACTGACATCTGTGAATTAGTATGTGTCTGAAATGTAGGTGGGAAAAAAATCAGACAAAAAAGAGCAGCAGACAAAGCCAGAACACAAACTGGGAACACAGCCCACTGCCAAGCCAAGAGGGAGCTGTATGGGATAAGTGCTGGTTAGAAAAGAGCTCAGAGCTTCAAGGAAAGATAGCATCTCCCCACATTGGATATTTGTTGTACTGAAGAAAAGAAGCTTTTGTAATTTTTTTTATTTTATAAATAGGGTTTTAGCATCAACTTCTCTTTCCTTCTGACTTAAACTACTCAATGGAATCTGGATTTCTGGCTAATTGCTCAAGTCAGAGAAAGATAATATTGAGTTTTATAGGCTCAGTGCAGGGAGTAAGAGGTACAGTTCAGAGGCCTGTGATCTGACTAGAAACTTTCATGATCTCAGTCTTTTAGTCCTTCAGTGAGTCTATGAGTTCTCTGAGTATTTGTTGATACGTCTTTCCTGTTTAATATAACATATTTGAATTAGTGGCTACAACTCTCAGCATACAACTTTTGCATTCCTAATGCTCTTTAGTGCAACTTAGCATTGAGGGCGCATTAAAAGTAGTTGTAACGTGTTCATGCAGTCAAAGCTGATACAGCAAAAGGTCTCCAAAGTTAATTTATTTTCCCTTTATTTTTAATAGTGCATCATCATTTCCCAGCCTACTGAAGAATTTTTTTTCTTTTTACTCTATTGATGGCTCCAGAGAGTTTTGCATTACATTTGACTGGGATTGTTTTGGTTATAGGATCCTTGTTCTTCTATTAGACTGTGCCCAGTTGAGATGTACCCTTAGACTGGGCAGATCACCATGATGTGTTCCCACCGAACTCATCTCATTTCCAGTCTCTTTAAATAGTTTGTGAAGCTTGGCTGTTTTGAAGCATAACAGAATGACACTAATTCATAAAGGCAGAGTTCATTGGATAATATTTCTATGATTTATTTGAATATTTGTTTGGGTTTGTGCTTTAAAGTATTTGACAAATCATTCATGACAAGATTTGACAAACTCTGTAAATCTCACCAAACTTTGGTGTTTGCTTTGCAAAACATTGTTTTAGATATTAACTTAGTACCTGTATTAAAATGCATAGCCAGGGATTTCTGTGGACCAAGCAGTGTACATCAAAATATTCCTGTTACTACATCTCACCCACAGTGCAGATACAGGAAAAATTTGACTAAAGTACCAGTGCTAGTACAGTAAATGTAGAAGAGGGATTTTGCTTCACTTTCCAGTACTTATGGTTACAGCTGCACAGGACAGGATCAGTTTTTTTCCCATATTTCAGGTGATTCTAAGGTATATTAGTTAATTCTGTATGCTGCTCCAACCAAATGACTGTACATAGTCTGGTGCTGTGTCACCAAAGCCTCTAAACTTCCAAGTCACATTTGTTCTCTCTTGTTCCAAAAAGGAACATTTTAAACAGGCAGCTCTTCCAACCTAACCTTGGTCCTGGCTGTCAGGTGTGTCTTTTGGAACTCTTGACTATTAATCCATTGCAAGAGTTTGCACCCAAATGTTAGTGTCTTACACCTGTGCAAGGCTATTCCTTCCTTGGCAGAGCCAAAAGCCAAAATAAATCCATGTTAGCTATTCTGTGCATAGGCTTAACAGGAAAAGATTGGGTCTCTCAGTAACAGTTGTAGTGGCTCTTCAAGGCTAGAGAGAGGAGACAGAGATACAGATTTATTTCTATGCCAGTAATGTGAATAAATAGAATGGACTAAATTCAAGGCTAAAATGGGTTGAATAAGAAAATACCATTTAAATTGTAAAACAGCTCTTGAAATTCTCCAGAGTGGAATGTTCCCATGATTCTTAACCAAAAATACAGAAGTAATGAGGGTGATAATAATATGGTTTCCCACTTCTATCCTTCTGCAGTGATGACTTTCACATCACTGATAGGGATGCTAGTAAAGGAGTTGCATGGTTGCAGCCTGCAATTACATTGTTTAAGCAGTGTTAACTTTTATAATATTTTCCTCCAATAATCTTTAATGGAATATAGATTATTATATATTAGCTCATGCAAATCTATGACTATCAATAGGTAAAGTCTGGCACAGCAGATATCTATTTCAGTTATGTTTTAGACTGCATTGCATAACAGTATCCACGGTCTTTTGTTACTTGTGTCATCCTTGCTGTTATGTGACATCTTTCACACTATTTATATTCACATCTTGTACAATCTGAAATGCATCAGAGTCCTGTATATCTTCCACAGCCAACATGCAGCTTAGCATTATTAAACTGATTTGCTGGGGTGTTTGATTCATGCATATAGAAAGCATTCTGTGAGCTCTCTGTAGACGGGGATTTCCAGTCCTTAGAGAATTTTGAATTTGTTTTCAATGAATTCAGATAATTTACTGGGATTATCTAAATATTCTATACCTTTCAGACAAAGCAGAACTTAAACTACTGAAAATAAAATAAAATAAACACTGATTTAATTCAATAATTTCAATTTGGTTTAATGATATATACAATGCACATGTAAAGTATTTTAGAACTAAGATATTGGACTACATTTTGATGCTATCAAAAGCAAGACAATTGGAGTCCATCACAACTTTGCTGTTTCCTTTTTCTTTAAAACTGAATTTCAAAAATCTTCAAAAAACAGCTGAGTTGCAGTAAGTGGTTGACATTTTCTGGTTATTCAACCAGAGCTCTTCCAGCCATCTCTAGTTAATATCCTCAGAATGGAGCCAACAGGACAGGAAACCAATTAGTGACTTATCATGAGGTATAGCATACAAAATGGATTTATCACAAGCAGAAACAAATATTCCTGAGTACCATATTATATTGATTTAAAGACTGATTGAAAGGTGATATATCAATATGTTAGGGTCTGCAAATAAGAGATAGATATCTCTTGATGGTATCATTGCAGTCTAGTTTGCTTAAGAGCATTGCATAGCAGCTGCTGCCGTTCAGTATTTTTTTATTATTATTTTGTGCTAAGCACTTGAAGTCCTACTTTAAAAACTCAATGGGTAAACAGGGACCTCCTGAGGTTGTACTCATCCAACCCCTCTTCTCAAGCAGGGTCACATAGAGCAGGTTGCCTAGGCCCATGCACAGTTGAATTTTGAGAATCTCCACAGATGGAGACTCCACAGCCTCTCTGGACAACCTGTTCCTGTATTTGATCACCTTCACAGTAAAAGCATTGTGTTCAGTTGGGTTCAGATGGAATTCCATGTTGTTTGAATTTGTGCACATTGCCTCTTGCCATGAGCATTGCTGAAAAGGGCCTAGATCCCTCATCTTCAGTCCCTCCCATGAGATATTTGTACACTTTGGTAAGACCCCCTTCAGCCTCCTCTTCTCCTGAGACAAGGGGCTGAACAGACCCAGCTCTCTCACACTCTTTACATAACAGATGCTTCAGGTCCATATTCATTTTTGTGGGCCTTCACTACTTCTACAACTGGTACAACAGCACTTTTGTTTCACATATTAGTGCTACAGCAATCAGTTAAGTTTTGACTGCTTGAGTTACGTTCTAACTTAACTAATGTATTATAAGTCCTTCTTTTAATGACTTATTGGAAGCAAATTACTAGTTAAAGCTAATCTGTGGGCAAAGCACTCTGCTGACTCAGTTTATTTAAGTGCCTAATAGGTCTGCAATTGTGAACATGGTACATGTGTGTTTCAAGGATTTTCACTAGGGTCTTATTGACTTCAAACTACAATTACTCATCGATCAAGTGAAAGGCTGTGTGGTGGCATATGTTATTTGAAGGTGTGAATGATCCACATTATGCTAAGGGGCTCTTCTTTCATGCTTTTTGTGTGTTTGTTTGTTTTGCTTTCATTATTATTACCCAGCATTATCCAAGAATCAGTACATGCATTCTCTGAACATGTTTGTTTTTTTTTCTTTTTTAGTCTATCACTGTGTAACATTCTTAAAAATTAAGTAAACAGCAGACTAGGTCAATAACCACAGTGTCTGAAGTTACTACAAGTAATATCAGATTTGTGACTAGCATATACATTGGTTAAACCCTACATAACTGACCAGAGAAATAGTGTTGGTGGCCTCTTTCAAAAAAGAAATACATACAGAACGGTTTTCAGAGGAAAAAAAAGACAAAACAAAACAAAACCAAAAAAAAAGGAGAAAATTTTAAATAAACAAACAAACAAATAAATAAATAAATAAAAGCTTCCCCTGAAGATGAATGATCTTCGGTAAACAACCAGCCTGTATTTACATTATTCACCATTTTCACCCAAGCATTTTTTCATGTAAGATTTACAAGATCTGACGCTGGATAAATAACTGTGGGGAACAGAAACCCCATTTACAGTGAGATTTGGAGCCATTTTATGATCTCAGTAAAAGATAATTTTTGAACATGCCTTGCATAGGAAACTAGCACTACTGTTTCCATGGCTTGATACATATTCTGCCTGCATTTCATTTAGGAAATAAACATGTGTTTCTTTACCACCCAAACTTTAATACATTTCAGGGGAGAATGGCTCTTTTTTTAACGGTGAGTCATTCTTTGCTAATTCAATCAAGATGGAGCTGACAAAATAATGAAGATTTTGGAGGTATTTTTACCATGTTTGTCACTCTACCAAATGACAGTGCAAAGTTCCCTTGTCTGAATTTTGATCAAATACTTACCAGGAATGCTAAGCCTTTCAGAATCCCATAGTACCTGTTTCATGGCATGTGAGTTATTTGCTTTCATCTCCCCTTTACTGCATAAAAGAGGATCTGAGGCTGTAAAAACTTCAATCCAGAGATTCATGCAGCTGTACATAACAGATCCTTCCTCTCTCGTCATTGCAGCACAACATCAAACCAAACAAAATGTCTCAGAAAGCTACAGTATTTGCAACAAGGCTGTCACAGATCTCCTTTTCTGCTTTTGAAAGAAGTGGCTAAATGCCCAGCACCTGCCTCCATACTGACATTTTCTGAAACACCAAGGTAAAAGAATCAACCTTTGTCAATATCATCCCAGTGATTTTTTAGAAACAATGAAATGAAAAGCCTCAGTCTCTATCCTTGGTTCTTGAATATGGGATTAAAATAAAGGACACATGATTTTATTGATTTAATGAGGGATGTAGTCTTCAGTGGAGCATTCCTTATGATTAGAGAACAAGCCATGTTTGCAGGTCTCACAAAGAGTTCTTCCCCATTTGCTTGGTTTTCCCCATTTCTTGAGAACTTGTTTATGCATTTGGCTGTTAAAATGACCCACAGAGTTCACTCCTGTGCTGCACAAAGCATTCAAATGCCTGCAGTGATTTCAGTCTGTCTCTCTCAACAGGAAAAGGAAGAAAGACTGAAGGGATTGCAGCACAGTTCTGTAAACTAAAGAGATGAAGAAGAGCAGATAGGGAGGGAGAGAGGAAAAAAACTTTTAAAATGTTAGATAAAACACAGCAACAGCAACAGGAATAACACCTCCTACCTAAGAAGTAGGCTGTGTGCAGAATGCATTAATCTTTGAGTATCTTTTATCAGATAGGAATCCCTCCCCCCGGCTATGAACTGAGATGTAAGCTAAAGGAGTTCACTCATAGTGTTTTGTGGTAGATTGACTCATGAACAGTGACTTAATCTCCTTCCTTAGACCTTTTACCTTTGAGTTGTGGTTTGTTTTTTTTTTTCTTTCAGTATTCATATGATACAAAATGACATTTTCATATGGTAATCTCTCCTCCTTGTAGCACTGCTCTTCAAGATTAGCCAGAGGGATGAAACACAAAGAACAGTGACTTCCCAGGAAAACACAAAAAAGCCAACAAAGGCAAAACCAAACTGAAAACTAAAATTCATTCCTTTTTGTCAATTTGGCTGTGTGATAGCTATAACAGAGTTAGTGAGGCTTGGTGTATGTAAATTTAACAAAATGGATGTAGATTTATGTCATAAACATCTACAGTAATAGTCCTATGTACATAAATATATATAAATAAACCAGATATACAGCATTTACTTTGCATACAAGTTAAACTTTCTCCATTCCCTTTAGTATTACTGACTCTGGACTTGAAAGTTATAAAGAGCCAGTGCCTGGGAATGCAGTTTCTAAATCCTGCCCTTGCCCTCTCCCCATTTTGGTTTCCCCAAACTGAGCTACTGTCCCTCTGCCCATCTCTATTACTCTCAGTAGGCAAGGGAGTCTGAAACCAGGGGGCAAAATAATTTCTTCCCAATTATCTTAAGCCATGCAAGATAACCTCTCTCTCTCAAGGGCAGATGCTAAAATATGCACAGAGTTCTGATGTCTAGACAGTTATGAAATATAGGTGTAGGGCTCTGCACACACAGAAGAGAAATGCATCCCAAATGAAGTGTTTTTATTAAAGAAGTATAATCACTGGGATAACTAATTTCATCAATACCACATAGTTAATTAAACCCATTATAGTTACTATTTCCATGGAGAGGAGGTCAGACAAAGCAACAGTCCCCCTGACTCTCCTGTGCTAACAAAAGAGAGAGAAATTAAATATATTAAACAATGCTTCTCATTCAGGAGTTAGCAAGACTCATTGAAAGGGCTTGAAACTAGATTTGAAGGGGGAAAGGATAAAACCAGGCTCACTAGAGATAAGCCTGGAGTCAGCACATCAGTGTTTGAGGGACAGTGTGCTAGCAAGGTCCTACAGTCTGACCTCATTGGAGGTAAGGGATGGAGGCACTCATACTGCAAAGACACAAGAGTTATTGATGTGTTAAGAACCAGAGAAGCCCCTGAGAATAGTCAAGTAGAAGTTAGGCTTTCGCCCTCTAAAAAGGTCCTGGAAGGAATAGCCCAACTGAAAGGCATCCATCACAGTGCACACAGCATTGGCAACAAACAGGAGCTGGAAGTCATTGCACACCAGGACGACTACGACATAGTTGCCATCATGGAAACATGGTGGGTTGACTTGCATGACTGGAGTACTGCAGTGGATGATTTAACTCTTCAGAAGGGTAGGCAAGGAAGGGGAGGTGATGGAGTAGCCCTGTATGTTAGGGAGAGTTTTGATTGTCTAGAGGTTAACGATGGTGATGATAGGCTAAGTGTCTATGGGTAAAGAATCAGGAGGAAGACCAACAAGGCAGACATCCTGGTGGGAATCTGTTATAGACCACCCCCAGCCCAGATGAAGAGATAGATAAAATATTCTATGAGTAGCTGAGAGAAGTCTCACAATCCTGTGTTCAGTTTTGGGCCCCTCACTAAAAGAAAGACATTGAGACTGTCAAATGAGGGTAGCAAAGCTGGAAGGACTGCAGCACAAGTCTTATGAAGAGCTGGGGTTGTTGAGCCTGGCAAAAAAGAACACTCAGGGGAGACCTTATCACTCTCTACAGCTACCTGAAAGGAGGTTGCAGCTAGATTGGGTCAGTCTCTTCTCCCAAATAAAAAGAGAAAGGACAAGAGAAAATGAGTTCAAGTTGTGCCAGGTGAGGTTCAGGTTGGATATTAGGTAAAATTTCTTCACATAAAGGGTTGATAAGCATTGGAACAGGATCCCAAGGGAAGTAGTTGAGTCTCTATCCCTGGTGTTATCTAAAAGACAAGTAAATGTGGTCCTTACAGATGCAGTTTAATAGGGGACTTGGAGTGCTGGGTTAACAGTTGGACTCAATGATCTTAGAGGTCTTTTCTGATTGGACAATTCTATGATTCTATGAAGAAAAGAAAGGTTTAAGAACTATAGGGTCACTCAACAAAGAAACTCCACAGAGGTAATTTATGTCACACACTTGTATGGGACTTCTTCAGATGGAATGTCCTGTAGTTCCATTAGATTTGTGCTAACAAAACAGATGAGGAGAACACACAAGTCTGACAGAATTATTCCAGACGTTTTTCCAATGACATCTGAATATATTTCTTCAACAGTGGATATATTTCATAAGTGACCAGAAAAATATGACATAGTATTGGAAGATAATGAAGTTAGCACTGCCACTCAGTCAAATCCCATCCCTCCCACTTAAAGGCTGAATAGATCAAGATTATATCAGTGGATGTCCAGAACTGTTAGTAAGGAAAGAATTTTTATTTCTGTTCCCACCCATCCCTCAGAAAATTTTCATAGATTGCTATCACCTGTCTTATAATGACAATAATTATGCTCTGAATCCAGGCACTAGTGTTAAAAGTCTGAGCCATAAGGAGGTCCTGAATAAGAACTTTCAGTTTCTTATTTATTATCCAGTGAACACCTAAAGCAATAATACCAAGAGGCACCAAGCAATAATACCAAGAGGTATAACATACTCCAACAATACTGTAAACGTCCTGCAATTTTTGTGAAGGAAAAGTATGAGTTCACAATTCTCAGAAATACACTTATACATACATGCACACAGATAAACCTTCACAAAGTTTGAGAAGTGTTTTCACCAAAAAAACCAGCTATTCCAATCATCGGTGTTTGTGATAATTGTCTAAGTGAATGTTTTTCAACTTTTGATCCACAGACTTCTAGGGATCAACATGATACTCCAAAGAGGTCCATGAGTGGTGCCCAAGACGTATATTTTCACATGTGCCATATAGCAGCCTATATATAAGAAGATTTCTCTGGAGTCCTCAAGTCCCTGGAGATTTTGGAAATCCAAAAATCAAAAAAAGCTAGTCTAATTCCACCCTGGAAGGAAGGAGGGAAGGATGGGAAAGGGAGGTAAGAGGGATGGAGGAAGGAAGGGGTTAGGGAAGAAAATATGAAGGACAGTAAACACTTAAAACTTTATTTTTTGCCTGAAAGAAAGATAAAATAACCTAATATTTGCAGGGAGTTAAATTTTGCTGCAAAATCATTTACCTATCTGAAGCAAATCACAACTTCTTAATAATGACCTATCATCCCTTAAAATCAGTCATCATAATGGTATAAATAAGTGTATTATATTATTGGCTTATGTAGTGCTGAATTTCTATACAGATTTAAAAAAAAAAAAAAAAAAAAAAGCCACATTCTCCTGAAAAGCTTAATATCAAAATAGATAACATAATCAATGAATAAAAGAAAGTAAGTATTATTAGTCCTATTTTAAGACAGGCAAATGAGACACAACAATCAAGGACATGCTAATATTATACATTACAATGTACAGTAACATTCCAGAGTAGTTCCAGATGACCTGGTTTGCCCAGAAAGCCCACAAAGCACAGTTCCCTGAAGAGATAGCATCTCACCTCAGAAATGACACTAATTCATCATTATGACACAGCACCCAGGTCAGGATGAGTGCAGATGTACCACATGTGACAAACTCAGTGCTCAGTGTCACACAGAAAACTTGTGGCAGACACAGTTACGCATGAGCTGGGAACATTCTGTCTCACATAACCTGTCTCACGATGTTTCCCCAGGAAAACAGAGAGGGAGTGCATTGTGTTAGTGGGATACAGGACATCATGGGCAGCTGGTCATTCTCCAGTACTTAAGCTTTTTTCGGGGTCTTTAGTTTGTTGTGTTTGCTTAGTCAGCCTCAGTCACGAGGTTCATCCTGAGACCAAATCAAGTCATGATTCCTTAGGGACCGGCCACGCTTCCAAAATTAGAAAGACCCCCAAAAGGAAAAACTGTCCTGTTTATCTTCGTGGACACCACTTTATATGCCCAAAGATAGTGTGATTTTTGTGAGTTCAAACAAGATGAGATGAGAGAGGACATTGCTTCTCATTGTCTGTACAACCAAGTCTCAGTGAGAGCTCTTCTGTTATGCTGTAAAAAGGAAGACATGGAGAAAACACGAGTTCAAAAACTATTCTGACATCTCCGAAACATTCTGACCATACCCTACCTTTGACAAAACCTTGATAATACCTGTCCTCTACCTTACCATTCTACCATGCCGCTCTAGCAAGTAACCACATCAAATACTGTCTGCTGGGGAAAATTAAGCCCAGAAGGACCCACAGTTAAGTAGCTGCTGCGGTGAGAACAACCAGAACATGAAGAGCCTTGAAGTAGACTGTTCATTCAGGTGGCTGGAATCTCTTTTCCCCACTGTTTCCCCACTGTTTCCGCACTGAACTTAGCTTAGACCAATCCAAGTCTCAAGCTGTCTCTATAGCAGGAAATACTTCTCAAAGCTCAGGTTCACTGAGCTCATTCCCTATTCCAAGTGATGAAAACAGTCCCTGACAAGCTTTTTGCTCAGATCACCCAAAACTCTCCCAATGAATTCCCAGGTGTGAATCAGAAATTAATTCAGAAGCTTTTCCAGTTACACATCTAGATGTACCCAAATTATTTCCTTCTTTGTAACTCAGCAAAATTAAATCATATGGGGACAGCCAGACCATGGCAACAGGACACCAGTCAAAGAAATGGTAATGATAGCATTTATTTTACTGTACAGAAGTAATTTGGTTTTGATATGACCACTGATCCCTAGACAGTCAGACATCATGTCTTTCCACTTTACTAATTCAGCACTTAAATTCCCAAACTTCTGCTATAAATACTTGAAAACAAACCATTTCTAAACTGTCAAAATGTTTCAGAAATATCAGAACAGTTTTTGAACTCACATTTCCTCCAATTTCTTCATGCTTTTGCTTAAGGTTTACTGCCATAAATTCATACCTGTCAGTAAGAAAACTGTGTGATCAAGGAAATAATATGCAAGTCCTATATGGTTTGCTTGAGTTTTTAATTGACAGACAGTCAGAATGGGCATTTAAGAAATAAGATCTTCACTAAAGTGAATAGGGTAAGGTTCAAGATATTTTTATTCTTCTATGAAGTCTAATCATGCACTGTCAGAAGAAAAAAGACTCTCTGAATGATATTTTTACTGTTGTCACATAATAGTTTTCTAATCCCAAATAGGACAGCTGTACTTGTCAAATGTTTTCACTGATACAAGTATTCAGTTCCAATTCAAATCAAAGGCAGACCTGTGTGCTCTCCCTGTCAGAGTGCTAAGACCAATTAGAGAAAGCTCCAGACACCTACCAAAATAAGAACTCATTCTGGAACAAGTAACAGTTACTGGTGTTTTTAAAATTCTCTTTCGACAACCCAAGTACACTAAAAATAAGAAATCTGAAATAAAGACCCTTATTGTAAAATTGTGAGACATCAGAAAGTAGCTTTTGCTAAAATAACCTGATCCCACTGTGTACACTTACAATGCTGAGTATCTTCTAGCTTCCTGCCTTGAGGCACCAAGTAAAAACCTGCTAAGTCTCTCTCTTTGGAAAAAAAACCTGACTATCTGACTCATTTGCCCCAGAAGAACTTTCCTTGCCACATAGAAGACTCGGCATATGAAGCAGGAAGGCACTAGCATTGAATGCTGTCTGCCTCCTGTTGCAGAAACTAGTAGAGTGAAATGATATATGTACAAAGGCTGTGTTAATTATTATAGGTCCTGGGGATTTTGCTGTTTAGGAATGATCACTCACCCCTCCACTTGATCATCCTTCAAGAGTAAGAGGAAATTATCTGATGCTATCCTTTCTGAAATGTTCACCTATACATGTCAAGGAAAGGTGTGGATCGGTGCTTTTCATTTGCTGGGAATTATTTATGTGAAGAAAACACTACTGACTTCCTAAGCAGTTGACTGAAATCGTTGTCTTCACCACTGAGGATAAAAGATAGCCCAAAAGTTCAGTTATTCCTATAGCTCCTTACAGTTAACAAGACAAAAGAATGCATGCAGAGTAGAAGGCATCTTCACACCTTGCTGTAAAGAAACACTAAAGGGGATCTGTCTGTAGCAGTAGCACAAATAGCCAAGGCGTCTTCCTTCAGCTTGTAGGTTTTATTCAGACTGCATTTTCTCACTGCTGGAAACACTACTGAGGAAGCTCAAATGCTACAAGTATAAAACAAACTGCCATTCCTAGAGGTGGATTTGGAGACAACCTAGCCTGCCCAGAGTCTTCCATGTGCACCATCCTTCCTCCTTCAGATACAGAAGATATCTCTGACAGCTTAAGTGGTGAATGGGCTGGATCTTGACAGCTGAAGATGAGGGGCTCAGACAGAAGGAGAAATCACTGAGAGTGATTAAGTCCTGTGACACTGGCTTTGCACTGGGAATAGGCAAAAGAATAAAATGCAGCTAAACACAGAATCTGTGGCTTTAAAATTCATTCAAAATAGTCGTTCAGTTTTCCAAGAGGTTGATGATCAATCTGACTTGCACATAAGCAGGAGCATAGCCATACTGTTGCAATGCAGTCATTAAAGATTAAAATGCAAACAAGATGTTTCCAGTTGTAATCAGCAAATAAATTCATCAGCATTATAGAAAAAAAAAAAAAAAGAGAAAAAGAAACAAACAAAAAAATCAGCTTTCCTATTCCCATCTTTGTTACATTCATCAAGGTTGTTAAAGTGCATTTTCATATGGTGAAACTACCAGACATCTAATTAACATTCTTATTGAAAGTATGATTCAATCCATCCTGAAAACAGTATTGTCTTAAGTTGATACACCATTAAATACCAACCTACTGGTAAATCAAAAAAGTATAGGAGTGGAAATGAGCATTGAAGATGTTCCTTTGGCTGCACCTCAAACACGACCAGCTATATCTGTCATTTCTTTAAAAGGCCTATGTAATAGATACACCAACTCCAATGCCATAAACCTCTGTGAGTAACCCATTTTAGTTTTTGCTGTCCTTATTATTACAAGGTCTTCATACTTGCCTTCCACATCTGTCATTTATATGCAAATTACTATACCATGTCCTCCTCAGTCCTCAAAAATTTCTTAATAGATTGAAAAAAGCCAATTTACTAAAACCTCCTCACCGTCATCTTTTGTAGCTGTCTGATCATGATGCTTGCCCTCTTCCAGGCTCTCTGGCTAGTCCATTACTTTCTTAAAGCTCAAGTGTGGAAACCGTGCTCTATTTGAAGCATCACCACCACCAAGGAGGATCATGCCTCCTACACATCCCAGATCTGTTTAATGAGAACAATGCAAGGATTGCCTTGGTTGGTAACATGAGGGCATGTAGGCTCATATTCAGATATGATACTCCTCATAGCCTTTCACAGGAAACTGCCACCCAACCAGTTATTTCCACTTTGTATTTAGGCAGCTGATTATTCCGAACCAGGATTTTTCCCTTATGGGGAAAAAGGAATCCATTTCTTTCTGGAGAGAGCATAAGTGCCAAAGTCTGTCAGTTTGACATCAGTTATCCACAAGGAATGGGCACAGAGAACAGAACAAAATCAGGCAGAGTCAAGTATAAGGTTTACATTGGTGTTTGTGAACTTTTCATTAGGATCTACTGCCAATATAATCAAAAATGAGAAGCCGTAAGTACCACAAACATGTATCAGGGATTAGGCAGCCACATAATGGGGTAGGATTTGGCCTAAAAGTCTAAATTAAAATGCAAACTTGTTCATCAAAAATAAGAAACCTAGTCTTTCCACATTTCAAGAGTTAAACAGAGACTATTTATGGATCATTTATAAAAGCCATATTTGCTTTGGTTAATTCACTCTTATTGGGGATCACATGCACAACTTGAAGTCAAGACTTGCACAACAGGTAATAGCAAAATTGTTCCTTTATATGAACTTCAGATGCTAATGATATGCCATACAAAAGTTAAAATATACCTATTAACAAGAAAGCTTTACTGAAAGATGTTTCATAAACATGGTTGTCTAATAACATTTTCAAATGTATCCATACCACAAATTAAAAAGGGGAAGAAAATTGTGTGTTACTTTAAAAGATCAAGCAATATCAGCATCAGTTTAATTAGACACACACTATGATAATTTCTCACAAGAAGTGCAAGAGCTAAGAGTTCTGAGCCACAAACCCATTTATTCTGTATTTCATTCTCTAAGAATGGACCTAGGATGATCTGGCTAAACCTCTACTGGTCAGTCATGGGATAGCTTGCTCACAAAAACAGTTTCTTCTTCACCATCACAGTGAGTAGTATGGCTCCCACTGGGTGAAAGGACTTTCACAGACATTGTAACAAGTTGCCTTTGTTTTTCTTTATGTCACTGGGAATAAATTCATTAAACAGTGTCTATGGCTTTTCTGAAACCTACTGAGCTTTTGGCTTCTCCTGATGCCTCAAGTTTGGAGTCACCAAGATGTGGGCATCATCCTGAGCGTAATTTTTTCGAGGCAATTGCCACAGATTTGTGTGGAAATAACTGCATGAAGAAGTGATCAGTTAGATCACTAATAGACTGGTTGCACCTGAAAAAACCCAATTTGTTTTCATAACCATGGTAACCACATATTCATGGAATCACTTTTATTTTTTTAACAAGGCTTGTACGTGTATTTTGGTGGGGGGAAGCCCTCCATACCTAGCAATACATCTAACCAGACTGGAAAACAGGAGGTTATTTGAAAACTGCAGCACTATTCATAACGAGTTAGACATTGCCATTCAAAGGCAGTGAAGATGAATCTTTATAAATCCCACCCAAAAACTTATTTTTATCAAACATTTCTGTATGCAAGCAAATTTAGTAAAAGGCGCCAAAGCAGAAGTGCATAAAACCAATGTTCCCTGTTTAAAGGGGTGGTTCTGCAGCTGTGGAAACTTTCCTTACACTCCATGCCAATTTGTCTCATCTCCAAGCTCATTGGTAAGCTCAACCATGTTGCTGATCTAACCAAACTAATGCATGGCCAAGTGACAATTTGCATGTACAGCTAAGGGATGAGTACACAACCTGCATGGAGTTTCACATTCATTCATGCACAAACCTAATTTAGAAAAAAAAATATTTTTTGCAGTCAGTGGCCACCAAGCTTTTAAGTGGCAATTCATTGAGTTCCTATTTAGTTTTATGGGCCTGCCTACATTTCCTTTTCATTTGGTTATGCTACTGTTCTGAGCACCATGGAAAATACATAATAGCTTTCTCAGCAAGTCCTGTGCTCTGCAGAGATTGCTCAGTATTACCTGTTGTTGACTGGTTTCAAAATGCAGTCTCCTGTAACCCAAACTAAGATGTGACTATTATACTCATCATGCTAAAATACGCAGAAATAGAACATTTGCAATTAGTTCAGGAATCTTTATAAGTTTGATTGGTTAAGACCTCCAAGTTTTAAATAAATTGTTTAAAAAAATTTATCTGTGTAAAAGCCTTGGGCTGTCCCAAGGCATCTGCTTGTTATATTCACTTCATTTGGTTAATACGCATACAGCCGTCTAGAGACTTCTGGAGCATAATGACAGAATGTTTAGTAGAAAAAACACTTTACGTCTATGCAATTTCAAAGAACCCTTTTAACCTATTAATTGTAAGGCATTTCACAAGTACATGCTAAACTTCACAACTCTTCTAACAAGAAGAAGCTCAAAGGAAGAAGAAAATCAATTCATGCAAGCAACACCGATGGACAATTCTTTGTGATGACGGTCGGTGTCTGAAATGATTGATGGCAATTACTGATGCCGTTAGCTCAGTGCTCTCATAATGAGGAAATTCAGAGAAGTTGCTCCTGGAAAGGAAATGACTGAGCTCTTGTCAAAAGCGTGCATCCAAGCTTTGCACACATGAAAGAACTGCAAGAGGGACAGCTGCCACTAAACCGGGAAAGAAATACATACAAGAAGAGATTTCAGCAAGCTTTCTCCCCCTGTTTGCCCAAAATTTGTTGCTATACTCCATAGTCACTGGTAGTAGCCAGCCCTATGCCATGTTACTGAAGAGGTCTTCATAGAAGGCCTGTTTCCATATTAGAAAATAAAATATTCATCATGCTTTCACTTCATTGGTTATTTAAACATTCATTTGAACTTCAAGTTAAAACCTCTTTTTGAAGTAATTATAATCAGAGCTTCTTTACAAAAACCTATTCTAGAAAATGAATGTCCAACATGTATGTACAACAGATGGAATTAAACCTTTTCACTTGGTAGTCAGGTGCACCTTCTTTGGCAATTCCAAATAATTGCTTTTAGAATGCTTTAGAATTCTAAAAATCTCATGTAAGTAAGTTCTCGGTTGTTCATTTAGTTAAAAAAGACAAATTTCTTGACATTTTTCCTTTAAAGAGTTTTATAAAGTAGATATTCTTAAAAGAAAAAAAAAAAAGTAATATAATTCAATAAATCGCTTCTTATTTATAAATAGAACTGTATGTATGGTCACCCTTTAAAATTTTGCCAGTTGCCTCAGATAATTAACTTAATCACAGTATTTATAAATTGTAAATAGTCCCTGTAGTAAGTTTGGAGCTATTTAAGAAACACTGTAACTAGGCAGAGATCCAAAGCATACTGAATTGTGTGGGATCCTTTCATCTGGATTTTGGAGAGTTTGCATTTGGCTCTTATTGAATTAGCTCTTTTCCCAAGACAAAGTTTGTAAGTTTCAAACATAGTTCCAAAATCTTCTTTCCCTGTCCTCAATGCCTGTATTTAAAAACCTGACCTCTACTGAAAATCTTTGAGTGCACCATATAAAAATCTCTGGGTATTTCAGTGCATTAATGAGCCAAGCTCCCTGAAGGCCTGTGAATGGACAGGACAAGACACCTGGTAACACCAGGTACTGCTCCAGGTGTGCATGCAAATAGTCCAGTAGCTTTACCACTACAGAAGGTGTTCCCAACAAAAGTTACAGCAAGGTTCTGGTGTGATAGCATGTTCTGATAGACAATCCCTGTGGGAGCCCAGCTCTGCAGCTTTGTGTCACAGTGAGCCAATTCATTACTTAATACACAGAAGGAAAGTGAAAGGCAGAACAGACAAACTGTGTATTTACTATTTCTCATTTTCAGGGCTGGAGAAGAGGAAGACACAGCCAGTAGCACTTGACAACAAAGGGTAATATTCTGGCCCTGGATATTCTGGGCAAAACCTACTCTGCTCACAGCTCACTGCAAAGTGAACTGTTGCAGTTCCCACAAAGTATATTTAATTTGGTCGTGAAGCCTGCTGACCTTGCTACCAGTGAGAAAAACAACAGTGCTGTCAGTCATGCTTCAGGCAAGTAAAACAACTAACACATTCCCAGTTCCTCAATATGTCCCAGTACGGGCACACACACACATACCCGCACATACTTCAACATAGCCTGAACCAATACCATTAAAAGTTCACAAGTCGGTGTGTAGTAAATACGGGTATATAAATATATTTATACACATGCATGCATGTGCCCATAAAAATTTTTGGATAGTTAACTGTGCTGCTGTAAATATGGAAATACATATTCACTCCCCCTTTTCACCATTTACACACACACAAAAAAATGCTTTTAAAGAACAAAAATCTGAAAAAGTAAATACTGTTTATTTTTATTATCATGTCCCTCCTGACAATCACACTGCCTCAGCTTTTGCCTGTTCTTTTAAGTATCTGGACTCGGATTTTAAAAAAAGATTATAAATATTGGACTTATTTAGCCAGAAAAATAAAATAGAAAAGGGTCCTCAAAACATAAAAATCAAACAGTGAAATAGATATGATATTTAAGTTTAACCCTCTATTTAACCTTCTGCAGACCATTAATCAAATTACTGTGAGAACCATCGGAGAGAGGGAAATCAATAATGAGTTTGTAGGGCTATTGCTGGCTAAGCTGCAGCTGCAGGGGACACATCAGAAATCAACATGGAGAAAACCCTCACAGATGTCCCTTCTCACCAAAAAGTGAAGTCATGGCTCTAGAAACACAAAACTCCCAGAGAAGTCACGGAGAGAACAACTTTGGCTTCATCTGGGGGCACCACCCAGAAATGGCCTACATGGACTATATTTTAAGCCAAGTCGACATCTACACTCCTTTATAGAGGCACCCTCTAAACAAGGTCAGAGGACAATCTCTCCTGGCCACAGGAAACACAAGCAACACCTGAGATTTCAGTAATTCAGACGAGGAGGAGGGCAGTCAAATTCTGATCTTTGCTAGATTTCTGTGCCAAATCCAACTTTATTTTGTGAGGCTGGATATGGTCTTCAGATTCTCCACAAATCACCAAATACTCAAATTTGAGGCTTCATATATTATCTGGTCCTCTTATTTGATCTCAGCCAACATCATTTTTCTCTTTCTCCTAATTCCAGGAAAGAGATTATCATATTCCCTGAGACCCTCAAGTATCCCCAAGTCAGAGGAAACACAGATTTCACTACAACAGTCCTGAAATCTAGGACTTTTGAAATTTTATATGAATTCAAAGTTTGTTCCACACAGAAATCCCAAATAGCTGGAAATTGGAAATTGCTTCTGTTGAGGAAATGTGGGGAAACACTCATGCTGACATGTTTGCATACTTCATCCTCAGGCATACCAGTTTCACACCATTTTAATTCATGGTCACCTAGGGAGGGGGAACAAATTGGGATTTACTGCTGGATGTGTGCTGTCCTTAATTTGTTGGCATTGGTGGTGGTGGCCAGACACACAGTTTAGTTAAAGTTATCAGGTCTCTGCACTTCCTTACCCCAAGAAAATCTCAGGTAAGGAAAACTATTGATTTTTTTTGTGTTGCCACTCAATCAGAACCAGACTCCAAGACACAGGTAGGAGCAGTTGCCCATGCCCAGCTTCTTCCTAACAATCTGCTCTTTCAAGAGGCCTCCTAAGCTTTATGGATCTCATATTCCAGATGAGAGCATTTAAATCCTACAAATTACTGCTTACTGATGAAAAAGGGTGCAGACTGGGAAAAAAAAAAAAATCTATTGTTCTAAAACCCTCACCTTGAGAAACTGACATTTCTTAACTGACATCCTATTTTGCAGTGTGGTGGCATAACAAATGCTGACAAAACATCTGAGAAAGAGGGCAGCACAATAAGGCAAGCACAAAGCTGGATTTAGGGAAGGCAATACACTTCATGACAGATTAGGTACCTGATGGCAAACCTCATGTTATGTAGCTGGTCAAGCTGTTTTAGATGGCTTACACAACTGATATAAAGCTATTTATTTATATTTGTATCAATGGATAATTCATGGTAGGTCTCTTGAATAATTTATTTTAAGAGCTCTTTAATATTCTCAGCATTTTATTTGCCTTCTATAATGGTGTTTAAACATATTAATCATTCAGAATAAGATGAGGGTAAAATCTAAAAATTTCTTATCTTCCACAACTTCAAAGTAACACTCTGCTGAATGGCATCTGAATGCCCAAAAAAAAGCTTTCCTCTTAAAGCATTCCCTTCCAGTATGACTTGTATGTCGTTTGTACTCAGCACACAAGACTGGAAACATTTTGGACTCCTTTCAACTCTGCTGAGGCCAATCCAGATGTTGAACGCAATATTTTTATTTTTTACTTTCTATTCACTCAACACTATGCATTGCCAAAATCTGCCTCTCTCCTTGTGCAATCTTTTTCATTAGTACAGAGAAATATGTAAAATGCTTTCAGCTGAAACATGCAGGAAGAAATGATAGCCAGTTTATGTGAGAATAACTGATGAAACTATTTATTAAATATTGCCAGCAAGGCACCAAGAGTAATTACACCCAGTTGTCTTCCATTCCTCTTTGCAAAGATGACATTTTCTCATTCTTGTTTTCATTTCTCATGTTTTTGTCATAGTCACTAGCAGTAAAAGAGACCAAGCTCCTATTCTTTCCTAATTAAAAAAAAAAAAAAAAAGTACATTTGCATATGAGTGAGGATTTAGTAATCTGGAGTGAAGTCTAATTGATGACTTCTAGAGTGAATAAAATATCCATTAAGGAGCTTCCAATTCAAATAGACATTCTGCCTCAAATCAATTCATTTCTTTCCCTAGATACCATTCTAAACATGAGGGAGAAATAAAGGAACAGAGGAGTAGAAGAGGGAAACAAGTATTTTGACTATTACAATGTATTTACATATAAGGAGTTGCAAGAAATAGCACCACTTGAAACTAAAGGACTTGAACTCTGCCACTCCAGTGCACAGACAGAAGCCTGAAAAATAAAGGAGAAGAAAACTTTATTTTCTGAGAAAAAATATTTCAAGAAAGTAAGAAAAGCACACACTATAGTGGGGAATGTTTTTAAAGCCTTCTTTCAAATCTTCTTTGCAAATAACATTTTGTTTGGTTTGGTTAAAAGCAGTGTAGCTTACGTCTTTGGCATTCAAATTTACATTCTAATAAAAGTGTGCTTATAAACTTGAATAACCACAATGCACAATCCCAAACACTGCACCCCTGAATCTAAAAGCTGCTACTGCCAACATATGTATTTTGCCCAGATCTCTCCATCTGCAATCAATTACTTTCCTTACTAGAACCAAAATTCCCAGTCTTTACAGCTTACTAGCAATTTTTAAACTGCAGTGCTGCTCTCCAAAAATTCCAAATTTTTTTATCATCTTTCCAATCCATATCAAATGCATTCACTCGAATTATGGCTTTTCCATCAATTGCAAACTTTGCAAGACCGTGCTGGATTCTGAGAATGAAGATGAACTTCCTTCATTTCACTGAACATCCTCAACGAAGGGAGCTGCAGACCAAGGTAACTCCTCATTTATACCTGTGCAGCCCTGTTGGATTCAAATTATTTTTTTCTGATACCCACATATCACTCAAATTCCAGTTCCTTATTATTGGTGAAGTTGGTTGGAATATATTAGACTGTTGACAATGCACACTGCACATGAAGAAATAGATTAATTACCCCTTTCTTCCTCACACCACACTAAAGGACAAGGCTTGTTGAAGAAAAAAAGCTGCCACTTTCCAGACCAATTTTCACACTCTGCATGCAATTTAAAGAGCTACCTGATGTGACTTATGATTTTGTTGGCCCTAGTGAAAGCAAAAAATAGTGCTGTTTTCCCTACTGCATCCTACTGCATCCTACTTCATCTGGAAAGCCCTAAGGGGTCCTGGAAAAAGTTTCCTTTACTTAGCCAAATTAGACAGAGAATAGAGATTGAGCTGGTCATTGCTAACTCTAATTCTTCCAGATTCAGACCAAGTGCTTCAGAGTGATAGAAGGTTTCTTCAGTGTCAAAGCATAATACAGTGCCTTTCAAAATCCATTCAAAGAACAGAGAGAGAAAGAGAAGAAAATTCTGATAACCTTCAAGTAACACCCTTCGCATCAATGAGAATTTTTTTCAGGCTTCGACTTCATCATGAGAACTTACAAATGCCTTTCTATGGAAGTTCCAGCTGAAGAAACTGAACATCTGAAAGTTTTATTTTCTGGTAGACATGGCAGAAAGCCTGCTGGTACCCAGAACTGATTTAATCAATTTTCAGACAACAAAGTAAAACAGACCCAAAAAATCACCCTGAAGAGATACCAGAACTTGTAACCAAAATAACACATCAGACAAGAATCAGTGGGAAGTGACATGAGCTATACTTGCCTAAGACTTCCTTCAGAGTATGACAAATCCCTGAATGCTGGGCATATAAGGAAAGTCAATGAATCAAGTCACTTCCAGAAGAAAATAAGGAATTGAGCCCAATACATAGGAAGGCACTGGCATTTTTACAACATTTACTACTAATCCTGTAGTATGTCTGATTCTAAGTGACAGCATGTGGCATTATCATAAATGTCAGTTGCATTATTGTTGCCACTTTCACCCCCTAATCTTAGGGAAAGCAGAGCTGTTAAGATGTTGGAAAGGCGATAGAATATTTTATCCTGTTCTTCGGGACATATGATCACTTGTAGCACTCTGCTATCATGAAGGCGAAAAGAAGTGCTAAAGCTTCTGTGCTGCTCCCATACAATTTAGCAAATTACCAGGTCAACAGGTGTAAGTGGCAGCATGGAGGAAGAGGAGTGGTTGGCTAAACTGTCTGCAATGCACCTGCTTCACTGGAGGTAGGGTGTGTGCACACATGGTAAATGGGGGAGCTGGAGGGGCCTACAAGAGATTACACAACGCTGTAATGGGATATCAAGGAATTGTCTTCATGTGCTGAGTGAGTTGTATGAGTTTTTCATACAACTCCTTATAAAACCTGACTACAATGCCATCTTGGACTGTACTACATACATATATAGGTAGATAGACAGATACAGATAGATAGATATATATAGATATATAGATAGATAGATAGATGATAGATAGATAGATAGATAGATAGATAGATAGATAGATAGATAGATAGATAGATATATGCACCCCTCTGGTTTAGAAAAGAAAAATTGAAGAATCTTCAAGACCCTGAAATCATAACTGAGTTTCTTTCAGTCATCCTTTTTATCTCTGAAAAATAGAAAAATAATGATATCTCTGTAAAAACTACAGAGAAAGAGGGGAAATAATTGTGGCTAGTAGAACAGTGTGACAAACATGTGACAATGGACCAAGATGCCTGACAGTGCTGATGAAACCTTTCAGCCAGAGCAGCTATACTGAGCGAAGAACACACCAAACTGGTGACACATCCACCATTATACCCAATGCCATTGTTTATTGCAGCATTGCAGCTCCTAATTGTTTTCTGGGACCAGCATTAAGGATAACATAGCCATCACCTCTTCACAGATTAAATGGGATTTTTTTTTTTGGGGGGGGGGGGGAGTGATAGACTAGTAATCTTTTATTTCTTTTACTCAGAAGGGCCTCTTCTCATTCTCATGTGCTTACATTCCAGGTAAAAGAGCCTTAACATTAAAAGCATAATGCCAGTAGCACACGGTCTTAAGAGAGAACAGCATTAGTCAGCTTCAGGAATTTCAGTCTTCAGTGGATCTTAAAATTATTTCAAGCAAATACAGGAGTTGTAAAGCTAGTAAGAATATGCTCTTGACTGAGACTCTTTGGGATATCACAGGCATTGGTTGTAAATTAACATTTTTGACATTCACCAAACATCCTGTTAAGGCTTCTTAAGATTAGGCAGTTCATGTTACAATCAATTTGTTTTAAAAAAATAAAATCTTTCTTTGAACACCAACCTTTGCCCTGAGGCACATCTGCTGAGGAAGAGACAAAAACAGGTTACATCATCTTGTTAGTTTAAGATGAGGCCCTCAAAATATATATTGAAAACAGAATCTTAAGAAATCACATCTTTTATTTTTATCATTCCAGGAATACTGAGTTGGCAAGCTTGTCCTTGAATTTACAGTGCCAAAATTAATACAATTATGCACAAAAGTCTTGTATTACACGAAATACAGTTTATATTTTCAAAATATTAATACTTGGCAGAAGGTCTTCCACCCTGGAAGAATTTCAGCTTGCCTAACAAACCACTAAACTTACTGAATAACCACAAACAAAATAGGAATGGTCCCTATCTGAAGTATTTATTAAGCGAACATGAGAAAAAAAAAAAAGGAAGGTTTCTGTCTCACTTTCACCCAAGAAGAAACAGAATTGGAAAGGCAGAACCAGCTCTCAGGGGCACTTCAGTAAAGGGTCCACTATTGGCACACTGTTGAATGCTTGGGTTCAGATAAATGTCTCAGCACCTTGCAGAAGTGGTGTCCTGATTGCCACATCCATTCTCTCTCTTCTGTCCTCCCAACTCAACACAGCTATGGCAGAGCTCTCCCCACACAAAAGGAGTAGGGGAGGCTACAGAACACCTTTGACCAACACAGTCACAACCTTCCAGCAGCTCCTACAGCAGAACTGCTGGTGATCAAGGGCTGATGTAAACCCACCTTTGCTGAAAGTGAGACCTTCAAGTGAGACTTGCGAGCCACTGCAAGGGACACAAAGGTGCATCTCCCCAGCCTTTTACCCTTCTGAATCCTCTTCCTTGCTCCTCCAGCTGGAAGTGCATGGATGGGCTGCTTCATCTGTCACCTGAGCTTGGGAAGTGTGAGCCTAAGGAAATCAGTGAGCAAGATGAAAGGGAGAGCATGGTCACTCATCTTGAAAGAACTCATTTCCCTTCCCAAATGCATCTTCCTCAGTTCATCCATCTTCCTGCCACCTCCCATTTTGAAGTGAGGTGCCTTTCCTTCCTTTTTCTTTCTCCCTATCACAGTCAAATTGTCTGACTCTTTCATTCATCCTCTTCAAGCATAACATAGTGCTATGGACAGGCAATATTTCTTCAAGGGTGTAAAACACACTTCATTGTGCTGCAGGGATAAAAACACCCCTGCGAATGCTCCTCCAGAGAGGAGGGACACTTGCTTCTTGTATAGATTTTAGCTTTGGAGGAAGCTTACAGAAGATAGAAAAATAACTGCAGGTGAGAATTCCAGTATTAAAGACTTCTTTAGACCTGACTGGCTGATGCAAATTTTTGTTTGGCATTCTCATGACCCTGGTATTGTCTTGAAAAGAGAAACAGCCTATTATTCTTTATTCACCACTTCTTAGGATTTAATACAGAAAATAGCCCAGGAAGTGTATCTCTGCATCCTCAGGCACCCACAGACGACCCACTTGCTGCAATTTTCAAAAATTCAGAATTTTAATGCCATTTTTATTTCCATGAAATCTTCACCATTTTCATCTGTCCAAATATCATTGTTTTAATAAAATACTGGCAGTGCAATGTTCCACAAGAGCCTTTTAAAACAACTGAATTATAAAGTGTTACCCGAAGGGCATTTTGTCTCATTCAAATGGAATAATAACAAAATTAATCCCAGGAGAAAAAACACATGTCAGACAAGAGCTTTTACAGTGAATTTAATTTTTATATGTCCAGTTGACACCCAGTCTTTAGTGAATTGACTGAAAGCTGGTTCCTCAGAATAGATTCAGTTTTCTTATGACTATGATTGAGAACTTTCTGTGTCGTGTTAAATCATTGCCAAGTAATGATAGTTAAACCTGTAGTCATGATCATTACACGTGCCATGGAGCTTAAGATCTGAAAAATTCACTCATAAAAGCTCCAGAACTAGATGGAGTAAGTTAATCAGACAAATCCAAAAGACTGGAAAAGAAGACAGCCAAAATCATTTGGCTTTTTACCATAGTGTTGGTCAAGTTGGCTCCTTCATGTTTACCCAGAGAAGCAGGAAGTGGTTTGGGTTCACAGCCCAGATCTCTTGGCTGTCTGGTTGGTGTCAATCTAGAGCTCCATTGAACAGTGCAGCTTTGCACTCGGGGTAAAGGGCTTTTTAAAATTTCTGTGTTACCATATAAACCCACGGTTCTGATGGAAAATTAAATCTCTCTCTGACTGTGTTGCTGGGATAGCAATCCAAAGGGCATGAAGATCTTATGAAGACACTCTTGTTTTTTCCAAGAATATTCAGACTGAGGTTTTCCATGAGAGATAGGTAGGTGCTTGAAAGTACTTATTTGCAAACCGTGGCAGAACCCCCAAAATACCTTCCTTCAACTTAAGGGTCATAAACTCTGTGAAATCCTGGTCCTCAGTCACACAAGTCAAACAGTGAAGCATCAAGTAGCTTGTCCAGATTACTTAGCTACTTCTTCTGGAATAAGCACTTTATGATAACGTCATTCTGCAAGATTGCCAGAAGGTTGCTTTCTCTTATTCTCAGGATGTTTTGTCCAGGATTTCACTCAAACCAGCTGCTCCTTCTATCTCATTTATTTTTAGTTTGCACTATATCACATGTATTAAAACAGAGACTAGAAGCCTGAAAACTTAGGGGAAAAGGCTGCTAAATAAGCTGGTATTAAAATATGGAATTGCATCCAAACAAAAGTGCTCCAAATTAATCAAAGGATAGTTTAAGTAAAGTTGAGCATGGTATTCAGCATTACCTAACTTCTGGTCCTACTTGATACTGATGGAAGCTTGTTATGCCATGCCTGTGTAATGATCCATGAGAAGTGAATATATTGCCTAAGTCCATTTCTTACGATGTATTTGTAGGTGTTGCACAGCATGGCTAAGACAATAGCCACGACTTAATACCCTGGTTAGCAGCACATCTACACAGTCAGCTGACTGAACTATTGTTCAGAAATACTCTAACTAGCCTTAATTAAGAAGCAAAATAAAACAGGCTTTGTGGAAGTCAATTCAGTAGTGGCTAGGTGCTTTCCAGCATTAAGTGAGGTTATATTAAGCTGCAACCTGCAATACAGATATAGTAATAAAAATGCTGGCAAAATGAAGCCACAAAAACTGAACCACCTGCATATCCTGAGAGTCAATCCTCTCCAAGTAGGGCTCAGACAATGGTAGGAAAGTAAGTATAAAACTTCCTGGAGCTTTCCCTCTGGCAGTTTTCCAGGGACATTTCACCCACACACAGAGCCCCTGTGCAAGGGTTTCACCTAAATCTAGACCCTTTTGCCATAAACAAGAATCCTTGTCCTTGTCAGTGTCCTTCACTCTCAGTCAGGTACTTTTTTCTTACAGCAAGACTCTTGTAAGTCAGTAATCTCTCAGTCTGATTCTTCCAAAATATCATATAGAGGTGCTTATAAGAATTCTGCTTGTGCTGCTTCACTTCTAGACAGACATGCCATCTAAATGAGATTAATATACCAGGCATCTCATGCTAAGCCAGGTACTAGAGCTCCAGATACTCCTTTGGCTCCCTGCATGATGGAGCAGCTTGGCACTACTTGGAGTTTCGGCAAGTGGTACAATTTTCAACTCATTTCATCCAGGGTTTGCACAGTGATGGACAGTCAGGAAGCCTGGGAAGCAGGAAGGGAGCTTGTTTGCTCAGCCTGAATCTCTAGGGTGCGCTCACTGCTGTTCTAATGTAAATGTTTATGAGGGATGCAATAAAATATTAAACTAAATGAATAATTGATATTTACTTTATAGTAATTCAGAACCTTGCTTGTTTGAATAAAATCCATTATTTACAATATTCTACTTAACTAGGAGTGATTTCTCTTTGTTCATGCCACTTACTAATTACTTGTTCCATCTGACACATTTTCCAGAGCCATATTGAGATGGTTATTGGATGTCAATGTTTAAGGGCTTAGTATCCATTTTCCAGATACTCTCGAACATGAAAAGAAGAGCTTCACAAACATATTTCTTGCACAGTGGATGATCTTTATCTCCAATAGATCTTTGGCATACACAATCATTATCAAGATCTAGGTACATTAATTTAAGCTGAATGATGGGAAAAGATCCCCAAAGTGCTTTATCTAGCAAACAGCTTGAATTCAATACACTAGATTTGTGCTTTCAGTATGCATTATGCACAAATATTGAAATGACAATTTCATTTAAAAAGTTTCCGAATCTTAAAAACTGCATACCTGAAGTGTGTCCTCCAGGAAAAAAAAAACAATTGTTAAAAGGCTTCAGTCATCCAATTAAAGAACAGAAACTGAACCTCATGATTAATGCAAGCCCTGAAAAGTGAGTAGTTAAAATTGACAGTCTACAAGCAACACACAGACTGAAAAGTATCCATCCAAAATAGCCAGAGCAAATTTACAAATTCCAAATACAGGTAATGCAAACAATTCACATTTGTTCCAGTTAATTATGTAATCAGTTCAATTAGTAGAGTCCAATCTCACACATCAATTCATGTTACATATCAACAGCCCTCTAACATGCCACTAAGCCCAGTGCACATTCATGTTTTGTGCATGCTGAGGTAATTATGGAATGTGCAGTGAAGGAATATCCTTTCCTGCTAAAACCAGAGGTGCTCCACGCAGCAATTTTCACGACCTTTCTGTTATCACTCCAATGTGAGAAACACCTGGAAAAGAGGCAGAACACAGTGTGTGGGTTGCTGCCAGAAGTTCCTCCATCAAATTACACTGTAAATCTGCAGGACTAAAGAATGTTATAATACTGCTATAATAAACATGACATAACTCAGACAAAAAGCTTTTCACAAATTAAGTGCCAAGTGTCTCCTCCTTGAGACATAATCAATGCAATTGTGGAGTGGTTGAAAGGCAGGCTGCATGCATTTAGCCTCTTGAAGAATGGCTTTGAAGAAGAGTTCCCAATAATCATGTGGGTATCCTGCTTGCTAATTCTTATTGATAGATTAAAAACTGAGTATTTATGCTGACAAAATATCAGTCACCCTTTCTGACTGATGCTTTACAGGCAAGCAAGCAGAGATTTCTATGATTTTGTAGTGTTATGCCAGTAAAATCAGTCTAGAAATACAAAGAGCCAAGTTGCAATTTCTAAAGTTACTTCACCTCTGAGTGAACTCTGAAATTTCGCAGGGAGTTACTGGAGAGTTGGCATGCACAAGAAATAGTGGACTGAACTTCTGGGGGAAAAAAAAATCACTAATTATTTCAGAGATCACCTAGAGGAGGGATCTGAGACTAGAATCCAGCTCCCATTTAAGCTGAACTGAATGCAAAAATCATTACAAACATATCACCATTGAAGAAATTTTTGATTCTACTATTGACTTTTCAATGTTCAAACTGCTATTTTTGCAGGTTAGTCTAGGCTACACCTGCATGTATGTGTTTTTTTCCCCTGTGTTTTATTTTTTTATATATGAGATTTTAATAGATATGCTAAATGCACTTATGTTTAATTTTTGTCTACAATTTTGCAAAAGAAAATTTCTATTACTACGAGCTACACCTTTTGTAGGTGCAGAGGACCCAACACACAATGCTCCTACTTAATTGTAATTATATTATCCTTAAGACAGACATGGAAAAACTTTATCACATTCAGAAAAATAATGCTGGAACTAAAAAGAAACACATTAATTCCAATCCTGTTCTGTTTTCCCTGCATATAGAGGAGCTTTAGGGTAAGACTGATAAGACTTTAGACATGTATGACCGGTCTAAGTTGCCATATATACAATCCATTGGAAAAAACATAAAAGGAACTTTAAAACCATGAATCACCTCCCAGAGTATGCATCCACACAAGCCAAGTGAATTGCCTTCTGGGAATATCTGTTGTTCTCCACAAACTTCAAGAGAGTCAGGGTGTCTGCATTGCAAAAGTCTGTAATGAATACTACTGACTGGATTTCATTTTTAATTTAAAGAAAACAAAACTATCCAAGAAAAATGTGTATCCACATATTTTGCGCTTCTGTCTAGCAGTTTAACCTAAACAGAAAATCATGATGGACAATCTAAGGCATGGTGAGAAATATTGCAAAAAACAGATAGAAAGAATCACAGTGTCATGAATATTTTAATATGTGCAATAATGTGGCTTCTTCAGGACAACTCAGCTTCTGAACCAGGCAGTATCACATATTTTGTTCATACCTGCATTTGAACTTCGGCAAAGTACAAAGAAACCACTTCAGATTGAGCACAACCCTACCAAAGCCTTTCACACAGGAAGGACTCCTTTCCCTGAGCAGAGGCAGGAACAGTGTGTGATGTACTGACTGTAACCCCCATTCCCTCTCTCCCTGTGCTGCTGAAGAGTGGAGGTAGAGCTGAGAAGAAGGGAGGGGTGCAGAGGAAGGTGTTTTTAAGATTTATTTTACTTCTTGTTATCGTGTTCTGATTTTGTTAGTAATAAATTTAGTTAATATCCCAATGTTGAGTCTTTTTTACCTGTGATGGTATTCAGTGAGTGATCTCTCTTGGACTTTATTTCAACTTATGAACCCCTTATTATATTTTCTCTCCCATGACCACTTGTGGAGGGGAGTGATAGAGAACCTTTGGTGGGTGCCTGGCACCCAGTCAGGGTCAAGCCCCCACAAGTGGCCTAATAACTGGTGAAACTGGACTAATTACTTGAAGTAAAGTAATTTACTCCAGCTATCAGGGTTCCCATATCAACACAGGCCCAGAAATGAGGAAAGAGGTAATTCATCATTCTTTTTCAAGGAGTATGTATGTCCTTCCAGGCAGCAGTATAAAGGGAGGCCATGAGGCTGAGAACACATATGAACATTGCTTTCTAGAAACATTAAAGAGCTTTCCACCTGCCAAACATAAAAGACGCCAGCTACACTATAAAATGTACTTTTCAAGTCAAAGTGCCTGAAGCTTCTCTGTGTCTGTTTTCAGACCCATTAGATCAAGGTCCAATTGATTTTGGTTGCCTCTTTAAATCCTTGACTTCTTAAATGTCCAAGTATTGTCTTTTTACTGCTGCATTTTGTAGTGCAGTATCCTTCAGGGAGGCTTGACATGGATTGCTCCAGCCTGCAGTTAAAAGGGGCAGCAGTACCATGGACTGTGTGACCCTGCTATCTTCAAAAACCACCTTTCCTCAAACTGTAAACAAGAGCTTGCTAAGGATTTATTAGTGCATGTGGAGAGTAAACAAAAGCCTACAAGGATTGTGTCAGATTACACTACCTGTGAGTGGTGGTTTGCAAGTGTCTCTGAAGGAACCTACTGCATTTGTGAATAATTGCAAGCCTGGCAACATCACACAATGATGAGAGCTTAAGAGGATACTGCGTAATAGCTTGACAAATCATTCTCCATCCTCCACAGACATAACATACTTAGTGATATCTGAATTTTCACATTGCATCACTTTAAAATGGCTAGTTGTAAACATGACTAAAACTAAAGGGATTAACATTCCTTAAATATTTCACCCAAATCAACTACTCCAAAGGAGGCATTTAGCCCAAGCATTTCTCATGTCTTCAACTTTCCCCTGTGACATAGCACTCAGAAAAAATGAAAGGTACTTTTCAAAATTTGTCAATGAATTTAGTGCTTGTGAAAATGAAGGATTTATAACCCTAACTAGAGCCAAACACAGTACATTGGAGAAATTTACGTTCACAGAAGTCAGGACAAGTTCTTCAGCTCTAACTTGAAACACTCTAAATTCCTGGTCCTTCCTCAAATTAACATTATTGGTTTAAAAATCATGAAAAGAGTGCGCACAGCGCAGTCATGCCTTGCTTATACTTGGTGAATGTTCAGTGAAGAAGGAACTATCTTTCTTTTTAAACACACATTCTGAATTAAGGTGTGCCCCATAGATCACTTTTCTCACAAACATGTATATTTGTTTATTTGCTTTCTCAAGGAAGAGGTTCCAAAAATGAAATTCATCTTAGGGAACATGTAAAGGGCTTGCCCTAAAAATACCAAACAATCCCCTCTCATGCTTCCCCAGAACTGGAGCTGACCTGAACAGAAAAATTTCAGACTATTTTCTGGGAAATGCCTTAAACTGTGCCCCATAGTGTGATATTGACATAACCTATGTCTGCTCTGTGGACTCCAGGAGCATTTCCCAGTTTTGGTAACCAGTCATTCCCCTCCCCACACAGACTCACATATCCTGGTTCCCATGTAGAAATACCGCCCCAGAAAAGAACATGCCAAAGTGAATGGCATTGACTTCCACTGGGAAATGAAGATGGATACTGGTGGACAGGAAAATGAGGACTAGAGAATGAAATGCTATTTATTTATGGATCAAATATGAAAAGACCAGCATAAAAAAATTTCCATGTATTCATACTACGTTTTCTTGAGTTCCAGATACCCATAAATCTAAAGAAAAAGTTAAAAATTTGGTCCATTTCTACTGCTGACAGGGAATCCGTTTAGAATCCATTTAGAAACCCTTCTTAATTCTAAAAAGAATCTATATGCAATAAAGGAACATAATCAGACAGAAAAAAAGGTGCAAAAAAGAAATTCTTAGAGTAACTTTTTTTCCCACATTTCCTCTACTTTTGGATAATGAGCATGCTATCCAAACAGCTGACTATACAAAACTGCCAATGCTGTGATCCAGACATAATAGTAATGAGCAGCTAATCAGAAACCGCCCTAAAATAAATCATGCGGAGTATTCTTTATCCTTAAAAGCCTGTCTTGGCACCAGTTTGATTCTGTGAAATGTCCATCTTCATACTTTACTAGGAACTTTTCTCTTGCAGGGTATGAACATGCCTGAAATAAAGAAAACATAAGAAGAGCTGATAATCTTTACTTTTCAGGGAACTGCTGCAACCTTCCCTAGAGATGTCCTTCTCAGAAAACTGGGGGAAACAGAAAACTTCCCACTGGCATAGACACTTGTATCGTGTGAGGCACTCCTGGAGCCTAGTCAGCTGCCCCACTGGAAGCACAAAGTGTCAGGACCCTGGGTACAGGAAAGGTTAGTGGAAAAGAGGAGGGAGAAGAATTGGGGCAGGGAAAGGAAGGTGCCCCTCTAGAGAGCTGCCTAGTGAGATCTTAAACTTAAAGCCCTTCTGTCAATCTTTGCCATGGTCTGAGGAAGAAACAGGCTGCTTTGCTTCATGGTATCTGTAGTGCCTTGCCATGCACTCCCCCTATTCAGTCCAAGGTCTCAGAGAAGGGAGCAGGCAGGACACTCCTGCCAAAATTCAACATTGAAAGAGAGACCTCATTATGTTATCTTAGCTATGCCTGTGGTCTCGGCCATGGAATTTGCCCCTCTGTGCTCACCTCCACGGCTCTCCCCAAGTGAGGTGTCCATCACAAGTCAGGTGGGTCTCCAGCCACAGGTCTGACACATCTCCCAGACTCCCTGCAGCCAAGTTCGCCCCTCACTCTGAATTTGGCTATATTGTCTACTAAGTTCATGCTTTTGGACTGTGATAGATCACTGACTCACCTCCTGAGGATCTCTTGGATGGCCACTATTTTTTGGAGGCATGTATAAATGGGAGACTGCTCCACGTGTCTGGTCCAGAACAATTGGAGGAGACTAATGTGTTTTCATTGGTGAGAGAGCCAGGCAAGTGTCTATGTAATCAGATGTAAAATGATATTGAAATAACAAAGCATTTACTTAAATTCACATTGCTCAAGCAAAAGGCAACCTCACCTATTTTTCCTTTTTCAGATAGGATATTGACAGCTCCAGTTTTTTATTCAGTTCACTTGAGACTTTAACAAAACAACTAAACCTTATGCTGCTAAATTCCCAGAAATCATTTTTATGTGGCCAAAGAAAGACATGGACACTAGAGATTTTAAGAAAACACAGCGGTGTTTATTTGATTTTCTTGTTACATAAATGGATTTTATGTACTGGAAAAGTAACTAATCTTGATAGATGTGCATGTGGTAATACAGCTGATGGTTACTGAAGCCAGACAATGTGAGCTTTCTCTTTCCAAGCCTCCTATTGAGGAACTGTGCTGATACTTAAGTAAATAAAATGACAAAAAGAAAGGGGACAAAAACACAGAGCTGATTAAGATCAAATTAAAAATAAATCAACAGCAAGTCCTACTGAAATGCAACTCCAGAAGCTACAGAAGTGTCAGAGCATAATGCAAATGAAGAAAAATGCATTGATCTCTAGACACAAACGCAACAATCGTTTCTTCATATACATCATTTGGGCATTTTAAAAGACATTTGTTTGGAATGTCTAAATTGATTCAGCTCATGAGATCATTTCACAGCAATCTCCAAAAAAATGGTAAAGCTTATCAAAGCAGTTGATGGATTACACTTCCCCACATACAATAGGGCAGTATGAAATATCTTTCTCTACTTAGTCATCCTAAGCTTCATACATAATAATTCTCTGTGTGTATCATTTGGATGTCTATCCAGAGCAAGTCACTTCTTTCCCCACATTTTTTAAATCTGTTTTGTATTCCAACATTGGAAAACAGCAATTTATTTTAACTCTTGAAGTATGCAGAGTGCTACATCTAGAAAGCAGGAAAACACAGTGAGGAGCCAAATGTCCAGCACAACTCAAAAGGTACAAATTTTTTTAAAAAGCTTGCAAACTTCTAAATATATGCCTTTCCTAAAGCATCTCAATAGTTTTATGAAAGTCGTGTGGAAAGTTGTTCTTTTAAATTGGTTCTATTAAACCTCAGACCTCTCAGCATAAGCCAACTTGCTTAGGTAGAGACAGCTGCCACACAGACCTTAAGTGTTGGCTCATCTCCAGTCCTGATGTTATGACTAACATTGCTTCAGACACTTGGGTTATCTCGTATTCCTTTTGGAAAATGCATTGGAAACTTGAAGTTCCATCTCAGTGTTACCAGAGATGTTCATTTAATGATAGAAATTAGAGACTGAAATAGAACCTGAAGTCATTTTATCCTGCAGAAACATATTGCAACAGCTCAAGCCTCTTAAAGAGCACTGCAAATGTCAGCAACAAGCATAAGTGCAAGCACTTTCCTTGAATACCTGACCATTTTCTACACCTCTTAATATATTTATTTTAAGCAATGAGTACAGCTGCGGCAGCTAAATTAAATCTCATTGAAAGAATGCACTTAAGAGATGGGCACAAAAATAAATGACAGGTTTGTTTCTCCTTCTGTGTTTGTTATGAAATACACTAAAAGCAAAGCTGAAAGCAGAGGAAAGATGGGAAGATTCAATGAAGATCAACAAAGAGTAACTATTTGAAGAGTGGAGAAAGTAGCAAAACAGTCATGATAACAGGAAGAGTGGCAGCAATGCCAGTAACACAACTGGTTTGACAAGGAGAGGTCACATGACGAAGGCACCATCCTGTTGGCCCTGCTGCAGCACAGCCAAGTGCTCACAATTCCTATAGTTGCACGACTGGTTTCACAGATTACCATAGTTCTGGATACAGGTAAGACAGCCAACCAGCTGATGAGGGAGAGCTGTGGGCCGGCTGGCAGGAAGCCTGCTTTCCTGAAGCCCTGTGGGGATGTGTGCAGCTCATGGCCTGTGAGGTATCTGGAGCCCACTGAGATGGTGTGACAGCCCACCTTCCCCACTACAGGAACAAGTACATGGGCTACCTGACCACGGGGGTGGAAATCACTTTCATGTACTGTGTTCTTTTACATCTGCATGCCAGTAGATCTATGTCAACCATGTACAATATTTACTTCTAGTGTAGAATAAGGCAGAAGAAATTATCACTGTACTCAGCCGTGATACAGCTTTCCTTCTTAGTGATTTCATGTAATACAATGCTTTGGGTTTTTAGTATTTACACTACAGTGCAGCACCATCAACTCAGAAGGTAGATCCAGTATTTGCTCTGCACATAAAATCACAAAAAAATGACTGTATCAGAGACACCCAAATCTACATAAACCTGCCAACTAGGGCTTCCCCAGATGCCTTTAAAACTGTAAGCACAAGATCTCTAAAACCAAAAACAAAAAGTTAAAAGTTTCAACCTTCATAAGCAGCAGAATGCTTTGATCAGATCTTGTTTGTGATTGTGATAATTATATAGGAAAATAAGTCAGTGCAAATGTTTGAAAAACAAAGGACATCAAAGCACCTAAGAAGTCCTGTTTAGTTATTTGCTTTAGAAGTGTCCTTGACAATATTCCTGTTGGTAACAGCCTATCTCTCAAATGGCTAACTGAACCTCTGAAATAATTATAACACAGCCATAGCCAAGCTACAGGACAAATATTAAAAGCATGGAATTCAAAGCAAACAGCATTACAGGAAGCAAACAAAAAACCCCTGCTGTTTCATTGGACACAATTTGATTAATCACTAGTTCAAATCATGATATGGATAGTCATTACATCACAACTTGCCAAAAAATGCAACTATTGAAGGAAATGGAGCAGCTGTAGAAAGAGAAAGTTAGTCTGAAGCATGCTACTTGCTAATCAGGAATAATTTTTAAAGATTTAGTGATCCAAATCTTTCAACTACTTCATAGCTGCAGCATGCTATATTCATAGCATTCAGAAAAAGTCAATTTAAGTAACATCAATTTGCCATAGGGGAGGAAGGTATATCCAATAAGGGCATGAACCAGTTGAGAGTGAGAGAAGGCGATAAAACTGATAGGTGGGTGATTTGAAATTGCTTTAGCCTACAAGAGGGCAAGAATCACTGCTGGTTGGGTACTTCCAAGGGAGAGCACAAAAGAAAAAAGACTGATTATACAATTACTCTGATATTATGCAACTCAGAAAAGGTCAAAATGTAATCATAACAAGAAGGATGCCTTATCTGGCTTGCCATTTAAATATTGCATTTGCCATTTAAATATTGCATGTTTGTCATGCAGCAGTGTGGGCAAGTGAGATGAGAAGCTGTTTCTTACACTGGATGACCTGTATGCAACCTGGACTCCCTGCTTTGCCATTATATGACTGAGAAGGCAGTCTTTGGCTTTCAGTCTGTGACACTTTGGGAAACACAGCTGGCAGAAGAGTGATGGTTTTCTTGAAGGGATTATTTCTTTTGGTTGGTGTTTTGGTTTTTTCCCTGTGGCTGGTCAAATTAAATTAAGTCATTTTGCTGAAGGAAAGGGAATTATTTATTATTATTATTATTATTATTCCCTGCCTTTAAAGTTGGTTAGCTCTGCAACATATGCAAATCTAATACGGAGAACAGAAAGGAATTACTTTAATTCCTTAGGGTGGATGATGATGAGTAATTCCTGTCTTTAAAGATGCTTCAGTGAAACATCCATGGGCATTTCCTTCTGGTATATGTTAGGTATGAGAGAAAACATCAGAAAAATCAAAAAGCTGAATTTAGCATGACAATTTAGGGCAGGAATTCTGTTTGTGTTTTGGCTAGCAAATAAATTTGCACAGACATAGAGTAATGAAATCATAAACAGTTAAGGGGTTGGGATGGACCTTAAAGACAACCTAGTCTCAACCCACCTGCCATGGGCAGGAATACCTCTCACTGGACCAGGCTGCTCAAGGCCTTATCCAACTTAGCTTTGAACACTGCCAGGGTTCGGGCATCCACAGCTTTCCTGGGCAACCTGTTCCAGTGTCTCACCACCCTCACAGTAAAAAAAAAAAAAAAAAAAAAAAAAAAAAAAAAAAAATCCTAATACAAAACCTAAATTTCTTCTCTTTCACTTTGTACCCAATACTCCTTGTCCTATCACTACAGCTCCCAGTGAAGAGTCCCTCTTTGGCTTTCCTGTAGCACCCTTCAGATACTGGAAGATTTGTATGAGGTCCACATACAATCTTCTTTTCCCCAGGCAGAACAGCCCCAACTTTCTCAGCCTGTCTTCATAGGGAAGGTGCTCCAGTCCCCTTATCAACTCCATGGCCCTTCTCTAGACTTGCTCCAACAGTTGATGTCCTTCTTCTGTTAGGGACACCAGAACTGGATGCAGCACTCTGTGGGGGATCTTCCAAGAGCAGAATAGAAGGCCAGAATCAACTTCTGACCTGCTGGCCATGTAACCAAGTGTTCCATTGGCTTTCTGGGTTCCCTATCCATGTCAACAACAAAGATGCTGAACAACATTGGCTCAGGTACTGACACCTGAGGGACACCACTCACCACTGGTCTCCACGTGGACAGTGAGCTGTTGACCACAATTCTTTGTGTGCAGCCATCCAGACAGTTCTTTATCCATCAAGTAGTCCACCCATCAAATCCATGTCTCTCCAACTTGGAGGTAATAATGCAGGTGTGGGACAGTCCCAAGCACTTTGCGTAAATCCAGGTAGACAATGTTAGTTGCTCTGCCCATATTCACCAATGTTGTAGCATCATCACAGAAGGTGATGAGATTTGTCCGGGGTGATTTCCCCTTTGTAAAGCAATGTGCAGCCCATGGCTGTTACCAATCAGCTCTTTCTTTTCCCTGTGCCTCACTGGTCTGTAACTCCTCTGGTCTTCTGTTTTCCCCTTTTTAAAAATGGGGGTTACATTTCCCTTTTTCCAATCATCAGGGACAACACCTGACTGCCACGGTTTTTCAAAAACCATGGATAGCAGCTTAGCAACTTGATCTGTCGTCTCCCTCAGGACCGACAGATGAATCTCATTGGGTACCACAGACTTGTGCAGATTCATATTCCTTAGACAGTCTCAAACCTGATACTCTCATACAGTGGACTTAGGGTTTCCATTCCCTGCGTTTGCCTTTCTCAGCTTGGACAGCATGGCTGGAGCACATGGCTGTTGAAGACTGAGGGGCAGAAGTGATTGAGAACCTCTGCCTTCTCTTTGTCCAGGGTTGCCAGGTCTCCGATTTCCTTACAGAGAGGGCCCATATTATCCTTAGTCTTGCTCTTGCTGGCCAAAATCTATAAAAGCCCTTCCTGTTACCCACAGAATCCCTGGCCAGACTCAATACTGTCTGGGCTTTGGCTTCCTTCACCCTGCCCCTGTCTTCCCATACAATTTCCCTGTACAACTCTCAGGCCAACTGTCCTTGTTTCCACCTCCTGAAAGCTTCTTTTTCACTCTGAGTTTGCTCAGTAGCTAATTGTCCATCTGTGGAGGCCTCCTGGCATTTTTTCCCAATTTCCCCTTTGTTGAGATGCATTGTCTGTGATCTTGGAGGAGGTGATCCTTGAATATCAGCCATCATCCTTGGGCCTCTCTGTCCTCCAGGTTTCTATCCCATCATCCTCCATTGAGTAGGTATTTGAAGAGACCAAACTCTGCTCTCCTGAAGTCCAGAGCAGAGAGCTTGCTGCTTGCCCTCCTCACAGCCCTGAGGATCTCAAACTCCACCATCTCATGGTCACTGCAGCCAAGGTGGCCTTGGAGTACTGCATTCCCTACCAGCTCCTCCCTGTTGGTGAGCACAAGGTCCAGAATGGCACCTCTTCTTGATGGCTCCTCAACCACTTGTGTAGGGAAGTTGCCATTGACACATTCCAAGAACCTCCAGGATTGTATTTGCTCTGCCGTGTTGTCCCTCCAACAGATACCTGGGAGGTCGGAAGACCCCAGAAGGACCTGTTTTACTAATATTAATCCTTTTTAAGAACAGCAGTGATAATTTTTTCCTTCTACCCATTTACACCTAACGCGTTGCTTCTCATGACACCATAAACTAAAAGCAACAAAGAAATCCACCAAACCTGATACAGATGAGGCAAACTGAAGCAATGTGGTCTGTGGAGGAACTTTTACAGAAAAGGTTTACAAGGACAGGACCTGTAAGCTAAGCACTAGCACTTCCTCCCCTGGCCATGGCATTGGAGCATTCTCCAATACACGCAGAGCCAGGGTTATGCTCCCAGGTGTCTGCCCTGCTATTCTGAGTAGCAGCCTCATCTATTCCCCACTGCAAGAGCCAGTCCTTTCTTGTTCCCTTCTTCCTCCTCCCTGTTAACTCCTAACCCTAATACTTTCAGTAGCTTAAAAAAACCAAAAACCAAACAGAGACATTATCTGAGGTAAATCCATAACATATTTAGGAGAAATTACCTTTGGTTGGGCTGTACGCATTGCTGGGTCAGGGTTGTACATGTTGCTCTGCCTGTTGGGGTAGAGGGCCATCTCCACACATCCAAACTGCAGTGATTCTTCAGACCTAAAAAAAAATTAATAACAGATCCACAGAGAAAGATGGAATTTCTGTAGCAAAAAAGTAGCAAGGTTTGAGGTGATAAGATTAATGTTTTCACTTTTAAAGTGAAGCAGACAAAGAGGTATTGAGGAGAGATAGAATAAATTCTGGGGCATGCTATCAAATGGTGAAATTACCTGTATTATCTCATGTGATATCATAATTCACATCTGGAGGAGAAGGTTAGTAAAACCACTGGCAAGTATTTGAGAAAGTCCCATAAACAGTGCTTAAAGTCAATGTTCCTTTAAGCAGATGAATATCTGATTGCAGAATCAGAGTCTACTCTGTTTGTATAACCATGGAGAACTTCAATGACTTTCTGAAGGACTTCAGTTTATTATGATTGAACTTATAAGTTTAAATGTTTTTTAAACAAATGGCTTTAGCATAAGTATGTTTTTGTCCAAGCAGGGGCTTGTTTTTAGCTTTTGGTCTTTCAGTGTTTTCTTAAGTATGAAGACATCAGGTCAGATTTATCAGATAAGAATAAAATTAACAAAACCAATACTTGGTGTGCCAAGTACAAGGCTTTCAGGCAATGAGATTGCTAGTTAATAATTAATCACCCATTTGTTAGCCATACTTAAACAAAACTTACTTCAGTTTAAGAAAGGAATATGAAGATTAGGCCCTCAGCCATAGTATGGAACAGCAAGAACCAGAAAAATCAAGAATTTAGATCTACTGTTACTACAAACTCTTTCAGTCTAAGACTGAAATTTGTTCTTATGGAACACCTTAGAAAAGAAAAATATATTATAAAATATCTCTGTTCATGGACAATGTGTGAACAAGATGCCTTCTAAATACATGTAAACGTGTGATATTACTGACAGACAAAAATGGAAAAATTGCACTATAATTGGAGAAAAATAAATATTCTAAAAATGGGTTGCTAACCAAATACTTTAATATTTTAATGAATTATAATTATCCAGACCTAAAGGTAAATAAGAAAAGCAATATGCTTATATATAGAAATAGAACTTTTTTTATAAGGAAACTGGATCTTAACAAGCCACAATGTCCATCCTACTGTTCAAAGATATTAAAATATGTACAACATTAATACAAAATAATTTCACGGCAAAAAAAAATCATTGTTTCTATAATAATATCATGATGCACTGTTAAGAATTATTAATGAAAATTAGCTTACAAAACATGGCTTCAGTTTATAAGGAAAACATTGACTTTAACCAATTAGCTCACACATAATGAGCTTGCTGGCCCTGATAAGAATAAGAATTATTTGGTATTTGCTTTGAAATTAGCATGGAGGGGTAAAGGTAGAAGAGAAGCTACTCCTGGACTAGTATCAGTGCCACCAGTATAACTGCAACAATCACAGAGACTTTTCTAGGGAGATAGATGGAATTAAAAGTGACACTGGATGAGATGGCATGAGTAAAGTTTCACCAACATTTTAGTAATCCTTTTAACAATCTTCTCATCTAAATTAAAATCTTAATAGCACCAGCTTCTGTTGAAGACATGGTTGAGACCAGTTCACCTTTGTCAGCTCTTCTTCCAAATCCATTACCTAAAAACCTACAAACAGTGCTACCCAACATCTGCATATGAAACAAACCCCACTGCAGTTTCCCATAGGAAAAGCTGACCATAATTTACCTCACATACATGGAATCAGAATCGTTGCAGCTGGAAAAGTCCTCTAAGATCAGACCAAGTGCACTGGGCATCAAAGTCCAACTATTAACCCAGAACTGCCAAGTCCACCACTAAACCATGTCCCTCAGCACCACATTTGCAGATCTTTTAAATACCTCCAGGGATGGTGACTCAACCGTATCCCTGGGCAGCACGTTCCCTGACAACCCCGTCAGTGAGGAAGTTTTTCCAAATATCAAATCTAAGCCTCCTGTTGCAAAAGGAGGCCGTTTCCTTATCACTTGTTACCTGCGTGAAGAGGCCAACCCCCACCTGGCTACAACCTCCGTTGAGGGAACTGAAGAGTAACCTCCGTTGAGGGAAGTGAAGAGAAACCTCCTTTTCTCCAGGCTAAGCACCCCCAGCTCCCTCAGCTGCTCCTCAAAGGACTTGTACTCCAGACAATTCACCAACTTAATTTTTCTGTGACTCGTTTGAAGTCATTGCCATTGAAGGAGCTGTGTCTAAGAATGTTTTAATCACTGCTCAACATTGCTGGTCCCACCCTGGTCTCCTTGCTTTCCCTCCCCCCAGGCAAGCAGTTTCAAGAAAGCCATTCAAATACCAACCAGAGACAACTTCATTTAGTTAAGGTTCTCCTCCATTCGCTGTTCACATTCAAAGTGAGATAGAATCTATGGTGACATGACTCTGGACAATTGATAAAATATGATTAAATGCTTATCAAATAACCTCACTTGTGTTGCCCAGTTTGTATGATAAAATCTTAAATCTGTGAAAGTCATTGCTTCTGACATCTTCAAGTAGGCAACAGGCTGCCCTAACAGTGCTGCTCAGTCACAAATTCTGAGGCTATGGAAGTGAGAAGCACACAGTGTAGACAGAAATTAAAGCCTTCTTATGCTGAAGAGTCTGGGTTCTTTTCTTAAACTTCAGGGGTTTTTGTTGTAAGGGAAGAAATCTGTACAGAATAGCTACCCTTTTGTGGGTTTATATTTTTAGAAGTTGTTGTGGTCTTGTGATTAGCAGCAAGGAATGGCCACAGGGTAATTGTAATATGTTAATGAAACCCCACACTCTGCACAATTTCCTTGAAGATTCTTTTTATAGATTTCACATTGGGGAGGAAATGAACCATAAAGAATGTGCTACCTAGAAAATGATAAATCATTTACCACTTACTTACTTTTTTCCCCTGCCGTATCACTCTCCGTCTTATTAAAACATTTAATTTATTCACTTGTCCTCCCTGTGTGTATCTTTTATGGATTTTGCTTTTTCAGGTAAAATCTGCAGGCATTTCCATACTCAAGCAACCACATTCTGTCATCTAAACGACTTAATAAAATTCTTTTCAAAATTGCTTCACATGTGCAACACTCCTTAATTTATCTCACTTTTTGTCAGGAATTGAAACTCTATGTGAACAATTTAGGAACCTTTTCTCCGGGTATCTAGTTTTAGTTACTTGAGCTTGAAAATTTTGGCAAGAGTTCATCACCTAGAATAATGAATCCCTGAATAAAGGACAATTTGTCACTGTGGGAAGAATGCCAAAAAGTATATAAATCCTCTAGGTTTTCTACCAGCAGTAAATGCCTACACTTCTAGAATTGGTGATTCTATTTAAATGTATATAAATATGGCCAAGTAATTCTTTGTTTTTAGACATGTTGAAGAAAAAATTTAAGGTAGACTCAGTAATGCCCCCAGGGAGGGCTGGATGCTGATACAAACACATTACTTCATAGCACAGAAGCATCATTTGCCTGCTGCCTTTTCCATGTTCATGGCCTTTATTTCATGGTGTTTCACTGATAGTTTTTGATTGCATAAATCATGCACCAAGCTTAAATCATCAATAAACTTCTTTCAGTAAATGGACAGTAATGAAATACCATAATTAAAGCCAAGTGGAAGTCCTCTTAAACTGAACAAAAACTATTAAGTGTAGTGTCCTGGAAAAGGAAATATTCAGTCACCTCTTGCATTGTTGGTACCACACAATGCAGGAGTTTTTGCAATGCCTTCACTGTAGTGTTATGCCTTCAATTAATAGTTTTCAAAATACTGTGGACTCTGATATCTCTTTTGTGAGTAAGAACAATGAGCTTTTTTTCAGACAAGCCATGTCCTGGACTTTTCTTGCATTGTAAATGGAAGTGCAGAGAACATAAATAGCCCAGTAAGAAACTGAGACTGTCCCTTTAAATTAATTCAAATTAGCAGCCCATGTTACCCAAGCAGCCTAATATTTTTTTAATTAATGCTGTATTAAAATATACTTTGAGACACTGAAGGTATAAGTCTACCCGCTGACTTTGCAGGTAGTAGGTTTTAATACTCAGCGATGTAATTAATGTATGGACATAAAGTTGAACTTGTTATTTCTCATGTCTCCCCATGCTTTCCCAGCATCTCTTGCACCTTCTTTGGTGTGCCCCATAGACCACAAAGGGGTGATTGGTATGAGAACCAACACCTCATTTTGAAGATAGTGTGGTGTTCAATAAACTAACATCTGCTGGAAAACAATGATGCACAATGCAGTTTTGAAACCTAGTGACTTCTGAGTTAGGTTCCTAGATGACTTACATGCCTATGTAAATTTAATTTTCTATTTTTTGTTACCTCCCTCGCTAGCTCACTCAGCCTGTTCGCTCATATTCTGTACCTTCTTTCTTTCATCAGCTTGCTCAGTGTGCTAGGCAGTAAGCTGTTTGTCATAGGGTACCTGTCATTTCTTATATATCTGTAAAATGCCTCAGCTCTCCCAGGGATTACAGATGGTACTGCAGTGTGAGTGTTATAACTCAGAGGAATGTAAAAATACAATCTGGTACATCTGTGTTACACATAATGATGTTTTATTTTCTTTACACGCTCATTATACTCTAACTAAATATGTCAAAAATTAAGTGAACAGTGCTCAGATCTGTAAGGATTATATGAAGGGATGTGACAAAACCCTTAGATGGGACAGAATTCACTTCATGGGAGTCAAAATACTTAAGTGTCAGTGGGTATTTCAACTCTACTGTGAATTATTCCACAGAAATAAATCAAATATTTTTATACAGAAACTGCTTCTGCCACTATTAACTATTTACCACATTTCCCCCCACTCCATCCATAATTCTTGATTATACATTCCAGTTCACCATCTCGGTTTACCACCCCTTCTCTATGTCTTCTTGCCATGCTCCACTAGAACCTCTTCCTTCTTTCCAGCTCAGTGGACCTTGTTTAATCCTTATTGAAGGAGCTTCCTTTCTGTTTTGTGAACACAGGGGTGTGCATTGACTCACTACCACAGCACCCCCTGTTCAAGCTCTCCCCAGGAATTCCTGTCCCTCTCCTCCCCCCCCCCCCCCCCATTATCCATATTAACTCATTACTGCTGGACTGCCCATACCGAGGGTTTAAACATCTCAATATCAAAAATTTGGAGCTATTGCACCAGAAGTTATAACTAGCACATCTGGGGGACTTCTAATATGATGCGATCTTTTAGACGGTTTACTAGACTATAGACCAGGACACTTCTCTCTCTATTGTATGATATTTAGGCAAGCCATTTTATCTCCACTTTAAATTCACCATTTTGACAAAATACTTTGAGTTTTCAGGATGATAAACATTATAAGATAGCTAATTTCCTTTGGGGTGCTTACCAGTTCATGGCTTAGTATGTAAAAAATAATCAAGCCAGAGGCTGTCATTATATTCTGCTTTTCTCACATCCCTTGCTTTCAATACCCACATTAGCCTAGAAATGAGTAGACTTTTTTCTCATTTAAAAGCATATTACAGTAAATATTGATCTCTCAAGGGTTGAAATCCCTTTTCTCCTTCACTATGTATAGCAAGGCCTCTCTGTTTTCAGGTTATGAGCCTCGGTTGTCTAAAGGGGCATAAAATTAATTTTGGCCTCTGTGGATAGTCAATCCTATTGTGACAGGTGTAATCTTTGTACTATGTCCCAGCTCAGCACAAGAGACAGTCACTTAAGAATTGTTTAGGTCCTGGCTTGTTTCACTTTATACCCTGAGCAAGGAACAAGTAAGGAAAGGTGCAGTGGTCTTTCACCCCAGACCATCCCAGCTTTTGCTGCATTTTATGATATTAGCATGAAATGTCTACTATCCTAATGAAACCTTGTTTGGGTTTTCTAGGGAGAGTTTTAGTTATTATTCCAACAACCAAGGGAAAAAAAGTAAAGATTATACCAGTCATGATTTGACACTTGAAGCAGATGTACTCCAGAGGAGAACTAGAACACATTAAGTGCTCTCCTATAATTTCTGATATCCATGGTGGCTGTCACCCACTAGCTGAAGCTCATAAAAATTTATCAGCACTTGACAATGCACTTGGAAAGACTGAATTCTCTAGAAATATGCTTCACTGAGGAAACACAGGAAAGTTGGATTGCTTACAATGAAGTGATTGAAATGACTGCCAAGAAAAATGCATGCAGGTTTCATTATAACTATTAATCTAATAGGTTCACATTGTATTCTCTATTTAAATCAGAAACATATCTACAATTTCCCACATTTACACTACTATTAGCTTTAGCAGAAGAAAGGAAAAAACAGATGAGGCATCAGGCTTGAGACTGCAAGCACTGTGTGTAACCTAGAAGCAACTGAGGCCATTTTCTTCAACACAAAACAGAAATAGAAACAAACAAAACCTTCTATACCTCTCCAGCCAACTTGCTCTCCATACAACAAGCTGTACTCGGTGTCTCTTCCAAACACTGGTGCACACAAGCAGTTAGCCACTGGATTTCCACCCCCATAATCCCCATTTTACCATTCTTTGTCTGATTTTCTCCCTACAAAACTAAAGGAAAGACTGGAGCTGACAACCTGGTGCCAGACGTCAAAATCACTTCCAGCCCATCTCTGACACTACAGTTCGAAACACAAGAAAACGGGAATGGAAGGGTAAACATGCAACAGTGTGTCCAGAACTGCAGTCATGGGCTACTCTATTAAAAATATCTCTTGGCCTATCATCTAGACTAGTCCATAAAATATCTATATTTTATGCCACACCTATGGCAGTCTACAACAAACTTCTGTTATTTCATAAAAAGGCAAGGAACAAAAATACATCGTGCCACAAAATGGTTTTGTCCAGGCTCTGGCAGAAAGGAATTTTTCAAATAAAATTTCAACAAAATGCTTGGAAGCACATGATGTTCCATGGTACGAGAAAAGGTTTAAAAAATACCACTTAGGTAGTCAATCTCAGCCACAAGAAAAACACTTCTGACCTCAAGTCTGGTCACTGGTTTAATCCTGAGTGTGTGAGCAATATATACCAATCAGACATGTATGAATTTAATGCCACTAAAAATACTTTATACATCTGTACCTCCATTGCCCAGAGGCAGGTGAAAAAAGAAGTCCCATTATGGATCAAAGAAGGGAAATTCTTTCTAGCCCTAAAAGTAATCACTGGAAGCCTTGAAGCATGGGATTAGTATAATATAAATACAGTATATACAATATATATTACACCACCTTTTAAATTCAAACCTCTATTAACTATCTTGTCACAGATATTAAGCAAATTAAAGACTTAGCAGGTGTATTCAGTCACAGAATATTATCAATGCATTCCTGGAAAGAACTTCAGAAATTCTACTCTACAAAATATTACTGCATCTTATGCTCTTAACCTGACACACTGGAATACAGACGATTGCTTCATAAACATATCATCCAGTCCAAGTTATTCATTAAGTTCCTATTTTCAGGGAGGTGTTAAGGCACAGAAAAATCTGGCTGTTAGAAAGTTACTATTTTCCAGAAATATGACAAGTATTTTACTTTTGGAGATTTTGACTGAGGTTCTTTCTGGTCCCTGGTACTCACTACTGACTCTCCAGTGTCAGATGCATCTTTGAAAATCTTATTATCTGAATTTCAATGCTTTTGGCAATCTATGTTTTAATAAGGTCATGAGTCACAACTCTCAGCATCCAGAAAATTCAGTATCCAGAATTATGCAGTGTTGGCATTTCTGTGGTTTACCGGTTTCTAAAAGTTGCAGGGACAGGGACAGCAGCAACTAGAATCAGCTTAGATAAGATAATGTCAGCAGAAATCCAACTGGTGCTTTTCAAACATGCTTGCAATGGCTGTGAAAGTAAAACTTTTCTGCCTGCTTGAGCAAGTACAGCCACTCATGGCAAAGCAGCTTAAGGTTTTGATTATGAGTTATTGAGGTAGGACTGAGACTCATTTACCATTCAGATCATCTTTTGCTGTCATTTCTTGGCTTATGGTCAGCCTGGTCCAATAGTTAAAGAGTTCCAGTAGGGAACCAGACTCTGGCAGTCTGCAAGACTCTACTAGACCTATTAATCACTCTGATTTTCAGTTGACCTCTGGGCCATTTTTAGTAAGAGAGGCATAGGTCTAGTGAGTGAGACTTTTATTCCCAAAGGAGTCATATTTTCTTATACACTGTTTTAATTTATGTAAGTTGCCCAGGTGCCAACAGGATGGTCAGTATAACAGATCTGAAAGAAATAATTAAGGAGCCATGAGTAATTGAATGGCTTTGCTTAAATCTTTATCAAAAAATACCTGGCACAATAACAGACAGTTCTATAGCAGCAAGCAACACAGAATCTCTTTTATCAGGTTTCCTTATCACATACAGTTCAGCATCTAGTTTGAAAGGCTTTATATACAAAACTAACTAAAAGCAATATTTAACAGAGAGTTATTTTCTATGTCACTGTAAATCATTGTTCAGCTTTATGCACTGAAACGGTGGAGCTGTTCTGAGTCTGTTATTTTCTTCTGTTTGGATTCCTACAGTAAAGAATAGATGGAAATGAACAAAGAGGGCATCTGACAAATATGACAACCCAAATATTATAGCCAGGAAGGAAAGACGAAAGGAAGACAGAAAGGGAAAGAAATGGCAAGGCTATGCCAATAGTTGAGGAGTTTTTTGTAGGCTATATCACAAGGTAATTGGCTGTGATGTGAATTATGCTTCCCAAGCCAAATGTGAGAGCGCTTAACAGACGCAGAGGTCAATTATCTCTTAGTAGAGCCTGCTCAGAGAAAGAGGCTACTGCAATTAGAATACACTATTAAAAATGGTTAGCCATTTTAGTACTTTAAATCACTACCCTTCTCAAAAAGCTGTGCATAGTAATTCCTGTCATTGTATGCCTCACGGAATACTCTGTCCTTGGAAGAAAAAGAATCACTAAAAATATTATTCCTCTGAATTTCTTCTGCTATGAGCCTTGAAACTCTAAGGTTATTCAAATAAAGAAAACGGAAATTTATTTTTAAGTACTGTATATTGCTCACTTCTAAGTTCTATATATGTTTACCTTGTCAATAAAGGGAAATTCTGAGATAAACAACACCTAGGGGAAAAAAGGTTGTAATTTGCAAATGTGATCCGAATTCTCAGTGTTGACAGTCTGTAAAGGTGTTGTAGATTACAGGGCAGTCAGACCCAAATTAGGACTCTGTTTCACTTCTTTTCACCTATAATATGACTGGACTTTAAAAAAATATTTGCTCTTACATCTTTCTGAGGAACGCTTATCATTTTCGTGGCCTTTTTTAACAAAATAAAATCTTTTTGCTACAAACTTTGAAATATTAATTCTCTTCAGGGTTGTATCAGCTTACATTCTGGACAGAAGTGGAGATAATACTGGCAAAAAAACTGTTACAAAAGATATCTGATATAAAAAAAGATATATTTTTCTTGTAATAGTGCATTTACTTAAAGCAAATTATATTTTTCAAGATGTTTGATCCCAGCCTCTCTACAAAGGACCTTTGGAGAGAAAAGTTCATGCCATACTATGGTGAGTGGAAAACAAGGTGGGGCTCTGCCACCAAAAAAAAAATATATATCAAGCACTGAAACTGTTGTTTCAAATATACAAAATTTAGCCTCTCACTGAGTAATTAGCACAATAAAACCAAGAGCTGTGGCAAACAATAAAAATACAATGAGCAACACAAGGAGCAAAGAGCCCCTTTCCCAACTGACATCAATAAACCACAAAGTTTTGCTTACTATGAACATTCTCAGCAAGGCTGAACATGGCATTTCTTTAGCTATCACTCAAGAAATCTCTTTGTTTGAGAGCTGCTAGTAGAAACAGGAAATGGTTAATCAAAATCATCAACACAAACCTGAAAATACATTCTCTTCAATGAGATGAAACCTACCCAGCAAATAAACCCTTCTTCATTCTCCAAGTAAAATCAGTTGAGAGACATAATTTCTCTGAAAAGGGCTGTTTTCCTTCCTTCAAAATACAAAAGTTGCTTAAGCTCTACTTCCATTTCAAACCTCTATTATCTTGTGTACATTTTTGTTTGCTTTCGTTGCTATGTTCCTCTCCTGAGAGATTAGTTTCACTGATCTTTAAAGAATTTCATTACAGCAAAATCCATTATTTTACACACAATTTCAAGAATGGCAGCTTTGAGCTTAAATTTTCCGCAGCCCATCCCAATTTAGGATATTGAATATGCACTTGTCAGAGTGTTCCAGCACGTACAAACATTCTTACAAGCACAATTACCTCTGATGCATGTTTGCACAAATACTTCATTCCTTAGCAAAACTGTTATTCTTACAGAGTTTTAAAAATTTACTTTGAAAGACACTAGTTGTCCTCATTTGATATGGGGGGGATTTTTTGCCTTTCTTGAAAGACAACATTACTTTGAAGATTGTTTGGTTCTATTCTAAGGTAAAGCTAAAATCATATGACTAGAAAAAACCTCCTAAACCTAAATTTGTGGTGGATTTTCAGATGCTCAACACGTTCCTTAAAATCTTCTTATTCAGATATTTATGCTTGGTATATATGTACTAGTTGCTTGCTTGTTTGCTGAATTAGCTAGGCCTTTGTCATAATTTAAGAATTTTATACAGTTTCCTCTAAGTGTTCAATCAGGTCTTTTAAACAGAGAAAAACATAAAAAACTAGAAAACTTTACATGTGGGTCCAGCTTCCTATATCAACACCCCAGCCAGTCACTGGAACATCAGCTAACCAGCTAAGTGCAGAGCCCCTTAAAACTTCTAAGAAGTTACAGCAGACTGGGGTATTTTTCTGGTTCAGACATCTGTAGAAGAACCATCTTCTACTTTAATGGTCGATGTCATCAGATGCTTTACACACAACCATTTCTTCTGAATACTAGCAGTGAGGTCAAAAGGGTCACAAGTTTTCTTTTTCCCAGCACAGCTTAATGGCTGTTAAGGACTAACATTTTAATAATGGTTATCTCTGAGAACAATGCAAAACACTATATATTTTTTCCTTATCTTCTGCATTTTTAATTTGCTTTGGAGAGTAAGTCAGTAAATGAACCAGGCAGGACTCAAGGGTATTATCCTGACCTACAGAGGCCATGTTTATCCCAGCAGCAATATCCCAGTTGCAAGTATATGCAAACAATCTCAGCTAGAGTTTTCTCCTCCAGTTCCAAAAAAGAGGTTACATTTGTCAGACACCAACACACTGACTGAAAGGGCTTGGAAAAAAAACAGCAAATGGATAAAGATATCTTCTGGAGGGGCAAATGATTCTGTTGAAGAGCCAGAAGGACTCTTAAAATCCTTGATGTGTCTATATCATCTTCTTGCAGGAATACATTGGATACACATGAGCAGATACAAGGATATACAAAAGGTTAAGACATCCAAATCTTAATCTGTCCTTTCTATCCACAGCTGCTGTGTTACCCAAATTTTCATAATTCCTTGGCTTATTGCAATCCCTTGCAGCATGGCACAATATGAAAGAGTCTTCTACCAAAAGGCTATACACAGTTGAGAGGAACAGTCCACTTGCTCAGCATCACATATCACAGAGAATACACAGCTCATGTTGTTCTCGCTCTCTGATAAACACAGTCAAATCCAAGGTTTCCAAAACCTTTGTAGATACTCACCTACATGAGCATCCCTGTTCACAGCCCTGTCCTTATTACTCCAGAGCAAAGAAACAGTTAGCCTTGAGATAGGAACACACGTCTTGGTACTTGAACTAGTACATGAAGCTGAAGTTCATGTCTGGAAGAGATCAAGACACAATACAGCTGTTCCAGTGCAAACAGCTAAACTTACTTCTTGAATTACCTTCTCACCTGTGTATTTTGAGGTCTACACCTCTATGATTTGGTAAAGAATCAGGGAACAACACAAAGAAAAAGTACTTCTTAACACATATTATCCCTAGTCCAGGAACTCATTATGATACTCTGGAAGGCTGCCTAGGAGCTTCAGGGAAGGTAGGTGAAAATTTAGTAACACTGAATGTGCTCAGTCTAATAATTGTCCTCAAGAGGTACAACTGAAGTTGTAACGTATTATTAGTTTTTTAGTTTGTCTGTTTTGGGAGGATACGGGAGTTTTCTATTTTTGAAGTGCTAGCTGACCACATAGTGTACAATGAAAGTAGTTGAGTTTGCTAATTTGAAATGAGTCCTAAAGACTTTAATATTCTTTGCACTATAGCAACGCAGAAAGTCATTCCTATTTAATTAGTTAGGCCAAAGTATTTGCAAAACAATTAAGAATGTAATTTCATTTTGGTGTTTGGTAAACATCCAGGGATTCATTCATTCTGAACTTACGACCTACATGTTGAGTTTACTTTGTGAAGTATCGTTAAACCAGTCAGTTAGAACTCACAATTAAAATGCATGACATGGCAAACCTAATAAGTATATATTACAAATTAGAAATATGTGTTAGAAATTTACTTTTTAAGAAGTCTTCATAGCTTAGAAAATGAACAGTGGGGTCAAATCAAAATGGTGTCAATGGGGAAGTCCCTTTCGAACATCTCCCTGAAGCCTGAGGCATTTAGCCCTTTAAGAAATTATTTTCCAAGCTTCCTCCTCATTCCCATGGAAAGCCTAATTCAGTGTACAGGTTCTAGTCGGGCATTGTGCCTACACAGGCAGCTCCCAGCAGGGCAGATATGGGCAGTGATGTGCGCTACATTCAGCATTATGGTGTGCTACAGTCAGCATGTTTCTGTGGGGAGATAACAGGAAAATTCAGACAATTGGTAATTCAGCCTAGATACGCAGCAGCAGCCATGTCTGAACTATTATGCAACATGCCTATATTATTAAAGAAAAAAAACTACGTAGAAGGACACCACATTTAATCTTACAAAGATTAGGGAATGCTAGAATTGACTGTCTATCCAGCCTTCATTATCCTCTTTTGTATATGTTGCATGATTGTCTTCACTCATGTTCACACACTTTCCTCTCCATGAGACTTCCCCTGTCACAGTCTTTAAATGAGTGATTATTCAAATTTTCATTTCGTTTTCCTTATTGGTTATTTGAACTTATTTAATGCCTATCAAAACCCACCATGATTATAAAATTATTCATCCCTTCCAATTCCTCATTAGGTTACTCACAGTCACATCTAAATCCTTCTCAAGCACCAATCTTTACAATGTCCTGAAGGGAAGAATGGGTAATAAGAGTCCACCTTACAGCAGGAAAATAAAGGAGAGTAAGTCCAAAATTGTCAAAATTGTCCATTAGTTTTCTGTGCCCAATACGAGACATCAATACATCATGTATTTTACAGTTCTTTATATACCCAAATTATAGCTCTACTCAACTTGAAATGCAAGTGTGAGTGCTGAACAAGAGGCCTCTTCTCTGCCTGCAGTTCCTAACCTTGTTCACTCTTCCTTTCCCAACTTCTGCAGTTCAAAGGGACAGATTACTAAAATAAGGGGACCACTCTGAGCACAGCAAAAAAGCACAAATCAAATTCAAATTTCTCAAATTCCCTTCTGCACCCTCAGTGAAGTCAGACACCAGTGAGAGACCAACTATGAGCATTAAAAATCTAAATTATACTAATGACTGCAATCAAAGTTACACTTTAAAGAAGTTTCAACAGGTTATTATGGTTAAAGCAGTCCTGATACTAAGAATCATATAAGGGTTTATACCACATAAGCAACCAGGGTAGCCTCCTGCACAATGTCAAGATGGTCATTCAAAGCATAAAAGTTCTGGAGCTGCTGAGCAAAGACATGTAATGATATTTATAAAATGGCTGAAACTATATTATTTTCCCAATTTATAAACTATATTATTTTCCCAATTTATCTTATAGATAAGATTTTTTGCTCATAAAACTCTCATAATCATCTTTCCTGAAGCACAAACTGAAAGCAGCTTCCTGGATGGGTAATTTTGAGAAAAAAGTCACCGCAATCCTAGTTTTATAAAGACATGTTGTGAAAGGTATTCCCTGTAAGACTTCAGCAGCTACAGGGAGAAGGAGAAGCTCATGTCTTTAAAAGTATGCATGCACCTGGCTGCAGCGGGAGTCATGCCCAGACTGTGCAGGAGGGTGAGCGCCCCGTGTCAGGCAGGCTGCAGCGCTGCGCCGCATTTCCTCTTGCAGATGTCAGTGGGTGCCCGTCCTGCCCATGCCTGGCTCCCCACACCTTGAACCCTGAGATTTCCCTAAGCAGAAACTGCCAGGCATCTAACACGTATCAAATTCAAGCTTGTTTTCTATGATACAGCCAGACATCCACCAGGGAAAAGGCTGAAACCACCAAACCCATTTTACAAGTGACCTAAGCCAGAATCCAGCTCTCCAGAGGCAAAAGGCTAGTAAATTAACCTACTGTGTCACCTAACCCTTCACTATTGATTAGTAATTATTCTTTTCAAATGAAACAAGGACATAGGACATAAGGTCATCTACAGTATATCCTGAGAAAAGCCAATGTTTCCCTACACCCTTCCATCAATCACTGTTGAGCACTGACTTGAAAGAAAAGGTTCTCATTGAAATACAATTAAAAAAGTAATTTAACTCAGTCTGCATAAACCAAGAGCTTGAGGATGTGAGCTAGCTCTCAGATGGGCATGACAAGCACAACTATGATCAATTTTTCTTCAATCTGAAGAAGCCATTGGAAAATTTAATAAAATAAGTGGTCAGTGAGTAAATAAAACAACCAGGGACCAGTGGTCCTAGTGATACTAGCTTAGTGATGCACAAAAATCTTCCATACTGGCTCCCTTTGGCTATACTTACCTCCCTCCTCACTCTGATCATTCCATTCCTTTGTATCTTTTCCTACCTCTAATTAACTGCTAATTAATTGATTGAGAAACATGCTGCTCATACAAATGCACCCACTGAATTATGTTATTACTTAAAAAAAAACCCACTCTACCTTTTTTTTTTGAATTATAAATGTTGCAGGTAAAGGAACCACTGAGAAAAAAAAATATAGATACATATCCTTTTTGGATGTAGCATGTATAAACTTGAGGTAATCAGTGATTCTATATTGTACTCTGTAATAACCAACCCTATTTCTCTTGAAGACTGACTTAGAGCATGGATCCATCTTTTCCATTTTCTAGTTCTATAGGCTAAGTTCGGAATTTCCAGAAATCCCTCCTTAATCTAACTTTAAGATGTGTTTCATGTTCTGAAGATGAGACTTGCAATGGGCTTTACTTAACCCAAGATCCCAGGTCACAGCTGCACTTTCAGACATCAGAAATTTGTTTTCTTTTCAAGCTATCATCAACACAAAATTTCTGCAGTAGCATAAATTCTGTGGTGCAAATTCTGAGCAGTCAGAAACATCTCAGTCTTTAGAAAAATCTTTTTGCAACACGCTTGATTGATAGCTTCCTTGAGGAATTAGAGTTATTGCTTTATTTCAGAAAAATAAGAATGGGTGTCAGTTATAAGTCATCACGCTGTTTTCCCAAGATTTTGAACAGTTCTGCTTCAGTTTAAAAGATAAATATGATTAGTTTACAATTTCTTCCATAATTTCAGAAGACATATAAGAATCTCATACCCAGGTTACATGATTGCATATGTAGCATGGGAAATGCAGAACACAGCATTCTTGGTACATTAACACTGTAAGTGTATACCAACAATTACAGCACACAAAGTAAAATTTATATTTTGATTATATCCTGTCAGTCAGGATATTTCTAAGATAGTGAAACTTGTTTGCTGTTTCATGGTGAGTTTATGATTCTAATATCTTGAATGTGTATGAAGTGTACTTTTTCTGAATTCATGTTTGACATATAGAAATAGTGGGATATAAATTTCAGCATTTTGCCTAAGGCCATGATACGAAGCTATTTTGGAGCTAAGGGTATCCTGCTGCTCAGTTTGGTGGCACTTGAGTATTATTATTATTATTATTATTATTATTATTATTATTATTACTACTTTTTTCTACAGTAGAAATCTCAAAACAGGTACTAACCTTACACAGTATATGTGCTGGATCCAATTCTCAGATCCAACTTGGACTGTTGCTAGCCAAGTATTTACCTAGAAAGCCAGCTAAGAACTGACCTAAAAGGAAAGATTGGTCTGAAGTGTAGCCAGGCTCCTATCTAATGTGCAAGAAGAGTAGAGTGTATCACTCCTGAGGCTGAAAGCAGAGAGCAGAGCCTCCCACCATAGCAGTCTGCTTGACTCAAGCCAGAACTGCCTTCCTTTCCTATCTTTAAATGTGCCTCTTATTTAGCTTTATATCATCTTTGATATGTATTCTTCTTTCTAATCCCAAATATCATAATTCTGTATTCCAATGCATGCTAAGGAAGATCCGTGCCATGAACCTTTCTCTAGATATCCCAATCCTGTGTTCCACAGCTCCTAAGTAGCATTTCCTGTGTAGATCTCTTCCCTATACTCATCAGCTTTTGTCTATACACACTGACCATCCTAATCAACTGATTCTGCCAAATACCAATTTCTTTTTTATATCTTTTCAGCAGCATCTCCTCTGTTGCTGCAATAGAAGGTATTTCTTCATTCTTCTAAAGGTCCTTCATTGCCATCCTTGGCTCTGAATGCTTCACGCAAGGTTCCACTCAAGTTTGGAAGAAGTTTCCATAAATACCCAGAAAGTCTGCTCTCATACCAGTTCATCTTAAAAAAAATTTTCACCCTACAAACAAATTTTGAGGAATTAGTTTGTTGCTATGCTGAAACAATAATTCTCAGCATTACAGTATCATTCCTTTCTTGTCTTCTTTCACTTCATCTTTGTGAATTCACCTGTTACCTTTGTTTTTATTTAGATTGTGCACTGTCTGACAGGCAGCTTCTCTGGTACACTTCAACATTATAACATAAAATTATGTTGGCAACTTTTCCACCCCATTTCTGAGACTGATTCAAATGTAGGACAAATAATATTTCTCTTCACTCTTGTCTGTTTCCACAATCAGATGTTAATGTATTGCATCTCTCAGATTCTGACCAAGATAATGTAAAATCAGAGCATGCTTCCCTCACAGTTTACTCATTTTTAAGGTTTAAAAGATTGTCTGATTTCCTACAATACTATTGAGCAATGAAAAGTTTATCACATAATTTCTTACAGAAAGTACTTAGGCCAAGAGTTTTGAAGTCCTGAAGATAAACATTTGAGTGCTTTCCCAGCTTGGTGTGGGACCTCCTTCCTCTGGCATTTGTTCAATACATTTTGGAAAGATGTTTTCAATTTCTCTGCTCATTGAAGCTGGAGCAATCCTAACAGTTTTCTCAAACCTCTGGAGTTTTATCATTACCATGATACCACATTCACATTTAAAGCGTTGATCTGTGCCTCCCCTGCAAAGTGTTAAAATTTCTGGTTTTCTTGGTGATAACATTTGTAGTAAGCTATATGTTTTCAATAGTTTCTAACAGGAGAGGAAAAAAATTAGGGACTATGATATCAGGAAGCTGGACACTGGAAAAGACAGAGGATCAATTTCTTCAAATATTATTCTCAACATTTTTAATAGTCCTGCTAACATTTTTACATTACTTGATATTAGATATTTATATTTCATCCTAGTGCTAAGAAGGCTTTGAGAATAAACACATGATGCTGTGCTAAAAGGGATTGATAATAAAATAGGGTTAACAGACAGGAAATGCTTTGGCAGTGGATGAAACCAGATTGCTACTCTTTGTTGCTCTAAAAGAATGACCAAAGAACATAAATTTGATTGTGACTCCCTACAACTCCCAATGAACAGGTATAAAGACCGTAAATAATGAAAAGAACAATTAATTGCATCGGAGAGTTTAAGCAGACAGTAGACATGAGCAAATTGAAACTAGACAGCTACTTCAAACTGAGGCCAAAATATTAGCAGAGCAATAGGAAGACCTCTTTGCTGTTTACATTAATGCCTTCTTTGAGCAAACAGATGTTCTAGAATTGTAAAACAAATACATTTCATGAATGCTAACATCCTCTGGAAAATACCTAGTTTGCTAGAGTTGGATTACAAAGAAGTTTACTTCTTTTAAAAGGAATTTTATAGCTAGCAGATTTACTAAATCCAAAACTTTCCTATAGCGACCTATTTCTCAATTTTTTAGAAATTAAAACCAACATTATTAACATTAAAATGTCACTGCATGAGAATTTAAAATGACCTTTTTAATAATTCTTTTAAAAATATGCACATCTGAAACAGAATTATAATGGCTTCAACACTATGGGTTAACATCACACAATAGACCACAACTATGTCAAAGCAGCCATTTCACTCTGGTAAGGACAAATTAGATATTTTTGAATGTGCAAGTCAAGTGAACAATCTGTCATTCATTTCATCATGCTTTTCAATGGTAGGATTTTTCCCCTCTGGCACTTGTGGTTTCAATGTATCACGCACCAGGAAAGGACATTGCTCTGGAAGGTTTAGCAAAAAAGTATCAAAATATAACCACAAAAAAAAAAAAAAAAAAAAAAAATTCAAGTAGCATGACGGATCTGATTTATACCCACAAAAGCAATGAAATCTAAGTGTAAGTCAATTATGATTGACATATGTCCCTTAGCATATGCTAGATACTACTTGCTGCACATGCAGGAAGTTATTAAAACCATTTTACAAGACAGTTTGCATAATGACAGCCAGATCAAGAAGCACTGTCAATTAAAACAAGAGATAGATAAATTCAAAAATTAGGGGAGATAATTCAGTACAGGGGCACAATTAAAAGCCCAGGTGATTACACAAACCTTTGTGGTTCACTTGTGGGACTGTCAGACACATAGCAACAAGTTGGAGGGACCCTGCAAAGAACCGTAACTTTCCTCCTGGCTGCCCACAGCAGGTCCTGCAAACTCAAACACAGACCTGTGTAGAGAGGCAACTTTCTGTATAAGAATGGCAGTCAATGCTAATCCTGCTAAAGTTACTGGAAGCTGCAGGTGGCTAAAACTTTTGTATATAAGAGTCTGACTTCTGAAAATTTTGTTCGTGGATATTAGCATTTGGTCATAGTGAAAACTGATACTTAGTATAAAGATAGAAACCCTTGCTTTAAAGATAGAAACAGGTGAAGAGAACCCTGAAATTTGGAGCCTATGTTTTGGAAAACCTTTAAATAACAAGCTGAGAGTCTCTTCAAAAATTTCCAGGAGAGAGAGAGAGAGGAAAAAACAGAGGGAAGAAAAGAGAGAGGGAACTGGAAGCAATATGTTTCTGGTACTTAGCTTGTTTTGCAGGAGGTACAGCTCATTAAAACACACTCAGAATGGTGCTGCTGGGAGAGCAGATTTTGAGTGAACATTGGTGAGGTCTGCAAATCAGTTGAATTCTGCAACGCAAGCACATTCACTACCTCCTGCTGTCAGAGGGGCTGTGGTTTAGCAAACATTTTTTTGCTGTGAGACCCAGAGTTGTTCACAAAGAGAGACCAAAGCTCCTCTCATAACTCCTGTCTAAAAGCCATCCAGCTATGTTCACATAACACCAGGCTCCAACTAATGCAATGATCTAACACCTCTGGCAGGGTGGAGCTTCAGTGGGATTAGGACAGCTCTAATTCCATCTGCCCATGTAGAGGTAACAACCAAGACATGAAATACAGATTCTTTTCCATATTTTGATGGACTAAACTATTTTAACTTTGATGAAGGACGGTCCCCTCTCAACATCACTGTCTTCTCTGTCCCTTTTTTTCCTTGGTTTCACTGCTTAAGTTGCAATTTTTTCAGTACAACTTCTATTACGGCACCTAAAACAGTAATGGACAGACATTCATTTCTGCATTTAGGCTCAATAGGAAAAAAACTACGACTTGTGGTGTAAATGGTAAGAACATGCTCTAACCCTTTCCTGGCACATTCCATCCAACAGTGTGGAACATCTTGCCATGAACTGACGCTCAACCTCATACAGGCATTGTCTCCACTTCACATTGGAGTAGGACACAGAACAGTTACAAAACTTCCCCAAGGTCATTGTGAAGTCTCTGTCAAAACAAGAATAGAACACACATGATTGCCAGTTTCTGCTTTAGCTATATAATGATTATTTCCCTGACACACAATATCTCTTTATGCATATGTCCTTAGTAATAAAAAACAGGGAAAAGAAATACATCAGATATATGTGATGCAGTCTGTAAGCAGAGCTCTCTCTAAACAATATGTCTTTCAAATTTTTCCATGAGGCATCAACATCTCTTTAAGGACTTTATCATCATTACTGACACATAATCATTCCTTGCAGGTGGAAAACACTGTGCTGAGAGATAATTGGGATAGTTATTGGATATGACTCCTCACTGGTTTTAAGGCAGTATGAAGGCATGATTGCATTCTGCTCAAAGAAAAGAATTAATATTCTCTGCATTTATGTCAGATTGAGTGATTTATGGCTATTGTAAATACAGCATTAGATTATAAGGCCTAACATTTTCTGATAGGATGCAATGCAAACTTAAAATATGGATGGTGTCCCCTATGAGAGAGGAAAACCTGTTTTGGCTGTTGGAGTCACATTTGCTATTGGTTTATCTGGGTGGGGTAATTTGATCTCAACTTATCTGGAGGAAACTGCCATCTCACGGTGCCACACTCATTGTAAAGGGAACAAATATTTTGAAAACCCTTCCCAAATAAGTGGGCATACTAATGAAAAAATTCTGGTGTCTGTAAATGAGCAGTTTGCTGACACATTTGGGAGCAATACATCACTCTTACAAATCCTGTTTGTTGTGGACAGCTTGGGAAGAAAATGGCTAAAAAAGCTTTGGTTCCTCAAATAAGGGCTTGGGCTTGGGAGTATGTGGGAGGAAAAGGGGGTAGCTGGAGGGAGATACTTCTTTATCCTGCAAGATCTTTTAGGGGGAAATCCCTGCCCAGGTACTTGCAGAAGAGGAAAATCCCCTACACAGAACAAGAAAAATACCTTTACTTAGCTAAGAAACCCCTAAGGAAGCATTAATTTTGTTGATTCTTTGTTCTCCAGGATAATATTCAGGCATGCTATGTGTGGAGGTTCAGCTGTTTCTATTAAAAGAAACAATTGTGTCAATTGTGTCACACCTGAAGAAGATAAAACAGTTAAAAATATGTGTCCTATGTGAACAGCAGGTGTGTCATACCAAGCAAATGAGGACAAGTACATTTCTGTAACAAAGTTAATATTTTGTCTTTAATTCAAAATTGGTCTGACCCAAAGCCCATTGGAATCAATGCATGCTTCTGCATTAAATTCGGAGGGTTTTGGATCCAGGCCAGTATCATTCCTCTTGTCAGGGCTCATTGTTTAATTTTAGTAAAAGAAAACTCTTTAATTTCATTTTTTAGAATAAAAAAAATTATGAGACCAAATGTCAGTTGTGTCTATTTTTTTATGAAAAGCTTCTTCACTGGATACTTTGTCAATAGAATTGTTAAGTTGTGGCATATTTTAAAGATCTCATTCAATGAAAAGGGATGTTAGAAATAAACAGCCCCAAAATTTACATCTCATGCTATGGAAGCTTCCCAGAACGAGGGGAGAAGAAAAATTAAAGAAACCAGACATAATTTTATTGTCTAGGAAGAACTTTGGCTATTGTTCTTTGCTGCTTTCATAAGATACAATGTCACCATTGGCTATTCTACAGGCATATCCAGTCATTGTTTCATATACAGAATTCCCATTGAAGTCAGTAGCATGCAACTCCACAGCAGGATACGGCTGTAAGAGCAGTGAATTTTATCCTAATGTGACAAGTCAGATGACTGCAAAGTCATCACTAAGCCAGGTGATAACACCACTGGAGCTGAATTTCCTCTGAAAAAAGTAAAAAAACCCATGAAGATACAAGACACAAAGTCCAAATCCCCCTACCATTGCTCCACAGCCAGAGAAACCCAGGTGAAGTGTCTGTAACCTTCTCACTCTTCCAGTCATCTCCAAAAGCTGAAAAGGCAAAAGCAAGCTCTTCCATTATGCAGGCAAAACATCCTTGACAGCAAAATTCCAGTTCCATCTTTCCCTGGACCAAACCAAAGCTTGCTGCCAAGACGTCATGCCATATCTGCTCTATTTTACACGTGTCTGACAAAGAAAACCACACGGACCTCAGAAAGGTGAAAGAGACATAGAGTTTTTTACTTGTTTGGGGATTTTTGGGGTTTTTTATTACAGTCAGCACTTTATTGCTGGATAATTATTACCTCCGAAAGTCTGGTTTAATGGTAGCAGTTTCCATCTCAGTCTAATTCTCAAGTGATCTGCCACCTGCCTCACCAAAATTGAAGTGGTGCCTACCTATATATTTTCAGTTTTTAATACATGTGAGTCCTTAACCATGAGATGCAGGGCAGCTATCAAGAAATATGTTCGGAAGAAACATTCTGTTCTTGGAGGGCAAAACTCAGCCAGCCACCCTCAGACACAGGAAATAAGGCAGGGTGTCCCAAACGCTGCTCATGGCCATGAATATGACTGCCTTCCTAAGTGGCCCCCAAACAACATATGTTGCATTTAAGACACCAGTGTCATGGATATGATTTCTCCAAACATTCAGTCTTACAGCTATTTTCAATTTTCATTATTATATTGTGACTGAGATGATTCTTAAAAAGAAATTCTGATGGAAATTATTTTGTCAGTATTATGAGGAATGGAAGAACAAATTATATAGTCTCGTTGTAAAAATAAAAAAAGGTGGTAACACAGCTCCTGCAAAAATGTCTGATTCTGAGATGTGAAATTTAGCATGGGTCTCTTGTGCTTAGTTTCAGCGGAAAAAATAGATTGAATGCTAATAAACAAGAAAAAAATCATTCTTGTGCATGCTTGGTAGACAAGTAGCCTGAGGAAGAGTGTGATATCACCCATGATAGGGGAAAAAGTGGATACCATGTCATACTGGTTCTTGGCAAATCTGGATTTTGTCCCCATTTCTGCCACTGGCTTCCTGGGTGACACCAAGAAAATCACTTTTCCCTGCTTTGTCCCTGCCTCCCAACTTTAAAATCAGGAAAACATATACTTAGCTTTTTTTTTTCTTCTTTTTTTCTTTATTTCCTTCTTTTCTATGATCTCTCAGACCTCTCAATTAAGAATTCAGAAAAGAGCTAGATAGTGTTGATATTATCATTATGAATAGCCTAAAGTCATGTGAGACTAAATCAGAAATTATGACACTACAACTTTTTTTAACACAAATTATCCAGTGTTCAGTCAGGCACCAAATTGCTTTGTACAAGAGGACAGAGAAACAACAGGGTAATAAGGCCACTTTTCTTAAAGCAGTGATTGATTTAGGTTACTTCATACTTAAGAAGTCCTGTTAGTATGTCTTCTGTGTTTTCTGTAGTGAGATTACACAACTCTACTCCAGGAAACACAGAGGGTTGGAAACACCAAAAAAGTCAAACACAACATTTGAAGTCAAGCTTTTCAAATAATAGGTGTTTTCATTTTAAGTATATTTTAAAAATACTTAGTTGAAATTTTAGGAGATACAATGTTGCTCCATTTAGGACTACATCTGCATATGTGTGTGTGTGGATACATTGGCACACATGTGCACCTATATACTTTAATTAATGTTTGGTTCTCTAAAGCATTTTAGAAGAAATTTTAAAAAGAATAAAATCTCCTCTCTCCACTTCTTCAATTGACAATATCTCATTAAGCTGAAGGATTCACTCTATTCCAAGTGCATGGCAAGTTTACTCAGAGCCAAGGGCAACAGGGGAGTTGCTTTTTTCAAGAAACGTGGCTGTACAAAACTTGCAAAGTTTATGGAATCTCTCTGGTTTGTATTGCTTTACGAGATTTGACAGAGGAGTATTGTTTCCAGAAGTGTAACTTCTTAATGTGTTTCCCAGAATTCTGAAAAGATTCTATGTAGGCAGTAGTGGTCTAAGGGTCAGCTGCATCCTGCTGGAATAAACTTACTTATACATGGATAGAAGTGGGTAATGGTATATAAAGATATGCTTTTTTTTCTTTCTTTCTTTCAACAGATTCTTAAGAATTACTCAAAGCTGTTGAGACACCAAGGATGTTTTAGTAAAGGAGAAGAATACTTTAAAAGCTTTTGCATTGAGCAAAACTTTCCACTTTGTTGTTTCTTAATATTTAGCAGACAGCACAACACCCTTCTTCCCCTGACTCTTCATTCCACTAAAGGCCTCACAGGTAGCATTCAAATGAGGTCTGAATTTCTAATACAAACTAACTTGATCCATAAGTCTCTTCTCAAGTAAATTATCCTGATCATTAGTACAGCTTCATATGGTATTTCCATGGATGTAAAGCACACACAACAAATATTTTAAACCACTGCTCTCCTGCACTGACCATGTGCAACCAATTGATATTGATTGCTTTTTTTCTTCTTCCTCTCCTTTTTTTTTTTTTTTAATTTTTTTTTTTTTTTGGTAATAATCTGTGAGCTGTAAAGCACTTATCATGGCTGCCACCCAGACTTTCCAATAGCATTAAAACAAAGCAAAACAAAAGAGCCCTCAAATATTGACTCAGTAATCTATCTCCCTCCCTCAAGGAAAGCTTGCCTGCCATAAAATTCCAATCAGTTGCACACACACAATTATGAAAATATGGGCCTCAAAACTTCATTCAAAAGCCTGATTACACTAAATATAGATCAACACGTAATTTCTCCTTCCTTTCTATTTTTAAATCATGTTTTTGACAAACGTTGAAATCATAATGAATGGTTTGGATTGGTTTTCTTTCTTTTTTGCATCAGAGGGTTTGTGGAGGGTTTCATGGGTTTAATAGCTATGTATTCTTTATTGCTCCTTTAAAATACTAATAAAAGTGATGAAAAGGCATGAAAAATCATCACTGATTGCATAGGAATTCACTTAAAATACGATCTTTCCTTTGCTCAGTTATCATCTGTGGTGGTGTTCCCTTACAGAAATGGTAAAGGGCTAAAAGTTCTTAATAAAAAACACATGCTTTTCTTTACCCCACCACCACACTTGAATGTATTCCCCTGAGGAAAACTACACCAGGCTAACCACCGCAAGGCAGCCTTATGGTAAATCGGATCCTTTTTTAAAAATGTATTCCCAGAAGACTTGGTTTAATACACTGTTTCTGAGAATACCTCTCTGAGATTGCCTTTTTCCTTTGATAGTCTTGCTCTTCATATTTTGAAGCAATCTCAGCTGGTTAAAGGCAGGAACAGAAAACACTATTCTGAGACAATTAAACACCAAGGACCAGAATTACTGGTCCAAACCTTAAAATACGGTGACACTGAGAAGCTCTAATCACACTTATGACCAGATCTCAAATATAATGGACTTTCTAGTTAAAAAGTGAAAAAAGGGTTGTTAAGGGTTCTTTTATTTATGTTTTGAAAATTAATGCCCATTTGAGAAAATAACTCCCCCCACACACATAAAATGAGAATTACTGTGGACTCAGCAACCAGACTTGTCATGGAAGAAAAAAATTTTAAGCCAGATCTTCCCATTTGAAAATGGCGTGTTGGGGTCTGCCAGTGATAATCGATTCCACATAAAACAGCTTCACTTCCTTGTTCAGGAGCAGTGACAAAGCCTTGCACATTAAGGGCAGCAGAGGGGGAGAAAAGGATCTTAATTCAAAGACAGAAAGAGAGCCTAGAACAAGCATCTGACCTTGCTCTGAAGGGAAAAAATAGTAAGTGCTAAATGAAATTTAAAAAAAAAAAATGTGATTGGAGAAATGAGACTATTAGATCAGCTGGGTTTCTGGAAAAGTTGCTTTCCAGAATGGTTAAAGGGACAAAATGCTTTTACAATACACTCCCCCATTGTCCACCATGCAAGTAGCTTCAAAGGCACACTAGGAAGGGACTTCTTCATGATGGTGGTAGGTACAAGGAAGGTTACTGGGTTAGGAAGAGGCTCCTTTTCTTTGTAATTTCTCTCTCAGACTGTGAGAGGTTAAAATGGTTAAGCAGTTTTCCTTCGCTCTGTATTATGGCTCATTCCTACAAGCAATAAAATGAAGGAATTACTTGTAAGGGCAGAAATGTCATTATTTTTGCACTCATCCTGACCCCAGCATCTAAAAATACAAAATGCTGGAATTTGTAGAGCAGGTGACATTTTTAAAAAGGGCCCAGGGAAGTCTAATAGTGTAAAGGCTAAATATACTTAGGTGGTGGAAGAACTGAAATAGAGAGATATCTCTGCTTCTGACCTAGGCCTAACAAGATTGGCCACATAATTCATTTCAATGACTCCTTGTCTGTGCAGTTTACCTCTGGGTTTAGACAGAAACATTTCTCTTTAGTATAATGGAGCACAGTGTCAAGTTGCCTACCTTCTGCCTCAGAATGGGGTTAATTTTAGCCTGATCCTCATGTTGAACACACAAGGAATATATATGACTCATCAACCTTTGCCAAAAGCATAAGATACATTTCTGAAACTCAAAGGCTATCTGCTATTTGGAAAGGTTTGACTGCCTTGTATTAATTGAACTGAGCTTCCTTTAGGTCTCCAGCAGCCTCACAGAAGCTACACAAGAAGGTATATAAAATTTCTAAATATCACAGTTCTGAAATGCCTTTTTTTTTTCTTTTTTTTTTTCTTCCCAACAGCCTCACCATACACTCAGCCAAAATCAAATACTTAATTCTGCTTCCACAGGGATACTGCATTGTTTCTAGTGTATTAGCTAGTATTTATCCTGCAGGCTCTCATCTCTGAGCATGCTACAGCCTGGAGAATCATGCATTTGAGCAGGTGTTAAAGAATTAATGGAATGGTAAGCAAAAGATCATTTTACTCATCTTGACTGGAAGGCAGACATGGCTAAATACTGAATCACACAAGTAAATTTCAAGGAGTCTATGAGAAGTCCAGTAAAGATGGCCACGTAGTTTGAGACAAATTAAGACATTTTTCTGTATTTCCCTTAGTTTATTTTGTTATAATCAACGAATACCTGCTAATACTGACTTTGCTCCACTCTAATTTCCAGTTCCTATGTGTAGTCAGGCCACCTACAAAGGTGTAAGCAAAGTATTCAAAGGGCAGAATAGTGTAATCTTAGTAAGGGAATTTTAAGCACTTCCTGTCTCAGAAGACCCAGGCTTTCTTTCTTTTTTTTTTTTCATTACTTTTTCAGAGCAGGTTTGACCTAAGGCTTAAATCCCTGCTACACTGCAGGTCATAACAAAAAACTCATGGGCTTCACCACAGCCAGGCTTTCACTTAAAGACCCCGTAGTACACTTCAGTGCTGCAAACCAGAACTGAGTCCAGAGAGCAGATATGTCAAGCAACCTGGTGTCATTTCTTAAGAGGCATCTCTTTCCTGCTGCAAAACAGGCTGCTACTGTGGCAGGTAAAGATGCTGTATTCTGTATTTCACACGGGCTGTTCTGCTTCCTGAAAGCATAATGACTCATCAGATTTAGCCAGAAGCCCTACCAAAAATCTTCAGCCACACACTGCTTTGCCATTTATTGCTATATTTACCCTGCCCTCCTTACACAAAGGTTTTTCCATGTGCCCATCTTCCCAGCAGAGAAACCAGGCAGACCAATGCTGAGGTGCTGCAGCTCTGGAAATGTGCTTATCTAGCAGCATCTCTCTTGCCTTTCCTACTTCAGAGAATATCAAACCCCATCTCTTCTTCTCCAGCCCCACAGGGACAAACCTTTAGTCCCTATGCATGGCCACCGCTTGCTGTCAGAGTCAGCTCCCATCAAGGGCAACACCAGCTTTTGCCACCTAGCCCCTCCATGCCAGCTGCAGTGGGAGACACTGTCACTCCACTGATAATTATTTTCAGAAGCTAAAGTCAACCCTTCTGAGATGCAGAGAGCCTCCTGTTATAAACTGGCATAGTTCCATTCAATTTATGCTGAGTTACACCATTTGCAACCCTAAGTCTATCCTCCTGTGTGTATGAATTATGAAACACATTTTAGTTACAGCATCCCACGTTGCTCCTCGAGTAATAAACCATATAGTATTCCCAATCTCCTTAGATGCATGTTTAGTAACACCTAATAATGTTTTTATAGTTTTCCTACCTTCACTAATTTCATTAACTTAATGGTCAATGTCTTTATGCTTATTGAAAAACCTCAGGTTAAAAATGGTTGTTACAGAACAACAGAACTACAAAAGAAAATTATAGTATTTGATTGGAATACAACTGACAAAAATAAAGAGGTTCTCATTCATTCTTTATTTATAGTTCTTAAGCAGAGCACATAATCAAGCTCCAGATTTTGGATGCATATGAAATATGAACCCTAATCTAAATGAAAAGTAACCTCCAGTATAATGGGATGAAGCAAAAACCATAGCTCCAAACACTCCTAAAAATTTGGGGGTATCTAAATCTGGAGTTGAAATTTATGGCTTGTGCCCACTTAAATAAACTTCTGTTTAAAACCATATTTCAATAAACTTCTATTTTGTGGTTTGAGCCTATTTAAGTAAGCCCTTTAAAACTGAGTTCTTTATAGGCCCCAAATTTATTTACAGTATCATTTTTTATGATTTTAGGATTAGCTATATCTTTATATAAATAAGAACCTTTGTTCAGAAGATATTTCTCCCTTCTTCATCCATGACCATAATCTAGGGGATGCAGCAGAAATGGTTGCATCATGTATTTGTTATTATAAAATAGATCACTTATTGGCAGCGCTTCACAATAAGAACATAGAGGAAAGATGAACATGAGAGGGTGAGAAGATTTTGGTTCCTTTTACTCCCATAATTTCTTTCTTTTCTTCTTGTCTTTGACTATTGCTAAAATTTATGTTGTTTTTACAAAGTGTTAAAAAAATCACCCAAAATTAAATTATTACTTTTTAAAAAAATATTCTTTCTGCCAGACCATTCTTTTTAGGTGCCGCTCTTTATTATCTACTGCCATCAATGTTTTCCTTTTCTTTTTTCCTTCTTTCCTCATCTCTTTCCTTTCATTTTATCCAAATCTCTATCTTCATTTTATATCTTTCTCCTTCTGTTAGTACCCCTTTCGTCCTGTTTGAGACCAAAAAATGATGGTGAACGCAGGTGATCCTCAGAGATCAAAAGTGTATGTGACTGTGCTAGTCACCTTGCAGTATTAGGGCTTTTATAGCTTCCTTCTTCTCTCCCCATTAGCACTTGAACTATACCTCTTTTTCATAAGGCTTCAGGCTCTCTCTCAGGAGAGATGAGCAAAGAAATAGATGACAGTTGCCACTTCTAGGTTTTCCAAAAGTTGGCAATCAAAGTGAGAAGTCATGAATCTACAGTACTGCTGCAATATCATTTTCTGTAGACCTAAGACATAAATTGTCATATGATTCCTTTAGGCTCCCTTACCTCATATGCTATGTTTTTGTTTTAACAAAGAAAAAGGTCCATCCTTTTTTCCATTTCAGCTGAGGAGATATGACAAAAGGCAGAGTTTTCATGAACTAATTACAGTCCTTTGGAAATTACCTTTTGTGCTAGGAAAATATTTTTTTTCCTACTGATGAGAAAGTAAGCAGTATGAATAAAAAGTACTATTTAAAGAAAGAGTACAGTTACATAACCTTTCCACAAAATTCAGACAATTTTTTAGCTCCACTTTGCAAGAAGAAGTATGCTACTTCCGCAGAATTATACACACAATAATCTATAAAAAGATTTCTATGCAGAAAAAAATAATGTGTTTTTTTTCCTTTGGAGGAGAGTATTGCCTTATGCCAGTGCACATTCACCATTCAACAAAGCCATCAAATTTTGCCACATTCTAGCAGCAGAACATGCCTGCATACACTCTTGTGTCCCTAGCTTGAAAGTCAAGGAGAAATGTGTGCACATACTTATTGACAGACTCCAGCCCCCCAGGGTGCAGGTTCACAGTCATCAGAAGCTGATACGGGGCCCCACAATCACCAAAACAGAGCTCTAGGTCAAAAGGCAGTTACCTAAACTGGAAAACCCTGATCATTATTTCATTTTCTTTTGTTGCTGATGTGGTCTAGAAGGACATGTGAGCAGTCCTCCCAGCTCGGCACGGCATTTACCAGCACCACTGCCAGAAATTTGGTTGAAATGCAACCAAATTTGGTGGCATTTAAAGAAGGCATGTATGTACGAAGAGGAGTCATGCAAGTTAAAGTGTAAGCTAAATTATTTCACAAGCAAGATCTACACAAGAAAACATTTACTACAAATTGTATCGGCAGCGCATTCCCCACTTAGGGGTAGTGCCAAGAAAGCAAAGGCATGAACCAGTACTGAGATGGGATAAGAACAGGGTTGAGGTTTTTTTCTACCGCTAAAAACTGCATGCAAAAATGTTAACTACTCTTCAGTGTCTGGCCAGTCTGTGAGAGAACTCCACACATAGTTTGTAAGCATAAAGGTGTAGCCCAGGCTTTCAGGTTCCCTCAGCAAACCCAACTAGCTTGGGAAACAGACCAAGATGTGGATGCTACCCTAAAGGCATGAATTATTCACGTCATTCATTTTACCTGCTATCTCCTAGAACCCCTGAGTGAGCGTTTCCTTTTCAAGCTGTATGTAAAATGCATTGAGAAAGACCCAGTTGTTTGGATGGAAGTACCAGATTTGCATCTGTATTAGAAATATTCTTCCCCTTTCTCTCTATCTTCCCCAATGAAGTGCAACTGAGTCATTATTTCTCATTTTAATAGAAAACAGCAGGCTAATTTTTATGTAAGAAAAACTGAACATCATGTGAATCATGCACAAAATCTTTTATTTTTCCAGGAAGCATAGAACCCTGAAAAGAATTGTTAACAAACAGTGGCACACTACTTTTGGTGCCTTTCTGCCAACCAGAAGGAAAAAACAGCAACAACAAATAAAAAAATTGCAAAGAAGCTCCATGGTTTATCAACTATACCACTGAGCCTCTTGGCCATCACCGTAAATCTCTTCAAATTCTTGCTCCTGTTTTGATGGAAAACATTCAGTTCTATAATAACAGTACTTAGATAACCTGTACTTGACCTGTCTTTGGATAGTGATGATTTTCCATACAAGATGTTTTACTGTGATAACACAGCGATTCAGACACTATCTTAAGGCAGCTGGTGTACAAGTGCTTGGCTCTGGAATTTTTTTTTTTTCTCCTCTGCTATTTGAATGTAAGCTTCATGCTGAAGGCCTTTCATGCCAGGCACATTTTCAAAGTATTCTCCCAGTTAATGCATTTCCATTAGAATTCCACTGTTTTTTATTTCAAGAGCACAGCACTGCACCCATGGGAACTGAGCTTTTCAGGTGTTAAAGAGGATTTGTTATAAAGAAAGTGATTATAATAGGATTTAATGTAATTGAAAGTCAAGGTACAGTAGCCATACACTGTATGAGAGACAGCATTAAACTTGTTTTGTGAGTGAAGGACTTTTTCTAAGTAAAACCTGGGGCCACACTGAATAAACCAGGGTGGAAGACCTCCTGCTGTTGTGCTCCGTTCATTAGCCAGTGCTGTCCTGACTGCTCTGCTCCCCAGAGAGGCAGGGCAAGCAGCAAAGCTGAACTACCAGAGGCTTGTAACAGCATGAAAAAAACCTTCGGAAATAGCAGAGGCAGCTCCAACGGATTCAGCCCATCCACGCAAGACCCCATCCCGCAGGTTGTCACCAGTTCTGGAAGAAGTGTTTCCAGCCACAGCCCCAGGTAGGTTGCACAGATGGCCTGGCATTGCAAGGCAATGCTTTTGTGCACTGCTGCACAGGACCAATGTGAAACTAATTTGATTAGTCCACAAATTCACTGAATTCCGCTGTACCATCTACCCCACTGGCAATCAAAGGAGTGTCAAAACTCTCTGGAAGAACCCTGTTCCCCTTAATTGCTTTCCTTGCATCCTTGAAATCCTGTGGACAGATGGGCTTACAGTATCTCACATATTTAAATAACCCTTAGTATCAAGTAATTGCCATTCTTCAGAATTTTCATCTTCTTTTTTTCTTATCATAGCTTGCACTCTTTACTTTTGGCTTCGTTCCTGCTCCCTCTCCATTTTCCAGAGGATCTTGCTTACCTCAAACAGCATTTTGAACTTCGCCATTTAATTCTAATTTGTTTTCTCTTTCTTCCTGCTTTCTTTTTAGCTGCTTCTGAGAGTGCTACAATGTCCTTAGATAACTTCTTTCTCAATTGGATGTGGGTAGTAGAAGTCACTGCTATTATCTTTTATTACACTTCTCCCCTTTTTGCTATTCTTCAACATTATGCATACAGTAACTTCTCCAGATCAGAGGTCAGGAATTTAGACTCGCTAGTATTTGGGCACTTTTATATCCCTAGCTGACTTGGTCAAAATGTTTTTCATTTAAAAGACAAAAAAGTTTCTTTCAATAAAAATGTACTTTCAAGGAAAGAAAAATACATACTTTACAATGTTTCCCACAGCAAAGAGAATTGTTCCAGAAAGAAATCACTTCAGATCAGACCAACCCAACTAGACCAAGGCTTTAACCAAGCTATTGCTTCAGTTTTAACTTTTCACAGGAAATCTCAAACAAAAAGCCTAACATTTTTCTTTTAGATTTCCTAGAGATATAATTGGCATTTGGAGGTCACGATAAACGTAGGTGACTGCATATATCTGCCCTTGAAAAAACAGTGACAGCTCTGTATTTTGGGTCTTCATGAATCCGGTTCTTCACATTGAACAAAGATGTTTAGAAACATGAAGCATTGTCATGCACTACACTGAGCATAATTTTCTCACAAGCTGTTCTTTCCTAACTGACGTAGAATGTATGCTCGAATTTGAGTCAACCACAAATCAAACAACTTGGGAGTTGCTGCATGTATGCATATATGAACCAACACCATAATCATCATTATACACCACTCCTTTGCCTGCTACCATTCCCGAAATGCAGGCCCCTCAGTGGTGCTGCATGGCAGCAATTGCAACAGCATGAGCAGCAACCAGACAGCTCCAGTTTTAAGCAATACGTTCCCGGGTGGTTTGCTTTTCATGCCTTCCCCCTTCCACAGCTCAAAAGCTGCATGAGTGTAAAGAGTGGACACTCTGCTGTGAGCAGGCATCAACCAAGGAAAGAAGGTTCTCATTTCAGAAAGGCAATAAATGATATACCATCACCTGAGGAGCTGGAGGGTGTTGGGTCAGAGGAGAGAGGGGTGGCTGTTTATTTTCAAGGCTTCCTTGCTTCGTGTCTTGCAAGTCCACTTAAACATTCTCCTAGATGCAGCACAAAACTGGAAATCCCAGGTTCATCACTTCCATCCTTCTCCTATTCTGATTACAGTCTGGTCAGCATCTGCAACCCTGAACCATCTCTTTAGTTCCATTTCCCAAATGTGGAGTGGCCATGCGCTCCTAGCATTCCTTGTACACAGAAGAGAGAAAGCTGTTTGCGCTATTATTTCCTTTATTTCTGCCACTTCACCTCTCTTTTTTGAGACAGGGTTTGTATTCTTTCTTTCTGAGGACGAAAGAAAAAAAAACACAACAATGAAGAAAGTTCATGGCCAAAAAAAAAGTGAAATGTCACCAATAATTAGTTAAGAACACCAGGCTGAGAAACCAGTTTAGAACATACATACACACACACACACATGCACAAAACAATTAGTGTTTCAAGCTTAAAATTCAGGACCTTTGATGAAAATGTGCAGCGGTGAGAGGATCAATTTCTGATGATCTTGAAGGACAGAAAGAGAGATAATAACTTTGATGCCGGCTCTTTGTTTAAATGACTATTGTTTGTAGTTAGCTGCTATTTAATCTCCACTACAGAGAGGAACCACTACACAGCTAAACTCTCTTCTAATGAGATCATTATTTTCTTACCACTCTTCAGAATGAATGTCATTTTACATAGCAAAACTACAGAGGCAGCGTTTTAGAACACTGCTACCTTTTATCTAACCAGCATAAGAGGCACTTGAGAAAAGGACAAGGAGGGTCAAGAAGAAAATGTAAGCGGCAGAGCTTCTTTGCCTGGCAGGCAAGGGAAGGACAAAGAAGAGGTCCATGATAACAAGACTGACCGTCATTATCAGTGGAGAGGGGTCCAAGCTGCAAACTTTCATAAATACTTATAGCAGGTCTGGCCCAGTATATTAAAGGGATTTGTCTGGATTTAATACCAACCTTCGGGGTTTAGTCACATTTTTAACTACCGCTAAATATTGTTTAAGACTTTGACATTTGCCAATTATTATCTAGCCTGGAAAGATACCAGGAAGCTTAGCAGCGTCAGAAACCTCGCTGCTTTTGCGTACTGCCCCTTTAAAGAGAGAAGTCTCTCCCTCCCAGACAAAGGGGACATGCATGCGCTATGTGCCATTTTGCATTTCATTTTAGCTGCAGACTCGGCGATGAGAGCCGGTGCATTCTGCTCCTGCGGTTTCGAACTCTCCTGCCCGCCCTGCCCCTGGGCCAGATGTTGCCTGCCTTCCCCTGGAGCAAGCACAGCCCAAACACATTCCCGTGCCTCAGCCGCTGCAGCCCCAACCCAAACGAAGGGCGGCTCTGCACTAACACACCGGATCGCTGTTACGGCCATGGGATCCGCCAAACAGGGAGGGAGGGTGCGCACTGTTGGAGGTAGTCACGTTTTAAATTGCTGTGAGTCGTTGCTTTGGTGCCTGCCACTCGGATCAGTCAAGCAGGGCATTCATATTCATGGGGCTGACGCTCTACCTGTGCCTCTCTGCCTTGTTAATAAATGAATGGAGGAGGATTCCGAACAGGAATTTCCAGACCAAGTAGCCGCCTAGAGCCAGCTAATCAGAAAAAGTAGTCCCAGGGAGCAGGTAGAATTTATACTGCCAGCCTTGAGCATTCAGAATCGTGAAACTGGCCCAAGGAATCATGAGAGCTACTTAAAAATCATGTGATTTTAATAAACAATTCGCATGGGAATGCTTTTATTTGCTCTTGGATTTTACAGATTCCCAGGATCATGTTTATAAACTTTTAGCCAGAATTTAAGGCCCTGAAGGCTCTTGTGAAAGGGAAAGAGAGAAAGATCTGCTCCCTCCCCAAAAAAAACCACACCCCCTCCCCCCCCCCCCCCGCCCTGCAATCCCAGGAACGAGGCTCATGACAACAAAAGATGTGATCAGAAATCCTACCACTTGTCAGATTTTTAAAACCACCAGAGCAAACAATCATTTCACCTCTTCCCCCGCGCCCCCCCCCCCCCCCAATATTCCTCCGTAAAAGCGTGGAAGTTTTTGCATTTGTTCCTTCTGCTGTTCCATTTGTTCCCGTGTTTCTCTAAATCTGAAACAAGTCATCTCCTCTGCCCTTTGTTTATGGGAGAGCGTGTTCGAGAAGCGAAAGAATCAATGCTCCACTCATCAAATGGAGGAGTGTTCGGCATTCATAACGTGAATGGATGAAAATAATGCCTCTGGCCGCAGTTTTCGCCCTGCTGTTCCGCGCTGCGGCTCGGCCAGGCCTGAACCCAAGCGGGGAAGGGAAGGGAAAGGAAAGGAAAGGGGCCTCTCCTGAGTTTTCAGTGTAATGGGCAGAGCATTCAGGCATGTGCAGACATGCCAGTCCTGGCCTCTGCTTTTTGGTTTTGTTTTTGTTTGTTTGTTTTAACAGCTGCTAATAATTGCATTATCCTGCTACAGAAGTACTTCTGGGAAATGGGAATCTTTGAAAGCACCGAAGTGATAGGAGGAAGATGCCGCTTCCCTCCCCCACTCCCCCTCACCATGTTAGTGTTCAGATACAAACAGCATTCCTGCCTCATTCCCCTCTGAAGTTAAAAAGACTTAAATTCTTTACAAGGAAGGTCATCCTTTCGTAGCCAAAACCCTGTTTGCTTTTTGCCTTTCCACTTGCTTTCAAATGAAACAAAAAACAACCCTGAGAGTGCGCAGCAGCCCACTTCACCAACTCAGAAATTAAGCAAAACAAGCTCGGGGGGGGGGGGGGGGGGGGGGGGTGAAGACTGTGTTTCAGTTTATTGATGTGTGTGTATGTGTGTGTGTGCTCAGCACAGTGCACTTCCCAGCCGCTCTTCCACAAATGCTGTGCAGAGTGTTCCCAACGTGACCCGATGGTGAGCTAGAAAGCTCTGGGCACTCGGGCAGCAGTCACACGGTGTTCGGGACCTCGGTGTGCTCACTCAAAGGAACACTGTCAACTGCCTTTAATAGTGTTAAATATAATTTATCGATTCTCCATTGTTTGTAATAATATCCTCCCTGAAGCTTGAGAATAATGTTTTCTTTTCCCCTGCAGATTTTGTCCTGTCAAACATTTTTTTTTTCCGTGGTGTTGCTAATAGACCTTGAAATTAACATCGCATTTATGTTTAGGATCTATACCACGATTGTTTGTGCTGGTGCACTGCACTCATCCATCAGCAGAGCAAAATAGGAGAAGGAAGATGCATCTGAGCCCCTTACCACCCTGGGAAAAAAATGGGTCAAATTCTGCCCTTAGATGTAGGCACAGAACTCTCATTAAGGTCAGGGGGAGGCTGGCTGCATGTGTCACTGAGGCAGAATTTGGCTCGGTGCTTACTAGCCACTGGTGAAGCTAGAGGGGGCATAAAGTGTATGTGAGGGGGTGTTTTAATATGTCCCATTTAAACATTGGCTGTTGGGGATTTTGTTGTCATTCTGAGACATCAGGTATGTTTGACATGAAGAAAAGTATCTCTAATTACCTATGAAATTAAAGTAAGCCTTAAAGTGAATTAAATTGGTGTCTAAACCCTTTGAACAGTCACCTAAGAAAAATTACCAAGCTCCAAGTAAAATTGGAAGACTGGGTTTGTCAGACTTCCTTGTGTTTAACAAAATGGCAGTTATTCCACTTTACATTAGCAATTAGCATTAAAAGAATTTATAATTTATTTTTAACTTTTTTCCCTCTTTAACAAATCTTCAATAAAAGTTAGGCTACTATTAGAAGTACATTGTGTGAGAAACTCTGTAAAACACAGTTGCAGGGTCCCATTAGCAAACAGGAATCAGGAAATATTTAAAGGGCCCCTTGTTATACCTGCTAGTATCTCTTTCTTTCCCATGGAAAATGAGAAATGAGCTGGAATGTAAACAGGGGGGAGGAGGAGAATAAGAAATGCGCCGGAGTGCTTTTGGGATTGCCAAATCCTATGGCTTTGCACAAGGCCTCTGACTTGCAGGGAGGGGGTTTCCACTACTTGTAGAGAGCTGATGATGCATGGAAGGCTGACGCTGCAAAACAGCCGGCACAGGGGGAAGGGAGCAGAAGGAAGGAGTAGTGTGTGTGTGTGTGTATATATATATATATATATATATATATATATGTATATATATATATATATATATGACTTTTCACCTTTTGGTCTCTCTTCAGTTCACTCTCTGTGCATGTTTTGAAATTATTTGGTGCAACACAACCTGAAGAAATAATCACACTTTCAAAACCTGTGTGTATCTAGAAATTGCCAGAATTCATCTTTATGTAGGGCTCACATACAGGAAATAAAAGCTGGGTGATTTATGGCATTTTATTGCACTTCTTGGCCATTGCTAATGTTTTCTTCATTGAAAAATGGGAAAAGCTGCAATTTGGGTTTTTATTGTGCCATTCGCCAGCCGTCGCCCCAGCCCCCTTCCCTTTTTCCTTTCCTGGGTGAACTTGCTTTGAGTTTAGGAGATGAAAGTTTATGGAGGCAGATGAGTGTCAAGGGGACTGAATCCAAACACAGAGCCAATGAGCATGTTGCCAGATTTTATCTACCCTCACTGAAAATACAGTATCCAGAAAAAGATGAGTGATTATAAAGGAGAGTGACTTAGCCTCTAACTTACACAAAAATTCTTGGACGGGTTTCTGGTTTTCTTTTTTAAACAAACAAAACAATGTTTCCTGGTTGGCAGTTCCCAAAGTCTTTCCCTTTTTTTTCCCATTTTTTTGGCACATTACCGAAAGGTCATGCTGATGTATTTCCAAAACATGCTCATTGAGTACAGCTTTGCAAAAAATAAGAGCCCCTTTCTTTAAAGCCTGATCCTCCTCTCATTTAAGGCAGGAGACAATATTTCAGCTGTTTGCTGGAATACAGGAGTAGAGCCTAATCAGAGAGTCAAACTCACTGTACAATTAAATATTATTTTAAATTGTATATTAAATATAGACTGAGTAGCACCAACTAACTCCTAAAGCTGCTGACACCATTATACAATTCTGTTTACCATTGGTTATGTCTGCCAGACTATAATGGTTCAGGCTAACAATGCTCGTGCTGCTTTTCAGCCTGAAGTAAAGATTTCTGACAATGAGGCAAGGACTAAATGAGCTGTTTCTCATGTTAAAATACTCTAGTCATAATTCCTTCAGAAGCCCTGTGCACTTGGGGGAAGGAACTTAAAACCCAGTGTGCTTTATTCCTGGGATGAACCATATTCCACCAAGATGTTACCAGATGAAAATCCTTTCGAAGATTGCACAGTCCATATGCTCAATGGACTGCAGTTTTAAACTGTTGAGTTTGTTTAAGCACCATGCATTAGAATGCATACAGACAGGGCTGCCTGAACTAAAGGTGCACAAGCATGCTTTGCCTGCTTCTTCCAAACATTTCCGTTTGTTTGCAGGAATACTGGTTTGTAATGTGTGCACATGTACGTAGGTGCACGTGTGCATGCGTGTGTGCATGTGTGGCTGTCATTGTTTATTTGGCTTAGGCAAGCAGGCAGGAGGATGGGTAAATGGACAAAGAGCTTAACTAGAACTCAAGGAACTTACACTCTGTTCTTGGCACAGCATCAGGTTTCCTGCATGACCTTGTATAAGTCACTTATTCTGTCGTGCGCCTCCATCGTCCTTGCCTGTGTAAGAACTTTCCTTCCTTCCAGTGCTGTTACATAGTTAAGATCCATTAATGAACCATGCAAGAATTGGCCAGGGGGGCAGAGAGGAGGGGTGGGTGTTAAAGGAAAACTTTCTTGATACTTGACTTCAGAGATCTCACTCCTTCCAGGTAACTTTAACTGAAGAATAAATAACATTATCAGCATCCACTGTTGTGTAGTAGTAATGCTCAGAGGCAACAGTCATAAATTTGGAATCCATTGTGCTGGGTTATGTGCAAGCAAAGGACCAAAGTATGATATATTTAGCCTCAAAATTATCATCAGAAGGATTTCCATAATCAAAGTCAGCACTGCAGATCTTTGTGCCCAGCATTTGTTTTTCTAGAATTTTCATATTTGAGGGAACATAGTGTGAACTCACTGAACTCACAAACACTGAAAGTTTCAAGTACTGCTCTGATATGAAGCCTGCTGCTGTCTCCTTTAGTTGTTTTCAGTAAGGAGTGAAATCTTGCTGGCTTCTGGATAGGGCTTTTGTCTAAGGAGTTAAAGCAAACACCAGTGTGTTGCCTTTAAACTCCAGTCCTGATCCCAGTGAGTTTGCAGAGGGCTGAGAGGCTTTGAAAAGAAAGGCAGTTTTTTTGTCACCTTTGACACGCAAACATCCCAGCAAGTTACCTTGTTGTTTATTTCCACTGTGCAACCCCGAACACCCTGCTTTCAGGGTGCTTACCTTCCATAGCATGACCTTCCAAGCAAATATATCCCTTCAAACTTTGGAATTCAGCGAAGTAGAATTAAAATCATTGACCTTTCATTCTCCTTTCCTCTTAGTCCACCTCCCTCTCATATGCTTTCCCTTTAATAACGAAGAAGCACATCTGCAGTTTTTGCTGTAAACACTGCAAAAAGCATTAAGGTATTTAAGGTAACCTTGGCAAAATCCAAATTAGAAAATATACTGTAGGGATTCACATTTAACCTCCAAGTTATTCCACAGTACAGCTGACAGCTTGCATTCTTCAGAACTTAGTATTGTTTGCTTTTTTTCTTTCCCTCTCTCTCTGTAAGCAACAGGACATAGAAAAAAACACACATACCCTCCAAAAAGCGTAGGGATTTTTTTCTCCATTAGTGGCCTGATATATAAAATACACATGAAGAACCAGTTTCTTTTCTGGTCACTGAACTAAAAAGAGACACATTTCTTGCAATATTAGAATAACTGTCAAATCAACAACAACAACAACAAAAAAGCCTGGGTTCTTTTAGAAAAAGTTGTATAGCTTATTACTTGACGATTTAGATCTTCAGCTTCCTCCCCTCTAGTCAGGGCCACTCAGCCAAGAAACAACCCTCTCTGTTCAAGTCATCAAAGTACTGTCATCATTTCCTAACCCTGCTAGTGCCATCACCTTGGATCATCCTTCAGAAAAGAAGAGAGCCGAAATCACTTTGGGGATCAGGGCAGGCACAGCAGCACAGAGGCAGTCATTCAGGATGGAAGGCATCTGCTCAGGCTCACTGAGAGAGCAAAAGAAAGAGAAAGATGCTGCAAAGGCAAGAGGTGGGGTTCTGTTTTTCTCAGAAACGTGCTGCACTGTAGGACTGTGCCTTTTATTTTTGGCACAAATTGCTGTAGCAAATTATATAGCTTATCAGATGTGGTTTGTTAGGCTCAGTAAAGAAACCACTGCAAGGACTTGTTTTCCTTGTTGTCTGCACCCGATTATGAGATCGGCACAAATCAGATTCCTGATGTTGCACAGGAACAAGGTTGAAACTCCATGGGCCTTGTTTTTCCTGTAACCAAATTAAGCGTGATAGGGTTACAAACCAATTCAGCTCAGTTGGGTTGATTCCCTCTCTGACTTTAAACAAAAAGTAGTCTCCCTGTTCACCTTGATGCTCAGGGATTTACTGGTGGATAGGAAGCTACGTGCCAATTTCAGTGATTGCACAAGCTCACACAGCTCCTCTTCAAACAGCTGAGAGGGAGTGACCTGCCCTCCCTCCAGAGTTACATTTGGTCACTTAACTAAGTGTGAGAACCCACAGACTGCAGGATCAAATCCTGCAAGCCCCTGTTTTCTTGTCCAGAGCCCAGACCAGCCCTAAAGGATGTAAACATGAATTAGAGGAGGTGCAGAAGGGATTTCAGAGTACATTAATAAACAGGGTTTAGCTACAGCAGCTAGGGAGCAAATACACATTTTATTCAGTTCTCCAGGCTACTGGAAAAATAACCTTAAAGTAAAGGGGTGGGCAGTGAGGAGATTAACACCACCAACTTAAATCCACTTGCATCTAGAGCCACATGCAATGCCTGTCCCACACCACTAAGGCACTGTCACCTCTGAAACCTGTTTGCCCCCATGCTGGTGGTCCCTGAGGAGCAGATCTACTCAGCAGTGAATGGCTGGTGCCAAAGGTAGAAAGGAACAAGAGGGAGAAGATATGCCAAATAAAAATTCCTCAGCCACCCATCTGTTTTCAGGGGAAGAGAGAAAATATTTCATTTTCTACCTGTAAAGAAAAATGGATTCATGTCACATCCTTCGTTGATTATCCCCAGCATTATGCAATTCAATAGATTTGCTGTCTTGATTAGACAGGCAGAATAGAATTTTAATTGTGAGGCTCTGGAAGGCAAAATGGAGAGATTTGTATGAAAAAACTGGGAGGCAGCAACATTATTGGAAGGCTGAGCTTTTTATAGTCAGTCTTTCTGCTTCATTCGACCATCTGCCTTTACTTGTGCTCTGCTGCTTGGGGTTGAGAAGTTGCTGGCTTTAAAAATGAGCCACAAAGTTTAACCAGATAAATAAATGTGTGCAAGATCTCTCCCTACTAGAAGAACTGCCTTCAGCATTCCAGCTACATATGCTGACAAAAAGAATGTTTTAATTTTAGCATTGTTTTTAGTGTTTATCAAACAGAAATTATGCATGTAGTTGCTTGCACAAGTCACAGTTAAAAGAAAGTCCCTTTCATAAAGGCATGAGAAATGCAGACTGACAAAACTATTTTACTGGGGGGCAAACAGAGAATTTATTATTTATTTTTTTAGACCTATGCTTATAGGTATATTGATAGGAAGGGGAGTCGGCTGACCTAGGTTAGTGTTTGCAGGTCAGGGAGAAGGTAGGAGTGTCTGAGTCAGAAGCCGATGCTAATTTAAGGAATCTGGGGCTTCATTCATGTCAGAAATCAGAGCTGCACTCAGTCCAGGACCAGGTGAAAGCAAATGTGGACTTTCTGATACCTTAATTCTTTATCAGTGCTGAAATGTGCCAGTCATATTTACGGGCTAGGCAGGTGGGCAGTAAAGTTAGAGATTTGGGTAGACAAAACAGTTTGTATGTGGTAGTCTTCACTACAGGGATTCAACTCATCTTGGGACATTAGTTGTAAACAGTGGTTTTCTGAGGTATAATTTTCTTCCTGTCTTTTTAATCATAAAAACACTAGAGACAGAATACATCAGTTTCACAGGTTCATACATAGATTGTCCAGAACTCAAATAAACAAATTCCAGCTCAAATAATCCATACTGAGTTCTGTAGGGTACCTCATTTAACTCACTATGAGCAGGCTCTTAACAGTTCAGTGATGTGCTTTCTCTCCATGAAAAAAACCTAAAAGCATGTTGGGTTTGTTCTAACAGGAAAAACAATTTCAACCATAAACAGTTTCAAAGGGCTAGGAATAGGTTCCCTGCCCAGATCTAAGCTTCTCCATAGATGAAATAAATATGAAAATGCATTGAAATACACTGTGTCTACAAAGCAAGCAATTTATATCACTTGATTGGCGTGTCAGTATTTTGTCCTTGCCTATTCCTAGTGGTCCTAGTGTCCAGTTAGTCTAATCATCTAAAAGCTCTGGAAGTTCAAAGCTTCTGATCTGACAAATTATGCTGGAACTCTCCAAAGATTATTCAACATATGGAGATTTCAGGAATTTCTGCCTTGACGGAAATATTTGCGTACAACACCTTGTTACCTCTCTTGGCTGTGGTCCTGGCAGTACAGCTGTGACTGCCTGGCACTCAAGCACTGTCCATAACAGCCTTGTTTCAGCTACCATTTCACCCCACTTCTGCAGTGACCTCTGGGGAAAGGCTTGCACAGCTTTCTTACAAACTGTGCTTGGTGTCATTTCTGCATCTGCACAGGAAGTGCAGCCTCTTAACTGTAATGTCACCTTTTCTACACCACTTTTCACTTTTGTAGGTCTGCAACTATGCAGACTCTTGTGAGGGGTAAAAACCTGCACCATCACCTACTGAGTTTTATTTTAGGTGGAAACAGGAACACTTTGGGTTTTTTACAGAGGTCAGCTTATCCATCACATTTTACTTACAGTGTTCTTCCTTATCTCAAGGAATAAAGTGTTCATTCAAGGACTGTGCTCATACTTCACATGGAGTTTTCTTTACTGCTAGAAGGACTGTTACAGTGAGAAGGGAGAAAGCAGAAACTTATAGCAGAAAAAGTAAAGAAGTAGCTATAGAAATTAAACTACACTGCCTTTAAACACTGCCAGAACAGTTGTAAATCTCATTCTAAGACAGGCATAACAGACAATTAGAGACTGACTCAACAAAATACTTGAGATATGCCCTTATACAGCAAAGCACTTAAGTATCTGATTATCTTCAGTCTTTCCTTTTACCTCCGCATTTATTTATACATTTTGCTAAGCCTGATTCTGAACAAGAAAATCTCGTCTGAATTTAAGACACTGTACTGAGAAGATCAAGATAATATTCCAACTGCTTAACCAGACTTAAGGGCTTCTCCTTCTCAGAGAAATCAAGGACATGCTGATACAACTGAATTCAACAAAAACTGCAAATGCTTGCTGCCGTCTCTGGAAAATGGTACCTTTTCTTAGGGATCTCAAATGGAGCTCTCATGCCTGATGTCAGGCACCTGCATATGGAAATGTTGGTATTGCTGTGTTAAACTCTAATCAGTTGCTATTACTGTAGGGGTTAAGCAAGCAAGTTTGGAATTTGAACCTGCACAAACAAAATCCCATGCACAGAGCAATGGGCCATCTACAGCAACAAAGAAAATGTATGGTCCAGCTGTTCCAAGGCCTCTCCTTTCTGTGCCTCACAGAATCAGTGCTGCTGTGCTTAATGATAACACATTTATCAAACTACACAGAAATAGATGTTAATTTTAAAATGTATCAGGTGTAAAAGAGAGAGAAAAGGAGAAAAGCATTTCTGCAACCTTCTGTTTGTGGACCTTTCGAATTTCTATTCTAAACACGAGTCTAACATCATTTGTGGAAATACCAGCTCAGCACTGTTGAACAGCAGTCTGTTTCTTTATATTTATTTTGCCCCCTCATATTTTCTTCCATTAAAGTTTTGCAATGTACACAAACAAACTGCAATGAGAAAAAAAACAAAACAAAACAAAACAAAAAACACAAAAATGGAACGCATAAAAAGGCAGGCAATAGAAATGACCTTTGGCACTCCTTTGACAGTATTTTGCACATTTCTCTGCTAGTGGCTAAGGTTTTTGGGTTTTGTTGGGGGTTTTTTTTGTTGTTTTTTTTTACACTTTCAGGCAACCATAGATGATAGCATGAATAAAATTGTATGGTGTCTCATGAATTTAACAGAAGCATTTTAGAGGCAATAATTGCTCTTTCTGGAGTGTACTTTAATTTAGAGATGGAATTCTTCCTGAGATTTATGTAGCAGTATATTTTATACCATGTAAGGTATGCTTTTAAAACTGCCTCCTCACGTACACACCTATGTGAAATGTACACACACTCCTTCATACACATACAAGCATAAATACACAAATCCATAGATATAATGCACATACATAAAATGTGGCTAAATCCAGGTATGAAGGCAAGTATTCATGTTTGTACAAGTGCAGAAATTTCAGTTTTTTCTATCCCTAATTAGATCATATTTTGGTACAATGCAGAGCCACAAGAAATTAGAAGCAAAAGATGAGAGTCAATCTTTTCAGGAGTAGAGGTCAGGGGCAAATTTTGGGTCTTTTTTGTAACCACCACAAACTTCTGATTAGGAGAAATAACCAGCTCCTGATTGCTTTGTGGTTTCTCTTCCTTTCAGTACTTGCCCAAGCCCAAGATATTCTGTGTGTAATGAAATGCTAAGGAGACAGAAACATGGCATCTACTTGTCTTCAAGATTGTCATCTTCCACAAAGAGGGTGGCAGCCCATTGTATTAGTTAAAGTACAGATTGCAACAAACAGATGCATGCAGCTGATGGGCCCATTCTTTCCATCTGCCAAAACACTTTCTCTGCCTGCTACACATGGTGCAGACAGCACTGTGTGTTTACTGCAGCTCTCTGTCAAAGTAGCCACGTGAACATGCTAATGCCAGTGACCCAGTCACACTCTGCTGTGCCTGGCTTTGTAACCTGGAGACTAGAAGCCAGGAACTTTATTCCTTTTTTACTTCCACTTGCTGCCTTTCTGTTTTTCCTATCCCACGAATTTGACAAATATTTCACAAATTTTCCCACTCTGCAGCAAAAGGAAACCAGCCTTGTGTAAATTTTTCCACACGCAAGTGAGGCTGGCCCATTGCACCCTAGCCTTCAGATGGGGCAGTCAGCCAGGACATAACATTTTGTGTATCCAAGTCCCTGGATGGCCATTTCCCCTGCTGCTAAACTACAGCCAGAAGACTCAAGCCTAAAGGGCACTGTTTGTAGTCCCCTGTACTGGAGAAAAGGAACACTAGATTGTGATTGTCCCTGGAGCAGCCTTAGGACTCTGGCATCCTGCACCCCTCATAAGCTGGTTGACTAGTGGGCTAATGATCTAGCTTGAAACCTTTCCTCCACTGCAAAGATATTTAATTAGTAACAAGAGGTGGAGTAGTTGGAATGGAGGGGCAGAAGACAAAGAGCAGCAGAGTAGTAGCCTAGTGGTTCAGACACCCTCCTTACTTCATTTTCAGGAAGACAGAGAAGTAAACTCATGTCTGCTATCTAAGTGAGCTATGGAGACAGTTTTCTTTAACCTAAGAACCAATTCTGTTAGCCTTTTTCACATTCACTATTCTTTAAAAAAATATTCCCATTTAAGTTGGGTACCTGTAGAAGAAGTAACTGTTTAGCATGAGAATGATGGGCCGAGGCCCCCTACAACCTAGGCATAAAGGACTGGGGCTTTTTCATTTCTTTCTTCTCCTCCATGTGTCCTTCTGTGAGTCCCTCCCTGGAAATGGAAATGGCGTATTGTAATGCAGATTTCCTGCAGAATCTCACAGATCACTCTCTGCAGGGATTTCACTCTTCAGCTGAAACACTTTTCAGCCATGGTATTGTTCATTTATTCAACAGCTTTATTTTTAAACATGGAATACTATAATTGTGCATTACTAATTCCTTTTAAAAGCATTATAGTGTTTATTTTTTGATTGAGGCTTGAGGGCTCAAGATCATTTAGTTGAGTTTTGTTGGTGTCTTTTTTATTCCATTATTTATGAATCTAAAATACACTATGAAAGGATTAAAAGTAAAGTAAAAGACCTCAAAACCCCACAAGTCTTGTTTTCCTTACTTCAATCCCAGCACCCAGTCTGTTTTCTCTTTCATGCTTTCCACAGAGAACCATTTTCTTTAATGTAATCACTGGCTGATTGACTCTTTCCTCTGTTTTCACTTTGCTCTTATTTTTGGAGGTCACAGAAACAGCAAAGTTTTCATTTAACTTCTCATTAGAGACCACACTTCGGCCCCAAAGCACTCAGGAGCCCAGAGTAAGGCAGAGAAACACCATCAACCTCAGCCCAGAGCCGAGGTGTAAGACTACGACAGGGAAGTGGGAAAACTCTTGGTCCTGCCCTGAATTCACCCCCGGGAGCAGCTCTGGCCTCTGCCCTAGTGCTGAAGTGACCAGCAGATGGGTCATCTTCACCAGTGGAGTGGCATCTCCCTTACTATATGGTTTCAAAAAGTCAGACAAGTCAAAAGGAGCAGCACGATGTTGAAGAGCCTCTCTCTGCCCAGTAGGTAAAGGGAAGATCTCTGCCCTAATACCACTAGTGTATCTGGTATAGAGGAAAGATTTTTCTGGGCAGACATCTAAGCTTTTGTTGTGCAGCTGCTTCAGAGAGATTAATCCAGTTTTTGTGGAGAAAGGGGAAGACTGACCCACAGAAAACAAGATCCTTGTGAAGGCAGGAGGGGGGAAGGGTGGTATTCACTAGCTTCCCCCATCGCTGCAAACAGACTTTTGATCTGAACCTACTCATCATCTCACAGAATCATGGAATTGTTAGGGTTGGAAGGTACCTCTGGAGATCATCTCTCATGCATGCTGTATGCCTTACCTGTGGCAACACTTCAGCTGTGGGAGAATACATTTTTTCCTGGGCCTTTCTTACTGTGGCAATCCATGGTAGAGCCTGGAGAAATCAATGCTGCCTTCATAGTTCAAGCTTGCTGGCAGTACCACACAGGATGGCTCAGGGAATCTAAAGAAAATAAGCCCTCAACTACACTGTTTGATGATCAGTTATTAATTCTTCCTTCAAAAAGAAGCAGGAAGGTTTTTCCTTGCAATGATGACTACAGCACACAAAATTTGCAGTCTGGCTCATGGAAAAATCCTGAAGCATTAAACTGATGTTCAAAAAGTTGTTTGCACCTTACTGTGCAGAGCAAAGTTTGAGATCTGTAGACATTAATAGGTCTCAAACATGCTTCACTAGGGAAGACTTCATTCCACTGAAAGGAAAGCATGTGATTAGGAGTTTTGCTGAATCTCAGCCTCCAAAAACCTGAGCTGTATTGTTGGTCTGAAAGTAATGACCACAGGTCTGTGTTTGTATCTCCAAAGTAAAAAATATCAGAAATTGAAAAGGACTATTTAGACTTAACAGAAATATTTGCTCTGGGCTAACAACAGTTATCTTTATACACTGATCTCTGCCTTAATTTATCTACATACACTGAGCTCTGCCTTAAAATGTGCACGGGCAGTTTCCATTGATGCACGTAAACATAAATTATTTAATAAAGAATAATTGATTTAGAATTGTAAAAAATCAGCAGCCTTGCAGAGAAAAGGGACAGCAGCAGACAGATACATTTTAAGTACTAATGACTCTGCCTTATGAGAGTAGCTTTACCCGGTGTATAATGTATGAGTGGTAAAATAGGTCAAACCCTGGAAGCATCCACATCTTTGAAATCATTATGAATACAATGGTTTTACTGCATCAACAATTGCATAAGAGCTCCAAAGCAAAGGCGCATGTGGAATGCAAAACATAATGAAAATCCTTGCTCCTGTGTTGCAGATTAGAGAGCTACTACAGATTTTGGATCCTTTCCCAATTTTAATACAGTTACCTTCCTGTGGCCAGCGCTTCTACGTTTTCATTTTTGTGTGTGACAGGAATTTGCTCCTTTGTTCTTTTTGTACAGTTCACAAGATTTCAACTGTTTGTGGTACACAAAATTTGGCATATTAGCAATGAGAGTCATTTTTATTCAAAGGAAAGTTTGGCCATCCCGTTTGTATTCTGCTAGAGCTGGCAGGGACAGGGGAGGGCTTCATCCCATGACATCCCATCCCCCACAAACAGGGGAAGCTAATTCACTGCCTACCTACCACTGCAGCTAAAGTTATGTCAGTGCCAGGTAATGAAAAGACTTTGTTACTTAACAGGCAAATAATAGAGAGCCTTTGTGCAGGGATAATTACAGTGGTTTGGATATTCCTGGATTAACTCTTGGGATGAACGTTCATCTCAGTAGATCACTAATAAATACACATTAGCACCATGTCTCTCTCTATTTTATACTCTAGTCATCTTGGTCATGCTAGTCACAGGTTTATCTAGGGCTGATTATGAAGTACGGGCTTCGATGCCCTTTGCCCATCCTTGCTGCATGACTGTAACATAACAGTCAGATCTTCCTGGATTACAGCTCCATCAACCTGTCTTCTGATAAAGCAGCAACAAGGTTGCATAGCTTGCTGGCTGCTGGGAAGAGTAACTGGCAAATATTTGCACAGCATTTCGAAGAAGCAGGGTCTGACTCATTGCAGCATTACTTCAGTTTTGACATCAGCATTAACCATTAAAATTCATGTCACAATAATCTGGAAAAAAAAAAAAAAAAAAAAAAAAAAAGCTGCTGAGAAGCAAGCCCATTAAGGACCATGTGCAATTGCTGCTCTCCTTGCACTTTTTCTTACCTGTTATTTTTGCTGAGTTACTATTTATTTGACCCAGTTCACCATAAAAGTCTATGTGCGGTTTCGGAGAACAAGAGAAGGGATGCAGGGCATTGATGGGTACTGGAGATGCCTGGACAGAGGAGCAGGAATCACCTTTGCCTGGGCCTCTTGCAAGTGTGAAAACACTTTTCTTCTTTCCATTGAAACCAGTCCTTGACTGGTTTCAATGGAAAGAAGAAAAGTGTTGAAATCATATAAGGAGCCCTAACTACTGATCACAAAGATGTGCTGCATGTCATGCCTTCATCATCTATGTTTGTGGAAATCAACAAAAGCCCAACACTTGGCTGTACATGCAGCCCCTTATTTCACAGGATGACCAATAGATACAGGCAGTGACATCTGCCCAGTACTGTTGCCCTGGACTTGAGGTCTGACTGAGGAGTTCTTGACGCAAATTAGGAGGCACAAGGTCCAAATATTTATCTTATACTTACAAGCAGTATTATTTAAAGAAAATTGGGCTACCTGACAGCCATTTTTAGACAGAGGGCTACTAAATAGCCCTCTTTGTAGGAAAAGTAAGACACAAAAGTTTATAGAGGGAAATGAAAAGTGGGCAAGTACTGCTATTATTACGGAATAAGAGTGCTGCAAAATTGCAGTGAAAATTGGAAATCCATAATTTTATTGCCAAACCTGGTTTTGTCTACAATAACAGTCATGAACAGTGGAGATGGAAAAAAAGACCCATTAGGTCATTTTTCCTGTCTTCTTGTTAATTAAGAATGTCTCCTTGCAAGGATTTTGACTGTTTTGTTCATTTTAAAAATAACTAAAGCAATGAGGGTTCAACTCATTCCCTTGGGAGACCATTCAGCAGACTAACAGACCTCACTGCTATGAAATTTTTCCTCATTATCAGCATGGATTTTTCTTTGTTCACTTTCATCCCCTTATTTCTAGTTATACTTGGTAGGACTATTTCTGTATTACATCAAATTCCATCATTTCTTTTCACATACGTATTTCTTTCTCAAGGCAGATACTGGGCTAAATCTGAGCTCCAGTGAAGAAACTGGATGTAAACTCAGAGTAGCAATTGGCTATAATAGGTCCTATTTTTACTACCTATTGAGCACACAAAGAGAATTGCCTTTAAATTCTGAATGGGAAATCTGAAAATCAATTTTTTTCTTCAGGGAATCTTTTTTTTTTTTTCCAAGTATATGGCTGCCTGCTTCTCAAATCCATTTAAGCACTTTAAAAGCAGCTTACAGACACCAGATTCTTCCCCTCCAAGAAAACTGAACTGACATGCTAGAGCTGTAAATCACATAGTAGTTCACATTTAAAGGGGAGGGATGTCTTTTATTTACTACAGGACCAGTACCAGGCATATCTTTGCTCAAATAGTTAGCTATGGGTGAATCTGTTCTCTGCAAAAGGTCACAACAGGATATGTACCAGTTAAGTCTCAATTATGCTTTATTTATACCTCCCGCTGAAATTCTCCCTAATTGGGAGATTTGGGGAATTTTTCTCCATTTAGCTATATTTTGGATAGTTCACTGTCTCTGGGAGAAGGCATTTGTAGAAGAGTCAATTAAATATTATCGATGATGATGTGAAGTAGACAGTGTAGCAAGAGAAAACTGTAGGCACTTAAATAACATTGTTACTATTATGACAACTAATATTATGCATGTTGCTCCTCTTTATTTTCACCCATTCTCAGGTATCTAACACCTTTAACATTCAATCACCTGTAAAGAAAATGAAAGCTTTATTGAAAATTGTTTTCTCTTACCTCAGGAAGCAGTGAGGAAAACAGATGAATAAAAATAGAAGTTTTCAAACCAGTGTTAAGCAGGGAGAATGTGCAAACAGACTGCCAGCAAACAAATGAATAAACACATTTCAGAACCTTAATATTAACTTTAAATTGAGCTAATGAAATTATAAAGATGTTTCCTGCTGTTTCTCTGAGAGATTTATTCTTTTCTTTGGAACACGTTTTCCATAAAAGGATACTGGTCTCACCATGACACCTTCTTTCAAGCTGACAACTATTCTCAAGAGGGAAAAATAAAAAATAGGACAAAATATTAATTCCTATAGCCAGACTTCTAAGACCAGGTACCCATAGTTTGGGTAGGAAGGAACCTTAAGGACCATCTAGTTCCAATGCCCTGCCATGGCCAGGAACACCTTCCACTAGATCAGGTTGTTCACAGCCCCGTCCAACCTGGCCTTGAAGGCTTGTAGGGGTGGGGCACGCACAGCTTCTCTGGGCAAACTGTTCCAGTGCCTCACTATCCTCTGAGTGAAGAATTCCTTTTAAAAATCTAATCTAAATCTCTCCTCTTTTAGTTTAAAACTGTTCCCCTTGTCCTATCACTATCTGCCCATGTAAAAAGTTATTCTCCTCTATTTTACAAGCCCCCTTTTTAAGTACTGGAAAGGGCACAGTGAGGTCTCCCCAGAGCCTCCTGCAATGCTTCTGGGTTAGTAAGCCATTGTTTTTTCTGTGTTGCTAACTTTCAGTGGGGGAATAACTGTCAAAATACATTGCTAGATCCTTGCTTCCTGTTTCTGGCTAACTCCTCCCTTCTTTTATGTTTTGCAGTTCACATAAAATGAAACACTGATGATTTGTAAACTACAAGTCCTTGTGAAAATAAGGATTGTCCCTTGTTCTTGTGAAAATAAATTCATTCTGCTCAACTTTCCCTACATTATACACATTCTGGGATGACAGATTACTCCACTGTGAAGCCTCTGGGTCTAGTCAGCTGCATAGCAGTGAAAAGAATGTGTGGATTACACGTGGTAAAAAATCAAAGTGAAAAAAAAAGAAATGGTTAAAACTACATTGAAGCACATGTGTGTATATCAAGAGAAAAAAGCTCAATGCATTCTGCAGAATGATACAGTGCACCTGTGAATTTCCTAGGCTTGCAGTGTATATGGCAGACCCTTGAAATTAGCTGGTGTGAAACATGTTCTTGTGGTTTCATTTCCTCTGCAGGGTTTTGGGTTAGGGTTTTGTCTTGTGGTTTTTGCCTTTTGAGGGTGTTTGCTGTTTTTTCCCTCTTTAAGCAATGAAAAATGCAAGGGAAAGAAATGTACCAGTTCAAGCCCTCAAAGAACAGGTTTACTATCCTCCATGCAAATTCTCACCCTGTGTTTGTCACCATTTCCTAGCTCTGTCTATTACTGCACAAGTCAGTCTGCTTTATTGTTCTCTCCTGAGAGCATGGTGCACAGTCTGGGATCTGTTTTAGAATATGTTTAAGTATTACATACAAATTCATGTTTTGTCAGTTTGTTTTTTTAAAAGCAAGGTCAAGCAACTGATGGTGGTAAAATTCACGGTAGTCTTTAGAGATCTTCTAGATACACCCTCTTCAGTTCTGGGCTACAGAGAAGGAAAGCTCTGTCACTCATTAACTTAGTGCTTGATATCCTAAAGGACAATGGGAGGCAGAAGTGCCTGCAAGGGTTGCTCTCAATGCAAAACATTCCATTCCTCAAGGACCAAATGATGTGCAGCACTTATTCCAGACAAGGGACTTAGGAAAAAAAAGCCCAGATGTTGCAGCTCAGAATGTGCTGAAGTTTTACCTTTCTCCTACTCTTGTGCGACTGAGTGTAGGGAGCTTTAGAGTATGTTCTTAGAAGCATGTTTTCCTGGTATTCAGATGTCCCTGGTATTCCTTTGGACCTTTTAGGAATTCTTACATCAAAAGATGTTGTGCAGTGTTTGAGACTGCTGACACTGGAAAATGTAGGAGAGGTCCCTGGGACCTTGATTCTCTCCAGCCTGCAGCACAAAAAACTTAGGTGACTTCCTAGCTCTCAGGGAGATTGCTTTGAAACTGCATGAAACAAGTCATTCCACAAAATAATTTCCACAGTCAAAATTTGGTGATATTAGTCCATAAATCAAACTTGGATTGCATTCAGTCCCTCCATTCCACTTTTCTCGTTGAAGACATGTAAGCAAACCCAGGTTTCCTTACTCCAAACAGTAAATACCAGCCATTGACTTCGAAATTAATTTGAGTTGTCTGTTTGGTTGAGGTTGTGCCAGGGGATGAAAGTGTAGTTGTTGTGGTCATCAGATTCTTCGATTCTGAAAGTACAGTCAAGTCAAATATTTAGATTTGCTTCTGGTAAGCACTAATGTTTTTGAGAAGTCCCACAGATAGGCTTGGCAGTCTTCATTTCACTCCAGAAAGGATTGTGTGTCATCAGTTACACCCTAAAACACAGAGGCTCATAGGAGCAATGCAAACTGACCTTTGCAGTAATGTTGCTGATGTAAGGCAGCAGTATATATAGATTCATATAATAATTGACCAGATCTATACCAGTACGACTATAATCTCAGCTTTTCAACAGTAGATTAAGACAGTAATAACAAGAATAATTAAGTTCATAAAATGCTACAGTATGTTCTTAGCATAGATTCTAACAAAATCTGGTGAAATACCGAAGAGATCAATCTTTTTTTAGTTTTGGACAAACTAGCAGGTTAGGCTGCTTGAATTTACTGGAAGAAAGTCTCATCTTACTAACTACCTAACCAGCTCTTCCAGCATCACTCACTGTAGGGCAGCTCCAGCGAAAGGTACCTGTAGTTCCCAGTGCAAACTGGTAGAGACAAGTTCACAGCAGGTTCCTGGACACTGTTTTGTCTAAAGCTACTCAACCGTTCCATGCAGCAAAGCAGCTACTGTCTTAGAACTCCTGTTTTTGCTGTGACCAGATGGGCTGAGCTGTTGTTAGTAATGGGGAGGGATAGGGACAATTTTCAGGAAAAAGAAAGAAAAAAATAGGAAAACCTTTATGAAGGCAAGGGCATGGAAGTGGCAGTTCAAACCAAGCAGCTCCAAAGTGCTATTACTAATTTCAGAATCCTCTAAAAGTGTGAATAAAAGCATGAATTCAAATTAATCAATTGTCTTTTAAAGTCGCTGAGGTAGCACTCTGACTATTACCTGTGCTTTTAGAGTGCATCTCAAATGTGTCATTCAGGCTTCTGAAGACAAGAAAGATACGAATGAATCACCTTGTTACAAATTAATCAACCTGGGATTAGAGCTAAAAATTTCAAAAGCACCTTAAAATGACTTAGAAATCTAATTCCCATTTTCAGAATTGACTTAGGCAGTTCCATCCTGACTCTAGTCAAAAGTCAATGGGATGATAACTCCTAAATCACTCTAATACACCCTCATCCAGAAATTTTACTCACTTCTATATGTAACACAACACCAAGCACCTCCATAGTCCCGTTTGCCCTTCAGTGGGCATCCCAGGCTTCTGCTTTTTCATCCCTGATTTCAGTCCACACTTACCATATGTTGTGCCTTCATTTTCATCAAACATTTTGAAAGATGGAGGTTTCAGTGAGCTACTCATTCATTCATCTTTCCACACAGAAACCCAGCATCAGTAAAACACCAATTCAGACATTATTTTTAACTAATGAGGAGGCAGTATTTTTCCTGACATTGACAGGAAAAATCCATCCACCCATTTGCATGTTTTACAGGATAATACAGCATGCAGTACTGTCACATCTCAGACTTAGCATATATTTCGGTCTTCTTCCAGTTCCATGCCTTTTTCATAAGTCAATGGCAATCATAGGATGGACAAAGTTTCATTTGAGTCCTAAAGACACAAAGCAATTGTTGAACTATCTGGATGGTGCTGCTTTTTCATTGACAGATTATGATGAAGTCCTTTTTCATCCTCGGGGCATTAGAAATATCTTTTTATTACTCCACCTCGGCCCCCTTTCACCCGGTGTCTGTCTTGTCCATTGTATCTGCAACATTATGTTGGGAGCACTTCTATCACAAATGTCTGATTCCACTATGGCACAAGCTATAAAAAATAGACCAAGGAATACACATGTCTAGATTACACCTATTCAGAGGCATATACAAACATAATATCTTGCTCTCTGGTACAAAAAAGATGAACTTGCCAGTGCTAGTGAATGACCAGTTAGAAAAAAAGAATTAAGATAAGGCAGAGAGGAGGTGAACAAAAGCAAAAACCACATTCACATCTGGAGGAAAATGATATTCACAGTAAGTCAGCAGTCACCCTGGCTTTCAGCTCTTTTTATGATTTCTCTTCCCTGCCCCCACTCACCTCCCACTTTTTCTATTGCTTACTTTTTAGTTCTTTTGCCCAAGACTCTGTATTTTTCACTCTTCTGTCATCTTCCCTAGACAAAAGCACCAGGATCTGGGGAAAAGGATCAGGGAAAGGGAAATTCCTATCCTGACATTTATTTCTTCAGTGACCTTGACAAAGTCAACTAATTTATTGTTTCCCTTACTGTAGCAAAACGGACAGGAATGAAAATGAAGTCTTTTTCTGACAGTCACAACCGCTTTGTGATCCAGCCCTCTCGTCTGAGCCTGCTCTGAAACCCCAGACTAAAGTTAGCACAGACTGGAGCTGTAATTGGTATCAGTAATGCCTCTCCTCTCCCCTAGACACACTTTCTATGGCGGTCAATACCTGTTCAGCAGCCGGTCATGGTGGGAGAATAGCAATCACCAGAATAAATACTATGCCCTTTCTCCCAAGCCTGTTGCATCTCAATAAACTTCGCAGTGTCTCCAGCAAAGGGGGAATTCAAAAGGGTGGTCCCAAATCAGCACTCTGAAGGGCTTTGCATTCAGAATAAGATACTATGGGAGTATCATGATGACAGCTGCACTTACATCACTGAAAATAATTATTCTGATCCATGAACACAAGCTAAGCCGTAAGAATGGTCTTGTAAGCAAGGTCGGTTTTAATAGAAACATAAGTATTAGGCATTACAGTCTATTATAAATTGGTTGTAATTTTCTCCTGACACTCTGTGAATTAAACTAGTTAGGATAAAAAAAAATATTAAAAAAATAAATAAATAAAAAACCAAAAAACAACAAATGCCACAAAGCAGAAAGCAAGCTCAGTGTCTGAAGGTTAATGATTGCTCATGAAAGCTACAGAAATAAATTATCTGCCTAGGGACACTGTCACATGATCGGCACAAAAGCTGCAACAGCCGAAAATGTTTATGTAGAGAAAAAAACACTGTCAGCATCACAGCGCCCTTCCCCCACCGCCGGAGCGGAGTCCCGAGCCAAACAGCTGCTCCTGACTGCTTACATTAAACTAATTTGCGCTGCAACATTGCAGCTGCTTAATTTTTAGACTGAACTTTATCACCAAGAAGTGTTACAATAACAAGTGATCCAGCCCTATCTCTGAAGAAATAGCAAGTTCCTCAACAACAAAGGCAGCTTAAGGTGCCAAAATTCAAGAAAGAAGTACGAAGATAATGACCAAAACAGTATTTTAAATCTTAATGACCTACTCTTGCTTTTACTAGGAAAGGGCTTAAAAAGTGGATTTGCTTTTAAATTAATTGGGGGAGTCAGACTATGTCCCTAAGCAGACAGGGGTTGTCCCATCCCAACATCAGGGATCAGGGACCGAGATCCATGGCATAGGCTTATGGAGCACCAAGGTGGAAGCAAGGTGAGGTGCTGGGGCTTCAGAGGGCCACCCACCCTTCGCAGCCGGCCTCCCCTGCACCTGTGAGATCACACTGCAGAGGCCCATCATTTGCACCCCCTTCCCTGCAGCCTTGCCCCTTCTCTTCCCCACGTTCCCACTCGTTTGGGGTTTGGTGTCTTGTAGCACTGCTTGCCCATCTTTTCGGCCACACATTCACTGATGTCTCCTTAAAACAATCATGGCACTCAACATGTAAAAAGAAGAAGTTTTGTTTTGTTTTGTTTTGTTTTTAAAAAGGGGGAAAAAAAACCCAGCTCGTTCATATCCCAGCAGCTTGAAAGGCCTGACCTCCCCCTCACCCCTCCCGCTGCCTCCCCCCACCCCAATCCGAAAAAATGCGTCCTAAGGCACTGGCACCGGAGGAAGTGTTTACAGAGAGTGGTGCGCCTTGGGTAACGCAAGTGCTGCACTTACAAAATGTCACATGTTGTTCCTCCCCTTTTCCTCTGAATTATTTTCCTCTGTTAACATGCAGGGCTTCGTCTTTTGCTGAAACAGACACTGACCTGAACTGGTTGTGATTCCTGCCAAATATGCAGGCACTGTTTTGCTACATTTTGGAATTCGGTGAAGTACATGTGTCAGGCATTTGCTTGCGCTCAGGAAACGCCAGTGCTCAGACCAAAAGCCTCCCCGCCCCCTCCCACCCCCAGTGCTTGGAATGCACAGCAACTTTTTCAGTTTTTAATTAGTTTTAATATGATTAATGTTTTTAGCTGCATATCTTCTTACATTCAGTATATCTGTTTAAAAAAAAAAAAAAAAAAAAAAGACCATCTAAGTGTACTGGTCTTAGTTATTAAGAAAACAAATGGAGATGGGGAAAAGAAAACCCACAACCCACCGAGAGAGCAATTATACAGTTAAACAAAAAGCTGTAGTTGCTCGCAGTGGTAACCGGGTTGCAGATAGACTGTTGTTTGCCTGTGTGCCTCTCTGTGCCTGGGGAGGAAGAGAGGCACAGGGAGCTGTTAATGCAAAAAAAAGAGGTGCTCCAACACTACACCCCACCTTTCCCAGTTTTCCAAAGACCAGCTAGAAGGAGGAGATGCTAAATGAAATGATGGCTGTTTTCTGTTCAATTTAAAAACATAAAATAAATACAGAATCCCTTGGGGGCAAGGGGAAGGGGTCTTTGCTTTTTATCAAAATAACATTAGTCAGACTTTTACCCAACAGCAGGCGCTGATGGTATCTGGAGTCCATTTTATTGCACCCCAAATGTGAAAGAATAGGGGTGACTGGATAAACAGGCCCCAAGGGCAAAGCTGAAAGTGGAAAAAAATATTTTAAGAAGAAAAAATTGAGGTAAAGGAAAGAATAGCGAAGTCCCTTGCACCCTTATCAGATCTTCCTCTCAAGCTTGGCCTTTAAACCTTTAAAACTTTATGGATATATAAAAAGAACACCTCTGAAAGAAAAAACCCAGCTGCAAAACTGGAACTCATCTGTACAATGCAGAAGAGCCATGTGAGGAATAATTGCAACTGAGGTAAAGAAAAAAGAAGGAAAGATGGTTAAGGAGTTTGGATCAGGAGTTTTAGGGAAAACAGGTATTGGAAAAGGAGGCTACCTCAGGTCCAGAGGATCTATGGCAGAATACAGAAGTATGAGAATACAAAAGGAGGAATCAAAAGGAAGCAGCAGCACACTGAGAGGAATACTGGTAGAGATTTACTTATCAAATAATACTCTCTTAAGTGAAGGACCTTAAATATGCAGTGGGACTAAAAGCAAATATGGGGATTCAAGGATAGGTTGCAAAAAAAATTGAATTTTCTCTCTCTGAAATTTCAGTCAAGAATATCTTTGCAGATTACAAAACAAAACAAAATAAAGCAAAGAAAAAAAAAAGAAAAAACAACCCCAGCACCCCATATAAATCTCTTAAAAGTAGTCCCAGTTATAAAGCTCACAGGGAGAACAGCCACCCTAATTCTCTCCTAATACCTAAAAATATTCCCAGCCAAATCCAGGTGAAACTATGCATGTGTCTACAAAAAGATTTGATTTCACTGAATCAACATTTTGCAATAGTCTTCAAGAAAATTCCAGTCGAGTATAATATTCATGAGAACAATGAATACTCAGCCAAGTCTACACAGCCTGAGCACACATACACATTTGTGTGATTCACTTATGATTATCCTGACTGACCTCTAATTCGTTCCTTTACCCTTCTTCCTCCAGATGCATTTGCACACTGACAAACCATTTTCTTTTCAAATCAATTGGCCAGGAAAAATGTTTCTCCATCTGCAAAAATTCTTACACTCACCATCCAATAAATTTACCCAGCTGTCTTTGTAGAGTGACATGACAAAATAGCACATTCAGTGAAAGCCACATGAGAAATTAACTGTATTAAAAAAAAAAAATACCTTTATCAAGGATCTTTGACTTCTGAACATTAATCCTGCTCTCCAGGACTTGTTTTAATCTTTGATTTTCTACATTCACAAATTACTTCTAAGGACAAAGGCAGACTATATATATATATATATATATATATATATATATATATATATATATATATATATATATATATATACACACCAGAGAAATTGTATATTAATAAAAATCATAACTTGGAGCCTGAAATTTTTCCAGCCTTGTAAAGTAGTAAAAGTAACTGAAAGGAGAAATCCTGTCTTTCCCAAGAGATCCTTGTGATTGCATTTAGCTCTTAAAACCTCTTGAAATATCAAATTTCAAACTCACAATATTTTAAAGTTATTTTTTATGGCTACCTCAAAGGCTTTGGATAGATATACAGGTGGAAAGTACCAGAGTTTACCAGGAAAAAAGTAAAAATTATTTTCCAATTTTTAAAATATAACCGCTTTGAAAATATTTTTTCTGTTGGCAGAATAACTGCATCATATTTCATGTACAAAGTGCAAAGGTATAGGATACTGTTCATACCAGCAAGAGATGACTCACTATATTTTAATCATTAATAATGTGATTGTTCCAAGTTGACACTGAAAAAAATCTATCATGATATAATGTATTCTCTTTATGTACATATACAAATATACAACTGTACTCTTCACTTTCTAATTTTTCCATTTAGATACTGCACAAGGTGTACCACATTTATTTTAATTTCTAGCAATTATATATGGCTTATTTTTCTATTCATAACATAGGCTGAAGCAGTTAATAAGGTATGCAATAATTTCTATTTCAAAGCATTAATGCCCATAGTTACAATATTCACATGTATTTTTATCACACCATATTACTGGTGTGTTATTTTTTTAAAGACAAAATAAGAACTAATGTATATGAAGCACTTACAAAACATCTTTTTTCATACAGCACTAAATTACAGCAATAAATTTTGTGTTCAAGCTACTTCAAAATGTTTAGGGATAAGGAGGTATTGATTTTGACCAGCTCTTGGCTTTTGTTCTTTTTCTCTTGAAAGAAAAAAGTATTAAGGGATAAAATTCTCTACACCTAACCCTTTGAGATAGGTGAAGCCTTTCAGCTAGAGCTGTCTGTCTAGCAGAAGCAGATTTGCTTAATAGTTATAGATATTTTCTGGGTCATTTCTGCAACATACGACTTTGCTTGTTCCATCACTACCTCCCTACCTAAGTCAGGTCCATTCCCTGAGGCAGACCATATGGGACAATTGGCGGTTTAGCCAACCCATTCACATTGCAGTAAAGATGCTGAGGTCCAGATTCTTCCCTCTGCATTTCTGCACTTCATCTAGATTTATATTCACAAGCTCCCAAATCACTCAGCTCTTGTATCTGTTGTCTATAATCAATGGAGAAAGACAAATTGCTTCATTGTGCAGCCCAGCCCACATAAAGCCCTTCTAGATTTGCCCATCTCTCTCCCTTGACTGCAGAGATAATCCAAAAAAACTAAGCTTTGGTCTTTGGCAACTTAGTTAAGCACCTAAATTTACATAGATCTAATCTTTGTCTCTAAGAAAATTTCACTGGAAAGAAACATTTGATGAAAAATTGAAATGTATGAGAATGTTATTATGATTTTTGTCCTTTTATCTAGATCAGCTCTAATTAAAACAATTTCATCTTTAGTCAGAAGCTCTGTGCTTTCAGCAACAGGATGTCAGAGAACTTCCTTAAGAAGCCACTTCAATAAATCAAGCAGCCATGATAAGCTCTGTTCTGACAACTCAAGGTATTGCTTGTTGGAGGAACATTTCCATGCACCACTTGGAAGGTAAAAAGGTGTTGCAAGGTGAAGATCTGAAATAAATAGGCCCATTTGCCTTATCAGCAGGGAAAACACAAATGAGAGGACATGTGCCACAGCAGTTTTCTGACTAGCCAGAACCAGGCAAGGAGTCTAACAAGCACTGTCCAGAAAGGACTATCACTTCTCCCTTCACCAAGCACATTATTTTATGCATATGCTGGACTTGAGGGATTTCTAAACTGATGCTTAAAATACCCCTGTAGAAAGTGCAGTGAAGTATGGCACCGAACAGTGTCCTTCTAGACCATCCAAGAAGGAAGAAAAGGCCCCTCAGGGCAACCATTTTCACATCTGCTTTGTGCCAGGGTGGTTCAGCTGGGTGAAGCATGTAAAGCTACGCCTGAAAGTCTCCGTTGAACAGCCATTTTCACATACTCCATCAATAACCTCCAGCTGCAAAACGGAAAATGAGACACGCTTGGACAGCTGGCAAGATCGTCAGTGGTGTGCCATCGATTCTGGAGCAACCTGAGCCCCACATCATTGCCTCTGCCATTGACAAAATACTTCTTCCTAGCAATCTTTCATGGAGCAATATTAACTGCGCAAGTAATGCAGTGAATCAGCAGTGGCTTTCACCAGTTAGAAAAGATAATGATGGTGCCCCCAGAATGGTCCCAAAAAGCCCAGAAACCTCAGAGACAGTGAATGACCAAAACTGAAGGAGTGATGATACTGGATGTGATTTCTGAGATAGTTATATGTTAATTCCCTTTGCCATTCTGAACGTAGTAATTGAAAATTACTAATTGCAGAGATGAACTGTCAGATATTTTCAAAGGGTTTTCTCATCACAGAAGATCGTAGTTTCTATAGAAAGACAGCCTTAGACACATGGAAATTTCTTTGCTGAAGGGGACCTCTGATTCAAAAGGGACGGGAAGATTCAAAATGGGGAGGGGGGATGTTTTAAGAAAGCCAAGAATATTTCTCATGTACGTGAGATTTTAATCCCCTAAAATACAATTTTAGAATCATTTCAAGACAGAAAACATATTAAACCTCCCACATTTTGTATTTCTGAGATAAATGGCTACAGTTTTGGGGCTATAATAAGGACATGGAGCATAAACAACAAAGTGAATAAGAAAAATAAGAGATGTCTGTCCTTGTCTAAAAATCCAGCAAATCACAACGAATCTTTAAAACAGAGTACAAAAAGAGGAAATTAACTTCAGAACAGTCTCATCCTGAATCTAATCACTGCTGCAACTAGTTGTTCAGAAGGAAGGAATCATTAATTGTTTTTTACAATTTTTTTCTGCTAACATTTTGACCAAAAGCTGAAGCTGATGCTTAAAATACTTCTGAGAACAATCTCTAAAAAATCAAATGTTAAACCTTGAAAGGATCTCTTTTTCTGCGTTATCATTTAAATTAAAAAGCACCTATATGTCCTAAGACTGTGATAAGACAAATCATATATTTAATTATATAATTGTGTGATGATTAGAGTGGGTTTCCTGGCAAAATGTCATTTTTTCTCATCAAAACCAAAGTTAAACATCTTCAGTTTTGTTACAAAGAAAAAGGAAACTTTGGCAACTCAACCTATAGCAAAAAAAAAAAAAATCATCTTGAAGATCTGATTCCATGTTTTGTTTTATTGTTATAAAACTTTTTATTAGAGTTTTTAATTAGCATATATTACATGAAGTTCTTAAAACTGTGCTATTAAAACTTTCCTGCTATTGATTTTGGCACAAGCTCATTTACATTCAGGTCTGTCTAGTTCAATATAATGCAGATACATGAATTAAAATGAGAATTTCAAAAAGAGATCTGTGCCTTTAGAAGACATAATTTGAGAAAACAAAACGTGATGAACAGAGCTGACCACAGACAATGTGAGAACCTCAGTAGAATTTAGAGAAAGTGCTTTTCAACCCAGAAAAATTCACCTGAGTCTGAAGTCCCATTTTCCAGCTCTATCCAATCCCTCACCTCCAGCCCCATCCTTTACCTCTCTTGCTGCATGCTCACACTTCCCCAAAATATGTATTATACTGAGGAATGAGTCTGCACACAAGCTGTTACTGCTGAGCAACCGCTTTAGGAACAGGGCATGGGTCTATCTATGGGGACTTGGAGATTACATGTGCCTCACACCAGCCTTGATTATACAACTTTGTCAAGCTCCCTCAGAAATCAGGAGCACTAGCTTTGGAAATGTATTTTAATATGTCAGGCTAGACACTAAGAAAAGGAGAAATAAATAAAAACCTAGATTTGCATTAAGTATGCTTTGAAAAAATTAGTGGTTTACTTCTCTCATTTTCTACAATTTCACAGCTTTCTAAACAAAATATGAAATATATTCCAAATAAATCTGGAATAAATTATTTTTCCTTTTGGTCAGAACTGTTCATAAGCAGCAACTTCATTTAAGAGTAAACTGCTGATATAGTGATGCAACTTAGAAGAAAATATCTTGCTTTGCAAGGGCAGTAGAAACTGGCCTTCACCATGAATTGCCACCATCACTAATGAAAGTGGCTAGCTGGATGGCTAAGGAGACCTCTCATCAGGGAATGTTAATGCAGAGGAATCAACCTTATATGCAATAAGTGAACAATCAGGTAATGGAGTCAAGGAACCATATAGGCAAGGTGGAAAATAAATGCCAGGGACTTGAGAAATCTAATCAATGCCTGATTAAGCTAATTGAAGCCTGGCCACTGAAAATTAATGATTCAGAAAATTGCTCCCAGAACAGAAAAAAGCAAAGATTGCTGGATCTCACATAAGAGACAGAAGGTTCAAATGTGAAAGCAGTTATCAGGAGATTAATACATGGTACCCAGGGTACATAAAAGTTTGCTATCTCACCTTTTGCCACATTAAGTGTATTGCTTTCCTGCTGCTTCTCCCAGCCCAAGCACCCACCAAAGCTCTGAAGTTCACTAGTTAGATTTTTTTTTTAACTGTAAGAATAAAGGGAACAATAAAGCTGAAAAGAGCAGTAGTGTTCTAATTACTCTACAATGTCTTCCTTTCCAACTTCAGTGAAAACAAAGGGCTTGTGTTCAAACTGAAAAATATAAAGTAGTGATGCTAAAAATAACTATGGCAGGAAATGCAAAAGACAATTTATCACAAGCTCAGGTACAATTGCTCTAATCCTAATCATCAGTGTTTCAACCAAAGGATCCTTTAGAAACCCTTTTTGAACTGGTGGGCTTTTCTTTTTGTTCCTATCATCTGTGTATTCCTGGATATCCCTGGATAACTGCTGGGATCTGTAAGAGGTCATTAAAAATAGTTTTTAAAAGCAGGCCTCATATCACAACACTTGCATTTATTACACAAAAGCCTTCACCTCTACAATAAATTTCTCAAGGCACTGGGTTTTGAAACCATTAAGTTGTAAAAATCCTTACAATTGTACCTTTTAATATTTAGTGCTTTCTTAGGCCTAGAGACCCCAAACCAAATTCTTGTGGTTTCCATGGAATTCTGATAAGCCATGAAAACTAGGTTGTGGACTGTCTATAGGAGCATATCAAACAGTACTATAATTCCTCCATTAAAAATCTGATGAGAAAAAAGTGCATGTCTTTACTAGTACTCATTTGATTCTTGAATTTCTTCTGAATTTTTTCAATTCTATCATCTGTACCTCATTACTCATTTGAGATGCCGTCTTTGTTGGACTCACATTATTAAAAGCCATCTATGACAAAAATGAAGGCGTGACAACAGTCCTTTGACATAAAATGATATAAAATCAACACTGATTTTATCCTGCCATTGTGGAAATTTTGCTGCCAGCTTTGCTAGTTCCACTTGAAGTTTGTCCACATTTCTTCAATCTTAATTAAATGAATTTGGAGCATATTTATAATTTAATACATCATTGGTTTTCCATTTTCCAAGTGATTAATAAATAGACCAACTTACACCCATAAACTGAAATTTGAGAGGTTACTTTGTTCCCCTGAGGAAAATGAACTCCTTTTTTTTTTCCTTCTGCTTTGTACTCTTTTATCCACAGAGGATGCTACTTTCTCAGAGTATTACTCTGCTCAGAATATCAAAGATGCAAAAGTATTACTATGCCTAACTCAGACATGCCCTGATGCCTAATGGCATACTTGCCTGCAATTAATATGCAGCTAAAGAGATTCCCAAAGCTGGCTGAATGTGACACTGCTAAGCAGTGAAACAGAGGAAATGGGTGGGGTTTAGGCATCAATTCAGCTGAAGCAGGCATTCTGCCAGGCACTGTAAATCCTATCAGAACAAAGGGAACAAAAAATTCACTCCTTGGGATCTCAGAAATCCACCAGTTTTAACAATTATTTTGAATATAGAGAATGTAAGATCAAAACTGTCTTCTGCACTGATTCAGAAGGAATACTTGAATCTCTGACTTGTATCTCCTCTCACCACCTTTCTAGGGAAATTCCATCCTTTTGTTTCCTTAGCTGTCACTTCAAGAAGTATCAGCGATTATGTACAGAAATATACTTTATCAACTGGCTTTCCTTCATCTACTGTATCATTTATACATTTAAGGAACCAGTGAGGTACAATAATCCTTTACAAAATTTGTGTCATTTTTTCCCTACCATATCATCAAACTCTGTGTTTCTGAGATTTTTTTAATAGCTTCTGTATTTTTAATCATCCTATCAGCTAAGTTGCCAAGGACTGAAGTAAGTCGTACTGCTCTGTAATTCTCCAGGTTATTATGCAGGCTTTTTATAAATATAATATTTGCTATCTTCCAATGTAATTGCTGACTTAAGTAAGAGAATGTGTACTTCAGTTAGCAGCTGTTTTACTCTTAAATTCATTAACATGTCTATTTATGCTCCATCCAGCTTGATGGTGTCCTTAACCCATTGCTTTGTTGGCTTTGGACTCTTCAGTGGACTTTCTCCTTCCAATCTGGGTAGGAAGAACTTCCAAGTCTCCATTACATTAAAGATGAAATTCCTTGACTTGACAGTTGTCAAAACCCCATCTCTTGAAAGGAACTCTTTCCTTCAGGAGCTGCCCTGTCTTTACAGCTACCAGTGCTGTCCAATTTGGGTCAATATTTGTCATGGAAACAGAACACATACATGGAAACAGAACTCACACATAAAACTAGTGTGGGAAATCCTCCTCACTTGCAGCAAGTTCTGCCATGTTCCTAACATCTTTTGAACAGAGATTAATGCAGTGACTCTACACTGAAAACAAAACAGGAGAGAGAACTAAACCAGTCTTTCCTCCACAGCGGGCAAAGTACTGTACTCTGCAGAAGCAGAGCTCAAAGGTTGTTGGAGTAGCTTTGGAAAGGCTCTCCCCTCTGTTTGCATCTGCCTGGTTGCATTCATTTCTTCTTAGTTACTGCCCTGAATCAGAATACCTTCTTAATTACCAGTGCATCAAATTTCTCTTATTTATCTGTCTGAACTTTAATGTTGATTTAGGAGGACACCAGGTCAAAAGCCAACTAAACGTACTGTTCCAAAATAATTAAGGAAAGCGCTGTATGCTGAGCTGCTATCAACCCCTTTCTCCAGACTGTGCAATCCTCTTTTGCCTTCTGCCAAGTGCTATTGCACAAGAAACCCTTTTCTGAAAATACTGGTCATTTCAAGTAAATCAAATAGACATTTTAACATTCCTATGAAAATCTATCAGCTTTACTTTCAAGTATGGGAGTCTTCCCTAGCTGGTGTGAGACTACTTTTACCATGAATTTTACCATGAAAGGCCCTCTTCTAGATCAAGTCCTACATCAGCCAGCTCTTTATAAAGACAAGCATTATTCCACAATGCCATCACAAGATTTATTATGAAAGAACCAAAGGAATCTCACCCTGTTACTACCAAAATACACATTTATTTAATAAAATCTTCAGTCTTAAATGTTTCTGAAATGATGTCAGCATCAAGAATCAAGTTCTTAAGTGTTCACAAACAGAAAGCATAAAAGGGCAGCAAACATGATTGAATTTAGATTTCCCATGGAATTCAAATTGGTGCATATATTGGGTTGTGGATTTGGGGTTTTTTTCACAATTCAGTCAAATTTAGTCAGATTTGTAATTGATTTCGCAATCTACAGAAAGTTCATACATGCATGTACTTGCTGGGTACAGCACTGTAAGATGTTTACATGGAATTTTAAAAGAAAATTTTAAAAACTGGAAAAGGACAAACCATATTAAAAAAAAAAAGCTGAGATGATTATTTCTGTTCACTACACTCAAAAATCAAACTGTATTTGAATTAGATAGTGAATACATACATAAATTCTATGTCATATAATAAAAGAAAGCATTTGTTTCATTTCAATTAATTTCTTCTAGTCTTTATCCACAACTACACTGATCGAAGTGGACGAGTAAGTTGCAGCTGGAGATCAGGTGTTAAAAGAAAAACCCACTGAAAAGCATAAATTTATTATATATCTGCACTTCTATTCCATGCAACAATTGCAAAATGCCACTCAGGAAATGCCATCTCTGAGCTGACTGATAAGATCATTTCCTTATCTCTTTTTTAGCTCTTGTCATTCCTCCTTGCCATACCAGTCACAAAAAATAGGCCAAGAGGGGGTGGGGATAAGTAACATTTAATAAATCTTCTAAAAAAAGGCAAATGTGTGTGTCTGTATATATATATATATATATGTGCTTTAAGAATATACATCTGACTAATTTTTTACCTATCTGTGCTGACATGTGAAAAAACAATATCCATATTTATCTGTAAACAAGTGAGTAGTTAAAATGAGTCAGCTTTGCAAGCAGCCTACATGATGCTTCTGATAAGAGTGTCAGGAATCTACTGGTATCTACAGAGGACCTGAAATATAAATATTAAATAATTGCTAAGAATGTATTCCACCTGAGCCAGTAAATGATAACTTTCCAATCTGAATTCATCTTCTCACAACAAAGAAAAGACTCTCTGATTCTCTTAACAATTTCATGGTGTATCCCAATGTTACCACAAGCCTTGAGAGATAAGGATTTTCCTCTGTTAAGAAAATCAAGTTATTAAATTGGTCAAAGATTACTCTACCAGAAATGTATTCAAATCTTCTTTATTAATTACCATAGGAATTTAGTTTGAGAGTCAGATATAAAATTTTACTCAGCTTTCGCAGATACGTACAAAAATTCCCAGGATTTTAATTTAGTAAAACCCCAACAGTACTTAACCAAGCAAGTTATTCTCAGTACAGAGAGGAGCTCTGCAGGACTGATTCATTCTTTTTACAGTGCATTAGTTTAATCACCTAGGAGATTTCTAACAGATGATGAAATCTAAACAGGAGCAGGAACTTCAGTTATCTTTGGATGAACATATTTAGTTTCACATTCTATCCTAGCAGCCAGCAAAACAAAACAATTTAAATACACTTCGGTTTCATCCACACAATTTATTTGACTTTTGTTGGATTTAAAAAGGCAGAACCAGATATTGTATATTAATGCTGCAGGTTAAGTTCAGGTTCTCCTGTTAATAACTCTTTCGAAATAAAAGCCAGTGGGATTTTTTTTTTTTTTTTACTATTTTTTGACATACAGTAATTGCAATAAGACAGTAAAATTTGTTTAGGATAGACAAGTTAGTCAAACTAATGATTACAGCAAATTATAGAGCAGCCTTCTGTTATGCCCTATACCCTTTTAAAAATAATTTGTTATATTACAGAGTCTCCCAATTATCAAGCAATAATCCAAAGAGTCTCTCAAGATATAGTGACATACTGTTAACAGCTCAAACAGAAGTGAACTCTAATGAGCAGTCAAAATCAACAAACAAAAGAATAAAATCCTATTTTCCCTATACAAAGAATACTTCTTACTGGTAAGAGGATACTGGATCAGGCCCAAACTGTATAAAAATAAAAACAGCTGATAATAAGATATGATAATCCAAGTCAATAAAGTGCAGTAAAAAAAAAAAAAAGAATGTTCAATGCTACCTTGACTATTCCCACTTTTTCAATGTCTCTAGGAGATGTAAATGTATTTTGTTCTAGAAAACCCCATCTTTTAATAGATCATGCCAATGTTTGTCTAAAAAATTACTCTTCTAGGTTAATGATTCTCATTCCCTTTTTTGTGTGTGTGTGTGTGTGTGTGTTTCTGCTTTGTAATAGTAGAAACGTCCATAACCAAAGATCTCAGTCATTGAAAAAATGTAACATGCGCTATCTAATTTTGAGACCTGTGTGTAGAAATATGTAACTGGGTGCTAACATACAGGAGCATACTGAGAGGAGCCAACATGCAACCAAATTCAACTTACAAAAAAAGTTTTGCAGTTGAAAGTTCAGAAGGTTCTTGACCCATAGTGGAAGTATGTAGCAGTAAATCTGTATCTCCTGCACCTTCCTTCCCAGTCTACATGATGCTGATTGTATCAGAAGAGACACAGTCAAGCGTCCTCCCGCCTACTCATCAGATGGCTGTGCCACCAAGGGATCATGGTTTTCACTGGAGAGAGGATCTTCCCTGCACACATGGGAGGTGAGGAAAATGCTTTCCCATCTGGTTGCATGAAGTCACTTGCAAAGGAGATCTGAATCCAGAGAAAGTAGAAATTAGGTTAACATGTGGAAGACAGATATTTTGTTGCCTTAATTTCCAGGTCCGGTATATTTTTATCATTCTCTGCAACTTTGTAAATTTGAATCCAATATTGCTTTTAACTGCTGACAAAGAAAGCTTTGCCATCAACTCATTATGCAAATCAACCAGCAAGTGTTAGTTATAAGGTTAGATGAGTTCCTTCCCCTCATAAAATCAAATGATCTGTGCACGCGAAATACAGACAGGTCGTACCTGTTCTATCCTTCTTGATCTCTGTGTATTTAAACAACAGCTACACATGGAAAGGTCTAAATCAATGACACAACAGTAGCAACTAATATAGGTAAAAATCAATACAATATTTATTAAGGTGATCTGTGAGAAAAACAAGGAAGTTGTTAACCTATTTCAGTATATACAATTTCTAGAAATTTCTTCATAGGTGACTGAAAAAGAAAATGTTTGGTACAGAGTAGGTTCAAAATGGAACTCTCACATAGGAATATTACCCTGTAAAAAGGGAAGGAATGGAATATACTGCCAAACATAATGTTACAGACACACTTCTAGTAAATAAACCTCCACCTGAAGCTCCACGTTTAGGAACTGGATACTGAACTTTGGAAAAATAAATTGCATTTACTTTTAAATATTTTTCATAGACAATTTTCACACTGATATAAGAATTATGTAAACAGCTGCTAAAACAAATCCCCAGTATTTAGGTTGCAAGCTGTCTGGAGTACACACTGTCTTTAACTTCACGGCTGAGAGCACCCTATGCTGTGCACCCTGTCACACGGCCCACTCATTACCTGTTTCAACTGCAGCACTCAGTGGAAATGGGGATCTCAGTGCACAGGTCCTTAAAATGCTTACAGACATTTTCAGATATTACACCTGCCAGAAGACCTTGCACACTAATTAAGCATAGCAAAGTCCAAGAGAAATTCAGATTCCCATTGTACAGTCAGAGAAATAATGCTCCAGAGGCTAGTTAAATAATTAGGTCAAGGGTTCCTTGACCTGTGTCACAAAATCATTTATCCAACCATAAATTCAGATAAGCTTTTGTATTGTGATTCTTGGTACAAATTGTGACAGGGAACAGAAGATACACTACCTCAGTGCATCTGTGTACAATTTCTTTTTTAGCTGAAAGTCATATCCAAAGATTACCATCAGGGAATGAATTCTGGGGCTGACCAGAGTTAAATTAACAAAATACCTGCTTGACTCTTTAGCCAAACATTCAAAGCACCATTTGAACATTCAGTGTTGAAAATATCCCCTTCTTCCACTGCTAAAGTTTGTAAGATGCTGTTGAGTAGATGTACAACCACCTAAATAGTGACCAACCATTCATTACTTGGTCATAAAAAGAATTGAAAAAGGCACTGTACTTACATCTCTCTCTCAGGAGTCCACATCAGTAAACAGCAGCACATGAAAGAACCATTCTGGATTCTCCACTCCTTAATAGCTGTGGCAGTCCTTTCTGCTTCACAGGTTTAATTCAGCTGTTACATGACCATCATTATTTCCAAACATGGAAATCTCCACCCCTCTTGAAGGTATTTTTTCATTTTGTGAAATCTATGTAAATATTTCTGAGTAGAAAATGGAGTGTCCCAGTCCCCCAGGTGAAGAAAATCCATTATTGGCCTCCCAGTGTTTGGGCTCTCCCTTCAAGCAGGCCACCAAGGATGAATGAAACATGACAGTCACAGAGGGATTTATTTTAACAGCTCCATTTACATCCAAGTTCCATGACAGACTCTAAGGAATGACTTAAAAAACTAAAATGTGGGTCAAGGCAGAGAGAAGCCTACAGAGAACCAACAGGAAATATCAAGCACAGGGCCTTTGATGGAATTCACCCTATCAAAAACTGACCCATAGTGTTTCTGTACCGCTCAGATTCTTAGAAAGCCTGCCTGTATCATGTGAAGAGCCCTCAGTACCTAGTACCTTCACAGATAGGTGTATTGCACCACACGGATGTCTCAACTCAGGTCCCAAGACAGTGCCATCAAATGTAGAACATGGATCTAGTTAATAAGTCCTGCCCTTCAGCAGGCAAATATAATATCATATTAGCAGTGTTACAGTGTGAGCATAAGACATTTATAGGGTTATACAATTTGGCAATCTCCATATTGCATCCCATTCTGAAATATACATGTGCTGAATCTTACCTGGCAGTCTTTTTTTTTGTTTAAATTTTAATACCCCTGACACTCCAGCAAGCACTCCCATCCCAGTGCCCACAGAACACTTTAAGAGCAAACACACTTTATTTTAAAGCCTGGGGACCTGACTTCAGGAAATTGTCTCAATCCAAATACACTTTGCTGAGTGTAAATTCAAAGCTTGGAGGAAGGCCCATCGGGTAATGAACCTCAGAGGCTATTAATCCACAACCTACAATTTGTAAATGTGCAGGATACTGACTCAATAGAAAAAAAATAATTTAAAACATCTGTGGTATTCTTTCAATTCCAGATTAATTACACTGCTCAGATTGTAATGTTAGCCAGAAATTTCAAGTCTCTCCACTGCTATGTAGAGAATGCTGCAGTTTCCTTTGTGTTTATCACTGCTCTGCTACAGTAGGAGGCTCCTTGCCCAGCACAAGCTTATGTTCAGTTCTGTGTCCTACATTTATTCCACAGCTCACCTTGCCTGCCTTTTCTTTCTCTCTTTGTCTGAAGTCCCTCTGAAACTCTTTGTTACACAGCATTAATTATTATTATTACTACTTTTAAGACAAAGGCTGTGTACATACCCCCACATCACTCCATCAAAATGGTGATATAAATTAAAATCCAAACAGGCTGTTTAATGCTTTTGAGAAGCTAATAATTATTTTCAATCAGCAAAGACTATTCTGCCATTCCAAAGAATGATTAATGAGAGCAAATGTGTTTGTAATTTATTAGCAGCAGCTTGGGGTGTGGGGGGAACAACTTAGGAATGGCAGCCATAGCATCAACATCTGATGATAAGAAGGCACTTCTGTTGCATATTATAAAGTCAAACATAAGGCTGCCTCTTCGGTGATTTATACTCTGCACAGTGATACTGAATGCCTGGGGTTTTTTCATGAGTGGCTTTGCAGTTATTTTTTGTAGTACTGTCATGGAAAAAAAAGAAATCAACAAGTATGTACCTCTTCCACAACACTCGCTCACCCATCAGTATTTGTCAACATATGCTTCTTAAAGAACAGAAGTATATCACAATAAAACAGGAAGCAAAAGGCAAACAAGCAGAAGGAAAGCAGAGGATTGACTAGACTGAGATAGGAGGGGCATTAAATCCCTCTATCATAGTACCTGGTGAAATAGCTCTATGTCCTGCACACAGTATAGTGTCTGAGAACTCTGTAGACTTGAATATGTAATTTCATCTCCACAACATCCTTGCAAGAAGAGAATATGTCCATGTCAAAAACAGGAAATTGAGAAATGGCAGGGCTGAAAATTCCTTAAATCACATTATGTTCTTATCTGTTCACTTAGTTGCCTAAATACTGCTAGAAACTTGCTCTTGAGGTTAAACCCCCCACAAGAGACTTCGACAATTAAATGACTTTATGTGCCTGGACAACACACCTGACAGCAGCCAGACTCAGCTTTCATTTTGTCCTGAAAATACCTCACTTCTCAAGCACTTCAGGAGCTTTCCCTTGGTCTAAACTGCAATGAAACTTAGAAACTAGAAAGGCAATTCCTATGTCTAAATCACCACAGCATTGCATTTCTCAAACAAAGTAATGCATGCAGTATATCTAAAGGTACAACAATCCAGCCCGAGGTGTTTCACACACATTCTACTTGTTGTAGGGGCAAGAAGAGTGTCTCCAAATGCAGAAAAAGCCTCAAAATTCAAAACAACATTTTTGCATGCAAAAAGATCTCCATGGGAATATTCAAGTTGGTACCAAATCATCTCTGACTGGATAGCACATTCCTCCCTAACAAGTGATAGGACCACACTGGAACTATCTGAAACCCCTATCCCTTGCCTCCCTCCCAGGAGGGTGTTTCTTTGATAGCTGGGATCAGTAGCAGCACCATCTGCCCCTTCTTTTGAAGTTGTGTCACTATGCAGAAAAAGAAAAGCAAAACTGAAGGAACCAGAAGGAAAAATTAAGCACAGCATCACAGCATCTCTTTTCTCCCTTCTAGTCGTCCCAAAATCTTGTTTATCTTCTTTGTTTTTACCTTTGTATTAATGTAGAGGGATGAGAAGGAAAGCAATCATGACCCATTCTATTAATAAGCAATTATTCCTGACAATTTAGTGCTTGAGGGACCCCATCTGGAGCACTGTGTGTAGTTTGGGGTTCCCTAGGACAAAGTGGATACTTACAAACAGGAAAGTTCCATCACTCTGGTGAAGCACATGATATAGTACAAGAAGCTAATGAAACTGGATTTGTTCAACCCAGATAAAAGGCATAAGGAGAATCTAGTTTCTATTTTCAACTTCCTAAACAGGGTAAAAGATAGCTTCTTCTCAGCAGTGCACAGCAAAAGGCCAAGAGGCAATCCTCAAAATTTACATAACAGGAGATTGCAATGACATGCAAAAGGAAACAAAAACCAAAACATAAGAAGAATACGCAGAAAAAGGAACAAGCTGACAAAAAGATCATGAGACTTCCATCTTTGGTAATATTCAAAGTGTTCCTGGACAAGGTCCTAAGCAATTTTACCAAATGTTAGCACTGTTTTGAGCAGGGGAGGGTTGACCAGATAAGTTTGAAAGATCCCCTCTATCCTAAACGATTCCATGACTCTGTGCAGACTTTCTTATAATGTGATAATTAGGAAGATAAAAGTTTGAAGTGGTGCAAAAATAAGAAGGATGTGACACACAGGATGACCTTCAGTGCCCAAATTTACATCCGCATTTTGAGGAAGCAATGCTCTGGCTGATGAGCTGTTTTCCAACTTACGCAACAGCTCCTGCATGAAGGAGAAATGAATGACATGTCACAAAGTTTTCTGAGCAAACAGAAAAAAATTAAGATAAATAATTCTGAAGAATTTCCCCATGCAAACTTGGCAGTTTCTGTTCAAGGCAGACATAACCCACTTATAGGCACTGAATGTGGCAGCATTACAGGAACAATACCTTCCTAAGGATGAACTAGTCTTGTAGCATTTTGCCTGTATGTTAGACACAGATACACTTCTTCACATCTACTATCAAGTGGCGTGCGTGGCTTCTTGTTCCACCTCATTCTTACTTAACCAATGTATTTGCAGTGAACAACATGAGCAAAAACCTTGGGGGACATTTTTGTATGGCAAGCTATGAATCACATTTTTTGGCCCTTCTTTTATAATCACAGGGTACTGACCACAGCTGGAAGCAGAACACAGTTCTCCTCAGATCAACGGTCTGCTCTGATATGACAAATTCTGTGTTTTCATTCTGTTCCCTTTGATGTCGCTCTCTTCTCAAGCCTCATCTTGTTTTCATTCTATACATTATATTTGGTGAATTAGACTACAAAGTCTTGCAGAAGACATTGGTTTGAACAAGACTTCAAAAAATGGCTTAGTGCATCTGGATACCTCCAGTTGACTGACACTTTAATATAACTGGATTTTTACAAAATGATGGACACCTGCTCTTTGAAAATCAGACTCCTCTTAAGCTGCATGAAGATAAGCACCACAGAAGTGACACACCTGAAACTAATAGACACTTCTGAAAAATCCTGTGCATTTACAGTGATTGATAGAGAACTGTATGCATTTACAGCATCCTTTTAAGAAAGAGCCACATGTCTGGCTCAAGGGTGACAGCACCACCAGTTTCATATGCAACAACCTATCATAGTGCAGCACTATGTTAATCTATTCTGAATAAATGAGAAGAATGCTAAATTTTTAATGAACAGTGTTTCCACCTGTCTCAAAATAATGAAAGAATGTAAAGCTGTTCTTAGAACTTTACAGACAGCAAGAGTAATTAGATGGTATTGGCACCTATAACCTTGGACTGATCACACCATCACATTTTGTGCAGAAAGGGGAATTTTTTTAAATGGATCTATTCTTCCTTAAAGAAAATGGTTCACTGATGTTATATATTACTCAGGGCTGCAGCATGAGGGAAAATAAAGCTCTATTCTACAGATCATTCTGTACTCCCACTGTTCTGTAAAAATACTAGTATCCTGTGGGCAAGGGAAAAGACCTACAAAACCTGTACATGGGCTCACACTCACTTCCCACCTAAGAGAAAACCTCCGCCACAAAAGGAAGTGAATGTCCAAAGAATTACTGCTTGAAACTCTCCATCTTACGAAGTTCTGGAATGTTTTTCCTACCTCATTGCTGTAACATTGGCAGGCAGATGACAGGCAATACAGAGGCAAGAGCTTCATACCCACCTTGGCAAAAGCAAACCATCCTTTAACAACCCTCTTGTTCTGCCTTATCATTTCAAACAGCTTGTGTGCATTATGGATGAAATGGTATCTCTTTGCTAAAAGATAAAGTAGAGCATCCAGTCCATGACAGGATACTTGTATGCTTCTCTCCTCAAGTCAAAATGGTGTCAAATTTCTTTTGTCTGTGTTTGAAATGCAGCTTCATCCCCCAAGAACGTTTTCAAGAACACTGATCATGTAACTTACACCAGAGTGTGACACTAGGCTAGTGCAAATTACATTTATGAAGCAGAATGATTGTTCACCGTCCTTCTGCCTAATGAAATCAACTACACGAATAAATCCAATGCTAATTCAGAATACTACTTATCAGAGTATGGATTACAAAAAGACAGCGTTTCCAGCTGACTGAGTTGTGAGAAAAGAACTACCTTGCAGGTCAGCAGGTGGCCTGGGGCTGCTTAACTGATCCTGCAGAGCTGCTGAGGATGCTGAAGTTTGAGGACCTGCTAGCAGCACCAGCACTGCTCATACAATGTGGCTCTCTGGCTGCAAAACAGACCAGACAGAAGTCTTCAGATGTGAAATAAAAGCAAAGATTTTACTCTACATACTCAAAATGCTTATCTGGAAATACACTGCAGTATTTCAGTGGTAGAAAAATAAAGTTTTGAAGGGACATACTGAATTTAGTTCTATGTATCACTCAGAACAGGTTTGTCCTGGTTGTTAAGAACACAAGAAGGAATACAAATCAGCTTACCAGAGAAGTCAAAATTATATTATATTAAAAAAAATCACTATAAAAAGTGGGAGAGTACTGAAAGGGAGGTGAGAGAATGAAATGGAGACTGATTTTGGTGAGTTATGTAGGGCATGTATAAGAAGAATCACTGAGAAAAAAATGTGTAAAGGGCATGGCAGTGCAAAATAATATGATGTAGGAATACTGAAAACTGAACTAGCAGAGACCTTGACAGAGGACATAAGAATGTCTGAAGATCTGAAATAGATTTTTACAAAGGCCAGCATTAAAATAAGTAGATAATGAATATGTCCTAAAATATGGTTTCACTGTAGTGGAGAATAAGAGAGAAAGATGGTGGTATAGAATCTGCCATCATCGTGGTAAATAAAGACAAAAATCAATAAGAGCTTGGAATACTATTGGTCTTAAAGGGTTGATACCTGAAAATGTTCAGTGATCAAGTAAACAAGTTAGCACAAATAAGAAACACATGCTAACACATAAGGTGTTTATCAAGGAATGACTCCTATTTTTGCCTTACCTGTAAAAAAAAAAAACAAAACAAAACAAAAAAAAAAAAAAAACACCACAAATAAGAAAGATCAAGGCAGTACAGGGAGATGAATTTTTGGCTGTTATCAACAGACATTAAAATCTTTTTTTCTCTTTGTCTCTTCTTTTTTCTTTTTTTGCATTACTATGGTTGTGCAGTGGTTACACATTGATAAAAATCCCTCATGTTTCAGCTGTCATATTTTAAATATGAAAATTCAAGATAGTCCTGGACAGAAAAGTAATGCACATGTTTTATTTGATTCAGAATGAAGTACTCAGCACATCAATCAACTGCAACTGTTCTAATAAATGAGAGATCAGACAAATTATTTACAAGTAATTTCTATATTCAGAAAATCTCCTTTGCTGTGATGGCTGCCCTGGGAAAAAAACTGAATTCAACATATATTTCACAAGACATTTGACTCTGACCACATAATTCAGGAGAATTTGCATTATATAGGAAAACTGTCTCAATACTACCTAAAGTAGATGTGTTACCTCAGTGAAAAAGGTGGTACTAGTGGTACAGTTTACTCTGAGGGTTAACTGTCTGGCTCAGTGTAGAACTAGAAGTCCACAGTAAAGATTAAATGCAACTGCAAATACATCAGTTAAAAGGCAGGTTTATAAATAAAACAAAGACACATTATTTTACAAAAAAACATTATGCCAACTTGGGGGGGGGGGGGGAGGTGGATGGAACCTAGCAGCTACACAAAGAGACTAGTGATGCACATTGCTGTCTTCTTAGAGCTTTTGTCAAACTATATTTTTCTTAAGCTTTAGACAGGACACATTACCTTTAAAACATGCTGAATAGACTGTCTTAAAGAATCATGGGAAGCCTAGGTTCTAACAGGTTAGCATGGGTTAAAGTTGGTTGCACATGCTATCACACCTCTAAGTCTTTGTCTAGACAGAGCATTAGAATAGATAACTTGTTTGTAGGGTGTAAGTATACAGAATTAGATAACAAACAGTTCCAATAGTAGTAAACAAAAAGTCAGTGTGCTGACAATGGATGGAAGAAGACAGAAGTAACAGGTTTGGCTCCATGGGAATGCCTGTTTAGATCTCTGTTGCTTATTAATATCTTGAAATGTGCTGTCTGAATGTGGCTAAAAATATGTGGTAACTGGAAATTACAGGAATGCCTCACATACTTAGTGAATGTGGCATAGCATTGAAACACCTGCATTGACAGAGGTAATGCCATCAAGAAATGCATTAGAAGGACTTGTGGGAGCTCATCCCCTTCACCATTAGCTGCTTTGCACTTTCTTGTCCAGTGCTCAGTGAGAAAGCACAGGCAATTTGCCCAAGCATCTGTAGAAAAGGTAAGGGGATTGTACAATACACTGGAAGAACAGACACTGAGTGTAGCTGACCTGCAGGGAAGTTGCATTTATAGATTCAGCCTTCCTCCAGCCTTTCTCACCAGACAACTTGTCAGTGCACCAAAGGGAATGGATTCCTAAATTAGGTTAACCAACCCCATCTTGCCAATCCAAGCTTCCAGTTAGGGAAGCCTAGGTTTGAATGTTTACTTTCCTAATAGCTTTAATGAGCAGAGATGTTCAGTGAAAAGCTTTTCTGGGGCAATAACCATAATCTGCAATATCAAATCAACCGGCACCTGATTTGCATATAAAAGAAAGTTTATCCACACAAAAATACAGAGATGTTTTCAATTGCAAACACCATCACCTTGCTACTCAAATTTCTAAATGTGTAATGTTTCAATTAAGGCAACATCTAAACTCTGCCAATCATATCTCAGGCACAGAATTAAACTAACCTGCTATCAGTCTGCCATGAGGAAGATCTTTTCCCCCTGGTAATAGTTCACCAAAAGCCAAACCATGCTCAGTCTATTTCCTTTGATCTCAGAACTGCAATTTTCCTTTTACTACAACTTCTGGGGGTTACTGTTAAATCTCCTGAATCTTTCCATGTTCCTATTTAACTGACCAGTTTGGGTCCCAAGTCGTTGAACCCCCCAGAAGACATCATAGCAACATATTACCCCAGGTTTTCAAACCTTGATGTGTGTAAAGTACCAGAGTGGTGTTGCTCTACCCATGGCATATAATAGGGTGGTTACCTGTTAGTTCAGCAGCCTTATGTTCTGCTGAAACAATGTGTGAGAGGAGAGATAAATGAATGGTGCAAGTTGATCATCAGGTTCTCATCTTTTGCCACTGAACAAAAAAAAGGTAAAAACTAAATATGTGTATATACCTGTTACAGGTGGATAAGCGCACAGGTAGTTTCTCACCAGGTAAAAATAGCCTGTGGGATTCTCAGTGGTTATAAGACAGGCAGGAGGGCCCAGAAGACTGTTAAAATACAGAGGGAGTTTCCTCAAAATGATCCACACTTGATCTCCAGCTTATTAATTGCAGCATGTTTTATTTGACTGTACCTCCCTCTGATTCTAAAAATAGGACTGTCAGAAGGCATCGCTGTATCAGCCGGTTCCTCTCTGCAAGTTAATCTATTATACAAGAAAAGGACCTTACAAATGGCTACATTAAAGACATCTAATGAAGTCAAAGAAGCTGTTTTAGAACATATTCAAACAAAATTTGGTCAATGAGATTTGGCCTCTGAATTTCATGTTGTCCTATTAGGTATGTAGAAATTGAGCTTTTCAGGGGAATGAATTCTTTAAATTAAGTGAAAAGTCAGGCTATTTGAGCACCTCATTATACTCTGTATTGAAGATCTTTCTCATCCATATTATTCTATTAAGGATTGCAGTCATACCACAACTGTATTCACTGGTGTAATAAAAGGACACACACAGCACTCAAACCAGTGCTTTTGATACTTTGGTCCTTATTCAAGCTTGGTTCCTATTTATCTCAACAGAAATTTTGTCACAGGATATGGAATTAAGCCATGTGTTTTTAACCCAACAATATATTACATCCTGCAAAAATGTAATTTTCTGGGCCTTACAAAATATCAAAGCTTCAGATCATTATTAATTACTTATGCATGCATATTATTCCTCCTTCCTACAGACAGATCTTCTTTGAAGCAGAATGGGTGCATTTCCTTCAGGCTATTGTGCCTTAAAAGGGTCAGCTTGAAAACCACATTTTTGTTACACCTATCAAATGTGGTATCCACAACAGTGAAAATAACACTTAAGGCTACTGAAACTGAAAGAAACAACAAAGAAATATATATCTGTATCTCTGACATTTGATTATGTGCCCATCCTAAGTAAGCTTGTATAGGCACGTTTTGCACATTCAGGCTCTCATTTCTCCCTTCCTCAATGATCTCCTGCATCTTACCAAATAATTAAAACCTCCCATAGTATTTTTAATAATACAAAGTATATTAGTTAAGTGAATTTTAACAGAATGTGTGTATTTCTAACCAAGAAATTTTTAGGAGAGTCCCTTTTAGTAGTGCAGAATAAAAAGGCAGGTGGCTGTAGGTAGATTTTACACTGGAGTTTTAGTGACAAAATATAGGCATATATATTCCATTCTTAGCCATTAAATGGATACCCACTGCATCTAATAGAAAATTTAATGCTCAGGAAATCAGGGCTTTCATGTAAAAGCACAATCATACTTTAATATAAGTAATTTTGAAATATGATATTAATATCGGGGGAGAAAGTGCAAACTGTTATTTTTTCAGGAATCATTTTAATTCATTGTGCTTTGGCAAATCTGATTCCAATCTATCACAAACTACAACACTCACTTTGTTAAAATCAGAAAATCAAATTAAAAATTATTTCTTTGTGTTGCAGAAGCAATCAATAATTCCTGGAATACCTTCCACAGTAGCACTGTCATGATGTAGATATATAGATATATCTGATGGTCATTCTTCAAATGATATGAAATTACATAAATTAATACGCTTTTCTCTAATTTAGCTCTATAATCCATTTCCTTCACATTCTGCTTTTTCTCTTTCTGCTTTTTCTCTCATACTCCTCACATTTTCTTTTCCTTCCACTCTCACCCAATCCTTTCTCATCATGATGTTCCCTCTTCCATGTCCCATCTGTTCACCCTGCCCTGCCTCCTGTGTGTTGAGCATCAACAGTGCCACCCCGTACACCAGACATTGCAGCTCATCCTTCAGCCATGGCATCCAGAGCCTCTCCTTCACTGCTGACTTGCTTCCATACACTACAAAGCAGTGTGTGGGTCCAAGTACCAATTTGGTTGTCTGCACACTAAGAATCTGAAAAACCTGCCATGGAACCTCTTGGAGGAGTAATTTATCCACCACCCTGGGGTGCCCTGGTTTCAGAATTACAGCAACGTGGATTGTACATAGGACTGGGAGCCCGGAAACTCCTGAGTGCCAGTAGTAGCTTTAAGTAATGATTTTTTAAATGGATCCCGACAATTCATTAATCCTCTTTGTCTCAGATTATCTGCAAAGATTGGTGTAACAATGCTTTGCTCACCTTCCTCACAAAATTTTGCAAAAAATATGCTCGAGTTTCATTTCTTTCAAGGGGAATTATGCCTTTCCACCTGAAGGCAGAACTCAGCCCTTCTACAGTCAAGATGTAAACCTCAAGTTTTATTATAGTCTTTAAAAGACACATGCACAGTCAAAAGTTGAACAGAAGGCTGTTACTCCCATTAAGAAGAGATGTGACAAGAAAAAGCAAACAAGGAAAATGAAGAACAGTGTTCCCTTTAAATTAGGACAAATCTGGATCCCAGAATAGAAGATGGAGCAAGAAGATTCCTGCTTTCAAGGGAAAGTATGTTAAGTGCTGAAAACATTGACTATGTTGTTCATGAACACTTCATGATTACTTAATGACTGATTATTCAGTAATGTTCACAAGGTCAGCAAAACCTTGGGTATCTGTCAGCCGAATGCCACTTCCATGAATTTAAGTGAACAAAATTGCAGTAACTTTTAATATCTGACATTTTTAAAGGCCGTATCCCTTTATGATATAGGTTGTTTATTTATTTAAGCATAGTCAAAATGTAACAAGAAAAAGAACTATTCATACCAAAAATGCTATTCCTAGAATTGCATTTGAGTTATGTGACATTACAATATAAATTATATCACAGAATCAGAGAATCATTTATTTTGGAAAAGACCTTCCTCACAAGTATATTAGAAAAATGAGTAATTAAAAATGCCAAATATATACAAGCATGAAATATACATTTTTATTGCCAAAACAAAGTGCTTATTATAGAAAACAATTATTAAGTTATACAGTGCTTCAGATTTTATGAACTAAATCTACAAATTAATTGAGTGCCTAACTCCAAGTTTAGGTCCCTCAGGTTAACATTTTAGCAGTACTGTAACCCACAGATCCTGCTTATATTTGAGGGTAGAGCAGGAGATCAACAGGTACGCACACACCAGGCTGTGAAGCTGCTCACAGCCCTACCTCATGCCCACTCTCTGCTGGAAATCTCACATTCAGCATTTGGTGGGGGAGGTTAGGAGGGTGCAGCAGGGTCAGGGCACACATCTGTCAGGATGAGGTGTATTGGGAAATACATTCTGAAATCTCCTCTCTGCCTGATTCATTGAAGGAACTTGAACCTATTCTTCTCTTTCTCCAGGAACTGGTCAAATGTCAAAGCCATTCAGTGTTTTGAAAAAAATCAGTCTCAATCTGTCCCACTACAGCTGCTTCACTTTGTACATTTCTTGGAACACACATGAATCTGAGTCTCCCTTATGACCACCTCAACCAGCAGGTTAGTTTCACAGGCTCTTACTCCCACTGAGGAAGAATAACTTCAATAGGAGGTACTTGCTCAAAAATGTGCTGTGGCCTCAGATACCGGAAATGTATGCTCATGTATGGCTCCAAATCAGACCAAATACAAATATACAAATACATGAATAATTGCCCACTATTTTGCATTCTCTAAAATAAAATAAAATAAAAATGTCTCTATGCTAACATGTGACACACTGGTTTTCAAGGGATGCCATATTGCTTCATGGGAAATTCAGACTTCAGAGTGAAGTCCACTAAATATTCTGAGGAGAAAGAGTACTCATCCCAGTACCTCATCCCCATGAACTGGGGTCCAACCAAACTACGCACTCAACCAGAGAAGCAACTTCTTGGTCTGAGCATCAAAAAGCAGGGGGGAAAGAAAAGGACAAAAGAAGCACTGGTCAGACCTTGAGCAAGCTAAGCATGGGCAACTAGTTCTTCACAAAATGGTACAGAAAAGATCTTGCATACAAACAACGTAACAGCCGGTTCGGGAGCCACCTTAGGTACGGGTAAATATTCTCTGAGCACGCTGACATACCTCCAGAATAATCTTACTTCCTACCAGCTCAGGAACCTCCTGTGATTGCAATAGGAAGTGGTTATCTTGTGGTACACTGAACCATCTCCATCTTTAAAAGCTGCCCACACAAAAAGAACTTGTCAGCAGCCTTCCACTAGCAATAATCTGGTTGTAAACAAGAGAATTTAACCCAAGCTTGGCCTGAGCAACACAAACCATTTAGTGACAAAGGCAAAGGTTCTCAGCACTTAACCTTCCCTAAGATAAAGGAATAGATGCACTTAACACCTTTGGCCAACAGGACCCAGTGCCAGTTCACTAGTGTCTCCTGATACATGGAAAGTCTCATACTGCACATACCAGGCAGCAACAGTGAGAGGTCCTCATCTTCATGATCCATATTCCACTGTTCATGGGACTGGGGCTTGTTAACAATGGTGTATGAGTGTGTACCTGATCACAAAAAATTAAACCATTCTCAAATGTCTGTCCTTTCCCTGCCAAGAGCATTATAATCCACATGGAAATGACATCTGCTCGGAGGTCACTTTCATGGAGAACACCATCTTGTGACCACCCTCACCTTAAATCTGGGCTTGTCTACACACGAAGTTGTTCCTGATTAATGTGTGGCCACGGCATCCACATGCAGCACTGCTCAGAAATAGCTCTGTCAACATGCCCTTATTCACGGCAGGACTGCTAACAAGATCAGGAGGAATGGCCCCTGCCCAGCACCTCTTGGGACAGACACTTCTTAAGACAATGTAAAACATTCCTCAGTCAACGGCTCCAGCCACGAGACACTCCCAGATTATACACCTAACAGGATGTAAAGCACACTCCCAGGTACTTTTTTAAAAGCCAGTGATGTAGGTGGATGCTCTCAACTAAATATTCACTGTTCTGACAGACATCCCTGCCCTCACAGAACTGGAGGATCCATAGGAGTTAGTCCCAAACTTGTTCAAGCTTTGCTGATTTTGGCTAAGCAACAAAGGAAGGGGCTTCAGCTGACTGCCTAAAGCAGATGAGGCTGCACTTCCCTCAATACCAACCCCCAAACTCCTTTATTCCTTGGTAGCCACTGAATCTTACAGACTCCGTCCTTCTTTGCTGTGGTTTTAAGCTCTCATTCTCGCTTGAATTATTTTCTATCCACATATTTCTGATGCACAGAGACATCCTTCTTTCTCAGCAAGTTTTGGGTTGATTTGGTTTCCCCTCCAAGTTGGTTCAATTATATGTTATTATAGAGAGCCAAACCGTTATTACTTCAAGTGCCACAATTCAAAAGTACTCTCTTGAACAATTATTTACTGTTTTTGTTTCTGCTGAGCACCTACACTCTGTTCTGTCAGTGAACAGAATTTAAAGAATAATTCCCAGTAGAAGTTATTAAACCAATGTCACCTCAGCACTTCAGTTTTCTTATTTATATACACAAAACTAAAGAAGTGCTTATATTTTCTAACCAAGATAAAACATGTTTTGATAAAGATCATATCTGCTGAAACTTTATTTTCCAGGTTTTATCTTAAAATATTTCTATTTTTATAATGATTCAAAACCTGAACATTTAGTTTGACAGCCATTAATAATCATAACAAAAAAACTGTAAATATAAATCAGTACGCTATTACCTACATTTTCTTTATTTTTTTAAATCTTATTTGCTAAGTATTGAGTGTTTAGCTTTTCTGGTTTCTAGGGAAGGGCGAGTGCAGATGGGGGTTTAACTGCCTGTTTATTTCATCTGGAAAATGATATGTCTGTTGTTAGATGTGGCTTCGGAATTCTCTTTTAACAGTATATCACTTGTTTTAGACCAGGTGTTGACTGGTCAAATTACAGGAACATGAAGTATAATTTGTACTTGTCACACAGGCAGCCTTTTCTTAAAGGCATTAAGTACTATCTTTTTCACCTGATTCAGTGAAAAGATATCTAAATGTGTGGTGGGCAGTTACACCCTCTCAATGTGCCTCCACCCACATCACCCGGCGGATGGTGCTTTGTTATCTCAGCACTGGAATCATGCTGGACCCAGCTGGAAAAGAGGCAAAGAAAGTGATGTGGGAGGGGCAGAGCTCTTAGAAACCATTCCTGGTTTTGTAAATAGGAAAAAGCAATTTTAATTCAAGATGATGTAGTTTCCAAGTGATTAAGCCAGAGAGAAAGCTGATTTTTTTTTCCCAGTGGAATTAGAAAAGGCGTGTAGGGAGTCACTAATGCACTCATGGGTCCAAACTGCCAGACAGAGGGGCCTAACACTATATTCCTAAAGTCTCAGGCTAAGTTTGTCATTAGCCACTAATTTGACATTATAATCACACATAAGTCATTCGAAAGTATTGGTATTGAGGCCCCTTTATTTCCAATTCGAGCAGTTTGGGAAAAATTCAGACTAAGTTAGGCCAATCCCCTGAACTGCATGTGTGTTGCCCCAGGCATTTCCAAGTTGTTCAAGGGCTGCATTACAGCCTTGGACCGTCACCAGCTGCCAAAGTGGTTTTGGTGTGCAAGCAGAGTTGGTTAAGTTGGTTGAGTTTTTCTGAAAAGAAAGAAAATTTTGTTAAGCTCATACCAAAAACACTTCGCAAACTAAACCAGAGCTCTGTAAGTGGAGACAACTGGGGAAATAACTTCAAAACTGCACTGCTACTCCAACCAGGAATACCATGCCCAGCTTCAGGCACCTGAAAAAAGAATCTTGATTTCCAAAGCAGCCAAGTGCCAAGAGCACCCACCTACTGTTTATCTCACAAAACAAAAATATAATATTAAGATACGTAACAATGGACAATTAATTTTTTAAGTCCCGTACAATAGAAATATTGAAGTCTCATCTACTATTTCTAATGCCTCATATGATAAATTACTGAATTAGAACTCCTAAGTTGTGTTTAGAACAGGGAATGGGAAGCCAAATATTCAGGCCAAAAGCTACAAAGGTCTAAGGCACCAAGCAGCTGTGTAGATGGCCAGCTCACATCGAAATCACTCAAGCACAGTGAGGTGCCTAAATAACATTTTGCCTCCTGTCTCCTTCTCCACCAAATAAACTAGGGCAAATAATCTTTAGATTTCTGGAGTTAGATTAACGGATCTTTGCTCAGACAGTTATATAATAATTTTACACTTCACTTCAAATGCAAAAACAACTGACAGACTTTCAGACTGTAGATAAACTAATAATACACTGCACTTTTAGTTTGTTATTCAAGGGATGTTACACAAAGGGGGATTGATTTTGCAGCTATTGCACTTGAGCAGCTCCTATTTGGGGCAATGGGTGCTTGTGTGGGAAGAATTGCTGTGGAAGCAGTCCCCATAATGCACTTATTGACAAGATTAATCCTCAGTTTTCCTTCAAAGTGATTGCAAGCTACATCACCATTCCAGTGATCTTAGATGGTTTCTGTGTATTTTCCCATATGGTTTTAGCAAGAAGTTTTAAAAAGTTATATGGCAAAAGCTTGATTAAAAAGAAAATAAAATCCCTAAATTGGGTCATATGTAGGACATTTCTCTTGGTAATCTCTCTGTATTATAGAACAGCCTCACAATTTAAATAGAAGTCAACCCAATTTACAAAATTGGATTGGACAAAACACTAGAGAACATGCTACAGTATAGGGAGTCATCATGCATACACAGTGCAGATGCACTGCTGAATGACCTAACTTGCCCATTTGCATCTCTAATTTCTATGATATAATCTCCATTCCACACTGCAATTATTAGAGAAAGAAATTAATTTCTTGGTTTCAAGGAAGTTGGTAGAGGAATAGAGGGATGAAGAGAGGAAATCGAATTTTGCAGAGCCATGGTTCCAAAAATAATTCAGAAAGGAAAAATCCTGTAGAAGAGGGTAGAAAGTTATGGAAGAGAATTTACATTCAGCATGCTGTTAAAACTCTGCATTGCTAGAATAGTGGCAATGAAGTCACTCCTTGTTTCTATTGCATTCCAACTGTTTTGTTCTCTTCCACTATTCTTTGCCATTTGTTTTTATATTTACTGTTCCATATACCAATTAAGAATTCTTAGCAGGTCTTCCAAGCAGTAGAAATTTAAATTAGATTACAAAAAGAACCTCAAAAGCAGAATGAGATTTTAAATGGATCATTGAAACTAACTGCAAAATTCTTTTATCAGAAGGGGGGAAGGTAATACTTTTTAAGAGTGCCTTAAAATTAATCCAAAATGAGTGTCACTTATTTTAAGTGTGTCAGATTTGGAAGGTCTATTCTGAGGTTAATGTGAAAGTGAATGTAAAAATATTTTAAGCTTTTTATTTGCCAAACTAGAATACCATGAAATGAAAACTTTAGGAAACCAAGGTCATATCACCAGTACCAGCCATACAGTAAGTATAGTGCCCTAAAGTATATTCCATTGAGGGAACTGAATTGGGGCGCAAATTGCTCAGGGTAAGAGTTGCTGCTTCTCCTTCACATGGAATAGTGAAAAAAGTATCCAGCTGCACGTTTCTTGAAGGAATCTGCAGTTCTGCCATGCAGTTACTCTGTGTTGTATAAGCTGGCAAAATAGGCTGTCCAACCTTTCCCCCACACTACCAAACTCCCATCTTTGCTTCCTGCCCCATGCTGGCATGATGGTCATATGTTGACCAGAATCACAGCTCATCTAGGCACATTTAAACCTGTTATTTTTCACTAGCAAAAGGCAACAAGTAGTAAGCAAGGCAACCTTTCAAAAACTGCAGTGCTTGCTGTTTGGGACACAGTGGCCTTGTCTGCATCAGTGTTTTTTTCTGGAGTCTGAGGACTGACAAGGCTGGTCTAACCCCATCAGTATCAGGGACACTCAGTGCACAGCTGCAGATGGAGCTCCCTAGACACTGACTGTTTCAACTCCATCCACACTGCCAAAGGTTAAACAGGAGCTGTGCCCCACCCATTACCAGTGCTTCACAGCCAGTGAATTAAAAAAAAAAAAAAAAAAAAAAAAAAAAAAAAAAAAAAACCAACACAAAACCACCACAACCCGCATCAAATCCCCATAAGGAAGAAAGTGTGTCCCTTCCTGTGAAAGGCCTCAATTTCAAAGATTCTCTGCTCTCGGGTGCTGCACCACTTCCCACACACTGTCACAAGTCTCCAGTACTTGGTGCCGTTCTTTTCTGGCACCAGGTGATCTCAAATCCTTTCTTTTTTCTAAGTAATTTTCCATTCCTCACACCTATGAAGAAGAGTTTAATAAAGGTAATTCACCTAAAGCTAGGTGATTTTATTGCACAGTTTTGGCTCGTTCCCTGGGCTCAGCCAAGGGACTCACCATGTAGGACCACAATTCTCATCCAGGTTGACAGTTCCCAGCTCATGGGGACACCAAGACAAGCCTGCTCCAAATCCCCAAATGCGCAAAAGCCACATGCCCCAACAGGCACAGCAGCAAGGGGGACTCAGGCAGGTGCTGCTAGCTGAGGTGGTGGCCAGGGAGAGGAGGGCGATCCACTTGAGGATTGAGGAACTGTGGAGGCTGTTTTGTGAGGACTGAGAAGAGACACCAGGGATGAACAAGGCTGGGGTGAGGCAGCTGTGGGGTGGAAGGCAGAGAGGAGCCCTGGAGGGGAAGGGAAGCCCAGGCTCGTGCACCTGATAGACCTGGTGTCTGAGAGAAGTCTCTCCTGCAGGCAAAACAGAAACCTGAGGAATTTTCCTGAGGGACAAGGTGGCAGCTACTGATCAGTCAGTACCAAATTTAGTCACACAAGCATGGGATCATAGGATTAAAAGTGAACCCTCAGCAAGCCCCAGACTGGGGTGTGGGTATGTGGATGCATCATTGCTGAGGAAACTTAATTTCTCTCTCTTTTTTTCTTCAGCTCCTGAGTGGCTGAGAGAACTGCCTCTGCAGAGATTGTTACTTCTACAAAACACAACAGCCTGCTGAAATAGATTTAGTTTATAAAGTAGCTCCCTATCCCAGCAGCACTGCAGTGGTACAGACCTGAAAGTCACCTGTACAGAACACCAAAAAAACCCAACACTCATAGCAGCAAAATCTTCTGGGTCAACAAACAAAAGTTTGTGAAAAGAAAGAAGCTTTGATGTCAGTTCTTTGGATTTTGAGCAATTTTGTGAAGTGGTAATGGGGAACCAGGGGATGTTACTTAAACAGTGCAAAGGCTTTGAATAGGGTGTTCACAAAAGGCTACTAAGGAAAGCCACTTGTCTGGAGAAGAGTGGATCCTGCCAGTCATGGATGCAAATCCAGTTAGGGGATAGCACATAGGGGCAGAGCAGGAATAATTGTTTGGTTTTCTTCACAGCATTTAAGTAGTGGGATGCCTCTAGGATCAATACAAATAGTGGCATTGTTTAATGTACTTATTGAGGTCCTACTAGAAAAGCTGGATCTGTAAGAGCAGTGGGCAAGATAAGGCTGGTGAGGCACCTTGGTAAGCCTTGACAACACTAAGTAACTGAGTAGTGCACCAGCAAAGGGAATGTGGTGTAAATGAGCACACAGTAATGCACCTTAGAAGGCATGATTTAAACTACTCATATACACAGATGGGTTCTGAATTAATTGTAACATTTCAACAAAAAGATTGAGGCATCTGTGTGGACAGCTTAATGAAGATGTCTGGTCAGTGTGCTGCAGTGTTCAAACCCAGAAAATAAGCTGTAATAAAAAAATAGATGACAGAAGATACTGTAACATGATTGCATAAAAAATAGCCATAGAAAATTTCGGTTATCCAACCTCAGAGGGATGCAGAAGAGAAACCTGCCTAGAGAATAAACCAAATGAACTTGTAGAGGTCAAGCCTGCCAAGTGCTACTTATGTCCTTAGTTACTGACTGCAGTGTATCCTAGAATCTCAGCACCTCAACTGAGCAGATTGATGACTTTTAAAGGAAGACTACATGAAAGTCTGTTCAATGAAGGAAAGAAAGGATGTGGCACATAGTATGCTTATGTACCTAGTTCATAATAAGGAAACGTGTAAAAGGACAGAGTCTCTCAATGCAGCCTGTAACTAATCTGTAGAAAACTGGTCATACACTGTTACTGTGGTAAATAGCTTTGTTTACCACCAAAACCGAGGAGACTTAAACATACATTAAAACAGAAAGGAAACACAGCCTCTCTGCTCATGTAAACAGAGTCAGTCCATTAACTGTTGTAATCAGTCGAACTGATTATACAAACCACAGAGGTACCATTTCATCAGTTGTACAGAAAATAAAAATGACAAGAGCCTTCAATTTCCAGTGTTCAAGAGTCAGCAGGGTTAAGATAGAAATCCCTCAGATTTATGTCTTCACCAGTGCTGATATAGCTGGCAAGTTGCTTTATATTAAAGTTTTGTCCTCTCAGTTGTAACAGTCATAAGGGAATCCTTCCTCAGGTATTGTTGAATGCCAGATGCATCAGGAGTTCTCTAGAAGACATTATTGTTGGCATTGCTAGTTAGGCAGAAACTGAACTTAGTGTACCACCAGCTTTTCTTGTGATATGAATACTTGTCTTCAGGCAAAATACAGGTGACTGAATTTCAGATGTCCTTTTAGCTATCTGTTCTTTCTGAAATCAAGTTCCCTTGTGCTGTGCAAAAGAAAAAGAAAATCAAGTGAGGAATTGCTAGCCATAATACATGAGAAGCAATATGGCAGTTTAAAATAACATTAATCGGAGCTATAGACTGAATTTAAGTCAGTTTTAGTCACAGAACATTTTGTTTTATTCTGCAAGAACTAATATAATATTCAAGTCCATTAATAATAATAATAATAATAATAATAAAATATGATGATGATGATAATAATAATAATAAGAATAGTGTTGAGCAGTCAACTAGTCTGGAGAGTTTATACATGAAAAACAAAGAATTAAATGTTCAAAACATTGCAAACTGTGAAGAGTTTTGCCCTTAAATATGAAGACTTATAGAAAATCTGTAAATGAAAATAGAGAATGGTAGATATTTCTCAAATTCTTGGGAGAATAAAAGCAGTATGTATATATCCATTAGTAGTAATAATCCTCTTCCTACCCTGGCATGGGAATGGTGGGGAGGGAGGGGGACAACCTCATTGAAGTACAGGGGTAGGTCAGCCTTTACCCTTGGAGGAAATATTTTTCTTAAGATCTTGAAGAAAACTTCAGATGGACACAAGAGCCCTAACGCACATTCAGCCCTGCCGCTGAACACCTTCCATACCAGAGCAAATTATTTGATGTTTGGTTTATCGTGTATGGGCATTATAGTGAGGGAAGTTGTTGGATTTAACATTTTCTAAATGAAACTGGTTATTGGGGTGTCAGAGTCTGGAGGGAAGAAAGAGGCAGTGGATGTGGTTATTGCAAAGGAGTTGTCCAAGAAGGTAACTTCACTGTGATTGATAGTATGTTGCTGGACTGCTGCCATTCACCCTGTGAGAGATTTGGTGGGGGGTGTTGTACGTAGCTGCAGGAAATGGGCTATTTGGAAGGAAAATTGCAGTGATCTTCCTGGACAAGAACAATGAGGATTGAAAGTTTCCAGGGATAATTCATCCTGGAGCAGAAAGAAAGCAAGAGCCTCCAAAGAGTCTTGCAGAGGTAATTGGTAAGAGGCACTGGGAGTGGAATATTTAGGACACAGGGAAGGCAGAGAAGAGAGGGGAGAATTTTGTCATGATGCTTGGGTGGGACTGAACACAAGGTTATTGGAAGGGTTACCTTTTGGATGAGATGAAAAATGCCAGAAGGGATCCTGCCAACACTGAAGTCAGTGATGGTAATGACTATATCTACTGACATTAGGGTGGCCAGAGCCCCACTCATGATCTGAAATAAATGCAGAAAACTAGGATAGCTGTAAAATGCTTTGATGTCAAATATCTGTGGACACAGTAGTGATTCTTAGGCATTAACCCAAAAAGATCTCTGCTAGGCATTTTCTAGGAGAAAGGTATCATTTTCTTCCACTTTACAGAGAGATAAACTGAGATCTATGTAGGACTTTCAGAAGGAGAAAGGAATTCGGGTGCTTCAGTCTGATTTTAATTACACTGCTGGAGCTGGGAGAGTGGGGAGAACAAATACCCTGGCTCCTGGCCTTTTGATGAGACCACTGCACAGCTATTAAAGGACTTGTTTTCCTTTCTGATTACATTTGACCATTTAAATCCATTTAAGCTTCTACTCTAAAAGGAAAAGAGTGCATGCTCAATTCTGGAGTAATTAGGTAATGTTGGTATTATGCTCTGAAGCTGGGAAGTGCTAATTTATGTAAAAGACGAGTAGTAGTATTATTAGTGCTTGAGTATGATATCATCAGGCTGATGCATAAGAACAGCAAAGTGTGAAAAATTACATACATCTGCTGTGAAAAATTGCATACATCTGTGCCTTCTTAAAAACAACCAAAACCAAAAATAATCAATTGAAAAAAAAATGATGGTGTAGTTTCCAACACTCATAAAGATATGTCTGATAAGAAAACAGGCTGTGTATTTCCAAATAAGAGTCTACCAAACTTCAGTTTTGAGTAGTTTTCAGAAATATAAACTATTTTGAATATTTACATTTCATTGTTTACATTTCACTATTATTCAGGGGTTTGACTGACTTACTGTACATATTTCAGAGCAAAACTTAAAATGTACTAGAATCGAGTCCGTTTTTTCCAAATCCTAGGGCCCATGAAACAGCTACTTACACAAATGGAAACAACCTTTGCTGGTGCCAACCAAAATGAAAGGCTGAAGGAAAGCAGGAAGTAATCCACATAGAAAGTGTGTAACTAATCTTGAGAGGGATAGCAACAAGGCTCCTCTGCAGCAAGCATTCAGGAAGGGAGAAGCACAGATAGGCATCTTCTACACTGAGAATGGCCTGTCTGAGCGAGATTAACCCTTGCCACAGAAAACAAAGATAACCTATGAGTGTTCCAGAGAACAGACAGTGTAAAGTGCTGGATTGAGACGAGACCAAATCTGAAATACAAAGCCTCAAAATACAGCTTTACAGTAAAAAGGTTCGCAACTAAAGAAAGGCAGTGAAAATCCACTGATATGACAGGACAGACTGGAATGATTCCCAGATTCTTCATACTTGTAAAAAATAAACCACTGGAGAAGGTGTATGCAAAGTAAGCTGCCTAAAATGACAAACAAGATGAGAAGGTTTGTTGCTTACAAATTCTCCTGAACCCGCAGCATATTTCTCAAAGCCTGGAATGGATGGTGCTGCCATTACCACACAGTACACACATTATAATTATTTCATTTAGGAGAAGAACATAATCAAATCAAAGGAGAAAATGTAACTGAAATTGCAACTGTCTGCTGACAGTGTATGATACGTGACACCAACACCACAGCTGCTTGTAACACTTTATCATCAAGAGGAGGACTAAACTACTTCCCTATTTCTTTAAATAAAACTTTAAAGTGGCAAAGTTCCTGCAGAAGCCATAATGACCATAGTGATTATATGGAACAACTACTTCCCTACATACTACAACACCATTTTTGCACACACTTGTTTGCTGCACACGGAACTCTTGAATCCCATGAAAGTCAGAATTTCTCACATGGTTTAGAGAGAATCTGCTGCATATGATACCATTAGGTCCAATAAGTATACCCAAAGTATATGCTTCTCCACATCTAAATTGTTGTTCAACATTGCAACCAAACATTTCTCATATAATAACCATTATGTTAATTTTACTAACATTTTCTTCAAGTCAGAAATATTGACATTGCAAAGACACAATCTGGACTTAATCAATGGAATAATATAATTACATTTTTAATTGGGTATTATTAAATTCCAGGCCAGACACTCACACAGATCAGTGTCTCAAGTGGACCATTGTGTTATAAAGATGTGATCACCTGAAAATCCAGTGCCAAGTACAGACAGTTGCTGGATCTAAGTTGTGTCAATTTGAACAGTTGGTGGTCTGAGAAGATTTTGTCAGTCTTACTCATACTGCGAAGAATCTTACTTCCTGCATAGCCTCACCCACTTAAAATAGAATGTTTGTATGCAGATACAAGACAGTAGGGTACTGTGTGAAGTGATCTGTCCAAAAAACATGACTCTTGATCATGTGTATAAATGTATCTGTATTCAGCCTTATATTTGTAATCATTATTTTTTTTGGTTTTTTAGCATTCCAGTTCATTCTAATAATAAGTTTCAATTATTCAGTGGACTTCAAATAAATTACTTGTCAACTACCAGTTCAATTAATTACAGAATGTATACAACAAATGCTTTAGGTGTACTCATCCAGGTTTAATAATTTTTAATTAAATAAAGCATTCTATTCTACCTAAAAAAAAAAAAAAAAATAAATAAAGTATTTCTTGACCCAAACAAGTAGTTATTAGTACGTGGCTTGGTGTCCAAATGAAAAAAACATTTGTTCATACAGCCTAGCCCTGGTGACCGCTTTCCACCTCTGTGCTCTATTTGAAGCTTGTGTTATTCAGTTTACTACAGAAGCTGCCACTGCTTTGTCAAAAGCACCTGAATGTTTCCTTTTGTTATTTCTGTTTCCCACTGATACCAAAACATAAAGAGCAGTGAAAAGATCTGTGTTGGGGTTCTGGATTCTGTGTGGCAAAGTACAAATGGAGTGATGCTTGATTCATTATTTGCTTATGTGTGTGTTTATTTTAGTATGTTTACATCCTCTGGTGCCTCTTCAGGAAATAATGTTTGTAATAAGTTTTCCCATTTTTGCAGAGTTACTTTTTCAAAAAAGATACCTTGCAGTGAAATTACACTTAAGGAATACTCTCAGTTGTGATCACAGAAGTTTGAAAGATTGCACAAGGAGGGCATATAAGGGTAAAAAAATGGAGCTTGCTACACTTTCCAAGACATTCTCACATGAATAAGATCATGCAGATAAGGATGCAAAGCCACATTCATTATTATCAAAATAAAATACACTGGCACATTACGATCTTGATCCATCTAACAAAACAACAAAAAAAATGTGGGTGGGAAGAGACCAGCACAATTTGCATAGCCTGTGTTCCTTAATTTTAACCAGCAATTTTACGTGTACATCTTTGGTTCCTGGCATACCAACAAGAGATGCAAGTACATGAAACCCTCTAACATATCCCCTAATGCTTCAAGGAAGTTCCTTGCCCTGGGCAACTCCTTTCAGAATGATTTGCTGCTAATAAAGCACACCTGTAACCCCAATTCTCGGCACAGTAACCACTTGCAACCAGCACAGAGATGGTTTATCCTGTGAAACCTGTCAAAGAAAAAATTAATCCCATACAGACTAATTGAGATAGCACATTCTATGTCTCGTTCTGCATTTCCACTGGCTTTCTCCAACTACCCAACTCTTAGGAATACAATACAGATTTGCTTTGACATCACTGCAGTAACTCCTGGTAACATAGGCCACTACTGAAAGAAACCCCCATATGGTCATCTCATCCACACTTGGGCTGCCCACCAGCATGTCAGTCAGGTGCAGTACCTCTCTGAACAGTGACCTTCCCTGGGACAGCAGATTGTTGAAACCGGAGGCTAGATGCTCAGATCTGGGGAATGCCTGGCTAGTGTCTGGACCAACAGAGGGGAGCTGTGATGGATTTAGGAAGCTTGTGTCTGATACTGAACTAAGTAAACGGAGTTAATCCTCTGTTTTCTGCCATAGTCTGGACTTTGGGGCTGTTTGAACAGCCAAACATGCCATGATAATTCCTTCTCACCTGGATACACAGGATCTTATGACTATACCCATGGTTAATCTTGCATCCAATCTTTCCCCTCAATCCCATAAGAATAAACAGGTCTCTCAGTAACGCAGAAAGCAGAGCTTCCTGTTAATCAAAACCCCAACAGCAAAAAACCCTAACTGTTCTTCTCACAAAGTGAATGCTAGGGGGTAATAAAACAGGCATGTTGAGAGACCAAAACAGATTTCTCTGCGTTCTGGGTGCCCACCTGGAACAAACTTGTCATTTTTCCTCAGGGTGGGTAGTGAAAGTAGGGACAGCCATCCAACAAAGAGCTGGGGACCTCCTGTACCACAGTTCCCTCCTCCATCCCAACTGCCAGGTGCCTCTGGGAAGGGTGGGATTGAAGGTAGCTTCGAAGAGGTCAGATGTGAGAGCAGCCAGAAAATCATAACTTGTTCTCTCAATAGCAGAGTATCATTTCTACAGAAAGGGCATTTCTTCCAGGATATCATTCTAATATAAAATTTCCTATCAGATAACCCTAGCAGCTGTCCTGACCTGGATTCTCCTGACTGCTTTGTGTCAGCGTGGGAGGGAACACACAGAAACTCATCTCCATAATCATCTGGGACAGACAAGTTACAGAGAGTTAGGGATTACATTTTCAAAGTTAGAAAAAAAGGACTTGAAGATCCAAGTCCCCCTGAAATTTGGTGCCCTGGATATCTTGTTCCAGGGACATAGCCCTAATACTCAGCAAGCTTAAACATTTCCAGTAAATATCTGAAAACACACCATCTGGGATTCTCCTTTGTGATTTTCCTTTCTTCCCTTTCACCACGCTCAGCAGACATTCCACACTGGAAGGAGTGAACAGGGCCACATCTGCAAGCCAGCCTTCCAATCCAAAATGTTAACATTCAACCAAGGATCCATCTTTGTCTTTCTTTTCCATTGTCATGTTTGATGTTTCTCAGTGATTTGTCCTAGATGGGCCCTTCAGTCACATTCTGCTTTCAACTCCACTCCAATTCTTGACTTGAGAAGCAACTCTGTGAATCCTGCTGCTTTCATTCCCACCCCTGGCCATCTCCGGCTTTCTCCTGATATGCAGTGCCCTGCTTTCTTGCTGTCTGACTGAAGAACCAACTCATATGCAAAAGACTTTGAAGAGTATGAGTGAAAAGATTTCTTTAAATAACCATGGCTTAGATCAGGAGTGGCAAACAAATGAGATTTGGGCATTCCTGAGAGCTCAGTGGTGATGGGCTTATGCTTTGTCCTGCAATCCCTTAGTTGCCAGTCACAAGTCTTCCAGCCACTGGAAAGTGACCAACTGACTGTGTTCCCACTTTGCTATGGCCATAAACAATGACAGACATGCCTTGTCTGGCACCGCTCTGCGGAGCCTTATCTGGATCCTATTGCAGCTCCTGATGGAGAAAGCACCATCCCACCTAATTCTTTGTATGTGGGCTGTAAATACTTGATATGTTTTGTATGAGTGAAGTGTCATGGAGGCTGTGACTTCCCTACTATTGCTTCTGGCAGTCTCACGCCAATTGTTCATAACTCACTTTGGCAAGCTGGCAGCTTCCAGCACCTGAAAGCTGAAAATAGGAAAGGGCATTTGCAGGGTGGTGATACAATGTGTGCTTGCCTTTAAAAAGGATCACAAACTTAAAGCAGCAGAGAGCAAAAAGGCATACCAGTATCACCATGGATATGTGACATTAAACAAACCACTTGTCATGATACACAGCTGACTACTTGCCAAATGGAACAGGATCTTCTTATTATTCATTGTTTTGTCCTGCTAAACCTGCACACCAACGTGAAGAAAAGAACTCCAGAAAGGTACTGTCACTTTTCTGACCAACCCCGGCTGTATTGGAGATCCCTTTTCAGTGGCAATTCCCACATCCATCTACTCATGTGCATTTGAAGGGCAAAAGGTGAAATCTTGGTAAGCACCCTACATAACTGCTGCAGGAAAGGGAGCTCCACGATAAGGTAAATTACTTGAAGTAACTCACACTTTTAAAGCTTTCTGTCCACCCAGCACTTTGATTTCACCCCTTTTGTCCCTCACAGCTGGGATGTCAGCCAGGTATTTTCCTGGTATCCCATGTGTGCCCAACCACTGCTACCTGCCCACGTGGCTTTGCCAAAGGATTGCACCAGCCACACACAGACACTCATCCACCACAGCTCAGTGCATCCAGAAGCCCAGTTCTGCTTTCATCTCAAGGAGAGACAAGGCAGAGATAACTAACCATCCTTCAGGTTTCATAAGCCACTGCAGCCAAGTAAGAACCTGGCCCACCCAAAAGGGGGCAAGACGCTGCCACGTGGAGAGCCTCTTGAAGCATCCCATTTGCCTCACCTGTGCCTCCCTAGGGAGGCCCTCTGGCACTGTGGTGCATCCTTGCAAAGCATGTGGAGGAGCAGAAACCCCATCTCAGCCTACATGATGGTGGTCTTGACCTCAAATTCACAATTCCTTGTGCCGGGGAGAGCGCCCTGCTTACCACTGTCCTCTCTGTGTCCCCGTAGACGGCTCCAGGAAGAAAAACAAACACGGAAGCAGAAAGCCAGGCAAAGCCAGGCACTGTGGAAAAGTGGGCCACCATCCAGCACTTCCCTGTGGCATGCCTCCCCCAGCCCCTCAGCTCTTCCCTGCTACTTCAGCATGGCTGCCCTTCAGAAAGGAGCTGGTGGATCTGGAGCAAAAGGCAGGAGCGCCGGCCTCGGGGGTGGAGGGGCAGCTTGGATACGCGTAGCCCTCGCCGGGGCTGTGCAGCGAGGCACGGCTCTGCCGGGAAGGGGGAGCGACAGGGGACGTGCCTCGCCACGGCGATTGCCCGTGCCAAGCATGTGCCCACCCGCAGCCCGCATGTTCTGGTTTTCTTTGCCATTCCAATGAAAACAATCGTAAATAACTGTAATAAACCCCACCACACCGGCCAAGGGCAAGAGTGGGTGAGCATTCGCCCTGCGCAGCCCGGGTGGCAGCGGGGAAAAAACAGGAGATGGAGGGACGTGGGAAGTGGGGAGCGTGCCGGTATCCCCACATCCACCTCCCGCATACGGCGCCCGTGTTTGTAGAAAAAGGTGGATTTCGGATCTCGCCTCCGGGACAGGGGCCGTCCCCAAGGACGCCCACGCGGGTTCTGGGGCCTCACGCCGGCGGATCGGGGCACCTGCACCGCGGCGGCGCCGGAGGGACGAACCTCGCCCTGCCCGGGCAGCGCTGCCGGAGCGCTCAGCCCCACGCGTGTCGGCGGCCGCCGCGCTGCAGCGACACCAGCGGACGGGGCGCAAAGGGGCAGCGGCGATGCACGGGCGCGGGGCCGGACGGGGCCGCGGGCGGCGGGAGAGCGGCCGCGGGGTGCGCGGGGTACCGCTCCTGCCGCCCCGCCGCGGAGCCCCGCTTTGTTCCCGGGGGAGGCGCTGAGCGCGGGGGGCGCGGGTGCCTTCCCGAGCCGCCTGTCCCCTTACCGCGTGTCTCCCAACACGCGTGTGCCCCGCTGCCTGCGCGCGCGCGCTGGGTGCCGGGGGTTTGGGGTTTTTTTCCCTTTTCTTCCCCCCCTTTTCCCTCCTCCCCCCCCCCGCCCCGCTTGCTCCAGGTTTTACTTCTGGTTGCCTGTAAGGGTTTTGCTCCTCCCTTCTGAAATCCTATATTAGCCGCGGCCAAAGCCGTGTAAGGAACACAGCTCATTGTTGGCAAGTGCCGATGCGCCTCGCGGAGGGGCGAGAACCAGCTCCGGGGCTGCGGCAGCAATCGCGGCGCCGGTCACGTCAGCGCCGGGGAGAGGGAGCTGGAGAAGCCCTCTCTATGCTGGGTGACTCTCGCTGACTGATTCCACCGCCACCTTTGAAGGAGAAGAAGAAAGAAGCCGGGAGGTGAGTGCGGCGGTTCTCATGGCTGGTGCCGGGTGTCCCTTTTGTGTGCAACAGGAAAAACGTGACTGTATAAACACGCGAGGAAAGGTGTTTCTCGGCTGCCTGGCTTCATGTCCTTATCTGCATTACCGTATTTTCACCAAAATAATTGGGACTTAATTCCAAAAGTTGTTGACAGAGGCTAGGTAGGACTTGCCAGTTCTTTGCTTGTTCCTCGCAAGTTAGCGAGAGTGCCGTGGGAATCCGCTGCTTTCGCGGGCGAAGCCGGGGGGCTTGGGCGGCTCCGGAGCGTGCGGGGAGGCGGCGGCGGTGGCCGAATGCGACGCTCCCCTCCGATAGGTATGCGCGACTTGGAGTGGGAAGGCGTGCTGCCCGCCGGATTAGCGGAGGGGACCGGGATTTTCTTTCAGCGGGCTCCCCTTTTATTTTTCCTTTTGTACTCCATGGTGGAGCCACTGTAGATTTTTGGGAGATTTTTTTATTATTATTATTATTATTCCGTCCACTGGGAAGGAGAGAGGACTGCAGGACCAGCGAAGTAATTTCTGCCATGGCCAGGCATATGCAGCTGGTCCGGGAGAGGGCAGCTGGATGTCCGAGAAGGGTGTATTTTCCTAATGTATTCACACGCTAACTTTCCAGGTGAGCCATGGCAGACCACATGATGGCCATGAACCACGGTCGATTCCCCGACGGATCTGGCGGGCTCCACCACCACCCTGCGCATCGGATGGGCATGGGGCAGTTTCCCACCCCCCATCACCACCACCAGCAGCAGCAGCCGCCGCAGCAACACGCCTTCAGCGCCCTGATGGGCGATCATATACATTATGGAGCTGGGAGTATGAACGCGAGCAGCGGGGTGAGGCACGCCATGGGGCCGGGCAGCGTGAGCGGAGGGCACCCGGCCGGCAGCATGCCGCCCCCCGCCCGCTTCAGCGGCTCCCAGTTCATGGCCCCCCCCGTCGCCAGCCCCGGAGGGCAGCTGAGCGCCAGCATGCAGCTCCAGAAGCTGAACAACCAGTACTTCAGCCACCACCCCTACCCCCACAGCCACTACATGCCGGACTTGCACCCCGGTAGCCACCAGCTGAACGGCGGCAGCCAGCAGCATTTCAGGGACTGCAACCCCAAGCACGGCGGCGGCGGCGGCAGCGGCTTGCCGCCCGCCGTCCCCCACGTCCCCGCGGCAATGCTGCCGCCCAATGTCATAGACACGGACTTCATCGACGAGGAGGTCCTCATGTCCTTAGTCATCGAAATGGGGCTGGATCGCATCAAGGAGCTTCCCGAGCTGTGGTTGGGACAGAACGAGTTTGACTTCATGACAGACTTCGTTTGCAAACAGCAGCCCAGCAGGGTGAGCTGCTGATTCATTTAAAACAAACAAAGGACTTTTATCGGTGCGAATGAAAACATTCCCCTAGACACGGTGTCTCACTTTTCAGGGCTTGAAAAGGTGAGAATCTGGAAAGCAGAGTCAACTATGCGCTTGTATAATTTTTTTTTTAATCGCTGCCACTTTTTTTTTTCGTTTTGTAGCTTTGTCACTCACCTCCCCTCCTGTAGTAATAATATCTAGCGAACTCTGCCTTTTTAAGTTGGTTGCCCCCCTCCCGACCTCCCTCTCTTAATTTCCTCGCAGTAACGTGCCCATAATTCCCACAGTGCCGGACTGTTAGATATTAATCTTGGCAAATTGCTTAATCTTGTGGATTTTGTAAACTATGATTTCCAATGACTTGAACTGCATTCAAATTCTGAGTGAACAGGGGAAAAAAATTGCATTAGTTGGTTGCATGAACTTTGAAGGGCAGATACTACTGCACAAAAGCTGCCATCTTGCTTAATTTTTAACTATGCATTGCAGTGCAGACTAATTTTTTTTTTTCTTCTGAATACGCTAAACTGGAAGCTTAACAGATGTGGGCCAAACCTTTCCAGATCAGGAAAAGTAATACTGTTACTTAAAAAGTCTGCTACCCATTCCCCCTCCCCCATATGTACAGACAATAATATGGTGTGGATGGAATGTTGACTAGTGGCAAACATTTCACAGATTTTTTTTATTTTGTTTCTGTCTTCAGCGTTTTGACACTGTGCTAATATAGTTTATTCAGTACATGAAAAGATACTACTGTGTTGAAAGCTTTTCAGGAAATTTTGACAGTATTTTTGTACAAAACATTTTTTTGAGAAAATATTGTTAATTTATTCTATTTTAATTTGCCAATGTCAATAAAAAGTTAAGAAATGCTTTAGTTTTTCTAGAAGTCATTTACCAGTATTTTTCTTCAAAATTCTTCCCCACTGTCCCTGGTAAGTAGAACATAACATCTATCTGTACAACCGTGTTGGTGTGCAAAAAGACATTCCAAGATAAAAAGTACACTACACCTATATATATGTCATGGTGAACTCTGTAGGTGAGCAGGATTTGAACATACTTACAGCATAAAGCCTCATGCATTACATTGTAATATGCCTGTCAGTGTGGTTTTCTGAGAAATAAAGTTGCCAAGGGTGCAACTTTTTTTGTGACTTGCCAACATACTTGCTTTAAATGTAGTTGTCCAGAGTTATGATGCATAAAGTATTTATTATATTTATCTATTAAACTTGTAATTTTATAAATCTGCTTTCATTTATATAGTAGACTTTGTTCTTTTGTATATTCATTATCTCACCTGGAAGAGCTATGTAAAAAGTGTTTGTAACATGGGAAGGGAGGGTGGTGGGTGTCACCCTCTGCCTCTCTCTGACCTCACAGGGTAACACAGGAGTTTGCTGCATCAGTCCAGATCTGTGTGACACTGGAACCAGTTTCATTGCATTTCCAGTGACTTAGGAAAAGGGGAATATATCACTGAAGTATTCCACAGTGGGACATCCCTGACCCCCTCTCTCCCAGAAACTGCTGCCAACTGAAGTCACTGACACAAATCCATACAGGTCTACTTCAAATATTTTGGAGAAAAATGCCCATTATTTAAAGGCAGCTGACATTTAGTGCCAACTGTTGCTGCCTTCTGCCCTCACTTGGCCTTTGGCAAAGCTCCTGCACAAGTTATTAGTTTGGTGAGGGTTGTGGGATCAGGACCCTAATAATACATGTAATCCTGTTTAGCCATGCTTCCCAAGTTTGACAGAGGACCAGTACCACTGAGCTTTCTTTTTGCTTGCTTTTTGATCCATGTCTCCTGAATTAAGAAGAAAAACAGCATGGTGGATGTAGTTAAATTTCAAACCTGGTCACGTAAACAGGAGGATATCACCACACAATGGGAGTGTAAATAGCAATGTTTTGAATCAAGCTGGGAAATTAAACTGATTACTATTTCTAAGATTGCCTCAGCTGGTGAGAAAAGTGATACTTGTCCTTCTTTGCCTTACAGACATGAAGCAACTAACACGTTTATGAATGTAAAAAAAAAATATTAGCAAAGGTAAAAAGAAGGAAGTGTATGCTTCTGGGAAAAACTGAGATGACAAAATGCACTCTGCAGGCAGTGACAGTCCATTCCTAGAAAACTCAATACCAAGAATTTTAAAAAAAAGCAGCCTTCTGCTTTCAGCCAATGATCACTAATGTTTTGTGACAGTAAATTTTACATCAAATGACAGTAAATCATAACTTACCAACTCACCAATAACATAAGAGAGTGTTTAGAAGAATATAGCTGTAGTTTTAAGAGCCATTGCCCAATTTGCTACTATATAAATCCTTTTTCCATTTTAAGGCTGTTTTATCTGCGCACATTTCATTGCCCTCTTCTGCGGGAGTTAGGGAGGGTGATTTTTCTGATTCTAATCAACTTCTTGTAAAACGGACTATCAAATTATGTGCATACCAAATTGCATAGATGTTTAAAGCCTTGACGATCTTCTAAAACCAAAGGGAATACTCTCACTTTAATGATAGGCACTTTTGCTTCATAAAGTTGGTTAAACAACAGATTCTTCACAGTTGAGACATCACTACTTAAGTCTGTCAACATTAAATCCTTCCATGCAAGCTTTTCCAAGAGTAGGCAGTTCCATGGGCACACTGGTAGAGTCTATTTGCTTACAGCTCTGTGTAAAACTGAGAGCTGCTGCCTCTGAGGAACAGCAGCGACTGAAAGCATTGGCTTTGGGCAAGGCATCGCCAAGGGGTTTTATTACTTCTTAAAAGTAGACCCTGGGGAAATTTGCCAAACAATCATATTGTCAGCCTTGTCCCTTAATTTCTAATGAAGAGCCAGATCCCAGTGGATAGCACAAGTGTGTATTTTTTTTATTCATTATATCATCTACTGAGCAATACTGGGGGCCTGACCCTCATCTTGCCAGCATGAACCCCTTGGCAATGGTCCCGCTGGCTCCCATGGCTGAGGCAGTAACAGGCTTTCAAGTAGATTCTCTCTGTCCTCCACACTGCTTCGAAATAGACTGAAGTAATTTATTATTGGAACCCAGCGATTAGTGAAGGATGCACAGTGACCCAGTTCTCCAGCTCCTCACGAAGGACACTGCCGTCTCGCGTCCCACAAAGTTGCTGTCAGTACAGGAAACTTGACCTCTGTACTTTGGCTGTTTTTCAAGAACTTCCAACATGGTACATGAGATCTGCTCCTCTTTAAGCCACGGCCATAAATAGACGCGCTGCTTTATTTGGAAGGGAGATCAGCCCTAAGCCGGCCCTCCACGCAAAGCGCGCTCGGTGGGAAATCAGGCACCGATTAACGCCGTCCTCGTCCTTGTTCCCCGGGAGCCAAAAATTCACGGGTGGGCGCTGGGCTGGAGGCCGCAGGAGGGGCAGCTGCCCGCCCACCGAGGGACTCGGGCTCTGCCCGCCGCAGCCGAGGGCGCCGCGGCAGCCCCGGCCCGCCCCAGCCCCTCAGCCACCTGCGCGGGGCGGCCGCGGCGCCAGCGCGCCCCCCGGCGGCGGCCGCGCGCTCTGCCGCCGGCCCGCTGAGGGGGCGCGGGGCCGAGAGCCGTCCCCGGGCCGGGACCCTCCGCCGTCGCCGCGGGCAGGGGCGGTGCGGGGCCAGGGGACCGCGACGAGGCGTGCCGGGCCACAGCAGGGGCACGGCTCTTAGCCAGGGCAGCCGGCCCCGGGCTCGTCACTGCCCAGCCGAGGGACCCCTGGAGAGCCGTGGAGGGAGTGCCGTGCCCGTCGACGGCGACCCTCCGCAGCGCCCGGCCCGAGTGGGGTGCGGGCCCTCCCGAAATTTCTCGGGGCGGGTTTAGAAAAGAAGCACACGAGCCTGGTGAAAACACGCCTGTTGGTCTCAGGTTTTATTATCAAAAAAAAAAAAAAAAAAAAAAAAAAAAAAAAAAAAAAAAAAGTAAAAAGAAAAGTTATATAAACAAGGATTATCCCCTGCTTATCTCGTCTTGCTAGGGGGATTGGAAAATTCCAACATCTGGATTTGCGGAGTTCCTTTCATTTGTTTCATTTTTTAGTCACTCTTCTTTTTTTTTTTTTACTTTTTCCCCAGGGAGATGTTTTCCGCACTCGGTTGGATATAAAGCCTTGTGGATCGCTGGTGTTCAGCCAAAGGCTTGTGTCTGTGGAGCCCCACAGAAGTAGTTCATCAGGGCATAGGTGACTTCTGCATCAACATCTGGTTGTAGGAGTCAGCCTATTCCTACACCTTGTTCCTGCCCTCTTCCTCCTGCCCTCTGCCTCCACTTCCATCTGACTGTGTGGCACACCGGGGCTTAACGTGTGAGCTGGTACCCAAGGGGACAATACACCCTTGTATCAGAAACCCCAGCAAAATCATGGGTCACAAGCATTGAGCAGAGGGAAATTAAATCACAAAAAGCAGTTCTTGTCCCTGACCCTACAGCTGTCCTTTTTGAAGCCTTCATTTCTTCAAAAATACTTAGGTTTACTGCAGACAGGAATAAGAAATGCCAATGTAATGGATCTGGGTTATACACACCGACCTTAACCTGATCTATTTCTGTATCATCGCTCATAGGGATAGCAGTGTGAACAAGGACTAGGTAACATTGACAGGAGCTGTTTAAATGATAAGACAAAGTATTTTATAAATAGTCTGGCAGATATATTTGTCAGATAACAGTGCATGTGCAATAAAACTCAGATGAGGAATCAGAGGAATTTGGAACCCAAGGCAGCAGCATTTTCTCAGGATTTCATGTATTCTCAGTGCATCATTTTGTCAGTAAAGAGGAGGTGTTTTACATAGTTTATGAAAATATATTTACACATTTCAATATGGTGTCACTATTGTGCTCACACGCAAGATAAAGCTGAGTCTCAGTAACTGCAACAATAAAGAGATACATCAAATGACTGAACAGATGAGCTGCTGTTACAGTAGGTTCTCTGTTATTCTCTTTGCCTCATTTTAGAAAAAAAAAAATTGCAACACCCGGTTTTTAATAGAGTTGGTTCAGTCCCTCTCCATCTGCTGTGCCTTTCCCCCTCTTAAAAAATTACAGAGGGCCAATTTGATCACAGGCCTGAAACAGATTTTGAAAGACTTATTTACCATATTAAAACCAAGCAAAACATTTTCCACCTTATTGGGCTTCATGAAATGCTAACCACTTTTCACACCTTTTTTTTTTTTTTCCACTAGGCCATTTTGTTATCTCTCTCTATTGGAGTGTGCAGTTGGCAGCATATTACCTATTTTATAAGCAATAAAGTAAAATAAAAGAAACTTTCAGAATTGTCAAGTTCCTAAAACTGTGGCTGAAGTTGTTAGTGTGAGTACACAGCATTTCTTAAGCTCAAAAGCTAATTATTCAGCAGATGCTCATTGCAACAAGCTGCTGAGAGCAGTTTTGACCAAGAGCTTCCTGAGAATTGCCCTGTGAGTTTTCTGCTGCAGGCTGCTTTGCTTGCACTAGTGCACTGTGCTGGAGAGGGAGACATTTCTGAAAGTGTATAAAATGTCTTATCTGCTGCTATTCAAACACAAGTAGCACAGAGTATTTCAGATTTCACTCTCTCTCTGCCAGGATATGTATTTAAAGGCTTGATACTCAAAATCTTTTCTATTTACTTCAAGTTACATTATTTGGTCTAATAAGTGATATTATCTCTGTCTACAAACCTCATACAGTTATATGCCCTCCATCAACTTTATATGAAGTAGAGTGTGTATTTGAAGGTAGAAATTAATTCTTAGGATTTCCCAATGCTGGGGAAAGACACCAAGCTTCTGCACACATCTGCTTTGTACAGAAACTAAATAGTTATATTTTAGGTTCCTTAGAGGGTTATAAGGGTTATATAGTTATACTTTGGGATGCTTATCAGCAGGCTGCGCTGAGACTAGTGTGTGATGCAACAAGGAGATGAAGGGCAAGGTTCAAATACAGGTGTGGGGATGAATACAAAGTCTTTCTAAGCAGCAGGCAGAAAAAAATTAGTGACTATCATAGAGAAAGTTTTAGGGAAAAGGCATGAAGATCAGTAAATCCTTAACCTGATAGGCACTATGAATGGGTGCCTATCAGTGGAGTGGTCAGGACAGGTTGGTTTTGCTCATCATTTCTGATATGGCACAACACTGTATGCTAGGTAAGTGGAGAATTCAAGAAAACTTGAGGTGCTGAGGTTTTGAGATGTTAACCTTCTCCACAGACCATTATTCTTATTCAGAAAAATCTGAATTTTCTTAGGTGAATGTGAGCAAAGCTGCTGCTGGATGGAGCCAAAGAAGCCTGCAGTTTTGAGTACCAGCTTCTCTGCTCTTGAGGATGGACACAGGATGCATGTCCCTGCTCCTGGACTGTGAGTAGGGAACAGTCCCATTCCCATCAGTTGTCACACTGGAAGCCGTTGTAGCCAAAACATGGGCTTGAAGCCTATGCTCAGTGCTGCTTCTGAAAACCACCTTCTCTCTTTTTAAATCCCTTGTAATATACTGTCTCAGCTTTGTCTGGTGGGACTCTTTCAGTGGCCAGAAAGCACCACAGGCCTTGTGCTTCCTCATGTTCTCACTCCGGTTTAATCAGGGCAAATGTAACCGTTGAAAGTATTTGGGGCAGCAGCGTGTTTGCTTTGGGATGCACGGTCAGCCAGTGCGGTACATTATTGCAGCTGTGCTCTGGGATGGTAGTGGCGGGTGACAACTGGTATGTCGCAAGTCACCTTGTGACTTTGCCCTAGAAGGACAAGAGCAACTTCTGACAGGCATCTTGCCCCGCCCCTGGCTCCGCTGAGAGGGACCTGCTGCGGGGCAGCCCCATCCCATCACCCCACTTCTTGGTCTCCGTCTGAGCTGTCGCCTTTTGAGACCTTGCCTGACATTTTAATTAAGCACTTTGCATGAAAGATGCCAATGCAGCACAGATAATCACACAGATTTTTACAAGGAGCTGTTTAAATTGTTGATACTTTCTTGGAGGTGCTTAGTTTCAATTCACAGTTGCTGTATTGAAGCAGAGCTGTAGTCATTTACCACGACAGACAAAGCCTCGCTGTCAGAGTGCTGCGGAGAGGCTGCAGTACTGGGAGCTTGTAGCTAGGTGTAGCTGACGCCCTGCCTTTCTTATTGATTAAGATATTTAAAAGAGTAGCCTTTTAATTTGATTTATCGGATACATTTTAACTGAATGAATGTAGTCAGAATGAATAATGATGGATGCTTATGGAGTAGAGCCTTTACCTGATGCAAGAATTGCTTCTTGGCAGTTCCACAATGCCTTCACAAAAATTATATTAATACACGCAGTGACTCTACTAGACTGATTGCTTTGGCCTAAACCTCTTAGTCCAGGGGTCTTTCTGACATGGTTTGTTTTACACATAAATATTGCAAGCAATGAAATCCTTTATCAGAGGACTGCGTTGTTTTCCCCCAAGCTCTCAACCAAGGTCTGTGTTTAAAGGGCAGGATTGGTTCCACAGGAATCAGTGAAGCAGAGCACTTCTAAATTCCAGAGCTGAGCTCTCAGTATTTTGGCCTAAGGAAGGAAAGGAGACTACTTTTCTTCCTTGACTATCCTTCAGATATCTACAGCTCTTACTGTACATAACAGCTTTGCCCTGAATGGCATTCTCATAACTGTGATTGAAGATAAGGGAAAGTTCAAGGAGGTACATTCTATTCTACCTCCTTTGGTTTGTTTGTTTGTTTGTTTGGGGTTTATTTGGTGGGGATTTTTGTTTGTTTGTGGCTAGTTTTGGTTTTGGACTTTTGGGTTTTTATGGTTAGCTTTCAAAAGACAGTGGTCTTGAAGTGTCAAGATTGACAGGACTTTATTATTGACCTATGATTTTTTCCAGATATGCTTTATAACCAAAATCTAGATCAGTGATCTTGGGGTCTGGTTCTGACCTAGGTAACTGCTTGGTCAGTGAAATCCAAGTCAAAAATCAAGGCCTGACTGATGGCTTATCCAGTATGGCCATAGCCATGGGATCCTTTTGGGAGTGCATGTAGTACTCTATGCCAAAACTACATAGCATATTCTGAGTCTAATGCAGTTACTTCAGCTCCCCCAAAGTCACCCCACCAGAATCAGTGGGCCTAAATAATGTTCAGAACACACCATTCATTTTAGGAGGACTATATGTTATATATATAGCTTGGTCATGTTATGTCATAGTGGTGTAAATTAGTCTTTTTAAGTCCTTCTTGAGATTCTGGAGTGATGTTGCTGGAGACACTGCTGGATCAAGTTAAAGTGTTGCATGAGCACACTTTTCATGTGCAGACACGAACCATCCTCTCTAACTTCAACACCTCATGTAACAATGGTAATTTCAGATTGGATTACACCAGAATTCACAATCAATATGATGACTGAGAGTCTATCTGATGTTGTCATTAACTTAATTCAAATATAGTGTCACACATTTGAGTATAAGCTTAAAGTGGTGTTTGGGTCGAGAATGGATTAGGGTACGTTCTGATCCATATTTTGCTCTGACATTAACCTATTGGGGTTTATTACTGTTACAATCATTCTGATAAAGAGCAACTGTGACCTTCTGATTACCTTTTTTCCTCGGCCTAAAGTGAAATAATTTGAAAACGTCTTTTTTCTTAGTTTTGTGGGTTTTGTATCATCCTGGTAGCAGGTGGCCTTTAACTACTGAGGGGGAAAGGAAAGTAGATGGAAATGTGATTGACTAACATTTTCCAATTTTTTTTCCTCTCCCACAAAAATGAGCAGCTCCAAAGTGCTTGTCAGTGGCTTTGGTCAGCCTCTTTAATTGTGAGAAAATTGCATGCTGCTTTTTAAGGAAGCTTAAATACATTCATGAATCGCTTTCATGTATGTCACATCTTTAGGATATAGACACACTTGTTTTCTGGTTGTTCTGCTAAAATAGTAAAGACATAGGTGTATATAATATTTAACATCCAAACAAATTCACGCTGCCAGTAAAGCATCCATTGTTATCAGGGACATTTTGTATTTTCCTTTAGAAAGGCAAGTTGCCAGCTTACACCTGCTTGTGCCAAGAGTTACCGGATTCATGACTCCTCACTGTTTGTTGCCTGAGATGGGTGATCATGCTGAAATGCTACACGACTTTCTTCTTCCACTTCGTTGATAAAGGTTATGTGGAAGATTGATGACCTGTGGGTATCCTTGACATCTGACAGTCTACGAAGGAACTGGGTCATGGAACAGGACTTTGAAACTGATAGAGCCTCACAAGGACCCAGCTAGTCAAACGTTTGTTGGTGACATAAAAGGAAAGAAAATACCGAGAAAAACCAGACTCAAAAGAACTGTATTTTCTCCTTGCTTGCTGTTGGCTGGCACATAGGAGGTTTCTGGGGGCCTTACTGACTGGTGTGCCCTCCAAAAGCTTTTCGTCTTTGTGACTGGCAAATAAGTGAGAAACGATAGGACTATAGACTTTGGTTTTGGGGGTTTTTTTCTATTTCTATGGTAAAATATTTCTATGGTAAAATAGTCCACAGTCTTGTGAATTGTGACCATGCTTCTTGCCTGCTCTGCTAGCTGATCTCCTAGAGAGAAAAGATTATGGCACAGAAGCCAACACTGAGAAGCCTGGAGGTGCAACTAGACAGCAGGAGCCTGCTGCACCAGGAAAGCACAATCATGTAAGAGAATGGTGGCTCTGAGTGACTTACTGTCTAGCTTACAAGACGGGGAAGACAGATGAGAGACCAAATGATGGGGGGAGGGAGGGAGGAAAACAAACTAAGAAAAGGTAATATTTATTAGTTATTAGAATAATGATATTACAGTCCTGTGGTTTTATTTGCATTTTCCTGTGTGGGTTGTCATAGTCACAACATCTGAAATTTCTCAGAGATCTCACGGGTTTTCTGAATTTAATGAAAATCAGAATTACACATTTCCCTGGTCATGTGGACTACACATGCTTTGTACAGGAATAGATTAGATTGGTTAACATTTAGACATTCCAGTCCTACATCTACTTAACTTAGCTCTCCTTTGTTAAAACAGTGTGGGTTTTAGACCACCTTTGCTCAAGCTGACTGGACAGGTCACATGAATTTGTCAACCCATGTAAACCCTTTGCAGCAAGTGAAGGCACATAAAGCACACAAAGACACAGAACATTTTTGTGAGGTGGACTTCCCTTTTGCTCTAAGTATGCAAGTCTGGCCCTCCTGTGTTAAGCAAGCATGCCACAATTAAAGTAGGAAAGCATCTGAGCACATCTTGTTCCCATCTGCATGACCTTGGGAAAGTCCTTATTTATTGTGCATTAACATGTAACGCTTTATGTCTCAGTTTACCCTTTCAAATAATGAGTACAGTGTGCTTTTTGCAGTTCACTGCTGCTTGATGTTGAAGTTACTTAATAGGTTATATTATAATCTTGCATGCAAGCTACTACACAACTGGAAAACACTGGAAGCCACAGAAGCAAACAGTAACTAGTGATGTATCTTGCAATGCTTTAGGAACACAGACAATATTACAGATTGCCTGATCATGAGTTTCCAAGTGAACGAGAATTGTTCTCTCTGATTCTGAAGTGGGGGGATAAATAGTTAATTTTCTTCCCTCAGTTCAGCAATTCCCCATACTCCAAATAGTTTGAGAGTCTCAAATTACATAATTGCTCTGAGGCTATTGAAAAGCCCTGAGATCTGACCCATCCTCTCCTTTAGAATGCTGTTAGAGGAAAAACACTCTTTAAATTCATAGTAATAGAGTTTTGGAGACACTTCTGAAGATACCTAAAGCTAAATATTATGTATGTATCTGTCTGAATACTCCTATTCAAGTCCAGGATCTAAATTAGACACCAAATTGCCTTTCTCAATAAATGTGACTTGCATAGGCTTTTTATGTACACAGAATGAAGATTTACTATATTCTAACAAGTTGGGGACATTGATGCCACCTCTCGTATTTGTCTTTCAGCTTAGTAAAATATAATGCTCACTTTCACCTGATCTTTTCTTTAATCATCCTTTCATCTCTTGGGTTCTCTTTTCATCTTTATTATTTGATCCCACAAATGTTCTGTTTAATGAGTTGCTTCTGCGTAGCTAGAAAACCCTTATAAAAATCCAGTTGATACCATTTCCCAGTTCTGTTCTGCCAGTGCCAATATACCTCTTGCATCCTTTTGTGTTTTCCACATAGTGATTCTCCTTCCATGCATGCCTTAAAATAGGTCATTGGTGTTTACATCAGCAGCAGTTTTAGACACCACAGAGTAGTGCTGCCAGTTCTGCTGATCACAGGATCGTTCCATCTGAACTAGGAGTTCATTGTCCTCCCTGACATTATCCTATAAAATAAGATCCCCATTAGGACTTATTTCACCATCACTGTCTCTTATTTTTCCAGTTTTTCTACAGATCTTTATCTTTCACCGCAAATGTTCCCCTGATTTCCAAGCATCGTTTATCTCAATCTGTGTAATTTTCATTGTGTCAGCCCCTAATCTTTCCTCCAGTATTCCTAGACAGGTTAGTCATAATCTCAGTGTTGTTCAGCCTCCTGCCCCTCTCAGCTTCCTTATGATTATCAGCAGAATTTGGACCTTTCCAGAGAAAGATGCTTGGCTCTAATTATGAGATGCTTTCCTGCCCATGTACAGCCCATACAGCTGAGAGATTCAAGCCTTCAATTTCTAATTTGCTTTATTCTCTCTGCTGCTCACAAGCAGGTGCTGCTTGGGAAATCAATGACAGCTCCACACACAAAGCAGCTGCAGGACTGAGCCTTTAATGAGTCTTTTCCATTTCTAATTTTTATAAGCCAGTTCTAGCAGCAATCTAAAATAAATGATACATATTGATAATGAAACTGATGCAAGTGAACATTACTAGCAAATGGAAGGATTTAGAAAAGGAAGGAAAAGACAGAGACAAGTACCTTTTACAAAGTAATTCAGTCTACATTATCATGCCAGAATAGATAATTTCTTCTCTATAGCTCACCCTTGACCGACATACCACTGGCATTTAAAAGACTTCCCAATTACATTTGATATGTGATGTACAGCATGATCACATCTGAATTGGGCCCAGAGATTTCCCCTGGCAGGTTCAGAAAATGTCTGGGGTTGATGGCTGGGCTTGGCCCAACTCTTTTCCCACCGTCAGTTGATAGAAGATCATTTCAAGCTAGAGGAGTATAATTTTAAAATGAAATTACATGACAAATAAAGATTGTTTCAGGATTCAGTACCTTTTTGAAATTTCATGCTAGATTTGTGTTCACTTATAATGGTGTAAGTCAGCAGTAACTTCACTGCAGTACCAGAATAACTAGAAACAGCTAATACTGCTCTTTCCCTTCCCAATAAATTACCTTTATATATTGGTGAAGAGTTATTTTCAAACTGCTGATATGCATTCAGGTGTGACTGCATGCCTCACCTGAGGGTTTTCTTTACCTTTTGTGTGATTTTTCAAGTGGAGCTATTCTCGACTCTGCCAAATTCTCCAAGTAGCACATAGCATAATGTATTTATGTAGAGTCTGTCTCTTGGGCAAGCTGAAGCGGTGGAAATTGCCCGAAGAAAATTGAAACCCTGATAATTGATTTTGCTAGCTCTAAAAGTTTCAAACGACTTGAATCTTGCCAAGAATAAATCAAAAACTGTTCAGTAGCAGACCATGGGGATTCCCTCCAGATTCTTAGAGTGGTTTCCTTGCTACAATGCAGAAATTATATTCTTAGTGATGTAGATTAAGAATTAAATTATTTGCTTAAAATAGTTAAGTCTGTTGCCAGTTGGGGTTTCCTGTATCAGCTAATTTGGCTGTGTTAAGTGCCATTGGTAGCCAGGATCTTTGAGCTCTGGAAGATAAAGCATGCAAACATTAGGTATATGACAAACCCTTCAGGCCATAAAATCTTATTAGAAGGCAAATCACAACCTTCCAACCCTTTTGAGATTGATGTGGAGCTAGGAAATCTGTAGAAAATTGATACAGTGTGGAATGCAAATATATTACTCCCCCTCCCCTCCTTTTTTCACATTAACACAGGACTAAACAGGACAGAAATGATTCCCAAGACACCACCTTGGAAAATGTCCTGTTGGTCCTGGTGTTTACGAAGTTTCTATCAAAGTAAATTAAACCCAGTGGAGGTTGGTCTTGACAAACTTTTTATTGGAAAATCATAGGACTCTCCCAACACTAGTTTAGTTGTAGGTGCCAATGGCAGAAAAACACTGCCAGATTCAGCAGCCTTCTGACTTCTAGACCACTCTTCATGTCACTGTTTCTGTGTCTCAAGACCCATTATGAGGGCTTTTTCTAAATTCAAATTATATGTTTTAAGTTTATAGGCATTTCTAAATTCTTCATCAACACTATACTTTCATGATGTATTTTACATGCCTGTTTGTTACTGTATATTATCATGTTATATGTATATAATTTTATTATGTAATGACATAAGTATATTATGGTCATATTTAAACAGAACAGATCAATGTTATTTCATAGAATCACAGAATCATAGAATCATAGAATGGCTCAGGTCAGAAGGGATCATCTAGTTCAAACCTCCCTGCCACAGGCAGGGACATCTTGCACTAGACCAGGTTGCTGAAAACCCCAACCAGACTGGCCTTGAGCACTCCCAGGAGTCGGGCATTTACTGTTTCTCTGGGCAACCTGTTCCAGTGCCTCACCAACCTCACAGTGAAGAATTTCTTCCTCATATCTTATCGAAATCTACCATTTCTGAGTTTGAAGCAATTTGCATTTGTCCTATCACAATCTGTCCATGTAAAAAGTCACTCTTTCTCATTTTTATAAGCTCCCTTTAAGTACTGGAAGGTTGCTACAAGGTTTCCCCAGATGTTCCCTTCTCCAAGCTGAACAACCCCAATTCCCTCAGTATTTTTTCATAGGAGAGAGGTCCTCCCACATTTTTGTGACCCTGCTCTAGACTTGCTCCTACAGGTCCGCACCTTTTGTGCTGACCTGGGCAGGTGGGGTCTTGCAAGGACAGAATAGAGGAGGACAATCACCTTCCTTGACCTGCTGGCCGTGTTGCTTTTGATGCAGCCCCAGATTTGTTTGGCCTTCCAATGATGTTTATAATATAATTGACTGAAATACTAGCAAGTGGTTCTGTCCCTGCAGACTAATTTGAAAAACCTGTATCTGTCAAAGAAGAAACCAAAAACTGTTCAGGAGGAAAGCCATGAAAAACTCATTCAGGTTCTTAGAGAAGTTCCTGCACAAGAATGAAAAAATGACACTCTCACTGATACAGACCCGGCACTGAAGTAGCAGAAGTCCACTGAAGTCTGTATCTGTGTGTGTGACAGGACTGGGAATTCTATTCTCCAATTTTTCTTCTGCTGCTGGCAAGCAGGGTCATGGAGCAGAGCAGCTACAAGTTGCAGAGGGGTGCAGATAGCCCTTTCCTTGCCAGTACAGAGGACAAGAGGACCTCTGCAGCCTCTTTGCCTTCTGTCAAAAGACTGGCCTGCAGGACAAATCAGTCTGTATGGCCTCCAGGGGATATTAGGGCTTCTGCAGAAACTACGTCTTCATTTAGGTGGAAGAAGAACTAAGGTTTGCCATTGCTTGTGGTGAAAAAGAAACCCTCAAAACTTTTTCAAGTGGTTTTAACCAACACATTATTGCCTTCAGAGCAGGCATTTTTTAAAGCTCTTGGGCATTTGAGAGAGAGACTCCAAACATGAACCATCAGTCTTTCACCTAAACTATCCCATGGCACACAGAAAGAACACACAAGAGTCCCAAAAGCAACATTAGTGCTGGAGGGAGTGAGGAGAGCAAGGAGCATCAGCAGGTGAGGGTTGAATGTTGCAGGCGTGGAAAATGGCCTAGGCAAAGAAGGGAAAAGGTATGTCAGAGGAAGATAGGAAGGAAACCCAAAAGCTTCAATAGCATTGACTTAATGATGAATTTGTCCTTCCATTTGGTAAGGTTGAACACATTTAATATTATATAGAGCAAATGACAAATACAGGTAGAATTTTTTTCCTCCCCTGGGAAGTCTATCCTTCAATAGATTTATGCTGATGATGATTATGTTTAATCCAGAAATAGACAGCTTGTTTGTGATATTCCCTATGACCTCTGGAAATGCCACTGTGCAAAATGAGAGCATAGAGTTATTGATATGCAATCCAGCTCATAGCTGAACACACCTGTAAAATAAACTCAGCTTTGTTCCTGCAAATTCTCAAGGAGTCATCTAGCTTTAATGTGAGGAAGGTACATTTCTCCTCTTTCTTGTGTATTAGGGAATGATTTCTTTCTCTTCCCCAAAACAGGGACATGAAATGCCTAAAACATTGCAAAAACTGCAACCTCAGACACTGTGCAGCCTTCTCAGAAAGCATTTTCAGTCCACTCTCTCCTGAGCTGGCCAGATGTAACCATCCCAGCATGCAGAGTCCAAGTGCCAGTCAGTTGGTTGTCCTCAGCATGTAAATTGCCTGCATGGCAGTTTCAACACACTTGTTTAAATTTATCTGTCTGAGTTTCCCTTTCCATTCCTAAGACAGTTATTTCAATTCACAGCCCAAAATCCAGCAGATCCCTTTTAATCTTCTGAAGCTACACCCACATACTCCCCACAAACTTAGTAATACTGATTTTATCTGTGCCTTTCTGTTTCCTGACTCTACCACAGACTGTTTTATTTACTTGCATATTTAGGAACAACTCAGAATATGTAGCTTTGTGCTACTTGTAGCTGATTTTTATGATGACCCCAACTAATTTCCTGTTATCTGTACACTCTGATGTCTCAGGGACATGACCAAGTTCCCAGTGCCCAGTGAATCCCATCATGTCATTTGAGCTGTGATAAGGGTTCCCGTGCATGCAGTCAGACTGTTGCAAAAATGAACTGACACATAATGGCTTTAACCCTAGTGAAAGAGAGCAAAGCTGAGCCTGTCTTACCTTGTGTTTTCCAAGGAATGACAATATGCCAGAATAAGTTTCTGCAGCTCAGCTGTTACTTAGGTCCTTGGTAGCTCAGGTGTGCATTTTGATCTCAAAGCTGATTTTATTTCAAAAGAAAAATGAACAGGGACTGGAACAGGGGAATTCTTCAGTCAAATCAGAAGGAGCACAAAGAGCCATACACTCTTATCTTCACTGGTATTCTGATCTCTCACACTGCCCTGTCACAAACATCCCCAGAGTTTTATCTTCTCTCAAAGATAAAGCCAGTTTCCAACCCTCTCCAAAAGATTTTCTGCAGAAGCGTCTGACCTTGTAAGCTCACTCTTTTTCATTACCCCTAAATCAGTGACTTCCATAGGAATACTATGAAGAGAATTGGAAGAACTCATTTTCCCTGAAGCCACAATGCCCATGAATCCCCTGATTACAGGAGCTGCCTTTTCCAGGTAGAGAAATAAAACTAATGAGAAACCACGTCAAGTGTGAGCTTTTTGCCCCACCATCTCCACAAATATAGCAAGACCTCTGCAGTCCTCTTTAGTCCTCTCCAGTAGAAGTCTGAGATGCTAACACACAGCTATTTCTGAGCTGGTACTTCTTGATACTGAGCTGCCCACCACTGCTTTCTCTGACATCCCTTGTAAATCAAACACAAAGCATTTCTGGTTCTTCTGTTGCCATGGATCAGTTTGAAGGCTTACTCCAAATCATTATAGTACACTTTTGTTCTGCCACCTTTTGTTCTGAGGCTCTTTGTTTTTCGCTGGAGACCAAGTCCTGTTTCTTTCTCATAGCCCTAGCTGCCACTTCCAGTACCAGCCTATCGTTTCTCCATTGTTTGCATATCTGTGCATTCTACTGACCTACATCTCCTTCTAGGGAGTGGGCAGCAGATGGTACTTAGGCGATATGGCATCTCAAGATGGTGCTTGAGTGGCTTGTGGGTCACACAAGTGGGAAATGCTGCTTGCTGCTTAGGCAGCTTGCAGATGAGCTCCCTGGGGAGCGCTCTGCTTGTTTGTATCAACAACTTTGGGCCAACATGAGCCAGAATAGTCATATGCGGAAAGTAGGTCAGGCAGGTTATCTTGGCTGCAATATTAGTTTGGGAGCTGCTGAGATCAGGGGGGCAGGTACGCCACTCACCTCGTAGCATTGCTGCCTTAATGGAAAAGTTGGTTAATTCAACAGAGGAGCACCTTGGTTGCTGGCACTGGAGCACTTGTTCTGTGAGGAGAGGTTGGATGTTCAGCCTGGAACAGGGACGGCTTTGGAGGAGATGGTCAAGAGGATGGAGAGAGGGTGTTTATAGGAGTGTAAAGCAGGAAGACAAGGAGCAATAGGCACAAGCTGGAACAAGGGAAGTTAAGGCTAGGTAGAAAGGGAAACTTTTTCAGTGCTATGACAGTCAAGCCAGATAACAGGCTTCCCAGGGAGGTCATGCAGTCTCTATCCATGGAGGTTTTAAAGACTAATTTAAAGCCCTGAGAGACCTAGTCTGAGATCACAGATGAGTTTCCTTCAAGCAAGGGTTTGAACTAAAGACGTCCTGTGGTTTCTTCCAGCCAATGAGACTATGATTAACAATCAGTGTGTTTTTAACAAATCCCGCCCAAATCCCAGGCTACAAAGGGCAGTCACAGCTGGGAGTTCACATTATGGAAATCCAGTCTTTGTGGTAGACACAGAAAATTTCAACCAAGTTCGACCAATCCATAGTCAATACAGACAAATTTCACACAGCACAATGCCTCAAGTCATTGAGGGACTAAGACTTAAATTTGAAGGGTAGCAGCTGTGTAAGTATCCTTCCTTTATTTTCTCTTTCTGAGGGCCCAAGTCTCTAATCACTCATGCTATCTCTGTCAGAGCAGGGAATAGCCAACATAGCTGGCTCATGCTGCCAGCCAGCAGGCAGCTTCCCCTGCGCCTATCAGAGACGCTCCCTGCACAGTGTGCACTCAGTCCCTGCACTGTTTGCTCCTCCTGTGTCATTCTGTCCTTCTCTCCTCACTTGGTCTTCCCGTCCGTCTTCCCTCAGTGGCAGGATTACAGAACCAGTGGCCTGTTGCTGGTGTGCCCTTGTCTGAGCTTTCTGCCCGACCTTTTTCCTTCTGCTCAGCTCTTCTCTTTGCTCCGGTAAGTCTGATGAACAGCTTCGTTGCTGTCACTGCTTGGTGACATGGCACAAGGGCTTTAATGTAAGCACTTCCCCTTGGGAGTGTCAACCCGCATTTTATGGGAACAGCCCTAGGAAAGTCTGGGCACCATGTGACATCTGAGGAAAACAGGGAGGTATCCAAGGTTGTTGGTGGAAGTAAGAAATTCTTCTCTTAAGAGTGATCAGAGAAATTTAAGATTACTTTGGTAGCACTTGTGTTGAATTGAGACCGGGGGTCATGGATGATCTGCTACAACAGTCAGTGGTCAAGATTCAGGTGCCACATGAGAGGTGAGGCAGGAGGCTTCAGAAAGCCTCCAAGTCTGGTTCTGAGGGTGCCTGTGTGGAAAACTGCCACGAAACCTCCAAAGTTTTGTTCAGTTTTGTATTAGAAAATTGTGCATAAATCATAAAGCTATTCAAATGCAGTGGGCAGCTGATACAGCTGGTTTTACCTCTGCTTTCTAACACACAAGGCAGTGTCTATCTAGACTGTAAGAAGATACTTGTATTTTTCTGGAGGGTGATCGGAGCTACAGTAGTAGGGGCAATTCCAGAGTTTGATGTTTGCTGCTTTGAGGTGTCACTGCAGATCAAACCAGTGTTATATAAAGATAAAAAACCCCAGATTTTGTCAGCATGTGTTGGCTGGTGTAAAGCTTTGTTTTAGAGAAATGTGTGTGTATGTGAACTTTGAGCATAAAGTGCTAAATACCATCACCCATTTTAGAAGAGCTTTAAATAGCTCCTGGCTGCAGAGCAGGTGCCATGTGTCCTTCTGCTGAATACATGGGGATGCAAAAGCTAAATATAGACCAGTCTGTAAACCCTCTAGAAGTTCAAGCTGCAAGAAGGAAATCAGGAAGCAAACCCCTTGAGAAGGAAGGGGAAGCACACTGTTTAAAAAAGATAAACAAAACTCTGTGACAGTCTTCAAGGCAGCCTGCAAGACAAGCTAAGAAGAAGACGTTTAATTTGTGTTTTGTTCATGCCAGGAGGATGCCTGGGCAGCAGTGTCAACTCCCAGCAGTGCGAGAGGTGGGCTGGCACACCCCAGCACAGAAACAGTTTTCTCAGCAGCAGTGGGATGGCTATTGCAGCTCTGCTAAATCAGTCATTGGACCTTACCTACTGACCTTTTACTTTGGAAATACTGGCTGTTTTCAAAGCACAGTGAAGGCAAATTGTGCTGTAAATTTGAAATATTAAGGGATACAGTTGCAGAAAAATAAACTCAGCATGTAACCAGACTGATCTGAGGTGCACACCTTTTACTGTTGCCTCTGGGTGCAGCTGTGGCTATGCTGAGTATTCAACTATGCTGAAAGCTCCATTTCTGTCCTGAGTTATCCCAAGTTCTTAACAGAGGAAGAAGGAGAATGGAGAAGAGTCTTTCTCACAGTGGAGAGGCAGCAGCACCTTCTGGCTCTTTGGGGGTGTTTCCCACTGAAGGAGGGGAGGACCAGTGACTTTGTAGGCAGCAACCACAAGTGTCAAGTTTCCATCCAAAACACCAGGGCCAAGAAAGGCGCTGATCTCACTGCTGTGGAACAGGTCCAGGATTTGAGAATGCAGGAGGAAAAGAATAAACAAGATGTAATGCTCAGACTTAGTCAGACTGGTCAGTCCTCCCTCTTGCCATAAAACAGGATAAGGCTGTGTTGGAAATTCAGGTGCCTGGAGGCAACAGTAATGGTAGTAGGAGTTGCAAAACTGAAGAGGTGGCTAGTCTAAAATTGGGCAAGTCTGAAAACCAAGGAATTCTTCTTCTGGACTCAGTCATCTAATTTTTAGGCATTGCCATGTTTAAGATAGAGTATAATGTAAACACTTTGGGTCTTGCTGAAATGGTTACCAAAAGACTTTTATGGCCTGGTAAGGGAGAATTCCTTGTGTACATCAAGGTTAAGCAGGCTGGAGTACAAGGGAGAACTGGAGCCAACGGCAGTAAAAACTCCCAGTATCAAAGGCTGTAAGCAGGCGACTCTCAGATGCTGTGGCTCCCTCAACATAAACTGTAGCGCTGTGGAAGCTGTTGTGCAAAACAAGGGACAGAAGTCTTCACAGGCATTGTGTTTGTTCTGGAAAGCAGTTATCAGACCTCTGGTTTAGCCTGAGGAAGAACGAAATAAAACATTAGGATATTTATTTGTGTGTGCAAATACAACCCCCAGTATGACCCAGCAGGTGGGCAACTTTGGGTTAAAAGTTCATTGCTGTGTGTTCCTGGGGTTCCTGCCTGCTCACCGTTCTGGGCTGGTGGATGGAAACTCAACAGATGTGAATTGCCATGGTTTCAGACTGATTATTACTAATCCCTTTCTAGCCAGGAATGCATGTTAGGGAAGATTTCCTGCAAGCCAGCTTGTAAACATCTTGTGTCCTGGATTCTAATTATCCAGTTTCTCTTTCTTTCACCCATGTTTTTCCCTTGTTATGAGGCACGTGCACAGATCAATTCTCACTGTGGATTTAAAGCCTACAGTATTTGGAGACATGCTTTGTGATGCACTTAAGAGAAAACCTTTAGCCAGACAGTGCTGTCACATGAGTGATGAAGTTGGGAGGCAGCCAAGGGAGAGAGTCGGGGTACAGAGAGAACATCGACTTGAGTCTTCTTACAGAGAGAGGGAGATAGTTGGAAAAGAAATTAATATTTGGAAATGGAGCATTTTGCAGTCCTGCTCTTCCTCTGTGATGAATGTATTACAAAAATAGCTATTTTAAACTGGGATATACTTTCTGAGAGTTTTATTCTGCCTAAACAAGAGCTGGTAGTCCTGGGTTTTCTAGCTGATTGATTGCCAGCTGCCAATTAGCTCAAATTAATGATTGCAACAGTAAACACTAGCCTGAACATGTCAGAGATAAACATATATTTTGTGGAGTGCCTAGCTTAGCTTTTAAAATACTCTTACTGACCTTGAATTAGTTGGCAGTCAATTAACTCTAGTTCAAAAAGATCACAAACAGAAGGATAACATTTGTGCTATCTGGAATTATTTACCTAAATTGCACATATAGGATATAATTTTTCAATGTAAATTAAACTCGATATAACATCAAATCAGATTGATATAATTTTACAATCATTTTGCAGTGATACAATGACTGTGCCACAAGGAGTAAGGAAAGAATGGGATGCAATTGTGTGACAGGTCTGTGAGACCAGATCCAGATACATTCCTGAGCCATTTCTGCTGGCAAGCTGTATCTGTGGGTTGGACAGCAGGGCCATGGATTTATAGCTAACAGTTTTCAAGTGCTTCCTGAGGCCACTCAAAGCTTTCAATTATTTGCTTGAGAGAAGATAACTGATTTGACTATCTTATCTGCAAGCCTGGTCATATAGCTAGAAAATCAGATCTTGAAAAATGTTGCCTTAGTGATGGCCATCACTGCACTTCCAGACATCACTTTGACTGGGGGGAGTTTAAGAACACTGAGTCATTTATTGCAGTAAATTACATCTCTCTTCTCATATAATGCCTTTGGTCATGTTAGTTTACCATTTTGAAAGCTGTAGAAATTTAGACACTATAGAAAATATATGTTACAGCCTGTTTGAACAAGGAACAAAATGCTTCCTAGTTAGCTCCATGTTTTCAAAATCTTTTAAAAAATAAGAAAGCAACCACTTCACATGCTGGAAAGAACCAACCAAGCAAGCTTTTTCCCCTCTTCTTCCCCACTGGCACCATTGTAAATCATATTACTAAGGAGAGGAACAAAAATCAGTCTGGAAAAGAGAGAGAAAGGATTCATGGCTGGAAAGAGTACAGAGTCTGCAGTCAAGCAGCTGTGGGGGTTAGCTGCAGATCGAGGTCCAGCTGTGCACCCCACACCTCTGCACTACTTCATGAGGGCAACATAGAGGTGCCAGCAGCCTCTCTCTCTGAGAGAGAATGGGCCTTCACTACTCTGAGTTTTCCTGGTGCCCAAGATGCTCTTGCTGACAACCTTATTACCAGGTCCTGGGAAAGCCAGAGCAGGAACACAGACATGTTGGGATCTCTGTATTTGCCTGGCTGAGTGCAGCTGCTCAAAAATGCAAGAAAATAAAAGCTTCTTTTTGCAAAGTGGGAATAAATTAGCTGAAATTCGCCCCACAAAACACCATGGACTATCAAACTATGTTATGTGTGGTTGGGTTTATTTCACTGTGATTTATTCTGTAGTTTGTACTTTGTCAAAGAAGCTGTCGGCCGCACACAGCAAGTACAAGAGAAGGGTGGTTTAGAGCTGTTTATCTTATTCTTTGCTGTTATTTTGATGGTACGAAACCACATCTCTTGTAGATCAAGCACCATGCTGGGCTTTCCAAGGGCACAGGGCAATTTTCAGTGCACCAGTTTAATTTAAAATATTTTTTCATGATTATTGACTTAAGATGTGCCAACAGGAGACAAGCAGGAAATGAAACTAATGCAGCTCTGAAGTGAAGCTGCCCATATCGGTATCCAGTGTTGCAGGTAAACAGATCAAGGAAAGTAAACATGTGGCAAATATTTTAGTCAAGGAAGAAAATGGTATAAGTGACTGGGGTATCATTTCATGTGTCATTGCTGGCAGCAAGAATAAGAGGTTTTCAATTTTAAATGTTAGATTTGGGTAGGCTTTTCTCTTGGGAAGTATATAATTCGCTTTTCTCCTTGCAGGCAAATCACCTTGGTTATTTATGTAAGTGTGACATATTTGTCAAACCAGAGCAAATGGACAAGCTGCCATCCCAAATTTCACACAAAATCACTCACATGCTGGCCAAGCTTTGGGAACAGCTTGATGGCTAATTCTTTATATGGCTAATTCTATGCCTTTAAATTAACCCTCCATTTGTATTTCCTTGGTCAGGTGCTGCACCAAGCATGGAGAATGACCAGTCTTCCACCTCACCTGGGCAGGACATCCAGGGGCAGAGTGGGGATAAACCTGCCCCTGGCCTGCCATCCCCTGCTCTAGCCTCCACGGAGCAGCCAAGTTCCTGGCCCGAAGCAGCCGTGTGTGACATCTCAGAGGAGCTGAGCCGGCAGCTGGAGGACATCATTAAAACCTATGGGTCTGCCACCAGCTTGATGGAGAAGGAAAACACTGCTACAGGAGCCAACAGGCCTGAGAAGGGAGAGCCAGGCAGCTTGGAGGATGCAGAGTATGATGATGGAAATGAAGAAGGTGAGAAAGAGAAGCTGGCTCCTGGGGATGCCTCCAAAGCGAAGGAGCTCAGCGGCAACAAGGAGCAGAAGCTGGAGAAGAAAATACTGAAGGGACTAGGCAAGTATTGTCATACTCACACAGCCCTTCTGCAAACACAAGTAAGAACTCCCTGGTCCTTGCCCTGTACCATATTAAGTTTCTACTATGGATGATAGGGACCTCCAGCTACCACTGAAAATTACAGTGACCATTACAATTTTTCTATAACTGATAATTATTTTTGGCACTACCTAACCTGTGGGCTATATCAGATATTAGTTCTTTTAAAAAAAAGTTGTAGCACACAACACTGATGTACTACTGGACCACCCATGTTGGTTAGCCAAAGCTGTCAGTCCAATGACACACTGCACAAAGTCACTTAGATGAAGGAAAACCTAGCCTCTTGTTTGTACCTTAGTGAATGTTTTCTTCTCCTGTCTGCTCAGGTATGCCTACTCACTGGTCACAATAGTAATGATGGTACTACTACGTGGCATGGGGATCTGCAGAATAAACTCACTGGCATGCCCAGGTTATTTTTCATTTAGTAAACCCCTGGACTCATCATATAATATGTATGAAATAAGCCAATACATTTGTTCTTTAACACCTCAGCCCTGGCAGGGCTGTCAGCTGAGCTAGAAAGAAGTCTCAACAAGTTTTTGTAAACATGTACTTTCTGCCGGACAGCCACTAGAGAGCAATGTAGTTACATTCCAGTCTAATATAGATGTAAATTATTTCCCTTCCTACATTTAACTCCAGCCAATCTTCAAGCCTCTTCTTTGCATGAGAACCCAAAACCAAATGCAGACTAAGCCTGTAAAGAAATCACTACAGGACGTTGCTACAGAAAAGGGACTAAGGATAGGAGACAGCATGGATTTTTTTCCACAAAAATTCTTTGAATGTCCAGAAGAAAATTCCTCCGTTTCTACTGCCTTGGCTCTGGTGCTGTTATTGGTACCTCAGCAAGCTCAGTGAAAACCCTACCAACACACAGTTCTCCATCTGCCCTTGAGACAGTTCACCCCAGGATTGGATTTTAGCTCGCTTCCACTTATTTATGCTGATGCTATAGAGAGAACTTAGTGTGAAATGAAGAATTTTCTCCAGAGACAGACTCCCGGACTGCACTAGACTTAAAGTAGAAAACTTCCAGCCCAAAGCAGAAAGCAAATTTTGTCTCACAGCCTCAGGGAAGAGGAGCATTTGGAAAAGCATGTCCAAGCCCCTGAGACCACAGGCAACCTTATCTCCAGGGACGTCAGGGATACTTTGTATTTGATGAACAAGCAGTGTTCAAGCTCCAGCGCATAACTAGGGCTGAAATGTAAACCAAGAGGTATCAGAGGAGAAGCAATACCCAAATGGCTGTGCAGTGATTTAGCTCTGCACACCCAGGGAGCTATTGAAGTACCTCTGCTGTACAAGCTTTCTTCACCAAGGCAGAGAACTGATTTACACGAGTATCACATAGCCCAGACCTGGCTGGCAGCACCTACCACTCTCTGATTGTTTACTTCCACACCATAGTCTCTACATCTGACTTAATATTTCTGATGTGTTGTGTGGGTTGATCAGCAAAGGAGCTGAGTACACCAGATTTGATCCACTTTCACATGCAAAGAGATCTGTTCCTGAGTCTTCAGGGTCCAGGACCCTTCTGTCCACTTTCAGTCAAATGGGCCATGTGTCTCACCTAATCACGGTGCAAAAACATTGAATGAAAATCAGATTACACAGGACACAAGCATTTCACAGACAATGCTTTTGTTAGAAAAAAGCACATTACTGAGGTCTGAAATGGAGGAAAGTCCTAGCATGTTTCTTCTTATGGGGCAAAGAAAAACCCAGAAATTGCAAAAATTATTCCTTTCCTTCAAAAATGCCTCATTTCACCCTGTGTTTTTACAGACCTGTGCATCAAACGAGCAATTTTGTAACTGTACATCAACTACAAACTACCTCTAGCATCAAATCTCTGCTTTCTCTTTTTCTAAGGAAAAGAAGCCACCCTACTGATGCAAAGTTTGAATAAGCTGAATACTCCAGAAGAAAAGCTGGACCTGTTGTTTAAGAAGTATGCTGAGTTGGTGAGTACAGTGTTAGCTCTTTTCTGTACAAACTGCCTATACAAGAAGATATAAAAAATACATGACATGCAGCATGGTCAAACCTCACATGCCAGTAGTATCTGTCCTGATAAGTGAATCCAAATACAATTGTCATGGTCAGATAATTATGGGTAAAAAAGAGAAAAAAAGTGAGGAAAACAAGTTTTGGATCACAAAATAGATGAGGCAGGGTATTTGTACTTAAAGCTAAATCTACCAAACTGACCTACACTGGAGACTGGTGTCTAGGCTTCTGCCTTCACCTCCTGCATGAAGTTTTGCATGCTTCTGTTGTGGCTCTTCCTTTAAATTATGCACTGATGATTTCAACAAAATGAAAATAATACATTATTTAGTATAAAACTCAGGACTCCATATAAAACTTCCTATATTAGGAAGCAGATAATAGACAGCTGAGATTAATAGTAAGAGAAGCCACAGCACAATGAAATGAAGAGTCAAAGCCACCATAATGTCACCCCTGTAACAATGCCACCTACCTGACTGTTCTTTCCACACTTAAGATAGGTTATTTTCAGATGAAGGGATTTTTTTCTGTGTAGTCAAAGGACTGTATGACCATAAGCTGTGGAAATCTTACAAATGACAAGACTGCAGCATTTTACGCTTTGTGGAGTGCTGGAAAACGTGCGAAGCAGAACATTGACTTTGTAATTGGTTTTATGCACAGATGTGTCCATGTCTCATCATAATGTGAAGTGAAATTTAGCTTTCCCTTTTTTTCATGTAAAATCCTCTGATTTCATAAATTGAGCTCAGGCTGTTCATAGTTTATCTCATGCTTAAAGGGACTTCATGCTCACGGATTAACTGAAATAGGTCTTCTTCCTCTATAAAATCTTCCTCTATGAAGTACTTTCCACTGCATTCAAAAGGCACTGCAGCACTATAAAAAACGGGCCATATTGCCAGTAGCCCATGCAGGAGAAAGGTGCTAAAACAAAAATCCTGAACACTTGTTCCTGACATACTGTGCAATGTTGCTAAAACAAATCCTTCAGTAAATACAACAAAAACCTTGTTGGAGAAAGGCTTGCCCTGCTCACTGGGAGTGGCTGAGGGGCGTATGGTGATTAATGGCTTGTCAGTGGTTGGCTGTAGCTGTGACCTCTCTCCCCGCTCCCTCTTGTCGATCCCCATCACACACTTCAGATCACGTCTTGCTTTTGCTGAGTTGTTTTCCAGCCAGATCAGCTCCCTGGTCTGGTGGGCCATGTGGTGACACAAACACTTGTTGCAGCGCCGCTCAGGGGAAGGTGTAGCCATGTGACAGATGGAGCTGGGTGCTGGCAGTGGCTTCCTCTGCTTCGAGTAGTGTTGGGGCTGGCTGTAGCTGAAGAGGCCACCCAGCAATGTTGTTTCCCTGCCAGCCCGTGCCCTGGCACAGTCTGCATGACTGTGGGTACACCGTGAGCTGGAGCATGGGCTGGGGAAGGCAGAAGCCGCGCCGGCGGGGCTGGGGAGCAGGACGGCGCGACCATTCGGGCACAAGCTCTGCCACGCTGCGCACCAACAGAGAACACTCACTGAATCCGGTGTGTTGGGTTAGTAAAGCAGATTGTGCTTCACGACAGCTTTTGCTTACCAACAGCTGTTGCAGAATTGTTTATAACTGGATTGTTTTCAGAGGTCCTGGGAGTCTCACAAGTGCTGGGTGCAAGAACAATGTGCTGATAAGTAAATATGAGCTCTGTCATTATCTGCAGTGGGATCAAGATAAAACTTTCTTTTCCTAAATTGACTGTTTATTTCTCTAGGTCAGCTTTCAAAAATCAAAATTCCTTCTATTTGCAGATAATTTTAGCTTCTATTTCATTAATTATTCTTTAAAAATTATCACTGGGCTCCCTTTTGGCATTCCTATTTACCAGTGAATTGCCTTTTTCATTGCAAAAGTAACACCATGTCTTAGATATTCTTGAGAACTTTGAGATATAAGTTTCTAGTGCAAGTAATAGTAATGATGGGGAAAAAAGGCAAAAAAATGCTTGGAAGACTTCTCACGTCATGATTAAGACCGACTTTATTCTGAGCTCCTTATCTCAAGCACCGTTTGCGTGAATCGTAAAATTTGGATAAATTATTATCCACCAAGCATAGGCTGTGCATGCAAAATGTCAAGCAAAAAGAGCACTTTTTATGTTTTTTCTGCGGAAAGGGGAAGGGGACAAAAACAAGCTTATGAAGGAAAAAGATCTCAGCCTTAATTACAGAAAAGAAATTTCTTTTCCTACAATACCAGAAAAAATATTTCAGCTAGTGCAGCTAAATTAGATGCAAAAGCCCATATTGTGATCTACAGGAGCAAAAATAGACAATGCACATGCTAAAAGTTGGACATAAACTGTAAATATACTCCAAGCTGGTGAGAGCACTGTTTTGTGGTACACTTAGCTGTGATTTGATTAATAATACACAAAACTCTCTATTATAAGCATAAATTACTGAGCATCTGCAGAAAACAGATGAAAGTGTAAAATATGATGCTTTAGACTGTCTTGTTTGAGCTGCACATCATTCCCCAGTGCTCTCAGACTTTCCCAGTCATACTGGGGTTAATTAGTACAAGTGGTACCATATTATTAAATAATGTAGTCTTAACAGCAACTGTTATTATTAAGGCTTGCATGTTTAAGCTCATGTGCTACTGTTTTTCAATCAGAAAACATCTGGACTTCAGAAATAGCTTGCAATATTTGCACACCTGTTATACAGTGAGGAGGGTTATTGTGTGTTGGAATGGGAGATTAAATCATTAAAAGCTTCAGAGCTGAAAGGCTTCTTTGACCTGACTGTTGGGGTGTTAATTTACAGTATAGGATTTTTTTTCCAAACATCCAGTGATAGACACATCAAAAGAAATGACCAGACTGTGCAGGGATTGCTATTAGCAATTTTGTTGCTGGTCCTCTTTACCCCCTCCAAATACACCCTGTTCCCTACCAGCCTTCCAGGGAAGGCAGGAGCCATGCACCCACAGAACAGCAGGCACCCAAGGGAACATCAGGGACTGTCCTTGTTTCCTCCAGGAATTAGAGGGAGACAAAGAGCCCAAAAGAGGTTTGATTCACCATGACCCACCCTCATTTATGACAGGACCTCCAGAAGCACAACTGACAGATGCTCTCATGTGGTCCTGTGAGCCAGAGGAGCCTGGCAAGAGGAGGTGCCACATGTCATTTTGGGAAACTCTTCTCTGAAGAGAATTCTCTTGCTCAACAACAAAGCCCCACACAAACAGCGTTCCTGGTCTTCAGCACCTCTTCTGTTGTTTTTTCCAGCAGGTTCCTGGATATTTAAGAAACTGCTTCTTTTTCAGGAAACTGTAGAATGAGCAACTACTGTATTACCTCATGATCTGGAGAAATCTCACCACATAACGCACTACTGACTGTTCTAGTTCCAAATGTTGAAACAAAAATAAAAATCTCACAGATGTCCTTCAAAGAAATTCAAACCAAAGAAGGAGGAACTAAAATGGTGTGACAAGAATGTTAAAAATTATGTTCACCCATCCACAGTACAGTACACTTGGGACAGTCACAGCAAGCAGGCTTGGGAATCTCCGGGTTCCTCCCTCCTCTCACATTAGTGCTGGTAAATACAAAAGATTTCCTAAGAGGTTGAGAAAGTGTGAAGACTTTCCCCTAACCAAAAGAGCTCATTTTCTTTTCTACGCCTCTTTGTTTCATTTTAATCAATATTTCCCTGTTTTAATCTCCGTTTTGCCCAGCTTGAAGAACATCGTGCTGAGCAGAAAAAGCTGAAGTATCTACAGAAAAGACAGGCCCAGATCACCAAGGAGAAGGACCAGCTGCAGAGTGAGCACAGCCGAGCCATCCTCGCCCGCAGCAAGCTCGAGAGCCTGTGCCGAGAGCTCCAGAGGCACAACAAGAACCTCAAGGTGAGTAGGAGCCTTATCCCAGTACCCAGCAGTGGGGGGAAAGATGATGTTGACACCTTCTCATCTCCCTCTAGTACCAAATCAAAGGGGCTTTTGCATCTGCACATGCAATATATAATAGTTTTGTATACTCTCTAATCTTGCAGTCCTTTTGCACCAAGTCCCCTTTATTCCTCATTTGGAAATATCCCAACACTTTTGGACCTAGGGTTTGCCCACACTAACTCTAAGCCCTCCTTGCATTATTAGGGAGCTCAGAGCAGAGAAGAGCAGCAGTGCCTACAGACCAGGCCCCTCAGAGTGCAGATGCAAATGCATGGACAGAACCACAGGAGCACCAGCTTTGCTCCAGTGGACTCAGAGGAGGCTGGTGGGTGTTTTCATGTCATTCGAGCACTCGGACTTTTACAGGTGATTTGTGAGGGTCAATCAATCAGGACATTTGCCTCAAGACACCAACTGTCAAAACAGGAAGATTGCCAACATTATTTGTAGAAGTTGTTTGGATTATGAGGATTGGTTAAAAGAGAAAATTTACAGGAGTGTCCAAAGGCTGGAATCTATACACCATGTCTGCCAATTGCTTGGTGCATCACACCATTTAAATGTGAAAATTATAATATGATTATGCTCTTTGAAAAAATGTATGTTCAAGAAGAATATTTCTGTTGTGATCATCCTTTTTTTTCTGAGTGCATGATAGTGATGGTGTTGGTATTAGTATACAAAAGGCCTCTGCTTTGATCTATTAAAACCCTTTCTTTATGGGGATATAGTTATGTATAGAATTACACATAGGAATTGTCAGCAACAAGAATTTCATCTGATATAACCTCTATTACTGGTAATGCATTTTCATTCATTTCAACCGGCTCAGGAGTGGGCCTTCAGGGTCTTGCTCTGACTTTCATTGTGTGCTGGTAAGAATACAGCTGGGAGAGGGAATAGTCACACTTACACTCAAACTGTTCCCTAGTAGGAGGATAAAAGCAGTTTCACAGATAGGGAAGCTAGAAGCAAATCTCTCTGTGTGCTCAGTTATAGCTGTGCAGAACTGGTAGTGAATATTAAATTTGTGCCTATCATTTTTATTAGACCTGAGCTATTCCTCAGTATTGATCCACAGTGATTTACCAGGTCATCTGTGGGTAAAATCTTTCAAAAGAAATACAAGCCATTTTTAAAGTGAATTAAGGATACAGTGTACTGTGCTTTGCATAGCCTTAACCGATATTCCTAAGCAAATCATATAGTGGGACAAATCAGTGAAGACTGGGCCATTTAGAAAAACTAATTCTATTTGGAGAACATATTTGGAACAAATGCTGTTGAATTCCTCCAGCTTCCCAGCTACTTTATGCTTATTAATCTTATTACTAGAAAGCAAGATTTTTCCATTCTCTTTGTATATAAATATTTCCTTACACATTTCGTCTTTACAATTAGGGAAGTCTCTTCCCAACATCTTTTTACCTGCTGGACTGCTTTGCTTTGTGACTATGTTCTCTAAATAAATGTACAACTTTAAGACTCCGTTCTTATTTTTATCCTGTATCTTTGCCAGATGAGCCAGGGAAGATACCTGAGGTGATCTGGTATTAAGAAGAAGTGTTCAAATTTTCATCGCTTCTTTCTAAGAATTTGGAGACCTTTTAATAAACCCAGAATACTATCTTTCCTCTGGTTCCCCTGCTATCAGTGCAGAAAAAAACCCCAAAATGAAATAAGACAGTAAGACAAAGTACACTTGTGGAATGCATGAGAAATAAAGTAATAAACAAAGGCATTCATTATCTTTATCCAGTTTTGTCTCTCTAAGAATTTTAGCAAAGTTCTTGAAATATTTGCCTTTATGCTTTAGCACCTGGAAATGTGTGAATATCCAGAAACTCATGTTTGTTTATTTATTTAAATGAGTGTAATTTTCTTTCATTTGGTACTGAGAGGTCCCAAAACCAAATAATCCATCAAATGTTATTTTTAAAATCTTATGTTTAAATATTTTTATTTTGGTTTTGGCAGGATAGAGATTCATAATTTTTTAGTGCTTGGGATTAGCAGTTCTGATTATGTTTTGAATTGTGGGAAATAGAAGATAGGGATTGTTGGAGATTGTGTCATTTCAATAGGAAAGGAGAAACCTGGCCTGCCCAGATCAGAAACCCCCTCTGACTTACCATGTGGTACATTTTATGCACATCACGTCATGCAAATGTCATCTTCACTCATCTGGTGTGTGGAATTCCCATTAACTGCAGATCCGTGCAGCCAAGTGGTGATGAATATGCAATGCAGTGCTGCATTGATATTCCACAGGGCAGATCAGAGAAGAAAAATTTCTGGTTAGTACTGGATACCAGCCTCAAATTCTCACTTACGTACAGTCCAGATATTCTGATTACTTCCTTGCAGTTACACAGATGTTTAATTTTCCCTCCAAGAAAAGCAGAATAAAGGTTCGTGAAATAGCAGAATGTGCTCCCACTGCGATAGAGAGCAGCTCTGCTAAGAGCAACAGCAACTCATTTCTCTGCATGGGGTTCATGTTCTGCCAATTATCTGACAGTTTGGTAGCTACTTAGCATCTTGTAGTGACATGAACATCTCAGGTCCCTCATCCTTCCTGCCACCAGGAATTAAGCAATGACTTTCATACAAATGTCACAAAAGTCAACAGCTTCAGTTGTGGGCTCAGCTCCAAACTGGCTCAGATCGTGGTGCCTGGGAATGAAGAGCACAGTTCATTGAAAAAAAGGATTCCTTGCTCATATCATCTTAGCTGATATGGTTTCAGCAGACAAATAGTCTTCTGGAACTGCCCCAGAGGCACGAGAACAATTCCAGTATCAATCACACTCTTCTGTTCGCAAATGATCTCACATTCCTGTGCTAAATCCCAAACTGCAAAATATCCTGTCTTAATTTTAACAAGGTTTTACTCATTGCATTCTCACATTCTTGGCAGCAAAACATGAGAGCAAAGGCAATATTGCACTAGGACAAGAGCATATGTTTGAAAGGGTAAACATGGAGTGCAAAGGTTCACAAAGGGCAGAGAAAAGAGAACAATAGTTTATGGCTGGCCTCTGCTCAGTGCTGTAGCCACACCGTTGTCCTTCTGCTTCCCCTCACCCCCACCCACCCTTAATCTGTGGCTGGGATCTCCAGAAGTTAGCAGATGAGGGCCTCTGAGGAGCTCCCCAGGACACATACCAGCCCCCATCCCCAAGCAAATATCCTTCTCAAGTATATTTTTCTCCAAAGCAGAAAAGATACAGAGAAATCCTGCATCCTGCAAATAAATGTTTACTGGCTCAGTATCTTTAACCACAAATCTTTGTATTGTCTCTGTGCTCTGTATTGTATCATTTTTCTACCTCAGAAGAGCAGGAAATAAGATCTTCTGAGTAACACATGCAGAGGGTCGGGTTTTTTACATTTGCATGATTGGTAGTCTCAGGATGTCTCATTTCACCTTATAACCGAACTGTTTGGTGTGACATCCTTTTTTTGGTGACATATCCATCATTTTTGTTTTATATTCACATGGACTTAGTACTCTGGAGAGCTTTAAATCATGGCAGTGACATGTTATAACGCTACCTGCGTTATAACAATAAAATGTTTTTGAGGAAGGATGCTTTGAAGCCATAGAAAGAGGACTTCAGACATGCAAGTTCGGTTTCTCACTCTGAATTCTCTAAGTGAAGCACCTGGTCACTCTTCTGCCTGCTCAGGGCTGCACCTATGGGATGGAAAACTAAGAGGCATGAGAGTTTTTTAAACATTAGAGATAAAGATATTAGAGATATCTGTATCTTTAAAGGTATTAGGAATTAAATGGAATTTTGACTTCCTAGGAATTCAAGTCAAATTTGGAAAAAGTTTCAAATAAAAATAAAAAGGATGACATTGTTTGCAAACATGCCCTTTCAAAAGAAAATTAAATGTTTCCTTTTGGGTATGCTAAAGTGGTAGGTTCAAAATACCTTCTGAGCAGCATTTTTAACTCTACTTTGGAAGAGCATTCTTCTGCTAATAGGGTTTAAAGAAAAAATACCTACAAAACAGTTCAATTGCTGGTCAAGCAAAATGTTTCAAAATGATTCTCATCATCTGAGAAAAAAAAAAATGGAGAGCTTCTCTTTCATCTTGCTGCAAATTTTCTGTGTGTTCAATTTCCACACCAGGTACTGAACCAGGACCCAACCCCTAAGTCATTTGCTGAGTTCTACATGAAATTCTTCCTTCCTCTTGGGAGGGAGAGTCCTTCTGGGTTCACACTTTGTATTACTCTGTTTATGAGTACAGGCTCTTGTGTGAACTGCAGAGCACAGCAGGGCTCCGTGGTGGTTTCTGTGCACCAGGGTATTATTAATGGCTCCATTGCTTTCCTCCCATCATCCAAGGCGTTGTCGTCCCTATCACTCCCCGGACAGCAAAAGGACAAACATGCCCTACCTTGAACAGCAGCTGTCCTAGATCAGGCTCGTGTAGTGCATGCTAAGCAGATACTGGGTCATTTGGTATTCACCTTACCTCATGAGCAGGGCTTGAATCAACACCTGCTATGTCACATTCATGATACAAATTATACCTTTTTAGAGTCAGCTAAGGCGGCTAAGGCTTTATTCAAATATATTTATAGAAAATATCCATATGCAGTGTTACCAGAGATTTTTTATGCAAATTACTATGCTAGTTGAAACCATATTAGAGTATGCCATTTGCATGCTGTGGAGTGAGTTTTTAAAATGGTCCTGGCATGATTTGTAACTACAGCAGATAAGGTCCTAGCCATTCTATATCAGGATTACATTCCCCAGAAGGGCAGACTGCCCTGGAAGAAAATGAGGAAGGAATAAGAATAGTCTGTATTTCTGGATCCAAGGCAATGAATCCATCCAGATTCTTTCTGCATTGTCTTTTATATAAACAAATCTAAAACAAAACTTCAGTAGTTGGGAAAAAAATCTGAATGCCAGCTTTGATTCTGTAGGAAACAACTTACAAGCTTTCCTTGAATTCACTAGCTAGTAAATTAGTGTAAATGTTCATGTCAGTTGTAAAGTTAGGGAAGGAAAATTGAGGAATTGGAAGGGATTCTTCAGCAAGTGACGGATTTCTCTTAAAAATCTGAATCCCAAAGGCCATGAATTTATATGAAGATTCCTTCTTAAAATGAGACGTTTTAAAGGGTGGTTTTTTAATTCAAAGAGAATTTTGATTAAAGGGCTTTTGACTGGTTCCACTAAATATTTTTTCTGAAGCAAAAGTTGTGCTGCAGTATCATGAATCAAGACATGCATGTATGTCCTCTCCTTCAGGCTTGCTTTGACCTGAAGCTCTGCTCCACATCCATCTGTATAAATGCAAATTCTTCGTTCCCTAATTTTTTCAAGGCCACTGTGTAATTTGCTCTGTAAATTTAGAATAACGCCTAATGCTGGAGCAGATGAAAGCAAGAAAATCTCCAAAGAGGAATGCAAACACGTATAATCCTTCAAAGGGAAGCCTTATGCTGCTCCAAAACAGTATTTTTCTGGAACTGCTTATTATGCGTCTCACTTACTGTGTTCTCACCCATTTAACAACAGGAGGAAACAATCCAGCGGGCACGGGAGGAAGATGAGAAGAGGAAAGAAATAACCAATCACTTCCAGGGCACACTGAGTGAAATCCAGGCTCAGATCGAGCAGCAAAGTGAGAGAAACATGAAGCTCTGCCAGGAGAACACGGAGCTGGCAGAGAAGCTGAAGAGCATCATTGACCAGTACGAGCTGCGGGAAGAGGTGAGCGGTGCCCTGGCTGCTGGCTGGGGCGGGCAGCACCCCCGGCTGTCCCAGGGGAAGCAAGAAGCACTGCCAACAGCCTGGCCATCATTCGGGTGTCTCACAGGGGTAACAAGGGTCGCCCCCCACCGTGCTTTGCCCTGCCGGGAGCGCTGTGCCTGCAGCAAGCCCTCCGGTCTCCACGGGTATGGAATTGTGCGGGACAGCGCCCTGCCCGTGGCAGCCACGGCAGCCTTGCTGCTGCGGGGAGAGGGGTTGAGGTACCCAAGCAGCGAGACATGCCAGCTGTCTGCTAAGCTACCCCACCCCATCACAGCTCCCCTAAATCCCTGGGGACCTCCCCAGCATCCCTTTCCTCCTTCCCCCTGAGTACATCCCAGCTCCCATTTCTTTAGACAGCCTGTTCTGCAGGTGACAACAAATATATTTGGTCCCTCCAGAAGCAGGTTGCTGAGAAGTGCTCTGATGTAAACTATTTGACCCTTTCCCAAAAGCAGAAAATTAGGATGACAGATAAAGGTGACCCTTTGAATTGAAATAGATTTTTTTTTTCAGGCACAATACTTACTGAGATCTAGCAGATCGTAGACAGATGGGAAATTATTCTTTCTGTAAATACTGGAATTGGCCAGAAAATTTTGACACCAGAAAAAAATCCTCCAGTAAAATCCCAAACTACCTTTTTTATTATTATTTTATAACAAACATAAACAAATATCACAATGGGTCTTTTTATAGTTTCTAAATACATTTACTGTGAGCCTCAGTGCAATCAGACAACATTATCATACTGAATTAAACATAAGTTATCTGTCTTTACAATCTGGAATGACTGATACAATACCTGCTTTTCCAAATCTGTTGAATCATGTATGAAGTCCTACACTGAGTGAAGGAAATGTACACTCCTCTCTTGTGCTGTGATGAGAAGAAAATGTAAACAAGAGGGACACAGTCAGAATAACTGCTCCTGTGAATTTTATCTAAGTGAATTAAGAGTGAAGAAGGCTATCAGCAACACTCATCTCCTAAAAGTCACCGTGAAGGCAGACATTTTACAGGCTAGAGGAGGCCTCTGGTTTGTTTGGTCTTATCTCCAGGTCCCCACTCATGTCCTGTCACCCAGGCCCTCTGTTGTGCAGGTGTGGCCAGACCCAAGGGGTTGTACTGGGTTTGTATTTACACAGGGGATGTTGTGGGCTGTGCACATGCTCCCCAAGTACTGCTGTTGCAATGTGTCTACACCATCATCCACACTGTGGCTTAGATCCACTGGCCATTTAACAGCTAAAAAAATGTGTGTCCACAGCATGTTTATTATTGGTGAGCAATTATTTGACCTTCAGTCATACTAGATTATACTGATGACTTCATATGTAGAGCACAGGACTGGCAAAGATGCTAGGGACTTCTTTTTTCTTACAATATATAAAAATTGATAATGTACAGCAGTTTCCCTTCCCATGCTAATTCTGGCACAGTTTGTTCTTACCAGAGCTGTAATTTTTCAGTAATTGCAATAGGTTGAGTGTCTTCTTGTTTTGCAATGATTTTGTCGTTTAAGTGTTCCAGTAAATAGCTGTACATGTACAAGCATGAAGGTCTATGTAGATAATTAAACCTGCACATTCAGCAGAATTTTTTTTTTTTACAGCACCTTGATAAAATATTTAAGCACAGAGAACTTCAGCAGAAACTGGTGGATGCCAAGTTGGAACAGTCTCAGGAAATGATGAAGGAAGCTGAGGAGCGACATCAGAAAGAAAAGGAATATGTACCTATCTTTCTAATTTGTCTTTTATCTAGCTTTAGGCCAAAACAAGCCCTGCATGCTATTTCACTAATATGCTCAGGTTCAGTCTGGGGTATGGTAGCAGAGAAGTTTTTATAGCTATCAACGGTCAGTGCAAAAGAACAGCCTCTGAAAGGCTGCTTTCCTTGGCATTTACAGTTTTAGAAGCACACTGTGGGTTAGAGCCCAGGCTGCTTCAGCTAACTCACTGTTACTGTGCAGTTGGTGCGTCGTGATGTTGGGTCAGGTGATGCCATTAGTTTTCAATTGTCTCTGGTATTTGATCCTCCATCTCCCCACACAATAAATGCACAAATCTAAACCATCAGAGAGGAGACCAAGAATGTGGGATTGAAGTGAAATGGCTGAAGGCTGCTATTCCCCCAGATTCCAAGGCTCCCCAGGCATCCTGCCATGGATCCACTTTTGCCAGTGGAGGAATCCACAGGAGCCACTTGCTCTTACAAAGCCTCCCCTTCTCTGTTTCCCTCCCTATATGGGTTTGCCAGTGCCTCTTTCAGGCAGGCAGGGTCTGGGTCCGTTTAGCAGCTTTGTCTGCTCTTCCTCTCTTTCTGGAGGAGGGGACATCTCTAGCAGGGGGACAGGGAAAAGCAGGTCCAGGAGGGACGTCCTCTGCAGACACAGCTGGGATGGGAGGAGGACACTCCTCCATCTGTAGTCTCACACATTTTGTGACTCAATCAGACTAAAATTAATTTTCTCAGACTGCCTGGTATTTTCACAGCAACCCTCACATCTACAAAGGATCGGAGTTCATGCAGGCACATGGTCCCTCTTCTCAGTGGAGGCAGCAGCTCTCAGAGGGAATGACAGGCTCTCATCAGCTGGAAGAAACCTTTCATTTTCACCAGTCCTCCAGCTAACTCAGGAGCAGCATGAGAGATTTCTATAAAGAGAGGATATTTATCCCTTCCCTATATTTGGAAACAGATATATTAGCACAAGCATGGCTCTAACGCGTTTCTTAAAATACTCAAAATAGATGAAAATATGGGGCTCTAAGACTTGTGGTTAGAGCACAAGGGAAACACAGCATACACCTCTTACCAAAAACACCCCATAAGACCACCTATCGTCTTTCTCCGCACTGATCTTGCAGATGGAACACACACTCCTGCTCGGCTTTATTCCCAGTTAAAGAGTGAAAGTGAAAAAGAGCTGGGCCTTCTCTGTGCAGGTCTGCATATCACTGCATGACAGTTTGTAGTGCAGCTGACTTATTCTCTTTCACTCCGAAACCTACATAAAGCCAAACCCCAAAATTTCATTCATGACCATTGATTCCTGGCAGATTTAAACTCCAGAAAACTCCAGATGTCCAAGAAATCACTTACAGTGGTAAAGCAAATATGGACTTGCTTTACTGATGTCACTGGGAGTTCTGGTAATGAATACCGAATTTCAAATACTGAGAGGAAAAAACATTCAAAACAGAAGATACAGCCTTGTGTCAATGACCTTTCATGCTACACCTCTCAGAACATGAGTTTTGGGGCTGCTTGTCACCTCTGACTGTCCTTGTTTTAGTCAAAACTTCTTTGTGTATTATCCAGAACTGGTATGCACAGTTTTGGTATTTTCATTTCTTTTAAAGCACTGAAAGTCATCACTGTCTGCAATTGGGAGTGGAAGCTTTTCTTTTGCACTTTGCTGTGTGTATGAAATAACAGGTTTGAAAACAAGCTACAAAGCCTTTACGCAGTGGGTGTATAATGGTATGCACAGTGTACAAAGAATATTTTTCCCATCGTCCAAATGAATGCTTAAAAATTCTGTCCTTGAGGTAGGCTGGTGTGTATGGCTAACATCACCTCCAAGCAAGGTAGATTTAGCTGCAGAAATTAAGGCCAAAAGCCATGCAATGAGTCAAGGCATAATTAGACATGTCATGATTCATCACAGGTAGCCCAGCACCCAGAGAGCTGGCCTACATTTGGCTCCCACCTTCATCCTATTGATGTGCTCTTAGTCCCACCCACCCAGCTATTGTGCTAGTGTCTGTGGGAGTAATGTATATACATGTATGTATGAAATCAAGGTGCTTTTGATGGAGTTCTCTCACTTAGCTGTAACTCTCTCCAGCTCAGTCATGTGCAAAGTTAGAACAGCTTTTAGAACCTTTCTCTCCATAGAATTTTCTCACCCCTGTGCATGACCTTTGCTGCAGGATTTTGCAGGTGTTCTTAAATTAAAATTATTGTATTCCTTTATCCATTTGGTTACTCTTTGAAGGCTCACTTTGATGTCTTCCCATGCATTTCTTCCATGTGGGAATCTTTCCCCCTATGCAAAACTTCTTTACCTCTGACAATGAGATGTTCCCACTTGCAGAGCCTGTACACCTCAAAAGGACGTAATCTCATTGCTTGCACAGTTCACTCTTCACATGCATCAAAGAATGCAATTCCCTATTGAAGCAGCAATGGTTCATAATATGTGGCTTCCACAAAGGGACAACTTGACCTAAGGATGCAGTTTTACCACCATCCCACAACTGGTCAGCACTACTCATACTTCCTCTCCCCCATACCAAACTTTTTTAGCACTTGTAATACAAACTTTGATGTGCAATTAATTGCAGTTTAAAGAGTCTGTGGCTTTCAAGTATATGACTGCAAGGTATTGGTCAGATTTCTACATATTTGGAATTTACAGAGTCTGACAGCAAAAAGAGAAGCTTAATTTTCATTAAGTCAGTCCCTGTTATTGTCTGGGCCTCCAGCAGCTATCATAGCTCTAATAATAGAGTGTAGCATCACCACCCTTCACTAAAGTGCTGCTCTGTAAACACCACATGCAATATTTATTCATTTCTTGATACTTCAGCCTCCTTGTTACCACTTCATCATCTATTAATAAATGCATCAGTTCTGATTCGTTTTCTCCCAGCTTGGTGTTTGCAGATGACCTCAGGCTGCATAATAAGAATGTGTGCTAATTTGAGCAAGCCTTTCTGTGGCTTACTTCCATTACAGAAGAGTTTATTAACTCTCGGATTTTTACTGACTGAAGAAGTTATATGGGTCAGTAAGAGAGAGGGATTTCATTAAGAGGCAAAATAAGCAACTTTTCTTTGCCTTCTCTGCCCGTCTGTTGTGCTTTGGCTGAAGACATGGTGCAGGAGGTGGGACCTTTTTGTTATTCCAGTCACTCTGGGTATGGAGGTAACCCTAGATGAGATTAAAGCAGTACAGATGAAAGTCCAGTTCTTAGAAGTAATGACTGGTCTGGGGACTGGGCAGCTCTGAAGGCTTTCAAAGCACTTTTCATAAAATCATTCAAACCCTATAAATTCTAACAAGCACTCTAAAAAAGTAGATATCAAAGAAAGGTGAAACTTAAAAATCCAGATTTCATCCAAACTTTTAAAAAATTGATTTTTTTTTTGCACATGTAAAGCGTACCCTCTTCTGAGAAAATAAATGCACAAACTGATGCTCATTTAACCCATTCCAACTCTTTTTACTGGCCATGGCACAACTTATTTGAAATTTTAATCCACAAGATCTGAATTCAAGAACTTGATTTATCCCCATGGAACGAAATATCAAATTAAACTCTCAAAATAAATATTAAGAGGCAGGTATAAAACAAGTACAACATGGCATTTCTTCATAATTGAGCTGTAAAACACTCTTGTCTAGGAAACTTTAGATGGTAAAAATTTAGTGGGTCCAAATCAAAAGGCCAAATTGATGGAAGAAATATTTTTCTAGAGCTAATACATATATGTTTATATATGCAGCAAGTCTAATTCAGATAGTCTCTGTGCCACAAACAGCTGGAGGCAGTCAGCATTTTAGGGCTCATCCTCAGCTCTTTTACCAGGTGGTATTTCCATAGTTTAGTTTAGTTTCACATTTCCAGTGTGTTACTTCCAATAAAATGGTTAGAATAAAAGTTTTTACTGGGGATCAAATACATTTTCTGCATGTGCTTCTACTCGCCTTTCACTTCCAGTTTAAGATCCACTGACGTACACAGTCCTTTTAATTTTCAATATATTTTCAGAGGCCAGCTGTGCTATTTTAAATACAATTTACAGTACAATTTAAGTACAGTTTAATCCAACAGAGCAAAATCCTGTGGTAAAATAACTTCTTTATTCTCATTTTTCAAGCTATCATTAGCTTTCTTTTTCTAAAACATATTTGGCCTGACTAATAAAACACTTTATAAATGTTTGGTAGACGACAGGGACATTTCTTTAACACTCTGATAAATGTTTCCTGCTTTCAGATTAAACCAATTTCTAAAATATTACTGTATACTTTGGAAGTGCTAACTCAGAACTGTAGCTAGGAAAGGTCTCTGTACATCTCATTCCTACAATTAATTCAGCCTTGACCAATCCTCCACCTGTTTTATCTGCAGCCTGCACATCAGAATGCGAGTTTGCCAAACACCTTGGAGCTGGGAAGCACACCTTCCCGGAAGAAGCCAGGAAAGAAACTGCAGTCAAGCTCCTCCTGGGCAGCCTACCTAACCTGAGATATTTATCACCCTGAGCTGGAACTGGGTGCAATTGTCAGTGCAAACAGATCCTAACAGACAGCAGTAAATGTATGACATTTACTATGCACTGGCTTTCTGAAAATTCACAGGTTCTTTTGTGCAGGTCTGAATGTGACCATACCCACATGCTAACTCATGGTCATTAACGAGAAAGGAAGTTTGCCATTCACTGGAGAGCAGGAATTTGGCTGGAGCTGTGCTGAAATGAATGTGCCAGAATGTATCATAACCATTCTCTAGAAGTCTGGTGAAGATGTGGTTAAATACAACAATTTTTATAGCCCTCTGTACTGCACACTTAATTCCAAGTAGGTTTTGAACTCCTATTCAAATATGCCTTTGGAACGCAAATAGCCTGTCCCATGTCTCCGGATAACACTAAATAGTCTGCCTTACTTAAGTGCTCTAACTATATTCACCTGAAATTTAGATCACTCCTTATCACAGTGACATGAGTAGCTGGAGGATGAGGATTTCCAACTGTTAATCTAGGGACCTAACAATTTTCTCTCTGTTGCCCAAAACACAGCTCCTGAACCAAGCTGCAGAATGGAAGCTCCAGGCCAAAATGTTAAAGGAGCAAGAGACTGTCCTACAGGCACAGGTGACGTAGGAGAGGTTATTGCATGGTGTGCCTTTGTTTGCCTGTTTTTAACCCGTGAGGCACATCCCAGGTAAAGTATCCAAACTACTTTCTATGTATTTCTTCTAGCCTCATTCTACATCCCATAGACTAATGCAAAGGAAGCAGGTTATTTGCAAGCCAACTGTAAGGTAATGCCCATACTGCAAATCATACTCTGATATGTGGGTTGTTTAGTCTAAAGAAGAAAAGAGAAGGCCCGTTTGCAAATTTCTGGTATTTAAAAGAGGTTTATAAAGATGGAGAGAGATTTTTTGCCAAGGCATGTGATAGGACAAAGGGTAACAGTTTTAAAGTGAAAGAGGAGAGACTTCTTTAACATATGAGGACGAAATGCTTTGCTATGAGGATGGTGAGACACTGGAAGAGGTTGCCCTGGGAAGTTGTGGATGCTTCATCCCTGGTAGTGTTCAAGCCTGGCTGGATGGGGTTTGAAGCAATGTGGTCAGTGGAAAGTGTCCCTACCTAAGGCAGGAGGATTGGACTACATGATCTTTAAAGGTCCCTTCCAACCCTAATAATTCTACAGTGCTGATTTATGAGTGTTCACAGTGCTCAATCACAGAACCACGTGTGTGCCTTGATTATTAACCATAACTACCCTTCAGGCAGGTTTCTAATACAGCAAAACACTGAAGTACACACATATCAGGAAACAAGTTTACCAAACTGGACCTGCTGTGCCCATGTACTTTTCTGGACTGGGGTGCAAAGGCAGCATTTTCATTAACTTTAACAGGAATTCTGTCTACTAAGGGCTTATGGAGAGGGGGTCTCTAGGATTTCAGTGCTTTGAAACTTTCAATAAAATAAAATTACTTGCCAAAATTACATGAGGAGTCAATCTGGAGTGAAAGGCATTAAAACCAAGAAATAGGCAGAATATACTACACTTTGGGAGCAATGCAATTATCACCTTGAATAGTCAAGTGAGACCTTGAATCAATGAGTGGGAACACTAGATGACATCAAAAAGGGAGAGTATCAGTAGATTTTTCTAGATTCAAGAAACAATTATGTAGGTTCTTTGACCTGTCTATGAGAAAGATTCCCCCCAGGCAGAACCTTGAAGGGGGGGTGGTGTCAGTCTGTCAGCCCTGCTTGCAGCTGCCAATCTCACCCATCAGGAAGCACTCTCCTAGCCCTTGCTCACAGTTAATCATACAGGCAAGTTGCCCCAGCTTTTTCCTTGCAGATGCTCTAATTGCTACCTGTTGAGCCATCAAGAAATGGCAGTGTTAAACTGATAACCTGGAAACATGCTAAGAGGCATTTAGTTTTTCACGGGGTTTTTCAGAGGCTGCGATAAGCCAGTGGCACACCAAAGAACATCATATAAACTGCTGCTGACAATAGTTTGACAGGTTCTGCAATCAAACCTCAAAGACCTCCGACTGAGTCTGTCACGACTACAGACCTGTTCCAAATTTTCCCAGAGTGGTTTTAATCAAACTTTTATGTTCAACCAGAAGAAGAAAAAATTTATGCAGGCAGACCTCCATAGCCAGTTTAATGAAGCCAGAGGTATTGCTAAAAACAAGAACATTTGAAACAGAAAAGGCTTTTTTAGAAAACACCAGTCTAGCAAGTCTGTAAAGGCATTGAGAATATATGTGCCCCTTGCAGACTTATGCAGACAAAAATTAGGTGATTCACTTCCTGAAATGAAACATGTTGCTTAAGTGTGAGAGCTCTGTCACTTACATATCAGCATTCATTTGGAATTACTGGGAATAATAACATTATTATTTTTTAAATGTTTGTTATTTCCTGTATGGTAGCACCAAAGGACCTCCCTCATGGACCAGACACTATCATGCAAGCTGTTGTGCAAGAGCAGAACAGAAAGAGTATAAAGAGGTCCTTGATGCAAACAACACAAAGCAATAAATAGATATTATGTCCCATCCCTGGAAGTGTTCCAGGACAGGTTGGATGGGACTTTGAGCAACCTGGTCTAGTAGAAGGTGTCCCTGCCCATGCCAGGGATGGTCTTTGGGGTTCCTTCTAACACAAGTCTTTCTATGATTCTGCGATTAACAGAGGAACAGCTGCATGGAAATTTATGAGAAGCCGTTGGGTCAGTGAGATAGGGAGAAGCCATAATATAACCTTCACAGCTGAGATATCACTCTGTTTCAGAGGAGGTGATGAACACCCACTCCTTCCTTGAGCTAGAAGGAACTGGAGACATCATGTTCATGCCACTTTGTCTCTGGATGGCACAATGTGCCAGAGACAGCCCAATATGGCACTCCAAATGGTGACAGGGACCTGGCACCAGCTGAGGAGGTACACCCAAATTGTGGTGGTGCTTCCCAGGATGCTGCATGCCCTCCCCAGGCATGATGCTTAGGCAGACTATTTTAGCTTCATGCATTGAAACAAAATCAAAAGAGAAGCCAGCCAAGATCTTTAGTTTTTGGTAGCCCGCACAGTGCAACCACTAAGCCATGGCAACCAAGAAGAACATAACAAGGCCAAAGGGGTGTCCCCATCGTAGCATCCTCTCAGCATGGCAGTGCTGAGGAGCCCCCACTTCCCAAGGCCTTGTACTCACAGCAGTGCTGCCTCTGTCCTCCCTGCCCACACAGTCCTGCTGGATGCAGCAAGGGAGTCCTTGTCTCCCTGACCTTGGAGCACAAGTGCACGCTCCTAGTGAGTGACATGTCACAGCCTATTCTCAGCCACTATGGAAGCATTAATCTAATATTCAGTTTAAATTGCAGAAGCTATTCTTAGTGCTATGGTGCTGCTTAGGGCCCCAGCTGAGGTCAGAGCTTGCCCTGTTCCAACGTGAAATGTTTTTGACCTAATTCAACAATAGGCAAAAATTGGAAGGGAAAGCAGAGACAGAATTGAGGTGAGCTTTTTAAAAACAGATCTGGGCTAGGAGCCTCAGTTCTCTGACTGCCACCCCTGTTCTGTCACTTGGCTTTGGGATGCTCAGGCATTTCTCCATAGAGCTGTGACATCTCTTCCAAATGTCAGCGTTCCACTGATACACTTGGTATCAGTGTCCCACCTAGGCTGGGGAACTTGGGCTGCTAAAACAAATCCCCGAGTTTTTGTTTGTGCCTAGGTCTAGGTCACAGCTCTGGCTACAGCCTTTAATAAATACAGACACGCAAGCTTCATGTCAGCTAGCTCTGATATTGGCACCATGGGGTGCTCTGTGTGGGTTAACCTCCCGTGTCTTCACTCAGCTCTGTGGGGAAGAGCTGGAGCCTGTGCCCTCCTCTCAGCCTCCAAGACCCTTACAGCCAGGTTATACTTGGCTGGAACCCTGATCTGTGGCTGTGGCAAAGGGCACCACAACAACTAATTTGAACAAGCATGAGTCATTATATAACCACACCTGATTTCAAAATCAGAATGAAACACACCCCTCTCTTAGCAACATTTTCTAAATCTTCTTTTCCTCCATAACTTCACAGCAGTTTCAGGGGAGGGGGTGGGTTGGCTGGCACCACACTAAAGAAAAGCTCCTAGATAATCCTTTATCCAGCTCCCTGCTGGTGTGGAGAGAGAAGGCAACCAGCTTCCTCCCACACATTGGAATACTGGAGGCTGCTCTCGACCCTCCCAGTGCTCTGCACCCACCCTGCCTCAGCTACCACTTGTGACACCATCACTTTCCCTAAGAGCTGCCAGGCTGGACAGATGAAATGTCTGATGACCTAAACATTGCTGGGGATGTTCTGGCACCAGAAGGAATGGAACAAGCTGGAACTGGTCTTCTTTTGCAAAGGGAAAAAACCCAACAAACAAACAACAACAACAACAACAAAAACCAAACCATCCAGAAAAAGCCAAAACCAAGAAAATCTTACAGAAAAACTAACCTTGGATCTTGAGAACCTTTGCTCCCCCAAAACCATCTGATGATTTTAGATACAAAAAAAAAAAAAAAGAAATTGTAATAGTGACAAAATACAGCCACAGATAAACTTTCACATGGCTGCCTGATATAAATTGATAGCAAAATATGGAGCCCCAGTAGTCTGAAATACTGGCACATTGCAATAGAGCTTCCTTCCACTTTGCTTCACAGAGTGAAGTGAAACAGGCAGAAGAAGTTGGCTGGGGATGGCCTGCTCTGTCTTTGTTGGCCTTGCCTACAGCTGGAGTCCAAAACAGAGCCGACAAGGTGCCCTCTCAGCTTGCTTAAGCTGTGGTGCAGTGATGCATCTTGAAGGAATCCAGTGCAGAATCACAGCGGTGTGAAAGTGAAGGGTGGGCTTTGCTTACATGCCAGGTAACATAGAAAGTGAGCAGTGACACTCCTCTTCAACAGGAGAGTCCAGTGAAGCACATCAAACACTGCCTGTCCAGCTCCTGGCCACAGCCTGAGCCACCAGGTGGAATGCTGGAAGAGAGGGGACCATGGCTGCAGCGTGGTGTGGGGATGCCTCTCCTCCAGCTGACTTGGACATCAGAAGCATCATAGCCAGGGTAGAACCCAGGTCTCAGCCTACCTGGAGGAGTATTCCAAGTAATCCACAAGGCAGGTGAACATCTGGGCAGCCAGGCAGTATTGACCTCCTCTGTCAGGGCTGAAACCCCCAGGTTAAAGCTGGGGTTTGGTGACATCTGCATGGTGAAGCAAGGCTTAGAGCTCAGGCACAGCTCTGCTCATGCTAGCTCTCACCTTGAGTTAATCTCACTGAATGGTCCTGCACAGCATCAGTGGCTGGAGGTTGGACCAGCTCAGGTTGGTCCTTGCCCATGGAGATGGGCCAGGGATCAAACCAAGGGAAATGTTTTCAGAAGTCTTGATATCTACAGATTTACTTTTCTTCTGGACACCCTGTACAGGGATACCACAGCTGCAACATTCAGGAGAATAGGGCGTCCATAACTCCCAGGTCTTTTTAAAATCACTTGCCTGGATCTTTCTAGTCTTACTCAGTGTGTCTTTCTGCAATGGAGGAATCATAACAGTTTGCAACCATAAAAAGATGCTAAAGTTTCTGTTCCCTGATGTTTGTGCTCCATGGTCTCCAAGCAGAAGCTAATTTCCATGTCCAAACACAATACTTATTTTATTATTTTCTACCTAAGTAGAAGTTCACCATCCTGGATATTCTGAAATTACTGAGGGTTTGTTTTTGTTTTGTTTTGTTTTTCCTTTGTTAATACAGATCACTCTTTACTCAGAAAGGTTTGAAGAATTTCAGAAAACATTGGCCAAAAGCAATGAAGTGTTTGCCACATTCAAACAGGAGATGGAAAAAGTGAGTAGGAGCTCATGCCTGAACTCTGTGATTGATACTTTCCTTTTAGATTTTGATATTTCTCCCTCTAATAATTCTACCTGAGATGGGACCATCTCTGCACATTTTGAAGAATAATTTCATCAACATTCAAATGAGATTCAGGACACACTCAGCCACAACCAATAGCAGGTTAGATTTCAGCTCTGCAAGCTGAACAGCAGAAAGGAGAGTAGAAAGCTCTCCATTTCAGCTAAAACTGAAAATGCCGGAAATAAAAAATATTTTACCTAAAATCTAATGTGGTGGTTGGATACAGATCCCTAAGACATACCCGAGGGGGACTCTGGAGGCATATTTATCAGACCACGTTCCCAGGAGTGCCCAGAACCTTCTGGGTGACTGTCACTGGTACAGAGAGTTTGACATAGGCTGCACATCTTTCCACTAGAGTATGTAGGCAGAGCTGAAGCCCACCAACCCCTTTGCACCATGTGCAAACAGTCCAAGAGTCTGTTTCCTTGCAGCTGGGGTTCTTATTTCCTGCAATGAATGGGAGTTAAAAACCAAACACACCTACATATTATATCTGCTTTCATAATAAGCAATGTCCTGCTCTGCCACCAAGGCTCAAAATCCTCATGCCCTGATCCAGGCAGCATCTAATAATTCTTCACACAGAGTTCTGCCTGCAGAAAACCAACAGGAAAAATGGTTCTGTTTAGCTAGTGGTGTGTTCTGGAGGTAGTATAGAGGGGTGACTAGTCCAGAGGGAACTTCCCTGGCCTTGAGGGCTCAGAAGAGCCCATCTTTAACTTCCCAGCAGTCTGACTCTGTAGTCTGGTAAAGAGACAAACTGATTCCAATTCTTTGCCTTTTGTTTTTGTGGTAGTTTGTATGCTGGAAGTTGGCTATAATCAACTGTTCCTACTTTGGGGACTACAGACTAGAGGCTGAAAGTGACATAGCAGCTACATCAAATGAAATCCATCTCTTAACATAAATTATTACTTAGCACAGACACTACAGCTGGTAGCAGAGTTATGAGTATGGCCAAAGACTTGAATAAAGGGGTTGCCCTAATTTCACCTTCAGCATGGAATTTCTGTTGTGATTCATCTTTTCTTCCTGATTCTATAGATGACAAAAAAAATGAAGAAGTTGGAAAAGGATACTGCTACGTGGAAATCCAGGTTTGAGAACTGTAACAGAGCATTACTGGACATGATTGAAGAGGTGAGCAGTCTTTCCCATCTCAAGATGCATCCTTTTCCCCACATAAAGCTTTAACTAGGAGATGAGATAACCTGAAAATCCCAGAAGTCGGTGAAAAATTTCTTCCTGAATCTAAGGGTCTGTCTTTCAAGCTACCTTGATAATTGGATGTCTTTAGAGAAAAAGACAATCCCAATAGGGCTTTTAGATTGTGCCAGGATCCACTACATCCATGAGAAACTGAATTATGTAACTCTGAATTTTAAGTGCTCTAAAAATGGGTGACTCTTAATGCTCTCCCATAGAAGCAAATTGGCATTAGTTCACTTCATGCTACTTTCCGCATAAGAGCATCCACCCAGGGAATCAATGTGTTCTAGCTAATGAACTTTAAAATCACGCCTTTCATTAACTTCCTGTGTAGTCAAACTCTAAGAGTCAAAAGCAAGTACTGTGTCTCACCATATAAATGTGCTGTCCCAGGGGCATTGCAAAGGAAGTTCATAAGCACATTGGAACTCATTCAAAGAAGATAAGAGGCTGCCTGAAGTTTCACCCCAAACATATGCTGAACTTGGACCAGATCTTTCTGGTTAGCTTTGTAGCTCTGTGCTATTGCTATTTCTATTTTTATGGATTTCTGTATCTCTTGTTTCCTCACTGGGTGTAGAAAATGTTCCATTTCAGGATGCTCTCACAGAACCCAAATGCAAGATAAAAAATACAAAGCAGCTTGTTTTCCTCCAAATTCATACCCACACCAACCAAAAGTCCAGTTAGGCTTTTCGTTGCTTATCTGTATGGACATCCCCTATGCTTTTCCATCTCTCCAGATCATCAGCAGGTATTACTGCAAATATATTTGAGTGAAATTGATCTGAATATGTATCCAGAATGTTAATACACTGTAGGTATAGGGATGAACTTCCTTGTGAAGCTTTGGTCCATAGTTATTGAGGAGCAGTTGGTGAAAGCCAGTCACCTGGCAGCATCCTCTGAGGGCTGCTTAGATCTCAAATAATTTCCTAATTGCCAATTCCACTAATGAATTGCATGCACCCAAACTGAGCCTGTACCTTTGCCTGATGTCTTTGACTACAGAAAGCCATGAGGTCCAAGGAATATGAGTGCTTCATGCTGAAAATCCAGAGACTAGAGAACCTTTGCCGTGCTCTGCAGGAAGAGAGGAATGAATTGTACAAAAAAATAAAGCAAGCACAGTTCCCAGAAGAGGTAAATGGAAATGGCATCTTAGAAGAAGAAGAAGAAGACGAAGAAGATGGAACTGAAACGATCCCTTCCTCCTCTGAGCAGGCGAGCATTGAGCTGCATGAAAGTGACAAGAAGATGCTGAAGCAGCTGGCTGAAGCTTTCAGGGTGTCCCATAAGGCAGAGGAGTCCCTCCCAAGCAACAGCAGCAATCCAGAGACCTGTGACACTCAAACATGTAATGCTGTCCTGGTGCCAGAACCCCCTGCACCTCTCACTCCACATTCAGAGGGTGAGAATCACTGTGAGCAGCCCAGCACGAGCACACCAACACCCACTGAACACACCCCAGCACCCACTGAAAGTATGACAGTGCCCACTGAGAATGTGTCAAAGCCCACCAAAAGCACACCCTCACTTCCAGACAGGGTGCCAACACCCACAGAAAGTGTGCCAGTGCCTTCTGAGAGTGTGCTTGTACCCACTGGGAATATGCCAATGCCCACTGAAAGCATGCCAGCAGGCCCCAAAAACATGCCAACACCCACACAAAACACACCCATTTCCCGTGGGAATACCCCAGTCCCCATGCAGTGTCCACCAAAAGCTGCAGAATGTGTGGATGACCCAGCAGATAGGTCTGTCCAGGGTCAGCCTACGGAGCAAACAGGGGACACAGACATGGAAGCAGTGGATTGAAGACACTGTGTGTCCAGGCTTGTCTTCTGCAAACCAGAGCTCTGCTTTGTCCTCCTGATGGAGACTTTTTTTTTTTTTTTTTTTTTTTGTTAAGAAAATACACTCATGTATTTGTATGCAAATGTAATGCACTTCTTTTTGCTACCACTATCCTGTAATAATGGGTCTGAAAATTTTGCAGTCCTCCATATGCTTGAAGTATAATATTTTCTTAATGACATGAAAATACAATGAAATCACAGGATCTTTTTTTCCCAGGCATGAGTCATCTCATTCAGGAAAATAATTTTAGTGTTGCACATCAATGTTTCAAAAACCACTGCAATTCTCATGCATATATTTAAAGATCCATAATTAATTCTATCTATTTATTTTGACATTGCATAAAAGATGGCCTACTTGGACTCCCAGTGATTTTAATAAATGAGGTGAAAGGAACCTGTAATTACAAAGTAAAATAGTGAAACCATAAATGTGGTCAGCCATATCCAAGGAGCAGTGCAACAACCAGAGGTGAATTTTTTGGCAAGGAAATAACCACTCAGCACTGTAGCCTCAACACCCACAAGTTTTCAGCCTTACCTTCCATTGGTTTTTTCTGCTCAGCGTCCTAGAGTACATTTTGTTTTCAACAGAACTACAAGGAAAGGGAAAAGATCTTTTCTAAATTCACATAAAATAACTGAAAACAACAGCAATTTCCCAACTGATGGCAATTCCCAAGGTAGGGGTCACAATTCTCTTTGAACATCCAACAGAAAACTGCTACATTGTCACAGTCTTTGGAATCACAAGGCCCACAGTGGGATCATGACTGTTTCCAGCTCACAAATAAGACTAGAAGTTCAGAAGTTGGTTGCAAATCCCAGTTTCTAGGCAAGGAGCAGAAAGCAGAGTGGAAGGTACCAGGATACCAGGATGTATTCCAAAAGAATACAGAAGAATAATCCTGAGACCATGCTTCTGGATGGTGCTGTCTCTCCCAGTTACAGCCACAGGAACCACAGCTTCCTCCTGGCACTGCTGCATGTGCTAATGCTCCCAGGAGAGGGATGAGGACACTCGCCTGTCACCCCATTCTGGAAGCAGAGCACAAGTCAATAAGCTAGAAGCAAAGAGGAACCAGGAAAGCAGGAATCCCTGTCACAGACACCTCCAGGGGCTGGCTACATTCTCATCCTCTTTCTTGTCTAACCAGCTCTTCCCATCTGCCTGCCAACAGCTACTGCTCAATAATGCAGCCACCTTGTCAGAAACTGGATTACTCTGGTGCCAAGAACAGAGATGAAGAAGGAAGAAGGCAAGAGAGGGTACCTATCCAGACAGCTCTACAGTCTCAAGCAAGGAGAGTAAGCAGGCTTTTTGAAAGAAGGTTAAAACAATCCTGTGGACACATTCCTTGTTTCTCATCTCCTTCCTCTGAATTCCACCCAGGCCTTTCAGAATCTGAGTTGGATAGCTTAAGAATTTGAAAAGGGCAATTAAACAAGATGTTTAGAGGTTGGAGAGGGAAATCTTGCAATCAAAGAAACCCATGTTTATAGACAAATCCCAAGAAGACCCTGAAGACAGAGTGACTCATTCAAGCCAAAATTGAAATATGGGTGAACCAAGAGGAAAGATGTCATCTTTGACACACTGTGGGGAACAGTGGACACAGAGTCCTTCCAGCATGCCACCCTCCAAAAATGGAGTTTGAATTTCTGTTTGCTGCCAACGTGGTCCATACCCTGGTTAAATAAGTCTGTGAACTGTCTGGTCCAGCCTTTTCCAGAGCTAACCCTTGGAGTATACAGAGAATAAACTGCAGAAGTGTGTCTGGATATGGCCTGTAGCTATTGTGACTACAGCTTTCAAATGTGAATCCCTTATGTTAGATAACAAGACCTGCAGGATTTATCTCATGTCTTTAATCATATGAAAGTAGATAATTTGAGTCTTAATTATATTAAGCTTCTTTTATAAGCAGCAGAGAAGAAAAAGCATCTTTTGAGGACAAGTTATCCCATGATAAGACTGGCATCCAAGTCAGAAGGAATTCCATTCTCTCAGAAGATGATCTTTCTCTTCAGATTCTAGATCCAGCCTAAGACAACTAATTTAAATTTAATATGTCTATTGTTAGGTATCTAAATTAGGCAACATGAATCCCATTAAATATTCAGATTCAAAGCCCTAAGTGAATGGCCATCGCTGAAAACCAAGCCAGTTACGTGCCTGTGAAAACATTAATCCATAACAAATCTGAATCCTAAAATAAAAAGTTATACTCACCTGATACACTTTTTTTTTTGTTTCCATTGGCTTAAGTAGGTAGAAATATAGTTTCCATTACAAGTTTTGTTTGTTATTTGGGTGAATTTTATAATTAATGCAATTTATATACTTGTTAATGTTTTGGGGAATTTAATTCTTGATCCTGTTTGATTCTGTTGCCATTTTAGTAACCAGCTGCATGAAACCAAGTTCTTTTTCTTTAAATACACTCTTCTTTTTCTTCAAATAACCTTCAGTTGTTGATGTTTTCTTATACATTCAAACATTCAATGCAATAATAATGGCCTTGCAACTTTAGGTTGGTTCCATTTTGCATATCATTATGGTCACATCTTTAATTATGTAATTGATGTCTCATACCTTCCAACTTCAGCAAGCAGAGAGACAAGGATCCTGCAGATAAAAACTTCCTACATAGTTATGATTTATTCTTACAGCATCATTCCTCATGAATAAATACACAGCCTTCTGGGAAAATTACTCCCACTCTATTCCACCTTCCTCATTTTTGCCCTTGAAATTCTAACACTGCACTCACATACTTGCAGCTCCTATTACTGTGAGTTTCTCTCACCTACCTGTTGCTTCTCTTCTTTAATACCATGCACCAACTGCATTTTATCCCAGCAGTTTCCTCCTCATTTTCAGTATGCATGCACACATACAACACGGAAAGCACAGGAAAGTGACCTCCACAGCTTTTAGTTTCAGGATTTGGCTTCATGTGTTTACAAGAGTCAAGAATTGTAGGGAAAATTCTGGCTGATCCCAGGCTGCACAGAGCATTTAGAGTCGAACTATGGAGATAGTTTATGTGCAATCTCATGGTCTGTAGAGCTGTGGAAAGCTGGAGTACCCTCAGTAGAAGCAGAAAATCTGTAAAATTTAACCAAGTACCTCTTCATCATCCACTGCATCAGACTGGAAGATTAAATCACCATCACAGATTTCTGTGTGCTAACCTACATTCTCTCATTCTTCTTCAATGTTAATTCCTGGCCTCCCTTGCTCTTTTCTTCCACTGGTACCCAATATAAAACTAACTGTGCATAGTATCCTTGTGAAAAGCTTTTGGGATGGCAGTCTGCACAACAGCTCTGCTGCACTTCCCGCCAGGTGCCTCTGCACTCAAGGCACAGAAACCCACATCTCTGTGGGTTTCAACACTCATTTGGAGGCAGCAAGTGGCAGTAAGACCTGCCTCTCTGGTGTTCATTGTTATCATCACTGTTCTACTAATCTGGCAGTCTCATCAGTCCTGGTGTGTTCTGTGGTTGCCTCCTTCAGTCTTGCTTTTATTTCACACAGTTATTCTCTTATCATCAGGCACAGATTTGGGGGTGAGGAGAGGTGGTGATGGTAGCTATTTCTTCCTTACTAAGAAGCAATAGCTTTTTTAAAATCTGCATCTGCTGAGATTCATTTGGTTTCTGGAATTTCTGTTTTCTCAGTTTAGGTGACACCAGAAAGCTTCAGCCTGCACACTGCCAGCTACTTCAGGTTCTGAAAAACAAAGTTGCAAGCTGAACACACCTTCAGTGTCACAGCCAATCCCACACAGAAAAGAACTTAAAGTCCCAAAGGTCGAGTGCTGCTAGTCATCACGCTATCTCTTCCCATGTGTTTCCCACCGGTTTCCAGAGAAATAAAAATAAAATGCCATCTCTGGCAGAAACATGAGTTACAGCTTGTCCCCCCGTGCCCCCATTCAAGGCATCACTCCCACTCAGATGCTGTACCCGTTGCCCTCAGCAGTGTGCATGGTTGCATTTGAATTGGGCCACTCAAACAATTCAGGTTAAAAATACACCACCACAATCACCAAGAAGAGCCAATTTTAACTGAGATCATTGCAGTGATCCTGTTGGGTTTTTGTTCTAACAGTATCTAGGGAAACATGACCTCAGTTCTGGACACCATAAATGCTAATTGAACTCCACCCATCCTTTGCTCATAAAGGAATCCACACATTTGGATGTTAACTCTGGAGTATCATGCTGTTCTCAGAGTTAATGGTAGCCTTTCCATTTAATATTTTAACAGACAATCCCTGGACCGAATACAGAATTTGGAAAGTTGTATTTTAAATCTCAGTCTGACCCCCAACACAAAATACAGGGAAGATACAATATCCAACGCACATCGATAATGACCAGCTGCAGCCTTTGGAACTGTGTGTTACGTCTTCTGCACACAAAGCAAGATCTCACAGTTCCATACAGACACACTGTGATCTCATACAGGAGAACAGGTCAAGTACCAGCAGAAAGTGATCACTCAAACTTCAAGGATCACATCTCTGGTCCCAGTCACTGTGGTAGAGGCTAACTGGGAAAATAACTCAGCAATATGCATGTACTGAGTTTCTCTTTTTCTTTTTTCTTTTTTTTTTCTCTTTTTCTCTTTCTCTTTTTTCTTTTCTTATTATAAAATGTTATTAAATCAAAGTTTATAGACCACAGCATCCCAGAACACAAGACTCTGCTTCTGTTACACTGGAGGCTGAATGTAATGTCAAAAAAATTAGGCATTTTTTTCACAGAAAGAAGAAAACCAATGAAGTCCATGTCATTTTTACTAGAAGCAGTCTCTATTTGTGGGTTGGTAATGCAGTGTTAGCTCCTGAAATCCAGGGTCACATTTGAATTACATCAACTGGAGACAGTTTTGATTTTAAGTTTTTGCTTGTAGACCATCTACACTGCCAGACCATTGCACAAACCCACATGTTTAACTGGTGCTATTCTGCACAGCTAGAGAGTCTGCTCAGAAAAGTCTTGATGACAGAAATAGCAGCTTGACACAGGGTTGGAGAGAGATGGACCTGCCACCATGAGAGATGTCTTAGCAGCAGATCTCTGCACCTGCCTTGGTCAAGCCATTTATCTCACCTGTCATTTTCTGCATCATTAAATACATCCTTAACACTTTAGATGAAAATAACTGCAGTTTACAAGCATAGTTCACAACAGCATGGTACATTCAGCTGGCTTCTCAGAAAGGTGTCATGGTTTAACCCAGCTGGCAATTCAGTACCACGTAATCACCCCTTCATTACCCTTATCCCCACAGTGGGATGGAGAGGAAAATCAGAAAATGTAAAACCCACAGACTGAGATAAGAACAGTTTAACAGTTGAAATAGATTAAAATGCAATAATAATAATAATAATAATAATAATAATAATAATAATAATAATAATAGTGATTAAACAGGAGATAACAAAGAGAGGAATAAACCCCAAGAAAGGTGAGTGATGCACAATTCAGTTGCTCACCATCCACTGACTGACGCCCAGCCTGTCCCTGAGCAGCAATCAGCAACTCCTGGCCAGCTCCCCACAGTTCATACACTGCACATTTCACTCTTTGGTGTGAAACAACCCTTTGGACAGTTCATGTCAGCTGTCCTGGCCATGTTCCCTCCTGTCTTCTTGTGCCCCTGCTTGCTGACAGAGCATGGAAAACTGAGAATTCCTTGACTTAGAATAAGAACTACAGAGCAGAAACTAAAGCATCAGTGTATTATCAACATTATTTTCATGCTGAATCCAAAACACAACACTGTATCAGCTACTAGGAAAAAAATTAACCCTATTGCAGACAAAGTTAGGACAAAAGTAGATTGAACTCCTTCTGTAAAAGATCACAGTGACCTTGTGCATGCACAACAGCAGCTGACAACCCACATAGGACTTCCACATCTTTAGTTTATTAATGTTTGCTGTTATCTATTTCTATGTCTCTGTTACACACTTAAAAATAAAGATTCTTAATGAAACACAGCTTAAGCCACAGTTACTGGTGACTTGACATATACCACACTGACATCCTAATTATGTATTAATGAATTGATCATTGAATGATGCAGGTGGTTTTGTTACAGACCTGCAGAGCAGTCGTAAGACATTTTAGTGGTGTAAGCTTTGCAGCACCACAGCTGCAGGGACACTGCTGTTCTGCTTAGTGACCTTCTACTCCGGAGAGGACCTGGGTTTCTTGCTGCACCCTGGCGAATCCCAGAGGTACCAGTGGATGGCAGGGGGAGACATAGAATGCAGACACCAGGTGGTGGTGCACCTGGAACTTCTGCAAATATTGCATTATGATCTCTGCTCTTGGGACCCTGTGTCTCACATGAATGATCTTTCTGCCTCATATTGCTGCTTGTAAAATGTGGGTAGTGAATGTGGTTGTGAATTATTTTGAGTGCAAGTTACATTTACTGCCCAGTAAGACTAATTACTTTCATCTAATTTAAGATGCCATTAAAAATTATAATCATGTAATATCTCATATTGGTAAGGAACTTTAAAGATCACCTCCCCTTCCTAAGGGAAGCAGGACCAATTTTGAAGCTACATCAGGTTGCTCAGGCCCTGTCAGTTTTGAGTATTTCCAAGGATAGAGACTGCATGTCTCTGGATACTTGTTCCCATATTTGATTTTTCTTCACGGTGAATTTTTTTCCTTCTATCGAATCTTCCTTGGCGCGGCCCATGTCCTTGGCCTCTCTCCTTGCCATTATGCAACACTGTCTTCTCTACAGCCATCATTAGTTTAAGATTCCCTCTGAGCCTTGTCCAGGCTGGACAAAACCAGCCCTTGAGATGACATGGGACATTCTCATTTCATAACAAGAGAACCCACATACATGTTTAACTGCAGCAGTGCATTTCCTGCCTGTTGACATTGCTGCTATCCAAGTAAAGGAGCCACCACTCCCCATTCATCCACCAGTCTTCCCAGTACCTCACCCTGAACTCCATCCCAGTGGAAACCCTCACCTATTTTTCCAGCATGGCAGCTCACGTGATCATTTTCTAACCCAGCCTGGTGAAAATACCTCAGGCAGCTTTAGATTGTTATGAAATACTCAAGCAAACCAAATCATTTTGAATTGACTTTGCTCAGGGGATGACTTCGTAGGCAGCTGTGTCAGATGAGCAGAGAATAAACTGTTGGCCAACAAGGTGGGATCATCCAGGTCCATTGGGAGTGAAAAATCCTCATCCCTCTGTGGCTGCAGCTCCCACAGGATGTGTGGCACAGCAGCAGCTACTTGAGCACTAATTCCCATAGGCTCCGGTTCCTGTGCTTGATAGAGGTTTTTCTCCTGAGGTTTTTGTCAAAACTTTCTGAGTCCTCAGCAGAGCAGTAATTGTTAACAATAACATTTACACAGGTGTATGAACTTTCCACACACACTGTTCCTGTTTGCCAAGCAAAATGTTACAAGGATTAAGAAAAAAGAAAAATGCAGCAGCACAAGAACTTGGTTAAAGCACACCCATGCGTGCTATGTTCAGAGAAAGCTAAACAAGCAAAAGTCTTTTCTAATCCTTAAAGGTTAAGAAGCTTAAGTCAGTCTTGTAAAGACATTTTGTCTTGTCACACCAGCCTATTACTGAGAAGCCACTCTAGACTAGAGTAGAATGACGTAAAACAGAACAGTTCAGTTCTACAATGGGGAAGGGATCTACAATGACCACCTAGTCTAATGATCATCTGCTTGACCACTTCAGGGATGACCAAAAAATGAAGCACTTTGTTCATGGCATTGTCCAAAAGCCTCTTAGACCCTGACAGTCCTGTGCCATCAAGAACCCCTCTAGGAAGCCTGTTCCAGTGTTTGACCACCCTCTTGCTAAAAAAAAAAGGCTAATACCCAGTCTGAATCGCCTCTGTTGCATCTTTGAACCATTCCCATGTGTCCTCTCACTGGATTCCAGTGAGATCAGCACCTTCCTCTTCATGCCCCCTACTCAGGCAGCTAGAAAGAGCAACAAGGTCAAAATTCAGCATCTTTTTCTCCAAACTAGACAAGCCCCAAAGTCTTCCTCCACTCCTCACAGGACATGCGTTCCAGCCCTTCCACCAGCTCTATTGCCCTCTTCTGGATGCACTCAAGGACCTTCATATCCTCCTTAAATTGTGAGCCCCAGAACTGATCACAGTGCTCAAGATGAGGCTGGTGATGCCGTGTCTGATGCACCCCAGGACACAGTTTTCCCTCCTGGCTGTCAGAGCACACACTGCTGACCCACAGTGAGCTGCTGCCCACTAACACCCCCAGATCCCTCTCAGCACGGCTGTTCTCCAGACTCTCCTCTCCCAATTTATACTTGTACCTGATGTTACTCTGTCCGAGGTGCAGAATCCTTGTTGAATTTCATCCCATGAATCATTGCCCAGTACACCAATCTATCTACATCCCTCTGCAAGGCCTCTCCCCCCTTCAGAGTCATCAGCACGTCCCAGCTGAGTACTATCAGCAAACCTGCCAATGGGGCATTCAACTGCTGCATCCAGATCATTTTAAGTACATTAAACAGAAACATACCCTACAGGACTTCTCAGAAGTTCTCCAACCATCAAAGTCTGATGGTTTATAACCCTTTTGAAGTCTGTTGGATATGTATTTTTATTTTGAAAACTGCTGAAACAACTTAGCTAACAGTCGTGGCTGATGAACAACGTAACTGAGAGGACTTGTGAGGCATCAGCTTGGTCCCAAAAGACAGGGGAGGGTTAAGTCAATATGATGAAGCTCTCACATGGTCTGGGCTCTAGCACTACTTACTCCAGGACTCAAAGAAGCCAGTCTGAAATATCTTCCTTCCCCTGTGCCGCTGCAGTGTGCACCTGCAGCAGTCAGAGGGAGCAACAGTACTGCAGAGGAAAGTCAGACTTCTTTTGGGGTCCTCGCTACCACACTACAGGTTTCCAAAAGTGCAATACTGACATTTCTGGTACATTTTCAAATTGACACAGTCAAACCTGCGTAAGTTCCCACACGCACGTTTATTGTGCCTTGGCATCCATCAAAATATTCAGAAGAAAATGAGAGTTCACAGTCACACAGTATTTTTTCTGAAGATTATACACACCTACTTTAAAACCTGGCTTAGTCTCTCTGGCTTGCCTCACAAAATGACATTTTCACTACTCAGTAGCTGAGCACAGAGGGAAGAGAGAATTCAGCAGTAACCTGAACTGGAAAGTCCAGCTGCTTTACGTGTAGGTGTGTGTTTGTGCAGAGGTGGCAGCTGAGAGATCATGGGACCAGAAGGCAGCCTTGCTCTCAACCCAGGAGCACAGCAGAGCTGGGCCCTCCAGCGCTCCTCTCCTCCCAGCACATTTTCATCAGAGGCAAGACATGAAGCACGTCAAAATCTACACAAATAACAGAACTCCAGTAAGCCCAAGACAACACTGCAGAGGAGAGTGCCAGCATGCAGGCACCATCCTCAGCAAAAGCTGACTGCAGCAACAAACTCCCCTCCCACGGTGTCCTAGCATTGGGCTGTGACCATTGCTCTGGGGGGTAACTCCCACCAGCTCCAGTGACCTTAATGACAAGACAGAGATCAGAGGAAGCTCTTTGTATTTGACAATGGTTTCTCACCATCTTAGCTTTATATTGCAAATAAACTAAATGAGTCATGGAAAAGCTTGAGTGAAGCTCTCTTAGTCTTCACCAAAGTGCTAATTCCACCTCTCCCTCAGTCTGTTGAGTCAGAACATTTCTCCCTCCAGCCCTGCTCTGCTGTACACAAACCAGAGAGGAATGGCAGTGTTAATTCTCCCACCGCCTTTTCATGCCCTCAGCCAAACGTCCTCACCTTACCGTATGAGTCAGATTTCTGATTCTGTTCTTCCTGTGAAAGGGATTTAGCGGATAAACCCTTATTAATATTATAATTCTTATTAGGAATTCCTTGCTAATGAGAGATCTGCCAAACACATGACTAGACTAATTTGTACAGTGCTTGTTCTCAGCAATACCTGTACTCTGAAGTTCTGATGTCCATCAGTTATTCAAAGCATCAAATACAAATCCTCTGGCATAAAGAGGCACAACCCCATTTCCACAGATTTCAGGAAACAGGACAACTACATTGCCAAAATCCTGTCTTGACTTCCCAGATCTGCTGCAAACTCTGCTGCATTGCTCGCTTTTTCCAGTCACAAACAGGCAGCTGCTGAAACATACTTCTATTAGGATCATCCCACAGGGCAGAAAGATGGGTGGGCAATCCTGCTCCACCTGCTGCAGATCTGGGCCACCCCCTCTGCACGAGCACTAGGCAGTCACACACACCATGGTAGCAAGTGACAGTGTGCTCCCACCAACCTTCCAGGGCATGACTAACAAAGCAAGGACCCTCTCCAGATGTCTGCGTAGTGCAGGGAACTTGAGCAGGCTCATGGTGCTTTAGGTTCCCTGCATAACAGGCCTCACATCACTGACACGCAGCAACAGGGGTGGCTAGGTGCTGCTGCTTTTTGCCTTGCTTTTCCATGACAGCCTTTTAGATAAATTGTTCTCAGAAGAAGGTGACAAACATATCAGAGATGACGGAGGCAGAACGTAGGAGGAAAACAATTCAGTTCAGTTTTATCCCTGCTGGCCCTCTCCAAGGCTACCAACTCTCCACATCTTGTACCTGCAAGCACTAAGGTGCACAGAGCCAGGCCAGGGGGTCTGCAAGGAGCCAGGTCCATGATGCCCCTGGCTGTGAGCATTGCTTCAACTCCAGTATGGGTGGGACAGCAGAGGTAAAGAAGTGGAACAGGGACTCTTCCAGCCAGAGGCAGAGGAAGTTAAATTCAACAAGGCACAAGCATTGCCACTTTTTAAGTGAGGAACTGCTAACAAAATCAACAGGAAGAATTGCCGTAAAACTTCTGACTGGAAATGGCCCTTACTCTGCACTTTTTACTCCAACCAACCTGGCTGCTGCACTGCCTGAAGCAGTGGATTACACTTTGTGTGCTATTGTACTCCCAACCATTCAGTTTCCATGTTCCACTCGCTGTATGTTGAGGTCTGCAGCCTGATCCCATTTGGCCATCAACCTGGCAGCCAATGACTGCACCAAATGGAGAGGCTGTCCAATGACAAGGAAAGACTCCCACACAGTTCAATATATTCTTTGGCAGAAAACAGATTTAAAAGCAGGCTAAATTCAATTATTTGTATAACTGGAATACCTTGTTACAGGGCCTGTAACCATAGCAATCACTTAAACAAAGCTTTAAAGAAAATATTCCCTTGTTATTAAAATATTCAGTTTCCAAATCTTCCTAGTTTCTGATCTCTGAGATGCTGTCTGCCTCCAGGTATTATAAAACACATGGAAAAGGAAGAGCTCAGCTCAGAAACACCAAAGTATCCTCAGCTAGTACTTGTGTCTTGTGCCAATAGAATGATACTTCCTAAGTATACAAATACAAAAGGATCAGGTTGTCTTGTGGGCATTGGGAGGTTTGCAAACATTATACAAGCAATCAGCTAGCAGGGATGTTCCTCAGAACAAGTCTCAGGCAATTAAACTGAGCCTACATTAATCACATTGCAAACACAAAGTATTACTTCAGTTGGAGCCAGATTCATTTAAAAGATCAGGCACTAAAAAAAAAAAAAAGAAAATTGGGGGAAAATGCTGAAGTATTTGGCAATTGGAAATATACATTAAGTTCCCTTGATATTATGGCTGGATTATCTTCTATCTCCACGGACTCCATTCCACAGTTATGACTCTTGTATTAGTAAGAGTCATACAGACAGCACACAAAGGCAGCACTGATTTGTTATTCTGTAACTCTATCTGAATAACCAGGAAGAATTTATTTTGAAAAGACTCAGCCGGAGCCTTTTACTTTTTTCAGCTGCCTATTAAATGAGTATGTAGCCAGAAAAATGGGACACAGAAACCGTAAGATGGATGTGATCTGCACACGTGTTTTTCTCACAAGTACAGTGCATGTTTAACAAAAGGGAGTAGCTTCAGGGTTACATTATATAATGGAGCTGAATGCAAACTCTCGAATACACAGCACCTCAGGGAGGTACATTAGGAAAGGTACAAAAAGGAAAGTATTTTCTTCATGCGAGGAAGGAGAAAATTTCTTCTTGAAACATGACTTGAGAGTCCCTCCTGGATGCCACCACAGTTGGTTTGGCTCTGCAAACTAGCCCATGTGTTTTGGATTAGGTGGTCTGTGGATTAAGGAGCTGTACCAGCTGCTTTAGCTTCTCTCCCCATCCCATTGATGTTGGTTGGACATTACTGAACAAAAAGCAAACATGCAGGAAGCTCAGTGACTAACAGATGTATTTAAGGCCAAAAAAATATTCATGTAGCAAGTCAATGACAAAGTACTGCAGCAACAGCTGTTCTGGAAAGCAGGTTGGTTTTTTTTTAACATGCCCAGGTTCAGAATGAACAGAAATTGTTTCACAGAACACTGTCAGAATAGAAATCAAATACAAATGTATCTGTGTGAAACCTGAGCATGTATTTTTAGGTGCACACACCCACACACATATGCAGCCTGAATAGTTCATTCCCCTCCTCTGACATAATCAGGAATGCCTTCAAGAGGAAAATGAGCCCAGGCATGCTCCTAACCCAATCTGCCTGTGCCACCCCTATTTTAACTACATACTGTATCATGCAACGGCTTGAAAAGCTTTTTATTTCCCTGACGTTTTCCTTCCTCTACATTCTCACAATGCTACTCAGTTTCTTTTAGCAACACAGTAATGCAGCAGATCAAACCTGAAATTCTGCAGTTTAGCGTTGAGTACCGAAGACTGCAGTAATTATACTAGGGGAAAATTCTCTCCAAAATATTAGTTCTCCTTTCCTCTTCCCACATTGGCTTAAGGCTTAAACCATGACCTAAGATCCTTTCAGCAAAATATCAATATAGAATCACTGCAGTCACTTGCAATTAGCTGATGGCAGCTTATTTACATTCCCATCCCATGAGCAGATACTCGTATTTTAAGCAGCAGTTATCCAGAAGGCTTTTCATTAACACACACGTTGTCAGTTTCAAGGTTATTCAGACCAGCCACAATATCTGCTTCCAAAATTAAACCCGCACAGCTACAGAGGGGTCTTTAGAGTGTTTCCAAATCTCCAAATCCCACCTTACATCTCCTGAACTGTGGCATTCCTTCCCTCCCAGCAGTATTTGCTTTACCTTTTGTACGTCCAGATGGCCTTGATCACTTGCATCCTTTCAGAACTTCTCTATAGTAATATATAATGCCTGAAAAATCATGCTCTAAGCATATGGAGCAAGGTTTGCTAAAAAGGATGATTTCACGATTAGTTAGACTGCTGAAAAACCTTAGACAGGAAGCAAACATTTGCAGCTGGGTTTCAGAGAAGAGGTGTTCTGTCATAATGTGGGAAACCCTTTTGCCCTAGTTGCTACCCTGTTGTGTTCTCCCCTCCAGAAGCTCTTCTGGTATTTCACAGGCATCAGAGGGTGCTTTTCCATTAACAGACTCCACCAGGAGTGAAGGATTCAGTACTCTGTCCTCCATTCAGCCCCACAGGGAGCAGCTGGCACAGCAGACCAGCATTCCTGAAACTGCTCCTGCAGGACTGACTTCGCTGCAGAAGGAGCATTTCTGACATCAGCAAAGTGAACAGGACTTCAGTTTGGCAAGGCGACACATCACACACCCCCCACAAAATCACCCCTGTAGTACAACAGTCTTCAAAGCAACAGCAACAAAGCTTCATTTTAACTGACACCAAAACCTGGTTTTACTGTGCCCTTTAAACTTAAGGCAACTGGAATAATTCTATAAAGAGCAGGTGTAAGAAGTTACTCCAGAGAACGGGAAAGAAGAACCCACACCATTAGCTGTCTGGTATTTATTATTTTAATACAGAGAACTCACAACAAAATATTCTCTAACAACACACATAAATGATATCATAACCAATTGTTTTAATTTCATCAACATTCATTTGCTATGTACATATTCTTCCATCTGCAAAAGTGCAATCCAAGAATGTCTCAACAAGAAACCTTTATGGACAAGTATATTTTTGCGGGGTTTTCTCACCAGTGGCCTTGCAACATGTTTGTCCTTGGTTACTTGGTACAGGAAAACGAGGAATACATGGGAGGGGGGGAAAAAAAAGGAAAAAAGAAAAATATTGGGCTAGATGCCTCCCTTGTAGGAATATTCCTTATTTTTCCAATTAAACTCATTACGAATACACTGCTCATTACTGGAAATGTTAATACAAATAGACTATAGGATAGTCTATGGTCTAGCTATAAAACTCTGTAGTTTTAATGACTCTGCAGCATTAGACAGAACGACAATTTCAAGCTGTTCACGTTGGTAGATGTCAAATTACACATCAGCATATAAAAGATGTCCATTTTGTTAGTTATGGTTATTTTGTAGACATCTTACTGATGGATTGAATCAGTTTTACACATCCAAAATATGAAGTCTACCTAAACGCAAGCCTCTCCTATGGAAAGGAGAGTTAACTACTGGAAAGAAAAGCATTTGCACATGCAACTCCTATTACTATCACAAGGAGTATCGTGCACTTAAGAAGAGTAGAATGAACCTCCAAATCCAGAGGACTGCATTCTCATTTACAAAACATATTTCAGGCAAATTTAATCTGACTATGGGCCGGCTTAAAAAGAACACACAGCATGAGAAAAATGAAAGGTAATGAAGACTAAACGAGCCAAATAAGCAAAGCAAGCAGCTCCCCAGATAGGGAGGTAATTTCCCTTATGATGCATTTGTAAGCTCATAACTACTTCCAGTGCTTGTCAAGACAGAAAGCAGAGCAACTGTGGTCTAGTTCAACCTCCAAAGCAGCGATTAGGTCCCAAAGAAGTTGCATTTGCCCTTCTACTTCTGCAAAGCCCAGGAAACTGCCACGGCCAACGGTGAGGGCTCACTGCTTGACTGGAATCTGCATGTTACAGAAAATCGTGCATTCTGCAGTAACCCAAGAGCAGCTTTCAGTACCAACAAGAAGCAGGGAAAGCCTCTAAAATTAGGGATAATTAACTTTGGAGTGAGAAAGTTCTGAAGAATCTTTCTGTAGCTCAGCTGGTTGCCACTGACGATCATTTTTACAGTGCTATGTGTGCTGCTAGCCTCCAGTTGAGAAATGCATTTTACAAGAAAACAGGCATTTCCTCAAGCAGTAGATAAGATTCAAGAACAGAATTAAAAGGAAAAGGTGGCTAAACTAAACCGCTTTCTTAGGATAGATTTGTATGTAATTCCTTGTCAGTATTGACTTTAAATGTACTTCTCCCTTCCCATTTTCTCAGTCTGCTCTATTCCTGTTATTGACTTGCATGTATTATTCAACCTCTCATACACTTGTTTTTAAAGCTGACCATATTCACTTTATTGCATGTCTACTCATTTTTGATTGTCACACATACAGGTCTAGAGAGGCATCCAAGAAACTCAAAAGGCAGAATTATAAATTAAGCTACTCTAAGGGGAGCAAGCAAACAAGTGTCTAGGACAACTCCAGATCCCACTTCTCTCCTGCCATGTGCATTGTACAGTGACACCTCCTCTCACCACTGCACAAAAAAGTGGGCCCACAATGCCATGTATCCTATGTGGGAATTGACACCCCAGACCCACGATGTGTGACTGGCACTCAAGACCCAACCTATAGTAGGAGATGTATGCTTTTATTCTCTCTTACATTGTTTAATTACAGCAGTTTTGTCTTTGCTGCGTGATTTTAGGCCGCTGTAACAGCCGCTGTTTTCTGTCTGCTTTGGCTCTCATGGTACTGCCAGGCAACACAACCCCAACCTTGTTAGCCACCGTAACTCCAGCAGGTTGCTCAACACACCACGAAAGCTGAAGGGCTCATCCTTCTGGGGGAGTTAATCCAAATTATAATTTGATTGCTCTTCAGAAGGGAAATCTACACTGCACAGCTAATTAGGTTTTATCTGCTAGAAGCCTTCTTCCTGCCAGGTATGCCCAGGCCAGGTCCTGCTCCTACGGAAAACGGGCGCAGTGCTGGTCCCACTGCAGCTGGGCTTGGTGTAACTCTGTGGTAGCCATGAAAGGACAGTGTCAGAAGTCTCTCAAAGTCTTTCCCATAATTCTCCCAGAAGAAGAAACAGGTTTTCCCAAAACTGTGGCAAACAGGGCAACTGCACAAAATGCCAAGAACGTGCTGCAGACCCAAAACCAAGCCCAGGAATTTGCACAGAAGGAGAGGAGCCACCAGCGGTAAAGGCTACCACAGCCTGCTAACACGGCTTTTCAGCTGGGTGGCAACCAAGGACACTGCCACTCAAACTGTGCCAACATAAGTGCTCTCTTTGTGCGGCCTGGGTATTACTGTAATGCTAAAAGGAGCTAATTCTGCAGTGGAGACAGCCAGGAAATGAGACTCTGAACTTGGCATTTTTACACACAAAGAAACATGGATATTCAACTCATGTTTTATGTGCACCATAATTTCTTAATTCAGCAGAAAGTGTAATTCTCAGACCAACAGAGGAAAAAACACTATTTTGGCTTCTGACTTTTTTGTTTTCTTCCCTAGGGTGGCAGACTACCAGGGCCATTTTCAAGACTGTGATTTCAACAGATACACTCTAAAAAGATTCTAATTTGGAAAAAAAAATACTTCAGAAGAAACAAAAAATAATCCCACCATGTAAACAGAAAAAACCCCCCCACACTTCTCCAGTGGACAAACACTTCATAAAAACACTATTGAGAAAAGAAAACAAAACAAATGTCCCTTAAATCTCAACTGATTTGAGAAACCAAGCAAAAAATTAATGACCTATTTTAAAAAATTTATTTAAGGAAGGGAGAAATGGGAGTTAAGAAACAACAACTGCAGAGTCTACAGGGCCAAGCTCCTTGATACAAATTCACTGCTTAATGCAGTCTATTATGTACAGCACAGAGGCATGTAGAAAGTAAATATGCTAAGTTTGCAAGTCATAAAACATCTCGGGTTTAGATCCTAGACTGAACACAATTTTGAAAGACAAAGGTGCAGCAATCAATTGTTTTTTGAAAGTGATGGCATGTTTTGTACTCAGTACCTCTCAGCTCATACAGGTCTGAGGGCCCAGATCCCACTTCATGGTTCTCCTTCCACACCAGGCACACAAGCCTGCAGCAGGCAACAAAGCCTCAGTCCCAGCAGGCACATACAATCACATCCCCATTCAGCTCAGCCAGTTCCTTCCCTAAAACGTCTGTGAAGAAACACCTTTAAATAAAGCATTTTAAGATCTCCAGCTTGTTTTGGTATGAGCAGATGACCCAGCTGGGAACATGACAGCCCTGTTGGAAGCAGCACTACTGCCTGCACTATAACTCAGTAAGGGCAATGCACATCAAACACACATGGCAGGAAGACACAATGCCAAAAGAATTCATTCAAGATTGCATTTTCTGGCGCACATTTACATTCACTTGTCATGATACCTTAGTTTACCCTGGTCGTGGGAAATCTGAAAGAAAGCCTGCTGAGGGGATGGGCAACACAGGGCCAACTCCTGCACCCCTGGGAACCAATGCAAAAGGCTGAATGAGTTCAACAGTAACAAAACCATTTCTTTCCAAGGATTTCCCATTTCCACCTAGCTGGAGGAATAACCCTATGCAATTACCCATTTTCCAACTGGACATATTTCTCTGTCCTTTATGTCTCCCAACACTCTTCCTGTAAACTGTATTACAACTATACAAAAAATAAACCCAAATCATTTTTAGCTGAACTTTACCCCACACATGGGATATATTGAAAGGCCATTAAATTGGCTTGCCTCCAACCTTCACAGAGATCTTGTCAGGAGGATTCTGGTTTTAACAACATGTATATATACATATTAATATGTACACTGACAAAGAAGCTGCTCTTTCAGTTAGAAAAGAAATTAGATTTCATCACAGAATGAATCCTATAAAAAGATATGTAATAAAGTTGAAATACCCATAAAATAGCTATTACTAAAGCAAAGCTTTCGTCAATAAGCCTCCAAAACTTTAAATGAAGAAAATGGCTTCACGAAGTGGTAGTCTAGATTTCCACAGTGAGGACACTGCTGGACATTGCTGTATTCAGAGAAATACTGCATGCCAATCCGCACATCTATTACTGGCTTCCCACAGTGCTTACAGTTCAGTCGAGCCTGTAAAAAACAAAGAAACAAACAAAAAACCTTTTTGAAATGACCACACTCACCTCTGGAAAAGAGGCAGTCCCCTGCCCTCCCCAGCAGGAGAAGGTGTCAGTCAGGAAACTGGCAGTAATGGGATGTGCTGGTAAGGACATTCCTCACCTGGACTGGGAACTCACAGGCACACACCATGCCTTTCAGAATAAAGACCACCACCAGATTCTGGGGATTGGGTCACCTCCCATTCTGATGGAAGGTAGAGACTATCAAAGTTTATTTTGTGCTGCTTAATCTCTGAATCAATTCCTCAATCCCCAGCAGAAAAAGTGGTGTCTCAGTAAATCATGAATGAAGTATCAAAGCGAAGAGAGCAATTTCATATTTGTGCCATGCAATTCAACTGTTTGGGCTGATGTTTGAACATCATCTGTCTATGAAATATATCAGCATTTTAATCTTTTGCCTTAACAAATGTATAACTTGATCTGTTTTATCAGCACAACACGATATCATGTCACTTCAAGTGTCTATTTAAACATTTATAGTACATATCAGTTTATACAAGCTAAACATCACTTCAACACACAAACTATTCTACAAAATCCAACTGAGAAAGAAGCAACATCAACTGGGTGGATACGAGAAATAATTCAAGGTCATAGGTGAGGAAGGACAGAGCTATTAATATGCAGCTGTTACAAAAAAATGAGACTTCAGAAGAAATCTAGCTGAGAAACACAGACCATCTGACACAAAGAAAGCAACAGGCAGTATGAAAGCTCAGCAAGCCCTTTGGAATACTCAAGAGAAGCAGAAAAGATTTTAGACTGTAAAGAAGTTAAAGAGGGCAAACGAGCACCGAGGGCCTGAGCTGCACTGTAGTTTAACCTCACAGCCCAGTACACTAATGAAAGCTTCAGCTCTCCACTGGAAAGAACAGAAAGTATTGTCTAGCCATCTTGATTTACGGGATTTTCCTGGATAAGGAAAGTAGGAAATTATTAAAGTACTATCCCTGTTGAGATCAGATTCAAAAAGACACAAATCAACAGCTTCACTGCTATCTGCTCTGCTTGAAAAGCAAAAATTTTAAGAAATTCAATCTACTAGGTTATGAATTTTTATGGAATTCTTAACCAAAGTATTTTCTCCTTTACTACAGTCCAGGACATCAGCTAAGAATTAGTAATCTGACAATGGTTGCAGTTCATTATTCTACATGCTAATTTGTGATGTAGAATTAAATATTTTGAAGTAAGGCATGAAATTATTCAAAACAAATCCAGAAAGGCAATTTGGAATTATATTGTATACCATATTTAAATGTCATTCTTCTGTATGCACAGAATCATCTGTAACAATCATGGTGAAACAATAATGCTTATTATCTAGCAATCACAACCACTGCAGCTAATGCTTTTATAGTCAGTTCTTATACCATGTACTGTCACACTGTCCATTAATCATCTAATTAAGCCTCTCGTATGATGAGCTCTTAAATCTTTTCTTGTACATTCAACAGAAGCAAATCAGATTTAAAGCTGCTGACTTTTACAAAGGTAGCAAGTCAATATCAGTGCTTTCTTTACCTTTAAGAGTTCCTTTTTTTTAAGAAAAGTTATAGCATCAAGAGACACTAATTTTGGAGGTAATATATCAGTCTGTAGTTATAATTGCTACCAATGTCGCCTTAACCAGCAGCAGCAATACCACTTGTCTTCAGAGCAACACATTTTGATAAATACGTTAAATTTAAATTAAACTGGTATTTTGCATATTGACAAAATGGCATTTCAGATGGTTTTAAAGAATGCACATTACCATGAAGTTATCTCAGTTTGAATGGGTGCATCTCTGCAAGGCTCCTGTCCTGACCTACAATGACCTATGTGTCCAAGCATCTGGACCGGAGCACTGAGTCATTCCCAGACAGATTTTTTTTCACAGCTGTCTACTCCTACCTGCACAATAGAAGTGCTCTGTCCATCACATGCACAATTAATTCTCTGGAAAGCAAACAATCCTGATGTCTACTCTGGAATAGCCCCAGGCCTCAGATGTTTCTCTCTCAAGGCATATACTAGGTGAGCATTTAATGAACACAAAGTTGCTTCAGGCTGTGGTGGGTGAGCATCATCACCGGGGTCAGCCACAACAAAGATTAAGGAGAGCTGAGTAATCTCCAAGCAAAAGATACTTTGGACCTTTTCTGTTCCCTTGGTACCTTTTTGTTACAATTATGATAAAACACAATTCATGAACTAAAAAACCCTGGAAACATGAAACATCAGCTCAAAATGTGGAACTATACCTGACACTAGTGGTGCTAGTGATGAAGCATCAGATTTAATTACCAGTGAATTTAAAGGGGGCTTTATTTAAAAACATAAATGTATTAACCACTGACCCTTGCAATGACTTTAGTCTAGCTAAAGGCCATTGTACCTTTTAAGACAAAGGGACAGAGACCCATCAGCCCTCTTGTATTGCACTTATAGGTACAGGCTGGAAAAGAAGGAGGAAAGGGAGAAGAAATACACAGCCTTGCCTTTATCTAATCAGTTGGAATTTCTCCTTGTGAGTCTTACTTACATATGGTACTAACCTGACAACAGGGAGATGCTGCCAGAATATCGTAGGTATACATAGTTCCCAGCTGATGCCAGCTTCCATCCCATCGGGACTTGCACTTAATGCAGATAATTTTGTGAACCCCTTCTAAGCAGTCTACACAAACAGCATAGAGGTGCATAAGCCTTCCTGTGGACAGAGAAGACACATCTTAAGGAGACAAAAAGAGAAGATTAAAACAGACATTTTCTGCAATGTGGTATCTAACCTCTAGTAATACAAATTGCATCTTATTTTTTTGCTCTTCATAAAGAGTGAATGATAAAGTAAAAAGTACTTCCCTATAGGAAATACAGAGGGCTTGACTGAAGCTATGCAGAGCTCAGGAACTAGTCAGCACCCTGCCCACTCTCCCTTACATCATTTGCTGGTAGGTCTTAGCAAAATACTTTATAAAAGGAGTCGCTAAAACTCCAGGAAGAGATGCCAGGTTAAGCTGTAAGATCATCTGCTGTGTTTCCAAAACCAGGAGATTGCCCTAGCCTCATCCCCACCTGACATAACAAGTGGACAAGTGCTGAAGCTTATTAGCAAACTTGGTACAGATGTGTTTAACAGCTTGCCGGTATCTTCCAACAAAGAGGAAACCAATGCCCTAATATTCCCCACAGAAAAAAAGCAACAGTCAGAAGAGCAATTGTTTTTCATGTAGTTTCTTCTGACTGTTCATTAACAACAAGTATATTTACATTATATATAGCACATACAAAGACTTTTACATGCCATTCAGAACTATGAATATATGAAGCTCTATCATGACCTTAGACTCTGCATGCACAATGACTTTCAAATCCTGAGTTACATTTAATTCCATAAAAACAAGCGGCTCCGACTTGGAAATCAAGTATTTTCACTAAGCACATGTGATTAAACTAACCAATGCAAAATCTGAGACTGACTTTCATAAGAAAACAAAATTCCTACAAAAATAATAAAGATGTGGAACCTAGATTATGCCTTACTTGTAGTAGCTAAATCAGTTTGCAATTTAATAGTTGGCTATTAGAAGTGGCCTGACACCGAGTACTAATCCTTTAGCACATCAGATTTTGCACTGCTATGTAAGATAGAGCTAAGCAGTAGTGAACTTACAGATCAGCAACAAAATAGGACGTGTTCACCTTGGATTGCAATTTGTGCTCTTTAGCGTCAAAGCACTGAACACATCACAAACTGTAATTCAACAGACACACATCTTCTAACTGTTCTACAAAAATGGGAACAAAATAGTAATAATTTATGACTAGTCTATACCAGACACTTTCAAAATTAACAGTGTGTTTTTACTTGTTTTGTTTTTTAAGCCACCTATTTTAGAAAAACAGGAATAAATAGACTCTTCTTAAAATATACATAAAAAACACACTTGCTAATGTGAGCTGGTAAAAATTGAGTTATTCTACACTGGCATGTTCAGCTCTAGAAAACATGATGGGATGAAACTAAAGTCTATATAATATACAGATAATATATATAATTAATTCTGTTCCTAATAATATAATAAACTCTGTTCCTAAAGTGAACACTTGAGATTGGTGATGTTCAAACAACTCCACGCACAGCAGCTGTGTTGAGCAGGAAGATAAGTAACTTTCCCCATCTCAAGTTCTGCACTTTCTGCACATTAAAATACTACATTCCCCCACCACTTAATTTTCAGCATACTTTTTCTATAGGAAATGAGGCACCTGATATCTTAAACATGCCTGAAGTAAAATGAGTGATTTTCTCTATTGAAAAGAAAATAACAACCTGGTATAGCACCTTACAGCTCAATTTCATTTCAAAGAGTACTTCTGGTAATAAACCATTTTACCCAGGGCAAGGAAGCAAAAATTTTAACAATTATTCACAGCAACTTGTCTGAAAAAGTTTTTCAGATATATCACCCAACAGTTAAGAAATAATTAAGGTTAAAAAAAAAATTTCACAGTTTCATTCTTAGCAGCAACGTTAATGAATGATGAGTTTCACTATTACTAAACCAGCTTCTTGTACTGATAAAATCACAAGCACATTGTGTGACTCCCCATCAAAGCAAATAAGCATAGTTATCTCACATACATATATTCGGTTTATCCTGGAACTTTTCTGGCTTGTATATTTGCCTATCACTTTTTCTCCTTAAAGTACATTAGGCAAGACAGAAACAGTAATGTTAGCATGTATACAGTTTAGTGACTTAGTGCTTAGTGATTTAAGGAAAGAAAAAAAATAAAATACAAAGTCTACTGAGCAAAGGTATGTTATACAACACATATTATGACCATGCATGGTATACAATGTATTTATTGAAAGGTGAGAAAGTTTGATGTTAAAATACCTCAGGTTAATCCCTTACCAACACACTTTTCAACATATAATTCTATGCTTTTGACCACCAGGCTAGGAATACCTTCTCTGACTTATTTTAGCCATGCTGGCTGACAGCAGGCTGCAGGACAGGCACATCTAGCCATGTACCAGCCTGATCACTTAAGTTTGGGCCACAGCTTTCAGGCAGAGCTAAAGCTCATGCTGGCCCCCATTCATTTCCCTAGGAGGAAAAAAGAAACATGTGCTATGGTCTCTACTCATCTGAGAGCTAGGACATAATCAAGACATAGTTCAACCACGTACAAGTTTGGAATTAAGTCCAAAGTAAGTCTAAAAACCTCCACTGCTACACTGCTGCTTTAACACACCATATTAAAAGCTTACTCTTACTACATCCAACCTCTCCAGGCCTGTGTTAACACAGCCTTTTTCATACTTAAGAAATAATACCTTGCTATTAAACAAAACTGATACTCTCTGGTCTGCAAGCAGGTGAAAGGTACCTCACCCTCACCAGTGGTACAAATACAACTTTCACCCAGACTGCAGCACAGCATGCTTAAATTGAAAAGGCTGTTTAAAAGGCTGAAGTGCATCTTGGAGTAAAATTCCCCAGAGATAAATGAGCATGTGGGTGCCCCAGAACAGATTGGCTGGAAAACCTTCCCATGGTCTACCTAGAAATCACACCAGAACTTGTTTAGTTGCAAGCCCAAACACAAGGCATGGATCATTCTATACAGCATCTTTTTGTAATTCCTTCTAACTGTTTCAATCTGATCCATGTGAGTATTTTGGACATTACGTCAAGCTTTACAGAACTGCTTAAAAATGCAGAATTGGGATGAAAATCTGTAATGGCAGGGAGAGGGCATAGAAAGCAGTTCCATCGTTTAATGAAACCTAGCATGACTGACAGGCAACCTGTACCTTGAAGGTGACAGGGAACATCATACTCAATCTCATCATGTCTTGATGGGCTAAGGAACAGTGTCCCGTCCACCAGCGGAAACTGTTCAAACACTGGCAGCGCCCTGTGGCACAGGGCACAGTTTACAACGTTCCTGTGGCTGGCACTGAGGGCAGCAAGGATGAACTTCCGAAGGTCCTCCCCTTGCCCCACCTGGGCGTCGTCTTCCATCCGCACGTGGAAGGTATTCAATTTATGCCTGGGGATGTGAGTGAGCAGCTCAGACAGATCGAGCCTTCTCAGAAACTGCACGGGGGTATCGAAGTGTCCTGATCTATGTGCTTGCAAGCCAGCTGCCCCGTAATCAAAATGTGCATTCCTGAACATGCCCCCACCAGCCATGTTCTTCTTGTGGGGCTCCAGGTGAATGGCATTCTTCAAAAACTCTCCCAAGTATCGCGAGGAACGAGGGCCGCTGAAGTGCGTGGGGGCGAGGATGGAGTATCCGGTGGGCGGGGACTGGCCAGGAGAGACACAAGGGGAACGGACGGCGTAGCTGCCACCCATGACTCCCTTCTCCTGGGAGTTCTGCCTGTCCATGGAGTGCCTCCGCTGGAGGTCATTACTCAAGCCTTTCTGTGGTTTGTTGGCCGGCCTGCCTTTTTTGGCCTCCTCTGCTGACTCTGTCATGGACCTTCCCGTACTCTTCTCCAACACAGATTTCTTCTTCTTGTCATCCTGCATTCGCTTCACCTGGTACCAGTCCGTGTCCTTCTTTAGATGACCCTGCCCACAGCGACAGGAGCAAAACCGAAAAGCCAGGTCGTATCCCTTCTTGGTCCACATGTTTTGGCGACACTGCTTTTCGTTCCAGCTCCTGGCTCTGCCAATGCAATTGAACTGGACGAGGATGCTGCTCTCCCACTCGTAGAAGCATTGAAGGTGCATCCAAGTGCTGTAGGGACAATGCTCGTTGTTGCATATAACCTTCTGGTAGTCATCCTTCTCCAGGTCCACCGGCCTTCCAAAGCTACAGATCAGCGGAGTAGCACAAGGGGCTTCTGTGAAAGGCAAAACAGATACATTAATAACTGAATGGCCCATTTATTGCAGTACTTTCTTTAAACACTGTGACAAACACACACAATTCTTACTAACAACCTGTATTACTAAAGGGCCACAAGCATTAGCTCTGGGTCAGTGCAAAAAGCAGTATTTGCCAAAAAGAGATAATAAGCATGTGAAAGGAGGTAAGGAAATGCATGAATAAGAAACAAAATTACACTACACTCTGTTTAATATTCAAACCCAAAGCACCTCAGAAGCATTAGCCCTCCTCAAGCATTTGTGAATGCCATTGCAAGGCCTTAAGAAGCAAGGAGAAAGCACGGTGAATGTTTCTGGAGGGCTGCTTTGAAGCCTGAGAGGCAACATGGAGAGAACACACAGAGATGTCTGTTTGAAAAACAAGTAAGTAATACAAGTAAGTAAGCAGGTAAGGCCAGCTTCACAAACATGGGGAGAGGCAGGAATTGATCTTTTTTCTGGGGACTAAGCAAGAAACAACAGCTAGGGAGAGAAGGAGGAAGCAGAGAACTTTGAAAAGTAAGACAAAGAGCTTACATTCCTAGTACAAAAAGGAGTGCCTTCATTACATTGCTTAGGCAAATATAGACTATATCACCACCACTCACCTTCTGGATAGCTAAATTTCACAAACTAAACAGTTCTGCAGCACAGACAGGTGAAAAAATCCAAATGCAACACAGTATTTTATCAGCAAAGTAGCAGCTTTGCCATATCCTTGAGCAAAGACAGTTTACTTCAATTACCTCACAGCAACAATATCAGCTTCTACACAAAAAAATGCTCTACAATAAAATGTTCTGCATTTATGAACCAATGACGTTTCCCAGCTCCTCATCAAAGTACCACAGACTACATATGACTCCCATTGCTGGATGCTCTGTTGCAGCTGGGAGGCTGAAAGGGATTGGAAATTTTCTACTGGAGTTTTTGTAAGAACTTTTTAGATGCTGTAGTGGGTTGACCCCCACCAAAGATGCTTACTCAAGTATTACAAATATTTCTTCTCTGTATTTCTGTCTTCCTAATTCTTCCACTTCATCAGGAAGTACTGCTCCAACAGGGCGGTCAGGCTGCCTTTTAACCTCTGTATGGCTGCTTTCAAATACTAGCAGGCTTCTTCAGGGTCTTCCATGGTCAAGTGCTGCCTCACTATCTAAAACACAGCAATCAGCCTCCTGAAGTTCCCTTGAAGTCTCAGCCAGAGCCCCAGAACTTACGGCAGAGATGCACAGAGCCTTGAGGAGAGAGACTGCTATGACTGAAGTTTTGCTCCCTTAGGACTTAAAATTTTTATCTGATGAGCAGGCAAAAAACCACTTTGTTGCATTGTTTTTAATCCCATTCTTATCACTGCTTGCACAAATAACACAACATAATTTGCAGTAGATTGAGAGGTTTTATGCTGCTAGATGTACTTTGACTCCAACTCTCAGTAAGAGATACACTATCCATCATCACCTGTCCTACAGTAGTAATACACAAATCAGATGATCTACAACAACGGATCTTCGCTTTGCTAGTGATCCCTTTCCCAGCGAGTTTTTGGAAAAGGCTATAAACAAACAAAATGTTCAAGGCTACCTTCAGTAAATTCAAGATTACTGTAGTTCTTAAAACTTACTAACACCAAAGAAAGAGGCATAAATAGCACAGAAAAACTTTCCTAAGCCATTCCCTGGAAGATGTCACATCCTTCACCTAATTTCTCTGTCTCTGCTTCTAATGGCAGAAGTGGCACACTGGCAAGCAGAGTTCTTCTGCAGTACCTTTCCTTCAGGGAGTGGCATACAAAGTGCAAGCAGAACACGTTCCCAAAAGCTTTCCTTTAAAGAAGAAAATGCCTATTTCATTACAAAATATGGATTTTTCAGTCATCAAAAACAAATTACCAAATCGGAGAGATCAGAGACAAGAGAGGCTTTCCCTAGTGACTCTGTGAAAGTTCCTTCTATACGTGGCATATTTTTATTTGGAGTCTCTGAAAAGCCTACTAAGAACGTGCAAGTTTGGCGATGTCTTTGAGAAGCAACAATGTTACTGGCTACCAGTGACTAATTTTTCTCCACTCTTTTACCATATGTTATTAAGTATAATGTTGCTATTATTTACTATAATGTTGCTGGCCAAGAACAAAACTGAGTGGTAACTTACCCGCTCTGAAACAAAATCTGTTTACCAGTTCAGAGAGTTTTCCCACCCATTCTCCCAGACTTAGATTCAAGTCACACTACCACAGCAAGCATCTCTGCAAAGCTTTTCTTCATTGGGAGTCTCTCTTTCATCATACTTAAGGTCTGAAATTATAGTTCATAGTTACAGCATCCTCATGCAATTGACCTCAGAGAAGCCAGTTAAACTGAACCCACAAAAGGCAAATCGTCAGAAGTCACATGTGAGGCAAGGTACCAGAGGCACCAGTATGATCAATACTCACTTATGCATTTCCTTTATTCATCTATTTTGGTACCTATTCCTTTCCGCCATTGCAAGAAGGCAGCAAAAAAAAAGAACATGCCAAAAATCCACTTATGCTCTCAATGTGTTTCAGAGAGTAAATTTTCTAACAGTTCCAGGTATAATTATAGCTGACAGCTGAGAAAGTACTACACAGACAAGACTAGAATTGAATACAGACACTATACTTGTTCATCCATACTGGCACAGTTAACTGACTAAAAAAAGGAAAGTGTTTCCTTGATTAGCCTTTGAACACATTTTTGAGTTTATACGCAAAAACATAATCTCTGGCTTCCTGAGAAGTTTAGACTCTTCACTATGTGGACAAAAATTGAAATTAATAAAATAAGTGACTGAAATACAAAAACCATCACCACAGCCCATGTATTCCACAGAATACGTCTGCAATTACTTAATTATGATCATGTACTGGGTGTCTGGAGGCTAAAAGAAAGGTGACTTTCAACAGACTTTGCTTCCCCTTTTCTGAGTCAGTCAATGGAAGTACTGTGGAGTGAGATCTTCTCCAGTTTCCCCTTAAGAATTTACAGATGCCAGATTACCTGAGGAACTTCTCACACAGTGTAACTATGGTCAAGAAAAGGCAAAGCTGCAAGTTCTGGAGAGCTATGTCTTCTTCCACATTTAAGTTAACTAGATGATTACAGAGTTTTCACACATTCCCTCATCTGATCTGCAATCTACACAGTGTGAATTGACTGGTCACATGATCACTGCAGCAAAAGCACATCCAGAGCAGCTGGAAGGCAACAACAGAATTAACAAAAGCCTTCCATCAGGCAAAAGACTCCAATGAACTGTTAAACGGTGGCACTGAGATTGCCTTGGAGAACATCATTGCTAAGAGGAGAAGCTGGTCTCTGCTCATCTCTTCTGGGGACTCACCTGACATTTCACTAGTGTCACTGCAGCTGCATAGGAACTACTCCAGAAAACTAACAGGTCTCTCTGCCACGTTGCCATGCTCCACAGCACAGGTTATGCCAAGCTAGTCAAAGCACTAGTCTGCTTTCACTGACACAGATTTGCTTTTATCAAGTCTGCTGGTTTGGAGAAGGCCTCGATTAAACTGCTGCAGTATTTCCACAAAAGAAATTGAGAAGCCCAGCATGGCTAATTCAAGTGGTCTCAGTAGAAAGTTCTACTGCTTTTTGTAGTTTTCCTGTATTTAAGAAAGCAGAAAATTCCACTACCTGAAAAGCATATAAAAACCTCAAGCCAACATTTGGTTTTGCCACACATTTCAAGTTCCAGCAGGTGCATCTGTACAAAACAGACTGCAGGACCAAACATCCCTTGCAGACTTCTCTGTACCCATGTCTCCTGCCAAACATAACCATGCCACATGTTCCTGCATAAAGAATAAATGAGAAACAGAAAACAGCCATTTTAGTGCAATGTTCCCAGTTCATGGCAACAGACATGCCTTACAAGCAAAAGAGACAGCATTCAGATCAGTATGGGAGACACATTTTCGGTAGTGTGAAGAGCTCTTCCCATCAATTCACATCCTTAAAAGTGGTCTGGGTTATTTAACCACCATTTTATAAGTGAGACAGAGCACGTTATTCAGTATTATAAAACTTACAAAATTCTTGTTATCAAGCCCTTGTACTTCCCATAATTAGAAATAATTCTTGAGTATTCTTCAAAAAGTCCGAGCTAGAATCACTGTCCTAATGTTATATGATGACAGTGTTAATGACGACTGTCAAGAGAGATTATGACGGGGAGTAAATAGAAATTACATAGCCAAACTGCCCATCCACACCTATAGCCCCAAACTGGTTTGTCACCTAAATTTAATTTGCTTCCAAGTAGATAACAGCTCAACAAGTTTCTGCTTTTCAAAGCTGTGGAACTGAACTTCAGAAAATGAAAGATTACATGGTATCAGAGCAACATCCATTCTCCCAGCAGCCCCTTTCAAAAGAACACCAAACTAACAATAAAAGAATTTCTATTTAACTCTCAGTTTCAAGACGGGTTTCACAGCCTAAGAGAACAAAACAAGACAGCGTGCAGTTTTGTGTAGCAGAACAGCTTCAACGTAGGCTGTCAAGTTGCAACTACAAGCGCATGCTGCTTCTTTCAAGACGTTACATTTCCACATAAAAGAAATAAATGTTTTCTCATATTCCTCTGTAGTGATTTGGAACAGTGACTTTGAAAATAGTTGGAAGGAGCAGTACGTAAATGTCTTCTAAAACAGAAATAACATACAATATTCCAAACACGCGTACATTTGTGCAAAGATAGCTCACTGTTTAAACAAGGTTGTGATCTATGTTTGACAGAGCCACCATAAAATTAACTTTTCTTTCAAAAATGAGAATATGACAGAAGACTGCAAGGAAGCTGGATTGGCTTGTTTGGCTTTTTCTCATTTTTTCTGTTCAGGTTTATAAACATTCATAAAAGCCAGGAATAGGAATTGAAACAGAACATCTGAGAAATACCTCTTTCAACAAAACAAAACAAAAAGTCCTCCCACATGAACTGGTTCTACCTTTTAATAAAAAAGAAAGGCAGTATATGAAGACCACCCTTCCCATTTTATGACCCAAATGAAAGTAGTACAACGACAGCTGCCTGAGGAGCTTCCCTCTGGTGAAGTGTATTAAGGAGAATGTTGTTCACTTCTGTTTACGCACCCATCGTAAAACCAAAGATGCACCCAGCAAGCCAAATGCAATGATTCCATGGCTTCAGTTTCGTGACTGCTCTCATTTGTTCCAAGTCCTCAATGCAGATGCCTAAAGCAAAATTCGCTCTTCCCCTGCTACGCTCCCACATTATCCATTGTGTTAAGCACCAGAGTTTTTCAGTCAGTGAACAGAAACAGATAATTATTTCCCATACTCGTTGGCATAGGTTTCAGCTCACTGCACAGATTTGCCATCTCTGGTGAAACTCAAGGGAGGTGTTAAACATGTGAGGCTGGGGGCAGAGGGAGAGGGAAGTGCAGTGGGCGGCTGGACGAGACAGCCCTACTGTCATCTTAAAACAACTGTCAGGCAACAGTAGGTTGTTATGGATCTGGAAAAAGAAATTATCACCAAAAAAAGGCTAAGGTCTTGGCACCAGACTGGTTGCAAGACACTTACTATGGCTTGCTCTTGGTCTACTCTTACTCTAGCTTCTTTTCATCTAAGCCAAGGACACACTAGTTGCCCTTACCTAGGTCAGAAGGGTTCCTGCAGGACACATACCTTGCAAACCAAGCACTTTAACCTCTTCCCTGCTTTCCCACAAACACTGCTCTCTTCACAACCTTACACAGCTAGGAGCTGTTCACTCTGCCAGCCTGAACCAGAGCTGAGTCATTCCTGGGGAAGGCCACTCCCTACCAACCATCTGCATGAATCTTCTCAATTTCCTCTGCCATCAGCACAGCTTTATTTTAATTGAAGTCATACAATATTACTGCACTAATACAGTAATGCAGCTGCAGAAAATAAACCACCACCACAACAAAACGGACAGAAGGAGAAAGTTTGAATTCTTTGATGCATTTGCTTTGTTGAACCTTGTAGTACAATCTAATATTCCAAAGATTACCAAGGTGTGACAAAATACTCCTAACTGGTTAAACAGTACAAAAAATATGGCAATATAGAAATGACTGGCCACTTTCCTAAGAGCCTAAGTGCAGCAGAGGAATGCAATGAGAAAAAACGTTTCACAAGTTGATCCAAAAGGCAGGCTTGGATCTTCAGTGTAGCAACAACAACAAAAAACAGCTGAAAAACAGTAAAAGAAGTCTTCCAAAACAGCTCGGGTCAGGGCTTATATTGGTAACACTCATTGATGATGACTGGTATCTCTTCAAAACTTCTTAAGCAATCTTTGCCGAATGATCAAGACAAAAGCTTCCAGGAGGATTCTCCAGCAGGGAAGGGAAACAAACAAAAAAAGCCATTGTTAACAGGCTTTCTTACATGCCATAAGACTCCCTCACGCTCTTGGAAAGAGAGGCCAAGGCCAGCAGTCCTTTCTCAGTAAGCAACAGACAGAGCCACTGCCATTGCAATGAGGAGCTGTCTCGAGTCAGTCTGGCTGATAGCTTTACATCTATTACGCACCTACATATTGACATCTTCAATAGGTGCCAATCCAGAGCTCAATCCTGCCCCCAAGGACCACGCAGCTGCAAGCAACACCTACTCTCAGAAGGGATTTAAGGAGGACAAAGCCATAAGCAGCCCAGTTCCTTCATGCATTACCCTATGTGCAAGAACTCACAAATTCTATTATGTGAGTAGTAACATGAAGTGATCACCTTCCCCTAGAAAAGATTTCAGGTAATTTGGAGCCACTAAACCCTGGTTCAGCTCAGAATTTAGGTGATGGGACTCCCAGAGGGCTCCCAGCTGCTAGAAGCATCTCCATGCACCTCACTTATGCTAACTTCACACTTGACCTCAAAGGCAATCTCTTGATGATAAAAAAATAAGTTAAAAAAACCCACACCTAGCAACTTGAGAGCAGCAGGAAAATACCATGGAAATCATGAAGGCTTAACTCATACCTGTCACATTAACACCTTCTAAATAACAGCACAGTCTGAGCTAATGCCTGTTTATGAAATCAGCAACTAGCATGTGATACAGTTATCAGCAGCTCTCATTCAACCACCCACTCCCAGCTCAACCATCACCTCACCAAAGGCAGAAAATCAAGATTGAAACTGTACAAACTAAGGAAGAGAGGCACTTGCATGTGCCCAATACTTTTGTAGCTTGTTTACATAGCCATCTGTGCTCCAAGCTGAACCTACTGCCCACACTGCTGAAACCCAACATAAGAATTAATATGGTCCTGTAGAAATCATAAAGCACACAATAATCTGTACAATTATCATCTAGCCAAATTAGCCAGTTTCTTTCCATGTAACATGTGCTGTCCAAATACAAAAAACAATCCCAAACAAAAGCTTTGGCTTTTGCTTGGGATGCATAGACCCTCTCTGTATAGGAGAAATCTTGCCCTGGCTCATTCAGTAACACCTGAATCCAACTAGAAATATCCCCAGAAAACAGACCTAAGCCTCTACCTCTATCAGTACCAGGTCAACTATGCTACCCCAGTACTCCCATGTGAACTCCGAATTGGTTTCATGAGGTCAGAAGACAATTGGCTGCCTGTGCCATAAGCAATCATGCCTCAGCTAGGAAGACTCCTCAACATCACGTGGATTTTTCTGATGAGTTCTGTCATGGTGAATGCAGAGATTAATGACAATCTCAAGATTGGTGGAGCTTAATGTGTTTTTAACATTGGTTGTTGCTTAGTCTGCACATGAACTGTCCCCACAGAAAAGCACTTCCACCATTAAATCCTCTCACTTTAGCCTTCCAAGATCTTTTAATAACTTGAACTGCTACAGAGAACTAACCTTGGTGCTTCAAGAAACAGTCATTCTAATATTAACTAAAGACTCTACTGCACCTGCCCTAGCAAGTTTTCAGTGGCAAACTCCAACTCGTGCTGGAAAGAGAGATAACTGTGGCATGCAGTAGATGCCCTAATGCCAAGCACAGATGTAAACACTGCAGGCTGGACTCACTCAGACTGAGAGCCAGCTAGCCACCACACTCAGTCCAAAAGCACAAGAAGGCAAGAGAGAAAGAAAAGCAGGTTGAACCAAGTCGTACCTCTTATATTTTCAAACCTAGGGATATTTGTGTCATTGGACTATCCTTCCCAAGTTTCAGTGCAACAGACTGTATTTTATTTTCCATGCTAAAAGCTGAAGAAGCTGGTAGAAACTCAGTGGGAAACAGGAGACGCAGTACCCAGCATCTCTCCAAGACAGAAGCTCCTGAGGCAGAGTTGTTGGTTCCCCCAGACATCTCCCTCACGATTGCCAGGCTGGCTCCCGGCCCTGTCATGTACCCACACCTGTGTGGAGCACAGGGACCTCAGCTGTACCCTGCTCCCACAATGGGTATCGGCAGCAGAGGAGGGGAGATGGGCAGTGCCAGGCACACACTCAACAGCCAGGCTCCAACAGAAGCTACCTCCTCTCCCAGCAGGCATCGGACACAGGAACAGGAACAACAGCAATAGCCCTCTCAAGCCCAGGAACCAGGACTGATAGACAGACTGGGAGAGAGAAAGACATAGGTTGAAGTGAATGCTCTCAAGATAAATGTCACTGAAGCCTACCAGGAAATGCCACTACTCCACTCGAAATCCCACAAGCTTTCAAAATGGAATTACCCACTCCACTGACTAGATTACTGCTTCAAGAGGCCTCTTTGAAATTATTTGAATTTCTATCAAAACAGTTTAAAGAAAACCCATGCCCTACTAATCCTGTTATAATTTAGACACCTTGAAGATTAGCTGTAGTATTTTAATCTGAGCTGAATGCAAGGTTTTCCTCTGTTTTTCTTTTTTCCCTTCACACATGCTGCAGGAAGAAAAGCAGAGCAGGATGGACGTCTGCCAGCCATGACAGTACTTTAATATCAAAGGATGTCCCAGTATGCAAGGCTGTCAGCAAGGCTGAAGAAAACTTACAAATGTCTCCAAGGGCTAGAAATCATTTTGTCACTACTTGTTAGATCACTAGGAGTAAGATATGGGATGAGTACAGACAAAGCAAAGCAATCAGTTCAAAAACTGTATTTCCTTGTATGAGACAGAGCAAATATCAAGCCTAAACCTTATTCATGAGAGCACTACACTTGAGCAATAACTAATCACATGAACACACAATGCTGTCCGGGCTCCGATAACCATTTTGATAGCAAATAACTTAAAAACCCCAAACTTAAATGGGTGTGGGCTCGCTTGCATGAAAGGATAATATTTATTTTACTCAGTAACACCACGAACATGATTCCATTTGCAAAGATTTGCAGAACATGAACTGCATTTGCTACCAAAGCATGTAATCGCATAGATCTAAAAATCCTAAAACTAACATAAAAGTCCTTTTGAACCTGATTTGCATTGATAGAGAGAGCGAAATTTGCATTCAATTGATTTCTGCAGTTAGAAGAACACAATGGTATTATGAGGCAAAATGATTTCCCCTTAGTAAATTAATAGGTATTAAATTTTGCAGTCACTGCAACAGAATAGAAACTTAATTTTCCAGGTGGTCTCACTGATACCAAGGGGACTCCCTCAGGCTAAATAATCAGAGGATGCCAATACAGAACATCACTAGAGTGCCAAACTGGAACCGGATGTTATATGCAGCAGGGAACATTTGACAGCAAATATTAATTCAGGCTTAAACACTCCAACAATTCATTCTCTGAAAGCACATTTTTAAATTAAACATTGCATTGATGAATTTTCTGTCCCTCTTTAACTATCCCACACCCAGGATATCACTATTTTTTTTAGTGAATCATAACTGTTGGCCAGTCACAGCATTCAACACATTAGTCACCGCTGTGCTAACTGCATACACTCTCCATACACTTTTCCTACATTAACATTTTTATTTGAAAGTAAATCAGTCTTACAAATTTTGAAATCCAGGTGAAGTGTTCAAAAGAACACAAATCTGCCAGCAGCTCCACCTGCCCACCCACCAACTCTGCCACTTGTGCAGTTTAAGGATTCACTTATGGCAGGAGGTGAAAAAAACAAGATCTTAAAACAAGTGGCCAGTACACTGTAGAACAGTAATTTAAAGAGTTATGCTGCGGGTTTTTTCAATAGTTTAATTTGGCTGACTTCAATGAATTCCATGTTAAAGGCAAAAAGCACAGCTAAGGAGACACAGCTTTTTCTTTTCTCTAGTCTTCTCACAGCACCGGTGCTGGAGAGAACAGAGTGACCATGACAAGGCGATGAAGCAGCAAGATGATAAAATAGGGACCACCAAGTCAAAGAAGAGGACTTAGCTCTACTGGACAATGAGAAGACGAATGGAAACAAGGCAAAGAAAATGGGCACAATAAGGGATATTAGAGTCAGAAACAACTGTATGTCAAGACTAGAGCTAGACATTTAGAGGATAAAGGGATAAAACAGCTGGAGCAGAGTCTGAAAGTGTCCAGCCTCAGCAAGGCAGAAACAGAATAGGAATTTGTGCCTCAGATCTGAAAGTTAACCCCGTGGATTTTCTCTCCTGATGATGGGGCAAAGTATCCACAAAATGTTACACTCATTCATGTCTGCAGATAAACGTAACCAACTACTGCCATCAATAGGGTAAGTGCAAAATCTCATGCAGTATATAATTTTACATGATGACAGCTCAGACTTTATGAAAAGCAACACAGAAAATTAGCAAAAAAATTAATTTTTTTTTAGAAACATCATTCAATCAGTCTGAAGACAGGTAATCTAAGAAATGAGCCTTCCTGTGACATCACATCTCAGTTTCCCTGTGCACTGCAATACTGTTAAACTAGTCAACCCACACCCCATAACCCCCTCTCCATGATCTGTGCATCACTTAGTGCAGAAAATGGATGCACTTTGGACAAGCAAGATTAATCTATGATATGTCTGATGGAAAATATAGGAATAGAGGACATAGCTCAGAATGTGAATCCCCCTTGTAGGCATCATCGCACTACCTGCTGAGAAATTGAGAGTGCGAGGTGAGAAAAGCCATCACAGCTGGTCAGTGGCTATGCTCCCTGCCTTCCCTTGTGGGAAGTCTAGAACGCTACAAGCACAGCCTGAGCTCTGAACACACAAAAACTGAAACACCACCAAAAAAAAACCAGAAACAAATGCCCTCTTGGGGCAGGAGAAAAGGCTTCTGACATTTCTCAGTCATCATGCCAAAAACTGACTGATTGTTTAAAGGGAAAATTGTGCAGGGATTGAGGCAAAATTTATCAAAATGTAAAAGTGAACAAGAACTTTCCACGTTAAAGGGATGCTGTAATGGCAGTTCCCAAGCACAGGGCACAGCTAGTCAGGGCTGCACAGAGAAGCTCAGAGGAAATTAAAAACGCTATTTTCATTACACCACATGGATGAGGGGCAGAAACACAGCAGAACTGTGAAGACTTAAAAAAAAACTCCATATCTGAATCACTATCTCTTCATGAGTGAAGCAGGGTCCTGATGTGATTGTGTAATTAGACCATCATACTGACATCATGATGCAAAGCCAAGGTCTGCAAAGACATTTTCAACTGTTAAATCTGCTGCTTTCATCTCTGCATACTTCTTCTGTCTTGTCACATTAATGAAAGAAAGGTTATGTCACTAGGATCATCCAGCGCTTTTCCAGGGTACAGGTGGAGTAGGAGAGCAGTGATACCACACACACACAAATTTCACCAGGGCAGCACATGGTGACAATGCAGAAGAGAAGAGCGAGCCCAGGCTCCCACGGGACTGGTGAGCCTGGGCAGCACAAGTCACAGCATGCAGCTGCACAGTCAAAAGCAGCACTGCTAGGAGCTTCCCTGCAACCCAGAAGACTTAATCCACAACCCAGACAGTCTCCCACGAACAGTCAGGACTTGACTGTGCACAGCAGAACTCTATTAACCCCACCACTCACTGCACCAGGCCACATCCTCCATAAACTGCTTAGTGATCAAGCAACCCTCAAGTGCACAGCCTCTTACAAATGTCTGGAGTCTAGTAATGGGCTAGTTGCCTCCAGGGCCGTGCCTACACTACAGTTTCATTTCAGATTCATTGGGCTTGAAGACTTGAGGGAATCCATTATCACTGTCCAATCTTTTCCCTGCACATGAGCCAGATTCCCAGTTCTGCAGCACAACCTGAACCAAAACTGTTGAAAGCTTTGCAGTTATCAGTGAGAATACAATTTATGAAACCTACAGCTCAGGATTATCTGATGGGCAGTAGCCAGTGTAAAACAGATCTAGCAACCACATCTACCCCTCCAGCCTTTATAATTACCTGAAAAGAAAGGAATGATGAGATGCAATGATCCTGTCAAGGCAAAGATCAGGTGTGCTGACCAGGCATTGTACAGCAAATGCTGAAGCCAAGGTTGTACCTCTGTTGTGAAGAGGTAAAAAACGGGGGAAGTGAGAGATTTGGTGAAAGAGTCAAGGGATGTTTTTGCCCACTGAGGCCATGTGGAAGCAGAGAGAGAGAGAGAATAAAAGAGCACCTCAGGTTAGATGTCAGAAAGGCAGCTGCAACTTGTGTGAGGAAGCTGGCCAGCACAGGGGAAGGCTGCGTCAAGCACATGGGACACACAGTCTCAAAACTAAAGAAGACTGACAACCTGTCTGGCTAGGGAGCTGTACCACTACCAGTGTTCACTGGCACCACCTCCTGTGGCATCTGCAGATGGAACACCACCTCATCATCCACAGGCAATACAGCCACACCAGAAATGCATCCCTGCTGCCACTAGTGCCTGAACAACACAAACAAACAAACAAACAAAAAATCAAAGCATTGTTTCTCCCCAACCAAAGAAAAGCCAACTGCAACGTGGATGTTGAAGATATTACATTACCATACTGAAGTCATGATAAAAATACTCTAGCAATATTCTAACTCCTGTTAACCTTTTTTTTTTTTTTCCTTGTTCACTCACTCGAAGCAAATAGTAAAGAAAAAACCTGAAACAAACCCAAAAAGGAAATTCTAATCATTCTCCATGATTCTCTGGAGTAGTACTCTTACAAAAGCAGTCTGGCAAAGACCTTGTGAGCTAAAATGAGTTATAATTAATTGATAATATTTCCAAGGAAAAGTTTCCATTAAATAATACATGGGAATCAGACATCTTGAAAACCAAACTAAGACACTTGGAACTACCTTTCTAACAGCAGTAGGCAAAACAACCGCCACAAAGCATAACACCAGGTGTAGCCACCCTCCCGCTTTTCGAAAAGCATGGAGAGTAAAAAGCTGAAATCCAACTCGGGAGAAGAAAAAAGTGAAGAGCAGGGACTCTGCACTGCAGTTTGTAAACCTAGCAGCAGACCTAACAGGTGGGGGGGTTTTGGCTTAGCAAACCTGTAATAAAGTCTTTGCCTGCATTTAGTTTTAGCCTGACATATCCTTTTGCAGCAAACAAACACGAATAGCAATGCAAGTTCCTGCAAGACACCACCTTACCAAAACCTCTCCGAACCAAAATCCAACCCACCGACCAAAGGCAGCATAAAATGGATGATGCGAAGCGAGCACGTTACCCTGACAAACCCAACTGCTGTACGACGGCAAACAAAACTGACCGAAAAGCAGGACTCCATTTTTAATCGTGACGGAGTAAAGCGGGGATTTTTCAAGGGAGCTCCGAATCAGCCGCTGCCGGCGAGCGCTGCGCCTCCCGCCCGCCGGGGATGCGCTCTGCCCGCGGACCGCGCTCCCGGGCGGCCCGCAGCCACGGCACCCGGGTGCCGCGGGCTCCCGCCGCTCTCAGCACCGCCGCCGGGCGGCCCCCGCCCTCCGGCGGGTCACCGGGCGGGGACACCTCGGCGCGCAGCCCCCGCCCCGCCGGGCGTTTCGGGGAGATCCCGCCGGCGGCAGCCGCGCAGGGCGGACCCAGGCGACACGCACCCGCCGCCCCGGGCACCCACCCTCACGCCCCTTCTCTCCGGGCGCGCCCCCGCCCCGCGGGTCCCCCCGCGCCGCCCCCCCGGGCTCCGCCGCCGTCTGCGCCATTGCGGGAGGCCGCGGGGCCCGGCCCGCCGCTCACCGCTCTTGACGTCTCCGGGCGCCGAGCCGCCCGCGGCTGCCGCGCCGCCCGCTCCGCCGCCCGCTCCGCCCCCGCCGCCCGCGGCCGCCGCTCCGGTTCCGCCGCCACCCGCGGCACCGCCGCCCGCCGCCGCCGCGGCTCCGCCGCCCGCCGCCGCCCCGTTCTCCTGCTCGTCGCCGCTGCTGTTGGCGCGCTTATTCTTCTTGCCCTTGCCGCCCTTCTGGTTCGGCATCGCGGGCCCGGCCGCCGCCGCGGCGAGGCGGGCGGGCGGCGGCGGCTGCGGAAGGCGCCGCCGCCGCTACCTCCGGCTCATGGCGGGGCGGCGGCGGCCGCGCTGCTCTGCGCCGCGCCCGCGTTGGGCGGCGGGGCCCGGGGGGCCGGGCCGGGGAGGGTGAAAGGCGTGTCCCTTCTCGGCCGCCCGCTACCGCCGCCCCTCTTCCTGCCGGAGCAAGCGCGAGCGGCAGCGGGAAGCGCTGTGCGCTGGGAGGGGGGGCTGGGCCGAGCCCGGCGCGGGCGGCGGGAAGGGCTTGTCGGGAGAGGGAAGCCGCGCTGCTGCTGGCGCGGGCGGTCGCGCCTCCGGGAGGGGCAGGTCGCGCTCTGCCGCCGGGAGCCGGAGCGGGAATCGGAGCTGCAGCCGCTATCCCCGCAGCCGGGGCGGGGGTCTCCGTGCGCGCCCCTCGCCGCAGCCCCGGCTTCGGCCGTCCGCCGAGGGCCGCGCTCCTGCCACGGCGTCCCGGGCGCTGTGAATATGCAAACAGCGGGGAACACTTGGAAAATGTCACCTGAACGTGGAGAAATAAAAAGGGGATGGAAGGAAACCAAAACAATGCGGTCTCGTGGGGGAGGGGGGGGGGCGGGTTAGGGATCACAAAGCCTTACAGCAGCACAGCCCTGACTTTGGATTTCACAGCTCATGTGGTTCCTGATAGGGACCTCCGTGTGTGACAGCAGGGGAGAACCTTTAGGATATGAGTTACGGGAAGACTCAAAGTGCTGCTGTCCTTTGGAGCAGAGCTGGAAGCGCCGCGCCTCGATAGAGGCGTTGGCATGGGGCGGCAGCCTTATTCTCCAGGAGTCCGGGCTCGGTGGGAGGCACTGCGGAAAACTGGTAACTAATAATCGCGGGATTCCTGCACCCAGGGACGGGAGATGCTGCCCGTCAACTGCCAAACAGCAGCATTCGTGACGTACCTTTTCCTGGCTGACGAGCAGCAGCTCACTGCTCACGGGTGTCACCTGCCCGTATGCTCGCTTTTTACCTACCAACATCCAATCTGGGAATAAAAACTGCAGCCTATCATAAGTGCATTGCACAAGCTCCCAGGATGAGCCGTTATTCTGACCTTGGCAAGCTTTTCCTTGCACATAAACTTTTTTTTCCTTCTCATCCAGATCCTGGATATTAGGTTTCCATGTCTCCCTTATGGAGGAAGTACACAGGTATGCAAGAAATTGAGCAGTTATGTGACTGGTTTATGACTGATCTGTGGCTGGGAGGACAAGACCATGCCTTAGCTGTTTGGGCTCTAGAGATCCAGTCAAGGTGGATAGGTCAAAATATGTGGGATCTCTCTGATATGAATGCCACATTTTGTAAGTCACAACTTGGTCTGAAGTAACTGGGCAAACTGTTTGACTGGAACGGATCCCAAATATTTTCCTTTTAAAAATGACATACGTTCTGGATCACCTTGCACCCGCAGCCAGGGTGTTCGTTTCCCAAGAAAATTAGCTGCTTTGTTTTCAAATAGTCTTGAAGCGTCTATCACATGAAGTTTCGAGTCAAATAGCCTGGTTTCTTTGCTTGCAGACATCAGCATTTCTGAGATATTTTTTTAAAGTTCCTTGTGTTGGTGGAAATCTTGTTAAATTATGTGCTTTGCGTTCCCATAGCTAAATGTCCTGCCTACCTCAGTTCACAGTTTTGAAGCTTCTAAATTGCATTTCCATCTAGAAACCAGAGGAAAGGAGAAATTTTGGCCAGTTTCTGAGATCACAGATCTGGGCAAATCTGGATTCTAGCCACCTCAGTTGCAGGACTTCAATCTGTTTTGGCAGAGCAAATTTTACCCTTAGTCTTGTGGGTTTACAGATGGATAAAAAAGCAACAAAGGATCCTTTCTGCCATTTCACAGGTACATAAAGGTGCTTGCTTGCTGTAATTGGGGGTCAGACCTCCAAGAAAAATTTTTCAAGTCTTCAAGTTCCTATAAAATGGTAAAAACTCCATGGATGTGAAATATGGGCCTGAGCCACATGTGCAGAGTAGGTGTGGAGTGTCAGACTAAATGGTTCAGTTTGAGCCAAGACAGCAGCTCCTTACTGAGAATCAGAAGAGTTAGAGGATTAACTTCCATGGCTGGGTACAGGAGTTTAATATCTCAAGCATCAGTTTTGCAAAATTTAAGCTTCCTGGTTTGTGAGGTCAAATCTTGGTGCTGTCCAGTCAGCCTTTACACCTTTGCAAGGGTCATGCTGTGTATAGGGAAGACTTTCTCAGAGTGAGATCACAGGTATCAAGTGCAGAGATCAATTAATTCATGGCAATTTCAGTAGTCACAGAGACCTGCTGTGATGTTCTGGGGCTGAAAAAAATTCTTCCACCATTTGGCAAGTACTGATGCTACCATGTATGCTGCCTGATTTCCCTTGTCTGATCCATCAGGAGAACAAGATTGGCACAGTCCCCCAGGAACATGTCCTGCTTAGACCCATGGTTGGTTGTGGAGTAATGAGGATCCCTACACATAAGGGATCTCCACCAGCCTCTCCATAGAGGCCTTCTCCTTCTCTGTCCCATGGAAGTGAGGTGGCTTTGCTTGGGTCTGTGTCCTTACTGCACATCATCAGCCAGGACTTGTCCTGGAGATGCATCTTTCTGACAAGTGCGGCAAGTCTACACCAACGTGTGCTGCAAATTATCAGCAAATTATCCACAATCCAAAAATCTCCACAGTCCAATCCTTTGCACAAGCCTTGTTTTTCATAACTCCAAAATAAGTATCTCTTTTTCTTTCTATATATTGTACACAGAGTAGTTGTGACCAGTTCATGCTGAAATGAGTTATTTTAAAAATCAGGTAGTTTGTATATCATTCACACAAAGTTTGGAAAACTTAACCAGGTTTCTGTTAACATTTTAGATCTTTTACCATACTTCCTCAGAAGTTCTTTTATCAGAATAGATATGATCTCCTTTAGTAAGTAAACAAGGAAGATGTTAACAAAATGTGCCACCTTTCACTGCATTTTATTCTTGTTTGTAATTTTTTATATTTTATTTCTTTCTCTATACAAAGACATAGCAACACTCCCAGAAAGCTGACCTTAGCATACCTGATTTGCAGCCATTCACAAATTGTTAAATCTTACTGAATTTTGATTTAGTACATAAAAGTTACCTTAACACACAGCTGCAGTAGTGTAAACAATATCACATTTGTATACTTCAAAAGAGCTGCACATAGAAAGAATCAAGAGGCTAAGAAAATGTACTAAGTCTGTTTTCTACAGAGAAGAAAAATTCCCTGAAGCAATATATTTTGGTTTACTGGTATTGGCCAGTATTTCATTCTTGGTGTAATCTCCTTTGAGGTTAAAAAATGAGCTTGAAAATAACAATAACAGAAATAAATTACTGCACCTAATCAGCATGATGGTATAGGAACAAACAAGACTTTCTCAATTGATACAGACTAGACACTTGAAATAAGGCTCAATCAACACTAAATGGGAGAAGATAAAATAATGCCATTCTACTTAAATTGCTGATAGAGAAAGACATATTCCACTCCATGGCTGTCAAAAAGTGTGAGAGAGCTAATGGGAAGATGTTGTGGATCGTTTTGGAATCTTCCTCTCAGAAATATTTAATACAAAAAACCTGTATTCTAAACTTTCTGTGTAGGTGCTTTTATGTAAGCATAAGTTTAAAATGAAATAGATTAAAATAGTGCATGCTTAACTCAGACCTCTGCAGTTCTCCAGACAATGAACTGAACAGCAAAGGTTCATTCCCATTCGGTTCAAGCTGATCAAATAGAACTACCCATAATGAAGAAATAAAAGTAGAACATCCTTTGTGGGACATAAAATGGAGTACTTTGGTTGATTTATTGCTAGCTATTACTGTCACCTCTCCAGATAACAGATTACTGCTCACCCAGCAGGTGACTAAAAACTCACATCTGGGCTCCAGTTAGTTGCTGTTCACAAAGACCCACTCTGAAGAGAAATGAGTCCCTCATCCTCTCACCCTGTCAGCCCCATCTGTGATTTCCACTGGTGCCACTTTCACCTCCCATCCCCTGTTATTAAAGCCCATCGCTGAGTGCCTGGACATATCTGTGCTGCAGCTCCCCTCTGCTCAATGGCTTTGGCCCAAACTCCAAAACAAAGAGATGAAGTGACTCTGGTGCTTCAACCCAGTCTCTATAAGTAGTTTTGGTCCTAGAAGTCACTTACCATTTTTCCCTAAGTAGTGCTATGTGAAGCCTTCCAACTTTTAATACAGTAAAATCTGGGTTTCCTGAAGCACCTTTCTCTGTCCCTAGTCTGGAATAGTGGCAGACAGGCTCATTGCAGTTCACCAGTGGAGTTTGTCAGGGAAAATGAGAGCTTCTCAACTCAGAAGTAATTTGTGACAGCTGACTGAATGCAGACTCTTGTGAAGCCCCAAGTATTTTTCAAGTCTTGGGAGCTTTGCTTCCAGAGCAGCACATTCATAGCTTTTGCAAGTACTGAGGGAATAATGGTGGCATTTCTCACCTTCAGTGCTGCTGTTCAGAAGTTGGTAGGTGATGAAGCTGAAGAAAAATATATCAATTTCACATAATTATTGCAAAGATTACAGGCAGGGCACAGATTTTCTATGGGAATATCAGGTGTCTGTGAAAAAACACCTGATTTTTAGGAAGCTGAAAAACACAAAATTATCCATAACCTGAAAATTTTTCCAGTTGTCCATGAGTGTTTACTACAAAGAACCTGTTAGTTAGCATTTCTTCCTGCCATTTCTTAGGAAAAGAAAAAGGAAACACAGCATATAATGTGTCAGCTGTAACTCATTCTTTGAATAATGAATGCTATTTTCTGCAAAGGCTCCAAGCCACGCATGGGCAAGTTTTCTCTGCAACTGTAGGAAGGTGATAATAGCAACAGTTGGGATGGGAAAGTCTTTATTTCACTTTTGTGGTGTTTACTTTTGAAAAACTCAATTGAGTTTCCAAAAATCCAGTGGGGAAACATTTGCCATGCCTGGGATGAGCAACAGGCAGGGGATTAGTCTCTCCTGCTATCACTAATTTTGTGTAAATGCACAGGTTTGGGGATTTATAATGAGATCTCAGGAGATGGGTTCTGCTATTTCTAATTGCTACTACTCAGTTGAATGGGAAGATTGGTTTAGGTATCTGTGGTAGGGAGGCTGCAAAGCACTGCAGAGCCGTACATGAAATTAGGGAAAGTCGTGCTGTATGCAGTCCCTTGAACTCAAGGGAGTTTGAGCACTTGTGATCAAAGGTGAAGGTCCCAACTCCAAAGCAAAGCATGAGCATGATGTTCTCCTTGTGCTAAAACTCAATCCCCCTGACCCAGACTTTATTTTCTGGTGATGGGATCAGGGCAGCTGCTGCACAAGGTCTCTTTCTTCAACCTCCTAAGCATAGCCAGTGCAGCAGGCTTACCTGTCCCTTTCCGGTGACCAGGTAAAGCCCTTCGTGGTGATAACAGTCAGCTATCCCACATTCCGTGTCTGAGAACATCACCGAGGTTTGTAGCAGTTGTGTATGCCCGCCACTGCAAGCAGCAGGGCAGGCTGAGCTCAGCACTTGCTGTTCTCCTACCATCCTCATTCTTATAAACAGATGGGCCTCCTGTACAAGTCATGTCTCAGTTTCATTTAGCTAACAAAAGCAACAATCAAAATCTCCACTGCACCCGAGAAGAATAATGAGGATTAGAGTCTCGTCCAGTGTGCTGGAAGGCTCATTTGCATTCCTGGTCTGGCAATTCTCCTCTTTTCCATTTTGTGAAAGGACCCTCTCCCCAATGTCTTTCTGTCCCTAAGACAAGAGAGCTAAAAAGCTTTCACTGATGGGGGAAAGTGGAAGATCTTGTTCATCACATCTCATTTATACATAATTCCTACACATCATATACTTCTGCCACAATTATCATTTAATTCATTTCTCTCCACGAAAGCACACCAATCGTCTTTGTGGCTGCCCTGTTTATTATCTGCGGCTGTGGGAGCCGGTGCCGGCCAGGTGCAGGGACAATGGCTGGCTATTCATTTCTCTGCACCAGCTGTTACCCTCAGCATGCACCCAGTCTGGGCCCTGCTGGAAACAACCCTGTTATGGCTGCTGCTACAACTTTAATTTTATTTCAAGAGCTAATCCCAGATGATTGTTCTGAGAACATGCCTAAGTATAGTGAGGGGTAAGTATATTTTATGGAAAGACATGTTCCAGGCTTTGAATCTGTCACAGAATAGCTTGTAGGTCTGTGTGAACTTTTAGGGTTTTTCCCCCCCCAGACTCAGGGGAGATGCTGACTGGTGGAGTCAGATAATGCCGAAGAGAGGAGAGGAGAGGAGAGGAGAGGAGAGGAGAGGAGAGGAGAGGAGAGGAGAGGAGAGGAGAGGAGAGGAGAGGAGAGGAGAGGAGAGGAGAGGAGAGGAGAGGAGAGGAGAGGAGAGGAGAGGAGAGGAGAGGAGAGGAGAGGAGAGGAGAGGAGAGGAGAGGAGAGGAGAGGAGAGGAGAGGAGAGGAATTCATAATGAACTGATGGCATGGAAAGAATAGAAAATTTGCATACTACATGTCATGAGGCCGCTGAAGCCTGAACTGAGGATCCAGGTACCACTTATCCAGTCATTTGCTTTCAGAAGCATGAAATGCATCATTTCCCATTTAAAAAGCAAACAAGACTCTCTGGGTTTTCAGGGAAATTCTGGTTCTCATTTCAAGTCCAACTGTTCACCAAAATGTTAACTGTGGTTTTTAAAAATGTCTTTGGACAAGCTGTGTTGTAGCAGAGGAAGAGATATAATTTGCAGCTGTATGGAAACAATGTAAAAAGAAAGACATATTAAACTCAGAAAATATTTTCTTAGCCTTGATGATGTCATTCACAGATCTCTTCCAACTAATTGTCTTTAATAATTTTAAACTAATTGCTTTACTTTCAAACCTTTTTCTTTATTATTAAATAGAGACAAAACCTACTCATAGCTATGTCTGTTACATTTTACTTAAATCGATTGTATTTTCCTCCCCCACATTCTCAGCTCAGTCTGTTATATTATCAGTCAAAATTCCACATTGAAGAATGTAATTTCTGCCTCTGAGATTTCTGCTCACTTATTTACAGATGAGAGAAGGAATTTGCCAGTACTTTGACCTTTGTCTTTCTACTAATCCAACTTAAATCGGTAGATGCCAAAGGCAGCTTAGTTATTTCATATTTTCCCAGTTTTATATGCCAGTAGGGCATCATTCTTTGTATAGACTCAGGTCTGAAGAATGGTACATTTTGTTCTTTTACAGGCTAACAGAACAAGACAAATGGGATGCTGTAAACACGGAACTAAAATTCATGAATAAATGAAACTGCAAGCTTTGAGAGAGGCCATTCAGAAATAGCTTCAATTCCAATAGGCTCTCTATTAGTGACTCAAAATTGTGTACATAGCAAATCAAACCATCAGTTTATGCTCTGATACAGGGATGAGGACTGCTGGATATTTTTTTGTGAATTATTGACTTTCCTTACAGGAGATCTGCCTTCTTTTCCAGCAATTCCACACATTTATGGTATGATGTTGAGCAAATCATCCTCTCTAGTTTAAAATCTCATGTTCCGTAGAATAAGGGCCATGGCATGGATGTTCTTTGTAAAATTCCTTGAAATCCATGGTTAAAATCAAGCTTTACACTGAAAAATCAATGGCATTATGCATTTACAGAGGAACTTCTCAAAATGCTATCCTGAAATTGCAGAAAAATGTATACAGTAATTCAGGAGTGTTCTAGTTAGATGAAGCTGTCTGAAAAGGCCATATTCCCAGTTCAGGGACTTTTTTTTTTTTTTTCTCTTTTTCATTTTCAGCTTTGGCCCAAATTATATCGAACTCAGAAATCATTAGTATTTCCCACAAATGGCAAGTTCCAGGGGGAAAAAATAATCAGAAATAATAATAATTCCCAAGTGAATCCTGAATTACAGACAATGGGTGCCTCAGGCAGGGGGTAAGGAGGAAAAGAAAATTAGTTTTGCAGGATGCTTGGAGAGAGCCAAGCAAACCTTGTATATTTAAATTAGCATTTATCTTCTTTTTGTGTTTTAACCTCAATGCTTAGCCAAAATTCAAGGTTCTGTAGTGATTTTCTTGCAAGAAGAGTAATGATAAGAGAAGCGGGTGTTTTTGACACAGCTCCACTTGTTTACAAATAACATACAAAACTTTACTTCCTTGAACAAGGCAAACCCAGCAAGCTGGAGACAGCTTCTCAGAAGGGGGTCTGGCATGGCCACCCGCCAAGCACTCAGAACAGCAAGAGCCCAGGAGACTTTCCCAGCACCATCTTCTCTGTGCTTATTCGCACTGTAGCTTACGTTTGGCTTGACTTCCTCCCTCTTGGGTCTCCCTGGGCTGCTTGCATGGAGACACAATCCAGGCAGCGGGTGTTGCAAACTGAGGCCTCTCTCAAAGTCTCTACTGCTGGACACAGCATTAAACTAAAAGAGGCCACTGCAGATAATTTCGGTGAAAAGTTGAAAAAAAAGCTTGCATGGCAACCTGAAAACTCAAAAAGGAGAAGATAAGAGGACACCCAATGTACTTGCTTTGCCACAGAAATGTATCCTTAATATGAGGGTATTCGTTACTCTGGGCCTGGTTGCTGGCTTTAAACATCTGAGGATTGTAATTTTCAGGAGCAGGCCCCATTAGGTAACAATTCAGTACCTTTCTGCCACAAGAAGTATTTGAGATTACTTGGGTGGATGAAGATGGGTAAAAGTCATAAATAACACAAAGGTGGTACACAAATGCCATCAGCATCTCCACTTGGCACAGCCATTGCCATTCCTGTCACAGGGTGAAAGGTCTCTCTTTCTGTAAGAAGCCTTTTTCAACATCCAAAAGAAAAGTATATTGAAAATCACAGTGTTTCACAGCAGGGAACATGCATGAACTCACTGTGAATTATAATAATGAAATTGTAGTGTATATGTAATTTCCAGCAGAAAAAAATCTGCTACCCACCAGAAAGGAGAAACTAGAAAAAAAATGGAGATTTCATTCTCTAATTTGACATCATTCCTTGATCTCTCTGAGTAAGACTGGGGGGCTCTGAAGCAGATCATTTAGGCTCCTTCTATCTTTTCTGTAAAAAAGACCTCTGCATTACAGAAAGGAAAAGCTGGTGTTGAAACCACAAACTCTAGCAATTCTAGTGAATCCATGTGAAATTTATGAAGTATAGCTCCAGGCACATTATGAAAAGGGTGGAAAGTGTGAAGGTGATCTTTAGTCTTTGTAAACACTGAGAAGAGATGAAGAGTCTTGGAACAGCTGAGCATTTTTTTTTCCCTAAATTCCCTTATCTTTAATCGGAAAGAGTAGGTCTCTCAGATATTGAGTTTAAATTTAGATTACAGTGTTGTTTACTACTCTGTTACGGAAGTCCGATAGATTTAATGTCCAGACCTGTAAATCCTTTGCAGTGAAGCAGGGAAAAATAATGAAGCCACAGAATGAATACCAGTTAATGGAAGTGTATGGACGAATGGCCTGTGGGGTGTTCCCACTGACTGCTGTGCTGATTTGTATTGTTGTCATCACAAACTTCCTGTATCATTTCTCATTGTACTCAAAGAATATTGTTACAATTAGATTGAAATTTTTCTTCATGGGAGGCATTGCTCTGACAGAAGGATGAGGATGATGTTCCTGGGCAATCTGTAATATAGTTGTCCCCTTAAGACTGCCAGATGACATCCACTGGATCTTTATCACCATGCATAGGGCCAGCCCAGAAGTTGGGGAATGGTTAACCACGTGATTTCAAAACTCCCATACCTGCACTAAACCTTCAGATAAAAGACAACTACCTTTGTGTGGAATCAAGGAAGGGAAAATCCAGGCACCTCCCTCCATGGCTGAGGAGGAGTTGAAAGCAGCTGCTTCTGCTAAGGTTCATGCTCATGCTACTGGGGGGTGGTGTGCGCACACATTGCAACTATGTACATTCTGTACATCAGACTGCAAAAACCAAGACAAATTAATCATCATTTCACCTTGCCAAGTAAGTAAATACTAAAACATTCATCTTGCATACAGGGAAAACGAGTCATCAAGCTGTCACAGAAAGAGCTGGGGCCTGTGCCAGGACATGGAAACAGCTATCCAAGCTCTCCAGTGCGCTAGCTCTCTTCCTACTTCCCTCAGGCAAAACAACTGATCTCCATCAGAGTTAAATTCAAACTAGCTCCTCTGGAACAGGGGAAGGTGGCAGCCCAACTGTCATGATATCCCTTGGGCCCTCTCTGTAAGGAGCAGGTCGAACTTCCTAGCTTTTGGATACTTGTAACTCGTTCTTTGCCAGAGGAAATGAGAAGCCTCATGCAGTAGTTCTAGGAGGTTCTGATTGCTTCTGTAGTGGCAAAATAGCAGGCACAAAAAATAACAGTGACAAGCTTTGAAGACCAGCTAATTTTTCCATCTAATTTTCAAAATTTCCTATGTGTGCATCCAAAACACAGATGAAGATTAAAAGCTTCCCATTAAAAAACAAAACTAACAGCCTGGATTTTCCTTAATCTCAGAGGCATCATGGTGAGATCTTCACAGATCCCATAGCTGACTATTTTTTTCAAAGGCAGGCCAGCATAGACTTCTTGCTCCTGTTTGTATAGCTCAGTTTGTCCTACAGACTTTCTGCTTGTAGGACTATGAGATTGCCTGTCTTGATATACACATGCAGGTATGGTTCAGACTTTTCCTCTCCCTACAGGACAAAGAAAGACTATCAAATAAATAAAAAAATAAATAAATTTTAAAACCTTCAAACTTAGCAGAGAAAATAAGATGCTTGGACAAACCCAGTGCTCTGGGAGGGCTGATGTTTGATTTTCCCTACTAACACATCAGTAATTCTCGGTGCTACAAAAGAACTGTGTGGTTCAGCTTGTTTGCCCTCAGGGTTGTTGATGAAATCCCCTAGCTGCATACTCATGAAGGAGGCTTTGCACTTTGCACCACAAGTATGGTATGTGACTGATAGGCCCTTCATTTTAGCCTTGAATGGGACTGACCACAGTGATGTGGCAGCCATGTGCTGGCAACTGAATTTAGCTCCAGTCTGATCAGATAAGGCAAACACACAGATTTTGGCACTTCTATTCATGAGGGCTAATATTAAGAGCTAACACACAAAAAAAAAAAAGTGTAGTAGAGCAAAAGGAATATAAGGAAAAGAAAATAATTTGAACCAACTGGACGAGTCCATCTCCAAGACAGAACCAGCATGAGTGAAGGTTGTATTTATGTGCACAAGGATAGAGGGAACAGATTTTGTGTGTGCTCAGAGCTGGTTAGGGAAGGCAATAAGCTCTAGCCTTTCCTTTCCAGAAAGTAAAAGGATAACTTGTTCTGCATTTAAAAAAAAAAAAAAAAAAAAAACCAAAAAAACACCCCCCCCCAAAAAAACCCCAAACAAACCGGAAACAGGGGAATTGCCACAGTGGACTGTTCTTACTCCACCTGTGCAAATACTTTTGTATCCATTGGCAACAAATCTGGAAGGTCCATCTGCTTCTAGCCAACATGTCAACACCCACTGATCCCACCTCACATGCACTTATTCTGTGTCCTGTCATTTTCCCAGATCATAGAAAGGGAGGAGGAGGAGGGAGAAATCCAGTGGATTTACTCTAATCCTTCAACGCAACTTTGGATCTGCTTTGTATGGTCTCAAAGCCACCCCCTTGTCTATAAACAATATCCCATGCTGAACAGGAGATTCTCTACAGCCCATGGAGAAGAAAAAGGAGAAAAGAAAGGGCAGTGAGAAACAGCATTTAGCTTAGGGAAGTATAATCCAATATTGGCAGAGTTCGCATTTTTTGCCAAAAAAAATCCCTCCAGTTTTCTCAGCTTTTTTTTTATGAGAACTTGCTGAAGTTGAGAGGCAGAGTGTAATTTTAGAGGCTCTGACACATTTAGCTGACTAGCAGAGCAAAAATGCTTAGGAAATACCTTTCACTAAGTTCAGAGGTACAAAACAATACATCTTTTGGTTAGTATCAACCTGGTTTTCTACATGCCTAGGATTTAAATGTAAATCTCTGCCAAGCATAACGAGTTTTTAAGAGTGTTAATCACCTAGCCCTTTTTATAGTGTGTGAAGTGATTTGAAATCATTGGGGAACATTAATACTTTGTGGAGAGAGTTCCAGGATAGAAGACTGCAGTTTGCAGCACTGCTAAGACATATAAATCACTTTAGCTGTGGTAGAATGTGATGATTTGAAGTCATTGCGTTTGGAAATGGAAAAAGGACATGATCTTGAAAGATTCCAACCACTTTGGATATATTGAGCTCAATCTTACAGCTCTGATTGAGATATTTTCAATAAACATCAAAGTACAAGCTGCAAAATCAAATACTCTCTTCTGGGAAACTTCTAATACAACTTACCCTTTCTGGCTCAGCATATGCTTAGAAATACTGGGTTGAATCATACAGCAGTTTGCACTTGGTGTAATCACCTGCTGTTGTGCAAACTGAGCTCAAGCACTTTTTCTGATCTAGTAATATTGTACATCATTTTGCCATCTGTGTGAAATGCAAAGCCGCAATGAGGAGGAATGCTTTGTTCTGCAAGGGGAAAGAAGCCAGAGAGACAATATTCTTGCTTCCACAAGACTGCCCTGCAGTAATAAGCAGAAAAAAAAAAAAAGATGGAAAGATGAAGGACAGTTATAAAATTGCGTAAACTACATAAAGTGGAAGTGGAAAAAAGTGGGAGCACAGCAGGTTCATTCCTATAAGCAACATCAGCCAGGATGTAGGAAAACTATCATCTTTACCATCTCGTCCTCTAAACTTGCTCATAGGCAGTCTTGAGGAGGGGAGGGAAAACACATTTTGCATCCAGTTTATGTATTACTTATACAAGTCTTGCACTGTCTGAGCTCTTGTACTGTGCTAAGAGGAAATGCTAAGAAAGGAAATCTCTAAAAAAGGATTTAGGAACAAACAGCTGTTGATTGATGATGCTCAGTAAGATGTCATTAGTGACACGGGATCAGACAGGGTGTGTTTAAAGATTACACTGGCTTCTAAAAGCTATTGTGTATCCACAGAATAAAAGGGAATAAACCACATTTCTAAGTTTACCAAATTTTAAGCACACCAAAATCATTCTTCTGAAAAAGTTTCCCTGCCTTTTTCATAACTTAATTTAACAGTAAGAATGACATGAGAGCAAACTGAGCTTGTATGTGCAAGTTGTGAGGAGTTACATATTTAGCTTGATTAGTTTTTGCTATTGCAAAAGATATCTGACCTTTTCTGGAGGAACTCATTTGCTATCTCTGCCTCGTGGCAGGCCTTTGGAAGTCTGGAGTGAGGAGTGGTGACATGGATGCTGCCTTGCCTCCCGGGGAACTCCATTCAAGCTTGGATGACAAGCATTTTTCAGGTTGCTACAGTCCTTTGGCCATCTGCATTTGCCCCATTAATATCCTGCCAAAATAATGGAGCACAAGCCATGGAAGGGGTGGAACAGACTGTGCTACCACAACTCATACACAGATCCAGAGTGAGACCCTGCTTTCCATCTTCCTCGTGAAAGATTTGTATGTGGAAATGTTTATCAGCATGGAGATAATGCTTATCAATGAGTATATAGGTTCGTGATACAGCATTTGCATGATATGCTTTAGAATGAGGTTAAACACTCCAGAATTATACGAGGCATCTTCCATAGAGCCTTAATTTGGATCCTAGTGGATGTACGATGGAAGATAGCCCATAATTAAATGTTATTCTCTTTTTTTTTTTGCTACAATGATCTTGTCATATAGGGAGAACAGTGATAAGAATAAGAAGCAAGATTGGGAATTAATGAGGCTCCTTGCCTCCCTTGTTCCACCATGTAGGAAATGAAATTTCTGCAAAAAATAAAGGCAGGAGACTAAAGGAGAGGGCATGTCTTTTGGAATAAAGCAAGTGAATATTACAAAATGAAGCCCTGCCACTGCTGCACACTTCCTCCCTGACTGTAACCACAGCTCCCTCAGTCTGGTCCATGGGTGGTGAATTGACCATTTAGACATGACAGGGTGGGTGGAGAAGAAGTGTCTGGGTCAGTATAAAATGGGCCAAGATTAGAGTAACTGGCAGCTCTGGAAATCAGGAAAGACCAAAATTTTGCAAGAGGAAGGCCCAGAAACAGAACATGACACCGAGGAAGATTAGGTACGTTTTAATATCCTAACTCTACATGATACAATATAGTTCTTATATTATAGAAAATGTGTATTTGGCAAAATTCCCATTGGGACATATTTTAAAGTCCACTCCAACACGTGAAACACTCATGCTCTCATGAAGACTAGTTACTATACTTGAAAAGAACATCAGAGTGTACTTTCCCAATTTTTCTTCACATTTTCTCTGGTACATTAAATGACTTCATTTCAGAAGTGAGAAAAGGAGGAGTGTTAGAAGGAATCAACTAAAATTCATCTGTGTAGTGATCCTGACCAGGAGGCCGCTGTGCACCAAGGAATCAATCACCCTCCACAGCAAACCTGAGCAGTCCCAGGCCTGTGCTGTGCCACAGTGCACATCCAGCACAGCCTTCAACCTCTGCTGTGCTGCACTAATTGACTCCTTGACTATGGGACAAACTTGGCAACCTCATTATTCTGAGAGGAGCCTGTGGGCAGCTCCCCCTTGGTACTAGCAGTTACACCATCCCATTTGGCCTTGGCCTCATCTGAAAGTGCAATGAGAAGCTCTAAGGAAAACATACTTTAGGAAAAGGGTTGGGTTTTTTATAAGGAAATTATTTACTAGCTCAAAGGGCCATTAAGGAAGAACCTTTCCTTAGAAGGTTCTGCCCTGGGAAAATACATATGGGGTCTGTCTGATGCTGTGGGGATGTAAGAATTGCTTACTATGTTCCTCTACTTATTCTCTTATTGAAATGACTGTTTTTTCAATCTACTTGTTGTCAGCCATTCTTTCTGAAATCCAGAAAGAGCCCTGAACTGTATTTCTTTCCATCTCTCTCTCTCACCTTACCACCAACCCAGTACAAAACAAAGTGTTACATGGATTTTTAAAAAGCTTTTTGCTGTAGTAGTGGAAAAAAAGTCTGACTAGAAAAATATTTGGGAAGCAACTAAATGAAAGTTTAGATGATTCTGTCATTTGCACCATTACCTCAGTAAAACAGATGTTCCAGTTAGGACTGGCTTTGTGGTGCATAATTGGACAAATCCAAAGGAACACAACTTACTCTGGAGATTTTCAACCAAAAAGTCCTGGTGCTACCAGGAAAGCAATAGGGATTAGATCTGTGATCACAGATGTCTTAACGAGAACATCTTCTGAAATTTATGGGCTAAGAATTCAAAAGGTTGTTTTCTCTACCCATCATGTAAAGATGGAGATGTTTTGTAGTATAACAGGTATGGTTATGTTGCTTGGGCATACCCTAGAGATACAAACTAAAACAAAAGAGAATAAATGCTTGTAAAATGGACTGCTGGTGTTATAGACACACAAACTCACACTTTACCTTCTCCAACAAGGGCCGAGATAGTTACCCTACAGGATAGTCAGCTCAAAAGGCACATCTCAGGGGTGGGAGGTGGAGGCATCATGCCCACCCCCTAGACTATGGACCTGTAGGTGAAGAGGAGCTACATGGCTGTATCCATGGTAGAGACAACAGTGTCTCTAGAGCCCAGCCTCTTCTCATAGCCATAGTCAAGGCTGGGCAGAGCACCCAGTGGAACCTCAGGTTTTCTCAGAAGTTTCATCCTGGGTTTCTCCCCTAGGCTTGCTGCCTTCTAGCAACCAGGTGTCCAGATCACCCAGCAGCCTTCACAGCTGTACCACCCCAGTGAACCTTTAAACCCAAAACAAAAATGCCAGGTATATTTTTTTAAACAGTAATGGTAATGAGTTAAGCTGGTAATTTATACCATTCTCATGAGACAGATGTGTCTAGAGTTTGATGTTATGTCCAAGCTGTGGCCTCAATACCATGTGGTTTAATGGTATGGTAGCCCCAACTACTGTGGTTGTGAAGCCACAGGATCATTATGTAATAATGCATGAGTGGCTAACACACTACCTGTGCTGAGGATGGGAACGTGCACAGATAGTGAGTGCAGTAATAAAACTCATGATTTTCACACTGATTGCTTCTTTGCTTCTATAGCCACAGCTTCATATGTGGCTTGATCTCATGTGAACTGCCCCACTGACTTGTAGATGTTTGCAAAAACAAGGATTCTATAAAATACAGAGGCATTCTTAGAAATTTGATGCAAAAAATGTATTTCCTTTGTGGCCTCACTTTAGCCATACAATACCCTCAAGATTTTAGATTTAATGAAAACATTACTCTTGTACTGCAGACAGCAGCTTGGAAATATGATGAGAGAAGTAAGGAAGGCAAAGAAAAAGCACCTCAAGCATTCTTTAAAAAAGAACTTTCCAAAATCTAATTTTTGCATCAGCCTCTTGATATTCTTGCAGTCTGACTCATAAAGTGCTGAGTGTGTGTGGGAGAGGCAGAGGGGGAGTGAAGGGATGGCATTGCCATTTAAAAAAAAATTATAAATGGATAAAATGCCAACTGTCTGCATTTTACCCTCCAGACATCATTACCTGGCCAAGATTATTGCCATCATCTGTAACTAACAATGCAAAGATGATTACTTTTGATTCTTAAATTTAAAGGAGACTGTCATGAGACTTGACAGCAACAAATGCAACTTGCAAGGAACAGCTCAAGTCAGGAGTTTTCTAGACAGTTTTAGCGATGTTTCTTTTTTTTGTTCAAAACAGCAATTTAAAATAAGAGCTTGCATGATCACGAGTAGTCTGGATTGCCATAAAGCAAAAATTCGCAGTATCATTTAGTTTATACCATCTACTCCCTGCTGCTTCTGCTGACATGAACTGGTTTTGTTTTCTTTTCTGCAGAAGGGTTTCACCCCTGGCTGTCACCCACCACAACATCCTGCTGGCGCGCGGGCTGCAGACCGCAGAGAGGAAGGTTTGACTTTTACATCCAAATGCAAACCCTGCTGTCTTTGGCAGCTTTCAAAATGTAAGGGAAGCATGCTGTGTACAGGCCTAAACTTAGTAAAGGCAGTGGGACTGTGGTGGTGCCATGTTTTAACCCTTCATTCTCTGGGCCACATGTTGTTATACTTTTAAGACAACATGTGTTCAGTAAAGTCATCACAGCTGTCAAGACGTGTACTAGGGTGCACATCTATGAATGGGGTTCCAAGCATGATTGGGAGCTCTTTTTCTCACTATGTAAGGTGTCTGAGAGGGAACCAAGCAATGTGTGCTACAAGCTTATGGGTGCCTTCCAATTTGAATCATTCTATAACTTTATAAACTGCCAAAAGTGTTCATAGAGAAGAAAACAATTCTGAGAAGTCCCACTACATCAGTTCCCTGCTATCAGGCCAGCTGGCTGGATGTGCCTGAGTGGAACACGATGCAAATGTAAGCACACAGAGAGGCCTTGTTTTCCAGACACAAAAACACAGGTTAGGGAATCCCACTCTTGGCTCTGAGCAAATCACTCAACCTCAGTGTTGCTTGACACAGAAGCACAGACCAGCTTCCCAAGGAGCCTGGGGCACAGCTTTTGACGTAGCAATTTCTCTTTGCCTGCTGACATTTTTGGGCACAGCATGTGCCATGCAGGGGCCTGGCAGCAACCTGCACCCACCCTCTGCTCATGCTCCCATCCCCTTCCATCGAGAAACAATTCATCAGGATAATGAAAGATGTCTGAGTGGGTGCTTAAGGAGAAAATTACAGACATTTTGTATAAAGCTGAGGACTACTCTGTGTCCCTGCTTCCCAGCACACATCCTTGGTTGACTTCAGGCATGTGAGTGTGTCTTGATTCCCTGTGGTCATGTGTCTGAGACAAGCACTTTGGTGTTCCATGGAGACAAGGTGGCAATGCCTCCAGTTGCAGGAAGGTTTGCATGATTTTAGGTTCCAGGCAACGTTTCCCAGTGAAACCTTAGGTGTCTGTGGACTTGGAGCTACCAGAGTACCTTGCAGATGTCACATAGCTGAATTTAAATATTTCAATGCCACTAAAGTAACCTGCAACACAGTTATTTCCATGTTTGTATTTTGACTTCTGTGTGAACTGCTTCATTGTGCTGAAGTCCTGATGAATGGTGGTCAGTGTCTTCAACTGCTGTTGACTTTCTTTTTTTTCCCTAAGAAAACTGAAAGCAGATTTCCAAGGAAATCATAGTGCTCCAAAATAGAATTTTATAAAGGAAGCTTTTTAGAACATCAGCTGCAGAGACAGGCCAAGGCCTCTTGACTAATAAGGATCTGGCAGTAATATGTCTTCTATTACCATAACTTTGCAAAGACCTAATTCTACAAGATACAGACTATCAATTTTACTAACATGATCTTCTGTGGCATTGAGCAGACTTAGCAAAGACCAGGAAATGCAGATCACTATATTCCCACTCAAACATAATTGTCATTTTACTGCACATTTCCCCACTGGGAAAAAAAATAGTCAGGTTTTGAGTACCTGTTGTACCAATAAGTCTGCATAGTATGCATATACAATTACATAGTACATACCATTGTCCTCTCTGGAGAAGAGATTTAAGCATGGCAAAGTGGCAGCAAAACCCTTTAGTGTCACTCAGCTTTCAGTGGTTGTGCAGGAAGAAGCTCCAAAAAGGAACAAGGTTGTAGACGTCATGCTGCTGTATTTGTGAAAATGCTATACTGGAAAATGCTCAGGTCTGATTCCAAGCATTTCTCTGAAAAGTGTTTTGATCTGGATGTGATCTGACAAGACTCAGGAGAGCATTTGTAGGTCGAATGACTCCCTCTCTAGGTTACCAGGCTGATATTTGAGTCACTCAGGTGCTCTGGCAGAGATAAGCATAATCTGCAATGACATCTAGGCTACACCAGAAGATAATGCTGCTTCTGGTGTATTATTCAAAATACATGCCAGCAGACTGGCTTCGGCTGCTTAAATACACACTGCAGTGCATTTGTGGCTAAAGCTGTACTCAGAGTGGCAGAATTAATCTGAACTGCCACTCTCAGGAAAACCTTATTAGAATAATTTCACATTAGGCAGTTTATGTAACTAGATGTTAAAAACACTGCTTTCTAGAAACACTGTCAAGCTCTTATCCTCAAATAACCCATTCAACTTATTTTTAAACCAGAGGTACCTGGAAATACTGACCATACAGATTCCTGGAAATCGTTGCACTGGATTAACTCTTCAACCTGGTCTTGACTTTATTTGAGAATGGCATTTCAGATCAAAATGCTGAAGGTATCTTGCATTGAAAATCAATTCATGAGGAGATCTAAACTGGTATGGGTTTTGCTGCTGAGAGAAAAGGCAGATCACATGAATTTTGCAAAACTACTGACTTTGCAAGTTTCCAAAAGAAACACGTTGTGCTTTTTTTAAGTCCTTGAAAGCATGATTCCCATCATACAGTTATCAGACAAAGGATTTTCAAGTAATGCTGAACATAACTTATGCTGCAGACTGTGGAACAAACTTTTAGGACTGTTTTTTATACTAGGTGGAGATGATACAAAGATATAATTAAGGGTTAGTGTTTTGGTATGGAGCCATAAGGCCAGTCCTGTGACAATCATGGTGTCATCTTAGCAAAAGCTCTGCAACTGTTTAAACATACTTAATATTTTGTGCTGCCAGAGTAGAGGAGAATCTCAGCCTATTTCTAAAACATCCAACTAATTTAAAAGAAAACCATTAAGGATCAGTGGTAGCATAATAAGTTTTCAGTATGCAAGAACTTCCTGCTTCTCTTCCTCTTGTTCTTTCCTTCAAGTGGGTTTTTTTTTGGCAAAGCTTTACACAGGAATGAATGGCAAAAGTGACATTGCTGTCATCAAGAGAAATCCCTTGGTTCAGAAAGAATACCTGCAGCAAAGCTTTGGAGGGAACATGAGAAATGAGCAAAACACAACATGCATTTTCAAAATTCATTTCAACATGAGAGGAACATAAAAGATAGCATTGCATATATTTCAAATCTTGCTTTCCTCATGCTCCCAGAAAAAAACCCAAAAAACAAACAAACAAAAAAAACCACAAAAAAAACCCCCCACCCAACACCTAAAAGAACTATGCTCACAAGAGAAATAGCAGCAAAGTTTAAGATGTCACCACCCTTTACAAGAGGTTATGCAAACCTGCATCTCAGCACCTTCACAGCTTAGTTAAAACTCCTTTGAAAGGCACATTTATCTCCAGTCACTGGATTTTGTATAGAAACAGTTGAGCGAGTGTGAGTGCACACAGGCCACTCCATCAGCTACTCTAAGAGTCCCAGCTGAAGACATGCACTGGTGACATCTTAAATTGTATCAGTTAGATTTGCCTGGAGCTCATCCAGCCTCTCCTGAACTTTCCACTATGCTCTCGGATCTTAAGGAGATTGAATTAGCCAAGCTACACTTTGGCTAATTTCCCGGCATTATCGCAGGCAGGTAACAGCTACCGATCGTTCTTATGTTGTTGTCAAAAATCTCTGATTCTTCCTACTTCCCCACAATCAGCATTACTTTCTATTTTGGAATGACTGGTGCTCCTGGCTGACCTGCAAATTTCCTTCAGACCCATAGCTGGCAAGATCACAAACCGACCACAGAGGAGTGCTGCTGATTGTACTACTGTTTATAGAGATAGGTAATTCCCCCCCCACCAGCTTTCTATTATTGTGTCAAGCGCTCCAGGAACTACATCTCATGTCTAGGCCATTTGCTGTGGAAATGATTTCCTCAACAGATGTGTTGTCCCATGCATAGGAAGAAATGTTAATATTTGATTTTCTCTGGGCAAAAAAAAAAAAAAAATTAGAAAGTCATCAGTGCTTGTAAATAACCTGAAGTGAAAAGCCTACATAATTCTGAGGCCAGTAGATACTGGATTAAACTTTGCACTGGAGGCAAATTCCTGGATATACATCCTTGTTCCTGTTGTTCCTCTCCTGCTTTCAGAAGCAGAGAGAAAATGAAACTCAACTGCCCCAGGCAGTACACAAGTCACATTCTCCTCTGATTGTTACAGATTTATTTTAATTCCAAGTTTCTCTGTCTCTTTCTCCATGGTGTTCACAGAAGCCCTGAGCACTTTTATTAGTATTGTTAAGATAAATCTAAAATAGGAGAGATATAAAGGTCTCTTCATAGTCTTGGCTCCAACTCAGCACTGAGCCTTACATTTACTGGTTTGGTTTTCACTAAATTTTCAGGGCTGAGGCCTTCAGTGCTTAAAGAGCTGTCATGAGCCTGCACAGAGAACTACTTCCTGGCTGTGATAGGTTGGTACCCTCTGTACCAACACTGGCATCTCAGACACTCTGAAAGCTCTTGGTATCTGTCAGCATACTCAGGCTATTCTGTGAATCCAGACAATCCAGACTCGGGCTTGCAGCAAAATAGAAGCAGAGGAAAAACCAGCTCCGGTTATCTGGCTCTCTGGTCTCACCCCTCTGGCATAAGGCTTGGACCTCTGTCCCCCTTCTTTCTGCCTGAAGAGCACAGGGGTGCAGGCACTTGCCAGCTCAGGTCTGGAAGCAGAAGAGCTGCACAGACTGACAGAGCACAGTAAGCTGTGCTGAGCTCCTGCTCTGCTCCTGCGCTCCAGCTGGCTTGGACCCAGACAGCTCAAGTTTCTCTGCGTATCACTTCCCTGCTCTTGATTCTGGGGCCAGCACAAGCAGAGGCAGCCCAGATCTGTTTGCACACAGGATCTAAGTTGTTTTCCTGTTGCACAAAGCAGAGCAAAACAAGATGAAAGGGGTAGCAGCTGGAGCTACACAGCTTTGTAGAGATTCAAAAACGATGCACGCATTTGCTGGATCTGTAAATGAGGAGAAGCTTTTCAAACATTTTGCACTTGTAAAAGGCTGCTAAGGGAAATTCACCCATCCTGCAACTTTAAAAGCTGCAGCTGTGGAGTGTAAGCACAGAACAGTAAGCAGTTTGCTTACCCATGGCTGCTCTCCTCATGCAGCACCTCTTTCTCCCTACTGGAGGGTGCACTTCTACCTGATAGAAAGAGTGAGCAGAAAGCTAGAAAACAATTAAAAGGGCTTTTTTTCTTCCCCTCCCCTGCCACCTTCTGCCTGGAGAGATTTAGAGAAAGTAGGACTTCTATGAGGAAAAGAATCACAGCCTGAAGCTGCTGTAGTCACTTCCGGTTAACACTGCATGAAAGCACTCTGGGAGCTCCTCACCCACTTCCTTCACAAGTCTAGAGGACAAGGAAACGAAAGCATATGATCCTGCCACAGATGAACGAGGTACATTTAACATTCATACCTTTTTGTGCACAATCTGGTCAATCTGAAGGGCACTCATTTTTCTATTGAATCACACTGCAAAATTATTTCTATCTCACTGTGGTGCTTTCTGAACAGTTGCCTAAATATACTCCTTGCAGGAATTCAGTTTGCTTTCATTTCAGATTGCAAATAAAAAGAGAAACCAAAGCACCAAGAATAACACAAATTTAAGTATGTGCTTTTATTTTATACTTTAATGGCACATTTTCATTTGTAAACATTAAATTACCAGTTCTCTTCTTCGTATGTTGAAAATAACCACCAGACATTGGAGAGAATTACCTGAGATTTAAAAAAAAAGAAAAAAAGGAGAGAAAAATATCTGGCATCTTTTACGTTACTCACATACAGTACCATTTTAGGAAGACTTACAAAAGGGAATGTTTTCCAAAATAGGAAACAGTTTTCTTTTGACTATAAAGATATACAAAATACATCAGAATGCCTTGGAATGATCAGCCTTATTAAGAGCATGTGGCAAATCAAACAATTGTTCGATTGATCAAACTGTTTCAAACAATTCCATTAATGCATAGGTGAAATACTGCATCAGTCCTGCAGCAGCATGATGTCCACGTTGTCATGAACACCTTGTAAAAGCAGCTCTCCTTGGTAAGTGACGATCTTCCGTCGTTTTGCCGCCTTAAGCGTTCCCACCAGGGCTTCAAAGAGGTTGGCACACTTCTCATCTGCAAATAGCACACCAAACTTCACGCTCACTTGTCCATCAGCATCTAAACAGAAGACATAATGTAGATTTCCTTCAAGTTAGGACATTACTGGGGAGATAAGGTGACACAGAAAGCATTGAAAGCAAACCCCTCATTGCTTCCCAATTTATTTGGGATCATATTATGAATGCTGATGGTAAACAGCAGGCAGAACTACTGCCTAATCTAACCTTGCCTTTCCTTCTAGAGCTTAGTATCAAGGACCATGTATCTGCTCTGTTTACTTTTATTGATGACTTTCTGAAACCTATGACAAGCACAGGCTATCGAACCTCTTCACAGGGTTTGGAGGAAATTAGTTTTAAATAATTAAAATCCTACAATATCAAATTGAGAGAGACCCATACGGATCAAGTTCAACACCTGTCGCCCTGATTTTTTCAGCCTTCTGATGTTTTGTATTTCTGTACTGGCATTCTGCTTGTAACATAAACAAAGAGTGATGTTTTGTAAATCATGCATTCCTTCCTGGGTAAAGGACAAATTGATGTACTTCCTGTTTGACCAGTGGGGTCAGAGAGGTATCAGCCTCGTCCCCCAATCCCTGATCAAACTCCAAAGACTGTATAAGTCAGAATCCCAAAATAAACTTCTTTCTTTTCTGCCCTGACACTGACTGTGTGAGTGTTCTTCTTTTCGTGTCCATCAGGCGACAAACACCCTGCTCCTCCAACCTAAATCTAAACCACATATTAAGATTTTTTTTTCACTATTTTTAACTCATTAATATTTGAGGGTCACATTGAAAAGGCTGCAATGTGAATTTTCACATAAAGCAAAATTTTTAAAATATATGTTGAAGTTATGTTATTCCTAAAAGGCAGATGCAGTCATACAAATTGCAAGATGTACATACATGTTTAGGTTTTAAAAACAAGTGAAACTGAATAAATGGCACCAGAACTGACATATGGGAGCAGGTAGCACATCCACAAAATTCATATTTGTAAAGAAAGAGGAGTTTTAGCAATGAAAAACAATCTTAAGAGAAAATGGTACATTTGAAGAAAGTTTAAGGAAGTTTGGAACTACACATGTAACTCCTGGATTAGTTTTAGGATAGAGACCAATTTCTTCCAAATAATACAACCATGAATAGAATTGAAATGCATGAATTCTTAAGCAAAGAAGTTACCAAGGAAGGAGGTGGAAGGAGAAAGTGCAACTTTCTTCTGTGGTGACTGTAGTGAGTATTGAAAGCCTAAAGGAAAGGATTCAAGGGAACAGGATTTCAGGCCTACATCCTTTCTGCTGCAGAGGCTTAAATGTTTAACATTATGGCAGAACTACTTTAAAGGCTGGAACACAGGCAGTAGCATACAGTCCAACATAAGTGCATATGCAGATCTTCAGGTTAGCTGCTTGTTTGAACTTGCCAAGTTCTTAGTTCAATATAACATGACTACATCGGTATGACATGCATGCATGGTGACATGTGTGTACACACACGCATCTATAGCGTGAGTACATCCATACAGAGATCCTGCAATACTTACTTTTGGTTCCCAGCCGTCGAATCTCCTCAACTAAGAGGCTAATTTCATGTTCCACATTCATGGTGGTCTAAAAGGAAAAAAAGAATTTTACAAAGTTATTAGGAACCCTGTAAATCCTTTGCACTGCTGTGGCATGTTCTCAGTTCTTCAGGAATGTCACAACACTTCACAAATCCCACTAGCGTGGAGATGCATGACTACAGGATAATCTAGGATTTTAGTCTTGAACAGATAAAGAGCCTCTGCACCTCCACATTTGAAGGGAAGGGAACAGAAGTGATAATCTTGTTATACATATATAAGGAGCCAATCTCAAAATATGACAGATGTGGAAAGGTCAAGGAACAGGAGAGTTGTTTGTTTTAAAGAATGAGCTTAAACTGCAACAGAATCAGAGCAACTCACTAACATCACAGGTCTTCAGGGGCTTTGCAACTTTCCATCAATGACCTCAATTAAAATGGAACATCTGCCTTTAAATTTCTTTCTGGGATATGTGGTAGATTTGGTTTCTTAAACCACACCACAGCTTTCTGCATATGCTGAGAAGATACCGCAGACACATGTTGCTGGTTACAGACACACACGGTGTCTGAAAGGACAGCAGCTCCTGCACACCTGCTACTGAGAGCAGAACTGATCCAAACTATGCAAGTAACCGAAGGCAGTCAACATTTTTGCCATTTAAAGTGATCCCAAGAATGTACTACACTGCCAAACATATCCTGGGCACCTCTGTGCTGTGAAAGGCAGCAATTTGCACCAATGTGTACCAATCCCTTGTGACAGTTTAGCGATATGTGGCACAGCATATGGCAACACTACAGTCACACACAACACTTATCTGGCTACAAAGCAGCCGAGGTTAACAACTGCAGACACCTGAAGGGTGTTTCACGGCCTGTGCTGCGCAAAGCAGCATCAACACAGTGAAACCTTTAAACACTGAACTGCTTAAGCAAAAACTGGCATTGAGGTAAGCACAAGAAACTGAGCATCACAGACAAAGCAAAGCATCAAATGCACTTCCATGGGGGCCAACGATGCAGCCTGGAAAAGCCACTGAGAGCTTCTGGAGCTGAGCACTAGCTAAAAAGGGCTCAGAGAGCACTGAGACCCACTCTGTTGTTCAAGAAACCAGGATTTCTACACTAGTATGAAAGTGAAGTTAAAAAAATAGCCATCTGAATGCATCACAAACTCTTCCTAAGAGAAAAGCTTCCCCTCCTTTCTTTTTTTAGTGAGTTAAAATAGGTAAGAGTGATATAGTTCCACTTCCTGACCCCTTATGATTTACCTAAGAGGCAAAAAAACCCTTTGCAGCAGAGTCTGATTTTTAGATCCAAAATTCACATTAAAAAAATGTTTCTTTTTAACATGCAAAACCGATCAAGCTTAATTACCAGCATGAGCTTCGGGCAAAGCCCCAGCCAAACCACAGGTTCATCCCCAGTGCACGGTAAGAGCAGCACTCCAGCGGATAGCAGCAGACCGACAGGCGACACTGAAACTGGACATGCTGCCGAGGGACCCCCGCGGCAAAGGGCAGGGCAGCAAGGCTGCACTCCTGCAACTGCCTTGGGTGAATCCTACAAACTTCCAGATTTTGTTTGACTCGGCACTACACAGATCATCAAATCAGCAAGGCAAACATGACCCATCTCTTAGAAAGCTTACACTCCCATTATTTGACAGACTGCCAGTTTTGATATTGGTCATCACAACGGCATAATTATCTTCTCTTTAAAGACGTTCTTCTCACTTTAAAGGCCCTTTTTTACTTTCAGCTCTTTAAATTCACGTTGATTTCTAATTATTTTCATACATGTACACCATCAATATAAACAGCAGTATTTAGAATTAAAAAAAAAGTTTAATTCTACATTATTAGGCAAGACTTTTGAGATCAGAGAATCGTGGCTGAGCAAGGAGTAGGGATGCTCGGTATTTCCAAACTTAAATATTTGCTTTACACTGTAGATGCTCAACACACCAACTATCAAAAGTGCACGCCAGCTGTTAGACTCTAATATTCCTGACGCCAATACACTGCTGCAAGGCAGTAAGTGCCATGGAAATTAAACTTCTCCTTATTTGGCAGAAAGAAAAGCGCCGAACCGCTGCGAGCACGCACACACCCACACACACGCACATCTGTCACCCACCGCGCCGACCTGTCCCCTCGCAGGCACTGACGGCCCCTCGGCGGGACGGCGCTGGGAGGCAGAGCGCGGTTCCCGTCCCACACCCCGGCGGGATCCGAGTCCCGCCGCCGCCTGAGCAGGGAGCACAAGGGAAGCGGGCCCCGCCCGGGCCAGCGGCAGCTGCACCCGCTGTCCGGGCAGCGCCTCTGCCCCCAGCGCGGAGGGAGGGAAGGACGGCTCCCCGGCGCGGAGGGAGAGAGGGAAGGAAGGAAAGACGGAGGCACTGCTGTCCCCGACCCGCTCTCGCCCGCCGCCACTCACCCGCTGCCGCTGCCGCCGCTGTGGCCGCTCGGAGCCGGCGCAGCCGTGGGGCAGCGCCGGGCGGGGCCGGGGCCGGCGAGGGGCGGGCGGAGGTGGCTCTGCCCCCGCCGGGGCCGCGCCGCCTCCCTCGCTGCGCTCCCGCCGCCCCGGGGCGGCGCTCCCGGCCATCTTGGCTTTACCGTGAGGGGAGCTGTGCGGGCGGGCTGGTGCTGCTCTGCCCTGCTCTGCCGGGAGCCCTCTGCCCGCGCCGTGCCAGGGTCAAATTCTTCCCGCGGCACGGGCGTCAGTGAGTTTGTTAGGTAAAACGCCTTCCAAGGCCAGCCCTTCAGCGGCTCCCCCTTTTCCAGTGGGTCAGCTTTCTATAATTAACCCTGTTGCTTCAGTCACTCTCCGTCACCGTCCCATGTCCCGTATGCCCCGTCTCTGCTGGCATCCCCGGGTGACATGCCACATTCTTAGGCCTCCCACATTTATTTTCCCCTAGAAAACCAGTTCTCCTTCCAAAGAAAATGAACGAGCTAGGTTAACACCATTTACCCCCGATAATGTTGTGTTGCAGTGTATCTGTGTTTCCATTCAGCACCCATATCCTCGCACCCTACGCTGCAGAAAGAATGCGATTTAATTTTTTCTGTATTGTGTCATGGGCATTCACTACTGCTCTTGTCTCTCCTTCCTCTTCACCTCACAGAAACGTTTACGTCCTCTCTCAAGGATTCGGGCATTTAAGCTGAGAGCTGCATTAACTCCTAGACGAAAATGAAGCTGCCGCCAACCCCCCAATCAGAGTCAAGGTTCTCTCAAAAATTCTCACTGCCACAGCTGAAGGCATTGCCGTTCCCAGCCTCTCTCTGCTCCTCATCAGGCATGACTGCCCCTGAAGCAGAGTTGATAAAAGAAACTATTTCCAGCCCTTGCAATTCACAGTTTTCATGCACTAGTTTCTGTAGGTGAGGCTGAGATTCTTTCTCAGACTCTGAGCTGTGCCAGATGGGGCTGGTCCCTTATTACATTCTCCCATCCCAGGTGTGAGGAGGAATAAATAGGTGATGGCACCTCAAACCACTGCAGCAAGCTCTGCTAGGGCACAAACCTGCAGCTAGATAAATGGATTTGCACAGTGGAAATGATGCCAAGAAGATCACATTTTTATCACGCCAGGGATTATAGTCCAAGCCCATTGCTTTTCCAGGGGATTTTTTGGATGGTGTTTCCATGAAAAGATTAACTTTTCCTTTGCATAATCACTATTTATCAATCAGTTACAGAATCTTTGGTAGTTAAAAACAAAAGCATACTGCTTTCTGGTTTTGATGTGCCATCAAAATATTTTCCAGAACAGATTAGATTTATTTTACATCAGTAAGGGGTGCTCTTTGCAAAAAACAAAACTTGATGAGAAAACAAGATCAAAAGGACTACATTCCTAAGTTGCTAATGAAATAAATAAAATATAAATCTATCTGAATTGAATCAAAAGACAGTGAAAATTCCCAGGAGAATGTAATACCTGAAGACCACTGATGCTCTGTGCATATGATGCCATATGTGCATACTGCTTTTCTAAGGCCTTTGTTATATTGGCTGACATAGTGCAAAATACTACAGTAAAAAAAGGTCATTTTTTTAAGGCAGATCTGAGACAAAGCTTTTAAAAGTGAGTCTGATGAGTGTGTTAGCAAATACGTCAAAGATTCCAGTGAGCAGTATAGAATAAAAGTGCTTATCTTCTGGTTTTATTGTTAACAACATGCTTTCAGTTGCACATAATCTAGATTTCTTAATCATCAAAAAGTCTCATTACATTTGCACAAATAATGTAGGCCTTTGCATAATGTGATTTTTATTATGGATAATTTATGTTTGATTGAGTAATAGTTTATGACTTTTCAGACTACAGGTATTAATATTGTGCTGATGATGAAATCTATGTTAAAAATTCTTTTCAGTTTTGACTCGTAGACCCTAATTTATAAGAAGCATCAACTATATATCTGAGAAAGATGAACAAAACTCTGTAATTTGTCATCTTATTTTCTTTTAAAGCTTTTTTTTTAGTAAGCCTAAATTTTTTTTTTTAAATTCTGTCTTTTGAAAAGGAAATACCCAAGTATTTTTCTCCAGGCATCAGAAGATTTTTGAAACACTTTTGTTACTATTTCTTTCATGGCCCTTCCAAGTCATGCACTGTTAAAATAGGTTAACAGGAAATCAAAACCATCTCTTACCATGACAATTAGGGTAACAGATACTGCCAAAGTACAAAAATTAGCTGGGCAGCATCCGAACTGGATGACTGATTATGTCCTTACAGGGGCAGCAGCAGTGAGCAGGAAACATGATAATTCTGGAGATGGTGATTTCCCATCATTCTGTTTCCACAAATTGATGCTGTTTTAAAAATGAAGAAGTGCAAAGTTGTCCTTTACAGGCTCACTGGACAGACATGGAAATATTGCTCATACATATTTCACATAACTGGTGAAGGTCATCATCAGAATCATAACTCATTATGCATTTTAGCTGTGTAAGAGTGCTCCCTAAAACTCATGAGATTCTGCCTTAAAACAGACTATTCTGGTTTGACCTTCCTTGGCATCTCACTTTATTGTTACTGTCCCCCCAGATGCCCATGAAGGCAGTCAGACAGATGAACTATGCACGATGTAAAAAACATCACTTGAGAACAACACAATCAACATACTGCATCTGATCAAACCATCAATTTAACTGGACATTTTGCCTCCAGCAGGGACCAAGAGCAGGCATTTGGAAACAGTGCAATCAATGAAAACTATCGGTTTTTCTCCTGGCTCCTGGCACTTACTGGAGCAAGTAATTATTCTATCTTCTCCTTTCTCCATCACATTCCCTAATTTAATCGCATATAAGATGAATGTGTCTCCATGTTGCTGATCCTTCTGTTTCTCTTTATAATTTTTCAAACAATTCTGTGTTAGTTTTTGGGACTGAAGTAGCAGAACTGTCAGTATTACTCAGCATATGGGTATAGTATATACAAAAGATGTAAGGATGTTTTCTGTTTTGTTCTCACTCCCAATAATAAAAATTCCCAAAATTTTACTTGACTTCTTGAAAAGTTCTAAGCTCTATCCACAATGGATTCAAAAACTATTTCCAAAGTGGTACAAATTAGTTGTTCTGTTACAGATAATTAGGATTACTCTCCCTCCAGTACACTTCTTTACATTTTTCAGTACCATCAGGTATTTTACTGTGTAATTTAAAATAGGATCATACAAATTTCATCACCTCTTTTCCCATGTCTTCAAGGACAGCTTTGAATAGCACAGGAGGTCCAAACAGAAATGGTACTAAGAGCGCAGTATTAATTAATATCCTCTCGGTCACAACGATCAGTTGACTACCAGCTTTACCTGTCTCCTCTTACCTTTCAGCTGTTCATTGGTTCTGAATGGAATCTGAATATCTTCTCACCCCTTGAGAAATTAGTTCTATAAAAGTACTTAATGTTTACAGTAAACATGTGGTAAACATATTTGTTGTTACAGGTTTCTCCAGAGACGGGTGTGTAAGACCATGAGGGCCAAGCCTGAAAAATTTAGGGAAAAGTTACAAGGTCATTTGCTAGGTAATGTCCATTTATATTGTTTCCCAGCATATATCAACTAGACATTCTCACTTTACTAGTATATGTTGATAACCCATGCTATTCTTGTATATTATTATATATTTTGTATAGTACGGTTATTTAAAATTTTTGTCGTATTATATGTGCTTATATGCAAGGCATATGCATCACATGTACAGAGTTTTGTGTTGAGATCCTCCTGAGCTAGAAACCATTAGAACTGACTCCATGATTTGCAGATTTCACTGTTAGATGAGATCAACTTAACAGCCTTCTTACATAATCCAAGTCTTACTTTTGTCTTAAAACACATTTTTGTTTGACATGTTGATTTAGTAGAGACATCAATTCCTGCTGCATATACCTGTGTCCCCCTCCCCTTGCTTTAGCACCAGTAACTTGTGCCTGTTCAAAGTGCCAGATTCTCCTTACTGTCTCCAAAGCTGGATGGAAACTGTGGTGCTGTGGTTCAAACAGGCATGTGTAGATGTGTCTTTCTTGACTTACCATCAGGTATCTGTGCCACCAGCCTGCCCTGAGTCACTTCTCACCGTGGGTGCATTGCACCCATTGCACGGCTGTGCCATAGGGTTATGCTGTAGTTACTCAGCGTGACTCAACATGAACTCATAAAGCCATGTCAGCCCAGGCTAAAACAGTTCTTAAAAGTCTTCTTATGACTTAAAGATTTCCAGTGGTAGAGGATCTACTACGGTGCTTATTCCTGTGGACTTTGTAACACCACAGAAAATGTAAGATATCTTTTTCTAGAACATGACAGGGTCCTTGAGTACAATGAGAAATTAAAATTCAAGTCAATGCTGTTACAGAAAGCTGAGGGAAATAAGTAATATTCAGAGAGTATGGATATTAGGGGCAGTCAGAAAAATAGCTGTATTTTTTGAGACAAGCCAATCAATGAGGAAAACAGCACTCCATATCCAAAGCATCTTTGTAGTTTTTGATCCAATCATTGTCTTCCTTGGCCTGTGAAGGATGTGAAGTAAAGAGGATGTGCATGAATATTTTGAGAGAGCAGAGCATCAAACTGTGTTTGGAGACAGTTTACAAAGAGAAAAAAAAAAGTATAAATAGCTAATTGTATGTAATGTGGTTTAGATTGTTCTTTGTTATAAGAGTTGAATATTTGAGAGAGAGCATCATGAAGACTAAATACTTTCTCATATTCCTGGTGTCAAAAAATCTTGTGTGGCAAGGAAACAGCAGTACATCTCCTGATCTCCCGACAGCATGGGAACAGCTGAATCATCCAGTCCCTCTGTCCTCTTGTTTGGTATGCATCATGAAAAAAAATCACCTCCCTTTCTCCTTTCCCTCTACACATATACATACACATACTGAAATTTCAGGGAGTTTTTCAGAAAACCAAAAATAAAGGCTTTGCATAAAAGATGTTAAATAATGGTAGCAGAGATGACAGTTACATCAATATGGAATTAGTATTCACATCCATATCAAATACAGTTTTAGGTGTAATATCTTTATTTATTGGTTTCATATAAATTTCCTTTTTAAAGTTCAGGCATTTATCATGAGTCATGACAGAAGTGCATCAGATCTTTTCCTGAAAGAAATCTAATTGAAATGCAACTGTGATTTGCATTTGTCAGAATGCATTTACTTAGCATATGATATCGTGTCACGGCAAAAGCCACCACAGTTTATTTTTTTTTAATTGGTAAAATGTCAAAACCTTCTGACCATGCAATCGTGGTTCACAGTGGTTTACTGTTGGCTAAAAATAGGGAGGAAAACTTTCTTTATCAATGGATTCAGGATAGTTAATGATCATTTAATTCAAGATTCCTGTTCACAGGCATTTTTAAGGGTCAATTTTGTCTGTATTTTGCTTGTCTGCATTCCAGGTTCTTAGCCGAAGAACAGTGTTTATGGTGCATGTCACACCAGTTGAATCTGATAATATTTGCACTGAATTTATATTATATTTTTAAGTCACATACAGAAACATCTTATTGTTTCCTGCATATGGGGAGGTGTATTTTTTACAGTAAGATGTGTATACAAACTGCCTTTTAGGAATTCTGTTCTGGCTTCAAGGTACAATGCCAGCACTGAAATCCAAATGAGGTTCAAATTCACGTGTCATCAAATTTTATTAATTTCACTGGCACTGCAGCCACAAGTCATTTGTTCCTAAATAATTTGATTTCATGCTGTCTGAAACTGCAAGAGAGAACAACGATCAGACTCCCAGCATAGCTTCCCATGGAGCACTGGCAGTGGTCTCGCATATTGACTTGAGAGCCTAGGAGGATTTCTGTCGTGGTGAAGAAAGTTAAACTGTGTGTTGATTTCAGAGGGGAGACAAATATCTACCAGGGAAGTACAATGAAAATATAAAATTAATTTGTGCTTTTAACTATACCACATGGTTTGATTACAAATGGGACAATTTTTGCCTGCATCTAACACCTAAGTTTTATGAATTTTTCATCTGCGAAGCGAATTGCAATTGTTTATCCTAAGCTTCTGGGATAAGTCTTACCCTTTCTTATTTTTCCTTGAAGTAATTACGTCCAAGGATCTCTGACATGTTGGAAAAGCTTAGATTTAAAAATATAGTTAAGAAAAATACATGACCATCCTTTGATTTGGTTTATAGTTATCCAATGTGATTGTTACATGTATATGAATAATATTTGCCTCTGAAGGTATTGTGATGTTGTATTTTGAAGCTTATATTATTTGTTCTCTGTCACACAAATAACAGAGATGGATCCCACTTCCTTTAGGTTTACTGAAAGAAGCACAAAAGCTGTCTTGCACATAGGCAAGGGTTTTCTCTGTGAACGTTAGAGAAACTTCCCACTGCACTTCCTCTGAATCCAAGTCTTCCTTAAGTAAGTTTACACCAACTTGTTCTTACAGTTTCCTGCCTCCGTTTTTCACAATGCATCATTCAAAAAAGCGAGGGTTTGCCACTTGGAGTGCAGCATCACTATGAAGTATATTAGGAACCAGCATATTACTCCATGGTAAACAGTTAATCTCCATTTTGATTGTAATGGAATCTTGTAAAACAGTATTAGATGATGTGAAAGTAGGTTTCTGCTGATCTGCAAATTTGGCGGAAATGATGAGGGTGAGGAGGGGGCTGACAATTCCAGAATTTGTGTATCTATTTCTGCTCTAAAACCCAGAAACAACTGTAATTACAGTGCTAACAGGAAACAGAAATTGGAGGGGTAGTTTTGGTGCTTTTTTCCAAACAATCAATTGTATCACAGACCAACCAAAATAAATCAGTGTTAACTTATTATTAGTTAACAGTGTTAACAAATACAAAGGCTCAGTGTTAACCACTTCTCATATAGCAAATGGTCATCAACAAAGACTTGGTAAATTGGTTAACTGGTTACTACAGATCAAAATGTTTCCATCACAGAGGCAAGCAGAAGGCTTGAGACTAGTATCTCACACCAGAAGAAATGAAGGCGTTGTTTTGTTTACTCACTTTCTAAGGAATACATATCTTTTATTTCATTACTGGGAAATAGAGCTTGTACATGTTCCCAAGCTAAAATTGACTGCACAGGCTATTTTTCTCACAGGTCAGATGTGAGGAAACAGAACCATTTCACTTCCTTCATAATCTCTATATAAAGAGAAGAGGAAAATGGGACCAGACCTATTGTTCTTACAGTTTCCTGCATCCTTTTCCACTATGGCTCATTCAAAAAAGCAATGGCTTGCCATGTTGAGTGCACCATCTCGATTTAGTGTATTTGGATATCTAATTTTATATATATTATATATATATATATATATATATATATGTCTTTTCCAGTACATTGACCATATCAGAAAATCCCTTTTTGATAAAAAAGTTGTATGTGAAAAGCAGCTTCTGAGTTTGTGGGAGGGGGTTTCATATAAAATATTGTAGCTCCCCATTAAAAGTGTTCTCTTTCTTTCAAGTTAATAAGATCAAACTACACAAATAATCTGACCAAAAATCTCAATAAAATATTTTTGTGTTTCCTTTTCTCAGCTGTTTTTCCTGAGTCTTCAGTCAATTGAGTGCCTAGAGTACTATGATCAAATATAAATAAGAGAAAAGTTTGGGTTATAGAATCATAGAATCATTTAGGTTGGAAAAGACCTCTAAGTTCATCAAGTCCATCATTACAAAACACATTTGGTGCACTCTTGGCCACCCTAGTCCCAGGCTTTTTGCCAGGACTGCAACAACTCTTAATGAAATGAACTGGAAAGTGGGACAAGAAATTTCTGTTCTCGGTCATCAATGAGCTGTAGATGGAAATGTGGGGAAGCAAGCATTAGCCCATTATGTGCTCCTGGCAAGCCTTGCTTTGCTCTCCAGCACTATTCCTTCTATCTCTATGACATCCTCTGCAAATGAATTGCAGGGATTGTGCCTGAGGCTTGCCCTCACTGTCTCTCAGCCATTTGTGAGACACCTATAAAAAGAAGCACTGCCCAGGTATTTCCCATGAACAAACATCCTAGTTCATCAGTCCATGGGTCAGGAGAGGACAAGGAGGCTGAGATAGCCTGCAACCTTTTGGTTCCTGTTCAGGCTGCTACCTTAGCCAGGTAGCAGCAATGCTTAGGTTCTTGCAAAAAATCAGCCTTGCCTTTTATCACAACTGAGGAGTACAGAATACATAAGAATTCACAACACAGCCCTTCAGTCAGAGAGATGCCTTTACATTCTAATAGCTTCCTGATTAAATTATTTTTTATAAGACAGTCAAATTGCTCTTAGCCTGAAAGAAAAGGCACCTGGGAAGAGTAATGATGCAAAGTGCTGCTTTTCTTCACCTTTTATTTCATATTCCAGTATAAGAGGGATATGTGCTTCATGCACTCAAGAGTATTCTCTCTCCTCTGTCAAAGACACAAATCCTGGAAAATTACTTTGGTGGAAAGCACACACAAGTTGACAGTTCCATGAAAAAATGTGTGGATGGCAAAAGATGCAATCATCTCTCTGTATTTATGCACATATATCCATTCCATCCTGCTAGTCTAAAACACACTCATTTTATGATTAATTTAAAGAACTGTAAGATCTGATTTTTTTTTTTTCCTAAAAGAACAGGGAGAAATAAAGTACTTGGCAATGATTCCACTTAAATTCAGAAAGTTGTGGCGCTATGTAGGCTTAGCCCAAATTCTACCAAATATAGGCCAGCTAAAATGACTGGAACAGAACATGATGTTTCAAAAATAAAGAAATTATATATTTATTTAGAACACTTGAATGTGTGTTAATTAAGTGTATTTCCACTCTGCCCAAATCATGGGTTTAGTTCAAATAATTTTTATTGATTTTACATTACAAGACTGTCATTAGCATTTGCCAACTGAGTCAAGTTCTGATGGTAATAGCTTTTCTTCAGGAATTATTTATATACTGACAAGAAAACTACATCCTTCTTCTCTGACATCTTGAGACTCTCAGTGGAAACAGAAGAAGTTTCAGTTCTGTGTATATTTTATATATCTTACTGTCAAATTAAAAAAAAAAACGGGGTCTGTGAATGGTTTCTGTGAGTAGAAATGGTAGTACAATGGAAATGCTACTGTACTTTGATATCAAGTTCTGCTGTCAAGTATACTGGCATAAGTACAAAGTTATGCTCCTCAATGTGATGGAATTATCCTAGCTTTTATAAGAATACATGTGAGCTGGGGCCATGCAGGTGAGGTCAATGATCAAAGGAGATGGGGATTTGGCTGTGGGGGTCTGGGTCAGCTGCAAAGCAGCTGCTGGAGGGGCAGCCAGGGCCAACTTTGTCCCAAGGGAGCTGCCTTCATCTCAGGTTCCGCTGCAGGGCCTGGCCAGAGCTGCAGCCCCACTGCATTGCTGCCCTGCATGTCCCTGGCTGTGGGCTGCCCCTCCAGACCACACAGTCCTTCCCACTGCCCAGGCTGGGGCGGCACCTCAGGGCTTTTGCCACTGCCTGTCTTGTGATCGTGTGTGGATCCCAGCTTCTCTTGCTAATCCCTCACAATAAATGTGGATAAAGAGATGCTGTTGGAAATAGATCTTCAAAATAAGTCAAGATGTTTGGAAGGGCAAAAGGAGAAAAATGTAAAACGGGACAGAAAAAAATAACGTAAAAATTAGGAAGTGTGAAGATATGAGTCTGTAAAACAGATTAAAGAAAAGCTATATATAGAGAGGAAGGCCTTTAATCATCAGACTCCTTCCTAGAGCCACCACAGATGGAGCACACAGCATCTTAATATCCCTCCTATACCTGACTGAAACATCAGAGAAATGTCACAACAGCGTTGTTTTTAACAAATGAAGCATATTTGAAAGCACATGGGGGTGTTTTTGCCCTAGAGGAATTTAGGAAAAAAAAATAAACTAGATTATTGCTATCTTAAAAAAATATGAGACATAGAGGGGTTTTTATATTTTATTTATCTTAACATACAAAGAACAGGACAAAACAGGAATGAATCAAAATCCTTGGGAAACTAATATTAATGGAAAACAGCTAAAAGGACAGCCTGAGTCAAATTCTGACCAAGAGGGAGAATTGCTCTGTGAAATAACAAACCCATGAACACAGAATAGAGAAGGTACTAAAGCACAAGAAAAAGGCAAGCTGGAATACAAAATCCATGAGTATCAATATTGTGCAGAATTGTATTACTGTCTGTGAGGAAAAAATATGCAGAAAGAAAGGTTAAAGGGGGAAATTAAAAATCTTGCATAATTGACTAGAACTGAAAACTCTTTAGGTAAAAAATAGTAAGAGGGAAATGAAAATGTAAGTGAAGTAATGTAACTGTAAGGAAAAGGACAGATGCATTTATATATAGAGCTAAAAACAGGGAATATAAAAAGAAGGGAGGGTTGAGTATGTGTGTAACATGGGAGAGATGTGAAATTTTGCTTTCAGCACTTCTTCCCACCTCGTAACCAATTTCTGACAAATTCAGTAATGTGCCAGAAGTTTCCTGAAGTAGCTATTAACAACCCTTCCATATGGAGATCATTTTTCAGTGGAATAATGAGGAATAATCAGGAAGGAATAATGAGGAATAATCCCATCAGGAAGGGATGACATCCTATTTCATCATCAAGTTACACTGCACTTCCACATTCAGGGAGCAAGAGGAAAGAGTGAAAGGTAGGAGAACAATGAGAACTGGTCAAGATTCCAGGGCGACGGAAGCTGAGTAAATAAAGGTAATGGAGGTTAAGACTGGTTTTGGACTAGCAGGGACTTCAGGATTGAAAATTCTAGAGCTTCAAAAGAAAAAAAGGCATTGAAGGACCACAAAGGTAACCCAAATAATTTTTTAAAAGTAATTTGAATATAGCCTTATAATACTTCAAGGCAGTTGTTATCAATATATAAATACTTCTGTGAATAAATACGTATGTTAGTGTCAAAAAGTACAAAGAAAATTTAATCTTATCCCTCCTGACTCCACGAAATTATAGAGAATACATTTATAAAAGAGGATGTAGACACTGTTATGAATAAACTAAATATTAATGGCAGCAAGACCAGATGAATTTACAGTTAAATATTGTAAGGATCTAAAAGGAGTTTTAATTTCAGTAAGAGACTTATTTGATAGAATCATGCAAGCAAGAGACATTCTTTTCTTTTGGATAGTTTTAAAATCTAAAGAGGTGGTATTCAATCAGCTCTCAGGCAGGTAAATTTGAAAAAATCACTCTGCCTTCAATATATATGTAAGGCCCCCCCACCTTTTGAGATGCAGAGATGAAATCTCCTTTAGAAATCTGCCAAAATCATAAGGAGCAAATGTTGCTCTCTTCTGGTATCTTCCATATGATTGCTTTAACTTAAACCCTTTCCTTTAAAGGCTTTGATTTGACTGCTTGTTCTTTCCAAACAAGTATTCAAGTATTTGGATGAAAGAGAAAAGGATTCAGTTTTTTAAATATGGGCAACTTTTACAAGGACCCTGACAGACACATAAAATTCAATGTTTAAAGGAGAGACTGGGGAAAACTGGTGCAATAGTGAGGGATATGGAAAGGACACTGTAGTAATGCACCCCACACACCCAGCAGGTGTCTCCATACAGGGAAAGTTTAAGGCTCACCCCTTAAGGTAAACCTAGCTTCTTCCATACCCTTCTGACAAGGATTGGCTCAAGGCCAAGACAGAAGCCCCTTTTGGATCTTGTCACCGTTCTTCAAACTCTGTATCCCTCTCTATTGGCTGCAAGCCAAGTTTTCCCTCCTAAAACATTCAGTATTTAAGAAAGAGCAAAGAAGGAGGTAAAGGCTTTTCAAGATGCTGTAGCAAGGTCTCTGAAGTTTTCTCAGGCGCCTGTGTTATTTGTTTTCTGCAACCTTTTGTTATTTTGTTATTTTTTTTCATTATTGAACAGTTTGATTTGCAAAACACCTTCGAGAAGCAGTCTCACTAATTATTATAGCCATTTTTCTGCAAGGCTGGACCCTCAGAGTGTGAAGTCAAACCCACAGGACACTATTCATTCTGCATTCAGGAGGCCTAGAGACATTAGATGTCTTCAGCCAGGAACCCATACATATTTCAGTGCTGACACAACATGCTAGGGAGGCTGCAGAGAAGGAAGTTACTATTTTCCTTTCTAGGATGCACCTGCACACTCACTTTGGTCAGTAACCACATTGCTTTAGATCCACTGTTCATGTGATGAATGCTCCTTGCAAAGGTGCTCTCCTTGTATAGAAGGAAAAGAACAAAACCCCCATCATTGTTACTGTGGAAAGGATTTTTACATCCACCATGGAAAATCTCATAGCCTTAAACATAGGATGCCCTTTTGATGGAGAAACAATCTCAACAGAACTGGTAGAACCGGTAGGTTCTTTGAAATATGGATGTCATTTCATAGAAGGTAAAAATAGCACATGACAAAAGTGATGTTTTTCAAAATTGCAAAAATGTAAGGTTGGTAAGAGGTTGTAAACTGTAACATGGAACATACATGCAGAAATTTACAAAAGTACGGGTACAATGTCTGTAAAATGGCTATATTCCTACTAAAATGTTGCTTCTATACACAGAAAATACATTTGCTTTTAGAAAAGCGGAAAAGGAACTTCTTTCATTTGTAATTGTTAACACTGTTTTCAAAATCTTCTTCTGTCTGGAATAAAGTACCTTATGTCCAAAGATATCTTCTTTTTTGAAAAAAAATCAGGCAATAACAACAAGCCAGTTCTAAAGTCTGAGACAGCCAATATCTTTAACCATCCTCCCGTTCATTTCTAATCTACTTGTCGTTACCCTAAAGAATCAGGATAGAACAAGTTCCCAGAACTTCTGATGAGCTGCAAGTAAAGGAGTATATTGACAGAGATTGTAAAACCTGCTCCACAGCATTATGTATGCGGAAGAATTTAGAAAGGCAATGGCAAATAACCTCAGGGCCATTTTTCTAAACTTGGAGAACCAGATGCAAAATGGAAACTGGACCTGAATACATACTTTATAAGGCTGAAAGTTACTGAAGGTGTTTTAAAAAATAAAATAATCTGAGAATATATCTTACTTTAGTGCAAATGAGGTGGTAGGTAAGACCCACTAACTGTAATAAGAACATCAAAAGTAGGTAGGCTGTAGACATGGCACACCCCCATAACCTGATGAACGCCAGACTCTGCAACTGTTTATGAGTTGTGTTTATTTTTAGAAATTAGTCTGAACATGTGTAACAGCTAGTTTCCAGAAACCAATAGTAAGTTCACAGCTTATAAAAGATACTGAAACCAGTTTTAAGTGATATTGCTCTTAAACAAATAAATTTCTTTTTTTTTTTTTTTTTTTTTTTTTTTTTAGTACTAATGAACATAGGTACTTCTGGTCACATATCAAATTGTAAAAGTATGTCTTTTCTAAGATTAATGTGATGTTGATGTATAATTTAGGTCTGATTCTAAGAGTTATGGGCAGCAAAATGACCTTGCACTTCAATCCCCTTGGGTCACTGGACCTGGCCTTTCTGTGACAATGACTTTGTCCAACTCTGATCTCTTAAAGGGATGAATCCTTTGATACCAATATATGTAATCTAACAGTTTCTTCACAGACAATAAAATACAGTAAAATTTATAGACACCACGTGGAGAATAGTTTAACTCTTAGCTATTCAGAACTCTGAATCCTAAGAAGGTACATTGAAAAGAGAAATATAGGTAGAATACCTGAAAATCCAGGACAAAAAGGTCCTTTTCTTGTTCTGTTTAAAACATAAATTAAGATACTTCAATCAAGTGTTTCATGTACTGAAGGCTGAATCTACTAATCACTAATGATACATTTTGGTGGGTATTTCACCAAAAACCTTCTTTGTGTATCTAATATGAGTTCTGGGAAATGCTGTGATAGAAATCTTTCCAAACCAAACAACCTGAAAGACTTAATTGTTTGGGTCAGTTGCACTGGCAAGTTCAAGTACAGAGAAGTTACTCACTTCTTACTAGCATGCTTGAATACTGTTTTCCTCAGTTCATCCTGTAGCAAACAGCATACAAACTGAATTGCCATTGAGAAGCCACTGAAAAGATTTAATTATTTATCTCAATAGATGCTAACTTTGGCATGATGGGCACCAGTAAAGTTCTCAACTGAAGATCCCTCTTCGGGCTGGAGGTTTTCAGGGACTGATCAGGGGAGGGAGAGAAGATCCCATAGTCAGACACAGAAACCTTGTACTGGGACTCTCTGTTGCAAAGATGCTGTGTCCACATGTAGATCTTTGGAAGTAGAAATTAATTTGGTACATGTCATGTCATTTTTATTATTTCTGACCAGTCTTTGAACTGGCACAAACAAGAAGGTAAGTTTATGATACATGGGAAATAGTACAGGAGTTTATGGTACAGGTTGGAAATGAGACCCAACAACCTGATTCCCAAACTATCTACCCAAACAGCTTCAGAGAGATGCTGTACCACAGGGAAAAGCATTCATCTCTCCAGTAAGCAATGACATGACATTTTCATATGACATATAATGGGTTTAGTGAAATGTACAGTGATTTAACGTACTTCAGAACTGTTTGACACTTGGATCTGTGGGACTAGTCCATGCTAGAGAACTTCCTCCTTGTGTTAGTATTTGTGTCATGTACAAACTGCTGCAGCCAAGTGATCCCCATTAATGTAAAAAGAGAGCTCGTGCTGCAAAGATGCAAATAATAAAATAGCAACTCAAAATAATGACATGTCCAGATTACTCTTGTACATAAACCTCAAAATTATTTTGACAATAAAAGTATTTTGGAGTCCTTACACTAACTTATAGCTAAAGATATATACATATATTAATGTTTCCAACTCCAGTGTCTGAACTAACACACAATCACTGTAAGAAGCAAAGGTACTTGGAACCCAAACACTTACTGATAAGTGATTTAAAAACCTCTTCTACAAATGTCTCTGTATAACTAATAGAACCACAATATGCAATTAAGCCATGGAGGGGAGTGACAATTATTTCACTTGCAGAGATACTGATGTGACAATAGCTCCAAGGAAGTGATCTGTGATGCTAAATTGGCCGTATCTAAGTCTATAAAATAAGAATAATTAGATATAATATTTTTTAAAAAGTTATTTCTTTAATATAGGTTATTTTGAGGCATTTTAACTGAGAATGTGATAAATCTGTGTGGTCTCATCATTAGTGTCATTGGAGTTGCAAAAGTTTGATAATGGTACATTTCTGGGAAGAACCTTCTGGCTGTCATTTTAACTATAAGCTAAGGTATCTGTGATTTTCAGAAATTTAGTTAGCAGCTAACTAATTTTCAGATTTTAGTTAGCAGCAAAAGCAGCACTGTGTTTTTCAAATAGCAAGAAAGATGAACATCTAAGTTCAAAATGTAACTATCTTAAGAGGCAGAATGGATGAGGTGCTTAAAGAAAGTAGAGCAGTCAGCAACAGCAATCTGGAAAGAGGACATTGGAAGAGTTGTGAAGGAAGGTGAAGTGGAAAAAGAAAAGAAACATAAATTAAGAATGATAGAAATATATGTAGTAGTGGACTGCCAACTCAGCAGGATTTAAATCAGACCAAGTCAAAAGGTCAGGCAGAAGACCATGGCATTTGTTAGATGTCCTCCAGAAGCCACAGTAGCTTGGAGGCAACTTTGTTATTGTACTGCAGGAAAAGCATAGATCTACCAGGGGGACCTAATTGCATCCTTCCAGTATCTGAAGGGAGCCTACAAGAAAGATGGAGAGTGACTAGTTAGAAGGACATATAGTGACAGGACAAGGGGGAATGGTTTCAAGCTGAAAGAGGGTAGGTTTAGGTAAGATATAAGGAGGAAATTCTTTACTGTGGGGGTGGTGAAGCACTGGAACAGATCACCCAGAAAAGCTGCGGATGCCCCATCCATGGAAATGGTCAAGGCCAGGTTGTATAGGGCTTTGAACAACCTGGTTAAGTAGAAAATGTCTCTGTTCATAGCAGGAGGGGTAGACCTATATGATCTTTAATGTTCCTTCCAACGCAAACCATTCTACGATTGTACCCAAGGAAATACACAGGCAAGAGAGACACACGGAGCAAGAGCTCTTCATGTGGAGATAGATGGGCTCTTGCCTATTCTTCCTTGCAAGGTTGATGTATGGAGCTATTATCCAGACCATTTATTGTGTGCTTTGTGTTATTGATGCATACAGTAGTGATGGTGGAAAGAGGATGCATACAGAAGAGGGCAACCACTTATAGCTGGGCCTATATGGCATAATAGGCCATCCTTCAGCAGTTATCAGCAAAACCGGCACTGGGGGTGATGTCAAGTGCCCCAAGTGCCACAGAAGTGATTATTCCCTTGTATTCAGCACTGGTGATGCCATATCTCGGAGTTCTGTGTTCAAGTTCTGGGTCCTTCAATTCAGGACAGACACTGAGGTGTCTGGAGCAAGCCCAGAGATGGGCATGAGGAGCAGGTGAGAGAGCTGGGGCTATTTAGCCTGAAGGAGGCTCAGGCCTTATCACTCTCTGCAACTCCCTGAAAGAAGGGTGTAGGAAAGTGTGGGTGGTCTCTTCTCCCGGACAACCAGCAATGGGACAAAAGGACATTGTTTCAGGCTGCACCAGTGAAGATTTGGGATGGACTTTAGGAGGAATTTCTTTACAGAAAGGGTGATCAGACATTGGAATGAGCTGCCCGTGGAGGTGGTGGCATCACTGTCCCGGGAGGTACGTAAGGAAAGCCTGGACGTGGCACAGAGTGCCACGGTCTAGTTGACATGGTGGTGTTCAGTCACAGGTTGCACTCGGTGATATCGGAGGTCTTTTTCAAGCTAATTGTTTCTGTGATTCTGTGAAGGCAGGCTCGGGAAGCCTCCCGGCAGTGCCTCAGCCTCTCACACGACCCACTAAAGTCGGGACGGTCGGGCAGCTAAGCATCCCCTGATTTATTGGGCAGCTTCCCCGGGGCCCTGTGCAGTCCGGGCCGAGCCAGAGAGCGAGACGCCCCCGCCGCGGGGTCCGAGCGCCCGCGCCCCGCGGAGTTCCGGCCTGCGCCGCCACACCCAGAGGGGGCGCTGCGGCACACGGCAGGACCGCCGAGCGGGGCCGGGGCCGGGTCGCGCCGACTACCGCAGCAGCCGTACCCCCGCCCCCAGGGCGCCGCAGATGGCGCCGGCTCCGCGGGGCGGGGCGGGGGCGGCGGGGAGCGCCTCTGGGCCCTCTCCCCGCTAGCCCCGCCCCCGGGCCCGGGCCCGGCGCTTCCGCCGCCGCCGCCGCCGGCGCGGAGGGGGCGGGCTGCCCGCGGCGCTGGGCGCTCCCCACGCCTCCCTTTCCGGGCGGCGGCGCGCGCAGGCGCGGGGGCGGCGCGCAGGCGCGCGGCCGCGTGGGCGGGCGGCGGGGGGAAGGTGCGAGCAGCCGCCCGCGCGCGGCCGCCGGCGGCGCGTGTGTCCCGTGTGTGCCCCCCCCACCGCCGCCGCCGCCGCACCGCCGCCTCCCCCCGGCCCCGCCGCCGGATGCGGGTGATCCGCGGCGTTAAAAGATGGAGGGGGTGACGCTAAGCGAGGCGGAGCAGCGCTACTACTGCGAACTCTTCTCCTACTGCGACACCGAGAGCACCAAGAAGGTGGCGTCCAACGGGCGCGTCCTGGAGCTCTTCCGCGCCGCGCAGCTGCCCAACGACGTGGTCATGCAGGTACGGCCGCCGCCGCGGGGCCCCCGGGGGTCGGCGGGCCCGGGCACCGCCCCGCCGTGCCCAGATGGCCCCGGCCTGGCCCTTCCCCTCCGCCCGGCCCGCAGCCCTTGGACGGGGGTCGTCCCGCCGGCGGCGACTCGGGGATCGCGGAGTCTTTGGGATTGGAAGGGACGTGTAAAGATCATCTCGAACAACCCCAGCGCTGAGGCAGGGTCACCTAGAGCAGGTGACAGAGGAACGCGTCCAGGTGGGGTTTGAGTGTCTCCAGAGAGAGAAATTCCACGACCTCCCCCGGACAGTCTCTTCCAGTGCTCTGCCGTCCTCAGTGTAAGGAAGCTCTTACTCATGTTGGGGTGAAACTTACTGTGATTTAGTTTATGGCCATTGCTCCTCATCCTGTCGCTGGGCACTGCTGTAACGCCTCTGGCACCATCCCCTTTGAGATATTTATGTGCATTAATGAGATCCTCTCTCAGTCTTCTCTAGGCTAACCAGTCCCAGCTCCGCCAGTCTGTCCTGATCAGAGAGCTCCAGATCCCTGATCACCTTTGTGTCCCTCTGCTGGATCCTCTCTGTTAGCTCCTTGTCATTCTTGTACTGAGGAGCCCGGGTCTGGACACAGTAGGACGCAGCTGTTGTCTGACCGGCCCCCTGAGCCCCTCCACCTGCAAGGGAAAGGCAGGGGACACAGCGAGTTGTGCAGCCTGTGGTAGCCTCCCCTCCCCTTAGGTACCTCCGACTGCAGGGCTGGGAGGGGGCTGGTGGTGTCTCTGCTGGCAGCGTCCAGCAACTGGTAGGAAAATATACCGTGCCGACAGAGGCCATCCACAGCGTGACAACCCCGGAGGGTTTTGGGGGGACGAGTGGGATTGTCCCCACGATCTCTTGATGAAGAGAAGCACAGAAGGCGATCTGGTTTTGTGTCGTTGAGAGCTACTGACCCTGGTCTGCTTTGCCTAAGACATGCAGTCTTTTCTGAACATCACTTGCCGGCAGTAATTAACTTACCTGTAGTTAGCCAAATGTTTCTAACAACGAAAAATGTGGTGTTAAGGCTGACGTGGGTCCATACTTGCAGTATGTATGTGCACAGTTTTAGTACTTCCTTGGCCAGGTTATGTCCTACATGTGTAGCAGTGTTGCAGAGCTACCTGCATAGGAAAGGGAAAGTCTGCTTTGGTGTGCGTATGTGATTATTTGGGGAACGTATTCCCAGTGAACCATTCTTACGAACAGCTATTTGTGATAATTTGCTGCTTGTGCAGTTCCCTGTGTCATTGTTCAGTGCTTTAAAGTTTACGTAGTCTTTTAAGCTGCTGTGGGTAAAGCTGTGTTTAGAAAGCTGTGCCGCCTTTTATGCGGTTTCATCCTCAGCCTAGTGAGATAAGCAGCCCTTTTAACAAAGTATTAAACTTACTGTTGCTAGAAACACAAATTGCAGGATACTGAAATTCAGTGCCAGGAGAACACTTACTGATTAGGGTTACTGTTGGTGTGTTTTGGGCCTCCCAGCTTGGTTAGTTGAAATGTGTTTCAGAAACGATGAAGTGGAAGAGGACTGAATAAGAAATGGTTCTTCCTTGTAAAACCAGTAATCTCTTATTTGATGACTTGCTAGACTGGACTTAATGGTAGGAGAGTCTGCATGCTCAGTATTATGAGTAAGATTTCTCGAGGGCCACCCACTGCTGCTTTTTGTGTGTGGCCAGCCAGTTTCAGAAAAATCATCCCAGGGAAAGTGAATGTTTACATCTTCACTGTATTTATAAACTTCTTTTACATAAAAGTTTTCTGAATCAGTGTATAGTAAGCTAGTGCTAGAGCTTTTATTTTATGCAGGAATTTAGTGCAAGAACTTGTAAAGACCTGGAATTTTGAAAACAAGTGTCCGCAGATTATATCCTTATCTTTTGCAGAGGAGGTTAGATATTTTTCTGCAAAGTAGATTGCATCTGAGGAAGAGAGACTACTCCAGCGTCATTCCATGGGTCCTAAATAAATTAACTCAAGAAGCAGACCTGGCTTATCACTGTAGTGATCTCAAGGAGAACCTTGCAGTTAAAATGGCAAACAAGATATTAGATTGCCTGAGGAATGAGACTGTAAATAGTACAAAGAAAGTTGAAATGCCCTTAGCAGTTTGACCCATTATGAGTATCTTGTGCAATCACAGTTGGTCACCTGTAAAGTATCTTGTACTTCAAAAAGAATTTAGTTGTGTAGTTATTTTGTGTTCTTCTTAAGGTATGGCTCTACCCCAGGTTCTTCAAAGGGAAGTTGCATTTGATGCTTTGGAAGCTGAGACTATGTAACTTAAACCTCAAGATGAAATAGCTTAAGAAATAAAGAAACCCTGTGAGGGAGATGGAATTTTCTTTTGACCACATGGGTGCTGTGTTTTTACCTGTTCATTTGAAGCACCTGATGCTTGTGGGGAAGTGAACTTGGTTCAGTTACCCAATCCTTACATAATCCTGGAATGCAAGTGTAGTACTGGTCACATGAATGCTAAGTACATTTGCAGGTGTGCAAAACATAGCGTAAAATTGTTGCTCTTCAAGCTCAAGGGGACCAAGTAGTCCTAAGGAATTACTTTGGAGTTTTTCCTTTTCAATACTACAGGTTGGTAGGTACCTTTGAATAGTTCAGAACTAATTCCATTGGAAATGAAAATGTCTGAAAATGAAAATGTTGCATTTTTAGACTCATGACGTGTTTTACTTGCACGTCTGTTCTTTAAAGGCTGGATATATGTGCAGCTTTTTTTGCAAAGAGTTGCGTCCTTGTGAGAGATCTGTCTCACAGGAGCAAAAGTTAATGCGTGTGTCTCATTGTTTCTAATCAATTTCATTTCTCCCTCTGAGGGATGCTGTCAGCTGCCTGTTTAGTGGGGATAAATGAGCATATAGAAGACTGAAACAGTTATGGATGTTGTATACCAAGCTACAGTGTCCTGGAAAAGAAAACCTACATGTCTGTTTTGTACACATCTACAGAAGGACAGCTTTATTGTCAGAATAAAAATACCATGCCAAAGGTGCATGTGTCAGAACACCAGTCTCTATTAACCCACATTTCTTCTTTTTTATGCACATCCCTGAAATGAGCATTAAGGTAGAAGACTTGCATAAAAGAGCGAATAAAAGTACGTGTGTTGGGGTAAGAAGTCCAGCTACTTCACAACAGTTATGAGCCTTCAGATCGCTCTCAGGGTGTGGTTTCACATTGCAGCTGACAAAAATCTGATGGTGAGTTGGCACTGAAGAAGGTGCTCCTGTCTTCCCTCAGCTGTGTGTTCCGTCTTGCAAAGACACTCGTGCCTGTCCAATGCTGTTGTATGCTGGCATCAGGGGCTATGTAGGCAGAAAATTAATCGCAGCTTTTCGTTGGTGTAACTCTGTATCAGGTGACAGTGGGGTTGAATGAATGTCAATGCTACCACAAGAAGGGAGGCAAGAAAACTCTTTGACAGAGGGGAAGTAGAGAAGTTCCTTTGTTCTGGAGCAATCGGATATTTTAGCTGTGACCAGGCATGGGGTTTGTGTTAGCTTAAACCACTGGAAGATGAAGCTGGCTCTGACTTCCCTTTGAACAGACAGTGAGCTGGTCCAGGGAGCTTGCTCAGCCAAAAGTCAGAAGGTTTTGTCAAATGTAATTGTCACTTGCTTCAGCTTGTGGCTCAGTTGCATGTGCATTGGTGTTTGTGTGGGCAAGCAGTGTGACACAACACGAGTGACCCTGGGGAGCTGTCAGCCACCGTGTTTATGCACTTCAGGAGCCTTTTACTAGAGTTCCAGCCTGGTCCTGTGCACTGAATGTTAACTGGGATTCATTTTGTGCTGTCCTAGGGTGTATCTTCTAGGTTAGCTTGATACAGCAGAAACGTAGTTGCCCGTTCTGGAGTGGTTGCATGGAGGAGTGTGCTCCGGGAAATTGGCTTCAAAGGCATGTTTCACATCTGACCTAAAATGCTCATGTATGTATGCTAATAAAGACAGTTTTTGGTGTCCCTTAAATGGTGGGGAAACTGCTTATAAAAGCTACGATTAGCCAAAAAATGTATTGTGAAACTCATTACTTGTGCATGGAATGAATATAGTAGCTGTTCCATTTGTTTGATTTGTGGAGTTCTTTCTTAGGTGTGTTAATCATAGAATGTTTTCTGAATTTGTACTCTTGATTATGAATCACAGAAACTTCTCCAGACAAGAAGCAAGTCAGTGATGCATATGGTACTCATCTGAAATTAATGAGTCAAAACATCTTGCTTTAAAATACAACATTACTATAAAACTACAAATATGTGAGTATTGGCATGTATTTTCTCTAGAATGAATGAACTGTCATCTTCAGTGCTGGTATTGTACAGTGACTGTACTGTGCCACCTGACTTCTAATTTAGTGTTAGAAAGTCTTTGCCAGGTGAATCAAACAATTATGTCCAGTTACTTCAATTACAGTAGGCTTCCACTGGTCCAGTGTAAACCTGGTGTAAAGCTTTTTGTGGCTCTTGTTAGCCACATTCAAGCTTTTTGTTTATTTTTTAAGGACTCTTTACAGACAGATTAGTTTTGCTTGTTGTTTAATTGATGGAAAAAACCTACCCTCTGGTTGTCAGAGTTTGCTGCCCTCACATCAGAAGCTGTGAGAAAGTGTGTGCCTGTAAGAAAGAGCATATCCGTGATGCAGCTGCTTCATTGAGAAGTCCAGACTCTGAGATGCAGGCATATGCTGCCTTCTGTTGTTCCTGGGGTGGTAGGTTTTGGCAGGTAGTTTTTGGCAGAGAGAGGGAACAGAAGATGCAGTGGTGGTTTTCTCAAATGCCAGAGCTCATCTGCTGACAGGCAGCACAGTTATAAATGGAATCACAATCTATAGGCAGAACATGGCAAAATAAATTGCAGATTCTTGATTTAAAATGTTGGCTTCTTTGTTAGAAAATGGATGTAGAGAAAGAGAGATCTAAGAAAATAACAGCTTGTTTGCAATTATTGTGTTGTTGCAGTTACTGTTTCAGTGACTTTTCCTACAGAAAGACTACCTGTTTGTCAGATTAGTGGAGTCTACTAAATGCCAGCTTTGAATGGAAGCCAAGCCAGGGCATGCTTAGGATTGCCTGTGTGGTAGAGGCATGCAGAAGACTCAAAATCATTCTGAATAATTTACTGAATTTATTGTTCTTTCAGGAGTGATAGGGTAAGAAATTAGAATTCCTTATAAATGACAAATTTCATGCCTTTCAGTCATATGAATTTGGAGTATATTTAATATAATATCACTTCTAAATCTTTAAAAATGTATGCTGTATAAAAAGCTTTCTAAACCTTCTTCTCTAATACTGACCTATAACTAGTCTGTAACAAGCCCAAAAGAAAACAAAAAATGACTTTATTTAATTCAACTCTCACATTTTGGTGGGGGGGTGTTTGGGTTTTTGGTTTTGTTTTGTTTTTTGTTTTTTAAAATAATTTTTAATCTTATATTCAAATGTCACATGGAAAAGATTTAAATTTGTTTTGATTTCTTCTGAGGCGCTGTTTGCGACAGGTCATTATCAAGGTATTCTTTCAGTGTAGATACCTCTAACTTTAGCAATTTTCTTACTAATCTGTAGTATTTTTTTAGCCTAAGCACCATAAAATTTAGGGGTCTGTAGACTTATGATTATAATGTTACCTAATCTACATATAATTTTTACATGTTTATATATTTTCATATAGAAGATGTTTGCACCCATATATTATGCTGTATCCCAGTCCTCATTTAGTAAACAAGAGCTGTTAAAAACCTGTTGTGAGTGCCTGGATCTGCAGTTTAAAATACCTGGTTTGTGGATCACCCATTTTTTCCCTCCAAATGTCACTGAAATAGAGTATTCTCTTTATAGCCGAGCAGTAGGTTGGCTTTGATTCCCTGTATTGATGAGACACATAAGAGTGTACTTTCTCTTAGTGCCAGGAATGGCTTTTAATCTGCTGTTTATCCTGTGAATTATGCTTTGAATCTCTGCAGAATTCTGGTGAAAATGTTTATTTAAGTAATGTTACTTTCACAGAGGCTATAGGGGCTGAAAATTAATTTCTTTTTACAATTAATTAGTTGGAGTGGTCTCATATCTCAGCAGCATTTAGGAAGAGAACAGTCATTGTTTTTGAAACAAAAGGCAGGAAGTTAATGGCAAAATTTTAGGACTTAATCTAAAGTCTGTTAGATTTATATTTGTTTTTAGTGGATTTCTTGGTGGTAATTGGTTTTGATCCTTTGAAATTAGTTTTGATACTGTTCAGTCACTTACATAGTAAATAATTCCTTCATAATTCTGTATGCCAACACAGCACTCAGATAATTTCAAGTATCACAGCTCGGCTTAGTTTGAAAACAGTTTATTCTTTTCTTTTTAAACATGCTGTCAGATGACAGCAGGGGTGATTAATATCCTTTCTGACATAGCTGGATAGAATTCTAGAATTGAAAATATCAGGGCTTTTGACAAATGCAGCTGTCTTAGAGTCAAGTTGACTGTACAAAATTATGGTTTGTGAATTTGATCTTTTACTGGTTAAAGTGATTCTTTTGTGTTAGAATTTTTAAGTACTTCACTGACTGAAAAATGGCAAACATGCCTTCATTTTAGTCTAATCTTCAGTAAATGTTACTGCAGATACTGTGAAATTATAGGACTTTGCTGGCAGTCTCTGTGACTTTTCAATTGTATTTTCTAGCTTTCAAGATAATAGTTCTTGCAGACAAGTTTGCTATCTATTTGGTCATAAATATTTGCTGTTTTAGGTTAGTCCTTCTTGTAGAATTCCTCACTGTCAGATTGGAGTTCAGCTGTTCGTTTAAATGAGTTTGAAGTTAGAAGTGAGAGTGTGGGAGAATTACATTGACTATCAGATTTTTCTCACTGGAGTTCCAATAATGATTAATGGAAGAATATATTTCCCTCTTATTCTCTTTTGTTTAGCCTTTCTGTTGACCATAAGGATATTCCTAAGCCAGCAATGTCATTCTTTCTAAATTAATGTACCAAGTTGGTGATCATGTTCATCACTTGCTTGTTTTTCCACCTGGGGTTAGTATCTGAAGAGTTAAATTATCCCTACGCTTGTCATACAAAAAATGCAACAGAACTTAGGCATGTCTGGCTGTGTAGGAACTGTGTTTCGAGAGGTTGAAAGACTTAGAAAAGATGACAGTCTGACCTGAATTTCTGGAATGATTGACTTCTGATGTCTAAAATGCTTCTGAATTACGGTAACAGAGCCATGAGTAGGCTCAGTTTTGAATATATCTTTCAACTTTAATCCCATAAAAGAGTGACCAGGATTGAGCTGTGTAAAATTTAGCATTAGGTGCTGACATACTCCTGCTGCAGACTAGTAGTTGGGAATTTTGTAGAAAAGTCTGTTGTTATTTTTACAATAGTGTGGATGACTTGTTTTTTCTGATTTGAAGCATCTTAAATAATTTAAGACCTAGTATTAACAATGGAGTCTCAAGTGTAGCTCTGTAAATGTGCAGTTTTTAGTACTTTAACCAAGGTTTGTTTAAACTTTGATAGACACATTGTTAAGGCATCTTAGCCTCAGTGGGAGAAAGAGAGCAGTGCAAAGCTAAGTAACTAATTAACAGTGCTCAGATTGATGCTCAGAGGAAAAAAGACTGGGATGGGAAACGAGTATGAAGTAGTGGACACAGTAGCTTCAGGTAAACTTACATGGATGCGCTCAGGAATAACAGGAACAGACCAGGACAGACGTATTTGTCCAGGCCACGGCATGACCACTAAATCTGGCATCAGAGAAGACCTTAATCTTCATTTTACATTAGCAAAAAAACCCAGAAGCTTGTGCTCATTCTTTGGGGTTTTTCTGTTAGTATTGTTCTGGCATAATAATGGAACATGATGTGTGGGGAAAATAGTAAAACTGAGAAAGAAAGAAAATAATTATTAGCAAAGAATATCAATCACTGGAATGCTTCAATTATGGAGAAGGTCTGAAAAGAATGAAAATGTCTGTATAAATGTTCTTTTCTTCAGCTTTTAGTATTAGGGGAGAAATATTCAACTTAATGTTGCATGGTAGGAGTATCCACAATTAGAATATCTGTGAAGTATCTCTCCAGTGCCTGCTGAAGCTAGATGCTTTCTTGATAGTTGTGTGCAAGTAATTTCATTCATTTGTTTATGCTAAGGGAGATAAATTGCGTTTTGAAGATCGGTAGAGCTTCAGAAGTTACTTACTCACGTAAACTTCAACCATAAGAACAAGCAAGCAACACATAAAGTTTGGGCAAACTTGATTAGTCTTAATAAGTATTCAGTTGGACTTTTAATTATCAGGAGAATAAGACCAAGTGCCTCAAAAGATTACAGACTAAGAATGTTGTTCCGTGTGTGCCAGCTGGGGCTTGTTTGCCATTTCTGCTTCAGGCTTTGCTTGTCAAAAACATAAACTGCAAACCTAAAAACAAGTTTTAGCTATCTGATGTTGACCGGTGAGAGATGTGTGCTATAAGATTCCTTGCAGTTTGTTCATAAAAGCTTGTACTTTTTCTGTTGTAAATAAAGCCTCTGAGTAAATAACTTCTGAAGTTCTGCTGAGGTGTTTGTTGGTTGGACAGTAGATAGATTCAGTTTAATAAAAGAGAAAATAACTAACACAGTAACTTTTTGTTGGCTTACTGAGTGGAGTAATCACATTGTGTGACCAGACAGATAAGCAGCAGTTATTGCTCAGGAATGGTGAACTGCAGCTGAGAGCAGAGGAGGGACGAGCTATTTAGGTTAAGCAGTAATGTAAAATTTCTTAGTAACAGAACACAGGTACATGAAATATCTCATTTTAAAAGAGCGTCTCTTAATGCATCGAAAGTGAGAAATGGTTCTCGTAATTCCCCAGGCTGTCTTTTGCTGTTTCAGATTTTTTTTATTTTAATTTCCAGTTCTTCTGTCTGCTTTATTACCATTTCTGCTTGTAAAGTGTCTTTCTCATGAACAAAGAAAAACTACTCTGCCAAAAAAACAGCAGTAGAGTATTAATACAAGCAAAGAGCAACTCTGTCTTGAGGTCTTCTAGGTGTGACTTTTTACTTGGGATGATGGTAGTTGGTTTCCAAGTGAGTGTTCATCTGGCTATGTGTATTTTCCTTATTTGGTGCTACTGAAGATGTCAGAAGGGTGTACAATGCTTTATTCTGCCCTGTTTTTGAGGGTATATGACAATATTTTCATTGAGTTGTAGTCAAGTAGGGCAGTTTATTACTGTAGATATTTGGGAAAGTGGCCCCTCTAAGTCAGTGTCTTGTTGCTGCATATAGGGTGCATCTGCCTCATCTTTGTGGATTGATGGGTGGGTGGTTGCCATGTACTGCCAAATTGCTGACCTCTGGAGAGCTGTGGAGCTCTGCATGAGAGGCTCTGTGGGTCAGATTCATGTGTAGGGTTTGTAACAGCTTTTCAGAAGCTGTTAGTAAGACTGCAAATTTTGATTGCAAATGGAAAAATCAAAAAAGCTACTACTGCATTAGGAAGTGTCTTTAATGAATGAGGCTAATGCACTGTGAATCTACATGCTGCCAGGGACAACAGGAGGTGTTGCAATCCACTTTTGGAATGGGTCAAGTTCAGGAATTACCTAAAGTATGACTTTTTCAAAAAGCACCACCAGTAATAAAAGTTCTATGAGGTTTTTGTGTGTGTGTGTGGTGTTCAGCATATTTACTTGTTAAGAATTTATTATCTGTTGTAAATCAGGGTTTTAAATTTCCTGTGCTTTTGTCAGTTTTTCTATTAACAAAGTGAAAGCATGACTCCAAATCGGGCAACCTGTACTCAGGGGATGGGCATGCTTGTAAAACAGACCCGAAAGTACAGGGGCCAAATAGTTCCTCTGAGCCTTAAAATACTGGGTCATTTTTTGAACAGCTAATTATTTCTGATGTGATTAATTCTGAAATTTCGTTTAACTGAAGCAGATGTATGTTTGACCCCGAAATGACCTGTGGAATGGGAAATCTTAGTTCTAAGTATCTATAGAGAATTAATTGTCCAAGCTGATGAGTAGCTTTTTCTTCCCGATGGCATTTTAGCAGTCTTCTTCCACTGTGGATCTATGCAGTGTGAAAATCAAGGGCGGAGAAGTATTAGGAGAAGCTCAAGACAATAAGAGCCTCTAAATAGTTCACTTCCAGAGAGCATGTGTTGTCTTGGAAGTCCTCCAGCACCTTTGGTTTTATTTCTTTCAAAGCCTGTGTTCTGAAGCCAGGTTTGTGGAATTGACTGAGGCACATCTTCATGGAACAATCAGTAAAACCTTACTATTTGTTATGCAACAGAGAACAGCAATGTCCTAAATATACTCTGTGCCTTGGAATTCTTAGTATCAACTGATTAACTGTATTTACTACAATGCCTAAGTACCTAATAAGATAAATGTATATATTAGAGGTAATTTTACACTTGCTGTTCAGCAGCACATGAACATTTCTGCTTCACACTGACTGAATATTAAATACAGCAGTATTCATTATCCTTCATAGATTCATTTTGCAAATGATCTTTGGATAGGTGTAAGACTGTTTAAATGTTTGCAATGTGCTGAAACATAGAATTCAGAGCAATACTTGGACTCTTTCTTTTAGCAGCATTCTTTTTTTATCTGTCTACAATTGTTTGTTGTTTTTTTTTTTTTTTTTTTATGTGTGTCCCACCTTGTGCCAAGCTTTGTGGAGCCGTGTGAAGAACTGGGTCAGAGACTTGACTTGGTTAAAAATAGCTCATCTAAAGAAGGATCTTTGAAAGTTCTCTGTCTTGTTCCTGTTGCACAGTGCAACATCTGTTGCATCTGTGAAGGTACCTGTCAGGAGAGATTTTTGAAGAGAAGTTAAAAATTGTAACTAATGTTATCAGACTAATCAGTATTGCTTTGTCCAGTTGACAATAGGTGAAAGACTGTAGTTGGAAAACTGTGCCAGGCTTTGGTCAGCAATTAGTGAGGTAGATTGGGATAAATGAAGTGACAGGAATTGATCTAACAGCAGTTGCAGGATAATGTGATTAGAATAAAAGGGGAAAGTAATGTGTTCAAGCTAGGAAAAAACTAGTGAAGGAGATTTTCATAGGTCTTCAGTGTGTCGGGGTGGTCAGGTTTTTTTTTTCTGCTACAAAAGCAATGATTGGAAACATTCTTTTAACTTACATTATGCTTCCTTGAATTACATTCATGATGTGACTAATTTTTGTTGTAGCTGAGGTGAGTGGAATACATGACTTCAGGAGAGCATCGTTGTAGGACAGTGTGTTCTAGAACCCAATTTGAGGTTGTATTCCATTAAACTTAAATTGGAAAATGTTTTGTCATGTTTTCAGTTTGCAGAGAGCTTTGGAATTCTCATCAATGAACTACTGCATATGAGATACAGAAATAACATTGTCGATGTGACACATTTTTAAATTTTAAACTGAATTAAAATCAGTCCATTATCAGTTACATTTTAATTAACTAACAAAACTGAGGCAAGTTATTATATTTAATTTTTTATCTTTTGTATCTTAAGTAAACAACTTCTTTAATTTAATGCTTGGTTTTCATTTGAAGGTTATTGTTAATGTGCATAGTAAAACTCAAAATACTTCTCTAAATATTGAAGCACAAGTATATTCATACAGTTTGGTTTAATTCAAATTTGTATCAAATATATATTGTATAATGAATGTGAAAACTTGTTTTGTATTTCTGGTGCATGGTTTACATGGTATTGTTCATGGTCTTCGTTAAATTTAAACACAAGAGAAACCTTTGTTACTGTATAGGTGCTCACTCAAAGAGGTTGTCTAGAGAGGTTGTAGTTTCCCTGCTGAATATATATACTCAAAATCCAACTGGACACACTCCAAAGCAACCTGCTGAGCCTGCTTTGAGCAGGGGGAGTGGAGCAAATGATCTCCAGAGGATCTTTCCAAGTTCAGCTATCCTATGATTCTGTGCAGGGTTTCTTTGTGTTTAACAGTTTTCATGTTTGCATTCCTGGTGTAAGGCTTCCTTTTTAATCAACAGTGTCCTAGTTTGGATGAGATGGTACAAAAGGTCCTCCTCTAAATTTGTTCACTTCCCTTCCCATTAGCACACAGCCTGTTTGTTGTAACTTCCAGCCTGCTGAAGTTGTCTTCAGGTCTTGCCTCTTGCCACCCTCTGGTATAGAGCAGTAGGTACTTAAGTAACTCTCTTCAAGTAGATGTAATATTTTTATCTTTCCCGTGTAGGTGGCATGCATGTTGCTTCATTTATTGTTTTAGCATTGATGTCATCCCTGTTTAAATACTGTTGTACTTTTGCATGAATAATATTTACAGATAATAGGCTTCATTTGCCTTGTAGAAGAACCTGGGGGCAGAGAGACTGTGATATTCTGGAAGACTCTCCCAGAGAGATTTATTGAGTTCTGGGAAATGTGTTCACTGCATTTGATAGAAAAATGATTTGTTCCACTTCACCTGGAATTTGTAAAGGTTTGCAAACCTCTCCAAGTTCAAGGGCCTCTTATTTGAACCTGTGAGGGCTCTAGAAGGCATCTGCTTGAAACAGTGCCCTTTGACAACATACTGCTTCCCAGCCATGTCTGGTTTCTGGCAACTCCTGGTATTTCTGATGCTGTTGTTACATTTTTGCTATATGATGACTGAGCGTGCAATTTAATAATTCACAGCTACTGCACAGAGGTTTGGTTTTGTGGGTTGTTTGGGGGTGGTTTTTTGGTTTGTTTTTTTTTTGTATCAAGGCTTTCAGCAATTCTGGAGCTTCACAGAGTTGTTTGCCTTACTCTAGTAAATTGCAGTAGTGTTACCTCAGGTTCTTCATATCTAAGGAGATTAAAACAATTGTGAAGCACTTTGTCTTGAAGATAGCTCTGCATTCCTTGAAGAGTTTAGGGAAATTCCTTATCCTCTCTCTTCTTAAGCAGATGAAAGCCCTCAACCTATATCTGAGAGAAGCAATCCTTTGATAATTTATTATTATTATTCCCCCATTCAGTATAACTTAATACCTGTTTCATGTTTAAACCCTTCTTCAGGGAATTTCCAGGTACACTGTTTTGAGTATGTTTGGGCGTGATGTCACTCAGCAGAGGACTTGGCACTAGATGTTTGCATCTGATGGTTTTACTCAACCTTCATTTGTGTTTCTAGTTAGGTTATGTTCTGTACTTGAAATAGAGGACTCCTTTAGCTAGCTCTGAGTGGTTTTGACACCTCTTGTCAAAGGTAACATCAGAAGAGCATTCTTTTTTGGGGCAGAGGATTGGGTGGGTTTTTTGTTTGGGTTTTTTTTTTTAATATCCTTAGATTTTTGCTTTTCTTGATACTTACATCTGGTGTATTTATATATATTTACTTTGAATCCATGCTGGACTTTCCTTTTTCATACTTACCTGTCACAGTAGCTTATTTATTAATTTAGTTTTGAACTGAGGGTTTTTTTCTATCTGGCATACTTACAAGCTCCAACAAAAGATAATTTGTAGTTCAGCAGTGGCTTTGAAATTGCACATTACTGCCTAACAATTCCATAAGCTCAAAATGCTTCTATCATTGCTTTTCACGAGACTCATGAAAGTCTGATTAATTTATCTGTTGATGCTAAGCCATTGAATCCACAAGCTTTTTCTGTTTTGCTAGTAGTCAAGTTGTGGATGTTCCATCAGTCTTACAATATTCAGTGCTTTAAAAAAGAATTGTTTTTGCTGTCACACTGGTTTTGATTCCTAGCTGTCTCTTGAATCTCTACTGCTTAAGCTCTGCTAGTTATTTAAACTCTGTACAATTATTTTTTGTGTTAGGTTGAGTAAAGGTTTAGATGTCGATGCCTTTTTTTAAATTTTAATTGTCATCTGTCAATTTACACTCTCACTTCTTTCCTGGTGGCACTTTTTCTAGTCCAACCAACCTGTTGAAATTAGTGTGTTGTGTTCAACTGTATTTAATTTTTTTTTTTAATGGATTTTGGAAAATGCAGTGATGCCCTGACTTCTCTCCAGACATCAGGGGGCAGAAATATTACAATGGAAAAATAAAAATACTGGAGTAGCTGTGGAACAACGTGTGAAGTGTGATGCAGGCACAGACAGCTGAGTTAATGCAGTAGTTTTTTGTCCAGGAGGATTTGAGCTGCATGTACAGCCCTAAACCTGCTCATCCTCTTGTGGCATTTTTGGGACTAAGTGTTTGTCAGCTTCCCGCACTGTCCTGTGATGATTTTTACAGCAGCTTATTTTCATGAGGTTCCACAATCCTGGTGCATGGCAAGGAGATAACCAAGTAGTTTTTTGTTGAACTGTATCTGGCTCATTTGTAGTTGTTAAACTCATCTGATTAATTGGATGGAGTTACTGAAGTCTGTTTTCTGATCCCGGGATGCTGAAGCACACAGGCTAAGAGCTTGTGCATCGGGTGGTTCAGTTATTGCTATGTGAAAATGTTCATTTCTTCAGCTGGAGCTTGCCTACAAATAGGTCTCCTCTGCTCTCAGGACTGTGTCCTCTGAAAGCTGAGGACAGCTTTCCCTAAGTCCAGTAATAGTATGTCCCAGTAGTTAGGAGAATGAGCAGATGTGACAAGAGACCAGGTTTGCCAACAAGGGAACATGACTGAGCTCAGGCAGGATGGGTGAGGACAGAAATTAATGCCCCTAGATGTAAATTAGTCTGAGATTTTCTGCACTGATGGTCACAGGCAAAGTTTCATGGACTTCTGTGGCTGAGATGAGGTTGAAGGATAGAAACTACTAGTATTACAAAAAGATGATGGGTCTCTAGAGAAATATCAAGTCCATGAGATTAGATCTTTCTGAGCATGTTGAGAGAGCTAGCTAATGTTATTGCAAGCCATCTTTCTCTTTGAAGAGTTGTGGAGATCAGGGTTGCGTCTCAATGACTGGAGAAGGATGTTACAGTCATCTTCAGGAATGTAAAGGAAGATTTATTTGGGGAACTGCATGCTGATCAGCTGCAGTTTTGGTCCCTGAGGAATTGTGGAGCCAGTCTGTTAAGAAGCCATGTCTAGGGATATGAAGGTGAAAACAGTAATTAAGATTACCAAGAGTACTTGTCCACCAGATTGTCTGGAGCTGTGGAACTGTGGTTGAGGAGAGAGAAGCAGTGATGCCATCTACATTGACTTCAACGAGTGTTTCACTGTGGTATTCCAAGAGCATCCTTGTATCTCATTTGGAACATTGCAGTCTAGATGAGACTGCTCAGTAGATAAAAAGGCAGTCTGGATCATTTAGCTCTGAGTGATTTGGAATGTGTCATGCTTAGTACCTTATCAGTGACCTGGCACAAGCTGAAATGCCCTTCAGTAAGATTGCAGGTCATCATCCTGGAGTGAGATGCAGTCAGTAAGTTTGAAAACTTGGCATGCTACTCTGAAATGTATGAAATCTGTATAGCAGTTGTGTTTAAAATTTCTTTCTATAACTAACTGTGTTTCATTTCAGATTATGGAGCTCTGTGGTGCAACAAGACTTGGATATTTTGGAAGAAGTCAATTTTACATTGCTTTGAAACTTGTTGCTGTGGCCCAGTCTGGTCTCCCTCTAAGAGTGGAAAGCTTAAATACAGGTGAATCACAGTAAATCGGAGGAATGGGGATTGAGTTGCTGAGTGGAATTTTTTGTAGTTGGCTCACATATTTTTACAGAGTAACCTTGTGAATTAGTGTGATACATCTTCATACATGTTGCTAATTTAAAAATGAAGAGAGGTTTGAGAGAGTTTTCTTACTGTGCAGTAAATAGGAGTTGAAATACCTTACTCATTGAATAAGTATGGCATTCACCATGGGATGGATGAACAACTTGTACTTACTACATAGGAGCAAGTCAATTCTATAGATTACTGATGTGAGAAATTTTGTACTGTGTTCTCTGAGTAAAGTACTAAGAGGAGTAATGTAAACTGGAAGGAGAAGAAGAATGCAGCATTTGTAGGTTTTTGTGGCTTTCCGAAGCCTTGATTGTGACAAACGGAAGGTTATCTTTTCTAACATTACATTTCTTTGCATTTGGCTTGATAGTTTTTGCCCTTCTAAGAGCAGATACGAAGATTAGTTTAAGGTTTTTCCTAGTGAAAAACCTGACCTGTAAAAGATCTTTGAAGTCTGGCCCTTGTTCTTCTGTAAGATGAAAAGAGATCTAGGAAGATGAAGTAATGAGTTTTAAGGCACTATAGCCCTTGCATTATAGTACACAACTCACAAGTTAGAAGTATCTTTGGAGCTCAGTTTTGCCTTAAAGTGACTTTCCTAGTAGATTTCATGTCTGTAGAATTAATGTTATGATTTTTATATGCTAGTAAATAAAAAAGTCTTAGGAGGGGTTTGTGTCTAAAGGATATAGATTAAACAGCAGTTAAGGAGACTGTTAACAACCTAATATGACTGAAGTATTTGACAAAGCTATAAAAAAAAGAAAGGAGTCACTGTGTATACTTTCACAGTTATGTTTACTCTAGGTTCATACAAACTGTTTATACTGCATTCATGGGGTTTTGTAGCCTTTTGGAAAAGTGCATTGTTTTAGTCAATGTCTTGCTAGTATTCAAGTTCCTTTCTCTTTATAAGCCACTGTGTGTTTATAAACCATTTCCCTAGTTTTCCTGATGTGTTCCCTAATCTAAAGCTTTAGCAAGTTGTAGCAGAATGCCCTAAAATTAGAAAGCTGGAGAAAGAACCTTCAACTCTCAATACTGATAAAACAGGAGCTTGATCAAATAATTGTGGAATTTCTCATCAAATGCCTGTTGGAGAAGGGAAAGACAAATCTGTATGTGGGCTTTTTACAGGGGTTTTATGAGCTTGGTTTTATTTATTATATTTTAATATGGGGTACCTTAACTAGAAGGAGCTTTTCCATTTAAAAAAGAGGAGAAGTCACAAGATTTTTGAAGGAAAGAAGTAAATAAAGGTACAGAGTTAATTTCAAAACATAAAATATGTTGCTATAAAGTTAATAGTGATTGGAACTTCAATTTCACATTGATAATTTCCTTGATTCATGACAATATTAGAAATATTTGTAATGATTTCTGAACTTCTAGGAATAATTTTCTGTAACTGGTTCCAAGCCTACAAAATACACCGAGTACAATAGAGAGAACATTTATTTTTACCCTGACTGTTTTTAGCTATGGCCTGTTGCCTTGGTTGCAGTGGTTCCAGTCCTATGTATGAATTTCCTGCTTCTAGAATGATTCAAGCATTGTTGTAACAGCTAACTCAACAACTAAAATGAAGCAGTCTGATAAAATGATTCTGAGTTTTGCCCACGTTCCATCTCCAAGATGTCTTGAAGATCAACTGTTAGAGCCATCCCAAACTAAGCTGTACACTCTTTCTCTCTTCAGACATTTTAAATTAGCTAAAGCTTATATTTTTGGGTATCTACTTTTTAGCTCTCTAATTTATGCATGTTTCATTGTTTTTCTTAATTTTCTTCATTCTTTTCTCTTGGGAATTTCTTTCACCTTCCTGCTTGTTCCTACTGCTTTTTGGTGTTTGTCTTATCAGTAGACAGGAAATCTGCTTTATCTGAGTTTCTGAGTGGAGACTCAGTCAAATTTTGAATACTATATCTAACATAAGTGTGGTCCAACTGATTCTTAAGTGTTCTTTCGATTACTCATATGGGCATTAGAGTTAGAATACTGGCATTAGTTATTATACTGCAAGCCTTTAAAGCTATTGTTCCTTTGTCCCAGAAAATTTTCCTTCCAGGAAACTAAAAATTGAGACATGAACAAGCAGTGTCTATTTCAAAGCAATATTTATTTTTTTAAGTATGGAATGCAGGTTTTGGTGGAAGAAAATATTAGAAAGGTGTGGGCATAAAAAATACGGAGGACTCTAATATATTCACTGTCAAGGGTTAATTCCATTCATGACAGCTCTCACATTTATAATTGAGAATGGTAAGAGATTTTTCAGCTGTTATTGGAGAAAGTCAGAGAGGAGAGAGGTAAAAATAGCAAGTTAGTCGCGTAGGAACTTAGTACAGCTAAACAAACGTGTATTTATCTAGTCTTGCTTTTAAAGAAGACAGAGTATTTTGTGTTTCTTTTGAGTCCTCTATTATTTTGTGACTCGTGCTGGCACAGCTGATTGCACAGACTTCCCCTGTGTCAGTTGGATCATCTGGTGTCTGTATTTTCCTGGTTTTGCAGACACACACATTTTCACTTGTATGCAGTGGCTTTTTCACTTTTTGGCTGGCTGTAGTTTGCTGTTTAGTTATGTTACTTTCCTGCTGCAGCATGGGGTACAATGCTCATGTAATAAACAGTATGCAATTTCATCTTTTATTTTAATATAGTTGTAGTACCATTGACTCATTCTCAGTACCAGCAGTAATTTACGTACGCAGTCAGCAAGAGACATGAAATTTGAGCCATGCTTGTAATTTTGTGTTGGAGACATAATTTTTAAGTAAGCTGCACAGCAAATTCACAATTTATGTTTATTCAGAGTGGAGCACTGAGAAGATTGCAATTGGGAGAAAAATGGTAGAAGTCTTACAGCAGGAAATTGAAGGTTTACATAGTCTCATTTCTATGTTGGGCTGCTCTGGTCCATGTTACACAAAGCTAATGGGCTTCCTAGCATTTTGTAGAAACTTTGCATTTTAGTTGTTCATATCTAAGTGAGGTGACATTGGAATATTTCCAGTTGTATTTCCAGTATTCCCAATTAGCTAATTTAGCTTTTGTTGTAGAAAAGTTTGCATACATAGATGTTTAAGCAATAGTCACACTCTGTGATACAACTGGATTATATTATCTGTTGTAATATGAACATGGCATTAGCTGATCAGAAGATGATGTTGAATATACTGCAGTATATTAGCATTTGTTATGCTGATGAACCATTCCAAATGAAGACTCTAATTCTTTATGTGTTCTAAAAATGGTAGATAAATTTTGAAAATCATGCTTCGGTAACGAAATGTTGACAAAACTAAGAAAAATGAGCTAAATTCAGGTTATCTGGTTGCTGCTGCATTTAATGCATAGTTGTGGTGCAAAGCTGTAATGGAGCAATGTGAAGTCATCTTTGTGTACCAAAGTCAGAACTTGGGTAGCAGAATTGTGAAATCTGATGCAGAATAGGTATTTGCTTTTTCCAGCTGCCAGGTGTTGGCTCATAGCAGCAGTCTCAGTGTGTAAGGAATTGAGTCACATGTGGAATTTTAACTTCAAAATAGAACAGTGTTTTTATTTCTAATCATCATACTTATGTATAGTAAATGTCCTGCTTTATTTTTTTAACAGTAAAGGACCTCCCTCTTCCCAGATTTGTTGTGTCAAAGAATGAACAAGAATCAAGACACACAGCCTTGTATTCTTCAGATGCTGATAACCCAGCTTCATATTCAGGTGTGATTCCTCCTCCTCCACCTGGCAGGATACAAGTCAAAAAAGGCTCTGTGAGCCATGATGCAGTTCAGCAGCGTACATCGACTGATCAACAGGTAAATTAACTTAAAAGATTAAATGGGATTCTTAATCTCTCCTTTGCTGTGTAGATGTCAATTTGATAGGGCTTCTAAGCTAGGTTACTTTCAATATAGTTTCTTTAAAAAATTATAGTGATACATATTACATACAAAGACCATATCTGCCCCTGAAATACTTGCATGTAGGAGACCTTTTTTTTATGATGTCTTAAAATCTGTGTTTAAAATACTGGCAGTAATGGGCAAAGAAAAGAGACAGAAAAGAAATTCAGTGTGTGAGTTAGGATGGCTAATAGATAGTTGTAGTCATTCTGGTATTAATAGCTCATTTATTAAATAGTTCCCATCAGCTTCATGGTCATTAGAACAGTGGTACTGAGTGCCATGGAAGACTGAATTTCTAGTCCTTTGATGTGCTTCAATATGTACAAATCTGAAATACTGTATTGAGAAAAAAAATCTGTAAATTTTCACCATTGCTTTTCTCTGCCTCACATTTTATTGTTCAGTGTGTTTAAGTGTGAAGGAGAGACAATGAGGACCACAAAAATAGACTGAAGCTTTCAAACAGCTTTTTCTTATGGTTTAATGATGAGAAAACTGATTACTTTTTGTTCACTCGTTCTTTTATCTTCAGTGACAGGATGTCTGAATTAATGAAAACTGTAACAACTTACAACTGTGCCTTCTCATACATAATTCCTTGGGTTTACAGTCTTCATGCTCTTTTCCCATGGGGAAATTCTTCCCAATTGTCTTTTCTACAAACCAGAACTGAGTACAAATGCTAAATTTTGCTGGGTGTATGTATTGAACGACCCGTTTTCTTCCCTGTGGTATGCTTTTTTTCTGGGCTTATTTTGTAAAGAATCGAGGAACTTGCAAATGTCCCATAGTCACTGTGGGAATCAAGGAATCACTCATAAACATTTATTAGTCTCTATGGAAATAGCCCAGACTGATCAATTGTAAAAAAAAAAAAAAGTAAATTAGTAGAGGAAATCCATAATCAGTGTTTGGCCACCACTTCCTTTCTTTCGAAGAGAAGATGGGGAAAATAATGAAAATAGAGCTAACAGCAGATCTCAAGATTTTTTGCTGTCTGGTTTTGGGTAGATGTGTTTGAGAGAGCTGTCAAGAACTTTGCACATTGCAGATTTCCTAAATCTGATTGTGAGGTTTTAGTTGGGTTGAAATTGTGTTTTATAGGCTTCCATCATGATGTTGAGTTTATTTAGTGAACAGTTGTCATTTGGTGCAGGAATCTTGTAGTGGCATAATGTTAAAATAACAAAAAGAAAAATAAATCTGGTGTTTGAGGTCTTCAAGTTCAGAATAAAGAAGCCACATATTCAAAAAGTGTATGTACGTCCCAATTTTATTTCTCTGTGTTGGCTGATAAAAGCAACTTGGTATCTGTCTTTTATACAAGTTTGTCTGGTATCATCAGAATAAAGAAACTGTATCTAAGTCCTTTGAGAGTTCTGGCCCAGAAAACAGACTTGGAACTAATGTAAGACTACACAGCCTTGAGTCCCGAAGTTTTAAGTTGTATTCGTGGTCTAGAACATTGGGGAAGTGTTGTCTGCATTTGCACCCTGTTGTAAAACTGAACGTTCTGTGGCTGATGCTACATTTCTGACTGCACAGTGAACCCATTCTAGCAGCCTTGTCCCAATCTAATACATAGTGATTCAGATACCAGGTTAGAAATAAACTGAGAAAGGGGCTTGATCCCAGGTTTCTACTTAACCACATAAATACTCTATTTGCGTTATTTTATAAAAGATGGGTACAGCTTTTATCCATGTTTTCATGGAAACTGATGATTTAGTTGTCTTCACTTGGAGATACCATTCAGATTTATAAAATCTGGAAAGAGTTTCAGATTCTGAATTCTGGTGCCAGCTTTTTGAGTGATGAGTATTCGAAGAGATGAAGTCTGACAAGTAAATCAAAATGTGTCCTCTTCCTAGGGATCACTCTTCCTTCTGGAGGAATATGTCAGTTAAGCTTGGATATTTCACTCATGGAGCTTATAATGTACTTGTTAGATATTCCATTAGCAAATTTGGGCTTTTGTTTTTTCTTAAACTGTTTGTGGCTTTGAGAATGTGACCAGCACTTGAAAAGACATTGATTTCTTAAAATGCTATAGCTGAAATACCATTTGTATAAAATTGTAAGGTGTCTTAATCTTCATCTTTAAAAACTGGTTCATTTATATGCAGCTTTCCATATTGGTGAGATTCGTCATGCATAGTATATCTCAAATATCACAAATAATTCACATAGAAGAATTTTATTCAGTATATTGTCTACTGAAATGTCCTAGCTAAAACTATTTCTTTATTAATGCATTATTTCATCAGTTCCCTCAATGAACTTTACTTGGAGGCAGGGAGTCAGGAAATAGCAGTCAGGTTGTGTTTCCAAAGAGAAGCTATAAATGATTTTGTGGTAGCTTTTGTAGTTTATAAAGATAGCGCTGGGCAGAAGTTTATATCTTTTTAATATTGTTAAAAGATGACTGAAGTCATGCCCAGCTGTCATGGAAGCTGCAGAACTGATTTTAGGAGTCTAGCTGAGTAATGAAAGATGCTGTCACTCACTGGATAGCATGTCACCTGCACTTCCTAGTGGAGATAAAACACTGGGTGAATTTTTTTTTTTCTGGCAGAATTTCTTTTTCCTATAAAATAGAGCCTAAGTAGATTTGAGCACTTCTGCTGACAATGTGACATCTATACGAGCACTTAGGTGACGTAGGTATGCTACCACAGTGTATATCTGAAAAACATGTGTCTGACAAATCCAGGTGAAAATACAAGGTAAAACTGAAGGTACTCCTCTGCCTATGGGTGCATTAAGCATATTACTGGCACTCCAGATCATATTGATTTAGTGCTATGTCAGTGCAGCTGTAGGAGGAGAAGAAATTTGGTACCTGTAGCAGACAGAATTTGATCATTTCAATTCTTTTAACTGTATGCTAGTGTGACTTTATTTTAAGGTTTTGCCAATAGTTTATTTCTGTGCACTTCTGTTTTTGTAGGTTGAACAGGTAATTTCAGATAAAATATACCTGGTATTAAATTGTTTACAAGCACAGTCATTTCTTATGTCATTTGCATCTAACCTTTTATTATTATAAGAAGTTTTATTGAATGAGTTTTAAAAAATATCAGGGTTCTCTCTTGAAACTGCAAAGCCTTTTATTACACACTGGCTTTGTTGAGGAAAACTATTCCAGGGCCTTAGTAGGAATATTCATGGGAATATGATGGGAATTCCCACTTAGCTCAGCCTGTTCATTTAACAACCTGGTCATTAGTATTTGCTGCAGGGCACTTCCAGTATTTACTGGAAAAGTATTGCATTCCACTTTTGCTTAACAAGACAATCTATAGTCTCAGTTTCATTTCATAAAGTAGTTACCAGTAATCCTTAATCCTTCTCTGCCTGTGATCCAATTTGAATTTGTGTTTATTGAAAATATTTTGCTACATTTGTATTTCTTGTTCCAAGTGGTATTTCACCAGTATTAATACTTTTTTGTAGAGTTCTTTCCTGGTTTTGCTTGTTACTTCTCCCCTCGGATAGCTTGGCAGCTGTGAACAAAGCAAATCTCTCATACTTGATATACTGTAGGGGTATGATTGTTGACCTGTGCATCCAGTTTTCTCTTTATGGCCTTTTGTATTAACGTTCATTATGCAAGAAAAACTGTATTTTACATTTTAAAATTTGAGCCGACTATCCCCTATGTCCTGAAAGGGATCCATCTGTCTGCTGCCTTACATTTGTTGTCACAATTTGTAAGCATGCTATGAAGTGTGCATAATCAATTACCTAAAGTATTAAATTCAAGTCCAAACTTGAGTTCAGTAATTCATGAGCATTATTAGAATCTTCCCTTCAACCTTGTAATTCCCATTCTAATACAATCCAGCTTTTCTCCTTCTACAGCCAGTTCTTTTACACCTTAGATGCTTGTATTAATCTCCACATTGTTGGAACTATCTTGTACGACACCCTGCGGAGGTATGCTCAGCTTCAGGTTAAATGTAGTGCAGTTCCTTTGTTGAGGAAACCACAAAAATCCAGTATCATTTCTCATGCTGTGATTGATCCCTTTTTCATTTGTCTCTGGTTTAATTATTCCTCAATTGGCCGAACCACACATCCTGCCTTGAAAAATGTGTAGTGCTGCAAGTGGAGAAGTTCTCGTTATTTTTCCTTTGTATTTTATTTGAAATGAAATAAAGTACTAATGTGACTGTCTTGTGAGAACTGATTCCATATAGAAATTGCACATGTGATTCTCTTTTTTCCCACCTGTTCAGGAAGAATATAGTGTACAGTATGGGATAAAAGAGAAGTGTGAGCCTTAGCATCATGGCAACATTACCTTGTATGGAAGAGAAGTATATCCTAGCTGGCATCATTCTTTTTAAAAAACTGCATTAAGTTTTTCCATAGCGAAAAACCAAATGTCCTGTTTGGTGAATTTTTTTTCACCAGTCCTTAATTCTGGTTTGTTTTAAAGGAAAGTAAATAACTGTAAATCATTTGATTAACATTTGGTATTATAATAAATTGCACAGTAAGTATTTCTTTTGAGACCTGGTTTCAGATGTAACTTTCATCACAAGTGAGTCTTATAATTTAGTTTTCTTTGTAGCTCAGTCACTTAACTCAGCATTGCTGTTGTTTTAAGAATGCCAAGTTAAAAATATATTTGATTACATTGTTTGATATGTGTTCAGTCCTAGTTACACTGTCCCTGACTTCTCCTGTTCCCACATTTTAAAAAGTACTAAAATTTTCACTCTCTAAAATGAGAGTTTAACTGCAGTGATGGTTGTTCCTAGAAACAATGGTTTTAGATAGGCTTTTATGTATTTAGTTATGTGGTAAAAAACTTAAAAGATTCCTTTGTTTTATTAGGAGTCCACATCTCCAGTTGTTTCACCTCAGCAATCCCCACCAACCTCTCCACATACATGGAGGAAGCACAACCGCCATCCCAGCGGAGGGAATAATGAGCGACCTCTTGCTGGACCTGGGCCTTTTTGGGCTCCATTTAGTGAAGTACAACCAGGTATAAATGTCTTGTTATGCTTCAGAGGTAACCCAAAGTTGTGGAATTCTTAAATAAGTATAATAAATGAGCTTAGGACAATTTATCTTTGTGTTTTCCAGTCGTGGAAATTTTCTTGCAGATTCAAGTGTCGGTGTTGATAGCAGCACTGTAGAATCTGTGGTCTTGCGTATGGCAGATCCATTTATTAGTGTCACATGGGAAATGCTAAGGGTTTGGAGGGGGGCAGAGAGAGTGTTTAAGTTTTCCAGTGGAAAGTTTTTAAAAACAAAACTGATAATCCTGTTGAAATTGTGCAGAAGCTCTCAGTATACCTGAAAATGCGAGGACCTCAAGGGAAAGCAGCGGATAATACATTTTTTGCTTGAATTTTATTTCTGGTAGATTAGCTGGATTGCCAGAACAATTAATTTGATTTCTTGAAAGTTTATGTAAACATCTGAAGCTTCTGCATTTCCAATCTATCAAGGTAGAATCACTTGTTTCAGTGAAGCTTTTCATCCTTTAATGCTCTTGATTTAACATGAAGACCCTCCCTGTTATTGTATCACTGTACTCAGATTTAAAAGCTTTCCCCCTTAATATGTTCTACTTGAAAAAGTTCTGTTTGCTTTTCTGATACCTGGTAGTCTTAATATATTTGGGGGCAATTGTAATTCAGGTTTTGATTTTGATGGTACTGCTAAATAATATGTTGCATTTGTAGGCTGTGGTTTGAGATTGAGCTGTGATTGCTTGGTTTATTTCAGTTATGATATTACAAAATTGGTCTGTTACCTTTTAATTAATGTCATTCTGTAATTCTAAGCATCCATGGAGGAAGAGGGATTCTATTAGAATTGGTTGGATAAGGAAATAAACCTTTAGAAGTGAAGTGGGTTGTATGCAGAGGTTTATGCCAGTATCCTGAATGTTGTTTGCTAGTAAGTCCCAGTCAATTTACAATTAAAAAAAACCAAACCAAAACAAAAAACAATTACTCTGCTCATTGCTTATATAATCCCTGCTAAGCGTTCAGTCCAAGCACTGTCAGCACGCAAATTTTCAAAATATTTTCTCCTATAGTTCAGTTGACTTGTGTTTCTGTAAAGCTGAAATACAAGTATGTCTGATTTCTAACTTGTGAAGTTTTTCTAACTTAAAAAGTCTCAGACTCCAGGACAGTATGCAAACCCTTCCTAATGTTGAAAAGTTCAATATTGTTATCTTAAAAATGAGATTGTAATACCATGTTAATATTTCAGTTTGGTAATGGTTTCCCTGTGATGTTTAATGGGTAAATTTTTCAGAAGTTGTCTGAGCATATTTCTAAACTAGCTCTGTATTCCCTGATTTTATATTCTATACATACTGGAACACTTTTCATAGTTTTCAAGTAATTTGAGGATGCTATTATACAAGGATTGTCTATTCTGGCAATGCTAAAGATAAAGTGGTTTTTCATGTATTACTGTAGGAAAAGTTGTCTGTGTAATTTACTGTGGATGATCCTTTTGCACTGCAGATGATTAATTATTGCTTTGAATTTCAGCTGTTGTAGACAGTTCATAGTTTACCCCCTGCCTCCCCCACCTCAATCATTTTAAGGACAGTGTTTATAGAAAAATGAATGTTCTCGTGATATTTAGATAGAATCAGGTAGACTGTTCATTAGTTTTTTTACGATCAGTACTACAAGCTCATCTTGATTCCAGTGCAAGATGTTTTTGAGAAACCAAGTGAAGTGTTATAGTTTCAGCAGGGCTGTGCCATTTCACTTGTGATCCAAGCAAAATGAGAACCCAGGTCTCTCTGCTCGTGCTTTACTTTATTCTCAAACATTATTTCACATAATGAGGTTGTCAACTGCAATCATGGAACCTCAAGTGTGAAAATGTTTCTGGTGGGTCAGATAATAAACAGCATGTTGCTTAAACCAGAAGAGCAAAGTCAAATCTAATTTTTTTGTTGGAGAAAGATGTATTTAAACAGGAAGATTCTGACTTACGCATAGTAAATGTTCCTTTGCATCCTCATACTCCCACTATGAACAAAGTTAAACAGTGCTTTCTCTATTGAATTGGACTATAGAATAATTATTAGATAATAACTCAGTTGTTGATTTTAAAAATCTTACACTTTGTCTTGCATTAGAAATCTAAAGCATAACTTATAGCCGTAGTTATCACTTTCTTGGAAGAAAAGGAAGAAAACCTGTTCTCATCTCAACAGAGCAAAAGAAATTGGATTTTACAGTTTTTTGTCAGTGTGTTGTCCAGTAATTCAGTTAGGACAGTGTTAATGCTCTGAATGTATATTCCTGGTTTCTGAGGCACTGTCACACTGGTTTCTGAGGCACTGTCACACTAGCTCAGTGTGCTTACAAATATGAAATCAGAAGCCAAGGCTTGTTACCATCGCTCTTCAAGAATTTTTTTAGAGAGAGCCCCAAAGGATGCATTTGTTTTACTTCAATATCAGGAATTAAAATTCAGTCACAGACATTGATTACCTGTGTAGCATATTTATAGTTAGCTCAGGTCTCATGCTGAAATGTCAGAGTCAAGTCTGTTAAAACCTGAGTCTCTCAAGTCTTTCAGGTGCCTTTGTAATTTTTTAACAGCTTTGCCCTTGTTCTGACTTGCTTCTCCAGTCCAGAGAAGTCTTCACAGAGTAATCCAGTGGATGACTGAATGCCCTATAGGAAAGAGAATTGTACATGAGGTGTGAACTTCCTGTTCCTATAGTTACAAGAGAGCGAAAACTAGAAGTCCATACTTTTACCTTTTCATCTCATTTCGCACTACAGCTCCAACTGCTAGAATGTTGCTGATGTTGACAAATTTGGGGGAAAGAAACCTTCCCTACTTCAAATGATAGCTGACTGGCATGTCATAATATGGAAATTATTTTTTATTACCTTGTGGTCTGTTGGGCCTGGAAGCAAAGCAGAATATTTATGTTGGTAGTATCCAAATAATGATCTAAAACAAATTTTAAAAATCTGAGATCTTCTGTTCTGTCTTAGGATATTTGTTAGCTTTCTTTGGCATGACAGAGTTTTGGGTTGATACCTGAGTATGTATGAGAAATGGCAGCCCTAAGCCACACTTTTTCCTTTTCCCTTTGGGAGGGATTTTGTAGGAGTTTGTGAACACTTCAGGGACAGAAGTGGAACAAATGTACTGTGCTAACAGTTCCCTTGTGTATTCAGGGCCCTAAGATATTTACTGGGCTTGCAGGGGACTGAACAGTCCTTTGTCCCCTAGTTAATGCTTCAATAACTGATGATAACTGGCCTTGTTACAAGCTATGGAATACTCTTACCTGGCCATAAGAGCTCTACTGCATTTTATCTTATTGTCAGAATTGTATTCAGCTTCTGGTTTTGTTTCACAACAGATGGATGATATAAAGAAACCTCTTCTTAGTTTACAGAGTTAGTTGAAAATTTAGTTCTAGTAAACCCATATTTGTCTAGTTATTGAAAAGTATTTGTTAACTGGATAGAACATTTCTTAAATTTCCATTTGTATCTCAAAGTAAAGGGAATAGCTTTTATTCCACAGGATATCATTTTCCATTAACTTATCAATGTGTTGGTAAGAAAACACAGAGAAAAATATAGAGCAGCTAGAGGAATTTCTTAGGTCTTCTTACTGAACATAGAGCATTAGACTTCACCAGCTTGTTCAAATCTGATAATTTGTCTTGGACTTATTCTCCATTTAAAGTGGTGTTGCAGGTGTTCTCACTGATGAAGATGCACAGAGACCAGAGAAGGTTTTCTTCATTGGGTTGCAAATCATAAAATAAAAATAGACTGATGGCTCTGAGTCTTCTTTGTGACCCAGTTTTCCTCCAATTTCTCTTCCACCTCTCTGTTTCTGATCTGGTTTTGTCAAATTGAGTTATTGGCTGGTGGCAGTCCATAAGGATAAGCGTAGATCCAGGTCCCCATGGTTACTAATAATCTTTCTCCAGTGTTCTCCAGCCATCCCATCCTGTGTCCTAAAACACTGCACTGTAGAGGAAATAACAGTAAAGCAAGAATGTTCTTGCTTTTGAACAAGGGAGAACATACAGTTCTTGCAATACCTCTAAAGTACTCTGAAGGTATCAGTTTGGTGCTACTGGCATTTCCTTTGCTGTCAAAGTACTGCCTTGGGACAGATCTTGTGCCAAGTGGGGTATGAATTGTACCAAGATCTGTTGTTGAGACAAGTGAAGAAGGAGTAAACATATATAAGGTTAATGGTAATAATGTCAGTGCCTGAGAGGCAGAGAAGGGGAGAGTCAGTGTATCAAAAATAAAATTTCAGTGTTGCATATCAAAAGGACTAATGGGAAGGTCTTGTCTACCTCTGACTGTCTGTTAGTCCTGAAAGAGACAAAGTGGAAAGAAACTGAGCTTTTCTCTTGAGTTTCTTTCTAATGTTTGAGAGTTCCGTGAACTGCTGAAGAAGAACCTCAAAGCAAATAAAGCATTATCAGATGCCTTACCTTTATTCTCTGCACTTTTAGATAAAGTCACTAGAAGCTCCAGGCCACATCAGGAGCTTTCAAAAGTGGAGGACAAATTTCAGACAAAATGAGTAGTTAATAATGCCTCTTCATCATATTAAAACTAACTTAGAAAAAATTCTCCACAAAAAAATAATTTGATTAAATTTTCCTCCTGCAAATACTGCTTTTTACTCAATGTAATGCAAGATTAAATGTGTTCTGCACAATTATAACTACGGTATGTAGGAAAAGAGCAAAGATAAACCAGTTGTAAGCATTTTTCTTATTACTTTTCATTTACGGAATGAAAGAGTAATTGCATGTTGCCAGGTATTAGATAGCAGTGTTGTATACTAACAATTATACTGTCACTTAAGATTTTAGTCTTCAACGTGCCTCACAGATTCTCAGATTTCCTTCATCCTGTTTACTGCAGTGTAGTGTCATAAAGCCTTCGAGAACCTGAAACTGTTGATGTTTGTCAGCTTCATAAATTAATTACCTCTATATGAATGCACTTGTCATAGCAGGTTTTTTTAGTCGACATCATGACAAGAAATTCTTGGTGTTTATTGCTTTGAATGAAATCTTCCTAGCAGGATTAAATTTATGACATTAGTGTCCGGTTTCTTGTTGTATGAAGGGCTTACAGAAACTCACAAGAACCTGACCTGTCTTTTAAAAGGAAATCTGTTTCTGCATACAAGGCAAAAAATCTTATCTAAGTATGACTTTATTTGTATGTATGACATATTTCAAGAGAAGGCATTTAGTTGTGCAAGAAGAGTAGATTAATCAGTTTCACAAATGTTGTTTAGATTTAAGGAGTTCAGCATTTCTTTCAGGAATTGAGGAGTAGAATGGAGTCCTGGGATTCTTCCAGACTTGTTCTGAATGGTTTGTTTTCTCTCTCATCTGACTTCTCTAAATTTTTAATTTGCAACTGCAATTTTAAAGAATTTTGATGGTTTTGTATGTAGAGCAGCAGATGGCCATATCTTTCTTTAGTTGCTTCACCGTTATTTTAATATTAAGATATTGAACATTGGCACTCCTTCAGAAGTAGATTATAGCTCAACCGTTGTGTTCCAGATAGTTAATAGATAGCAGATATCAGCATTCTATATGGATGCTTTTTATTATGCTTGGCCTGTTTTTAAGCAACTGATTTAAGTTAGTGTAGAAATGATGTAGAGGAGAAGGATTGTCTGTGCCAAACCCCCGATTCTTAAAAGGAATTTCCAAGACTTTGTTCTTTGAATGGCAAACTAAAATGTAAAAAAAGAAGAAAGATTAATGTTGATAATGAACGCTAGTATCATATGCCACTTTTAAATAGTATTTGTCCGTAGAAATTACTTATTCAATTAAATTACTTATTTCAATTAAATGAAAATGTGGAGTGTTTATTAACTCATTCAAAACCCATTAAATGGTTAAAATCCAATTTACATTTTACATGTGTTGCATGCAATAAGCTCATTCCTCAGCTGTCTTTTTAGTGCAGATTGAAGCTAACATAATGTAAAAATCTACAGGAGTGAGATGTCAGGAAGTGAACTTTGTCACCTTGGTGCACTTTGGTTTTCATTTTTCTCTTCATTCTATAGTATATCTCCCATCAGGGAGATATTCCCATATCCAGCTCTTTCTCAGTTTTCAAGGTTATCTTTTGAAAAGGAAATGTTTCTTCTAATTTCAGGCTCATCTACTTCTAGCGATCCCATATGGTCTGGCCATTCACCACCACCCCATCAAGAAAATTGGGTCAGTTTTGCAGATACCCCACCAACCAGTGCTCTTTTAGCCATGCATCCTGCTTCTGTCCAGGTGTGACACTTTATTGGTATTTGATTTGCCTCATTCAGATTGATGTTGCAGTCCTTGGGGTTTTTTTTCTTTCATAATTTTCATTGCAGATGTTTACTGTGTATCTGTGCTGTAGTCTATTCAGTGCTATTTGCCCAACAGATACTTGTTTCATTGAGTTGCCTTAATTTGGAATGATTAAATGAAAGCTACTAATTTTAAAAATGTCAACAATGTTTTATGACTTTAAAACATTTGTATTTAGCTTTTTATGCATATGTGCCATACTTTTTTTTTCTGCTTACATACCTGCGGTCATTCCATATTGTATAAGTGTGCAAAAATACCCTGTCGTTATCCTGGAGATGCCATCTGCCGATGGTTTCCTGCAGTTTTTAAACTACTGTGAGTTTTAAGTATGCTTTGTATTTTGAAGGCAAAAAGTTGAGAATTCATAGAAGCATTTTAGGTAGATAATACTGAGGAAAAATATTTCATTTCAGGACCAGACAACAGTACGAACTGTAGCATCAGCTACAACAGCAAATGAAATTCGTAGGCAATCAAGTAGTTATGATGATCCCTGGAAAATAACTGATGAACAAAGGCAGTATTATGTTAATCAGTTTAAAACCATTCAACCTGATCTAAATGGATTTATACCAGGTAAGTTATTCTTTACAAAATATAGTTGTGGGTGCATCGATCCTTTTACAAAGACTTTGTTTTGTACTTAGGCTTGCATACTATTTTGAAGGAAATTCTGAATTTTGCTGATAATATTCTGCTATAGTTCAGTGTAATTCAAGAGAGACTAGAAACTAATTTGCCTTTTTCCTTCATTTAACCCTAGTAATCAGTACCATTTTTCCCAGAACCTTTGCTAAAATAACTCATCACCTTTACAGTAGGTCTGAGTCTTGTAATGATTTCACTTGCCTTAAATACTAAGAATGATTGTTGCAATTTTTTAGGATCTGCAGCTAAAGAATTTTTCACTAAGTCAAAACTACCTATTCTTGAACTTTCTCATATTTGGTAAGTGTGATGATTATTTAAAACTATTATTAATGATAAATGTTTAGAAGGATGACAGCTATCTGATAGACATCTAATAATTAGTTAGATTACTAGAAAGTGTTAAGTAAAATTTCACTGCTACCATAGTATGTTCAGTCCTGCTCATGTTTTTGCCAGTATTACTTTAGTGGGTTTTAATGGGACTGGGGCTGGTACTATTTACAAGATACTTTGAGAAAACTGTAAACTCTTCAGAGTTAGAAGCAATTTATTTGAGGTTTTTATTGTTAAAAATGCATTTAAATTTAAATAATTATTTGCTTATCTGTATTTTTGTTTGTTTGTTTGTTTGTTTGTTTATTCATTTATATCTAAGTAAATTTAAATGAAATGTATGCATTCACGTTTTTAAATACAGTTTGTGGTACATGATGACAAATTCAGCTTTGAGTTTGTGCAAATCTTCTCTTTCATTGTATTCTGGAATTTGTACTGCATCATTGCATGCTATCATGCATGGCTTACCTTGGCAGGTGCTATCTTTCAGTGTAATGATTTCTATGTCAGGTATGTTCCCATTTGAAATAAATGATGTTGCCTCAGCATTGTAATTTCAGTAGAAATATATATATACTTTGCCAAAAATCTGAGGCCAATAGTGCTGTCCTAAATGCATTAAAACCTGGGAGAGATAAAAGTGACTTTAAATGATCTGTAAGCTGTTACTAATGACGGTTCATCATCTTGAAGAGCAAAGCATGTAGCGCTCATGTGAAGTGTTTAGTAGCATAAAGTGAACTATAAACTTTGCTCATCCAACTAGCAAAATGGAAGCCTGTCTTTTGGAAGTAAAATAACCTTTAGAAATTTTATTTATGCTAAGTTTTCCTTCTTAGGGAACTGTCAGATTTTGATAAAGATGGTGCACTGACATTGGACGAGTTCTGTGCTGCATTTCATCTGGTAGTTGCTAGGAAGAATGGGTATGATTTGCCAGAAAAGTTACCTGAAAGTTTAATGCCCAAACTGATTGATTTGGAAGACTCAACCGGTAAGATATGAGTTCAGCACAAATGTCAGTATTTTAAAATTACGGTCTAATTGTTACAGCACATACTCGTTTGTATGAGCAGAAAGCATTTGTCAATATGAACCAAACCATTGTCCAATTTTTAGAAGTCTTATTGCTTAAAGCTAATTTCAGCATGTACATATTTCTGTACAAGGCAGTTATTTAGGAGCAGTATCCAAACACTGTTACATTTGGAAATAATGCCCTTGTGCTTTAAAGCGTAAGGAAAACAAAATTGTCACTGTGTGAATTTTATTCGTGACCAGTTACTGTATTTCAATTTCCCAATCCACCTATACTTTAGACTTGCTTTCAAATAAGTATGCTTTCTGTTCACCTTCATTTGTGAAAATATGGCATGAATTTCTAAGTATCAAAGGTGCTTGAAAAATATTCCCAGATTCAATGCTAAGGGCTGGATAGGTGCTTACAAATGCAGGATCAGTACCACAGACTTTTTTTGAAATTCACCTCTTGACTTGAAGGCAGATTTATCCTTCACTGTGTTGGCACCTAGTTGTTCTGTGCATTGCCCTTTACCTTTTGGTACTCACAGAAAAACTACCGAATGTAAAAGTTCTGCTTGCTAATATGTGCCAAAAACTCAGTTCCATAACTGAAAAACAAACTACTGTTCCATGTTAAAGTGATGTTTAAAAACAGGATGTCTGTAGCCATCTTATTTTTTCTATTTTAAAATAGATAAAGGAAACTGAGCATTTTAAAGCTGCTTTAGATTACTTTTAAACAACCAGTCTTTGCTTGGAAAGTCAGGTTATATTCTGAGTGCACACGTACTATGAATTGCTAGAATTTTATTTATTTTCACTGGATGCTTCAAGGGGACTCTCTGTCAACCTACAAACACAGTATGAAGACTTTAATCTCAAAATTATTGATGAGTTCTTAAACTAGATGCTGTGTTTCTTACTATCTCTGCTTTAATAATGAATCCATTTTCTGTGGGAGTAGGTTGGCTCTTCAAAGAGCTGCTGCTGAAGTGTTTTCAGTATGAGTAAGCATTTTGCTACGATGAAGACACTCACAAGAAATAGCTGCAGTTAATTGGGCTAATACCCAGCAGACGTCTAAAACTTTCCCATTCTCCCCATTTTTGTGTTAAAGTGGTGATCAAGCAAAAATCTTGGTAGGAAGTGAAATAACATTTATTTGTATAAACTGTTGTTATTAAAAAAAAATCCACCAAAAAGCCCCCAAAAACACAACACCCAACAACTATATTTGTCTTGGTCTTCTGTTGCTGTCATTGGTAGTAGATTCCAGCTAAAATTTTGGAAACTTTATGCATCAGACACTAAACCATAAAGTGTTGTGTGTATGTTTATTGTTCTCATTTTACAGGCAACTTTGTTAATATAAAACTTCTGACTTATTTTTGTGAGCTACTAAGAGGAAGCTGCTTTTAAAAGTTTTTCCCTCTGATATTAAAGGGAAGTTACTCTGTTTTAGTGAATGTTAAAATGTTGCCTTGCTATGTAAGCTGTGCTTAAAAAATTGAAAAATCTGTTTGATACTTTATTCTGCAGGTTTTTAGTGCTACAGTGAAATATTAAAGTTCTTGCAAACTTGTGGGGTTTTATCCCATTGGCTTTATTTATTTATTTATTTTTATTTATTTATTTGGGTCAGCAGCATTGGAAATAGCTAATCTTATTTAGCACATAACATGATTTATTGCCAAAACTTTTATGTTGAATAAAATACTTTGGATGAAGTTACTGGTGTAGCTATAGTTTTATGTTTAGGTACAACAGTCCAAATCTCCAGCATACATTTATTAATTTAAAAGTTAGTCAAAGGTTTGTCTACTGGACTTGATGAATTACAGGAGTTCATCTCAAGAACTGTAAATCAGCCTAGAAAGATGAACCAGTTAAACTTTGGTAATAAATTTAAAACGTTGTATTTCAGTAAAGCTTTCTTCCAAAATTGTCTTAGAACTAGAAACTATATAGTATCACACTAGAGTGTTTTTTTGAGTGCACTTTTTGCATGAGTAAACTTTCTCAAAGAAGGAAATGGTTGATGATCTTCTGCTGACATGCCTCAGTATGAATAATGTACAAACTGTTGAAGATGAATAGCTTGAATGTCTTTTAAACCAACGTGCAAGATGGCAAACTTTTTTTCAGAAGTATTAACGGTGCTATTATTAATCCTGTTCTTTTGTTTAAAAGTTTCCCAATAACCTTCTGCACTTCTCCTCTGCACTTGAAAAGTGCTGCTTTTTTCCATTTTGACTTCTGAACTAGTGGCCAGCTGAAGGAGGAGTAACAGAGGGCTTCTTGCACCCTCTGGCTGTGTTCAGACAGGAATGGAAGAAGTCCTATGATCTTCTCTGTCAGCCTCTCCCTCATCAGCCCCTGTGAATCCAGTATGTGACCAGCTGCAGGTGCTCCAAACCTGTTTGAGAAATGGTCTTGCTTTACATCTGGTTTCATAACCAGAGATACGTATTTCTCTCACGTGGCACAGACTTACCATATAATTGAACATTTGTGTAGCTGGTCCTTTTTCTAGTGCAGCAGTACATCTCTACAGAATTGTAATTCCTTCAAACTCAATTTTATCTCACTTAGTAAAAGCTAGCAACCTTTACAAAAGTTGAAAAGCAAGTTTTGCTTTTCTGTGAATTTTTGTTGGGGTTGGTGCCACAATGCCATTTCTTTGTAAGAAAAAAAAATCTGGCATGCCTTATGTCTTACACAATTACTTTAACCCTTAAAATTTTCCATAGTATGTCATATGTATGTTTTGTGTAGGTATTTGCAGAATTCTTTGAATTACAGGTAGCTATGTAATAATTTTCATTATTACATAATCATTTTCAGCCTTGTCTTTTGACTTTGTGTTTAACACTGGAAGTTAGTTCAGTTACGTAGAATACCATCAGTGAAATGAGAATTTTGACTTTTTTAACTTAATAGGAATTTTTTATTCTTATTACACTTTAGAGCAGTTAACATCCACTATGTGTTTCCAAAATATTGCCACTGGCATATTTTGGACTTAGTATATTATTTTGTTTACAATGTGTAAACACATGCATGTCAACTTGACTACTTGGTGACATTGACACCTCAATGTAACCTATTTTTATTGCTTTCCCTAAAGGAAAACAAGATGTTAGGTGCTGGGTGTAATTTTGGAAACATGGAAACAGCCTCATATGTGGCTCTTTAAAGGAAGTTTACATGACCTTTGAAACTCTGATGAGTTACTGGCTTCTGTGTGTGGTTTTTTTCATATTAGTAACGCCTCAGTTGCCCCTGACCTCAAGGTGTCACAATTAATTTCTCTTTGGACTTCAGTGGTTTGGCTGCGCCTTTTGCTGTCCCTGGCAGCTCTTTGGAGACAGTAATGGGGTATTACTTTTCAGAGGTACAGGTGATCACCACTGACTATTCAAGTGTTTTCACAGTTTGACATTGGATTTTTTATTAGCTTCTTCTGAATAAAAATTAGCAGGCAGAATATGACTTGTCTTAGCAGAAGACAAGGCTGCAGAGTTCAGCTCTTCATCAAACAAGTTAATTTTATAAATTTCAAACAAATTTTGGTACTACATACTCTTGTGGCAGTCACCTTCAATCACATACCCATGAGCAGTCCTTTTTAATGGTAATTTAATTAAATCTTTGTTGTTGTTGTTTTGGGGAGGGTTTTGTTTAGTATTTTGTCTTGTTTAGATTTTTAATTCTGTGGACTGCTGACCTCGTGTTACTCTGTCTGGTTACTTTTCAGGATTTTTTTCAATTGTTCCTGTTACTTACATGCTGTACAGTTGTGATCTGAACTTTAAGGTTTTTTGAGGCTCTTAATGCCTAGCTTTAGCTTGTGTTGTGATATCTAGAGTAGGAGACATTGTAAGCAGGATTTTACTCTGTTAGACAGAATGTTTGATCTGCTGTTCAGATTTACTTCAGAAGAAAACTAAACAATGCCAAAGGACAGTTGCAATTTGACAGCTACTAGACTTACTCAATTTGCAAAATGTGAGTGGAAACACCACTGGTTTAGCAAGAAGGCTTGAAACTAATATTTTTGGGACTAATCTACAGGAGTGGTTTTTTTAATCTGTTGTCATATTTTCTTGGTTTTGCATTGAGATACTGGTTTTGCTCTGACCTTTCATACAAGGAAGTATTTTAATCTGTAAGATGAAATGCTCGGTGCAGGATATGATGTAATAAATGCTAGCATGGAAGTTTTCTTATACTGTAAGAAAAACTGTTTAATTCTATACGTAATCAAAGTCTGGAAAAGCTACTTAAAGGCTAAGTACTGGGAGGATAGCATGGTACAGAGTAATCTTCAAAGTCTGATTTTCAGAAGCATCATTTAAATAAGAGTAGTACATGATAAACCGTGTATTTAATTTAACGAGAATTCTTGGGTTTTTTGGGGTTTTTGTCTGCTGCTAAGTATTTACTTGAAAAATATGAAAAGAAAGGGTACTTTGTACTTTCCATGAGATGTAAGCTACTCTTCTAAAAATGAACTGAATGCAATGTATGATTTTTGTTCATAGTGATTCCTGTCATTTCAGAAGTTGGGGAACAGACTGGTGAGGTAGGTTACTCCAGCTCTCCAGCAGAAGCGCCTCCAAGCAAGTCTCCATCAATGCCATCCCTAAACCAGACCTGGCCAGAATTGAATCAGAGCAGTGAGGTTAGCACTTTTATCTAAGACTTATTTCACTGCCAGTCAATAAGTACATTGTGTATGCATCCATAATTTGTCATAAGTGAATTGCTGATCACAAATCATGAAGTAGTTAGCAGGACAATAGACACAAGAAGATTCTGTGTTAAAATGCAAAGAAAAAAAAAGTTTTCATTCTGATTTTTCTATCTCATTGTGAGATATTATTTAAAATTTTGCCATTAATGGTGATTAAGCTTTATATTAATCACAAAATTTATCTTGTAGCGTGTTTTGGAAAAGTTGAATTAATTCCTGATTTTTTTCCTTTAGGGAATGTTTTTGGTTGGAGTTTTTTTGTTATTTCTGAAGAACTTTTTTAGAAAACACTTTTGCTAAACTACAGAATAATTTTCTGACAGATCTGGACATTGAGACTTACTTATGGAGGTGATTTTATCCTGAAGTATCACCAATAACATAGAGAAGTCATGACCCTGTTTCAGAAGCAGAGATTCAGAATTGAATCTGAAGCCAGACATTGGCTAAATTTATTTAAATCTTGAATTTTTACTGTTTTGTACTTCTGCCTCATCGTTCTTAAGGATGTATATTTGCTACATAAGCAGTCTTCTGCAGTGGAGCTGTATTTTTTCATAATTTGAAAGTGAAGTTGGCAAGCAGTATTTTTTATATTATTTTTCCCCACTAATGTCCCTTGCTTAAAAGGCCTGTAAGGGATTGATTCCTAGCTTTTTCTTGTTGCTCTGTTTTAACATTTTTGCCTCTGACTTAGAACAAACCAATGTTTTCAGATTCCCAAATGAATTCCTGACTACAGCCAGGAAGTATACAAAGATACTTTTCATTATGAGAGGGTGAAAAAAGGGTAAAAATAATGAAATTATTTTTGGAAAACTATTTTTGATTACCTGGGACTCAATAACAATTGAAAACTTGTTTTAACATGTAAGATAGTTCTGTCAGTAGCTGTGTATTGCCTTATATTAAAAGAGCTTTTTGTGGTTCTTTTTCATTCTTTGTTAGACTTCAAGTGTATAGAAAATTTATAGTAAAAGATTTGGACAAACCAAAGGAAAGTCAGCATGAAGCAGAAAATAAGCACATTTTTAGGATTAAAGTTAGGAGCAACCTTTCATTTCTCAGGAGAAAAGGACTTTTTTTAAAGTCTGCTGTTCATTGTAAGGGCAAATGCTAGCCTCATAGTCACATTCTTACCAAATTAAAAAAATGTTAGAAATTATTTAGTGATTCTTAGTTGTTCTATTTGGCAGAGTGACTCAGATTGCTAGTAGAAAGCTATGTTGTAAGACGGAGGTGGAGCAGATATTCATTCAGTTGTTGCTAAAAAGCTGTAAATGTCTGCATCTGTATTAAAATTTGCAGACACGTTCCCTTGTGTTTTCAATAAAGATTTAATAAGCTAATCATTTGTTAACCTGCATCGTAATTGAACGATTCCTTCAGTGTCTAATACAACTCAAACCAATTGAATGGGGTAATTCCACTAGTGGAACAAAATGAATTATAATTCTATCAGCCAGAATCCTGACTTAGGAAACTGACTATCCATTCACATAAGATAAGGTGGCTTTTTTTTTTTTTAAATCTACTAAAACTTACAAGGTTTTTAAAAGTTCTCACAGTAGCTATGCTACTGGGTACTAACTATACTAAAAAAGAGTTGAACTAAATGTTTAGTTTTTTGTTCTAACACAAAGGAATTTCTGAGTTTTCAGATGTGTTGCTGTGCATGTTTCTTTCTTCTCAGCATTTTCTTTTCAGCATGAGTCAGGCCAAAGTCCTCAAGGTTTTAATTCCATGAAAAAATTTCTGGTATTGCTGCAGGCACCAGTCTAATTGTTTCCTCTTTCTGCTTCTTATAAGTGTCATCGAAAAATGAATTGCTTGTAAAAACTCTGCATCTTTGTATTATCTGGCATTCCAGGCAGTCTCATCATGGTAGTCTCAAAGCTGTTGGTTACTCGGTTCTTTATAGCTCATAGTTGATTTATAGAATGCCAGGCCCAATTACTGGAGGCTCCCAAGTATACAGCAAAGCATCAGTTTAAAACTTCAGAATAAAGAGCACCATGAAAATCTGCCTAACTTTGGATATCCTACATGCTTCACATTCTCATCTCTTCACTCATCACTTCTTTCTCACTTAGATGTCTTTTCCATACAAGTCTTAAGGCTGAGCACTTAGTTTTCAAAGTTTAAAATAATAGAAAAGCCTACTACAAATTTTATGTTGAAAACTCTCCAGTGTCGTGCAGTTATCATACTTGCTTTAACACAGGTATGGAGATTTGCTTTTAAGTTCACAACTGTTACACCTTGTTCCAAATGTCTTGGTGTTCTGTTCATAATGGTTCAGGTTGCTGTGAGTTTTGGTTTCTAGTAATTAACCTTTTGAAAGTAATTTTAAAACATTTTTGCAATTCTACAAGCCAAACACTTCAGCTTTAGCTAGCATGAGTTTTACCCTGTCAATGCTTTGAAATTTTGCGGAGTTTGAGATGCAGTCCAGTAGATTCTTAGTATGTTAAGCTTTCTGTTAACTGGGGAATTTCTGGATGGAGCACAACAGCATATTTCCTAGAGCAGTCAGGAGGTGGTGTGATTTATCTGTCTTTGTCTAGCTAGTGTCTAGCTAGGGAGCCCAAGGACAAGTAATAAAGGTGTACCTGCAGTTTGGCTTCAGAGCAGGGCAGTAAGGTAGATTAAACATCCATCTGTAACAAATAATATTTTACCATTTATCTTAACTATAACGTAAGTGCTGTGTGCCCTATGGGATTTTTTAAAAAATTAAGAATATTTCTGTAATCAAATGGTCTGTTTGCCAGTCTCACTTGTAACTGGGAAGCCACTGGCCAAATCAAGTTTAAAAGGGTAGTGGTAGACATTAAATAAATAGTAATAGGTTTCATGAAAATGAGGAGCTGTGCAAATGCAAGAGGCCAAATCAGGAGAAAGGCTGGCAGAACTTGGCAGCTAAATTTCTGACTTAGTAAAAAGTAGCTCACTAACAAGTTAGTATAGCTCCAGACAATGCTGCCTCTTCATGAAGGGGTGGAGTGACACAGAGGTGAACTGTTTAATGCGAGTATTAAACAGGGACAGAGAAGTTGGGAATCCTTACTGAAAAGGTTTTGTTAGATTCTGTCCGTGAAGAGGGTAGTTTTCTGTGTTAAAAACACATTTAAACAAACAAACTCCTCAAACCAACAGAGAACCACAACAAAAAACAACCAGAAAGAATACCCACCCCCATAGGAATAGAATTCCATAATGTTTGCCTTTATTTAAAGTTTGAAATGAGAAGATAAGACTCTTTCTCTACAAGAAGTTTTACCACACATGACAATTACAAATTTAGTTAATATTTTTCTGAATTACATTTCATCTGATGGTAAACAGTTATTTAGGAATTTCCTTCAGTTATTTCTGAAATAACTGTTTTAGACTTGGTTCACATACAGGCTGAATATAGGTTGGTGTAGAGGAGAACTCGAGAATAGGTTGACTTAACACCTCTTCTGAGATCATTTAGATTGATTTACCTATAGACGTAAGAACAATATCACACACAGAGTATTCTGAGTTGGAGGGACCCACAAGGGTTGTAGAGTCCAACACCCAAATTGTTTCCACAACTATAACAAACATAATTTTTATCAAATTTTCTGAGCACTAAAAATTTTGTATTTTTAATTTTTGAAAGTTGTATTTGTAGTGTTTGAAACTTGCTTAATATTTACTTGTTATTTTACCAAAATACAACAAGTTTTGCATTCTTGTTGTGGTTTTTTTAATCTGGTTTTCAGATCACAAACCAATTTTATGTACTTCGATGTTTTGTTGATCCAGTTGTGGCTGTAACTTGACTCAGTTTTCATGAGGATTCTTGACAGCCATGTATTGATACAGCATGCCCATATCTTATAAAATTGTTCAGAATTGACTTATTTGCTCTTAGCAATCAACAGTATGTTTGAATTGAATTCTTTGCCTTATCAGTGATTTAGTCTTGTGAAAATGCTCTTTTACAGCGTAGAATCACTTCTCAGGGGTTGCACTGGCAAGCTAAAGTGTTGTAATTGGAGTACTCTGCTCAGTTCATTTGTCTGGGATTTTGTAAGAAAACGAGGATTTACTAAATAGGTTTGCAACTTGGCAGCTACAAAGCTGAGGAACCTTTCTGTGGATTTTATGACTACAAATGCACACAATGCGTATCTGATTTTTATCTTCAAATTATATGAATGGCTTAACCTGTTCTTTTACTTATATGATGTTCATTGGCAAGCATGAACTCTGAAGGTACTGCTGGGTTGCCTGTGCGTTTGTATCTTCATTATAAAATGTGGATATAAAGGTTAATATTGACAGATAACAAACTTCGTTCCACAACAATCTCAGACTGAAATAGAAATACTTAATATATATTAGTGTGCTTCCCAAGTGAAGTACTCTCCTGTGCAAATAAAATTCTTTCCAGTGCAACCTCTGAACTACTATGCTAAATCTCCTCAGTGATCTTTTACTCCCATCTTCCTCATCATGCTGACTTCTCTCCTCTGTCTGTTCAGCAGTGGGAGACATTTAGCGAACGCTCTTCAAGCTCACAAACTCTGACCCAATTTGATTCTAACATTGCACCAGCTGATCCTGTAAGTCAATCACTTAGCTTGCTTGTTTGAAATTAATTTTATTAACACTGAATTTCCATTCATTGTATTTAGCTGTTATGCATGATTCCATGGACTGCTTTTTGGGGAATGGTGGCAAATAGCTTGTTGGCTTATTTTCGGAATACAAGTTTTCTAGTACTGCTCATGTTTAATCTCTGATTGCAAAGAATGCTTTCTCCTGTTGATTTTGACCCTGTACAGCGCTTCTGTCAAAATCTGTCATACACAAAGAATTTAAACATTATTTTTTTTGTAAAAATGTAAGTTGATGCAAGGGCCACTCCCTATGAAAAACACATTCTGTTGTAGATTTTGTCTTCGGTGTTGCTTTGCTTTTTTTGAGTTGCAGAACCTGATTTGCACAAAACCTGTGCCAACTCCTATAAAAAAAGCTGCTGGGCGCTAATGGGTGTGGTATTTCATATTCCAAATTTTTTTCCCAAGTTACTTATTAATAAGGCATTTAGCATCTCTCCAGCTAAACCTGTGGTGTTCTAAGGCTTTACTCAGTGAGGAGTGCTCTGAAAGATTATGTAGTTAAATATCTCGCCAAGTTTGGGAGCCAGAAATACACTACAGTCTTTCAAGTTCTGCTGGTTTTAAGCTTTACAGCATGTGACATCAAAGCAGTTCTGAATTGAATTAGAAATGCAGTATTTAGCTGCTGCTTTCATCCTGCTTTGTTTTACAGACTTAACTAGCACCATGTGTCCATTTTAATTTAATTAATTACAGTGTTGGTGTCCATTTGATTGTGTAACAAAATATAATAGGTGCACATAATACACATTCAGCTGCTTTTAGTATTAAACCTTTCTTCTGAGAAGATATAATACATAAATATGCATAGATTTTCAATATATTAGCACTCCAGTCTCAAATGTAACACTGTTGCTCATCTAGAAATAGCATTTCTAGATACTGAAAGCTAAAATTCAAACTGCAGTGTTCCCCATGCTCAGAATCAACCTTTAATAAATATTCAAAACAAGTGAAAATGTCCTACTTAAAGCAAAAACCAGCCTGCTTTCATCTGAGATTGTTTTTGTTTTAAATATACTGTATTTTTATGTTTTAATGAGGTAAACATGATGTAAATTAGTTTGTAGTTGTTACTTGCTGTGTATAATTGCTTGACAGTAAAGAGCTATCACTGTCTTGTTTCTGCAATAAGACAGTAATTTATTTTCACACATAATTAGCAGATGACAGAAATCTGAGATTTGAATTTTTTCATGTTGATAATCTAAAAAGTAGAGCAATGATGGTATATGAAAAATTCTTATATAGAGTATATGTTTATATAAGGGAAATTCACTGGGAATGCAAAATATTTTTTATGGCTGATCACATTCTTGAGTCCTTTCTTGAAATGCTTATAGTTTAGAAAAGAATGGTGAGCATCTTTGATACTTGCTGAGGTAACAGACTTCGGGGTTAGAGTCTTTGTTTTCCATGTTAAAGTAAGAACAAATGATGAGAAATTGTCGGTTAGCTGAAGGCAGACTCTTTGTTTCAGCAGTTTCAGTAGTGATGCATAGGAATGATTTATGGAACAACTGGTTCCCCAGAGGAAAGAAAATCAGCTTTCTTGAGCAGTTGTTAATAACTATCTAAAGAGTAAATTCACAAACCATGTTTTTTTTAGTTGGAAAAGCAGCTGCTTTGGAGGTAAAATATAAGTGGAAAGAGTAAAACAGTGCATCTGTCCCTTAGTGTGGGAGCATAATATGCCTTTTGTAAGTCAAAGTTGGTAACATGTTTTATGAAAAATTAGGTTAATTATGTAAATTAATGCATTATATAAAATCCATTTAACTATTTAAGGCATGACTTCTGTACAGCCACACATTAGAGTACAGCAGAGGTCTGAAGCAGCCACAGTAAAAGTGATCTTTGCATGATAATCTCATTACAGAGGGAAGAAAAAGCAGTGTATTTTAAAGTGGTTACTATTCCTAAAAGCTTTTGTGCAAGTAGGATGTTTGAGCTGTGACTAGAAAGTGGTTTTGCTGGCTTCAAAGATAGTGAAAGTCATTGAAACAGTTTCAGAAAGTACCGGTGTAGATCTGTTACACCTAGTGGAATTGATCTACTTGAGCAGTCAGAACAGATTAAATTTCTGATACAAAGGTGGTTTTGAAACTTCTTGTTATTTCTAGGATAGAGTATAATAAAATCTGGGGGTGTTCTTGTGCTGTCATTGGCCCACCCATTCGTATATTCTGAATATGGATGACAGTAAAAAACCTCTGACAGCCATGTCCATACTTTTAGGCTTTGAGATTGTTTTTTTAAGCTTTCTGCAGTCAGTCTCCAAACCAAATGGAAAGGATTGTCTCTAAAGTACTTTAAATGGATCCCCTTGTCTGAATGACTAATGCCCAAGTGTAAGGCCAATGCCTGGCTAGAGGTATATTCCGTAGGGCTTATTATACTGAAGTTTAGAAGATTTCTGCTATCTTAAAGACTCCAGAGAATATCTGAAATTACTACAAAGTACCTATTTGATTAAGCATTCATTAATGCTTCATTAAGCATTACTCCTACTATTTAGAGAGGCCATTATTAGTAAAGCTGAGCAGTCAGGGTTTAAATTGTAAGGTGGGGTTTGTTTTGTTGCTGTTGGTTGGGTTTTTTTGTTGTTGTTGTTGGTTTGTTTGTTTGTTTTTGAAGATGTGCTCAAAGTACCAGATGTCTCATATGCCAGAAATTGTTGAAAGCTGGAAAAAATTCAGGTCCTACTTCCAGTTAGCTATAGAAACATATTCCAGTGTTATTCTTGTGCCTTTTTAAGTAGCTAAGTTAACATTACAGAGACTACAGCTAAGAGAACTTGGGTTTTCTGGGTATATTCAATGCCCTGGAACTGTGCAAATAAACTAAATTTGTGAAATTTTGTTTAGAATTGACTTTGCGCATGGCATCAGAGACTCTTTTAAGAGTGATTCGAACTAGATTAACATAACTGTGATCTCTTCCACAGGACACTGCAATTGTGCACCCAGTTCCTATAAGAATGACTCCGAGCAAAATCCACATGCAGGAAATGGAGCTTAAAAGAACTGGAAGTGGTAGGATATTTTATCTTGCTAATTTGGGAAGTTTTGTACAGTTAGAGTTGGCCTTATTTCCTTGAACATACTTTTTTTCTTCACCACGGGTGAATGTGATGAGCATCATTACTGAGTTAAGAATTGCAGTTAAGTGCAGAGCTTGAATTGGCCATTTGCTACCGTGAGGATTTTACCATCTCTAGCAGAATGTTTCTTGGAGAGTAGCTCAGGAGCATCATGATAAAGATTGGATTTGGACCCACAGGTGAATGTCTGGGTTTCCTTGTTAAATACTGTAGGAAACTGAACATGGAGATCATAACCTGCATTCATAAAGCTTGTTCTTCTGTGGTCAGAAATACTGCATTTATTATTTTGAAACTTGAAAGCATTTGAGAATATTGGCAGGCCTTTTTTTGATACTCTGGTCAATAATAAGGAAGGTGGTTTGATAAATTTTCTTAAAGGAATAGAGAGGTCTTAGTTTTCAGTTGTGTGACAGTATTTCCTGATGTCATGGAACTCATGTCTTCACCATAGGAGAATAAATAGTATCAACAACACGTTTTTTAAAAAATTTCTTTGGCCTTGTAAATAACTGAAAATTCACAGCTCTAAATGCTGAGAAGTTGGTGTTTTACATTGTAATAGAGTTATTTCTGAGTTAAAATACACCAATTTTAATATTGAGTGCAGCACTTAGATAAGGGCAGAAAACCAATGTAAAGGTTTGGTGCCAGAAATATGGGCTAGTTTGAATAAGTTCATTTATCTACATTTGTTTTTCCATTTAGATCATGCTAACCCTACTAGTCCACTACTTGTGAAACCATCAGATCTCCCAGAAGAAAATAAAATAAGTTCATCTGTAAAATTTACATCTGGAAATACAGTTAGTAAGTATCAAAGTGCTTTCTGGTCTCATTTCTTATATTACACAAAATGTAGATCTGATACATCCCTCAGTGAATTAAAACTGGCTGGATAGTAGCAGCTCTAAAATGAGATAAACTTACCTAAGAACGGAAACATTTCTGATATAAAGTATGTATTAGGAGAAGTAATTAGGAAAGTTCCGCTGATGCCACTGGAGTTGTTTTTCTGATTTTTAAGATTGGTGACAATCCTTCAGCACTTCTAAAATTAGGCATGTCCTACCCCTTGCTTTTTTTTCCTTGGATGTCCCTTACTCTAGTGCACTAGATTGTTGAAGTGATGGAATGTCGAGTGTTTAAAAATTACTGTTTATAAAACGTAGGTTTTGTATTTTAAAATATAACATTACTGTCATTGTTTATTCTTCAGTACATGCCACTAGTAACCAATAACTGATAGGGTTGGGTGAGTGGAGTTGGTTTGTATTTCATCCTTTGTTTATTCAGACTGTAGGATTTTGAATCCTGACCAGATGATACTTTACAGAGAAGCAATACAAGGACATTCACCCTTTTTTTAACAAAAGAAATTGGATATTTGAAACTATTTGTTACTTCTGTCTGTTAGGGTATGCTAATGATGCAAAGCAAATATGAAACCGTACTTTCTTTTCCCAGCAGATGGTTACAGCAGTTCGGACTCTTACACTTCAGATCCAGAGCAAATCGGAAATGCTGTAACACGGCAACGGTCAGTAGAGTAGCAACTGGAAAAAACAAGTAAAAGGTGTTTAAAGAAGCCTGTTCTCAGCTCCTGGTTATTTGACAACTAGCTTATAAAATGGTGGCAGAATCGACTCCTAATTTAATACTCAGGAATCTGGAAACAGTCTGTTTTCTAATGCATTAACAATGTATGTTGCTTTCCTTAGTGTGTAAAGGGAAAATTTGGAAAGGAAAGTTGTCTAAAAATTTGTTTGAGATTGGCCAATCAAGTGCTCCATGTGAAGCTCCGTGTTCAGTGGAAATCTTAATACTTTCCCCTTAAACACAAGGGAATGTAAGCACATGAGACCATGCTGTTAATTGAAACCAATTTTTTGTATTTTTAAAAATACCCATTAGGCATTTTTGGAGAAGAACCTTATGACACTGTAGCCTAAAAGAAGAATTAAGCGCAAATTAGGAATACCATGGCAGTAACTCAATCTCTTTTAATACTGGACTTATATAAAATAAAGGGCAGTCATAGGCCCAGCGTAAATTAAGGGATTGGAGAAAAGCACAAAACCAAAACCAACAATTGCATAATTTCACATAAGAGAATGTGCTGTACAAGCTGGTGCTAATGCTTCCCATTAAATCTGCCTGAATAGGATTAAAACCAGCTACGCCATTAACCATCTTACAATCAGTTTCAGAGGTAAGTTCCAAAACAAAAATAATTAGGGTGACTTAAGTAGAAAGATTTCCATTTGCCTGTCAGTACAGCAACTTGAAGGAGTCTTTCCTCCGTTGTTCCTTAATGGAAGCTGTGATTCTGACATGCTTTTATGTATGCTTTTGCACTATCAGCATAATGGTTTCAACATGTTCTTCTACTCTTTGACTTTGGGTTAGGTTCTCTTGCTGAACTTGTGTAGATGAGTGAAGCTTTCTGATGAGTTCCCACATTATGGCACAGGAAACTTCTGTCCTGACCTGGTAGTTGTGGCAGTATGCACACAGGAAATTTGTTGTCTCACTTACTCTTTTACTTTCTTCCACTGGCATCTCTTCTACCAATTGCAGTTTTGTATAGAGATGACATTGTCCTTAATCCTACCATTAGTCTACTGTGGTAGACTACTTTTTTGTATTTTCAAAAAGCAAAAATTGACAAGGCTGTGTCAGATAATGATACTTGGGAATTCTCCTTAAACCGCTTTCTCCCATTTTTAGTTCTGCTTGTGTTTTTTTACTGTACTAGCTAGAAGGATGACCCAAGGAGTCAGTATAATTAGATTTTCATTTCATCAGCTGAAGAGTTACACAGTGTTACAGAAGCATTGGCATAGAGAATATATTAAGAAAATAAACTTTTCTGTTGTGATAGCTCAGTTTTCTGTCTGGACTTAAACATTTGGGAATTCCAGGTTTTGTGTGAAACTTGGGTACTCTTTACCTCTCCTCGTTTACATCTTACAATAGTTATAGAAGAATGTTGCAGAGGTCAGTCATAGAAAAGATTTTATCATGAGTTGAATAAAAAAGCAGCTGTATTCATGTTAGTGATTCAGTAAATCTGTCTTGTACAAATGAGACTAGTTAAGAAGCTTTCGCAAACTGGTTTTAAAAGGAAGTTGTACAAAAATTCTATGTACAACAAATCCCACTTAAATGGCACAATGCAGTAATTTATCCTTCTGTCCTTTCTGCATGTGTTCTCCATGAATTTGCAACAGGTGTCCACTAGATGGTGATCCTACCTAAGAATGAGTCAACATTTCTGAAGATTCTGCCAAGTGTACAGATTTGGAAAATTACAGGCAGAGAATTAAATTGCTGTCTCATACACTGAGATACTTCTTGAACTCGGTATACATGGAGGCAGGTCCAAAAGAAACCCAATATTCTTCTTTAACAAAATTGGACTTGCCCCATTTAACCTAGGATGTTGACTATATCTTAAAAATTATAGTGACTACCATCTGGATGGAATTACCATATTTAGCATTCTCTGTTCCTGTACTATCACTGTTTGGGATATGCATCAAGCTTTTGGTTTCCCAAAGATATATTACATGTGATAATATAAGAATAATTTGAATAAAGGATATTTAAGTAAACGGAAATATATAAACAATTGTAAAATCAAAGAATACTGGAAGTTTAAAACTTATTTGTCAGTCTTGAAAATCAATGGCAGTCAAGGGTTTTTATCTCTGTCAAACTTGGTTTTTTAATTGCATGCTCTGAAGAACTTTTGATTTTTAGTTCTGTTGTAGCCACCTAAAATGAGTACAGAAGCTTATGTATTTTGCAGGTCACATTCAGGAACATCTCCAGATAACACTGCACCACCACCACCCCCTCCAAGGCCTCATGCTTCTCATTCTCGGTCGTCATCTTTAGATATGAACAGATCCTTTTCAGTTACCCCAGGTAGTTATGCTGTGTTCTGAGTGTGTATTACTTTTCAGCACATGTATTCCCGAAGCAGACAATGCTTTTGTGTCTGAGGAGCGTTTTAGAGTGTTGGTTTTTAAAGCACCACTTCTGAATAAAAAAAGTTGCAAATGTTGTCACTCTTACTGTATTGTTTGTATGAAAAGTTATATTGAACTTTACTTAAGTAGCTAATTTAAAAGTCAATTCTGAATTCTGGCATTGTAGCTTTTTGGATGAAAGTGGGAGAGGAAAGAATATTATGGTTGTATACCCATATCCAATGAATTGCATCTGCTAGTGAATTTTCAAGGGGAGGTTTTTGGAATCACATGTGTTAAAGATGGATATTTAGTATTTGACTTCAGAGGAAACAATTAAAGGTCACTTCTACTGCTCTGCTTAAGGAGTTTTATTTGACTTCTGACTTGTCAGTACTTTTAAATTCAGGATCACAACGTATGAGAAAAGACTAAGAGCTTATAATGAGGGTAAAAAACCTTCAAAGGCTAAGATACTAAAACCAGAAGAGTAGGACTGTGTCTGTACAAGATCCATGTTTTGATTAGTCCTGGTTTTGTCTGTTTGCCAGTTTGAAAGGAGGTAACATTACAATTATAAGCTAAAATATGACAGGTTAATACGTGGCAAAATGCAGTTTCTTCATGTTGACAGTTAAAAAATTTTGATAGCGCTCTAATGTACAAAGTAACAATCTTGGCCAAATGTGGTGCATCTTTTACAGGACAGCAACAGGCTGGAGTTGTTGCCTATCCCCCTGCAGTGCCTCCAAGACCACAGCCTTCACAGGTGATGTCACTTCTGAAAAATCATATTCTAACTCACTCAGTGCATTATTTTTATATAACTGAATTTTAATATATCTCTAAAATTGAGTATCATTGCTTGATATATTTTTGAAAGCACCAGGATATGAATTATGGCAAAACCTAGACTATAGCCAAATGTTAGCATTTCCTGAATAAAAAAATGCTTCTAGTGGAACCATGGGTAAGGATTAAAGAAGATGTTGAAGAGGAATGAGTGGCTCTGGAGCTCTGAATTGTGGGAAAGAGAGAAAAGTTACCCTTATCATTATGTATTCCTGTATAGTGCATAGGCCATTACAAAGACTGCAAAAGCCATTTTCTAAAGTCTTGCAAAATAAGAGATGTCTTCCATTTGTCTGGCACAGGATGGAGCTTAACATAATATGTCTGCCCCCAAAAGAAATGATTCCACTTCTTCCCTTGTCACAGACTTGGTGATCTTTGCAGTTGCAGTCTGAGTGATACCAGTTAGCTGATTTGGTAGAAAGCACATCTTGAAAAAATTTTTTCTTTGTTTCAGCCAGCTGAATCCTTCAACTGCTCCTTTAACATGCATAGATCTGACATGGGACAAATAAAATTGCTTTTCAGTTGTTTCTCACCAGCAGCTACTTGTCAGAATCTGAGTTACCAGAAATTGAAGTCAGTCAGTGATTCAGAAATCCTCTACAAGGATTCAGAAATTATCTGAAGGGATGAAGAGAGCATACAAGGACAGACATATTCCATACAGTGATTACATAAGCATGTTTCCCTATGAAACTAGACTAAAAGTCTGTACTAAGCCTCCAGAGCCCAAGTGGCTCTGTGACAGCAGAAATACCTATTGTTCAATGAGTCTAGCTAGGGCTACATTATATCCCTCTTTGGTCTTATTCCCTGGATAATATCCTTTCCTTTCTCTTAAATATTTTTGCATGCATGTTTTGCATGAGATGCATGTTGTCCTATGGATAGGACATAAATTTTTGTCCACTAGAAAGGCAAATAATCCTTAACATTCTGTCTGTAAATATTTTTGTTATTTTATTGCAGGGCACAGGTCCTCATGTGCATCGCTCAGTGGATGCTGATGGCCTAATAGCTCATACCAGTACCTCACCTCAACAAATACCAGAACAGCCAAATTTTGCAGACTTCAGCCAGTTTGAGGCATTTGCTGTTTCAGGTGTAAACAAAGAGGAAGAAGATGAAATTGAAACACACTCAGAAGTCTTGCAGGTGAGTAGAAAGGAAGATCTTGTCAATTGCTTTAATACTACCAACAGTTATGAGACTTTGTTAAAACCTATTTCTGCTGTTCTCTGTCAGTGGTGTATTGTTTGTTGGGTTTTTTGTTCTGTTTTGGTTTTTTATGATGTCTCCATCCATTTCTAGAAAGCAATTACATTGCACACTGCTGCATTTAGTAATTACCAAACACCTAGGCAGAAGGAATTCTTTCGTCTCAGCTCTTGCTGGTAATTTAAAAGATTTTCGTGCTTATTAGCATATGTGGGCACAAACATAATTGTGATGGTACATTTGAGCCTTAGCACAGGCAACTTCTGCTCATTCTTGCCAGCCTTCCAAATGACTTGCTGGTAACTTTAAAATCATGTCTTGAAACAGACATGCCTTAATAAAGGAGATGACTGTAATGTATTGTAAACATCTGCTAAAATTCCATTAATTTGCTTTTCATTAAAGTCATTGGACAAACAAATGAATAGAGCTCTGGCATCCTTCTATCATTAAAGATGTTTACAAAAACTTGTTTCCTAGTACAGACATAGGATTTGAAAGTTTGGAAGCCTTAGTATTAATGTCATAGCTAGCTGCTATTGCAGAAACTACTTTATGTTCTTCTTTGATGATTTGTAGCTTTTATCCTGATTGTAAGTTCTCTGCGACACTTCTGCATCCTTGCTTGCAAAAGCCCCTGTGGTGCTTTAAAGCTCTCCCAGCTGTTAGCAGCATGGTCTTGCTTCACTTGTTCAAGAAGGTCAGTGACATAGACCCATTTGAGCATTCTCCATGTACCTCATTGCAAAACCAACTATGGAAGCTTAAGCTGCCACTGAAAACTGCTTAAGTTAAGCTTGCTGATCATTTTGCATTGAGGTGGATGGGGAACAGTCACAATGTGTTCCATTGGAGGGATTAACCTTTGGCAGTGACAAATAGATAATGATGGTACTGTAATAGCAGAAACAGCTACAGCAGTTTGTGATCAGGCCACAGCCTCTTTTGTGCTGTACAGTGCCTCATGACATTGGATTTGTGTTTCTGAATGAGAATTGAACTGGAATTTTAGGTATTAACTGTATTTGTTTATCAGAACACAGCATATTTGTTTTTATTCCAATTGTTGCCAAATGAAGTATATGTGAAGAAGTAGATTTCTGAATACAGTTTATATTCCCTTAGGTTGAAAAGCCCTCTGATTCTGCAAGTTCTCTTAGAGTTGCCAAAGCAGATGGAAGAGTTGAAGACAAAGCACCTGCAAATGTGCCCAGTAGTGTGGTATGCCAAGTACCTTTGGAACAAAGTGCAGTTGTCTGATGTATATGAAATTAAATCTTTGTTTTGATTTGCAACAGCAGCTTTATAGCTGTCCACTTGAACCCGGTTTTCTTAGGCCCAGTAGGTGCTTCAAATAGGCATGTGTAAGTTTTCAAATTTCTGAAACAGGTCAAAATGTTTAGTGCAGAACTTGATTAACAGTAGCTTTTGATTTGGTTACACACATGTAATTACTGAGGGGAAAGTGCACTGCTGTGTGTTTACAGTACTCAGTTGTACCATGGTGTTTCTGCTTGCACAGTTCTTTCTCTGTGTGTAGCAATTTACTGGCCTTTGACCATGTGGCAAGATTTAGTACTTCAGGTTTTTTCCAGACCAAATGAGAATGCAGCTAGAGGTCCATCAGAAAATACCTGATGTGTTGTAAATTCAGTTGCCTCAGTAACTGAGTATGAAACACAAGCTGCCAGGTTATAATCCAAATAAAATGTAGTTTCAAAGAATTAATGGCCAGTGTTTTCCTCTTCAGGGTAAAGGCACTACCCCACTTGCTCCACCACCGAAGCCTATTCGTAGAAGATTAAAATCAGAAGATGAGCTAAGACCTGAAGCTGAGGAACATACACAGAAAACAGGTGTCATAGCTGCTGTTCTTGCTTCACAGCCATCTATTCCTAGGTAACCCAAGAAGTATATAAATACATCTGTTACTGGGAAGTTTACATTTAAACAGCATACACACTTTCTGTTCCAGGAGTTGCAAGCAATTTCAGTGTGTTAAATTTAGGTTAATTCAACAATTTAAGAACTTTTTGGTTTTTAAAGGTCATCCCAAAGCCTCTGCTACTGGGAGACTTTCAAGAGATTGTAAATTTTGGAGTGTGAACTCTTTCTAGCTTCTGCAAGTATGTTGGAAATATTAGGATGTAGAATTTAACTTTAAATGGTTGCTATAAACAGTCCAAAATGTGCAGTCTGTGTGTCCTAGCATGAAAATAGTCTATTGCAGTAGTCACTTTGAGGTAAATGAATGTGGTTTGCTGTGTTGGACCTTCAGAAAGTTGATAATGACAAGTTTTTGAAATTTGCTGCGTGCTCTTTGATTGAAACCAACTGTGTGCATATATGAAACGTATATATCTGTGTTTCCATGCAAACAAACGTGGTTTATCAAGCCAGACAGAAGCGGGAAAATTTAACAGTGTAACAAGTTAAAATTTTGAAAAGAGGATTCCACTCACTTAAAGAAGGAGGACTAAAAGTGAGATGTTCAGCTAAGTGGCAAAATTACTTATTACAGTACTTCTAATATATTCTCAGATCAGTGGGGAAGGATAAGAAGGCAATTCAGGCATCAATCAGACGTAACAAGGAAACCAACACTGTTTTGGCCAGATTGAACAGTGAACTACAGCAGCAACTAAAGGTAATTCCTTAGTCTTAATGTAAGAGAAGAGCTTCAGAGAGCAAGATGTTCATGATGCACAGTAACAGGCATTTCTGCAATCCAGCGATAAATGTAGTAGAGGATATTGATGTGAAATACATACCTATTTTTGTAGATCATAGAAATACCTATTTGTGACAAGCATTGTGAAATTACAAATCACACTTTTGCTGCTACAATGCATATTTTTCAGTGTCTTGATTTGCTTTTAGCTTCACTAAAATTTTACCTCATTTTATTAATGCTAAGTTACCTGTTGTGGTAGTCACATACTTTAAAAGCAATACCGAGAAGAGCAGCTGAAGTGGTTTGTGTTCTTTAGAAAGAAAAAACAAGCCCTAAAGTCTTAAAATTATAAATTATAAATATTTTTAAACAAATACAATAATCTGAAATACAAAACTTGCAGTTTAATAATTAGTGCAACAATAGTCATTTGTTTATCTAGGTCAGCTGTCATGGTTTTGGAGCCATCTGTGGGCATCAGCTTAATGTCTTTCACTTGCCATGTTTCTTACCTAAGATACTTTAACTATCGAGATAATTTTTTAAAAATATCTTAAATGAAAACATGAATTAATAAGATAATGTCTACAATGGAATTTAGGTTATTTTAAAAACTCAAGCCTGAATTTCGCTTGTTACTGTTTATGAGAGTCAAGGTGCGTGAAATTCACGTAAGAGGAAAACTGGGGAAAAAATTGTGAGTTTCCAATACTCTTAATTCAGGTGAGAGCTTACCCCCTTAGCATTTTTGACTTCATTTGAAAATATCATAGTTGGGTTTGCATCTGGTTACAAATTTGGAATTGGGTGATTTGAAAGAAAGGTAAAAATACTAAATGGCATCACCTTGGAGCAAAGTACTGATTTTCAATGATAAGTAATTACCAGCCAGCCAATCTTCTATTCAGTTTCTGGAAGGAGTTACCAAGATTCTAGACTATAAGTTAGTTCTCAAACTGACGGAGATTTTGGTGCATGAGGAAAGTTTCAGTGCTTATTCTCTGTGGACTATCAATAGAAAAATCTTTTTTTTTGTAGGATGTTCTTGAAGAGAGAATCTCCCTGGAAGTCCAACTGGAACAACTTCGACCCTTCTCTCACCTCTAAGCCTACTGCCGTTAACTGTGAATTTACTAATGTTGAAAGGGGTATTGGTTTCAAGGCCTATTTAAATATCCATGCATCTAGCTCAGTGCACTCTATTCTACATTAAATGTTGTGGTTCTGTTTTGTCAATTTGTCCACTTTTGTATTTTAAGTATTTTAATTTCAGTACAGAGAGAAAAAAAAACAAAACTACTTTTTCCTTGAATGTGACACTGCCTCTCGCATCTTTTTCTGTGGGCATCCGTGATCTTTGTTGGACTTGAGTTTGCAGAGTTTGTCGCCAAAATTTCCAACTGGAATTTTTTCGTGCTTTTTTTTTTTTCCTGTTGAAACATCTTTGCAGAAGAGGGTTGCTAATCAGTTGATTTTAACCTGTAAGCACATAAACTCTTCATTCACTATGGCATTTATTTTATTGTGCCAGAAAAGAGACAAACTACTAATCTGTCATCAGCCAATGTTACTTCCCAAGCTGCCTTTCATAATTGGAGAATTGTTCACAATTCTAGAAAGCCTGCCTCTTTGCAATTCCCCAGCTTACTCAGGTTGGGAAAGTTCTTGCGGGCTGTTTGCCACATCAGCTGGATTGGATTTTGTGATTTTTGTTGCATACATTATAGAGTATGTAACCACAGATTGCCAGGTGTTCACATTTTATCCATTCATGATCCTGATTCAGCGCATGCGTAGAAACATTTATGGCACAATTGGTAGTTTATAAAACAGGTCTTCTTTAGTTCTCCCTTTCGTGAAAAGAGTTGGGTATAGGTCCCAAACATTAATTGCACATTATCTAAGCACCACCTGTAACTGCATGTCTCACACGTTACCTTTTAATAGCAGATCACATCCACCAGTCTTCACTATAACAAATCGTATTGTCAAGTAATGTGTCAATACCTCTATAAACTTCTACTTCCCAGCAAAAAAAAACAACAAAAAAAACAAACAAACAAACAAAAAAACACAACAACAAAAAAAATTTGAACAGTTTTGCTTCTTAGGAATTCTGGGGTACCTTCTGTCATCTTGTTTCCAGGCCTTACTTCTCTGGCATATAGACAGGCTTCACTATTAACAGAGTTCCTTGAGTGTATCTTGCTCTTCAGGTTGATGTACTGTATTAGGATTTGTTGTATATTGTACGATACACACATTTTGATCTCATATGTAAATTTGCATTAATTGCTGACTAACAGCAGATATTCTATTTAATGGCTTCTTCTGGCTGTGGGATCATAGATGTTTAACTGCATGGATGTATCTCTGCAGAATCAGAACTAGCAATTGTGTGATTTTTACACCAATAAAACAGCACAATATTTTAATTTTGTTGATTCATCTTTACCTGGGAATTGAAACTCATTCAAATAAGGGGGAGGGTTTTATTACAGGTTTGCAGGTAATTTTTTGTAATTTTGTGGCATGTACAAGAAGTGATTGATCGTAACCTTTTGGCCATTTTCTTCCCTCATTTTTAGCTGTTGATCAGAAGTGATTCTCTTGGTAATCTGTGGCTATACTCCTTTTGTATCCTCCTATAAGAAAATTTAATACAAATGTAATTTCTAAAAAGTAAGTGTTCATATTGACTTGGGTCAAATATATTTATAGTTCTTTAGGCTTAATATCTGGTTTGATTTCCTTGAAAATTCCTTTAAAAATTAAAGATAAATCATCCTCTGTTAGCAGTCCTTAACATCACTGGCTCACTTCTGTGCATAAATGAAATTCTCTTAACATCTGCTTCCCTTCCAAAAGGATAGGTCAAGTCAGATTTACCACTGGTTATGCTGTTACAGTGAAAAACAAGTATTTCTTTTTTTGGTTATCATAAACAGACTGGATAATTATGGTGAATTTTTACTACTATAACTATTTCAACATTTTTTAAAATGTCATGGAAGTGCTGCAGATGGTTTATGTATATAATCCAAAGCAAAATTCTCTGGTGTGAAAGGATGTCATAGTTGCATGAAAGATGGTAGTTTTTATTTGCATGTAAAGGGATTAAGAAATGATAGGTAAATGGGCACAAAGGTGACATATAAATTATAAATAAAGTGCAAGGCTTTGACTTCAGAAAACTATGTATGAATAGGGAAATGTTAAGAAAAACCCAGCAAAACAAATAACCACCCCCAAAGTAAAGTAAAAAACTTTAAAGTTGATGGACCGATCACTTCTATCATAGCTGACAAGTAGCAGGAACAGAGTGGGAAAGTTTTTCCCTTTTTTAAAAAGTGGGGAAAGTGAGTCACTGCAGTTTAAGAATGTTGATCTTTTGAACCAACTGTATCTTTTCCATAGTTTATTTTAAAGTTTAAAATACATTTTAAAATAGCACTATTTTCATATTAATATTTAAATATTAAGCCTATGTTTATAGCAACAGGATTCTTAAATCAGAATTTAACATTTTAAGCTTAAATATAAAAAGTCTTTTACATTCAAATGTTACATGTACATATGAATTTCTCTAGCATCCATATCTTCTTAATAAAATGACAAGTTAGCGTCTCAAGTGAAGAACTTCGGCAGTCTGAACCTTTTTGTGTCTTGCCAACAAGTATTTTTAAGAATTTTTGTGGATTATTTTAAATGCATCATTCTGTACATTTTAAACCAGTTTTTCATGATCAGAAGACCTTCTAACTGAAAAACTACTTAATGTCTTAAGAACATCACTGCCAATGATGTTCAGAAGTTACCTCACTTAGTAATGTAACCCAACTTTAATCCCTTATAAAATTATCTCCCTGTCTTCTCCATTTCTTTGATCTTGATCCAGCTACTTGATGCATCCTTTTTTTTTGAACTTAGATTGTAAGCTCTTTGGGGCAAGGAATTCTGTACAGTATAAAAGAGGTGCTCTCTCTATTGCAAGTATAAATGTAGACTACTAAATAGTATGGAGTGTGATTCATGTACCCAGCTGGGATGGATGGATGGACAGCAGCAGACCTTTCTGAAACACGTGGAAAAATGTTTTTCTCTGGACTTTGTCACTGGAAAAGTGTCTCTTCTTGTTTGATTTGCGGTTCTTTCATGTTTCCTAATAATGTGCCTCTTTCTTCATTCCACCTGCTTTGGAGTTGCTTTTTTCTCCATTCATTGCCTATCTTGGGACTGCAGAGAAGTTCAGACTGCATTCCAAAATGCACAGGTAAAAAGCTGAAAAGCCACTTTGTTTTGAGCAGTATTCTAAGTCTATCCAATGTAAGCGAGTATTTTCAGTTTTTTTTGTACTTCACATGCACCTCATTTTCCTTGCAATTGTGATGAACTAGATGATCTCGTATTACTGAAAATGTCTTATGTGGGATAAACAAAGTTGGGGTTATAAAAACTTAAAACTAAAGAAAATAAATTTGCAGCATTGTTTCTTGTGTGACATGTCTCTGTCCCTTATGGATGGGGTGTGCTGTGTTTCTCTACATTTAGGGCAGAGTTGATAATTACTCTTCTGATTTCAGCTGTGCAGTTTGTCTCTAAATGTCACTTTATGGGTGTCTGAGCCTTAATCACTTTTTCCTAAAACGGTAAAAAATAGTAAATCATTGTCTCCTGACTCCCAGCTCATTCTAGTCTTAGTTTCTAGTGCAATGTAATTTCATGAAATTGTAATGTGTTGCAAAAACACATTACTTCTAACTGAGTAATAACAATGCAGTTCTTACTCTGTGGGGAAGATGGAAAAATAACTTGTGTATTTTGAATATATTTGGATGCTTATGCAGTGTGCTTGTCTAGCCCTGTATATTGATGTACCAGTCATTTATCATACAGCTATCTAGATGAAAACCAAGGACTTTACTATCTAATAACAAAACAAAAAAAAAAAAAAACACAAAAACAAAAAAAAAAAATTAAATGCTGTGTTCTCCTAATAGTCTTAACAATGAACTAGGGACTTATGGGAAAGATGTTAATAATGTCTAGATAGAAAGCATGAATTAATCAAGATATGGAAATACAAAGTGTGTTTCAAGAAAAAGATGAAAGGAATTTCATAGGAAGTTGTAATTCATTGCAATCAAGAAAATGCAGAAGTCCCATGCCTTGAGCATGTCACTTGTTTTTTCTGTTCCATATCTTGCCTTTAGAAGAAGAATGATTCAGTTTGTAACAAACCTTTCTTCTAGAGCTTCAATCCATTGTCTTTCACTGCCCTCATGAAGGAACTTGAGTTGAATTGTCACCTGCCTTCTCATCAGAAGGAACCAAGAGATCATAGAAGAATCAAGAAGTCCTTTTGCTATAGAAGCGTACCTAAAAGGAATGTATTCCCTGGTTTACTCTGCACTTTGCCTTTCAGGATAAGGTAGCATTAAAGCACGTTCCTGTGGAAAAGCAGGAATTATTCATGTCTTTTTTTTTTTTTTTCTTTTTTTTTTTTCTTTTCTTCAAAATTAAGAGGCTGGTAATTTTGACGGATTCTATGCTTTTTACCACATTGCTTCCAAAGCGAACTTGCTAACCAAGAAACGTGGTAAAATTGATAATGTCCCAGAACTTTTTATGTCTAAAGTACCAATTTTGTCAGGGTTTTTTATCCTTTTTTCCTGTAGCTTTTTAGAACATTGGATTCCTTTCTGGTTTTAAAACTTCCTTTTTGCAAATACCTCTTCACATAGATTTTTTTTTTCCTCTTGTGGAAAAGAATTTTACATATTTATGTGAGTTTCATTTCAACTGTCACAGCTCAAAACCATCCTGATATGAATTAATCCAAAGTGAGTACTCTCTAAAGTTGAAAGTAGATGTCATTTGCATTGTAAGGTAGGATTTGGGGTTTAAAATTTTCATGAAGATGGCATAGATTTTTGTTCTAACATAGACCTATTTTCTTTCACACATGCATTGCAATTTTTAGAGTTCTGTACAAATATTTCTTGTATTAGCACTTGCTTAACTGTTCGACTGTATCTGTTCTAGTATTTAGGCTTGATGCTGCAATACTGCATTGATCAGGGTGATCAGATAATATGAAAATTAATCATTCATTCACTCTGGTCCTAGCCTGTCAGTTTGTGGGGAATTGTTCTTGGTTATTTCATGTTCTGGTTTTTGTTGGTTTAATATGATTAAAGAGCTGTAAGTTGGAGGTGTCATATTAATCTTAGTATTTCTAAACAGTGGGAAAATTATGGTCTATTACAATGACTAATTTTTAAGATTCAAAATTTATATCTAACAACTACTAAAAATGTGGATTTCTTAAAGAAAAAAAAAAAAACTTGGCAGAGAGAGAGATGTACAGCTTTTGTGGATGTGTGCCAAAGGTCTCTTTGTAAAGTTTTATTTCAGCAAAGTTCTGTTCAGTGTCTGGTCTCATTGCAGAATCAATCCTTCCCAAAGGAGTATTCCTTAATTTCTTTGACATGTTTCCTCCTTGGTGTTTTCCTGGTGGCTTCTGCTACCAGATGAGTCCCTGGGACTGCCGGTGTGCTCCAGTGTGGCCAGCACAGCTGAGAGCAGCAGAGGGCCTATGCCACCACCCTGTCCCTCTGCCCTTTGCATCTCATCCCACATCTTGCCAGGGGCAAGGCTGGTACTGTCCCACTCCCCATCACATCTATTTTAAAGCTCTGCCAGTGAGCCCTACTACTTCCTGAGCACACTCTCCTCCCTCACTGAGAAGGATGAATCCCATCTGCAGCCAGCAGGCCTGGTGCTGCAAAGGCCATTGCATTGTCAAAAACCCCCAAATTTTGGCAGTGATGGCAGCCATGAAGTCATTAATAGATTCAGCCCACCTGTTTCTTCCAGCTGTTGCCTTCAACTGGAAGTACAGAGGAAAATGTAACTTGTGCCCCAGATTTCCCACAGTGATGCAGCAAACAGCACCTTCTTCCAAACACCAAACCCATTTATCAGTGTGAGTTTTTAAACCACAACACTGGCCTAAACTCACCCTGATAAATATAATAAACATTTAATCTTAAGACACTTTAATCTCCGTAAACAGCTCTTCAGGAAAATACAAAAGAGAAAAGGAGCTCATTTTCTGCAGCCACTTACATACTTTTCTAATTATAAAAGACTTTCCACAAATGTTACAGTAGATTTTCTTTTCCTGCATGAGCTCAGAAATGTGACTAGTTCATTACCACATAAAAGAGTTCAGTATCTCAAAAGTCTTGCTACAAAATTTTCTTTTATGAATCCAGAAGTTAATAAGCACCCACCGTTAATGGACTGTGTCAAAGACACAGAATTATATCCAGGAGGAGGTAAGGGAAAAGAGAATTTCTTAATTTCTCAATTATTTGCAGTTAATGCATCCTTTGTGACTAGTAATTGTCCATGGGCTTAAAGTGATTGAAGAAGAAGGGGCTAATTCTTGTATAATTCTATAGCTTGAGAAAGGTATTTGTTTATGTCTGTATCTCAAATTACACACTCTGTCCTTGCATAAACTGCTACAGAAACAAGCCCAAGGCATCCAACATGTTTGTGATTTGAAATGTGTTTGAAATAGTAAGCCTAAGCAGTTTGATGTCAGAGCCCAAAAATGGAAAAGAGCTGCCTCTAATACAGAATACTGAAACTCTGAGATTAAAAGTGTGGTTTGGGATGAGTGTGCATTACAGTGTTGCAATACACTGCACTTACTGGCAATTAGCTGCTAGTGAGCACAGAGCTCTGCTCCTGCATCCAGGTGAGCTGCAAGAATACACTTTTGTTTGTATAACTGCAGCTCTACCTAGTGACTTTTGCCACCGCTGATATGAAGCATGAGGCCAAAAGATGCTAATTTTTAGCTGCTGCTTCAGAAGTCTGCCCAGAAACCAGGGCATAGTGCTGATTTGAGAAGGTGCTGTGCAGAAATGGTAACTGCCCAATTATTGGTCAGAGGTGTGTGTGTGCGAAGAACAAACATCAACCTTGGCTTCACTTTGTGAGAAGCTTGTCGCATTCCAGTTCTCTTAAGCTGACCTTGGATTTCACAACATCACAGGTACGTACCCAGCTGCAGGCAGGGACTCCTAGGTACATTCATCAGCATGCAAACTCCTAGAGGATCCTAGCAGTGAAGGAGATAAATTGCATGGAGAACGAGAAGAACCTAGGGACAACAACTAGGATCCCTGCTGGTTTGTAAATCATGGAGATGTGTGTGATAGCTGAGGCAGGGAATTTGAGGCTGAATCTGGAGCCAGAGTACTCAGTGGTGGTTAAACGATCCTTCTATCCCCAGCTGTGCTGCAGGTTCGGTGCTGCACGATTACAAACTACATCTTGTGGCTGAAGGAGCCTCTTCTTCAAAGATACTTGAATAAAAGGAATCTTCTGTTCCCTGGCCACACACCCACTCCGGGCTGACAAAAGCTTTGTGCTCAGGTAGAAGGATGAAGATTCCATTCCTTGTTCAGTAAGTGTAGAATCAGTGTGGAATCTGAATGTGTTACCTAAAAACTGAATATAAAATAAATCCAGAACCAAAGGCATGGTTTGATGGACCAAGATAGAAATTTTGGATCTAAAAACAGCCTGATTTTGCACTAATTCAGGGTTTTTTTTCCTCTGGTTGTGCACTGAAAGATGATACCAATTACTAGCAGGCTATTTACGACATCAGAGTAACTACAAAATTGAATATCCTGGATTTATTGAACAGTAACTATTTACTCAATTTTGGAATTTCACAATACTTAATTTATGTAGTCTTCTAGTATGCGTGCTAGTTTTAATTTGGTGACATTTTATAATCATTCATAGTAATGGAAAAATGTGAACTCTGCAAACATTCAGACAATGCTAAAACTCATCTTCCTAACACAGCCAAACCAATAGCAGCTTCTGCAAGTGAAACATCATATATTTAAAACTTTTCACTTTATTAATAATAAATTAATCTGTGGCATTACCAATAAACAAAACACTAAAGATACCATGAGCAGATTGTCTGTGTAATGATCTGAAAGGCAACATTATCACTACCTTCATAAAAACTGGAGAAATGCCAATGAACTTATATACATGTACCAGTTTTAACCATATGAACATAAAGCAGAAGAAATGTATTTCCAAGTTTCTCCAATTTTTTTGTTAAGTAAGGCAATAATAAAAAGCACAGCATCACAATTAACTACAACTAGGTACTGAGCCCTGACATAATGCAGTGCTTAGAGGAATGTGCAAAATAAACACCTTGATTTGCATTTTGATTCTTTCTTGTGTAAAATTAAAAAACAAACAACACAAAGTCACAACTCTTCTTGATTCCATTGTCCGGAAAAACAAAAGCGAAACTGGGAGAATCCAGATTGCCAAAGATGTTCTCTCTCAGCCTGTAGTACCATTTGGAATATCTTGAGCATCTGCTAAATGTAGTTTTTGGCTGAAGCAAATCATTAAGGAGTAACACTTTCACATACAGATAAGGCATGAACAAGACAGCAGTGTTACATGAAACTCTGCTTACTCTGTTCTGGTGAGTCCTATCGTAGGTCCCCACCAGTAGATTAATATTTCTCAATGAGACTTGAGCATTACACACCTCCAGCATTAGCCTGTGGATCAAGGGTGATGGCAGATTATTTTTATCCCTATTACATATTATTATCACATTCCACTTGTCCTCTTTATGAAGTCTGCCTTTAACAGCTTTCCACGGATATGCAGGGAATGTAGATATCAGTGCAGGATCTAAGCCCCAGAAATTACAGCCTCACCTCCTCAATGCATCCGCAGTGTGTAACAACAGAAATAACCAGATTGCAGAGTAAACTGAGTGCTACACTCCTCCACTCTCATCCTGGCTTTATCAAAAGCACAGTGTAAAAGACAAGCTGAGACGTTCAGCTTTATCTTCTCTATGGGCTAAGAGCACACATTTGTTCCGTTACCTAAGCTCTGCTGAAGTATCTCACCCTAGAAATAAAAAATTAGGTCAGTTCACTCTCCACAGTCAATCAGTAATAACCACACATGTTTCTAGAGAAAAACTATAAGGTCATAGAATTCACTTATCAGTGGGACAGATGCCTCTGAACATTGTTGAAGGAATATTACTATGGATGTTTGTTCCAGAATGTCTCAATAACATACATGTAGAAAGAAGCTGATGGGCTTTGCCACTGACAACACACTGTGGTACAGGGAAGCTAAATAAATCACCAGATGAAAAAACCAACCCGTAATTAGATATATTAAGATACAGTCACTTATGTATTGGAAGAACCTAAAAATCAATGGTATATTATAGCACTAATTTAAAAGCACAGCATCACAATCAACTACAACTCTAGGTACTGAGCCCTGACATAATGCAGTGCTCAGAGGAATGAGCAAAGACCTGAATTTGCACTTTGATTCTCTGTTGTGTAAAATTAAAAAACAAACAACACAAAGGCATTACTGAAGCCATTTGACTCTTGTAAAAACATTGGTTATTAGGGAAACATGCTACAATTTGACTACAGTTAGTAATTATAATGCAAAATAAACATTTTAGGAAAAGGATACATAGATGAATTTAGTTCTTCTAGCTGCAATATAAATAGAAATTATGAGAAAGAGCACTTCTGTTAGTCAAAGAAATGCAACAATTATGCTGGTATGCTGAAATAAATACATTAAAACAATGAAGGAAATAACTAAGTTTGCACTGAAATGTATGGTTTATTACAAAAATCAAACCTACACTGAATTCTATACAATGAGCTGAATTCCAAATTAAGTTTAAATCTCCTGATCTCAAGAAATTTGAAGAAATTTGAACAGTTCTGGGTTTTATGGAAATACACTAGACAAAGTGTAGAGCATACAGATCTTGTTATGTGTCATCTTCCCCAGATGTAGGAGGATGGACCACAGGGAAAGTGGTCATAGTTCCCTAGTACCTGGGCTGTCCCTAAGCAGGCTGACACTCAGGCAGCTTGTAGCCAGCCTGCTCCCCTCCCCAAAGCAACCAGCAGCTTAACAAATGAAAACAACCCCGTGTTTTCTCAAAACCAAGAAGAGGGCAGGGCATATGTTGGTTCACTGAAGAGCCACATTCTCCCCAGCTGTAAATTGCTGCACACACAGGAGCAGTATTTTCCTGAACCAAGCTGTGTTGTGGGCCAAGTTCCATGATTTCTGCCTTCCCAGTACTTACATCAGACAGCAGTCTATCCAGGTTGGAATCACTGGCTAGTTTTCTTTTATCTTCAGGGAGTTCTTCCATCTCCCCATAGAGCTCCAGATTGAGGCGAGCAAGTTTCTCCTGCATACTCCGCACGTGCTCCATCTGCTCGATGGAACATTCATTTCCTAAAAGGACAAGCAAAAACTTTATATAAAGAAACCCAAGAGAGAAAATGAAGGTGTGAAGATGCAGCTTTTTACATCAGAGAATTTAAACATCAAATGTACAAGTAAATTTGCTTTCTTGATGATTTCTCACTGTTTCACTATTGAAGTTTCTGTCATCCCATTTGATGTTGTGTTGTGCTGAATTTACAATGGCTACCCCATGTCCTAAGAGCTTTTTAGAATGCATGTGGTTTTTCTATACTCTTGAATTTTTCTCTGATTCAGAAAAGCCCTAGTTTTTAACTTAAAATACGATCAGAATAAACCTTCTTTCCAATTCTGATTTATCTGAGGGTCACTTTCTTGTATAATACAAACTTCTCAGGTTCTTTTGTAAAATCAGTGTGGAATTGACACGCTGACCTGACACTAAACTTGCAAAAGTACACATGTATTTTTCTACTTAGTACAGGGGAGAAAAGAAAGCAAAACTGTGTAATGTTTCTTCTAAAACCTCTGTCAACTCTGAGGCTGTAAAAATACTAAGAAGCTAAGACAGAAGAGTAACCTGGGTAAAATGCAGCTTGCATTGAATTTCATAGAAGTTGTTACCGATAGGCTTAAATGTTCCTATGCAACAAAACTGGGTGCTAAACACAGTTACTTCTTCCTACGCTATCATAAATAAGTGGCTTTAAACTTGGTATCTTAAGGAAAGGTGCTTCCATGCTGGAAGGAGTAATGAAATGGCTTATATAATCTCACAACACAGACAGCCTAACAATGGGACTGTAATTTTAAAATGCAGTAAGATGTATTAATTATGTTGAGTTCATGTGGCAGAGTCCAACTGACAGCTGGCAGTCTATCCATGCAGCACACCTGTTTGCAAATGTTACCACTGTACAGCTATAAAAAACAACTATTGTACACACACAGTTCATGCACTTACCAAATGCTTGAAGTTTGCCAGAGTGGAAGTCATTCAAGAGACTCAGAAGTCCCCTTTCCATTTCCTGGACATCTGATACATCTGTGAGGAAAGAATGCTGGATTGGTGCTGCCTGTGCCCCTTTTGCTTCACCTCCTGGAGGTTTGGCTTTCTCTTTGATTATGCTAAAAGAAAGAATAATTGAACAAAACAAATATTACTTTCAGCTTTCAATTTCACTGTAAATTTGAAATGTAAGGAAGTGTACATCTGAGCTTTGAAAATTAAATGGGAAATACATAGTGCCTATTTCAGTCACTGCTTTGAAGATAAATGCTGGACCAACCCACTTGTCTTAAAAATAAAGATCATCACCAGCTCAACGTTTTGATACTGCAAAATGAAGGGTTCCAACGATAATAGTAGGGACCATCAATTGACCACACATCTGTGATGGCCACCTTAGTAACCTAAAGTGGGCCAACATCACCATGCTGTGACACATAGGGCATTAGCACAGAAAAGACCAACCATTACCCCAGCACAGTCATGTTCACCACTAACCCATGTCTCCAAGTGCCACACTCAACGTTTTTCTAACATTTCCAGGGACTGTGATTCCACCACTTCCTCAGGCAGGTATTATCTACAGAAAATCACCCAAAAAGCATCTGCAAGCCAGAGAGAAAGCCCCTCAAAAATCACACTCTCCTCTTGTCACAAACACATATAGACTGCAACCCGTGTGGAAAACAGCTGGTTATAAGCTGTGGAATGTGACCTTGCCTCCAAATAAACTTTCCTAGAGCTCTTTCTTTCACCTCACAAATAATACCACAATTTTGTAAATCTCACTATCAAAACCACTCTCCCACTACTCTAATATACCAAATGAAACTAGTCCATGCCCAAACATCAAATTGCTAAAAATTCTCTACAGCCCTTCCTGCAAGAAAACCATCAAAATTCCTGGATCCCATACACTTCCCTCTAAACATAACATTTATTCAGAGCACCACATGCCCACAGAAACTACATGGATGAAAATTAATAACCATTATAAATCCCCATGAACACACAGCCAATATGGAAACTAAACACACAGATACCAGTGAGAAGCAGCATGTTCCATCTCTGACCCAAAGACAGACAGACAGCATCCTAATACAGTTTATGTAGGAGGCTGTCTTGCAGCCTTCACAACCCAATCCATTGAAAAAATCTGAGCCTAAAAATTTGAACTTTGAATACTGTGGGATATTAAAAAAAAAAAAATCACAGACTTAAAAAAGAGGCTTTAATTAGTGAAGATAATGGGGTTTCAAGCATAGCAAGCCCCACCTTTCCCATGCTCTGCAAGTCATAAATTCTCTCTTTCTTATGGGAAATAATAATTATTTGTCCAGCCCCAAGAGCTTCTGTAGTCTATAAACATCATATAGACTATGTGCTGTAGAAACAACCAGCAGTATAACAATCACCATATCCAGTTCAACTCAGAGCATGACATCTCAGTTTAGGTTCTGTTTCAATTTCAGACTTAAAGGTTTGTACAACAGAGAGCTCATCCGTTTTTCCCACCTGATTCTGACATTTAATAAAATACACTACTGCTCTTGGAAAATTTACTTCAGTGGATTCTTGCAGCTCAAGTGAAAATTAATTACTCTTACTCCGTTATCACAACAGCAGTTCATCCTCACATTATGATGTCAATTACCTCTCCTGCTTGGAAAGTTCAAACAATTGTCTGTATTAGCACTGCTTGGTAAGTTTAACAATTATGCAAGAATGGCCAGAACTTAAAGCAAAAAGGACATTTTCTTCTCTAAACAACCTTGTGGACTGCAAGAAATTATTTTCTAGTAAGTCCCAGGAGAATGTTGAGACTTGAGCAGACTGTTCAGTCAACTGCAGAAACCATCAATTTATAGCACATTAGTATTTACTAATACTTCTGTCTAAGTATTAACACAGCTTTCCTGAAGAATAATGTACAGACTTGACATTGCAGAAATTCATTATTAATCAGGCCAATACTGCCTCCTTCAAACAGACACTCTTTGCTGATGCTGACAGTTCTGTATTTAATCTTCAGCTAAAACTCAGGTCAGTAAATTCTGCTGCCTCTCTCCAGCTAACATTTCACTTTAAAAATCCTCTTCATTTATTTACCGACTGTGTCTGCCACAGCCATATTTTCTAACACGCAGGTAAATTAATGCTCTCAAACTGAAACAGGCAAAACACAAACTATTCTGATGTGGTTCTTTACACAAGATGCTGCCCCAGCTGAGAGGCTCCCAATCACAAAACACCTGGAAATTCCAGTTCTAGCTCATCCTGTTCAATTTACATCCTTCATTTCCTGCCATACTTGTCAGTTCCGACCTTGCAGTCATATAGTATTTTATTTGTTGCTCACACCTGTACACTGGGGCTCTGCTATCTCCCAGATGCCCAAATCTGGTCACCTAACTCATGTCTTTCACAAGTCTCCAGTCACATCAGGCTATACCCTGCTTCAGCTAATTTGTTGTCAGTGAGTCTACAGCATTGTGTAACATTTCTTTAAGCTTACAAGAAGAGTGTAAGACACCTTCCTTTGCTGTAAAATAACCATTATATCGTGTTAAACACAAATGTTGCTAAAAAAGGATACATCATCAAAACTTTTTACAAGTCTGAAACTCTTCCATCCCAGCCAATCTAAACAACCTTTAGACTATTTTAGCATTGCCAAGTTTCTGGCTCTCACTCCCTCCAAGTCTGCAAATGCACCGAGCTTACCGTTTTAACTTTGGTTTTTGTACGGCAGGCTGTGGGGCAGGGTTGGAAAAGGCTGTACTTTTACTGACTGGCACTGAGCTTTTTTTGGAGTTAGCAACCTGAGCAGAGTGACTGGAAGATGATTTGGGGCTCCTCCTCTTGATCTTCCTTTCTTCCATTTTTTCCAATTCAGTGCATCTAGACTAATGTCTTGTCCTTCACCGCGAAGAAAAGAAAGTGAGAAACATCCATTAAAACTGGCATTCACAATAAAAGCAAGTGGAAATACAGTTCGTGGAAATGAAACTCGTAGTTCCTTCAGAGACGAGCAGTCACTCATTTCTGAGAACAAGAGAATCCACATTTTAGGAGAAGCTGCCTGGCCTGCTTGAGCAGTGGAAAGGGCAGGAATGAAAACCTCCATTAGCCAACAGGTACCTCCAGAAGATCTCAAGCATTGTGTCCCCTGGATTACGGCTAAGAAACACCACAACTGCCCGGGCCCGCGGCAGACAGAACGCCGACAAGGTGCTGTAGCACAGGGATGCTGCGACCTATCCCTGCCAAAGAACCTCCCCTGCTGTGTGAAAACTCAGCCGGTGGCGAGCTGTTGTTGCTGTGACACAGCTGCTGTTGTTACTGCTGCTCCACAGTTGTTATTACTATTACAGATGCTGGTGCCACACACTTGTTACTGCCGTGACACGCTTGCTATGACTCCCAGTTACCGGCGGGCCCTACCCAGCGCTGCCCACGCAGCCCACGCTGTGTGCAGTTACCGGGCGCTCCCTCGCCACCTCCCCGCTGGGGAAACGCCTCTGGCGGCCGGCACACCCCGCAGGCGAGCACGGCGACGTGACCCCCGGGCGCCATCACGGACCCGCCTCCGCCTCCCGAGATGAGGAGACCCCTGCGCGCAGCACGGGCAGCCCCAGCCGTGTGCGGCCGGAGGCTCGGGACGCGGGCTGTGGGGCCACGGCCGGGAGCGGCAGGAAAGCACCGGAGCCGCCCTGCCCGACCCCAGCCCCGCGCCCGCGCCCCCCGCGCGGCCTCGGCGCGCAAGTCCCGCCCCCTACCTGAGGGAAGCCCCGCCCCCGGAGCGCGCGCGGACCCCCGCGGAAGCGGCCGGGTCGTCCCGGCGCGCGAGTCACGTGACGGCGGGGCGGCCCGGCTGCCCCGCGAGGTGCATTGTGGGAGTCCCGCCCCAAGCCACCACCTTCCCCGCGGGCGGACTACAGCTCCCAGAATTCCTCGCGGCGTGGGGTGGGGCCGTGTGCTGACGTTCGATGGCCGTCACGGCCGAGGGTTTCTCCCGGGTTATGTGATCTGAGTCCGCACGTGTTGAAACACACGGGGGAAACCATCGCGCTGCCGAGCTGGTCCCTTTCCCAGCTGAGGCCGTGCGGTAGCACTCTGCCTTCTCCCCTGCTCACTCCATCTCCTGCCTGTAATTACGCTCCAGCCACAACCCACACGATACTGAACAGGCCTCAGCTGCTTTTGCTTTTTAGGACTTCACTGAGCACCGGGCACCTCAAATTAATGTTTTACACTGTATAGAAAATCACAGAGTCGTTAGGGTTGGAAGGGACTTCTGGAGATCATCCAGTCCCACCCCCGTGCCGAGGCAGGGTCACCTAGAGCAGGTGACACGGGAATGCGACCAGGTGGGGTTTGAGTGTCTCCAGAGACACTCCACGACCACCTGGGCACCCTCTTCCAGTGCTCTGCCGTCCTCAGTGTAAAGAGGCTCTGTCTTGTATCGAGGTGAAACTTCTTGTTCGACTTTGTGGAGCCCTAATCAGGGACCTGACAAATATGTAGCCTTTGTTACCTGTGTTTATTAGCAAAGGTTTACAGCCAGTTAAACTGTGCTTATACAGGAGGCAACTGAGCCCCCAGGGAAATTATCCTCAGATGCTGCAAGGCATCGCTGTCTCCAGATAGGGTCAGCAATAGGAATTCTCCCCAAGAGGACATGCTGGAAGAACTCAGTATATTCACATGTGGGCTAGGAATGCTGCCGGTGGAACAGCAAGCTCCAGACGACAAGAGGACATAGTATTAAGCTGAGCCAGGGCAAGTTTAGGTTGGACATTAGAGGAATTTCTTCACAGAAAGGGTGACTAGACATTGGAATGGGCTGCCCTGGAAGGCGGTGGAGTCCCCGTCCCTGGAGGTTGTTAAGGCGAGACTGGACAGGGCGCTGAGTGCCATGGTCTGGTTGTCAGGGCAGTGCTCGGTCACAGGTTGAGCTCGATGCTCTCAGAGGTGTTTCCCAGCCTCACTGTTTCTGTGATCCCGTATCGCTGGAGGGTGAAGGCTGTGAGGAGAACGGAGCGGTCGGCAGAGGGGCCGTCAGCCCCCGGCGGCAGCGCGGGCCGTGCCCGGGGCACTCGGGGCCGTGCGGGTGTCACCCGCAGCGCCCCGGGCGGGACAGCGCCAGTAGTGCCGGTCCCCGCCCGCAGGGGGCAGCGCCTCCCCGCGCTCCAGGGCTCCTTTCCCGGCTCCGCAGCGCTCCCTGCCGAATGAGGCACCGCGGGTCAGGAACGGGTCCGTGGACAAGGAGGGCCCATCCTCATCCCCGCGACAGATGTGCCCGGAACGGCTATCGTCCCAGCTAAAAGAGGAACCCTGCTGCCACGCTGAGTTGGATGTAGCTCAGTGTCATTTCCGACCTGGATTTCAGTCCTGAGCCCTTGGCTTGCAGGAACTTAATTTTCAAGGCAGGTAGTATAATTAGCAGGGTGTGCCTACCTAGCCTGAGTAATTAACGAGTTCAGCCCCACCAAGTCTATTTCCTGGTGCTGTCGCTATTGCGTTTCTGGTCATCACACCTCACCTCAATGCTCCCGGCCAGTCATGGCTTAGTGGACTTGAATGGCCGGCACACCTTTCCTACCTATGGCTGGTAGCCTGAGCTGTTTTCCCCCCATGTGACAGTAGTTTGCAGCCTAGAGTAATGAACTTATCAACTGCCTCTATGACTTGTCAGCTTGAATTTCTTAAACCTGCAACGAGATACTATTTTTTACTTGAGAAGCGTGTTGTTCATTACAGTATGTTTTGTGATGAAGACTCTCAGACATTATTCACTCACCAGCTGTGAGGGGTTGTATGCATCATCCACAGTGAAAACATTGACCAGAAGCTTTACTGGTGTTTGTAACTCTGTGTCTCAGTATGAAGCTACCTCATGACTTAACAGGTGTGCAGCACTTAGAATGCATCCCTACCTCTGTCTAAACTGTCCATGATACCAAGAGAATGATTCTGCAGTCATACCCTGATACTGAACCTTCTTATGGACCTTGAATTAGACCTGAGGGGCTATTAAACTGCAGTGTCTCGTTGAGACTTGGATGGAATGTTACAGTTGTGAGACTCAGTGGCCACTTTGAGACCCAAAAGAGGAGATTGTCTGTCAAAGGGAGATTGCATCTGAAGTGATTCTCAGGTGAATGACAGGGACCAAATGTCCACTGAAGGTCGGCCTATAGTCAAGGTAATTCCTTGCTGCAGGGCACAGGTTGGGTTTGAGGAGCTGGATCAGTTCTGATTCATTATGACCAGTGTTGTTGCAAAAGGTGTGTGTTAGACCAGTGATACACTGACCACTCACTTGTGGGAATAAACAACTAGGAGTGTTTTCATGTAAGCAACTGAGAAGAAAGAAATTAATCTCTGTAACACTGAAGGTGCCTTACACAAAAAGGCAGTTGTACAAGACTTAAGGGACAGGTAGGGAAGCTGAAACAGTTGATTCTGTAATACAAAGGGCTTCTGATAACCTGGTTTGGCATGCATTATGGGGAAACAAGAGCTAGCAAAAGTCACACAGGCTGTGAGCCAGACACAAATTCTCAGTCACAGGGCTGCCCAAGTAGAATCCTCATTTGCACACATAAATATATGTATTTGCATAAATATATAGGGGGCTACAAAAAGTGGACAAATTGAGGCTTACAGGCAGATTTCTGCAGCCATTTGGGAAATTTGTATGAGATAAATACTGCTTCTCCATGGTAACTTCGGAAATGTTCGTGCTCGTTCAGCTCATTGCTCACATGCTATATGAGCAAGTAACCGTACCCGCCTTGCAGTTGGCATATAGAGGTGTGGTTTGTTTTTCTCTGTGTGATTAAAGGTGTTCTGTTTGACAGTTTGGGTGGAAGGTGACTGGGTGTCCTTTGTTTCTACCAAAGCAGTTGAAATAGGATGACTGATGGTCTGTTTTTAAATAAAGGGGAAATGCTTCCATCACTAAGCAATTTTAAAATAAAATTACTTTCATATTCAGGAAGCAGTTGGATTCCACAGTTAACCCTGCTTCACTTTAGTGTCTCAGTAGGAGGGATCAAATACTGCAGAAAAGATAGTTTTAGCATGCAGGTAATATTTTGCTCCAAGTGCATCTCTTATCCCTGCACACTATACCACATTAGAATTCAGGTGCCTCTGCTATTTTTATATCTGATTTAGCAGAGCCTACAAGGGCAGATAATTGGAAAGCATCAGACTTTATGTTTTCATAGAGAAAGTAATTTTCTAGTGAATAATTAATTTCTTTCAAAAGATAATACTAAGTTAAGAGCAAAGAATCAAAGGTAGTATGGTCTTGATTTGATACTAGAAATCCTATTGCAGATAACACTGTTGCCTAGAATCAAATAAAGTTTGAGGGAGAAAAAAAGGCATGTTTTGGACTATCTCTATCTGAGCTTTTGCATAATTTTGGACTATCTCTATCTGAGCTTTTGCATAATTTTGTATTGTGATAATGATTCACAGTCCAGAAAAGACTTTTTTCTTCCTTTAAAAGGCTTTATTTCTGACAACTCCACCATGCATTGCAGTGGTAGCATTTGTATATACTTGTTGACTGAAATGCTCCAAGTATAACAATGTTTTAATGGCAACAATGTTATTGTTTAGGCAGCAAATTAAAAAGTTAATTGAATCTGATTTTATTTACATATATATCTCCTTACAAACTAGAGGCCCACCTTTGAAGATGCTTTGAAGAAGAACTTCAAAGAAGTCTGTACTTTGTATTGAGATATGCATGCAAATAAAATCAGATTCTTCTTTCTGAAAACCCTATTCAGTTAACATGAGATGGCAAGTCGGTTCTAAAGGCTTCCAAGACAGTGATGAAAGCACTGGGTTCTTTAGCTTCTATAATTAATTTCAGATGTATTTCACAGGTTGGTACCTTGTACTCATGGAATCCTGTCATTGCTGTAGCATCATCTTCCAAAAAAGAGCATGGTCTGGGACATATCTGTTCATAGGAAGGAAAGTACTTATTGCTGGTTTGTGAGGAGCAGCATAACAAGGTGTGTATGTATCTATCAGCCAGATGAACATGCAGAACAAAGCAGAGAAGTTGAAATTATTTATATATATAACTAATTATCACTAGATTAATATGGATGTAGAATCGCATGGGTTACACACGTGTATTCTTTACATATTGGTGATGGATATGTCCTCAAGAAATGTGACTGAAAATGTGTCAACATGTATACTTACATTGTATCTTTCTCCCAACACTATCATTATGCTAAGTGAAGGAATATGATCATATGTAAGTATTTAGACTTATGTGTTATTACCAATCAGTTTCCACATCTCTAGCATGAATAGTCCATTGAAGTCTGTGCTGTTACACAAGAACAAGAAGTTTAAAACCTCCACCAGTACTGTGTGCTTATAAAATGTTCTGATTGCAAAAAAATCAATACTTGATTAGCTACCAAGACATTAAATACATGACCTGCTTAAAAACTGAACAAGTCTTTTACCTGAATGTGGATGAAGAATACACCACCTCCTTGGGCCTGCAGTATGGTGATTCAGGCACCCGGGACATAGTGATGAGGGAGGAAGGAGGGAGAACAGAAGGGACTTCCTGAATCTCTTGGAAAGTAGCAGTCACTCCAAGAACTAGGCCTCTAGGGCCCAAATGTCTCTGGACAGCCCCACCTGTCCCCCACCCCATTGCCCAGGAGTCCAGGAGCCCCACTTCAGCTCAGCCCAGGGACTCCAATTCCTGCCTAATCTAACCATCTCCAACTCTCTTCAGCTCCTGGATGAACATCTGGAAAATTATTTTTAAAGAACATTATTAATATATCCTATACATACTACCTATAGTAAAGGTAGTCTGGGTTTCACATTCACAGTATCATGGAGGTAATAGTGGTTGGAAAGCACTTCTCAAGGTCATAGCATTATGGGTTAACTCAGTTTGTAAGAGACATCATGAGGTCCAAGTCAGAGTAGGTCAACTGTGTGCATAGACCAGGTTCCCAGGTTTTATCCAACCTCTTTTGAAAAACTTCCAGGATGAAATCTGCAGCAATGTTCTCTAGCACAGCCTCTTCCTCAGAGCAGGGTTACTCCCACATCAGGTCAGCTGTGTCTTTGTCTGGCCAGGCCTTGAAATCTTCAAGAATGGAGACTCTACAACCCCTGCAGACAATTTGTTTCAGTAGTGCATTACTATCCCAGTGAAGAAGATTTTCCTTATACAATTTTTAGTTGTTTAAAAACATGCTAATATTTTGTGTGTGTTCAGTAGATAAAGAAGCTATTATACAGTTACATTTACCTTCCTCTAAATATTTAAATATTTGTAATATGCATTAAGATCCCCAATGAAAAAGCACTTTAGAACTGTACTTTAGTTGTTTTAGCAATCCCAATACTCCAGCTGGAAAAGGAAGAAGTCTGTCATTGGCTCTGCCAGCACAACCAGTATTTCAGGTACAGTCCGAAACCTAATACAATTTTTCAGACTCTGTCAGGGATGTAAAACTAAGATTATCCATAAATGCAATGGTTGTTCCCTAGTGTATAATGTGTTCTCCTTTAGCATTATTTCCAAATGGTTTCCATGGTTTTAGATGCTGGTGTGTTGTAAAAAGAGTAAGGTTTTCTGAAGGATAAGGATGATAGCTGACTTCCATCTCACACCACTGCCTTGCTTGGACAATGCTTGTTTACAAGTTAAAATACATTATAATAAAATAATTCTATCTACATTATAATCAAATAATTCCATTTCACTAATGTTGTTGTAAAAACCTTTTTCACAGGACTCAACCCATTGATAGACATGAGAAAAGGCTGGGATAATATGGCACCACTCCTGCATGCACGTTCAGTAGTTGACAACGATGAACTTCATATGAGCTTTTAAAATAAATTGAAATAAACCTTCAGCAAATTGTTCCCCCTTGGGCAGCCTGCTGAATTATTTTTTGCAGGTACTCACTGTAAATGTAACAATGTTTACAATCACTCTAAGATTAGCATCATGGTGTTTACAGAATTCTATGAAAATCAGCAAACTGAACCCTTGTAAACCAAAATGGGGAGTAAATTCTAGAAACAAGACCAGATCAGAAAACATGTGACAAAAGGTTCTTCTTCTCTACAGCTGGGGATGTATTCCTGCAAAAGGTGGTTTCTGATGTATATTATACAAGTAATACGTGGAAAGGATTGTTGGATTTTATTTAGGCTAAAATTGGTAACACCTGTTCTCAGCTGGCACCTGCTCTTTCCCCCTTTTAAATATTGAATAATGTTTATGATTAATTTAGTACAACAAGATAGAACATGCAGCTCATATCACAAAGAACCAACACACATCTTTTGTTTTCTGTAGCCTGTTTTTTAAGCTGTTCAGTAATTTATCACAAGAGGATCATAATGGAGTAAGACCTTGCAGGGAAAAAAAACCCAGTAGTCTTAAGGTCACAATTGAAATTAAATACTTGCTCAGTTGTTTTAATAGTTTGGCTAAGTGCCTACAAAAATAGGTTCATTTTCTTTGCTGGTGTTTATACTTCATGTCAGTAAGGAGAAACTATTATTCATATTGTCTCTATGAGATGCCACTGAACAGTATTACTAGTACAGAGTAACCCAGGCATGTCAGGGAAGGTTGAGTAAATAAAGTTTAACTTTTCAAAGCAATTTCAACCTCACCTCCACTGTGCACAAACATAGGCTTGAGGACAACCACCTGTACACACCTCTGAATGTCATGGGCAAGAATCCAAATGGTGTGAGACTCTGTACAAACTCAGGGAGCAAATAAACACAATTCCTATCACACAAACCACACACTAGATGGATACAACACCAAAGAGGAAAAAAAGGAAACAATTAGATTACCTGTATGTTCATGATCCACTGTGTCAAAGGTTCTGCTGGCATCAAGGGCAATGATGAACTCATAGCTTACAGGAAAGAATTAGTAGGTGATTTTTTGATGGATCATTTGGCTTAAAAGAAAACTGATCAAATTTATGATTTTCTTTTTAAGCCACACAATACAAAACTATCTCAAATATGGGGGATTGGTGGGGGTTTTTTGTTTTTTGTTTGTTTTTTTATTGTTTGGTTTTGGTTTTGTTTGTTTGTTTTCCTAATGGTAAACTCCAGATCCAAAATGATAAGCCTCATTTGGAAATTTCAGCTCAGGAAAATCCAGTATTATTTCCAAGTGAGATCTGTGAAGATTATGCCTGCAAGAACTGTGAAGGCAAGCAGCTAGGTTTCCTTTATTGAATGTGCTAAGAGTATGAAGTACAGCTCTCACAGTTACAGTTATAGAAATAAACCTATATTCTAGAAATATAAATCAGATTATTATCTTAATATCAAAGGAGAACTGTGAGTTATTTGCACTCTGCAATTTTTCCTGGTCGGATTTGTAGTTGGCCTCGAGTCATTTCTCTGTGTTGTTTGGAAAACTGAATTCCCTCCTTCCCCCTCTATAGCTTAGTGGCTTAGTACAAATACAACTGCTTCGATGTTTTAAGAGCATCGAGTGACTATTTTTTTCCAGGCTAGAAGATATATTGCTGAGAAGTTCCACTGACTAAATGTCTGTTCTCTGAAAGCAGACATTGGAAAGCATGTTTGTAATTTCAGACTCTGTTTTGTTAGACATATACAAATGCAGAACTAAAAACAAACACAAATCCATTCCCTAAAGAGAATAAGTGTACACAGAAATATCTTTACAGAAAAGTATTTCCAAGCAATGCAGACACTAAACAGTATTCTAAAATTTTCTTTTTGATACGATTTTACTCCAGTAACTCTAATTAGCAAAGGAAAAATTAAGCATCTGAAGCATTTTCCTTTGCATTGGAAATACTAAAGAGGAGTTGCAGCTAGAGTTCTCAGCTCCAAACAGGACAACTATGACAGTGGGCACCATACTGATGTAGAATAAAGAGGGCCTTTGGAGAAAATTGTTTGAGACTTAAATATGAGCTTTAAAAATAAATCAGTGATGGAATACAGTGGGCATGTGAGCAGCACTGTTTCACTGAAGGCAATTGTATATAGACTAATAGTTAATTATAGTGTGGTACAGTAGATATTTGTCAGAAGAATTCTATTTTAAGGCTGCCTTAATTGTAATAGAATAATGGGTTTAAATGATAGCTCCTTTTAAGAGTATAAGCCCCCCAAATATTTGGAAAGCACAGTAGAGATTTATAGACGTCAGTGGAAAATGACTGACTATATGACTTCAATGTTTTGGTTGTGGATCACAATGATTGTGTTAGTATTCAAAACTGCAGTTGCAGCTGTCGTTAAATGCAAAGCACAGAGAAACTGACACAGCATAGAGACAAACTGGAATCACTGTAACACTGTTTCTTTGGGTTTGTTTGGGTTTTATTTCTTTTTTTTTCTGGTGTATGTACAACCAGGGATTAAATATTCAAACTTCTGGAAAAAGACCACAAGGGTGAATCCTGGAAGGAAGCAAAACACAATCAACTCTTTTCTTCCTTCTAAAGAAGCTATTCCTGAAATACACTGAAATTCTTTACACTTTCTTTCACCTCATTTCTAAGAAAAACTAAACAGAACATCTTTAGCTGGATTTCACTGTATTTGAAAGTTGATTCTTATGCTTTTAAGAAAAGCGTTAATATTTTTTTCTAGAACTAAAAAATTTATTTTGCTAAAAATTATTAAAACTGGGCATGTTCATAGACCTTTAAGGAATGTGTGCTCTGCCAAATCTGAAAACACTTGGAAGAGAAAGAAGGTTTATCTTGCATACTGTGCTACTTTTTTTTTACTGATTTATGAACAAGACACTGATGCTTAGCTTGTACAGTTTGTTGGGTCCATGCAGTGAAATAAACACAGCTGCATTTATTATGGTGATTGCATAATCACATATTTGGTACTCCCAAACTTCTGGGAATATTCGAAGAGTAGTATATGCTAAAAATCCTAATTTCCTTTACCCTCTCTGTTACTCTCAATTTATTTTATATTTAATGTAAAGCTTTTGTTTGTGTAAGTTAGATATTTTAGTCATAATGATTCTGCAACAACAGCAATTTAGATCATTTGCACCAGTTGTAGAGTGGTACTGCCATTGCATAGGGCATAGTAAATACAAAGATGCCACTTGTCACAAGTACTGCTTTGAGTGATCCTCAGCTCAGTTGCTCCATGTAGCATTGACTTTACTACTCAGTGTAATTTCTAGATAGCCATAATACCATCCATCTTTCAAATTATTATTTTGGAATATGAATATATCTTAATCTACTTTATTAGCAATATGCCAGTCTTTGAGACTGACTTTTTATATAAACAAGAACACCAAACTTTTCAGCACAAACACATTGTATCTCATCACAAGCAGTCACCAGGTAGATGAAATTATTCAAAGGAAAATAAACAAGACAGCCAGAGATATCTTTAATGATCTACCACAGTGACAAAGTCTTCCCAGATGAATATTTAGGAAGAAAAACAAATTTTTATTTTTTCTGGCATCCTGTAAATATCTAGAACATGGGTAGTATGCTAAATATATTTAGGAAATATTTTGTCCTTTTTTTTTTTTTAGTCTGAAAATGGAGAGGGGAGTTTAGACAGTGGTGGAGTCACAGATTTCTGCACACACACCCATTATAATTTCACCAGTGACTGTTTCATCCATTCTGGAGGTCCCAGGGATAAGCCATGCTCATTCACAAGGAAGAGAATGAGGAAATCTGTGCTGGTTGATAGAGGGTTTCTCATGCCCTGCATTTTTTCAGTGACCAAACTCTGCATTTTATTTGTGAGGCAGAAGCTGCTGCAACTATCAAAACTCATTCACGACTGACTGGCATACCATCCATTTGTGTTCATAACTGAAATGAAACAGCGTGGCAACTTTTTAAAAAATGTTATATGTATAGTTTAAAGAAGTAATTTGCTGTAGCTGTAGTGCCTGTTGGTGGGAAGCTAATACCTAAGGAGAAATTCAGTTCTGCTGTGATGACCAGCACAGTCTGCATGTCTGGGATGCAATTAAGAGGCTTTTGTCCCGTGGATGTATTGTTTACCCTGAGTCCTAAGGCATTCATTTGAAAAGATAATCAGCTTTGTTAAAAGAATACAATTTTGTCTTGTTTGATGGAATGTTTTTTCAAATTGTTTTAGATTTTTTTTTGTTAGAATGTTTAGTTAGTGAATCAAAATGTAAACTGTGTAATTGCTTCAAAGGAGACCAAATATAATACAATTAGAGAAGACATAAATGTGGTCAGTCTCCTAGATAAATAAAAATTATATACAGACCTTACACAAGCTTTTGACATGATCTGTTTTCATTAAAGCTAAGGACAGCAGCAAAAGACTTCGGTCAGCATTTATGAAATCTCCATATGTTTAGTCTGATTTTCAGCTGATAATTCCTCCAGTCTTTTTTTTTTCCAGATGAAGGCTTTCTTGCACAAGTAATCCGTATTCCTGTTGTACGGTCGCTGTTTGCATACCTGTAGCTATGTAACTCAGAAGTAATGAATAGTTATACATGACTTAGATTAGATATAAGGAAGAATTTTTTTCATGGTGAAGGTGCTGGGGCACTGGAACAGGTAGCTGAGAGAAGCTGTGGACGCCCTATGCCTTGAAGTAGTGGAGGTCAGGGTTGATGGGGCTTTGAGAAATCTGGTCTAATGGAAAGTGTTTTCTCTTTATCTATGAAAATAATATATCAGAAGTTTTTCTGCTATGGAGGAAGTGGAAGCGCAGAATGTACTTTGTTAGGAGACACAGAAATGCCTCAACAAAATGAAGAATATTAGTGTTGCAACTCTGGGAGTACTATTATTGACCGATTAAGATAATTTCTCCGCAACTTGGTTTCGCTTTAGGGAGATATAGGTTGGGATTGTTTCCATTTTCCAAGAATTGGAGTTTTAAAGGCAGGTTGTCTCTGAATTCCACACAACCCTGGTGACTGGCAGTCTTTTTTTTTTTTTGCACTCTACTCAGTTGAACACCAGGACCAAAAACCTCTGATGATCTAAAGGGAATTCTGAAGGGACTGTTATGCTATAGTTGTATTTTCCTAGGCTCTATGATGTCTTGCATGTGTTTCTATACACAGTCTCGATTGCCTCCACTGTTCAGCTTCCCTGAGAATGATCCAGCATACTGCTGTGTCTCGAAGTGCAAAGGGTACATTTTCCTGCAATTTTTTCACAGTACGTCAGCTGCCTCTTTTTATGCAGCAGAGCTGAAGCTGTTCTACACTGATGACTTCAGATGCCTGCAGAGCAAGCTTCAGATCATGCATCTGTGAGCAGGAATGGAAGGAAGGAAGCAGGGGTGGGAAAGCTCCTCTTTTAGAGGCAAAGAGCTATTACATGTGTGCAGTTGAATCATATCCTCAGGCCATCACAACTACCACTTCCTCCATGGTGTCATTCCCACTGCAGTTAACTTTGATTGTTCCATTGCACCACTAGTAGCATGGCTTTTACCCAAAGATAACTCTCTGATATAGATAGAAAAATGAGAAAGGGTTTGACAGGTTATAGGCTGGCTGAACACAGCGTGCTGACTCTCACACTTGTGCAGATAGGCAGGGAACTGTAGCTCAGAAAAGCTCGGGCCAGCTAAACAGAACAACCCAAGGTCTAAACCACAAGATGGACAGACTTGAAGAAAAAGTCCCAGCTCAATGTTAGGACTGAGAAAAGAGAAAAGATCATTGGGATTGGTCCAACAAACCACTAATCTTTAAGAGAGTGCACAAAAGAATGCTGAACTCATCTACCTTGAAAGTGTGAATACATCTACTCAGTTCTTTGATAACAAGGATGAAGGTGTTGGAATTACATTACTGCCTTTGTTTAATGTTGACAATAAAATGGTGAAGAAAATCAGAAAGAAGTACTGCAGAATGAAACAGAAAATGCAGCTCAGTTCCAGGCTACATGTAGGTATGTGATCCAGGGATATGCCAGACAAGGAGAGTTTGGGATTCACAAAAGTTGAAAATTATTAATGTTCAGGGAAACAGGACGTTGTAAGTAAGCTGTGTCAAAGAGAAACCTGTCATCACCAGAGAAACTCTGCTATTAGTTTTAAAAGAATACCCACAAGATTCCTTTCCTGGACAAAGAAGGTCTTTTGGGCCATGCCAGGTATGAACTCAAGCACACAGAAATACCAGTTCCTGCTATTGGTAAACTGGAAGAAAAGCAGAGATTGAATAGTCAGGCAAAGGTGATCTGTGGCCTAATAAATTAGTGTAGAAGTTTAGAGAAACCCAGCAAAGCAGCTATAATTTTTTTTAGTAATTTTAGTAATTAATTTTATAGTTTGACATTTATATAATGCAGAAAAAGTATGTAGTCATGAGGGACAGAAAAAATTATGGTGCCATTTGACTTTCTTGAGAGTCATATCTACTTCCATTTGTTGCCTATCTTATGCAAGTTTCTTTGAAAAAGATTTTCTACTAAGACAAATTAACTGCATGATGATTAAAGATCCCAGTGACCCAGTAAGACTGAAAGTATCTAAATTCTTTTGGTTAACCAAGAAAGAATAAAATGTCAGAACTTTTCTTGCAGAATTGTCTCTGTTTTAAGCTTACACCAAACTTCTACAGCTCGACAGCTAAAGTAAGTAAAAAATGCATAAGCTGGCTACGTGTCCAGGACATTGATCTTGCTTTCTCCACTACAAACAAGAGTCATTAGAGCTGCTCTGAGAGTGACCTAGAAACGTTCTCCTCCACCCCTCCAAGTTACACTGTTGTTACTTCTGCCTATCCATTTTGGTTGCCTACACAGGCAAATAGCTTCAATCTGTGAGCTAAAATAGAATGGATAAGCTTGGTGATCCAGCTGACTACATCTAAACCATCTTCTTGGCACGAAAGTACGATTTCAGGGAGAGCTGCCTGATGTTTCATAGTTGGCCAGGTGGCTTTTGTACTACTGCTCACCACTTGCCTCTGAGAGCCCAAAAGGATTGCAAAAGCAAGCCGAGGGAAGAGCAGTGTTCATTCTGCAGGGGGTGATGAGTAAGTCCCACAAGACTTCTCTTCTGTTTTTTGAAGCAGAACATGAAAGTCATAAGGTCTTTAATTTGGTAATTTAACTTCAGGCTTAAAATGCCAAAGGATGAAAGCTACAATTCAGACATAATGAACTTTCCAGCGAAGTCAAGCTTTGATTAAAAATGCAATAAATATTGGCGTGAAATATTTAGTGGAGTCTCTGCTGTCCTTCTGTCTACCTTTCTCCTTTGTCTCTCATTTCTCTATGCTCTGTTCCTCTTCTGAGAGGATCTCCCACTCCTGACTGAGGGTATTTGGAGGTGTGAGACCCAGAACACCAGGTCACAGTTCTGCCAGGCCTAGCTGTGCAAGTGGAAGTGACTGCTGCCCACTGAGCTCACAGTCCTCCTTCTCCAGTGGATGTAGCTACATGGAAAGCAGGGTCTTGCTCCCACCAGTTACACATCACAGTTTCTAAAGAACTGCACTGTATGAGTACACAGGGTCGTGATGAGCTCACCCAAAGGCAGGGATGGCTCACCCGAGGGCAGTGTCCTGCCAGACAGCAGGGACAGCACCAGGTGGGTCATGTGCCAGCCAGTGGTGCCTGCCTTGAGTCAGTGTCCTCTTGGGCCTGCAGGAGTATTTAAAAGGGTCAGGAGCATCCTCGCAGCTCTGCCAAAAAAGGAAACATTTTCCAGTTGTAACCTCTGGAAACAGATGATGTGCATAGCTACCTGAGGGAGATGGGGTGTCCCTAAGAAAGTCTGTACTTCTGCTGAATGTAGAAATTTTAAATGCTTCCTTTTCAGCATGATGAATACTTGAAATCTCCACTCTGTAAGTATTTAGGCTTCATTTTGTTTCCTACGTCCTTTCCTTTAGCACAGAAAGAAACAAGCTTTGAGACCAACCTTTACGGGTTTCAGTTAAGCAATCTTCACACTTCAATCATTCAATATTTACATTTTTTACACTTGTTTTCTTTTCTGAGTATTCGATGTGGTAACAACACATCCCAGAAAAACCAACCATATGAATTAATAAGAAAAAAAGTATTGTTCTGGAATAAACATAGAGACTCTGAATATTTCAAGAACATCACTGCATTTAAAATTCAGATTTATTTCTTAACTTGGTTTAACTGGCAGTCCTAAAAACACCTTATTTTTTGTGATACGTTGTTCGCACCAGAAATATTCAAGCTGTCACAGTAGTTTATTTTACACCTTGCAAACATACGAACCAGTGAAATAGGTAGACTTCACTAGCAGTGAAATCCCATTCACTCACAGTAGCTAAGGCTCTTTACTGCATTTAGGTGTTGTCTAAAGCTTTGATTTCTGGCTGTTATTCTCCCTGTGCTCAGATCTGTTCTAAGTACCTTTTCCTGCTTACAGATAAGAACATGCAAAACTATTTGCAGTATCAGGATGCAATCTGCATTTTCAGAAAAAAAAATATCAGACTGGTAAATGTGCCTTTTTGAGAGTACCTATTACTAAACTTAGAAATTAGTAACCTCCAATCAAACAAACACACACCTTATGATATCTACGCCAGCAGATGTGTTGCTGTGGCTTCTTTTCAGCTGACACCTGAACTGACCTCTTTGCTCTCTTTCTTCCTACTGTGTTTTATATTGAAGTCCACCTCATTCATGGTACTCCTGCAGTTTAAACAAAACATACAAAGAATCACTCCTCTCCCTTCAAACATGCCAGTGAACAGGACGCATTTTTTAACAAACGACTACCCCAAGCAAACACGTCTAAGAATTAATGAAGACATTATGTCCCAAAATAAAACCAGGAGAGTTCAATATGACAAAATGACTGCTTCCCATCCTCTGATAATCAATCCTGACAGCTTCCCCATTGCAAAACTATTTCTTTGGATTCCCTGTGTGCTTAAACCCCTGTTTAAACACCATTTTGCCTGTTTGCACCATGTTCTTCTCATCAGTTTCTATAAATATTGCACACATGCACTCAGTGGTGCTGTCTGTAACACAAAACCAGTGGGAGCATTCCAAGTTGCAGTTATCCATTGGTAACCTGTTTGGACAGAGGTGTTAAGAAAGGAGGCTTTGTTCTTTATTTTTTTAACACTAGATGGCATTGCTTCCTCCCCCCACCCCCCAGGGAAAACTTGAAGATGAAACTTGCCTTGATTAATGTTAAGAGAAGAATTAGTGACTTGCAAGTTTTGCTATGACTAGCACCCTTACAAAGTATTTCCTGTAAATCTTAACTCTCAAGTGTGCCACCAAGCCTTTGGTTTGTATTCCTCTGTCTGCAGCCCCCATACTTCTCCATGCACAGAGGAATTTCTGAAACACTACTATTGGAATGGTTTTCTTCAGGTTTTCCTTAAGCAACAAACGCTAAAGCTACAGATGATGCATACTATGATGCAGAATATTTTGTAACATAAACTGTGTGACCTCAAGATGCTAATGAACGTAGATACCTCCCTGGACCTTTCCCTCTCCAGCTGATTCTGTTTCTTTCATCACATTTATTCTGCCGCAGCAGGAGCCAGAACAAGCTATGAGGCAGGAAGGAACTATACAACCACTTTTCCCCAGGGCCCTTTCCCACAAGAAGAGAGGGATTGGGTTCCTCTCTTTATCATATAGCAGGAGCCAGAGCCAGTAGGGCATTGTCCAATTAAAATTAAATAGCAGCTGTTGACAGTTGCTTGTGGGCTAAATTGGTTCTGTGGGGAATAGCTCATTAGAGCCGTCATCTCCATGAAGAGCTGATTGTGCCCTACGCGGGCAAAGCGTGGGGGCTTCTAAGGCTGGAACCTGCCTTCGGTCCACACCAGCATTATGTACAACGTTTAGTGCTGCCGCACTCGATGTCATGGGCCAGACTTTTTCTTCTCTTACCTTAGTGTCAGTCTTACTAAAAATTAACCACAGAGAACGCGCCGTTCCTAGACGGGCTGCTCTACCTTGGAGCAGCACCTCTGGCCTGACCCGCAGCACAGCAGAGGAAAGGGCTGAGGCGAGACGTGCTCCCTCTCTTGCTTGGCCCCTTTCGCCGAGCAGAGGCGGCCGGACTGGCTGGCTTCTCCCTGGGGAATCCCGTTGGACCGAACGCTGCGGGGCCGGGCAGGGCCGGGAGCAGCTACCTTGGCTGGCCGGGAAGGGTGAGGCTCCAGTTCGGGGAGCCACAGGTAGGCGGCGGCCTCCTACTTTCCCCAGGTTCGTGGAGGTTTTGTTTTTTTTTTTTCCCCTCCCTTCCCTCCTCCTCTTTTTCCAGCCCTCGCTTTCCGGGTTGGGAGTTTGGTGCGTTCAGAAAAGTGCCTGCAACGGCGCGGGGTTCCCCAGGTGGAGCTGGTCTGGGCTTTCTCTCCCCTCCTCCTCTGGCTGGCTTTCCTCCTTTGTGGCCGCATCCAGGGCGCTTCAGTCCCCCTCCCACGCTTCCTCTTTCCCTCCCTCCCCGCCTCATCCTCACTTCGGGGAGAGAAAGCCGGGCTCTTTCCTGTCTCCCGGCCGGCCCGGGCTCTCACCGCGCCCGCCGTGCGGCGGAGCTGCGCCCCGCTCCGCTCCCCCTCCTCTCCCCTCCCTCCTCCCGGGGCCGCTCCCGCCTCCGGGGGCCACTCCCGCACATGGGCGCCGCGCGGGGCTCCCCCTGCGCCCAGGCGGCGGCGGCTCTCCCCCTGCCCCGCAGCGCCTAGCCCGGCCGCCCTCCCTCCCGCCCCGATTCATTTGTTGTTGTGCTGTTCTCTCTCTCTCCCTCCCTCTCCTCGCTCTGAACTTTTGTCACCGCGGCCGCTGCGCGGATGAAGACTTTTCGCGCCGGGGACGCCTAGCTCTCCCCGCCACCCCTGCCGCTGCCGTGCCCCGCGCTGCCCCCCGTCCCCGGCCGCGATGCCGTTCCCCCTGCGGACCCTGGAGCCGCTGAAGCTGTGCAGGTTGGAAGAGGCCGGCGGGGATGGCGCGGAGCGGGGCGGCCCGGCGCCGGGGGACCACGCCGGGGCGGCGGAGGGGGGCGGCGGGCGCCGCCGCGGCGCGGTGCCGCTCTTCGGGACTCTGGAGCAGGTCAGCTCGTACGCGCTGGTGTCGCTGCTGATGCAGCTCTCCGACCTCTCCCGCTGCGCCGGCGACATCTTCGGCGGGATCCTCAGCGAGGCGGACTCCCTGTGCCACCGCAACGCCCGGCTCCAGCGGCGCCTCGGCGCCCTGGAGGAGCTCCTCGCCCGCCTGGACCACCGCAAAGTCAAGATCCGTGAGTACCGCCCTCCCCGGCGCTGCGAGCTCGTCCGGGACGCTGGCGGGGCGGCTCGGGGGGCGGCCGCCCGGTGGCGCGGGGCTGTTGGCGCGGCAGGCTGGGCTCTGGTTTGTGATTTATTTAAAAACAGAAAGGAAAGAAGGAAACTTAAGCATCCCCGTCTCTTTTCCCGTGCTCAGGGACGGCGGCCGCCCCCGGTCCCGCCGGTGCCCACGGGCTGTGGCGCGGCGCCGCTCAGCCCCCTCCGGGACGCTCCGGCCCTGGATGTCGCCGGCCCGTGCGGGAGGGGCGGTGTCAGCGTGCGGGACTGGCGGCTGCGGGTGTTTCCCCAGCGCTGCTGTGCGGCGGAACCCTCGCTCACGGGGGAGAACGTGTCCGCAGGGCGGGCAGCGGCCCGGCCGGGGGCGGGGGGCCGCCGGCACCGGCAGCTGAGAGCGCTGTTATCCCGGAGGAGTTTGTTTTTGTGTTTATGCCGGGTTTGCGCTAGACTTGAGATCAGCCGAGCTTCTGACAGTTCAGCCCCCATGCCTGATTAATTCTTTTGTATGTGCATGGGAAGACCCAGTGAATAGAAACCTGGATGTATTTTGCAGCTGGTTTTGTGTCTCTCGGTTCTCTCGAGCTTCTGTTCTTTGTGCAGAGCTGATCTCAAACTTGAAATTTCAACTTCATAGGGAGCCCAGGCAGCAAGATGCAGATTCGGCCTCAGATTCCTAAGTAGTGGCAGCATGGGGAGGCTGTTCTTAGGTTTCTTTCAGAGCCTGTAAAGTGGCCCTTAGAAGTGACTAATTGTACACTTACACAGAGCTATAGGAAAAGGTGGTGTTTTTTTCCCTGGGCTTGGTCCAACTTTGGAGAAAGGATCCAGGAAAAATTGCATCTGGTACATGAAGTTTTGTTTATGCGTGACCAAGGTCCCCACAGACAATGTGGGACATGGCTTGCAACATCAGCTTAGCTTTCTCAATGTGCTGGAAACATTCAGGAACCCAGAGAATAGTGTTGCAACTTCTGTGGCAGCTGTATAAGGTGTAAGCCCTGCCTAAACAGGGTTGTTGCTCAGAGACCACAGAGTTTTCTTTTGAATGGAAGTAGAAAGCTTACTTTCCATATGGCACACTTATGAGCAAAATTGATAAGGAAGGCCTTTCAGAAATCAGATTTAAAGGGTATGAACTCTGTATGTATAACTTACCTGTTTCATTGCAGAATTATTCCTTATGGTATACTTGAGTATGTGATTTCTCTGAAGGGGACACCTTCATCATCCATACCAAACCTTGTGGTTTTTAAGTGTGAGGCTGAAGTTTTGTGCCAGAAAGTTTTACTTTTTTAGGGGCTTTATAACTGATGATAAAGTGAAGGACCATTTCTTCCTCATCAAGACAAGTATAACCTTTTCTGCCAATATAGTTATGTTAATTTGGCGTGGTGTTGCGCTGTCACACTTGAAATGCGAGTGTGTTATTACTAAGGATACCTGCAGTATAGTGGCGTATTAAATTGATTGCCTGATAGGAAGCAGTATTTATTTATCTCAGTTTAACTAGGACACTAATGATTACCATACACTGATGCAATGTATATAGGCAAGGCTGAAATAAGGCTACTGCTGCACTGTGCAAACCCTGAAATTCTATGTGTCAGACTCTTAGTGATTGTATTCTTTCTTAGTCATCCTTTTGCACAAATTATATATTCATAAATTTTTGTTGTTGTTGGTAGAACTCAGTTCTTTGGGCTAAGCCTGTTATTGCTTTTAATTTGATGGTCTTTGCTGTTGTCATTGTGATGCCCAAAACTGGATGCAATTCTTATGTTTGGCTTTCTCTGTTCGATTTTAAATTCTTTGCTAAGTGGCATCTCTGCTGTTCATTCAGTTTTGCCACTTGAAATCTCATTGCTGCTGCAGCTATATTCACTTTTCAAAGATCTCATTCATTTAAGTCTAAGAGAATTAAGGATTATTTCATTCTAGTTTTTTTTTTTTTGTTGGTTGGTTGGTTGTTGGTTTGGGGGATTTTGTTTTTGTTTTGTTTGTAAAGGAAAGTTATTTTATTTACCTATTCGGTCCCTAGGAACTGATGTGTAGGCTGAGCATATTGACATGAAGTTGCACATAAAGCCGTGACAGTTCTTATAGGCTTTCTAGATACTGCAGTCTGGTCAGAGAGATCAGGTAGGATGCTCAGTTGCAGTTAGAGTCATGAACATCTCTGCAATACAAGCCATCCAGGCTTGCCCACAAATTTAACCCTGTTCCTGACATTAAAGGGAAGTACGTGGAGAACAGAGAGAATGGTTTAATAATGATGTCTTTATTTGGGAAAAACGGCAAGGGGGATTTTTCCTTCCAATTTTTGAAGCCTTATGGAGAAAGCTGTTTGCTGGTGCAGGACTGTAAGGACAACAAGGACTGTATAATTGCATTCCCATTTACTAGATTTTTTACTAATCATAAACCTTTTCTTGTGAGGCAGATATTGTAAACTATTGCACCTTTTGTGGAGCACAAGTACACACACAGGTGCAGCGTGCCATTGTGTCAGATGACTTAAGTAATTTGCTCTTGCATTCAGGATGAGGGGATAGGACATTGTACACCTGCTTTTAAAATCATGGGTAGTTTCTACTTGAATAAATGGCTTTTGTGGGGCCCAGACAACAATTTCCTCTGGCAACTGAAGGTCCCAGCAAAACTTTTGAGATCCCAGCATGATGTTGTATGGGAAGGACCAGAAGAGGACTAGAAAACTTCAAATCTGGGTTACAACCACTTTTTGGGAAGCAGCTGCAGACTGGCAGCTGGCAGAAGATCTGCTATGTGTGTCTGTGGTGCTTGTGAAATTACATACTTTGAAATTTTGGTGTGTTTTTTTTTTTTTTAATTTATTTTTGCACTATCATACTTTTATTTCAAAGTAAAGTTTGCATGCAGTACCCTTCAGATAACGGGTCCATCAGTGTTTGCTCCTTACTGAGCATGGGCAGGGGTGTGAGGGAGGGAAGGCAGGCAGAACAAAGCTCTTCATCTTCAGTTAGTCACTCTGCAGTCATTGACTGTGCTTGCTGGTCTGGCTGTACAGTGTCTCCTTGAGTATATGTAGGATCCATATGCTCCTAGATCTGGGTATTAGAGTATGAATAGGTAAATACGTCTCAGGTGATCTCTGATGTTTCTCTTCTGTTACATACTCCCCAGTATTCTGTAGTGAATCCATTAATTCAAGGACATCCATTCTCTGCTCCACATAGAACTTTCTGATGTGGCAAACTGGTTAAGGATGTGCTGTGGTGCAGTAGGCGCTATGTCTCTGCAACCCTTAATAGGGGTAAACTTCCCCATCTTGGAATTCTGCCATGCCCTTCAGCTGGGAGGCCTCCTTTCCGAGGGCTTTGTACTGGTGTGCCACACATACTTGGAGAGTTTGATAGAATGACTGTGCTTTGTCTGGTTTGGTTTAGCTGTCTTTAACTTTTTGTTTAGAGTGGTAGAGAAGTTTCTCGTTATATCCCCCCCAGCTGAGAAACTTGTGCTTGACTCAATTTCAATACAAGGCTATTTTTAAGACCAACTATTAAAATGCTTTCCTGACATGTATTTGAGCTTTGCATAATGAGCAGGATGTTGTGCCACAGGAAGGGACATCAAAATATGATGAGACATGGCCTTATGGGCTGATGACTGGTTTATAACTCATGGTGATGGGAGGCACTAATGGCTCAAGGTGGTTTATAAAATTCAAGTGTAATATGCAGTACTTGTGACCTTAGTTCAGCTGCACTAGCCACGTCTAGAGAATTAATTAAATTCAGTACTTTTCTTAACAGTCTTTCATCAGGTTTTCATTAAGCTTATGTGTGTTGCTGTTTTGCATGATGTTTTGTCGTATGTTTCCAGCATCCAGCTGCCATAATGTGTTTTACACCACCGGACTTGCCTAACAGCTTTTTGTTTTTTAGCAGTGTGCCTCTGTAGCTGTGACCTGCCATCAGGTGATGTAGTTTTTCATCACTTTTGGTTCTTAGACATCAGGGTGGGTGAGGACAAGTGACTCTTTGAATTGATCAGCGCTCATCAAAAGGCGTGTGATGGCTGTGGAGAAATCTTGCATGAATTACAAGGCCAGCACTTGGGAAATGCTGTGGGACCTTAAACAGTCATTGTTTTTGTAGGGCATGAAGAAGGACATTTTTTCCATTAATCTTTGTCCTCTGCCATCTGCTGTTATTTATGCAAAAAATGTTATTGCTGTTCTTTTCTGTAAATCCCAGTGATTTGACAGACTGGAAGGCTGTCCCTTCCCTCTTCTCTGCTATTTATTTTAAAGTCTTTCTGAAGAGATGATTTGTGAGCAATGCTGGAAGGCTAACCTAATGACAACTTCTGGTTCAGTGTCTGCACTAGCAGGATGGGGTTTGGCCAGTTGCACCTCCTGTTTTAACAAGAAGAAACTGATTCTGTGGGAGGGAGGAAATGCTGCCTCCTAATTAGCATTGCTTAAAATCCTTTAAGTGTTTGGATTTAAAGGCATAACATAATAATTTGATTTTGATGCAGTGTCTATACATATGTATTTTTTTTCCCCCTCCAAGTTTAAGCATATTAATGCAAGAGAGCTGGGGGTGTGGGGAGTGTGGCTTTCCATTTGTCTGCATGATGGAAGGACAATCCAGTTTACACTTCATCTCCTGCTATTTTGTTTAGTAAGTATTTTCCACTCTTTGTGTGTAAGGCAGTACTGGAGCACATTTCCTGCTTTAGCTGAACAGGAAGCTTTATTCAGCTTATTCCTAGGGAAACCCCTCCTCCATCCCAAGCCACCAAAAGTGAGCATTATTTGAGACAGTATCAGCAGTAGGAAGGAGATGAAGGGGCTGGCTGACTTTCTATAGTTTCTGGTGTAAGGACAGAGAATACAAGATATTCATCGTCTTGCAGCAACAAGAAGAAACCTTTAGCAAAAGGTTTAGGGATAAAAAAAGTCAAACAACACACACCCCCACAAAAGAAAACGAAACACACCACAACCAAAATCCCCAAACTAACCACCAAAACCACAGTGTGCTCACGAGAAAGCTTTGGTGAGAAAAGACAGGCTTTTAGGTGAAGAACTGTGTTCTAGCACTCTTTGGGAGCTACAGTTCATCCATGATTACAGATGCTTGAGGTGACCGCACTCTGGTACTTCTCTCTGTTGCTGTGCAATATGAAGATTCAACAGCGAAGTTCAACCATGTTAAACAATTAATTCCTAAGTTCCCCCGGGAAAGAAAATAAGAAATTTTCTCTTTAACCCTGTTGTAATTATTCAGTTTGTTTCTCAGAAGCAATATAACTCTTGTTTTATTTAGCTAGTGCAAGACTAATTATCTGTGGAAATTCAACCTGATCCAAAGGAGATTTCGTTTGAAATAAGCAGGAAGAAAGTCTGAGTTAGAAAAAGATTTCCCATGGGGATGGTGGGCCAAGTCGTTGTCCTGCTGAGTGGCAAAGCTCCAGCTGAATTCAGTTTGATGAGGGTTTGGCTTGCTGTTCTGAAAACGGTTGACACTCTTTGGCTGAAATGTAGAGCTCCTTTGTACAGTGCTCGGAACCTATTATACACCACCTACGAACATTTATTTCCGTAGAACTTATGATTGGCTTGATCATTCAGGAAAACAGTGTCTAGGAGAGGTAGTTAATGAATTAAACATACTTGTATTTAGTTGTTTTCAATTAGGATCTATTTTGAAGGTTCCTAGATATTTTAGGATGCACTAAAATGCCCTTAGAAGTTTCTCTTCCTGTTAGTATTGGCACAGTCTCATATTGGTTGAGTGCAAGCTAGTAATCTTGGTCTTGTGGGCTTCTCTCTAAGCTAATATGGATCTCCTGCAGAAGAATAATTTTTTGGATCAGCCTATTAACAAACATAGAACATCACAGTGGAAAGCCACTGAAATTCCTTAAACCCTCTGTCCTGGAATTTAAACCAGCCTCTAATCAACAGAAAGTGGGATCAGGCTTTCAAGGGGGCTTGGGAGCAGCTTATCCCACGCATGCTTAGTGTTTCCTGCATCTTCCACTGAAGTATTTGGTGCTAGCTGCCCTCAGCCATGCAGTAGTTCATTTAATAGTGCCCAGGCCAGATTCACTGTGGTAATTCCTGGCCTCTTCCTGTGTTTCTGGGTGAAGGAGCAGCAATTTCCCTTTCCTCATCTTCCTTTTTTTTCACCTGCATGCTCAAATAAATGATAAAATAAATGATGGCATATTCTTTGCTTCCTGTGATAACAGGATATCCAGAGCACTAGTGCAGCAGAAACAGAAAGGGGGATTGGGAAATAGAAGGAATTAAAAGACACACATTGAAAGCTTGGCAATTATGCAAAGCCCCAGTTTCTTTTGTAGTCCTAAACTAGCTATCAGCAGGCAAGATCAAAGCTGTCCACCCTAACAGTTAACAAGATCAATTAAACATGCTAATTAAATGTTGTTCTTGGCTGTAGGTTGGATAGGAAACCTGCTGCTTAGATGGCAGTCTCCAGAAAGCCTGGATGTCATGCCACTTAAGAGACTAGAAGAAAATATTTTGCTACCTGTGGGTTTAGCACAGATTAATGTGGGTGGACTTTGCAAGTTGTTTGTACTTATATCCTACCATAATTTAGTTGGGCAGGGCTGCTTCTGGCTTCAGGCTGTCATGGGTTTTTTCTCTTTGTCATTTGTATATTACGGTGGTTTAAGTTAGGTTGTTTTTATTTATTTATTTATTGGCCTCTTGTCCTTTAATCAGCTTTGTGCATACAAGATTTCATTGCCCTTTAAGAATTAGGAGTAGTTAGAATATAAATGTTTAAGATCCAATGAATGTGATTGAGCTTAGGGCACTATGCAATCTGGAGGCAGGGTAGTTAGCTCCTGCAGAGAGTGGCAGAACCAATTGCTTTGCTATCGCTCTTCTGGGTAGTTGCCTGTTGAAGCCCCTGTACTACACAGTTTTTAGGTTAAGACCTGATAAATTTTTTTTATTTCCTTGCTCTTATTTTCTCCTCCTCATTTTCTTTAGTAGTTTAGACTCCTCACTCACCTCAGGCGTGCTCTGAGCTGCCTCTCCCTGTTCTGAGGTGTGACAGTTTCAGTGTGTGCTCTGCACCTCACCACCCATTTCACTTGTTAAAACTCAGCATTTTGCCTTCCTCAAATTCAGCACCCTCTGCAGGCCTGATAGGCGGTCGGATTAGTGAGGAAGGAGGTGAGGAGATGGGAGGCAGAGACAGGAAAGGGTGGAATTTGATGGAGCTTCTGGCTTTCTCCTGATGGCCCCTCTCACCCCTCTATTTCATAACCCCTTGGTGTTAGTCCCAGTATAAGGCCTTCCTGCCTGGGGTTGTGGCACAGTGGACAGCACCATAATAACTGAGTATGCCCCTTTCTTCATTTTTACTGCTTCACTTCCGAATGTGACCGTTGCTCTGCCATAGGAGCATAAACCAAATGCAAAACCATTTACACCATTACAGTGATGGAAGTGAGAATATCAAGGGATTACTTGACATTAAAAAAAACCCTCAAAGGAACTGACTTTAATGTGTCTGTGGCTGAGTTCTTGTAACTTTCAAACTCAGAGGACATTTTAATGTTTCAGTAAGTTTAAATTCCCTAATGTGAGTAGCAGTTCTTAATTTGAAGTTCTTAATTTGACATCCTGATAACAAGTAGATCTGTTGAGTTAGTTGATTGGAAATTCCTGTTACTGTAATCAGGCTGTAGCCTAGCTAACCAAATTTTGAATAATCTAAGATTGTGATTTTTTAATTAATTTAGCTCCTACTTTACAGAGATTAGGACTAGAACAGCTGCCTCCTGAAGTGTATTGGAACTATGGATGCTATCTGAAGAACTTAGCCACTGAGTTTTCTTTCTACTAGCACTAAATGCAAATGTTAATCATAATGGAAAAATGTTAGTGATTTCAAGCATATTAATAGTGACAATGGTGGGATTTAAATTTTTTTTTCTTGTTGAGCAACCAATTGGAAAATGTAAACAAGACACTTCTACGGTATGTTTTAAATGGTGATGTGTTGTATTTGAATGCTCTTCTTTTGTCTTTGTCCTCCTTTTTTTTTTTTTTTTTTTTTTTTTTTTTTTTTTTTTTTGTGTGTGTGTGTGTGTGTGTGTGTGTGTGTGTGTGTCAGAATGCTGGTTACAGAAGAGCTCTCATCAGTTTTAAGTGGTGGAATAAATATTGCCAGTGAGTGGCTTATATACATTCCTTGTGTCTGGGTGTTACATTCGTAGTTTCTCAAAATCTTGGGTTTGAGTAAGACAGCAAGCCCAGTCTCTCCTTGCAAATGGGTGTCTGTCTTTTGTTTTCTACTTTAGCAAGTTTTAGCTTTTGGCAGCACATGGAGTTTGCTTACAGGAAGCACAGCAGGACCCAAGATGAGTGATTTGTGGGTTATCTCTAGTGGCACCTTTTGTTCCTGCTGTATGGAAGGGAAGAGCTCCCAAGCAAGTGGTGGTGGCTTTCCCTTCCTGTTCAGTATCTACTTCATGGTGAGTAACTGAATCTGCTTGGAATGACTGAGAAACCAAGTGATGCTTGGCTAATGCAGTATCATTAGAAGTTAAAAAGAAATTATCAAAATGTTGTTAGCCACATTGTCCTTAAGATGCTTAAAGCTTTGTGAAGTAGAAAAAAAGAAGCTAACTACCAGGAAATGGGAACAAAACTTTTCATTAACTGTGATGTTTGATCTTCAGTTTAGAAGAAATATAGCACAAGCAAAGCACAAAATCCATCACCCATTATTCTGGACATGATGCAAATAAAATCCTTTCTACTCAAATTCTGAATTATTTTTCCTCCCTCCAAGATATGTTCTAGACATTGAAAAATATTTCTTTGCAGGAGTCTAAGAACCCAAGCATGTCTGAAAATGACCGCCCTGTAAGACTGAAGTTACATGTTCATGTGTATATGAACAATAATGCAATTGAGTACATGGTTATAGCCTCCTTTATACTATTTTGATTTGTAGTGTTGAAAAAATGGAAGCCTTCTTATGTGAACTTTAAGATCTTTAAATATGAAAAAGAAATAAGTTTGTTCTAGATTTGTTATGAGGAAGAAAGAATGAAAATACAGTAATGGTCATAAATATGCTTTGGTATGTTAGTTTAGATGCAATTTTCTGAAAGTTGTTCATTGAACTATTTCCTTGTTCTATTAAAATAAAGGTAGGTAGTCACTGTGTGGTTCCTCCTGCTAACTTTATTTTAATAATGTGTATGTGATGGAAGATCAAGTATTTTGAGGTATAAATATACTTACCATAAACTCCTTCTGCATGGCTGAATGCATGCCACAGGGAATGGCTATGGTAGGAAACAGAAGGATGATAACGGGGTTAGAACTGAAAGGTTTTGTACCAGTTGCATTTGCGACCTTGTTGGAAACCCAGATATGGGAAACTGGTATGGCAACTGATCTCCATGGGGCCAACACCCTTCCTGGTATCTCTGGCTGCTGCCCTGGCAGTGGGGAGCGTGTGCAGTCCTGTTGGGCAGGCTGGGGCAGCCGGAGCCCTGCAGGGAGCAGTCCTGTGGAGGGGGGGCCCTGACCCCGCTGGGCTGCAGCTGGGCTCAGCCCGGTTGTGCAACATGAGCCCAAGTGTCTCTGCCTCTGCGCCTCTGGAATCCCGGGTGGCATCACACGGGATTTGCCTCCTCCTGGGGAGGCAAGCATGATCATAACAAGGGTGGTTTCAGTGTAAATACAGTATTGCAGTTGATTTTGAAATTACCGTTGCAGTTATAATTATATAATAATTACTATATACGTAGAATTGTAATCTATAATCGTGATCTTTACCTTCAGGAAAGAGAGGAAAGCTGGAGAAAACGAGGCAAGTGTGAGTCAGTTCTCTTACCCTGCCTTGTCTTGATGGTCAGTGGTAGAACAAGGCTGCCCTTCTCCAAATCTGGGTGGAGAGGAGGGAGGCTGTGCCTGCTTATCCTGAAGGAAGGTTAAACTGCGGTGTGGGTCTGTTTGTGATAACAGATTTCCTTAAAACATTAGGAAGCACTTACACAGCACAGCCACAATGCAGATTTAACTTCGAGTTAGAAGGCTCTTCGCCCTGAGAGAGTCTAGTCATAACACATACGAGTGAATCCAGAAGATGGTAATTTAGTTAAGTGTGGCTTAAAAAGGGCTGTTTTGAAGAACCCAAAGTTTCACAACAGTTATGGGCTTTTTTGAGGTCTAAAGGAAGAGCAGGTAATTAGAAATCCACAGAGTATTTGCCTGAGGTGAAGAATGCCACAAAAACATAGAGCTTTTGGTGCTTTTTAGTTTGTCATGTTACAAAAGCCTCTGTTTGTCCATATCTGTTTCAGAGACATTGTGTCTACTGAATGGTAATGAAGACTAAAACCATCTGCAATGCTTATTATCTTGCCTGCTCCCACTCATTGCTGAGTTTGGCTTGGATTCTGTAATTTGTGATGTCCCCTCTGAAGAGTGTGGTATGTAACATGGGAGGGGAGTGCTCTTCAAGGCGTGTTGTTTTGACCGTGTTGCTCTAACTGAGCATGCTTTTCTCTCCCACCCCTTTTCCCAACACATAAAATACAGTAGCTTTTTCTTTACAAAACATTTTTTTACTGTTAATAACCTTGCTGACAAATTGTGAAACTTGCTGCAGTCTGGGAATAGCTGCAGCTTGTAAGAGGTAGGATGAAGAGCGGGTAATTTAGCATTGTGCATAGAGATAATGTGCTGCAGGTTAACGCATCAAATATTTAAATGATTTAAATGCATTGTGTAGTGCAACTGGTAGAAAAATGAATTAGGTCATGATAGACAAAAGCTTGTCTTCATCTGAGCTCCTGTCAGCTTGGCATGTTTGTGCTCCACTGGTTTTACCCCTAGTTATGTCTATGCACATATGGTATTTCTAATCTAGATTATTATTAGTGTCTTATAAAAATATGAATAAATTAATCCCAAAGACAAATGAAAGCATAGGTATATCTCTAGTGGAACTTTGAATTTATTAGGGCAAACCCCAGAATATCTCAACTTTTAACAGAAACAGCCAGTTGGGAAAATGACTGGCTGACAAAAGGCAGATAGCACCAAAATAGCAAGTGGGTGTGAACTCTGTATGTGAACACTGAAGTGAGCAGAGTCTTTCTCACTGTCAGCCTGGAAGTTCTGCATGGTCATGGTTAGCACAAGAGCACAGCCTCCACTTACAGGGTGTTACAAAAGATACTTTAACTGTGTGCCATGTGCTGCTTTACCTTTCTCCCCGTGCCTCGGTGGCTGTTGTTGAAGCTGAGACAGTGAGTTTGAATGGAATGAAACTTTTCAAGGAAAAGTTCTTGAGGCTGCTTGAGTAATCACCTAAGTTCCTGTCTTGAAAGTGTTGCAACAAATGGGTAAACCTACAGTGTTCCCGTGGGCCCACGTGTTGAGCTTATCCAGATCCCTCTGGATGGCATCCTGCCCCTGAGGCATGTCAACCACACCACTCAGCTTGGTGTCATCTGCAAAGCTGCTGAGGGTGCCCTTGATCCCTTCATCTATGTCACTGATGGCATTAAACAGAACTGGTCCCAGTATGGACCCCTGAGGGGCCCTGCTTGTCACTGATCTCCATCTGGACACTGAGTTATTGGTCACTTCTGGCTGTGGCCACCTATTCCAACCCCCTACTCAGGACAGGCTGAGTGGGAGCCAGGTGCTGAGGGCTGTTCGCATTTGGGTTTTGAGTGTCTCCAAGGATGGAGCAATCACAGCCCTCATGGTGAAACTTTTTCCATATGCTTAAATGGAGTTTCATGCATTACAGTTTGTTCTCATTGCCTCTTGTCAAAGCATTATAACCGTGAACACAAATATACTCTCCCTACTGGAAGGCTGTCCAGGGACCCTACTGGAAGGCTGTACTAGTGGGACCCAAGATGAACAACTTGATCAAGAGAGCTGGGGTACTCTGTGGCCCTTGGTAAATGTCTGTCCTGGTTTTGGCCGAGACAGGGTAATTTTTAGATGGGAGGGCGTGTGGCCAGGACCCAGATGTTATTCTGTACCACCTCAGGCCATTGCTGCAGGCAGGGGGGAAAGAAACTCACTCTTTCTCTCTTTCTCTCTCTCCTGGGGGGAAGGGGCTCCCCCAGTTAGGAAAAGGTGGCAAGGGAAGCTGTCTGGTATTTGCTTATTGTCATGGGCTCTCCGTGTAAATTGTTTTTGTTTTATACCTTTTGCTATTAGTATTGCTGGTGTTCATTTTCTTATCTCATTGTTTTTTCCAGTAAATTGTTCTCATCTCCATCTGTGCCTCCAGTTGGAGTGAGCAGGGAGCAAGCAGTGGTGTGGTTTTAGTAGGAGTACTAAATTGAAAAATACCATTCCTAAACTGTGACTTTGTCTTAGCACGTTTATTTGAAAAAGGATGGGCAAGGGAAGGGGTTAGTTAATCAAATTATAGAGGTGGGAGCCAAAAATCCCATTCTAAAAATTAAAGATAAAATTTTTTTATTTTTACTTATAATTATTTACTTGAGGACTTCCAACCTTGCAGTGCTTCTTGGGAAGAGCTTTAATACTCTCCATAAAAATACCTGTTATTTCTGTTGAAAGGTGAGGTAATACACTTGATCTCAGAAAGATGGAAACTGTCTCCAGTGGAGAAAGTGGAAACTGTTTTCAGTGTCCCACCTCACAGATCCTGTTGGCAATAATTTCTTAGGGAGTGAAAAGCATTCACTGTTTGCAGGAGCAGTCCTGAACAACCCTTCCGCATGCTTAAGAATTTCAGCAGCGGCTTCTCTTTGAAATTCTGACAAAGATCCTTGGCTGGGCTTTTGGAAACTGTCTAGGATCTAGGTTACATTACTACAGTACCCTATTTTTTGCTTGTTGATGGGAGCTTTATTAAGGAGGATGGAAAACGTACCATATAGTTCTGTTCTTCATCTTGCTTGGGGCAAGCAAGCAAACCAATGAGAATCACAGGAAACACCTTTTTGATCATCCACAGCAGCAGTTCATCAAATAAAGCAGTTCCTCAGTAGCCTGAGTTGCTGCTAATTAAAGAGATTTTCCTATCCTTCCCCTAAGTAAGCAACCCTCTAGGCTGACTTAATTGCCAGGACTATATAAGTGTGATGGTGCTTTAGAAGAAAGCTGTGATTTAAGGGCCAAATCAAAGCTATTGGAGAGAAATAGTTTTGTTTGAAAATGTTTTTGCTAGACTGCAGAATTATCTAGTATTTTACATAAGTTATAACTTATGTGCATGGATGGCAAACTATCGTTATACATTTTTTTTTTCCCAATGCAAGTTCATAAACTCTTGTTAAAATTGTCCAAATTCACATGGAGGAAGCCAAACTGGCATTCAATACAGCAATATTTAAAGCTCTTGGCAGGACATTTCCCATATGAAAGATGTTATATGTAAGCTCTTAAAATAAAACTCCAAAAAGTTTTGTGATGACAATTCTAAAGACTGCCAGATCGTCTAAAATTAAGAGATTTTAAATGCTAGATCAGAGTTCTGTGTCAGAGTTCTCTTGTCTTACACTGTCTTTCTGTTGCCCGTGTAAATTGGTTTTTGTTACAGCACCTCTGGGAAATATCCACTAGATAAGCTTGTAATCTCAGGTATTTGGCACCTCCATTGCTTTCTGCTGTGGAATCCTGCAAAAATGGGGTTCACTGAAAAGTTTGCTCTTCAGTATTTGAGTGTAATGAATGATTTATTTTTTTTTCTCCCTGTATTGTGTTTCTAAGGAGAATAGTTATAGCCTGTGGAATACATCCTGTTTTCTTGGCTGCAATGAAATCCTTGCTTTTTATTGGTAATACCTACTATTTTTCTTCTTTGCGAAAGCTGCCAACATCTGACCCAGGACTTCTTAAAGACAAAGGCTAATAGAGATGTGTTCCTTTGTTTTGTACCAGAGAGGAAAAGGTTGGAGTTTTTTCAACCAGTTAGTTTTCCCTGTGGTGCTTTCAATCAAACCTTGTGTGTGTCTCTCTCAAAGAAAAAAAAGGCAACTCCAAACTAAAAAATCAAATCCTAACAAACAATAAAGAAAAATAAAACAAATTGAAAAGCCCCTACCAGGTGAAATTGACTTTGCCCAAAGTGTAAGAAAGCCAAAAAAGTAAGGGCCTTTTATCCTAAATGCACATATTCTGATTTTGTTTTTCTAATCTGTATCAGTAGTAGTGTAGATTAACCCCCAATAATTTTTAATTTGTTAATATTCCTCAATACACATTTTTATATAAATAGATCATGTAGCTGAATCTTCTTTTTGCCTGTTTCTTGTTTGCATTTAAGGTCAAGAAGACACATGGGGGTGAAAGTCTGGGTTGACTTACAATTTGCATTTTCCAACATCAGTTTTGACCTTGAGTTGCTAAGTATGATCTTGGAACAAAAGAGCTTTATAGAAGTGGTTGATGGATGGGTTGTAATATTGAAGCTTCCCTCCCCCATGCTCACATCCTCAGAGCTCAGTCCATCCTTACACTGAAGCTCTGCCTTCATAGGCAAGAGTCTGCTGCTTCAGGAGATAAAAATGCTGAGGCTGGCACTTTGGGAGTCTGTTTATAATAGTGAAGATGTAGGAGAGAGAGAGAGAAGTCAAAAGTGTATAGGTAAGTTTTGGGGGGTTTTCCATTTTTTTTTCTTTCAGTGGGAGGATGTCCCCCAGTGTTTCCTAATAAAGTAATGTTTTAGATAAACATCTTGCCTATCTAGGAAATGCTCTTGTATTCCTTTTGTCTTCTCTCTGCAAACAGCTTGCTTTGTGTGGATTGTGGTACATTTAAAAAAAAATACTTTTTTATTAAAAAAAACCCACAACCCTTTTTGGGCCTTATCCCCTCCAGCTTTCCATTTATGTCAGTACCTCTAGGTATCACAGGTTTGTTTTTGTCAAATTTGCAGAGCTTCTTCACTGAAATGCTGTAAAAACAGGGAAAGGTTGTTTTGGGAGGAGAGGGAATTAGCAGCAGTGGAAGTAGCAACCACACTCTGGAGACCATATTTTGCAATACTGAAATGTGAAAACAGTATTTCCCCTAACTAGGGATTGCCCTTGTGTTTTTAATCAAGCTCTATTAATATTCAGCCCTGAGTGTGGTGTAAGAGCAGGACTCCTGTGGAGCTGTAGCTGTGCCCTGTTGGGCTGGCACTGTGGCTTCCAGCCAGCGCCCTGGGGGGTCCCGAGATCAGAATATGGGGGAACGTGGCTACCTGTGCTGTCATATCACAAACTTGTCTATGTTGGAATGAGCCTTTAAAGCTCATCTAGCTGCCTTTTTTTTTTTTTTCATAATTAATCTGTTTTGCTGTGGAAGGAAAAGGTAAATTGGTTACAAGAACAGATGGCACAAATGGAAAGGGGCGGACTGACATGAAACAAAATTAGCATGAGGCAGGCATCAGTCCCCTTGAACTAATGAAGTTCTGTTTTCTGCAGTCATCTTGAAGTCAAGTTCGACTCTCATATGTGTTTGTCTTAGTGTTGCCAGTGGGGGGGGTTGGTTTGTTTCTGAAAGAAAAATAAACATAGAAAGGGAGGGGTATGTCACTTATTTTGCTAGAGGGGATTTTAGGGAAAAAACAGAATGAATGTGAAAAATCAACAGATGTTAAAATGCTGTGGATTAAATCCTATGGGTACTACAGATGCTGAGAGTGCTCATGGTTGTCAGCATCTCTATGAGACCTCTAATAATTACAGCAGTCTTTTACTATAACCTTGCAAGATCTCCTTTAGGATGATTGAGGCTTGCTTGAAGATAAGAGACCTTCCAATCTGTCTGTAGGGACAGATCTTGATTTTGGAAACTGGAAGTACTGAATTTGTGGGTGCAGAATAATGAGCTGATGCACAAGGGAATGAGAAACCTCTGTATGAAGATACCACCTCCATCCTTAAATGGAAGAACAACATCCCTTCCTTGAAGGCTGATGCTTCAAAATGAGCCACAGTGTAGATGGGGCTGTTGTGATGTGGCCATAGCTATAGCTGAAGATGTTCTTACTCACGATTTTCAAAAGGGCTTTGAGGATGGCAGAATTCCCATTTTACAGTTTAACAAAGAAAACTCAAAGGTCAACTGCCATGTCCATACAAACTAATATCAGAGCCTGCATCTCAACGCTGGTGAAATAGGAGATCCCAAGGGATTAAGCTGCCTTCCAGTTCATAGGTTGCATAAGATCTGGCTGGAATTGGCTTGCCTTCTGTTGAACTGTACTTTGATCTGTTTGGCTTTGATGCATAGGGCACCCATGGCCAAATCTATCCACCAGATCTGAGGAGGAAGGGAGTAGGAGTGCCTGGTATTTTGCAGACTTGGGACGATTGTGATGATTAAGATGACTTTAGTGGATAAAGGAAAATAATTACATTATTTCCTGTAACATTCCATAGACCTTTAAATACAAGGCATTGATTTTTACTCCAGCATTGTATGAAATTAGTGTTTCTATTATTTTGGTGCTGTAGGAAATCACCATAAAAGTACCTTCTCTAAGAATCAATATTGCAGTGGCCCGAAGATGTGTTGGATTTCCTGTTCATCTGCATGGCTGTGTGCGTGCCCAGTGACATGCTTGCTCCCTCATATCCAGCTTGCCTTCTTGTTACTCTGCTGGTTAATGCCTGTGCTGGAATTTTTGCTTCTGCTTTAACAGTCCTGAAAACCTTCCTCAAAAATTCCTACTTTGATTAATTATAGCAACCCCTTGGAAACAAGTCAAAGAATGGCTTTACCACATAAATTGGTAAAGGATGGTGATATACATACAAAAATTACTTTATGAAGTACGTCTGAGGAGCTCTATGGAAAGGCTCAAATGTTTGTGGTTTTTTTTTTTTTTTTTTTTTACTTCGGTTAAGTAAATGTCACTGAAGATGTGTATGTGATATTCCCAGTGATTAATTGCTCTCAAATACTTATCCCAGCTGGGTTATATAATATGAATCTCAGAAGGATTCCCAATAAAAAGTCTGTGAATGGTAGATGTAAATGTCTGCAGTGGCTTTTGAAATCTTAGATGTGAAAAGTGCTAATGGGAAAATATTTTACATAGTTTCTGAGATAGGTTCTAGAATTTTTTAAGGCCTTGTGTTTAACTCCCACTGACTTAAAATTCTGAGGCTTTGCTATAAATTATTCCTTATGCTTCTGCCAGAACAATAGTTGAGTGTCTTCAAAGATATTAGATTAAGGCAGCAAAGTGAAAAATACCAAATGGAAAGGTATGTACTTAATTCCAACTGCTGCCTGTGAAAATCTGCTATAATACACTTCAGATGGTATGATAGGGTTCCATTTCTGAGTACCTCAATAAAGGTGTTTTTTTTGGCAGCAGAGTGATTTAACAATTTTTCTTTTTTTTTTTTTTTTCTACATGCAGTCCTAAATTTCTCAGAGTGGTTTTTGCTGGCAACTCAAAAATGGCAAATGGACGAACACTGAACTGAACATGTAGAAGTTTTCTGTATATATATAAAATTGAATTTCAGGGTTCACAATACCTGTAGTAATACTTGAAGAAGTTTTCTTTGCCAGGGCATAGCCTTTCTGAGGAGGTTGGAGGCAGGATGGGTACACCTCTTGTGCTGGAGTGCTGAGATCAGCATTGTTGTAGGAGTCTCGTGCCTGCTGCATGCAGGGGATGGGGAAAACAGTTTCTCTACTTAGGTGTAAAGGAAATATCATTAAATATCTGTTGTGGTAAAGGAAAGCATACTTGAACACATGAAAGTGTGAGATCTCTAATCCAGATATGCAGACAGCCTGTGCTTATCTTGCATGTGTTGTTCGAACTCACTGCTGCCTCAAAACCAGGCTTCAGCGATGAGGCTGCTGACATGCTCGCCTTTTCACCTATGATATGTGCCACGGTTGTGTTTCCTGATACTGGGCTTTGTCTAGCACTCCTCAGTCAACTTTTTGAGTGGTATCATGCCAGCTGTGTTTTTGGACCTGTGCACATGGCAGCAGTGGCTTTCAGGTCTGAATTTCCTGTGCCCATCTGTGGCAGAAGATATTTGAACCCATCCGTGCTGTGTCAGTGGCAGCTCTGTGACGACAGCTTACAGCAAGTCCCCTCAAGATGTGGCAGTCCAGGCTTATCCAGCAGGCTACTGGTGTGTCCAGTCTCACTTTGGTTACAGTCTGGTTTCTTCTTGGCTGCTGGGAAGATTTTGGTGTTGGAGCAAACATAAATAAAATCAGCCCTAATCTGTTTGTGTTGAGCTGACTAACTTGAGCAGTGTTAAGCACAGCTGATTGATTTCCTGGTGTTTGGTTTTCCTTTAGAGGGCCATAGCACAGACCTTGAGATACTAGGGTGATGTAGCAATGGGACTTGAATAGTTATTAAAAATGAAGAGAATTTTTGCTAATGTAAGAACATAATGCAGCATTTCCGTGTGTTTGGTGCGGTTTCTGTAGGGATGCCCACATCTGCGGTCTGCCATGCAGGGGAGTGCTGCCTTTCTGTTGTAGGAGAAAGTTCTGTTCTGATCTTTTCAAATGGTTCAGCTGGTGATCAGTAGCTTCCTGCTGTAGTATTTTGCTTGGTCCATAGCTGGTTCATATCCAAACCTGATGATCAGATGTACACAGGAGTACTGAGAAGCAAGGGGAAAAAGCACCATCACTGAAGAGATGAAGCAGCAGTAGTAGTTCCACCAGCCTCCAGCTTTAAATCATGGCATTAAAACAGGCTTGGATTTCAAGAAAGCAAATGCTATTCAGAACCAGAATTTATGAAACTCTGAAAATCACTTTTTTTTTTTTTTTTTTAATGTTGAGGAAAGAGACATTAGCCCACATGTGCATTCATTTAAAAAGTCATCGGCTTTGCATTCTTTTGTATTGGTATGCGTATAACAACAACGAGAGATAAAAAAGCAGCAATGATCCCAAGTAGGTGCTCCCATAACTCCACAGGATAGACAAAATCACTGGCTGGCACAGAGGCAGCATGGTGCATTTTGCATGGGAGACATGCATGGGGCATCTTGCAGCTTGTGATGAGCAAATGGGGGGAATGATTTGACCAAGCATGGCGAAATACTGCCCATAATTAGGAGCTGGAGCAGCCCTTGGTTTTGGTGGTACTCAAGACAGTAACATCAAACAGGAGTCAGCTGTGGTACTTTGCTGGCTAGCCATCCATCACTTTGTAACCACTTGGTGTTGGCAGTGCCTCTTTCCACCTCTTCAACACCAGTGGCAACATTTTGAAAAAGTATCTGGCTTCAAAATAAATGTGCACATGCAGATTTCCTGAAAATTAACACAAAGTGTCAAATGAAAACAGATTTAGTTATTTTGCTGTAAGCTGGTATGTAGTTCAGCTCTCTATAACCACTCCCAGAGGATATAATAAATGCTGAAGTGTTTAAATATAAGGCTTCATATTTTCTTTAGTAAATGGTTGTGAGTAAATTGTCCTGAACTATTTTTAACTCTGTAGAGCAGTTAATGGTATGTTTTTTCAGGATTTTTGCTCAGCTGGTGGGTTGGTATTTTGTTGTTTAGAGGAAAAAAAACCCGCTATCTGTTTCTATTTATTTATTTATTTATTTATTTATTTATTTATATTTATATATATATAAAAATCTAAAATAGGGGTTTTTGCGTTAAATACCATTAGGTAATAATTTATTGTCTTTGGTATCAGAGGTATACTAGTAATGGTTTTTGTGTTTCTTTTTAGAGTGTTGTTTTTGGGGTTTTTCTGGGGGTTATTTTAAGCTTTCCTCACAGTCCTTAGAACAAAACATGCTGCACTCTCTCCCAATCCCTGCCTTCCCCAAAAGAAAACATTGTAAACCGTTACTTTTCTCTCAAAAGTAATTCAGAAATTACAGGTTGAGTTTTATTAACCTCCTTCCCATGCTGTCTATAAGCACGTGTGACGTGATTGCCTATGTGGAGTCATTAATGTTACTGCCAGGTGAAATTTGTTCTGGGTAATACAATTCCCCAAAGTAATGCTTTTTTATTTCTGAATCATTGAATGTCTCATCACCAGGGGCTTGACAATAGTGATATTTTCAACTGTTTTGGTGTTATTCTAGTTTACACTTGTGAAATGACTCTTCATTTGTAATCTTTTGATGCACTTTGGCTTACTCTTGTAGGAATTAAAGTTCAGCTGAATAATTCTGAGGACTAACCAAGCTGTCCTTACTTTATGTCTTGTTTGCTTGTTTTTATGGTTGCAGTTTAGGCATTTGGCAACCAAATCCTAAAGGAGAAATGGCAAACTGGCCCAAATTGACATATTTCTGAGGTTAGCTAAGCGGCAATGAAAACTGTGACAGCTATCTAGTAAGTCAGATCACAGAGTAATGAGTTGGAAGGGACCCCGAGGGATCAAGTCCAGCTCTGAAGGGAATGGCCCATGTGGGGATTGAACCCACAACCTTGGTGTTACCAGTACCATGCTCTGACTAACTGAGTTAATCTAGCAACTACACTGGGCTAGAGTTATTTGAAGCCATTACATTGCAATAATTCATTCATACGTTGCAGTTCCTCCACATTCATCAAGTAGTTCCGTTCATTTGTTTACATTTTGAAGATCAGCAGAGCTCCAGTAGTTATTTCCTTATAAGTTTTATTTCCAAGAGAAAAAGCAGAGGTTTTTATAAATAAATAGCGATGAATCCGTGCGATACGCATTTCTCACTGGTCAACACAGATGTCTAGAACTGATTTTTTTTCATCAGCTTTACTATATGCAGTGAATATTCTTAAAATTTTAGCATAGCTAGTATTGTTAGTATTTGCAATTACTAAATTCTGGAGACAAAACCTAAAACAAACCCAGACCACTCAGGTCCATTATCTCTGTAGCTCCAGGTCCCATTCAATATGTACTGCTTTTTACCGTGTTAGAGTGGGGAATGGAGGCAGAGGTTGGATTGCTCATCTCTGTCCTTCACTTCAGGGATGGGGAGTGTACAGCTCATCTGATTGTAACTAGAAACAACTGCTGAACTTTCTTCTGCTAATTACCCTTTCATTGAGGACTGCACTGCTGTGGCATCTGTTAGTCATTATATCTTGTTTAAAAAGAAGCCAGTAAGTAAAAAAACATAGGAGGGATAAAAACAATGAGGTATCAGTTTAGAGCCCAGAATTGATAACAAATGTTCTATTTCTGGTTTCTTTGCTGCCATAGAAGCCTTGTATCTTCATACAAATAATGTAAGTGTCTTTCATCACCTGTTAAATGAAGTCTGTGCCTGCTGCATGCAGGTGCTTTGATTATTTTTAGTTTATGCATGTATCAGTAGAAAGCTTTGAAAATTCTTGCTTTTGCTTTTTCTGTCCTCTGCTTGTGATGTCATATTTTTGTTGTGTTATTTTGTTTACAGCCATGGTTTTTACCTACCTTATCATGGAGAGCCCAGAGAGGCTCCAGCGCTGTGGCAGCAGCATTGCAAGGCTGAGGGAGGTAGCACCAGCTGCTCTCAGACTCCACGCTGGGAGTTGTCACTACACCAGTGTCAGCAGTGGCTCCTGAGCTGCCTGCAAGGTTCTAATAAGCTTGTAAGATTGAGTTGGGATTTTTAGAACAGTAGGGCAAATTTGGGAGAAAATTTGTAACAGGGAGGATTTGTGTAGTTACTGGGAGAGGGAGGGTTACTGTTTTGGCCTAAAGTATGAGGGATATGGTTGCTGCCTGTTCCTGTACAGACTGCTTATTTCATGCCATAATTCGTGAACGTATCTTCCCTGGCAGGTGCAGTGCTTAGCTGTTGGAATGATGCTCTGAATAAAGCTACAGTGCACTTCAGTCTGTGCTGATTTTCACTTCAGACTGGCTTCTGTGTCTTTTCGGTAGGTTTTATCTGTTGGAACATCTACACTGGCATAACCTGCCCAGTTATACCTAATGCACTAGAAGAGCTTGGTGGGGGGCGTTTGTGTGAGGCAGCGGTAATAAAGCACTGATGAAATGTTGCAGGCCTTTTTCAGATGCATTATGACCCCAAGAATATGTAGAAGAATTGTAATGTCCCCTTTGATGGTGGTAGCAAGCTGTTGGCAGGGCTTAGCCCACCACACCTGATCTTCGTAGCTGCAGGTTGTTGCCACCCTTAGTCCTCTCCTCCTCCTCTTGCTGCAGGCTCCTTGGCCAGATCCAGTGAGGGTGCAGTGCTTTTTCAGCCTGCTAACCCAAGGGCAAGCCTTTTGGCAGAAGGGACAACAGTTTTACTATATTAGGAGTAATGTCCATGCTGTCGGTGTCATGGTTCATTCACTTCAGCAGTGCCCACCCTAACAGCTTCCATCCTCTCTCCAGTGTGCTAGATCAGCACCAAAGTGATCACAGGAATAAGCCAGGCTGAGATAACTCTGAAGACATGAAATTACCTGGTAGGAGCTCTTTATCTGGTGTTTTCTTACTATGCAACCATACGTGAGTAAGCGTTTTCTTGGGAGGTTGCTGGGCCTGGGAGCCTGGACTTGCTGTCCAATAACTTACTTTGCAAGGTAACCCTGGATGCCTAAACTCAGTTGATTTCTCTCTCCTTGGCTTATTAGCTTGGGGTTCTTTTTTTTTTTTTTTTTTTACTTCTTTAAGGACAATGATGGGTACTTTTCATTAAGTGATTTCTCCAGACTGAAGGCAGTTGAAGTGCACAAGCTTCAGTTCCTGGGCAGGTATGAAATAGGAGCCCTTTCCTATACCTCCTGCTGAAGTGAAGGTCATGGGACCAGAAAGGAAAAAATTGGAAAAGAAGCCTCCAAGGCTTTATAGTCTGGGAGTTAGGGCTGTTGGCTTGTTTGGATTGATGTGGGTTTTGGTCTGCACTCTGGGAGTTTTTTTTTTCTGCTTTAGTCCAGGTTTTTTTTGTTAGGGTTGTTTTTCTTATTCATGTTTCTGATTAATAATGAGGCAACTATTAATAATTGAAAGTTCTGTATATCCAGATCTGTGTTCTTGATTCCATGTAATTTAATAATCTAATTGCTTTACTTAGATGACCAAGTATTTTTGGCATGTCGAAATCAAAAACCTTGCTTCCTGTATTTCTCCTGCATTCCACCCTGTTCTCTTGCCATCTCTTGTCTTTGTGTGTAGGGACTGGAATTTTCACTTAGCTGAAATTCCTGTTTCTTGCACACCTTGAGTATTCATTAGTTTCCTCTACTGAAATTGGTGCCAGACCAGTGTTGCTTGATCTACTGCTGCAATTAAATGCAAATTAAACCAGTTTTGCTCAGTGTTAGTCTGCATTACAACTCACTAATTAAAAGTGCTTAAGTCTTGAAAAATCTGAGTCACTTAACTTCCCAGCCTAGTACAACTGTCTGTGACTTGTGTTGCAGTGGCACAAGTTAATTGGTTTGGAGTTCAGGGCACAGCAGATACCTCTCAGATACTAAATAAATAGAAGACAGGGTATTACCCCTTCCTGTTTGCAGCTGCTTTAATAGGAATTGAAAAAGTTTTGGGTTTTTTTTTTTATATGGTCGTTCACAACTGGTGGGTTTAATTCAACCAGAAGCAAGTACTAGTGAGCAAACAGGCAGGTCTGTGCTTGTCGTGTTTTTGATTTGTTCTGTTTTGCTGGAAATTCAGGGCTTTTAGTTTGTCCCCATAATCCTGCTTTTCTGGGAGCCGGGGTGGGAGGAGTGCTCTTCGCCGAGTTCAACCCTGTCGGCTTCATTCAGTGGTGTCTCATCTCCTTTGGCATTAAAATCAAGTTTCCTCTTCCTGCTTGTTTTCTCCACCCCTCCTCCCTTGCAAACCTCTACCCTGTTTTCATTTGTTCTGTACATTTTCCTTTGGTGTTGATGCTTCCTGAAAATCTGTCCTGTTGGGATGAATTTGTGTTACAACAAGTGTGCCCTTTAAGACTGTCTCTCCTATGTAGGGTGCACATGGGGCCTGACTTTGAAATTGCCCTTGGGGTGGGGAGATTATTACTCAGCGCACTTTCTCCTGTGTTTGGAGGCATGGTTATATAGAGAATTTAGCTGGGAACACACTATAGGATAACTAGTAGACCTGCTGATAGGAGAAGGCATATTGGTCGGTAGCTGTTTACTGCCTTGTGTAAATTACTGCTTAACTGCTTTTCATTAGAGTTGTTTTTTAAACTGGTTCCACCTCTATACATGTGTTCGTTTCTTAGGCTCGTCTTAAACGGCTTGGGAAACTGTCTGACAGCTTGGGAAGCTGGTGACACCCCACAGGCAGTATGTCTGGGATGTTTTGGGTTGTGGTCACTTTTTGGAACTTTGTCTCCTCAGAAGACAACCACCTGTCTCAAAGTCATTCCCAAACCACAATCAAAACACTGAAGTTTTTATTTAATTTTTAGTGTCACCAACAGAAAATTGTTTATTCAAAGGAAATGTTTAAAGTTTATGGTGATTCTTTTCCCTATCCTTAATGCCTTGTCATTCCTAACTTTTATCCTGAGTACTCAGATTGTAGATTTCTCAGCAATGTCGTTTGATTTCTTGGAGTTTAGCATGGTGTGGACTTCTGGTTTGGATACCAGTGTTGTCAAAGGATGGTAGATCTTTTTGCATCTACTGAGCAAGTGTGAATTTACTGTGCTTGTGCAGTCTGTCATTGCAGTCCCAGTACCAGGGAATGAATTGATCAAATACTGCCTCCACCAAATGGGCTAGCTGTTGTGTGGTTTGACCACTAGTGATCTGTATTGGACGTGAACCAATGCTCCAGTACTGACCAGCATGAGGGTCAGATTTCTTGTGCCCCTTGGCTTCTGGGAAATGCATTTGTTGGTTGCCTGTGAGGACTGCATGGAAGGAGGGCTCTGAGGGGTTTCACAGTGGCGGTAATATTTAGTCTTTGCTCTGTAAGTAGAGTTTTACCTATGTGAGTGCAGAACCAAAAAATGTAGAGAGCTCTGGTTTTTGGGACTCAGGTTTTTCTTTTAACCTTTCCTTCTCTTGCTGCAGTTTTTATCCCTCTCTGTGGCTTTCTCTGAGTACAACAAAGTAAGAGAGTCGGACATTTTGTAAGCAGCAGAGCAGCATGCAATTGAAAGCTGTGTTATGTTTGCATGTAGAAGATTGTCCAGTTGGCTGAGCACTGGAGTAGACTCACAAGTCTAATTCCTGCTCTATCATTAATTGCTAACATAAACAGGGATAAACTCTTCCCATGCCCATATATTTACTAGGAAGTCTAATTCAAGTGAGCTAATAGGAAGCACTGAACAATCCAGTGAAGAGTGCATTTCTTCAGTTCTTCCTGTTGAAATCAAGGCCTCTGTTTTAGTCCTGTTACCATTAATAACCCTTCCTAAGCCGGTGCTGCAACTCGCATTCCTCTGCTGTGGCTGAAGGCAAATTTGGGATGAGGAGGAAGTTGGTGCATCCTCCACCGGGGCAGTTTCCTGCCCAGCACTTCCCTTTGGCTGTCGAAGAGCAAGAGTTAAATCATGGCAATCAGGGCAGTGGGGAAGGACGGGGGCCACATTTTTATTCAGGAGTGCTGGATTCAGCTGACCATGGGGCATCAGCTGCTTCTCTTGCTGTTACCTATTTCATCATGCCCCAAATTGGAGTTTTAAGTGTGGTACTGCAGAAGAAATAGTAAGGCAAAAGCCCATGTCTTACATAAACACCTGTAGGCAGCACTCTGCTGTGATCTTACACCATGCAGGCAGGGAGGCTTGGCAGGATGGTGTGATTGAGCAGAGGAAAGTTTGAAGGGAAGGAAACCTCAAGTGACACAAAGATACGAGAGGGCAGGCCAGCACTGGGGGTGCAGGAAGGGAATGCCGGGGGAAATCATAGAAGAAGAGATCTGCTTTAAGTAGCAAGAGTAAGAGAAGGAAAAGGAGAAGTATTGTTGTTTGTTTACTTTTAAACAGCCAGGTGGAAGGCCTGCCATGAGATTGCCTTTGTGGAGATACAGAAACCTAACCTTGGCGCCTGGTTAAGACTGTGTGGGTGCAGCAGCTACTGTGCATGGGAACTAGTGCCTGTATTCCTCTGTACAAAACCTGATACATACAGCAAATACTGCAGAGATTCCTGTTTTAGGCTTGGAACGTGGCATTTCAGAAAAAGCAGATGTTCTGCTCTGCATGGGTATGTCTCTCTCCTGCTACCAGAGAGTTTCTCTGCTGCCCTTCTCGTTCCTTGTCATGCCTGAGGTTGGTTAAGATCTTGCAGAAGAAAGTAAAGCCAGTGCATAATCTATTCATGATGAAATGCTTGATTCCTCACCCTTCTGAAGGACTGTTTAACTTCCAAAGATTGAAATATAATTATGTTTATTTTAGCATGCCCAGCCTTGCTCCTTGCCCTTTCCCAATAGTGGTTTCTGTACGCTTTAAGAGGAATAGCCATGTGTTTTTATTTTTAAGATTTGCATATTCATACTGAAATATAGGTTCCAGCTTTTCCATTAAATAATGAATGGGATTAGGGAAAAAAATTAGAAAGAAAAAGCAATCTCTGCATTCTCCAGAACAGTGTCTGTGGAAGTATCCTCTGGCTTGGTTTTGCACAAGGGTTTGCTTTTCTCCACTTTCTCCACTTTTAGCTGCTATGTGAAATGTACACTAACTTCATAAAATCATAATAGGCCATCTCAGGGGAGGTCAAATATAGAAATTATACTTAACTGAGTCCACTTAAAAGCTAACAGAAATAGAACTCAGCCACAAATAATATAATGCTGCAGGAGTAATAATACACTATGTTCTGGTTATAATTTCTTTTTTTAAAATATTCCTCCCTTTGTATCGTCCCTGGTAGTTTGGTTTTGGGCATTGATCCTGTATAGCTCCAGATGGAGCATGTTCAGAAGAACAGTGGTTTTTACCATGAGATTTTGATGGGGCAAACTTAAGAGAACACAAGAATTCCTCTTCTCACAGGTCTAAAGCTCTGGTTGGGCAAAACTGATTTGAGGTAGTTCTTACCAAGGAAATCCAAAAAAAGTCAGTTTTAATTTCTAGAATTCAGTTTCATTAACTACAGCCAATGGACACTTTTCCAATAAAAAGGAAGCTTTGGACTGGGTAGTTTTGCAATCATTGGAGTAATACCACTTGTATTAAGAAAATAAAGCAAATTCACAGATAAAGATCTAACAATTAAAATTAGGTATTGTCATCCTGTCTACAAGTATCTCGGGTATGCAATCATGTGAACACTGTATGGCACAGAGGGGCGTGTTTGACCACAGGGTTATTAAGGGCAGGAGATTCGGGTTTGGATAATACAGAAAGTGAATGGCTGAGAGAAACACAGAATCTGATGCAATGAGTCCTGGTTTTGTATTTTATTCATAGATCTACTGGCTTTCTACCATGGATCTCTAGCCCTGGTGTCTGCTGTGAAAGAAGTTTTCCATAATGTATAATTCCTTTTGAAATGGGCTTGAAATACTTCTTCGGGGTGCTGTTCCCTCTCTTTGGGGATGGACTGTAAAGAATTACAAGCACCAGCTGAAGAATATCGGGTTTCAGGGTCTTTTTGCCTATACAGAAAATAATGTTTCTATACAGCAACAGTGTAAGCAGAGTGTTGGAGGAGATCTGTTGTGCCTACAGCAGTGGGGCAGGTTGACTGCTGAGAAGCTGCTGGGTGACAGCAAGAGTTTTCCTGGTTATTGTCAAGTTGTTTCTATTTATTTCTTTACCTTATTTTTTGCTCCCATCCTGACAGTAATGAATTTTGGCAATTCAGTGGGGAAAATTGACTGGCAAAAGAATTGGGTTCTGTGTGTGATGAGGTTTGAACCCTGCATATGAGATTGGGTTTAACAAGAGTTTGCTCATTGTAAATACGCTTTTGTGCTCCTTCTGCTGGGAGCAGAAAGTGAAATTGCAGCTCTGCCAGGCAGGGGAGAAGGAGGGAGAGGCAGAACTCCAGGAAATGGTAAGTTCTTGCCCAAATGTAGATGCTGTTCTCTGCTGTGAACTTTTGTACCTGTAGTACTCTTGGATTCAGCATTACCAGTGGGGGCAATTAGCTGCTGGTCAAGAAGCCTGTTCATGAGAGCCAGGAGGAGATTTCTGGGGAAGAGCTGCAAAGGCAATGGAAACAAATACACATTAGAAACAGATTAGATTCCTGAATCTTAGCAAATTGAAAAATAACAGGATAACTTCGGCTTTAGAAAACCTACTGGAAATGAGCCAGAACTTTTTGCAAACTGGAATGACCTTAGCCTTTCTTACATTGTTGCTCAGTGTGAGACCACAGTTAAAACCAGGATTAAAAATGAGTTGAGTTCGCACTCCTACCTGCAGATCAGTGGACACTTTCCATGCTTGCTGGGAAAACAACCCAAAAGTAGTGTTGAGAAGACCTCAGAACAAATCCAGCATGTATGAGACAAAGAATCAGAATTATAATCTTAAATTTAGAATTGTGGTGGTAAGCAGCGTGGGCATGGCAGGAGAAGTACTTGGGTTTTTTCAACTTTAATTGAAGCTTTAATTTGTGGCACAGCAGTTTTTGAAATGCTGACATTACCAAGGATTGACAGTACAAGTCAGTCAGATTTATAGTGTGGATTGGAAAATGTTAAACACAGCGGACAGTAACTGTATTTTTTTGAAAAGTGTCTCTAAATTCCTCCCATTGGAGAAATTCTGTATCTCTTTCAATTCACATTTCAGGTTTACTGACTGAAAATCTCTGTGGCTTGACTGGTTACGAATGTTTTCATGCAAGCACATTAGCTTTTAAGTTGGTACATAAGCTGCTTTTTTTTAAAGAAAGTGAATAAGCTTGTAAAATAGTGTGTTGGAAACAAAAAAAGTCTTTTTTTCATATAGACAGATCTGATTCATCAGAGAGCATCAAGATAATTGTCACGATTTTCATTTTAAAAGGAAACCAAGAAATCTTGGCACAAGTGTAAAACTTTCTGTTGCTATACTGGCCTGTTGCCTGGAGCTAAATATTTGCCTCATGAATTTTCCTTTCCCTATCAGGAACAGGAAGCAATGTTACAGATGAAATGCATTAAGGTTTGTAAATGATGCCTATTATTCAAAAAAGGAAAGATGTTTACATGTTACATGGTTTATCAACAAGATAAAACAATTTTTATTCTGGCTGACATCTGAATGGTCACCTAATTTTTGGGAGTACTTCTGGGGTGGACGTTTGTACTTACTTGCTGCAAGTCTCCTTCTAACAAGCACACGTATTAGAGTCAGGTTTAGTTAAACAATTCCAAATGCTGTTAATATGAGTAGGCACATTTCCCTCTATTTTTCCCTTAATTTTTCTTTTCTTTTAATGAGCTCAGCCACCAGTGATTCATGCTCTTGCCACTGCTTCTCAGCCTTTTGTGTTTCATGCTCTTATGGTATAACTCTTCATCTTCCCTTTGGTCCCTGAAGAGGGGCAGCTGTGGTTGGCAGCAAGCAGTTGCATTTCCTGTCCTCTACCACTCCCTCTGTGCCAGGCTGTTACCTGGAGTAAGAGGAAAGAGAATCCAATCCTGTCAAGAGAGACTGCAAAACCTCAGAGGCCATGGAAATATGGAAAAGGTGTTTTAAGATGCTGTTCCTTTCACGGGCTTCAGGAAATGCTCCTACTTGTTGGGAAGATCTCACTCTGCGGCAGGAAAACCCAGGGTCCCTGTCAGCATACCTGCTGGCTTCCCAGGTCAGGTACCACCATGATCTTGGGTACATTGTGTATTTTATCAAATACAATAAACATGACAATTGGCTCACCTTTTCCTACTGCTTGGGACAAGGTAGAGGGTGAGCAATCTATTCATGCCCTATTCTTAGTCATAAGGGAATTCAAAGCCATCATACTGCGTTTGTGTAGCTGATAATATAGTGAAGGACTCTCTGAGACTACAGTAGCAAGGTTTTCCTCCACCTTGGGTTGTTTTGAGACAATAAAGATGATAGTGCTAACTCTGATTGTCAAAAAGACTGATGAAGGGCTTTTTGCTGTAATTGTGTATCCTACAAAATCTACTCTGTGTGTGGAAGATACTGGTGACACTTAACAATAATAATTCATTCAATTTTTATCTTTATTGAATCTGCAAAGGCCTCACCTCATGCTATATTTTTGTGCTCTTTAAATAATAGTTGCCATCTTTAGGGTATTAAAAGATAAATTTTAATTGTTAAAATAAACTAGCCAAAATTCAGAGCTTGGGTTTTTTGCTACTTTCTGTTTCTGAAGTTAGGCAAGGTGGTTTTTCCCCAGTGTTTTTCCAGGGATATCGTGTTGTCTGATGTTTAATTATTTCCCTCTCATTGCATATTGTAGAGTAAGATTTCTGATCTCCAGCACAGACTTGCATAATTTATTCCCTTTATAGGTAATTCTCAAAAGTTTTCCTTTCATTTTGCCTTTTTTATGCAGCTGTTTAAGGGCTTCCTCCTTAGCTTAAGCATACCTGACATTTAAATATTCACTGTGTATATTATTGCTACACATTTATAGATTGTGAGTTAAGCTAGTTTGAATGAGAGTTTGGCACACAATGGAGTTTTTCCATCTATTCTGGAAAAGCTTTGCATGGTAATAAGCCTTGCAGTTAGCTGAAGTACTCTTGTTTCCTAATGGAATCTGCTTTCTTTAGACTCTCGAGGAATTGACTGAGAGCACTGTGGTAGCTGTGGTTTGTATCAACTTATGCATTATCATATACCCTTGCAGAAAGTAGCCAAAGAGTTCTAGAAAACATCTGTACTGTCTTTGATGTTTACATTTTTCATTTTACAGCCTTTCAAGAATTTCAGGTACTAAAACTCCAGTCCTAGACGGGACCTATCTACTGGTCTTGCAATCTATTGATTTTGCTGGGCAGGCATTTGTCTTTGTAAAATGTATCAAGTTATATGCTTCCAGTTCCTGATGCATGTCAGAAACAATTTCTTACATTGAGAGCTTTCTATTTAACTTCATGTTCAGTGTTATTCCATAAAAGCATCGCAGTATAAAACAGTTTTTCGTCAATCAGTTATAGTTGTTTGCGTTAAAAAAATGTATATGTGTACAGTGTCACTGATCTAGATAAAACTTTAGTCTGTAAGAACTGCCCTTCATTCAGATGACTTATTAAAAAATACAGAGAGAGAAATTAGAGCCAAACTGATACAGCTCAACCCCCAAAAACCCTGTTGATTGCCAGAAATGGAATGACCTGCATTAGCAGCTTCAAAATGAGAGATGGAAAATAGGGGGAAGAGAAGGCAAGGGTGTTTAGGCAACAGAAAGATGATGAATAACTAAAAACACTGAAGGAAACGTCAAGAAGTTTGGAGCTCAGCCTAGACAGAGCTCAAGGTGTGTGGCATTGGGATTGTGCCCTGTGTCACTGGTTTTGAGCAGGCAGCAAAGGAAGCGTCGTCCTCCTTTCTAATCCCTCATGCACACAGGGACACTGGGGGTTGCTATGAAAACTTTCAAGCTTTCATTGCAAATTCTCTCTAGCTACAGCAAATTATCACACACAGTGATTTTGTCTGGCCGTTCTAATGCAAATGGGCAACACTGAGTCTTCTGTCACCTAAAAAGTGATATTGAGCAAACCATCTGCATGGGTGTTTTGCCTGGTGCAATTGCTAGGAATATAGCTGTTTAAGTCTACCATGCTTTCATTTAGAGTCGATTTAAAACTACTGTTTTTATTTGTGCCTTTCAAACTGTGAAAACTTTGACTCCTGTTTTGTTTCTAAAGATATTTACTAATGAGGAGCTGATGTAATTTGTTTTGGAGGACAGGCTCTTTTATACACAGAGTTGTATGAATCGAGATACAATCTCTGATGAACGTAGACAAAATTAATGGGCCTTTACGAGTGGCCAGAATGATATTTATTGTTTGCAAGTTGTGTTAACTCGTAGCAATCCCTTGACAAACCGGGGGAATAGCCTGTTGTGATTTGCAGCTGCCTGTGCCACAGAATGCGCTTACTAGAGCTTTCCACCCGCTATTCAGCTTGCTGTTGCCTGCTTGTTTTCTGTTTTAAAAAGTGTTTTCATTGTCAAACTGCATCCAAACTATTCAGTGGAAGCAGCCCATTTGCTGGTGCTCCGAGACGCTTCGCTTTGTCCCTGCTGACACCTGATGATGGACGCAGAATATTCTGAGCCGAATGGTAAATATGAGTCTTTGACTTATGTCACTGTTTTTAGAGATATTGCTTTTTTTTCAGGTCCAGCACATGTTTTATGACTCTAATTGTATGTAGATGAGGTCACAGTTTTGTCCAGAGCTCTGGATACCAGCAAAATCTCATGGATGTAAATATATAGAAAAGAGAAAAACTGCATGGGGAAAAAAATCCTGTTCATAGGGGGAAAAATTCTTGTTTGCAGGATAGTGCTGTGATAACAAAGGAAGGTTTGGTTTCTGTTATTTCTGAAAACATAAAAATCTTACGTAAATGTGTAGGATAATAACAACATCTGATAATGTTAAAGAGTCTCCTGTGAAATCTGACTTTTTAGGCACCACAAAGCTAAATAGCATAAACTGAAGAAGAGCTACCAAAAAAAAGGGCGTTTGGAATGCCTGCCTTGGTGAAACAGAAAAAAAATGTAGGAAAGCCTGAAATTATGGGTACAAACTGAGTGTTGAATTTTGGGAGAAGATTGCACAAAAATCTGCAGATATGGATGAAAAAGATGTATAAAAGTCTGTGCACTGTATCTTGCATTCTTTGCACTTCTAATTTATTAACGGTTTTTCTGCTCAGTTAGTGCCATATCAAATACTGAAATAGGATAAGATTGCCCTAAAGGAACTTTTCTGATTTGTTTCTAGAATCTTTGCCTCTATTTTAGGAATTAATGCAGTTCTTAGGGAACAATTCCAAAGACGTACATTTTGTTTTCTTGCACCATCTAAAGGGAACTGTTCATGTGGTCAGTCAAATGCATAAGCCTTTGCAGAATTAAATATTAAAAAAAAAAAATAACAACTCCAAAACATTTTTATACATTTAAAATTTTAAAGATATATAGGTAGCAGATGTTTTTGTGTTTTATCTCAGGTATGTGTCTGCATAATTTCTAAGGTGGAAAACTCCAACATTTCTTTTTTTTCTCTGTCTTTTATATGCTTGCTCTCTCTTTTTAAAGAAACTCAACAACCAAGGGATACTCTTAAAAATTGCCTCTAAAATCTAGAGGTGCTACAATGATATCAGACTTCAAAAAAAGGAAAAAAGAGTTTTCATTTTGATGTTGGAGAACTTTAGTTCCTTGTCCTACTGTGCAAGTGTTTATATTTTATGTTTTTAAGGAAATTAATTTCAAATGGTTTCTGATTAGTGGCTTGGCCCTGCTTCATTGTCATGCTGATTTTCATATGGTTCTCTTAAAAATAAAATATCAGCAAGGCAGACATGGTAACAAGGGAGAATCAGCAGTCCTGGGTATTCCTGGACACCTTAATGTGGGAAAAGCCTGTGAGGGAAGAGGTGGAACTGGGCAGTCAGGTCCTGAGCTGAGTGTTCCAGGCAGAGAGCGAGGGAATGTGAGGTGAAGAGGGATGCAGCAGTTAGAGCAGCATGGACAGGGACAACTGGAGAGGGCACAATAAGAATGCGGTGTCTTTCTTCCAAATCAGGGAAATTTAATGTGTGACTTATGGCATCACATAGTGGGCTAGAACAAAGGGAGTGTAACTGGGAGCAGAGGTGCAAAACATCAGAAAAGTGAAGTGGTGAGGGGAAGTGCTGGTGCAGCCAGCGGTGCCCAGCCAAGATGGTCTGTGCTGGCCAAATCACTGCTGTTCGAGGTGGGACTGTCAGCACAGGGACCTGACCTTTAAATCACCGCCCCTTGCACTGGGAGATGCCTGGTTTTCCTGCAGAATGTCACTAATCCAGGTTATTCTCTACTGATGCTGGAATGTCCACATCTCTGAGATGTGTTATTGCTGCAGTTCCAGCATTTGTTCCTTTCATTTGTCAGCTTGAAACATGTGAATGCCCAGTACACAGAAGTGCTCTGTAAATGGCTGGAGATGTGCAAAGGATTGGAGGGAAAAGCACAAATAAAGTAATTTCCACGGCACATTTAACTTTTTGTTTGCTTACATGTGGAAGACATAATTAAATTAATAAAACTTCAGTTACTAAAGAGTTACTAAGAGTTTCTTCATGGCGACACAGCAGTAGCTCTAAATTTATTCTCTTACTGCTGGCCAGGTGAATTTAATACTTGTTTAAGCTGATGAAATTGGGCTGCTGCTTTGTCACAATGAAAAATGCTTTTCCTTAATCCTCCTAGGAAACTGCAAATTGGAGGCTCATAGTTTACAGGTGCTCTCTTCCATGTTTTGCTCCTTTTCCCTTGGCACTATTGGATGGTGAGCAGCTTTGTGCCGTGGCACATGTCCACCAGAGCAGCGCACTGATTAAGCCCATCATCCTGTGTTGGTGTCTCTCCTCGTCTTAGGTTTTATGAAAAGTGCTATTTTATTATTACCTGGTAAAGAATTGTGAGTGCTATGTTCTGTCCTGTACATTTGCTTCTTTGTGTCAGTTTTTTAATCTTGCCAGGATAAATGAGGCTTTGGAAAATCAGAGTGAAGAGTTTTGTGTAAGGGAAGGCTTCAGCGTTAACTTGCTTTCATTTATGTCCTGTGATGTGTAAATCCACTCTGGTTTTGTCTGCCACACTGTAAGTCATAGGTGCTGGTTGCATCCTTGTCTCTAATGTTAATGGTGTGAAGAGCAGGATTGCAGCCTTAGCACTGAGGAGGCAGCCAGGGCAGAGATGAAAACTACTCTTTGTTTTCACATTAGTCCTCCACCTAATTATTCTTTTTTCCTGACAGTGACTGTACCTGTTTTTTAGCTGGCAGAAATCTGTCAGCCTGGCACTTTGATCCTGATCTCAGAAATACATTGTGATTGGATCATGATGCTGGTCTTTCCATTTGCTGAAGCTTGCAGTAGCTGCTCAGGAGGAATACAATGCCCTGCTAACTCTGCTGTGTCAGTTTTGGCTTTGTCATGACATCAGAAACATCTTTTGTTCACTGCTAGTTTATAAAGCTTTTCCTCATTGTTTTTAAATTGATGCTACCCACTGGGAGAAGTTACAGGTGGTTATTTTTGTTGGAAAAGGATGAAATGCACAAATATGCCTCTACTTACTGTGTGTCAGCTAAAGTCTGAAAATTTTTGAGGAAAAGAACACCATTGCTTGAAGTTAGTAGATTTGATAGTAAGAGAGTGGGGTTTTTTCTATTTTTTTTTGAACTGAAGACCATAAATTTGTATACTGGCCAGAGGTGCTGAATTCCCAGGCAACAGATGATAGAGGAACTGAAGTCACTGAGAAATTACATTTAAGATGCTGCTCATGTGGTTGTAGAGCTCAAAAGTAAACTGCAGTCAAGTTATGTATGTAATTTTAATTCAGTAGTTAAATAATTTTTACGTGTCTTTATCTCTTTTCTCCAAAAATATGTAGGGGAAGGGAAAGCACTGTAAACTATAAATATTACAAAGTTAAACTCAACTACAAAATTGTATTTAGAGTTTTTATCAATTGTGTTCTTACCATCTGTTTGTGTTAGGGGTAGGACAGGCCAGAGCTGAAACTTAGACTTCTCTATTTCAGATCCTCCTAATTTGGCTGTCGGCAATTCAGAAGCAGCATCCCTTGAGGGCCTCGTGCCTTCTGTGTGCCATGCAGAGATACTCCTGACCCTCTCTGTGATTTAGGTGAAACAACGACGCTGACCTGTTGGCCAAAATGAATGAAGTTTTGCTTTCTGTTAACTGGCAAATTACTGCTGTGGTTTTATTTCTTCACAGGGGTTAAAAAACTTGTGGGAGGCCAAAATGAAATTGGCTTTTTTGTTGTCTGAACTTGATTTTGTTACTCTTGGAGTGTCACTGTTCTGCAAACTCTTGATCTTCTAGGCTAGACAGGATCTGCTTTTCTAATACAAAAATTCAGGCTTTTGACAGATCTAAATGGAACAAAAACAGACAAGCTTCTCCAGAGTTATTAACCTGGCGCCTTCTCATGAGCACTAATTTTACTCAAAACTGACATGTCAATTGCAGCAATTTTCCTTAAAATGTGAAACACTGTAATATCCACAAATTTTAAGGGTTATTTAAAAATGCATCTCCAGTAACACTCGAGAATTAAATTCTGGTAGCTTTAATATAAAATTTGCCTTTGTAGAGTAGATGTTTGCCAAATAGAAAATATATGTTCAAAATACAAAGACTGTTCAGGACACAGGGTAATAATATTAGCAGGTAAAACATGAAGTGAAATAAGGTATTTTGTTACAATTGGGTGCATTAAAAATATTTTGAGTTACATTTGCTGAATTTTTTTCAATATTTCACTGTGTGAAAAAACCTCCAAGTGTGCTAATATCTTGTCAGTATTTTCTTTTCCACTGTCTCCAACTAAATTGAAGCCTAGTTCAAATAATGATTTTCTTTCCCAACCTATCCTCTTTATTCCTTTTCTGTGAGAGTATAATTTGAGTAACACACCTATTCCCTGGGCAAGAACTAACAAAGTATGACTTGTTCTACTAGATGAGTTCTTTGACCAAAATAAAATGTTCTCAAATTAGAACTGGGGTTGGGTTGATGAAAACAATAAATTGAAGATTGAGAACTTGCCGATATCCACATTTCCCCATACCAAACTTATTATTTGTCAGGTGCCTTGCCATCATTCATCAAAATGAATGCCATTGGAGCAAATGCCAGTTTGGTGTAAATCTTGAATATAAGTAGCAATGAACATAGGAAAATTGTGGTGATGTTTTTGGTAAATGCTAAATTTTGGTGTGATGTCTAATTTACGGTAAGAGTTCTGGAAGACTATCACTGAGATGATAGTGCTCGTAGTCCATACAGACAGGTTGTCTTGGGCAGAACAATGGAAGTTGCTTTCATGGCAGCAAATAATTTGGAAGTTGGTCTTGGCTACTGAGTTTTATTTATAACTGGTTGTTGGGTATAATTGTGGTGTTCACAGTTCTTGCCTAGTTAGATGTTTCCTTTCCTTTTTTCCTACTAGGGTAATTTTCACTGTGTGTCTTTAGAACCAAAATAAAACATTAATGTTAATCCATAACATTATTTGAATGTTACACGAACTGATACTATATGAGCAGATTCAAAGTGTGAATTAACTGGAATGAAAGCAATTTTAGTTGGAGGTGTCATGTTGAAAGCAGAGCAATGTGACATTGCAGCTATAGTAGAATATCCTTTAGAAGTTAAGGTTACAATTTTAGCAGGTTACTCTTCAAGTCTAAAGATGGTCCTTTGGTTGGACACATCCTTATGCCAAGTTGTGGGATACAGCAGCAAGGAGCAGTTGGCCGTAGCCTGTGCAGCCAAAACCTGCTTTGATGAGTACATTCATATCCTGTTCATTCTTGGGCCTGTTGGAGCCATGTCCCAGTGGGGTTGTCTGGCTCTTGTGATGGGAAATGATATGCAAGCTGATAAGTGTTTCAGGGAGAGGCTACAATTGGCAAGCAATTCCACTTGCTCCTATGTAGAAATGTATACATTTTGCCTGGGCATATACCAAGGTAAACTGACTTTGGTTCTGGGGAAGAAAACTACATTTGTTCCCAAGCTGCTCCATGTGTAAACTGGGAACCTTTGCCCTGGGACAGGGTGTGTGGGTGCAGATAGTAGCTACTTTACTTGTCTTTTACCAACTGCTGCAAATCTGTCAGCGACCTGATGTGAGTTTTGGTGTCTGAGGGAGGAACTACCGCAGAGTTTGGAGGGTTCCTGCCTTGAGCTCTCAGCTGCAGGTTAGTGCCCCGACAGCAAGATTTTTCCAAAGTTTATCTATCAAGTGCTGCTTTATCATGAAACTTCTTCAAAAGTACCCTCAGTCTACTTTAAGGTTTCACTATGATAGAGATGTAAATAAAGCAGAGCATTTTCATGTTCATTTTATAAATTCAGAAATAGTTTACTTCTCTGTAACCTGCTCCAATTTTTACGCAAATTCTTAGACACAATCTATTATCCTAAATAGCAAAAGAGTAAAAATTCAAACCAGATCTCATGTGACTCCTGGAAATTTGCCCTCTCCACAGGGTATCTGATTTCCTTAAAAGCATTAAACCTGTCCATATTGCTGTATTTCTATTTCATAATTAGCATGTGCCTAAACTTTTGCAGTTTTGACTGCTTACCTACACTGTGCAGGTACTTAATGTTTTTGCACACTTGGATTTCATGGAATGGGTTGGGCTGGGAGTGACCTTAATGGCACTATATAGTTTCAATCCTCCTACCAAGGGCACAGGCGCTTTGTACTAGACCAGGTTGCTCGGAGTCCCACCCAGCCTGGCCTTGAATACCTCCAGGGATGGGGCATCCACAACTTCACTGGACAACATGTTCCAGTGCCACACCACCCTCACAGTAAAGAATTTCTTCCTACTGCCTGGAATGTAATTGTGCCCTCTTTCAGTTTAAAGCCATTTACCCCTTGTCCTATCACTTCATGCTCTTGTGAAATAATCTCACACCACTTCCATCAGGATGAATATCCAGAAAGCTTTTGGTAATATTAGACATACAAGTATTTTAAAAAGAGTGAGCTTTGGCTAGACAGCCATGTTTTCTGGTTCACTGTCTGCTGTGATTTTGCCTTATATTCTCTTTTGTCTGTGCTGTTTCCTTGCAGCCCCTGCTGTGGAGCTGGCAGGCCAGAGGAGAGGGAAGCTGCCAACCATAGCTCTTTGCACAGCAGTGCTCTTGCCACCACTGCTCTTCAGCAGGAAGCAGTAGGCATGCCAGTCTTTACAATTATTTGCTATTATCTTGTTCTTCCAGGCTTTGCTGCCTTCTGAGGCACAAGAAGTTTAGCCCACCTTGTCAGTATTGTGTATTAACTCTACTTGTCAGTGCAGGGATTACTTCACTGTTGTCCTTGCCAGGTCTGATGCTTAGTCATTGAATGTCTTCCCCTGACTTGCTTGTTGCTTCATTTTTCTTTCATGTCATATAACATGCATGAGCTTTTGCTGAATGATATATGCAGAATTATTCATCATTTTAACATATAAAGGCTTGATGCATACCTGAGCCTAATGAATAAGGAAATAGTTGTTTAAGTTGCAGTACTTAATTTATATTTTGTAGCTCAAAATAAACAGTACAAATCCATAGGCTTCTTTCCAATTAATCATGCTTATAATACTACTGTGGAGCTGTGTCTTCTTTTCTCTATTTCTATTCCTTCTGTCCATCAGCCTCACCATTCGTGTATCCTCATTTGTTTTACTTTCTCTCAAGGCTTTAAATGGCTTTGAGAAAAGGTCTTTTATTGGGTGTCCAGCTCAGGTTAGAACCTCTTAGTGTAGGCAGTGGGAGTTTTCCATGGGAGTGACACAGGTGAGAGACAGCAGTTGTGGCACCAACATCAAAGTAAAGAGGTAGGGCCAGTTTTAGGATGAGCATAAGCTGCAAATTATAATTTGGGTGCAAAATTGGAGTAGCCTGTTTCTCTGTTCTGCTCGAGTCTGTAGCTTCATATCAAGCTTTTACAGAGCAATGCTTAGTCAGACCTGCACAGCTTAAGGAATTTTATCCAATAATCTCTCTACCAGGCTCAGCAATGCGTGAGATCTGAGCTGATCATCTCTCTTTGAAATATGTTTGACAACTAAAAATTATATAAAGAAAAAAAATTCATCCTAGAAGAGGAATAATCTGAAGGTATACTATGAAGTTTGTTCCTCTTCCCTAAGACTTTGTACTCTGCAACATATGTGAGAAATACAAGTTTAAGTTCTTTTCAGTAGAGAAAAAATAACTACAAAATATTTGAACATGAGTAATATTTTTTTTAGTAAGTCTGGGTTGTCCTGGCATTCCTTATATAATCCCAGGGGTATGGAAATGTTGAATTTCCAATTTATTTTCATCATTTCAAGAGACAGCACCAGAAGGACTTAGAGGCCACATACTCAACCAAAACTTAAAGCAGAAAGAAAACTGAGTGGTTTTAGCTCTAAAGCTGGAAATAGTGGCTTTATCAATGTGTATCTGTCATACAACTCTTGACCAAACTTTTGGAGTTTGCATCCTCACAAGAGGGAATTTTCTAGTGCTAACACTTTTTACCAAATAGGTGTGACTTCCTTAGAGGTGGCACTTTGTCAGCCTATGGAGTGTAAGAAGCAGGAGGAAAATAACCTTGTTGTTACATTCCTTTTGTTTTCCAACTGCTACAGTTAGTTTTGTTAGATGTACATCATATGCTTCTTTCTTGGAAAGCACAGTAACTGCTCTGAACACGGTATGTGCCGTACACTCTGAGAACATTTCAACAGCAGCAGAAGTTTCTTGCAGCACTCGCGATGTATTTTTGTGCTGGTGTGATTCCAGGGAGCCAAAGGTTCTCTCACTGTTGTTAGAGGTGAAATAAATGCAGTATTAGAAACTTATAATCTTCTTTTGGGGGATTTTAATGAAATACTTAATAAAGAAGAAAATAGCTGTTAAACAGAAGTAAATGTAAACTGGAGGAAGGTAGCTGGAGAGAATTGATAAAATATATTTTGTGTGAGTTTGCCGACTTGCACCAGTTTTCACATAAATAAACATCATTAGGATGTGCTTCCAAATCTTGATGAACTTTTTTCAGCTGTGTACCATAGTATAGTGCCATAGAGCTGAAGAGCTACAAATTAGAGCTTTGCAACCTAATTTTCTCAGTGAGCTGAAAGCTTTTGTGTGTTAGTACTAGCTTTGGTTAAGACATTTCTTGGAGTTGCTCTTTGGTTATACTTTCAGGTCTGCATATATTATTTTTCCAAATTAGTAATTTATAAAAGTGGGTGGAATATGGATCACATGGATGCTGGGATTATGCATGGAACAGGGATTATATGGATTACATGAATCTGGAAACCTCTGTTAATAAAAGACATAAAATGCCTTTTCTTGTCTAAGTAACTGTGAGGCTTGCTGGGATGGAGTGGGGGCAAAAAATGAGCCCTGTTACCTTTTTCAAACTGTGGTTTGGTGTTTTGGTTTTTTGGGTTTTTTTTTTTTCAGTGTATATGAGTTTTCTACACGGTTATTTTATTCGTCAGAATTTATCTGTGCAAGAACTAGTCAAACCAATGACTCTTGCTGCTTTTCTCCTCTGCATTGTTGGATTGTGTGATTTTTACTGAACATAAGACTTCTTTTACATTCTGCAGAAGCCTGCCAGGGTTTTCTGTTCTGTTTCAGAGCAAGAGTTCACATCTAAGTGTTTTCTCTAGTGCTAGAAAAGGTCTGTTGAAGTGTGCTGTGAAAACTCTGCAGAGAGCTAAAACTCAGGGGAACAGGCATCAAGCATTTGAAAAGGTGGAAAAGTATTTTCATTTTAATAAAAGTGATGAGCATTTTATCTTCCTTGGGTATGAATGCTGTTTGCCTTGCAAATGAGAATTCAGCCTCTCAAATCAAAGATCATTTAAGCAGTTGTCAATGTATGAATGAAACAAAACGTAGAGATTGTGAAAGTTATGCCAATGAAAGAGGAATTTTTTTTTTAAAAGTTGAAGTAAATTGAGTTGAGGGGATTTGAACCTGATATGTAATAAAAGAAACAGGTATTTAACTGCACTCAGAACCGCTCAAAACCCTGCTTGCAATACAAATGTTTTAGTAACTGCATTTCCCCCTTGGATTCTGAGCTCTGTTTGAATGGCAGTGTTACATGCACGAGAACACAAGAGCTCTGGGGTTTGCAAGTAAACCTTTTCCATGTGCATTTTCTTGCACATGCCTGTGCAAGAGGACAGATGACAGGACATGGACAGTTGCCTCTCTTGGGATGCCACGTCACGGTTTGTCCTTTTGTAGCCTAAAATCAGGGCTGCCGCCTGGGCGTGCCAGCCACAGGCAATCCCTTCAGCAAGTGGCTCATGTCTTCATGGCTACACTCTGTAAGGGACTCCCTAGTGACAGCAGACAGTGACAGGGAGCCGGCAGCTTTGGAGCACGGTGTTACTTACTCATCTCCTGAAAATATCTGTTGGATACACAATACAGCAGTGCACGAGATGTAGCTTTGTCTCCAGAAAGACTTACATGGACAGGTTTTACTTGCTCGGTTATAAATTCCTCTTAGCCTAGATAAGTCTGTCCCTGGCAGGCAGAGCTGGCTTTAACTGTGTTTTTTACGAGATGAATCCACATCCCCTGTTTCAGCCCCGTGCACACATGCACACCGGTTGTTCTGGCGCAGCCATACAGCTCTCATGTGACCCAGAACAGGGACTGCATCTGGCTTAAAAATGCAGAAAAACCCGACGTGTTTTGTGGCTTTCAGCAAAGCCAGATCTGATTCTCGGCATGGCTGTGTAAACAGGCATGCTGGCATCGCTGTAGGGTACAGGCAGCAGCATTTCAGTCAGACACTACCAAGGGAGGCTTTTGTGGATGAAATCATATCGTGAACTTACAGCACATCTGTGTGGGGGTCAGCCTGTGCTCTTCTCACTGGCACAGTTGTGATGATTTTTGGTTTTCTTTCCCTGCTTCATTCAGACCCTTCCTCTTTTCTTGGAGTATGAAACAGCCTTTGATTCAGTTGTAAGCTTTGGGAAAATTAACGCATTGAAATATGGATGGATTTATGCAGGCAGTCTCCCCAGTTAATGGTGTTGGCACTGACAGTTCCTTTTGAAGCTGTGTCTTTGAGACATTTACCTCCTTGCTTATTTTCCCTTTTTTTTCTGCTTTGAAGCTTGGCAACCCCTTTATAGTTCACTTTCTTCTTCAAGAAAGTAGAGTTAAAAGTTGAAGAGCACATCTGACAACACTGATCAAAAATAAGCATTTTTCTACTTCTACCCTAACCTCTACCTCCCCTCAAGTTAATCTTTAAAACTTCCAGTGCAGTAGTTTACCAAAATAGTTAAATTTAAATATTTTGGAGACGCCTTCATCTTCCCTCTTCCTGACTTCTATTTTTTCCCGTGGGCCGATTATACTGGCTTGTTATCTATGTTCACTCCTGGGGTTGGTTGCAGATACATCTCTAATGTGAGAAGATGGCAGAAGCTGCCACTGTTGTTATTGGGTTTTGAATATGTTGTAGTCTGGTATTTTCCTGCTTCTAAAGCTCTTTGAAGAGCCTGAGAACCAGTTCTGTGTGCTTTTTGAAGTTCTTCCTCTTGAGTGAGGCAGGAATCCCAACTGGCTGTTCCTGCTGATACGGGAACCCAAGAACTTTTCCTTAGAACTGCATCCTGAAAAATGGATGTGGTGACATAATAGCCGCTCTGATTTTTTTACCCTTTTCCTTCACTCCTTCTCCTCCTCCTAGCTCACTGGGGAGAAGCACATACATGCATGCCTGAAACCATGCAGAGATACCTGCAGCATTGCTAGGACTGGCATGCAAAAGAAATTGCAGGTTGTCTGTGTTTGTGTTTGCTGGGGAGGCTGTAGAGTTTAACGGCAGTCTGATTGTTACTGCATTCAGGTTTCAATGCCTGAAACAGCAAAACTGTATGAAGTCGTACATAATAATTTGAATGAAACAAGATAAAATCAAGAGGAAAGGAAATGACTGAAGGGCCTTTAGCATGCTCTTATTAAGACTGTAACCAAAATACATGTAGAATTTAGAATTAAAGACCAAGTCTGCTTTTACACTTCTCATCTGAATATTACAGTTTCAAAGGGGAGGGATTAGTTTGACTCGTCAGTTAACAGACGAAAGAGATGAGAGCTGGAAAAATGTCTGATTCACCAGTTAGTACACATCCAAAATTGTCATGTTAGGCTTGGGCTTATTTTGTATATGCATGACTGCAATTTCCCCTGTGCTTAATTCATGGAGATCAAGCATTTCAGGAGACCTGGCAAAAAGGATGGGAAGTGTGCTGTGTGCGGGGAGCCGCTGCCAGCCCGTGCCTGCACTGTGGCTGGTGCCTGCGCTGGTTCATCCTCGTCCTTTGGCCCCTGCAGCTGGGTGGTGGGCTCTGGGACAAGCTTCAGCGTGGGAGAACCACGTGTGGGCACGGCCTGCTGGGCTGCCCTGCTTTGATGAATTGCCTTTCAAGGCATTTCAAGAGCACCTGTGTGTTTGTGATAGATAAAGTGGGTGTTGTTGATGTAGCTGGTTTGAATGTTTTAATGGAGAGATATAAGCTGTAATTTTCTTCAGTGGAGCAATGTGCTGTGCTCTACTCTCAGCTCCATCCCTTCCTCCTTCCACAATTTCTTTTTGTTATTTTTCAGAAACACAGGTAGTTGGCCCCCTAGGTGTTCTGAGGCTGCTAGTGCTGTGATATGCCAGGAACACAACTGCTGTGGGTATTCACTTTATCTAGGCCATTGTTTTACAGTTGCAACAAATTATACATAGCTTGTTATGAACAGAACAAAGACTTTTCCTTATACATTGCCAGCCCTTAAGTACAGTCCGGTTCATCTCCACAACTGAGTCTGCACAGCTTAAGAAAGTCTTTTTTTTAAAAAATCTAAATAGAGAACATTAAAGTGATGCAGGAAAGAATCCACATTTAGTCAGTTTGACGCAGTTTCCCCACAATGTGTCACTGTCTTGCAGTCCCTGCATTACCATAGCATTGCTTTTCAGGATGCACTCCATAGGACAGTTCTGCAGCAATCAGTGGTCCCAGCTGTGACGCTCTGTAACAGAGTCACCTCACAGCCACTTTGTTGGAGGCCACTTTGTCTGGTCTGGTTGAATTAAGATTCTTTGAGCAGGGACTACGATCAGGAGTAGTCTACAGGCAATGTAGAGTATAGTTTGAAGAGCAAAGCAGAGCACCCAACTCAAACCCAAGAGATAGCTCTTGGAGTGAAATTGCTGTCTACGTTGATACTGCTGGCATTGAATATTCAGTGTTTTGAAGGAGAGATACCAGTTGGATGGGTGTGTATTTTGTGTGTTGTGGTATGCCAAGCTGATATGCAGAACTGATTTACTACCTGATGTTTGTCTCAAGATGGGAGGTGGAGCTCAAAAACAGCAGTCATTTAGTTCTCAGTTTCTTCCCCAGTTATTTTCCTTTATTCTCTTTCTGCATTTTATTATAGCTGCAGAAGAATACGTTCCTCTAATAGAATAGATGGTGACATATATATATAATTGAAGTCCCTATGCAATTACCAGTGTAATAAAAACAAGTGATTCAGTAACTTTCTTTCAAAGCTGCAAACAAACTATGAAATGAAGGATCTGCTGGAGGTGATCATTTTCCATGAGGAGATTTGATGGTATTGTGCACTCACGCAGAAGTTGCGGAACTCACAGGCCCTGCTTCTGGCCCTGGCAGCGACTGCTCTGGTGGTGAGCGAGTTGCATCACTTCTCCCCAGCTTCCGTGTTAAATAGTTTCCTCTATTAACTGGCCGAATGGTTTGTTTCCTCTAGAGCACTTCATCAGGGAGCTGCCAAACCTGACATACACTAGATCCTGTCTTATTCTTTGCCGAGTCTCACTGAAGCCAGTGGGTGTGCTTGTTTAGGCTGTAATTAGACTTTGTTATGAGTAAGCAGCACCAGGCTATAAACTTAATATCCTTATGAGGTGAGTGCTGCTTAAATAATAAGTAGCCTTCTGTTTTGTCTATCCAGTCTAGTTTAAGTCCAGTAAGCTTTCAAAATGAAACACTATATTGTATGGCTCTAATAATGTCCCGTAAATAGCAACTATTTCATACTGCATTTAGAGCTGTCTTATATTTGATGAAAATGCATATGCTGATGTGACCCTTACTTACTAATAAACACTTTCTAATTCAAATAGCTTTCTTTTGCAAATGAGCTCTTCCTGGACTCTCTTGGCCTCAGCACTAATACTCATCTTGCATACTACTGTTCCTTCTAAAGCAATTGTTGCTTCCATGTTGTGCGGTACTCACTGTAACAAACATTTTCAGATGGGATATAAAATAAAATAGAGCTAGATGTTTCAAACTTTGCATTAGCTAGAACTGCTTAGGGAATCCTGGTTTGTTTCTTCTTTAGTTCTGTCTTCCTTTTGCTTCTCTATCTATGAAAGCTGCAGAATTTGAATACTTTTGGAATAATATGACAGGGTTTGGAGGTGGGTGATGGCGCTCAGTGAGACTTGGGAGTGGATGAACTCACAGAGAACATGATCCTGTTAGTAGAAATGCAGCCTGCATTATTTTAAATTAGGAAGTCAGCTACAGAAATCCCTTTTGTCGACTCACGACCCTTGAACTCTCTGTGCTATGTAGAGCCATGGGAGAGGCATGATGAAAGAGCACATGTGAAGCTGCATATATTGCCAAAAGATCATGTAATTGTGGTGGTTTCAAATGTGTTGCCTGTCCTTCCTTCCCTTGCCACCTGCTGTCCCTTCATCTGGCACATCTTTTTCTCTCATGGCCATGTGGCCTCACACTGTGGGTTGGCTGTGCCATTGCAGCTCTGTGAGCTGAAGTGTAAGCTGGTAAGGAAAAGGAGAAAAGGAAAAGGATCAGGCTTTTTTCATCAGCATCACATCCTTGCTGGGTACAGGTAGCGGGGAAGGGGAGGGGAGGGATGAAGCGGTGAGGAATGGCAATTGTTCGGAGTGCTGCTCTCACGCTCAGTGGGGAGGCTGTGGTGTCAGAGCACATCGCACAGCCGACTTACTGCCGGCTCAGGCATTCCTGTGCAGATCTTCAGGTGCTTTTGCTGCTTGTGTCTGCTTTCAACAAAGTGAATGTGGTTGATTTAATGTCCATTCATCATGTAGCTGGGACTGCTCAGGACCACGGGAGGTCAGTGACCAGTGACCAGCTTTTGTGAAAAGCCACGAGACAGAAACCGCTTCCCCTGTGCGGTCCCTGAGGAGCCACCTCCTCCTGGGATAGACTCTTCCTGATCTGGGTGGGTTTCTTTAGGGATGAAAATAGGAAGTATGTGAGGGCAGGTATTGGTGAAATGGCTACCAAGAAGGGGAAATAAAGCATAAGGAGGGTGGGGGCTCCCCCTGAGGCATTTAGGCTGTGATTGTGGTGAATCAGACCCATTGGTGCTCTTCAGCACAAGGGGAGGCTTTTGGCAGGCCCCAGGAGGCACCACAAGAAGGGATGGGCAGGGGAGGTGTTTTTAATGTGGATTTTGACTTTCCCCTCAAGCTCTTTCTAAACAGAACAAGAGGAGCAAAACCTTTCCCCCCAAATGTTTCTTCATAAAAGGTGTAAAAACAACCGCAAAACCCTTTGTGTTATGCAGACAATTCAGAGGGCACCTTAAACACCAAATTCAGTTGTTTGAAGTTATTTTTTGTTGAAGTTGTATGTGTTGCCTCTAAAATTTCTAGATGATTAGATGTTTGTTTAACAAAAGAGCTCGTTTTCTTTGAGCTAAACTAAATACCCAAGATTTGAAAGAACTTCTTAGGCAAAAAGAGCCACCTTCTCATCCCAAGGACTAATTACTGAGGCCTTCTGTTTTCTCAGGAGTCTCATCCTCTTAGAATACATATTGCATTTTCAGAGCACTTTTCCTTGCTCAGAGTTTCTCTTGTTGGGATTAGCTATTGTAGTGCTGTCACCTACCCTGCAGGGTTGCTCCTGCTTGGCTGCACGGGGGAGAAAAGGGGGAAATTACTGCAGCTCACAAAGATTCTTTTGCCCTAATTATGATTCTTACATTGAGGAGCAATGGTCCACTCCAGTGCTGACCATGGGAAAGTATGCATTTGCCAAGTGTGCACTCCTGGAGATCCAGGAAAAGCATTGACCTCTGTTCAGGTATAAAGAAAATTTCTAATTCAGCTACTCCGGGTGTGACTTTGATCGATTTCTCTTTTTTAGTTGTGGTGGGTTTGTTTTGTTTGTTTGTTTGTTTTCTCTTGCAAGTCTGTATGTTTTTTAAGGAAGACGGGTGTTATTCCTTGCAGCAGAAAAGGACTTAAGTTTCTTTTTATTTGGTTAAGTAAGAATAGGATGTCAGTACATGCACAGGCCACTTGCGGGGCAGTCAGAATGGCACCCACTACATGGCCTTGATTACCCTGAGGGAACAGAAGGACTCTGGTTTTTAATTTTCCCAATTTAAGCATAGTAAAATGCTGTCAAAAAAGCTCCATCAAGATCCTGTCAGTTTGATGAGGCCCTTTTCTTCTGTTACTTTTCCTTGCTAAGCTGCTTGGTCTTCCAGTGGCCTCCAAACTTTTGCATGCTGTGAAGTAACGAAGCAGAACATTAAATCTTTTAAATCCTAAGAGTGCCAGCAATCTACTGAGCATTTCACAGTGCTGTTGTCAGTGAAGAATGCTTGTGTGTATTCTCTACACTGTAATCCCCTGAGTGTGAAATTAGATCTGGTACCAGTTTATTTTTCTCTTCTTTAATTCTTTATCATATCAAATATTAAATGTACTTTAATCACCCTATCTGTTTCTGGGTATATAAAGCAAAGGATTACCCTTTTGGTAAGTAGGTTTTCCACTTTTTTTTTTTTTTTTTGGTAGCACAGACTAATAGTACAATTTAAGTGGAATTAAATATTGTGTGAAGAATTATAGGCTTTTCCCCCCGCTTTAGTTTTATGTGTGGGCTCTTTTTGAATGTTTATTAATGTCAGTCATATGCATCTCTTTTTATATTTTAAAAATCTGCTTTCATAGCATGTGGCCTTTTTGTGATCAAACTTAGGCTTAATGTGTGCTTTCAAAACACTGCTTTGCTAAACATAATGATAGTATTGTATTAACTTCAAGTTTCAGTAGTCCAGTACTAACAGTGTCTTAAATAGTTCTTATCCTTTACTCTGTTTCTGTTGATCACAAGTATTAACTCAGAAGTCAGGTTTTTTTTTTTCCCCCCTCAGTTTAATGAAGTGAGCACATTTTTTTATATCTGTCTTCAGCTGTGAAATGAGACCAATGCTTACCTGGTACATCGTGGAGTAATGTGAAACTAGCTAGTGTCTGAGATATAGAGAGGGGCCAGGGGAGCAGGGAAAATGTGTGAGTGACTGATATTTAGTAGCTGGCACGGATGTACAGTTATCTGCAAGGATGAAAATATGTAAATGACTGAAAAGACATGAATGAGATTGAATTGGATTAGTGTGAACAAAAAAATCCAGTGGAACAGATGGCTTAAACAGCTGAAGTTGCAGTGTGCTCACCAGTATGCTGAAATCCTTTCCTGTGATATGGGAAGCCCCTGTGTTGTGAAGAATGGAGAAAGTTCAGGTTCCTTTATGGAAAATTGAGCAACTTAGGAGATGTTCCTCCAAGGAGACAGGAGGTAGTGTAGTGCTTTTTGTAAATGTGGTTTGAGTTTGCAAATCTCTTGTGAGTTAATCTGGAGAAAGAATGGATAGTCAAAGGGAAGTAAGTAACTGGCTAGTCAAATGGCAAGTAAGGCCATTTCTGGATGCAGGCACTAGTTGGGGAAATAATTTTATTTCTATGTACAACAGATTTCTAGTCCCTCCTTTTTGCCGGTAAATTTAAAATAGGGGATTATATTTTTTTGCATTTAGTTGACCAAAGAGAAGAAAGGACTTTCTTTCATGCTTGTAAAAGAACAAGTTGTCCTTGCTGTTGAGAATACTGTTGCTCTTCATCTGAAAACAAAGCTAGTTTAAAAAAAAAAGTCTAACCATGCACAAGGTCTGCTGCTGAAGAGAAACGTGTATTCTTTGCTTTAAGTGAATAAATTTTTTCGCTGTTTTCTCTTCAGTCAGGACTGTAATGTGGTGAAATTGTGAGGGACTTTGTTGTAATGAATCCTGGAATGACAGGATTCATTGCCCTACTTAAAACAGTCAGGTACGACTGTGGAAAACTTAAACTTCCTTATGCTGATAAACTCACACGAGGTGCAGACTAAGACTATCAAAGAACGAAGATTCTTTTTTCTTTAAAGCTGGTTTGCAAAAATATTTTCATGCCTTTTCAAATAATAAGTAAGAGCTTTGAGTATTCACAGATACCCTTGTTTGAGACCAATCTAAGCTGCTTTTGTGCTTGAAGTCTTCTGTAATTCTGTTCTGTGATTGTGGGTAGGTCAGAAGCAGCATTTGTTGAAGTTGCATACTTTGCCTTCCCATGGCTTTACCTGCTTTTAGTGAAAAGTATGAACACTTGAAATGTTGGATCTTCCTTTGAGCATCAGCACTCTAGGCTTTCGCTTCTTCCATTTTCTTTAATCACGGTGAGTATGTCTGAAAAACTATGCTGACGTAGTTATTGTCAACATTACAAATGTTTACATTATGCTCCAAAATCAAGGAGATCTCATGCAAAAATTTCATTGTTTGAGATTTATTTGACATACAGGTGTGTGTGGTTTTAGGATGCTGTTGCATCCCTTGTTTCCTGGAGAACCCTCTGATATAACCATCGTGGCATTTTTCTCCTGCGTGAAACTTGCTGCTGTTAGCTATGCTTTTCTGGCTTCTAGAGGTGTTTAATGAATCCTTCTCTTTGAAATCCTGTGAGCGGTAAAACCAGATCAGAGTGGAGCAGACCCTCCTGTATATCACTTTCCTTGCAGGGAGAGTCATTCAGCTGCTGTGCTGAATCCTTCCCCGCTGCCTGGTGTGGCTCACAGCAGTTCGTTTGCCTGTGACCTTTCCTGTGAGAGCTGTTGTACTCACGTTGGTCAGTGTAGGTCTTGCTCACACTTAATAAAGGCAGGTCCTTTTGATGCTGTTGGCACAATTCTTTATGAGGCTGCAGTGATTTACTCACAGTTAAAGCATAATGAAGTCATGCATGTTTGCTCATTTTCTGCCCAAAAGGTTTGGTGAGAACTTGTGCGTGCCTTTGTGTTAGGCAAATGTCATACCCAGGATATAACTTTTGTTTTAAAATTGAGCAAGAAAGTGTCATGGAACCCATCTTTCATGATCTGTAGGATGTGTTTGTTTCATTGGGACACTATCTGTGTAGAGAAAAACTCATTATTCAAAAAACACTCTGGTCAGCCAAGTGCAAAAATCTCTGTGTGTCAGCCATGGCTTATAATGCAAACAATTTCATATTAAGAACTTGATCTAAAAGACTTTGAAAAGCTTTTCTTCCTCCATTTTGAGGTATGTAATGATTTTTTTCAGTGAATACAGCAATAAGCATGTTGACTGGATGAATCTTCCAAATCTCATTACAATACTATTTTAATTGGAAAATGAAGGAAAAGCTGTTATAACCAGGGGCGAAAGCAAATATGAAAGAAGTGAGAATCCTCAGAGGGACTCCATCCCTTGCTGGAGTGGCCTTTGGTATGCGCTTTAGCAATACATTTAAATTATTCATAGAAAAAATTTCAATTTAAGTAATAACCATTCAGTGCTTTTTCAATAATGTTCTTCTGAAGAACAAGGGCTTTTAAAAACCTGGTAGGTTTTGAAGATTTTAAAAGAAATATTGCTCTTAGATAGATGTAGTCTTGTAGCTAATAATATTGAGAATGCAGTGGTGCTTTCCAATGATCACAACTGCTTTATAAATGCTTTGTCTAGTCTTTCTTCTGTTAAAAATAATGAGAGTTTTGCCACAGGCTTCAGTGGAAGCAGGCTATGTCTCCAATTATTTGAGCTTTGCTTCACTGAAGTTTGGTATAATTGTGAAGTTAAAGCACAGGCACAGAGTCAGAGACCAGAGAAAAATCCTAGCCTCATGGAAATGTGCTGTCTTCCATTGTGGGTTTCCTCACAGAGCTTTTTAATAACCTGTTCATCTGAGATAACTGCTGTTGTGTAGTTTTCTCTGTTTGTAAAGTGGAGGAAATAATATCACAAATCATAAGGTAGTCGAGGGGCTTCATGTATTAATAATCTCTAATGGAGTGTCAATTGTCTTGGCTGAAGGATGATGTGGGTGTGTAGGTAGATTATTGAGTCTCTCGTATATAATAAAGTTGTCTCCTCCCTACATACTAATTCACAACTGAAAATGCAGCAGAGAGAAATCTCATTTATTAAACAAAGGCATGTTATGCAGGTACCCATTAATTCTTTTAAGGTATCTGTAGCTGGATGGTGATTTCAGACAAGGGTGTCTCCTCCTCGATGATCTTAATGGTGTTTTTCTTTAGTATTTTTTTCCACCTACTGCAGGAAATGAAAGAATCGTGGCCTTGCGTTCATAGCACGTTCATGTAGTCGTGCATGCTGAGTTTCTTTGTGGAAAATGCCACGCTGTCACACGCAAATGAGGATAGGTTGTGCCGGCTGTATTCCATCAGATCTCTCCTGGTGAAGATGAACAAAGATGCTGAAGCACAGCTGTGGCTATCCCACCAGAGGGGATCTGAGCCTCAGAAGTGGGTGTATAACCTGCCCCTTGCTCAGTGCCCAGCCTGGGAGTTCCACTCAGCTTCAGTGCCAGTCGTGGGAGTTTGAGTGAGCCTGCAAATGTTGGGCTTCAGTCAGGACTTCCCTCAACCTGTGGTGAGACGCCACTCCACCCCATGTCTCACCACAGCCTTTCCCTGTGGCTTTGAAGAGGGCAGTTTGGAGGAAGTCCTGATTGATTCTTGCTTTACAGAGCGGGGATTTAGTATGCAAGTTATGAGACCCGTAGGAATCATCAGCCAGCCCTTGCATCCCTTTGATGACTTGCTGTGGCAGCATTGTGGAGCAGTGCTGCGGTGAGACCTGTATATTCCTGAAAGACATGAGAAGTATTTGCAACAACTCTTTAATGTACAGCCTATGAACAAAGGCAAAGTTAAATTAGAAGTATGGGTGATGCAAAGGTTTGTGGCAATGCTGAGTTATAAGTCTAAAAGAAGACTGTAGGAATTGCTGCAAAATGAATTAATGTCAGCAGCAGCCTAAGAAAACCTATCTGTGGACTGAATGGTGTCTCCTCCATACTGTGGTCCCACTCTCCATTCTTTGCTGAGCCATTTCAGTAAGCAGACAGAAACAAAACCCATGGGATGACACAACAGGAAAAAAAAGATTATTTTCTGTTGGGTAATGGGCTCAGAAGTGGAGGGCTGGGATGCCGGCAGACAGCAATTAGATCGGCTTAAGCTGCACGAAACTGGGGCCTCGGGGCTTCCTTCTGCTTCATCTCTCAGCTGAGGCTGGCTGCTCTCTACTCCGGCCGCAGCGAGATTTGCAGCAGGAGCGGCCTGGGCTGGGGCTGCGGAGGGCCTCAGTGCCGGCAGCTGCAGTGCTGCAGCTGCATCTCTGCAGCTGGTCAGTCCTGTTCTTCTCTTGATGGGCCTCATTGGGAAATGAATGAAATTTGGGGCCTGTTTTGAGCAAAACTTTGGCCCCCGTGCCTGTTGTGCCCTCCTTGCGCTGGCGTACGCGTGTTTGTGATTGCACGGAGAATCAGACAGCGGTGGAGAGGATGGAGACTTACCCACAGAAGGTTTGATTTGCTTTGCTTGCCTTTGCCAGGTTATTTTTCAGCCGGATCAGCTCTTGGGGCCGGGTGTGTGCGGGGGCAGCCATGTCCATTGCCCGGCGCAGGGAGAGCTGACCAGATGCCAGACCACAGCTTCGGTGTGTCCTGTGCTGCCCTGACAGTTGGTGTAATTTGTTTGGGCTTCCCTAGAGAAAGCCATTTGTTATGAAAATTTAAATGTAATAACGTTGCTTGACTAATTCCCCCCTCATTACCCATGTGATGTGCCACAGGGAGCTGTGTGATTCCATTTTCCCCAAGAATGCTGAATTTCAGTAACCTGTGCCAACACTGTCTCTATTTTAGTAGCCTGGACTGAAGCATTTATTGATGTTGTAAAGATACGTTCATTCCCAGTAAAATTTTCAGCTTTGCACTTTAATAAGAATACTTACATATTTTAAGGTACTTTGAACTGATCTTGATGGAACACAGCTTTATTATTTTGTTAAAGCTCAGTGTCACTCATAAAATCTAAGTTGCTTTAGAAAAGTATTTGTTGTTTTTTTTTAAAGCAAGTGTCTTCATTTAGTTGTAGATAAATGGTAGATTTATTAATTTTTAAAATATATGTATGAAGCAAAAAAAAGGGAAGAAATACATAAACACGTAGAGTTGCTCTGTAGTTGCTTACTACAAATGCATTTATGCCTTAGACATCACTAAGTGAAATGCCCTCTTTTCACAAATGCACTTGTTATTGTCTCTTCATGTTGACATAGATGAGTCAAATTAGAGTTCAGTGGTAACTATATTCATTGGAAAAATTGAACAATATTAGTCTTATTGTTTCCCCTTATAATTATGGGAAATACATGATCTTCTTTGTGGCACTGGTTGGCTACCCATACATCTAATAACTGTAATTGTTACATAGAAGTAAAACAGAAACATGGTGTTTTCTGATGCTATATAAATTTCTTTGGAGCTTGGTAATGATTGCAATGAACATGCATTTTTGAAGAAGATTAAGTAAACAAACAAACAAAAAAAGGTCAGTTGGCAGGCTGACAACTTGCTAGAGTTTCTGCTGACTCCTCTGAGTTTCCACTGCGATCGCCTTCCTTTGAAAACAGGACAAACGGGTTCAAATTTATCTGCCTGTGCTGTCTAAATTGGCCGCTTTTCCCTGTCACAGTAAATGAATTTTGATTAAAGATATGCTTTGACCAAAGGTGGTGACAGATTTATGCTGTGCAAAGCTTTACCTGGTGACCTGAGTGTCTAGGCCTGGCATTATTCTATATTTAGAAGGGGACAATTGACTACAGTGGGAGGAACTGAATGTTTTTATTACAACTGTGCAGCATTTATAATTATGCAGCTAAAGGCAATATTTTGGTTTATGGATGAAAACTTCACAGTTTATTTTGGTGTATATAAAGGTCATAGTCCAAGTGCCCAGATTCTAACCTAAGTATTTGTCATTTTGAGTGCACAATACATTTTAAACCAAGTGAAATTAACAACAGAGAATGCTGCTGAGTAAACCTAAATCACTGAACCACTTTAACAAAGCAAATAATAAAAAAAAAGGCAGAGACTCTCAACTCCTCACTTTTTAAGCAATACTAGTGAACTGAACCTTTACCTGGAAGATGTAATAATTCAGATTTACAATACTATCAAATGAGTGTCAGTGTTCTCACTCCAGATGGGGGAGATTTATAAACTGAAGTATAACTAAGAATGCCTTTTAAAATGGGATTTAATATTTCACATGTTCCAGGAGCAGCATCTCTTTTTGGATGGCCTTTTTGTTAGCTGCTTTGCATTTGGGACTTCAACTGTTGGGTAGATTTAAATAGCCTGCAATATTTAAAAGGAATGGGAAATGTCCCGATCTGTGTAGATGTATAAATAGATATAAGCAGATGTCTGATGGGAGTAATTTCCTGCAGAGGGAAGATGCTGACTGAATGCACTCCATTCTTGCACCTGGATTTTTTTTTGTGTGTGTGTGTGCTTGTATGTGTTTCATTGAACATCAAAAACCTTTAATGAAGTCATCTGTATATTGATAGCTTTCACATAAATTTAGAATGTTAAAGAACTTATCATCAATTACAGGAATAGTAAGGTGTCCATAGTATTTTCTTTCTGAGGGGCAGTTAAGGCAGTTTAATTTATATTAGTAAAATTGTTCAATTTTAAGTTCCTTATCTGTTGCTAGTCCCTGTTCCACTTGATGTTTTTGTTTGGAGTAAACCTGAATTTTGGGGTTTATTTCAGGGTCTCAAAATGAAATGCTTCTTTCAGTTCTCCAGACAGGATGTTTTCAGACACTAGACTGTGGATTTTAGCTGGCTTAGGTCACCTTATATGCAAGGACTATTTTAAAGCAGGAAATTGATACATTTGGGAATTTTTAAAATTTGTGTTCCTTTCAGGACTAGTACAACACTCATGAAAGTTTGGAGGAATGTGTGGGTTGAGATAACTCTTGTGCAGTTTGTCCAGGTACTGTATGCATTTGCTGCCTTGGTTACACTGATATCAGACCAGGTAAGGGCCAGAAGAGATGTCAGGGATGGAAAGAAGGCAGTGTGCCTGCAGTGACTCTGGCTGGAGAGGCAGCCAAGGGGACCATCCCGTGGGGAGGCTGGCCTCCACAGCTCCTAGGAGAGGTACTTGCTTCCCATTCCGAGTCCACAAGCAGATCCTGTGTTTCTATTACAGTCTGTCCAGATTTAAAATCCCTGGAGTTCTTCAAGCCCATTATATGGTAAGAGGACAGACTATTTTTACATGTAGTGTGTAAGGCCAATATTACGCACTCCAAGTGTATTACAAGAAAGTGTTGGTATGTGTAGAAAAAAGCCCCCAAACATATGATTGAGTTTATATTAATGCCTTTATGTGAAAAGTTGTTTTTGAAAAAAAGTTCATATTGCATCAAATCCAAGTTTAAATAATGAAGTCCAAGATTCTCCAGTTACTGATGAGTTTTGTACATGGTGCTATTGTAATTTTTGGAAGAGACACAGGAGTGACTTCATTTGAATCAAGGGGTATGGCTCTTTTCCACCATCTCCTGGAACTGGTCTGAGAGAAACACATTTACTCTGTATCCTTCCACAGAACTACTGAGGGTCCACATTTACAAAGCCCTCATTAAAATGTGCTAGTCCTTCTCAAATCAGTAAAAACAAGAAATGAATTGCCAAGTTTATAAAACTATATGCTCTGCTCAACAACACTGTCTTTCTTTTTAGCATGGTATATTTAAAGAGAAGCAGCCAGCCTGGTTGACATTTTCTAGGAATATTCCAGTCCCTAGTACCAGAAATCTGTTCATTTTATTTACATTAGCTTCCCCCAAAGGGGAAGAAACATGCAGCACAGTGCTGTGTTAGCCTAGCCATGCTTTCTAGTGTTTCTGCAGGTTGCAGTAATTCTGCTTATGGTCTCTGTAGAAAATGTGTTGATAACATGAGTGATCATCTTCAGGAGAAGTAACAGGTGACAGGGAGCAGTGGTGGGAGAATGGAGGGAATGGCTTGTTTAAGTAAACAACTGGCAGGTGGTAAAATGAACACTTGTTTAAGAGACTTTTTGAAACAGTGGTGAGGAGGCTGGTGCAAGTGAAGTTTCTGAGGGGGACAAGTTGAAGGACAAAGGCTGATGGACAGAGTGCACTTGGCTTGGAAAAGCGATGATGCCTCCTTGCTGCATCGAGTGGGCTCTGTCAGCCTCAGGAATAGTAGATGTCTGAGAATTTCAGCCTTGGTTGCAGTGGCTCTCTGCTGAAGAGCAGATTTTATCTCCATGAGAATGCTGACAAAATCTGTATCACTTCAGGTTCATTTATAGGCAAGGGCTTGTTGGCAGCTGTGGCAGGTAAATTAAACTGTGCAGCATCTTCCTTAGCTCATGACAGGATGCCCTTGGACCATGGGGCACTGCAAGGGTCTTTCACTGTAAATGTGCCCCAGGTGCTGGCAAAGCAACATTGGGCTGTTTCTGAGAGGCCATACTGCTGAGAATTTAGCAAATAGAATATAATAAAAACCAGGCTGAAATGACATCATTCTTTTCTGTTTCATAAGAATGCGCTGCATGTGTGGACAGTGCACAGATGTTTTGCTTTGATGACTTGCTGTGTAGGTTTATGGCCTTGGAATGTCGATAACTAAAGAGATTGGTTTTGTTTTGAACTGCATTAAATTCTGTGGAAGCATGTATTGAACTTTAAGTTACATGCCTGCAATTTTTAGGATGTTTTAGTCATGAAAATGGAATACTTTACTACTTAATGTTTTGAGGTTTTTAAAATTTTTATTACTTTTCCTCTTTCATTTTTTAGTTGCTAATTGTTTCCAGACTTTTTTTTCACTATGATGAAGACCTCTGTCGATGTTTTCCTTTTATTTAATTTCTTTCTTTCTTTTTTTCCTTTTTTTAAAGTTCAGTGTGCTGGAAGGTGTTTTGATTCCATCCTCTTGCTAAAAAGTCACACCTTTAAACTCATGATGTCTCTTGCCATCAGGATTTCCTGCCACTGGTATCAGAAAAAAAAAAAAAAAAAGGAAGAAATCTCTGGAGAATTTTCTAATGGTTTGTCTTAGTTTATGCTTGTATTTCAGACTAGACTCTATTTTGTCTAAGAGCAGGATTGATATAGGCTGCCTGAAACTGCTGATTGCTAGGGAACAGCTTTGCTAGATGAACATAACACATTCCATAGGTTTCTCCCTTTTATGGTCTCAGTTAAAAATATTTTTTTTTTGGCTTCAGTATATTTTAGTGAAGTATTCTGCTTTTAAATAGACATTCAACAAATGTGTGTCTGCTTTAACAAAGGGCCAGCAAGCTATACATCAGATCAAAAAATCATTTTTCAGTTTGACTATATAATCCTACTAAATGGAGTTTATTTTTCCTTGTATGTCTTTTCTCTTGTTTGCCAAAGTTCCTGTTCCTTAATATTACCTTCAAATTTCCTGAGAACTTCCCAATTCCCAGGACCAGGACCCTATTTTGGTCTTTTGTGTTGATGATTCAGAAATGCCATAAATTGAGAAGAGGAAATTAAGCAGTAATACAGATACAGTGGAGATGGTAGCAGACTGCTTCAGCTGTGGACCATCAGATTGACAGTGAAGTATAGCTGCTGTTTCTTTAGCCATGATTTGTGTTTCAGAGCACTGAAGGGGATCAATAAATGGAAGAAGTTTTGCATTTATGAAGGCTATGCTGAGTTCTTAAAAACCCCTCACCACTAACAAAACAAACAAAAATCCTACCCAAAAACAGAAAAAAAAAAAATCATGAAACAAAACCAACCCATGTTCAAGTACCCCACACTTGTAAAATCGTTGAAGGCAATGAAACTTTAGGTCAGATGCCTTATGTGAGTGAGGAAAATACTTCTCTCTTCTGTCCCCGAATTGTATCATCTTTCCTGTGGGCAGGGGATCATCTTCATCCTTCTGATGGAAACACCAGCCCTTGTTCTGCTCATTATCTTTTTTTCTTTCAAATCTTTGTTAGCAGACTCCTATGTTGTCCAGCACTCTCACCATCCTCTTCCTTTGCATGGCATAAGAATGTGATTTTTTTTTTTTTGGCAAATGTTTAGAACTGTTGTTCCAGTTCCAAAGCATTATTTTGGTTTAAAGGAATTATGGTTTGTTTTGAGTAACTGACTCTTCTGCACTACTTATCTCTTGCCAGCTGTCTGTTCATTTGATCACAAGCGAAAAGTTACCTGGGCTATACCTCTTGTTTTCAAGGCAAACCTATCAATTAATGGCTTCGTTTATTAAATGTCAATTAAAATCTTTTCAGTACACCCTGATCAGTATAGTCAGTCATTAATGCTGCTTCTTTCTCACCCCTCAATATATTGGCTTAATTTTCTCTAAGAAAGGACAGAAGAAAATATCAGTGTATTGCAAACACAGGTCACTTGACTAAATTTGTAGGCATGTGTCATCTTTAGATACAAAGTGTTAAATGTTGAATTAAGTCCCTTCTTGCTTTTTCTGAGAACAAAGTAGCTTTTTTTGGAAGCCGATCTATGAACTCAGTAATAACCTTTCTCTTAAAAGGAAATAAGGAAATATAAATAGGAATTTTTTCAAAAGGACCTTACACTTTAATCTTTCACATCATGCAATATAAAAATTGGTAAGCTCATTTATTGGTTAATTGGCTTGAGTAGGTGTCAGCAATTGAATTTTAGTCTTGTGGTTTTGTCCTAAATTCATTGTTGATACAGGAAACTGAAATGGGAGAGGCAGAAAATAGATGAAGGACAAATCTTGTGACAGTAATTGATAGCTAGGTGGAGGCATCCGTCCAGAGCTGCCTGCTTGTCTTTATACACACCCAGTTTAGTGTGATTGAGAAAAAGAATTTACAGAGCTGGTAAAGAAAGGGAGGGAGGTGGACTTACTAGTGACAGCTCCACTCTGGTCATCTCAGATGTTGCTTACTTTGTGCTTTAAAAAATCCCAGAACTGTGGAATTGCTCTTTTCAGAATGAGAGCTTTTTTAAATTGGGGTGTTTTTTTTAAGTCTGAATAAAATCTGAGTGTACTGAATGATTAAACTTTTTAAAAACTGAGATCAGATTTTCAGTAAACTCTCTGAGTAAAATAAGCATTGTAGGATAGGATTTTAAGTTTAAATAATTATTGAGCGAAATAATTTTAACCCCTTGTGCTAATTTTCGGCTGTGTTTTTTGGGGGAGAGTGTGTGTTACTGGTTTGTGCTGGCTAAAGCCTTTACAGCCATATGGAAAGATTTCTTACTTTCATACCACTGCTGCTTCAGTTTTTGCTTCTCTTCCAACCCTTGGGATCTTCCAGTATTTTTGTTAGTGTGCTTGTTCTCGCTACTTGGAGATGAGTTAACTACTTAACAAACTACTCTCACTACTAAGGGTGTGCATCCAATTATCCAATAATGAAAAGCCTGTATTTTTTCTTTCTTCCACCCTGATGGGGCATTACCTCAACAGGAGTTAAAATTATTGTATACAAGTATTCAGCACCCTCCCCAGAAAAGCATCCCTTATCCTGCTCTAGCTGCATTCCTGCAGTCTAACTCCTTTCACTGCAGAGAATCTGGCTAAGATTTTCCCACCTGTAGAAGTGGGTTTAAGCAAAGCACTCAGGATCTCGAGTTTACCCCCCTAAAAAATCGTGAAATATGGAAACAAAAAGCATTTTAAACACCTCTTGGGATTTGAACTTCTATGATGTTTAGGTTGTGTGAATGTAGAAATTTTAGAAATTTTCACTTTCCTTTGAAGATAAAAACATGACTCTTGTCCAGATACGTGACTCCCAAGAACTGGGATGTGGGAAGAAGCAGCACAAATATGATTCACCCTGAATTTTGCAGAAATTGGCAGCTCTGTGAAAGGCATTGAGCGAATGGTTCACATGGATGCTGCCTCCCCCCACACCCTGCATGCAGAGCTGCTCTGTGGTTGCTCTGTGCTATCTTGCCTTCCTTGGCTTAGTTTCCCACTTGAGCTATCCTGGGAAGCTGTGTAAGGAGAGGGAGTGATATTGGAGGGAATGTTAGATGAAGTTAAAGATATTTTCTCATGTGTCAGTTTGTGGCTCTGACTAACAGTGTCTGTGACTGGAGAAGAAAGCAGTCATTATGAGAAGCTGTGGGCTGAGAAGGGAAGGTAGGAGGGGGCCAGCCTCCCTGCAAGGAGACAGCAGACCCAGTTTTACAGGCAGAACCTGTAGGACAACTGCAGATGAATGTCTAGTGAAGACATGCAAAAGCAACAACCCTCTCTGAGCTTAAAACTAGCTAATAGTGCCTAAAGGATGATTGTCTGCCCAGTGGACCAGCTGCTGGAGGCAGGGAGGGTATTTTAGGATGCCTCTTGAGCTGTTTTTTCTGAGAAGGGGTATGTGCACGTTCTGTGCTTTGGTTGAGGAGCAAGCTTGTGTGTGTGCACCTCAGCTGCAAGGCAGTGGCATCTCTTTTCAATCAGGGCTGGAATGCCAGGGATGCCTGTCATCCCTTACTCACATGAGTGACTTGTCTTCTTGGTTTTTTTCTCTCTGTGCTTACCAGTCTAGCACAGAAATATATTTCTGCCCTGTCTTCTACTGGCTTTCTACAGTACAGTCTGAAGCTGAAGGTTTCCATGAAAAATCAAAAGAACTGTTGAAAGCCAAGTAGCAGGCAACAGCATTGTCAAGGAGGCCTGGAGTTAAAAAAATTGTAAGGGAAATGAGTTTCTCTGGAATTAAGGTGGAAATGCACTTCCACTTAATTTCAATGAGCTAACAAATTGTAATATTTAGAGTTGGCTGACAATGTAGAAATAACTCATGAACCAAAAGCAAAGTTTACTTCGGAAGACAGCTCTCAAGTTATTTACCTTGGCTTCATCCTTCCCTGAATTACGGAGAACAAAATAATGTTTCCCTCTCTTGATCTCTGTCTTGGCTGGTTGCTAAGATGCTTTTGGATATAATTCTTAGCATAGGAAGGAACTTCCAACACAGCAGAACTGATTGCCAAACCTAAAAAAAAAAGAAATTCTGCATCCAGTAATGACATTCTGGAGATCCTGATGCCATATTCCTTTTCTGCCATCTCAATGAATTTTCCACACATTTTTATGAAGTGTTTTGAGTCTATTTTGGTGATACAATTCACATGAATGTTTTGAGTGATCTCTTTGCTCAACCCTGACTTCACCCCTATGGAGATTTTTTTTCCTGTGTTGAAAACTGCCAAAGACTTCAGGCATGATTTTCCCACACACAGTGGAAATAAAGCACTTAAAAAAAACCCAAAACCCACACCCAAGAAATGCTACTCCAAACAGATTTTCCCCCAAAAGAAGAGTTCTGTTTGAAAATCAAAGCGGTTGTTTGGGTTTTTTTTTTTTTTTTTTTTTTTTTTGTTTTGTTTTGTTTTGTTTTGTTTTTTTTTTTACTTTGAATAGACATCCGGGGAAATACTATGCTCAGACCTTCTTTTCCTTATCAATACCCTGAATTTGTTCACCAGAGAACTGGAGAGTTTGCAGAACTCCTGGACAGTTGTAGTCTTGGGAGTACAGCAGCCTGACCTGCCGCACCCCGCTCTAGGAGTTCCTGTTCTTTCAGTGCTTGTGTCCACCCTTCTCCTTCAGGTCCCAGTGTCCTCGGTTGTGCTGACACAGCTGGTTGGGGGGCCATGAGCTGGCTCGCTGCAGGGGTTTAGATGAAATCCCAGCATTTCTGGGAGGCCGGGGTTGCAGTGTCACAGTCAGCGGAGCAGTGCCTGAAGCAGCGCTGCTTGAGCAGGATGAGCCCACCTGAGGTGCACCCAGAGGGCTGGGAAGGACAGGAGCTGGCTTTCCTGGTTTTACTGGAGAGCAGGAGAAAAGGTGCTATGTAATGCCCTCACCTCAGGGCAGATCCCACTGACTACCCAGGAGGGTGGGCTGCAAGCACTCTCCTGGTGAATGTGGTAAGGATTTGGGGGGGTGTGGGGTTTTTTTGTTTGTTTGTTTCTGTTGTTGTGGTGGTGGTTTTTGGTTTGGTGGGTTTTTTGTTTGTTTTGTCGTTTTTTGTTTTGTTTTTTGAGATGTTCACAGTGACCCCTAGAGCACCCAGAATTCTGGAGCCATAAAGGAATTGCAGTGATTGAACTTCTTTATTAAATGTCTAAAAAGTAGCACACTTCATTTTTTTTTCTTTTAAGACAAACCACTAAGTTGGCATTCAGACTGGATTTTAAGATGTCTTTTAAGCATTGCTGAAGGATGCTGGCAGGTCCAAATATTTTAGCCAGTGTGTGATATTATTTATTTATTCATTTCCCTCCTGAGTTATGTTTAGAGCTGTCAATCTGTTGCATTTTGCAACAGGATCCTGTAACCAGAGCAGCCCTTCATAAATTAAGGTCAGTTGGGTGCAGTGCTGTAACAACAACAGGCTGTAGAAACAGCCTCAGACCAAGGCATCTTTTGTTAACCAGAGGAATATTGACTAAACTGGGAGTTCCTGAAAGTGGGTGGTTTTTACTGCCAAGCTCAGCAACGCTTTGTCATAATGAAAAAACAATACTGTCTGCAAGTAGGGATTGAAAGCGTCTCCTCACATCTGTTTGTCTAAGCTTGGGAAAAGGTGCCATTGGATGAGAGTAGCAAACCCTGCTGTGACTGTACTTGTGCTTGAAGGGAAAGCCTTAAATGCCAGCAAATGACCAGGCATCTTTCATGAAGCTAGTTTTAATTTATTTTTAGACTTGATTAATAGTTACTGCAATATTTGCCTTGCACATTTTTAATGGAATGCTTAAAAAAAAAAAACTTGTTTAATATGTGATTCCTTCTGTGTAATTGTGCTCTCATACAGTGTCTTTGGTGAGAATGAACTAGCAGAGTTTTACCCAGAATTGTTTAGAAGATACCAGTGTGGAAAGCAGAGATGACTCACAGTGCCTTGGAGGAAGAAGAGCTAGCAGTTAACCACAGAGCATGGCACTATCTCTATGCCAAGCTGGCTGAGAGAGCCAGCATATTTTCCACTTCACTATGTCGGGGGAAAAAAGTACTCCAGAGAAATATTGGCTCTCTAAGCAATCTTGATAATCTCATCAACTTGATGAGTTTAGAACAGGTGTAACATGGGAGGCATGTGAATCAAAAGAAGGTGGTAGTTCCCATCTAGAAACCATTGTTATTTTTATTTGATGAATAAGTATATATGAAGCATTCTCATTTTTGGTGGATTCCCCTGGGTGAATAAACTTGGTTGCACAATGAGAATGTGGTATGTGATAGATGGAGCATATGATTAGATAGTAAGTATTTCTGCATAAATTTATTTTGTATCTAATCCCATGTGTCTGTATTCTTATTTCTTCAGGAATATCTAAATGGCATCTCTTTCTACTGCAGGCAATTTGCCAGATGCCTGTAAATAAGGAATGTCTACTGCAAGTGAAATAATAAGTATCTCTTCTCAATGTAATTTGTTTGCCATTTGCATTTAGTGATGTAGTGTTCTTGTTGGGGAAGGTGGCTTGACTTTACAGGCAGAATTACATGAAAAACACAGCAGTTAAATCTTCTTTTCTATTACAATAAAAACCTATCTTTTACAATATAGAGTTGAATATTTTCTTTTGGGGGAGGTGTTTCATTTAAATTAATTTGACATATCCTGTTATGTCTAGTGGTCTTTACTTACACAGAAAATACAGTAAGAAAACGATTGTCTTCCATTTTAGGTCCCTCTTTTTCTCACCATTCATCTTCCGAAAGATGGAAAGACATGTTATTGCTGTGGTACTGTGCTGCCCTGGGACCTGGGCATGTTCTCCTAAAGCTCCACTTCTTTTTGTGTAAGTGTGGAAGTTTGGGTATCCAGCTCTAGCCAGGTTCATTGTTTCTGCCAAGGAGAAGGTAAAAGACTTCATGAAATGCTGGATTTAGCATATGGACTGCCAGTTGTGCCAAAAGAAGAAAAAAACAATTGTGTAGATTGGAGCAATATTTTGGCACTGGCCATAGGAGGAGTCAAGCTGAAGGATTGATACTTGGTTTCCAAGCATCTGAACAGGAAGGCCTTGAAGAACCTGGGTGATGAGTACTTTAGGCTTGCTTTCAGGCTGGCAGGGTAATCCAAGCAGATTGTCTTGTGGTTAGGCAAAAGCACTAGGTGAAGAAGACTAAGCCTGTAATTTAGTCCACTGGTTAATAGTGAAATGTCTGGATGACTTCATTTAACAATGACTGTCAAGGTGTGAATCTTTTTTGCCCTGATGAAACCACCTGAAATAGTGATTGGTGGTTGGCATTGGCTGGGAGACTGCAGTGAGTCTGCTTTCTAAACTCTCCTGCTTGGGAGAAGTGGGTTTGGGGTGTTACTATTGTGGGAGACATCCACTGGGCTCTCAACAGATTAGTATCTGATGAACAAACGTTTTTTACACCTGTAATTTCGATAGTATGTGATTTCTATTTTACTTTCTACCCCTCCCACCCTGTATTCCAGTGAGTGCCAGAAGATGAGCTTTCTTTAGATACATAAACAAGATGATGTGGTGCAAATTACAGAAGATTGCAAAGCCTTGATTTCGTTTCTCTGAGCTGTGATTTAAGAATTGATACTCTTGGGTTTTTAACTGTGACTAAGCAACTGTTTTGTTGAGGCTGATTATTTCACATGCCAGTGGTTGAGAGGTAGCATCAGATTATTCCTGCTGCTAGCATGAATGTCCTTATTTATGCTGTCTTCTCTTCTACTGAGGGTAACTTGGACTTTAATTTTACCTCCTGTTCTCACCTTATTTTCACAGCTGATGAATGTGAACAGTTCCTGTGTCTCAAATGTTTTATTTAGGGGGGACCACAGGCTCTGCAGGATTGACCCTGTATAGTATTCTTTTGTATTCTCAGGTTTTTTTCCACCTAGAAACTTTTGTTGGTAGGGGACAATATTAAAGCGTTTCAAATTGAAAAAAAAAATAAAATCAAGGTTCATTTCAGACCTGTATATAGCAGAAGGAAAAATTGCAGGGAGGGAGAAAATTTTTCTTGTTGGTCACAGTGCTCCTGCTGAATATGTGGATGTGTACATATGGAGTGAGCACATGCACAGGCACTCCATGCAGAGAGAGCACATACATAGGCCATATGTTCATTGTTTTAGAAGTTTCTTTTTCTCTTGTATTTTCATCAAGCTTTTAACAGAGCTGTTTTAATTGGGATTAAATATAACTATGTAGGACAGTAACTAAGACACAAATTCAGTGTTTTCCTCCTCACCCTCTGTGTGTCAGCAACATTCCTTGTGCTCATCCTCCACCTAGAAATGAGTTTCTTTTAACCTAGGGGCTGTTGTCAAGAAGAGAGGAGATTACAGCATTCTTCCAGGCGTGGTGGGGCTGAGTTTCATTTACAAATTTTGTCCAGAGTTGCAACACGCTCCTCTGTACTTGCCATGTGCCAGGCTTAGCTGGCATATAAACATAGCAATAAACTGGAGAAGCACTGCTACAGTCCTATACCTGTGCCCATACATGCAAATGTGAGCCCTGTGTCTGTCCTCTGAAGTTCTGTATTTATGAATGGTTTACAAAAACAGCGACATGCTTAGATTGGTTCCTAGAAGAGACTTACATACAGTTTCAGTAAGGCAAATAATTTTGCTGGTTTGGCTGTGAAACAATTTTGAAATGTGTTTTAAAAATACTTAGGACTTAAGACAAAAAGATGTGCACAAACAGCATTTGTATCTACAGCACTTGTATCTATTGGAAGAAATAGTTTCCTGTGGTTTAAATATCAAACAGTGAGACCTGTTTATAAGTCATACGAACTGTGTTTTCAGTGTTTGAATGGTCAGGTCTTGCCCAAGTGTCTCACAGGGTTCTAAAGTTCCTTTTTAACATTTTCTTATTGCAAATACCTCATAAGGTTTATCAAATAGAATATTTTGTATTCAAAGGGTATGTAAATGCAAACAGGAAAAAAGTAAAGAAAATGAAGAATAAGAATTTCTGAGATGCTGATGATTCTTCTCTGCTTTTTCTTTAGCTACTGTCTCCTTTCTTGTTCTTTGTGGTTCTCTTATCTACAAAAACATTTAGATTAGTACGCTAATTAGTTTATGTTAACCAGCAGAGGGCTTCCACCTCAAAGCAAACAGCCTTATCCCTTCTGCAGTTTTCCTGGTATCCTTAATCAGAGAAGTGGGAAATAGACATTTATTTAGTTCTCTTAGGGTACTTCCCTGCTGGTAGAAAGATCTTCAATTACATGTTAACTAATTTTTAATAAAGTTTGTTTTTAACTAGCTTCCAGTTACTTTCAATACAGCCGTCAGCATTTCCACAGAAAACTTGGATGAATCAGTAGAAGTTTCTTGTGCTTCACCAAAGTCTCCTATTTCTAAATTTCTAACGTAACTGGTGTGTTGCAAAGTTTCTGTGCAGTCAGGTATTAAAAGTGTTTTAAGCTCCTTCTTAGTATGAACATAGCAGATGCTGAGTACAGTAGTAGGAGAGACTGAACTTATCTTACAATTTAGATTAAAGCAGCACAAGCTGAGTTAATAGACTCGTGTTCATTGCAGTGTTGCAGAGCAAAGATGAGTACCTTTGGATACTACAGAAGCACACAGCTTTTCTGGGAGGTTGGAGTTGCCCTTGAGACACGGGGTGGTTCCATTCGGAGCATCCTTCGTGCGGGCTGTGCCAGCGGCTTGGAGCGGGTGCGTGCTGCTGGAGTAAGGGTCAGAGCCGTGTGGCAGAAGAGTGCCGAGGTGCTGAATGCTGCTGCAGCACCTCTCCAGTTTCTCTCCCAGACTCTGTGAGTGACTTCCCGTGTTCATCAAAACTGCTGTTGATAACTTCTGGTGATTCAGCGAACAGATGAGTGCCTGGGGGGAAAAAACCAGCAATCTTCTCTTCGGACAGAAAACTTACTCTGTCCACAAAAATTCCATACTTAGATAGTTAATCTTCCCAGTCTATCAGCACTTGGAATGTGTTGGCTAACGGTTGTGAGCAGAGAACTTTCCCTCAGCTTTGGAAAGGAGGTGATTCTATGGTTAGGGGATTTTAAAAAACATTTTGTGTTATGAAAGCAAGAGCCACACAACCTAGGAGAACGTGTGTAGGAATCGAGGCGGTGACTACAGTTAGAGGGAGCTTTTAGCAGAGCTGTGTTAGTTAGTGAGTTGACATGCCCGATTGAAGAACCACTAAAATTGTTAATTACGTTTCAAGCAGAGATAATAACAGCTTACTACAGGCAAACTGCTGGAAGTAAGTCACTAGCGTGTGTCACCGTAACCGTGTCGCTGCTGCGGTCCTTCGGGCGCTGGGAGCGCGAATCCCGGCTGGATCCCTGCTGCCACCTGCCGGCGTGCGCTGCCCTCCTCCCGGCCGGGCTCGCTCCCGGTCCCTGCCCTGCCCTGGGCTGCGCTGCTGGCGGGGAGGGCTGCCCGTGAAGTACCCAAATATTTGTACATTACCCGAAGTCACCAAAGCCCTGTCGTTCACCCCTTATGTGGTACGACAGCATCAAACCTCACGAAGGGAAAGCTCGTCCGTGTGTAGGCAAGGCTGAAACTTAATACAGCTCAACCCTTTCCTCCTGTATCCCTCAGAATATCGTAGAATCGTTTAAGTTGGAGAGGAATTCTAAGATCATTGAGTTCAACTGTTGGCCCAGCACTGCCACATTCACCACTGAACCATGTCCCCAGGTGTCACACCTACACATCACACTCTTACCTACCAAAGCTCAGTACTTGAAACTGCTCCTGCCATCAGTAATTGCCCTACTTCTTGCACACTTGCAATCACGTTTTCTATGAAATCTGGGGTTTGCATCAGTTCTGGAATTATGCTGATGAAGAAAGCCAAAAGTGAATGCATTTGGTTATGGCTGAAGCAGGTGGGTGTCTATGCACAGTTAACTTTCCTGCTCTTTTGGCATCAAAGTATTTTAGAGAAAAACAGTAATTTTTTTTTTCTGGGCAATTCTGGCATTGGTTCTGCCCCTCTTAAAAATATCTTTTTGGCTAACATCCAGCTTGTACTGTTCATGTTCCTTGCTCCATTTCTCTCTCAGTAAGAGCCATCATTATCCCTACATACAGCTGCTCTTGAGGGGAGAACCAGCTCCAGGTCAGCCTAGCATTTTATAGAAACTGTACCCCTGTTTTTACAGAATTTCCCTATCAAAGCAAGTGCAGGTGTTGAATAAGACAAAACATTGCCCTGATGCAGTGAATCTTTCTGGGACACAGAAGCTGAAAGGAGGAAGAGAGGCTGGTGGCAAGGGCATCATATAGACCTGTCCAAAAGCTGGTTTTCCCTCTGTAGGATAAAATAGTTGTCTGCAGTCTGATTTTTTTTTTTTTCCTTGTGGACCTAATAAAGTTGGAAATGCAGATGGGCTGCTTGGAAGCAGTCTTACAGTATAAAACTCCCTCTACCTTTAGTTTTGGTATGGTGTGTTTTTTAACTGAAAAACAAAAACAAAAACAACCAAAACAAAACAAGAAAAACCAAAACCAAAAAAAACCAAAAGGGTGAAAACAGAAAGGAAGTTTTTCTTTGTAATTAGGGCATTTGAAGGCTCTGTAAGGGTTGTGATAGAAAAAATTAATAGGCATTGCTTTTGTGTGAGACAGGGCCTACTTAAGTAGGTCGAAAGGCTGGTAGCCAGGAGACCTATTTTCTTTTCTTAGCTTTGCTGCTTATCCTTTCTGTGATCTTGGGCAAGTAACTTCATTTTTGTTCCTTTATTTCTTTACTATTTTCTTCCCCTCGCAGGTCAATTCACAGTGGGAGGGAAAGAGTTTCTCACTTATGTGCCCTGCACATAAAAAGGGACACAACCTTAACTGGAAGTTTGAGGCCCTCTTATACCACCAAAATGTTCTCTGTGGGTGCTTTGCTGTAAATAATCATGCAGCAAAATGGATTACCTTGTGGGTTTACTATGTGAGCATTTTGTAGGGTACCTGTAAAAGAACAGGCACGGTGTAGATAAAGACCTCCGATGGAGGTCAGGTTGGCAAGGTTTCAAAACTGACTGAAATTCCCACACATCTGCCTGGAGATGATGAGTGCACAGGGGAAGTAACCATATGCAGCAGATCTGGTGTTGGGGCAGTTCCCTGGGATGGAGGGGTTCTCAGGGCTGCTGCAACACCCCTCTCCTCTCGCTGGCTGCAGCAAGAGCTTTGTAAGGAGGGATGAGACTGCAGGGAAGGTGTTTTCAATGGGCTTTCACCGGTGCTTAATCCAAGTGGCTTTATGACTGGCTGATGATGAGTTGTTACCACTTGAAGGAAAGCACCCAGGAAGTCTGAGAGAGAGGTGTCTTTTCAGCTGATGTGGAGCATGAGCTATCCCAGCAAGCTGTACCTGAATCATCCATGTTATTCGTCTCGTTGACTCATGAGAAATCATAGACTAGGAAATGCAGGAATTAAATTCACGCGTGGATTGTGCCAAAAGCTAAAAACGGAGCATGTCTGTGGCGTTTTGGGATTTTTGTCTTTCTGCTTTTTTGATCTTTTTTACACTGACCCAAAACCTTCTCTGTGAAACTTTTCTCTTTTTTTGCTGTTTTTTTCTGGCCTTAGGAGAACACGGTGGCTATAACCATGTACGTGTGTTTGCTTAACAACTTTTAGAGAATTCTAAGACAATCAGGTTGTGATACATGGTAAAAATCCTTATGGTATGTGAGACTATGCTTATTTGGTCTTGTTCACCTCTAAAATAAGTAAATAAATAAATAAAGGCAGGGGAAGGAACCAGTTTAGCTTTCTACTTCAAGCCCTGTGTTTCTTCTGTGATTCCTTCATGTTTTTTACTGAGATGGATTTGTATTAAAAAAATGTAGCAAAAGTAATGCCTTAAACTTTATATTCATAACCTGGAAAATATAAACCCTATATACTTGTATGATGTCTTCATAAGGGAGAAAATGGTCATGTTGGAAAATCAGCTTAGCTTATTAGATGTGTACCCTGTTTCTTTTATATGGCTTTGTAGAGTGTTTTACATAATTAAATTTAAGCCTCTACAGTGTTTCAGATGCTAAAATTTCCAACTCCGTGGCCTTGTATTCGGCTAGCGATTAAAGAATGGCTTAATTTGCAACAGTTACTCAACATGTATTGTTTTTCAAATGGTAATTGCTGTTTTCTCTTGATCTTGGGAAATTTATTTTTGATCCACATGTATAATGATGTATGCTGATATTAAGCTAGTCACCTAGAAATAAGCATTCTGTGGTAGTGACACTGTTGAAGTCTATAGCAATGGATCTTTTTCTGCAATGAAATCGAATGATACCAACCTCTGAACAAAGCACTGCACGACTCTGTTTACAGTAACAATGGAAATGTTATGGTCAGTCACGGTGCTTTTGCCCTTGGATCGCCAAACTGTGACTCAGCACCCTGTTAAAAAAGGCAGAGGTACAGACAGGTCACGAAAATTCCTGAAATTAAATTGCTGCCTAGACTCTGGGTAGGCCTCTGGGATTTACCCTGGCATTTTGGGTTAACCTGAAAGGGTTTACTTCTTGTTGGTTCCTCTGATCTTCCGTTTCTAAGTAGTACAGTGGAGAGGAGATGACTGTGATTCTGCAGTTCCTACCAGGGTTTTTATACATCTGGCTCTGTATAATTTAGCCAGTAATAGCTGTGGTAGTTTACAGTTCCCTGTACTTTTCAGTACTGGCAATTCTAAATGTTTGCTCTTTGTCAAAAGAACTAAGTTGACTTTAAGCGTGGTCTTTGATTTTTATTATTATTATTATTTTTATATTAAATCCTACCTATTTGTACATGAGCTGCTCCAAAATGGATATTTCAGTGCTTGAGTCTCTAGGGGTACCTCACTCCACATTCTCAAGTCTTCTTGTAAGCAAAAGGAAGAAAAACAAAGGAAACCTCCCAACCCTACACAGGTCTCTTGTCTCATCAGGGATGGGGAGTGGTGTCTGTTAACAAAGACAAAAACCTCCAAACTAGAAGGACTTGATGACACAGTGAGAAAAGCGAGTGTTGGCAGTGTGTTAGCTCCCACTCCCACTCCCACTCCCACTCACTTAGCACACACTCAGCGTGCACTCCCTGCACCCCCCTCCCTCCACAACCCTGCTACAGCACCACTGACTTTGGGAAGTGGTGGAAGACCTCTGTATGTGCATATGCATTACCTCGTTGGAGTGAGGTCAATTTAAATGCAGCCTATTAAATTATTTACAGAAGACAGTTGGCCAACCCATTGTGCTGTGTTAGAGGGAGCCAAAGGTCACTTTGGTGTGCCTGGTTGATTCATTGGGTAATCTGATACAGTACTTAGCTTTTTGCCTCCCAGTCAGTGGGTTAAACCTTATCCTCTTATTATGAGTCAGAGAGCCATAAGTTTCAGAAAAAGCCAGAGCCTTTGTTTTTAATGGTTTTGAAGAGGCTATGCAGCAGAATCCAGAAGGCTGCGATAGCATCTGCCAAGGGGTTGGGGCGTGTTCTGCAATAGTGTAAATCTGATCGGCGGCTTGGGAGCCGGAACACTGCACCCTTGTTTTCTTAGATCCTTGTCCTTTTGATAACATCATCTGCAGCCGTTAGGCTGTTAAGACATTGATGTTTGTTCTTCAGATAAAGGGTATGTTTTTGTGCTATTTTTCTCTTCCCCCCCCCAATCACCCCAGATTCCTCGCTACCACCATCTCCTTAAGGATTCACTGAGCTGATCTTACAATCTCCCACATTCAAGTCTTTTTTTTCTTTCTTTTGTTTTTTTTCTTTTTTTTTTTTCTGCAAGATAGAAACTTGTGGGTTTGGGGGGTTTTTTTGGTCAACTTTTATCTTGGTGACCAATCCCAGCAAAACCCATGGGTATTGGGGTGCCTTGGTCTGACCAGCTCCTGTCTGCTTTAAAATGCTCCCTTTGCTTCTCCATCTTGCAGGCTTATTCCCTCTTGGGAGAAGCGTCGGTATTGGCATGCAGGGCAAGCACTGCAGCTTTCAGTAGTGCCTGGCTTTTTAAAACTTTCACACTGTGGAGTGCTTTTCCCAGCTGCTAGTGTAAAGAGAAGGCACCAGAATGTAACAGCTGGGACTGAAACCTTTTTTATGAGCTGTAGTGACCCCAGTGAGACCACGATCACTAAATATCTGCTCAGATTTTGTTTATGTCTGTGCACTTAGTTTCTTTTCAAACGTACCACCAGTTACGGGGGCACTAATGTTTTCAGCACACTGTTCGGGATGCTTTTGGTGTGGAAAAGCTCCAGGATTTTATTTTCCCCCCTCTCCAAATCCGCAGAGGTGCACAAGTGCTTTCCTATTTCTGCACTCAGAGTTCAGAAGTTTGTGCTGCCACTGAGCTGGCTGAGGAAAGGAGGAGTTTTGCTTTTAGGAGAGCGAGCCTATCATATTTCACTCTAATCCTAAGCGATAGCCACGCAGTCGGTTTTATTGTTAGAAGAGCCTTCCTGGAGCTCCTTCACCAGGCTTTTCTCTAAGGGAGAGCAGGGAAGCCAGAATGAGGCGGCAGAAGTGTAGTGGCTTTATTGTCACTCGTGAGCTGTGCCATGGCAGGGCGTGATCTCTGCCTGCTCTTTCCTCCTCGTGGGCTGTTTTTGATGATCCAGAAGAGAGGACTGAATTGCCTGCACGCCCCTGGGCAGCGATGCCAGGGAGAAGAGTGGAGCTACAGTTTTTGCTGTTGAGTGGAGAATGGGGAAAACACTTGCCTCAGTGCTATCCTCTGCTCAGCCCTTACATGCTCCGCTGAGCTGCTGCAAGGTGCCACTTTCTGCTGCTTTTCTCCCCTTTGTTTTCTTTGGCAGCTCCCTAAGTGCTGTATCAAAACAGCTTCTGGGGAGCTGCGCTGGCACAGCCACCTACCTCCATACTGGTGCTGGTTTAAAGGCAGCGAGAAGAAACCTGGACTGAAGTCGGATTGAGTTTGTTTAGCCTCCCGCGAAAACCGCTGAGAAAGGGGACAGGAGCAGTTTCAGAGAGGTCTCTTTGGAACCGACGCCAGTGGCTGGCTTGAAAGAAAATGAAAAAGGAGTGTGTCTCGAGATCTTTCAAACTCAAACAAAACCCAGGCTCTCTCTCGCGTGCTGTCAGCTGGATAAATTTCTCGTCCTTGTCAAGGCAGACAAAGAGATTGTTTCGCAGCGATGGGGAACTTTCGTCCATGTGCGTGCAGCAGGTAGACGAGGATGACGAGAACTGGACCTACCGGAGCCAGCAGAGAAAAGGTGACTCGCTTTCTCTTTAACCCTTGCGATTGCAGCTGAAGTGCCAGCCCTGCTCCGTGCTGCTCTGCCCAGCTGCTCGGGTTCCACCGGGGGCCAGGAGCCGCAGGTGGGGGAGGAGGAGGAGGAAGGCGGCACAAAAGCCGAGGTTGCACCACTGCCTTGCCAAGTTTTTGGGGGTGTTAAAACTGTGAAAGCTTAGAGTGATTAATAGGAAAAACCTTTAATTTCCCATCTAGGTACGGACTGTGTGGGATATAGGTAAGCTATGTTTATGCTTCATTGGTGCCGGAGTCTTTGGGCAGGTGCTGCAAGAATCTCTCTTCAAAATGTGGAACCAAAAGCTATTTAAGGCTCCACTTCTAAATGACTGGGTGGCTTTTCTTGGATGACTGCCTCATGGCCCTGCTGGGAAAAATTGAAGTGTATTTTGTTTTATGAGGGCAGATGAGAAAAGGTCCCAGATGCAAAATAAAAGAGATGATGAGAAAGTGACGGGAATTGCTCCACAGAGAGGAGGGACATCTAAGATACCAGATAAGCAGCTCTTACTGAACCTCTGAAATGTTCAGACCTGGAGTATATTTTATACGAGACTTCTAAAAAGTACTTTTATTTTTTGTGGTCTGTTTTTGAATGAAGTTTGTCAGGTCACTAAATAACCAATTACCTCTTATTTGCCATAAATCAAAACAAATTTCAGAAGTTTGCTCTTGTGAGCTGCAGTTGCCAGTAGCTGGCTGGCAGGCAGTGGCGTGTGTGTGCACGCAAGGTTGAAAACACTCAGTAACGTGAGTGATTTGGTTGTACCTTCTCTAGTGCTACCAGAGCGGTAGTTTGTAAATAGAAAGTGTAAGGTTGACTCAGTTGTGCTGTGAGGTCGCTTTTGTAAGAGCAGGCAGGCTCTCCAAGGGCATTTGATCTTCAAAGGGCCTTTTATTTCTTTGTATTTCTGGGAACAGTTAATAGCTATTTGACCAGAATTTCACTTCCGTGTCAAAACAGATTGTGGCTTTAGTAAATAGTTTGTATGCAGGAACACTAACACAGGATGTATATGCTTGTGCTTTGCTCCCTGCACGCTAGGACACAACTTTAATCTGTGCTTTGAAGATTGTTTTTTAACCTACTTCGCTGCTGAAAAACTTCTAAAAAGGGATTTTGCATTTGCAACCACTAATTTTTACTTTTGACCATTGGTATGTTGATATTGTACAGTGATGTCATATTAGTTTCTAATGCCTGTGGGATGGGATCTTGCAGGGATCAGAAGAATCATCTGGTTCTTCTGCTGGATTCTATGTGATTTCCATGAAATTTCTCGTGCCGCCTTCCTTAGCCTGTGCTCACGCTGCAGGGCAGAGATGGGAAAGGAAGCTTTACTGATGGATTAATGGTGTATTAATTTTTTCTGAGTGATTTACATAAAGAACCCATTGTACAGGCTGGAGGGGGAGGGCAGAATTCCTCCTGTAATTGGGCAGCAAGCTATGAAAGCCTCCCTGACTGCCTATTGAGGAGATGACAATATGTCATTTCTGAAGGGAAGGTGTGGGGAGGTGTAGATTATGCAGGGTTTATTTCCTCTTTGCCAGGAACAATTTGACTCAACTTGTAAAATCTGCCTGGATCATAAATCTAACTGTGCATTTCTGTCTGACCAGGATCCTCTGCCAGACTGACAGGGATTGCCAGGGCTGAGGGGAGTGTGGGGTTATAGATTTGGACAGGTGAAACTTGTCACAGCTGCAAGTCTCTTACCCTGGGCTGCGAGTCAGGCTTGCACGGTGTTGGAAGAGTTCGAGAATCCATACCTGGCAGTGGTCGCCTTAGGTTTGTGCTCAAAGGCAAAACGTGTGTGACAAATGGCCACTTGTGTTCTCAAATTAATTTGCTCCACTGCTCTGTTGCATTACTGCTTGCCCGCCTTTGTAAAGCTGAGGGCTCAAAGCAGTATTGTCTTTGGTGCTCAAATTAACCATATCACTAAATTAACACAAACTAGAAAGAAATGAGAGGCATAGCAGATGTACCAAGTGTTATACAGAAGACCAGACTTTTAAGCTAGATTAAATTTTAATAGTTTTTCAGCTGTCAATGGTTTTCCCTCCAATTCTTGCTCAGGTAAATTGGTAAAAAAGTAAGTCTGACAAATCACAGGTTCTTCTTCTCCTAACTGTACATGTAAAGGCAGGAGTGTTAATAACCGAAGCAGGAAATGAAGGAATTGTTGTTCTTTTGAGCTGTTTCTCTCTCTGTCTTTTTAAACCTCTTCTTTTGCCGCTCCATTGCTCCTCCAGGCTCAGATTGCATTCCCACGAGGCTGCTGGGTGACAGGCACAAGGCAGCATGTGTTGCGTGGTATTTCACCAGCAAAGTGGCTAATCTGCCTTGGCTGCAAACAGGAGCTTGCACACAGTAGGGAGCGCAGAGATTGGTTGGATTTGTCAGTTTGAAATGAGCAAGAAGAACAAAAGTAAATGGTAACTGCAAACCTGGGGCATACCCCGATGTCCTCTGTGACTGTTCCCTGCGTATGTGGAACTCAGGGGCTGCTGCTTCTTTTTCCTTTTTAAAATGTACACAGTAGTGCAGGGTGTTTCTGAGCTGGTAGCACCCATCAGACTTCACATTTGATAAATCTCTTACTAGAAGAGATGGTAAAAATTGAGAGTAAAATAAAGGTTTGTTTTTTGAAGCATTTCTTGCTCAGTCCTCTTCCTCCTCAGTCAGCTGGAGGCCCTTTGAAATGAGGGCACACTGTAACTCTCGTGTTTTTTCTTTAATCAGACCTTTTAGTTTAGACGTTTTACTTTCTGGGGTAGCACATATTTTCAGACTGAAGCTCAGGGCATTTTTTTCCTTTAGAAACCACTTTATTAGAAAAAGCCTGAGAGGAGTATTTGAAATGAAAGTGCTTGGGTGTGTTGCAAAGGTGGAATAATGGGGCAGTGGTTCGTGTGTGCCTGTGCTGTTTATCACAAGTACGACATAGCAAGTAACTTTGAATAGAGATTACACATGAGTTAGTTCATGGCACAGGTTTCACCATATTTAATTTTTTCGAAAAGGAAATGAGTCACATGGCAGCATTAGAACATCTTAACTGAGCTTTTCTGGCCAGGTGCTGCAGAAGGGCTACTAGCAGGCAGGTCTGGCCAGAGGTGACAATGCATCAGAAGAAACTCTTACACAATAAGGTTTTGCAAACTCTCCCCAACTCCTGTTTATTGCTCTGATGTTTTTCCCACCCTCCATTTCACTTGGTTGCTTTCCAATCTTTCTGCATCATGAAAGTTAAAAGTCTTGGCTGCTTCTTACTGCATTTACTTACTTACTTACTATATTACCTGGAAAGCTTATTTAAAGTCATTAGAGAAGCCTTGTTTCTCAGGTAACTGCTGTGTTTTAATGACTGATTAAACCCAGTTCAGAAGGTGGCAGCCACTGGCTTTCTGCTGTTTGCTGGCCAAGTCTCTGTCTTTAATAACAAAGCATGTGAAATGCCCATTTTTTTCCTTGCAAACCCAGTCGAAATGTGAGAATTTATTTTAATGCTAAAATAATTTAAATTCATAAATAACTTATTGTGGGCTGAGCCTTTTGTGTCCTTGCAGTGTGTCTGATGGAAGCATTACTAACATCCTGATGACAACTCGGACCAAAGCTGTCAGTTAACTTCCTAATGACTTATCCTGGTCTGAGAACATCACACTTACGAAGGGGTCAGATTTCCATAACCTGAACAATTACTGACTTGTCACAGTAGCAGTATTTGTGCTGCCTTATTATGTTGGTAAAAATGATGCTCTTTAGTTATGCCTGTACTACCTGTGGTTGGTTAAATGTGCATCAGGTAAGTTTAATACTATCACATGAGCTTTTCTTCATGTTCCAGAGGCACACTTGAGACTCAAGACTTTTTGGTTTTTGGAGCTTGTATTTTCAGTGTTTCCTGTAGAAACTCAGGGTAGAGATAGGCAACTCTGATCTCACCTAACTGCAGCACCAGAGCATCACCCCAGTCTTTAGTCCAAATAATTTTTAAATTCTACATTTTTAAGTCATGAATATATTTTACAAGGGGGTTTCAGGAACAGACGAGTAATCACATTTCTTCAGTAATGAGATGTAAAAGTACCAATAACTATTAAGTTTCCATAAGCAAGATTGCCAAATCCAGAGTTCTTGTTGCTATTCCAGTGTAAAATCATTTTATTGGGCTTTTATTCCTGTGTGTTTTTGGACAAGATCTTGTGTTCAAAGGGGGGAAAGGCATGTCAGTTACTACATAGATAAAGGCCCACAAACCCAAAGGGAGCTGTTAGCATTTATAGAAGCCATAACGTGATGGATTGTAATGTTGGAGCATGTGTGTCTGTGAAAAGGATTCTTGAAGCTTTGGGCAAGTCCATAAATAATCATTTATGGAAACCTCAAAAAACATTTGTGTAAGAGACTGGACTAAGTCCGAAACAAATATTATATGCTTTATATATGTGTTTGTGAAAGGATTTTTTTTTTGGTTGTGTTTGTTTTATGGTTTTATTTTGTATGTTTTCTAGGGGGATTTTTTTTGTATTTTAAAAAATGAATATTTATTTAGTAAGTATAAGCATACATATGCAAATCTGAATGTTTAAAAGCAAAAAAAATGAGAGATTTGATATAAAAGCGAATTTTCTGTCTTCTACTACCTTTTACATGTTGTAGGTTCTGTGTGCAAAGATAAAATTGGATTTAGTTCTATGCCTTTGTAACAATTGGTCAAGTTTATATCAAATTTTTGTGATCGGACTGTTGGATGTTGTGCTTTCATGGAAGAACAACTGGGAGCAGAGGTACTACTTCGATTACTGATGTGTGTACTATTTGTCTTAGCATATTTTTATCATGGCACAGCAGAGGGTTCTGTAAAACTTTCATGATATACAGTGGCAAACAAAAGTTTTCAGGCTGGTAAACCAGCTGGGGGCAATCACAACTCCTGCATCTAATTATAACTTGAAGTACCAACTTTTGTGTGCTTGTACATAAAGATAAATTTAATAAAAACTTTGCTGTCTTTCCGATGTCTTCTGCCAAATATTGCCACAGATGGGAATCTGAAAATGGGTTTGCTAAGCAAAAATTTGTAACCTACAGAAACAAGTTTGAGTAAAAAATGTTGGTATCACAGAACTGTTTGTTTAAACCACATCTCTACTTCTGCTATATCAAAAAAAAAATATGGATCCAGACATCATGATTATTTATTCTATAAAAACCTTGCCAAATTCCTTGCTATTTTGAAAGTGCAAATACCTTTATTTTAAAAACAATATTTTTTTTTAATCTGATCAAAAGTTTTCCAGGTAAAAATAGAAATTAAAATAGCCCTCTACAATCTTATAAACTTGCTGCAGTCCTTCCTTTTTTCCCAGCTGCTATCCCAGCATATCTATGCCTCTCCAGGAAGCAGTGGAGAACAGCAGTCTGTGCTAAAGGACATTTCCCAGTAGATTTTTTAAATGAAGAGTTGTAGCTGGTTTCACTGCTACTCCAAGAGCCATAACTAATGTAAGTTAACGGTGTTGAAGAGTCTTAATCTCTCAGGGGATTGTGGAATGTTTTTTGTTAGGATGGAGGAGCTGAAGGGAAGAACAGGCTTGTGTGGTGTTGCTGAATCTGTGTGTTAGAGTCATGTCTTAGAAGTGTGCTTTTCTTAAGCAGAGGGGAAGTTAACCCCTGGTGTTTGAGAACTCCTGGGGCAGATCCCAGTTTGTGCTGGGCAGCTCTGGGCAGCTGTCAGGTGAGACCCTGACTGTCTTTACCTTCAGCAGGACACCTTGAATTTCAGATGGACAGTAGCTCCAGCCGGAGTTCTCGTGGCTGGTTGCACTGGGGAAGACCACAGTGGTGGGAAACACAAACAAATTGAGTAGCACCTGACTTGACCCTGTGTTTCCAAAGTCACAGGCACACTGGAACCCAGGTTGTCTCGCAGTTTCTGTGCTGTTTGGATTAGCAGGGTCGCTGGTGCAGCCCTCCTTTGCTTGCTTTTTTGCAGCCATGAAGAAACACACGAGGTGCTGTGTTTTTCCTTCTGAGAGTGTATTGCTTGGAAGAGTTTCCAGTTTTATTTCATGATATATAAACTTCTCTATACTTTTATACACCTTTTCTTGTTCTCAGGGTACCTTCTAATGTCCAGCCTATCCTTAGGCTGAAAACTTGGGGCAAATGTTTGCTCCTCACTAGGGGCTAAAACTGATGCCTCCTGACCTTCATATTTTACTCTTAAGTAGCTATATTTTATAAAGCAGACTGGATGCTTTCCAGTGATTGGATGCATTGTTTGAGCTGAAACAACGTGCTGTATGTGCTTTCCTGTGCACTGCTCATCGAGTAATAGAGTACATGAAAAATTCTGTTTCTGTGCAGTTGTTAGCCAAATGTTTCATGAATTGTCCTCTAAAACTGAGGGGACCTTTGTTTCCAGAATGGTCATAGCTCACCATTCTGGCAGAACATTGCAAATATAACAACTTCTTGTATTTCCTCCAGTCTGTTACAAATGAAAATAAAGTGAAGCTGAAGGTTAAGAATGTGGCTAAATAACTAAAGTTGATGAATTCTGAAAGAGAGTATTTAGCTTCTATTATAATATTTGGAACAATTAAATAGGGTGGATTTGACAGTTTGTGATTTAAACTGTGAAATAAATTTTCTTCTTGTCTTTTAGCTGCAGAACTTCAATAAAAAATAAAGAAGTTTAACTGTAGGTTTGCCATTCACCTTGTTTGTTGGGGATTGGTTTGGGTGTTTGTTTACTTTTGGTTATGTTTGTCTATTAATATATCTACCACCTTCTCCCATTTGTAAGTGGAAACCTGTGTTGTTGTTTTTTCTTCTTTGTTCTAAAGAATTGAAGTGTAAATGCTGTTACAACTTGAATTTGTAGTTTGTTGTTCCAAAGCCTGAGCTGAAGTGGGTAAAATGTAAGGTGTAGGTGCTAAGTGTGTAAGCTTCCCTTACATATGCCATGGCAACTTCTGCCTGGAACTTCATCTCCCTGAGGCAGATTGGTTCCCTGGTCGTTGAGTCGGGGTGAACTTGGAGTGTTTGGAAGGCAGTTACCGGCTGTGAATTAGGTGCTTTGCAACTGGTGCATCGCTCACCCATGCACTCCGAAATAAGGGATCTGAGAAGCACCATAGAAGGCTTTTATGTAAAGCTGCTCAGAAGTTGTCAGATCAAACACCTAAGCAGAGGGAGTGACAGGGCTGCGTTTTGCTTGAGAGAAGCACGTGTTAAATAGAAGTTATCCCTGGTCACACTTTCTCCAAGGTAGTAATGCAGGTCCGTAGTAACAGTGCACCAGTGTACATTGTGGATATTGGAGGGGACGGGGAAGGTTTCTGCCCACACCTCTTCTCACTTCTTGAACTGGGGGCCATGTCCATGAATCATGGTACAAGATGCTGTACTTGCCAGTTAGCAGGTCAGGTTTGATAGGAGCAGTTCTTGGAGCGAGGCACAGCTTCACCTTGTGACTCCTTTAGAGGGGTACCTGCCTTTGTGCAACATGTCCCCATCAGTCACGTCCCTTCAAACCTGCTCCTGTCACCTGCTGCCTCTCTTTCTTTTGCTTGTTTGCATGTCTGATTTTTCTTTTCTTCCCCATGGCTTTGTTTTGCATATGCAGATGTTTGCTCCCTAGTGCAGTGGGGATGGTCACCGTTCATGTGTTAGACTTACTACTCTGAGTCGCACTTGCAGGCATCTTGCTAATGACTACATTAATTAAAGAGGGACCTTTGAAAGAAACAAGCTCTTAATTTTGATTCTGTCATTCGTGTCTAATTTTGATGTCTGAAATAGGGACAGAAACTAATGAATAGGGGAGGCTGTTGCCTTTTAGAAACTGAAATTTGTTTGTACTTGCTTGTAATTTCCATGGAGCCTTTGTATCTTTTTTTCCCTTGTAATCCAGACTGCCAAAGAGGTGATGAGTAAGGGTGACTGATTACAGCCTACTGTACGCTTACACAGAAACTCTCATCCAGGAGTTACTAACTCAATTTTATTAACCTTCAGTAATACATGTAATGCCATATATGGTAAACATGGCATTTTCATTTCAGAATGAAATGAGGTATTGTGACATGCAGTGCCAGAATCAGGTATTAAATTCTGTGTTTGACTTGTAACCAGCATGACCTGGTTTTGCACAGGGAGAAGATGCCTTGCGCTCAGCACCGCAACTCCTTTCCCACCAGGATGCTGGCTGGCTCTCACAGTGGAGCTGTCAATAGCAAGGAGGCTGCAGCCCTTCCATGGTCTCTGTCAGACTGTCATTCAGCTGGGACTGTGAGGAAGGCAACAAACCTATTAAATTAATCAGGTCAAATAAGGAATAACCCGTTTTGTTCTGGCTGCTCTGTGCTGACACTTCTCACAGGCCAGAATCTCAGTGAAGAAGCATTTGTGTTTCTGCCCCAGGGACAATGGCAGAAAACACCTTGGGGCTGTCTCAGGTTTGTAGCAAGGAAGGAATCAGGACAGGTGGGAATGCAGAAATAGTTCCCATTGCACTGTTCATGTTAAGCTGTAACAACCTACAAATGGCTCTGTCACCCTGCCCCAGCACGGGTACTGATAAGAATGCTCGCTCAATTTGCTGCCCAAGGACAGCTCATGCTAAAGTGCCAATTCTTGTAATTCTTTGTCAAGGACTTGAGTGTATTTTGGCCCATAGCTTTAAATCAGAAGAGAACGACTTAATGTGCTGCTGGTTTTACCTCAGTTTTTCAGTGAACTGTTTCTTGTTAGGTAAGCATTGGGATGGTGTGAATGAAGTCAGGTCCCCAGGTAGTACAGATGGTGTGTCTGCACACTCATACAACTTAGGGATTTTTCTCTTAGCTGCTTTCAGTTGATCTGGCATTTGTTTCAGGCTTGGAGAGTGGGGTTTTTTTTGATAAAAGACCATTGGTCTGGTTACAACGTGCTGTAATTGTGCGTATTTCAGGAAACAACCTGTTCTTTTCTCCTCATCCTTGTAGGATGGTGCAGCTGTCTTTGCATGCCAGGATGATAGTGGAGGAATTCATGTGTTCTTCATGCTGCCTGTGGTTTTGGTATTCCTGATTACCCAAAGGTGGCCTCAGAGCATTCCCCAGTGACTTGTTGTTACCAGGGTTAGTGAAACACTGACGACATCAATCTGAGGGAAAAAGCCTTTGCCAACCTGTGGCAATTTTCTGGAGCAATGCACAGATGACTGGGTAAATGAAAGTGCCCACAAGGGGCATTTTTGTTTTGTTTTAATAGTAAACATTATCAATAAAGCCTTGTTGCATCCATTAATCAAAGCTAATTTGGCACACAACCCTTGCAAAACAATCAATATTTATTTATTTATTTATTTAAATTGAGAAGCAGGTCTTTTAGCAGCAGATTTAAATTACTGGATTGCCTGTTGTTTTCCCGGGCTTTTTTGTTCAGAATTTCTGCTCTAGCCTCTCTCTAAATTTAGGACCAGCAGCCACTGTTTCCATATAATTAGTGTTCTTCTGGTCATGTGTTAAGGCTCTGTACACTCTGGTCCTACCCGCACAACCAGGAATTCCCTCTTTGTTCAAATTCTGTGGCAAAGAAATTCCTGAATGAATTTGGAGAAGTTGGTTACAGATTCCTTTCTTGACCTACAGCAGCTCTTTAAAAGATTTTGCCCTTTCTGTGGCCTTTGTCTGAAGAGTAAGGCAAACAAAAGATAAGGCGAACTAATTCATGACTTCATTGTGTTTGTTTTCTTCCTCACTTAAGGCAGAAGGCACCCCATTCCTAAAAACATTTATTTTGTTAATTTTAAGGCCAAGCACTTTGTGTCTGCACCTGCAAACACTGCTGGGTTTATTAGAGAAAAAACTTTTTGTTTGCAATAATCTGAAACCACAACAGGATTTCACATATGCTGTCTGCAGTATCTAATTGAAAACTACAGCAGTATAGCTGTAGCTAGGGAAGGAATAAAAATAAAGATTTTTCTTTGAAAATCATATTTTGATGAAAAAAGACACATAGATAAAGGATTTTACTTTGGCTCCTGAGTTTACATAGGATCAAAGTGGAACTATGTCTCTTCTTCAAATAAAAGGTCATTGTTTTAGATTTAATTCTCTAGGAAAACAATTTCAAATAGTGTCAGAGGTTTTATTGGAAGAAAGTTGTTCTAATTACGAGCATACTTTTTTCCCCCAAATGTTTATATTGGTTTTGTTCATTTCTGCTCCTTAAAGGTATGAAAAACTCAATTTTTTCTTCTGCGTTTGACAGTGTGGAAAATTGTTTCTCATGCCTGTCTTGGAGGGTGGGACAAGGCCCTGTAGCTGCAAATCTGGAGCATGAGAGTAGCTCTATACTAGTTGTTTCACTGATAATTTTAGAAAGATCCATTCATCACAAGTCACCTGCCTGCATGACTTTTTGCAGGACAGGATACATCATTTTAGCTCCTGCTGTGGCGCAATACTTAGCAATTTGAGTTACTTTGAGTTACTGCTTTAAAGGACGTACTTTCTGCCTGATCATTTGAGTAAGTTGCTTATTTCATTATGTTTGCTGTGACTTTCCCCAAAAGATTTTCTTAATCTTAAATAATTTTTGAAATATTTCTTTCCTTCCTCACTGTATGAGGAAACTCCACCCTCAGTCCTCAAGTAGAATAGGTAATAAAATATGTGCTATCAACTGCAAGAGAGATAATAGCAAAATATTTTTCTCTTGCTTCGGAGTTGTAAGAATATTTGGTTTTACTTATCAAAATAATGGTTAATATCTTTTTTTCCAATGCTTGGTTTCCGAGTCAGTGCTGACTCTTTAAAGATATGCTGGGGCTGACCTAACCTCTCTTTATCTCCTGTCTCTTATCACCAGTGGGAGCACAGGGCCTGGTAGGTTCTGGGTCTGGCTCTCCTTAATGCTTGAGCTGCCTGCAGAGCAGATAGTGTGGCTTATGTCAACCCTCAAATTGAAAATTTTATTTTTACTCCAGCTGTTTTCTTTGGATAGCTTTTCAGGGTGGGTTTTTTGTTGTTGTTTGTTTGTATGGGTTTTTTTGTTTTGTTCGGTTGCTTTTGGTTTTCTGTTATGCACAGCTTGAAAGGCAAGCATGTAGGAAAAATTCAGGCTTTAGAAAAATGATAGCTGGCACCCATCCAGGGCATCAGAAATTAACAACTCCCAAGGATTGCTTTGGTTCTAAAAGGGAACAGGGCTTAATTAGATGTCCCAACAGCTCTGCTAGCTGGCAGTCAAATTGGGATGCACCTTGATGTGCATCAACACGCGAAGTGGGAAAGAGCCTAAACCCTCATCATTTTTTCTATGAGTTGTGAAGATCTGAGCTGAATTTTCTTTCATGCTTATTTTAATGGTACGATCTTTAGTATCCAAAAATTGGTGCAAGCATGTACATATTTTCTTGAATTTATTTCCCTCCCATCCTGTTGCATTTTCAGATTAGGGCAGCTGAGAGAAATGGCACTTGCAATGTTATGTTTCAACAAGGGAAAAATGACATTGCAGCTTTTCTTCTAGTTGTGCTCAGAGAGCTGATAGACATTTCAGTGAGTTGAGGTTAAGGGAGAAGATGAAAGATGTGATTTGGTGTTCCAAAATTCCTGACTTCATGTGGTCAAAGCATTTCTATTTAAAAGATCATGACTCTTCCCTATTAAACGTGGATATATATGCACAGTTCTCCATGTCATTTGTGGACTTCTCTATGGAGCCAGTCTATGCATTTGGTGGGAGCAATGGCAGATGGCATTATGGCAGCTGGGAGACGTGCTTCTTCTGTCATGGGATAGATGTGGTGGGATGTATTCTTTCACATTTGTAGCTGTCTCTTGATATCCAGCACAACATGTAATGCATTGCACTTTACACTTTGTAATATGGCTGTTGGAAGATATTTCCATGTTATTTCCATAGAGTTCACCCAGGTTTGATAGGGAAATTTGGTTCCCTAGAGTCACAGACTGCAAATAAGATGCAGGGTGTAGGAGAACTGGTTCCCTGTTGGGAATTTGATTTCATGCTGCAAATGGCCAGGCAAGAGAAGAGCTGGGGCAAGGAGCTGCCAGCTTCCTAGATGGCAAGGTCCACTAACTTTGAGGCAGTCAGGGGGATAACAGGCCTCCTTGGTTTTGCTGCTGTAAAGATGCAAGTGTCTTCTTGGATCACTCATAGAGTCCTGACACACTAAAAAAAATAAAACAGATGCTGAACTGCTTTAGGCCTGTCTGGGGGTTGCTAATTCTGCCCTCTTCCAAAATATGTGAATTTTTATTTCACTTATTTTTTGTTTTAAGCATTCCCTTTTCCCCAATGGACATGAGGAAAGCGGGGATGCCTTTCACACTTCTTTGCTCTACTCCTGGTGAGAGTGGGAGGGGAAGCTGGTGAACAGGACAGTGTGTATCCCCTGAGGAGGATACACTTCCTCAAGGGCCCAAACCTTGCCAGAGGAGTATGTGCCACTGGTGTTACAACCCAGAGCAAATTGGACTTTTCAGCAATTGTCTCTAACCTGTGTCTAATTCTTCAGTCACTATTATTGTTCCATAGTTGGCTTTCTCTTCCTTGTTTTATTGACACAGTTTGCCCATGTGTAGAACAGACTGCTGGTTGGGTGGGGTTTTTTTGTTGGTTTTTTTTTTTTGTTTTGTTTTGTGTGGTTTTTTTGTTTTGGGTGTTGTTTTTTTTTTTCGTATTTTTTGTATTTCTACTTGTGTGTGTGATTCCCCTAGAATATTCTGTGTCCTTTCTTAGTCCCCAGTGGAGTGTTGGCAGCTGCTTTCAGTCCCCGGTGATTATCACTGATGCGCTCCTTACTTCCCCGTCCAGGTAATTAATGAGTGGATTTAACAAGATTGGACCTTAAAATCCCTCTGGTATCCAAGTAACCTTCCTCCAGCTACAATATGTTTTTGTCTATTTTTACTCCATAAACTGTTTATTCCCAGAGCTCTCTGAAAAGTTGCTGTAGGAAAGAGCACATGCACGCCTGGAGCACCAGAAAATAGAATTACAGGGAAAGGGCCCCTTTGCTTCTCAGAGCATAAGGAAATCTTGACATTAGTCTGTACCCGTTCTAGCAGGATTTGAAAGAGAAAAGGCAGGCTAAGCTATATAAGTGTTCTTTTTTGATTTCGAGTTATTCCAATGTAATGTCTCCATTTGTCTGCCACCACTGTCTGCTCATAGTCCACTCTAAAGCAAAGTAACTTACATGAGGACAGATACTTGAAATGTTATTCTTTAATATCGAAGCCCAGCTTATGGTATTTAGCATCTCATTAACACTGCTTCATCTGGGGCCTGAATTGCTGTTTTCAAGGTGTTTAAGCCAGGTTTTTTTCTGGAGCTCCACCTAAAGATAATATGTGTTTGCATGTGTTCTTTATTTTCATTTGGCTTTACACGGAGGATTTTAGGACTTGTGCGTTTGGAGACAGTTGCAATTCTTGTTTGTTCAGCAAGATAGGCTACCCTGATCCTTACCTTGTTCCCTGGTTCTTGTATGTCTTTGCTGTACAAGGGCAAGCCCTATAAAAGTTAGTGAACACAACACAGCTTCATTTAGACCCAAACACCATGGCTAAGCACAGTGCTGGTGGTAGCTCTTTGTGACCTTTATAAAATAAAATAAAATAAAATAAAATAAAATAAAATAAAATAAAATAAAATAAAATAAAATAAAATGCTTACAACGTTGTGTCCTTCTGTTACTGAAGGTCTCCTCTGCAGAAACAGGGAATAATGTAAGAAATCTTTTTAGCCACATTTCTGGTGGTGAGCAGAGGAATCATAGAATGGCTTGGGCTGGAAGGGACCTTATAGTCACTTTAGTTCCAACCCCCCTGATCTATCCAGGAATATCTTCCACTAGACCAGGTTGCTCAAAGCCCCATCCAGCCTTGCTTTTGAACACTTCCAGAGATGGGGCATCCATCATCCACCAGCAGTCGTAAAGCACACAGGCATATACAGTATTACAAAAATAAACATTTTCTCTAGCTTGACTGTTGAGATACACTTAAAAGGTTTTGGGTTATGAATAAACCCGGTATTTATAGAAGAAGTAGAAAACTGCTCAAAGCTCTTTCTGGAGAGAGACCAGACGCGGGGGGGGGGGGGGGGGATCACAAAGAGCAGAGTCAGTAATTTGTAAGGAGCTGGCGAGCCTGGATGGCAGTGACTCCCTTCCCTAGCCCTGACCGCTGGGTGCCCACGAGCTGCAGAAGGGCAGTGCCAAGTGCTGCCAGATGACCCGGGCTGACCCTCCCCAGGAGCTGCGGCCCGTCCCGTGAGTGGCCGCGCTCCTTCTCCCGCGTTTCCCCGCGGGCCGGGCGGTGCGGGCGGAGGGAAGGGAGGGAGGGAGGGAGGGAGGCCGGGCCCCGCCTCGCCGCTGCCCGCCGGGCCGCAGGATGTTCTGCCTGAAAGGTGAGGGTGCTGCGCGGGAGGGGAGCGGGGCAGCTCTGCCTGGGGCACAGCGCGTGGGTTTGTAGCTCCTTTTGTTGCAGCCGTTCCCATCGCTGCCCGGCGCGGTCCTGCGGGAAGGTGCCGGGCAGCCCGGCAGACAAAAGGCTGGCGCGGTGCGAGGGCAGGAGCGCGGCCGGCGCGGGAACCGCCGCGGGGCTCCGTGTGCGGAGCGTCGCTCCTGGTCACACAGCACCAGAGGCGGATTTGCCTTCGTTCGGTTTTTCCCCCGTACGGGTGAGATGTCATGGAGCACCCGGAGGAGAGCAGAGAGGTAGTTAGTTGGTCGTGCTGTGTTCCTGCAGGTGCTTGATAGAAACTCTGCGGCTCTGCTGGGTGATGCTTCCTCTCGTTCAGAGATGGTGCACACCGCCGGAGCAACAAGAGTTTTTACGTCCAATGAGATAGTCTTATTTTATCTTTTTAATTGAACTCCTTAAGCACGTGGTTCTGAAACTGAAAGACCGGGGGAAGCTTGCTGGTTTTGCTTCATGCCCGTATTTCTGTTTTTATTAAAATTTGATATTACTGCTGATTTTCCTGCTGAAGTGAGGTGAAAGCTGACACCGGAGAGCCGTTGTAAGGAAGGGCTTAGGAGTTTTTCTTAAAAAACAGTTTCCTTGGGAAACAATAACAATTACGTTAATTACTTAAGTGCTTATCAGTGCTTGCTCAGAGTGTTTTTCTAAGCTAGTTAGGGACATGGTTTAGTGGTGGACTTGGCAGTGCTGAGTTAGTTGGATTCCATGATCTGAGAGGTCTTTTCCAAACTAAATCGTTCTATGATTCTACAAACCATTGACTGCTTTCATTCTGCTAATAGCTTCTATTTATGCAAAGTTCCCACTAAAGGATCTTGGTACAACCATAAATTTTAAAAGACAATAAAAATAGTTATTTTTCTGCACGTTTCAGAGCACTGATCCTCGAGAAAACCTTAACGAATTGCACAACACAATTTGCTGTGCAGTGTTTTATCTGAAATGAAATCGTTCTTTTGTACAAAAAACCTGCACAGTTTAAAATTTTAAACTCCACAACAAGAGGTTTTCAGTTCACAACAGTTCAGCGGATCACTGGTATTACAAAGCAATAAAAGATGAAACTTTTGCTGCAGCAATAGTTACAGGACAGAAATTGTTTAAATGAAGAGTATAATAGGTAAAAGGTTTTCAGGCCTGTTGAGGCAGCTAAAAAGACTGAGACTTCTGTAAGCTAGATCGCCTGGCTGAAAATGAATCAAGGAGTGACGTTTTCAGAGTTTGTCCTATGTGCAACAAATGGGCTTGTACAGAAGCAAAATATTTTTGCCATGTGTAATTAAATTTACTTGCGCTAGCTTTTTTCTTTTAAGACCTAAGTTGAATGCATAGGAAAAGACTCTTCAACATTTTCAGGTTTTATTTGTGATTAAGTTGCTAGTTCCAAGATCTGAAAGCCCATCCTAAGGGCTTCTCTTAGAAGCAGTGAAGGCACTGGATAGTTGTGCTGTGTAGCAGTCTGTTTTGGCACGTGTTGATTCTTGCCTCTTTGCATGGACTCTGTCCCTGTGCTTTGCTCTATTTTCGTAGCTTGGAGTAGACTTCTCCTTAACCTTCAGGAGCAGCAGCTACTGTGCATCATTATGCACTGAAAATCACGATCCTGAAATAATCAGCTGGAATGCTAGTACCGATTGCCTCGACATGCAGAGGAGAAATGTTGCGACACTCCCATCCTTTTTACTGGCTCGATAGTAGCCTGTGTAGGAAGGTCACTTAAACAGTGGGGCACGCCTGCCTTTCAGGTGCTGCTGGCTTGTTTGGGCTCCGAGGGCTCAGGGAGAAGCAGTGTGGTGGTTGTTCAGGCCCTGGCTGCCAGCTCGCAGTGTTCGCTCAGTCTGATTTGTAATCACACTCCATCTGATCAATAAATCCCAGGTCTGAGTCAGTGTAGTCTGTGGGCGTGGGTGTACGTGGCATGGTTGATGAAATCCCCCCACTCTAAAACTTGGCCTCCATGAACTCTAGCGGTCTGCTGCCTCTAATTCTTTCCATTTTGCAGGGGAAGATAGGTGCTCAGAGCTGGGTGTCTCTGGCCGTGCATGGCAGGTGAGCTAGGGTCCCCTGCTCACAGGCTGGCCCTCACATGGCACCAGCCTGTGGGCAGCTCCTTCAGGTGCCCCCATCTCCTGGGACATACAATGGAGTTTGAGCTAAGCTGGGCACCTGCAGCAGAGGCAATCTGGGTGCTAGTTAGTGATCTTTGGGGCTGAAGGAGTGCAGATGGAATATTTAAATAAGTTTCCCCGGTAAAGAATTTTTCCTAGAAATGTCATGAGCTGTTCATTGGCATGTGATGAAAAATGAGCTCACGTTTCTGTGATACTTGTCTGTAGTTTCTCTTTCCTTCATAGCTTTTTTTTTAAAGGGAGAAAGAATAGTGCCAAGAAATGCTGTAAAGGAGGCATGTGTGCTTACTGCTTTGCCTGCACTTGGGCAGTATTTTCCATCCTTGCTTGTCTTACAGCTGTGCATTTTGAGAGAGAAGTCTTTTATACTAATAATAGCAAGAAGTTATGATAGAAGCTGTCCATGAAAAATCCCAGGCATGTGCCGCTTGTTCTCTGGAGAAGAGTTCCATGCTAGAAATGCAGATTTTTTTTTTCTTTTTTTTTTTTTTTCCTTTTTTTTTTGTAGAAGATCACAGGGCTTCTCACCAGTTGTCTCATGTGTTCTGTGTTTGTAAGGACATTCCTTGGATTCCTTTCTTGGCAATTTTCTCGTGAAATAGCCAGTGTTTGAAATCAGGAACAGCTTTTCTCTGTCTTTAAATAAATGCGTTTTCCAAGTTGACCTAGACAAGAAAAAATCTGTACTAGTTGCTTTCTTTTTTCTTTCTGTTTAAAGTTTTACTTTTTTGTGTGTATAACACCAGGACAAAATGAGAAAAGGGACTTAAAATAATCTGAATCTAAACAGAATTAAATGAGTTTTGTTTAAGCCTAGATTGATCTTGTGGCATTTCTTCCTCTGTATTTATTTCAATTTTTTTATTTCTGTTTCAGTTGCGCGTAATCACAATGGGATCCATTCTTTTTGTAGTTTTTATATTATATGCATTATTTTATTAGGGTGATTAACTTTGAGGACACTTTCTATCTCCATTTCTTTGATGAATAAAAGCAGTTTGAACAAACACAGAATAAGTACAGACTGACAGTTAAGTATCAAGCATATGACTATAAGTGACTATAAGTTATAAAAAGCCCCCTACTTCTCAATTCCTAGTTGCACCCGTGTGAACCTTGGACATGCCAGGATGGCTCTGTCTTTGCACCATCACCAAGAGTTCTGTCACACACACCTTGTGTTCTCATGCTGTGAGGGAAAAAATAATCAGTTTCTACATGGCTGCTAGTGAGATTTTACTGTTCAAGGCTGCATAAAGTTTGAAGGTTTTGTTCATTAAATAACAGCTTTATTAATTCACACTGGAAGGATATGTGAATTATATCAGGAGGATATAATTCAGGAAGAAGAGGAATGGAGGTGAGGAAGGATATGTCCATGGCTGAGTGTGGATAACAGCATCTGGTACAGGACCAGCCTTTTTCTGTCAGGTGACAGTGAACGGGAATGGCTTCTAACTGTGCCTGGAAGCATGGAATGAAATGGAACATAACAAAAGGAAGATGATAGGTCTGGGTAATAACATTCTTGCTGAAGTTATTCCATGCTCAGAAATAGTGAATATGTACTTCTGCTTTTAAGTATCATTCAAGTCCTACACCTATGGCTGCAGTCCTATTGTCTAATGTAGTTGAACACCATCAAAACACTATTTCTGTCTGGATTCATTTACAATCTAAATGCATTGGAAGAGGGGCAGTGTATGTAAAAACAAAGAGAATTTTCAGAGGTAGTGGGCTGCCTGGGTGGCAGAGCTGCCGCGGTGCCTGTGGTGTCGACCCTGCTTGTTTCTTGGCTCTATTTGTTCGCAGAGATGGAAACACCAGGAAGGAGTATTTGTGCCATGCGGACCCACTGGGGGAGAGTGGAGTACCCCAAATCTTGCTTCTGCAATTCAGAAGTTGCCTGTAAATACATGTAATCACCACATTGTGGAAGCTTGTTGTTCCACTCCTGGGAGCTGTTTCATTTGACCGTCTGTGAGGAGCCCACCAAATGGCACGGGTACAGAACCTGCGGAATGAATGCCTATTGTTTGCTGTGGTTTTGCTTTGCTTTTTTTGGTCATAGAACAGGGTGTGGGTGCCTATTTTTTTCCGTTAAATTTTTAAGAAGGTCAGTGGTAGTGGGTGAAGCAGGGTGAATGTATTCAGGCGTTACGTAAAAATCTTTTCCACCAGGTACATCATCCAGGGCACATGGGCTCTCACCCTGAAGTGCTGTGGTGACAACAAAAAACAGATAGATTTCAGCTGTGAAATCAGTTAGTATTAAAGCTCACCATCAGTAAATCTTTAGGTGATGATTGGAAATGGTGGAGGTCAGGGCAAATTGCTATATGTGCCTAGCCCTCAGTACTTGAATTCAGCTTGTGCTTTTCAAACACTGCGCAGTATAAACACAGACAGACAAAAATACTTGATGTTTGTAGTCCATTTGTTGACTCAGATGGTGTTATTTAAGACTATGAAAAGTGACTCCTCTACTGTCACAGCTATATAATTAAGATACAGCTTTTCCTTCACGTGTGTGTTTAGTGCACACTCTGCCTTTCTGCTCCACATCTGTGTCTTTATTGCGGGCTGCAACAGGAACCATTTGCACAATTCACACAGCACTGTAGTCCTGAGGAGGGCTTGTTGGTAATTGAATCATAAGTAGAAAGATTATCAGCTGTTTTCCTTGACCTGCTTTTAAGCAATATCTGTTAAGCCCCTCCATTGTCTGGAGGGCTGCAATACAATGAAGTTGGCCATTGCTGTGCAAAGCAATACTAGAGGGCAGTGAATTTCTGTGAAATTGCAGCAAGAAGCCAGTGCTTAAAATTAAGCAGTATAACGTGTGCAGGCTAGAGAATATTAAAGTAGATGTAAAAGTAGCATGCACAGCCAATTGGATTCATAAGCACTGAAAAAATTCCATGTTGAAGTGGTCTTTGAGACAGCATACACATACTCGAAATCTATTAATATCTTCATGAATTTTTCAGTGCTTTAAGCATAGTAATGATTGCACGTTGTGTAAGTATTGTGTTACCAGATTTGTATTCTCTGTGCTTGTCATTCTTCTACATTGGCTTTCTCCCCTAGCCCCATCCCCCCCAGCAGCATTTTTGCAGAAGGCTGCTGTTACTTCCAGGGAAATGCCATAAACCTTTGTCAAATGGGAGACCTGTTCCCTGTGAAAGCACTTTGCCTAGTATTAAGAAATGGAAATTTTGTTAATTCTTTTATTCAGAGTGCTGTCACAGCTGTGATCTTGCCTGTGGTTAATGGCTGGCAAAACAGTCTGTAATTACTTCAGGCATCTCTTTCTAATACTATCCCAGTCATCTAGAGCATCCCACTTTTTTCTAACTATATTTAAAAAAAAATTCAGAAAATGTTTTTGGCATTTGAAATTCTTGTATGACTTATCTGGACTTTCGGACTTTAAAATATTTTAAACTTAATTGCTGGTCATATGCAGAGGGATTATAAAAGCATAGCTTATTTAGTCTAGCTGGTAGCTTGGGAGGTAAATACCTCAAGGAAAGAGGAAACCTGTTGAAGTCCAAGGAGAGTATTGGCACAAGATAAATGGTTGTGACTGTGTTCTGAATTAATTGAAGTCAGACATTAAAAGGTTCCAAACCATCTGAGGAGGGAAGTTGTGAAACAGACATCCAAACAGGATAATGTGGACAAAGAATGTTTTTAAGATGGTTCTTGATAATGTTGTGGGGAGTTTTAAGTCAGAGTTTCTGGAGCTGGTAAGGGAAGTTTGTGACAAAGGGCTGCATGGAAACCTGGGGACAGGATTGCATTTGCTCTTTGCATATGTTGTAGTTGTCCCATGTTTAAGTGCTTCTGTTGGTCCTCCTGTGAAGACCAGGAAGAATTATCCCTTTAAATATGTAATTGCATCTTCTGAAGTTTCTCTTTGTTCAGCTTCACTGGGGGCTGGCTACAGGAAAAGGCTGGATGAGGAGCAGGGTGTGCTGCAGGTTCTCATGGCATCAAACCATCTCACAGATGTGCCCTGCCCACCCTATTCTTTCCTTTAGGTTCCGCAGCAGGTACTGCTGAGGTGAAAATTTCCCCAAAAGCTCAGCCTGGTCGGGATTGATGGACTTCTCCTGTTCTTTTTCTAGTGCCAGGTGTGCTACACTCTCCTTAGAAGTTTTATCTTACAGATCTCCTACTTTCAAAATCTCCAGGCCTTGCTGACACCTTACAGTTTTCTCTCGCTCTTCTCCTGTGACAGTTTTTAGGTATGTAGTGAGATACTGCTGTGTCTCACTTCAGGCTGCTTCTTATAAGGTCTTTCTTGGCCTGTGAAACCTTTAAATCCAGAGATGTGCTGAAAATCTGCTATTTGCAGCATAGCATCCTGGCCCCTTTCTGACTTTCAATCCGTCTTCACTTCTATTGAAATCCTTAAATAGTGCTGAAACAGAAATACAAGCCAGGAATTTTAGCCGCATCCCATAGTTGAGGACTAATACGTGTGGTGCTCAAGCAGAGGCATTTCCAGGATCCTGCTTTTCAGGAGAGTAATGTGCTTTCTATCTGCATCTCTGCATCTCATTCACGAAGTCTTGGATTATTTTCTATGACTTTTAACCTTAAGAGAATTGCTGCATCTTTAACATGCTTATGTGGGATAAAGAAGCATGATGCTTAAGTAATGAGGAAAGCCCAGCTTTTTCCTCCTTTCATTATTAAGGCCAACAAGTTGCCAACTCTTGCCTGAAGGTTCAGTTTGCATGGAAGCTTGTGTTAAAATAGGATAAAATCTTCCCTGTTTTATGTGCATTCCCAGTCTGAATGCACAAGTGGAACCTTCTTCAGTCATTCAGGTTTTGTTGTCCTAGTTTCATACCTCAGATGAATCCGAGATCACAAGGAGGTTTTTCTAGTTGCAAACAAACAGGAGCCATCGTTTGTGGAGCACCTTCTGGAGAGGTGCCCTTCCTCGTGCAAACCATGCTGGAGAACAGAAGATGGGAACAAGGGTTATTGTTACCTTCTCTCCTCACAGGCATAGTGCTGGAGTAAATGTGGTTGACAAATTAGGAGAGCAGAAGAAAATGCAAAGCTGTTTCCTGTCCAATGGATATTTGGAAGACAGTTTTTGATTATTTTCAAAGCCTTTTTTCCCCTCAGTCTTCAGTGCGTCCCTGTGTATTGTCATGAGTCAGTTCATGCCCTGGAGCAGTATTGCGGGCTAGGGCAGTGGTCCAAGAGATTGCTGTGGTGAGAGATGTCCCACTCTGTCAGGTCACACAGCTTGTAGTTCCACTCTGAAGGTCTTGAAGAGTTTCTCCCGTCGTTCTCCTGTGCAGAGTTTGCTCTCATCTTATTGCTTCTCGTCGTAAAGGATCGTTTTCTAATGTTAAAAATAATTTTACTTTTCTGCCAAGATTTTTAAACCTGTTCTTGGATTATCATGCCAAGTTGTATGACTTTCCTCTCTTTTTTTTTAAAAAAAAGTCTAATGCATAATATATATAAAGGCTGAGTGACTGTTTTTAAGAACAAAAAGGTTTATAATCTGTTCAACTTCAAATTTATCTTGATTCAGTGGCCTGTAGTCTGTCAAAAATTGAATTTTCAGGGTACAGAATTCTGAAATGAACTGAAGCATAAACTTGAAGAATTATATGAATTTTTTCTTAGTTTGTGGCTTTGATATGGGCCTTGTCATATCCATGTCGTATTGCATTGCTCAGTCAGAGTTGTTGCAGAGATGATCCTTCTCTAACAGAAAGTTGGCATATAGAGAGTATAATCAGAAAGGAGACTTATTTTCAAGAATATTTCTTGGAAATTCAGGATTAATTTAATTTTTTTTTTGCCAGTAAACAGACTGAGAATGAAACCCATAGACAAGTGGGTCTATTAATTTGTGAACTTGCATACAGATGGCTGCTCTTTCCAGTTCATTTTGTGAAAGCTCAACCATTTGACTTTTTTTAAAACAGAGCAGCAACTCCAGATACAAGAAAGAATGGTCTGGTGGGCTGTGTAGCAGTAGCATCTGCATTCAGTCATTTCGTTGGAAAATCAGTTGCTGTAAGAACAGCTGACTGTTGGCTTGGCAACTTCATAGTCCGGATGAAAAAGCAGTCCAGCAAGTTTGTTGTTAAAGACACAAAAATGACAAGTCAATGTGAATTTTCTGTAAAAAACATCAAGGCTGTGTAATTGATAGTAAAAAGTTCACACATCATACGGATATATTATTGACTGGGAGTTGACAGGAATGCTCTTCCTAGAGTTCAACTTGATTTTGGATTGAAATACTGCTAATTTGTACTGCTCTTCATTAGCTTAATCTTTTCTTTGGCAAGGGGTGCATATTTTTGTAATTATTCTTTCCAATGGAATTTGATGAATTCCTCTAGCCTGATCTGTAAACCCAAGAGTTTACTTACTCTTTTTAGAAAGCCTTTATGTGACCTGTTGGCAAGCAGGTGGGCTGTATTTAGTCATAGTTCGTAAGAAGCTAGTGCTAACTGGCTTATCTTGCATAGATATTATTTTCAAGTAAATGTGACACTGCAGATTAAAAATTTACTCCTGAACCATTCCAGGGTAATGGGATTATATTTGGTACAAAGTTTTCTTTAGTTCTTTTAATGTAATAATTATCTTTGCTGAGTTATGACCATTCCTTAGGCTGCTGACAGAAGCATGTGAAAAGATACAATTTTTTTTTTGTTGGTTGTGCTTTTTAAAAAAATAGAACTGTTTTATCTTGAGCATATGCAATGATTATGAGAAGCTATGTCTACATTGGCAAGTTACCATGACAGGAGTGCGATCTGTAGCGTGGAGTAGGTGTGACATCCTTGTGCCTGCAATGCAAACCAGTGGCATGGGATGTGGAAGAGCGTCTCTGGGTGGAACCAACATGTGGCTGAAATGGTCACCGATAGGCAGGAAAAACGTCTTCAGGCTGAAAATTGAAAAACGTGACTATTTCTAACTTTTCGACAATGAGGTTTGCCATTCTTGCTCCTTCACTGATGTTTTAATATTATTGCATTCTGTTTTAGCATGCCTAATGTAGTAGCTGCTGCTCTGTTGTCTGAAAAACAGTGAATGAATGCTCTGCCCAGCAGAGCTGGATGATGCTCTTCAGTGTTGAATGTTGTGCCCTGCAGAATGGAAAATCCTGTTCTTGTGGGGCTGAGTATTAGCTACCAGTTTCTATTAAAAATGGATGAGCAAAAGATCAGCTCATCTTTTGACATCCTGAGATAACTTTTTTTTACTCTATACTGAAGCACCACTCTATTAATAAAACCAAGTTTTGCTTTTTTTCCTTGCCTAGATTCAAAGAATCATTTAAGTTGGGAAGGACAGCTAAGGTAATTCAGTCCAGCGTTAACCCAGCAATGCCAAGTGCCAAGTCCATCACTGAACTGTGTCCCCAAATGCCACAGTTCTTTTAAATACTTTCAGTGATAAGGACTTAACCACTTCCCTGGACAGCATGTTCCAATGTTTTACAACCCTTTCAGTAAAGAAATCTTTCCTTATACCCAATCTAAACCTCCCCTGCTGCAATTTGAGGGCATTTCCCCTGGTCCTGTCGCTTGTTGCCTGGGAGAAGAGGCTGACCCCCACTTGGCTATACCCTGCTTTCAAGGAGCTCTAGAGACCAGTAAGGTCTCCCCTGAGCCTCCTTTTCTCCAGGCTAAACACCCCCAGCTCCCTCAGCTCCTCCTCATGACTTGTGCTCCAGACCCTTCACCAGCTCCATTGTCATTCTCTGGACACGCTCCAGCCCCTCAATGACTTTATTGTAGTGAGGACTTGAGGTGTAGCCTCACCAGTACCGAGTACAGGGGGACAGTCCCTGCCCTGGTCCTGCTGGCCACACTATTCCTGATACAGGCCAGGATGCCGCTGGCTGCCTTGGCCACCTGGGCACACGCTGGATCATGTTCAGGCGTTGTTGACCAGCGCTTCCAGGTCCTTCTTTGCCAGGTGGCTTTCTAGCTAGTCTTTCCCCTGCTGCCTGGGGCTGTTGTGACCCAGTGACAAGACCTGGCACTTGGCATTGCTGAACCTCACAGTTGTCCTTGTACCACGGATCCAGCCTGTCCAGATCGCTCAGCAAGAGCCTTCCTGCCCTCCAGCAGAGCAATGGTCCTGCCCAGCTTGGTCTCTGCAGACTGACTGAGGGTGTTCTTGATCCCCTGGATCATTGATAGTGAACAGGACTGGCCCCAGCACTGATCCCTGGGAGCACCACTGGCAGCCAGCTGCTGGCTGGATGTAACTCCATTGGTAACCCCTCTCTGGGCCCAGCCACACCACCAGGTTTCTGTCCAGTCAACTCTGCCCCCAGCCAAGTTATGGGCTGCCCATTTCTCCAGGAGAATGCTATGGGAAATTCTCAAAGGCTTTACTTAAGTCCAGGTAGACAACATCCAAAGCTTTTACTTCATCTTACATGGAGCTTAAAAGCAGTTCTTTATGGGGTACTTACTGAAACACTGACCATGTAAAACCAAAATGTTTTAGAAGTACTCACAAAAAATAATAAAGAATATAGATTTTAATCTTGAAAGCCTTCCTGACTTCATGATGCACCTGGCCAAAGCAGACCTTCCTGGGAAGGAATGCATGTCCAGGAGGTGGCACTGCGTTTTTGACAGCAGTGATGGTGTACATGAACAGAAGGCAGCTCGTCAGACCATTTCCTGCAGAAGGAGGAGGGTGAGGAGGCTGCAGCCTTCTGACTGAAGGCTGCTTTCTAACAGTGGCTTTTATCAAGTAGTGTAGGTTGCTTTGGTTTTTGATTTGAAAACCCCACTGCATGTGAATTCTTCCAGTGAGCTGTGCGGGCGGCAGAGAGAGGTCACTGGTGCTTTGTATCAGGAAGGTGCTTCCCTCTTTGGGCTTTTAAATCCATTAAAAAGAATTGTGCGAGATAATAGGAGTGGGGAGATGGCTTCTTTCTCTTCCTGTTACCATGGTAATAACTTTAATGAGCAGACCTGAACCGGGTAAACCTACCCAACCCTGTCTGCATTGCCTTTTAATATGAACTGTAAAATAAGCTGGTAGAATGTGACTTGTTTGCTTACAGAGTGTGTAGGTGTACCAGCGTGGCAGACACATCCATTGTGGCCCCAGACTGGAAACTCCCTTCTCCCTCCCGGCTTCTGACAGCATCATCTTTTGCTCCGTGTTTTCAGAAGGATCAGAAATGTGTGGGACTCAACTGCTAGAGCAAGGCAGCAAGAATAGCTTGTTTCAACTATCAGCAGTAGTATCTAATGGCTTCTGTTTCACTAACAGCCCTATCTTCTGCCCCAACCATGTGTCACCCCCTTCCCAAAGGTGGTCCAGTTCACAGAATGCACCGACCAAAGTAATTTATCTTTCTTTTTGTGTGGCAGCAGAACTAAACCAGAAAGGCATAGGAAGGCTTTTCTGAGTTACCTGCTGCTTATAGGATTGGCTTTAATTGCTTTCTCATTTAAATATTGCAAAGCAGTGATCAAGAACTAATATCAGACATACAGTGTTGCTTGTTGCTCTTAAGAAGGCTTCCTAATTGAAAGTAGAGATGGATAATTAGAACACTGAAATGTATTTTAAAATATTTTAGGACTACCAGTAATGCAATGCAACCTATGTTTTTCTTGTCTAGTGTCTTACGTGCTGTATATCAAAATTCTGATTGAATTAAAAATAATTGCAGAGGGCTATTACATAACAGCAAAGGAAAAATTAAATTAAGATATGAGAGAGAGGGTAATGGGTATGTTCAGAGTTAGTGGAACAGAGGAAATGCAGATTCCTAATGATCCTTGTACATCATGTTTGGTTTTATTGTTGTTGTTTTTTGTTGTGCTTTACGGGTGCCTGCTATACAACTGTTTGCAGATTCAGTGTCCTTGCAGAGGGATGACACCTTGAATCTGGTTATGTGCGTACCAGGAATTAAGCTAGCCAAATGCCCCATCATTCAGGAATTTGCCTCCAGTTTGTTGGGTACAAAGTTGCCAGTGACACTTGCTGTAGCTTTTTACAAAGCATATTTGCTTATTAGGACTGCTTTTAGCAGCCATGCTAGTCAAGCTCTTTAAGCTGCACATGACTTACTACTTACATCCTTACTAAAAAAAAAAAAAAAAAAAAAAGAAAGCTCATAGATGCTGTGTGATCACAAGCACATGATAAAAATACATCTATGAAAGTAGTAGGGGACAGAGCTAATGCTGGAGAATGTGAACATGGCCAAATGGAGAGAGCTTTTTGGAATATCACAAAGCTTTGTGTGCATCTCTGCCAACCTGGCTCTGTTTCATCTCGCTTGCACCCTGATGTCTGTTGGTATTGTACAAGCTCCTCAAATGCTGGGCTTGCTTTAGACACTGTAAAGCTGATACCTCCTGCTTACTTCCTGTTTGAGAGATATTCAGTTAAAAAGCAGATTTACAATACCTCAAGGTGGGGTTTTTCTTCTTTGTTTTGAAATTCTTTAGCTTTTGTCTGCTGTAATTGTGTTTAAGGAACATGAATTAAGACTCCATACATACTATGTGTAAGGAAAAAGGAAAGCACATGCTCAGGCCAGGAGAGCAGGACATCCGATGTCCAATCTGGCCATTTCCAGTTCCAAAAGATGCCAGGGTGCTGCACCATGACCTGATTCTTGCTGTGTCTTGAGCTGTCCATCTGTAAACGAAGGACACTGCTCTTTGAGAGTGTTATTATATGGCATAGTTAAAACTATACAGTCCAATGAAATATGTTTAATGCATTTTTCCCTGTTTGTTTTAAAAGTTACTATTTAAGTACAATTTAAAAGCTCCAGCTGCTCATCCAAAAAGCCCAGAACACATCAATTCATTACTGCTAAAAATAGAATCCATATCTAATTAGGGCAAAGTTTATCCCTGTGGATTTCTATGAGCTGTCTTTAATTTCCAGTTTGGCTGGTGGGAATGACTTCATTTGATGGTTTTGTTGTGCGAGGTGTCCATAAAAGTGCTTTTACTTCACAACACGGTGTGTATTACCTTCTATCCAGAGGATCTACAAATCCTGCATAAAGACTGAGGGTATAATTCCTTATGTAGCATATTTATGACGATTATCTTAATGCCAGAGTAGGGCTGACATGACAGTCCTTTGTGATTCCATATCTTCTGAGTTCCCAATAGATGTATCCTATATATTTTTAAAACTCTTCTCTGTAATATTCATCAGTATCATTGCTGTTCTCAGAGCTTGGCACCATATATGCTTGTCTAATGAAAGGGATAAAGTTTTTTTTGGATTTTTTTTCTTTATAATTTTGTTTCTTGTAATCCCTGAGTTAGTGTTTTGTGAGACTGTCAAACTCTTAATGATCTTTTTTGTTTAACCAAACATTTCCAGTATAATGCAATATTGATTGCATTTTCTGTAATTATTCCTAATTATTCAAGCTCTCTCTAATAGAGCCTGAGTGTGAGGAGTTGGTTTAGCAAAAATGAAATATGCTGATAAAGATTAATATGCACGTGTAACAGCCTGCTCAGAGCATTCATACTAGCATTACTAATAGTTCAATTTTTAAAAGGCATGAAAAAGAATAATAAAGGAAATAAAATGTTACTTTTGGGAAATATTTATATAAATGATAGCTCAAGGCTGAGCAAAATGAATAGCCTCACTTTTGTGTATTTGAAAAAATAAAGCTGTACTACAGCTGCAGTAGAATAAGTGAAGATTAATCAAAAGTTTTGTGATAAAATTTTGACTTTATCAAACTTAGGTTCTGGCTTCATATAGATATAGCATAAAGAAATTGGCGTTTTTTATAGGATTTTTGGGGGGAGATGAAGAGGCAATGTACACAGTGTCTTTCTCACATGGTAATGGTACATCTTGGCAGCTCTCTATGGTTTTACATTTGCTAATAGCTGAAACCATAACCATCACCAAATCATTTATCATTTTTGTTACCAAGGCCTTCCAGGCTTCAGGGAAGAAGAGATGTATTCTTCAACTAAAAAACTTGTGGGGACATTAATGCCTACCATATGGTAAATATACTTGTTAAACTGGATTTCAACCATGATCCCATTATTGTGCATCAGCCTTACTTCGTGAGCATGCATTGGAAACGTGGATAATTGAGTATGTCTGTACTCTAGAGAAGTGCATGGTAAATGTCATGGGGACTCCAGGGCAATATGTTATCCTGTGTCACCTTGGTAAGTGTTTGGGAGCATGGGAGTCTGCTGAACACTGAACTGTTGGTGTCCCCTGTCTTCTTGCTCTTATGTTTGTACTGCATGTTATCTAGTAATACTGGCTTGGTGTGTAGATCAACAGTGAACTTTTATGTCAGATGACATGACTGTGTAGAGATAGAGAGACTGCATGCAAATGTCAGCCAGTATCCTTTAGAAGGTGTAATTTGATAATGTGATTTTGAGTTGTTAAAATAATAATTAAAAAAACAACAAAAAAATTTCAAAACAAACAAAAAAACCCTCACCAAAAAACAAAAAAAAAACCCCACACCTGAAATCCACCTGTATTCTTATGTAATAAAAGACACTGTTCCTGTCTGCAGGAAAAATAAATGCAAGTTCCAGTATACAGTTTTATCAATAGCCTGGCGATGCTCTGAAGTTTTGTGCATCACATCTATGGCAGTGACTCTTCCCAGGACCCTGATAATCACAGGGAATTGAAAGGGTGAGCCAGCAGGCATGGTGGCTAGACAAGCTGGTTGCAGGGGTTCTGTCCCATTAGGGAGGCAGTAACAGGGCCTCCTTATGAACTGGGTCACTGACAGCACTCTTGGGGTTTCATTCCACCCAGGAGGACTGTCTAGACATTCATTTATTCTGGCAGACACAAGAGTATCAGCGTGGTTGATGAGTGAATTGAACTCTGCTAATGTTAATCACAGTTTGTCTTTCTCATAGACTGATGAGTAAATGCACTTGGCTTTGTAAATTTGTATTTGCCTCAAAGGCCTGTTAGCCAGCGTTCAGCGTTTGCCAGTAAGTTTCTGCTATCTGTATGGACAGGCCAGTGGTACCAACAGCTATTGCCCTTGCTGTTGGCGCATTTTCCCCTTTCCATCCATATTTTTGCAGATACTTGAAATTATTGTCAAAAAATGTAAAATTGCAGGCAGGGCTTGTTCCATCCCTATTTATTAAACGTATCTTATAACAGTTTGTTATAAGACCTGTTTTCATCCATTTGCAAGTTTGCTGAGATTCAGTCATGTGAGATGTGTATGAAAAGCTTTATAGTAAAAATTATTTGCTCGGACTGCTGTGCAAAAAGTAACAGGATGTTAAATGAAAAAAACGAAACAACCTTCCCCCACCAAACTAGCCAGTTTTTCGTAAACTTTCTATGCTTTGCCAGCACTGTTGAGTCAGCGTTGCAGACTGTTTATGCTGGATGGTGCTTTGTGTGTTTGTGTGTCTGGGGGCTGGTGCAGTGCCTGTGGGCAGCTGGTGTGTACACCCTGCTCCCAGTCTGCGGCTGGAGCAGCGCCGAGGCAGCAGGAGAGGCGTGTGTGTGTGTGTGTGTGTGTGTGTGTGTGTGTGTGTGTGTGTCGGGGGAAAGAGGAGATGTGCATCTGTGTTGTTGTTAAACAGTGGGCTTGGTTTGTTTCTTTTCTTCCTGACCAAAAGTTTATTGTAGCTCTCAACCAAACAGCACACAAAGCCTTTTTTAATATGTGTAAATACTTACATTTTGCTGTTGTGCGCCTATATGTAGAGCAGCCACTTTCATTAATGCCTTGGGCTGCAACCAAAGCATTTATGAAGAACTGTTAAGAAAGCAGACTAGGAATTGTTCTTTGTTGTACTTAGGGTTTTGATATCTTTCCCTTTTAAAAAACAAATACTCTCCTATGTAATCTTTCAAACAACATAAAACTTTAAAAATTGCTGAAGACAGCAGTTCATGCAGTGCTCTTTTCATGTGACATTTTCCTTGGTGTCCCAATCTGACTGTGCTGTTACAGCCAATTCAAAAGCCTAGGAATGGCACTCTTCCTGAAACCCAGAGAAGAACAGTATGGGAGATTAGGGTTGACACTGTTAGCAGCATGGAAACTTGCTTAGTAGTTGCAGTATTTGGGAGAGGTGCCATGGACTAGTGACTTGTGAATGAGGCTAAAGAACTGAGAATACCTCGACTTTAATCCTAGCTTTTCCACTGTGTGGGCAGGTTACTAAATCCCTTTGAGACTATGTCTTCATCTTTAAATAGGAAATAATAGCTACCCTCTGGAGGCATTGTGAGGATGTATGTATTTATGCAGTACTGCAGGTAAGCCGATAACTGCTTATGCTTTGTATTCAGCATCAGTGCAGTTGTAGTCTAACCTGGGAGATACCATCTTCTTTTGGTATCAATCATTATGGTTATAACTTTGAAAGGGAGCTTCTTTAATAAAATCCAAATACTGGAATCATGACACTTTGCTCTTTTTTCTTTAGTCTGTATGTTTTTTCCTGCTTTTGCATTCTAGAAGAAGGTATATGTTCTTGTTCTTGGCAGGTGCCTGCCCAGTTACGGTTCTGTAGCTGCCAGTGTCACAGTGGCAATTATAGTAACTTAGCTTTAAATAAGCTTCTTGGATATGGCCATCTGTGTGCGGCTGTGTAGTACCTGTTGTTCACAGAGTGGTGAATAATCGGGGATAAGGCTTAAGAGAGGCCACGGACTGGAGAGGAAGCAGAAAGGGAGTGGGCCGAGGTCTGTGGCAGGTGACTGGGTTTCCCGGCTCTCTGCAGCCTCTATTTTCCTGCTCGTGGCTGTGAGCTGCGGGCGGGAGGAGGGCAGGAACAGGGCAGCCAGTGGCTACAGCGGGCTGCTTAACCAGGTGCTTGATTTGTTGTTGTTGTTGTTGTTGTTGTTGTTGTTTTCCTTCTTTTTCAAGGACTTAGAGAATCCTATTCCAAACAGTTTCGGGGATATCCAAATAGCTTAGCTTGCCTAAGTGCGAAGGAGGAGAAAACCTTTTCCTCCAGCCTTTTGAATGCGTCCTCTCAAGGGTTATAAGCAGGCCACTCCCTTCTGCTGGGATCTGGCCATTGGGGACAGCAGGGACATCCTTGAGAGCGGCATCTCACAATGATCGCCTATGTGCACTGCCTGCCCGCCGAGCCGATGGTCGGGTGCCTCGGCAGGAGCAAGTGGCAGCCCAGCTGCAACGATGAGGAGGAGGAGGAGGAGGAACTCATCCCGCTGTATTCCAGCAAAATGGGCAACGCTCACGCCAAGCTGCCTGGGCGCCTCAAGAAAAAGTTTCTGAGCAAAGACGACAACTCCTTTTGGCCAAGTAAGATCGGTTCCTGTTCTTTAGCTGTTTTGGTCATGTAGTATTGCGTTGTCATTACTGAGGAAATAAATAAATAAAACAAACATAAACAAGGACAACACTCTCATTTCTCTTTTAGAGGATGGAGACATTGGGAACAGTTTTCTTAGAAAAAATAGTACATTTCCCCTTCAGGACACTGTATGTAAATACTGTATCTGATGGGGCTGCTGAATTGATCCAGGATGGTACTGTTTTGTGCGTTTGATATGTCTGTGTTTGAGAGGTCTTGAGCACTCACTTTCAGTTCAGTAATGCTCCTTTTCAGCAAAATGATTGTTTTAGATGAGTGGAGCTGTTGCCGTAGCACTCTAATTGAAAGCCATAGGAACAATCAGTGGATGAAAAGGCGAGGAAAAATAAGAAAAAGGTCTAACAGGCTCAAAAGGTGCTTAATGCAGTTGATGAGTACTTATTTTAAAAAAACAGTCTGCTTTTGAATAACCTTTGATCTAAGGTTATTTTCCCTCTGAATGTGAGAAGAAAGAATTCCCGAATTGTGATGACTCTCCTTTTTTAATCTGAATAGTTTTAAGTTGCACTGGCAAATACAGATGGGAAGTAAGGAGAGGACAGACAATGGTAATGTTCAGCCGGTTTGTTTTTAGCCTTAATGCTTGCCTTCCCTTCTTCTCTGGCCACCTAAGCAAAGGCACCCAGCTGTTTGTGGAATGGTTGCTCAGAAAAGTCTGTTTAAGGGTGATGGGGGAGAAATTTCAGAAGACAAAGAAAGCTTTTCCTGCAAAAGCCAGTTGGCTGGCTATCTTGTGCCAGGTCTTTTGGGGGAAAAAGAAAAAGAGAAAAAAAGGTACATGAGTATATTTACAATTGTATTGATTTTTCTTTTCCTCATTAGTCTCACACTGACTAGCTGACAATGGCTCGTTATTACCAGGAATTGAAAAATCCCTATCTTGCCACATGAGGCTAACACTGATTAGCAAAACCACCTGTGTTTTGTTTTTTGAATTACCATATTCTCCATTCATTACTAAGCAAGCTTCATTTGATGTTTCTTCCCGTAGGACGAGTGTGATTTACTACATTTACTACATTTGTTTCAGGCCTTTTTCAAGAGGAGGTAATTATTTGTATTGCATGGAAAGAAAAATTCACATCTTCTGCTGAATTTCTGTATTTTTGAGCACAGCGGCAATTCTGGTTCGTTCAGAGGGAAAATGAAAATTCTTCCTTTATGAAAAGCTATTTAGTCACTCTCAGACCTGGGGAAGCCCTGAAGAGGTTAGGGACTAGGAAGCAGCTTCCAGGGATGTTCTTAGGGAGGAGGATATGGCCCTTCTTGCTCCAGACAGCCTGAGGTGCGTGTATGTGTATCTTGGGATTTGTCACTCTTGCTGGGTGACAGGGTAGTTCATTCCTCCGAAGTTGTGACTCTGACTTTCAGAGCTGGTTCTCATAGTGCCCTCAGAGGTGTTGCTCAGAGCATTGTGAGCACCTGCTCTGTTTGAATCTGCTTCTCCTGAGTGTGGAAATGGGTTTGAGGAGCATGGGTAAGGTACTCAGGAATCTCTGCTCCCTCTCTGCAGCCTGCCTCCTTTTTCTCTTTGTGCTGTCCATAGGGAAAGCATTCCCTTCTTTCTAAAATGCACCTGATTGAAATTATGAAACTTTTCAGAAGATAATTGAAAATTGTGTGCATGTGTGTAATTTCATTGGTTTATAGTGCAAGACTTATATAAGCAATTGAATTCTTTGACGTGTGATCTAACAAAGCTATTTAATGCAATTTTTGGTACTTAGCAAAGAACTGTCACATGTTTCAGACCAAGTTTATTGCTGTATTCCTTTTGTTGAGTTTCACTAATGTCTGGTATGACCCCAAACATTTAATTTGCTCTTTTCTGAATTCCAGTCATCGGAGTTCCAATCAATTTTTTTTCATTAAAACAGTGAATGACAAGAATCAGTCACCGTGCTTCCCGGCCTGACTTTTCCCAGGAGAACCTCTAGTGCTTCAGTGGTGGTGTGCCACCACAGTACAAGTGGGTGCATGTGGGACACCAGCTCTGCCTCACTGGTTCCTTTCTTGCTCATTCCCGGTCCACAGAAACAAAAGAATAGCAGAGAATTAAGCCATCAGTTAAAAGTGTTATGGGTGGGACAGGTACTATTTCTCTTTGACATAGGGAGGCTCTGTCACTTTAAACTCTGTTAATGTTTATTTTAAGGAACAAAAGTGTTTGAGAGTGGAAGTGCTTTCTGGGACCAGGTCAAGTGATAACTGCAGAGCACAGCAGGGGATTATTGACTGGGCTTTATCTCTGTTGATAAAGGCCTCCCTTTGGGGTCCTTATCCAGCATCATGAGAACTGCACTTGGAGAGGTTTCACAGTGCTGATACACTCCACAGAAATGCTCCCAATAGTGTTAGGGTTGCTTGAAAACATAATACAGTCAAATTATTTGAGCTTCCTCATGGGCGGGGGAGGCATCCTCATTGAGGGGATCTCAGTAGTTTGCAGCAGTAGTCGTGGCATTCCTGCTACCAAATAATCAAAATACTTGTGGTTACCATTTTAGGGTTTGAGGATTTTTTTTAAGCTGTAGCAATTATTCTGATTAAACTGTTAAATTAGTCATATTGTGAAGTGAAAGTTCTGCATTACCAGCTCAGCCTTGTTCCAGCTTCTGTGATGCTCTTCTTCTGCTGTTCTTTGCTGCCAGATTGGGTGCAAATAGACAACGTAGGATTAAAATCGGCCGGAGTGCAGCAGTACATCCTTCAACAGCCTGTCTGCCTGCCAGAAAAGCAGCATTACAGTGGTGTCTGGGCTGTCACCATCACATGTTCATTCACAATTACAGGCAAACTCCAGTGGAGCTGAGTGTTTGGTAACTGGTTTTCCTGCAGCAAAGTTAAACTGAGATACTCCACTGACCAGGTTTGGCAGAAATGTCAGAGGCTTGGTTTACTTTGGTTTAAATGCCTACTGAATTGAAACATGAGGCAGTGAGACACTGCTGGCAGTGACTGCTGCTGAGGGAGGCTGTCACCTCCTGCTGGTTAGAGCATCACCTGCCTCTTGTAATTCCCATTGCCACTTGATGTTTTATCAAATTTGCAGAGTTTAAAGGTGTGGTGTGCTCTCGCCAGCTTTTTGTGATGATAAAGTTTTGATAAGGATTTTCACGGTTTCTTCTTTCTTTTACAGATGCAGGAGCATGCCAGTGGCAATATCAGATTACTTTCAATGTTTGTTAAACAGTAGCTTCAGTTATTGGGATTTTTTTCTCAGTGTTTTGTTGCCTCCCAGCTCATGAAAGAATGCTTTCTTCATCTTTATTCATATCTGTAAAGCCAAGACCTGTCTCTGTGATTTGTGTTTCGTGAAAAACATAAAGTTTGAAATAATAACTAAATCTAACTAATAAAAAACCAACACTAAATAATAAATTAATAGGATGTTGTGAACCAAGTTGGGTGTTTTATTATCCACTGTTTGCTATGGCTTTTTTCCAGGTTTCTCTTCCAATAGCTATGAGATTTAAATTTCCCAATACAAGGATGTTATTAAAAAAAAACCAAACTAGAATCCTTGCAAACTGGGAGGATTCATTCTTTGCTTTCTCATTTAGCAGTGGGAAACAAAAGCTGAATTGCTTTCCATCTCTGCAAATTCTGGGCCATGTGGAGCACTGAGCCAGCCTTTGTGGCCTTTTGTGCCCTAAGTGACACAAGGACTCAGTCTATGTGGTGAATGGCTGGGACAGCTACTTACAGAGCCTGGTGCAAGTGTCTGGCCACCCTCGTTCTCAGTTTTATCTGCTGCATCCAGCTCATACCATAACAGCTGACATATCGGATTGTACCAGATAAAGCCGGTTTCAAAACAAACTGGTTTGTTTTGAAAAGGAAAAGTAAATTAGATCCCATTTTTGTTGCATGTCTAAAAAAGGGGAGGGATTTCCCTCTCCCTCCCCCCTTTTCTCATTTGTTTTTAATGTCTTTTCTTATGGCTGAGGTTTCTGGAGGTTTTGTTCATTTGGCTTAAACAAGCCGCGGTAATGTCGCAAAGCAGAGGAACTTCTCCATTTGGACAAAATCACTTCAGGTCTTGAAATAAATAACAACTCTTCTGGTGTGTATTTCTATATGTGCATTTCTTACTCGCTTTGCTGCGTATTCTCTGCATGTTCCGTAGGAAACAAGCCTCCCTGCCTGTCCTTTTCTGGATGGGCCGTGGAGGCCCAGCGCTTGGTCTCCTATGTCTTTTCATGCATCAAATGCGAGAGTGATGTGGATGAAGGGAGGGATTAAGAAGAACTTGGAATATGATGGGTCAAAAGATGTTAATGCTGGGTTGTTGTAAAACACTTAAGTGAATCACTAATATGAGTATTAAGGTCTTCTTGAGTTTTCTTGCTGAAAGAAAACATTTGGCTAGCCTGACTGCTCACTGTTAGGTGTGAACCTGAGCTTGCTGTTGCAAGGAGCCACAGGTGGTGGACATTTCATTCCTCTCTGCCTGTGAGCAGACAAGAAGCCATGTGTGGTACTCAGGAGCACAAGGAAGAGGTGGTGAGGTTTTGGTATGGAGCTCATTGACACCACTCAAGTGCATCTGGAGGACTGTGAAAAAATAGAGAGTTCAGAGACATCTTTCGTGTAGTGTGTTTTGCGACTGGGCCAAGGGAGCATCTGCTGTAGTTATGGAGGTAGAGCAGCATAAGTGCAAATACACATGTGAAGCAAGATTAGAAACCCTGTGTCTGAGCATAGTGGTTAATGGTACACTGAGTAGGTTCTTCAGTGCTTAATTTGATGAAAGCTTCTGGGGTTTATGGATGCTGGGTACAGTATGTTTGCAGGTCTTACTGCAAGCTTGTGAAGTCAAAAAATGGTTTTGAGTGCTGTCAGAAAATCAGAGCAGATTATAGTGGAAACATAGTAAGGAGAATGTGAAACTCCACAGAAAGGGCACCCTTTAAAGGAAATGGTTATTAAAAGTCTGATAGATTACAACAGATTTTTAGCCCTCTATTGGTTCCCTCTGTTGGTTTAGCCGTCTATTGGTTCCCTAATCCAATGATCCATCATTGACAAATGCCTGTGCTTGATTTTCAAGATTTGCAAACCTCTGCTTGGACACAGTTGTAGATCAGCTCTGCTTTTTTTACTCATTCAGAGCCACGTTCTCCATCCTATGGGCTGTGATACTTAAAAGGTGCTCATTCTCTGAAATACATCACTTTTGTCCTCCACTCTCAGTTGCTTGTGCAGACATCTCGGAGGTAAACCAGACTTGCACTTTGCTGGCATTGGAGCTGGTAGCATATATATATATATATATATATGTGGTTTATTCATACCTTGTACTGTTAATAAAAAAAGACACATTTAAAATAATCTCAAATGCCAATAGGCTTAGTGACATTTAAGCATGAGTGATGCTGTCAGTCCATCCGCAAACAAAAGCGGAACGTCTTAATTTGTCTAATTACGCTCTAACATGCAGGCCAGCTGCTGCTGTGAACAAAAGCAGTTGATCACACCATTTTATTAATTGCATATTAATTGCCACATTCATGTTAACCATATGGGAGACAGTGGAGTAGAGTGAAGGCTACTTAGTGATGGAAAAGAGAAAATGTACTGGCAGAGTGGTGTCTGCAGGGGACAAATCTTAGAATGATAGGGTGCCTGGAGCTCGTTGATGCAGTCTGATTTTTACAGTAAATCTGGGTTTTTTTCACTCATCTAAATTACTGTATTTAAAAGTGAGAGGGATTTGAGTAGAAAGGATTGCATCTTCCATGGTGACTGCATATTTGTGAAAATACTACTGTGCAAGTTGGTATTGAATTTGTTTGGTAATTTGCAGAAGGCAGCCCTGCTGGCACGTGGCCATCTGCCTTTGTCTGCCTGCTGTGCTGGTGGATGCACCTGCACTGCCTGGAATCACTTCTCATAGGAGCAAGACTGGAAGATCCAAGAGGAGCACAAAACTTGCTGGGTTTTATATTTTATGCAATTTTGCTCCAAGTATGGAGTGTTTTTAGATAATGGTAGTGAGTCTTGAATAGAACTGGATTTCTTGGAGTGGAAAATTAAAACCTTGACATAGGTGGATTAACTGGTGTAAAATAACCTACAGCAATAAGCAAATGGTAGTGGCCTGGCCCACTGCATTTATCTGGCATCAGATTGCCTACTAGGATATTTAATGATATTTAATTTATCTTCTTGAAAGTGAGACTTGAGAAAAATACCCTCAACTTTTTTTTTTTCCTTCTTACTTTTTGCTATGTGGAGGCAGCAGCCACTCCCAGCAGACGTGCAGCAGTTCTGTTGGGTAGCAGGTGCAGGCTGGCGTAGACGTGAAGTGATTTCTGTCCTGTCACCCCCAGACTGACATTATCACGGTCTGTAGAGCATCTCCTTCAGCAGGGCTGTGGGGTGGCTGTCTCCTGCCTCCAAGCAGCACTGTCCCACAGGCGGGTATGCACAGTAGGGACAAATTATATGATATGTGCAAAGAAGGCTTATTGGACTGGGACTTTTTAAAGTCCTCAAGGTCTACCTTGAGTTAATTTTCTCTGCCTTCTCCTTCATTTCTCTTTAGAAAGGAGAGCAAAAACCCATGTTATAATTTGTAAGCCAAAAGGGCAGCAGGTTTGGTAGGAGGAAGGCCCAAGGGCAGCTCTTTGCTTTCTTAGAAAAGAAGTAATGAGTTAATGGCAGATCAGATAGAAATATGTCTACTGTGAAAAGAAAGTGCAGGACTGGACCTGGAATCTACAGTGATTTAGAGAACTCAGTCTTGTCAGTCAATTAAATGTTTTTGCTTGTCTTTTCTAAAATGAATATTTCAATGTTAAAAGCTTAATCCCACCTCATTGCCAACAGATGGCATTTTGCTTGCATTTCTTATATCTCTCAGAAGAGCTGGGATTGAGAGAGAGTGGCTAGTTAAAAAGAAAGAGAGAGGGTCAGAGCCTTTGTTTTAATTAACATGTTGTTCCAAATAACCTCCCTAAAAACATTTTTCAAACTGTATCGGAAGGCACTAAAGGAAACACAAAGAGTCAAACACTTAAGAAATTGCTAATGGGCAGTTGAGAGGTAGATGGGATCTGATCTAGTCTAAGAACATGCAGTGCAAACCAAACAATAAATGGTGACATTCTTATGCCTAAGCAGAAATTGGGGCAGAGGGGTTGTTGTGGGTTTTTGTTGTTTGTTTTGTTTGTTTTGTTTGTTTGGTTGTTGTTGTTGTTGTGTTTGTTTTTTTATTAAGAAAAATGCTTTAGGTGGCTCGTTGCAATTATGTCTCAATTGGTGCTGTACTACAGGGCAGTGTGGAGTCTGGATTATAGAGATAAAGCATGATTGGAAAGGCACAGCTTGAATTTTGGATTGCAAGCAGTGCCTGCCATGACAGCAGTTACAAAAACAGCGCCTGATGTGTGAGCTGACCAGTTTTGACTTGGAGTCATTGGAAGAGAATAAATGTGAAACCCCACGATGCCACCTCTCCAGTCCCAGCGTAAGGGTACTTAATCAGCCTCCCCATGTCTTCTCTACTCGGGCAGGCAGGCTGGGGCCTGACAATTACTAATTTAAAGGCAGAATTCCCCAATGCACTGCTTGTGGCTGTTAGGCTGCAGCTGCTGGCATTTGCTTGGAAGCTGTATCTCAGTGTACTGGGGACTGACTAGATCACCAGTGAGGCCTGATCCCACCAGCTGAGCACAAACTGGTGTCGCTGGAGAAGACACAAAAAACTTGTGAATGCTGTGGTTGAAAGACAAGTTACCTGTCTATGATGGCTTTTCCATGGCGATGCTCAGCTAGCTGCTCTGTGCGGGGTCAGTGGCCATGAACTGCTCATCCCAAAGGTCTCATCCCCTCTCTGACTGGATTTGAGCCACAATGACTATGGGGCAACTTTTCCTCCTCTGTTTCAGTGCTGTTACTTGTTCATTGTCCTTTATGTGTTATTATAGGGAATTTAAGAACAGCAGCGTTTCCCACACAGGGGTTGCAGAGCACATTTGACGTTGCCCAAAGGCATCAATAGGAGTTTATTAAACCATTTCTGTGCTGTTTTGTGATGTGTTCCTGGAAGGGTGAATTAAACTTGGAGCTGGGTAGCATCTCCAGAGCATGTTTGGCACACCTCCTAACTGAATGATCCTTCATAGTTCTCAGTGTCTTTAACCAACCTGGCCCTCCTTCTGTTTGTCAGACATTTGCCACAAACACGATGATATGGCTAGACCAGGAACAGTGGGCTGCTGTTTGGGGGGAGCAAGCAGGTCCCCAAGCAGATGCTGGTGGCAATGTTAGGGTAAATAATTAATAACATCAAAGGAAAAGACACTGCTTTATGTCCAGTAGCTGAAGGTGAGCAGTTTTTTTCCTAGGTGCCATGCTAATTTGTTCGGGATAGGTGTAATTAATCCAAAGAGAAGAAAGATGCTAATTGCCCTGATTTAAAATGGAGTATTTTCAAAGCCTTATAAGAATGCAGTTTTTTAATTTATTTGTTCCTGGAGCCAGGTATATGCTCTGTACAGAATATTAGATGACGTGGGTTTGTCAGGTACTTCTAATGGCTGCAGTTTCAAGTATGTTCTTCAAACCAGGTATGGTTGAAAAACAAAGATGTAAATTGAGTTTTTGTATGCATCAGCTTAGACAATTCTTTGCGTGATGGCAAAGCACATTAGGTGGTGCTTGTGTCTAACTGAGATGAATTGGGATTGAAGTTTTGTAATGCTGCATCAAAGCATCCTAAATGGATGCTTTGAGATCTCCAAAGTAGAGACTACTTGTGTCATTATCCATCAGGATGGGAAAAAGGAAGAGCCTTTTCATGCATATTGAAAAAGGAAGAGCCTTTTCATGCACATTGCATACCAGTTTTGGGAAAATACTGCTGTGGTTTTATTGACTGGTTTTCTGACCGTTTATTTAAATTGGCCCTGATCTCCTACCTCCTTTATGTTTAAATGGAGTCTTCTGCTCCAGGGGTCAGCTCTGCCCTGGAGCGGGTGTAAAATTTCACACCTGATTCTTCCAGACTTATAATACCATGGTTCTTCTCTTTTCTGACTAACTAATAATGAAAAATGCTCTCCTGTTTCAATTCTGTAATAGCACATATGTCAGTAATTAAAAGTCATCTGAACTAATCTCTATGCCAGAGTTGAATTTGGAATGTTGTGCACAGTGTTAAAATGCAGCTGCTGGGATACACAGTAGTTTTATCAATTATCTTAAGGTGGCAGGGTTGTTTGCTTAGTAGTAGTTAACTACTGATATTTCTTTGCCTTGTTCTTACTGTTGTCTTAACAGCTTCTGGAAGGTTTCAGAAATGAAATTTACTCAGCTTATTTTTCTGTGGGGGAAACCCCATGGTATTTCTACCCAGAAAATTATTTTTAGGGTCTGTGTAGTTGTGTCTGTATTTATTTGTGTATTGTCTCCACTTAAGTGCTGGAAATCTGATTTGTAGTGTACCTCCTATTAGCGGGATGATGCATTCAGAAGCTCTTCCAAAAACAAATGGGCAGTTTTAGTTAAAGAGCTGATCTGAATTGTGGATGCACACTTGGATTTCAGTTGTCTTCAAGTGAGAGCGGGGGGCAAGTTACTCTGAAGACATGATGTCAGGTTACACTGCCTGTGGTTTGTTCAGGGCAGGAGTGGCAGTGATGGTGCTATAGCTGCCCACTTTCAAAGGTTTTCACATACAAATAGTGAAAGTACTCAGAGAAAAAAATTTAAAACTAGCCTCAGCTGTCTCAAGTTTTATATTTACACTTCTTCAACTTCTACTTCAGCTCTTCCAACAAAATGCAAATTTTTCTGCAGTTTGTGTTTTGTACTTAGTGGGCAAACCAAAGATACCAAAAGAGACATTTTTACAATTAAGAATGGTATCTTTCATTTTAAATAGTGTATGTTAAACCCCTCGCTGTGTTACAGCTTTTCTGTTTGGTTGGGTTTATGAAGCACATGAGGATTAACACAACAGGGAATAACTAGTTTTTCCTAAAACAAGAAAAAATGTAGGTATCTGCAGTGGGGATCCTGAAGGAAATGCAAGGGATCTGCTCCCTTTCTGTCTGGCAGGAAATGGAGGCAGAAAGTAATGCAGATCCCCTCAAAATGGGAGGGGAGAGAATCTGCATTTTTTAATATTTTATATTTAAATCTGCATTTTGATGAAGAAGATTGTGATTACTGTTGTTTGCCTATTGCCTACACATACTTATTTATAGAAACCATTGCCACAATACTAAAATGCACAATAAACAATGTCCTCAGTAGTGCTTTCTGGAGATGCTTGGTGGCAAGGCACCTTTATCACTTTAGCATCACTTAAACTGTTAGATGCATTTTGCTAGCTACCCAAAGAAACACAACTATTATTCTGTAGTTAGTGCTGATTCACCCTAGCATGTTGTGAGGTTTGGGCCTCTAGATTGTGTATGAGTAATAAGAGATCTCTGAAACCTAATCAAACCAGTGCTAATAAAATTGTAGATTGGTATTCACATTATAAATGTGGAAAGTTCAACCGATTAACAATAGTAGTTCTTTCATTTGGTTTTATTGAGGACTTCCAGTAAGATGATGGTGACCACACAAATATAATCGTAAAAATTATTTTCAAAATCCGTTGGTATTTGATCATGTCTGAGATCTGTATGGCCATGTCCAGCCAAAGACGTTCTCTGGAGATTGTGTGGTACAGGTGTTGGTGCAGTTGTTTCCCTACAGGTTGCTGAATCCTGCAGTAACATAATTATTAGGTCACTGTTACAGGAATTCAATGCCTTACTTTAGTGTAGAGACTTTTATTTCAGGGAAAATTGTGACTTTAATTGGAACACACCCAGGTTTTTAGATTTTGTCAAAAGTCTTAGGGATTTAGGAGCAATAGCAAATGTCCATTTATTATTTGTGAGCCTTTGCTTTTACTCATCATTTTAGTATTGTGTTGTACAGATAACATTTTTTCAGGTAAAGTTTTTGAAAGTTTCTGGTGAACAAAACTCTTTTTCAAGTTGCTGTGGAAGACAGTAAATGGGTGCTTGATTTTGACATGAACAGTTGTATGATTTTATGCAGGTTGATATTTTCCAGGGAGCTTAACTTTTTTCATTTATAGACCGTAAAAGTTCTTAGGAAACTAGGGAATGTCCTTGTCTAATTTTAAGTGAGTGTGCCTCCAAGCTCAAATGAGACCCACCCAGAATTTATTGCTTGTCAGCAAAAAGACAAAAAACAAGAATTTGTGACCCTTTATACCAGGATAATCCATATATAAGTAACAGTATGCCAGAGAGCAGTGTTGGGCAGGGAGGCCAAGATAGGCTACAAAAATTCTTTCTATGACCTTTAAATAAGTGAAATGAGTAAGGGAGCATGTCCCCTTCAGGACACCCATAAGGAAAATGCAGACTGAGATTAGTTGAAGATGTCTGTTGGATATTTGTGTGGATGCCAAAGAGCACAGCTGCCAAAGATGGAATTACAGGGAGATTGTTTGGGACAGAAGTTCAGAAATGGAATTGTTGCAGTCTAGTTTTGTTGGTTGTGCTCCTCATCCTACAAGATGATTCTAATGAGAAGACTTGCAAACTTGTCTGCCTGATATTTTTTCCATCACTAATACAGAACAGAAGGATTTTCTCTGTTGTGCACTATTAAGGCAAGTAAGGGTCGAGATCTTGTAGACTAATTTACTTGCCCCAGCCAGTTTAGATCAGTTCTTTAGGATAAGCCATAGCACAGGAGCATTCAGGTGGATTTGGAATTTAAATTGAGGATATTTCCTGGTGACATCCTAAGAGGGTATTATTCCCTAGGGAATGAGAAAAGTTCTCGTCTGGGAGCTGAAGTTGCCTTAACTGGGGTTCAGCAACGGCCAAAGGAAAAAGGATTGTGCCCTGTAATTCAAAATAATACGAAATTGCACATTCACAAAACGTTTTCTGTTCTCTTGACTGCCATTACTGTGTGGGGAGATGCTCTAACCAAAAGAAACTGCTGCTTTGTCTGCCGGCAGCCCTGCCCAAATGCTGCCTTTTCTCTCTGCCGATGTGTTTGCATGATAGAGGATCCTGTGGAAAGATGTTTTGAATTGTTAAAGGAATGAATTAGCTTTATTGTGCTGTGACCTAAATAGGATCATCAGATCAATCAGTCTGCTGCTTTTCTGTCCTCTCTGGCTTAGGTTGTGTTGCTTCTCCTTCTCATCTTGCTCCCTCTTCCCTCTGCCCCCGCCAGGCAGCCCCTTTCCCAGAGCCTGCAGGCATAATCCTTTATGATCTTGGATAAAGGAGGGCACAGCCGGGTACCCTCTTTTCAAGCAATACCTGCCCCGTAATAGCCCTCACAGGCTCAGCCCTGACTCCCCTGCCCGTGCACTGGGGCATGGGTCCTTCTTGGTGTGTTGTTATGGGGTCTTTAGGATAAAACACATTTTCTTCTTTGTTCCCACTCCCCTGTGCATTCTCCTCCTCCTCTTCCTCCTGATCCCAGGTTTAATGAATTGTAATTTCTCAGTAGCCAGGGCAGTATCGCGCTTCACCAGGGCTGAGGTTGCCTTGAAAGAGGCCATTGTGAGCGACGGGAGCTGCAGACTGGAGGGCAGCTGAATGCGGTGCCGCCTGGGACAGCCTTTGTGGAGGGAGCACTTTTGTTCTCCTCAAAGATGCCGGGATGGGATCTCAGAGACGGAGAAACCCATTCTGACCATAAATTATTGGCTCCTGCGCTCTGCAAGGAGTCCCTTTAGGCACCAGCAAATGGTCGACAGCGTGGGTGAAGGTGGCCAGAACAGGCACAGAGTTTGGGCGTGAGTTTTGAAAATACTTAAGGTGTTTGGCCTTTCTGATGTTTCTTCATGATGGAAGTCTCACCTAGAAGTAAAAGTGCAGCTTTCAAAGCTGGGTGGTCTTGGTCTGAGGCAGGCAGGAGCCTTGTGACCTGCAGGAAGAGGTTTAATATCCCTTCTTCCTCAGTTTCAATCTTGCCCTGCAGATGCCTGGGTGCTCTGTGCAGCCTGGGGAGGGGGTGCGTGGGGGTCACTTCCATAGCTGCACCCCTCTGGACACCACAGCTGCTCAGAGTGGGTGGGTGGGGATGACAGGGAGCAATCTCGAGCATGTCCTACACAGACACATTCCTGTAGGCATGCTGGAAACAACTGCCCTTCAGCAGCTTCTTCCCTGCGAGCTGCTGTAGGGTGGCACAGTGGAAACTTATTTAGAGCAACTGAGTGACGTGTCTGTAAAAGCAAAGGCATCGATTTAATTGTTTTGAGTACATCTGCTTGCCAGCATTTCCACTTTCCCTTTTGTGCATTGAACAGAGACTCACTGGAAGAGCTCTCCCAATGCAGTTAGTTCCTGGCTCAGTTGAGCGGTTTTACTTTTTCTTTCCTCCTAAAATGTCATAAATCCTACATAGTTTTTAATGGAGGATTTTTTTTTCCACTGTCCAGATAAAGTTGCTAAGACCACAACTTGAAGTTTAGGTTTTGAGATGATGGCATATTTTAGTAGTTTGATGCATGATTCCCTTAATGAACTTGATATATTGTGTGTTGGGCTTACCTCTCCTTCATGAAAGTAAGGTGGTAACGTTTGTTTTCATTTCTGGGACGGAGCTGGAAAGCATTGCTTTAGCTATTCTTCTGTTTTATTTGTGGGTTTGGGTTTTTTTCTTTTAACTTAAGTATTTTCTAAATTTTGTGCTGCAGGTATGCATGGGCTGGTGATTAGGAAGAGAACGCTGATTCTCACTGATTCCAGTGTCCCTATGGACAGCTGCCCCCGGGGCTGCTGCCGGGCAGCTGCTCTTGGCTGTGGTTAGAAACGATCCAAGAACGACACTTTTCAACATTTACCATTTTATAAAGCTTCAGCTTTTTCAGTGGATTTTGTGCATTGGTGCTAAGGTTCAGGGAGAGCACTGGGTTGTGAATGGGGGCTAGACACAAGAGCCCCTCTCCCCCAGGGGCTGGCTGGAAATATTTCCGTGGAAGCTGAATATTTCCAGATTGTTTCACAGGCGCCGATGTTTTATGCCACTGTGAATGTGGAGGGGTGGCAGTCCCAGATGGCTGTCGTGGAGCAGGTCAGCTGGAAAGCCCCTCTAAAGAGGGGATAGAGCAGGGAGGGAGTGAAGGAATGGCTAGAGCGTTTCAGGCATGCCATGTGCAAGCAGGCGCTCCTCTTCTGTGTGTATGTGGCTTCTCCTAGAAAATTAGAATCAGTTTAACCACTCAGGGATTAAAAACTATTATAGTTGAACTAAAAAAGGGTTTTGCTAATGAGTTCATTACACAGTTGTGGTTTTGAGGATGCTGTTTGACACTGCAACTTGCGCCTCTCAGTTTCTTTGCCCCAGTCCCTGACTTTTTAGCAAGAAGATTCTTCTGAGCCAAACTTCGTGACCAATTCCATCCAGCATGAAGTGAAAATTAGCATTTACTGAACATCTTCTCCATGTTTTCTGTATTCCTTGTAATATTCCTGATTCCTGTCTATTTCTGTGATTCTTGTGTGGCAGTGAGTGTGATCCCTGCTTCTAAGAATGTGGTAACTCAGGTGGTGAGTTAATATTAACTTGTCTAAGGTGGAGCAGCAAGTGTGTCACAGAGCAAGGTCTCCCCAGTCTGCTACTTGTCTCTGAGTCATTTGCGTGAAAAGACCTGATATCACAGTGTGCACACTTACTGTTCATGCTGGATTTATCTATCTTTAACAAGCTTTTAAATTTTATTCTATCAAGTTAATTTTAGGTGGGATTTTTTTGTTCTTGTTTGGTGGGGATATTTGTGAGCTTGTCTTCTGGCTTGGCAGTGTTTGAGGCTGAAGTCCTTTATCTGTTTGCGTAGTGGCTACAATATAAATTTTCTCAAACTGCCCCATCTTTTTCTTCTTGTCTCGGTGTAGGGAGGCTGAATGCAGAGGAGCACAGGCATTTCATGCTTTAAGTTCTCAGAGAATTGCTATTAGATTTCAGTTTCTTGAGACAGGAGAAGTGTTTATGAAAAGCTGGATTGAGACAATGTGATGAATTTTATGGAAGTCAGTGGGTTTGTCTCAGGTGGGGAAGATGTTTTGTTTCTTGTTGGACCTAGTGCAGACTCTCAGAGGTGCAGACAGGAGTACCCAGACGGTGTTTCCTTTGGGGTAGTCCCTCATGATAGCCATTTTGATGTTTGACCTCTTTAACAGCATGACCGGAGGGTAGGTGGAAGCAAGGTCGGGGCAGGGAGGGGGATGAAAGGCAGACAGCAGTTTAGGTATTGTTTGTTGCTGGGTTTGAACGTCTGCCTCCGTGCTGAGATCAGGGGTAGAGGACAGTGGTCAAGTGCTTGTTCTCAGGCAGGAGAAATGCTCCAGGGTAGGTTGAGGATCCAGTAACAAAAAGCACACTGCACTTGGCACACATTGTAGCCCGGGGTGAAATGAAAAGGATTCCAAGCCCTCCAAAGTACCCGGGATCATGTTGATTCACAGTGGCTTGACCATGAAAAGGTAACAAAGTCTTGCTTCCCCGTGCTTGCAAGGCTCTTCTAAGATTCCATAAAGACCTTTGGAAGAGACTGTCTCGCTTCCATCAGTCCAGACTCCATCATTTTATAGCTTGAAACTGTCTCCATTCCCTGCGCTCCCCTTCATACATGCTGAGGAAGAGGCACATGTAGGAAGAGGCGCTTCCTACATCCTGAAAAAAGATCAACACCACACTAGAAAAGGAGTAACCATCTCCTTGGTTTGCTTTCAGATGGCAGTGTCGCTGGAGTTAGAAATGGAGTCAATCTAAACTCATTTCCAGTGTATGTCCAGCAAGCACGCATTTTATGGTTTGTGGATGCGCAGGTAATGGCAAATGTCTGACAGCGGTATTACTGTGTATTTAATTCAAAGCCAGCACTAAATAGTTACCTTGTTATCGGAGTTCGATGCCAGAGTGTAAGGCAGTGGGTTTTTTGTGTAAGGTATTTGATGTAAATCAACGCAAAAAGCAGACGGTGCCTTCCTTGTCATTGCTGCCGTGGCACCATGGTCTTCTGTCCCTTTGGCAGAGCTAAGCCAGTCAAAATGCCTCTTGGACCAGCAGCTGCTGGAGACACCTGCTGCTCATGGTAGTTCTGATGTCAAGCCCATGTTGCAATTGCAAAATCTCTGGATTTGGAAAATACTGATAAAATGTTGATGATACTGTGTTCAGACAACAATGAACATACTTAGTTTACATTCTGTTCTTCGCAGTGCTGAGTCTCAACTGCTTGGTGAGACTGAGAGGTTCCTGTGGAGCATCTGCTTTTCACATGCTGTGCTCCAGAGGCTGGATCCTGCTGCAGCTTTGGGGTCAGCCTGAGCCCCCCGCTGCTGGCATTTTTCTTTTTCCTCAGGAAAAAAATCCTTTTCATTGTTAACCCGAGGGGGTTACCTAAGCTTGCTTTGTGAGGGAGGGCTTGCTTCTTGAGCCTGAACATTGTGCGGAGGGCATGCCCTGCTGAGCACATTCATTTGGTGCTTAGAATTTTCTCTTTAACTTCTGCAAAATTGCAGTTCATTCCTAGGAAGGATGGCTGTGGACCTCTGTACAGATGCATTATTTTAAGATATGAGGATATAATGCACATCTCAAAAGGCTGGGCCATTTCATCTCCATGCACAAGTTGCGTTTGATGAATAACAGAATCTCTATTAGCCAGAAATAACTCGATCTTGTTTTCCATGTATCTGGTCTGAGATGACGCTAATAAGAATGAATTAGGAGTGTAACTGAATAAAATTCAATATATAAAATTAGAGCGCTGATGTCTCAGGCAGTGGCAGTGACTACGGGGGGAGCAGTGGGACTGGAAAGGGATGCAATGCAGAGCCGAGACTGCGTGTTGCAGCCAGCTAAGGCGCAGCTCTGGATCCTTAATAAAGTGGGAGCAAGAGGGTGAAAATATAAAAAAAAAAAAAGGGTTGGTGGGGGGAGATGGGGGAAGGATGGGAGCGGTGGGAAAGCAGAGCATCCTGATTAGCACGAAAATGCAACACTCATTTGCAACTGGAAGGCGGCCGGGGCTGCCCGGCCCCCCCGGCGGCGGCGGCCCCGGGGAGGTGCGGCGGGAGGGGGCGGGGGCAGGGAAGGTGCCGGGATCTCCTGCTGCTCCGCCGGCACAACCGGCTGGAGACATGGGAAGGAGAGCAAGCACCTGCCAACTCGGGACTTTCTGGAGGAGCCAAACTTGGAGAGCGGAGGAAAGGAGGAGAACAAGAGCGGAGTAACTGCTGTGGACAGCAAGAAAGCCTTTTCGTCCTGCGCAAACGAGAATAACAGCTGGGGCGCTTTTTCTCTCCTGCTTTGCTTGTTGGAAGTGGCTGTTTTCAACCCACAGGCTTACGTGCGAGAAGGAAAAATTCAGGCTAAAGAATTGTAAATTATTTCGTCTGCCAGAAAGATCTAGACATATTTAAAGTCATTTCAGAAAAAAAAAACTTAGAAGGGAGAAAGGTAGAGAAGAGAAATTCGGTGTACAGTTTGATCAGGTTCAGTCTGTCACCTTTCTGGAGCTCCTCCTTTCTGTGGGATTTCAACTCCAGGATCGCAGTTCTGCACCGTGAAAATGGTGGTTTTCATCAACACAAAGCTTAAATCTCTCATGAAACTTTTCAAGAGAAAGAGTAAGTATAGCTCTCAGTGTGCTCACTGTCCTTTCAGGAGGCAGCCCAGTTCTGAAGGAAAGTGCACGTCCCTTCGGCTTCACTTCTGCTTCCTGCAGCCTCTTTTTAAGCTTATCTCACTCTTTTAATCATTTATCATTGTGGAGTGTGTGGAGGGAGCCTTGTGAGGGTCTTTAGGGACCCCTTCTTTGGGACACTGTGGCTTTGGAAGTGCTTTGTCACGGTGATTTTGAAGGAGCCAAAGTTCTTGGTATGAAATGGGCAACTCAGTGACAAGGCAGGGTGTGCCAGTGTGTCGCGGTGTCCTGATGGTTTGTCAGATATCTCTCTGCTTATGCAGCTATGGGCTTGTATTGCTGAGGTATCGACATAAAGTCTGATCTTTCTTTAAGTCATGAAGGACAGACAAATCACACTAGGGAGAGGAGTTGGCAAATGTGCACACCACTTCTCTTGACCAGTTTTGATGACCGTTATTGCTCTGAGGAACAGTAAACCTTAACTTTGGTGTGGCAGGACTGCAGCCAGACAGTGGCCTTAGCGGCAGGTGTTTCCCTCCTCCTCTTCCTCCAGCCATACCACACTCCCCGTCCCCCGGTTAAGCCAGGGAACGGTGTGGGTGCCTTTCATTGTACTTTAGGTGTCACCTTTTCTGTTAGATGGGGTGATTGGTGCTGTGACCAGGTAGGTGATGACTTCTCTGTTTTTTGTGATTTAGGTTTGACCGCTGGTTAGCAGGAACGAGAAGAGTGGGCACAGGCTTTGCCTGTGGGTATCTGCCTTGTGGCAACCAGTATATCTTGGGAGAGAGGGTGGGATGCCAGACCAAGACACAGACATGAGGACACCCACTGAAAGTCTTTAAAAACCTTTTTCAAGGTCTGAAACTAATCTAAAATATGTGAGAGGAGACAGATAAGAACCTCCCCCTCTACCTCAAGTCCTGTTAAGAATGAGCAGGCGTTGAGCGTTTGGCTGCAGCTATGTTTTGAAGCGAGAGGCATAGCTTATTTTCCTTACGAATACCAATTGTCTCCATCTGAAATGATCCCAGCTGATACACAGTAGTGTTAAGGAAAGGGTAATTTTTCAGATGACAGGAGGCTGTTGCATCCTTTTTGCTTCTCAGTTTTACATATCTTCTCTGCTACCGCAAGGGCATCAGACAAACCACAAAGTAATGCCACAGGCAGAGCAGCAGCAAAGGTGGCGAAGGGAAGATGCAGAGCTGTCAGCGAGGCTGGGGGCAATTGAGCTGTGGCAGCAGGGCAGGTGCTTGGAAGGCAGCACATCTGTAGTGGCTTTTAATGCTTTGGAGATCTGAAAAGCAAGGATGTGCAGCATGCTGGCTGAAGGCCAGAGGGTGCCTGGGAGATCATGAAATATGACCCCCAAATGTCCTTTTTCTGTTTACAGCAGGGTGGAGGGATAAGACTATTCAACTGTAGAAGTTTTTATTGGTGATAAACTTGAAACAAAAGGCAGTGGCTGTCTCTTGGGAAGCATAAATGATAAACAAATCTTAGCAGTATGTGCTTCGGCTGTTTCATTGCTAGACTGTCTGTAGGGAACTTTGAACTTTAACAAGGTCTGTGTTTTATTTTCACATTTGTATTGGCTGCAAAGAAGTGGCCAGTACTCTTCAGTACTGTTGTGCTCTGAGCAGTATTTGTCCATGGAGTTGCTTTTGTTTATATCTCTTTCCACTCATGACAAAGGAAAGTAGCTAATTAATTGCTTCATTGGAATCTTGTTTCTGGTGTGATGAAGCAGGAGGTCAGACAAGGTTATTTCCCAATACAAATGAACCTGTTGTCATCTCTCATGAAAGCTGTCATATTCCCAGGGGCACCTTTGAGCCAAGCTATTCTGCACTGCACAGCACCTGCCATGATCAGGGAATGAAAAACTGATTCCTTTGGGAAGAGTGGGAGCTAAAGCGGGGGGAGAACAGAGTTTCAAGATTAGAGTAAATAAAGCAGCAAGTATAAAATGAGAGGAGTAAAAGGTGTTTCCTATAGAACATAATGTTAGAGTAGAAATGAAAGAAAGGGTTTTTTAACTGTCATGGAAGTGAGGTTCTAAGGAATATTTTGATGGATTTACAGTGGCAAACAATGCTTCTTTCATTTTTAGATGACATGTGGCAAACTTACATGTGGGATTTTGTGATAATGCTATCTGCAATGTCATGTAATTTTCATATTGTTGTGTCTTTCTGCAGCTGTTTCCAACCTAGATGAAGAGAGTAGATGGACTGTGCACTACACTGCTCCATGGCACCAGCAGGAAAATGTCTTCCTACCCTCCTCAAGACCACCATGTGTGGAGGACCTGCACAGACAAGCCAAGCTGAACCTCAAGTCAGTGCTGAGAGGTAAGATGCTGCTACTGACACAGACATGTCCTAAAACTACAGTAGTTTTTGCCAGTCTTTGCAAACATACCCAAATTGCAGACTTTGGAAGAAGTTTGCTTGTTTTTCTGTACCACGTATAGAACATTAATGGGATTTTCCCACTCAGATGAAGGGATGGGGGAAGATTACTTTGCTATGAAGAGACAAGTAAATGTATTATCTGACAGAGCACTCTGAAATAGAAAATTGTCTCTTGGCCATTTCCCTTTAGTCTTTGGAGTGTTTCCAAAATGGTACCTTCAATTTCAGGAAGTCCTGAGTTAGTCCATTTGTGGAGTAAAAAACACATCTGAGGTGCTTCATTTGGTGATTTCTTCTGTTGTTGTACACTGTCATTTCCAAGATTATGGCTGCTCGTGAGAAGCTGGAAAAGGTGCTGGGGGCAGAAAAGGGAAACAGGGAACAGGGTATTCACAAGGACTCTTCCAGTAATAAAAGTGCTTTATTGCAGAAGTGTTCAGCATATTTTTAAGGCCGAGTTTTTACCTGTAGTACTTTCACTGGGGCTGTACCTGTGCAGTCTGTCATGGGAGGCATTGTGTTGTGTCAGTGCAGCCATGAGAACAAAGACATGCAGCCAGCAGGGAGGCCTGCAGAATGTCTGTCCCTGGGCCAGACATAAAGTTTAAAATAACAGTATAATGTTCGTGTTCTGGAAACTGTTAACCTAGATTTTTCCTTACACTAGCTGTTTAACAAAGGGGGTTACCCTGCAAAGAGCCAACTTGTTCAAGTCCCTTTTTGTTTCAGCAGGAACTGCAGGTACTTGATGCCTTGCAAAGTTAACCTTATTGATAAGAATATTGTATTTTTTATTTGATTAACATGACATTTCTGCTTTTTAGACTTGAAGAAAGCTTGATTTTGTATGTCTGAATAGAGAAGTGTTTGACCACAATATTTCAGTTCTCCTGCCATTTTCCCAGTTAATTGATTTTCACTGTCTCTTACTAGGTGCTTTTTGTTGTCATTTAATAGGGAGGTCTTGACAGCCAGTGTTATTGTCTCCTGCATGGCTCAGCAGATAGCCTGTGTGCCCTCTATACTTATTACTGGATTAGTACATTTGTGCAGTTCTTAGCCTTGAAACATTTATTGTTCTCTTGCAGGCACACTTACCAGTCCTTTACCAAATAAAAATATTTGCCTGCTTTAGATTAAAAAGAATACTGATTGTTGTTAGCTTTTTGTGAACATTAACCACTCATTCTATTATGTTTTCCTGTTCGCTGTTTTGGACTGTTACAAAAAAAAAAAAACAAACCCAAACCTTCAGAGGCTGAAATGCACTGATTTTCTTGAGTTTTATCAGAAATGTATTTACTGCAGTTTCATGTTCTATTTGAACAAGTTTATGTTTAATATATTTATGTGAAACCAAGTAATATATGCTGCTTCCCCCTCTTACACACCTGAAGTTGTTTTGGTCTGGTGGGATTTTTCTCTGGAGGTGCAGCTCATTATAAAAAATAATGACTTGTGTACATGATGTAGGACTGCCTGGTAATGAAGCAGTGCCATGCTTTCAAGGTAGTAACTGAGAGAAGGAAGTGTGATGATAACCTTCACCAGACTTCATACTGCTGAGTTAGTGAACACAACTGTGTTATCTATTTATTTACTTATTTGTTTAACCTCAGGCTCTTTCCTTGAGCCACCTTTTTTTTTTTTTTTTTTCCTAAGTGCAGTTTTAAAATAACTCCTTGCTGTTGCCTGGAACTGTCCTGAGTAGCCACAGCATGAGTGGTAGTAAGAGAGGCACTGACTGAAGTTTTACCAATTTTACTTTTTACTGTGCTGCTGCTTCAACCGGCAGTGTGAAATCAGGAAGGCAGTGGTGCTTCTGATCATACTTGGAGGTTTGAATTAAAAGTTCCGTATCGAGAGCAGAGTTTCATTCAGTGTGAAAGCACTGTTGGAATTGTGACATAAGTTTGACAACTGCTGAACTGCTTTTCCACCTGTTTCTTTAGAGAAGACCAAGTTTTCCAAAGCTTCTTAATAGGTAGAAAGGGATTATGTGGCCATAACACAGAAGAGCTTGAAGTGGTCTTCTGAGAAGCACCATTGGGATAGCATGGGGACTTCAGTACTGCATGTTTTGACCTCATGATAAAGCTTGCAGTTTGCCATCCTTTATGATAAAGCTTGCAGTTTGCCATCCTTTTGGTGTTTCAGATTCCTTGGTTGAGGTAAACCGTGGAGCAGTGGGACAGCTGTATGTGACCTGACATGCTGTGTGGGTGATGGGGAAAAAGTAATACAAGATGACAAAATGCACTTTATTCTGTGCAGAAAGTGGGATGAATCACTTTGGTCTCCAAAGAATGGTGACAACAAGGGGAAACTGGGAGGAAATAGAACTAAAGAAAATACAATTTTTGCTTTATACTAAGTCAGAAATGAACCAGTAGAAATGTACAACAGTGGAGAAATATGAGTGCAAAGATATTTAAATACCCCCTGTAAATTTTTGGGGCTATGAAATAATTTAAGGTTTTTAGGAATGGGTCTTAAGCACTACTCAAAAATCATTTTTGTGTATTTCATTCTATCTTTAGAGGAGGTTGGGAGGGAAGAAAGAACCTCTGGTGGTCCCCTTGAACCTGATAATGAGATCTTGAGGACTAAGTTAGCAGCTATTGTTCAGACCATCAAAAGATATGTTTGGAAGTTTTCCAGTCCTGTTCTTGTTCACATTCTGAGAGCTGAAGTTGTTGGTACACAGCAGCTATAGCAGCTTGATTGAAGACTGTTAATTTGTTTCTACACACCTGGCTCCCTGTGAATGGTAAAGGAAGTATAAAACTTAGGTAACAAATAGTTCCACATGTAGAGCACATTTAGACCACCTGCCGAAGTATCAAATGTATAAAGTCTTTCAAAAAAATTCAAGCAAAGTATTTCTGTCAAGGTATGTTCACCCATCTAATAGTAACCACATGGAATCCTGGCTAGCTTTCAAGACAGTCAGTGCAAGGGCAAACTGCTTGTTCTGGTACAATTTTTAACAGCAAATTCTTTACAGTATGGGTCTAATAAAAAAAATCGAAATAAATAAGAAACCATCTGTTATTTAGAATAAACTTTTCAGTACCACTTAAGAAGCAGAAGCCAGTATTGCTACTTAAATTGGTTTAAGAATAAAAAGTTAAGATATATTAAAATAAATAGTATCTAAAATGTCTTGAGAGAAATAAGTACACTGTATGCTGATCTGTACTTTTTCAGGAAGCAGTGTTGTGGTTGGAGGAGGAAAAGATCTTCATTAATTTCTGTGTAGTTGATTTTTTTACTTTGTATATTATATGTTGTATGTCCCCTGCTTATCCACACCATGGAAGTGGATATTGTATGTGATAGTAGATATTGCATAGGGAGTTATTTTAGGTTTTTACCTATGAACTAGGCTTTTATCCTTTTGGAATTAAGGGGAAATGCAGTGCTTTTCCTTTATGAAGCTACTTTCAGGTATAAGTGGTGAGATTTTGCATTCAGATGTGTTCATAACTGAGGTAAAGCTATTTATCCTTCAGGCATGCAGGTGTTCTGCTGCCCTCTGAATTTCTAAAAAGCAGCATTGTCCAGTAATCTGAATTAGAAAATGAAGCACCTGGAACCTGGAAAGTCTGTGATGCATAGTCTATCTGTTCTTGAGAACGGAAGTTGTTTTATTAACCTGTATTAAAATTTAAAGTTGTTATTGACTAAAAGCAGTGGCTTGATATATTAAACCCAGGCTGTGTTACTTTGTTGTGCGTTAAAAGGTCTCAGTGGCTTAATATGATGACTGGGGAAGAAGAGTATAATACTTCAGCTGCACTTCACAGTCATGGTACCATTGCAATTTGATTTAAATGTTTGGAAAATGATGCAGTTCTTGGGTTGTGGTGATAGATACAGTATTTCTTCTTAGTGTTTTGTTTGCATTGGATAAAGCTGACCCTCATTTTCTTTGAGGAAGGAGCCAGGACCTTGGAGTGCCTGCTGAAGCAGACGGGATGACATGAGCCATGCAAGGTGCATGTTTTCTTACCCTCAGGGCCCAGCTGCTCTGGCTGGCCTTCCCTGAAAGCCTGTCCTATATGGCCTCTTCCTAATGTTTTCATGGTCACTTCATGAAAGGTGTTTCCCAAAATACAGATGTTCAGGTAAAAACAAAACCATATTAGACACTGAGGGGTCTTAACGTGACTCTGTGCTTCGTGTCACTGTTGTGTCTTAGGAAGTCAGGAAAACAGGAGTTGAAGACAACAGATGGGAAGGAAGAGCTGAGGCTCTGCATGGGACTAGGATCCTCAAATCAATCCTGTTCCCTTGCTGTGTGCTCTGTTCCAAGGCTGAAGGACTACTAGACTTGGCTAGTCTCATGTTGCTAATGTCTGCTGAGTGTCTGGACCAGCACTGAGAGTCTGGTCTGGGCAGTAGCAGAGCTCTGAGTTTGATGCTGTTCAGAGTGGCATTGTTTCTTAAGGCAGGCTGTCGTCTGTGCTGAAGGGCCCAGTGCCACATACTGCAGTGTTTCCTGCAGTGTTCTTGGTCCATAAGGCCAAGAGGTTCAGTGGGTGTTCAGCCAGCGTCAAGAGGGTAAAACAGCTCCCATCCCTAGCACAGTGCACTGACAGATCTGGCTCATTGCGTGGCCCTATTTGTAGAACTGGTATCTGAGGAAGTCTCTGAAGTACAGTGGTCTTCATCTGGGAGCACAGATAGAACAACTGTAGTACATAGCAGTGACACAGATATTTTACAGTAAAAGTAAATTGAGACTAATCTTCATTTTGTGAAGTGTGTTATACTCTAAAATTGACAAGCAGTAAGGCATGAAGCATGAAGATGGGGAGGAGACACAGCACTCTTTTTAAGTGTTGCTTTGCTCAGCTGCTTGGGGTGTATAGTGAGTGTGCCTGTTTATCTTCTGAGCAGGTTTGCAACATTAAGTGTGTTGCAGGTGGAGGTCCAATGTCCTAAAAGGAAAGCCTCAAGTTTAATCTGGAATGCATTGGCCTCGGATAATCTTGCAAGCTATGATGAAGTGAAGGGAGAGAAAAGAGAATTCTTACCATGCACCTGAACTCTTAGTTGCTACTTTTTTTTAACTATTCTAAATTCTTTCTCAAATGTGGATATATGTCAGCTGCAGTGGTGGGAACCAGAGCAGGGCATGTATAGTTGAATTTCCAAGGGGCACTTCTTTTCCATTTCCTGCAGTTAGCAATGTAAAGCACTTTTGATTTAAAAAAAAAAAAAAAAAAAAAGTGGGGGAGTGCAATCTCCACTGTTGTGTATTATCATTTTTTCATGAGTTGGGAGATGGCAGGCATGAAGGGCAGGGATGGAATAACTGTATTAATGTTAAAGGTCAAACACCACCAGACTGAAATGATACCAGGCTGTTGGGAGATATCCAGCTCCTCAGGAGTGTTGTGGACACTCGGTGCTCTGTTGAAGTTGCAGATGAGGGGCAATGTCTTGTCACGCACTGCTGCCCAGACTGGTCATCATTTCCAGCAGATAGCAAGGTGTTGAATATGTACTGAGGAAGGTGTTGCTGTAAATAGTGAGAACAGTCCACACACTGGCTTTCATACCCCTTTTCAGTCTATAACTGCTGAAACTTGTGTACAACTGCCTGTACTTTGTGCCCTCCCCCCAGGATAATTGTGTTGATTCAAGCTATATACATAATATAGGGCTCGTTGTTTCGGTATCTGTGATGATTCATTTATTATCTCATCTTCAGAAGAGCTGGATTTGGCTGACTCTAGGTTCTGTTTAGCTTTGTTGGCCAAATTCAAGGAATGTATTTAAGCAGCAGTGATTGAAACACTTGATTTGTTTTCCAGAAGACATCTGGTTAGCATTGTCAAATAAAACAGGATTTAAGTAGTTAGTCATAAAGCCTCTATTATGTCTTGCTACAAGACCCTCCAGACAGGTATGTGCTTAGCCTTTGTTTTCTCAGTGCATCTGCCAGATCACTGTTCAGATGAGCAATATTAGGGTCAGACCTACTAGTTGATAATCCTGCTGAGAAGATTATGGACTTAAAATAATCTTATGTTTCATTAAAGTGCTGCAAAATAGGGGGAAACCACTTCATATTGACAATAGCTCTGGTTCAGGTTCAGAGAGATGTCAAGATGTGAACTCCCTACCAATTGGAAACCTTAATGGAGTAAAAGGCCATTAAAGGCTATGAGTAGACCATATGTTCCTGAAACGCCTTGGAGCTATAAAATCAAGAAATAGAAATCAACTTGTTTTTCATTATTTTATTTTCAATTGTCAAGTTACTATCAGAGCTTTTGCTCATGTATCCTGCTTTTTTTACTGTTACTGAATTAATTCACTGTACATCTGTTGATAGTTTTGGCCAAGTTCCATACTCCAGCTGCCCTTTCTAATAAGGAATTTCAAAAAGCAAATACTCAAATGAAACAAAACAGAATTGGACCAAGAGGCTACACTGCATGTGTTTGAAAGCTGGTCTTGTGTTGCAAAATGGAGCTGTTTGGAAGCATCTAGGTTGCCTATTTTTAGGTTTAGTTTATATAGTACAGAGCTGAGTGTAAAAACATAGAGTGGTTATATGTAAATTGATTGCATGATACACATGAGCAGTGAAAGCAATTCCAGTGAAAGGGTTTAAAGAAGATAAAATTTGTTTCAAAATAATACTGTTGTTTTTTTTTTTTTTTCCTAAACTAGATGAATGTGTTGTTTTGGAAACTATACCTGAAGGATTATTGAGCCCATTTCAGATCCATGCCTTTAGTAGAAAGAATAAATTGAAATTGTTAACTGTCTGTAGCATTGTTATTTCAGTGCTAGGTAAAGCAACTTCCATCACAAGGAATATTGAACTTTCAGTTGATTTCCTTTTTGTTTTTCTTTTTCCTTACCCTCTTAGATTTAGGATGTTATGAGCTTGTTGGCAGCATTTGAGATAGCTTTACATTTAAAATGTCCTAGGACAAAAACCAATGAAAAATCCCTTCGTGTTTTTACATTAGCTGTGGTCAGTTGTCTGAGAAACAACAAAATCCATTAAAAATGCTAGTGAGAAAGCAGGGAGTGTTATTTTAATGCAAGCATAGAAGCTAGAAAAGGAAGCAAATACACTGTTACACTTAAGACATCTTGTCACCACTAAATGCAGTCGTATAAGCAACTTGCAAAAATTTAAATTAACTTGAGACAAGCGGTGATAATTATTTTGAGCACTCCCTAGTGACAGCTTGTTAACAAATATAATTTGTCATGGCTGTTGCATTTTGGTGCCATTAGAAAGGGTTTTTGTATCACTAAATCATGCAGATCACCTGGGGAATTAAAGGTTGGTATTAAATGTATTTGTTTTTTAAAAGCTCCAAGCAGAGAGGGGAATGATGAACATCTTTGCATTTACTTGACCCTGTTAACGGTATTTTGACATTTAAGAATTCCTTTTAATTTGGATTTCTTAAACACTTGCATCTGATTTAGACCCTTGAATATAAATCCGTACAATTGCTTTCCTTTAATGTTGCCTTTCCCATGCCCCATCCTTGTGCTGCAGTAAGTGTCTGCACAGCTGGGCCCTGAAGCTGTTTGGATGGGTGGGCTTCCCAGCCCAACTGGCCTCCAGTTACCATGGCAAGACATGCTTCCCAACATTTGTGTGTGGGGGGAAATAGACCGAACATAAAATACATGTATTCACTTGCAGTGAGACTTCTTTGAAGTATCCATGCAACATACTTTTCTGTCACAGTCCAGCAGACCTGTGTTAGGATTACCTTCATCCCCTTGGAACCCAAGACATCTTTGTTTCTGGGTAATTCTGGACAGCATCTGTCCTTAAAAGCTGCCTGTGTGGCTGGGCATGGCTACTTATTCATGAGAGAGAATATGCAAAATAATCTTAAAAAATGTCTAATGAACCTTGGAAGTACTTACTCACCAAGACAGCTTTGAAGCAAACAACTATGTTTTGCTGGTGGTTTTTTTGTTTGCCACTTTAAATGCTGCTTCTGGAAGGAATACGTTGGTATTTCACTGTCTCCGGGCTTGTCTTGGGCTTTTGTGTATGTACTGATAAAAGATACAGAAATATCAGTATAAAACTGTATTTTGGGGTAAGGGGTGGGAATAATAAGGAAGTTGGCTGGATTGACAAAGGCTGTTACTAGCCAAAGCACCTAGATTGAGCTGTTGAGCAGAAGTTTTTTAGGCTCGGTGGCAACAGTACTCCATCTGTTGAAATCCTTGACCCGTTTAACTGGGAGTCCGAACAAGATGGTGCCTGAGTATATCACAGCTGAAGTTCATGAACTTGCTTTGCAGACAGCATTGGTTACAGTTCAGTTGTTACACAAGTGCATCATTGCTGTGGCTTTACAACATATTTTAAAGCTTTGATATAGAAGCAGTCTCTGTGATAGTCAAGTTCTGCAGATGATACGGGGATTTATACATTTAAAGAGAGTGGGACATGATCCAAGCTGAGTGAATTTTTGGGAGGAATGTAAAGTGGTAGAGGCAAGCTGTCTGCTGCATATTTAGATCCAGGGACAAAAATAGATGCTGTGTAGGGAGTTAAATTGAGCTGCTTTTTTTGAAGTCATATTTAACCTGTGATATTTGTGAGAAACAAGATTGCCTTTGTACAGCTGAGCTTTTATATAGCCTGTCTCATCTACACACAGAGAACTGTGCATTCTTAACCCTAGTTTACAAATGAGGGAACCATAAAGGGGCACAGAGTGAAAGGTAGTAATTTCAGTTAGATTTACTAACCAAAGAAACCTTTGAACTAGGGTGTCTGTTTTAATTACAGTCCCAGGCGTAATCATTCTCAACAAGCTCTTTATCTTGAAAAGTTACCTCCCTGAAATTCCCCAGTTAACTGCATAGTCAAGCATTACCCTGGTTTTATCCACGTCTTACCACAGTGCTGTGAGCAGAGAGGCAGCCATGCCCTTTGAAGAGGTCCTGGTTCCGTGCTCACTTAGCGCCAGACCATAGGACAGTCCCAAACAAAGCACAGCTCTGGCTGTTACAGGTGACAGTCTTTTGCCCAGTGTTCCCAGTAGACCATTGGGAAGCTGGAGTTTTAGCCTGTGTTCACCTCATCTGTAAAGAACTTAAATTTCCATCTAAATGAAAAATACTTCTAACTTGCAAAAGCACATCATCCTTAGAAGCAAAGATGTTGATAGCCCTGTTAGTTTCTCTTGCCCCTCATGAGAAGGGCCTGCGGGCCCATGGACCCAGTGCCGGCCATTACTGGTGTGGTGATGATGCGTATTTAGTTAAGTCATCTCAAGTTCTTCCTTAGTTGGATTTATCCTGAGACGCCTTTTTGTGTGCTCATATGCTGCAGGCAGTGTGTACATACCTGTTTGGACTCTGAATTTAGGAGGCACGTACGTGAAATTTAGATCATGCCCTGTCTGTCTGCAGGATGTAAGTCCTTCACTGGATCTAACCCAAAGTGATCTACTTGGATGCAGCAATGCCAGCTCAGAAATCCTGGTCTTGGCCACCCACCCCTGTCTGTCACAAGCCCACACAATCTTAGTTATGTCAGCTCAACTGGAAAAACAAATTCAAAGTCTCTATCAAGTAAATCATAATTATATGCATTTACTTACCAGTGGTGAAAGTAATTTCCTTTAAAACCAAGAGCACTGATACTTTGATTATTAAAGTGCAGTGTCACCTATAAAGTGAGAGATAATTTTAAACAGTTTGCATTTACAAGGCAAATACATACTATACTACGGTCTGGTTTTAGGTGAAATTTTGAAAAGCTGCTTGTAAGACAGCGTTTGTAGTTGCGACTTAGGGAGGAACATGGTTTGTGGATATTTACAGAAGAAGTTAACTACAATGTTTGAAGACTGAAAAAAAAGATTTCTGACCCTGGGGAATAGAGTGGTTTTCCAGTGATATGTGTGGTGAAAGGATAAATGTGTTTTAATATACTAGTCAGCAGATTTATTTCTGTAGTTGACAGTTTAGCTGACTTGAGCAGTTAATATCCTCTCTGTAGTAAAAAAAAAGAAAAAAAAAAGAAAAAAAAAAGAAAATACAAGTCACCACATGAAAGGCTCTGCCAAGAAGTCACCCAGACTTCAGCTGAGATAGTTTTTCAAACATGTAGATGAAGCTGTCAGCTCATTGCATATCCCTTCTTGCTGACAAGGAGACAGCAAGAGGTGATATAGAAGTAAGTGATGTGCGTGCTGGTCTTTCCCCTTTCTACCTTTGTACCTGGGAGTTCTTGTTTCGGCAGCTCTGGGCAGCTCTGCCAGGCAGGCAGCTCATCTGTTCCTGGTCTGATTTACATTTCTCTTTGGATTTTAGCAATTAGTCTTGAGTTCCAGGTCCTGTTCTTGCATACAGGGAAAATTCAGATGTTTCCAGGATATGATTTTCCTCTCTTTTCATTGCCTGACCCATGCAATGGGATGGGTAGTTATTTCAAGCTAATTGGAGCTATTAAGATGTGTGAATGACTTTGATGCCAAGTTTCTGCATTTATACTAGTCAGTATCACGGTAGTTCAGTTCTTTAAACAGTGCCTTTGCTGGCTACTAATAAACATTTAGAAGTGTGGATTTTAATTTTTCAATATTAGACTCTTCAGTATATGCTTGTGAGAGTGTGCCTGAGTGTGTACATGTGGGTGTAGACAGCTACAGAGCTTAAGGCCTGATTCTGCAACAGTCATGTGAGTGGTGTTTGCTTACAGGAGTAATCTGAGTAATCTCATTACGGCTGATTTAGTGAGTGATGGGTGCACTTTCAGGCCCGAGACTGCTCCAGGGTGGTGGCATAAAGCTGTGGATCTGTGCTCTTGCTGATGCGTTGCGTTAGGGAGAGGTCTCAGACTCAGACGGGCTCTGGTCCTAGAAACCAGCACCTGGAGACTTTCTCCCTGCAGATAGGTGTATAAATGGGTCACGCTAATACTGACAGACAAAATAATTGTTTTATGAAGAAGCTTGTTAAAAATAACGCTTACTCCTGCACAATTCATTTACAATAAGTAAAAAGGCACAACTTCTGAAAATTACTGAATCCATGTCCCTCTGACCAGCTCTGCTTCTGACAGGGTAATGCATTTTCCTTCATATAAACTTCAAGATACTGCAACAAGTTTTACAGGTAGGAAGCTCAGCAGGTAGAAAATGTTTCCAGAGTTAGTTAAAGTAGAGGAAAAGAGCCAGTGCATCCGGTCCCCGCCCAGAAAATCCAGCCTTCCATCTGTCGTGGCACGGTGTGGTGTGTAGGTCTGACAAGGTAAACATTAATCCTGCTTTACCATGGTAATACCATGTCAGACGAATTACTGAGGTATCAGTGCCAAGCCTTCTGTTCACTCCTGTGATTTGTGGCTGAAATTATCATGTGAGAATATTGTTTTAGTTGTTGGAAAAGCAGTAAATTGCCTCTGTGTTTGAGACTTGTTACTGTGTGTTACTGACTCAGGGGCACATAAAAGTTCCTTGTATGAAATAAAGAGATGTGTGCTGAGAGGCCTCAGAGGTATTTTCATGCGCTTGCCCTGACATTCTGTCACAAAGGCTGTAAGCTTTTCTGTGGAGAGGTTGAGTTCTTCACAGCAGTGCTGAATTCAATGCCTGTGGCTCAAAACTCTGGTGCACATGGCTGGTTGAGCCTTTGCTCTCTGTTTGCTGCTGCAGGTACCAGTCTGTTCTCCAGCTTATTTAGCAGGAGGGAAGAGAGGAGATATGGGTGATGCACAGGACATGTCCCCAGCACGCTTCTGTCTGATGGCAAGATTTAGCAAAGGCTGCAATACTGCAATCCTGAGCAAATATATGAGTATCTGGGTATATAGCAGAGACTTGGGCATGATTGTATTGGGCACTGACAGCTTTAACATGTTTGCTGTGGTTGTAGCTCTCAAAGCCTGTCCTAATAACTGTGGAAATGATGAGGGGGCCCTTAAAAGGGCTTTGACTGCATTTCCCACGCACTTTCTTCACGCTTAACTAAAACCATCCTATGAACAGCAAAACACAAGGAAAAATTTCATTTTTTAGGAAGGGTTTCACTTGTACCACATAAGTGGGAATAAATTATAATCTAATGGCAGTCATTTAGAAGTGCTTCTAATACAGAGGAGGTTCTGAAATTAGGTCACTAGTATAGAATGAAAACAAGAACTAATCTATGGTTTCACCTAGCCAGAAAAGCACTTGCAGGGCAGCAGAAGGTGACAGGCAATGTCCCTGTGCACTTAGCCCCAGAAGCAGTCCGGAGATCAAGGGGAGGTAGCTTCAGACTTTCGAGTTGTGGCACTACCCAGTGCAGCCACCAAGCGTTACTGTAATTGCCAAGGTAGTAACACTTTCCTGATTTTCCTGGATTAATGTTTGTGCGAGCAAAATTGGTTCATCAGCGGCACAATCATATTGTTGCACACTTCAGATTCATGTGAAAATTATGACTTGGAGCTTGTCTGCCGCATGTGCTGCAGATTTGGACTGGAAAGTGCATCCCCAGGAGCATGTGTTTATGTCCTGCCAGATGCATTGTCCTGGGGTTTGATCTGCCAGTTCTTTGATGGAAATGCAGAAGCACTCTGCAGTTTTGTATGTTGTATGATGTGGGAAATGGCAGCCAACAGTGTGTATGTCCCTAATTCAGCTGGCCCTAATGTACCATAGTTCTTTAAAATGAAGATTTTTAGTAACTGGAACTGGATGGATCTTTCAGTTACCATGTCAGCTTCAGTACAGACATCTCTGAAATAACATGCATAACTGTAAGAACTTTTTCACTTGGTGTATAGTGCTCTTCTCTGTTTGGGGGTTGTCAGTGTATTGGTCCTCCGGGAACAAGGAAGTCTTTCGAAGAGTAAGCATCTGGAGTATTCCCTAGAGTATCTCTAGCTCCTTCAGTGGTATTTTTTTATGAAAATAAAACCTCTATATCTGAAAAATATGAACCTGATGGCCTACAGAAGGACATGTGCACCTCCAATAAGAGTAAGAAGATGAAAGGGAAGAGCCTCCAGCTGGAGCAGTTTTTAAACAACAGTTGCCACCCTTGGTTTGGCAGCGACAGTACCTTCAATCAGGTGCAATGTTTACCTTATGTTGCTACCTTGTTGCTTGTAAGTTGTTGCAACATGAAGTAAAAGATACCTGCCTAAAGCCTCTGGTGAGATTTGTTGGCCTTGGGTGCCGTCCACAGTGTGTTTCCTGATGTGCTGCAATATGTAGAGTTACAGACATAAATAGAAAAGCTGTTCTTGGGGACAAACCACCTTTTTCTTGGTTTCACCTAGCAGTTTTTTGCAATTTTGGCTTCATCAGCAATGTTGCTGCAGTAACTTACGAAGTTACATGGATTTGATGTTGTGGACAGTGGGGAGTTGTGAGCTTAATTAGCTGACATATTGTTATTGACAGTCCACTTGAACTTGTGATGGACTTGAGACCTTCAGTGTTGATTTCCTTAAGTTTTTGGAGCTTTTCTGGGCTTCATGAGGTGCACTATTCATCCTCTTCACCTTCTTGGTTAGGAAAATAAATAAGGCCAAACAGTTAATATCAGAGCATTCATCTATCTTGCTCCAGAAGAGACTGTTGCCTCTGGAAGAGTCCTGTGACAACTGTGACTCCATGGGAGGCCCACACTGGAGCAGGCTGCTGGCTGGCCCTGGGAATCCATGAACAGAGAAGCCCAAGCAAGAGCAGATTTGCTGGCAGGACTTCTGACCCTGTGGGGAGCCCACACTGAAGCAGACTCTTCCTGAAGGACTGTACCCATGAGAGAAGCACTGCTGGAGCAGTTTGTGAAGAACTGTAGCCCTTGGGAAGGTCTCATGTTGAAGAGCTTTTAGAGGACTGTTTCCCATAGAAGGAACTCCACACTGAAGCAGGGGAATGACCTCCCTGAGGAGGAAGTAGCAGTAGGAACAACATGATGAACTGACCATAACCCCCATTCCTCATCTCCCTGCACTGCTGAGTGGGGAGGAGGTAGAGAATGGAATACAGTTAAGCCTGGGAGTTACGGGAGGAGTGGGTGGAGTGTGTTTTTTAGGATTTGCTTTACTTCTCATTATCATGCTCTTATTTTGGTGGGTAATAAATTCAACTAAGTCCCTAAATCAAGACTGTTTTGCCTGTGGTTTTAACTGGTGAGTGATCTCTCCCTGTCCTTTTCTCAGCTCATGAGCCTTTTCTTATATTTTCTCTATTCTGCCCAGCTCTCTTCAGAGGAGGAGAGTGATAGAGCAGCTTTGGTGGGCATCTGGCATGTAGCCCAGGTCAAACCACCACAGGTTTTTGGTTTTTTTTGGGGCGTGCATTGATGTCTGATGTCAGAGAGTTGCAGGAGTGGCCAGCAAAGACCCTATGCCTTAATCCAAAAATGGGAGGAAAAATAATTGCATTCTTATGCACTCCATAGGTTCTGTTCATGTTTGTTTGCAGTGATTAATGATCCCTCTGAAGGTAAAAGCTCCAGTGTCTAAGTTGACAACCTAGCGTGTTAACCCATGCTACGAGTTGATGCAAGTCTTTGGCTGTCTTGTTCTGCCGCAGTCTGCTTACCCTGTTCATTTGTAGCTTGAACCAACAACCAACCCATCATGTTGCTCACAGCTGTGAGTGTTATGTGCTGGATCTGGCTGGATCCAGTACCAAATTTGGAATGGTGGTGGAGGAATTTGCTTTGCTGTGCTTGCTGACAGTCATTTTTCACCCCCCTCCTGAAGTACAGCAACAGTTTGCCAGATGTGCACATTGTCAGCATGCTCACACACGTGGAATGGATAAACAGGGTTACCAGCCCTCTGTTCCTGAGATACAGCCATTGATTTGGATCTCAAAACCCACACTGCCACTTTGGTCCTTGAATTGAGAGAGAAGGAAAGGTTCCTGCCATGCTGCCCATCTTGACACTGTAGGGATGTGTGGGCAAGGACATGTCTGGCACTGATGGAAGTGGCTGGTTGTCAGAGTGTCAGCTTGCCTCCTCAGTGTTCATGTGCAGATACAGGGGAATCCTTACTGATTAAATCTTCACAGATGTGGTTGCTGTAGGTCAGTTAACCTGTCGGCATGAGTCCTCCAGACCTCAGTCTCAGAAGCATCTGAGCATAACAGAGGACATGTATGCTGGAGTTGCACATTGTAACTCCACCTAACCATTTGCCAGGCAAAAGCCTCTCTAAAACCTTGCCCTTCGTATAAGCATTGCATCTTTTCTATTTTAAGGAGTATTCAGAAGATCAAGATAGGCAGACAGATGATACAATCACAGAAAGGTCTTCTTCAGCAAGTGATGATAAAAACGCTCTGTGTTGTGGTAATGCTCGCGATTTGTGCAGAAATTTCAGTTCCTTAAATGGAAATACACCAAATACTTAATTTTCTTCTTGCTTTCATCATCTTTCAACAGATTCAGATATCTGTCTTTGGAAACGTAAAGCTAACTGGTCTGATGAGTCTGATTACCGCATCTTGAGCATTAAATTTTTCCTTATGCTGTGGCGTCTGTTATTCTTTCGCACAATCACACTGAATATCAATTAGGAGGCAGGAAGATGATTGTGGAAGACTTGGTGAGGGGGATGCAATGCTGACTGGAATTTTGGCTATTGTGAGTGGGGATGCATGTCTGCTCTGAGTTCTTTCTGAACTCTAGAAACTGTAGTATTAAACTACAGCAGCAGCACAGGTTTTTGAGATCCCTGTGATTTGCATTCCTCTCACCAAAATCACAGTAAATGGTCTCTTCCATGGACAGGAAGACAAGACAAGTGGTCAATGCCAAAGTTATTTAGCAGATGGTGCTTGAGTAGTGAGCAACATCATCATCATTTCAAGTGTAAGGCATATAATAGATGTCTACCGGCCTGGCAAATGAGACCCCTGGAGTTACTCACATGCATCCGTCTCCCATCCTGCAAGATGCTGCCATCTGTCAAGACACCGAGCCAGGCCTCACTTAAATAAATAAAGAAATCTATTTCCCCCTTCTTTCCAAAGCACTTGCCATCGCCTGGGTTAATACGCTCGCTCTGTGTGGGCTTACGTATGTCACACATGAGGGAGGAGGAAGTATCCATACGACTGTGAGGAGCGCGCTCTTGGGTTCTGTCACTTGGGGCAGACAATGTTAATGCACGGTAAACATCTTCAGAAAAACATTGAGTACTTAAATGCTGTTGAACACCAACTAATGGCTCTTGCCATGATTTAACCTCCTGTTTGTCTCTCTCTCGACAGAGTGTGACAAGCTGCGGCGGGATGGCTACCGAAGCTCGCAGTATTACTCTCAGGGCCCCACCTTCTCCTCGTCCTCCAGTGCAATCTGTGGAAGTTACCAGGATGATTACGAAGAAATTGAACAAAAGGTAATGGTGGGGGGCAAAGCACTGGAAAAAATACTTGCCTGGTGCAGTTTATTTGCCTGCCATAACACTGTTCAAATAAGGCAGGATTTTTAGAGGATCACAAAGATGTTTATTTCTTTGAATTGCAGTTACAGTAGTTCATATGACTTTCATGGTCTCTTTAAACTCCCAATTCTACCCATGCTGCGATTTAAAGTTCCCACTGGCACGTTCAGCTTGTGAAAGCAGGAAGGGTCTTGGTTATGTTCTGTAGGAAAGACTCCAGCAAAGGTAGCTCCTAATTGTTTACATTCAAGTAGCAGGAAGAGCTATTCAGCAGCCATCAGCATACTTGAATTGTAACTTGGATAGGTGCATGCTTTGAATTGCTGATACAGGTGGTTATTCAGTTAGGTAGGAGCTTTGTCCTAATGCATCACAACTGTTTGGTAAAGGCATCCAGAAAATGAAGATTGTCCACTCAGTTGGGTTTGTTGCCTTTCTATCAGTTTACTTCATGATTTTTGTGCTTATATCCCCACATCTCAACTCCCAGTTTGCTTAGCTTAGAATCTTGAAATAAATTAAATAAAGAGAAGGAACAGTTGTTCACAAGTTGTAAGAAAGTTATGAAGCCATATTGCTTTATACACCAATTTATATAGATTTCAATTACAGAAATAGTAAGTTTTCTTACTGTTTGGAAGAAGAAAAATTCCGCTCTCCTGTCTTTATCCTGTTGTGCCTGTGAGCTCTGAAGGAAAAGCTGACTTTGGTGTAGTGGTCTAGGTTGTTACTGCTGGGGTAAATGGCAAGATCCACTGGAGCATGCCTGTCTAAGGCTGAAATGCCAGAGCTCCTGGCATTTTCAAGATAGATATTCTAGAATACTTTGCCAAAAACAGCTCTTGCTTTGAGAGTGGGAAGGTGTCATTGATTGTAACACACTTTAATTTCTTTGAATTGTAACTAAACCATATGTTCCTCTGTAGTGTGGACCAAATAACTCTTTATCAGCAAAATGTGCAGAACCTGAGGGTGCACTTTAAAGGGTACAGTATTCTCAGTTTTATCTTCTGTGGGTTTTAGTCACATAATAAAGGGTGTTGTGGAATATGTAGTCGCTTGTCCAGGTGGTGATTGCATTTTATCTGTGTATTGGCAGCGAATGTCTGAGCATCTTGTTTAGCTGTGTGTGGTATGTACTGGTAGTGAGCCAAGAATGTAAAGCACATTCATACTGTGGAATGCATTATAATGGTAATTTGCAAAACCTTGCTGAAATCAATGGAATTATGATTTCCACTGAGGAAAGTATTAGCACCTTGTTTGTAGCTATTAGTGTATTGCACATAAATGCGTACATATATGTCATCAACTTGTCCTGGCCAGTGCTGTGCAGTATATAACCATCTGCACTTGTAAAACTAACACAACATTTTAAAAATATAAATACACTTTTCTTTAAACAATTTGCATGAAAGTATATAAGCAAGGGTGAGGATTCTTAGAGACTAACAGCTGTCATCCTTTCTTGGTTAAGGGTTTTTTGAGTGTCAACATAATGTGTTACTAACAATTTCTGTGCATTCTGGAGAAAAATAATCCAACTAAGTATGCCTTAAATATAGGAGAGCACTCCCATTTCAAATTGGAATAGGTTCCTTTAAATATTATAGCTGAAAGGATGATTCAGAGCTGTGGAGAAAGATAGCTGCCAAACTCACAGTCTTAGCTGTTACTGATTATCTCAGAAACTTAGCCTTAACCCTGCCACTCTTATTTCCAGCTCACAAAGAGATAAATTTCTTGTGAACTGTAGCATGGTTGTCCATCCATATTGTATAACTTCCTTTTGTGGAATTTTTTGACCACTATCTCTATTTGATTGGCACTTTTTTTTTTTCCTTTTTAATGCTGTAAATGTTTAATCTTTTTTTAAATTAACGTTTACCACAACAGATTTCTGAACTTGAATTATTATCCTACTGGTAAAGAGCCAAGTAATTCTAATAAGTCTTATGCCTTGAGGGAGTCATATTTCATCTGTCAGGAGAGTTCTTCAGTAACAGTGTGGAACTGGGGTCGCCAAAAGTCCTGTGATTCAAAATGTGAACTCCTTACCATTAGATGAAAGCCTTGTAGCTTTGTTGTCTATTCAAAGCAAAAAAGCCAACATTTAAATTCTGTGCATGCAGTATTTATTTAATAATTGAAATTTGAGAACAGCAAAATAATGATGGGTGGATGAATGCCTATTTACTGTTCTTAAACTTCTTTGTTGATATAATTGTCAGCTTGCAGCAAAAAAGAGTGGGTGATATCACAATGGAAACTAGCTTTCCCTCTTATTTTTAATCTGCTTCTAAAAATAAAAACCATTGCCAGATATTTTGCTTCTCTCTACAATGGCGCCAATATGAAGCCATGGCTAGGTGTCTATCCACAAGCATTTTCAGATTTTGTGGGGGTGGGTGTCTGTCAGCAGAGGGTAATAGTCACACCAACCAAGCACATTGTTTCGGCGTCTTAGGAAATGTCTAAGATAAGCAGAACATAAGGTGTTCTAAAGAAAACCACTAAGGAGAAGCAGGCCCAACTCAAAAGTGAATAAACAAAGTTAGAAAACATAGAAAGCTGGAGTCTTTGAGTGGAAGTTGGTACAAAATTAAGTGCATGAATCTGCCCTTTCAGTGTTGATTCTTACAAGTTAGATTAATGGAGCACAGGCCAAGTTCCGGTGTAGTACTGATCCTAATTGAGTTTGTTGGTGATTAAATTGGTTTACCTGGATTTTACATCTCAGTACTATGACCAGTCTTCTCCTTTCTTGTATCTTACATGCTGCTGTTGGTGACACAACTTGGTAGCTGTTCCTGTCCTTCAGTATTACTCTGTTTTGCCAGTGTAAAAGATGTTTTGAAATGTCACATTCAAACTCCAGTTCTCCTTATGTTCTGAAATGTATTCACATGTATATTAACTGTATTTGTCTTTTGTGTGTTTTTTTTCTTACTCCTTTTTCTTTCCCTTTTTACCACTCATTCTCTTTGTTTCTTTTTGTCTCACTCAACAGTCTAGTCTGTTAGACTGCATCTCTCAGTCTTGCATTAGCGCCTGCTGTAACTTGGTTCCCTGGAAGAACAAGGTACTTTGCCCACAAGTGGGACCATCCAGCTGCCATATCTGCAGCTTGATGTTACCTGTAGCATTTAGGATATATGCAATCTTTTTCTGCTCTTTGCCTTCAGTTGTTACATGCTGCTTTTTTCTGCATAGGAAAAAAAAAAACCAATTACAAAAAGAAGAGTGCCATGCCATGTTTGTTTCTTTTATGTTCCTCTGTACTTCCTTTTGTCTGGTGTACAGTATCCTGTATTTACTTGGTTCACAGAATTTTTTTCTCTTTCTTGTCTATTAACATTTGCTTCCTTTGAAACCCCACCCCCAATGGACACTGTGTTTTATTTAATTGGCTGCTTCATTGGTTTTTAATTAGTCAAGGAAAAACTCTACTAATTTGGAGGTATGTGTCTTTCTTGAGTGATAAATATGAACTACAGAGAACACCTGCTCCCAAGCAAGCAGTATTGCATATATTATTTCTTTATTCCATTTAGGAAAGTGTTTGTGCACCCAAAACTCATGGTGTTTTTCCCTAAGTCACGTCATTTGGCATTTGAACTGTTCTTTGATAATTATGCATTGGGTGAAAAAGTACTTCCCTTATTGGAGGGGGGGGGGGGGGCGAGATGTGATGGGGAGAGAGTATATTTTGCCACTGTGATCATCTGAACTGTTAGTTATCTCTCCAACAACTGCACAAAACTGTTTAGTATCGTAAGTGAAAACAAGTACACCAACTGTGCTGATGAGGAAGTCTAATGCAAACCTTTACTTGGTGTTAGGAGGAGGTAAAGATGGGCACTTCAGTTCTGGAGGTGGGAATGCCTAAAAAGCCCCGAGGCATGAGGTCTGGCAGAGGTGAGCATACCTCTGGGTGATGTCCTCAGGTGGCCTTCCTGCCCCTCTGCTGCAGTTGCATGGCACTGCCCTTGTAAGCAGCACATGTATTTTTATAGCATTTACAGGGGGTTGGTTTTTTTAAATACTGTGCCATTTCCTGAGCTGAAACAGCAGCTCGTAATGCGTGAAATGCCAAAGCATAAGGAAGTGAGTACAGCAGACCTTTGAACAATGAAAAAAGGATAATTCTTCACTCATTGCATATGCAGACTGTGCCACTGCTGTGGGAATTGTGGATGCTGGAAGTTTACACGGATTTAGAAAGCAACTGGGTGTATTCTTGAAGGGCAAGGACTCCATCCAGTGCTGAGAGAATATTCAGGAAAAAAGTATCTTCTCTGTGCATCCTCAGATTTAAATTTTACCTTGATACAATTCATTGGCCTCTGTCTTAAGGCAGATACTAGATGGTCTTTTAGAGCTCCAAACCATACAGATATTCTTGTGGTTTTTATCCCGTTGCAGCAGAGTAGAGGAAGAAGAAAAGAACATTTCTGCAGTGCTTGTTTAGGTGATAATTTGCTTGATAGTCAGTAATTTCACTTACAAAAAGTTCTTTCCTTACAGAAACACAACGGTTATGAAGAGAAGAATTTAGTAGGATAGTAGTGCTGGCTAGTGCAACTGGAGATCTGTGTGTAGAAGTAATAAAATGGAATATTCTGTGAAAACTGTGGGACCTAGGCTGGTGACCTTGGTCTAGAGGACACCAAATAAAGTCTTACGACTAATTCATCTAAAGTGCAAATTCATGTAAATTTATAATGTGGCAGTGTTCCGTGAGACAATGTGAAACTCCATGGGTTGAATTAGGCATGTGAAGTGTCATTCTCAGTTGGCTAGGTTTGGGTCTTGGGTTTCTTTTCCCTGTTACTGATTGTCTTGATCCCTTGGTGTTGGGAAAATGGCTCTTGAAGCCATCAAACCTAGTGAAACACTGGAGGCAGAAATAGGATGTTGGCAAATATAATAGACAGCTGAACTCGTATGGCTGCTGAATGCAACACTGGTTTGTTTTTTTTCCCCTCCGTTTTGTTTTTCTGATAAATTATGATTAGAAGTGGTTTTAGTGGACAGTGGGATAAATGGCACGACTAGAAGTTTGAAGTCTTTTGCTGAAAAGTAAAATTTGTATGGATTGAGTTTTCCTCCTGGAGGTTCCATCTTTTTTTAAATACTGTAGTATAAACCCCTGTTACATAAAAAGGATTTAGAATAAACAGATTATTTAGACAGAGAGTGCTACAAGATACATAGCATAAACTCATTTGTCATCTGGGACCTCTCAAATAGCATGAAAGTGCTGAGATAGTGAAACTCTTTTGTTGTATCTCAGCAGCTGAGTTGGCTGGGGGACAATATGTCAACAAGGCGTCAGAGAGGCTCCAGCTTACTAAGCCATATAGCTTGTCTATAGGATATTTATAGGCCATTTTTCTCCTGGATTCTTATCTTAACTCCCATTTGAAGGTTCATACTTTGTCCCCCCTAGTGCATGTTTGTGGAAACACAGCAAGGTCCAAGGCTGCTGCTTTCACATCCCATCTTTACTCCTTACTATGTCCATGAAAAAGAACAAATTCCAACAAATTTTCCTGTGGAGATGAGTGTAACAACCCATTCCAGAGATTTGGGCGTTTAAGACTAGCAGTAAAGTTCTTATGACTCAGAGATGCTTTAAAAATGGGACTGGTACTTCTGTTACGAACACAGAGTTTATGATCAGGTATGCCTCGTTCTACTTTGGTGTAACAGACCTGAGTGGAGAAGACATTCCTGTCACACAGCAGCAACACACTGCGTCTTCCAGTGAGCTTCTGTGCTGGAAATCTGGGAATGTTTGCTAAAAATATGTAAAGTTCATTTTTATCCTAATGACATAGGTGAATAATTTTTGTCTGAAGAGGGCTAAAAGATGAGTTTCTGCATTCCTCTATGTGTAAGAAAGCTGTGTGCAGCTTTGTTGTGCCTGTACCATTGTCACTGAGAGTATTAGGAAGAAAGGGATATAAGCAGAGACAGTAATGTTTCTTCAGCATCCATGGAAAATGTACCTACAGTTGAAATGTGAACACTTATTCCCACACCCAAAACCACCTCCAACTCTTTTTACTGAATTATTTTGTAGAAGTACATATGTGTGTCCTGTGGCAGGAGGTTGTTCTCACTGATGCTACTTTGAACTCAGCTGCCCCATTGGGTTTTCAGTTGCTTCTCATTGGTTATATGCCCAATATAACCTGACACATTTCTCTCTGTCTTACTCCATCTGTCCCCAATTTTCTCAACTACTAATTCTGCAAAATTTCTGATTGATGTTCCACATTCTATGAATAATTAGGATTCCCTTGTAGCAGATGCTTCACTTCTTCAGTTTTTCTGTTCATATACTATAGCAAAAAACCTGTTCTGCTTGGCTTGGGTGATTTCTTTGAAAAGGAAGGATGACTTTGGAACCAGTATCTCTGCCACTTGACATTCTGGAGTAGCCCTTAGAGACTGCTGTATGACAGCTGAGACCTGGCGCTGCAGTGCAGTCTGAAGGTGACACGTACTGATGCTGACGGTATCAAGCAAGCAGTGTATTTGAAGGTCACTGGTGCTCATCCTCACCCTAAGCAAACTGCAAAACTATGATCGAGGTGTTTCCCTTGGTCTCCCTGATTCAGGTGGAGAAAAGCTCGTTGTAGAACAAGGAAAACAATATTTCTTTTCCTTAACCCTTACTTACTCCTTCAAGTGCATATACACATGCCTGCTGTGGCACGTGGGCTATTACCCCCCTGCCGTGTTCCTTAGAAACTCTTTCTCTCTCTCAATCGCTTTTTAAACCTAACAGGGGAGAAGCATGGCCTGGAGACAGCTTTCCTTTATTGAGTGGCATTCCTGTCACAAATTGCTCAAGTTAATGAAGGTGTTCATGAATTTGGGTAATTTGAGGTGGGAAAGTCCTTGTGTTTCTAAGTACATATATATGTGGCCACACTGTATATGTATATTAACAGTGTATGGACACAGTCTCAGATAAAGATAATCACTTGCATCATATTATTACTTGGTTTTAGATCCTTTTAGAAATAGCAGAGGCCTGAAAAAATGCTGGTGTCCTCCAAGAGGGTTGTATTGATAGAACTGCCAGGGCTTTCACTGGGCTCAGCCCTTACCTACAGGACAGCATCTATCCCTTCCACAGCCTCTCTAGGAAAGAAATTCAAGGCTGTCAGAAATCGATTATTTCCTTGAAGAAAAGCTCCCATGTTTTGAAGTGTGGTTCCAAACCACAGAATGATATTAGTAATAGTTTCATTGCCTGAAATGTTTTTTTAGTGATGCTTGAAGCGGTTTTACTTGTCTTTTACTTTTTGCCTGGAAGTTGCTTTCATTTTTATTTTCTGTTTAATAAAATGTTGGACTCTATCCTAAAGGATGTAGAGTCAAAGCATAAAGGAATAAATAAATGGTTATTTATTTGTAAACAGTGGGAAATCCTCATAGTAACAGGAAGAAAATCAAAATCAGAAATTACAAACAGCGGTTGCAGCACGGTGTTCGGGCGTGTCTTTTGTATAGCACTCAGCTTGAAGAGAAAACAGATCACTTGGACTGAACACCCACAATAATTAAAAATCCATCCATTATAAATAGCTGTGATGTTTCCTTCCATGCCTGTGTGCAGCGATGAGGGGGAAAGAGGCAGTGGTCCAGTACTGACAACCCTGTTCTGAGTAGTATTGGACTTTCCAAAGGGAGAGAGTTATAAAGAAAAGAAGGAGGTAGTTCTGGTCTGGTGGTAGGGAGGAAGGTCCCAAAGCAAACTCCTCTGGTGCAAAGGAGTCGTCGGGTTGCAGAGAAATCTCTGCTAGTGCTGCAAATGCTATGCAACTCCTCTTCATATTCTCTGGTCTTGTTTTGTCTGGGGGCAGAACGAGACTGTGACTGGTTTTCCTCCAGGTCTTCCTTGCTCTCCTGCTTCTGGGATTCCCTGGAGTGCCTTGCTGGCAGAAGTAGGGAGGAGGGAAGGCTACTTCTCTCAGGTTCACTTGAGTTTGTGACCACCTGCAAGAAGCCCCGGTGGTGGACAAGTACTGTCCTGTCAGGAAAAAGCTGCTCTATGGCTTTCTCTGTCTTTACTAGCATACTAGCAAAGACCTTGTAATGAAAATAGATTTGCTCCCTGAAAGGAAGTGATTTTTTTGGCTTATAACTTTGTTGGAGGGATTTGCACAAGCTGTTGCAGCCTCTTTTTCTCATGCAGAAGGATTTTTGTTTTACTGGTTGGGTTTTGTTGGGGTTTTTTTGGTTTTTTTAAGCAAAATACTTCATGGAATTGAGTGCTGCTCAAAGTGCCCCTTTGAGAAGAACTGACTTTTAAAATCACCCCTCTTTGGCTACTAATAGTATTAAATGCTTTACCCCTGAAAAATGAGTAACCCCTTGGACTGTGGCATGAGTTTCTCCAAGACCAAAGCAAAGTTCCTGGCTTACATCACTGGTCCATTGCTGATGACTCTGTGGAGTGTGCTGATTGGTTCTTTTACTGAACTCTGCTAAAATCTGTCTTTTGATAACAGGATTCTTGCTGAGTCCTTACGCATTCATACGGCCTAGTGCAGCTGGGGCAAAGCAGTGCTCAAATCTCATCTTCTAATAGGGCATGGGGAGGTGAGAGGCTAAGGGAAGGCAAACCTTGGTGCAGGGAGGGGGGTTAATCACTGCAGGAGCTATGTCAGTGTGTAAGGTGTAATTAGTTACTGTGCTTTCCTATGCACAGCACCACGCTTTTCTCCTTCTTTGGTATATATTCCTTAGACTAATCAAATGTCTCGAAAAAACACAAACCAAGTGTTTTGTTGTGCATTTTTTTGTGTACTTTTAAAACTGCTCTTTATGTAGGTCAGGGTATGATTTTTGTGAGGGTGTGTTTTGCTCCGCAAGCAGTCAGTGCTGACTACAGCAGCAACACCTTAGTAATACCCTAGTCCTACCTATTTTTTTTAGTAGTGAACTCACATTGTTGTTTGTATTTCTGTTTGTAGAGTCCTGTCTCTCCCCCTGAAGAAGAAAAGCTCATTACCATCAAAAGGCCTAAAAGTCCAGCTACAAGTGAGTTATCAGATATCAACACCCAAACCAACTGGACTAAGTCTCTCCCACTGCCAACGCCAGAAGAGAAAATGCGACAACAAGCGCAAGCCGTCCAAACAGATGTGGTTCCCATTAATGTGACTGGTAGGCTTTTAATTTCAGTAATTGCATTACACTGATGAGGGAGGGCAGAGATGAAATGGGATCTGTACAGTTGGTTAGTATTTGGACACTCATATATTCAATGCATGGATTTTAAATTACTTACCACACCTTTCTATGCAAAGCTTTTTGCATTTAATAGTCAAAATCTGAACTTAATTAGAAAATATCAAAATCTCTTTAAATTATCATTTATGGAGATAGTTAAAATATGTGGGCTTGAAACAGCATTAGATATTCATGAAGTGAAAGAAGAGGGCTGATAAATAGAAGTGTTTTGCTGTGGACTGCACTGCGGATATGTAATTGAAAATCATGTTTTATCCAATGTTGATGATATTTCAAGATTTTCTTCTAGGGACTTTATTTAAGGAAAGTTGTCTGGACCTTCTGTGTTCCAAAGACTAAATGTTACAAAAATAAAGAAAAAAGCTCTAGGGTCTAATTTTTATCAGCAACAAAAGATTTAGGTGTCAAGGAGAGTAGGGGTAGAACAGCAAAAGTTAATGAGGCTGCATCTTTGAGCAGTATGCTAGGTAGGACACTCCACTTACATAAACATAGTCCACATCTTGTTATGAACTGTGTATTAACTCTTCAATTTGAAAATGCTCTTTGATTTTACAGTTGCAGAACTCTCAATCTGTGGAAGTTAAATTACATTAAACCTAATGCTGCATAGAATTTTTTTTTGTGCGTAAAATAGGATTTCTGTCAAAGATGGAATTTTTGCTTCAATTTAATAACCCCTTTTTTCCCCTGCACAGTATCAAGATTGTCTCTTATTAGTTAATTCAAATAACTGACTGCTTGCCTGCCAAAGCCAGGATGATATTCAATATCCAATTTATTTTGAATGCCATATGGCGTGCTCTGACTCCATGCTTACTCTGACAATCAATAGCTTGCAATGTTTGGTTTTGTTTTGAAAGTAAAATAGGTTCTCTTTCCCTGCATGACAACCAATGCTTTTTTCACCTGTATTTTATAAACTAGTATTTTAATTAGTATTATTTAATAGTATGTAAATATTCTGGTAGTATAGGAGTAGGACAGCTTTAACAAACATCAGCAATCTCTGAGAAATTAACTAGAAATTATTCCTTAAATAGCAGAAAATATTTGAAGTAAACAGATGAAGACAACATGAAATTGTGAACACCCCACCTCTGGAAAACTAATAGAAGGAAAATACATGCAGTGTGGAAATGTTACTAGGCCAGTTGGCATTAATTAGGAAATTTAGGGTACAGATGCAGAAGGCCAAGTTATGGGAACAATGGATAATCTGAAATAATCAGTAAACTTGAGTAGGGCTTAGATACTGTGACAGCAGGAACACAGTATACTTAGAGAAACAGTAATCTGTTGTTTGATTTAATGACCTTGCATACTATAAAAGATATGGGAGAGGTAAATAGATGGAAAGAAAAATGAGGTAAAGGGATGAAATAACTCAAAGAATTCATTCAGCATCATGTAGAACATCACCTTGTTTGGATAAATTATGCTGGTGACTTCAACCTGCATAATTTGATTGGTGTAGCAAAGCTTCTGTCCCCTGAATTGTTTAGTCAGGACTCAGAACACTCAGCATTTCTCAACTTTTGTGGTTGAAATGGTGCACATGCATATTATGTCTTGCTTTTCTGGAGTGTGTGGTTGATCACTTACTCCTTTATAAACATGGTAGTTGGAAGAGGTAGAAAAGAAGGACATTAAAAGAAGACTGCTGTTGCACCATGTGATCTGGTCTCCAGGATCTACTATTCCCTTTCCCTTTGCAAAATTGTATTGCTGCTGTGAAACAAGGCAAGCATGTGAGCCACACACAATACAGAGAAAAAGCTGCTGTCCTTGTTCCTCTTTAAAAAGTCACAATCTGCTCCCCTCCTCTGCTCTCCCACACACTGAGTAATTTTATTTTGTGAAGTTCCTTATGTTACTGCACGAGGCAGGAAAAAAACTGACAAGAAATCCGGTGCCGTTTGTTCAACATAACACGGAACAAACCATTGAGGATTTTTGTTTTGGTTTGGCTTTTTCCTTCACACACTCCTTTTCTTACTTTCCCAGAAGAGAGGTCAAAAACTTCCATTTTATTACTCCTGGCGTGAAATAAAAGGTTAACCTCTGAAGAGGCTGCTGGCAATTGATAACGTTTTCAGCAGTGCATTAGTGGTGATTCTGCTACAAAGGCTTCTCACGTGGCTGTGCAATAAATGCTCCATGAGTTCAGCTTTCAGGGCTCTTTGGTGAACAGATTGCAACTAATACAGTAGTCATAAAAATCTGTTGGATAGCCTGAGGTGTAGGGGCATTGCATTAGGCTGACAAGCTGCTGGCTAGATGTACGGATTTGGAAGCAGTTTCGGTCTCAGAGTGCCTGGGCTGAGCTTTGCTCTGGAAGGGGTTGGACTGAATTTTTCAGTGGTGGCCAGTCTTTGCATTTACATATCCTATGGGTTAAAAGATCTATAAAATGGTGTCTGTTCTCATGGGCCTTCCGGAACTAACTTTCTTTTCAGATGGAGGAGTCTGGTAATGGTGGAGGTGATCAGTGCCAGGCTGGATCCTGCAAAATATTTAAGCATTGCCTTGAGTCTGGCTTGACTGACTTCAGTGAGATTTAAGTGCATACTTAAATATTTTCTGCGAATCCAAGGAAATTGAGTAAAGTATATAAGGAATATCTGGATGATTTATTACAAACCTGTAAGAGAAGGAGAAAAGTATTCTTAAATCTGTAAAATATCCTTACCATTGACATCAATACTTTCTAAAATGAAAAAAGATGACAGCAAAGAAAGAAAAAAAAGACTGAGACAAGCTGATTTTGCTTGTTGGATTTCACTGAAGTTGCTATTTTGAAATTCTGCAGATTTGTATAGTGGCCTTTGTATCAAAAGCCATTAAAGATGGATTGGTTGAGTTGGCTTTTAGGTAGCTCATTTGGAACAGGTTACTGTGGTCAGTTAACACAGTAATATTTCCCTGTGGCCATCCTGTTTGTGCTGTCTGAGGCTTCATGTAAAAGACTCTCTCCTTGTTTGCACCCTCTCCTTACCACTTGGGTTTTATTCCAGGGCTTTATTCAAAGCTACATGACAATTTTCTTGCAGCTCACAATCTCAGGCATGGGTGTTGGACATTGAGTGGATAAAGTGATGTTCAGAGATGCAAAACTTTCTCCTTCAAATCCATTGGACTTGTATAATGAGGCTAGAATTATTTTTATCATCCTGCAGGACAGGATAACCTGATGTCCTGACTTTTGCCCCATATGGGTGCTAACATCTTAATAGTAATGCTGCCTGAGACAGTGTACAGTCTGTCTCAATATTTCAGGACTTCTACTAAGCCACTGGGATCCATAGCTCTCCATTTTAGAGTTCCCATGGGCTTTCTCTCCTCCCTTAATCTGACTTCAGTCAATCCAAAAGTTGCATGAAAATGGCATTTTGTATCTGCAAGGATTCCACTCAGCAGAAGTGCAGCCCGTGGTCAAGGCTCCGGTCAAACAGAGTCAGAGTCTTTGTATTTACAACATGGTAAATGAAAATGCCACATTTTTTCCTTGCATTTTCACAAGTCCACATGCTATACTTTAATATATGACTGTATCTTTAACTGTTATAGAGATAATGAGGTTTTCTATACTACTTGCACGACACACATCGTACTGATGTGCAGTCAGCCAGGGGTCATTTATACGATGTATTAGTTACCGTGCGTTAATCACTTTTTAGAGGTGAATAATTTGGTCATCTATTTTCAAAAAAAGTGTACAGTGAAAAAAAAGCATGTACAGTGTATATCAAGGTTTTTCTGCCTTTAAGTTTTAAATGGGTCATCTAAAGAACATTGAGCAGTGTTCTAAAATGCTTGAACTTCTAAAAAAGGAACTTACATGTGAGCTACAGGGGGTTGCTGTTAAATTTTTAGAAGTGACAGGGAATTAGCTCATGATCTATAGGGCAATCTTTATCTTACTACTAGTGAAATGGCCAAATTATAAACCTCTAAACAAAAGTGAATTCCTAAAGAAAAGCTGCTTTATGATAGTGGTTCTTCTGGGTCCCGTTATGACACAGCACATGGTCATCATAAGGCTTTGTCTGCCAAAGTGCACTTAGAGATTTTTTTTTAGCTCTTGCCATTGTATATTTTTATAATCATCTGTAAAGTTTCAATTTTAAGCAGCTTTCACTCTGAAATATTCATGAGTCCACGAGATCAATTTGATCTCTGCATGCTCCGTAGTTCTTATTTGTATTCATGTTAAAAGATCAACACCAGAAATGTGGTACACTTGACAGGTTCAGAGCAACTTGGAATGAAATAGAAGGGCCTCATGAGTTAATGATGGAGCTGTGCAAAGGCATAGTAATAGCTGTTGCCAGTAGCAATGTCTGTTCCTGCATAAACCATTGTGATCTTTCATTTTCATGAGCAGATTTGCTTTTTCTGCAGCTCGTTACTTAAATTAACAAAACCACAGAAAAACCTATGAAGGGCCAAATTAACACAAGGATTCTCTTTGCTTGTGGAATTAAAGCTGCTCTCACCAAATATGAACTGGGCTCAGGAAGTCAAGATCCCTTTTAAAACATGCAGTACTGTGTAATGGATATTTGTGTTTAAAGCCTTACTGTGACAGTGTGCTGTATCTTCCTTCAGTGTAAACCTTCATTGTAGGACCAAGCTTAACACCATTTATTAATGCCTTTTTTTCCATTTGTACATCAAAACTAGTGGAAGAAAGTGCATGATGTCAGTGTGCTTGGAAGTAATGTTGCTTTGCTTGTTCTACCATGTATTAGGGGAGAATTTCGACCGCCAAGCCAGCATTCGGCGGTCTCTAATTTACACAGACACGGTGGTAAGACGGCCGAAGAAAGTCAAAAGGAGAAAGACTATTACAGGAATCCCTGACAGCATACAAAAGGAGCTAGGTATGGCTCATCAGAACTGTATTCCATCCACTGTTCATTGTCACTGCTTATCATTACTCATTACATTAATAATGATCATTATTAATAACATTACCAGTGCTCATGAAACCAAATACAGTCTGATAGCCTATTTCAGTTCCAAATACATGTGTGCCTCCTTGCTACCTCTCGCATTGGGAAGTTGGGACCTTTTATCTGTTGACTTCCCTCTCTTAAAGGGAACAGAGTGTTTGGAAAATGGTGTACTGGTACAATGAAACTCTGCAGGGATGTAGGGTTTCTGGACTTTATTGCTTTCCTTCAGATTTGGTTATCTTCTCCAGGATGTTCATCAATGCAAAACCAAAGTGGGCAGGTGTATTGGCTTGTGAGTAATTACTTGTGGAGTAAATCAGTTCATGGACGCCTTCCTGAATCTGCTGAGGATTGCATCAAGAGTGAAAAATCTATTTTCCAGTTCAATTTTGGCAACCCCTTAAGTGTCAGTGTTATTTGATTGGCAGTAACTTAGCTGGATTCATTAGCTATTCCATGTATTCTAAAGGAAAGGTAACTTCAGGCAGTCCTCACACTTTGTAGTGGATGTGAATGCAAAGTTGGTGAAGCAATCTGAATTTTGGCAGACCTTCCAGACACTTTCTTTCATTTAAATTGTGTTATTTTAGTTTGTTTTTAAAAAATATTTCAGTCTTTCTCAGATTATAACTTTGCAGATAAAAGTATGGCCCCCCACGCACTTTTTTTCTCAGTAGAGGAAGAATATGTTTTAAAATAGTCTGGCAGAACTTAATTTTGTTGCTTTGCCTGTGAAATCATCTCAGATATTGATGATTTCTTTAAATTTTACTACCTTGGATGTTGCATCTGTTTATTTTTAATTTATGTTTTCAGTTCTTGGTTATTTTTCTGGAATTTTCAGAAACGGAAGCAAAAATCTGTAGCTTGTGTGGGTGGGTTTGAAATGAGCTAGAGGGTCAGGCATAGAGAAAGCCAAGAAGCAGACAGTTACGTGCAGAGAAGTTTGTAAGTGGAATTGTGCCCCTTCAGCATTTGTAATGAAGCAGTGCCCTGCCATGGGAATCCTCTGCCTCAAGAAAGCATTTACAAAATGTAGCAGTTATATTTGTGACCACTTCAAAAAGATGTTTCATGCTTGAAAACATCAATTGTAGTTTTATTTGGTGGAGTAAACTGAGAATGCAATTGGCATCTATCCTAGAAAGAATTCTTCAATTAATACCTTAAGAGAAGTTTATGACTTTTGCTCTTCTGTTCACTATGGGTGAGAAGTTTTTACCTTGATTTTCATCTTTCATCTCTGAGCTGAGCACAATTCATGTTGCACTGCTTGAAGGTTTTCCTTGGCTTCTATTTTAAGATGTGGATTGGCAGTATCCCACTGTAGGAGCTCTCTCTGGATGGTTCCCTGGCCCACAACCTCAGGCACATAGGGCTTCAGCCATCTGCCCTACGGCAGAAGTTGTCTGAGGAGCTCTGTGTTGCTTCTGTGGTGTTTGTATCTCTTCCAGGGAGCAAATTGTACGCCAGGAGAACTCTGTGATGGCAGAATCCATCCTCTTAGTGTATTGGTTGGTTTCCATCACAAGATACAAGGTGCGCTTGAAAAGAGTGATAGTGTCTTCATCTTAATACCTGGGGAAACCAGACATGCTGCAGCAAAGTGACTTAGCCAGTCAGCCACTAGGCTGCTGGCAAGGCTAGGGACACCTGCAAGTTTCCCCCATCCCTGTTCAGCACTTTTCTGCCTTTTCTCCCCTGTCACTCCCCAAATATTTCTGTAGCAGTCCATTGCCTATTTCTCTTACACTGTCCCAAAACAAACAATGAGTTGTTTTAAAACATTCCACAGTTCATTTGATCGGAACAAGTATCCGGACTAAACTCCAAATCAAGCAATTGCATTTTGCCTATTGACATTCTCCCTGTGGTTTCAGCTGAATAAATCTCTTTGTTTCTCCCCTAAAGCATTGCTGTGAATGGCTATAATATTTACACAGAGATTAAAATCCCTTGGTACACCAGAGTTGCTGCATGCAGGCTAAATAACCAACATATACAGCAGATTCTTGTAACCTCTTGTTTATCCTTCAGAAGGAAGCAGAAACTTGAGAGAACCTCAAAGCTTCAACCAGGCTTGGACTATTTTCATTTCTTGTGAGAGAGCCTGGAAGAACTTTTGTCAGGCCAAGCTGCTGGGGTCCTCCCTGGCTGCTTTGGGTCCTTTGGAACAGAAGAGACCAAGCAGAAGAGAAAGCCTGTACTGGCTGCTGGCCTGAGCTCAGCGGATGTAGTACCCTCATAGAACTTAGCCAGACATACTAAAGGAAACATTAACTGCACCCACGTGCTCAAAGATCTTTAAACATTCCTGCTTTTTAGCATTGAAATGCTGTTGTGTTTTCACAGGTGTCTTCCAGCAATGAACCAGTCTCTCTGTGTAGACTGGAAAGTTCTGCATAAAATATTCTGCATAAATAAAATGCAACATGATAGATGGGATTCTGAGACAGAGTAAGAATGTGAGGTGTCTACCAGTTCAGAGATGGCAGTTACTTTCTGAAGTTGTTTTTTAACTGCAGCACCCTCTCAGTACTATTTAGCAGAGTGATACGAAAGTAACAGGAGAAGGCAAAGCATTCTTCTCTCTGCCAAGCACAGCAATGAGAAGAAGTTAGTTCTACATACTTCTGAATTACCTTCCTTGTCTTACAGGTCATAAATATTACCTACCTATTTCATGGGAGTCAGTATTGGGTCAAAACTGCAGAAAGCGCAAGACACTTTGAGGTTTTACTTCAAATGCTCTAGGTTTCTCTGCTCTGTGTTGCCATTATCCATTGTCTCTAGATGTCTTCTTCACATTGTACTATATGCAAACCTGTATTCCCCCTCAGACAAGAAGATGATTCCCAAACAGAAGTTTGATAGAGGTGAGCACCTCTCTGGAAGAACCTGTCACTGGCCTTTGTTCATTTCTTGGCTCTTGGTTATCATCAGCTCCCATCACATGTTCCCACTCTCCAGATGAAGTAAAGGCAGCAAAAATGCTTTCACCTTTCCATGGTCCCTTCTTTGTGTCAGCGCTCCAGGGTCTGGCTCAGACTAACTTTCTTTTTGTGGAGGTTCCAAGTTACCTGGTTGTGAGTGTTTCTCCAGAGCTCTGCACCAGTGCAGTCCCAGAGACCGGTGGGCAGCTTCTGGTGTCCCAGACTCCCTCCCTGTCTTGCAGGAGGAGCAGGTCTCAGACCTGACTATCAGTTCCACCACAGTTCCTAATAAACATAACCCACCAAAACTGGGGAGAAGAAAACATCTTCAACTTTTCCACCTTTTGATTCCTCCTTCTTCTGACAGCCATTTTGATGGGGGTTCTTCTGTTCCAACAGAAGGTTTCTGTCCTCTTGGTTTCCAAAAATGTCTTCCAATTTTATGCTTTGTGTGTACTTTCTTTGGATTATTTAAATCTGTTTTTTCCATCTTACAGATGCAATCCATAGTCTTTTTGGATCTGTGATTTTTTTTGCCCCATGTTCTTTTTTTCCTCCTTCTTGACCTAAGGGTTCAAAGGGTCAGAATGACCTCATAGAGTTTTTTCAGCTTATTTTTCTACCTCACTTTTTCAGTAGCTCACCGTCACCTGTAGGATCTCTTGTCAGTCATGAGGATGGGAATGACTGACACCTCAACTGTCAGTCCTTCATTTGCTTTCTTGCTGTGCAGCTCAGACCGCTGGTGGTACCAGTTGGTGTCTCAGGTATCATTTGGGACTGTTGAAGCTCTCCGTTGACATGCCCAAGAGGAGGCAATTCCATCTCAGCAACATGGGGACAAGTAAGTCCTTCTGATCTCTGGAAACGCAGCTGTTCTGTTAAAAACACTTCCTAATTAATACTCTTCTCCAATTAGTTCCCTCCAGGGCTACCAGTCACTCAAGTTACAGGTCCTGTGGGTAAGAAAAGTCCCAAATACCTGTTGGTCCTACAGAAATACCACACAAATACCCAGCTGTTCCAGCCAAGTAATTCTGCACCTGCTTCTGTTTGCAACTTTAGCAGTCTTTGGAGAGATATTCTCTCAAGTTACTGTGGCTTTTGACTAATACCGGGTTTATACCTGTAGTTTTTCACCACTGTACGTTTCCAGCACTATTCATCTATAGCTCAGGTATTAGGAAGTAGGTATAATCTGCTTTTTGATACTGAGAGGATGAAAAGCACAGAAGCCAAGAATATAAACTTCACCAGAGGCTGTGAGGTTAGAGAAATGGACAGAATCAAGAGAACTTGAATTCCCAGTATTTACATCAGAATTCTCCCTCTCAGGGTGGCAGTGATATGTGCAAGTATTCAGGATATTTTTTAGCTGGTAGTACTGAAAAGTTTCACAGGATTCCCTGCAGTATTTTTTCCCCTCTAAGACATTACAGATGCTTCATGGAGCACAGTTAAAATTCCTTAAAATTGCCATAAGCCCAGTGTACTTGTCTGTTTCTTGTAGAGTGTCTGTTAAAATCACTCAGTTTGTAAGTGCTGGGGTAAAACAGATTAAGAATCTCTGAGGTTTTTTTGTAACACTAAATTGTGATGCCTGCACAGTGACTTAGCCTGTTTACCAGGTTTGCAGGAGGATTGCTAGGTGGGGCATGAGGAGGCAGTGAGAGCAAAGTACCTTAGGAATGTGCCTGTGGCACAAGAGACAAGTGCTTACGTTAGAAATGGTTTGTCAGAAGGTAAGAAAGACTACTCCTTTGTTCTCATTGAAACAAGCATGTGCTTAGTGACACCAACACCCATGCTGTTTATCTTTTCAAACCCTCGGTTTTCCATGCTCTTTTCAATGCAGAGGACCTTTCATGTGATTCTCTGCAAGGAGCTGGTGGTGCCACCACATCAACTGGAGTCACACCGGGACTGCTAGAAGCTAGTTCCTGGCCCCAGGGATTATATACAGACACACTTTCTTCCCCATCAGATTTGCCAAATTAGTTATTCTCAATCCCTGTCCTCTCTAGTGAGCAGCACCAGTGGCTACCAGAGTCCACAGAGTGGGTGTTCTTTACTTGCTGCTGGAGTCTGCACTAAACATGCACAATAGTGAAGACCATTTGCCCTAAGAGAGATTTTCAGCTAGTAGGGTAATAAAGAAGAGAAGAACACAGGTTTCCTGGGTGGACATAGCACTGGCTGCAGCGCTGCTGGACATGGAATAGTACAAAAGGCAGACAGGACAGTTGTTGCTTCCAGCCACATTTGTCATGCACCCAGTTTGCAGCTACTGCTGACTTTGTAATGTTCAACATCTGTAACCTGATGTCTGGTTCTGCAACATTTTTTGCTGCTGTCTGCTCACACATTGTCCCTGCAACTAGGTGGACTTACGGATGGTATTGTTTAAAAGATCTGATTCTGTTCAAGGATTTTGGTGTTACTGATACCTTCTATCTTCTGACTGCTACTTATGTAAGTAGGTGTTTTCTGACAAACCTAGCATTATCAGTGTAGTAGTCAAAGGTTCAAGCTGTCCCTTAGAATGGGATTGTCTTCTAGCTGCATTACCAACAAAGATTTTAAGGGGGTTTGAAAATCCTTACTTTCCAGTATTACTCAGGAAGTGAGTGAGGGTTTTACAGTGCATTTGTAAATTGCAAATAAAATACTCCTCGCTACCCTCCTCTGAATTTCACCAAAATCGTAAATACATCAGCATTTTACCAGTATACCTGAGTCTCAAATGTTCCTCTGGTTGATTTTCTGAAGCATTTTCCCTGCGGATTTCTGTTGTCCCTCTTCAGAAAACAGAATTAAAAAAGGAGAAAATCCTCACAGCTTTGCATGAGATTGTGCATACATGTAATGCCGAAACCAAAGCTGAAAGAATATGCTGCATTTCTAAAAAAAAAATTCTTCAAAACCTCAAAGTTATGTTCCTGTAATAGTAGCACCAATGCAAAATTCCTTCCCTGACCATATCCCATAGCATGACTGAAGGATGTAGCCTCATAGTTTATATTTCTGAAGCTGGGCTGTCTTGCTCTCCATAGTCCTGTGTTTATTTGGGCTCTGAATCATGCTAACTAGAAGAGGCCTCACACCAGTGCAAAGGGTTGCCCTGCAGTACTGCTTCCCTGCAGTACTGAGGTTGTGAACATTTACTGCTGTTGAGTCCATTTATGTTTCCCAGAGCATATTTGTGTGGACCAAAAATGACATTTATTCTGGTAACAAACCCAGGGTAAGCACTGGTTCTCAGCAGCATCCTGCCGCTGGTTGTTGATGGCACCCTCTTGTTAATGTGCTGCTCTGGCGCTGCTCTGGCTGGGGCAGCCAGCAGTGCCCAGGCTCTGCTGGGGCGTGTGTGCCAAGGGAAGGGGCAGAAGCTGCTGTGCCAGGCATTTTGGTATATAACCATCACTGGCCTTCTTTATTCAGTGGCCTCTTTTATTCAGTGCCATTAATTTTCTTTTTCAGACATCACTGTGCATTTACCATGAACAGTACGTCCCAGTTAATGTGTTCTAACACTCCTTGTTTTGGAAGGAGAAGGTGAGGTTGGCAAGTCCAGCATTGGTCGACTTCACCATTTACCTTCTCTAGCAGTAACATTTTGAACAGACATAAAACACCCATCTGCATTAAGCTACCTGTGAAAGGGGGTGCATTTAACTTCCTGTGTGAATACAGTGCAAACATACCACATATTGAAATGAAGTGCTCTCAGCCACAGGTCAGTATATGACAGTAGTAGGTACTTGCTGTAGTGCTGACAGCTTCATTCTCCACCAGCAGCATCCTTTTGTCTCGTCTGCATGTGTTTGTGTGCACGTGTGTGTTTCACAGTGTCAGAAGAAGAAAAATACACCATCTCTTTGGTTATTTACATATCTTGGCATGCAGATTTTTGTTACCAGATTTTTTTAATTGACCGACAGTTAAAATTGGTGATGTCATGGGTCCAGAAACATTTGTAATGTCTGCTTTGGTATTTTTCTCTGTCTTAACCAAAGGGATGCACTGATTCCGTAGAAAAAGTATACCTGGAAAGGAAGATTATTTTTCTCACTGTACAGTTCTTAATAACTGTATACAAAATATGCAAATCCCTTTCTTGGTTGGCTGCAGTAGTCCATCTGTTCTGACAGTATCTCATATTAGATTATCCAAGACATTTGCCAGCATCTGAGTATCTAGCTTTGCAGCAAACCTCTACCAGAAGCAGAAAGAGGCTGCATTTTTATGAAAGCAAGAGAATTTACACAAAGCAAGCTAACTAGGCTTCAAGCTGCTGAAAGACTACTTATATGCCTGAGGAAAAGAAGTAAACAATCTTTTTTGTGTGTGCTGTTTTAACTGTAGCCTTTTCAGAGCCCTCTTTTCCTTACCCTAAATGCCTCTTCTGCCTGCCAAGAATCAGGATGATTAAATGTCCTTTAAGTGGTGTTTAAAGCTGCATGATGAGAATACCTATCCTCCCAATGCAGTTTCATATAGTAAATATGAAAGGAGAACATTCCTTGCAGGCATGCTACTTCATTGCTCCTGAGACTCACTAAGGCAGAGACTTGAAATAACCAGTTTTCCCCCACAGAGACTTGTGTAGCGTCCTTACCAGCATCTCCAGCAGCATGCCTGCCTCTCTCTTGCTATTTATACAGCAGTGCAACTGAATTCAAAAGCAACAGCCTTACACAGATTAATTTTAAAGCAGTCCTCTGTTTTGTGATTTTAAAAGGCAGCTACCAATAAAATTGTAAATTTAAAATAGCCCTAGAATACTTTCTGTTGATAACTATATTTTGAACTAAAACTGATACTCCATTGTCTTCAAAGTTGGGGGTGGGGGGAGTTGCACCAAGACATGATTATTCCTTCCTTTAGAAAAAGTGGCTGGTTTTTTTTATTTCCTGATGGTGCTGAGAATGAGACAAACATCAATACCAGCTGTTTCTTTTCTCCAATTCATAGAGTTTTTCCTTTGTGATAAATAGAAGGTAGTTGTGTGGAGAAACATTATCTAATGTCTTTCTTTGCAGTGTTGGATAATGCTTATATGAATGCTATTATAGCGTATGTATTATTTGTGCTAAAACAATGAATGTTTCCATGTGTTAGCATTCTTTCAGACAAACTGCAGGACATGGAGAGCTATCTGTGTCTCCCAAAATGTTTTTTTTTCTGAAGTGTAATGATTGTAAAAAGCAGATCCTTTTATTCACATTAGTCTCCAGATTTCCTTCCCCTTTTCTTTCTTGCATGAGGCATTAGCATGGGAACACACTTCACGTTTCTCAGGCTTTTGTCTGTTCCTGCTGCGTTGCCTACTGGAAGTCAAACAGTACTACTTGGTTTCTGACACAACTGATTACTATGGAAATTATTACCATGTCATAAACAGAGGATTTCATGTGTCGAATGTGCAGCAGGAACGCAGACGATTCTGTAAGCAGAAGGTTCTTGGTAATAAGGAAAACGGGAAGAGAAATGCAGAAAACAAACGATGCCTTTACAATATCCATTGTTGCAGATTCTTCTTCAGAAGGCATAACCTGCAGGAGCATGGGGATCGAGCAGTGTGCTGGGTTGCTGGTTTTTTTAAATGAGTGAGAAGATAAATGTGAATAATTATTTTATTTTGACTCCAGCAGTTGGTACTGGCCAAAGTGATTTCCGAGGGCATTCGATGTATGTCCCAGATCACTGTTCCACACTAGGGAGACTGGACAGCTACCGCTCTGCCATGCAGCGCTCTGAAACCAAGGACACCAGCTGCCAGACGGAGGAAGTTAAAGTTGTGCCCCCTTCAATGAGAAGAATACGAGCACAGAAAGGACAAGGCATTGCAGCCCAGATGTCTCAGTTCTCCAGCTCATCTGGAAACATGTCAGTGATGAGTGATTCTGCTGCAGTCATATTTGCTTCTCGCCAAAATAACGACATAGGTTTTCACAGCTTGCCTCGGGTTGGTGCAAGAGTGTCTCTGCAGTCCCTAGATCAGACACAGAGCATGATGTCGAGGCAGACAGAAGACATTGCTGGCACTTTACCCCACCAGATAAGTAAATTGCAAGTGGATGATAGTGTTGTGCATCTGAGGAATAATCCCACGATGGGGACCCTGTCGAGGCCAAAGTCCCAAGAGGTGAGAAGCTGTGATAGTGAGAAGTCCTCAAGCCCAGCATGTGTGGTCTCTCCTCATGCCACTTACTCTACGAGCATCATACCCAATGCAACACTGTCATCCTCCTCGGAAGTTATCCTTATTCACGCTGCCCAGAGTGTTGGATCGTTGGATAGTAAAATTTCCAGCTCCACTGCCTTTCCAAATCCAAGAGACAATCCTGCTACAAGCAGTGCAATAAGTGGGAAAGAAGATCACCATTCTTCAAGTGGTAACTGGAGTGAGAGTAGCTCCACACGTCACTCACAGACTTCAGATACCATCCCATCTAACACTGTCATGATGCTTTCTCTTGGTGACTCTGCTGTCTCTCTAAGCACTCCTGGGAATGCAGAGGCCGGGTCTCAGAGCTTGAGCTACAGCTGTAGGAACACTGCTGCTTTAGCAAGCCCTTCCCAGGACAGTGATGGTCGGAGTGAATCCAGCTATTCTGGGGAGCGAGCACAGGCAGCAGTGAGCAGCACCGAGCATTGGTTGTACAAGTCTTCAGAAAACAGTGAGACCCCTTCACACAAGGTGGTTTGTACACCAGGCTGTGCCACGCCCGGTAGCAACCTGAGCAGCAGCAGCCTGGAGAGGACGTTGGTCAGGGATGATTCTGCTTCCCTGTATTCTGTGGACCATGATGGCTATTACGGCTCCCTGCATGTGGACTCTGGACTGAAGTCAGACATGCCATGCAACAGTACTAATGGTTTTGAGAACCCCAGAGACAGCGTGGTAAATGTCTTTGAAGGAAAGGAGAAGAAACATCAGGATGACCACTCAGGCCAAGGTGACAAATCACTTGCAAGAAACATCTCACTGAAAAAGGCAAAGAAGCCACCTTTGCCACCATCCAGAACAGACTCACTCAGAAGGATGCCTAAGAAAAAAGCCCAATCCAATGGGCAGGTACTTGATGAAACCCTCATTGCCACCCTCCAGCATTCTCTGCAGCTGAATCTCAAGTGCAAAAATGGCAGCTCCCCTTCCCAGAGCCCCTGCAGTGATTATGAGGATCCCTGGGTGTTGCGCTCCCGCAGCCAGAGCTCGGTCAGTGCAAGCAGCAGCATGATGTCCACCACTGCTCCAAACCTGTACTCCATCTGCACAGTCACTCCCTCCCAGAGTGAAACAAGTAGCATAAAGTCAGAGTATGCTGACCAGTGGGGTTACTATAGCGACTATGCTGCAGTGGCAGATGACCAGGTGAAATCTCCAGTGACCCATTCTGCCAGTACATCATCTGCTCTCAGTGATTACAGCATCAGCCACTTCAGTGATGTCTCAAGGGCTTCTGTGCCACAAGTGCCCAGTGGACTGGCCAAACCAAAGAGTGCTTCTCCAGAGAAATCCCACCGAGTCACATCGCCATCAAGTGGGTACTCCAGCCAGTCCAATACACCCACAGCGCTCACTCCAGTGCCTGTACTCGTAAAGTCTGCATCATCAGGAAATGGGAAATCCAAGCTGAAGCCTAAAGTGCCTGAAAGGAAGTCCTCTCTTCTGTCTTCAGTCTCCATGTCTTCATCATCCACTTCTCTTTCTTCAAATACATCTACTGAAGGGAGTGTGAGTGTGAAGAAATTGGACCCTGCCCTGAGCCCTCCTGTGGATTCTGCTGCACCTCCTCCACCACCTCCTCTTCCAACATCTCCACATTGCTCTGAACTTTCTCCTCCTCCTCCTCCTCCTCCAGCAGAAGTCATGGATCTGTCACCGTTGTCGGCCTCTCCCACATTCCCCCCTCCTCCGCCAGAAGCCAGTGTAAATTCTACGTCTGCTCATGCTGTCCCATGGTTTCCACAAGAAGTTTCCATCAGTTCATTCTCTTCCCCTGTTCCTCCTCCTCCTTCTTGCCCATTAGCTGTCCCACCACCAGCACCACCACTTGATCCCAAAATAACAAAAGGTGTGACAATATATCCACAGTATTCTTTTAAGAAACGGAACCAGGAGGATTCTTGCTGCAGTCCAGTGAAACCGTCTCTCAACAAGCAAGATTCATCAAGACCTGTGATGCCATTAGTAACCACCAAAGCACTCCAAATGGTGCAGTTGAGGTCCGTGAAAAAATCAACAGAAGGTGAACCGTCTACTGAATCTGTTTCAGAAACCACCTCTCAGGAAAAGGGTACTGCAAATTCATCATCACAGTCTCTACTGAAGCCATCTCTCTCACTAAAACTCAGTACCAGCTTGGGTGATGAGGAAATGAAAGCTCAAGGCACTTCATTTAAAAATGCAGTTCAAACACTGTCTCGGGGTTCTCCTCTCATTCTCTCTGATAACATACCTGTACTTGACAGTGATCAAAAGCCTGTGAGTGCAGTAGGTCTAAAGAAATCTTCTGAAGGCGATGCTCTGGGGTCAGCCACTGACGACACACCTGAGTCCTCAGTGCAGAGTGAAGACCTCCCTTCTGGCATGTCACTTCAGGGGTCCCCAGCATCTCCTGACAAGACTCAGGTTGTATTGCCAAGCAAGAAACCACCTCCTATTTCAAAGAAACCCAAACTGTTCCTTCTGGTACCACCTCCACAGTTAGACCTTACAGTGGAGAAAGCAGCTGAAGTGAGTGATACTGCCAGAAGCCCGACGAAGAGAGACGCTGTGCTTGCACACTCTGAGGAGGCGAGAAATTGTCTTACAGATGGACTCGGTTCTAGCGAGATGGACTCTGGCAGCCTGGTTCCTGAGGGAGGAGCTGCTGGATTCACCTTCTCTGAGACAGTGGGAGCGAATGCCTTTGTGGTACAGCCTGCTGCATCACCAGTTCAAGAAGAGCCCAGGCAGGAGGAGCAGTCTGCTTTTGATGAAGGAAGCAGTTCAGGCAGCAGCCAAGACAGTGGCAGTAACGCTGACGGGCACCTATCTCAAGAGAACGAAAGTGGTGAGTCTCTTTTCTCTGACTAATTCAGATGCAGCAGTAGCTATTTTGAAGAAGGTGGGGAATGAGAACAGCCATCCTAGCCTGACATTGAGGTGGCATTCTGTAGAGGGCAGAACCTCTTGTGATTGTTACAACTAAAACAAAAAAAGAAACTTGAAGGGATCTGATTAATACTTTATGACATTTCATACAATTCCTTTCTGACTCCTCATTGTTGCAGACACAGAAAGAAAACGATGCTTTATTTAATGTGCTAATATTAAAGCATGCTTTGAAAACAGTTAATTTGTTAATGCAACTGGTTTTACATTTTAGTGAAAATCTTACAAGTTTTCTGTTGTTACTGTTCTCCACCTGTTATGTGTGAGCAAGCACAGGCATTTATTTTATGCACTGCAGTTCCCTAAGCAGGCATTGATCTGAAATCACAATAATGACAGCGCTGCACTCAGTCCACAGGATGCTTCTCCTTGGAGGCAGCAAGGGCTGGTTTCAGGACTATGTGCCCATGAGGTTTGCACAACAGACTGACTGTGTGTTGTTCATTCTCTTGGCATAGTGGAGGTGTTTGAAACAGACACAGCCAATAGTTCATTCCTGCCAAGCAGTACTTATGGGGAAGAGACGGACGGAGTGGCAACACCAGCAAGACCAAGGACTACTGAGGATCTTTTTGCAGCCATTCACAGGTACTGCAGTAACTGCCCTTCCTGCACTGTCAGGTCCGGTAGGTCTCTAAGAAATAATTTTAACATGGCTTTATAATACATGCAATTACAACAGTCATGGCTTTAACAAAAAAGCACGTATTTATCAACTTCCTACTAAAGATATATGTGAAAAAGATGAGGAAAAGAACTTGCATTTTATTGTTTTATAAATGTATTTAATCCATGCTGAACTAAAACCAGCCATCTAAAACCAGATTAAATGGATGTAGATTATATTATAAATACCTTGCCCTTTAAAATACCAAGTTACATCTAGCATTTATTGTACTGTTCTCAATCTGCCATATTAACTCTACTGTTGCTTTTACTGTGTATCTTTTTGTTTTCATTCTTGTTCTTCTCCATCTCTTTTTACTCTCTTCGCTGCTTATATGGTGCAGTTTGGGACAGAGGCTCAACGCTAATGCTTCATGGCAAGCGTGGCTGAAACTGGCAAGTAACACAACATGTCAGTCATATGGCAAAACATATGGCAAACGCTGGATTATAGTTTGCCGTAATCCAGCCTGAGGTCGGGTGTTTTGTGTCAAACTGGTTCATGAATGAAATGTGCAATACTGGCTCTATTATTAATGACATTATTCATTTCCCTTGAAAATAAAATCATCCCGAATGTCAGCTAGATTCATGTACTGTTCACGCTAGGTGCTCAAAAAAAGGAAACCCGAGAAAGCCCCAGGGACAGGAAGGCCCAGTGGCAGGACAGGGAACGCGGGCTCCATTGGAGCAGCACTCCCGGACCGCGGCCGGAGCCGCCCCGGGCCGGGCTGGGCGTGGCGCCAGCGCCATCGCGTGGCTGCGTCGCGCACTGCAAACTGCAGAGGGGCCGCCTCCCTACCGGGGAGTGGGGATTATCCAGGTGTTCAGTCAGTTTGCACATCTGTGCATCAGGAATGAGGGACGGGAAGAGAGCGGCTGGGAACCGGGAGGCTGCAGCATTTTGGATGCAAATGAATTTTTTTTTTTTCATTTTTGAAACATGTCCTTTCCAGACATTACAGAAATTATATATGCATGATACTGAGTTTTCATAATTTACTGTTACTCTTTAGGACTTGGCCTATATGAGCCATTTTGAAAATGGCCTGTTGCATTCATTTTGCACGGTGCTCTCTAGAGCTGTGTCAAATCTGGCTTGAGAATGAGATATCCTGGCCAGTAGTCATTCTCCTTTATGTATGCAGACAGAGAGTGGATTTCTGTGTATATGCACATACCTGTAAATCATGAGTTTGTGGGGAAATGGACAATGGAACTGGATGTGACATACTTAGAACTACTTGACACATTTTTTTTTTATTAAGACCTTGCTTTTGCTGACTTTGGACTTGAACCACTTTCTTCCTTGGTTGCTAATTAATAAAAAAGGTTTTGGTTTTCCCCCACTGTTTCTGAGAGATATTACTTCAGTAATTGGCACTCTTGAATATATTCTTTGTAGCAAGACAAGAAATTTAGTGGTTATGTGCATTAAGGATAGGAAGAACAGTCCCAAGTTTTAAGTCATAGTTTTGTTTGAGCATGTATCTTATCTGTGTCTGAAAAGCCACCAAAACCAAATTTGGTTCTTAATTTCAAGTTTCTTTCATTGTTCATACTTACTGAGAAAAGCTGGCTTGGTGCTGACAGCAAACTGACTGCTCTCCACTGCATTCTCAGTCTTACCAGATCACTCCAAGATAGGATAACAAAGTCTTTCCCTGCAGATCTTTGCAACCGAATTTTCTTTTTCCAATTTAATTTGGGGTTTGGTAACAGTACAATCCCAGCATTGCAGTATTTAAAGACATCCATAGGCAGCCAAAACCTTAATGAAGGAAAATCTTTTCCCTGTAACAAATGCACACACGTGTTCACATACTGATTCACAGAGCATCCAAGCACCAAACCATCTGCTGCCGACAGCAACTAACGCACAGTTAAATCTAGATGAGGTTCCTACATTGGCTGCTCCTGAAGTCATCATTTTAGCCTTTTGCTGTCTTCTGATGTCCATTCATCCTCAGGCTGAATGGACATTGGTATTACATTCTTACCCCAGAAAGACAGGTGGAGGCAGCAGCAGCTGCAAAAAATAACAGCTGGTACAGCTGCCTGTGGGGTATCACGAGTGAGTTATGCATAAACTTCACCACTTAGGAGAGACAAGATCACTCCAAAGTCTTGGCACCGCCTATAGCAATGTCTGTTGCTGCCACCTACTCAGCTGATGGATCCTGCTTCTTTGTTTTCAGGGGTTTCTTAATTATTAATAGGCTGTGATGCATGAACACATTTGAGTTTGCCTTGGCAAAATCTCAAGGCTTTTAAAAAAGTAAAGCTAAAGATCACATTAAGTAGAAATCTGTTTTGCAAGGGGAATGGTCTGGATTGAACACATGCTTGATAAAAATTAATATGGAATAGCATGATAATTATAGCATGAGAATTTTATATCTCTGAGAAGTCTGTTGACTTGCTTTAAACTTCTGCCAAAATACCATATTTAAAATTAGGCTTTATGCAATCTTTTCTGATTAATTCTTGCTCAGTCAGCAAAGAAACAAAGCATCTGTGCTGCAGATACCAGGCATGTACATTTCTTCAAGATTTCTAGTAATGTGAAAATGAGGCAATAAAGGTCCAGTTTCCACATATTCCCAGTTCCATGGCTATCTCTTAATTTTTTTGTGTTGTCCCTGCACTTCACATTTAAATAGACAAACACTCCGCTCTTCATTTGGAAAGATAACTTTCTTATCAGGAAGTTGGTCTCTCCTTCATTTAGTTGAAAGTGGCAATGACAGAGCACCAGCATAACTGTGAATTTTGTCTGTGCATCTTGAGAGGAGCTGGAAAAGTTTTTTTTCTATTTATTTAATATTTGGATTAGGGAGGGGCTTTTTAAAATCATTTACTCCAGAATTGTTGCATGTGGCTCCCTTTTCTTCATCTTCAGCAGCAGTGCATTGCTGTGTATTTTTTCTGAAGGAAAGTGCAGTGAACTACACCTCTAATTCTCCAGAGAGTGTCAAATGAAATAGTAAAATGAAACAAAACAACCCATATACTCTAGATGACATATTTTGAATCAAGTCCCCAAATCAACAGAAAAACAGCATGGAGTATAAATCTTTCTAGCACATTAGTCTGAGCAGTTGAATACTGACTCCAGAAAACCCGATTCACTAAACTTGCTAAAGTCTTTTGAACATCAGTATTGCCAGTTTTAGAGTTTCGTTGCTCCAGATTTGCAGAAAAAGAGTAATAAACTTACCTTATACCTCCAATACTTGCATTAGTGCCTGTACAGTTCTGGTGGTGTTCTTACTCATGCTTTAGATTTAGATCACTTCTCCCTTTTCCCTGTCTCTGCTTTAGTTTAATTCGTTGTCATCCCTCTAAACTGAGTTTAATTAGAGGAGGTAAAAGGTTTCATTTTTGTGTCATCCTCCTTTCTTTTTGTGTTTGTTTCAAACTCAGATCCAAAAGGAAAGTCCTTGGCCGTAAAGATTCTGAAGACGACCGTACCCGCAACCATTCTCCGTCGCCCCCCGTAACTCCCACTGGTGCTTCCCCAAATTTAGCTACCCTCAAACAAGCCGGGTCTATACAGAGAAGCGTTCGCAAGAGCAGCACCAGCAATGACAACTTCAAAGCCCTGCTGCTGAAGAAAGGGAGTCGCTGTGACACCAGTTCCCGTATGTCCGCAGCAGAGATGCTGAAGAACACGGACCCGCGGTTCCACCGGACAAAGACAGACCCTGACCTTTCCGACAGTCCTGCCAGCTGCTCGCCCAGCAAGGGCAAACGGGCCCAGGAAGAGTGGGCCAAGAGTGAGGGCCTGATGCCAAGGAGCATGTCCTTCTCTGGCACGAGGTATGGCCGGTCACGGACACCCCCGTCTGCTGCCAGCAGCAAGTACAACGTCCGCAACCGCATCCAGAGCAGCCCCATGACTGTCATTAGTGAAGGAGATGGGGAAGTGGTGGAACAGTCTGAGGGCAGGGTCCGGAGGACTTTGGAACAGCAGCAAGAGGGGCAGCTAGATATGTTTAACAGTGATGAAATGGACATGAATGACTTCCCGTATGCTGAGGAGGCAGGCAAGGAGACCTTGGATCCAGGCCATGTAGACTTAATGACTCAACCAGGTGCTTCAAAGAAGTATCTAAACTCTTCAGCTGAAGAAAGTTAAAAGGTGGTGTGACAAAAGGCTTTGGATATTAGTCTAGAAAATCACAGGGACTAGATTCCAGAAGAAAGCCCAGACCAGGACAAGGTTACTTTGCTGAGCATTTATTCCACGAACTGCATGTGTATGTTTAAATGCTAAAGTGACAGTGGTTCTGCATGGTTGGGTTGGGGAGCACTTGCTTTGAATGAGTGGTCTGTGGCTTGAAGAAAGTTAACAGTTGAATTTTTTGTGTAAAGCCTTAGAAGTCCTTTTGTGGGGTGGGGTGGGGAAGTTTTCTCAGAGTCTGTAGGGGTGTGAAGTTTTTCTTTTTCTTGAGACTGCAATTGTGCAAGCAAAATCTAGGAATATGCCTGAAATGGGAAGACTTTTCTGGTACAGGCTGGACATTTGGTTCAAAAGCATTGTAGTGATGCAGCGTAGTGCATTCGTTAAGCAGAGGGAGGCACAATGAGGCCCGTTCACCTCTGAGAGAAGGTAGCATGGTTGGTACTGGGGTTCCGTGACAACTTAGTAGGGTATGGCCCAGTGTTCAATGAAACGTGTCCTGCTTGAGCAGTGAGCTCACCGGGTTATGGATTGGTCCAGGGTACTGTACTTTTAATTCTTTTTCCTGATGGGAAATGAGCTGTGTAGTTAAGGTGAAAAAGGGAGCTGATTTTATAACACACTACTAGCTGCTATGCAGCCACACACATTCACTTGGTGAGACACACATTTCCAGGTGAATTGCTTCCTTGACTGGAGTATTCCCTTAGAGAGCTAGAACAGGATGTGTGCAGAGGGTGCAGGCAGACATCAGCAAAGTGGGAGATGAATGAAAGAGCGTACTGCCAGAATTTGGAAGGGTTGCTGTCGTGGTTTGGGAACGGTATTCCCCAATTTAGTGCTCCACCGAAACACTCCAAACCATGTACCGCTCACTCACTCCCCTCTCCTCTTACCTCTGTGGGTGGCTGAAGAGGAGAATTGGAGGCACAAAAGGTGAAGGTTGGGGGCTGATAAAAGAAAAATCTACTGAAAACAACAATGAAGTAGGAAAATGGACAGTACCAGCAACACATAGAGCGTGCACAAAAGAGGTGAATGGCTCACAAGTGACTGCTCACCATGAGGAGCCTGGTAATGTGTGACCCGCTGCCCCACTTCCTTGTCCTCAGCAGTGTTGTGAGGTGGTGTAAAATAACCTCTGTGTCCTGGCCACAGCCCCTCCTGGCTACTGCAAAAAATGAACCCTGTCCTGGCCGGAACCAGGACAGCTATGTTTCTGGATTAGAAAGAGAAATTTGACTTGCACTGCAAAGCTGTAGGTGGAGCCTGTCTTTCAAAGCTGAAACCTGGGAGTTGTGTTTTGCCAGAAATCTGTCTTTGATTTGTCAAGATGGGGAGACTATTACTTTTCATCACTTGAAATACAGATACTTGCTAACTTTTGGTTACCAAAGAATAAGTTACAGTTACTTTCCTTTTTGATTTGCCTGCAGTATTGCTCTTCTTTTTTAACCTTAATAATCTAGTGAGGTTCGTTTTTATTGTATATTTTACAGATAATAAGAACATTTAACAGTTTTCCAATTGTAAAGAAGACCATTAATTAAAACTGAAATATTGGCTGGAGGTTTCGGTTCTTGGTAGGAATGAAGCTTTTAATTTTTAATAAGAATTTTGCATCATTTGATGGCATGCGCAGTTTTTGTATTGTTTGTAAATATTGAAAGTTGTTAAAATATCTTTTGATCTCCTTACTGTAGAATTTTTACATTTTTAGATTGCTTTGAAGAAGAAAAAGCACTCTTTGTAGATTATTTATTTTAGAGAAATATGCTTGTAATCTCTTTCTTCAATCCTTTACTTGTTAGTTATGTAAATTTCAGGGGCCTTCATTTAACTCTTCCCTTCACAGGAAGGGAATAGTGCTGAAAATGCTGTGACTTTGCTTCAATAAAGAAAAAGCCTGTCAGTTGCCATATTGTCTTTTGAGTTGATTAAAATCTCCATCAAAAGATGTGTCCCACAGCGTATGGCAACCCACAGAATGCCATAATCCATGCATCCAGCTACTAATCTCCTGTTTTCATTGCAAAATTTACTAATTCACTTTAGAGACAACTAAAGTGTACTCACACATCCACCCCATTTTGGTATCTCAAGTCTGAGACTAAAAAAATTTAAATAATCCTAAAATTTTTCCAATGTTGTGTGAGTGTTTCTACTACTTCTCTCCTACTTGCAACCTGTCCCAGGAAACTAAAATTCTTGAAGAACCAGATTATAAGCAGAGTGAGTGAGAGGTGAAATGGACAAGTTGAATCCAGCTGCACTCAGTAGAGCAAGGGCGGGATTAACTGGTGAGCAGCAAATTTTCTACCATTTTTATATGCTAACTATATTGAAACAACCATTGGATTTTTAAAATGAAAATAAAACCTAATTGGATGAAGTAGATTGTTTCAGATATTATTAATACAGGTCTGGACTACATTCTGTTACAAAGAGATAGCAGTGACAGAATGTTTTGTGCTAAATATCTTTCAAATGTTGCTTTGGTCTGTCCCCCACAGCTGATGACACCAAACGTGAAAAGACCAAGTCCTTTTCATAGCAGGTACTGCCCCTTTGAAAGCCATGCTAAATGCCACCCAGTCCTCATGCCACCATCCTGACAGGATAATGTGTAATAAATAATACTCAGGCTTTGTTTTATTGTTTACAGATGGGAAAATCATCTTAAGTGAAAAATGGATGCACTGGGCAAAATTGTAGCTCTGGTGCCTGCAGCTTCTGCAGCCATTTGCAGCCTTCTGCATCAAGTGCCTGTAGCAGGGGGCTTAGCCAGCTTGTTCCCTGGTGATAGCCAGCTTATTCCCTGGTGATGGCCAGCTGATGCTGTGCCAGTTATTTTTATGGGCTATGTGGGGAACTCTTTGGAAAAGCCCAGCTTAAATGCACACCATCTTGTCAGTGCAGGTAGATGGGATTAAACTTGAATGTAGCACAGGCTGAATTTCCTTTCTGGCCACAGGTAGCCTTGATACTCCTCTAAAAGTGGAAAGTTCACATCTGGTGAACTTGGTGTGCTGGGGCTGAAGCTCAGACTTTGGCTACCATGCAGAAGGCAGTGTTTATGCAGCCCTACTCATGTTGCTACATGACTTCATTTGACACAGTACAAGGTGTAGTGAAATACCTTAAGTGTGCCGAAATATGTTTAATGGTGCTTATACCATTTACTTAGGTAGCTGATGTAACTTCCTTACAGAGGTGTCACCCTGTCATCTCCCTACAGGCAGAACTGGTTAATTATCTTGTCATGCTTACAACTTCAGTTACTTTCTTAGACAATAAGGTTCCTCCATAGGGAGGGTTTGCAGTTGAGGTTTTATTGGTCTACAACTGTAGATTAAATTTAGCAAACCTCTGCTAAAGACATCCAGAGCAGAAGGAGAGGAGGACACATGCAAACTTGGCTGTGCTGAAGGAAAAAAGTAGACCTGTCATCCTGATGCTTAATGCATCATGCTGTCACAAGGCTTGAAATTTAGAGCTGTCTACAATTTGCCTCTAAAACAAGAATCTTTATTGAAGCTAGATGTGAGATTAATTTCTGGTTTCCATTTTACTTGGAATGGTTTTCAGCCTCAGTCTCTTTCTAAATTCTGCCCTATATTAACTCATTTTCTGTTTTGTTCCTTTATGTTCAAAGTTCTGCTGTCAGATGTAGGCATCCCCAATTACCCTGTGAATTAGAGCCCTCCAGTTACTCTATTAATATATTCACAAGGCTCTGGGGCATTTACAAGCCTTCACTACTGTTTATATACTGGAAGGGAGAACTTACTACCTTAATTGAAATGGTGGAGGTTATGCAAGGAACAATAGCTTGGTGAGAGGAGGTTTGGAAGGCTACTGGATATCGGTTTAGAGATTTGGTAAAGAAGCGGATTTGATGAAGACAGAATTTTGAGAAACTGTGACTGGAATGCTGGTTCCTGTAGAAGGCTTGGCCTGAAAGAAGGCATTGGCAGAAAAGGTGAAGCAAGGAGATTACTGAGAAGTACAGTGAATGCACAAATTAAGGTATGGGGTGGGCAGGCTCGTGCAGATTCTAGATGATAAAGAAGTTTCAGCAAGTATAGGAGAGAGAAAAAGACGAAGGAACAATGGAATAGCCACAGCAAGGAGGAAAAAAAAAATTAGCCCATATGTTTCATCTTCATTCAAAGGGTGTAAAAGGCCAAAGTCAGTCAATCATGGGAAAAAAAAAACCAATGCAAAACCCCTAACATTTCAGAAGAGGAAAATGAGCAAAATTGGATGATCTTAGAGAAGCAGTAACAGGCTAAAGTGAGGACTGCTCTAGGAGACCTCAGGCAACACTGGGTAGGTGGCTCGAGCACAACTCTTGGGAGGGTTCCATAGAACCACCGTGCCTGAAGTCTGGAAAGAATAAAGGGGATTGGGATGATCAAAGCTCAGATTGATCTTGTCTGATTTCTACCAGCAACTCTGCATCCAGTGATTCCAATGGACTGGGTACCGGTCTCCAGACACCTGCATTGGGATAACTTGCTAAACCTTCAGTCATTTCCCGAAGCAAAGAGAGGCCACTCATGCACACTGCACAGGGATGAATGTGTTAATACTACTGTAAGCAAATAGATCTTGTTAGATATTCTTTGGATACCACAAAGTACTGGAAAAGTCATTTGTAGCAGCAGTCACCGTTCAAACAAAACCATTGCCACAGTACTTTTGAGTGATTCAAAATTATGAGTTGTTTGCTTTTATAGGAGAGGATTAAAAGGATGGACTTCAAAGGTAAAACAAAGTATTACATAACTTGTAACATACATAACAGTGGCGATGAGGAATCATTTTATCTGTTTTATTTAAAATAACTTCAGTACTCGCAAAAGGGAACACAATAAGTTTATAATGCCCTTGGTAGCTTTCTGAGTTCCCCCTTATACTTAATTTTCTGAATAACTTTCAGAAGTGATTTCTTGCATGGTTAAGACCAGAGAAGTCTTCTGGCAAAATTGATAACTTTCTTGGTCCTGAAGGGGTGTTATCAACTTAAATCACAGTGCAGCATTAAAATCTTGCAACTACTCAGTGCTGGATTGTGACTGTGGCTATACTGGTGTGAATTAATAAACACTGAACAGAGTAAAATATAGAGATGATTGATAAAGATGTGCTGTGTCATATATTGTCCTGAAAAACTGGGTAAAAGCCTTGATAGTGCTTCCCCAGCAGAATGTTTGATACATTTTGTGTTGCAAATTTAGCTCTTTGCAATTGGGTCCTTTCACATAATGTGCAGCCAACCTTTTAAGGGCCAATCAATGCTTCTCCCAACAATGCTAATGGAAAATGTAATTGATTTTTAGTTGGAAATTGTTAATAGTGAATCCAAATGTCTGAGCATGTGGGGGGAGGTATATAGAGAAGAAAGTCCAATCCCAATGTACCTGAGTTGCTTCTGTCTGTAGTACACTGGTCTATCTGTGCACCAACCTTCAGTATAAGACCAGATTTCTTAGCTACTGAAGGAAAAAAGAAAATCTGTCAGGATGCATAAGGTAACAGAAGTTTCTGTATTTTCACTACCTCTGGAAAAAAACTGTAAAAATTTAAGTTCTGTGTTTACATGGTAAAAACTAATTTGTGAGGGAGAAAAAAATCATGAAAACAAAACAAAAACCTCAAAAAAAAAAACCCCAACAAAACAAAAATTCCAAAACACCACAAGATTAAATCCTGCAGCAAGAAATACAAGAAACTAAATGAACTATCTGCTATCTGAAGAGGAATGTTGCTCATGTGCATCTCGGTAGTACACTAATGTCTTTTTTGAAAGTCAAATATCTGTTCAGTTTACTTTTTCCAGGCTGTTTCTAACAATCTTTTCACACTGGGTTGCAGAAAAGGGACACAGAAATTCCTGCCTTTGGGAGTAAAATTTGGGAAAAACCCCTGATTTCTAGGTCTGTTTAAAACAGGTGAAAGAGCATTATAATGACACAAGAATTCAGTGCCCAATGCAGCATCACCAGTTGAGAAGCTGCCTTAGTAAAAGATGGTCCCTTCCTTTTTGCCCTATTCAGGGTGTTATAGTGTGCTGCCTGGAAACTGTGATTTTGCAAATTGCTTTGCCAACTGGGAGCTGCAGTGTAGTTCAGAAGACTTAAAAGGCAAAGCCCAGGTTTGTGTGGTCAGTACAGCAGTCACAGACTAGGGAATGATAATGATTTTAATGTATTTACTGCTTCGTAAGTAAGTAATTTTGTAATAAGAATTTATTGAGTCCTGATACAAAACAGAAGTACGTGTCAGAAAGGAGATCCTAAGGAAAATGGTGCACAGGGAACATGTGGCTGCGAGCAGAGGTCATGCAGTTGCCCAGAAGTCCAAGTTTGGGTCTAAGGTAGCTTAAGTCCATTTGCAAGCCATGGATAGACAGTGTCAAACCACTGGTGATCCCGAATGAGGTTGCCATACTCCCATACACATCACACTTGGATCTTTTAGGGCAAAGATCAAACAAACTTAGGGTGAAGATCAAACAAACTTAAACAGAAAAGTCTCTTGTGGTGTGATACACAGGGAAAAAAAGTGTACCTCAATGTAATGTTTAAGAGACAGCCCTTTATTTATTCCAACACAGAACATTAAGCCTGGTTTCTCCATTCACTGATGCATTTTCTGCATTTCAAAATTTGTCAGAATTTAGGATTGTGGCATGTGGAAACATGTCAAGTAGTTGATAGGTTATTTCTGAGTTTAAAAAACCAGAAGCAGTACTCTGGTTTTAGACTGTTAAGCACAACCCAAGACAAGCTGTGTAACATAAAAGCTGTTTTTGAAGTGCCACTTTGAAGTTCAGGACTGACTACAACAAATTAGTCATCAGATTCATGGGATGAGTTTCTTGCATGATGCGACAACCTCATGTGGAGCCATGTTGGATTTTGGGAACAAAGAATCTAAAGAATTGCTTTCTGTGCCACAAACTTGCTCTCTCAAATGGTCACCAGTGTCTGGGAAATTGTGACCTCTTTGAACTGTAAGTCCATGTTAGAAATTATCTAAAAGACTTGCTGAGCAAAGAGGGAAGAAAGTGGCTTGACAATAAACTGAAATGCCTTTCTCAAAAGTCACTCTGGTTGTTACTTTTGTTTGTTGGACTTTTCCTTCTTTGGATAAACCAGATCTCATGTCATCTATTAATTCCTGTAGAGTGCCTTAGCAGTACTCTTCCAACAGGTATTTCCTCATCCTGCTTGAAACATCTTGCTAGCATCAAGAGTCTTTCTTTGTGATACTGGTACATCTTTTGGAAGGCCTGGCAAGAATAATAAATATGACGGGAATCTATGCTTGATTGTCCTTTATGCCCTAGTCTGTAGATGATGGACTTCCCAAAGTTCATCTACTTAGGAAAATGCCATCTGAGGCAGCAACTCCTGCTTCTGTGCTAGTCCTGCATACCTGACTGCACAGGGGCCTCCAGCATTGTTGGCTCTTCAGTTCGTACAGACAGCCAAAACCTTTTTGGTAAACTCTGGATCCAGAGAAGACTTTCCTACTCTCACCTTTTCTAACGTGACCTGCCAAACCTTTGACATGCCCCTTCGCATGCCTGCTTCCCTTCACCGCAGCCCCGGATGCCACATCTTCATTCTGCTCCAGCAGAGCTCCGGAGACTGACGCTGATCTCCAGGCTCTTGCTCAGTGTCCCGTTTCACACCCAGCTCCCACAAACAAGAAGCTCAGCTCTGTGTCCTCAGCTACTCCAGCCTCCTCGCAGCATCGAACTGTGGTTTTTGCCCACAGTACTAGGCTGTTGCCCACAGTCAATTTTACACCTGCAAACATTTGGGTTTCCTAAATGCCTGTGAAGAGAGGTGGCCCTTAGGACAGAAGGCAGTGAATGTTAACTTTTCAATGAACAGATTGGCAAGACAAATTGGTAAGATAACTGGCTGCACATCTTGATTTGATTCTTAAGAGCCTGATGTCCCGAGAGACTCCACCTCAGAAGTAGAATTCCAGCAAATAGGGCCTAATTGGGAACGCTGGATATTAATCTTAAGTTTCACCTGGTAGCCTTCAATTCTGCTTTTTAGCAGTCTGTAACTCTGAGAAGATACTGGAATGTGGAATTCAGTTTTTTTCCCTCACATTTGCAAACTGTTCAAGTTTTTCCTTCCCCTCCCTAGCTCCTGCTGGCACAATGTTTTTATTGTGATATGAACAACCAAGTGGGATAATAGCAGAAGACTGGTGAGGAGGATTATAAACACGCTGAAGTGACTTGCAGCTGGGGTGTAGAAAAACACATACATCATACTAATTGTTGTTTAGCCTTGTGTGTTTGACAAGTAGAACATCTGTGTTTAGATAACATAAGCCTGTGAGAGACTTAGAGGCACCCTATCACACATGCTTGAGATTCCTGCTCTGCTTCAGGAAAGATCAAAGCACAATGGTAAAATACCTGTGTGAATGCCTGATAAACAGGTGAGGACAGCAGGTTTGGTGATCCTCTAGCGTGGACCAAGCTCTGTGGTGCCTGTGTCCCACTTGTGTGCCTCTGCCTGGGTGTTACCTTGGGGATCCCCTGGTCGGTGAGGTAAGGAAAATGAATGTCGTCTTTGTGCTTTTGTGGTTGTTCCTGTGTCCTGCCTGTGCTGACTCACACAACTAAGTAGGGAAAATATGTGATAATAGAAAGTAATACGTAATCTGATGAGACACAATCTATATAAATTGTGGCCTTGGTCAGATTAAAAAAACAAAAGCTTGAAGTTTTTGTGACAATTGCCCCAGTCAATGCCTACCGTAGGAGGGTAATCACTGTTGCTGGACTACAGGCTAATTCAGACCAGATTTTGTCTCTAGGCAGCACATGATTTAGTTGATGAAAAATTAGTTCCCTAATGCAGGAAAGTAGGTACTTTATCCAAGTTTATTACCTTTGGATTAGGGGGACACAAACCATTTGACAGCACCACAGAAATTATTCCACACCTGGCAGACCCACACATTTCTCCTCTTTCTTCAGCAGAGATATCCAGTTCCAAGGGATTAGTTCTATTATTCTGGTGTTTGAGTGGCATTAAGAGAAGACTGCAAAGGTGGATGCAGATTGGATGTGCACCAGGCTCACTGGGGCAACATCAATATTGTCATTCCTTCAGAAGATCAGGTGAGTAAAAACAGCTCAATGGCATATAGAAACTCAGGCAGATCAGCTAAAAGGCATGGAGTTCAAGAAAGCATCTGTCTCAGTGGCTTGTTCAAAGTCTGTATTTGCTCCTTTAATTCTGCAAATAAATCTAATATAGCTTCATTGTTCTGCTGTAGTTCTGAGGGCAACAAAGTACAAACACCAGTTTTTCTGTACCTTTTCGACTTGTTGGATTCTCTGCTGCATCACAGAGGGCCCACTACAATAACATTTGCACCATATTTATGGAGCCTTTCTTCTACGTTGGTTTTCTCAGTGTCCTACAAGAGATGAATCCTACAGGCCTTCCCTTAGTGAGGTCACTGTTGTAGTCACTTTCACTGAAATTTGAGTTTCCATGAAACTGAAAGAAACTTTGTGCTTTTGAAATTGCCTGATTTTATACAGATTTCACAGAGAGGCCATAACAGGGTGGAAGAGCCAGTGGGAGAACAGACTGAGATCCCATGCAACATAATCACCTTACATTAGACTGGTGTTCTGATGAAACCTTGCTACCCAGCACGCCGTTTTTCCTCAGCTACCTAGTAGGCTCCTTGTGGCCCAAGGAAGTGCATCTGAAGGATCACTACTAATCCTGAACACTGTGTTTGTAGCAAGACTGTTAGGAATGGGGGCAGCTCTCTGTGGGCCGTGCACTTTGCAGACCTGACAAAACAGATGTTCCTATCCCTGAGTGGTCTTTATTCAACTCAGTTGTTTTCTCCTCACTGAGAACTGGAAAGCATGAAGTTTACTCACAGATGGGCACAAGAAAAGACCACAGCTCCCTCTGGGATTGGGAAGACTGGGCCAGGTTGTAGCAGCCAAATCAAAGTCTGGAGCAGCACTAGCACCTAATTGAAACTAGCCAGACTAACCAAGAAAGTTAAATTTTGCTTGCATAATGATTGCTTAAGGTTTCCTTTAAGTCCTGGGAACCCCTTGATTGCTCTGCAGATAACAAGCCACAGCTGAAATCTGATTACAAATTAAAGTTAGTTTGGGAGGGACTTTGGAAAAGCAGGATGAAAGAGGCAGTTGAAGGCATCTGTAATGCTGCATCTTGTTTTCTCATGGCTTATCAGCACTGTTTGCTAGAGGTACTTTTAAATGCTTTTAAATTTGTTGAGTTACAAGATTTATTGATGTTTTATTGACTGTGACCTAGAACAGATGTAATTCTCTCTGTTGGAAGTACCTTTGCTTTCACAGTACCATATCAGGAAAAATTTGTTGTTCAGGGAGCTGTATCAAAGCTGAAGAAAGCCTGTGTACAGAATAGAAAACGGCTATTTAAATCCTCTCAAAATGGTTATAATCAAGTATGTAGGTCAAATGTTCAAGTTGCCTTAAACAGTATAGAAATTATCCTACCATTTTTTGTTCTTTGATATGAATTGCATTTAATCTGAAATGGTAACTTTCCAAGTGGTGTGAGCAGTGGAATCAGAGGACACAAGACTTCCAGGCTCTTCAAGAGGGAGAAATTGGAAAGTAGAAGGAGCTGTGTAAAACACTTCTGGTGAACAGGGTGTGACTTTAAAGCCTTTGCTTTTCATTCTTGTTCTTAAGCTGACTGCTCTAAGGACTGCTGCTGCCCATTAGCTTCTGTGCCCTTGATTGAACCAGCAGCTAGATTAAAGATGCCCTGACTGGCAGATGTATGGAGGCAGTGGGTTTAAACTGGGCAGCAGTAGGTGTTATGTTTGCCAATTACCTCTCTCTGCAAGGCTCTGAAACCAGAACTGTGAATCTCCTTCTGGTTTGCTGCAGTTTTGTGTCTAGTGAATTAAGGTAAGCCGTGCTGATGGAACATTGTGGCCGTGCAGCAACCTTCATAATTCAGGAGGTGCTGGGTGACCCTTTCTAGGAGACTGGTGGGATGTCCAGGCTCCTCCCTTGGTGTTGGAAAAAGCACTCCTGATCCTCCTATATACACTTAACTCACCTTTTGCCATCAGTAAGGCCTTGTACCTGCTCAGGCTGTTACCTCGTCAGGGTATCTGCTAGTCACAGACACCCCTTGAGGAAGGTGTGCAGGTAGGGGATACAGGAGCAAACACTGATGGGCCTTGGAGGCCATCTGTCCCCTCTGTGCAGGGTGTCTAGGGAAGGGAACTGAGACAAAAATGAGTAAGTGCTGATCTACCCTGAGCAGACTATCTGGCATTAAATATTTACAACTGTGCTGATTTGCCAGATACTTAATGGTTTGATACAGATCTGTTGAACTGTCACTGGGGTCTCTGGATGAAGCTGCCACTTGATCCAATACTACTGTGTTGTACCCCTGGTGCTCCTGGATGGCTTTGGCTGTTCCCTCTCATTTCCAGAAACTTGGAAGATGCAGAGAAATGTCTCCTGACAGCCTCCATCAGAAGCCCTGGTGCCATTCAGGGCATTGATCCTGTGCCAGCCCAAGAAGCCAGTCATTATTTGGCCACTGGCAGCTGTTTTGCTGCTTTGGGCAAGCATGAGCAGAAAGAGACTTTGCTGTGTAGCTGTCACAAACCAGGAGTGAGGCTGTTGGGAGCTAATGGTTAAGAATAATAACATAATTTGTCATAATTTATGGTTCAAAACAGTGTTAGCTGAAAAAATACCAGTTGAAGTAGTCCATGTTGTTGGGTACTATTGTGGTAATTTATGAGAAGTACTAAATAAAAGCATACAACTTTAAAAAGGGCTGGTACAGCACCGGGGACAAGGGACCGGGTGAACAGGAGTCGCTGGAAACTCTCTAAGGATCATCAGCAATGAAATCCAATCTGCCTCAGAGTAGCTGTTGGATGTGGTGGTGTCCAGTTTCACTAAACAAGCTGAGTCCTGGAAAAATTGGGAATTTAATCTTGTTGTCTGTTAAACGTGATGGCAAGCTACCTAATGGAGGGAAGGCCTTGCCAATCTCCCCTCTTCTGGTAGCTGGGAGTGGTGCCCAGCATAACTTGGGTTGGGGAAGCAGGTTGTCATTATCATGAAAATTTCTTTTCAGCTCTTTAAAAATCACTATAACGGCTCTAAATGCAAGCCATTCTGGAAATATTCTTTGTCTTCTAACAAAAGTAGAAAATTGTATTTATTGGAAGTTAATGCATGTAGTGTAAATATTTCCTGGCACTCAGTCCCAGCTAAAACAAAAAATCTGTTAAGAAATAAAACTGCACAAACCAAAGTCATAAATGCCTCCAACAACTGTGGGCATTTGGGAGTGGGCATTTGAAAGGAGTCCAGATAACTGTGAAAATATATAGGAGGTGATAATTTTTTGAAGTGATGTTAGCTAAAGAGAGCTCATGTGGAGCTCTCAGATACGGTATCCAGGCATGCTTCATGCTTATAGTTTACCTTGCCTGCCATCCCTACAGTATCTATTTACCTTATTTAAAATAAGATATGCATAAGCTAGATAAAGAATAATAGATTATAAAATAAGCCCTCTGATTTACAGGATGATCTGGAAAGCATAAAATGCAATATCAAACAGTACTTTCCTTGTGCTCTAGTTTATGCTAGCTCATGTTTTTACATAAAGAAAGTAGAATTTACTTTGTGTCTGTTTTCCAGAGTCTGCCATCGTAACTGGCACACAGGTCTAGGTGTTACCAGTGTATTAACTCACTACTTTTGTGATAGAAATGTGCTCTAAGGCTCTAAAACTTAATTATTTTGTTTTGTTTCCAGTAGAGATCTCACTGGGCAGGTTGAGACCACTCAGCCTTTCCCTCTTACGGGTGGGAGGGGCAGGACTGGGGCTGCTGAAGAGGTGCACAGAGGCACGGGAGAGGTGCAGGAGCTCATGGTGGAGCGTGGCACCACTGGGCCCATTGATGCCAACACCTCAGGTGTCACCAGTCATGCATCAGGGACACCTTGCTCTTCTGTTGTGTGGCACCATGCTTTTTCTCCAGGTGATGATTGCTGGTAATGCTGTGGAAAAGAACCACTGTGAAAACCTCAGAATTGTGTTAGACAGGATTGCACTTACATGGTTTCTTCTGTCTCCAAATTAATGTCCTCTGTTTGCTTTGATCTTCCTGATGCAGCCAAACACTGAAGAGTTTTGCTAATGGATCTGCTTTTTTTTTTCCCTTTAATTGCATGACAGCAGCATTTTTCAGTTTCTGATGACCATAATGTTTTGCTGCTAGAAACAACTAGAAATCTGTCTTTTATAGAAGGATTTAGGTTCTGCATCGTTAACAGAAGGGAAAAGGAGGTGAGTGTTAGTTGAAGATAGAGTTTATAAACAAGCTAATTCCCATCAAGTTTATTTTTTTTTCTAAAACATAGGTGTACAGTCTTTCTGAAGAACCTTAGGCCATACTAACATCTGAGGGTATTGTAAACTGTGAGTTTTCCTAACTGGAAGAAAAAGGGAGAGAAAAAGTGCGACAGAACTGAAACATGTACTGAGTTTTTCATGGTGGTGTTTAAATAATTTGGCATGTTGTTGGTACACAAGCAGGGAAATGTGTTTGTGGAAATGTGTTTGAATTTGTCTGGTTTACCTGTAGTGGAAACTGACTTTGTGCAAAGCATTTTATAATCACAAACAGCTATTCCAGATTACTAGTAGATCATAAGACAGGACATTTAGTTTTGCTCTACAGCTGTGGGTCAGTCTGTGGAGGTAGTTTTCCTTTCTGTGTTGTGTTTTTTATAGTTGGCAGAAAATTAAAATTAAGCCAAGGGAGAGAGAAGTGAAAAATAGGAAGTCAGTGAGGAGGAAGCAATTTTGTGAGAGGCTTATTTCTGGATAGGCATTTCTTACCTTTTTTTCATCCTGATTTGTGATCTTTTTCACAATCCTTTCCCTTTAGGATGCTTGATGGGGTAGGGCAGGAAGAGTACAGCTTTGCTTCCTGTCCTTTGTGCTTGGAAGGCCACTAAAGGAATTCATGTCATTAATATTCAAAGAACTAAAAAACCCATGTATTCAGTTCTCTTAGTTTGAACCTGGGAAAAAAAAAAGCAAGAAGCCAAAACATTATAAAATAAAAGAGAGACCTATGAAGGTGCTTGACATGACTGGAGAGGATTGCCTGTCCATGCTCTCTTGCTTTAAAGTATTTATTTTTGTCACAGATGGAAATGTCTGAAAAGTTCTAAGGTAAGCATTCAAGAATAAAATGATGCTGATATAGTAGGGACAAGTGAATATAGAAGAGGCAGGATAAGATGACATGATATTAATGGCACAACTTGTTTGAAAGGATGTTGGCAGTGAGCTAGGGGTTGGCCTCTTCTCCCAGGTGAAAAATGACAAGAAGAGAAATGACAAGAAAAATTGCACTAGGGAAGGTTTAAATTGGATATTAGGAAAAATTTCTTCAAAAAAAGGTAATTAAGCTTTGAAACAGGCTGTCCAGGAAAGTGGCAGTGTCACCATCCCTGGAAGCATTCAAAAAATAAGTAGGTGTTCACTGCTAAACCATGTAAATGTAAATGACACATGGCAATGCTGGGCTAAAAGTTGGACTTGATGATCTTAGAGGCTTGAGGATCTTTTCCGACCTCAGTGATTCTATGATTTATTTCTATGAAATTCTGAGTACCCTAGTTTGGATTGCTGGTTCTTCCTTAAACTTAATTTCTGACAGTAAGCTCTCATAGACATGATATTCCTGTGAATATTCAGGAGTAAAATTACTGATGGAGCCAAACTCACAGACAAGTTTGATTCTTTCATACCCTCAACAAACATGAGAGACATCGGCATTTTTTACCTTTTTAATGAAAATCTTGTGGAAGTGCAAACATACATTTACACTGCTGTCAGCCTAGTCATGTATCCAAGAGTCTTCAGTGAGGTTTTGCTGTCTTCATCAACACCCATGCGTCTGCAGCATTGATTTATTAGCTGTGCCCAGCCTTGCTAGCCATACCACTGAGAATGGCAGGTTGTCTTTATTACAGAGGACACCTTCCTTAGGCTCCACACTCACATGCCTTTCCTGTTCTGCAGAAGACCTCATTATCCAAGTGATGAATAGAACTCCTTTGTAATGGAAGTCACAACATGATGTGATTATTTACTAACAGACTGAAATTAAGACATTTCACTATTAAAAATTCATAGCTGTTTCACTTATGACAGTTTTTGAGAGAGAAGTCAGTGAATAATTTATTTGCCATAAGCATTCAGCTCATCCTTATCTGATGTTTTTGTGCAATGTTTGTTGTTGAAAATTGTAAAAAAACCCCAAAAAAACAACAAAAACCAGCAGCAACAAAAAACTCCACACCCGAATAAAATTACTCTCCTCACCAGAATAAGTCTGCCCACTCACTTTCTCCAACATACATTTGTAAGAAGTTCCACTACTGGAGCATATATGGTTCATGCCAGTGGAGTTTGTATTAGCAAAAGTAGTTGTGTGTCTGTATTTTGAGGATTTGCTGCCATAAGAACCCAAGTAAAATCCTTTGAAGCGTGGATTAAGTGGTTTTATTTTGGGAGCAGTTCTTTCCTGACCACCATGATATTATTGAACTATCATAAAGATATAATATCAGGGTTTGTTTGTTGCCTTTTTTTTTTTTCCGCAAGTGTTTTCCACTTCAGTTGGGTTTCTAAATTTCTAGTCAAGATACTTGTTACAGGTGAGGATCTCTCTGAAGTGAAATGTATGCACGGAAATGCTTATTCTGTCTCTCCTAGACCAAGGGTTCCTTCGTAAGGCCAAGCAATGACTATTCTGTTTTGAAAAGCACACTTTATCGTTGGCAAGTACAAACCAATGAGTCATGAGTTAGTTTTAAGTTCAGAAAAGTTCAGGTGCCAGATGCTCAATCTATGCAGAAGCATGCATCAATTTTATCCAGGATGTTAGTTTCTGAGATCCCACAGTGGTTGCAAAGAGCTGTGTCATCTTTTCTTGCTTTGGCTAAAATATTAGGATATTCAGGCAGGATATTCTATTAATATGAAACTACTGTGGCATTATTGAAGATGCATGCTCAATACTTTCAGTGGATATCTAGAAGAACTATTTTGTGTAAATTACCTGTGTTGTGTAAATTACCTGTGTTGCTTTCCATTAAATGTCTTTTGATCAAGAGTCTGCCGTGTGTGCAAGATGTGTATTTGTGATGGTCTGCAAAACAGCGGACCCATTTCAGTGAGGGACTCTGGCAGCTCTCACGGGGTAGACAAGTACAGAGATTGCCCTCTAAGCTTGTGAAACCCCCTTAATGAAAGGGCCTGTATTGTTCCATAGTTTCCTACTGAATATAAATAAGGGGTAGCATATACATAATTAATCTCATCACGGTTCCTTAGTATTTTCATAATAGAAAAATGAATTACAATTATCCTTCTCATCATGGTGAGTTCATAATTTCTATGCGTACTAGCAGATATAAAATTTAAACAAAACAAACAAAAAGAACCTTGTGGCTATAAAGTACAATGCCAATGTTACAGTGATTTCTGGATGCACATGAAATCTCATAATATGAAATTTTCAAAGAAACAGCTATCTGATTTCATACAGTTTGGAAACAAGGAACAAAACTTACTTTGATGTAACTTTAGGGCACAGGAACAGGAAAGGACACATCTAATCCATTCTCTGCTCCAACCAGGAGCCTTCATCATTCTGGACTGATGTTTGTCTACCTTTGTAATGTGTCCAGAGATGGTGCTGCCTCTGCTTCACTGCACTTTCAGACTACAATTCTCTTTTAAAAATTTCTTTTCTGATTTAATCTTGCTTCAGTTTAAAATCATTACTTCCAGGTCAGATTGGTGCAGGCATGAGGGGTCCCTATTTTACTTTGTTTGCAATTACCTTTTATGTAATTGAAAACTTAATGCCTCTCCTAAGACTTTTTGTTTATGGTCCCAATTCCAACATCTTTATTTTAGATGGGGTGCTCTAAACCTGCACCCTTCCGATTACTGCAGCTAAAACAATGAAAGGTCTTCCCATTGCACTTATGGTTGCTCCTATTGCCAGGCATGAGCTCCTTTCAGGTCATGAGTGCTCTCCTTTGATGCACAAGGTGTTTGCCCAGAGGACCTGATAGCTGCTCCACAACTAGTACTGCTGAAATCAGCAGCACGGTGGCTGCTGAGATGTGTGTCACCACAGCCTGACAGGATCAGAGGCAGCTTCTAGGCAATGGAGATTTAATTTTAGTATATTTGCATGAGAAACATTGTCCTTTTTTGGGTAGGCCTTCTCTTTGGGGTGGAGATTTAAGAGTAGAGGTGCCAGTTATGTTGAAACCTACTAGGGACAATTAACATACAAGACTAGTCAAATCTGTTTTGGAATGAGATAAGGGATACCAATTCCAGATGGAAAAAGCAGTTTACTAGAAAGAAGAATTTAAGTTATGGCGATGTTTCTGTTGATATGGATTTGAGCAAGTGTGTGTTTTTGTCTTTAGCAATGCTAACAATCAGAAGCTATTTGTCCAAAGCAGGATTTGAGAGTTGTCCAACAAATACTGTGTGAAACACAATCACTCTTTATATTCTTGCAGTGAGTAGCAATTCTCAACTAGTTATAGAAGTATATTAGTCTTGGTCACAAGAAATACCAGTCAATATTCTTCTCAACTGTAACTAAGGTAAATGGAGGGCAGTTTAGAATGATGAGCCCAGAGGCTGAGTATTAGACTCTACCCAAGTTAAGGGTAAACGAGATCGTGCTGAAGAACAGTGTAACTCATTTCAGAATACAGCAGATCTCTTAAGATCTCTTAAGGCAAAATATACTCAACTTGATATATCAACGTCTGAGTTTTCAAGCATATCCATACAATTCTGCTGAAGTTAGTGGAACAGGCAAACACCAGAGGCAAAAGTCGTTTATCTTTGAACCTCAAACTTTTCCACCTTTCCAAGTAGGTATGTTGCTTGAGGCTCTTGTATTTTTCCAGCTTTCCTTAGAAACAAGTGCATATTGTTCCAAATATTACGGAAGTAAAGAAAATGCAAGGAGGCAGTAGAATATTGCCTTTTAAATACATCAACAAATACCAGGAACTGTTCCCAGATACGGCCTGAAAAGAAACATAGTTGATTGAATCTGGAGTTTTCCAAAACATCTGCTGCTTCAGTTTGATGACCCAAATGGAACATTAGAAAAAGAATGATCTCAAATTTGTAGTTCAAGAAAATAACCCTTCTTTCTAAATAAAAAAGGCATTTTTTTTCCTTGTTGCAAGAGAAATGTATGAGTGGGAACATCAGTTTTGATATGGACTACTTGGTTACTGTGATTGTGTCACTGTTGACATAACACAGAATTCAACCACTTTGCAGCTCTAAAGTGGCCTTTCTTCTGCTGTACAGTGAGGAACTTTTTTTCCATTACTGTGTTATTGTTTTTATTGGGTTTTTTAAAGAATGTGTTAAGTTTGTAAAGCAGGACTGGCTGTTATTGACACCTCCTGACAGTTGCTGAAATCACCAAGTGCAAGCCCTTGGGTTTGTTAGTTACACCAAGACTGCACAAGCTGCTACAACAGTTTCTTCCTTGCAGATGTCAGCCGTTCCACAACGCTGCATTTGTCTGTGGCTTGCCAACGTAACTTTTGAGGCTGTCAGGATCTGTAGTAACCACCTTTTGTAACAAGAGCATCTATCATCTTAGTGAAAATGCTATCCTGTAAGAAAGAATTAAAGATAATATACATCATTTTCTGAAAGTATTTGCATATGCTAATCCTCTGAACCACTGCCACCAACACAATTGAATTAGCCTCACCCCGCCCTGGTGATGAGGGGGAAGGGATTATAATGCTGCTTTGAAATACAGACTAGGGATTTTTTTTTTGGTGCACTTGATTTTATTAATTTTTTCCCCGAATCCTTTACACACTGCACCAAGTAAGTCACATGGTTTATTATTTTAGACTTGGAAAATAAGTCACTCTAGTAGTCTGGAATGTTGGGACCTTGCAGACCTTGGCAAGAAGCTTACAGCAACAGAGCGAATGTGTTTTGCACGGAGTCTTCCTCACCCAGAACAATCAGGTCTTCTCTGGTTGTCCTCATTGTTCAACTGTGAGCAAGGCCAGACTTTATTCACAGTGTACATTTGAACCTTTGGGGACAGTTACTAGAAATTTTGTAGAGGTTTTATATTTTTGCTTTCCTGAGAGCTGTTGTGATCATTCCAGAGCACTGCAGAATGATGTGATGTAAACACACACAGACTGAGTGACTCAGATTGTCAAAAACTCATTTAAATATAAATGCATAAAATAGAAAAAAAACCATAAACTGGAATATGTATGTACTAAAAAGCCCTTTTATGATTGCTGAATCTATAGCGTTATTGACATTTTGTTGTAGCTGAGGGATTACAGAGGAAGAGCTTCCCAGCTTTCCTTAAGTTTAATCCTTGCATGACAAGTTTGTTAACTAGAATCCCCACGTTACCAGTCTGGATTGGATTTGATGCTACGCCATGTGCATGCTTGCCACAAATGGAAGGTAGAGAATCCTAGGATGAGGTGAAGAGATGCACTGCCTGTTACTTCAAGTTTCTTCCTTCATAAGTTCATTGGTTTTGTGCCTCATTTGGAATCTTTTCACAAATTTTAAAGGCCATAGCATAGTTCTACCTTTGTGCTGCGTGCTTCGGCTAAGGTGCTTCTGTAGGAAGTTTATTTGATGCTGCTGGTCTGCAGCGTGCTCTCTTCATAAGGAGGCACTGGGTCTGGAGAGAGCTCAGTGTGAGCCTCTTCCATGGAAGTCTTCATGGTGGCCTCCTCATATGACGGAGGCAAACACACAGAGAGGAACGTGGCATCAGGGAGCAGCGTCGAGTAGTGGAAGCTCTGCTCACTGCTCCAGGGCAGCGCAGAAAGGAAATTGGACACGTCGTGCTCAGGCAGGGCCTCAGGAAGGTCGATGCTGAAGATCTGCCCCTGCTGAGTGGGGCGCTGGCAACGGCGGTACAGGAAGAGCAGCAGGAATGCCAGGAAGAGCATCATGGTGGCAGGCAATATGATACACAGAAATGGTTCTATGTCGTCTTTGGTTGAACTTGTCTGTTGTCTGCTCTGTGACCAAAGCAAACAGAAAGGGTGTTGGATTCCAGGAGATCTCTCAGTCAAAGAGCAAAACCACATTCCCCATCTCTGCTTAATGACATACCAGTTGCTTTTCCAAATTTCTTTCTCTCTGCACTTCTATCATTCAAGCAGTATGTTTTGCAGACTCATAAATTCTATTTACTGACCAATTAAAGCAAATCACAACCAGAGACAAAAAACCCCAGAGAAGCTGCAAAGAGTATTGGGTTTTTAGAAAACCCTGTCTCCAATGCAGAAAAAACCCCAACAGCCTGAAAGTATATGCAATTTTGTATGACATTTTATTACCTTGGATTATAGCAGGACTAGTCAACTTTGCAGGAGATTGGTCAAGCTTTTAAAATTTGGGAGAACATTGAATTGCAGATGAATAAGGCTGGTGATCCACCATCTGGTGCTGTTTCTTTGTGTTTGGAAAACTGTTTAAAGAACAAATATCATGACAACTAGTCCTTTCAAACAGAGTCCATTGCCTACACTACCTGCTCTTTGGGTTGTTCCAACCTCACAGGTCAGTTCCAAATAAAACATGGTGTTTTTATTGGACTGGACCTCTCGAGCTTGTTCTGCATGCAATCCAAAAATCATTCTTCCTTGTTTAGAGCTATGGCAAAAGAACTTCTAGTGTAAGAGAAGTAACAGTTGTGACTGCTGTGTTAGCTTTGTTTTCTGCAAAATGTAGCACAAAAGGCCTCTGTCCCACGGCTTTTCAATTGTGATGTAATGTTAACTGGAGTCATAAGCTATGAGAAAAACCAACAAAGCCATTTGTGCTCTTGTGTTGTATTAGCTTTAGTTTTAAAATTTAACATATTTTGTTTCCAGTCTAACTCCATCTCCTAATAATTGTGTCTTATTCAGAGTCTAGTCTAGGGAAGAAGGAAAACCCAAACTCTATAATGCTGTTTATCAAGTCATTCCCTTCGTAAGCTCTCGAAGAATGCTATGAGATGGCTTTTTCACATTTGCATGGTGAGACTAAACAGGTCAGTGGATCAGATTTCCTTTATTTTAAGAGAAGGTGTCCATTCAGGCTAGGAGAACTTGAGTGATTCTTTCCTCTAAGGGTTTGGAAACTGGGATGCAAACTGGCCATTTGCAGCAAAGGCTTTGTGAAAAGGACAGTAACTCCAGTATCTCCTTCTTAGTCTACAAAAACTTTCTGTTCTTATTCTTCCAGAAATCATAGTCATTCTTCTAGCTACAAATCACACTGTAATCTACATTCAACTGATTATACACCAGGCATTTGTAACCTTTTTGCTTTGTTGTCATATTATGAAATTATTATTGCATGGACATACCTAAGAAAAATAAAGTAAATAGACATTGACTCCTAAGAAATAATACATGAGAAATTACTGTTTTTCTGTTTTTTTCCCTAAGGTATTGTGGGTCTGAAGCTAAATGAATTAATTTTAAAATACACTGACACCTTTGCAGATTAGCTATTAAGCTATTTTTCTGCAATGGTCTTTTACAAAAAAAAAAAAAAAATTAAAGAGCTATTTTATATTTATGGATAATTTTTATTAAAGAATTTCTGGCTATACAAGCTGTTGTCTTACCTCACCATTCAGTGAGTGACAGGAAAGAGCTGAACTGGAAGAAATTTTTCCAGTCATTCTTCCAATGCAGACATTAAATAATTTCTTCAAAATGAGGGGACTTTTTAAAAAAAGTTTGTTAATGCTTTTTTATTGAGTCTTATGAGGTGCATAAAACATTTCAAGAAAAAATGAGAAGAGAGCATTCATTATTACGTTAGTGCACTATATATGTGAAGACTGACTGATATGTTACTGGTACTCTTAGAGTAAATATTGAGAAGAGTGGAGTTAATAATGGACAGGATTATTCATGATCAGTGAAGAGCTTGTTTTTAGAATCCAAGTCTAACTAAGTTTTGGGTTTAATTTGTAGGGAGCAGGCTTTCATCCAGGTTAAGTGTTGGTCTTAGGATCTGTGAGTTGTACAGTATTATGGTGGTTTGTGAGGACAGAGAGTGAGATTGACAGTGTTTCCTACATGAGATTAGTAAAAGGTAGATAAGGCCCCAATTATGATTTAGACTCAGTGCAGCTTCCCCATAAATTTCACTGAAATTATATTCATGTGTTAAGTAATGGCCAAGGACAGTATGTCTTCATGTGCTGCTGGAAGCACAGACAAGAGTTAGGGCTGTAAGATGTGGCCTCATACAAATACTGGGCTTCAGAAGGGAACGAAAGGTTAAGCCTGATGGAAGGAATTAACAAATGGTCTTGGGTCTCAGGGAAATAGACTTTGCTCCAAAGCCTTGATTGGAACCTAGAGGCCTTGAGCCTTACAATGAAGTACCCATTAAGAGAAATGTGCAAAATATATTATTGTTGGAGGGGACAGTTTGCATCCAATGGTAAAAAAATGGAAGGAGTGCAACTATTTGTATTATGAGCTAGCTCAGATGGCCACAGTCTGTGAAGCAGCTACAAAAGGACACCTTATGGTATCACTGGGTTACTGGCCTGAAAACTCTTCTTGTTTAAAGGCCCTCCAAGAGTAACCCACAGCACTGCTTCTAAAGTTGCAAAATCAAGCTCTTAAGCCTAAATAAATGCCAGCATTTTTGAAATCTGTGAAATCCTTAATTTGCTCCGCAACACATGTAATTTTTAATTACATTATTGTGCACAAAGTACCTCCTCAGCATTGTGATAGATTGCTTAGGGAAGGAGATTAATTCCACAGCACCACAGGGCACTGTGTTGTAGGGTGTGTCCAGTGTGCAGTGACTGAGTCAGAAGACTGTGGGAAGAGAGAAGACTGCCTGCTTGTGTGGTAAAACAATTGTTCTTCTGGGACGCTGTACTCCTGTCTCTGCTACCAAATGCTCTAGGGAAGGGGCAAGACAGATCAGTGGAAGTGTTTCTTGTGGGTTACTCATTGGTTATGCCTCATTTTGAGTGCCTGGGTTGAGATCCTTGGGTATGGTCTGCAGAAATTCTCCATCTGTATTGCTGTCTCTGAAGGTGAAAAGGCAGTGCCTGAACCTGCAAGTATTTTATAACGCTGTGGGATCTGGACAAAAATTGCATAGGTTATTACAAAACAGCCCATATTCTCTTGTACTCCCTAAAGTGGTCAGGTGGTCGGACTAGATTTTCCTAGCAGGCCCCTTCCAACTGAACTACTTCTGTTTTATCCTGTTTCAAAATAACTACGATAACCAGCGTCTGGTGGCAATCTATTCAGTAATGTGCGCAAAAGAAGACAATAAATTTGTTTCGTTTGTTCTTTCGTTTCACGACTACTGTATAGTTGTGGAAGAACAGTTAAGTGTAACTATGATATGCAAATTAGTGGCATGTGAAGCAGATAGGATTAAGAATTAGGCAATGTTATAGAATTATAAAATATGCTGAGTTAGAGGGGACTCACCAAAATCATTGAGCCCAACTCCTGGCCCTGTGCAGGACACCCCAAGAGTCACCATGTGCCTTCGAGCATTGTCCAAATGATTTTTGAGCTATGTCAGGCTTGCTGCTGTGACCATGACCCTGGGGAGCCTGCTCCAGTTCCCAACCACCCTCTGAGTGGAATTTTTTTTCCTCGTATCTAACCTAAACCTCCCCTGACTCAGCTTCATACTTTTTCTGTATGCTAACAGATGACAATAAAGACTGGTTTTCCTCAGTCTGTGTTTCAGAGTGCTCATAGCTGTTTAAACACAGCTAATGTTAAGACTTTCCTATCTGTGCGAAGTCATTTTGAGGCTACTTAGTCTACTATTTGAGCTGAAATAGTTTCTCATAAGTTAATACTGCCCCACAGATGCCCTGAACCTGAACAGGGAGTTATATATCCATTTTGATGCTGCCTCCTGCCAAACATTACATGAGCTGATTTTACTTTGAGATGTAGTTTCAAAAGCTGATGGGCTTTTTGTATGTATATCCATATAAATAGAACAAATGTATTCGGAGACAATTGATCAGTATTAGTACCATTTTTTCTGTTGTGGTTTTGTGCTCATTTCTGCAATGACTGCCTAAAAGGCTGATGAACAGCGTTGGAAAGATCTTGACAGAAAGACTTGGAAAATCTAATAGGCATTTTAAAAATGACACTAAAAATAGGAATAATTTTAATACAATGAATTGAAGGTTGCTTATAAAAAATTCTGAAATTCTAAACTAAAACTAGTTCTAAACTGACCTAAAACTAACTTCTGCAGCTGAAGCTCTAAAACTAGAAAAGTAACCACCGTGTAAAGGTATCAGGAATAGCTGCCAGAAGTGGAAAATAAAATTATCTAAAAATCAAACTGAATCTTCATTAATTGAAACTAACATGACTGCAGAACATATTTAAGGTAAAATCCTTTATTGTTTTAAAATTTCCACACCAGGCATATGAAGTGACTGACAGAATTATTAATTGACTGGTTTTGTTTGATGCTGCTTCACTGGGCATCAGTGTGCTCTGCCTGTGTAGTCACAAGCATCTATTGTCAGGTTTATAAGTGACCAAAAAAAAAAAAAAAAAAAAAAAAAGGATCTGACTTCCAGCATGAAATAAGTTACAGACACAGAAATATGGGAAAATACCCTTTTTAAAACAGAGAAAGGCAGAAAAGAGCATGGAAGTAAAAGGAACTGCATTTCTAAAATGTCCTGTTTTCCCAGAACTGATTCTTAGTAGGATAATTTGGGCATTGTTTATTCTCTTCCTTTGGTTTATGTATTTATAGGGACTGAATGGAGGGTTAGTTTCCCCCAACCACTGAGCACATACTGGAAGTAGTAAACCCTTTCATTAGTCATCTGTCTGCCTATGTTTTTTTAACATGCTGAGCATGTACAGTTGCCAGCTTACAGATTATGTGACCCATATCAGTTAAGATGAGCTTTTACTCGTGCTTGTTGGTAAAGGAATGAAATGCAGAGTGTGGCTGAGTTGTGTGGTATATCCACGATGAGTAAATGGAATGAGCTTGGAGCTGAACTATGGGTCTGGACAAACAAGGAGTAGTACCTGCCTTGGGAGGGAATGACCTCATAAGGCAAAACATGAGGTTAAGGGAAGGTTTTGTTAAGGATAGAAAAATGAAAGTTTATTTTGCTTACTGAAATTCCCATTGAAGTGATTGTGTTGTGCTAAGATTTATTATGTTGTTAATGATTTGCTAGCATAGTTAGAACTCCTTTAAAATTATTTTTGTTAATAGAGCCCGTATTTATGCAAATATCTTTTGAAGTTGAATCAGGAAACTGATATTTCTGAAATGTTTTAAGTGGATTTGGAGCAAAGTCTGCTTTGAAGTCATTAGGGCGCGGTCCCCCCATAAGTTCTTTTCCAAGCTCTATCCTGCTTCTTGAAGCTGATTCATTATTAATTGTAAAAAGAAAAAAAGCATGTAACTCTAGCAAATAGGAAAACATTTTTATGTGGTTTTGTATCCATTAGTAATGACACAATTTAGGAGTGAGCCTGGATTTACACAGAATTTTCAAATACTTGCTGGAATGTGACTCTAGTGATGCTGTTTGTTTCTCACTGTCAGACAAAAGCAGTCTCGAGGTGTGAAGGCATTGCCATTGCTGTTCTAACTCTGGCAATGTTACCGGTGAGGCAGACTTTGTTAAAATTGTGGCGACATTTAAACACTACTTATTGTCCTGTTTTGACACCCCACACAATACTACTCCCGTTTATTTTGCAACAGTACACTTTATATATATATATCAGCTGAGTAGTGTGGCCAGCTCATTTGCTAATGCAACATGCTCCGGACATTTATCGAGGACATACGAGCACCTCAAATTATTATTTTTGATCAGAGAAGCCCTTTTGCTGTATCCCAGACAAAGCCAGAAAGCAGGCTGTGTTTTCATCTCTGGGGGCTACTTCCCTCCCCCCACTCGGCTGCATGTGATCCTCTCTTGCAGAAGTAATCAGCGCACAGCTTAGGGAACAAGAGTTCATTGCTGCTTGCTACGGACTCGCAACATCTGCGGGAAGGCTTCACGGGACCAGATTCAAAGCGTAAACACGCGTTCAACAGAGAGGAAATCAAGGATGTGTTATGCTTAAAAGAAGTAATTAAACTTCCTCACCTGCCACCCCAGCAGAATTTTTCCATCTATTTTTTTTTTTTTTGCTTCCACAAATGTGTTTAAAAAGACTTAAGAGCAATAAAGAAATGCTCCGACTCCATGTAATTGAGCACTACTACTTTGAAACATCGCAATACCCAGGAATTTACTCTGCACTGTACACTGAAGCATTACACAGACATACACGCACACACATGCAAAGTCAAAGGACATGCCACAGAGGTGAGCAGGGGGGTACAGACCTGAAGCTCTGTTTCCAGAAGTGGCCCACCTGGTTCACTGTTGAGCCAGTCATAGTTTCCCCTGTCGGCATGTCCAAAATTTTTCAAGCTGCTGCCCAAGAGCCACCTCATGCTTTCATTAATCTGGTCTTCTGCCTTCGTGCCTCCACCTTGCTTCGCTGCTTGGAACTGTGTCTCCGCCTCCCAGCCTTGACCCAGCCGGGCTGCTGGCAGCTAATGATCCCTCTTAAATGATATCCCCTTTACAGCGGAAAAGAAAAAAAAAGAAGTTATGCACCCCCTCGTCGTCAGGAAGCCAAGCAAATAGATCTCAGAGCCTCTCTCCACTTCCAACTCAATCTCTCTGGATTTGCTTCAGTGGCCTACATTACCAGCAAAGCTGGCATCAGGTATCTGGGAGCTGGGGCTGATAGCGCTCTGATTGGAGCACTCCCTGCATTAGGATTATTAAAAGGGGAATTTGCATGTGAATCTGAGCCCACATGGTCATGACTCCGTGTGGATAAATAACGCTCTATATTTAGTTATCTAATAAACACTATTTCCAACAAAATAAAAGAAATAAACCCCATGCTTCTATGTTGAGAGTGAAAGGGTAAGTGAGGTTCCCCCCTCAGTTACACAGCACAAGGTGGAACAACAATCCAGGCAGGTTTTTGTTCTCTGTTGCTGAAACATACAGAAAAGAGAGTGGTTTCTGAGTAGAGAGGCAAGGACAGAAGGCTAAATGCTGTACTGAATTATTTAGCAGTGTTAGGGTGTAGATGTTAATGATAAATCCAGAGAGAGAGAGAGAGCTCTGCCAGGAAGGCTTTGGTCACTGTGGGAGTGTATGGTTGCTTCTGGTAAGAACGAGTTGTCAGTTCAGTTAAATCGGGTTAACAGCTTTCTAGGATACTTGTTAAATGGCAGTTGTTTCCAGTGAGAAGACTCTGTTTATCCACAAAAGACAACACAAACTTATTTCACTGATGTGCGGTAACTTCTGAAGGGAGGCTTCTGTAACCTGGTTAAAACTTGATTCTACTTGCAACTTGTGCTGTAAAGCTGGAGGTGTCTTTTTCTGCCTTGCCGTGAGCAGAGAGAAAGGCCATTGCTAAATGTCCCTTTCAACTGTGCACCTGTTTAACTGTGGTGCATTTTTTATGATTTCTTATCTGTCCGAGCAAAAGTTGTGTTTAGGGCTGATGATAGAAACTTGGGGTTAGAATCTTAACCTCTTATTTCTTGCTTGGACTTTTTTTTCATGAACTCTTCTTGTAGTTCATGGCTCCCAGAAAACTGCAGACCTAGTTGGCTGCAGCTCCAGCAGTGTCAGCCAGCAGTGCCAGCACTCGCCGTTTCCAGCGAGAGGACCCTGGGAGAACCTGTTCCAAAACTGGCTGTGCTCCCTGTGTCTGCAGCTTGCAGGGAGGATTCACCCTGCTGGTGAACCATGGCTGCAGGAAAGAGAGGTGGTAGTTTGACAAATCTATCCCATTTTATTACTGAATTTGCCAGGTGAGCAGTGGACAGGGAACAAAAATATTGCATGAAGGGCTGGTCTTGCTACTGGAGCAGCCACATCATTTGTTGGAGACTGAGCTCTTCCTTCTGCTGAGGTGGTTCTGTGTGAAGCTGGAAATCTCACCTCAGCAAAGCCTTTGCGTGCTTGTGAGAAGGCTCCTCCTTTCCTCAATGCCTCGCGTGTTAGAAAGCAGTTTCAGAGGTGGTGAGTGTGTCCAACCACCAGGCCTAGGGCAGTTACACTGTGACTTATAATGTCCACTGAGAAGCGAGGTTCTAAACATGGATTAACAGGTCACAGGTCAAAATAGTAAAATATTTCTCTTGATGTCTCAAGGCCTTGTATAAAGCAAGAATAACACCATCTTTCCCAAACCAGTGTTAAGAAAATAAATTCCTTAAGGAGCCTTGAGACTGTGTAGCTTAAATCTATAATCTCACATGCAAGCAGGAAACATTCATATACCATCTTAATTAGGGTCTTAGTGCAGCCCCTAAGATTATTAATTCTATTTTTAAAAGCTTGCTATAAATTTGCCTTGGGACTGTGCATGAATAATGATGAGAAGTAAAAAGATATGTCTCCTTACAGTATAAACACCTGTTTTGCATCCTTAGATTCTAGTTGATGAATTCTACCCAAGAAAAATAAGGTGCACTTTTAAAACTCATTGACCTGATTTGTCAAGTGCTGCTTTGAATACTTGACCTCTGGAAAATGTGTAAGAATGATTTAACTATGTAGAGCTGAGGCCGAATGGGAATCTGGGGAAATGCAGTGCCTTTTGTCAGGCAGGTAATTAGAATATAGAGTAATGATTGTCCCTCTGGCTTTTTATATCATCAGTGGACCCAGCAGCAAGATTAGTGAGCGTGACTGGGATACCCTCTTTCTGCTGCCAGGGGTCAGGTGCCCATTTGCTGCACTGCCTTTGTAGAGCAGATCTGCTCTTGTGCAGAACTGAAAGAGAGCCATTCAAGACTGGGTTTGTGATGGCAAATCTGTTGCAGATTTCTGCCACTCCTGTGGGGCTCACTGACACTTATTTTCCCTTCTCACACCGAGTACATAAATACCATCATAGCATGGGGCATGCTGTAATGTGAAAGCTGGAGCAAAGAGGTTCATCCTTAATTCCAAGCCCTTGGCCAGATGTCAGGCTTGCCACTTTGCAGTGTGGGTTGAATTCAGGGATCATCAGATCTTGACATGGACAAAATGTCCTACCCTTCTCCTCCACTGGCTTTGTTTTTTGAAATAGTTTGATCTAGAATTTGCCTGGTCAAACAATCTGGAGAAAATAGCTGACATGGAATGGTACCACTGACTTTGATTAAAGGTTGTTAAAGGTTTGTGAAACAATGCCAACATGATATTTTTAACTGAGGTCGTGTTGATATTATCACTTCCAATGTCATAGCAGAGAAGCAGGGAGAGACTTTCTGAGGAAGCCACTGCAGAAAATAGGTGCCTCCACGGTCCTCAGTTTGAAGCTCAAACTGTCATAAATTATTCATCTCTCTGATTTGCTGAGATGTTCGAGGCCTGCAGTGTAATTCTAGGCTATATTGCCACTAATATCGGTAGGGAACACAATACCCACAGTGCCTTAGACAACCTTTCAAGTTTCTTGATTCTTTCTTCCCCCAGTTTCTTTTGCTGCTGCCCACAGGTGGTGGTGAAACTTCCCTGATTGAATGACTGTGATGCAGTGAGGGATGGTATGAGGGTTAATCTGAATAATGCAAAACTAGAATTTTAGTGAGTGAGGTGTTCCACTGTTAGCAGTCCTGTGTTGGCAGGTGTAGATTCACCAGGAGCCCTTCAGGTGGGGGTGGTGTTGGCTTCTGTCCGTTTGCTCTCACTTGGGTAATTAAGAAATTCTGTTTTGTACTCTTTTTTTTTTTTTTCCTAATAAATTTTCATTATATCGAGATTTTAGCTTTACTTTTTCTTCTTTTTAAATAATCAATACTCTTTTTTTCTAAAACAAAACACCTTCTGAAGAGCATTCTCCTTTCCCCACCAAACTAAACCCACTGTTACTTCAAAGGATAGGCACAAGCTGCCACAGCTCTGCCATAGTTCTGGAGAGCAGTGTTTGAGGACAGGGTGGAGGTCCTCAGAGCCTGTAGAAACAGAGGCAGGGAGATTCTGCTACAAAATATGTGCACACTGTTGCTGTCCCTCGGAGCAGGGAGCAGCAGGAGGTACTGCTGAGCTGTTGATCCCAGATCCTTGTGATGCAGATGGGCAGCTGAAAACAAAGTCATTAGAGAGAGCACTGGGAGAGACCTCAGGCTGCTGCCTCCAACAGAATGTCCCTCGAAGTTCTGTGAGTGTGACAATACCTGAAAAGTTCTGTGGTCATGGCAGAGTGTTGGTGGCTGAGCAGTATCCACCTGAGGATACTGTCTAGAACTACGGGGTTTTATAATGTATTCTTTTGTAATTTCTGTCGATCTAGGTTTTATCCCCTTCATTTACATTTGGTCACCCTTACCATGAATTCTTGTTTTCTCCTATTTAAGAGAAAAATCTGCCACTTTATTTAAGAGTGCATATCTGCCAGCACACACGGTAGGGCATTTCATTCCTATTTAGCCAAACTAGAGAAACTGTTTAGTGGGAAGGGAGTGTAGGAGGGGTTGGTGTTCTGGTTGGGTTTTTGGTGATTTGGATTTTTTCAGCATTTTTGAAGGACCAGCTGCCCACATTTTGCTTTGTGTTGCATTTGCTTTTAGAAGTGTTACCAGAAGCTTAGTGAGAAATGAAGCATTTTTCTACTTTATAAGGATGATATTCTGAAAAGAAACAATTTTGAGTGGCATGGCTGCAGTTGGGTCAAGCTCCACACTCTCTCTTTTGTACACCATTATTAATATTGTTCATTTTCTTATCTCACTGCTGTTTCTAGTAAATGGTTCTTATCTCAACCCATGATCTTTGCCTTTTGTGGCTCCAATTCTCCTCTCAAATCCTCTGAGAGGGGAAAAGGGGAAAAGGGGGTGGGTGAGCAAGTGGTGTGTAGCTTGGAGTTTCAGTGCGAAACAATAAATTGGGGAGTACTGTTCCTAAACCATGACACCAATATAGGGAAACAAACTTCTAAGGAGAAATGTGAATATGTGGTTAACCTTCAGGTGAGCTTTTAAAAGTAAACTTTTAAGATTTATGTTATTGCTCATTGTATTTGATGTTGCTTACCCTGGTGGTTGACCTTATGTAGTGCTGGGCAGGCCTTAGATAAGGAACTCTCAACATATCTGCAGTCTTGTGTTCAATTTTTTGTTCAAACTGATGCAATTTTCTTCTAGAATATTGTGAATCCCTGAATGAAATCTCTTGAGACTGTATCCGAGTACAGCAGTCTGTGTCACTACTTGTTCCTAACACAGTAGATTTTATACAAAAGAATGATCATATATTTATATAGCCAGATTAAGTTGGCATCATCTGCTGCCAAAAATCTATTATCTTTAGATTCCAAAGGAATTATTCTTTCTGATATTTTTGCATAGAACCAGTGTCAAGAGAGCACTGTTGGAGAAGCAATAGCCCTTCTAGCTTCTAAAACTAGCTCAGTTCTTCATCAGAGTGGAAAAAGTGCAAATTAACTTCTAAGTCCTTTGTCGTCTCTTTAAAGCCAGATGCGGCTCCGCAGCACAACTGTAGTTATTAACATACCCTCTTATATGTTATTGTCTCTGATTACAGACTTAGAGAGGCCCTGATATTGCCCATCATTAACAATGAATCTGTAACTCTTCATTTGCTATTATTAAAATTCTTGAAACATTTGAAAAATCAGGATACACTTGTTCAGTGTTGTTGTCAGTTGCTGGGGAAAGGCCAACCTTGGCCTTTGACCTTCTGGACAGGAGGGAAACTGTCTGTGGACTTCTGAATCCATATGAACTGTATTATTTAACAGAACATCAACAGAAAAGCTTTGAGTAATTTTGTGCTGTTTTGCTTGAAATAAAACACATTTTGTGTACAGTTCCAATTCAGACTTCACATCCTGAAGTTTATTCTGCTGATTTGAATCTAAACATTTCTGCTTCAAACTTATGGAGAAGATTCACAGCCTCCTGCAACCTTTAGAATAAATTTTGCTATAGAAATGAAATGCATTTAAAATACCTTGTATATAAAAAAGGCCCCAAATCTGCAGATGTGACAACTTTATTTTCTCAAATGCACTCGTCAATGGTTCAACTGGCCAGCAAAATTGCAGTAGATGTTAGGGTATGAGCAAAGGCAGGTCAGCCTGAAATGCATGATAATAAATGTTAATAAATGGTACCTGAGAGGGCAGAAAAAAGGGAAAACTTCTCCCCACCAGTCAGGTGGGACGTGAGGGATTCCCAGGCAGGCGCCCTCCTCCTTGGGGTGTCCTGTTGGTGCAGCAGGTGCTGCGTGGCCCTGTGGGAGCTGCTCAGACTCTGTGCTTTTTGCTTTATGGTGCCACTTGCATCCATTGCGTCACTCTGTGTGCAGTGCCTGTGCTGCTTGTGCTGACTGGCTACCGTGCCTTGTGCTGCTGGTGTGTTAGCAGGCAATGTCTGCTGGGTAAGTAAAAAGCCATTACCCTTGTAGGTGCTGAAGTTACCTGCTAAAAACTGTGAGGGAAAGGCTGAACAGCTCTTAAAATGGTGCTATAGACTGGAAAAATAAAACATCAGGAGGCAGAGAGTGAAAGGGAAAGAGAGTTAAACACAACTGGCAGACGTTTCCAATGTAAAAACATTTCAGAATTGACCTGTGCAAGGTCATAAGGATAAGAACACTTGGGACAGTGGGGTAAAGGCACTGCCAGAGTTTCCTCAGGCTGGGGACATGAGAGCTTACATAGATGCAAGTGCAAAGTATGCCAGGGGATTGGAAATGAAAGGGTCGTGGTATTAGAATAGGCAAGGTGCCATGCAATACCCTCCATAGAAAACCATGGATACAAAAGCAAAGGCTTTAAGTGTGTTTTCTTAAAACGAGAGGCTTAGCCTGGCAGGAGGAAGTGGCATAGCAAACCCGTCATGAAAAACATATCCTGTCTGAGGGATGTGTGAATGTTTAGAGGAGAATAATTGCACATTAGAAATACCTGGAGACTTGAGCTGCTGAGAACCACTACTCAGCATGGGCAGCTTTATAACTAACAGGCCAGGTTTTCAGTTAGGAAATGCAAACTGCAGCCCAAAAATGGTGTGCTGATGTTAAGATGTATAGAGGTATGTGATAGTGCCCTCTGCAGTAAGCTGATGTTGAGGTGAGGGATTGTACGAGAAGGGTCAAAACCGTAGCAAAATGTAAAGAAGATTCTGCTCTAGGACTTGGTGTGGTTGAATGAATGATCTGAACAGTTTTTCCATATGTGCAGCTCTTAATTCAGGAGACTATATTATCATTTGAGAGAGTATTGAGAAAATATCCACTGCAGTGACCCACTTCTGGATAGGGAATGGGAAGAGGGTGTCTTTCCTGTGGTGCATTCCAGTCCTGCCTGCATGGGCTGCATTGATGCTGCTGTGCAAAATGTTGTTCCTGTTTGAAGCTTCAGGGTCACTCAGAGTTTTACAGAGGGGAAAGCCTGAGGCCAGGCTGGATTAGTGTTGATTTTCTCTTTGAGGAAAATGTAAGTTTTGCTTGGAGCAGATACCCTTGGACAATGGAAATCAGTTGTGAAAAGAACATCTGAGGCAATTATTTCATTCTGCTACAAGATGGGGATTCTCACCCCTTTTTCCAGGCATATCCTCCTCACACTCTCAGTGTCAAGTGACTTGGTGTGTTAACAGCAGGGGGATCCAGGTGGCTGTTGAAGGACAATGGGGTCTGTAGGGATGAGCATTTACAATGTGCCCAGGTTGTAGGGGCAGCTCTAGACCTGACTGGTTAGAGGCATTTACATTCTGATGTTGCTCTTCAGCGTTTGAGGTTTTTTTTTTTAACTTTATTTGACTCCAACAATTACTTTTTGCTATGTGCAGGGTGTAGCTTTCTTGAGAGAGGGATGCTTGTCCAGCCAAACTACCTTGGTTTGATGGCTCAGGCTCTAAAAGAGACACTCAAAGTGATGTAGTTTGGCACTTGTGCCCTGCCCCAGGCTCCTTTTTCTCATCCTGTTTTTCTTCCACGTCACTGCAAATCTGTGACGTTGTCTAGAACAACACAGCATACCCTACATACCCCACAATCCCAACAGACCCTCAGTAGTGGTCATCCTTGCCCTACTTTCAGCACAGCTCTACCTAAAAAATTGAAAATATTTGAGAAAAAATTAGCAAACTAGATTAAAATATTTCCTTTTTTTTTTTTTTTTTTTTTTTTTTTTTCCCAACCTTCATGCCTGGCTTTGCAAACTAATAATCTTTATTCCTTTGGGTTTGGGGCTGGTCACAATACCCTGCATTGAGATACTCAATTATTTAATGTCCTTTTAAAAGAAAAGATAATGTATACAAGGGAGATGTAAGATCTGCTCTGGTGACCATCCCTGCAGCTGGGATTTTAAAAGAACATTTCTGTCAGGGCCCTTGTGCTTGTGGTGCCACCATTGCAATTCTACCCAGAAAATGATTCCTCTGTTTTCTCAAGGGACAATGAATTGTTTTTGCAAATAAACAAACCAACCAAGAACCTTGTCACCTTCCCCTCCTCGCACGAGTTACTGCAATACCTTTTCAAAACCATTTTTCACTTTCTCATTATGTTTGGCATTATTGTTTCCCAGGCTTGAAGATTTGTCTTTTTTGGCCTCCTAGACAAAATTACTTACAGGGATAGATTTCAGTATAGCATCTTATCTGGTTTTATTTTGATCTTTTTGTCTCCCTGTAATCTTTGGCACAAAGAACCTGATTTGAAGTACAAAGTGGTCTGCTGGGAATATGATGTAACATTAAAAAACATAGTAAATAATTTATAGATGCTATGCAGAAAAGTATTCCACATTATTTTAAGTAACTTTGTTTGACCGAGTAGGGAATGAACATAAGAGAACAGAAGTGGTCACAACCACAGCGAACAAAAATATTTCAGGTTGGGCATATTTTCTCAGAGCTGGCAAACCAGGAGTGTTGTCTCTCCTTTATGGATACAGATTTCCCAGCAATTACAGTGTAGATAAAAGTACAAATCTCTTGTATAAACAAACAAAAAAATTAAACAAATTAATTATTATGGATTTCTATCAATGGTCAGAAAATTGCACATGCAGCCTGGCTAATATGTTGGGTTTGGTCTTTCTTCTCCCCCCCCCTTTTTTTTTTTTTTTTTTTTCTTTCAGTATAAGAGTAGGACCTAGCTGACCTGTGCTTACATCTAAATTGTTCTGATTTATTTTGAATTCTGTTGAGTTTTGAAATCTGGATACTGACTGCACTCTTTTAGGACACGGTCACGCATTTGGATAAAGACTTCAATTTGTGTTTGTTTACAGTGATATTAGATGTTAAGAGGTTTATCCTGATGCTAGCTTCTTTGCCAAAAGCTCCAAAATCAGAGATCACCCTGCATTTCACATAGCTCTGTGGACAGAATCCCGGCCTCATTCTATTTCTTCTTCCAACTTCTGCCACAGGTTTGCTCAGTGAACCAAAAGGTTTCTTCCTCTGGAAAACATGATCAGGAAGTATCTGTCCTGGAGAGAGCATGCTTCCAACAAGCTTACTGGAATTATTGTCCCGTTCTTACCTCAGTGTTTGGGGGTATGGACACAACAGTGGTCTCCTATGCAACCTTATTGTGCATTAACTGTTACATCCAAAGTGTGTTTCCCTTTTGTCTTGTACCTGAAGTACCCGCTGGTATCTCTAGTTTGCCTTTCTGTATTCCTCCTATAAACTGTCTTTGCTGTTGTTTTTTTTGTTTGGGTGGTTTTTTTTTTTTTTTCCCCCCCTCTCTTGCCAGATTATCTCACAGATCTACAACTTTGGGATAAGCAAGAGGCATGTGTTTAGATACTTTGGGCCATTTTGAGATCAAGGACAAATTTTTTACTCGCTCAGTTGTTCATCCCACCTGTAAAATGGTAGTAGTGACACTGACACTGGGCACTCCTTTGGCACCCTGTCCGAAAATAGCAATTCAGAAACAATTAGTCTGTGTTGGTATCAGGGGAGCTTTTAACATTTAGTTTAACATAGATTAATACAGTGTAGCCAGTGATAAACCTACACTGTGAAAAAATGAATGAGTTTAGTGAATCCACTGAAACGAAGATGATGTCCGAGATTCAATGGTGTGTCTGTTTAGCCCCTTTTAAAATTTTCTTTACTGTTTTTTAAAGTATTTGTTGACAGCTATTTTCCTTGGCAAGTGTTCTTAACACTCTGCTCCTCAACAGAAGCACAAGACCAAGTGTCTTCAAGATAAGTATAGTGGCAGCAAAAGCCATGCTAGCCTGACCCCAGCATTAGTGGGAAGGCAACTGGGAATTTGTACACGTAAGGAGTGAGTGGAATAGTGAAGCATTACTTTCTGTATTTACTCTGTTGCTGTTTCACATTGCAGAATGATGTTTAGGAGGAAATGAAAATCTTTCTAATGGGATCTAAATGAGATGTGTGGAGCAGCAGAAGGTAGTCCCTGGAATGAAATTAGATCTGATGGTTGGGATTTAACACACTCTCTTTTGGCAGAAGTGTGTAAGATTATTAAAGCATCACAACCTCATTTGGTTGCTTTGTAATCTGTTCTTAACCTTCATGCTGATGAGGCTGTTATGTAACAATGAGCGAGGGCCAGACCTTATGTTGCTTCAGTGTATGGGAGCCCATGCCCAGAGACCCCAGAGAGGCCAGGTGGAAATCTGGCTGCATTTTCCCTCTTGAGATTATATGGAAAACTTGCTTTTGGGCTGTGGGAAGCATCCCTGACCACAGAGAGGTGTATCCTAAGGTTTACTGTATGATGCTATGATGCTATGTCTTGTCACTGAAACACTCCTGCTTTCAGGAAGCCCATGGCAATTCCCTTGACAGGGAGGGACACTGGCAAGCCCTTTCTCCTTCACTACCTAAATTTTGGCTGCATACAGAAGCAGGAGTGACTGCTGTAAAGGTATTTATTATTTTCATTAAATTAAAGATTTTTCTTCAACACGAGAAATCTTTGATTTGACTTTAACCAAAAGAGGGGTGTAGGTGAGGGAGAGCCCTTGCTGAACTCTCTTTTCAGCAGAATGAAACATTGCAGTGATGCCTTCAGTTTTAGCTTTCATGCTTTTCAGATTCTGTGCTGCCTAGGGGTATAGTTCTGAGCTTCATATTAAGTGTTAGTAAGCTCTCTTCATAGACTAGGTAGACAAAACAAATCCTTTTCCTACTGAAGACCAAGGTCAACGAGTACAAGTTTCAGGCCCAAAAGCATAAGCAACAGGGGACTGAAGAAAGAAAACAAGAAGGATGAGTCTTCACAACCCGAAGCTGTAATTGGACAATTAAACCCCAATATGCAAATGGACTAAAACTTATAAAAGTGTGAGACCTTGAGACCGAGGGTCTGTTTTGTGAGCATTTTAAGTCCACCTTGGGTGTAGCCCTGGTCAGACTCTTGTGCTGCCCAAGGTGTACCCTTAAAGGCCTTTCAATAAATATCTACTTTATTCTCTTAGGCTCTGTCCAGTCTCTGTTTCAGGTCAGCCTTCCCAAGGCATCAGTTTCTGGCGACCCAGATGGAACAGTGAGGCATCTGAAAATCCCCCCTGGACCAGAGGAACACCCAGCTCCTGCCCCCCAGTCCTCCTGGCACTCCAAGGGGGGTCAACCCCAGCTGTGGCCCAGAAGGTATCAGAGCCCAAGAATCCAAAAATCCGTGGACCTGACAGAGACGTGTGAGTAATTGAATAAAGGGGTATTTTGTTTACAGGCATCAGCAGCATCTGTGCACCTGTGTACTGGGAACACCTGATCAGTGCTATCTAAACTGTCTGTGGTCAGGGGATGCCTAGCTTAAAAACCCAACAAAAGTCTGGCTGTGAAAGAGAGCTCTGAGCAACCCATCTCTAATGAAATCAGAGCCAAGAGTATTCTCATTTAAATGGAGGGAGAAATGTTTCTTGTCCAGATGCATCAAAATTCTGCATGGCATCTACTTGTACATTTAACTATCTCAGTAGCTTCATCCTTCTCCACCTGACAAACCCAGACACTGGCTAGAAGTGCTGTAGGAGTAATTTGTGACTGTTCAGATCTCAGTTTCCATCAAAAACACGTAGCAGTTCAGAGTGATTAAATTCCCAAGGTCATCCATGAAAACTGCAGTTCCTGCTTGTACATACCAAGAGTATTTCAGGCTCTTTCTCTGCTCTGTTTCTTTGCTTCATCAGGAACTGCACAATAACTTTCATTAGACACAACCAAAGCATAATTTATTTTGCATTTGCATCTTTATTCTACAACACAAGCAACATAAATAGTTTATACTTTTTGTTTTAAAATATTTCCATTTCAGAATTCAATCAGAATAAAATATACACAAAATACAATTTGCAAGCCAGCTGACAGTGACTGCCCAACCACTGGACACCCAAGGACCATACAAAGCTAGCGGCACAACAGGACGTGGTGGACATGGGGAATTGTTCTTCTAAAGAAGAGCAGAAAGGTAGAGGGAGGAAACATGGATGAGACCAAGGAATCGCAGATAGGTAAGCACTCAGCAGAAGGTACACCCAATGTAAGCACTTGTTTGTCAAGGTAATTTATAGTCTCTCTTAAGAAGTACTATTGGCTCCTCCTGAATATACAGCTAGAGAGATTAAGTCCTGGGAATCATCTTTTGTGGTAAAATGCTTCCTCTGGCAGCCATCATAATGGAAATAAAATTTGATTTTTTATTTTATTTTTTAATTTTCAAACAGAAAAGACTTAGATCTTTGGTGAAATGGAGTGTCCACTCCCTTTGGCTTGCTTTCAGTTCTGGTTGAAGGGCCCATAGAAGTATATTTGCAGTCTCACAAAAATGACAAAAGGGGAGAAGGGGAAAAGAGGCAGAGAAGAGAAAGTGGGGGGAACTGAAAGAAGGTTCTTGCTGTTGTCACTGCACACCTTCAACCTCTTGCTCCCATCTGCTCTAGCAAACAGTGTGCATTACAGGGCTCTATCACCACACTCTGCCCTTCCTGGCTGTTCTCCCTTTGATATCAAGTCATGTCTTTCCCTGCAGAGTGGGGGGCTCAGGAGTCACAGCCTGATTGTGGAGGAGTTATTTGTCCCTTGCTTGAACCTGTGTACCTGTGCCTGTCTGCCAGCTCAGCTCTCTCGCTGCAGCTTGCTGCTTGTGGAAGTGTGGCACTTCACCACAGCCCAGATGGACCAAACACATGGACAGGAAACAGGGCCCTGATGCTCCATGGAGGTCAGACAAAATTTATTGAAGTACATAAACTACCTTTTGAAAACTGGGATGTTGGGGTAAAAGGATTGAATAAATCCTGTTGCCATGTTTCTTAACCAAAAATGCATTCCATAAACTCAGCTCCCTGATTCAATGTGGCAGTGTAGACTACGAAAACCTCAACTTGTGATTTTGCCAAAAATTGGAATTTGAGGGATCTGGTTCCACAGGCGAGCTCATTATTGCATTAATCCAGGATCATACAGTGTAGCTCCACTAATATCCACAGAATTAGGGCATTTCTTCTTCCCTCTGCTTTTAGTTTTCAGCTTGGAGTCCTCTGAGCACTAAGTGAAAAGACTGATGCACACTTAAGTCATGTGTGTTTTCGTTTTCTCTTTTTAAAAAGCCAGCACTGCATGTTTGGCATAAAACTGTTTGTCTAGTATCTTATTAGTGTCACATATAAAGTATGTGTTCTGAGGGAATTAGTCGAAATGACTTCTTCCTTGCATTTGTACAACTTCTGGAGTCCCTGGCATGTTGCTGGTGAGGGCTGCTGAGACCCTTTGGTGATATCCCTATAGAAACGCCGCTCAAATTAGGGAGGTTCTTTGAAGAGGGATCGCTAGCTGCCACATGCTTTTATCTACATTGCATAACATCCAAAATTTGTGCTTATGTGCAATGGTAAATTGGTCCTTTACACTAAAAGAAGACAAACTTCTTTTGGCAAATTGATGGTATCATCTTACTTCTTTAACAATTGCAGAATGATCAGCAACTGAAAAAAACCTATTTTATGTCATATACCACAATGAGCCCTGTGCACAGGTCTTCCCATAAATTACTATGACTGGAGTAATGAGTAAGTAGCCTGCTTAGACACCTTAGACATATCTTAGTATAAAAGTGGGAGGGAAAAGGGAAGCACTTCACTTTTTTTGTGAATTAAAAACAATTTAGCACTGAGAAATGGCATTTCTCGAATGGATTGCTGAAGGTGACAATAACCAAACCACAGGCACAATTTCCCAATAGGCTTCTATACAGATGAGCTAGGTAAAAAATAAACCACTTCAGCTTGCTGGATGGATCTGTGCAAAAGTGTGGGCTCTAATTATGTAGTATGGTGTTGTGTGGGACTGTGTGCTGGTTCCCATCAATTTTTCAAGCAGGAGGTGTATAGAGGACAGCAGCAGAGAGGGTGACACAAAGAACTTTATAGGACTCCCCCTTTCCTGAGAACTTGTGAACCCGTACGTAGGGATTGAAGGATTCAAGGATGGAGTCCTGAGTATTGAAGATCCCTAGCTACTTAACTTCCACTGATTTCAACAGCTTCAGCACTTTGAGTGTGGGCCCAAGCTGTGAGGAAAGGTATGAAGTGCAGGTAGCACATACAGCTGGACTCTACTTTCTAATTTGTTTGCCAGTTCGTTTCATGCCACTGTTGTGCTGGGCTCTGCAGTGCTGATACCAACACTGAGATGCTGCAATATGAAGTTACAGGTGAAGATTACACATGGTAGTTACAGGTGGGGGTTTTATCTTTGGTGAGTGAGGTTTTGTCAGTGAATTTTACATAAAGGTTTAAGTTATAAACGAAACTTGAAGCTCAAACTGAAATGGGAAGCACCGTACAAGTCACAAGTGTAAACTGTGCTTGGCCTTAACATGAACAAACCACAGTGCAGAGGGCTTAAATTTTTCATCTGTGATGAGGCAAAAGCTCTGTCGCCTGTGCTGGGAGTTGTACAAGGAAAGTATTGCCCAGGTCTGTGTAAATCTTTTCTGAATAATTCTTTCTATATGGTAAATTAAGTCAGTTATTCTCAAATGAGTGTTTATCCCTAGGAGAGTATTAAATCTCTGTTTTAACATAGTAAAGACATGAAGGCATGTTAACCAAGAGATAGTGGTGGTAATGCTGAATGCTCAGGAAAGGTACCAGAATAACTGTGTTAACCATTGCTGGTGTGACACAATTGTGTAACACAGCAGCTAAGCATATTACTAATGTAGATAGCTCTCTGAAAATGAAGTGCAAACATATGCAATGACCTGAGACCATGTAAGTTGGGGTCAAACCCTGCCCCTGTTCTGTAGGAAACGGATTGCTTTCCTGATGAGTGCTCTGCTTTTCTCAGCTTTAAATATTTGCACAGTGATGAGCTATTTCATGTGCTTAAAGGTAGTTGATGCTGGGCAGCAGCAACTTTCTCTGTTAGCAACTGCCTCCAAGATTTTAAAATGACATGTCGTTGCCCAGCTGGCTGCAGTGGCCCTGAAGAGGGCAGTGTGAATTAGACAAAAACAGCAGAGGCACAGCTCTGGTACCTGAGAAGGATGTCAAGCTACCACATCTTTTTAAAAGCATTCCAGTTGAGTAAAGTTACTGGGCAATCATCTTTAAAAGCAATTGGCCAGTTCAATTAAAAAAAAAATCAAACCCAACTCCTATACAAATTTATGTAACAAAAAATTAAGGACAAGAAAAGAGAAGAATGTGGTCATTAACCAAGGCAAAGAGAAAGAGCAAGCTAAGGCTGTAATGCAGAGAGACTGCTTTGCTCAAGGTTCAGATGTTTGGTTCAACAGTAAAGCTGCCAATATGCTCCCATGGATGAGGTTATAGAGCTAACAGTATGGATCTGAATGGGATACACGTGTGAATACACATGTGGATGCAAGAACTACTACCGCTTGCGACTGAGGTGCTTCCCCACTCACAAGGAGAAAGTAGAAAAGCCACTGTGGCATGGACATGTACCTGGACATGACTGGGGTGTGCAGTGTTGGGAATTCCCCTTCTGAAGCTCAGGCCAGGCTGATGCCAGTCCCCTTTTCCTGGGACTGCTCTGGCAGACTTTGCCTTTGGGCTAAACCTTGCTTTATGAGGTCTGAGGATACCATGCTGGCAGTCGTGAGCCATGAAACAGGTCACACAGGTCCTGTGAAATGGTGAATTCACATATTTATTAGTCCTTCTTCTTTGGGACTTACTGATGTCTATAGCTAAACTAGCAGAAAAATTGCTGAGAGTCTGATGAACCAACTATTTTTTAAAATTTGTTTATGTTTTGAAGGTGCATCAGAAAGCTTCGGCTTCTACATCTCATGGTTGTGGTTACTGAAGTGGCCATGGGGCACTCCCCTCACCTGGTTAGCATTTTATACACACAAGGAAAAGGAAGAGCAGCACATGCTTAAGTTTGCACTCTAAAGTCTGCTGCTTCAAATATTCCTTCTTCCCTCCTTCTAAGTTACATTTCTGGAATTACTAAAGTTACTTATGACCTTTTAGGGAGGGGTGTTAATGAGCAGAGGCACTGAGGGTGACAATGGGCACTTAGTGCATAATTTGAAGGACGAAGTTCAAAACAGGCCAACAGCAATGTAGCAAATTTACTTGTCCTCGTTTTCCAATGTGGTATTTGTAGTGTAAATAGTTAAAATGGAATTATATTTCAGGTCAAGATGGTGGCTAATCAGGTAACACTAGGCTATACTGTGTTCATGGGCTTGAGGGAAGGGGTGGTATTGGTATTGTCACTCCTAAAACTTTTTTTTTCTGATTTACAGAAGGATTTTGTATTGCAACCACAATGCAATACAAAACCATGGTGTTTCCTAGATTCTAGGACTTTTTCTGTAGTCCTGAGTGATTTCACTAGTACTGCTATCAATTTTATTTCCCCTACATAATTTAGGGATTTGCTTTAGTTTTAGATCAGTACAGCAAGGATCTGCATCCATTCAATGCACTTATAATGAAAATCATCAGAGTTGGCTGCTTTGAATATGGTTTATTATTCTGATTTCTGCTGTTGCCTAATTAATGTACTGCTTTAAAAGCAGTTCTGTATAAATGCCAAATAAGAACTTTGACAAAAAATGTAGTCAGACTTTACCTATACCTAAAGTTGTGTAAGAAAGACATGGCAACAGAAATCAAACTGTGCTACTACTCTCCCAGATATCAAAGCATAATCTAACCTGTCCCTGAAGAAGTATTAGAACTGTTGCGGGAAAATTGACAGTTGAAAACATTGTTAAATTAGTAATTCATAAAATCAGTTTAGGTGGTAGAAAAGAGTTGTTTTTACAGAATTTTTATGTCTTCTAAACAATTTAGCAAAGGGAACTTTTATAAAGAAAGGGAAACAGCATGACTGGCACTACAGAAAGTTATGGGACAAATACTCCCTGCACAAGACTAGCAGGTGACAAATGGGAAGTAGTCAATGAAGGGAAAAGGCAGGAGGATAGTGTCAGACTCTTCGTCAACAAAGCAGCTTGGGAGATGGCTGTTCAGTGGAGCTTCTTGGCTCCCTCTGTTTTTTCAGGTTTAAGATGCTAAAAGCAGTTAGTTGTGCAAAATCCAGGCCTTATATAAAGAGATGACATTTTTAGGATGCTTTGCAGCAGGGACTGGAGCTGTATATTTAGTTGGCATGCACATTTTAAAAGCCTTGGGAGAACTGCATTAAAGGGTCACCCAAAATTAAAATCAACTAATTTTCAACAAGTTATCAACAAATCAACAAATGACAAAGCATGGGAGTACAAGATGAAATGTCCCAAGGGCTGACATAACCTGTGCAGCAAGGTAACCCTTTGCTTTGTATAGTGTGAAAAGCATCACATGTGCATTTGACAACACAATAGTCAATCCTCCCCCCTTCTCCTCCCTCTTACTAATAACAACAAATTGCAATAGTCCCAACAGGAGTGCTGCATGGAGGGGGCATGTACCTCCATGAGGATCCGTCCTTTTCTATTTACAGCAACAGACAAGAAATGAGAGAGAAACAGGAAATATACCTCCCTTTCATATCATTTTCCATCTTGCTTCAGTTCCAAGTGGAGTGTAGGCTACATTTAACAAAGGTGATAAGGGTGTTCCTGGCAACAGCAGCTCTACATAAGCAAACATAAATTTCCAGTAGAGTAATAGCTGCAGTGGTACTTTAACTGGAACATTTTACCTCTGCTCTGCCTAGTTGAATGCCGGATACTGTCACATGCTGGTGTTTGCTGTGATGTGTCTTCCCTACAGCTTCACAGGAAACAGCAAAACAAACTTCCCTTTTGTCCTTAGAGGCAATTACCATGTGGCAAAATGCTCAGCTGTAGGCATAGGTGAAGAGGCAGCCAGGGTGGTGCTGCAGAGAGGGCACTTTGACAGTGCCATTTCTCTTCAACCAATACTCCGTAAGAGCAATGAAAGGATCAGTCGTCTGTGCTTGGTTCACCCGTTTTAGACCTAGGATTATTTGGCTACTGCAAATGTGACTTCAAAAGCTCTTCTTGGAGCAAAATAAATTTCCATATTCTCCAGTGAGTCACACATTTAGTTACTACAATAATCTTTAGTTGGCTATCCTCTCTCATGACAATTTTTGAAGGGAAGATATTACCCTAAAAAATGTCACCTTCTTAATTGTCCTATAGCCCCACCTTTTCACTGATTTGTATTTATTTATTTTCTAAGTTAAATAGGTTTACTGACCTGGTTTGACATCCACATGACAGTTGCACTCACAGCTAATTTCAAGTGCGAAGTTCTGTTGCAGCTTCTGGTGGCTCCCACTGTTGCAAATTTGAATTAAAATGAAGACTATGAAATGTATCATCTCTCCTAGTAGGAGCATGACTTATGGACAGGTTCTGAGCTCTGGGGTCATGCCAGATCCTCTAAACAGACTCATGCTTTGCTTCCTTTGCTAGTGTGAGTGAGGGACACACAATCTCAGATGGATAGACAATATAAATTGACAAGCTCGTTGTTTCTTAATTTATCACCAGCAAACAGGCAATTAATGAACCCCAAGTACTTCTTTGCTGTATACCTTGAATGTCTTCTGCCCTTTGCAACAGAGCACAGCTTGGTTTAAATGATGATATCATAAACTCGGCCCACTCTTCCCAGCCATTCCCGCACTGCCTGGCGGACACGGATATCTGTCACATGGCAAGTCAGCTGGCTGATACAGGGAAACACTGCTGGCTGCAGGGCTGTGAAAGTTTGGTCTGGCAAAGCCTGAATCTGGTTGAGAACTGTCAGCACCATGTTGGTCCATGCCTACAAAGAAATTGGATTTTAAAAAAACCTCTTTAGAAGACCTTTCTAAATAGGTGAGCCCAGTGGTTGAGACAGAAAATAAAGTATCTGGTGGTTGCAGGCTCATGAAGCAGACTTAGTAATGCCAGCCAGTAATATTCATTTAATGTTCACCATGTCTTCCTAAATCAGATTCAATACTAAGTCATTATTTGACTTTGTATTGCAGGTTCCATGCTCACCCCTTTCTTTTTTTGGTCCCACAGTGAACAAAATCTGTCAAATTTGATGCTTTCACTGATTTGGTCACGTGGACATGCAAATGGCAAGCTTCTGTTTAGCAAAAGAACCCATTATTTTTCTCTGGAATGCATAAAAAACCCCATTCTTAAACACAATGGCAGTGTGACAAGCAGCATGGAATTTTCAAAAGCCTTCAGTGGGCTACAGCCCACAGCAGTAAGCAATGAGTTGCTGTAGGTTGTCAGTTCTCAGGATTAAGAGCAGTTTTGGCCCCAGTCATAGAAGCACTCTTGAAAGCTGAATTAGTATATGCCTGATGACACTTCCCTGAAGACTGACTTTCTTTTAAGGGGACAGAATCAGGTTTCTATTAATTCCAGCTCCTGAAAGATTCAGTCCTCATCATGAGGACTTCATTATATAATACAGTATTTAACAAAAAGATAATAATAATGTAAAAAAATATATAGGTATCTTTTTATTTATTGCTATTATTATCAGCCTTTTACAAGAATGTCTTACCTGTATCTGGGCCTCTGCATCCCTAATAGATATATTCAGGGAGCTGACTGTGGACCCTGAACGGGGTCTCTTCTCTTGTCTTAGGATCTCTGGACCAGCACTGAATGAATGCCTCATCTGACCTTGATCTAGAAGATGTTGTGGCCGCTGGAGTACAGGTGAGTCTGGCCCTCTTGAACCCAGGAGTTCCCCTTTCTTTTCCACTTTGACCTCTTTGGTGAAGGATGTCATGGCCTGTTGCTGCTTTCTCTTCTTATATTCTGTCATAAACTTGGAGATGGTTTTGTCAGTGGCTATGGTGTAGATTTTGTTGCCAGCACTTTCCCACCATTCTTTTTTCTTGGCTTGCTCTTTTTTCTCTGGTTTAGGACTCAGGGGTGGGGGTAGCAGCAATATTTCTCCACTGCCTCCTCGAGGTGTCAAGCTCTCTCCCAGTTGGTCCCTGATTTGACTTCGGTCATCTTCTGATGGTGTGTCCTTTCCAGATAGCCCTCCAGTTGATGGGGTGGAGGTTTCTGAGTGAAAAGACGGTAAAATGAAGAAAGAATCACCTTTGAACACTGGAGGCTCCTCTACATTATTCTCCAGGTCCAGATGCATTTGGATGTAGTTGTTGCACAGTTCCATGCAGAGCTTGTGAAGCCGCTTGATCAGCCATCCCCAGTCTGCATTGCTGACAGGCTGGACGCTCAAAGATGGGATTCGAGCCCTCCACTGCCTCTTCTCCTTTCCTCGTGGGGGACTGACCTGGGCAGTTTCTTCAAAAATGTCTTCATCTTCTGAAGAACACTGCTGTGATGAGTCTGTGCTTCTCTCATCATCCTCAAAGAGGATCTTTTTCACTTGCTCTGCAGTGATGTTCTCCTGGTTTGTCAGGATTGCACAAATCAAGGCATGGAAGTAGATGTTGAAGCTCATTGCTGACTGGCGATACAAGTTGGCAGCTCCACTAATGCCAGACACTTTTTTCAACAAACACTTCAGCCCAGGTCTGGTGTCAAACTCTCTGGCTGTTCTGTAGGAGTCCAGGAGTAAGTCAAAGATGACAGCCAGGTTTTGCATGGAGATGTACCTGAGAAAACCAGCCAACTTGTTTTCTGGTACTTGTATTGCCATTTTCTCCTCCAAGTTAGATGGGCCTTTCACAAATTCTTCCAGTAAGATGTCATATAAGTTCTGGAGAAGTACTTGGTGGGACAGCAAGCTCACCACTATTGTCCTGAAAGGAATACTTGGTAAACCAAGCATGGGAAGGAAAAAAATAATAGAATATTAAAATGGTGCATTGTGCTTCTACTAGGAATAAAAGCACACTCAGATATTTCAGCCTGCTATAACTGAGGAATTTATTAACACACAAATTATTCCTCCACCAATGTGGCAGACAACCTTTATTTTGCCATGATAAATTGAGGCCAAAACTAGTTTACTACTCAGTTTCCACTTCCACTAATGCCCAGGAGTACTTCTTAAAAATAAACCATGAAGAGGTATCCAACCAATAAAGAAACATGTACAGAAACATCAGCAGTGCAATGCAGCATGCAAAGAAGCTGAAGTCTGGCTGAAGGCACTGCTTGCTCCTAAGACTTCAACTTGAACACTGAGAGCCTAGCATGGAAATATCTATTCCTAACCCTGTTCCTCACATATAATATTGGGTGATTCTTAGCTGTGCTCCTGTTACAGAGATGCTGGGAGTTGCTCTGGCCGTCACTGATTTTCAATTTGCACAGGGGACACAGGAATGGCAAACGCCTCCGACCAAAGTTTTCAGGTCTTTCACCAGAAAAACACACTGAGAGACTTACAGGCAAGCAAGGCTTGGAGGAAAGAGAAGATTGTTGTTTGGTATCTCATAGATTTCAAATTATAAACTGTTAAACCTATCTTAAGGTCTTTTAAAAAGGTCTTTATGTAAGATTACAGGGCAATGTTTTAAATGGAGCTGATGCACATAATAATACTTGGTTTGATGTGATGGGTCAAGTTTTAATTAGCACAGCTATCAAGCAAGGAAGAGATTTTTTAGTTTGCTTGCAATATTGAAGTTCTAGGTCTAAGTCAAAGCAAATCTTCATGTAACATGAGAAGTTCAGTGGTAGACCTTTGACATTTTTTGTTGCAAAAATTATTCTGGTTTCGTTAAACAACTTTCAAAAGTGTTTGGGAATACCAAGACAAAAAGCCAAATACTACTTTTTTTGGGGAGAAATCCTATCAAAACACAATTTTGAGAATAAACCATTTAAAAACAAAGTTCAGGCCAAACTGTTCTTTGGTTACATTCCCTGTGTCAGTTTCCCTATCATGACACAACTGTCAGTTCTGACACATCAGTAAAATTTAGTAGTCTTATTATTTGACAGTGATAAAATGTTGATGATTAGCACATACAGTTAAGCTCTTTATGGGGAAGTAGTTTTCTGCTGTAAAAATCATTAGAGGCTCTGACTCAGAAAAGCTCTTAGGAGCATATATAAAGTTAAATGAGAGCTTGCAGTGATTTCAAGCAACTAATCCTGTTCCAAAAGCAGGGTCAGGAATGAAGGAGATCTGCTTTCCTTGTAATAGCCCCAAAAGCAATTTACAAGGACAGAGTAAAGTACTGCTCAATCCCAAAAGAAACTGGTAGAGAACTACAGGTGAAAACACAATGCCAAAGCTGGTTAAGGATAGTATTTTCTTATTCTGCCCAAAGTTTCAAACTGAATTATATGATTACTTTTTAGGAAGAAGAAAAGCTCCCTTACCCCAGCTTCCTGTGAAACGATGCAGCATTAAGGAAACAAAACCAAAAGGGAGAAGTGAAACCCTGCCAAGGTTAAAGTAAAACTTTGGAAAGGCCACATTTACTATCATGCATGATTGCCATATTACTGCACTGCTGTAGCAAATAATATGAAAACAGTGGCACAGTCAACTTGTGAGCTGTGTTTTGGTATAAAAATGAGCATTGCTGGGATAACACTTGGATATGGGCATATACACCTTTAGCAACTGGTTGGAAAAAGCGCAGTGTGAGAGCATTCAGAGTTTGTATTAATTGCAAGCTTTATTCTTTTGTTTAAAGACAAGCAAAACCCTTGTTACCCTTACAAACACAGCCTGTTAGATTGCATGGCCTTATGTGCTGTGAGAGGTGACTATTCCAGTCTTTTGCTTTGCATTCATAGTAACAAGAAGAATGACTTGCTAGTCGTTGGACAAAATAGGTATTTTCCCCTCTAAAGGAAGGGTTTAACCTGTGATCTCGAGCTTTCTTTGTCTCTGTGCAGGGCCCTGTTCTCTGATGGTGAGGCAACAGAGCACCTGCTCTTGGGGGAAAACTTCTGTACAACAGTGTAAGAATATAGAGACATCTTGCATGGTCTGTCTTTCTGTCCATCCAAAGAAGGAACATCACATTTTGTCCCCTTGTTGCAAGCAATAGTTTAGATTTGAATGGTACAAAACCATGTTTGGTATCTCATAAAAGACAATTTCATGCCATTACATACCTTGCAATACAAACACAAACCCTGAATGCAGAATTCTGATTCTTGGCCCAAATGATGGTACAGCAGTTGTTTAAACAACCAAGTGCAAGGAACAGGAAATATTCTTTCACAGGATCAGACTGTAGTGCAAATAGATGAATTTCTGAGGTGGTAATGTAACAGAAAGACATCCACAAAAATAATGTGCCAAGCAAAAACAACGCTCCCTAGCTCAACATTGACAGCTTTGCAGATTTGGATGTGATCTCTTCACTCTGTAATGCCTCAGTTTATCAATTTCCTTTTTATATCTTCTAAACTAAATGATACTGAATTTAAAAGACCCTTAGTGAAGCAGACATTGCATTTTCTAGGTATCACTAAAAATGCACAAAACCTAATTTGATCAGTGTATTCGTCTTTGTTGATGAGCCCTATGGAGAGGTATGAACCAGGCTCAGTTCACAGCTCTTCCTCTCCAGCAATATTTTTATCTTGCTATTAGTGACACAGTGTCTTCCTTGGAAGATATTTTACCTTCTCTGGTTATGCCCATTTGGTTTCTTATCTGGTGGCAGGTCAATGATAAGCACACACGACTGGGCATGTTCAAACCCTTCCTTGTTGCTAGGGGTTTTTGGGGAGCACTGAGTCTCCAGCATGAAGACCTAGAAAAAAACAAGTTACATAAAACAATCAGTTTAGCACTTGCAGTGGGTCTGGGGTTGGGTGGGGGGGAGAGGCTGTGGATAGGATTCCCTGCAGTGTGAAATATATGTCATACTGGATTATTTTACAGTGACCAGAGAGGTATCCCCACAGGCAGACCTCTCCTGAAGGATGCTTCTTCGGTAAAACAGCAATGGCTACCTCCAGACATCCAGCAATGTGCAGAGCAAAGGACAGACATATTTTTCTTTGAACCTGTATATGGCATAACACCAAATGCCAAACCAAGCTTTCTGCTGTCTGCATGCTTCTATCTGAAGGTATCATGTACAGTGGAGACAAGAACCTGTTTGCACAGTTAGCCAGTTGCCCCTGGAAAGGTTGGTTGTTGGAAGGATTATTTTCAGCCATGAAGATACAACAGACACTTAATATGCAATCCTTTGGGGGTGTGTTGTCGTTTAATCACAGGCAGCAAATAAATACCACATAGCCACAAACTTACCACACCCCCCACCCCATCCCTCTCAGGATGGGGAGGGGAATCAGGGAAAAAAGATAAACCCCATGGGTTGATATAAGAACAGTTCAATAATTTAAATAAAAGACAGTAATATTAACCACCACCACAAAAAGAGAGGCAACAACAACAACAACAACAACAACAACAACAAGAGAGCGAGAAAGAGAAATAAAACTTGCACAGTACAGTTGCCCATCACCCAATGACTGATGCTGAGCCTGTTCCTGAGCAGCTCCTGCTAGACAACTCCCCTTATTTACATACTGAGCATGACACTCTGTGGTATGGGATATCCCTCTGGCCAGTCTCCATCAGCTGTCCTGGCCATGCTCCCCTCCAGGCTTCTCATGCACCTCCTTACTGGTAGAGGATGGAAAACTGAATAGTCCTTGACTTAGCGTAAGCATTATTCAGCAAGAACTAGAACATCAGTGTGCTATCAACATTATTCTCAACTAAATTCAAACCACAGCACTGTACCAATTACTACAAAGAAAATTAACTCCATCCCAGCCAAAATTAGGGAAACAACTCTCAACTGCTGTAGCTTTGTTTTGTAGTTTCATAGTTGTGGCAAATCCTCACTGAGGAGGACTCAGGGAGTGCCACTGATAGTGTCTACAAGGAAAGTATTAATGTTGCATTCCCTGCTTTCTTGAGTTCTGCATCTTTAAAACTTAATTTAAAACACATTTTCTATTCAAACAATGTCTGCCACTACCACATTATTTGTGATCACCAATCCCGGTCTGTGTGTCTCAGATTTTCAAGCAGCATCAGAGTATGATTTATCAAGTCAGAAATTGACACCAAACATCTGCTGGCTGTTTTAATCTATCTGCTTTCCCATGCCGAAACTGCCACATGGTATTTACAGTTTTATGGTACCCTGCAGGACAATAAGTTCAGTCTGCAGTATTTCAAAGAACTTGTTTCATATAACCACTTTCATAGAATGAATAACCTTCATTGTAGTCAAAAGGACCCTAAGAAGGTTTTTTCCAAGTTTGCTCCGCTGATTCTGATTAGGAGTTAGTCAATTATTTGTTAAATATCAGCATTATTCTCTAGTTCCCAGTAACCCTTTTTCTTTTTTTGCAATCTATACCTAGGTATCAATAGAGAAAAATGCTTTGATAGGTTAATCAAATCTTGTTTTCCTATTTTCATATCACCATCTCTGTTCTAGTGTAATTTTTGTCCTTTGAATTTATCATTCTTTAACAGAGTATTCAGAAATCTATGTGACATTCTTGATGATGATTCACAGAGACACCACTATTTCCCTTTCTCTATCAGAAACATTTCTGATGTATCCTAACCACACATCACATCTGATATATGTTAACCTGGCAATTCTTAAAATTACATTACACAGTAGGTCCATTGTCAGTCCTCTTTAGACAGCTTACCCATGCATTTTTCCCACCCTAGGCATTCCAAATTCCTATTGACAGGGTGACAGGGTTTTTTTGGTCGGTTTTTTGTTTGTTTGTTTTTACCTAGTTTTTGTTAATTTTTCTGAATACTACTTTTAGACAATTCATGTTGATAAGAAAGTCTTTGCCTGTAGGGTTTGTGAGGAAGATGGTGGAAAAAATACACCTTTGTAAAGAAAAGCTCCAAGTTTAAAAGGTTTTCTGAGTTCCCCTGAAACATCTGTCAGTACCTGTTGTGCCATGGCTCTGATTCTCCAGTACTCAGCTTCAGCACTTGGTGAGAGGGAGGGGGCTGCCACCTTCACTTCACAGGCATCTCCACTAAAGCTTTCAGTACCACTGTGGAAATAGCCCAACAGGTTCTATAGAGAGACACAACATCAGAATTTCACAGTGTGTTAAACAAATGACTGTAGCCATGTCCAGCCTGTTTGTGTGAAATACAAGATCCAGTGACCTTTCCCATTTCCACCAGCTTGTCACCTGCCATCTAGCAATTAATATATCCAATGTAAAGGCAGCTTCTTACAGATGCTGGTCTGCAAAGCCTTCACAGGTTTTTTTTTGTTTACAAAACAGACAGTGAATTGAAAACTAATCTACATGGAGCATGCAGCTACAGCAAACCAACATTGTCTTCTACACAGATTTTGTAAATCCAGAGGAAGAAATAGATCAAAAGGAAAATTTTGACCTATTGAACTCTTCTGATTTCATACTGGCAAGGCAATTTAAAATAAGTCTGAACTGTAAGGTGCTAGTGTTGTCTGTATATGTTTAGAAAAACTGATTTCAATCTCCACTGTTGATCCAAAATGTTTAATTGAGAGTTGACAAATTAACGGCTTGTCAAAAGTTAGTGCATCCACTGTGTGATTACATTTTGACTGACAGCAAAATGGCAGTTTTACCTTTACTGGCTCCAGAGTGGCAGAGAATGCATCCTGCAAGGCACAACATGCAAGCCTCCACATCTCTTCAGTAAAAACAGGCCCTGCTGTTACCAACACATACCTGCAAGGACACATGAAAATGTTACCATGTTCAAGAAGGAACTAGACAATCCTTACTTGTAAAGGGAGAAGGCTGAAAATTCCCATCTTTGGAAGTGTCCAAGGCCAAGCTGGATGGGGCTTGGAGCAACTTGGTCTATCTAGTGGAATACTTTTTTTAAGTGGACATCTTGCCACAAGAACCACACACTATGTAACTGTATAAATGCAGTGCTTATTTTAATTATGACTGTAATAACCTGAAGACTGTGAAAGGTGCTAATTACCTCTAAAGACCTGTGAATGCCAGAAGACCCTTTTTTAAAGGATTAATTATTGACTAACTATATATAAGTAATGTGCAAGTGGTTTTTTTGAGAATCATACACATTGTAATGCCTAAAATCACAGGTTCTGAAGCACACTGAAAACAGCAAGAAAAGGTTAATAAGTCTAAAATTCATTATTCAACTAGAAAGAGCTAAGATGTATTGTAGACTTCTTTTGAGATGTTAACCAACTTATCAGTCCACAAGTTCTCCAAAGGCATAGACGTCTTTTTTGAATAAAATGCTAAGTGTGAACAGATTGGGTTACCTTATACAGGAGCAGCCAACTCTGGAAATAATTTCTGTTGGTTCTGCTACACAGGCTACCAGCAACTTGAAAAGATCTTTCAACATAGTATTGATCATATTTTCATAACCAATATCTATAAGGGAAAAACACAGACTGGTTTTAACATCATTGACTTTTCATTATTATTAGAGACAAACAGTTTTGCTACACTTACTGCTATTCAGAGAATTACCAAACCCAAATGCTTTTTATGCAGCTATTGAAACCTGCATCGCATCAAGCTGAAATAAGAACAATGTTTTTTTAAGTTAACAATATAAAATGTCTGGACTGAAGTGGTACAGGAGAAATTATGTTAAATCCTGTTTCTGATACTGTATTTCCTTGTGATCAAAGTCTTCATATCTTGTTTTGGGAAGTACACTAAAGGCAATGATTTTTTATTTTTGAAGACAGCCCTGATCTGCGAAGGAGTCTGGTCTAAATAACTTCCATAAGTGTCTTACAATTTTTTCCCCATAATTCTAAACCCTATAAAGAAAAAAAAATCCCAATCAGAAATTTTTAATTTTCCTTCTATTTTATGCTTGAGCAACCAAAAAGCAATGAAACCACCTCCCTAAGTAGCTATTCAGTAACATGCCACCGATGACAGTAGATGTGACACTACAGTGACATACCTGAGTGTATGAAATTCTGAATGTGCTCCACTACAAGTTCACTGGAAAGGCCAATGGCATGCTTGAAATTAGAAGATGCCACATCCCAGTAAGAATGGTCACCATGGCTGCGATGGAGCCAAAGAGACATCGTGGGAAGAAGAAGATGTACAACTGCATAAATGCCAAATCCTGGTCCTTAAAATAAACACAATAATGGTTGTATACACATGCTTACAAAGCCTACATGCTCATTAAATTTGCTAACTTGTTCAAAGCTGAAGCCTGAGGTAATGCTGAGGGAAAGAGGTTCTGCAAATTTTTTGTGGGATGAGAGTGGCAAAATATTTTGGATGTAGTTATGAGGTACATTTAGCCAACTGTTTACCTGCAGTCTTTCCCAGCAGATCTGCAGAATTATGTAATTTTCTCTTTCCATTTCCTAGACATGAAACAAACATTTTCTGTGGCTAGGACCTTGATAGAGCACCACACCTCTTTATGGTGCAATGTTCAATATACTCTTATAAGATGCCTTTTGTCAACAGAATGATGGACTAACTAGAACAACTCATCAGCTCCGAGAAAATCCAGTTCTAGTAGACAATGTTTCTGTGCAGCTTTAACACAAGTAACATGCTTTACAGAAATGGCTTAGGAGTTTAAAAGGTTTGGCTAGGACTTCACTAGCTGACATTTTATCAAGCCCTTTCATTACCAGGTGTCTTGGCAACATCCCTCAGCAACTCAAAGAGCAGATCCAAAGTAGGAGGCTGGTGCTGACGGGGACAGTTGGATATGGCAGTTGTTAATTCTTCCAGCAGAATAATCCAGACATTGATAAGGCCTACAAGTAAAGAAAGAAAGATTAAAAACCATGAGTAAGATACTGCCTGACACAGGTGAAACTTGCCCTCCGAAATGAAGGAAATGAATACATTAAGTAGCTTAAAGATCACGGTTCTTGCATGTTCACTGTTGCTGTGTAATGGCTATGGGCAACAGCCATTTTTGAAATGATTGTTTCCTTTTCCCCCCCTTTTTATCAAGTTTGTGCTTTTTCCCATCCTTCCTCATAAATGCAAACCTTGTTCTGGTCATACTTCACTATTCCTACTAGCTTAGTCTCCTTAATGTTGTGTAAAACACCCCACAAAAATATATATATAAATAAAACCTCATCACATTACCATCGCAAATGCTGCCCAGAATAGATTGTACTCCTTTACGTTATGCTTTAAAGTAAGGCTCCTGAGGAGACTAGCCATAATTTAACTGGATCTACTTGGTACTCAGAACTGAACAGGAAAAATGTCTCCTGAGGTATAATCAGGCTGCCTCATGGGTCACCTTTAGATATTGAAGAGGTCACAGAGCTGGACAACTGCCAGAACAGCAGAAAGCACACAGCTGAGCTCTCGTCTACACTGGCAAACAGGTATCCTCCAAAAGATTGTGCCTTCATGTCTTTGTACAGTCAGTTTGCCTAGCAATGTTCTAATACCACTGCCATGTAAATAACAAATTGGGTGACAGTCTCAGGGCTTAGCTCTGACAAGAACCAAAAGAAAGCTTATTTGCTGCAGGGTGATATTTCTGTTTACAGCAAGAGATTGACAGGCAGAGTCACTTCAGAAAAGTAGGCAACTGAGCTGGGGAGACTGTAGGTCAAGTTCCAAGTCTGACTGAAAGCAGAGGCTTCAGTGACTTGGGTCTCCTACATCCCTGGTGAATATCCTAAAATCCTCTGAGAGAGAAAAACCAAACCACAGAAAGAAGTAAAAGGTTGTTTTGTGAAAAACTAGGACTTGTGACTTTCTGGTTTCAGAGAGCAGCTTTTCTCTCCTTTATCCAGGGTAGCAGGAACAGGAAAATCCATATGGTGGAAGAGTCTAGATAAAAGGAGGCACCAAGGGCCAGTCTGGTGAGGCACATGAATGAAATGCACTGGAGTCAGCCTACTTTTTGCCAGGTTGCAGCTGACTTCACAGAGGCAGCCTGGTTGGAACAGCTCAGTAGTTCACATATTCAAAAGTACTGCTGTGAAGGTCTCCTGAGCCCAGAAGCCATAAGGCTACATTCCTCTACTACTTGGCTCTGAACACCCTAGTTCATCCAACACCTGATTAATCCACAACCCATATAAACCGCACAAAGAATCAGGAGACAAATGCTGCTTGTTTTTCTGGAGGTCAGCGTGCTTTTTATGGACTTCAGAAATTCACTGTTTATTTCAACAGACCACAGGACCTAAGTTTGGAAACATTTAAACAATGATTCTTTAACTTTCTAGACTGTAACTCAATACTGGTATTTTTTCCTGTTAAAGGTAGGCCTGCCAATACCAACTTCAAAAGGTTTTCACTCCTTTACTTTAGCTGTGGTCTAGAAAGTATTTTTGTGTTAGCTCTCAGAAATACACAATGGTTGTATTATGAATATCAGAATAATCAAAATAACTGTTAATCAAAATACTGTTATCTCTCCCTAAAAGAGGGGTTGTATTTTTCTTATATATGAACTCTATCTTTTACACAAAGAAGGTGACAGGACCTGAACTTCCAAGGTGGGTGTGTGTACACAACAAGGAAACAATAAACTATGAAGTTTTCCCTCCTTTTTGCTTTCAGCAGTTGGCAAAATTTGCAGCCACATGTAGGAGCAGCAATTGATTAGTTCTGCATTTAGTACTTTCAGTGCACTTACCAGTGTCATCATCAAAGTCAGAGAGGATGCACTCAATCCCATCCTCACTGCTGGCTGACTGTTCCTGTGCTCTCCGAGGCAAGTTACCCAGGCGGCCACTGAGGAAGATGGGTTTCAAGGGCATTTTATAGATTTTGGCTAACAACTTGGGAGGGTGGAGAAGAGGAGAGAGAAAAAAAGAAAAGATAAATATCCATGCAAAAGTGATCACACACAACACAGGTACGTGAAATAAAATAAAAGGTATGCAAACACAATTAGAGGCCAGAAGTCTTCCATTCACTAACAAGTAAAAAGTTGTGGGTGAAGAGCAAACACTACAACTCACTGATTTTATCTCTGACCTATGAAGCTCCTTTAGCCGTACTATTGCAGGGATACTACCAGCATTTATTCATTAATTATTTCTAAGTAAATAATGTAGTTGCAATATACAGACAGGATTTTTTTTTTAGTCATTCCTGTTCTTTTAGTAGCAAGCTAAAAGGTATAACAAGATATAAATGGCTGCTTCTTTGAAAGAGGAGAAAATATTTCCCTTTCACTGTGAACTGGAGTTCGTATGGATGAGGAATAACAATGTGGTACAAATAGTGTATAGATAGAACATACATTAGCTATACAGATAATTTGACTAATGTTTTAGATGAACAAGATAGCAAGTTGAGTTTTGTATGTCTGCTGTTTATTATCCTGAGCTGTGTTATTCTTCCCTTCTTTTCTCAGTCTGCTGAATCCACCCATTATCTCAGAATTTAGATATTAAGTACTTTCAGCAATGATAGTATCTTTTGTTGTGCTTTTGTATTGTACCCAGAAAAACATGGCCTGGGTCCAACAAAAAGACCTGCAGGTGTTAGAGAAATACAAACAAGATTATAAAATCAGACAAAAATTGTCCAGATAACCCTGGATAATAATATATGCTGTGTGCAAGGAGATTACAGGAAACATGCCAGCATTCTAATTATTAGAGATTTGTCCTGAGCCTCAGATATGTTTACATGGTGCAAATAAGCTGCTTCTGCATTTCAGAGGGTGTAAGCTGCTATTCTCAAAATATAAGAATTCTCAACTTCTTGTTTTGGGGGTTTTTTTGTCTTTCATTCCCAACACTGTTTATGGTAACTGTTTAAATAAGAATGAATTTAGCTTTGAATTACGTTACTTCGAGGTTTAGAACATTCACATTTTCTCACATGCTCCCTGGGTCAGAGTGTTTTTTATCTCCTCGGTTTTCCCACTGCTAACTGGCCTGGAAGGTACGATATTCCCTCAGACTACCACTGTCCATTTGGCAGTGAGGGTATGACCATCAGGGTCACCACAGACTCTGTTGGGTTCATGCAAATCATCCAATGACTGATGCAAAGCCTGCAGGTTTGAAGTGTTTCCCAAGCCAGGTTAGTACCTGTGTAAGATTGTTCATCATACCTGAGAACATCTCCTGAGGTAATCAAGCGCGGGAAGGCACAAGTCTGTAGAAGCAGATCCTGATCCTGGCACACAGTCACCCATCTCCTTACACTCTACTTCCCCTGGGGACAGGAAAGGCAGCATTGGGAAGGACAGAAGAAAAGAAATAAATAGAGCATTTGTTTTTTTTTCTCATTCAGTTACACCCTAATGCTGGAACAAAATCCAGAAAATATCTTTTGTTTGATCTTCTTAGATGACAACCAGGTGGCCCCCACACAAACAATGCAGTAGCACTGATTATAGTTTGTACACAAATTTTTATATTAATAAATGCTTTAATAAACATATGCCTGTTTAATATCTCTTTAGTAGAGTCTTTGGGAGTTCTAATAAAATTCCATTATATTATCTGTCATATTGACTCCATTCCACTTTCTTCCATGGGTGTAGGAATTACTTGCTCATATTCATCCTTTGCTCAATTACTATATTATTTTTTTCTATTCATTTACACCCCACTGCCCCAGAAAATTCTTCTACCACAAGTTCTTCCTATTAGTTTATTTACTGCTTAGATAGATCATTTTATATATTGTATACTACACTTCCTTCTGCCGTCTAACGCAGGTATCAAGGTTCACAGTTTCAACTGTGTGACACATATTCTCAGGCTCTAGTGCCTCTCTATTGCTGGTATTCCCAACTTCCATCATCAGACTGCTCCCTTCCAGCCAGCTTCACTAAGGAAATTCAATAAGCATGGCTAAGGCATCCTGCTGCAGAGCTCCTGTCTGGATAACTCTATTCACTCCATCATTTGCCCCATCTGCCAGTCTCCTCTCAGCTAATGTTCTGTCCACCTTAGAATACTTGGCTCAAAACCATTTTTCCAGTTTAGCCAAATACTTCCCATTCAGTGCCAAATCTGAAGAGTGACTAAATGCCTATTAACATTTTCTTGCCTTAAAAAGTTATTCCTCTCATAAAAAGCACAAGATAAATATATAATTCTTTTATTAGATCCTACTTTGTTCTCCTTTCACTATATTTATTTGTTTTTTCTATGCTCTTAACTATTTTAAAGTTCTGTCTGCTATTGAGATCAGTGAAGTCAGCCAGTGAAGTTTGAATCCCTTAGTTTTACAATAAAATGCACAGAGTATGGCATTGTATTTGTTGATGTTTCCCATAGTCCTATTACCTTTAATACAAAAAAAGACCTTGCGTTTTGATATGTGACCACAATGGGGTCAAGTTATCTCATGAAAGCAAGAAATGTAAAGAAATACAAGACAGGTTTTTAAGCTCTCCAGAAGAAACATGAGTTCCCTCTATAGGTACTGGACATGTAAGTTTATTTCTCTTTTGTAGTAATAACTACAATTACAATTACATCACAAGGTGAATTCTTCCCCCATTGAAATCAATGGTGAAATAGCTCAATGAGACGAGTAACATTAAAGAATAGATCTGCTGCAGCTAGGTGCTTCATTTAAATCAAAAGGAGCTGCTTACAGACCTAGAAACCTCTGTGAATGAATATTCATATAGAAACAAAAAGCCCCATTTTATCACTACTTAAAAATTCTACAATTTACATCCCCAAAAATCCCCAACATTGTCACAGTTCAATGAAAAGTGTCAAATTCTAATGATCAAGGCAAGTCATGAATCACCAGCATGGGGGCAGAACGACCCAGCACCATTTGCCTTTGTTCTTAAGGCTGGTGAAGCATGACAATTATTCTGCAGGGTCACCCTGACATGCTATGCCTGGTCTCTGCTGCCCGCAGTGTAAAACATGCCCTGCTCTCTTCCAAACATTCCATGCTGTATCTGCACAATGCCAGGCCATTTCTGCAGTATTCTAGGTTTGGAGGTTTTTTTATTATTTACATGAATATAAGCAAGTCCTGGTGTAAACGAAGATCAAATTAATAAGCAGACACTTAATAGTGAGATGCATCTTCACTGCTATAAAAAAATTGAAGAACTGATAGTATTAAAAATGTTACAGAAATAATCCCTTGGTCTTGATTTTATTTTATTTTTTAAAGCATTCTGGACTCAACATCTTTACTGCCCCTCTCTTTCCTACCATGCTATGTATTGCATAATGAAATTATCCTTTTCTGTGGGATCAAGCTTGACATATCATGACTTAATAGGAAAATATTTACCCAGTCCTTTGACAAACTTCATAAGGCACATAATATAACTGGTGGCAGCGTTGGCAAAGACCTGGATGTTGTCTGTGTTTAGAAATGCTTCAAAGACATCAAACACTGGAGCCTGGCGTTTCCCTGTGGAGATAGCAAGAGGAGAACTCTTCCTCACACCCCCTTAAAAATAATTTTCCAACCATTTTTCCACTATTTAACTGAATCTGTAGAATGTTTTCTATTCTGGGCAGAGACAGAAATGATCTTAAAAGTAAAACCTTCTCTTGCTCCTGGGGCAACTCATGTAGAATTTCATAGGAAGTGATAGCGATTCCTTCCTTTGCCCAGCCTATGACAAATACTAGTTTATGCCTGCTCAAATAGTAAGAGCAGGTTTGAGCTCTTGAACTCAGGAGCTAGTACTTCTGTTTGGTGGAGGTTTCTGTTTAGTTTCTGGTTTAGTTTTTGAAAACTGCCAAGATGACATCAATCATGCACAAAACTATTCAGACTATAAAGTAACAAAATAGCCTTGTTTATCCAGAGTAGATCTTCAGTCTTCAAAAGCTGTATACATCAGCATTCACCCATCAACCATAACATCTCAGTAATGAAGTTTAGGAAGAAAACCACATCCCTTACACGTGGCTTGTCCCATTTAAACATACTCTCTAAATGGGGCAAAAGAACAGAAAAAATGGGTTTTCCCATACTAACAAATTTCCATACAAGCAAACATCTCTGAGAGGGATGCACATTCTTACAGAAATGTGGTCTGTAATAGCACTAGGAATCTGAAAGCCTTGTGAACAAGTGCCTGGACAAGCACTTGCCTAGATTATCACATTAAGCTACCCTGATGTCTAACAGCAATAGGTTTCATACAATAGGGAAGACAGTCCACAAGAGACATGTTGCTTGGATACGATCCTTTCTCCAGCAGGATAGTGACAAATGCTCAGCCAAGCTCAGTACCCTTGCACTACTGTCTTGCTCAGAATTACTTAAGGAGGTTTGAAGCATTTCTTTCTCATTCTAATAATTTGTTAGAATGTAGAGGATAAAAGGTCAGAACAATACGTCTGCTTTCCTTCCCACCCCAACTAATAAGTCAGATAATTCGGTACAGTTCTGGAGTGTTGTAGTGCCACTGTTCAGTTTGGGCTTTTAAATATATTGAGTTAGTTACTGTGTCCCCAAGGGAACCAAAAGCACATTTGAAACAGCGCAGTAAGTTCTTACCCATAGAGTATTCTCCTACAAGGTACTCTTTAACCTCTGACTTGCTGCTACTGTGCACTGTTTCCAGGGCACTGAACAGGGGTCTCCATCCCGACTGGATCTGGGTAGAACACATTTCCACCAGCTCTCCTATAGAGGTGATTACCTGCAGCCAGAGCAGGGGGAGTTAAAAGAAAAAGAACCAAAAACCAGAATTGATATACAGATGGATCTTCAGAGGGAATGAGAATGTTTTTAAACACATTCCTAGACCTCACTATGACAGTCTAGATTAGTTTATTCTTTAAAAATTTTTAGTAGAAAAATCTTTATTTAATTGCTTTAAAAACAGGTCTACTGTCTCTGTGCTCTTCCACAACACTGGATTAGGTAGGCAGAGCACTCCCAATTCTTCAAAGGTGACAAAAGGGCAACATTCAAAGGGAATTTGGGAGAACTCTCAGGAGGACCAAGTGCACACTGGAAACCATTCTCATGGGCATGGAGACCACACATGGACACATTGATCAGAGCTGACTTGCCTGATCTTGCACGTCCTCATCACACAGCTCCAGCTGCATGATGCGCTCAAAGGGGCGGAAAAGTGCCTCATTGAAGTGAAAGTGAGAAGGCTCATTCCAGTCCGTCAGCACTTCGGTGAGGATGTCATGGATGAAGGAGACAGCCTTCTGAGACACGTGTCTCTCCTTGTGACAGGCAGCCTACAGGGAAAGGAGAAGTATTAGACTGTGTCCAAGCAAAAAATTTGCTTTTACTCAGACACTTTCAAGGGAGGTAAGCACTACATGTTCTTGAACCTTCAAAACAGCTTCACCACTGATATGACCAGGGACACCACTGTTATGGAAACAGGAGACTACTGCCATGGAAACAGATGACTGAGACTATGAGTTGCCTGGAGGTCCACAGATGTATGAAAGTTTGCTGACAATTAAAAACACATAGAGCTAAAAATAAATAAATTAAATACTAAAACCCACAGAACAGAACTTGTGAGAAATGTTGTCTTTTGTTTGGACTGTGTGACCATTTTTCCCTTCAAAAGGTAGCAGCTGAGCTGGCTTTATGTGGGAAAAGAAAACCTGCATCCTTTTATGGGAAGAATGGCAAGGATGCAGACCTTGACTGGGAATACAGGCAGATGGAGGAGTCACTTAGAGCTCATTGGGGTAGTTTCAGTCTTTTCACCAGACACAATTTGCACCATATTGCAGAAGTCAAACACCCTGTCCCTGCCCCTTTCAGTCACTTACAAGCACACTCCTTGGTGGCAGTACCGCAACATATGACACCGTGTATACAGCACAGAGCAGATTTGACAATATTGAAGGTTGTTATACATTTTAAGAGCTATCAAGCCTTCTCCATCTTTTTCAGCTTCGTTGCTTTGTGCACACATTCCCATTTTTGTCCCCCATTCCTACCTCTACAAGGTGAGGCGCCACCAGGCTCCAGCAGCGCATGAGGTGGAGCAGTGGACGGGACTTACTCCTTACAATTCTGAGCATGGCATCACCAAGACGGAATAAGTGAAGTGCACTTCTCCTGTCCTGTGTAGATTTTACTTCACCTACAAGAAAGTATATGAATAAATGGAAGCTAAGCATCAGCTGCTCCTCCACTCCTAAATGTCTGAACTGGAATTAGAAATTATTAAGTGGTTGACTATGTGATTGATTACTGGTAAGTTTAGTGGGGACAAGAAAAAGCAAAAAAAACAAACCCAAAACCAATGCAAAACACATTGATAAATGTGGTAAAAAGGTAAAAGCACAGGAGACAGACCCAAGTTTAAAGTTTACTAAACATACTTTAAGTGATCACTTTTTTTGCAAACATATAAAAGAGAAAGGCTCGGGAAAGTAGTGCAGTAACGTTAAGCAAGGAGTTAAGTAATTGATATTAAGACCCAAAATGGCAGTTATGAAAGGTTTTGGTGACATCTACAGGAAAGATTATAAACTGCAAATTTTTTAGCTTGCGTATTTAATTTCATATTTCCTATTAAGCAAAGGATACAAACAACAGAATGTGAGAAAATGCTTTTCTGTTCCCTAGTCACTAATACGTGTTATTTCCAGTTGAAAGGGATTAATCTTCCATTGCTCTTACAACATTTGGAAAGACACTTCATCCACTCATTTCAAATACGCTGGTGCTTTTATCTCTAACAAAAGATGTAATCAGGGGACATATCACTTTTTAAATAAAAAATATCAATTAATTCCTCTATCTAAATTTTAATTTCAGTATTAAAACTACTGTTGATTGACAAATACATAACATGAAAAGAGGAAATCTGTTTATTACAACAGAGTTATGAATGCTGAGGTCTGGAGACAAGCAAGACCAAAAAATCAAAAACTTGAAGTGTCATACTGAGAAAATGACAAGCAGCATTTCAGGGAGAGAGGAAACCAATTAAATTGGAGACACAGATAAAAGCTGTGTCTGCCACAGGACAGAACAAAACCTGTATGACTAATGTAGCTTCTACAGACACAGTATAGATTTAAGTGAAACTATCTTCCTTTGTGACCAGTTCTGCTCTGTTTGAGACAGAGATGGAAACAACAATTTATAGGTTTTGTAGTGTGAGGTACATGTCCTACTCTGTTGGGGAAAATCAAGCAGGACAAATCCCACTGCTTTGTTTAACATTCTTTCTTTGTGTACTTTGTTCTCTATCACCCATTTCCTGAATACTTCTGAGGTTATCCTATTGTCAAATGTCAAACCTAAATCCAGTGTCTTAAGTCTAGATTGACCCAAGTTTCCATACTGGCCTGGGTTCAAAAACAGAGTTGTGATTATATATTGGCAGGCAATTAACAACCCCAAAAACCATGAAACAAATGAATGTCCTGTGATGTGTTTCAAAGCAGGTGTGGATGTGGTCCCTGCTCAAAAAAAGTAGTCAACCTTTTCTAAAGACAAAAAATTGTTCCCACAACTCTAATAAGAAAGATCTTATTAGACTACATACTGTGTTTTATTTATACCTTGAAATTTCAATTGGAAAAATTTTGTAGGAATACAAAGTAAGTCCTGTAAGCAGTACAATTGTATATAAAACACTCTGTACACAATCTTCAGGTGATTTACCTGGCATGGCTAGCGAGTAATCAACTGTATCTGTGACTGAATGGAAAAGCTGGGCCTGAGAAGCCTTCTTGAGCTGGTAAAGGAAGCCTGCCAATGCCATCAAGTTTAACTTGTCAGCAGCATCTTCAAAAAGCCTGTAGGTAAAGAACAGAATCTAACTAAATAATTCATGAGATGCAGACTTAGGTGTTTTCCTCTTGCATACACATTTATGTTTGTGGCTTCTATACGTTGCCTTTCATGACACATTGGGTTATTGAGGGCTTTTTCATTTATACAGTGCTGCAGCAAGACTGATCCAGAAGCTTTGTTAATTGGAGGGTGGAAAGTGGGTTGCTATGGGACCAACCAGAACCTTTTCAAGATTCAACTACAGTGCCAAAACAGAAAGTCACTTTTTCAAGTTACCTTAATGCTATAAGCCATTCATGAACCAGTAACAAAAAAAAACAGTAGAAACATGCCCAGTCCTCACAACACAGATCATCATATCTTCACTGACTTTAGAGTTACATCAGTTGGTCCATCTGACGTTACCAACCCTAACTTGAAAAATAAATTAATTCAAGTCTTAAACCTAAGGTTACTGCACCTGAATTGCTATTTTGGAATATTTTGCTAGTTTTGGCTAAGGTAGAGTTAAATTTTTTAACAGTGCTAGCATGGGGCTATGTTTTGGTTAAACAGTGACAAATACAAGCAAGAGTTGCAATTTTCAGCTGCAATGAGCTCTTAGGATATAACAGTTAAAATCTAGATAAAACTCATAAAAAAGTAAGTGTGGTTACACTGGAGGGAAGCTCCACAGAGATTACAGTGAAATTTCACATGGTGCAGCCAGAAATTGACAAAAATATGATTTTCTGTCCTGGCTTTTCATGAAAATTTTCTATAGTCCTAAGAAACAAGGGATTAAGTCCTAATAAACATTTGCACTTTAAGTAAAATGGTAGAAATGAAACCAGCATCATTAAAATTACAGTACTGCTATTCTCTAATCCTCAGAATCAAGCTGTATTGTAAGCTTCCTAAATAAAAGGTATTTTTATGCCCAGAGTCAAATTTCTACAAGCAGTTTATAGCTCTGAATTTACACATAACACCTTCTTATGGGCAGAGATCAAGATGAAAAATGTCAGTTGGATCAAAAAGGTAACTGCAAGGATACAAACCCAGGAATTTTTCAACTGTGGCCTGGGCTGCTTACAAAATAGCAGAAATAATATCAGTTGGCAGACTATGATGAAAGGACATTTAAGACAGCCATTCTGTGACCATACTTGGTTCCCTTTCTCCTCTGGACACACTGGGAAAGCCTGATGAACTGTCCATACAGCCCTAACAGAAGCAGCTGCTTTCTGACTGACACTGGTCTTGTCAATCAGCCCCTTCCTGTCAGAACAAGACACCCCTTAACTTTGCTTAACTGAATACAACATACCAATTTACATGCAAGAAATAAATCCACCACTCTCAGAATGCATTTGATTTACTTGGCATATTCACTGCTGGGCATAGACATACTCAGCTCAGTACCTTCAGATACTGCAGAGATGAAAAAACCCCAGGTCTTTTAGAAACTGCTGGTGGTGACAAACATGCAGCTCCCTTGCGAAACTCAACTGAAGCAAGTGGCTGCGGAGAACAAAGATTAGACCCACTGCAGCACAAAAAGGGCCATTTTGGTATTGCTTTGGGAACAAGAGTTCTGGTTCCTGACAGCAGTGCTTTTACCTGTCAGCCTGAGTGGAGAGCGTGAGAACAGCCTTGGCAGCACTGGTACCACTCAGCAGACTGCCTCCACGGAAGTCAAAAGCTCTGCCCTTACTGCTGTCCTTGATGAGATCCTGGATAGAAACTGGCTGAATGACAGGATGGCTGCTGAGGGTGGTCTCCTGCTCGGGGGTCAGTGCCTGGGGAGCCTCCCCAGGCTCAGGGTCTGGGTGCAGCCCTGTGGGTGCTTGCTGTGGCTGGGTGATGGTAAGGGAGGGCTGGGCAGCACCATCACTGAAGTGGCTGTGCTCCAGTGTGCTGATGTACTCACACACCCTGAGAATACACAGCAGAAGTGAAAAATTAATAAACACCCCAAAACAACCCCTCCCTGCACTAACCACAGGACATTTTCTTCAAACCATGAACAGATGATTTCTAACTCTCAGACTACACATAGATAACATTTCTTCTTACATCCTTTGGCCTCCCATGTGCCTAGACAGCAAACAGCTTGGTGGAGGTGCCTGAAAAGCCCATTTAGGTTCCTGGGTCTGCCAGAGTCTTCTGGTAACTTTCAAGCTTCTAAGCATTGATTTTGTCCCTGAGTAGTGGTGGAAAACAGTACCATCTTTTGTTGTAGAGATACTGGCAGTTAATTCACTCTGACATTGTTTATACAGAACATTCACAGAATCTTCAAAGCCCTTTTTCTCAGTCCCCTACTTTCAGGCAACATGGCATGAATTCTAGCTCTTTTGGGAAAGCTGGTGAGTACCTGAATACATGAGGCCAACAGTCCTGATTATGGCTTCCCATCTCCAGACCCACATTAAGGACTGCATCCATACACAAAACATGAGCAGTGTGCAGGCAGACTCCCTGCACTTTCCCCATCTGCTCCAGTTTCTGCTCCACTTTCTGTTTCACTGCGGCATAAAAAAAATTAAATAAAATTAGCTTCTTCAGTTTCTAAACAAACACTGGTTTGTATACAGGGAGATGGAAAAGGATTACAGTCTGATATCTATAAAAAGACCATGAATTTTGCACCAAAAAAAAAAAAAAACAAACCCCAAATCAGAGAAACCCATTCCTTCCTAACAAACCTAAGGCAGCTTTAAAACCAAAATACTTTTTGACTGATCCTACACACATGATAAAAATCAATGCTAGATTGACACCCTCCACCCCCAAACTCACATCCGGTTGCCCACAGAACAGCTGCAGATTGCCAGTGGTATTTCTCTTCAGAGGTGGCCAACTGGATATTTATTTTTATCAAAATCTCCTTTCCTATGGAAAAACCCTGCATTTATGGATTTCACATGTATTTCCATACAAAAAGTTTCATTAAAGAGCTCTTGTCAAAGGAAAACTAATCTTGATCTAACCTACAACCATTTGGATCTATTTATTTTTTCGCAGAATCCCTGAACAGTTTCGTTTTCATGTCCCATTGGAATGGAAACAAGTTTTGAAGCTTTGCAAGCTTTCACAGAACAGATCTGTTGGCCTCTGGCCACTGCTGCTGCCTCCTCTTTGCTTCAGCATAATCTGGCCAACTCACTTCAGCCATGTCCAGCAACACAGTCAAAAGCTTGTTTAAGCTCAGGCTTTTTCTGTTTTGTTTTCTCTACCAAGACACCAAATTTAAGTATCAAGCAGGTTAATTAGTGCAACACTGTGTTTTGTTACGGGCTTCTTACCATTAGAAATCAGATGTAACCAGAGAAATTTTGTGTACTTCTCAATAGTCACTGGGGACAACAACTGACTTCAACTTCCACTGAAATGTTTGAAATGGTGGTATAGAGATGCAGAACTTTTTATATGCTAAAATGGCACAATTTTTTATCCCATTTTAATTTAACATGATTCAGAAACAGTTTTAAATATCTGATGATGATGACAAAAGATAATTAAGAATATATAAGACAGTTAGGGAGAGTGATGAGAACTCAGTTTACATTACCACCCAGCAAACAAAAATCCCCAAATGAGCTTTTTCTCTGATGCTCTCTGGTTGTACTAGTACCACAAGGTTTAAAAAGCACATATTGAGAAATGCTGTTGGGGTTATGCATTGTTTCACTGATTTCAGTTCCATACGGAATATAATTGGTGGGACATAATGTTAAGAACCTAGGACAGCAGGACATGTACTGAAGACACACATCCCATGTGCCTACAAGCAAGTGGTACATAGCAGAACAACAGAGGGAAATGCTACTATGTGTGGCAAAGTGCTTTCCAGTTGAAGCTTCGCAGGCAATATGAGATGAGGTAGGCAATTTAAGCATGTAGTTACCTTGAGCTATAGCATCACTGGGTTCTTGGATTTCTTTTTCTTCTTTCTCTTCTTGGACACAGGAGGCTGCAGACATTTGGGCAAGAGCTGATGCACAATTAGCAGCAACTCCTGTAAAGCAACAACACAATTACTGTATGACCAACATTTCCTCCCCAATCCCATACAACCTCAACAAGAGGTAGGGTCAAGGAAAGTTGGCTCAATATGTTTATGCTGTAGGGCACTCTTTGCATATTCCCCCCACCCACATTCCTATGCAAAACTAGAGCAGAATGCTGTATTTCTTTCTCCCAAATTCCTTCAAGGAAAGTTATCATCCTATTTTATGACTCTGCCACGACATACCCCATGCAGCATTACCTAGAGCACAGCTGAGCCGGGCTGCCCTTCTTAGTCCATCCAGGCTCACGCAGATGGAGTCCTTCTCCTTTTGGTTCTGTTCTTTGGCTCCTTCTGCTCCCAGGATGAAGGCCAGCCCCTTGGAGCTGCCTGCCATGCGGCCAGTCAGTGGGGTGGACAAAGTGTCAATCAAGTTCTTCCAACAGCCAATTAAAATGTATCGGGCAAAAGCAATTCCTAGAAAAAACATCAATACTATTACCACTAGAAAATGACACAACAAAAGCATTAATGGCAAAAAGCCAAGTCACATTTGTCCTCTGCATGCTGAACTACCAATTCACACATACGATGTGCTGATATACTTTCTTTTTCAACTGTTATTTGACACAATTTTTCTGCATACGCTTTTGGTACATAACAACCTGCTGCTGGTAGGCACACTTGTGCTTATAACACAGTCTTAGTACCTGCAACAACAGAATCATCTGTCTTCCGGTTTTGGGAAAGAGGAGACTGAGCTGAAGCAGATGCCATCAACTGGCCCCCAATCGCACTGCTGCCCAAGCCGTCGATGTCTGCCAGAACATTAAAAACCATCAGATTACTATTTGACACACAGATGGTACCAGTCAACCATATCTTCCTGGCTCTGGGTACAATCAAGTATTGTAATACTTAATTGTAATAACCATTCTCAGGTATGCTTTTTTGTAACTCTTTCTGGCAGCCTTCTAAAGCCTTGGTATAAACATGAGCTGTGGCATCTTAGGCTTTGCCCATATAACCAATGTTTTGTTGAACAGGTGAGATATCCCACTTTCAAAAGCTGCTCTCCCCCTCTTCAAGTTACACAATGAACAGAACTTCCAGTAGAGATTTTAAGGTATTTCTTACAGTTCAGAACTTACCACATACTAAGCCTCTGCATTTCTCAGTATAGTATTTCAAATCTTGCCAAATCCTGATTTAGACTCAGTCTGAGTCCTCAAGATGCACTGGGATTCTATGTCCTAAATGTGATTTTCAGTAGACCTATGCATGTTTAATCTCAGCAAAAGAAATACAACCATTTCTTCAACACAACAAAACACCAGTTTCTCCCAGAGAGTTTAATGTTAGGGACACCAGGTTGATTTCCTTTCTAACAAGCCCCATCTCCACATCTGGATATTGTTTTTCCAAGTGTTTCTTTCATCTTCCCAGCTCAGTAGCTAAAAGTAACACTGAGCTCAATACAATCAGCAAACAACTCTCAGAGCAGTGCCCTTTGATCACCACTTAATGGCTCAGCAGAAGCCAGTGTTCTCCCTGCATACACTATTTTAATTACATACACATTAAAGCAGACAGTGCATTTTATATCAATACAGTATCATAACCATCCCGCTGTCTTTCAGGTGACAAAATATGGTTTTTTTCCCTCAAATGAAGCTAAGGATTGCTTTCAAGCACTTGTGCTCCAGGTTTTCAGCTTCTCTCTAGTGCCATTTGGCATATCCCTGGCATAGCTCAAGTCTGAACCAAGGGGAGTCCAATCTGTGGAAGGCTTCCAGGATCAGATGCCACTATTTATATTTGTACTGCACCACAGGCACACTGAAATGGCTTTGCTATGACATCAAGAAAACAGCAGCCTTCCTGTTTATCATTGACAAGTATCAAGTGTACTAGAACCGAAGCTGACAGAATCAAGAAATGTTTTGGTTCAGTGAACAAAGCTACTCTCCCTGTTTTGATTTTTTTTTTAAACCTATGCTTCAAAACCACTCTGATGAGCCAAAACAAACACTTAAGTACCTGCCACAACTGAGTCTGGCTCTTTCTCTACTGATAATTCCATAAGATATCACACATTGCATGATGACATGTTGTTCTGTATGTAACCCAGTAAAGCAGCATGTCACCGTACCTTATTTTAGATACTTTTGGAAGTGAGCCTTGCCACCATAATATTGTACTGACCCGTCAGCATGCTGATAAGTGGAAGGCTGTGCTCCTCAGGGCTTCCCCAGTATCCAGCTTCCCCTAGTATGTTCCTTTCTAGTACCTGGTGGTACAGCTCTTCAACCCAGGCCTGGGAAAATACCATCAATACTCCACTGGACTGGACCTGCTTCATGAACTCCTTCTGCAGAGGACCATAAAAGCCAAATGTAAAAGAACAGTGTAAGCCCTACAGCATCAGCCCCCAGATCTACTTCTGAGTAAATGACTGCGGATATAGAAATTAAGCTATGGAAAGAATTAATGGAGGATTGCAATCTTGGAATTGTTAAGGTTGGAAAATATCTTTAAGATCATCAAGTCCAACTGTCAGCACAGCACCATCACCACGTTCACCATTAAACCATGTCCTGAAGTGCCATACTCACAAGCTTTTTGAATGCTTCCATAGGCAGTTTGTTCTTCTTCCTTACAACCCTTGCCATGAAAAGAAATTTCCTAAATTCCTAAATATTATTTCCTAATATTTTCTAAACCTCCCCTGGCACAACTTGGGATCATTTCCTCTAGTCCCGTCACTTGTTACCTGGAGAAGAGGCCTACTCTCACCTCACTACACCCTCCTTTCAGGGAGCTGTAGACAATGAGAAGGTCTCCCCCAAGCCTCCTTTCTTCCAGGCTAAACGATGCCAGCTCCTTCGGCCACTTCTCACAGGACTTGGTCTCCAAACCCTTGACCAGCTTTGTTGCCCTCCTCTGGACTCTCTCCAGGACCACAATGTCCTTCTTGTACTGGGAGTCCAAGACTGACCACAGGATTTGAGGTGCATCCTCACCAGTAGGACAATCCCTGCCCTGGTCCTGCTGGCCACACTATTCCTGATACAGTTCCAGGATGCCATTGGCCTTCTTGGCCACCTATGCACAGGTTGGTTCATGTTAAGTTGGCTCATCAGCACTCCCAGGTCTTTCTCCCCCAGGCAGCTTTCCAGCCACTCTGCCCCAGACTGTAGTGTCATGCTGGGTTCTTGTGACCCAAGGCAGGAGTCGGATCTCAAATCCAATTAAAATAAATTGTGGCACCTAATGTGGCCTGCCCAACAACTAGGCCCTTCTGCATTGAACAATCACCACAGATGAACTGGTGTCCAAATATTTATCAGAATGATCTCTAAGAAAACTTTGGGCATGCTCAGGTCTGTTGCGCACACTGAATCCTCTAGAGAATGTCCTGAGTCACAGATCTGCACTTGATCTGCTGCAGAACGCACCAGAACTAAGGATGATGTTAAACTCCATTTGTTTTTGAGATGATCTAAATTATAAATTCTCTTACACTGGAAGTTCAGCAATAATTACACATTTTGACACCGTTTTATTTTTTCCATAAACCAGATTTTTTTCTTTTTGGTTTTTCAGAAAACTCTGAAACAATGTCTCTTGGGAAACTGAGTTGAAAAACATAGATCCATGTTTTATAACTCACAATTTTCAAAACAATTTTTAAAAAGCTGAGGAATTCCAGGTGTAACAAAAACCAAAATTTCACATTACTAAGACCTACTTATTTTTCACTTTAACTTCTCATGTCTTCATCTACAGAAACTCAAATCGAGTATTAGGCAAAAAAACCCCCCACCAGTTGCCAGATGAATGTATGTTCATGCACATTATCAAGAGACAATACCTGCTGTATCACATGATGCTAATCTATTCTGAAAATAGTTTAACCATCAAAATGACTGTGGCCTTAATGACAATCAGTAAGCAGCATTCCTTCCCACCAAATCACAGTGTAATTCAGATGCACGACGCTTATCATGCAAGATTCATAAGCAGCTTGGAGAATGCTTCATTTGCAATTACTATTTCTCCACTTAGCAAGCAGCCTGAAGGGTTTATGTGTGGGCTGGTTTATGTGAAAAGAAGAAAAATAAATTTTCATTTTTTAAAAACAATTATCCCATATTCCCCAACTCACCAGCAACACAGGGGCTTGGGCAGGCTTCTTCCTGTAGTAATCTGAGTTTGCCAGTTTTAGATTGAGCAGCAAAGTGTAATGTGATACCACGTAGAGACTGTCTGCATTCATCAGAGTCTGGAAGTTGAAATTTAGGTTTCCCTCAAATCCTGGTGAGTGCATCATACCTAACAAAAACACCATGTGAGCTCTCATATTTTATACAGATTTTTCCTGGAAAAAATATCAGAAACTATCCCTAGCATTTTGGCAACAACAGATTGCTAGAATAGTTAATGAATCATCAGTATAAATTACTCTGCTAAACATACTAGAATAAGGAATAGAAAAATAAGTAGCTCATCTAGAATGCAAGACAAACTGAACACTCCAGTCACAGTCCAGCAAAGCAATGTGCTAAATTTGAAATAAGCAAGGAGCACCAGCATTCATTGGGATGACTGTGAAATATAAAGCAAAGGGCAGGATACATCTGCAATGCTAACCAGAAAACTGAGGTGGAAAAGAGTAGACCCAAAGCTTGTGTACTTAACTGAGAATACACTGCACCAAATGGTGCTAATGAAGTTTACAGCCCTTTTAACCCCCCAGAAAACCTGTTCTGGCTGTTGCTGGATGGGGACTGGAGCACTCTACACCTTGCAAGACCAGTCTGTAATCATCATTCTCTCCATGGCCTAGAGATACGTGGACAAATATCTGGGGCCAAGTTGGCTGGAACAACTTACAACTCCAAGCCCTATTTATCTCACAAAAGGCCTACTTTCTAAATAGCTGAGCACTTGCACTTCTGTCAGACACAGAAACCACCTGTAAAGTACTCACTAGTCCTGAAAACACTATTGTACGAAGCCTACAACTGTGCTCAGTGGCACAATCCCTTTTTCCCTTGATAGTAAACTGGTAGAAACTGGTAGAAAAATATCAACCAAGTATGAGCAACATCTTGAATTGAATTGAATCCCCATGATCTGTAGCTTGAACCATGAAAAAAACAGATCCACCCACATGACTCATAATATTTCATGGTTTTCACATTGACTGTGAAATCCATTCATAGTGTCAATAAGGGAAGATTAAGAAGTCAGCTTTATCCTAAAGGAATGAAATGGAACAAAACCCAGCTTCCAAGGTTAGTTACAGGATGAAGCAAAGCTGTGCCATTTGTTAACTGCTGCAGTGGTTTACTGTGAATATATTCCTCCCACCATAAAGGTCATACCTCTTCTTAGACAAAATACAACAAACCATTAACATTTAAAAAAAAAATCCACACACATAAAAGAAGCAAATGTTTTTCTTGCCTCGTGAGGGTTTGAAAGCTCTGTGCTGCTGCCTTCTCGGACTTTCCACTGTCGTCACTTTGGGGGCGTGGATAAGGTGAGTAACTGTTTGAGGGTGGATTTAGAAAGAGAGTAACTGTTCCAGGGTGGGTCTAAAAAATGAATTTCTGTTCAAGGGAGCAACCTTGTGGAAGAAGGGCGATAGGGCTGGCCACAAACCACACCCACACAGGCTGGCATTGCTTGGGGTAGATTTCTCATGGTGAATGTTGACAGAGAACCTTTACCTAGCACCAAAACTTCAACCATGTGCCTGAAAGTAGCCTGTAAGTAGTTTTAGTGATTTTCTTATCAAAACAAAGATGCATCTTAACACTCTGTCAAATGGAGGATCATGATATTGATGTAGCTATCTCATCTCCCACTGTTTTTTTGTCTTATCTCTCCTAAATACATACCTCAGGGATTAGAATCTACTTAAGTAATAAAAACCTCAAGGCGGAGACATATGTAAAAGTAAAAAAAAATCCAAAAAACCAACCAAACAAAAAACCCCAAAAAATCCAAAAAAGCCCACCTTATTTTGCATTTAAATGTTTTTGAAAATCTGCAACCTCCTGTACAGAATTACAACCTAAAATAAAGGTGTAGAAGTGCACAGAAGAGTGGATACTCCATGGAGGGCATGTATTTGAGCACCAAAAAGCGTTGGGGAAAAGTATGTTCCTTAACTTCCTCTAAAATATGGGAAGGCAAACAACTGCATTTGTGCGATGCCGAGATCACAGAAACAGAAGATGATACTTACCAGAATAAAAAACTTCCCTCTAAAAAGTATGGAATCAAAACTGAAGATGGGCTAACTTACTCCTAACTTTACAGTTAACCAACTTACCTGCAAATTTGACTTTCACTATAACTCTGCTTAGCTGACTTTACCTTTTCCATGCTTATCTCAGCAGTGCCTTAAATTCCTACCCCCATTCATTGCCTTTCAATCCTCTGAAAACATCCTAATTTTGCAATGCTATCTATATAAGGAAAGAGTAGGAAAGAGTACTAAATTGTATTACTCTTCCAAAGTGTAAGAAAAATTGAAACAAAGTAGTTAAATAAAGTGTCCCAGAAACACAAAAATACTGCTTCTGTACTGACTGGTCTCAACTGCATCTATGTCTTTTCTCAACTCGAATCTTAACCAACTCTCAAATTTCCCAAAGTATTCTTCAAGAACTGTACATGAGTAAGTGCTGTATATACAATGAATGGGATCAATCCCTCTATCTTCATCACCTAATTTGTGCCTTGAGCGGCTGGTGCTAAAGAAGGACTCCTAAAGGAGTCTTACACGTTGCTTATACAGGCAGATCAAACTGGTGTCTCAGAAGCTCTCCAGGGCGAATTCTTACTCCGACATTTGTTTCAACTTTCTTAAGTCTCTCTCTCTCTCTAAAGGTCTCCAAACTCACGGCTCTCACCTACACAGGAGCACAAGTTCTCACCTCAGGAGGACTGATGGACATTTGCTTAAGATTTGAGTTAGGGGACTGTTAAGGGACAGTTTCAGCTGGACTGACTCTCGTTCCAGGTGTCCAAATGAAACAGGAACCGCCCAGATCTTAAAAAGCATAAAAGTACAACTCTGCAACAGCCACATCTCCATGAAAACGCCAGGCTGTATTAATACTGTGACTTGCTACTCCACTTTTCCGTGATTCCTTATTGAATTGTGTCTTTTACAAGTACTTCACCAAATCCATCTGGAAACATTGTGTACATTTTTTAAGTACAGATTTAGCCGCAGGGGCGGCTTTCTTAGAAAAGTGAAAGGTCTCTCTCAACAATCTAAGTCCAAGACTAGGTATCTTTTTTAAGACATGCAAACCACAAATAATGGATTTAATGCCCAAATTGAGTTATATTCTTCCATTTTTCTCACTGTATTTATTACCCACACTGAATGTCAAGAAAAGCTATGTTTAGCCTTAAAATCCAGAATTCTCCTAGGTCCACATCTTCCAAAGCTTTAACGCATTCTATAAAGGCTTTACAGACAAAAGGAAAAAGAAGTGGCATATCCATTCATGCACAAGGGGAACAGGTGCACATAGGTTTGAAGTGGAGGTCTAGCTCTGGTCTTTCAGCATAACATCAAGATTACCCATTTTCAGGAAAAAAGAAATACCTGTGGTGGAAAGGGTGCTCTTGAGCCCCTCAATTAGGAAACTAGTTAACATCAGTGCCTCTTTTCTGTGATATAAAATGGCCAATGTTTCTTAAGAATACCATTTATCATCTTCCTGAGTTAGGGTTTATTTAGGTACATTTAAACAGGATATCAGGAATATCATCTTATTCACCCAGCTTCATATCTAAATTATGCCATATGATGATGGGAAAAGTCTCCCCTTCTGACTATGTATGAGTTTAATGTGTGTGAGAGAGCACAAATGAATGAAGCAATGATCAGGAGACAAGCAAGAGGAAAGGCAATTGCAGTGAAGTTAAAGAAACAGACATATATCAAACATTTTCATTTTGGTCACTGTCAGGAAAACCAAACCCTTCTAAAAATATATATTTACATACATTTTAAATATGCTATCAACATGACAAACTAGCCTTTGCATGACTTTTTTTGTTTGACAGGTCAATAGCCCAAATGTTTTAATTATAAAAGAACTGAAGATATTTAATCTCTTAGAAGGCAAGACCTTAATCTTTTACTTGGTCTTGGCTTTAAGCTTTGCTCTTCCTGTCACATTAGATAGCAGCATTAAGAAAAACAGAAGAGTGAAGACAAACTCTCCTGTTTCCCTATCCTTTCGAGAGCTTACTGCTGTGGAGTTGCTACCACCCTCTCTGTGAGGCTGGCATTACTAATAATAACAGTGCAGTGATGTACTAAGCTACTTATATCATTACAAACAGGTGATGGTACTTCCCACACCCCTCTCATGCTAAGGGGCAACCCCGACCTCTCTTTAATGACACGATGTGCAAACTTTCTCAACAGAGCTTCACAAACCTGCAAAGAGGTATTGTGCTACAGCAAATTCTGTTTCTTTATTGATTCAGCACATAATCCAGAGCCTGTAAAGAGTCAATGGATTTACCTCCCTTTGAATCAGTGCCTACATATTCAATTTGCTTTGCCCTAAATGAAGTGTGTTCCTGTGGAGGAATGCGTGGTGTAAAGTCCAAACCTACTCATTCTGAGTATGTTCTCTGAAGATGAACTCCTACAAGGGAATCTGTGTACAGTGCTGTCAGAGTGTGCATGCTCATTAGACAGTAAATATTCACTTGCAAACCTGAGCAGAACGTTGAAGAGAAGCTCTGCAATGCTCCGTCCACTTCTTCTATGCTGGGAAGAGCTATAAGCCTAGGAAGAAGCGCTTCAAGTGACTGGATAAAGAGCCGTGCACTGTGTTGATCTGCTTCTTGGCTCTTCAGCAATTTCAGAGAGAGAGCAGCAGTGCGTAAGGACCTGTGACCTGGGCAATCCCGTGGTGTCTGTTCCTCATCAGCCAGGGAACAATTGTCAGAGCCTATGTCTGAGACATCAGACCTGCCCGAATCCTTTTCTGCTGCCATGGAATACTGATCACACGAATCAAACTCAGTCCTAGAAAGGTCCTGGTCATCTACACTGAAGTTACTTTCACTGTATCTGGATCCATAGGACCGAGTCTTGCAATCAACTGACAAAAAGTTAGTTATATCTGGATAGACTATAGTGTGGCTTCTTTGAACAACATCCGGCTGGTCAATGGTTTCTGACTCTGGTTCTCTGTAATGAATCTCTTTGCTTTCATGTCCAGCTGGAGTTGGCAGGGAATTTTTTTGATTTTCCGGATTATCCTCTGGAGTTGTTTGTCCCATTTCCCCTTCCAAAGTGGTCTGACCAGTGTCTGTGGTAACGCTAATGCTAATATCGGGACTCTTCTCATTTCCTGATTCCCAGGCAGGGTTTTCTGAGGACAAGATGCGTCTCTGCCACCTGAAGTCAGCATCATTGATCTCCATGGAGTCCCTGCTTGTCTCGGTCCCATCCTTCAATTCTTCTAAGCGCTGGAGCAGCAGCTGGATCTGCTCTTCACTAAGACCTCTCCCTTGGCTCAGCTCATCTAACGCTCCAAGCAGGGCAAAGACGCAGGACACTGAAGCATAACACGCTTCAATACCACCTTTGATGCACGCTTCCGTCATCCCATCCATGATACTACAATCAACACAGAGTTTATTTAAGCGATGCAACATGTGCGGTGAGCACGTCACTGTCATTCAACACAATCTTTCCATAACCAGGAAAAAAAGAAGTGAACTTATCCTTTAAAACTATTCCTGAGAGAGACCACTAGTGTAAGAACAAATTATTAAGTCGCCCATACAAACATAGTCATTCTGTAAAGAGAATGCCAAGAAGTGAAAGTTACTATGCATTTATACCAGCATGCATAGCATGTTCTCTCTTACATACAAACACTTAAACTAAAAAAAAAAACCTCAACACCCAGCTGAACTAAATTTAAAGGCCATCTGCGTCCTGAAAAGTATCTTATCTACAAGATATGATCTTTATAAGAATTGAGAACCCTTCTTGCTCAATATGACAATGTATAAATTTTCTATTACCTCCTTTGACTTAATCTTGAAAATATACCTCTAAAGAAACACACATTTATTTTACTGCAAGTTTAAGGACCCATACCCCAAAATTTTCATCTGTAAACCAACATATTTGGGAATTTTGGCAAACTCAACAAGGAAGTTATCTATGTCTTTACAAACAGGCCCAGACTGATGACAAACCAAGCAAAAGTTTTTACACCTTTTCCATTTTCAGAGCTTATTTAACCAGGCAGATACCCTGGCTCATACTGGGTATGCTCCTGAACTGCTTAAGCATTCCGTGTGAACAGGTTTAAGACAGAAGAGGCTAAAGGAGGAAACAAAGCGTACAGCTTGAGAAGATCCAGATGGGACTTTCTTTTAGAAATAGATCTCTTCTTGGATTCTGACTCAGAAGAGCAGGGCCCTGCCAAATCACAAAGCTGCCGAGGACTGCCAAGTATCTGAAGAGAAAGGAAACAGAAATAAGCAGAAGATTATCCAAACATTATTTAAATACAGTAAGTAAGTCGTAACGCTATCAAGCCCTAGAACCCGAGGTAGCACTACTGTATTTTCTCTCACAGCAAAGGAAAATGGCACAGTGATATTCTACTTATTAAAGCTACCTTTCTTCTTTTTTGAGGCAGAAAAGCAAGTAAAGGATAATATTCAGCAAGAATCACATTTAGAATGTTCTCCAGTGCTTTACATTTTTGACTGATTTTTTTTCATCTGATACTGCACCCAAGATAATTTTTATGCCTATGTAAGTATTTTTTTATTATAGTTTATACCAAAGGAAGCCTGTCTCCTCAGTCACCTAGTTACAAAATTATGGAGTCATGCAAAGATAGGCAGAGTGATTTCTTCAGATTCAACCTGCCTAGGTGGCACTTTGTTAATGCCCACCAGGAAATACACACAGGCATGTATTAAGACGAAAGAAGCAGCAGGTATGTCCTGCACAAAACAACATTACACTAAGCTTCTCCTAAAACTTCAGTTATCATTTTACTATTGTTTAAAATTAGAAAAAGATGAGGATGGATGACTCCTAGTTTAGACAGAAGCCAAGTGGGTGGCTGTGTGGTGTTAAGAGAGATTTTTCAGAAATAGAACAGCCTAGGTATGCACAAGTTAGAAGAAAAATTCTCTAGAAGATACCACTGTTCCTACAAATTACATAAATTTCCTTGTGTTTCACAACATGAGAAGAAAGGTGCCCATGTGGAATGGAAAAGTCCATGATTTCAGCTAGTGCTTAAACAAGTCTCCCAGTGCTCCAGTTCTAGACATCTCAGAGGCACTGACAAGAGGCCAGAATGGACTGGTCTTGAAATGGCTTCTTAAGCCATTGGCAGCTTTCTTGTATCTATTCAAAAAAAGTTCCAAGAAACTGGATTTCAAAAACCTGGCATGTAATCAAAGCACATATTCATCTTAATGCCTGGAAACCACAGTGTGAGGATGTGTCTGGGGAAAGATGCCAAAGAAGTTGCAAACTGGATTGTTATGCTCTGTCGCACCCAAAAGAGCAGTTGTGACTCAGTGATAGAATCTGCTCCATGGAGCACCACAGCATGAGCACTGATGGAGCTGCCATGGTAGCTTCCATTATAGAGACAAATGCAGCTATTGCAACTGCATCAAACTATTTGTCAGAGTGGTGCTGATGTACCAGTTGTGCTTAGAAAGGACAATTGCAACATCCCTAGGTGGGAACGTTTGAAATGCATTCGTATGCATGTATCAGCAATGCTTACTGTTATATAAACATTTTGTTTTACATGCCTGGATTTGCACATGTGATTACCCTACCTCTTTCATAATTTTGATGGCTTCTACTCGATGTTGAGGTGGTGGGTAAAGCAATATCCGGTGATACAGAGACTGCAGCACAGGCTTCATGGATTCCACTGACCCCACCAGTCGAACAAGTTCTGCTGCAATATAATATATGGTCCGTGCAACAGGCCCACTAAGGGCAGGTGCTGTGGAAGAACAACCTGAACCCCGGCCATGATCAGAGATCCCTGAGGAAGGTGAATCAGCCTCAAGGCAGATGCTGCTGTGGGCAGAGGTGATAGTTTTGTCATGGATTGGATTTCCCAGGATTACTATCAGGGCTGGACACAGTTGCTTCCTGTGAGAAAGAGAAAAGCAGCAGATGGTAACTGGAAAAAAAATACTCTTACAAGAACAGATTGAAAATAGCCCATGGTTAAATGAGATACACACTCTTGTTTTAATGATCAGTCAAACAGCAGTTGTTAGATAGGAAAACAAATTATGCCAGGCTTTTTTCACCTCCCAAGCATCAGCATGCTAGTTCATATGGAAATACCTCTGTGTGCTGTAGAAACATGGTACTGATTTTGCAAGTTCATGTTGCTGCACAGTGCTGTCTCTTTGCAGGATAGCATGCCTGCCTCTTTCACTGGCTGCAGCCTATCCCGAGGTATCCACTGCTCAGTTTTCAGTTCATCTTGGGAGCTTTAAAAAAACCTGACTAAACAAGAACTGATCTATGTTAACTAGAAGGTTGAATATTTCATCACTGAGCTGCACACACATTATTTTAGTAAGCACCCTTAGTTGTGAGCCTGTTTGGCTGTCTTTTGAGAACATAATGAAATACTCTACAATAACTCAAAGTATGCACTACACTACTCATATGCCACAATACAGTAAATACTCATCCTTCTTTCAACTGTCTTTCTGCATGAGCACTCATGTTAAGTGATTCAACGCCAGCAGACCACTCTCCTGTGGAACCAAAGCCAGCTCAGCACTTTGCTCCATTAGCTGCTATTTCAGCTTTGCACTCACACACTTGACATTTTACTTCAATCTGCAAGACCTTAATTTAAGAAGCCAAGTGCTGCATGAGAATGAGTCCCAAATCTGTTTTTGACCCATGTCTCAGAGGTTCAAGTGAGTACCTAGAGCAGGCACCCAATTACAAGTAACAATTCATAAAATACATTCTCACAGGTAACTACGTTTTATTTTCTCAAGGTTTTGCAGTCCAGAATTTTCATTACTTCTCGTAACAAGATTTCTGAAACAGCTCAGCTTCCCTAAGTCACAGAAAGAAAATCAGCTTTTAATAGGACATCAGATAATGACTTTGAATCTGCTTATTCCACTTATTTCTCCAATCAAGAACATTTCAAAACATAACAATTCACTGCTTAAGAAACATGCCTGCCTCAAAGCAGGCATCATCAGAGGTTGCACAGCAATATATTCTCCACACATCTTAGTCCTATCAAAGTGTTTCTGTATCAAACTATGGAGAATGCTGTCTGCACACAGAGATAAATCTTCTCTGTCTGCTCTCTATCTTCTTTGGGAACTGACTACAAAGTGCCTGTCAGAGTGAAAGCTGTGTGCATACAGGCAACAGCTCCTTAAAGAGTAATGACAGCTACCAGTTTGGATCACAACCTCACCAGACAGGTAATGTATTAGTGTGTACAAAATGTTCAAAATTATGTTTGCAATTTAAACTGCTTCATATCTTCCTAGTGTCTTGGGGCTTTTTTCCCCCCACTTAAGCAGGTAGTGAAGCATGCATGTTCATTCCTTGGCAGCAGTGCAGTTTAAGAAGTCCCATCTCAGATGGCTTGCCCTCATGGTACACAGTTACAGGTACAAACACCTGTAGATCTGCAGCACAAACTGGATCATCAAAAGGATGTAAATTGAAAATAAAACAGGAAGTGTTTTCTTTTAACTAATTTCAGTGACCTTGCTTACAGGATGTCCCCACAGTCTATCACATAAGCATAAACAAAGAGTTGTGTGAAATTCAAAGACAGAAACTTCTGAAGCGAATCTGCCATGAGAGAGTTCTGCTCTTATGTTAGACCTCCAAGAGGCCTCAGCACCGGGTCCTTGTGCAACACCGCCAAGTGTTACCAGTCTGAAGACCCAGTCTGGCAGCCACTGATGTTCCTGGGACAGTAGGGGGAGATATGGGTGCCTCTACATGTTCCATGATTAGAATTGGATCCAAGTCAAACACTTCAGTTTCAAAAATTACAGGGTAAAAGCACAAGAAACACATTTGTCATTAACAGTCACATATATCTTTCCTTAATACAATCACCTGACAAGGTCAAAAGATGGGCACAGACTGCAAGGAACTGCATATTAGTTACATTCTTGCTTTATTACTATGACTCAATTATCCACAGGCTATAAAAATCCCACTATTTCAATCACAAGGAAAAAAAGGATTATTTCAGGTGCTTTGAGGTGATGGTATCCAACAATTTAGAGGTAGATATGAACACCAAAGATATCAAGCCTTCCTGGTGAAGTGTATTAAAAAGGAGAATTTCTTGATAAAATAGAAGCACCTTTAAGACTATTTACCCTCAAACCTTATACAAGAATGCAGTTGATATTAAGCATTTCTGGTCACCAGCACACACTTGACATTAATTTTGCTTATCTTCCTCTATTATTGTATCAGAACATTAAGAATCTCAACAGTACCTGCCCACAACAAGCAGAGAATCTCTGTGTTTAATGCCACACACTGATCCAAACTATTGCAGAAAGCATAAGAGATTTTTCTGCTCTGGCTAAATCCATTAGACCTCATTTACAGTGATAATTCACTACCGGGATTTAATGTGGTAGCTGAGCAGGTGATCCTAATCAATTTTTATGAGGCACAGAGAGAACTAATAGTAGGTTAACAACAAGCTCTGCTCACACCTGGAGACTTTTGACAGGTTTTTTTTTGCAAGGCGGGGGGGGCAGCAGGTCCTTTTACACTTACAAATGGAGTATTTGCATTAGTCTTCAGATGTACTCACCATATTAGATCAGTGAATCCTTTGTGCTGGTGCATGCTGGAGGAGGAGCTGTTTAGCATGGAGAGGATACACTCCAAGTACAGAAGCTGAAGTTGACGATTGTCACTGGCAAAGAAAAGATGCCATCCACATCATATTAAAACAAAGACTACTTAATTTTCTAAAATAACCACATTAATTCACTTGAAAATTATACCATAATACGCAGCAGTGATTTATTTTGCTTTTTTTTATCCATTTACAATGGTGTGATCACCTGCATCATCCCATTTATTTTGTACTGACCACATGCAGTGATCTACTACTTCAAAAAAAAAAAAGTGAAGAAAGAGGAAGACTAAAACCCAAATAATTACTCAAATTCAATCTAAAATCTTAGGAAGGAAGCCTTAAACACAGGAAAAGAACAACAACAGAAAATTTTGGATTATTGGATAGTTTCTTCAGGCAATCTGAAGCATGTTTAGGCTACTCTCTTCTGTTTAGTTGTTTTGTTGTTTTTTTTTTTTTAATTTTTTGTGATGGCCACAATGGTCAAAAGTCAATGCCTAGAGGCAGAAAGTCACATGATAACATAGCTACCTTTCAGGGCCTTGTCAGTTACTCTGTCAGAAACATAAACTCAAAGAAAGCCTCCTTAGAAAGAATATTTAAAAACCTGTGGACACCTAGAACTGATAGACTTGTAACATGCACTGTGACTGTGCCTACTCCTAACGTTAGCTGTGGGATCCAGGAGACAAGCAAAACAAGACAGGTCCGCTTTAGGAAGGAGCACTCCATGGCAAGTGCACAATTTGGTTTTCACTCCAGAGAAAACCAGGATTTGATAACTCTCTTTCGGTCAGAGATGAGAGCTGGAGGAATGCACTTTCTGATATATGATTGTAGGTCAAGGAAGCTGTAAAGAATGGATTTATCTGAATTGCAATTAAGGAGTGCGAAATATCTGTTTGTCACTGCCTGAGTTCCTTTTGTTCACATATATGAATTTGCATCCAAGTACAACAATACCCGTTTCATATGCCATGCAGAAAGTGCTGAATCCTGAGGCTCAAAGGTAGATTTGTAACTCTGTTCTATGGAGGGTTGAAAACTACTGGCTTCTTATATATTTTAAAGGTGATAAATTTTTCCTCACAGGAGTCCATGCCTATTTGGAAAGATACATGCATTCCAGGTACAGATGCCTTCTTTTCCAACAGCTTTTCTTGCAATGTGTCTCAATGCAGACGATCATCACCTTGCAGCTGACACTTGCATGGGCATGCACAGGGCATCCCTGCATTCTTGATTTTATTTTCCCAGATGCTGACACTGATTAAATAATGCTAAGTAAGGCACTCTTCTGTTACCCTGCTGTTATTAGAGACACTTATGGGAAGAAAGTCTGCAGAAGAAGTGCACAAAGATGCCTGTGCTATCTTTGCCTCTGGTGGTTTCTGAAAATTGTACAGCATATAACATACTTACTGTCCATAACAACCACATTTTAAAAGTTAAGATCATGCATTTTCAAGTAGGTAGAGCGTATGATATTCCTAAATTGGAGGAATTCTTTGATAGTACAAATTACTTCAATGGGATAAATGCTGCCTAAGAAGGACAGATTTATTCATTCTGAATATAGTATCTGTTGGGTCTTTCCACAACTTTTGTAATTGTTATTCTCTCTATGATGGTTCTTCCAGCCAGAAAAGAAAACTTCTCCTTGGATTAGTATTTTGCTGCTGTATGGAAGTTATCTACAGATTAGATTTACTGGAAGCTCTTTAAAGCTGAAGAGTGCACAAAGAAGGCAAATTAGCTCCTAATTTCAAGCGAGGATTGAATTAATGCATCATGCACAATACTTTCTCTAGTAAACACTTAATTTATGCACAGCTTTGCTCCATAATCCCAGAACTACAACAGCACAATCACATGCATCAGTGAAACTCTCAGTCTCCAGGTAATATATTGAAATTATAAACTTAAATAACTCACTTTATGACAGCCTGGAGCTTCTCACAGAGCACAGTGAGGACAGAAACAACATCATCGCAAAGAGATTCAGCTGAAGTACCTCCAAAAGGGACGAAGATCAGAGGCATTACATATAAGCAGCTGGATTACAACATCAGTTAATTGCATGGGCTTACACAGCTGGTTAGAGTTCTAAACAGGGAGCCAGGCTACCAAAATTCATAGAGAAGATGCAGTAGGAAAAGTCCTAGATTGGAGAGTGATGGCCACAAAATGCAAAAGCAGCAGTATTAAATCCGGAGAGAGTACTTATTGCTTACATGCATTTACAGAGGGTTAGCTGAAATCAAATTCTGATAATAAAATAAGTATACAATTAAATAATAAAAAAGACTGGCCCCAGTGTTTCTACATGGCAGCCAATTTCTGTATCTCTACCTACAGTTTCTCTCTCTTACACATTTTCTGACCAAGTTCTGATCTTATAAAAGAATGCTTGTGCTCTTTAAAGACTTTAGCCTCCATTCACACAAGTTCTCCTACAGAAATCCTGTGTGAAGGTCAAAGCCAGGGACGACATTTTCCTACTGGAAGATGTTGAAAGTTAAGACACAATGGGAGTAGAAAAACATTCTCTTGTAAAATAATCACCTGACAAGTAGTCATTATATAAACGTCTTTGGCCGTTAATACAGTAACAATCGTTTTCAGATTCCACATCCTACTCTGTGAATTGTTTCATTTCAGGAAGTAAAAGCACTTATTAAAACTTTATCCAGACCACTGAAACTCCTTAATTACAGAAGTTAGCACCTTGAAACAATAATTTATTACTATGTTGAATGCAATGCTGTTACCATGATCCAAACGAAGACACAACTGGAAATATCAGGAGTTAACTGGGCTGTCTCAGTTCTTACCACAGAGAGCACCAAACTATAGAGAAGCTATGAAATCCTGAGGGTGCAACTCCCATGACATCAAACAACACTGTGGTGATAAAAGGAAGGTTAAAAAGGCTGGATTGGAAGGAGTCACTAAAAAAGTATTACAAATACCTTGACTCTTGAATTTCTGCAAGGTGTCAGGGTTTTCAACTATCTGTTGAGGAAAGACAGAGGTGGTGTAATTGGTGCAAGGGGCAGAGGGAATATTATAGAAGCAATACTTTAACAGCAGAACTTTCTTAAATTCATGTCCTCTATCTGTTTTGGTTTTTTTGTTAGGGTTTTTATGTGAACCTTTTACAAAACATTTTTAAAATTTCCTTAAGATCTGTTTTAACAGTCATTTAGATTTAAGGAAATTGCATCTCATGAGGTGAAAGCTTTGTAAGTCTTTAAGGGATTTCCTACACCTAAATGTAGCAATTAGGCATGTAAATTGCATTGAAAATAAGTAAGAGAAAAGCATAGTTTAGACTTCACAAACTACTTAGAAACAAAAATCAATTGAGTGTTAGAGAGTTTAGAACACTGACAATGTTAATGTTACAGTGCCAACAGAATTAATGGCTGTCAGGAAATGGAAATGACCTCTTACATCCTTTGGTTCAGCTGTGGTATAGGGTTCTTCCTACTGTGCGCAACAGGGTCAAGCCAAATTCTCTCAAGCATCAATAACAAACTGCCAGGAACTAAATGCAGTTTTCATAGCTTTTACCTACTCCTCAGCTCAGAAAAGAACAAAATTGAACTTGCAGACCCAAAATGTTACTGTTTGTTTGTTTGTTTGTTTGGGGTTTTTTTGTAAATGCTTTGGCTAGTAAAACGAACCTATTTAGCACCAACAAAAGACAAGTTTACTTAAACTGATTAATTCTTTTTGCAGTTGCTCAGCAGGATAAAAGCAATCTAGTCTAGTAATCTGAAATAGAAGTGATCATCTTAACCCAAAACAGATGTAAGGAAAACAATCTGTACAACTACAGTCTTTAAAATTTCCTAATAAACAGAAACTGACTTTTACAAACTACTTCTTTGAGAATATACTATTATATAAAGCAGTACCAACAAATGTAAGAAGCCAATGTAACTCCACATATACCCAGAACATTTAAAGTGGAAAATGTGCTGGGATGTCATTCAAAGAGCTCTCTTGAATTTTAATAATGAAATAAATAAAATTATATTTATCTTTTGCTAATAAAGAAAAAAGAATTTCATTAACTTAAAATTATCCTCTATAAAAAAGTAGAAGAAAAATCTAAATTACACAGTCCTTAGTTGAGAATCTGTTTTCATTACATAAATGTCATGCAAAAAGTTCCGGCAGAAGGATTTCAATAAACCTTAGAAAAACAAGCAAACAAAATAAAAGAATGAAAAAGGCTGAGGCAGCCTGATATCAAAACAAAGTCTCTTTTGTTTAATGCAAGGGGAAAAAAAACCCAAGCCAACTAGAGTTGATAATGTGAGAACTCTGAGGCAGGCATAGTCAGAGCCCAAAAAAGCTTTTAAACAGGATTAATTGAGGAAGTGTCAAATAAAATCCATAAGCCATTCAGAGGAACAAAACAGTATGCAGCCATGGACATGGAACCATTTGTTGATGCCAGAAGGCTCACCATGTTCTCCTGCTTTTGTCGTAACTGTAAAGTCAAGTCACTCAACATTTGGCTGAGGGTTGCCCGCACAGCGGTGTTAATGCTCCGCTGGTGACAGCTAGATACATATGTCTCAATGCAAACCTGATGAGGAAACAAGACAGCAGTACAAAGAGATCAACTCCCACTTACCAGGAACACATTTAGGAGGATACCAAGGTCTCTTGCATGCAGATAGTCAGCCTTCCTTACTATTTCTTATTGCTTTATTAGTGCAATAGAAATTTTTAGCAGTCTTGGTTAGAAACCCAAGTAAGTAGCATCTAGAAGCAGCCTGCAATTCATCAGTCTCACAGCTGCTGGAATGGTAGGGCAAAACTGGCAGTCTCCTATCAAACCCAAGTGATTTTGGTACTTGTCTCACTTGGTATAGAATTCATTGAATGCTGCTTTGATTGTTCATCTCTTGATACTTATTGTTACTACCCCTCTGGAAATCTGTCTGCAATGTAAACACCCTCGAATTCTTGAAGCTTGTTGATTCTGATGTACAGGTATTTGCTACTTGTTTTACGATAATTATTGTGTACTGTAACACATCTGAAAGCCTTTAAGCCCTTTCTTAACACAGAAAATACGATAGCACTTTACCATAAATAACACAAACAATTGCCTTGTAATAACTGGCAATCCAGCAGAGGGCTCCTCTTCTCAAAGATCCCATGGGAGCCAAGGTAGCCATAGATGAACCCTAATGGAATCATCCAGTTCCCAACTCCATGCCCAGCTGCTGGCAGTTTTCTGTCGATGTGCTGTGCCCAGAGTCACCCTTTGTTTCCCCCAGGTGATATTGCACAAATGGCTGCCAAAGTGTTACACAGCTAGGATCCTTAACTACTAAATAGATGAAAGTCTCAATGGAGCTGAGCATGTTTGTGACAGAACTGTACAACACAGTCTTTCTGAAGAAGGAGTTTTGGTCCTTTGTCCTATACTAAGCTTCATCATTCACAATGACCACAAGAATCCCCCAAATCCAAACCAAGCAACCAAAAAAAGAAAAAAGTAAATTACTGTTCACATACTTCTATATTTTTCAGTTTTAGTGGTTTTATTCTGCCATTGCTTAGATACATAGTAAGAACTGTAAATATAAATTGAACTACCTGTGAAAAATTATTAAAAAATATAAAAGTGTAAAATGTAAGGAGTATACATAAATGCATCTGGTGTACAATTTTGAATTAGAAGGATATTATAGGATGTAAAGTCATTTTTATAGTTCCCTAATGAGGATGAGTTTTTAAGAAGGAAAAATTGAAGTGATCTGATTACATAGTCTGATCAATACTGACATAGGCACACAAACAAGACTCTTGATAGTTTCTAATTCCTATTGAAGTGAAACCAAGCTGTCAGTAGGTCAGTGATGAAGATGTTCTTGTAAGTTGGCCTGGACCAATTCTGCCCATCATTCAGCTATCACTTGAACCCCAGTGGACAAAATAACCCTAAAAGACTGTTAATCACATACAGCCCTTCACAGAGGCCAAACCATTCCAGTGCTGCTGAGATCATTCTTCTTGAGCTGTAAGCCTTTTTCTAGAGTACCTGAATTAATTAATGAAATACCATTCTTAGAGGTAGGCTGACTTTCTGGAAAGAGCATGGTTGATATCTCCTTCTCTCCCCTCCCCATGCAAGCTAATAAGCAAACAATACTGTCCACTTGAGTTGCAATCTTACAGAAGGCCTGTGTTCTAAATGGCTTGGCAAGGTACCTTTTGAAAAGCCACTGATGAAGAAGCAGCAGTAAAAATGGGAGAGCTCAGGGCTCCAAAGAGGTGTGCAATGGACATTTTGATCATTTCATGCATTCGGGGACTTCCAGCTCTATGGCATGCAAAACACAACTAAGAGCAAAACACAGAAGGGTTAGCTAATGAAACACAACAGAGTTACACAAAATAAACCTCCAGAAGGCACACTGGAGCAACAAACACACACATAAAAACAAGCAGTAGCATCAACTAAATTTTCTTGCAGGTGTCTAGGCAAGCATGGGAAGGTGCAAAGGGCAAGATTTAATCTATTTTTAATACTACTAATCTATTTTCAATATTATTAATACTTAGGGCACAAATTATAGTACTCTTCATGTTGGATGCCTCCTTAATTTGAAGCCGATATGGTTCAGAAAGATTTCGAGTGCCATTGTTTTGTACATAAGAATTGCAAACGATCAGGCAGTGCTAAATGGCCAGGCTGTAGCTTTGTTTGTCAGAGACAGTCCTCAGGGAGTTCCACCAGTAATGAAGGCAGCACCTTTCCAATCCTGCAGTGGCTCCACCTGTTACAGAGTGCAGGCTAGGAAAACTAAGGGACTGACTTGGAAAGAAATGTCAAAAAGCATGGGCTATTTAACTGGAACAGAAAGTTCCTCTCAGCCACCTTCCCCTTAGAGCAAGTCAGATGGTTAACCAAATGCTGAACTGAGAAATGATTTTCTGTTTCCTCTTGCTTATACATTGGATAATTCAGACACAAAGGCATAGTAATTCCAGCTGTTAAAGTCTTTACCCTACCTAAAGCCTGGGCAGGAGGAACCTGGGGAAGCATGTGTGTGCCTGGTAGGATTTGCTATTTAGAGAGATCTAGGCTATTTAAAAAAACCTGAGGCAGTATTTTCTCAAGAAGTGTGGAGAAAATAACTGTACCCCCAAACACTCCAAATAGAGGCAAGCGCACTCCGTATTACTGCTTATTCCAATTCACTGAAGGAAAGGAGTTTTGCTTGCTTTGCTGCCACATCTCATCATGCATTAGAGTCTTGCTCACCATAAAAGAAAAGAACTAGCATTGTCCTAATTTCTATCAGTCACCAGCAAGCTTGTTTTTAAAAGCAAGATTGGCCTTCTGAGAATAAAACTGAAGTGCAACTACCAAAACCAGCAGAGTTCCACATCAATCTGTGAAAGACAACAGCCAATGTTCAGAATGCTTTTGATGAATAAGAACCCTGTTGTTTACAGAGAGAACAGAAAATATTATTTCTGGCTATTTCTACAGTTTATAGCACACAGATCATGACTGATAGACCATTTCCCCCCAGTCTCAGGTAGTGCTCTTAAAGACTGAAAGCTGAAGGGTTCAGTCATGAAATGCTTTTGCCAGCAAGCATTTTGTTCAGTCTCAAGCTCTTTACCTACAGCAAAGATATGCACTAAGCTGAATTCATCAGCTTTTGCCACGCATGTTAGGAAGTCTGTTGGAAATGTGAGAAAAACTGCAAGAGGGGAAATGATCTGTATTTTTTTCCAGTGTGTGACACTGACATAAAGAGGGTTTAGTAAAAATTTAAAAATTCTGGCTTGCTTTAAGTAGCAGTTCAGTTCATCCCTGCTGCAGCATCTACAGATGGGGCTTACAAAGACCTCCAAAAATAACCACACTTTATGGTCTCACCTTGCACAAGAGAAACCAAAATCTAAATTGTGCTAATCTAGAATGATTACTATTTTTTTTTAATCCGGTATATATTATATACATGGACTATTTATGTTGTATTCTTGCCTTTTAAAGCTCTTTTTTTCTTTTACAAAATGGAAGTAATTTTCTTTGGTTCTCTGTTATCCCTACAAGTGTTTTCTCAGCTTCCAATAAGATAAGGCAAGGTCAGTTTTACTCCTGAACTCAGAAAATACTGTAACTTCCAGTTAAAGTCAGCTATTTTCACATGGGATTTTTGTTTTTTACAAAAGCCCCCACCCCAAATACCAAAAACTGAGAAGGAACACATCTCTAAATGTCTACAGACACTTGGGAGTGTAATACATGTAACATGCACATTCCTTCATGGACACTAGCTCTGCTCATACCATGTTAACAATGTAATTTAATAATAGATTCTGCAGACAGCAGTGTGTGTTGCACAGGAGGATTAAGTGTTCCGGTGCATCTTCTCTAACCTGAACAAACAACCCATGGCTTGCAACACACTGTTCTAAAAATATCACCCACCTGCAAAGGCTCACTTCATATGCCTGCAGGTATGTTTTTCTACAACCAAAGCTCTTTTACAATTTAATTCAGACAAAAATCTAATGGAACAAAGGGAGTAGAGTGACTAACAACCCAATGGATCTAGAGGTATTATAAATGCTTTACTTGGATGTGTCAAGAAAGAGATACACACAAGGAACATTGAGACACTTGTGCTAACATGGCACACTGTGGCTTATACACTTCCCTTGAGGAAACTTCCTTAGAGTTGCAGCCAGTAAGAAATCAGCACAGTGCTGTTTTATGAAGAGCTCAAGAGAAACTTTCTATTGCAAAAAAGCAAAATAAAGTGAATAAGAGAAGTAGTAAGTGTGCAATGCTGTAATACACAATTGTCAGTCAACTTCCAAGACTGCCTTCCCATGCAAGCCCAAACCTGCCCAACTTGCAACTATTTTTTCACGTTAGACATAAGGTAATACCAGTCCTAAAGATGGCAGACATGCTTTAGACTGGTTCAGTTTCAGGTTACATATGGAAGACACACTCTAGGTTAGTAGGGAAAGGTTAAGTGACATAAGCTGTGGTATAACAGAGGCACTTACCTCAGCAATTTTCAACACTGAACTCCCATTCAGCTCAAAGGTGGAGGTATACGTTATACAGAGCAAGACCTTGCAACAAAAGAGAGGAAATAAAAAAAAATAAGTTTCAGCCATTATAGACTCTCCTTCCCACCCATGTGCTTCTAGCCACAACTCCTTCCAATTCTGAGAACAGCATCGGAAGTCGCTTAGCACCCTGTATTACTGAGATAGAGGAGATCCTCCTGAGAAGTTGCATCTGTTGGCCCCAGAGGCACTACCCAGTGGATTATTTATTGCTGTCTCCTACATATGACCACCCAGAGGAAGACAATCCAGTGATCAACTCCGGCCTTGGACCCCTATTCATATTTTTAACCACAAGCTTTGCATGATTTATAATCCGTCCTCCCATTCATTTCTATCAATATAACAAAAGAGGAAGGAAAAATGCATACAATGCATGTTATTACTTAAGTAGCACAGATACATAAGTATTATGTGAAACAAGCCATTAATTACTGCCTGAAGATTTCCTATAACAGTGTATTTCCAGTAAGTGTATTATAGTCACTTGATAATGAGTAGCTAAAAAAAAAATCCATAAGCCCCAATTCATGAGGGGAGGCTTGTCCTGTCCTGAATTCAGCAGGAGGAGTAAGACACTAAAAGACCAATTCAACATCTTACTTTGAAGAGAAGGGGACTAAGAATGTGATGTGAACCACCAAGGTAAATGGGTGAGTGAGGCAATGTGGTGCTCTGGTGTGATGCCTTTTGTGTCTGGAGATGTCTTCCCTCTCTCCTGTCTTCCTTTCCAATCTCTCCTGCCTCACAGAAGAGAATCTCAGCTACTGTTCTCTCTCCAAAGCATAAATTTCTTCCAGTACCAGAATAATTGTTTGGTTTGGTCTGAAATAGTACGAGTTTCTTGGGATAAGTGTACCAGCAAATATCAAACACACTAACACTAATGCATTGGTCTATACAACTTCTCAGCGCCACTCAGAACTACTGTTCTCTGCTTCACAAGGAAGTTTGGGGCATCAGATAAGTCAACACTACTGGTTGATAACTAGAAGCAAAGTACAGAAGAGTCTATCCACAGGTGAGGGTGACATTTTCCTGAAGGAGGATGTAAATAATCTGTTTTGCATTTTGAGAGTCATACTGCAAAGTTTCTATACACTGAAATGCACTGCACCTTTACAAATGCTTTTCTTAGCAGAAAACCTGCATTTCACTACAGGATGTCACACCTTACTCCAAGGTTGTAGTGTTTTCTGTTTGTTTGTTTGTTTGTTTGCACTTATGTTTTGTATATAAAATACCAATAAGGAGCTTGATCATGTTCTTACAGAAGATGATTTTACTCCAAAAAGTGTTCAAAGTAAACCATTGTATAATGGCAATTTTACAGTTTTCCATATATATTATCTTGACTTGACTCTCAGTCCTTCATAAATAGAAGCTGAATAATGTGGATAAACACTGGAGGTAGTGACAACAAAAAAGGGCGCACTACTCTTATAAATGACAATGGTCTTGCACTAGAAACTTTTTTTTTTTAGATATTTAGCATTTATCTTTGGAGCAAAGCAAAGTTTCTGAGCCAAATTCCTTCTTCATGGTTTCTCTATTCTTTGAAATGGACAAAATAGATTTTCTTGGAAGTTATACAGCCCACCCCAATATTACAAGGAGAGATACAAGCTACTGAGCACTTGAACTTGCCAGAGAAAGCAATATAATTCTAACCACAAACTACTAAGAATGTTATACTTTGCATTTCTTGATAGGAACTCAACAAATTTCTCTGCAATCCATAACATTTACTGGTACATGCACAAGTGCCAGTGAGAAGGAACTGTGGTACTTCTCTTCCTGTCCCCAGAGCAAATTCTATACAACAGAAAAGTAAACCGTCCATTATAAAAACTCTCAATAATCTCATTTGGCTAATAAGTACATAAGTTGTAAGGGCCATTATTTCCATTTGCTGTTCAGTCCATATGTGCAAAATTTAAAAGTTTGAAGCTAAACAATTTTGTTTAGCACTTACTGGATTCTTCACTACTGGCCAGCCTCACAGTCAGTCGTGGGGCCTCACTTTCTCAACTACTAATTACCCTGAAACTTTAATTGACATTTCTAATAGCTGTGAGAGCTCAGCAGCTGGCTAAAAATTTATATTCAGTACTTAAGGAAAAACTGATTTGTGCCCTCCAGACACTGCTGTGTAAAACACAGGTGTAGAACACAGTTCCTAAATCCAGAGACAGACAAGTGCTACCTCCCACTGACAAATCTCTTCTTATCACACTAAGAACCACGATGGACACCCATGACTAATCCAATTCAGTGATTCGTGTGTCCTGATTTTCCCTACTTGTAAAACCTTATTTACTTCATGTGATTTTCTGCTCTCTTGTCCCATCTTGGCTTTGTAGGATGTGTTACTACCTAATGTTTTCCACAGACCAAAATCTGGATGCCAATACACTACAATTCGTGGAAGGACACACCAGTTCAGGCATTCTTTTAAGCCTTTGCTCTTCAAAATCTCTTTCTTCCCTTTTTTTTTTTTCATTTTTTTTTTAATTTCCATCTTTTAAAGAACTGAACAGTGAAAAGTTAGTGCATACATATATATTCTTTTCTATAACAAATGCCAAAAACCTGCATGCAACATGTGAATGATAGAAACATCAGAGATAAAACTCAGTAAGGAAGTGATTATCAAAACTTTGCTACGAAGCAAAAGAAAATTTCGGCAAAAAGACTACTAAGTTTTGACTGCTACTCTTTGCAAAAAATAGGATCTGGGAACCCACTAGCTGGAGAAAGGGCATACAAGCTGATGCAATCAAATGACAGAAGCACAAGTTATCAGCCAGTATATTCTTGGCTTTATTCCACTGCTACCACTTTCCCTCACAAATAATTTTTAAGTTCTGAAACACCGTCTCTGACCAATGCACAAGACTGCTCTCAGCTATGATTTCCATCAGTGCTGCTGCAGGGTTCATTTACAGTCTTGGCAATGATCCAAACACTTAACTTGCATGTTTTCCCATTTATGTGGAACAAACAGGAAGACAGCAGGCTCCTCTTTTAAATTACTGGATGAAAAATGGGACTAAAATCAAACAAACAAAACCAAACTTAACCATTCAGATCCACTGAAAACACTGAGTCTCCCTACAGGATATCCCCACAGACTGCCTAACTACTCATGACACTTAGTCAAACAACCTGCATTTTAAAAAATTAAAGAAAAGAAAGATAGAGGCTCTCTTGGGCAATGACACGTTTTTGCAACCACTGGGATGGAAAGCAAAAGCAAAACTACAATGCAGTTCCCAATTACTAGAGAACAATTCCAGTAAAAAATAAAACTGAAAATGAGCTTTTACTGATTGATATGGACTCTAAAACACATTTTATTTATTTTTCTTTTTTTTTTTTTTAGGAAGGAACTCAAATGACTGTAGAGATAGTTTCAAAGTCACACAATTTCCAGGATTTTTAAATTGGCTTGCATTATCTTGCAAGTGCCTAATGAGGTCACATTTCCATAAATGGTTTATTCATAATGAAAGTATTTATTTTAATTACTATTGAAGCTCTGACTGTCATGGAACAAGAAATATAATTCCTACTCCCTAGAGTCCCAGGATACAGTCTCAAATGTATATAAGAGCACGCACATGTGTAGTTTACACAGTAAGTAGAAACAAAACCAAAAAACTCTGTCTCTGATGCCACAACAAAGGTCAATTGAAACAAAATGTACAGGATTTGAAGTGGAATGTAACTAAACTGACATCGCTGTGCCATGTGCTCTAGGATGACTCTGCTTGAGCAGAGAGACTGGACCAGATGACCACTGTAGTCCATTACAAACTTACCTATTCAGTGATTCTGTGTGATTCCATACTTTAAGAGAGACTATTCCAAGCCAGGTTGGATAGGGCTTTGAACAACCTAGTCTAGTGGAATATGTCCCTGTCCATGGCAGGGCAACTGGAACTAGATAAACTTTAAGGTTCCTTTCAACCCAAACCATTCTGTGGCCTCTTTAAGAGGAAAAAGTGGGAATGTTTTTAGATTGCAAGGCTAGCATTGCTAGCCAAGTTCCTTAAGTGTTTAGTACTTATCTGTAGAATAAAGCAATTCTCACATTGAAGAGCACATGGTGGAGGCACGTGAAATAAACAGCGTGTAGGAAGGCAAGCAGTACCCTCAAGAAAAAGGTTCAAAACTTTAAAATCTGCAAAGAAAACAATTTTGCAACCATCTCTAATCCTTTTGCGGGATTTGTAAAAGAAGCCCTTCCCGACTTACTTTACTTGCAGGCTTGTACACTTGGATGCAATGTGTATCAGATGATTCTCAAATCCTGCCCCTCGGAGGAAAATCCTGACAGGAAGGACAGGCCTTTACCTCATTCAGGAGTTTGACATTTAAAGTCATCCAGTATTTCTGCAAAAGTTTGGACAGGAGGTGTCCTCCTATTTGTCAGAATAACTGCTAACCTGCTCATGTCGCGCTCTAAGGCCTTGAAGGAAAACAAGGGCAAGAGAAACAGAGCGCATTAATGAAGTCATGTACACTGTGTCACCATGTGTCACTGTACCAAGCAGCAGATTTTAATTATGGAGAGAGAGGAGAGTGTGTCTGCTATGAATTAGTAAACCTATAAATGCTGCTCAGCATTATGAATGCACCAGGGCTTCAGACATAAGGACTGTATGTGGTACAGGAGAACCTCACACATCATCAGTAATGACATGCTGAGTGCTCTGAGAAGACAATGCCCATTTAGTTCACTGGATTAAAACAGAACTGCTGCTGAACACTGTTTATGGGGGTATGAAACCAAGTGAAACTTCTGCTTATGTAGTATAGTTGTAGAAGTGAAAAAATTATTCAGATCTTAATAGATGCTTAACAGTTTTTGTCAACACTCTGACAGGGGCTTTTATCTTCAGAATTTCAACAATTAAAGGGAGGGAAAAACAAAGAAAAAGGCTGACTAGCAGTACTAGGATGACATTTCCCCCTTCACAAGTTACATCCTATTTAGGTACACTGCATTACTTTACAAATTCTAATATACAAATCTGAGTAAAACAAAAGTGAAAAAGGACAAATACCAAACTGGAAAACATCAACAAAAAGTTTAAAGAGTTCTCAAATAAAAATGAAGTTTCACACATCAATTACCAAAATGATTCAAAGGGATGTCAACACATGGATGAAAGTAGAGCCAGAGCTGTCAAGAAAAAAAGAACTGGTGTCTCCCCCGGGTGGAAAATTCTGACATTTATTCTTGACAACAAGAGAATTTTTTGGGCAGGGAAGAGGGAAGATAACTCCCTTGCTCTCAGATAATGCGAAACTGTAACAGGGAAATGTTCTGCATGGCAATGTACTTTACAATGGCAGATTTAAAATTACTGTTTCAAGTCACTAGATTAATGGGCAAGAAGTTAGCCTGAAGACAACCTAAGAACTGGTGGCCCACAGGCTGTCTGGCCTGCCAGAGGATTTTACCCAATCCCAGACCATATCCTGACCGGCATCCAGAAAAATGATATTAAAAAGCCAGATAAGCTGGTTTTGTGGTTGCATCACCAACTGCTATGTCACACAGTTTCTCTATCTTTTTCCTCTCTTACAAGAGACATGAGGAACTCCAGGGTAGAGGGCCCAAGGAGCTGCCTGGCAGTGTCAGGTCAGCATACTGGGACACAAGTTCTCTCCTCGGCTGTCCCAGGACCAGATGGTGGTAACAGCTATGGTCACAGTGGCCCTAATCATGGGATGTTCAAAAGCAGAGAAGGTCTAAACTGGGTGCATCTGACCACAGCTCTGGCACACCTGCAGTATGGGTGAAATTGCATGCAAAAGCTATGGCAAGTAATCCTTTCGTGCCGCTGTTGTGTGGCCACTTTGGCTGGCAGAACTTGGCACTGTCACCACCAGTAAGCATTAATGTCTGGCAGCAGGCAAAAGACTAAAAAGCCATATGTGAAAGTCAAAGGGTTTCTATATTTGGGATTCTGATCAAATAATGTCTTTGTAATTCATTTCCTTAAATGATTAAGTGAACTCCAGGTTCTTGGTATGCGTGTCAGACTAAAAAAAGTCTGTAAGAACTTGTACTTCCACACCGGATAGGTGTGAAATTACACTTTAAAGAGCTAGGGACTTGCTACTTTTTGGTTGATGCCAATGATTTTGATTATGCCACACCAAATGTGACAGTTCCAATGTGACAGAATGAGCATGTTTTCTATCTGAAAACACCTTCTCACAGCTCTGAGACAGCTAAAACTTTTGCACTAGGATTTCTTCAGGCAAGAAACAAAGCCTACTTTTCTATCCTGCAAATCTTTAAAGCTGACCAACCCTCTGCTTAGATTTTCGAAATTACACATCTGACCAAACCCACAGAGGTCGTTCAGGGATAGAATTCAAGCACAGAAAGGTAGTGAGGAAAAGTCACGGATCCTGGAAAGACGTTTCATTATTGAGATAGTTCAGTTCACTACTGAATGGTTTAGGCAGTTAGCATCTAGCATCCATTTGGCCACATTCAGGCCATTACCACTTCCATTCATTTGGATTCATTAAGGAGAAAGCTCTGCTATTTAATTCAAGACTGGTTTTGGCTAAAATGACCAGGCACCTAAGAACCAGGGGAGTTCTTTAATCACAGTGCTAGGCACTTACCATAGTTATAATTAACTCAGGAAAGGATGAGCTTATCTTGAAGCACACAAGGTAGGTCATTCAATCCACTGGAATTAACCTGGTTACTTATAACTGAGAACATGAATAAAATGACTTTTAAAAATAACCAGAAAGAAGTAAAATGAGACAAGCAAACCCAAGAGGGTCTGGATTTGTAGTTGGCCTACATTACAAAAATTTAACTTATAAAAAGGTTAAGCACTAAGAACTCTATATAGCTTTCTCAGCAGGACTGATCTTAGAAAAAAAAATCTTATTTGCATGATACTCTGCAAGTCTTTACAGAATCCCCTCTTTAACAGAGCAGATGCTAATACACCTCTGAATTATGTATTGGACAAAGTGAGTTATTGCTTATGACAGCTCATATCAGGCACCACTGTTACAAGAACTACCTTCAGGCAGAACTTTCTTCTACACATTTTCAGCTTTTTTTTTTCTTTTTAACAGAAATTTTAAGCCAGTTCTGAATTAAAGCATGCAACTGAAGTTGCATCATTGTTTTTATTTTTACTGTATTCAAAGCATAGTCTGTCTCTGCTCAGAAGATGACTGGACTGCAATTTACATTGCAAGGGATATAGAAAAATGTTTGCAACAATGCAGTGCAAAAAATATACTGAGAGGAAAAAACAGACTCTTGTTCCCAAATTCTATATAATTAAAACGCATAGATAAACAGTAAGTACCACCAATTGGGTTGCTGCTTCCCATCCTGATAATGACAGTCTCTCCACTCCATCACCACTGAGAATTTCTATTTTTACTGCTGCACCAATTAATTCTTCTTTTTAATAGGCACTGATCACTGTCTTTATTTCTATACAAAACTATTATATATGGTGTGCCTCAAAGAGGCAGGGAATAACATAGTTTACACACACCTTTAAATGCAAGTTGTTTTAGTCCTCCATTTGATTTTACAGTTCAAGGCAAAGCAGAACAGTTCTAAATTATATTCCACTAAGAATAAACACATTGCATGTGGAAAAATAGATTTCATAAACATTAATCTTAGAACAATGAGAAGATATGTATCTGAGAGAGCTCATGAGTGATTATCTCATTTATTAATATTCAAGAAAATGGTGTAGAATATAATCATCCACAGAGACTGGGACTGCACAGTTGTGTTATGTCAATATTTTGGATCAAACACTTTGGAGCCACTTTTCAAATACATAAGTTGTTCTCTGTCTTGGAGGGCCAAAGACCTGCTCAAAAGCAACAAAGTTCCTGACAAATTTTCTGAAATAATTAACCGTAAGTTTTGCTTAGTTGGTCAAGCACAGTCCAGCTTCATTCAATATTTGCACCAGATCAGGACTACCTCCCTGAACCTGTAACAACATGGTTGTACAGACCCTCAAACAGGTCAACCATAATTGCTATAAAAACTAAGGCAAAAGAAAAAAAAAAAAAGTTGCTAAACTTTCTCCAACTCCTTGTAGACTTTCAATAATGACCTTCTCAAGTGACTAATTTGACACTGTAACTGGAGCCCTAACAATTTAATTAGTTGCTACAGATTATAAATTAATAAAAACTAGGAGATGACTCTTAGCACGCAAAGAATCACTTTGCACCTTTAAAGCATTATGGTGGCAATCTTGGAAAGAACAGTTGCTAATACCCAACCTAAAGACAATCTGTCCTTACACAAAGTTTTGTCACAGAACTCTAAGTCAGATCTCAGTTCTGAATATATCCAAAATGAAAACTGAAATCACAAAAAGAGCTGCCTAGTATTATTACTGGAGAGCTCCCAAATGCTGTATTAATGGAACAATGAAAAGACAAAGAGAAAAGATTGCCTTGACACAGCAGATTTAGCAAGGGTTCATTAAACTTCATTCACAGATGAAAAAGACTTCTGGCTGACTCCTCACTGAAAGCCTACAGAAGAAAAATCATAAAAAATTTGCTCATCAGCAAGAAAAACACCTAATCCAAAAATAAACGCAAGCTGGAGTTACAGGGAATAAACTAATCTTTCCTAAATGAAACTGCTGTTCACTATGGATAATAGGTAAATAATGGAAACTAGAAGAGTCTTCCCTCTAAAGCTACTTTGGAAGACTATTTTTTTGTTTCAAAGCAATCCTCAAGTCTATTAAAAAACCAAAACCACCACAACACAGGTAGCTGCAACTCAACTGTGTGAAATCTTCTCAGATGTAGTAAGAAACAAAGCTTGGAGTCTTCACTGACAGAAACACCATATATATTCATAACATGTCTGGTATATCACCATTAATTAGAACAGTGAAATAACGAACAGGTATTTGGAAAAACATCAAATCTAAAAACTGAGTTTCTTCCACAAGAGGACATTATTCTCTTTCTTGCTTGAAAATTTCTGTCCTGCAAGCTCTAAATTTCCTGGGAAATCTGAACACACACTGAACTGAAATGCACTGAATTATATGATAAGGTTGTCTCTGTGACTGAAAAAACCAAAACAATGCAGTAGAAAGGGAAATTTTACATGATCAATCACACCTTTGTCCTAAGAGCAACTTTCTTACTTCAGCACACGTTATATTACAGTGTATCTGGTTTATCTGGAGAACTTGTTTCTCTGTGAGGACTCATGCAGTAATTTGCAATTCTTCATTAAACACTTTTGTTGTTATCTGAGAAAAATGTTATCACAGTCAGATAGAAGTACTGCATTATTAAGAAGGTGGTCAACTCATAAATGAAAGTGACTATAAAATGCATGAGAAAAAAAAAGAAAAAAAGAAGAAAAACACCTCAAATATCCCTGCTGTTTAGTATTCCTTCCATACTTCCCACTTCCTCAATATTTGGTTTCAGCTGTTTGAGTGCCACAGTTACACTCAAAGCCTAGTTGTAGTTCTTTCTGGAGCCTTTCCTGGAGAGATAGCATTTTAGGGTCAGGGCTAGTGATGAAAAAATACCAAAAGCTCAAAGAGAGAAAGTAAATAAATATCACAGAATTGCTGAGGTTTGAAGTGACTGCAATCCAGAGGTTCAGCTATAGATTAGATTCCCAGGTTCCTTTTCCACTGCTGATCTGACAATATTTGACAGTGTTTTTGTCAATACTATATGTATTCCTCCAAGCAAAGGTCTAATTGCACAAAGTAGAAGTACTTCAGCCATTTTAAAAACATCTGAAGCCAGAATTTAAAAGCATCAAGCCAGGGGGAAAAAAAATCAGGATCCCCTGACTCCGCAACTGAACTCAAAAGTGAGTATTAAATTTCAGTCCAGAACATGCCCTCCTTCTGCTGCAGACTATCTGTAGCTTGTTAGTCTAGTGCTTAACACCAACAAAATGTTCCCACCTCTCAATGTGAGACACACCCTTGAATTTCACTCACTTATAACATGACATCACGTCACACAAAAAAAATTTTCCCGCTTCTGAGCCAGCCCCACTGCATGATCGTGTTCATCCAAGGAAAGTGCTAAATTACTGTCCACCTGATTTTTTCTATGCATCTGCAGCCGTAGAAATAGCGCAGTGAGTCACTTTGGTATCTCACTGATAAAACATTGCATTTGATTAGTGATCAATATATCTCTTCCCTCCTACATGAATATTCTATAGAAAATATAAAAGTGTAAATATTTAATTATTCCATTTGAAACTGAAATCATTGATGTTAAACAAAACCATCATCTGTATGATTGCATGATTTTTCCCTTCCTTTGAGCATAGTAAAACACAAACTGGTAACACAGAAGGCTTTTCAGTCTTATAGCAACAAGGATGACAACAGCAAAGATCAATACTAAAGTAGCTCTGTGTCAGATACACTATTCCCTCTAGTCACACTTTCTGCATTATCTGGTTCCTCGGTATCTTTTAATATAAATTAAAGCACCTAAATAACCTCAACTTTAGTCCCTGGTGTGAAAATCTCTACCATAAAATACATCAGAGATAAAGAGAATACATGGAGTGGGTAGTAATTGAGATATTCTAAAGAAATATTTGGCTTAGCAGTTAAATAACATACAAGTCTGAATGCAAAATTTATCCACCCAGACAGCTTGCTTTGGTTTGTGGGAAATCAAATCCAGTTAGTACACCTGTGTTTGTTATTCATGCCCATTCATGTCAAAGAGAAACCACAGCCTTTCCCCCTTCCCCACTGGAAAGACCACTGCCTTTTTTGGGCATAAAAGTGCTGTTGGCTTAAGAATTACCCAGTGCTTAGCAATTATAAGGGTGTCTGTCACCGGTAGGGACACGAAAGAACTACACTCACTCAGGTTCAGAGGTGAGCAGAGAAAGAGAAAGTTTATTATTATTTGTGATTTAAATAGTATTTGGAGTTTGGTCAAGGATTGGTAGATGAGAGGAACACTTTTCTGACCCTAGTGGTCAGTTCACCAGTCCATCAGAGACTGGAATGAAAACAATTTACTTGTTTATGTTATATCCATGAGAGACTCCACTAGAAATATGTAAACAGCCATCAGAAGGCTAAAGAATCAAGGCGACAGGTGTCATGCAAGAAAAATAAAAAAAGGACTTTGGAGTATCACTTCTATTCTGGAAATTCAAGGGAGGAATTTCCCCATATAATCACTCTACATAAAAAACCTAAATAGAAAGACCCCAACTAGTATTCAGAAGAAGCAGAGACAAGCCAAGTTTATGCAAAGGTAAGTGGTACCCCACCTAGCACAGAAGAGAGAGATAACGAGAGAGGAGAAGGCTTTGAGTTCATCCTGACAGTTGCATTTGGTCAGTATAAATCTTCCCTGGCTGCCCAGGATGCACTCCTGCACAGACCCCAGCCCTGGCCTTTAAGTCTGAATGCTATCAGAGTGCTGGCTTTGTGATCCTTCAATCTAGCAATCCACAGAGCATTCCATAACACTCATGCTTAAAAATCATGAGGATTTTGTACCCAGTCACAAATTAGTCAATGCCCTTCCCTTTTTACAACAGAGGCCCCAACTGTTTGCTTTTTTTTTTCAGTTCCAGGAGAGATCCAGGTTGTGGAAGTCAGGCTGGCTGGGGTAAACAGCGGGCTGGCCTCGATTGGTCACATAGGAGGCATCTACTTAAGGCCGTGGGAAGCAGGATGTTGAGAGGGAAAACAACTAGCTAGGTTTTGGTGAGAAGAACAGGATTATGGGGGTAGTTATGTTGATTAGGTGATTCCATACTAGGCAAAGTTCCTCGTTCTTGTCTATGATTGGTTTGTAACACTTGCTATATAAGGTCATGTTTCGAGTTCATGTTGATGATTGGTTCCCTACCCTCAGATGTAACCCTAAAGATGGTTAAGCTTACTCCATTGTTATGTCTTTGGAGATTGTCCTCTATGCCCTTTGTTGTTTTGCTCATTATTAAAGTTTACTTTTCCAGGCTGCTCAATTGTTCCCATCTCTATTTCATGTGCCACCCCCAGCTGGTCCAGTTCTGAGGTCGTGATGCTGACGTGACACCAGCTAGCACTCCTCTCCATTTATTTACAGCAACCATTACAGCTACTCATACCATTCCTGTCTAAGGATGGCCCTTCACAACACTTGACGTGCTCCAAAAGAGTGTGAAGCAAGGCAACTAACTGCCCTTGCACCTCTTTTCCTGTGTTCTTCCTTTCACTGCCAATTCCAACATGCAGTCATCTGAATGTAAAAAGCATCTTTACAGAATGCTCTCCTCAGCTAATCAGATCCCTTCACATTTCCATCTGTAACACAGGTGAGTCACAAAAAAAATTACATAAATATCCAAGACATATTTTTTGACAGTATGTGAAGTATAAATTTCTGGTATAATCTTACTGGGAACAGCAGGAGATACTTTGGATAGGATTTAAAAAAAACCCAAACACATTTAGGTGATTTAAGAACTTACATGCCAGCAACTTACCGTAAATTCTGTACTCCTGCATGTCTACTTTCACACTGATTTTGTACGACTAAAAGCTTTTGTGTAATCTTTGATGGTTATATTCTTAACACCTGTGAGACTGGTGCAACTGTGCAGCGAGTCACAAAGAACCAGGCTGGCACACAGATGACACAGTTTTACACAAGCCTGCTCACACTCAGGAGTGTGTAATATCTATCTGCACTAAAGATGTATTTTGTCTCCTCCAGATGGAATAACACAGTCTAATATACATAATAAGCTGTCTTGAGGACATATTTTAGCAGATCCAGGGATATAAACACATTGCTGAGACCAGCTGCTAGAAATCTCCCTCCTTCCCCCGCACAAGGGGTTTAGCCATTCACCAGGCCTGGGTTAGCTAACAACATTTTCAAGTGTTCCAATGGCATCTGTAACCTTCAGGTTACAATCTGAAGAGATGTCTGCTTGATTAGACTGTCAGGTAAGGCTCAGATCTAATGCGTCTGAGCTTTAACTGTCCTGATCACAATATGTTTTGGCCCTCTGGTCTCTTGAAATATTTAAATCAGGACAGAATTTTGCTTTGTTCTCAGAATGTAAAGTTGAAGTTGTAGCCTGATTTCTACCATACACACATTTGGCTCAGAAAAGGATTTGCACACCAAAATTTCATTTAGTGAAATTAAGACTATGTTCTCTTCTCTCTTTTGCACTTAAACTGGAACTGAACATGTTTTTCTAATTTAAAAAAAAAAAAAAGCATACATAAACACAAGGTTTTGGCTTGGGTTTTCTGTGGTTTGATGTTTTGAAATTATTTTTGCTTCTCACATGTCAAGACAACTTGAGAAGATATTTACTCAGAACTGTAGCAAAATACAGTGTTCACATTCTTATTGTGGGGGCTTTGCATCGCAGATGTACATTAAGGCTTTCAAAGAAACTGTGCACGCAGATTCTGAATCTGTAACACTCAAGAATGTAAAAAAACACCAACTTGCAAAAAATCACTGCATTTCAAGAGGGACCTGTTAGTTCAGTACTGCAAGTACTTAATTCTTCCCCTTTCCCTCTGTAGAGACAAAAGAGGCAGGAAGGAGGTGTGCCGAGTTAGGAATGCAGATCAGGGTGTCATCAGTTAAGCCTGGGGCAGAAGTCTGTTGCCATAAAACAGGCAACAGTCCACGCAAATACTACTCCCTTTTTTTGTTGCTAGGTCCACCCCTCTGCACATTCTTACACTGTGTGCATATTCCACCTCCAGTGGTAAAGAGTACAGCTGATAGAGAGCAGTTTCAGAGTGGGTAACGTATATTCATTAGACCCAAGACGTCCTATGGAAGAAACAAAATAACTAATCTATGCACTTAGAAATAAAGGATGGTCAAGGAATAGATCCAAATAAATCAATTAGCACTAGGTATAATGAACATGCAAAAAGGACCACCAGGTTTGTTCCAAAATGGCTTCAGCCAACAATCAGCTATAGCACCACAAACCCTGCAGCACAAATTTTATACCCAAACATCTGAAAACTGTCCACCATCATCTTGCTTTTTACAAATAATACAGGTATTGCCAATACTGATTTAGAGAAGTGACTTCTAAGTCATACAACCAACGATCACAGGGCAAGGAATTTTGGTATTGTCTTCCCCCCAAAACAGTATCTTCTGGCAGCTGAGCTTCCTAGCACGTTCACAGGTGAATGCCTGAGTATTCCTAGAAATGGAAGTTCTGACAGAGGATATAAAACAATATTTTCCCACACTGGTTTAGGGGCATTTTGATGCCTAAACAAATCATGCTCCATCATTAGAATTTTACAAAGAGAAAATACAACTAACCAATTACACGGCACCTATGCACACACAATACAAAATTACATGTGTGCACAGCCCACCTCACGACCATTAAAGCTCAGTAACAAAGTTCCAGATCTACCGGTCATTTATCTGTGCCCTCCCATGGAGGAAATTGATTGTCCTGCTCAAGTTTGCTAAAACTGGAACCACCAGTATTCTGAATCTTAATGTAAACTATCTCCTATTTAATCCAAGGAAACACAAAATAGAAATGAAAACAACTGACATCTGCCAGTAGGAAAAGGAAATCAGATACTGTCCTAAAATGAAGATTTTTCAAGGCAACAGCCAATTTATTTGCTAACTCCAGCATTCAGTCATTCAACCTTTGTTGCAAGCACTGACGTGTGTGAAACACTAACCTTCATCACTTCAACTTGCAGGTCTTCATTGAGCGAAGGAGTCACTTTGACAGCATTCAGCATCTGATTAAGCAACTGTTTCTCATCTGAGTCTGTTTCCACGGATACAAACCTCTCATCAGACAGCAGCTTCTGCAGAGAGAAAATGGCAAAGTACATGTTGAGACAAAAACTGTCTCGGCAAAGTACGGCACCTAAACCTATTAGCACTTGGTACTAGGCCGGTTAGGCTTTCTGTGTAAAATTTTCAAATTAATCCAATAATATAAAATATTAGAAAAACAGCAAAGCTGGGAGATCTGTGTCATGTCAGCTGTCATTCTAGTATCATCTTTGCCCATCCCACTTCCCCAGTGACTACAAGAAAGCAGACATCAGTAACTGATAAATCACTTCAAATAATGTCCTCAGCAAAACCTCACAGTATTTTAGAAGCTGGGAGAGTCAGGAACCTTTGCAGCCCCCAGACCGTCAAAACAACAACAAATAAAACAAAATTTTAAAAACACAAAAAACCAAAAAAAAACCCCCCAAAAACCCCCAAAAAACCAACTAACCAACCAAACAAAAAAACCCACAAAAAAAAAACACACAAAAAAACCTACTCAGGTAGTATCCTGGCATTAAACTAGTGCTATCAGATCTCCTGCCCAACAGGAGACAGTCACCAATAGTGTACAGAGCACAAGTGCTGTGGAGGTGGCACTTCTGATCCCTGGCAAGATGTGTTTTGTGTCATACAGAAGTTGACCATTAATGGATACAATCAAGTCCTCAGATGAAGAGTACAGTTAACAAGTGACTTAACACAGATACACGTAGAAACCAACCCAAGCTGAGGTGATACCAAAATTCCTTGTCCTGACATTGGTTAGTTGAACTGAATTCAATACAGACTCACTGTATTATTCAGACTGACTATTTTAGACTGATCAGATTTACTTTGCCCAGTATCTCAGAAACTATCTCCTGACATCGTCAATGGCACTATTTCCTTGGAGTTCTACCAAAAATGCTTCTTCCATATAGTCTATAACCATCTTCATGGGTGTCTCTTATCAGTGGCAGGCATCCTGCAGGAGATATATCCACACAAGTCTTTTCCCAGCTCCAATCTTCTCAGAAGATCCCACAACAGAGCAAAAGTAGCTTGTCTTAGATCCCAGGAACACTACCTTGTTCTGTCCTAGTAGAGACTTCGAGCAGCCCACTTCCCTCTCTACACTCTGCGTCACTTTTGTACTGATACTCATCCTCAGCTTCAACCTTGCAGTGTATTTCACTGGTTCACTCCTTATTTTTTATGCTTGTACTGGTTTTGGCTGGGATAGTGTTAATTTTCCTCATAGGAGTTCAAAGAGTGCTGTGTTTTGGATATGTAACCAAAACAGCACTGAGAACACGCCCATGTTTTGCTATTGCTGAGCAGAGCTTAGGCAACGGTCCAGGCTGCCTGTTTCTCACACTGGTTCCCCAGCAAGCAGGCTGGGGATGCAGAAGAGTTTGGCAGGGGACACAGCTGGGACAGCTGACCCCAATGCGACCAATGGGAAATCCCAAACAATATGACACTGGGCTCAGCAACAACAGCGGGGCAAAGAAGGAGGAAATGGAGGGGACACAGACATTCAGAGTTAAGGCATTTGTCTTCCAACATAACTGTTACACATGATGGAGCCCTGCTTTCCTAGAGATAGCTGAACACCTGCTGCTCCATGGGAAGTGATGAATGAATTCCACACATTCATTTATTTGAATATGCAGTTTTGCTTTTGCTATTAAACTTTGTCTTAGCCCACAACTGTCCTCACTTTTACCCTTTTGATTCTCTGTACCATACCTCTCAGAGGGAAAGAGTGAGTGGGTAAAGCTGAACTGCCAGACAGGGTTTAACTCACAATGTTTAAAGTATTTCCCACATATCAGAATATCAAGTGTTTCAGTACTGTACAGCCTGATGAGATTTAACTCAGTCTGCAATGAGAATAATGGGGTTTTCTATTTAAAGAAGAATGTTTAGTTCAGTATGGGAGATATGGAGCTGTTGGAGAGAGTACAGGGAAGGTCTGCTAAGATGACAAAGGGACTGGGGCATCTCTCTTACGAGGAAAGGCCGAGAGCTAGGACTGTTTAGACTAGAGAAGGCTCAGGGAGGATCTCACCACCATATATAAATACCTGAAGAGTGTTTGCAAAGAGAACAGACAGGAACTTTTCAGTGGTACCCACTGACAGGACAAGAAGCTCTGGGAAAAAAATGAAGCACAGAAGGTTTCCTCTGAACACCAGGAAAAAAAACTGTAAGGGTGATCAAGCACAGGTTGTCCAGAGACTTTGTGGTGTCTCCAGCCATGGAGGCAGCTCTTTTCCAGTCTCAACAGTCCCAGCTCTCAGCCCTTCCTCATAAGAGAGATGCCACACTCCCTTTGTTATCTTAGAAGCCCTTCCCTTCTACAACCACACCATCTCCCAATACGGGGAACTCTCTAACCAAATGTCTGACACCTCACATGCAGGATTAAGTGAATTTGAGCAACACACTTATATCCTTATATTCCCAGAACAACTTCATTCTGGCCCTCCAAGGGAAAAAATCTTTTTTGGAAAATGGATTTTACACCCCAGCAGTGTGCCCAGCCTTTTCCACGACTAGCATCCTCCTAGTGATAAGCATTTACCGACTTGTACTCATTTGTCCAGTTAAAAAAACAGTAAACTGCTTTAGTTTTTATACTGTCAAACCCAGGAGAGTCTTTTTGTTTCTTGTGCTGCACTGCTGTTTTCTTTTGCAATTCCATAGACTTCCAAATCAGATGGCATTCCTACTGTTTTCAGTGCACAAAAACCCCAGATAAGTGACCGCACATAAAAAAAACAGGTCCCAGATCTTCTATTAACCTCTCCATCTTCCAAGCACTGCTATCCTCTTTTGTAATCAAAGAAAACATCAAGTCTTGGCTTAATTTCTAAGATGCTTAGCAGTGGCAAACTTTTCTGGGAGTAGCACAGGGCACACAAAGAAGATTACATCTACATTTCAATGTTAAAATCCAGGACCTCCCACTTATTTGCAAAACATTTTTAGCTTCTACAAAATCACCAGCCTTTACTTGCGTCCTAACTTCCAAACAGAAATGTGAACGTTATTCTTAGGTTTATCTGAGGACAGAGGCTTTTTCTGCATTATTTTTCAAAAGAAAATCCTAGATTTTCATGACACCCACTGCCTGCCAACACACTCCTACTCTAAACCCATACCTGCATCCCTGCTAGAGCCTGTTGGGCCAGCTTCATGCTCTTTGATTCCAGAGCCAGTTGAAGAGGAAGGAGACACTTCTCCCTAGGGAAAATGAAAAAAAAAAAAAAGTGAGAGGGAAAAACGCAACTAAAATTGTTATTCAAGTAACATTCCAGAAGAGCTGTATGAGTTTCAGAAACATCATGCTTGCATATAGCAGCCAAAGATAATTTCACAATTCTGTGAAGCACTTTTACCCTCCAAAGAAAGCTGGCATATTTCTTTACAAATCTCTAATCCAGAAAGCACCTTAAGTGCTTTTACATTGGGACTTAGTTATACTGCCTCTGTTAAAATGAGGAGAACTCACATTTGAAATCAGCAGATCAAAAGGTGGCAAAACAAGGTACCTGTGCCTTAACTGGTACTCCATCAGCCAGACACAAACAGGAAAAAAAAGGAAAAAATTACTACAGTGTATAGTACTAACTGAAGAATGCTAAAAACTGATGGTTATTTAGACCTGCATTTCTTCTGGGCAAAACATCACATTTTTTTTAGACTTTCTACAGATTCTTGTAAGAGCATACAAACATTTTGGGCATTATTACTATAGAATGAATTTATTCTCACATTAAAATGGAAAGAGAGGGGAAAATGAAGAAAGTCATAAGCCACTGGAGTGAATCCAGTTCAGCTTCATGATAATGAAGACAGGTGGGAGCTCCTATGGCTTATGTGTAGCTACCCCGCACATCAGCATGTTGCCTGCCATCTGTCATCACATACTGCAATGAGCAGAGAACAATGAGAGCTTTGATACATGTCCCAAAAAGAAGAGCAAAAAATGACAAACAGGAGGATGGAAATTAGAACAGATTCAATTAGCTGAACTTCCCATCCTTGCTAAAAATGTTTAACTGAAAATCTAATTAAGGTTGCTGCAGACTGTGTTCCCACTGTATTCTTGGAGAAAATAAATTGCCATTGTGTCACTTCCTCTTCTTGTTACACACTCAGTCAATTAAGCCTTTAGCATTTCCATTCTACAGCTATGAAACACCTGCAGAGATATCTTACAAAGTTTGATTAGCTTGAGCACCTTTCACACTTCAGTTCAACCTGCCATTTAAATGCTTCATCTGATAGCATGAGAACATGAAGGACAGGACAGATAATCCTCAGGCAGAACAGGAGAGAATCATGTAAATTAACACAGGCCCTTCAAACGTCTTAAGAATTCCGTTCAATAAGGCTGCAAAATAGGGAATGCAGATCAGAATTACCTCAATGGATTTGAGTGCAGTGAAGTAAGGGATTGAGGTTTCCTCTTATACCTTGCAGCCCTTTTATAATTCCACTCTGTTTTGAGCAGATCCCCACCACAGGATTTCATTGCTTACTGCTCTGTCGGCAGCTCTGTACGGTTAAGTGACAATTCATGCAGGTTTTGTAGTACTACACATGTAAGACATTTTACATAACTGAAGTTCTCAGAATAAGTTGATGCAGAACAATACACTTCAAAACATGTTTAAGAACGTTCTCCACTTACATAATGTACAGAAAGTAGTTTCACACTGTAACTCTTAAGTATCCATACTGTTGCATGCTGGTGTGGACATACATACACGTAGTTTGAGGCACAAATAACAACCCTGATTGAAACACATCAAGTACAACATAGAGGGAGAATGAAAGGAACACCTTTGAACACCTTTTGGAAGCTACCTGCCAGGGCAAGCAAAAAAGCTCAGTGACAGAACCAAGTGCATAATCCAGGGCCAGTAACTCCCAGAGCACAGGCTGTCCTTCCTGAGCTACCCTACTCCATGACTGCCAACTTTGCCAACTGCCGAATGAGTGATGAGAACACACACAGCCTTTATATTCAGCACACCAGGCTACAATGACCTTTTTAGTTGTCCAAGCTTGCTGTGGCTCGACAACCTATCATCTCACCTCTTCCCCTGCAGGTCTGGAATAAGAGATGCTATGGCAGGTCAGTCAAAACAGACTGTCAGAAAGGTCAGAGCAAGACAAATTACTACTGTAAGTAGAGAGATCATAAAAATCTTTCTATTCTCATTGTAATGACAAAAAAGCCTTTAGTGAGAAAAGAATAATGGCTCGTTAATTCACTCTCATGATAAAAACTGTAATGAAGATAGGAAATTGCCTAATCTTAACTCCTTGTTGTTAGTGCCTGGAACACAGTCTCACAGCCCATCTTCCCCTCCTTGACTTAGGGAATGGGGCATAATAAATGAAACATTTTTCCCTTCATGCAAATGGTGATAATCTTATTATTTTTAATCCCATTTCTGAAAATTACAGATTAAAAATAAGACAGCTCTCTGCATTATCTTCCTGCTGAAAATCACATAGGAGAAGCAAAATTCAGAACCTCAAGGCCTTTTCGGCATGCAGTTTGCATTCCATAGAATAATTCACAGCCCAGTCAAAGAACAGATAAGAATTTGATTCACCACTGTTGCCATTTTCTGATACACCGTTTATTAGGCAGGATAACAGTCATAGCCAAAGTCTGACATTTTTTAGTCTGAGTAACCAATGATTGAAAAGATTTTCTCTGTCTTGGCTGCTTAAAAAGAACAGAGTAGGACAGTGTAATATTATTAGCATCACTTACTCAAGCAGAAGAGTTGGCCCATGATGAGAAAATAATTGGTAGAGATGAATCCTCAGAATTCTGCAAGTACCCACAGCTGCTATCCTTTAGTAAACCAAACATAAGCAAACACTGTCCTTGCACAAAAAGGAATGATTCAATTTACATAAAACAAATTCTAGTGTTGTATATACGAACACACGTACATATAAAAATAGAAACATAAATAATTTTTCCTGTACTGGTTTAGAGAACGTTAATAAAAGATTCCACCAACAAGTTTAGGCATAATGAAAGTATTTAAAACCTGGACAAGGAACATGGAATAAATGCATAATTTTTCAAGTAACAGCTCTTCAAGAAGAAGGAAGATTTAAGTCCTTGCTCACATTCTAGAGAAATGATTACTGCAGAAGTATGATCTTACACTTACAAAGAGAATTACAGTCAAGCTACGGTTGGAGAGACGTTTGGAATCCACAGTATATAAATATAGAGCAAGTTCTCCCACCTTCACAAGGCAGGAAGTCAAACCAGATGATTACAACAGACCCCTACAGCACTAAAATTTGTACCTCTATGCAAGTATGTCAAGAGTACTTAGAGACATAGTAGAGCAATAGGATAAGAGACAAAATCTGAAGCCTTCCAGTTAGAACCTTCCTTTTCAAGAAAAAATAACAAATTATCTTTATGACACTGTGCCACTACAAGATGATCACGCACCATTAGACAGCTTTGGTGCTACCGTTTTACATAAGAATGAATAAGCACTCAGTGTTGCAGTTTACAGGTCCTGGGAAAAAAAAAACAACATTTGGGAGACTGTGGCCAAACTATGTAGATGTAAATGCTGACTTACACCACCAGGGCCAGGATTTTACTCCAGTTACTAACAAGCATAGAGACACTTGTGGGCGTGTTTCCAAATCACGAGATTTGCCTCATATATTTGCACATATCAGGTGAGCTTCCACCTTTACTAATAACTAAAGCAATTGTAATTTCTGGCTGAAGGCATTTTCATTTTTCTGCCTCACCACTTGCATCTTATTTTTTTAAAAATCTCATTCTTTTCCTTCTCACAGAGCACAAAACTCTTTACTTTTATCCAGTTACAATGGAATGGAAAGGCTTATTCTCCTCTGACTTAAGTTTAACACTCCCTTTCTTTCCACATCAGATTTTCTCACCTCGGGTGCTCAGATCAGCTCTCTCTGAGTTCCATCCAACTCAGTATTTAATTTTTCCTTCCTCTTTCTTTCATGTATTTCCTCCTCCCTCCAATCCCTTTGCTTTTCAAACCCAGACACAGTCTTCATCCAACAGTTAAATAAGCTTGCCTTTGCAGGGAAATATGAGTTGCTTATCAGAGGATGTTTAATGACACAGGGGAAAAAAAGTGCAGAATAATGCCTAAATGTAATTTCACAGTTTCCGAGCTAGAACTTTAATAATTCTTTTTTCAACCTGGAATCTTGAATAAGATTGCAATTTAAAACTGCTTGGTATTAAAGAAGTGACAATAATGGTATTTATAATATTTTTTATTTACATCCTTTCTAAGATAAATGAATTTGCCACTACAGAAGCAGCATAGCTTTACTCATGGGAAAGGCAAACGTGAGCAATTTAATATTCCAGCCAATCCAGTGCAGCCAAGACCACAGAATTCATAAAATCGTAATTAAGTAGCTCAGCACAGTCGCTCAGCTGGAGAGCACTTCTGAGGTCATTTGCCTCCTTGCTACACTAGCTAATAACATCTTGATTTTAACAGAAACACAAAGTTCCTAGACAGGAACTTGTTGTCAAAATGAAAACAAAACGGAACAACCACAAAAAAACCCCCCAAAAACCAAAAAACAAAACAAAAACATAAGCACAAGGCGTACCTTTACTTGCAAGGAGAGGAAGAGAGACAGCAAAAGATTCTACACAATATTAAAGTATGATGGACAAGGCCAAAATAATAATCAGATGCTTCCAGTCACCAAAGCTCTAGTATCATCTATCCCTGATACGTTATCATTGCTCTCCCTGGAACATCCACCCCCACAGATATTTGCCCTTTGTGCAAGGAACTTGATGACACATGAAAACCTCACCAGGTCTTAATTATAAAGCAATCTGTAGCCTCTAGGTTATTTTGTTGATTATTACTTGAATTAGAGTATGAAATGAGGTGACAAGCTGGACTTGCTCAGCCTACAATTTTGAAAGCTTATCAAACTATTCCATGAAACCTCTCTTCCCTGTATTTGGTAAGTCTGGAAGGGAAGCTAAAGATCTGTCTAGTGAAAGCATTTTTGTTTCATATTTTAAGTACAAAATAAGAAATAAAGTGTTTTATGAGAATAAAGCTTCCATCAGGAGAAGTTAAACAATGCTGGGAGAAGGTAGGGCTGAGGGAACAGAAAAAGAGACACAGAGGTATTATCACATGGACACCCTGCAAATTATCTTATTTTCTCCACTGCAGTTGTGAGTTACAGAAATCAGATGAAGCAATGGGAGAATGAGGTATATTTCTGGTCATTACCAGTTACATTTTGAAGGTCAATGCTGTACTGTGCAATGCCATTCAACTTTCACAGCAGTTCAGTGCTAAATCTTGACAGACCTAAGGGACGGATGCTAAAAATATTCCCATGTTTGCAATGCATTACGTAATTTTATACTCACTGCACTTCAGCATATTCAGTTTCTTAAGCAAACAAACATTCAAGGAAATGAAAGGTAGTGAATTTCCTGCAGCTTTGTTACTTTTCATGGAATGTAAATAAAGGAAATGTGAGAAAATACTTTCATTATTCCCACTCACGCCTTCATTTTCAAAACAAAGAAAACTCATGACTTGCACAGCATCACACAAAGACCAGAGCAGACTAAAGCATCATTTAGCAGGAAAACAGTCCTCTCAGTTTCAGTGCCACCCCTCTTCCCACCCCCAACCACATTTCATTCTCTCAGCCAATTATCAAAAGCCTCACGATGTTCTCATTTCTTCTCTTTTGCAAGCACTGAAAGTGATAAAATGTTTAAAACAAACACACACACTGCTATCCCCATTATCATCCTTAGACCCTTTGGTCAGTATTTCACTTGCATTTGTTGTTAGAAGTCAGACAAACAGTTAAAACTATGGCTGCTCTCACCCCCAGCCCCACGCAGCTGCTCCCTACTCCCATTCTACCTGCTCCCACGAAGAAAATTAACTTCAGCACAGCCAAGACTAGTTCACTGTGGGCTTTCGTCACAAAAGTAGAATGAATTTTTAGAAAAGTCTATAAAAGGAACAAAGACCCAAGGCAGTGGTGATTATTATGGTTCACTAATACAAAGAACATCGGAAAAGGGAGAAAATTAGCTTCAGAAGAAGCAAGCACTGCTCTTCAAAAAAAAAAACCAAAAACAAACAAACAAACAAAAAAAACCCCACCACTAATACCAAACGAGAAAACCTCACTCAAACTGACAGAGTAACAGAAACCATGTGTCTTTTTTCATAACAATGCTAAACTTTGCTCAATACATTCAAGAGTCACAACCCCAGCTAACAGGTTTTCAGGGACTCCTGGGGCTGACCCTACTTATCTCTTTCCCTTTCCTCCCCAACAACTACCATCTTTTGGGGTCCCAGAACAGATGCAAAGTTTTGCTGAGATAAAAATACCTGCCCATTAGACAAGAAATAGGGCCACTTACATACCCCAGATTAAACATGCAGATTGATCCAAAGACTATATCAGTGGCACGTTGCCTTTCTAAACACTAATTTCCTTCCCTCATCTACTCCTCAACATTAGAACCAAGAATGCAAAATTTTAAATCAAGACCAGTGCATATACACCAACCAAAACACCAAATGGACTACGTAAGTGCCCCCAAAAGTCTGGATCCAGGCTGTACACTGCCAGAATGCGAGATGCAGGTCAGTAATCCACACTGTCACTAGAATCTCTTCTTGGCCAGCTGCCTGTCAAAGAACTCATAATTCACTTGCTGAATGGCAGATAGTGACTATGTAATGGTTGAGCAGCATGAGTCACATCCAGCAGTCACATCCAGGAAGAAAGCACAGGAGCACCTAATGCCAGGTGGTTGTGGCAGCAAGGGGAGAAAACAAATTGTTTTAAAAAAAGAAAAAGAGTAAAATAGAGAGAGATATACTAAAACCACCTCCCAGAAAAAAACCCTCAGAGACAACCATTCCTCCCTCCCCATTCCTTACTTCTGTTCATGGGATCTGCTACGTATCAGCTTTTCTAGCCACTCTCTCCCAGAAGAAAGAAACTAACAGAAAACACGAAAAAAATTAAGAGATGGGAGGAGACAAAAATGATGAAATCACAATAGAGATATTTCTTCACAATAGAGAAGATGAAATGCATCCCAAGACTCTGTAAGGGGATGAATTACCTGCAAAGCTAAGTGGAGTGAAAGTCTCTATAGCCTTATTTGTTTGGTGATGATCACACCACAGTTACTTCTTTTATTATTTGTTGAGCATATATAAGGTAAAATGAGTGAGCACGCTGTTTTATTGAAGAGATTATAAACTGCATACTTCTCAAGAAGTGTGTCAAATGCTAATCTAGAGATACAAAAAAAAAAAAAAAAAAAAAAAAAAAAAAAAAAAAAAAAAAAGAGTAGAACTACCACTTTCATACTCAAATGTCCTCATCCCCAATTGTCCATGACTACAAAAAGAGTTCACAAACTGCCTTCAAAAGCTAGCACCAACATGATTAGTACTGGGACACAAGCAGAAGAGGCAGAATGGACACGAACTGGTTATTACACAGGACCCTGTTCCTCACTGACCTCTGACTTTCCAGCTGTAATCTCCCGAAATACTGATCGCTTTTAAAAGGCCGGTGCAAAATCTAAGAGGGATTTTAGTGGGTTGACTGACTGGATGACAGGTTCCCACCAAAGCCATTCTGTCACTCCTCTCCACAACTGGACAGGGGAGAGAAAATAAAATGAAGGGTTCATGATTTGAGATAGGGACAGAGAGAGATCACTCTTCAGATACCACCACAGGCAAAACTGACTCAAATTAGAGATACTAATTCAATTTATTATTACCAAAAACCAGAGCAGGATAATGAGAAATAAGACCTAAATACCTTCCCCCCCCCCCCCATTCCTCCCTCCTCCTGCCCCGCAACACAGGGAGGCAGGGAATGTGGGTTATGGTCAGTTCATCACACCTTTTTCCTGCCACTGCTTAGGGAAAGGAGTCACAGCATGCTTCAACGTGAGTCCCCCACAAGGATGCAAGTCCTACCAGGAAACCTGCTCCAGCATGACCTCCTCTGTTCATGAGTCCACAGGTGCCTGCCAGGAACCTACCCCAGCATGGACCTCCCACAGGCTCACAGCCTCCTCTCAGGCATCCACCTGCTCCAGTATGAGTCTCCTCCACAGGCTGCAGGTGGATCTCTGTGCCCCCATGGACCTCCATGGGCTGCAGGGGCACAACTGCTTCTCCATGGTCTGCACCATGGGCTTTTGGGGAATCTGAGCTCAGGCACCTGGAACACCTTCTCCTTCTTCTTCTTCACTGACATTGCTGTCTGCAGAGTTGTTCCTCTCACATATTCTCTCACCCCACTTTTCCCTGGAAACAGTTACATCTGCCAAACAACTTTTTTTCTTCTTCTTAAATATATTATCACTGAGGGATTGCCACCATTTCTGACTGGCCCAGATTTGGCATGGGGCACTTCTGTCTTGAAGCCAGCTGGCATTGGCTCTGCTGGGCATGGGGGAAGCTTCTGGCAGCTTCTCACAAAAGCCACCCCTGCAGCCCCCCACTACCAAAACCTGGCCATGCAAACCCAATTCGCATTTCTTCCAAAAAGAAAGCCCCTTCAGAAGTCCCAACCAACCTCTTCTTTTCAGCAAAGTCTGTGCTGATAGCAAGTCACTACGTTTTACATAGCCTATAAGGCATGACTTAATGACATAATGCATTCCAAGAAACTCTGGCAATCCCAAGTTTTTTCAAAGCAGTATGTGACTGACAACTGCTGTCTAGCCTCTTATTTTATTCTCTGATATGTAGACAATCCTCCTGAGTATTAAACTGCTCCAATCAAACATTCTTTTTCAAAGCTCATTTTCTTGTGTCTGTTCAGTTACCTTTTATAGCTCATATTTCAGCCTCTAAAATCACAACAAGCCAAGAAGAGAGACTTGTTCAGTGTATAGTGCTGGCCTTAGGGGAGAATTTGCCATCCTGAAAATACCAAAGTGAATATAGCCCAGCTGAGTAGCAAACAACTGTTTGTTGGCAGACAACATTAAGGTCTGTTAAGCTATTTCCTATGTGATCAATTCCCCAATTAAAACACAAGCACATCAATTTCTCTTATCTAATTCATTATTTATAAGTCAGCCACCCAGCCTCCTTAAGCACGTAGTATATATCCAATCTTCACAACTCATATTCAGAGACAAATATCATCGTACTAGACAGATAACAAAAGATCAGTTACCAATGGGTTATGTGACTCTCCCTTCTCAAGAATTCATGGAAAATCTACAGCAAAGCCTTGAACCAACTTACAGCCATTTCCATCTTGATCCACTTCAATCTTTGTTACTATCTCACACCCTTGCCCAACACTCTGAACATAAATTAAAAGTGCTGAAAAATCACACACATACTCCTATCTCAAGGCAAAGCTGACAACACTCCATGGGAGACTCTGCATTTGTTGGAGATTTGTATTTCTTTAGGAAGTGAGCCATTTAAATAATGCCCCTCACTAGAATCAATATGCAAAGTCATTAACAGGGATTTTGATTCATAAGTCTAATTAACATCAAAAGAAAGTTTAACAGCAAAATACTCTCATCTAGCTCCCTGAAGATATATCCAACGGATCTCTATCAAAGTAATTAAAGAATTACATTCCAGCTTGGATGGTCAGTCACTGGGACTCCCTTGGGGCAAAAGGTGCTCCCAAACACAGCAGGCATATGCTATCCAAACTGCTACCAGACAACTGCTGGAAACAGCTCCCATGCAAATGCTACAGCTGAAGCCACCAGTTAATTGCACAGACATCAGGCAACTGTAATGTGGTCTGCCTCATGTTCAGTTACACAAGATGAAACTATGGATAGGTCAGAAACAAGATAGAACACAGAAGTCACCTACACCAATACTACAGTGGTGGCAAGTAAGTAGTTGATATAACACATGTCAGAAACCCCTTGAACTCAAATGGTTATGGTCTGAGGAAGGCAGAGATACCTTGTCCTCCCCATTCTCACACTAGGGCAACAATTTTACAAAAGACAACTTTACAAAGAACCTCTACTCATCCAGAACTGGGGTGTCAGAAGCAGAAAATGGCTTTTTATTTTATACGTAAAAAAGAAGTGAATATACAGTTTACACATCCTCATTCTTGTGAGCAGCCTTCATTCTTCAGTTCTAGAAAGAAAAGAACCTAAGTGTGAAGCGTAGATTAAGGTTCCAGCTGAATGAGCAGCCAGAGGCTGATCTGTGTTACAGCAGCTGATACAACCTGCACCTGATGTAAGATGAAAGCAGAAAAGAGGTATGGCCAAGACATCTCCATCCTGTACCTTGGCTGTGTTTCTGGCCACAGCCATTGCTCTACTTCCAAGACTATTCTTTTCCAGTGTTAGGAACCAAGCCAACACGGTGCTGCTTTTTAACAAGCACCAAGCAAAGAACTTTTATATAATTTGCAGGTTGTGCAGGTGGACTCCAGCCCAAGATGTGGCCCAGTGTACTGATCTGGAGCCTGGAAGTAGCTTGTTATCAGAGAGTGAAGGGTAAGTTTAGCAACAGCTCATCCACTATCTAAGGCTGTGTGGCTGAGCCTTACCAAGGACCCCACAACAAAAGCCTTTGTCCAAATCCTCTTGCGTACCTTTCATTTTCCAAAATATCCAATAATAATGAGTGTATCGCTACTGACAAGTCTAACATTAAGAGCTTATTTAATCATAGCTACACCTGCAAAGGTATTAGCTTTATTTAAAAAGATTTGGATTTACAGTAGAAAAAACACCCCAACTAAACAAATACATCATTAAGAACACTGGAGGAAGAAGAAAGAAAGGCCTCTCTGTAAAGAGGTAGTAAGCAAGTGAAAAGGAAGAAATGTAGTAACAGCTAGCTAACTAATTCATAGAGAATAACACTGAAAGGCAGAGACCACGCACCATATTAAAAATAGAGGCTGATAAATGGGAAGGTGAAGAGCCAAGTTTTCTCCAGCCACAGCATCAAGTAAACATAATTCTAATGGGTCTACTGAGAATTAGTCATCCAGCTGTTTCCATCCTACATTGGAAATGTACTGTGTCTGGTCTGGTCATGTCAGTCCTCTGCTACATCCATCCTCTATTTGATTTGAGGCCTCTTGTGGTCTGCAACTGACAGGATTTTAGAGTGGCAAAAGAACTGCTCCTATTCTTTCCCTGTGTGGTGGCTGCTCTGGAATAACTAGCTATTCAACCCCTAACTTTCCTTGCAAAGCATATATGAAAGGAGCAGCAGGGAATAATGAGGTGTTAAAAACACATCCAGGAGAGTAATATTGTAGCAAAAAAATAGTCCCCTCGGTCAGCAGCTCACAGGGTATATCTAAGAGGACTACAGGACAGGGCAAACATACAACAACAGTCCTACTTACTCCTTTATAAACCTGATCACCTCCGACTGAAGTACTTCTGAGTAAGAAGGGTACCTATGCATCTGATAGATTTCAATCAATTTCTTCAATGGATTTGTTGAAGTGGTTTTTGCCCGCATGCAATCTTTCACCATCCATTACATTCTCCAGTAAGGCAAGCCTAAGCATTTCACATCTTAACTATTAAGCTGTGTGAAAGAACATGCTCTGTCTTAAATAGTGCACTTGCTAGTTTCTTTTGACGATTCCTAATGGTTCTGTCAGAAAGGACAGTGAATAATTTTGCCTATTTACCTACTCCATAACAATGACAATTTCCAAAATGAGATTTTAAATATCTTGACAAATGAGGGCCATGCCACCTCTCCCACTCTATATGTGTACAAATGGAAATGGGAAGAAGGAAGAAGGCTCACTCAAGAAAATCTAGCAAGCTAAAGGGAGAAGTAGGCATAGAAACTGTACTGGTTTAGCTCCTAGTCACTGTCCTAGCTATATGATGATATAACTTTTTAGTTTCTAGAATATTTATTTTCAGTAACAAAACCTGATTTAGATTTCAAAGAACACAAGCACCCTAAGAAGAGCTAAGAAACATCATTGCTTACACTGAAAGATGGAATTTAGCAGGAAAACTCTTTAGACCATAAGAGAGCTCTCCTTTCTAACCAGTGTCACCACTATACATACTCATGGCCATTTTAACACATTTCCTTACATTTCATTCAGGGCCAAAGGCTCACCAGAAAATTATCTACTACTACCAGCCTAGATAGGTGTATCTACAAACTATACAAATCACATAGATGCAGCCTGCTCCTCTGTCTACCTCACTTCTAATTCAAAATTTTTCCTTCAATTTTACTAATACTCACAAGCTCTACAGAACTCAAGTTCAATGTTCTTACCTCAGCTGATATGGAGGTATCTTGATAGCAGCATCGGGAGAATCCAAGGTTTCTGTATAAAGGAAACAACAGGGCTTTTAAAAAAAACTTCTGAGTTCAACCACAGTTAATACATCTGGCTATGGACTCCAAGCCAGCGATCCTAAAGTTTACACCTACTCCAGCTGACAGAACAACAACCACTGCTGCTCTGAGTTGCCAAAGCTTTGCATAAATCTGTCAGGACGTTGCAAGACCAATGAGAAAGCATCAAATAACATCTTTCCCCTTTCACTTATCAGCACTTCGGCAGCACATCCACTAAAACTGAACAGCACAGAGGACACTTGCAGGGCTGCTGCGCAAGACTAACAGCCAATTAATGAAGCAACCCATACAACATCAAGATGAAAGGCCAGTAATAAGACAGCAACAGGTCTGATGCCACAGAATGTTGTAGATATGTATGGTTTAAAAACAAAAAACTAAAGCAATTGAAAGCATCCTAGTTATGCTAATTTAAATTATGGGTCTTGATGATCAGTATTCCAGGTTGTTAGTGTCAAAAAAACACTTCAAGCCACAAACAATCTCTGAAAATGGGTGGATGCTAAAATGTACCTAAGCTTGTACTCCCTTGAAAGATTAACTCGTTACACTGATCATTATATTGCAAGGATAAAAGAACTCATGCAATTCAGAAAAACAAAATTTCCAGCTTTTAAAATAGATTCCCGAACATAAGCCAGCGTAAAAGCTGCTCTGCACGGGCTTTTTTACGATGTTTAAGAGAGGGAGGGAGCCTTTAAAGGAAAAGACAGCACCTACAAAACACACGGAAACTGACAGCTACCGATACCCGTATATCTGCCTCGCAAGAGCCACGAAGCAGATCCAGGCGGTGGGGAAGCCGAGAGACGCGGATGCTCCCCGAGACCGGCAGCAGGTGCCACGGCCCCTTCCAGCAGCGCGGAGCTCCCGGGTATTTTGAACGGCCCAGGTGCCCCGGTCCCTTCCCAGCCGCTGGGGGCTCAGCGGCCGGCGAAGAACAAGTTTGTTGAGGTCTCCCTGCCCCCTCCGTTACAAAACCTCTCCATCGGCGGCTCCTGCCCCGCTCCGCTCCCCCACGGGCGGCCCGGCGCCGCTGCCCGCGCCCCTTACCGATGGCCCAGGTGCAGCTCTCTTTGATGGCCCTGTGCTTGCTGCCCGACGCCTCCTTCTGCAGCTTTCGCAGGATTTCTTCCATCTTGCCTCCCCCGGGATCCTCGCCTAACCGCGGGGGAAGAGGAGAGGCGGCGAGGAAGAGGAGGACGAGGGAGGAGGAGGGCGGCGCGGGCGGCGGAGCGGTGCCGGGGCTGTCCCCGCCGCGGTAGTGCCTACGCGGGAGCGGAGCGCGGCACCCCGCTGCCGCCCCGCTGCCGCTGATGAATCACGCCGAGCTCCATGGCGGGGACACGTCAGTTGTTGCCGCTGCAGAGTCCCTCCTCCTCCTCCTCTCCCACCCCGGGCAGGCCCTGCTGGCGCAGCGAGGCTGGGGCGGGTCTGGCCCTGCCCGCGGGAGCGCAGGGACTCCCTTCCCGGCGCTGGGGTTGAAGGAGCCGCGGGGCAGAGCGGAGCCGGCGCCGCCGGAGCCGGACCCTGCGGCGGCAGCAGCCCCGCGGGAGGCGGGCAGGCGGGTCGCCATGGCGACGGGCGGGCGGGGGGCGCCGGCGGCCCCGGCCTGCCCGCCGCGGGCAGCGGGAGGCGGGCGCTGGGCGTGCGCTCGGGCCCCGCAGCTCCGGCCGCGGCTGCTGCTGCTGTGCCGCTGAGCGCAGCCCGGGCCTGCGGGGCAGGTTCCCGCTGCCCGGCTCTCCGCTCCCGGCGGCGCTGCCGCAACGCAGCCCCGCTGTCCCGCAGCGCCCTGCGGAGCCGCGGGCGCTCCCGCGCCGGGCCGGACGCCGGGAGCCAGGCCAGCGCACCGGCGTGAGTGCCGGCGCTGGGCATACCCTGAAACCAGTGGGGTCAGATAAGTGGCTGTGAGAGCTGTGCCTTTCTCCTTAGCTGGCAGGTGCAGAAGGTCACGACTTAAGCTACCTGTCTGTGTCTTCACAGGAACGCAGCCTTAATGTCCCCAGCAAGCCAGCCTCCCGGAGAAAGAGCAACCACTCCACTAGCTCAGACCTTCTTCCTTACACCCGGAACGCTTCCTACCCACCAAACCTCCTACCTTCTTCGGTCTGCTGTTTCCCTGCCTTATCTCTAGTTTATCTCTAGTTTGTCTGATACTTGCCCTTTTTGTGACTGCATCGCTTAATTGAGTGTTACAACGTCCTCGTCTTCTTGCAGAATGTCTCTTAACGGAGACAAGAAAGCAAGCAGACAATGAAAAAAAAAAAAAAAAGCAGATAAGAAAGGCATTCCAGGTGGCAGCTGGCAGTATTAGGGGTTATGTCTCCTACTGCTAATTGGAAGAGTACCAATAGTGAATTACTGGGAAGGATATTGGCACCTGGTGAATCAGCCGTAGCATTTCCCATAGGATATTGGGCTTTCAAAGGCTGTCCCTTGTCCAAATACTTACAAGGGCTCATCCTGTGTTCAGACATATAATGAATGTATAATCCATAGTTGCCTTTTTAGGCCAGAGTGTAAAAAGTCCTGTCAGAAAAGAAAAGGATTTAGAATAATGCCAGAAAGGTCTAGAGGTGCATAGATTGTTGCTGGAGGTGGAAAGATGTAGCCTGTTGCTACAACACTAAGAATTAAAATAACCAACCAAACACAAAAAGCCCAACAACAACCACCAACCAACCAACGAACAAGAATCCCTAACCAAAACCCCCCAACCTTTAACAGAGATATTTATCTTCCAACTTCAGGCCATAAACCAACCTCTTAGAAATTGAAAGTAGTTCCCCAAAATTTCTTATCTCTTACTGTGCTCTGCCACCTTCCTTGGAATGAAAAATCTGGTGATAGCTAGTGGCTGGGATTTTCAGGGCACTATGATGCTGTAAGACAAGGCTCAAGTCGAAGTGATGATGAATTGTATCCCACCCATGTGCATCCTCTTGTATTCTGCGTTGCACTTAGTGGAAATGAGCATGAGGGTCAGTTTCTGGCTTTCCAAGGCTTTGTTTTTGTTTTTCCTGGGGGGAAAACAACAAAAAGAACTATGATGGTGATTTAGGTATTTTTAATGTAGAAATTACGTACCACAGTTCATTTGGACCTCTGGAACATTAAAAAATAAGTATGTATCCGTAGGTAGTAAATAATTAATTGCTTATTTTCAGGGAACCACTGATGAAACTGAATTAATTTTTAATTTCAGATTATTTCTTGCTATATGCATCATGAGCTTACCGGTTAATTTCTCTGTAGTCTCTACAAGAAGGCCTTTGCAGCCAGCATCTTCATCAGAACTACAGTGTTTTTCATAGATGCTCAATGTCACTGAACAAAGATTTGTATTTATTTGAGTTTCACTCATCATCCAGTGTGTTCAAGCAAAATGGATTCTGTGCTGCTAAACACTTTCTCTCAGTAGTAATGTCATCAGCTTGTGAGAAACAAAGGTCATGTTCAGGCTCCTTAGAGCATCTTAAGGCCTGCCAGTAAGATTATGCAGTAGGAGAAACAAGTGAGCCATGATAACTCTTCTTGAGCATGTATGTCCGAACACCATGAGTCAGCTTGCTGAAACTTTTCACTTGGGGGCCTCCATTTCCTTATGGACCGGAGTCCATCAGTCCTTGTGTCTGTTGTCTATATACTCGCATAAAAAATACACAGTAACCATGTCCTGCTGGATGTCACTCCGTGGATAAGCTTTGCTCAGGGAGGTCATATTTAACCGTGTGCTCTGGATGGCATTTCAAGGCAAGAGTCCTAAAATGTCACAATATCTGCCAGTCCAGCTACAGAGTAGGAGTGATGGTGATGAAGGCTCCTTTCTTCTGCCATGAAGAGAAAATTAAGGTTTTCTATGATCATCCTTACAGCTCATAAATCCTCCTTGCTTTGTCCTGGCTGTGCAAAGCAGCCTTCTACAGCATTAGAGGCTACCTGGGAGTCAGTGCTCTTGATCCCTTGTGCAGCTGAAGCCTGGTGCCACTTGAAGTCAGAAGGCTCCTATGCAGATCTGGTATCTGCACGATGCAGTGGTCATGTGTCACTAAGAAGCTGTGGCAGATGAGCAGTGTGCTTTTGTAGCTCTCATCTGGCCGTGCCAGGCTATTGATCTTTTGCATTATGTGAATACTTATTATATCCCCAGATACATTCACAGCTCTGAGCACAGCCAAAGAGTGTTTAAGCAAAGCCAAGCTGCTCAAGATATCTGGAGTAATAGAGCTGTATTAGTACAATTCTCTGTCCAGGCTAGTAAGCAGCATTTGCTCGACTTCAGAGGTCTCCATGCTACTATGTCTCTGCACCTTCTAGCAGCCAAGAAAGGCAATGTGGTCCTATTTTTAATCTTTTCTGATAGCATAAGCCATACTTCCCATACACACACCTGCCCTGTAATTCTAGTCTTTGGGAACATAAGAAAAAATTAAAAAGTGTAGTGGAAAAGTGTGAGACAAAGTCATGTTAGACTGGGAGATAATCACATATAATCTATTAGTCATGTATTATCTGTTTTCACTCATGTATTACCTGTGCTTTGGCCATTTTAACAATATTCTTGGTCAGGATCTCATTGTATACTGCAGATCCTGGAAAGTGTGGACCCAAGAAGTGGGCTGTATCCCTGAGAACTTCTTACAAATTTTATTACAAAATGCTAAGAAATTCTCTCTAATGACAGGAAAACCAGTTGGTTCAAAAATTAGGCCTAGCCAGATTTTTCAAAATTGCTCTTCCTAGAGGCACGCCTATAACTGAGCAGCAGTCAGAAACATGGGCTCTGTTTTGCTCAGAAAGCTCTGTACATGTGACTCCCCTTGTGAAGGAAAAATTGCTAAAAAAATTTGAAGTGAAGGGAGGAGATGTAGCTGGACCATGGGCTCATCATCACCTTTGTGACACCTCATAGCAGATGGAGGCACCCTTTCTTCTCTCTCCCAGAGGGCATCAAGACTCAGACAAGCAAGACCCTTGTCAGGATTTCGGTTTTGGTTGTCTAGACTGTAAGCACACCACTGATGGTGGGGTGGCATCTGTCGCTGTTTGCCTGATTACACAGTGAGTTACCAGAGGCTGGAGCTGAGGGCTCAATGAAGTCCTTCCTGAGCTGCTGCTGCTTTCTGCACCCTTCAAAGTATGACCTTTCTGAGCATGGCAAAGCACATTAAGCACCAGTGCTGCTCAGTGCAGGATTACAGCGTTAGGGAGAAAAAACCTCCGGAGTGGGAGCTGTAAATAAAGCCAGCATATATTCAGAACTGTCTTTTCAGTACAGCCTTACAGCATTTATTCTGTGGAGAACAGTTGAAGCAAATGTAAAATCTTCAGAACCATGCCACAGTAGAAACATGAGACAAGACATTCTGACTTCACTGAAGATAGATTTTCTGCAAAGACAGACAAAAAACAAAAAATCACCGTAACTGTCTTCAATTTACCATAATCTTTTCATCCCTGCAGAGTTGCCAAGGCAGTTGAAGAAGGCATCAGGAACACAGAACAGCTATTCTGGGCCACATCAAGGTCTTTTTTACCTAGCAATTGTACTTGTGACAGAAGTTAGTTGGGCATTCTTGAAGGGCAGAAAAAGTATAGTGTCCTTCCCTATGCTTAACTCTCCCAGTTTCTGTTAAATTGCAGACTAGGCACTTCCTGAGACAGTGGTTTTATCTTCATAAATAATACCTGGCAGATTTTTCTTCTGGGAATGTACCTAATTCCTTTTGAAACTTTTTTATGCTTTTGACCTGCACAACCACCATCTGGCAGTGAGTTCTACAGCCAAGTTGTGTGCAAAGAAAAGAAAATTCTTTTTTAACCAGTTTTATCTTCTTTTTGCCTAGGTTTTTGAAGCTACCTACCTTTTGTGCTTTGAGAAGCACTGCATAAGCATCCCTATTTTCTCCCTGTCATTCATGATTCATTATGGATTGAACATGTTCTCCCTCAGCTTTTTTTTATTCCAGTCTACAGTGGACTATTTTATTTAATTTTTCTCCACAAATGATCTTTGGTCATTCTGACTGCCCTTCTCTGTACAAATCCAAGTTCTTCTGTACCCTAAAATACAAGAGTTTGTGAAGAAGAGTGAGTACATGGGAAAAGGGGGTGTGAAGATTTGAACTATAAAAGCTGTCTTGCTTCCATCAGACTCCACTGAAAAGGCTTCAAGGGGCAAGAAAATTAAAAGTAACTGTGGAATATTAGAAAAGTTTCAAGTCAGCCAGAAAACTAAACTTCAGAGGGCTTTGAAGTCTTTTGTGTCCCACTTTTTCCCCCTAATCCAGAGGACTCCCCTAGTACTAGTTTGTGGAAAGAAAGATTAAAAGTGCAGTCCATTCAAAAGCTGAGTACAAAAGAATTGTATCATCTGGCCATCATATATTTGGAATATGCAAAATGGACAAACCCAAACTCTCTGAAGCTGTCTCTGAAATGTGACTGAACTGGTAACTTGTCATGTAGCTGTTTGAAATGTAGGTCACTGCAAGTTACAAATGTATTATACATATTTGTGTCCATAACCCGCTTTGAAATCTGTTGTGGCCTTTCCTCATTATGGGGAAACAAGGACATCATCACATCTGCAGCTGTAAGAGGCTTGTGTTACAAAGTCAAGAAAGGTCAGCAAGGTCCAACTAAATACATCTCTACTGGCCAGGAAATGGATTGTGATTTGCACCGCCTGTTTAGTGTTAAGCTTATAAATACACGAGTTGAAGCACTAGTAATAAAAGCTAGATATTATACAAGTTTTCAACCTACTACGCTCTTTTTGAAATAGATAAATAGATTTTCCCACCATTATTACAAATTTTAAGGTAGGATCACTCCCTGACAAATCCCTGAATTTGTTAAGTATGGTGCAAAGTAAAGAGAAACACAAAACGACAGGTTAAATGGATGTTTAATAGTGTTCATATGTAGATTCTGTTCTGCCACAGATAGATCAATCTGAAATTAATTCCCTGGTTTCAGGGCTATGCTCTCAGGTTTACAATGCAATAGTGGCAAAATTCAATTCAGAGCCTTCTTTTTATGCAGTCATATAATACTCAATATAAACACAAGAAAAAAACCTTGTTCTTCTTCTCCATGCTGCTCCCTAACTCTCTGAAATATAGTTTGACTCTGTTAGTCAATGGTTCTTATTTTTCCAGCTTTAAAGACCAACTTAAAAGATTTAAAAGATAAAATGTTCTGAATTAAGAGAGATAGTTTAGTTCCTATTTATTATGCCTTTTCCTCACAATAATAAGTGGGAACTTCTTTCAAGGGAAGTAAGTCACAGTCTCCAAAAGCTCTTCCAAAGGGTGTAAGGATCTTTTATACCTCATTTGCTCTTGTCCCTGCAGATACTAGTTTTCATCTCAAAAGTATCACAGAATCATGGAATCAATTAAGTTGGAAAAGACTATCAATTACTGATACATCTCCCTCTGTCATCTGACTGGGCACAAGACTAGTTTTCTGAATTTGACTTAAATTGAATATTAGCAGTAAAGCTGACCTGTAAGTAGGCCTGTGGTATAGTCACATGCTTGGAAGCTTTCTTGGAATGTTCTTCAAGAGACCAGTTTGCTTTAAACTGACTGATGAACTTGTATGTTGAGTAATGTCTTTTATATTTCACTACTAGTATTAATCAACATGAAATCAAAGCTCAGATTGTTATTGGCATGTACTTTCTGGAGATATAATCAGAGGGAGTAGAGCATTCAGCTTCCACCTTGCTGGGAGTAGACAGTAATTGCCTCTAAGTCATGATCTGAAAATCCAATGCTAAGTGATATGGAACCACACATGATCTGAAAATCCAATGCTAAGTGATATGGAACCACACAAAATCTCTTATTACAGCAACAGTCACAAGCACCCAGGCTTGTGGACCTGAGGGAGAGAAACACTATCCAAATGTATAATTTTTGAAAACTTCTCTTGCATTAAATGAAAAATCAAGCAGAAATACAGTGTTTCCCAACATGTGTTTTGAAAAGAGATTTCAAGGAATGGCATTCTGGAGTTCTGTGTTTAAATTTCAGTAGCTTTCAGATTAAATGTAGTCAGTCTATAAATGAAACACCTTGGGGGAAAACAGATCAAATAACTAAGGCTACAGGTTCATCTGGTTCCTAGTAGTCAAACTGGGCTGCGTGTTATTTTCAGTGTACTATAGGGCAAGCAAAAAGAAAAAAAAATTGAATTTTTTTTTTTTGAGATTTTTAAAAGGATGGTCCTTTAAAGAACAGAGACTATTTTTAGGGATACAGCACAAATGGATTTTGATGGTTTGATCTTAAATGTGCCTACCAGTACTCTTGTTTTCTGTACTACTGTAAGTCTCACTGATTTCATTAGTGCAGGATTGGTCCTGTGCAACTCTTTCCCCTCACGTTTTATTGAAAGAATTGCAACCAGGAGAACTGTGTGATTTGGAGTCTCTAAGATATGAAAAGAGAGCAGCTTTTCTACCATAGCCTTTTACTTGTGCAATGTGGTCTCTCTTATTTGATCTGTAAGAACGGATAAAAACTAGTCACCTTACTGAACGTGTGTAAGCTAATCTGCTGAAATTTGTACACATTTGGACAAGTTTTTGACATGCAGCAAAAAGCATAATCCAGGTACATAAGCCAATCTTACATTTTGTTTTAATTCATCATGACAATGAACAGGGACATCTTCTCAAATAAAGGTTATCAGATTGTATTAAAATTGGCCAAACATTATCTGCTCTCTTTGTCTAGAAATGGTGAAACTAATCTGATTGAAATGCAAAGCAATCACCTCTGCTCCCATCCAGATGGAAGATTTCAGCCCCAGTTCGTATTTGATACAGTGGGTGAGAATGAGATTGTACTGTGGCAGTTGCCAGGTAACCATGAGGTAGTACCACCTATAATGCCAGCCACCTTTATAAATGACATATGTATTACAGATACAATATTGATTTTATGTAGTTACATGTAATTAGTAATGAGAATATTGTTCATTTCATTTACTGTGCCTATTCAGATCTTTGCAAAAGTTGAAAACTTCTGTCTTCTTAAATACCAAAGGTCTACTTTGAATAATTTCTTCATTTGGGAACAAATTAATCCAATCGTTTCCCAGGCCAAGGGTAAGCTGATCTTTATGGTGCAGACGAACAGAGCATCATTGAACCATTAATCAACAGTGATGTAGATATTAGAATAAGAGGATTTAGTCATGTTGCTTTAGCCATGATTTATAAGTACAAAGTATATGAAATATAAATAATTTTTTAAAATTAAACACTGAAGTTCTATTTGTTTCCATGCAGCCTTGTGCAAGATATTTTAAGCTAATTTACTGTTATTTGCCATGGAATGAAGACACATCTTCCTACCAGGACTGTAGGGAAAGCCTTTCCCTTCAGAACCGGAAGCAAATCCTGCAGCTACCATAACCCTTCCCAATGCACAAGTTAACATACCTCACATATTCCATGCAGTTTTTGGATACTTCAGTTTATGAACATACACTTGACTCTCTGATGAGGGCAGCAGCAATTCTTCTATTCTTGTCCTTCCTTCCTTGCTTCTTAAAGGCTGTTCCTGTAAATTGCAGTTAGCCACTGTAGTATTTGCAAGGCTGTGGGCACACCCCAATGTACCTTACTTCCTGAGATGCCAACAATACAAAAAGTTATTTAGGACACTCTTTATATAAAGCGCACATAATTTCATATAAATACATTTGAACACTCTAGAGGAGTCAGGTCATGTTCAAGAAAATTCCAGCTCAGCAGAAAACTTACTGTGTTGTGTGTGAACTGTTTTCTTTGTGATTTGTGCTGGAATTGTGAGAAAGAACATCTTCAGTGCAAGCTGCATTGTCGGTGGAGCATATACAGGCAGTTAAATCACTTTTATCTCCTTGATGTTCTTGTGATTTGTTCTTTTTGTTTGGTTGATATGGGATTTTTCCATTTACAATGGGTGGCAGAGCAGATGGCAAAGACTTAGCTTGGTGTATTAAGTCCATAAAATAAGCAAAGCTGTCAGTGAGCCTTTTTTCAGCAGGCCTATTCCCCTTTTAGAAGGATTTTTCTTCCACTGTAATCAACCTCAAAAATATGATTTTAAGAAGAAACGAGTAGCTCTACTAGGAGCAAAATTCAACAGTTCTCAGGTTCTCTCTAACTTCACTGTAGAACTTCTCATTTAGGAGAGGAAAGCAATACTTTGGGTCTCTGTCCTCCACAAGACCATGTTTTTCAGTGAAACTTCTAGGAATTCTTCAGTTTTGCTGTTTCTGCTCTTCTGTCGTTAAAAGGTGTTTTGGGGAAAGAGGGAGTGGCAGGAAGCTGGCAAATCATAGAGACATTAGTCCTGCATGAGTTCATGACTTGATGAAGCAAGTCACATGATTAAGTGCAGCTTCATTAAGTTCTCAAGTTTAAAAAAAAAAAAAGCAAACAAACAAAAAAAAATCCCTTAGATTTTTGCACCCATTGGTGCTCATTAGCTCACCTTTTGAGCTGATTCCTAAAGCTATAACTTCAGAAGTTATTTCTGTTGTTGTTTCTGCTGCCAGGTATGCCCAGTCTGTGCCAACACAAACAACCTTGCCCAGGTAAGACAGCAAAGACAGGCTTTACCCCAAAACAATGTTTGAACGGGAAACACAAGGAAAACAAACTTTAATATTGCTTATTTCTTAGGTAAAAAAATTATGAAATTAACTGCTTAAAAGATTTGCCAAAGGCCACACACCAGGTCTGAGGCAGAGCTATATCTGAGGCAGAGCTGTGGACAGAAAACAACTGAGCCACAGTTCAGTGCATTCACCACTGTTCAGTGCATTCACCACAGTTCATCCTTCCTTTTCAGAGGACTACCATGTAAGAACATATTATTCAAAGCTGCTGACAAGTCTGACTAGCTGTTTTTCTAACAAATGAAGGAGTGGCAATTGGCAAAAGGTGATAAAAGCTCTGGGCAGCAAATATTGTAACTGCCTGTGCCATACACTGTATTGTACATTTTATCTTTAAATACTTCCTTAGAGAAGCACAAACAAGAATATAAAGGAAATGGAAATCTGACACCTGCTTATAATTTATAATACTCATTATATTTTTGGGACAGCCATCCTTGGCAAGGTAAGTTATTTTATTTATAGGCAGAAGCTGCTCCTGATTTGCATGGTAATGCATTCACATCTGCAAAGCCTATAAATTAGCCTCCAGCTCATTACAGCAATGCCATTGTCCTACTTGCCAGTATGTAATCTGATTCCAAATGTTTCAGATGTCCACAAAATAAAACCAGCCTGAGGGAAGAACTTCTCTGTTGCAGTATTAGCACACCAAAAAAATCATCCTCCCCTGCAAAAAAAAAAAAAAGAACACAAAATGACTGGATGGGAGGAAACTGCTAAGTATTTGAAAAAGATGAGCCCCAAAGCCTAACACTCAAAAAACTGGAAAGCTGTTGCCATGTTTTAAGGTGCTTATGCCAGTTCAGTCAAAATAATGAATTTATTGCAGCTTTTTAAATGGTTCCAAATAAAAGCAGCTTCATAGAAGATTAAGTCACTTACTTGGCTGTGCATCCTGATTTTATCCTAATGTGTCATACTTGAGCATTTGAGTACTTACATTATTATTACTGTTTCAAGTCTGGTTGTGCACAGCTATCTGAAACAGATGCTGATGTCCTTTGTTTTGGTGAACCTTATAAAGACAGTCCCTACTTCCAGGTAGTCAAGAGTTCACAATTATGTCAAGATTTTGCTCCTTCATTAAGCCAGCAAAGAGATAAAATGCATCTTAGACAAAGCAGGCTCATAGAGCGTATATCCCCTCCCATCCAGATATGCAGATGCCTTCTATGTTAATTCACTTTGTTAAAGATCACTTGATGGTAAAAGATTGCTGGTACCCCAGGTTCAGCTTCTGAAATATCTCAGGCTCAGCTTTGCTATGGTGGCTATGAAGAAGAGGGCTCTCCACCAAACTTGAATAAATGCTGGTTCACTCTTGTAGCTTCCATCTGGCACATGAACATACCCATCCTTAAAAAAGAGAAAACTGAAACCCTTACAATCACAAGCCCTACCTACATCACTGGAAAGGTCTTTAACAGGGTGACAAAGCTGCTGTCAGCAAGCTCTCACCCACTGCCCAAACTTGTTTCTGTATTGCCCTACTGCTTACCTCCTCTGGCTTTTTCATCTCTTCCTTCCAACCTCTCCACCTACTCTTCCTTGGCTGTAGAGTCCTCAGAAACCTCTTCTCTTTGCTGGCCTACTCTTACAGGCAAATGACTGCAAATGAGAAGAAGGCCTGAAATAAGAGAGCTTCAGCTGAAACTTCTGAGTGGGAGGGGGAAAGGCACAGGTCATTGCACAAGTGCGATGTTGGATTCAGGATCCTGGTGTGCCTGTATGCAGGATGTGCACCAGTATATTACATTTCTTTATTAAATTCTGTTTGATAATAATAGCTGGTTATTTATTTATTTATTTATTTATTTACTGTAGCTCTCTTGTTTGTCTCAGTAGGTGGGAGAGCAGCAGAAAAACAGGGCTCTGCATGAGTCATAACCCAGAAAAAGCTCTGCTGAGAATACAGCTCACACTCTTCTGTAGTGTAGGCCAGGTGATAAGCATCAGTGTTGCTGTTCTCTCCATGTTGTCGGTCTCATATTGCCATGAATGATAATACTCACTGTGATGTATTCAAATGGAGCTGTAGGGACAGATAGTTAGGGATGTCTCCATTTCATTTTCTTCTTTTCCATACTAACATGAGAAAAAGGAAATGCAGCATAAAGAAAAATAAATACTTGTTTAGAACAAACATAAAAGTAAAAGGTGTTACTTCTAAATCAAGGCTTTGACCTCACTTCAGTTGTTGCACAAAGAGTTGCACAAGGCTAGGTCCAGCTATGGGCCCAGAGAGGATTTATACATCTCTGGTCCATATCCTACTGGATGAGTGGGCAGTGCCCATGCATGAGCCACAGCCTTGTCATCCCTGCAGCTAGCTGGCAGATCTTTCTTTTAAGTATAGGACAGTCCTAGTGAACTCTGTGGGACCTTCCTAGCAAAGAGCTGGGCACAGAATGAGGGAAAAGAAGGTGTGGTGTTATCCCTGAAATCTGTAGTTCCAGCACATGTTTAAAGGCAGCCTTGCTGCTCACAGTGGGAGTCAGGCTGCTCAGTGCTGAGCCTGGAATGAACTTCTCACAGAGGGTCCCTGGAGTGGTCGCTGCTGGATGTGGACGACTGCACACATCCAGGGTGCTCTGAGTGTGCCAAGCTGAGGATGGCAGCAAGTGCTGATCTGGGTACCTCTCCTCCTCACCCAGAAACTGAAGATCATTTGGGGCTGCTGAAGTGCCAACCATATGCGGCCCTGCATGTCCCACAGAGAGCGAGCAAGTTCTGGCTGTCCTTGGAGCTCTCCTCCTAGGCTGAATTTCTGCACTGGTCCTTCATTTCACATGCTGGCCTCCTCCTGGGCTTCATCAGACTGTACAAACAGACCCTAAGTATTTGAAAGAGATTCCAGTATTTGAGTAGTTTATCAATGCTTTCCATGTTTAATGTGCTTCTATTCCCAGGAAAATGGAGAATGGGATGCAGTGGGTGTTGCTCTTTAGATACTGCACTAAAAAGTATAGTGTCTGTGCTTACACAGAGCTGATTCCTGTCCCATTTCTAATTGCATTCGCTCTCTAAACATGGCATAATCTCCTTTACAATAATATGTACGGGAAAAAAAATTTAGCATTTTTGTTCAGACCACCTGTGATAAAGACTCCTTTTCTTTTCCCTCTGCCTATTGTGCTTTAAGCTTCTACTGAAGCTACACTTTGTACCTAGTTTCTTCATGCTTTGTACTACTGAGATCCAAGGAATTATTTCTTCACAAATGGTAGCAAAAAAACCAGGCAAAGACTAGAAACAAGCGTGCTGTAAAGTGAATTTAAAAACATACATTTTCCTCTGTGTGTATTTAGCAGTTTCCATCTTTGCCATATGTTCTTTTCCTCATCATTTTGCCTTTTAGATTGTTCTTTAACACGTGCTTGTTTTCTTGCTTCTACAACAGACGGGGAATTGATCTTTCATTTGTTCTGCAAATATTCCTTATTGTCCCAGGTTTTATTACCCCATCTGTTATTGAGTGATCAATTAAAGTCTCTTGTCATCTCACTTTTCCAACTGATCACACTATACCACAGACTATATTTCACTGTAATTGCTACCTACTGTATGATGTGTAAACGAGAGAGAGGAGCAATAAGACAAGGGTATTTTTCCCCTGCCTACCATTCCTCTCTTTCTGTGTAAGCACGTATCTTCAGTGCTTACTTTTTATCAATGACAGCATTGAAACTAAATCCCTCATCTCCACTCTTCTGTACATGGGTCCAATGCTTGTACCTCAGTGTTTGCTACTACAAAGCACAAAAGTATATACAAAATAAGCTCACCAACACGAGGGAAACAGGTAGATACTGTCACATTTCATGAGCCAAAACACTTTCCTGCAACCCTCCCCCAAAACAGAAACTTGTCTCTCCAAGCAGTATTTCCCTGTTTTCTCTCCTCCATCTCCCAGCCCTTTCTTACTGCTCTTAATACTTACTCTTGGTCATGTATGTGTTAACTCCGTGTGTAGTTTTAAAATTACTTCTTTTCCCATATTTTTAGGCTTTTACAGCACCATGTTCTGCACAATCCTGTTTCATCTTTCTGCACTCCACTCTGTCACAGCAAGGAGCTGAATAAAGACATGCTTTTTAAATTAGAGCTACAGCATGGTTTCTGCAAGGAGAAGGTAAACCCCACAAGTGTGATCAAAGTGGTGTGAATAAGGTGAGTTGTCTGCAGTAGGACAAAGAGATGGAAATTTCTACTCTCTGTCCAGCAAAATGGGAGAGAAAACTCAGAATTATAACTATTTAAACTATTGCTTTTTTTAATAATAGAACAAAGTGGGTCATTGCTGGGGAGAAACACGGAAGCAGCTCCTGGTGGAGCCAGGCTTGGGAGAAATTGCGTCAGAAGCAGCACCCCTGATTTGCCCCTGAAAATAATGACTCAAAGTAATGATGTTCATGCATGCTGTGTTAATCCAGCGTCATATCTGCATGTGCTGCTAATTTAGAGTTGTGAGCCCTCATTTGAGGATGTGCTTAAAGACCAGACTGTCTCTCAGAAATAAGAGCTCAGTGAACTAAGCTATTGGATGAGTCATTTATAAAAGCTAAACAGAGACTTTAATGCAGAGCTGTGCAATCAAGCGTCCTCTGTCTTCTTCTGGATGTGCAGGTAGTGATTAAGTTTATCCCAAAAGCTTCTGATGTCACTCCTGGGAACCAAGATGCTGTTTCACAAGAGCTAACTGTGCTGAGGCTGGAAAGAACAGAAATGGTGATTCTACAGTGCTATGTGGGCAGCTCTGAGATGCATGGGGCTTTTACAGAGAAGAAGGAGGAATGGAGACAAGAAATACAGATTGATGCAAGTAAATGCAAATATTGGTGGAAAGAAAAACTGTATATCTATCACACCAGTTTTTCCATGAGATTTTGGAATGCAAAACTCTCAGAAATATGTAGCTAAATACACACACACACACATATATATATATATATATATATATACACACATATATATATATATATATATATATAAAAAACTCAGTGCTGAATGGACAGCAGTACAGGGGCTTCCATCTCCCTAAATGAACACAAACCCATGGGATGGAAGGCAGTGCCACACTCCCACTGGAAGGGATAAAGGTGTTCGGCTCTGCCTTGCACACACCTGTGGTGCAGGTGTCTGGGTAGGAGCTGGCCTGGGTCACCCTCCATCATCAGTGGTGATACAATCAGACATTTCACTTCAGCCTCAGTCTAAAACATCTGAGTGAGAGGAACTCCACTTTAGGTCCTTGGCCTGCAGTTTCAGGGGAGATAAGCACCTGAATGCCAGACAGTCACAGAATCATTTAGGTTGGAAAAGATGTGTGTGAACATTTAAGTCCAGCCATTAACCCAGTACTGCCAAGCCCACCAATAAACCATTTCCCCAAGTGACATATCTACATATCTTTTAAATACCTCCAGGGTTGGTGACTCAAGCACTTTCCTGAGCGTTGTATTCTAATGATTGACAACCCTTTCCATGAAGAATTTTTTCCTAATAGCTGATCTAATCCTTCCCTGATGCAACTTGAGGGCTTTTTCTCTTGTCTTGTCTCTTGATATATGGGAGAAGAGGCCGACCCCCATCTGGCTACACTCTTCTTTCAGGGAGTTGTAAAGAGCAATAGGGTTACCCCTGACCCTCCTTTTCTCCAGGATAAACAATCCCAGCACCCTCATCTGCTCCTCATAGGACTTGTGCTCTAGACCCTTCACCAATCTCACTGCCCTTCTCTGGACTTGCTCCAGCACCTCAGTGTCCTTCTTGTAATGAAGGGCCCAGAACTCAATGCAGGATTTGAAGTGTGGCCTCACCAGTATCAAGTACAAGGGGACAATCCCTGCCCTGGTTCTACTGGCCACATTATTCCTGATGAAGACCAGGATGCCATTGGCCTTCTGGCCCACCTGTCTTGTTGCCAGTGGAGCAGAAATAAGGATGGCTGGAGGGGCCCTGCTGAATATGGCCAAACTGCTCAGGAGGCTCAGGGTGCTGGGCGGAGGGTCCCAGGACACAAGAAGCTTCTCAAAGGTAGGGGATTGTGGCGGGAGGCCGCCCTGTCCCATAGATAGCATTCCCTATCGCAGCTTTCCCCAGGTGTCACTGCCCCAGGATCCCAGTCCCTATCCCAACTTTTCCCCAGGTGTCTCCTGCCCCCTGGCGGCAGAGGTGCCCCGGCCCCGCCCCGCTGCCCCCAGGCACCCGCGGCGCTGCGTTTAAATAAAAGTGTCAGCGCAGGGGAAATCTCAGGTCTCTAGGGGAGCTTAAGTAAAAAAAGATTTCTAGCTCTACATCTGATATTGCACAAATGTGATGTTTTCCAAGACACAGCTTCTCTTGATTTATCAGATGTGAATACAAAAGTCGCAATAAACACAAGCATGCTGCTCTGCAAGAATTAATAAATCTTTCCCGTTCTTGAATAAACAGAAGTTTATCTTGAAAGAAAACAAAGTTAAAAGCCAGTGAAATCCTCTGGCCCCTCAAGCATAAGTACACACTGTTCCTTGGGTTTTCTTGGAGGGGTGGTTCAAGTAATAGCAACTTTAGGAGAAAACATTGACACACTACACCAAGCTCCTATTCCTACAGGAACAGGTCCAGTGTTAGCCAGGCAATTGCTAGCGTTTTGTAACATCACACATGAAGATGGACAGTTTGCAACCTTGGAAAAGGGCTTATGAACAAAATCGAAATCAATAAGGAGGTCAAGGATGACACAGTTCTTTATTTGACGCTTTCTTTTCTTGCATTTTGGAAATGCAAATGAGAGGATGAGGCAAAGGAGGAAAAGTTGCAGCAACAAGTCTGTAGAACTTAGTTGTCTGGAGACCCTCATTATTCTGTGGGTATGATCTAAGTGAGCCTGAGGCCTTTAGAGAGCTTTGGGGTAAAATCCCTGCCACCTGGGATTCTGCCATTTCCTTTACTAGAAGCGGAATTTCACCTGAAGTGCAACTTCAGGACAATAGAGAGACATTTAAGGGTAGAAAATTTGAGTTAGCAAGCACATGTGCCCCTTTACGAATGTATGACAACCATAGGCACCACATGCACAGAAGGAATATTCTTTACTACCCTTTTATTTCTAAGATTTTAGGTCATCTCAGGCTGATGGAATCACACAAGTTGTCCCTTGCAGGAATGAGAAAGGGTTAGTCACACCTCTGTAGGCCGAACTGTTGCCCTAGTAATTCCACAAGGCCTTTGAAGTAGGCTCCACAGCACATCAATTTCAGAGAGCCTGTTTATTTCATCTTTGCCAGCGCCAGAGGAGTCTGCAATGTAAACTGAGCTCAGTTAAGGGCTACTAACAAGAGCTGATCAGAAAAATTGTTTTCTTATGATTTCACATAATGGCAGCTTTTGAGCACACACGAGGAAATTGAAGTTAGATCTGGAAACACTGATAGAGTGGTTGTTGTGGGTTATACAAAGTACATCCCATGCCTATCTTGTTTTATAGGTTGAATGACTACCCTGTTTGGATGATGTTAATTAGGTGGCTGTGATGCCTGAAGAAAGACTAAGTGGAATTGGGACATTTGGACATGGAGGAAAGTGAGCATAAGACGCTGCTGAAGGACAACACCCATGAATTACAAAAAAATTGGATGCAGAACAGATACTCTGTCTGTGGACACTTTTTCTTCTGGTTTTTTTTTTTTTGTTTTTTTTTTTTTTTTTTTTTTTTTTAAATCTGAGAGTTAAACAGGCTAGAAAAAAACAGCCAGGTAAAATGGATAAAGGAAAGGTACCCCATCCTTGAGGGGACTCTGCAGGGCAGAGAGCTGCCCTTGGCACTGTGCTACCCACTATGTGTCCCAGTCCCCTCACCCCAAATACTCTCTTGGCAACCAGCCTGCAGATTCCCACTGGCATATTTCACAGCCTGTGAGATCCCAGCCATACCTGCCTGGGCTGGAGCTGATCCCTGACCTTCTCTCAGTGCTACTTGGTTTTCTCTGATAGCTGGGTGAATGATTTCCAGCACCAGTAAATTATTTACTCCCTGTAAAGCACTGCCTGCTAGAGAGGCATATCCCTTGTTACACTGCAGAAAAAATATATTTCTGTAGGGCCACAAAGATTATTAAATTATTATTTGCATAATAAATAAATAAAGGTAAGGGTAGTGGTGGTGAAAGAAGCTTATGATTCCTTTTAACGTGGCCAAAGATAAAACTGGAGAAATTGTTCTTCTTTTCATACCTACGGAACATGTAGCTGTGTTCACACCTGAAGATAATGTACGTCTGGCAGTGCAGCTTGGTCAGAATGCCCAGCTACATTCAGGTGGGTTTGGTGCTTAGGAAAGCACCTGTTTTTGTTGTAATGTATTAGGGCATCTTTTCCTCATAATCAAAGCACTACTTGTTTTTCATGTGTGTATCATTGCAGCCCCACAGAGCTGACTCCTACCATCTGGTCTCTGGAAGATGTGGGTTATACAGCCCAGAGGTGAGAAAAGCTGCATATGTTGCTGGATCTGCCTCTTTTGCTGCAGGAGGGACTGGTTTATTAGTTCCCTAGATCTCTTTGCTTATAAATCCAAGTATCATTGGGACTGAAGGCAGACAACTTCATTGACTGTGTTATAGGCCCTCACTCATACAGAATGGAATCTTTGGTGTGTTATTTTTTAACTTCATCTGGACTTCCTAGTTGTTACAAGGCGAAGTAAAAAAAAAAAAATATGAAAGAAATCATAGAAAAGATGGCATTTCTTTCTTCGTGGCATCACTGGGAGTAGGAGGATGGGCCATAGGCAACACAGCCACTAATGCCAGAGGTGAGCTTGGAGGCTGCCCTCAGAGCTTCTCATCACACCACTGCAGCATCTGGGCACTGAGACACTCCAAGTGTAGGACAGCCTTGGGAAGCCAAGTAATGCAATTACTAAAAATCGGAGCCAGCTCTATACTCCTGTCTGAACTGGGGCAACTCTCTCACTTTTGACCTTGTAATGAAGACAGCATTTTCCTGAGTGGTGCATTTCTACTCTTTTTCTTGAAAAATTGATGAAATTTACTCTCACTTCTCTTCCAATAGCTCTCAATTTCTGTGCTGAAGAAAATACTTTCTGCATCTCCTTCGGAGGTTACTTGAGTGCTGATAGTGAGACTGCTGGAAAATCTCTGCTTGGCACTGCACAAATGAAGTTCTGTTGTAGTGACGAAAAGAGAGGATCATAGTGCCCAGTTCTGCCATGTGCTGATGACATAGGCTTGCAAGTAGTTCTGGCAAATTTTGTTTACAGCTCTACTTTATTATGAATTTGAAATGAAATCTGAACAGTGGGAATGAACATCAAAAGGATGTTGAAAGAGCTGGTGGAACTCCACATGATTTGAAGTACCCTACCTGAGATTTTTGCAACTTGCCTATAGTGATATCATTTAATTGTTCTGATTTTAGCATCACAATCCATTCCCTAATATTTGCCAGCAATCAAACCTCAGATGAGGTTGGCCATCCCCCCTCACAGAACACCTCCCATAAATGTCTTCTGAGGAACTGGCATTGTGCACAGTTTGATTTTTTGTGACATAAAATACCTGTGACAAAATCCCATTTGATGCAGTCCAATAAGAACTCACATGCTCCCATTCTCCATGAAGCCCATGTAATCCCCCTCACCCGCTATTATTTTCAGTCTTTCAGTTCTCAGAAATTTGTCTTCCTAATGTCCTCTTTGGTGAGGCCTAGAAGTTGCTCCAAGACTCAACTAAACGTGTGTGAGTTGTGTGCCCAAAACACACGCCCCTCTAGTCCTGTCAGGGGCACGTGTCTGCTCAGACAATGAGTTTGCTTTGGTGCTGGGCAATGGGATGACACAATGGGATATGTAGAGATCTTATTGTGGAGAAGTGCTTCTCCCATGACCAAAAGTTTGGGTGTCCATTCATGCCATGTAATGGGGAAGCATTCATTTTGATCATCTGGCATCTTGGGATGCATTTCCAGACATAGAATGGGAAAGGATCGGGGCGGATGGGTCCTGAGTACCACTGCAGGGCTTTGTCCAGTGCCCAGAATAGCCTGCTTGGGAGCCAGAGCACAACTGCAATGAAACGCTCATTAGATGGCCATTAGGAAACATGCTTTTGTTTAATGCTGAGTCCGATGTGAAACAAGGGAATGTTAATAATGTCATATTCCCATCCTCATGTGAAACAAGGAAATGTTAATAATGTCATATTCCCATCCTCATATGACACCTTTCTTTAAGGTGTCTCTTTTACTCTCAACTGCAAAAGCAACTTTTTGAAACCTTTTAGTACCTGAAGTGGCTAACACCATCAGTATTATCAGTATTGGGCAATGCTGGTCGGTTTATCCAGTGATCAGAGAGGAGGATGATGATCTCCAGCCCCCATGAGGAAGGCAGGGCTCGTGGAACCTCGAGAACCGCAGTTTTTTTCGCCGTGGTCGCTTTTTTGCGGTGTCTGGGCCACGACTGCGGAGCGGCAGCGGGAGGGTGGAGGACAGCGAGAGGAGAAGTGCGAGGGCGAGCCCGGGCGAGGGGCCGGGGCCGAGCGGGGCTGGCGGGGCCGGGACGAGCGGAGCGGAGCGGGCCGGGCCCCGCTCCCTCCGCCGCTCTCCGCCGGCCCCACCGGTCGGGGCCGCCGGCGGCGGCAGGCTTAGTCAGAGGAATGTGGGTGGGACTCCCTCCTCCCCGGCGCCTTAAAACCCCGCTCGGACGGGCACGCTCACAGTCTCCCGTCCCGGCGGAGCGTCCCCGCCGCACCACACCCGCGACGCCCGGGCTCTCTGGGCGCGCCGCCGGCCGGGCACAATGGTGGTGTGCGGCCTCGCCTGCTGGAGGTGCAGGTGGCTCCTGCCCCTGCTGCTGGGCCTGGCCATCATCATGGGCATCATCGCCCTGGCGGGCCGGGGCTGGCTGGAGTCCGAGTCGGAGCCCTACGTGCAGCAAGCGTCGCTGTGGGAGAGCTGCACGCGAGGCGAGGAGGACCTCAATTGGAGCTGCGAATCCCTCATGGACTACGGTGAGTGAGAAGCCCTCCGAAGGACCCGGGGCAGTGGGTGCCAAGGCTATTGACCTCCCCTAACTCTGTTGTGGAGCAGCTGCTTTCTGGAATGGAGTTTCCTTGCAGAAGCGGTATCCATGCTGTTTCGGGGCTCAAACCAGCATCGAAACACAGGACTAGACTGCTCCAGGGCGATCTTTTTTTATCAGTACAACACTAAGAAGCCAGGGTGTTGATATGTTGGGCTTTTCTGAAGTTATTTTACAACCAAAGTAAGATAGCGACTGGCTCCAAGTCTGTCTGTTTGCTTCCCCCGAACCCTCATCGGGCTGCAGTGCCGCAGCCTTACCTGGCACCAGGCAGCTCTCTCCCTGTGCCGCTGGCTCCCCTCGTCGGACGGCGAGTGTGGAAACCTTCATGCAGGGTGTCCTGTGCAGAACCACACCTGGACTGTAGTAAAATGGTGTTTCCTGACTCTTCTGGGGACGAGAGCACCTTGATTTAACCCTCCTGGCCAAGGGAGTGCAGCTTTTAAAATGCCTCCTGATCTGCTGCTTAAAATGGTCTGATAAGGGTTTCTCAGGCAGGGAAAAAAATGCTCTTTCCTTTGTACCTCTCTGTTGCACTGGGGCCTAAATCAGGGATAAGTGTGCCTCTGTTTTAACTCGCTTAGCTGCTTCTGTATCTGGCATCGCCGCTGTAACATTTTTACTGCGCACTCTCAGTTTCAGGTCTTTTGAGGGACTTTTTGTTTTATTGCTAGAACACGTGGGTCTGATTACATCTGCTTTCTCCTCAAACAAAATATTTCTGGACAAATAAGCAGACCCGCCTTCAGATCCTGGATGAGGGTTCTTTAGGGACTGTGGGGCTCGAAGGGTGTGTTTCAGCTGGGAGAGCTGGGACTGTTTCCCTGTGCAGATCCCTTGCTGCCTGAGCACGGCAGACTCACTTCCAGAAGCTTTTCATTGCAACACTCGTGCACAAGCTAAGTCCTGAATACGCTGAAAGAGAAGTGGCTTCATTTCTCAGCCGGGTGATGACTTTGGGCTTTACTGCAGGTGGAAGAAATCTGTCTAGTGAGATGAAAATATCCATCTCCCCCAGTAGACAGAGAAGAAAAGCTAGTACAGAGTTGCTGGAATTTGCATTGCACGGGGAAAAAGTGCTAATGCACTACAGCTGCTGGAATTTGTTTTCTCCTGTAGTGACACTGCTTCACACGTCCCTGAGTACTGATGGGTGTGTGCTTTGCGTCAGCCCTCAGTATTGTGGGACAAAAGTAATTTTCTGCATTTTTTTTTCCTAGTTAACAGGCTGACACAGAAGAACAGTATCCTTGACTTCACTTGTTTAAGCCTTGGCTTATTTAAACGAAAACTTACTTAAATCCTTGGCCTATTTGTATGAATTTGCCTGTTCTCAAATTTTCATAACATCAATGACATTTCGGTGCCACTGTCTACTCATAGTATTTACATCTAGAGACAGGATGTAACACACGAGTTCAGGTTTGATTTGTTTTGTTTTCTTTTCTTCTATGCTAATGCAACTAGTGTCAAAATAGGTGAGAGCATTTATGAAGGAAAAAATGCCTAGCAGGCTTTTATAGAACTGATGCTGGAAAATAAAGTTTAACTAATTGAGATGCCTGACTTGTGTTTTGCATATGATAATTGCTGTGCACTAACCATCCTGAACCTCTCCTGATGAAATGAAGACTTCAGAGTGGATCCCCATTAACAGAATGTTCCATTAGACAAATTCTTAATTGAGCTGTGGCATTGTATGAGGAAGAGGAAGAAAAAAAGCAGACGAGTCACTTATTTTAAATGAGGGGAAAGGGGCAGGAAAAGACAACAAAGACTTGCAAATAGGAGTGTCTTCTAAACTGCATAGCTCCTCAATGCACATTTGCAAATACCACATGAGAGGGAAGAAGTGAAAGGGAAAAAGAAGAGTAGGATGTCATGTGGTAGGGAGTCAGGGAAGGGATTTTGTTTAGACTTCTGTACTGGTTTGTGTCTGGGAAATGCCCTGGCTGGCAGCATCTGTGTATTATCAAAATGTTGCAATGCAGAAGTGCTGTAGTGCACTAGAATATGACTCAAGATGACTTAGTGTAGACCATTGCAGGATTTAACTGTTGACTGTGTGTTTAAAACACATCAGCAAGCCATCAGCTATTACAAAGATTATTTGCACTGTGTAACTTGGAAAGGATGACTGTCTTTATAGTGATGAGCTTGTAAGTTTAGGAGCAATATTTATGGGTGGCTGCGCCCTCCTGGTTCTGAATGACTGGTCCCAGTGACTTTGCTTTGAATTAACACTGTAAAAGATGGGCGTGTGCATGTGTAGTAAAGGTAACTCCATTAGGTTAACTCTTTCTTATTATATTCCTTACAGCCAGTTGGTATTCATTAAGTACATACCAGCCAACAAAGAAAAAGGGAAGCATTCTTCTGGATCCTTATTTTGTGCCAAAAAAACCCCACACACAACAAAAAACCACCCCCCCCCCATAAAAAAGAAACCAAACCAAAAAACAAAGGAAAAAGAAAAGGGAAAGGAATCAAAAAAGGTGGAACCTAGAAGTAGGAGCCCAACCTTTGTGAATCATGTTTCACTGCAGCTGTGCCACTGTACCTATGTCGCTGGAGGCATGGACTTTGATACCACAAATTATTGGTGAAACTGAGTGCATGTGGAAACTTCACTGAGGGGCCAGGTAAATAAAGGAGGAATGCTAGGTGTATGCTTACCTTTCCAATACACCTCTTTTCAGGCACGCTTTTGTCTGATTTACAAATGCTGGGATGCATTAAAGACAAATGAACATCGTTTATAGTGTCAGGCAAGTGCAGGCACTTTTCCCAGTGCTAATGGAAAAGGTGTAGCAGTTGGTGTCCCTGCCAACACCCAGAAAACACTTACTGCAACTTCCTGGTAAAAGATCCCAGTGAAATGTGAGGCTGGTGCCTCTGCCAGTGCACTTTGCTGCCTCCTGAGCAGGCACATTTCTGCTGCTAACAATGCAGAGACTGAAAGCTGAAAATGTGCCTCTCCAGAGATTGTGCCTCTCCTCAGCTCTCAACTGAAGCCAAGTTTGTACTAGAAGCCTTGTATTTAATATTTTGGTAGTTTAGCAATTGCTTTTCCTGCACTCCTAAAGTCAAAACAGACTGTGATTCCCAGTATTAATTTCCAACCTGCCCTCCCAGCAAACCTTTGATTCTGAGCTCCTCTATGTGCTCATGCAAATAGCTTCCTCTCACCAGTCATGCTACCATGGATGTTTGCAGGATATCTGAGCAAGAAAGTAGTGCTGACACTGCTCTTGTGCTCACAGTCTGCTACTCCTTTATTACATCAAAAGAGGGAGGTATTTTTGGACATTCTGTGTAATGGGCTCTTGAGGCCAAACAAGGATTGCTACTGCCATTTATATACACAAGAATATTACAGCTATATTGCAAAAATATGCCCATCCCTGCAGGTCATGATAAAACTTCCATTTATTCACAAGCTAACTAACTAGCTTTGGTTCTGGAAGTGAGTAAACAAAGAGGAGAGTCTTATTACTTCAAATCCTGTAGCAGTTCATCTTCCTGCTAACTATTTTCACAGCTCTTTTATTGATTTCTAAAGGGAAATCTAGATTTAAATATCTTAGACTATAGAGATTCCACCTCCTCCCTGGTGAGGCTGAGGCATGGCCAAATGAAATCAGGAAATACACTTAACGCTAAGGCACTGTTGCTTGCTTTCTTTTAATTTCATCATATTACTGGTGCTCATCATTAATATTTGGTAACTGTGACCCCTCCTAGTTATTTGCATGATAACATTTGCAGCTCTGCTCCTTCCCATAGTAATCATTAATGTAATGTAATGCTATGTAATAAAACTCTTAATCCTTCCTAATAATTACAGCTTCTGAACAGTTTGTTTTTTGTTTTTTTTTAATGTTCTTTCAACACTACCTAATTGATAAATACTTTTCTGCTGATTAGATGCAAAGCACTTGACTATTCTTTGAGGCCAAGCTGACCTGGAAACACTAATACCCCCAACTATTTCTCTGCTTTTCTGGTCTCCTATTCTTCTGCCTTTCTGTTTATGCAGCTCCAAGTGACTGTGGTGTTCTTAGTTGATTTCATAAACAGACATCATATTTATGTTTATTTTGCACAAGAAATACTCTCTCTGCCTAATGAATGGGTTTGTGGATTTTCTGTTTTTATTGAAAAGCTTAAATTCTGGCTAAATAGGTAAAGATTACAAGATATTTTGAGCATAAACCAGGTAGAAACTGGGGCTAATCTGTCATACTCTGACTGTGAGCAGGTCTCTCCAGCTCTTATGGCAGCAAACAGCGAGAGGGTAAACCTGCACCTCTCGCCTCCTGGCAGCTGGGAGCCATAAGGGGAGGTTCTTTCAGAAAGACAGGAGAGCTGGGTGCCTGTGGGTACTTGATCAGCTTTCAGAAGCCTTTAGGAGGAAAAGGAGCTGGGAAAGCCTGACTTGATAGGTGTGGGGATGAGGGAAATCCTTCATGGACTAACAACTATTTCAGTTTCAGCCCCGCAGCAGCCCCTCTGCTGAAAATTCTTTTTTATGGTGGGGGTGGCAACAGGTCTTGTAGATAAGGAACATCCCTGGGCTGCACCCAATGCTCAGGAAAGGTGCACCCTCCCACCCCAATCTCTCCCATCAATCACTTATTAAAAGATGGGATATATATATAGATATATATATAGATATATAGATATATAGATATATAGATATATAGATATATAGATATATATGTCTTTACATTCTCTTACAATGTAAGAGAAATCTCAAAAAATAACCATAAATTCAGAGGTTTTGCTGCTTTTCCTGTGATTTCCACAGGGGATCAAGTGTCTGGCTGATAGTTCAGTGGCTGACTACACTCGTCCAGCCCAGAGCACACCCATCTAGTGCTGTGGGCAGCACCTCTGACTCAGTGTTATCAAGTCTTGTCAGCATCAACCTGCTGCTAAGTGCTGATGGAAAAGATAATCCAACAGGAGAAAGAGAGGAAGGTGCTGGCTCACCAGCACTGAGCTCTGTCACACATGAGCACAAAACTCTCTGAGTTTCATAATGATGGTGCCTATTGCTGCCTTGTTTCTGAAGACTTGAAGCAAAGCTGAGCTTGATATTAATCTTCCTGACAAGATATCTCCTGCAGCTATATGTGTGGTCATTTTTTTTATTGCCAGAGACAAGAAGATAAATCACTGTGAGCAGAGCCAGGGCTGACCTGTATCCAAAAGCTTATCATACTTGTAAAGACAGTACAGATGACATGAAAATGGCAGAGAGCACTGTGGGCATTTTGCCTTGTACTCCTCCAGTTGTGGTTGTGTTGCACTAAACCTCAAGGTGTGTAACATGCAGATGTATTTGAGTTTACAGCCTAAATTTTATTAAACAGATGCCAGATTTGTCTTCCTACACCTTGTCAGCATAAATAATCCATCTGAAAGGGAACGTGCTATGGTAACTATGTGTTCCTTCTTGTGCATTTTTTTTTCTTAGTAGGGCAAATATTGATAAAAAGCTTGCCTAGATCATCTAGTCTGAATGGGTTTTCCTGAGCTGGCTGTATCTAATGGTTACATATCCCTTTATATTAGTTTTGACTAAGAAATCCTATTGTGGAGACAATATTCAATACCTGCGTCAGGTACGACAGAAAATATTTTGTATGAAAAGATTTTATCAAACCACTGATGTAGCTCTAATCTCCAGACACTCATCAGTCTCCTCCCCGCCTCTTCCCCTCAGCATTCCCTCAGGGAAGGGGTATGAGACTTGCACAACTAGCTGAAGAAGAAGGAATTTGAGAAGTTTTTACTGTCTTGACTAGCTCCAGGAAGGGAGAGGAGAAAGAAAAAGTTTTCCTTTCCATTTCTGTGTCAGTTTAATTGTCTTCAGGGAGCATTGGTGGTGATTGGGAGTTTTGGCTGAGATTTGGCTGACGGATGCCTGATGTACTTTACTTTTGCTGTTGGATTAGAAGAGAAAGAAACCAGTTCAAACATATATAATAAAAATAGCTGTAAAACAGTGCTTTGCTTTCAGATAGCAAATAGCAGAGAAAGAATGGAGACTACAGTGAAAACAAAGTCACTTCATCTGTGTTGGAATGGACAGCTATGATGAAAGAGAGTTTTTTTTAAATGTTCTGACCTAGATCTCACTGGCCTCTTTATTCCTACATTAGAGGGAGCTCAGGATCTGACCCTACCTCTATCTGAGTGTGTGAAAGTAGAAACCCACAACATGTAATGTGGGAATTGAACTGTGATGACAGCTGACTGGAAAACAAAAGCACTAGCCAGTATGGTTTAACGCTTGTGAGCAGGTGTCCTGCCTCCAGGGCAGGAACACCTTTGCTTGTAGTTGTTTGCACTGGGCTTACCTAAATTACTTGGTTTCTGAAAAGGATGAGGTGTGTGAGGGCCTTTTCACAAGGCCGTGTTACTACCAAAGTGGAATTGCTGACTGTTTTTCTAGGAGGTTTTCCTGCCATTGTTGCCTTGGCCCTGGCCTGTGGTGGGTGATTTCTGGATGCTGGTGCTGCTCTGTCAGAATGCAGCTGCTTGCTTCATGCCTGAGCCTCTCCAGCATGCAGTAGCTTGAAGTTATAGCTTGATACACCCTGTTCCAGCAAACGTCAAAGCAATGATTCAAAGAGGACTCCTCAACTTTTAACTCAGATTTTGTTGTTTCTCTTCCACCTGCTGCATTTTGGCTGTGAATAGATACTTATTTTCAAGAACTTTCTTTTTGTCATCTTTTTAGCTATTGCAGGTTTACTTCTTTTCCGTCATGCTTCTTTTGCTGCACATGCTCCAATCTTGTCATAAACAAAAGTTTTATGCAGACAGCACTATTATTTCCCAGCAGTTATTTCCTGTGGTGGTACCCTCTTGTCTACTTTCACACTTCCCTGTGTATGGAAGTGGTTTTGTAAACCTGCATACCAAACAGGAGCTGTAATGATAAAGGGCATTGTCAGCAGCTGTGTGCCCTATCTGCTCAGATGTCTGTGGGTGTCTTACACAGATATGGAGTTTGAAGGTAGCGTCTCTATTCTGTGCTGCACTTCATCCTCCTTTGCAGCAAGACAAGTAAGCAGGCATGGAGTCCTGTGCTGCTCCAGCAGTGATGGTGCTCCCCTGCTCTCCAGCTGTGTACTTTGCAGGCATTCAGTATTGCTTTGACGCAAAGGACATGCTTCTTACAATACAGGGTTTCAATAAAAAAAAAGATTAAAAAACCCCAAAGAGCTGCAATGACCTACAGGAGAGAACTGCTGTGTGTAATACCTTTCTTGTTTTCTCTTCAAGGATGGGGGAGAGCAGCAGCTGCCACATACCTCGTTGGCTTTGTAATCCTGGTCATCTGTTTCGCCCTTGCAGTCATCGCGTTCTCGATCGAGATCCTCCGCTTCAACTTTGTGAGAGGAATTGGAGGCCTGCTCTTTGTTGTTGGTAAGGCTGGGCACAAAGACAAGGTTATTTTAGATGTGAAAAAGGCATCAGCAGAAAAACATGCTAGATGGAGCCTCCCTTAGGAAATTAGTTGTCTTTGTCTGGTTTATGACTCATTTTCATGGGGAACAAGGGAGGGGTGAGTTGTGCTCTGAAAGCATAATGGGGAGGGAAGCTCCAGTGGCCTTGGTCAGTTCTCACTTTCCCAAAAGCACTATATGGGGACACCCAACACCTTTGACCCTGCATGTCACCTGCTAAGACTTATGAGCAATTAAGCCCTGGGTGCTTCCCACCTTTGTGATGGGAGGAGGAGGAACGGGAGGTAACTGGCTTGGCAGGGTTCCTGGTGCTGGCTGTGGGACAGGGCTGGTCAGGGCATGCAGGTGTGTGCCTTAGCAACCTGGCAATGGCAGCTGAGATGCCGCAGCCGCATAGGCGTGGGGATTTGCCTGGGACAGAAGTCACGTACTTCTGTAACAATGCAGATCTGATTGCAGGCCTAAAGCTAATCCCTACATATCTTAAGTATGCACTTATCTCCAGGTACCTTTTCTTAATGGGAACCGTAATACATTCACCATAACTTACTCTTGGTTGTCTTTCTTTTCTCTCCCTAGCTGCATTCCAGATCATTGGCTTGGTCATTTACCCAGTGAAATTCACAGAAGACATTCCACTGACAGGAGATAACATGTTCAGCTGGGCCTATGGCTTTGGCTGGGCCAGCACTGTTGTTGTAATAGGTTGTGCTTTCTTCTTCTGCTGCCTCCCCAACTGGGAAGATGAAGTCCTGGGAAATATCAAGCCTACGGGTTACTACTCCTCCCCAGGGAGAGCACCATACTTAAATTGAGATATTAAGTCCAAGTACAGTCAACTGTCAAAACAGAGGAACACCTTTGATGTACATTTGGTGTGATTATAGGAGACTGAAAAAACTCACCTTATTTTACCAGAGTATTTCTTACTGTCCCTGGCAATAAAATAGGAAAAACATTGGCATTGCAAGCCAAATAGCTTTTACCCAAAGTATTATTTACATATTCTCATGTCAATTCAGTTTGGGTGGATAACTTGCTCCTTCCCCTCCCAATTAATTGAGTCATCCTTATTTTATTAAAATATTTTCTTATGAATATAGATTATAGTGTTTCAAGTGTAGAAAGGAAAAGGATAGATTTTAAACAACCCATTAGTCTGACCTGCGAGATAGGTTGGTTTTTTCACCTCTGACAAACTTGCTTTAAATGGAGCTAGGAAAAAACACAACCTTCCTTTTTCTTCTGTCAAAGTCAGTCCCAAGGAAGAAACTTCCAGGATACTATCACAATCACCTGCTGCATAAAAATCTTTTCCCATTCCTGTTACTGGACTGTTGTTGGCTATTAGCTATTTGAATTAAGGGGAAAAGAAAATTAAAACTTATTTTCCACTAATTGGTGCCGTTGGACAAGGTCTCTTCCAAAGCATGAAGCTGGTGTGTACAACAGTGATGTAACATTAGTGGGTTTGTGGCCACAACAGGACTTGTGATGAAATCACATATATATGTTGTCATGGATTCAGATGCTAAACTATATACATTTTTACATGGTATATGAGGGATGCTGATTTAGAAAGTATCTTTGAGCAGAAACATAAACTATTCTATTTGTCTACCTTTGTAAAGTTGCAGTGTTTTAATTATCAGTGTGCTTTGGAGGGAAATCTTAGCATAAGATGTTTGAAAACCTCTGAAAGTTTCTAACACTGTAGGTACCTCAGAGTTCAGCAAACTTGGGCTGCTTTGTGAGTTAATAAGCGTAACAGGTAGAAATAGAAAGGCAGTTCTGTGAGCAGTTTACATATGCAAACTTCATACAGACATCCGTGTCGGAGTAATGTGTCTGGCTCCTCGTTGTGTTTCTGCAGCCAGCAATTCTAAATAAGTATTCCAGCGAGGCATAGCCATGTCTGTGTTGGTCATGGACCTACAGCATCTTACAGCAGATTTAGTTATGGTCTATAATCTTTGTCAGGGCTTTGTTCAGCTGAGGAAGTTCATTCTTTAAACTCCTCTTCCAGCTATGGTAGACATAGCTTTAGCAAAGACAGACTGAGGAGGTTACAGGTGGGGTGGAAAGCAAATGCTGCATGTTGCTCTGTGTTATTTCTTACTCTCATGAACCTGGTGCTTAGGAGAGGGTAAGTGTGTGGGTATGTGTATTCATGCACATGTACAAAATAGAACTAAGCATTAACCAACAGACTGTAGAGCTGAAGTAATTTACAACTGATCTTTTGCAATGCCCTGTATTTCTTGTATTATATATTGTATAGCTTTCCATTTTGTAACACCTTTTTCAATTTGATAATGCTATATATTGCATGTGATCCTGTTTTAGAGAGGCCAGGTGATTACTGAAGATCCCTTCTAGGCCTGTATTTTATAACTTTACAGAGCATAAATGTCTGCAGACTTCAGAATTGTGTCATGAGCTCGGTTGTGGCACATACAATCAATTGTATTTATGATTCTTGCTGAATAAGAGAGTTCTGTGACACACAAATGTGTGCTTTTACATTTTTTCCCCCTTTTCTGTACAGTACTGGCTGGTGGGGAATACTGTGTAGACTTACTTTATCATAAGTAATGATAATACTTACTTCTAGTGAGTTCAAAACACAGCAGAGAATCTCAAGTCAGGAAAATCCTTGCACAACTAAACCTGGAAAGGAGAAAAAAGTGTAAGAAAATGGACACTTTTCCTAATGACAGGGAGGAAGGTATGGTAATATGGTAGTTAGGTTTAGCATAATTTAAGTCTTTTGTATGCTTTTTTATAAGCATTGGCATAACTTGTCAAAAGAGCACTAATGTAAAATAAACTTGGCTCTGAATGTACTGGGAGGAGTAGGAGCATAACTAGCATGTTACACAACTAAGATATTCCAGAGAAAGCTATTGCAAATAGTTATTAATTACTTTCAAGCGATATTAATGTATGTGACACTCGTTTCAAATGTGGTGGCTTAATTAAAAATGTTTTAACTGATGGTTGTAGAAACTTGGTGGTGTTTGTGGTTTGTGGATTGATTTCATAAAATCAAACAAATAAGCCATTATTTTCTTCTCTTAACTTGAATATCAGTATCTATAAAGTGTCAGGTTAATAAAATGAAGTTGAAGACCTCATGTTCAGGAGGCAGCAACTTCATTTTCCAGTCAAATAAGCTTCAGTATACACTGCAAAACATGTCTGTGCATGTTCATTGAAGTGCCAGGCATAGAATGTTCTTTCCTAAGCCAAAACCTCTTAAGTGCATCACAGTTTAAGGGGGAACTCTATAAACATTTTAAATACACAACCATCTACAGGAGGTCTCACGAGTGGGAAGTCTGTTCTTTATCAAAACTGTTCCAAGTGCCTTTCCTACAATGATCAAGAAATTAAAATAGTGAAAAAAGATGGTGTACTTGCTTGCTATTTTTAGTGGAAGGCTGCACTTTTCCCAGGATTAGCAACCTTCTCACTTCTAACCTCAGTTTATGCATGGCCCATAATATAGCCCTGTCCTAGAGGTTTTTTTAAAGAGAGCAAATCAGTCAGTCACTGCTGTCTTATACCAGCCTATGGCTTCTGATTTCTGGAAAGACAGGTTCATCATACTCCTGTTCATTTTTTTTAACTGTCTTCCTCCCTAAATGTCTTAATTTTAAATTCATTTACTATCCTGGATTCTGGGGCCTTGCATGTGTTTCTTTTCGGGTTTTGGTTCCACGTCTCCCCCTTTTTAAATGCTTCTGATTTTAAATAAACTAATAGAAAAAATATTTTGGGTCCTTTTAGATTTTCCTAAATGCTCTCAAGATAATCGCAGGTTTCTAATGCCCTTCTTTTGACAGGAAGAAAATTTGTACTCCTGTTTACCTACCAGTCTGTATTAAGCTGCAACCTAAATCTGTGCTCACTAAAATCACCTGAATATCTCCAGTGAGCTTCAGGCTGCAGGGTTGCTCTTTCTAATCCAGCTCGTGAGAAGAGAGAGCAGTTCAGGGGAATCTGAGCACACTTGGCCCTTGTCTCAGGAGGAGTTATGAGCAATCAAAAATGTGCATGTCTGAGTGCTAGGGAAGACTAATTGACCTGAATGGGATGATTAATGCTTAAAGCTCATGGATATGGGAAACAGCTGCCACACCCCACTGGGATTTTATATTTTTAGTTGACGTAACAAATGACTAATTTTTTAGACAATTCATTGACAAGATAGAATTCTAAAAGGTTATTCACCTGACCTTTACATCCTGCATACAAGGGCTTTTGGACTAGAGTACATACATAAATCAAGGGAGTGTAGTGACAGATTTACAGGGAGCGGGGAGGATTGTTATGGTGATAAGAACTCCAGTAACAAAAACAATCTCGTGCTAAGAGAAAATGTTGCACACACACACAGAGGTGCTAAGATCACTGAGCACTTGTAAACTAATGATGAACTAAGCACACATATCTATGGAAAACAAAATGCTCCAGGAGATGCACAACATTTGAGAGCTAAGGTACTGGTCCCACAACTCAGAGCAGTGGGGTTTACTGGCAGTATGGAACAGCACCCTGAAAATACAGGTTAATCTGTGCCAGTAGGTGAAGTTACACAGGTTTTTTAATGTACTTGGGAGATGATATTTACAACCAGAATAAAGTTAAATCAAGTCTGGAGGATGCATTTGTCAAAAATAGGGATGCTGAGTTTCTAAATTTGATTCCTTTTACAGGGGTTGGTGTAGGAGGAGCGAAATCCGTCTGCAGTGGGTTCACAGAGCCTAGTAAATGCCAGTGTTACTGCACAGGTGCAGCAGTTTAAATGTGTAGGTCCCCCTTCCTGCACATGTGTTGTGTATTTATGGGGTAATTCCAATGACTCCATGATGCAGGTCTGCACTAGTACAGTAAGCAGCCTTTTGTCTGGGATTTCCTGGTGTTCTAAGGTGTGGGCAAAGCTGCACGAGCTGTGAAGCTTGACATCTAGAAATTCCAAGTAAAAATCCAATGCTCTCAAATTTTGCCTATGTAAAATTACATTTAAATTACTTGAGAATCGTTAAAATAATCCAAAGGATTTTTTTCATTAGGATTTTTGAATGCATAAATTTAATAAGGCTGTATTTATAATAAAGACTAGAAAAACACATACAGACATGCCTGGAGCTTTATAATATAAATATTACAGCTATAAACAAGGTAAATAATATTTTGTGATAAGAACTATGGATTATATAATATAATTAATGAATAGAAATTAATTATATTCCTCATAGGTTCATCTTTGCAGGATTGAATAACACAAGAAGAGTTGGCATGGCTGCTGCTTTTTATTTATTCATGGGAATGGGCACAACACATGCTATTTTTCACAGAGTTCTTTGCAGATATAGAGTGTTTTATAAACATCAAAGTTTGCTAAGACTCAAGGTGATACATTGGAAATCAATGTTCACTGAGTTTGAGAGGCCCCAGAAAGGTTTGGAGTGAGCACTCAGATGAAACTGAACATAAAAGCCAGCCAAGTCCTGTCCTACAGTGTGCTGCCCTGGAAATGATCATGGATCGAAGTAGGCTGGTTTGATGGCACAGTCCTGAACACGCATGGAGGCATATGATTGGGACAGAAGCTGACCTGTGGCCATTACGGTCCTTTTTCAGGAGATAGCCTGAAGCTGAAAGAAGCTCTCTTTGTGTTAGTAATCCCTTAAAAACAGGAAATAAGCAGAACTTATAATGAAAACTTATAATGAAAAAAATAACTTAGGTCAATTGTTATTTATGAAAACTAACTTCTGACTTGAAATAGAAGGACAAAGCAATTCGCAAAACAAAAGTCAGAAAATCATAATTGGCATTTGGTAATAAGACAATAAGTTGAAAATGTTGCTAGGAGACTTCTGCTTTAATTTTAGCCCTCTTGTCAAATCAATTTCACATCAAACATTTAAAACTGAAGACATCATTTCCATGTAACACGTTAGTTTCAGCAAAATCCTTCTTTTGGCTAGAGAATCTCAAAGTGAAAATTCTTGGCAGAAACCCCTTAAGACATGCTTAGTGTGCTTGTCATATCTGTAAATCTCAGAGTGTTTAAACAAGTAGCTATTCCCAACTGACCCATAAGGCAGAGCAGATAAAAGCCATTTCTTTGACAGAGAACTGTAAGTAGCAAGTCTATGGCACCTGGGAATTACCTAAGTGAAGCTGATTTTATTCCTCTCCTATGGCAACTGAGCTTTATGCTTTACAAGGAGTTACTGTTATGATCCACTACAACAGGACAAGTATTTAGGTGGCTTACCTATGCCACAGAGAAGTTCTGGAACCCAAAGAAAGTAGCTTAAGTAAAATTATCCCATATGTAGAACAGAACTGTGCTGTACCACCCTAACTGCTTACCCACAGGTTCATAAAATCCCGGTACACAACACGCTATGATTCTTTCATTCTATGATTCCGTGTGCTCACTGGAGAGCTTGTGCTCCTGACAGGCACTCGAGGAAAATACAGACACTCACAATGATTACAAGTGTCCAGAAGCCATCTCAGCTCCATAGAGTAGTTGGTTTACAGGACACCCTTGATTTCAGCCTTTTGCCTAGAGAAGAGGGAGTTGACTGAATTGATTAAACTTCTACAGACCTTCTTGTTCCAGTATAGAGCTGATGATGTCCTTAGGCAAAAACTAGCTGACAATTAAATCCATGCTCAGGCACACAGTCTTTGTACTTTCCTAATCTTGTGTTTTCCTTATTTGTGTTTTCCCAATACAGTCTTGAATTGCTCACATAAATGACAATCCTGCAAGCTGGCCCATTTTTGCATCTCAGGTGTTACTGGTTTGCATATGTAGCCCTGCTAAGGAGAGGAAGAAAGCCCTTTTAAGCCCAAGTCTTTGTCCTGTCAGGGCAAGCCTGCTTTACTGACAAGAGTCAGACAGTGCTGCATGTGGAGCAGGCTTCAGAGGCCCTGCAGCAAGTTGGTCCTGAATGACTCTTGCTAAAAATCTTGGAGATTTTCCTCTGAGCTCAGCAGTCAGTGAACAGAGGAAGTATCCAACATCTGCAGAGCTTTCCTGTGCTGAGTGGGACAGATAGAGGAATGCTTTTCCAAGACCACAGTGGCAGTACTGAGCACCCACCATTCCCCAGGTCATCATCAGTGTCATGGAAAAGTCACAGTGCCTGGCCACCACAGGAGAGTTCCTCAGAAAATATTGGTGTGGGCAAAACAAGATTTCAACTGTGTGCATTTTTGTAGGAGGGTGTTCTTATTTTGCAAAGAAGCAAAGTAAGGTCTTGTTCAAAATGTATTTCTACATGATGGTTTCTACTATGATGTCTAAAGCTCTTCTTCTTTATGTGCTTTCTATGGATGAAAGATTAGTCACATGGAGAACACTATTGCCTTAATGCCCAAGGGATGGCAGAGTATAGGGAGTGATCACAAGGTACAATTTGGCCAACTGAGTTGCATCGTTGTTTGGGATGTGGTTGTAACAAAAACTGCACTGCAGCCCTTTCCAAAGGGAAACAGTAGATTGGCATTACCAGCAAAAGAAAAGGACCTATGGTCGTAAATAGATTAATAAAGATAGTAGTAATAATTATGAGATTTATGCCCTGAGTGTCTTGTTTGATATAAGGTGGCACACAAGAGAACAGATCATAAAACAATCTTAGCAAAGCTTCTAAAATCCAAACTCTGGGGACTTCTTGTTTATAAGCAGTGTGAATATCAGAGAATCAAGATATGCTTGCTGCAAGAGTCATCAACATGCACCGCAGCCGGTCAACTTAAGCCAATCCAGTCATTTACACAGCTTAGCTGATCAGTCAGAGACTAAAGCTGAATGGAAATATGCTGCCAGTGATTTGTTAGCTTCTTCTTCCACTAAGAAAACAATTTGTGTCTTGGCTAAAAAAGACCTATTTTTATTTCTAACTCTAATGCTGTAGAGTTGTTTATCAATATCCTCCTGCTTACTTGGTTACCTCAAGTAATAATGAAGATTCATTAGCAATATTTTTAGGGGCAGAAAGTGCACTACAATCTAATAGTTTTAACATTGATAATATATCTTCATTTTTGATAGATGATGCTGGTCTTAGCCAGGAGGGTCTATCCACAGATACTGGAGAAGAAGAAGCATTTGCTTTCATGTGAACAGCCAGCTTAGACATTGTAAAAGACGAAGGTAAGTCATCACTTCACTTAAAGTTTCCAATCATTTTTCCCGTTTGCCATAGGAGTATCAGAATTGCATGAGGTAGATACATAATTCTATTACCTTTGAATGAATCTCCCTCTCTACTGTTTGAGATATCTTAAATTACCCTTTTACTGAATGTAAAGATAGCTCATAATTCTAAATTACTTAAGGATGACAAAGGGTGGCAAGACACAGAAACATTCATGGTGTCTGAATACTACTCACCTTTCTTTCACAACATGATAATGTTCTCTGTGGTATCACCTTGCAAATGCTAACACTTGTGACAGCATGCATTCATCCACAGGTGAGTTGTAATAGAAACTGATGACAAATCCTTCAGTAAGTGCCTACCTGAAACATGGCTCAGCATTCTAAATTCAGAGAGGACCATTTTAGTCCTCAACAGACACTGGTTCTCAAATGCAGGACAGTACCTGTCTTCATACCATATTTCAGGTACAAAATTGCTTTAACTTCATTTGTCTATATCCTTATAAAGCTGTAATTTTGTGAAAGGTTGAAACTTGGGAAGAGACTAGATACAGACAGCTGAGTGAAGGCTTGTCTACACTCTACTGCCACATTTACAAGTTTTTCTGAAGACATCTTTTAAAAACCATTAATTATCCAAACCTGTGTTCTCTCAAACTTTTGGATTCTGTTGTGTCCTCTTCTGCCTGAGCTGTGGCAACAAAAAGAACATGTACATACAGACTCAGACAACTTGCAGGTAACAGCATAGCATACTAAGGTTGGGCTTCAAATGATATTTGCTTTAATTTCTTTAAATCATGCATAAAAATTATATATTGCAGTGTTATAAAACAGGTATATGATACTTTAAACATTAGGTTCATGATAACTGAATTTGTGGGTAGCACAAATGTGGACTACGATGGAAGATACATTCTATTCTAAGGAAATGGTTGTTCCATAAAGTTTACTTTACAAAAAAAAAGTGAGATTGTCCCTTATTTCCAACTGAAAACAGCAGCTGAAGCATCTTCCTAGTTGGCTGTAGCTTTCAGCAACATTCAAATTCAGTGGCCAAAACAGTAAAAATGTCTCCTGCTCCCACAGAGGCCTGTTGGATACCCCTGATGGACCTCTCACAGCCACAGAGATATCGGACTGTCTGTGCCACAGGGCAGCTGCTGGCAGTATGCTTCAGCTGGTCAGAATGAGATATACAGCAGCCACACCACTGCTAATGTACCAGCAGGCAAATGAGGTATCTGATGATACGTGTCAGGCATGTGGCATGGTGTCAAATCAACTTCTTCAAACTGAATTCCTTGTGGAGTTACTACTTCTTCACTGTGCTGCAGCTCATTGCTGTGGATGTTCCAGTTTGGTTCTCTGCAAGCTCAATGCCTCTTCAGGCACAGTGTATCAGTGCAATGTAAATTATTAATTTCTTTTATTTAGGCCATTATTGATTTATGAATATTAATTCAGAAAAATGCTGTGGAGTTTGGAGTTCACAAACAGTTCATAGATGTCACACTGCAGCATGAGAGCCGCAATACAATAAGAAATTTCTTTGAGTAAACGAGGTCAGTACTTGGATGCAGCCCCACCTGACAAAATCCACCATGGGAGCAAAGGATACTTTGCATCCTCTGGGCTTAACTGTGTTTCACACAAACCACCTTTGATCAAGGGCTGCAGCAGCTTCCAGATGTAATTGTAACTGAGTCCTACCAAAATACTAGGTTGTAGCATGTGTTAATTCAAAGGGAAAGTGCAGGGAACACATGATATCGCTTCTGAGCCGGCAGGCAGAAAACTCTGCCCCGCACTCAGCTGGGTGTCCTCCCAGGGCGTAGAGAGGGAGTGGCTCATCTCTGCCTTGCACTCTTAGCAGCCACAGACAGGCTCTGACAGGCCCCAGGCAGTGCATGTACAGCCAGATCCACACTCACGGAATGTTTGTGAGACTCAGTCAAATCAAAACTCAGGTTTTGTTCTCCCAGTAAGGCTATATCCAGATCATACTGTATTTTTCTTTTCCTCTGTACCTATGCTCCAGAAGGGGAAGAGCGGACAGTGACACTCCTTAGTGCCTTAGCTTTATAACAGCTATGGGAATTTCTTTCATTGCAAAAAATAAGGTATGATTTTATTTTAAAATGCAGTCCTAGAAAGGCAGCTTACAGCTTCCGGGTGGCAAGTTTCAGAAGCATCCACCATGTCATGCCAATAGTTCCCTCTCATCTCTGCTTTCTCCTGCCATAATGCAAATCCCTTAGAAGATAGAAATGTGTAAGCACATCTGCTGGTGGGGATGTCAGGGCAGAAAGTCTTAAATGCTGAGGGTAAACATCTCCTGATTTGTTACCTAGTCAGCAGGGCAGAGAAGATCTCACAGATAAACCCAGCCTCGAAGCTTCTCCCCAGCTCAACTGGTTATTGCTCAGCGGCAGCTCTTACTCATCCAAATCTAGGTGGAGCTCCCTCCCTCCCTCCCTCTCTCCCTCCCTCCCTTTCTCTCTGCTGTGTCTGTCCTGGCTGCAAAGCTTTTCTCCAACATCTCCACACGCGTTTGTAGGTGCCGGCACCGCCTTTCCAGGAGCTCAGCAGAGGCCCCCATTGCTGTGCATCGCTGAGCCTGTGGCAGAGAGGGCCTCGTCCTGCCAGCTGCCTGCCCTGAGCCATGGTGAAGTACGGCCTTGACTACACACGCTGCAGATGGATCCTACCCCTGCTCCTGGGCATAGGAGTCATCTTCGGTATCATCGCCCTGGCGGGCAGGGGCTGGCTGGAGTCGCAGACCTTGCCCTATGTGCAGCGAGCATCGCTATGGCAGAACTGCAGGAGGCCTGCCCAGGGCGGGGATTGGAGCTGCGAGTCCCTCATGGGCTACGGTAAGCACCTACAGCGGTGGCGGGGAGCAGGCTCTGAAGCAGAGGGTCGCATCCCCCAGGTCACCTTCCCACAGGTCTCCTAACAGCATCACCCAACACCTGGCACTTATATATGAAGCCATGGGCAATGGGACTGTCACTAAATGCACCAAGGCTTTTGACTAACTGGGTGAAGAAATAAAATGCCCTCACACCCCTGTGCAGAAAAGAACCTAGAGGATTACATAATACATAAAACCCCACACATGGTATTGTACCGGTGCAGAAAATAATACAGGATTTTCTTCCTGTCTCAGAAGAAGCTGGTAACCTCTTCTCACTAATCACTACTTTTCAAAACGTAACAGCTACCGGCGATCAAACATCCAAACAACAAGTTGTGTGGGCAAGCCTGGCGTTAGTGTAACGAGCAGGTCCGAGTGCCAGAAAAAGGGAGGTAAAAATGTAAGATGGTAGCAAGATATTCCCCGGGAGTGTCAGGCTACAGAATGCTGCCCTGAAACTGCTCCGCTAGGTGGGTCGTGTGAAAGAGTCTTCTTGTGATTATGAAAGAATGCTTTGAAAGATGGAAGGATTTCTTGTTCATATTAAGTTTTGGTGAAGTATGCTATTAAACATGTTGACCCAGGTGCAATCTTCAGCTTGAAAAGATGTAAACCACAAGTGTGGGAGAACAGCCCAAGAGAAGGGTCATTCTGGATGTGCTCTTTTTCTTTGTTATTGTTTTTTTTTTTTTCTTTTGTTTTTCTTTCAGTATATTTGCTATTGGCCATGGTTTGAAACAAGTAATTGTGAATGAAGGGCTGTTAGCTTGAGCTGGAAAGAAAGTTCAAGAGTTCTTACAATTTATGCTCATTCAAATTACAAGGAAGGGCCTTTTCTCTAGGGCTCAGAATCTCAGCCCTTCTTGTTTAAAAAATGAGTAAAAACACTTGCTGAAGCAATCTCAGGGATCATTCATTACAGTGCTTCAAAATTGTTCATGAAGGTTTATTGTATGTCATGAAACTCTACCTTCTATGTGCAAAATTGAGCTGTAATGAATTAATTGCAGCCGGCCTCTGTGAGTGTAGGGCTCCAGGCATGACCAGCTCCACTGAGCATCATCATCCAGTCCTGCTCTCAGGACTTCAGCATCAGCTCTGCGGCTGTGCATAAGTCACGCTATGTCTGCTGCATGGCACTTGAGAGAAGGAGAAAGAACATGATGCTTAGTAGAGGGCTTCTCAGTCCTGAGTTTCCTCCTAATATTCCTGAAAAGTAAGCCCTCCTCTTGATCTTCAGGTTAGGCCCTGGAGAATGCCATGGATGCCAGCTTTAACTGGACAGAACACACTGAGATGTTTCACCTTGCTTCTCTTGATAATACAAGAGAAATTTCTCCTTACTTCCAGGACCTAGATAGGTGTTTGGCATTTCACTTCCTTATCTTGCCTCACTCTGATAGCTTTAAATTCTGCAGCTTTATGCACAGTTTCCCTGGAAACTGGTCAACATCTACAGACAAGCCAGGGAGGTCATCCTCTGTGTGGACTGTCCTGCAATGTCTGGGGTTACCATGAATCACATCCACAATAAGTCTAGCACTATTAACAGAAATATTGTGGACTTGGTACACACATGCAGAACATTATCCAGCAGGTACATTGGAGAGTCCACTGACGCTTCTGAAAGCATAAGAAATGCTGTTTGTGAGCTGCATGACTGCATTATGCCCTCAATAGGCATGCATCTATCACTTGAACTCTTCAAGGTGATTAAATACCCAGGAAGCCTAAGCAAATCCTCAAAATTCCCCTGGACAAAAAATTCCCTGGATATGTCTGGCACAATGGAGTCACCTAGCCAGTGGGAGCACATGTGAAGGCTGTATGTAAATTAGGTATGCAAAGGCCAGGTAAGAGTGGGTTATGCTGCCAGGCTTCTGCCTTTGCCAGATTATGCCATTAATATGCAGATCTTGCCCTCCATGGGGGTTATCCCTGATCCAGGAGAGAGCTGTAGACCTGACTGTTAAGGCTGCAAACTCATGTCACTGTCCTGATCTTTTCCAGACCTTTCCCTCAGACCCCTTCTCTCCAGAGGTGGGATGTGCTCAGATCCAATCCTGTTCTCCATTTTTCCTCTCTCAGTGATGCGGGGTTGGGATTTCTCTTTTGGACTCCCACCTTTTCTCATGCAGGTCAGAGTTGGCTGATGATGATCTTGGATTCCATCCAAAAGACCAGGCCATGAGAGTGTCTCACTTGTGAGCATCCAGGTCTTGTGTTGTACCTGCCTTAGTGATGAAGTAGAGGGTTTTAGTAGTTCTGGGATCACATTTATCTACTGTGCTCCAGAAAGGTCGTGGAAAACAAGCATTCAGCATCATGTTCTGTGGGATGTTTAACTTTGTGCCAAGCTAAACACAGTGCTGGTTAAACAAAGTGTAATTACACGCCTTCCTGAGCACAGAGACAAAGATGTGATGTAAACGTAAAGGACAGGAATGTTTTACAGCCTTCCTGACATGAGAACTCTTTCCCCCACTCTGTTCCACAGTTTCCATCTTGCTTCTTCTGACCTTTACTCTCAGCTTCCCTGCCTAGTCTGCCACTGGCTGGGTAGATTCTGAAATCTGGTCCTCCTGCAGGGGTGGTTTCCATGATAAACATGATATGTATGTGTACCCCAGCAGCTGCCAGCAAATATTGTCAACATGACTTGGACAGTGTAGTTATCTTAATCCACTACAGTCATCTTTGTCCTATCGTAATTAGATATAATTGCAATATCCTTGCAAGTTGTTAATTATAATGTGCAAATTCAAATCAAATTCTGCACGTGCAATGTTTATAATTTCCCTTGAATCTTGGCTGTTTGGCTTACGATATGTTTATATAGTTGGAAGGCAAAATCCCAACGTCATTGAGGTTGATTATACTGGAAGGGAAGAAGGTTGAATATTTCATTGGCTGCATCAGTGGAGTTTGGAGGTTTTGATTGATATTTTTCTTTTTCTTAGAGAGGCAGCAGAATAACTCCACAGGTGCATTTATCTTCTGTGAAAGCATCTGTTCACCTGTGGTCTTTTGCAGAGTTTATGAGCTCTGTGGAAAGTGAGAATATGAAGAGTTTATACACTCTGTTATCTTCTCCAAGACTTCAGATCATCTGCTTTAAACATATGACATTCATGTGGACTTTATCTTTAGACTTGCTTTTCAAGCGTATTTAGTTCAAATAAATAGAACTTTCTAGGAAAAAATATCCAGTGCATTAGGACACTTACTCAAAATACATAGAATTTAGGATGAGGGACTGAGATATTCATTGCTCTTGCTCTTCATTTTTCTTGCACTTGAAAAAACAAAGGGCTCAATCTTATGACATGCTTGAACATATACAAAGAGAGATTAAGACTTTTTGGATAGATAATGAGCAATATGGAACGTACCTCTGAGGGGGATGGCTGAACTTACAAAGAAAATGCACAGGTTAAACCCCATCATGATGCTGGCACAGCACTCCTTTGTTTTTCTTGTTCTTTGGCAATATTACCTGTCTTGAACAAGGTGTGTCTTGCAGACCTGAGATACTTCTTCAGTATGTAATTTGTTCACTGCAGGTTTTGAGGATATTTGAATATGAGTAGGTAAATATATAATAAGCATAAATAATGTGGGGGGAAATAACTGATTTTATTAGTCTGAATGTGATGCACAAAGGGTGAAAAACTCGTGACTAGTGACTACAGTTGTCCTGTCTTATCTTCCACCCAGCCTTGCAGTTCTTTCATTTGCACATGCTGCCATCAAAACAACTGAAATTTTAAAGCTCTAAGTGTGTGTGTTGAAGAGATTATCTTATGTGCATAGCCCAAAGAGAGGTCTTGGGGAAAAAAAATCAGGAAAAGGCATTTCCATATGGCAAGTGGAATCCACATCTTCAATTATTTTCACTTCATAATGTTCTATTATAGCTTTTTTTCTGGGATGTGTGGAGGGGTTTATGGCTGTGGGGAGCAGTGGAGGGATGAGTGGTTTTGCCATCTGGAAAGGACACCTTTATGCAGCTTGTCTTCCAGGCAAATAATGGGCAGCTATGTTCTAGGTATCTAGTTTTATTTTGGTCTATGAATATGAATGCAATACTACAAGATAAGAAGGCTAGTATATTATGAATATAATGAACAAAAACTACTTCAAATATGACTGCAGATAAGTATTGCTACAGGCTAAGTGAAAGAAGGAAATGTTGCAAAAGTAATATCCTTTTGAGAAAAGAAATATTCTGCATCCCCATTCATGAGTAGATATTTTTCCCCTGTTTTGCCTGTAGCAGGCTTTTGTTTCCAGGGAATGTTTTGCTACAGTGAAGCACCATTTATTATCCTGGAGGAAGAACAAAATGGAAATCACTAACTAAAAATCGCCAAGTAAACATACAACAGCAAGGTTACATGGTGTGGGTGGGATCAATTTCCAAAGTCTCTTTCTTGGTACTACACCTACCACTGGCCTTGCACTGCTCGACACACAGCTCTCCCTCTGGAAAATTGCCTTCTCCATCAGAGCACTGACTCATCACACCCAGGGAACAGGACTGACCAGGCACCAAGTTTTGCCACTGCCACACTATCTATGTAGTTTTGGCAGTAGAACTGTTTTTATTTCCTCCACATTCCCATCACATCTGACAGCCAGCACCCTTACTTGCCCCAAGATAAAGCAAGCACCCTGAGCAGAGTGACATGGGGCTATTTTCAGAGGTACAGGATGGGATACAGCAGATGGAGGACAAACAAGATATCCCAGTGGCTCTCTGGCATCTGAGGGTGTCTGTACATCAAAATAAAAATGAAGTAAACCAGTAACTGTGCTTTTGAAGTAGGGACCCGCTCAAGTCACTGGGCCTTTAGTGCAGATATTTCCTGAAGAGAAGGTTCTGCACTTAACAGCTTTCAGAATTTGGTAAAATCCAAGTAGATTTGCAAAAGTGTCTTTGCAGCTGGGAAAGAGGCTGGGGAGGCTTCTGACCAGTTCAAGGGAGCCTGTGGGAGAGCCCAGGATGGAGCCCAGCTCTGCTCTGTGCATGGCTTGGATTAAAGGGCAGACCTCAACTCCCTTGACACAGGGTGAACTGAAAACGAAAGGCTGCTGATATTCCTGCTGTATTGTAGCACAAAATGGTTATATTTATGTAAAGTGATTGTCAGTAGTTTTAATGACAGTGTGTAGAGAAGCATATAATTTCCTAAGACATAATTCTCCTTGAAGTGTAATGCTAGCTGGGACTTGCCAGTGAGAAATAAGATTACAAGGTTAGTTACTGAATAATGTAGAATATTCAATGATTATTCAAAGCTTAGAATGAGAAAAAATACAGTCTCAGACATATTGCTAATGAAAAAATCACAACAGTGATTGTAAGGAATGATGCAAGAAGGAAAGAAAACATTTGATTTTCCCCCAGCTTGTAGGAGGTACTCCATTGTTTCTAATCAGGTATAAAAGAAGGGAATCAAGGCCAGAGCATTTAATTACCACGGCAATTTTTATTCCTTATCTGCAATTGCTAGTGTGCTTTCCCTTGTAGTTTTAGAGTTTGTACTTTTATAATTTCAGTAGCAGATTAATTTAATCAGATTCTTCTCTAAATAATAGTTATGCTCTTGAGCAATTAACTCTCCAGAGAGCAATTGTGCATGTAATCCCACTGTTTATTATCCAGCCTTCCCTTAATAATTACAGTTTGATTATGTGGAAAAATAGCAGTCATGTGGAACATTCTCATCTGCCTGTCAGGAGATACGAGCTCCTGGTGCTGAGGATTTTGAGAAGATCCTCAACACTTTGCATTTTCAGGCACTGAAGTCCTGCAGAGACGATTCCATTCGCTTACACAGGAGGCATGTCTGCTGACAGCATGTGGAAACTTGTGGCCAAACACTGAATCCTCTTCACCTCATCTATTCCTCTAGTTTATTGAGGTAATCTGATACAGCATGGCCATAATAACATCTCCATAGTCTGAGCAGTGATAAGAGCTGCAAGATGCATTTCAAATTCCACTGTAGGTTTAAACAGATTACTGAAGTGGAAAAGTGTTATGCAGCAAAAGAAACAAAACTCTCAGAACATTCTTTCACATTTCTGTATCACTTCTCACTGGCGGCTTGTGCTATTCTGAAACACCTCAAACACACTGACTTCAGTGAGCACTGTAAGGCCATGTTTCTTCTTTGTCAAGTACCATTACAAAATTGCTCAAAAATTCCCAGGAACTCAAAGTAGCTTGTGGAGTGCTGACACTAGCCTGTGTTCCCAATCTATCTGGCTTCCTTCTACTAGTACTAAATAAGCTTCACATCAGTCTTGCTGAATAACTAGTCTGAGACTGAATACATCTAATGTCACCTACTGTGATGACATATGCATGCTGTGCCCAAACCAGGCCCCCCCAAAATAAAAAGTTTCTGTGCAGTTCATTTAGCAACCTCATCAACAGTAAGTAGCAAGGGACAAAGATTTTCAGGATGCATTGTAAAAGCTGTTTCATTAACAAGAATAGTAAATAAATTCAATATATTTTTATGACCACAGAGTATGACTTCTGCTTATATGCTGGGGGTTTTATTTTGCAAAACTTTGCTTCTACCACAAAATCAGATCCAGGTTCACAGCTGTTATCTGTTAGTGGGAAATTCCCTAATGCAAAAGGTGATTTTCATCTAGGTTTCAGAACAAAGTTTGCTCACAGCATGAAAACTGCAGATCAGGAGTGACAACAATTCTTGGTGCACATGGAAATACGATGTAAATTCAGTGTTCATTAGTCCCAAATGACTCTGGGAATATAAAACTTTAAAAGAGCTTTTTTTGAAAAGGTTCCACTCTACGGTTTTGATTAAAAGTCCTAGTTCATAGCCTGTGTTATCATGGAAATCAATGCTGTTTAATTCACATTAAATACTTCAACCCACCCAGGGGTTATTAGGGAGCAGGTACATCTTGCTATTCTCATTAACTGAGCTTATGTAAATGAACTGATTAATCAATACCTTACCTGTTTTATTTACTTGACCCTCCCAAACCCCATGTAAACATCCAAGTATAAGTAATCCTGTTTTAATTTAAAATAAATAGGAAAAATAGGAGAAAAATTTGTTATAGCATTTAAGTGTATGAGGCTGAGCTTTAATCCTGAGATTTTCTCAGTGTGTGCAACTGCTTCTGAAGATAATGTGAGATAGGAGTACTCCCTGACTCTCTCATGAGCAAACCTTAAATTTTGAAGGCACTGTGTGTGCATTATATTTAATAGCTAACTTACTCCCTTGGTGCTCCCTTTGATGATGGCTCTACACCTTCTGCTCCTTCGGCCTTCCCAGCACTAAGTAAGCATCAGGGAGCAGCCCTCAATAATACAAGATTTGCAGAGGCCAGCTTCTAAATCAAGCTTGTACATGCCTGAGCTTACAATGAGATGAATTTGAACCACTCCCTCAAGATGTAACTGCTCCTCCCCTCAAATTCAAGTCAGAATAGCTTCTAAGTTTAATTGCTTGCCTCAGTAAGAAAGGAGGGTTGCAGATTGCATAAGGGTTTTGCCTGTGTTTGTTTGTGGGTGAAGTCAGTGGTGAGAAATTAATAGGTTTTTCCTTCAAAGGAGTTAAAGCCCACCAAGCCACACTGAGCTATCACTTTAGCATGCAGCTATGGACAAAACACAGCCTTCTGCTAATATGTACTGTGTTTTATTGATAGAATAACTACTCATAAAGATTATTTTCCTTAATGTTGTAATTTAAAATCATTATTATGGGATAAGTGTCCTAAATCCTAATCCTTTCTCATTTATATGGGACCTGTTACTAATCATTGAGAAACTTTGGCAAAGACATTATTCAAGTGTGAGCCTCGATAGGTCATTCTCTATTCCCATGGTTGTCTTTTATATAGTGGCAAGCTAAAAGCTGGTTCTGGCTCACACAAAAATGACTTTTATGAGATAATACTCTGTTATTAAACGAGAAATCCATATTAAGAGCCAATGAATTCTAAAAAAAGTGTGCCGGGGGGGGGGGGGGGGGGGGGGGAAGAACAGATGCCAAAGAGGATGCCCTATAGAAGGACAAAAAATTCTGTATTCCGCTGCAAAAGATATAAATTCACACAAAAAAACTCCAGAGAAAAAACCTCCAATATTGACTACCCATACAAAAGATATACAGAGAATGAAGTTCTTTTAAAAATGATCTAGAGGCAATGAACACAGAAACTCAGAAAATAGTACACATTCAATCATACCTTTGATATTATTTTCCTTGTTTTATTCTGTTTATAAATTATCCATGACTAGTATGTGATATTTTTTTTTCATTTGTACAAACTTCCTTTGAAATAATTTGCAGTCAATGGCTTTCAGTCTGCACATGTAGTTTATTCATAAGAAGCTGCTTTGGACAGTTTCTGATTTATCTTAGCTGTATGCAAACACATGCACACTGGTATTTCAATGCCAGCTCATGTGATCAGCAAACAATTGCAGAGATTATAGTGTGCATTTGTTTCCAGAAAGAGCACAGAAATTCCCTGTAGTTGACATGTTACAGAGTCAGTATTTCCAGAAGACAGGATTTTGCACTGTGTAGTGTTGCACAGGTAACACAGGAAATCCAGAGTCCTGATGAGAGTGGTGTGCATTTACACTGGCAGCTTGTAACCCTTCAGCTGGTAGAGATGTGGGTTTATGGGTTTGATGGACCACCTTAAGAGTCATGCTAAGGGAACACGACTTCTGCTGCAAACATATGCACTTTCACACAGAAACGTTCTTGAGGAGAACAAACCAAGGGGAAATAGGGAAAACCTGGCCAAAACAGTTCCTTTTCAAAATGAAGCATGTGCTCTGCAGTGTTTGCCACACCCTGACAAAGAACGCCAGGTTGAGAAACTCAAGTGAGTTCAGCTTTGTTTCCAAAATAATACTCTTTCCCTTTAATCAGAGAGATGTTAAACAGGTTGAGCTCTGCAAACTCAGCCTAGAAACATTCTCATTACGTACAACACAGAGATGAATCGCTACCACTGCAGATTTTAATTCTAAGAATCGCTTTGCAAGACTGCAGGGAGAACTGCAGGGTTTATGTTTCTTTCCCTTTGTGGTATGAAGGATAACAGAGCAAAATATTGGTCTATTACATTTTCTTTCACCCCTCCCTGGTTCTTGTGAATTAAGGCTACCCTTCCTCAAATTGCTGCACAATTCACTGCAGTATGAAAATGATCAGTCAGCAAGAACCTCTAGATAATTGTTGGTGTCTTTGAGCTGGCAATAAATATTTGTTTTTCTTTCCAATGCTAGTTGTGTATTTAGCTTCAAGCCAAGAGGAAAATTTGAGGGGATTGATTATACAAGGAGCAGTACTTCTGAACTCTCTGGGGTTGCTTTCAGAAAATGTCACCCAAGGAGAGACTCAGCAGTTTATGTGGTGTGGGAGCACCAGATCAAGAAAAGCATGAAAATGTTATTATGAAGGTTTTCCCGTGTTTTGAAACACATACACCAGGAACATGGGCATTTGTATTTGTCCTGAAGGAAGTAGAGGTCATATGCTATTTTCAAGACACAACAGCCCTTTTTTGAAGGCACTATTTGGAGCAGGAAAGATGGCAGGCTAAGGAAATACTAAGTTTGGTGGTTCAAAATTTTGGCTCAACTAACTTCTGAGCAAGAAAGTTTGTTTATTTTTGTGTGAAGCACAGACAGTGTTTACACTTTCATAAACCATAAAATGTGTGAGGGAGTAAAATCAGGAAGACAGGAAACTGGAGATATTCTTAGTCCTGGATGTGTAATTAAGTCCATCAGCTTCCCTATGGCTGCAGCCAGGTATAGGATAATCAGAGTGTGTTTATATGGTGCAATACAAGAGGTAGTCACGCTGCCTCCAAACTGAGTTAGCTTTAATAGCAGAGTAATAAATCTGTGTTATTATTGAATTCTGTCTCAGCTAATTAGGTAGCTCTGTCCTGGCATGGAGGGCTCTTTCTGGTCTCTAAATTAGCTCAGAGGTCTTCCCACACAGCAGGGAGTTATGGAAGTCAGGCACTTATTTTCATTTTCCAGTGGTCACATATTACTGTATTCACTTTGGATAGCCCAGACTCTCTCAGATCATTGCTGATTGACAAACAAAACACCATTATCAGAAGCACTGTCCTCGCTCTGCTTGAGACAGTGTGAAAACATGGGTTCCTCTTGCCTGTTTGGGGTAGCAATGTCTTAAGACCAAATTGCTCAGAAAATTGCCAGTTAGAAGGAGTTTTGAGGAGAGGCTGGTGTGTAGCTGCTCTCAAACCCTTTCATAGTGTTCCCTGGTGTTCTTTCAGCTGATGGAGTTACTGAAAAAGGGAGAAATGGGACTGGCACCAAAGCATTACAGGATGCTGCTGGTATTCAAGGACACCTTAGTATAAATATATTTCTTTTCTCACAAGCACGTTTTAACTCTTAAACAGCCAAAAGATCACCAGCATTTTTGGGGCTGAGAAAACAGATCTCAAAAACTGCTGAATGTTTCTACAAAATCAGTTTGATATTCTGTAACCTGCCGCTCCCTCTGTTTCAATTTTCGATTTGGTGACAGGCGGACTGGGCCCTTTCAGCTTTTAGCTGCTCTCACTTTACAGCCAAGAATACACTGAATTGGTGTTGTACCTGTGAGGATTCTTTGTCCCGGAGTTCTCATTTTTAAGAAAAAGCTTTGCAGATAGAACAATTTATTTACATTTTTACTCAATGTTAAAGCAAAAAAACCCCACAACACAGGAAGATAAGAAAATACTTGGGACCAAATTAGTCACTCGCTTGTCAGTGGTTTTTTGGCCAATTTAATTCTTCTAATTCTGACATTTTTAAGGAATTTTAAGTCTTAGTTATATTCGTAAAGAACTTAGCTACTCTAGTACTCCTGGCTGGCACAAGATAAAATAGGCATCTCAAATACAGAAACAGTCGCAATCACTGCTGCACAAAACCTTTGTTACTCTAGAAATGTTTACACAGTTTACACTACTGATAGCTGCTGCTTTTTGTAAAGGATAGATGAGCTCAGAATACTTTTCTTCAAAAAAACTCTGTAGAGACTCACTCTTCCGTACGGCTCTACTACCTTGGAGCTGTGTATTGTTTTCTTTTTTCTCTTTTGTAGAGCTGAGAGCCACAAAATTGGCTGTAAGGTGATTGACCAATGCTTCCAAATGGTGTAAGCATCCTGCAACAAGCATGTCTCTTCTTGCCACACAGCCAGTGCCCAGCGGGCTAGGCGTGCGCCCAATCTGCTTCCACACAGTCACAGCATTTGGAACACTACTCCAGGAAAAACACCTGGGTGAGCCTGGCAGAGGAGGGAGAGGCTGGCATGGGCAAGATGCCACCACATATGTCTGCAGCCACCAGGCACAGCTCCCTGAGCCCTCAGCCCAGGCAGTGCTCCTACCCCAGGGCTTGGTGCTCTGCTCTCAGCTGCTCTTGGGAAGCAAGGCTGAGCTTTGGCAGCGGGGCAGGTGTGACCCCCAGGACTCCTGGTGTCTCAGAACTTGCTGGGCAGGCAGCTGTGCTCTGAGTCTACTCCTTTGCCTGGGAGTTTTGTATCTAACCACAAGCAACTGTGCACCTAAGAAAAAACATCACCTCTAGGTGTTCTTGTCATTTCACCCTTTTGCCAGAAATGTCCAGAACTCTTGTATCCAAGAGCAGTGAGATCACCATTGCTGAGAGACTTCTCTTATGGCCAGGTGCCCCTTTTTTTGCTGTTTTAAAGGGCTAACAGAGAGACTGAGAATAGGAACATCTTCAACGGGGTATATTGAGCAGTATAAGAAATTCCTCTTTTTGACTGTTTCTTCTGATACTCCGCCTAAGGTGCTGTCCTCCCTCCTGTACCTCCACACTGTATACTCTACCTCTGAGTTCCCTGTAAACTCCTAGAGAGCAGAGTTTGAGCTAAAACACTGGGCTACAAAATGAGATGTAAGAACACTTTTGCTGTCCCTTTCAGTCGTCTCAGGCAGCTGCCTGTTTACTGGGAAAACAATCCAGTTGAAGAGCCCTATAAGCAGACAGAAACTGTGTGGAATAAGAAAGAGAATGGGCATGGCATAAAACTGAAGATACAGTGGATAGCTAGAACAGAGCAGGGATCATAAAGCTGGGAGAACATTAAAAAGCAAACAGGAGGGAAATTAGTTTTGATGGACTGAGGGGTAGAAAAGGATAGCTGGAAAATCCTGACCCATTTTTCTTGCCTAATAGTAGTGGTGGTGTGGGCCCTGGGGAAAGACAGATCAAACACCAAGCTGTCACTCAGTGGGGACAGGACAGTTGCTTTCGTGCTTACCTGACTCTGGTCAAGGGACAAGCAGGACACTTTGCATTTTATTACTTCCATGCTTAAAGCAAACAAATTGATAGGTTTTTTACTCAATTTCAGAGGGAACTTTTACTGAACAGCATGCACTGCATTTAAGTTGAATTGTAATAATTGTGCAGGATTGTTTGGGCAGTGATAATATTTTGGCACTGCCGTTTCAAAAATTCAGTTAGAAGCCAGCACTTGACAAAGGTATAGTGGCTAGATAAGGGGATGTAGATGCCTAGCAGACTTTAACTGCTTACACAGTTTAATATAGAATTTAAAATGTGTCAAAGTGGCTTTTTTACATCCAGAAGAAGAGACACTTTGATCTCTTTGAGCAGTAGTTGCTCCTCAAGTCTTGACAGATTGAATAAATATTACTTTTCCAGTTGTTATGCCAACAAAATATGCTTTGCTTTAACATGTTATAACATAAAATTTTATAATTTGAAAATGAAAGAATTAATACCCAGAACAAGCTTTTTGAATTGAAGTGGTACTAAATTTGGACCAAAGTCAGAGATCCAATTTCCCTACAAAACAGGTTCCAAATCCTTAGCTCCATTTAGGACACAGATGCTAAACTAAGGCTGAAAGACAGAAATCACTGAATTATGACATTTATTGTCTATTTCCATACCTTTAAGGTTACCAGATTGGTAGTGCTTTTGTAAACACTTTGTTTCAAAGGAAGGTTTTTATTAGTTCCAGGAACAGTTCAATTCTCTTTGTCTGTGCAAAAGGAAGCTGGGTTTATGGCATCTGCTGAGGTAATATTTGCTACTGAAGGACAGTGTCCATTCTTACATCTTTAAAGCCATTTCTCTCTTAATTCTTAATTGCTAAAACTAAACAGTAAACTCACACCCAAGCCCCCGTTTCATTCTTCATGAAAAGACAAAGCTGGAATTTTTGTGCATTCTGCATTTAGTGCATGATTTCTTGTGGAACTGAAATGTTTACCTTTAAGACGAGAGAAAGCCCCCATGCTTTCTTTCTTGGGAGATGATCCTCTTTTCACAGGTTTTAAAATTAACCTTTAATTACTAACCAGAGAAAACCAGCCTTTGTTTTTATTCCTTTCTAATGTATCTTCCTTCTGATTTCAGCCTGGGGAAGAGCTGCTGCTGCCACATACCTGGTTGGCTTTCTACTTCTAGTTATCTGTTTTGCACTGGCCATCATAGCATTTGCCATTGACACACTTCGGTTCAACTTCATCCGTGGGATCGGAGGCTTGCTTTTCGTGGCTGGTAAGGCAGCATGTGGAGTCAAGTTTAGCTTGTGCAGATAAATCCATACTAGAACTGATAGTTTCTTCAGCAGATACTATACCCAAGTCTCTGCCTGTGTGCAATTGAGCTCTCTATGAAAAATCAAAGTCTGTCCTGGTGCTGGATCGATTTTCAGATCCTCCAAAACATGGATGGGTTTAGCTACAGGGATTATGGAGGAAGGCAGTGGTGCTGGATGTTAAACATCATTTTGTTTTCTCCTGTTTCTTCAGCTGTGTTCTCCATCATGGGCCTGGTCATTTATCCTGTGAAGTTCTCATCTGAAATTGAAATGACAGGAATCAATATGTTCAGCTGGGCCTATGGCTTTGGCTGGACCACTGCCATTATGGAAATATGCTTGGGCTTCTTCTTCTGCTGCCTTCCAAACTATGAAGATCAGATCTTGGGTAATGTCAAGCCCACATATTTTTACTCTTCCCCATAAGCACCAGGAAAAATGTGATCATATTCCAGAGATACCTGACAGACTAGCTACGTTTTTCAGAATATTGTCATCACATGTTAGTAGGAAAAGCTGGAAACTTTTCTAATGTGTGTAGAAATATGACATTGGCATCTGCAATAAAGTTATCTAATCTAGTTTGGACCTTTATATCTGATGTGAGTTGGTTAGATAAAGCACAAATGTCAAAACCCCTTGCTTTTCCTCATTCATTCCCATGAGTGGGGTTTATGTGGATTCCATTGCATTTTAAATACATTCACAATTGTAATGAAATTCAGAAAAGAATATTAAACTGGCAACAAAAAAAAACCCAACGCATATCATCTTCCTGAAGGAAGGCAACTCAAAAAAACCCCCAATTTTGTGTGTATCACCTTTAACCTGAAGATTTTGCACAATTTCCACAATGTCAAATACATTTACCCACTGACTGTCAAAGTAGTAAATTAGTCAGCCAGCACTTCATAGCTTCTATTTTTTGTTCATTCACTTAAGCCGTAAGGACAGAGTAAAGAAGGGATCAAAGCTCTCTACCAGAGCCAGCATCTTGACTTTTCCTCATCCATGTGGAAGGTTTTTATTTCTAAATATTTGCAAGAGTAAGCAAGGAACACCAGTAAAGCCTTAAGAATCCTGGTGTGTCATTGCTGGTGCCAGTACAGAGTGGGCAGAGGCAAAAGGGATTTCAAGCCACCCCTACAACCTGCAGACCTGGTTTGATAAAGCTCCTGGTGTGGCTTTCTTCTTGTGTATCTTGACACTTCTTTTCTGCTGTATCAAAACCTTGACCTTAAAATGCTCTGTTACACTGGTCCAGCTTTTTTATCCAGTGTAGAAAGCTCAGGTATGATTTCCTTGCACCTCAGGAGTTGAGCTGGAGCAGTGTGAGTTTATTATAGAGTTGCCAAAAGGCCCCTTTTTTGTTCATGTGCTGTTCTTAAGTATTTTAGAAGTGGAAAGTGTATACTGTCATATGTAATTGTAAAATGCATAAATACCCCTTACCATCTCATACTGAAGCTCTCATAAAGAAAATCACATCATAAAACATCTTCCAGCATCCTATACTCCACAGTGCCTCAAGCCTCAATATACTGCCAGCAATGATGTATACTCAAGACTCTGCTGGTTTCTGCCTTGTTAAACCTAACTTTATAACATTCCATTTATTCTCTTAAGTGAAAAAAAAAAAAAGGATAATATATGATGTGGAAAAGGAGTCTCATCTAAATCCTTAACTACTGAGGTTTATTAGCTTGTAACACATCTGCAATTTTGTAACTATATGTATTATGAAAAGCCCTGCCAAGTGCTCTTTGTTTCAACAAATTAGATGTGGAAAATTTTTTGGTTAAAACTTCTTGGTAGCTGAAATTAATAAAGGCACAGGGCTTCACCTAGGTTGTTTGGAGTTTTTTCCTTGGTTTGGGTTTTTTAAGCAGTAAACTCCATTCGCTTTTATGGAGTGCCTCGGAACTTTGATCAAAAAGAGTGAGATACAGGGAGAGTATAAATAATGGGGAGAGTATATGCAACAAGGAATAATTAGACAAGAACATGTAAATACTTTTAAAAAATATTTCCTAGCTGGAAGAAAATCAAAGTGAAATACAGTTGAGAACACAGTTTGTATAAAATGACTTGCAATTCTTCATGTAATATTATCCATTCAGGAGAAAAAAATCTTATCAGAAAGATTTTCATTATGCTTATTACAACTAATAAAAGATGGTATCTACATATTGTTTCAAAAATGAGTCTTAACTTTTATTCTCTACTGAGAGTGGGGAACTCTGGAAGCCCCCAAAGCCTCCTTTTCTCAGGCACCACCTTGGAGTACCTGAGTATGCTGGCTGAAATTTGACATCCAGCATCACAACTACATCTTGTGCTGTTCTTCAGTCCTATGCTGGCTGTCTCCCAGGGCCTTGTTCACAAGCCCATGAGAACAGTGGACACCTACGGACCTCTCTGTTTGCTTATGGGCTTATGCTGCTGAGTGCCTACACTAATAATTCTGTGCCATGATGTGCTACAACTCATTTTGGCATGGAGTAGGAAACCAGCATGGTCCTGCTCAGTGCTCTTGCTCCAATAGGTGTGCCAATCCCCTGAGGAAGCTAAAGAGAATTTAAGAGCATTAGCTGGACACTGACAAAACACCTGGAGGTGGGGAAAGGTGCACAAAACAAGGTTTAGGAGTGTGACTCCAACCTTGATGAGACAGCAGAGCATAATTAAAAACCAAAGAAAATCACCAGTGATCATCTCCTTCCTCTCTCCTCTCCCTTGCTGATCTTGGCAGTTTCACCACCTCCTCTCTTCCCTTTGCCTCCTTCTTCTCCTCCCTAAAGGTGTATGAACAGTGACAGGGCTGGTGACTCTGCAGGGCACAGCCCCAGTCCCCATTTCCCACTGCCACTTTTCATTCCTGGGAGAGAGGAGGAATGAAGCAACTTGCTGACCCCAGCACAGCATCAGGGACTGTAGCCTGACTCCCTGCCCCAGGCCCTCACTGGAAAAGTTTTCCCTTAAAGAACAAGGTAGGTGGGTGGGTATCCAACAAGCAGAAGTATCACAGGTATTAGTATTCAAGTGAAATCCTGCATTTAGGGTAGTTTGCTTCCAGTCATGCCAGGCCAGTTCAACACAGATTCCTAGAAAAACACATCCTAAACCCTGTAGCAGAAGAACAGTGAGAAGAAAGATAAAACTGTTTTACAGATGCCAGTGTTGTTTCCTGTGACTTCTGCAACAGGGGTGCCTGGCAAAAACAGCATGAAAAATATAATCAGTTCTGACAGAAAACGAAGCTGAATCGAGGAGCCAAGGATGTGCCTCAATTTATTAGATTATTAACTATCAACTGCTAGATTTTGAACTAAATTGTTAAATTAGTCTAGAATTTAAGGTCAAGTACACTGTTAACTATGCAAATTGTTAGATTGATTGGAGCTAAGTCACAATCAGAAAATCTGGATTTTCAAGCAAAGGAGAAGTTAGAGGAAGACATCTCCACAGTTCTTCACCTTTGTTTGCCAGGGTTCTTGATCCAAGTCTTGTCTATAAGAGAAAAGGACACTGCAACACTAAAAGCAGCACAATAAAGGACTTTGAGTTTCATTGTGCCCAATAGCAATGTTAAAGAAAGCAGGGAAGAACAGATGTCTGAAGCTTTTGGGAACATTAGGTCTGCTACAATAACAGTAATAAAGATGACTGCCAAAGGCATTGCTACTGTTCCTGTCAAATTAAGAATTAGAGAAACCTCCTCCAACAAACATGTTTTATCTAATTCAACTTCACAACTGAAAAGCAATGAAGAAATTGTGTTGAAAACAAGTGGAATGTCAAGCAGCCCTACAGGTACAAACTGAAACAAAAGAAATGATGAGAACTTCCCGCTGGTAAGTTAATATGTTCAATTTAATTTCTGGTCTTTCTGGCAGAGCTTGAACATCTTGGTCTTTTCAATTTTCTCTGAAAATATGTCCATATTTCACTTTTCTCAGGCACGTGCCACTTGGTCTTAAAATACATCCTGCTTAATCAATAATTCAAATGCCATCTAGTTTGCAATTGTATTTGTTGTGCATATTTTGTTGTATGAACTACTGAGAAGACTCAAGTTTTGACCCCATTGACATCACTTGCAAAACACTAATTTGTTTTCTTGAGTGTGACATTTCAATATTGAATTGCAAAGCCTTTATTTTATATGTGTTCAGAATCAATAATATCTCTAATGTATGCTCCATCCAGCAGCTCTGTTTACTTCTGGAATAGAACACTGGTATGTATCAGGTAAGAAACAGGAGTTACAGCTGACATATAATTTCCAAAATAAAGGATAAGTCAATGTGTGTAAGATTAGCAGAATTTGGGTCATAATTGAATCACATTTTGTTAGATGCACAACCTGGTCACATGAAAAAAGTTCATCTTTCCTTTTGACATATCTGAGTTTTGTGATAGTTATTACTTCTTATAATTCAATCTCTTAGAACACTTCCTCCACGTGTCTATATCCAGTGGATTTTTCTGTGTTCTGAAGATAAACAGATTTAAGAAAAGAACGAAACAATCAAGCTTGTGATAAGGGGAAATGGGAGTGGCCCATTTGCACACTCTGTTAGAAAGTGGGATTCAAACCATCTTGTTAGCTGGATAGTGATCTGAACAAAGAGTTCCTTCTGAATCATGTTGGAAATTCCAACCTGAGGTTTAAAAGACTGATAATAATGGGGAAAGAGAGATGGAATCAGTTGGGTCTTCCTTTATCTTTTTCTGCACTGTCAAAATACTGCTTTTGCCAGAAATACTGTTTACCAGAAAAAAAGAGTTGCTCTGGTGCAGCAATCCATAGGAAAGTCTGGGCCTCAATTTCGTCTGCAAAATTCGTCAGTGCTAAGTGCCAAAATGCAAACAAGCACCTGAATAACCTTAAGGCTGCAGATGATTCCGACGGGGCCATCAGAGCTGTTTTCATAGATGGTTCCTTAAATGACTTGACATATTAGGGGCTCATATGCCCATCTGCACACAGTGGTTAGTCCCACAGATTTCCTGCATGTGAAGTGATGTGCTAATTTTTTTTTTTCAATTTTGCTTTTCATTTTTCATTATCAGAGGGAAAATGTGGATGTATCATAGGATTTTGCATGTGACTGCTGGGAGTGAGGAAAATTTACAGGAACAACTGTCAAAATTTCAAACATGCAAAGTTTTCCTGTTTAAGATGAATGTGGTGAGATTAGATCAAACTGTCTTCTCTTGGGTAGCTTTTATGATACATCATTTTACTTGTGCCCTATTTTGCCCAAGCCATCTGTTGGTTGTTTTTTTTTGTAAAAACAGTTTTGTGAAAAAATACTCTAGTATCATAATGAAAGGGAATTATATTAGGTACCCATGGAGAATCCATCATAAAGCACTTTAAATTACCCTTGATTGTTCAAATGCAGATGAAACAGAGAGGCAGATGTTGTCTGTAGGATTTTTCCACAGAAAGTGTAAACCCAGAACATTTAATTATTGGCTGTAGACCTGGTTTATATGCCCAGCTCCCCATTTCTTACAAAGTAACTGATGCCCTAGAACCTTGACCTCAGGAGAACATCAAACAAGTAAAATACAAACATGGAAAATGAAGGAAAAACATTACATAAAGTATTTACATGAACACATCCATAGTATCACAATTTCTTCCATAGTTGACCTCAATGTGAATGAGGACCAAAGCTGTGTAAATCATCGTTGGGGGTGGGACATTTATTTCCAGTTTTTCATCCTTATATTTTCCCATAAGCAATTCTTCTCACCTCACTTCTGTAAAACCTTAGTGCTTTTTTCATAAGCTGTCCTGATTTTACCACACCCTGTCTTGACAAGCACACATGTGCTTGCCAGGCTCATGTCTGAAGCTTATACAAAATATTAATGCAATTAGGCTTTTATCCCTTAACCCTCCTTCTCTTCTTCTTAAATAAAAAGGCTTGAAGTAATAAATTCTGCTGACATTAGGAAAATTAGAAGAATGGAGATTTTCTTGGGCCATTTTAGAATTAACCCTTAAAAGAAGAGAGAAGCAAGGACTGAGGTTCAAGAGAAAAACCCAGTCCAGCACAAAAACAGTATCCCAAAATCTACTTGCAGACCTGACAGCAAAATGTGTTGGAGTGATTGTCAGCCAAATTACCTTTGCAGCCCCCTCCTTCATGTGAGTGAGTACTCTGTGCTGCCTTGCAATTTTTCAGTAGCATCAACAAATCTTCTGGGCACTGGTTTCTGAATGCAGCAGCATGCAGAAGGAGGAGCTGCCCATCATGTCTGCCTACAGTGCCCAGGGATGGGATTTTTCAGGTGGAAGCCCAAAGGACTCATTTGGCCGTTGTGTGACATGGCTGGTGTCTTCATGGCAGTATGGGATGGTTGCCCACCTGAGTGGAAAGTTTCCTTCTGTTTTAGCCTGCAGTCCCAAACAAGTTACTAGCAAGTTGAAACTGCCATTTTGTTCAGCTGAGAGGTTTTTGTGTGAGGGCAGAGGAAGGTTAGAGATTTGGAGACTCACAGTGGTTAGCCTAAGAATTTTGTAAATCAAGGATTCACCGTGTCAAGTTTTACAACCTTCGTTAAAATACTCTCATATATAATACACAGAAAAAGGGAGGGAACAGACACACCTATTTATGTTCATAATTGTTAGGCCTGATGCTTTGACACCAAGAAATACTCTTTGGGTTAGTAACAGGAGGATGAGTACAAAGAACTGAAACTATATTCTTTGCCCTGAGTCACAGCACAGGTGAGGATCTCCTGAGTCATCAATTGCTGTCTCTGGCTATCAGAGAAAATTGCTTATCATCTTGCTCATTATCTTATCCCAGCTCTGCTTTTCCATCCATCTGTCATAGGAGGCTGATCTGAAAAACTGTCTGAGGGTCGGCCTCTGATTTCCATCCAACGCGTATCACTAGCCAGACAAGCACCCAAACTTCTGGCATTGCCTATGGCAATATCCAGGGGCAGCATTGTCACCTCTGAGGGACAATGCTGATTTTTCTCCAGCACATCTTCTTTTTATAACCACAAAAACTTGCATTTTTTTCTGCTCCATATCTTTCAAACCATCCTTCCCCAAGCAGCAGACTGCCTTCCAAACCTGTGCTCCTGTCTCAGCTGCTGCCTGATTTCCTGTGACTGCCACAAAGGGTAATTACTGTGATCCCCAGTAGTGTCTTGGGCATCCTTTAAATCCCTCCTTTCTCTTGCCCAGCCTAAAGCACAGTTATTCTCAGTTGGCCATCCCGCAGCCATATTTGGAGTTCCTCTCACCCCATCCATGTGAGCAGGCTGGAGGGGAGCTTTGCTCATCTCTGTGGCAGTGCATGCTTAAAGAACATCAAGGCCAGCATGAGGGACCATTGCAAAAAAAACCAAAATACAAAAAACAACCCCCCAAAAAAGGAGAAGAAAAAGGTTAAAAAACCAACTTCTTTGTTTTTCCATCTGCACAGTAAAGACAAGTAAGGACACAAGAACTGTTTGCTAAAACTCTTTTTGCAGTGGTGGACTTGAAATGACACTTTCTGCCTTCACCTCCCAAGCTCCTTAGGGCACTTGGGAACTGTGGTGCTTGCAGGAGTGAGCCCTTTAAAGGTTCAAAGAAAGGGGAAAGAATTCTTCTTCACACACATTTCCACCTCCTCCTGGTGAACAACTCAAAGCTTGCTGATACACTCCCATATCAGCAACAGGAGTGTAACTAACACAAAGAATCAAACCAGAATAGTTCTGAGGAAGAAAGGTGGCTTCATGCACTGTGGTGGACTATCACCTCCTATATATAATATTAGTTTACACAGAATATTACACAGATCATATACAGTGTACATTTTGGAAAAGGTTTGTTTGTTCTAATCTAGTAAACATTGCTACAGCTGGTGTACCAGCTTGGATTAATATTGGAAATTTGGCTTGATATTCATCAACCTCTCGTCATCAAAAGCATTTCAGTTTGAGCTGTGTTTGTGTGTAGCTTACTGCATAAAAAACCCCAGAAGTCTGATATTAATTTTGCTCAAATGATTGATTCTTTAGGGATTTTTTTTATTTAGCTAACTTTCATGGATATCATCCCAAAACAAAATACCTATTTCAGCTTCCTCTTCCTGGTGTATGTTTTTTCCAAATTCTAGAATAATAAAATTTTGAAGTGAAAAATTTGAACTTTCTTCCAAAGCATGTAGGCATGATATTTTAGATATTTAATTTTTATTTTTCAGTGCATGAAAATAATCATAAATGACAAATTTGAGAGTTTAAAGAGATCTGGGAAACTGAGATCTGATTTGCTTTATAGTGAGTAATCTATTTGCCCCAGAACTAGCCTGGTTCTATTGTAAATACAGTAGCTGCTTTGCTATTAAAAACAGTAGTACAGCTAATGCAAAGCTAATGTAATCCTAAGAGATTCTTTCAAGTCACCATCCAAACAGAGAGGCTGGCTTTGAAGGTTATCAGATGAGAGATCACGGAGGACTAACCCAACTTACAGATGACTGGGCTTGTATGAGGCCTCCTCTGCCTTTACTCTCCTCCTTTTGAGAGTCCCTGCAAAGTCAAACACAAACATAAAGACTTTTTGACAGCCTGTGAAAAACATTTTTAAGGCAGAGAAATGCCAAATAACACAGTGCCTCCGCCTTATGCTCCTGCCACTAAATATGTGACCTGTGCCTTGCTACAGCTCTACAAGTGTTTTAGTTTTCTAATGCAAGGGTGCTTCATTTTATCTGTATTAATATAATGAAAATATAGGCGGCCTAGCAATAAAAAAAGAAAGGAAAGGAAAGGAAAGGAAAGGAAAGGAAAGGAAAGGAAAGGAAAGGAAAGGAAAGGAAAGGAAAGGAAAGGAAAGGAAAGGAAAGGAAAGGAAAGGAAAGGAAAGGAAAGGAAAGGAAAGGAAAGGAAAGGAAAGGAAAGGAAAGGAAAGGAAAGGAAAGGAAAGGAAAGGAAAGGAAAGGAAAGGAAAGGAAAGGAAAGGAAAGGAAAGGAAAGGAAAGGAAAGGAAAGGAAAGGAAAGGAAAGGAAAGGAAAGGAAAGGAAAGGAAAGGAAAGGAAAGGAAAAAAAGAAAAATGAACTAACATGTAGGGGATGTTCAAAAAGAGACTGCTTGTGGTGTCAGTATCACAGAGCTTTATCATTGTGCTTCCTTTTTCCCCCACGGCTATGGTAAGTGGGACTATTATATATACTTCTTGCAAACAAAATATATATGAATTAATATCCCTCAAAGGGCAATTCCCATCAGGCTTTGGGACTGACAAAATACTATATAGATGCAAATAGTCGGCATCTAGAACATCTATTCACATGAAATTAAACACAGCATGAAGCAGTTGGTCTGAGCAACAGAAAGCCTCTTTTCCAGCTTTAGGGCAGCCAGCGTATTTCTACCGTCACAAGAGATTAAGAAATACACTGTGCTGTCCTAAGGAGCTGAATCGGCAGAAAACCCTGGGCTGAGACGCTGGTGATGAGACATTCAGTATCAGTTCTTGGGTAGAAAATGCCCCTCCGGCTGGGGCTGGGCTGCTCCAAACCTCCTTGGCAAGGAGACAGGAGGAACAGTCATCCAGCACTTGTGCTGGGGAGCAGCTCCTCTGCAATCGCTTGAGGGCAGTGAGACAGTTGGCAGAGAAGCCATCACGGCACCAAAATTAAATTTACAGGCTGCTTTCCCATGGCTGTGCTGGGACATAGCAGGGTGCTTTATAATTATGTTCTAGGAGCCTCCGCCCTCTTGCCCTAATTTCGAATTAAAGTTGTACCCTTCCCAGGAGAGATTGCAAACATCCTACAAACAGGGGGAGGAGGCCAGGAAGGACCATTCTGTGTAGATCAGTAATAGACAGCAACCTGGAGAAGTTACTTTTATGCCACAACCAGCAGCTCATCACCTAATAATTTTCTACTCTAGACTTACTGATGGTGTATTTAAAGCCAAAAGGAAAAATGGACAACAAGTGGAAATGGAAATGTGGTGGGAACAAAAGGAAAGCGGAAACAGACAAGGCAGAAAAGCAGTAGAAAAACTGCAGTGCTTCAGTCCAGATGCTATTCCTATTGTCAGCCAACTGTGACTGTCTAGAGCGAAGTGCTAGGCTGGATGTATCAGCAAGAGATATTCTCTTACTAATTTGGTTTCCTAACCATACCAAGATGTTAGACAGTGTCTTCCCTGTAGGACTCCTCTCTTTACCTCTACCTTATCCTAAGTGACCCAGATACTGCACCTAGAAGCCGATGTTGTTCAGTAATCTTGATCTTTTGAAAGGTAGAACGTCAAAACTGTACAACTAACAGTATTTTAATATACTTTTCCACTTAAGTTTTGTGAACAGTCTCCTAGTTTTTATAAACCCCTGCAGGTTTATATACATATCTTTTTCAATTGTTGGCAGCTTCTGATTTAGATTCAGAATGTGTAAGACCTACATTTTAATCTCCTAAAGTTTGTCAATAGAAATTTCCTGGTGGCTTCAAATGACCAGTAAACTGCTCTGAATGCCAAATGACACAGAGGAAACTTGTGGTTAGACTTGTGATAGTGGCTGGCAGCACCTGCTTGAACAAGGCAGAAAGCTGCATGTAGCTGCTAGGAGCCCTCTGTTTTACCACATCTGAATAGGTCTTCCTCCCCTCATGGCTTATGATACTCGGTCAGTAGGTCGCAGATGTGAAGGAAACATCTCCTACCCAACAAACAGATCTTCCTCTGACATTCTCTCCTCCTCCTCCTCATTTGTGTCCTCATTTGCTCACAACTCTGCAGCATCCTTTCTTTTCATGTGGGTTTAAATTAAGGAAAGACCATAACCTCATGAGTGCCATTTAAAGCAACAACCTTGCCCATTGCAATAATAATAATAGTAATAATTTAATATCTCCTGTAGGATGTTAAAAGGATGTTTCTCTCTTCCTCTGTGTAATAAAGAATTTCCTTTTAATAGTCCTTGTTCCATCAACTGTGACTAGCAGAATGCGTTATTATCAACAAATATAATTTATATAATTAGAGATTTATGGGCTTCCATTGAACCCTTGTCCAGCCTGCTACCATTTCTAGACATTGCAGTTTTCTTGTTCGTTTTTGCAGCTGATGAGAGCCTGCATGGCCACTAAAGCTGAAAATGAAAAGAAAAATCATATAGAAACTTTTCCCACTGGAAAAAGCAGATCTGGACAAAATAAGACTGTAACACTCCATTTGCAGACTTAGGTACTTAATTATAATATTCCTTTTATTCTTGTAGAACAACAAAAGCAATGCTTAATGAGATGAAATATTTAATCTTATCAAAACAAAAGGATTTATGAAAATTACTTCAGTAAATCCTTAGTTTATGTTTCTAAATAACTTTTCCTAACGATTCTTTAGATTCATCTCACAACAGATAGAAGTATAAAAACATTAAAACAAAAATAGTAGAAAAGAAATTTCCTCACTGTCAATAAATAGAATTTTTATGGATCAGTTTTATGGAAGTTTTGATTCTGGTGAATAACCATGACTTAGTTTTCATTAAGGAACTTCTGTTCAGGAAGAAGAAAAGTGAGTATATGTGGAAAAGATAAATGTTCTTGCAGTTACATGTAATGAAATGAAAAGGTGGAAGAAATGTCCATCCTGGAGGGACACTGAGTGCCCTGTCCTTTTGAAGAGTGGGGAGCAAACCTTGAGCTCTGTCCGTGGGGCTGCAGCCCCTTTGTGTAGGTCAGATGCTGCCTTAAAGCGAAGCTGTGCTCAGCACCATCTGCACTGCTTGCACCTGGCACATCGGACTCCTTCGGTCCATATGGTGAAAATCTTGACACAGGGCTGTGGGGAACACACAGCTGGATCCAGGGACAAATCTGAATCTGGATCTGCCTCTTTCTTTGGAGTGGGAGGTGTTGCAACACGACCAGTTTATGACTGATGCAGCTGCTACTGCTGAAGATAATATGTTGTGAAGTACTGGCTTCTTCTTCAGTCCAGGGTGGCATCTATAACGTTTCATTTGCTCCCTGTGTAGTACAAGATGGATTACAAGCAAAGGGAAGACTATTAATTGTACAATTAGCAAATTATTTATGTTGAAATGTTACTAATTTAGTCACAGCTTTTATAGCAGCACAAAAAAGAAGCCATTTCTCACATAAAAGACAAAGTTTTTGCTCATAGCTCTTCAGTAGTTATTATTGTTAAAGCTTTTTTGAGCTACCCTTGACTAAAATGTGGACTGAGTAATTATCAGCTGCTGTAACTGGAAATCTTTGAGCCATCAATCAAGAAAGATGTAGGAGCAAAGGACAAATGCACATGCTCTAGAAAAGAGGCATTCCAGTTTCAAATAGTTTATATAAACCCATATTTTATCTGCTCTTGTCTCATTACATTTGAAGTTGTCTGAGAGAAGAATCTCAGAACAACTTGTTCTTCCAAAAAATGACTTTTCCTAGGTATCCTAGTGAAGAAAACCCAGAAAGCCAAAGAAATGATAAAAAAGATCAGGATTTTTTTTAAAAAACCCTTTTATTTTCCCCCAGAAAATGCAGAGTGACTGTGACTGGTCAGGTCAGTAAATGAACTACAGAAGAAGTGAGCGATGCTGGTAAGAAGGCCATCCTGAGAGTGTTTTGTAAGAAAAATGTGACAGTGGGGGAGCAGCTCAAGAAGAATTTGAAATGGTAGCTAATCCTAATGTGAAATGCCAAAATTCCAAGTGCTGCAAGGGCTTGCTCTTAATGTTATTTTTATTTTTCAGTTACATCTTGCAGCGGCTTGTGATTCAGGTGGGTGTACTGTGAGGAAAGATTTTAGTGAGCTGAATGTGCAACCTGGGTTTTCAGTGTCATAGTTTGCTTCAGGAGAGTCATCATCTTTCAGCAATTTGTTGTGGTGAGGGTTTGGGAGGAAAGGGAACCTGCGGGGGCTTGACCTTAGCTGTTATTTTATTGAGTGGGAACCTCAGTTTTGCCTATGGAAGGATATGAGGGATAAGCAGAAAAGTATGTCCAATAAGCCAGTGAGTGCAGTAACAGTGCTGGAATCCTCCACTGCCACTTACCTCCTCAAAACATGTGCTTCTATGTAAAATAGGGATAGCCACTTTCTGCAGAGTTGTTAGAAGGATGCATATTTGAAAGGTACACTGAAACTGTGGATGTTTTTGAATTTAACTGATTTCTAAAGCTGGCAAACAATCTGAGCCTGTTGTTCCTCAGGATGCCAACACAGCCACTCCTCAAACGCAACACCCAAGGCAGCAAAACCAACACCCTGATCTGAAAAGAGAGGAAGAAGCTGCTTTACTTCCTCTTAGTCGTCTCTGCCCTTGCATCCCAATTTGCTGACATCAGACACCAATTGATGCAGGTGAAGCAATACTCCCTTTTATGTCCTTTCCCATGTTTTAGTGAGAGCAATTGTGACAGCTGAAAATACCTTCATTAGAAGCATATTCAAAATAGCAAGAATATTTTCAATATTTCAACTTTTCTGGATGATTCTGAGCAGCCTGAAAACTGTTTGGGAGTTGCATATGTTCTAGCAGAAACCAGCATCACTTCTTTTTGTTGACCTGGTTAAAAGTTCAAGCTCTTTATCCTAGAGAGGTTGAAGCCTACCCCTCCATGATCAGCAGCAGTGGTGCAGTGCCCCAGGGAGACTAGAATAACAATCCTTATGGCATTAGCTGTGCCAGTGTTGTCATTTTCCCCTCTCAGTTTATGGCACAGCAGTGATTACCCTGGCTGTCTTGGAAGTTGTGGTGTGGCAGATGTTGGTTTGTTCTGCTGCTGCATGGGGGGATGATGAATCATGAGGGTGATGTTCAGGCTTAGCAGGGTTTGGCTTGGGGAAAGCACTAAACAAGGAAGCCTAACAAATCTTGCACAAATCCAAGAAAACACTAGTGTTTTGATTGTCCAGGTCAGGGACCAGCCTGTGCAATAAACTACAGTCTATTCACAGGAAAAATCCCCTGGCTTCACAGCCAGAGGTGCCAGGTAGCCAGGTAGTGACCAGAAAACAAATTATATTTTGTGTGTGTGTGGAGATGAACATAGAGAGACTAACAGGATCCAGCCAACAGCTTTAGGCAGAACAGTGTCTTTAATGGATTTTAGGGCTTCTGCAAGAATTAGAAGCTTTGAAATTTAGTACAAATTGAGAAATATATTCAGATTTAAAGAATGGATTATTTAAATTATTTTTTCTTTTAACCTTAAACAGATTTATGAGAGTTTAATATTCCATAGTAAGCATTATGCAAATATTCCTATTCCCTGCTAATAAAACAGGAAATAATGAACAGTGGAGCTGTCTCAGTTACACAGACTTGGTAAGTCTGGCAGATAAAGAAGCAAACCAACCCATGAAATGCAATTTTGGAATGATTGTGTGTGTAAATCTATAATTTCACTAATGGGAAGCTGTGCAAATAGCAATACATTTGTCTTGGGTTTTATGTAAGCTGTGGCAAACCTCTTCATCGTGGAACCTCCAGACAAGAATATGAAAGTAGCTGACTGAAAACTTGTCCTTTGAAGCACATATCATGGGGCTGTACCTCAAACCACTAATTTATTGTTCCTTTTTAAATATAAATCAACTTTGACTGAGTCTGAGTCCAGACATTTAGCAATCCCTGTTCTAAATTGAGCTTGCTTGAACCACAAGAATTTCGGTTCATATCAGAAGCTCTCTACTTCGCAAAAGTTCTCATTTGTCAGTATTAGAAAAATATTTTGCATCATAAAAATGAGATGAAACTAGAGCCCTTGCTTTCCCAGAACTTGGCAGTGGCTATGACAGTCTTTCAAAGCTGCAGAGAAGGATTTCCTTCCAATTAAAAATTTCTTCTTACTTCCTTCTCTAGTTGTCTTTGTTGTCACTGATCTGTCTGCAGAATGACTTGTCTTAGTGTTCCCTACCTTGTTTCAAACACAATCAGTTGAAATATTTCAAACTTTTTTCCACCAAGTCTTTAATTTCCTCTGATTTAATTTCCTCTGAATTAGCTTTGTTGATTTACAGTGACATGAATTAGAAAATGCTCTTGCAAATGTGATGCCAACAGAAGAGCTGTGAAAGAAAAAAGTAGCTGACAATCTCTTTTTCTAGTGTCACTGGACCCAGAAGAGCACCCCTGTCACTGTATTATGATGTGGATCTCTGAAAGCTTCTCTAGCTGGGCCCTACCATGTCTTCATCAAGGTCTTTGGCAAGCCCTTCTTTAGGAATATGTGATTGTGATTATATTTTTCAAACTACACTTAATTCTTTATCTGCTTCCCTCAAAATCCCACAGACTTCCTTTAGAAACATGTCTATAAAGTGACAATATAAAGCAATTCTCTGTAGCCCATACATGCAGCTCATTCTCCATTAATGTTTTCTCTGGTTTCAAAGCAAAAATCCATTGCATCCTGGGGAAAAAAAAAAAGATACCAGAGCACATAAATGGTCAAGATACTTTCAAGCGGACATATAAATTATCTACAGGAGCTCAGGGTCTTCTGGATTTATCAGTATTTGTAACAGATAAACGAAAGTAACAAAGTAAAATCAAGACCTTTTGTTTATATTAATATTCTAAGTCATATGTTGAGTACAACAGATCTGTATTTGGTTTGGGCACTCTATCATTCTACAGAAAATTCTCCTTTGATGCAGAGAGCCAACATTGTTTTCCACAAGTCCCAAAAACACAAATGCAGTTAACTGATTGGCACTCTCAGGAGGAAGGACTTGATGGAGCTGAAGCAACCTTTCTACCTTTCTCTTTTCTTAAACCAGGAGTTGGAGCACACTACCAAAGCAGTGTTGGGGAAGATCCCATCATTGCTTCTTATGCTGTACCTGCTGGTTAACATAGGCAGGATCGTGTCTTCCACCACCACGGTCAGTTGGGTGCATTTCATGTGAAATAAGTGTGAGGACACATGAAAATAGGGAAAGTTAGGAAGAGACCTTTGATATATATCTGAAACAAAAATTTAGTTGCAGTGCAGCCTCCTTTGACAGTCAATAACTTTCTAGTCATCAGAGGCTGAGGAAAATCATCTCCCTTGAGGGGGTGAGCCCTGACTGAGCAACTTTAGCATAGGTACCTGAGAAAAGTTAACCAATCTATAGGTCTGTCTCATTTACACTCTAATTCATGTATCAATGTTAGTGTTCTCAGATTTCAAGGCTGTAAGGGACTTATCTCTACAGTCTTGCCTCCTGCATGACACAACAAATAATGTTATTTTTTAATGAGTAAAATACTGCCAAACTCAGCACTTATAGTGAGATCACTTTTTCAACTTTTTAAATGCCTACTCCTTTGAAGAACTAATAGGACAAAATAAACCAAAACAAAACCAAGCAAACCCTCTTTGCTTGTTCTAATCCCTGGATCACCTTAAGGTGGGAAGAAAATGCTGCTCAGACTTCACAGCTTTTTTTCCATACAGCTGAGTTGGGATCAGCTTGAGGCTGAGTTCTCACAGAGTTCTGGGCCTTATGATCCAATGCTTTGTTGAGACCTCTTGACCCAGAGAAGCCTGCACAGGCCCGGGATTTCCTCTCCTGTAACAATGAGGAGGACCAGGAATTGCCAGGAATGAGTCTCCATTTATTCCATAGGGAAGGGGCTCAGTCATTAGCCTCCAGCAGACCTTGGGCACAGAAGGTCTGCAAAACAAAGGAAGAACTGAAATTATTTGGTTTCAGTGCCTTCACTGAAATTTTAACAAGTCACTTGTCCTCTGTTGTCTAAGGTCATAAGCCGTAAGACTGGAATAAATTTTTTTCTCTAAGAGATGAAAAGGCTGAACACAATGGGGTGTAAAACAAGGAACTGAAACCTACTTGCTTGAATTTCTAGGCTTGTATCCCTGAGAGCTGGTGACGTTGCTGGATTCTAGCACAGCCATCTCTACAGTGCTCCCCAGCAGCTGAGGAAGCCCAGTTCAACCAGGCTGCCGGGAAGCACAGCAGTGCTAACTCCTGTGGGTTAGCATGTAATGATTCTGCATTTGTGGCCCCTGCAGCCTCTCACAGGCCTCTTCCCAGTGAAAGGGAATTGCAAAATCCCCTCTGACTACATTTTATGGACGGAGCTCAATGGTTCATTAAAATCTCCTTCTCTAGAGATGATGTGATCCTGCTTTCTGCAGCCAGAGCTCCATAATGTAACTGAAATTAATCCTGCAGCCGCAGACACAGCACAGGAGCTCTTTACTTTGGTTCTTTGCTTTACATCCCATTGAGCTTAACCAATCTTACAGATGGAATGCCCCATTCATTCCACAAAAAAAAACCCCCAAAAAACCCAAACCCACTCAGCCCCCCTGCCACAGACATTAGTTAGTAGGGGACAGTGCACATAAGAAAGAATGAACTGCAGCATTAAGAAAGGAAGGCTACCAATACTTTCTGGCACTGCTGCCACCTGATAACAGTATGAGCAGCCTTCAGGTACAAACTTGTTATTAGAAAGGCCTACAAGCCAACCTTCTGCAGCTGTAACAGACTAACAACAGACCTAGTCCACTCTGTGTTCATTTTTCGTTTTCAAAAGACAGGGTTTAGAAGCACTTCTCACTAGGAAGACTCACAAGTTCAGCTCCAGCTTACCATGCTCTGGAGTTCTTTGAAATTTATCCTGAACAAACCCAGGTAAATAATATTTAGCTGTGCTTGGGTGTGGGTCTTAATCAGACCAAAGGATTAATATTTATTAATCCCCTTGTACCAGGCAGTTTTATCTTTCTGGTAGAAAAGTTCTAGGACTTTGAATGGCTCCCCTAAAAATATCTCACAAGAGTCTCAAGGATGTTACCCTTTCAAAACTGTTCTGGAAGAGGCAGTCTGCTTTCTAGTTTGAGTACAACAGCCAGAATAGTAGCTTCTAAAGTTAACTTTAAGGTATCAGTGGTCTGCTTTGGGCATTTTGCTCATTTTTGGTTGGTTGGTTTTTGTTTTTCTTTTTTTTACATCTTGATTTCCTTGTTCAAACCATGAGAGCAGCTTGAGCCTTTAGCTTTTCCATATCTACGGCAAACAGGGAGGACTTTGCCCTTGTAACAGCATTTGCAAGTAAGAAGTTAGCTACTGTGTAGGAAAAATAATAGTTTGTTCTGTAAAGCTCTAACAACTTTAAAATTGATTGGTGAGTCATCCCACTTAAAACTCTGTCAAGGATCACAACTTAGTTTTTGATGAGGTGGCTGGTTGATTTCTGAATTTATATTTTTCTCAGTCTTTTGGAAAGCAACCTTAGCTTTCTCTATTATTAGTGGCTACACTGGCTTGTTTTTATTTCATTTCTAGAGACCTAGCTTTTGTAGTAAGGAGGCTGTAATCCCTGCCAGGCATTATCTGGCAAGATATAAGCATCTGCTCTCAGCTCACTTCTTCAGTGGATGGAGCCAATTAGACCTTGTGGCTACAAAGGCGTATTGGGTTTTGAAAGAGGAACTGTAAACATTAGTGCAGATGGTCTGATGGTCTTAGGGAGCCTTTTAAGACTCTCAGCCCCAGCATTTAAAAATTTAGTTGGAAATCTGGAAAAATTCCTAGAAGATTCCAGTATCCAGTCACTATTGAACTGTCTAACATCCCTTTTGGCATTAAAGTGAAGCAATGTTGGATCGAAAATTTGAAATGAGGGCACAGCATTTCACATGGATAAGGCTGAAATTCAGTCTCTCAGACATTTGTATGTCTCTAGTTCATTTGTTTATTTTAACATAAACATAATTTATGAGTTGACATAAAAGAAAAGATTTCTTTGAAAATGAGAGAGAAAACATGGATTTTTAAACAGACATTTGCAAATGTTTCCTCCCATTCTTATTCTTTTTTAAGACAGTTGGGCTCCCAGTTCCCTTCAGATCCTTTGAAAAGCATGCATCCACTGCTACAGTTTTAGACCATTCCTATATAATATTCGGGCCATCTGCATTTTAATTGTCTTGTAAGCTCTAAATACTCCATTCACATGCTCTTGTAGAAAGTTTCAGTCTTTTTCAATGGACATATGCCTGGATTTCAACTGAGTTTTTAATAAGAAACATAGATGACTCAATGGTATGATAAGTTTGAAGTTTAGGAGTAAATTTCATCAACAGTTCAGATTTCATTGTTCTATAAGATGGAATTACTTCCTTGTGTGTAAACAAAATCACTTCTTCCCTCATATAGGAAAGGATGAGGGAAATGTTGTAGTGGCAGACCGAGTGGCTTCTCTGCCTCCTTTGGTAGCAGATGGTTTTTGTTGTCAGTGTCCACGTTGCAGGTCCCATGACTTGAGTGTTTTTTGAATGTGAACATGGTGATCAAAAAGGTTGAAAGTTCCCAGAGGCCTAAAACGTGCAGACAGAGCTGTTGTGAGTAATATGCCTAAATTTGGTCTCATGTTGTCTACACTCAAAACCTCAGTTGACTTGAGCCAGAAACAGACCAACATACAGAGCTGTGATATTATCAATCAACTGTTTAGACGGACAAACGTACAGAAATGTCCTTATCCATATATTCTTGGACACATTTCCAGTGTATGATCCTGCTCAAAAGTGCTAGACCCTCAGGTTGAAATCAAGGCTCAGTTTCTCAGTCCTGATTTCAAGTGGTTTACAGTGAATCATTCAAAGGACTGGCCAAGTCCTGTCATCATCTGCCAGGTGGTTGGCATGTGTCCACATTGTTTACAAGATTCACACATTTGCAATAGGTGAGAACATTGTTTCCCTCTTTCATGTCACATTAAAATGACACCCTATGCACATTTAGAGTTATTAAGCTCTTGCAGGTAAAGGAAGTTACAGAGTTATTCTACAATCCCCTTTTATTCAGCAGATTAGAGAAGGGAAGATTCAGTTTTCCAAACTTGCTGATGCAGAACGTGTTGCGTGTTCATGTGTGAGGGAGAGTGACCTGTAAGGGTACAAACACACAAAGAGTGATGAGGTCAGACTGGTGCTACAAATACACAGGTTGCATTAGGTGCTGGAAGGGAGTCATGTTCAATGGGGGTGCTGTCTGCACTATTTATCAGAGGAAGAAACGTGGTTTATGCTGTTTGGTGTCACTGAGGTGAAATAACAGAAGTAAAAATCATAGAATCATAGAGTGGTTTGACACAAATCAATTGGAGCAGGTCTAGAGGAGGACCATGAAGATGATCAGAAGACTGGAGCACCTTTTCTTGGAGGAAAGGCTGAGAGAGCTGGGGATGTTCAGCCTGAAGAAGGCTCCAGGGAGACCTCACTGCGGCTTTCCAGTAGTTAAAGGAAGATTGTGAAAAAGAGGGAGAACAACTTTTTACATGGGCACGTAGTGCTAGGACAAGGTGTGGAGTGGTTTTAAACACTGCATTTCTCTGCCTGGTGGCACTTATGCTCCCTCTTGAGGTGGAGACCCTGAGCGAGAACAAAGGTAAGTAAAAGAGCCAAGCAAGAGATAGAAGAGATGTGCCCTGGTCTTAGAGATCAGCATGCCTTGCATGTCTTAGGGATTCTGTCTAAGATTCTGTCTTTTCTCTAAGTGCTGGTTGTACATTTAAGAACTGGTACACAGACATGATTATGCACAGATATTTCTGTTCATGGACAAGGGTGGTGATAATTCAGTTTCCTGGTTCTCTCCCTTCTCTGCCACATGAGCATCTTCATCACTGTGCTGCAGAATTATGCCACCTCTGCAGACCAGTGGGATGTGAAGTCATGAGACTCAGCATGAGAGGAAGTGCTATAGCCATGTATTTTGTGGGAGACAGCTGAACCTCAGGCTCCCTGGGCATTGTGACAACTCTACCTGCTGGAGCCTGTCAAAAAACAAGGTACTTATGGTATTTAGAAATCTTCAGGAACAGAGAGCATCTGAACAGGAGTTTGCTGATCAGAACATGTGTGCTTCATTTTGACAATGCACCATTTATTACCTATGTATTTTTAATATCTCCATCTTTCTGCCCAATACTGAAGAGATAGAGGAGAATATTTGTGACTAAATTGCAGGCATAAGCATACCAAAAGATTGCAAAATTACAGATATCAGAATAAAATTACTTAATGTGTTGTGCTCCCTGAGTTAGGGATAAAGTAGTTACCTAAGTGATTCCTTTCCAACCAAAGCAAGAACAATATGAATCACATCTAATGATACAATTTCAGCTTGTATAGACACATTCTGGCTCCTGTCCAGTTACTGAAAATCTTAGCCATGTCATAACCCCATTTGATTATCTGTTGCTCAGGGAATCAGCTTCAGGCCTCCCAAAGGCACAAAAGAAGCATGAGCAAACACTGTCAGGCACTGCCTTTATTCTAAAAGCACTTTAAGAACTGTGATGGAGATCTCAATCTCTGTTGTATATATCCTTTCTCCTGGAGCAGGTGTCTTCTTCAGCTACTGCCTCTGACAGGAGCTCTGTCCAATCCTGGGGCAAGGAGATGGTACCACTTCTGTCAGGTCCCTATGGTGACAAAAACCATTGACTTGGGAAGAAGAGTCACTGCTTGTGTGCTTGCAGGAGGGGCAGTGAACTGTGAGCGACCCACGTTTACGGCTGATTAACAAATTGTTTGGTAAGGCAGCATGGCATTAAGGAGTTAATCATAATCGAGGCAGAGATTAACATCTATTTGTAGCAACTCCAGGCAGATTAATTTGCTTCCACTGGCTTTGTGACACAGTGAATCTGCCAACTGAAGCCATGTGAAGCCTGCTCCACCCTAACTGGGGTAGTTTCAGACAGAAAGCACCTGTCACTCTGCCCGTCCTGCCTTGCCACATGCAAAGAAAGCAGAAATCACGTGCAGCTCTCCAACTCCTAAGATCCTCTGCACTGAGGCAATTACCCAGATTATATCCTTGGTGGAAGCTGATGTCTCCTCAAATTGATTTGGCATGTTCACAAGTTGAAGAAAAGATAAAGTGGCTCAGTGATCTGAGATTAGTTTCGGTCGCCCTTTGTTGGAGCCATATTCACAGCGTGCTGCCTCGCCCCTGTGCAGGAGGGAGAACAAGATCAAAGGGATTTGTACAGAGTTGCAACTCCACGCTGAAATACTGTTTCCTCATCTCACTTTTCTGCCAGTCACACTCCACTTCCCTAACTCTGGAGTTAGGCCAGACTCAGGAAAGGAACAAGGTAGCCTGGATTTGGCTCTGGGGATTAGTTTTGTACCTGCCCATCTCTTTGGAAAAGATTTGCCGAAGTGTATCCACTGTAGCAGCTCTCTTTCAAAGAGACTCCACTATCACCAAGTCGTAGAGGAATTTATTTCTCATCTCTCCACACTGCCGGTTACAATAAAGGAGCTGATTTACAGCATACCACTGCAGCAGGAGAAGTGGGAAAGTACCTACACACTGCATTAGAAGCAACAAGAGTGGTTCCCTGCAGGGGAGCTTCCAGTACATTGAGTGAAGTAACTCAGATTGGAATTTGACAAAAAACCCAGATTATTTCCTTTGCCTGAAGAAATAGATGATGGTGACCTTAAGGGCTTACACTGCATGAAAAGCTGTGATCTTCCTAATATAGTTAAATCATTCATTCACCAAATTAATTTGAGTCCCTTTTCCCATGCAAGGTCTTGTCTGCTTTAGGACAGTGTCCTTGACAGATTTAATTCTGATTATGATGTTTGTTAGAGAAATAATTACTTCAGGCTCCCAGCTCAGAGTCCTTGATGTTAGTCCTGATACAAAAGTGCAGAGAATATTAATGAGCAAACTACAGGCATAAATATACCGAAGGGTTGTGAACTTATGTGAAACTGTCAAGCCCACAGTAGCTCTAAGCCATCACAGTAAGACACTTAAACGGTGAGCAGCTCTTTGAAGGTTGTCACAGACTGTAGCAGGTGCCACTTTCATCTTCTGTGGAAATAGTTACTAAGTGATAGTTATCTGAGTGATACCACGGGGAGATTTGCCATGAGAAATGACACGCCTTTTTTTTTTTTTTTTTTTTTTTTTTTTTTTTGTAAGATCGTAGAATGGTTTGCATTGGTAGGCACCTTAAGGATCATCCAGTTCCAACCACCCCACCATAGGCACGGACACTTTCCACTACATCAGGTTTCTCAAAGCCCCATCCAACCTGGCCTTGAACACTTCCAGGGATGGGCCATCCACAACACTGGGCAAACTGTGCCAATGCCTCACTACCCTCAAAGTAAAGAGTCCTTATATCTAACCTAAACCTACTTTCAGTTGGAAGCCATTCCCCTCTGTCCATTCCCCATGCCCTTGTAAAAAGTCCCTCTCTAGCTCTATTGTAGGTCTCCTTTACATAGGGGAAGGATGTTGTAATGTCTTCCCAGAACCTTCTCTTTCTTCTCTTGGCTGAACAACCCCAACTCTCTTACCCAGTCTTCACAGAAGAGAGGCTCCATCCCTCTGATCTTCTTTGTGGACCTTCTCTGAACTCACTCCAACAGGTCCATGGCCTTCTTATTTGGGGGGCTCCAGATGCAGTACTCCAGGTGGGGAGCGGTGTGAGGGGAAGAATCCCCTCTCTGGCCCTGCTAGCCATGATGCTTTTGACACAGTCCAGGACATGTTTGGCTTTCTGGGCTGCAAGTCCAGGTCATATCAAGCTTTTCATCCACCAACACCCCCAAGTTCTCCTCAAGGCTGCCCTCAACCCATTTTTCACCCAGTCTGTACTTGCACTTAGGACCTGAGCCACAAGCATGACCTTGCACTTGGCCTCGTTGAACACCATGAGATTCACATGTCAAGCCCGTAAGGTCCCTCTGGAATTACTGTTGTTTCATACCTGCTTCTTTTTAGATGACAAAGTAATGTTTCCTTTGGCCAGTGCTACGAGAGCCGGCAAACCTTTACAGCCGGACACAAGAAAGCTGCCGGCAGAAAGGAGAGCTGGGCTGGGCCTGTGAGAAAATGCTTCAGTGGCCCAGAGAAGGAGCAGAGGAGGAAAGGAGAGGGAGAGGAGCGGAAAGGAGACGAGGGAGCGAAAGAGGACAGAGCCTGCCTATCTCTGCCAGAGTTCGGAGCAGCGTTTTCCCACGGGCACTCAGCGCTGAGTGAAGCGGCTCCCGGGCGGCTGCCGCCGGCCCGCCGGGCTTCCCCCGCCTCTGCCCGCCGGGCCTGCCGCCCGCGCCCGCCCCCTGCCGGTGCCGGGCGGCGCCGCAGACACGGGGACGCGGCGGGGGAGGGAAGCGGCGGGGAGGGGCAGGGCGGGGCACGGCCCCAGCACCGAGGCAGAGGCGGAACAAAGGCCGGCAGACGCCTTTCCGCTTTGGGCGGTCGGCCCTTGAAGGACTCGTCCGAGGCTGGGCCTTTCCCACGGCCGCAGGGAAGCGAGCAGAGCTTGCCGCCTCCCTGTGCAGCGTTAAGCTGCCGGACCGGGAGGCTCCCGTGGCGGGGGCAAGATCGGCTCCCACGCCCGCGGGACGGTGCGCGTGGGTGGAGCCGCGCTCCTCCCGGGCAGCCCCCGGGCTCCCGGGCGGCGATCCCGGCTTCACTGCCCTCGTCTGCCTAAAAGAAGGGATTAGCAGCAGCCAGGCAACAGCTTGGAAGCTGCCTTGTCCGGTTGATTGCCACGTACCACTCATACGCAACTTGGGACAGGGTCCCAGAAGTGCCTTAGCCGTAAAGTTAGGCGTTCCCCAGGTGGGGACAGACACGGGGATTAGTGACCTCTCCCCAGGATGCGGAAGATGCCACAGTCTGGCTGCATGCGAAGAGCCCGCTGCAGCTGAACCTTGTCCTCAGAGGAGCTGTGGGCTGTAGCTTTTTTCAGGAGCTGGGCACACACAGAGGGACCTGTGGGCTCAGTGCCCAGCCAGCCCTGTAACACTTGAGAACTCAGTGACACTAAATAGCACCAAAATTAAAGAACTTTCAACAGGAAGGCCTTGAACCCTTCCTTCTCACTGGAAGTCTTCCTGTGAAGATCACACTGTGTCAGTACTATATTCTTAGAATTGTAGGATGTTCTCAGCTCAGTACAATTGTAGCTGTTTATTTCCCATTGCAGGAATAATATTCACACTCATTTGCAATCAAAGAAAAGGCTGATGGTGAAAGAAAATGGCTGATGTGATAGAGGAGGTTAAACCAGGGAACTGGAATGCTTCCTCTGGCCCAAGATTTCTACATTCTTCTCACAAACTATACAATCCATTATATAAATCCATATTCTCTCCTATGTTAATAGCATGTGCCTGAAAAGGCTTGTCTTCATGAGGTGTCTATAATCTACTGAAAAAGGATTTGGCTTATTAGTATGCATCCATGTTAAAATGATGATTTGTTTCTCTGCCACACAAGGTAGAGCAAACTGCACTAGCATGAGAATACATACATAGCTGCTAAAGGTTATTCTGTTTAAATTTCTTTTTGACACTTTGAGATCTAGACTGCAGTACATGTCCCTGGTTAAAGTGAACAGCATTAGGAAATGGGGAGGGGGGGTCTGGCCTCCTTTCTCACATTGCTCTGGGGTGCTACAGCTTTGTGGGTCCCCTAAATAGCTCCTTCAGCACATGGGCAGTGGAGCCCAAGGGGACCTATGGCTGGGCATAAGTGACCACAACTGCATTTCCTTTTGTCTGGCTGAAATACACTCTCTCTTCAGGCTGCCAGCCTCTGCGTGGTGCATGGTCATGATTTGATTGTTGTCAGACATTTCTGAAATTTCTTCTGCAGCTCCTTTCTATTATTTCATGATTTGACTTTAGCTAAATAGTTAGTGTTCCCACATGGCCTGTTTAGGATGTGTGAAGAAAATTATATGAAATAAAGCTGTTAAATACTTGTGTTCTTTTTTATTTCAGTTTTCGTGCATTTCATTAGGACTCTTGAGTCAACATTTCTCTGAACCAAAGGGGAAATGCTAAAATAGCCTAGGATTCTTTTAGAAAATATGTAACAAAGTATTTTATTTAGGAAATGAACCCGTTCCTTGTAAAAGAAAATTATCAATAGTACACCAGGACGATAAGTGTTTGTGTATGGGGTTTTTATAGCTATGTATTCACATAAATACTGAATTACTACAAGGAGCAATAGAACTGTTGCCATTTCTGTCAGGCATTAACCATTTGGTAGTGTCGGGCATTCAGTGCCCCGACTTTACTACGGCTTTTATTTTAGAAAGTCTGGCAGTAGCCAGAAATTGTGATGGCCAGGTGGGCCAAGACTTCCAGGGTAACTCTATGTGAGGTGCGAGGAAGGAAATTTTCTGGGTTATGCTCCGTCCTTGGTCTCCTGTTAGCCCGGTTCTCTTTTGAAAGCTAAACAGGACATAGCCAGTAGATGGCGGTATTCAGCAACAAAAGGCCACTGGTGCCTTCTTACTCTGCTTTACCCCGCATTAAAGATACAGTTTTATAAAATCTTTTTCATTTTAATAAAATCAATTAGTCTTTTCATGGTAAAATTAATTTGGATAGGCCAAAGAGGCAGGACAACCCACTCTGACGAAGCTCTTCACAAAACCAGCGTGAGCAGGACAACTTGGGCAGCGTGGAGCTTGAGCATGTATGTCCTGAGCTGTCCCCAAGTGCTATACCCAGCCTGATTCTAACGAAGGCCGAGCGAGACATTTCCTGCCAGAACTATGGGGAGACACGCCTGACTCAATTTGAGACGCTGCTAGAAATTCCAGATAGGGAGCACTGGTCTGTCAGTGGCTGTGCTAGACATATTTCTGGGTGGCGGAGGAGGGCTAATGCAAAAGAATGACATCTCTGCCCCTTACCACAAAGGAGAAGGCCTCGGATGCAAAAAGAAAGCTGTGATGGGGTTGTCGTAGCTAAAAGCCAAATACCCACCCAGCTCCTAACTCCCTCCTCCTTCCCCTCCGTCTCCTATGGGACATGAGGAGAAAACTGGAAGAGAAAGATCATGGGCCAGAATAAAGAGAGGGATAGTGCTTGCTAATTGCTGTAATAGGAAAAAAAAGACTACTTAAGGGAAAATGAACACAATTTATAGCAAACTAAAAAAGTGTAAACAAAGAGAAGAACATTAAAAGAACACCCTTAATCTCTACTTCTACAGTCTCAATTTAGCTCTCTCAATACAGACTCATCTAACCACACCAGATGGTGTAGAGTGGCAAGGGTGGATATGACTGGTATATGGCTTCTCTCTGCAAAATCTTCATCCTCAGGAAGGACTCTTCCTTTCAGGAAAGGGAATGGAATCTTGAAATTGGAGAACAAAGTTGAAGAGACACTCTGGAAAGGAGATATGATGAAAAACACTGCGAGTGAAAAAAACAAGAAAATTTGGACACGGAGGGATTAGCACCAAACAGAGTGAGATGAAATGAGGGGCAGTGAAAAGGACCAAAAGTTGCCAAAAATTCCTCTAATGCAAATCCTGATATCAGGGAAGAAATGTAAATGTAGAGAGAAGAGAAGATTTTGAGGAAATGAAATGTAAAAAAAAAAAAAAGGAAGAATTCAGGAATTGTTATTGTCAAGACTGCCATATACTCAGAGTGCTTCAGTGAAAACGTCAGAAGGCTTCAAGTATCCGCGCCACGTTATCTAGAAGTGCTTCATACCTTTTCTGTGTAGCAATCCTATGGGCAGCTTTCCACAGCTCTTGCTCTTTCTTTCTTCTCTCTTCCTTCTATAGTTCCAGCTTGCTGCTTCCTGTCCCTAGCATGGCTACCTAACCCTGTCTGTGTACCTTTTCTGTCCCTCACAGGACCTGCTGTTCCTTCACAGCACGACCAGCAAACTCCAACTAACTCTCTACCAACTGACTCCCTCTTTTATCACACCCAGCTGTGAGGACAAGGCTGTTCCCACTCTTTGGTAATTAACACAGCTGTAATATATGGAAGGCAGGATTGCCCTTAGCACTATCTCTATCTGTCTTACCACAGGGAACCAAGCAAAAACAACAAAAGTGAATGGGATGGCAAGAAGTGCAGGGAAATGACTCGAAGCTTGCTCAATTAATGCTCATTGAAATCACAAGATTTCATTCCGTTTCCTTTCAGGAAATGGAGCCTGGAATTCTGGGAGAACTGGACTTCGTCTTCTTCTCTTATTTGCTCATGAACTGCAGTTGCTGTCAGGAGAAATCTGCTCTGATGTGGCCTCTGTACAAGCTGTAGTTCTTTAGCGTGTTCTTATGTGTATTATCCATGGGCTGCTGGCCAGCTGCATGGGCTACCATATGGAGTGCCAATATTCCACTTCTTCCCCATTTTTCTGACCCTCTTGTTCCCTCTTCTGCTTCTCCTTAATTGTTCCTCATTCTCAGTCTCTACTCCCTCTAGAAATCATGGTAAAGAAATACCTAATGTGTCTATTTGGTCTTGAAACTTCTGCCAATGATCAACTGTGAAGGACCTGCCCTTGAGTACACTGGAAAGGGCTCACTACATTTCTGCATCCGTAGGAGCAGCCTTGGCACATCTGGAATTTCTTCAGTGCCTCTTAGAAAGTGTGCAGAAAAAGTACTCTGCCCTATTTGAAAATGTTGATCCATTCCATAAGGGTAATATAACCCTCAGAGTAAGAAACACTGCATATTAATCATTGGCTTGTTTTTATTACAATTTAAATATCAGATTATTATGTTAAAAAATCTTAGAGAAAGAAAATTAAAAATGATTAAGTGGGGCTGAAGTACTTCTTTCACAAAAGATTTTGAAATTTCTGAAACCTAAATATTGAACTTGTCACCATAGAATTCTAGATAAGTGATAAAAATTAAGGAGAAGAAATCTAGGCCTGCAATTAGTGTAGCTCGGATTCACAGAGAAATTTCACTTTAGCAAAAGTCTGTAGTCTCAGTGTAATTTGTTTTAAATGAGAATTTTAAGCAGAACATCTGATTATGTCATGAGTTTCTCACTTCCTGTGAAATAGTATTTTGGCAGAACTGACATGATATTGCGAATATTGCTTTGATAGCTTTGCTGCTTTTTAATTCTGAAATGTATCAGGTTTTTTTCAACCACTTTGAATGTGGTTTACTTTTCTAATACATTTTCTTCCTGAATACCTGCTTTTTAGAACTATTATGATACCTAGGCTGACGTCACAAGCAGAACGTGGAAACCTGGCCTCACAGACAGACGAGGAAAATCTGTCACTGACTTCAGTATAGCGAGTTTTTTCCATCTATGATTCCTTGACTTGTCTCATTCTTGGTCAGGCAACTAAATTACTTGTTTTAAGGATTTTTTTTTTCCTTGTAAAACAGCTGTTTTATTTCTGCATAGATTAGAAAAAGAAGAGTAATTTTTTTTTAACAGAAAGTTACTAACTGTTCCTTGTACATTTAAAATGTGAAAATTGTGAATTCATTTTGGGAAAGGAGCCAAAATTCAAGCCAGTTCTGTCTGAGCTGAAGCAATGCCACATCCCAGTTGCCAAGAATTAAGATGAGTACCCAGTGTTAGGAAATTTTTGCTTCTGTATCTGTGTCTGATAAAATCTTTAAATTAGGTTCTTATTTCTTGACATAAACCAGTGAAATGTAAGCAGTCTGTACAGCAGTGGGCTAATCACTGAGGTTTTGTGGAATGTGGACCACAGACCTTCTCTGCCCAGCAAGGCTCAGTTTCTGGGTGGGAACTCTGATATGCATGGCCAAGGTTAAGAAGAAACAGGGGTGGAGAATGGCAGGCAGGCTGGGCAACAGCTACTGAAGTAACTGAGCCACAGACAGGGATTGATATATGTTGTTGACCATGACAATTGTCTTTAAAATCTTGTCACAGATTCCCTGATGAAGACAATATTGTTTTTTCCACACCTTTTCTGTGCTCCAGCAGTGAGATTTGAAATTACATTACTAGCTACAATACTCAAAATAAAACTACTGAGGTCAGCTGAAAGTGTCTACAATGAGATTTATCTGAGGCTGAAGTAGTTTAATCAAAGTTTTACCTTCATCTTAATCTTTCAGTAAAAAGAAGACTCTCCAGGGTATATCATGTAAACTGGCAACTACAAATTTATTTACAAAACTTAATTAAAATTGTGCAAAACTCTCTCAAACATTTCTTTATCAATGTCATGCCAATATAAACCAGAATAAATTTCAAAGTATGCAAATAAAATGATACACAAGCATCCTCTAGAGACTTTTTGTGCACTGAGTGGTGATTTATTTTTTAACTTTTTGTCCATTTCTGTCAATTGCCGGTAAGCGTCCCAAGTTCTGTCTGTTGTTTCTAATAACAGGAGCAAGACTCATGCAAATTTGGAGAAAACACATAGTTGCAGCCTTCTAAAATGGGGAAATGATGGATTTCTTAACAGACTGTCAAGCTAATCTTGCATCTCTGTTTAGTCAGTCCTGGATGAAACTGCCCATTGTGATGCCAAATAGAAAGCGAGTTGTGATTATGAGCCTCCCTTTAGTGCTTGTCAGCTATGAGTCTGGTTCTGGCCATCTCATTCTCCTATAGAAACATTGCATCTTCAAGAGGTGAGAGTGATTTTTGTTTGCTGCACCAGCACTAGAAGATGGGATGGGGTGCACTATATTATCTATATATAATATAGATTTATATGGAATATCTCAAATACCTGATCAAGTTGTATGAAAGTGTTATGCAGAGAAGTGTTACTAGGAATCCTATTTAAAAAATGCCAACAATTGAAGTGTTGATGGGTTAAATGACTTGTCTAGATTATACAGGAAAATTGTGGGAGACTTGAGAACTGCCGTGCATTCTCCCAAACTCAAAAAACCATCTTGTTCAGAGACAGACCTCTAGAAATGATTAATCTAAATTCTATATTCCTTGGAAACTGAAGTCCAATGCTTATTTCCTCTCCATAAAATTAATACTTCATTCACCTTTTCCTTCTTTCTCTCTGTGGCTCAAAGGGCCTCAGCAGCTGTACCGCGCTTCTTGTGGGTACATACTGCTTATTCTGCATTCCTTCAGCAGCTGTCATCAATACCCATCAGAAAATGTTTATATAAAGTTGTTATTATTTTGTTAAAAATGTGACACGACCTCAAGCATGAACACTGATGAAAAAGCATGCTGTCAGATACTGATTCAAAAGGCTCAGGACTGCTCATCTGGAACTAAGGGTGCCATGAGGTCAAGTACTTCCCCTTATTCAACCACACACAATACCCCTGGCTGCTCTGTATTTGTTACTTTTAAACATTTGCTATCTTTGGTATTGTATTGTTCCACCAACAATCAAGGTTTGAAGTGAAGAGGAAGCTTTTTTGGAAAGCTCATGGTCTTAACCCAGGCACTGGCTTGCTTCTCGAAACTAGATTTTAAGGATGGGAGTGTAAGCCTTCAAGATGCAAGGAAAGCCAGGTCAGTTCTGTATGGTTTTCTGTAAGTGGGTGAAGGTGACACCTTCCTAAGGAAAAAGATGTCAAGTTGTAAAACTGCAGGTAGAGAGGCAGAGTGCAGCTGTGGGGTTTTGCTAGGGCCTCCTTTATGGAAGAACTGAAATGTGTTGACAAGCAACATCTTGCCTGGCTTGTGATGCCTCTTGGGACGTTTACAATATTAGTGGCCCTTTGGGTCACTTCCAGTCTCAACAGTGAAATTTGCATGAGATTTAAGAAGAGATTCCTCTCTGGTCTTCTTCTTTTGCTGTTTTAATCAATGAATGAGGATGCTTAGGCAAATGTGCCTTCCTCTGCTGTGCTGGTAACCTAGCCCTCAGGGTGATGGGTTTGAACCTGAGGACGTCCAAGTGACTCTGCTCACTGGGAAAGCTGTCAATGACTGCCTCCTTCCAGCTGACCACAGTGCAGTCCATAATTAAAGTGCTCAGGGAACTGTGGTTTGTTTACCTGATTCACATAGAGTGCATCATCCCTCTCTTTTTGGCTTTTAGAAAGAAACATGGGTAAATCATGAAGCTTTTACCATCCAGCTGTAGCCCCCATTGCTGTATCTTGCTCATTGCTGTGGTTTGTGAATATTTTATTGAACTCTGTAATGCATGATGGCTACTGAAGCTTGTGGTGTTTTCCTCTGCTTTCAACAGACACTGGAAAGACATGGAGAACATTACTGAAGAGGGAGGAAACTTGTACAAATAGTAGCTGTGTTACTTCTCAAGCCAAAAAGCAAACAAAAAACAACAACAAAACCCCACCAAAAAAAACCCCAAAACAACAACAACAACAAAACCTAACAAAAAGTACCCCCAAAACAGAAAAAGGCATAGTTAAATGTCAGGAAGTGGTTCTTAAGGGAATAATTCTCCCAAGGTCTTGTGCCATTTTTAGCCTTGATCACGTAAGCAGAGCGCAGCAGCTCTCGAAGGACACGTGTGGGTTGCTGGCTCCATGGGCTTGTGCAAGCATGCTGCACAGTCTGAGTGAAGAGGGAGAGAGGGCACCTGCATGCCTCTGGGTCCCAGAAAATGTAGGTATAGAAAATATCTGTAGAAGATTACAGATAACTAAATTGTTTCTCTTGGAAGTCTATAGAATTACTTCTTTCGTTGCCCATTTTGTAGCAAAATTCCCTGTTTTTGTTATGATTAGAAACAAAACCTCATCCTGTGCCAGACTGGCTACAGTGCTGGTTGTTCTGGCTAGGAAGGGACAAGGTGAAGTTGAACACTCACATCACATTCTCTGAAACACAGACAGTGCAGTGGGACAGTGCGAGAGCCAGCCCTGCCTTCCCCAGCTGAGAGGAGCCCCTTCTGTCTGTCCCATGTGGAGGGAGGGAAAAAATGCAGCTCATCTTGGGCCAGGCATTCCAGGGGCCTTTGCGTGACTCTTCCCAGAAGGTGACCATGCCATCAACCCTTTCCACTGAGAAGAACTGCAGAGGAAAAGTGCAAATGGCTGAGCACAAAGCAAAAGATTGGGTGTGCTCCCATGCCCATTGTGAAAAAAAGATACAGCTGGGTGGGCTGCTAATCACTTGGTGGAAACATTTGTTAATTATGCAACTGGCAGCCTTAAATAACCTCTTAGAACAAAGGCAAACGCTTCTTCCCTTTTGATGTCACACCTTCTTAAAAGAGGGAGAGAAGCGCTGAGATGCAGCAGAGACAGGTAGTTACTGTGAAGTGCTGTGAGTTTCCCAGAGCTGCTGTGAAGCGCGGGGTGCCCCAGCAAGGATTGGTGCTGGAAAGCTGGGTGCTTGGGACAGGGCTGGCTGGTGGCTGGTCACAGGGCAAAGTGCTCATTTGCACAGGGGAAGATGAAATGGGGCAGGCAGGCAGGCCAGCTGCCGGCCAAGGGGGAGGCAAAAAAAAAAAAAAAAAAAAGCAGCTAAAAGAGGAACTAGGAAGGAGAATCTGCCCACTAGGAAACTTATTTTAGCTGCCAGTGTGACAACTCTCACTGCACGACAGCAGCTGTGCCGACCACGGGCACTGCCCTGATGCCTGGCCTAAGCCGGCTCGGCGTCCTGAGCACACCCAGCCTCTGCCCCTGGAGAGCACCCTCGGGGAGACATGGAGATAAGCAGAGCAGGCAGGAGACCATGCACACAATAAAGTTCTGGAGGTCCACCAGCCCCTGGAAGACAGTAGAGCAGTGGGAACTGAAGGCATCATTTGACGACATCAGATGAGTGTGCAGGATGTGCTGCTCCAGTCAAAGGCCTGCTTCCCGTCTGACATCTTCTGGCCACAATCACTTTTGAAATGTACGAAAGTACTTGTGACATTTTGAAAAAAATGGACAATATTTTCATGTTGCTTGGAGAGATGTGGCTGGAGATAAGAGTGTATCTAAAACAACTTACGAACTGAAATGAAGAACAACTGAGTCTTATGTATGTTTCCACTTGAGGTACATAGAAGCATGAAAAGTACCTAGATAAAGTGTCTGAGGAACTAAAACTACTTTCACATGGGAAAAGAAGAGGTTGAATGAACCATGATATACTTCTAACTTTGATTTTCAGCAGAGAAATTTTAAGGAGGAAAGATACCATGCAAATTTTGAGGAATATTTTTTAAAAACATCTATCTTTGGAAATCCTAGACTTTGGAAAAAAAAAAAAAGCAGTGACAGAAATCAGAATAAACCACTCAATCTAGCAAAAAGCTGCACTATCTACTAAACCCTGTCTTGTGATGACAAACCATGTGTAATCTGTGCAGATAAGCCATCACCAGTGGTTAGTTTCCCCTGTGTCTTACTGAGAAGAGGTGGGGAAGAACATGCGTAATTAATACCCAGGGGAAAAGTAGGGAACATCTGGTGAAGCAATTCCCCATTATGCTCAAGTGGGTATTGATAAAGTGAAATAAAATAGGCTTTTGTAGCAATATTCCTCTGGTGAGAGTCCAAGCAAAGTAGCAGGGGAGCTGCAATGTGGCCTGGTGGGACATCATCCCACCCATTGCTTCATGCCTGGAGGGGCAGAGGAGGTGGGACGGGGAGATCTTCTGCTGAGAGAAGCCCATGCACTCCAATGCTGATGGGCATGAAGGCAGACGCATACAGTCTGGGTGAGTATTTAAGGGTAAATCTTTTAATTAAGTTTTTCACATGGTCTTCAATCAAGCTAGAAGCAGGAGGACTAAAGTGAGTGTTTGAAGGCTGGAAAAAAATCACCTGCCAGAGAAATTTCTGGGTGTGGTGTGACTTATCTTTTCCTGTTTCTCACTCTTATTCAGTGAGGAGATGGCTTTGTAATTGCAGCTATTATCTTTACATGATAAACTTAGTTCTGGTGACAAGATAAATAATGTTGTAAGCAAGACCTCATTTTCCTGTTACCAGTTTCTTTGGTTAAGTAACTTATGATAGTTATGGAGGAATGCGAGGTACAATGCAAATATACCCTGTCCTCTTATCCAGCCTTTCAGTAATATTGTATTGTACCAGGTAAGGACTTCATATTAAGATTTTGACATTATGTACAATGATATTTGACATTATATACAAGCTTATGTTGCTTTTACAGAGATAACTTTACAATGACAATCTGCAGTCTGAAAAAACTCCAGAAAACAACAAAGCAACAAAACTGTCCGTTTTCTCTTCCTTCACCCTCAATGGAATTTTTCAGGAAAAATTACTTCTGCAAAATGTTGCCTCTTAAATTTGTAATTACAGTTGCCTTGAAATTTCAAAGCCTGAAATTATTTAGGGCACAGATACTCTGGTTCATTCACTGTGAGCAAGGCTAAGATCAGCTCTGTACCTTGGTCTGCCCCAAGTGGCTGGTGCAGTGTAAATATGTCCATCCACACTCATGCCTCCAGCTCTCTAGAGAATCTTCCTGAAAAGAGATGAATGGATGAAAAAGACTTAAATGGCAAAAAAGCTTGTCCACTTCTGAGTGACTGGGGTGATGTCAGTGGTTAGAAACTAAGATCTAACTCATGCTTCACTGCACATTTTGGATTGAGGTGAATGGCTGGGTTGGGCAAGAGAAACATTGCTGAGGTGTTCCTTCCTCCCATGCTGGAAATACACTTGTTTGGGGACTTTCTGAGACCTATGCTTTCAAAATTCACAGAAAATATGACAAAACCTGAAACATGCCCCCCCCCCCCCCCCCCAGCAGATTCAGCCAAGACTGTGTTTATGGAAGCAGCAGACCAAGAGATTTCAAGAGGTTTTGAGATATACCTTAAAGACCCTGGGCTATTATTTTGTGTTGTATGGAGGGAACTGATGGAGGCTTCATTGAGCCTGGGGTGAAAATAGGATTCAATGAGCTTTCTTTCCCAGTTTTCCATATCGCTTTGAGTCCAAGGGGAGTGCTTTGGCCCTCGCACTCAGGGATCACTCAGGATATTGCTGGACAGGTATGGATGTCCTGACCTGCCTGAGTACCCTGCCAGGAAATGCCTCAGCTTACAAACACGGGAAATTCAGAGTAAAGTGGCAGTGCTGATGTTCGCTGGCATACAAAATGCATGGAGACGAGGAAAAAAAATGGAAGTCCTGCCAAAGGTAAGGTGGCCAGGTGACAGCTGCAGAGAGGTGTGCTGTGCTCTCCCAGCACCACCACACCGCCCAAGCACCTGGACACTGGTGTGAACCCCTTGCTGGTTCACCCAGATTCTGCTCAGCAGTCTGCTCTGAGAGTCAACAGGCGCTGTTGTTGTAACTTACTCTTTTTATGCATGCGGTGTAGTAATTTCCTGAGATCACAAGTGGGAAAACACCTCATTGCACACCACCTTGTAAAAACCCCACAGACTCTCCCCAGACAGAGCCTCCAAAGCAGAAAATTGCTCTTCAGACCTATCAGGCATGAATCTGATGAAAAAAATGTTCCTGAGGTGTCCTTAATCCTTCAAGCTGCAACCTTAAGTTCTTGGAGCTGAGAGCAACAGAGAACTCCAAAAGCATATTTCTCTTGAGTTAAAGTCTTAACAGACTTACCTTGGATTATGTCCAAAGCCAGCTCCAACATCAGCCTGCCACCGAGTGGGGCCAGGGTGTATTTCTTTCATTCTTTCCCAGAGAAAGTTGTACCTCCTGTAGAAGAAGGGTTTTGCATTTCTCCTCTGGAGACGGGCTATCCTATGCTCTGTCGAGGTGAGCTGCCAGATACTTCACCTGCTCTGTGGCAGCACCACACCTGGGATCCTCCAGGAAGGACTACTGATGGGACTCACGACATTTGAACACAGCCCAAATTTGGGCTGAGCTCACAAAAGAGGCTTGGTGCTGGACACGGGGAACCTAGCAACCTGCCTCAGGATTCAGCAAGTGTAGACAGGTGTAGGTGTGGTCAGGCTGACTTCTAGTCACCACGGAGCACCCCATCGCATAGAGGCTGATGCTAGTTGGTCTACTGTAGATTGGTCATTTTTTATTTCTTTTAATTAGAAAAAGAAAAAACATTTCATATCTTCTTAAGCTTTTTTTTTCCTCCTGCATATAAGCTAATCCAAGACTATTTGCTTCTCACTTACATGGCACTTTTTCTTCTGGTAGCAAATATACTTTAGGTTCTTTTACTTGTGTTCCTATTAAATATTAGTACAAATATTTCAATTACCTTTTTTTTTTTTTTTTTAATTTATGCTGTCTTCTTGAAAATTTTCAGTGACCTGATGGAGGAAACACACTATTTTCTCATATTGTGTTTGCAGTTCATTTAGCCCTGGTACAACACAGCAATTGTGTAGAATCAAAAATAAAGAACATCACATTTTCCAGACTGAGGGACTAAAAGGTCCTTCCCTTGGCTGTGCTGGAGCAGCTCAGCAGAGGAGTTGCGTGGATGGTGCAGACATGTAGGAGTAGGGAACTTTTGCATTGCCACATAATGCCAAAACTTGATGGTTGAACCCCAACCCAGCACCCTGTGTGTCATCCATCTGTTCTTTTGACATCTGACTTGTTTACAGCATGAACATGTCTTCCCCACATACGGGGATTGAAACTCCCAGATGCCAGGAGATAGGGTGATTTACACCTTTTCCACAGAGGTAGGTAAAAAATTTTACCTAGTATGAAACATTTTCCAAGGGTTTGACTTTGCTTATTTTTCTTGTGGATTAGATAGGTACACTGGGGCTACTAAAGATTACTGACACTGGAGAGCCTTTATTCTGTATGTGATCTCCCTAGATAAATTTTTGTCTGAAGTTAAAATTTCTTGCAGCTCAGAACTGAAGGTTGATGGGCTGCGTGAAATGATTGGACCTTTTCAAAGGAATTCTGCGTTATCAGAACATGAACGTTAGTACAAGGATGACTTTAGGAACATTTTGTATATGTTCCCAAATCTGAATTGTGGCCACATGGACGGAAATCTAAAAGCAATACAGGATTTTTATAATCCAGTTAATATCAGTCATTATCCTTTGGAGATAATAAAATTCTAAGCTGAGAGGGAGAAAATGTTCAGCAAACATCTTGGTTCTGTATCTAACATTTCCCTTAAATAATAATGTAATGGAAATTATTGTTCATATGTGGTACAAATAAATAACATCACTTCTTCTTGAATGCAACTTACACCCACAAGTCCTGCAAGAGTTGCTTGCAGAAGAAGGAAAACAGCCAGTGTCATTCTATGTTATTTATTAGAAAACAAATTTTCTTTAATAAACCCAATTCAGTGCTTTGCTGATGTCAATTTCTGGCCTGGTTGATAAAAGCAAATACATAGACTTTTGTGAGGTATTTGTTTTGGTATTGTAGAATGTTTGGACAGAAAAATCTAGCAATTCTTGCTGGCAAAAAACCCCATGCCCATTAAACTGAGAACTGATACTGTGGCATAAGTACTAATACGTTGGCCATAAGAAATCTTTATCACATGACTTCTCTAGTTATTTTCTGCAGAGATCTGTGCCAGATTTGATCTCATTCTATATTTTCATCTCTGCCCAGGAAGAAAATATTGAGTCATTAATTTTTTTGTAGAAACCAAAGATCCCAAGAAACTGGGAAAACTAAATAAGGATGAGGAAGAGGAGTCAGACAGTGCAAAATATCTGGATTAGCAAACTAGACCCCCTGAATCAAATGCACTTCAATACAGGAAAGTACAAAGTGGGGTGTTACATCCTGAGAGCAACAAAGAAAATTGGGGGCACAGTGAGCAAGTAGCACAATATGAGCTCACAGTTTTACAGGGGTAAAACTGTTTAGGAATGTTCTGGCGAGTTAACAGAAAAGGTGCTTCTTGCCTCCGTATTTCTCATTGCTGAGAATTTTTTTTCCATGCTTAGAATTTAGTAATTCTAAATCTGTTTACTGGTCCTTCTCAAGTCTCACTAAAATTACAATTTTACCTTTGTTATGAATATTTTGCAAAGAGGGTGTTTATCCCTTGATGACGTCAGTAAGTCAATAGAGAAACAGATAAAAGCCAGCTAGATGAATTTCTCACTTCACTTCCTTGTTCATGCCACAGTGGTTTCTTCTCATCTCCCTTGATAACCTTGAAAACCTCAGAGTAAACAAGTGGGTCCTCTATTTGCCCCAGTTTTTAACATTAATCACCGTGTAAGCCGGATACAAATTCCCTGGTACATCTCAACTGTGTTATGATTCAGAGAAGCTGAACACTGATCTGCAGCCAGCTGCAAGTGGTGTACAGAAAATTGTGACTCAGTACTTTTCCTTGTTGTTTGAAAAAAATTTCAGATTTTTGTTTTTTCAGAAAAGAAACTGATAATGGAGCCAGGTAGATCTTTGATGCAATTCCATTGACGACAGAGAAAAACCCTATTTTCTTGAATGCATTATTAAGGCCTGTGGAGAATATAGTGGTTTTGGCAACTGCCTTGCCATTAACACTCCAAACAGCACTGTCCTGATACATCTCCATTTGGTCTGATTTTCTGCAGTGAGAACATGTTGGCCCTGAACTAGGAATTTTTTGAGAATTCAAATACGTTTCTAGACACTATTAAAATAACCAAGGAAATGGTAATGAACCAATGGTAATGAATGGCAATTCATTATCATTTAGATGTTGTCCAGTGCAGAGACATGGATGTGGTTTCACATGCTCCCTTTGGGCAAGTTTCATTTTGATTCCTCTATATCCCACAGAGTACCTGAAAGAAAACAAGGCCGAGTGCCTTCAGAAAAATAAAAGTGTCTCAAAAAAGTGAGACTCAATTGATCCCAAACTTATGGGACTGTTAGTGTGCAGTGAGTCCATTCTCAATGCAGATAGAAATAATTATTGTTATTTACATATCAGACCTTTCACCTCAGAATGCTAATGCATGTTGTAATTATCAGTTAATTTAATCTCATAACTACTGAGGACAGCTAAGTGAGAGCTAGTTCTCCAATTTTATTCAGAACAAATATAAATGGGAAAAGTGAGACCTTAATTACCCAGAAATACAAGGCATTAAATGCCTAACACCCACTGATTTCAGGAAACACTCGTTGCTGTAAGTTTTGAGTGGCTGTCATTTGCCGCATTAAACTGATTAGTCAGGAATGTGTATTGCCTTGATTTTCTAACTTTCTCCAAGAGGAAATATCTCCTTAGAAATGGGTTCTGAGATTCAGCTCATCAAATGTGTCACCTTTACAGTATGAACATCTGCATCTAGACTAATCACTTGGACGCTCCTTTTAGTCAAGGAAAGGTAAGACAACAGAGATAAATTCCACCCTGTGTCTGCACCACAAAAGTGGAATACCAAAACACAACCTACCCCAGCTGTGGTCATCCACTTACCCTTGATATACAGAGATCCACTGGAAAAAAATTACAAAACATATCCAGGGGATTTCCATACAGTCCTTGATGCTATCTTTAATGTTCTAATTCAGTTTTGGAATAAAGCACTCATTTGTACTTTTTCTTGTGTCTACTTGCCTCTGCTTCAACAAGCTCAAAACAAAGAGATTTTAAACATTTACTGGCTCCACGTGCCTATAAACTTATCATTTTCTCATTTTTACTATGTCTCTGATGTCCTGTTCTCATTTTCCATTTATTATAGGCTTTTCTGGATTAATTTTTTCTGCTGCTGATATTTTCATCACTTCAGTGTTAAAATAGAGATTTACTCAATCTTTTATGCATTTGCAAATATTTTTAATAATTCAAGGCTTTTTGGCTGGGGAAAAATAAATCACAATGTGATCTAGCTAGACTTTCTGTGGAACTAAAAATATTTAGTTACACCCTGAATTACAACAGAAAAAGCATATTGAGAAAAGATTAAGCACAAACACAATTCTGGCAGCTATAATAAGATGTTATTATTACAGACTGAGATTTCATTGTCGACAAGAAGAAAAGAGATACTGCCTACCCATAACTGCTGTGTTTGCTGCTGGACTTCATCGAGAGCTTAGTTTGAAATTATTGACAAATAAGAAGTGCTGTTAACTCAGAAAGAGTAAATACTGTGAAATTGGGAAGATCAGTACTTTGCAGAGCATGGTCAGATTTCTGCATTTCTACAGATAAATCCGTCTGCAAGACAAAGAAGGCAAGCATACAGGAGGACCCTTAGGGGCTAGAAATATTCAGGAAGCTGCATTTGTGACCCTCACCTTCTCCAAAGCCTCAGGGAATAGAAGAAAGAGGGAGCTGGCTCAACAGTGGGAGCAAACAAAGCTGCACCTACAGCAGCATGATAGTGGGAAAACAGTGAAGCAGAAACCTCATTGCACTGCGAAATGCAATCACAGGTACCTTGGGAAGTTGGCTAAAGCTGGAAATGCTGTATCATCTATTTAGCACATGCAGACGTGGAAAATACAACAAAGCTCTGCACATTAAAGATCATACTGTTTCTGATCCCAGCTGATGGCAAGTTTCTCTTCTGGAAGGGGAGAGTGTGCTTGTATCAGAGGACAGACATGCGGCAGTGAGATAACATTGCGGATGGAAGCCAACTCACAGTGTGCAGGCACACAAACAACCCAAATCTTCAGAAAAAATCTTACCGCTCTGAGGAGGTCTCAGTGTATCACGGTGCTCAGAGTGGAAAGCTGGTGCAGCCCCTTTGCAGAGGAGATGAGCAAAGATAAAGGTCTGATGCAACACCAAACTATCTGAACTGAAAGTTGGTTAATTAAATCATGAAAGCTTGGTGACAAGAAATTCTGCCTTTATAGGTCCTCTCTTCTGAGTCCACAAAAGAAAAAGCAAGAGGAAGAAATTCTGGTGATGAATATGTTAAATTTGACATTCATATAGACTTAGGTTTGGCTGGGCCTGGTGTGGTTGAGCTACATGTTTAATGTGAGTAATGCATTTTGAACTTTAATGGTGCACACTTCTGATATGACTCAAATGCACAGGAGTGTCAGCTAGCACCTCAGGCTTTCCTGCCTCCAAGCACCTGACCTGGCACCGGCCTTCAAAGAGAAAGGCTCTGCCAGGGGTTATCATTTATTGTTCTATCACAACTGCCCAAACTTCCCTTAAAAAAAAAAAATTCTCTGGAAATGATGACTTTTCTTTTAGGCAAATGTAGGCTGGTCTAGACATACCCTTGATTGTGATAAAGCTATGCAGTATCCTTTTCTTTTAGGCTGCACCTGAATAACACATAAATGAGTAAGAATATGATCTCTTCCCACCAGTAAAAATGAGCTTTGTCCTTATTGCAGGTAATAAGTTACAAGATAAATAAGCTGTAATCTATCATGCTGAAATATCAGTTTGGCTACTTTTGTTGCCTTTTAAGTAGCTGTACATTCAGGACTGCAGCAAAGGCTAGAACATCTAGCTCCTATTAAACTGTAGCAAACCACCAAGACACGCATCCATTTAAATGCTATTACTTTAGCAACAATCTTGCTCAGGTAAGAATGCCTTTGTGGCATTAGCATAAATTTAAAGTGAATCTTTTCCCTTCAGAATGTATAAAAGGAAGTAAGAGACTGATTTTTAAATGTTATCTGACCAAATTTCCATCCTATTTATTCTACAGAATATCTCATTGCTCAGGGACTGGCTGAACATTGGCCAGTGGTGAGCAGTGATGTTGTGCATCACTTATTTTTCTTTTTAATTTTTCTTTTTCTTTTTAATTTTTCTTTTTCTTTTCTTTTCTTTTTAATTACTATTACTATGACTATTATTATTATTATTATCATTTTCTTGGTTTTGCTAGTAGTAGTAGTACTACTACTACTACTAGTATATTTTCCTTTGTTTCAGTTATTAAACTGTTATTATCTAAATCCATGAGTTTTAATTTTTTTTCTGATTCTCCTCCCCATCATGAAGGTGTAAGTGGGAGTGCATATTTTCACTCCATAACATATAAAAGAAGTAACAGACTATTTTTGTATAATATCTGGCCAAATGCCCAACAGAACAGCTGGAGTAAAGTTGCAGAAGCAAATTGAATTATTACAGCTTTACATAAATTCAAATGTTACTGGATTTTGCAGCAAGACGTTTATCTAGCATCACTGCAGTTCACACTCTTCTGTCACCAGCGTCAGGAAACAGGAAATTAAATGAGTCCTACAAAAAATAGTGCTAGCATGTGGGATCTCTGAGCAGACAATCTCATGCCACGCCATATTTCATGCCATGACCAAATTCTGCCTCACAGTGCTCAGCAGTGTATCTGACAGAGGTCAGTAGGAAAAGCATTGTTTTCAAAGCACAAGGCACCACACAGAGTTGTGCTCCTCTTGGCAGATCCCCAGCACACTGGCTTTGCTTTACATTGTAAATGAGAAGGGGATTTTGACTCCTTCTTGTCTTGTCATGACAACTAGTAGTGGTTCTTTTAAAAAACTGTACTGGCTGGGAACTGGACTAACTCATGATGTGCATTTCTATGAGCTCACATGAATCCCTTGACATCGAGCCACGAACAGAGAACAAAACCTAATATCCCACTTCCCCGGTAATGCACCAGGGGAAATCTGAATTCCTGTCCAACACCATGTATGTGTACTAGGGCTTAACCTCCCCCCAACAAAAGAAAAAAAAAGTTGTGGGGAAAAAACCAGCCAAACCAGTAATAAAAAGCATCATTGCTCTCAGAGATCAGGGGTGGTGGCAGGGAGGAGAGTTTGTGTTCATAATATTCACTTTAGGGAGGCTGGAGGAGGGGGCAGTGTGGATAGCATGCTGTAGACTGTCTTTCAGTATTAGATAGAGGGAATTTTTTTGAAAATTAAGATTAGTACAAAAAGAAATCATCATAAAACTCCCAAGCAAAATTACCTTCTCTTATTTTAGATTTGTCTTTGACGGACAATAGGTTTGGGTTTTTTGTTGGTTTTTTTTTTTTTTTTTTTTAAGTATAGATATATGTACATATATAGAGAGGCTTTTTTCCAATTGACATTCATCTTGACAAACGGAGATGTAATCACATGGGGCTGACCAGGTTTCCTACAGCAGCTGTTTAGTGGGAAAGGGCTGCAAGAGCCCTTGGCAAGAGTGCTGGGCTGCCTGGGAGGCAGTGGGTGGACAGCCATGGCTCTGACCAGAGAGCAGTGGCAGGCAGCTGCTGGAAGCTGGGCAGACTCAGTGAGTTGGCTTGACCACAGCTTGAGAAGTTGGTAACATTTGTGTAGTTGCAGGACTGGGCTGTGTCCTACTGCATTGAACAGCTAGATGAATAACCCACCTGAGAGCTAGAGGCAGTCTTTTCCAAAATAACCACAGATGGTCAAGGAAAGGGAAGTTAATGAAACAGCAGCTCAATTAAACCCCTTGTCTTTCTTACTATTCAGGTAGAACAACCCTTCTGAACCAGGCAAGGGTTGATGCTAAGAGTATTTATCACTGATGTGAGAGAGAGGATCAGCACAGGAATGACTGAACAACTTTAGTTTAGTCCATTGAATCTGCTCCCAACATTGACAGGTTTGTGTGTTAGATGTGGGACCTGAGAAATGGAGCACTCCAATGTAATGTTAACTCCAGAATTTAATGGGTCTTTGCAGTTTAATACAGTCTGAAATTATAACTTTTTTGTGTGTTGTGGTTTTCTCTTTTGGTGATGTACGTATTACACTATAATCTCCTACTCAAGTACGCAGGATAAAATTATGCAGCCACTGCTCCCCTGTGGTTCTCACCTGAACAAACCACGCATTATATCACCATGATGAACTCACGTGCACAAAATTATGCTCAGCATGGTTTTTTGGGGGATTTATACCCAAAACGCATATTCAACATCTAAACACTAGGGAAGTCTCCATGAATCCTCTCAAATACTGCCTTCAGCCTCAAAAGTCCTTCATGATCTCTGTCAGTAAAATCTCCAGGTACTGAGGATACCTGTGGTGAGTCTGTATCCCAGTTCCCACACTGCAGAAGCCTTCCTGCTGCCAAAATCTCAGCAAGACTCTCAAAAAAGCATCAGCCTGGACACATGGACTGCCAGGTCTTGATTCTACCAGATATCCCTGCTTACTCACTGGCCTGCTAAACACAGCTAGAGATTAGCAGGATAAGTTTATAATTTTTGTTTGCTAGGTTGACTATCCTTTTGACATAGCTGCTCAAAAGTTCCTGCCATGCCTGCTCAGAAGAGGAGCTGAGTGTCTAATATCCCAGTTCCAGGTGGGAAAAACACCTCAGCGTATCCCAAGAGCTTTGGTCTCATTATGGGGGCCTATTTTTGTGTGTTTGTCCTAACCACTGAACTGCCCTTTCTCCCATGCCTATCACTGGCAGTGTAAAGGCCATAGCTGCCAGATGGGAGTGGTTTAACTGACTTCAGACACGTTTGAGGAATGGAGTGGTAGAGATTAGGACAGTCTGCAGCAAGTGCAGGGACATCAGGATGAAAGACGTCTGGCAAAATGGCTATCAGGTCAGTAGCTCAATGTTAGGTATTTCAATCTAACACAGTACATGCTGTTTCATGATCCCAAACTTGTTAAGTGGCCTAGTACTTCAGATCATGCCAAGGTACTTCAGACCTGCCAAGACTGCTCTTGCCAGTTAGAGCACTGAAATATCAAAAGATTAATCTATGTACTCTCTACACTGAAAATGTACTATGTGCTTTCTTCTTCTCTATATCATGATATCTGTGAATTGAGTAGTTATATCCCTGAGAAATCCAGAAACACAGATAATATTCTGATCATCTTATATTCATCTGAAGTATCTCTTCCCCAAATAAAATGAATGTGTAAGCCTGCACAGCCATCCCTTCCTGAGCTATATTATAAGGAATTCCAGTGTAATATAAGCAGTCATTAAGCCATTTGCTTCATATTGGGATTATTTACCTAGGAGAAAAAGGGGTTCAGGAGAGACCTTATCACGTTCTACAACTACATGAAAGGAGGTTGTATACCGGTGAGAGTTAGTCTCTTCTCCCCAGTAAAAGTGACAGGACAAGAGGAAATGGCCTCAAGTTGCACCAGGAGAGTTTTAGATTAGGTAACAAGAAAAATTCCCTCACTGAAATGATTATCTGGCATTGGAACAGCCTGCCCAGGAAAATGTTTGAGTCCTCATCCCTGGGAGCGTTCAAAAAAGGTGTGGATCTGGCACCTGGGGCCATGATTTAGTAGTATTAGGTTAACAGTGGGACTCAGTGATCTTAGCGATTTCTTCCAACCTTAACAATTCTATGATTCTCTACTAGTTTTGAATTTCTACTAAGAAAAAAAATCTCTGACTATCAAAGATATGTGCCTTAGAAAAGATCCTTCTTTTCTAAGTGAAGTGGTCACAAAAAGGGACACTCCAAACAAAAGTTCTCTCTTGCAGAACAGGAAGGAAAAATAGATGAACTTTAAGAGTTGTCTGGGCAAAGAGCAGAAAGCATCAAGAGGGTCAAAATCCCCTTGGGACATAAGGGAAATACCAGAGTATTTTTTTTAAAAAGGCCCCACTAACTTTAATGTTCCCACACAAGTAAATCACAAGAGACAGACTGGGCACTCATTTACATGGGAGCTTCAGAATGAGACCAGCCTCATGTGACACAAGGGTTATGAGTAATGGGCCCAGAAAACAGCAGAGAAAAATCAGTGGGATCTGGGGCATTCGATCTGAAATCCTTCCTCTCTGCAGAAGCTGTAATTAACAGCAAGTGGAGTAAATCAGCCTCCTGACACAGAGGGTGTCATGATGGAGGTTCTGTCTTTTCAGTAAGCAGGGGCTGGTGGCTGCTGAGTGGATGCCGTGAGCTGCCTCCATCTCCCGCTGCCTGGCTGCAGACTTCCCTCCCAATCTTTGCCTGCTCTTTCACCACTGAAGTGTCTGCCTGGTGCAAAGTTCAATGAATTGCAGGGACATGTGAGTTGCATGAGTTGTAAAGAAAGGGTAAGGTGGGTACTGGTCAGCAGAGTGAGATTTTGTAGAAGGGCAATATGCTGTAGAGATGGGGTTGGTAGGTCCAGCAGGCTCTGCTCTGGGGGGCATAGGCTGACTTCTAGGTTGTTTGCTCTGAAGGCAGAGGTAAGCCCTGTGAGTACAGAGGGAGCTGGGCTATAGATTAAAGATTTAACCAGGACAGACAGCAACTGAGCTGAGAGGTCAGCCTCTTAGAAAGTGTCCTCAACTGCACAGGGATGTTTGCAGCCTTGACTCATATTTTTCTTTCAGGTCACGAGCAACACCTAAAAGCCATGATAGTGTACAGTATTGCCTGTCTAGGCAGAGGTCTGAAACACCTGAGTGCCAGTACAGGAGTTACAGTGCAGAAATCCCCTGGCAGGAAGGCTTGGTTAGGCTGAGCTTGGGATGAGAACACCCCTTTCATGTAGTTTTTCAAACAGCAGTTGGCAAGTTGCTCTTCATGAGCTACTGAGCAACTCCGATGCCAAGGCTTCCCAGCTGTCCCTGGCAGAGGGAAGGTTGTAGGCCTGGTCTGTGCCTTTGGGGCTGCAAACACAGCTGTGTGGAGACTGGGATCACGTGCTGCCATCACCGCCTCCCAGGGTGGCACTCAAGCACCACTTGCTGGGAATTCTTGAAATAACGGATGGATTAACACAGAAAGCCAAGGCAAGTCAGTGTAGCTTAGGTTTTGCTGCAGTCTGCTCCTGCACCATCCACAGTGCTCCCACACTCATTCTTCTGGGGACTGAAAATACTCTAAATCCACAGGAGCCAAGTCCTTATGCCCAGGTCTTTCAACAGAACCAAGAGCCCTCCCTGAGAAAACACCCACTTACAGCAAGTTATCACCTCTTCAAAGCACTTGGCTACATCATCTGCACCAAAGAGCAGTCGGTAGCATGCTGAATGGTAGTACTGAACACTTGAAGGCTTCCTTCAAGGGGTGTTCCATCCTCAACTATGCTCTCTCTCAAAGATATAAAAACAACAAATTCAATCCTTCAATAATTTATTTCTTTATACCAGAGAAAGTGTTTCAATTATACATTTACGTATGTAACTTTCAACACTAGAGTAAATATATGTAAAAAAATCCTAGCTGTGCAAATTTCAAATTGCATTGTTTCAAATAATATAAATATTTTAATAAAACATACGTTCACATTAAGGTTCACAAAATATATAAAATTTAACAGAAATAAGTCACGAATTATTTATTTTTTTTTCTTTTTAGAAACTTTTTTCTTAGTAACCAGAAAAAATTCTAAACTTGAGAAGCAAGTTAGAAGAGGTATTGCTTCCAAAATCATAGCAGCAAAACAGATGCTGAAAACTTAAAAAGGTGTAAAAAGAGAAGAGAGAAGCAGGTAACAGGCACAGTGGTAAAGCTGAAGTTGCTAAAGAAAGTATTGCAGATTGAGAAGTGGATGCATAAACTCCAGGAGTAAAATCTCAACCCTGAAGAACTCTTGTTACTGAGCTCCCAGCTGTTTGCATGGTAACAGAATCACATAAAGGATGACAGAAAGTGTGACAAAAATGGGGAGGGAGGGTATGAAAAGCACAGACATACTCCTGGACAGCTGCAGTGCAAGAGAGACAAGAGTCAATCTCGTTTCAGAAGTGAAGACAAAGGGCTTTGGGGTTTTTCTTGTCTTTTGGAGGTAATTCCTTCCACACCAGTGGGGAATGGCAGTATGCATTTTCCCCATCACATGCATTTCTTCTGTAGCTTCTGTCTTTCCAGCTGTCTTGGGAAAGGATCTAAATGCTGGTTAGGTTAAGCATGTTAAAGGAGCAAACCAGTGCTGGTCCTGTTTGTGGCTGTGGTTTGTTGAGGGCCCTGCAAAAACAGAACTGCCTGCTGTTATCACCGTAAATGCCTGCGGGAGCTCCCGCCCTGGCGAGCTCTGTAAGAACAGCAAGGACACGGGCAAACCAAACCACATTTCTTCAGATGTCAACTGGAAGTTGCATCAGTCTGTCCTGGGTAATCCCATTCAGGAAAGACTTGCTCCTGGCTGATGTATGCAAACATAAAAAGGTCCTGCACCTCGACAGTAGACATGGCTCCTTGCCTGGGAGAGGGGAGGTATTGAGAAAGAGGCAGAACTGGGAAGTTCTTTGGATTCAAATGCTTCACACTTCCTCCAGGGAAGTCCAAGAATTAAATATGGAATTGTAGGAGCTTAGTCATGAACGAGAGCTCTGTGCAGAAGGCAATGTGACCTTCTTAGCAGTCCCTGTATGCAGTGTTTAGAGGAAGTAGAAATTTATTCCCATTCTTGGGAATAAACATGATCTGAGCAGAGAGCTTATGTTTCCCCCCACCCTCCCACTTCCAGGACTGTTAAGTGTTTTGGACGTAGCACCATTTCAGTGAAGGAAGTAGCCAGTATCGCTTTCTTGTTCCCCACTAGCCATAGATCTGTTTGAACTGGAAGCATTCATTGCAGTAGCCGTTGCACTTGGCATTGCCATAGTGATCACAGGCAGGGGCTCGGCAGCGTTGCTTGGGAGGCTCCTGTGCGACTGGCTCCGTGGCACTCCCCGATGGTGGCAGCTGAGCAAGGCGCCGGCACTCTGGGCACAGGTCATCATTTCTGCAGGCCAGGTTGTTTCTACACGAAGCCACAGCACACTGTCTCTTTTGGGAACTCAGTGCTGCTCGCTGCACATCTCTGTGCTGCCCTGTTCTCTTGAAAAATATTAGAACACATTGTCAGTCGTTGTGCTGGCAACACAAATGACTTTTCATTTCCTTTATATTCTGCTCGTGGTTTGTATAGGTAACCACTTGGGGATTGTTCAGAGGCACTTCTACAAAGTGCAATACTAAGAGCCAAGTTGAGCTTTACCAAAGAAAATCACAAATGCTATCATTTCTTGGGAAAAAATATTGGTCTTTTCATCTTTGGCAATCCCCAATTCCAAAAGGACCGAAACAAACCAAACTAAAAAAAGCCTTATCTGGAACAAAGGTTATCTGTGATGGACTCAATCAAAAATGCAACTTGAACCCCTTAACACAGTTGCACAGCTCTAAGGGTAAGAATGAAAATCCCTCCGCAATCAACAAAACAACCTAGCTGTTGGTCCAGTTGCTTCCACTGATATTGCTGGCAAAATCCCAGCTGAGGTAAAACTGAGCATGGCCATGACAACCCTAAACCAAGTGCTGCTTTCTACAAGTGCTCCTCAACTGCAGCAGAAAAAATGATGAAGTGCTCTGCACTTGTCTTTCCATGATAGTTAAGATGCAGTCATTTGGGGATTTTCTAGCATTGATCCCAAGTTGCTCCCACAAGAGAAAAACATGCAGCGCTAAATGAGAGGAAGATTTTGAGAAGTTCACACTTACTTCTGACTGTCTCACCAGCTGTTCTTCTGTCCTTCTGGCTTCCTGGAATCGCTGGTTCTGGGCTATAATGAAGCAGTTCTGGCAGTACCCCTCGAGCATTGAGCTGCCCAGGGTGCCACAGTCACGCCGCTGGCAGGACACAGTGTTACGGAAGCTGGCAGCGGAGCTCCCTGTCTGATTTGCTGCTGAAGACTTCCTCTGAGATCTCCTCTGGTGGCGTAGCAAAACACTGTCTGTAATGCAAAGCATGAACAGGAGCTCTTTCATGACCCAAAGCAGCTATAAAAACCTCCCCACTTTAAAAATTAAAATAAATTAAAAAGATCAACTAGCCTCAAACATGGGTTTCTGACAATCCTGAGACACCCGCACCCCTGCAGTTGGTACACCTTTCTTCATGTTACATAAGTAAGGGTGTCAATGCAGCCTGATTTTCATATAAGTTATTGAAACAGATAATTTGGGAAAAACTTGCCCTAAGTAGGAAACCCACAGAAGTGAAGACAAATTTCACCTTTGACTTCACTCTGACTGTCACCTGTGACCCCGCCTCCCTCATTTCAGTCACATCAGATAACTAAAGTACAGTGGTACAGTGCTTAAGGGAAAAAAGTGCATTGTACTTTTTGGTCTCATGAAACAATCTTATATATTCCACAATCAGAAGGAAAAAAAAATTCATTGTGAGAAATGCTGGAAAATAAGGTATTACAACTGGCACAGAAGTTCCCTAATCTGAACGCATGTGGAAAGATCACTGTTGTGAAAGATGTCTCTGCCAACAGCAGGGGGGTTGAATTAGATGATTTTCAAAGGTCCCTTCCAACCCAACCTATTCTATGTTTCTTTATTTGTATTGGCAAACTTATCAGCAATAAAACAGTCTGAAGAGATAAGTAATAATTCTCTCACATATGCCTTTCAGGCTCTATACCTAAGGGCTCTTTACCTGTGAAACAGGGCAGTAGCATGAAAGATGAAGATTTCATGCTGTGATTTATTCACAGACTATTGCCTGTGAATTTTGAAAGTCAGTCTTTGAACACGCATGCATGCACACACAGGGTATTACTAAGGAAGATTTCAAGGCAGAGTATAACAACACACTCCTAAGTTACTCCAAAATACAAGCTAATTATCTACAGTCATTTTCTACTTGCTCTGCTTGTCAAGGCAACTACAGCAGTTACTCCAGAGTATTATATGTTACATCCAGAACAGACAGAGATCTGCAGATTCTTTGAGGCTTTTTAAACACCTTACTAACATAAATGATTTTCAGTACCTTCCATACATTTACAGCATTTCCCTCATTGATCTCTACAACTTGTCAAGCTGTGAAGAAAATTCATACCAAACCATGACTGCAGTAGATGATGGGGAGGCATCAAAAGCCATCCCCTACTGAGTTGATTTTGCTTCCATCAAAGCTGAAAGGAAGTTTTACAAGCGATTTCGCAGATTTCTCACACTGCTGCCAAGTGGCCCTTTATGGTATACTGTTTTTTTCTGGGGTAAAGTTAATTTTCTTCACAGTGGCTGGTATGGGGCTGTGTTTTGGATCTGTGCTGAGCACAAGGTTGATAATATTGAGATGTTTTTGTTATTGCTGAGCAGGGCTTACACAGAGCCAAGGCCTGTTTTGCTTTTCACACTGCCCTGCTGTGTAGGGAGGGTGCAGGGAGGTTGGGAGAAGACACAGCCTGAACACCTGCTTGCCCATGGCAAGCAATGAATTAATTCTTTGTTTTGCTTTGATTGTGTACACAGTTTTTGCTTCTCCTATTAAACTCTCTTTATCCCAGCCCATGAGTTCTCCAGCTTTTACGCTTCTGATTCTCTATCTGAGCCTGCTGGTGTGAGAGTGAGCGAGCCGGCTGTGTGAGACTTGGCTGCTGGCTGGGGTTAAACCACCACAATGGGACAGTAACAGACAGAAAATCACCTTCTCTTCACACATTAACCCCCACCCTTTTATCAACCAGTACACACAGAACTTCACAGTTCAAGGAGGCTGATCTGCAGCCAAAGGGTGTCAAAGCCTCACTCCATTTCCACTTACCATGGTTTTCCCTGTACTCAAAGAAACACAGCGTGCAAAAGCCTTCATTTTGTGGTGTCCCAAAAAACTTGCAACCAGGTTTCCTACAGAGGCTGCCTCCCCTGTTCTCCTCGGGAGGCAGTGCTGGTGGTGGGGGCTCCTTGCGATGGCTATTGGGAGCCTGTTGGCAGGAGTGCTGGTGGAGGATCTGTGAGATCTGGGATGGGTCAGATGTTGATCTCTGGTGGCAGGTGGGCAGGAAAGCGGGACTGCCATTTGGGGACTGCTCTGTAGACCTTTTGAAGCAAGTGCTGCATATACCATTGAAGGTCCTCTTGGCCTTTTGACGGCACATTTTGCATGTGGCATAGTCTAAGTGTCTCTGGTCATCCAAGTTGTTGAAGGGACTGAGCTGCCTGGAGTTGTAGCAGCGTTCGCACAGCCCATTGTGCTGCACGTTCAATGTGAAGGGGCAGTCTGGGGTCCTGCACTTCATGGCTGTGGTTTCACTGTACAGGAAAAGGCTTGGAGCAGTCGGAGGTGCAGAGCGAGGCTCTGTTACAGGCCCTTCAGATGTCCATCCCCCAGGTTCACAAATATCCCCACGGGAGGAGCCTGACCCAGGTGCCTTCAGCTTCTCAGGTGTTGCTTTGAAAGTCTGCTTTCTTCCTTTGTTTCCTTGGGACTTCTGCTCAAAGCATTCATGGCAGTAGGGCTGGGTGTTCACAGACATGTAGAAAGGGCAATTCGGCGTTTCACATTTCATCTGTAAGAGGGAGAGCTGGGAAAGTGACAGTTCCGGTCTGTTCCTGGAACATGTCTCTCTTCTAGCAGGTTCAGCATTCTCCTGCCACTTCTTGTATTCATGCTGCACTAGTTGAAAGTAATCCTCCACAAGGTTTATTTCTTTGGGTAGGTTGCCTTCATCTAACCTGACAGCCAAAAAAAGGAAGATTGCATCAGCTGTTGAAAAGAGCAGATGGTGGGTGTGGAAGCAAATACAAGCAATGTGGGAAGGGAAATGTAGATTTAATGCACATCTTTATTACTCAGACAGAAGATCTGGAATGTTACACTGTTGCTGTAAATGGAAATAATTTTAAAAGCAGGTGTTCAGTGACGGAGACTTCCACATCTGAAATAAATGCCCTGACACAATGCTAAACAGAAGTCCTCTTAAAAGGCTTTGCTAGGTGAGAGTTTTCTGTCTAAGAGGTGTTTGCACAAAGAATATGGGTAATCTCTCAGTAGCAGGAAGTCCCCCAAATGGCGAATTTCTCTGAGGACCAGTGCTCAATTGAGCATAGGTTAGAGTAGAAGACCCCCTTCTTCACCAACCCACACTAAGAACAAGCCCTTCCTACAGTGTGCTCAGCATATCACAAAATCTGCTCCTGGTTCTGCCCTGTTGGGTCTGTATCCACCAGCAGAATTCCTCTAACAAACTGTGGGGCTTCAGTGTGAGGCATGCAATGCTAGCATCCATCACACCATCCTTACTCTGCCTCCAGCTGCAGGGAAAACCCTACACTGGAGCTTCACCATGACACAGTTGGTAGGATGAGGCAAGAACATTTCTGGCAATACTCCAGAAAACATCTAGGCAGAGCAACTAGGAAGCTCAAGTGCTGCCTTTTACATGTGGATATATCCTTTGGGTAGAAGGACTTCAATTTTCAAGGCCCCTACACCAGAACCAGCCAACAGCATAAAGATTTCTTTCCGTGTGGTAGTGGAAGCAAATATGGGGAGTTACTCCCCTCTGTCAGTTCTAAGGGGACTGGTTGGGCATCACTGCCAGTGTCCACTGAATATGAGAAGCTGATGGATGTTGCCAGCTGCTCTCTGCATGTTACTGATGCTCAGCCATCAGTGGGACAAGCAGAGACGCTGGTTCCTCCACTGGCCACAGCTTCCTGCCTACTGCCACACGGAACAGCCCAGGGTGTTGAGGCATCTGTGCTCAGAACATACTGCCAACTACTTTCCCCAGGGCAGCCAAAATTACACCAACTGCCCATTGTGCAATGTGCCCTTACATAAAGCACAAGAGCTTGGGCTAACTAGTTCCTGCATTTAACTACTTTTCAGCCAACCTCCTATGTAATCCACAAATCAGTGAAACTGATCAAATGGATTTCTTCTTCTAAAATGCTAATTTCAGTTTGCTAAGTCTGAACACAATTTTGCCCTTAAATTCGAGAGTGGCCTCAGCTCATACTACTTCAAAACATTTCAACAGTAATGCCAAAATATTCGTATTTCAGGTAGTAACCACACTGGCCACCTAGGAAGGAAAGACAAAAAGAATGCACTGGGCTGCCCAGCTTGACCCACCTCTGTAAACAAGAAAACTCTGAGGAAAAAGGAATGACACTCACTTTGCAGCATTAATTAGATGAGTTGTACCATGATCCCAGCCTTGCACTGGAATTTCTATCACTAACAAGTACTCTTTTAGCAGCTGCTCTTTCTCCCTCTCTTCTGCATCTGTCAGAAAGTGCACATTCAAATCTTCAAATCTGCCTTGTTCACTGGTGACCAGAGGGACAGCCCGGATTTCTGTGGAGAAACAAGATGGATTAACACACACACACACACATATATATATATATGTGTATTCACACACACATAAAGAGCCAGTTAGGAATAACCATGAAATGCAACACATGGAGGTATCACCACCAAATTTTTGAGAGAGAAGAGAACAGCTGCGCAGAGCAATCAGTTTCTATGTGGTACCACTGGGGGAGGTTGCAGACACAGCTATATCACAAACTTAGCCCCATCCCACAGTAGTTTTAATGTCCTCATAGCAACTATCTTCTCCATGGGAACAGGGCTGTAGATCTTTGTTTGTTATGCCTTTTGGTGGGATGATGCTGTAACCTGAACCTAGAGAACTGCTGTCCACTCAGAAGAGACGCATTCAAAATAGTAAAGCATATATTTCATTATTCCTGCCAGGCAGTGATACCCTGCTGTGAGACTGCATTCTTCAAAGCTTCTTCACTTATGATACGGAATAGAGGCCAGAACACAATAAAGCAGAGGGTACCCTTTGACCAATTCCAGCCTCCAAGCAGGTAAGTTGCTCTCTACTTTCAAGCAGTATCTTGAAGGTAACCTTTAGTTTCTACTCAGATTCACAGACAAAGCTCTTTCTGCTCACATTTTAAGAATATATTTCAAATGAATCTTATTTAACTTTAAAAATGCAAATCTAAACCAAATCATATTTCAACTACTTTATTAGCACAGTGGTGTTGAAGAAGGAACATAAATACCAAACGAGGTACTTGAAAAATACCTGGCCCGCTGTCCTTCAGAGTCACCAGTGGTGTAAAATGCATGTTGTCATAGCCAAGCACAATTGGGTATCTGTAGCATTCTTCAGCTGGCCACAGGAGAGGCAAGTAAACACCACCAACATTCAGAGGAGCAAAACTGGAGCCTGACTCTAAACTTCTAACCACTTTATCTGCATAAAAAAGAAAAAGAAAACACAAATAAGTATGTGCTATAGGCAAGAGAAAACAAAGGGGTTTTAGATTAATTGCTGAAAACACAGTGTTCTGAAATGCATCCATCTGAAAACAACAGCTGTTGACTAAGGTTACTAACACAGCACAAGAGGAACACAGTGAGATGACTGGCCAGGAAACTCACCTGCAAGGACAATGACTGGCCTTCTGAGGATGTTAGCAAGGATGAAGATGTGGATTTCTTCCAGTGCATTATAGGGAAGCCTGTTTCGAGCCCCAGATATTTCTGGGGAGGTCATTTCAATGAGGTATTCCCACTCCTCCTCCCAGTTCTGAGGAAAGAAACAGCTGTCACCAATGGTTCAAAGACATGGAGGTCAGGAACCAGCTGCAGCACAGCAGTGTTCAAATAATCATTATTTATATCATTATATATATCATTATTCCAAAGGAGGAAATGGGAACTGCTCTCCATTAATGACAGAATCCATGAAGCCACAAAGCAAACAGAATCAGCAAGGCAAAACTGGTAAGCACTCAGAAAACAGCACCATTCCCTCAGGCTGCCTTACCCGGGTGTCATAATGGAGTCCCGTTTCTACAAACTCCTGGGATTTAACAGCCTCCCGCTGCCAGCGGAGCTTGAAGTTCTGTGTGTCAATCTCCTTGAGAGCACTAAACAATGTTTTTCTTAAGACAAGGTCGATATCTTCAATACCCCACATGTACTGTGATGCAGCATGCATAAGACAATTTCCATCACCTGCAAAAAAAAGAAAGAGTGCATTATTTTCAAATGGCTACTTAAATAAAACGCCACAAGCCTGTTGGAAGTAGAATCACACTCCACATATACATAATCCCGGTGCACTTCTCTCTAAGCCTCAGACAGAAGGGTTGTAAAGGAGACCAGAGTTATGATCTCTGTTCAGAGACAGAAAGAAAAAACTTCCCTCCCTACTGGTTTTTTCTCTGTACCAGTCCAAGTTAAGCTGTCATCCAGCAATGGCCCTTACCTATCTTACTTAACTTTGACTGATGTCAAATTTTGAACCAAATTTTGGGGTCAACTACAACTGCCAAACACAGCTGAAATAGCTTTTTAAACACAACAAAATAATATTAAAATTACAAAAAAAGATGTAAATCTCCCTTATTGGTGTTTACACAAATATACACCCAATGGCATGAGGTTGAGGTAATGGAAACTATTAAGAAAATATTATAGTAACATCAAGCCTCACATCCCCTGATGAGCTCTGCTTGGCACTTCGCTGTGCTTGACGGAGGAATTGTAATAAAAAGGGAGACAGAAAGGGAATGGCAGGTGATTTATGTAAAGCAATCATAGAAACACCTCTGGCCTTCCTCTCAGAAATGATAGCGTGTTGGGTTGTTACATATATTATTTAGAGGGCTGTTTTTTAAAACACAAAATTAAAACTCAGTAAATGAAAAACAGTGAATTGATTTTCATTTACACAATCTCCCTGCATTGTAAAATTCCTCTTTACAGGTAAGAAGGATTGTGGTATTCTGTAGTTTCAGAGGGGAAACTCAGAAGATAACTAACTTAATTAAAAGGTGTGACAAGAAATACAGCTATGTCTGGGTTTCAAATTCTATCTCTACCCATCTTCTTCAAAAGGGAATGTCTTCCCTGTAAGGGAGACATCAAGAATCACTACTGTCATGCCCTCAGATGCAAAACTAGGTCTGATGTTTACCACAGTGGTAAACAGATTCACCTAATGCTAAGAAACCACAGCAATTTTCTTGGAATAGAAGACATAAACCCTGGTAAAGCTACTAGATTTTTCCCATGTGAAAAAAACCCAAACAAACCCACCCAAAGAACTCCCACAAAGAATTAAACCCAGCTTGCCACACACATTATGAGTTCAATTTCACCATTTGTGAACGCTTTTGCTACTTTGTGAAATTGCAGAGAAAAGCCTACAACAGACTCCAGTGCCTGAATAAGATATCTACAATCTACTCAATGCTTCATAAATTGTTATGGGATTGGTGCATATCAGGTTCCTGCAACTGCCTTCTATTTTCTGAATGCTGTCTTGCAAAGCTTACTTCAGTTTTGCAGGCTGCTTAATTGAGCTTAAAAATCAGGGAACAACCAAGAAGACAGAAAAACTGACTGGGTTTCCTTCTGACCAAGAAAGATGACATATTAATCCCATTAAAATTTTCCCTTTGCAAAATCTAGAGCAAAGATAAGATTTAATTTTTTCTCTCTGAGAGCTCACTTTCGGTTCTTTATTTAGAAGCACTGCCCAAAATTCCTTACACAGCATTTGGAATTCCCCCACACCGTTTGACTAGCAATTGAGCAACAGTTGTACTTTTTGTTCTGCGGGTGCAGCGTGGCCTCCCTCGGACTTTCCCAGGGGGTGTGGCTGGGTGAGCTGGAATGAATGCCAATTCATTATACAAGTGAAATCTCTACAGCCAATAGATAATGGAATTTTTAAATTAAAATAAAAAAAAAAAGAAAAAACCCAAACAGTTTCGATTTTTGTACCTCCTACCACTTTCCTTCTATCATCCATTCAGATGTCTGTAAAGGAATATGTGGTGATTCAAAACAGCTTTTTTAATTAAGAAAACCCCATCACTGCACAGATTCACAAATATATTAGGTACAATATAGATCAAAAAATCCTGTAGGAGATACTTTCTCTGTTTTCAACAACTACAGCCTTAATCAGAAAAAAACCCAGAATTTTCTGAAGAAAGCCCAATGTTGACTGAGAAAACTAACATATTCCTCCCACATCTATTGGTTAAGCAGCTGAATGTTTAAAAAATATTTTTCATACCACATGGGAGAAAAAAAAAAAAGTTGTTTTCTGGGATAATACAGGGCTTCTCCAGGCTTCTGCACTTCTTTCGGAGATCCTCTCCTACAGTCCAATCTACTTTCTCCTGCAAAGGTCTTTCAATGCAACGACTTTGCATAACCCACAGGTTTCCAAAGCCACTCCTACTCATGCACTTAATGACCCTGAAGCACTGAACTGAAGCCAAGCTCTTTGTGTGCTCAATGTATGGGGAGACCACAAACCTTGCTTTGCCTTCCCTCAGCCAGCCCTAGTATTTCAGCATCTCATATATACTGGTATGCCTGCTCATGGGTGGGATCCAAGTCCACACTACTCCCACGTGTAACACTGGCCGATGGTCATGAGACAAAGACGGAGGTTGCTCAGTGTCGCTGAATGTAATGTGGTCACCATCAAGGGTCTGTCCAGGCAGCATTAACCCATGCAGGATTTGTATTGACTGGGGATGGGGGATCCTAAAATGGTTACTCTTTGCCCTGGGCAAAAATTGTACACATTGTCCATTTTCCTAGAAAATCTGTTTGAGTGAAATTTTTAAGATGCAACACTTGGAGTGATGTTACCTTGCCAGTACCTGCAAAGCACTGCCTGCCCCAGCTGCACCACTGGTCCTTCCAAAGCTCAAGATTCCATGACTTCTGTGCACATCCCTAACTGCAGTCATAAGAATTTCACACCAATGCAGAGGCAGCCCAAAAAGCCCACCAGAAAGTCAGCACCTCTACAACAGTTACAGATATGCACATCAGCATCAGGCTTTGGGTTGGGCAGTGACATCTACTCAGTGGGACTCTTTTTATGGCTTCTGTACAACACAGCTGTGTACAGTCATACTGAGAAATATGGCAGAACTTGGAAAAATGTGGACTAGGAAGATAAGGGCAATGTGTATACAAACAGATATGAAAAGAAGTGAACACAGAACACAACATGGACTTTAAGAATGCTGCAGGTCCACCACACCCAGTGTTTGTATAACTGCTGTGATCTGCTCCTTGAGCAAAGAGCTATGTATTTTTCATCTTTTTGATGTCCTCACTGTCTCAGTCTATTCCTCCTGGTTAGGGGCAACCTGTGCTGTAAGGAATCCTGAGTCCAAGTTTGCAGCTGCGTGACTGTAAGTCATAGCCATTACTGAATCTTTCCTCCACTGAATGTGAAATGCCCAGTGACTCTTACAGTCATGTGCCAAGGTTTCCTGCTCAAGACTGTAGACAAACATAACCTGTTCAGGAAATCTTGGCACTAATGCTGTGCCTTTTCGTTTTTAGCACTTGATGCAATACACACACAGAGTAACCCAAAAGCCAAGTCCTGAAACCAGCACTGACTGCTGAAAGAAAAGTGCACTGCAAAATTTGTGTTGCACAAAGATGGGTGTCAGCCACACACATGGGAGTCACCAGTGAGTCCTGAGGAAAGGAAAGAGCTGAGGATGAGGGAGCAGCTCCAGTGCGGGGCGCTGACCCCAGGGACAGCAATGTCAGGTTCCTGGGAGGCTCTATGTTCTGAGTGCTATTGCCGTTACTATTGTTAAAGCTGGATCAGCAAGCAAGCAAGCATTGCCTGACAGATACAACAGCAGGACTTACTGGGGAGATATTAGCTTCTGCTAAATATATGTGGGAATGCATCCCTGGTCACTCAAAGCATCTGAAGGCTCCTCTTGCCTGGCATTAAAGGATGTTTGGCACTTCCGATGAGGCAGCCCACATGTAGCAGTCAGATTCATGGGAAGGCAATGGGTTCCAAATCAAGTTTCCCTCCCTTGTTCTTGACTCTGAAATGCCACAGGTTACTGACATGATGAAACTATGAAATTTCCACAATATTCACCTACTGTGGTATGGGCAAGGGTCTGCTACAGCCTCAGGACAGTACATCACGTGGAACGAATTTTAATTTTCAAAACTAAGATTAAAAGGCATCACATTTTAAAAGCCATGTGCTTCTGTTTCAGTAATGTGAACTCAGATGCTATTAATAAAGATGCTACATTTGTATCACCTGTTTCACTGTGAGTGCAAAGACCTGCACATAACTTACCATTAGTCTTCAAGGGAACAAGTCTCCGAACTTCCCTGCACCAGTTGAGCTTCCTCTGGCGCTCCAGTGAAGTCTGGGTAGCCTGGTCAGTCAGGGACTTCTGAAGCGTTTCCCGAAACTGAGGACAAAACTGGCACATTCTGAACATTTCTATGGTGTATCTGTGCATAGTCCTGAAGTGATGAATTATTCCACTTGGAGGTTTGACTAGATCCTCAGGTGTCCTCTCTCTGATCTTCATAGCCTTCAGCATATTGCTCTGATACAAAGCTTGAGGAAGGATGTGTTGGCCAGCCATGTTTCTGGACGACATCTGAAATGAAAAACAATCCTTTTACTGGCATGTTAGTGTCCTACCACAGTGCTATCACTTGTGCAGAGATTGAGAAGGCACTTTCAGGTTGGAACTCTGGATGAAGTTTTGCCTAAAACAAGCACAGAGTGAATGCAGTCTAAATGAGCCTTCCATAAATAATGTTTTTTAAAGCTCATATTCACTAACTTTTCTGCATTACTCAGATACAGACACTGGTCAGCTTATCCCACTCAATTGCTGATAAAATTTACTGTGATATTAAAGAGGATTTTTATATAACTAAGGAAACTGTATCATCATTCAAAGAAAAGCATTTAAATCAAAATAAGGATAAAAGACGGCAAAATCAAGGGAAGGGAAAATTCTCCTGGAAACTTAACTAAATTATAATTGCACAGTGTAATCCCATATGGACTTGCTGAATATTAGCACATTTCAAACTCTTGTTTTGATAACATGCCAAAAAACCCACCAAAATAACCAGTTAATGACCATTTTAGATTTCCACAGTCCATACATTCTGAGCAGTGATGGTCAGTAGAGAATAGAAAGAGCCCAAAGAATTGCAAGCTGTGCTAGTATCAGTCCCATACTTACAGTGGCCAGATATGGGAGATGAGGAATTTGTCACTCAAGGACAGACTAAGGTTACTTTTCTTGAGGCTCTTTGTATTTTGTGAGTGGTAGAGCTGTGGCTCAGATGTGCTTGTGCCGTGTGTGGGGGTGCAGACTGCAGTGCCACTATTACTCAGTGGTAAGTCAACAGAGCTGAAAAAGCATTTCCATTCGGCTCAAAACCCCCAATATATTTCCAAAGTAGGACATGTAATGTTTACTGCTCTGCATCCCTTTCTTCAGTAACTCTGGCCTCTTGGGGTACAGCAGGGGAAAAACAAAACAAACAAAAAAAACCAACCCAAAAGAAACTGCTACTCTCTATGAAATACCTATTCAGAGGACACTAGCTTTGTGGCTAGTTAGAGCCAAATGTAGGGACCACATCCCTCAAAAGCCTTGTGCACTGCAGTAGGAACAACAACAATAACCTGTTTTTACAGGGAGAGACTCTCCATGCTGTCCACAAACATTCTTGCTTTGTTTAAAAACAAAGAAAAATTTGTACCAAGACAAATAAAAGTACGCATGCCTAAACTGTTTAGAGTACAACTAGTCACATTAGGAGAACCCACCATTGTGATTATGAATCAAGGGACCAGATTCAAGCCGTATATGTGTATCAATCTCTGGGCATCAAGTACAGGGAAACAAGAAGCAACTAAAAATTGTTTATGCAACTCTTAGGAAGTTTTCTCATGGAGGTGGGAGTTAGGAGGCACAGAGAGAAGAAGAACAATTACAGTCCGGCAGACTGACCAGGAAGGCATTCCCAGGTCTATGGAGGCAGAAGACCTCTCTTGCACAGAAGGGTTTCAGCACCTCTTTCCCCACAGGGAAACAGTTGCTCTCTCCTCTTTGCCCAGACACTTCCATTGGCAACATCCACCTCCAAATGCCCAGACAAAGCTTTCGAAAAGACCCTCTCAGGGTGAGAGGGGACCTCAAACTCCAGGCGCCAAGAGCTGACCTCTATAATCTCTCTGAGAACTAGCTGATGGCGAGATACAGTGGACATCCCGACAAGCCCTAAATAGAGGCAGATAACACAGGCGATGCCACAAAGTCCTACTTTAGGGTGATGTCATTTGCACACCCTAAGAGCACCTGGGACTGTGCGCAGAGCTGTCACATCTTGCAACATATGGAAAAGCTTTCCTTTAGGTAATAAAGATGACGTATTCTTATCATTCCCTCACCAGCACACAGCCTTTAAATCTTCTCATCCACTCTCCTCCCCAATATAGTTTTACACATGCTATTTATGCAGTCCTGTATTTAAATGTATGAATGATTCTAAAAAGGAAATATAAAACCCCCTTACTAATCTGTATGATAACCACAGCTCTACTTTGCTTTGAGATGACCAAAATACTGAATTTCTTACTTATGTTAGTAGAAACATTGAGTCAATGGGATTTTTTTTTACACGAATAAAGACTGATCACATGACTAAGCACTACCGGCATGGACCCTTGAAATGGTTATTTCCAGCTTTAAGCAACAAAAAGTACTGAGTTTACAGAAGCACTCACTGAAACTAACTTATTCGACACTATGTTCTACCGGCATTTTTTCCCCTCTACACGTGGAAATTACTGCCTGTGCTATTTATTTAGTCATAAATGTCAATCAAGGCAAAAGTCAAGCAACCCTTATTTTCAAAATCGATGTGATGAAACAAACAGAACTCAAAGGCCATCTAAACTGGAGATTTAAAAATAGAAAACTGAGCTACAGTTATATTAGTTTATAGTGCTTTGTGTGCTATGCTACTTAAACGTTCTGACAAGTATTGACTAGGAATTCCCCAAAAGGAACAGCTGTAAACAATAATTAGAGACCGTATCCTTTCCAAACGTGTAATGCTGAGGATGCTGGGCTCGGTAAAGCTGAATACTGTTCTGAGATCTGCCAGTGGTTTCATAAAGTCGTTTTCATTTTCTGTCCTCTATCTGGAAAACGGCAATGAATTAACTTTTCCATATCGTGCTAAAACTTCTAAAACAAACACGCTTAATACCTTTTAAGCCGCCATAGATTTTTCTGCCTGGGTCTTTGCTCGGTACAAACCAAAACACAGTACTATTCTTCACTAAATCAGAAGATGAGGACCGAGGATCTTTTAAATCCCACAGGACTAGTTTACACAGAGTGAGTGTTCCGCGTTCTTAGTTCCCTGACCGACTACTCCGCTGGAGGCTGGGCATGCAAGGTGGAAAGGACACAATACGGGCCGCCAGCTTCCCAGGAAAATGAGCTCGAAGCTCCAGGGCGGATTTCCCCGCGGCACTCGCAGTAAGGCCGGCCGCGCCGTGCCCGCTCTGCAGCCGCAGCACCCGCGGAACCCCGCGGGACCGGGCCGGGCCGGGCCGGCAGCAGCGGGCACAGCGTCACGGCCCGGCCGGGAGGCAGCACACGGGGTGCGGCCGGGAGCCGGCACACGGGGTACGGCCGAGCCCCGCCGCCAGACCCGCCTGGTCTCCGAGGCGCCCTCCTGCTGAAGTGCTCCGGGCCCCGCCGTGCCCTGCCCAGAGCGGCGCTCACCTGTCCGCGGCGGGCTCCTCCTCCGGCCGATCCTGCCGCCACTCCTGCTCAGCAGCGAGGCTGAGGCGATGGGACACAGTCGCACCCGGGATCCATCAACCCCCACCGCGCCAGGGCTCTTTCCTTCCCTTCTCTCCACCCTCTCCCCGCCGGAGCTCCTGCTGCTGCTGCTGCCGCCGCTGCGGAATGAAGGGCTGAGCCCAGCTTCTTGTTTTTTTTCCCTTTCTGTTTAAGCGCCCGGGTGAAAAAAAAAAAAAAAAAAAAAAAAAAGGAGATTGAAAACACAACACAAAAAAACCCCCACCGGGGATTTCCACCGGCAGAGCGCAAGGGACTTTCCGGCCTATGACAACCGCTGCGGCCGCCACCACCGCCGCCAGGGGGCGCCGCCATCGGGCAGTCCCGCCGCCTCCCCGCCCGCCGTGACTCAGCCATGGGATTTTCGGGAGCCGGGATGTCATCTCTTCCTTCCTTATTCCTTTCCCCCCGGGCAGGGGGTTGCCCATCCCGCCCCGCAGGCTTCGCTCCGCTCACGGGCCGGCGCGGTAGCGCGTCGCTGGGTCCGGAAGAGCTCCGTGCCCCTGCGCAGGCGGCGGGTCGGCCGCGCCCCGCAGGCTCTGAAGGGCGGCTGCGAGAGGCGGCTGCCCCGGAGCCCTCCCCGAGCCTTCCCCGTGTCCGCAAGCGCCTGCCCTCGCACACAGGGCTCGGGCGTAGATGCCCGCATCCCTGCCCCAGCATCCCAGCAGGACATTAAGGGGGGGCGTCCCATGTAAAGTATTGCTCTTCCAGATGGTTTTCAGACCCAAGCAAGTATTTATTTTTTTTTTCGTTTAGCTTGGATGTGCTCCACAGTTTTCGCTGTGTATTGTAAGTAACCACAAGTGCCTTCATTTCTTCAGTTAGAGGTTAGGCTGATATATGACCCCATAATCCCAATAATCTGGCATTTTTGGCAGATGTTAAATGCACTCTAATCCAGCCCTGCTCGAGGTCAGACTGTTGCAGGTAAAGGGCAAAACCTTGGGCTAAAACTATCAAGTCAGGGAGATATTAGTGTCTGAATATGTTTGTAAACTCCTGACTGCAACTAGCACTTCGTAGGAATCGTTAAATTTAATTATTGTAAACAATTAATGCACGTCTTTATACAATGTGCTAATATCTGTGCAGTGAAATAACTTAGTGTATAAAACCCCAATATTTAAGGCCTGTCAATATGATTTATGGATGGGATTTATGCTGGAAAAGGGGCTGTTTGCTCAACAGCTTTACAATCCGAAGGCACTCAGAAATGAAGTGCAGTGCAACAAAGTTTCTTGCAGTATGAAAAGATTTCATCTTCCTAGACCACGAGCTCCTGCCTGTTCCTGGGTATCCAGTCCTCCCACTGGCAGGATGAGAAGCCAGAGTTTCTGCACACCTTGAAATCAGGTCTTAAATATTGACTCCTTCAGAGAACAGGTGGATTTTGGAAGAGCTCAGCTTTGAGCTCCTTCACCTCACCTCCACTAGCAGCAGCTGGCTCAGATCATGTGCTTGTGTCACACAGCAGGGTTATGTGGTAACATGATCTTTCCCAGGGTTTACAGGCCTGTGCTGGCTCTGCACAGCAGGCTAGCTTTCTCTTCTGCCTTTGTTCAAAAAGTAGTCAGTGTATGGCTGGAAAAATAATAATCCCTTCCCCTTTCTTTCCCTCCTCTCCTTGAAGAGCTTTCTTATAAAGATTCTTTTTTTCCCCTTCTTTTTGTCCCCCTAGTCTCTCTGCTGCCTTGGAAAATATAGTTGGGTAGGAAGGCACCACATTTAATGATTGGTAGCCTGAAGGGTGGCTAAAATCCAAGGGACTGGATGCCTGAGGGAACTGGGCCTGAGTGATTGCTTGCATAACTAGGGCAGCATCTGTGCTTTGATTTACACAGTATATGTTTCTGTCAGCATCCTGCCGTTCCCTTCTCCTGGACTTTTCCCCCCGTCCTCTCATGGGAACTGAGGTAGCAGATGACTGAAGTGATCTTATGAGAGAGAGAGAAAAAAATGTTTTTATCCAAAGCATTTCTCTCACATGATATGAAGCCCAGCCCCTCACAGAGTTTTACAGAGAGTACTTGAAGTGATAGAGGGTTTCACTGTGGAGTAGGAATGATGAGGTAAGGTAGGAAGTAGGGAAAAAAGAGCTGACTTGTACCCTGCATTGTGTAGGAAACTGCAGCAAATAAATTAACAAGCAGTCCTAGCCACGATGGAAATACTGAGACCCAGGAGAACCTGAAAAGGCAACAGCTCATTTTTGTTTTCTAAATGGTAAGCACGTCGGAATATTAATAATTACTGTTTACACCTTGATAAACTGAAAGTTGACTGCACATTGCTACAGCTGATGTTTGTCAAACAGGTCTGAGCAGGACAGCTGGAATTCATTTGATCTGAGTTTGCACAGCGCAAAATGAAGTTCTGTCTTGTTAACAATAACTCCTCAGCAATATGGCAATATATTAAAAACATCAGCAACATCAGTAGTTATAGAATGCATGAATATACATTCGTCTTTATACATTCCTCTTTTCTGAATGGTTTTTTTTTTTTTTTTCCCCTGTGGTTTTGGGTAGTGTTTTTTTTTGTTTGTTTGGGTTTTTTGTTTTGTTTTGTTGGGGGGTTTTTTGTTTGTTCGTTTGTTTTTAGTTATACCCTATAGTTTATCTCATCATTTATGGTATAATACTTATATTTCATGAAATATAAACAAATATGCATATGTATAAAGTCAAGGAAAATTTTCTTCTTTGAAGTGTGTGTGTAAATATGCACACATGTAACTACATATATGCACACAGGTATTTTTAGGTATATATACATGTTTGTATCTCGAGGGAAGAGGGAAGTTCTTGGCATTAAGGACAGAATAAGAAATACTTAAATTTTCAGCTATCTACATTCTGATTAAGCATAAGGGAGAAACAGTCCACCCTTATAAATGGTAATGTTTACATAATCCTGGAGAAAGCTGTCATTGGGAATTGCAGAATATCCATATTTTGTGAAAATTTAAGTAATCGGTTTCATGCACATCAATCAGTAATAATTCTTTATTGTACTTAGGAAGAAGAAGAAATCTCTCGAGGCCCCATTCAGCTCTCTATCTCTAAATTATTTTAATTACTTTGCTTCTCTTTACTGTTCAGGAAGGAATAGCTCATGCTCACTAAATTAAACCAAGACCTCAGAGTGTTCAGAACACCATTGCCAAATGTTTCAGAGGTTGCACTAGGAAAGACTCATAGTTAAGACAGTACTCACATAATTTTCAATGCTAGGGTGATGACTACAGTAATATTTATGGTAGTAACATTCAGACTTTGAATAGTTCAATCATTTACTGTGTCTTAGTATCAGATAATTCTGTAAGAGGTGTGATTAATCTAGAATGGAGGAAAAGGATCATTAGAGGGAAATCCCTTTTAATGCAACAGCAGTGCTTGAGGTCATGTTTGAGTTCAGCACTTCTGTCTTCTAGGAGCTGTTCTGTTGCTTCTTTTCCTGGTGCAGAAGTGATAAGAGCTTTTCAGCACAAAGGAAAAAGAGGGGGAAAAATCCCCTAAACGTGTATTAGACAGAAAGATGGTGCTTATTACTGAATCAAGTAATGACAGTAAAAAAAAAAAAAAAATCAGAAAAACAAACAAACAAAAAAGCAAACCAAAAAAAAAAACCCAAATCATGTCTGCCACTTAGACAGCAAGAGCTGAACAGGTTTTGTGATTTTTTTTCCATTAAACTTATCTGAATACAGTAAAAGAAACTGCAGATTCCCAAGAAGACTCTTACCAGGATATACTGGCAAGTGACTGTAATGGAAGTAGGGATTCTTATTTATACCCCCTGGGCCAAGGCTTCCTCTGCCTTCTTCTTCTTTTTTTTTTCTTTTTTTTTCTTTTTTCTCTTTTCTTTTTTCTTTTTTCTTTTTTTTTTTTCTTTTTTCTTTTTCTTTTTTTTCCTTTTTCCTTTTTCCTTTTTTCTTTTTTCTTTTTTCTTTTTTTTTCGCTTTTCTTTTTTCTTTTTTTTTTTTCCCTTTTCTTTTTTTTTTTCCCCTTGTGTGTGTGTGCGCTCATTTTCTTCTTCTTCTCTTTAATATCTGTGATAGGAGTGTCAGAAGTGAAGGGCTGGAATTGCAGTGGGTTCAAAGAGGCTGAAAGTTCAAATCTTGCCTTAGCCCCTTTTTTAACTTGAAGGTTAAACTGTAAGGGTGGTATTCTCCCATTAAGGCTGGTGAAACAGTGTAAAAAATGAGCTTTGGAGGCAAACACATTTCTAAGAACAGGTTTTATTACCTGTAAGGGGATTAAGTATATCATTAACCACACAGAAGATTGGCCTTAACCATACTTACTTCCTGGTCTGGAGGTAAGTTTCAGCAAAGTTGTCTATGAAATGCATGAAAAAGTCTAAGTGATTATGATAAAATCTTTGTAACTTGTTTTTTAATTCCTCTGGTGTTTGTAGATACTGCAGCAAGCCTCAGGGCCCCTAAGAACTGCAGACATAGCCAAGAGTAGCTGCATTTGAGACAGCAGTACAGCCCAGCATTACTGACCTTCTTCAGTGCTCAGTACAGAGAATTCCAACAAGGCCCCAGCAAGAAGTAAGAGGAAGACCAACATTATTTCTGGTTAGAAGAGAAAAGTGATTTCAGTGGATTTTGATGCAGGCTCAGACTAGACTTGTGGCTAAACTGAGGCAAGTAAGTACAGCAGTAGTAAGCCAAATCAAAGGCCCATTGACCTCACTGTCTTGTTTCTCACAGAGGTTGAGAAGCTGTCCAGGAAAGTGCATAGAAAGAAGCTGGATTGTTCCCAATACTTTTCCATCCTGTGCTTTGTCCCAGTTTCTTGTGGGATTTGGGGCTGTGGCTTACACTCTGGTACCTCAGTTTCTCAGTTGTATGGTAAGTTTGTGAATGTTTCTTTCCTCACACTTTTCTGTTATCATGCTTGTTTAACTTTGACTGCAGACTCTTTAGAATACAATCTTTTCTTGTGTTGTGTTTGCTGTACTTTAACACCTAGACACATGGTTATTTACTATGCAGTGTGATCCCTGCTTCCAGAGAGTTAGAATCCATGTGTAGCAGACTTCATTTAACTGTGAGCTACTACTGTCGGAATGGTCTTTGGTTTAGGTTGAGGGTTGTAAGGATAAAGCACTGCACAGATAGCACTGCAGAGGGATGGATGCTGCACAGGGATGTCTTTGCTTTCCAAAACTGCCTTAATGCACAGAGCAGTTGCTGGGTTTAGGTAATGCAAGCCCAATCATCGTAACTTTTAACTTGATCTTTAGGCTGGCATAACTGCTGTGCTGCCAAAATGTCAGTTCACTCTACAGCAGAGGACTCTAAAGCAGAGTCTGGTTTTGGAGCTGTTTGCTTCAGCCAGCAGTTCAGCATCCATGAGTCAGCAACTCGTTAACAAATAAATAGCTAAAGATGATGCCTCATGTGAAATCAAGCAGGGACTACTGTTGTTTTCCCTTCAATGTTCCTATCTGATGAGATGATCAGCTACTCTAACTTTAGGTATGAAGTAAGCATTTAGCACAAAGCTGTATCCTCTGGGAGTGGATGGGAAGGGTCAAGGAATGCAGCTAGAGAATACTTGCTCACTTAATTAAAGCTCTTACTCCTCTCTCCTCTGTTGCTCGAACAATTTCACCATGTAATGCAGTCAGTAAAACTTACTTAGATAGAACAACCTGCTGTTCAGCAGACTTGCTAGTCTTCCAGATCTTTAGCATTCTGTATTCCTTTCCCAGTGAATTCTAGTTTCTCTGGAAGTTCTTTCTCCCAAAATATAAGCAGTTTGTATAATCTGAATGGAAAAAAATTAATTGCAAGCTGTTCTCATTTCTGTTATATATGTCCAATAATGTATTTTGTTACCTATGTTTCCATTTATTAAGCCAGCCTTACACTCTTTAAAATCAGTAAAGCTATCCTGAATTGTGTTTAATTTCCATGAACTTGGTGCATATGTGAATGAGTGACTATATGATTCCTTGAGAGAATGGGAAAACTGCTGATACTGTTTTCTTTCAAGATGGAAATATCTCTTCTCAGCAGCTCTTAGTGGGGGAGTTACGGGGGGGGGGGGGGGGTCTAAGTGAATAAAAAGTGGCCCTGTGAAGGTAATCTTTAGTCATGAGTCATGGAGCATGAAGCTTGTCAATCTTTTCCTCTGTAATTTTTGTAATTTCCCCAAAATCATCTAAATGTGGAGAAATAGCCAAGAAATATCAGTTTCTGCAGTACTTGGTGAATGCTTCTGTCTGGCTTTTTATGTTCACAGTTGTCTAATCTGACAGACAGCGACAGTCTGTTGAGCCTCTTGGGCTGTTTCTGTGTCAGGCCCATAAGTACTGCCACATGGTCAACATCTCTTTCAGGAACAGACAGTTTTGATTTTGTTAAAGACGACAGAATGTTGTATGAGGGGTCTGATACCAACAGCACCTACCGTAAATCCTGTTTTGGAGTTACTAATTTAGATGTGAGAATTAATCTCGGTTGGCACACCCTCAACCAAACTGTTCAACTAGAATTTTACCTCAAAAGCACTAAGCATTCAATAGGTTTCAGAATCTTGTGTATTAAGAGGTTAACTACATTCTGAGTCTGTTCAAAGATCACAGCCTTCAGTGACAATGAGGAAGTAAATTCATTTCTGGACTTTCAAAAGCAGAGGAAAGGCATTTTCTTTGTGTAGAGCAAATTCTGTGCTTGGGGAATAACATGAGAGGCTCTGTGTGTGGCCAGAAATTCAAGTCAGCTTTCCAAAAGTAGGGAAAATTTATCTGCCCTGTATCAGCAGTGCCAGAATTTCCCCCCAAAAAATACCTCCAAAGAAGGATATTTGTTTATGCATGGGAATTTACCAGCTTATGCTGAACTAAATAACAGAGTCCATAGATTTTTTCCTAAAACCTAACAGTCATCTCCCATCAGGGAAATGGTGACTTTGCTTTGTAAACACGGGTTTAGTCAATGTCCACGAGGTGACTCTGATCATGTGTTTTAGCTCAAAAAGTACATTCTTTTCTTTTGATTTCAGAGCAAAGGGACTCCCCATTTTTGCAATGACAGCACTTGTTAGTAAGACTAACATAATCATTGATTCCTAACTTCATAGAGAGGATTTTTTAAGATTTCTGCTATATTCATGGGGGGAGTGTGTTTTCATGTCATATGCTCCCACTTTTTCAATTTTTGGTGCTTCAAAAGCGAAAATTGTCGCTGCTTGCTACAAATTCCAATTTACTCATTCAGGTGGAGAGAAGTAAAAGTAGTCCCAGACAGATTTGAAAATCATACAGGAAAAGGTAGTGTACCATGTCTAGGAGATACTACAGAAATACATACATGCATCAGTGGTGTATGTGGAACCTCCCAAGTAATTGTTTCTGTGCACATCGTTCTAGAGCATTCAAACAAAGGACTGTCTGGTCTGGATCACCTGGACCATGTAAATGCATCTCTCTGTGTTGATCATCTTCATATGGAGCATGACTCCCTTTTATGGGGCAATGATGGAGTCCAGACTGCATGGGACAGGCAACTTCTGAGAGGCCATAGGTTTAAGTTTTTTTGGTATGTCTGTAATAGTTCATTGTCCAAAAGCAGTTCTCATTCTTTCTAACTGAACTGATGAATTTGCCTTACACTTAAGAGAAGGCGTTTCTTTATTTGGTAGATCAGTTTTAGAGAAATTTGCTTTTTCTATTGCAAAACCTTATTTTTTTAATGGGAGAGCTGCTGAAGTCCTACTCAGTTCCTCACCATTGTCATCAAAATAATTTGTCTTTCAAGTCCTCTCCATACAGAAGAAATGTTGAAAAAAAAAAAAAAAAACAGGTGCTTTTCCATAATATCTAAAGATAGAGTGAAGGAAATACTCCCCTGTGGACAAGATAAAGATTGGAAGTTCATTGCCAAAAATTGAAGTGCACTGCTGTATTCTGGTTGAATCATGCCTGGTTTGTGGAGCAGGAGTCAAACAATTTAGGAATTCCAGCACACATCTTGTTCTAATCTCTTCGGCCTCCCCTTTCCGCTGTTCTGCCATTTTTTCCCTTTTATGGTTATGCACTTTGCCCAAACTAGTTCATTTTAAAAACAGATGAAAGGGAAACACTAACGTTATGCTAATTCTCAAATAACTTGTCATGAAATTTCATGAGAACCGGTGGCAGAAAAACAAGGAGCCCACAGTCAGTAACTGTTCCAAGGGAATTGTTACTAGAGTAAAATAACAGTTTTGATGTTTGAGATGTTTCTATGAGATCAATTACATCTGCCTGCATAGGTTTTCCCTAGCAATTTCAACAGGTTTATGGCATCCTGTTGTGTCCTGGACTAAATAAATAATTTAGGTATACACTGAGGATCAGCTATGATATTCTCCCAAAGAAACATCTGCATTTCAGGGATGGCATCTGTTTATAAAAAAAAAAAAAAAAAAGAGAGAATGAGAATGAGTATCAAAGAGTGCCCAGGGTCACATCATCTGCTGAGAAACACACAACAATGTATGGTGGATACATCTGTAAACAGCAATTATTCTATTAAGTCATGCAAGAGCTGTTTGCTCCAGCCCATGCATTACTTAATAGTAATATAAGTATAGATGTATAGTAATATATATCTATGCACATGTGAGTACACAGATGGTAGAGAAATTGAACAGAGAAGGCTAAATCATAGGGTGATAGAGGCAACAAAATCCAAGCAACAGGAACAAAGACTGGCACAATATTTACGGAGTGGGTGGTTCTCACAGCTTCCTCATGAATTCTTTGACACTCTCAGTAATAGCTTTTCAGCTCTTCCCCACAAATCGTTTGGACCTTTGTGCCTTTCTGTTCTTATGAGTATGGTGTCCGGGTATGGCACAGCAAGTCTGCAGGTTGTACCTGTGCTCAGATCCCTGCTGCTCAGATCTGCCTGCATGGAACATCTCCTATCTGCTGCTTCTTGGGGTAGCCAGGGCAGTGTAAGATCAAGCCTGTCTGCCCTGATAGCATCCTTTCTCACTCCCTGAGCAGGAAAGTATTAGCATTTCCAGTGGTTCTAACAGCATTGTGATCAGTAATTGGCATGATTCATAAACTGTATCCTGAGAGGTGCTCAATCTGAGTCACTTCAGTGTGATGGGAAATCAAATTGAATGATAAACTTCAGGTTTTCCTAGTGATCCTTCAGGATCATCAGTCCTAGGAACAGCATGTCAGCATCTGACTGGCTCGCTAGGTATCCTCTGACATGGTCAACTCTCATCATGCCCCTGCAAGTACACTCAGCCTGGACATGTCTGTTTTATAAAAGTTCTCCACCTGAAACAACAGTCATTAGTTTTTCCTGGTCACAGGCCAGGACCTAAGCATGCATCATTCCAGGAGTCCCTGTGCTTCTATGACGGGTTACTCCTCTGGCTGCCGATCCATTACATTGGCTGTGGGAGCAGGTATCTCTATGATCTATCTGAGCTCTCTTTCTACAGTACACTGAATCCCTAGAGGTCCAGGGAGGAAGTAATCCCTGCACACTCTGCCTTTGTGATAGATTCTTGTGGAGATTGCAGAAGACAGATCTGTTCTGCCCCCTTGGCTGCTTGGCACGTGTACTTTAACGGTGCATTAATGAAAACAGGGCCATCTCCAACCTTGTGTTCTGCAGAGATTAGTTCCTTTACAGATAGGACAGATGGCACCATAGTGGGGGTAGTTTACAACAGGCCAAAGCAGAGCTTTGCTGTTACTTCAAAGTTCAAAGTGGGAGTCTTCAAACACTGGAGAAACTTCCCGGTACCAGAGCCATCCCAAGCAGAGAGGGTAACTCCTTCCAAGGAAATCCTGCGTGATTCTGATGAAACCCTGAAGTAGTTTGTCTACTTCCACTGAACTGTGCATAAAACCCCCACAATGCTGTTGTAGTGCATTGCTAATTTAACATCTGAGTTGCTTATCAAAGGTAAATTCCCATGCTGAACATTCACCACTACGGGGGCATTTTGCAGGTTAGAGGCACCTACACATGCTTACCCATTTCTTGCCTTATTTCAATACTCACTGTATCTGCTTGATGCTAGGCCAACACTGTTATCATTAGGAGAAAGTTGATTGGTTTCTCAAGAAGTAAATTAGAGCATGTGTTTTCATCTTATGTCTTAATTACAACCACAATCAGGCAAAAACAGTTTACTGAAGTGTTCAGCATTGCTGGTGTTAAAACCCAGTTTCCTGTCTTTTTTCATGTTTGTCAACCCCTTTTTTAAAAAAATGAAAGTATCAGAGATTGTTTCCCAGTGAATTTGGTGGCAGGTGAGAGCAAGGGAAAGCCTGACTTAAAAGAGGTAATTCTTTTCTAGGGATAAGGCTGAGAAAAAAAAAATACATAGTTTTGTCTTTTTAAAAAATGCCACTAACTTTTTATTTAAATTGGTTTGATCACCCAGTCACAGGAGCAGAAACTTGATTTCTTGCAATAAAAGCACTTATTCATTGGAGATGTGACATTTGCCACTCACCTGTCTTCAGGGTGAAGGCAAGCAGAAATACCAATTCCCCCTGTTGCCCAGTGGCTTAGCGGAGGTGTCATGTACCCAGTGTTGCTGTTCCTCCCTCTGCCATGGAAGGCCAGGTGAAAATGGGCAAACCTACCTCCCCTTTACCCTTCTTAGTGATGTAAGGAAACCTGCAAGCTATGCTGGAGCACAGAGTATGAAGAAGGAGTCTTTCAGTCCCTCTTGTTAAAAGTGTGGCACTTAAATAAGTTTTTATTTTTTGGGTAAAGGGAAAAGTGCCGAGGAATTAGGTTTCGTCATAAACTAACAATGAGAAATCTTACTGAGGCTGTTCCAATTAAGAGTTAAACATTGCTGAATAGGGTAGGCGAGACTCATCATGCAAGATTGGGAGCGCCATACCCTGGACTGTGCCATCTGGTGATACTAGATGTAGAAAAAAGCCTGTGTCTCCTCACATCACAAAATACTAATCAAAGGCTCCTTAGTTAAAAGGTAGGAGCCTATAGCACTGTCTCCTTATTCTTTACTTTGTGCCCTTTGGTTTTTATGCTTCCAATGCTGCAAGTGGAAATGAAAAGTTTTCTAATGAGTGAAAGTGCAGGTGATTATAATTTTTTCAGGTGAATAAAAGGAACAGAAAAATCTGCATTTTCTCACCAATCAAACTACTTATTTTACTGATTTTTTTTTTACACTAAACCAGACCAACTTCATCCAGAGATGGAGTAAATTGCAATCCTGTAACTGTGTGCTCCCCAGTGTGCTCCATCCCCTTACAGATCCAATATTGCCCACCGGGTGCAACTGTGCAGGGTGATCCAGAGAAGGTTTGCTCTAGCCCAGACGTGTAGGGCAAGGCTGGGAATTCTTCAGTTTCAGCACCCCACTAGTCCAAATGATGGTGGGGGGAAATAATTATACAAAGACTTCATCAATGAGAAAATAGAACTTGTCCCTACCTCGTACTTTTAGTGCCCTTTGTCTTACTGGCAGACTTTGTAGAAGAGGGGAATATCGGTGACTTGGGAAGGGTCTGGTATTGCTTGAGTAGCAGCTGAGACTTGGTGATGATTGGTGGCAACTGAAGTTGGAGAGCACTCAGCTCCAAAGCTGGGGAGACTTTGGATGCAGAACAGATCCTATAGGAGATGGGAAACTTGGAGCTGAGAAGCTGCATAAGGGAAGCAGTTCAGTCAGTCAATTCATTCATCAGCACAACTAAAGTAGAAACAAGTTGAGATTGGGAAAATAAGTTATGGGAAAAACACCAGCTCCTCCTAGGAGCTAAAATACAGGGTGAGAAAAGGAAACAACTGGAGGAAAAAAAAAATATCAGATAAGGGAAGAACCAGGTGGGACAGGGATAGGAGGAGCCATGGGGAAGGGCTATGATGAGGAGTCAGAAAATGGGAAGGTGAATACTATCAACAAAATGTCCAATATTACACATTTTGAAGTGATGAACACTTAGTCAAAAGAGTTCGAAGAAGACTGATCTCGGTAAAGCAAGGAAACAACAGCTTGGTGGCAAAGCTTGAGGAATGGAGATTGAAAGCTGAAGGCAACAGAATTAGAGGGATAGGAAGAAACAAGTGCAACATGAACCAGGAGGAGGGAGAAATGAAAAGGGGGAAATGTGAAACAGTGGGCATAGACATTGTGTGCCCCACAGCACAGTCTCTGCTCGAGCATGGTTTGGTGTTCCAACTCATTGAATTTAGCCATTTCTACACCAGAGATAGAATGTTCCCATCACCTTTGTCCCACACTTCTATTGCTCTTCCTGAGACTAAGGAACATTAAAGTCAGTAAGTGTGATACAGAAGAGTGCCTATTACATTTGTCCTGGGGAATCAGGGCTATCAGAGGCAGAGAGAAAAGAATGTCCCCTGCATGATCAGGACCTCCACCTTGCTTGCTGTCTTGCTCTGAAGCTGCAGGCTGAGGAGAGATTGCACCAAGAGCAAGCACAGCATGTAGTGAAGGCAGTCACATGCTGCCCTGGGAAACTGCTTATACTCCTCTTTGCCGCAAAATTTCTGTGTGGTGCTGGGCAAATTTTTGAAACCTACCTTGTCAGAGGTGATGACTGACTGGGTGCTCCTCGTATTATGCATGTGTGGGTGGAGATTTCGTGTCTGACGTGAAGGAGTGCTGAGTTCTCACAGCAGAAGCTGAGGTAATACATACTGGGCTTTGGAGACAGAAAGTAGACTATTAAACAAACTGAGAAATCAAATCCTAGGGAGTTCAAAAAAAGTAATGGAAACTTTTGACCTTAATCACTTCGGGCTTCAGTTCCCTATGTGTAAAATGTGGATTGTACCACCCCCTCATGCTGCAGGGCTTACTAATAAAGATTAGCTCACATTCAAAGATACTCAGATGCTTTGGTGATGAGGCAAGAGCAAGTGTCCTGGAGTAATTTTATTTTCAGAGCCATGTTTGAGGAGTAGGTAAAGTGTGAGGCTAAGCACAGGGCAAAGAGCAGGACACGAAAGCTCAAAGAGCTGCTCACCAGATAACTAGCTTTGCAGCCTGTGCATGCAAAGAGATGGCAGTGGGGTGGGAAAAGACATTGTGAGATCATGAAAGAGCTCTTTTCTAAGGTAACTTATATTTTGCAATTTTCTATCCTGAGTGTTTGGTTTGTAAATGCCCAATAACCATTTTTTCTGTGCAGTATGAACGTGTGTTGGCAAGATGTTTGGTGAAGTAAATATTTCTCTCTGCGTATAATACATGATGACTGATGCTTTCCTCGTCATAGAGTAGTACACTGTGTCTGTGAATAATTTTGATATTCATTTGATGATCTTAATTAATATGTTGGCATTCATAGTAGTAGGTTCTTAGTAAAGCAAGCAAGTATCATGACCATTTTATAGATCTATTCTATCAATATTTGAAATATACACTGGAGAGTTGGAAACAAACCCTGGATTCCTGGATCTTGCTCTTTTCCCTAAAAATGAAACAAGGCATGCATTTTTGTTTCAGTCACATTGAGTTAGAAACATTGCATAATTAAACAGGTCTGCGGTTTACCTTGGAGTCCAGTGGTTGTCTCACCATTTAGCATAACTAGGGTCAGGTCTGGGGTAAATAATTATTGAGGAACACTGAGCATGGCAGAGGAAAAATCCAGGTCTGATCTAGAAGGAGATCTAAATGAATCTTGATTTTACAAAAAGATGGATGGATCTGATTCAATGGAATCAAAAGAACTTTTGGTATCAACAGTTGAAATCCAGGGACATGGATGAGGAGTCTGCCTTTGTAACTAAAGGCAGTTTCCTAGAACTGACATTTACCTGTACATTAATGAGGAAAGGGGTACTCCTTTCGATTGCACTGAGAGTGTGTGGAATCCCCTCTGATAAGTGATCATGAAACTGTCACTGATAGTTTTAAAGCTACATGTTTGGTGGTTTGTTTTTTAAAAATTTGTGTGAGTCACAGGAATCTGTGAGGCCACTTGGGAGCAGGGGAAGAAAAAAGAAACCCTCTACAATGTAGGTCACTAATTCTCAAAAAGTCAGTGGAGAAAAAATAAAAGCCCCGAATCAAGTATAAGTTCTTGCACTAATTACTGTTTTGAGTACAGAAGCATTTAATTTCTGAGCAAAAAAAGAACTCACACCTTTGTTTTCTTCTCCACCATAATTTATTCCAAATGTCATTACCATCTGTAGATTCAGAGAAATGAGTCTGACAGCATGTAGAACGTTTTTAACATTTAGTAGCATCTTAAAGCTAAATATACACCATTTTCTTGTTGTTTGTCTTCTCTTAGTCTCAGACTTGAGTTTTCTCTTTTACATACTCTGCATTCATAGCAGGGAGGGCAATGTCTTTTCTCCCCCTTTTTAAAATCTTCTATAATATTTAACAATGTGACTTAAAACTAAGGCCAAGCTTTCTTTAATTTCACTGTGGAAGTAATGAATAAAAGGTAAATGAAGGGATTGTGCTATTTCTTACTGTGTCTTCTGCTGAAGCTCTACCTACATCTGAAATTGTGAGCCTGATATGACTACTGGAAAATGTTTAATATTAGTTATTCTGTGAGCGGAAAGCGCTGTAGGCCTTGACCTGTAATTTTTCTTCACTACAAGCTCCTTCTCTCCAATCTCATGTATCTCCTTTAGATGACTGATTCTCTGCTGCATTTGCTGTTTTGGCATATTAGGATTTGCTCGCAACAAGCGCTCTCAGTATGGATTGATACCTGTGGCATGGAGAAAGCAATGACTTATCAGGAGCTCCTGAGAGGTATCTTGGGATCTGGAAGAGAGCACAGAAACAGTAACAAGGAGGTATTAAGTTCTAAGATTCATCTCAAGCCATTAAGGACCCTATTAATGAAGTTTTATCACAGATAGGCTGTTAGGGAGCTTCTGGCTTATCTGGTTCAATTTCTGAAAAATTATCTTTCTGACATACCTTCTCAAGCAATAATTTTTTTTATTTTTTAATTTTTTTTTTTTTTTTAAAGAAGGATTCATCATCAGGACAGCTGATTTTAGTTATTTACAGTGTTGTTTCTAACCCAGTACATTTGAACATCTGGTTTACTATCTGGAAGAACATACCTATTTTTTTATACTGGCCTATTGCATGCAAGCACATGAACTTAGGCCCTAAACTCTAATTTTTTAAGAACAGTGAAAAAAATTAGGAGGCAAGTCAGTGTAGATAGAGTTCATATCTTATCTGAACAGCTGATATAGCTGGAAAAAACTGAGGAAAAATTGAATGCACAAGCCCTTCCTCCACTTTTTAACAGAAGATTCAGTTTTCAAAAATGATGACATGTATTTGCATGTTGGAGAAAACGTCTTTCACTGAGAAATTTAAAAGGCACGAAACTTTGAGCTTGTAGTAGTTTGAAGGCAAAACAAATGAGAGGCTCCAAGTCAGAGATACAATTTAATAGGGAAAAAAGGAAAGAAAGTAAAATAAAATCGATGCAATAATACAAAAGACCACTGACAGAGTCAGAATACAACCTGAGCGTAGTGATGGAAGCAGTCCAGATGAGGTGGTCTTCCTGAAGCAGTGATCCTGTAGAAAGGTCTGGTAGCTCGGGTCCTCTGGGAATCCAGTGGGTAAGCGCCCCTCTGTTGTTCAGAGTCTCAGCTTATATCCAGGCTGGAATGCTTGATTTCTCCCTCTGGGCGGAGCATCTCACAATGGGATGGTGAGTCATGTGATAAGGCCTGATGGGCCCATTAACAGGAGGTAGCCCAGGAGGGGGTTATCTGTGAGCTGTGTAGCAAAGGTGCTGATGGGCCCATTAACAGAAGATAAGCCAGGGTGGAGGAGGCAGCGAGCACTGCCTCACCTGGTTTCAACAGTTCTTGAAGATGGTGATAGAATATACTTCAACCCAGGACAGAGCTGAAAGAAGATCAGTTTGGCTTTTGATAGGCCTGTCCTAAAGGAGACAAGGCAGGGTGCTAATGGTAGAAAAAGTCAAACAAACCCAAGCAGCTGGAGGTCAAAGCTGCACAAGTTCAAATGAGAAGTTAAATGCTCATAATTAAATTACAGTTAATTGTTATTGGGACAAATACAAGACAAAACCAAGATGTCTTGAGTGTCAAATCAAAACAGGACAGCTCTCTGGATGAAAAGTGTCAGCCAGACAGCACTGAATGCAGCTAACTGTATTCAGTACAGGGGTGACTAGGAGACTTGTAACACTGGGATTGATGAATGATTGAATTGTGTTTACATAGCTGTGAAGGTGTTCTGTGCTTCTATGCTGCAGTAAAAGACAAAAATTATGCTGGTAGAAGTTAGGGGTTTCTTAATAAACTACGTCTGAAGCTGAAATGGTATGATTCCAGTAAAAAGTACGCCCTTAATTTACAAAGTTACTTGCCAAAAAATCTGGGGTTAGCTGAGGAGCCAAGTGACATTTTTCCTCTGTTTTTTGTTTGTTTGTTTGTTTTTGTTTTGTTTGTTTGGGTTTGTGTGTTGTTTTGTTTTGTTGGGTTCTGTTTTGTTTTTCTTTTTTTTTTTTTTTTCTTGTTTTATTTGGACACTGACTGTAGCAAGTGAGAGGGCTGTTGAAATGTGGGTATTTCAAACACATCCTAAAATTGGATTAGCCCAGCTGAAATAGACCTTTGTGTGTAGACATTGAATAGGAAGTCTCTTTACCAACATCCACAGCCTCTTAAACAAATGTAAAGTGAAACCAGCCTGTGAACACACTCAAAAAAGGAGGAGACATACCTCTTCCCTGTAGGGACTATGTCCACAGAGCACTTATGGGTCATAAAGGTGCACTGACTTCCATGGAAATGAAAAATGGCCAAGTCGGGTAATAAACATCCTTGTACAGTTACATTTTAACTGAATTAGGCATACACAAAAATAGCAATAGCCTCCTTTGGAACGTATATTAAAAAAATCCTTTTTAATATAAGCTAACTAGTAATTATTTTTTAAATGGCTACCTTTGCCACTCAGATCCTCAAATACCATTGTTTACTTTGGGGTGTCTTATTTTTTATGTACTGGACACCCAAAAGAAACTCGAGGAAGGGCACTCATGCAACACTGTAGAAGAATCTGCTTGGTTTAAGTACCACTCTAAAAGACATCACCAAACAAAGGCAGATAGGGTGATCAGTCACTTTTGAATGGTTTCCAGCACCAAGGAGTGGACTTCTGTGTGCACATTGGCCTGCATTACTTCTGGGTTGCTGAAACACTGATCTCTATGGTTTTCAAACAAAAGTATTTAACACTGCTGCAAGCCTTTAGTATTTCCCTGCCTAGCAGTCATGACAGAGGGTAGTTCTAGCTTGTGAGGGTTGCCTCTGGCCAGTAGTGTGGCAAGGTTGCCGTGGCTAGAGGGAGAACATGCATGATCCTTCTGCTACTATTTTATCAGTGATGGAGAGTCTGCTGCTGTTACATGCTTGAAAAATTGCACAGTAAATCAGATCGGTGGTGTTGCATCATGGTAATACATGCTAGGTTGTAAAGTTGTTTTCATCATGGCTTTAAGCAACGGTGGTTTTCTCGCAGTAGATGCATGTTTAGAGAATTAAAAGAGTTAAGTGTAACATGCTGATCTAGGAAAGAAGGTCAAACCACTTTCATCCTTTCCTATTGTCTCCCTTTTTTTCCACAGGATTTATGACTTTCTCTTCAAAAAACAGTCGTGCTGCTGCAGACCTTCAACCTCTCTTAACCCCATAGATTCTTTTCATACCTGTCAGTGGCCACAACAGACCAACTATTGCTTAGAGACAGCTGTTGATATCCTACACATTTTATTTGCCTTAGCTACATGGTCAGTGTCATCACAAAAGGGATTTATCTGGTTCACTTGCTGGCGTAGCTGCGTCAAGAGATGGCATATTGAAGTCATTGGTGTGCTGTGTTTCTGTCTTCAGCTATCTGTTCAGTGGAAAGGCCCATCCTTGCTTCTCTGGTCTGGAGTAAAACTGTGTCCTAAAGCTATGTGCATGTGGGAATGAAGAACCTCTGTGGAAATTAAAAACTGCTATATTCTTAGAAATTGATGGCCTGTGCAAATGGTGAGTGGAACAGTCAATCATCCCCACATCTTTGTGTCCCAGATGTGGGAGGATGTGCCCATACTAGTGAACAATTTTTATAGGCTATTTTAATATTGCTTGACTGCTTTCTTCTAAGCAATAGCTTGTCTTTTTTATCTTTCTCTCTCTCTCTCTCTCTCTCTCGTTTTTTTTTTTTTTTTTTTTTTTTACAGAGGGGAATGCCAGACTTGACTAACAAAGACAAGAACAGACTAAAAGTTTCCTTAACAGGAAGCCACTAGCTCTCCACTTAGCAAGTGGGGAGGAAAAGCCTTTAAAAATGTTCAAACTTTCTTATGCAAATTTCAGTTACACACAAGTTTTGGGAGAACTTATTCAACAGTGAATTGAACACTCCCTCAGTGACTATAAATGCACAGTACACAAAACTGTGTGCAGCACAGCACAGAAATCTAAAGGTGAGGGTGCTTTCAGGTCTCCCAGGGTGTTGTTCCACTGTTTCCAAACAATCTAGTTTTGGGATAGGGTAATATATTTTCTAAGAAAAGCGTTAAAAGATGTTTGAAGCAAAAGTAAAACATTTAAAGGCAAAGTAATGCAGTCCCTCTAGAGGAACATGACAGGTTCTCAAAAGAAGACATTTATTACAGCTTTAGTCAGTTTTTGAGTGACTGAAACACCTGCACGTACAATTGCCATTATTAGAAAATATCCCAGAGCCCTATCAGAGATCAAGGATGCTTTCTAGCTGCTCTTCTCACAGACATCAAGGAGATAATTTTCATCTCCACACTGTTCTGCCTTGGACTTGGGAGCTGTATGCATACTTCCTTTGTGGCCTCTGGTGATGCCAATTGCATGACACAAAGATAAGCAGATGAGCAGTGACTGAAGCTTTGTTCAGTGGTGAGATACCATCAGAGGGTAAAGCAGAAAGAGTGGTAAATGAGAGATAGCCATTGTTAACTGGTTGTCTTCTCTCACCAGTCCTCTTGGTAAAAAGACGCCTTATGGATGTGAAGCAGTTCTGCTGAACTGAAGAGCCACTGCAGCTGCCATAATGGCCTTCCTAGAAAAGCAGTGTTGGTACCAAGATTTCTTCCCTGGACCTCTGTCTGTCCGTTGCAGACAGCCACAGAAAATCTTTGTGTAGGTTTCCACTGGATTTTGTGGGGCAGCCTGCAGAGGGCAGGGGCCTTGCTGTGTGTTAGATGTTGCCTTATAACTACCCTGACACACACCCCAGAGCTGAAGATCATTGTGTGCCTGGCCCAACAGCTGTCAGAGGGACCAGCTTGTGGCTGTGCTTTTACATTTGAGAGAGCTACCTGTGGCTGAGGTATCTGCCTGCTCAAAGCATGCATGAAGCCTCAGGAGAGTGTTGCTTCATGAGCTAATACTTCAGGGTGCGAAATACAGTCTGTCATTTTTGCTCCGGGACCAGTTTCCTCAGCTCAATCCCTTCACAGATCAAAGGCACAGTGTTTAATCATGGTGTCATGGCCATACATCTTCACAAGGACTGTCTGCCTACTCACCAGCTCTTGTGCAAGACCTGGGCTATATTCTTGCTTCTACTATAGTATCCCTCTGATTGAGTTTCCTCATCCATCAAGTGTGGATAAGGATGCTACTCTCCTTTGTGAGGTCTGTTACTGTGTGAATGAAAGCAGTACACAAGGGAGAAAATTGTGAGAGGGCAGAACTCAGCGCTGGCCTGCTGAACCTAATGGTGTGCGGCTGTGCTGTGGGTATAGACTGATAGCTGTAATCCTTGTCAGGTAAGGGTAGAGGTGGTCTCTGCTCACTTTGCTCATCTTCTTGAGGAAGCAACCCCTTTTATCTATGTGGCTAACATCTGAGAGAAATTGCCATTCTGTAGGGAACTGAAAGTGCTTTCTGGTACATTGGAGAATTTTATTCCCTAACAGAGAAGCACAGAACTTTTTACCCAGAAATAACTTTGGCCAAATCAGCTGTCTCTAGTTATCACACAGCCACACATGCCACACAGCAGTAGATAAAGTGCTTTGGGCCCTGCAGGGGATTGCGAGATGGTTAAAGAAATTCCTGGGTACTTCTGATGGCAGCAGTGGAAGGAATTACTCAGGAGGCAGCAGGGTTTTTTTTTTTCCTGACTTGAATGCTGATCCTTTACCTCTGCCTGTTTTTAGGCAAAATGTGTTGTGTGTAGTCACTGACTTTCTCATGGTGTTTAAAACTGACATTTTGACACTTTTTAGCATCAGGAGATGCTACAGCACTTTTTGCAGTATCAGGTTCAGATCAGATTTTATGGGTCATGACACGCAATGTAAGCAGTTTGGGCATTCAGAGATGATCTGTCCTACCCCTGCCCTGAGATCAGACCTCGAAGACCTCAGTTGATTGTGACAGATACCCCTTTTACCTCTTATTATACACTTGCAAGGATAAGGCTTTCACACTTGCTGTTGGTAATCTGGTCCAGCATCTCCTTTGTTTTACTGACTGTGGGTGTCTCCTCATGTTTACCTTGCAGCTCCCTAACTTGTGCACTCTGCAGTTGGAGCCAAGTAGTATAAACATCATTTGGCACCAAACACTTCCACTTTGCAGAAAATAAGCAAGTTACTCTTTTTCCTATTAAAGAAATGTGGGGAAATTAGGTATTTGTAGTGCAAATATCTAGTTTCAGAATTTCCTTTCTGTCTCTATAACGAAAAGTGAACTAAGAGAATCCACCACTGCAGGTTGGGTGTCTCAGGTGCCTCTGTGCCCTGACCTGAAGTTAGGACCAGTGACAGCACCAAGTCTTAAACTCCATGTGAATGGCACATGCTGTGACTACTGCTGGTACCAGTCCTGGCAGGGGCCACTTCAATCAGCAGGAGTGCAAGGTCTGGCACCACTTCACTCTGGCATTTCACAAGTCTGCAGCAGAGCTGGAGGCTGTCGTGGTGGAGGTGGGTTGGTGCGTATGTGAGCAACTGAGTCAATCTGTGGGTGGCGGGAGGCCAGTGCTCAAATTTGGTGACCTTGTTCTCACCCACCCTTCCCCAAGCATTCTATCACCATGTCCTGGGCGTGTTTCTCTTTTTGGTTGTGTGAGGAACAAGTGGTTCCTGATGGACTTCAGTGGTTTCACCTTTATTGGGCAGTGGCATTCAGCAAGTGCCCCACAGGACATCATCTGGGTGATCCTGGTGGGTGCTGACACCAGGTGGGGTTTGGAGCACAGCCAAGGAAGCACAGTGAGACAGTAAGTGGCACAGGGCAGCCCAGGAAGCCACATTCCTACCATGGTAACACCATAAAAAAATTTGAGGACTTCCTGCAGAAGCAAACACAAATGAGGTTAATATCTCTTTTGAAAGTCTTCAAAGAACTTCAGATCAGGTCCTATCCCCCCTCCTGTGCTACAGACTTTTCTTTTAACTTCACTGTTACTAACCAGATTGTTAAACAAAGAGCTGGATCCTGAATAAATCAGAACAGCTCCACTGAAGTCAACAGCACAGCAATGTTATTTTACTACCAGGGTGTGGTACACACCTCAAATTAAAAATTTATTATCTGTCTGGATATAAATTCATGGTGCAGATCCTCATTTCCCCATAATGTCCCATCCTGCTAAAAATGCCAGCAGACAAGTTTGTCTTGATTCAGCATGGATGTGTCTGCAGTTTTTGCTGCTGTGGGTCATGATCAGCAGCCACTGCCTGCACAGCAGTTCCCTTATAAATTTTCTCTTTCAAGGGTGGTCACTGTACTTTCTCCTTACCCAGCAAAATTCTGTCCTCAAGTATCAATTTCAAATATGTTCATGTATCATAAGTCCACTTGTATATTGATTCATTACTGTGCCTCTGCTTAATTTAGCAAGAATTTTGTGTTAGCCAAAATCTTGTAATTGTGTAATAGCAGAAAAAATTACAAAAGAATACCACTTGCATCATTTGTAATGTACATTTACCAATATTCCTTAATGCATCTATTTCTTGTGTACCAAGTATGTGGCAATTTCACAAAAATCAATTGCCACTTCACTGGAAGTGACTTTTAGCTATATGAACCAGGGGAAACCACTATTATTTTTCATTTCCTGACAACAACCAATTTAGTTCAAAACTGATGTTTTGTAATAGCTGAAATGGAGATATTTTCTACCAGACTCTCCTGATGATTTTTAACTGTAAAATGGGCAACACTGGACAGATGGAAGCAGATCATTTCCACTAAGAAAGGTCATCAGCCCTATTGCAAAAGTGGCCAGTTCCAGCTGGATACATAATGACTAATTTTTAATGAAAGTTGTTTTCAAGTCTGTTGATTTGCTCATTTTTGCTCTACACTGACTTTCTACATTTTCAACTGTTTTGACAAAAGTTCCAGAATTTCTGAAGTGCAGCTGTTTTCTGCTCAGCTCTGTTTCCAATAGTTGCCTAAAAGCATTTTAATTTTAAGGGCATGTAGTCCTGCTGACAGAAATGTCAGCTCTAAAGAAGAAAGCAACCTTTGTCTTTTTTTGGTTAACCCATTTTTGACCTGGCAAACATAGGTGTGATTAAGGTGATCTCCAGCTACAGTGGAGGGCTTGTTGATCTTTCTTCAACTGAGGCCACAGGCTGATCTCATGAACACTGTTTTTACAGGCGTGTGACTCTGCTGACGTCCTTTGGCTTCCTGTTCAGTGAGGCTGGGCTTGGCATCCTCAGATTTAGGCACAATGTGAATTTTCTTAGACTTCACTCTCCGGCCCTCGTTTTGTCTCATCAGCTCTTCCCTGCCTGTGAATAATGGTCATGATCACATCATGCGGTGGCTTCGGGGAGGGAAGGTCCCCTCTGCTGCAGCCCTTTTGGTGGCAGCAGTGTGGGTGAGGTGGGTGTCCATGAGAAGGAGGGGGAGTGGGTTTCAGGCAGTTTCTGGTAGAATGTAAGACATGCAGTGTGTGGTGATTCACCCCCTCAAGCCATTAAACCTTCAGCTTATGAGTGGGTTGAATCCTGTAAGGTTGTAGGCACATTATAAAAATAAACACAGACCTCTGAGGTAGACAGGTTACTGGTGGGAGGGCAGTGGCATCGGTAAATCAGATCATTCCTCTTTTTTATAAACACTGAGAGCAAAATCAGCTGTTCCTACTGCCAGGCTCTAAGGCTTTGCCTCCTCTTTGCATTGCTGGCATTCATGCTGTAGTGCATGTCTTTGACACCAAGAAGAGGACCTGCTCATGTAAAACTTCTTGAGTGCATTGGAAGGTGCTGAGTGCTGTTTTCTGGTGCTAGACCACAATAATAACAATGGGCTACCGAGGAACTTCTCTGAGACTTGCTGAGACAAGAATTAAAGGTCATGCATACCCACACTTTTGTTTTGAGAGATTAGTTAGGGAGGGAAGTAGATGGAGGGGAGAGATTATCCCGCTCTACTCAGGGCTCATCAGAGCACATCTAGAATACCATGTCCAGTTTCACACTCTCTCCCTCAAATTCAAGGAAGCTGGGGCATGTTCAGCACGACATTATGGGGTGGAGCACTTGCCCTGTGAGGAGAGGCTGAGGGATTTGGTCTAGTTCAGCCTGACGCAGAGAAGTCTTTGGAAGGACCCAAGAGCACTGCCCCCCCCCCCCCCCCCCCCCCCCCCAGCATGTATAAAGGGATCAGAAAGAAGACATTGCCAGAATCATCACAGCACTACACACTGGGAGGACAAGCAACAAGGGACTGAAGTTGAAACAAGAGGCTCGGGCTGGATACACAGATACACTTCCCCAAGGGGAGAGAGTAAAGCGTAGAACTGGGTCACTCAGTGAGGTTGTGCAGCCTCCGTTCTTAGAGTTTTTCAAGACTGGTCAGATAGAGTCCCAGGAGACCTGGTCTGAGCTTACAGCTGTGTCTGCTTTGAGCAGAAAGTTGGAATAGGAACTAGGCATCCCTTCAAGCCTGATACCATGTGATCCTTTGTCTAGGTATCCCATACTCTGAGGTCATGGAAAGTTTTAGGTGAAGTTTTTGAGTGAAGGGTTGAAAAGATTAAAAAGAATGCATTTTAACTCCTCTCTCCAGCTTTGACAAACTGATTTCACTCTAGTCCAGCAGCAGTGATACTTCCTCTGATTTCTCTAACCATGATCAGGCAGTGAGTTTGTGTACATGTTGTCCTGGAAGTTCCGAGGACAGGGGTGCTGGGCAGAGGGGATAGGGAACCCACTGCCTGAGGAGATTCTAATGCTAAAACAAGGTTTAATTAAATGGGATTGGCTGAGTCTATTGGGATGCATTGTAGGCTCAGAGACAGGAACAGAAATCCAGCTTTGCCCAGCAAGATATACCCAGTGGGATACCTTGGCAAGTAAGCTGTTGAAAGAGATACCATGCATGTAATATTGGCCAATTTTGACAGTTTTAGTCTCTGCAGAATACAAAATCAATATCATACCACAGCATTAAAATAATTTCCCCAGAATACAAAATTGATATAATGAAAATATTTGCAATTATTTGCTGTATTTCACTTTCCAACCTAAAGTTAGTTGTGTGCAAATTCATTAACAAGACTAGGGCACCCGTGTTGCCTGTGGGGTAGTCACTGTGCTCAACAGTGCCACTGTATCATACTTTTCCCTCCTTCCTTGCAGATCAGAAACTCGGTGTGAGTCTCTTCCCTCCCTGTGGATCCCAGTGCTGAGAAACCAGCAGCAGTCAAGAGAAGTCACCGTGTTTGTGTGTTGGTGGTTTTTTTATGAATGCAGGAATTACCACAATTGAATGAATAATTCATTCATGAAAATGATGCTTCAAAAAGAAAAGTACTCTTCTATTATTCTTGGAAATTGTTAACCCAGTTTCTTTTTTTTGCCTTTGCCGTGGTGGGACCTGGCAGCAGCTGTCACTGAGAGGCAGCAAGTTCATCTCAGTGAAAGTTAGTGAGTGGGGGGGCAGGAAAGATGCAGGCCCTTCCCCGCTGTCACTGATGGCTTCTGTGGGTGTTCTCAGAAAATCCTGCGGGGCGTCCTGGGTGACTCACCGGCAGCTGACTGAAGGCAGGCAGGAGGCCAGCAGCCCCTGCACAACTGGAAAGTACAGAGCCATCCCAGTGTGTGCCAGAAAAAGGGGATGACATGCAGTGATGTGTCTGTCTGCCTGTCTTGTCTGTCTGTCACAAGGCTAGAAAAAACAGTGACTGTGTTCTTTGTAGAATAAATGGGAGCTTGGTGCTGTGAAGTCACCTTTGTTCTTGCAAGAGGGACTATGGAACTACATAGAAAGGTGAGGAGCTATTGCAGGCTTTATTCAGGTTTCTTGGCAAACAAAACTTTCTAGGGCATACATGATCTTTCACAGGTACAGTGTCGTATCCCTTTAGGGCCAGGGTCAAGTTTACTCAGTCAAAACTACCCACTCCCTTATGAAGCTCCTCTTACTGCTTTCTGGCAGGCAAGTGATGGATACCCAAGGGGATAATGCAAATGGTCATAAAGGGGTAGGGGTGTAAAATACAGTCCAAGTCTCATCTCCTTCACTGGGGACTCTGAAGAGCACATTCGGTAGCCCATTCTGCATGTTCACTCTGTAGCTCATGAAGCCTTTTTCCTACAGAACTGTGCCTTCAGCTTTTGTGACAGGCAGTCTCTGACTGGAGGTCTTCCTGTGATGGGCTTCTTTATAAGATGTCCCTTCTCCACGGACTTGCTGGTGCACAAGGAAGGTTATCCTCCTCCATCCACGCCTTGGGCCACTCACCCAGACAAACTCTTCTTGTAGATCTGGAAGAATTTAATTTTCTTCAAAACTCCTGTCTATCCTTGAGACTCACGGTTGGCTTTGGCTAACAGACTCAGGGCTGCCTAACAGGGTATTTCTGAGTGAGGGGATAGGCAGGGAGGGCGGGAGGATCAGGAAGAGAAACAGACGCACATTCTGACTCCTGGCACTTTAAAAAGAGTCAAGATGAATGGCTGCAGAGGGTGACCCCAGGAGGGATCTTGTTGCTGCCCCCAGAACCCTGCCTGGACAGAGCTGCAGTTTGCAGTCCACCAGCAGCATGTGCCTGTAGCTTACACTAACAGGCCTTACCATGGCCCTGCCTGGACATCCCAGAGCCATGTCTGACACTGGTTCCCTCACCAGGCATGATCCCTAGTCTCACCCACATGCCTGTATCCCATCCCCTTTCCTGGGGAGTTTCCCAGTGCTGAATCCTCACCAGTTCCTTCCTGGCCATGGATCCCACAGGCTCATTAACCAGGAAGGGGCACTGGTACCTGTCCCTGCAGTCCAGCTGCAGCTGCAGCCCAGCCTAGCCATGTTATTTCAGAGAGCACCTTCCCCCCAGCCCCAGCTCCCACTGACATCTAAGTTATTCATCAAAGGCAGGAAAAAAGCCTTCCTGGTTTCAAGCCTCTGGGGAAATGCTGGGGCATGCCTTCAGCATGATAAAAATGCAGAGCAAATGGTGATTCAATTTTGATTCAAATTCCCTGGTGAAGGGCAGAGACAACTTGGCTTTACCTCTTTTTACCTTGAAAGGGCAGTTCTCCACCAGTATCACATCCTGGGAGGGACAAGAATACACATCCTCCTTCCCCAGGGTCAAAAGTGGGAGGATTTAGTGAGGCAAGTCCATTGAAATGCCCACAAAATCCACATCACTTTTCTCCAGCTAACAAGTACCATTCAGCTGCTGTACCATGACTCAGATTGCATGGAAAATGCTACAAACTGCTTTCTGGGGGTGGAATTGAGATAATCCCAGTGGGCCAGGTAAAGAGTCTTGCTGGGGCACCACAGCTGCTCTTGCTGATGCACACCTTGAGAGCCCCACAGGTGATGCTCTGGGGACAAAGTCTACAAGAAGTTTACATAAGCAGTTCAGGCCAGTGGGGTTGAATCACCACTTAGGTCGCTGTCCTAATATGGGCAGGATGTAAAACTCGAGTTTAAAGAGGGAACTGACACTAGTGTGTAGGGATGAAAACAATGATGTGTTCCTTTTTTTCTGTAAGAGTGCCTGATCTCCAGCTGAGAGAGGGAGTTTTTCAGAGTGCATGCACATGCCTTCTGTGGTTTGTACCACCTGACAACCATTGAAGCTATAAAAATTGTCAAGTATGTGTTTTCTGTAGTGAATGCAAGAGAAAACTGCAAAAAGCAGTCCTCTAAAAACAACTGACCTCTGCAAATGTTCAGAACTTTGTAAAATCAAGGGTTCATAATGCCGGTGTGGGAGCAACGCAGCTTGCAACAGGCACTGTGTAACCTCTGCTGCTGAGAGCCTGGTTTACAAAGGTGAGGGTGGAGAGAAGGTGAGGTGTGTGTGGTAGTGTTTCAGATTTTAGGAGCTTTCTAAACACAGACACAGAGCCCAATTTTAGAAGAGACCGTTTGTTTTGTGCAGGATGCAAGGTGGACGTTTCCAGAAATCAAGTACACCAAGTGGTAGAAAGTTTTATCTTTTATTCAGTAAAATTTACACCTACCTAATACATGTTCTCCGCCTACTTAATGCGTATTTATTTAGGCGGTATAATCTTACACAACATTTGAAACACGAAGTTCTTTTCTTCATTAAGCAACTTCTATTGTAGAAGTTATCTGATGACATCAATTACATTTACAAAAGGTGAGAAAAGTCAGCTTGAAGACATCAATTCCTTTTGTAGAATTCAGCCTGGGGACGGATAATTCAGCTTGAAGACATCAATAGTAGCAGAACCCCATAGGGATCAAGGAGGAACCAATTAGTTTTCATATGCTTGCAGTAACTGAAACTTCTTTTTCTGTGGGTGTTCTCTTTTTTTTTTTTTTAGTATCCCTTTACCTGATAAAAAGATGTAGCAATCAATAATTCTTTTAGCCCAACCTAAAACCCAAGGGGACTCAGCAGCGGACAGATCTGTGACACTGAACTCAGCAATATTCAGAAAAAACCCTCGGTGACAGATCCCTTCTGGAGCTACTGGAACAAATCTTTTAGGACACCTCTACTGCCACCGCAGGGACATTAGCAAGCAATGCCATAGCTCTGCAGTGCTTAGCTACAGACATGCATGTGGCATATGTGGGATGACTCAGACTTTTTTTGTTAGCCTGGCACTGTGCCAGGAATGAGAAGCTCTGTGTTTTTACAGAGGGACTCAGTTTAGGCTCAGAGCCATCCCGGGAGCAGTGGTACTACTCTACCAGCACCCAGAGCAAATTTGCTGCAGGTCATGGAACAGAATAGAATCATTTAGATTGGAAAGGACCTCTAATATAATTGAGTCCAACCTTTAAACCAGCACTGCCAAGTCCACCACTAAGCTATATCCCTGAGTGACACATATACATGTCTTTTAGATATCTCCAGGGATGGTGACTTCACTGCTTCCCTGAGCAACTTATCCCAATGCTTGACAACCCTTTCAGTGAAGAAATTTCTCATATCTAGTCCAAACCTTGTCTGCAGCAACCTGAGGCCATTTCCTCTTGTCCTGTCACTTGTTCCCTGGAAGAAGAGGCTGACCCCCACCTGGCTACACCCTCCTTTTACAGAGTTCTCAAGAGTGATAAGGTCTCCCCTGAGCCTCCCTTTCTCCTGGCTAAACAACCCCAGCTCCTTCAACCACTCCTCATAAGACTTGTGCTCCAGCTCTGTTGCCTTTCTCTGGACTTGCTCCATCACCTCAAAGTCTTACTTGTAGTGAGGGACCCAGAACTGGACATAAGATTTGAGGCATGGCCTCACCAGTGCTGATTATAGGGTGGTGATCCCGGCCCTGGGCCTGCTGGCCACACTATGGTGCCATCTGCAAAGAGTTGCCCTTGATTCCCTCATCAAGATAATTAAAAAAGGTATTAAACAGGGTTGACCCCAAAACTGGGCCCTGGGGGCTTCACTCATGACCAGTCACCAGCTGGATGTATCTCTTCAGCACCACTCTCTGGGCCTGGCCATCCAGACAAATTTTACCCAGCAAACTCTGTACCCAGCCAACCGTGGGCTGCTACTTTCTACAGGACAATGCTGTAGAAATGATGTCAGAGGCTTTATTGAAGTCCTGGCAGGTGGCAGCCACAGCCTTTCCCTCATCCGCTAAGCTTCTTCTCAAAGAAGATCAGGTTGGTCAAGCTGGACCAGCCTTTCATGAGCTTATGCTGGCTGGGCCTATGTCCTGCACATGCCACGTGATGGCTCTCAAGATGATCTTCTCCATGGCCTTTCCTGGCACCAAGGTCAGGCTGACAGGCCTATAGTTCTCTGGATCCTCCTCCTGGCCCTTCTTGTAGACAGGTGTTGCAGTTGCTAACTTCCAGTCACCTGGGATCTCCCAAGTTAGCCAGGACTTCTGGTAATGATGGGAAGTGGCTCAATGAGCACTTCATTCAGTGTCTCTCTCTGGGGTGGATCCTATCTGGCCCCATAGGCCTGTCCATTTCCAAAGGCTGCAGCAGGACAACTTACATTCAGATTCCTCCTTAACAAGTATGCAGCCAATTAATTGCTAAAACACTTCAGCCCACTAGGATGGGGGCTGAAATTTCTCATCTTCATTGATTCCTATGGATTGCCAGTGCATGCCAGTCTGTTAATCAAATGCAAAACCCTAGGCAGTAAGTGGGAAAACCAAAGGCATAGAGGAAACTCCCTCACACTGATTTCACAGTTCCCCTTCAAGTGATGCCTAAACTGCAGGAGGTAGCTTAAATAATCTTCTGTATTATTGCCTCCATTCACTGCTCCATTTCCTTCTGTCTCAGTTGTAAACTCACGTAAACCAACAGCCTACAATATTCTTTTTTGCTCTCTTGAGAAGACAGTACAGGGCTAGCAGCTAAACTATGGTGAGGTGAGTACAATTTCTTCTTAAGAAGAAAAGAGATATGAAAATCACTGTGGGCACATTTGCTATGGAGAAGTCTTGAAGGAAGCTCAATGTTTTGCTTATGCCAGTATATCCTGCTTGTAGTATTGTTAAGAGTTCATGAAAGTTTTAAACAAACAAAGATGTGACGGGTGGAAAAAATACTCTCCTGCTGAGCTGTGAGTATTCTCTAGTGCTGGGGCAGGGAAGCCAGCTGTGGGCAGCAGGACAGTAATATCCTCTTGTCAGGTCTGGGGTTTCTTTTTTGAGACTGCAGGACTGTTGCTGAGATGGTGATTCCCAGCAGCACGTCAGTGTGATACTGCATGGCAATACATCGTCCTGACGGGAAACCTAGCAAGCTTTCTGGTTCTCACTCCTTGAGGGAAGGATGGTGTTGCCTTGATTTTCAAAAAGAAAATCTTTTCATCCCTTTAATAAACTTCTGTTGCATTCTGGAGAGCTGCACCACAAATGACATTACTTTGGCTGGTTTCATTACCAGTATATGAGAGTGTTCAAAATGTAGTTCATGCAAAGTTCTGTCATATACAAAGAACCATCAAAAATTTTAAAATGGTCTTGAGTCAGGCTGTTTGCAGACACCTGAGTTTCTGTGACCACCTTACCCACTGCTAGGAACAGAGATGGTATTCCCATGGCAAAGCTCCTGGAGTTCTACTGACAAAACCAGCTACATGACATTCGACATTACTGTCACTGTAATGGCTGCTAGCAGTGCATGGGCCTCATGTACGTGGAATGATTGCAAGACAAACTTTTAAAGGCCGTGTCTAAGCCTAGTAGAAGGAAAATGAGGAGTCCATCTAAAGGGAAGTCTCAAGCAGCTGAGCCTTTGTGATGCTTAGCATAACAATTGAAATGCCTACACTGGCAGCTCTCTGCACTCCTTCTGCTTCTTCAGCAGACCCTGTCCTCACTCAGCAGAGCTGGTTGATCTGCATCCTGCTTATGCCTTAGGCACCCTGGGTCCCAGCTGAAATCCCAGGGTACCCAGAGAGTTACCATTTTTTATAATAAGGTACCAAAAGTGTGGAGAACAATAGGGCAAATACTCCATTCTATCTGCTCCCTCACAGGAATGGAAACCTCTGGCTTTGGTTCTTGGTGGTCCAGAAGAGTCACTAGCATCTGTCCTGGCTGGATTTACCAGAATGTGTCAGACTTAAAAGGAATTACAAAGTGGACTTTAGTTAAACCAGCGCAACTTCCCTGTACAGACTTTCTTACAGTACTGACCTAAAAAGGAAGCAGAAAATAAAAACTTAGAGTTCCCCCAGTCCCCACAAATCCCTGGGCTCTGTATTCTCTTTTTTCCTGAAGAGCTGGAAAATATGTCTGTTTTCTTCAGAAAGGGATGAACTCCCTGTGGATTTCAAACTATGTTTTCCTATCTCTGAGTTTATACAGTCACAGTTTCTGAGAATACAATCCCTTAATTCATAAGGCAGAAAGAGAGGGTGAAAAACTCAGATTATTTCAGCATTCTCATCATCAGGCCACGTCAAATCCTCATAATGAATCTGGGTGATGCTGAGATTTTCAGGGTGCTCCCAGAGACAGTGCCATGGCACAGCAATGAAGAGACTACTATTCCAAGTAGTTACTTGATTCTAACTAATTACTTGATTTATAGAACAGCAGCATTCCTTCTTTCTGGCCTTGTGGAAAGGCACGCTGGTCCCTGTCAGTATGCATTCCCAGCCAAGCTCCAAAGACACACATGGTGAAAAGCTAACATTCCAGTCCTAGGGGCAGAGGAAGGTATTCAGGGCAGCAATTGTTGGAGCATGAACAGAGCATCCTTGCCGATGGGTGCCATGGGGTGGGGATGGGGTGTGGGGGACAGGGAGAGTGGGGCAGTATCAGCTGGGTGAGAGGAGAGGGCAGGTGACAGGGGGTACTGTCAATGTACACAACCAGAGCATCAGCAGAGAGCTATGAGACCTCAGAAAGGATCTGGAAGGATCTGGGAGGAGAAGAATGCAGGAAAGAGGAAACAGAAGTGCAAACAGAGAACAGAGCAAGCAGAGAGATTTGCAGTGTGCATGGAACAAGACCTGCATGGAGGATTTGGAAGAAAGCATGTGGCAAAGTCACAGTGCCAGAAGAGGAAGATGAGCCTTTTTTGGGCTGCTTATGGAACAAAGCTGTACCTACAGGTACTGACAATAGCCACTACACACATCAGTCTTGCTAATAGCCATTGAACAAGTGCTGACAGTAAACACAGCATTTGTATCTATTCCAAACCAACTGAACTGGTTATGCTTCAGAGGAAGTTGTGATGGGGTAAGCTTTTTGTGGAACTGCATTTACAACACTGGTTCTGATCATCTTGTCTTCTGTGCATCTATCAAAAAGTATTCAGGGAAGTTTTATTGCCCTCAATTGACTGTACTCCACAAAATGCAAAGATCCCAAGAGCGTCATGAGAAAGGTCATAATGATTACATTTAAATATTTCCTTGCTGAGAAATTATGTTTTAGTAAAATCAGTCCTTGCATTTGTGATTTTGTGATTTCCAGGAAAAGGTCTGTTTTTTATGTGGGAAACATCTAAGTAAAACTTGAAATATCAGGTGAATTTAATTTTCTTTCTGTTTATGAAAAAAATCTTCAAAACTATGATGAATCAAGGAATAATATGTATTCAGGGTTTAGAAATTGAAGCAGATCAGGGCAATTTAAGGGGAACAATACACTGCAACAATGCAACAAACCAACTTCTCCACAACCACTTTTGGGTGCATATAGAGATTAATTCCCCTTTCTGAGTAGGAAAGTCTCAGTTCTAAACTCCTGTAACTAAAGATTATATAACTGGAATTGATTCTCAAAATAGAAAATAGAAAGAGAAAGAACTGTGAAACAGAAATCACATACAGCAGGAATCTTTATTTTTAGAACTTCCAGGTAAACTCAGCCCCAGAGTGTGGATGATACTTAGGATGTTACCCATCTTTTTGATTTTCTTGTACAATACTTAAAACTTGGAGTCACTATAGGAGATGTTGCTGTCAGGCCAGTCTCACTGTAGCTGCAACCGCCTCCCCTGTCCTTCCTTGTTTGCCTGAAACTTCCCGGCTTGCGAGATTATGGTGTAAATGTAGAAGAGACAGAAGTCAGTAGGAAATGAGTGAATCAGTTGTCTAATGTGCTGTGTGTCACATAGCAGGCACGCCAGTATCTTCAGCAGTCCTTTTGCTCCCTGGTGAGAGCATGGCTCTCTCTCTCTCTCTTAATTGTCCTTTTAAGACAAGAACTGGTGCCTACTGCTGCAGTGCCAGCATTTCCAGAGCCCCCTCCTGGATCAGTGTCATTTTTTGATGACCCTGGCTTGCCAGTGTCTGCTAAGAATGGCTGCCAGCAGGACCAAAGAAGGCTCGCATCACCTGAGCAATGCACATAACATGCAGCAGCTTCTGTTTGTTTCAAAACTCCTTAAGAATCAGCCTCTGCACTTCTGCAACACCACACACTGCTAGTGCCCAACATTTGTGTTGGGAGAATGCAACTGTCTTCCTTTTTGCTCCTGTTTCCTTCCTGCCCTTCCAGTAGTGTTCTGGGTGGAACTTGGTCAATGACATCAAGGACAGCAGGCTGCACATTCCCATGCTGACAGTTTATTTAGTCAGAAATGAAAAGGGTTTCAAGAACGCCCTCATGTCAGTTTAACCCCACACCCAGGAGCGGGAAATATGTTGTCCTTTAGTCAGAGATGGGGTCAGTGATGTTTCTTTCTCTGATTATGAAACAGGGAGTGTTGCATTCCCCACTCGTATTTCCTGATAACAGCAATACTGAATTGTGTTGCCAGATACCTCTCACTGGGGAAAGAGGTGCTGTCACATTTATCGTGCTGCCTCCCAAGGAGTGAACAGAGCAGGACCATGATACCTGTCTTGTTCTTCCTCCTGGGTCAGCATGCCCAAGCAAGCTCTGGGTTGCATTCCTAGGCACTCCTCTGATGTAGGTGATCTCAGCGGATGAGTGCCAGGCACCAGGAAACCACGGAGCCTCTGTCACCCAGAAGTGTTCCTGTGAGAGCACCCACTGTCATGGGGAGCTCCAGGTTGCAGATGATATCTTGGTATCTTAAGGAGACAGCTACCTCTTGTTCTTTCCAATGATTAAGCATATTGATGCTGTATTACACAAGTGCATAAGGTGCTTATGGGACCAGCTGTGGCAGTGTGATGAGACACGGCTGGCCAGAGTCATTTTGCCTCCACCATCAGCACTGAGCTTCTCCAGCCTGTGGAGAGGAGACAGAATCAGGAATTAGCACATGGAGTGCAGAAAGCACCTGGTGCTTTTGACTGGGCTTTTTTTGGATGAATATCCCAAAGGATGAATATCTCCATGGCCTCTTAGCTTCCTTCTCACCCTTTCCTTCAGGCTCACTCTGTGCACTCCTGCCCTTTCTCTCCTTCTAAACCCTTTCCACCCCTTCCCACTTCCTTCTTGTGATTACCTTTCCATCTCACTGACCTTTCTGTTGTGGATATGACACCCCTCCCTCTGCTCAGCACCCACCTGGCTTAGTGGTGCTCAGTCACACTTAGATTTGCAGAAGGGCAGCAAGCCTCTTCACGTCAAAACTGCTCTGAATTTGCTGCTGCATCTAAGCAGTGAGTCTCTGAATTAACAGAAGGCTGTGAAGAAACTGCTGTGAACAAACGCATTTTTCATTTCTGATGAAGTTTCTGAGACAGGTATTTATTAAGAAAAAGATAAACACACATGCATACACAGACCTTCCCCACAACGTGTACTCTCTTACTAATCAGAGAAGTGACCAAGGAGTAGTATTTGCAATGTGTGAAGAACATGAAGTAAACATATCTTCTCTGAAAATGTTCAAATGAGCTTGGAGAACTAGATTGTGCTTTCTGGTTGATGTTCTGGATAAGCAGAGGCTTTTGAATAGAGAGAGAAGGAAACAAAAAAATCCCAGAAAAATAAAAACTTTACGGATCTATATTAAGCTCTAATCAAGCACAATTTTTATGGTGTGACAGAAGATCATCTCCAGCTTTTCAGTTTAACTCTAGGAATAAATTCACTTGGAGACTAAAGGCCTTGACATCAAGGAGAAAAAAAATCTTGAAACCTTTCTGACAAAATTTGTAAAGGTCTTCTGTTAACTGAAATGAACTGATGCCTAATCAGACAGAAGAAATTGGCTCTGTGACAGGGCAAGAATTGAGTTTGCAATGTCATATTGCCACAGATCAGACTTGCTGAGGTAATGCTAGGCCAATCCTTCCCTCTGTTAAAAGCATCATTTCTGTGAGTCATTCTAGGTAATTTCTCTGATACTTTTCTGGTCCTACAGCAGGAATGCTCTCCTTTCTGGTGGGAATTTTCCCTGTGCACTAGCAGAGGCTGCTGTGGTTTCATAGGAAAGAAATTCCTATGTCCTTCCCAGGTACACAACTGTCAGGTCTGTGGTTTAGTTTGGTAGTTATGATATTTCGACCACATGATCCACAGCACTTCTTCTTTCACTAACTCTGAGTGCAATGGCCTTCAGGGGTCCTGGGCTTCACCCATAGCTCGTACTTCCCTCTGTGTTGGTTGCTCTATGTATTTACATACCCTCCCATGCACAAACAAGCACTGGGGATAAGAGCTGTAATACCTTTCTCTAAGACAAATGCAGTGCATGTTCAGAAAAGGGCCCATGGAAGCTGTGGCTGAGGACTCCCTGATGTAAGGCAGCTGTCAGTTTGTCCTCTGGGTGCATCACTGCCAGGATCTGCCCGATGCCTCAACACAGGGTGAAGTCTTTGTACCAGAGAAGCCAGGCTGCTGTACTGATGTCTCCTGGGCCCCTGTGTGCTCCTGTACGCAGGAAGCTGTACCAAATCTTCACACCCTCCACAGGACTGACCTACACTATAGAATCATAAAATCAAAGAATCATTTGGGTTGGAGGGGATCTTGAAGTTCAATCCCCCTGCCATGGACAGGGACATCTTCCACTAGACCAGGTGGCTCAGAGCCCCATCCAGCCTGGCCTTTAACACCTCCAGGGATGAGGCATCCACAGCGTCCATGGGCAACCTGTTCCTGTGCCTTACCACCCTTGCTGTAAAGGGTTTCTTCCTTATATCTAACCTAAACCTACTCTTTCACTTCGAACCCATTTGCCCTTGCCCTGTCACTACATGCTCTTGAAAATAGTCTTGCCCCACCTTTCCTGTTAGTTTCCTTAAGATGTTGGAAGGTCACAATTAGGACACCCTGAAGCCTTTTCTTGGCCAGGCTGAAGAATCCTAATTCTCTCAGCCTTTCCTCATAGGAGAGATGCTTCATCCCTCTGATCAGCATTGGTTCTGCCACATTGCAGCAGTCAAACAAATCCCAGCTGGGAATTATTGACATTTCACTGGGCCAGCAGTGAGGGCTCCTCTCTAATTATAATCACCGTGACATTGGTCATTTTTCCTACTCAGTTTATATAGTATGGCGCTGTATGGAAATGTTTTGAGTCCTGAGGATATGGAAAAACAGAAGGATATAGGAAGAAGCAAAGATACAAGGATGATATGGCTGGCATATATTATCTTTTTTCTTTTCTGCACTACATTCTCTTGTATCTCAATAGGGAAATACCTCTCTCAATATGAAAATACCTCTTGTTCTTCGTGAAGAATTTCTGCCCACACAAAGAAGAGCCCTGTGCTCCACTTCAAGATAGCCTCCATTAAGCATTTTTCTCAAGGAAGATCTACTTTTTCTCAAGGCAGATCTACTCATCTACTTAAAAAGAAAGAGTATAAAACTATATTTCCATTTCTAGCTCTTCCCTTTTCCATATGATAAGCACTGAAAAAGGGAATGTGTCCCCCCTGACAATGTTCCCTGGCACAAATGGTGGTTTACTTTCCGGGCAGTCCTCCTAAAAGAGAAAGTTCTCTCTGTTAATGAAGGTAGCACTTTAGTTACACAACTACTGCAAGCAAATATCTGTGAAAGCAAACAAAGTAAAAGGACATCAGTTGCTATGTTATGCCAGTAACTGTAAGTTACTGTTCCTACAGGTAATAAACATATAAGGAACAATTATATTTGGAAGGCACTGTAGCATGCAGCATTTCATGCTGTCATGAAATATTGACAAATCTTGCTCTCTCTGTTTCCTAAAGAGAAGTGAAAGGCTCTAGGGACATCACAGACTGTGATGCTCTGCTAAACATCTTTTTCCCAATGCAGGAATGATTGCTGCCCCAGCCAGCAGTGCCAGCTGCAGTGCTTGTACTGCTCAGGGCTAGAGCATAGTGACTGTATCCAGGTCACAGTGGTCCTGTCACAGCCCTCTGTGCTCCCTGCAGTGTAGCTGGAGCTTGGGGACATGATCAATGTTTCTTCTGTGTTTTCTCAGTTCAAAGTGTCTGAAGCAATGATAGGAATGCGTGGCAGCCCAGTGCAAAGGTACTTATATAGCATGAGGTCGAAGGAAACTTCCAGGCTGCGGCATGCCACAGGTGGGAGGTCAGGTCATGGGGAGGTTGGTGCCACTGGGGGAGAGGCAGAGCAATGTGGAGTAAAGGTAGGCAAACCTGTTGCAGATTTCCCACACCACATCCTCACCCCATCCTGCGGTGAACTCTTTACCCCATTGCACCCGAGCTTGGTTAACAGTTGGACTTGATGATCTTAGTGTTCTTTTCCAACGTTAATGATTCTGTGATTCAGAGGGAACCAGCTGCCCTGTCCAAATGATAGGAAATGAACCAGTGTTTCTTCAGGGTGGATGAGCAGGGGTCTGGGAGTCATGGTGGGACTGTGTTAACTCACATGCTGGGTGAGGGTATGGCAGCACAGCCAGAACAGCATCCACTCCCACCCACAGAACCATAGAGTCCTTAAGGCTGGAAGACTTCTAAGATCATTGAGTCCTACCATTAATCTGACACTGACATTTCACCATGTTGTTATATGTGCCAGTGATCTTACCTTGTCATCAAAAGATCAGACCTAGAAGATTTCCTGGAAATGGCACTGTGACCCCAGTTCTCATTGACTTCAGGATGCAAGAGAGACTGTCATTTTGTGAGGCCCAGAAGCATTTGGACATTACTCCAAGCGCAGTGTAACTGCATAGGATGCCCTTGAAAGGGCATGTCTCACTCTTCCCTGTCCTTGGCTGACCTTCCTGCTGCTTTCCCAGAGTCACCTAATGAGCAGGTGGCCAGATACGGAGCTGGAGCCACCTGCAGAACTGCTAGAAAGAGAATACAGTTACTAGAGACTGAAAGGTTGGCAAGAGCCAAGCTATCCCTTTGAAGAGCAATCCCCAATGCTCCGTTGCAGGAGGATATGAGCCAGCTGGGTTGTCCTGGGACCCAGTTACATGCCCAGTCCTGCTTTCTCCCACATAACTCCTGGAATTTCCCCTCCTCTCAGTGTGTGGTAGGTGCCTTGTAGCCGTTGGGGGCACAGGGAATCCTCAGAATGCAGTGGGGGGCTGGGGGTGGGGGGTGGGAGTTTGTCCGTTATTGGCCCACCTCCCAGGGACAAGCAGGAAAACTGGGAAGACTCAATCAAAACTGCAAACTCAGTCCACAGAAATGAAAGCAACTTGCCTGTACCCCACCCCTTCAGAAGGCATCAAGCGTGCTTTTACTTGTAGAAATGGAGTATACACCTTTAGCAAAGCCTTCTTAACTTTCTTCTAGAGTCAGGCTAGCCCTGTTTAGATAAACCTTCAGTGATTTCCGGAGGAAGACAAGAAGCCTTTTTAGTGTCAATGTCAATATGGCCATCAGGCACTTCATCTATGTAGGTGACAATCTTCAGCTAACAAGCCTTGCCTTGGGCTACTGGCTGAGAGGGGAATTTCGGTAATGTGCCCTTTGACAAAGAAACCTGAACAAGCCAGCTGACAAATTCAAGTGAGAAAGCATCAAATGGCAGCCACTCGCCTGCACAGGATACTCAGAAATAAGTGTAAGAAATGCAGCCCTAAGGATCCAAATCTTGGTAAGGACAGACAGACACACATGTGTTTGTTTTATTTTTTCTAGGGTGAGTCAAGAATCAGTGAGTCAGTATCTATCATGATTCAGTACGCAATAAGCTTGTCACTAAGAACAGTATCCTACCTGGACTGTAACAAAAGAAAAAAAAAAAAAAAAGAAGAAAAAAAAAAGGAAAATGCAGTTTAAAAAATTAGATTTGAGAATTGGCCCTGAGCTCATATCTCTGGCTCCAGCTGTGTCTGGTTACTGACCGCAGCTGCTCTTTAAAGCTTTAATCTAATATCATAAGAAAAATTAATCTAAACTGAACCCACTGCACTGTAAACTGGGGAAAAACATATTTACATAAGGATTTATACTTTGTACCTACTTTTACATTTTATTCCTGCTAGAAAAATGTTACCTTCCCACCAGCTGGATGGAAAACACCTCAGGAAAACACCAATTGCAGCTTCCTCTCTGTCTGTCAGCGCAGGGCCAGGGAACTGATGATGCAACTGATGCCTGTCCCAACAGTATTGTCATCCACTTCCAGCATACAGCAGTGTTTGCTTTAGTGAGAGCGTGCATCCGTGCTGGACAAGGTACTGCCTCTCTATTCCCTCTTTTTAACCTAGCAACAGTTTTGGTAGCATATTTGTTTGCTGCCCAGCTTCCAAGAAAGCAAATAAATGGACTTTTGTCATTGAAAAAACCCAGCATGAACCATGAAGGCCACAATGAAGAGATGGATGGCAGAGATGCTGAAAATGAAAAAAACACACAAAGCTTGTGAAGAGATGAATGTCTTTGAAATGCAGAAGGCCTGGCCCTAAGGCAAGTGAAAGCAAGGAGCAAGCCAGTTGCAATGCAATCCTGCCTGATTTCCTTTTAAATGTGGGGAATTTTCTCCCGGTATTCTTGAAAAGTCTCTTGTCCAAATATGCAAACCCCCACCTTTTGTTTGTGTCATCTCTTGAGAAGTATCTTGCAAACCCCCTCTACTTGTCTGTGTCATCTCTGCATTGTTTTCTTAAAGATGCCTTTTGGTTCTTCACTTGATATCCTGGTTAAAAGTCGCTCTACTTTTTCCATAATAGTGTTGATTTTATAAGAAGCTCTGTAGGGAACATCCTGTTCAACAGGCTCCAGAGTCACAGTGCCTACCTTCTGTAGGACTCCATCATCTTCAAAAGTAATGCAAGGGTACTTGAAATTACTACTGTATTCCCTTTTAGAGACCACACCTAAAATCTCCCTTTACTTAAAACGATGGGCTTGCATGGAGGACCTGTATTAGCTATGCCTACAGCTATACCACTGTCCCAAAACAAATTATCCAGAAAAGTGCAGTATTTTTATTGTTTCTTCCTGTTCATATATAAAATAAGGGAATGTAGGACACAGCGCTGATCTTGGTCCAGCACTGGCTGCCATTTTGGGACTTCCCCTGTGCCTCAGCTTGTGACCCCAGTACTCAGTCCTCTGCAATAACAGGTTTGGTGCCCTCTAAGGTTCAGCCCAGCCTGGAGGAATTACTTCTGGTCTCTCAGAATCCTCTCAAAGCAATCATCCTACACCTGCTTGCATAGAAATCCTATACTTCCTTGCAAAAATGCTCTACAAGCGCATTTTGCCATACAGTTGTGCCAAGGAGTAGCAGAGAGGAGTCTGTGTTTACAAACCTGGGCTCGCACAGCTGCTGGAATGCTCAGCCCTGCCCAAATACTCAGATGCACACACTGGCCAGTGAGAGAGCGAGCTTCTTGGCATGCTGTGCACCTGACTTAGTACAGAAACATCCAGAATAAACAAAAAACCCCAACCATAACCATTGGTAGAAATGCCTGAGGCAAATTAATCTGTGGACTCATTAAATGTAAAACCTTTCCAGCAACATCAGGTCACATAGAAGAATGGAATGTTTTTGCTAACATGGTTATGCCACTAAAAGCACTAACATGGATTCAGTTATTCCAGTATAAATTACTTTTTACTCAGATTTGCTTTCCATAATGAAATAATCATACTAGAATACTACAAGTTGGAATTCCTCCTGTGGGGTCTTTGAGCATCTTAGGCTCTTAGAAGACATGGTAGCAAAAGCTGCCTATTTTCTGAATAGAAAGCCAAGGCTCTCTCAGTCTAAGTTACTTCAAGAGCATCCTATCTGGGTAAACTGGCACATTCACGGCAACACTGTGGTGCAAAAGAAGGTTATTCAAGTATTCATAAACTTGAATCTATATACAGCTTTAATGGGGAAACACAGAGAGAGATTTCTCATGAAGAAGGCTTCCACTGCACCCATGGTGCCAGAGACTGAGGAGAGGAGGGAAGACTGGGAGACAAGTGCCAGTGATGGCTGGAGTCCTGAGCCAGGGAAGACAAGGGTTTCATGACCACTGCTGTCTCTGAGGAGAGAGGTGGACAGAACAAGACACTTGTTAATGAGTATTGGACTGTTGGATTTATCTAGGAAAGAGATGAACAGAATCTCAGCAGAGTGCCATTTGGAGGTTCTAGACAGAAGATAATGTAAAACCCTTTTGGCGATGATCTTAAAGGGAAAGAAACCTAGAGGTCTTCACTGAAAAAGCAATAGAAATTGACGTCGTTGTTCTATAAGGGTGACACACATTTATAATATGAAGGAAAGAACCAGAGGAAAGTGAGGCTGGAGCTACAGTCAGCATTCTGAACCAGTCTCACAGCTTGTGGCCACTGAAAGAGGAAGGTCCCAGCCCACTGCCGGCTGCCCCCCTTCTCCCTCTGGCCAGATGTTGCCTCTTCCCCTGCCCTGCTGGCTTTCAACTTATTACTGCAAATTCAGCCAAAAAAACAGTCCTGGAGGGAAAAAGAATCCAAGCTTAAAGCCTCAGAAGGACATTTTCTGCAGGGTAGGTGAATTGAATTGGCCCAAAGAAATATCCACTGAGCTGGCATTCCTGGGGATCAGTGAGGGAATGGCAGGAGCTGTGAAAGATGGGGCAACACAACAGCCCCCTCCCACAATGCTGAAAGATGAGATTGGCTACATTTCCCTGCCTAATGCCTACCTGAGAAGCTGCAGAAGAGGTAGGGAAGGGAGATGAAGAGATAGGCTGAGGTCCTTGGAGAAAATGACTAGGCAAGAGGGGAAAGGAATTCAGAAAAGAGCTTTCTGGCAACAAAAATATGGTTTCTGTGCTGTTGCAGAGGCAGGAGCAAGAACAAATTAATTTAGAGGTTTCATTATATTTAAATGTTTCAATAAGATTCAGAAAGAACAAGCAAATGAATTTTGTAAGGCTGCAAGAAGTCAGCCTGGCCATAGAGTCGGTCAAAGTGATCCCCAGCTAGGCCATGGAGCACGTAATGAGGATCAGTTAACAGTGGTGGCTGAAGGGAAGAGCAGAGCTCAGCAATGCTGGAGAGAGCACAGTGCCTCAAGAAGCTCAAGTGCCCTAAATGTCAGATGCAGTGCGTGGGAGGACAGGACTGTGCTGGAGGCAACAGGACAGACTGAGACCAAAGAAGTAAACAGCTATGAGATTACAGCAAAATACTGATGTTATGAGAAAGGCAGAGGGCTGATAGTGGTCAAAGATGGAGGGAACGACATTAGGAAAGGGGGAGAGGAGATGACAGGAGAAAGAGGGAATGTGGAATAGAAGCTAAAATGGGAAGGAGAGGCAGACACAGATTCACTTAATGGTTATATGAAGAGACTACAGCACCATAATTAATACTGTTTTAGCCTTTGGCTAATGACAAGCAACACACACTGTATGTAATCCCAGTCTGATCCTCTGACTGACTCCCAGACTTTTATCCCTACCCATTCCACCCATTTCCCTGCCTACTTTTGACCTAACCTGGTCCGTCTGCATTTATGTAGGCGTCTGCCTTCTCTATATTTCCTGGGTTTAGGAGGACCCAAGACTTCCCAGGTGTATAAGCACCATTACTGTCTCAGCTTAATCCTGGTAGTGCCCTGCATCAGCCTTTAGCACAAACCTTTCTGAAGTCCTGGTTCTAGACATGCTCAGTGCAAACTTCTCCCAGGGGAAGATCCAGTGAGGTTTTCCCTGAGGATGTGCAAATTGAAATTTCTCCAAAAGCTTCTATATTTTGACCAAATTTGGGCAGATTTTTCCAAGAACAACAAAACTCCCTTCCCTGTCTGAAAGCCATTTGCTAACTGCTGAGCCCTGCTCCAGCATGTTGGGACACAGCAGCTTTGCCAAAATTAGATGCCTGCCAAAATTATGGGCTGAACAATGTTCATTATCCAATCTCACACTTGCAAAGGATTTTGGCTGCAGGCTCCTCTGTGTTCCTAAGGAAAACTCATCCCAAAGCAGCCACTTGGGCATGAACAAATTTGGCCTGAAAGCTGAAAGTCTTATGAACGGCATCAGGAAGCACAAATCTTCTGTGGACGTCTTCCCACACTGCTTCATGGCTTTGATCTGCTCCTGCATGCAAGAAGCATCTTCCTCCCAGCAGAGCTCTCACATAATGCACCTCTTTCCTTCCAAAATCTGCACCCCAGAGTGCATTCTCTTCTCTGGTTTCTACACCCATGGGAAGACCCTGCCCCCCTCAAGACAGTGGCAGCCCTGTGCAATTTGGCAGGTGCACTGGCACAGGTCTGCAGGTCCCCTTCTGAGAACACTCAGAGGCCATGCGTGTTCCTGGCATCAGCCCTCTTGGGTTAAGTGTGTGAGCTGGTGGGACAGTAATGGCTTTTGCTCCCATCTCTCACACCAAACCCACAAAATATCAGAGAACCACTTGCCCTGAAGGCAGGTGATGACAGCGTGAAGGCACCTGGCTGTACTTGGGTGCCACTAATGGGGTATGAACAGATGGAGTACAATGAAGGGAAAGACAACCCATGGGGCCTGTGGTCTGCAGTAAAGAAATACAGATGAAAGGTGAAGGAAAGCAAGGGAGATGTTTTCTATTCCCCTTCTCCACTGAGCAGAGACAGCATGTGCAGGCAGCCCAGCAATGCATGGTGCAGGGCGGAGTACTGATGTTATCCAGCCTGAAGTGAGAGAATGCCTGCCTGCTTAGTGGGAAAAAAATGGGACTTACAGCTTCTCTTCTGACTATGTGTGTGGGGGGGGGGGGGTCAAACTCAGCTGCCATCTTAGGGCTGTTGTGCCACTTAGAAAAGTCAATGACATCAGTAATCCTCTGTCTTGTTTGTAGCGTAAACTGGGGGCAGGAGAGCAATGCAGAGCATGTCTGATTGAGGGTGAAATAAACATCAAATAAACACCTTTATTTATGGGCTGAGGAGTCCAAGGCGCTTCAGGCTCAGGTTCATCTGTGCTAGGGCCACCTGCTGCAGGATACCTCTGACACTTGGCCAGGCCACAGGGGATGCCTGGCTGAACTAGGACCTTTGGTGCTGAGTGGGACCCTTCTCTTGTAGAAGGACATTAAATTTGCAGCAAGGGGGATCTGAAGCACCCATGGGAACCCTAATATTTGTTTATCAGGGCCTCAAATTTTTCTCTGCTACTCAGGGGTGCAAAAACCATTCATGGCTGTTGCCCAAAAAGTGATACCCAAAGCACAGTCCTGTTTATCTTCCCTGCTCTGTGGGTGAGGAGGTCGGAGAGGGGAGGGAGGAATGTGCAGTGCCTGGCTGGGAGTCAGCAGGGCTGGTAGGGGGCAGGGGGTGGGCACAGAGAAGGGAAAAGGACACCTAGGAGATAGAGAAGGAGTTTCTAAAGGTCAATGAAGGAAGTCACTATAGGGTCTGGAAAAGGCAAGGGGGAATGGAGAGCTGACGTGGGGTAGTGAGGTGGAGAGGAGCTTCAAGAAGCCTCCAAGGGACATGGCATATCTGGAAAGCAGGCTCTAGAGAGAAGGGAGGGGGGACCACCACCTTCTTCATAAGTGAGCAATGGATTTGCAGGCAGAAGTAGCCATTATATTGTCACCTCCTGTGGATTTCCCTGTCTCATTCTGAGGTGCTGGAAGGCAGAGTGGTCCATTTTTCTGGGTCAGGCTTATTTACCTAGGCTTTTTTTCAGGCAAGGAACTGGGTGATAAGTGTGATAAGTGGCCATTATGCCCTGGTAGATGCTGCTCCAGGCTTCGCCTGTTTCAGGAAATCCTTCAGCCACACAGGTTTACAGGGAAATGTGAATTCCCAGCTTTTGGGGCAGCTTGGAAACACCAGAGGATTTTGCTTTTGGACACAGAAGGGGCACAGACATCTCACTTTGCTTTTCCAAATACTCAACGCGTAAAAACAAGCTGGAAAACCCGCAAGGGTATTTTCTACCTCCTTGTCTGCAACCTCAGTGCCCGCAGGCCTGCCACAGTAGGACATGAAGAAGGAGGAGGTGAAAACATAGAGGTGATTTCCCCCGGTGCTGTGTGCCATTCCAGCTGTGCTTGACTTCCCTTTCTGCTGGTGGGAGGGAACGATGACTTATTTATTCTGTCAAGAACTCGCTGTTCCTCTTCCTATTTCACCTGCCATTTGACTGCTACAGAGTAGTACTTTAAACATTGGTGGAGCAAAAGGAATGCCTTAAAGTAAGTGTGAATAAATGCTTTCTTTCTCCCTAAGAAGTGGTAGCTAGCTAGAAGGAGTTATTTCTTTGCACCTCCCAGCTCTGTGAATCATGGTTATTCTTCCCAGAAGAAGGCTTTGATCTTTCTGCATGTACTTATCTGTTAAATAACTGATACATCTCTTGGATGGACCTCTTGAATGCTGATATAATTTTCCTCCCTTCAGCTCCTGAAATCATGATTCTAAATGTCTAAAAAGATCACTCTCCTGTTGACTGAAAAATCTTTGTTTCAGTACCCTGTGTTTTAGGGAAGGAAATGGTTTTTGGAGCACATGCAGAAGGAGCTTTGCTTAGTAAGAGGCTCCAGCCTTGGCAGTGACTCTATATTCCCAGGGCTTGGATACATCTGAGATCTGGTAATGAAATATTGTTGTTAGGTGCCAAAAGATCAGCCTGCTCTGATGCCCATAAAATGAGGATATTTATAAGAAGAACGAGGAGATATTTCATCACAATGAAGACTTTTCAGGACTATATTAAGCAACTTTAAAGATAGAAAGTTTTGTCAAGGCCTATCGTGGCTTGTCACGTGTTTCCTGCCATGTCCCTTCATGCCTGCTTATCTTTTGCTTTTTTCTTTTTCAGCAAAGAACACCTTGGCCCACATTAAAATACTCCAAAATTCCAAGGAATATTTGAGCACCAGCCAATGTACCTTTCAGGCAGCACTTCTGATACCCTTACATTGATACAATCACCCAAGCTGGCAAGGACTCCCTCTGTAAGCCCTGTTCCTGCTACCTGTCACCTCCAGTATGCTGTCCCGTCTCTCCGGAGCAGTGCCCATGTTTACATATTCTTGATTGTGCTTGACAGCACTGGTAGGTTTTCAGGCACAGCTTTTTCCACAGAGTGCTTTGTGAAGGAGGCTGTTGCAGACATCTTGGTTGTGTATGGGGAAATGGAAGCACAAGAGATGAAACAACTTGGTCAATGTTATCTGGGTAGGCAGTGGCAGAACTGAGACCAGAGCCCAGAGAATCAGAGTCCCCTTGACTGTCCATGGGTCAAAAAGGAGCCATGGTTACGGTTTTCAACTTCTTTAATATCTCCAGAGTGCATACAATGTGTATTTCGATGGCTTATATGTACAGTGCCAGGACCTTTATTTAAAACATCTGCTTCAACATTTCCACTTTTCCACTCTGCTTTGTAAGAATGTCGTCAGCCAGACTTCTGAGCAGATACCTTAGTGACATCCAGCAAATATTGTTTTAGATTGACCTCTTCTGAATAACATTCTCTAGTGCCGACCGCTGCTTCTTCCCAAACACACATCTTCTCCTGAGGCAAAAATACCCTAGCCAAACATCATCATCATCATCATTATTATTATTACTAGTACTATTTTTATTCAGTTGGAGGATGTCATGAGGACTTCCCCTTCAGCAACCTCAAGAAGCCTTGCTGGCACCTGGTGGGGGATCTGGAGACTATTTACATTCCAGAGGAATTTGCTGGGAAAGTCCAGGACTGTCAGGGCTTTGAACATATCTGAGGAGAGACGCCTGATTGCCGTAACCTGAGATGGGGTTATTTACTCAAAAAGCCCTGGTCCAGTTGCAAACCAACTCTCTGTACCAACAACAACAACAACAAAGCAAGTGTGCAGGTGCTGGCCAAGCAGAGTTTGCAAGGCTACATAGCCTGTGGTGAGAAACCTCAGGTTTGCTGTTTGTCTGCCACGTACTCAACACTACTGTTATGATTTAATGCCTGTAGCTGAGGTGCTTCACAGTCACAAATATCAAAGGGAAAGAAAATGTTTTATGGTTCTCCCCCACAGCCCTGTTAAACAGAATGTGTTACCAAAGCAGAATGATTTTCCCACAGATATGGCCCCCATAATGAAGCAGTGATGAAGGTACTCAAAGATGAGTACCTTCGACCACAAGTTCTTTCAGTCCTGGAGGATGCAAGGGCAGCTTCATCAGCTCTCTCACCACAGCTGACCTTTTGGCTGCATGGGACATAGAGAAAATACCTTTTATTGTATAAAAAACAAAAGGCAGTAAAGTCCTAGCATCCAGGTGAATGGAGCCTTTGAAGCTGGCTCAGAGATTCTCAGCATTGTGTGCAAAATTGATTTTTGGTGCCATGCATGTGCCAGTGGCAGCCAGCCTTGACTCCTGCAGCCCTGACATGGAGCCAGAGTCATCATCACACCCAGTCCACTCATTCTACAACCCTTCTCCTTGCTGAGCTCTCACCTCCCTGCTCAAGAGAAAAGCCAGAGTGCCTCCTGGAGTGTAGGGACTCTTCCTATTCCCAGCTGATTTTTCCTAAAAAGACCAGAACTGATAAGTAGTGCATGAGTACAGCATAAACCACAGAAAAGCACTGTGTAATCTAATATCTAAGTCTTTTTTTCACAAGCAGCAAAGCACACACTCACTATAGCGGCATATGTGTGCTCATCCTGGAAAAGATGTGGCTCTCTGTGGCAGCACACCAGGCAGAATGTAATCCCAAAGGCTGTGGCAAAAAAAGGAGGAATGGACCTGCGGGTTCTTATCCCCAGTCTGCTACGAGTGGATTATCCTGGAACAGTCGACTTCTTTGTTTCCAGAAGACTGATGCCTGATGCTTTCTGTTCCCAGCACTGCCCTTTAGCTTGCATTTTGGCAATCGAAAGTGACAGCATTACATCCAGAGTCCATTTTCTGTTGTGCAAAGGTGGATGACTGTCCAGGGCCATAGGTCTCTGACTCACGCTCCCAGCTGTATTGGTTTAAGACTTTACCACTATCCTCCCTCTTTCTTTCCCTATGCACTGATGTCTGTGTCCCAGCTCTGCTGGCTCAAGTTACTGTGCCAGGTGATAAAAGCTAATAAACCAGATGGGAACTGAGTCAACAGAGCAGTAAATACACATTTACACCTGCACACCTAGCAGGCACTTGTTCCTTGGCTTTGCTTGTCAGAGTCAAAAGGATTTCTGTGCCTACATGTTTACTACCAAGATTCATTCTACCTTTCCCCAAGGGTATGATAATTTCCTCCCTTTTCTTTTTTAACCACCAGGGTGAACAGTCATAACCTTAGGAATGGTTCTTATCTCCCACTCCTGTGGTTGCCCTGTGGTCATAGATAATATAATTTCATGGGGCATTTGGAATTTGCTGTGCTCCCCAGAAGTTTTGTCACCCATTTCAACCTGGCACGGACATACACCCATGAGTAACACTGCTCCCATGCATCTCTGTGTGCCCCAAGAGACTTAACGTCAGTGGTCTTGACTTGGGATGGCATGACTGAATCTGCTTACAGCTGCTGAGGTTTCAGGATACCACAATAGCTATTTGTTTATATTATATAGCTCCTAGACAGTAGCATAAACAGGCCTTGGCATAATGTTTTCATTTAAAACACTCTGCTGTATATGAGAGCAAATACTATGTCTTTTTTTCTTGGTAGGAGCAAATCTGGAAAAGGGGTAGGAAGAGCCATGTGTTTCTTAAAGGTTGAGCCTCCAGAAAGCAGGTGCCTGGAGAGTTGAAAGGGAAATCGCCTGGCACCACAGAGCATCACTACCAAATCACATAATTTTTGGTGAGTTTGCTGTGAGCCCATTGGGAAAAGATTGTGCTTTTAGCCTTGCGTAAATCACTGGCTGTCTCTCTAAAGGCCATTTGTTATGAAGTAATGACTTTGAAGGGAGGGAAAAAAAACCATCCTGGACTTCCCCTTTGATATCTCTATTCAGTTTGCAACAAGCAGTGGAAGTTTGATGCTTCCTTTTATGTCTACAGTAGAGCACAAAAGTACACGGTAAACTCCTTTTTCTACTGCAAACAAGTCACACAAAAATAGCAGCATGAATATGAGGTGATTTCTCCTAGAGATACTTCAGAATGAAAGAGCATAACTCCCACGCATTTAACCACCCACAAGACTCAGTGTGAGCCACCAGGGACATTCTCTGTGTGGTCTGTCACACTGACAGAAAGGGCCAGGGCATGAATAACCTCATGTGAACTGGTAGTGAACTTCTGCTTATGATACACCCCTCTGAACACCCCCAAACTAAGAAGTAGGTATATTTAAAGGGGTCTTTAAATTCTCACATCTGGTAAGGTTCCCAGACTTCTTCAAGAATGTTAAAAGAGGTAAAATTTAAAAACAGAATGAATATGTTTGGTTAGGTGAAAAACTGGATACACCATAGTCTTGTAGTCATTCAGTATAGTAGTACTGTGATGAAGAATCAAGCAATTTCTTTTAAGACTCAGCATAGGAGATCCTCGAAATCAGAGATTCCATGACCTTCAGGTGGATACATTAACATAACTTGCATACTCTCTCATTTCTTGTAAGAAACAGACCAAGAAACTGAATGTTTTCTCTTGCTCCTTGTATAGAAAAAAATAAATGAAAGAAACGAAGAAGGGAGAACATTCTTTTCTTCTTAGCATCCAAAACTCGTCCAAAAAGGAAAAAAAAAGCCTTTGTTCTATATCCTTGTGCTAGTCCTTTCAACTTGAGCTGCAGATCTGTGGTACTACCTAATACCAAGAGCCTTTAACCAGCTTTACATGAAAATGAAAATGTAACCTCTTTTTCAGCACTACTTTTGAAGATGGTCATGGTTTTCTTCACGTTGTTGAAATTTTGTAGTAAATTTCACCACTTAAAGAGGAAAAGGCATTTTCTTGTCTCACGAATTTTCCCATTATCATAATTTGAAGAATAATGTGCAAAAAATTTTTAAGGACCTGTCAAGAACCACTTTCCCTTGAAAAGAATATTTTATAAACATGTTCTGGTTATAAATCCATCTTGATAGTCTAAACACAAATATGTTTTGCTATGCTGATTGTATTTTTATGTAAATCAAAACCTCTTGACAGCCTCTGCCTTGAAGACAAAGTAAATTCAGGAAGGAACATATATATGTGTCTTGTGTGTGTGAGCATGTCAGGATCCACTGTCAAAAATATGTAAAATTGGTTTTGACTCAAATTTGCCTTGTACTTCAGCCACAGACATGACCACTATTGTATTAAATAAACCACAAACTATTTCTCCCACCACAATGCAACTTCTATTTTTGGTGCCACCAGAAATGTGGTACTTTTCAGGCAAGGGAATGATCCTAAGAATTTCCCAGAGAATTCTGAGAGGAAATGGAAGGCGTTCTAATGACCTTGTCCTTGTACTGTTCAGAGTTGTTTACATCTCATTTGTTTTCTGACTTCTTTGCTTACCATCAGAGAAGAAAAAGCTTTCCGTGTTACTCATAAAAGAAAACATACTTCTGAGTAATTTTTGGACAAGAATGATGTTTGTTCACTCACTCTTGGACCTTGTGCTTTCCACAAAATTTTGTTGGAAATGTTCAACTGGCCTGGAAATTTTCTTAGACAGAGCCAAGGTATTATTACCGCATGTCTCGGGAACACGGGAATTACCCAGCTTTGCAGATGTCTGAGTAGTGTTGTTGAGCAAGTGCAGGGGATCCCAAGTGTATATAAATGGGACAACAGGGGCATGAAACCACATGTTTTGAAAGCAGCCTCCTCCCTTTGAAGACCCACAGAGACAATACGTGATCTCTTCTCATTAATGTTTGTGTTTTGTGCCCCAAATAGTCATGCTAACAATGAGTACCAATGCCACTGTCTAGTGCTTCCAGTCTTCTATGGGTGCACCAGGCAGTTTTGACCTCTCCTGTGTGCCCATGGATAGTATTTGTGTGAAGTGGCAGCAGAGAGAGATTTGCAGCTCTGGGCAGATCAGTATCAGCCTATCCCTATTCCTGTGATCAGGAAACAGTGGCAGGGCTCAGGTCTTGGCTGTCCATTCAGATCTGTAAGTCTGCAGGCAGTGGTAAGGCAGCTGAGCCTTGGGCACTGAGTTTGTTGCTACCCATGGTCTCAGGTATGAGCTGAATAATCTTCCTCCAAAGTCATGGTTTGTTTTGAGAACTGATGTTATGTTTAGTAATATCACAAGTTGTATTTGATAGCAACACTATACAATGTATTAAGAAGAGGCTAGAAAAGCCTATACCCAAATATCAGTAGCTTTGGGAAATAATTTTCCTAGATCTTTAGAAGTGATGGGTTGCAATACCTGTTATTGCAAACAAGGGATTTGTTAAAACAGATTCCTGTGCCTGTCTGTAGGGGTAAAGTGTGAAGTTTTCTTCAAGATAGGAGAATGAGTATATGAACATATAGGTTTTGATAGTCTAAAAAAGTACATCCATTTTTTCATTTGTTAAAAATGCACATTAATATCAAGCTAGGCAGAGGTTAAAGCTCCATGATGAGGAGCTGAAGCAGTATCTGCTCCAGAGAGGGGATGTAGACAGCTCTGATACTAGTTGTGGCTTCTGACTGCAGATTGCCAGATGAAATTATTATTTTAGTCAAAGATGTTTTTCAGAGCTAAATGTCATATGACTGACCGAAATCAAGGAGAGCCAATCTTTTCTAAGTGGTATTCACCACAGACCTAAGAGGTCTTGTATGATCTGAGGCAATGCTGTAGGTGCTAAGGAGGCGGAGGAAAAAAATACAAAATGTCAAACATTACTAAGCAGTTTTCATTTTCGTTGCTCCCTGAACTAGGTGGGCTTTCTGTGCATTTAGTCTCTCACCCCTGCTCCTCTCTCTGTTTCACCTGCAGCCCTGCAGGCCCTGATGGAACCTTTATGGTGAGCATGTGCTGGCTGCAGGGCTACCTTCTTCTCCTTGTTTGGGGATGTCAGACGAACAGGCAGAAATAAACATGGACCCCCCCTGACCCCACAGTGGCCCCCATGGAGTGAGGTCCAATGGGTCAGAACCTGTCACCAACTGGGAGCAAGAAGGTGCCCACTCTTCCTGCCTATTCCCATCCACACTCCATCCTGGCACTGTCCCATCCTGGCATGGCAGTGGGGTTCTGGCAGCCCTGAGCCCCAGCACTGCTGTGGGATTGCCTGGCTTTCACTGCCAAGGGCACTGCAGCCCCATCCATCCCTGTGTGCTGCCCTGGTCAGGACAGGCATGGGACAAGCTTTCCCAGGGGTGAGCTGGGGGGACCAAATCTGTCACACTCCAGTTTCCGTGCGAGTCTGCACGCCCATGTGAACACTCGTTATGTTTTCAGGAACTAAGATCATTTTTCATCAGCGCCTGGAGGTATCCACGTAATTTTAGAAAATACTTAGGATCCTCTGCCTCAACTGACCTGATTTTGATTTGTGGATTGGGATTTTTTTTTCTTGTCAAAACTCTTCTGGGGGTTGCAATGCCCAAATTAGGATGAGAAGGCAAAAGGGACAGTGTGTTCCAGTGCACTTTTTTTTTTTTTCTTTTCTGGTTATTAATTAGCAGAAGTGAAAAATTAGACTTAAGGAAAATGACTGACTTTTAAAAAAATGGAATACTCATTTCATTAAAAAAAATCAACATCCCTAGGAAAAACTTGGAGGGATATTACAAGCTTAATGAAAATTCTTTTATTTTCTTTAATATTTTTTCTTAGAAAATTATTTTTAAAATATTTTCTTCTTTCTAGTTTTGAGCAGTTTTCCTTTGAAATGTAAGCTCTTCTGAACACAAAATTATAAAATTTAGGCAGTCTTTTTTTTTTTCTTTTTTTTTTTTTTCTTTTTTTTTTCTGGTGAACAGAAACATTCCCATTTGGACTTCTCCCACTCTGTCCTGAAAAAGAAAAAAATGAAATATATTGAGAATGTTAGTGAGATAAGAAAGATACATTCTGCTCTCATAAATACCTGTACATACCCTACCCATGATACCGTTTCAGTGTGCAGCAGTGGCACTTCACAGTACCTGTCTGATTTCTTATTTGCTTCAAGCTTAATTCCTCCTTATCTCAAAGGACAGAAATCCACAGACCAAGTTTGACCTTGCTGTAATTCTGAATGATGTCATTTTGTCATTGCTGAATTTGGTCCATTATGATTAGAAAGTGTGCTTAGCTGGCAAGGAAATTAGCTGAGCGTATGTAGTTAATTTTAAGTGTGCTTTTAGTGCTATCCCTTTTCAACAAACCACTTAGACACATGCTTAACAGCCCATGTGCTTGAAGTTAATTAAGTGCCTAATTGCTTTTCTGTATGTGGGCCTGAATAGGGATGGACTAAAGCACACACTTCAGTTCTCAGTTGAAATGCATCCTTTTTAGCAGGGCTGTTGCAATAGGACAAGGGGTCATGTTTTTAAACTAAAAAAGGTCGATGTAGATTACATGTAAGGATTAAGTTTTTTACAGTGAGGTTGTTGAAACACTGGAACAGGTTGCCCAGAGATGTGGTGGGTGCCCCAACACTGGAAACATGCAAGGTCAGAGAGGATGAAACTATGAGCAGCCTGACCTAGTCAAAGATGTCCTTGCTCACTGCAGTGAGGTTGACTAGAGGCCTCTAAAGGTCCTTTCCAACCCAAACTGTTCTATGATTCTAAAAAGCAACTGTTTTCCTAACCCTTCAACTTCCCTGCATCCTTGCTCAAATGTATTTAATTCCTGTGACAGCAAACTCATCCCTAAGTTTGCCTAACAAAAATCCAATCAAAACAAGTTGTGGCCTCTTCTTTCTGGCTCTAGCTATACTCATGAATAGTTGTAATTAAATCCAGAAGTCTAGTAATGTGGCATTAATTAGCCTAATGGGGAACTGAGAGAGAAATGTGGTTTCTGAGGCAGTAAACTTCTGTGCCCTGGAATATAAGACATGCCAGTCAGAACTTGGCTCAGAAGGCCCCTACAAAATACTAAACCCTGCCAGGTTTCTGGGTTTTGGTGGGAAAAAAAAAAAAAAAAAAAAAGGCAGAAAATTCAGATCCACCAGAACTTCTCCAGAAGCATAGCCCGAGGCTTTCCTCCAGTTGCTGGTGAGAGTGGGGTGGAGGGACCTGCTGCTCTAGAAACACTCCCCATGGGGTGAGAGGGCTGGGCCATGCTAGATCACAAATCCCTCGGACAAACGAGGCAGAGCAGCAATCTGCCATGGGTTCAGATGATTTAAAACAGGTTCTTTTTGTCCCACACGCTCTTTTTAGTGATAAAAGTTGTGTAACCTTTCATGTCTTGCTTTTTCTGATCCATGCCAGGGAAACTCCCTGTTGCCGCAGGACAAGGGGTAATGGTTTGGACTTCATCCACATGGCCTGTGTATCACTTTCAAATATAATGGGGTTAGCCTGTCCACTCTTTGTTATCAGGAGTTGATGATGAGCTTCAGGCTCCCTTTGGCACTGGGAAGTGCCTCTGCTGAGGGAGCTGCCGCTGCCTTCTGCAGTCCAGAGAGGCAGAAAGAGGTACTGCTTGTCCCTGTCCTAAGACAGGCCATGCCAAGTGGGATAGATCCCATACTGGGGAAAAAAAAAGCACTTCTCTCAAAGGCCATTCCATGTTTTATGTGTACTCATGTGAAGAAAGTGACCTTGTAATCTTAGTCCTTTTCCATTACATCCCAAAATATCATACATAACTGAGCCACCAACAGCAACCAACTTTCCTCTTCTGATTCTCTCAGCACCCTGTGAGGCTGGCTCAGCCTCTCTGACCTCCTCTGAGAGTACCTTGGTTTCCAGAGGCAGCAAGCCTGAGTCATCCATCCATCCATCTATCTGCTATCCCTGGTAAGGATTGACATTTGAAACACCTTCATGGACATTGCAAGGCCAGGGAATGCTAGTATTGCCTGTGTGGTGGGAAAAACAAAGCTCCTTCCTCTCATGCTGTACATTGTAAAAGCTGTGCTCTCACGTTCTGTGTCTGGTGAGTACATTGTATTTACTCTGTATTAACAGGTTGAGTGTGTGTGTGTACAAGATGAAATTTCACTAAGTGGAAACATTGGCAAGAGGAAGTGGATTGTCACATTACTGTACTGCAAACATCGGAGTGCCCCCAGACCATTTATCAGAGAAACAAGCAAATCACTTGAGTGATTCATAGATATTACATTATACAAGGAGATGGGGAAAAAAAAAAAAAAAAAAAAAAAAGGGAGAGAAGTTGCCAGAAACTGAAAGGCTGGAAAACAGGGCCTTTTGTAGTAATAACATTTATAGCCATATGATACCCTATTTTATGACTGTGTAGGCACCAAACTGTTGTGGGAGCAACGAGCAATTAATAAACTGTATCACTGCAGAGAGCTTTTGTTATTGAGAAATTTCTGGATAGCTCCCAGCCAGTCTGGAAAATTAACTTGAACCTGAGCCCTTGCTAGACGATGAAGTCTCCGCCTCTGGAAAAACTCTATGGCAGTTCTTTGAATCATGTTTTTTGCTACAGTGGTAGCAACCATCACTACAGCTGCCAGAGAAACTGATGGATCACCAAGGGGACCTGCTGCTCAGCAGACTGAGATGTGTTCCAGGAGCAGGTAAATGTTAAGATCTATTTTGACAGAAGTTTAATAGGTGTCTCCAGAAGCCCAGGCCCATCTGCTGCAGAGATCATCACAACAAAGGAACTGTTGTTTCCTGCACTGTGTGCCTCTGACCCTTGTCTCTACAAATTACCCACAGGAGTTGAACTGCTATCCTGACAGAGACTCTAAAGTTTTCCTAAATTCTTTTAGAATACCTAAGAGCCCAGGTAGCCCTGGAATTAAACCTATTCCATGTTCAGATTACTCAAGGGTCTGCTACAGAGTGGAGCTGAGTGAGACAAGTTTGGGTTCCTTGACTTCATCAAGCACTGTGTCTCCAGGCTACAGTGATGATGATGAACGGTTGAGGAGCGGCGGCTAAAGCCCAGTTAACAGCAATTTGGGGATCTGCACTGTGGCCAGTTCTGACACCCACTGCTGAGGCTGCAGTAAAGTGCAGAGCAGCCTGCTCTGATTTTGTGCACTCCTGGTGCTGGCTGTTACCAGTCCTTCTGTCTGGCTGTCATTGCAGTACCTGGAAGGCATCACTGACAAATGTGGACAGGCAGTGGGGATGGGAGAGGTCACTGGTGTGAGGATTACTGGGACAAGAGCTGCTGCTGCAGTATTGTGCCACACCATGGCCATCTCCTCCTTATGAACCATAACTGTCACACAGAGTCCACAAATCTCTGGGAGATGAGTCTGGAGCACCCAAGCACAGCAAGCTGACCAAGGCCACCCTGCAGTCTGCTCTTGACTCTCCCAAAGGCTTGTGACAGAGCTGCACTGCGAGCAGGTGGGTGAGGGGCAGTGTGGGCATGCTGAGGTCTGCCAGGTGGGAAAAGAGCTACTGTGCCTGTTCCCTCACCTGGAAACTTCACTGACAATCTTTGTCCCTCCTCACAGAGAGGTCCTGGGGTGAAGAGACTGGTGAGAGTCTGGGATGAGGCCTCTGGGCTGGGTTACTTGGGTCCTGTATATGGGCAATTCCAGAGGCAAATAAAGCATTTTAGAAGGTGTTGGGAAGAGAGGGAGATGGTAGAGCTGGGGCAAGCTCCCCCCAGCCCCCTCCACGTATGTGTGCGTGCACACATTACTGCTTGCTCCAGGCCTCCCCAGGAAGCTTGACCCTCTTGTCCTGTTCTCGCTTGGGCAGTGGCCTGTGCCTCCGGGCATCCAGGCGCTACTTTTGCCTGTGTCTCACCTCAGTCTCCAGCACTTATGTCAGGGAATACCTTGGGGCCTTGAAGAGAGCCACACTGTGCACGCACACACTCTCTGATGCATCTCCAGAGGCAGAGGTACAGGCACGCTGCTTTGAGCATGAGATGTCAGCACTCTGCACCCACTCATCCTCCCAAGGCAAGCAGAGAAATTCCCAGACAAGGGCAAGTGGATGGCACATCCTGCAGGAAAGAGCTCTAAACCTGGGAGGGGTCATTAGTCAGTCCCCAGCACCTAGTGAGCTCTTCATCTCTACTGCATCTGGTTCAGAAGGTGGAGAGTCTAACAATGACCAGGGAGAAGCCAGCCTGTCTACTGGCTGGCAGCCTTCTAGGTTCTTTCTCACCTGCTCTGTGTGTTGAGCACATTGATGACATGCCGCCTGTTCAGGTGCATTCCTGAAGCCTGAATATCCCTGAAGGACAGGGGTAAATTGACGTCCCTGTCTTTACCTATTTGCTCTACAGCATGCTGCCCCCTGGCGTGATCCAACATATCTGCTTCTTACTGAGTTGCTCTGACCACAGGAAGGTGCCTGTCTGGAATTTGCCCTCCTCTCCAGTCCTTAATGAATCTTGATGGTGTGTGAGGTTATTTCATAGTCTGTGCTGACTTTCATGAGGCTTCTCCCAGCTCATTTCTCCAGGTCTTCCTTGAGAGTATCTCTGCAGCTGGTTGTGATGAAGGGAGCCTGCCATGGAGTGGAAGCGTGTGGAGGTCCTGCTGAGCCCCCACAGGTCTGTGGTAGGACAATAGTATCAGAGATGCTGGCTTGCAAGGAGCAAGGGTGCATGAACTTATGTTTCAGCAAGTCAGTGGCTTGAATGAGGGCTCAAGGAGTGAGGGGCCTGCATGGAAGTGGGAAAGGAGAAAGATAGATTTGGATCACTACTTCACACCACGGGCATACCACATAAACCTCATTAATTCAGTCCTGGCAGCCATTGTTATTGTTTCTGGGTAAAGAGGAGACTGTATTTTTAGTCTAGGTGATACCACCTTAAAATTATTCCTGGCCCATGTCACTCAGGGAAGGTAGCAAAAAGGAGAGATTGTGGTTGCCCCCCAGTTTCTCTAGTGATCTGAGCTGGGCATGACTGCTGAGACCCTGCTGCCTTGGTGCCAGTGACATGGGGACTTGGGAAGGTGACAGGCAACCACTGAAAGTGAGGACTTCACCCTTCTCACCAGAGCTCTGAAACTGGTCAAGAATGGCAGGGTTTCATCTAGAAAATTATGGACTGTTAGTCAGATTATCTTGTGTTTTACTGTTGTAATTCAAGCACATGCTGATGGTAATATGCCAATCATCCAGAGGAAGATGGATCCTGCATCTGTGGAGCTCTATTTCTTGCCAACTTGACAATTTCCATCGAAGGAACTTAACAGTTGTATTATTCTTGCTCATGTGCACTCAGTACCAGAATTGTGCACTCAGTACCAGAATAGCTTCGCTGGCTGGGTGCTACTGTAAGACACTGTTGCAGAGAGCATCCCTCAAACCAGAGAGTTGTGCATGACCTTGTCCAGAATGTGGGAAGCAGCAGCAGGCCTTTCTGGGAAATAATGACGACAGTGAGAGAGCTCTATTCAGGCATAGTATTGCAGACAGATCTCCCTCATATCTCTCAGCATACCTAGAATTTGCCCCTTGGCTGGCTAGATGCCTCTCATCTGCCGTGCAATTTTGAAGGACTTAATTCTTGCATCCTTAACTTTCCCATTCAGCATGCAGAAAAGAGCACTGGGGATTCCAGCAGCTAGTGGGATGCAGAGTTAGTTAGTGCACTCACCAAACTCCTTTGTAGTCTCAGCCATAAAGTAACACTCAGGAGTCAGTTTTACAGCGATCACATGCAGTCTGACTGGGGAAAAGCAATAAGAGCTTGGTTCAGCTGTGGGTTTTGCTTGCAATTATGAAAGGCTTCTTTTGGGAGCTAAATGGGTATGTGGTTTTAATAGCTGAACATTCTCCCAGGAGTTGGAGGGGCCTTTTTGTGTTCCTTTCTTTACTTCTTTTAATAAAGACAACAGCAGCTGGAAGCATTTCCTTCAAGACAGCCCTTAGCAGTTTCTCTTTTGCTGCGGATTTTCTGGGGAATGGATGGAAAGGTTTTTCTCCCACCGCAGGAGAACAAAGCATATATAGAGTGGTATTTCTGAGCAGGTTTAGAGCGATATTCTGGTTTTATACATCTTCAGAGTCTAGTAGAACATAAATATTTTAGCGGTGAATGGTTATTGCACTGAAATGGCCTCACTCCCTCTGCCTTCGGTTAGGAAAGGGAAGGAGATCAGGTCTTCTTTGCAAACACTTGCTTTTCTTTCCATACAGATGTGACTCGGGGACGAGAACCGGGACGCAGCCTGGGCTGGGCAGCCGCCCCGCAGAACCGGGCTGGCATCCCAAAGAGCCAAACCGGCTCCAGATGTGGGCGCCAGGGGGCGGTGCAGGATGCGGGATGAGGGAAACGGGATGAGGGATGCAGGCTAAGGGATAAGGGATGCAGAATGCCGGATGAGGGATACGGGATGAGGCATGCGGGATGCAGCCTGCGGGATGATGGATGAAGGGATGAGGGTTGAAAATGCACGGGGCATGTGGGGTGGGAGACAGGCTGAGGGATGCAAGGTATGGGGTCAAGGGGAATAGACCTGAGAACTTCCCAGTGGGTTTCCGGCGGTGCCTGGCAGTCTGCTTCTTGGCATTGCCTTCAATTGTGGTGTTCGCCTTCTCTCTCTCTGGTAAATTAGTGATGGTTTTTAGAGGCTGGCCGGCTAAATGTTACCAGCTGCAGAGTTGCTGCAGGAGCAGCAGCCCTCGGGAAATTTAGGGCTCCTTGCTGAATTCAGGCTTTATTTTCTATAGAGGAAAAAATTGCTCCAAACTGTGAACCAGTGTATAAGAAAAGGACAATAGCAGTCCCTCCAAATAATCAAGGACATTAAGAGTGACAGGTGGCAGCAAATCAAGCTAGTCGATTGTCAAGACAGAGGTTTTGGGAGCAATTTGAAGAGTTAAATGAATAGCTGGAAAAGTGACAAAAGATATTTGTTTCACATGGTGTATGAGTGCTTGGCCCTGGATGACAGCAGCAGCTTTGCCTCCCAACACTGCGTTGGAAACAGCAACTTCCCTCCATCAGAACCTCAAGACTGACCCTGGCCCTGCAGCAGACCTCCATGCACCAGGGATTGCCAAAGTCAGTCTCTGAAGAGAGCACATTATTTGTGTGGCTTGTGCTCACTGTGGATTTGGGGAATCACAGTCATACTCCTTTCAGAAATCTCCCAGCTGCTTGCATGTATGCCTTTAACTTCTGCTTGCAAACCAGACTGGAAACCCCTGCAATGAATAGGCAATGAATGTCAGATTTGTTTTCTGCTGATGTGAAATCAGAACCTTCACTTTAGGAAGGGAGCTAGAACCATCCTCAAAACTGGGATTCCTTTGCTTTGCTTTGCTTTGAAGACCAGTAATCAACTTTTCTTGTTACTGCCTAGTCTGGCCCTGAGCTGTGAGGGTAGACATCTGCCCCACCTGTGGTTTTTGGGTGGCAGGTTGGTGTTCAAAAGATGCTTTCATGTCAGTTATATGAGTTGGGAGGTTCATATATACCTCCTTGTCCAACTGTTTGTCTGAAAGCAGGCCCTGCTCCTGCTGGAATTCCTTTGGTGGGTGCCTGTAATGCCAATGGGTAGGTTTGGTACTGTCTGGTACACTGAAAGAGAAAGATGTTTCTGTGTTGAAATAGAAATGAGGAGATGTGTGGTGAGTGGGCAGCTTGCAAAGAAGGAGCCAGTGAGAGGAGGTTATGCTTTAAATGGGCAGGACTGAGTGTATTGGGGGTGGGGGGAGGTAGTGGGAAGAGGATGTAGGTGATATGGGAATGTTTAGTTTGTGGCTGATTGGGAAAAATATGGTAGACAGGGTGACTGGCTACTGTAGGAAGTGGATAGAGTGTTGGACATGCTGGCAAGTTGAGTACTTTACTGCCCACAGCACTCACTTGACCATGTCATCCTCTTGAAGCTAAATTATCAGACTTATGCAGGTGTTTTATCTCAGTTGTTTAACTTGAGGAAATAGTTTCCTTAACTGTTTACTCAACACAGAAGTCTCAAGTCCTGCCTGGTTTGCAAACACCAGGATCAGAGGAGGGTTTTCTGTGTTGGTGGGTTGACACTGGAGATCCAGCAGGGTGGGAGTGGTTGTTGGAGGAGGACACAGGGCAGAATGGTCTAGCAACCTTTGCAGTGCCAGAACATGTTACAGCTCACTGGTTGTGCTGATCCCTCCATTGCTCCAGAAAACTCAGGTCTCCAGCTATTCCTAGTGCTTACATCTAACACATAAAATGAGAATGAGATAAGCCACTGGTGTAAACTCCTCCCTCCACCATACTGCACAAGGGAGTCTGGGCTGGCCTGGGATTTCAGAAGCACTAGGTGACAGAGCCTCTGTGTGGGTAAAGACATAATTTGATGATGTTCACTTCCAGATAAGAGAACTGGTTCTTGCTCAAGGTTTACCATGGCAAAATTCACAGGGAAGGGATAACCAATAGAGCTAATTCATGATTTATTTTACTGTGAGGGAGGGCTTTTTATGTCTCCCTTTTCCCTTCCTAAAAGGCTTGGCTGTTATAGTCTCTGCTCTCCTGCACCAGCCACAGGGCTGGTGGTACCTCTCAGTGGGGCTGCATCCTGAACATCTCTGTGGTTTTATCTTTTCCCTCTTGAGTGTTTTGACTGCATGGTCAGCAAAAGAGAGTTTCTAGAGTCCATGAACAACTCCCAGCTGCCGTCATTGCTCAACCAACTTGTCTGCATCGCAAGGTGTCACCAAGGCTGCACATGATTTGGGAGAACTGAGCAAAGCCCCAAGAGGATGTTCATATACTTTGAATACCAGTACTTGATGTTACATCAATCCACTTGTAGCTAAACTCTGAACCAGTCCAGTTTATCTATTCAGTAATGCTGTGGTCCTATTTTAAGGAAACAACACTACAAAGAATACTCAACCTAGTAATACCTTTTCTGCATTTTGGAGGCAGGAGAATTTTTCTTGTGTGCTTAACACCAGGACCAGAGACTGACAGGATCTCTGTCCCTTCATCAGGAGCCAAATTGGATATACTCATGATGTGAATGTATTTTTATTGTCATTACCACAGGTGCACCATTGCATCTCAGCAAGACAGAGGGGCTATTTTCAAACTGTTGATGCAAAACAAGCTGAAACAACAGCATCCATCACACCACCAAATTGCCATTCACAAGAAGTATGGAGGCAATTTTTGTTTAGATAAAATTTGCTGGTAAGACAGCAATGAACACGAGATATTCAACATTCTAATAAAATAGTAATGCTGCAAGCTCAGCGGCTCATGAAACATTTACAATCTGCAGCTAGTAAAGTGCAAACAAGAGATTTAAGCACTGCTGTTGCTAGATGGATGGAAACCAGTTAGAAGATTAACGGAAAGATTATTCCACACAGGTTAGAATGAGGTTCATTAAATGCCTATCAGTTCTCTCATTTGCTGTAGGAGACAGGGAGGGCTGCAGGACTGCACCTGTTGAAGCAGAGCTCATCCTCAGTGCTAGTGTTAAGCCAAATGAGCACTTCTTTTCAGCTTGTAGTTTCTTTTACTTTTCATGTCTCCCTGCATCAAGAGTTTGCAGAAGCAGCATTACCAGTACACTTGCAGATTGCTATTCTTTATATATGAAACTAATTAAATACCAGACTTTCAACAGGCTCTGGAGGATGGGATGAACAAGAGGGCACAGTATAAACAGAGCTCTCCCGTAAGTTCAAGGTAAGCAGTGTAATTAAGGAGATTTCATGCACTTCCAACCTGGGTAAATATTACACACCAGACAAATTATTTTATCCACTGCTTGTTTGGTTTTTAACCTTTGATCCATTTTATCAAGGACTACAGGAAATTTCAGTCGTTACTGTCACACCGAAGTGCTTCTCTATGGATCCTTTGGAGGTTAAAGGTTAAAAGAAGGGTGTTGGATGAGATCAGGCAGGGAAGTGCCCAGATGCCTCCCTTTGTGTTTTCTGCATTACCCTGGCTGAGTCATTTTGATTCTTTTCTAAGCAGTTCTTGTATAAAACAAGCAGCCCTTGCTTTTTGGTCTGTTAACTGTATAACAGGGCTCATTCACCAGGCTACCCTGCTTCTTTTAAATCTGGCTCATAGTTATTAAAATTTGCATTTCAAGAAAAAAAAAAGCTCTGAGGCTTTCTGTACCATTGAATCTGTGAGAAACAAACAAAACTTTTAAGCAGTAATTTCCTTCCTCTGCTGATGGAGAAACATATTTTTTTTGTGTTGAGGGTCCATGAACAATGTAACCCTGTGCAATCCAGTGCCTTTTTAATACTGTAGGCAATAGCAATAATGGTCTTGGGTGAAACCCTGACCCTGTTGCAATTAAGAAGTGCCCTTGCTGCAGGTTGTGCCTGTCATTAATTCAGAGATTTCACTCTCTGTACAGACATAGATACAATATTCCCACAAATACTAACACAGGCTTTGACTGGCAAGAAGAAATGTATCTGCGCTGTGTGTGGCCACAGAAAAATCACAGCAGTATTTAATTTGAAAAGTTCATGTATTTTAGGACTATTCTCAATCCAGAAATGCATAGCAATGTCAATAAATGCTAAAATGGGAACCGTCCTGCCCTGTTTCCTGGAGTGTGCTTCTGAGAGTAATGGCTGAAGAAAAGGGCCAATGGTTTGGGGATGAAATTGTTAATTTCTATAACAGACAACAGAGAAAGCGAAATGCTTTTTGAAACAAGTATAGAGCTACTTAAGCTCACAGGAGATGGTTTGGGGATGAAATTGTTAATTTCTATAACAGACAACAGAGAAAGCGAAATGCTTTTTGAAACAAGTATAGAGCTACTTAAGCTCACAGGAGATCACTGTTTAAAAGGCAGATCAAATTATTTGTGACACTTCTATGAATTGCTGCAGTAGATGAGTGTAGTTGTGGTACCTGGATGTAAGCGGTGGAAGTTTTCTGAAGCTATTCAGTTGCCAGCAGATTGTATCTGTAGTCACAGTGATGAGGCAAAAGTATGGAGGTAAAGCAAACAGATGAACTGAAGCTGAACCAATAACGTAGGGACTTTTGGGCTTCGGGAGCTTGGAATTTACATGAGCTTAATTACTTTTAGAAGTGAGAAATATGGAGGGAAGGATAAAATAATCTGTATTGCCGTTGGATGTAGACAGTGGAAGTTTAGCATATAGAAGGTCAGGAAAATATAAATAGCTTCTTATGGTGAAGTTACAGAGTTTTTGGTAGTACTGCAGCCTAAAGCTGTAATTTTAGCACTTTAGAAACACACCTGTTTTAGAGAAGAATAGAAGCCTTGAAAACGGGCAAAGATGAAAACTTCAAGTACTTCTCAAAGTCAGTGCAGGGATTACAGTAGTCCTATCAGGATGTGTTAGTCTGGCATCCTCTTATAAAACATTGCATTAAGTAAATGCAATAAGAAGGAAACAGGCAACTGAGAAAACTGTAACATCCCTGTTATTCAGAAATAGTAGAGAACTGAACTTGAAAAATTAAATGAAAACATTAATGATGTTTTAAATAAAAATTGTTATTTTAAAAATGTATTTTAACTTAATTTTAATATGTTTTAAACCCCATCATGTTGTATTTCTTGCTGTGTTTTCAGTTTTCATTGGAAAAGGAATTCTTGTTTTTTCTCAATAAGAAATGTGGCTGAAAGTATGCAAAATACCCAGGAATTTTTTTCTAGTATTTTGGAAAACAGGACTTCCGGCCAACTCTAGTAACCTGATTAGATCAGAACAAGTGGAAAGGTAAAGTCAGTTATTAGAGCTGCATGTTCATTAAATCTGTGTTGCAATTACAGTGTCCTCTGAATCCCAGCAGCATTTTTCCCAGTCATAGTTGAACTTTTCCTGAACAGGGCAATTGGCATCTAATCCTGTGCAGTGTGCTCCAGGATAACCCTGCTTGAGCAAGGAGGCTGGAACAGATGACCCACTGTGGTCCCTTTCAACCTGACCCATTCTGTGATTCTCTGTCGCAGGGATCAGTCTTACGAAGGACTACTTCAGAATCACACAAACACTTTCTGGGGACTTCCAAGGAACACCCTGTTTATGGACTGCAAATGCTTCATATTTCTTTGAGCTCACTTTGAAATCTGATAGCCAAACCATAAAACTGTATCTAATGCTACCTATATTATTGATAGAAATAGTAGTAGAAACTTCTGGCATAGGGTATGTCAAGGTAACTCCAATGTCATTCTATGAGAGGCTTATACTGCTTCTTTTTAAATGAATGGTGTTTTGGTCTGTCATTCAAGTGAGCATGCATATAGGCTACCCTCAGAAGCAGAATGTTGTTAGCATACGGCAGAGAGAGTTTGTTTACTCTTCTTGGGGAAAGTGGGCTACCTGTGTAATTATTTCCTTAGTGAGTCCACATAAAACTTCTATTGCATTTAATTCAATGCAAAACATTTTCTATATTTCATGTCATGGGTAGGAATGAAAATGGAGATAGTTCATCAATGCTGATATGTGATATAAAAAGAGCTGAGAAGCCAAGGGTATGAGAGTGCATAAAAATGTTTTGTGTCCTGACCAGTACATTGCTTAAAAAAAAATTTTACAATCAGCCCCAATTGTTCATTCCACCCATGCAGAAGATACTCACATATTCATTTTTAAAAGGGCAAATCAACCATAATTCAGTTTATAAACTGTGAAGCTGGTTGCGAATGTCTGGATGAATATTCATTAGAATCTCTTAATCTGCCATCGACTGTGATTCATTAGGCATATGTAAATATCACTCACTTTAATTGCCCCTAAACTGACTTAACATAATATTGTCATTAGCAAATTATTAGTTATTTGTGTAACTAATGGTACATTATGGTATACACGTTAAATTGCCAAATATATGATTACAATTATGATGATGTTTTATGCGAGGTGCTTTGTAAACTATTTGATGAAATATAATGGAGCCAAATCAAATATGGTATGTTAATAAGACAGTTGTGCAACTTTATTATTATATTTCTACACCTTGGTGACTGGTCTTATATGTGAGCCTTTACCCCACCCTGTGTTTCAATGGATTATGGATTGGCTTCACTTTCCATATGCAAGGCTGTCATGACATTCCAATGCCTGCTTACCCTTTGTTTTACCTAATGAACTCTGTTCCACTTAATTATTGGTGAAAGTGCTCTAGCTTGCTGTGGCAAGACCTTTTCACTGAAAGGCCAGGGGGAGGGAGCAGAAAATATCACCTTTGCAGTATGAAGTATTAATAGGACTTGCTGGGGAGTGCTGCTGTTAAAGTAGCAGCGCCTGTAACCTGCTGGTTTTTCTGTAATCTGTTAGTGTATTCTAGGATTTTGTACTTTCCTGGCCTCTTAACTCTTGACTCCTACTCGTGCGATGAGAAGCCTCGCCCGGAACGTTTGACCCTCCCACTCTCCTGTGCTTCCAATAGTTATGCACTAAACAAGCAGCTTTTGAGATGACAAAGTTATGGTGGTGAAACCTTCAATTAGTGCTGTTAAAAGGATTTCAATTACAAGGCTAATGATAACTGGAATATGTTTGTGCAAAAGGAATGAATGGTATCCTCAAAGGCTTTTATTAAGTCTTGTGTCTACATGCGAATGTATTTATGAGTGTGTTAATGTTTATAGACCCAGGAAGTTAAGAAAGGGCTGTTTCCCATTGCCACATATTTATTCAAGATGCATTTAATATGGCAGTTACTTTATTTCTTTAAAAAGTGCTTATTAAGGCACATTTACAAGGAACTAATTAAAATGTAATGAACACAGATCTGTTCACAAATTAATATGAAGCCTCTGAAAGAATATCCTGCATAATCGAGTGGTTCTCCAGCCATTCCTGTGAGCCACGCTGCTCCACCTGGGACCTCACACCTCAGGTGCTGCAAATTGGACTGTACCTGCAGTTGGCAATGTGGAGGCAATTCCATCAACAATACTTCTGCTCTTCCAATCAAAAAGGGGCTTCACTCTCAGTTAAATTGATGCAGGTGTCATGAATGTCAAGGTGTCTTGGTTTGGGAAGACAGGTATCTGCCAGGTAATAAAAAAAAACAACAGCAGTTTCCTTTGGAATGGAGTGTAAAACCCCCCCTCCCCCTTTTTTTTTCCTTTTTCAATTATAAATTACAATCAGAGGCTCTTAGGCAAAGATTTAGGAAATAGGAATAGTTGTTCTTTACTAGTATGTATTACAAAGCAAACAAACACACACACACACACACAAAAAAAACCCCCACCAAACAACTACAGCATTAATAACAAATGAAAACAGTACCAAGAACCTTGAGGGCTTTGTTTCACAAAACCCAGGGCAGTTCGGTTTCGGTGTCCCTGCAGGATCCTCAGAGCACCAAGCTGAAACAGTGGAAAAGTCCCAGGCTGGTAGCTGGGATGGCAGGGTGTCTCGGAAGGCAGGGGCAGGATGTCCCGGCAGCGCAGGGGGTGCAGGGTCACACTGTAGCAAGAGCAGCAGCGCCGAAGAAGCCAAAGGTGAGGCAGAGCCGGCCCAGCTCCCGCGGGGAGCAGAGAAAACTCAGGATTCAGGCCAAACCGGTGATAGTAGATTTCCCAGGACTGGATCCCTTTGGCCACAGTGAAACTCTTCCCGCCAGCAACAGCCGTTCTCTCTCTCCCCGAACCGGAAAAAGAAGAGCCCAGCAGCTGCCTTAAGCTCTGTCTTTTAACTGCGTTATCTCCCCCTTCCAACTTTGTCCACCTCTTTGTTTCGGTTAAGTACTCTCAAGTATCCAACATTTGGTCTCCTTGGTAACTTACGGGGGAAAAAATTCTTTAGAGAAAGAAAGAACAAACTGAACCCCCAACACAAGGAAATTTTTTCACTGGGTTGAAAAGACTTTGGGACAGATGCAAAATATCAAATGATTATTAAAATAAATCAGCAAAAGGCATCGGAAACAGAAGCTGAGGATGCAAAATGGAACTACCACATTAGAAAAGTGGTTCAAAACACTTATTTACTTGCAGTGTCGGGGCTAAATGAAAGCTGAGGCCTTCCACTGATTTAGCTGAAAATGGGCAAAAACCACAGCGGAATTATTTTGATGTGACCTTAATTGTAATGATTTACCTTAATTCAGTTTAAAACAGTTATGTTAAACCACAGAAAACACCTCCAAAATTTGGAAAAATAAGTTTAAAAGTCAAATGGGATTGTGTTCTAATTTAATGGAATTAGTTCATATTCTCATGCAGACACACCCTAAAATTTTCAGATATCTGGTCTGGCCCCACTCCCAGGTGTAAAACAGGCCTTTGGAACCAATCAAGGGTGCTCAGATGCTGTTCAGAGAGTATTTGCAAGAAACTCATGGCAAATAACTTGCAGAATAATTCACATAAATTATTGTCTGGGTAATTTTAAACAATGAATCAAGCAGGAGAAAAGGACACGTTGTTAAATAATTTGTCCCATCCTAACAGAAACATTAATAATGCTCAGTAAGAGTATAATAAATTGCACTTAGAGACTATTTAGTCCCATCTCCAACCTCACTGAAGGCAGCAGGAATGCTTCTACAGGTCTGGTATGGACAGAATATGTAAGAGGAAGAAAGGCAAAAAATGGACTGGGAAATGGGCTGTGTAACAAATCTATTTCCAAGGCAGATATAAATGTTAGTGGGTGATCAGATCTGCAGAGAGGGAAGCTGGCAAGCCAGCCTCCATTTCTGTCCCTTGAAGACCCCATTCTGGTGTCCACTGAGCTCTGCAGACCCTCCCCATGATACTGGAAGGTTGTTCCCGATGGTTGGAAACCTTTGGAGGGTGAAAGGGAAGGAAAGGAGGAAATGGACCTTGGGATCATGTGTGGTGCTGTGATGTAGGACTCCAGAACTGTTTCCAGCTCAGTCACAGTAATGCTGGAAAACCTTGGATGGATCATATTTTGCTTTTGTAAAGCAGAGATAGTGGTGGGAAGGAGGCACAGGCTTGTGGGCGCAAAATAAGATGGTTCAAGAGATTCCTACCTGAAATAATCTGGTTTAACCTCTTTTTTGGAGGGTTTTCTTCCTGTATTCATGATTTTGTAGATCTGCAGCCATACCAGCAGTTGCATTGATGCCACAGCGGGGAGAGGGTTTTATCAGCATGAGGACAGGGGTTGAAATCTTTTTAGCAAAGGTACTTGGGGCTACTTAAGCAAAGGTACTTGTAGAAGGCCTACTTAATTAAGAACTTGGATAAAAGCGAAGCCACCATGGCTGGATTCGCAGGTAGGACAAGAAGTTTGCTTTGATGCTAGCTGTTAATTTAAAAAGAAAACCAAGATAAGATGGTTTTGTTATGTTAGAAGGTTCGGGTTGCTTGTTAGAATTTCTTCTGGTGAGTAAACCACCTACCAGACTAAAATATAATAATAATAAAACTACCATAATGTGATGATTAAATACAATATAAGGCTGATTTTAAATATGAATGCTTGCAACATGAGTAAGAGGTACACACCTGAAAAATATACTTACTGGTAGGAAGAAAAATGTTGGGGAAAAAAACCCATGTAAAATAGGTATCTTAAAACATAAATTATTCACTGAAATAGGACTGTTAGAAGAAATCTCCTTAAGGTGATGAAGTATGTTGCCAAATTCCTGGAGTTATGGGATTGGGTTACAAAGATAAGGAAGATGCCTTGAAGGAAAGCCATTACTTTGACCATATACCTGCAGTACTTTAGCTCTGCCTCCTGCGAAGGCCCGTGAGCTTCTGCAGTAGATTCAGGTTTTGTGGCACATATAATCTTCTCATCCACTTCTCCTGGAGCAATAATATTCATAAGACATTAATTGTGTGCAGGGAATAGGGCTGCACAGACTGAGGGAAATTCAAACGGTTGCTGTGGCTTAAGCAGATTCTTGCACTGACCTCCTGCACACAGGCGGGAGATGGAAGTTCTTGTTGGCCAACTTCTCCCCTCTCTCCTACCTCTGCTTCACTTGGAAAAAGAGGCCAGGTTTGAACTCTTAGAAGGTACTGGCAAGCCTCCAAAGGCATGAAAGTGTGTGCTACCTTACCATTGTCTTTGGGGCACAACTGCAGGAGCCCACTTGCCTTTGTCCCTCTCTGGTGTAAGACACATCTGTGCTAATGCCACCCTGGTGTTTCTTGGATGTTCTTTCATCCTTCTTGGAAGAAATTTTCAGTCCCTATGGAAAGTGAATGTGGCAGTCCCTTGGAGAAGGATGTATTTCACTTACCCAGATCCAAAAGCATATTCCTAGGCTACGTCTGACCACATGGGGACGATGAGCAATGACAGTGCCTCAGATAGGTACAGACATAAGTTTGTATCCCATGTGCAGGTATCGATGATTGTGGGTAGGGTAAGAGTTGGGAGACAGAGGAACAGAGTGGATAATCAAAGAAGACTTTGGTTTGGATCCTGACTATAAAGGGCATCTCTTGTATCTTGAACAGTTTTCAAAGCTAACTCACAGTATTTCAGAATGGGCCAACTCAAGCCAAGGTACCAGGTACACACAGCCCAGAATTTCTCCTCATTCTCTCCTAATTTTTGTATCACAGCTTGCAAGGGGCTCTCCTGGTTTACCAGAACCTGAACACACAGACTTTGACTCCCAGATCTCTATGGGACTTTTAAAATCCCTTTAGACTGCTCCACTGACCTCCTTTTTCACATGTTCCTGGCAAGACGAGAAACCATACCTCCTGCTATTACACAGGAAAAAGATACAGCTTCTAGATGCTGTTTTGTGTGAAAAGTATCTGACCTGCACTTCTCCTGTTATGTAGTATTTTGTAATATCATGCTAGATGGGGATTAAATAGTCTGGATTAAACACACTCTTAAAATATTGAGAAACTAGAAAAATTGCTATGTGGATTGAAAGCACATCTGGCAGACCTCTGCAGCAGTTAATGGAGAAGACATGAAGACCTGATTGCATGTTAAATTACTGGTACTTTCAGTCCTTGGCAAGAAGATAGGAGGAAGCAGAGGAGAACTGCTGGGGCTGCTGAGAGCAGTGCTCACTGTTTGGGTCTGCAGGGTGCCCTTGGCTTCAAACCAGCTCTTCAAAGGTAGTTTTTGGAGGTTCAAATTCAGGACAATGATGTCTTCTTGCTTTTGTAAAGGATCTTTCAGATTCATGGGTTAAAAGCTGCTCTTTACTATAATTATCCTTTTTGTTAGTACACATACATAAACATCTAACTTCAGGTTGTTTCTAATGATGAATACTTGAAGCGGCAATGTGATGGCTGTAGTACTCTCTACTGGCTATTAATCTACAAAATCAAGATGTATGCCCATCACGGAAACTGCACCAAGGTTCACAGTTTGGTTTAGGAAGACATCTTTTAGGAGTCAAGCTTGCAGGTCTTACAGAAACAGAGACCGTACCATCACCATCACATTGCTTACCTCATCTGATCAGATGAAACAAGGGCTCTCTGAGCCTGGGGAGTTTGAATCACAGAAAATCAAAATCCATGAAGTTGCAATATATTCAAGCCGTAATTGCTGCAGATTAGAATTCAGCGGAGAACTTTGCTTAATGCCAAGAGGTGACCTTTTTTCTGGGGTGCTCTCCTGCGATTGTTGGGACCTTGTAACAAATGCCTAGTGCCATTTAACGAAGGAATGACATATCTCTGATATGCAAATTTTTACAGCACAGCAATTAAGCGGTTTAGAATTTTACGACAGTGTTTGGGCTTTATACAACAAAAAAAGGGCCAATAAAGGGCTGTGATGGATGGGCTAATCCCCACTGGAAATATACCATGTAATCTCATGGAGACAATGCATTATGGATAGCATTGTGATTATTGGTGGTTAATATCTCCCCCTTCTCCTTCCACCCTCCCCTGCCCGCAGCCTCCCCCTCCCCTGCTCCCCGCCTGATGAAAACTGCATGGCTGCCACATTGTCGGGGGCACAGGCCTGGGATGCAGATGGGAAAGTTGGGCCATTGCAATCTGCTGCACGCACGGACGACAGTGAAAAGGGGGCTTGCAGCGAGGCAGCTTGTCAGCAGGGGACAGGGCTGAGGTCCATATGCCTCTCTTCTTCTCCCTTCTGTCACCGAGTCTGCTGCCACATCCTGCTGTCGGGGGACACTTTAATGATGAACATGTTTCAAACAGTTTTGCTTACCTAGTGACAGCTTTTCAGGGGAGGGGAGCTTAATTAGACACCTTCCGCAGTTTTGGTGGGTTGTATTTTTCTGCAGGTGTCTGTCTGTCTGTCCGTGGGTCCATCCACTGCCCTCCCCCCCGCAGCCAGGCACTGGGTGCAGCTGCGGTCCTTGCATCTTGCCATCCTCCACCTGCCACAAAGGGCACATCACTTTTACTCCACATGCCTCTGGCTGGCCAGCCCTCTCCTTGCTGCTTGCAGCTTTTATCTGAGGTCTGCTGTGGACCTGGCAAAGGTGTTTGTGGCAAGCGTGTACTTCACATGTAGAATTTGCAGTTTCAAGCAAGGTGAGAGAGCTGTGATAGGGGCCGATCCTGAAGGATGAAGACTTTTGCTTTGGACACATGACAGCAGGATAAGTGTTGAGAATTTTAACTGTTTTTGAAAGCAGTTTGTAAAATTAGAAGGAAAAAACATCTCTGGCTGCTGTTTGGAGTGCCAAAGTAAAGTAATTTAAAGCTTGAAGTCAGTGTCTTGCTATTTGTTCACTTTTTAAAAGAGTCAAATAAAGCTTGTTGTTCATCTTTCTTTTTCCTTGATCTTTTATACCCTTGATTAGAGCTGCTACTGAAGTACTTTTTTTTTTTTTTTTTTTAGGACATAATAGGGGATTGGGAAAAATTGATTGAGTTGTTTCTTTAAAGTATTTCTTAGGTGACCAGAAATTCCATCAGTATATATTGTAACCAAAGTTAATTAAAGATTAATTTTACAAAAACAAAAATTCTGACATGCTTGACCTGCTTGTGGAAAACCCCTTGGCAGTGGGGTTCTGGGAAGCAAAAGCAGCATGGAGATTCCCAGGTGGGGATCCTTAATGTGGCAAGCCTGTGGGGCAGAAGGAATGAGGTTGGAAGTAGATTTGCTGGGGAAAACACAATCCCTCCAACAACACAGGGGCCTTCCACAAGGTCTGATCGACTCCTAGGAACCACAGAAAGCAGAACAGTTTGTATGGAAGAAATTGTTTCAGCACTAGCTCTGACCCAGTTGTGGTCATTTCCCAAATAGTATCCAGCCCTCACAAAGGGAAGTTTACCCTCACTCCTGCCTTTAGGCTAAGAGGCCCCTGAGCAAACATGGTGTGCCCCACTTTAGGCTCTCAGAGGTACATCTGTTACTTAACCACTAAGCTACCCTCTCCCTGGCTGAATCAGTGAAGAAAGTATTAAGGACAACAGCTGAAATAAACAGGTGAATAGAAAGGTGAATTGGTGGGTAGATAGCTGTATAGAGGGATATACAGACAGATAGACAGGTATTGGGAGTAGGTATGGACAAGGGCTTTAACCATCAAACAAGTCCTTTGCTAAGCTGAGAGCAGTCAGCAAGAACTGTCCTGCTTCCAACCTCAGGTGTCAAGCTAAAACACTTCTGAAACCAGCACAATGGTCTAACTCTATTCTTGAGATACAAAAAATCACACATGCTGGTTTTGGACAGAACAGGGTTAATTTTCTCAGTAGACAGGAGGGGACATGGCTAAGGCCCAGATATTATTCTATACCACCTTATGCCAATCATGGGGGCCAAAGGAAGATACTCTCTCTCACTTCTGAGGAGAAGGGGTTCCTTCTGATCAGGAGAAAATGTGCCAGGGAAAATCTGTTATTACTGTGGACTTTCCATGGAAATTGTTTCTTTGTCTTATGTCTTTGTTATTAATATTGTTGCTGTTGTTTTCTTATCTCATTGCTGTTTCCAGTAAATTGTTCTTATCTCAATCCATGATTTTAACTTTTAGGGCATCCGATTGGAGGAGGAGTGACTAGCAATGTGGTTTTAGCAGGAGTACTGAATTGGAGAATACCATTTCTAAACCACAACATCGTGTCATGCAGCAACTTTATTACAGCTTCCTATACAGGATGGGCCAAAATGAAAATCCTGCATAGCTAGTGGCTTGAGAGTAACATCTTCACAGTTGTAAGTGGAAAGCCCATAAAACGTTGGGCTTCTGTGGGATTTTTAATATTGTCTTTTTCTGCCAGCTGACAAATATAATTCCTGTAAGGGTCAATTTTTCTCTACAACAGAGTGGAGATAATCAAAGGAAAGGAAGCACTTCCTAGCAGTGACTCTGTCTGGCTTTGAAAGAGTGACATAAAAGAAGTGAGAAAGTTCTTCCAATCTTCATGTTTTAAAATATGGCAGAAAATACAATACAATTCTGTATGAGAGATGAGAGACTGCGCCAGGAGAAGGATGAATAAGCCATCTGATGCCTTTTTCAACAGAGAATATATAAAAGAAAAAAAGGTAAATACCAATAGATGTCACATCTGAGTAGCAATTTCCACTTTGTCCCTTTCACTCCTGTGAGGAAGAGTCCCTTCACAAGGCACTGCAATTCCTATGGACGGGGAAAAGGGCCCTTGGCAGGTTAGTCACTTTGGGAGACCTTGGCCATGCTGTTTCCTTCAATCTGCTCATCCAGACAACTTGACAAATGCCTAACCTAGTTTTCACCTGAGCCAAGATGGTCCTCTGCAGCTTCCTCCATGCTACAACCCAATGTCTCCAATTCCTCTTAAGAGGGACAGCTGACCACCTGGCATGGGTCACCACTCACTGCTAGTTGTCACAGTGGCAAGTGTAAAGTAATGAAGCCTGGGAGCAATTACACATCTCTAATTTCTGATCCTGAATGGAGGTGGAAGAACTTGGCAGTATTTGGTGTTTAATAGAAACACTTAATGTCACCTGGGTCATGCCGCTGTGGGGAAGCCTTCCCTGCACTGCCAATCATGTGTGGGTAAAAACAAATGTTTATGCTTGCAACAGGGTACAGCTTTATTGATTATGGCAGTAAGGGATGTGAGAGGATGGTTGGCATTACTTGTTTACAGTAATGGAAGTACCTAACAGTACTAACCAGGGAGTTCCAGGCAGCACTAACTTGGAAAGATCTTTAAGGATGACAAAATGAAGCTGTGGCATTAAGATCACCTGTTGCAAAATGTCAACAGGAATGCTGAACCCTATAAGAAAAGAGTCATCTCCAGCTCCTGGGTGTCCTCCCCTGCTTGGTAACTTCTGTGAAACTTTTGTATAGAATTTGAGTACCTAGAGCAGAGATGGTGGGGTATCATGCATGAATCTTCAAGGAAAAATCATCTTTGACCTAAGTCTAAACAGAAGTGGAGTGACTAAACTTATAGAACATTTGGAATCAGACAGATATCTTAACGAATTTAACTGAAAGTTTTCCCCAAACCGTCAAGACTGTTCATGGAGTGAAAATATGTCACCTACAAGATGCAACAGCTCTAGACATTCAAGCTCCAAACCCAAGGTCCCAATTGATCAGGTTTCTTGAAGATTTTGTGAAGATTAGAAGTTCTCAAAGTAGCTTTTACTTTCAAAGTTGCAATGATTCAGTCATGGAAATTATCTGATACCACCATATGAGGCAGATTTTTTTCTTTGCTTTAGACTCTCTCAAAAAGCAACTATAAACTAAATTAAAATAAATAATTTCCATATATTAAATGATTTCCAAAAAAGTGTCCAAAGAGTAGTTTGAAAATCACTGCCACAGCAACTGCAAGTCACAGGTCACAAGGTGGTGTGCAGCATTCAAAAAAGGTGCAAGCCCTTTTTTTAATTTCTGTGTAATAAGCATCAATATACATACAAATTGCACTTCTACCAAGATATGATACATTTGCATCTTCAGTTAACGTTGCTTCGTGTTTTTCATTCTTGCATTTTGAGTTACTGGTAGATGTCATAACATCACAGTTCCACTTGCTTTTCTCAAGTGTGCATAAAGCCACTCTTCTTTTGTTCCTCAGCAAAACTTGTGACATCAGGGAAGTTGACTCCCATGAGGGTGGTGGCAGAGAAACTGTTTCCACAGTCTTGAGTAACAGGAAGATTTATAGGTGAGATGGGTTATACAGATCAGATCTGAGGCCATTTCAGTGCCCCAAGCCAAATGATGGGTTTCCTATTTGAATTATGAGCAATGTAATTTTAAGTGTCAGTTTTAATTTTAAGTGTTATCACCAGATAGTACCAATGTTCTCATTGAAATCTCTGTTATTCCAGTGCCTGAAGCGCTATGCTGGCACATGGTCATACCAAATGCTGTTTTGAGGACCACCAGTTCCTTCTGTTTTTAAGGCAGGAAGGAAGGTGGCTGTTACAAAAACAGATTGAACATAACTAAGATTGTTTTCTCAGAGTAGTTCATTAAGGACTACTATTGTGTTACACTGTTACCCACGCTGCTGCTCTAAGAATAACAAAAGTAAAAGTGAAAGAAAACCTAGAACAGAAGTTCAAAAAGTCTGGGGATTTCCAGATCCTAGAGTTGATAAATAATACATTTTGGTTTAAGAATAAGCAAATAATAAGTATGAAGGAAGCTTAAATGAAGAAGAATTGATACCATATCTTTCTGTAACGAAAAGAAAGAAGCCAAATTTAGTACTAACCAAATAGCTCATTCTCCCAGAGTGGTGTGGGAGATGGGTGACCTCACAAGGATCTCATTATCTTGGGATCTGCCTAAAAATGTGCCAAAATTATGATACAAATAAGAACAATGTCTCTGATTGCAATGAAAAGAAATTGACATAATCATGAGTTTCTAATTCAAAACATAATCTAACCTACAATTCACTGCAACTGCAAAATACTGAGTAGATTTTTCCTCTGTGCTGCCTTTTTTTCCTGCCACTGTTAAAAAAGAGGTGATTGTGGATCGTAGTATTCAGCAATTTTACCCAGTTTGATACTTTATGTGGGAATCTAGATCAAATTTGAATGTGTTCATCTTTCATATCTTTATGTTGTTCTGAAAAACAAATCACTAACTTTAACATCACAGTGATTTGGAGCAGACTATTACAAGTATCTGATTTTGGAGGTATTACTAAAAGACTCAAATGCTACTTAATTTGTATGTATTGGGGGCAGAGGAAACAGGTTAGTTGTCATTTTTATTCATGCAAAAATGGAGCTTTCAGTTACAACATTGCATCAGAAATGCAATTTTCTTGTTTCCTCTTACCTACATTAGTTTTTCTTTGGTGTTATGCTTGGGGTATAACGTAATTCTGTTCACAGAGTTGCTGCAGGATTTTAATTACAGACAAGAAGAATTACTTCATGGCAAGCCAACAAACTTTATTATATTTTTAATTAATCTTTTGATGTCTCTGGAATACTTCACATGTCCGGAGTCAATGCTGCTGACATCCCTCCTCCACTGTGGAGGGAAATCAACTTATGGTTTGGACTACGGATGAGACAGCCCAGGAGGAGGCACAAAAATCACATGAAGGCTGAGTTTTAGCTCAGATAATTTCCCACTTTTCCCACTAACAACATATGTAAGTTGGGATGAGTAGGATTAAGTAGTTTTTTTTTCTGAAAGAAAAAACTGAGGCACAGTGAGGCAGTGAGGTGAGTTAACCACCAGATGGGATGAAGATACGGAGTCTGAATTGGATGTCAGCATCCCGTAGGAAAGCAGGTCCAGGTCAGACAGGCTTCACTATGGCACTCAGATTTCTTGACTTCTAAGTATGAGCAGCAGCACGATGATTTACAGCCCTCAGATTTATGCACTCTAATTTCTCGCACTTCGTTAATTTGTCTCGTGTTCCTGAGCGTCCTGGGCTCTGCCGCGCTTAAACGGCTCATTTTTCTCTACCTCAGTCACAGCCGGGTGACAGCCGCGGTGGCGAAGCGACAGCGGCAGGCGGTGATGGATGGCAGGGGAGAGCTGTGAGAGGAGAAGGGCAGGGGAGGGCTCCCCGGCTGGAAGGCGGGGGAGCGCGGCTCCCGCATCCCCCGCTCCCGGGGCGGCGGCGCCGGGGGCGCGGCGGGCGCCGGTGCCGCCGGTAGATGGCGCTGCGCGGTTTGGTGTGGCGGCTCCCTTCCCGAAGCAGCGGGAGCGCGGCGGCAGCTTCCCTCGGCTCCTGTCCCCCTGCCTCCGTAAAACCACAGGTCTCGGCTTGAAAACGCCTCCTTGCGAGGTGATCCGCTGGGAAGCGGGGAGCATCCGGGGAGTCCCAAAGGCTAGTCCAGGATTTGTGGCTGTCGTCGGGTATCTGGGCACAGGAACAGGGCAGCTGAGGGAGTGCGGAGACTCGGGAGCTCGTCACAGCCCGTCCGGTTCCATGTAACATCCTTAGCCCATCCGAGAGTGCTTCCCCCTGGCCCAAATTGACCCGGGGCACCAAAAATGGGCAGAGTATCTGGAAATGCCCACATTTATTCTTGTTTTGAGAAAGCTTTGAAAAATGCTGGAAGAGTGGAACAGATATTTGGGGTTTACAAAGAAACGACAAAATATACAAAATGATCAAGAATTTTGTATTTTCATTAGCACAGTGTACTACACCCAGTTCGCATGGCTGTGGACCTTTTCCCCACCTCACTATGGTTGCACCCACCATTCCTAATACTTGTTTGACCATGTTGCCCGTGGCCAAAATTGTCCTTTTCTTAAACGGATGTATTCCCTAAATCTCACTTCTCCCATCATTAATATGGGCAGGCACAGCATGATGAGGTAATTTTTACGGAATACAATTCATACAAATTGAATTTGGAAAAAGCATCCTGCTAAGACGGTAACTGATTGATAAAATCATATTCATAAGTAATACAGCATCAACTCAATTGTTAGTCTGTATGCACTCATCCATATATGCTGTTAATTGACAAATACATTAATGCCCTTCAACAAATCATTTGTGCCAGGGATTAAATGCATCCAATACTATTAACATTGCTTACTTTGCAGCAGAACCTTGGAGACCTTTTCAGAGATGGCACTCATTTTGCTAGGTGCTCTATGAATACAAAAAAAAAAAAAAAAAAAAAAAAAAAAAAAAAAAAAAAAAAAGTGTCACTGCTCTACAGGAATGTAAGAAAACTTGCAGATTGCAAATCACTTGAAGACAGACTCGGAGAAACCCAAATGTGCTTGAAATCCCAAACGCACTGTTAGCAACTAGGTTTGGCCTCTCCTTCATTAGAAAATTCAGTAGCAGCCCCAGACCTGCTCCAAATCACAGCAGTAGGCAGGGGGGAGTTAGGAGGGGGTCCCAGCCCTGGCTGAGGAAAGCCACCTTTGCAGGAGGATTGTTAGTGAGTTGAGTGGGAACAGATTGCATTTGTCATGTGCTGGGATTTAGTTTCCACAAGCAGTCTGGTGGGGGTTTTCAGCATTGCTCCACAATGTAATTTGTGGTTTATTCTGTGGTTTATTCCATCAGCAGTGCTGAAATCAGGTTAGGCTTGCTTCCTGATGTTGCAAAATCTAAATGTGGTTTTTGTAGACAGAGGGATATACTTCCTAACAACTTACACATTCTTACCAGGAGTAGCCAGCAAGGTTTTGAGGCCTTGCATGAGAATTTTGTTGTAATAGGTTTTCATTGCAGATCTTTTGAAATCAGCAATTAAAGATATTCCATTGTAAGAGGGGCGGAGGATTTTTTTTGCAAAGTTTTATCATGTTTTACTCTAATAAACCCTCCTAGATGATGGTAATAGGCAGCACTTCTTATGCAGTAATGCTAGCATGGGTGTACAGTGGTGAGGGCCCTGGCAAGGAATTCACTGCAGTTCATCGCAGATTAGAGCCACAGGAAAGTCAGTGAGGCGGCAGCACAAGAGAAAGACAGATAAGGCTGGACACAAAGGCAGAGATTTTAGTAACAGTATTTAAGAACATGCTAGTACAAGAAGAACTGAAAGGTGTTAATGCTGTTTGGTTGAAGTCATCCTGAAGTTAGCAGTACTGAGCAGAGTGAGAACAATTGTTTTATCAGGGCCCTCCTTACAATCTGGCCTCCAATTTTGCTGCTGCTGGCGCAGAGTTAGTTAGCAGTCAGGAGAAAGGATGTTTGTGTTAAAATACAGCTTTAACATTGGAGACAGCTTACAATGTAGGCAAATTCAAGACATCATAAACAGAAGAAGGAAAAATAGTTAATCATAAAAGGCGAGAAAACCACCTTAACCCCCAAATGTGTAACTGCCCTCAAGCTGTCTCACAGATTTGAGCTCAGTAGGAGCCATGCAATGAGGCAGTAGTGTGCAGTTCATTGCTCCTACCTGAACACTGAAATAATACACTTGACATTAGGTTTGTATATGATGATTTGTATATTATCAGCAGAGCATATGTGGATATGCCCAGAATGGTAGGAGTAATTAAGTACCTCAGACAGGTAGAACCCGAATGCTTCCGCAAACTGGCTGAGTTTTGCTGAAGCTGCTGAAGCTTCAGCAGTCCATACCATAGGAAAGTCTGATCCAAAGCTGTTATGCACCTGCATAACTGTTGCTCTATATACAGCATGCCTCTCTGTGTCACTGTGTACTGAGCTGCTTGTTCAATTGCCAGTTGCCAGGATATAAAGAAGTACAAAATGCTGGCTCACATTCCAGTCACCACTGTTGAGCTTAGCAGGCAAAACCTCACAGGTATGGGAACTTTCAATTTGATTTCAAATACTATATATGGACATTAGTTGTGTTTATTTCCAGGGGACAGCAAAGCCAGAGTGCATGAATTGAGAGAAAAACTAAACTTTGCCAAGAGTGATGAAAGTTCAGGGGAACTCAGCTGCTGAAGGAATACTTGATAATCTGCCACAGGTATCTAAGAGAATAATGTAACATTTAAATGAGAAATAGGTTAAATTAGAGACTATTGCATATATTTTGGATTTCCACAATCTGCTGGATCTTTGACTTAAAACTTTACATCTTTTAGCAGAAAAATTAATTTCTCTTTCACAAGTTCCACTTAGATTTTGTTGCTAATAAACCCAAGGATGTAAATACTATTAAGTACAAAACAGCCTGCTGCGTAATTGTTTCAAAGCAATTACAGATTATATCGAGCCATTCGCTGAGCAGAAACAGTTTTTTCCAAGGCACCAGCTCCCTGTACCTTGAAATTTTATTAGTCTAAGAATTTCATGCACCATATGTTGTAATACGAGACTAGCTGCAATTGAACAAACAACTTTCTGATATATAAGTGAATGATAACCTGATTTTAAATGTGTTTATCTAATGAGATAGTAACTGTAATTTACAACACATATAAAAACTCCCACTGTTACTCCTGGTGCACCTTTTGGCTAAAAAGGGTGATGCGCTGAGATATGCTAATGAATATCATCTTGGTTTTTACCAAGTCAGTAATAAAATTTGCATTTGATATTGTGCACAGTAAACTGGGTTATTAGCCTTGAAAATGAGTCTCATAAAATTTAAATATAGGCTTAAATCATATTAACTGTCCTGTAGATTTTCTGAGAGGCTTTAAAGCATTGTGCTCTCATTCTATAGCGTCAAGCATGCAGATGTCATTTTGCCTTCAGGGGTGCCCCAAAACACTCCCTTATTGGAGCCTGCAAGATGAGCTGGAGATCGACCCCTTCTTTTACACTTGGGGAAGCAGAGATAGTTCTGGGGCTGGGAAAATTGCAGTGGGAAGTGGGGGAAGGAAAGGGGAGAAATTACTGTTGCTAAGGTGTTGCCTGTGGGCTTGGGCAAGGCAAAGCAGAGGGTTTAGACCTGCATGTCCAACCTCACTGGTTTGATCACCTGTAACCACATGTGGGAGGAAATGTTTGTGTGCTGGGGTCATGTCTGGTGACAAAGTGCTTCTGTTGGTTCAGAGGAACACTGTTTCAGCTGCACGGTTACAGAAGAGACAAGAATTTGGTCCTTGGTGTCTGGGGTGATTAGAAGGTACTGGAAACACAGGTGGATCCAAACTGTGGACAGATAAATCTGATTCTCAGTACCTTCAGAGGACAAACTGTTGGAGAGGAAGATGGATAAAATTGAAGCATGATGGCCCATCTCCAGTTGGAGGGAAGCCCTAGTACCAGAAGTATACAGGGACAAATTATGTTGAGCTTGGTTCTACCTGGAACTAGGTATTCTTGTGCACATCAAGGTTAAGCATTAAAACTTTAGAACGCATCTCAAAAAATTTCTGTCTGTTTTAAAAGGAAGGCTGCACGCATACATGGTACGCCAGACCTTTTAATTCACTTTGTGAGACCAAATCTTCCAGTAAATGCCGATGTTTTCAGGGAAAGGAGGACGTTTCTTACAACTGTTTTCCATCACCAGTGCAGTGTTGTCTCTTCTTACTTAAGAGTCTATTTAACCATTATGCTTCTCTTCTTTTACCCACCATAATGTTGTAATGTTTACTAGAAATCAGGCTCTTTTCCAACTGGTTGCTGTGATTGCTAAAAGTCAGAGGATCGGTTAGTTTAGCCATTAGGATAATTTTCTTTACAGTGAACGTGGTGAGACACTGCCAGAGAAGTTGTGGATATCCCAACTCTGGAAGTGTTCAAGGCCAGATTGGTTGGGACTTTGAGCAACCTTGTCTAGTGAAAAGATGCAGAGGAGTTGGAACTAGATGATCCATGGCAGAGAAGCTGGAACTAGATGTTTTTTTAGGTCCTTTTCAGCCCAAACCGTTCTACGGATCTGTGACTGTCAGAAAAGCTTTGTCTCAAAAAGAAGCCTCTGTTTCAGTCAGGCAGGTACAGCATTCCCTTGTATCTTCATGGTTGTACTACAGCCTATATGTTCATCTGGAAAAGGTTGTCACTTTCAAGTGAGGCAGAGTCAACATGTATTCTGTGCCAAAAAGTGTAATGAACCTGTTTGCCTATCTGTGTCAGGTTGTCTACTGTTATGACACAAGTGTATCAGGGATAAAATGACAGTATTGTAACAAATTATGAAATCTCAACTCTTCTTATCAATGAAAGTGTCTGGACATGGTGCAGAGTATTACACAAGCTGCTCCAAAGGATGGTACCTGCTGCCTTCAGAGTAGGGCTCATGCTGACATGGAGAAATCAGCCTTAAAGTCTGTATGAGGCTGTATCCCAACCATGCTGCTGCTGGCATTTATTACTAACAACTCCAGGAATTCTTTATAGTATTATTATCACCAACTTTTAAAATGAAATTATTTTAGCGCAATCAATGTTATAAACAGCATTTATATAAACAGGAACATGGTTATCTTCTGCAACTCACTGAACAAAACCAGTATTGTAATACCAGGACCCTGTGATGCTTCATCAGGCTAGGCTGACTGCCAAGAGAACAGGCCTTGAAAAGTGGAGGGGCAAGGAAAACATGAAACCAGAAAAGATAAGCAAAACATTCTCCCAGCCTGGAAAATGAAAGATTTCCTGACAGTGCAGAAAAGTTTCTCATCTAGGTGCTGCACCCTTCTGCAGTTTGCGCTGCCCTTCCCACAGTACTCTGTCTCCGTCTGTTCCAGTGTATTACGATTTGGCAGGCGCCCGAGCTGCATTATGTAGTGTTTAAAGAGAGTGACACTTCCTTTGGCTGAGACATCTTTCCCAACTGAGCCTTCCCCGCTTAGCTTAAAGAAGAGGAAGTACCAGTCTGGTTCCTCTTGTTTGACTGCTAATGACCCAGCTCTGTGGACCACCTAGCAGGTCCTTTCTGGTATGGCTGGCTGAGGAATTAGACGATTGCTTTATTACTAGGTTTATCTAAAGCAACTATAACGTTCCTAGATAAGGATTCCTCAGGAGAAAAATGAATATTTCAAATGTTAATCGCCAAATTTGGTTTTGCTTCACTTCTGTGCCACTGGAAAATTTTTCTTTGGAGAAAGGTGACAGGATAAAAGACATAACTGAGGGCTTGGATATTGACTGAATTTTTTTGACTTTCTTTTGTAACTAAAAGCAGCTGAAAGGAGCTCTTCATCATCATTAATACCATGATACTGTGGTATCATGACTATGAGCCCTGCATGATTGATTGCGTCTGACAGGGACAAACACAACTGTATCAGAATAAGGTGAAAACTGATTTCATCCCTGATCTTCCTGAAGGCCTGGGCTCCTCCTTGCCCTTTCCTGGCAGAGATGGCTTCTTCTTATATGCAAGTGTCATTCAGGGGAGGGTGGATGGGAGACATATGGTTTGGTGGCAGGGAGCAGGTTTGAGGCTCCACTCATTTGCTGCCATGGTACAGAGGGAAAATCACATCTTTAGACCACCTTCAATCTTATCTCTATTGCAGGCATTTCATACCAGAAAACACAGATTTTTCATTTACCTATGCCAGGATGGTGGCTTGAAGTAACTTTTGACTGGCTACACTGGCTTGTGTAAATAGCAATGTAAAGAAATGAACACCGAGAGAAAGAAAGACAGTTCAAAGATAGTGGAGGTACACCTGTATTACGAGTAAATGTCCCTTTAGCTTGCCTGGCTGGCCACCAGTAACACTGAAGTGATGCACCATTGGAAATCATGCACGTAGAGGTTTCTTCTTTAGGTTTCCCTTGTGTACCCTCAAAATATGGAGGATCCTGCTCATTTTAGCCCTCAGTGCTGGAAGGCCTCTGTCTGTACCAGCATATTCTGTCCCCTTTGTCACTATGAAGTGTAACAACACCAGTGCTTACAATGGTTTATTAGTTGATTTATAGGGGTAAATCAGGGGTAAATTGAGCCCTTCTTTAGCAAGCCTTGAGTACACAATGCCAAGATATGCTGAGCATAAAAACTCATGTGGGGGGAGAAAAAGGGCCAGAACAATAGTGACACTGTGTGGAGCCAGGTTCTGTATGCAATCATGCAATTTCAGGAGGTCCATGAAGAAAACACAGCGTGCAGTATTGTGGATGGGTGTGTAAGCGAAGGATCACCTATTGTGTTGTCTCAGAACCATGTAAGTATTTCTGTGGTAAAAAAACAAACCCCAGAAGTAACATGCTATTGTTTGGTGGGAGGAAAGAGAATTTAGGGACAACTTTCACAAAGCCCAAACTCAGATTTTCAAATTTGACCTTACACTCAAGAAAACAGCAGAGCATGAAAAGAGAAGAACTGAAATGAATAGAAAACTGTGTGATGGATTTGTTCAGACAACTACTTTTTGTAAAAATTACTATTTTGCCATTTCTAGAAATCATACCTGTTTTCAGTATTTCTAAATATAATGCATAATTATTAACTGTTTATAAAGGTGTGTAAAAATTACTTTTGTATATATATGTATATATACAGACACATATGCAAACGTGTGTGAAATAAAACTATTTCTCAGGTTTATGCACATATCTAGAAAGAGTCAGACTTCACCCTGGAAAGCTTTTGATAAGAAAGGCAAAACTTGAATGGGAAACTATATCCCCTTGTTTTGTCAAAGTGCTATCACAGTGATATCAACAGCCACAAAATTTAGGTGACAAATCAAAGTCCCAGTATCACAGAAAGGCTGGCTGTGCTGTCAGCTAGTTTTTAATCTGTAAATTCACGTCAGGAGCCTAAACCATCCAAATCTAAGATTGTGCTATGTTGGAAAAAGAATTTCTCAGAAAATTTCAGCCTGCTAGAAATAGTAGAAAACTGAAGTTGTATCTGTGTTAAACAATCCTTGTGTCTCTGTCTTTAAAGTTCTGATAACCTTCATGGCTATGTCCCAATTGTGGAGCAAATAGGGTCTATGGCTGGAGACTTGTTTGAAATAGCTGTGTGCTCCTTGTCTTGGTCTACCCAGCTTTCATCCCTTGGAAACTGGAACACAGAAGGTGCAATTATATTGTGCATCAATTCTCCATCTTCTTGTGTATCTGGAAGGTGGTGGAAGTGCCTGCATACAGGAGTTCAGAAATACTCTTTTGTCCCAAATTATATGTGCTGCCTTTTTGCAGGTAATTTTATGCCCTTTCCTTGGAGAAGAGAACAACAGTGACATAGCGAAAAGTTAGAAGACTTAGAGTGGGCTCTGCTCTGCTGGAGCAGGGGGAAAGGGGAGCTCACCTCCTCATCAGCATGGCTCCAAGTGTCCACATACACACCAAAGCAGGCTGGACATGTATTTCTCACAAGAAAAGTCTGTATGGCACTGGCAGTATATTTTTTTATAGAATAAACCTTCTGCTTCAGCCAAATGCAAACTAGCAGTGTGTACACGGTCTGCAGAGGCAGTATTTGTCCCCCAGATGAGCAGGTTATAAAGTTTTAGCAACTGTACATGTTTGGTTGATGTTTTAACTCAGCCAATCCACATAAAACAAATAAACAAATCTAAACACCAAAACATTTTGCAGTACTCTTCTCCACAAAACCAGCCATAGTGATAACAGAATATAGCAGCCTGAAAGCCCATTTTATGGCACAGTGCATCCTTTCTCAAACTAATCAGCACATCCTCTCTCAAAGGATACAGGACTGCCTAGCAAGCAGGGTGACCTCACTACAGAGCGTGGAAGAAAAGGCAGAAAGGAAAAAATGCAGACATATATTAATAGAGTTTATATGTTGGTGGGGTTTTTTTTGTTTGTTTTTGTGGGTTTTGTACAACAGTTTTCTACAAAATATTTTTAAGTATTAACATTTTTTAATTTCTAGAATAGGTTACTTTTTATGTATGAATGAGTGCAGTCAAGTCTCCTCCTACATGCTGTTTTGTTTCCACTTCATCTGAAAAGTACTGTGCCTGCAATACTCCCTCTTTCGGTAAGGGAAGGATTCTGGCCCACTTGATCACTTTGAGAAACCGGGAAATGAGCAACTGGGCTCAAACCCCAAAAGAAAGTGAAAAGAATAAGCCAAGATTTTAACAAACTGTATGTTTGTGTGGGCTTAGCTCACAATGTGTGTGATGTAAAATGGACCATCTTTTACCCTGCTGTTATTTAGACAGCACTGATGATACTGGGTCAGTCTGGCCTGAGACCTGGGATGAGCACCTTGGTAGCCCTCCAGTCCCAATGCCAAGAGTCCTTTCACTTTGACTGACTGCTTGCCCAAATCTTCCTGCAGAATGCTCAATGCAGAGGCTTGCTAGAGATGCCCACTCCCACCTCAGTCTCCCCAAGGGTGAGCTGGAACAACAGCCTCTGCCAAACAGATGCTTGCAGGCACTGCTGAAGAAACTCAATACAGAAATGGGAAATTCCTACAACTGCGTAGTTTTGCAGATGAAACAAATTTGCTTTTAGCCTGGTGGGAGCCTGATGGCAAGTACTGCTGTACCTCTGCACCTTCCCTGGTTAATCATCTTTGCATCTAAGATGGACTAAGCAATGAATATTCTGGCTTGTTCCTTTGGGCATGATAGATATAGACATTTCCTTTCCTGACCATGATGCATGCACGGTAATCCCTGTGTCACTGGTTTACACCATTAGGTAGTGCCTTATGTGTGGAGTATTTTCTTTAAAATGCTTGCAAGGTGTAAAGGAGTAGCAGCTCATTCACTGCTTGCCTTTTAGCCTATGGAGTGTTCCTTTGCAAGCCCAATAGTAGCATATGGCATTTCTAATTTCTGCTACGGTGGTATAAAAAGCACAAAGACAAGTTTCCCCTGGAGCAATCAAGATTCCAGGTATTACTTCATGACACATGCTTCTAGCATAATCTCTCTCAGAGTTTTGCAGGAAATTTTTTCAGGCTGCAGGAAAACATGAACAAGGGTCATGGACCAGGGTCCATGAGCAAGCCTGGTAGTTCAAAATAAATCCCTTTAATCACATAATCTTCTAAATGAAAAATGGTAGGGGAAAGCAAGAAGGAAGGAAAACCTTGTCCTATTGGCTGATCAGAACAGTTTTCCATATGTTAAAATAAAATATTCATCAAATATAGCTTTTCTGGCATAGTCTCTATCACCAAAGTGAATTTTATTTACATCTTTCTGAGTCCCACTGCAGCCCAGCATGGCTGTGCTGGCCTCAGCTGCAGGCACATTTCTTCTCCCTGGCTCTGATCCACATTGCTTCCCTCATTCAAAATGTTAACAGAAGGGACAAAAGAGATGGACTTTCAACTGGTCCTCACCACCGATGTGAACAGCGCTACCGACACTGCTCGCCAGGTTTTGCTGATGATAGGTGCCTGATCCAACAGTGCAAAGGGTGCAAAATATTCTGCTGGTCGGGGAGAGCGCGAGGCACCCATCCTGCCAGGGAAGCAGAGCTGTGCCTGCCACCCTCCCACCCTAAAACGTGACACCCAGCATGTCTGCGAGGGTTTAAAAAACCCCTCCAGGCTGGGGAGGGCCGCGGGGGGTTAATGCAGAACTGGGTTGCCACAACACTGGAGGCATTCAGAGAAGAGGGCTGCGGTTGCTGCATAGGCACATTTGGCCCAGGTTGCCAAAGAGTCTGTGTGTGTTACTGCAGAGGAGTACACTGCCTGCCACTGTTGGGCTATTAGTATGGAAATGAGGCATGTGTGTGACAGGTGGCCTTACAACCAACACAATTAACTTTCTCCATTAGCTGACGCACTGACAAAACAGATGCAGCATCAATAAGCACCAAAAAACCCACAAATACTGAATAGGAATGACACGTTGCACACCCCTATTATTTATAAGGAGGAACAGCATAATTTCTTTGGGATGCAGTGGAGAGTAGGAAGTGGTTGGGTTTTTTCTCCCCTGATTATGATGCTTGTTTGCTTTCCTAAAATTACCATTTTAATCTTGAACTTTATAGAGGCATTGCTGTGAACTTTAAAGATCTTTCAGCGATGCACAGCAGTGGTGCAGTGGTGCAGGAAAAACATGATCTTTTGATAGGAAATAATTCCAAGTTGCAGAAGTCTTCTGACCAGGTTCTGAACTGTAGAGAATTACTTCCCAGCCATACAGTACAGCACATTTTAGTTGCCTCTGACAACACTGGTAAGGATAGTTAAGGTGGAGCAGCTGGTCATATCCCTAACATGAGTTAAAGGGCTCGTGGTTCAGATGAAACCATAGGGTTGGGAATGAACACTTGGCATATTAGATTACAGCATAGAACCATGTGGGCTTCAAAGAAAATCAGCTTAAATGTTGGTTGTTCATAAGAAGTAATGGAAATAGGGACTAGAAGGTTTTGGTTTTAGATGTCCTGGTTGGGTTTTTTTTTTTTTTTTTTTTTTCAGTGAGGCATCTACTCCTGCTGATGTGTATAAACCATGCTGGGGATTTAAATAGGAGCAAGAACTTGAACTGTCTGAAATGCTGAACTGTAATGTAATAATGAAAATTTGCATAACAACCTCCTTATGTCAGCTGGTACCCCGTGAAATATTTAGGGATGCACTGAGTAGTATCCTTGGCACATCCAAATTCTCAGTGGCCTTTGGCTCCACTGGTCTACACCAGTTTTCCCAAGTTAAAGTCACTAAAGATCTCATTCTGTATTATCCCAGTATGAAAATGTCCTGGAACACAGCGTCAGCTGTCAGGTTGCCCTGGCAGCATACTAATTCATGACATATGAATGGCCTCCAATTAGGAGGATATTTGAGGAGATAAAGCACTCAGTGTGTAAACCAGCCCAGTACTGCCCTGATTAAAACCCACTGACCATCTTTCACTGGCCTACAAAGTGATGGGTGGGAATCAGCACCACATCACAGACAAGGAACTGCTGTCCTGACTGTGGAGATCAGTGCTGGACTGTCTGCAAGTGCCAAGATGAATTGCATCAAGCTGGCCAGCTTCTGTGGTGATGAAATGCTTTCTGGCCATCCGTCTCCCTTGCACTGTTTTCAAGTGCACAGAGAATTCTGACCACATTTTACAAATGCAGGTTTGGAGACAGGCTCTTCTCAGTGGTGCTGATCAATAGAACAAGGGGCAATGGGCAGAAGTTAATGCACAGGAAGTTCCACCTGAACATGAAGAAGAACTTCTTTACTGTGTGAGTAGCTATGCACTGGGCAGATTGTCCAGAGAGATTGTTGAGTTTTCTTCACTGGAGATACTCAAGAGCTATCTGGACTCAATTCTGACCCTGCTTGAGTGGGGAGGTTGGACCAGATGATCCACTCTGGTCTCTTTGAGCCTTATTGTGCAACAGGAGAATTTCTTTGATAGATCTAGTGGCAGCAAGGCCTGCACCAGGCTGGCCATGGTGGAAAGCATAAAATCTTATGTAGAAAGTAGTAGCTCTCTCTCCATAATAATTACATGAGCTATTAATTTTATTATTTGTGTGGCCCCTTGGGACACATGCCATGAAAGACCCTGCTATTAAAGCATACTTGAAATATGGGACATCCAAAGCACAAAACTCCTGCTAATCTAATTAAATGCCCTTGGTTATGCATTTTCTTCTCCCTTCACTGTAAAGCCAGTTTCCAGCTCTTGTGTGCAGGTGTCTGCACTGTCAAGCTCTACTCTAAGACTTTGCTCCATAATCCAAACCACATAAAGCTGGGTGGACATTCCCATCCCACTCATCTACCTGACCACCTAATGGCTTTCAACATGTGGGTTTTAATGAGGTGGCTTGAATGAAGTTGTCTCCAGGGAGGGGGATGTGGAGAGGTGTGAAGGTGGGTTGCTCTTTATGGGAAATTCCCATTTCTCTGCCTCTCAGTGACTAAGGAATGCAGCCAAGGTGATTGTCAGACAGACAGACAGCCTCTTGACTCAGGTCAGGGGTCCTCTTCCACTTTGGTTGTGATTTTGAGGGAGTGACTGAGTTACGGATAACAACACAACAGAATTTTCCTCGTTGCCCCTGTTCCCACTTGGTGGACACTGTCTGAAAAGTTCATGGAGCATAGTTTCATCTCCTGGATTTTGCCAGTTTTATAGCTATGATTTATTTGTGCATGATTTATTTGAGGCTATGAGCAAGGTTTTTAGAAAGAAAGGAGGATTTTTAGAAAGTATGACAAAACAAAGAAGGGGATTTTTTTTCTGGTGTTAATTATATCCATTTGGCAATTCAAATAAACAGCCAGTTCTTCACATGCTAGTGTGGAAGCATGCATTTCAGTAAATGTTCTTAGAAAAGCAAAGAAGAGGAGTGACCATGCTGTTCAGCATCTACTCAAAAATAATTGTTGATAATAATTTGTTTGACATAAATTTTCCTCAGAAGTTTTTACTTGCCTTGCTTCATCCTAAAAAATGCCCTCTTCTTTGATTTTGAAAATGTCAGAGACATTTATTGAACAGTTATCAATCCAAGTCAGAAGGAAGTTTGTGGATGTAGGTGGGTTTTTATGTGAATGTAGCTGTCTGCTTCCATACTTATTTATATATCTAAAACTCTTCTTTCCCATTTTAAAGTATTAAGTCAGAAATTTTTTTGGCATCAAAGCCAGAATGCACCAATGCATTCGGGCTATTCACACAATTACATAATAAGTGGCAGGAGTTCTTAGCGTGAGCTCAGTTATTCTTATTAAAGCTGCCTCCTGCCTCTGTGTTTTTGACTAGGAAAGCACCTGGTTATTCAAAATAAGACTATTTTCTCACAGATATTTTAAAATTTAAAAAATTTTGTAAAGCTTGTCTGTTTCTTACAGCTCTTATATTAACTTAGTGAACTGCCTGCCTGGATATAGTCCTGAGCTTTTACCTGGATAGCATTTAAATCATAATAGAAGACATTTTCAGGATGTCTCTTCAGATGTGGCTAGCATGCTAGCATGACAAGATGAGGCAGAAGAACTTTGATAAACTCTCTACATCCTAATTTGTTTACTTTTGTTACAAACTGACTCCAAGAAAACAGTTATTATGAGGGGGCTGGAAGATTTCTTTTCCTCCTTCAACATTTCCTTAGTACTGTCTGTGTGATTTTTTTCCTTCAATACTAAGCAGTAGAAGAGGCAACAGAATCCTAGACTTCAAGAAGCAAACGTTTTTCAGATCCCCCTGAGAAATATCATATCTTGGTAATCTCTTGAAAACATCATCAGAAAGGTGCTCCCTAAAGGTGCACTTCAGTAGATTGACAGGGGGGTGGCATATTGAGATAGGCCCAAAGGAGACAGTGTACCTGGAGAACTTTCTGGAGAAGCAGTTGGCAACCAGACAGGATGCCTAAAGCCTCTTAAATGGATTAGATGCTTGTGTATAGGCAATAGCATTGCATCTTTTAGTCACAGCAAGAGTTGTGAGACTGTGAGAACTAGGGCTACAAATCCTGAGCTTAACCTATTAATATTAAATGCAGACTCAGTCTTTGACAATAGACAGTAAAACAATGGGGTTGAATCACAACCATAGTGAAGACAATCTTTAATATAAAAGCTCTAGGCATTTTTTTCCAATTTAAGGAGAGATGAATTGGAATAAATAACAGATTAATAGCATCTCAATACTTGCCACAGGAAAATATCTTCAAAAGAAACTTCTTCAATTGCATTAGCTGTGGAACTCCTTGCTACAGGATGGTGTGGGTACCAGGATTTTACTTGAGCTCAGAAACCAGCTGGAAAAATTCAAGGAAGAAGAAACTATCAAAGGCTGTAATACCATTATACTAGGAAACACAAGCAAGTCACTTTTGTTCAAAATCTCCTACAACAGCACAGAACTGTGCACCAAAGGAAGTATTGCATTTCTGCTCTTTGATCCTTTTCTATGCATCAGCTCTTGGTGACTCTTGAAGCTGTATTCTGACATAGATAAATCTGGGGTCTCACCCAGGATGCCCATAATTATGATTTTGAGCTGCCTTTCTCAATGCTTGGATCATATTGTGTATGCAGTGTTTGAGGCTTATTTCTAAATTCAGCTTTCCTTTGAACAAAAAAAGTAAAAAAGGGGATCTGTGATGCAATTCATTTACAAATGTGCAGAACTGTTACATCTCTCAAAGACCTGTGTTAAGGACATCATTATGAATGGAGGTTGTCTTGAAGCTGCATTTATTTCAATCCCAATTAATTTAAGCTACAGTAAGTTATAATGATTGATCATTTGCAGCTCCAGGATCTGAAAGTTATTGGCTGATGCAGTCAGTCCCCTTCAATTATGATTCCTTCTTTGGAAATGATTGCAGGGAGAAAAAGACTTACATATATATATGTGTGTGTGTGTATGTGTTACATATAAATATCTAAAATTAGATAATTATATATTAAAATATTACAATTATATATATTTAAAACATTACATAGATACATTTGTATATGTATATATGCACATATGACCAGTTTATATATTTAATGTTTTAAACATAATATGTATTATATTAAATTATAAGTTTATAAAATGATAAGATTACAAGGCTATAAAAAGAGTCCTACTGAAATCCTTTCAGGTACAGCAGTACAGAATTTGGACAGAGGAGGATGGCAAGATCCATCTGATGGCAGGAAGGCATGGTGGTGGATGTGCTTCTTTCCTGACAGAGCTTTTGTAGAAAGGTGCAAAAGCTGAAAAATTGCTGAGCCTGAGCTGGCAAACTGACTGTAAGCCTAATTCAAAGCTTACTGGGGGCAGCTGAAGCTTGAGGTAGCACAGCTTAGTGAGGGGCGCTTGCCAGTCTGGGACTAAAACTGCTCCAAGCCATTTTCTATCGTCAACATGAGGGTTTTGTTCACTTTGCAGCCTCCACTTCCTCCAATCTCAGTATTTACATCTGCTCTGAGACTGTGGGACAGTGTCTTGGATTTACAGTATCTATGACTGAGCTATAAAACACATATCTGTGCACTCAGGGTGTCCAAGGCTTTCTTTCCTGCCATGTGAAATAAAAAGCCTGCTTAAAGGCAGAAAGCCAGGGGAAGCAAATGGAACTAATGGGGTAGGTGCATCAGTGTGACCTAACTCCACTGGTTTAACAAGGCTAAAAATGCATGACTCAATTACACAAGAGTTAGCTAACGAGGAATGGGGAAGATGTTACAGTTTAAAACAAATGGCTACTAAATGAATTGGGTGCTGCCTTTCAAACCTTTGCAATTCAACAAAAACCTGGCAAGACATTTTCTTCACAGGATATGAATCATCCGAAATAAAAAAAGCAACACTAGGGCCACCTACATTCAGAGTTTGTACAGTATGACCTTAAGGCCCAACATCTACCAGAAGTTGAGTAGCAAAAGGCCAAGCTTCAAAGAATAAAAGGGCTTACATCAGTATTAAATAATTCTTTCTTAGAGATGCAAATTTCTAATTAGTTACTGTGGAAACTGTAGAGGCCTGGAAGTAAGCCCTGCACAATGAGAATGAGAGTTTACTTTTTTGATTTACTGCAGGGCTGCAGTAGTTGAGGGAGGGCTGAGAGGGGGAAATAAATTCATTGCTTTTAACATGACAACAGAATAAAGTGCAACAGAAGAAGTGACTTTGTTTTGTGCACTGCTGCTGCTGCTGCGACAGATCCCTGAGGAGCTTTATGCGACATAGGCTCACTTAAAACATCTCTCAAGGCATTGTAAAAAAGCTTTGTTTACAAACAAGTGACTTTCTCAACACCCTCACTTGTTACATCTCTGAAAAAGCCTTGGGAGGGTGTTTTTCAAAGCCAGCAGGAGATAGGGGTGCCTTCTTTTTGTTAGGTGACCAGAGTGAGGTACCCAAATTTCAAAGTCTACCACTACTTAAAATCAGAGTGCCCTAACCTGACCTGTGCTGAGCATCAAAAATTTCTTGTGTGAAATGGTTTCAGGATTCTGAATGCAGAGTAGAAATAATTGTTTATGTAGTTCTTTGCCTTCTTTACTTTTGTTTTAATTTATTTGTAATTATTTGGGACACACAATGTTTCTTTTTGGCTCCACCTGTCTGAGCCTTTCATTGGCATCAGGTGATTTGCCATCTGCCCAGGGAGATGTCACGATGAAGTTGACTGAAGCACCAGTCTGCTTCATAGATGGACCACAGCCAAAACAAAAAATTGGTGCATTGCTGCTTGTTACTAACTGCAGAAGGCTAGTTTGGTGTGATTCAGCAAAAGCAGGAATATTAGCTCAGCCAGGAGAGGGAAAATATCATTCCTCTTCACAGGTCACAGAATTAGTTTAATTTGGACCATGCTTGTTTCTGCCCAATGGACCAGGCTTGTTTTAGCTCTCTTTCCATCTTAATAAGCCCCAGATATTTCTGAAGCAAGGAGTGTCTGATGCTAAAATAATAGGAAGCTGTCTTTTTTTTTCAAATGTTTTTCTGGAAATGCAGCTAAAAGCTTACAGATAGCACAGAGAAGGAAAATCAGAAAGCTAATAATCGCAACACTCTGTTTTTACCATGGGAAACTAAGAAAAGCTGGAAATACTTTAAACTGGTATATAATCTCTATGAGCATGATTCTCAGTCAGCATCAGTGCAGAATTTCAGGGTACACAGCCCCAGCTGTTGCTGCTTAAAACTCTGTTTTTATGAAGTCCATGTCAGAGGCTGGAGTTTATTATGTTCAGTCCACTTTAGCATCCTTAACCTTTATAGGTAATGAAGAAGTTGAGGGGTCCCTTTAGTATTTTGAGTAGGGATTGAGGTGGGCATCATCTTCTCTTGTCCATTATCATATCACACCCATATTTGATCCTGAATCAATTTTTAGCAGTGACCTTAGCTGTCCGAGCCCTTCCCTGAACTGTATAATTAGCCATTCATAGTAGGCCACAGAGGCCACACTTCTGCACACCTTATTTACCTGTAACTCCAATGAAAGTCTCTCAACAGTTCTTTTTAATACTTCCTGCAGGTCGGTTTGGTTATTACCCTGCCATCCTGGCCAGCCTTCTGTAACGGCTTGTTGTCATCTGATTCCCACTGCCCCTCAGAGCTGCACCCCGAATTATCTGTCAATACCTTTGGATAGCTGCCAGGGGAGAAGCATTTTTATAGCACCTGCTTTCTTTGCTGTTTCTGTACAAAGTGCTTTCTTTAGTATTTTGCTACTTTCTTTTGCAGGGGGTTGAATTTTCTCTTTAGCAAAGTACTGAGTCAGTCATGTGGCCTCTTCTAAAGTTAGCTAAACAAGCAAGGATTGCCATTTGAGTTCCTCCAAAAGTGAAAATCTGTCTTTGAGAAATTTTTAGTTGATACAAAAGCTGAGAAATCTGCAAAGACGCAGGTTTGTTTTTTCCTGCACACTTTTAACTCCAGATCTTTGAAGTGCTGGGGCCATCTCAAGTGTGCTAACAATTCCTGCACCAGTGTTCCCAGAGAACAATCTCATCAAACCTCCTCACAGATGATGAGTCATAAAGTTCTTATCCTCATATAGACATTTGTGATGACTTTCTCCAGGCTACTGCCCTTTACATAAGCATGTGGCTCAGATTGTATACTAATCAAGCATCATAACAGTAGTGCTTTTGCCTTTTCTCCTGAACTAAAAATAAAATATGATTCATAGCTGAACAGTTGGTGCACAAATAGCCTCAAGAACACCTGAGAAATCATATTATTCACCAATTTTTATCTTTGATATAAGGATTACTATATACACTTTGAAATACATTTGCATTTCAAATGCCATAGAAACTATAAAACTCTCACCATTACTTCTATACTAGAAATTATTTGTAAGGAATTGGTTTTAAGCAGTCCATAAATATGTTTTTCTTCCCATTCTGCTGATTCAGCTTCATTGATATTTTTCCAGAGTTTGTTCAGAGTTCAACATTCAAATTCAAAAAACTGTTGATGGTATGACAGACTCTGACTAGCTGATGACCTACTTCATCCAAAGCCAGAGCTCCCAAAGTGCTCAGATCCTCAGCAGCTCATTTGGATGACTGGCTGGGAGCCAGAAAGCCTTGCTATCTTTAGCTTTCATCTTCTTCTGGCTTCTTTCACAGTCCAGAATGTCAAGATTCACGGTACCAGGGTGTCCATCAGATGGATTACCTACCTAGGAGCTGAGATTTGATTCCTTTTTGTTTCCTGTTGGAACAAAACCTAGATATGAAACTCCCCATGAAATGAGGTTACATTTCTCTGACAAGTTCTGCTCCAAAAAACCCGACAATAGTTTTCCAAGGCTTACGGTAACTTTGGGAAATAAATCTTTTAATTCTTCCCAGACTGATGTGAGAAATAGTTTATTGAATAATTTCTACTGAGAAATTAAAGGGAAGGAGAAGAAAGGGGCAAAGAAGTAGTATAACTAAAACTCCAGGGTCATGGCCTGACAAATTAAAATTTAGTCTGCTTTCTAAAAATGGGCTGGAAATGTTTTATCTGAAACAGTCTTAAAACAGGACTGTTTCCCCATACTTGGAGAGGTGGGGGTGGAGTCTATACAAGAAGAGAGGATCATTCCTCTCACAATGCTGATGGCTTTACTAGGACTGTAGAGAGTGATTATGAATAAAACAACATTTCAATCCATTTTCCTAAGGAGCCTTCACTTAAAGAACAGAAAAAATTAAACCAAGACAGTAAAACTCTGAGAAAACAAAGGAGGGGAACTGCCAGCCTGTGAAGTCCTAATGCTCATTATATCTGATGCATGTTTAGCTTGTAGGGAGGTTTTGGGAAGGAAAGTAATTTAAGCAAACCAACCTGGGCCATCTTTTCATTCTTTGTTATGCACTGCTGTTGTTACCTTTAGAAATCTAGCAGCAGGGCTGGTTGTGTCCTGTTTTAGTGCCCTTCGTAAAGCATTCCCTTTTCACCAGCTCCGATGGCCCCATTGGAGTGGCCATGACAATGGATGTTCATTTTACCGCTATAAAAGGGTTTAATGATTAAAAGGCCGCACCATTGCACTCAGCCACAAAACTCATTCTTCCACTTCTGTGGAGCCCTTTGATTCAAAATGTTCTTTTGACAGGATCAAGAGTGGTTTTCATTCTGTTGGGCAGCAGAAACATCTGCATTTTTTATCCTCTGCCTCCTCCTCAGTGCACATAGTTAATGTGTAATTAATGAAACATCCCTTCTCGGAGTGGCACACAATCAGGGTAGGTCTCCCACCAACCTCGCCCCAGCTCCAGTAAAGCAGGTTTGCTTTTATATCCTTGTACTCTCATTCAACAGTAGTAATAAACCCAGTTCCAGGCTTATCTAGCCAGCTTACATCTTAATCTTTCTTTTTCCTCCCCCCCCCCCCCCCCCCCCGCATCTCCTCAGGGAAAAGGGATGAAAAAAAAAAAAAAAAAAGAACTTCTCTTTCTTTTGGGTTATCCGAGCACATTGGAAGGGGGGAACCAAGCACACCGCAACATTCAAAGCAAAATAGAGAGAACAAGGGGTCTAGGGAAAAAGTCCCCTCCTCCCTCCTTTGCCTGGTAGAAAAAATAAAGACCTTGGTAAGTAGTCAAGCAAGCTGAAAAGGCAGTTACATAGGAAGGATTTCTAAGCCCTATAGGGTAGGGCCTTCAAGAGTAGGGAAGTTCTGGCTCTACTTAGTGCAATGCATCTGAAATCTAACACATAACCTGTCAGAAAACTGCTACAGTCTCCTGCACAGGAGTAGCCTCTTCATTTTCTCTTCCATTTGCAGAATTTGGGAGGCCAGGAATGTGCTTGAGAAATATAACATTAATGCCCAAGTACTGTCAAGTCTAGGGCTACATATTGCCCAGAGACTGATGAATGTTCCACAATGTTACGCAATTACAATATTACTTATATAAGCTTTATATTCATTTGTTTATTCTTTGTTAAGTGTACCACGAATGACTATGTAGAAAAATGGAGAAATGCGCCTCTAGCATTTGTTCAATTCTAACAACACCCCAGCATCACTGGATGGGTTCTAAGTGATCAGAATGGACTCAGATTGATCGTGCTTTACCAGCAGCTTTCAGGTTAGTTCTCAGAGCCACATTTATGCAACAGATCTAGAGAGTATTGCACTGTGAACAAGTTGCCATGAAGAGCTTTCCCACAGAAAAACTCAACAAGGCAAAGACGAGTAACAGACCAAAAGGAGAAATATGTGGGCCCATGTTAATCCCACCTGTGATAATTTGAAGTAGAATATCTGTGAAGTTAAGAAGATTTAAGACACATGGGGAAGTAAACCCACCACTTTTAAGCCGGCTTGGCTGTGGAGCTGTGACCCTTAGTGTCCTGTGTCTGTCCTCCTGTGGTTCTTAAAGAGGAAGTGGTCTCAAAGATTTCATTTTGAGCTAAAGGCTCAGCTGCAAATGTAGCAGGGAGAGAGAAGTACCAAAGAAAATTTGCTTACTAAGAAATTCACTTCTGAATGAGGTCTGTATCATGCCAGTCTACTTTAAACCTCAGGCCAAAATCTAGATTTGCCTGGAAGAAAAAGTTCAGAGGAAAGTCAAAGGATTCCCTCATCTCTTGATGCCCTTGCAAAGCTGGGCTTCCTCCTGTCCAAAGATTTTGCCTATCCAGAGGAGATGTAAGCCACAGGTGTAAGGCATTCTTTCTATTGAAAGGAAACATACCTTTGCTTCACAGTTTTTATGACCATGTCTTAGTTGTCCAGCTCCACTCCCAATCGGAAATTTTCTCCAATATTCATGTATCTGTAAATGAGCAAAGTTCATAGATAAAAAATGAGAGCACACTGAGGATGTTTTGCCCCCCCCTCCCCCCCTTCTGAATTAGTCTGACTGGAAGCCTTCCCATTCCTGCATGTAAGGAAGAAAGCAGATTTCTCCCCAGAAGCATGCCTGAATTCCTTTTATTGTCCTGGTTTCAAAGAGCTGAAACTTAGTGCATAAAGCATACCCACTTTAGTAAGTACACTTAATCTGAAAATTTAGTAGTGTTCTAATAAAATAAGATTAATATCAGAAACAGTTGCAAATATATAATGCTGCAAATATTGTCTCTCTTCTTTGGAACCACAGATAGAAGGAAGACCTGCCTATGAATTCGAGGACCTGATAAAAATTTGGTACAAAAACACCCATCCACAGTGATACACAACAGATGCGGTTCTTGTGCCAGTCCAGTTCTGAGCAACACCCAAGAGATCAGCAAACTTACTCTGTTCCATCCCTGTGCACATACACAGCAAAAATCTGTTTTCAGTCTGACACTTACTTTAGTGCAGACTCTGTCACAATCAGATGTTATTTGGAAGAATCAAGATTTGAAGCAGGGGAAGGTAACAAGCATCTTGCAACACAACACTTTGGGCCAAATTCCACATGCACAGCTCCCACTGAGATTCAAATATGGGCAACATTTGTTTCCAGATTGAGCACAGAATGTGTTGCTATTGTTATTGAAATGAAAAAGGGCATGAGCTTTTGAACATTTTTCCATTGGTCAGACTTGTCAGCTCAACCTATGTCCTGTGATCAGAAATGATTTCCCTAAACCACTCATTTTCTGTTTTCACAATGGTGCATGCTGAAACATGAGTCATTTGAGATAGCAGATGGACAAAAATTTTCTGTGGGTAAGCTTTGCTCAAGAATGTTGGCTGCAGCCATGCTTAATAAATGGCTTCTTACTTCTTGTAAAAGAAGTGTGTCCTTCTCATCCCGTGTTACAGGAAGGCTGGTGTACTGGGAGGGCCTGGAACAATTGCAACAGTCACTGAGCTGCACTGTGATACATTTGAATTCTGGCCAGAATCTGGGAAGTTCACGTTAGCTTGCCAGACCATTCAGAGAAAACAGGCTTCAAAGAGAACTTTTTACCCTTGATTCCAAAGTGTAAGTGAGTATGGAAAGAGTATAATGTTTGCTGTTGGGATTAGCCCCCTACCGCGTCAGCCACATATGAGTTCACTGAAAATTGGCGGCGTGTAGGGGGAAGCCTCTCAGCTCGCTGCAGCTGAGCTAAACCCAGGGTAGATTTCCAAGCACCAAAGCAGAAGGTGTGTGAACCTCATTATCATCTCCTAGCACAGAAAAGAAACAAAGCAGAAATCACACTGAAAGGAATGGAAACCAAAGGCCATGTAGGATGGGAAAACACTCCCTATTTTAAGTGGTATAAGAAAACCTTCAGTAATATTGAGGGACCGCTTAAAAGGACTTGTTACACAGCAATATGCAAAGAAATGAGTTAGAATTTATGTTGTAACAAAAATGATAATTCTGGTTAAAATTATTTTAAAGGATTTTTTCTGTTCCATGAAGACATAAAATGATATTCTCCTTTATTAGATGTCCAGCACTCTCCTCAGTTTAGAAATTACTGATGTCATGCTGCACCAGTTTTTGCTCTTGCAGACTACTCAAGTGTAACACAAATCAAAAAGTCACTATCCAGAATGATCTCAAGGTTTTTCCTTCATTTCTAGCTTCTCTCTTGTGTCCCTTCCTTGACTGAGGAGTTTCTACAGGAGCAGTTTATAGCTCCAACTCTTAAGAACCAATTTTGACTTCTTGAGGTATCTGCCACAGAGAAAGCTCTATCTGCACAAGGGATAAGATGCTCCCGCTTGGCATCATTATGCTGCTGGCTTGGTGATTTCCCTCACCATGCTATCCCTAGCCCCACAGTGAGAGGTCTAAATTCTTCAGACCGAGCCTGGGGAAGAGTTATGCACCACAGACCAAGCTGAACAACAGCCAGCACAATGGACAAAAAAGTTCCTGAGGTGGCTTTGCTGCAATGCTGAGAGAGGCTGAACTAGGCACCTCACAGCCTCCTCCATGCTCACAGGGGACCACAGAGACACGTATTTCAGATGCCAAGTTTCACACCCAGAGGCATGAAACAGAAACCAATTTCCCTGAAGAAGTGAGGATGGCCAAGAAAAACACTACCTAGACCCATTAACGGAAATGACAGGGAGCTGAACACTGTGCAGCAAATGGGAGCAGCAGCAACGAGAGAGAAGTGTGAGTGATGTCCTGCCTCCCTTTGCCAGTACTAGGAAAGGAAGGATCCAATGCAGTGGAGTAAGACAGGAGGACATAAGCTAGTTGTAAGAAAAGAAATTGTTCTGAGGATTGATTTCAAGTAGATAAGTAGATTTGGTACTGCAGACTGAACTTCTTTTTTTTTATTCTAAGCTTCTGATCTACATGAGTAACAGCCTCCAAATGAAACTTTGTCAAAAGGCTAGAAACTGTTGGCTCATGTTGGTTGATCACAAAAATTAAAGCATCTTAACATTGCCATCTCACCTATGAGTATTTGAAAATTTGTTTTCTAAATACTCTGTTTAAATATGGATCTAAGTAATGCCTAGTTGGCGGACTAAGTAACAGCTATCTCCCCAAACCTCATGCTGGGTGCCTGAGTGATGCCACTTTGAAAAAAAGCAGGTGTTGAAAAATTAATTCATATATTGAGAGTTATTAAGGAACAGAATTTTGTCTGGGTAGGACAAAAGGGGAAGGAAACTATGTCTTGAATCAGTAAACTGAGACTGTGATACATATTGTGGCAGTGCTGTTTAAACCACCTCTCATTGTCCTCCTCATTTCCTTTATACCTCTGCTTCCATTCCCATCTGTCCCCTCCTGTGTTAGCACAAAGAGTTTTGTAGCACTGTGGTAAATGAAGACATTAACTAATCTGATTGAAAAATAATCCAGAAAAAATATAACAATGTTTTATTCTCACCCAGATCAGTTCCTTGATATGGTTTGCTGTAGGGGTCATGAGAACAGCTGCAGTACCATAGAGGAGAACATGACACAGGAAAAAGAAGCAAATAAAGCAGCATGGATGCCAAAAAAACGGCTCACATAACCACAGCCTGAAGAACTACATTGTATAAAAACAGATTTAATGAAAAAGTAAAATTGCATGTCAGGGATGTATACCTGTCCTTCTCCACTTACTTGAATAGAGATATACCTGCCATGTACTTTTGAAATAATATATATATTTTGAATCAAGAGGTAGTCATGTTACACAGCACTTCTGCAGGCTCCATTGCTTGCCTGAACCTCACATGAATTCATGGTCTTTGTTGTTATTTCTGAGCATTTATCTGATACCTCCTACTTTACTGGATCCAGAACTGTGAGCTCTAAAGTATTCACATTGTGTTGTCAGATGATCTTTATTTCCATATGACATGGCTTCCTTAATGTAAAACACATGGAATTGATTGCTTAATCCAGCACAGTTGTTTGCTGGATGCAGACAGACTCTTGCCACTGTGGCAAACTCCTGCTGCTTCTACTAATGCAGGTACAGCAACCTGGTTGTCTGTGGGAGTTTTTTTGCAATTACAGGCCTTACAGACCCTATAAGAGTGTCTATTGTGCAAGGGCAGAAGGAACAGCTATAAATCCAAGGTTATCAACAATTTTAAAAGAGAAACTAGGGAAAGGAGGAAATAAATAGAGAATAAACTTGCATTACAAGCAGTACAATAATTTTTAGATACAAGCTTTCCTAGCAGGACTGAGAAGAATAGCTTGCTTCAAACACAGCACTGTCCTATCCCACTTGTGTCCAGGGTAAGCATGCCCTTGAAATGGATACAGCTGTAACGTTCATTTTGCTATCTGGGTTCAAAGGCCTGATTTAGTAGGGCTTCTTTTTTTTTTTTTTTTAAATCTAAATGCCTGTATGCTCATTTACAATGTTGATTGCCTTTTCTTGATGGTCTGGCTTCAGAAACATGCTGTGGAATTTAAATTTGTCCCCCTCCCATGCTAATGTTGGCATTATTTGTGTGTAAACACATTACATAGGATAGCAGAAATGTAAATGAGACTTCGATGTTGAGTTGATTTATAAACAGCCAGTCTCCTAATTTATTGAAGTTGTCTTTGTGTCATTTGCACATGATTAGCAGCATATAACATACATAGGGTGCCCTTCTGTAACATGTTCAGAAAGAAGAAATGCAAACTGTATACCATTATAACACCAAATGAAGATTTTATTGAGCTTCAAGATGCTTTGAAACATGTAGTTACTAACTTAACTCTGCCTGTGAACTTGTCCTCATTAACTCCATAATTAGCAAGATCATGTTTGATCTTGGAGTTCATTAGACATTGCAGCTGGAAGATTGTTTCGTTTTAACACATCAGAATAGACAATTAAAGTGATAATAAAGAATCAATATAACTTCCCTGTTTCTTAGATTTTTTTTCAAGGTTGCAATGTGCCTAATTAAACCTGGTTTGAAACAGTGAAAAATTAGGCAGTAATGTGGTCATATTTATTTTGGTTTAACAGGCTATTTAAAAGGCTGTTTGAAATGTGCCCTGGGAAATAGTTTCTACCCACATGATGAGTAAATAGTTGGGATGATTTCAGATTCAGCTGCTGACTTAACTGAAGACTTGAGTAGATATTACGCTCATGTCCCTTCTATTGTCTGTGCCATATGCAAGTCCCCTTCCCTCTTTTCACTCTGTGACTGGACCCAATCGTATAGTTCACATCAGCTGATGCTCGAGCAAAAAGACAGTTTTTCAGGTCAAGTTACTTGTATGTCTCTGGCTTTTTCACAACACAGGGCCAACTGATCCATAAACTCACTATCCAGAACAGCAACCTGTTTCTCCAGTGCATCAGGATATCCTTGTGCAAGACTGTAAAACTGGCCTAATGTTGAGAGTGTCTGCAGCAGAGTAAAGTCTGAATTCACACCATTAAGGGGCTCCTTCCCCATCTTCTGTTCCCACAGGAGACAGACTGGGATCCACAAATACACGAGCTGTTCTCCAGTTGTTATCACAGCCTAGAAAGCAGTATAACAGAGGAATAAAAGAGTGGTCTGTGCTCAGAAACTCCATGTTCAGGTGGACCTGATTCTGTTTTCTGCCTATCTCTGGTGTGGTAAGTAACTGAATTGTAATACATTTCTGTGTTTCTCTTTTCCAATGTCAAAGTGAGGCTCTTAGACTAAACACCAGAAGAACATGTAGGAAGCCTCAATGAAATTTCCTATTTAATGAAATGCAGTAACATTCTAAACAAGATTCAACGTCCTTCTTCTACTTCTGTGTTTTTACTTCAGTTCTTCATTGTTCTCATTTAATAAGCACAGTTAACTGAAGACATGAATCATGTCACTGAGGGAGAAATGGATAATGAAGGACCACCGAAGCACTAATCCAACTAATCTTGCCTTTGGCTCTTGAATTTGTGTAGATCCCAACAGTAAATTCTAAGTTCCAGATTCACCAAATTGATTTCAATGGCCTATAGGGTGCCACATCTTTTCATTTTGTTTGCAATCATTTGAAACTAAATTATTTTAAAAGATATTAATGCTTCATTGCTTCAAACTGAAACAGACTCTAATCATTGGCATGTGGGGCAAATTATAGAAATAGGGTCAGATCCCTTGTTGGTGTGAGTCCATCAAAGAGAATGACAATGAGAATCCTAGCTTATCTATCCTGCATATAATGCCCTTGATATATGTCAGAATTAGGGGGAAAAAATTGCCTGTGTCCGAAAATTGATGTGCCAAAATGACATTTTGACAAGCAGATAGCAACATCTAGGCTTGATTTTCTTCACTGAGTCACACTGCAGTGCGTGCCTATGCTACAGACTTTGGTTGCAAGTGAGGACTAGTCCACTGGCATCAGCCCACTCTCTTGCACAGCTGCAGGGCAGCCTGAGGCTGATCCAGCCATACCTGCACTGTCCTACCTAATGGGTCACCTCCAGGCATGACCCTTGCCAACCAGTATTTGTAGTACTTGTAGAAGCTTGCCTTTCAAGATATCTTGTCCTGACATCAGTTGTGTCCCATGTGCCATATTTCCACTGCCCTGTACAACACCAGGTCGCCTTGGCATGATATAGATACTGACCTCGCTTGCAGCTTTACCAACTATGGCCTCATAACAAATAGGCCTTTAGTGGGAGCTACACTGCTCCTCCAGGGCAGGTTACAGCTAGATGGGCCGAGTGACTAGATTAAGACTGGGAAGACAGACAGCATCATAAAAAATCTTGTCCAGATGCAATCCCCCAAGAATAGCCTGTGCTCACGTGTCTCACCTGTTTCTTATGGGCACCGCTGCTTCCCCTCTGCACCGGCTGAAGCTGTGGAGAGCACTGGGACTTGTTCAGAATGGAACAGAGGCCTCTCAGGGGGAGGCAATGTCATCCACAGCAGCAGAGGGTCATCATGGCACCACACGTGCCAAAGCACGAGTAAGGCTGAAGGCTGTATCAGTTATGCCATGAAATGGCCATCTGGCTACTGCATGGCTTGGCTTCCAGCCAGCATGAAGGGTCCCTGTAGACAGGTTCTTCTTGAGGGCACCTTAGCAATATGGACATGGGACACTTGCTGTCTCTAGACTCAGGGCCTGGAGACAGGCTGAGATCCATCACAGATAGAAAAAATGGCATCCTTGCTTTGCCTGTAAAATGCTTGGTGTCCTGAGGGAGACAACACTACAGGCACCTTTGGGCCACAGGACTCTTTAATATGTCCCTGCAGACAAATTGTTTTCCTTCTCTTCCCTGTCTGGGAAGGCTAAAGTAGGAAACAAGTGTGCCAGTGTGCCCTGGCTCTGTGGACTGTCTCTGCCCAGAAGGGCTGTACTCTCCCAGGCCACCTCTCCCTGCCAGCCTGCAGGCAGGGCAGCACTGCTGGAGCTTGAGGAAATTGTTGGTGCAACATCAGCAGTGTCCCTTGAATGCCAAGACTAGTTCTCCATGTGAGCAGTGTTTCTGTGGCCAGCAGCAGGGTCTTGTCCACAGAGCTGCAGCAGTACCAGTACCAGGCTTAGATAGTATTATTCTCACTCCATTTCATCCTGTGTGTTCTCTGATGCACACGGCAAAACTTTTCCCTGGGCAGTTTCCTGCTAATGAAGCGATTTTAGTGCACTGTGAGTTTTGGCTCAACATGTTTCCAGGAGGCAATCTTATTGCTTTATCCATGCAAAGTTAAAAATCTAGCCTCATTTTCTGTCCCTGTGACATTTAGGAGGTTCATGTGAAAAAAAAAAAAAAATTAAAAAATGGACTTGCAGTCCCCAGGCTGATTTTGGGATGGTTTATACTATCTCTAAACAGCAGGTTAATTTCAGTTGACACTTATTTATGAAAGCACAAAGTCTGGTGAGGTAATAAAAATGTCAACTCCAAGAGAATATATAGTCTTAGATTTTCTTACCTAACATGGTTTTATTTAGAGATTTATTGAGCAAAATAAAGATTTGCCTGGCAAATAATGTTATCAATTGCTCCATATTTTAAATATTTTGAAAGCGCATACAAAAACCAGATTAATTTCCTTGTACACGATCTACTGTGGGGTATAAACACGTTTTATTCAGTGACTAGCCAAGAAAATGTAAATTAGCTGTCTGACATTTGGGAAATTCGTGTGGCTGAATTATATGACTTGTATATTTGGAAAACCCATAGGGTTTGTTAGTATCCAGGTGGATGTTAATTTTAAATAACGGGCTGGTCAGATGCTGTGGTTTCAGTGTTGAATCAAAGACACAGAAGCTTCTGCCGCCTCTATCCTTTTACCTATGTAAAGTTAGAGGATTTGCTGCCTGAAATCAGTTTCCAGAGGGGCTGAATGAATAACACATCCGGTCACTTGCAAGCTGACTCCGTCTCTGCTGCCCTGTTACTGTTCAGCCAAGATCTGCTTCCACTTCTCACATTCGTGCAGGGTAAGAGGGTCCCCCCCGCAAGACAGACCCAGGACGGCTGACTGGGGACATGATCCCAGCTTCTCTCCCTATCTTTGTGGCCAGAGAAGGGTGGAGTGATAGTGCACCGCTCCCTACACAAATCTGCCATTCAGCGGGGCGAGGTCGGGAAATAATGAAGTCAGCACATTAGTGCCTTGCCTGCTGAGCTCACACTGCTGAAAGCTGCCGGTGGGTGAATTTCCCAGCGTTTGGAAACTTTGTCTCAGTTCTGCGGGTTTGCTCAAGTGTGCGATGGCTGTTTGCAAAGGGAGCTTTCCCGCTGGGTGGGTTTGCTTTCCTCCTCACGGCTCAGGGAAGGTGAGAGCTCTCCTTCATGTCTCCCCTGCCCCCACTGCTGCCCCTCGCTCACCCCACAAACACAAAGCTCTTCCAGCGGGTTCCCTCCGCTGGGGAGCTTTTCCCTCTCCCAACTCCCACACTGGGACATTTTTCCACATTTCCAGGATTACGGCCACTTTCACTTAGATCTATGTGTGTTGCCTCCACATACAAAGAAGCACTTGGGGACGGGATTAGTAGGATTAGAAGAGATTCACATATGTCCAGTTCAAGCAATTGGTATTCAAAGCTTTACACTTCCAAATGCCACCAAGAGAGAGAAAAGGGGCTGGGAGCTTGCTTTGCATTTCAGCACCTTCCTGCGGGGGACAGGGACCTTTGTCTGGGACGGGGGGAACACACAAATCCCACCCCCACCCCTCTTAATCCAACACCCCTTAGCCACCAACTCCTTCTCTTCAGTGCCACCGGTGGGGCTCTGCTATAACCCCAGTAAGGAGCTACAACTATCGTGGCTTTCTCCATTCTCCTTTTTAAAGCAGCCCTTCTGCAAACTTTTGGCAAATTCTGCTGGTGTCTGGCAGGTAAACCAAGGTCCTGTCCCATCCAGTTTGTTACCATAAAGCTTGTCTGTTGATGTAAACCAAGAAAGCATAACTGGGTTTAGAACATAAAGGCAAAAAGAGTGCCTTTGTTCATATTAAGTTAAATTCTTCATTTTAGTGAACTGCGCATGCCAGCAGGGCAAATCCTTAAGATGAAACAAGTGTCTTAGGTATTTCTGAAAAAGCAGTGGGAAAATCTACTTTTCCCCATTTCACTTTGGATAGACTGCCTTCTTTGTTGCCTTTAGGTTTTGATTTCCTGATATTAGACGCATCAGCAAAGGCAGCATCTTTGTTGCGTATCTTGCATTTTGGCAATCACTCCAAGTGTGAACAAATCATCTTGTTCAAAAATCAAGAGGAAGGCTTTGATATTAGTCAGTGTAACAAACCTCTCTGTAGTATAGTGAGAGATTTTTGAAGCAGAGCAGGTGGAGCCTTATTTAAATACATTCATCAATTAATTAATTAATTAATTCTTTTGTTCAGTCTTTCTGCTCACTTTCTGCTCACTAGGATAAAAGCTTCTGCGGAATACTATATTGTTTGCTGTGACTTATGAGGGACAGGACCATATACAACCAGATAAAAAAATCAAGCCAACAGAAAAAAAAAGAAAACCAAACAAACTTTTTATACCCTGAAGAATGTCCTTTAAGTAATTTTTTTAAAAAAATTCCAATAAGTAGGTATTTGTTTTACAATTTTCAGCCCAGAAATTTAATTTCAGAGTATATTAAATAGGCTGAAGTAAACTAAAATATAGCTAAAATAACAAAGATGATATCTTAGTTATTTCAGTTTACTTTGATCTTTAAAAGACATGGAGTCCTGAGTGAATATTAACTGAGTCAATATATTTCATATGAATTTACTAATATCAGAGTAGGGCAGTACAAAATTCAGTGGGTCTTTTTTCTCATTAGTAAAAGGCACCAAATTTGAGTTGATTTTTTTTTAGCTTGCTATTTTTGCAACTCCAAGTCTTATTTCAATAAAAATACATGGGAAAGGGTGCTATGAATATCTAGATCAAGGGAACTGAGCGGATTCTAGCGATTTTGGAAAGTCACAAAATTTTGCATTGTACAAAGGACTCTAAAAGACTTCTGATAGATGGAAATCTAAAATATTGAAAACCAGAGAGGTTATCAGGTCTGTACATGTTCCCCAAATCTTCAGGGAGTTCTGGATCGTTCACATACACTAACGATGTGAGACTGAGACTCTGCAATTTAGGAAAAAGTTTGTGATATCTGCAAAATCTCGAGCTGCAACATGCTGATTATCCATTATGGGTGCCAGACAGCTGTGGAGAAGAAGCGCTCTTAGTAACAAAGCTGAAGAGAAGATAACTTAAAACATGTGTACCTCTGAACAAAATTTTAAATTGAATTTTATTTTCAGAAGTGGTGAGAATAATTACTTCTCACTGCATCTGTTATCATCAGTCATGCAGAGCTATAAAATTAAAAATGTATATAATTTCTTGCTTCTTTACCTTTTATAGTTCTGATTTTGGTTGCCTAGTCTTATCTATCTATCTATCTATCTATCTATCTATCAATCTATCTATACTATTTACACAGTATTCCCCATAGTGAAGGTTTTACACATTTCTGTGTAACCATACTTTTTTGGGCAGTTGTTCTTGCCATACTCCAGGCAGTAATTGTTAGCAAGACTAGATTATGTGTGTCATCACTCCAGAAATATATTCTTTGTGTCTGGAAGAACCTTAGAACTCTCACCTCCCTGATTATACAAAATACCTGAAAGAAAAAAAAGGGGGTAGCATAAAAGCAGTGCCAGCTGTTTATTTTGCTGTGTACAAACTGGCAGAGAAGGAGCTGTAGCTCCCAAGCTACTGTTCCATCCCTTGTTCCCAGTCAGCAGTATTTCTGACAGCCAGGCAGATTATTAGGGATACTAACTTCCACCTAGGAATCACTCATGTCCCAAGTATTTCTTCTCTAAATTAAATTTGCTGGCAGTATCTGAAACCACTGAGTTTCATATGAAGGCTCTGTTTTGCCAGGGCCCCAGCTAAGCACCTCTGCAAGGAAGTGTCTTCCTGAAGAAGAGATGATGGCTTCAGGCTAGATCTGGATAAATGAAACTGCTGCTACTGGGCACCCACCTTTGGTTTGCGTGCAAAAGAATAACAGGCAGAATGATTACACCAGTGGCATTAGCAAATTAGAGAAGATGACCTGCATTCCATCCATGGGTCCTTCCCTGAAAACAGTTTTGCTTAGCATTGGCAGCTGGAAAGAAAATGTGAGCTCCTTTAGCTGAGCTTGGTGTCTATAGCTGGCATGAGCTCTTTTAAAATCTCATTATTAACATTTTGCTAATCAATTTCCTTCTAGGGGAACAAATATGAAAGGGTCTGCCCCCAATTAAAGCATTTTTGTTTAAAAACTAAATTATCTCTTTGGAGTAATTAAGTGCTTCCTCAAAGTGCTCACTGGTTCTTTATTGCAAGGAAAAGCACTGGTGATTTGAATCTTAGGGGCCTGACCTCCGAGTCTATTGAAAACAGGAGACATCAGTCAGCTTCAGTAAGGTTTGGTTCTGGCCCTGACAGGCCTCATAATAAGCAAACAAACACCACAGTTTGTCAGTGTTTCAATAGTTAATAATTAACCTCTGCCATAAGCTGGTGAGAAAAGATGGTGCTGGTGGACCTTGTCTTCTCTCCCTCTCTCTCTCTTTTAAGAGACAGAGGTGGGACTTTCATGATCCTCAATACTATTGTGTCTGAGCACTTCTAAGCCTGCTCCAAGCTGCCAAGAATTACAGGCTCCCAATGTTACATCCACAGGTTTGTAGGTTTTCCATTCAAACGACACATGCTATGTCCCAGCCTGGGCTGAAGGGAGGACCAAGAAAACCACCCATCTCCTCCAGCACTGCAGCCCTGTGCCTGGCTTTCAGCACTCACCAGGCACAACTGCCCCTGCACTGTTTCCTGGGGGCTCTCTGAGATGGGCTGGGGCTGAAACCCCCCTTATGTGAGACATGAGCACTTGTGATGTGGAGTTCTGCAGGTGCGGTGGGGCAGTGACCATGAGGCCACACAGTACCAGCACTATCCTCTCCTGTGAGCCTGCTTTCTGACCATCATTCCTCTCTTTAATACTTGTGTTTGCTATTATTTTCCTCCAGTGTATTTTATTTTACATTTCTGGAATCACATTTACATTAACAGTGCAATTGTCACTGGAAAGGGACTGCCCTCATCTGCAACTTTAAACGAGACAAGAATGGAGAATTATTCACATTGTAAGGGTGGGAAAATGTGATTTAAATGATGAAAAAAACTTATATAATAAAGTTTCCCTAAATATTTGAAGTTTCAGCAGCTTAGCTGAAAGAAGTATAGCAAGATACTCAGCAGTGATTTATAAAAACAGCCTCATGCTTTAGCCAGGCCAGATTTTACCATCGCTTCTGGTGTTCATTAGCATCTCATTGCACATGTCGTCCCATTGATCCCAATGGAACAAGCCCACACAATAGACTTCTATTCAAGGGTGGTGAAGGCAGTCCATACGCCCATCCCCAAACACTGAGACATGGCAAAGGTTTGTGAATAGACTGCAGATAATTTTTGTTGTCTTCTAGGATTTGTACTAGCCTATTATTAACCTGTAAATATTCACTGGAAACATGCATTGTTTAAAATTGAGATACAAAATGAGACAAGGATTGTTTTTTCTTTCTCTTTAGTGAGTCTTCCATGCTTTTGAATGTGTAGTGGAAAAATTATGCAATAATTTCTATGACTTTATTTGTTTTCACTATAGCTATGAAAACTAAATTGCTTTACACTTGTTTCTGGGATGGCAAAGCATTTCAATCTTTATTGGTTAGGACACCAATGCTTTCACACTGAGATAACTGTAAATATTTGAGAAGCTTACTTAACCTCAGTGCATCTGGGCTTTCTGATGGAGAGGATGTGGAGGGAGCTGAGGGCAGCTCTCCTGTACACTGTATCCATCTCCCACCCTGTTTACAGATGATATTTAAATATGCTATATGACTTAAAGAATAACAAAGTAATCATCGACTATCTAAAGCAGTCAGGGAGAGGGTTCTTGAAAGTCATTGTGTGAGTTTCCGTATCAAGTGTAAGAGATGGAGAAAGTTCACAGTAATAAGAATGCAAATAACTGCACATGACATGGAAGGGCAGAAATAAAAAGAAAACTTGCTCATTTGAGAATGTTAATATTTTAGGTGTGAATATGGGCCAGAACATAAAGGCGAAACGGAAAATAAATACAGGCCTTTGAGCAGTATTTTTATCCTTCAACACTGTGCCAAGCCAGATGTGATTCCAAACTATGTGACAAGTGTTTTTTGCCAGGACTGTCAGGTTTAGCCCATTCAGCATTCCTGAAGTGTGCACCGCTGTCTGAGCACTACACATGGGAAACGTGTATCACAGCCTGAGCTCTGTGGCTGTATTTTGGAGATAATGCAAGTTTTACCAACCAGCCAAAATTGAAATATTTAGTGGATGCATATTCAATGATACTGACAGGTTTCTTCTTGTGGTTTTTTTTTTTTTTTTTTTTTTTTTTTTTTTTTTTTTTTTTTTTTGTTTTTGGTTTTTTTTTTTTTTTTCTGGAATTCCAAAGACTGCAAAATATTTCACCCTTGGCCATTACTATGGTATGTCTGATAGCTGAAGAAACATACAAACTGATTTTCTAGAATCTTTTCTCTTTATAGAATGTAGGTTTCAGATGCAGACACTACAGGAAAAAAAAAGGAATTACATGCAAACTGTTGATTAAGCATTTTTTATTGTTTATGGAAACTAATTTCCTACTTTTGGTAGCAAATGTCATATATCAGAGGATTAACAATTTGCACATCTCTAATTAATTAGACTTTGACTTTTTAGATTTTATTACTAAGGTTTTGTGCCATATTTTTTCCAGAAGTTTTGCAAATCAGTATTTTAATACAGAAAATAAAATGCCGTCCTTAATTAATTGCACTGGAATGTCTGTCAGTTATTTCCTTTAAGTTTAAATTATCTCCGGAAGCAGTGCCTGGTATGGATCTGATCCTGTTGTCTTTCGCTGAATACTTTGAAGATATCAGTAAGTGCTCTAGTTTCATACTTAAAAAATAGGGAGAATTTGCTCTGACCCCTTGTTGCCAACGAATTTAAAATTATATGAACAGAGGAGAATTTTTCTCTATCCAGGCAGAGGAATTTTATCTCTGGTTCTGTCTATCTGCAGAATATGACTACAGCAGTCAGGACAGCTTTCTTTTTCCTTTCCCAGTCACTGCTCTCATATTGCCCTGCTACCAGAAAGCAAATTTGTGATAAACACAAGAGCTAAAACAGTCTTTCAGTCTATTCACTTTGACGATGTCAAAGTGTCAGATGACAAGATGTTATCAATCTGAATTATACCGTCGATCTAAATGAAGTCCATTAGTACATCTTGAGCAAAAGCAGCAAAGCAGTTAGGGAATCTAAGCTGTCCTCTAAAATAAAATCCGTACTGTTTAGAAGCAACCAAATTTCAGTTCTAGCACCCAGTGCGGTGCAGCACAACCCCTTTGTAGCAGCACTTCTCTCACAGAGAGCACAACTGAGAGCTCTCTTAATGCAGTGATCTTGGCTTCTTCAATTGTGTCAACAATTACTTGTAGTGCTAACAGTTTTAACTACTTTTATACTGAAAGCACGGTTGTCAAATGTCAGAATTAAATAAAAACAAGGAGAGATAGCGAAAACTAACAGCAATAAACCATAAAAACGAATAGGCTTCTAATAAACCCAAAAGAAAAATACATAACACTGGTGTAAGAAGTTTTCATGTCACTAATTAGATTTTATGTTGCCGGCCAGATCAGTAAAGTCAAGGGGAGACAAGATTTAATATTCTGTCATGGTGACACTGTGCAAGAGCAAGGTACATCCAATTTCCATACCAAACTCTATGATTATTCAAAATCGGACACTGCCTTAAAGTGCACCCATTAACTATTATCCAGTATTTTAAAATGCACGATTTCGATTCGGAGTAGCCTTTAAACCCCAAATCCTCCCCGTGAGCCGCCGCCGGGTACGTAGTGGGTTGAGTTCCTCACGATGCAAGCTCAGTGCCGGCGCTGTGCGGGACAGGACGCACCTGCACCTGGTACCGAGTCTTCACCAGCAGTTTGTCTTTCCAGAAAAAGCACGTTTCCCTTCCTCACCAAACCTCCGTGCCTTTATGAAAATAGGAATTAAAAGGGGGATAGAGCACGCTAATTTGATGTAGCTACCACCTAACCGTATTTCTCACCCTCTCCGACTCCCCGAACAGTGAAACATTTGGTGTTCTGAGTCCTGGGGGTTAATTTCGTTGCTGTGCCGTTGGGGGCAGTTTCGCTGTTGACTGAACCGCGACTTCTCCGCAGCCCTAACCCGAATGTCCCTGGCCGGGGGATGGCGAGCATTTGTCCGTCGCGGAGCGACAGCGGCGAGCGCGGCCAGCGCGCCCCGAGGCAACGCGGACCCACGGCTGCCGGGACGGGACGGGGCGGCCCCGCCGCTCTCCGCCGGCCCAGGCCGAAAGTGTCCCGGAGGGTCTCCTCACACGTGGCTGCGCCCAAGAGTGACAATTCCCATGCACCGCTCTGCTATGCCTTTCTTTTCTTTTCTTTTCTTTTCTTTTCTTTTCTTTTCTTTTCTTTTCTTTTCTTTTCTTTTCTTTTCTTTTCTTTTCTTTTCTTTTCTTTTCTTTTCTTTTCTTTTCTTTTCTTTTCTTTTCTTTTCTTTTCTTTTCTTTTCTTTTCTTTTCTTTTCTTTCTCTCTCTCTCTTTCTCTCTCTCTTTCTTTCTTCCTCTCTTCCTCTTTTTCTCTTTCTTCCTTTCTTCCACTTTCTTTTTCTCTTTTTCTCTTTTTCTGTCTTTCTGTCTTTCTCTTTCCCTTTTTTTTTTCTCCCTTTATCTCTCTCCCTGTGTCTCTTTTCTTTAGTCATCTGTCTTTTTCTCTTTCTTTCTAGCTGCAAAGGAAAGCATCGAGGAAGCCTGGACGCGTCAGGCAGTGCTACGACCAGCAATCTTGCTGGAGAAGGGCTGCTTATTTCCGAAACGACTTTCCTGGCGAGGCTCCCTGTGTTCGGAATTTAACCTTGCGTATCTGTCCCAACTCCTTCCTTTGCCCTAAGGCGACCCCGAGCGGAGCCGAATCCAGCCGCCCCGTCCCGTGAGGGGGATGTTGCGGCAGTGCAGGCAGGACTGGCCCGCACAGCCGAGACAGGGGAGTTGGGAAGCAGCGACATCCCCGGGGAAGGGGAAAGAAAATTGTTAGCAATATTCCTTCGAGTGACAAGTCCACCTTTTCTTCCCGTCCCAGCGCCCGCCCCTCTCGCCCCGCCGTGCCCCGGCGACTCCGTAGTCCGGCACTGTCCCCCGGCCCCAGCCTGAGGAAACCCCAAACCCGGAGGCGAGCGGGGCTCTCAGGAGTAGTTGTCCCTGCCGGAGGTGAGGACAGGACCCCTCCTGTTGCTTCTCCCCCGACGACATCTTTTTGCTTTCCTCTTCTCCCCGTCGGACTTGAACTTCCCCAAACCAAGATGCGCGTCTGCTCCAGGGCGGCGGACGCGGGGACGAAGGGTGGGAGCTGCAGCCTCTCGAGCAGCTTTCAAGCCGGGGCCGGGGTTTTTCCCCCATCCTGAGCGGGTTTCTGCCGCTGTCGCCGTCACCGTATTAATTTTTGTTCATTTGCTTCACCCCAGCTCTACGGGAGAAAATGACTCAGGAAGGAGGGGGCAGACCCCCGGGAGCCACCAGGAGAGAGGCTCTGCAGGGAGCGGGGACCGGCGGCGCCCGGCTCTGCGGGGTCGGACGGCCCTGTGGACTTCGGGCCCGGCCGAGTTTCCTGCCAGTGTGTCCGGCAAAGCTGCTAGCTCAGGAAAAGTCTTGGTCGGCTTACGGCTTTCGCGGTAGAAGCGTGATAAAGACGAAATCGCGTTCAGTTACTTTTGATATATTCTCCTAAACTATATATCTTTTCTTTTCTTTTCTTTTCTTTTCTTTTCTTTTCTTTTCTTTTCTTTTCTTTTCTTTTCTTTTCTTTTCTTTTCTTTTCTTTTCTTTTCTTTTCTTTTCTTTTCTTTTCTTTTCTTTTCTTTTCTTTTCTTTTCTTTTCTTTTCTTTTCTTTTCCTTCTCACCGCAGGATTTACTGACAGTGCTAGAATCAGAAGGCTTTAATTTTGCTCAGCAGATTAACCACAGTTAAACTCAGTCGGACAAAAACATCCCTTCTTTTCTGACTCTTCGCCCTTCCCGTGGCCTGGACAATATGGAGGAACGAGATCCTGCCAAGATTTCTTCCGGGCCCTAAGCATCTTTTGGAAAGTGGACACTCTGCCCGTCAGTTTACCCCGACAGAGGGGGGCACCATGGCGGGCTCCAGGAGTTCCACGGGTTGCTCCCGTCCGGTCCTGTTTGACAGCCCCGCACTCATCGCGTACGCACGGCCGGGGGCTGGGGATATCCGCTGGACGACCACACGCCCTTCCCCGGACACGAAGGCTGTTCCCACCGCCGTCCCCGCGGGGGAATTCTCACCTCCCCATCCCGCCAAGAGACCTCGCAGGCGGCCACGCCGGTTCAGTCCGCACTCGGGGCAGATGCAGACACGGGGCTCGTCCGAGAGCTGAGGTGGTGACACCCGCCCCGGGTGCCCCGCCCGCCTTGCCCGGCCGAGTCCCCACCAGCTCGGGCCCGCGCACCCTCCTCCCTTCCCGCGCCACCGCCGGCTGCGGCCGGTGCCCGGGACCCATCTACTTACTGGCGCGAACGCCTGGGGACGTTTGCGGAGCTGCCCCCCGAGCTGGCTCCCTTCCCGACTGCGTCCTGCCCGGCCCTCTCGATCCCACCGACGGCTGCTCCGGCCGCCCGCCGCGCCGCCCCTCCGCCGGAGCCCGAGGTCAGCGGAGCCCCAGGGGCTGCCGGCCACCCCTCCCGCCGCCAAGCACACCGGCTTGCCGGCGCACCCTGCCTTTCCCCGTTTATTTAAAGGGAGTCACTGGCCCGGGGGGAGGCGGGTTTCCCAGCCCGCACCTTCCCGCGGCTGATGCCCGAGTCATCATCGCTCATTTAAACAAAGCGGCTACCCAGGTACGAGGCAGTGGCGGCCAGCCCGCCCAGGCCAGGGCCAGCCGGTGCCGCACCACACGCCCCGGCCGGGGAGGACGGGGAAAGGGGGAGGGAAAGGCAAACAAAGCGTGGAGCCGCGGCTGGAGCCGGGCATGCTGCAGGACGGGGGCGACCGACGTCCCCCAACCTCTCCCGCCGTGGCGGAGGGACTTCTGCCCGCCGCCGACCGCGACCGGGGTTTGCTGGCCGGCCCCTTGCAGGAGCGCAGCCCCTCGCAGCCCCCTGCCTCCCTACTGTAGACGGGATGAGGTTTTATATTGGAAATGAGGAGGCAGGGGGAGGAGAAGGCGCGCACACGGAGCGATGAGTGTGCGGTGTCAATCAGAGGGGTTTTGTGTCTCCTTGACTCCTGATGGTCCGTGGCTGAGGTGTCCCGGGTGGCACCACAATGAATATGAATAGGGGTCCTTGCTAAATGGGACAGTCAAAGCGCACCGCCCTGAATAATGGCACGTCATCCTAACTAGACCATTATACATAGGAGGGCTCCTTTTGTCTCTGCTCTCTGCTGCAGCTCTATAAAAGCCCCTCTTTTTCAAGCTGAGGTTAGTCCAAGCATACACTAACTAGCCATCCTGTAAACAGGCTGAGTAACCGGGTGGGGGGAGAGAGAGAGAGAGAGAGAGAGAGAGAGAGAGGAGACATTGGAGAGAGAGGGGGCTGAGGGGCTTTTTTCCTCCTCCTCCAGCATTTCCAGCCCTTCGCTGGCAAACTCTGCCGTCCGTTTATTTCCTTTTCGTTTTGTTTTTGTTGCTTTTTGAAGGAGAGTTGTCTTGTTCTGCCACTTCCAGAGCAGGGAAGAGTTTCTTGCTCAGAAGCCTGAATACAATGAATTCTGACTCCAGCTCTGTCTCCAGCAGAGCTTCCTCGCCAGACATGGATGAGATGTACCTGAGAGACCATCACCACCACCACCACCACCATCACCACCAAGACAGCCGGCTCAACTCTGTCTCCTCCACCCAGAACGATCTGGTGCAGAAGATGTCTGGGGAAGGCCTCACCAGGAACGGTTCCAAGGCCGGAGGGGAAGGCAGCAAGTACAAAATCAAGAAGCAGCTTTCGGAGCAGGACCTGCAGCAGCTGCGGCTGAAGATCAACGGGCGGGAGCGTAAGAGGATGCACGACCTCAACCTCGCCATGGACGGACTGCGGGAGGTGATGCCCTACGCTCATGGACCTTCTGTGAGAAAACTCTCCAAAATCGCCACCCTCCTGCTAGCCAGAAACTATATCCTGATGCTCACCAGCTCCCTGGAGGAGATGAAGAGGCTAGTTGGGGAAATCTACGGGGGACACCACTCGGCCTTTCACTGCGGCACGGTGGGACACTCTGCCGGGCACCCGCCCCACGCCGCCGGCACCGTGCACCAGGTGCATCCCATCCTCGGCAGTGCCTTGTCCTCCGCCAACACCTCCTCCTCTCTCTCCGCCTCCCTGCCGGCCATCGGCACCATCCGGCCCCCACACTCCCTGCTCAAGACCCCCTCGACACCCCCCGCCCTGCAGCTCGGCAGCGGCTTCCAGCACTGGGCGGGCTTGCCGTGCCCCTGCACCATCTGCCAGATGCCTCCCCCGCCCCACCTCTCGGCCCTCACCGCCTCCAACATGGCCAGGATCTCGGGGGAGACCAAGGACCTCCTGAAGTGACTCGGCGGGGCTCCCCCGGCCGCTGGGGCTGCGCCGGAGCCGGCACTCCCTCGGACGGAGAGGGGCCTGCGGCCGGTCTCCCCCCGGGCCGCCGCCGAACCTGCCCCCGCTGCCCCAGCCCCCTGTAACACGGGATTAGTGTAGTAAGGACCTTGCAAAGGTAATGTTCTACCCGGCTCCTCGGGTGATGTTTTTCTTATTATACTAAACTGGAAGAAAAGTCCCTGTTGTAAAAAGAATGATGATGATGATCATGATAATAATAATAATGATAATAATAATAATAATAATGCCGCTGATGGTAATCAAATGTAAATGATTCCTTAAAATGTATGTTAAAGGAAAAAAAAAAAAAGACATGGTTGTCATTGTAGTGTTCGCAGCTACCAAGAGACGATGAAATCGGTTTGGGGCTTTTTTTCCCTTCTTTTTTTTTTTTTTCCCGGGCTTTTCCATTCATTCTTTCGCACGGCGACACCTCCGAAATTTCCCGTTCCAAACCTGGCTGCGGCAGCGCAGCGGTGGCCTAAGGTAGACCAGAGAATGCATGCATGCTTTCCGCCCCAGCTTGTCACCCGTGGGGACCGGCACAGGCGGCTCCCCTGGCAACAGGGACTTCCGAGAGAATTCACTAAAGTTTTCGAGTGTGGTTTATGGTTTGGGGGTTTTGTGCTTTGGTGGTTTTTTGGTTTGCTTGTTGTGTTTTTACAGATTTGATAATGATGACGTTTTGTTTGCGGTAGTTTTTGTTCTTCCCTCTGTGAAGAAAAAAAGAAAAAAACCCCGAAAAACAAAAAAGAGGAAAATTGTGCAAAACACAGCCTAACCCTCCACTAAATCTGTTTTGCCAAATCTACTGTCTCCTGCTCTCGGTGAAGTGTGCTGATCTAGCTGTCTAGGGTACAAATTTCTGTTACTGGCTCTGGGTTTATTCATGTTTGCTGCCTTTTTAAATTCTGGGTTTTGTTAATTTTTTTTAGATTTGATTTTTGCTATGGTTTGGTTTTGCACGCGGGATCAGCTCTTGCCAGATCCGTGATTTGTATATCTCAATCGGGAGCTTAGTTGCTGTTTATTTCCTTTTCGATACGCTTTTTGGGGAGCTTGCTTGAAATAATGTTATTCTTAATTTCGTTTGTTTGTATGTTTATTTTCGGTTGGGGCCTCAAAGACACCACCATGTCTTTATTTTTTATATATTCTTGATAATAACTATCGATATATTTATTATTGACCAGTGTTTCTGGATGAGATTTCCAAATAAAGTAAAAAATTAATTCCAAGCTGCCTGTTTCGCATTTGTCCGGGACTGGAAGCTGAGAAAAGGCGCCGTATTTGATCGCTTTGGGCTTCTCCAGGACTTCCCGGGCCCAGCGGGAGGAGGCTGGCACATCTCCGTGTGCCCTGCCTCGGAAGCAGCCACGAAGCCGATGTCCTCAGGTGTGTGCGAACTGCCGGGCAGCTTCCAGCAGCTTCCCAGCGGGCTGGGAGCCGTCAGGAATTGGGGTGGCCCGTGGCCAGTCCCGCAGTCAACACCGGCCGCGGGAGGACGAGCCCCGGGCAGCGCTGAGGAGGGGCGCCGGGGCGTTTACGGGCAATAACATTTTTTCCTTTTGGGATCCAGATTTCAGTCCTTTTTTCGGGAGGGAAATGGTAGAATGGACAGAGTTGGGAAAAACAGTTCTGCCCCGCGGGGAGGCATCATCTCCGTGGAGATGAGCGCGGCTGGCGGCTCCCAGCGCCCTGCGGCGGCTCCCAGCGCCCTGCGGCTCCGCACACGGGAGCGCGGTCCTGCACCCCCCAGCCAGCCCCGGGCTCCCGCCTTATGCGAAAGGGGGTGTCCGGGAGGAACCTGAAGAAACAGGAGAAGGCGACTCCCCCTGAGTCGTAAATTGAGCAGTGACACAGGAAGGATGGATGGGGCATTTAAACCGAAATACCAAACAACTTTCAGAAGGGCACCTGTGGACGATCCGTGCCGGTGAGCGGGCTATGCAATACTGCAGCAATCAGGTCAGCGTTAGGACACAAGCACGCACACACAAACATTTGAAAATTAAAAGAATGTGTATTAACCTGGAAAACACGAACTAACAAACCACATTGTAAAAAAGCCACCCCCTGCCTGAGGGACATCCTTATAGTAATTCAGCAAGATGATCAAGAGATGCTGCAGTTTCTTCCCTCCCTTCCCTTCCCTTCCCTTCCCTTCCCTTCCCTTCCCTTCCCTTCCCTTCCCTTCCCTTCCCTTCCCTTCCCTTCCCTTCCCTTCCCTTCCCTTCCCTTCCCTTCCCTTCCCTTCCCTTCCCTTCCCTTCCCTTCCCTTCCCTTCCCTTCCCTTCCCTTCCCTTCCCTTCCCTTCCCTTCCCTTCCCTTCCCTTCCCTTCCCTTCCCTTCCCTTCCCTCCCCCTCCGCCTCCCCCTCCCCCTCCCCCTCCCCCTCCCCTTCCCCTTCCCCTTCCCCTTCCCCTTCCCTTCGGCACTGCCCGGGGAGGGGGCGCACGACCAGGAGGTGACCATGGGGGCCGGTGGGGTGACCCCGAGGTGCCGTCGGAGTTGTGCTTGGGGTTCTGTGCAGGGGGTGACCCGCCCCGCCGTCTCGGGGAGAGAGGCAGGGCTGGAGCTCCTGCTCGGCCCCCACAGCCAAAGCACCTTCACACACACTCCCCCCTCTTCCCCGCGGCGCTGCTGGCGGAGGGAAAGCGAGCAGAAGGCAAACAGGAGCGGGGGAAAAGCGGCAGAACGGCGAGGAGCCGCGGGGAGCGGGCTGCGCAGCGCTGGTCGGGACGCGGGGCTGCCGGCCCCTCCTCAGCCCACCCGACTGTCCCCGACGCACCTTCCATGCGGGCTGACACGGCTCAGAGCCACGGCTCCATGCGGGCCCCCATCCTCCCCGACTCCACATCTTTCCCGGCCCTGCACCCCTCCCGTCGGAGCGGGGCAAGCGGGGTGGCCTTGGACGGCCTGGGTTGTAAATGGCAGCCGAGAGGAGGATGAAGTCACCCCTTCGTGCAGGAGTCGGCGGCCGGGTACCCGGACACGCCGCCACCCCCGGCAGTGCTGCCTCGCCCCGAAGCATCTCTTTTGCTCTGCCCCTTCGGTCCTGGGGACAGAGGGCCCCTCGCCTCAGCAAAAGGGATCTTTGGGGACATTTGATCCCCACTCAGCCACACCCCTTCCCTTCCCTTCCCTTCCCTTCCCTTCCCTTCCCTTCCCTTCCCTTCCCTTCCCTTCCCTTCCCTTCCCTTCCCTTCCCTTCCCTTCCCTTCCCTTCCCTTCCCTTCCCTTCCCTTCCCTTCCCTTCCCTTCCCTTCCCTTCCCTTCCCTTCCCTTCCCTTCCCTTCCCTTCCCTTCCCTTCCCTTCCCTTCCCTTCCCTTCCCTTCCCTTCCCTTCCCTTCCCTTCCTTTCCCTCCAACAATTGAACAACTTCTGGAGGGACTTGTCCATGGGGGCAGAAGCGGGAACTGTAGGTTTTCTTTAGGAGGGTTTCCCTTCACAAACACACATGAGACATAAATAAAACAGAAATTTTTAAAAAGGAAGGAGGGGAAGGTGGCGGGGGGATAGAAATAGGAAAGGAGGGAAGTTCTGGTGGTGGCAGAACCTGGCAGCATGCACCCTCTGGGCTTGTCCCTGCCTGCTGATGGAGCTGTGGGGATGGGGCACAGCGTGGTTCGCACAGCTTGACTAAGCCAGCTTCTGGGATAGATGAGGAGAGCTTGGTGCTCTCAGGAAATTCCTTTCATTTCCACCACAAAAAATGAGTAATATCTGCATGCACATATATAAAAACACATCTATGTGTCCATATAAATATAAATCAGAGGTGGATGGACACTGTAGGTTTTCACTTTTGCATCCCCTTGCTGACCACTGGGTCCTGGCAAAGCTGTGCTCTGGAGAAGGCAGATGCTGCTCCTTGTCTCAGGGGAAAGCAACAAGCCCTCCTTTCCCAGTGCTTCCTAGTTCCCATGGGTGAGGACCCCGCTGCCTCTGCCTCCAGGGGTCTGCCACAAATTTGAAGCCAAAATACCAGGCACTGGTACTCAGCTCTCCAAGTTGTGGGGTTTCTTTTGTCCCCCACTCTCCCATCCCACGGCTCCCCCACCTGACAAGTCCAACCCAGACAGTGCCCTCATGCCTCTTCTCCAGCTACATGGGGCCAGGGAAGAGGTGGGGGTAGGCTTGTGTTTTGATTAATATGGAAATAAAATGCAGAAATAGCAGCAGTACTTAGCTTCATTGCCTCAGTTTAGAGATTTATTGGTGAGGTGATAAACACTAGGCTGGGGGCCTTGCTCAGTAATTCACAGTTCCCATCAGTTATTACCAAATGAGCAAGTCGTTTTTCTTGGAAGTCACAGAGGGAAAAGAAAAAGAAATGGCGGAAAACAGAGTAATTTTTTTTAATAGGTTGCTACCCCTTGCCTCAGGTCCAGACCTCATCTGCCTACCCAGCTGCCCTGATTGGGGCCCTACTCTCCAAGCAAAGCTTGGGAGTTTAATAAGGATGTGTGTCTCTTAAAATGCATGTGTCTTGCTCTGCCTCCCTCCCTCCAACTTTCTTTTGAATTTTGCTACTTGCTCCTATCCAACTTTTTAAATTTTGTATTTTCTATTTTCCGAAGCCCCACTTTCCCTCCTGCAGAAGCAGGCAGGCGTGGATTTGATCTGGAAAGAGCTCTCACACGATGACGTTGTGCAGCTGCCAGGGAAAAAAAAGGAGCAAGATTGAGAGGGAGAAATGGGTACTTTGGAGGCACAATACCCCCTTCTCAGGTCTGAAACAGAAGCAGCCAAATAGTAGCTAAGTAGAAGCTAAATACTAAAATGTAAGCAGACATTTTTTCCCCAGAGTTCTGTGAAATTGAAGGATTTGAGTTTGTTGCTTTGCTTTCAGTGTATTAGAAATACCTAGAGACATCCACACTGTACTGCCTAAAATTGACCCAGAACCTGCTGAACACTCATATCTTACTGGATCAGCAGGACAGGTCAGGTGACACATCCTAGGGCATCTCAGAGGCAGTAAATCCCTATGTTTAAGTGGCTGAATTGAGCCTTAGAATCACAGAACCATAGGAAAAATTAAGTTGTAAAAGACCTTCAAGGCCACTGAGTTCAATCATAATTCTAACACTGCCAAGTGCACTACTAAGCCATGTCCCTAAGTCCCATTAAACCATGTCCCTAACCTCCATCTTAATGCATTTTGAATATGGAAACAGAGTAAGAACAAAATGGTAAAAAAAAAAAAATCTGCATATTGGAATCTTTGAGTAAAAAGCTACACTTTAACCAATGAGAAAAAAACAAAACAAAACCACCTTAACATTCACAGAAGTATCTTCCCCATCTTTCAAATAATCCTTGTGAGTAAAACCATAAAAGGTTTTAGGGTCAAATGAATAAAACAAAAAGGAATAGCCAATCTAACGTCACATCAGGGAGGTGATACAGTTTTTGACAGAGCTGTAATCATATCTGTGCTGCCATCCAACAGCTGCTCAGCATCCAAAAACTGGATTGAGTTGGAGACACTGAACTGAAGACACCAGAAGGGTGAAAGTGCCTGTAGCCTGCTTACCCCAACAAACCTTCCTTCTCATGCCTTTCATTTCTCTCTTCTGAAGTTGAAACAAACCCTTTTTGCTTGATATTACATTGAGGTAGGCACCTAGATAAGTACAGTACAATTGCAGAAGAGTAAAGTTTGGCTGATGAACAAAACTTCTTAAAAATTGGTATCTATCATCAGTTGAGGCTGTGTGACCAAAATCTATGCCTAGATCCCCCAAGTCTCTGAACCTGTGGAAAGGTTCAGGATAGGGTTCTATAGCCTTGGTAAAAACCCCTGAAGATCTATATTTTAATTTAATATTTTTATGTTTGTTTGTTGCTTCCCAAAGTGTTGTGGCTGTTGGCATGTACATCTTGAAAGTTACCTGGCAGAGCAGCATCAGTGGGTGCCAGATGAGCAAGGGGAAAACTATAAGAAATGCAGTAATTTAGTGTTTAGGGTGAAGATGATTTATGGAGACCCACAACTCAAAAACTAATGGATCCCTTAAAAAACAAGAGATGTGCACAGGGCCTGGTCCTGATGCCTTGTAAGCTAATACAAGCAAGTAAGATTCAATTTTTAAGACAGAGATAAAAGAGTTCCCACAAAACAGGGGTGGAAGGAAACTGTGGTCTCTGAATGCATTTAGCACCTCCAGAAAACCCTCTCCCATGTCAGGGAAGTAAATGAGGATGCAATAGTGCCTTAGTCACACCATCAGAGGAAAAATTTACAAATTATTAATGAAAGGAAGTTGATGTGTGTGTTATAAAAAATGGATTGTGTTTTTGGTAATGCTAAATCACTTTTCTGCATACTTACTCTTTGTGGGCTTTTTTCTTGTGTGTGTGTATTCTTTTTTCTTTTTAATTTATTTTGCTTTTCTTTTAATTGCTTTCTACCCAGTGGTTCTGACTATCACACACCAGGTGCTATTTTGGTGTGTTTAAGCTGTAAATTGTTAGGTGTCTCTCAGAAAAACCATGAGATTTCATTTGTATTTTTTAAAAAGCAGAGAAATGTTTCACAACTAATAAAAACTTGTTTTACAAAACCTGGCCTTCAACCTGAGGGAGTTGCAAGCCCTCATCCATGGGGTCAGAGGAAGAGCAATAACGTGACCTCATAAAACATCCTCTTTCCTGACTTTTTATTTTAGTTCATAAAGATCCGTCAAGTGCCACACAGGAAGTAGACAACAAAACATGCAGTTTGTCTCTTGTGCTGCCCTACCTGATGCTTTGCAGAGGAATTGGCCATGTGGATTCTGTGGCCTGTGCTGTTAAATCTTCACATAGCAAATGAATTTTTAGGCACTAGGAGAAAAGCAGCTTGAATCATTTACTGGGAGAGCTTCTATCCCCAGTTTCAGCACTTGGCTTGCCTCCTAAAACTGCAAGTGACAGCAACAGAAATTAGTCACAACATTGGTGGCCATGGATGGCATGATGGTTTGCTTGAACACAATGAGAATTGAGTTTGGACTCCATGTAAGTGCTGATGCTCACAGTGGGATACAAATATCTCAGACACAGACCTGCCAGGGCTAGAAACCACTGAAACCTTGTGCACACTTTCATGCAAAAGCCCAGATTGTTGCCACTGTCTGAACAACTCTGAGTCTCATAAATTGGCAAAGGACCTAAACTAGAAGGGTCTGAAGGCTTCCTTTCCATGGGAGATGGATGCAGTAGTTTCCAGACCTTTGTCGCTGAAGTCCCAACACATCCATGCTGTCTTTGTAGGGAATATAGGAGAGTGATTCCTGTGGGTCAGCCATTCCGTGCCTCTGGATGGGTCTAGCTGAGTCCCTGCTGCCCTGTGGGAGCAGTCTGCAGACTTCCAGTGAGCCTGGTGTGTGCTGCCTGCCCTGCCTCGCCTTCTCTCAGTGTGTCTCTCTAAATGACTGCTGTGCCCTTGGTCTCCTGAGGTGCCTACAGCCCGGCCAGCCTTCAGGCATGGTCAGGTCCAATGGGCTCCATGTATTTTGGAAGGTGTTTCCTGAGCAGGCTCCAGCCCCTACTAGCCCTCTGGGCCACCTGCTCCTTGTGGCCTTGAGACCACACCTGTTAGCAGTGCATGTGCCCCTTTTTCTTTCTCCCTGAGTATCTTTGGGAGGTTTAGTTGCGTTCAATTTTGAAGCAGGACAAAGTAAGCTCTGCAAAAGCACTTGAGTGGAGTATTTTCACAGCTTCAGGATCTTCCTTTCCATGTTTTGTTTTTCCCTAGTTTCTTCAGCATGGTCCATTTGCCCTTGCCAGAGGTGTAGATGTACATCCCACTGTATCATGCTTCCATCACTTGTGCCAGGGTATAAGCTTTTTCTTATTTGACTTAAGTGCAGCTGTGGATGCCTGCCTCCCTCCCATCAGCACTCTCTTGTGTCTGCTGGGTGCTCTAGGGTTCTCCGTTTCTCAGGGCTTTGTAAGATGTCCAAGATTTCCATTCCAAGCTAGAAACACAGACTTCACCTCTCCTAGTAAATTAACCAGTGCTACATAGGGTTCTCAGGCACTGTAGCTCAATTATTTATAGAGTCAAATTGTTACAACAGTTCCTGGCATGTTTTGGCTCCAGGCAGCTAGCACTCTCCTGAACATTTCCCAGACATGGTTTGGGGATAGCATAGGCCAAAGGCCAATCCCAGCAGGCAATTTGTGTTCAGCCACACTGCCTGGAAAGCAAGAATTTAATAATGTGGACACATGCCAGTCTGTGCCAGTTGGCTGCAGAGCTAGGTAATGGTCACAGGCATGTTTTGTATAAATGTAGTCTCAGTTGTTTTCCCTTACAGAAAGCTTTTGCCCTTGTTGTCATCTCTTTCTCTCTGTCTTTCGCTCCACATTACCAGGAGAATACATTTTCTTTGTGAAGTGAGATATTTATCACCATTATTAACTGATCAAGGTCCCCAGTATTTGATTTTTTTCCATTACTTTTTGGCTGTCTCTGCTTAGGTTTTCCCAGTTGTGCATGATTGGTTTATTGAACTACGAAACAGTAAAGAATGTCTATTTCTACTTTTGTGCCATGTGCAAGAAATCCTTCTTCTCTTTTGGGTTTAACATCAACATGGGGCAAAAGACGCCCATGACAGTCACTTTTTCAGTTCATAAATATGACACATAGACATAAAATAGCCCTCAGTATCAGAATTCTTCATATGTCCAGAGACAGTCCTTCCTTGCCTATCATCAAATCTCCACCAAGAAAAATGAATCCACTCCCAAATTTGTAAGTAGCTCGGGAAAGAGGAGAGCTTTCTGCTATGTAGGAATAACATGCCTTGTGGGAGAAGTGGTTCCAGGCACAGGCTGAATGAGAAGCTTAGGGCTTTCTCCTGGGACTCGTCTCCTCTCCTCTTCTTTCCACCTGCTTAGACCAGGAAAGCTGTACGTAGTGCCCCATCCTTCACTTGTTTCAGCATATTTCAATTTATCAATATAAAGATATAATCCAAAGACAAAACTTTACTTTTCTCTTTTTTATTGTGTTTCCTAAAATGTTGTAGTGCGTTTTTTCTTCCTACTGGTGCATTTCATCAGTTTGGCAGCATTACATCCATGCTTTTGAGCCACAGAACTTTTTTACAGTGTCTTTCTGTCCAAGGTTTCTGCCCCAAATCCTGCTTACTGACAAAGCCAGCAATAACTAAATACCCTGAATCAGATCAACACTGATTGCTTCTTTACCTCTGCCCATGTGGATTTTACCTGAGATCTCTGGGATTAACCCTGTTTCCAGCAATACAGCAGAAGGACAGTTCTCCTGTAAATGCAGTATCAGTATTTCAGTTCCTTCTCTCTTGGTCATATTGGGTCAGGCTTCTTTACCTGGCTTGCCCCCATGAAGACCCCAGCTTGTCCCACATCTTGCAGGGCCCCACAGTCAGCAGGTGACCCTTTCTTTGACACTGTCAGGTTCAGCTGGTTGAACAACTCCTGCTCATCCCCTCACCCAACCACCAGCTACATCCATCTCTCTCCATGGGCAGCCCTCTTCCTCCAGCTGCAGCATCTTCTATTCCAGCCTTCGCTGCTGTGGCTGTCTCACCTTGCCATTGCATCTGCCTGACCATCTGTTGAATCATGTGCAATATAAATAACAGCTAGTGACAAATAATAGCTACAGATACCCTCCTGTAATAGTCTGGTGGTCTCACTGGACACTCACCGCTTTACAACATCTTCTTTACTTGTAAAGCATTTACCTTGCAAGTCAGAATTATATGGTAATATTGATGTTAATGTGGTTTGGAATCCTTGGGCTACCTTATATATAATTTTCATATTTTCCCCAAAAGTGTTTGCTATTGTTCAATTTCCCTTGTTCACAACTGTGATACTCTTCCCACTGGAGAGATCACAACAGGGCTATATTCTATGCTTCAACACAGCATTGAAGATACCCCTCTGGTCATAACAGGTAAGGGAAATTCAGCTTTTAAAACCAATCATGTTTAATAATTTACCTTGGAAAAATGCTGAGAAGAAGTGAGACTATTAGATTTCTTTATATTCTTCTTCAGAGAGAAGAAAATGTTTTAATCTAGATTATGGAGAAAGTGAAAACTTGCCTTATTGTGTTTGGTCAATAGCAGGTCTTTACCTCACTGAGGTCTTTAACCTGCCCATGGACACTGACTTGGTCACTATAGAGTGCTGAAAACACTTTGTAGTTGATGATGTGGCTGATGCTTCATCCAGGAAAGTCATGGACAGCTTTGCTTAGAGGCAGCCTTGCAACAGGAATTTGTCCTCCATCTCACATCTTTCTGGCTACACTTGAATGCCGAAAATGAATTGCACTAAACATATCTCTGAAGCCAGTTGATGGCACAGACACATGCCAAAGTAATCTTTGAACAGTTGTGATTATCCTAATGGTGAGCATAGCTGAGTGGTGTTCGAAAAGCTTTGCTTTTTCACTCCCATTCTCGATTCAGTTTAGGGATGTTCATTAAATGACTACATTTGACAAAGTGCTTGTTTTCTTCACCAGGTTCCTTGAACTAACAAGCTGATTACAAGTTTTTGGTACAGATGGGATTGTTTGAGAAAAACGTGCCTAGGAAGCAGGCCCACTTTTTCAGCAAATTTATTTCAGTTTGTTGCACTCATCCCTCAAGGAATTCAAGCTTCTCCAGCAAGGGGAGCTGCTGGGTGCAGCTCTGGGGAAGGTGGAGAGTAAGTCTCAGAACTTTCCTGCTGTATAAGGGGAGATTTCAGCTCTTTTTTTTTTTTTTTTTTTTCCTGTTGGAGATGACCAGGCACTCCTTTCCTGAAGGTGCTTATTTCCTGCAGGTCAAAGATGGGCAGGTGTTTCCTAAACACCACGTTTTATTCATGATCTGCCCCTGGCTGCAGAGCTGTCTGTGAGGATGCTGTCTGCCCCTCCTCTGCTCAGCCCCCTCCTGTGGAGAGCCTGCAGCCCACTAGCACTGGGGACTGCAGTGACTGCCTGCAAAGAGATGCTGCTGATGTACTGTACAACCAAAGCTGCCTGCGCAGAGCTGCAAGTGAGCCTCCCAGGGATCTGCACCCTCTGTACCTCTGTGGAGAACAGGTACCAAAACAGGTAGTCAGCCATCTGGGGGTGTACAAGACACCTCTAATTGCAGTGCTGACCTCAATTCACTGCTTGGTCTCTGACAGGGCTTTGCAGATACTCAGAGCTTGGGAAGTTATGACTGATTGCTTGCTCAGGTTATGTGCTCAACTAGAACTTGGAAAGGCACAGAAATTCGTGGTCTGGACCAAAATCCCAGTAGCAGCAGCTCCCCAGTTAGGTGGTATTGATCCAAAGATGGGGGAAACCACCCCTGAAGATGCTCATTCTCCTTTCCTTCCACACACTCCGTAACACACATAGTGCACATACAGTGAATTTCCCTTCACCCTTTTCCCTAAACTTTCAGGCCAGCTCCATGCATTTCAGAATGACTGTGGACACGGGTTGTTTTTTTGTTTGTTTGTTTGGTTGGTTGGTTGGTTTTTGTTTTTTGGGGTTTTTTTTGTTGTTGTTTTGTTTTGTTATGGTTTTGGTTATTGGGTTTTTTTTTTTTTTTTGGGTTTTTTGGGGTTTTTTTTGTTTTAGTTTTTTTTTTTGGGGGGGGGAGGGGTTTGTTGTTTTTTGGGTTTTTTTTTCCCCCACAAAAAGCAAAACCAACTAGGTTGGGTTAAAGCTGGTTAAATCCCCCAGGATCTCAGTAGTGTTTTAAAACATATGTGAAGGGGAGGAACCATTTTTCGCACGTCCTGAAGAATATAGCTGACATATGGACCATTCAAAGGAAATTTTTTTCAGGCCATTGGCCATGCATGAATGGCCAGGCTTATACAGTGGGGACCCAAGATACGATGGGGATGTCCTCCCAGAAATTGGGCTTTCTAAGTAGCAAGAGCAGATCCTGTAGATGCTAACCATGCTACTGGCTCTCAGAGCTGGTAGCAGAGCCAGCTGAGGGGCAGGAATGGGCTGGAGCAGTGCAGTTGCACAGAAGCAGGCTTTGGCTTGTTGTGTCCCTCCTGCGAGCCTATCCCAGCCTACCCCATGTGACCCCACTTTTGCTCCTCTCCATCATAAGCTTTCTCGTAGCTGTGTTCATTGCTGCTTGCTGCTTCAAACACGACTTTACTGTGACTGGGTGCCATCGTAGTGCCACAGGTAGATTTAGCACCTCAATCATTTTTCCGCTAAATACTTCCAAGGCCACAGAGATGCAGCTTGTAAATCTTTTTACTTCCTTGGAAAAAAAAAACCTCAAAACCCTAAACCACAAAACAAAACAGAACAAAACCTACAACAAACCACAAGGAAGTTCAGGGAAATAAACCCCTAAATCGAATTTCTTGCTTTAAAAGTGCTTTACATATATCACCACTAACCAGCATGTAAATTTTAGTCAGCTACTGGACTAGTCTTTTAAAGAAGTTGAAAAATGGCCCTGCATCCTCAAAGGACACACCTGTTATCTGAAACAGTTTTTAACCAGCTTGTTAAGCAGCTTTGACAGATCAAAGACCCCAGACAATGGGCACAAACTTTAACAATAGTTTAGCCTTGAGCAAAAGCTTCTGTCAAAGCAAGGCTTGTGCCAGTAGTATTATGGCCTGCAATTGAAAATAAATTTTACTTGAATAAGTACCTCAGCCCGATCAGAGGCACTGCCGCCAGGGAGACAAAAGCAGTTGGGGATAAGTTATTGACTCCACTGACAGCATGAATGAAGTTCATTATGCCAGCCCACTCTTGGTAAATGTGTCAGGTTTTAAACTGAATTAGGTGGCAGGTGCATGGACCATTTTCCTGCCCCCCTTGAGACAGTAGAGGGCCAGTCATCACCTGATTCTACAGACAAATGTTTAGATTTGGTTTTCATATCGCATGGGCACAAGTGACAGCATATTTAAATCATAAATAAGGTTTCCTGAAAGCCCTTGTCTATCCCACTTTCTCTCTCCGTCCCCTGTAGCTGGCTGGCAGTGCTCCCATCTCCTTGCCTGCTGGACCCTGGAGGTGGGTTTGCCTCCCCTCCACTGCCCCTGCTACAGCCCCTGTTCTGGTCCCTATTCTACGTGCCTTGGGGACGTGTAGAATTTGGGCTTCCACAGGACACCTCCGGCTCCAGTCCTGAGCCAGAGGGAAGTCCAGACCCTTCTGCTCCTCTCTGGGTGACACTGCACACAGCACATTTCCAATTTCAACAGGGTCTGGATCAAGCTCTCCCATAGCTGGTTTTATGTGACATATAGATATATATATGGGCCTAAAGAGATTGAATTCAGACATCCTATGTTAACCTGCAGGAAGAATTTCTACACTATTTATTGCTCGGAAACCTCTGATGACAAAGATCACTGTCACTGCAATTTCACAGGAATTCTGGCCAGATCAGAAAGAAATGGTATGAAAAACATACATGTATCTCTGTGTGTGTGTGTGTGTGTGTGTACATAGAAAACCACATACAAAAATACAAAATCATCTATATATGTACCAGTTTTTAAAATTTTGCTAGAATTCAAAGAAATAAGGCAATAATCTGCCATAATAATTTGATATTTCTCTGCTTTAAGACTGATCAGCTGTTTTAAGATGTATATTTTATTTATATTTACATTTGCATATTTTACTTGAAAATATTTTGGTTTATAGTCTGCCAGGGCTTTGAATGATAATGCAAGATCAGCTGAACTTCAGATACTTTGGATGCCAGCTCTCATTACTTAATCATGAGACATAGGACCATTAAGACTCTTAAAATGAAAGCCTAGTTCTCTGACCATAGAGGGAAGAGTTGGCATATGCCTTTGGCTGCATGCCTTATTTACGTTAATGAGCAAGTAAGATTCTTTCCCCCTGTGAAGGAGCTGAGCATCCCTTCTCCTGACACTTTTGGGATCTGCTGCCTAAGTTAGTTGCTAAGGGAAGTATTTTGGTTTTTGACAGCATTTTGGACACATGTGGGTACTTTTTTTGCACTTGAGCCACTTAAACTTTCAAGAATGTCTTTACAAGTCTGGAAATGTCTTGTTTCGTCGTGCTTTTTTACCCCCTCCACATCCTGAAGATAAAGCCTTTGTGTTTGTCCACTTAACAGCCTCTGAACCAGACAACAGTCTCAAGTTTAATAAAATTTATTTATCTCCTTTCTCCAGGGATTTCAAAGGGCTGAACAAACACTACCTTGCCCTCCAACATTCACTTGAAGAAAAGTGTTATTGCTGTTCCTCAAAACTGAGAGCCAATTCCTAAAAGAAGGGATGAGGCTTGCCCAATGACACAAGCAAGTCTGTGGCAGATTCACACTCCAGTGGGTGTTTTAGCTGTCAGATAGGGCTTCACCCCCCAACATGACATTGCTAAAGATGCATTTGGCTCAGTTCACAGTTGTATTTAGTACACCTGTTAATACAGACATATCAAACCCTTTCTTTTTCTGTCTCCAATACAAATAGATCCAGGAAGTCTCACCTATGCACCCCCCAAAAGAGAGAATGTTTCTTTCCCCCATACACAAATCTGAAAAAAACCAAAGTAGGCTTATTCTTTGGGGCTATCTAAAGACTGCTGTGTGTCAACACACAAAATCATTTCTCACAGTGGTATCACTTGCTGGATATGTTCCTTCCCTCCAACTACAGCAGATGGTGTTTCATAGTTGGTCACAAATGGCTGTCAGCGAGCGTTTGTCTGCCTGCCAGTAACCTGTAGTTTGGGGACTCCCTCGGAGAGTGTACCAGCACTGACTCTGCTGATAGCAGCATCTGAGAAAATGATCCGTCCTTTCTTGTCAGGCACAAAATTAGCTATCTCATTTTCAAACTGTTGACAAGGGGGATATGAAAGAAATAAGGGCTGTGCTGGCTCAGATGATGTTTCTTCAGCTCTGGTTTGAGACAGCGAGTGCTGGTTGCAGAGCAGAAGCTGCCTTTACCACAGCAATTATTGACCTCTGCTGAAAGGTGGGGAGTCAAGCACAGCCCTCTCCTGGGTGTCAGGATTTTGCATGGCATTTTCAGCTTTCCTGAGCTCAGTTTAGATTTCTCTTGGCTAATGTTAGCAATGAGAAAAATATGACCTTTGGTGAAGTTGCCCTGTAGCAGGAAAAAAGCTTTTGGTGGGCTAAAGGTCCCAGTGCACCAGCCAGATTTGCTGTTGTCTTCACATGCATGAGGAGAAGGCAGCCAGGCAGCCCAGCATTTGCTGTGACTGCTGCCTTGTCTCAGCAGCCAGAAATGGGAGGCATGGGAGGAAGAGAGACAACAGCAATGGAGACCAAATACATCTGTATTTGGAAAACTGTTTTGGAAATTTTGCAGTGACATGTAGTGGCAGTCATTGCCTTACTGGTGCACATCCGTGCTTTAAACACTGCAGCTGCTGCTCCAAGTATTTTATTTCAACAGAAGTCTTAAAGATGAGTCCATGGAGCATAGCTGAAGGCTCTCCATCACAGCTCTCTCAGGGTCCTCCTGCATGTAGAGCAATTTCTGTTTAAAATTCCAGGTGGTATTCTGGGCTGCTAAAGTTGACTGGCCTCACCTGCCCTAGCCAGGGCAGGGGTCCCCTCCAGGTGCATTTAGCAGAGGGAGTGTGTGTGACTCCTGTATGGCACTGCTGCCAAAGGGATCTGGTGACAGGGTATATTCCAGTGCTCCACTTTTCACATATGTCAAGAATTGTATGTATCAATCCTATGTAGAAAAAATTCCTGCATTCGTCAGTAGAAAGGCAGATGGTATCAGCGCCAGTTACTAGAGACAGTAATTTCCTGTTCTAGTTCTGATCTCCTAGAAGATTTTTAAAGAAAGTCCATTTTTAGAGTTTCCTTTTCACAAAGTATATATTGTAGAACAGGTATAGTACTGCAGAATTCCTTTTCATCCTAAATGTACCTGCCCTATGTGAGAAAAAGATATATAAAAGAAAAACTTAGGTCCTGCAAAAGAGAAATGAAGAATACTTTGGGAAACACCAGAATGATCCATCTGAATTGAAATTTCCTAAAAATTCAGGATTGTTTTGCTTCAGCTTCCATATTTTTGTCACTGAATTGATGCTAAAAACAAAACTACTAAAGTATTCAATAGTTGAAAGTGCAAATATTGATTTCCAATGCACATTTTGATCCACAAAAATTTTGATTAATTGGAATCATATTTGAAATGAAATTTCAACTATTTCAACAAAAGAGATTTTTCAAATACTCTTGAAGCTGGATTCTACAAGGAAAGCTGAAAATAAAGTCTCCAATCATGGTCTTGTTGCTTAAAATCTATAATTATATAAGAGCTTTTAATTTTCCCTGATTTTCATACAGGAAATAGTATGTTTTGATTTTTCATACATGAATAAGTCTGTTTCTGTTCTCCTTTGGCAACAAAGATTTTTCTGGGAAAAATGAAGAGGGAGGCAAGGCTGCCTGCAGAGTGCAATGTGACTTTAACTCAGGTGCCCCATGAGGATTATGGAAGGATCTGTTCCACGACAGATCAGAATGAGTGCAAAAGGAGAATGATGACTAGACTAAGCTTGATCCTCAGTAGGGATCTTGTGCCCTGGCTTGCATCCAGCAGTGTGTTCAAGCACAAAGTCTGAGTAAGACAACACAAATATCTAAGGTTAAGCACATGTATGAATATTCTTACTACATTTCAGTTGGGAGAATTTCTAGAATCTGGCTTAGAGCAGTTGTATGGCTCCTTATAAGGGTACATTTAAACCCAGCTCAGTTTACACTACTACCTGCTAGGTCTTTTAGTCCTGATTTTGGTTTGCTTGGGTATGTTACTGTGTTTGTGCATGTACTGGACGTGAGTGTGAAGGTCATATCCTTGACCACTTACAGATAGACTATGAGTAACTTAATGACAGACATGCCCAATATCTTGAGTTCCTTTTTATAGGGCCGTAGTGAAAGGCCTTATACAACAAATTGAGTAGTCATTTCTCAGGCAACTCTGCTTCAGGTAAAAATCCCAAAAGAAAAGGCTGTTGAAAATCCCAGAGAGTCCAGCATCTTCCAAACAGAGGGTATTCCTTTTTGGGAAAGTCCATGGGGTCTGAATTTGCTTTGTGGATGTTTTCAGAACATACAACTAATGTTTTCTACTTGCTCTTTGGAAAGTACAACAAGTATCTGAAAGGCTGGAGAATGCATGTAGCTATGTGAGTTTACATCTTTCCAAACCATCACTTTCTGCTTCAGTGTGAAAGGCATTCATACTTTGGGAAAAGTCCTCCCCTGAATCAGTATCTTCCCTCTTAAGCCACATTGTGGACTGTGGCTAAGACCTGTGAGAACACAGTGGCCACTTCAGTGGTCAGTCTGTGACTCATCAAACGCTTCCAACCTAGAGGTCCAATTTTGGCCAAAACAAAATGGAGCCACTTTAGAGAAGTGTGGTCTGCTGTGTGGCCCATCACTGAGGCCATCTTCAGCAGCCCACTGCCATGGTCAATGAAGTTGGTTCTTCTAGCTGAATGGGAGGTATGCACAGAGTTTGGGAAGTCACCAATTTGATTAAGAGAGATGGCCTGCACCAGGAAGATGACATGACTGTTGAGGCAGTCTGCAATGCTCTCATGCACTATGGGAAGCTCTGCTGCCACACACAGTGAATCATGTGCTGGTCCAGGACTCTGAAGGCAGGGATGGATTTGTGGGCTTACACGCATCAGGAAGTCCAGTAGTACAGCATCTGAGCATCTGGCTCATTTTGGGCACCTGAGCATTTGAGCATCTGCCTCAAATTGGCAGTGGTGGATGTACAGGATGAACAAGCATAAGGCCATTTCATGGATTTAGCTGGGACAAGAAGATGAGGAAACAAGTTAATTGGGGAACACTGTAGAGCATTTCTGAATTTTTCTACTGCCTCATTAGAAAATATTTAAAACATAGTTTCTTATCTTGCTAATATCTACCTTGCTTAACATGATAGTTTCTGTCTGCATTTCTCTCACTATTTTTTACTGGGTTTGCTGTCTTTAGTCAAGCGGGAAAAAGTTTTCTTTTGCATGCAAATTCCATTGGTTTTTTGATAAAGTTGTCAAGGAAAAATGCTGGTACTCTGCCATATGGAAGCATTTATTCACTACCAAGTATGTAAATTAGATTACATCCTTGATGGCAGCTGTGTTAATTAGCATATCTTGGGCTCCTGCTTGCTACAACTGGACCCAAAGTTTGTATTTTTTCTTTTTTTTTTTCATTTTCCTAAGTTATTCAGGGGCCTTCACAAACCTTGTTAACCTGACTAGATCTGCCTCAGATCCCCGCAATAGTCCCTCTGAGGATTAAAAATTCCTTGGAGCATTTGCCTTTTGCCAGAGTTTCTCCAGCTGAAGATCTCGGTGGGGCTGAGGAGGTTAAGGGGAACTCCTTTGGGGACTGAGGAGATCTGCTTCACAACATGGCTTTAAATATTGACTGGACTTATTATGAGGCACAGAAGCTCTGCAAGGGCTCTCAAGTTAATTAGGGGAACTTGCCAAGGCCTGTCAGACACTTGGTGGTCATCACTGGATCCTTCAGACTTTTGGCAAAGCTTTGGAGACGGCGACATGCCAGTGAAAGGCTCTGGCTGTGCTAAGTAACCACCACTGCATTCCCCCAGAGTTACCACTGTTTCTTGGAAATAGCAAAAGCAACTGAGCAACTCATGAATTTCCCAGCAAACCATGTCTGCTACTTCTTGCCCTCCCTAAAATTTGGCTCCAAACCCCTCGAAAGTCATCAAGTGGTCAAAATACTCAATTTTTCTGTTTTTCCTCAGACTTGATGGAATAATTTGTATTCGTGCTTGCACCTTGAACTTGATACATTTGGGGAGCTTTGTGAAGCAATAATGGTATTTGGATTTTTAGTATATTGGAAAAGACTGGGGTGAAAATTTGTACTCTAGAACATAGAATAGTGATAGTTTACCTCTTCAGAATCCATTAGTCTCAATATAATGCCTTTGCCAGCCAGAGCCTACAGATACTTCCAGGATAGCAGATGAGTGTCATGTTTCCACCAAAAAATGTAAGATTTTTTTCTCAACAAGACCAAGTAACCTTAGAAGAGCCCAAAGCATGTGGTTGACAGCAGCACCAGACCTCCTAAAGAATGGCACTTTGCAAAGGAGACATGAATCAGAAATGCCAACTGCTTGTCATTTTTAGTCATGACACCAGTTACAAAAATGAGGACGCTGATGTTATTGATGTAGTCATATTCTAACCAGCTCACACATGTTCAGCCGAGTTTTGAATTGCATGCAGCAAACAAAAGCTGATATTTTTAAACCTAAGGATGATAATGTCCCATTACGTGCAGATGTATTGTCCTCTGTTTTCATCAGCCCAGTTATAGGATGCTGGCTAATGATGCTCTGAGATTTAAATTTTGCATCTCTTCCTTCACTGAATCCTGATGCAGTGTATGTCCAGACTCATAATGTAACTGAACAGATAACCTCCCATCCACAGATTTATTGTACCTTGCCCTGCTTTCATCTGTATGACTGAGAGCAACAGTACAATAGGAACTTGAAGGAAGTTTAGAAACTCATCAGCCTCATTCTGCAAGTATTTTTTATGGGGAAAACCTATGCAGGGAAACCATCCTCAGCAAACACAGAGCCCAACAGCAGAGTTTAAGAGCATTGAGAAAGAAAAGTAGTACTCTCCTTTGCAGTATCCACCCAGACAGTACAACTTAGATTAGGATGTAAGTGATATAAGTGCTTTGCAGTACTTCTGTTTTGCAGTAATTTTTCAAATATAGACATTATTATGCAAGTATTTGACTGGCATAAACCAAATTCTTATACTTTCAATTAATTTTAAAGCAAATATATGTTTCAGTGAGTTGCTTAAACACAAAACTCAAAATAACCCAAAGTAAAGCCCAATATTTATACTTATCTGCATTAGGACAAGGTGCCACTTGAGGTGACAATGAGTTAGGAGACTCTAAGCAGCAGATGCACTCTCCTTGGTGCATGGATTCTACTGCAGCCCTGTATTTCTAAGGTGTTGATGCCAAAGATTTGTGGACCGTGATTCAGGCTGCCCAGTACTATTCTGTAGTTGCCATTATTATTGAATAATGATGATGAAAATAATTCTTACGCTACTGTTAGTTCTTCAGGAATGTGAAAGTCTTGCATCAGATGTAGTTAAGAGAACGAAACATCACTTTTCTTCATTTTTATTCATCCATTTTCATAGATCTAAAACTTCTTACTTTTTAAACTCAGTTTTCCACCACTGTAAGAATATGCATCTTCTTTCCTTTTGGAAAGGAAATACTTTTGGTGCTTCCTTTTTGGTACTCAGATTCCTTAACACTCCAGTCCAGTCACTCCTTCCTAACTGGTTGTAATTCTTGAGCTGACTGGTACAACTGGGAGTGAAACTATACTCTCTCATACTCAATGCCACTTTTAATTAAAGCACTGTCTATGCAGATTGGTACAAAATTAATGGCAAGGCCAATGAGTGTAAGTATCGATACTGACATCACAGAACAGAAATTAACGACTATGGGGAAATACTAACAGAAGCCTAGCAGATATTGTTACTTCCTCAATTTATTGTTGTAGATGCTGGGGACTAATTGATTTAAATATTAATTAAAAGATTAACTATTACTCTTTCACCATGTAATTTCTTCAGCTTTCTGCCTTTGGGCCTCTTTATGCACTCAGCTAAACACTTGCTCATCATCATTGTAGTTCATGACAGTATTTTTGAGTGCATTTAAATTGAAATGAATACAGAAATAGTCTTCCAAATATGGATGCTTTTTCAATTTGGTATTTAATTGACATTTCATGCCATTTTTTCTCTTCAGTTATTGCTCAAAACTTTTTTTGAGTCCCTTGAGTTTTATCTATTCACTGAACTTTAGTGCAGGGAAGAGCAGTCATGTAATTCACAAGGTTGGAACTTGGGGTTAAATTTTTGCATTGACCATAAAACAGTTTGTTCTCTTGAAAATAACAATTTGAGCAATAAAGGGGAAGACTTTTTGCAAAGCATCTTGAGGAGTTTTTCAGCTATCAACCACTCTTTCAGGGTCAGCAGGGGATTTGTAACATAAACTTCTTTGAATTATACCAACGAAGCTCCATGAAATATAGTGGTACATGACTTTTCCAATCTACACTACACTACAGATTTTCATATTGCAACCTAGCATTTAAAATTATTTTTTAATGCCAAGGTCAGCCTTGGAGCCTTGGGTGTTCTGGGCAGCATAACAGCAGCAGCAATGTTTGTCTGCCTGTATCCTGTCTGACAGTGTTTACTTCAGGGCAGAAGCCAGACCAGAGTTTGGAAAGGTCTTTTCCATATACTGCTATGAGAAAACCCGACCCAAAGAAGGGTGGCACCGACTGTTGAGCACATCACCTTGATTCTTTTGCTCTTGTCAGGCATGCAATATTAGTAGCACAAGGAAAGGAATTTGGGGCAGTTGACCTACTGAAATCCCAGCTGAATCCCACTCTTCCTTTAAATCAGAGAAATGGAAAATTGCAATTCTGAAAAGTATTAGGAGTCAAACTCTTCCACACTGAAAACCTGTAGGGCAGGGTTTTTACATTGACTAATTGCAAAAATTGATTTCTGTTCACTTAAAACTTGTCACTGTAAAATTATGAAAGCTTCATTTTTATCAGAAGTGTCACCAGTGGCAAGAGTTAGACTAAAATCTTCTAAGGAAATTTTTAACAGAAGGCAGCGTGATAATATCTCAAATTTAGAATGTTTAAAAATTTTGCTGGAAATATTTTCAATGGCATTCATGCTCATACGTATGCAAGCAAATATACATGTGTAGTCGGTTTTGTGCATGGGAATGCACTCAGTTTCCAAGCAGATGGGCATCAAATTTTGTGGTGAAATAACCCATCCATTGAAGATGAGGCAATACTTCTTCATTCCTAGCCACTGTCTGGTCTCTGCTCAGGTCTATTTGCTTCTCCTGAGCAATTTGTGATTATGTCTTGAGCAAAACCACAGAAGTGGCTTTGAGAGCATCTTTTTGCTCCCTTTTTTTTTTTTCCCCAGGAGAATCTTTCTGTCTCTTAAAATGGGTTGTGTTCTTTCAAAGGTGAGGTTAGCTGGACATTTGCAAGCTTGCAAAAGGTTCACCTTTGAATACATGTGGTTCTTTTTCTCTTTAACAACACTGAACTGGGCAGGTCCTCCCGGTTAAAGTCCATCTCCCCTTATTATGAATTATTTTACAGTGTGATAGGGACACTGGTGTTGCCTCCTGTAAAGAGAGGTCTTCAGGGACCTGCTGAAGAGTTGAGCAGGTTGCAGGTTGCACCTCAGGCATCTGTGAGGAGTGGGAAGGAGTGTGTTGGTGCAGGATGTGTATCACACCTCACTGGAGGTCAGCTGGCTGCAGCTGAAAATCTTCTAAGATTAAAAAAGTCATTGCAGAGGTCACCAGCAAACATAGCACGCACAATGCAGACTTTTTCTGCTTTCTCTTAAATGTAGAAGCCCTCAGCTCCAGGGAGACAGTGTTGGTTTCATGGGTTGGGAAGAAGCTTTCCCAGCAAAGATTTTGGTGAGCAGTGAGTGTGTGGGTAGAGCATGCCGTGGGAGACTACTGTGGGCTGATATGAGAGATGATATCAGAGATTAGTTAACCGTATGGGCTGAGTCCCTGGGGAGGTGTGTGAAATGAATCAGATTAAACAAAATTGATAATGTGAATACTTAATCAAACAGACAAAGGTAGTCTGCACAGCTAATTAGGGGCAAATAGAGCGTCCCTCTTGTACCTCATTTAACTGACAAATTGTGCAGACAGTTTTAATGGGAGTCTGTTTAGCAAAGAGAAGGCTGTACAGTTGACAGCTTGGCAAAATGTGGTTTCTGTAACACCACATGATGCTTACAGAAATTAGCCTGGTGCAGCTGAGCTCAGAGTAGATAAGAGCTGCCCAAACTCCAGTAAAATGGTAAAATGGACCTTTTGTAGGCCTTTCTTCTTGACTTCTTAAAGGGACCTGAACGCTTTTCTGCAAGCTGGGTAGGAACATTTCTGAAAAAGCAAAAAGGGTCATTAGCAATACCAGAAAAGACCACTGCTATAACCAAGAAGACAGACAAAAAAATTCAAACTTAGCATATGACCTTAGCACATTACAATTTTATGGTTGGTCCTTTGTAAGAACAAAGTTACTTTCTCATCTTCTCAGGAGTTATGTAAATATTAATTACTGTTAATATTTTACATACAAAAATGTCCATGCAAAGCAATCAGCTGAGTCCTGCAATATGGGCCAGCTCCAGAGCCAGGCTGAGGACTCGGACAAACCTATGACCACAGCCCATCTTCTGGGGCTAGGGGGTCTCTGCTACACTTTGGAGTGACCTTCCTAGCAAATGCAGGTCTCCAGTTCCTCACACGCTGAGTAACACAAATACAAAACTTTTCTACATTTTCTGGTAACTCCTTCCACTGCATCCTTCCTCTGTGCTTCTCCAAACCAGTCATGTCTCTTCATTGTCTCTCTCTCTGTGTCCCCAAGGTTTGCATACTTAGCCCTCTTCAAAAGGAAGATGAAAATATTTAGGTATGTTGCAAAGTCTGATGAGAGAATTTATAAACATTAGAGACCAAACCCTCCAGCAAAGTGAGACAGAAGGCCAACACCTGTTATTTCTCTATGGCCTTCACCAGATCTTTCATGAGGAGCTGTTGCTGCACTGACATAAGAAAGTGTCCTGCTTGTAAAGGGAGCAGAGTTATGTATCAAATTTATGAAACTATATTCAGACTTCTACAATTTTGCATCTACATCTGCAGATCTGCATTCTAATCTATACAGAATTTTGAGCATGACAAGTGTGAGAAACAAGAGGTTTAACGAGGGATTCTGAGCACATCCTTTTGTATTCTGCCCAAGATTGCTCTGTCTCACACTGGGTGTCATCAGGGGCAAGGAGAAGAAACCTGCTATCCCTGCAAGAAGGCTCATAGGATTTTGCTGGGAATCATTATCTGGAACATGGCACCCTCTATGGTTAAACCTCTCTTTTAGTCTCACTGACCTCTGAACATCACAAGGATTTGGTGTACATGGGTGATGCACAGAGCTGTGTACATCCATGTACATATGTGTGTGCATATGTGCTGTGTTCACTCAGACAAGCTATTTGGTCAATGTTTTGACCACAAAATGGAGATACTGTAATGCTTAGAGAGTGAGAAGTCTGAGGCTGTACTATGAACTCTCCTCTCTATGTTGGCCATTTCACTTAACTCTTCTTAACTCCTCATTTCTACACCTACAAAACAGAACTATCCTTGCTTCCTCAGAGCACTATTAGAATGAAATGCCATGTTTGCCATGACCATTGACGTCAGAGCACAGGATCTGCTATAGGTCAAGTCTTAGTTAAAAAGTGACTAGCACAGCCCAAATCATATGTTGAAAGTGGCCAGGAAGATAGTTAGATCTTAGGGAATTCGTGGCCTCTGCTTTGTGACTCATTTGGGAAGCACATTATCTTCCTTCCCTTCCAGCTGAGTGGTGCTTATCACCTCAGCACGGCCAGGACTTCAGCAGAAAAAAAAATGGACGCCATCCATCTCCACAAAAGCATGGAGTGTTGTCTCATTTGACATTTGACTTATGCTTAAACATCACCCACTGTTGAAAGGCATGCATTTATGATGGAACATAAAGATGGTAAACACATGCCCTGAAATGAACATTTTAGGAGTGAAGTGTATTATATGCATAATAAAGCTACAAACATGAGGCCCTGCCTGGAGCTAATGCTTTTTCTGAATTCACTTCTGGAGCTCACCCTGAGGAACTCTGTCCTTGCAAAAAAATTCTCTAGTACAGAAACTGTAGAAAAATACATAAAAGGTGGGAAAGAATAGGAATTATTTAATCAAACAAATATTACGTGCCCAGTAACAAAATTTAAAATTTGATCCTTGTATGGTTGTGAGTAATTTAGGCCTGCTTGTGTTAGTTTTTTTCGTTCATATCTTCTCAAGGAACTTACATAACATGTAAAGTCATCTGATTCATTTATGGAATAATTTCACGTATTTCGGCAGAAGTCTGTGTAACCCATTCCATTCCCTAGTGACTTTCTTGTTTTCGTCTACCTCTACTAATGTGAAAGCTGTGTAATGGAAATTTCCTATAGTACAAGTGTTCTAGTGTGGCAGGTAGCATTTGGAAAACAAAAGAAAGAAGGGAAGGAGGAAAGGATAAATGAGGGAATGAACAGGAAAAGGAACAAAAGAGAAAGGAATAGAAAAATTATGGGGAAGCTTTTGTCTGAAGGCCCCAATTCCCACTCCTACACCTCTGAGAAGCAGATTTTCTGCCAGGAGGGCGCAATCCAGATATCACAACAACTGAAAAAGCCTTTGGGAAGCAGGAGTTCTTTTTTTAACCTCTTCTCTAACTTGTTAAAGCCTGTGTAAATCCCACCAGCTTCCTCATGAAACGCTTGCCTGAGCAAAAGTTTTTCCAGCACATTTTTTGAGTCTCACATAATTGAAATAGGAGGGGATTTGAGCCTGATTCAATAGAGCAGTTTGAGTTAATTGATAAACCTTCCCTTTTTATTATCAGTGCTACCCTTCTGTCTGAAAGGCAGGGAGACTTCCTTGTGGGATTTGAGCAAATATTGGAAATTGCAGTGGCAAATTAGCAGGGGCCACAAACCAGAAGTGACAGCTCAAGGAGGCTGGTGGAGGGAGTGGAGCAATCCCTTACCAGTAGCAATTGGCCAGACTTATCATATGGACTAATCACAACAGAGCTGGTGAAATAATGGGCACCAGATGTTAGCGCTTTGTAGACGTCGGCTCTCTGGAGACCAGCTCCGCCAAGCAAGCTCCCCAGGAGCAGGAGCATGGCTCTCTCATCTATTAAGAAGACAGGGGGCTGCTGGTCAGTGCCTATTCCACATATCTATCTGGTGATGATATAGCCCCTTTCCTCAGCTTAAGGAGTATTTGCATTCATGAGGAGCATTTCCATGACTTGTATGCCTTAGACTCACAGCACTTCATTTTGTTCCCACATGAAGGAGTGAGTGAAAACTAGTCATGCAATGGATCAAATCACTGGTGGCTGTCTCCACAGAGATCTTTAACAGGGAGGCTGCTCTGCAACGTACTGATTATTTCCCTGCAGAATTTTACAGCTGTAAAGGTTTTGCTGGCACAGTGTGTAGGAGGGAACAGAGTGGAAATATTTTCCCCCAGGAGCTTTGCAGAGAAAACCTTAAACTGCTCTCCAGAGTCTAGGGGCTGCAGACAGGAGGAATTCAGAGAAGGAGCAAAGCAGACACTTCTCTTGTTCTTATGTGCCATGCTTTCAGACTGGACCTAACCACAATCTAGCCTTATACGATTATCTTACACCTCTAATAGGCTTGCTTGGAAAGACAGAGATTTGCAGCTAAGCCTCTGCTAAGAGCACTGCCACTAGCACTGCTGCCAGCTGCAGCACTCTGTGCTGTGCTCAACAGGATGATGTGGCTGCGGTTTAGGTTTTGTGCAGAAATAAAACCTGGGTAGGTAATCAGCTTGGTGGGTGGGAAAAGGGGAGCAGGGACCTTGCCTAAAATAAGTCAGAAGTGGTATAGAAGATGGTCACAAAATTAAAAATAACTGCTGCTTAAAATAAGATGAATGGGATGAGCCATTTAAAGTGAGTCATGTCTGCAGAGTGGGCCCCATCACTGCCAGTGCTGGCCACAGAGCACGGGGCTCCTCCTGCCGTTCTCAGCACTGCCAAACCTGGTCTGCTCTTTCTCTTTTTGGATTCTGACTGATGTAGTTTCAGTTTCAGATAGATGGGAGCTCTCTCTCCTATCCAATCTCTTCATCTCCTAGCACAGGACTTGGGCTATTTTGTGGGCAAAGATCCATCTCTGCAGAGGAGCTATAACATGAATGGCATCTGAAGATATTGAGCAAATTTCAATCTTCTTTTCAGCTAAAGCATTTTATAGATCCTGACCAAGGTGTCCAAAAGCAGAGGTGCAGGCAGTCCTGTCTCTGTTTACCCATGTCCTCCTCATCTGAGAAGAAAGAAGCTCTGATAAGGAAGATCTATAATGATAACTCATACACTGATAAATTGTATAATAATGACAGAACCATAAGAATAATCTTAGATATTTTAAAAAAATATATATACGAAGTAGTTCAGTAGACATCAACACACATTTGTGCTCAGGGAGAGTCTGACAACTGTGCTTTTGGGTTTGAGTGGGCTTCTGTGTGGCTGGAGACAGTGCAGGTACCACTGTCCCATCCCTGCAGAAAGGACCTGTCATCTCTTCTCTTGTGTAAGTAAGAGCAAGAGAATAGAGCTCAGGGGTTTCAAGGGTAAATGGAAAACTGGTAATGCTCCTAGACTTCCAAGTGGGGTTTCAGGGCTTGTTTCTTTAGTCCTTGGCATTGGCAGGGTTTGTCAGTCCTTCTGGATACCTCAATTTTACCTTGACATCTGGGTTTCAGAAAACATTAAGCACTTCATCTCTGAAAATGAAGACAACTTCACATTTTGCTTGTGTCAGGTCAGTGGAAACTATTCACTACTTTTGGAATCCAGCCCCTGGATTTTAAGAGGAATGGCAGCCCAAAAAGAGCTCTCCTGAAAGGGACATTGACAGTAAAAACTACTTGTTGTGTGGCTCTGCTCATTCATAGCTGGCAAGGACCTGGAATCTCATGGAAAGCAGATGTTACCAGATTTGTTATTGCAGAGGAATCTGGATACGCAACTCACTGCTCCCTAAGAATGTGTTTACCTTTTACTGTCACCTTTAACACTAAATTACATTGACATTTCTTCCCTGAATGACGATTTCAGTGGTTGTTATTTATAAAAATATGAGATTCCTTTTTTCTGGGAACTTTTTTTTGGCAGTTTTTGTATGTGTGAGAGAGCTTGGAAAATGTGACAGAACTGACAGCTCCCATTTAAATGCCAAACGTCCCTTCCTAACTTCAATCTGCATCTAAAACAAAAAAACCTATTCAAGACACAGACATTCCAGGCAGACATTTTTGCTATTCCTGTGGTCCCCCAAGAGCTGTAGTTTTTTTCTTTTGACACTTGAGATCCAATGATCAATCACCGAATACTTCCCCCTGAATCTGGATTAGCAATCAGTTGTGTTCTCTGGCATGTGCCAGGAACATCTTCCCCTCCCCTCTACAGGATGCATTTCAACTTGAAACAGCAGCTTAGCCTTTGCAATTGCAACCACCAGCCTGATGACGTCTGGTGAGGAATGGCAGGAATGCCCTAACTAGAGAAGTGAGAAGGGAAAAAGTCAGAGGGTTTCTGTCAGCTTCTGACAGTGGCAGAAACATCCTCTTTTCCTGATGAGCTGCCTTTCAAGTCTTGGCAGAGCCATTACCAATTCTATGGCTGCATTTCCCTGCATTTGGGGCCATCTGTCTTTACTCCTTACATTCTGAAGTCAGAAAAGAAAATTATTTTCACATTAGCAACTCATTAAATGGTTCCAAACTTGTAACACAATCACTGCTGGAGCTAAATCCATTGTTTTTACACTTCCAAATACGTACTTGGAGGCATTGTTTAGAGATCAGGGGCTGCCTTGCAGGACCTTCTGTCATGCACATGAGCAAGTGGGTGGGGTGGGGCCCTGTCACCCTCATCCATCATACTTCATCAATGTCACCACCACCTGCAGAGGCATTACTCCCAGTCACTCACTCACTTGGTCGTTCATTTCTGTCCATCAACATGAGCAGAAAGAGAGGATGTCAGCAGATAGTATCAGAACTGGCAAAATTCTTGAGGTTTGTTTAAGGCAGTGGAGTTACTGAAGACCATTTGATGACTTAGGCAAGTTGCACTTTGAGCTTAGTTTGCCAGCATAAAGAAGCCCTTTGGAGGTCAGGTACAGCGTTGATACTCACTGTGCAAATGCCCAAGACTGCTGGTTAATCAGTGCAAAAAGCAGTGTCTTTGGCTGGAGAAAGACAGAAAAGCTGTACTTCAGGAGAGTCTTATCATCAAAGGGAAACACGGTGGTCTCTTTTGAAGACCTGGATCAAACCCACCCTTATGTCTCCTATAAAACTCCTCAGTCTCCCCTCCCTGCATTGAATCTCTCACTACATTACTGGCTGAACGTGTCTGATCAGCAAGTGCACGGAAAGCGGGATCCCGAGCAAACCCCAAGTGTCCTACCACTGCTGGAGAGAGTGCTGCTGGCCTCTGGCCCTGCACTGCCCAAGGCACACTGAAGAGCCACTTGTATGGGACAGGGGAGCCACTTGTGTGGGACAGCCCACAAGAAAGCAAATACATTTCTGTGCTGCTTGGCTAATCCAGTGCTAATATCTGAACAACTTCTAAAACTTTAGTCTCTGAACTGGCTGCTGAAAACCTCTTTGGAAACAGCCATGAGCTCCCTCAGCCTGCCCAGCAGCTTGAAGCAGAGTTTTCCAAAGTGGTTGTGTTCCTGCAGCTTTCCTGAGAGCTGACACAGGCTTTGGGAGATGCAGCTGCATTTTAGGGGCTGAGCAGAGCATTTTCTGCATTGCATATGAAAAGCCTTCTGGGAATCAGAGGGTATTAATCAATTTTACATGTACCAATCCTTGCTTTTAAAAATCAGGGCTCCCTGCACATTGTTAAAGCCTCCCGGAGCCCTTTCTGTCCCTGGAGTCGATCACAGTGAAATGAGGACATGTCACAGCATAGCTTATTAGGGAAACCGGGGTGTTTCCGTTTGTTCAGATTTGTACAGAAAAGGGTTTTTCACAGGGGCTGTGCTTTGACAGTCTCGTCTTCCCCCAGGCTGGTTCACATTTAGCAAGGGGCGGCTGACAAAGCTCCTGGGCCACGGAGATCCACAAGGTGCTTGCAGCTGGCACAGATACCTCATTAGAAATTCATTTTTTCCTGTCATAATAACAAAGTGCAGAGCAGCGGTGGCAACATAGTTTCGTATGGGAAAGCACACAAAAGGGGACAGCTGAAAGAAGCTGTGCTTTTCTCCTGTATTTCCAGCCTGACAGAAGCATCTTCAAAGGGAGCAGCCTTGCCCGTCCGCCGCACCCTCTTGGCCTGAATGTCTTGAATGGCATTTTATACACCTACTGCACCCTGGGGCCAGCCAGCCTCCAGGAAACCCATTCATCCGGCCCCGTTCCCTGTTTCCTACCCCGCGGAAGCGGTGGGCAAATAAAAACGACAGCCCCGGTTTGTGAGCCTCAGCTCCCTTGCATCCATTTCTGAAATCCCGCTCCCGGGCAAGTGGAGCCCGTTCATTTCTTACGGGGGATGGTGGAAAACCTCCAAAAGTAGAGAATGACTGCTGTCTAATTGTCCTCTCTGTTTATTTGTGTGCTGAAAGTGAAAAAGTAGATTCAGGAGGGCAGAAGTGAGAGGAGAGCAGTATCGCTGCTGTGACTGTCACTGTCAGGACGGCACACAGATGAGGGCTACTGAGGAACTGGAACACTTAGTCACTGTAGAGGTGGAGAGTGGCAATGAAGCACCCTTCTCATGCACAAGCATCTTGATCCACTACCCCAAACCTAATGAAAGAAGAGGCTGGGTTTCTGAAGTCAGAAGATTTCACCTCCTTGAAAGTGTAGAGTGAAAGCCTGACAAAGATTGCATTTAAAAATCTTGGCTTTATTTTCTCCCTATTGTTTCTTTTCCATCTTTCCTTCCTTTTATTTTTTTTTTCTCCTTGCAACACCACATGTATTAGAAAAAAATAGGATGGGGGAGGAGAGAGACAGAAAGCAAACAAGCAGTGTGGGAATAGGAAAGAACTGATAGCCAAGAACTATAGTTTCTATTAGTTACAACTCAGAAACTTCCCTCTCATACACAGACCAAAACCACATGCAATAATTTCTCTTTTTAGACAATGGGTTGTTCAACTTCCTAAAATAAAAACACAACCAAAGACCAAACAAAAGAACCTAATTGCAACAACAACTCCCCAATAAGTAAAGATTCCTGAAACAAAAATTTAGTCTGATCTGTGTAATGCATTAAACACAGACACCTCACCATTAGTCCAGTCCTCCATAGCACAGCACCAAGAAGCTCTGGCAGAAGACAGCAAATGAACCCACTTTGATCCCTCAGCCTGGAAGGGAAGCTGCCAGAGAAAAGAACCAGGCAGACCACTGGTGTGAATGCAGTACTTGCAGTTTTCTGCCAGAGAAATCTAAATCCCCACTTTGCTGTATGTGGTAGTCCAGAGACACCAGCATCAGAAATCTGGGGTAGTGTGAGTGTGGGGGAGACTGCAGACTGTGAGACAAAGACCACTAGGCAAATCTTTAACACATTCCAGGAGTACTGTCATCCATGAAAGGGTAATGTATAGGTGCCTTTTCTATTCAAGAAACCAACTGCAGGGCATTTTAGCTTTAGACATTGGAAAGAAAGTTTTGTTCAGGAAGTGGGGATTTACTCTAGCTTGGATAAATTTCAATAGTGCCCAAATGTGCTACATCTAATTTTAGACACTCTTAGAACCATTACCTAGCCCTCCAGAGAGTTCTGGCTTTCTGTACTGCCTAAATGGATAGGAACCAGGATGACTATCAACTTCAGGCTATTGTAAACTTAGTTAAACTCTTCCTTTCCCTCAATGTCCCATCTCAGAAGTAGTTTAGTCAAGGGTACTGAGCATCCTTCTAAAAAGTGTCCGCAATGTCACAATTAGTAATCAGCGAACACAGGGGATATTTGGGATAATCTTAAACAAAGAACCTCGGGAGGGCGGGGATGGGGGTACTGGGCTGAATGTCGTGATGCAACTGGAAAAGAAACACAAAGAAAAGATCTCCATCACCTTGGCCTGCAACAGGAATTTTAGAAGGGTTGACTATCAGGCTGAACAGGACGTGCACTTAAGGGGAGATTCTGATCTTCAGTAACTTGAGCTGTGCAGATATTTGGGTTGTGCTCTCAGCTCATCACCGGGGTCTCTTTTGTTCCTTGTATTGTCAGGGGATTTCCAGAGGGTCCTTTGTTCTGTCCAGCTGGTGAAAGTCAGGGAATGGAGGTGGGTTGGAATTGCTATTGGGGGAGTATCCATATTGCCATCCATTTGCAATAAGAAGGTAGTCAAGATGAGAGGAAACAAGACTAATCTGGTAAATCTAAGGTAGAATAATTTACCTGAGACATTGGACACTTGGGCAATTTCTATGGCTCTCCAGGCTGAAACTGAGCTCTAGGTTGTTTACATACAGCAGGCATAGGAACTCATATGAGGGACTGCAGGTGGCACACGAGGCTTATGTCCTTAGGACTAAACTCTCTTCTCCCCATGACCTAGTCCACAGCACCCTCCAAGGACAATCTGTACTTCACACTGTGCTCTGAAGGGAGGCATTGTCTAGGTAAGCGCTGCCTAACTCAAACAGAGCTTTGCTGAGGCAGGTACAAGCTGCAATCCAGGGCTGGGGTGTCACCATGGAGGGGTGCCTAAGCCACACTCTCATCATGGTTGCCAGTTTAGTCATGGCCACTCAGCCTGTGATAGAGACAGCTACCACACAGAGGGGTAAAATAAAGGGTACCTGTGTAGAGGCATGAAGAGATGATGATAGCTGACTGACCAAGAGAAGACTTCTTCATTGTAAAGCAATGTATTGGATCTATAGATGAATCTGCTGCATTTGAAAGACTCATTACAGAGATTGTCAGGCCAGTATGCCAAGAATTAGGAGATGGCAAATAATTCAGTTAAGCAAAAACACAAGTGAGCTCAGAATCAATATCCAAAACCACAGATTTAGCACATGACAAAGTTGTGATGAAGAGGTTAGATTGCCCGTACAGGTCTCTTGGTGAGATTATCAGATGGACAGAGGAGCTGGAATGTGAATTGGACCGTAACTCATGTGTGAGATTGTGTGGCTGATTCAGAGCAGGGATTTAAGACTCTGTTGACTCCAGCTCCTGATAGGACACTGTGAAGTGAGGGGTTGGATGTCTTAGAGGGTTGCCCACTTTTTCCAAGGAAGAATCAGAAGTGGTGCCCTGCTAGATATATGAGATGTGTCAAAGAGCATGTATTTCCACAAAGGAAATCCAGACGTATTGGGTCAAGCCTAAGGTACTCAACGCTGATCAACATGACACAAAATAAAATCCTGCTAGTCTCTGGTAAGCCTTGGGAAACAAAGAGTCTCCTCTCACTGCTGGTCTGTGTTCCTTGACCTGAGCTATACTTTTGCAAGCTGTATCACTGATGAGATGGATCCGGTGGTTCCAGATGAGCTCAGAGCACCTCTGTGTGCTCATACCTTCCAAGTACATCAGGCTGAGACTTCACTGCATAGGTTGCACTGGTTAGCTGTCAAGTCCATTTGCCTGCTAAATAACATGGCAAATTCAACAACCTGCAGCACTCAGTGAAGGCTTAGGGATATCATGTCCCACATTCAGTGCTTGTCCCAGACTCAGTGCACTCATCCATACGCTTGTTTCTCTTGTAGCGTCTGGGGTGCACTGAGTAGTGTATACCTGCCTTGTAGTGCCCGGTAACAAGGGGAGAGCAGCAGGCAGAGACCATGGGGATGGAACACATGGGCTCAGAAACTGTGATGTTGGAGGAGGGCTGCAGTTGTTGATGGATGTCCAACCATTATAATCTTATTTGTTGGAAGTTTGACTGATCTATACTGCTCTCTATCCTAGATGACTGTTCTTGTGGTTAAATGCTTATACTCCTTTCTGCTGCTTCTTTCCTTCAATACACTGGACTTGCAGGGGGAAAATGGAAAGACAAGATGTACAGGATGTCATGGGCAGAGCTCAAGAGCATTATGTCTCATATGGCTAGAGAAGACATCAAAGTGAGGGGAGGTGCTTCTTCTGTCCTCAGTCCAGAGGGATGAGAACTCAAGACATTTTCTTGGCTTCTCTTTGTAAAGATAAACTCTTAACTTTAGAGACCTGAAGATGGAAGTTAATTGCCTGTGTAGCACATGCAAGGCTGAACATAAGAATTACAAAATTCAGCCTTCACGTCTGAAGCCTGACATGCTCTCACATTGCTTTCCTTCTTCCCAGCCACCACTTCCCAGCAGACTCCAGCACCACCATATGGAGTGAAAGTGATGGCCCAGGAGGTGAGACTTGCAGTCCAGTCTGAGCACTCCTGATCACTGGCAGCCATAATGTGTTTATGCCCCCAGGAAAAAGAGCAAAAGACCTTACATGAACCAGCTGTGCATGGGATCATGCAGCCCTCTGACATAGTGGGCTGTCATTTAATCCTGGGTAATTGCAAGTGGGCGTTAGCCCTGAAGCAAACAAGGTTTGTGTGTTTTGTCTGTAACTGACTCACAACCTATTTGGCTCACATTGATGTGAAATGCAAAATTCCTCTTGTTAAAAACACGGCAAGATCAGGCCCAGAGGAGGCAGGAATCTGCCGCCTGGATTGCACCATATTCACCTTCAGCACTTTTCCAGGTCTGTTTAAGCAATGCTTTGGAAGCAGTCCTCCCTGTCCTGCTGCTGTCAGTCTTGTGTGAGTGTGTTTGTTTTCCTCAGTATTTTATTTTTGTAAGTACTTTTAATTAATTTTTTTGTTGTGGCCTTGAAAGTAACTCTTCCGAAAGTAGCAGACCCCGATATTCATTAAATGTGTGAAATGACAGGAGAAAAAGTGTGAAATTGTAACAGTCTGTTTAGGCCTGATTAATAGAATTTTTTCCTGACAATCCCTGGGCCCTTCTGGGGGTCAGTGGAACGGAGCAGCTGTAAAGACAGCAGGAGCAATTTAGAAGCTGCCTGATGGGGGCCATGCAGATTTCAGAACAAGTGGGGAGAGTCTCATGACCTTGTTCAGGCCAGTGGGAGATGATTGGCCACCACAGTGTCACGTTATCAAGCAGATTAGCCCGAGGTGTGCTCCCACCACTTTTGAAGGGTTACTTGTCTTCAAGGGAGGTTTTTGTTGTCTCTACTGTTTTTGGTCCTCCAGCAATGTCACCCATAAAGCTGATTCTGGTGCATTGCCACATCTCACTGTCTGTGTGTCTGCTAAGAGCCAAGCACTAGCGAGGAAAAAGCCCTGCAGTAGAAAGAGTTTGCCATTGCAGTGAGGCTGGGAGGAGATTGCTTCACTTTCTGTCCTCCTTGGTGGCTGAAGAGTCACCAGGCAGGACCCTAGCTGCGGCTGGATACGCTGCTTATGCTGCTGCTGGGGTGAAGATCTCAATGGCAAAGGCAGCCAACACCAAGGACCAGGGAGGTCAGACGGCTGTGCTTGTGAGGAATATTTCCCTGGCTCCCACCAGGCACCCCAACCTGAACTGCTGACTTTTTTCTTCTTCTTCTTCTTCTTTTTTTTTTTTTTTTTTTTTTTTTTTTTTGCATCTCTATATAGCCAAATGCTTTCACCCTAAGAACGATACAAAAGAGAACATCAAAGTAAATGTCCCCACACTGACATAAGGCTAGAATAATGGTGACCTAGTAGCTAAAGACTGGGACGAATACTGAAAGTAATTCACTCCCCTCGATAACAATGGGGCATGTGTGACAATGATATATACCAGGAGGCGAGGAGAGCCACTTTTGTTGGGTAGTGATACCCCACAAACCCAATTGTAGGGAGATCAATACTGTCATAGGACAATCATCAAAGACCAGCAGCTCATCATATTTTCATACCATAAGCAGCTCAAGGCGCCGGGGCTGCTTCTCCAGCAGAAAGCCCCGCGCGGAAATTTGAAGGGTGTGAAATCGACATGATTAATAATTATAGTTATTAGCACATGTACCAGCTGCTCATGTATGGTTTAGCCCGTGATTTATGGGGCCATAAATGCCCATATCTGCTTCTGACACGGAAAGGAGAAGGGTACGCAGTCATGGGCAGAAAGCATCGTCCCTGGTGCCAGGGGCTTTCCTCCCCCCTGGCTCCTGACAAAATTAAAACTACAACAGAAATGGGCCAAAAAGTCACCTCTGCTCCACAGCAATGGAAGGAGGCCTTTTGTTCGCATGTCTGCCTTAACGGCGGCTGAAACCTGTCTGCTCAATGTCCCCAAAGCCTTTGAAGTTTGGATCGCAGCTAACAAGGGCTAGAGATTTCCCTCCCCCACACAACCTCACACTGTTGCCAGGCTGCAAACAATCACCATACATATTACAGATGAAACCACGAGGACCAACAACAGAAAAAAACCCTAATTGTCTAGTTGCCAGAAGTTAAAGCTTTTGTTTCCAAATGTAATTTGATTCCTTTTTCTTCCAGCTCCCCCCCAGCCCCACCATGCATTTACAATGTGTTTCATCATAGAAAATTATTTTACTTTGACACAATCTGAAAAAAATGGTTTGAAATGGCCAGACAAACAATATCACCACCCTTAGTGGTAGGTATGATGGTCGCTTTAACTCTTTGAAGATTATTCTTATCTTCTGAAGGCTTGTAATAATGATTTTTCCCCCTGCCAGAAAAAGAAAATCTGGTTAGTGCCGCGGAGAAGAACCACAACCTGCACAGCCTGTGAATGTGCAAAAATGAAGCATAGAGGGCTGCAGACCTATTTTTTCCATAACATTCAGAGCCATACACTAGTCATGCCTTGTTGTCAAGCAGAAGCCAAGTTGGTGCCCTGTTGTAGGCATGCCAGTTCCAGCCTGCATTGAAGTCCATTGAAGTCTGCACCCCTCCTCTGGGCTAGGTCACAGCACAGTGAATGGCAAACAGAGTAAAGGTGTCCCCACTGCCTCTTGTGAAATCTGGTGAGCTCTGCCATTCCATAAAGCCTGCTGATCTCACATGACCCGATGAGCTAGAAGCTTCAGCCAGATGAAGGATTTCCTGCACAATGAGCACGAGTACAACTGAGAAAATAACACAGCACTGTGGTGCATCTCGGGGGCTAAAATGATATCAATGTACTGGAGCAACCTCTGGCAAACACTGGAGTCTAGATGTGAGATGGGAGAAAAGACAGGGCTATACCTGTACCACAGTATTTTCTGTCTCATCCCTTCTACAAAAAGGTGATGAAAGGGTGTGTCAGAATAACAGCAAAGGCAATGGAATGTTAAAAGGATTATTGAATTATTCTGCTTTTAAACGGACTCCATGTAGTTCACATAGTTCAAGGTAGAGGACAGATCAGTCTTAATAAAATAACTTAGTATAAATATTTTATTTATTGAATCTCATGGAATTAATTTTGATTTCTTTTCCTCTGGGAAACTGAGTTTTGAGGCCTAAAAATTAGTCTGTGTTCATGCAAAAGGTTTTATTAAAAGCTGGACATATTCTAGGAATAGAAAACATTTTCACAAATGTTTATTCAAAACTAGTGAGTTTCCATTCAAAAGCTATTTTAGTGAGAAAAATTGACCAGTCTATAAATGAAGTTGGTTGACAAGTTCATGGTGTGCTCACCTGTTATAGCCCTTTCCTTCAGAACTGAAATACACTCTTCAAGGTCTTGTGAGTTTTTATCTGTATGTCTTTATTGGCCCTTTATTTGTGTGCTCAGGAAGGCCTGATTTTAAAGTGACAGCTACCAGTGGTAATTTGAATGCCTGCTTCTCCATGTATTGCTAAATCTGTATCGTAGACAAGATTTTTGTCTCCTAAATTTTAAGTGATCCTCCATGACATTGGATAACGACTAAGCTGTAGCCAAAGAAGTCTTGTGCTCAACCCAGACACAGCTGGTTGAATAAAAGAATATCTGGGTGAAAAATGAGGGCCTGGGAGCAGGGATCAAACCAAACCATGTAATGGTTCTATTCCATCTTCCATTGCATGAAGCTGGGACCCTCCATGGTGAGAGCACAGGTGTGCGTGGTGTGTCAGGTGGAGGTGCTCCTTATGGGTTCAGCCTGCACGACTGCAGAGCTGACCGGGAAAGTCAGAACGGGGGTGGCTGATGTGCACCACCAGCAATGCCTGTGTCCGGACAGCCACATGCAGGGACACCACTGGATTTTGGTGACATTAGGGAGAAACATATTTTCTCTGAGGACTCAAAACACCCACAGTCTGTTCTGATCTGGTGTGAATTGTTGACTGCTTTTCTTTTTTCTCATCCCAATCCTCTTAAAATAACACTAAAACCCTCCTTTCCACAAAGCTTTCTTGTGTATGTGTGTGTGTGTAAAACAGAAAGCTGTGGAGACATCAGGCAGATTCTGAACTCTTCCATGTAAAGTATTTCACCAGCTTTTGCCAAAGATAACTGTGCCAGGGGTTCTTTATACTGTCCCCATGGACATCCAAGGTAGAAAGGGGCTGCAGATTCTTCCCTGTCTCATATTATATGCATGTGTGGCAAGAAACAATCAGACCTTTTTTATCTTTAGATATGTGTACACCTACCTGTAAACGTGGTTATATACCTATATGTAGTTTTAGCTGAATTTTAAGTATCAGAAAATTCTTAAATATTGCATTATACTAGAGTATTTCATCCCATCAGCCAGTCTTTCTACATGAAGGTGACAAAAGTCATCAGCAAATATGAGTTTAATAATTTTTTCATGAAGGAGTTTATAAGTGGAAGTCTGTAAATATATGTGTGACCATTTGTGTGCATCTATGTCTGCACTGTATGTGTGTATATGTGACACATATAATCTCTCCACTTAAAAGGTGAAAGAAGAAGTAAATGTAGTGAACAAGAAATATACAAATAAAGTAAGGTAAGCTAATTTACATATTCATACAGAAACTGCAAATTCTGAACTCTTGGTGGGTTTGTTATTTGTTATGAACAGGACATGGCCCAAATGAAATTATTAAGAAATGGTTAAATGTTGGTTGTATTCAATCACTTAACTAAAATTAAAAGCCTCTTTTTCTGTTCTATTCGGTCACATATGGCATGTTTAGATTAAACTCTCAAACAATATATCAACATGTATTATTTCACTGAAACAACACTGGTTTTCATAGCTGAGACTGTAATAGACTGAAAATGTTTGTTCTTCTGAAAAAGAAGTGATTTTTCAACACACTAATAATATATATCTTAGGGCCAAGGGATGAAAAAGTGGGAAGGGGACCTGCAGAAAGGAAGAAAAAGATCTCCCACTTTTTTAGCAAACAAGAAATAATGCCAAGGTCTCGTGACCTGCCTGTGCATGACAGGTAATAAACAGGAAGAACCACCGATGTAGCAGGATAATGAAGAATGGCCTGTGACATAACTTTGGCTTCTGCCTATTTCCCCTGGTTTCATAACAATGTTGTATCAGACAAACTGCGGGATATTTTCTGGAGTTATGGTTTTATGTAGCACTTAGAAAAAAATGAGGAAGTATGTGACTACCTTAGCAAAAGCTAAGGAGGAACAAAGGAAGGGGGAATCAGGTGACAGAGAGGTCCAAGAAAGCCCATGAGGCAGCTGTCTAGTAGAAGCTGTATATATTTATATGTAAGTGCATGTGTACACAAGCATGTGTGTGTCTGTGCTTGTGTATGCATATTTGAGCATATGCTGATCGGTGTGTTTGCATGCAAAAGTGATTCAGTAATATTTTAGGCTACCTTTAATATGAGCAAAAGAAATGAGTTATCTCATCTGCATGACTTTAGTATTTCTCTCTTCTCGACTGCCTTATCTGGGCACCTTCGTATGCTCCATCTAGACGGCTGTGCTGTGAAAGCTAGCTGTCTCATCACACCCCTCAATTCTGCCTCTTCCAAGCACAGAAGTTCTCAATTTTTTCCATGTTTTTTTTTTCTCCTGGACTCAACAAGAAATGAAGCATGGGGGCGAGACAGGATTTAGAATTTGTAGAGGAAGGGACATATAGTGACAGCTTTTAACAAAGATTTTCATTATCAGAGATAAAGTCAATATAAGTTCAAAACTATTTTGGTGGCCAGTGGGACCCTGGTTGACTCTGCAAAAGGATATTCCAGAAAATTTGTTGGATTTAAAGAAAATGGGCACAGCCATTACTTCCAGGAAAAGAGCTGGAGAATCACAGGTGCTGCCCCAAGAGTGGGATATAGTTTGATGTAACTGTAGGCAGAAAAAGTCTAAACATCACTGTTGGAAAACAGAACTCTACAAGGAGCATTTATAGCAATTCAACACCAATCATAACTCTTTAACTAGTTCAATAATATGTTACCCAGCTAGTCTGCAATTTTCCTAAAGAACAGTTATGCAGAATTGGGCAGCTGCTCAGATCACTCAATTCAAAACAAACCATTTGCATAATAAATATTTGCAGAGGAGCAAGTGGGTGGGGTTTAGGCGAGTGCACAGATGAACATAAAAATCAAATATGGCTGGAAAGAAACTAGGCTTAATTACAGGAGGAAAACAAAAACAACACCAACAACCAAAATGCATACACACATGCAGACATATTTCTTCAATTACTTAGAAGAATTAGTGCAAATATTCTAATTAGTTCATTTGCCTCTTTCCAGGGTCATAGATTTCTTTCTGTTCCTCACTAAAAAAGAAGCTTGTGGGTTTGATCCAGAGCTATGCACTATTTCATTTGCAAGCAAATAGTTTGAGTGTATACATGTGTGCTTCTGTGGGCATGCAGGGATCTGAGGGTGAATGGCCAAATGCCAGGGCCTACAGCACTGTTTCCAGATAATGTGTGTTTCACAATGACACTTGGGTAAAAAGATAGTTACATCTTTTTTATATCAGACCTTCACCCAGACATTGCTCTTGCAGTGGGTCCCAGCATGTATGATGGGAAATTCAGCAGCAGTTTCTACTTTTCTCAGTCGCCTTCCAGGTACAACTTATCCATCACTACTGTGACCAACAACTTACCGTGCTATATGCTCCAAACGAAATATCAGTTTCTACCCTGTTTCCACAGAGTTAGTGGCAGAATGGAAATAGATCAAAATGAGTTAAAAATGGTTTTACCAGACTCACTTGTTGATTGTAAATGGCTCAGAAAAGCATGTGAAAGGGAAAGAATTGGGAAGAGAATTTAAAAATTAGCAGAGATCAGGTCAGAAAAGGTGAAAAAACCAAACTGCCCCCAAAAAAGCCCCAACAAACCAACCCCCTGAAAAACACAAGTCATCCTTCCTGCATCTCAAGACAAAGAAATTAAGTTGGGAGGATGCAAGAGAGAAAAGGAGGATGAGCAGCATGGCAGCACAGACAAGAAAAACCATTGCAGTGAGACCCATGGCATGTTGCCAGCATGGAGAAACTTGATGAACATTTAATCCAACCACATTCTTCATGGGTCTTGCGCCTCTCTTAGCAGCCCAGAAGCTCATCTGTGGTGAGGAAAGTAGAAGGACAAGGTCTCCCTGTGTGACCTCTGCCTGGCAATATGTAACAGTGACGTATTAAATATGATTAATATTTTCTTCAGAACTGAGTTTACAAAAATACATGCTCAGCTGTGGTCAGCAAACAAGACCATAATGTGGTGTCTATCACAGCACAAACAGTGTATTAATGGAGCCATTAATCACCATCAAAACTGTATTAGGAGTGAAGATAGCCAAAGAGAGCTTAACTGACAGCAAGTGGCCATAAACCTGTCCAAAAACTAATTTGATTACCATCATACCAGCATCTGTGCCACTTATGAGGGTTCATTTTTTTGATGAAATTATGTAGACAAGTCGTTCATGCGTATAATAGACATCTAAATCATGGTAAACATGTTGTTGGCATGAGAAGTAGTTAAAGAAAGTGGGACATTGCTTTGCAGGTGAAATTTCAGGAAAAATGCACTGCTGGTGTCACAACAGTTGGTTAGAAAACCGTTGTCAAACTCATCTTGCCAAGCCGTGAGTGACGAACGTTTCTGATCCACATTCAACAGAATAAACACTGCTGAAAGTCAGGGGATGTTGGGAGCCTCTAGCTATTTACAAGAAGGACGGCTTTTGCCAATATAAACTCTTGCTCTTTATCGGCTATAAATATTCCCTACAAACAATCTGTTTTATTCATAGACAGTTGGACCCATTATGTTTTGGTCTTGACAGACGGGACAGTAGGATGCTGCATTTAAATGACACAGACTGTATAGGAATGTATTTCCAGATGATAACTGAGCCTGGAGCTTCCACATAAATCAGGGGAGGGAAATTATTCTGTAAGAAATATGTTCAGATTTCAGCCTCATAAATACAGAGAGAAACCAAATTTTCGGGGCTTCTTCACTTTTATGTGAGCATTTTAATGATTATTTTAGGCAGCTACCAAGAAACTCACGTTCACTATTAGTAATGTTATGCACAAGAGAAGTCTCTCAGGAAAGTAAAAGATAAGGTTGTCCCATCTGCACGTAACTAAGAGGCTGAAGTCTGAAAGGGTCTCTGTTTAGGAGGTCAGGGATAATTGGATTTTCTGGCAGAACAAAACTGTTCCATTCACAAAATGAATGTAGACTAAATATCACTGTTTCCCCACCTGCTTTACCACGCTGCATAGGGTAGGTAGGGGTAGATGGGCAGCTGCATGCAGAGCCACCACTGAAAGGTAGGGACAAGAGCTTGTAGCTCAAATAAGAAAAGTGTTTGAGAGCCAGGTAGTCACGTGAAGCAGTGCCTGCTTTAACTTGCCATCTTTAAATAGACTTAGCATGTCTGAAGGTCTCGGGCCATTTCAAATGTATCCCAGGTATGTGCTGTACATATGCTGAATGCATAATATAGTTAAATATGGAACAGAAAGGGGATCAGTCCCCAGAGAAGGAGATTGTTTCTTCAAACTAGATGTTAATGGTAGAGTGAGTGACATTTATCTCCAGTCCTTTTATGAATCACTGAGACCAAGCAGAGTACACCTTGCCTTTGGTGTGAGCTATGCCTCAAGCCATGGGAAGCTGCCTGCCATTCACAAGCCAGTGCCTTGTAGGCAGCTCCATCTTACCTGAGTTCGCAGATGGGCCATTCCCCAGGTGGGTCTGGCAAAACACTTCTCATTAATCATTGCTTAAAGCCCTCTCAGTGGGAAGACCTCAGGTTAGACATCATTTGGAAACAAATTGGGTGAAAAATAGCTCTGACAATAAGGAGCCCACACAGAATTCCCCTGTGAGAGCTTCAGCCGTGTGAAAACAGACTCTTCCAGGACACTAAATGATCTGTCAGTTAGCAAATGACATTATAATCCAGTTTTATGCCTCAGACAAATCAAAGCCTTTGCTGCATTTCCTCATTTTTTTCCTCTATTTTCCCCCTTTACCTCCTTTAAAGTGACAGAATATTTGAGTTAGGAGAGATGGCCAAGTTGTAAATGCTTCCAGGGACAAACGTAAGACTTTCAGGGTTGCACTGTAGTCTCTCTTGTTCTTGTGCTATGATTAACAGCAGAACCTCCCCACAATCTACCAGGCCCATACCCCAGAGAGTATCAGGCTGCCCAAGCTCTCCAACCCTGTTGGTGCTGGCCAAAGCGTGAAGTGCTGCCCAGCCCTGCCCAGCAAGGTTCCCACTTCTTTTCCAGCTTAAGCACATGTTGGAGTCCAGGCCACAGGGAAAACCCCTCAAATTGCCCTGGGGGCTCTGAGACCCTTGCTGAGATCCCAGGAAAGCATTGCCTTTGACCTTAGTGCCTGGGAAAAACTACCAACACTTATGGATGAAATGAAAACAACAAAAAATTAAATTAGATAGTAGTTTAGTTTGTCACAGGGTGAAAATTTGTAGTTTTGGGTTTTTAGAATGGAAGTAGATAGGAGCAAGATGGAGAATTTTGGGTGGTGTCTTAAGGTCTTCTTCTTCAACTCAATCTTCTGCTGTGACAGTGGCAGAGAGATGTTGGCAGAATGTATGTGATGTAGAAAATTGCATGTCTGGAATTGATAGTAATTATTGGTAAAAAAACTATAAATATAGTATGTTTTAAGAGTTAATTGGATTAGAAATCTTCAAGGGACCTTGAACACCAGGTCTCATGTTCTTGGAAGCAGTGTTTTCCAGCGTGTTAAGCCTGGTGTAGGGTGGCGTGCGGACTTTAGGATAAGAAAATGAAGAAACACCTTTTAAGACCAAAGCTGCAAGTTCTGCTCATCTTTTAAACCCTGGCACAGGATTTTGAAGGTAAAAAACCCTAATTAGGGGGATCTTGGACTCGAAATACAAGAAGCGCATCTACCAACGTCCTGTTAGATTAATTTTAAAAATGAAGCTTTAAAATGAGGCATAGAATCAAGTGCTTCTGTGAATGGAAGCTACAGTAACTATATTAAAGCAAAACACTTGTGGAGCCTGATTTTATCTTGTTGATTGTTAGTATTTACTTTCAAACACTGACACTTCATGCCAGTAGTAATTCTGGGTCCTCAGAGACATTAAGTGTTGACCAACTCCAGGTAACTTAAAACCTATGTTTTTTCTTTGCCTCCATCATTGCTTCTTTTCTCAAATGCACCACAATGTTAAATTGACTCAGGGCTTGGACAACAGAAAAATGGAGATGGTGAATCTGCAGTGTAATTTACCCAGACTGAATAAAGGAGCAATGTACAATGTGGGGCAAGTCTAATGTTCTTCACTGAAATACATAGAGCATAGCCCAGCTGCCACCCACAGGTGTGGACACAGGCAAAACACACTGCAACAAGGGGCTTAAAAAGCCAGCAATTATTAAAACTCAAGTTTTACTTCTTGTTGATGTTCACATTGATTTATCCACATGAACGTCTGCCTACACATTACACTAGAGAAAGTTATGGCCTCATTTTTGTTGGGTTCCAACTCTGATACCCAGTGTCCTTGCATGATGTAAGAGTTTTTTTGAAGTCTCTCAATTGTCAGTCCTAAAAAATCCAGTTTTGGAGTTTGAATATCAGAAATTGACATTAGTCAGCATCAGGCAGTCCACTATCAACTGGGAGCCATCGCCCTGTGGCAGTGATTCCAAATGTGCAGCAACCTGTTGGGGTTTTGCTTTCCCACTGAAATGTCCCTAGGGAATTTAAGACTCCTTGCTCTCATTCTTTTACCCAGGGACTTCTTTGGCAGCCTTTTGTCTGTTGTGAATGTCTTTTGCCTAATGGTCCTATAGGCTCAGCTTTCTTATCCAGGGATTCAATACAGTCCCCAAAGATTGGCTGGCCCCAAATATTGAGTTCACTTTTCTTTCAGTAGGGTTCATCCAGACATGGTTAAGGGACTCAGTGTGATCCATATTGGAGTTCCTCTCTGAGTCCTGTCTGTCACCTTTTTCCAGAGCACTCAACAATGTTTCCCAGCATGAATATTTGCTAAAAAGTGAGAACAGTGTCAGTTATTTGGGAAACACACAGCCCATCTGTACGATTCCTTCTTGCTCTAGGCACTACCTTGCACCATGAACAGCCGTGCTGAAATTCAGCTTAAAATTGACAGTGTTTCCATGGCATATTGTTGTCAAATTTCTAACTGTGTCCTCAAGGTGCTGAGAAAGGGATCCTGATCCAGCACTCACCCCAACTCAATATGTTTGCACCTCTTCTGGCCCCTGGAAATAATGGGGATGCAGCCAGGCTCACTCATCACACGGAATTACTGAGCATGTGAGTGTGTTCTCATGACAGCCCTGCATAGCAGTCAGCAAGTGAGAAGATTTATTGCTTTATTTGACACTCTGTTATTCACTAACTGAGCATGACACATCTGGGACTAGGAACTGCCAGTTTGACATCAATGAGCCTTTTTTGCATTGATTGAGTTTATCCAGTTCATGCTCAGAATACAACCTGGGTAAGGCAAAACTCCCAAAACAGGCTGGAATGGAAGCTGCTGGTCATATTTTTTTCCAGGAGAATGAATATGATGAGTAAGTGACCTCATATGTTGCAGAGCAAGGAGAGGTGATGTCAGCCACTACAGCACAATCTTTTTTGTCACAAGGCACCATAATGATGAAAAACCATTTCTTGAATGCTGATAGACCGATGGAGAAGTACAGATCAAAATGCCATAAATAATAACTGCAATGTATGGAGTCTGAATGAAATGAAATTATTTTGCCCAGCCCATAGATGACATGAGTTGCACTGTTCTGGACATGATTTTCCATGTGTACTTTGCTGAGCTGGGAGCAACAATCTCCCATAGTTGCTGTTTTTCTTCTTTAACCCATGGGACAAGTCAACCTGCATGCATGGGACCCCAGCTTGCTCTGAACTAGACATAAAATATGGAAAACCAGGAAATCTGGTCTAATCTTACACAAAACTTATACTGAGCTCTGAATGGGCTTTGGTTATGTAGCAGTTCGGGCTATTGCTGGACTAACGAAGGAAATGACCCTTTATGTGACAGCACAATATTGACAATGACTCCTCGTTTGGGTGTTTAATCAGAACCCTTTCTAAGCATTCTTGGGAAGCACAAAGGGAGGTCTTGTGCTTCCTAAATGGAACACTTTAATTTTTTTTCTTGCTTATAATTAATCCCAAGCCTGTAATTAAACTTCCCCCTATGCTGAGGAGTTCCAAGACCTTTTCATTGCTGCTGTTGTACAGATTTAGAAAGGGAATTTGCTCATCAGGTGAATTTAACATGAAGTTGCAGTTCTTTTCGGCCACCAGATGATGAAGACAAGCATTTCCTGTACTTGATATATAAATGCTGATGTGACAATATGTAATCAAATAATTCTGCAGAGAAATTATAGACAGGAAAAGGAGAAAGGAAATGAGCAGTCAAGAGTAAAATATGTAAGTAAACCAATCTTTTGTTTTAAATCTACCAGTGCTGTATTTTGTTTAGGAGTGCACTAAACACTTATCAAAGCCATCAAGATAGCAGCACTGGCAGGCAGAGCTGGTCTGAGATGGTGCCAGGGACCAAGTGAGGACCAAAATGCTGGGACACATGGGCAAACATCTTAGTGTCTGAACAAGTTGGTAATGTCCTCTTCCATCATCTGATTTGCTTTCCATTTGTGAACCAATCTCACTTCTTCATAAACCAATTTTTCCCTCCGTCAGACCTGCACCATCCCAGCAGTTTGCAAAATAGCACCAGGGGTTTCTAATACACAAATCCTCAAATCACAGCCATTGTTCAAAATCATGTCATGCGCTCTCTCTAAGGCAGGTTTTACTAGAGCTACTTGCTTTGGCTCTGCTAATCTAGAAGTACCTTATCAGATGACACACCAGCTCTATCTAGTCTATTATGGGTGACTGGGATCAATTACCTTTCTAAATCAGGCAGTCCAGGCTTTTTTAGCTCCTTGTTATCTGTTTTGTTATGAAAATGGGACCCAGCACTGGTCTCAATGTTTTTCCTGTCAATTTTTCATTGCATTGTAATATTGCTTATTTGACTGTAGTAACTCATTGTTATTTTTCTTCTAATATGTCTAATATTTTTTCATTTCATAAATTTTTCAATTCTTGCCACAACAGTTCTTTTGCCAACATGCTATACGTTGTCATGCATGTGCTTTTATTTTGAAATTGTCTTCAAAGGAAAATTACAGAAGAAGAATCATTTGGCTTTACTAAAACTCTTTATCTACACAAACTATGTTTCAATTTCACTTTGCACTTTGGAAAAGCTCTGAAGCTGTGTTCTCATTCATGAATTTGCACATTTTTCCAAAGACAATAGAAAATTTCTTACATGCCTATTTTCAATGTTTTTCATTCATCCTTCTGAAGTCCCAGTTTTCTTATTGACTCACCCATTTTTGCTGTAACAGCATCCAAAACACAAAGTCCACATGCCACATGATTTGGTGGTCCTCCTGTTCATCAACTGAATCTGGGTGGCCTCTTCTTTTCATGATGAGTTTTTAGCAATTTAGTGATTTGCCAAGTTCCAAGGTCAGTGTCTGAGATTTTTTATGTTTGTCGCTAGGAAGTAGCACACCTAGAAAAGATCTAGCTGTGATAACCTCTGCAGTGAAGCTTGCTGGAAAGGCAGCTTTCCTACCAGTCTGGGTAATCAAGGCAGTCATTAGGGGCTGAATAACTTCTAAGTTTAGGAGATTTTCAGAAGTTCTAGAATAATCATAAGCTAAATCCCAAATCCGTATCAGGAAGAACCCTACAGAGAGTACCTGAAGGGAAAGAAGCTGCAGTCTGGAAGGACATATAAATATATCCCGAGGCAGGGAGCCTGGTCAACAAATGGAGGTATGGAGAGCATATGGAGGCTGTTACAGAAGCTTTAGCATGGCAGTCACTGATTTCCAGGTTACATAATAAGCTCTCAGTGTCACATTCAAAGTTGAGATGAGAAAAGGTACACAGAGAAATAACTCCTCTCTGTTAAAACATGGATCCTAGAGGAGATTTAAATGCTAGAAAACTCTGGCACATATTACCACATAGAGAGGCAAGTCACACTTACAACCACCTATCCCACCCCCAAGACGGGGTTTTAGAGGAAAGGGAAAGGAAGAGGGAGAAGGAGAGGCAAAGGCAAAAGCAAAGGCAAAGGCAAAAGCAAAGGTAAGAGTTACAACCAAAGAGGTAACCCCCCCGAATTTTAAGATGCTTTTGAATTATATGATCAAAGTAAAGTTCATAAAGAAATTTTGGGTGGTCTTGACATCTAGTGTAAATCAATGCAGATAGTCCACATAATGTCTACGTAGGAGCTCAACTGCAAATTAGGTAAAACACATTTAATGGAGCAGAATATATCCTGCAACTCAAGGAAACCCTGAGAAGCCTAATGAAATGCTAACAAAACATCCTCATAAGTGTCTCATTCCCATACAACCAGATGCAGAGGGTTATTGCTAGGAAGCACAGTGTGTGAGAGCCATACAAAAAGCATATTTATTTTGTGGAGGAGACTGTATCTGTCTTTCTATCAATAAATGTCTGAATGTTTGAGCCTTTTGTGTTCACACCTGAGACCTCTCTCTCTCTTACCATAATCTCTCAAATCTCACCATCAATCTGTCAAAACTAAAGTAAGTGATCCATTTTTAACTTCAGGGAGGAACTAAATCAAATTGTAGTTCATACTGATCTAAATCCTAAGCTTCACTGCTGCTGTTAGGGTGATCCTGGGGTATGTGCACCCAGATAGACCTACCCATGAGCTCAGGGATTACAGAGAGGAAGCCCATGAAAGCAATTTAGATGGCAGAAGAGTCTCAGGAGAAAAAACCCTCATGAGAGGCTTTTCTTTTCCTTTGGAAGAGAAGTAATTTCAGTTAGATTCCCTTTTTCCCTTTTGTTTTGAGGTATGGAAATGTTTTTTGGAAGGCTCATACACAAGCAGCAGAACTAGGAGTATCCTAATTCCTAATATCCAAACATTTTGCATTATGGCTGATGTGAAGCAAATCTGCCTGTGGGAGGCAAAAGACTCACAGATGTCCAAGAAACAGATCCTTAAGGTTCATGTGCTTTAACTATACTCTTTTAATTTTCTCTAAATTGCATGCATTTATGCTAAAAGTCTTCTACAGCCTGTTTTCATTGAGGCAAATGTCTGACACTGGGCAGGCTAGAAACAGTGATTTCAAGAAAGAGCTCAGTGTTAATTCTATTAGGAATTAATCTCTTTTTTCCCAAGATGTTGCATGATTAAAACATCAAACTAACTTCAGTGCCAGAAATGTGTTAACTGCTGCTTTGTGCCTTCAGCTGTGCTGAGCCCAAATACACTAGTTAGGGTGTAAATCTCTCCTTTGAGAATAATGAGTATGGGTTTTCTTAAAAGTATATTTTTCTTTCCTATTGCAGCATGGAAAGTGACAGGCAGCAAAGAGCTATACAGAAGGGTTAATTCAGGATGCTGTGGGCAGGGAAGGGTGGAAGTATTTGCATAGAATAGCATCTGGAATCTACACGTCCTCAAATACTTTGAGGGGGGAAGCTGTTTTTCCACATTCATTACAGCCTGGTAAGGAAGAGGAGAAAAGAAACAAGGAGGGATAGAAAAGGAACAGGGGACTCCTTTTGTATCTGTGTCCAATATGGTTTCTTTTGATTTTTCATTCTCCATAGTCAAGAGCTCCCCATGGGTTCTCATCTGTTACCCAGGCTTTGCCATACCTGCCTGCCTGTGTGAAAATGGCTCAGCTGCCGGCACTGGATGAGGCTAACAGATCACATCTATCTCTCTGGCGTCTACTGAGCACACAGGGCTTCAAGGATCAAGCCCTGGACAAGAGCACAAAAGCAGATCTGTATAGAAGCAGCCAACCTTCTGCATCGTCCGCGGCTCATTGTGTGGACACTGAAGGTCAAAACTCGCCTGCATTCCTGCTTTCCCTACACAGTTCTCTGTGTGTGTGTGTCTGTGTATGTGCTCCTGTGTGTGCCACAGGGTGAACAAGAAGGCAGTACAATACTACAACACACTGTTGTTTTACTTCCTCATTTTGCACAGTAATTCATAATATGAAACAAATTTCAAAAGCACTGGAAAAGTGCATGTGTATGTTTTGTTTAGATACAGAGATGATGAAGATGGATGCAGACATTGAAATAGAGATATACTCTTGCTATCGCAAAGTACAGTGATTCTGGGAAACCATGCAGATTAAATGGGATTTCACATTCCTACAGGTAGGCAGTAAGAGCTGTTTGGCTGTCTGAATTTCCATTTAACAAGGGAAGGGGAACAATGAATTTAAAAATTTAAATAAATAGAAATCTCTGCTGGGTGAGTCTGTTGTCAGTGAGGGAGATGAGATTAAAAGTTTCTGAAAAATCACAGAAGAAACCCAAAGCTCAGAAACAAGATTTTTAGTTACAAAGGTCAGGGTATACATATTTGAAAGGGGAAGAGAAATTTTTCACTTCTCTGGGAGAGTACCAAAAGGGGGGAAAAGAACAGCCAAATACGAGAGTATCTGTTTTGATGGTTCCACCTTTGACATGAGGTCAGATGAGTTCAGTAAAACAACACACTTGCAATGATCTGTCATCAGTCCCGCTGAGAGTTCACTCATGTATCATCTGTAATATTTTTCAAACAGGAGTAAATCAGCTAAACTGGAATATCCAGGAAGAATGCCTGGCACTTCAGAGCTTGAATTATACCTGTATGTTTTTATGTTTCATGGGCATCAGGTTTTCCCTCTTCCCTGTCCAGTCAGCTCCCGCTCTCCTTCCTGGGAAAGTTTCACATCTCCTATCTGATCTGATCGGAGTATTTTCCTGCGGTTTCTGTTTTTGAAAGAGATTCCTCTCTAGTCATCAAGAAATGCATCAGGAAATCCAAGGGCTTTCTTTTCTCTATCTGGTATATTTTCTAACTACCTTTCATAAAACTCTATTTACAACCACAGAGCTCATATACATATCCTTCCACCTTCCCTCCCTTCTTTCCACTCTTCTCTTCTCTTCTCTTCTCTTCTCTTCTCTTCTCTTCTCTTCTCTTCTCTTCTCTTCTCTTCTCTTCTCTTCTCTTCTCTTCTCTTCTCTTCTCTTCTCTTCTCTTCTCTTCTCTTCTCTTCTCTTCTCTTCTCTTCTCTTCTCTTCTCTTCTCTTTTCTTTCTACTCCCTCCCTCTCTACAACGCCTCCTTTTTCCTTCTTTTCCCACTGTCTCTATAGAGCTTTTCACTCTCTGTAAAGGAGCGACCAAAGAAAGATTTGCTGTCCCATTCGTTCCGCACTGCCCCCATAAAAAGCAGATATTTTCAGGTTGACTGAAAGTTTAACTTTGTTATTTTTTTTTATTTTTAAAGAAAATCCAGCGTGACATGGCACGCGTTGGTGCCCTTGCCACTTAACAAATTACTTGTTTTTTTGACCTAAGTTAAATGCTGTGCAAATTTCCCTTGTCCATGTTTTCATTGTGTGCAGACTTCACTGATAAAGAATAAAGAGCGAACTTGTTGCCACTTTTTAGCCAAAGCTTCCTTCATATACAACACTTTTTTTTCTACTGTCTTTAATGACACGAAAACCTGGATCTTCAGCTGATGTAAATTGGTCATTGCAGGATTGCCTTCCAGAAAATCATGCTGCTTTACACCAGTTGGCAGTGGCCCCTGACATTCAGGCAGGGCTCAAAGGTTCGGCGTGGCCTTCTTGCCTTCATTTTGGGCTAGACATTAATTTTCCATCCCAGGGTTGAAGTGTGTTTTACCAAATAAAGCACCACCAAATGCTTCCCTACAAGCAACCAGAAAGTCAGTTGCACAGGTATTGATGAAAAACTCAAAGCTTTCATTGTTTTTGCAGACACAGAACCTGGTTCAACCTCTTTGACAGGTGAAGCCCAAGGGCTGGTGTCCCCACAGGCAGCCCGGAAAGCTGCTCCAAGGGCCAGAGCACTGATGGGTGCCAGCTTTATCCCTGTCCATGCTGTGCTGCAGGTAGCAGGGGACAGAAGGGTCAGTGGTACGGCTGGCATCCTGCTCCATAGGTGACCACGCCTTCAGGACAGAAAGTTCACCAGAGACCCACAGAAATCAAGAGTGCCCTTCACAGTGTAGCTCTTCCTCTCCACTACAATGACTTATTGCTGTACTTAAACCAGTGTACGATCAGCCCTGAGGGCTGAACTGGCTGTGCATGGGCTCAACCCCTCCCATCAACATTCTTTTATTTTCCCAAACATGCCATTTAATTTTCAAAAGAGAGAAGCACTGTATAGTTATAAATCTAATCTTTCTCCCTGCATGCTTCTCTGCCTCTGCCTGTGATTTAGGGCGCTGGGTCAACCTGCCCCAGCGCTGCTGGCGGGTAGTCTGGCCTGGGGAGGGGAGCTGGGCAGCCCAAGGTGAGGCGAAGTCTCCCTCTGCTCAGCAATGGCGTTTCATTGCCAGCCCCTTGGAGACTCCTGTGACAGTCCTTCCCATGACAGATTGCTAGCCCAACAATGGACCCTTTGTGCCCCACCGTTACTCCTTCAACCCCAGCTTCCACCAAACTTACACTCTCCTTACAATTATCCATCCTCTGGAGAAAGCAAAAAGCAAAATAAGTAAGTGCCACTCATCTTTCTTAGGAATGGGACTCCTTCAACTGGGAAAGCCTGGGACTTTATACAGATATTTTTTTTTTTGTACAGCAGCATCACAGCAATGTATCAGCAAAGCTGTTTTGGAATGGATAAATCATCTTAATTTGCTTTTTTCCCTCATCCTCATATGAAGACATAAAAAAAACCCTTTCTGAAGACATGCAAAAAAATTATTGCTTTATAAGACAAAACAGTCTGATGTCCTGGTTTGGTGCCAGAACATCAGGACCTGAAATGGCATCTTATATGGCAGTGCATCAGTGCTTGTTTTTATGAGGAGAGACAAGGGTTCTTCTAGGGGCACCTTCAAAGCCTGGGCCTGTGGGCAGTGCAGTTAGCCATGGGATAAGTTCCCTCACCATTCTGAATTAAAATTATTCTTGTCCATGTTGGAGAATAAATTCCATTTATAGCATTTATGGTTTGCACCGAGTAAATTCAGCTCTGGGCACCTCAAGGGGGTCTGCAGTCACTGGAGGCAAAACACTACAGGAATGAGCACATGGCGAGAGGCTCATCTTGGCGGTATCTGCAGGGTCCCTTCTGCTGTCCTCTTCCCCATGTCTGTGTGCTGGATCTCTCTCTCACCATTGTTTTCTTTTCCTGGGCCCCTTCTGATGTCAATCAGGAATGTCAGGGGTCTATGCTGGGAGAGGGGATGGGCTGCAGAGGAAGTTGTCTAAGATGGGCACTACGAGAAGGGGTTAGGACTAGCTAGAAACCAGTCCTGTGGGTCAGGGAAGGGGAGAAATCTTGGGGGTGTTTTTGCAATTTTTTTTACTTCGTTCACTTTCCCAACAAGCAGTGCTTGCTCCAAACTCTGCTGTAGAAAGACACAGGCACTTTATTATCCCTGGAAACTGGATTACCACTTGGGGCAGTAATTGGTGCCCTCTCTTCTGTAACCAGTTAATGAGGTTCAAAGGGGTGGGAGATGGACCTAACAAAGGATGAGACAGTAGGCAGCACATCTGCACCCTGGCCGCTGAGAAGACAGCTCAAGGAGGCTCGGTTTGTTCCTCCTTGACTTTTTCCTCTGGTTGAAGCCACCTTTGTCAATGCATTATCTGACACACACACTGGGCAGCAAGAAGACCATCAGGGAGGAGTGTGTGTTGTATAGGTGTGTGCATATGTGAACAGGTCTGCTAAGATCAGACTCGAGAGTCAGCCTTCCTGGAAGGTTTGCAGAGTGCAGACTCTTGGAAGAGGCTCTGTATTTTCACATGGATGCTCACCTCTCCCCCTGGCTTATCCCTACCTGGTTTTCTGCTCATACAGTGAAGGTTAGGCTCATACATGGGGAGATCAGAGCTCTGGCCTCAGCAGCTACAGGGATGTGCCTATGCCAGTTCCTGCCCTGTTTCTGCAGGCACAGTCAGGCACTACCAGGATTTCAGATGGCAGCTGGGTTTCAGGATTGGCATCATCAGCTTTATGTTCGTCTTTAAAATGGACAAATGAAAAAAAAATCAGAATCAACTAAGCGTATTTCCCTCATCTCAGAAGCAACTTTTCAGTAGTGAGGCTGACTGTGAACAACAGAATGGCTACATCGAGGCTCTTTCAGTAAGATTTCAGTGGCTCCACTATGAAATGGGCTGCACTTGCCTGCTCATTTGCACACTGAGTTTCCTTGCATTGCAAAACCAGCACATCCTCACCTTGATCAGCCTCTACTTTTTCACATGAGCCTTCAAGGCACAATGATGATCAGCTATGAAAACTGCTCTCACCTGCAACTTTTCAGAAAAATTTGCCTATTTTAAAGCAAGGATTCATTATATTCAAGCAATTGCTTTTATTCTAAGAGATATTAAACCCCTTTTAAAACCTGTAATGATATGCACAGTCTCCACTTAGCTATTGCTGCTAAAGACAGGAAATAAAGAACTACTATAGGCAAAGAAGTTAGAAATTAGTTTACTTGTTCTCTTTGCTGAAGTGACTCTCCATGTTGCGCTGTGACATCTTTTGTGGAATGATAACTGAGCAGTCACTCATGGGAGCCACATCTTGTCTCATACCAAATGTGTCACTCCTTTTGACTAATAGTCTTTACTCTTCTATGGGATTAACACACTCTTAGTTTCAGTGAGCAGATCAATCACAACACACTTTGCTTACCAGATAGCTCCCTGAAGGGCATATGCTGTGCACTAGGATGAAAAAAGTTGTATATAATGGTAAAAGCATTAAGGTGCCAGGGAAAGGCAGAGCCTCCAAAAGATGAACTTCCCAGTCAGACAACATTTTGATAGGAAGCACATGGTGGTATTTCTGCAACAGTCTAAGAAACATTAAATATGATACTTCATACTTTCTTTCTTTCAAACTTAACAGCAGAAAAATATGGCACTTATTTAAAACCAGGACAACAGCAAACAAATAAAGAAAAACAGCCCTTCATAGAACAGGCAGTCTGGGGGCTGTGTGGAACTGGAAAAAGCCCCTGGCCAAGGTTTTCTTTTGCAACTCAAGAAACCTGCAAAAGGACACCTTCCAAAACCACAAGTCTCAGTTTCTGTCTGGTAGGTTTATTTTGATCCTGAATTGTGTGGAAGAGATTGACAACTTGTAGCAGTGCATGCAAGCAGGGAGTGAAGCTCTTTATGTATTAAGAACAGCTTGAAGTCACTTAAACCCACTGATCTGACCTATTCCTGATGACACAGCACTGTCACATTCAGAGATGCGCCTGCAAGGCCAGTCAGCATAACGGTAAAGGCCTGACAAGAACATGAAAGCAAGTGGTGACCTGACAGCATCCCTTTCCTGGGCTGTCCATGCACAGTGCTGGTGTCAGGGGAGGCCTCTTGCCTCTCATATTAAAGGATTCAGGAGTTTGCATCTGCACAGCAGCATCATTGGCAGCCCTGCACTGGCATGCCAGCAGTTCCCTTCCAGAGTATGCCCCAAAAGATGGGCAATCTTTTGTTGACCCCATCAGTTTTCAGTACTCTACCCCACTCTTCTTAAACAAAATCACTTCAAAGACCCAAACCAGATTGATTCACATTTGAACACTACCCAAACTGTCTTCCAAGGGGGCAAATACTTGTCTTATGTTCCTTTGAACCCACTGTTGCCCGTTTACTTGTATTTACTTTGCATGGCCTGTGGCTGAACCATGGAAATTAGAAAACAAACTCCTATTCAGCAAGTCATGTCAAAGGTGACCGCTATGCCAGAGAGTCGACTGTGGGACAAACACTCCCCTGATCGGAGGCCTCTTCTGCAGCGCTGCTGTCTCCACAGTTACATACCTGTCTGCAGAAGCCTTTAGTTTATCTTGTCTATGCTGGAAGTCCTAGACGATGCCATCAATCTGAGAGATGAGAGGGATGCTCCTTTGACACTCGCACAATGGCAGCAGCGCAAGAGAAAGCAAAGGGGCTCCCCTGCGAACCCGCCTCCCTTTGAACCGTGAGGGGCGGGCCCAGGCCGTCGCCAACTTCATGTCCAGGTCTTGTGAACCAAAAGGCAGAGTGGGAGAGGGCACCTTGCACCTCTCTGGGATCCAGGAGGGGCTGTGGGCACTGCAAGGTGCTGTGAAACACAGTCTGGCTCCAACTTTTCTACTAGCATGAGCCCGGGGATGGCTGGAGCAGAGGGTGCAGACTTCCCAGAGGCACAGCGACAAGGTTGAGTTTGTGTCTCTACAACTGTGTACCCTGAAGCCAGCTAGGGACTCATATTCACTGCCAAGAGCAACTTGGTAGCAATGGTGAGAGAGCACCCAAGTGACAGCTTACAGCCCTCCGGCCTACAATCTCAAGCCCAGTAGAAGCTGGGGTGGTGTCTCAGCAGCTCTGCAGATGGTTGAGTAGCCAGCTCTGCTCCCCAGGGGATGGAATCTGTAAAGTGCCTAATAGCCTTGGGAAACAAATGCTGGGCTTTGGTATAATGGCTCCATGAAGATCCCATTTGCCAGAGCTCCAAGACAGAAAAATAACCCAAATGCATGTTATTACAGAGCTCTCTAACCCACTTCCAGTAGATCTGCTTGTGTCTCTTTAGTGATCAGGTGATTTGTGAGACGTACTGGCAGAGCCAAAAGAATATGGCAGTATAACTTGTCAGCAAAACAGGATTTCCTGGGACTTTCTTACTTTTTTAAGGCCCTTGGAGGAGCCTTAAAAGTATTACAGGGCCATAAAAGGGAACTGGATGATACTCCAGCTATCAGCCTATTGCTGAGTCGGTGTGGGATTGTTAAAGCAGTGATGCTTCATGATGCAGTACAATCCCCAAACATAACTGAGCATCCCAGTGTCCTTCAAGCCAAAATATTGCATTCACAACTCCTCACCACAGCACTGATGAAAGCTCTCACCTGCTCCAGTTTATCATTCCTTCCAAATCACTGTGGCTTGGCTGCCCTGTGCTCTGGAAAGCTGAAATTCAATAAACTTCACCCACATCAGTCAACTACCTTTCACTGGTGCAGTAACAGCCGGAACTCATAGCAAAATGATGAGTCTGGTGACCACATGGACACTGAACTATTCTTATGGCATATAGTACAGCATCCAGTCCCTCCATCCAGTGGAATAAAATTCTCACCAGGAATTAAAGGGCTATCACCAACTATTTTGTATTGATACAATTCAAAGAGAAATAAAAAAAAATAGGAGATATTTACATGTTAAAAATGCACAAAGCAAATCTGGATGCCCAGTTTATCTACTAAAGAAGAGTATGTTTGGCTCAGGATAATAATTTCCCCTTCTTTGGCTATAATGTTTTGGTGAGTTTCCATACCAGGAAACTACATTTTGAATGCGAAAAGCCTTTAAGAGCGTGTCAAAATACATGTTTTAAACATGCATGAAACCAAACACTACTCACATAAAACAAACAAATCCTGTGATGTGGCTGCTGTGGTACAAATACACTAAGCTTGTAACAAGTCCTGTGACATTGACAGCTTTTATGCCCTAAACTCTAAAGCAGAAGAAATGGTAGCAGGACACAGCATCATTCCAGCTAAGAAAGAAAGAGAGAAAGAAAGAGAAAGAAAGTGAGCTCAAACCAAATGGAAAAATATGAGGATTTGAAAATGAAATGAAAATACGAATTTTCAGAAAGAGAAGATCTTTGTGGTTCTCATTTTCTTTTCCTTCTGGAATAGGTTAATGATGGTGCCACAATGGCTCTGCAGGCTTCCCTCAGGCAGCCTTTACATTGATGGCTTTAACACTTAGAGGTTTGCAGTGAAACTAGCAAGTGAAAAAACACTGCTGATTTTCTAAGAGTCTCATGTGCTCCCTTACTGCTACAATGTCTTCCCTAGAAGGCTGCCCAAAGTACAGGAGCCCAGCCTAGGTCTAAGGTTGCTGCATACAGAGCTTGTATTTGGAGACACAGCTATAAATTCCATAATTTATGTAATTCTGGGTTTTCTACACAAATGTGAGAATGTCCAAGCTTCCAGATGAATCTGCTTTATGAATTAGGAGGCAGCCCAGACAGAACCAGCCCTTCCTGCTCTGACAGTTGCAGACAGTTCTGCTGTTTCTGGGTGCAGTCATAATCCTAAATTGAAATGAAATAGTGAAAAAAGGGACCAGAATCCCACCAGCAGTGCCTTGGAAAAGCAGGTCAGAGCATCCATCCTCCAAAGCCAGCTGAGTAGTCAACTCAGAACCAAAGAATTCCTTCAGCAAGGACAGCTTCAGAAAGGCAAGCACACTGAGGGCTTTTGCTGCTGTGTTTAGCTGCCTGCCCACAGTCAGAGAGGTGAAGGCTTTGCTTGAGACAAGCAGCCCAGAGAAGTGCTTACAGTGGGCACTTGACTTCTGGCCTGACTCTACAGCCAACTAGACTTTATGCAATTCAACTCTGCATTGCTCCCTTACATTTTGGGGCTGAAGGGACACAAAACTGTTGTTTGCTCCCTTTCCCTGCCCTCCATTTCCCTATTTCTGGCACTTAGCTTCTACTCCTCTGCTGTTCTGCCATCAGGAGAGTGAAGCTGTGGCCAAGATGAAAACCAAGCAGTAACTCTGGTGCTGGGGTTTTCTTTGCTGGATTGTGGGCATAGCCACCTTCCTGATAGCCTGTGGCGTGGCAACCACGTCCCTCTTCCATAACCTTCCAAATAATTTCCTCAATGTGAGCCTTGCAAAGAGCATTTGGCCACACATAACAAATTCTCATGTCCCCCGTCCCTCCAGGGATCCCAGGACGATGGCACAGCAGTGCCAAACCCTGTGAGATTGCCTCTCAGTTACCAGGAGTACTCAGCCCTGCTACGTGCTGCAGCACTTCAGAAACAGTCGGGTTTCATCGCTGCGCTGTGTTTAGCTTAGGGAGTGCAAATAAGTTCCCCGAGACCCATCGTGTGGTTAGTGAGAGCCAATGAGCAGCCTCATGGAGGGCACCACTTGCCAAAAGAGCAGATGTGTCCGAAGCCTGTACCAGTTAATTTCGTGACCTACTGAAATCACTGAGAGATTTATACTGCTAATTACTGACTTTGTTTCTGGTTTAATCATCCTTTCGTTCACCTTTCTGTAAAGCTGAGAAGGGAAAAAAAAATCCTGATAAACACATCTTCAGCAGGATATTGTTTCAAATATAAGCACATGAATTAAAATTGAATTGGGGTTTTGTTTGGAAAAAGCAGTTATGTAGAAAATATTTCAACTAAAGCTTATGATTCAGCAATGAGGCATATCTTTACCTTATTTCCAGACAAAATCCTTCATAAAATGAAAGCAAAATTATTTAAAAATACTTTTCCTGTTCTGGACATGAACAAATGAGCCACAATAGACTGATTCTTTTTTTTTTTTTTTTTTTTTTTTTTTTTTTAATAAATGCCCAGGAAAATAAATGACAGGGATGAGAGGCTGTCAAAATGTTATAATAACACTAATGTCAAAATAACACTAAGAGCTTGATACTGCGAAGTTTTACTCCTGTTCATAAATACCTTAGACACATTATTTCACTGAACACTTTGGCATTATGGGCTTCCCTCCCCCATGCACCCCTGAAGCTGGGTTCCCCTATTTTCCATCAGTTCTGGTGCTAGGCACACCATGTAAATACACACAGAAAAATGCCTGATGAAGAACTGTGGATTAATAGACTGAGCAGAAAGACGTGCCTTTGCTTTTTGCATAGTACATCCAGCTCTGAAACGGATTCTTCCTAAAGCCATGTGCAAATTACTCAAACCTCTCTCTACCCCTCAGGAGGGACAGCAGTTCTTACGGAGCTGCTCAGCAGCCTGGTAATGCCGACAAGCTGCCATAACCAACACAAAACAAAGACCCTCAGTGCTACTGTTCTTTCTTTCAGGAGAGATTCGTTTGCTGGAGAGAACACGTAGTGGGACAAAGGCTGTAATTTTATGTTCTCCCTGCAAATACTTGAGGAAACCAAAGGCAGTGCAGCACAATCTCTCTGTGTGTTTTACTTCAGAAGCTGCATCACTTGTTGCACTGAGTGTTTAGTGCCACCAGATCCCGAGGCAGCATCACTTTTTATAGGTTGTGGTAAGGGAGGCAGGATTCAGACCTCTGGTTTCGTTTTCTCCCCAGCAGACACCAGAAGCTTTGTTTCCCTCTCCCATCAGTTCTCTTCCCACCCACTTGCTTGCATCTGAGATTTGGGAAAACAAAGAACTCCATAAGAAATGTTGGTTTCAAGCACTGTAAGGCTTCTGTTGCTCCTTCAAATGTTTTCAAATCCTCTCCAACTGGCAGCCTGGATGTTAACACACAAGTGGCACCAATAGACTGAAGCAGTCAGCCACAACTGCCTCTCAGACCAGGAGTCATTGATCTGTGTATGCCTCTCCCAATCTCCTCCTGCAGTGTCTCTAAAGTTAACAGAGGTGCAGAGCTCTCAGCCCCCCAAACCAAACCAAACCAAACCAAACCAAACCAAACCAAACCTACTGACATCAGCATGTGGCACGATTGGTTGTTTCCCTGATCCGGGAAAATTTGTTGTCAGGGACTTAACTCTGTATGAAAGGAATGTTGTTTCATTTCAGAACCAGAGATTTCCGACAAGACAGAGCATGAGCTTTCTGAAAGGCGAGAGCTTTTTGTTTTTTTCTCACAAACATGCTCAGACATAGCTTTTCTTTCAGCTAATTAAGCTGTTTTAAAGCAAACTGGTCAAACAGTGACATCGTGGTGGGGAGCCTTGGAATCAATTGCATGATATAGAAGGCAGGACATTTAAAGGGTGACTTCTGCCATTGTTTCCCCTGGCTGAATCTTTTCTACTTGGTCAATGCTGCCAGAGTGACCCTATACAATTGGGAGAATTCAAAGCCACTGACCTCAAGAGATGCCATTAAGAAGGCAACTGCAGAATAAGATTTCATGGTTGGGAGCCAAATTTACCTTCTCCTTCCATGTCTTGATGCTTGCAATATTTTATATGTATGTTTTCTTCCTGTCATTAGCATATTCCTAAAGCAGCTAGATAGAAAGAGAAGGCAGATGTAAGCAACATTGGCAATAACTGCATCTTGGCTATACGGGAGAGCTGGACCATTTTAGGTGAAAGGTACTGCTGCAAACAAATCATCTTAAGGCATTACAGTGGTTCCTTCAGCTTCATGACAGCGAGTGATTGGTAGGAGTAAGATTCACTTTGCTAGCACAGAGGATGGACTCTGCCCAGCCTATATTTTGTTAAACAGAGTATGACATTCATTGTTTTTCCTAGCTGATGGGTATAAAATCAGTGAGTTTCAACATCTGTCAAATGACCATACAGTTTCCCATGTGCAAAGAATAGACAAATTTGAAACATCCTATTAATAATCAGAAGCACTAGCCAAAAATGGGTTCCTCACTGTTTTTTTTCTGCAGATGTCAGGGAGGCCATTCAGTCAGGCAGCTCACACACAAAGAAACCTTGGAAAACCTGCAAATGGAGGAGCCACTGCTGTAACCCCTTGCAAAGCAATGCTAAATGCAGCAGACAGAGCTAGTGACAGTCTCCTGTGCCACTGAGGAGATGCTCCAACATGGCTTGCTCCAAACAAGCTGAGGCTGTATGGAGGTTCACAGCACTGGGCCCCCTTTCCACAAAGACATCAGACGTGGTGGTTTGCCCTGTGTGCTCAGCCCACACAGACAAAATGGAGGTGCTACAGAACTGGGTTGTAAGGTGTGATGAATGATCCCTACCTGTCCATTTCTGCACCACAAAAATCTACCCTAAGCCCAACCAGCACTTCTGGGCATAGTCTGTGTCGTTACCTCCTGCACGTACCCCTTGCCACTTCATCCCTTTGGACAGAAGCTCTCCTTCAGGATAAAAGGGATACACCATCTCACCACACTGCAAGAGAGGAGCAAAGCCCTTTCTGAGGGGCTCCGGCCAGTTATCCTGGGTCTCTCCATATTGTTACACAGGGTATCTCTTTGGGCGTGGGGATGTCTTGCACCTGCATCATGCATGCACATTGTTTCAGAGAGAACAAGAGGAATCTCTTTTAAACAGGATCATGACAGCTAAATATCTAGTGACAGATTATATTGCAGGGCAACACGACCCACATGGAAATGCCATGTCATCTCTTGCACGGAAGCCTGGCTATCACTGGGAGACAGTCATCTCTGGGCCACGGCTGCTCCAAGCCCAGCTGTCTACCAGGGCAGTGCTCTGTCAAATCAGCCAGGCCTGTCCAAATACAAGGGCTATGGCTACAACAGCAGAAGAGCCAGAGGGTGATGGAGGCTGCTGCATCGCAAGGGGTAGGTGCCCCCTTGCATCCCACAGCCAACAGTTCTCCTGGATGTGCAGAGGAGCCTGTCTATGGGAGTGCATCATCCCTAGGCCTCCCCCTTTCCCCACATGTACACACACGTGTGCTGGCATGCATGGGCACCCACCCCTTCTGAGGGGACACTGAACCCCCATGGCCCCCCACTCCCCTTACTGTGATGTTGCATGTTCTATGTGATGACTTGCTCTATAGAAGCCATGTGTTGTCATAATGTAACATCATTAAACAAAGTGTTTAGAGCAGTTTTCACAGAGCCAGAACATGAACAACAAAACCTGCCAATTACAGTGTCATTTTGTGTAGTTGTTAAGGTTTCAAATGTCTCCAACTTTCTCTGGTAGGCCATATTGAGCATGTCACAGCGAACATCTGAGATAACGATTTGCTAGGCAATGTGCAATTCTCGCCTTTTTTTTTTTTTTAATATCCAAGAAGAAAGAGTTCTTTATAATAATTTGGCTCAAATGTCTACACACATTGCTCCAGCGTCTGTAGCAGCATGTGTTTCTAGGATTGTTCTGGAAGAGAAAATGCAGAAACAGCAGGGAGCAGAAGATAAACAGGCAATTCGTGACTCATTAAAACAAGCATTGGTAGCCAACATTGTGGAGTGTGTGAAGGCCCCAGATCCAACTCGCCTATAAACTTTTTTTACCAGCTGGACTTAGCATCTGTCAGAGTTTGGAAGGAGAGATAATCTGGTACAAATGATTTCAGTGTGTCGCATTTATTAACCTGCCACCTTACATAACACTGCTGATTGGGAACTGGGGGACTGGCTTGAGCAGTGACACAGCTTATTGTCCGAACAGTACAACTTCACTATTAAAGATGCTGCCTTCCCTGCCTCTTTTTAAATTATAATGAAGACAATAGAGCGACTGCAAAAGAGATACAGAAGAGAACTTAAAAAGCAGTGCAGTTTTGAGAAATGTACGTGCCAAGGTAATGTCCTCAGCAGGTCTTTTCTGCTTTGTTTTTTTTTTTTTCCCCAGTCCCCATTTTACTCCCCATGCTCAGAAAACTTTTTAGCCTGCTTGTCACAGGAGCTGGAATAAAGAAAATGTCCTGTTTCATGCCCTGAGCCACTGCTCAGCAAGCACAATGTTATTTACTGCCCAAACAGCTCCAGGAGAGGAAAACATTGTGGATGTCATGGCAGGCTCAACACCTCACATAAAAATGAACATTTTTTTTTCAAAGCATTTTGGAGAATTTTAAATATGTTATCCATTTTTAATGCAGTTTCTTTCATTAAGGGCCTGATCCTTCTCTAATTAATGTAGATGAAAAAATTCCTTTTGGTTCCAAAAGGGGAAAGGCTGGTTCCTGATGCTTTGCAGAAACTGATGGCTTGGCAAGAGGTAAAAAAATCCATCAAAATTAATAAATATGTTTATCTTAGTTTGGGGTTTGGCTCTTTACAACTCACTGAACACTTACTAGGGACTACTTGACAAAAAGAAAACTGCAGAGTGGTGTTTTGCTTCTGCTCCAGATCAGATGCCATGAATTTCAAATTAATAGAGATGTTTACTCTCTAATACAAAATTTACATGTATTAGCTTATAAAATATGAATGTGCTCATTTTTTACTGCAAAATACAGCATTTTCATTTAAAAAAACAAAAACTGCAGAGACTTTGGGAGAAAAAAAACCCCAACACTCAGGCTTAAGAATACCTCACATTTCATTTTGGTTAGCCTATTATTTGTAGTTTTGAAACTTTATTGGTCCCTGATCTAATCTTTTCTGAGTATGAAAACATTAACATATGGTTTAACACAGCGCAGGGCTGGAAAGTCCATATCCCAAATGCACATTGTATGCAGGGTGACATTCACACTAAATATCATCCCACAGGGTCTGTACTCCATTTTACCTGGGATTGGAGAGCCATGAAATCTCTGGAAAAGTTGTTCATGAGTCTGAACCAAATGGCGTGCAGTGTACTGAGATACTAGCAGCGTGTGCTGCTGCCAAAGGTTGTGGCTCAAATGTCTCTCTAAGTAACATTAAAAATCTGCTGCTTCATGCCTATGAATTTCAATATTTATAGCGTTCAATAAAATGGTCCACTGTCAGAGAGAGATGTGCCACTGTGCACTCTCTGAGCAGATGGGCTGCAATATGGCACATTTACATGGACCAGCTGTGGAGTGCAGAAATGAATGCTGGTCAGAGGCAGGCTGGAGGCACCACATCTGGAATGCAAACAGACCTGCCTGCGCAGCCGTCAGGATGTTTCCTGAGCAGGATGAGCTCTGATTTAGGGCCGCTCACCAGTGTACCTTAAACTGCATCAAGAGTCCTCATTAACACAAGAGACCATGGTACGGTTTAGGGCCTGGAACTTCTCTGCTGGGCATCTGTTAGAGCCCAGGGATGGCACTCTGCAGCCTGGCAGAGAGGTGCCCCAGGGAGATATTGTCTTCTCTACCATGTTATGGGGTAGATGTGACTTCTCCTTTTTTAAAATTCTGTCCTGTGCAGCGTTGTACACTGAATACCTACTGATGCAAGCAGCAAACAAGATTCTCTCATCTCCCACCCTTCCCCATGTTCCCCTGAGCAGTGGGTAAGTGTGCTAATACTCTGAAATTTAATTGATTTTTTTTTTAAAGCAGGAAACAGTGAATGCTCCAGTACCGCATAAAAAGAATAAAGTGCAAGTCTTGGGGGATTTTTGCACTTTTAGATCACAATTTCTAGAAAAAGGACTGCTGCCCAGTTGTATATAAATCATTTTATACTGTGCTTGGGCAAAATCCTGGAGACTGAAATCATTGTCAGAACTCCCACTCATTCACAGTAGAGTTAGGATTTTGCTCAATTTGAATAAATAGACCTTAAAGTGGGTATAAAAAATAATTTACTCTCATATTAAGGTCCCTCTGTGCTTCCAGAGTGATCTAATGTGTCCTTAGTGTATATAAAATCATATGTTTAAATCAAAAGGACAGAGTGAACATACATCTAATTCAGCACAGAAATAATAAAAAACCAAATTAATACATCTGATAATGCAAATCTGAGCTTCCAATTTTTCCAGATCAACATATTTCATCACCACATTTTACTTTCATAGAGGTGTTAAGAGTGTTCTGGGGAGGGGAATACAGGTGTGAGAGATAAAACACTTTTTGAAATAGGGTATTATTTGTCATTTCAACCTTCCCAGAGCCAATACTGGAGTCACAGTACCAGCTGAAATTCTGCCCAGTGACTAGACTGCTGCATGGCAGCTCCTCACTTACCTGACTTTGAAGTATAAATGAAAGAGTTTAATGTGCCACTGAGGCTGAACATGTGAAGCTGTGAAGAACTGGTGCTTTTCTCCCAGAGAGTTCCCTACCCTTCCTCTTCCCCTTCTCTTACTTCTGCCATTCATAAGTTTTTGAGAATTTTTAAAGGCTTGGCTGGTTTTAATGAACAGGCACATGAAGAAGGAAATAAACTGCTCAGTGCATGCTTGCTTCTGTCTTTTTGCTGGAAGAAAGCGTGACAAGAACTAACATGAATAGGGCTTTAAAAAGAGCATTGCCATGTGTCTAACTTATTCTTTTTCACCATTCCTGCATATCTGTGACACTCTGAACGCCAAATGTGCTGAAGAAATCCCTAGCCAACACCTACAGAAAGGGATCTGTAGCATACAGTGTCGATGTGCATTTAAAAAGTATTGTGAAAACAGATGCATGCACTTCATGCTCAGTTCGGCTCTTGGGGAAAACAACAACACTGAGCCTCTCTACCAGCAACAGGGTAACCTGCACTCAGCCCTGGGTCTATCTAATAATGTAGGCACAGCCCTGATTTCTTTGCTTGTGAACCAGAAAAATAAGTCCTACACTACTGCAGGGTAGCTGCAAGAGAAAATATACATGAGGTTATGAGGTGCCTCAGGACTGTGACCGCGGCGCAATATTCACTCCAAAAGTACATGGAGGGCTTGATGCCCTTTATGGACTGATGGCTGCCTACTAATCGAGGAAAGCTTAGGTAGTTGCTCTTTGAAGCAAGGCTCACAGTATCTGTCTTACTATAGCCTCTCAGATCTGTTAGGGCAATTTTAATCTATATTTCCAGATATCACCTTCCTTCGCTGCCAGGCAAAACCGTGGGACCCGCCTGAGTGGGAGGAGAGTCACTGAGGGCAAGCCAGCATGGCAGAGCAGCTCCCAGCTGACAAGAAATAAGTTACAGCACTTGCAGATACTATCTGCTTCTTGCTGCTTGAAGGCAGCAGACAGAGCCGTTACCATCACAAATCACTCCAATGTTGGATGTCCATCAGGCAGGCACTGTTCCAGCACGGAGCTGTCTAGCACAACATGTGCCTGTCATGGACTGCTGCCCATGCAAGTTTTCCCATCTTGTAGGAGATATTTTGACCATATCCTTCCTGACAAGAAACAAGTCTATTTACAGCTGCCTTCTTTTCATAAATAACCTAGCCCTTGCTACAGTGCACACACATTTGTATTTGGCTTCTAGTGTTATTTATTATCCTTTTTTTTTTTCTTTTCCTGCCACTGCAGAAGTGGCACAGGGAACTTCTTCTAAGTTTATTGCAATTCCTGAAAGACATTTTATAAGGACTCAGACCTCAATGTCTATTGAATCTCATCTCTTCTCTGACAATAGCAGCATTTGACTGCTTGATAGCAAACACTGTAATCCTGGGTGACTGCACAGTAAAGTGAGAATTTTTGTTTTGATAGAATTACAGGCAGTGGAAAAGGGCAGGTGCTAGGGAATTACTGCCACATCTCAGATGCTCTTGCTCATCCCCAAGACTTTCTGAGTCTTGCCTCCCAGCTAAATTTAGAGCACCCTATGGATTAATCTAATTTACACTGTTCTGGCAGTGGTCAGCAGAGGGGTTCTTCCAGCTGATGGTGGGCTGGGTAAGATGAGTCATGGGCTATATTCAGCCGCAGACTGTATGTTCTGCATCTAACAGTAGCATAAGAGTACTTAAGGAACAACCACGGACGGCATGGAGAAGGAATTCTGCTGACCTGAGATATTCTAGAATATGTGGTTTTATTGCAAGGGTCATGGGTAAAAAGAGCTTTGCCTTCAGCCACCAGCCTCGGCTGAAGGGAAGTCCCAGAGAGAGCGGGAGAATGAACAAGGGGGTAAAAGTTAAGAGAGAAGGGAGCGAGGGAGCAAGGAAAACAAGAGAGCAGGGATAAGAGAGCGAAAGAATAGAGGTAAGAGTGAGCCAGGATCAGAGCAAAAGAGGTAAGAGGTAAGAGGTAAGATCAGAGCAAAGAGGAGCGAGGTCCTTGTTACAATGCATTATATCTCCTTTTGTGATGAATATTCTAATTTACAGTGACCAACCAATACAAGACACAAAATCCTATAGAATCTACATATAGCCTATAAGAACTACTACATTACCATACTATGTTATATTTTAAACTCTAAAAACTACTCTTTAGACTTTTCTGTTTTGCTACATTGAGCTTTGATTCCTTAGCTAGCAGAAGGGTATCATTCTATCAAAAGGGATTCTTCTTCAGCTAGTTAGGCTATTGTTTTCAGGTTATATAGTAACTAAGACTCAGTATCCTACAACTCAAAGTAAGCTTCCATTTCTATTTCGATTATAGCTTTTGTATTTTCAGAATCTTTTGCTAAACAATCATATTTATAAGGTTTCCCTGATTCAGCTTCCCCAACAAGTATTAAGTAGCACTTTTAAACAGCAAACACTCTTGATTTTACTGAATAGAAAGATCCCTGCTTGACTTTCATTCACAGTGTAGAATTAGCACAGTCCAGGGAGAAGAGCTGAAATTCTGTGCATCCAAGAGAGCTGTTTAGCAAGGGAGGCTTGGAGGGACTTTTTTCTGGTACTGGTGGAAATCTGTGGGTGACTGTGAAGTCAGTCTTTCACACTCCTTCATTGATTGCAGAGGAAAATGAGCATTTTCTTTTTCTTATAAACTGAGTACATCTCACCTGAAAACTAGTACAAAACAAGTGTAGAACTCTTCCTTCATGCCAAGCCCTTTCCAGTGTGAAGGAAAGGGGGTATTGTGGTGCACTTCAGTGTCCCCTGTGTGTGGGAGGAGCATTAAAAGAAATGTCTGCAGATGATTAAATCATATTTGTTGCAGTAGTATCTGCAGTCCCATTTTTGGTGCAATCATTAGTGATCAAGTCGCTGCTTGAAGCAAAATGATCACATTATATAGCTTGAACCGAGATGTCAAGGAAGGTCAGTGTGTGCTGGCCATCAGCAGTCCAGCGTGACCAAAGAAGCAGCAGTGGAGGTTGGTGCATGTGTTTGTCCTGCTCTTGCTGCTGAGCAAAACCCTGCCACATCGGTTTCAGAGCTTTGAAGGCCAGAAGGGACCTTTATAACATGCTGTCACCAGCCCTGGCTGGGACTGCCCAGGCAACAGATGGCTGACAAGTAAGTGAAGCTCATCAGGAGAAAAAAAATTCTGCCTTATAATAATATTCCAGAGAAAAAAAAGAGAAGGGAAAAAAAAAAAAAAAAAAAAAAAAAAAAAAAAAAAAAAAAAAAAAAAGCAACTCAAACCCATGAAATCCTAAAACTCCATACAGAGCTTTACCAGCAAGAGAAAAGAAAAATCCAACTCTGCAGTATTTTCCTTTGGAAGCATCAGAACATGATGTTTTTAAAACAAATCAGGGTCCCTTGGGCTCTTGGCAGCTGCCACAGTGTTTTACCCCCCCCTTTTAACAGTGGGAAGCTTTTCAGCCATAGGACGGTGTAGTGCTGTTGATGGGGGGTACTCAAGTGGGTCGGGGCTTTGCTGAAGGCTCAAACCATGCTGCTTCAAAGCTGTACATCCTCAGAGGAGCCGTGATTGCCACCGCTCACGGAGCTGTGCGGCACAACATGCCCACTCCTGGTGGTAGGGCTGGTGTTTAGAGCTGTCAGGGATGCAGCTGGCAGGGGGAAATCGTCCAGGACTGGGGGCCAAAGCAGCTCCAGGTCATCTGTGTTACCTGTCGTTTTGGCAAGGAGGCTTCTCAGCACTGAGTGAAGTGACCTGGTGGAGCCATCTCAGGGCCACTGGGAATGTGCTCAGCTAACATGGGCCTGGCAGCCCAGGCCATTGCTGGGCTCCAGCCTCACTTCCTATCAAGGCAGCCAGCCTCTGCTGAGCTGTGCCTCATGCTGGCACAGAGACTCTCGTGCAAGGCTTGGAAAGGTGCTTGCCAAGTCAGGGTTACCACCCAAGTGCAATTCTTCCAAGAAATGTCTCCCAGTAGTGCCTGCGAGCCACAGCCCACACAGACACTGCCGTGGTGGCTCACCCAGGGTAGCAGACCTGGCATCAGGCGAGCCTGCCCCCCTCAAACTGCTTTGGCAGCCATGTGTCTGCAGCCTGCACAGTGCCCAGGATCCCACCCCGTGGCAATGCAGCACTCTGCTGCTGCTCTGTCTTGGTGAGGCAGCTCTCACCCCCTCCTTTCTCTCCAGGACTGGGATGTTGTTTTCCCTGAAATCAGGGGCCAGAGTGAAACATTGACAATAGTCTGATGCTGTTTTCCTTTTGCAGTTAGCTGCATGATCTGAATGGAACAGAGAGTGCTACAGGGAAAATGAGAGAAAATTCATTTGTGAAAAGATCAGGCAGCATCAGGAGTGTCAGGCAGAAAACCAGTCCAGGTAGTGGTCTGCTGGTGGGTGGAGACAGGTGGCACAACACGCTACCTAACACATCATGCTTGAAATAAGCAAGGCACAGGAGTTTAAAACAATGTCTGCTTAAAGGGTTTCCAAAGAACAGCTGAGGCCATAGATATCTGCTGTGATTCTTCATCTCTCCATGCCTCACTCTTTACTTCTATATTTTGTTTCTCTCTCTCAACTTTCAGGGCAATCTATATGCTGCATCACAGAAAATCCCCCCAAGTGCTCACAAATCTTCCTGCAGGTAACTTTCTCCAAAGAAGGCAAGGAGCAGAGCAGAGCCCCAGTGTCATAGTGCTTCATGTGTCATCAGCAGGGTTCTCTGTCTCTGTAAATTTTTACCAGTCTCTGGATTTATCTTAGACCTGGAAATGAGTAATATAACACAGTAAATACTCACTAGGGGAAATCCAAACAGACTATCATTCATGTGCTACATTTTCTCCTAGTATCTATCATACTACTTACTGTCCAGAAAGACTTTCCAGAGTAGTAAAACTGTCTCCCTCTGGTAAAATGAGAAAGGGTGTAGAAGGCATAGAGAATATTTGCATTTAACTTCATCTCATGGAGACAGAACATTAAAATGCTATTTGGTAACTTAGTCATATAGAAGAATAGTAGGGCCATAGGCCCTTTTTCTTTTTTTTTTAAAGATGTAACTCTTTTAAGAGTCCCCTTAAGAGCGCTCAGTAGGGTGTGTCAATATTGCTCCCCATGGAAATCATATGGTTTGCCTATGCAGACAGTGAATTGTTTTGTGGCTGTGAAATATTGTGTGTTACCCTGTGAGCAGTGGAGCCAGTGGCTCGAGGAACCGTTGTTGAGACTGACAGTTACATTGTGCCACTGAATAGTGAAACGGCAGAATCAAAAACTCAAGTGGACCCAGACAGAATGTCCTGACCTTTAAGTAAAAGGCTGATTGGATATGGTGGGAGCTCCCCTTCATCTTCCACCATAATCCATTACACCTTTCTTGGCAAACCCTCGTAATTCATGTAGCCGCGCAGATACATTTCCCATAGAATTTTTTAACATGCTTATCATTAAATTTATCTCTTATAACTTACTTCCCTTTGTATGGTCCAGTTGCGATGTGAAGTGTCAGTTCCCTATGTTGAAGCATTATAGTGTCCTGCCTAAGAAGTAATTCTGCGTCTTGCAGCGTGAAAACCCAGCAATAATAAATTTGTGGGAACCCAGTCAGAAAGAAAGTTTCCGCAGCACAGAAATAAATACATGCAAAGATGCTATATAATGACCTTCAGTGGAAAAACAAGAGCAAACACATGAAAGCTGTGAACTTTATTACACTAGGTCCATATTTTAAATTTGTCTGAGCTAGACGGTGAGGTATTTAGGGCAGATACATTTTATGCATTTGTAATGTGCCATGCACAGTACGATATGAGTAGGAAAGAACATAATAATGGCATTATTAATGTTGGCTGCAAACTCTGCTTTAGAGAGGATTAAGGCTGCATGAAAGAGAAAGGCATATTCTTTCAATCTTCATTTTTAATTTCAGAATTTATTTATACCAGTATTGATAATTCAGTGAAATAATAGCTAGCTGTGCAGATAAGGAAATATAGCAGTGTGGAAAGACAGTGAATAGTTTCTAAAAGAATATTACTAGCATGTATGAAAAGATGAGCTTCCTTCTTTAAATGCATCACCTTGATCCTGGGAGTCAAAACTAGTATGGTTTGTACCCAGTACTCTTTTTAGGAATGACAGTAAAATGCAAATTCTGTATCCCCATGTCCAACTGCATTTTTTCCTTAGAAACACATGAACTTGTGGGCATATTGTTTCCTTTAACAAAGTGTTTTAGGTACTGACTGGCCCTTTTTTCCTCTTAAAATATGTGAATGACCTTTATTTTTGTGAATTTGAGAGTGAAAATTTTCATGTACCTTGGAGGCTTGCCATACAGCAAATTAAAGACCCACAAATAAATTCTGTGTTATAGTACATGTAAAGACATACTCCTCTCTATGAGACTGTATTTACAGACATGTTATTTGCCTGGATGCTATCTTCTCTATGGATAGATTATTCTGTTATGTGCACACATTCTTCTTGCCCAATGGTATGCGCTTCACCCACTTGCTTTGAATGAAACTGTACGACAGCTCCCGACACGTCTGAATGTGGCATTGGCATTTCTTGCATCCCTCTTCTGAGAGAGGCGAGAATCTTCAAACTCAATTAGCATTTTAAAGAATAGGTTCAGTTTTGTGGTCCATTAAAGTCAGCTAAATTGATGCACTGCATGTCTTTATTTCAAAAATAAAGCTGAACAATTAAAGCCCATGTCTCTTTGCTCAGCTTTTGATTCCTCACAAAGCTTTCCCACTTGCTGCCTTTGGATGTAATGTTAACAAAGTCAGTTAACATCAAGAGCAGCGCTAACAGGCATGGCACAATTCCTTGTTTTTGCTCAATCAGTCTGTGTTCAAACTATCAGTTTGATTTATTTGTCCACGCTGACCCTTATTCACCACTTAATTATCCTTGTATAATGTTTCAAGAGCCTCCTGACACAAGGAGAAAGACAATTGCCGATGTTCTGTGGAACAACTGTTGACCTGATGGCCAAAATGATGACTGCAGGTCGAAGGTTGGTCGCCTTTTGAAGGACCCACTCCATTCTTGAGGGCTCTGGCCAGAGCTCTTAGCCCGGTTGCCACTGGCACTGGGCAGCCTTCTGGTCCGCAGTCCTCGCAGCATGCTCGGGGTCACCCCGGCCATCCTGGCTGAGCACAGCCAGATGACAGCCAGTGTCCTCTGAGCAGCAGCTTTTTTGCCAAAAAAGGCTGGGTTTTGAGCAGGCAGTCGATGGGCTCACTCTGGTGCCCTCCATCCTGTTCTGCTCCAGCACCAGCACCAGATTCAATTGGAACTAATCTCAACATCAAATTGCCAAAACCAAGATCAAAATCACATCTTCTAGGAAAAGCAGAAGCTATAAGTATGATAGTCTCCATCAACACCCCTAAACAAAGGGGCTGGCCCTTACTCCTACAGCAAAGGACATGAGTTTATGGTTCCCGAAGTGTATGCTCAGCCTCATGCCAGAGATCATGCACAATGATCTCCATTCATCTGGAAAGCACCCTTTCTGCCACTCTGGCTTGGAAACACTGAATGACATTCCTAGTCATTTCCCATTCAAAAGCAAATAATCAACTAATAGGTTAATTTTGACAGGACACTGGCATCTCATGGGGACAGAGGGCAGGGTCCTCATTTTCATGGAAGCTGAAACAGTGCTCAGGAACTGGGGAAAGAAGGGGCTGAAGTGGCACATTGTGAGCAAGTTGTGCAGGTATTTCATCTGTTGGCTGTCAGAGGCTGTGCAGGGAAAAAATCTGGCTGTCTTTATAAAAACAGTATTCATCTCAAGTGTAGTCAGCCAAATAACTGACCTTCCCTGAGCATGTGGGGTTTATATTTCACTGAATTAATACCATTTGAGATCACTGGACTCTACTGCTTAAAGATGTATTCAGCCGCAAAGGCCTAGAATCCTTACCACCACAAGGTAATTCCTGCTTAATCAGTCCCACGAGGAGATCCAGGAGGATCTTTCAGCCCCACAGACGGGCAGATCACCTAGTTCTCTGATGTCATTGCTGAAAGGTGTGTGAACACATTTATTTCTGTATCATTTTTACAGTCTCAAGGAGGACTGGCAGGCACCACAGTTGGGAGCAGATTTTGGGCTTCTCTAGAAGGGATCTGCATGGTGCACAGCCTGTCATGGAGCAGAGGTGCAGAGGAGTACACAGCCTAACTTGGGACCTCCTCACTTGCCCATAGTGCCCAGCCACCACCAAGCATCTAAGTCACGGCAAGGGTGAAACCACAGAGAAAGAACATGGCAGCCTGGGGGACAGGCTACAGCTTGGCTGTGACAGCTTTTCTCAGACAGTCTGGGACACAATGCTGTTGGTGCTTGGCCTTCTGCTTTCTTTAAAACCTCCTGCCTGAGCAGAAATGTTCACACATTAGTACTGTTGTCCTCTGAAAGGCTGTTATGCTTGGTTTTCATGAAACATTTTATGTTTTCATTTTCAGTGAAAATTCAAAAGCTGTCAAAGAAATATTTTGGCAAGGCAGAGAAAAATTGTTTTCATTAGCCTTTTCTAGGAGAGAAAATAAAGAAAATCTCCCCAGCTGCCTTTGTTAAATCACAGACATCTAATTGTGAAGGCAGGATGCTGTCAGCTCTTCATTGGTTGTCCTTTTGGTGTCCCTGGGAAACAACTGTCTCTGGTGCTCAGAATCTGCTACAAGCAGGGGCTTCTCCTGTACTGACACTGCCTACATAGTTGACCCCTCCAGACAGCAGAAGAGGGAGCAGTTAGTTGCCATATTCCCCATGACCAAAGGTATATTAGAGCAGACCATGAAGTGTCCAGACGCACAGAGCTGCAGCTCACACCTTTGAAGATCTGGAGGTTGCTGCTGGATCATGAAGGTTTTTGAGAGACTTGGTCAAGGCAGCATGGCACGTCTCTGTGCCAGGACAGGTGACCTTCTCCTTGAAGCCTTGTCTTGGCTGTTTTTTGCTCCCTATGGCAGACACCACTGACCCTCCTCCATCTGCTTTCTGTGGGCTGCATGTAGTTCCCTGCCTTGTGTCACTCCAAAAGCAACCAAATATGCAGCATGGTCGTTATCTAGGCTTCTGACCAGTTCTGCCTGAGGGGGTGGGGTGGAGAGCCAAGCTGCTGGCATGGGACAGAGGCACTGCAAGAGCTGGGGAGCTGGCCAGGGCTTGGCCGGAGGGCACTGTGCTCAGCACAGGGCCATGTTCAGCACACCCCAGGTTCTCAGTTTGGACATGCCGCAGGGGAGGAGCTCAGTCTCCCTCCATGTTGCAGCTGTGCTGGCATGAGGCTTCGTATCCACATGATGGGCCTTGGTCTGAAACACACAACTTTCATCTCGGTAAGGAAAATCAAATTATGGCTATTTTATGGTACCTAGGAGAGGGCCAAGAGTCTTCCTGAAAGCTCATCTTTCATTTTGAAAAGAGCATCTAGTCACTTAGGGGCAGAATAGCAGGACAGGGAAAGTCTCAAACCTTGTCTGAAAGATGGAAAATTTATGGCTGCAAAGGGCAGCGTATATCAAAGAGCTTTTGGCCAAGGCTCACCAATAAAGCAATTCACCTACTGGGTGATGTGAGGACAGAGCAAGATGAAAGTAAAGTTCGATCATTTCTTCCCATCACAACAAAAAGGTTGATAAAGAATATAGTTGATATCAAACAGAGCTTCCTGCTGTCTCTAGTTACCTGGGAGTTTGGAGCCTGCAGTTTGAATAATGTTTCTTCCATAATAGGGTTGACAGCAGAAGTGTGGAGAGACTGATGGGCCTTCATGCAGGCTCAGCTTTTGTAGTTCAGGCTCATTCTTTATTCTCAGAGTGGAGCAGATAATAAATGTGTAAATAAATAGTTACCAATCTTCTGGCACGGTAAAATAACTAGTTGCTTTCTTGTGCTGCAAAAGAATTCAATCATGCTGATAGTAAAACCACACCACTCGCAATGTTTCATGCACTTTGCAAATAGCTCGAGAAAGTAGTTTGCATCATTTGAGATGGAGTATGGGTAATGCTAAATGTGTCTGCCAATGGAACTGAAACAAAACAGCTACTGCTGTAATTTGGGGAAGTTAAGTGCTTACAAAAAAAAAATTCAGGACTTTTTTTCCCCCTTTTGTTTATAAAAACAAGTTCACAGTAAATTCTGACTCAGTCTAATGCTATAGTCATTTGTCTTCACTTAGTGTGAGCTCTGAGAAAATGGTAACAGAGATTATTTTATATTAAACTGCATGGTCATAAGAATACATAGAAAAAAAAATACTGGGATTCCTATTTGTCTGCAATGGCTGTTGAGCTTTTGGGCTGTTGAGTCCAAGTTCATGCAGCTTGGATGGAATTTTGTCCCTTAGTTCCACAGAAAAGCGGTCACGGTGAAATAGTTTAACTGTTTCTAGCTGGGGTTTTGGTTTTTTTTTGTGTGTGTGTGTGTGTGTTTAGAAAAAATAAATTAATAAGCTTTACAGAATTTAAGCTGATTATTTTAATGGCAGATATAAGCTAAAACAATGCACAAATGCTTTGGATATGTCCAGGGAAATCAAGTATTTCCACAATTATTTTCTGTTAAAATGTGAGCAGAAAGTGTACAGTTCATATTTTTTTTAACTGCTTGCTACAGCCCAGCCCTGTCTTTAAACAGGCTGCCATGCACTTCTCTGGTACATCAGGGCAGGTCAGGGCTGTACTAATGAAAAAATGCCATCAGTGAGTATATTGCAATTTTCAGAGAGAAGTTAGATGAGATAAACTGGGTAGTTTTAAGGAGAGGCCTTAGAGATGAGAGTGAATACACCCTGTGAAATTCTTCTAAATTAAAGCATAATCTCTGGGGAAGACCTTTAGAGATGACTGGAAGTGCCATTATTCCCCTCAGCTTGGTGCTTCAAAGGCACTTTTTTTTCTTCTTTTCCCTTCTGCGAGCAACTTGTTCTCAGGCAGCTTGAAATGAAAGCTGGCTGAATTTTTCCTTTTTCAAAGAGTAATTCTAATGAGAACTGATTCTTAGTCATAAAGTTACTGCACGAATTTTTTTTTTTAGGGTTTTTTTTTAATGGAAGAAAATGGAAACTGTTAAATAATGTCTGTTAGATTTTCCCTTCTTTTTTGTCAACTTATCTGTTTTTTATCTAGAGTAAAACTGTTTACCTGAAACTCCTTTAAAAAAAAAAAATTAGGCATTTACTGTTTTAATTTTAGTTCTGTAATGACAACAGAAGCCTAAAACACTGTAAATTTTGACAGAATTGAGAAAAGGTGAAAAAAAACCCAAAGAAAAATAGCTGGCATATTCCACTCAGTTCTGCTGAAAAACATCTATCAATTCATTTGTGAAACACAGCCGAAGATATTATTAGTCAAAATTTGCACAAGTTTTTTGAAAATGCCTCTTGGCGTTCAAAGGGCAGTAGCCTGTGCAGAGTAGCCTGAGAATGCACTGCAGAACTGCTCACTACAGTTTTAGGTGGCAGCTCGGCATTAGCAGCATCCTTGACATCAAGTGGCTGAAGCACAAGCGCAAAGTTAAATAAAGCCTAAATGTAATGCTAAATAGCTGCATTGACACTTCATTAATTACTAAATTAATGCCTTTAGCAAATAGCCTGTCTGTGCACTCAGTGTCTGTTTCCTTCACAGATCTCTCCGGGCAATATTAACAGCTAGAGGAGTAAATACAATTACAGTGGGTGCAGATTTGACTGCCCGTGGCAGTACTGATTTAGGTGATGAGGTAAAAACCTTCTAAAGGTGTCGATGAGGGCAGCATTAAGCTCCCCTTCTGTGCAGTAGTGCTATAAGCTGTCATTACATCAGGCTTATGCCGGAGTGAAAAGCTTGTGTTTAAGGTACTGTTTTATTTAAATACATGTCTCTCTGACACAGCAGCCACCAAATCCCTGGCTTCCGAAGTGGAGGCTGACGTTGGGTCTTTGTCTCCGCAAGTGCATTCAAGTGCAGCAGCCACTGTGCGGGGAGCCCTGTGCCTGGGTAGGAACAGCTGCAGCACAGGACTGCCGTAGGATCAATTCTTTTTGCAAGGGAGAGTTTCACTGAGAGGTTCATAATGTCCATGCTAAAAAGAAAGTCTTAGAACAGAGAATTGAAAGTGGATCAAACAAATCTGTTTTACTCTGGTGAAGAAATTTTTGCATTATTTGGAACAGAGAAGAGGGAAGGAAAAAACAGGCTGTCATAAAAAAATGTGTCTTGCAAATCCGAAGTTGTGAGCCCTGGGATGAGCTGGAGGGAGAAAATGGGATTTACTGGAAAATCTCCTTTTAAGCAAACAGTACCGTGATCATTATCAAGACAGGATCACAGCCTGTTTGCAGAGGGACTCCCTGTCTCAGATAATATAGATATTAATACAGATAATGACTACATGCCCAGTCTGCTCCCTTTATCTTCAAACACTGCCCAAACCCAGAGCTGGGGGACTTTGGTTGCAGCCTTAGAATTCTTCCCATCAGTTTACTACATGTTCACTGCATGTTCACATCCACAAAGCCTGAAGGATGCAGCCCAATCCTGGGCCATTGGAAGCCTGGATCTCAGATCCAGGACTTCTCTCCATTGTCATGGCAGGTCACTTTACCCACATCAAGATTCCTTCCAGCCAACTTTATTACAGGCTTCAAATGGTTTTAAGAATAATTCTGTGTCCATAAAGAACAGAAGTTTCACCTAAAAAAAAAAAAAAAATCACTGTCATGGTCCCTCCAGCTTTGGGCTCCAGCTGGGAACCCAAAGGCATGCAGGCACAGCATCCCTACAGTAGAGAAGTGCCATTTTAGGGACTTGTTCCAATTTCCTCTTAATATAGATGTGCTGGCACAACCTTGTGCTGACAGGTGAATGCTGGTGGAAAAGCCTTCAATTAGAGCAGCAAAGTTCTGCTTCCCCTGGGAGGGCCGCAGGTGCCCCTGCAACTCCAGCAGAGATCTGGGTAGGATCCAGCAGACTTTTTTTTGGTCAAATGTCTACCACAAAATCCAAGCACAAGCCACTCTCTTAGAGTTTGCTTCTTTAATCTGTGAGACAGGTCACTAAATCTTTGATTGCCAAGGAAGCCAGACAATCCCTCATGGAGGTGACTGGTTGGCCAGATTCAATTTGAGACCTAGTGATGAGAAGTACTAGACTGGATTTTTTTCCCCTGTGTCATCTTGTGATTGTAACAGGGCAGCTTCCCCTTCAGCAGGCTGCTGCCAAGTTGCAGTCTGAAATCACCCCCGTGAAAAGGGTGGGTATTTTGTTGTCCAGACTTGCTCACGCCCACCGGCATCATACGAACCCAGGGCATTGCTGGCCTCTTCTCTGGGCCTGGGGTGTACTCACAAGGGGCTATCCTGTTCTGGGAGGTGTGTGACTTGGCACAGCAGTTCAGGCTGTGGTGCAGTCCCAGGAGCCAGGGTTTGAGTGTCTGGCTTCCAAAGGCAAGTGGCTCAGCCCAGCTGCCCTGCCAGGGCTTGCTGGCTGCCGGCAGAGTTGGGTGCAATGGGCACTTCCCACCATTCTGGGCTGCCAGCTGAATTCTTGCCATGCTGTGGTGCCTGCCTGCCCGCCAGCCTGTCTCAGAGCAAAAGCAGTATAATTAAACATGAGATTTAGGGTTATGCTGGACTGGGGCCTCAGTTATTACAAAGTCCCGTACTTCTTGATTATTGACAATGGCGGAAGGATGTTTATACCATGCAATCATTCAGCAAGAAAAAAATGCATTAAAGACACAACAAAGATAGCAAATGGTTTCTAAGCCTTTGCTAATACTTTATGTGGAAGTAACAGGATAAAATTATTATTTAACAACTTTAACTCCATCACATACCCTAAAACATATGCTTTAGATGTACTTTTTTACATATTATTGTCATGGTCAGTGCAGCATGAATAGACTGTAAAAATTATATTTTTATAATTAGAGGATATCACGACTGCTCCAGAGAAGTGGAAGATGAACTGACTAATATGGCCTACGAAAGATATTTTTCTGCATACTGCTTTAACTAAGCAGTTAAAACATGTGAGCTGCTGTCTGCCTTTCCAAAAGTGCACAAAATCAGTTTATTGTCAACACATGTCAATATATTTACTTGCACTGAGGAAATGGCTTCTGTTGATTGTTTTCAACCAGGCTGATGCCTGTATGCCAGATTTGCAAATCACATGCCAGTGCTACTCTATTTCTGGCAGAAGAAAACAGAACTGTAACTGCAGTACTGAAAAAGTCTGTCTTTCACAGGCACCTCACAGCATTTGCAGACAGGGGTATGAGATTGCATCTTTCCTTTCAGGGAAACAATGAAGAAATTCAGGCTGGTCTCTCAGATGACTGAATCTTTCAGTTATAAATTGTTTAGGATGCTTTTATGTTTAGCTTTTGGCAATAAGGAAGCAAGCATCAAGAAAGCATCAAACTCAGCAGGACTTCCAAACTATTTACAAGTAGTAGCTGGTTTAAGGGAATTGCAATCTATTGCAAGTGTAGGCAGCTGACATGTGGACTGGAGGAATGCTGATTGGAAAGGATCCCTGGAGGTCATGCTCTCCCATCCCATGTTCAAAGCAGGACCATCACTAGCCCTGGATCAGGTCAGCCGTGGCCATCCTGCCGGTGTTCAGAAGACTGGATGTAAGTCTACATACAGCTCATCCATCAGGTCCACAGCCCACCCATGTCTTTATGGATGTATCCACTTGCTTTGCTTTCATGACATGAAATCCACCAGCACAAGGTTTGCCCATTAGCAAATCCCAAAAGAATTAATCCTCCAGAAAAACAAAATTTCTTACCTTAAGCTGGAAGGTCAATGGCAGCTCCTAAAGATTTTTCACTACAGCCGCCTGATTTGGATTTTTCCATTAGTGAATAGGAGGAGTGCATTTCCTCCATTATCACTCCCATCTCAAACACTCTCTAACTTGTAATTACTTCACCTTAAGAAAAGGTCCTGCACAGCACAATTTAATTGCACACACATCCATGCAAATGGTATTTAAAAACCAGGACCAGAGTGTGCAAAGCAGAGTGGAGCAAATATGAATAATTTGTGTACATTATATGAGCCTGTCTATAAATACTTTACTTCTTTACATCTACAGCATTATACACTATGTTCAAAGACATTCAACTTTTTATTATCCCAAACAGTTTCTAGTCTTTCAAATTTAATGGGACTTTTCACTGGGAGGACGGTCCATATTCAGAACTGGAGCTTGTTACGGCAACAGAGTCTGGAAAACAGCATGTGGAATCAGTCAGTACCAGTGTCTAGAAGAAGAATAGGCTCAGCCTTGAATGTTCATGTTGGATATTGTCTGAAAAGTTGCCCGTCATGTTACTGCTTGGAGGCTCTGGCAGTCAGGGATGACACGCTCCGGCTTCCCTATTAGCCCCCCTGTGCCGCGGGGACAAAGGGAACTGCAGGCTCCCAGCCAAGCACATACATTTGCAAACTGCCGCCAGTCAGTTCCCAAGGCCAGGGGCTGGATGCCATTGACAAAGAGATGTGAACCACAGGCATAGCCTGCTCCACTCTCCCTGCCGAGCGAGCGGCGCTTCTCATGGAGATTTATAGAGCCTGCTCTCTCCCCCTCAGTCCTCGGAAAGGGCTGCCCAGGACCTGCATCTGATTTTTCAGGTTTTAAACCTGTCCCTTCCACCCAGCATAGGAGCCACCAGAGCATCATACACTCCTTGCTATGATTCACTTCAGCCACAGATCAGAGCAGGTACATTTATCTCCCAATGCACACAACACTGCATTCTTTAATCCACAGCATGGGAGATCAGACCTTGATAACCTCCACTGGAGTCTCAGTCTGATCTTGTGGGTAGATGTGAAGAGCAGCAGCACAACAAAGGAGGAGCTCAGGAACAATCATGCAGCCATGCAAAAGACAGACACCTGAGTTAAAGCCTGGCTTACTTTTTCTTGACTTTCATTTTGCTGCTTTCCTCCAGCAAAAGCCCATAGGGCTGAAAGGAAATGAAAGGAAAATCCCCTGTGAACTGCAGCATCCAGCTGGAGGTGCCCAGTGTCCAGGCTCATGCTCCTGTTATGCTGCTATCCCAAACCATCACAAAACCAGAGAGAGATTTTTTTTGCCAGTGCTATTAGCCACGAAACTGCCCTGAGCCGATCCAGACCAAATTTCAGCTCTCAATGAGTCAGCTGGGCCTCAGCACAGCCTGTGTGTTGAGGAAAGCCCTGCTTTTGTTGGGGTGATGGCCCAGCGAGCCAATACCTCTTTCTCTGGAGAGAAGCTGGTGGGTCTCCAGCACACGGCACCAGCCCTATGAAAGGCAGCCATGATCCTGCCATGCCTCCTGCTCCAGGTCAATTGCCCAATACAAGTATGAAAAGTGACCTAAAAAATGTTGCTACTGGCACACAAGAGAGCAAGAGCCAGAGAAAAAAACCCACATATCCAAACAGCCATTTGCAGTTCCTGCTCATCCATAGAGGGGATCAGGGCACAGGGGAAGGGTGATGCCCTGCCTTTAGAGAGTGCATAGAAAATCCTTTTCTCCAGCACCATCCTGACAGCACATGCTCCCCCTGTCTCTTTCACCCTTTGTCCCTCTTCATTGCTCCCTGTGCCTGGACTCAATTTCTCTCTGCAATGCTCCAAAGGCATTCTCAGCCACTCCCTCATCAGCACTAACTCCTGTGTGGCTTTTCAGTAGCAACTTGCCTGTCAGCTGGGACACACATGCTTGGTCTTCTCATGCAGGACATGCTACTGAAACTGAGGAGCTGTGACACTGGACCTAAACATTGGATGGATCCAGAAAGCATCTTCTTATTTAGAGACTGAAAATACCAGCCCAGATTGGAAGTCGTGCTATTCATAGCAGAATTTCATCCCTGCCCTGTGACCTTGTCCTGACAGGGTTTTATGTGTAGTTCTACAAATAGTTTTAGCCACACTCGTCTGAAACCATGAAAACTTTTCGCAGACGACAGCTATTTCTGAGGCAAGAACTCTAGACTGTGGTTCTTGCTATGAATGCCTCCACTGCACTACAGCACTCTTGCCTTTCCCCATCTGGTTATGAAATGGTGGACTGCAACATTCCTTCTTCCCTAATCATCAGTCAGGCCACTTCAGCCAAATCTTGATGTACACAGATGGACAGTCTATTGCAGCAGCAGTGGAATTATCTCTTCTTTTTTGTTTTTTTGTTTTTGGTTTTTTGGGGTTTTTTTTTGCTTCCTTAGTGCCGAAACAGATTGTGAAAATCAAAACCTTCATACCTCCCAAGCACAAAGACTGAGCCCTGTGCTAGCTTGAAGATATTACAAGTTGAAGCAATGCTAGGAATTAAATCCCACAAGGGAAAAATCTGGCAGTTAACTATTGAATATTTACCTAAGAGAGTGTTTATATAAAATATATATGAAACAATTTTTTTTTTCCCAGCAGAATTTAATTCTTTCCACTATGCATCAAACTGGGGACCTGAGAATGCTTTGAAAAGCATACTTGGACACCAGGAATCCACCAGGCTGAAGGATCACTGCATTGCCCTGACACCATCATACATACCTGACAGATTTTGCAAAGCAGAGACACAGACCTCAGACATCAGACACAGACCTGAGACATCATCACCATCTCAGTTTACTCTCACATTCACATCCTTAGGCTGGGGCAGGGCAGTGGCAGAAATAGAGCAGCTTTCCCTTCATTTGCAAACCCCATTCCCAAGCACTCAGTAGTCAGATTGTGGACACATAGCAAACACTGACTTTGCCCTCCTCCTCCTTTTTGTCCCTAAGACTCTTTCCTCTTCAGCAGCAATTTGAAGCGTGCAGCCTTCTGTCTACAGTAAATATCACAGGATCAAAAGCATTCTTGACATTTGTCCAGGTTTTAGTCCAGGTCTTCACAACCTTTTCTCCCTGTCTAAAGCTGAAACTTAACTCCAGGCAGTGGTAACAACCATACTTTTCAGCCAGACCAAATGAGAGAAAGAAGCAAAAATCTTTATTCCATCGTGCACTGCATTCAGAGTCCAGAAAAATAAATACTAGGAGAGAAATCCCACAAGGCTGAATATGCACACACACACACATGAATGCAACAAATACGCAAACCCAGATTTTTATGAGCTGTGCTGTTAGCAGGGAAATTGTTTATAGTTGCCAGTAATTTATGGCTTTTAAATGTGATGTTGGAATGCAAATAACTTTCCTCATACCCTTCCCTCAGTTATCTGCTCGTGAATAGCGTCAAAAGGAGCCCAAATCAGAGACACCACCAGGGAGGAACAGGAGACAGGGAGTGACTCAGCCTGCTCTCACTTTCTCCCAGCCACTGGAGATGTCATCTCCCCACCATGGGATCTGCTCCCAGCTCAGTGTGAGGACTTTCTTGGTGCACAGCTGTGTGGGACATGATACTTAAAAACTCCTATCACAGGCAAAGAAATGGGAATAGTGCTCAACCTACCCTGCAGCAAAAATATTGGAAATGGCATTAAGCAAAAAAAAAGCCCGAGCTTCTAGAATTTTGATGGGAAGTAAAGATTTTTCCCTTTCCTGCAGGATAAACACCTATCCTAATGCTCCCCTCTTCTCTTTCTGCTACCTTTTCAGATTACTAGGAAGGAGGAAGTATTGAAAACTGTATTTCCGTATCTTTGGTGCCATTCAACATCAGAGCTCCTGACATCAGTTCTACCACAGTTTAGTGTTGGCACTACAATTTGTTATCACTATCAGAAATGTGCTTTGTCTTTGTGCAGTGACAGACTGATTAAAAAAAAACTTCCCAAGGGTGCTTTCCCAGGCAGATGCCTTTGCCCAGCCTGCCCAAAAGACCAGACTGAAACCAGCTTCTTTGCCTGAAGGTCTCTGCCAGGTTTGACTGCAAAGACTCACAGGAAGATATATAAAATAAGAAGGTCAGCGAGTTACTGTAGTGTAATGCCCACAGTGTTAACAAAAAAGGTTGTCTGCAGAGATTTTAATCTCCGTTCTATGGTGATTTCACTGTTGGGGTTTTTTTTTTCCTCCTCCTTCCCCCCACAATGTCAGACATTTCTGTTCATTTTTATCTACGATAAGTTACAGTTCAAATTCCATAAAACATTTTTGGAACCTATAGGTAGAAAGGCAGGAGCTAGCCTGCCAGATACTTTTGAATAAGTACAGAACTGAAAAGATCTGTCTTATCTCTCAAACTGGTGAAAAACAGAAAGCAACAAAAGAGTTCATGGAATTAGGCAGAGGTGAACAAAACTGTTGGACTGAACTCAAGCAAAAATAGCAATAGCACATTAGTAAGCATTTGAGTTGTCAGTATCTTAGAGAAATAATGAAGGAGAAACCTGGGCCACTAACTGTTTAAAAATAAAACCCCAAACCACAAAATAAACCAAACCAAACCATAGTGAGTGTTTTTAAATGCTTAAAAAATGAACAACATTTTGAACTTAATTTAATGCCTATGAAAAATCTGGAAGGTTTTTTGGTGGGCAGAACTTCGGAGTCAACTTTTCCAGCTTCTCTTTACCACGGTGTGGACAAGAAAACCCTGTCTCATTTTGAAGCTGAGGCTTTGCTGTGCTCAGAAGGTGGCAGAGTGAGGGATTGGAAGAGAGGCAGTAACACCCCAGTGGCTGGCAGCGCTGGGAAGGAGGGCTGCAGGGCGAAGGAGGGGCAGCTGCCTGGAGAAGGCCAAGGGGAAAGGCTGCCAGAGACCAAAGAGGGACACAGTTTTTATGGTCACTATGTGAGTTTGTGACCCTGTATGGCAGCCTAGTATTTGTAATGCATGCCAATATACACACATATAAGATCGGAGCAATACTCTCATGCTAGAGCTCAATGTCTGATGAGTTTTGGTTTTGTCACATGGCAAAAGCAATAATAACACTATTGATCCATTAATTATTTTTGTGTATAGATAACAAGTCCAAGGTTTTAAGCACTTTAAACAATTTGAGTTATCACAAGTAAACCATCTATGTTGTTGCTTCAATTGCTTCAGATAGATGAGTAGTAAATTAATTTTGCTGGTTTTGTTTAACTGAAAATCTCTGCAGGAGTATTCTTTTCACATAAGACTATCAAGATCATTATTATAATTTTTAAAACCCTGAAAGGCAAATAAAGAAGATGCTAAAAACTCCAACATCCATCAAGTTAGTTTTAATCTGGAAATTTTAAATAAATACTTTCCTACCACTTAAAAATGTCAATCTGTCTGTTAGAGGTAATTTTAAATGTTTTGATTTTTCTCATTTTCCTTCATTTTTTTTTCCCCACAAGGGCCCCCAGTCTATGATGAAATATTTTTTAAAGTTAAGAATTTCAAAATCTAAATACAGATCTTTTGGGAGAAAGTGCAACATCAGGGAGATGGTGGGAAGTGTGACTGTTCTCACCACCGCCAGGGCACTCACAGGTTATGGTGGTGACTTAGCCCCTGGGAGAACAACCTTCAAGTCTCCACTCAGTGAGCTTAGTCCAGTTTTATTGAGATGAGTGGGATTTTTGTCCCTGCCTCCATTTAGTGCAGGATCACACTCTTAGATTAAATCTTTACCTTACAGGGAAGGTGTAGCTGTCTTTTGACAGGACAACCTGCTTTCTGAAGGACTTTTGGCATAGTGCAAAACTGGACTCTTGGTCCAAAGCAAGTGAAATAATACCCATGTTGAAAGCCTAAGGCACCAGGATACATTCCCTAGCTAAATGGGGGATGCGCTGCACCTTGATGGGCTCAGGTGGCTTTCATTCCATCATCCTAAAGCCCAACCTTTCTTTCTGAGTGGTTCAACACTGAGAAGCACCACGAGATTTCACATATAAATGAGTTTTATCCACAATATTTTACAAACTGTGTCTGAGGGCAGCCATGTGTGGAACAGTGCCACGTCTCCAAGAGCATCCACAGACCTGCCCTTTCCTGGGGCTCCCTGAGCTGCATTTCAGCCTCCTCCATTCTCATATGACCACGAGAAGCTAAAAACAGGGTCTTTACCCTTTGGAGACACTTCCTAATTCTTAATTAACTAATCCTCCTTCTACTTCCAGGAAGGATTCACCTGAGGTGGTTTTCTCCTTGCAAAGAGGAGGGAACAGCCCATTACTACAGAGCAGTTCAGGGATCACCCCAGAGGTGCCCCAAGGCAATGTCCTAGGCAGGTGTTGCATATTTAGCTTTAAAAGCTCCAGAAAGTTTCTGTGGGGGGAGGACTTAAGAATGCAAATGGCAATTGGTTTCCCTTTATACAAATTATTAGCATCTCAAATCTTCCTTAAAATCCTGTGGCAATTTTCCGGTCAAATTAATGTCAGCAGTTTAACCCAGAAAGTATCACAGAAACATGAGTTAAACATATTTACCTGGATTTTGAAGCAGTTTCACTGCCAACTACTAAACTCCAGGCTGTGCACTGAAAAATCCTTTATGGCACAATAGGTGTCAGCAGCATCCAGTAAAATGAACCCTCCCTCCCTCTTCACCTTCCATGTCAGAAAGAACGTTAAGATCTAATGAAGTTAAAGGGAAGTTTTTATGTACCTAAAGTATCCAACAATTCATTAAGTTGTGTTTTATTGAACACTGAGTACTTCCTATCCAGCAAATAAAAAATTAGTGCAACAATTACGTTGAAAAATGCTGTGATGCAGTTCATTTGGAAAATTTTAAGCTGTTATCACTTGCTAAAAAGAGCCAAATGGCCACGTTTACAGCATACACAATCCTAAATTGCAGCTAATATAGTTTCTGTTAAAACCACTTCTTAGAAAAGAGACCGCACGTTTACGGAAGCTTATTGAAGAGTTTATCTTCTTTTTGAAAATGCTCACATTGAAAATGTCTGCATTTGCTCGGACCTCTACTTCTTGGGAATATTTCAGATTCTTCAACTCCTCTGCTTCCAGGCTCTTCATGGAATTCTAAAAGTCACAAGTACTGTATAACCCCTCCATATATGTAACATATAGAAAGAAGGTTTATTGTAGAAATGGATTGCATGTAAACTGGGGCTGGACTGAGCATACAGAATGAAGGTAAAGAAACCAAATCAAATATGTCATTTGCCACAGTGGAAACTCTATAGTGTGCATTTGTTCATTTTTAATTATACAGATAGTGGAAATTGTGCCATTCAGCAGAGACAAATTTGGCTTCAGATGGAAAGCATAATAATAAGTAAGAAGCTGAAGAAATAAAAATTATATAATTATATATTGCCATTTGCATTCTTAAGACTCAGATCTACTGCAGATTGATTGAGATCCTATCCAGCCAGGAGCAACTCATAGCATTTTTCGTGAATAGTTATATGGAAGAGGTATTCAAATTCCTTCAGACACTGTGGAAGTCTCCATTTTGATGTCCTGCATGACACTGCAGGCTGTTCTGTCCTTAGAGCACTGCAAGATATCGGTGTTCTATTTTGTAGTAAGTAAGCAAATTTATAGCAATACTCATGATAGAATCCTCTGGTTTCTTTTGAGCATATTCTGCTGACAAGATCAGTGCTATGACAATCATTAAAACTTTAATGTTGAAAACAATTTCAAATAAATGAATCGTTCCTAAACATACTGTAATGTTCATCCAAAAAAAGTAAATATATATGAGGATACAATTATGTGATGATTATTGTTAAACAGCCTTTTGGTTTTTGGTGAGTGAAATGACTTTTTAACTATTATTATTTCATCACTCAGACAGAAAGAGAATATATTCTTTATTCAGAATAGCAAGGGTTCATGTGCATTTTTTAAGTTAGATTCAAAATAAGTCTTGCTATTAATAGGCTAAAGGCAGTAGCTCCCTTCTTATTGAGCATTTTACACCACGTTTACCCTTCTGATGAATGCTGTTAAATACCAATTGCCACAGCCTCTCTGGGACTGCCCAGAGAATTGCAGCCTGCGACCGCAGTCTGCTCAGCATCAGTTCTGTATTCTGGTTTGATCTTTTGCTAAACTAACTCAATATGTATTAGTCTGGTGGCTTAAGACATTGTTCAGAAGATACCTTTGAAATTATAATGCCTGAGACAAAAACAGACATAGCAACTACGGCAGCAGAGCGACTGTAAATGCCTCATTTGATCGTTTGGCACGGCCCAAATATCAGGATTGCAAATGGTAATGTGGAGAAGTGACAGAGAATAGCAGAATATTTCATGAGAAACATGACTATGCTGGTCCTCCCCAGGGAAAACCATCCCATCTCTGAAAGACACACAAGATTTCTTTATAAAACTGAAACGGATCCGCGTCCGTTCAAGTAATTTTTAGTGGCTGAAACTGTAAGGTCATAATTTAATAGACTTCTAATACTATTCCTTACAGCTATTATGCTTTTTTTACCTCTCTGCCAACCAAACCATTGAAAATCGTTTATTTTAATGTTCATTTGTTATATAGCAGGTTTTCTTGTTAAAGGGCACACTAAAAATGCATTGTATCAATTTAGACTGTTGTACAGTGTAGGCTGCTTTGTGTTGTAATCCCTGGTAACCTTTGCCGCATTTGTGAGATTAACTGTGCAACAGCAGCGGAAAAAAAAAAAGACAGAAGTTTTAAATTAAAATTCGTAGGTAAAATACACTGTTCACTGTGTACAGCTCCCAACCCAAAGACAATGCTCTTCTCAGTGGTTGTGCTCTGTCAATCTCAGTTCATTTCTGCTATCTTCATTTGAGAAGAGAGCTGGGTTCTTTCCCAGTCATGTCTCCTTCTCTCCCAAAGCTTCCAGCTCTGCAGAAGCACATGCCTACAGAAACAGCACAGCATGATCAACCCCATTCCCTCCATGGGACTGTGTACCTCATATGAGCACGCACCTCAGTGCACAAACAGTAACGAAACAATTGCTTTGTTTTTCTAACAAATTAATGCTTTTCTTTTACACTACTTTGCAAAGCATAAAGATATTCCTCAAACATCCAGGAAAGCGCACATTGCCAATATCTGCTTTCATAACCACAAACTGAAGCGCATCATGTAAGGCAAATGTTAGATGCTGGATGTGTCCCAGGGTGGGATGTTTCCCAGCAGCTCGGGCCGGGCGCTCAGCGCCGCTGCTCGCAGAAGAACCCTCGGGGGATGCAGCGATGGAGCCCGGCTCTGCTGCCGCCGCCTCCCGGCCAGGCCCGGCCCGGCCCGGCCGCTGTGTTACAGCGACTCCAAGTGGATTTGGGGAGATACTGCCGTGCCCGAGGAAGGAAAGGAGACTTGGGGGTAGTTCGATTCGAACCGAACTTCACTTTACTGCCTCCTTAAGCTCCTGCACAGCTTTATCCAGCAGTGGCGACACCGGTGTTATTGTGGCCTCACTGATCTGAAGTTTATGTTTACGTGCACGCCTGCGTCCAAGTCCTGACATTCAGGTTATATCTAGAGAAAGATACAGACACAAAGAGGCTCTGAAGTCTAGTTTTGTAAACTCTTAAGCACATCTTTGTCTGCTGAGATTGTGCACCAGGACTGGCTGTGGGAGGGGGCAGGCACAGGTGTGCCCAGCTGATGGCTGCCTGATATCCCCTGAATAGTCTCTGGCCTCTGCAGCAACCAACTCCAAATTGTCATGAATTTGCTGTGGGAACTGACAGAGGTCAGACCACGGATTCTTAGGCTCCAGGTAGTGTCTTGAAGCCTGTGGGAAAGCCAAGGACAAAACTCTCTCAGTCTGGCCTGGGAAATCGTGAGGAAGAACCCAAAACAATCCCTGTAAACAGCCTCCTCCTGACACCTGATGTTTTTCCAACTTGTTTACTGGTAGAGAGGTTTACAAAAAGGTGGTGCCCTAAAGGACCAACCCTATTCATTGTACCGAAACACTGTATAAAAGAATCTATCTTTAAATAATCTTTGTTATAAGCCCGCTGAAGAAATTGGAGTTCTACGTGTTTTTACATGAGCCATCCTGAATTGTAACAATAATTTGCCCCTGTAATTCATCTAGATACTTACTTCCTGAGGTTTTCTGAAAGGAATGGCCCATGCACCATCCTGATAGATGTCAAGGTGGCATCTAAGGCATTTTTTCCTGGATAATTTTTTCTCCAAGATCTTACAGGAATGACATCTTTATAGAAAATGCCCACATTTTAAAGCAGAAAGGAATATCTTTCACAGCCGCCTCTGGAGGTAAACTCAGGTACTTCTCCATATAATTTATAAATAAGTTTGTTATGATAAACAAGCAGTGAGCAACTACAGAACTTCAAAAGGTCTTCTGTGCTTTAAAAAGCTTCCTTGGGCACTGCCAACCAAGTATCTATAGACAGAATGAAATTTTGGAAGCACCCATTACTGTTCACATAGCATGCTGGGTGGGATTTGTGTGTCCTCCTAGCCCCAGATGAAAGGTATTCTTCTCCTAGCAAGCACTGCCTCTGTCAACATTTCCAATTGAAAATGCAGGTCTTTGTGTTAGGCAGCTGTGTGCTACCCTTTTCACAGATCTGCACCCAAATCCGTATCTGCAGACCAGAGTTTTCCAAGGGGAACGTACATCTGGCATCAGGACATCACAGTCAGCTGTGAGCTACCCCTGCCCAGCTGGGGAACCTCTGGAGGCAGAGGCAGTGTGCCCCTGGAGGTCCTTACCCATCCACCACTGCCATCAGGATGGCAGTGCTGACCACCAAAAGTCACTCTGAGGGGTGCTCAGGTCATGGGTTACAAAAAACTTAAGTGGTGCATCTGCATTCTCTGTCTTTTGCCCTCGTGCAAAATAGGTATGAATAATTCCAAAGACCTGGAAAATTCTGATATGGGAGAGTTTTGGTGCCCTCTGCACAGGTCTAAAATACATTCTATGCAACTGCTCTGGCAGCTGTGCTATGCAGTCCAGGTTTCTTGAGGTTTTTGCTTATAAACATGTTTCAGGAAGAATTTTAGGCACAGTCAATATCCACCTCCTGGTCTTTCAAGGTAAGAGCAAGACTGTGCCTCCAGTAAATTGTTTGCACCTAATAAAAAGGCTAAATCATTCCATGGAGCCCAGCTTGGCTCATTTAAAACAGAAAATAACTCGCAGAGCTGCTACTGCTCCATAGTGAGCAGCCATTATTAAATGAATCCTCTGGGGCAAACTTGGTTGCGGTTGGTCAGTCATTTAAATATTCCTGTTCTGCTGCCTTCATGCTGTCCAGGACATGAAGCAAATGAAGCCTGGCTGTTACCCAGATGATCCACGATGTTGTGACCAGATGGAACTTCACTTACAACATGTGTAGGTGCCTGCTGGACAATAAACAGGCTTTCGCTGTCTTTTGCTCTGATGAACTCAAGGGGGTTACTGGCAGATTAAAACGATCACAGCCCCCAAAAGATTTATTATTATTTTTTAAATTCATGCCAGATGAACAGAACAGCAACAACAAAAACAAAAGGTTAAATGGATGTTTATTTTTTGCATTAGTCCTGATTTCTAGTTTTCCCACTTAACCTGGAATCAGCAGAAAACCCAGACTGCTGTATCTTTGCCCATATGTTTGTGTTTGGTTAGGTTTGAGGGGGTTTTTTAATCTTAAAAACGTTCTGATAGCTACAAACACAGGTTACAGATAAAACAAGACATGTTTATAGCCTCATTTCCATTTGAGGAAGAGTGCTTGCATATGTACACATGAGTGACATGTGCACTTCTGCACAAGTGGTCATCCTCTCTTCCAAAAGTTTGCAAGTTAATTGGACAACTTTCATTAAATACCGTGTGAATTCTTACAAATACATTGAAATAAATAAATAAATAAATACCCCACAAAAACCAACAAAACAAAACAAACAAAACCCCAGAGATAGAAAAAAGAAAGAGATTCTAGCTTCCACTGGAAAGAAAGCTGCAATGCAAGCTCTCCCCTTGCTACTCAGCTGAAATTTGAGAAAAGGGAGGGATGTGCACATACACACATATGAACATTGGGACTCTTCCAGTTGCAGAAAAGGCCTTATTAGACACCAGAGGAGATGCAGATCCATGGCTGAACAAGCTACAGTGGCCGTACTGTTCAGCTGGTTCTCAGACCATGGGCACGTCAGAGAATCACAGCACCATTTAGGTTGGACAAGACCTCTAAGATCAAGTCTAACCTATGACAGATCACCACCTTGTCAACTAGACCATGACATCCAGTCATTTCTTGAACATCTCCAGGGATGGTGACTCTACCACTCCCTGGGAAGTCTATTCCAATGTTTAACAACCCTTTCCAGAGTTGTTCCATCACAAATTCTTCCTGATGTCTAACCTGAACCTCCTCTGGTACAGCTTGAGGCTGTGTTCTCTTGTCTTGTTTCTGGTTGCCTGTGAGAAGAGGTGGAACCCCACCTGGCTACAGCCTCCTTTCAGGGAGTTGTAGAGAGTGAGCCCCCTGAGCCTCCTTTTCTCCAGGCTAAACATCCCCTACTCCTCATAGCACTGCTCCTCATAGCACTTGTATTCCAGACCCTTCACCAGGTCTATTGGCCTTCTCTGGACTGGCTCCAGGATTTCCATGTCTTTATTATAGTGAGGGGCACAAAAGTGGGCACAGGATTCAAGGTGTGGCCTCACCAGTGCCCAGTACAGGGGGACAATCCCTGCCCCGATCCTGCTGGTCACACTATTCCTGATACAGGCCAGGATGCCACTGGCCTTCTTGGCCACCTGGGCACATGCTGGCTCATGTTCAGACACTTTCAACCAGCACCACCACGTCTTTTTCTGTTGGGCAGCTGCCCCCAGCCTGTAGCAATGCATGGGGCTGTTGTGACCCAAGGGCAGGACCTGGCACTTGGCGCTGTTGAACCTCACAGTTGGCCTTGGCCCGTTGATCCAGCCTGTCCAGATCCCTCTGCAGAGCCTTTCTACCCTCCAGCAGATCAACACTCCCGCACAACTTGGTGTTGTATGTGAACTTACTGGGAGTACACTTGATCCTCATACCAAGATCATCAATAGAGATGCTACTGAAATATTAAAATATTAATATTAAAAGTATTAAAAAGGACTGGGTGTAGAACAGAAGAATGACTGGGCAGAGAACAAAGCTTATGCAGAAACACCAGTTGTTCTCTGCACCCTCAGGTTTTTTTGGTTGGTTAATGAAGTCTCTGGCTGTTCTCAGCCACAGAAGAGCCAGAACCAAACAGCTTTTGAATTTAATTTCCCCACTCATGATGAAAGACGCAAAAGCTAATCCAAACACCCCTGCTTTAAATGAAACTTTGAAGGTCAGTTGTTTTATTGCCCCTCGCTCAGCTGCAACACCCAGTTCTAGGAGCTGAGCACTGATGGGCTGTGTGAGCACCCCCAATCTGCTCCTGGAGAAATTAGTCTTTCTTAGCCAAAAGCAGTGTTGAAGCTTATCCAGTTTTTAATGTAGAGAACACCCATCAGATCTGTTCCAGCAGCTCAGCTGTGCGGGGAGCAATATCCAGATGAGAAGTTGTAATAAACAGCTGGTATTTTTTTCAAATGCTTCTGCTGGCTCTCAAACAATTATGTAACAATGTCTCTGCAAGAACAGAAATACCTGCTTTTTTCAAGAAAGAAGGTGGAAAACAGGCACTGTTCAATATAAATCCTGTTACTATCCTATAGGTCTTCACAAAGGATATGTTGATTTCTATTGCTGATTTTGTAGTGCAGTGATTAAAAACAAATCACACTTGCCAAAGCAGATGACCTTGGCAGCCTATACCTTTTAATAATGCCATTCTGATGGTAAATGTGTTGGGACCTTGCATCAATTTAATTTTCATATTTTTCCTACTGTTGAACTTCATCCTGCTAATATTTACTCTGCTGTTCTTCCTAAAAAAAACAATTAAAAAAAAATCTAAAGAGCTATCACATGTTTGTGAGGTTGAGAAAAACAATTTTCAAAGGTGACTGGTACTTTTGTATTTTCATTTCCCTAAGTCAGAAGGAGAAGCATAATATGACAGGAAAAGTTTAAGTGATAGTTGTATCTAAAACACCAAGGCCTGTACAGGCAGACTAAATTTCTTGTTGCCACGGATAGCTGGCGCCAGAATGGACATTATGCCATAGAAAACAACGCGTGTTGTCATCAGGGGCTGTGCCAGGGTTTCCTAAGGAAGGCATCTGTAATGGATGCCTGATCACTCAGAAGGGGGAAAAGATTTGTATTTTAAACTAGTAAATGGAAACACTTTTAATAAGAAATTATGGAGTAGAAACTAGTTTCTAAAACCAGATAAATCTTGGCCTAAAAGTGTTTCCACACTGAATGTTTAGTTCAGAGAGATAAACTACTTCAAACAAATGGATATCCAGGAAGAATGCTCATTTGAAATTCTCTTGCCATTTGGAAGTAGAGAAGATCTTCAACACAGCATGATCAGCCTTGGGGAGGAAAAAAGACAGAGGTTAAAGATGCATGGAAAAGAGGTATGCAGAGATGAAATTACCTGTCTCACGTGTATGAGATGCTGTTCCTTCTGAACTTTGGAAGACCGAGCTTGTAGGCCAACAAAAGACAGAGATTTCAGTGATCTGTGGGTAAAGATATCTCCACTGTTTCTGCAAAGCTAGCATGAGGACTAGGTCTCCCAAGCTACATTCCCACAGTCCTGGGCAATGAGGCAGAGCTCCCAGCAGAAAGAAAAAGTACAAAAGCTACACTTACATTACATGAAAGCAAGTTGCATCAGAGCAGTAATCTAAACCATCCAGGAATGTATAAATAGCATCATCAAGCATTTCACCATTACCACAGCAGCCCTCTTGTCTCAAGTGGCAACTGCAATGGTTTTAGGAATTGGGAAAAAAATCCACACTCACACACAAGACCCCAAGAACAAACAAGAAGATTTTCTCCAGCTCTTTATTTATATACAAGTCTAGCAGGATTCTTCAACCAGAAATGTGGTCGAGGGACAATGCCCAATTTGCAAGGATTGAGAGGGAGAATCAAGTGCTGCTTTTAGTGTTAAATTATGCTAAAGCCCGTCTGGGTCCCCAACCCCAAATCAACATACTGAGAGTGAGGCAACTGGAGACCTGCAACTGGTGGTCAATCACTTTATATGATGAAAGTCCAGTCTACTCTCAGATGGTTTGGTTCTTCTAAAATATTCCTCCTTGAAGTGAGTGGGGATTCCTCTCTTAGGTAGGGGACACCCTCCAAGGAGACCCCTCAAGACTGACTGAAAGAGATTAGGCCCTTGGTTGTTGGTATGGGTGAGTAACATCAATCTCTCCTTTAATTATTGTTTCTTTTTGCTAGCTTTAATATAATTACTTTGATAGAGTGCCCTATCCTATCCCATCCTGTCCCACTATGAGTAATTTTAACTTTTACTAGCAAATAATTCTGACAAGATCTTTTAGTCTAATCATTTACTATAAGAAATAATTCATTTTCATAGAAATATATCTGATTTGCCATCATTAAGCCTGCAGGATAAAGTTGCACAAAAATCACACCTCTATAATGCCTTAAACCATAGACAAAGTCTGGGGCTAAGACTGGATGTAGCTGCACCTAGATTTTTCTCTGAGTAGGTGCTTAGAAAGCAAGGGAGTTTCTGCACCTCATGACTCAACAGGAGGACTTCTCTAATAAACTTCATCTGAAATCTACCACTCTCCCCACAACAATAGGTTAAAACCAAACCAAAATAAAGAAGTTATGACATATAATTGCAAAAAACCATGCTTTTGTCAGGATAATAACACACTCTGTCATCAGTTCTCCTTCCTACGAGAAGCCTAGAAATCTCTAAGGGTTCTTGTGTCTTCTGCATGTCTTGTGGTGTGTAATCTCAGTTTATTTAGGAACTGAGGCTCTCTTCTATTTTTACAGTTCTGCAGACAGCACAGGAAAAGGATTTCAAAACTCCTTGAGGGAAGTGGTGGTTGAAATGTTCCCTATCATGCAATACTCTTGCACAACCTGAGCCTTTAGCATTCTTTACCAACCTCAGTTGGTAATTTTTGCAGATTCTTATATACTCTTGTATAATTGAACTGAAGAGACAATCATGAACACCTAGTCCACCTTTGTACAGTGTGACCACTTTCAATTCTGTTAGGCTATGGTATACTTTCAAGAAAGATTCTTGATCTTGATTTAATATTAAGTGTTAAAGATCCTGTCTGTATTCTGCATAATTTGTTCTGATGTGACATACTGTTAATAAATATGTAAATACCTTTTATGAATTGCATCTGTTTACAACATTTTCCATAAACTGATAATCTATCTTCTGTCAGAAAACTCTTCCACATCTAGGGAGACCACAAATTGCCCTTTGCCAGATAAAGTGTACTAACCAAATTGCTTTGCTTTCCTTTTACCACGAGTAGTTTCCAGATCTCAAATTACTCTTTCCTAGACACAGTGCAATTTTTAAGCCAAATAGGCACCATAAATAGTCACAACATTGAAGCATCTACCCCAAATATTTAATCTACAGTTATAACATAATATCTGTTCCATGCGTGCCTGTTATTCTTCCGTTTATGCATTCCAGAGTTAGAATAGCTCTCTGATATTCAGCTTTCCATTGGGAACTCATAAGAAGCAGCATCCTAAGTAAAACCAAAAGTGCATCAAGTCCTTATCCTCATGGTGGCACTTACGATAGGTTATGTAGAAGCTCAGATTAGGGAATGCACTCATTTAGATACAAGGCACATACAGACAGACCCTCTTCTTGATAACACAACCTAGATCTGGCCATGTACCTCCCCAGCAAAATCAAAAGCTAAGTTTTCCCCATTGATCCATTTACTGGTACCACATGATGTTAAACAGGTAAAATGTGTGACATCGATGCTTTTTTTTTCCACCACAAACAACTTGGTATATGCCTTGCCAACTGTACTTGATTTGAAGGAAAAGCAAAAAACAGTTTGATACTGGTACTTTAAACAGCATTCTGGACATATTCCTCACAAACACGCTGTACTTCTGAAGTCATGGTTGGACATAGAGATAGTGGGGTTTTCTGATTTTTTTCTTTTCCTAAGTTTGAATTTCTTTTTCCTATAAAATAAAAGTATAAGGACATCTGGAATTTTTATGAAAATAGCACGAGGTCCACAGTTAAACAAAACTCACAATGAACATCCGCCCCAAACAATTAGTTCAATGACAACACTTCTAGATTTTCCTAAACGCAAACTGCATCCAGCTGATGGCCTCAGCCTCCTCTTGCTTTGACTCTGGATGGAACCAGTGTAACTAAATGTAAGGAGAAGGCAGCAAGTCAAAAGGTCAGACCTGCAAAGCTCATTTTGATCTGTGAGTGTTTATCAGTGGGATGGATCTATGAATTTACCCACTGAGGGTCTGTTGCTCTCCAACAAAATTATCTTTATGCATGTTAATAATATTCTAACTCAGACAAAACAGAAAGAAATTATATGAAATTAAAACAACATAGGCTTGCTGTAATTTCAGCCAAACATACATTTGCCATCAGAAGGCCATATAGATGGGATCTTATTAGTCTTTCAGTTCCTATTTTGAGAAAAGAAACTATTTCTTGAGAATGTTTAATGTTATTTTAAAAATGACACTGCAGTCAGTCAACTTAAATGTGATGTAAAGCCTTGGTGTTGGATTTAGCAGTGCTTAACTTGCAGAGTCTGCAATGTTAAAAGTGCACACTAGTGAAGTAGCTACATCCATTTCTCTCTGTATGTGTGTTTTAATGTGAAATTCAGGGATATCCAGCTGTACACAGAAATGTAATTTAGTCTGTGGGTTTTTTCACTGCCTCTCATACACAGATTTGATTTCTTCCATAGTTACTGTATGACATGCGTGCTAACAATAGTAACCCTTAGTTCCTCTCATTAGAAAGAGAGAAAACTGGGGAGGTGCTGGAAGATGTCACCTATGGAAGTCATTTGACAAGGCCAGCAGCAGGACCAGAAATGGAACCCTGGCTCCTAAATCATGGCGTTCATATTTCCTTTCTTCTTGCTACCTCCTTTATTCCCTAAATTAGGTGATTTCTTATCTATTTATATGCATTATAAATGCTACTACACTAGAACTCCAGCTTTTAATACTTCCTCAATCCACATGAAGTACTGTATCACATAAAAATAGTTCTCCAGTTTGACCTGACAGATGCCTCTGGGATTATAACATAGCAAAGCAATGAATATAGGCATTTTGGCTGCAAACCAGATCACTCAGTCACGTGTTTGGACAGGAGAAGAAGATTGGTAACTACGTTTATATTAATTTTCTTCTGTGTTAATTTGTATGCTGTTTTCAATCACTAAATTTTACCTGCTGGCATTCCTTTTCCAACCACAAATGTCAAGACCACAGTTCTTGGGGAATCAGTAGCAACCACTCATTTAAATGGAGAAGCAATTAAATCATCTACTTTATGATAGAGGATTAAATCTAATAGTCTACTATTTATGCTTTGAAACATCAATAGCTAACATTTGCTTTTGAGCAGAAAGCTTAATACATCTGAGTGTCAGCACAAAGAATAGCATATAGTTTCTTGATTCAATACTGCCAGCTAAGTCACTGATCTTTCAGAATTGCAGGAACTGGATGTGCAAGTGCCTGTTTATAATTCCAATCTCTGGAGGGGAAAATAGCCACTTCCTCTTCAGTGAAAATAATATAAAGACGTGGCAATGAACACAGTCCTCCGGTACTTCTGGCTTCCTTTTAGACACACAATGCATTTCTGTAAGTTGCAGCTTTATTTATGTGTTACCAAGCTAAGACAACCCCCTTCCAGCCACAGCAGGCAGAGCAAAAATACCTCATGGTCCCCTCGTCAGAACTCTGGGGCACGCAGTGCTTTGCCAATACATCAGGGTTCAGATTGCAGCATAAGATGTGCTAAAATATCTCAGCACATGATAGGCTGCCACAGAAAAAAAAAAAATGACAGAAGCATTTTTTGGCTTCCACTCAGAAACCAAAAAAGTCAATGGGAAGCACAGGGACTGTTTTGCAGCCCATAATTGCTGACAAACGTCAGCCTTAGCCCAATATCACTGACAAAGACAATCCTGTGAAAAGCAGTACTTTTATGTCATGGCTTAAAAGCTGAGTAGAGTTTCATTACATGTCTGAACATTTATAAAGTTTTGCTCAAAATGCACAGCATTAGGAGAAAAAAGGATGATAATTTTAAAAAGACCATTTTTTTTCTTCATATCATAATATTGGTGTTTTGAGACCAATGTGAAAATGAAGATTTTATTCTCAATCTGTAAAGTAAAAGGAAAGTTCATATTTTATATTAGTTCGTTGCTTAATATATTAGCAAGATTCACTGTGTATGTTAACAAGATTTCACAAGATGAAATGTTATCTTGGATCTTCATTTTTTATCTCATTTCTGCTATTATTTACTGAACACACTGTTACTGCTTATGATTCTAACTTACAGAAACTTTCAGGGATTTTGGTTTCCTTTATAAGCAAAAAAATTAAGATTGAGCCATGGTTTCTTTTCTAACAGAAAGTAAGAAGCAAACAAGAAGAAGAAATGTATTTTCTAATATGGTCAAGCTTCCTCAGAAGGACCGTTCTTCCGAAAATGTTCTTGCTTTTTGTTTTATTCCCTATTAATTATTTCCTCCGTTCATAATTTGGGGGAGTATTCTACTCTCCCTTCCTGTTCTCCACATGTTTCTCAGTATTGTTTTCTGCCATGTGTACCTTACCACCATGTTCACAAAGTTAATCTGATTTCCACACTGGCCTCTGTTTGAGCAGTAGCTCTGTGTGTTTCCCCTGCAAAAGGTATGCATGCTCTTGGTGCACGACTGCAGTTGTGTCTGCCAGCTGCAGTGAAGTTTTGCAGTCTCAGCAATTAAAACACCTTCTCTCTCAGTTCTGACCACCTTCCCAGTGAAGTTCAGAGGCATGACATTCTGTATGGACCAAAAAAAGTGAAGGAAAAAGAAATAACAACAGATTGCAAATAGCAAAAATGCAACTATTATAGAGAAGCCAAAACTCCAAACAGCATTCATGTACAAACACCCTGCCACACATAGCCCTCATTATATATTTTTGCTGAGCAAAACCTTTGCTGTTGCCCAAGGGGCTCCAATGCAGACAGAATCAGGGCATCTATGCAGGATTCCAGAGGGAGGCCACTTATCAGAGTCCTTCAGCAGAAGGAGAGTCCTGGACTCCGGTTCTTACTGGTAGAAGTATTACACTTTTTATCTATTTGTTAGCACACCAGGTGAGAGTGTGGCAGCAACCTAGTTGGCCACCTCTTTTGGCCAGCAAACATCAATGCTATGCCTTTTGTCCTTAAAAATATCTGGAAACAGCATTTTCCCAAGGACACTCTTCAAATTTTCTTGCTCTCCACTCTTTGCTACACAATCCTGAGCCTGTCCATACATTGTCAGCCTCCTTCAACACACCAAAATGCACCTGACCAAAGGTAGCTGCATGGTCACATACCTTCAATTCTTCCCAGTCCAATCTGGATGTCTTTATATGTATCTGGTGTCTCAGGAAAGCAAAATTCTTTACAGATCTATCAGACTTTCAAGTTATGCCTCTTCTTTTTCTATGTTGGATTAATTTCTGGTTCCTATTAAAGTCTTATCCCAGACTGGATTAGTAAGGCACTTTCCTGTGGTTAAATTCTCCTGGATCTCTCCAGCTGACAACTTGAAATTTTCTATTCATTTTCACTGATGGTTATTTGCACCATGAAATCTAGTTGAGCTGAACCAACCTCACAGAGAAATCAGATGAATTCTACCTGTGCTAACAAATTCTACCTGTGCTAAAAAATTGTGCTAATGATTTTTTTATAAAGTAAATGTTGGAAACTGGGCTTACCTTTGCTTTGTTTGGGTTGGAAGGGGTCTAGTACCAAGATCCTGGGCATTGCAACAGCTGGGACTGTAGGCCAAGGGGAGACCTGGACTAGGATAGCTACGGGAATGGGATAAGGTATGTAAATCCCTGTTAGAACACAGGCGAAGGGAACGCATGGAGGAACAAAGAGGTCAGTCGGCAGAAGAGGCTATGAAGGGATTCGTTGAATGTAAACAAGTCCAATGAGTGTGTTTGTCTGTCTGTGCCCTGCATGAACACTACAGTCTGTCCCTCCCAGGGGTGAGTGCGCTGAGAGAGAGGCTCTGCTGCAGGGGCTGGAGCAGGGCTGTGGGTCACAGCCTGGGTGCCTGTGCCAGCTGCTGGGGTGAGTGTCTGTATCTCCCACAAAGTGGGGGTGTGGGGCAGGGAGTGGAGGGAGTGTGCTTACCAGCAAACCTCAAGCTGGACCAGCCAGTGAGTAAGGGGGCCTCAGGCTGGGTCATCACACTGACAGGGAGTCAGTGCTGCCATGCCAGGGGGCCTTGTGAACAAGGAGTGTCTGTGGAATGAGAATGTGAGTGCATTGGTGTTTGCAGTGAGCCTCAGTCTGGACCAACCAGCAACTGGGAGACCTGTGGGAGAGGCAAGGGAGGGTTGGATGCAGGCAGGTGACCATCAGAGGGGTCATCCTGGTGCTCAGGGGATCCATGAATGCATGTGTGCTTATGTACCGGAGAGCATGATGTGTATGGCTACTCCAGTGACCTTCTGCCTCTGCCAGTCCAAGCAGAGGGGACTTGACTGTCTTTATTCTATGTGAGCTGTTGCAGGCAGTGCCTTACCTGGAGGAGATGGCCACTCAACATCACTTGACACTTTGTTTCCCTTCCAGACAGCAGAAGGAATTAGCGATTTGTGCATCTGACTTGCAATTTTTCCATGCTCATCTTCCCTTTTTATTTGGCAGATGATTATAAGACAGAGTAGATTACTCTAATAAGGATCATCGGGCCAAGAATAATTGCTTTTCTATGTAACCCATTCTGTGTACTTGTGAACTACATGTGTCTCTACAAATGCATGTACCTCCAGACTGAATATTTGTACCTGAACAAGAAGTTCAAAGTTGCATTTCTTATCTAAGATACCAGAAAAGTACTTTTTCCACATTGACTTCCATAAAAACAAATGCCCTTGATGAGAACAAAGACTGGTGTATGATTTTCTGATGTGATTGTGGGTAGTTTTGTCTTAATTATTCACTGTGTAGGTTCAACTATTTGATCACTGAAGCACGTCAAGACCTAAACTTTACCGAAACAATTCTACCAACAAGTAATTTACCTTTCTAAAACCTGGACACCACTCCATTTCCTGATACGTGTATGATGTTTAACTCCTTGTCTTTATATGGCTCTCCTCCCAATAACAGAAAACCACCACAAGTTTCATGCTGTTCTTTGGTGAAAGCAAAAGTAACTGTAGAAAAGCTTAGTGTCAGGAAAAAGTCAGGAAAACAGAATCACACAAACTGCCAACTGCTTGGTAAGCTACTTGTTTGTTGAGTAGCAATTTGTTTTACTTATGCTCTACAGTACATTATATAAGTTTGTTACAGATCAGTCTCAGGCACAATTCCACAATCTAAACCATTCTTGACATTTTCCATTTTAACAACTAATTTCTTAGTTGATGTAACAAGATATTTATTGATCTTACTATGTCAGAATTGTGCCAGTCTGTGTGCAGCTCTGCAGGACATTTTGTTTCAGTATGCTTACAAATGAAACACGTGTCCAGAAGAAATCAGGCAGACTTCTTATTAAATCAAGTGCCTTTTATTTCTTCTTTTACCAGGTTTTATTTCTCTTTCGGCACTATTTCAAAGTATTGTCAGAAGAATTTTTCTCTGTTATGGGGATGTAGTTTGCTTTTCGTCCTACAACTTTTAAAATAAAAGGTTTGGAGGCTAACAATAATATACTTTACAAGAAAAAGAAGCTCTAAAATACAACACTCTAAGCAGCTAATATTTCTATACATTCTTCAGTTCACTAGCAATACAGATAAATTACCAGAACCCTTTTCACTGCTATAGCAGGTAGTCTTCTTTAATAATTACTTATAATATAAACAAACTTTGTTGCACCTAATTAGATTTTTATTCCCATATAAAAATTATTTTTATTTATTTTTAATTATAGTCTGAAATTGTTCTAAGGTCTAATCTCATGAAAATTAGAAACTTGCTTGTAATTTTCAGCCTTAATTCAAGCAGGAGCATTTTGTATTTTGCGATTTTGTCTAAACTTTATCTTTTGGTTTAAAAGCCAAGAACATATTTGCAGAGAGAAGTTTCCATTTCAGCCTTTTCTTTTCCCAGACTAGACAAGACAAGCACTTTTAGCCTCTCCTCAGAATACCTACTTTCAACTGTGGATCAGAACAGCTCCTTTCAGCCCTTCTTCCTAACAGCAACATCCTCTTCGGACAGACATGAGCAGTACTGTTCGCTACTGCAGAAAGTATCTACCTGCTTCCTCAAGTGATGGAATTGTTACTTTCCTCTCTCTACTGGATTCAACACACTTATAATTTTATCAGCCTGATAGCTGATAAAAGCTTCTGATAACATTTTTCATAGTCAATTAGTTATCACACAGTTCAATTGGGGCAAGTTTCCCAACACAATAAATCATTGGATAGAACAAAGACCAGATGTTTGTTCTGGCTTCAGATGATGTTTCCTGACCCACCGCTAATTTATAAAATATCCTTTTGTTATTTCTAAGCAACAGAAGGATAAGCCAAACAAATTAAATGGCCAAGGTAACAAAAAAATGTTGATAAATTTGGAAAGGTAGGGGTGTCTGTAAGTCTCTGCCATCTGAGATTTCTCTGAGACTATCTCTTACGTTTCTGGAAAAGCCCAAGTGTCCTGCTCAGGAATAACCTCTTTCTCTGTGGGATCTTGAACTGACCCATACTCCGTCTCAACTCCACCCAAGGGTAAGAGCTTAACATTGTGCTCAAATGAGTTACTGAAGATCCTTATTTTCCTCCTCCTATTCCTAATCAACTGCAGGACACCTATTGCAATAGCTGCTCAATTCTCTTTGGATGTTTGGGAAAAAGAATGAAAGCTTGGCTGGTATCAGTACACACCCTGGCACTTTAATTTTGATTGATCTATTTGACTTCACTTTCTTCCTCTGCTACTCATTCCAGTTACTGTTTATTTGGCCTCCTCCCTTTCCAGTAAATAGAACTTGCTTCAGCAAACACAGTCACATAACAAAATTTTCCATGAACAGAAGAATTAATGAAGCCTTGTTTCCTACGGATTTATGTTGCTGATTCCCAAGTTCCATGCTCACACCATGTCCCCCACAATACCTTCAGTGTGCAAAACCAGCACTTTAAATGGCCAATGTAACTCATTTACCTGCAGCTTGGCTCAGCACTCTACATCCATTGCACAGTCAGATCTTATGGTAGTTGTCAAGGAGAATACATTGCACTCCTTTGTTGGACTAGAAAATATTTCTCAAAATACTTTAAAATGAAAATAAAGGGGGTTCCAATGGAGTTCTCTGTTTCTTGGAACTGTAAATTTAGAAAGAATGGGTAGCCAAGGAAAATAAAAATGAGCATGCATTTGAAATGACTGCTGGAGAGTTAGGAACAATGCTCCTGGAAGATCAAATGTGTATTTTTACTCTAAGTGTACATGAGAAGATCACTAAACTTCTTGACAGATGAATGGGATACATAGAAATGAAATGAACACAAATCAGCACTTCTTAATTTTATTTCTTTTGGGGCTGAGTATGTGTTTGACTGTTTTTACCTTTGTAAGGTGAGCACAGCAGTGCTTTTAATAGATTGGGGGAACTTCTGGTTAGACATAACTTCTCTGTGTCTGTGATTTCTCTTTATGATAAAATTTAAAGAAAATGTGGTGCAGTGACTGTGGTATTGAAACAAAGGAGCAGGCATTTCAGTCTAAGAGAGGTGAAAATCCTGTAGGCATTTCTTCAAGGATGGCAAAATCACATGGAGCGCTAATGCATGTGCATGAGAAGGCACAATAACCCTGTGACGAGTAGGTGATAGCTAAGAAAACAAACAAGCAAATAAACAAGCAAGCAAAAGGCTGTGGAAATGTGTGTGAACTTGTTTATCTTGTCAGGACCTTTTCTGACAGAAAGGCACATGACCAGCACTTGGGCTGAGAGTGTGAAGAGCAAAGGAGGAAGTTACAAGACAGTTTACATATGAGTCAATTAAATTTTTTTTCCAATGTGTAGCACTTCAAGACAAGGATAAGTTTGAGCAAGTTGGCAATGTTTTTGTGGTGACAGACTACAATGACTGCAGTGAGAACACCCCCTGCCAGGAGCTGTGTACAGGGTTCTGGTGGCACAGGTGCACCAGGAACAGCTCTCGTAAGTGGAATTATATTTACTTTATCCATACAGAGCAGGCTTAGTTCTTACCAATTGATTTCCCTTTTCATGTTTTTTCAAGTCTCTGAAGTATTGTCATAAAACACCCTCAATCTTACCAAGCTCTAGCGATGCGACTGCCACCTTAGGTACACTCTCAGCCTTTGGTACAACTGTCAGAATATCTAAACTCTTTCCAGGGCTGGTGATGCCTTGCTCTTACTTAATTTTGCGTAAAATATCTTTGCAATCACAGAATCACGTAGGTTGGAGAAAACTGTTACTATCACCAAATCCAGCTGTTATTTGAAACATTACTGAGTCCACCACTAAACCCTATCTCTAAGTGTAACATATGCACTTTCTTTTATCCAGTGATAGCAGTTCAACCACTTTGCTGGGAAGCCATGTTCTTCTAATGTTTGAAAACCACATTGATGTAGAAATTTTTCCTACACTTCCTCTGTCACAATGTGAGGCTGTTTCTTCTCATCCTGTCATTATGTGCCAGAAAATGCATTATGTGTTAGAAAATACCATGAAAGCATGTCACCATTCAAAGTGGAAATTAAAATCCATGTGCCAGTGAGTGCTCAGTACTTCAGTCAAGGCAGTTAAGTGCTTGTGCTAATAAAAGATTGCTACTTCACTGCATTAAGCACAAAGGTCAGTCTGTGAAGGTTGTTTGCTACACAAAGTCAGTGTAGTTCCACAATCCGTTTTCTTCAACCTTAGCACAGCTGAGAGGAGATGTTAGCTCTCTACCCCACACTGATCCTACACCCCACAGGCACCACCTCTCATCACCTCTGGGAACACCATCATTTCTGAGGCCATAACAGGCCTCTTCAGCATCTATTGCTAGCTTGTGACCTCCTCTCCTTACTACTCGTTCCTTCCCACACAGCAAATTGTGCTGTCTCCTGAGTTTTGCCAGTGTGGACAGCAATAGGCAAGAAAATCAATTTGTCCACACCTTTTTTAAAGGAGTGAACTAATGCTTAGGACTGGAAATAAAGGCGAGGGAGCAGCTGAACTTTTCCAAAGAGAGGTATTTGAAAGGGGAAATGTAATGGCTCTGGCAAGAGCCACTGTTTCCTCTGTTTAGGTCTGGAAAATGTATTATTAGTGAAATCACTGACAAGAGCCTAAAGAGCTGCTACATCCTCATCACAGCCGCAGAGGCATGTAGCAGAAGAGGGTTCTTCTGTGTTCTACTACTCATCTGGCCCAGGGTTGAAAGGTTAAGGTGCAGAATTCCGTGGCACGGGGACACTGGATGAGAGACACGGGAACAGCAAGGTGGCAAAAACCGCAGTCTCCATCCTGCTCAGCAAACGTCAGGTTTTTTTGAAGTGCATATACATTTAGGCTATTTCCAAGAAAGCATAAAGCCTCTCAGCGTAAGTTAGGATTCCTCTACGTGTATGAGATCAGTGTGCTGTTTCTGAAGCACTCCACAGGGTGAACACTTCGTGTTTTTTAAGAAACGGTGAGAGAACACAAGTCGCACTATGACGAGCTGGACGGTGCTTTCCAAGCGGCTGGGGCTGCCAGGTATGGCCCAGCACTTAAAACACAGCATTAACAAAGCCAGCGCGGGCATGGCGGAGCACAACCCCCTCCACACTGCTGGGGCCGCCCCCCAGCCACTGTTCCGCCGCTCCCCCTCCTCCCCTTCCCCGGGCGCCCCGCGGACGCCCCAGGGGCGCTGCCCGGCTGTGACCTGCCCGCCCCCGCACGATCATTGCCGGGCATCCCGCCCCTTCCCGCCCGGCGCAGGCGCCGCAGCGGGGCGGGGCGGGGTGGGGAGGGCGGCGGAGCCTGGTTCTGTGCGCGGGGGGCTGCGCTGGGTCCCCGCCGGGCGCCATGTGGGTGCCGCTGTCCCTCCTGGCTGTCGCGGGGCTGCTGGTGCCTCGCCGGAGCGCGGCTTCGCAGGGGGAGCAGCCGCCCGCAGGTAACGGGCGGGGCGGGGCGGGACGGGGCGATGGGGCGGCCCGGGCAGGCCGGCCGGCTGAGGGGCAGCACGGCTCACCTGAGGGGCACCGGCCGTGCCGCGCCCCGTGCCGGAATCCGCCGCCGGCCCCGCGTCGCTGCGGGCGCAGGGAACCGCCGGGGCGGTGCGAGCGGGCGGGCGGGCGGCGGCGGGGAGGAGCCCCCGCTCCCCGGGGGTGTGCCGTGCTCTCCCGCCGCGGCGCCCCGGGCCCGGCCGAGCTCTCCCGGGTGCGCGGTTCAGCCTGGCCCCGGAGGCCGTGTCGTGCCGCACCGGCGGCGCGCTGGTGACATCAGCCTTCGTTTCGGTGTTGGCACATTTTGGCACACGAAGCGGGAGCGGCGTGTGCGTCGGACAGGCCTGCTCCGCTGTGCTTTATGACTTCATATGTCCAAAGAAGTAGAGAAACTGGGAATTTCGGTGCGAAAATGGGGAGCACAGGGCTGGGGGGTGTAAAGAAGGTATCAGAATTGCGGCCTGGAACGCGCCTATTGTGGCCAAGCGCTCCTGGGGAGGAGGGGTGGCTTGCCAGTGGAAAACAGCGTTTTGTCTCTGTTTACACAGAGTTTTGGCGAGTAAATTACGAACGAAATAGTCAGGCTTACTAGTTTCATTTTAAACTGGAAAAGTTCATTAAAAACAGAAATTGCTGTCTAATAGTCATGTTCCAAAGGAACATGCATTTAATTTTTTTTGAGACTACTGAGAGCAGGCTGTGTGCCCAGGCTCCTTGGATTCTGCAGATGGAGGTTTCCCGGAGGTCAGATCCATGCCCAGGTGAAGTGACTGAACTGAACTTGATTGCCTCTGGGCATGGGCCACACCATGCTTTGGAAGTCAGCTTTGCTTTGTCTGAAACAGACCAGCTGTGCTAAAAATGGCAATCTGTCTGCATTCTTGTCCCTTCATAGTTTGCATTTTGAATATCCAGTTCGTTTGACTTGACGTTTGACTGTAACTGGCAAACTCTGTGGGGAAAACTGGTTTTTTTCCACATTGGTGGCTTGATATGCTAAATATTGTCTAGTTTGCTCTGACTTAGTCTCTTTTAAGGGCATGCTTTAATTGCTAGTAAAATATGCCACTTCTCTGTCGTATTAAGCATTTTTAGGGTGAAAACCAATGCCAGTAAATCACTTGTCAAACAAACCTTCTATAATCCAGCACAGCAGTTATCTCTGTAAGCACAGAGAATAGTGCTGTGGTGTAGATGATGTAGCAAGCCGCCTAGAGGCAGAGCTCTCATTTCTGCATGCCAGTGCAGCAAACCCTGAGCTCAAAGTAGTAGAATGTATTTTTGAGTTACATTTTGAAAACTCCAGCAGCATTTTCTTGGTGACTTGCACTCAGTTCGGTCACAGTCACTATAAGTAAAAACTTACTTTTTTAGTGAACAAAAACATCAGGAAAGGAATTTTAATTGACAATTCTGGGTAACAGTTGGATGAAAATGCTGGTTTAGTATGTAATGACTAATTCTGTGTCCTTGCTTTATTATAATTTTGATTCTAGCAGATGTACTGACCTATAGGGGAGGAATTAAGGTAGAAGAGAAAGTCTGAAGCATGTTTATGATCCTGTTACATCCAGAATAGCAGAATAGGTCAGGTTGGAAGTGACCACAGTGAGACATCTGATCCAACCTTCCTGCTCAATCATGGTCATCCTAGAGCACGTGGTACAGGATTGCATCCAGATGGTTTTTGAGTAACTCCAGTGAGGGAGACTCCACATCCTCTCTGGACAATCTATTCCAGTGCTTGGTCACTCACATAGTAAAGAGGCTCTTCCTCGTATTGAGTTCAAACTTTCTGTGTATTAGTTTCTGCCCATTGCCTCTTGTTCTTTTGCTTGGCACCAGTGATGAACTGTCTTCTTGGCACTTCTTCAGCTGCTTATAGATATTGATGAGGTCCTCTCTTGGTCATCTCCTCCTGAGACTGAACAGGCCCAGCTCCCTCAGCCTTTCCTCATAACAGAGATGCCCCAATTCCTTGATCAGTTTTGTAGCTGTCTGCTGGACCTGCTCCATGAGCTCCATGTCTCTCTAGTACTGAGGAGCCCAGAATTTCCATGGCAACAATTGTATGATTATTTTTTTCCCTTAAGTCTTACAGGGCTTTCAATGTGCCAGTAATATAATATATATCAAGGCTGAGTGTTTAATGAAGAAATGTTCAGTCATCTTCATCTTCCATTGTAGGACTCTGTTTTCCTTAGAAAAGGGATGAAGCCAGACAACCCAGCAGCAGTTGGAACACCTGCATTTCCTGCAGCTGGGTGCCTAATGTGCCTGCATTGACAGGCCTCTGACTGAGCAGTGGAGCTGGGCACTTGGTGGGAACTCTCAGTCTGTGTTTTAGTACTGTGGAAGACAAAGTCTGTGGTCAAGGTGAAGAAGATTGAGAGGCTGTGGTGGCAGTTCAGGTGCTTACTGTAAATGTACTGTAAGCTACATTGCCAAGGACGTGTAGTTCATTTAGGCAGCTGACTTCCTGTTGTCTGTTATAATCATGGTGGTCTTGAGTTGTTTATGGTTCAGATTATTGACATTTATAGCAATTGACTGTCAAGGTCCAAACAAAAACCAATTAGATAGTAGAAAGTGCTGTATTTAGATATCATCTATTACAACACTTCTCATCTATAACAAAAGGGATGAACACTCATAAAATAGATAAAACAATATTTAGCTTGTATTATTTAATTATTTTTAAGTGTCCATCTTGTGCAACTCTTTGTGGTTTTTCTCAAGGTTGTGATCTCAGTCTACCTCTCCTCTTAGTCCAGCTTACGACCTTGTGGAAATTTTTATCATAAACCATGATTTTAAAAACTGCATAGAACAATGTCAAACCTCTGACCCTTAGAAAATAAAATTCTATTGTCAATAGAAGCTGTAAAAATGCTCTATACACTGTGTATAATGTTTATTCATGATACTTGGGAAATCATTTCAGTTCATTTCAGTAAATATTTAAAAAATTAATAGCTTTAAATTTTACGCCAGTCATGGAACTCATTTAGTTAAGCTTGTTTGCAGTAAATTTTTAAAGAAGTACTATCCAGGTGTGGGAGTAGCATTACAAGAGAAATGCATGTCCTGGGTTTCTTTTGGAGGGATAAATGAAAGTGGGTGAGGGCAACTATGTGCAAGCATTTTCACATAGACCACATAGCAGCTGCCACCTAACAGAAAGCCAGTCAGGTAGCAGGTGCAAAATTACTTCATCACCTTGCTCCTTGGTGCTTGCCAGTCTTCCAAACTCCCAACCAAGCACAGCCAACAGGCAGCTCCCCTCCAGCAGTCTGACAGGAGCAGGAACTGTTCGGTGCCTGGCCTGCCAGAAGTGCACAGAGAGGGTGCCATGCTGACCCATGTGCTGCCTGGAAGGGGAACGTGGCAGAAGGCAGAACACTGCTCTGGCAGACATTTCCCATCCTCCCCAGGGCATGTGCTTGGTGCTCCTGCAGCCTATGGTGAGCAGTGACCTCTTCCTGCTCAGTTTGTCCTGTGATGCTGGGCAATGCTCCTAACTCTCCTCTAGCCCCCAGATGGCTGAACTCTGCTTTCAGTGCAGGCCAATTTTGTTTGATTTAGAACAGATTGAAGTGAGGATATAAATGATTAGGGAGGCCGTTTTGTCATGGTTTAACCAAACCCCACACAGCTGCTTGTTCACTCCATTACCAGCAAGATTAGGGAGAGAATCAGAAGGGTAAAAGCTGGAGAACTCATGGATTGAGACAAAGACAGTTTAATAGGGAAAGCAAAAGCCATGCACATAAGCAAAGCAAAACAAGGAACTAATTCACTGTTTCCCATGGGCAGGCAGGTGTGTTCACCTTTCTCCAGGAGAGCAAGGTCCCATCATGGGTAAGGGTTACTTGGGAAGACAAACACCCTCACTCCAAATATCCCACACTGCCTTCTTCCCCCCACTTTATGTCCTGAGTGTGATACAGCACAGAAAGCAACAATACCCTGCCCACTTGCCAGCCAGCCCATGTGTGTCACTGTGGCTGTTTACCAGTGTTCCCAGGCACACGACTGTGAGGTGATAAGCAGTACAGCAAGCAGTGAAAGCAACAAGCGAGCACTGGACTCTTTACAGTCAGGAAAGCGAGCCCCAGGACAAGCACAGGAGCCTCCTCATTACTAGCTAAACAGCATTAACAACTGTAAATTCAGTCTAGTACATACCAGTTAAGTCTGTCGTTATGTCAAACCCTTTGAATCCCAAGTTGAGCACAAAAAAACCCCCCCCAAAATTAAATATGTATATATAAATTTTTAAAAATGCAGCCTTCAGAGATAGACTAAATTCTTTTCATCCTTAGCATTGACTTGCTGCCTTCTGAATCCATCTTTCAGAGTATTGGTTGCCTTTTTGCCACCTTTTTTTCCATTTGGGTTTTTTTTTTTCAATGCATATGGCTGCAGAGTACTGCAGAAGAATTCAAAGGTAGTGCAAATTTATCTGACCTTTTTTCCCTTGTCTTCATTTTCATGGGTGATGAAAGCTAAAGAGAGTGACTCTTTCACATTTGTGAAGTCATCAGAACTGCTACTGTTTCTGGGTGTAGTTAAAGTGGATGTGTGAGCTCAGGTCCCCATATAGGCCATTTATGTAAGACTTGGATTCAGTGATCCTTGTGGGTCCCTTCCAACCCGGAATATTCTATGAATCTATGAGCTGAAACAACTGTAGGTGGAGTGCAGGGCTGGCACAAGGAAGGGACACTTCTCCCAGTCAGGGGCCCAGAAGGGACCAACTGGTTATTATTGCAGCTGTCTTTAAATGATGAGTTAACCATGATTCTGCAGCAGAGTTCAGACTGTTGTCCATCTTGGTCTGTTGAAGCAGCTTTTAAGTGTTTTCCTATGATGTGTCACTTGGAATTTGTTTCTTTTTATTGGATTTCCAAAAAGGGAACAAACTTTCAAAATACATTTTTACTTGTTATTTTTTTGCAATCTGTCTTTTCAAGTTTCAGTTTGTGCTTTTAGTCTGTATTTCATTGCCTAAATGATGTTTAAAAGTCACATGTAACTTGAATGAACTTTTATGGCTTTTAGGGCTCCTGTGGTCTTAGATTATTACCATAATCCCTGCATTGTGGATTCATCAGGCCCTGTTCTGTTACGTGCATTATTGCACTTCAGCTGAATTCCACTTGCATGAGCAGTGGTGACAAATTCCTCTGTGTATGCAGCAGTGCCAGAATGAGGGAAGGAATTTCAGTCTTGCATGAGATACAAGTATCAGCCTGAAGACGGTCTCATTTTTACATCTCAGAAATGTGCAGTTTATTGAATTATTTTTTGCTCTAGGCAATGCATTGCCGAGGCTCAGTGAACAGGTAGGACATCTACATATATACAAAATATGAAGTCCTTCTGTATATGCTTTAAAAATAGATTTTAGTATGTGTATGGCTGCTTCAAATTTGTGTTTTGTAAGTGCTTTCCATAGGTAATGTTGTTCAGGAACGCTTACATAGTGAACAAAAATGTCAGGTTTCAAGCTGGTAAAGAAATCTTTATGTCTATATGGTTTGCATATGTTTGACCCTGCTGAGGTTTGTGAGAGATGTGCAGTGATTATCTTTGACTCAGGGAAGTGAATGCATAATACAAGTTAGACTTGTGCTTCAGAAATTATATTTGTCTTAAGGTTAAAACAAGTATTTTCTGCCTTGATGATACATACTTTGGAAGCAGAACTGCGTCATATATTGTGTGCAAGTAGTGGATTAGTTCTAACATTTACCAATTTTAGTCTAAGAAGACACAGCTAGGTACACTTGTTTATGTTACTCTGAAAAAAACCCTCCAAACCAGTCTAACATCCCCCTTATTTCTTAGCAACCTGAAATCAAGCAGCAGCACATACTTGCAGTAAAAGAAGTCTTTCAGTGGAGTTTGGCTTTTAATTTCCTCCCACATGTATTTCCTTCCTGTCTGCTGTGCCAGTTTACTGAAGAGCTACATCTTAAATACATTAGTTGAGGTAATTGCACATTGAAAAGGTGTTCGATTATACACATTCATGTCCCACAGTAGTCACACCTGATGAGATCTTTGCCATCAGTATGGCAGCAATAGTTGGGTTGTTTGCATGTGGACAAATAAGCACATATCTGTCCAAGTTATAAACTGATGCAGGTGTGAATTTGCTGAGATAAACTGTGCTGCTGTATTCCCACGTCTGTTCTCTCTTTAATGCTAAACTTCCAGGTCACCCTGTGGTCATGCTTATCATTGCTTTTACCCCTCTCTTAGTTTGCCGCCTTTACTTTCCAAAATTCCAGCTCTTTATCCTCAAAATACAGGCATGTTGAATTTCTTTTGGCACAGTTAAGAAAGGTGTGACTGATTGGCCTATCTTTGCCTTTTTATTCCTTTATTCTGTGGATGGAGAGCTTTTCCTGAAGTTCCTTTTATGTTGTTCTACAATGCACGTGCATATAGAAATTTTTGTGAAAAACTTGTTCTTGCTGTTCTCTGTTGACTTCTCAGCAGCCAGTATTGCTGTCTTACAAGGTGAGGTGAACTGCAGATGGGAATCGCTTTGAACTGGAGGCAAACTAGAACTTCTTGAGTTTTCTGTGTCATGCATTATGACATGAATTGCTGATCAGTTTTCTTCTCTCTTTTCATACTTGGTGTCTCACTGTTTGAATTTGCACCATGAGTGTTGCTGCATTTATGTTTATTATAAATTAAAAGGAGTTTTATGTTTAACAATTACCTTCATGGCACTAATGTTATTGTTATCTTGCACTTGTGCCTGCAGAACAACCTAGAACATGGTGTAACATGTTTGGAAGAATGAAAGCTTCATTATGGGCTAAGTTAAACAGTGTTCACATGAAGAAAGTGTTATGGCCTTTAAACTGTCAATATGCAAAAATGACATCTATAAAGATTAGACATTAGCACTTTGAAAAGTGCAGTGTCCTCTGTGGTCTGCATTCTTGGTGCTGGAGTGACATGGGACTGTGGCATCCCCAGGCACTGTCTCTGGGCTGTCTGGAGAAGAAATCATTAGAAATCAGATAGCAAACCTAAGTAAAGGAGCTGTGAGCTAGACAATGAAGACCATTTGTTTAGCTCCCTCTGCATGGCCTTGCATGCCTTGAAAGGCTAGACAGCACCTCTCAGTTCAGTATCACTGGCAGATTTGCCCAAGGTGCATTCAGCTCCTGCATCCTTATCATTGGTAAAAATACTGAACAGAACAGGCCCTGGAACTGGTCCCCAGGGAACACTGCTGGTCCCCAGCCAGGTGCAGCCCCATTCACAGCAACTCCTTGAGCTCTGCCCTTCAGCCAGTTCTTCACTTAGTGGGCTGTGAACCTGCATGTGCCAGCTTGTTTGGAAGAACGCAGTGAGGGACAGTATCAAAAGCTGTACTAAAACCCAGAAAAAGTACATCCACTGCCTTCCCTTCACCCTCTAGGCAGGTAATAAATCAGTTAAACAGGACTTTCACTTTGTGAGCCCTGGTTGATTCTTCCTGGTGATTGAATTGTTCTTTGAATGTCTTTTGAGAGCACCTGGCATGATCTTGCCCATCATTTTTCCAGGTGGTGAGGTTAGGCTAACAGGTCTGGTATCCTGGGTCTTTCCTCATGCCCTTCTTGTAGGTTGGAATAGTGGCTGGCTTCTAGCAGCAAGGCCTCCTCAAACCATAGGCAGATGATGGAGGGGTCCTACTGTAACATTTGCTACCTCCTTCAGTGCTCTGGGATCAACTGCTTTTGTTAAGCAGTTTCTTTTCTATAATAGTACACAAAAGTTGAATTTTTTTAAGGCTAGCTACACTGTGGTGTAAAACTGCATATTTGAAGTAATGTTTGTATGCTTTGGCCCATCGGTGTGCTTGACACCTCTTCTGTCAACTTGTCACCTTTTTTTTTCTTGTGAATTTGATGATTATGTTCCTTTCTTCCCAATAGCTGAAATACCACTCTTGTATGTTATAAAACATAAACCACAGAACCATTTGCAGAGTGATCTGTATTACATCTGTCAAACCTTTGTGGTCAATAGCGTATCTCAGCCTCTGTGTATTACTTTCAGTAATGTGTTATATTTGTGGTCGTGTTCTCAGGATGTGAAAATTGTTTACTTTCCCTAAATATATCACACAGTGGAGTTGCAGTACTTGCTTTGCGAACAAGAAGCAGTGTAGAGCAGGTCAAATATGAGTTCCCTCAACATTTTGTAAAAGCCACATTGGGAGTACTAAGGGTACCAAACCAGACATTGAGGAGCTGAGTTGTAATAGTTAAATTTGGTTGAGTGACCTTCATTTCTCTTTTCTTCCTGAGTGTCATGTGACAGCCTTCAACAGTTACAGGATCCATTAATTTTCTTTCCCCTGCAGCTACTCCCTTGATATCCCTATTGTGGTTGCTGCTTGAAACAGATACTTGCTGCACATGGAAGACTGTCAGTGTTGCTTCATATTTTTGGATTGCTTTACCGCATTACCACTGATGTCGTTTGCTAAGTGTACTTCAAATGCCTTCCTTCAAATGGAACTACATTATAGCTTCAGTGTTCAAATTCCTTACAGATGTTTGTAGTTTATTTTGGTCATCACAGCTTACTGAAAATACTGCTGGAGTGGTAGAAGTATCAGTGTTAAAAAATTCATAGGGAATCCAGGTTTACACTAGCAGGCCTGTTGTATTTTGGCCTCGATACTCCAGTTCTGGTACCATCTACCAATCCATCCACTCCAATTCAATTTCTGAACAGCAAGAAAAATCTACAGGATCTGGGCTAATCTCCTCTGTCTTGAGTAAAGTCTTACAACCTGTTTTGCTGTTATGTCCATAAAAGACCAACACAGGGGTATAATCATCACCAATTATGGACCTGATACAGGCTGTCTGATGGACATGCTTTCAGTGGGCATGGGTTATCTGTCATTGTTACAAGGAGGACAAAAGCTGTCTCTGCAGGAAAGATGAATAATAAATCAGTGTACAGGGCTCCTAGGTGTTTGTACTGGTGACAGACTAGCTCATCTGGGGAAAGTACTTGTGATTTTTATGTCTAGCATGTTGCCTTTTCCAAATAATTTAGAAGTGCATTGGGCTGTTCTTGTGTTTGGCAAGATCTGTTTATCAAAGTACAGTTGTTCACTTCATTCTAGTGCCTTCACCAACGGAGATGGTAATAACATCTGAAAATTTCAAAACAGTTTTGCACTGGCAGTACCCACATGTGTCTGAAACTCCTCATTTTATTGTGGAAATCAAGCCTTACAAGTAAGTTCTTGCTATTTTGTTTTTTCCTGTACCTGATATTCTCTAGAAGCATATAAAAGCATGTCCATGGTAAATTCTTTTGTTTCTGTGTGGTGAAGTCGTGTAGCGTGAAGGTTGCCCAAATGTTAATTAAGGCAAAATTTATCAAGTACTGGGATGGTTGAGGTTGGCAGGGATCTCTGGAGGTCATCTGGTCCAAACCCTTTGCTTTAGCAGGTCATCCATGATTATGTCCAGTTGGCTTTTGAATATCTCTAGGGGAGGAGACTCTACAACCTCCCCAGGCAATCCGTGTTCTCACAGGTCCTGGCCACCCTCACAGTTTTTTGTTACTGGCAGTGTATTGAACAGAATTGTGCAGTTGAAATTGTATTAACTATTACTTCATCTCTTTTACAGTTTAGGTTACTATAAGAACGTCTCAACCTGTGTGAACACTTCAGCTCATTTTTGTGATCTCTCAGAGGAAATATGTGACCCTTATATATCTTACTGGCTTCGTGTGAAAGCTGTTGTTGGGTTACAACAGTCTGAATATGTTGAATCAAATGAGTTTATTTTGCAAAGGCATGGTAAGTTGTATCTAAACTAAACCTTGTAATTTTTTCCAAAAATCTAGAGTCAGTAATTATTTCTTTTGCTCTGTTATTGCATTGCATTTGGGAATATCTTAAAGCCAGGAGTCCATGATGAAATGAACCGTGATGATTGCTTACTAGGAACTTCATGGTGCTTGTTAGCTCTGACTCTGTGGTGTCTGAGTATTTGTTTCAAAATGTCTAAAGGCAAGAAGCTGAATTCTTCCATATTCTTCTGCACTTTGAATTATTCCGTATTCTTGCCTGGTGCCTCAGACAGCAATTTAAGGTAGGAAACTGTCACCAGACAACATGGACCTTTAGGCATCACTGAAGTAGCAATGTCTTGCTTGACATTAGAATGGCATGTACTGATAGCTTCAGGTATCTAGGCACTTGTAACTGGATAACTGTATTACTAGTTCTTCATGTAAATCCTTTGGGCTGCTTTGGGAAAAATCAGTCTTTAACATCAGTACTGTAAAAGTAAATTTTGTGTCTACAATCCAGTGTGGCAGGCCCTGGCATTGCATGGGCAGTGCAAAAGTGTCATTTGGACAAGGAAAGACTGAGAGACTTCTTACCATGCTTGCTCCATTCCCAGCATACAGCTTTCAGGGAGAACTTGGCCCATGTGGTTCTATCTGACTTGGGCTATGCTTTGGCTAGAGTCAGATTTCTGCATTGCTGGAGCTGAAGGAGTGGAGTCCCTCTTTGCTTTCTGCTATGATTCTGTTCCCACTCAACAGTCCTTTGTCTTGAAATAGTGACTGGTTTCTAGAGTTTGACAAAGGGACCACAAGTCATGGTAGTAATGCTCAGTTTGAGAGTTTCCAGAAAACTGGTAGCCATGTATGGAGAAGAGAGAGAGAGACAAAATCCTTTTCCCATTGAACAACAAACGAGTGTTCAGTCAGACCATTATGAAAAATTCACGCAGGCCATTGCCATGGGAAATCCAAAGTTTCCAAATAGTGCTCATGGTGAGATTTGTTTAGCTTTTCATATAGCCTTTGTTTCAGTGCAGTGTTGTTGTCAACTGGGGTGATTTGTGGTGGGATCTAGTCAGCAGAATCTTGTGTTTGGTTCTCATTCCTGTATATGTTTAGTTGCTGTTAGTTTTTTTCTGTTGTTAGGTGAATTTTTATGGCCTTATGTGTGTAAGAAAGTTAAATTGCTTGACACTGAAATCCTTCATGGGCAATATTGTTTCCAAGACAAGAAATGTTTCCATTGTAGAAACTGATTAGTTAATGTATCCAAATGCCTCCATTACTTCTAAGCAGAAGAGAGGTCTTACCACAGCTATGCAGTATTAACAGCATGGAAATAAATACATAATTCTTCACAAATCTCTGATGAATTTTGGAAAGCTAACTATAAATTCCATATTTTATGTTAAAAGCTTTGGCCTAATAGCTATGGTGTAATGTGTTGCAGGAAAAATAGGACCGCCACAACTGAACCTCTCAAGACATGGTGACAAAATCATGGTTGATATTTACCATCGTGTATTCCCTCTTTCTTGTATTGACATTTATTCAGGGCTTCAGTTCTTGGTGACTGTTCGGGATAGTAAAAATGAGGTAGGTTCCAAAAATAAAATTTAAAATTGAAACACTTGTTTACCTTAAATGCCTAGAACGATGGATTTATGCCTATGACATGTGGAGCTAACAGATACTAAGAAAGCAGTTGAACACCTGAAATGTTGAGTGCATTACAATGATATATGTGAATGAAAGGTCTGTATTTTAGTTGTCCAAATGAGTGCTTACAACAAAAATTAGATTATTGTATTAACTGTACACAAGATAAGTGTTACTTGATGACACGCTGCTGTTTCTGCATACATGCTAAAACACTGGTAACTTAACTTGTGCCCATCTCACTTGCCTAAAAAGAGATTTCATTTAAGAAAACTACCTTTCGAGATATTTATAGCAGTTTATTTAGCAATCATGGAGGGTGAAGGCAAGGAAAATTACATCAGGTGTGTTTACTTACAGTTAGCTTTTCATATGCATCCAGATACAAGTTTTATAAATGTGAATCTCTACTATGAACAGCAGAAATTTTAGCTGGAAAATACCATGCTCTGATCAAATACAACATCTTAAGGTAGCCAGTGAGCTGATGGTCACACAGCTATTGCAAGGCATAAGGGTAATGCAAAAAAACACACCTTATGGTGTCTTAACAAACACTAGTGTTTTTTGAAGTGGTGGAAGGTACTGTAACATTATTCTAGTGAGTCAAATGGTACAACATGTCTTCCATTTTTTTCAGACTGAAGAGCTCTATGAGGACAACTGTACAATGCATAAGTGTAGCCTCAAAATCCCAGTTCCTAGTGAAAGTTCCACTTACTGTGTTTCAGCAAAAGGAATTTTTGAGGATCTGATGATTGGTAGTCCATCAGAGGAAAGCTGCACTCCTGTTCATCTTGAGCAGACACTGAGTAAGAGGATTCTAATGCTATATTAAGAACATACTGAATATGAAGACAGATCTAATCTAGCAAGTGTTTGGTGCTTTGGATGCCTTTGGGAGAATAGAAAAAGTAGGGAAAGCTTAGTCGTTCTTTTCCAAATGCATTTTGACAGTTCCAACCTTCACAAATCATGTATTATTTTCAAGTCACCCTGAATTTTTGGGGACCTATTTTTCCTGTGTTGCTGGTGTCATGAAACCTATTTCTATTGCTCATGAACACTGGTGTAATTAAAAAATCACAAATGGATCATTCGCTGGCTGTGTGGTTTTCATAGGCATTGTCTCTTCTAGCAACTGGCTTTTTGCTCAGCCTTATCACTGAGGATAATGTGCATAGACTTTTAACTGGAAGCAACTATAAACTTATGGCCATTAAAATCAGATATTTATGTCTTTTTTTTAATTCAAGAGAACAAAAGGCAGATAGTGACCCAAATTTATATCTGTGAACCTCTTACAAACATTGTGGTTGTACTCTTCATGGCCTGTAATATCAGCAAAGGGATTAAATTGATAAAAGCTGTTTTCTTTAATGCAGAGGAGCAGCTGGATTAGGGAGGGCATTTAGGAGAGTTGGACTAGTGGAGTCCTCCTAGTAATTGTTAACAATTCTGTGTTTTGAAGATTTAGTATTTTGCTTTTATTGTACATAAACTCTATGTAGTTATGTCAGTTAATATGCCATCACATAAAAAGTATACAAATGTCATCATCCCTGTCTGTCATCTCTAAGGAACAAAAACTTAGTTGCAAAATTCCTTTTTTTCCATAAATACTCTGTTGATATAAATTGAAAAGCTTCTGTTCTAATTTTTGCATACTCCATAAAAATGTTATGGATTAAGTTTTCCTGCGTGAAAAAAGTAGTAGACTGACAAATTCAGACATTACAGCTAAGCATTCTGAGCTATTACAATTTCTGAAATTATTCTAAATGATGCAGCAGTGGCTTGTTTTTCCAAAATTCTTAGTAGATTTTGCTTTGACTTCTTAGATACGCATGGTATCATCATTCTGTGTGTTGTTACTGGGATCTTGACTCTAATATCAACAGTATATTGTGGCTGCAAGAAACTAAGGAAAAACAACGTACAGCTGCCTAAATCTTTGGTAAGTTTTGTAACTACTGTATCTTTATGCCAATCTCTTGTTGTTTGTTTGGGTTTTTTTACCATGGTCCCATAGATATTTAGAATATATGCCATTCTAATATTCTGGTAGCTTTTGCAGCCAGACACCTCTTAGTTTTTCAGGGTTAGACTTCAGTCTCTCTTTACCTGAAGTAGCAGTAGTTGGTCTAGTTTGAGAACTTGGTTCTTAAAAACTCAATGTGTGCATACCTAGGCAGTTTGTGTTCACTCTAGTAGCAGAGACACAAAAGCACAGAATCAATGGTGTGAGAAGACACTTCTTGAGGTCATCCACCCAAAGCCTTTTGCTCAAGTGCAAGAGCTGGTAAATCATGACCATATCCAGATGGCTTTTGAATACCTGCGAGGAAGGAGACTCCACAGCTACTGTGGGCAATCTACTCCAATGTTAAACCACCCTCACGGTTTTTCTTACATTGAGAAAGAATTCTGCGTGTTTCAGTTTGTGTCCTTCTCCTTTTGTCCTCTCACAGGAGCTGTGAGATTCCTTCATTAAATGCTCGTGTTGGAATTCTACTAATTGCTACGATATTCTTAGTAATGTGCCGATTAAGGGGAGGGAGTAATAGCTCTGTAGGAAGAGGGAAGAAGGATGTGGGGAAGTCTGTTCTCACACTGAGCATTCACAGGGGAAAAGAGGTCAACAGCTGCTCTACCTTAAAAGCTTCCTGTAGCCATCCCTAAAAGAGCAGCAGTGCTCCTTGGTTTCATGTCAGGCAAGAGTGGAACATCTAAGAACTACTGTTGTAATGTTCTCCTGGTGTTGTGTCGGTCACAACAAACGGACTGCCACAACTTCAGAGCTGCCACCTGAGGCAGTTGTAAACAGAAATCACAGCAAGACAGTCTTCTCAGTGGATGGAGGAGGTCTCATTTATATAGAGAGTGGGCAACCATCTTCCATTCCATGTTCTTCAGTTTCAAAACCCTTTAAAATTACCTCTCCATAGTCAATGCCCAAGATCCCTCTGGAATCTGCGTTTTTTAGAACAGAATATCGGGAGGCAAGATTGCTCTGATTAAATGAGATATCCAAGCCAGAGGTGATCTCTTTGTAGTAAAGCAACGATCTAGTTCGCCAACTTGTGCAGCACAAGATGATTAATCTTGTTCTGAAATTATGTGCACTTCTGGTCAGACAAAATGCTTTCTAAAATTCCTGTTTCTTCCCATGGGCTGTCATGGAGCCAGGGGACTACTTTGGAGGTAGCCATTCACACTGTAGTCTTTAAAAAAGCAGATGAGAGAGGCTTCTCTGACATCTGCAGCTAGGCCCCAATATAAAACACACAGGCCTGTAGAGACACTGGAGACTTTTTGTCGTCTTCACACCAGTATGTACTTGTCTGAATATGTAACTTTATGCCCTATGTCCATACAACAGTAATTTCTGTGAAGACCATTCATGGCTCATGCAGAATTAAGAGTGCTGTGCTCAAAGGATCCATAGTTATTTTGGCTTTCTAGTACTGCTGTGATATCCCATCTAAAGGATCAGGAAGCAGAATATCACAAATAGAATGTGTGCTCCTTAACACCTGTGAGCTCCCTGATGCATGCTCCAGCTTCACACTTGAGCTCACCTTGTAGAAACTCACGTATGTGCCCATATTCTCATTTTACTGGGCTAGATGCTACTTTGGGGTTTCTAGGTTCCAGTAGCACAGTATGGTTCATGTGCTACCATATCATATTTTATTGCTAAGGGGCTGAATGTAGCCTGTTACTATTTATAAATCTTGTTAATGAGATGGTCAGGCACTGAGATGAGCTCCCCTGAGAAGTGGTTGCTGCCCAAATCCTGTTCAAGAAGCATTTGGCCCATGCTCTGAGATGTGTGGTTTAACTCCTAGGTTGCCCTAGGTGGAGTCAGGAGTTAGACAGTCAGGAGTTAGATTCTTGTGGGTCCTCTCCAAATCAGGATATTCTATATTTCTGTCCATTTCCAGTGAAGTCTCTAATGACAAATACAAGTTGTAGAGCTCACAGAGGTAGTTTCAATACAGGTAATATGAATACTCTGGGAATGTAAAATGAGCAGTTAATAACTTAAGTATGATTACTTTATGGTTAATAATTTAAAGTAATGAAGAAACAATTTAAATAATATGAACAATAAGTTTAATTATATTACATTATCGATAAGTTTAATTATATGACATTATCTCTATAGACTTAATGGCACTTGGAGCCTGTCACTGACCTTTGAGTATATACTAGGCATTTCTTTCTGTGCAGGTTATGATCATTGTGCCTTACCTCAGCCTTGTCTGTAAATAAAACATTTAGGGAGGTTTTCCATCTGTCAAAAGGCTGGGCAAGATTTCCTTCCTTAGGACTGCTGTTTTTCAGTGATCTCCTTCCTGGCAGCTTTAAGTGGATGCTAGAACATCATTTGAGTGACTTCCAGCAACTTGGAATTTTCTAACAGAAGGGAAAATAAAGAGTAACCATCGAGCAGCTACCTTTGCAAGTCTTATATACTCAGAGAAAAGAAAAAGAAATCCAATTAGAACTCCAGAGCTTTTATACTGCTGTTTGTGACTCCCAAGAATTACTTGTCAATCTTGTCTGGGTCCTACTTCCGCAGTGCATCTGTCATTTGGTATAGGCAATGAATGATTGTCTTAACCAGAAAGCATGTTTATTTAAATGTTTAAACATCATTATAAACAGTAGGATCCTACCACAATATGCATATGCGAAATGGGACAGATTCCTTTACAAGACTTGATGTTAGTCTTCTGCTTGTATGAAGAGAATCTGACGTTTCAGCAGTTCAGCTGTAGTTAAAACTTCCTTTCATTTATCTCACATGAAGTACTACAGGAGGCTGTCTCTTTCCACCCATTGTCTTCAGTCATTGCAATTTGTCCTGTGGTTATTCCTGTACTAGATTTTTGTTCTAAGATTTGTGATGAGGGGTTGCCCACTTTTAAAGGAACCTGACCATAATTTTCTGATATGCTGTGGGCATCTCTCTCTCTGCTTTAACTTCCCTGTCTTTTTCTTCAGTGTCTTTTGTCTTTAAGTAGTGGTAAATATGAGGAGAAAACAACTACTCTATAAGAGAAAAGTGAAAGTTGAGTCTTACTTAAGCCCACTTTTCTGTTGTCTGCTGATGCTTTTTCTGATTCTGACAGGAATGACAAGGCTGTGTTCTCTCTTTGTAGAACACTTAAGGATATTCACAAAACAGTTTGGAATTTTCTTTGCAGCTCTGGTTTGTTTTTGGTTTTGTTTTTTTGGTTATACAACATATATTTTTGATGTGGATAAACTAATTTTTACTATAAATATTAACTGACACTTGCCACAAATAATTGTCATCTTACAACGGAGAAGCTGCTTCATTACTTTTGTGAAAACTTTTTTTTCCCTGTGAGGATTTATCGGGGGCAGTAACATAGTCTTCGCTTTATAATCTACATAGCATTAATGTTTTGTGGAACCATGCGAAGGCCACAAAGATTTTTGCCATCATCCTAATAAGGTTTGAAATGCAATTTTCAAACTCTGCTTCATGAAATGTGCACCTGAACATTACTTGGAATTCATAGGTGGACACATCATTAGAAAAGGAAGTTAGGAAAGAATTTGTTAATTTCCTAACTGTTATGGATTCCTTGGGACATGTTATTTATCTGTTTCCTTGAGCCTGACTTTCAGCAGTGTCCCCCCCCTGTGTCTGTTGAGACACTGAAAGACCTGAAAGTTCAGGTACTGTTGTTGGAGACAGGAAGTTATGTGAGTACCTGCCAGGAAATACTGCTGATACCCATCTTAAGATCACTGGCTGTCAGTTTGTGAATAAAAGAAAAATAGTAACTTACCCATAGTAAATACTTTTCTTCAAATAGCAACTGTATCTTGATTACCCTTGTTACTTAAGATCTTTTGAATGTTACTGTAATAGGCATTCAGTTACTGTAATAAGCTGTCATTCTTATCTTTGAAGCTAGAAGCAGCTGCATGAGCTTTTAAGTTGTCTTCTAGTCATGACTCAGTGACTCTTAAAAAACCTTTGGTACCAGGAAACACACAGGAGTTTTTTTCATCTCATCGCTTCCTTCTTTCATGAATGGGAATAGGAGTGTCTTTGCACCATCTTGCCTTGGTCAGAAACTTGTCAAGAGAAAAAATGGGTTTCCTTTTTTGAGAAGTCTAGGATGTAGATGTACAGAGAATATGTATTTTATCCGTAAGGTCTCTAAGTATTACCAGCACTCACTGTGAAATGCTAGATCTGTGTAGAATGCAAGGTGGTCCCTTAACACATTTTAGGACTATGATTTTTAAGAGCTCTGTGAAAGTCCTAAAAGGACAGAAACAAGAATCTATTGGGTTTTGTTTTTAATTTCAGTTTAGTGTGTACTGTTAGAGATGGAAAGCTGAAAATGCAGCTTTTGACCATGGTTTCTGTGTTGGATTTCACATTCCCTTAAGTATTCCACCTTACACAGGGAATTACCTTCTCTTGTCACTTGCTGTATAATAATTTGAGTCAGATTTTTCCTAACCCTGCCACCCCCCCCCCCCCCCCAAAAAAAAAAGAAATAAACCTATAGATGTTGGTCCCTTCAAGATCAGTGTTGTATAGCATAAATGCCCAATATTTTGGATATATATCCAATATACCTGTATAAAGAGATTCTCAAAAAGTACATTAATCCTTTAAGGTGTCCTTAACATTTTCAGTATCTACCCATTATTGATTGTAATCTGTTACTTGCACCTAAGTTTTTAAGCATCTTCTTCTTATGAATTAATAGTTTCCATGAATTCTCATGGAAATTACTCTGAATATTCTTTATGTAGTGTTCTGTTTCCATAACAGAAAATGAAGATCCAGAGGCACTGATGGTTAGGTAGCAGCTTGGTTGTAGTGTGTCAGGAGCCACCTGAATGGACTTTTCAGTGGCAACCCTTGATTCCGCAGGGGTTGCCTCATCTAAGTGATGTTCACACAGCTGTTTGTGAAACTAACTTAGATGACCAGTAACTGCTCTTCAGGGAGTGTTTGCTTCATTTGTGGTGGTGTTTGTTGTTTGACTGGTTGGTTTTTCTAAATTGTAGTGCTTTTATTGATCCAGCCTTTGCCACAGAGTAGCATCAACAGGTATACAGGCTACTGAGGAGTAAGATAATGAGACTCAAGTGAGAGATGAAGGCAGTTTCTAATGAAGTCAGCACACTCTGAAAGTACGAATGTAAAGCTACAATCTCACAACCTTTTAATCAGGGAAGACTCTTGCAGCCCAGTCACATTGGATCATCTGGTTTTGGTGGCCCTCTATTAGTTCTTACACTAGTACAGACTGGGAGGTTCTTTGTGCCTATTTGTAATTTTTCTTAATGTTATTTTACTTTGTCTTTCTTCCTCCTGTATATATCTCTTTCTTCCAAATTTGCCTCCATCTGAATTTTCAGGCACATTGTTTTTTGCAATGAAAAAACAGTGATTGTGTATTTTATTAAGAAATTCATGGATCTATAATACTTGGTACTGTGTGATACACATACATAGTGGATTATGAAATTTGTGAAAGGACACTTAACTCTTTCTTCCTAGGTGTTCCGTTATCTTCAAGGAATACCATCGAATAGCTGAAAATTTACCCTACTTTGTTTTTTTCATGTGTATGCACTCTCAGAAAGATACTTTAAAAAAATGGTGAAGAATCTAAGCAGCCTGAAGGCATATTGTGACTGTTTAAAACAAGCTGGGTCCTGGCCATTGAAAGAATTTGTATGATCAACCTGTGGAGGGATTTCAGAGTGAAACATCAAAGTTTGTTGCAGCCTTGAGGGTCTGCTTAGTGGCTCTGTGAAATAAGTCGGGAGACTTCAGCATAGATGCGGTTACTGGGTATGTTGTTCACTTCCCTCCTGGTTGAGACAGGTGCCAGAAATTATCACAGCCACTGTAAGTTACACTCATTAGCTAGAGTATGAGAGGTTTCCCCAGCTGAAGAGTATTATGTCTTTTTCTTCTTTTGCTGTTTTCCTTGCGTTGGAAATTTCAAAATATAGTGGGTGACATGAAGTGGATTTGCTCCTAGCAAATATGCTTGTCCAGAGAAAGCATTTTTGAGATCTTGCAAACAAGTGTTACTGGAACAGTAACTCGTGGACATAGGCCAATGACCATGCCAGATTTTAATTTTGCAGTTTTGCTTTGGAATTGGTTATAATGATGTTAAATTTGTTTTTATTAACTTATATATTTTTCCAACTTTTAAACTCACAGGTGTTTTTTGTTTGTTTGTTTGTTTGTTTTTTCCTATTTAAGGTCGTGGTCATGAGAAACCTGAACACAGATGCCTTCCTGGGACCAAGACCGGGTAGGAAGTGTATATCCGTAATTAGCTTTCCGTCAGGCCACTCGGAGTTGCCAGTGAATGGTGAAGTAACCTTCCTGGGGATAGAGCCAGAAGAACAAACCATTAGTCTTGTGAATTCCTGTGATGGAGAATCTTCTGTCCCTTCCCCAGAGGCCCCAGCCATAGTAGAAGAGGTGCCTGTGCAGGAAAGCAGAGAGGAGGTCTCTTTTGATGCTGATGAACAAAATGGTGCAGTAAAAGGGAGTTACTTCATTTCTGACAGTAGCCAAATGGATATTTGCAGTAAGTCTTCAGGGTCAGAGATCTCTACCACAGAAACACAGCAAACAGTCATTCCAAGCAGCTGCTTCAAGTTTTCTGGCTATGACAAGCCTCATGTTCCATTAGATATGTTGATGATAGATGTTGGTGAAGAACAGCCTGTGAATGCTTACAGGCCAACTGAATAGTCAGGATAACTGAAGTGCTTAACCACAACTCAGAAAGAACAGCCTTACCAAAGGTTATGGAAAGTCTGGGTTAAATTGTGACCATCTACAAGTTGTACTTGTTCTGATCAGTACACATTTGAAAATAGTACCTGAAAATGGCCTAAAAATGTGGGTAAATTTCATAATAACCACTTCTTGAAATGCTTTTATATATGATAAAACTCATTTTTTTTCTATTTGTGTTTTTTTTTAACAATACGCTATAGAAAACATACCATTGACTATAAAACAGCGGCTGTACCATTATTCACTTCTGCTTCAAATCTTGTTCAAAATTAGTTCAACAAACATAATGCTTAAGAAATCCTGCACTTGGTGTGATAGACATGTGCAAGAAATGTTTGAGTTTTTACCGTTATTGGAGGTATCCTCTTGCTTATATTTTTCTTCTGAAGAGTATTTTTATGTTAAATAAAATGCCTCTATTTCTTTTTAATAAGACTGTGCATTTAAGCTCTTCCTGAATATCATAAGAATTTGGTTCCATGAGAGAGAAGTGAGAAGTAATGGCCATAAACTAAGAACACAAGAAGTTCACTTCAACATGAGGAAGAATTTCTTTGCATTGAGGGTGCGTGGCAGAGCAGTGGGAGAGGCTGCCCAAGGAGATCACGCAGTCTCCCTCTCTGAAGACATTCAAAACCCACCTGAACTCATTCCTGTGTCACCTTCTCTAGGTGACCCTGCCTTGCTAGATGATTTCCAGAGGTTCCTTCCAACCCTAACTATTCTGTGAAAGTACCAGTTATTTGTAGTCTTTGCTGTTAACTTCAGTACAACAGCACCCATTTGGATCACTAGTGCCTTGAGTAACCATGTCGCATTCTGGCAGAATATATTAGCAAGCTGATTGATCATCACTGAAAAAAAATAGTCTGATGGGTTGTTGTAAATTCTTTAGAAAATATCCCCAAAATTTAAAAGCCTGGTTTCTTCTGGGACATTTTAATCCTAATTTTTAGAACAATATGTTCTTTAATTAGAAATCAATAGAACTTCTTCCAAGCACGTTTTCTAGCAGGATGAAAATCACTGCCATTTCCCCCACTTTTAATAACATAATTCATGAGCTACATAAAATCACCCTCTAAAAATAGGTCTCAAGATAATAGAAAAATGGTGTTATTAAGCTGGACTTTATAAGTTTTATTGTCATTTGACAGTCTTCTGAATTTTGCATCATAGAGACTGTAGTTTTGAAAACTGAGGAATAAGTGTTTTATATTTTTATATTTATTTTTTTCATATTAAACCCCGTGCAATCCATTTATTTCCCTTTAATCAAGATTTGATAGGTATTTTGTATTTGTAGGAAATGTTTAGAGCAATTATTAATGAAGTTTAATTCAGGAAAAAAAATGCTTTACGGGTACAATTTAGTCCTTTTATACAAAATTGTCGGTTTGTTTTAAAAGACGTTTTTATAGGATTATCAGAATTGTTAGCATGTTACAGTGGATGGTTTTAAAGGAAAACCAGTGTCATAGTACTTCTATCCTTACATTTCTCAGTGGCAGAAGTATTCTTAAGGTGAAGTTAGTTTATTCAGCAGTTTCAGGAGTGCTTCCATTCTTGTATATACCAGATATTGGCTACAGTTGTACAAAAGATTTAAAGACAATAGCAGGTTTTCCAATCTCTACTCAAAGGAAGGTAACAGATTGGTTAGCAGGGTTTTGGTAATTTTAGGAAGAGCCAAATCAAGCAGGTGAATTTTGTAGTTATGATGTCATGGAAAGCCCAGTTCTTAATTCTTAGCTGGCTGTGATTTGTTTCTGCATTATATTTAAACACAGTGATATCCCCTAGCAACTTTTTCAATGTCACGTTCTGGGCTGAGTTCCTAGAAGGCAGTGCTTACTGACTTACTGCTTAGGATGCACTAATGTATAGGTCTCCCCATGGCAGAGGTGTAGAAAACACTGTCAGTGTTACGAGAAGGCTGTTGGAAAATCAGCATTAATTGCACTTGAAACTTCAGCTCAACTGACTTTCCAGGTAGTGATGTGATTCATCACTGAAGCTCTGAGCAGGCTGTCTACTAAGTAGATCAGCAACAGTGTCTTGTGCAGAGATTGGAGTTGATGTAATTTCTTTCTGAGTTTGGAGATTTGTTGATGATTATGAATTGCAATAAATACCTCAGGAATTTATAAATGTCAGAGACGTGTTTAACTTAAACTTGGCTCTGAAGGGATAAAGAGGGCATTAGAAACTGTGAAGTTAATCTTGTTTTTTGGGAAGGAGTTTGTAACCAGACAATTTGCTGAGTATTTTCTTTGCAACTGCTCAGAGTATTTAACCTTGCACTTGGTAGCTTGTTTTCCTTCTGTCAGTTTTGTTGAAAAAAGAAATAAAATACTGATGTTGCCCAAGAACGTCAGGAATTAGCTCTGGCAGTTGTTGGATTTGATGTATCTGCCTCAAAACCAAGATTCTGTCAGAAGCATGTTTTTTTGTTTTTGTTTTTTTTTAATTAGACTTATATTCTTAACAGTGCATCAGGAAACCCTGGTGCTGTTAGAACTAAGACTCAGTATCTTAGATTTGTGTGAACTAAGTGTTTCATTGTTCTGGAAGATTTTCCTTTGCTGACACACTGGAAGAGGAATGCAGATAGACACATTTTAAAACCAAGTGCTCAGGTTCTTTTCTCTTACCCCTGCAATACAACTACACTGTACATTCTTCTGAATCTTTCTAGTCACATGGAGTCAAATGTGAGTAAAAGGACCCAGCCAGGAGCTAAGATATCGTTAAGAACAGTGGTGTTAAGATCAATAAGAAATTACACAGAAACATATCATAACTTATGGGAAATATTTGGCATGCAAATAGTCACATGTATTGGAAAAGCAGTGTTATTTTAGAAGCTGAAAATCAAAAGCAGAGGTATGAGTGTTTTGTATATATCACATATAAATACAGCAGACCTGCTCTTGAAATAAAACAAGGTTAAATGTACTTTTTTATCAAAATTTCTGAACTGTAAATACAGAAGTCATTGAACTAGCACCATCCCTGCAGTCTGTCTTCTGTGTGCTGCTTACTTACCTAGTGGCACAGGGATAGTTTAGATGTTTAAATTGCTCAGGCGAGCTTACAGCTTTCGTAATTGTGAAATAACAAACTTTAAGGGTGCACAAAGCACAAGATTCTTTCACTAGCTGTGTCTAGCTGAAAATGTGAGGTCACAGTGAGACAAGGATGTGTTTCTGGGTCAGTAAGCTCTGTTACCACCAGCCCTGTTTTTAGCAGTTGCCAATAGTGGTATTGAGAGCCTAGGAGTAGGGCAAGTCATGGTGTTAATCTCTGTTTGGATACAGTCCAGCAGCTTGCAGTGTGAGGATTTCTTGGGATAGGAATGGAAATGCCTTTCCAGCTACAGCTAGTTAGTCTTGCTTTTGCAGTTCTGTAATACCAAATATCTGAGCAATGTGGCTGTGAACCTGTCAGGTAGTATTTATCTATACATTTTCTCCTAATTGAGTTAGTTTAATTGATTAATATTCTTGTGATGAAGTAGTTTATTTTAGCTTCTGAATATTCATACGTAGCACCTTGATCCAGAATATGAGAGTGCCTAACATTTATACATTGAAAATAATTTAATATTCATGCCTTTTACAGGCCTATCAGGTATCCAGTATGACACACTTACAAGGTTTTGCCACTTCAAACCTTTTCAGCTGATTTTTACTCTTGTCCTGGCTGCTTAGCACTCCTCCTTTCCTCTTGCTTGTAGATGATTTCCGTGATGATGTAAGACTCCAAAGCATTATGTCCTGTGAAAGAGAACTTCACAAAACTTTGGCCTCATACCTGCCAGTATTTCTAAGAACTTCTGTAGTTCCTGTTCTTGAGTGGACATTGTAATTTTTATTACTAGATCTGCAATTAACAATGAAGTATTGTGGCAGTATGCTGGCACAGAAATATCAAATCTGCTTTTGTGTGGTTTTCCACATAAGTGAATAATGCAGTTTTTTTAAAAAAATTGTCAAATCTACTGCCATCTGTGGAAACAAGACAGCATGTAGAGTCCTAGTTGCCTGGAACAGATTCACGTATTTTTATGTAATCCCTCACTTAAAGATTGCAGAAAAAGAAACTTATATGGGAAAACCTGTTTTTCTCACAGTTAGGAAAAGCCAGTTGCTCTGAAGTGGTTCCATGGAAACAGTTCAGTATTAGTAAGTAAGAGATGTACTTGGTTCAAATTAACAGTTGCAGAGAGTCTTAAACCAAAAACTCCAAAAGCAAAAACAGACAACCAAAATGACAAACTGAATACAAAGTACCTTTTATCTCTAGAAGAGGTGACCTTTATGGATTCCTTTAGTGTGGTTTTTTTTTAATAGTTCAGTCCTTTAACTGTGAAGTTCTTGTTTATTAATACTCTTACTGTATTCTCTAAATGGATGCAGTAATTGGGCTGAAATCTGTTCTGAAATTCCTGTAAATACTGTACTTTTTATATGTAAATAAAAAAATCTAAAGAGAAATGTGGGTCCTTGTCTCTTTATGACTGTTAGCTTTTGTTCTGAAGACTAAGCATGTGTTTGTTGCTCTCTCAGTTCATGTTACTTACGTGGTGTATGTTTGAGCAATATTGAGAATCAAAACACTGTTTGGGGGAGGTGTGTGTGGCCCATCTGTGTGTGTGGCTGTGTGCAGCCAGTTCCTGGGTACTACTGACCATTTTCATCCTTGGCATTGCAGCTTCTCTTCTGCCCTTTGATGCTGTTGATGCAGCCTGCAGTAACTTAAGTCCAGTCCTATTGCTTCTGATTTGATGCTTCCTTATATCCTATTTAAAAATTATGGATGATTAAATGGTCAAACCATTGAATGGATTAATTGCTACAGAGCAAGGAAAGCTGGCCTTCCTTGAAACTTGTTACTGTTCATCAGAAGTTTAAATGATCACAGAAGTCTTATTTGTGTGATGTTTTAATTTCTGCTGTCCAGCCACAGCTTAAAGAGGAAAAGCATTACTAGCAGAGTAAACAAGCAAGCCAAGAGGTTCTGCCCACCAGCTTGCTATGTGTCCTGCAAAATTAATCCTGTCAAGTCCTTGCAATGTGCACAGTACAGCAGTAAGAGTAGTGACTCTGATAGAACTTTTTCTGTGTGCCAACATTGCTTGAATAACAAATTCAAAAACTTACATCTCTTCAAAAATACCCTTTCAAAGAGAGTAACTACAATCCTTTCAGATTGAAAACACAGAGTGAAAAGAACGAAAATAAATATACTTTGTTTTCTTTCTGGGCATGACTGTTCTGTGTCACGTTTTGTGGCATATTTTGTGAGTTTACAGCAGCTCAGTTAATTGTAGGAAGGGTGGAGGGCATGTGCACTTCCATTCCAGACGACAGGAACTGCATGTGCTTTCCGCTGCCAGGTTTCTTAGCGTTGAGGCCTGTGATAGATAACCTGCTGCAAATGTGATTAAGTGCGAGATAATTATAACAAGGAAGTAAGGATTGTAAAAGCTTGCCTGAATGGCTAGAGGGCAGTGGTAGCAAGGAGGTAGAGAACATCTTTGCCATTTCTCAGTCTCTTCTTCCATGTGGCTTCATCTCAGGTGTCAGTCTGGCCTTATATCAGCTTTTAATACAGTACCAATATGTATTCACCCCCCAAATCTAAACAAAAACTGGAATAAAGTACTGCAAATTTGGATGGTGCATTACAAAGAATTAATTTGTCAATTGCTTCAGGGTGTGTAGCAAAACTAGCAGTTTTATTTCTGATACACCAAACTTCATTCAAGACAATATGGAACAAAGTTTTTTTGTCTTTAAGAATCACAGGGTGATCTTAATGTTTAAACAGTCATGTTGCAGTAGACTCGAAACTAACACCTCTGAGAAGTGTGAAAACCAGTTAAGTGTGAAGGGTCCTGTCCTGAAAAGCGCAGCACACCGATTCCTGAATGCTTAGACTATCCACACAAGATCTTCAACATTGTATTTATTAAGGAAAATAAAAAAGGTGTGTAAAACAAGTGTGTATACAAATACGGTAGGTATTTGGAGATGATGGTGGTAAAGATTATTGTAAGAATGGACTTTTTGCTCTAGAGTTTGCACTCCTTGGATGATGGAGAATGATACTGAGAATTCAAAAGACAATCACAGAACTGAGCCACAGGCTAGAAAGTGTGATACTTGCAAATTTCTCCTTGCAGAAGAGATGAGTAAAAGGCAGTTTTTCTTTTTTTCTTCCTTCTATTTCTCTTTTCCCTTGGCAAGGGAAACCCCTGGAGCTTGCACTTTCCACGTTTTATTGCCCAAAGTAGCTACCAGAAGTGTTTGCTCCTTCTGCAGCCCAGTTTTTGATGACAAATATGGAGGGAGGCATCCCAGTTCTCTGTCTTTTCCCGAGTGCAGGCCTGCCAAGCCCTTGGCCTGCCAACCCCTTTTCCTGCTTGTATGATATGCTGAGTCAGCCCATTGTGGTCTGAACAGGACTTGGTGATCAGATTCAGAGGCTTTGAACCACTCCCTGCCAAAGAAAAAAAACCCAAAACCAAACCAAAAAACAAACAAACAACAACAACAACCGAAAAAACCCAGCGTGTAGGTCATATCCCACCCACACTGCCAATATTTCAGGAGTTGCCTCAGCTGCCTGGTGGCAGTGTGCCAGAGAGCATTGGCACTGCTACCAGAATTTCTTTTATTTTAGTAGAGCCTTTCTTTACTTTAGTAGGTGGACCAAGAAAGCATGAGTGTTGTTTGTGATGTACCTCTCCAGTTTTATCTGTGGGTTCTGTTGGCTGAGTGAGAAGTTGGCACCTTTACTATGCTTTGAAGACTACCTAAGAAAAACTGACGAATTCTGGAATATTAATTTCCCGTGTCTCCAAGTTGGTAGTTTTTTGTCTGCAGATGATTTGGTGAGGAATCCACAACCTAAAAAGTGTGTCTTAATGGGCTTGAACAAGCTGCAGCACTCCTTAGTATTGGGAAAATATAAAATTCTATGGCTTTGCAAGTGAGAAAAATGGAAAATTTTAAGGGAACTTGTAATTTAAATAAAAGACATGGAGCTATTTTGGGGTTGGGTATTAATTTCAGTTCCTAATGAATGTTAGTGTTGGTTACTAACTTCCCAGTCAATTCAGCATGTTGCACGTTGTTAAATAAATACTGCATGTGCAAATGATGACTTGCTACTTTTGAGCCTTCAGCAGATCTTCATCCTTAGTACGGTCAAAAGACTCACCATATAGATGCAGCTACAGCATTGGAATTTCTATCTGTCATCTTTAAAATGTTGGCTCAAGCTCTTTAACAGTGAGAGATGAAGTTTGTACCCGTGGGCAGGAAGTAGGGAAGGCACACACTGTGCAGTGAAAGTCTGTTGCTTCCTCAGAAACTCTGTAAGAACTCTCTGTAAGAACTCATGTGATGCAGTGTCTCCTACAGTGCAGAGAAGAAAACTCCAAAAAGTCCCTCCTGCCTGACTGTAGGGGTTTTCTTTGCTTTCATTTTAATTTTTGTGTGTAGTGTAATGATTCCCTTTCCCAGTCCTCACAGAGCTGGTGAAGGGCTGTCCTGCTGTGCATGACACACCAAAAGAAGCTGAGGGAGCTGGATCCCATCAGCCAGCAGAGGTGGCACTTACAGTCAATCGTAACTTTTGTAGAGGTGGCAGATTTTTGTCTGAAGCTCCCAATAAAACCACAAAAATCATCTGTCATAAATTGCAGCAGAGGAATCCCACTGGGATATGCAGGAGGAAACTCACATTAAAACTGGTTAACTGTGGGATAAAATTGTCCCTAGCCCCGTGCTGGGGCTGGACTGGATGACATCCAAAACCCTCTCTCAAGACAGATTTTCCTCTGAGTCCACATTGGCTGTTTAGAAAAGACTGAACACTGTGGCTCCAATTGCAAATAGTCTTTAGGTCTAGAGTAATGTGAACCACTCACTCTTCTTATTTTTGTGTGAAACGCCACGCATGAGAGAGAATTGCCTTGCCTCTGCCAGTTACTGTAAGTGTTCTCTGTATGCTTTTGGCATGCTTTCTTCATCCTCCCACATCCTCATTCAGGCATGTAAACACAACCTACCCTCACATCCACTGCAAATATCAGACTCGCATCTGAAAAGCCGAAGGTCATGCTACAGTAGCAGTTTCAGGGTTACATTTTCTCCTCTTGTGTATGGGAAACAACTCATTCAAGGGCAAAAGAAAGAAAAAATAATAACAAGGGGGTGGTCCTTTCAAATGAGATGAGTCAAGTAGCTTTCAGGAAAAATGTACTTGACTTTTACCTCTATGTAGCAATAATCTGTCCTCAAGAGACAGAAAGCTGTTTATCCAGCATTCAGATAGGTTTCTATTCCAGCAATGGAAAAAATTCTCATACCCATGGTTTTCTGTATTTTGGTTCACAAAAATATCAGTTCTACTGTTTCACAATGGTTTGGATAAGAAAGATGCTGCTATGTAAGCTAGGACGAGCTAGTAGGATCCACTACTTATGTGGAATTCTGCTGGGCTAAGTAATACATTTTAACTTTCCATTTCTTCATAAAGTCCTGTTCAGAGTACCCTTAGTATTGTTTATAAAAGTTCTCGTACTTTAAATAGCATTGCAGTGTGCATCACCCTGTGTTCCTCAATAGTTTACATTTTGAAATGCACTATATACACCATGTACATATTCTGTGAGACTCCAGACATATATGTATGCACGTGTCTGCATGTGAGTGTGTGTGCAGCTGGTCCTTCTTTGACTGTAGTGATTTTTATCACACAAAGCACTGAAGCAACGTGATTGAGGCTGATGAGTAGCACAGTATTACATGTGCTAACAACCTGCTATTGAAACAGCGGCTGCTTCAATGACAACAGGAATGATGTGAAGAGTTACCGATTACTGCAGAATGCTGAGCCCAGCTGCTGATAAAGCACCATCAGAGTGCAGTGCACAGGAAACCCTGGCTTTCCCCATGTGACAGGCACTTCTTGCCCCGTTTCACCACATCACACAGCAGCGTTTTCCGAGCAAAACCCACTTGCACCGGCAGGCTGGCCCTCTGCTCTGCTTTCCTAGGAGGAACTACCATCGAAAGGAACTTTGACAAAGGTCCACACTTCAGCTCCTGGCAATGGGCTGCTTCCCGGGATATGGGAAGGTGTGTACAATTCAAGTAAACAAATACGTGACCTGTGACCAAACACTGATGACTTTTCAGTCTAGTGATTGGTTTGTAAAAGTTCCCTATTCCCGTACTTGAGCTCATATAACATGATGAAATACTAATTGAATTTGGTGTGGGGAAATATTTAAAGGTCGCTGGATTTTAAAGATGTGTTTGGGAAATGGATAGATGAAAAATCTGCAGCCAGAGATAGACTTTCTGACTTCTGCCTTCATTTTGGTGGGGTTTTTTTCTTCACTTTTTCTCAGTTCTTTAATTCCCTTAATTGGCTTGCCTAATTCATTATTCAGAGCTACACAGTTAACATTTTACTATATATGCTGCAGGTTTGGTGCCAGTGTAATGAGGTATGGTGGTCAGCTGAATTGAGACCCTGTGCCCGTCTATCTGACCAAGGTCAGCTTCTTGACTAGATGTTACTCAGTTTGTCCAGTATAACTGGTGGCCTTTAAATAAGTTCATTTGAACCAGAACTTGCACTTTTTTTGACCTGACATGTCTTCAGTTTCCTTATTTTCCCAAAGCAAAGACGATTTCATGACCATTTTCAGTTTGCAGAGAGGTAGTCTTCACATCCATTACTCCTAGTGTGGAAGCTACACTGGGCTGCGCTAAGTCTTATAAAATTAGCATTTTTCTCCTCTTGTTTATCATCATGAGTTTGGAAAAAGAGAATGCATCCGGACTTTTGCTTAGTTGCACTAGTGCATGAGCAGTGAAGTACCAGTGGGTGTCAGCATTGGGGAGCTTTGGGGAGGGAAGAGTGAAGGGCAAGGCTGGGCTGTAGTGCCACGTTCACCACCAGCAACCCAATTGTCTGAGCTTTCCATACATCCTCGGAGCACGAAACGCATCTCCCACCAGGCAGACGTGCATATGGCATTAAAGCATTTGTAAGCACAAAGTGAGATTGTTTTCACGGGGGAGCCCTGGCATCCCCAGCCCTGGGGTCAAGCTTGTAGGGATGGACATATCGGGCAGGCAGGATTCGGAGGATAACACTGACAAATGCCAATATTTGTGCTGGCAGTGCTGCAGCACACCTGCACCAGTTAGGGCGTAGGATTCTGGGCAGTCTGAAAGTCCAACCCAGAGTGGCACTTTGGCCCTATGGGCTGGGCTCACCTTCCTAATCTCTGTCTGGAAGCTGTCAGACCTGCAACTTCTCCAGCCTCCCAGCATCTCCCCCACAGCCAGCATGGGCTGAACGCACTGCCCAACAGCCAGAAGTGATTTCACAGCCCCTCATTCCTCCAGTGACAGCCCCCTAGATGATGTCCTGCCACCAACACACCTGCAAAGTCCATCTCTTGATTTTGGCCCAGAAGCAGTCCATAAAACCAGAGCACATCCCTTGGGTAGGTCTTTTATATCTTTGGAGCAATATTTTTTGTGTTCTTCAGCCTTGAGCAACTAGTGAGCTGAAAACAAACAAACAAACAAACAAATATTAAAAATCTTAGCATGGCAAGCGAGAAAGCTTCTGTGACAGATTTATGGGATAAAGCAATATTGGCAGACATCATCTGGGAATTAGTGTCTTTAAAAAACGACCATTTTCATAATGGTTTGGTTCATAATTAGTTCCAAACTCCGCATGATCAAAGCTGCCAAGAAAGAAAAATTGCTCATGTTTAATTTAGAGCTACTCATATGTTTCCCAGCTAAATTAAACCAAAGCCAAACCGGGGAATTTGGAAACCACTGAAAATAAGGGGAACTCTGGAGTGCTTAACAATTACTTCCTCATAAGACATGCCCAAGAGGAAGAGAGGTGCTTTTCAGTCATGGAGCTGCTCTCCTAAGCATGAGGAGGATCATGCTTTCCTTCCTCTGCTTCCTGATGAACCTGCTTCAGGATGAGACAACTGGTAAGTAAGGGCTTTTTGCTCTTTTTCTGTATGGGAAAGGAGGTAGGGGTGGGAGGACAGAGCTTCCTATTGAATTTTTAGATGAGTCAAGAAATCTTTGTATCCTTTCATGGGTTTCAAAAGCCAGTCACTTTCAAATAAGTTTGTTATTTTATCTTTCCAGATTCTGAAATGCAGATAAAATGAATGTGTTGCCCATTAAATTTTTTCATGGCTGTATTACCAGTTTTAGTTCAGCCAGTAAAGTCTTACCTGATTCTGTGATATGCCAGGGTAAAAGCTGCTGTCATCTGGGTTGCAAAACCCACAAAAATATTAGGGTTTGAATGATTCAGAGAGATTGTTAACTGAATCTGTTACAGTAATATTGCAGTTTGAAAAGAGGTGATCTTGAAAACTGTCAGACAGCTTTTTCGGTGGTATAGACAATGAAAGCAGTTAATTTCAGGTTATTTATTGGGCAGGAGCTGGTAAACGTGACTGTGGAAACAGTTAAAAGAGCTATAATCTCTTCAGGTTAAAGCTGAGTTGTGGAGTAGAGGGAAAGGGCTTCTGAGTATTGAGTTTTAATATTGATGGGGCTTCTTACTGCAGGCTCTGTGATTAGATTCAAAGGGTTTGTTTCCTGGGATATGAAGGAGGCATCTTTCACAGCAGCAAACTCACTAAGGAAAAACATACCAACAAACCAACAAAAAACTTAAAAAGAAAAAGAAAAAGAAAATAACAACAAACAAACCCAAAACAAACAGCAAAAATACCCTCCTCCAAGCATTTAGACCACATAAAAGTATTCCTTTCATAGTTCTAAATGCATTTCTTCTGTAACTGCTTGATTTCATGACTTGGAAAGTTTTGAGTGTGGGATCTGGGAGATTTAATTTCCCTGCGGTCTGCTAGTCATGAAACTAAATGAAACTGATTCAGACATGGAGGAGTGTGCCTTTGACAAACACGTTATATTATCATTTCTTCTTATTTGCAGCGCTTTTGGTTTTGGAGAACCAAGACCTACAAGATTCGATTAAGCCACAGAAGGTAGAGTTCCGTTCGTTAAATTTCAACACCACTTTGCATTGGCAGCCTGGGTGGGCCAGAGAGGCGAGAGATGCGCTCTACTTTGTGCAGTATAAAGTGTAAGTACCTGGGCCTCCCACCCTGCTGGGGCTTAGCCCTGCTGGGCACATCAGAATGATTTCTCAGCTGACAGGGTGCTCTCATTCCTGGGGAACAGCCATGTCCTGCTTGGCTGCCAGCTCTCAGTTGTTTCTGCACTTATCAGTCCCATGAGGTGCAGTCAAGCAGCAGGCAAGGAATAAGCCCCTCCAGCACTATGCTCTGCACCCTCATGGCACCAAGAATTTGAAGCAAAATATAGTTTGCAGGGGACCTCTGAAAGTCATTGGGTCCAGCCACCTGCCTCAAGAAGGTCTAGGTAGGTCAAGTTCTTCTGTAATAGAACATTTAAGGAATTTCAGTGACGTACCTTGTCCACAGCACTGCCTCCGGGTGCCTTGCATGGAAAGATTGAGGCAAAATTAGGGGCTGGTCTTCAGGGTTTGCTCCCATCCCTGGCACGCTCATGAGTGCCTGAAATTCTTATTGCCCTTGAGAAATTGTTTGACGAAATCCAGCATTCTGCCCATCATTGAACACACTGGCTATGTCGAAGCTTGCCCATCTCTCCCATGGGGCAACTAAGAGATGGCTTCCTACAGGGCTGGTGAGCCATGTCCCTGCTTTAGATTTCTTTCAGAAAAGACAGGAACCTGTAGCTCCCAAATGCCCATGAAATCAAACTTCCCTGTTACCAAATTGAAGGCAGGTAATTTCTGTGGCAGGACACTTGTCAGTGCCATGAGAGTGAAACAGATGGCTAAGAAGCTGCATGGACACAGGCAGTGATCCCAAAGTTTACATCCTTCCTCCTCATTCTCCATAGGTATGGGCAGAGCACATGGCAAAACAAAGACGAGTGCTGGGGGATTTCAAGCCATGTCTGTGACCTAACACATGAGACCTCTGACATCCAGGAGCCTTACTACAGCAGAGTGAGAGCAGCCTTGGCTGGTGTCTATTCCAACTGGAGCCTCAGCTGCAGATTCACTCCTTGGCGAGAAAGTAAGTGCAAACATATATGTCCCCCAGGAAGGAGTTTGATCTGTGGCATGGAACGCATCATTTTTGCTCACAACTTGCAAACATGAGTAATCCTTTTCTAGCCACAAAGCTGTACATAAAGAAGTGAGTGAATAGCTCTCAGGTGAAGTGTTATGCTAAAAGTAATTCTCCACACACCTGCAAGCCAAGTGATCATGGCTAAATAGCCATTTACCTGTAATTAGGAGATCAAAAGATCCCTTTAATTCAACCTTTTCCTCTGGGCATGGAAATACACAAATTATTTTCAGGCATTTTTGGAGCTGCTGGAGGGACAGGACTCAAGACAATAAAAAAGGAAGCATTTTTTTCTTTGGGGGGAGAAGGGAGAACAGAGCTGTGTGGTGTGTGGCCACTATTCTTCTCACATTTATGTGTTATCCTGACTGCAGATAAGGACATAGAAAGGACATGTGCAAAGCTTCTGGTTAGCACTGTAATTATAGTGCCACAGTATGTTAGAAATGGAGGACTGCCCAAACTCTGAACAGTAGCAGTCTACCTACCAGTAAGTTCACCTTGAATTAACCCATTTTCCCTCACTGGCCAATGCAAAATCAAATTGTCAGTCTGGGTCACTTCACAGCCCCAAAGTGCAAACTACCCTGAGTCTCCTGCACAGATGAAACTACAAACTTTGACACAAAGCAGCACCTTGCAGCAAAACCAGAACATCTTTCCCTGTACCACCTCCTCCTCCTGGAGAGATTAATGTGGCAGCTGCTGCACTGTGTCCTCACATTTCTGGTGCTGCATACACATGTATGCAGGCACTAGCTTGTTAACCAAGCTGACTGCAATATATTTGAAAGTGATGGTATAAACTGTATCCTTGCCATAGCTGAAATGCCTCAAATGGATGTTTTGTGCAGTCCAGTCACAAAGACAAATAGAAGGGAAAAAGAAAATCAGGGCAATTTTGGAATTTTGCTTGACCAGTCAGCACTTAACAATATCAGCTCTAAGGAATTTCAGAAAGTTTGGCTCAAAGATAGATTTACAAACACAGGAAATGTCACCTCCAAAATAACAGTAACCAAACCCAATAAAAACCAAGAAGTAAGAATTTATGGAGTGTCACCTGAGGAGTAAATACAGCATAATATATAATTGGTAACACGAATATTTGTTGAATGGATTCAAATTGCATTCTAGGAAATACTATTAATAAACAATAATTGTGTTTATAGCTTTGGGGTTTTTTTTTTCCATAGCTGTGATAGGACCTCCAATGGTAACTGTGGCTCACAGCAACAAATCCATAACAGTAAAGCTCCAGGCTCCACGTTCTCCTTATAAAAGGAAGAGAGGCAGCACAATACCAATGACAAATTATTATGACCTGCTGTATCAAGTGTTCATAATTAACAACTTGCTATATGAGGTAAGAGTACATTCAGATATGAGCCCTTTACCATTGAAAAGCCAGAAAATTGTGAATACTTGTTTTACTATTGAAACTGTCTTCTGGGATTGTGAGAGCAGCAATGACTGTGCAAATGTTTGAGAACAAAGTAGGCTTACTTTTCAGGAATAGAATTTGATTGAAATGTGTTGTAATTCCTCCCTGTATTATTTTCCATCAACTTAATACTTCTAAATCTATGACTTATTTTTAAAAATTGGGACAGGAAAGGAATTTGGCTGGAGGAGGGAATTTTCTTAAAAAGTATAAATAAGTTATTAATGCTGTTGGGTTTGTGCAAGTCCATGTGCTGCTCTGCATCCTCTGTTCTCATCAAACTTTACTCACAGACACACATGCTAGGGAAATGTGCTTGACTGACTCTTTTTTCTCCACTCTGTGTGAAGCAACACAGGGTCCTGGTGTATGAAGGGAAAGAGAAGGTTATTGAAATACAAGACTTGAGACCTGGAGTCAGCTACTGCATCGTGGCTAAAATGTACATGCCAATGCTGGACCACAGCAGTGCCTACAGCAGCAGGCAATGTACCGTGCTGCAGTGACAGGGGTTGCGCCTCTGAGACAGGTAAGTCACTGGCTGAAACTGGAGATGATTCTAGAAGCCAAGATCTATCTCCTCACCAAAGGTAGATACTCTCCAAAAGTAGAGAAAAAAAAGTGCGTCATGGAAACTGCCATCCCACATGACAATATTAGCTGGCTTACATAATCTCAGATAACACACCAATAAGAATGATAAGGCCAAGATGATTAGAGGAATGGGATAGAGAAGTATTTCCATGCTGGCACTGTCCTCAGAAATATCTGCTTCTTCCATTTCTTTAAACAGTTGTACATAGTAGAGTTAAATAGTTATACATAGCATGGCTTTCAAATCTTTTTTTTTCTGTCAAGTAATAATTAATTAGAAAAATGAGTGATCTTCAACATTATTAACATGCAATTCTCCTACAAGCTCTGCCAGCCTTTTCTGCTCAGGAATTGATCTGATAGATTAATTAAAATTAGCCTGTCCGCTTTTCATGGCCACTCTTCAGTGTATTGTGTTTAAAAAGAAATCAGTTATCAAATGTCATGAGTTCCCATGGGCCAAAATGCAAGAATTATCTCCATTAGCTGATCTGAAAAATCTGGCTTTTTACTTCTATCAATCACTAGACTATTGTACCATATCATATGCCTAGCCAAAAGATTTGCTATCAATCCTGCCTTTCAGGTGCAAAGGCATGGAGAGTTCAAAGACCTAACCCAAACTTGACTTCATTGGAATTGGCCTTAGCAAGCTCAGATTTGGGGTAACAGAGGAAAACTGGAAAAACGTCAGTTTTAACCTGGGTTTCTGTTCTCAGTTATGTACCCTCAAACCATAGAGGTTTTCCTTTCTTCTGCTTCATAATATGATACATGTCATTAGTGTCTCTTGAGTTTTGGTCAGTGGGTTTAGGCTAAGGCAGGAGTCACTTTCTAGGGGACTTTCCTGCTTTTTTTTTTTTTTTTGCTTTCCCTTTACTGTAAAGAAGTTAACTCTTTAACCTCTAAATCAGATTAGAGCTGGACTTCCAAACAACCTGCAAAGGGACAGGACAGATGCAGGTGAACAGCATGTGTTGAATGTCAGTTCAGTTTAATACCATCCAGCTTAAATGCACATGCCTGTAGCAATTCTCTTCCCCATTACAGGGATAATGGCAGAAGATGCCTTCCATCACAGGTCCAGCTGTAAATCAACATCTGCTGTCTTGGATACTTTTTAAACTAATCTTTGCTGCATCAAATTATTTGATTCATCACAATCATTTCATGCTATATGAAGGTCAAGGATTCTTTGTATGTCTTGTATTACAATTTATGGTGGTATATATTTGCATTTTCAAAGGAAACACATTTGTAATATAAAAATAAAACCATGAAAAAAGTCTTTTTGGAAATATCCTTAAGATTGTTTCTAGCAGTTTTATATTTTAGGTTTTGAAATTAAAATACAATCTATAAAATAGACGTTTCGTATATTTTATGTTTTTTACAGTGATTACAACAGAAAATGAAAAAAGTGTCCTTTCTTTAAGATAAGAAATGTTCAATACAGGAGTAATTCCATGCTCACAGTGTCTTCATAGTATCCTCAAAATAATATTTTGGACAGTGAAACAAGTATTTGATTAACCAGGAATGCATGTAAACTAAAACAGGAAATACCCTCTGCTCCATTCAGTGAAAGACAGTTAAATGAAAGAGACACTCAGCAAGTTTGCTGATGAAACAGAACTGTGGGGAGTGGGTGATAAACCAGAAGGCTGTGCTGTGGGACCTTGATGGGCTGGAAAATTGGGTGAAGAGAAACTTAATGAGGTTCAACAAGGCCAAGTGTAGGGTCCTGCACCTAGGGAGGAATAACCCCAAATACCAGCACAGGCTGGGGACTGATCTCCTAGAGAGCAGCTTGGTAGAGAAGAACATGGGAGTCTTGGTGGATGACCATGAGCTGGCAGTGCCCTTGTGGCCAGGAGGGCCAGTGGTATCCTGGGGTACATTGGGATGAGTGTGGCCAGCAGGTCAAGGGAGATGGTCCTGACTCTCTACTCAGTCCTAGTGAGGTCACATCTGGAGCGCTGTGTCCACTTCTGGGCTCCTCAGTACAAGAAAGGCAAGATGTGACTGGAGAGGGTCCAGCGGGGAAACACAAAGATGATGAGAGTTCTGGAACACCTCTTTTGTAAGAAGCACCTGAGGGAGTCGAGTCTGTTAGTCTAGAGAAGAGAAGACAGAAGGGATCTCATGAATGAATGTGAAGATGGTGCCAGACTGTTTTCAGTGGTGCCCAGTGACAGGAATGGCCATAGGCTAAAACACAAGAACCTTCACTTCAACATGAGGGAAAGCTTCCCTACATTGAGGATGGCAGAGCACGGAAGGAGTCTGCCCAGTTTTGGAGTTTTCCTCTCTGGAGGCATTCTAACCTACCTGGACACGTTCCCGTGTCACCTCTAGGTAGCCCTGCCTGGGCAGAGGGGATGGACTGAATGATTTCCAGAGGTCCCTTTCTGACCTAAGAATTCTGTAATCCTGTGACTTCTATTTCAGCCATTTCACAGTAAATGGTGACTGAATGATAACCATTACCTTTGATTTCTAATGCTTTTAGCCCTTAATCATACAAGGGAAAAAAATTGCTTAGGCAAGGTCTGGCTAGTGACTCACTAAGCCACGCCAGGAGGGAGAGGTGAAATAGCTTTTTCAGATTTGCAAGGTCTGTAATTAGGGAGAATCTTAGTACTTAAGTGTGTTCTGTTACTGCAGATTATATGAGAGGAGGTGAGAGTGGCCCAAACACAAAAGGGCAAAGCAAGCCCTGGGAAAAATGGAGGTCCCAGCTACATAATCACTCTCCACTTTTCCCTTAATTCATGTACACAAAGGTGAATCAATTCAGTTTAAGTAACAGACTTTGAGTCCTCTTAGGCCACATCCAAAGCATTTTTCTGGGTCTGTCACTAGCACCTCCCCTGGAGGCATCAGAGCTGAGAGCTGCATCAGGATGCTGGCAGCAGGCATTTGGGAAGAGGCTGTGTTTCAGGAAGTTAATACTGGTCACTCTTGACTTTAACAAAATAAAAGAAGTCATTACATAATAAGTATTTCCACCACCTGATTCTAATACATGTTATATTTGAACAACTAGGTTTGCAGACATCCATCCATATCCACACATCTAAGTCCATAAAACCAGGTTTCTTTCACCACATTTCCCTTTTTGCTCCTTTCTCAATTCTTCCAGTTGCTCTACCCACTCATATCCCATAATTTCTTCATTTAGGTAAGAATTTTTTGAGAAGCAAGCCTTTACATCTCTGTGCAATACCTGGTCCCAAGACAAGTTTGAGATCCTGCTGCCCATCTTGCACTGGCCAGAAAAACTCTCCAGGCAAACAATTAAGAATAAAAAATAGTCTATCTTGTATTCAGCAGTGCGTTATCACAGCCTCTATCCACTTGTGGGTTATCACAGCCTGAAAACAATATCTGTAGTAATTGAAGTTCTTTTTCAAATTCACTTACTTCTGTAGGGAAGTTCGTGTTTCCATCATTACACAAAGATAAAATGTTATCAGAGAACAGATTCTGGCAATTCCAGATACTGTATCTATGTCAGATGCAGAGGATAAAACGGTTTTATAGAAAACATTAACAAAAAAAAGAGTACCTTAAGCATTCAGACCAATCTAGAAATATAGCATCTGCCATGCTAAGGGTCTGTGAAGACATTTGAAATCTGAAAGTTTTTCAATTTGATAAAATTACAAAAAATGTGCTGCTTGTATGCTGGAAAACACAATAAAAGATCTGAAGAAGTCTTGCACAGTTGTGTGCTAAGTTGTGGTCTAACTAGATTTCACTTCCTCAGCAACAACACTGGCTTACAGAAAGCAGTGCAAGAGTTGCAGGAATCCACTTCCATTCTGATAGTACCATGATTTATTACTGCCAGCCCCATGATGTTCTGCAAAAGCAAATTTTCCCTTTCCACTTGAAATGCAAATTTTCTTTCAGTGCTGTTCTGACACATAGTTTTAATGGGGAAGGGTTTGGTAGAACGACCGATGCTGTATTTTTTTTCTCCCCTAAGGCTGAGTGATCTGCACTCACAGCTTCTAGATAGACTTGGTAATGCTGTAACTTTAAAAACCAACTTATTGTGCCTTAGACTGCATGCTGCACTGCTGTTTGCAACTCCACGAGGGTGGAATGGAGAAAGAGATCTCTTAACTATAACTGGGACTTTTCTGCTGACAAGTCAGTTTGGAAATACCTGGAAGAGTGAGCTCTAGCCCTCCTTTCTCTTTCTTCTCAGGGGCACAAGCAAACCACCTGCTGTGGGTCCACATCTCTAGAACTGCCCAGGCTGGCACACAGCTCCACAGGGGGTTGTGCATGCACAACTTTCAGTTCAGGATGCTTTCACATTGTTGGCTTGGCTCCTTCTCACAAAAAGTTTGCAAGACCCAGCTTAAAACACTTGTCAGTTGTTTTAGTCACTTACACAGCAATCATTTTCTGACCAAGTGCAAATTGGCAGCTTCTGTTTCAGGAAAGAAAGAAATGTGACTTCTAGGGCCATGGCACTGGGAGGGAAAGATCAAGCAATGTAACAAAAGCAGGACTTGAAACATATTCTGTGAACTCTCACCTGCCACATCACTGAGGGATGTCTGCAGTCACTGCCTGCCACCATGGCCTTATCTGACTGAGCCTCCCTGTCACAGCTGAGGATCTGGCCAATGAGAAAAAGATATTATTTCTTTTAGAGTTTGGAGCTGTGGATTTTATTTTGAAGTGGAACCCACCCCACAAGGGTCTACCCTTCTGTCTTTCATGACTTTGCTTGAACGTATCTGATCTGTCGGGTAGAATAAGAGCTTATCTCCTACTATAAATGGATTCAATTTCCCATTCTGCTGGAACTCAGAAGAGCAATATTCAGTTACCAGAAACTCAAGAACAGGCCTCCAGAAAAGCTGATAGAGCAACAGCAATGAACCAGATGCTCCAGCCTTATAAATTAAAAGAAGATTATGCATAGCCAGCTGTACCATATAAATGCCCAGTTTTATAGGATACCATGGTCCTTGGTGTTTATCATATGGTGCAGCATCTGGCCAGTCCTGTTCATACCTCCCATATATCAGCTTTAATCAGATGTGGACCTGGGGTTTACACACTTGCATGGCTTGATCTCAGCTAAGAACCACTTCGTGACTCAGGGTGGGGTTCTGTTACGAAATGACATTGGCTTTTGCCACAGATCTGTTAGACATTGGCAAGTATTCCAGACTGCAGGGAATTAATCATATATAGGTGGGGTTTTCTCTGGATTTCAACGTTTGCTGCAAAGATCAAAGACACTAATCTGTAAAATCTGTCTTTAAAAAAATAAATAAAAGGAGAAATCTCAAACTCCTGGGTATTAGTTTGTCACAAAAGACAGAGGACACAAAACAAGGGTACTTTCGGCAGAGAAGGGAAGGGAAAGAAATTACACTGGTGTTCATGATCAGGAAAGTTACAGTCTCCTTTGCAACTTGATTAGAGAATCTTTTGCAAAAGGTTTCCAAAGAAAGAAAAAAAACCTTTAAATGTAATTCCCAAAATTATGAAGTCACTGGTTGTTTTATCATGTTGCGTGTTTACTCCACTGAAAACCCAGTTAAAGAAGTCATTGCTACCAGAATTTTGGCTTGAGATGGGAAAAATAGGAAGCTTGAACCCCAATGCTTTCAAGGAAAGGAATATCTGGAAGAGTTCCATCATCTGAGCTTAATACTGAAGACAGTTTTAAATTTTTAAGCATTTTGCTTTTTTCCTAAGGCATTGGGGCCCTGATGCTGAGTTGCCTAAATACCCTTAATAATGACAAAATACAGTCCAGGAGTATCATACTGAGGACCAGACTCTTCAGAAATGTCCTTACATTTAAACACAGGAATAGCATGACAATGAAGAGCCATTGTACTAATTGTTATACCCACAAAACAGCTCCAGAAAAATTCTTATTAAACTAATTTATTTATTTCAAGAAATGTCTTTCAATTTTTTTTTCTTTTATGGGTGTAAGAAAACACAAACCATACCAATTTCCAAGAAAGCTCTTGTTTTTCATTTTTTGTCGCCCTGATTCTTTAGCCTTCTGATGACTGTTCACATATTTCTAGTGGAGTCTCTCACAAATGTAACATAAACAAGTAAATTGTTTTCATTCCAGTCTCTGATGGACTGGTGAACTGACCACTAGGGACAGAAAGGTGTTCCTCTCATCTACCAATCCTTGACCAAACTCCAAATCCTATTTAAATCACAAATGATAATAAACTTTCTCTTTGTCTGCTCACCTCTGAACCTGAGTGAGTGTGGTTCTTTCGTGTCCCTACCAGCAACAATTTTTTACAACAGTGGAGTATTTTTTTAACATTGCTTGTTAGGTGACGCTGGGTTTGTTGAATAGCTGACGAACATGATTGTCATAGGGCTAAGGTCTTATCTCTAGGTTAACTTTTTAATAGAAATTCTTATATTTGGAAGAATAAATCTCCTAAAAGATACCAGCAAAAAGACAAACAATAGTGTTGTCTTCGTTAAATCAAACTTAAACACTACCAGAGGGTCTGTGAAATCATGTCCTGAGTGAAATGAGACTCAGAGACACAAACCTGGAGAAGAAACTACTAAAAAAGACAGAAAAGGAAAGAAAGCGCACATAGACAAGCTGGGAAGCAGCATTAGAGCAGAAATGTGTATTTCAACAAGCATACAAAAGAGGAGTGAAGGAATTTGACAAACAGCACAGACATTAAGCAGTTTCTGCCTTGGAAAAAGAGACCTATATTTCTATGGAACAAAACTAATTCATATGTGTCCATAGTCAAGGAGAAGATTTACCTATAAGGACACAACATAGACGTGTTCTGATCAGAGAGACCATTTCAGATATTTCAGCAGCGACCTTAGAGGGAGAAGAGCCAATACAGAAAAGATTTTTAAAGCCAGAGAGAGAAATTTGTCTGTGGTTGGCAGATACAGTGAGGGGTCTGCATGAGATCCTCACATCCTGGGGGTGGCAGCTGAAGTCATGCACAGGACATCTGTGCTTGAGTAACTGAAGCTCTACTCCAGTCACTGAAATACTACTGTAATCTACTAATGGGATATTTATCATGTATAAGCTGGACCCTGAAGTCATGTGCATTTGATTTGTAGGGTTACATTAACAAATCTGAAGAGCAAACCTGGTTATGGGGATGAAATAGAGATGAGATAACGTTGATATGCACCCTGGAATTGCAGGGTACCTTGGGCACAGTAGCCTTTCTAGTGCCAAGGGCTTTCTCTTTGCCTTTGAATTATAACGTTTATATCTAAATGATCACTTTTAAATTTGAACAATCTTGTGGAAAATGGAGTAGGATGAGTGCAACTCTGGAAAATGAATGTGAAGAGTCCTCAGAAATTGAGATCCCAGTTTGGTACTTCTTTTAATCAATCATTTTGAATACTTGCTTGAAGCTGATTCTCTCACTCACTGAAATATTGCTCCACTCTTATAAGTACCATGAAAGTTTATGTTAAAAGTACAGAAACTTACTAAATAAATAGTAAAATCTTCTCAGCTGCACAAGATATGTCATTATGCCATCCCTGAGCACACAAGGACATTATTTCTTACCAGTTCGCTCCTCACTAGTGTTTGCCACAAAAAGACAGATTCCCTGAAATAACAAGAGGCACAGTGATATAAAGTGCAATGTACTTTGAGTGCCTAAGATTTTAAAACACAAGAGGCTGGGATTAAGGACAAGCAATGGGAAGAGCTGAGCAGAACATGCCCAGAACTAGGAAATCCATCTGGGAGATACAGTGAGATCAGTTATTCTGAAAGTTCCAGTTGTACGCCTCCTTGCTCTACAAGCTGTGCTATGACCTCAAAAAAGAACCAGAGCCACAAACAAGCAAGAGCTACGGCAGCTGTGTGATCCTCTCAGTGTATGCAAACACAGTATTTGTGATGCATTGGAGGACAGCTGGCTTGGGCTGGGAAAAGGTACTTTCCCAAATTTTTATAACTGCTGTGTATTAAAGACAGCTGAAAGCACCAACTCAAATAACTACCAGTTATCTAAAGGAACGTTATGTTGTTCATGTTTTTACCATGACTGACCGTCACAACAAAACCGATTCTGCTACTTCCAGTTGAAGTAGGAAAAGTAACATTTCAGAGTGAGGCCATGAATCTGACCAAACAGAAGGGCCTTGCATCGGTGTAACCAACACCTGGCAATCTGAAGCAGGAAACATGACTTCACAAGGTCCAAGGATAGCCAGTTATGTTATGGGGTAAGGTGGCCTAATAAGCCAAAGAGGGTAGGGCAAACTGAGTAGCATAGAAGTTTCAGCTGATTTTCCATAAGTCTCTGCCCTGCATATGGAGAGTATCAATGAAAACACTTCCAGGAAAATATTTCTAAAGAAAAAACTGGAAATTTGCTGAGAGGAAAAAATACCACTTATTAAAATATCATTCATAGCATTTTGTTTTATGAGTGAAACAATAAAATAAGGTTCTCTGAGGGAAAAAAACCCCTCATGCCCTTAATTTTCCAGGATGTGAGATTTCCAATGACATGTCTAAATTTCCCGGAGTGGGGAAGTTTAGGACAGGAATGGAAATTGTCCTTGACAGCTCTGATCAATCCTTTTCTAACACATCCAGTCAGAGCTCACACTGCAATCAGTGTCTTTTGGGAATGCTTTTAGTGAGGTGCTATGTCTCTGAAAGCAGTATAATTCAATATATAATATTCAATGATCCTGCCTGGAATGCAGCATACACACGTAACCAGAGGCAGGAGGTAAAAAGGGGACGTTGCTCTGCACACTCATTGGTCTTACTTCAGGAGCTGGGGTTATTCCAGTCACCCTCAGCTTGTTAATGACAGCCCTGTGATTTCACCAACAGAGACTGACAGATCAGCATTACAGTGACAAGACAACAAAGAGTCTCTCCTGCCTTGGATCAGGCCTCTTCCCTGCTCCAGGGGCTCTGTTCCTGTTCACAATGTGCAAGTTTCACATGTTACACTTCACAGCACCTTGTTTCCTTGCTGTGCTGGCTAGAAAAGAAAAAACAACAGCCAAGAAACGTTTGCTGTGTAATCATGAGGGTCCAAACAGCTCACTGAGGTTTACGTGCAGCAGACTGAATATTAACTCCCACTCTGCACTTCATTTCAGCTGGTGAACAGTGCAGAACAGGGTGTACCTCCCTGAACAGTCAAGTTAAAAACATCTGTTTAATGTTTACGATCCAAACACCAGTGCTAGTATTTCTAATGAATTTCAAGTCTTGAGCAAGCTGAAGACTGAAGTGATGCAAACAGCAGGCCAAAAGAGGAGACTGGAAGACATTACACCCACGCTATGCAGATAGCAACCTACAAGCAGGCACAACAGAACAGAGAAACTAGCTGCTTACTAAACATACTGTATTAATGTAATATTTCTTAAGTAGAAACAAGTTTTGAGGCACTTATCTAGACCTTTGATGATTATGTCCTTCCAGCCTTAAAGCATTTCAGTTAGCTGGAGAACAGCATGGACAAACTCAACAAGGGAAAGACAGCCAGGCCAGTGGGTTCAAATCCTAGGGCATCCTTGGGATTTGGAGAAGATAGAATCCCCCAAAACTATTATCATTTTCTTAGTGGCAAAGTAGGAGAAAAGAGTGAGGTGCTCACTCTTCCCTCTTGGCCATTTTGCACTTACTGTCATGACTCAGGAGGCTTTAAGGGTGTATTTAACCCTTACAAAACAATTTATTCAGAGTTATAGGCAAGGACTGAGCAGGTACTGGGGAGTGGTACTGGATACAATGGGTGTGGTTGACCATAAGTCTGGTGTTGCATCACAGTTATTTGGGGAGGCTGTGAAGCAGAAGTAGGGACAGACTCCCTGCTTGCTATAGGCTGTGCCAAAATCAGAGCCAGCTTTCATAGTCCTAAGGCTAACTTCACACAATGCCAGAGGTCATCTTGTTTAGGGACAGCATTTTAGCCATGGTCTGCATAAAAGCACCAGATGTGAATACTTCACTACCATAGAAAAATCAGAATTACTTTGTAAAGAAAATCCCAATTCAAATACTTCAAGTAGAAAAAGAAATCAAACCACAGTCATAGGGTGTAATTTCATTTTTCATTTATAAGTGTACCTAGCTGGGCAGAGGCCAGTCCTGGAAAAGTGCATTTCAGAACTGAGCCTTTAATGAATACTTGAACTCTCCCCTTTTAAAAGAAAAGTATAAAAAGGAGGGATTCATTCCTGAAACAAGTCTGCATTACTTTCTCAGAAGAGGTACATTTCTACTCAGTGCATGCAGCTGTTACTTCACAGTCTGGAAAACAAATTAAAGCTGAAAAGAAAATGGCTAAATCCCAAATCCCAAGGCAATATTTTCTAAATAAACCAAGGAACTATAAAAAGAAGTGCGGCTGAAGCATATATGGGATTATACTGACATGTTGTGGCAAGACAGAAGTAATGCAATGCCCTAATCACAGCTGTGACCATCAGCTACTGTGCTGCGCTCTTTCCCCTGCTTGAGGAGCAGAGAAGCCTGGGGTCCTTAGCCTCAGACCGATGACAGGTTCAAGGAAACTGAAAAATATATGAGCAAGACGTCATCACTGGATCCTTCTAATGTTTCCAACCACGGTATGTGGAACAGTGAAGTCATTTCCACATCTTAGGATGGAGAAATGCAGAGCAGATTGCTTACCCTGTCTGAATTCAGAGCTGGAAACCCTCAATCCACACAGCTGCAGATATGTATTTGGAGGCCTCCAACCTTTGAGCTTTTAGCCAGCTGGAAAGCTCTCTGCTTTCAAAAAAAAATGAATTAAAATAATAAAAATTAAAATAATTTAAAAATCCCTCCTGAATGATTCAATTGAATAATCTTTCCCATATCACTGATACCTTGGGAAAAAAAGTTCAGGCACAAGCTGTGTCCTGAGACATGACAATTTCAGAGGAAAAAGGGCACGCAAAGAAAATAATTAACAGAACTGTGGCAGTGAATAAGCTCCTCAAGCATGGAATCATAAAGCCTTTCCATCAACGGAGTCCCAAGAAGCAGTCTTAGTGCTGGAGAGCTACAACTCATCCTAACCAGTGAATAGTTGTGGTAGGGAGGTAAACGATGACATGAACCAAGGCTGACCACCCACAGTTCCACCATGCCATCAGATCACCAGCTGGAGGACTTCTGCACAGTTACTTGGTGCACCTTCTTTCTGGGCCATGAGAAATTTCTGCAACATCTTTGCAGGACCACAAAGACCACAGTCATTTAAACACAAGGCAGCTAGAAGAGCTCATCTTTCCTAGGTAAGAAAAAACCATGTTCCTGTGGTGAAAACATCATTCAAAAATATTGACTTCAGTGGGAGTTAATAATCTAAATACCCTTCCTTTCAGAGTGTCTTAAAAACTTTGATGTAGTTACTTTTGTAGTATCCATGTGAAACAGGGAAGTGCACTAATCCAGTTTGTAAAGGTATTCAGAGGTGTTTGTAAAGATGTACAAGCAGTCTCCTTTGAACTAAGTGATTGCTAGGGGTACACAGAAAGCTTGTGGGCAATGCAGGGAACTGGATTTTGTTTTCTGTGATTTTAGGACCTCAAATACTAGACTGCTATCACACAAAAATAATTGTCAAAGTAATACACAAATGCTAAATTTTAACAGAAGTCTTCTTTTGCAATAAAGATAATGGCAGAGGTTATATCACAGTCAACTAGTTTAGTGGTTCAAGGTCAGCCGTAAGTGACCATAAGTCCCAAGTTATTTTAAGGGGAAATATCCATTCTAGCAAGCTGTGTTTCAAAAGATGCAGGAAATTACAGAATGGCTGGCTCAGCAACAGAAAGGATGTTCCCTTCTCTGAGTCAGCCCTAGAATGACTAAAGACCATTCCTTTTATTTTTTTTTTTTTTTTTCCCTGCTTGGAAGAAAACGCGAAAATTAACTTAGTTGGTTAGAACATGGTGCCAATAATCCAAGGTTGTGGGTTTGATCCCAGTATGGGTCATTCACTTGAGAGTTAGACTTGATGATCCTTGTGGGTCCCTTCCAATTCAGAATATGCTATGATTCTATTCTATACTATTGGAAAAAAGCAGCAAGCTTTTTTACTTTTTTCCCCACCATGGTCTGTGTTTCAGCAGCAAACATCAACTCATTTACTGCTCAGGCCAGCAGAAATGTAGACACTCAACCTACAGCTTGAGATGTGCTAACCACTGCTATGTCTTGACTTTTTTATCCCTGTTGTAATTTAAAAAAAGATTCCTATTAATGACACTATTATGTATGAAGGCAATTGAATGAAGCAGCAGCACTTTTGACTGTGCTGAACTTTACGTTGAGGTAGAATTAGTTTTGTTATTTCCTGTTACCTTGCACAGTACTTTGCTCCTCAGGCACAGAGAAGTATACAACTAAAGGAGAGCTGTAACTCCTGTAAAAAACCTGCAGTCCACAGGAAATGCCTGTTGTGCCTACTGAGGAAATGTTTTCTGGAAGTGAATTACATGTGCTATTATTATCTGTAGTACAAGGGATATCTATAGTAAAATGAATAATTTTTCTCTGCCTGCTGGAATCTCACAATGTTGTTTCACATCCCTACCACTGTCTTGTGTATAATTCTTCTCTCCATCCTGATATAAATGTTAGTCATCAGAATAAATACAGATACAAATACCAAATGCCTTGACGTTTACTCACAGAAAAATAAAAAGCATTATCTGCAAAACACTCAAAAGTACATCAGTGGTGAGGGGGTTTAAATCGGTATTTCTTTATTGTACTTACAATTTCCTTGGTCAGAGTCAAGAGAGGTGAAAAAAGCTATTTCACAACTCAGTGCTTCTGGCACTCAAATGGCATTGTGTTTCCTTGCATTAGTTTTGTTTTATTTTGGGTTTTTTGTTGGTTTTTTTTGTTTGTTTGTTTTTTGGGGGGTTTTTGTTGTTTTTTGTTTTTTGTTTTTTGTATTTTATGTTACTGCAGAGACAAGAGAGAGCCACGCCTGCCTACATGCTGGTTACCACGGCACAGTTTCACCCTCCCACTCTGCACATGCCACTGCCCACCTCCTGGAGGAGTGCACTGAACCACTGCATAAGTGGGCTGCTCCTGCCTGAGGGCAGCCCCTGGCACACACTGCAGTGCCAGCAGCCCCATTTTGGGGACACTCCTCTTTACCTCCCAAGGAGTTGCACAGCTGTCAGCTAAAGGCTGCACCTGTAAAAGAGCAGCAGCCTCCCTCCAGCATCCATGGACTCCTGATCCTGCAAACAACAGGGATGAGATGAAAGCCCTGCCCTGTCACCTTTCCCCTTCAATAACTTGATGCAGAGACAGCTTCAGGCTCCCTCCAGGCTCTCCAACATGCCAGGAAGGCAAAGGCAAGGCATGAAAGCAGCAGTCAGGCTGTGCCAGCAGTGGAGATTATAATGAGAGAGGCAAGACACAGAAAAATTCCAGTCTGGGATTATGATAGTAAGAGACTTCTCCCCAGCAATTCAGGCATTTCACTAAAGATTGAGCATTGCACTAAGTGCTAGAAGCTACATATTACAATACTGAATGCTGCAATGCTGAATGTTGCAGGGCATGAATCCCATTTGTCTCTGTATCCCATGGAGCCCTGTCAGAAGTGCATAATTCTGCAGCCATGTGGTGACCAGCAACCCTCTGCAAGAAGCAGACAGGAGAAGAAAACAGACCACATCAGAGCATCTTGTGAGTTGCCAAAAGAACACATGTGCTATCTTGAAAAACTTATAATTTAAATGCTTGAAAACGAGAACTTGTTTTGAAAACTCTTGTCAGCATTTCAAATTTGGCCATTAGATACCATATCCATGATCTTTCCAGAGAAACCTGAAGCGGCAAAAAGCCTTGCTTTCCTCTTGAACTTCTGCATCTCCTCAAAGGTGAAGTCATGGAGAAACAATGTGACAGTTCTCTCGTTTCCTGACACTCACACCTTGACCATGCAAGGAAGTCTCTGTGGGTGAGCTGTGAATTTTAGACCTGATGAAGTTTTCCTATACATCTAGCTCTACACTGATATTTTCACTTTTGATTATACGACAAGCTTAGCTCCTGACCCCTCCCCTGATCTGCTGAAATCAGCAGAGCACAAAACAAATGTAGAAGTTGAAAATCTGATTTCCCAAGGGTGAAGCCTGTTACACGTGTAAGTGCATCCACATGCCAGTGACAGAAGATAGCTGGTAGAAACTCAGATGCTTGTGATGCTTGTTGCTATTGAAATAATTTGCTTTTACACTATTAATATAACTAATCAAAACTTTTGCACAGCAGCAAAACCAGACCAGTAAGGACATGATTTGAGAAGAGTACAGAAATAGGTGGTTTCTTGAGGTGAGATTAGTCAGGCTATGGGCAAGTGGCAGCATACCTGCTCAGGAATGACAGCAAAGCCCTGGGGACCATATGAAGGCAATAACAGTAAAACATCTGGTGGGCAGGGCTAAACATGAAAAGTCAATTTTTAAAAGAGAAACCTCTACCTAACATATGCTCAGAGGTTTTGTGCAGATCTTTCTGAACACACACACAACGCAGGCAGCCAAGCAACTGGCTGTATACTCAATCATCTCTGAAGCAGGCAGCCTCAGCAGTCAGACTTCAGCTTTGCTCCACCTGTAAATTCCCCACTTTCCCATGTGATTTGCTGTAAAGAGGTGTTACTATGACTGGAAACAAGTTTATGCCTTTTCTCCATTCCTTTAAAGTCAGATTGTTGCTCTGACTTCTTGTGCTATGGCCGCTTGCCAGTAACATGCTGTAAGAGATTAGGAAGTACAAAATATCACAGTTTTATTTCCATGGCATTGTTAATGTGAGGTGTAAGTCAGCTCAAATTGGCACACTTGCTACCTTTACTATTATTTTAGAAAATACCACAGCATCAATCAAGCTGAAAACTTCTCAGATATTTCCCTATGTTTCAGCAAAGAACCAATAGTATAATGTAATGGGACTGTAACTTCTGTTTGCAGATGGCAAGATAACACACAAAGCATTATAATGACCAGTGTGGGGTTTTGTTAAGACATGAATTAAAGCTCCTGGACTGTAAATCTTTTCTTTTTAATAGATTTTATAAGTTTGAACTGCATTATGGACACACTTTTTCAGCTTATCAAAATTACCAGAAATTAAGAACATGCTTAGCTGGTACTTTTGAGGTTGATCTGAGTATGTGTCATCCATCAAGCTTTGTCTACATCTAGCTGTTTTCTCTCATGGAAAGTTGAGTCCTCTGACATACGTTTTCAAGTGTTGCAACACATCCTGTGAAGTAACTTCAAATCAAACGGATTTGAAACTGTACCTTTGAGCAGGCTCTTTCAGACCAAATATCCAACCTGAGATTAGAAACTTTAGTTTCAACAATGAATTCCAACTTTAATAGGACTCCATTGTAAACATACATCCAGGATGGGGTGTAGTTGCCTAAATCAGGGAAGCAGGTACGTTTTAGGTAGTGAGGGTATTCTGCCTGGCGTTCATCTGCCACTGCAAAAGAGATTCCAGGTCTCCCTATATCTGTTCTTGCAGGTGTCCTGGATACTCAAGGAAATGGTACCAGAGTTTCTGATATTATCAGCTACCAGAGTGCTGTGAATGGATATCTCTGTCCTTTTAGGGGGTGATCCAGTTTTCCCCTGCAAGTTCTTGTCTGAGATGCAGCAAATGCATCAGTGTTCAGGTGTCCACTCCTTGGCTGACTTGAAACCACCTAATCTGGATGCTCTTACCAAGGCAGTAATGAAAATGCCCCAAAAAGCAAACCACCTGACTACTTGCAGCCCACACAGAGTTTATATTCCCTCAGACACACTGCTATAGGCATCTCAGGTACCTCAGATATAGATCTAGGTGACGCCATAGGACAGCATAACCCTGGCACAGTGAGTGCCTAGCTCTGGCTGTGCTGTGTGGAGAAAGCCATACCTGTGTCATGCCCCTGTCTATGTTTCTGAGGTCTCTGTAACTCACAGTGCTGTCCCACTGTGGCTGCAGTGCCACCCAGCCCCACAGCAACCCATTCTCATGACTCTGGTCGGGGAAATCTTCCCCCTTGTCTGCACAAACCACCCCTGCTATTGTATGGAGATTTTTGCTTCCTTGAAGCAGCCATGGTAGGCCAATTTGGAAGCCAGGATACCAGACTTAAAAGGTTAATGATCTATCCATTATGCTAAATCCTATGCAGCAGCACTAATTCTTCCTATTCAATCATCCTTTTCCCAAGAGCTTGGGAAAATACAAGAGACATGGAAGGCTACTGATTTATTGCTGTCATGCAAAAGGTCAGACTAAGAAAGACCAGACACCAGAGTCTGTTGCCCTATAAACTTAGTATATGACAAGCTGTCTGTTAGTTTGTCTTCAGAACATCCTTTACAAACAGCCACTATGAAAATAACATTTGGAGACTTTCAGTAACTGATACTTCACTTTTCTGTTTTGTTTTGTTTTTGTGTTTGTTTTTTTTTCCCAAAGAGAATGAGAAAATAGGTTCTATCACCTTCCAGCATCACATGTTCCCTCTGAAATGGAAACGAAGATACTCTGATTTACCATATCAGCTACTTACACATCACATCTCCATGCGGGGTGAACTGATGAAAGTTATCACAAAAGGTAACTCGACAGTGAGACTGTAGAAAAGATTTCTGTTATTGAGTCAGAAACTCAGAGTATACAAATGGCAGTAATAAATATTAAAATAAACTGGCATATCTCTCACTTTTAAGCCCCAAACTAGAGTTTAGGACTTCTGAGAAGACAAATATCAGCATATACACACCAGTAGAAAAATGTGTTTATATATGGTATATTTTTGAACATAAAAACATTTATGTGTGTAATGTAGATGTGCATTTAAGATATATGAGGATATATATTCTCAGCAAACTGAGAGACACAAAAGAACCTAATCCACCACTTCTGAGCTTCTCTCTGTAGGAGAGTTACCTTCTGACAGCAAGATAAATGAAGTGGCAGCTGTGTTCATTCTCTAGCGCTCATGCTTGTTTAGTACTCTGATTAATGATGAGTGCTTTACTTAGCCTAATTTCTCTCACAAGCCATTATATGCTGCTCAGAGCCCAATGTAAACTTTATGCGCAGATGCACCCATACAATAAAATGATTCCATATTGAAAATTACTTTAGTTTAATTTCAAAGTGAGTCCCCAAGGACCTCATTGGTAGGGATGCACTATCTTGGTCTGCCTTAACTTTAAGCTTGGGTTCATAGGCCATCCACAAAAGTTGCAATATTGCAGTAAAAAAGTGCAGTAAATATTAAAAGGAAATGGTGACATCCAGTTACTATTTTGGTAATTTTTTAGTTCATCTGGAGATTTTGGAAAAAGGAGGGAAAGGAGAAAGGGCACTGATAGAGGAAAATTTCATATTGGAAGTCCATCCTGGGAAGATTTATCTAACTAAGCAAAGTAAGAAATTCTAACCTTCACTCTAACACTCCTTCTGACTGAGAAAATGATTCCATCCCAGAAAAAAGTATGAAGTTCATCATGACATGAGGCTTCTAAAGGATAAATAAAAGATGGAGTCCTGCTGTGTCCTTATAACGATTTCTAACTACATTTCCACTACCATCTGAATAAATATTTTAAGAGATGAAAGTAAGTGATAAAATGGCATAATGTGGGATCATCAGAAGGAGTTTCCACACATCTTCGTGGGCTGGTTTATTGCAACCTTTGCACCGAGAAAGAACCAGGTGAGTGAACTCTGTATGAGTACTAAACAGCTGTAGAAGCTTAGAAATAGCCTGTGGTGGTAGAGTGGGTAAGAGGAAAAAAACACTTTGTCATAGAGAGAAATGCACATAGCAAGGCAGAACTCAACACATTCAGTGGCTTTCAGCAAATGCAGCAGAAAACAGAAATAACTCTCAAACTGAAATGTAAACTATTAAGAGAAGGAAGCTTATTAGTCAAAAATTAAAGCAATTTCTATGTGGAAAGGCAAAGATTAAAAACAAATTGATGGATAGTTCTTCACATTGTAACAGCAAAGAAGAGAATCCAACTTAGAACACATATCCATTCTCTACATTTAAGTAATTCTTGCTTTGTCAGAGAGATAAACACTACCATCTATTTGGCAGGCCACTGCTGAGACCTGCAAAGGCCTTGCACATCCTCATAACTGGCTAATTGGACAATAATTTTCAGACTAATCTTACTCAGACCTGCAACTTCTGCTTTGACTGTATATTTTCTCTTTGTTTAGTATTTAATTTTAAATGTTAGCTGATGTATTGAGTGCAACTTTTCTAAATAACTCTGCTCTAAGTCAATAAATACAGATATTCATAGATAAGGTTTTTTAAAATTACAGCAAGTGTAGTAAGAAAACAGAAATAAAAATTCTCCTTTAACTCTTTGAGATTATTGTAGCAAAAATAAACTTAGCACTTACTTTCCTAAGGCTAAGATGCTCTAAGGTGTTTTGTATGAGATTGATGTTGATAAATGTAATGCAGAAGCTACAGTTTTCTGCAGAGATGAATTGTTGACATTTTAGAAAATAGATTTAATAAAATTCATCGTGACCCAAGTATTCATGCTATAAAGCATTTGTGTGGTCATATTGATTTCTTTACCATTGCATAGAAAACAAGTGGCATCAATGCTTTCTTCCTTCAGAAGCAAATGGTATGAGTTATAGCTAATGCTTTCAAAATTATACCATTATGGCTTCTTTATAGGCTATTGTTTCTTCATTCCATTTTCTCAAGCAACAAAATACTTGTAAAAACTTGATTTCAACAGTTAATAGTCTGATACTGGAGTTAAGCAGGAAAGATGTGATAACAGAAACTTTATTCAGAAGCTATGAGATTTACTTATTTTCTGAACAACTATAATGGAAGCAAAACTTCTGCTTAGGTTATTGCTGTTACTGTTAATGCAAACTTATCATCTAGCCTCTGAAAAACAGGGCGTTGATTCCAAAGATAATTTCTAGTTGCTGGCATCATGAAATTTTTGTTGTATAAACTTCACCATACTCACACATTCACCATATTCCTGCTTCTGTGAGCTTTAAAATCACCTTCCACTTCCACAGGTTTCAAGGGACTTGTGTGCCTCATAGTAACAATCATTCACAGAATCATGGAATTAGCTGAGTTGGAAGGAACCCACAAGGCTCATTGAGTCCAACTCCCAGCCCTGCACAGCACCATTCCCAAGACAATGGGAAGTGCCATGTCTTATCACCTGTGCATGCTTCTGCTCCTCTTGGAAGTGCTTTCTTCTACTGTTAGGACAAAATCCTGCCTTTAGGGATCTCTCCCTCTTTAACAAAATATTGCTAGAGTGACATTGCTCCCCCTTACATACGTGCCATGTCATTTTTAGAGGAGAAGCCATTCATTATTTATATGGAAAAAGCTTTCTCCACCCATTTGAATAACTGTTTCATCTGTCTCTTATGATTTATTAAGCTTGTGCAATGTTTCTCCTTTTTTTTGTTAGATTGTCATAACAGAGTGGTACCACTTTGAAAAGAACAGTTTCCACTTTGTTCCCAAGGGGAGGTAACAGAGCACTGTAACACTAAAACTTTTGAATGCTTGACTTCTCTATTTACAGTCTCTTGAGTATGACCATATTTTGCACATCCAGTTTCTAGACGGCAGTACTCCCTGGGCTAAGCAGACCATGTTAAGCTACAGTCTGAAGGGTGATCCCCACAGCAAGCACACCTATGTGCAATTCTGGATGTGTCACATCTACCTGTGTTATGTCCATTGCATCTACATGCCTGCAGTGAACTCCGCCCTGTGTGTGGTTGCCCCAGTCCTACTGCCCACGTGATAAAGAGTCCTGACAACATGAGTTATTCAGACTCAAGCTTATCTGATTTCAAAGACGTGACTGACTTTGGGCACTTAATAATTATGTCTGACTTTCCTGCTGTTTGCAGCACTAATCAGATGAAGATCATCCAAACTGAATTGCAGTCCTCCATTTTAGGAAGACACCTAAAATAGGTGTTGTTTTCAAAACCCAAACATGTGAACAGATGACTGAAAACCAGACTTTTTGAAGCTCAGGCATGTTAGCCATGCAGATGTGGCAACACCACAAACACCAAGCATTAAAAAAGCAGCAGGTGTTCAAAAATAATTTGTGAACATAGAGTAAGCCCACAAATTCAGATGTCTGATCTAAACGCAGACGAGATTGCATCATTCCTCCACTTCTCAGGCCAGGAATGATGCATATAGCAGCAGGAGAGGTAGCTGAGACCTGTCTGTGGTTTCTAGGCCAGGTGTCATAGTATAAAGGATGGGCTGGACTCTTAGAACCCAGACAGGAATAGGTTTCTTTCCTGTTCCAGGTGTTTGCTAGAGTCATTTCTGTCCTACAAGGCTGTATCTTAAGGTTATTAATGTTTCTGATAAGCAGTTTAAGAAGTCTGGTTTGCAGGACAGGCACGTTTTTTAGCATATCATCATCATCATGATTTTCTGAAGGCTCACGAGAGATCTCTTGGGAGTTACACCTAATCTTTCCTACTTCTGCACAGCAGGATTTCTCTAGTTATGCCTTATCACACCACTTAAAATTAATAAAGGGAAGAGGATGAAAGAAATAAAAGGCTTTAGTAGCTCAGTGAGACCTATGCATACAAATGACATACTGAGGCATTATTCCTCTACTAACCCCTCCCAAAGAGACAGTGAAGAGAGATGCAAGTTATGGTCAGTCCAGTCAGGCTGCTGGTGATCCCACCTAATCCTTGGGCACAATCTTCTGATGTTCTGGGGGCTGCTTTCTGAGGACAGGATAAATTATGTCTCTTTAGGAAGGATATCAGTTGTTTTCTTCTAGAAAGGCGGCATTAAGTGATTTCCACCTCCAGCAGAGGATCTTAACTCAGAGGCAAACTTCACCTTGTGGGCTGTTGGGCTCAAACATTTCCCAGAGGACTTTCTGCTTCAGTGAGTGTCCTGGGTCAAACTCAGCTGGGGATGGTGCTGATTATTATGACTATTACTTCTCAGTCATGCTTAGTTTTTTTTTTCCATCTCTGTGAACTCACTTTGGATTTGGTTTTACAAATCAGGAGTGATCTTGGCTCTGCTCAGTGGTGTGGCCGGCTGTTCTGGGCTATTCAAATCAGGATTTGTAACTACACCACTCAAAATAGCTCTGCAGCTGTGACTTAGGAGGGTAGAAGAATGACTTTTACTTCCATGTTTGCAATGTTTTAACTTTACTGGCTTTGGTAGCACTAGTAGACTGAGTCAAATCAAGAACACATGTCACATCCTCCCACATGTAATATAGAAAATCATAACTACTCTTTGAATTAGAGACAAGGAAAAGCTCTGCTGAAAGTATTAACAAGTGTGATCACTAGAAGACTTATCATACTTTCCTGGAGTGTAAATCTTAAAATAAGCAGTTTAATTTTACAGGGATTGTCAAAAGAAGGAGATACAGAGTATTCAGAAGAATTTGGTTTTTTTCTGTGAGGAGACCTTTATTTTGTGATTTCACTGTCAAAAAGATCAAGAAAAAGTGTATGTGTAGCCAAACCCATGTGCTAGGAACCTCAGCCTCAGCAAATGGGTGCTTTAAGTGCTCTGCTTAGGGTTAGGATTACGCTTAGGGTTAGGCCTGAGAAAACCACAAAACCCAGAGGCCCAGGCATGCCAAGGGGAGCATGGCACAGCAACAACATTGCTACCTGAAAAATTTCCTACTCAGCACAACCTGTGTTTTGGGAACCTCAGACTCACCAAGAAGCTGTTTCACTGCTCTTCTTAGGATTAAGGTTAAGTTTAGGATTAGGGTTGAAAAAACCACAAAGAAAGATCTCCAGGGACACTGCAACTACAAAAAGCATGCCAAGGGGAGCATGGCACTGCCCCAGTATTGTTCCCTTCGCACCATATTCTTTGGCACCACCCAGATGCTGCAAACTGCATCCTCAGCAAAAGCCTGCATTTTTTGCTCCACTTAGGGTTCAAGTTTTGCTTAGGATTAGGGTTGAGAAAATGAAAAAGCCTACAGAACCAGCAACAGTGCAACAACAAAAGACAGTGCAAGGAATGCATGGCACTGCCCTAAAACTATTCCCTCCACATCTTTCTCCTTGGCACCACACATGCTATAAACCTCAGCCACAGCAAAAGGCTGATTTACTGCTCTGCTTAGGGTTACGGTTATGCTTAGGATGGGAAATGGCCTGAAGCTTGCCCAATTGATCCTCACTGAAATCACAATTTCCCTGCAGTTCCTGTCATCCCATTTGCTTTTATTGTTTTCATTTTTTTTCAGAATTACTCTATCTTGGTTGGGGTTTTTTTGGGTTGTTTTGTTTTGTTGGGTTTGTTTTTTTTTTTTTTTTTTTTTTGGTGTGGTTTTTTTTTCTTTTCATTTCTTCAATTTCTTCTCCTGTCTCTTCATTTGACTTTGTTCCCTGATTTTGAGATTTCACTGAGTAACATTTTGGCAGGTTTTTGTCCATTTCATTTAGTGAAAACAACACCCCACTGACCAAATATTGCTACATCCACACTTTTCTTCTTGGCACACCACCTGCTGGGTACCTAGTCAAAAAGCTGCTTTTACTGCTACGCTTAGGATCGGGCATATGGTCTAATTTAGGGTTGAGAAAACCACAAAGTCTAGAGCTCCAGGGACACTGTAACCACAAAAGGCATGCCAAAGATAGCACAGCACTGTGACAACATTTCTCCCTCTGCACCATTTTCATTGGCACCACAAAAGTGCTGGGCAGCTCATCCTCAGCAAAAGGCTGCTTCTACTGCTCCACTTAGGGTTAGGGTTCCAAAAGTCACAAAGCCTAGAGCTGCAGGGACACTGGAGGGAGTCTCTTGAATACACTCCCTTCAGTTAACCCATGACATGGTGGAGCTGAGGTTCAGCTGCAGGTGGGGCCATCTTGTTTGACATAGGACTTATATTCTGGCTTCTTTGGAAGGGGACAGGAACACAGAAGGATGTATATGTCCATATTCAACTTTTCCACTGCAGGTAACCTATATGCAAAATATCTCTACACATGTTGGCTTTTCATATATGAGAACTTTCTCCTTGACCATGTTTGTACTTATCAGAAATAACTTGTAAGAGACAAAAGGCAAAGCATTTGCAAAATATCCAATTGAACTATCTCCAGAGTTTAGAATATGTACTCTCTTTCATTTGAGCTTGGACTTCAGGCAGTTCCCTGTACACCAGCTGTGTGTGTTCCTAATCACAGCTGTGTATAAGAATGACTTTTTATTGATGCTGATTGTATTACCTCTGAGTTAAGATTACTTATTTTGTTTAGTCAATCAATCTACAATGAGAAAAGAAGCAATTTTTAAAGGTGTTTCAGTTCACTGTGATCAAAAGCAGGAGTTTCTGGGCTGTTTCTTTTTCCAAAGCTCTGAAAAATAACTTTGTTTAAGTGAGATCTATTAAACTTTTTATCCAAGGTCTTAAAGAAATATAAATGTCTGATCCTTTTCTTTCAGCCTATGACTGAAAATAACTGTGTTGTTTTGAATACCTTGAAAATTGTGAATTTTTAAATAATCTTTTTTAGTAAATGACAAAAATATTTTAGGAAACAAGATTATGAAGAATCATTTTCACGAGAGGTACTTTATGGGGGAAGATGAGCAACAGTTGTTACACTGAAACTACTGTAGCATGATGAATTACCAATAAACTCTGTCTGGAGAAACTTGAATCATCACTCAAAACTCTCCTATAACACTCAGAACAATTTCATTTACCTCTCAGTTTTCTCTTTAAAAGAGAACCCTGACACATTCATATATTAAAGAAAGGAAGAATGCTATTTACCTTATTGTTACCTAAGTATACATTTCTTTTCAAAATGTGAGTGAATTTAATAATCAGAAAGGAAGTATCACAAATAAATGAGCTCTGTTTTATTTTCCTTTAGATACTTCCCTGGAAGTTTTTAAATAACAGCAGGGGGGGTAGCAAAGCTAATAGTCAGGCAGCCTTTCCATCGATGTGAACAGTGACAGAGGCACTTTACAGGCAACGCAACAAGCCTCAGGATTAGCAAAAGAGACACCTTGCCATCAGTCTTCTGCTGAGCTGAACAGAAGACCATTGCCTCTTGATTGCACCAGCAAAACCTAGTAGCCTGCACCTGAGTTTTAACTTGGCTGGCAGAATACAGATTCAACAACAGAGAGCTGATGAGTAGGCAGAGGACATCGCAAATATGAGAGGCATAAAAGTGCACAGTATCAGAAAAAAAGCATCCCAATCTAAACCTAAACCAATTGGTTAAACCTAAAAATCCCTCTTACAACTTGCAAGGTGATTGGTCAGGTAATACAAGACACAGATTTATTCCTGCAGTGAGCACAAAAACCACAAACAACAACTTTCTCAGTTATATCTCTGGATTTCAAAACGTAAGTCTGATAGCATCTTTTAGCGCTTTCAAGCACTTTTTCTTGAAGTTCCTCTAAAGGAACTTCTACTGTTCTGTTGAAAGAATGCAAAGGAAAAAACTTCCTGAAATGTTTTCTGAGCAACAGTGTAGGTTTATCTTTTTCTTGTATAATTTAAAAATTCTCCAAGGCAGCCTACCTGCATCTTAAATTACAACAATTTAAACATTTTCATAGGAAGATCAGTTGTGCAAGGCTGGATTGGATTGTGGCCATGTCTGAAGTTTCCAGTTCCTTCTAGTTCTAATGCTGCTCTTCATGAATACACTTGGCAATGTCTGATGCTTTATGCATGACTCTTTCATTTACACTCCTGAGTTAAACTATTTACAGACTAAAGCATAGGCCCTCGATTTTCTAAATCATCTCTCTATTTTCTGGCAGAAGATAAAGTCTCAGAAAAGTTCTTGTCTTCACTAATAGCAGGCCCAGATCCAGTGGGATGCATCTAGGGTGTGATGCTCTTGACTGAAACTCTATGTTGTCAAAACAAAGCCTTTCTCATTGCTTGCAGACAATAAATATGGTCTGTGAAATATCTGTGCAGTCCATTCACTTCACTCTTTGCCCGCTAACACACCCAGCAACAGTCACCACCCAAGCAGTCAACATATCACCATCAACTGGCAGAAACACAAGGCCAGACACTGCCAGCCTCACTTAGGCAGATTTCCAGTGAAAGCCAACAGCAACTTGGACTGAGAAAGGAGCGTGGGATCACAGGTAGTGTTGGAGCCAAAAGCTGTGTGTGCACTGTTCCACAAAATACACATATTTCTTAGAAATTTGAGCAGTACTGAGAATGAGAAGGAGATTGCTGAAAAGCACAACTATGATTTGATTACAACTACAGCTCTTGTGATCAGGGAAAGAGAAGGAAAATCAAAAAAGGGCATTTGCAGTCCCATATTGATGCAATCAAGCTGGTTAACACTCTCCACCCTAGCAAGCACAGAATTTCCTCCCTCCTGCTGGGCTTCTAGGGCTAAGGATATCAGGTAAAAAAAAAAAACCCTTGAGCCTGCCAGCAAGTTCCTTGGAGAAGCAAACTGCTCCTGAACACCTGTCACATAGCACCTTATCAGGGAAAATTATCATCTCTTTCTCACACTTTTTTTGACAAAGGCAGAAGCTTATCCCAACACTGTTTCAGCACCCAGTTAAAAAGGAGAATAAATCAAAATGTCAACGATTGGATTTTTTTCCATTTTTGATACATAATCCTAAATGTTCTTCTGACTTTTCTCATTGCATAGCTGAATTAACTTCTTGAGCTATTTTTTTTAATAATAAAGAATAAATTCTTCCCCCTATTCAGTCTTTTAGCCACTTTGTACAGCAGTTAAATTCTACTCTTAACCACTCTCTTGTACAATCAACCTGGAGTAAATCTGCAGAAGTTAAGGGTTATATGCAAATTTGCTACAATGTAAATGAGAGACATCCTGTCCTGCTAAAATGAGATTATTCTATCATTAAGTTCTTATGTATATCTTCCAGACAAAAAAAAAAAAAAATAGAGATGGAGACGAAAAAGATCAAGCTACAATAGAGACAGTGCTCCACTGTCATGGGTGAAGATGCAGGCAGAGGTGATAGCAAATTGCATTGGCAGTGCCAAACTCTGGCAGGAAAAGAGTATTAATTTTTCTCTTCAAGAAAAAAAAAAAAGAAAATGGAAAATGAGACACTGAAATTGAGGGGCTACTTTCACTCTTTACAATACTCAGAAACTTCAGACACTTGTGACAAAGTTTCCAGTCTAAGCCAGGGTGCAGTCTTCCTGTGTCAAGTCAATTGGGACATTACCAAGACCAAGCACAGAGGAATAAAAAAACCCACCAGAAAGACTCCTCTCCCCACATCTGCTTAAAATACCATTTATCTACAAGAGCACAAGAAGCTTCAGCTGAATGCGGAAACACTTCCAGCTAGAGAAAGCAGTGCCATCTTCCATCAAAGTCTTTATGAAAAATCTGACCAAAATTTATTGACGGGAGAGACACCATCTAGTTGAGTACCTGAACTCACTATAGGTCCTCTCATCACTCGCTGCAGGTATACTTAAGGCCATGAGAAGCAGGATTACTTGCCTTGTGACCATGGCTTTGAAGTTTGAACAGCTGTTTTGTCTGTGGAGTTGGAATTAAGGCTAGAAACCTCATTTTCTCACCACATTTTCAGAGTGGGCCTCTGTATCCAGACAAAGGCACCAAGTACCCCCTTCCCAACACAGACAGCACAACAGGCAAAAAAAGCAAGAATTGCAGGGAAGACACAGAGTGGCAGTCAGCTAACTGGGAGAGAAACCAGTGTTTCCATGGAAACACATGGGACACATGGGGAGCAACTGGGGAGAGAGGTCCATCAGGAGCTTCACTGTGGTGCATATGTCTATGTGTATACTTACAATATATATTACCCTATATATGTACCATGTACAGTTCCTCATCCTCTGCAAACTAGAATTAGATAAACAAGCAAGACAATAATTTCCAGACACAGCCTCTTGTTTTACCAGTCAACCCATGCTGACATCACTTCTGTGGATTGATCTGTAGCAGTTGCCTTGATACCTGGCTCTTGTTTGCATGGTTCTCCTTTTATGCAGAAAGGCCTGAGGGAAGTGAATGGTGATGAAAGGACTAAGAGATCAAAAACTGGCAAAAAGGTGCTAAGATGTAGGAGGTAAACTTGAAGGGAACAGAACAAGTGGGAGGACAGTGAATCAGGTCAGTTGGCAGGAAAGGAGCTGGCAAGGGTCCATCTCAGGGAAGAAGGGCTGATGACTGAGCACTTTCAACTGCTTGAGCCTCCCCAAGGATTCAGTCTGTAGCACCCCACAAACACAGCATGCATTCTTTCAGGTTCCCTCCTCTCCTGCCCTCAGTGAGGGCTGCACTGAGCAGCTCCACACACACCCAACAAGAGCTCTGGTCGCAGCAAAAACACGTCATTTCTCATAAGTACAGAAATGCTGAGGTGGGAATGTGCCTCCGCAGCCCTCCTACTTCAGCCGGGGTCAGGTGGAACAGGATGCTCATCTTCATCAGATAGATTTTGAGTATCTCCAAGAATGGAGACTCCATAGCCTCTTTCCATCTTCAAATGCATAATTAAATGCGAAGTAGCGGGGGAAAATCATATCTTTGAACACCCAGTGATGTATAACGTTAGCCTTCAACTTCCTCTGAGAAGAAGAAGAAGAAAAAAAAGGGGGGCGTACCAGAGCATCCCACTCACGTCTTACGGTGGTTTCGAGGGAGAGTTATTCATCAGTGAAAGCACTGAGGGCTGCAGCAGAAATCACCCCGCAGCTTGGAGACGGTATTACGGCGGGATCCCGGGGCCGTGGCCGTGTCACCGGGCGCTCGCCGGTACTCGCAGCTCCCCCCACCCGCCCGCACGGCCCCGCAGGAGCGGCACCGCCCGCCCATCTCCGCCTCCCACCTCCTGCCCTGCCCTGCCCTGCCCTGCCCGGCCGCTCCCGCTCCCTCCCCCTGCGCGGCGCGGGGCGCCCCGGGCCGGGAGATGCGGCCCCGATGGGCGCCGGCCTGCGGGTGCTGTCGCTGCTGTCGCTGGTGCTGCCGCTGCTGCCGCCGAGCCCCGCGGCGCGCACAGGTGAGTGCCCGCGCTGCCCCCGCCTGTCGCGGCGGGGACGCGCATCCCTCCCCCCGCTGGGAGTGCGAGCCTGACTCCTCGCCGAGCTGCGCTCCCTCAGCCCCGGAGCAAGGCTCAGGTGCTCCGTGCCGTCCGCCCTAGACAGCCGTGCTTTTGGTGTTCGTGGTCTTGGCTGTAGGAAGAGAACTGGGTATTTCTCTAGTATTGCTTCATCTTTTCCTTTTCTCTGTAATTAAGCTGGGATTAGGTTTACGAAACTCTGTATTGATTTTGCTGTCAGCTCTAAGTTGATAGCGTGTTCTTGAGATAGTTCTTATTATACCCGTTTGGGTAATTCCCCAAATACCTTTGGTGTTTGTAGGTTCCTTTCTGTTTGACAGGCACCACCCTCAGGAGTCTAACTGAGCAGTCAAGAGCTAGATTAAAACAAATGTCAGGGTGGGGGTTTGGCAGAGATGCTCAGCTCGTGGGTCAGTGTCCTGAGCGGCTCCAGGTCCCTTCTCCCACCCCTTTGACTGTATCATATGATGGCAGCCACACATCCAAACACGAGAGACAGAGGGAGCAAAAAGGTGGCAGCTGGAGTGGGCTGTGGGAGCAGCTCAAAGAGCGAACTGTCTCAGCATGGACAAGGATGTTACCCAGTGGGAATGAGATTATAAACTATAGCCTGGAACTTGTATGCAGGGGGTAGTCCCCTGCTGCTGTTAAAATCATATGTTATTTCTTCTTTATATATATATATATATCTTGTTAAAAAACGGAGGAAGGCATTTGAGGGATTAGCAGATCTTTTAAGAAACCTGCTCTGCCTTTGTGCTTTTGTTCTCTGCTGCAAGAGTTGCCTCCAAAACTCAGTGCGTGAGGACAGAGTCTGCTCCCATTTAACTCCACAGCAAAACTTTCTGGTCTGGTGAGAGCTGGAAGGTAGCGAGGAGAGTTCTTCATACCCTGAATGCCTTTGTGTACCACTAAGTACTGTGTCCCAGATAACTCTTTTGACAAACTACTCCAATATGCATCAGTGATTTTGAGTTGCTTTCAGAAATACCAATGCCAGCTTCTTTTTAAGTAACTGACCACATAATTTTCATCTTATTTAAGTCCGGTGGTCATTAGTACAAGGGTTGTGGAAAATCTGTACAACTGGATTCAGTTACTGTTTAAAAAAATCCAAACTTTAAAATGTGTTTACTGCTGGTTTTGATTCCAAAGAAAGTTTAGAAAAACGACAAGGGGGTTGTGTGCTTTTTGTCTAGTGGTTGTTCAAGGCAGACGGGAATCTGTTTGCACATTCCTGAGGTTTTAGCTGGACACAATTTCAGGCTTTTATTGACAGTCAGCACTACCAGCATGGAAGGCAGAGCTGTGCCTTTCACTGAAGGCTTAGAGCTTCCATTTTCATCTTTTTCTGCATGGGACCGTAAATGTTAGTTTAATTCATCCTAGCAGCATTTTGCCAATAATGAAATAAATTATATGAACTGTCCTAGCAGTGCTCATGTGCTTTCTCTGAAGTGAAGTGATAGGTAGAGGAGTCCCTTTTGGGTACTTTGTTCCAACAGGAGAAACTAGGACCCAAGTGCCATGTAAAGCAGTTTTGCAGCAGGACTTTGCAGACTCAGATTCTTACATCTTATGGGATCTGTCCTGTTCCTGTCTCCTTGGGATCTCTGGTCAAGTAACTTTCTGAACTCCTCAGCAGCAGCATTTAAATGCTCAATTATAGCTTGACCGTTGCAAAACACCTTTTGTTTTCACTGTGATGTGTTAGTGGGCATGATTTTACCCTTACTTCATTAGGCCTACTGTTCAGCATTCTCTAACTGCATTCTGTTTTCAGACCTTACTGTCTATGAACTGTGCCTAATAGACTATCTGAGCAAGGATAAAAATTTCACTTGTTGCTGCAGCTGGAGTTTTTATGAATTGGTTTCACTCAACCATTTAAAAATGAGTACTCAAATAAATAGAGCAAATAAAAAGTGCAGAAAATCGAACTAAAATGGAAAATTAATTTTTTTTAATCAATGGGACAAAGAAATGTTCAAGCATGTTCCTCTTTACCCCATGGGAGAGTTTAGCAATTTTTGTGAGGAACTAATAAGGATATGAAGGAACAGCCCAAAATTTCTAAGTGGTAGAATATTAGCCTATTAACTTACCAAGCTTCATCTTAAATCATTCTGCTTGCTTTTATGGGATGTTTCCCTAACCACATTCCTCTGCAGTTAGAGAACCCTGAAATCCTTGGCCCATAGAGTCCAGTCTCTCTTAGAGATCCATACAGAAGAAGAAACGCGCTGGCTTCTATGGTGTATCCTTATTCTGAGGAAAGGGAAATGAGCCTGAAAGCTATACTGCAAAACTAGAAGCATTTTTATTTATTTAAGGCATATTTTACTATTTTCATTCAGGTCAGGTATGTAATTTTGAAAAAAATCTTAATCATTTCTCTCGCTGTATTTTTTTTCTGTATTATGACACAGTCTTGGAACTCGATTTCTTCTGGATGAAGCTGCCCTTGAAGATATGCTTCATCAGTGTATCTAATGCAAGTACAGCTGGTCCAATGTTAAAATGCAAAACCCCAAAATGTATATAATGTAGACAAGGTTTTCTCAGTATAAACATTTTAATCTAAGAGACCAGCTTACACTGGGCTGTAATACTTGCTAGCATACATCCAGCCTTCATCACTGGAGCTGCTATGTGGCTATATCAACTACATTTCATATGATGCAACATTGAAAGCTTCCCCTTTTTAATGTTTTCTACTAATAGTGTAAATAAATAGTGTAATTCTTGTTCTGCATTGACACACCTGATTTAATTTATGCCTTTTGTATTCCTCTTTGTCGTATTTTTACTAATATATAGTAGTTTGAGAAGCAGCTTCAGGCCTCCCTTTAAGCAAATTTTGATGTGTTTTCTTTCACAGTTACTAGAATTGTACTGGAATATAGAAAATATCTCTTTTGATATTGTTCTGGGAAATAAATAATAAGAGGCTAGAGATAGGAAAAGCAGTGGGGAAAAATTGTAAAGTAGAATGATTTCTTGAACTCTTGGCTTGAAAATTTTGTGCATATAGTATTTTGTATAACCTATGTCTATATACTTTGCAGGATTGAAATACATGTGTGTTGGTGATAATCTTTTAGTTTACCAGAGAGAGCATAAAGTTTCAGTAATAAGAGTGGAAGTATATGGGGGAGTTGAGATTGGTGTTTTTGCACAATATATTTCCTTGCTCTCCACTACTGTGAAGAAAAGAGGAGTAAATGTAACATAGAAATAAATAAAAATGGATATTGGCATAAGGAGAACTGCAGAATATGAAGGAGTGTCATGATATAGCGGAAAGGCTTATCCTTACCTTCTCATCTCCAGCTTCCAAGCTCATGTCAGGATATTCTAGACAATGCTGTGATCTAGCCCTAGTACTTGGCTTTGTGTGTGATTCCTCAACTTAACAAGTTCTTATTGCCTGATAATTAGAGATGGAAATGGTTAAAGGAGGCAGTTCATTCCATAGAGGCACTTCCAACACTGTTGGGTTTTGTGATGAAAGCCCAAAACTTAGATGTGCATTGCATTCCCTGTGCAAACACTCAGGTTCACCGCTGTAGCTGATAACAAGTCCTTTCCATGGCTCTTGTTGTCTAGTGACTTTATAGTCTTAATTCCAAGAAAAGCAAGTAGTTAGGGTAACTGAAGTAACTTGTGTAGTTCCTATTTATGTTTGGTTTTATAGTTTTGGTTTGTACAGATTGATTTCTTCTGATTAGGCTCTCCCCAAGAAGTCTTATTGATTATTTGCAAGTACGAGAGAGAAAAGTCACCCTTTACGAGCTGAACAAGAGGTCCTGTATTTTAAGAAGCTTAACTTTGTAAGAGCCTGAATTTTGGAACTCAGGACCATCTCTAGGTAAAAATTTAAAATGACATACAGCTCTTTCCTTTGTACTTGGTGTGCCAGTTACTTGGGATATTGTTTAGAGGCACCATATTTCTGTTCAGAGTCTCACACCAATGGAGGGATGCCCCAGGAGTTCTCTGCAAACAGTTCCTTCCCAGAGGCAAGAGGTGAGGCATTACAAGGTTTCTGGGAGTGTTGGCCCTTCTTCTCAGATCTCAGGCACAGAAGGTGTTCAACTTTCATCTTCTTAGGATTGTCTTTCCCTCAGAAAGAAAGGCAAGTGCTCATCCCGCATCAATGTTACATGCAATCACCTGTGCAAGGAAAATGTGGATTCAGAATTGTGGATTTCACTAATTAAAATTGCTTTGACTCCCAAGAAAATCAAACTCCCTTTTCTAAAAAAGACATCAGTAGGTCACAGACCAAGGAGCAACATCTATTAAGTAATAAATATAATGCTGTTAGTCCTAATTGGACTGTCGTTGCCTAATAGCTGTTAGTGCTGAATGATGAGAGTCAAACATAGTTTTGGCTCAGTTTAAATGCAAAAAATAAATATCTTTTGTAAAGATGGACTAGGAGTGTACCAAAATGTGGTATATGGCAATTTGGCTGATAACTGTCACAGAGAATAATTTTTACGAAATTTCAGATAGAAAGCTTAACTCTTGGATACTCTGAAAAACATCATGTAAGATGTCAGAGGCATTCTAAAGAAGCTTTTATTTTCTTGGCTGTTCAATGTGATTGATCTAAGCAGTAATAAATTGGTAGTGCTAAACTTTCTAGAGAAGGAAAAGCTCCACATTAAACACTAAACAGTCAGTCAATTTTCAATATTTCATAAAATTTCAAAACCTCTGTTTTAAAGAACAGCTATCATGTCATGGCATTGTGTCATCACTGGACTATTAAAATTAGTGTAGCTCTTTTTGACAAAATTGGTTTTGCATGCCAAACTTAACAAAACCTCTTTCCATTTTGAATTAAAAAGCAAAACAAAAAGAACCAAACTGGAACCAAACCAAACCATCAAGCAGAAAACACCTCAGTCAGATTACAACTCTGAAAGCGTTGAAAGGGCTGTGACTAATTTTAGACAAGCCCACCTTGAATTTCACTCACCTTGTGAGCTTGTTTCAGGCCAGTATTGGTTGCTCAGAACTAATAGAAAATATGCCTGCAATAACTTTCCCCTGCTGAAGTGCATCAAGCAAAGGTGTTTCCACAGGGCATGGAGAAGGTGGTAGGAGCTCTGCTCTTGTACTTGCAAACTTTCAATGCAGTGGGAAGAAAATTCAGTTTATTTCATACAAGTTAAAAAAAAGGAATAGGTGTCAGCTGCCATGGGCCTCTTCAGCTGTCTCCTAACAAACCTTCAATGGACTGGGAAGACTTTCTCCTCCTTTCTGAGGCTGAGTATTTCTGGACTGAGTATTTGACCAATATTCTCTTTAGAGGTGTTTTTTGTAAGTTAGGACATGGTTTGGATAAATAATGGCAAGGCTTCACATGGAGGAGGAGAGCCTGTCAGGGCAAGCCATAGCTTCAGTCCCACTTCTGTATCTGCTGTTCTTCAGGCTGTACTTCCACTCACACTCTGATGAAATTACCTCCTCAGGCTCACCTGTTTCCAATGGCAGCCTGCCCATTTCTTGAAAAACAAACCCCACGTGGACCACTCTCATCCTCCTCCCACCTTTCCCCACCTCTTCCCTCAAGTTTTTCCATCTGCTCCACCACCCGGTTTTGCTTGTTTCCCCTTCTGCCCCTGTCTTTCTTCTCCCTGTGCCCCCTCTGAACGGGCTGTGATGGGAGTGAGGGCTCCTCTTGTGGGAGAGCAGAGTGCTTTGTGGTTAGCTCTCTAGCGCTGCTATGACTTGAACAGGAAATCACCTCTGTGCTCCTCCCCACATTCCCACCAGTGCCGCTCAAGTCAAAAGGTTTCACTAACCTGACTTCATACCCAGCAGCACCAGGGTTTCAGCAACCCACTAGGAGAAAGACAGCTGGGCTGTAATGGCTCCTACGTAACTCTCCTCCTCCTCCTCCTGCTCTTTCTTCTCTTCCTCATTATTCGGTCTGCTGAGTTTGAGTCAAAAAAAAAATCTGCACAGAGAAAAGCTTTCAGGATCACTTAATTTTTAAGAAGTTTACTCATTTCTTTAAATTGTCGCTAAGATGATGAGTAAGTAATAAGTTTGCTAAAGCATATTCCTGGCTTTGCTGGGTTTCCCTTCCTCTGTGTAACTTATTATCTCCAGTTTTGGCTCAGTCCCCCTGTTTACCACTTGGTGCACTCCCTTGCATTCCCGCATGGCCAGTGCTGACTTGCCTTGAGCTGGAGATGTTCCAGAAATGGCAGCCCTAACACTCTGCTTGTGAGGGACACTGAACACGATGCTAAATGGACATTTGCTCAAAGTATGACTATTTTTATTTTTTATGTTATACTTGTGTTATACATTTGAGGGACTGTTTTTCACTAGGAACAACATAACAATCAAAACAGGTGAGCTGGAGGAAGCAAAGAGAGAAAAAATGCCTCAAAAAATGAAAAGCAGCAGCATAGAAGGAGCAAACAAGATGTCAGAGGAATATGGTGGAAGTCACCCAAAGTTGAACTGAAAGATTAAAGAAAGAACAGTGGCTTAGAAACTGCCAGAAAGCAGTGTATCCTAGAGTGATCTTTAATTGCTTGTTGCTTCACTGGTGGCTCTAAGCTACCAGTGGGAAAAGATAAATCAGGGACTCAGCCTGTTTGAAAGGCTGTCCCCTCTCTGAGGTGTGTAAATGGGGGTTCAATCCATGGCTTTGAAGTGGCAGCTGCAAATGCCGAGGCACAGCTGCAGTGATGCCCACGAATTCAGTACTCAGCAGGAAGGTTTCCCTTCCTTTAGAGGTGCTTCCAAGGGCCACTTTTGTGTAAGAAAATATCACCACAATTGAAGCCAAAGTCTCTGCCGTTGTCAGAAAAGCAGTTCTGCTTTTGAATTCTGAGATGACGGTAGGGGAGGAGTTGTTGTCTTTTACTGCTGTGGGTAGCAAGACTGTTGGAGTAGGGCTCATCTTTCTATCTTAATGCTTTCCATATCACTCACTGTCTTAAATTGTATCTTGCAGTTGTCTAGAAGGTTCTGTAATCTTCTTTGTTGCTGTATTTGATTGGTTAATTTGGTGTTTGCACCTCTGTGCCATGCCACAGTAAAATACAGCAGATGATCACTCCGCTTGAGAGGGCTACAGTAACAACAGTGGTCACACAGAAGGCATTTGGATACCAATAGGTCAGCTTTCAGTGGGTCCTCTGCCTTGTCCTCACTCCAAAATTTTTGCCACCACACGTAAAAAAAAATCTAAACATTTCTGTATTTATATATCTTTATGCTTTGCAGCTGCTGGTTTACCCAACTGAAATGCAAAGCTAAAAAATCTGTTTAGAGCCAGAGGACATGGGTAGTTGCAGCTGTATTTGTTCTGCAGCACTGACATTAAACACAGCTGTTTGTCACCAAGACAGGCAGGGGGACTTCCTAGCAGGTAAAACACAGATGCACTGAATAGGTGATGGCTGTAACATGGAAATTATGTGTGTTTTAGCTTGTGTCTGTATGTATGTGTCTGTGCATGTGTGTAGATAGATAGATAGATATGGCTATAACTAGAACTGAGCTTTGAACAGTACTGACTTGAGCAAGGCAAGTACTTGGCAGGGAGCTCTGTGTGATAAAAGCTGACCAGGTTTTTAAACCTAGCTGGTGATTTCACAAAGAGAGGATGAAGCACCTGCCATGCAGACTTTTACTCATGGGAATAATCTCACTGACGTCAATGGGGTTTTTCACTCACATGCAAAAGTGTTTTCAGACTAAGTCACGTCTGTTTTGTAGAGTCTCACTATAGCTTATTCTAAGATCAGGACTTGGCTGTTCCTTGTGGCGGTGAAGTTGGCAAGCCTATATTACTACTTTATTTCCAGTCCAGGTGTCAGTCATGAAGATGTAAACAATGATATTACTCAAGGTTTGATTTATAGCATTTCCAAAGACAGTAATAAGGGTTCCTTTTTTTTCCCATATAATAAATAGATGAAGTAACTTAGTTGTACTGAAAAGTGAATGACAGCCATTGCTGGCAATCAGTGCTAGCAAAACAACATGTGCGACTGATTTCTGCTCCTAGGCCAGTACAGACTGAAAATGCTCTGTGTGACACCCAGGCCATTAATCCAAAAAAATGAAAATTTAATCAGAATACAACTGGATGTAATGTGTTTAAAGACTAGAAACTGAAAGACAGAAGACAAGTTCAAAGACTGAAACATGCAGCAGTTGCATATACTTGAATCCTTTCCTGACTGATAACTATGGAACATTCAAGCTCTATGTATGATCTCTTCTCTACACATCCTGATACTACTGATCACCAAATAGACACGAAGGAATTTATTCTTAACTCTTCCTGGAGACGTAGGGGAGTATGGTAGTTTTATTCTTGTTTAACGTGTGCAGAATTGTGGTATAACTAACTTGCACAGTTTATTGTAAGGGCAGGATGCCTCTAGTAAAGGGGCAAAACCAGAAATAGAAACCTAATCTCTGTTTTTGCATCTCATGGAAAGTTAACGGTCTCAGCCCCTTTGCCTTCCAAATCTTACTGAGCTGGGGGTAGATGGGAGCGCACCAGCAGTATTGTAATGCTTTAGATCTTGTAAAGATACAGTCTGTGGCTTCTGCATACTGAGATTGGTTCCTCTGCTGCAGTCAGTGTTTCTGTTTTGAAACTTCATTTACCACAGCAGAAACCAGTGGGAGAAGGGAAATTAAAATTAAAAAAAAAAAAAATTAAAAATCTCAAAGAGCCAGTTTCACACATTAATAGTTGAAAAATACATAAATATAACAGCCAAACGCATGACTCTTGCTACTTTAAAATGTGCTTGAGGAATATAAATGTTTTAAAATAAAGGTGGACAAATGTGGAAAGGTACAGGCAAACAACTTTCTCAGCTCTCCTGGGCAGCTTCATCTTTACATTTGGATTCACTTAAAGCAATAACAGAGGACATTTATTTTGGGGAAATGAAAACCTTTGATTATCTGGATTCTGTATCTCCCACTTAGAAGCAAGTGTTAGAAATAAGGCAAATTCCTGGAGAATCCCTTTTGCTGCTTTTATATCCCCTGGCATCCTGGAACTTTTTTTATGTTGCTACAACCAAGTCTACAGTTTGAGCTCTTACAGGCTGACTGTCATGGGACATTTCTGCATCCAAGAGTCAAGGAAATGGGACTTTCTACTTTTTGTAAATAGATAAGCTTGCCCTAAGGACTATACATGACCAAACTTGTTCTCTGACTAGGAAATGGAAGCCACTGAACACTATCAAGGTGCTAGAGATAAAAGAGAACAATATTAGAAATGCTTTCCATAAACAGTGTTGTGATCTGAAGATACAGATGCATGCAAATACCAGAGCAGTCAGAGGCTTGGAAAGCCAAGAGTTTGCACTGAGACAGTTTGAAGTAATAGAAAAAAAACAGAATTTCAAGGGGGTTGTTTTAATAAACGTATTGAAGAGAAAAAAGCTTTTACTGTTTGGCTCAAAGACAGATAGAAATCTGCACATTAATCAGGAAAATGGTGGTGAATTTTGCTTACAAAAGCAACTATCTGTTACATATACAGGAGGATGAATATTATTGCTTTAGTAATAGTGAAATATACTACGAAAATACCCTGTGGTCTGCTTACAGAAGTAACAGCTCAAGGACTATTCATCTGAACAAGTTCCCACTCTTTGTGTTGATATATGTTATTTCCCCCTTTCTTTGCCTCATTTTGTTATCTCAAGAACTAGAATTGCATTCCCAGAGAAGGAGATTAAAGGGTTTTGAAAAGTCCTGAAAAACCACAGAGTCACTTTTTCTCTTCCCTATTATGTTCTTGTGGCTACATGCAATGGAAAGCTCCTTCCCAGCAGTGGCATCTTCAGGGCTGGTCACAGGGTTGCTCCCCCCGGAGAACGGCAGGAGTAACTAAGGCTTGAGTCATAACTTTGAACTTGGGATTCTTCCCCTGGGCCCACAGGCTTCATTTTGCAAGCCATTTAGAAATGTGGTAGCCTTCATGACATTTATTAGATTAGAGGTGGGTATTAGTGGTGTTCTTAAGGTACTCAAATTTGCCTATTTATTAATTTCAAAAGATGGTGCAATGAACAGCAAGTTAGATGTGTGACCTTACGGTAGATGTTTGTTTTTGACTTTCTGGAGAATCAAAAGGGATGATCAAATGACACTGGAGCTATTGTGATCATCCAGTCCAATTCTCCAGAGTAAAGTCATACTTCAGCTTGTAAAGTTGTGTTTGCAGTAGACTCTGTGTGTCTTTTTTTCTAAATGCCTGGTTTGCCTTTCAAAAATCCACTCAGCTACAAGAAGACTCTCATTAGGTATTAAGGATATTTTTTAAATTTTCAGTGTTAAATTTTTCCGATATTCAAATACAGTTGTAATTTTAAAAATGTGTGTCTCTTTTAGGCCAAGCTTTTCTAGTTTTGGCTTCCAGTCCCTGAATATTTCCGTGCCTGTCACAAATGGCAAAGCCATTTTTGCTAGAAAAAACCCACACTTGTAAAGATGGAATTTGAAACTGCATTAGGTAGGGACACTTGTAAAAAAATTGATTTTCCTAAGCCAACCACATTATGCTTTGAACACCAAAAAAGGTAGAATTTATGGCCTTTTAAAAATAACTGTCTCTTTTGGTTACTTTGGGAGTGTATGCATTTGCTGATTCTTAGTGCTTGTTGTTCCTTTCTTATTTTCTTTCTCAGGAGAGTTGTATTGTTCTTTGCCCAACCCTAGGAACGTCCGTTTTGAATCTGTAAATATGAAGAATGTCCTTCACTGGTCCGCACCAGAAGGAACAGGTGATGGAGTACTCTACAAGGTGAAGTATGCAGTGTAAGTTGACTTGTTTATTTTATCTCCCACTGACTTTTATTTTAGAGTCTTAAGTAATAATTTAAAAAGAAAAGCCAACTTCATGCAAGGTATTGCTGATATAAAGTAAAGAAAGAACTGAAGTGTGAGCTAGACTTTATTTCACAGTGTGGTTTTTAACTTCTACTTCTGGCACAGTTTACTTCATATCAAGTTAAAATAATTTATAAGGAGATGTTCTTCCTATGAAAGAAGTGGAGGGAGCAGTACTGTGGAAGCTTTCAGAGGCATTCCTCCTAAAATGAGAGAAGGATGAAGAAGAACTATGCTGTGGACTGGTATCTGTCTGCATATATCCTCTGTACACCTTTACATGGATATGAAGATGTATAATTCAATCAATATTAATAATACCCAGTGTGTCATTGCTCTTTCCTGACAGACCCGCTCCCCCAGATTTCTTCTGATCCAGTAAGCCTCTCTAGGAGAAAATTCACCAATGTTACCAGGCATTGTACAAAAACCAAGTAATGTGGCTGGGATCAGGCCCTTACATTGTCAAGGTCTGCACCTTAGTAGGGTATCAAGGAATTTGCATAAGAACCAGTCTCCATTTCCTTTATTCCCACTGAGAGAGCACTGCACCGTTCTGAAGGGCAGTGATAGAAGTTTGGCTTCTAAATAGGTGTAGCACTGTTGTCACAGATTTTGTAATGCTCCCAAACTTTACCTCTAATATTTACACTTGCCTCAATCTAGGAACATTTTCAGAATAGTAAAATGAATGTTGATCTCTAGAAGTTTCCTTTAACTTGAGAGTGCTCAGGAGTTCCAGCGTGAACAATAATTATTGTCATACTTTAGGGATGGTGTTCTCCAATTTAGTAGTTCTGCTAAAAGAAACATGGTGCTGCTCGCTTCCCCTCCACCTCCAGTTGGAAGCACAAAGAGGTGAGGATCACAGATGGAGATAAGACCAATTTACTGGAAACAGCAATGAGAAAAGACAATGGGCACTGACAGCAGCAATACTAATGATAAAAATGTACAAGAGAGAGTGCAGAGCTCAATTTGACCACAGCCATGCCACTCAAACCACTCCCTCTGGTCAGGACCAGTGTTACCACACTGCTCCATCTGCCATGCTTCCTGCACTGGAAAGGTTCACCTTACTTCTTGGAATGGAGAGAGTCCCTTTCCTGTGCTCCTGGCAATGATGAAAGATGGTATGGAATAACATTAGGATTTTGGCCATGCCCACACAGCTCCAGGCTCCACCTCCTCATGGCTACTGCAAGAAGTAACCCCGTCCTTGGCCGAAGCCAGGGCTATGGTATGGGATGTAAAACATTCAGAGAGAACTGGCTGCACTGACTCTGAAGGGCCAGCTGGTCCATGAAGAGTCTGTAGCCATAGGTATGGCCATCTTTCACACTGAACACAAAAACACTCATGTGCCTCTACCCCCCCAAGGAGAGCAAGGCCTTGAGATAGTTGGAAAATGCTGGTGAGTGATGTGACAGTCAGGCAGGAGCTCCCACATGCCCTTACTAATTAGCACCCAAGGAGGGAATGGTTAATGTGAATTTGGGGAGCAGGAGCTTCTGAGCAAATCCAAGCAGGAATCTTCCAAGGAAATCTTGGTTTGTTCAATCAGTTTATAAGAGCTGGTCAGTACCAAGGCATTGTTGGTAGCAGATATATGGCCTTTTTTTCAACTAGAAGGGTGTTGAAGTTCATTGTGTTCCAGTTGAGTCTTTCTTTTAAATTAGAAAACAAGGCATCAGGCAGGAATGAGTAGTATACTGTCATTCATTATAGAGACCCTGAACATCATCTGTGTCCACACTTGAGGATGAGTCACTGGCCATTCTGTCTGAACTCTTTGTTTCCATATAAATAGTTATCCTATCTCTGTTGTCCTCTTTTTAGAATTTAAACTAAAGCTGTGGAGACTGAAGTTGAGAGATCTCTGGTCTGCACAGGCAAAGCTTGACTTAGATTGGTATCACTAACATCCCAGTTCTTTCATCTGGCTTCTTCTGGATACAGCCTACTCTAATTTATTTTTCATTAAAAACTTGTGGAAGTCTTGTGCTTCATCTCAGCTGAAGCTGGAATTCCTTGAAATTTCAGATTTCTGTTAAACACAGAAATTCTTTTATCAGCCAAAATAAAGCAGAGAAATTTATATTATGAAGTGATTAATATAATAGAAATAGATTTTGTTCAGCTCCTTTCTCTTCTTTTTCAATATAGATATGGTGTTGGCAAATGGATTAGAAAGCCAGAATGCAGGAATATAAACAGAACATGGTGTGATCTCTCCAGTGAGACCTCTGACTACGAAGAACAATACTATGCAAGTGTTAAAGCATTCCTCAATGGGACATGCTCTGACTGGATGGAAACCACACGATTCAACCCTCTAACAGACAGTAAGGAGAGCTAAGCACACAGCCAGATGTTCAGTGGCCTTGATTAATAATGTGTGCTCAGACTGCACATGCCTTCACAGTGTATGATATTTTAATTTTAGCATCAAGTTACTTTTTTTTGGCAGTTGTTTCACATTTATTATTTTATTCTGCTTTTGACAGAAGTAATTGAAATAATAAAATTGGGATCTGGAGATGTAGATATATATCGATGTAGATATATAGATATATCGATGTATAGATATATAGATACATAGATACATAAATACATAGATACATAGATACATAGACATATAGTTATAGTCTGGTATATACTGAATCCTTTATAATGCTATAGTAAAGCCTTTTTCAAGGCAAATAAAACCTGTGGCACACTCACAGTGTAAATAACTCTGATTTTGAAAAGGCTTTATTAAACCAATCAGTAAGCATACTCTAGAGCTCAATATTTCTCATCTGTGCCAGATAATCTAAGAACATACTGGTAATTCAGTCTATTTTAGTAAACTGGGTTTCAAGGTTGTTTATCGGGTAAAGTCCCAGGAATTCCTTGGCAAAATTCCAAGTCAGTGTTCACTTTCTCACTGTAAAGATCGTCTTAGTTATCTGATCAAATAATTTTCTGTCAATATAAATAAATTGTTCAAAGCTCTACTTAGACTCCCCCAAACATTGCAAAAATGTAATACGATCGATTTGATGAAACTGGTGAAACCAGTGTGCCTCTGCTGAATTTGACTGCTTTTTGTACATGTTCATTTTTCCAGCTAAAATAGATCCACCTATGGTAAGTGTATCTTCTACTGACAGATCTATTTCAATCATTTTGACTGTTCCTGAGAAGTGGAAGGGAAGTCCTGAGGAAGAATCCATATCTCTGCTTCAAGTGTATCCTGGCCTACAGTACAACGTGTCTGTCCTCAACAAAAAAACAAAGAAGCGGGTGAGCTTTGACAAGGCTGTAGAACTGGTAGAACAAGGCTGCTATGAAATCTGTGATCTGTGCTTCTTGAAATTCCAAGATTGGTCAAAGTGTAGTAGACAAAAGTGGTTCAGTGTCTTGATTGGTTGTGTTTGGGGTTTTTTTGTTTGGCTGGTTTGTTGAGGTTTTTTTTACAAAGGTACAGGAAATATGGCAATTACTTTACTTTGGATTCCAAGGTCTACATAAATCCTGTTACCCTAAGGCTCCTATCTTTTCCAGAAGATCCCAGTTTGAAATATTTTGTGGAACCATACCATGCGCCTGTTTGTGTGTCAGGACAGGGCTGGAGTGATGGTTTATGTCTATTGCAACATCAGCACAAGATTGTGGGCCAGTAGTGGCCAATGGTCCTGCTTCATATGAAGCATACATATTTTTCAGTGGTGGTACAAGAACCTTTGATTGGAAGAGAAAATAATCAGAGAGGATGTGACTTAAAATGGGACTTGAATGTTGATTGCATTTGGAAGAAAAGGATGCAGCTGGCAGCTCTTAGAGTATCATCAATCTTTCTAAAAATGTGTGCTCATGACCCTTCTGTACCTCAGGAGTTAAAGGGGGAAAAAAATTCTTTTTATGTCTTCCAGTGGCTCTTCTCCATCAGCAACCACACCTTAATTGTGCCCTGGTTACAACCTGGAACAGCTTATTGTGTCAGTGCACAGATACATGTCACCACACCACTTCTGGACAGTGGCTTTTCCAAAGAACATTGCATTACTACATTGAAAGGTATGTGTGAGGTGGCAAATTTAAAAAAAAAAAAAAAAAGATGCAAGTTAGAAAAAAACATAGTGATTGAATTTGTGAGTTTTTAATGTATCCATGTTGAGAGTGATAATTAGCATGTTTTCTCCCTTCTCTGTGCACTTGTACCAATGGAAAAAGCTGCCTCTAATAAAGCATAGCTGGGACTGACTGGAAGGTACATCAGTACCTTTGAAGAAAAGTATCTGCATTCTTTGAGTTTTAGTGCATGGAGAATGTCTTTTCTCCTTGAATGCAGTTTGGGAGTAGCAGAGCTGGGTCAATCTGAAGTTAGCAACAAGAGAACCTAAGGGAGATGTTGTTACTTCTTTTAGAATTTAACTTATCATTTAGACAATAGTAATAATTGTTCTTTAGCTCATTTTTTTTTCATTTCCTGCAAATTCCTTGTTTATATAAAGCATTCACATTCTGTATCCAAAGTGCAATGTGGTGAATGCACATATTACTGTCTATATACATTAAAACTTTTGTTTTATTAACAGATAAAACAGAAGATGAGACTGTAACAATCACATTTGGATATATTATGCCTACCATACTGGCTCTCCTTTTTATTTCTGTGACGTGCTATGGTGTACACAAGTATATTCACATCCACACACAAAAACATCCAACAAACCTGGTAAGTGTCTTCTTTTGCAGGAGTTCACTGTCAACCTCAGCACTCACAGCAGAGCTGTGTGTTTTCCAGGGTTCCAAGCAGGCTTGGAGGAAACAGTGGCAAGCTCCAAATAAAAGCTCTACTTGCCACTGAGATAAGAGAAGGAAACCACTTCGAGGGTTATTAAATGCAAGAAAAACAGAGTAATAGCTCAAATTTGCAATTGTCAGAACAGAGCTGTTGGTATGGGAAGTCATTGCCTGAGGCAGGGTCTGAGGTGCACTAGGCAAGGTCTGTCAGGATGCCAGAATTCATAAATTTATCTAATATGAAGCACTGTGTAAAGTCAGTTGAACAGAAGTTATTAATTTGTTGAATTGAGAAACAAGAAGTGAAGACAATTAAGCAGTACAGAAACACCACAATGTTCTCTTGGACTATTAGCAGGTATTACCAGATTTTTCCACTTAATTGTGATTGTGAAGGATTTAACATATGTGCACCATACAGATAGTTTTACCTGGATTTCAAGAATACTTTGAAATACTGTACCGTTTCCTAACACCCAAAAATATATAAACAAACACATTCTGTTATTTAGACAGCCCAAATACACTTTTTTTGCAAAAAAATGTTCTCAAATTTCTTAGTGCTACAGAGTTCATTGATTTCTAGAAAGAACATGTAAAGTCTATGAAATGTTACTGGTTTCCAGCTCGAGCTCAGCAGAACTTTCTCACAGATATCTTTAAGCAAGTTTCTCAACCATAAACATGTAATCATAATAATGAATGAAGAATTCAATGTTAATCCAATCTGTGTGACACCGTGGGATGGGAGATACAAGGGAGTTGGTTTCAACATGCTGATCTTGCTGAAGAAGAATAGAGAAGTGCAGAGGTGCCAGGAGAAATCTTCACAGAGAGACAATGAGGTCAGAAGGGCTCAGAAAGATTGGAGCAGCTGCTGCTGCAGTGTGTCCAGATGTGCACAGAAACGCCTCCTGCACTTGATGAGACACTGGTTTTGTTACAGAATTGTGGAACCACAGAGTGGTTTGGGTTGGTAGGGGCCTTCAAAGGTATTTACTTCAACCACTCTGACATGGGCAAGTACATCTGCCACTAGATCAGGTTGCTTAAAGCTCCATCCAACCTGAATTTGAGCACTTGCACTTAATGAGGCATCCACAACTTCTTGGGAAACTTATTCCATTGGCTCAACACACTCACAGTGAAGAATTTATTCCTTGTATTTAGTCTAAATGAACCCTCTTTAATTTTAAAACTACTGTCCCTTGTCTCTACAGGTACTAGTAGAAAGTCTGTCTCTGTCTTATTCTTTATGTTTTGTTCCTGGGATGCAGGTCATGGTATGGGGAAATAGCTTGGTTTCTTGGGGAATTAACAGGACAGAGCTCTTTAAAGTCCAAGAGCATGAAGGGCTACTGAGTGAAAAATTCCCACTCAGTAGCAGACTAAACTTCTAACTGCAGGAGTTTTTTACTCTAATGAAGATCTAATTTGAATGTTGGGACTTTTTTAGTGTTCATTGCAGTTTTTAATGACCATCATGGAGCTTCAATTTTATTTCTTCACTTCTGGATTCAGTCAATGTTAAGCTAACAAATGAATATAGACCTGGTATTTTAATGAAGCTCTCTGGCTTTCCCGACACATAGACTTTCCCACATGTGCACCCTGTGTGGCTGGGGGGACATGGAATAAACCATTTGTTTTGGTCCAGCCCTTCTGACCTGTGCGACCTTTCAGACTACTTCGTACATCCATTAGTGGTCTTAGTCTTCCATTCAAGCTTGAAAGCACTGAAATGCACTTTCTGGTTGTTTTTCCTGTTCACTCCACCAGTGCCCACACAATGTTGATTCCTTTCAAAAATTTTACTCATTTCAGAAAGATCCCTAATGTTTAATTTGATGATTTTGCACAGAGTCACAAAAGCAGCCTGTGGCAGACTGCACAGTGCAGGCTCTGTACACTGTGCTTCAACCTGATGTGTAGTTCTCTCTCTGGAAGGAAACCTGGTATTATTTTATCCTCTGTGAGTTATACATTAACATGTTACCTGACACTGCTTGTGGGAACTGGTTGTGACTGCATTTTCTCCTCACTGGTTAAAAGAGTGGAATAGATTTGGTAATCTTTGGTCCAAGAAAAAAGGCTGATGTTTTCTCCAAAGTCTTGAGTTTATACTGGTTTGAGAACAAAACCCATATTTGACAGAATTGTTCTAACCATTATTTTGACATGGGGAAGGGGAGGAAAGGGATATTAAAACTGGTCATAATATAGTTTTACTTTGGGTAGAATTTTAAAAACGGGAGCATATTGACACTCATTAATGTTTATATGATGAACTTTCTTCTTCCCTAAGGTGAAATAGCATCCTAATATGGTCTAACGTAGCCTTATATTTTAAAAATATGTGATGGTATAAGAAGCAGCAGGATGATATTTTTATTCTACTTCACTCAAAATATTTCTTACTTTCCAGGTGTGGCAATACACTGACAAATGCAAGGAACAGGTTTTCATACCAAATGAAAAAATAGTGCTCAACCTTATCACTGTTCACAGGGATGACTGTAAGGAATGCAGTTCTTTATCGGAAAGGAAAAGTCCTCATTATAACACTGTTTACAGTGACACTGAAGGGAAGGATTTGCCTTCTAAACAAGTGCTGAAAATTTCACGTGAAGAGATTTCACTCAAAGAAGATACTTTCGTGGAAGGGGACCAAACTGGAAACTGGGCATCTCATGGCCGGTCTGGAACACAGAATACTTGGAGAGATAAAAATGCAGGGATTGTAGAGTATGAACATGATATAAGGGCTGAAGACTTCAGTCCTGGTCAGAAACTAGAAGAGAAGTTTTCTGCCCCCGGGAGGCTACAGAGTGAGCCACAGATTACTTTGGGGGACTTGGTTGTTATGGAAACAGGACAGCCATATTCCCCCCAGTTAGAGATAATGGTAGCAGACCTTTGTTTGGGACAGAAACCAGAGGAACTCAATTTGAAGGTGGTTGATGCAGCAGCTGAATTGCCAGGTGAGACCTGTATCGACTTCATGGACCTGGATACTGAAAGATCTGGGCAGACATCCTATCATCAGCTGGAAAAAATCACATGGGACCTCACAGAGAAAGAAGGTGTGCAGACCATTTTAGTTGACTGGGATCCTCACAGTAGAAGACTGTATATTCCTACTTTGTCCAGTGTTGAAAATGAGGTGTGTGAAGGAGTATTCAAGTGTGATGATCTCGATGAGGAAGGAATTTTGCTCAGACTCTATGAGAAAGAGGAATTTGGTGAATCATCTGAGGACCAAGAAATGTATCTCCTGCAGTTCAAGGAACAATGGGGACTTCATGTAGAAATGGAAGACTGAAAAGTAATTTTCTAAAATATTAAAAAATGCAAAATCTTGTTTATTTTGCTAAAGAGAGTGATAGACTCAGGGGAACAGACATGCCTTAATGTTTTGAAGTTTTTGGAACCATCACAGTTGAACAATTTATTCATTATATGTTATTTATAACAGTTTCCAGATGTGATATAAATGATTTTGACATCAATCATAAACCTCTTGTGTAAAATATGATTGTTGTGAAGTTATATCATTTTCTTTTAATAAAATAATTTAAAAATAAATAAAAAGAAAAAATACTTAAAAATAAATATTTTTACAGAGGATGCTCCCACCTTGCAATTCCTGCTGAAACAAATTACCAGCATTTGAAAGCAGTTACTTTTAGGGAAAAGAAAACAACCAAACAAACAAACAAAAAAAGGGAATAATTATAGGACAACAGAGTTCAGTGAAATGCCTGTAATTGAACTGGCTGGACTATGTCTCAGCCAGCTTTAGACACAGGTGGTAGAGCATCTGCCTGATCCATGCCCTGCAAGTGTCTGTTCCTCTCTGATGACTTCCATAGCAGTGTGGCAGGACCAGCTCTGAGGGAGAGGTCTGCCCCAGGCACACGGAAGAGTCTGCTTCAGACACTCCACACTCGCTGTGCCACACCAAGAAAGTGTTCCTGTGGGCTTGCTTTTATTGCCTGGTGTCCTCACCAGTACTTCTGATGCAAGTTCACTCTTTCTTCATGTGATATTTAGGACAGCAAAATTACAGGACATTCTAGAAATTACTTACTAGGGCAGATGGCATTTTCCTTTTCAAAACTTGTCACTTATTCACTTACTGAATTCTTTTTTTTCCCTCCCAGTAAAGAAAAAAAGCCTCACAGGAATTTTTTTTCTGTTTTGAACAGGAAAAAAAATCTGTACTGTTTTTAAATTTGTATTTTCCAAACTAGTACATGGTTAGGTGTTTTTTTAAAGAAAGACCTTCACCTAAATGTTTTCTCTGAGCTGTTGTTGTTGCGTGACCGTGGCGTTGTCTGTGACTGTTCATCCTCTGAATTTTTCAGTTGTAGTCATAAACTTAAAAACCAGAAATTGCATTAGAATATTTCTAATTTTTCTAATTTCAGCATTACAATCTGCTTATGATTCTTTATCAGGAGGTAAAAATTTGTCCTCTGCTGCTTTTATAATAAAGGTGTAAATCATGCAGCAGTGTTACACCTAGCTTACATAAACACCTTTGTTCATCAGGAAGATTACAGAGGAGTTATATCTTAGTGTAAAAGAAGAAAATACTAGGGAGATGTGAATTTTTTTGCTCCCAAAAAAATCAGTCATCCAAAATCTTTCTCAGTATTTCCTAGGGATTTCTTAACTAACCTCTTTGTGCATGACCTTGTCCTTTTCTTTTACAATGTGGGGCCTCTAACTCATAGGTAGGAAGCAATTATTTACTTTTTTCCAGTAGCCCATTGAATTTTAACCAGTTACTGCTGCCGTAAGACCAATCACTTGTGTTCAGTGTATGCACATCAGTGCTTGTCGATACACATGGACGGATAAGGATGGTTCAGCCCTGTAAACATTTTGGTGTAGGTCAACCAACATTCCTTGAAGAGGAAGGTAACCCTTGTTTTGGGTGTGTATTTCCCCTGGGCTGATTTGCCAGCTGCTGGTGTTTGCTGCTGCTTTTTCTGTGAGGTGAACAAGACTTGCAGAAGTGGTTAAGGATAACTACTTACAAGGATATTTAACATACCATAATCAAGTAATTGCTGATTAAAATTTGAAAACTTGGTTGCTTATCCATAGAATCTCATTTCATTATGTTCTCTTTTTTTTTTTGTGGTTGTAATCTTTTACTGCATCTTATCCTGTTTTGTTTTGGATTTTTCTTTTTGGTTTGTTTTTTGGGTTTTTTTTTACTTTTCAGTAACAATTAGGTTGTATAGTATTTATTTCCTCTAATGCTTGAAAAGGCATCACCTTCCTAGTTAACAGTATTTGTGATTAAAATACAATATGCTGAGATTCTTGCTATTATTTTCATCATAAGTTTATGCTTAGGAATAGTGGTTAATTTCTGGACCAAAATATTTGTGATAGAAGTTTGCAGCACTTTCCATGTACCTTCCTTTTGATGAGAATTTGCATTAAATTCAGAACTGATACTAGATTATGCAAATAGTCCTTCATATTTATAAGATACACTTTGAAAGTGCTCTCAGAATGATCACAGCAAAAGAAAAAGCACTAGTGGAAAAGATGTTAATGAAGATAACAACTTTCTTTTATATGCAAAAGAATTTTTCGAGTTAGCTAGTCAAGTTCTGGAATTGATGAAGCAGACATAATGGTGCATTATTTCCATCAATATAGTACCAGGAAATTGTTGATGGCCTTTTTAATATGCTTAAAGTTGTTTTTCTTTAAAATCTTCTAATTATGTTAATCAAATGAAGCTGATCAGACATGGTACTTTCAGCTAACCAGTCAGCAAGGAGCAAAATACTGCCATGTAAATTTGTAAAACAGTAGAGGGAAGAGAAAAGCAGTAAGAGAGCTGACATGTTCCTACTCTTATTGTACTTTATTAAACTTTGCTTTGCCACATTTAGTAGACTTAATGCAGTCAAAAGCAAGATCATCCATCTAGAATCATACACCTAGACTACAGATTATACTCAAACAGTGATTTTGAAAATTATATGGGATAGAAATAGAACGAAGAACCAGTTTGTTGAGGACAATAGGATGTATATGTCTTGATTGTTATGGCAATAAAACCAGACCTTTAGCTGTGTTTACAGGCCTCATGTGACTACTACTGGAAAAACTGTTTCTGGTTTACAATATAAGTCATGAAGATGAAAGGCAAATGCTACTGTAAAAAGTCAAAGCAATGCACTCCAGAGCTTGAAAAACAGGAAACCTACCTATCAAAATGAGATCTAATGGTGATGAAGCTGATAGCTAGGTGTGGGCACACACAGTTTTGGAAAAGTAACTATAATTGTAAGTATGGTTTTGCTGCCTACTCCTGAGGCAAAGAAACAGAGGTGTTGAAGGAGAGACTGAAACATATCTGAGTGCAAGATACCTGTGATCTGACATAGAGCAGCCCTGGAGAAGCTACTGCAGAATGAGAATGACCAGATGGAAAAGTCCAGATACATGAGGGAAACATGCAGTATGAGTCACATGTCTGGTGTGGTAGGGACTGCAGAAAAATGTCCACCCAGTGGGCATGAGATTACCCAGGTGGGGATCCATGATGAGTCCCTAGTACATGATGCAAGATCACCTGTTACATGAACTATAGGGAAATGATCAAGAGGGCTCCAGAGATGGGGTCTGGAAAGAGCAGCTAGTGCTCTTACTTAGCACAGCTCTTCCTATGGAAAGTAGGGAAGGTCCAGCAAAAGTCCCACATTCTCTGGGTCTAGAAATTGCACAATATGAAAACATACTGAGCAAGGAAATACTTCACATTACATTGCTAACAAATACACAGAAACATGTTCAATTTCTGTTGATTTCAAGTTAAATTTTAAGTTACACTTTTGGTCTTCCCTAAAATGGATTGAATTCCTGAATTTGGAACTAACAAAATCTATCAAAGCATATCAAACCAAAAATAAGTTATGACTTCCATATGGTCTAACCTGTAAACCAGGCTTAACCAGACAGAATGATTGGGATGTGAAACAAGTGAAATTTAAAACAGAAGAGCAGCATGGTTTGAATATGTTAAAATATGGACAACTGACTGTTTACCAAGGCCTGTGAAAATTCTCTGATGCCTGTAGGTCTTTCAAACAAGATTGTTGTCCTTCAATAATAATGCTAACAATGGGTGACATTTCTTGGCTGGAATATGCAAAGTGGTACAATGATGTTCATATGTTGTCAAGTCTTAAAATTTGATCAATCCCTCTTCTTCCTCTTTAAATAAGAAATGTTTGCTCATCTCTACAGGGAAGTTAAAAAAACTCCAGTGTCTCCAAGCACTGTGGTTTTAAACAGTTGCAGCTTTTACATCTGATATGATTCATTCTTGCAAAGTCAAAGATTTAAACCTGTTCAGCCATTTCATGTTGTCCATACAAAATACCAAAGTTCTCCTTAAAAGGAAGACACAGCAATGTCAAGATTTTTCTGCCTTGGTTTTGCATGTAAGTTTCAAGCTTGATCAGCCCGGGAGCATGTAGCAGTAAGTGTAGGAAGTAATTTTCATGTTTAGTGCCACCTCTTAGAAACCATCAAATTTTTGTTAGTTTGCACTGGCAGTAACACTAAGCTGGCCCCATAGCTTCTCACTGTCTTTTCTTTCTCTTGTTAAAAAAAAAAAAAAACAACCAAAACTTCTGTTTTCTAATACCTCCAGAATCAGTTTAGCTAAGACAGATTTTTCTGGCCTAAGTTAGGCTTTAAGACGACGACTTGCTCCTTAGCATCCCACAGCTATGAAAACCCTCGCTGGCTGAGGGAAGACACACATTCCAGAAGTGCTGCTTCAGCTCTCTGCTTTTGCCTGTTTGGCTGGAGGAGCGATATCCTGCATTACAATATTTTTCAGTCACAGTGTCCCTGCTCTGGAGGCCTCTTGTTTGCCACTGCTCTTTACAACATGATAAGGTCTCTGCGAGCTGAGAAACCTGGTCCTAATTCTGTATTATTGCAAGGTGACCTCCTAGATCTCTCATACCTTACTTGTTACCTTGTCAAAGTTACAAGGAGTTATTCATCCAAGTAGAAATCCAGGATTGCTGCTCACCTCTGGCAGCAGTTTCAACAAATGCTGTCTGCTAGCACCCAAAATTGCTGCAGTGACTCCCATGGTGTCAGAACATTCTCATTTCATGGTAACTCACCCAGGTACTGGCTTTAGCAGCAGCAGCCTGTGCTATAAACACAGCTCTGCTATTCAAAAACTGCCATTAAGAAACATCATCTTCCAGATTTCCAAAGTAAGTCAGTAAGCAGTGTGGCAGCAAATTGCTTTGGTTTTCTAAATTCTCATGTTCATGTCATTGAGGGTGAAGCAAAATGTTCAGCAAGACGCCCTACTGAAAACAGCAGGAAAATACTGAAAAATAGCTGGACCCTTCCAGTGTGACAGAAAGAGATCAAAATATTTAAACATTTTCAGTACTCTCATGTATCATTTGTATATTTTAATTTTGTCTTGGTTTTTATTTCAAGCCCTTCCACCATTTTATAGTAATTAAAGATAAAGGAAGAGAAGTTGCTATTCCAGTTTTACAGACAGGGTAACTGACACATAGAAAGGCTAAAATGGATTGAAAACCATCATACAGTAAGTATAAGGTGCAGGGCAGGAGACGACAAAACACAGATGACACTTGCCACTGTAGGAACTGCTGAAGTCACAGTTCCCCTCAGCAATGTATCCCCTTAGTGCAGATTACTCCAAGCTGTTAAATGTTCAAGGCTAGACACACCTCCAGTTTGGTTTGAACTAAAAATATTAAATTGTAAGGTGAAAGTTTGGCTGCAAAGTCCAGACCAACAAGAACAGAAGTCTGACAAACCAAACCTTCAGGGCAAAGACAGCCAAAATGATCTAAATAAACCACTCTCTAGGGAAGAAAAGGTAACAAATCATGCCAGGCAGCCGTCTTAAGATGGCATTAATCTCTGCTGTGCTGAGTGGGGTGACCTCCAAATTGCCCCTATGCTGTCCCATTCTGTTCCACAGCCTCCTTAATGTTGACATTTATGTTGTTTTACTGGATGTGGTTTATGTGCTAGTTTATTTTGCAACACTTCTTTCTTCCAAGAAGGACACTGGACCTATGGAGTAGAGGGTTTGGGAAGAGAGGACAGTCTACAAGAAATAAAGAAAAAAAAATCAGTTGGGGTGGTTTAAATACAGTCAGTCTTGTCAGGGCACAGGGTGAGAATCAAATGAAAGGCTCCTGTTTTATACAGCAAATGTCATCAACCCAAACAGCACAGAAAAATCCCAGGGCATGTTGGTGAGACTGTTGGTGAGACTGTTTCTACACTTCTCCTTTGCTCTTGGCTGCATACGAGGCATGGGAAGTGGTTGTATTCTTGCAAACTTCTTTCCTGGGCTGAGATGGGGCCCTCTCCACCAAGTGTTCAGGTTTCTCAGTCATGACCTTCCCAACCTGTGCCACCTTACAGGCTTCTGATCTTTTAAGATCTGAATAGCCGTTTCATTCTTAGTCCAGTGCTCCTCCTGAATGTCCTCTGCTCTGGAAACTCTCAAAGATAAAATTTTTTTCACTAACATTCTATTGGAAAATGGTTTTATGTGTTTCTGAGCTTGCTTAATTATTCTCTGTGCAAAATAAAGAGTTGTAAGAATATATCTGTACATCTATTTCTTGCCCTGTCTCTGGGAATGTGATGTTCTTTAGATTACCCCTTGCTCTTTGTAATGCAAGCACCATCACATCTACAGAGATTAGAGGAACTCAACCTGTGTAATCTGATTTAGAGGCATGTTTGCTCTTCTCCCACCAGACAAAAAGACAGTGTGCTCTATTTTTCTCCTAAACAGACCTGTACAAACACCCCAAAATAATTCTCCTGAACTGAATGTGCTTAAGTTTTCCTATGCAGTCACAGAGACATTTTATTCTTTAAGCAGTTGTCACATATTATATGCATCCTTAAAAAAGTATTTCATGTTCACAATTAAGTAGGTTTTAAAGATAAATCCAAAAAACTCCTAGTGTGGACTTCTCTCTGGCATGCAAAATTGATCTTGCATAACACACAGACTGCTGGAAACAAATGTTTGTTATTTACCCAGGATCTGTGTTATATCTTTATATGAGGATATACTATAAAGTTTAGAAACCTTCACAGAGCTTTCATGATCAACCAGAAATTTTAAACGCCTCCATATTTCTTAGCTGTGAGAAAAGATGGGTAGCAGCCTGTTCTGCTGCTCAATGCTATTGTCCCTTTCCTCCTACACCCAGCTTCCCTGGGGCTCACATTTTTAATCTGTAGCCAAAAAGCAGTCTGGCAGTAGGGCAGCAGTTATCAGTCAGAAGGGGACAGTCAGCAATTGTCAACAGATAGCCAGCAAAATTAACGTCAGGCAGTGCAGTTGGCTGCAGTAAAGGCAGTGTGCATTGCCAGAGAGCAAAGGAAAATAGTGAAAGCTGTTTTAGGGTTGCCTTCTGTTCTACTGGATCAGAAATTTAATGATGCTAAATATGAGCAGAGAGGCCCTGTGCATAGCCCAGGGCAACAGCAGGAGCTTTTTGCTGGGAATTTGTTTCCTACTGGAAATAGGAGTGCCTACAACCCAGCACAGACCTACTAGCAATTTCAGCATGCAGTATTCACAGCATATGGCAAAGGGCTACAAATTGATCACAGCTACAACTTTTGCCTTTGCCTGAAGCTGGGACTCAATCTCTTTCTGTAGGCAGTGTAAGCAAAGATACTATTTGGGAAAAATAGGGGTAGTGACAGGAAATCTGACTTCTGCTCCTTTCTCTCGGTCTTTTGCTTGCAAAGAGACTTTTATTGCAGCTGCTAAGAAAGGGCTTGAAGCAATGTCACCTGCAGCAATGTCAACCTCTGTGCTGAGCCTCTGAAACCAGCGGTGAACTGGTCTCTATGTTCCTGTATGTTGGGGGTTAGGTTTGTTCCTTCTTTCTCTAAAGAATTTTTTCCCCACAAGTTACCAAGGAGACCAAGTGTTGGATACTTGAGAGCACTTAACCGAAACAAAGAGGTGGACAAAGGTGGAAGGGGGAGATAACGCAGGTAAAAGACAGAGCTTGAGGCAGCTGCGGGCTCTTCTTTTTCCGGCGTTCGGGGAGAGAGAATGGCTGTTGCTGGCTGGAAGAGTTTCACTGTGGCCAAAGGGATCCAGTCCTGGGAAATCTACTATCACCGGTTCGGCCTGAATCCTGAGTTTTCTCTGCCGCCCGCGGGAGCTGGTCCAGGCCCTGCCTCTCCTTCGGCTTCTTCGGTGCTGCTCCTCTTGCTACAGCGTGACCCTGCACCCCCTGCCTGCCGGGACACGCTGCCATCCCAGCTACCAGCCCGGGACTTTCCACTGTTTCAGCTTGGTGCTCTGAGGATCCTGCAGGGACACCGACACCAAACTGCCCTGGGTTTTGTGAAACAAAGCCCTCAAGGTTCTTGGTACTGTTGTCGTTTGTTATTAATGCTGTAGTGTTTGGTGGGGGTTTTTTTGGTTGTTTTTTTTTTGTGTGTGTGTTTGTTTGCTTTGTATTACATACTAGTAAAGAACTGCTATTCCTATTTCCCAAATCTTTGCCAAAGAGCCTCTGATTGTAATTTTACCTGGCAGATACCTGTCTTCTCAAACCAAGACACTGTACTACTAAGGAAGCAAAGGTTTGCCAGCAAACAGGATCTCATAGCTTATAATACAAAAATGTGAGCATGAACCTAAAAAACCTTCCAAATTATCTACTGCATTCATCTCTTGATAGCTAGTTGGCTACCTTTGTGTACCTCATATCACTAGTTGAACATTAATTTTCTTTCATTTATGCCTTTCCTGTATTTGCAACATCCGTAATTTCTCATTGCAATCACAAATATTTAATCATGATTTTAATCTTTTGGGACAATTGTACCTCTAGATCATCCAAAACACAGATGTCAGAACTCCCCAGCCTTGCAGCCCTTGTCAAAACAGTCCCACATCTCTGTAAACACATTCTGGTCCAACACACTGGGGTGTGGCAAGGCCATCATCTTTTACCCAGTTAGTAAATACAATTGGTCTGTGTGGCAAAGACAAAAGGGTCTTGCTTTCATTTTGCAAACTAATAAATTTCTTATAAACAAGTCTCTCAGGAGGGACCAGTTCTACCTCACTTACACCATTAGCTTTAAGAGAAACTTTTCCATAAGCAACACAAGTTCAACCCAAGCATTCGTCTCAAATCCTCTTCATTTTCAAGTTGCAGAGTATGCTTATGGAGCAGAAAGTACTCCTGTTTTTCCGAGGATTGCATCAATGCCACTAATAGAAATAAACTGATCAATATTAATGACACAGAGCAGCTAAGTACAACCTTCTACAGCAGAATGCTGTGCAATATTATGTTGCAGCTGGTTTTAGGTCTCAGTACTACAGGCTCTATTTTTCCCATTCTCCTGGCAGTGATACTAGCACATTACAGATGTATTACCTTGCTGCTTGTGCCATTCTCTGTTTCCTCAAGTTTTTTAAGGTTAACACCAGTTTTCATTTCCTAGTTAACCTCAAAGGTTAACTTAACTTAGCTCTCTGCATAATCCTGACATTTCAGTGTTTCTCTGAGGTCCATGGTTCAACCTGGCCAGCTGAGCATGTAGGACATTCAAAAGAAACCATTGTCAAATTGCCAGCTTTCTTCTCAACACCACATGCAAAATGTGTGAGAGAAAAATCCATGGTTTCTGCCAGGGCTGAGGGGTCTGAAGAACAGGGTGATCAGCACCCAAAATCCTGTGGTTGAACTGAGCACTGGACACTCCTGCCAAGGACTGGAGCATTTGAAATAGAAACTCCCTCTTCTCCCAAGGATATGGGCTAAGTGCTACATTTGGTGTAATGCAGATAATGAACTGAACTGGAACTGAAGATTTTGTTCTGAATGCCTGAAACACTCTGTAACAATTGATAATTTTCTGATATTTCTGTGGCATTCAGCAATGCAGAATCTCTCATTACTAGGTTTCTTCACAATAACTATGATTGTTTTGAGGTCCATCCTGTGAAAGCAAAACCATCCCACCTACCCTCTGTAGCTTGTGCAATGGTCATGTTCCTACTGGCGCCGTTAAAAATTAACATTTTGCTCATGGCTGACCCAATGCCAAATATTCCAGTAAATAGCAATAATCAAAATCCATTAAGTCAATGAACCAGTTGTGGCTTGTTTTCCCTACCTTTTTACTGTTCTGTTTTTCATTAGTAAGAGGGCAGATCTGTTCCACATAACTTTGTTAACATTTATCTGAAAGCTATCTGCTATAGTGAGGCAATCAGAGTTCCCGGGAAATACAAATAAAGACCAAACCAAGCAACTTTATTGAGACTAGGTTTGTAAATTTGCTTATCTTCTAACTTCTGGTCACCATGACACGGGGCAGATGGCTAAGATTTCTTTCAGTCTGATCTGATTACTACTTGTTTTTGTGTTTTCTGCAAGCGAGCAATGAGACCCCACACTGAGTTAGCTGGAAAGAACTTTGTCCTAACAGTCTCACCAAGGATATCTCATTATTCCATGATCCAGTGTGCTCTCAAGTCCTAGTAGCAAAGAAACATCAAAAGTCAGTGTACTTGGTCAAAATTTACTTAAACTGAACACCTGAAATATATAGTGTAAATATAGTCTATTAAAAATAGAAATCTCATGGCAACAAGCACAGTAGAAATAGCAAAATCTGCCTTCAGTCCAAGATTGAAAACTCTTAGCAGTTCAGATTCAGGGCAGGGATTTAGCATTTAATCCTTAGGCTTGCAGCACATTTCACTAGTGCTTCAGCCAAACCAGTCTTTTTTCTTCCTGTTTTCTATTTCTGCCTCTTATTACTCCGTGTTTAGTATTTAGAAAGCTCCCCAAACCCCTCTCAGCTTTGGTCTGCCTGGTGCAATACATGCAATGACTCAGTGTCTGTCTCAGGCAGCTTTCATTCGCTGAAGGAAGCAGGAGCATTTTGGCTGCCAAGACACATTGCAACTTCGTATAGCTAACACCAGGAGCTACAGGGGAAATCCATTGATTCATTCTCTAAACCATGAAAACTCCTTGGCAGAAATGTGTCACACTACTGTGTGGTGAGGCCAGGGCAGCACCTGAGACCTTGTCTGCAGGTTCATGAACAGCCCAGGATGAGAAGTCCCTTACTTTCCAAAGCTCTTGCTTTCTCAGAGGGAGGGATTAGAGTCCAGGCCCTTTGTGCCTTAGAGAAAACAAGGATATTTCAGTCTTCCCATGCAGAGGGAAGCCTACCAAAGGAAGTTGCTCACTGAATATGAAAACCTTCACAAACGGAATAGGAAGTTAAAATCACTAAATGGATGGACCAAATGGATAGATTAAATCCGCTTTTTTTTTTTTAACATTTTAAAGGTGTTGCCAGCGGTGCAAGAAGAAATAGAGAGCCAGATACTTGTCAGTCACAATTTCAAGGAAAGCAGATGACTGAGAATTTGTTTACTCTGAATTATGCTGAACTCCACTGTTCACTACCTTTTCTCTCAGTTACTCCATTTCTGTGTTACTTGTCTAGGTTTTAAGAATTTCAGAGCACAGTTCAGATCCACCTTGTTTCCTCTGCAGTTTGTTAGTAATGCAAAAAGAACAAAAATGGCAATGGTAGATTCAGCATGAGCTTTCTGGTCTATAATGAGCACATGTACGGAGGCCAAAACTTGCACTTGAAATCCACTTGTTATTTCAATATCTAAAATCATAAACCAAGTGGATGTCTCCCAGATAAATACATCATATTATATTATATAATAAAAATAACAACATCATTTTTGATGGGTAAACCAGACAGGCTGTTCTGAAGGAGAATGAGTGTGATACATTACTGAGCCTGCTGCAGAAACCTGGAGCAGTTTTGGCCCTGTAACTAACCACAAATGAGCACACACACTTCTCGGACTCTCTTTCATCCATCCATTTGTATTTATTTCCAAATGAGACCTCTTTGGAAAGGCTAGCTCATGATTCTGCATCCAATGTCAAGGACTGCTTAAAATCTTGCCTGATTTCCATTCATCAAAATTAGTGTCTCACACTAAATAGCATTAGCTGGTTAATCTACCTGGGTAGTTTCACCTATGATGCGTCCAACACCCATGGGAATTTTCCTCTACAGGAAACCTCTCATTAGCAAGCTGAAGGGAAACCTTGGACACAGGCACCCAGCTGTTCACCCAGCAGTTTATCCACCTGCAAGCAGGCCAGCAGAAACTCGAGTCTGAGAACACATTCTTATTCAGAGAGAAGAGTCATCTTTTGTGGAGGAGGGGAGAATGAGCACTTGTGGGTGAGCACTTGATGGATGGGCTGCAGTACTGAGTCAGAGACCTCTGGTCACACTGCCACAAGCAGGACAGAGGCAGCCTTGGATTTCAGGACAAGTGAAAGTAAAGGAAAGATTTTTTTCTCAACCACTCTATAAATTCAGAACTAGAAGGATTGTGTGCCCACTTGCAGTAGGCAAGTCTCTTGCACCAAGAGACTGGAAGATGGGCTTTGCTTCACCTGAGTTTTTATAGTTTTCCCTAATCTGCTTGTGAGTCTGGTAAAGAGACACAGCCAGAAAACTGTCCATGGTGCAAAAGTAAGTCACGTCACTGAGGACTTCTTGAAGTGGCTTTATATGAGGAAATCTTTTAAGAGTGACAAAGTACATGAAGAGGTGCAGGTTAAACAATCTTCAATATTAAGGATTTGGCGACTACCATATTACTAGGCTTTTGCAGTAAAGCCTGAAAACATCAAAAGAACACATTTCTAATGTAAACTTGGACCCTAACCCTAAGCGGAGCAGTGAAAGCAGCCTTTTCCTGAGGCTGAGGTTCCGGGCACATGGGTGGTGCCAAGGAGCGATGTGTGGAGGGAGCAATGTTGTGGCAGTGCTGTGCTGCCCTTGGCATGCCTTTTGTAGTCGCAGTGTCCCTGGAGCTCTAGACTTTGTGGTTTTTTTCATCCCAAATTGTAACCCTAAGCTTAAGATCAAACACCTCTGAGGCCTGGCATACATAACTACAAGAACTCCCTGCAAACCTTTTCCTTTCTTCTTTTTGTTATCTATATGAGAATCTTTCTCCAGGCTTCCCAACACCTTCCCCACCAGCATATTCAAGGGAAGTTTTAAACCAGCAGGACTTACTTACCTGTCTAAACCCACAAATAAATAACCTGTCCTGGATCCCACAGTTTTGCCAGCCAGGACAATGGCAAGCTTTTATCTGGGGTGGCAGCTTTTTGCATTTCAGTACTTTGGTGTGCCAGTTATTTAGGAGCAGATTAGGGCACTGAACCCATCAAACTCCTGGAACCCACTTGTCCCCTCCACACCTCTGCTGTGACACACAGAAAGGCTTCTTGGTGCTCCAGCAGTGTTGCACTTCCCCAGCTCCTGCAGGTGGGTGGAAAAGGATGAGGAGAGGAGTTTCCTTTGTATTTCCTTCTTTAAGAAGGAGTCAAATGTATTTTTGATTGCTTACAGTGCTTGGTGTGGAGAACGTTATCCTCGATCAAATTGTGAAAAGCAATGATGTTGTTTTAGCGTGTACCCAAAATTCATATTTAGCTTGCTTAGGATGCTCTGTCAGGCACAGATAACCACAGCCTCCGGCACCTGTGTAGAACCCTTGCCACTGACAACTCTGTAGCACACGAGTGTAAAGATCGTTTCTCCCGAGCTTTGCACCTATCAAGTTTCCCTGTTTAATCCCTTTCCTAATTTTAAGGAGAGGCTTGGCGCCGCCTGGCGGTCGCGGCGCGCCCGGCTTTTCTGCGCGGTAGAAGTGGAAGAAAAAGACGTGATTCCTTTCGCCCAGGTCTCTTAGTTATGTGCACCCGTGTAATTTTGACCACTTCACTTTAAATGTTCTTAAATACTTAAATAAAATATAGTCTCCCTGTCCTGATTTCAACTGGAATAGAGGTAATTTTCTTCCTAGGTGCTGGTACAGTGCTGTGTTTTGGATTTAGGAGGAGACTGCTGCTAACGCACTGATGTTGCTGAGCAGCACTTACTCTAAGTCAAGGACTGCCCAGTTTCCATGGACTGCCACTAAGGAAATGCACAAGAAGCTGGAGGTGACCATGGCCAGTACAGCAGATGGAAACTGGCCAAAGGGATACTCCATCCCAAGGAACATCACGGCCAGTCTAAAAACTGGGGAATTGGCTGGGAGGGACCAACTGCTGCCTGGGGACGGGCAAATCATTTGCTGGTGGGTGGTGAGCAACTGTATTGTGTTTCTTGGAATTTGTATCCCTTTGTCTTATTATTATTACTATTATTATCATCATTATCATCATTATTATAATGATTTACATTATTTCAATTATTAAACTGTCTTAACCCGGGATTTTTACTTTTTCCCCTAATTTTCCTATGCATTCCACTGAGTGGGCAGGGGGAGTGAGTGAGTGAGTGTGGGACTTAGTTGCTGCCAGTACCCCCAGCACACGGGTTAAATCACGTCACTCCAATTGCAGGTATTTTAATTGCATGAGTGTGTCTAAGTTAAAAAAACCAAAACCTTAGAGAGGGTATTTTTCTCTTTGTTCTTTTCACAGAGAGGATTCTGTGATAAATGTCCTCACATCAGCAACATTCTGGAAAGGGGAGTAGGTTAAATGCAGCTTTTTAAAGCCACCATCCCTGCCCAAAGTGGCACACAGTAATCACCAAAACGCTGGCTGAAGGACACATAGAAAAGCAGACTCCATAAAGGAACAAGTATTGTAACTCTTTTTATCTGTCTAGAAGCTCCCCATGAGGCTCTTCTCTGAGTCTTGTCCTGCCTTCCTTTTTCCAGATTGTGGAGTTGTAACCTGAAATCTTTCTAGTAGTTCCATATGCAGTTAATTCTCACCATTTTCTCATTATTTCTGAAATGTATATCTCTCAATTTTGTAAGAAACAGTGAGAGCAAAGCAAAATCCAAGAAAGATCCTAAGTGCAGGAACCCGCTGTGTTGCTGCATCCCCACCCTCCCCTCCGCTGCCCTGTCCCTTCTCAAAGTGACCGAAAACATTCATTCATGACATCAGCCCCAGAGTAGACTCCAGGCTCTGATTTGGTGCCCAATTTTTTTACTGAAGGAATAGAGACAGTCAGCTGTCTCATGGGGTGCCAGAGCATCCAGTGTTCGAGGCAGAGAGCACAACTTAAGTTGCCAAGCCACCAAACAGGAGTGTGCTGGGGGAAATCTCATGCCTTTCTAGGGTGTCAGCACCTTGTGAAAAGTGAATCAGCTAAGTGAAAAGACAGGAAGCTCCTACTCTCAATATCCTGAGCCCTGAAATAATACCTTTTGAAAGCAGGCAAGAAAGGCTCAGTCTTCTCTGGAGCAGGATCCCTAGGTGGTGATGATATCACCACTATATTTGAAAGGTTGGATCACCCCAGAATTGGGTCACAGAAATTAGCCTCTTCCTCTGCCCAAGGAGGGATCCAAATCCATGCCAATTTGAATATCCCCCACACCAGGAGCTTTTGAGGCTATATAGCAATTCAAGAAGGAAGACATTCCACCTCTCTCGAAGAACATGGGAGGAAGCAATCCTTTCTTTTCTTGTTAGCAGTGGGAAGTCATTTATACTTGTCTCTGCTCTCAATCCTAGTTATCTAATTTATTCACAAATGTAAATGCTACCTACAGAGGAGAAAATGACACCTCCTCTTGATGTCCTGTAGGAGAACGCTGCTGCCAGCATAAAATTTGTGAAGAGATCAGAGTTGTCAGTATATATGAGACATTCTCAGCATAGACAAATTGATAAAGCCCTTAGGGGGATTTAAAAGAAAAAATTGATTTCTGGATGCTAGTCAGTCTGAGACATAATTGAGATATATCTCCTGCCAAGACTCAGATGTCACCACATCTGAATTTATCTTTTTCACCGTTTTAATAACCCAGTTCACACACCCAAAACCTCCAGGTATTGAAGAATTATTTTCCCCAAACTGTTATTTTTTTTCTTTCAAGAATGGAATAGGAAGCATAGAAGACAAAGATGTCCCACAATAAAAGTTGTACAACAATGTAAAAAATCCCTCCATACTATTATAGTTTGAGAGACTAGAAGCATTTGAAAAAACAGGCATAAACTCAGGACTAATCAACGAAGGTAGCTAACCTTCAGCTTCAGCTGTTACCAGTGAACATAATGTAGAACAGGATGAGCAGGTGGACACAATGTCTCAGGGGTATGGATATGCTAAACTGTAAATTGCTATCCATGATTTGGAAACAGAATTTAAGAGAATTCTGAGAGAGAGGGGAAAAAAAGGTGGAAATGAGAACAAAGTTTCTCATAATTGGAGAGTTGAAGCTCTGGAAGTCTTTTCAGTAGCAGTAAAGAGTCCAAACCTGGAGCTTCATAAATAAGTGAAGGGGACTAAGGACTGGACTGAAATAACCCTAGATAGCCTTAGCAGTTCCAGGTTTATCTTTTTAAACCAGGGAACAGAGAGTCAACAAAATCCCTCAGAGGCTAATCACAATGACCCTTCTGTGGAACCAAAAATACTGTTAGAATACAAAAACTTTTCAGCCAGATCAAATAATAAGGCAGACAAAGCCAAATTTTGCTTCCAGTTCTTCAGATTTCCCATTACATATGGGTGAAGTTCCCAGTCTTGGCTGTAGTCTATAATTAATATGTTTCAAGCAAGTTTTGGACCATCTCCTTATTTTCTGCATGGTCACATAGAGGCACGGGGCACTCAAAATGAGTGGGAACATTTTGTTACATCTTACTCAAAAATGGACGCTGACAGCAATCCTCCCTGTCCTGTCCTGCCACTCTTACAATGAGAAGCCTGCAGTGCCAGACCATGGGACTGCAAAGCCAGGGAAGCAGTAAAGTCTCACACACAGGGATGAGAAGGATGCCTTTTCTGCAATGAGTGCTTCCTCATTCTGCCCAAGCAATGCCACAAAAATGCATTTGAAACATATTTTTCCTTGCACTAGCACTAGGGCACGTAGCCAAAATGTGGTTCTCTTAGTTTCTGTTCTGGTGCACCAGGAAAAGCGAATTATGGTGCTTGTATCTTCCACCCACACCCCCACACCCCCCCCCCCAATAATGCTGCTAGAAAATGGGGACTTTGTTCCTGGAAGGGTGAGTGTTCTGAAAGATAAAGCTGGTACTGCCCAAGCTCCCTGGAACACTTTCAGGTCACTGCAAACAACCTGATCTTACTTTGAATCAATGACTTGAGATTAATAAAATTTCAGCAGGTAGGAACACCATAGGTAGAATGACCATGTGAACCTGGTAGCAATCCTGCAGGGATAATAATACCAGAAATTTGTATTTTCCTTTGAGTTTGTTTTCTTTATAAATCATTTAAATAAAAGCAAACCCTTTTACTGGGAAACCAAAATAATCAAGAGATCTGTCAAGGCTTCTTGATTTTCTCTTTGAAGATAAATAGGGTGCTTTTATGGTCATATACAGAGTCCTCTGATAGGTAACTTCAGCCCATCGGAGACACTGACAGTCTCTGAAGACACCCAAAGGGACAGGAAGCCAGCTTTAATCATTGGCAGATAATACACGGTGCAACACAGAAAGGCTGGGGAGAATAATTCTGCATGAGAAGGAAAAAGTACTGTATTCCTTACAATTACCCATCTTCAAAGGAAATAAAGGCTTTGGTGGTATAAAAAAAAATAAGAGATGTGCTGAAGTTATGCCATATTTGCTGTATCCTGTGTGAATTAATTTCATTCAAGTATGAACTGTGCTTGTGGCTTTCTAATTTACATTATGTTGCTGAACAATTTTTTATAGCGCCTTTTGAGAAGAACTTGGGGTTTTAGACAAATTGAATATTGTTCTCTCTTTCATGGAGATCATCCAGAGCCAGCCAATGACGCAGTTTTTTATAGCCCTTTTAAAATTTCGTCTTATTTTTAGAGTGTAGAACTTTTTTTTATTAGTTGGAGCCTATTCTTTTGCCGAGATGCATTGTTTGAGAAATCACAAGTGGCTTCACATAAACACTCAGGAAGGATCAGAGACAGAGGGAAAGCTGTAGAGACCATAGGAAAATCTGAGGCTGGAGCATACCACTGTACTGCAATTCAATAGGTTACAGCATATACCAGATTAAGTGAAAGAAGCACTTGCTGTTCAGTGTACCACATGTCTTTGCCATACTTGTGGCTTTGGGAAGGGAAGGGGAGAGCTGGGAGCTGCATCTGCTGCAGAACATGGCAACAACAGCAAGACACAAAGAAACAAATTTGCTGTGCTCAGCCATGATGGAGGAATACTGCTGCTTCCCTGGGCAGAGGACAACCATCTGCTGCCTCTCACAAAATGCAAGCCCTCCCATATGGGCTCCAGCTCCAACCTTTAAATTCCCAAACCCTCTGACACAAGGGAAAGGAAAGGACTGGGGAATAGAAGCCTTAAGTCCGACCCCACTGAGGGTTTTTTCCTCTCTCATGGACATCCCCAGACTAAGGACCACAGAGAGAGCCTCTGGAGAAGGCAAACTTGGTTTGTTTGATGCATCTTTCTGGCGGTCACTATCCCATCGCTCTCCATCCACAGCATATGGTTCTCACATCCATTTTCACTTGCCTCTGGAGACTACATTGCCCCCTGCTGTAGAAACAGCTGTCTGTGACAAGGACAGCAGCAAGTATACTGTCATAGGTATCTGGGTAGCTACTTCTCTAGGTCTCATAGCATGCTCTCTGGTACCAGGAATAGTAAATTCCTGGTACCTGATTTAAAAAAAAAAAAATTTAAAAAAAAAAATGGAGTCACAGAAATCTGCCTCACCAGGGCTTCTGAGGCCAGACGTGAGCTGGGCAGCTCAGAAGAGCAGCTCTGTCCACATGGTGTTACACCCATGTAAATCAATCCAAGTAATCCAGTGCTGTCACACAGATCTGCCTCAGACGTCTCTACCCCTAAGGCGATCTGAACCTTTGATAATCTTCCCCAAAACAATGAGGAGCTATTGAGAGTATCTCGTACACTAATCCCCAAAGCAGACCAACCCAGGAGTGCCACAACCCAGTTTGTGGAGGAGGAACAAGAACTTCAAAGCCCTGCAGAAGGCTGTAGCAAGGCAGTTCCTGGTTTCAAGGCTGCCTGTGGGAGCCCTCTGCCCTGAAGAGGGGTGCAGGCCTGTAGGTGGCTTGGGAGAGCAATGGATGCCAAAGTGCAGGAGCTGGAGAGTCAAGCTGCCACCATGACCTGCTAACATAGTAAATGCTAATCAAGGCAGTGTAACTGAAGACCCTGTGGTTTCAGCTCTTTTGTTCATTTGGTGCCCATGGTAATTTGTCTAAAGTCTAAAGTTTGCCAGTTGGTAATTTTTGCATAGCTAATGAGAACATACCCAAGTCTTCTACATCCTGTGGTTCTCTTTCTCTGTTTAGTTACCCCAGAAACTCTATCTTCCAAATGTAGTTACTAGAGAGCCTCCAAAACACAAGAGATTTACAGTAAGTACAGCATAGACTAATATTTACTAGTGAAATGAATTAAAAAAATTTTATCAGACTATGAAATTCACCAGATTTCCTCAAATAACCACTCATTGGTCTGTTTGGTCCTATGGGAGTGATCTATGAAACTCCCATTAACTAAACAGGAAGCACATAAAAAAAGCTGTCTACCACTCACACTCCACTTATCTTCTGAAGTAAGTGATGCTCAAGTCTATGTGATCAGTTACTCCACAAGTAGGAGTCTTTCTTTGAAGGAAGTGTGTTTAAAAAACCCCACACTTTATTCTCTCTTACTCGCTTCACAGTCAGAGGCAGGTTATTTTTTTTTCTGTCTATCAAAGTGTAAAAAAAGCTGTCAGAAGTACCAACACCATTTTCCATCTGCAATATATAAGCTCATTTCATTGCTGCTGAACCTCAGACCATCATTGTAGTATGAACCTAAGCGATAGCTCAGCTGAGCCTTTTGCTGCAAACAATACACCATAGGCTGGGAGGACTTTTCTGCACAGAGTAAAAGAACATCTGGTGGCTGCTTTACAGGAGGACTCGCTGCACCTTCTTTATCACACTTCTGCACCTGTGATCTCTCTTCATTACTTCATCTTCCTCTCTTCAGATGCAAGTTATTATGAATTGTTACTGAATATTACATAATGTCTTCTACTAATAAGAATTTCGTTTAGGTGGAATTTAGTTCCACCCACAGATGGAACCTGGTATTAGATGAGGCAACGCTATCTATCTGCCCTGACAGGTTTGTGAAGTGTGAGCAATTCTTTTACGGACTTGAAGCAGTTTTATCTGCTAATAGCACATACAGTTGCAGAGGATCACTCAGCATTGTATTTTGGTTGCCAAGTCTTTGGCCTGAGACCATCTCTTGCATAAGCAGACTCTAATGCACTAGGGAGCCTCTTTTTTTTTTTTTTCTGTGTTCTCCAGATACTTCTGGGATGGAAATTCTAAATACTGTCAGTCCACAAGACTGAATTATTCCTGAGCTCTTCCACTCCATAAAGCTGGTGTTGTGCCAATTGCTTTACAAGGTAAATCTTTGTACTTTTACTACAAAAGCACAAGGAAAAAGTTAAAACTACATGCCCAAGGAGAAAGAAAAACACACAGACATGGTGTTTACAGAAATACTGAGCTGAGAAAACTCAGCTGCTGCCTGTCTCTAAAGCCCACAGTCATTGAATCTTCTGTCATCAGACCACCAACCACACTACAGCACTCTAGCCATACTTCCAGTTTCCATCATTGCCTCCAACCATTGCCAGCAGGGTGCTGGCCAGGTTCCCCCATTGCCTTACTCTTTGGTGAGCACTGCAGACACAGAGAGATGAAGACATGAACCAGTTAGTCCCTCAGCTCCAGGAAAGGAAACAGAATGAAGAGTCACAGTGGGAACAGGCACTTCAGATGCTGAAACAACCAACAATCCTGCACCGAAGGAGCATGTGTTGGCATGTTCTCATCTGGGCTCTGATCTCCTTACTGCTGCAGGTAGAAATTTATCATGATGACTGTCTCAGTTCTCTTCAAGGCACAGGAGACAAATGTTGAGCTCTGAGCTGGCTGGCATAGCCAGAGGGGGGGAGAATTCAGCTCCTAAGACCAAGCCACATATGCGACCCATCACTGCCCCCATCCTGCTCTTCACAGCCCTGTTGTCTACACACAGCTCAGGAAAATCTGCATCGCAGTCACTCAGCACAGATACTGTGACACAGATATAGATACTCTTTAGGCTTCTGGGTGGGGCTGATCACCTTAATAGAGGGGTGGAGAACTCTGCAACTGGAGGAATAGCTAAAACCAGGGTTTGTACCATTGTGGTTTTTTTATGCCTTTGGAGAGTTCAGCCCTGCCTCTGTTCAGCTGTTAGTGCTTGAAACAGATCTTCCAGCCATGTGAATCAAATTGTCATTGAATCTAGTCATTTCAAATCAGCTCAAGCATGAGTCTTAAAATTAAAATACACAAAATCAATAGAGGTATTTTACTATTGAACTCTTGGGATTATTTCAGAGATGCATGCAGTTACAGATTTCCATTCAGTGTGGCTGACCTGATTTACTAAAGAATTTTGCTGTTTTAAAACTGTCCTCTGTTGCCACACATAAGATCTAGCTATACAGTCCTCCAGATCCTAATTTTTATTAATTTTTGAGTATTTTTTGTGCCACACCCTAGAGCCCATCTACCATTCTGCAACGCAAAGAGGTGGTGCTTGCAAAGGATGTGGAAGCAGAAAGCAAATGGTGGATACAACAAAAGAGGAAACTTGTAAGACCATTACCTCCTATAGCTGCAAACATCTCTTAGTGTTGTACAGCAAGGCACCAGCCTAATTCCATTCAAGTTTTGTAGAAATGACGGATGGAAGAAGTAAAATGGAGAGTCTGATGACTATCTATTGACACAGTTTTGTGTTGTGCTTGTAAACTGTGGATTATCTAGTAGCTCCTGGAGAGGACCATGGATGAGGTACATCATTCACTTACAGGGAATACTTGCTCACTCTCAGGAACATGGTGTTAGTGGGCGTTGCTCATAATAATGACAGATATGATGTGTCCCTTTGTGATTACTGTGGTATTTTATAGCAGGGGAGGTAAGGTGAGGGAATCCTGCAGGTCATACACTGGAAAGCAGTTAGTACTGAGGAACTTTCTCAAGCAGAACTCAATGGCCTTTTCAAGGACTTTTCTTTACTTCTAACTATGCCAAGTCACTGTTTTGGTACAGCAGAGGGAAAAACCAAGCCAGAGAGTGCAACAACAAAACTGACAACAAATAAGCACAGTTTTCAAAATAATGATTCGTGGCAGAGTAAGAAAGAGTGAGTAAATTACTGAAGGACAGGATTTATCAGCCTTTTGAAGATGGAGTGTATCTTGAAGAAATTTTTAGAGATGTTCCTCCTAGAGAATGCATTAAAGAAAACATCCAAATGACCATACTGGGTCAAACCAAAGGTTTATCTTGCCTGATATCCCATTCTCAGCAGCACCATGAGCAGGTTCATGGGATGAGAATAGGAGACTTTGCATGGTACATCCCCTGAATCCTCTCCCAGGCTCAACATATTTCAATCTTAAAGAACTTCCTGATTTATATGAGGTTTTCTATATTGATTAACTGTCGGGTACATGCAGTATGTGGAGTACATGGATATATGGAGTCCTCTTCCATGTGCCTATGACACAAAGGAAAGTTTCAGCTTCCACCACATCCTTTGGCAGCAAGTGACACCAGTCTAATGCTTTCTATGCCAAGAACATTTCTATTTGCTTTGAACCCAGAGCTACAGAACAATCCTCCCATTATATCAGATAATTCTACTTGGAAAAAAAAAAAGAAATATTATGAGAATGATGGTTATACATGAGACCCAAAAAAACTAAAAGCCAAACAGGGAAGAGGCCAGTCTGCCCTAGATGGCATTGAGTAGTCATGATAATTCTGCACCACTTGAAGTGTAAATATGGTTGGAAGGGTAAGCAGTGCAAAACTAGCCTGAGATTTGACAGTGTGAAATGCAGCAGAACAGTGAAGAATAAGAGAATGTAACTTTTAGCTAAACTAAAGATTAATCACTTCAGATGCTGCTACAAGGAAGCTGTGACTGAGATGAGGAATTTGTCAATGGGCGGTCAGAAGAAGAAAGCAGATCAAGTGGATCTGGCACTGACTGAGGAAGGTTTTAGCTCCCATTGAGTTCATCCAATCCCCATTTTCTGCACTGGACATTCCTGCCCCTGAATTTTGCCAAGCAGCAGATTCATGACTTGCAGACTGCATCTGAACTCAAGAGGCAGGTATGCCCCAGCACAGTGTTTGTGGATACAGGGAGTGGGGTAAAAACTAATGAAAAAATGACAGGAAACCATGTAGCACCAAGAGAAAAAAATCAAAAAAGTCAGTCAAATCTCTCAATTTTTGACATCCCTAAATGCAGGTAGACAACAATGACCACAAGGATCTCTTCCACAACATGAGAAATTGTAACAAACCAGGCAAAAATCCTGAGCTGCACCTCAGCAGCCCCTCTGACAGGTATATAAAATCACACTTCCCTCACAGGAGCTTTTTTATGCTTCTCTCTGCTGCAACAGCAGAGAACTCTGCAGTTTTATGTCCATTATTTCCTGATTGGGAGAGATGCTTATAGATCATGGGGGACCTATTTGTCCTTGAAACAGCTTTTTGCCAATCAATTTCATTGGCATTATGGGACCATGTCAGTGTAGCAGAAGCTAGCCAGCTCTTTGCTTGTTTTGAAGCACATTGATCTCACCAAATATACTGAATTAACCCACAGTCCAAAATCAATGGATGAAACCCCCAATACTCATGCGTCCTCTTACAAAAGTGAGTGGCAGCAACATTTCAGAGGGAATGCAATTCTATTTACAGTTGAAAAGATGCCAGCAATGAAAGACCTGACTGTAGTCCAAGTCTAGTGGACTTCGTTTAAACACAGACACCAGCCTTGGAACACAGCAGCTCCTGTCACAACTGGTGTAACAAAAAATGCCAACTTTGGTGGATCGTCTAATCTTTATTTCACACAGCAGATAGACCAAGAGCGAATGGAGTAGTTCATCTAAATCTTCACCTTTAAGAAAGCAAGTTAGCAGAAGAAAAAAAAAAGATTACTAAATTAACCTGGAGGTTGTGGTAAAAATAATAAATCTACACTTCTGGATTTCTTTTTCCTTTTTTCCCCCCTTTTTTCTGGCAATCCTGTAACGTGAATGCCAGTTGAGGCATTGTCACAAAAAAAAATATGAGTAGGAATACTTTTGCTCCTGAAGGAAAGCAGGAAACAAATTAAATGGTTGTGAAGTTTTAAATTTTATTTGGATATACAAAGGCAAAACAAGGCATCAGATGTATTCCAGCCTCACAGATTCCTGCATGTGGTAGATTTCTCCAGCCTTGAAAGTACTGTGATGCACTGGGATGCCCTTGGCTCACACCCTGGTGGCTGCTGCTTACAGCCTCCCTGCACCTGCATTTGGGTCAGATCTGACACTGGATTTAAAATGATCCAAATAATTTATGTCCTTCTTGTTATTACTCAAATGTTTATTCATTATTCTAATTGAAAAATGCAGAGTAACAGCACTGTAAGTATTTGGAAATGTGTCTGTGGGACTCTAGTTCTTTTGTTTCCTTTGGCTTTCCGTCTTCCCTAATCATACTTTTATATTACTACTCAAGCTTAGCATTTTGGTTAAAATGAGAGCAATTTTTTTGCATGAATCTGCAAAATTGATCCTGTGTGTCTCTACCGGCAGCCACTCACAATCAGACTTTATGCCCCCTAATGCTGGAAATGCACTTACCTAAATTAGATATCCCATTGCAGCAGAGCTCACTGATAGCGGGGCAGATCAGCACTGCCTGCACCCTGGGAATCAGCCGGCTACTCCTTATCTTGCAGGAGATTGAATTTGTGACATTTTTTATTCTAAGGCTCAGCTGTCAAGATGCCAGAATTGTTTGTCAAGTCAGCTTCAAGAATAATAGCAAATCCCTGACATTCTCAAATGGGTTTGAAGGTTCACTGTAGCAAAGCTGTTTTACAGAGCCTGTTCTTTATTGTAGTCCTTACCTTTACATCTTCGTTCTCCCAGCCACTTCGGAGGCAGTGAAAATAAGGCAGCCACCAAACTAATCCATTCCATACAGTGGATGATTTTGCAAGCTCAGCAGGATTGTATTGCCTGCAGGAACTCTCTTCTGAAATAAATCTTTTCTTCTATAAAAACTATTAGTGCATTTGCATATTTCCTTTCAGAAGCATCAAGGGAACTACGCCTGGGGAAAAAAAAGTAATAAAGGAAGAGTTTTGTTGCGGTAATAGCCTATCTGCACTGCACAGGTAAAATTTGTGCTGTTTCTTTCCCTTGCCATGATACCACTTTGCAGCTGAGCTGACCTGTTACCCTGCATGGGGAGGGACTGAGTTGGCATGTGCCAGTTCCTCTAAGAAGCTTTGGAAAAGGGGCAAACCCCTGACCCCACAGGAGAACGCTCACCCACGCAGCTTTAGTGTCCAGAGTGACTCTCCAACAGCCTCTGCAGCCACAGCTCTGTGTGTTCAAGGGTGCCAGCATGGATCCTGCAGCTGGTGGCCCTTCCCTGGTGCCATGGTGCTGTGCAGTGACATGGAACACCCTAAATCGACAGAAACTCCTTTCTCTGTAGCAGCTGCTTTTACCAATAGCTGTATTGCCACAGCAATGTCACTAAATAGAACTGGGGCAGAGGGACTCTCTCTTTGGCTCAGCATTGCTGGAATTCTGAGTGTTAGCTTTCCAAGCACAGATCTCTGCTTGGCGGGATAGAAAATAAGCCTAAAACCAACTTCTAACACTCTCCTTGGCTTGGGGAAGTGGAACATCGGACACTAATGAGCCCCAAATGTAACAAAATGCTTTCATTTAGGCTCATGTCCTACTGAATGAAGGCTTCGTCAAGGCACAAAATGCATAAATGTTTTAGTGCAGCGAATGAGAGCATTCCTGATGTGGGAAGGGTTGTGATGACTGCTCTATATTGCCACCTGGGAATCTGTGGTCACATCGCAGCCTGAGTCTTCAAAGTTTGCCAATTTATGTGCCAACACGTCGGATCAATACAAAACACAAAGAGGAGCCCCACTAAAAAATAGTCTCTGTTTTCACACCATACCTTTAATGCAGAGATGCAGCAAAGCCTTCTTGGCTGTGAAGGTCATACTTACCGTGCTTTTCGTGATGAGTATGAATCTGCACGGATCTATAACGAAACTCAAGTACAGAACAACGTGTCCTTCTTTTTGACCCTGAAACTGGCATCTGACGTTTTTTGGCTGGTGGCTGCTGGTGTGTGCCAGGCACAGAACTCTGTGTGTTGTGCCCTACCTGACCAGCGACAGGGAGACAGGCACAGGTGAAGTTTTCAGAAAGAAAAATAAAGAATGGTCTCAGAACAACACGAAAGTTCTGTCAAGACCAAAACTTGCAGATTTTGAGGAAAGGCATGACACAGATTTAGATGGGGAAAGGCTAAAATTTGGGTAGCAAATAACCCAAACTCCTTCTGCAAAATCTTCCATTGAAAAGGCAGCTATCATTTTCGTCCTCTACATCAGTTAGCTACTGCTTAGCTTCTTTCCTGAACTGCAGCATTGAATATTTGGAGCAAATATAAAAGACCTTTATGAGTATACAAGCATACTTAATCACTATTAAGTCAATTTCCCAGACAGAAAAATAAAGTGTGCTGCTTGTGTTGGATGACAGAGCTGGATTCAACATGAATCAAATTGTACTGGTTTTATCAAGCCACCAAGCTACTGCAACATCCAGGTAATCAAGAAGAGTTCAGCACTCAGAAGATTCCCCAGGACATGCCCAGATATTATCTATGCATCTATTATTAAAAAAAAAAAAAAAAAAAAAAAAAAAGTGAGCAATTTTGAAAGTCCAACCCTGTATCAGGAATCCTGGAAATGTGCTGCTGGTTTGGCAGTGATCCTTCTCTGAAGAGAAGCTCTTCAGAGACCTGCATCCCAATTTACCTAAGTTAAGCAATTTCTTCCATGGTGCCAGGCAAACACTCCCCAGCCTCTTTTCTTTTGGAAAATATTGTAAATCCCAGGGCCAAAAATGTGTGGCTCTGCACTCAGTTGTGGTGTGTTTTGTGTGCATCAGCCTTCTCATATTCAATGAAGAATCAGAATCAGTGGCCTCTTGGCCACTATGCTGAAGGAAACATAGGGGTTTTTTTCCTGTAGAATTGTGATAAGGAAAGATTTAGCTGCTTTTCATGCTTGTAATAACATATGTTGTTGGACATTTTGTCTGTGCTCCTGAATGTTCACTCACTCAAGAAGATGCATTGACAAAGGGAACCTCTCTACCCATCAGATCCCAGGTTAGCCTGTGGTTTGAGAAATAGAAGGGAAAAATCCATATTCTACCTTTTAACCAGGTGTACATGGTTTGGAATTAAACTAACCATAAAGACAAATTTGTAGTGATACTCTGAAGACAAAAAATGAACTTAACAGAATTAAGACAATTCAAGACATGAGGAGTTAGTGTGATATACACTGCAGCCATTACCTGTTTTTATCTACTGATGATACTGATCATTATTTACAGCAGCTGGTAAACCTGACTGGTTTACTACTATGGCCAGCTCCAACTCATTATTCTCTCTCATTTCAGGTAAGAAATGGTCTGTGACTTTAGAAGTTATTGCTCTTTATCAGAGAAATCCTGAATTCTGTTAAAGAATTGTTGGGATCTTCTTGTTTTGCCAGGAACAAAATCAATAGCATCTAATAAAAAAGTACTGTAATTTTGAGAACAGAGTTGATGTTGCTTTTACTTGATAAAAGACAAACTTATTAAAAAGATTAATGTACCCAGAGCAAAATCTTTTACAACTGACCAGTAAAAAAAACCGATCACAGAAGCACACAGAATAGATACAGCCATCTTTCCCCCAGCCAGCTTGTTCACTCTGCCTCTCTCCTTCATGTGCACTGCTCTTCCAGAGCCCAAATTCAAGTGCATTCACTGCAGATTCACCTCACACTTCAGCCATTGGTTTCCAATGCTGTCACTTTTGTTTTTCATGCAAGAACATTTTTCTTTTTGGAAAACTATTGCATATGCCCCATCCATCCTAATTTGTAGCTCACATATTTTCCCCATCCATCTTTGTGCCATCCTATTTACCTCTTTGAGCATTGTTTTCATGCTCTCTACCTGGGTTTTAATCTCAGGCTGCCTCTCTTCTATTCAAACACAATGTCCAGCACTGAAGTGTGATTGGCTTTCTTAAGTCTCAATCTCTAAAAAAACTGAGCCTGGCTCAATGGCAAGTTTATAGCCTTATTACTTAAAATGTTGTTACAATGGAAAGATCTCCTGGTTCTGTGTGTACAATAAATCCCCACAGGGGCAGGCACAGCCGGGTTTCAGTGCTGGCTGTCTGGCAGAGCATAGGCCCTCACTCCGGCGCCTGTTCCGTGCACAGCCCAGCTCCACAGGACACTGGTACAGCCTGGGCACAGCTCCACGAGAAGCTGGGACACGGCCAGGGCTGAGCTATATAGGGTTCTGGGATGCAGGGAGCTGGTGGGCAGAAACATGCACAAAGGTAGAAAGAAGCAATCTGGACATACAAGATCCTGCTGGTCCATCCCTTTCCTGCCCTTCTGGGAAAAGATAAAAAAAGCAGCAGAAGCCTCTGTGGCAAGTCCTCCACCTCTTGAAGAGATTTTCAGGATGGACACTGGAATAAAGATTTGGGAGATACAGCAGCAACAAAGGATGAGAAAAGAGGGTCTGTGCATGCTCATCAGCTCCTGACAAGATGGGACTGAAGTGAAAAGCATCCTGATGACCTTCAACAAGCAACTGAAGCATGAATATGGTAGCTAATTGAGAACAGAGTTGATTGCCTCCACTGCACTTAGAGACTCCAGTTAGAAAAACACAGAAGAAACCTCAAAGCAATACATGAAATTATACAGGACATAGGCAGAGAGGGTTAAGGTGTTAACCCTTCACCATGATAAGCATCAAAATGCTCAAACATTAATTTAGAGACCAGAGCTGAAGGGCTTGCATCTTTTTGCCTACAAAACTCTTCACAGCAAACAGGCAGTTTTGCAACAAACAGAATTACAAGAGGCTATTAAACACTGGCAGTAAACTATCCCTGGACATATGCAGGGGTCTGGAGGGTTGGTTAGTAAACTGTAAAATTTCCTTCATTTTCAGATGGTTCTTTGTAGGCTGCAGCAAATTTTCCCTGTGGAAGTGATGGCAAACACAAGATTAGTGATGTATGCAAATTTTTAATTTATCCTTAGAAATTCTAACTGTACCTGCCTCAAAATAAACTGTTGTCTCTTTAATTTCTTAGAGAGAAGAATGCATTTCAAAAAAGATAGCCAGCCTGGCTTTTGTTGCCCTGTTGCATGTGTGTTTGTGTGTGTGCATGTGCGCGTACGTGCACGTCCAGGAGTGCTACAGCAGGTGTTACTCAAGGATGTGTTGACACTGAAATTCCTGTTTATTCTCAAAGCCGTCATTGTGCATCAGGTTCATTTATTATCTGACAACAAGGATGGTTTCCTTCTCTAAATCAACCTGCAGGCACATTTGTGTGGAGCTCTAAGATGAATTCAGCAATAACCACCAACCACAGCCTGGTCTGGCACAACTCAGTTCCAGCCACAGGCGTATTATGTACCTTTCATCCAAAGCAAACAGGTAAAAATTAATGCTTAAGTCATCTCCTAGAGCTGCCATGCGACACAGATGGTAATACAAATACTTAACATTGTAAAATGAAATTAATATTACGTCCTTTAATAATGCAGTCATTTTATAATAGAACTATTAATAATGAGCATCAACTTGCCTTTATTAATTCTAGAGCTATAACAGTTACACCAGTGACTTAAATATGTAACCAAAAAAATCACCGCCAAGAACCACAGAAATTTTGAGCTGTACTGATGTCCCAGCACTTCAGAATCCTGTATTCCATTGTCTGTCCTTAGTCCCTCTGTCCATAACAGTATTTATAGTGTGTGGTCACATGCTGAGGAAACTTGGATGGTATAAAGGCACAAGAATAACTATAAATGAAGCAAAAATGAGCACCCTGGAGTAGCAACAATAAGAAAACCAGAAGGCTTTTGGAAAGCAGTGCATTTTATTCCCACATCTCATTCTACCATCTTCCGCTGACAATATTAAAATACCTCAGCACGAGGCAGTATTTTTATTTTATTGTGCGACATTGTCTGTTACTGAAAAACTGGATTGCATTTGCCAAATTCCCATTTTAGTTTAGGGAATTTACAGGTAAAAACAGAACACAATATAATCACATTTCGACTATACATGCAAATGTACAACATTGTAACAGCAGCCTTTTTAATAGTCAAAACTGTTTGAATTTCCACAAAATTCTACTAATAATTTAACAACAGTAAGTGGCAAAACATTTAAACTCCTCCCCAGGAAAAGGTCCCGAAACAAGAGTCCAGTGGGAGAGCTTCCTACAGCACGTGTCAAACACGGTGTGTTCACTATGGGATCTAAGACTGGCATCCAGGTGGTAAGAAGACCCACATTTTTTGTGGACAGAAAACACTGAGCACAGTGAGAACAGATCAGAATTGTGGGTTTCTCTCCAGCCATCAGTGTGATTACAATGCAGTTCAATATTGCAATGAGTTCAGTAATACAGCAACCATAAGTCATAGGCACAAACTTCTTTAGTCTAGGATGCATTTGAAAAACTAACAAAAGCCCTATTATATTAGCCAAGAAACAATAAAGAGTACTTTTACTGAAAAGATCCCATATGGAGCTTGAACAGAAGGTAAACGTATTTTGGCGTACAGCCAGTACCTCTTAAACACAAGCTATACATAACATGTGATGTACAGAGCTCCGTGCCCTGTCCCCCAGCTCAGCAGCTACAGGCTTTTAGCATAAATGTCCTTTTAGCCATCTCTTTCAAAATTCATGGGTGATGCTAGGTCAGCCAACTTCTGCAATCATTCCGAAAAAACACTGCCACAGCACCTGATGTTTCTGTCTGCATTTATTGACAAGAACCTAAAGCTCCCCCAGAGAGCAGTTTTGCAAATATTCCCTGCTGGGCAAATTGCTCACTTCAGACTGAACGCGCTGTGAGACTAATGCTGCCTGCTCGGCTGGAGAGAGCACTGGGCTAGGCACTGGTTAATTAGAGCTGTGGGAATAATTGATTTTCAGTTCAGTGGCTTAATAGATAATAATAAATAATTATTAATAACAACAATAACCATATTAAAAACAACAACAACACCAACTTGGTCCATTTTTTCAGAACACGATAACAACTTGTTTCAGTCTGTTTTCAAGGTGGCCCCAATGGCTGCAGCACCCTTTTGGGGTGACAAATACTCACAGTCAAATCTTTTCTCTGTCTAGTCTTAGCAAAGGTTCCACCCAAGTACTCCCACCTACCAAAAGGCGAAGAAACACTCAAACATTTGTTTCCACAGTCTTTCCAGTTAAACAGATGTGGGACAAAATACTAGCATATTCAGCAGAGGCCTCGCTGGAGTGTCTACATCCCACTCCCCACATGAGTGCTTGAGTGTCCAAGGGGAGAGGCAGCTCTGCCCCTCACAGCCCATGGGGACAGGGACAGTCTTGGGCACTGGGGAGCTGCTTCTACCAAAGCCATGGATACCCTCGTGCCGAACACACCGAGCATCCTGCTCTTCAAGCACTCGGCCATGGGATCTGCCGGAGGACCGGGCAGCTCCTGCTGCCTGCCCGCACTTTGTTCCACTGGACAGGGACAGCACAGGGACAGCGAGGGTGGATATGCACAAAGCCATGAACCAGAACATGGCCAGGATGCAGCAGAACTGTCCTGCAAAAGCACCCCGGGGAACTTCAAAGTTGGTGACCCCAGCCCTGCTCTCAGCCTCTGCTTATGAGAGAATGAATGGAGAGGACACCTGGGTACCAGTCCAGGCTCTGATTCATCCGACTTTAGGGTACAAGGAGGGATAACACAAGGCACACACTTTCTCCCTAAATGTTTATAGCCCTCCCAAATCCAGTCAATACATACCAACATTTCCAAACTCTTTTATTTGAGTCAAGCTAATATTCCAAATGCTACGTGTAATTAAAGCTCATAGATAAACACTTTTCTTTTGCCAATCAAAGCTTCTCAGAAGCTCAGATCTGGTTCTGCTTTCATGTACACCACCACAAGACTGAAGTATTTCTACTGAAGACACAAAGCACCCAAGGTAAACAAGGTCCAAGGCTTGGCCTGGAGGGCTTCAATTTGTCAGATAAGAGAGTGATTTTACACCAATATAACTGAAGTGGCACGACCTCTAGCTCTGTTGCAATTGTATTGACACAGAGGAGCACAAAAAGTACAGTTAATATGAGCTTATATTGTAGGAATTAGTTATATAGAGTACCTATAATTGGATGGATACAGATACAGAAGCACATTGACAGAGCCTCCAAGCGTGTTAAAATCACTAGGCTCCAGACACAATCTAAGGTAAAGGCCACTGCTGTGTCACAGGCATTGCCAAGCATCTCAATGGCACTGATGTCCCCTCATATTCCTAGCTGCTAGGCAAGAATCCTGTGACTTCCCGTTACCCAGCTCTCCCTGTGTCTGCAGCAGAGTGTCAGCACCTTAGCTGAGGTGGGTCTAAAGTGACATATTGAAAGCAGCTGAAAGCAAGCCCAAAGCATGAGCAAACTATGACCTTTTGCTTTTTGACAATGAGGTAAAGTCATCCTGAATTATTTGGATTTGTAAGCATTGATGTGGAAATGTATGCTTTGCCTTCCCCCTGTACAGAAAACCAGGCGTCTGTCCTCAAGCAATAGGTTTTCAAATTGGCTTTTTAAGGGTTTGGTAGCTCTTCATTTTCTATCAAATAATCCTTCTTTATATAATTAGCACCCCTCACCAACCTCCAAACTCCAAGATAGGCTTCTTTCAGCGAGCTTCTGTTCACTTCTTGTGTGATGGTGGATTTTCCCTGAACCGCAAGTGCCTTGGCTGATTTCTCAGTGATGTCCTTCTCTTCCTCTCCACACTGTCTCTGCCCTGTGGATGATCCTTCCACCACTGCTTCCTCAGCCCCCTTCCCCTGGGAAATTGTCTCCATGGCAAACAGAGCTTGGTCTCCAGCCTGCCTTTTCCCCTCCTCTTCTCTAGCTTCTTTGTCCAGGTCCTCATAGTTGCTCTGCCGCTTGGTCTCAACATACTTGGCCACGCAGTAAATGACAGACCCCAAGGTGTTGACCACAACACCAGCTATAAATAACTTTGTGGGCTCCACATCATTGAATGCCACCATGCCTACTGTGATGGTGGCTATGCTCTTCACCACCCCTACAAAGCTGGTGGTCACAGCCGAGTTAATGTAGGTGCAGTGAAGGGTGGTAAAGTTCATGGCACAGCTAATCAGGACACAAGCAATAAAGATGCATACCATGGCAGGGTCCTTCCACCCTGGGAAAGACCAGACATTGATGGAATCCATGCTGGCAAAGGAGCAGATGATGAGGAAAGGGGTGGCCGAAACAGCGATGGCATACTGAGCTGTCAGGGGTCCGTATTCACTATCTACACTGGTTTTCTGAATGAGAACCAGGTAGGCAGCGTGTATCAGCACAGCCAGCACGCCTGTCACATAGCCCATAGCATCCCCAGTCAGGTCACCAGCTCCTGTCACAAGAGTCACAGAGAGAAATAAGCGTAGGTGTTGCATGTGAGACAGAAAGAGAGCACTATTTTAGACTAGAGGGATATTTAGGAAATAGGCATCCTTGCACTTTCCATAACTCCTAGGATTTGTCATGCTTGTCCCATGTCTTGCCTCCCAACAAATCTCTTATCCATTTTTTTAAGCTGCAAACATATTGAATGTTTTTCAACCCCCTCTAAATCCCACAGCCAAAATCAGATCGCCTTTTCCCTTTCGTGAAGACACTGTGGAAGATTTATAGCTGACACCGCACAGTGGGATCCCTGAAGCAACAGCCTCCCTCCCGAGCCCCCTGTCAGCCTCTTTGCAGAATAAATTATACACTGTGCATGTGCTCTGTTGTCTGAGGCAGCTCCCAGTCCAGGAGTGCTGTCAGCCCACCCCACCTACACCTCGGCTGGAAAGCAACACGGGTCCTCCTGGCCCCAGAGAGCTGTATCTGACCCCTAAGCTTACCCTGCCCTTATAAAATCATACTTCCCCAGCAGGGCTGCAGTAGTACCACGGGCTTGCAGCTGGTCCCAGAACATTATATCTACCCCTGTAGATGTACCCACCCGCCGTAAGAACAAACTTCCCTCCATAAGGTTGCACCTTCCCCAGTAGGGTTGCAATAAGGTTGCACTTACTCCCACAGGTTTACACCGACCCCCACAAGGATGCACCTATCTCCAAAAGGTTGTACGGAGCCCTGCAAGAATGTACCCATCAGAGCGGGGCTGCATCCACCCCTGCAAGGCTGCACCTGCCCGCCCGTGAGGCTGCATCTGCCTCCGTGGGGCCACAGCTGTCCCCCAGGACTGCACGTCCCCCGTACCCTCGCGACTTTCTCCTGGGGCTGGCGCTGTCCTCCCGGTCCCGCGCCCGAAGCTCGGATGGAGCGGCTGCCGCTGCAGCCGTCCGTCCCGCCCCGTCCCGCCCCGTCCCCTCGGTGCGGTCGCGCTCACCGGCCAGCGCGGCGCCGCAGGTGGTGATGAGGACGGCGACGAGGACGCCGGGCGAGGGCATGCCGTCGCGGAGCACCAGGGCGCCGGTGACCAGGGTGACGAGAGGCAGGCAGCGCTTGAAGACGACGTACATGGGGAGGCTGAGGCCGCGCAGCGACCACAGTGTGAGGGTGGACTGCAGGGTGGCCAGGGCGGCCACGGCGGCGAAGGGGCGCGCCAGGCGGGGCCCGAAGGGCGGCAGCGCCGCCAGCCCCCGCCGCCGCAGCGCCTCCAGCCCCAGCGCCGCCGCCGCGCTGCTGAGGCACTGCAGCAGCGTCAGGAAGGCGAAGTGGTAGCGGGCCAGCAGGAACTTCAGCAGGATGTTCAGCGAGCCCGAGCACAGCCCGTGCGCCACCGCCACCGCGACGCCCCGCGCCCGGCCCCGCCACCGGAGCATCCTGCCCGCGCACGGCCCCGCCGCCGGGGCCCCCGGCTCTGCCGCCCGCCCGGCCACCCGCCGCGGCGGCGGCGGCGCGGGGGGACGGGGACGAGCAGAGGCAGGGGGCGGGAGGAGGCAGGACGCGCTCCCGGCAGGACAGCCACCGCCCCCGACGTGTCCCCCCCGCGCCGCCCCCAGCGTGTCTCCCCTCCTATCCGCGTCCCCTCCCCGCCCCCGGTGAGTCCCCACGCCATCCCCAGTGTCTGCGTCGCCGCTGTCGGTGTCCCCCATCCCGCCGCGCCCGCCCCCTGTGTTTCCAGGTTCGCTCCACGGTATACCCCAGCGCACTCCCGGCTCAGCGGGGATGGGAAGCCCCCGCGCTGTCCGCATGCCCTCCCGACCCCGCTCGGGTGCAGGAGGACGGGCAGCAGGAGCGAGCACCGAGGTGTTTCTGCGCTGGGAAATGCCGCGGGGCGCCCGCAGCTCCGCAGCCGAGCGCCAGCGGCCCGAAAATAACGTGGAAGGGCCGTGGGAAACCCCAAGTTCTCCCGGAGCGGGGAGTTCAGTGTAGGTCCGCGCGTTCCCAAGCAAGGAGTTCTGTTTCTCCTGCTCCCCAAAAGTATACGGCCTCCCGGGAAAAAGCATCAACCGAGCCCGCCGGCAGCATTCAGCCCAGCGCGCCCCTCCTCCCTCGGCTTATCCGAGGGAGCGCTTTCTTAGGCTGCGAACGGCTGAGGCGGGAACCGCTGCTAAGAAAAGCAGGGGGAACCGGGTTCCAGCAGAGGGAATTGCCTTGCGAAATCACCAAAAATTGGTAGCCAAATAGCTTTCAAAAGCGATGTTTTATAGCCTGGTAAAGCTTAAATAAGCTGATCGCATCTCTCGACTTTCCAGATGAAAGTTTTAACAGGAAATGGCAATAGACCATATCTACTGTAAGGAAAACTCAAAAAGACACTTCTCTCGGGCAGCCAGGAGTCCTCTCCTCCTGCAGTGTCAGGCAACACAAGGGAAGGAAAAACTATGCTTTTATTCAGAGCTGCCTTATAATCTTGAGCCTTCTTTGAACATCATCAGGATAGGCAGGGTAAAGGAGACAGGGCAAGGTTTATAAAATTAAATGAGGTACGCATTAAGAATGAGTGTCTGAAGATAAAAACTGGTAATGCAGGAAAAGAAACCATAGGTACTGGAGACCAAGTCTGGTTTCAGAACCCACTGGAGAAATGTGCCAAGACATTTACATCAGCCTCTATTTGGACTCACCCCATGCAACACAATTTAAAGCAAACTGTGGATCACCTTGACAGTGTTTGCACATGGGAGGAAAAAACCTGCCAAGTAAGTGCAGATGGAAAAAAATCAGACTGTGCTTTCTGGAAACACTGTAGTAATTTGGACTATGCCTGAGTGTATCCTCTGGCAGAAACAATTTTGTCACCTCACCAGTGAAAGTATCACTAGAGAAGTGAATCTCTGACATTGCAGAGTATCAGGCTGCAAAACTGCTTTGGGGGCGAACTATTTCCTTGACTGGAACAGAAAAACAAATGTATCAGAAACAAACATTTTAGTAGACTATTTCACTTGTAAGGAATGTAGAATGATCATCCTAGTCCAGCTGTCTGACCAGTTCAGGGCTGACCAGAAATTAAATCATGCTGTTAAGGGCATTCTCCAAATGCTTCTTAAAACCACCACACAGACAAAGTTGGGATATTGACCACCTCTCTAGGAAGGCTGTTCCAGTGCTGAATGCCTGCTTGGTAAAGAAATGCTTTTGAATGTCCAGTCTAAACCTCCTCTGGTGCATCTTTGAAGCATTCCCAGGCATCTTATAACTTGAGTTCCAAGGGGAAGAGATCAGCACTTCCCTAACCACTTGCCCTCCTTGGGAAGCATCAGAAAGTGATGATGTTTCTTCTCAGTCTCCTTTGCTCTGAACTAGACAAGCCCAAAGCCCTCAGCCTCTCCTCACAGGACATGCCTTCCAGCCCCTTCACCAGCTTTGAGGTACGCTTCTCAATGCACTGAAGGACCTTCACATCCTCCTTAAATTGTGAGGCCCAGAAATGAATGGAGAACTCAAGGAGAGGCTGCACCAATACTCAGTTTGGAAAGTCAAGTGCTCAAGTACCAAATCCTATATTTTGGAACTCACCTGTGCTGTAAGGGCAGCTTCTCTTGCAACATCTCTCGTGATACTCCAAATTTTGTCTATAGACAGGAAAGGGAGGTGGAGAGGAAGCTGTTGTCTCTTGCCAAGCCACCTCTTTCTCAACATGGATTGAGGCTAGGTTCAGTAGTTTCTCACTGCCTCTCCAGCACTTCACAGTCACACAAAGTGTTCTCCTGCTCTTCACTGGAGAGGAATTGAATAAAGCAACAGGGAGACATCATCAGATGTGACACTGCAGTGAAGGTACTTCCCCCACACTGGCTGTTCACGTGTCCAGAGGGAACAGTGGCTGCTCAGTTCATACATGAACTCTGTTAAGAGTTTTGGCCTGGCAGTGGGGCAAATCATAGCAATGAATGGCTCTGTAGTTCCTTACCCTAAGGAGATGATTATGATCCCTTAACTCTCATCCTTTAGAGGAAACTATGCTCAGTTCTGCATTTCACCTAGCTACAATGACACAGGTGAGAGGAAAACAAAAACTGCAGCAAATCGGTGTCCTCTTAAGGACATAGATTTTTTATAATGGCTTCTTGGATGAAAATAGTAAAGATCTCCATAAAATGTTAAATGGAAAATTTGCTTTAATTAGAGTTCAATGGAACCATGAGGGCTATCAGGGAAGAATTGTGTATCCTTTCGCCATCTCATGACCCTGAGCACAGCTGAGCAGTATTACTGAAAGACATGGTACACCCTGCTTATGCAGCAAAATTTGAGGCCAGCACTGTATTTGGCTAGAAAAAAGAGATCACTTCATCACTGACACATACTCTGCACAAGCAGACACAAAGAATATTTTAAAATAGCTCTCCTTTATGAAAATGAAGCTGACGGGACACACAGCTAGGAAAAGCTGTATAAAGTATGGTCTCTACTTATGCACAGTACAGGGGAAAATGTGACTGTCATTCAGTATTCATACATGAAGTAAACCATGATTATGATACTCTTCTTAGAAGATACTCTTAGTATCTTTCACTGCATTTACTTTTTGAACAACATTTCTTAATTGGGGAAGTGAACACAAGAGTATAGCCAAAGATACTGTGTGCAATTAATTTAATAGCATTATAGAACAACAAATCCACGCCTTTAGAACTTGATTAATCAATATGTTTCTTGAACCAAAGAGAAACCCAGACTTATATAAAACAAAATCTTTCACAGGAGCAAGTTTGAAAGTAGAACATATTACATCTTTTAGACTGTTGTTGTTAACTGTTTCAGTAGATGAACAAAAAAGTTTGGAAGCTAGTATTTTGGTCATAAAATAAGAAGTATTTCTTCAAAACAACTATTGCAAATATTCCCTGAGAATTAAGAATCAGCAACAACTATTGCCAAACTGTTTTTTTCTGTTACAGTGCAGAAATGTTACAGCATATTCTCACCATTCAAAGATCACACAGAAAGATTAAAGGCCACAGTTTTTATTTACTATGTGCATCTTCTGGATGTGCTCATCTTTTGAGAGAATTAAATCCGGATAATGGCAACTCTTGGTACTGAAGCTAACCAGGACATGAGGGGAGAGAAGGCAGTTGAGGAAAGATTTAATCCATGTGCTGAGTGTGCATGTTCAGAATTCCTAATTTTTCCCCTTCCATTAGGTTTTCTAAATTTTCCCTTTCAACTGACAGGCTATGGTAGCATTCTGGAATAACCCACTCTCTCTGTACCCTCAGAAACATGGATATAAAATACACACCTGCCACCAAAATGCTCCACTCAGACAAGCAACTTGTAATCGAAGCAGAAAAGGGAGATAAAACAGAAGAGTGGAGGAACTATTGAAGTTGAAATAATCAATTTTAATGCCTAAAATTAGATTTTATGGCCCATGGTACTGCTGAAAGCTGCATGCAGCGCAGCTTTATTTTGCATTATTCCTCAGCACAGAGAATTAAAGTGCAGTAAACGTTTGGGATTTGGTACAGCACACTGTCATTTAAAAAAAAAAATCTATTTTTGTTATTAATTCAGCTCAAAAAGATGTCAGTCTGGGGACAGTTTGCATTTGTCCAAGAAAAATAAAGATCCAACTGGGATCCAAATTATCATGCTGTAGAAAAGAAGTTTCTTCCTGTCCCGCCCTATATACCACACCAGTATATCCCCATGGCTACCTGTTAGTTCTCTGGCTCTTTCTCCAAGGTAGAACAATCATTCTTTCCTTGCAACTTGCAGGCCTTAGCTCAGCTGAATTCTTTCCTTCATTGCTTCAAAGCATCCAGCAGATCTGGCAGTGTCTGCTATTGGCTGATCTATGAGTGCTGCAACCCAGAAGGGTAGAGCACTTATTAACAGCACACTATGAAAACCTGACCAGAGATCTGCAAAGACCCAATCTGCAAAAAGTCTTTTAATGGTAGTGGTAGTTGAGATGGGATAACAGCAGAAAGGAGACTGTTTTAAGAAGGTAAAAAAAATGGCTAGCAGGAAACCAGGAGAGAAGGCTAACATATACCAATGAGTGCTGCAGTACTATGACAGTTTGATCTTAAAGCACTATCCAGAGGTGTTTGGAGAAACATAACATCTGAACATCTCTACTTGCCCCAGAAAACTTAGATGGAAGTACCAGCATACAGGCTGAGGGGTCAAACTGGGAATGCAAAGTATTCAACATACCTAGAACATGTTGTGCATACTGTAGTGACTGCAATAGTTTGGCCATGCTGGATCTGCTATGCTTAGATCATGCAATTAATCTGCATGTATATAGGCTAGCTGGTCTGGACATCAGTTCTCACTTTGGCCAGGCTGTCAGAGGTCCAGAAACACTGGATATATGGCCACATTCCTCTTCTATTTCTTGGAAGAACTTTTTAAGTGAAAATAGAAAACAAGTCTAATAGAAGAGATGGTTTCCCCATCTCTAAATCTTGAGAACTGTGATCCAATTAGTTTTGTAGGTATTTCACTTTTTCATAACCACTTTCTCTCTTATCAGAGTATCTTTCTACATAACTTCATCAACTGTTTTACTCAAAGAGATCTAAAGGAAAAATATATGAAAATAATCTTTACCATCTCTGTGAAGCGGCAATCAAAAAGGTCAAACAAATCAGCTGGCTATAAACTATGACATTACTGTCGATCAAGAGTAAATGCATCATATTGCAGAAGAAAATAATGCAATGTGACTCACAGCAAAACATAAATGCATCTGGGTGATACAAACTTCAGTTGACATTACAGTACTTTACAGTAAAAAGCCTTTATTTGCTTTTCCTTTCCTTTCTTTTCCTTTCTTTTCTTTTCTACAGCGACATCTCAAAATACACTGCCAGTTACTTTTAATCTTTATAAGGAACAAGAAGATTCAGGCCTCTGCTCTCATCATTAGCCAGAAAGATCACAAATTCATATTGGTTATTCAGCTCTGAAGACACCACTGATATCTGCTATGGCCACTCTTCAGCCACTGAGTAGCTGTGGAACATTTTGCTAGTTCAAGTGCTACCTGTACAGTAAACCAAGCCCTAAAGTCTCCACATGTTCAAGAGCACAACACTCCATTCAAGCAGTTTTACTTATAAAGAGACACTGAGATTAGTGACACTGTTGACACTTTAGCACAAGTCTGGTTGTGGGGGAAGAGAGAAAGGCTCCTGGCGTGTCAGATCATCTTCTCTTCTAAACAGGAACTGCCAGACACGATGGAGTGTAGATCTTGACTAGTTCATCCCAAGCACAGTCCACCACCTACAAAGCAAACAATCTATTTAGATCCTTCACAAATGTCATTTTTACAAAAAACACAGGGAACTTATTGCATACTGTGGATTTAATACCAGTTGGTACTCTGACTTACAATACTTCGAAATTATACAGTAACTAAATGCGTTTTGGTTTGGGATTTTTATTTTAAACTTTAACTTCACTGAGAAACGTGAAAATTAACAACATCCTGTTTTTCATACTCCCCATTAGGAAAGCAAGGAAACCTTTGGGTTTCAACCAATTGTTCCAAATAGGCAAAAGAATGTAACTGAAAATTAAATTAAGGAAGGACACAGAAAAGTCCAGACCCTGCCATGTTTCTTCTCTTTTTAAAGTCCTAGCATCCTTTTACCATAGTATCTAAACATTTCATGGCCAGATCTGAACAACCTTCTTATACTTGCAGATACAGAAATTTGTTATAGACATTTTCCTAATGTCTAGGGCTGAGGAATGAAAAACCAAAAAAGTTCAACAAAATTATACAGGAAGTTTCCTGAAGAATTAAGCCAGAATTTCAGTCTCACACTTGATAAGCTAGGAGCTTACTGTCTATTGTTGAGAAGAGAGATGTGTATTTGCTGAGCATTGGGATTTGGAGGCCATGGTGTTGCTTCAAGCACTACCTAGACCCCCACTAGTCCAATAAGAAGTGGTGCCACTTGTGGCAAAGGCATCTTATAAATACAGTAACTGATTAGAGTATAATTGAAACTTTCCTGAATTCAATGTCCCAAGCTCTATCCTAGATGAAGGCTTGAACTTAAAACCAGAAAACTAGGGGGTTAACCTAAGTCTATAGTGTTTAAAGATTTAAATAATTAACAAGATCATAAGGAAAAAGACTATAGAACACTTTAGGTTTGAAAATTAATTGAAAATGTACTTTAGAGTCTGTAACAAAGTGCAAGGGTTAACCACACTGACAATTACTCAAGAAGATGTGGAGCATCTTCTTTTGAATATATATACCATATATATTCAAAAATATTGTGAGAGACAATAACTAAGGCAAACAGAAGAAGAAAGAGGAAAGCTAAAGAGAAAAAGCTGATGAGGTCCACAAATAAACGTAAGCCAGTCTGGCTGAAACCATATTGCATTATCTTTACAATGTCATTTCCAGTTGGGATCACAAAAGATACAGTATTGGATCCTCTGCACAACAAGCTTCCTTCTGCTGCAGACTGCAATTCCTGTTCTTTTCTAGAGCCAGAATGAACAGCTGCACACTAAAAATTTGGAAATCCAACTACAGTATTTGATTTCAGACTATAATTAGCCCATTTTGTGTTTACTATACTGCACTATTATTCATTTTTATTGCTTCCTTAGCTGGTTCTACTTAGTTATTTGAAGTGCTTTCCATATACATCTAAATGGGTCAAAAAAACTCTTGACAATATGTCTGTCTATTCATACGACATAATAGAGCTTTCTGTAGCACAATGTTCTGCTGCATTGCAGTCTCTCAAATCATACCAAAAAGAAAATTTGAGTTTTCCACTAAATACTGTGTCGAAGCTGGCAATCACATAAACTGCAGGTTTTCTACTATTCTCCACAGCTACAGATCAATGTTCCATAGGCAATACTTCATATTTTTGCAAAGAAACAAGAAACAAAAATAACATTTGGAAAAAATCCCATGGGAATTCCCACCTGTTATCAATGCAATTAGCATCCCTGAAATCACCTCTGAACAAATATAGTTACAGAAGCATTTAATCTAGCAACACTAAAAATAAACAGGGGATATTAAAAGAGTTTGAAAAGGATCACCTGTAATAAGTCGCCCAACTCATTGATTTTATGATACCACATGAAAGGAGAAAACATAGCCAGCCAACAAGAGGAAAACAAAAGCTACAGTAAGTAACAGTGAATCAAGCAGCAGGAAGCCTATAATGGAATACTGATACCAGAAACCTTGATGAAAATACACACGTGAAGTACAGCAAACAGGTATCTATGGGAAACTGGGACACTGCAGCATGGTAGAACATTAGAAATGAAATAGCATTTCCATTTCTCCATATTTTCTCCAAAATACAGCCAAGACTGTCAGAGAAAGGGGGCAACTGTAAGCTACGAGTGCAGCAGCCAGCATTCATTGATGGAGAGTGCAATGGTGCCCCTTTGCATTAGCTCAGACTGTCACTGCCTGAAATGCCACTGCCACAAACAACTAAGAGGAATCCTAAGATAAAAAGAAGGACTTGTTCATGCAGCAACTGCATCAGTTTACAAAATGTCATCTCCTTGCATCTTGCGTTTATCTTGTGACCTGTCTTATACAGTGGTCTTACAACAGTTGTGTGCCTTTCCCCAGAAAAGGAGAACATGGGATACTGAATGTGAGCGCTTTAAAAGTACTGAGAAATATCTCATGTGACATATGACCATTTTTAATACACACTTCATAGCATTTTGGCCTTTTTTAAAAAATAAACTAAATGCTACTTAATTTAAATATTAAAACAGAAATTTCATTGGAAGGCTCATCCAACACATTACAGTAAATAAATATAGCATACAAAAAGGAGAAAGTTCCTAGAGCTTATATTGTGACCAATAAGATAATGTTACTGAGAGGTAAAGAAAATCCTCCTGTGGTGGGATGAAGACAAAGAAAAACTAAAAATTACTTGCACACCTGATAAAAGTCCTTGCCATTAGAAGAATGAAGGGATGAAAGTTTTCCTCCTGCAAAAAATGTCTGCTTTCTTGGGGACAAATTTTACTCTGAGATTCAAAAAAATCTCACTGATTTTAGTGTTTAGAGGGTGCATGGTTCTTTTTTTCAAACTGACATGCCAGCAGAGCAGAGGACAGTTTATTTCAGTTATAAAGAAATGTATAAATTGCAATATCCTTATAATACTGACTATTTTGTATGGCATATTTTGTATGTCATGCAACTTTCATTATTGTTTATGAATACTCTTGTAGTACATTCTATAGAATGCAGTTTTACTATGAATGTAGTTTAACTTTTAACTATTAAACTGCAGGAAAAAGCAGAATTAGAGCTTAATTGTAAAACAAGAATATTTTCTGTTGCACTGACTGGTAAACTACATCAAGAAATAACACAAATTGTTGTGTTATTAGAAGCATTCTAAGCCTGGTAAATTTCATTGTAACTAAAGCTACATGGAACAAAGGCAGCCTAACAAAATTACATTTATGATTTGTCTTTAATACTTTTATTTCAGTAGAAAAATTGCAGTACCAGCATATATGCTAAAGGTACTATACTGTTATTACTGCAGAATAAATATCATGCAAATTTATCTGCTAGCAAAGATACAAAAACAAGTACAAAAAATGGGGATCACTGTATTTCTCTTCAAGTAAAGCCAAAAAGCAAGAAACAAATAAAAAACTGCAATCATCCCAGAAAACTAATTGCTTGACTAGAAAATCATAGTTCAACTCAGCTAAAACAGCTATCCTGTATTTTATTGAAATGTTTATCCTTGTCCCAGACTATAACAATGTTTTCCACCAACTGATTTAATACTGACATCCATTCATTTATCAGAGCCATTTCCATTGACTCACTAACTGATTTACTCCCTTGACAGGCCCTCTGTTTCCTATTCATCACAATCATCTTGCCTTGCAATAGACTTAGACCTTTTCTAGCACCCGAGGGCAATCCACTCAGTCTAGTGCAATTACCTGCATGACATTCTGCCTCTTTACTGTCCAGAAGAAGCAAGAGAACAAGAGAAAATTCCCAAGTCAGCCACTAACTTTTTTATTCAGTACTTGAAGACACAATAAATCTGCAAGCCCTAATCAAGATTAAATATATTCAAAAGAACAACTAAAAATTTAAGAGTTCAATTACTCTTTATGAAAGGGTTTAATCAGGACGAAGGACAGCCCTCTCTAGATTAGTATCTCCAGAGCTATCTTGGTGCCACTGAGTTTCCAGAGTGCTCATAATGAATCACGTGATAATACATAAATGCGCCTGAGAGAGACCCATTTCTCAGCTTCTCCTCATCCCATTTTCAAATGAGACCTGTCTTTCATTTTTTTCTGTAGAAGAGTCAGCAGAAAAAAAATTCAGTTCTTGACTCCCATTAGTTGTATTTCCCTTCCTCTTTTAGTTTCTTATCTTCTGTGCCTTCTCAAACAGAATTTATTGGTCTATTTTTATCATTATTACATATTTTTGAGGGATCCTGAACATCCTCTAAGCTTGCGGGATGGAGATTAATTGAAGATAAAGCAAGCTATTATGTTTGCTACTCATCAAATTATTTTCACAGGTTGAAACTAATTGGTCAAGTGCATAATGGATCATGCATGAGTTTCAATCCATTCAATACTTATTTTCTAGAAAATTTGGACCACTATTGTGGCCTGTTTGGTTAGCAGTTGCCAGAGTGAACTGCATGATGCCAACCTTTACATGAGAGTGGAAGTGATGTGAGTTTACAAATGAAACTTTTTATTTTCAATGTGCAGTAACACCAATATTGTTTTTAATTTACTTTTGAAGAAACACACCTTGATTTAAATATTATTTCCAGTAAAGACAAAATGAAACAAACCCCAAAGCAGAACTTCTTACAAAGATCTAGGTTCAAACTAGAGTTATTAGAAACAGATGCTCCAAATGCTGCTTTAAAAATTCGGTTTTTTCTTAAGGAAAAAAGAGATCAAAGACTTGAGGGGCATTATTTTTCACACCATAAAGATATGTCACAAAGAACTGATCTAAGATGCTGAGAGCTGTCTCATCATTTGTTCTGTTGCTCTGACATGGGCAATGGGAAGGTGACTTGGAAGTCATGCCACACATTCCTAAATGCAAGACTTCCAAGTGTGCTTTCATCAGTAAGTGGTAAAGAAAATGGAGATCTGAGTTGCAGGGTAGAAAAAAAATCCTTGAAATCTCCAGAGATTTGGTAGCAATTCCTCTGAACTCTAAAAATTAGGAGGAAGACATCACCTCAGTCTTCCAGGAACTGATTTAACTGGTAAGTCAATTTTAAGTTCTGTAGAAGGTACACTGGAACTGCAAAAAGCCTTTCTGTGCTGATAATGACCTTGGTGACTCCAAATGCAGTCAATTTACATCAGTGAAACTGTTTCCTAATGACCCTATCCGACCTTCAAATTCATCCTTCAGCTCAGAGTTAAGTTCAGTTCCTTCCTTTTGGGATATAATCACAAATAATCATAAGCCAAACAGTATTTTCAGTAACAGCTGCAAAATCCTGCTGTCTTCCACTGAGCTTCAGTAGTGCAATTTACTGGGACTTCTCAAACATTTACTGGTCATGCAGGAGAGTAACAGAATCCACTACACGAAGTAAAAGATGGAGCTCACAGAAGTAGCAAGTATTTGTAAGCCATTGCACCAAATAAAATGCACAAGCAACACATTTAATGAGTAAGAAAGAACTGTCTCCCATCCTTCCCAGTACTTGGGTATCAAAATTGATTTTCCTCTCCAAACACTTGCAGCTTTTATAAAATTGTGAGGCCTGACAGAAACCTTTCCAAACACCAAGAAACTTTTGCTGATAATGGAAAATAGTGACCATTACTTATGAGTGCCTAGCTTTGACTTACACAGTGAAAGTTTAATTTTCACAGTTTGGGAAAGACATACAGTAAGCACCAGTAATAAATATCCCCTTCTTTTAGTCCCTCCAACTCAGTAAGGTGTTCAGATTGGTTTAACACTTGCAGCTGGTGAAATCTGGTATTTTCTGGAAAAAATCCACTCTGAAATTAGGTAAGTAGGCTCTTTTTATCTCAAAGAATCAAAGAAACTGCATCACTTTAGTAGCATCCTAGAGAAGGACCATAAGGAGAGATTAAAGTAAAGTACAGATAGTGTTATAATTATAGCAGTGGGAGAGCCACAACAGCTGGATGGAAGCTATCAGATCCTTAGTAATTAGGTGTAAAAGATAAGAGCAAGCCAACAAAAGAAAAAAGCAGAGAATGTCTGTTTTTCTGTACATTTCCACAAGATATAACTCCACTTTTATATGTTTCTGGGCCTCTTGAACACCCACAATTAATTTAAATGAACAGCAAAATACATAGCCAAACAGCCTTACTAAAAACATCATCTACATTTATATTTGGCTATACTGCTTAAGCCAACTTCTGCAGCCCCTCCTGTCCCTTTCTGCTTCCTGTGTTGGCACAGCTAATGCAGCGCACTGCAAAAGCTGCACAAAGAAGACAAGGAGCAGAACAGACCTGCACACCAAAACTTGACAATGATCAAAAATTTCCCCATAAACCTGCATGAATTTAGAACTAGATTTCAAGTTACCTTCAGGGCATGCAGGTCAAGTGGATATATAGTTTGGCCATGGCTTCCCTCCAGCTATTAAGAAATGACAGCTTTAAAATTTTAGTGATGCAGGACATCATCAGTTTCATGGGCTCAACAGACCACCACAGGCACCTCTTCTCAGCTCTACCATTGCCTACCACAAGGAAGGAGCAGACTGGCTTGGCAGAACATGCTGGTGAGACTCTGCAGCTTTAAGAAGGAGACAGTGGAAGTTCAGGAAGGCCAAATCACAAGGCCAGCGTAACAAAGAGCACAAGAGCTGCAGGTACCACACTGGTACCATCACTGTGTCCACAATATGGGGTGTGTCAAGGTTTAATCCCTGCCAGCAACTGAGTACCATGCTGCTGCTCACTCACCCCAACCCCACCAGGTGGGATGGGAAGGAGAAATGGGAAAAAAGGAGGTGCAGTCAGGTTAGAGAAAATAAGTTTTCTCCCAAACTTGTCAACAGAAATAGCTATTGACACAGACAGCTGCCCTTTCATAGTGCTAATTATGATCCAAACACAAACAATCACAGTAGAAGCAACCCCTAAGTGGTCACTATTTGTGTTGTACACAAGTTATTCTAAAACCTAGACTTCAGCATGCCTTTAGGTAACAGATGATTTAGAATTAGAGAACTGACACTTGGTTCATTCTCATTTGGAGCTGAACAGTTTTAATTTCCAAAGGGAGCACCTCAGCACTGTACCTTGTGAAGTCCTGTTCAGATCTGGCATGACACAGATGTCTAAAGTGCTTTTCACGTATCAAGTGCTCTAAGCCACTCTGCCACTTGCCATCACTTCCACTGAAAATTATGTATCCTTGCAGTTTAGGAATATAATTTTTCATAGCACAGAAGTATAGAGAAATTGAAAGATTCCTCTCCTGTTCCCATTAGATACTTAATCCTGATCTCAGCAGCACAGAATCAGTGGAAATCAGTAGTTTATACTTTCCACTGGCTGCTTTACAGAGTTCAGAACAGACGTGAGGTGTAGCTAAAAAAGATTTTCAGACAAAATTCAGAGTGTCAGGTTTTTTTACATTCGTGTTAGACAAAATTGTTTTTGTACTGCAACAGTAATGGCTGGGTATCTTTTTGTCCATGATTTAAAGAAATTCATGATACATATGTATTTTCTATTCCTTATATACTTATGGAAATAATTTCAGAATCAAGATAAGAAGAGACTGTTTACAGGATCTGTACTTTTATCTACGTTATTAATGAATTGCCTGATGATGTTTAAAATGAATTCATGACTCCCATATGGCATTTAACCTACAACAGAAGAAAAAGACTGCTTTTAAATAAAGTTGCAGAAGTAACACCAAAGGAAGTTGCCTACAGCATGTAAACATGAATGTAAACACAGCAAAATCGCAGGAAGAGATGGCTTAAAGGAGTATGATATTTTTATTTATCAGAACATTCACAGATCACATGCAGGGAAAGTAAGTATCAGGAGAGAAGTATGAAATCCAGTGAGCTACAGAGCACAACTCCACTGCATGGTCTAGCATTACCAGCACCAAGCAAGGAATAGTTTATAGCTGATTACCATTTTTTAATCCCTACATATATCCTATATCTATCTAGTGTGTAAAGAAGGAAGCAAACTTTAGTTGTTTCTCTTATCCCTAAACTTAGGAAAGAACTATCTGGTTTTAAAAAATGCATACTCTTAAGGTTGCTGACAGGGTAAATAGATTTGCTCAGTTCTTAATACTACACACCATCACAAATTTAAAAGATTTTTGGTGCTTAGGGTCTTGCCACTCTTCTCATGTGTGCCTAGGCTACTTTGGCTGAAACCTGGAGTTGGGAGTATTTTCTCCTGGAAAACCTGCCTGGCAAACACATCAGCACTTGCAGTTTAATAGAGCAATACCCTGAATATCATGAGGATAATTTCTGTTAATGCTTTGCACTGCAAAATGCATTTTTCTATGCACCTGAAAGTTTGCTTGTTGTCTCAAATTTCTATGAATCTGACGCTAACATTACAGTGGAAAAAACACCCTTAAACCAGACATCTGATTTTTAGAATTCCAAGCTTTCAAAAAACACCTACTTTACATAGAGGTAGATAATCCAAAATAGATACTAGAATATTTAATTAAGCACAAAGGAATTTACTGTTTCATCTAGCTAATACTAGTGGGTCTCTTCACATTCCTTATGACCAGATAGTTTTCCACATGTTCCCTCCCTTAGCCCAAGAAACACCTTGTCTGTATGTACCTACTCTCTGCCTGTGTGTTCTGTTCAAAGATCAATTAGTCCCACAGGAATGTCTTGTAATTCCTTGATTACTAGCTACTTAATCACAATATCTATTCTGAGCAGTTTCAATAGTGCAGATAATTTTTTTCTTGACATGTAAAAAATACTACAAAAACGCTGAAGTTCATTGTGCAAAGCCAAAGAAAACATAATCTGTCTAGACAACAAAAGATATCATTAAGAACGAAAGCAAAGGTTAATGACCAGAATGGTACTTAATTTGAGTATAAATTAATAGCTTGTCCATTATAAATAAAATACCCTGCATTCTCCCTGGATCCTTCTCCTCTTTCTCCCTGGAGGAGAGAAGCAGTTCGAATCTGAAGTTGTAACTCCTTATAAAGCACACAGTGAAAATTACAAATCATGCAAATAAATAGAGAAAACAAATAATGGAGCTCATCATCAGATTGATAAAGAACAGGCATAAAGACAACCTACATATTGGGAACAGCAGCATAAAATTCAAGCAAATAATCTTTGTTGGATGGATGTAGAAGCCAGGGAAAGATTCCAAGTGCTCATACTGGAAGCAACTATTCAGCAAGTGTTCATAGAATCATAGAGTGGTTTGGGCTGGAAGGGACTTTAAAGATCATCTCGTTCAACCCCCCCCAATATGCACAAGGACACCTTTCACTAGACCAGGTTATCTGGCCTTGAACACTTCCATCGACAACTCTGGGTAACCTGTTCCAGTGTCTCATCACCCTCACAGTAAAGAATTTCTTCCTTATACCTACCAATGATGTCTCTGTTTGAAGCCATTACCCCATGGTCCTATCACTACATGTCCTTGCAAAAAGTTCCTCTCCAGCTCTCTCGGAGGATCCCCTTACATACTGGAAGGCTGCTACAAGGTTTCCCAGGAACCTTGTCTTTTCCAGGCTGAACAACCCCAACTTTCTCAGCTTGTCTTTGTATGAGAGATGTTTGAGCTTTCTGATCATCTTCATGGCCTTTCTCCGGACTCGTTCCAACAGGCCCACGTCCTACTCAGAGCTGAACAAAGTATAGTCAGGGTGGTGTCTCATGGGTTTTGCTTGAAAAATGGGGGTTATGTTTCCCTTGCATTCACCCTTTAACTTACTGTGAGTTTAATTTTATGACAGATTTTTAACCTTCTTAAAAAAAAAAAAATCACAATTTGCATTTCTGTGATATCCAACCCTCAGAATACATTAAATCAACTCAATGGAAAAAAAAAACCAGAGGAATATCAAAGCTGTTGCAAATGCCAAACTTCTGTCTGGAATGCACATTGGCACTCAGTAAGTACGGATATGTATCCCAGATTTACAGATTTTGTGCACTAAGACCAACGTCAGACTTGTAGAATTTCTGCGTGGAAAAAAAGATACCCGAATGCACAAATGTCCTAGTGTTGATGGGTATGCACACCATCATTTTCCTTTTTTGAACATAGAAGTGTGTGTGCACTTTTCTTTCAGTTCATTATCCACCATGAAGCAATGGGCTTATAGTCAAAGTAATCACATCCTCAATACAAAAATGAAAGACAAAATCTTCTCTGTTCATTCAGATCAAATGCAAACCCACACCAACTGCATGGAAAACTGAACTGGGCTCAGCACATGCATGGCTGTGGGACTGTGAAGCCCTAAATGTATTGTGCTATGCTCACTGCTCCCTCTGGACCCAGTGCAGCCAAATCACATCTTTGCAGTCACTCAGGATGGAGTTTCAATCCCCAGGAACTGGCCTTTAAGTATTCTTGCCTTGCACTGATGAAAAACAACCTGAACCTTGAAAGCTTTTTTCAGCCTTACAAATTCCTCCATATGGTTCACAGCACGGCCTTGTGTACAGCTACTGCAGCACCACTGAAGCAACAGAATTTAAGGAACAACCAACCAGGCAGAAAACCCATCAAAGCTATCCTTTAGCTAGAACGGTTCCACGTGCAGTAAGTTTTTTGCCAAACTTACACCTTTCTCCTGTATCCTTTTACCAGCAGAAATTACAATGATTTTAATTTGCTTTGTCCAAACAGAATGTGAATACAGATCTTACAATTTTTATCTGGGGTAAAAAATCATTTTACAGTGAATATGAGAAGAATCTAAATGCAAATTATATCTCTGGCACGTTAAACAGTACAGTAGGAACTGTTAATATCCTTACAAGTAATTTTTGTGTGAAAACTAAAGGCTTTCTCATTTTAAAGTAAAACATTGACTTCAGTTTTTCAGAGTTTCTTGTCTAAAAAACATTCCTACTACAACAAAAGAATCCTGTTTACAAAACAGAAACAACTGTAGCAGAAGGAGAGGGGAATCCTTACAGAACCAGTACACAAATAAGGGCTACTGATAAAACAGGTTCTACTTATTCACATTAATAGCTGAGGGCTTTTGAATTTCAGCGACAGACTAAGCCTCTCCTAGTCCTCTAAGCAGTATGCCAAACCAGGCCTAGGCATCATGTGAGATACTACCAACATCTAACTTGACAATTTAAGTTGATGGAAGAAAGCTCTGTATCTCAGCTTTGGATTCTAGACTCTTCTTTACTGTTCTTCCTTCTGAAACAAAATACTTCATTTTCCCAGAGCTCACCATGGCTTTCAATTATCTGATTTTGTAATCTTGTCTGTCCTGCCCTCCTCTCCTACCCAATGCAAGGAACTGCTTCACAAATAAAAATGGACCTGAAATGAGGTTTATTTGATAAGCATTCAGCCAGACTCAATTTCAGAAGCTTACTGCAATCTGGTGATTTATTCAGGATCTGAGTTCTGCAGCCCAGCCATGACCACAGTGCCTGTAACAGGCAAGTGAAAAGTAAATGCATCTCAGCTCTTACCTGACCACGGTTGTGAAGACTTAAATCGAGACCACATGTAAATTCAGTATGATGCTCAACTGTTTCCAGCAAAGGATTAGGCTTGGAAAAGTCCCAGAATCTATAGAAAGAATAAAGGAGGGAGAGAGAGAGGAAAAAAAAAATCAAACAAACCACAATTAAAGTAATTGAAAGGCCATTTCAAAAATATAATGCAAGATATTGACAAATCTGTTGCTGCCAGGGTATTTAAAAAAGCAAACTCATCCACTTAGGAAACATAACAAATCATACTCCTGCAAAGCCATCTGCTGATTTGCATAAATTAAACCCCACTGGGCAAAGCCGTCTTTGTGTCCTGTTGCAGAAACTGAGATCAAAGTTGGCACCAAGGAGAAGTTGTTGGGACATTAATAAAAGAGAAGAAAAAAAGTAGGCTAGAACACTCTTGTTATATTTCTTGACAGCTGGGGAATTTTATCCCTGAAAGATATTTGCACAATTTATGATTTTTCTGTTTTCGACAACATTAACTATGGGGTCTTTATTTAAATAAGAATTACACACTCATTTAGAGATCTCAGTCATGCACATTCTCAAATTTGAGACTGTGTTCCTGTAAAACAGAATTTAATATTATAATTTATTAACAAATTTGCACTACACAGATCAGATGCATTATACAGTTAATTCTACTGTTTCATATTTTCATAAGAAATTTTTCTTTTGAGCATTGGTTGATAAAAAATACTTAGAAAATAACAATTCTGAGGTCCTCTACTTCTCCCAGCTACTGTCCCAATAGATGCAGTGTCTGTCAATGCAATTAACAGCAAGTATGAGAGATGTAAGAGTAGATGGGATTAAAATATAAGTAAAAGACACCTCAATCATGAAAAAAAGGATTCAAACTCAGAACTTCAGGTAATTACACACTGACAAAACTCCATATGACACTGCAGAACAAAGATTTGTTTCTCTTTCTTGTGTTGTATATACCGCTGAGAAAAGTCCACAGGCTGCACAGCACAGCACATTCTGTGGGCTGTCAGCTGTAATCAAATTTTCTACAGCCTAGGTTTTCACACAGGGGTCAATTATATGCTTTACTATTTCTGTAACAATCATGGAGGTCAGTTTGCCTTGCCTTTATTGGGAAAGTGACAATACTTAAGAAGAACAGCTCATTATCAGACCAACTACAGTGGAAGTACTGTAAGTTCAAACCAATTCAGGTAAAATAGTAAACACTAGAGCCAGCAGGGTCAGTTTGTTTAATATGTAGATGTTATTTCCTTCATAAACAAGGAGAGTGGTATCAGCACAATGGCTATGCCATAGCAACAACCCTCTTAATTCTTTCCTAGTACCTGAGATCTAAAATAAACAACTTATTTTGCAGGAGAGAGGAGCAAAAGACCATCTCAGCATTTTCATCCTCCCACATTTGTTCATAAGAAGGTAAGGAAACAAATCATGTTTCTAAGTAATAGTGTTTGCCTTCCTTACCACATTAGCTCTCTACTAATTCTTGAAAGACAGATGCTCATAACTGAAAACTACAATTAAAAAAAGATTACTTTTGATCTACATGGATAAAAACCTAAAAAAGACTTTTTGATCCATTTTAAAAATAGTAGGACAATATAGTGTTTGTTATATAAAGTCATGTTATAAAAAGTCAGAAGCAGTTTAGAATTTAAGAGGACTGCAACTTAGTTCAAGTTCAAAAGACTGACTTGATACCTTTTTTAAACATATTAATAATTACTAGTGAAAGCTCAAAAAATGTTCAGTCTCAGGACTGAGAACCATTGATGACAAATTAATGATGATTCTCATAACAACTTTGCAATCCAAAGGGAGAAACAGTGTCTACAGCACAGCTTCCAAAACCACTATGGTGACAACAATATTTTCCTCAGAGTCAACTTTCTTCACATTCTGTAGACTGAGAGAGCAATGCAATTTTTCTAAGACACTGTTTAGCACAGCAAGATGTCTGTACAGCAAAGGGAAGATACATTCACAGCACAAGTAGGTGTGTTTGCATTACTTCAGTTGTAAGTGTATCTACAGAGTTAGCAGCATGAACTTAAAAAATGGGCCAGACAACCACATAGGCTTTTAGGGTCCCTTACAGGTTTGTACAGCCTGTACAATCACAGGTGTGTCACTCAGAACTGCTATTTTTACCCATATTATGTATGAAGCCACAACTTCAGTCACATCTGCACTGATCACAAAACCCCAAAACCTATGAGTCCATTTTCTTAAACGTTTTAACACTGGAATTGTTAAAAGTATAACTTCTCCCTCATTTCTCTACAGGTTGTTTTACATGTACCTGGCAGGTAATTCATAAGCTGCACATGAATTGCAAATGGACTGCTTATTCTGAACAAAACATTATGAGAAGAGAAAAAGCCTGTCATGCTATGGACTTTTTACTACCCATAGCAGTGTCACAAAGACCTGAACTCCCCGACCAAAGCACTTTTACCAACCCAAATATAGTTTGTTCTGCGTATCTCCCACCTTGTCCTCACCTCCACTCTAACCCTTACCAAGTGCCCCTGCACCTTCACCACTGCCTGGGAAAAAGAGGTAGCAAGCATCATTCCAGGTTCCAGTGTCTGTACAATGCATGTGTTGTGGCAGCCTGTTGCTGCATGGTGAGGAGCTAGCAGATCAGCAAGATTACTTACTTGTGGTGGTGAATTCATGCTATGTCTCTTACCCTCCTTAAGGCAGTACTTGGGGATTTCCTCTCTTGCATGCTCATGAGTTTCCATTAAATTTTTAAAAGTTTAGTAAATTTAGACTTCAAGTTTCCTGTCAAATCTAGTTAAGTTTTCAATAGGTTCAAAAGTTACTGCAGGAAATGATTCTATGAAAACGCACAGATGGAAGCACAAAGAACAACTCATCAAGTCTACGCCCTTCTGGGTACAAAAAAATATTTATGATAAATATTTATTCATGAAAGCTTTACTAATGCTCTTAGGTTACAAGATGCCTTCATACATCATATTTTTAGGTGGGTGTGAATCAGCTGTTTAGAGGCTGCTTTCCACAAAAGCCCACTCAACAGCTAATGCTAGCTTTCACATACAACCACACCAGGCACAAGTCACAGTATGTGGATGTATAAAGCCAAGAACCTTTCAAGAGCAACACAGAACTCAGTGTTAGTTTACTACATGTGTATCACACAATTCAACCCCTGCCCCTATTCTCTAATTCCTGTGCTGACTTGTAAAAGTTCTTTCTGCAAACTAGAAAAACTTCTGTCAGAGGAGAGCTTAGTACGGAGCTACTTTTGGATACAGGCCAATCAAGGCAATGATGTTACTTCAGGCATTAACTGGGAACATCTAACTATTTCCACACTAGTATTCTGAAAAGATTACATTACAGTTCCAGTGAAGTATTAACATTATGAAGCAATTTGGGTATAGAAGGACATTTTCCATTTGAGGAAAATAAGAAAAAAAGAGCAAATGAGCAAACACCCACCTTTTCACCTTGAAGGAAAAAAAAAACCAAAACAGAAAAAGAATACAAGAATAATAAGGATACCTACCTGAAGTGAAACTCAGTTTATTTTACGATCAGCCTTATTCTGTAAGATTTCTTTGTGATCCAAGTTACTGAACTTGTACATAGTGACGGAGAGCTGGAGATAGTGGTTTACCTTGGAGTGTGTTGCAGAGATGATGTCCAATATAGTACAACTTTTAGCAAAAATTGCCTCTTTGCTTTAGGGACAAGCTTCTGTGATAATGACTCAAGATTTGGCCTGATAGCAGCCTAATGAAGCTCTCTAATTTATCAGATCTTCTGTTTAGATTTTGGTGAGCACTGTCTGTGACTAATGCACCGAGATTTCTTTTTCATACAGAAGAGTCCAAAAATACAAAATGGTGATTCCAGTAAAACATGACACTGATGTTCTTCCAAACTGAATTTTGACAGAGATAACATTTAGAGAATATGCAGGCAGACCTAAAGTATTTCCGGAAATGTTACAGTACTTTGTGTATTTCCTAGCATTTTAGTGATTCGTGTTCAATCTGCTCTTTAATTAGCCCACAATTTTCTTCTGAGCTCTTCCAAAGAGTATGGAAATGGTATAGAAAAAATTTGTCTGAATGAAGCATTTACTGGACAGGGATTATAAATCATTATACCAAGGTATATAAAAACTCAAATTCAAATCAACATCCTCTTTTTCTCAGCTCCCAGTATAAAGTTGGCATGTGAACCAGGTTCCTTTTTAGTAGCTTGATTACACGGCTCACATTCAGTCATTATACTATTTGCAAAGGAGGAAGTTAAGCATTGTTAATTTTGTTTTCAATCTCTATTTTTTTCTTTTACATATCCAGTTGTGATTATGTGCCAAACTAGCTGTACAACCTGAAACAAACAAAACCCCTGCCTCTTACATGGCGGTTTGATAATCTGAACTAAGATTTGCAGCTGCTAGGTTAAACTGCAAAGCTTCATTAGCGTTTAAGTTTACAGAGCTCCAACAGTAAAAGATTGCTCCAATACTATGCTCTATTCTGTTATCTACTAAAAACTAACGCTTGCAGGTAATTCTGAGCTTCAAACAGACACACCCAAGAATAGAAATAAATATCATAACTAAACTACTATTAAAATAACACTGCAATGAATCTGTTTTTAAGGGACTGCCATACCATGCTGTTCTATGAATCAAAATTCAGCCCCATCCCCACTAAATGGGGCTAAAAAGTCACAGGCCTTGAGCAGATTCAACAAGATCCATAATTAATGCCATGTACTAGAATCCCTACTTCTCTTCCACCTTTTATATATTTATCAAGGATTTTTACTCTTAAATTGAAATGTGTGTGTATGTGCGCATATATTCACGTCCACACATCCACATGTGTGTGATGTACATGCACGTGCATATATGACAGGATGTCTGCATGTATGTACATGTGGAGTGTATGGTGCACCCAGTAAAATGACAGTCTGTGGTGGAGCTACCACATATTCTTTAAAAGAGATGTTCCCCAATTCTTATGGCAACAATCTCCCTCCATTATACAGAATATTTTGCGTGTGACACCTTTTCCAAAGACTTTCACCTGGCCTTCTCTGTTGTTTGCTCACTCATACCAAATCCTAAAGTTTCAGAAAAGTGTTAAAAAACTTTATTTCATCTCTTCAACTCTTCTGTCTCTTCCTGGTCACGACAAGTAAATATTTGAACAGAAAAATAATGCCTAGAATGAATTTTGTGGAGAGGACCCCAAGCTCTCCATCTATAGACAAAATGCTTTTCTGACAATTTCCACATACAAGAATATCAGCACTGAAATTGCACCAGATTTTAGTGCTGCATGAAGCACAGTAGTGCCAAACTTGAAGGATATGTAGTGGGTGTCAAAAAGGGGAAGAGCATGACAACAAAACAAAGTCACTTCAATGCTAAATGGGTTAACTTCATGATGCAACTTTATATGATCTTATGGCAGAAGACTGGGTAGATTCATGATTTAGCAACACATGCAGGCACTGAGAATTAGCAACAGAACCTCTCTAGGTCTGGTGTCAGACCAATTAAGACACAACCAGAAGTGACACTACTGGAGATGATTTGGACAAGTGGGATAATTTTGCAGTTCTTTATGGAGGCAAAGAGGGCTTCTCCCATTTCTTAATGTACTGCCTACTATACTCAGTCCATGTTAGAAAATTAAAATGCAGACCAAAGAATGTGACTGAGGTATCCAGGAATACTTCATAGTGTATTGACTTATGACAGTGTGTATCTTAGAGAAATTCCAGTATTAAATCAAACTTTAAAACAATTTTACTATGAGATCCTCAGCAGTATCAGATACACTGAGCAGCCAGGAGAACTTGTAGAAAAGCTAAAGAGCTTCAGCATACACACTGTGGAACACTACTAAAGCTTCCTCAGATACTGGTAGGACAAAAAGTTGGTTCATAAAAGGCCGAAATAAAAATGTGTCACAGAAACATATGAATTCACCTAACTAAATTAATTTAAAAGGGTATTACCTTCCTATCAGACATTATCACAGTTGGATGCACTATGTTCAGGAGAGTGATGTGAAAAGGATTGCAGAAAGCATCAGACAGAGCAGATACTGCTCAGCAGAGTGACTGACCTGGCCTTTAATGACAAACCCATGTATTTTCAATATAGGTTATGAAGCATCTGACAGCAACATTAACTGGACTTCAGTATATCCACTCTGGAATTGTTTTCTATTGCAAGCCATATTAAAATACATCATCTTTCTATTTTTATCCAGTTAGAGAAAATACTGTACCTTACAGTAAAATCATAGGAGCAAGAGGCCAATATGGTTGCGTGGAATGGTGAAAACTGCAAGAAAACAAAACAACTTTTAAAGTTAAAACATTGTGAACAAATACACACTCACTGTAAGTAGCAAGTTATCGAAGTTTAACTATTTAAGTGGTCTTGACTGGTATCACATCATGCTGCAACAAAACAGACTACGTCAATGTATTTCTCCCCCATGCTTCTAATTACAAGGAATCATAGTATTAACAATCACAAGGAATGCTCAGTGGGATCCTGGTTTGCTTATATTTCATTACAGAAGTACCAAATAACTCTGCTGTAAAGTTAAGAAGTTCTGTAACAGTCATATGAACAGTCATGAAATTCTGCTTTTGGCTAATAGGCTGTGTTTCATCTCGTTATATAAATCAAGTTTCAAACCAGCTGTGTGACTAGTTAATTATTTTCAGAGAGACAAAATCTCTACCATACGGCAGAGAATATAAGATTTACTGTCATCAGCTCTATCCTACCATTTTGAAATTATTTATACAAATGGGAAAATTGGAGAGAAGTAGAAAAACTGAAGGCAATACAACATCACTTCATGATTTCCCCCTCTCCTACAGGGCAATTTACAGGATACACTCTTCTATGGACTCTTGTAGACTGGTCTAAGAACTGCAGCAAAAGAAGGATGCAGTTATGCAAAAATCGTTCATCTCAGTTCTAGGGTTTTTTTGCAACCTTCAGTTTCCAACTATTTTAAAATCTGTATTTCTCAGCAGGAAATACAACACGCCTCTAACATAACTTGAGTTTGAAATGCAGGTCCCCCACGCCATGGTTCCTAGTTAAGTGTTCCTGCAAGACCTCTAATATTACTCACAGCAACCACAAAGTCTGGGCTATTGCCACAAGTTGTCAAGAGAGCAGTAGCAGTGTATGTTGATGGCTGCTGAACTCTGCTGACAGAGTTCTCTTTACTGTAGCAGATTTGAAGGAGGTACATGCTGGAACTTGAACCTCTGCAGACTTCCTGCAATTTTTTTTTTTGAGGGGGAAAAAAATGCAAAACAAAATGGGTTCTGCACCTTAGGAAAATGAATACTAGAGGGGAAGAAGTCTGATGGGCAACAAAAAACAATGGTAAACTTTCCACAAGCCCCCTCTGCATGTCCACATAGTTTAAGATAAAGCAAAACCATCCTGTCAAAACTTTGTCATTAACCTTAAGCATCCTAGAAACTTACCTAAGCAAAGTCTATCAAAATACTTAGCAGAGTATTACACATGTAAGTTGAAAAAATTTGCAAAATGTCTTTCTGCTACAAGAGAAAATTCTCCACCATTTAACTATAAGATACTATGATTTTATCATCTGAACAGCTGAATACAGGCAGAAGATATCACCATATCATCCATCCTGACTCCAACATATCCAGATTATTTTTTTAGGTAAACTTGAAAACTAAAATTATGTTTCAGTGAAATTCAATAAAATATTGAACCCAGCTAAGAATGTGAAGATCAAATGCACCAACATCAAAATCCCCCAAAAAGGACTAAAGATGACCTCAGTGTGCTGATAATGCCCTGTACTGCAGTGAAAGACCATAAGAAATCTGCAGGAATCCTGACAGTATTGCGTTCGGTAGAATTCCTTGCTAGCCTCACATCTGACAGTCTAAACAACCCCTGAACAACTGAACAGAATACAAAAGACAGGCAACCGAAGAGTGTGATTTAATGGTTGGTTTAAGCTAATTTCAGAGTGTAGTGCTGCCAAGACTTGTGGTTTCCACTTTCTTTTCTACTTCAAACTGTGTGCTCTTGTCCCCCTCCTTTGTGTCATGGATTGCAATTGCATGGTTGAGCAACAAATTGAAACAGTTTAATGCTCCAGACTGAAACTAGTCACTTTCAGGGACAGGGTTTTCAGTCACAGCCATTAGCTGTGGCTTTACAATCGCTAGTGTCAGCACAACACAGGGGAAGGGATATCAGCAGGGGCAGCAGCCGCTAGAGGATGCATCCAGGTCTCTCTCAATTCAGGGTGACTGGTAAGCTACACCACACAAGCGCAGATATGCTGCACCACCACTTGAAGTGCTGGCCCACACAGTCATATCTCATGTCCTCAGGGGCCATGTCTGTCTTGAAATGGAAGGAAAGAAAGCCTGGTAAAATGGAATAGAAGTCATGTATTCTCAGTACATCTCCTTTGCACATGGATGCATCTTCTCCTATGAAAAACACCTCACAGAGCAAGATTAGAGAATAGTCATGCAGGCATTAAATTAAAAAAAAAAGACTCAGCATCAATCACCAGTGGGAAGAGCAGGCAGGGGTAGCTGAGATAAGGAGAGCAGGAGCTGCTCATGCTGTCTGACCATTAAAAGGATTTGTGATCCAGAATGACTACCTGAGTCGCACCCTTTTCTGACAAACTACAAACTAAGCACAGTAACTTTTAAACATGTTAGAAACACACCAAAGCTATGTGAAGCAAAATACCAATCCAGGATAACTTTTTTCTTCCAGTTCAGACTTCCTAGAGAATATTAATAAACATACTGTTCCTGAGAGGCTTTAAAAGGATTAGTTATTATCTCATTTTTCAGGAGACTTTTATGCATTTGACTCTCACAGTCTTTTCGGGTTTCAATATTTTACACTGAAATATAGTTTTTGAGTTTACCTAATAAGATATTTGGATACATATTTTCATATAATATGAAAAAAAATATTATTGTGCATCTAGAGAAAATTCTTATTTGGTGGGTGTTCTAGTTGTACATAGATCCAGTAAAGTAATCTGAAGCCTTTCATGCATAAACTTTCAAAATCTCTTTGAACACAATTATATTTTCCTTGTATACACAAAGGTATATATTCACAATGTGTTCTATATCTTGTCTTCTGTGAATATTTGCCCTTTGTGTGAAAAGACAAAGGAACAGCACCATTTAAAAATGAGTAAGGGTGCTTTCCCTATCTCAAATTTCCCATGTAATTTAGCTGAAGTTAACCTTCTAACTCTCTCTCAAGCCCTCTAACACTCTTCATGTAAATTTACTGCCTTTGAAAATGCCATTTACTGTAAAATGCCAGCAATCTACAAAACATCAAAATGTTTGACAGTGCTAAATTGAAAGTTTTCAAGAACAGCCACTGTAACACCTAAAATCCAGTTGGTTTTTCCTTGTTATTAGATAATATAAAATATTACTGGCTTCCAGAAAAATCTGTGTAGCAATTCAGTGGTAGTCAATGGGAAATAAAATTCAACTTACTTTTACTCTTCTGATAGCATAGGTATGACCAAGCAAGACAAACACTGGTTGCCGAATGTTCCTCAAATCCCAGCCTTTCAAGCTGCAGTCAACTGCACCAGTTACCAGCAAGTTCTGATGATACGATAAAAACCAGATATATCAAAACAATTTAACTACTAAATTGTAACAATGCAGATGTTGGATTCAAAAGTTAGATAAATTAAAAAATAGAGATTATTAAATCATAAATGAAGTGACGTCCCCAGTACGTAAATTAAAGAGCACAGAGAAATACAAGCTGTTTTTCCACTTTTGACTGCTCTGCCCCTTACACAAAAGAGTAAGCAAAATCTCTTATCTTCTTGGGCTGACCATCTGTTAGAATAGAGCTCTTCTGGAGACGTAATAGTGAACGAGAACAACAAAGTAACTAGGCATATTTTCATAAAGAGAAGATGCAGTAATGTTGCAGTAAACCCCCCTGCTATTTAATGAAAGTGGTTCAATTAGGAGAACAGTGGGATGAATGGTTTTATACCTCATCATATTTGCACCAGTCACAGCTCAAGACCTCAGCCTGGTGGGCTGGTATCACAAGTTTGACTCCTGGGGTTTTCACATCCCAAATTCTTAAAGTCTGATCACCTGAAACAAAGAGAAATTGATTCAATGTTGTTGCATCAGTTACAGGACTTAGCGGACAAGTGCTTCTTAGCCGTATGAAAGACCAATGATTCCATGAGGACACACATGCCAAATAAAGCAAGCGACATTATAGATGCATTATAGAAGCTGGACTGATGGAAGAAAAGGTATCTGAACTTACTACTGCTCTTTCATTAGAGAAAAAACGTCACAATTTCATTTTATTACTAACGCTTCCACTGTTTTTTAAACTCAGATTTGATGAAAAGGAGATAGGGTAAAAGACTTAAACAGCACTTAATTAAACTAGGAGCCATTTAAAAGGTCCATTTAGAAATGAACTTAGAAGATCAGAATCACGAAAAAGCTTTTTTTAAGCCATCTGAGAAGTACCACCCAGTCACATGCTTCTGGCACAAAGAAAAGTAAACAGTATTTGATATACCATTTATTTAAAAATTCCTTCTAAGAAAGGAAAATTTATGATATATCTATCACCTGTATTCATCATGTACAAAGTCTGCAGTTAGTCTCATTTATTGAAATATTGGAAGATAAAGTGATTCTACTGTAACTGTTACAGATAAGAAAGGCAACATGTGCTTTGACCTTGGAGCATGTACACAGTGCAATGGAGCCCAGCTTAAGAGCTGTTAACCACCTGTGCCTCTCTCTTAACCTCTTCTACCTCTAAAGATCTTTAGCATTTGTAAACACACTTCTTCAAATTCAGCTCCTAATGCCTTCTAAAGACATTGAAAGCTACATCAGCTGGACGGGACAACTATGCTTTTCAGTTTTTAAAATTGCGATCTTCTCATTAGCCCTGAATATTTAGCTTTGTGCCAGCAAAAATGGATTCTCTAGCTCTCTAGCTTATGGAGAGAGAAAATTAATTAGAATTTATTATTATTATTCTGTTCATTCAAGAGACAAATTTAATCACTAAAAGGTGATTAAAACACTCGTGATTTCTATAGGAAGCATGGATCCATACTACCTAAATTTAAAAAACCCGCAGTTTTATGCTGCTAGTGAAGAAGTTATTGATACTTCCTTATATTCCTAATTATTATTTTCATGCCGTTTATATACAAGCACTTTGATGGTTTTAGTGCCCTGTTGGTCCCTGTCTGTAAAATATACAGCTGGGCACAAAAAAATCATAGCTCTTTTCAAGAAACTTGCTACATATCAAATAAAACCACTCCGAGAGCCACAGCAATATTCCTAACTGCACGAACTACCAGACCCTGCAGACTTCACAAAAAACCCCATAAAACATTTGGAAAGTTTAAATAAATAAGGCAGAGAGAGCTTGGTTCACTACACATCGCAAGTCCAGCCTTTTGACCACGGAGACCATGGTGCTGGCTGGCTCATCCTCACCCCTCACAACTGGGTGAGATGCTGCATTCTTGGTGGATAAATTCCCCATCGGTAAGGTGGGAACAACACCCAGTTTCCCCCTATTTTCAGTCCCCTCCCCTACTGTCAAGAGGAAGACTGCTGCTCAGTTCACAGATAGCACTCCTGACAATGGCACCCTGCAGCCAGCTGAAGCCTCAAACATCGCTACAGGGCTTATAAAAACAGGGCAACATATGGAGAGGAAGAAACACGAGCAGCAGGGTCTTGGCAAAAAAACAGGTAGTACGCCTATCCACTCTCCATTAGCTCTGCTAATCTGCTTGACTGCAGAGGACAGTTCAGTTTGAGTTTTAAGTCTGAGATATTATAATGGACTTCTTAAAAAGCTTTTTATTTTAATTTCATCAGATAACATAGATTTGAAGGGGGAAACATATTTCACTACAGACAGGATCATTTTCCCCAAGCAAATAAATATATAAATCCAGGTGAACTAGAATGAACTGCTACAGAGATGCTACAGTAGCATTATGAGGGCCAAAAGCATTTGGAAAATTATTCAGCCAATATCAATTTTGACACTAAAGCTACAATTGCCCCAATTACTTCTTTTTTAATAGAAAACGCTGATGCATGAGAAAAGGAAAAAAAAATTGTTATTTTCCTTTTTTTTTTAAATTTCTTTGAAAATGCTAGACTTAGCAGTTATTAGTTCTGGCTGGCACTATCAGTGAAATGTTTTTAATGGAGTAACACAACATGCAAGTGAACCTTTCAGTGAATAGAAAAGACTGATTTAAAGCCAAAGGCAAATCCAATTTTTTCATTTAAGTGGAAAAATCAGATTAATTTTAAAAAAACCCCTGACAAACAGTGCAATCCTGACTCAGTGCACATTTTAACAAACTTTTTTTAACCTCAAACTTATTTCCATTACCTATATACACTTACATTTAATTTCAACAAAAGCTGCAGTTAAAATTTTGCAATTTCCACATTTCCATAAGTACTGCAATACTAAGCATACACTTCCTCCACAAGACAAAGCAAAAGTTGGATAGTAATAATAGAAAGTAAAAGGCGAGCACACCTACAACAATCATATTCACTAACAGACACTTCCAGTAGACATCCCAAAGTAAGAAACCACAAATACACCAAACATTTCCCCCACAAAATATTGCTATTTTTGTAAAAAGAAATTTCTCTATGGCAACAGATTTTTACTGGTCCATTAGATAATTATGATTTCAGAATTGTTTATACATTGTACTTGCTTGCTTTCTTTCTAATGAATATTTGTGAAATCTTGGACGAATCAATAAAACTACACAATATATACTCATCTATTCAAAACTTTTCAATTGATGCTAATCTGGAAGTACATCATCCTTATACACAGGATAAAGATTGCTAATGTGAATGACAATGTCTGATAGTGAAAAGATAAAATTTATTTAAGACTTAAATTTCATGTAGGTTTTATACTACCTTTTTTACTCACAGATATATTTTACCCATATTTATAAAACATCATCTCCGAATTCCTGTGAGAAAAACCACCTAAGCAACCATTTCCGAACAGTGCAGAGGTGTAATAGTAACTACAAAAAACCACCTGGGTATTTGGGAGATTAGTAAAACCCCATGAAACCTTAAACACTATCTGAAAGGGAAAAGAACTCTAACTAGGCCAGATACAATATTTTTCAGGAACCAACTTCCACTAGACCAGGTTGCTCAGAGCCCCATCCAACCTGGTCTTGAACACTTCCACGAAGGTGGCATCCACAGCTTCTCTGGGCAACCTGTTCTGGTTGTTCTGGTGCCTCATCACCCTCACAGTATAAAATTTCTTCATAACATCTAATCTAAACCTACCCTCTTTCAGCTTAAAGTATTACCGCTTGTTCTATCAGCATTACCCCTTGTTCTATCACTACGTGCATTTGCAAAAAGCCAAAACCATCGCAATTAAAGTATGTCTGCAGTGTCACTGAATGATTACAGTTAATATTACTTGCTTACTTACATGTATTTTTAAATACTAAACCAGATTGAATTTAGCCTGAATCAAACAGAAAATCTGTGGGAGAATTAAAAGCAGAACCCAAATCTCATGACTCAAAACCAATCTTTTTATGCATGCTAAAATGATGGCACTGATTATTTCTATCAGAGATAATTGTTCTGATTTTGGCTGAAATAGAGATGTTTTTCTTCTGAGTAGCTAGTACAGTGCTGTGCTTTAGATTTAAGATGAGAATAATGTTGATAACAAACTGATGTTTTGGTTGTCACTGAGGAGTGCTTACGCTAAGTCAAAGACTTTTCACCTCCTCATGGTGCCCTGACAGTGACAGGGCTGGGGTTGCGCTAGAAGTTGGAAGGGGACACAACCAGAACAGCTGACCACAGCAGGTCAAAGGGATACCCCATAACACGTGGCATCATGCTTAACGTACAAAGCTGGGAGAAGAAAAAGGAAGAAAGAGATATTTGGAATGATGGCATCTGTCTTCCCAAGTAACCATTATGCATGATGGAACTGTGGTTTCCAAGAAAGTCCTGAACAATTGCCTGCCCATGGAAAGTGGTGAATGAACTCCTTGTTTTGTTCTTGCATTCACAGTTTCTGCTTTACCTACTAAATTGTCTTTACCATAACCCATGAGCTTTCCAGCTCTGACCCTTCTGATTCTCTCTTCATCCCACCGTGGGGGAGTGAGTGAGTGGCTGCGTGGGGCTGAATTGTCAACGGGAGTTAAACCAATACAAAAGTACAAGAAAACTTAGGAATAATAAAGCTCATGGGATTCCACACAAAGAGACAGAAAGAGAGTAACACAAATAACAGCTTTACTTAGTTCATCCAAGAGTACCACCAAATACACAAAAATCTATCTCCATGGAGCTCAACTTTGCAAATAAAAAAATTACCAGTGGAAATATACTTTATAACTGGTCAATTTTAGTCTGATACAAAATGCTGTCAAGCTAAAAATTAGAAGAGTTTTAAGTTAGTTTAGGGAAGAGCCCAAAAAATTTTTTTTCGGAAAAAACCACATAACATCTTTCCTGGGAAGCAGTGAATTAGTTCCTTGTTTTTCTTCACTTGTGTGCACAGTTTTTGCTTTTCCTATTAAACTGTCTTTATCTTAATCAATGAGTTTTCTCACTTTTACCCTACCTATTCTCTCCCTGGTCCTACTGGTGGTGGAGTGACCACGTGGCTGTGTGGGGCTTGGCGGCTGTCTGGGATTAAACCACAACACCAGAGCACAAGACTTGGATGAATTCAATACTGTGCTGGTAAGTCATGAAGTAACAGATTGCAAATGAAAACACTCACCTCACGTCACTACACAGATCTGACCTAACAAACTAAGCAAGTAAATTGTATTTCAAAGCTTCCAGTATAAACAGCAGTTTGGCTGGACTGCAACAAGCCACAGTAACTCCACAGTCAACTCGGCCTCTAGATGCTTCCTTGTACAAGTGTACCATGCAGTAAACTGAAGCACCTTATTCTTTTGTTGCTTTAGGGTTTGGATCTCAAAAGCGACCCTTCTTTTGCAATGCCTTGAACCTTGTTTGCTATGACATTTCTCCTAACACATGAAACAAGAAAACAACCAGGGGTCATAAGAAGTGAAAATTGGACCAACACTGCACACAAATGGATTGAATATAAACCCCAAGAAAAAAGTGCTTTGGAACTCATGAGAAACCACTGTCATAGCCAAACAGCAGATTATTTCTTCCATTTTTTAAGAAACCTGAACAAACATAAGCATCTTTGGAATTACTTGTCTGCAAACCCTGCTTTCCAACAGCTCCTTCTTTTGCTCAGCGCTACTTCTGAGGCAGGAATGTGAGCTGAAACTTTAGAAAACTGATGCCAAAAACCTGACAACCCCAATTTTGGCCCAGAAACACAAAAAACACCTCTAGTGAGAAGCTGCACTAATTCAGTAAATGTTCTCTTAGTAGATATACACCTTCACCAGCTCATTATTTCATGCAAAATGACTTGTACAATCATAGTTTTTTTACAATTTCAATATCAAACACAGAAAGGTGCACCGAGACTATATGCCAGCCTCATTTATAAAACTACAGCTTGACAATCCCTTTACTACACACATTTATCACCAAGAGACCAGTAAGCAAGAAGAGACTTTTTAAAAGGCAATTCACTAACTCAGGGCCGGCAGTATAACAGAGTATGAGATAAAAAATATTTTTTAGTTTCAACATTAAAGTCTAGCACTCAACACTAGGGCTTACAAAAGTGGGACCTGGACTTACTGATTAATTTGTACAGCAGAAAAGCTACGGTCAACCAATGCTTTTGTGAACATAATAAAAATGTATCAGAAATTATCACACCTTGTTGTGGTACAATAAAATTTTCTGCCTTGGCCTTTCAGTCTGAAAAACAAAGCTTTGGAAAAATAAATACTCATGAATACAGACATTGTCAGGCAGATTTCAAAACAATTTTTTCCCCTTATTCATGAATTAAGATGCTATTAAAATCACGTACCTGCCCTGATCAGTATACCTAAAGACTAAATTTAAAAAGGAAAGCAGCATTAAAACAAAGGCCCCAGTATTTAAGAAAATAGCTATCAGTCATTCTAAATCTGGGCTTTGTCAAACCCAAAACATTCATATTTTCATTCATTTTCAGTGTTGTATCTGTATCAAAGAATACTTACAGATAAAGGTAAAATGGTATTTATTAAGTACCTTCTACTGTTACAGGAAAGTTGATACTAAAAAGGATGCTTTCTTTATAAACCACATAGGGCAAAGCAAGGCCTATTGCTCTTCATTCATGAGAGTCGTTTAGTAGAATTGATAAACATTTGACTAAATATTACTGTTGCGTCCATTTTAACGTTCGTTATGAGCTTCTCACCAATTTGCTCTCTGGGTTAAAAAAAAATCTACTAGGCAAATGACATAATGAGTCATTAAATCCCTTTAGCCACGAGGCTGCTGTTAAACATTCATGTCACTTCTTTAATGACATTTTCCACATCAGTGTGTTTTCAGTGTAAGGCAGACCAGGGTTCTGGTTTGGTGCTGCACGTACACCTGAATATCCTGGTTATCTTATCTGCTCAGAAATTGTTACTGACATCACAACAGCCCTTATTTACATATCCGGAATTAACAGTTTGCTCTGTTACTATTCAATCCCAATTTCAAAAACAAACAAACAAAAACAGATATGCCATTCATTTACTTTCTTTTTCAATTGAACATGAAGATAACAGCATGGTAAAGTACCTCACACTTCCCTGTAAATGTTAAATGGAAGTTTATTAGATGCTGAATAAAACCCAATTTAACTGAAGCATCAGACATATATATCTTTTGCAATTCAATTGCATTTTATTGTCCACTGCAGACAAGCTCAGTTTTCTTGTATGTATTCAGAATGGAGACTTAATGAAGCAAAAAAGGCTATACCTCATATCAAATTCTTTTTCAATTGCTTTATATTGCCATCTTATATTTCTCATTTTCTTCACTTGTACTCTTTTTCTAGTCTCATAATAGCATGATAAAAAGCCGTATTTCAAAATCAAGTATTAGCATCAGGCCAAGTTGATTTTGAGCAGCTATTTTACTGTGGTTTGTGATTCTGTGTGTTTTACTGTTTTCAGTGTTCACAAACTAAATAGTTACATGGAAATTAAACTTCTGCAGATTCTATAGGGACTCCAAAAAAGGCAGGAAAATGGCAGGGCTTTGGCATGCAGAATGTTTTTAAACGTTCTTTCCCCTTGCTTACCTCCCCTAAAAAAAAAGAGTGCACTGTTTTACTTACATTTAGTTGAATCAGAAGTATTTAAAGACCAACATTTTTTCCAATCTGTGGTTTACAATACACCTAACTTACTTTACTTGTACATGCAGGATTGAAGGTGCTGCAACATGAAGCAGTTTCCATTTCTCAAGCATTACAACTATCCTATTAAGATAGCAGTAAGTATATGGTTGTGAGTAGGTATGTGTGAGGTGGGATGAGAGAAAGGGCACAGGTGGGGCAAAAGAGACAAAAAAAAAGATACAGACACACAGACACCGAACAATCCCAAGGCAGAACAGACTCCTTCAAGAAAGGAATGTTTCAATAATCTTCAACAACTAGATCCAAATGAGCTATTGTTTTAAAAAGTGAAAAAAACCAAGTGAGATGAAAAGAAGTACAATGAGTTTCCCTCCAGATGCATTTCAGTTACTAATTTTCAAGACAACAAAAAGTTGCAAAATAAGAGACCACAAAACTGCAGGTCAACCTTTCCAGCAAGTGCATCCCAAAGAAGAGAACAGCTCTAAATTTGACACAGTACTATCACATTGAGATTCAAGTTTCTCTCCAGCTCCAACTTTAGCTCAATAGAAGATGAATCATCAGTGAAATTTAGCTTTCTGTCCCATGATTTTCTGTCATCCTCATAGAGTATGCAGATCATGGCAAATTTTAAATGAGGACAACCAGCCTCCTTGAACAGTTCCACTTTACTTTCATCATATACCTTGACTGACAGAGTCAAATGTCACTAAACACCAAACAATAAACTCTCTGAACATCAACTTGTGATATACCTTTTTTACAAGGAAATGGCCTTCATACACAGAACTAGAGGGTCATGAGTTCTTCCACTAGCCACAGTCCTGCTGACCAAAGAAATGACTGCCAATATGTATTTTCTGTAGTGAAGCACTCCAATCAAACCACAGGAAAATTTCAATGTAAACAATGCAAACACAGAAACCTTTTCCACATCAGCATGTCATGATTGTTATGTTATTTCATCTAGAAGCACAACAGATGTTTTATTTTGGAAACTGTAAGAAAGTTCACCATCATTTTGAAGACTTATAAAATTTAATTATTTTACTCCCAGAATTACACTATCAGTGTACTGATAGCAGATTTTTATTTCACACCCGAGTAGTACTTAGAGAAGAAAAATACTGTGTCTTTTGTGTATGTTGTTTCTCCATCAATAAGTGAAAACTGACTGCAACTAGCTTTAGGCTCCAGTAGCATATTAGTCCCTTTCAAACATCACCGTAAAAATTCACAAAAGAATAGGAACTCTGTAATGTTTTAGTCAAAACTTCCAACAGCTGCACCCACTGAGTCACTCAAAGAGCAGATCAATCGTTGTACCCAATTTAGGTACCACGACATACAACATCTAACAATCAATGTTTCCCAAAATTGTTCAAGTGGCAATGTATTAGAAGACAGATTGGCTTCTTATCCTAGAGGTTCAAATATGAAATAATTAGTTGTATAGCAAAGCCCTTTTGTTCATCTAGAATGCCATTAATTTTGTATGGGTAAGATTACCATGTACAGGAGGATTCGAAGCAGGACTTTAAAGAGAACATTCCTTATAACTTGCAAAAAAAAGCACTTAACCTTGACCAAATGATCCTTAGCTTGTATTTTGTAGCATATAGATAGTTGCATTTCAGTAGAACTGTTGACACAGTTTACAGGGCTCGATCCTGTAAGTTTCTGCACATCCTGTTAGGTAGGTATCCACCACATAAGATGGAAAAACCTGTGCTCCAACATTTGGCTTTCACGCACTACTGTGTTAGAACAAACAAATGTTACTTGTTCACCATTCTAGCTAAACCCTGCAGACAGAATCAGAAGGAAATAATCAGACCGAAATTTTTTGCAAAGTCACATGTAGTTTTTCATCTGACTTCCCACAGAATAGGGAAGACCAGTATCTGTGTGCATACACTGTCTCTCTAACTTCAGCAACAGGAAAACATAGGAAAACTCACTTACTCTCTTGATATAAGAGGCAAACAATTTCTATTTAAATCAGTACAGAAGTACAACAGATCTGAGAAATTTAGTTAAACTATCAGTATTTGTATTAAGACAGTGCCTTATAGCCATTTTATTTCCCAGACAAACTGTGTGGCTCACAGCACCTCTCTCCCAGTTAATCATCAGCTGGGCTCAAGGTATCACTCCAGAGCTCTCCTTGGGCCTCTGAAGCAGGAGCAGGGCTTGGAAAACATCACCACCTCACCTTTCTTTGCCACTGCGTACACCCAACTCAACTGTGATTGTATTTACCAGCAAGACCCATAGCACTGGCTAAAGTAGAAAACTAAAATTGATTATTATCTTTTCCAGAGAACAAGGCACAGAAATCTACAGAAGTACTTAAAAAAAACCAAAAACAAATCAGTGGAAACTGACTACCTTTCTCACAGAGTTAAATAGTCTACTGAAACTTGAGATAATTTGAACAAAAACAGGCCAAAGCACAAAATAAAGTATAGAACACGATTCAGTGGTCAATAACAAGAGTAAAACAAATGGAAGACAGCTATATAAAATAACAGAAAAAATTGCCACAAGGTCACTGCTAGAAAACTGCTGATCCTCGTTTAAATGGCCAAGAAGATGATCTACTGACTGTAACAGAACCTACAAATCCAGCTGCAGCAATACATTTACCTTTCCTTGTTCACTTTTACAGAACAAGTGTATGTGACACACACTACCATCTGCTGGACAAAGTGCTGAACTGATCCACTAACACAGAAGGTGATGGGTTTTTGTTGTGAGAGAACCTCTTTACCATCATGCTTACCTGAGGCAGATGCAAAACAACCTGGGATGTGTGGAGACCATATAGTGCTGTAAATGACCCCTTCATGGCCTTTAAAAGTGCATAATGATTTCCCCACAGCTGGATCCCACTGAATAAAGGAAAAAAGAAAACTGTTGAGATACACATTCAATAAGAGATGAAATGGTTTTTCATACATTAAAAAAAAACTTTATACATACAGAAAAGACTAAATGTACTTCAAAAAAACCCATCTGTATGCTTAAACTGGTGTCAACTGAGAGTTTAAGCAACCTCTCAAAGCAGAATTTCAGCCAAAGGGTAAAAATAAACAGGTAAAGAGAATCCATGTTTAAGAACACAAAGAACTATGAGATCCAAAAAAATCACACTTTTCACCTTCAGAAGAAAATCAACATACCAGCTTGGCTGTTTGATCCCACGAACCAGACACCACTAGCTGCTCTCCTCTAGTTTGGCTCCAGTCAACACTATATGCCTGTAATAGACATAAGAGCATAGTTTAGAAGGAGCAATAGAATTCACATTTCAGGCTGTAGTTAGCCAAAGTTTCACAAAATAGACTTGGATTTGCAGATTGTATCCTTGGCAGCTGAAAAACCATACCACTAAAGCACAACAAAACTGCCAAGAATGCCATTTACCTGAAGAAAAATTAAATTTAGCAGCTCAGTCAGACATTAAAGGTACATACATAGGCTAAGAAATGTATCTGAAAAAGCTAAGATGAGCCAAAATGGAGAAAAAAGAAAAGTTGTAACAAAATCCACGTACATCTGCCATCACTAGGAGTCTACCACTTTAAAAGCCATAATTCAGACTTGATTTCTTATTGCTGATCCAATTTTATTCAAAGATCTACAGCTTCCAATTGTAAGGCATATCTCATTATCAATGCCATCTCTCTCCAGAGCTGACTTTAAGATTTTAGCTGACTAACAATGAGTACTTTTTTTTAATATCTAATTCTCCTAAGAAACATATGTCTTAAAATACTCCAAATTTTCATCTTTTCCAGGTTATATGGCCCTCTTTTTTTACCATCCAAATCCTCAAACAGGTAAAAGAAAATAAATTAAAAGCTCACTTTCCCTCATAACTACTCATTTCAGCTATTAAGAAATTACTCTCCATTGTGTACTTGAAATAAGCTCCCTCTTCCCTGACAGCATGTTCTGATGCTGGTCTCTGCTCCGACAGAGGATAACTTAACTCTACCCTTCAATGCTGATTTTTCAGCTCTGCTGCCTCACAAAAATAAATGCACTAAGGCAGTTCTTCAAATTATTTCAAATCCTCAAGTCTCAAGTACATGTACAACTTCAATCTTCAAATACACATCTTTACTTGATGGAAGGTGCATTCTGTTTTTTCTGCTTTTACCTCACACCAAAGTGATTCAATAAGCTGCAGCGGGACATGAACCATTTCAGTGGAAGGTAGATAAATATTAGATAAAACACTTCATCCACTTCACCCCCTGACCCACTCAGAGCTCCCACGACACTTCTCAGAAATGTGGACAGTACCAAAGAGTAGGTAGGTGGCACTGCTCTCAACAGCTGGGCCACTGACCACCGAGGATTTGTTCGCCACCTGGGATAATCTAGTTCTAGCACAGCACTGGATATGGTCTGCAAGTCAACATACCAGACATTCGGTTTGTCTTGGATAGACGGAATTGTGCATTTAATAACAGCAACCCTGTTTTAAAAATGGAAGTGCTTGGACCTGTGTCACCAGATGAAAAAAGCAGAGAAACTGAAAAGAAAAGAAATCTAGCAACTGTCAAAATCTTCTATGGAAAATGCCCTGTGTAAGAAAGGAAATCTAGCTATTTCTGAGCATTTTCCTTCCTAAGAAATATTTCAGTCTATGCTAGATCTAGCTTAAATAAACTGATTTTCACCTGTTTGCTTATCTTCCATAAGTGGAAGGCAACCACTGCCCAGAAAAAAACAAGATGCTTTATCCGCAACTCTCCTTTTTTGTTTGACAAAGTCCTGCTTCCCATATACTGAAAGCCACATTGCTCTAGAACCATTTAGTACTAACTACCTTCCTTGAGGAACTTATAGTCCAAATGCACAAGACACTGGGACAGTACTTGACAAAAGCCATATGAGAGGTAATTCTTTCAGGTTTTTCTGCCAAACCATACTCTTGACTTTTCTATTAATTGTACTATAAAATTAAAAGCTCATTAAAACATGTTCCTTTCCACTCTAACTCTTCCTACTAAAATATTAACAAAGGAAACACACCAGTACCTCTCCATAGATTCTATGAAGGAAGACATGACAGCTCTCCAAAACGGCTCCCAAGCTCTTCACAAATATTTCTCTCTTTGCCTTTGAATCTGTGTGATGGCCTGAGCTCAAATCCTATGCTGCTGCTGTTTGGAAATGCTCCTAACTGTGTCCTTACACAGTATGCCTCTTCCACACAACAGCTCAGTAAATGTTTGGCTCTCATATTCATATTCAAGATTTTCCAGAGAGGAACGGATCTTTGGGAAACATGCACCTGTGTCACCCAGTCCAGGCAGCTGATATTCAACACACTGCAGTTGGGATGTAGATCAGATCTACTGCCCGGATAAGGCAGAGCACAAACAGTGCTCCCAGCTCGCTCCCACGCTATCGGCACGTAGATCTGCCGAGCATGTGCTGTGACACAGACCTGGGCACATGTGGTACACAGGGCTGGCACGGCCCAGCGCCCTGCAGCTGCAGCAGGGACCTGGGAGAACTCCTCTTCGGGCAAGAATCACAAACAGAACAGACAACAGGCTCGAGAAAAGCAAGAGATACTGTCCATTTGGCATGTGACAGGTCTAGGTAATGGGAAGAGGATGAAAAGAAGAACACAGTAAGGTTCATTTTTGTTACTCTTCTCATGCTATCATCCAACATAAATTTAGAGACTCTTCAATGGAAGCTATCTTGAGCAACTGGGAAAGACTAATAACACAGCATAAACCTTAGCTGTTAATATTTTACTGCTTAATCTTCAATCATAAAATAAATGAACCCTATCTTATGCCTAAACAGCAGTAAGAAATGCCTCAGGCAAGATGAAAAGACGAGGGGAAAAAAGATGTAAAAACACAAAAAATAGGTTAAAATAAATGTTCGGGTTCACTTTACAAGACAAATTTAACTCAAGAATTCTATTATCTCACAATCCAGTGAGATTTCGTCAAAACCATAGTAAATTAGACTAATTTATTCATGAGATTCAGCAGTTGGCTAGTGCTGGAATAAAACTCATCGTCCTTTGATAATGCAAATTCACTTTTAAATTAAAAATGCACATTCTTTTTGAGAAGGGACAATGATCTCATTTAGCAAAAAAGACACAGATCCCTGTCAATCATGCATTAGAAATAACATAAAATGCAGTGACAAAACTGCCACTAAAAATGTCAGACAGGGATTAAGGATTAGGAAGGTAGTGAGAACACTGTCTGCCAGTGTTTACCATAAATTACTAAGTAAATTCCTTCTGAGATCTATCCACTTAAAACCGGTTTATAAAGAATCAATACAAACCCTTCATATCACACAATAAACTCTCACTCAGCCCATATTTCTTATACTGTCTTTCTAAGCACAGTTGAATACGTCCACCTCCCATACTACCGGCTCAGCTACAACACAGAAATGTTTATTTCACAAACAACAGATGGTAAAGCAGAAACAAAATAAACTTACTGACATAATTTCAACAAGAAAATGACAGAAACAAACTAACAAAAAAACATGGTACTATGCCTCACCTACGTCTTTCTGTAACTACTATCAGCTTTTGAACATTATCACAAAATCCTGATCACAACTAGAAACTCCTCTCTCAAAATTGTCAGTTTACACAGTAGGTGTATTAAACCAAAGTAGAAAAACCACAAAGAAATAAGGTACAGAAGATAGGCTCTAGTGTAACTACAGTCACTCAGCTTGTAGTTTTGTGCTTCATATCTGAAAAAATCTCGAGGTTTTTGGGAATGAAACTGAATTTCCTCAATCAGTTTTTTGACTGCATATCGACTAGATTATTTTATTGAGATCGATGTCAGTTAGATAAATTATCAGTAAAGCCAGTGAAATCCAGGCTGAAACTCATTGCATCTTAAGTTCAAAGACTTAACAGAAGTGAGTGGAGGGTTAGAAGGAAAGCTAAAAAAAAAAAAAAAAAAAAAAGGAAGAAAAACCACTTTAGGGAAGATATATATATACCACAGTATAAACATCCTTAAAACTATGCAAATATACTTATTGACCTGAATATAACATTTTTCTCTACCCATACAGCACTGCATAAGGAAACTGAGATTTTAAGAAAATCAAATGATCAAATGCAACAGTATCAAACCAAGGCTAAAAAAACATACATACTGTCCCAACATCTGACTGCTGTTATTTGAGTAGGATTTCACAGATGCTAGGCAGGAAAAGGATAAGCAAATCCAAGAGCAACCCAAGTGCTAAGGATCTGTAGAACGTGCATCATTCCACAAGACTGATATAACAGCTGTCTGATTTAGACCTACCTAATAAGACTCTCTAAAAATCACAGCGTGACTGCAGTAATTTTACACACCGCAATGATTACTTAGCCTGTAAGGAATGACAAATTCTATTTCTGAATATGTTAGATTTGTGTAACCTACTATGGCATATGAACATACACAAGAATATGTACATCCACTTTATATTCAAGTTATTAATTCAAACCACAGACCCAAAAAAGTTAGGAAACAAAAAGCCACTTTCGATTATAAGACTACAAAGACTTTCATTATTCAAACATTAGAGCATCCATTAAATTATTTAAGTTTGCCTGATTTACCTCCAGAGTGTGCTCTTTATAGACTTGCAGTGGACCTTTGGTTTTAGCCAGATCCCAGATTTGCAGAGATCCATCTCCACTACAAGTGATCAACACGTTTTCATTATTCTCACTCCAGGTCACATCAAACAGGCCATCATTCCAGTCAAAACTAAATTGGAAAAATGAAGATATTTGTCTGTGAGAAAGCGCAATATAAAAGTTTGGAACAGTTCCATGCAAAGAAAGTATTTCTTTAAATCACCCTTCTTACCATTCTAAACAGCATTTTTATATACTTGAGTTTCAAATGAATCTCCCCACAATTAATTTACTTGTTTGAATGTCAATTTCTACAACCTTATGCCAGAATAGACTGACAAAATTAAAGCACAAATGAGCCAAGGACCTTCCACACACAAAGAAGGAACTCTGATTTCAGTCTACAACTTGCCACACAATATGCCTCAGTCTGATTTACGGCTTCTCCAGAATGTAACAGCACTTTGTTTCTAACTGTGGTGAAGAAATAAATAAAACTGTGCTGGGAGAGCCCTATCCAATTCACGGCACCACTGTGAATCTGAGTCACAATAAAAACCCAACAGAAACACAGTCGTGAATCTACTGAAGAACTCTACACTCCCTTGAAAATGCTTTCAACACACCAACAATTCACCATACGGGATCTGATCCCATATATTAGTTACTCAGTGACAGCTATCAATTACTGCAATTCTATCTGATGGGAAACACAAATTTATCTACCCCCTTTTCACTGAAGGTTTTGCTAAGCTTACGTCAAATTTGATGGCACTCTGCAGTAAGGATAAGGTAAAGGCATGCACAGAACAGTTTGATAAAGATGGTCTGTAGGTCAGGAACTAAAGAGGACTTTCTACCACAAAATAAGTGGAGCCGCTGGAAACAGAAATGAACTGTACTAAACCAGAGTACTTACCAGACGTAAAAGAGTGTTGAACATCTTCAAAGAGTCTTGGTTTATAATTATGAATGAAAAAACATTTCTCTGAATATGATTAGCTCTTTTTAAAAGCATTTCTGTCAGCCACCTTAATCTAAGCAATCACTGTTTCAAGGCTTTCCTTAAAACATTTTAGGTTAATAACAGTCAAATATTAAACCCCCTCCTTTCTAACCTTTCTCCTCCTTCCATCCACAACAAAATCAACCTCCTTAAAAAACTGTATCTCCTAGGAAGGACCTCCATGACTTGACATAGGTTCCTGCTCTATTTTCGGTATAAATCAGTCATAAGGGCATAAACCTAGGTGTCAAGGCACTGTTCCTAAAAAGCTTGAACTTCTAATTTCAAGCGAGGGCAGAGAAGCTGCTCTTAATTCAGCTTGTCAGTTTTCTACAAAATGGTTTACACTATGCAAATGGTGCAAGCCAGATGATTTCCCATAACAATATCAATGCAACGTAAACATATCTTTTGTATTGTATGTAAACACAAATGCATTAATTTCTATGCAAATACAAACACCTGTATTCAGCAGCTACTTCAGAACAGAAAGAATATTTTATATCGCTAAAAACAACCAAAAATATTTCAGTTGTGCCTGGTACTCGCACGTATAAGCAAGTTTTTCTCTTACAAAAATAAAAGATAAACCTTTGTTACCTCCTGAGCAGAACAATCCCAGCTTCGTTTTGTCCCAGTACCGCCAGAGTTCCACAACCTAAACCAGCAAAATGAAACAAAACATCACAACTAGCTCCCCAATGCCAAAGGAAACTGGAGTGGCTCTGAGGTAGCTTCAGTGTGCAAACACAAAGGGCACATGAACTTTAAGAGGCCAAAAAATGACTTGCATATTTAAACATCTTGCGGTCTCATGTTCTCTAAAACAGTAATTCATTTCCATCAGATTGTCCTGGTTTGATTTTGGATTTTTGATGGGTGGTTTTGGTTTTTTGGGGGTTTTTCGGTGTTTTGCTTTTTTTCTTTTTTTACTCCATTATATCTGTAGGTGAGGTTGAAAAAGACTTGCTTATAAAGCATGAAAGTGCATTTTCCCCACGGGTCTCACATGACAGACATACCAACACCGAGTTCTCTTTTGTCTTTTTGGTAACACAGCAGACCAAACCTTTTTTTCACCCCTTCCTGAATATAGTAATACCAACACAACTCACCAGAAACGAAACCAGTAATTCAGTTCTGATAAAACACACATCGGTTCTGCTTCCTCATCTGACGAGGATATTGTTAAAGTAATTCTACACTCGGAGAAAAAAATTAATTAACTTTTTGGGGAGCAATACTCCCACTGGAAATGAAAAAGGTGCCAGTATTGAGGAATGCTCAGCTTGGCTCTTTCAAGAGACCACAGGGTCACCAGGCCCTGCCTGGGTGAGACTAAAACAGAACTAAAACTCAGAGACTAAAATGAGAACAGCTGAAGCCACAGAATTACACAATAAGCTGGGCTGGAAAGGACCCATCAGGATCAAGTCCAGCTCCCAGCCCTGCACAGCACCATCCCTAAGAGTCACACCCTAGAGCACGGTCCAAACACCTCTTGAGCTTCTGTCAGGCTCTCCTGGGGAGCCTGTTCCAGTGCCCAACCATCCTCTGGGTGAAGAACCTTTTCCTAACATCCAACCTAAACTTCCCCTGGCCATTCCACAACTTTAGGCCATTCCCTCGGGTCCTGTCACCGGAGAAAGTTATTTTCAGACATTTTCTTCACACCGTGTACATCTTCACTACCATATTTATTCTCGACCCTGTCAGAGGAGCGCTCCTCCGCGAGGGCGCTGGGAGAAGCACCGGGGCCGCAGCGGGCTGGTCCTTGGGAAGAGGCAGATCCCGGCGGGCTGCGGAGGGAAGGGGCAGCTCCCGCGACAACCCCGGCCCGGCCGCGGGGCACAGGCGCCGTCTCACAGCGAAACAAACGCAACGGAAAGGGAAGTCGTCCCCAAACGCTTTGGCATTTGACAGACACCGTCTGTCCTTCCGCACACCCACGTTTCCAGCCTCCTCCTCCGGAGAAGAGCCACGTTCCCGGTCACCCCCGCCGCGCCGCCCCCCGCACCTGCCATGCCGTAGTACTGCGCGGCGGCGCAGGCCACGCGCCCCGGGCAGTATGGCGAGAACTCCACGGCGTACCCGTGCAGCCCGGGCAGCCGCAGGGCGCCCGCGCCCGCCGCCGTGCCCATGGCCCCCGCCCGGGCCTCCGCCGAGCCGCGGAGGAGCCGCGGAGGAGCCGCGGAGGAGCCGCCGCGCCCCCGGCCCCGGCGGAAGCGCCCGCCCGCCGGGCGGTGCCGGAGCCGCGACGCCGCCACCGCCATCTTTGGCCATGGCAGGGGGCGGCCCAGGGCGCTGCCGGAGCGGCGAGCAGGGACCGCCAGTCCACAACATCGCCTTCCTGCGCTAAAGGAATCGCCTGCAAATTTTGGAAACAATCCGCTCTTTTATGCGCCGCGTAGGACATAGATCAGCTCGGGGTGTGTGCATCAGCTTGAATGCGTGAGATGTTTCAATCATAAGTATGTGCGTTAGCTTTCACTTTTCCTTTTAAAAAGACCTTCTAAGCTTTTCATTCTCCTGATTTCTCGAATAGATCTGCGTATTTTATCGTTCTTCTCAGTATGCAGTTGTGCTTTATGGAAGTCCTTCTATAAATAAACTTTTTAAACCTGGGACAACTTCTGATTAAGTCGGTGGAAATTTTGCCTTTGAAAGGAAGTGGTGGGCAAGGGGTGTTCAGGCTTAGAAAATTAAAAGCAGAGCAGCAGCTGCAGCTTTTGCCATTTTTTATCCTATATATATATCTCCATCTCTGTGTCTCTTAAAATACGGACAGATTATTCCACTTGGACGCAAACCACCCTAATTAGTCGCAATGACCTGTCTATGTGTTTAAAGATAAAAAGTATAATTTTGCACTTTCAGAAGTTACAGCAAAGGCAAATTAGATTATTTAGTCACAGTTACCTCATGGAACTTGGACCATAGTTATGTACTCCTGCTACCTGGCCTTATATTTAAAACTAAACCTTGACTACAAAATCCGTTGTAAAGCAACAAAAATATCCATTTGCTTAAACAGGCCCTTAGATACAGAATTAGGCAGTTCTATTCATTCTTCAATCTGTCATAAAACGCCCCCCAAAAACCCAAATGTGTTCATTAAATAGCCTCCAGGATTTTAGAATAAAATCAGTTCAAATGCAGTTCAATTGAAGCTCAATTTAATGTATCTTTTGGATTACCACAGCAGTTCTCAAAGCCTCATAACTGGCAATTTATAGGCTTCATTTATTGACATCATGTGAGATCAGAATTTTTAACACTGGGGCAAAGGAATACCTTACAGAATTGGCTGCTCCATGCCAAATTCAACCAATTTTAGCTTCTTTGGAATCTTTTTACATCAATTAATCTTTTCAAAATACGAGTTACAAGACAGTTTTCTGAGCAAGTGTTTTTAAAGTAATTGCCCTTTGTGACTGACATGTCAATAGCAATTCTCGAAAAGATACAAGGCCACCACAGGGGTACAGTAAGTAAATTTGGACACTGCCCTTTGCAAGGTATCAGGGAGTCAGATGCTTACTGGTGTAAACTCCAGTTACTCTATGGACAATTTATCACTGAATTGGAATGGTTTCATCAAGTGCATTTTTTCCAGGCTGGTTGATCTTTTGTAATGAGTGGAATTCTGCAAAGAGGTTATGCAAACAAGAACCAGTTTTTATCAGTGGCCCAGCTTTGATTTAAAGAATTTTAATAGACACAAAGATCAAGAAGTGGATAAGAGGTTACAAGGAAGTCCTTAAAGAAGGACTAGTTCTCAAATATTTTTTTCAGAGATAAACTTGAGAATTCAGATTTTGAAGATCCACAGAAGTAGAAAGCAAAATAATACAGACAGTGAAACTATTTGATTAGGATGGTTTCAAGGTATAACAAAAAAAAGAAACAAAAGCTATTTTTTAGGCAAAGAGAGAAGGTCCCAAGAAATGAAGTTGCTAAACATGACTCTATTTCCTCCTCAGCCTCTGGGCAGCTAAATACATTCAAGAAACATGAAGGACTGCCAATCATAGTATCATTTTATATGCAACTACTGAAGCCTAATGATCCACCAGCCAGCTCCTTTCAGCTAACACCAAATCACAGGATCATAGAATTAATTAAGCGTGAAAAGACCTCTGAGATCACCTAGTGCAACCTATGACTGAACATCACCATGTCAGCTAGACCATGGCACTCAGTGCCACGTCCAGGCTTTCCTTACATACCTCCAGTGATGCCACCACCTCCACAGGCAGCCCATTCCAATGCCTGATCACCCTTTCTCTGAAGAAATTCCTCCTAATGTCCAGCCTAAACCTCCCCTGGCTCAGCTTGAGGCCGTTTCCTCTCATCCTATCAAAAGCTGCCAGGGAGGAGAGGCTGACCCCTGCCTGCCTACACCCTCCTTTCAAGGCGCTGTAGAGATCGATAAGGTCGCCCCTGAGTCTCCTCATCTCCAGGCTGAGCACCCCCAGCTCCTTCAGCCGCTCTTCATCAGACTTGTGTTTCAGAACCTTCACCACCTTTGTTGTCCTGTCCGGACTTGCTCCAGCAATGTCTGTCCTGAACTGAGGGGCCCAGAACTGGACACAGGACCCGAGGTGTGGCCTCACCAGTGCAGAGGAAGAATCCAGTCAGTCTTCCAAACAGACGGATCCTGCGTGCATCAGTAGATGGCAGCCATGTTCCATGCAAAAAAAGAGCCCTCATTTGAAGGAAAAAACATTCCCAACTACACTGAAATTGCTGTTTTCCTAACACAGCATATTTTCAATTAAAAAAGGAAAAGTTGCTTAGGATGCAGTTTTAGGCTATCTTTATGCAGCTGTCACTTCTCTACACTCAGCTCGCAGCCGTACCCCTCGTTAGCATTAGAATAGATGGTTGAGATACTTACTGCAGTATCTCCATCCTTTCGGTCCCACGAGCTCTGCTCTGTTACAAACACGTGTCAAATTTCCTCAGCTTGCTAGATGACGGCTAGCTTAGGTGTGAATTGAGCTGCTAACCATCACTGCTGTGTGCACAAATCCTTCCAAAACCCTTGCTGGCCAGCCGGAACAGTAATCAGAAAGACTCGAGTCCAAGTGTTTGAACAATTTATAAAAAGATCTTTTCTACCAGAGAAAGTAGAATGTGAGATATTTCCCCATGTGCAAGGGCAGGTAGCTTAAAACACTGAAAATATTCAAGGACTGCAGTTAATTTTTGTTTGTCTTTTCAGTATTGAACCATACCTTAGGCTCCATGCCTAGGGAAATGGAAGAAGATTTTCTTCTACAAGTGAATGCTTATTGACTAATAGGAGCATAGAGATGTTCCCAGCTGAAATCCCCATATCATCATAAACCCAAATGTGTTGCAGCTTTAGAAAAACCATTTAGAATCCCAAGGTTCATTTAAGATTGAAAAAATGGCAACATTGAAAATAAACAAATAAAAGTAACCATGGGGGTTGCAGTAATGAATGCAAAGGGAAAAGGCTCCCCTCACATGGCTAAATTGAGGGTTATGGTATTTGGAACGAAGAGGCCGTAGCATGGAGGCTTTTCCGGAAGTTTAAAAGAATAAAAGAAGCCAGAGGAGAGAAAGACACTGGAGCACATGAAGATTTAGACATGGAGATTTAGAAAGAAAGGTAAGAATTATGGGGAAAGAGAGTGCAAAGAAAGACCAGCACACAATCTTCACCATGCTCACAAGAAAAGGGCTACAAGGACAATCCTGACTGGTGAAATATCCATCCCTGATGATGTATCCACATTGCTCAGTCAGGTTTTGCCGGCTGCCACCCATGTGCACCATGCTCTAATTTGGTAAGCAGATTCCCCATGTTATTACTGTTCCATGATCAGCTGCATCCCTACACAATGGCCACCAGTCTCTATTTACCCTCCACCCCCCTTCTATTTAAATATTGTTTTCAATGTTCAGTGTGACCATAAGTGCATATTTTCTTAAAGACTGGCAGCTGGCTGCCTGAAAATACTGCCTTCTCCCTATTGAACTTAGAAGTTACTTCTCATTGTCTACAGTGATATACTTAGTTTAACTTTTTAGATAGCTTTTAGAAACAAGGTTTTAAATTTTTTAACCGTTTCTAGTGCTTGTGAGAGTTCTGGCCTAAAGCTTACAAAAATCACATTAACTTATGTACTTTTAATATCTCATTCAAATTTTTGTATCTCCAGGTTTCTTTAAATTCTTTTGAGGTTTTTTAGACACTCATAATTGAAACATGCTGGACTTCTGAAAACTTTTTTCTGTTTATCAGTGAAGAATTTAAGGTGAATCTCCAATCTCTCGCTTAAGAGGGCCTTAAAGGATCAATGGAATTTCACATCCATTTTAAACCCAGTATTTGTGGTGATAGATTTCTGTTTGTTCTATGAATTCCATCCACATTACCATAAACAAATCCAAAATGCAGATTTGTCTAAAATAATTTTTCTCCCTCTACTGGACATGAATGGCCCACAATACATGAAAAAAACAAATTGGACAGAGTTACGTTTAGATTTAATCTTTATAAATTAGGATACATTTAAATTGTCTTTTTTGGTCTTGGACCTTGTTTACACTAGTTAGATCAGCTAAATCAAGCCTGTGGTATTTGTCATGTGCTGTTTGTAACTCATCAAAAATTGCATTTATATTTGCAACTAATAAAGTTGGCAAACTCTTGGATGTTAAAATTACAATTATAGTTAATATCAGAGGTAAATGATTTACAGCTGTAGAAGTATATAACAAATAGAAGGTTGTTATTTCAACAAGTCTTCAGCCAACTGCTTGTTCCAAGTTTTTGTCTGTTTTGTCTCTGAAAAAAAACAGAGCTGTAACAGGATGGTACTGAATTGCGATTATATACAAACCATCTGGTGTTAAAGATGTTAATTTCACAGCCCTTGAGAAACAAGTGAACAAGGTAAGAGTACTTCTCATAACAAATGGGGTGTTACTTCAGTTTTTAAAGAGTCCTTGGAATTACCTTCCAATCAAACATAAAAACGCAAGAGTTCCTAAATGCCTGATTGTTCACTTCAGAGAGCTAACAGATCAAAATGTATTTTTTCACTTTATAAAAGCATCAGCAATTTGTGTTTGTCATTCAACAGTATTTTGATTTTTTTCCCAGTTTAGCACTCAGCCTCACTCACAGCCAAATCAGTAGAAAACTACCTTGTATATGGAATAGACATGGTGCTAATAACGAAGCAAGCCTCACAAGTCAGTAGTACGCGGTGCTAATAACGAAGCAAGCCTCACAAGTCAGTAATGCTAAGTGGAATAGCATGCTTCTTCCGTCTCCTTTCAGTCCATGACTTCCTTCTGCACTTGACAAACACGGGCTGTTCTCGAAAACAACAGAGACATATTGTTCTTGCTTCCTGTAAGGTGATGTAAGTGCAGTGTTGAATGGATTAACACCAATTCTGCATTTTGTGCAAAACACTATAATTTAGAAAAACACTTTGCCATTCAGACTGTAGCAAGAAACAATAACCTACTGTATTTGGCAGATGAGCAAATATTAACTTTTCCCTGTAAATTAGTCTTTAGTTTGCTTGTCATCTTCCCACCCCATTTACCGATTTCTTATCAGCAGAAGCAAATGCCAGGCATATCTTTTTGGAAAAGGGGACTGCTCAAAGCAAAAGCAAACAGTGCTGCTGAAGCTACTGCAGTGAGTAATTTTTCTAATTATTCCAGGATTGATCCTCTGTCTACAGAAGGAATGGAAAACAATGATACAGGAGGAGGCTTTGTGCCAACAAGTGGATTAGTCTCAACATCAATTTAAACAGGATGGGACCTATTGATATAATATATAAACAATGCTAATAAATGCTATTTTTTTCCTTCTCTCTTGTACGTGTTTACTAGAAGCCCTTAAAAAAAAAGACATTTGATAAATCATCCACTTTCACTATATTTATATCCAAAAACAGACTGCAGAAGTCTCAACATTATTTCATTTTCCATTTTGTATTCTCCAGATATTCACTCTTGGATTGCAAATCATCTGAAATTTTGGGGCATCTTTTCTTCATATGATGGACTATTTCAAATGCCAAAAGATCTTTTCCTCTACTGGGTGCTATACCATACAAAGTTAGCACAACTTTGGGCTATATGCTAGTTATTCCTACTAGTTTCCTTCTCTGTGAAGTAACGTTGTTGGTAATTATCAAGTTTTCAGGTATTCTTGACAAGTAAATTGCAGGTGAATGCAAGAAACCGACATACTTAATCAACATACAGGGGTAGTTTTCCAGTTTCCGAGTGCAGCACTTGCAAAGCGTGCGGCTGATCCTGCTCAAAGCAGCCATAAACCCTTCAGTGAACTTGAAGCCGTTCGGGAACACAGAGCGAGGCAGGTTCAGGCGGTGGATAATAGTAGACGGCAGAGGCTAATGATTACTCAGCCCTGACATTGCTCTCAACTCACTGCAAACACTCAAAGCATTTACTCCTGACAAGCTAGTTAGAGTATGTGTTCCATTAAAAACAAACAAGAAAAGCAGTAAATGATAAAAATCCCTTTAGCAGGACCAGGTTTAGCGCACAAGAAGGATCTGGCTTCTTGCAAACACAGGCTCCTTCACCCGAACCCCGAGCACCTCTGAAGGCTCCGGGGCGAGGCAGGGCCCCCGTCGTTTCAGCGGCGGGGAGGCGCAGCCTGACCCCACAGATTTGGAGCGCAACCGTGGGCTCGTGTTAGGGGGGAGGATATTACAAAACAAAGCCCCGAAGGAGACGGCAGGAAAGGGCCACCCTCGGTCCTCTCCAATAGCCGGTACTGCCGTCTCCTCCCGGGGCGCCCCGAGGAGCAGGGGTGGCCGGGCCGGGACTTCCCAAGGGGAGCGGCGCCCTTCCAGGCTGACGAGCCCGTGAGGACACGACGTGACCCGCCTTTCTCGAGAGCTCCCACTCGGGACGCGGCCGGAACGCCGAGCGGGGGGGCGGAAAAGGTTATTTCTGTCCGGAGGCGGGGCGGGAGGAGGTGCCCGATGCTGGGGCCGCCCCAGCCCGCGCTGCCAGTGGCTCCGCAGCTGTCGCTTGGCTAGAGCTGGGGCGCCGGAGAGCGATCCCACAAGTGGTTCGTCCCCGCGGCTGAGGATTTTCGCCCAAGGAGTGAAGCGGCCGGAGGAAGAGCGGGGTGTCGGGGGTGGCAGGAGAAGGAGGCCGGGCTGCCGGGGGTCGGCGCGCCGGGTAGTCCCTGCAGGTGCGGGGGAGAAGGGAGCGGCGCGTCATGGTGCCGGTGGCAGGCACGGAGGGAGGCTGTGCTCGTCTCCCCGTCTCCTTCAGCCTTCTCTAGCGCCCAGGGGGGAATCCCTCGCTTCAGCCCGGCCGCCTTTCCTCTCCGGCAGCTCAGCGGGACCGCTCCGGGGCGGGCGGCGCAGTATGGTATCCGCCTAACCCCGGCCAGCGCAACAGAGCCCGGGGCTGCTCCTTCGCCGCCGGGATGAGCGACAGCAGCGAGGGGATCGTCAGCCTGCCGGTGCCCGGCCCGCCCGGCGGCGGGACCCCCTGCGAGGAGGTACTCGGCAGGAGAGCGCCCGGGGCCGACACCGGCGCCCGCAGCCTCCCGCCCGACTTGGCCGCGCCGCCGCCCGCCGCTCTCTGGGCTGAGGACGCCGCCGCCGCCGCCGCCTGCCCGAGCACCGCGGCGCGGGCCAAGGGTGGCGGCCGGCGGACCGCGGTCACCTACGTGATCAACGAGGCGAGCCAGGGGCCGCTGCTGGCGGCGGAGAGCGGCGCCCTGCAGAGCCTGCGGGAGGCGTGCGAGGCGGTGGGGGCCGCGCTGGAGACGCTGCACTTCGGCAAGCTGGACTTCGGCGAGACGGCGGTGCTGGACCGCTTCTACAACGCAGGTGAGAAGGGCTGCCCGGACGGGGCAGATCATCGCCGCCCCGGGACCGGCTCGGCCGGGGCTCGCCGTCACCGCCCTGGTTCACCGCGGGGCGGCGGGAGCAGCTCCGGCCGCCGACTCCTCCGGCGCCCGAGCGCCGGTGCCCCCGGCTGCAGGGACACCCCCCGGGAGGCCACGGCGGGTACGTGGGGAGGCAAAAGTGTGCCAGAGCCCGCTTTTGTCCCCCGCGCTAATGAAGAAGAAACTCTTATGTCAGCAGGCGTGCTGTGAATCAGCGCTTGTGACTGCCAGCAGCGGGTTAAACCTTCCCTGGCTGTTTTCTCTCGGTGCCCTAACAGAGCGCAGGGATGTATATCTGCACTAGTAGGATGAGTGCGGGCTGAAACAGACAGGAGCTGCGAGGCCACGGGAGCTTTGGAAAGCAGATTTGACACCAGGCGCGTAGGGACAATTTCTTAGTGCTGACACGGTATCTGGGACGCTCCATGTGTTTGTGGTTGAAAGTTTGTGCTTTTGATATTGGTTGCATAAAATACATACGATGGATGCGCTTGAACAGGGAGCTGCGCACACCGATCAAGTTGGTTGGCAAAAGTACCCAGGGCTGCATCCTCTCACCCCAGTCTGCCAGCTGCATGGCGAGAAGCGTACAGCACCTTCATTTGAAGATGTGGAGGTCTGAGGTTCTGTGTTATGATGTACTTGGCCCCGTTTGTAAAAATAATTCATTAAACTTTCCCCTGTCTATTTATCTTACTGACAGATACATAGTGTGAATGTAGAATAAAAAATACCTAGATTTTGAAAATCTTGCTAGATTTTCAAAGACTTCATACGACTAAGGTTATAGTACTGAATTAATGGCTTTTTGCTTTAAAAAACCATCAGAAGCAGGAAATTTACCTCACCTGCAATTTTAAGCTTATTGTGTGATGTGGCTTTGGTGTATATGAAGTACATTCTAAAAAGAAGCATTTACCAAGTTTTGTCAGATACTGTAGTTTCCTCCTTTCCTGGGGAGGAGCGAAGAAAAAGGGAAAGAAAACTCAAACAGAAACCTCCTGGCAGTATTGTAACCAGTTCTCAGAGAAGACTCTTCAGCACAGGCATGCATATGCCTGCCACGTCTTTGAAACTTTGCATGCTTTGCCTCATGGACCTCTGCTTTCAGTTCAGTGTGGTGGGCGAGTCTTAAGCGTGCACTCACGGCTTATTCCTTTTGCCCCATGCAGAGCCGTTTCCTTAGAAGTAGTGATTCTCAGAAGTCAGAGGAGCTGTCCTCACAGGTGGAAATAGGAAGGCCAAAGGCCTTATATTCTCTGCATTCAGCTCAGAGAGATTTCAAGCACCCTGACACCTCTTCATTCCAGGACAGGTGAACCTGAGTGTTTCTTTTGGTTCTGTTGTGGAAGCTGTCACGCAGTGAGGCTCAGGAAGTTGAATTATCCCTGATGTTGTTGTGCCTCTTAGACTGGTTAATTTTTAGACTCTAAGTGGTTCAATAGGTGGGGTCTTGATAGTTGATGGATGCTTTTCCTGTAATGAGAGATTTGACTTGAAGTGGGCCCCTTTTAATTCTGGCGGTAGGCGTCTGGCTTGTAGAGCTGCATAACTGCACACTTATGTAATAGAATTTGCTTATTTCAGTGGCATTTCAGCAAACTGTAAATGTGAAAATATTTCTTTTTCTTTCATCCTGTTTGGCTGGAATTTAATGGAACTGTTGCAAACCAGAAAAAGTACTTTGTCATTCTGCTTTAGTAGTAAAGTCCACAAATGTGTAAAGAACTAGGAGAGTTGACCACCTCCAGTGCCTGGATGGAAGAGAGCTAGATGTAGAAGTTTGCATCAGCTCCACATATACTCTGTACTGTCCGAGCTGGCCAGTGATAAACCAGCTGCAGTCTCAGAAACTGTGTTATGCTGCTGATCTTAGGTCAAGAGGGATCTATGGATTTTCACACTTGTTTCTTTATCACTGTTGCACTTTCTACACTCTTTCTATTTTTAGAGAGTAGTTGTTCTCCAGAAGCTTTAAAATAGTGAAAAAAATCTCTCTCCGAATGGGAACAACATGGAAGAGTAGAAGCTGTGTAGTAGAAGAATGCAAATGAGGAACAGTGTAGGGAACAAAACTGAAACAGCCATGGAGGGTGTAGCTTTTGCATAGATTTTTTTTTAACTGTTTTAATAGGGTGATGGGACAGACAATTTGTAGGTGACCTAAACTCCTCCTCTCTTACCCTTCTTGTCCTCTTTTGCTGTGTGTTTTCAGTGATCAGAGGTGCTATTAGTGGTAATAATAATAACAAACAGTATCTGCACTCTATGTTCTTTTAAAAAATAGCACAGCGTGACTAAATATGAAATAAAAATTAAGCAGTGAAAGTGCGTTCAAATTGCATGATGGTTAAGTGGTCATATTCAGGGTATGAGGTCCTCCTAGATTCATTGTAAAGGCCAGCTAAGTTACAAGAGTAAGGAATGATGTGATTTCAGGAAGGTTTGGAAAATCAAACTTATAACTCTGTTTGTATGAAACAAAACATTAAACCTCTCAACTCTTTTAATGCATGTAAATTAACTGTGATTTAGGATGGACCTACAGTATAACATACCAGTACATCATTAAGGCTTCCCTTTTTAATGTCTTATTTTTTGCTTTGTATAACATAGTCTAAAGTCTTGGTGATTGCTGATGTATGTTTGCATCATGCCTTTCACTGCTTCAAAGAGAACTTGAAGGAGTATTAACTAAAATATCTTAGATGAAAATACTCATCATCCGCTCTAAATGTAGATTAGCCAACTAATAATCTCCTGCCAGCTTCAGTCAACTATGGCCCTTAAATACTGAGACATAATTAGCAGTGCATATTTAGTGAGTAGGTGTCAGCTATGTATAATTGAACCATGCATGCACCAAATATTGAGAATGAGCCTAGTCTAGCATTTCTGGTTGCATAGCTTAAATTCCACTTGATTTCAGCAAAAAATTAAAAAATTGTTTCTTAAAAAGCAAATGTCAAATGAGCCCTGGAAACTGTTCTAGAAGTGTCTGACAAAAACAGAGACTTCAATATTTATCACATTTTCTTCCACTTACAGGAAGGTGAAAAGAAGAAAGTTCAATTTCTTTAAAACTTGATGTATCTGGATTTAATCAGCTGTCTTAAGGGCTCTTTTCCTTTGTAAAGAGGATAGCTAGTTATTTGGGGTTTTGTTTTTTGGTTTGTTTTGGTGGTGGTGGTTTTGGTTTTTGTTTGTTTTTTTTTGGTTGTTGTTTTTCTTTTGTCTCCAGTAATTTTCTGGTGCAGGTGAATTACACGTATCTCCTAAATTCAACTTGATTTCAAAACACTTCAGGAATATTTTGAGAGTTGGGCAATTAAAGATATGCCAAAATGTATCTGAGACACCATTCTAAAGTGCATTAGATAATCATGGTACTTTGAAAGTCACTGAAGCTGCTGATATTTGTAATTAAACGGTATTTTCTCTACCAGACTAGATCTTCATATCCTGTTGATTTTTCTTTAATTGCTCAGTTTCTTTTGAAACAGCCATAAATGAGAGTAAAGTACTTAGAGTTTGTTTGGCTTAGGTAAGCATTCTTTTTTTCCCCCCCTATCTTTTTTTGGCAGTTGAAATTAGAACGATTTCCTTTCTGAGCAGATCTTTGCATAGTCACTTTGTATTACATAAGTGGGTCAAGGACTGGCTGAACAGACTGAGAAAAACAAAATAGGTAAAAGTATGGTAAAAGGAAAAAAGTCGCATGAATCAGTGATCTGAATAAAGTCAGCCCTTCATGGGAGGGCGGTGCTCTGAGTCAAGGTAATTTCTTCACAAATGTTTTTAGAATTAGACAGGGATGTGTGTGGTAATTTGCTAGAGGCATAATATTGGACATTCTGACTTTTAAAGACAGTCTCAGAGGTACTGGTGGAAGATAAGAAAGATCACACAGTTACTGAGGAGGATATGGGTTTTTTAATCTGTGCAGTCACTTGTTTTAGGTTGGTTCTCAAGAAAAACAACTTGACTGATGTGCTTTTCTAATAAAACTGTCTTTCTAACATTTATGTTGTCTTTTAATGGGAAATTTCAATTTCATAAGCTGCTTATGCTCAAGTTTCATCCATCAATGGCCCTTAGGATGGGTAGCATTTTCTACTAACACTGTTGTGTGAGGCTATTAAGATAGTTCTCCAGAACAGCAGTGATCAACTAAAATACAGTTCATCAAATAAGAGTTGATAAAATAGGTTTAGTATCTTATCTTTATTTCTGAAATTCAGCATTATTGCTTTCAAAATTCATGCAGACTTGGGCTTGAGATTGGCATGTTGGCTTACTGGGCTTAGAAACATAGTGTGCAATGTTCTTGGGAAGACTCTTGTTATAAAAAATGACAAAAAGGTCGGGGAACTAGCACAGTCACTTGTATGAAGGTGAACTTCAAAGATTTTCTACACCTAAGTTTTTCCTGTAGATTATACAAAACATTTGAAGATCGTGCATTTAGAAATATGTATAGGCACAATGAAATGCAGTAAGGCAGCACCAGGGCTCAATGGCATTCTTGTGGTTTCTTCCTCTAAATATGATAAATTCTAGGATGCTTTTTTTTTTTTTTTTTTTAAGTGGGATTTGTGCCTTTATAGAAGTTTCTTGGAGTTCTTGATTGTGACACAGTAACGCAGATTTCCGTTTTAAATCCAATGGAGGTTGTATTCTATTCACAACTGATGTTCTCAATTCTGGAAGTTGATGTAAATATTTTCTGTGGTAAAAAGCAGCACATATCCTACCATGTTAGCTGTTTGTAGGAGAAAAAAACCTATCACTATCAGAGAGAGTAATCACAAGTTTTATTCTATTCTACATTGTCTCTCAGAACAATTAGGTGGTTTTCACCACCTTTTTCTCGGTGCCTGCTGATTAATATTTCATACTTTCACTGACAGAACTTTGTCAGACACTTGAAATACTGCACATACTTTCTGTGATTATGCAGCACTTAAATTCATATTTTATTTTACTTTTTTTTTACAACCCTCCCCCCCCCATTCCCCAAGTGCTGCTGTACCCCACTACTGTTTCTATAGCATCATGTCAGGAGAATCAAATGATAAGTCTTGTTCGTGTAGCAGGAAAAATTACTGTGATGCATTATTGTCTGATTTCAGAGTACAGGACAACTACTAAAAAATTAAAAATTTAGTCCCACTGTCAGTGGAAATCATGTTGAAAAGTTCTGTATTTCAGCAGCAATGATGCAAGTGATGAGTTGGAGCAAGAGATGCCTAGTAAGTTAATAATGATGTGAAGACTTGAGCTGATGGCTGTCTTCAGAGTATGACCATAATCGTGTCAGGGATAAAAAGTATTATGAGCACAGGATCTTTGTGTCAGAATACATAGCACATATGTAATGTTTAGGTGGGGTGGGTTATAAAACTCCTTTTGATTCTGCATATTTATTCCAGACTCTCTTAGAAAGCAGCATTAGAGACCTAAACCAAATGTATGGCAGATCTTCAACACAGAAGAGTATTTAATTCTAAAGCACCCGAATGTCATCTACATCTACAAAAAAACCCCAAAAATGAGTCTGGAACAAAATCCATAATCCTGATACAGGGTTTGTGTGTTCATAGTGCTAGTGGAGAACTTCTGAATTTACGAAGAAATTGTGGGATTTGAAACAACATATTCACAAATATTTCCGTTGCTGGACCAGCTGTAAATTTTTATAATTAGATTACAATATTGGTACTGTATTGCACTAGTCTCATCAGGCTACTTGTCAATAGGTGGCTGGAAAACTAATATTTGAGAAGTTTCTGTCTGAAGCAGGAGGAGCACAGGAGATGCACTCACTCCATGTATGTGGGCTGTGAGGCCTGGATTCTCTTTCAGGTTCAGTCACTGGCCTGTCACAGCAGTTTGGAGCTCTGCTGTGCAGAAAGAGCTTCCTTGCACCTCTGTCACAGCTGAGAGGCTTATGCAGCATGTACTATGGGTGTGAATTACTAGCCGTGTCTGTAACATAAATAACATTAAGGGTATGCTCCTGCAGTGTTAATTTACTAAAGGGTTGTCAGTGAGACCACTGACTAGATAGTCCACATGAAGGCTTTTGTTGGATTATTTAGAAGTCACTGGAAGTTACTAGAAGTTAGGCTTTTGTAATGGTAGTTTCTCTTTTGCAGTTAAGTGCATCAAGCTGATAGAGCTAGTTTAGAAATACTTCATGGTATTTGAAGTGGTGGGAGGGAAGCTGGTTATGAAATTATTAGGGTGTCTTAAAATACAGTAAAGATGTAAAACTCTTGAGGCATCTGTATGAGCAGACATCATCTAAGTATATTCCCCACTGGAGAAAATGCTGAATGGAACTAGATGAATGCTTTTTGAGTAATGCAGAAGAAAGCTTGTGACTGATTTTAGTGCAGTTTGCATTTCTGTAGCTCTGAACAGGATGTGTCATAAAGAAATGACTCGAATTTGCTGCACTCATGATAATAATTTAGCTTCTCTTTTTAGTAGCTTTCCAAAGTAAAGAAGCACAATACAAAAATCTGTAAGTGTAGCAAGTGACAACAACTGAAACAAGTTTTGTTAGAGCCTAAAAGTTCAAATGAAAAGTAGAAAAGGCCTTATATACAAGCTTTAGCAGCACTGTCCTCAGTAAATTTTGCCCTCTATTACATCTTAAATAAAATTTAGCTCTGAAAATTTCAGTTTTGTGGCAGTTTGTTTTCTTTTGTCTCTGTATAGAACAGCTGAATTTTGAGTGTATTCTGTGGTGCTGATAATTTAAAACTTGTTCCTCTCTTTCCTCAGTGCCTTTGGAGCAATCTGTATTTGGAATTGCTGTATTTGCATGCAGAGGTAACCTGCAAGTTTATTTGTAAATTAAACTGAAAGGAATTAAAAAACCTCAGTGGCTCTATAGTGACAGGGATTTTGCAAGTCTACGTTTAATAAAATGGAAGTTATTGCTGGGATTCACACCTTTCATTGTGAGCTCCCTGCTTTAGATTGCCCCCAAACATCCACTGTCCACAGTAGTCTCCTACCACTTCTTCAGTATGGCTTCTCTGGGGGCGTATACTCAGCAATACAGACACACTCAAAGCACAGCATTTGTTAGAATGAGATAAGCATCTGTAGCAGTCAGCAAAGTCATCTCATACCGTAGAACATGTGTGTGTGACAGATGACAGAAGAATCTGTTTTGACAATTGGGGGATTTTCTGGTAATTGCTGATGGGTAGATTTCTGTAAGAAGTTTGTAATAGTTTGTGTTCCAAGAGAACATGAACCTCAGGCTGAGCTTGACTTACAAGCACAGGCTGCATTTTTGGTTTTTTTTACTTTTTTCCTCTGAGACCAAATTATGCCTAGAGTGATGCAGATAAAATATTTCTGTTATGAAGAGCTGCTGATCAACTATTAACAGCAGCATGCCAGAGTTGAATTCTCTTCTAAATCGTGTCTCCCTTTATTCATAAACATTGGAATGAGTTTAGATGCAGCATGGGGTTTACAGATTTCCCACAGTCTGAATCATTTGGAGCCAGTGGGAATCAGTGCTCTTTCAATTCCCACAAGAAATGTATGTTTTGATTTAAGAGCTAGACACCCTTGTAAAAAATTGGCTCTGTGTTTCTCCCTTACTGTAATAAAGTAAATGAGTTGCTCTGGGACTTGCTTGCTGATTGTGTTAGTGGGTGTCTCTTGCAGAGAGTGCACTCTGGGTGAGTAAGCAGCTGGTGCTTTCAGTGGTGAAGGCAGTTTTTCAGTGACATCTCCACAGAAGAGTTATCTGCACTTCTTGCAGAATTATCTCATTTTCTTCCCCTTCACACAATATCTGTCTGATACAGTTTTAATGCTGGCTTATGCTGGCTTCATTACAGTCTTTCTGACTTACTAGGGACCCAAAGACAGACCTGCGGTCTGTGAACTGTGAAGATGCAGGTTAAGCTTCTGGCAGAAGTCTATTCTGCAGTGTGCACGTATCACCTGACAGGAAGCCCTGGATGTAACCAAGGAAGACTCAGTGATGTACCAGAAGTAAAGGAGCAGTTGTACCACTGTAGGAATTCATTCATGGTTCCGAAGTGGGGCCCCTCCTGCTTGGGAGAAATTTATTCAGTTATCTTGACAAAGTAGCAAAGTGCTTCATTTAACTCCTATAGAGGCACACCCATAAGATTAAATGCTCCTACTTCCACTGCTCCACCTTCAACATGATTTTTGCAGATACACGTACTTTTTAAAGCATGATAGTTCTAGCTTTTCTCTATAGAAGAATGTATCTGAATGGAACTGCACTAGATGTATGCCATAATTTTGTGTTTTATTGGTTTATTACTGCCTTTCAATACAAATCTCTGATAAGGTTTCTTGACCTTCCCCCAAGAACCTTATAGCTGATTTCAGTGAAAATGGATTGACTTTAACCTGAATGTATGCATGCTGACTACTGGTTATGCTTTCAATAATGTCGCATGATAATGAAAGCCAGGTTTTTGGTTGTGTGCTGCATCCTCCCTTCACTCACTCCTGGCAGCTCTTGCTGTCAATGGAAGTGACATGTGGCATCTGTGGCAACAGGCAGAAGTCATTTCCCTCTTGAATGTAATCTTGTCTTCAGGATCACAGTTGAAAATGAGAAGTTTTTGCTAGGCAGTTGGTGTGAAGAATAGAGAATCTCTCCAAATCTCCTTGGGAGTAGAATTTTGTCAGTTCTAAGCATTGTCATCATTCTTGGGTCAAGTGCAATTTCAAAAGACTCAGTGATACCATCCTGATCACTTTCATAAGAAGTGATTGTTACTTGTGTATATAAGCTGAAGTCCTGTGTGTTTATATTCTCTTTCACTGAGATCAGTTTCAGTTGTTTTCTGCAGAGCTCAACTTCACTGTCACTTCATATGAAAATAAATATGCTTCCTTTGATACTTAGCATCCTTCCATACCTAATCGCTTACAAGGGTTTTCAGTGACCTCGCAAATCATTCAAGTTGCAGTGCACGAACTATTTTCTTTTGCTTATTATGTTGAAACTTATTTCAGGAGGTAAAGTCTCTGATTAACTCATTCAATATTAGTATATTATTTGTATTTCAAGACTGGGAAGACTCTAATTTCCACAACCATTTTTATGATTGCATGTTAATTAGAAGAGGAACAGAATTTCCTAAAGAGGTTTTTTTTTTGTTGCTGCCGGATTTTGGTTTGGTTGGGGTTTTTGGTTTTTCGGTGTTTTTTGGTTGGTTTTTCTTTTTTTTTTTTAATTTTTTTTTAATAGTATGCTCGGTTGTTCTAGTTTCCTTTTATGTCTCTTTGGGCTTTTATTATTTGGGGAATTTTTCTGATTTATTAGCCAGGAGTAACAGCTCTGTGTATAGTGAATGTGGCACATATGGAGCATGGCAGACATTGCAGGGCAAGCCAGAAAAAAAAGTAGCCCTTCCAAAATATATCCTGTACAGCTATGTTATTATATTATGACACCAGTGCTATTAACTTTGAGGAAGTGCTGAGGTCAGGCAGCAGTGCCCAGTTCTGGTCTGTTCTCGAGGGATGGTGGTATTTCCTAACCCTACATCAGAGTAAACAGAGGTGCTTTTTTTCCCTTCTTCTACTTGTTGCTACAGGCCAAGGGCAGCATGTGGATATCCTGACTTACTACAGCCACAGAAGGCCACCTCCAGTGGTAAAATCTGTACTTCCCATGGCTGTGCTTAGTCCAGGTCTGTAGCTGGAGAGAAAGTATTTCATCAGCCTCTCAGCATAAGGAAGGAAGCCCTTTAGCCTCAAATAGAGCTGAGGACTCAGGGTAGAGGCTTAGTTCTGGACAAGCCTTTTAGGCTGGAGCCTGTATGGGCAGCACTGTCCAGAGCAGAGACTGTGATGCAGCCCAGCCCAGCTGTACTAACAGCTTCTTGCTGGGTCAGTCTCAGGGTATATTGCAGAACGCTCTGCAGATGAGAAGTGTCTCAGGCTGGATTTAGTAGCCACTCAAAGAGCTTGTATTAGAGATTTGAGATTGTATTGAAGATTTATACTCAGATATACTTATTTCATTGAGGCTTAATCACCCCAGAAGTTTGTGGAGGTCATTAAGCGTGAAGTGGACTTAACCTGGTTTAAATACTTCAATATATTTGGGTGTATTTCACAATTCTGAGGTACATGGAGAAAGTCTTAAAAGTATGTATTCTAAAAGCATTCCACAAAAGAAAAAAGAAAATAAGGATTCTTGCCACTAATTCTGTTACCAGAAACCATGATCTCCCTTTTCCAGCTGATGCAAGAGGGCCAAAATGCAATAAGAGCACTAGGAAAATGGACTGAACTAAAGCAAGATCTTTCGCAGCAAGCCCTGCCAAATGGGTGTGAACTGGAAAATTCCCAGTTCGTTTTGTTGCTTGACTGCTTGCATTTTAGTCTCTGTTCTGCAGCATCCCAGAAGTGTCTCTGCCTTGAATGATCAGTGTGTTGACAACCTGATATTGTCTCTGTATCCTCTCTGTTCAAGTACTTTAATAGTACTTTCAGTTGAAAGATTTCCTGGTAGGCAGACTTACCCAACCTCTGTGAATTTCAGTTTATGCTCTGGCTGGTTGCAAACTGGCAGATGCCTGCCTTCAAGATTTAATTCAGTTCATAATAAATTATATATTCCTTATCCATTATGAATTGAAGATATTGATTCACAGACACAGAGCTGGGGTTGTTCAACATGGAGAAGAGAAGACTTCAGGGAGACCTCATTGCAGCCCTTCAGTACTTTAAGGGGGCTGATGAAAAGGAGGGAGAGGGGCTTTTCATTTGGGCAGATAGTGACAGGGAAAGGGGGAGTGGTTTTAAACTGAAAGGTTAAAACTGGTTTTCAAACTGAACAGGGCAGGTTTAGAATAGGTGTTAAGAAGAAATTCTTAACTCAGCAGGTGGTGAAGTGCTGGACCAGATTGTCCAAAGGCTGTGGATGCCCCATCTCTGGAAGTGTTCAAGGCCCCTTTGAATGGGCCCTGAGCAATCTGATACAGTGAGCGGCAAGGGTTGGAAGTAGGTGAACTTTGATGTCCCCTCCAACCCAAACCATTCTATGATTCTGTGATTTAGAGCTACTGCCATAGTAATGTCGAATACTTTTGCAGTAGAACAGTCTCAGGCTTCTAACACTAAAAGGCCTAGTTGATATGGCACATTTCCAAATAATTCTTAATGCCAGTAAATAAATACAAGCAAGATGACAGTTACTGCAATATGCATATCAGCATCAGAAAAGAGAATTATCTTCCTGCTAATAGAATACTGCTGCCTCACTCTAGCTGCAGTGCTAAGTAGGGTAAGATCATAAAATGCATTTTTTTGTGCACTTCCTCTCATTAAGTAGAGCTGCTGGAATAGTTGACTATGTTGTATCCTTTGGGATACAGTCCCATGGCAGCTTAAGTGGAGGAGAAACTGGACCAACACGCCTCTCCCTGGTGCTGCTTTCAGTGTTCACAGAATTATGTGACGAGGTAGGTCATGGAGCTGGCCTGATTGCCAACTCACTCCTTCCTTCTGGTTAGCTTTCTGTTGAGTAAGTTCTGTGAGCTGAGCATGCATTCCGGAGGACAGACCAAAAGCAGGACTGCAGCAACCTGTGTTGAGATTGTCTAAAGGTGTGGTTTCGTGTTATTCTTGATCTTGTCTCCTTGTGTGTTGCCTCATATCTTTTCCTCTTCCGGTCAGGGTGGCTAAGGAATGTATTTCATGCTGGCTGTGCCAGCTGTTCGTGCTCTCAGTCTGATGTTTTTCAGATATTTTCAGTATACAGGAAGGTTTGAAAACGTTCTCTTAGTTTTGCTGTGTATTACAACAAAAACTTGAGGGCTTCTCATCACCTGAATGTTCAAAGATTCTGCCACCTGAATTTAAATTTTTACTACATCTCTGCTGGCAAATGAGTATTTGTGGTGTGGTGTCCCACTCTTAAGGGGAGCACCCAAGGTTCATAGGTGCTCATGGTAGAAAAGAATGACAAAAGTCAGAGGCTCTGCGAAAGCTTACAAAGTTTCATTAGGTTATACACTTGTCGTGAAAATTGGTATGTTAGTCCACTGATAAGCAATAGTAGTGGGTTTTGAATATAGGATAGTGAGAGATGGGTTAAAGGGGGTGAAAAAGGGAAAAAAGGAAGAGAGATCAGCATCCTGGCTCCAGCATTGATCCAGCTGATGGTGTGGCCAAGGTCCTAGGATGCTTATGCACCTGTGCTCTGTGAGGGTACCTTTTTATAGATAAGTTTTCTCTGCCCTGGAGATAAGTTTTTTACTTTCTATGCAAATCAGTTATCATGCTCAGTCTGTTCTTTTAGACCTTTCTGAAAATGGGTCAGAGGGCTTTGGAGATCTTTGGTGGTCTTGACCCCCCCCTATAGTCCATGCCCGTTTCTTGATCTCATTCATGCACTGTACTGTGTTGTGCTTATCTCCAGGAGCAGAGCAAGGACTCTTGTCCCAGAAAAGTGCTGCCCTACCTCTATATGGCCCCCTTCTCCAGCCACATCCTGTTCTTTCTCACAACAATCCTTGGTTGGCTCCACAGTTATCTGGCTGTTGGTGTTTGGAGACATGCACATTAGTCCCCTTATCTTCTAGGCTTCTACACATGGATAGCAGAGTTCAGCAGCCTAAGCTGTTATCACTTCTGGCATGCTTTTGGTCTGTGCCAATGAGTAGAGCCTCAGCAGCATTCCCAGTGGCCTGTCTGAAGGGAGCAACCTGAAGCTAGGAGAATTTAAGACTGATGTAAACCATTCCAATCCACTTGGTCCTGATGCAGAAGTGGGACCTGGGGCATGTTTAATTGGTCAGCATTGCTATGCTGGTTTCCTAGTTTAGATGTAACAAGTGTGCTGCTTAGAAGCTTTTGTTCAGAGCTGAGGAAGTGCAGTTGCAGCGCTGTATCTATCCAGGAAAATGGGTTAAAGATACTGCATTTGTGAATGGACATTTTCAGCAGCTATCTTAGCTTCCAAATTCACAGTCTTTCTTGAGGACCTTAAACTGAATGAAGGGCAATAAGTAGCTATTGCAAGTCTTAGGCCTCAATGGTCATTCAGCAAATAACCTGCTAATAGGTACTGTTCGTTGAAAAAGAATCTTTCAGATTCACAGTATAGAACTAGATTGCAACTACAGTATTTGTGCATTTTTTCCAGCACCAATCATCAGTTTCTTTGTATCTGCAGGAGATATACAAAATGAATATGATGTAAAAATTTCACTTTCCATTTTAATATGTTTGATTTTTCAGTCAAACTATAGTGTGTAACTCAGAGAGCACATCTCAGTTCTTTTCTTTGATAAAAGATATAATATTTTTCAGTTAATAATTTCTGCTTAAATGTAACTGCCCTGCAGTTATATTGAAAAGCCTTTGGTGTGGTAAATGAAGGAGGTTGACTGCAAAAGAAACAAATGAAATTTCAGGAGCTTAATTTTTGGCTTATGTTGTTGTAAATTACTTGGTCGATGCTGGCAAAGTTGTTTCCTGGAGTTTGTGGTTTAATTTGCTGGCCTTTATATCCAGGTATTTTTGGATAAATCTCTGTGGAAAGAGTGATTACTCTGCTAAAAATTACTGTGTGAGTAGGTGGTGGCTGTTGTCACTTTATTTCCTCCAGTGTCTCAAGTGTTTCTTCATCCTAAATGTTTCTTTTACTCTTCTATGGAAGATGAAGAGCCTGAAGCATGATAATTTAAGTATTTATATGTTACAGATGCAAACTGAGCTAGGTTTCCTACCAGTTATGTGGGTTATTTAGTTTGTGTAAAGATGAATATCTATTTTGATGGCAATTATTCAGATTTACATCTGTGTAGCTTTCCTGTTCACATCAATAATTGCTGTAGGAAAAAAATACTGTTTTAAGCATAAATTACTGTTATCTTTACCATTTTAGCACTGCAGGTTGAATGGAGGTGGAGGCCTATGTTGAATATTGCAGTGAGATCACGTATACTATGTTGTTTTAATTAACTGGTACTAGAACACTTGGAATACTAACTGAATTCCAGAAGTTACTTGGAATGAAAACATTTTTACCTGTACATAGAATACAGAAGGAGTAGGAATATAAGATTAAGCAAATCACCGATTTTATATGCAAATGATAATTCTTGCCACTTTGGCTCAATTAACCCACACCAGTCATCAAACTTTCTCTTATCTCATTTGGAATTTAGGCACTTGGAATTGATGAATTCATAAGATTCTTCTAATATAATTTCCTTGATTTAGTTGTGGACTAGCTAGTGTGAGGTTTTGCTGTTGACTGGGATTTAAAAAATATAGGTAATGGATTAGTCTGTAGACTATTTTCTCAAGTAAAATGTTTGCTTATGTTTCTATTTTGTAATCCTTGTTCTTATTCAAAAATACGATGCAATACAAAACCTCACTTAAACCTCATTTGTAGTGCTAGTTCTGCTTCAAAAGTGCTGCTGGTACAATATATATATATATATATATATATATATAAAATATTTTTTTTTTCTATATGTGGTGTTCAGCATTGTTCTAGCTTGGTCAATCTCCATATATAAATCCTTCAGACTTGAATTCAACATTTACAGTGCTCCAAGTGCTTTATCTTGAAGTCTTTTGTCTTGCTTCTGCCAGTTGTGATGCTGGCCATTCCCCTTCGTGGGTAATGTACTTAAGGATTTCATCTGTAGAGGCTAAAGCACTTTATGGAGGGAACAGATAGCCATGTCATCATTTTAAGGAGAATGAAAGCGGAAGGATGGAGAATAAATGACTTGCCTGAGGTTTGTCAGTAGACCGTAGCTAAAGGTGAGGAGAGAACTCAGCTTTCTTGAGTTTGTGAGTTGCTGGCTAGATCAGATGCGGTGCTATTGTGATCACTGGTGATTTAGGTATGACTCATTTCTGTTAAGAGGACAATAACCTCCATGATAGTTAACATAAAATCTGAAATTTAAAACACTCTTACACAGTGTTTGGATAATAAATTGTACTGCAGTTATTCTAAATTAGTGCTGTAGCCATATAAAAGTAGTTTTTGGTACTGGAATCATATGCAGAGATGGGTTGCCTTTGAAAGTTAAGTTTGAGCATCTTTTATCAATACAGAGAGTGACAAGCAACAATAATCCGAGGCTGTTCTTTTTGCTGTAAAACTGAATAGAATGAGAATGGAATCACGGCTATCACAGAACACCTAGAGTTACCATTGACGAAGCCAAACGCTTATCATATCTGTTTAATCTCGTTTTTGCAACAATTAGCAGCAATCGTGTCAAGCGTTAAAGAATTTAACTCAGATGAGTCATATCCGTTTTCTGTTGGGGGATGCAATAGTGCAGTTACTTGTGAGGCTGGGCAGTCTGTGCTGCCTTAGAGGCAGGTGGTGGTGGTGTGAGCAGTAGTATTTTCTGTATTAATTTGCAAATTAGTAGTTGCTTCTCAGGAATTTTGAGTGTGATTTTTCCAGTATCTTAAATACCAAGTTACTACTTAGGTGCACACGTGTGGTTAATTTTGGTAGAAAGCTAGTGTGGGAGGTTTTGTCCTCCTTAATAAGAATAATTTGTGTATATCACCTCCTCTCCCCTTTCTTTACTGATACTTTCACTGTTACTCTGACAGTCTTGAAAGGCCAGGGATAGCTCTGTGATCTATTCCCCAGTAAGTTAAAGCGAAGAGTCATAGCTCGAATTATGAAACTAATTTCAAACTTGGTCTGTGCAAAAGGGAGGTGAATTTAAGCTAAATAAAGCAGCCTGGATGAATCCGTGTCTGTCTGAACTTTTATCCTAGACTTGTGTAATTGCTGTCCTTGGGAACTGGTGAGCGATGAAGTTTACGAAAGGACAGCCATTCCACACTTTCTTGTACTTGGCAACAGAACTGTAATCTTGTAACTTGTATGTCTGCAACTGTAGACAAGGCTGCAACTTCGCTTCTTTCTGCTGGAGATAAACTCCTTGTCTTTGTTACCTTCTAACAGGGCCCTTTATGTTTTTGTAAGTGTTTGAGGCTTTTGTGTTGCAGGGCAAGATTACCTAAATCCGCGCTCTGGAGTGCTTTGCAAAGCAGGACACTGATTCCGCCTCTATCTTTTGTGAATTATAGCAACAGAAGAAAATTATAGTGCTATGTGCCGTGTTAGTGACAAATATCTGGTTTGATGGAGAGCTGCTTTTTTAATTTTCTGAATACTACAAACTATAATCTCATCTTTAACTTTAAGACTTGATTTTCTGTGTGAAGTTGATACTTTTTTGCAGTGTTTTTGATGGAGCCCAGGGGATCTTTCAAACTAGGTTTAATCAGGTGTGTTTTGTTTACGCTGCACTTCACCTGTGTTGACTGAAGTAAATTGATTTGTGTTGGTTGAGTGGTGTGTGTGGGCTTTTTCCTGCTAAATTGCAAGGAAGGCTGCGTGCAAATGTTGTCACTTGCAGATCACTAAGGTCTGACCAAGCCCTGTGAAGGTTGTCCTACCTGCTTTCAAATAATGTTTGACTTGAGAAGCCTTAGTAGCAGTGTTACGTGGAAAAGGCAGTTTAACTGTAATTCCACAGCTTGCTTTGTTGGGAGAAAGTGGTGGTGGTTTCTTTTTGTTTTGGTTTTGTTTTGTTTTATTTTGTTTTTTTAAAGGAAGAGCTGGAAATGGATAAGGTATATGAGGTATGGAAGCAGATACTGATAAGTCTTTCTGTTTTTTCAAGGATTTCTTTGAAATAGAGCATAAATAGACCTTGTAAGGTGCAGATGAGTAGGAAAGCTAGACATAATCTTTTGAATTTAAACAACAAATATTTAGGACATTGCAAATAGAGAATAAATAATAATAAATTAACATACTAGCAATGATAAATTCATTCTTGTGCTTATAGGGAAGGAACATGCATTGCTACCCAGGAATCTGTGAGTGAGGAAACAATTGAGAAACTAGTGCTTATATGGGTTTATTTTGGGAAATATTGGTCAGTGCACTCAGTAGACCAATTTTAAAATCAAATTAATAGGCAGAGACACAAAATAACTAAATGTTGCAGGATATGCTTATTTTTCAATCTATTAGGGTGTGTAACAGGTTAGAGCTGTTGTGAATAAATTACTGAAAACCTCAAAGGAGTAATAAATAAACTTGTCAGGAGTCACAAGGAAAGAGGTAAAGGAAAAACTATAGGAGTTATTTGCTGTATAACTCTGATGTGGCATATCTTTACAATGTGCATCTCTGCTTATCATATTTGAAAAACTGAATGTGGATCTTCATGGAAGACAAGACAAAGGGAAAAAACTGATTTTCAGAATCATTCATGGAATTGTTTCCATGCAGATGGAGACTGTCTAGATAGGGTGTTTTCAGAAGAAAAACAAAGGGAAAGGCATGTAATCTAAAATCAGGAATGGAAAGGAAAGATTTATTAAGGAGTAATAACTCATTTTTAATTTTTGACTTTCTAATTCTTATCTGTAAGCAGCTTTAGAAGCTAAAAGAAACAATTTTCTGTACAAGGATGTAGTTAAATAATCTTCAAAAGGACTAACATTCCTGAGGGATGGGTTTGCTAAGACCTGTTATATATTGTGTACACATTAAATGACTTGGAAACTCTTCCAGCTGTTGAATTTCCAGATGCTTTAGAATGTACCATGTGGTTCCGCAGTTGCCTTTTCTTTTTATTTTCTTTTCCTTTTTGTGAAAATCTGTGCGCTTTTTAAAGAGATGATTTTTTTTTTCTTAGAAAACATGACATGTGTATGTCCAAGGCCTTCTGGCAATTAAGTTTTCTCAGTGCCTTTCTGTTCATGAGAAAACACTGGACACAGCAGTGAAACGGCTACGATGTAGAGATTTTTGTGGAGAGGGTGGTGAGAACCAGGAGTGGTAGGCATATTTTTTGATTATTGTGAAATTCGGGCTTTAAAATTCTCAAGTGATGTATTATGTATGAAAAATAGGTGTTTTTTTAGAATGGAAATATTTCCATGACTAAATAAAGAGATTGAACAAAGGTGTTTGTTTACATATTTTTGAAAAATTCTGCTTCTAAATTTTCAGAAGCTTAGGAAGATTCCCGTTTTTTACAGGCATTCCCGATGCTGCTCATTATAATTGTGAAGTGCTTGTATTTATTTTCAGTCTGTACTTGCTGCTCATGAATCTTCTAAGTTTAAACCATTTTTTGTATTACAGGATTGGAAAAACATTAACTCTCATGTCTTGAAAATAATGTTATAAGAAATACTTGTGCATCCTTGTATTAGAAACACTTCCAGAGTCTTTTCAGTGGCTTAATGGGTGTCTCTTCAGTGGCTCTGGCCTTCCTGAGAGGGGTCTATCTTAAACATTTAGTTCCTCTTGGTGCAGGCCACATTTCTTCTAGAAGGTTCTACTAGAATCTATGTAAAATGAGCAAGTTTCTTAACAAGAAATTGACAGGGTTAGCTAAAAAGAGAAAGAGTTTTCAGATGGCATAAAGACATCCTAAGGAAAATTCCTTCTAGAAAATGTGTGCTATTTATTTACAGAAATTTCAAAGCAATCCACAGCAGGTGGCACTGCTAAGAAGATGAAGGAATGGAATGGTGCCTTTTGGAAGGAGAACTTTTGTTCAGATGAGGAAACAAGTTAAAAATGTGTAAAAAGGCATGTAAGACTTAGTAAGACAGTTTCCAAAAGAGTTTGAGTAATAGTTGCTGAACATTGCTTTTCTTTGGTGCATGACTTCTGACTTTAGTTGATGTTGACAGCATTGTAGTGGGCAATTATATTGGTATTACATTAGGGCAAATAGGTTAAAATATAAATAAAGAACACATCATTTAGACTCATGGGTAAAATCTGGCATCAGACTTTTGAAGCCTGCTGAAGTGGCTTTTTCATAGAAAGAAATCACACTCCTCATGAGCCTGTACTTAAGGGTAATCCATTTAAGACAGTATATTGAGATGTCAAAAAGCGTTTGGTGGGATACTTTGCCAAATACTCTTAAAGGGACAAAATGGCTGGTGATGACATCCTTACAAGCATTAAATGGACTCTTAAAGGAAAGGAACAGATGATAAGTTTTGCAATGAAGCAAGGTTGCCAGTAGAAAAACAGGCTGTTAAAAGGATTGTTCTGTACTTCCTTTTTGAACTGGCCTTTTCAGAAGTTTCATAGCTGGTCTGAAAATTTCTTTCTGGTGAAAAGGGTGGTGGTAACATTTGCTAATGTGCAGGCTTGTCAAAACTTTTGAAAATAGGCAGTAAAGAGTTGCAGAAAGTTTTATGGTACCAGGCAAATGAGCAGGTGAAGGACCGCTGAAGTTCAGTGATAGTGAATGCAAAGTAACATACATGAAGAAAATGAGGTCTATAATATTGCTCACATAATATTGACCACTAAATTAGTTGTTGATATTCAGCTTTCTGGATAGCTCAACAGTTTTCTGTAAATGTGTGTGGATTGTTTAATAAAGCTCAGCCTTTTTTGGCCTGCTGGCTTCTGGCAGAGAAGAAATATTGAGTTAAACAGGGTTTTGGTCTGATCCCTCCAGATGCTGCAATGAAACGCGGGCTTTGTTTTTGAAGCTTGGAGGTGGATCTTCCTAGACATTTTTGTCAGTGAGCTGAGCAAAGAAACCAAATATATAATTGTATAATAAGTGAAAATAGTTAGATTTTAGAAAAAAATAAAGCAACCAAAACCGGAAGACTTCTTAGGTGGAGAAAACTTTAGGTCACTAAGTCAGAAATCAACAGAACAGGAATAAAAAAACTTTTGGTCAGCTTTTTCTCCTGCCCCTCCTGTCCTTAAGGTGGATTGTTGTTTTCTTCCTTGGTTTTAGTGTTCTCTGCAACTTCTGAGCTGTAGCAAACTCTACAGTTCACACAGACTTCAGAAAAACTTTCCACCACCCCTGAAACCTGGCTGTTTGGTTTTCATAGGACTCTCCTTTCTTCTCTGAACTTTCCTGTTGGCACATCTGTGTTCTTATGAGTTCTTTTTTCTTGGGTACGCTCAGTCACTTCTCCAGAGAGTCACTCTTTCATCTTGCATCTCAAAGACACATAACATGGAAACACAAACCAAAATAATCACACAAATGCCATCATATCCTTTATCTATCTATCTATCTGGGTTTTGCCTGCTTAAGATCCTGTCCAGGCCAAAAGAGTGTTTGGTCTTCTTTGGAAAAACATTACAATGATGAAGATCCTCTGAATGAAACTTCTAATTGTAGAAGTACTCGTTTGCTACAGCTTGCCATGTTTTCTTTGACTACTTCTGCTGCTGTGTCTGTGGATTACTTAAAGAACATTTGGTACAGATCCTAACTCTAGCCCTGTAATGTGCTTCATCCAGCCTTCAGCTGAGCTTCAGTAGTTACCCTATTGAGGCTGAGTGTTTTTTCTGATGCAAGGTTCAGAGTTAAGGTAGTCTTTAGTATTTAGTGTTATTGCTACCAGGGAGCCTGTTTCACTAGGACTGATACAGATCCAGTGAGTCTGAACATATTGAAGTTATTTTTGAATAAATGGCTCTTTGTTTGCTTGTCATCTTTTATTCTTGCCTGATTCTGAGTTCCTCCCACATGCATCAAGCTGAGAGTTGGTTTTTTGAATTGTTGGGGGTTGGAATCATGTGATAACATTACAATTCTGTTTTGGGCCGAGAGAGAGTGGATTTTTTGAAACTCAAGCTTTCTTCTGTTTTCTTTTTCTCCACCATAAAGCCTTTTTGTATTTTTTCAGTTTTCTTCAGATCATTGACACAGTAATTTAGATTTTGATGTGTAGTTTTATGTGTTAATTCCTACACAACCCTTTATTGTTTGTCAGCTCTATCTTCCTGTCTCATGCCTTTTGTAACAGCTGTTATAACTTTCTTTGTGTTACCAGTTCTTTCCAGCTTCTGCTGTTTTATTTTGGTAATTGCCTTCACTTTATCTCCCATCAGTTTTTGATTACAGAGCAAGAGGGTTTTTTCCCTTCACATCTTTGAGGCATAGTGCAGACAAAAAGGCCAGAGTTTCACTTGGAGGATCTTGAATACTGTTGCTGTAACAAGAAAAGTAACTTGTTTTTATCTCCTCCTAGCTTGGATGGTTCTACTTGGTGAAGTATTGCATTTGATTTTGTGAGAATGACCTGAGCCAGTTAGTTACAAAAGTTGTCAGGAATCAATTTGCACAAGTTTTTGCTAAGGAGCACCTCGATGTATTGTGGGGCAGAGTGCAAGTTCTGTAACGCTCCTGTGTGACAGCAGATCACTGCCAATCAGTTAAAAATTTGGGGGGGGTGCTCCAGGACATTTGGATTTGTAGATTATGAACTTTCTTATGATTTCCCGTTTAAATTTATACAGGGACAGCTTATATTTGCTTTTGCAGATTGTCAGCCTTTAACTTAAGTAGTTCTTCTCTCTTACCTTAACTAGATAGAAATCAACAACTACTAATGATTTTAAAAAAAGGAAAGATTGCTTTTACTTGATTAGCTAGTTTATTTTTGTTAATGAGCAGACTCTTAGAGACCTAAATTGAGTAACATATTCAATTTAGAGTCTGTCAGTATGGCTAGTGATGCCTAATGTAATGAGGTGGAAAATGTGTACGTGTTTTTATTTATTTTCTGTATTTTTCCTTAAGGAACTCTTCTTCCTCTGTTGTTACATATAGGATTCTTGAACAAGTGGATGTTGCATCCATGTCTGTATGGAGAATTAAAATTTACCTATCCCCTGGAACAATACGTGACTCTCAAGCAGTAGTAAGTAGGTACTCAGTTGTATCCTTGGAGATGTTGTGGTGTCTGGTGCCTTCTTTATATAGGACCTAGTGATTGCATGGGTGGAAAGTGAGATCATCTAACTGATCCAGGAGTCAACTGATCCTGTGCACTCACCCCACTCAAGGAAACAGACTGAGTTGTCTCACTGGGTATTGACCACACTAGATCTGATACAAATGTGGAAGAGGGTCAGAACCACCCCTAACAGTAACAGCTGTTTATTGAGTTTATCTGAACTGAAATCATACCTTTTTGCTTATGAGTCTTGGTGTAGAAGTTCACTTTAAAATTAAGAGCAGCTCAACTCAAGTTTAGCTATTCAAGGAACAGTGGGCTCTTAATACCTGCAGGAGGGCAAAATGGTACTCTTGTATCCAAAGGTAAATTGGTGCTTTTTTGGGGCAAGTATGAAGTGCTCTAATTATTTCTAGCTCAACTTTGTGTTATACAGTGTCTGGAGAGGGACTGCCCACCAGACAGCTGGGTTTGTGTTGTATCTGCTGGGAATTTGCGCTCAGAAACTCCCTTTTGGGTAGGTTGCAGGACAGGCTCTGATCTGTACTTCATTCATGTTGGATCCTGCTTACAATGCATAAAAATGAGACTGCTCAAGACAGGATTACTATCAGATTCCTAAGTCATAGTGCTTTTCACTAGATAAGAACTAGCCCATGTCCATCACATGTTTTTGTCTTGGTGCCCTTAAGCCTACTTTGTGCATCAGTTCAAGCCTCTACAAATACTCTGCTTTTCCTCTAGTATATGGCATACTTAACTTGCTTGTGCCATGATTACCGGCTTTTCCTTCCCCATATTCAAGCCTCAGACACCCTTATAACATTGTGGGATTTTGTGGGGTTTTTTTTGGGGTTTTTTTTGGTTTTTTGGTTTGTTGGTTTTGTTTGTTTGTTTGTTTGGTTGGGGTTTTTTTGGGTTTTTTTGGTTAGCCTCTCCCAACAGACTGGCTTGGCTGGGCTGGTTTCCTGGGTGGTTGGCCATTCACCTGTGTTTGGGTATTCTCACCTCAGTGGCTCCTATCAATTGTTTCTGGTCTTGGAGCCATATGAGACACTCTTGACAGGAAATGTCTGGTTCCAATGCTGTTGACAAGTCAGGGACACTGTGGTTTGCACGGTTGAACCAGAAATACCAATCTACACTGACGTGTTGGGATTGCCAAAGCAGGTTTCCCACCTCATGCAGGCAGTCTCTGGTAAACAGGAAGATATCTATGCCAAGCACAGAGAATCATACAGAAGTTAAAGTAGATAAGGATATTCCTTGCTTGTTCTGAAAGTCTGCCCAATAGTAAGCATAATCATAATGTTCTAAGGCTGCATGGAGAGCTGCTACTATAGTATGAAATAAGTTTGGTCTTCAGACTCGCACTGAAATAAATTTTGCCATCTTTTCTTTTCCTCTATATCTCTGTCAGAACAATATCTTACTCTTTTAACCCTCAAGTGGAAAAGAACACAAAATCCTGGTCTCAGAAGTTGCCGTTATCATCTTTCCTTTTCCCCTGATTAGCTGTGGGACAGTGAATGCAAGGCAATGGTCATGTGTTTAATACCAATTAATCAGAAGATAATAACAAACATAAACATTCATTAGTTGTATCGCTGCTCTGTTTGTATTCACTGCTTTTCCTAGCAGCCCTTTAGTAAGCAGGTTGTATCAAAAAGTAGGGTGTACATGTATGATATCTCAGAGCACTTGTTTAAACATTCTTTGCCCTGTTACATTTAAAACAATGAGTTAGAGATGAACTTTGACCACTGCATTTCATTTATCACTGTCTTGGTGACTAAAGGCATGGCTAATAGCCAAGAGCAAAGGGCTCTGGATCCACTAATGGACATTTAACCTTTTTTGGCCATGTTAATGTCTATACTCTTGAGTTTTTACCATTTCTTAAGACAAGTTAATTAGTAGAGATTTTATATGTAAGGTTCTCAGTCTTTGCACAGACACATGAAAGAGAACTAAGTGGATTTACATCACAGTTAAGAATGACTGGTAAAATAGTTTTAATCTATGCCAAACTTCACAGAGATGTGTACTTTTCTGGTGCTTCTCAAGCAAAAAGGGTCAAGTGGCTTGCCTCCAAATCCAACTCATGAATCTGGTTTCCCAGGGTAGTAAGAAGCCAGTTACTATTGCAGTGATATTTTGTTCTCTTGAATGCATGATAATGTGTTTCAAGCTATTGTTGGTGTAGATGTTAGTTAGCCTAATAACAGGCCAGACTGTGACTGCACAGTAGTTGTTGGTGTGTCTTCAGCTCAGTGTGTGGTTACCCAGCTGATGTGTACATCGGCAGCTTCCTTGGAGGCAGTTTGGCTGCTGTCAGCACGCAGACAGAGCTCAGGGCAATTTAGGACGTGGACACTGAACTGCCTGCTGCTGTATTTATGCTGGTTTTGCTACCTAGGCCAGAGTGAATGAAGCTCTAGTCTTATGTTTATGATGCTCTTGTCTTATCTATTTAGGCATGCCAGTTGTTTAAGGATATGGGAGAGAAGGTTGTGGTTAGGCTTACTTTATTTAATTATGAAAAGAAAATAATTTACTGCAAGACTTATTGTAAGACTTCCTAGCTATAATGTCAAAGATGACTAGAAAAGGTAAAGACTGTTCTATACATGTTTTCTTTAGTATCAGCAATCTGTCACCAGGTGTACTTTCATGAGATAGAGTAAATTTTATCCCTTACTTCGGTCTTGGGCACAAGATTAAATTTCACATTCTTGCAGCCTGTAGGGTTGCAAAAATTGCAGGTTTTGCACTTCTGTCTTTTCTTCCAGTTTTATGTAGTATGCTTCCCTACCCACCCTACTCATTAGTGTGCTGGAGCCTGAACAGACTTCCTTTGCTGCAACACTGAAGGTGTGCAGGAGCATTTGAAGTGAATTGACGTCAGTGAACTGATGTTCCTGGTCTTCAGAGTGCTTCATCCTGAGGGCTTAGGTGTTGAGAGAGCTCTACTCTGATTCCTGTGCTTGATCAGGCTTTTACTTGCCTTGAAACTCAAACCACAGATGTTTTGGTAAGGGGGTAGTTCCAGTGTAACTGTAGAGCTGATTCCTCTACCTTTGTTGAAATACCATTTTGTCACTTACAAAACTGTGTTCTCCAAGTGAATAGAAAACTCATGATCTATGGCAGCAGAATGTTTGATTAATTTCATCTGGGGGGAATGAGACTGAGAACCTGGCCGACCTGATAAAGGGGATTATTCCAGTTTATGTATTGATGACCAAACAGTTGTTTGGGGCCTAGCTAAATCCTGTCTCTTTCAAATTAATGAGAATTTTGATATATGTATGTCTACTTTTACTTAGATTTGTCTTGAAAACCATCAGTTGTGCTCATCTTTGCTAAACTTCTAATCATATTTTATGTAACTGAATATAGGGTTTGGCTATAGTGCACTCAAACAGTACGTTTCAGGTGCTTTATAGGAACCATTACCACTCCTGTTTCTGTGGTGGGTTTTTTCTCTCTCTTTCTTCCTTTTCCCTCCCAAATGAGCTACATTGTATTTGACTTCTGCACTTCTGTCAAGTATGTTGATCCCTCCTTTGGTCAGAGGAGTTTCTCTCCTAATGTTGTGGAAGAAGATAATCAGAAATAGGTCTGTCAGAAGAGCAGGTTTAGGATATATGATTTTTTTATTTGGATAGACATCTGATCCCAAAAGTGCATATAATTGCAGGTAAGCTTTGGGTTGTTCACCTTGGAAATTGCGACACCAACCCGAGGCCTAACCTAAACTTGAGAAATCCAATCACTTTGTTGTGAGTGCTATCTTCATCTTAAAATACATAACTGCTAGACTTGATGCCTTGGGAAGGCTGGCCTGAAACAGAGACTGGACAGAGCTAGACAATAAAGTAGGTATTTATTGAAAGGCCTCCAGGATCCACCTTGGGCAGGACAGGAGCCTGACCAGGCAACACCCAAGGTGGACTAAGAATGGTCACAAAATGGCTAACTGGTCACGAGGTCTTACATTTTTATAAGTTTTGGTCCATTTGCATATTGGGGTTTAATTGTCCAATTACAGTTTCAGGTTGTGAGGTCCCATCCTTCTTTTTCATCCCTTCAGTCCATCATTGTTTATGCTTTTGGGCCTGAAAGTTGTCCTCGGTCTTCAGCAGGAAAAGGATTTGTTTTGTCTTGCTACTCTGTGAAGAGAGCTCACTAGCACTTAATATGAGGCTCAGAACTACATCCCTAGGCAGCACAGAACCTGAAAAACATGAAAGCTAAAACTTAAGGCATCAGACTGTGCAGGAAAACTTCACAAAAAATGGACCTAAGGAAGACACTGCTTTATCTATCAATGAGATTATCCAGACGGATTTCACAGAAGTCTTGATATGCAAAGGAAAAAGATCCTCTTTAGTTACATAAGAAACACAAGTATCACAAAAGAGTTTATACCAGTATCTCAGTGTAATTTTTCATACAAATGCTCCTTTACTCATGATCCTTCCCTCCTCTGTGTAAGTAAATCAAGATTTTTGTATGGTTTGGGTTATTTTATTTATTTTTATTTTTACTAAAATAAGATGGTAGGGACCCAAGAATGTTTCCTACAGTGTGGTCCTGTGTCAGGCTCTGTTCAGTGGATTTGGCCAGTCTGATATTAATACACACACATCATTTTTTTTAGTTCCTCTTTCCTTCTTCATGATCCTAGGAACTTGCCATTTTAACTTAGGATTTCTCAAGTATTTTTTGTAATATGGCTTTGATCAGGCTCCATCTAAAGTAATATTTCTTTTTTAGTCGTAGTTTTGTAACTGTAGTGAGAGCACATTATCTTGCAAGATTGCAGAATTAAGTCATGGCAAGTTGCACAAATTTTCCTCCTGCTCAGCATTAACAGATATGTACCATAAATTTAGAGTTGCTCAAGATTAGACTTCTATGTGAGTAAGAGAAGTTAAAAATATAACTTGTATTATGGCAAGTTTCTGAAGAAAATAAACTAATCTCATCCAAAATATAGTGGTGATATTGTTATTCCTGTTTGGCTTTTGTGATGCTTCAGTTTCCTAAAATTAATGAAAGTGAGTATATGTGTAGTCTTAGTGGTGCACTCCCTTTTTTACTTCAATAAAATTTGATGGCATCCATATGCAAATATTTATGTGAAATTGGACAGAGAGATGCTTAAGACACAAATTATGAATCTTTTACAAAACATAGTTTAATTTTAGAGTTTTAAAAAATATCTTTTTTTTTTTTTTTTGCCATATCAGTCTCTTTTAATTTTGTTTCTTGAAGAGCTTAAGCTTGTATAGGCAAACGTTTGCTCTTTCCCCTGTGGGTGTCTATTGTTCATTCAGGTTTTTAGTAATTTGTAAGCCTATAGGCCACTTATAGAAAAACATTACTGAAGAATAGATGCCTCAAAGATATTCCTTTTCAGCAAGTTAGAGAGACACTGCTCCCCAGTTTAGAATGTGACCACAAGGCTTATCTTTTATTGAGTATCTTCATTTCAGTTTTGATCATCTAAGTAAATAGGTGAGGGGAAAAGTTGTGGTTAGAGGTAGAATCTCTGATTAGATTAATCAGAGTAGAGAAACCTGAGGATACATAGGCTTTTTCCTATGGAGCTTGTCTTGCTTTCACTAATGAAAGCATCCAAAGGAATGGAAAAGCATAGAGAGATACTGGAAACCATGCTGCTTTTCTTGTTCCACTCTTAACAGAAGCATTTTTATCGGGTTTGGTTTTCTGTTTTTTTTTTTTTTTTTTCTGAAACCTAAGAAAAAATTAATCAGGTGAAAAGACAGAAATGTGTTTGTGGAAGAGGAGGAGATGAGTTGGTTTTCTTGCTTTACTCTCTTGATTCCACAAGACTTTTGCAGTGGAAATATGCTGCCTGGTATAACAGAAATCTTACAGTGAACCAGCAGAAATAGTTAATTGTCTCTTGCTATACTTTGACATTGATGCAAATCTGGTCAAGAGAAATACATGATTTAAGAGAAATTGTGGACTACATTCCTTGTTCTGTAGGCCTCTGTGTATGTGCTTGCATGCATTATTCACACAGGTAAAATTTATTATGAACAGAATTCTCTGCACAGTAAAGTTTTTACTTATAGGGGGGTTTCTTTTGCTTTATATATTCACTCCCTCTTTGCTTCTCTGCGTCTGTTGCATGTCTTTCTCTCATTCTATCATCTTCCTATATGAATCAAGATTGATCTGAATGGTAATTTATTCTGGAACGCTACCTTTCAGTTTGTTTACTTCCAAAATTCTAGTACACAATGTATACAGTATATTGTAGGTTACATGAATTTTTATTGCAGCTTGCATAGAGTATAAAAATACATCTAATGTAATTCTTTTATTTTTCGCTAAGGTTATCAGTCACCATGTATAGATTTACCAAGCAGATTTTATTCTTCAAGACAACACTTGAAATTTTTTCTTCTCATGTTTAGTGGTTTGTCTGTTTTTACCATTTTAATGTCTCATTTAAAGAAAAAATAGAGGAGTAATAGTGAAATAGAAAAAAACCAACTAAACGGCATCCTGCTATGTTCAAAATTTAGGCATAATAGCTAAAATGGAGAAATCCCTCTAGATCTCTTATTTCCTGCTTAAAGCCAGGTCTTCTTACCAAAATAAATTGTGTGAAGAAACATGAGCTAGACATATTTGACTGTCAGCAATGTGTGGCATTGACATATTTTTTTTAAATTTCTTTCTGCAGATATTGCTGTTGTAGAGATGAGTGATGCCTTCCGTCAACCTTCCCTGTTTTACCATCTGGGAGTCAGGGAGAGCTTCAGCATGGCTAACAACATTATCCTCTACTGTGACACAAATTCAGAGTCTCTGCAGTCACTGAAGGTAGCTCTGGGTGGAAAAAGGGGGTTGGAGGGCAAGTCAGAGCCAGTATAATGCTTGAAATAGGTTCTTTCTGTAAGAAATACACATGCCACTTGTGGTTCAGAACAGAATAGCAAAAATGTTCTGAGGCCTGGCAAAGATGTCTTCAATGCAGTGTTGTAAAATTCAGTTTGGTTTTCTAAAGAGAAAGATTTAGATTACTTGATTGCAGTCAGTTAAATACTTAGCTGTTAAATGGCTGTTTATGGAAACAGAAGTTTGCCAAATTTGAGATGAGAAACTAAATGCAAGATTTTGTCATTCAAGGGAATTACTGGTGTTTGTGGTAAACTGTTACAGTAATAACAATCCTATGAGAGTGGTAATGTGTAGGCAGCAAAATAATCCTTAGGCTTTAGCTTCTGTCTAAATTAGCAGTTTTCGGCCAAACCTTGTGGGGCCTCCTGATACCCCTTGCTAAATCTTGCTGAGTTACAGCTGTTTGCATCAGGTACCTGCAGGATTGCTGTGCTGAACATTAGCAGCAGTGTAATGGAGTCAGTAAAAACAAAACTCATGCCTCAGTGCGCAGAATAGTACTTTGGTTTAAGGCAAGAGGGTGTTTTAAGATAATCTATGGGGCTGTGAATTTTGTCAGCCAAGGAGTTGATACATGCTTCCTACTGCAACTATCCAAAAGGTTTAGCAGCTTCCATGATGGGAAAGGATAGACGACTTGAATGGCAGTGTTTTCAATTAATTCCCCACTCTCAGATGCATTGACTTTACCCAGAGGGTGTTTTATGCACTTGCACTTCCCTTCCAAGCTTTGCTGAGAAGAAGAATTTAGAGTGAGCAGCTTGGTGAGTCAGACTGCAGTCTGGGCACCAGCACCACTCAGGAAGGGTTTGCTTCCACTGCTTCTGGCAAATGCAGGCTATTTGGGTTTGATTCTGTCCCTTTTTTTTCAGGTTGGCCTTATATTTGGGAGGGACATGCTTAAGTAACTCAGTTTCTTCCCCCTGCTCTTCCATCTAAATTTTCTCAGCTAACTGGACCGTTTGCAATCCAATTATTTCCTTTCTTTCTGCAACACAAAGAGTATACAGATAAAAGCCCTAAAAATAATGCTGATGATAAAAGATGTATCTGGGAATTGAATTCAATTGTGTCAGTACAATGATCTACAGTATAAGCAGAACAGAATTTCACTGTACTGGGCAAAGAGCCAAATACCCAACTCCCACTGAGAAATCACTTGGGGTGAGGCATCAGGCTTTCTTGGGCACTTGGAAGAATCTTTTGCTAGTGTAGAAGTTGGACTTTGTCGCTGGGTCACATGCTGGATTCCCTCTGACATCAGTGGAAGCCCAGTCCTGTGCAGGGAGACTTGGATGTCACACAGTTGCCACCAGTACTCTGCTGACTGAAAGACTCCCTTTGGTTTCCCTTAGCTTTGAACTGGGGTTGTGTTTTTGCTCTTGATAGTCTGTAGGGAAGTAGCCAAAGAGCAAGACCCTTTCCATACTATTTAGTAACTGCCTAAAAAAAGTAGCTATGGGCATACTGTGACATCTTCTGAGGTGGTGTTTGTCCATATATTTGTCACAGCCAGCAGGTAAGAGTAGAAGCAATGCAGGAGACCACGTGCAGTTTTAATCTTGTATGAAAGGGGGAATTTAAAAACTGAAAATGAAGGAAATACAGAACTGCAGTGCGTGATTTAATCAGGGCACAAAGCAGTGTAAGTAAACTTTTGCTGGTGAAATGTTCTTCTGCATGAATGTTCAGGCCAGGCTGGGCAGGGCTTTGATCAGCTTGATCTAGTTAAAGATGTTCCTGTCCATGCTGGAGGATTTGACCAGACCTTTATGACCCACACTTGGAAAGCTAGATACAGTCATATGTGAAACATGCCCCTCTCAACAGGGAGCAGTTTGATCAAAGCCTGACTTAAGCAACACGGAAAGTATGAGGTGCCTTGGTTTGACACTGTGATTGTTTTTAATGCTGTTGAGCTGGTGAAGCTGCTCACCAGTCCCAGTGGCAGAGGCTATGCTGTCTGATAAATCTGTTATGGTTATCAATTCCTGGGATCAGAACTTGCTGGCAAATCCTGCTGGAAGCAAGATGCTCATTGTTCAGAAGTGGTTTACACTTGAGTTGTACCACCTGGATTAGTGTGCAAGAATCAGCTCTTTCCATCTGTGTGATTCTAATTCTCTGAAAATTCACATTGAAAATGTGAAGATATGTTCTTGCATCTGATTATTAGAGTCAAGTGAATTTCAAGCAGTTTTGGAATATTTTAAAACCTCCTATGAATACTACTTTTACTATTCTTTTTGATTGCCTCTTCTGGTAGCAAAATATTACTTACTATATTTGACTTTCCAAATATGAATAGATGTTTGTTAATAGACAGCTTCTGGACATCATCCCTCTATGAAAATTTATAAATTAAAGGATATGTATATATTTGTATGCATGTATATTCGTATGCAGACAGTAGGTATGCTTTTATGTATATATAAATTGTATGTATCTACTTGGTTCCATTGTAATTTTGTCTCCTCTGACACAATACCTCATTTATGTTGATTTGTCAGGCATAGAAAAAAATCTCTCAACCAACCTTTTCTTGTTGTGTGTGCAAACAGTAATATTAGTCATACTGATCAGATATCTTTCATAGTGCTATCAACATAATTTTCTTTTTTTTTTCTTTTTTATTTCAGGAAATTATTTTCCAGAAGAATAATGTAAGTATGATGTATGGATTTCAGTTGAATTGTAAACCTTCAAGACTTACTTTTTATTTAATGTTGTTTATATTCTGTTTTCCACTTGAATCATTGAACACTCTCCTACTGTATTTTACAGAGTTAGATGTAGAATCCTGGAAATTCTAGCAGCAAATCTGAGTATATCACTTGGTTGCTAGGTACCAGGCTCACTTCTTACCTTGCCTCTCTCTATCAGTGGTATTTTCTCTGCTGCTTCAACTTGTCTGTCATATTATTTCACACCCATTTGCATTCGTAATTTTATTTTTTTTTGTTGTTGTTGTTTCCTTTTTCTATACAGTGTTCTTTAATGTTTTTTAAAAATACTCTGTTAGAAAGCAGAGTTATTTGGAAACTGTTGTTCATTTTAGAAACCCATGGCTACAACTCTGAAAAAAAAAAGTGCACATGTATATGTATGCGTGTATATATGTGTGTGTGTGTGTAAACATAGGTATGTGCGTATATTTTTATGCATATCTATGTGCATATATATATGTACCTATATATATGCATTTATGTATATATATATGTATTTATGAATATATATATATATGTGTGTGTGTGTGTGTGTGTGTGTGTATATATATATATATGAGATACATTTATAAAGAGAGTATTTATTTCTAGAAGTTGAGTCCTGGAGTCTGTTAGTCCAGGTGCAGTGTAGATCCTGGTGGTCTGAGTGCCAGTCATTATTAGACTGTAGATTTCTGCACCTAGGTGTCCCTCTGGTTTCTGAAGTTTACCTTCCAAATCTCACTTCCCTTTTTCACTCCCGATTTCAAGGGAGAAAGACTTGTGGCTGGGAGAACACTGCTTTTTCAATGTGGTTTGTTCTGGAGCAGCAGGGCCAGTCATGTTAGAATATATATGTGGCATGTTGAGTTGTTTCTTGGCTTCGCTTCGTCACTTACTGGTAGCCACATTTACTGAGATATAATTTCGTAGAGGCTAGTCAGTGCTGTGCCGATATCCTGAGGTGCTATGTTCATGCTGTACAATTCCATATATTTGAATAAAATTTTCTAGAGGGGCATATGAAGTATTTAATTTCAGAAATTGGCCAGATTTTATTTTCCTCAGTGCCATGAAAACCGCAGCATTCCTGATTTTACTTCTTTATTTAACAGTGGATTAAGTAATTACTTTTGTCAGTATGAAATATGGCTCTCTGAAAAAGATGCAGTCTTTTCTTTTCTCTGCATGGAGTTTCTAAAGATGGCTTCAAAGCCAGTGTGAGCTTTGGTCTACTGCTGTATTTTAAATTACAGAAATTTTTTTTTGTTGTTAAAAAAACAAAAAAGCAAAGAGGTTTCCCTATAGAGTTTCTGCATAGCTCTTAACCAAAAAGTGCTTTTCAGACACTCACAGAAGGCTGTGAAAGATGTGCTAGACTAAAAATCTCTCGCCTTTCTCTAATGAAAGTGGAAGAAATGATCAGTTAGGCCTTTTACATAAAATGAAAAGAGAACAGCAAGGCCTTTCTTGTAAATTAATGTATTACATTCTGTGTTTTTGTTCTGGTGGCCCAGGACCTAGGGAAAATGGTGTGTGACTAATGTAATGTTCCTGGGAGGGTAAGGGGAAGAGCCCTCTTAGCAGGAAACCAGCAGGAGGTGACTGGCACAATAGAATAAATGGGGGATGTCATCTTGTCCTGTTTTTAAATGACAGTCCCCAAAGCTCAAGGAGAGGTAACTTGGCCTTCATCTGTTTCAGAAAGGATTGTTCTGTTTTCCATTTAAATTTGGATAGGTGACTGTGACACTGTCATTTATCACTTTTAGAAATGCTTCAGTATATGCCAGAAAAAGAATGTGTTCCTTGAAAGTCTCAGATGTTTTCAAGCACACCCACATAACATCTTTTCTGGGAGGAAGTATTTTCCCTGGGATTAGAGCAGGAAAGTCAGTGAAATGGTTTTAGCAGCTCCTTTGTCTCCTTTTTCATAATTTTTTCACCATGATGTCAGCCAAATTACCTGGAAGTAGACTTTTCACAATGTTGGTGCATGCCTAACTACTGAATATAATACCTGCTTCGTAAAAATCATGTTTCTTCATAAATTAAAAGTTTCTTGGATAAATGGGTATAGCAGAGGTTACTTTCTAGAGAAGCCATGTCTCTGATGCCCACCCTTACCGAAAGTAGTCATGTGATGTTACTGATGTGAAAAAATAATGAAATTCACATATGGATAAACAAAAAGTTTGGTCTTGCTGTTCTAGAACATGTTTTTTAATAGTAGGCAAACATCAGCCATACCAAGACTATGGTATCCTTGGCATCAGGGGATTAAAAATGTTGCAAAACAAGTGTGTGTGTATCCATATATATCTACCCTTGTGTTTGCTTTTCCTAAACCTTGTATCCCTAAAAATAAGTGAGATTAAAAAAAAAAAAATCTATTGCCGACTGTTTTGTTCTTCCGACTGGATTTTTGTACTTCCTAATAATAGTCAATGCAGTGTTGCATAGCGAGGATGAGCTGCCTGGAGCCTGCCTGGGCAGAGCAGTACAAGATAACATTGGCTTATTTCCTGTTATATGTGGTTTTATAGCTATTTAGTTGGACCTTTTCCAAATGTTCCAGTACTACCAAAACCATACATTTTTACAGGGAGTGATACCTTAACAGGAGGTAGTTACTTTGCTGGTTGAAAGCTGAAGTTTAGTTTTTGCTGTTATCTGATTTTTGAGGTCAATCAAGCAGCAGAGGCATTCTAGAAATTAGTAGAAAGTGTTTCAGTCATAAGATGTTGCTATAAAGGTTATGGTTCATGACTGTACATTGCTAGTTTTAGCTAACCAGTTTTAATTTCATCATAATTCTACACAGTTTAAATTCTACCACCTTTGGAAGCAGGTCGAGTCAAATTTTTAAAAATTTGACTTCTTACTGAATCTGAGTGTTTAATATGCACGTATTCTACATGTGGTTTGCAACCCATTGCAGTAAGTTACACCTTGACACAGTGCACACCTTTCAGTTCTGGCTGTTTGCTTGCACCAGATTGGAGTAGTGGATAGCCTCGGGGGCTGCCTGGGGTGTGAGACTGCAGTACAGCTCCTGGTCTGATCAGAAAGGCCCTTGGAGGCAATGGGAATTGTTCTCTTGGGCAGCTTGCTTGCAGGCATTAGCGATTAAACAACAGGGTTAGTGTTGTATGGCCAGGCACCCTTATTAGTGTTTTGCTTTTCTAACACTTGAAGGGATCTGATTGTAGTGATAAGACAATTACAATGGCTTCAAGCTCAAAGAGGATAGGCTTAGATTCGGTATTAGGAAGAAATTATGTACTGTGAGGGTGGTGAGGCACTGGAACAGATTGCCCAGAGAAGCTTTGGATGTCCCATCCCTGGAAGTGTTCAAAGTCAGGTTGGACGGGGCTCTGAGCAACCTGGTCTAGTGGAAGATGTCCCTGGCCACAACAGAGATGTTGAAACTGGATGACCTTTAAGGTCCCTTCCAACCCAAACGATTCTGTGGCTCTATGATTGTAATTTTTATTGGTTTTCCACAGCCTTTCCTAATTGCCTCGTGTTTAAGGTGTAGCTTGGGAGACAGTTCAGTGAAGCACTCCTTTAATATGAGTGGGAGAACTCATCCAGTTCTGAGATCCCCAGTGCAAGAGAGACATGGAGCTCCTGGAGCAGCTTCAGCACAGGGAAACAAAGATGTTGAAAGTATTAGAGCATCTCTTAGGAGGAAAGGCTGAGAGAGCTGGGCCTGTTCAGCCTTGAGAAGAGACAGCTGAGAGGAGACCTGATCCATGTCTATGAGTATCTGAAGGGAGGGTGGCAAGAAGATGGAGCCAGGCTCTTTTCAGTGGTGCCAAGGACTAGAACAAGAGGCAAAGGGCAGACACTGATGCATAGGAAATTCCACCTGAATAGGTGGAAGAACTTCTTTACTGTGCAAGCAACTGAGCACCAGAACAGATTGCCCAGAGAAATTGTGGAGTCTCCCTGACTGGAGATATTCCAGAACTGTCTGGACACAATCCTGGGCTATGTGCTCTAGGATGACCCTGCTTGAGTGGGGAGGTTGGAGCAGATGACCACTGTGGTGTCTTCCAACCTGACCCACTTTGTGACTCTGGATGAGGCATTCCAGAGGCATCTGCAAGCTCAGAATCTCCATATAGCTGCTGTTAAAAGACTGTAGCATAAGGTATGTTTAACTGTTGGTTTCTTTCACCATGGAAATAGGGGTAAATATTTTCAGTACTCTTCATCCAGCCAACAAGAGATCTGTGGCCAGTTTGATTTTTCATATCCAAGCATGTAAAAATGCTATGTAGCCTTCAGTAAATATTCTATTGAGAATGATGACTGTGGTATTTATTATTTATGATATAGCACTATCTCTTGCTTATTCTTTAACTTTTTTGAATACTTGACTAATATATTTGACACATACTTTCCTAGGAAAAAGTTGGTAACTTTTTTTCCTGTGTAAATATGATGAAAGGACCATATAGGCTGTAAGCTGATTTTTAGCAAGTATTTAGGATGTAGCTTGGCTGCAATAGAATGCTATTGCTGGGGATATAAAGAAAGAATATATTCTCAAAAAAAAAAAAAAGGGGGGAATTATTTGATAGAGTAGATCCAGTCTCTGGGCCTCAGTTCATTTGAGGCATGAGGCTGACTTAAAGTTTCTTTTCAAATCAGTAGTAAGGCTATCAGTCATGTGAGTGGGATTTAAAGTAAACCCAGACTGAGTCTGTATTCATTAAAACATCAGCACATGTTGGTTTAATGTGTGTTTGGGGGATGGAGGGAATAGATTTAATAACTTGGTTTATGATTTTGCCATCTGCTACACATAATACCATGTACAGTCAGAGAACTACCTTAAAAGTTTCACCAGAAGAATTGAAATAAAAGCAGATATTTCTCAAAAGGATGAGTGGGAGAACTAGAAAAAAAGCTCTCTTAATTAGAAGAGTGTCAGCAGGAAGAACAGTTCCTACTGTGAGAGATACTGGCAATTTTTATTGCATCAGCTGATCTGTTTTTCTTTTATTGAAGTTGTATTGGATGCTGACCTGAAGCTTTGGCAAGTGGGTGGGATTCTGCTAGATTCTTCCATCCATGGCTAAAGCATCATGGTTTTGGTTTGGGGGATTTTGTTTTCTTTGACACTTCTTGTCTTTAAAGGCAGTTTTCCCCTGTTTGTGGATATTTAACTGCTAAATGATCCCAACAAAGCAGTGTTAGTAAAGAGCCTTAGGGAATTGAAAGAACTGTGCATCGCTGACTCTGCAATTTTTCAGAGTTTTCCCCCTCTTTTTGAAAAATTAGTCAAGATATGAGAATTAGTTGGCCAGAACTCAAATGTTCCTTTGTCTAGCACTATGTCTTTTTAATCTGTGCAACTTTCAGGAAAAATAATATTTTGTATTACATTAGTTTTATTTTTGAGGGAGAGAGTATTTTTTATCTTATTTCATGATGTTCTTTCTAAGACATGGTCTCCCCTTTCAAGTCCAAAAAGTTGCCCTTTTCACAAATAACAGTTCTGTAGAAGAGGGGAAGATTGAAAGAAGGGCTGGTTTATATTCTTACTGTGATCATTAAAATGTAAGTATATGGTATTGATTTTTATTATCTCTTGAATACAAATAGGTGCTATATTAATTTCTTTCAGAAGCTGAGAAAGGATATTGAACAAGAAAGAGGTGCTTAATGTTCCAGTGACCACTAGGTCTAGCTAGAAGCAGGCTTGTCTTAAATTCTGTAATTATAGAGCTATTAAGAATGATCTTACATCTCTGACTAAAATTACTCATGCTTTGGAATTGTTAAATTTGTCCTGAGTAAATGAGGAAGGGACATTAGAAAAATACAGAGCAATTAAAACATTTGCAAAAATTAATTACAGATTCTGTCACTCAGCTGTAAGCATTTATGTGTGTAGCTGGCGCCAGCCAGCACTTCTGCCTCCTGATTAGTCTGACTGATTTGATGAAATGGGCTGACATGGATAGTCTGTCAGAAAATGACCTGATGTTGCCAGGTACTGAGTGTGCTGGCCCAAGGCTTTCGAAGATATGTATGTTCATGTCTCCCGGATAGAGGTTGCTCAGCTGATATGACAGCTTTGACCAGGATTACCTGGTCTAATGTCCCAAGTGCTTGTGCATCAGTCTGAACCACAGTAACTATCATATAACTCACTGTGTGTACACTAGAGGCCTGTCCTAGCCCCAGGTCTTCTCAGTGATGCCTTTCAACATACAACTCAAGTGCCCTGCAATCCCTTTGTAATTTTCACTAGTGTAGTTTGGGCTTTTGAACCTCAAATAATGAAGGTTTTATAAAGAAAGAGAGTTGCAAAATGAAACTTGCAGCACCTGTTCTTAATTGGGGGAGGGGTATATTCCCACTCACTTTTGAAGCCCTGTGTTCAACCCATGTTTCTTAAAGGATGTTGACATAACAGAATATTACAGTTGTATTTAAGATGCTACCCCTACAAAAATCCTGGTTTTATTGAAAGCCTTCTATCTGTTACTTTCATTATAGATTATATGGTGAGCAGAATGGATCAAAGTAGAACAATTTTGCCTTGTGTGCTTAACAGACTTAGAGTATAGAGGGAAGTCAGTTAGGGTTCGAAAAAATACCAGATTTTGTGGGGTCAGAGTTGGGATGGAGTATTGTAGGGCAAATAGAATAAATTAAATATATTTAAGCTTCCAAGTCTAGTAATATGCACTAAGTGAAAATGTAAAGCAAAGTGTGAACAGATGGGAAGTGTGTGTCAGAAAGACCACCTGATCCTTTCTGACTTAAGATAGCATAGCTTATATTTTGACAAAAAAGGATGAGAAAGATGTGTAAGTTGCTGAGACAGGTTGCATCACCTGATGAATGAGGAAAGAAGCAAGTCACACACTCTGCTTTGGAAAAAATGGTTGAGAGTTGTCTGAAATTTAGAGTGGCTCCACAACTGCTTCCCCCACAGCTTGGTCCTCTTGGGTTCCCACCCTAATTATAGCCCAAATGCAGCTGGAGTTGGGCTCTTTGCAATCAGAATTTGTGATGGTGACACAGCGTGTTTCTCCACAGTGGGGGCCTATAGACTTTGTTATACAAAAGCAGTCTTGCCAGCCCTCTTATCTTTCTTCCACCACCACCTTTAGTAAATAATATGAAACTTTTGATTCTTTTTTTTTTTTCTTTTGATGCTAGAGCTACTGCATGTCTGCCTTTGTTGGGTTTAGCTGTTAAATATCTACCTACTGGACTTTTTAGCTAAGGAAGTGAAACTGAGGTCAGTATTTCTTGTGTTTCTTAGCTTTGTTGCATGTGTGCTCTACTTTTTTTAAAAGTGTATTTCCCAAGGAAATGAAACTTAAGAGCTAGTACTGTTTTTTCGTTCTCCACATTTGTTGTGTATCTGCCTTTTTGTCTGTCTGATGAAGTTCAGCCGAATTTGAGAGGTTTCGTAGATACAGAGTTCCCACCAAAGATAACTATCTAGGTTAAGTTTAGAAGCAAAGTGATGCCCTGGCTGGGGGAAAGGCCACTGTGTTTTCACACTACTTGCTACTGAATATCAGGGTGAGATTCTACCTTAAGACAATTCCCTGAGGCTGCTGGGGGCCCTCTGAACAACTGTAAATGGATTTTATTTTTTTTTTCTCTCCCCACACTGTTTTCTCCTGTCTTTTAGGTTCTTCCCTGTCCACTGCTTCCTAAGACTCTTGGATCTGCATGTCTTCTATACCAGGCTCTATATTATGACCAGCTTTTCCCCCCTCAGCTAACAGAAGAATACATATAAACTAACTTATTCTGGCTCTCTTGTTTCACTGTAATAGATCCATACTTCCTACAGAAGGTGCACTCAGGATGAGTTTCTAAGAGCTCATGCTCAGTAATGGATTCAGGCACTTGTCATCAGCAGGAAGAGCAGTTTTCCTCCTGGTAGAATTAAAATTAAGACTCTGATGCCATCTCTGTAGCTGGCATGACCATTTTGCAAGGGTAAACCTTGGGTTTGGGTTTGTGAATTTCAAAAGATGGGAACATCATTTTTCAGAGCTGATTTTTATTTAAGACCTGAACATTGGAAACAGTGTGCCAGGGTTCTGAGAAGGTCTTCCTGCAAACAGTCTTCAATTTATTTTTAATGCACTGAATAAACATTAGGAAGTAAAGTGCTTGTCTCCGGATTTCTGTAGCTACTTCGCTTTTTTTTCTTGACTCTGACTTCCCAACCTTTTTCTCCTTTAGCTCGAAAAGGAAAGCTGGAGAATAGTCTGCCTATGTGTAATAGTGGCTTTTATGCCAGGGGCTGTATACCCATCTCTTGTAATTGCTGAAACCAGTTCCAGAAAATTCCTAATTTTCCCTCTGCCTGTGGCTGTGGGGCTCATTAGATTTTAGCAGGGTAAAAAGTTCATCCATTCACTGTTGAAAGCATGTGATTGCCTTACATGCTAGGATATTCTTGAATAGAAGTATCCATTCACTTCTCCGTTGCACAGACAACCAGTTTGGGTTCTGGCATCCCACTCCTTAGTTACTTGTAAAAAAATTTGTCATATACTCCCCAGTTCTCAAGTTTCCTTTGGAACTGCTGCAGTCACACAGAGATAAATATTCCCTAGCTCTTCAGCAGCAGTAGTTTGCAATGGTTGGGGAAAGAAGACTAAATTAACCCTTGTGCAAGGCACTGTATACAATAATCTCCAAACAACTTCTGTGGTAGTTGAACTCAACTGACATCATGTAAATGCCTGCACCAATTATTTTTAGATTTTACCGTCTGTCAATACCCCTCAGAAATGCAGTGGGATTGCCTTTATAGTGAAGTCTTACAATTTCATGGTATGATGGGTGTTACTAAAAAATAATTCCTGTACTTTTCATAGCCAGTTTCTGATTTGTACACAAGCATGTGTTGACTAACATACCTATAGACATATGTTTTGCAAGCTTGAGTACCTGAATCCTTCCATGTTTTAAAAATCTAATAATGCATGTTAAAATGCATATTTTAAGCACACAGCTGGTATTGTGCATTCAAAAACTATGTGTGAGAGGGCAGTGACTGAATCCCTCTCAGCTAGGCAGAGGAGTTTCTGAAGTGATGTCTGCATTGCTGTATTGACTTCTGGGAGAGCCGAAGCAGGTGAACAGAAACTAATTAACCTTGAAAAAAAAATTATGAGTCTCAAGAATTGCTTCCTTAAGGCTTTTGTTGTTTGGCTTCAGCAATAGAATCTGAGCTTTGAGAAACGAATGGAGGAATTCCTCCTGATTTCATTAGTATTCTGTCTCATAGTTAAGAGTCTTTAAACCACAAATTTTCAGCAGCCTTCTCTTCACGCAAATCTGTACTCACACACACACCACAGTCAGCAGACATCTTGCTTCACTCTTTCTTGGAAGATTTTTTTTTGCAAAGTATCTGTTGATATACAAAAATCAATGCAGTTTAACAATGCTTAGGTGCTCTCTAAGTGATTATTCTGAACCATGTTGGATTTTAAGTTCTATTGAAAATATCTTGTACATAGTAGGGAATTTATTTTGCTTTTTGAATGCAAAACTATTTGAGTCATTTTGAAGTTCATATGAGGATTAGTTTTCTCTATGGTTTTCCTGTTGTGAGGCAACTAGACTGTGTTACCGTTTCCAGTATCTGTGAGCCAGACTGTTCTGCTCTCTTCTGATCATCTGTCACCTTGAAAAGCGAGTGCCTCATCTTCTTTTGATTCCTTCTGCCTCTTCAGGGTGTGGCCTGAGAATTGTTTCACTATTGAGCCAATTAGAATTTTAAGGTCAACTTGATACTTCTGAAAAGACTGATTTTATAGAAAGCAGATCAGAAATCTGAAAGAATACATTTCAGATGTATATCATATTTGATGTGAAAACTGAATTTATGAGTTAAAACTTTGTCTTGCTGAAGTAAGCAGCAGGTCTCCCTTTGACTTTAACAGGTGGAATTCTGAAGGTAATATATGCAGTTGTTTCATATATCAGCTTGCCAATCCATAACTGCCCTAAATATTGCCCCTTGTTTCCCTGCAGATGTGCACTGGGAACTACATATTTGTTCCTTACATGATAACTCCACATAACAAGGTGTACTGCTGTGACAGCAGTTTCGTGAAGGGACTCACGGAGCTGATGCCGCCTGGTTTTGAGTCTCTGCTTGGGCCCATATGCCTCCCTCTGGTGGATCGATTCATTCAGCTCTTGAAGGTGGCACAGGCCAGTTCAGGGTGAGTTGTATTCTTGTACACCCATGTAAAATGCAGATATTCCAGCTGGCAAGGTGAATGTCAGCCTCTTTTGCCTTCTGTTCAGAAAAACTGATACTTAATAGTTCAGCTTGGCCAAATCTCTGCATTGACACTGCTCTGTCAATACATGTTCTGCACATACATTGTGGGGGAGCTGTGGGGGCCAGAAAAACAAGTCCAAGGGACCTGTCCTGAATTGCTGATGTGAAGTTGTTCCTCTCCAGCCAGTATTTCCGGGAATCCATTCTGAATGACATCAGGAAGGCCCGGACGCTTTACATGGGCAAGGAACTTGCGGCAGAGCTGGCAAGGATTCGACAGCGAGTCGATAACGTTGAAGTCTTGTCTGCTGACATTGTAATAAACTTGCTGCTGTCCTACAGAGACATCCAGGTAGGAGTTTTGTGCACAACTAAGAGTAGTAAATTAAATTACATTCTCACGTAAATTTTTAGTGTATTTTGTGCAGATTTTTTTAACAAACTGTGGATAAAGCAAACTAGTAAAAACTTTTTATGTGTCTTCTCTGATGTTTTTATTTTGTTTTGTAGTTTCCATAGCAAAAAATGGTTTTATAACAGTGCCTAAAAAGTACGTGACATGTAATAACTCTTCTCCATCTTAGCACTGCTGTGTGATGAACAGCACGTAGTTAAAGGGTATGGTGGCATTCTGCAATTGATAGAAAAATGTGTTCTTTGTCACAAAAGCTGGTGATGTTTCTTATGGAAACATAAATAGTTCATATGCATTTCAGGTTTTGCAATGATGCTAGTAATTGTTTGCTTTCATATCCATAATTTCAGCTGTCGCTCCTTAAACATTATGAAGTGGTTTGAGTTTGATTTTTTATTATTATTTGTTTTTAAATATGTCAGTGAGTAAGCTACTTTAAAAACTGTGGTGTTAAAGATTCTTGTTTTTGTGGCTTATGCCTACTACAGAGATTTGAGATGCCTAAATTCAAATGCAGTTAGCTTTCTAATGTCTGCACAATATGAGCACTGACATGTGTTCAGATCCTGGAGCTAACTTTAATCATGAAACAGATGTATGGAAATTTCCACAGGACCATGTTGAAGCAGCACAGGAGACTGAATTGTGCTTCCCTGCTAAATACTGTGCATAGTCCCATCTTTGATTAGTGCTAGGCTATTTACAGTGTGTGACTGAAAAAACTGACAGCCACAAAACTTAGAAGGGACTGAAAATACTTCTTAGTATGAAATAATAGCTGCTTAGGTTGAAGAGGAGTTTATATAGGCATACCTCAGTGCAGCAACTTAAAACTTTATTATGTCGTTTATTTTGGAAGGATTACGATTCCATTGTGAAATTGGTGAAAACTTTAGAAAAGCTGCCCACTTTTGACTTGGCTTCCCATCACCATGTGAGGTTGCATTATGCATTTGCACTGAACAGGTAAGAATCTACCTTTCCTTCTGCTAAATCAAAACTTCAAACTTTGTAAGGGAAGGGTAATCCTGTGTGAAGTTCCCTGCTGGAATCTTTGTAGACAGTCCTATGATTTTGACTGAAGCAGCTCTGGGGATTCTAAGCTGCTTTTTATCTCACACTGTCAAATTTCTTTTCTTTTCCTTTAGCATGTTTGATTTGTCTTTCCATAGGTTTGCATTATCTTTTGTTTCAGTACCTAAATTAGAGCAAGTAAATACCTAACAATATTTTCCTTCTGTAAAATAGACTTTTAATATTGCTGTGTGAGTCACAGCACTGCATCATTTGTGCTGGCACAGACATCATCTCATGGTAACGTCAGAAGACAGAAGCAGATCTTTCATCAAATGTCCATAGGAAGATTTTATCATATTATGATGATAAAGTAATTTTCATGTTCTCTGATAGCATGGGCAAAATGTGATACATGGAGCAACATAAGCTGCTTCTATGGATTAAATAAAAGCCAAGCCTAGATTTTCTTTCTAGGATATTTAGGCAAGGGACTAAAAGGGGAGTTTTTTCAGAGGAAATTAAGTTGCTCTCTGCTCCATTGCTGTTATCATAGTGAACATTTTGCTGTTGACTTTTAGAGGAATAGACCAGGTGTCAGCAGGTACTGAAATTATCAAGTGTAGAAAATGTCTATAGATGGTTCTGCTTCTCCCAGATTTGAATTTTGTAATTCAGGTTCTCTTAGGAGGCTTAAAACTGCATATCATGTGAAAGTGATGTCAAAACATGTCACAAGGAATTATTTAAAAAAAACCAAACAACTGGTTTTGAAAGAAAAAAAAGAAAAAAACCCAAAACAGCTGTCTGGCATTTTTTGTCTGAATAAAATGTCCAGATCCTTTCTTGTGCCTTTATACCAGGTAAATGAAGGTATAAATATTGTGCCTTTTTTGTTTCCACTTTGACATAAATATGTGAAGTTTTGCAGATTAAATAATCCAGCATGTATCTGCCACTTTTACAGAGCCTTCACAAGGGTCACCAGGTGTTCCTTGGAGTTGTAACAGGTTGTTTAGACCTCAAGGTCACAGTTTTCTGGAACAAAGTCACCTTTGAAAACAGGACTAGTTCATTGAGGCACTAAAAATATGGACAACTGCAGCATAATCTTTTCAGGCATATCCTTATACTTCACTGGTTCTGTGACTCTAAGATGTTGCCTCTGAGAGTATCTGACAAAAGATCTACACAGTGCCTCCAAAGAAGTCCAGATGAGATTTTCCTATTCCTCTCTTCTCCAGACTGACCATTAAACTGGAAGCCATGACAGCCACGAAAACATTCATGCTTTGGTGTGCCAAGAAGGAATTGCTTTGGCTAATTGTAACTTTCTCCTTACTGGGACAATATACTCTGGATATTTTGTGAGCTGAGGCAGGTCTGGAATACTCTGCACTTCTGAATCTTTGCTCCAAAAAAACTGTGTCTCTTGCTTCTAATCCAGGTCACTAGTACGGAAGGATGGAGCAGCTCAATTAGTCAGGATTAGTCTGACCTAAATCAAGCAAGTGTGAGGGCATTGATGATGGAAAAGTAAACAAAAATAAAAGTAGGGACCTCTGTCTCTGAAGACCAGTGAAGAGTAAATATTCCATGTTGCAAAACATTATTTGCTGTACTCGTTTTGTTCTCATTAAATTCATTAATCTGGATAAGTGATAGTTGATACAAGATGTGGAAATGTTGAAAAGGGAGAATTTGATTGTTAAGTACACAAACACATTAAAATTCTAAACTTCTGATACTGAATGATGTATGTATCAAAACTATGACTCACCAGGAAGTGTCTAATGCTTGCAGTTACGTGGTTTGTCTGAAGTAATTCTTTTAATATTGCCTTATTGGCTTTACTCCTAAACCTTTGCTATCATGGGAGTTCAGTCTGGTTTGTGCTTTTTGGACATTTTGCTTCACTGTCAAAATGTATATAAAAAGTAAAATCACAAACACAAGATTGAATCTTTTTTCCTTTAAAGGACGAATTATGATGAGAGAAATACTAGACATGAAATCAAGGTTCATATTTTTCTATTTTATAAGGAAGTAACATATGATCCTTCAAAGAATTTCCCTGGAGGCTCTTGATGCTGTTTTCAGAGCTTTGCTATAGCTGATGCTTCATGAGAGAGAGAAGTTATGTTTGGGGGCTTTTATACAGATTTCCCATTATATAAAGAAAAGAAGAAAAAAAAAGAAGAGGAAGAAGGGATGAAGTGTGTATGTATAACATAGTCCATTGTGTCTAACCATCATTTTACATGGATGAAGTCATATGTCTGTATTAAAAAGCGGTCATGAAAAAAATATTCCTTGTTATCTTTGTTGGTTTTTTAATCAAAATTATTATTTTCAACAGGCGAAATCTGCCCGGAGACAGACAGAAAGCTCTAGAAATTATGATTCCCCTTGTAGAGCAGGAAGACCAAGTAGCTTCAGATATGTACTGCCTTGTTGGTCGAATTTACAAGGACATGTTTTTGGAATCTGGGTTCATAGATATAGAAAGCAGGGACAAAGGAACTTTCTGGTGAGTACTGTTTTCCTGGTCTATGTCCTTTTTTTAGCTTTGGGAAAATATTCCTTGAACAAGAATATATTTAAATGATTTTTCTTTCCAAATATTTGGCATCCTTAGGGGATAGACTGAATTTTCTACACTTCCTTACTTGTTTGTTGAGAATTAGAGGTTTATGTTGTTCACGTATCTCATTCTAAAAAGCTCTTCACGTCCCTCAGAGACTTGAAGTTTAGGTGTAAACTAAACTCATCAAGAGTGTATTTTTCTCATTTTTCCCAAATATGAAGACTCCTGTTTACTGTTTCATTCTTAGGAATCTGGGCCAGAGAGTAACCAGTCACGAATTGATTGGCATGGCTGGAATCTGATAGATATTAGCTAGCAAGGCTTAGAGGTTTAACTCCCAACCAATATTGACTGTTCCAAACCTGCTGACAGAAGTTTTATCACTCCAACATCATCTTATAGTATACACACATTTCAGTGGACTACAGTAGCATCATTAGTCAAAGAAGCACATAATTACTAGTCAATAATAGATAAAATCTTATCCTCATTTTAGAGACAAGAATCCTGCTTTTTAAATGCTTTTGAAATGCACTAAATCCCTGTTACATGGAAGAGGTTAGAAAATGAAGGCATAGGGTGTCATCCTAGACTTCTGTCAGGATGAGCTGCTTCTCTGCATTCAGCTGAGGATACAGACAATCTGCATTTATATGTCCTGCAGTGCACATCTTAGCTCTGGTCTTGTGTTCATCAGCTTCTTGTTGAAGTAAATGCTTAAAATGGAAACCTTTCTTCTTTCTCTGTCATTTATCATTTGTTTTCAGTAAACTTCTGCTTAGAACTGTCTCTCATAAAAGATAAGATAAAACTGTTTACCATTCTAAGCCTCAGAATACAAATGCAGTTTATGACTTCTGGTCATGCTTTACAGTTTGGCAATTCTTACTGGACTTTTATAAGATGTTGAAATAACAGGAATGCAACATATTAATGTCATCCCTCCTAGCATAATTTTGGATTAAAGAAAAATTTCATTTCCTGTAAAGCACAAAGCCTGTGAAAGTCTTTCAGGAGTCTTTTGTAAACACTGTATTTTGCTAGTGTCATGAATATGATAAAAAGAAAAGTGTAGTTCTTTATACAAATTTTAGGCATTCTTACAGACTAAATTAAATATGAATTACTCTTGATATTGTACATCTTGCTTTCTCATTGTTCATAATGCCTTATGAACAGATAAACTTTGATATTGTCAAACATAATTGAACTAAGAATGATTCCATGTGTAACAGTGGTGAGTTCACGTAGCCATTTTAACACATTTTGAACAAATGCACCTTAGCAATCATGATAATCAGATCTGATGACAGGAAGTGATTGCAGGCATTCCAGTTTAGGAAAGGACAGAGGCTGATAGCTCCTGCACAGGGTAGGGTGCTGGCCAGCCAGCCTCTAAGTAACCCCTGAAGCCACTGTCAAGTGAGACCCAAAACAGAATGCTCTGTGTGCCTCCTGCCACAGAACAAGGAGATCTCTGTTGAGTCAAGCTGGAGTTTGGCCGGAAGCTGTACCGGATGGTCCAGTTGCTTTTGGTTTGTACTTTATACTGGATATTGATTTGAGTTTCTAGTGTTAGTCATACAGCAGGCTTGACGTGCTGAAATGTTGACTCACAACCCAGTGAAAAGCTCTTAGAAAGGAGCAGGCCCGCTCTAGTGCTACAGCAGGCCACAACAGGACAAGGTGTGTGCAGGAGCAATGCCTCCATGGCAGTGCTATGTTGTGTTGAGATAAAGGTTATTATCTCAGTCTTAGAAAAATAAGGATGTAAGAGAAGTATAGTGAATTGCATGAGATAATGAGAATTTGGCAGCAGAACCAAAGCATTGGTTTTGCAACAACTAGCAATGTCAAGGTACTTCGGTCTATTCCAATTAAAAAAACACCAAACCGACAATGTGCCTTTCTGACAATTAGAAAGCAGAATAAAAGACATCTTTCATATAAATATGAGAGAATAAATGAAAGAGTAATTATTAACTGTCACTTTCTTGTTTCACACCGACAGTATTAATCAGATTTACCAAAGCTACCAAGTCTTTATTCATATCTTTTCACTCCCTAATTCAGTGTCTGCACTGCAACATTTTCTCAAATGTCAGCAATTGCAACATTTTTCCAAAAGTACAGTCTCTCTTGTATTGGAACAAAAATACTAATTTCCAAGGCTTTTTCTTCTTCTTCTTCTTCTGTCAATCTTTTCATTCTCCTTTTTGTATTGCATGAGAATTACAGCATGGAAGAAAGATCTCCAGGGCAGAAAAGGTGGTCCCGTTCACAACATCACTATGTCTCCAAACAGATAATGCCAGCTGGAGGGCTTCTCTTAGACGTATATACTTAGAATCAATGGAAGTGTTGTCCTGTTCAGTTGGCAGATTTTTATGGTTTTTTTTTTGCTTGATTGGGTTTTTAGTTTCTTTGTTTTGTTTTTTGTTTTTAGGCTGGGTGTTTTTTCCGTGTGAATGTGTTGGTTGGGGTTAAGTAAGCTAAAAATATTTTGTATGTACTTTGTTCCTCACTTTTTTTGTAACTTGCAGTACAAGAGAAAATTGCAGATAATGTAAGAAAAAGATTTAGTACTCTCTGCTTCTCTTGCTTTTCTTTAGAGCAGTAGGCGCTTGTCTAATTATTAAGTTCTTTGAAGGTGGGCAGCTGAAGTATAAAAAGTATATATATGTAGCAGATTGAAGAGAAGCCTGTCTTACAGTTTTGGACAGCAGAGCTTATGTTATGGGATGCAAAGTCTTTAATCATTAGAGCAGAAAAACCAACCAACAAACAAACAAATTAAAAACCAGCCATATTTTTGACCTGGTGGGATAAAAAATGCCTGAGCTTTGTTTGCATGTCCAAGCATGGTCTAGAAGTCAAATCCATAGGTTTTGCACAGTTTGTTTTTTCTTTCTTTCTCATATACTCACAACCTGTTTAATTTTTAAAATGTATTCCATTGGTTTGTCTGTGCTTTTTTCATCCTTTTGAAAGTAATTTTAAACTCCATTGCTTTTATTGTAGTGAGTTGACTGGATCTCTTGTGCTCCTTAACTCACATATGATAGTAGTCTTTGCCTTCTCCCTATGGAGGTGTGAATATGTGTGTATTCTTGCAATCTAAAGTGTTCTTCTTCTGAAGAATAAGTTTGAAACACTGTAGATGTCCTGTTGCTGTTGTCACAGCTACTTGCATCACAAGCATGAGGACAGTGTGTGCTGTGTTTGTGTGAAGCACCTCCACTTCTTTTTAGAGAAGATTGAGCCTAGTTGAATGCCTCTGCCATTTCTCTTGATTGCTCAGTTCCTCTTGAGGAGAATGAAATCTGGTATAGTCCCTTTTTATGTGAACTCATAAGAACAGTATCAATAAGACAGTCAGTAAAGAATAAAATTTGGAGTAACTGAAATCATAGCTAAATGTGAGGTACATTCTTGTATCACTTGCCTCTGTGCTTAAGCATTTCGATATTGCTGTGTGCCATTGTAGCAGATCCCCAATAAAGTCTAAGGTTTCATGTCAATGAAAATTCATATATTAAAGACTAAATTAATGATCTTATTAATAAATATAACTCTGAAATAGGTCTTTTACAAACTGATAGCATTATTCTGTTTTATCTGATCTTAAAGAAAATATTGTAAGATACTGTAATTTTTCTGGGATAATTTTACGGATATTGATGATTAGGGTCAGCGCTTGTTGTGTGGGGGGAAAGGAAATGGGAGGAGGATGTATAAATAACAGACTCCTAAAAATAACCACAAAGGATGTGTGGAAAACAGTAAAATATTTTTGCTTCTGTGGGTTCTTGCTGTGTAAACAGAAGATAAGCTCTTAAATTACCTAAAACTGTAATGATGCCCCAACTAGACTGCATTATTTACAAAGTAAGGTTGAATGTTTATTTTTCCAGGTTCAAGAAGGCGTTTGAGTCAGAGCCAACGTTACCAGCAGGAATTAATTATGCAGTACTCCTCCTGGCAGCTGGACATTGCTTTGATACTTCTTTTGAGCTGCGGAAAGTTGGTAATTATAGCTTGCAAATTCATGGTGAAATCACATTCTAGTGAAAGTACACTACCACCCACTGTTACAGGGGAAAAATCTAATGGTTCTATGTGAAAGCTTTGATAGAGAGCATGTGAATGTTTAAGTTGGTCTCTCACACCACTGCTGATCCCACCTGACTGCTGGTGAGTGCTGTCATGAAAACCTGGTTTCAGTGCAAGGTCTTAAATGGTTACCAGAGTTTGGTAAAAACTAAGCTTCTTTATAAAAGCATCATTTGTGTGAAACAGGAACACCTGAAAGGGGAATCCAGTTCCAGCTAGCGCTCTTTAAAACAAACAAGCACAAGCCCCTGGAGGGGAATATGGATGAGAAATCCATCCTAAGACTGAGGAAAATGCGTTTCACTTCAGTTTGGGTTGGGTTGAGAGAAGAATATTTCTCTTCTGATGAATTCTTAGAGGTTTCTGAGTGTCTGTATTCATAGACTCGTCAAATAACACTGGTTTGGGTTAGAGGGACCTTTTAAAGACCATCTAGTCCAAGCCCCTGCTGTGGGCAGAGACATCTTTCACTAGATCAGGTTGCTCAGACTGACCTTGGACACTTCCAATAAAGAAGCATTCACTTCCCTTGGCAACCTGGTCCAATATCTCACCACCCTTGTCATAAAAAAGTTTCTTATTTAAGAAGGAAGAATTAAGATGATTTTTTTATTATTTTGCTCGTGATTTTCTGGATTTGAGGAGAGCAAAACCTCAAGATTAGTTAGTAATACATTCAGGGAAGTTTTGGGGGAAAGGACTGAATTTTGTAATATACATTACATTTGGCGGTCTTCTCCAGGAATTTGTATAATTCTTGACTTTCTGTAAAGTCTTTTTTTATCATTGTTTCTCCTGAGGAGGTCATCAAGTGAGAAAGAAACAATTTTTTTCACTCCACTGAATCTATCTGTATTCAGTCACTGCTCTAGTTTCGAAGTTAGGTGTGCACTGTATGTCTGGGAGTAATTTCCTGGGTAATTTTGAGTATGAAGGTCAGAGTGAGATGATTACTTTCACATAAATAGTGGAAGTGAAATTTAAATTTTCAGGTGTGAATGAAGGTATTAATTTGGATGTGTGAGGCAGCATAGAGTTGCCCCAACTACTCTGTTTGCTATTCTGTGAGTGGGTGAGATTTTGCTTTCTGGTTGGCGTGGAATACTTCCACATCTTATGCTAAAATTTGAATTCTTGTGCCAGAGTAGGAGGGAAGAAGATATGTTCTACATATTGCATAGCATTTACGGATACTCACTTGCTCGCCTAACTTTAAACTAGGTAGTTTAATGGTGCTGGGCTATATTTTTTGTGTAGTTTATTATGAATCCTTCATTTTTAAAGAAACTTCTCAATTGCATACAGACTACAACCAACTAGATCTGTACAAATTAATTTTACTGATGAAATTTGTGTGCTATTTCTTTGGTGTCATCTTCTTATGAGTTCGTCCAGTGTTGTTTTCCCTACTGTTTGTATTGAGACCATTACAGAAATTAATGTTCATTCTTATATAAGATTCCATCCCCAGCTGATGAATTATTTAGTGCAGAAGTATCCTGTTCCTTAGGTGGTTGGTTTGTGTGTTTGTTTGCCTGTCTTATGTTAACATTTAGTTGGTGTCTGCTGGAAACCCTTGATATAACAACCCCTCCTGTTAGCTGCTTGTGTCTACCTTTCTCTTTTGCTACGGGGAATATTGTCAAAACACTTAGTTTCAGACTGACTTAGCTATTTTGAAACGTTTTCAAATACATTTATAGTATAGACCCTATGCATATCAGTGGTTATTTATTTCCTGTTGATCAGACTCTGGTCACTATTCATAGAATCATGGAATGCTGGGTTGGAAAGTACCTCCAGGATCATCTGCTACAAACTTTCTTTGAAAAAGCACACTCTAGGCAAGATGGCCCAACACCCTGCCCAGATGAACCTTAAATAAGTCTAACGTCAACAAATCCACTGCTTCCCTGGGACATGATTCCTAGGGCTGATTATTCACATTTTGAAAAATTTTCATCTTGTGCCCAATTGGAAAGTCCCCAGTAGTAACTTGTACCTGTCACCCTTTGTCTTTTCTTTGTGACTCCTTGTTAAAAGGGAGTCTCCATCTTCTTTGTAGACACCCTTTACCCACTGGATGATGATAATGCCTCCCCTAAACCTGGTCTTCAAGGCTGAACAAACCCAGCTTTTCCTCATATGGCAGGCTTCCAGTCCTTTGTTCATCTTTGTGGCCATTCCCTGGCCCCTCTCCAGCCTGCCTGCATCTTTTTGTATATAGTGAGAACCAAAACGGAACACATTATTCCAGGAGTGCCCTGGCAAGCACTGAATAGAGTAGGATAATGGCTTCTTTATCCCTCCTTGTGATGTCCCTGTGGATACATCCCAGCATCCTATTGGGTTTCTTTGCTGAAGAAGCACACTGTTCACTCATATTCAGCTGCTTGTTTTTCAGGGTCCCCAGGTCCCTTTTCCACAGAGCTGCTCCCCAGTGGAGTAGATCCAGCCTGTGCTGCACTCCTGGCTTATGTTTTCCCAGGTGCAAGAGAATGGTCTTTGTACAAGGTTTTTCAGATGGCTGGAGTTGTGCTAGATTCTGAGGATAACCTAGTATTTTCTTTGTCTGGGGTTAATGTTTTAAACAAAATCAGGCAAAATCAAAAAGGTTGTATGGGAAAATATTTTGATTTTTTTCTGATTCTAAGTATCTCTTACGTGCATGTAATTCTTTCAATGTCACCTGTTATTTAGATCTTTGGGTACAAGACCATTTTTTAGCAACAGTTAGAAAGGCAGTGCTTTCTGTTTGGTGTCCACCCACAGCATTATCTGTAGTACACAGAAACTAGAGAGGTTCTGCTTTCTCCTGGGAGATCAGGAGATAAGCAAGAACAAACCAGTCAAGTTCAGTCCAGATTATATGGAAATTATATTGCTAGGCTGGGAAAGGATGTAGTCATTATCAGTTCTTCAGAGGATGCATGAGACTGTAATTAGGAGATGCATGTCTGATTACATTGGCAATGTAGTAATAATTCCAGTAAAAATAAGAACAAAAGCAAGAGAATTTTTACCAATCAGCATCAGATCAGAAAATTTGCCTTCTAAAAGATCCTACCTGTACTTGTAAGGTAATATTTCACAACTAAATGAGCAAATAGAGCATTAATAAAACCCCTCCTTCTATTTTCTGAGTAGTATTGCTTTCTTAACTATGCAAAGAACTCTGAGACCAGAGCAGAAATGCTGTGATCTGCATTGACAGTTATGATCTCTGCAGGCTGTGCAACTTTGACACACAAAGGATCCTGTAATATGAATTGTTCAGTCAATATTTGAGCACGGAAAGCAGTTTATTTATAAAGCCTTCATAGTAATATTTAACTGGTAATATCTACTTACTCTGTCTTATTTTCGTCACTAGCTGTGGGTATATTCTTTGTGTTATAAAAACAAAGGCTTTTCTGGCGCTAATGGTTCCTCTACTTTGGCTCATTTGTTTTAAAGGCAAAATATTTTTGATAAAATATACTGGAATCTAGCTGCTGCTTTTTTTTCCCTCTCCATGTGAATGCCAAGTTTATCCTGGAAAGAGAGAATATCTTGACTTTGCCTGGATTTTTTTATACTATCAAAAATCTTTTAAAGTTGGTGAAATAAAAATAAACTTAAAAAAGGGAAATTATACAAGGAGGTTAAAAACTCAGAATTAAATTAATGAAGATTCACTTTGCAAGTTTCTAAAACAATCCTTCTTTCCAAGTTCTTTAAATTGGAGTTACAGGCTTTTGAACCTCTTGCTTATGTCATCATGAAGCAGTTGCATTTCAGGGAGAAGTAACTTGCCTTTTAGGAGTGAGTAACTTTGTAGATGAACTTTGCAGAGGATGGTCAGCAAACCTTAGTGAGTTTTAGCACCAAGTACCCCACCTTTCTCAGAAGATCTTGATAAAGAGGGTGATGTTGCCTTCTCTAAGGTAATAGGATCCACTTCACAGAGTACTTGGGTGAAACTTCCATTTTAACCAGGTTACATAACATTAATGATTCCCAAACTCAATGTCCTGAGGTGCTGCTACACATCATCCTTTCTCCCCCTATCTTCCTGTAAGTCTCCCTCACTGAGCTGGGACTCAAAATGGTTGCTGTCTCCAGTCCTTCCCTCCTAACAAACAGCTCTCCCTGCCAGCCAGTAATGCAGGTCCCTCCCCATGTGAGTTGTACTTTTCATCAGACCCACACACTCGCTTTGTATCTCGCTTTAGCTCTGTTTCCGCATCGGGAGCATGGAAGTGTTGTGATGGGTGTCCTTGCAGATGCAGTGAAGCATGGCAGAGCATGTCTGCCTGTGAAACAGAGACCTGTGCTGCTGCTGCTCTCTGTGACAAATAGCCTGTGATAGCTGGTCAGTGGCCACTGCAACTATGTTTGCCATCACCCAGTGCTTAGCAAAGGCCCTATGCACAGCTAAATTCCTCCCTTTCCCCTTCCTCCCAATAAAGGCATGTCCAACTGAAATGATCCATGTATCCCTGTGATACCAGTTCCTTACATCTCTTGCGATGAGGTCACATTAAAAGCCTGTGGAAGTTAGTAGGTATCTGTCTTTTCTTGTGTGCAAGCATGCAAATGCTTTAGCCATTGTAGAAGAGCCTTTTGGTCTTTGTAGATATTGCTGAGGAGTGTTTCTCTAAAGTCCTGGGGGAGACTAATTTTTTTCCATTTACTGTATTTTCTGGATAGCATTCAGGTTTTGTTCTCTAGAACGCAGCTAAAGTTGAGCACTTTCAACACAAATTTCTCCTGCCTATTCTCCACTGACTAGTGCAGGTGTACCTCTTCAAGTGGTCTCTTTGACGGTGTGGATGTGTGTAGCACCCTGGCTTAAGGCCTTGCAGAGATGATCACTGTGGTACCTTGTGGAGCTGATGGAGGTGATTTACACTGCGACATTTCTCAGGCAGATCAGAGATTCTTTGTGGCATCTGTGGCATTTTTAAAAGCCTTTATTACCTGACATTGATGTCATAAAAATGTGAGCAATATGATAAAACACGATAAACTTTGTAGGCTGAAATGTAGCTTATGTAATGATACCCATTTTGATAATATTTATTACTGCTTCCACCATGGAGTTTAGTCTGCTAGCTACTCAAGGAAGGTTAAGGAAAAAACCAAGATGAACAGTTGCATTGAAATTTCTTGTGACTACTCAGCCCGAGTTTCAAAGACAATGGAAGATGATGTGGGAGGAAAACTGTCATAGTGGAGTAGTGTGGGAAAAGTGAATAAAAGACTGCAGTGGTGGAGTGGCTTGTTGTGTAAGCTGAAAATTGTTTTTTTTTGCAGGGGATGGTGTAGCGTAACCTCATGTTAGCTATATGTAGCAGCTCATATGAACTAAAACTCATCCTGAAGGCCACAGGGGAGCCTGTAGCTCTCAGCAAACTTAGCAAGTCAAAATAAAACCTGAGGTTTTCCACAGTCTTGAGTTGCTGGGGGACTTGTGAATATTAATAGATGTCTTTCATTGGGGTAGGACTTGCTGCAGTTAAAAGAACATCACTGCTGGAAGAAGCTCAGTGGATCATCTGTTCCTTCTGCATGGGACCTTGTCTATAAAGGTAAGTTTGGGGCTTGGGGCTTGTAATTCAAAAAAACAAAGCAGAAAAAAACATAATAGGTGCCTTATTCAGCATCTGTTAAGTTTTTGCAGCTATGTTGTGTAGCCTAAGGCCCCAATTTACCTTTACAGATGAGGTCCATGCAAGAACATAGGTTATCTGACTGTGGCCTTGTCCTGACGGTGATGTCTTAAAGTTCCTTTCTTGAGAAGCCTGTAGGAAGAGGGGGTGGGGAAAAAACTTCTACCAATTAGGGTGCTTGGAAGGCATATAACATTAACTGGTAAGTATGATTTCCATCCTATTTTATCAAAATGGAGAGGGTATAGTAATGTAAGCAACTAATAGATTTTTAATAAGGGAAATGTTTTGGCTTTTTTAAATTGCATTAATAAAATTCTTGTGACTTGTTATTCTCTTTGCTACAGGAGTAAAGATCAGCAGCCTGCTTGGTAAAAAGGGGAGTTTGGAGAAACTGCAAAGTTATTGGGAAGTGGGATCTTTCTTGGGGGCCAGTATGTTGGCTAATGATCATATAAGAGTGATCCAGGCTTCAGAAAAGCTGTTTAAACTAAAGGCACCTGCATGGTAAGGTGATAAACTAGGCCGTGTGCCTTCCTATGTTTTAAAATGTTGGACTCCCTCAGCTTTCACATTAGGCTGTATTCAGCTGACAGGAGATATGTTTTGTGTTTCTTTAACAGATTTTACTGTGTGTTTATTATTTCTCTGTACTTTTATCCAGTACTCTTCCCCTTTTGCCCATACTCAGGGGTAGATCTGATATGGGTCTTCCATCTGATGTGTGAGAAGGGTAGATTCATCATGGACTTCAAACTCTTCTGAGGGCAAAGGAGAAAGGAGAAGTTTCTTGCAGCTACATTGCTGAAGAGAAGTGATAGTGGCTTGTGAGTTTAGTCGTAACAGCCTAAAGGTTTTGGGGAATTAAGACAACTTAGCTAGGGAGGCCTGGCTGCACCTTTAAATATTGTTAAGGTTTTTATGGCACATAACAGTTGTTTTAGGAACTGAGTACAAATGAGCTGTATGGTGCAAGCTGCATCTTGTAGCAATTGAGAAGACTGCAGATCAAAGTCCAATTAACAGAAAGGCCATAAATCCAGGGTTAAAGGCAACCCTGTAAACCCAACATCTTGTTATGCAAAGGCCAAGAGATGTGTGCTCTGACAGCAGGCACCTGCTGTGGATACAGGCAGCAATTAAGGACCAGTCACCTACTCATTAAGGGCTGGGATCATCTTAGTTGGGGAGGACTAAGACTCCTTTCTGACTAGAAAAGTTGTCACTTTGCTAATTATAAGAGTGAACATCACAACATATTATTCTTATCTTTCTATAAGGGATAGAGTGTGCCTCCAGAAGGTGATCAAAGAGATGCTAAAATACAGAATTGTACTTCTGTATTGACATTATATAGAAACTGTCATAATTAAAAAGTCTAATTTTCAGACAAAGTATTTCATAAATGCTTTTTACAGTGTATTTATTTGCAAGGTTTTCCATTTTTGCTATGTGTATATTTTACTAAGAAGCTGCATAACACTCTCTGGAAATCTCCTGGTAGAATTTTTCTGGAGTTTATGAATGCCTGGTTGTCAGGATTTTATGTACCCCAGCGCCTTTGGGCTTTAGGACTGTGGATTAAACTCTGAAAATACAGCTCACTCATTTGTGCTTGAAGAAGAATTTCTCCTGTGAGCAATTCCTTCCCAGTCTGTTGCCTGCTTTATAGCAGGGCCCACTTGGTGAGAACGGGAGTAGACTACAATACCTTAAGCCAGGCATCCTAATGGCCTAAGAAGGATAATTGGAAATTGCACAGCTATGGAAATGTTCACTGAAGACCCTCTGAGAGTGAAACAAAAGTTTCCATGAATAGCCTAACTGTGATAAAGTGATAGCAGTGATAAATCCTCTTTTAGCATGTATATCTCATTGCTGTAGTATTCATAAAAAATGTGTGAGATTATGTTTACAACCTTTTTTTCAAAAATACCAAGAGAAAGCAATGTTATCAAAAAGCCCCAGAAATCAGCCCCAGAAAATAGAACAACAGAGACAGGGATGAACTGCATTTAGGGAAACATTCAGTACTGCTATTGTCCTTCCCTAGCAATGCCAAAAGACTGCTTAACATAGCTGTTGCCATCTTTGAAGGATAATCAGTTCCAGAATCATGTTTTAGAAATCTGTGTTAAATAATTGCCTATGCAGACACAATATAGTAGATAGAACAGTGTAGAAAGTTCAACCAGTGGACTTTTCGCCTGAGTTTTTATTAGAGGTAGGTCACTACTGAAACAAGTTGGACTTAGGCTCAATTTGGTCCTTAGGTAGAGAATTTAGCTATTTTACGAATTTTTCATGGTTTAGGGTAGAAGACAGAATATAGTATCAGGAATATGGGCAGGAAGGAGTGTTCCAGGACTCTTTTATATTTCAGTTGCCTGATTTAGCAGCTGTGTTTCCCATTCTAGTTGGGAACTGTTATTATGACAAGCAATCCTAGAGAAACAAAATGTTACTGGCAACCTTGGTGTTGCAATGTTGAATACTTCAGTTGTGTTTAAAGGTATAGACATTACTTTGGTGTTGCAATGGTGAATACTTCAGTTGTGTTTAAAGGTATAGACATTACTGCTTACAAACTGTACTGAATTTACTATCTGTGTATGTTTGGATGGTCTCAGGTACCTGAAGTCTATTGTAGAGACTATCTTGATATATCAGCATTTTAAGAAACTAACTCCAGAGCAACATACGACCAAACAGGAACTTGTGGATTTCTGGATGGACTTCCTTGTTGAAGCCACAAAGACTGATGTGACTGTAGTTCGATTTCCAGTAAGTGGCTGTTTTGTTGGGTGTTGGAGTCTTTTTTGGAAGTATTTTTGGGGGATGTGTTTTTTTAAAACAAATTGTTATATAAAGGAAATGGGCACAAAGCACTGCTTCTTTTTCAGTAGCTAGACAAAAAACTGTTTATCCAGAAGAAATGTATTTGGCCTGTATCTTAGATTGATTTTCATTGAATGCACGTGGGTACAACAGGGTTGCACAATGTGTTCTATACAAAAGTAATGAGGAAAAAAAGTCAAGATAGAATTTTGCTATTTATTGTTTGCTACGAATGGGTATAACTTCTAAAATAAACTTTTACAGTGTACTCCAGGTGATTATATATGAACTATACTGTGTTTTGAAAAAAAGATATTTAATTAATTTCAGTCTTCTTCTAGCTCAGCAGGCTCTGTATACTCTACTGCCAATTAAGACCGCGCCTTTTGAGAGGTTAAAAATCAGCCCAGTCAGAAATCTATTGTTCCAGCTACTAGAAAATGCATTTCAAAAACATTGCCCTATAAGTGTGTATATATTAGTTTATTTCAGATTTCTTCCACAAAAATTTTGCTGGGAATTTTTATTAGATGCCCCAGTGCTGTACCGTGTCCTGAAAGTATACAGTAAAAAAAGTCTATGTTCTCTGTACATATTAACTGTATATGTCCAGGAAATATTGTCTTGGGTATTCCTTTTAGCTAACCATCGGCAGAAACAGCTTTTGGTCTTAAATAGCAATTGCTATTGCCTCCCAGATAGTTAAAGTGCATACAACTTGTTTGGTACGGTTCTTTTATCTTCCATGTGTACATGTGATGATAAACTGTAAGGAAAACTTCAATGTTGAACAGCAAGAGCTTGAGGCAGTAAAGTAAAAACAACATAAGCCTGTCTAAAGAGCCTGGTTTTCCTTTTCTGATGAGAGCAGGCAGAAAGTTTTGCTGGGAAACAAAAGATATTTTGAATCTTCCGGGTTTTGTACAAGACAGGGCATAATCCTTTTAGATTTTAGATGATGGAATAGTTCAATTAGATAGTTAAATTAGGCTCTGAGTTATAAAATTGTCCAAATGAAATGGTTTGAATTTTTATTAATATTAGGAGGCAAACCAAAGCTAATCACTGCAATAGCATGAGCCAAGAGATAAACCCAGTGTCTACATGGTTTGATGGTGTTGTACTGGAAGTTGGTTGGAGCATGGAGCTGACAAGGCCAAGGTCATGGCTGCCATCCCTGTATGGACTCAGTGATCCTTATAGGTCCGTTCCAGCTCAGACTGTTCTGTGATTTTGTGACCTGACTACACTGGTGTTGCAGACCGACATATGGGATTTCTCATAATACCAAAAATTCTATTTGTGCCTGTTAAGAATGAAAATCATACAGTTCAACAAGTGAACAAAATGAAAATTAGCAACTTTCTTTGCCCTCCCTTCTCCCAGATTGCAGTTAATTTATTTGAAGGGAAGCTTTTTCATATTTCCTTATTATGAATTGTTCTGAGAACTTGAAATTAAGTGTTCTACTGTCCATGGGCACTGGCTTAGCTGTTAGTTACTCTCTTATCTGGTAGCATCAGTGTCATCACTTCAGCCTTTAGAGGAAGAGATGACACAGTGCATGGACAACTTGTTGAAGGATAAAAACCACAGTTTGTGAAATGGCTCAGATCAGATTTTACAAATTATGAGTGTCTGAAGATGCCAAGCAACACACTTTAATTCCCACTGCTTATCATTTACAGAGTTAAATGTGTAGGAACTTTTCAGAATTTAGCTCTGCACTGCTTTCAGTGTATCTGTGCTGATCGACTCTGAAGGAGGAGACATGGCTCAGTTTTCACTCTAAGCCATGGCTCTCTCCAAGACTTTCTACTTTGGTGTTTATATGCTTTTCAAAATAGATGTAGACCAACTTGCCCTAGTCAATCATTGTTGCATCTTATCTCCTTTAAATGATGCTTCTAGTTTTTGTTTCACTTATCTCAGAATATTTTCTATGCTCTTTAGCTGTCAGCCTCTTGCAGTGGTACTTGGTACTTGTTAGTTTTGAGAAAATAATTTGACTTGGTGGCTATGGTTCATGGTGGTCTAAATCAAAGGGTGTTCAGTTTAGCTCTAGGTTAATCTGTTTCTCTGCCTCATCCAAATATGCTTCTACCAAAAGATGATAAAGGTGAACCATGAATCTCCACACAGGAGATAGACATTCTAGAGTGGCATTGTAGGAGACTGAATTCTGACAGAAAGATTTCAAAACCTGACATTTTTCAAAAAAATAATTTGCAAAATTGATATGTGCTACTAATTGACGCATAACAGCCTTATGTAAAAAATTAAAGTTGGCTTTTTTTTCTTTTTTAATCTGAAGTTACTGTCAGCCACACTAAATTAGCCCAATACCTAAAATTTTGCTTTTCATTATTTGCCTGTTTTTCCTGCTATGGTATGACTAAAGAAATAGTTTTAACAGCTTTCAATACCTTTTGAAGTTCTGCCAGTTTTGCACTAACTATTGAAAATTATTTTTTCTCCAAGGTTTTAATATTAGAACCAACAAAAATCTATCAGCCCTCATATCTCTCCATCAACAGTGAAGCTGAGGAGAAGACGGTATCCATCTGGCATGTGCTGCCTGATGACAAGGTATGTTTGTAGTTGTAACCTTTTTCACAATTGAGGAGTGTGCATGGTACATAAGACATGTGACCAGTTGCATCTAATTATTATTCTGGAAAGTAGAAAAGTGTTTTATTAACACACACGAAGATGCTGAGGTATACTGCTGTGCTTGAGATTGTCCTGATTTTCAATAGATCTTTTGTTTCCCATCATTTTTTAAAATAACTTGCGTTTTCCTTCAGGTTGTTTTAAGCCATTGTATAATATACAAGATCTTAAGATGCTTAAGATTTCAAAAGTAGTTTACAATTTACTTGCATCAAACCAGTAATGTAGCATAAAATTACTTATACTTACAGAACTGTCTTCTTGCTGTGAAGCTGTGATAAATACTCCTTTAATATGAAAGTAATAGAGACTGATATGTTGAAATGGGAGCAGAATCAATCAAATGCCAAAGAAGCATTTGACTGAAGGATAGGTGGATGCTCTAGAAATTGAATACTCTGGATAGTCTATATGACAAGGTGTGAGACAGCCAGACACATTTGGAAAGGAGCTTAGAAAATCTGGAGATGGAAGTGGAGAGGAAAACCTAGAATGGTTATTACATTCTGGGATGTTTAGGAAGCTAAATGTGGGTAAGAGGTAAGACAGGGAGGATGTCAGAACCTTAGAGAAGGATGTCAGCAAGGGAAAATGAAGGAGTGTATGAAGAGTGAACAGAGACTGAGTCAGCTGGAGGCAGAACACCGGGAATGCTGAGATTTGTAAGAACTAGGGCTGTTCATTATTCCATGGCAGCATTTTGTTTGCCTGCAGGATAGGACAGTGAAGACCTGTTTTTCGGGTAACCATAGAATCATTTAAGTTGGAAAAGACCTTCAAGATCAACAGGTCCAATTGTTAACCTAACACTGGCAAGTCCAATCTTCAGCTTTCCTGCTAGTAGTCTGTAAAAGGTGAAATGTTTTTGAACACAAAATATTTTGAACACTCTACTGTTTGGAATTTTTGTTGTGAGTTCATGAGAAAATGTAAGTGGCAGCTGAAACGGCATATTTAGAGAACAAACTGAAATTTTTGCCTAGAACAATGAATTTCTTTTCATTTGTGGTTTATTCTGACTGCTGTTTTTTGAAGTAGGGTCAGCCTCTGAGAATAATTAAAAAAATAAACGTACGCAATTCTTGAGCAAACTAAAAATTTACTATGCAGTAAATAATTATTTGTCAGAACTACAGACCTTATCTTGCTATTCTAAAATACCTGTTTGGAAAGTATTTCTGTATTCAAAATTTATTCTATTTAGAAACTACTTGAACGTGCTTTTTTTTTTTCTTTTTTTAGACTTTTTTGTGTGTTATTTAGTTCACCTCCAAATAATACTTTTCATTCTGTTAAGTGACTTAACTGTAGTGTAAGATGGAACATAGGACTAGAAGGAATTTTCTGAACTGTTGAGTTCTGTTCACCCCTGCTGCAGACACTCTCCCCATATAATGTTTCCCATAAAGTGTTCCAGCTCTTTCTGAATATTAGTATAGATTTCACAGTGGACCAGTCATGCTGAAAAGTGGTTTGAGAATTCCACTGCAACTCCAGAAGAGCAAAGAGTGGAATATTGCTGGTGAAGTGAAAAAGAATTACCTTAGGTCTTCTAGTTTTCAGTCTGAATTTGTTGATATTTCATATGCATTTGTTCTTTTGGTAGCAAAGTGTTTATATTAAGTGATTTCTTTTCTCTCTCTGATGTTTACCTGACAGTATTTTTTAGAAGAATCCTAATATCTCTTAGTGTGGAATTTTTGTGTAGGTTTCTTTTTAGGCAAAACAAGTAGGCTTGGTGTACTAGCCACATGTGGCACCTCATTGCCATGACTTCATTATGTTCCAGTTTGAGTTAACCTTATTTGAGTATGTGCACTCATATTCCAAATAGTGTATTCCATGGTGTATTCATTTATCATTTAGCTACTGGGATATTTTGTTTGATATATTAAGCAATGGCATTTTTCATAGCTCTGTCATTTCACTGCCCAGTTATTCTCTGCCTGGGAGAAGGATTTGGATGAATCAGTCTATGCCTGTTTGGCGTTCAGAAGATAGGGGTTTCTTTATGGCATGTTTTCTTTCTTTCTTTCCATTTTCCCATTCTCCTTCCTGATGTGAGGCGTGTGTCTTTGTGTCTTCTGCATAATAGTATTTTCCTATTTTTCTGGCCTAGCCTTGATCATTGGCATTAGGCATTAAGTGCACCCCTTGTACTTTTTGCTCTGGCCAGAATCCTTACTGTGGTGTGCTTATTGAGTAGCCAGGAGTCTGATTGATTTTCTGTACCCTGTGAGCGATCACACCCATCAAAAGAATGCAGTGGGCAATTTGGTAGTTACCCCTTCAACTGTACAATTATAGTCTGTTGCAACTTGTCAAAGTCCTTAGAATCCATCAGAAATCTCACAGGGAGAAAAGGGACTAGAAAAATTTGGAGGCACCAGCTTCTTTTTCAGCTGAATATAACTAGTATAATATTTGTCTTTGCTAAGAGATTTTGTGAAGGAAAAAGATGTCCTATCTGTCAGTGTACTGCACAGAGGAAGACTCATACTTTGGTCCTTAGTAGCCTGGAAACAAGCATTTTGGGGGCTTATTAACAAGCAAAGACCACCTATCTCTACTGCAAGGACATGTTAGCTGGATATGGAAACTTCTTCATCTATCCAAGTTCAATCTACCAACCATAGATCTGTCAGAGCTTTAGCAATTCACGCTTCGGATTTCAGTTCATTTTGGCACATAAATTAATGGTTCTACTTGTTTTCCAGAGTTCAGTCAGTGCTCCAAGAATAAGATCTCTGAGTTACAAAGTGTATGAACTTCCTTTCATGCACAAAGAAGCTGAATTTCCATTTCAAATCCAAACTGAAATTCAGTGGAGCCTGCAGCTGGCACTTTTGTATTAAACAGACAAATGACAGTCAATACCAGGATAAATAACATAGCCTCTTTCTTTTTTTGTTGCTTTTTAGCAAAATATTTTTAACATTTATGTCTTTAATAATACTGAATTTAAGATAAACAAATGCCAAGAGAAATCAGACAAAATTTTATTTTGTAGAATGCACATTACCTTTGCCTTGCAGTTGCCTAATTTTAGCAGCCCTTCCCGCATGGGGTTCGAGGAATGCAGCAGTGCTGTTTGTAAGTTTGAAATAGAACAGCCTGTCTCTGTTTTGCTTTGGCTTCTGAATCCATTTTGAGTTTTGTTTTGGGTAGCTGATGATTTTTTTGCCTAACCAAAGAACAGATGCTGAATTTGGATAGCATGCCTGATGTATTTACTCCAATGTATTCAAAGCTTGGCAAGATCATGATGGGACATAACTTTTATGTTATTTCATTGCTTGAGAACTTTGTGTGGTAATTAAGATTTAAGAGATTAGTTGCACATAGATGACAGGTAAAAAACCAATACTAATGTTCCTTGTTATGATTCTTGAGCATTTCTACTTCTTGGGAGGTATATTTTAACTTATTTAGATTGTAGATTATTCCCAGTAGGGAATTGGACTGGCACCAATAGCTAAGGTCTGAAGAGAGTTTATAAGCATGGAAAATTGGAAACTAGCATATTTTGTGTGTGAGGGGAGTTGTAAAAGACTATGCAGAAACACCTCCTCTTTAGCATAGGGACTGAGTTGATCTTCCTTCATATTAGAGAACCAGACAACATTTCACAAACATGCCATAATTAGCATCAGTTAGTAGTACTTCCACTTCAAGAGGCAAATGCAGCTTTTCCTAATATTGGGCTACTCTGCTGTTCCTTTACCGCAAGAAAGAAACGCTTACTCCATTCAAAACTGAAGAGATATTGAAGTTACTGCTTTGCATTTTACACTTAGAATAGTTATGACGCTTGTGCATCAAGAAAGATGTTTGCTTGTATTTCAGATCCATTGTGTTAGGCATTTCATATTAGCATCACAACATTTAATGTGATTTGAGCAGGAAGGAAAGAATGACAGAAGAGGAAAAAATTGATGTAGGAATCCTCATGGAAAGCTGTTATAGCTGGGAGAGTAATTTCCACTGTTGTTTCCTGCACATGGTGCAACTATTTCAGTGGTGTATCTGTTTTGACTTCTGTGTATTTCACTATTCATTTTTTAAGCTACACGTTTTCAAATCTACTTTTGGAATGCATTTGATTATGTTTCTGTTTGACAGCATGCCCTTGCTCAGATCACTAAAATGCCAAATGAAATTCAGCTGCAGAAAGCAAAGGTTCTTCAAATATGTGGCTCATTGTGATGGGATGCCAATGTTGCCTGGGCTGTGAGGTGGTGTAGTTCCACCTTTTCCTGAAAGGGGAATGTTTTCTTTAGAAGATACAAAAGACTTCTGTTTGCTACAGTAAAGTTTTAATAGAACATAAACATAGAGCAGTATAACTGTCTACAGAGAACTCAGTTCTGCTGAATGTGATAGCTGTGAATTTAAAAGATCTGAAAATAAAGGGGCCTGGCCCCTAGTGGTTTCATAGGGTGCCTTCTTCCTTTCAGTCGTGTTTTCACTCCAGCAGCTCTTAGGGGTTTTGGTGCATTCTTATTGCTGTCTTCTGGATTCCTAGTGAAAGTTTCCTTTCTGTTTCTTTGGACACATTGCTTTCATATTTGAGCAATTCTTCCTACTTTTCAAGAATTTCAGACTTTGCTCTCCTGCATTAGGCTTTCTACTTGTAGCTCTCTCCACCTGGCTTTCCCCCACACCAGGGGATGGAGTGTGCAGAGCAAGCTCTCATTATTCTCAGAGGTGGAATATTTTTCCCCCTCCTTTCCTGAGTATCACATGCTATCCCAAGTTCAGTAACCAAACAAGGCTATACTGCATCTCTTCTGATCTGCTCTTTTGAATGTTTTCTAAAATAGTAAATTGCATTTGCAGCATAAACAGTGAAGAACTAACCCAAAATTTCTATGAAGAGCTTCTGTTGCATTGGTTTCAAATGAAAAAAAAAAAAAGCCTTGAAAAATAGATGTTAACAGAAAATAAGTAGACTGTCATTTGAGTGTTTCCCCTTCCCTCTCATGAGCTTCATTCTAGAAGATATGCCTACTGGGCCTTCATACATAAGGAGGAATATTTTGTTTATTTCTTTTTTACTGTGTGTTACAGAAAGGTATCCATGAGTGGAACTTCTGTGCTGCTTCTATTAGGGGGGTAAGGTAAGTTGTTGCCCTTTTTTGTTTTGAAATGAAAGGAGTAATTGAATGAATTTTGTATTATGCTGCGGCTGTGGACCTTGGAGTGACAGTGATATTCTATCACTGCTGTAACCTTTTGCAACCTATTCTTCATCTTAGCATCTTTTTTTCCTTTTCCCTAGGATTTATCTGTATTTGTCATCCTGCAACTTTCCACTTTCCTTTTAGTGTAATTAAAAAGAAAAAGTCCAGAAAACTTACATTTTTTAAATAGTCGTTGCTCTGTTCTAATAATAACTGTTCCATACACAGAGTTGTTGCTATGTCTGCAGGACATTTTTGCACAGATGGATGATTCTTTTTCCTTCCAAAAAGTAACTTAAAAACACCAAACTATCAATACGCACAAAAATTCAATCCTGTGGGATTCAGCTTATTTTAGGCAAAAATTGCGACAATATGCTTAGTTCAGTCTGGTTTAGGTTTTGGCTACAGTATGTTTTTGTGTGCTTCTAAAAAAAAAGAGGGAAAGAAAGAATTTATTTACTGTTATTTTGGTTTTTCCTTCCCCTTATTAAACCATGCTGTGGTTCAGTACTGTTTCTAGTGTAACCTCCTGCTTTGGTTATTTAAACTGAATTATCATTAAATTTTTCAATTGATTTTCCAATCTGTTCATCTGAACAGATGTCCAAAACAAATCAGATGACTTTACAGTAAGCCAGGAGTCACTGAATTTTTAGAGAACTCTCTGGCTCCCTCCATGAGGAGCTACAGGGGGAAATATTTATCTTCTGCAAGCATGAAGCTGAATAAGGTTGTTTTTTCTTCTTCTTTTAAATATATGCAAGTTTCTGATCACTTAATTTTTCAGCATTTTACAGGTTTTTTTCCTAGTATTATGAAGGCAAGTATTGTTCGGAGTGGGCGAGCCTGTGGAACTAGGCCTGCTTCTAATCTATTTTTGTATCAAGAATATTTTTGGCTACTTTGAGGCTCCTAGACTTAAAGCAGTCTAGGAAGGGGCAGTTCCCAGCTTTATAAGGATTCTCAGCCCTTCTAGACTAGTAAGAGCCAGCTTTAGAAATGCAGTCTTAATGTACAAGGCAGGTCTTTGTACATGATCTTGGAGGCTTTTATGACAAAGACCTCCATAAATATTTATGGCACTCCTTAAGGAGGCAGCAGGTCTGAAAAGACAGCTTGCTTTGAAATGGCTCACGTTTTTGGTAAATACTCCACTGCAGTGACAGAGGGTCACTTCTCCTGCGTGCTGTGTAACAGCCAGTGTAATCAGCATTTTGTTTCACAAGTATTAGAGTTCAGCTCTCAAGAACTGCAAAGCAACTTGGAAAGTATGTAGAAGTCTCTGAGCAGAACAATGCTAAATCGCACTGTGTGTGCAGGAAGTCATAGCAATTGGCTTTAGGACAAGAAACTCATCGGTTAGCGGTTTGTGTGCCAATGTAAATACCTCTGCTTTTGCCATATGCCTTCTTGACCTCTTAAATACAAGTGTTTCTTATTGAATTGGCCCAGAAAGTGCTGCTATTTTTTAAAGGATTTATTAGAGCTTTTGGAACATGGCTGTTTCCCCCAGGGACTTTGCTTCTTAGGTTATCAAGCAAAGTTCCTAGTCTTCTGCAAAGCTGACAGCATATGAGCAAGAAGATAGGAAATTTACTTTTCCAATTGAAAAATAAAAATGAAAGTGGCAGACTGAAGTTTGCTAGACTACAAGTTGGCTTTTACTCACTGTTCAGGAGAAGTCCTGGATTATGAAATACCCACTACTTCTGTTGTTTCTATGGGAAAGTGCCTCCGAGGTCTGCATCCAGTTTCTTTCATGGCTGAAGAACTTAGACAAGCTTGAGACAAGGATATTTGTCTTCCATCCCAAATTCTTGGAGCTTTGAGTCTCATCAGACTACTTAATTACAACAAGAGGTGCCTGTACTGCTGGACTTCTAGAAAACACACTGAAGTTCCACACAGCTCACTTTCTGTGATTCCTGCCAGTGTTCACCTGTTTAATCTGCTGCTTCATCTGGAAGTACTGGTAATCAGTACTTACAGCATTTTCAGTATTTCTAATCAACTAAGGGGAGTTCTGGATGTACATGAGCTGGGCATGAGGCCATGCTTCTGTTTGTTTTTGGAGTTTGGTGAATTCAGCCCCAGTTCTGCTGTTGCAGATGTCAGTGGGTGCTACGTCTGCTTGGGCACTGTCAGAGTGAGGTACTTCCTCAGCAAATTATCCTGTGTCTTTTTATAACTTGAATAATTTTTAGTCTTCCTTTTTTTAGTTTAGCTGGGGTTTCTTTTGTTTGTTTGTTTTTTGTCTTGTTTTGTTTTCCAGGGAGGAAAGCAACATATAAGCAATGTAAACCCTCACTTAAAGGTCTTAAATATTTATGATTTTCCCTGGCCTCTGTGTACACTCCACATTCTTCCCCTTTTATTCACTGCTGTGTTTGTCAGTGGTTTCTGGGCATGTCAGGTTTCAGCTGACAGTTTAGCCAGTAAAATGTTTCTGTGCGCATGGAACTTGAATGAGTAATTCTGTTAATATCAGTTACTCCATATCTAGAGAGTTTACTTATATACTTGAAAAGCTTGACTTAAAAGTTAGTTTATAAGCTCAGGACAGTGACTGTCTTCCTAAATGTGTATGCTACTTAGCATTTATGAATTTTCCTAATGTAAAAACAAATGAGTCACCACACCCAGAGACAAATATTCTTATAATACTACTCTTTTCATAAGTAGCTTTATGAAAGGCAGACCCCCCCAGCTTGTCTAAAGAGTCATTGGTTTATCAAAACTTACAGGGTTTTACAATAGAGCAATCATAAAGGAGAACAAGAAGCAGACAATCTTAAACACCTATTAAGGCTCGAAATTCCAAGCATTTCGTGAGACTTGAAAAAAACCCCTGTTACGTTAATCAAATCATCAATCCCTTGGCACAGCATAATACATAATTCTACTTTATTGTGCTACAAATTAAGTAATAACATGATGGCTGTCTTGATCCATCTAAAATAGATTGATTTCACTAGGACTGTGGATTTTGTCCAGTGTATTAATAAGCTTAATAAGGAGACTTGATTTGTCTTGGTTTCTCAAATACTGCGTCATTATCCCTTGTAACACCCCTAGCCATTTCCCTCCACCTTTTTCCAATATAGTAAGAATCAATTATACTGCATCAGCTTGGCAGCTGGCACTCAATATGTAACGAAGTTACAGAAAGAACTATTTCAAATAACATTTAATATTTTCTATAAGGAGCAAAGTAATGACATGCATATAAAACAGTTCTGGTGAATGAATATCTTTGCGTGAACTGCCACCTACTTGGGGTGGAAAACTGACAACTGTACAAGAGTTTGCGCCTCTTCTGTTTTTCCATTGAGACATTTATGCATCCATAAAAAAATGGCATACATGCCTCCCCTTTATCATTGCTCTGCAGTTATAGCAGGTAAAACCAAAACTCAAGGAAGATGTGAGCGTCAAAGGGTAATAAAATAATTCACCTCATATTTAGATGCTGACTTAATTTAAAAATACTTTTCCAACTTACTATTCTGGTACCAATTAACAAGGAACTGAGTAGAAAATTTTGTGTTCAAGACTGAGCTGTGGCTGATGTCTAAAACGCAAAGAACTCATTATTTCAGAACAAAGTCCAACTTCTAATATGATCCTAAAAGGATGTTTCATTCTGGTTGCAGGAGTTAAAATTAAGGGCCTTACCTAAATGTACTGAAGACAAAGATGTCATAGGTCAATGGAAACATTCCTATGAATTTCTCTGCTCCTACTCTTTCTTGGGCAATGGGTGGACAAGTGGGGCAAGCTGAATGATAGCAAACGTCAGAATGTGAACTGTGGAGGATACAAGGGAGTGACTTTACCATAAGGAAGAACTGTGGATTCTCAGGTTTAATCTGGTGCTTTCCCATGTTAAATGGGTGGATCTGTACGGTTTGACTAAGCTGGTAGAAGTCTAAGTGCATCTTTCCAATAACTTTCTTGGCCGTTCTTTCAGCATTTCAAAGTTTGAAGAACGATGCTGTTTCTTGTACGTGCTGCACAACTCAGATGATTTTCAAATCTATTTCTGCACAGAACTTCATTGTAGAAGGTGGGTCACTGCTGTTATTTCAGAAAATCCATGGCTGGTGATAGGATAGATGGTGTCTGCATGCACAACAGGGACTGACTGTTTCAGAACTATAATGAAAGTTGATCTGAGCATCCTCAGGGATCAGCACCTTTTGTGTGAGCGCTGAATACACAGCACCCTGTGTACCTTAGTGCACTGGAAATCTGATGTATGAAGGGTCAAAAAACAAGTTCAGGCACACATTAGAAACAAATACAATTATAAATCTAATTTATTTTTTTTTACTCACACCCTTCTGGGATTAGTTTTGTAATACTTACCATATTATGGCTTACTAGAAGTGTGTGCCCCCAATTCAGAAAAACGTCCTAAACTTTAGAAGGACTTACTGAAGTGGGAACATTTGGAATAACAACATCTGGTCAAGATTTCTGTGTAACTGTAAATACATTTTTATTTATAATTTTAAAAAAAGCACACTTGATTTCCTTTACATTAGCATATGTTTACATAAGTAAGGTTGTACCTTTGTCCCTGCAGAAAATTTGGGAAAGCTTTGGTGCACAAAATTAGAGATGTCTCAATTTCTATAAGCTGTGTTTCTGCTCCATAAGCCTGAGGCTGTGGTGTTGAATTGATCTTGGAAGTATTCCCAAAGGAAATTTCACATCTTTTTGTGCTAAAATGGCTGCAAATTTGCCTAAAATCAGTGCAGTACTCTCTATTAATGACTGGATCCACTTCACAGCCTAATCTCTACCTTGTTCTTTCATCTATTCCAGTTTATATAGGTTCTTTTACCATGTTCATTCCCCTTCACATCTGAGCTCTTCTTAAGAGATGAGTAAGCAATACTTTAGCATGACATGGTTTTTGTACTTGCCTTCTTTCAGAAGGGTAGAAGTAATTAAAAATAGTATTTTTAAAATGAAAGGTTATGAAATAGACATCCTTTTCATTGAAGGAAAAACTTGAAGCTAGAATTCCTGCGCTACTAAACCTCTTCCAAATGTAGCTAGACTTCCCAGCACTTCTCATGATGCTTCACTGGACATAAAGAAATTGTGGTATAGGATGAGAATATCAACCCAGCTGTAGATTTTGAAGTACTAATTCCATTAATAATTTCACATATCATGGAATTTTTGTACATGTAAAAGAAGTAGAAAAACTTCAGATTTTGATGGCTAATTACCATGTAAACAATATTTTTCTTCTGACAAGCAAACTTATTCACTGAATTTATACTTACTGTACAAATTAGACTAATATATATATGTGTATATACATTATTATTACATAGTTATAAAAAATAATAATTACTGCACTGTAGTCCTCTCTTGGTCCCTTCATTACTTTGTTCCTATGCTGTCTCAAGTTACTGGCTCAAGTGTGTGTTTGCTTTTTTCCTCTTTTTTTTTTTTTTTTGGTACAGATTTTTTGACATGGTGAACAGTATCACTGAAGAAATGGGGAAGACTACAGAGGAAGGGGAATGTGATGGAGATTCTCTAGAGGTATTTGTCCCTTTTTTCCTCCCAACATACAAAATTATGGGCTTCTAGTCTAGCACTTTACTGAAGTAAATTATTCATTCCTTTTCCAGGGATTAGTGAAGTTAATTAGTGAAGCTACTGTTTATGCTGTGTTTTCATCTGGAGTTTTATCTGAACACAGATGGAGATGGAGAGGGAGGACCGTGCTATTGGGTGCAATGCAGCAGTTAAGGTGTTAGCTTTCTTTGAGGTGGCAGGGAGCAGGAGAGAATATCTAAGTCCCTGTCCTATCACATGAAAATCTGGTGTCCTGAAGCTTTAGAGACATCCGTAACTAACTGAGAGAGTCAGTGCAGTGTAGTGAGTACAGACAGCCCTCAGTCCCAGTTTTGATGCTGGCATTTTATAACACATTTATAGCACATTTTATAACATCCTCTCTCTGAAATCAGATGTCAGACAAAGGGAAACCAATGGGGTGACTTGTAGCAGAGAAAAAGAGCCTCTTTTGAGAACCTCAGGGTGCCTGTTTGTTTATTTTACTGAAAAGCAGTGGGTGACTTGATTACAGTGGATAAGTATTTTTACAGGAAAAATAGCAATGTGCTAATGGTCTCTTTAATCTGTTGAATAAAATGTAATTCGATAATGAAAACAAAAGAATTGAATTAAGAGGCACTACTCCACCATGAAAATAATTAATTGTTGAAACAAACTACTAAAAGAAGTAGCGGATTCTTTTTTTATTATTATTAAAAAAATATCCCTCTTTACATGGAAGAAAATAAAAAATACTTTAACTAGACCTAAGCTACTGGGTTTAGCCCAGGAGTGAGCTTGTGAAATTCTGTGTCTGTGTTACACAAGAGGACAGATCGGTAATCTCTCTAACACATGTTTTTGGGGTGGCCTTAAACACTTTGAAATTCAAACTCAGCTGAATTCTAACGAGCAGCGCTGAGTAAGCTCCATTGGCACAGCCTGCTGGCAGGCCTGGCCGTGTCAGAGCGGAGGCTGTGCTGGCTTGGGATGCCGTGGGGAGGTCAGGAGAGCCCCCGGGAGCGATGGAGCGTGTCCTGTCCCGCTGCCCGCTGGGAGCCGAGCTCTCCGTCTGGCGCAGAGCGAGCGCCCTCTGCCGGCCGCTCCGGCTGCTGCCGGCCGGGCTGCGGGCTGTGCTCGGAGACACGGGTGGGACCGCGCCGACCGGGAACGGCCCAGCCCAGCCCGGCTTAACGCACTGGCCTGAAAAAGCTGCCTCAGAAGCCACTGCGGAAACATAGGTGTGTCTGCAAGGTATCCCAGCTGTCATCTTAATGTGTGGTTTTGGGTTTTTTTTTCCTTTACTCTCTGTGTTCTGCAGAAACCCACTAACATCCTAGATGCCTTAGTTATGATCACGGGGTCAGACGTAATAGATGTGATCCTTCTGTTCCATTTCATGTTGTTGTTGTTGTTTGCTTTGCAGTATGATTATGAGTATGATGAGAATGGTGAGCGAGTCGTTCTGGGAAAAGGAACGTACGGCATTGTTTATGCAGGGCGAGATCTGAGTAATCAAGTCAGGATTGCTATTAAGGAAATCCCAGAGAGAGACAGCAGGTATAGTAACTCTGGCTAATTCCAGATTTTGTGCATTACGTGATTTCATCATGAACGTGGTCAATGAATTTGCTGATCAAGGAGTGCCTCTTCTACAAAGCTGCCCACAAATTACCTTCCTGTGGTATATAGTGGTGTTTCCTATCTTTGTAACTAGATGTTTCCAAGTTGTGGAGTAGGTTGTGATCACAGCTAAGAATTTAGATATTTGCTGGATTTGTTACTAGTATTTTTTCATTAAAAAAAAAACCAAACCAAAAAAGCCCCACTGAAGTGCAGAATATCACTCAAATACCTGGCAATGAGCCCTATCTACTTAGACATATTCAGGCATGTCCATATAAAAGACCTATTGAAATCCATGATTTATGCAGTCCTTTAAAATTCTCGGTCTGAATTGTTGATAAAGAGATTTTTCTTTCTTGTTTTTGCACCATTTATTTTGAAGCCACATAACATTAGAATAAATAATTTGGAATAGTATCTTTGTTAATTTTTTTTTTTAATGCAGAGTGTCTCTATGTATGTGTAACCCTCTCTCCTGTATAAAAGTTGCCGTATAAGGACCAGGCACTCAATGTCCTTAATATTTGGGTATCTGAAGACTTCCAGTATATGCTATTTTGTATACATAGATTTCCACAAATGTTGTGATAAAAGTGATATGAAATCTAAAGAGTTTTCAAGTGAAACTGACTGTATTAAACTGTCAAGTTTTGCTCAGTTTCTTTTTCATGGTTCTGCCTTGTGGGCTTCCCTTTGGTTATTCTGTTCTGACTTGGTTTGTTTCTTTGACGTTTAAAAATTAACACTTCGAAATCTTTTGGAATTCATTTATAGATAGGCTGTTCAAATGGATATGTGGTCTAATAATTTTTCCATTCTCATAATATTTTAAAGGTACTAGAACTTAGATTATGGAGATGGGAATCCTTCCATCCTCTATACTCTTATTCCAAACTGAACTTCAATATACAAGTTCCCAGAAAGTATGGCTTTATTACATAAAACAATCTGTTGACTCAAAATAGTTGCAAATTTTGTGTATGTTAGAAGAAATTTGCTTGTAACAACTGTGATTAATAGAAAGCTAGCCTGAATACAGCAGTAACTACTTAAAAGGAAAAAAAAATCCAGATTTTTCTTCCCCAATACACATTTTAAAAGAATTTTCAAGGGAAAAGATTTCAGGTTCAATGTCCAAAGCATACCACAAAACAGATTATTAGGAAGCAGTTAGTCTTTCATCTAAATATTTAGACACTTTCAGAATGAATTTCAAGAATTATTCTTTCAATGGCAAAGTAAGAAAAAAATTATTAATTCACTTCTGGTTAATTGTAACCTGATCTTTTCATACTTTGAAAGACATTTATAGAAAGAAAACAATCTCTGAAGTTAATTTGTCTAATTCTAAAAGTAAGTCAGTCTTCAATTTTGCTACATGTTGAATAAAAGCTATTGAAAAATTTACTTATCAGGAAATGTTAGACTACAGAGACACACTCTCCATTTCAACAAAGAGGAAATCAGGAAAAAAAAGCCAGGACAGCTGCTTGAAGGAGCAAGCATTTCCTGGAAAACTCAGACACAAAAAGGAAGCCTACAAAGGGTGGAAGCAAGGTCATGTAGCCTGGGAGGAATACAGAGAAATTGAATATTGTCTGAGTAGCCAGAGGTCAGGTTAGGAAAGCTAGAGTACCTAATAGAATTAAATCTGGCCAGGGATGTCAAGGGCATCATGAAAAGCTCCCATAAGTACATGCTGATAAAAGGGAGACTGGGGAAAATGTGCACTTTCTCTAGAAGGAAATGGGAGACCTGGCTATCCAGGACATTAGAAGGCTGAGGTATTTGACAACTTTGGGAGAATCAAAAACCACCCACAGTAGAAGATCAGGTTTGAGGCCATGTGAGGAACCTGAGCATGCACAAGTCCATGGAGCCTGAAGAGTTACATCCATGGGTTCCCACTGGCTGGAAAAGGGAAATAAACCCCAAGTTTTTAAAAAGGGAATAAGGAAAACCCAGAGAATTAAAGGTCAGTCAGTCTCACCTCCATGCTGATTGTGATCATGGAACAGGTCCTCTTTAAAACTGTGGTAATGCACGTGGAAAATAATGAGGTGATTGGTGACAGCAGACATGGCAACACTAAAGGGAAATCACGCCTAACAAATTTGGTGGCCTTCTGTGACAGGGTTACACAGTGGCAGATAAGGAAAGAATGACTGACAAGGCCAGCTTGGGTAAAGCCTTGAGCAACTTGGTCTAGTGGGAGCTATAAAGTCTCTCCCTAACTCCAACCATTCTATGATGATGATTTAGAATTTTTGTTCATACCATTTAAAGTCTTCTAGTGATTAAGTCCTAAAACAAAAAATGTTTCATCCTAGGGAAGAATTTTCTTATGGCTTTCTTTTATTTGCAAAATTATTTTGTTGCTCAAGTCTCAACTGCGCTGTTTAAAAGTTCAGGAAGAGGAATTATAATGGTCTTGCTGCTGCTGCTCGGAATTAGTATCTCATTTATAGAACTCAGGAATACAATCTTGGATTTTGCATTTCTGTATGCCTAACAATGTAGTCAGGATCTTTATAATCATGTGGAGAGGTAAGGCAAAACCCAAATTAGTTTTTAGTAAACAGACTCAGAGTTGCATAATCATACTCTTCATTAACCAAATAATTATTTTCTGCAACACTAGTTATCCAGTGGGATTTTCAGATGACCACTTTTTTTTCTTTTCCCTACACATTTTTAAGAGTTCAGCCTCCACTATTAGCTTGATGCTGTTTGAGGGAGAGGTAATAGCTACCTGTGCTAAAAGAGATTGGAAGTCACAGGTACTTTTCCTATAACAAACTCAATTGCAAATGCTGCAACTACTTTTCACATTTGGACTGGCAGAAGGAGATCAGTGTCCTTCATCTATTTCAGCCTGAAAGTGTTGGCACTGATCTTAGTGCTTTAGAGAAGATAGCTACTAGACTGTCAGCATACTGTCTACATTTGGCAGAAATATACAGAAAATACACAAAATCTGGCAGCTGACCCACCTCCAAGGGAAGCATTAGGGCAAGCCTAAGTAGGGAAGAGTGTCAGGGTGGACCTAATACATCAGCTCAGCACATCAGCTGCTGAGCTCTGGTAGTGGTCAACAGTGGAGAAAGATCCTGATTCCAGAAACTTCCTTGGCAGAAAGGCTGTTGAAAAGCTTATCTCTGAAAAACACTTTGCCTTGGACTAAATTGAATTTTGTGAAATTGTTTTGATCTGTTCTACTCAATATCCCTCCATTAATTATTTCTGTTTTCTTACTCTGATACCCCATCTTGCCTTCAGCAAAGACTTCTACTTTAAAATTTAAATGGTGATTCATTTTCATTTTTGAAGTGTTTTTATTTATATACTAGCTTTATAGTTTACTAGTTCACTTTGGCACCAATATGCAAACAACTACTTTCACAACTGTTTATTCTCTTGGAGTTAGACTGGGGTGGAGTTTATTTTTCAGAAAATCTTTTTTCTCACTCTAAGTATGTTTGTGACATTTTGTATGTATGAATACACAATATTATATATATTTTGTATATGTTATTTGTATTTACCTATGATTACATAATATTTTAGTATGTGCTGGTCACAACCAGTGTTGTTAAATTCATTTAACAAATACTTATTTTCCGTGTAAGCTATTTCAAGGCTTTCTTCACTGAGATGAAGAATAAACTGCTTCTTTGGTTTTCAGGTACTCCCAACCTCTGCATGAAGAAATAGCTTTGCATAAGCATCTCAAACATAAGAACATTGTCCAGTATTTAGGTTCTCTTAGTGAGAATGGCTTCATTAAAATATTCATGGAACAAGTGCCAGGTGGTAAGTTTTGGGGGAGACTGGTTTGGTGGTTGATAGGTTTGTTTGGATTTTTAGCATTTTAAAAGTATAAAAACATATAACAGGGCCATGAGACATATTTCATACAGGTGTAATATTCTGTAGTGTCTCTTTCTGAAGTCAGCAGTGAAAACTGTGTCTTTAAACTGCTTGAGGAGTTAGATGTGGTGTGCTACAGATAAAGCTCAGATCATTGTTACAGCAGGTGAGCTCCTTTTGCCTACAGATCAGTGGTGGACTGACCCTGCCTGACTCCCAGTTGCCCACCAAAGTTACTCTGTCACTCTGCTCCTCAGCTGGGTAAGGGAGAGAAAATGCCACACAAGGCTCATGGGCCATGATAAGGACAGGGAGAGATCACTCATCAGTTACCATCACAGGCAAAACACACTTGACTTGGGGAGACTTATATTTAATTCATTGTCAACCCAATCAGAGTAGGGTAATGAGAAATAAAGCCAAATCTTAGAAACACGTTCCTCCTACCCCTCCCTTCTTCCTGGGCTTAAATTCACTCAGGATTTTCTCTGCCTTCTCCTACCAGTGGTGCATGGGAATGGGGAATGTGGCCAGTTCATCAATATTGTCACTCCTTCCTCCTCAAGGGGAGGACTCCTCACTTCCTTACCCTGCTTCAGCATGGATGGGGTCCCTTCCAAGAGAGACAGTCCTCCCTGAACTTCTCCAATGTGAGCCCTTCCCATGGGCTTCAGCTCTTCACAAACTGTCCAAGAGAAACTGAGACACTTTAATTGTGCAGGCCAGTGGCCATGCAAGTAAGCATTTGACTAGAGAGGACTTTGGTTGTAGACGGAATGCCTACACTTGGATTGGTATTGATGCTTGTTGTTACTTTTTTCCTTAGTGGGAGAAAGCAGAATTGAATGAGATTTTGATTCTCACTCTTTGCTCTCCAAAATTATAGGCAGTCTCTCTGCTCTTCTACGATCAAAATGGGGACCATTAAAAAATAATGAACAGACAATTGGCTTTTACACCAAGCAGATTCTTGAAGGATTAAAATACCTTCACGATAATCAAATAGTGCATCGAGACATAAAGGTAAGGATTTGCAGAGAATTAAGCCTGATAGTATTATGTAACTGCATAGCCATTTATTTGTCCTATGATATAAAAACTTTTTTTCAGAAAGCTCTCTGCTATTTTGAACCATGGGTTAGGTGGGTGAACCATTGCTGATTTCAATTTGCACCAGCAAAATATGTTTGGGGTTTTTTTATTCTAGGAAAATTCACATATAGCAACTTAATATGTGATAAAGTAGATACTTCTTTTTCTGTTTTCAAAGACATGACTGAACTTTCATAAAATCTGATTGAAGTGAAGAAGATTGTGGATGGGATAATTAGCAAGTTCTTTTCCAAGGAGATTGCAGATGAAAAAGTGTTTGGCTTATTTTTTTAAAAAAACCCTTTTTTCCTCTCTTAGTATTCTTTAACTGAATTCCTTCTGGTAAAAGGGGAAATTCACTTTGAGATGAAGTTTTTGTTAATAGGATTGCATAAGGCAGGAACATTATTGATTTCTCTTTCATGTCCTCTCTTAAGAAGCCACTTACTTAGTAAAGAGTGCATTGTAATGCAAAAAGTCTTAGATGAAGGGTCTGCAGAGAAAAATAATTGCTCCGCATATTCTTTTCCTCAGGGTGATAACGTGCTTATCAACACATACAGTGGAGTGTTAAAGATTTCGGACTTTGGAACTTCAAAGAGACTTGCAGGAATCAATCCTTGTACTGAAACCTTCACTGGTATGTTCCTAGGGGAGACTTTCTTATCCTCACTCGAACTCTGTGTGTAGGGTCAGAATTCACAGATGCTGAACTTTCATTGACTTCAAATCAGTATAAAAGGTTACTGGAAGAATAACTTTCAGATATTTAATCTTAAGCTATATGCTGTACTTGCATGCACCATTCAAAGAGACTGCTGTTTTGGATGTTCCACTTGTGACATCAAAGTCCTCTACAACAGAAGAGCTGTGTCTTTCCTGTGCTTTATTTGAGTCTGTCTCCTTTGTGCACATGGCTTTTTCATCTTGCTGATCTTTTTCTTTCATGATTGGCTTGGACATCCTGACTTCATCTCCAGAATCACGTATCTACAGAACCTGTCATTCAGTTGCTCCTCCTTCTGCTTGATAATTTGATTTGGGTGTTAAATCATGCAGTGACACTGCATTAAATAATTATGTAAAATGAGAAGTGACTGTTATTTTAATCCCATCCTTTGCTCTTCCATTGCTTCTGTAAAAGGAACAGAATGCAGGATGATGTGTCAGATTGATTCCCTTACTTCAGAAGAAAATGTTCATCTAACCCACTCTTTTAGGTTAATATTTCAGGTTTCTCTTCCTTTTCCTCTCTGGGTGCAATTCAGGGTGTTTTCCAATACTTTAATATTAAGATATAAAAAAATAAATAAAAGCTATCTCTGATCCAAAGCTCATACAAACATTTAATAATTGTCATTGACATTGAAAAGCAATCTCCAGATCAGTAGATGATACCAAATGCTTTTAGCACAAGTAAGATCTTGAGTAGTATTTTGATATTTATATAGAATGCATGTGGAAATTTTTTAATAATAAAAGGGGATTTTTTAACTCTTCTGATGTTGCTCACTCCTCAGTCATTTTGCTCCTCTTGTCTTTTAGCTATCTATTTGCAGCATCATTACACCTAAATAAACAAAAAAAAGTATGTTTTCAACAGGTACCCTGCAGTATATGGCACCGGAGATCATAGACAAAGGGCCACGTGGCTATGGGAAGGCTGCAGACATCTGGTCTTTGGGATGCACAATCATTGAGATGGCTACAGGGAAACCCCCATTTTATGAGCTGGGAGAACCACAAGCAGCCATGTTTAAGGTCAGACATCTTCCGTGTACAGCTCAGAGTTCTATTTCTAAACACAGGAAATCTGATGACTGTTTTGGAGAAGCTGGAATTAGATGTTGCAAGAAAGGGAGATAAAGGAAGAGCTTGGGTTTTGAGGATGTTACAAACAATCATCTGATTCAGCTGAGAGGGAGTGCTGTCTATTTTTGAATAGATTACTAGAGATAGCAGCTATTCAGCAGCCTGAGTGTTTAAGAAAAAAACAACACCAAACTGAGAAAACGTAGCAATTTTCTGCTTTGTGAAGAGCCTCTGCTTGCAGCTGTGGGGGGTTTTTTAATGTAATTGCTTATGCAGTTTGTAATAGTTTGGTTTTTTTTTTTCTCTGAATTAATAAACTAGTTGTATAAAGTTAATATTAAAACCTGAGAATGATATATACCACTTCTGCTATCGAAACAGTTTTTTGATGTTGTTTAGTGTTTGGGGGAAGAACAGTTTAGGCCATTGTTTCTCCCTTTATTTGCCTCAGGTGGGGATGTTTAAAATACACCCAGAAATTCCTGAATCCATGTCTGCAGAGGCCAAGGCTTTTATATTGCGTTGCTTTGAACCAGATCCTGATAAACGAGCTTTTGCTCATGAGCTACTTATAGACGAATTCTTGAAGGTTTCAAGCAAGAAAAGAAAATCTCCTTCAAAGCTCTCAGGTAAGCATTGCTAAATTCAGTCTGGAAGTTTCCTCTTGCCTATGGCACAGTTTCCTGAAACTGCTGATTTAGATTTAAGGATGAACACAGTGGATCTCCATCCCATGTGAATGCTCAGTTATGGCCTTTTGTACCAGCAGCTTACTGCGGAAACACTACTGTAGCAGAATTCTGTTATGTTGTCACAGAAGTCAGTTTATATAAGTATTTCTTATAAGGTTTCTTAAAGTCTGTTTGTGATATTGTGCAGCTTTTATGGTTGTTGGATTTTTGTTTCATTTTTTTTCCTCTTTTTAAAATTGCATATGTTTTCATTGAAAGAATATTTTTATAGAGTATATTTTGTGTAAGGTTAGAACATGCTATTAAATCTCAGTGGAGTTTTCTGCATAAACAAAATAATCTTTGTCCCATAGCAAATGTGCATACACTGCATTATTTTTGTTTCATGCAATTTCATTTTCAGGAAATGTTTATTTCCTGTAGCATTCTATATTATGAAAGTAGCATAGAAGTTTTGAGAGCTATTGTGTGTGAATATATACTTTGGAAAATACCTTCTGTGTATTTTTACCATGGTACTTAAAGAAAGAAAAATGTCAGGTAAAGGAGATGATAGTTGATGATCACTTTTAATGTTGTTTCCACCCCCTCAGAATAAAATTAAATTGCAATAAATTACACTTCGGGAGACAGTAGCCAGGAGAATTGAGATAGTCCATAAAAATGGGAATTTGCCCATGCTTAGACTATGCTTATTTTCTCAGTTAATTTCAGCATATTTACCTTTCTTTTTTTCTTTCCTTTTCTCACACAGTCCTTTCAGCTAACACAAATGGTGAGTTTTAACCTACTTCTCCATGAAAAACATACCTGTGTTGTAGATGCTGTTGTTATCACTTATTCTGGTATAATTTGTTAACAGTAAAAGGTTAGAAATAGAAGTGGTGACAATTATGAAAATAAGTGACTTCTCTCTGTTAGAAACATATAATTCATTGTGCATATCTGAACAGCTGTTTTTAATCCTACAGACTATGGCTTAATTGTCCAGGCAGCTGGGTGATACAGGCTTGAAGGGCTGTGCTGTCATTTATGGGGACGTTTGGTGGAAACTAATGGCTGCTTTTATAGCAGCCACAGAGCCACAGTTTGTGGAGAATGATAACACAGATTTTTTTTTGGACAAAACTCTGTAACTGACAAACCAGAATGCATTTCAGACCCCTTGTCAGACCAGGACACAGGATACTCATCTCTTTCAGGAAGTGAACTGGGAGAGTGCGGGAGGGAACTGAACACACACATAGTTGCCTTCATGCTGAATTGGTATCAAAGTACATTTTGAAATGTGCACACGTGAAATAGATATGAGTAGTTTCCTGTGGTGCTAATGTGTGCTCTGGACTTAAAACTAAAAATTCTGACTTAACTGCATGTCTATTATCATTAGTCAACTATTATGAATTAATTAAACTTGTACAAATTAATCTGATGAAGAAATGTATCTTATGTATGTTATAGTATGTATACTTATATGTAGTGTATATAAAATATATATTTATATATATTTATATACATGCATAAAATTAAGATCTCAGAAGATGCTTGGATGTCTTACCTATAGAAGAAACATTTTCCTACTGCTGGAAGTCACGATAGGAGATGCATGTTCACTTTAGTGTTGAAGTTCAGTGAGTGAGCTCTCAAAAAGCCCAACATTTCCATCTTTCAGGAATAAGAACATACCTGAAAGATAACTCTATTCCAGACGAAAAAGCTTTAGGAGTTTTCTGTCAATTTTTTTTTAATATTGTGTGTTGGTGTGTGGGAAGGCTGGAGTTTTTCTGTCTCCTCTGAAAAAATAATCTTCACTTCAAAACTCTGATGGTATTACTAAATTCTAATTTCTGAATATTCCTATACAAATAGAGTATCTTCGGAGCATATCCTTACCTGTGCCTGTTCTGGTGGAAGATACAAGTAGCAGCAGTGAATATGGTTCTGTCTCACCTGATACAGAATTAAAAATTGATCCATTCGCTTTCAAAACAAGAGCCAAATCCTGTGGAGAAAAAGATGGGAAGGGAATCCGGTCCCTTTTTCTGAGGTAAAGGGCTACCTGACATTTTTCTTACACAGTAGATTAGAAATGCTGCATCAGGTTGGTTTTTATATTGTTTCTTTTCACTGTGTCTTTCATTCAGCATCCCAGATGAACATTTTGAGGATCACAGTGCACCTCCTTCACCTGAAGAGAAAGATTCTGGCTTTTTCATGCTGAAGAAAGATAGTGAAAGGAGAGCCACTCTCCACAGAATACTAACTGAGGACCAGGAGCAGGTGGTGAGGAACCTCATGGAAGCTTTGACTCAGGTAATTTCAGAGGGCAGCAAGAATTTTATGGAATTCTAAGACTTCTCTGCAGTTACCTGGAGCTCTTGAAATTAAACATGGTAGAGCAATTAGAAATGAAGTTTGATTAAACTAGAAAGCATACACCATGTAAACTTTCACAGTTACTGTTTAATTTGGGCTATTAAAAACAGGCTTTGAAATTGTTCACAATGCATTACATATGCCTTTTTTGTTTGTTATTAATATACATATATATACTAATACCTGGGTATTTGTACTGGCAAGGCAACAGAAAAGCATGTTTTCATGACAATCCATTTTGCCAGTGCTTTTCAAATTTGACTGAGTCAGGCCTACTCATATAAGGTAGATCATCTCCAGGAGTGCATTTTCTTGACCCTCTTTTAAAGTTCTGTGTCCTGGCTGACTGGTTTGACAGAGGGAGGTTTAGGTCATTTGGTCTGCTCTGGGCTTATGTTAGGCTATTGTGTAGAAAAAATGGATACACCATTACCTCCTGGCCAACAGCCATAACAGGGGAAAGAGTGGGTTAGGGAGAAAATAAATTGCAGCTATTCTTCAGAGCAGTTGGGAGCATGTATGGAAGGAAGATATAGTAATTGTGAGAGCTACAGCAAACAACAAAATAATTGCAGAATGACCTTTTGGCACTCCTTTGTGGGGATGATTCATTATGATGATGTATCAGTTCAGGACAACACTGAAGAAATAACAGGTCATGACTACACTGCTAAGTGTTGCGACACTGTAATTGGATGGCAGAATTTTTTGTTCTTGTTTGTGTGTGTGTTAGTAGTTAATTGATTCACTTCATTCTCAAGGCAAAGTATTGTTGGTTTAAAATATTTGTATAAAACATGACGACTCAGCTTCTAATGATACTAGTTTTTAGAAACTGATGCAAACCAATATGATTATTATGCATGTACTACAGTTACTGTAATTGGAAATTGGTGCCATGCAAATAAAACCAGCTTCTAACTCTTGGGAGGGGGGAATGAGTAACCCACAGTTATCTTGGTAACTACAGAAAAGGTTAAAAGATAAGGCAGCGAGAAAGATACTTGTGATCTGTGCTTTGTGAAAGTGTTGCTGTAACAGACACAGTTTTTGTGTATGCAAGTAATAATCAGTGATTGTGACAGGCTGAAACTCAATCACAAATCCCAGAGAGCATGAAACACTGAGTGCTCAGTGTTTCATGCCTTTCTCAGCTGGGGCTGGAACAGCCTGAGAGAAGCAGGGAGACAGAATTTTAGATCCAAAGAGTTCAAAGCTCATGTTCATGAGACTGGCTGCCCTTCAAAAGGATGCAGAGCTCTGACTCCCAAAGACTATTTTCTCACTTGAGAAATGCAAGAAATTACTAATAGAAAAAGACTGGCTTGCTTGTTAGGCCTCATCAGGATTTAGGATTTCATAGAGTCTTTCTCTTCACAAACACTTTTCACAAGAACGGTTTCAGCAAAGTCATTGGGTATGAGAGCTACGGGAGAAGAATGCCCTCTCAAAATGGGTCACTGTTTATAATTAGCAAGCCATACTGCTCATCCTGTCCCCATAGTGCCTAGTGCCTTGATGGACTTGGATCTTCTAGTCCAGGGCTACAGTGTACATTTACCTAGCTTCTCTAATGGCTTTTTAATTATTTACCTGAAAAGAAGATTGGCTACTGCAGAATAGTGAGAGATCCACTTCTGCACAGAAAATCATCAGGTGAATTCTTCAAAGCAGATCGAGATCAGAGGCTAGGATCTTTTACCTCAGGTGGATGTTTTAGTCAGTGGTATCTTTGACTGATCTAGAACTTTTGCTTTTATTTTAAGCTTCTTTTTCAATCAAATTATCTTTGTTTCATGCTGATCAGAATTAATTGACTATAGTTAAAAGCTCAGCGTTACTGTTAAACAAGAGTTCTTGGTGTCTGGCCAGCCATAACATTCATGGCATAAAACCAGCAAATGCAATAGAACCAAACACCATATGTCCTTCTCTTACAGAAATCAGTGTTGGATATCCTCAGTCTATATAAATATTTACTTTACTTCCTTCAGAATAAGCATCTAATACTTTATGTTCAACTACAGCTCTGGCTCAGTTTAAGATCTGGCTTTGAAATTTGCATTTAGTTGGCATAACTTTACTTATGAGAGCAAATACAGTGCTCTCCTTAGGTTGGTTATTCTGATGAATGCATTTGAGCTTTTTGCTACTTTGGTAGCTCATGCAAAAATACAAAAGATTTTAAAAATAGACAAATGAATATTTATACGAGAAAGGTGAGATCTTTGTAGACCTGCTTTAAGAACAGCTTAGTGTAGAAGCTCTGTATTAAAGGAAATTAAGAAATTATATAAGAAACAACCAGTCCCTTTGTGAGGCTCCTGCATAACTTTGACCAATCCCTTCTTTTAAATGCTGCTGTAGGACTTTGCAGATTGTCTCTGAAAGGCACACAGAAATTAGTAGCACTGTACATTTATTCATATCTTTTTATTGCTGTACGAAAACACATGCATACTACAGTGTGCACTGCATTCTTCAGCAGCTGGTGTAAAACAAAGTCAGCTACTTGTCCATTGAGTTCCTACCTGTGTCACCAGGGAGCTCAGCCCCAGAGCTCCATGCTGCTGCAGTTGTGCTGCCACCAGTACCTCACCTGCAGCTGCACCTTTCCCTTAACCGCAGCAGCAGAGTTTCTGAAAACCCATATTGCCAACTGATATTACTGGCTGAAGTCCTTCTGGATGTATGTTTCAAAAGATGACTATCAAAGCTATTCCTTTTCCTCTCTCTTCTGCCAGGGAGCTGAAGAACCCAAGCTAAAATGGGAACATATCACAACACTCGTTTCCAGCCTGAGAGAGTTTGTACGGTCCACTGATCGCAAAATCATCGCAACCACGCTGTCAAAATTGAAGCTAGAGTTGGACTTTGACAGCCATGGGATAAGCCAAGTGCAGCTTGTGCTGTTTGGTTTTCAAGATGCTGTAAGTGGTCATTTTTACTAAGAAATTTGTGCATCTAAACTGAAAAAACCTAAACAAACCAGGACCAAAGAGAACTTAACTTACACCCAGAGTTGCTGAAACAAAAATATTTGAAGGCTTTAAAACTGTAATAGCAAAATCTGAATCCACAGCAGTGACTTTGCTTTGTGATACTTTGGCAGGACACAGACCCTGAAACTACTGAGATTTTGCTAATTAAAGATATAGAAGGTTCAGAATAATTGTGTGAATATTGTGTCATAATAGTAAGGCAGGAGAGCCTTTTTAAAAATCTCATTTTGGAAGGTTTTCTGGGAAATAAGACCAGCAAGGAATGTCAGATCTATCCTACATAAATGCAGATCTCTTGAACTTCTCTTACAAATGAATGCATTGCCCCCCATAGAAGTCTGTTTACCTGTATTGAATTATTATTTTAGTATTTTTGATTAGCAGCTGATTTCTGCCAAACTAGAAATTTTTATTTCAATTTATATTAAGCAGGATAAGGAGGAATTAAAATTGTTCCTTTTTAACCAATAATAAATGCAAGATTTATCATTTCCTACATTGAACAACTAAACACATGCAAGGGTAGCCTTTAAATAGCTAGTTTATGAACAGCAAATGTTTTCTTAAGGTATGCATTTAAGTGTTAGCTCACAAGCAGTTAGGTTTAATGATTAAGATGAATAATGAACATGGGAGGGTGCAGCTGTGCTGAGTATCACTTGTCCAGACTAAAGTCATGCAGCAAAAATGAAATGACAGTTCAGGTAGGTATTTGAGGTGGATGATTCTTTTAGAAATTAAACCTGGAGCACTCAGACAAGTAGAAGAGCTGTCAGGAAGTATGGTATGGCATGTAAATGGTTGCATAGACTACACTAACAAGAATTAGATGCTTTTATGAAAAAAAAATGTTAAATAAATCTGTGAAAGAGATCTTTCTACAAATCAAAAGTTTTCTCTTTGATTCTTTTGAGTATGTTTTCAGCTCTCTCTATTAACGTCATATTAATATTCCTTTGACACTGGAAGAGGAAAAACAAGCATACAAGGTTAAGAAAACAATGGAGGGGGTAATAGTACAAATACTTGTATTGCTGTTCTGATAGAGATGTTGCTGGGCATCAGTTGTTTGGCAATAATTTCCTGGGTTGTATTCTTATCAGTAAAAGACTTACTTTCTGTTAACTTCATCATTACAAGTTGCTGTTTTTTAACCAATGTCTCTTTCATTACTATCTATTATTTAACTAAACCCATGAAAAGTTAAAAGAAAAACTTTGCTTTATATATGTATGCAATCTTAATTCTTTTGGCCATACAATAGATTTCTATAGCACTACACTGAAATCCAGGACAGTATCAAGACCTAAGATCAAGCCAGATCTTAAATCCTATGATGCAGAGACTGAACTACTGCTAAAAGTGAGGAAAATAGTTTCCTTGCTCTGGGGGCTTAATAAGGTGATCTTAGGTTACGATGTTTAATGATCACAACATTCTTATCAGACCAACCAAGAAAAAGGAATTTTGTGATGTAATATAAACAACTAAGTCACATTACTATGGATGGTTGTGATCTTGACTAAGTTAGATTATGCTTCTTCAATTCTCAATAAAGCTCCACTTAGCTAAACATGTCACTGTCTTGGTAACAGTCAGTTTGGGAAGGTGCAAAGTGCTCGCACAGGGGAGTTGTACTGCCTCGGAGGACAGTGGGCAAGCCTTTAGGGCAGCTGCTGTCCAGGTGTCCGGCCCAGGGCAGGCTCCCCTGGCACTGCTGACAGCTCTCCGAATCCAAACACAGTGTCCAAGTGCCATCTTGTGGCCATTGGCAATAGAATTGGGGAGACATAGGCACTGCTGTGCTGGGTAGACCCTGGCTGGCAGGTAGAGGAAAGCCCCTACCCAGTCACTCCTTCACTCCCTCCCCAAAAGGAAGAGGGAGAGAATTGGAAGAACCAGAAGTGAGAAGATCTGTGGGTCAAAATAAAGATTGTTAAATAAGTGAAAGGGTGGAAAAAAGCTCATAAGTGTTGCAAAAGCAGTCACCAACTGCAGACTAGTGCCCAGCCAATCCCTGAGCAACAGCTCCTTTAGAAGAAGCAGCCTCTAGTTTATTGCCAAGCATGATCTTAAATGGAAGGGAATATTTCCTAGGTCAGCTGTGCCAGCTGTGTGCCCCTCCAGCCTTTAGTTCACCCAGAGCCCCCTCGCTGCTGGGGCAGAGGAACAGAGGCAGCCTTGACAGCACTTAAGCTTTGCTCAGCAGGAGCTGAAATATGTGTGTGTTATCAAGGCTGTTTTAGTCACAGTCTGAAACATAGCACCATGGGGACTGCTGTGAAAGAAATTAACTCCATCCCAACCAAAGCCAGTGTAGGTACCTGCATAAATTACTGCATTACTGAATATTCTTGCCTTTTGGCAGTGAGAATAATAGGATTAATAACTTTTACATAGCCTCTGAAGGCATCATTTGTGTAACTTCAGTCATTTTTTACAGAAAGGTTATCAAAATATGAGGGAATTTAGCTAATCCCTTTTTTAGGTAGAGTGAAGTATCTTTTTGCCATGTTTTTTAGCAGTCGCTCCTTTTTTTATAATGCTGTAACTTGATAATTTTGTAAATACAGTTATATTTGTTGCTTCCTGCAACTGTTTAAGTTCTGCTCTTGCCTTGTTGGTTTGGATTGCTTCCATGCCTGGAGAACAGCCCTGAGTTTTGTCCTGTTGCTGCTTACTGTTGGCTAGGCACTCCCTTGTCATTTGGGAACCAGAAAACTTCCAAACTCAGTTCCATGAGGTAGAGATGTTTGTGCAAGTGGCATGAGCATCCATAGAGGCATCTGAGAGTATGGCTAAAAACAGTTTTTAAGCAGGCCTGTAGGCAACTAGGAGCAACCCAGTGTAGAAAACCACCAGATTGCACAAAGTAAGAAGTAGAGGGAAAGAGAAAATGGTACAGCACACAAATTAAGTTTCCTAATTGTTTAAACTAACATTAATTAAATAGTTTCAGAATTAAGTAGGAGTGGCATTACATTAGTTCTTTGATATTTCCTACAATTGTACTTTAGAATAGACAAGTAGTGCTCAGAGCAAGCAGTGAAAGTGATGCCAAAAAAAGTAACAAGATTAATTAGCTTCAGCTACAAGCCTTTCATAACATAGTCCTTGTTATTTGTCTTGCCCACATTCTTTTGAAGTTTCTCTCCACAGCCTTGAAGGTTAAGTATCACAGCCATCAAAAGTCACCAAACAGAGAAACCAGTACTTGATGAAAAATACAAAATATTGCATGACTTGTAATAAAAAGGATGAAGTTGGTAATGTTGCTATCAAGAAATAATTATAATCATCTCCTGGGACACAGCATCTAGAAGTTTAAACACTTTATATGACATATATTCTCATATTAAGTTGTGGGGTATGTAATATTTGAACTGAATTTTCTCTTACTAGGTCAATAAAGTTCTCCGAAATCATAATATTAAGCCACATTGGATGTTTGCATTGGACAGCATCATCAGAAAAGCTGTGCAGACTGCTATTACAATTCTGGTTCCAGGTGAGTCATTGCTAATACTCAGCAAATGTTTATCAGCTGATCTCTTTAAACATGCTTTAGAGTTGTGATTATGATGCTTCACTTAAGATTTTGAAACCAGCAGTGGCCTTTTTTCTGTTCACCGTCTCTTTCGCAATTCAGAAACTGATCTGTGTATTGTTCAAGCTATTTTGGAAAGCACCTTTCCACAATGTGTGGTCTAAATGATTCTGCAACACGGTGAGTAGTAGTAGGTTAAGGTGCTCTGGGACCTAATTTTTTGAGGTGCAAAATGTTGCCTATTGCTTATGGTCAGAAGCTGTATTAAAAGAAACCCCAAAAAACCCCAAACAACCCCAAACCCCTGACTTGCCTGACTTGAAACCTGCCAAAACCAAATGAACAGGTCTGCAGTGCCTGCAGTTCGTACATTGTATTTTAAATGTGGAATTAGAATGTATGGCTTCACTGAGAGAAGGGGTCTGTTTAGATGAAATTGTAGCCCATTCTGTTACTTCTCTGCCTATTTCCAAATTTGGTTTTTCTGTTTCTTCTTAACTTCTAATGCTGGAATTAGTGGTGATATTTTCAAATATGTTACCGTGAAGTTGCAGCTATTCCTATTCTCCTTATTTTCCATATCTCTAGCTCAACCAACAAGAAATGAATAGAGTTTCTGTGTTACTTTCAAGTCACAAAGGAACTCTGTCTTCTGATTAGAATGCTGAACACCTCTTACAGGCATGTACTTCATTGCTGTGTAATAGCAGTAACTGTAGAATTCCTCCTTAATAGTCTGTTCTTGCCGGTACAGCTCAGTGTCAGAATTAATTGTAGGTGGTCAAGCTTAAACAAAAGCCTCTGTGCCCCAGTAGTTTTCAGGCCCTGATCATCTGCTGCTTCCCTAATTGCCTTACCCTACTTCTGATTGCTTTCCCTTGCTTCTGTCTCCCTCTTTTTTTTTTTTCTTTTTTTTTTTTTCCTTTTTTTTTTTTTTTCTTATGAAGTGGAGATTTATCACTGGCCTTAGCAGTTCTAAAAGTTATGGGATGGTTAAGGAATGATACAATTTTATACTGCCTGGTAGTGAAAAGCGGCAAAGAACTTCTGCATCCTGCTAATAAGAACAGAAGTTCAAAGCAAATTCAGACATATTTGCCTAGCAATATTTGGGTAACTGTTAGATAACAAATCTACTTTCCTGAATTTACAGGAAGCACAGCTCTGCTGATCTTATTACATTCAGCCTTGAAAATGGTATGTAGCATTGAAATGAAGAGGTGAAATTGAACACAGAACAAATGTTTCTTCTGGAAAGAAGAGAAACATACTTGTTAGATTAGTTACTCAGCAGAAAGGGCATAAAGCAAGTGTGATTCAGAAAAAAAAGTACATTTTGATGTGGAGACTAGAGGGAGTTCTTAGCAGTAAAGAACCACAATTGAAGGAAGGAAGAAAGGAAGATTTGTATTAAATACTTAGAATTAACGCAGATGTTGTTACAGTAATAGGTTGTGTAGAAGTGCCTTGTGTACGTATCTTGCATACCTGGTAGGCTCTGATAGGTAGTTTAAACAGGGAACAACAGAAACCAGGGTATAACTTCGTGTTCTTAGTTTTGTGGATGCGCATCATTACAAAAGAGGCAGTGTTCCCTCTGATAGGTAGAAGGGAAGTGTGCTTTAAACTGTTGGGAGAAAGGCCTTTTTGTAATTTCCTCTCTGTGTTTGGATGCAATTTTTTGGTGAATATGGTATTCTTAAAACAATGGAATGCTAAGTATGCCAGAACAGCTACAGCAGGAATACCTGGATAGAAAAGAAATAATCGTTATTTGTTTAATAAAATGTTTCAAGTCAGACACATAAAAAAGTACAAACTGCTGAGGATGGAGTTAAGCTAAAGAAACTCTGCTGTACGTGATGCTTCAGCACAATTTGACATGAAGAGGTAGCCAAATCTGGATACATGTTCATCCAGATGTTTGTTTTTATAGCTCTTGAACATTCAATAGGCTAACAGAATAATAATCTGCATAATCGAAGGTGCTGTTACATTTTGAGTAATCTTAAGCCCCTAGAAAATATCTGTTTTCTTGTTACAGATATTTCAGGTCTGTTGTAACCAAAACTATAGGATAATCTGTAAATAATCACGTGGGTCTGCTTTTGTTTTAATATTTAACTAATGTTTAACATTGGTGTTTTTTCTTTTGCTTCTATTTTAATAGAATTGAGGCCACATTTTAGTCTTGCATCTGAAAGTGATACAGCTGATCAGGATGATATAGAAGTTGAAGATCAAGATGAACAGCCTCAGAATCAAGCCATCCAGCAGCCTTGCATTGTCTTGGAAGATGCAGTAGCTACCTCAGGTGTAAGCACACTCAGCTCTACAGTGTCCCATGACTCCCAGGCTGCTCACAGATCACTGAGTGTCCAGCTGGGCAGGCTAAAATTAGAGACAAACAGGTAAGTCTGGACATCAGCAGACAGGGACACTAGCCTGCTTACAGCAGTATGTATTGGTTAGCTTTCAAAATATATAAGCTAGAATACTAGTGACAGTGCCAAAATTCCTTTGCAGTGTAAGTTGTTCCTTTTAACGATGATCCTTGTTTAGCTGTGACTGATCACTTACATAGTTTTATGAATTTCAACAAAACCATAGTGATGCAAGTTAAGGTCAGACTTGATTTCAGGTGCCCTTTCAGGGAAGGTTTGGAAAAAACTGACTTGCTGCCAAACTTCTGCTTTTTCTCTCTTTGGTGTGCTCTGTATGGCTGATGAATGGTGTTATGTTTTGTTTCCATTAAGGCAGAACTTGCTGTTCTTTTCTATAGCTATTCTCAGCAAGTGAACTCAAGCTAATAGACAGCCACACAGAAACTCCACAAGAAAACTGCTTCAGACTTGTTTTGTGCACAGAAATCACTGCAAGCAGGATCTGTGCTTACCAGCAACCATTACCTTTGTATTAAATAAGGTCTTTTCATCAGAGAAAGATCCAGAAAATAGGTGTTTTGTTTAAAAGATGAAATGACCCAGAAATTTGGATAATGTATTTTTTTCCAGAAATGTCTTGCACTTTGTGCAAGCGAAAAGTGGTTCTTTAAGGTTTTGTTGTTCTTTTAAGAAATGTCAGAGAAAAATCCAAACCAAATGATGTTCTGTATATTTCATTTTCTTTTCATTAAAATATACCAAACAGTCTGGTTAAAATAGATATTTTGCTTTGGCAGCATGTGATTTATGCCACTGGATTTCTTACTGACCTCAGTAAATTTTGAATGTGACCTTGACAGAAACAGAACATCCCTTCAATAAGACAGTTGTTATGCTGGTAGAATGTTCTTTGGAGCTGCAGTTCCATTTGGAATTAAAATGTTAAATTGCACTTTACTTTCACATGTGTCTGAGAAGGTTGCCATAATTAAAGTAATTCATTAGACTGTACTGTTTTTAATAAAGTATCAGTATTTTGGGGTCCTTATGTCACAATTAACTTTTTCACTTGTGACCACTGAGAAATATGTTGATTGTCTTATTGATATACCTAAAGAAATATGTAAATATTTTAGATTGATTCACTTTACTTCACAAGCCTGTGGTGGGGAACAGCCTTTGAAATGATCAGCTTGTAGAGGTACTTTTTTGCTAGCACTTTGTTTCTGTAAATTTCTCAAATGCAAAGCCTTTGGCCAAATAATCACATCCAGTCATTCATGCAGAAATTTTGAATAAATAATACAGACAATTGCTTAAATATTTATGAAAGCTTTATTGGCATAAGCAGCAAGCAGTTATCAGGGGAAAATAATGGATTACTTTATTGGCCCTGAAGGCCTTTTTTCAACCAGATTGACTAAGAATAAGCTAACTGAAAGGTGACCTCTCTGGATGGAATATCAGTTTGCACTGAGAGTAACCAAGCTGTGGGGTTGGGTAGATGCACCAAGTAGCTCTATTCCCATGCAGGGTGGACTTGCTGAGGTTTGTTAGCTCAGGTGTGGAAGCACTCAAGTGCAAATATGTTTCTGGTAGGCCTGCATGCAAGCTAAAAGTAGGGCTAGATGTTTTTACTATGCAATCACGTGGGATTCAGTTTACCCCTGTGCAAAGGCAGGTAAGGGGCTTTTGTGGCACATTTTCTAACTGAATTCCTGTCTTTCAGTAAAAGGTTGCAGTGATCAACTGGTATAAATTTTTTAAAAATTTAATACATGGATAAATGAAAGGAAACATGCTGAAATGAAACAGTTATTGCATACTTCTCAGGCTGCCAGAGGTTTCAAGAAAGGGATGAAGATGCTGCAATCCTTTCAAGGCAGAATTTCTGAAGACTCGGGAGTCAATTATAGGTTTACTCAGGAGTTAACTACCGGTTTATGAGTGTGTTCTCCATGTCAAATTTTGACCAAGTTCCTGATAACATATCATTCACAAATCCCGCATTTTGCTTAACCACTTTTCTAAGAGAAAAAATTACAGCAGTTCTGCATACTAATTTTCCGTTATATTCTGACTATTTTCTTTTGATCAGCTTAAATGGTGCTAGCCACTGAATCTCTCCAGGTTTCTCTCTGGGTTTGTGTTACAAAGGAGGTCAAACATGAGTTTGAATTTACTTCTGCTTGACATTTTCCGAAGTAATTGCTTAGGGGCGTAGGCAAGTATTTTGCCTCTTCTTTTCTCACTCTTAATATAGCCTAGGAGGGCAGGCACAAAGTGCCTTATATGTGAAGAATGGACAGCCCTTGTGTGCTCGAGGACGTTTTTCATATTTATGAAATGCAACCATATGTTTTCACCACATTTTCATAACTGCTCTACCTTTTCCATACCTTTGAAAATGTCTGCTGGAGATAAGTGAACTGGCACCTTTTTCTTACAAAGGTTTAACCCTTGGTTTATGAGAACCACTTTGATATTTGTTCTCAGTTTCAGTTAGTTTTGGTTTGTTGGTGTTTTGTTTTGTTTTGTTTTGTTTTTTTAACAGAGCACAGGCTGTAGAAATTTCACTGAAATTTTCTTGCCACTTGTTTAGTAGGTGAAAATTTATGTGGACGCTGGTGTGTTTGGGGCTTCTGTATGAATGTTTATATCTTAATATAGGTCATAATCAATCTATAGTGAAAGAATATACCTGTGAAAGCTGAAGAAGTCTGTCCTTGTCTTTGTCAGGAAGGTTTCCAGTTTAGGTGTAGTAAGATCTTTCCTGAAAATTTGAAGCTATTGAAGGAAATGACTGCTTTGTTCCTATTACTTCATAGGTTGTTGGAGGAGTTAGTTCAAAAGGAGAGAGAATTTCAAGTCCTCTTGCATCAAGCTATAGAAGAAAAAGATCAAGAGATCAGGAATCTACAGCTCAGGTCACAGCCAATAGGTAAGTGAGAAGAATTTTTAAGGAAAAGTTTCACACTGGCTATAGATGAAAAAGTGGCCAGCTAAATGTCTGTTAATTTATTAAGCCAGTCTCAGCAAAGATGCTTTATTGTGCTGCTTCTGGTAGGGTTTGCTCTGAAGTAAGAATGTACACTGTGGAAACAAATTACTGGATTTGTTAATCACAGTACAAGGAATGGTATGATTTAAATATTTTTGTTTGTGGTTATATGGAAGAATACAAAACAAGGCTCATATCCTACTGAATAAGTATTATTCCTGAGGAGGATAATCTAGTATGTTTAGATATATGTTCCTTGAATTACAGACTGTTCCAATTATTCCATTGAAAGTTCAAGAGGATCTAATTGGTGAGATGCAAATACAACTTAAATGTTACTGAGGGAAGCTGAGTTTGCTGTGTCTGCCCTGAAGAAGGTGGAAGTGCTAATGCAATTTGATATTTCTGTGTAATGTGCTTCTAAGTGTTGCTTCCCAAAAGCAGCTGATCCTCAGCCTAAGACATTGCCTGTGCAGCAATTGTACAAGTTACATTGAACAGTTCAGTTAACTGATGCAACAACCTTTCTGTAGAAACAGTGGCAATGAAATTGATGTGCTTGTACTAGCAAAGTCATTTTCAGAAGGGGGCAGAAAAAATTTGTGTGTCAATGTTCACACTGCTTTTACTGTACCCTTAACCAAGTTGAGAAATTAACGTGTAAGTGTCTGTAAATTGTAATTAAGTGTGTTCTTTGGGAATTGGCATTTATTTTTGGGGATACTGGTATTCTAAGCTTGAAGGGAAAGCTCACTGAAGGAAGTGCTTGAGGAGGCAAAAATGACAAGAGGTTGCTTTGGCAACACAAAACCTTGTCTCAAATATGCTTGTTCCAGATATTCCTGGATTGTCTGTCTGTCATCGTCATTCCACTGGCACAGGGACTGAAGACCCTGATCTCATAAACTGGCTGAGAGTTCATGGGGCTGACGAGGCCACGATAAACAAGGTAGCAATGATCCTATTCACTGCCTGGCACAGTTGCAGTCACTATTTTGTGACTCAGTTTAAAAAAAATACCAAACCTTTTTAATTACTTCAGCACATTTTGAGAGATTAATTTGTTTTCAGAGGATAGGAAAAAGCCATGAATGTGAAGGCCTTCATAAATATCCAGTACCATTAATAGTTCCTAAATCTGATTATGAATAAAGCAATAAAATATCCTGGTAAATAGACACTCTTGGGTTTTCAGTGTCTTCACACACTGCAGCATTCCTGCTGATACAGGATACATGTTCACCCTTAGCTAACTGTGCTATAGTGAAATATCCTGAAGTAGATCAGTCTGCTCTGCAGCAAATTATATAACTTTAGAGGTGTTGAGGATTTCAGCTAATTTAGGAATACCTGCATGTAGTTAACACTCCTACAGATCAGACCAAATGTTCCTCCAAGTTCAATTACATCAAATTTAGATGCCATTTTTGAAAAGGTAGGTCTTAACTGTTTCCATTTCCTCATGGGATAAATGTGATATTACTTATAGTCTAATTTGTGTTCAGTGAAGTCTGTGATTCTGAGATACCAGAGGTAACAGTAGAAATGCCAGTTGACAAAAGTTTTGAGTAGCTGTAAAAGCATTACATCTTTCAAGTTGTGCCTTGTATGCCGATGCAGAGTATACAGTGTAAAATTTAAGTAGTTTCACTGTATTTGTAGAAGCAATGTTTTTCCATTATGGGTACCACATTTCAGCCCAATTTTAGGTTTTTCCCAAATTTAATTTTCTATTTTTAGAGGCAGATTATTCTAGGAAGATGAGCTTAGGAATTTAAATAATATTTCTAACAAAATGTTCATTAAAATTTCTTTCTGCAGTTCTTGGCTGAAGACTATACCTTAACGGATGTTCTCTGCTATGTTACACGAGATGATCTGAAATGTTTGAGACTGAGGTAATGCTTCACAGTTAAATGAACTGTGCTTCCTAAGAAGAAAAATTAACTAAGTCTCTATTTATTGCATTGTGTACTAATAATTTAAAATAAGTAACGCTTTTCAGTATGTCTTTGTATGCTGATACATTTCTGCCGAACAGCTGATACTGTTTAAATCTTAAAATAAGCTTTTTTTTATTGAAGGCAAAATTCTAAGGTAAAGCATTTACCCTATTACTGGAGACACCAGATATCGCATTAGAGCCTTGCTTTTATTTAAAAAAGTAGACCTAGAAAAACTTTCAATAGTTTATTATCATTGTCAAATTTCAGAAACATTACTCGTGGACTGTAACACTACATTTCACCTAATCATGCCAGGTGTATAGGTCACCAATTTGCATTCATGTTGGAAGTCAGATGTGGGTTATGCAAGTCCTTTGGACCAGAAGTCTGAATTCCAGACAGCAGGCATCTGCCAAGTGGAAAGATTGCCCTCTTCTGTAATCAGAAAAGGACTCTGTTCTCTGTTTTAGTAATGCATGTTGAATTTCACCTTTGATCAGCCTTCCCACTGAATATCATTGATCAAAACCAGAGCAAGAAAATCAGAAAGCACCTCAGTTGGAAGGCTTTCAGGCTAGAGAGTATCCTTATACCTGAGTGTTTTTATGATTTTTCTTTACAGAGGAGGAATGCTGTGCACACTCTGGAAGGCTATCACTGACTTTCGAGAGAAACACGCCTGACACTGATATTTTTCTTTGCTTCTCTGCAGAGATGAAAAGATTTCCTTTCAGCCAGAGCAGGTGTGCTGTCAGAAGGACTGTTGCACTTTAATCCAGTATTTGTTTACCAATGTTAAAAACACTGCAGCTTCCTGACTGCTTTTACTCCTATAATCCATAAGGAATCTGTAAACAACCTGCAACATTATTTTACTTTAAATATTTTTACATGCAAGTTTTTCAAAAATTTTTAGAAAACATACACACAAAAGTTATAAACTCATGAAATATTGTAGTTAAAGTAAGCAGATGTTAATTTCCCAACAAACTGATGTAAGATTTCATGTAACAGTACATCACTGGAACAAAACCAAAATGTGACAACAACTTTTCAATTTCTTTGTAATATATCTCAATATTATCTGTAGTAGAGCTTTATAATTTCAATCATAATTAGATATTTTTCTTTTAGTGTGCAAGACCTAAAGGTAATTGTTTTTACCTACCTACATAGTTTAATATTGTTTATTTTGGTAATTTAAGTTCTATGGTGCATTTGTTTTAGAGTTGTTTATGTACTACTGAACTGTACCAGTTGTAAACACCTGAACCACAGTAATGTTAGCTTGTTCTAAAGCTATCTCTGACATACACAATTGAAAATAAAAATAACCTAAGGCTTACTTTTTCCTATATTTTTGGACTTCTAAAATAATAACAATGGTTTAGGACTGGAAATTATTGGAATAAAACAAAAAGAAAAAAGAAAAAAAATCATACTGAGTATCAAGGGAACCTTTCTGACACATCTTAAACTTACTGTGATTTGAGTATGATAACCATAGCATTGAATACTGTCTTGGTTTTTCTATTCAGTCTAATTCCTGTACTAACTAGCCAAGACCAAACAAAATACTTCTCTGGGTGCTATACTTGACTTGAGAAATGAAAAGTCCTGCCTCCATGTACTGAATAGTCATTGTGGCCTGTTTGTTTCTTTTTCTGCTGTTGTTTATGCAATGATTTTTTTCACACACGTAATGCAAAAGGGTGGTGGGTATTCCCTGTCGATCCATTGTCACTGTTGCTCCACCATTCCAGCACTGGGTATCAACAGATTCTTCTGGGGCAGCTGCAAAAAATTCCATTGTGGGGAAGACTTGCCTGGACAAGAAGTGTCTTCTTTTTTCATAAGCCTTGGTAACCAGTAAAAGGCTTATGCTCTTAATTTTTCAGGTCTAGCAGGTATTTTCAAAGAAAACTATTTTTTTTTAAAAACATAAACATGTTGTCCTAACATGTATACAGTAACTTTTGCTGGCTAAAATGCAACAATTATGTATTTAAAAAATAAGATAAAGAATAGTAGATTAAATCAGTTTAGTCAGATTTTTTTTTTTTTAATCTGAAGATGGTTCTACTGATTTTTAGGCACAGATGTAATCAACTCATTCCAAAAACATCACTGCATTTCACAAGAAACGCAGCTACTATTTATTAATTTCTACTGCTATTAGAGCAGAAAATAATACATTTTCAAGGTAATTTTAAACACTAGAAAGACCAGGGGTGGAAGCTGACTCATAAAACCCAAAACTTAAGGCCAGAAAGACTGTACTCATTGAGAAGTAACCCTAAGACAACGAACTTTCTTAATTTGATTTTTGCGTGAAGCATGATTCTGTTTTGGTCCAGCTTTGAAAACCTCTGGTTTCACACATTGTAAATGGAAGGTAATTGCACTGCTCTGTTTACTTGGAAAGCATGCAGCCTGTTCCCTATGACTCAGGCTCCTCAGAAATGCCAACTATGTAAGGGAGAAAGGTTATGTGATCGAGATTTCCGTTTAATGTCTTCATGGGACCTAGCTGGGCACCAGCTGGGAATTAACTCCTATAGTTCTTTGCTGGCTTCCCCAGAGGTGGCTTCTGCAGCATTGCTCAGCAATCAGCTCTGTATTCTCCATGGTGAGACTCTGTTGGATCTGCTCCATGCCCAGGCCAGCCCATGTACACTTCTGCTCCTCCAGCAATTCTGGTCTGAGTGTGGTTCCCTGAGCACAGCTAATCCATACAGATACTAGATCTGGGCACAAAAGGTTACGTAAGATCCCTGCATCAGGCTACTTCTATATGTACTTCTATGCTACTACTATAGATTGTACCAGATATTACTTTTTACATCCTCAGACAAAACACAACATAACACTTTGGGATGGTGTGCATCAGAGAGGTCAGCCTGGGATTCTTCAGCCTGGCTCCCAGAATATGCTGTTGGGTGGATGCCTATATGGACCACAACTGAGGGATTTGAGATTATGTTAGTGCAGGATTTTGCTGAAGGTAACATTTTGACCATAGGGCATACCACTGGGTTTGAACTTGGATAACCTCTTAGTCCTTGATCAGTGCTGTTGTAACCTAGGGCTCAAGTTGACACCTTTACAGAGGGATACCTTTACACCTCTCTTAAGAGAGCACAGAAGTGAAAACTCGACCCAAGGGAGTGCTGATTTTTGCTGTCTTTTGCACCTTTCAGCATAGAGTCCAGCCTATTCTTCTATTACACTCTCCTGCCCACCAGCCACAGGGTGCGTTTATGACTCAAGCCCCAAACTCCTTGTTTTAGAGCACAAATGGCTCTTGGTGCAACAATAAAATATTAATCTTCCCTTGCCCTAGAAGACCTTGTGCTCTGAACTTAGAAGTTTGTGAAAGGAGGATGTTCTGCGTGGTGGCTGAAGCCAGCTTGGTCCAAGTGCACCAGACTAAGGGAGCTGCCCCTCTCCACCTGCTTGCCTGCATCCACAGCTGCATCCTGTGAGTTCCCCAATTCACTCACCCTCCTTCACCTGTACTTCTGATGATTGGTGCTACCTACAGGCAGATGCAAAATTAAATGATGTTTTGATGCAGACTAGAACACTTTGAAGAGAAATACTCTTATGACCCTGAAAAGCAGCATAAAGCAGATTAAGGCAAACTCACAGGAAAGGTAACAGGACCATGACCTTTACAGAAGTGACAGATACATCCACAGCTCTTCACAAAGCCATTTTTTTTTTTGGAAGCGAGGCGTTGCACGCAGCTTTAAAACCGGCTGTTTAAGAGCACGTGCCGCAGGAACGAGTCTACAGCAGTGCAGCTCTTTCCCACACGATGCGGCGCATCGCCTGGGCTTGCGAGGCGGCCGCCACTCCTCCCACTTACTGTCGAGATGGCGAGCATCCCCAAACCTGTTGTTTCTCTCGGCGCCGGTACCGAACGAGCTCTGCCAATGCGGCGGGAGCTGCTCTGAAGAAAAAAAAAAATCCAATCACACCTGTGTGAACAGCGGCACCTCGGCAGCCCGGGCCGCCGCGGGGGCCGGGAGTGCGGGCAGCCGCCCCCGCACCACCGCCGCCGCATAAGCGCCTCCAGCCCGTGAGAGGCGGCTGCTCCCGGGCCGCGGGCGCCGGTCCCGCCCTCACCTGCAGCCGGGCAGAGCCGCCGGCGGGGGCGGGGGACGCGGCTCTCACCTGCCCCGGGCCGCGGAGCCGCGGGGCGGAGCAGCCGCGCTCGGCGAGCAGGAGGAGACATGGCGGAGGCCGCGGGCAGGAGCGGCGGGCGCCGGCGCCCCGCAGGTGAGCACAGCCGCGGCCGCCGGCCGGTCGGGGCGGAGGGAGGGTGGCCGGAGCGGCCCGCGGGTGCGGAGGGCCCTGCGCTCCCGGGCGGCGGCGGGCGCCGTGCGGAGCCGGAGCGCGGCGGGGCCCGGCGGCCTCGTCCGCAACAGGTGCGGGGGCGCTGCGCGGCCGTGCGGGGCTGCGCTGCTTCCCCCGGGCACCGCCGCGGCCCGGCTGGGAACGGCCGGAGGGTCGGTCCGGGCGGCGGGCAGAGCTGCTCTGCTGGGGGTGGCGCGCCCGAACCGTGCCCGCCGTAGCAGCGAGATTCCTCCCGACCCCGCGCAGGGGCATCGGCGGGGCCGCGCCGTCGTTCCCGGGTCGCCGCTGATCGTTCTGAAACCTACGCTCCAAGGGCTCGGAGTGCCGCGGGGCGCCCGCACGGCGGCGGGGCAAACGCGGGGTGCGGAGCCGCCCGGCGTCCGGAGAGAGGAAGGGGTCTGGAGGGGGCGGCCGCCGGGCTGCGGGCTTTGACCGGGGCTGGAGGTAGCGCCGAGCTCCCGCAATGAGGGTGGGTGGATACCCGCAAGACGCTGCTAACGGGGACGGGTGAATCCCGGCGAGGGCGCAGGGACGGCTCGGCAGGGTCAAGGTACCTGGGGGCAGCGCCCCGGCGCCTGCCGAGCGAGGCCCGCTGCGGGGCCCCGCGGTTTGGCTGCGCCTCAAACGCGTGCGAGCGACGGGCTGCTGCAAGCCCGTGCTTCCTATAGGGAAAGCGGGGAGATGTCCTTGCGTCTCCTCTAAGGAGGGATGTACGCTGCGAGAGCATTTTAACTCGCTTTTATTTTGACCCTAAGGGCGAGGAGGGTGTAGGGAGGAGATTTTGGCTTACGTAAGGGGATCGACCGCTGTATCACTGTTGTAGGCGCGGATGCTGTTTGCTTTTGCTGCTTGCTGGACTGTGAAGTCCCGAGTCCAACTTTTAGTCCTTTCCTTTTTTCCTTTTTTACCTTCCTCCACAGTCCTATTCTACTCACCCTTTGCTAGTCCTTCTCTAACATATGTCCAAGTTTATCTCTAAATCAAAGAGTGAGGTTTTCTATCAAAACAGCATATGAATAGGCCATATGGCTGTTGGCTGATTAATTGTGTTTCCTCTGTATATTTTTAAAACATGCTTTATGTAATGCAGACATGCAATCACAAGCGATGACTGTGGGCAGACTCATCCAAGTGCTGTCTTCACTAGACTTAGAAGTATAGTCGTTTTGCTCAGAAATCCTTACAAGTCACTCCCAGGCATCACTCTAAAGTTCAGGTTCAGAAAGGATGTGTGTCTGTGTTCCTATGTGTTTCAGAGTTTGCAACCACATTGACTTCACTTTCCACGGGAAGAGCTGAGTGTCTGGTTTTTTGAAGCTATTTCTAACAAACTCTTTTTGAGTTCTGTACCTTACATTGCTGATGTGATTTTTTTTTTAACTGGATCATTAGTCTGTTTCTAATTAATTGCCAAAACTAGAAATGAGCCAACAGGTGACATGTATTTTGCATACGTTCTGTTTTAAAAGGATTTGTGTCTAGATTTCTTCTGAGTTTGCTTTGTAGTTTTATTTCAAGCTGCTGTGTTGAACTTTTACTCATTGGGACACTTGTAGACAGGAGGATCTGCTTGCATAAGTTCTTAAGTATTTTGAATTTAAATTGCTTTGTGCTGTCAAAGTTCACTTGCAGCTTCTTTGTGAGTGAAGTGCCAGAGTTAAATTTCTGTGAAGCTGTTTGTTGTCTGCTGAGATCCTTTGAGGTCTCTGAGTTATCACAGGGGCTGCTTTGCAGGCGTTCACAAACAAGAGCAACCTCAGAGCACATCGGGGTTCTGCTCCGTGACTCTTTGGTCCATCCATGAGGGAGCAGATGTGTGTGCCCAGGGAGGGCCATGCAGGTGGCTTTGGCTGCCTTCCGCCCTTGCAAGCGGAACACCTGTGTCTGGATCCGGCTCCTCAGGAAGGTCAACATCCCGTCTGTGTTTGGTGAAATTACCTACTGGCCGACCTATTGCCTCTGTTGAAAAAACAAAGCTCTGTGTGTACGTTGTGGTGTGTGGCTGCTTTGTTTCTTTCCTTGCCTCCTGTGCCTACACACATGGACTTTTGGGCCTGATCCTGGGGAAAGCTTCAACATCACCACAAGGGTTTTGCAGGGAGATGTTACAAGTGGCTCCCTTTTATTGGCAGATGGTCTGCTGCACTTAACTAGCTTTCTTTGGGTAAATGGCTTAATAATTAGGGTGAAGGGTTTTTTTTTTTTTAAATTCTGCCATTCGTATATGTATAGATGGCAAAGTGAGTACAGTGCTCAAGGGATATACTAGCTTATACCAGCTGGAATTTTTCAGTCATAGCTACTCGAGCATCTAATAGTGCTAACAAGCTCTTCAGTGATTTCTGAGAAGAGAAGGGCCCTCTTGTGGGGAATACCGCATGGAGAGGCTTCTGAGACACCTCATTTTATGGCCGCCCATCCATAAACATAAGCATGTCTCTGCCTGTGAGAGTTCCCCACGCGTGCTCTGGGCTGCCTTGGCCAGCTCTGTGCGCAGGTAACAATTTGCTTAAGCTCTGGGATACCAGAGAGAGCTTTGTGTTTGTAATGTTGCAAAGAAGCTTTAATGCCATGTTTTGGTGTACTGTTGTGGTTAGTTCTTTCCTCTAAGTGAGCTTAGTATTACTCTCTACTTTTTGCAGCAAAACAAATCTGCACTTTAAATGATGTTAGTGCCAGGTGGCTTGTGAAAGCTAAACACTTGAGGTGCTTGTGCTTTAACTGCTGATGGGACTTCATATCTGTTGCTTGCTTATCCTGGTATTTTCTCCGTCTGAGAATAAATCGCATTTCATCCTGCTATGTTTAATTTTTTCCAACAAACAGAAAATATTAGGGAAAACACAGAAGTGCAGAAAGCCTACAGTGGCTGGGAACTGAAGGCGTGCTCTGGTTCCCATGGCTCTTTCCCGGCGGTGCCAACGTGATTTGCTGGGGAGGATTTACACGTCGGTGTTGTGACACACGGGTTTTGTCTCTCGGGTGATTCGTGTTCTATCCAAGGGGAGCTGCCGGGTGCAGGGCGCCGCTGGTCAGCGTGGCCAGAGGAGGGGATGGACGGTGCCCGTGCCCAGCCAGCGGCCCCGGGGGGATGTCCCGGTGCTCCGGTGCAGCGGTACCGCCCGAGGGCACCTCCGCCCCGGCTCCTTGCGCTCGCCCGTACCGTAAACAGCGACTGTGGGAGCGCCAGGTGTGAGGAAACGGAGAGGGTGTGTGCTCACAAACGCTGCAAGTGTTGAAGCTTGTGTGTGGTGGGCGTGCTGTAATTTCTATCCATCATTTTCTGAACATTAGCACATGGCGAATCCTTTCTACCTTTTAATATATAAGTTGCGGATCTCCAATTCTTCTATTGCTACCCTTCCCCTCTGATGAAAACCTATTCAAACTTTGGTATTGTGTATCAGAGCCTATGATTATATCTTTGTCCCACATTAACGATTTTTGAGGCAGTACTGAATGCATAGAGACTCGGATTTATCAATACCTCATAGAATGAAAATGATACAACTGAATTAAATTTAGGTTAAAATCCTCATAGAAGCCATCCCTCGACTTCAGAAAGCTGTTCAGGTACTGTGTCTTGGTATCTCTTATTGGTCAAGTAATGTCTGTGCAATGACTACGCACTGTGGGAAAGTTTGAATGAGCCTTTTTATGTGCTTATTGTGTAACGAGAGTCGGGCTTCTCCACCCACCTGTGCCCAGCATTACTGATGTAAAAAAAAGAAGTGTGTGTGAAACAAACCACAAGGAACACAAACTCAGCTACAAAAATCCGACCCCATACAAGAAAAATCCCCCTCCAAAAAAATTCAAAACCAGAGTAACTCTACACACACAGATGCACAAAATCCCCAAAGCCAAACAGTGCCAGCAAAACAGAAAGAATCCGACCTGTTAAGTGATAGTCAAACAGCTGGCTTATGTGGCTCTTCCAATACAGAAAGAGAATTTTAACTAAATTAGTAAAAGTAATGTGCATTGCTTTTTTTCCTTGGGCTTAATTTTGAAAAGAGATGTACTTGTGTACGTGCTGTTTCGAACTGCAGAAATTGTAAGTTTACAGTACTCTGAGATGGCTAATATTTTATTTGCATGATTTATTATTATCCCAGATAAATGTAATACTTTAAAGCTGAAAATTAGTTGCGGTGTTAAAGGTAATTAAATGATCAGAGCAATAACTGCCTCAATTATGTAAATACTGTATAACCTTTCAACAACGTACTTTCTTTTCCACTTGAAAAAAGAATGTGTAATTCTACAGCCACAATACAAGCCACAGTGTGCTGCTGCTGTTGTTGTGGGAACTCTGTGTATCTATCCTTCCTTCAGGAAGGGGATGCCCTCTATGTGACTTCTATTGGAGGAATGCAGTGGCCTGCCAGGGAATGTGGCAGAAAAGGGTATTTGTATATTATATTCTTTACCTTACACACACATGAGAAATGGTGTATTTATGAAACTAGTTCAGGTTTAATTGTGCAGCTCTCCCTCACTGTTGGTTCTGGAGTCATGCCATATTTGCTTTCATGAAAACAAGTGGGCTTTCGGGAGAAAGCTTGAAAATATGTTTTCTAGGAGATCTGTCGGAGTTCAAAGGAAACAACCATAAGTTGCCTGCTAAGATGACATGAAGGACCGGGTTGCCTTGCTGTTCAGATAAATGGAGTTAGAAATCCTGACTCTTGTTGACAATGAAATTCTTCAGAGAGGCGATGGAAGAATTTCTGCTCCAGAAGAAGAGTCACTGTGAGACTAGTTAGGGGAAAAATAAAATTCTGATGCTCCAAATATTCCTCATCTCTCTATCTGAATGCTGTTGTCCCTTATCCAAAAGTCCAGACATCTTAGTCATCCCCTAAGAAACATGCGGGGAACTAAGATGTCAGAAAAGCACTGCTAATTAACACAGTTCACAGGATTGCATCCATCAGATACTGTCGGTAATACAACAATGAAAAAAAATTTTAATTTGGTCTTGGCATATTGCCTTTTCTTTCATGTCCCTGTTTCTGTGAAAAAGCTTGGAGCCTTTCCTTTGCAGTATTTATTTCTACTGAAAAGCTTAGTATGTACATAAGTGCGCTTGATTTTGAGTGCTATACAAATGCTTGGTTCTCTTGACATATATAAAACCCATGTATTCTGAAAATAAGCTTGGTTGATTTTCTTGTTTTTTGGGTTTTTTTTAACAGACAGAAGCAGTGACAACATTGCCCTGGCTATTTGTTGTAGGGCAATTAGAATTCATAACTTCTGCCTTTTACAAAATTTCTGTTTATTACTGTCCTGTGAGCTCCCAATTCCTTGCTGCCTTTCCTTATTTAACTGACCATTGGCTGAAGTTACATATGTTCTGCTATAGGGCCTGATGCAATATCATTCTGTTATATGTAAATAAAGAGTGTTGACTAAGAATGATCAAATATGTTTTTGATGCATCATGGTGTGCCTTGTGCAATGTTCATAATTAGTCATACTATGCAAATCAATTGAATTAAAATGTGGCAGACTTGTTAATGTAAGTCTTGTATTAGATTGTTTTATTGGTGTGTAAGTGTGGAAAGTGTTTGTGAATGATGAGACTCTTGATAAAGTTCTTGATGAACTCCTTATGTTCATGTGCCTTTTTGTGCTGATGAATGAGTTTGACTGAAACAGGGCAGGGCTTCCAGCCCTCTCCTAATTTTTTCCTACCCATGGAAATGCACACAGGTTTGGATTTCTTTGACAGAAGGAGAAACAGTTAACACCTACTGAGTCACTTCTGAGAAGCTCTTAACAGCCCTTGGTGCAGTGTGTGGCACCGTGCATGTCAGGGGGACAGCACACTGGGAAGGTTTCCCTTCTTATTCTCTAGCATTTTATAGTCTAACTGATTATTTCAAGGGGCATTTTTTCCTTTCAAGAACGTGAAAAGAAGAAATCAATTATTGTATCAGATGTTTATATACTGAAATTGTTTAAAACCAATTCAGTTACTGCAGTAAAAATAATTGGCTGGATCTTTATTATCTTGTATATAAAACTGAGGCCTTAGAGATGTCTTTGAAGAGAAATGTAGAAATCTCTATAAAGACAAGGTTATTATGGGTTGTTTTTGGAAAATAAGAGGTAGAAGGAAGAGAAAATAGAAGGCAGCAGTGGAGAAAATTAGGTGTTTGAGACAGTGGTTGACTTAATGGAAGCAAGTGTTTTTTCTGATACAGTGGCTGTTTTTGCTGTTTCCAAGTTAACTGAAAAAAAACCCACAAAACCGGGTGAAGGGATGAATCCTGCCTGTATTTTTAAGGCTAGTTTGTTTTGTCCTGTATTTACATGCCATAGAAAAGGAGGTTTCCTGTCCTTTGGTGCCAGGTAAATAGCTGTTTTCTCATATGAGTAAGGGGAAAAAAAAAGGGCCCTACTTTCTCCATCTTTTAAGCCTGACTTCCTGATTTAAAACTTAGTGAAGTAGAAAGTCAACAGACATATGACTCCTGAATGAAACTAGGAATAGATTGAGTTTGGAGTTCAGTTAGTGTATGTGCGTTCCAACATAGTCCTGTGAGGGATAGGGAGTTGGAGTTAATGATCTTCATGGATCCCTTCAAATTTGAGACATTGTATGATCTAGCACTGCCTATATTATGTACTTTTAAATGAGTTCTTAGAAAAAGCTTTTGACATAGATGATTAATATTGAAAGTGTGAAAATCTATACAAAATATGATTGTGTGTTTTGATGAGTAGGTATGTTGAAATTTTTTTGATGTTGTAATGTTTCTGCAGAACAGGATTGGAGATTTTAACTGAATTTTCCTGATCTTTTTTTCCCCAAGATAGAAGCATTTGGAACCTAGTTCCCAATGGAACCCTATTGTTTCATGCAGGGAAAACACGCGTATAAAAGCAAAATTCTGTATCCTTTCTTGTGATAAATATGTAAGATATATACCTACCTTGCCCTGAACCTCTCAATCATAAGAAAATCAGAAATAACAATGAAATATGGCACTCTGTAAAGGAATGTATGCTAAAATAATATATTTACTTGATCTATTTCTTGATACAAAATACATGTAAGTTGAGGGGAAGCTTTCACAAGGCACTGGCTGTGGAATGTAAACTTATGTACAATTAATTATACTCTAAATCACAGTAATGAGCTTCATGGGCAGCTTCATGGATAGTTTACAGGAAATGAAACAATCCTGTTAATGAAAGAAAAGATAGCAAATCTTAGAGTTCAGCCATGGTGACTGGCTTCAACTTCCTTTTCATTTCATAGGTAAAGATATCAAGTATTAATACCTGATGGTAAAGCAGAAACATCACTCAACGTGTTGTCATTAATATTTACATGTCCTATATCATGATATAATTGTCCTAATAGTCCTTGTTCAAGCTGCTGTTTAAGACTGTTGCATATCAGATGATGTTTTGTGCAGGTAATTATATGTATTGAATCCAGTGGGTGAAAGTGGGTGTGTTTAAGTGTAATGGTTTGTCTGATAATCAGTTTGCAGGTGTTGTAAAAAGGAACACCTAAAAATGACCCAGTGCCCTCAAGATACACAGTTGCCCTCACTCCATCTCATGAGAGCTCCTCACTCCATCAGTAAGAGAGCTCAGCTGTGATTGTTTTAATACACAGGATGACTAATGGTTAGATGGGGGAAAGAATCAATAATACGGGTTATGTAAGAAAATTGTTCCTTTTGTTTTGTCTTTTTTTTTTTTTAAGCATTTAACAGCCTTGTTACTAAAATTATCCACCCCTTTGTTCCCTTGGGGGAATGTTGCTTTCATCCCAGTTTTATATAGAAGCTTCCACACAGATGAGACAAGGCTGAAATAAATAAAGCTTTCCTGCTAGGAGTACCTCAGGAACTTTTTTCATCCCTAAACCAGTGGATTGAGGAAGGAGGGGTTGTCAGTACAGTCTTTTATGCAGTACTGGTACCTTTAATGTATGTTTAGTAGTATTTTTAGAAATGTTTTTTCAGAAAAAAAAATTGCCCAAGTGCCTAAAGTTATGGGGTACTTTTTATTATCAAAGGTGTCTTTTATATGTAATAGGTGGCATTTTATTAGGCATTTGGAAACATGATGTGAGCTGGCATAGTTTTTAACCACAGAGACCTTGAAATAAAATCTTGCTGTGTAAGCTGAATGTGCTGTTGATACTTTTCCTCTGTCACCTCTGCATTATTAAGTCAACAGGAAGAAATAGGTACCAACACCTCAGTTGCCTGTGTGTCATTGCTCAAATCCATCTGCACCAGCCTCTGAAGCATCAAACTTGGTTATTACTACATTTTGTACGGAGGGCAAGTCACTCTTGTGGGTGTGGGGGGACCCTGCAAGGACTAAGAAAGTCCTTTTCTGTCCTGAAGCTGTTCTGCATGACTCCTTCAATAATAGGGAAATGGAGATGCTGAAACAGTAAACGTACCTGTAAGCTGGAAAGCCACTCCATTCAGGTGTATTTTTGTGTGTTATACACTTCTTATCTGTTTTGAAATGCCTATTTAAGGAGTTTAGCAGTCAAAGGCAATTAACATTATTTTTAAAGGGGTAGCAATCCTTACTTAATGACTTAAAGCAGTGAAATGGGGCGGAGCGATATTTAATGAAGCTGCCATATAAATACTGTTTTCTGTTACTTTTGCTCTGTTGGCAAGTCTTGGCACGTATGAAAAATTGTGATGGTACTGACTAACTACTGTCTGCTTTCTGTGGGGATGTGTGTTCTGTTATCTAGGGTTTGTGGGAGGCGTTAGGTGGATGGGATTTGAGGAATGAAGCTGTTTGTCTTTATGGAATAAAGTAGTAGTGCCGGTATAAACGCCAGAAGGCAAATTGCTGAGCCAAAGAACAGCTTGTGTTAGAGCTTTTTTTTCTTACTCTTTTGTCCACACCCTGTAGTACAAGGCGTCTCCAGCTGCAGACGAATGTCATCGTGTACAGCTTCCGTGTACGCCCAGAGTCCAAGGTGTAGCCAAGAGGCAGGATGTAGCCAGGAGGAAATGCATGCTAGAGGTGGGCTTTGGGCTCGGTTCAGAAATTGTGTCCTTCTGCAAAATGCTTCTGTTTTGGTTGGGTGTTTTGTGCCTGTGCCGGAGAGGGAAGAACGGTGCAGCTGAGCCTTCAGGTGGTGCTGTGTTCTTCTCCATCTGCTGTGATCCTGGCTCACGAGCCTGAGATGTGCAGCAACAGAGCTATCCTGCCAGCTGAGCATGATCGAGGACTCCTCTGTAAAGAGCATCCCAGGCCACTGTGGCAGTCAACATAGTTTGCGTCATACATTCTGACCCTTCAGTTTTGTTACCTGTGTTGTTGCGGTGATCACATACATCTGTATAACTCGCAGTTTTCAATGAGTCACCTACAGACTCGTCAGCTAATGTCTGTGCCATCTTGTGGTGGCTGATCAGGTTACATCAAGATTCCCTTAAAAAAAAACAACAACAACAACAAAAAACCAACCAAAACAAAACAACCCTGAAGTGAGGAAAAATAATGTACTTTTAAAATGACGGAGTGATTCTAGCTGGCAGTTTTTCTTTGGTAGCATTTTGAAATGATGAGCACACACTGAATTGAGGTGGAAGCGGATGAAGATTAAGGTGTCTCTCAGGTGAGACATCCGGCATGTTGCATAGTGGCATTTGCAGCTGTGAAGGATGGAACATTCAGATTGCAAAACTTGTGAGCAAGCATTCTGTCGTAATTGTCTAAAGAAAATCCAGAATGCCAGATTTCCATGAGGAAAATCAATTAGCTAAAACTACCTGGGCTATTTGGACTTTGCTCATTTTGTGAGTGTATTGTTAAAGGTTGGTGCTGTAAAACTAATGGTGTGGTACAGAATTTTCAGAATTTTGTTGTCCCATGTTGTCCACACAAGCTAGAAATTCTCATTTTTGCGTTTCCACACGTGGAAAAGAATGTTCCAACACCTGCCTGTAATTGTGGGTGTATGCATTCCTAATGCAAAAGGTATGTACTGCATAGGAAGGTGATTAAGGGGGGTGGGGGGCGGTGGCACACATGACACCCAGCACATGCAAATACAGAAGAGGACTCATCCTCATTGTTTTAAGTTAAGCTAAAATTTCTAAACATGAATAAGCAGAGCAGCTGAGCAAAAAGCAGGTTCGTGCCTGGAGCCTTCCAGGCTTCTTTTCACTCAGTGCTCATCTGCTTGTGCAACCGCAGCTCCTTTCTCCCGCTGCCTGGAGAGGAGGAAGGAGCAGCCCCTGCTGCCGAGGTGCTTCCAGCTCTCCACAAGCGCGCAGGAGACAGCGTTCCCAAGGCCGGCTGGCTGCAGCTGAGGAGACAGCACTCATAGACCCTCCTTTGATTAGGATGTGTCCGTGTTGTCAGGGCAACTGTTAACAGCGGCGTATCATATTTTCTCCTCTTGTATTGCGTGCTGAATATTTTAGTGTGCTCTAGCTGGAAGAAGGTTGCAGGGAAGAAGGTGCTGCTGCAAGGAACCTGGACCTGTGGGCTGGGATCTGATTGAACAGGTTAAGACAGCAAAGAGCAGCATCCAAGCCGATGTGCCTTTAATTAGGGCTTTTCTTCAAGGAGGGGAAGGACTGCAAGCCTTTCGCTGCCGACTGGATGCTGGTGTTTGTCAGCTGTTTGCATGCTGCTCATCCATAGGGGATCTGTTACAAGTGCTCAAATGAACAGACAGCGTTGCAGCTAGCGGCTAATCAGAGGCTGGAGTTTCTTACTTTTTTTTTTGTTTTAATAAGCAAGAGGCAACAGTAACATGCCTGGTTCAGCTACTGCCCTCCGACAAGAGAGACTGAAGAAAAGTGCCAGGCCAAATCCCCCAGGTTTATTCACCATTAATGAGGAGGATGAGCAGCAAAAAAATGGGAATTCCACAAGACTGAAAGGTACGTTTCTGTTCTGCAGTGCGGTCAGGGCTGCCTGTGGGATAGGCTGCACAGCAGGCACAGCAGTGTTTTATTAGCTCTTCTGTGTGCTTCAGAGAGTCTGTAAGTGACTGGTGCAGTTTGGCAGTTCGTGTTGGCACTCAGAAATGTGAGTGTGCATTTAAATCCCCAGGCTTGTTATGCAATCAGCTGCTTTGGCTATGAAGAAAAAATTACTTTTTAGTTATTAATCATATTTCTTCTGGTAGGGATAATGGTCCTGCATCAGAAATAGATCAGTGAGTTTCTGTGTGTTTACTTTGATTTCTGTTTGCAGTCTGGGTAAATAACTGGTAAAAGCAAGGGTAGATTGGAGAGTATAGAATGCAATGCCCGCCTGTTACAGAAGACAGCTTTGCCAAAGACAATGTGAAACTGTCTATACTTCATTCATGTGCAGGAGGGGCAGTGTGCCTTCGGCAGAGTACAGAAAAATACACATTGTTCAAATATGCTGACTTTTATAAGTCTGACAACAAAACAGACAGAAAACCCAAACACAAACCCAACAGAGTGTTAAAGAAAAATATTTATGGTGCTTGACATAGGTAAGCAGTGGTGGCAGAGGGATGCTGATGGCCATTGATTTATAGCAGGTCTGTCAAGCTTGTGCAGCCACTGTCTGTCTTGCATCACGTAATTCCTGTTTCCTACATGGCTCCTAGTGTTTAAATTCTCTTAGTCTGGCAGGCTTTCTGCTACTTACACTTGTGACTGGAATTTTGTTCCTTTATATTTTTTTTTGTGCTCAAGTGATTCTTTGTGTATGAGCACTCCTTTTGGGGGGGAGGGAAGGAGTGGATTGTATCAGTTTATGTTTACAAAACAAATGCTAGTTTGTAGCCTCAAGACACTGTTTTAAATTTCAGTTATTACCATTCTACCATGTAACAGGAGAGGCTAGAAAGCATTTAAATAGCAAATCTATAGTATGTATATTTATTAGAGCTGAATAATTTGCAGCTGATTATTTTCTTTTTCTGAAGGAAAAAGGTAGCTAGCTTGGTGGTCTTTACAAATAAAATCAGAACTCAAGTTTTTGTTTGGGGTTTTTTGAGTTTGCAGCTTGTCTTTTTTTTTTTCCTCAGAATGGTAAAAAACTCAACTGATTAGAACTTCATGATAAAATATATATTGCTAGTCATTGTTAATGTACCTATTGTGTTAGGGTCTTATGTACATAGTTACCTGCTCTTCTCTGTATTTGAAACTGCCCCTATAAAATGGAGATCCAAACTCTAGTGTGAGGTTATTGAGTTCTTAATGTTTTAAGAATCATATTAGTTTCCTTCTACACCCACTGGATGGCTTCCAGAGTCAACAGTCCATAAAGCTACAAATCAATAATTTTCCTGGTTTTTTTCAATGGTACAGCTAGTTTCCTAACAGTTTGTTGACTTTGCTACTCTTTTGTACTTGGAGCTATACAGATGTGCTTATCCCTTGTGTCTCTTGTTTTAACAGAGATTAGTTTTGATTATTCCTTTATTTTGTCTCATTGCTATGAAATGTAAGTAGATGAATGTGCACAGTAGCACAGATAGCAAGCAAGAAAGTTCACATGGTTTAAAGAAGAAAAAACTTTGTCAGCTTACCTTGACTGCTCCTGGTGAGAAATAATATAGGAAATGGTACAAAATATTCTGGAACTATAATAATTTGCTTTTCATTTTACTAAATTCTTAAAATAGCTCATAGTGTCTCTAGGGCAGTACACCATTTGCACAGTGATACACAGTGTGGGTAAATAGCTACGTCTGTACATTTGAATGTTATCAGTGTAGCTGGGTTAGGCTGGAATGCCTGGTAACAGAGAATGCAGGTACTCAGGGTGCTGTTCTTCTCACCTGGTACCAAGTAAGATCACTCCAGTGCAGCTCTGACTGGGTGATGAACCCATGTGGGGTTTTGTGAATCTTTAGTGTCTTTTGTTCTCTTGCTGCTTTACAGGGTTTGCCTTGTCTTAGTTCTTTACCTGTTGTTTTTGTTCAGCAAGCACCTGCAGTTGCTGAGATGTGTCTTTTTTTTTTCTTTTTTTTTTTTTTTTTTCTCTCTCTAGCATATTCTCAGTCAGTGTCATCTTTGTGGGAGATAGGCTAAGTGTTGTCTTCATCTGAAGTTTCTGGTATCATGCTGGACCAGTCTTTGTACAGCAATTCAAAACCCAAGAGGCTTTTAATGGATCTGAGATACTCCAGAGTAAAGTTCTTTCCTCCATTAAGAGTATTTGAATATCATCACAAGATTTAAAATAATCAATATTTTCATAGTTCAGGTTTTCTCAGAGTGCTAAAGCTTGATTAGACTTCTTATGAGAGTTGATTTTGTGATCTGGGAAACAAATATTTATGTGGATCTTAAAGTGGATGGTATTTGTGAGGTTTTCTGTAAACTGCTTTTGGTATTGGCCATTCCTTTGCTTGTCTGGCTGTCTGCATTGTAATTGGAGGAGTCTGGTAGGCAAAATGAGTTTGTTTCTCCAGTGTAAAAGACTAATTACAATGTTAAGGCTTTTTCTTTTCTGTCTGGAGATAGTAAAAGCCTGCAGTGACCTTTATAGCCATGTGCTCCTGATATTTCCTTTCCTATAATGTGGACTGTATTTACTGCTTTTTCAACAAATATTTTAACTTCCTCCTCTTGGCTTTGGGACAAGGCCTGCATATTTGTTATATATCTGTATGGCACCCACTACTGCAGGGTCTTGACATCCTATTGTGTAGTGGAAGAGTGCAAGTAAAAATTACTTTGAATATCCTTTTTTACCTTTATTAACAGTATTTATTCTCCTTTAGTGTTTTAACATACAGGAATTTTGCTACTTACTGTACTCTTCAAATACAATTTCTGTGGGTTTACAGAAGCTTATTTTGCACTTGAATTGCTTATTGGCTTAGTTACCAGCTTTCCTGCAGTTCTGCAGCTATATTTACAAAGAAACTGGACAAAACAGGAAGAGAACCACACACTTAACAGTCTCAATGTTTCCTTAAAACTTGTGTAGTAAAACAGTTTCTGTGACTGAAGTGAGTGTGTGTATGTGGTTCTGTGTGTAAATCACAAAGACGTGACTTTGGGTAGATTAGTGTTTAATTACATGTATCCATCCTGTGTGTGTGCACTTCAGCCTCAGGCATTCCTTGAATTCATGAACAATTCAATCTGCATTAGGATTTTGCTCCTCTGCTCAGTTAATTTTGTGCAGTTCTGACGTAGTCTTAAAACCTTACTCAATTTTATGAAATTTTAAAGTGATGCCTCCCTCCTCTTAGAAGGAAGACCTTCTCAACTGTTGTTAATGTGTTTCTAAAACTATCATTTGATGAGGCTGGAAAAGCAATGCTTATGTTTCTGGGTTATGAGTATGAATACTTAATAACTGAAATAATTATGACATTTGTGACAAATAAATGAAAAGTCTCAATTTAGCAATGGAATCCTTCACCATCCTGCTTACTTAAAACTGATCCAGGGAAGGTACCTCTAATCTGCTGAGTGAATGTTGCTAATAAAAAGCTAGACATACATGCCTTAGCTTTCTGAACAGTGGCACTGATTCTTTGTCATCTTGAAAACAAGAGAAGGGCCTTTTTCAGTCCTTTGGTGAATGACAGTGATGTCAGTGATCACCAGCAGAGTTTGCCACTGTTGTGTGGCAGTGTTGGTAATGTTTGTGCATACTGCTCGTTTCAGATGAGAGCTTTGTTCTTCAAGAGAGATGGAGGAGGTTTCTTCTATCATGAGTCGGGTGCTTAGTTGCCATGTTCTGCATGTATTAGTGACACACATATTTCTTTTTAGACTCAGATTGTTGAACTTTTAGTTCAGTTGTTGTCTGTTACTGTGTGTCTATACCCAAAGCAAACTTAAGATATCTGAAAGAAAAGGGAACTTGGCATCTTCAAGGGTATTAAACTGATAGTCCTGGAGACTGAAACTGTATACTTACAAAACAGGTATTGCATGGGGTGTGGAAGTGTAATTTTATCCCACGCTGCGGAGCCTGTGCCTCAGGCAGGATCCAGAATGACAGCTGAGTCTCTGGCTTTTACCACACTTTAAACTAGCAAAACTTCCTGGGATGGTGGTTCCCAATGGGGCCTCTTGATGCTGGTCAGGAGGCTGACCTCCAATTTGTTTGGGGAAAAACAGCGAGCAGTTATTAAAGGCTGATGAGCTGGCTTACCAAAATCAAATACCGGAGGTTTTTCTGACAATATGTAGCCCTATCTTGCCCATCTGCATCTGAGGCAAAGTGAGTGGAAAGAGTGGATGGAAGGAAGGAAGGAAAGGAAGCAATTCTCATTATGATGCTGGTTGTGTAAAGGGGCAGGGCTGAGAACCTGGACAATGTGGTCTAGCATCCTGCACCTTCCAGTGAGTTCTGCTAATGTCTCTGTGCAGTCCCTTTCTTTCTGCTAGCCAAGGCCAGGAGAAGAAAGGTCCAAAAGTATCTGTGATCCTTCTGGACTTTTATTTACACAATCATGGAAAAAGGTGAGTTGGAAGGAACCCACAAGGATCATTTGGTGCAACTCCTGGCCTACACAGGACCATCCCTGAGAATCACAACATGTGCCCAAGAGTATTGTCCAAACATTTCTTGAACTCCATCAGGCTGGTGCTATCACCACTTCCCTGGGGAGCCTGTTCCAGTGCCCAACCACCCTCTGGGTGAATAACCTTTTCCTAATATCCAACCTAAATCTCCCCTGACACAACTTCAGACCACTCCCTCACATCCTGTAACTGGTCACCATAGAAATCAGTGTCTGCCCCTCCTCTTCCCCTCACAAGGCAGTTGTAGCTTGCAATGAGGTCTTTAAAAATGCTTCTTAAAGTATCTGGGAGGTACATTCTTCGAAAAGCCCTACATTCATTGCTTACAGTGCAACTGTTGGGGGTACAAAAGGAACTTGTGTTTTTTTTCAGGAAACTGCTGCCTCTGTTTGTAGGGAGTCCCTATTAATCTCTGTAGGTGCCAGGTAGCAGGAGGCATCCCATTTTTAACCATGACAAAGAGATCCTAACATGAAGTAATTTATAAGCAGTAAAGCCAAGAGACTGTGCTGGAAGTCTGGGGGACAGCAGGGAATGTGTCGGCAGACCAGTAGAGCAAATCTGATTTGTTCAGTCCCTCTGGCTTTCCGAGTGAAAGTCCAAGGTCTGAGGACTTGGCTTGTGTTGTAACACAGCCTCTTCATCAAAGTGTGTGCTGGGATTACTGACAGTGCTTATCTGTGCTAGGTGAGAATCATTTTACACTTCTAGCTCAGCCCCATGAGAAGAGGCTTCCACTGCTGATTCTAGAGGATTCTGTTCAGTTCTTTTGATGACTCCTTTTTGGGGGAGAAACAGCCTGTGGTCTGTTTGTGTGCTCAGGGAGCATACTTGACATTGAGTACATCGATGGCAAAAGTGGAAAAGTACGATGTTGACAGTCTTGGAAGTTTAAGTTGCTTAGGTGTTGTTCAGTTCAACTTGGCATGTGAACTAGGATAATTCCTTTTAAGGGAGGACTGAATTTTGCAAAATAGCTTCTGTAAGTAAATGGGTTTATTTCAACCAAGATCCAAATGATAATACAGTGTTCAGCAAAACTGTCCTGGTGAGAACAGGATGCAACATTTGACTACTGTACTTGTAGCATAGGATGCTTGTTGAAGTTGCAAAAAAGATTGGTGTGCAGTTTACTTGAGATAACTCTCAAGAAGGCTTTTGTATAAGAAACGCCACTTAAGAAAGATTGATAGCAAGCAGTGGAGTTTTTCCTTATTCACTATTACCTCTGTAAAAGTCGTGACTTTAAAAACCTGAAATTTGGTATCTGATTCTGTGTGGAAAATAAATGTAAAGGAAATGTGGGTTCATGGCCATTTCTTATGGGGAAAGAGACACCTGGAAAGTGATAGATCTGTCCAAAAATCCTGAAGTTCTCTGAGGTCGCATTTTTTTTCCATGAAAATATGGAAAAAATAATCTTTTGAGGACTTTATACAGTAACATGCCTTTGGAATCAGTTGAAAGCAAGAAGAAATGGATTTCTGTGTCATACTGTTCTGCATTACACACCTAGTACCATGTTTTTATTTTGCAGTGAAAAATTGATGCAATGGCTAAGCACATGTTTTTAAAAGAAATATGTTGCAGCTCGATCCCCTGATGTTTTTGTGATTGTGGTTTTGTCAAGAGTCTTGGTGCTCTTGCTGCTGTTTGCAAAGCTTGCTCAGGAACTGCTGTATCTTCTTCACTGCCTCTAAGATGGCTTTGTACCCAGGTACGTAGCAGTCTGGATTTATTTTTGAGGGAAAATCTTTTGCTTGTCATATTGAACTCCAGAGAAATTAATGAGCATTGGCCTAGAGCATTGCTTCTGGCTATGAGTGGTGATGGAGCTCTATGTATTACCAGGATCAGCTGATTCAGTGGGAGTACATAATTTTTTCTTCCTACACAAGCTCACATGTATGCATTCTTTGCTTTCTCATCTACCTACAGAGTAATTTTTGTGCCTTTTTAATTTTTTGGCTTCTTTAAATTCAACCTGTACTTAAAACTGGAGATCTTGTTTTTCTGTTATTTGAGAATTAAGAGTTCTGAATGCAAACATCCCCAAAAAATCTCATGGTATTATCAGAAGCCTCTTCAGAAGTGATTTGTGGATATGGGATTTTTTGGTGAGATGTGCTATGGTATTATTTAATCTAGTCTACCCAACCTTAGACTGCAACAGTAATATACCAGAACAAGTGCCACAATGATTGATGCAATTTGCTCTGTTTTAATGAACTACCTTCAGTCGCTGAAGGTGCATCTCACAGTGCACTGTTTTAGCAGCCAAGCACTACTGGAAACTCTTAAGTTTTAGATGCATTGAGCTGAAGCATGGTTTGAGTGGCCACTGATGTCTGTGTGTCAGATTTGTATAATGAATGTAAGAGACAATAAGGGGCAATGTTTAATGAGCAAATAAAAATGCAGATGAAATGTCAGAAATTAAATTAGGGAGTATTCTAAGACTTGGACTTTGAAGTCTTGTTGCTTGAAGTAAATTATTTTCCTTTTTCGGTGGAGAGGAAACACATTTACTAGATTCTGCATAAAACTCTCATTGATTTATAGGTCTGACTATGAGAGCCATTAAATAACTAAATTGTCCCAAGCCCCATCTTAATGTATAGATGCAGCCTTAACTGCTTAGTCAAGTTCAAGGGAGGAATGACTAGGGAGGTAGCATGCAGATGGTATAAATTTTCTTTTTATGCTGGCAGTTTCAGAGGAGAACCGCTTGAATGCTAGCTTCACTTTCTCCTTTAAATGAGTAACTTGCTGATAATGGCTAGAGTAAACAAAGTTTCAGAAGGCAGGTCACTGCAGCCTAACCTGGATGCAGGTTTCTCCAGAAAGTAGAATTGTGTCCCTGTTGCAGTGGAGGAGACAATGGACTTGGAGCAGGCTGTACCAGTGGAAAACTGAACTGCTTTGTCAGTACTGACACTGGCCTGTCACTATATTCTATTTTTTTCTGCTGGGGAGCTCTTGGGCTGTTTTGAAGTAGATTAATACCTTCTGTAGCTTCAATGGGATGATGGTACAAGGTTGCCTTTCATTGTCTGTTGAAGTTTTTGTTTCCTTTTATTCTGGACAAATAGATTTCTATCCAGTTGTTTCACATCTGTTGAAGCCTAGTTTCCCTTTTCAGCTCTCTGGAGGAAACATAGTTTTTTTCAGGGATTAGCTATATTTCTCCACATTTTTATGCAGTTTATCCATGCAGTTGTCAACAAGAAGAAACTAGGCTTGGAATTAAGAGTTGTAACAAATCAAGCACAGGTATATGCTGAGATGTAAAATGTGGCAAGTAGCAGAGATTCCAAATTATAGAGGTCTTCCAGTTGATGCCTATCACACAGGAATAAAAATTCAGTTAGATGAAGCACTCTTCCTTTTCTGATACTAGTGTCTGTACAGACGGCTTCAGGGAAAGCAGGAAGAAGTCACATTTGTGGATTCTCAACTGGTCTCTAATCTCAGCAAGTGGTCTTCAGCAGTGCATGTTGGAGGCCAAATCTACAATCGACTTAATTCCTAGGCAAACTGTCTCCTTGCCTCCTTTTCTGAGAATTATCCAAAACCCTCAAGAAGCCAGGAGAAATGGTCAAGGTAGTTCCCAGAAGGGAGTAAATGTACGTAGAGACTGAATTTGTAGTTTGGTTGTTGGCCACCTGCTCATCAGTCTTTATTTCTTTTGTTTCACACCACTACAGTCTGAGCCTCCAGTAATGCCTCCTAATGGGCGTAGTCTTCACACAGAGGTTGGTTGATTTATTGATTTGTTTTCACTGTCAACATTCTTCAGGGTCTTCGTCTTATATCTGAAGCTGACATAGGACCAACTGTCCTTCTACAATCTGGCCCACCAGGCACAATGCTCACAGATTTCTTCTGCTATCTGCCACTGGCTTTTTGCTTAGCATTGGAGGGCTATGGAATGTGGCTGGTGCCACTGCACACCCCTGCAGGGAATGCTCCAGCTGGTGGGATTTTGTCTTCAGAAGAGCTTTGCTGCAGCATACCCACTTCCAATTGCATGGTATGCTTGTGCTAAAAATGTTTTCTTTCCTAATCAAGAGCAGGGATGCTCCCTGAAAGATCTGAGGATATTCAACGACATAGAAAACATTAGGAAGAATTTTTACCAACTTTTTCCTGAGAGACAATAAGGAAAAGGATTGAGGAAGTAACACTTTCAGAACTAAGTTTTCTGTAGGATGGCCGAGTTCTGATTTGATTGTTGGGAATATGATTGTAGTGCTGATGTCCTAGGCAGACAGTCTGACCAGTTGAAAATCCTGTGGAAGATCCTCAACCTAAAATCTCATGATACTCTAGAATATTTTGTTAAATGTGCTGAAGAGGCTTGGGTGGGGTTTTTTTTCATTCTTGAATTCCTGATCTTTTTCAGCTTTGTTTTAAACTCCTGCACAGACAAGGCATATTATAGAAGTGCTGACAGAACTTGATTCGTACCGTTGTCTCTTGGTGTACAAAGCTATCTTGTTTCTCAATTCTGCTTCAGGAAGCTTTTCGAAAGCTGTTTTGGAAATGCAGGTTTCTCCAGTTACCCGCCCTTGACATAAGAAGTCATTCTTTTACACAGCCAGTTCTGGCTCTGGGTTTTTTTTCTTTTTTTCAAAGTCAATTTCATCATCGCCTGCATGCTGACTTAATGCACTGGTGAAAATTAGAGTACTGAATTTTGGCTTTTATGCTAAGACACCACAAATCACACCAAACACATCTGAGCTGTTTCTGAAGACAGAGATGTTGTATCAGTGGAGTTTGCACTAGTTTATAGTGCAGAACTGGCAGTGTGGGGGAGAACAATCTGATGAACCTTCTCGCCTGTCATTCCTTCTTAATTGTAACTGTGCTTTCATTGAGGAATGTACACCCCGTCTTGGACATGCAGTCCAGACAAATTCTAAATAATGCTACTTTCACTTTTTGTGTGCTTTTCCTTTTGCTCAAAAAATAAAAACATGTTTATCTCACTCTTATTCCCTGTAGGAAAGGAAGAAAAAGTAGGTTTTGTTTTGTTGGGTTTTTCTAAACACAAGCAACTTTCTCTAGCCACCTAACTATGGTAGTGATGTGTTTACTTGCAGTCTGAACTGCAAAATAAGAGGTAAAGAAAAAAGCAGCTGGCAGGTGCCATCTGTAAACCAGAAAAGGACACCAACAACCAGCTGCCGAGTGAGGTATTGGCAATAAAACCAGGCTGCAGACCTGGTTTGTGCTTGCTGGGCCTGGGTTATCACTGTTTTGATATGTTCTTACACTTCCAATTTATTTATTCTGAATTATGCTGTAATGAATTGATCTACTATTGTGCTAGTATTTTTCTCTACCAGGTTTTTCTCAATTTCAGTAAACACAATTGCCATAGTTAGTGTCCAGGGAGTTTCTGTGAGCCTCACCATCCCTGTAAGTTAGATAGAGTTGTGCTGCTGTAATCTGTACCTCACATGCTCAATGTCACTGAAGGCTGCATGCAGGGCAGCCTGGCTTTTCACGACAGTATGTTCAATCTAAATCTTTGTAGTCAATAAATGATGCAAAGCAAAGCACTGCTGTGCAGATTGTGATGCTCACACATAGCACAGAGATACCTGTGGATGCCTCCTTTTTTGGTGAGGCTTTTTAAAAATTTCTATCAGATTTCACATGTTTGTAGCATCTGCATGATTACCAACATTCCAGGACTGAAATATTCAAAGTGTGATGGTTTGATCTTCCTTTCCTGAGAAGTTAAAGCAGCAATCTCCATGATGATTGTGTTGCAGTTCTGAAAAGGCTCCTGCCCCAGGGTTTGTAGAGGTGATTTCTGCTCATTTTAGCTCTGCAAACAGGCCGTGCTACTGCCTGGCTGTAAACAGTTCAGTGTGTTTTGCTGCTACTAGCAGTTTCCTTTAAGGGAACTCTCAACTAATCTCCATGACTATTTAGCTTACACTTGGAGAAAGTGCTGCTGTTCAGTCTTTCCTTATACTCCAGGCTTGGATTATGGACTTTTCTTAAACTTGTCCTAGGATTTCTTTTCAAAAAGATCTAGATAATTGCCAGTAGCAAGCTCTTGTCAATAAAATCTAGTCACAGATGGTTAAAGTGAAGCTTTTTTTTCCTGTACATCAAGGCATGAAGGTTTGCTGATTTTGAAGTCTGCCAGCCAGTTTTCAGTAGAGTTCTTGGGCCAGGGGTACTTTTAAGATGTTATTGGCCTCTTCTGTGTTTCTGGCTTTTTGATGGGGGAGGTGTGGGGGGTATGGTTGGAGGGTTTTTTGTTTTATTTTTGAAGTAAGGGAAACGGCAATATGGGTTTGTAAACCTGACCTGGTGAGTTCCCGGGAGCTTTCAGAAGGAAGGGAGTCTGTGTTAGGGAGAGAGGTTACACTCCCATTAACTTTTTTGTGCCCTTTTCGTGGCTCAAGGAGTGTGATTTCACACACTTCATCCAGTGAGTCGCAGAAGCAGACTTCTGGTCTTGAAATTGTAGGAGCTAACATAGCTTTAGAAGGAAAAAAGGTAGGGAGCAACTTCATGAGAAGGTTCACTTCTGAATTTCTGGTGTTTGGTAACATGTTCACTCCTTAAAGTGAGCCAAGATATTTCTTGAAGTGGATTGGTAGAGTTACTGCATTCTTATAAATGGGATATTCTGTGAGTGACTTCTGTTCTGAAGTAAACAGATTCCAATACCTTTAAGAAGAGTAAGATTTTTGAATTTTTCTCTGTGGTTATAAAACCTGTTGTAATGTGTGTCTGAGGAGAGGGGGAGGCATTTTCTTACTTTTGAAAGACTTTTGCCATCCTCATTCTCAGCAAATTCTGCGCACAGAATATCCAACCTGACCTCACTTTGGTGGACTGAGGTAGTGTGGAAGTACACTGAGCTAGGAGGCTGGGAGCAAGAATCAGAGAAGTCAAGAGAACCACAGAATGGTTTGGGTTGGAAGGAATTTTAAAGATTATAAAGTTCTAACCCCCCTGCTGTGAGTGGGGACACCTTGCATTAGACCAGGTTGCTCAGAGACACATCCAACCTGGCCTTAAGCACTTCTGGGGATGGGGCATCCACAACTTCCATCGGCAACCTCTTCCAGTGCCTCACCACCCTCACAGTGGGGAATTCCTTTCTAGCATCTAATCTAAACCTTCAAACCTTCAGTTTGAAGCCAATTCCACCTTGCCCTGTCACTACATGTCCTCATGAAATTTTTTTCTCCAGATGGCATAACAATATATTTATAAAAACTGAGGCATGCTCTTCACTTGAGGAAAGCTTGTTTTTCAGTTTTAAAGCTGCTGCCTTCTGAGACTGGTTATTGGAAAATAACCAGTTATTGATTAACAGTCCTTCTGAGACCTGTGCTGCAAAGACTGCCTTTTCACATGGACATTCCTGTGACTTACAGATAAAATATGATGTCTGGTAGCACTTACAGGAACAGTATTTGTTTCCCACTCTGGGGAAGAGGGAACTTGTTTTTGCAGAACATCCTGACAATAGTGATTATAATGAGAGCTTTCCCATCTTATTCAAATATTTCATGCTGTGTAGAGATTATTCAATATTACTCTGTGGAAAAACAGCTAAAGAGATTCTAATTATTGTGGCTGAGCAACAACGCACCTACTTTCCATTCTCTGCACAGGGTTTTCTCCCTTTCTTTTTGTTGGACTTTCCTTTTGCTTAAATGTTCTTTAAATAAAAACACCATTTATTGTATCCTCCAGAAGGATTTAATATGGAGCACAACATATATGTGTTTGTGAGGTATATATATCACAAATACTCTTTTAACAACATGTTTTGCCTGTAAATTTTTGAGAAGACTTTGCTACTTGCAGGTATTAAAGGATGTGAAGTCACTGTGTACATGTGCTTCAACCTCTGCTCCCTATTGCACTCTTGGATCTTTAAATGGGAAAATCCAATGAGATCTGGCTTTTCTGTTATATAACACACTGCTGTGCAATTATAAATGCTAAAGCCACGTTCCAAATACCTTTTATTTTGTGGTGTACTACAAAGCAGTGCAGTGTTGGATTATGTTTTATGCTTTGCTTTTTAAAGGGAGAAAAATAAAATGAGGGAAATCAGGAGTCTGTTGGTGTCCTGCATGCCTTTAAGATTAATTGGGACTTTGTACTGAAAGAGAAGCTAATTTGTGTTGAATACAACTGGCTGCTGAGTAAGTGGAGCGTTGAGGCTTATGTTAATTGGCAGTTGTGCCTTTTCTGCTGTTTCCTGGTGCTGTACTCAGTGACCTGGTTGGGCTGGGCTGGCATGGCTTGTGTGTGGTCAGAGCTGCTCACACAGCGCTGCCTGCAGAGTGGGGCTGCTTTAATGGGACACTTGTATAGCATTATGGTCGTGGTGCACTGAGCTCTGCCCGTCACTTGCCAGTACAGCTAAGAGCTCCATGTGCTGAGGTGCTGGTGGCCAGGCAGATGGAAATGGGGATTGCCTGCCAGGCTGGTTTGCTGGCTCTGCTGCCATTGCATTGGGTTGCCTATTCATGGACTTGAGATGGAGATACGTACAACAGTTGTTATAATCTTCTATACAGTTTGAATATCTTTGGTAAATGTTTTGGATACAGAGCTGCCTGGTCAGCCTGGGAAATAACAAAATTTTAAGCATTTCCATTCCCTTTCCTTTTTTCATCAGTGATGTTTATATTTCTGCTCTCTGTGCGTACCTGTTGGAGGATGTCTTAGTGTAAGAGCTTTCCAAGCAAGGGTTGCTACTGACTGCTGTGGGAAAGTACAGAGCAGTGCTCTGGTTAAGTGCTTAGTACTTTTGATGTGAAGAGGAGCCTTTGTACCTGTATCTGCCCTTGTGCAAGTAGGGTACTATCCTTCATCCACATACTGTGACATAGGTGCTTGTGAGGCATCGTTGACAACTCTTCCAATACTTAAAATAGATTATTTGAGAAAGAACAATAGGTAAATATTACTAAGGTATTCCTTTACCCCCCGGGTAAACAGAGTAGGAACACTTATCTATGGAGGAGATGGGATGTGGTTTGTTTTGAGGAGTTTTTTTTGCAAAAATCCTTGAACAAATACAGACATACAAATACAGGCAGTTTATTAATGCCAGTGGAGTGTGGGACGAGGTAATGGTATTGATTGCATCACAGGCTTTGGCAAAATGAAACACAAAGCTTGTAGACACTGATTCTAGATCCCATTCTTGCTCTATTGTGTCAAGTACTTTCCTTCTAAGAGAGTGGGGAAAAAAAAGCTCTGCTAGGCTATTACCTGCTGTAGTTAATTCTACAAATAGATGGACACTGAATTTTATAGTCAGCTGTCATGACAGGAAGGATATCCCATGGTATCAGTTGAAGTCCACCTAGTAAAGGACTTAGGTACTTTTGTTTATAAGCACTGAAAAGCTAGATGTCATGTGTGCTCCTTTCCCATGGTTTTCAAAATCTTTTCCAAAGGTCTTTTAATAAATTCTCTGAATAGGAGTTGAAATAAAAACTGTATGAGGTAAAAAAAAAGGCTTGTTGACCTTGAAGTATTTAAAATGTCGCATGGGATAATTCCAACTGAATGGTTTACTCTTTTCAGAGCTGCAAATTTTTTGCACAACTGTAATTCTGCCCTATGTAGTTGTAACTCATGAGCAGTACAGGGCTCAGTTTGTCCTAAGAAGAAGTGCTATGTGTGGGGAATTCTAAAGATGTCTGGCAAGAAGATCCATGCTTAGACTTGTCCGACATCATTAAAAAGGCTGGGCCAACTTTGTCCCTGTTGTCACTCTTCTGAAGCAAAGTAAATTGAAAAAGTAGTGAAGCTGACTACTCTTAAAACACTTGCTTTCTTTTCTTGATAATGGACTGAAAGCACTTATTGCTCTGTCTGGATCTCTCTGGCTTTATTGAACTGAACTGCATTTTGCAAGTAAACAATTAGTGGTCTAATACTTGCTTGAAGAAAATACCATACAATATCCATTTCAAAGAATGAGAAAGCTCCCAAGGACAGGTGTAGCTATAGGTCCTCAAGTTGCTTTGAAGAAATTGGTGCAAGTTTCTCATCAGCCTTTGAATCCCAGATCTGTTTATCTTCTGAATTATGGGTGGGTCTGTACATCCTGCTGTCATATCTCAAAATAGTAGAACTACAAAAAGTTTGATAATTCTGTAGTGGAGTGGTTACTTTTTAAAACTTTTTTTCTGGCAAGTGGGGAATTAGCAGGCTATTAGGCGACTTGGAGAAAGGGAGTTTGGAGCAAGGGACTTATAAAATGAATGGTCTGAATCATCCCTCTCCTCACGGCTGAGGCATTCTGGCAGGACTGCAGGCAGTGCTGCTCCAGCACAGCCTGGTATTACTTGTATGGAGAAACAAAGGGCTTCAGTCCTGAAATACCCGGCCTGCTACTCATCGGAGAACAGGGCTCCATAGGATTTGATGGGAAGATAGATCAAGTTTCTGGCACAGGGAAGAGAGGCAATATTAGAGACGAGTTGCTTCTGCTTTAATTGTTTCTTTTGTTCCTGAAATCTTGCTTTTTCACACTTCATGTTGTTTTATTGCAATGTTTACTTACCTGGGCTTCCCAGAAGCCTGCACTGTCTGTTCACTTGGTATAGTGTCTAGCTGTGTGCCAGTAGCTCATCTGACTTGTGCTTCAGAATTTCCCAGAGATCAAAGCTGCATTTACAAGAACTGGAGAGAAGCTATGCTGGACTGGGTCCAGATTCCTTGGGCTTGTTCTTATGCTATTAGCAGTAAATGTCTATATTGTTTTGCAGCCATACCATCAATTTGCTGCACTGCTTATGCTGGTGGGACCTGGCAATGAATTTGACTCTGCTGCATTTATTTTATTGCAAACGATGCATCATGAGTCAGAGAGAGAGAGGTGTGAAAATGATGGATTGTGGATGTCATCCAGGATGTATGAAGTCAGCATTTTCTAACACAAAAGATAGAAGTGACTGATACTGATACAATTAGCCTGTGCCTCAGAGAGACTATCACAAAAAAAAAAGTGGTGGTCCACTCAATTCTTTGATAGGTGGTCTCTAAAGTCTGCATTATTTATTAGTGAACTGGTCCCAAAAGTTACTGGCTATCAGAAGGCTTTTTCAGTTTGTTGTTGTCGTTGTTGTTGTTTGGGTTGTTTTTGTTTTTGTTTTTGTTTTGTTTTTTTCTCTGTTTGGGTTTTGGGTTTTGTTTGGGTTTTTTTTTTTGGTTTTTTTTTTGTTTGTTTTTGTTTTTTGGTTTTTTGTTTTTGTTGCAAGTACTTTAACATCGGCTAACAAGGCTGCCGCCTTAAGACTAGGATTTGGCTGCAGCTTATAAACTGCCTCAAATAACACTTTGGGGAGTAATGAGGCTGCCTACTCTGCTACTGAATCAAATACTTAACTGCTGCATGGCTGTTCAGGCGCTATTCACTGTTCAGTAATTGCTGTGTTTGATAGTGTGACTCTGTTTTTTAAATCTGTTGACCAAATTCCTTAGTCCAGAGCAGTTTCTTCAAAGACTTGCCAAGCTTACAGCTTAACTAAATGCAGAAGAGACTGTTCTTCCCACAGAATTTTGTCTGCCAGGAGAAAAGGACGTAGCTGAGAGGAAAGGTGCACCAGCACATCAGGAAAGGTGCAGTTCCTGGCAGTCGTCACAGAAGGGATGTGTTGGTGTGTAGTCACATCTGGATACAGATGTGCTTATTAAAAAAGTGAATGGACAATGTTTCTGGAGGGTACACGCATCCCATGGATACTGTATGGCAGTTACACGTATAGAGCGCTTTGACCCTACACTGAAGCATTTGGGAAAAAGGTGGTGCACTTCCTAAGGAGAATGGCCTATCCCAGAGCTGCTAGTTGAAGTTCCCATGTCTTTCCAGTAATAACATCCTAGTGAAACTAACTTTAGCTGCTTTAGCCTGCATTTCTAGGAGCTCCAAAATGACGGTAATAAAGAGAAATATTGTTTTCTTTAATGCTACTTAACTGCAAACTATGGCGCTTCAAGATTCCGGATTCTACCCCTTTTCTTATTAAGGAAGCGTACATGCACTGCTGCTTAATGCTAACTTCTCATGACTGAAACTTGCCTATTTTTGCTCAACAGTGGAAGCTGTGACTCTCCTGACAGCCTCCTACTGAAGAGTGTATAACACATCGTTGCTTAGGTGCATAAATGTGTGGAGTAACTCTTAAGTTCTCTCCTCTTCTAGGATGCTGGTACAAGAGAAGCAAATCTCACCCTCAAGTAAATTCCCTCATAACCATATTATTAATCAAAATAGTCAATTAGGGAAAAAAAAAAAAGGGATTCTGTGGATATAGGCCTAAATGAAGTCCAAATGTGTATAGTGACTTAAAAAAACTTGAAATCAAATTGGCATCCTAAGGCTCATACAAAATAGTTGAAGAAAGTTCTTTTGCTAAAACTGTGTAATCAAATGTGCAATTAATTATGGGTTAAGAATAAAAAACCTTGTGTGTGTTTGGATCACATTGTTGGGCAGAAAGAGGACTTTTTTCAGCATCTAATGAATTGTCTAAGATTACCTGGATCGCCTGCAGGTCTTGTTCCTTCCTGGTAAATGGCTCATGAGGACTTAAAGAGATGGGTGTGTTTCTCTCCCCTTCCTGGAATGGGAATTGCAGAGCACGTCTGGTATCTGTCAGCTTCCGGCCATGTATGGCCATACTTTGCCTTATACCCCTGGTTTTCAGGACAGCCATGGAAAAGACTGACCTTTCAAAAGGGATCTTTACATTGTTGCTCTTGGTCTTAAGCCAGTGCACTCAGCTGTTTTCAGCTAATGCTCTTTGGGGTTTGGGGAGTGTTTTCAGCATGAGATCTGGTCTCAGTACCAATGCTTCGTTTTAATTGCTCTTTTTAATGTTTATATACTAGCTTGCTTTTGAGTATGGGGGCTTTGCCCTTCTGTGTGAAGTTGAAAGGACAGAGCTCACACAGTGGGCCAGGAGCAAAGCCAACAGAACAGTGAAGGAGACCTGACTTCTACTTATTTTTGTGCCACAGTGACTATTGACTTCTACAGAAAAAAAAAAAAATAGGTTGTGTTATTACTGCTGGGGGGGGAAGGAAGTGACTGCTTGTTCAGATTTTCAGAAGCTTTTTCTATTCATGTGCTAAAATAATTTTGTGAGGACATTGAATCTACAGTGAAAGCATGTCTTGCCAGGAAACTCTTTAGCCCCATAATTGTGAGTTTTTCCTGTCTACCAGAAAGCAAGTAGTTTAAAAAATTGAATAAATCTATACATGTATGATAAATAATTAATAGGCTAGTTTATTTTGGAGACATTTATAGACACAAAGGAAGAGCAATAGGTGGTTCACAGGCAATTTAAGAAGACCCACCTGGAGAGTCAAGTCAGTAAGTGGGGCAGGGCATGTGTGGAGATGCTTCTTGTCTTTCTACTGCTGATCTGCCTCCTGAAGGTGAAGCCTTGCCTGCCCGTGTAAGGCAATCCTCTGCTAATCTGGGGAAATCCATTTTGTCTCAGTCAGTTGATATAGGCAATGATCTCCTCACTCAGACTGAGCTTTCTTCCTCAGAGGTAGCTTGGAGGATAGAATTAGAAAGACAAAACACTGCTCTCTCTGCTGCAGAGATTAGCTCAGGTCACTCTCAATATTTGACTGACAAACTCACACTTTTCAGTGCATCCAAAATCTGTTGAAATGAAATGGCTGAAGTTTATTAGGATGAGTCTCTGATGACACTTGCTTGTGCTAAAGTAATGACTGTTCTTTATTCATCCATGGAGGTCTCTTGCCCTGCTGGCCTGATTTCTTGCTCGCTGGAATGCATCATTCTTGAGCCTGGCCAAAGTGATCTCAACTCTTATGGATCCTTCTTCCCATCAGGGCCTGTTCCTATGGGATTCTTCAGAGAAGTTCCCTGAAGAGGCTAAAGTCAGCTCTCCTGATGTCCATGGTTGTAATCTTACTTGCTGCCCTGCTTCCTTCTCACCCAATAAAAACTCCACAACTACATGGTTGCTGCGGCCAAGGCTGCTCCCAACCTTTCACATCTCCAACAAAGCTTTCCCCATTTGGTAGCATGAAGTCAAAGCAGCACACCATTCCCTGTGGGGTCCTCTACTACCTGCAGGAAGTTGTCACCAATGCTTTCCAGGAACCTTCTCTACTGTTAGTCTCTTCTTCGCTGTGTTGCTGCTTCAGCAGGTGTCAGGATGGTTAAAGTCCCCCACAAGAACCAGTGCCTGTGACTTTGAGGCTGCTTTGAGCTGCCGGTAGAAGGCCTCATCTGCTTTCTTCCACTGATCAGGTGGCCTGCAGCAAACACCCAGAACAGTGTCTCTCTTACTGGTCTGTCCTTTTATCCTGACCCTCAGGTCACCATCCATCCCAAAACAGAGCTTGATAAATGCTACGTGTTGTCTCACATAGAGGGCAACTCCACCACTGTGTCTTCCTGGTCTGTTTCTCCTAAACAGCGTATGTCCCTGCATGTCAACATTCCAGTAATCCCATCCCGTGGGAGCTATCTTGTCACGTCTCCATGATTGCAATGAGGTCAAAGCCCTGTGACTGCACACAGATCTCCAGTTCCTCCTGTTTGTTCCCCATCCTGCATGCCCTGGTGTACAAGCACCTTACAGAACTATTTGATTGTGCCAATATCCCCATGGGGAAGCGGAGGGATGCCCCGTACTCCGATGTTAGGGTTACATCTTCGGCTGCTTGGGCTGATTTGAGGTATTCCCTCTTTAGCCTCCTTTTCCTGCTAGTGTGGTTGCTATAGTTCTTCTCTTCCTACACCCAGTCTCTGTTGAGTTTATGTCCTTGTCACCCTTCCAATCTCATTTAAAGCTCTCTCAGTGAACACTGCTAACAGACAAACAGGGTTCTTGTTCAGGTTGCTTGTTGCCAGCAGCCCCAGTGCAATAGAAACTGACCTAAACACTTAGCACGCTCATCTTTACTTGTTTAGCTCTTTCAGCTTATAGTATTTTATGTGATCTAGAAAAACTGTTAAATTTTCCTATTCTTATCAGAAGAAGAGTAGGAAGGGATCCTGTTTTAAAAACAATTCAGAAACTGATTAGGAGAAACATCTACCAGTGCTCTTGGAAACTCAACTCTCTATATATTCTTTTAAAACAAGCAAAAAAGGACATTTTTCTTTTAGCTGGCTTTTTCATAGAAAGCCTCTACTAAGTGTTTTAATACATGCTTTTTATGCAATGTTTTGTGTAGATTCACATGTGTTCCGGCTCTGTATGGAAAGAGCTTTCTCCCTTTAAACTCTCCCTTTTAAACTGAGCTAAAATACCATCTATTAAAAATTATCTTCAAGGATAGAAATTCATCTTCCTCTCTTTTTTCAGCCCTGGCCTGTTATGAACCTTAGTGCCTAAGTTTTCCTTGCATTAGTGCTGCTCAATCTTTATGGCCTACATGTATCTAGGGCATTCTGCAGCTACTCCAGCACACTCTGTGGCTATTTTTGGCAATGTAGCTTTTGTCTGGCAGTGCTAGAGAGGCATGGCATATGCTCACTGCTTTGCATGTGACTTGATTTAAAGGTGAATGATGTGGTTTTGTTTATGTATATGTATTTATCAGAATTTTAAAAAACCCACTCTGTATAATCTAGTAACCCATACAAATTTAATATGCTCGACTGCATGAGGTTTTATTCTCCTTTTTTATGTAATTGTATGCTCAGTGAACTGTGCATTAGAAAGTGAATTAGCAAGTTAATTTACCCTACAATGCCAGTGATAGAATAGCTTTTACCTCCTCAGGCCATGTGATCTGAACTGTGTGTGAATGTATCAGAATCCCTTTTGGAACCATTGCTGGGAGGGGTGTTGTTAGTTTAACCTGTTCTCTCCCTAGGTTTTCAATTCTGGTTTGCAGTCACTGTCAGTGGGGTGGTTTTGGACATGGTCTGAGTGAGCTGGGTTTTGGACTTTTTTGTGTGCTTTCCATATTTTATGTGCTGTACCTCAAGGGGACCTCTTGCAGAGCCGGTTACCTGCTCATCATCTGAACAGAGATAATAAAATTAATTATAACTAATCTTTAGTATTCCAAATTGAATGTAATTAATATTTACATTTTATTTTGAGTTTGCAACTTAAAATACGTAATGTTTAGCAATTGACTTCTCTAATATTCTATAAAACCGTCAGGCTCACTTTCATGGGAACAGCTCTAGAGCCTTAGTTACAGTTCCTACAACAGGGTAGCCAGTCCCCCAGCAAAATTTGGTTTCAGATGTTTTCAGTTGTAGGACTGAAGGAGAATGTTTGCATCAGAACCAATAATTTGAATAAATGGATGGTAAAAAAGCAGAGAATAGGAATGTTTTCATCTAATGATGTAGATCAAGTTGTGAGAGGCTAAGTGCTGGTTAGTGCTCCTGTGATTTTCATTGCTGAGGGAAGGCTCTGACAGGACCACATGCTCAATCCCACTCTCCCAGGCTCCCTGCTTATATCCCAGCCACATGGCTGCTTTTCACATTGCAGGACAGGACTTTGACTGCTCTGTGCCTTTTTAAGCTCCTGTGCATGAGCCAGCACAGAGGGGGTGGGACAAGCCCTTGTGCCACATGAGTGCAGTAGTTATTATGGCTTAGCAAATGGTTAGTGTAGAACCAACAGGTTTATTAGCTGTTGGTACTGAAATGGGAGTTAGAATGATGCCATGATTTTGTTGGTGCGGCAGATGCGATTTTAATTGTTTTAAACAAAATGTATAATAAGGGAATTGCAGGGGAGAATTATGTTTGGGCATTTTACACAGATGTGTGTTATGTCTTAGTGTAAAGTTAAACATGGCATAGAGTCGGTGGCCCTAGAGCACAGGTATTTCTTAAAACCTGGATTAAATGTGCTAATTACGCTATTAGCACTTTTTTTTTGAGGATGAGAGAGGTTGTATAGCAGTTGGTATTAATTCGCTAGTAACTTAGTTGCCATGCTGAGCAAAGTGTTGACATTAATGACTGCATTAGGATTGTTGAAAAGGCTCATTTGTTATCAAGCCAGTAGAAACGCATCAAGAATGACCTGATGTCCAAGAAATGTGAAAATGCCAAATAATATATTTAATACTAAAATCTTGGAAATACCTAAGTAAGCAATCTGCTTATGTACACATGCAAAAATTCTTTAAAATCAAGGCCCCGTCTAAATTCAGCTTTTGATCTTGAAATGCTTGTTGGATTTTTTTAGTATTGCTGTAACTGGTCTTTGCATTAAACCAAAAAGGGAGGTGAAGGTGTGTTTTAAACAATAGGGCTGTTCAAGGCAAACATGGAGGCTCCACTGTTTGACTTCTCCATTTTATTTGGGAGCAGGTTGGAGCTGGCTGACCAATGCCTCCTTCCCAGGCAGTGTGTTTTGAAATAGGAAGTGGGGCAGTGTGGTAGACAGCTGCCAGCACCAATAACTGGTGGCTTGAGCTGCTTAGCAGAGGCTAAGCCCAAATCTACTGACGCAGAGCACAGGGAAGTGCTCCCCAGACTTCTCCCCCCTCCCTGTCCTTGCATATAATCTCATGATGCTGTGGATGTGACAAACTCCATTTTGATCAGATGTTGGGCCAGAAATGGTGAGAGCGGGTCAGTTTTGGCCTGGAAAGGATATCCTGATGGCATGAGTTCTCCACACTTCATGAAACTGCATCTTTTTCTTCTGTGACGCCACCTCCTTTCTACTTCAGGTTTGCAAAACTGCTGGCCTGAATTTTTTAAATGCGGGCTGAGAGATTGAAGCCATGCATACAGGGTGATATGGATCATGCCATGGATGCACAGTAGACCTCTGCAGTGCAAATGAGTGTTCAGTACTGAATATAATGGATGAAATAGGTAAGCACCTTGCTCTTTGTATTTCCAGAAAAAGACCTTTTAAATGGCTTTCCAATTAAAATTTGTAAATGGAAAACATCTCTAGCTGTGGGATGCATGTAGTAGTTTTCCTTTGTACTTTCACTTTATAATTAACTGTAAGGAGTTTAACATGATGCAAGGGGTTGCAGAAGAGTGATGTGCTAATATATCAATATTCTGATTTTCTTTCTTTCAAGAGAGATTATAAAAGGGAAGGTTTTCCCTTTCTGCAGTACCTGCTATTAATATCTAGGTAATTAATTGCTAATTGTTTTCTAAAATACCAGGTTACTTATTAAAGTTGACTTCTTGGTTGTAAGTAGCCATTCTCTTGATATATAGTGTAGTTAGCTACTTGTTCACAACATCATTCAGTCTAATTAGTTTTAACTTGAAATCTGTGTAACAGGAAGGGGCCTGTTTATCTGTAATGAAGTCTTTTACGTAAGCTAGGGCCTGCAGTTGCTAAAACAGCTGCAGTGCAACATCTCAATTCCAAAAGTACTAAAATCATTGGTATCAGAACATCTCATTTCCTTCATCCACTCTAGGCCAGACAACTGGCAAAAGATGTTGTGTGGTATGGAAGCACTGCCAGAGTTATTCCCCAAAGGGTGAATTAATGATTCTTTTTGTAACTTTTAATTTCTTTAGTTACTCAACTTTGTACAGGCACATAATGAAAACAAGAGTATTATTTTGTGTTTTCCCTTCTACCTACATTTAGGTTATTCTCTGGTGAATAAACACAGCAAAATATTTTTTACACCCCAAAACAAAACATAAAGCATTTTTTGATGAAGGTACTTTTTTTGCTGTCTCATTTTGTCATTCAGCATATCTGTTTGAGTTTTTGGTAACTGCCTGCTGTGTTTACTCTGTAAACTTTGGGTTATGTCATAAGGGTGTCCTTTTTGTTTACTATGAACTGTCTCTGAAGTAATCACTTAATTGCTCTTTATTTCCGTTGCTCTAAGTGCTACTTAACATACCTGGAAATTGCCTGATATTGAATAGTAGCTTGATGCTCTCATGCCTTCCATGTGTAACACCTTCATCTGACCCTTATTTCCCCTCCTGGACTGACAGCTCACAGTCACTGTACAGAGATGGTCCTTCTCTTTATCCTCTCTACCCCAGGTGCCAGCTGTAGCAGTATTTTTTTTTTCCCCCAGCTATTGGTGTCTGGCATGTCAGGCTCTAGAGCTAACCTGCAGGAGTGGAAATCACCACAGATGCTGTAAATAGAGGAGTCAGCACCTCCTGCTGTTGCCTAATGTTGTGGTGCCTGCCTTAGCACACAGCAGTGGTCAATCAGCCCTTGCCCCATCATGGCACCATTCCAGAGGGCACAGGAACAGGATGCATTTGTGCTCACTGAACGATCAGAGGTCCTAGGAAGAGTGGCCTGATTTGATGCCTGCAACTTTTATTTGCTTAAATCATGGCTATCATATTGGGATGATTGAATTGAGTATGAGGATTTTTTAATCTCCAAGGTTGTGAAGTTATGACAATAAATAATCTGGGAGTTTTGAATTCATTAGTTAAGTGGGGCAAGTGAAACTTAGTTCTTCTGGAAATAAAGGATTGCTAGCACTATTTGATGTCTTATTACTGTTCATGCATGCTTAACTATTTTCCTTGACGGTTTTAAGAATTTGTCCCTGTTTAAAATTTCTGATCTTAGATTGCAGGCTTTTTCTCTTGGGAGTGGAGAGTTCAAGGAAGGAAAAAATGGGGATGCTGAGCTGTGGAGTAATTGTGAGGGGGAAAAGCAGTAAAAGTAAGCTGAGACCACCCACCGCACTTTAATTTCAAATGTAATGGGAACTTCAGATGTGAAAAGCTGTTGCTGTAATCTGTTGTATCATTGCCAGAATCTTTGGAAATTGAATTAATCTGAAATCTTAATATTGGTTACCAAAGCAGTGGAATTCTGCAGCTATCAGATAATGCTGGAAAGTAGAAATGGAAGTATAATATAATAAGAAAATCATTATTGGAGGATTTTATAAGGCCTTGATTAAATGAATTCATAGAAAACAAGGCAAACCTTTAGGTCGTTATAACTTAGGTTGATACAATTTTTATACTTGGCTATTTTTAAAAATCAGCATAATAATAGAATTACTAAATTAAACAAGAAATTCCTATATTTTGAGGCTGTTTTAGTAGAAGAGAAGAATAAAGAGTTGGTATGGAACTCTTCACTACTTACAATAAGAAAATAGCACAAAGTGAGGGGTTTTGATGTCACTTGCTGTGTATCTTACCTGTCCAGTGCTACAAAGTCAGAGCTGCCACGGTTCTTAAAACCTGTGTCCAGTGACCAGCATTTGTATGGGAAACAAAAGCAGAGGCCAAGGCAGTGTAAAATGATGCAGGTGGGAGGAGTAGGGAGCATGGAGTAGCTTGCACATTCACAGGCACATTTCCGTATGCGCATCCTTAGTGCTTGACTTCCTGCCCCTCTGGCCTGGTTGGAAAGCAGATCTGTATTAACAGAAAGGTGGCATTGAATGGAGACAACTAAAGGTATCATTCCTGTGAAATAAAAGGTTTGTCATGACTTTTCAAAACTAGGCTCATGTATTGAAATATAGCTTCACTTATCTTCTTCCTCCTTATGGTTAGGGAGAGGTATATTGCTGGGATGAGAAGCCCATAATACATCTACAATAAGTGAACAACCTATTTGATCAAGTAGAAATGCTATTGCTTCTTTCGTTTGCTTTATTTTTTTGCCTGCAAAGAAGATTGCACAGGTTTTTCGGACTAAAAAGAAAACAAAATCCACAGCTCAGGATATGTGTGGAATGTTTGCTGCTTCTGCCTAGGGTGGTAGGATAGAAGCAATTTTTTGTCATGTGTGCAGAACAAGTCACAGCTCAGACAGAAAGCAGATCAGTTCCAGCTATCTGAATCAAAGCAAACAACATTTCTGTGGGTTTTTTTTTTTTTTTTCTAGGCAGGAAAAGATTTGAAATACACATATTGCCCAGCAACAAAACGTCTTTGAAAAAGACATTTATCCACCTGCCTGAAATGCATATGCTGTTTGTTCTCTGAAAGTGTAAAGCCAATGCATGAAGCAGAATGAGACTTTCACATTTGGTAACAAATGTTCTTTGGAAGTGTTTTCTTTCTGGTTTTGAAAACTTTAACACTAAGATGTCAAAATAAAAATGAAGCAGTGTTTGAAGATCTGCCATATTTGAAATTATAATTATGCTATTAAATGAAAGCCTGAGGATAGCTGAGACTTAGACAGGGACTACACATGCTTCCTTTAGTCATGAATAATAAAAATGGAGATGCTAATAATTAGTTGTTGCTTGTACTACTACTTTTATAATATTAGTTTTGGGTTTTCTACAATGTCAGAGGACATCAATAGACAGCAATTTTACAGGCTTGTGTAGCTTTGAATTTCAAGCTTAAGTGATATTTTTAACACAAGGTAGCTGAAAAAGCATTTGAAATGGCCCTCTGCTATTTTTAATGTGTCTAGCACTTTAAAAAAATCCATATAATCCTCTTGAAACAGATGGCTACAGTGAGTTAAAATCACATGCTAGGACTTGGGTTTTTACCTGGTACTGAAACCAACGTCATGACACAGGGATGAATCACTGAATTTGGAGGTGAAAACTGATTTCAACACTGTTAAAAAAAAAAAAAAAAAGGTTGTGGGGAACCGTGGAGTTCCTTTGGATGTAGAGTTGGCTGTTAGATTTATTTCTTTTAATTTGTGTTGTCTTTTCCAGACTATGTTGGAATAGTGGAAATTGGTGTCAACTGACTTCACAACCTCTCCTTCTGTGAGAAATAAAAAATAGGAAGCTAAAAACTTCAACTTCAAATCCTATAAATACTTGGGATGCCTAACTAAAGACAAGATTTCAACTGAATTTTTTTGGTTTAACTCTGTATCAGGATAACCCAGGAACACTTTGGGGGAGAGATTGAGGTGTGAAGAAGAGGATGTTGGTATTAGTCTCACCTAAAACTAAAACATGCATGTATTTTTCTTTTTTTAACAGGCAGCTGCTTTTTTTTTTTTTTTTTGTCTGTGGAACTACAATAACGTTTCTAGAGATGATGACAAAACATTGGTGTTCTTGTCCAGATAACTGGAAATAATTTAATATAGCTGGTGATTAATGAAAGGAGCACACGGTATTTCAGAGTGTGTGTTTCCTGCACTCTTTTCATTGTGCAAGGAAGCAAATGAATGGAAGGGTAAAATGTTGACACACATGTTAAAGTTTTCACAGTTAAGTCACTTAGTTAAATTTTTTATCCTGGTGCATTCCAACAGTTAACCAGAGATTAATTTGAGCCAATGGACAGAGGAGTTGCAGCCTTTCCTTGAATTAACATCTGAATTGCACTAAAATGTATTTAAACTTAATAAACACAACCCCCTGTTGTGACTGTTCTACTGTCTATTGATGAAGTGCACACAAGACAATAAACTGTGTTCAGCAGGGACAGGAAGAGTGCAGCCCAGGTTCTAGCCTCAGCTGGGCAGTACCCACAACTCTGAGGATGCACATGTGCCCTGGTTGATCTCTGCCCTCAGTTCTCCACGAGTGCTCAAGCATGTGCACCTGCCTTCACAATCAGTTTTGTTATCAGCTGCAGCACTCAATGGGCTGCAAGTATGTGAGTATTTACAGACAGAGAAATACTAAGCAGCTTGATAGCAGGTAATAAAGGACCTGAACTGTAGGGAAGTGAAGCCTGTTTTTTGGACATATAATTTTAATGTGATGTCTTGAGATACATTCAGAACTTCCTTATGCTCCCCTAGTTTTCAGTGTAGGTCATTCCTAGCAAGCTGAAGGATAAAATGTATACTAGAATATAGAAGATTTTTCAAGAGATGTTAGAGAGTTTCTTTACTGAAAGCTGAATAAGTCCTTCAAGTTGGTAGCTCACAGTATCTGTTTTTTCTCAGACTCTTACTGCAAAGCCTGCTTTCGTGTTCTTAGTTTATTGCTCTAATACAGGCAAATAGTTCTTGGAAAAGAGCAACTTCAGCATCTTGGCAAGACCAATGGACATTTGAAAATGTCTTAGTATTCTGGGAATGTTTCTTCTTTGTGGTGGAATTTAGGATAACTCTGGGTGATTCTTAAGAAGGCATGTGAGAGGTAAGAGCTCATCTTGTATATGCGGTAACTCGAGAAGCTGAGTTTCTCTGGACTTCAGTGACAAGTTGCTGTTATGCCCATTGGCACATGCTAGGTTTAATAATTAAAAAGCTAGTGATGGGGCACAGTCAGATTTTTTTTTTCCTGCTCTGCTCACTTTACTGAGAGAGCTTTTCATCTTGACATGCCCTTATTCTCAATTTCTTAATACTGCTTTAGCTAGACTTGCATCAAACTGCAGAGCAGGCAGAGTGTATGAAGAGGGATATTGGGACAGGGAGTAGGTGGTTTGAATGTGTTACATCCATTAGGAATGTCCTGAACAAGAAGTACTGCTGCTGGGTCTGCCAGATGAGTAGTTCAGAAACTAGGTTATTGTGAAATAACATGCTACTGTTGCAGTCATAGATTATTTGTGTGCTTTTAGCTAAGGAAAATATGGTGTATTTGTGCCAAAGCATGCCATTGTTTTGTGCCATGATAAATACCTCTCTGCTGCTTTGATCTATACTTCTACAACAGCAGAGGACTATGGTAGCCTTAAGAGCTTTGGATAAGGCACTCCATTAACTTCATTTAATTAAATCATAACTGAGTCCTTCCCTCTACTGTATGAAATGCAAAGGTAGCTCTTAAAGATGCACACTTCAATAGCCTGGATGCACACATGGAAGCAAAGGTGATGTTCCATAGGACTACAGCAGACCTAAATGTGACCTGTAAAGAGGCTGTGACGCTCGAAGCAGTCAATGAGTCCTTAGGTCCTTCCTGTACTTTCTGCATTTTTCATAGTGGCCCAGTGAGACCTGGTCCCCCAAGTCTTGCAGTCACTGTTATTAAGCTCTTTTTGCTTAATGAAGCTGTGTTCCCAGGCTCCCAGGGTCCTGCAAACTTGTGCATGATGTAGTGCCTTCTGTGCACTAGTTTGTCAGCCACAAGTGGGTGATGTGCCCATCATTTATGAAGCTTGTTCATCTGTCCTGGAAGAAAACACTTTACGTATTCTGTCTAGTCCTGGTGAAATAAGTGTATGTGCAATAACAGAAGCACCTGTGAAATAGAGATGATATTTATAAGGGTCTTTCCTCACTGCTTCAGCCTTGAAGCTGGCTGACACACTGGCCACAGAGCCCCTTGGGACTTGGTGTAGTGTAGAGTGTGTATTAGCATCAACATCTGCCCTGTTTTTTGTTAGACTGCTACTTCTGTCCCCTGGGGATGCAGAAGGAGGTGCAAAGAGTGAGGACAGGAGACAATACTAAGAAATTTGACCCTCTTTTTTGCCTGTCTGAAGCCTGAGATCTACTTTCTACTTCGTTTTGTTTTAGAGAACTCTTCCTCACCGCATGGCAACTGAGCCCAGGGCTCCACATGCTAATGCAGAGGAACTGTATTATTTCCTTTCCCTTCTATAACTTTCTTAATTAACATTTTCATTGCTTAATCTACATGGCTCAGCCTGTCTGCATGCCTTCTCTTGTTAGACTCTGAAGTAAGTGATTTAAGAATTTGATAATTATATACCTGGAAAAACTAATTTGTATAATCATCTTGCTAGATTCAAAACACCTGCTTGCTCTCTAGTTACTTTTTTTCTGTGGAAAGACTGATATTATTGATGGCAAAATTAGGAATGGACTCAGTGTTAACTTTTGTGACTTTGAGGACTCTTAGAGATTGCTGAAACTTCTTCACAGTAAATTTTCTCTACCTCATGGTTAAAATAGGAAGTCCTCTTTTGAGTAGGAGAATGAAATACTTCTTGTTTGTTGAAATGCTTAAATTTTGTGACTCGACCCAGTGTTGCTCTGATCTCTCTGGATTTCCTCTTCAGTCCTCAATCATTTTAACATGAAGGGCTTCTGCATTTCAACGCTCAAGTACAGCAATAATGTAACAAAGTCATGTCAGAGAAAGTGTTAAAATCAGCTCTAAAATGCAGTCTCAGATTAAAGCACTTTGGGATGGTTGCTGCTGTTGGGTACATCTGTGTCCTCATACCCAGAAGAGTACCAATGATGTCTGTGGCACTTAGTAAGTGAAAATGCAGTTGTGAACACCTCTTCTACACAAACAAAGCTGTAAAAACAAGTACACTGTTGCAGATGGTTTTATGAAGAAAAAAAATCAACCCAAACAAAAAACCCCAACCACAGATGAGCGAGCTGCCAACTGTTATGTAAATATAGAGAAATCCTTAGAAATCTGCACTAAGATGTCAACATGTTTAATACACCATTAAGTGCTTAGCCTTCAGAGGGAGGCCCACATGAGGCTTTTTCTCCATCTTCTGAGCCAGTAGTTCAGCAACCATTTCTCAGCTGGTCCATTTAAGCCTGAGTGCATGTAGTGAAAAGAACCCTTTCTTGGTTTGTGTGTGGTTCATTGAACAAGGTGGCTGCTTAAAAACAGGAGTGTTTAGTGTTATTTGTCATGTCACCCTTTGCTTTTACCCCAGCTGACCTTTCAGCTCTGCAGAGGGGAGCACATGCAGCAATTAATCAGCCCATGCTTATTATTTCAGGTCACTTGCATGATTTAGACAAAAGGAAGAAGAGGAATAGAAATGCAAAATATTTTCCACCGTTTGCTTTTAAGGGCAGGGTGGCGCATGACAAGGTGGGCCGTGGGATTTGTTACAGTGAGTTTAGATGGTGTGCTGCCTTTGGTAGTGGAGAATAAATTATATGCAGTTGGCTGGGTGGCCACCTCTTAAACAGGAACAGCCGGAGCCACCTTAGGCTGCTCAGCTGTAAGGGAAGGGGCTGTCATATCTGCATTGGAAGGATTAAGGGCTTTGTGGGGTAGAGAAGGAACATCTTGACCACTTCTTTGTATTCAGAATGTTTTGTGGTAGGAATTGTTAATAGCTAGTGGTCCAGGGGACACGGGAAGCTTCAGACATCATCAGGCATGCAAAGTATCTGTTAAAAACAATACTGGCTACCTCTGAAAGTAGTTTTAAGAATAGATACGAAGAACATACATATAACAGTGTAGTTAATTATTTGTCCAGTGTTTCATGTGCTTAGGAAACTAAGCTCTCATAAGACTTGTTTTGAGAGCTTTTCTGGGGGGAAATGGTGACTTGTCCTATAGTAGCAATTAGATGCTGGCGAATCTGGGACGTATTTAGGACTTTCTGGATGATAGTATTGGAACTGGAGAGGCATTTTCCTTCCACTCACTTGGTATGGTTCCTTCTGATTTTCACTTATCTCAGAGGAATCTAGTTGTTTTCTGTTCCATCTGTCCCTGTAACTTGCCTTACTTTCCCATTTTGTCATACCAACCTAGAGTAAAAGTCTGTTTTGTAGCAGTTAGGGAATGATTTGTCAGTTCAGACCTCTGATGAAGAGCCTGAATCGGCTTAAATTTATGCATAATGGTCTCTTGTATTAAGGAAGGGTTGCAGATCTTCTGCACAGGAGGAGGTGCTTATTGGGTGGAGCTTTGAGTACTGCTACTGTGCAAAGTTTTTGACATATGACAATATGTTATTTAGCTTCCTACTGAAGATGTACAGCCTGACTCACAGTAGCATCGCCTGATGCATGAACTACTTTGAGTACAGTGTCCTTCTCCCAGGTTGCTTACAGTCTCTTAATCATTACAATATCTAATCCCAGATTAGATGTTGAGGAAGAACAGTTTCCAAAGCCAGTCAGTGTTCCTTAGCTCCTGACCAGATGACTCACTAGCATGTCTTTAAGAGATTTCCTTGGAACGTCCGTAGAAGATTATTGTTCTAGAGGAGATCTGGAAGCATCACAGGCAAATTCATGTCATCTAAATATAACATTAATTCTTCCAAGGGGAAGATAATTTACAGCCCTATTTTTACATATATATATATATATATATATATATATATATATATATATATATATATATATATATTAGTTTTTGCCATATTATCAGAATGATCTTCCCAAATAATCATACTCACCTTTGCATGTAACTCAGCATGTTACTGAATTTCTTCTGGCTGGGGAATTGACAAGTGTTCTGTCCTCTTCAGTATAACTTCTATTCTTTTGAGGTAGAATGATAATGGTTTGGGTTTAAAAACCACACTACTTTATTCCACTATACACTGAGCACAGCTATGAGGGAAAGAGTGAAATTAAATACATTCTGCAAGTGAAAACAAATTACATGTTTGTTAGCGCAATCTAATTGCATAGGTCTAGTCTTCTACCAAAATAAAAATAATCTTTTCTTGGCTTACCAGAAATTAATAAAAGCTGGAGCTCCTTAATTCATATTATTGTTTCACATTTTTTACCATCAGAATTCAGGAAAAAGGTTTTGAACTCTCAACTCAGGATCAACCCTCATTGGTTTGTGAGGCTGTTAGTGTCATCAAAATAAAGTCAAATGTAGACAAAATAAACCACTATATAGGGTGCAAATTCATCTCTTTTTTTTCCTACTATCTCAAATTACGTTAAATATATAAGTATATACGTATTTATAGTTGCTTCCCAGTCTAGATGTAGCAATAGCAGGAGGTTTAACTTGTATAGCTAAATTTAGACTGCTTCTAATTTGCACAAGGGTAGGAGGAGATGACAGCTAGGACTACCTACTGCTAATTTTGCAGGTATGAGTATCAGTTCACTGTGACACTAATTACTGTTCATTTGTGTAGTTTGAAAAATGTGTAGGTTTGGCATTAGTTTTTATTAGTGAATTTTGGAACTCTAAAAATAGAGGGTTCTATTTCTCTCTGGCTTTGCATAGTGGCCCTGATGTAGTGCTGCCTTGAATCAGGTGCTGTTGTTCAAGGTGGTGTAGAACTGCCAAGAATGATCTATGCAAATATCTTTATTTGGTCTTTAAAGCTGTGTGAATGTTCTAAAATTGGCGAAGAATTGTGATTCTCTTGATAAACAGTTAAAAAATCAGTGTGTTGAAGAGCTGTGGTGGTTAGAATGCTTTGGATGCTTTGTAGGCAGCCTAATTCCCATCCGAAATAGTCTGTATTGTGTAAGAACACTAAGAATAATAATTTGTTCTATTATGAAGGCTGCAGTCAGTTCCCAATTACTCTGTTCCTAAGACCTCTTTGAAGATCACGTGTCTCTTTTTAACATTAAAAAATCATATTCAGCTTTGTGGTATTGTTAGATGGAAGATCTTAGATGTTTGTTGCTTCATTTTTTTTTCAGAATCTATTTTTCTGCTTTCTGGGCCTTAGAATAGAACTGCTCTTGATCCCCTTCAAACATACTCCCAAACAAAGCTATTTAAAAGGCATGATACCATTTTTCCCACTTATCTGTTGTGATCTGTGCTGCAAAGCAGAATATGGACAGCAGAGTAAACACTCAGCTGTGAGAGTTTCCACCCCCAGGCTTGTTGTCAGGACATGCATAGCATGGGACTTGTCAGCTGAAGAGCCACAAGAGGTATTTCAGACTCTTTACTGGGTGAAAAGAGAAAAAAGAGAGTGGACAGATCACAGATCACAGAATATACTGAGTTGGAAAGGATCCACAAGAATCATCAAGTCCAACTTTTAAGTGAGTGGCCCATAGAGGGACTAAACGCACGACCTTGGTGTTTTTAGCACCATATTCTCACCAACCGAGCTAGTCTCAGGGTTTAAAGAGGAGGGATTGTGCTTTCTATGAAGGAATGGTTTGAATGATTGGAGCTTGCTCTGGGGCAGGCGACAAACCAGTAGAAATGTTGGTGCTGCTGCCTTTAGGTAGCTGGAGAGAGCCTCAGGCTGTAGCACTCACAAAACTGTTCTGGAAGGAAAGTGCAGCTGAGTGCTAGAAACCAGGAAATGAGTTTAACACATTCCAAACCAATTCTTGATGCAGGTGATCAGTGAACTGACTAGCAGTCATGCTCTGCTGGACCTGCTGCTCACAGACAAGAACTGGTAGGTGATGAAAAGGTTGAGGGCACCTTGAAAGTGCTGTCTGGCAAACGTTGGTTTTACAGAGTGTTTGTCTCTAGTTGCATCAGCTTTTGGCATTGATCTTCCATTAAAAGCAGGAGAAGTGCATGTTGGAAGTAAAAAGTGCTGACAAGTTTATTTTGGTTTTGTTTGTTTTAATTGCAAAGCTGGCACAGCAATAGGTAAGCACTAATGAAAATAAGTTAGTTGGCGCTCCAGTTTTGGAAGTAATGTTTTAAAGTGTTTTGAACAGATAGAGAGTGGATCTTGTTATTATGTCCTCCATTGTTATGGTTGTGATATGAATCCTAACTGTTCAGAGCCTGGTCAGCAATGTTCTGCTTGGCTGTGCTGGTCAAAGGGTTGTGAAGCAAGATGATCTCTTACACAGTAGCATCATGCTTCAAAGTGATTGACTTTGAAATATTCATTGCGTTGAATGAAGATAAACCAGGAAGGTGGACATGAATTACGTTATTTTAGTCACATTCCATAGAGCTTTAATAATCTTGTGGCCTGGAACCTCACTGGTGATGAGCTACTCACTGCCCACAAGAATACTTTTATGGAAGATTGAAGCAGGTTTGATGAGTTCTGTCTCCCTGTTGCATGGCAATCCACATGGGCAAGGCCTAAAGAATAACCTTTTAGATAAGTCCATTTGCATCCACAGTGCAATACAGGGAGCCCAGGAAGCACTTAGTACTAGCCTGATTCCAGCAGTAACTGATCTATGTGGTCCCAAGTTTTGTGCAACAAAACCTGATGTGTCTCTCCCACATAAGCAAAAATTTCATAGTTATAATTTAGTCTAGCCAGGAAGGGGAGTGTGGGGATCCTGCAGGCAATTTGTGGGAATGATTGCATTGTTGATATGGAGCCAGTTCTGTTCAGTGGTTGCACACAAGAAAACTTAATGGCGCTGGCAGCCAGCCTCTCAACCACTGTCTCTGTGAGCAGAGGGAAGGGCTGGAGGACAGTGCTTGAGTGACTTGCCCGAAGATGAAGCAGTCTCAAGCACTTTTCCATCCCCATTTCACCTGTCTGAGGCAAAGAAGGGAGGTGTGGTCAGCCTGTCTGAAGTTACTGGACCTGCTACCATTGGCTGTCAGGCATCCAGCACAGGCTGCCTGAGCTTTCAGATATATAACTCTAATATGGTGAACAATGCATTTCTGCATAGTGTCAAATACTATGATTGCAACATTGTGGTCCTCATCCATTTTCTCCTTTTTCACTATTTATGTAATGCATAAATTTTTGTGAGGCTTCAGTTTTTGTGCTGAAGTGGGATATTTGAGGTACATTATAGAGCAATAGGTGGACTTTGAAGTACTGCACTGACGTAAGTCACTCGCAATAAACACCCCAATGAGACGCTCCATTTTTTCTCTTTTGGTTGACCAAGCAGAAGAGTCAGAAACAAGAACATGGTCTAAAACAAAATAACGCTAGAGGTATGCTTGGTACATTATGGTTTACTTTAGCAATTCTTGTAAAACTCTTTAAAGGTAGTGACACAAAATACATAAAATACAGTATTAATGTTATAAAATGTTATATAAAATACTGTTAACAAGTCCTCATTGTTTCTGGAGTCAAATTTAAAGACTTTTCATGAAATTAAATATTTAGCTTTACTATCAGAGCAATTGGAATCCTTCATCTTTGCTAGTAGGTCTGTCAAGGCTAGGCTGCTGCCATGAAGTGTGTGGCTTAGAGGTCTAAATTCATTGTTTTCTCAATCCACAATAAAGAGGAGGCCACTTTATTGTATTAAAGAGCTGTAATTCCATGAAGCATTTTAGTGATGTTGTAAAATCAAGATGTTTTGTATAATAAAATAACCCCAAGTGAGAACTTTATCCTTCTCGTGCTTAATTTGAATTTTACAAGGCAGATGGCATATTATAAAGGTTGCATAACATTTCCCATTTAAAGAGTCTTGTTTCAATCTCTTTAGAGAGATTCTAAATCTATCAAAACTTTGATAGATTTAAATGGTTTGGCCTCCATTTCTCTTTTGCCAGGTTCTCTCTCTCTCCTTTTTGTTTTCTTAATCTTTAGCAAATGGACCAATTGCTAAAGAATGAGATATGGGATGGTAATAGGGACTTGCTTCTTCTTCAAAAAAAAAATCTTAGTATCAGTCTCAAGGGATGGCTTAAGGCCACAATGCTATAATGAAAAGATTTGAATCTGGGAAGAGTATGAATTTGGTTTTAGAGCTACACCTCCTCTTGACCTTATGAAAATCTATTCAAATTAACGACATAAAAAGTCACAGCTCGTGCCTGTCAGGGATGCATTCAGCACTTGAGTGTTATATTTCTGTCCAGGGTTTTTGGCTGAACTGAGGCAGCAGCCTTTCCTTCTCAAATGGTTTGGGCTAATCAGTGTTCAAATTATTCACGATCTCCATGGAATGAGTTGAGCATGCTCCTCCCTGGAGCTCTGGAGTCTGAGGGGAAGCAGCCAGGGGAAAAAAAGTCCCAGTCTCTGCAGGCAGCTTTGGCACCAGGTGCACCTGATAGGAGTCTAGAGGCTTGTTTTTCTCCAAGGCTGCCCAGATGCCTGCGGTTTGGCTTTGAGGAAAAGTGATGTGATGCCTCTAGGGAGGCAGAATGTAAGATGAGGAAAGAGGCCAAAGAATGTTGTTCAATAGGATAAGAGGAACAGGAGGGCATCTAGTGGAAAGAAATTTTGCTGGTATGTAAAGTTACCTATTTTTAATGCTTATATGTTCTTAAATTTGGGTAACTGATATATGTCAGTGCATTATGCAAGCTTTTGGTTAACTTCTAGGGTTTCAAGTTCAAGAACTGAAATTTAGGTAATCTCAGTGTGAAAGTTGACCCTGCAACTCGTTTAATACAACTTATATGTGACATACTATCAAATAATTAAATATGTGATTGTGTTATTGGAAATTAATAGCCCACCCTTCAGTAAGGGTAAATAACTGTGAAGGAAGTAAGACTTTGATCTATCTCAGTAGCACTGCACACCTGAGGTTGTGATGGTATAGCTTAATGGAAACTTCAAATATCCTCTGAGAGTTTGTAGTTGAGTTACTGAGAGTTTGTAATTGAGTTTCTAGAAACAAAAGCAAAGATTTGTGCACATCTTTGTATTAAGAATGAGAGGCATTTGTAGCAAAATGCTGAACACTGGAGGGTTTTAGTTTAAAATAATATCTGGGTTTGTTTTTAATTCTTAAAACTTGGTGTTAAATAGATTTATTTTGATTACAGCATGTTGCTGTGCTTAGTCAGAGATTTTACATTGCATATTCTGTCATGTCATCATTATAAACCAATTAAAAATTAGAGCAGAAAAGCAAGGCTGCAACTTTAACACTTACTCTATGTTTTGTCTGTTAGACACAGTCCAAACAGTACCATGGTGGATTTTCTCCAGGTAACTAAGGCATCAAATACAATGACAATAGTACTTTTCTTTAATGCCCTATTTGATTTGTTGGATATACAGACTACCTGTATATATATAGAACTAAAAGCAATGGAAGTGGGTAAGGAAAGATTTTTCCTGCTCCTGTTGAAAAAACAGAGTAAGAAATGTTGGGTTTGATTTATTTTCAGTATCAACCCATTCCTACATGTGCTTTTTCTTCAGAAGACTTAATTTTCAGTGGTTGTTGTAACCTGAGTTATAGCTGAATCCTCTCAGACTGGTTTTGGAATTGTGGAATGTGCTTAAAATAGAAGCATGTAGAGGGGCAGAAAGTGAAATTTATGTCTCCAAAGGCCTAAGAACTGCAAATTATGGCAGTCCTGCAATGCAATCACCAAGAGAACTAACAAGCAATTGCTTTGAAAGCCAATGACACGAATTATTGAGGAGCTAAAAGAGAACCTTCATGGACTTGGAATGTTTTATGATACATGAAGAGCTGTTGCAGTACTGTACTTAGGGCAAATGTTTGTGCTGCCAATAGAGTCGTCTGTGTCTAAGAGAAATCCAGTACCCATGGAGATTCTATACAGAAACAAGTTTTGATTTTTAAAAAGCCTTCTGCAGGTGGTGGGTTTTTGTGGAGAACGTGGGGTGGCAGTGTATAAAGACAAGATATATTTTTTAGTGGTGTGACACTCAGGTCCAAGAGCGAACCTGGGTAAATAATATACTTTGGTTTTGGTGATGAATTATTCTTATAACACAAAGGCCAAAGAGCTCTAGCAACCATTTGATCTATTCATAATAAAGACTTTTTAAAAGTAACTGTTGGTGTTATTTAAAGATTGCATGTAATACCTTCCTATTGAATTATATATCCTTGCCTTTCTAAACACATATTCCTTTATTATAATTTTTCCAAATACAAGGAGGTTGGGAATTGTTAAGATTGTTTGTGCAGACTCAGTTTTGTGCATGGAGTGTTGTAATTAGCAGTTAGAATCTGCTGCCTTTCTGCCAAGCAGTACGTAGCTCCTCAGGAAGCCCTATTTCCTGAGAGCTGGACAGCAGTAAAGAATGGCTCCCTGAATGGAAAATAAATTTTCCAGTTTCCTATGATGTTTACTTCGAAACCCAAGTTTTCCTGTAAGTGGTGTCTTGAGAATCTTGTTGAGCTCTTGGCTGCTACTAGCTATATTTGTCTTCTGCCTCCTTAAATATGATAGTGTAGGCCTGGCACAGCTTTTATTTTTCACGGTGATTGAAATGATTAAGGATAAGTCATGCAACAGAAATATATTTTCTTAAGTCAGAGTTTCAGCTCTGTTCCCTGCTCAGCAATGGTAGGAAACATTCCTTTTTGCTTCACTGTTTCTGTGTACATGCGTTTTGCACCACACTAAATGCTCGTTTTATTTGGCTTGCACTCATAGCATATATCTTTTAAATAAAAAGAACAGGAGAAGAAGCAGCAAATGGAGTGTTGCACTTGCTCTAAGTAGTTGCAGCATCCCTTCCAGCAAGGCAGAAGCAGGCTACCAGAAAATTGCCTGTTTTCCTCAGGCAAAAGTACTCTGAATTAGAGTAATGGCTTGAACGTGTGCATCCAGGAACTCAACTGCTAAATAACAGCATGGAGTCTTTGTAGTTTTAACTGTTTTGGAAATAATTGTCTGTGCAGAGTAGGTTATATAAACGAAGTCCAGCTTCTGTGAAGCTTCTTCCTGCTGTCTTTAGTTGAGAGGTGGTTGTTGCTATAGCAACTTGCAGGCATTATTCATGTTTTATTTTTCTGAGGCTGGAAGGAGGACTCTGAACATCTCTGCAAAATTTGAGCTGCAGGGAGCTTTGCCCAAGAAAACCTGCAGCAGTGAAATGATTACCTACGTTACTTGTATTGATCCCACTAACTTGTAGGTAGTCTAGAATTTATCTCTCTGGAAGAGAAATCCCAGCAAATGTGCCAGGCACAAATCTTAGTGGCCTAAAATGTTGTTGTGTGAAGATAATTAGGTACCAGGAGCAGCATAGCTATCTCAGTGTAATGCTTAACTTGGCTTTTCAGCCAAGTCAGGCTCCTGCGGCGGACTCTGGTGTTGGCACAGCTCTCCCACATTCAGTTCAGAGTGCCAAGTCAGGAGATGAAACCCATGTGGAAATGAACTTTTCCTTAGCAAACAAGATTGTGCTACTTCATTATTTTATTCAAAAGCTGCATTTTTCAAAAAACTCTGCAGCTTCTGTAGCTAATTTTAGTAAATTTTACCCCATGTTCCTTTGCATGGAGTATTAAGTGCCTTAGACTGTTAACATTAAATAATACTTCTTTTCCTCCATACTCTCTTCTTATGTTTTGAACGTCTTTATTTTACTCATTCTGTGGTAAAAGATTTGATAAGATCTCACCAAAGACAGTTGTCAGGGCCTGTGCAGAGCAGTTTCTTGGGAGCTGTCCTGTGAAACTAAACCACAATGGCCATGAAACACTTTCAGTCTGAAGACACTTGTCTGTTTGTGCAAATGTACTTCTATTATGGCTGACTGTAAGAGGGAAATAGCCACTAAATCAGTAGGCTGGGTTGAAATTATCCTGTTTCTCTCCTTGTGATGAGTGCCCATTTATTCTCTCCCAAATGAGGTAATTGAACAAAGTTATTCTTGCAACCCAATCTTCTTCCTAGATGCAAAAGGATGAGAGTGGAGATGCTTTAAAGCAATTACGGGATGAAGGCCAGGAGTTCACTTAGTTCAGCAGATACAGTGATTCTGAGTTTCAAGTAATTGAAAGTAGAGGAGGGGAAATCTTGTATAATGGATTTTGCTTAAGCTTTATTGTAGATGTCTTTTAACAGGGATGGGTAGTAAGGGAATAGTCATTTGTGTGGCAGGCAAGTAACTTGGAATCCAGTGAGAGCTGCTGTAATGTTAGCTCTGTAGAAAGAAAGTGGTTGGAGATACCAGAAGGTCAGAGAGATGGTAAATATATTCTAAAAGTAATGCAGTGAAAGAATTGTGTTGTAATCTCACTTGTATATTGTGTAAGGTGGCAGTGCAGAGTAGCCAAAGAAAGAAGGCTTTGAAGGAGAATAATTCTATTTTTTAACTTTCTTATGCTTAAAAAGTTCATATCACTTCATTTGTTAAGTGTCTTATGCCTCTTGCAGCTGCTCTTGTGTGTGTGTGTGAAATGCTAGAAGTACCCTAGTTTTAGAGTTTGCCTGCAGCTGCACACACAGCAGAGAGAGATTATTAAAGCCAAAATCTGAATTTTCTCCCTATGGAAAAAAGCAGTTCTAAAACCTCATTTGTTTCCATGGTCTGAACCTCACCTGGCAAGGACAAGGCTCAGCATTTGGATGTTGGTGAAGAAAACACACGTTTGTTCTTAGGCAGGGTGCACTGAGACTGCACCTGAAAATGGTGTGTGCTTGTGGGGATGTCCCCACAGGGCAACAGAATCACTTGGTTGCTGTAGATAGGAATTAATTACTGTGACACAGAAAAAGAGGAGTGCCTTGCTCTTAAGGGATCAGTATGCTGCCATGTATGAAGGAATTCGTCACCATGAAGATGGTAAGGCAGTGGAACAGGTTGCCCAAGAAGTTGTGGATGCCCCATTCTTGGAAGTGTCCAAGGCCAGGTTGGATGGGGCTTTGAGCAACCTGATCTCTAGTGGAAGGTCTTCCTGTCCACAGTAGAGTGGTTGGAACCAGATGATCTTCAAGGTCCCTTCCAACCTAAACCATTCTGTGATTCATTCTATGATTCTGTGGTAGCAGGGGTACCATTATTATGGGCATACTGTGTCTGGGATGGTAACTGTGAACTCCAGTGCACATGGAGCTAAGTCAGAAGAGTTGAAAGCCTAGACGAAAGCATGGGTATGCACTAAGTTCAGCAGGGATGAGGTGACTTGTCAGTGGGGTGGCAAGAAGAAAGCACACAGTCAGTCTGAAAAGGTCCGTGTTGGTGGGAGTATCCTAAATTAATCAGTAGATATTGTCCATTTTGTGGCATACTCATTTAAATTAGAAATTTGTGTGGCATCAAAAGAATGTTTAATTTTCTTTTACTTCAGTGAGGAGAAGTGATTATGTCCTCTTGTTGCAAAGCTGAGACCAAAGAGATTGCATTGTTTTCAAAAATTACTGTATCTCAAGATCAAATTGCTCAGTAGAGCAATGTGTAGCAAAGTATCCATTTTCTCCTTCTCTCCATGCCCACACTGACTTTACTGCAGTTGCTCTCTCACTAAAATTCCCAGGCTGCAATATGCTTTGATCATTGTGCCCTCTGAGTGAGGATATCAAATAATGTGATACTCAAGTTGCTTTCTGCAGTTCAAGCAATCTCACCTTGGAATCGGTGTGATACAGAAAGCAAGCTGGTCTGTGCCCAATTCTCCATTTCTCAGCAGTAGGTGTAAGCTTCGTTGTGACTTGAAATTACTCACAGGAATTACCTCATAGTTTGGAGAATGATCTCTAGTTGAAGTCCAGACGAGTTTTTCATCTAGAAAATTGTACAGGTGCTTTATTTCATAATCTCTGAGGTGACCTTCCATGTACAGCTACTGCAGCAAAGCACTGACACTGATCTGGGGTGTGGGAATCTCTCTGACATTGTGGTAGCAAATGCTGCCTGCAGCAGTGAGAAATCTGAGGAGGAGAGGCAGCTGGTACTCTTGTACCTTGGCTGAAGGTGTTTGCCCTTGTGTAACAGTCTCACAAATAAATCACTGCATCTTGCACATTGCTTGCTTTTGGTGTTTGAAGAGCACATGGCCTAAGACAGGCTGTACAGCACAAATTGCTGGCTGTCTGGAACTGAGGTTGTCCTGCATGCCCTCAGGCAGTGGTATTTCAGCTTTCATTTTGGTGATGTGTAATTGAAAAGCTTCCATTCATGTGTCTCATCTGTGTTTGGGTGAGCTTGCTAGCCTTCTGGTCAACTGCAGAACTGGCTTCATAGCCCAGGCTTTTTCAGCAGAAAACAGGGACCTTTTTTCCAGGGATCCTTTCATGTTAATATTCTTATTTTATATTGCAGAAAGATGATGAAATATAATTATCCAGAGGATATGAGTGTCAACTTTTTGACAATTTGTCAATTTTTTGTCAAAAAATGCTAGTACAGATACTGTGTTCCTTTCATCATCCTCAAGAGATTCTAAGACTCTCCCTACAAAGGCATTTGGTTTGTTATCTTCCACATTATTTAATATTTTAGGATACAATGCTTTTTAAGCTGACATACTCAGCCAAAAGTAATCTTTTATAAATATGCATCTCCCAATGGTGCAGTTACACAAGTTTAATCTTTAAAAAAAAGAAAAAAAAGAGCTGACCCTTTCCCTATAGCCAGTTGCATCATCCAGATTTATGTCTGTGGATTGTTTCCAAATAAATCAATTTATGCTTCTGGTTTTAATGTTTTACAGTTGAGTGCTGAATTAGCTGTGACAGTTTTATATCATCTGTTTATCTTTCTAGTCTACAATATGATAAAACAATGACAACTTTTATACCATTCTGTGAGTAGTAAACACTAATGCTGGTGAATTTTCATTCTGCTTCGCTCAGCCGGGGCATTAGAGATGAGGAACACTGGTAACAGTGCTTTGTTTGGCAACTCTGGTGGTAGACTTCTATGATAAGTGCCAGAGCAAAAAAAAAAAAAAAAACAACTGGTACACTCACTGCAGCTTGGTGTCATATAATTTATTTATATTTGCAAACCAGACTGGTAAGTTCCACACTGTTGGAAGTACAAAAAGATGTACTAAAGCACTGAGCTTTTAAGAATTGAAAATATTTTAATATAAAATTAATTAATAGGTGTGTTTAAATAAGGCATGAACTTTGCTTTCTTGTTTCAGTGAATAGAAATGAAACACAGATATTCTGTCACTCTTCTGACTCAAACCTCCAACTTGAAAGTGTACTCTGTAAGTACATCTGTTTAGACTGCAGAAGAACAGGTATTTTCCATTTGCTAATGATGGAAATTTCAAAAAGTTTTTATCTGAACTTGTGAAGTTGTATTACCTGCTTTAAAAATAACAAACTGGTCTATAGTCTAGAAATACTCTTGCTTCTCCTTAGTTCCCCCAGAAATCACTTCAACCTATTTCCCTTAACAAGAGAGTATGAGTGTTGACATGTAACCAAAATTAGGTACATGTCTTCATTGTTTCTAAACAGAAATCTAGATTTTAGTTTTAAAGCACTAATGCATTCGATCCAAGACTTCTGCAGAATTCCTGCAGTTCTTTCTGCCTCACTGGTAATGAGGTAGCAGTTGGCAAAACCTTGTAAATCTCTTGAAATAACTTCATCAGTGTTGTAAATTAGAACAAAAATTTGTTAGAAAAAGATTTTGATTTGATGGTATAGCCCTACCCATTCTACGAAGAGTTTTCTGAAGAATGTAAATTAAGAAGCCTGAAGGAGTTGGTTTTGATGTGTTTCTATTTTTCTTCTGGTAGCTCTGTTAGAGAAATCTTTCTAGTGTCTCTTTTGAACCTGGTGTTCAGTACATTCTAGAGGGCTTGGGGTTTTTTGAGTGGAATGGAATGTGGACAGTACATGTGAAAAGTTTCCAAGCTGATGCTTCAGTTCTTTTCCTATCTGTATGCTCTTCCTCAAAGGGTTAACCTGAAAGAAGGACAGTACACCATCAGTATCTTGATTTTCCCATTGCCTAGGAAGCTTTCATCTCTTGTGAGCAAGCTTCTGCAAAAGGCAGGTTGATGTTGTGCTCTCCTTGTCCCTCTTGTAACCTGCTGCTAAGTCCTACAGTCCTCCAATCTCCAGAGATATTTTCCTTGTTTCCCATCCTGTTGTGCTAAAAAATCCATAAGATCTGAGCTCACCCCAGCACTGCTGTGAGCCTGTCTGTCGAACACCCTGCTGGGCTGGTCACTGAACCTTCCCAGAAGCACCAGGAAGCCCTTTGTCCATAGTAGGTGTTAGCAAAGGTTTCTTAGTGTGCCCTTTGGCTCCTGTCCTCAACAACAGCTCAGGGAGCATCTGCCAACTGCTAGGAGAGCACATCTGCTACACAGGAAGGGCTCTGCAGCCAGGGCTTTAAAGGATGAAGGTTGCTTCAAAATGGTCTGTAGATAGGACCTGGTTGCTGTCAGGTGCTTTGGAGGCCAGCAGCAATGCACAAGGCACCATTTATAACTCCCTGCACAGAAGGGATGTTTTAAGTTACTGTGGAAGGGGAGAAAAGGAGGGGATGTTTTATCTTGATAAAATGCTGATGCTTAGTTCCTGTGCTTCTGCACTGTTTAAAAGTCAGAGTAACTGTCCTGCACACAGCTCTTCTGTGCCGTTTGTACAGATGGGTTTGGGTGATGAGAGGAGATGATCTGATTTTGTGTTCAAACTGCTGTGTTTGGGTCTCTAAATCCATCTTCAAGCCTTTCAGCAGGGTCACATTGTAGCAGGTGTTAATTTAAGGTGAGAGTTTCCTTCCTACCTTGTTTTGAAGGCCTTGACTTTGGTAATGGTTATGTTTGCGTGCAAGGGAGCTTACAAAGGCAAAACCAGTGCTGGTGGCAGTGCGATTTTGGATCACTCAAGGCACTGTTTTGTAATAATCTTCTGAAAAGCGTATCAGGCCCTGAATAAGATTAGGGCTTCAGTGTGCTTCTGCTGTGACAGCAAGGAGTAGCACTGACTTAGTGTTCAGCTCAGACACAGATGGTAGAAGCAGCAGCATAAGAAATTTGGCCTGTCTAATGTCCAGTACATTGCAGAAACACTGGAAAATACTGTCTCCAGCTGTGCTGGAACAGGTTTCCAGGCCAATACCCACCCCACTCTCTTCTTGAGGGGAAGTTTCAGAATCATTATTGACAAGTGGATTTTGAAAACTAGCCTCTAACAAGTGAGTTTTTAAATGGGATTCTTTACAACTTATCCTCTCCAGCACCTCTAAAGAAGAGAGCAGATCAGAATTTTGTCCTGACTTACTCTAAAGATTTTAATAAACATCCAGATGCTTGGTTTTTACCTTTTTATCTGTCAGCTATACTGCATGCATCTTGGTAAATTTTTGGTAATTTTTGGCTGGCCACAGAACTTCGAGGCCTGTTTATCTCTGGAAAGATTGCTGTCCTTTGTTCCCAAGCTTACAATTTTAAAATGCAAGTAAAAAGTAAGTATGGGGTGCAAATATGGAATGAACGCATTACTTAACTCTAAAACAGTAAATTGTACTAAAATATTACTTAGTATATTGTTTGTCTAAGCATACATAGACACTATTGATAAAGAATATGAAATTCTAAAGGCTTGCAAACTATTTTTTACTGTAAATATGGAGAGTAGTTTTTGCATGTCTTCCTCATAAACTATGGATGTAAGAAGAGGCAAAAGTCACAATCAGTGGAAAAGCTTTAATTTGTGTTGAACTCTGCTTTTTCTTGTATTCAGCCTCTGGATCATGGCTCACAGGAATTTGCTTGTAGGATAAACAACCCAGTTTTGCCATTAAAGAGACTCTGTAGTCTTAAATTTCAGTGATGTTGCCTTAGAATAGAACAGCTGGTTGCTGAATGCTCAGATGCTTATTCTGAGCCAGGAACTCAGGATTTTGGTCTTAATGTGTTTCTGAATTTAAGCTAATAAATTCTGTCAGCTCTGACCTGTGTCTGCACTTTCAACACACTCTATGTAGCACAGCAATACCTCTGACTTGACTGACAGTGGCTAGCTAGCCACTGTTCCCAGTGTCTAGACAAAACTGCCTAGACTAGCCCCAGTTCTTTATTATTGCTTACACAGACTTAGAATACTCTGTTCTGTGCTTCATTCTGAGTAATTCAAACTATGCATTTTTTACATTGTGCATGTCAGGTGTGACATGCTATATAAAATAAAAATAAGCAAGGGAATTTAAGGGTTTTTCTTTGGGGTTTGATTTGTGGTGGTTTTTTTTTGTTTGTTTGTTTGTTTGTTTTTGTTTGGGTTTTGTTGTTGTTGGGTTTTGTTTTGTTCTTTGAGCAGTGTTCATAAGGAAGTAATTGGAGGTATCAGGATTGGATGCTAAGGAGTAAAGGCTATATCAGTTCCCAGTTAGCTCTGTTCTAAATTTCCCAGTTTAATGCTGGATTTCCTCTGCTATGTATTGGCAGTGCTTTTTTACTGAGGCATGAGTTTGTTCCGGCTGTCATTTCTGATGCCTTTCCTATCTCCCAACACACACCCCTGGCAGTCTTTGACAGCTAAAAAAAGTAGCTATTCAGTCATACCAGGGGGTTAGATGACAAGTGACAGGTACAGAATAGCTAGATTTTCTTCTTTTTTCCCTGTAATCCCTCCTCCTCTGATTTAGCTATTCCTTTTTCCTTATGGCTGCTTCTCAGTAGCTTCTCTCTCACTTGTAGAATTAGAGCAGGAAACTGGAGACTGCTCTTCCCCCTTTGGTGCTCAGAGCACCCTGTACCCAGAGGTGTACCTGCACTGTCAGGCACACATGGCTGCCTGCAGGCCTGGGGCTCTCCTGTGCCTGTGTTTTCATCCACTACTCTGCAGCCCTTGTACAGCTCCCCTTTCCAGACCCATGCTAGGATGCAGTTCTGGGGGGGCTGCTGTGCACATCCTGACCTTGACACAGGTGTGAGCAGCACTTCTTGCTTTTGGTCCCCAAGTGCCCCTTTACACTGCATTTAATCTCGAGGTGTGCACTTCTGGGGGTAGAGACCTTCTGGAAATAGAGCTGCCTCTGTCTTGTGGCTGTTTCCCTTCTTCCATGGAATAGAGCTTAAGCATCTTCTTTCCAGCTCCTCAGCCTTGCTATGGGGCCTTTGGTTTGCCATTCACCTCGCTGGGAATAGCTGGTTCACATCGTGCAAACATGTGCTTGATGTGCCACAGTCTGAAAAACAAGTGTTTGTATTCTGCACAGCTCTTGTGTTTTTAAAAACACCTGTCAAAATGCCAGTGTGATGCTTCCCCTCTCAATGTTTGGCATTCAGTTGTTTTTCCAGGGTCTGGGTCAATGTTCTTTCTGCTTTCCAGCATATCCTCCCAGGGGCCCTAATTCTCAAGTTTTTCCCCTTGAATGTGTTATCTTGTCTCTCGGGCCAATCTTCTTTGGCCAGAGCTTACCTGATATATATAGAAGCACTAAAAGATTATAGTTTTCCCCCCTTTCTCGGTGTTTTCTATGAGACTTTTCCTTGAATTTGAATCTTTTAAATCTAAACTTTCTCTTTGTGCTTGTTTTGCTTCCCACTGCTAGCAATTCCTACTTTGCTCACACAGGCCTCCTTTGGGCAAGCTGGAGATAGCTGCTTTTGTTACTTCAAGAGGAACACTTTAGACTGTAAGGTTAATAAAGGCATTTTTGTCTGACAGATACTGATCATGGAACAGCTCTTTCAAAGTAGTTCTGGCTATCATACAGTGGGTTTTTTCCCTTTTAGGAAATAAACTTTGGTACTGGTACTTGGTACAGAGATTGTTAACTGCTGTAGGAATCAACTGTAATTATAATGGCTGTATGAGGCATGGGGTGAGCTGACATCCTATGAAATTGCTTATCAGTTCTTCTATAGCTTATACTTATCCTGGTAACAGAAGTATTGATTAAACCTATCTGATTGTGAACACACAGATTTATCTAAACTGCTCAGAGATTTCGAAATAGATTTCATTTTCATTGCAAAGCTGTTCTTTTAGGGATAATCTGCCAGTTTTGTACTTGTCTTGGTTCAAAGCAAAGCTAAAAGCTGAGCCTGCAGAGGTCCTCTCTAGCACTAGTCATCTTTATGGATCTCTTTAAGCTCTGCCTCTGGTATGTATACTGAATTCTGTGCTGCAACTAGTTTTACTTGAAAGTCCAGCATTTACAAACACATATTATTCAGTATCAATACATATATCTTTTCTTGCCTTTTCCCCCCCTATTTTTTCCCTTCTTTCCATGGAAGCTGAGATACAGTTTTCTCTTTGATGCTGTGCCATATAGTAATGCCAGAGCTGAGAGAGATGAGCTGTGCTTCACAGATAATTATCCATCTCTAACATTTCTTTATACAACTTTTTTTTTCCCTTATATAAAGGTAATGGTTCAATATAAGCAGCCAAGCAAGTATTACGTAGTGAAGTTATACCTCTTCTGGCATCTATTAGGTACTGAAACTGGTGTTGTCAATATTTAGGTGTGGATTTTCAATGTTTGGTTGTCTGATTAATCTGTTTGTATCCTAGAGCAAGAGGTATTTTATCTGGGAGCGCACCTACGCTGGTTACTAAGTACTTGTGCCAATTCCTATTTGATACCCAGCATCATTAAAATTCATGGTGTGCCATCTGTTCTTTTCATCACTTGTCATATGAATGGTCATATGAATGTGTATTTGAACTGTGTCAAAAAAATATTCCAAGGAAATGTTAGGCAAGGAAATATGGGGGGAAAAAGTATTTCTTCCTGTACCTAGGCTTTTTTGCAAGTGTATTTTCTGCATGGTGTTTAAACCACCATTTTGAAGTTAATAGAGTGTTGCATAAATCCCATGGCACAATGCTTGGAGAAAATAACACATGTACTCAGTTTGAAAGATGCAAAGAAATTTGTGCTGACACTATTAGAACATCAGTGTACTCACTAACTCATTGAAACAGTATTTGTACCATTTTATGACAGTTTCCTCTTCTGTGTGATGCCCTAGGCCAGGCTGATGGGAGCTGTGATGTAGTCCCACTGAGTTACAGTGGGACTTTTCCTGAGAGTGTTCTAAATGGTTGATACACACTGGAGAAAAGCTTATTTTACTAGTACCTTAAATTTGAGGGGGAGGTAAGATATAAAGAGTTTAGAATCACAGAAGTGTTGAGGTTGGAAAAGACGTCTAAAATGAAGGCCAGCTGTTAAACTAACACTGCCATGTTCGCCACTAAACCATGGCCCCGATTGCCACATCCCCAAGTTTTTGAACACTTCCAGAGATGGTGATTCCACAACTTCCCTGGACAACCTATTCCAATGCCTGACTATTTTTTTGGGAAGAATTTTTTCCTAATACCCAGTCTGAAACTCCCTTGGTGCAGCTTGAGGCCATTTTCTCCTCATGTTGTTGCTTCTTGTCAAAGAAGAGGTTGCTTCTTGGGGAAGAGGTCCACCCCCACCTGGCTAAAAGCTCTTTCCAGGCAGTTGCAGAGGGTGATATGGTTCCCCCTGAGCCTCCCTTTCTCCAGGCTAAACACCCCCAGCTCCCTCCCCTGCTCCTCTTAGCACGTGTGTTCCAGACACTGCACCAACTCTTCCGGTTTTCTCTGGACTTGCTCCAACACCAGGTATGGATTTTCATAATGGTGGATCCTACCAAGCCTGGTACTGCAAGTGTTCAATGGTGCTCAAGTTATCTTGCCTAAAATCAATCCATCTACTCATAGGTCACACTAATCTTTTGTATGAGGCATTTGAAATGGCAACTACCAAAATCTTGTGTTGAGCTGCCTTCAAGGTGTTGCAGTTCTTATTGTCACAATTTTTAAGTTCAACAGTGGTTATTTCTATTGGTTGCAAGAGGCTTAATACAGGTGTCAGGAAGAGGAGTGTCTGACAATTATTTAAGGTTATAATTTAAGGTTTCACACGATCTTTTTGGTGAGACCACGTGATTTTTGAACACTGTTCTTGGCAAAACATTGCTCTTGAATACTAAACATTAGATAACAGTATTTTTCTATTTCTGTCACCCACCTTCCCACTGCAAAAAAAAAGTTACAGTACACAACGTACAGGTTCTTCTTCCTGCTACCTTTTAGCCTCCAAGTTAATCCTGAAATATGCCTGTGGAAGGAGGTAAGCAAGGAAACAAAGACTTCTGTGAGGCCATGAAGGGAATGAACTCACTGATGTACTAAGTGCTGAGTGTGTACTGTTAAAGCTGACATGCGTAAAGAAATTGCTTGGAGCCTTCTGAGGAAAGTGTGTTTTAATTTTGTTCTCTAAAGTGGCTCTAATACATTAATGCCTGTTTAGCTTTTAAATCTGGAGTAATCAGGATTTTTTTTCCAACTTCCGTTTCTAGTGATATTTTTGTTCAAAGGAATCAGTGTCTTTCATCCCCTAAGCTTTATTTATAAATCTCTTTTTATCTTTGTTTGCAAATACTTTCAAGCTGTTTTTGGGAGGCTTCTTAGAATTCTTACAGTCTGCCTTTAGGCTCTTCCTAGATTGGTGTGTTCTGGATTCCAGCACTCCTAATAGTGAAACTGCTGGATACAAAGATGAGTAGTAAAATAAAAAAAAAATCATGGCATTTAATTTTTTGGCTTGTTTTTTAATTAGAGATAGATGCTGAACCAAGGATATGGTTTTGGTTTGAATAATAGTAATGAATCTTCTGGGTTTTTTTCTTTATAAAGGGTTGTTGAAAGGGCATTCAGAGCTCCAGAATTAGATCCTGTTCTAGGCTGGTAAGGCCCGATCAAAGGTCTGTTGCAAATAATGGGAATATCTCCACAATTAGATTTCATTCAGGTCATTAATAGTCCTCTCTTTAGTCCTGCATTACAGGTGTGTTAGTAATTTGTAAAGAAGTTTTTACCATTATCCTGGACCATACCTTTAGAAACCTGGGATCTGCAAGTCATCTTATAAGTCTTATTAAAACACATTGTTAAAATGAAATCTTCTTGTGGCTCTTTCCTCAACTTGAATTGGGAACTTGTATTGTAATGCTTTCTGTGTAGCCTTTGGGTTTTTTTTCCATGCAAAGTGATGTAGTATGACATTAAGTTGAAATCTTGGAATGGTCTGATTTTAAAAGGAATCCAGCAATATTTAAGTTTCATTTTAATAAGGTGAGTGACCTATTATTAAGTAAAATGGTTAATTAATATCTTCTTTTCGTCCTTATTTTAGCAACTGTAGGTTCTGAAACACAAGATAAGAAAGTCACTTCAGGACAAAGCAACGCTGGAACTAAACCAGGTACACCATTCCACGTGCTCCATGTTTTAAGGCTATTTGCCTCAATGGTGTAAAGAAAACAACTGTTGTCACAGGAACTTCTAAAGTTTGGTGCTTTTGTGCCTCACTTACTGTTTCAGACAAAACTGATGACTATTCATGTTTAGATACACTGGAATATGTGATTGTTTGCAAAGAAGCAAAACTGGAAAAATCTACATATATTTTAGAATAGCTTAGGAATGAGGGTTGGGAAGTGAGAAAAGACAGCAGAAGCCACTGTATTTGCATCTGTGCTTGAATGAGAATTATGTGCTGTAGGCAAAGATTTGCAGCTTTATATAAATGTGCCTCTGTTCAGGCGTTTCCTCACTTACCACAAAGCATGCCATATTCTGTAACATGCTCTATGCAGTGGGCAGATGTTTCTCATTACTTCACCCTACCTCATGGGTACATTATGTGGATTTAGTTCACTCTTTGCTTACACAGTTGAAAATGTATGTGCTAAAAAGCTTTATGCAGTCCTTGGTGTTATGGGTCTGTTCCACTTGCATGCTTAAGTCAAGATCTGGAAGAGGACTTAGATACCTAAATTTGGCTTGTGTTGCAATTCAGGTACCTAGGATTAAAGTATGCCGTTAATAACGATTTTGCTTAGATGCCTGGGAAGGCAGAGGTGCTTGTGTTGCTGAGGGCTGTATTGTCCCTCTTTCAGCTCCTTGACAGCTTGGCAGCTCAGTGATTGCTTTGCACTGACAGCTTCCTCTCTATCCCCAAAAGGGATGTCTTTGGCCTCCGTCCCCACAGGGAAGGAATCCCAACGCTGTCTGCGTTCAGATCACACTTTGTGTGCTCTGCCAGGCACGCTGGGTCCTCCACAAAGTACAGGAATCATGGCTGCTCTCAGTCAGAGAGACAGTGGGAAAAGGAGGAGAAAATAAAGATAATGTTGCCTCTTTCCACAGCCCTTTGTATTGGACAGTGTTCAATACTTGCTTTATTCTGCAATAGTTTAATCCAGTTTTCATTTCTCAGGAGGGCGTCCTAGCTGTTCCAATGTTCCCTTGATCTGTGCTGGTGTGTAGAAAGGAAACCAAAATTCTTGGGGCTGAAGCAAGGGAAGGTAGAGTGGAGCTGATAGTATGAGCTACAAAAGTCACATTTACAAAGTATACATGACAATTATTAATTTAGGAACTTAATTTCTACAAATATAAATTTTGCTTAAGAGTTTGTTGAGTTCTATAGAAGATTTGTCTTAGTTCTATTAGAAGAGTTTCTCTTAGTTCTATAGAAGATTTGTAAAACTCGTTCTTTCCTTTTGTTACTATCATTAGGGAGAAAATCCTAATGATGTTTCAGTGCTGAATTTCTGCAAAACACTGTTCACAACTTCTAAGCTTTCAAAATTAATGATTAACTTATTAAAATGAATTTTGAACACACACCAGATGTTCTAAATATATAGACATATACTGTTTTCATATGTAATTTAGAGGCCTTATTTCCAGCAGCAGGTACAAAATTAATTTCTCCTGTATAGAACTATGGTTTATTTATTTTCCAAACATCCCTATCATACAAATTCTTAATTCCATGCCTGTTACATAGGTGAAGGGAAACAGGTTTTTAAGTGTGAGTTCCCACATACTGCAGCATAAACAAGACTGCAACTTCCAAAGCAGCATGTGGGTCTTCCTGGAGTGTTGTCTCAGGCTTTGCATATGCCCAGTTGGCAATGATTTCTCTAAAAAAATGAGAAATTCTTGCAAGATTTGTTGCAGCTGACATGTTTCCCTTTTCCTTTCATAGTAACTTAATGCTTATGGTCTGATGATGAATATGAGCAAAAGAGAGTACAAGGTACTTTGATTGTCCTGATATTCCTACTAAATAATGAGAAATGCCAGTCCCCCAGCTATTTGCCTGGTGGGCTTTTAATGCATGGAGACATGAGAAATAAAATGGGGAGCAGTCTCATTGAACTCTCTTGTTTTTGAAACTATTGATGCTCTGCACTGGGGGTGCCAGCAGAACATCTGGATTCAGAATGCAAATGTTGGAGAATGGGGTTGTGGCCAAACTGTGAAGGATCACTTAGAACACTTAGAGAAGTCATTTTAATTATGAGTGTAAGACTTGCACTGAAAATATGTGCTCCGGCTCCTAGCAGAGCAAATGCAATGTTGGTCTGCTACAAAGATGTTACCCCCATCTTTGTGTTAATATTGATTTAGCTCTTTGTGATCCCAAATGTGTGCAAAATTGCTTGTTGCTGAAGACACACTCTGCATAGCCTGCAACTTAATGCAAATTCTTAAGGATTGTTGTAACATCGTAGGGTGTTGGGAGAGGGTCTGTTCTTGTGTGAACACTATCAGGTGCGTGATGTGGAAAAAATAATTGGATATCTTCCAACAGAGTGACAGAGGGCAACTTTAAAAATTTATTTTATTCCTTCCTTTGCTTATAATTAGGAATTCTTAAGGGAGACCTTTTCAGTTTGCCTGTCTATATAACCCTCCTGCCTCTTTGAAGAATTGTTGCCTCTCCCTGATAGGGAAATATCTCTTCTCAAGAAAGGGGGGAAAAAAAAAACCAACCCTAACTGGAATGATATTGTGAAAGAAGCAGGTTTCTACATTTCTCCCCAGTGCCTCATCATTTTCTGTCAACTCAACATTACATTGACTTTGCTGACAGCCCTTGAAGGGAATCCTTGTTTTCCAGGGAAGATGTGCATTATTCCGCAAGCGCTAATTACTCATGCCACAGAAATTCATGTTTTGTGAATGTTGTGTGCCAGTGAGAGGAGAGAAGGAATATTATTACCCCTTTGACCTGTGTCTGCATGCTAAAGGGACTGTGTGTGAGTCAGCCCGCTGCTGAACTTCAGCCAAACGCAGATGTACACCATGCAGTGGGCAAATCTCTGCCATGGCATGGCTGAGCACAGTGTCATAAATGGCAGCACTGTGAGCTAGTCAGCCAGCAGTAAAGTTTTGACCCGTAACTGGGTGACAGATTACCTTTGTCTTTGCTGGTGACTTTTTCGCTTGTTGCGCCTTTCACTGTGGCTGTCGTGTTTGAAGGTTCTCCCTGCCAGCTGTGCAATGGGTTTTCTCCTTGCAGCTGTTACTTGGCACTGCTATTAACACTCTTAATTGGGACTCTAGTCTGACAGTTGTTGAGATAATAGTTTTTCACTAATTAGATTTCAAGAGTAACTAAAGTGTATGTAGCTGTGGGTGAACTGGTTCACCCAAGAAATCCTGTCAGGCTTATGCAGAAACTTCTGTTAGAGGATGAAATGCACTTTACTATTTTTTTTTAATCTAATTCAAATAACTATTCAAAATTAGTCTAACACAGCCTCACTTCAGGGACTTATTTTGCAAATATCTTTAACCTCAGTTTTATGGCCCATTGTGTTGTTTGCTAATAACTTTTTTCATAGGTATGCAGCCTATTCACAAGTAGGCTGACTCTACATGTTTTCACAAGTTGCTTACATGTGTATTCACATTGAATAGTGAAAAGGCTCTGTTGTCTTGTGCACCTTCATGATGACAGTATTCTAGGTAGTTCTTTATCTAAAATACTTTAAAACTGAGTTCCTCTCAATACTAAAATAAATCAGATCATTTATTTATACCCAGAAATATTTTTGATTTTTCTGTAGGTTTTTTGTTTATTGTGTTCTTATGCAAAGCAGATTTTTTCAGTGCTACTGAAAAAAAAGCATAAAATTAAGAGCTTTCCTGGTTTAACAGAACAGGCTGAGTAGGAAATTAGTTTTGGCAGCATGCTGAGATGAATTGCTAACTTGGATTTTGTTCCTTTTGTCTGGAATGGCTCCATTGCTGAGACTGGAAGTTGGATGCTAGCTGTTCAGCACTTTGTTGTTTTCCAGAACCATCACTGAGCAAGTGATGTCTTCCAACCAAACCTGAATTTTTAAGGTGAAACCTGGACTCTGACACAGATCTTACATATTATCCTCAGTCTTACTGCTGTGATCCAAGCAGCCAGTTTCAGAGAGTTGTGAAGTACTCTTGTAGCTAAATTTCGATCTACAAGAATAGTTAAAGCTCTCATCTTACTTGACTCATGTTATACCAGTCCCTGCATGTGATGCCTCATTGCCTTTAATATATTTGCCAGAGTTTTTAACACATGTGCACACAAACATCTTTTGAGCTCAATATCATGCTGTTTCCAGAGGCTCACTGTTTTGATCCAGCCTGTTTTGCTTGAGTGCTGAGGTGTCTTGGTTTAGATAGACAGTTATCTGCCAGGGAAGATTGGAGTCTCCTTTGGAATGTAAGCCTCTTCCCCACCTTTCCAAATTATCATAAATTTGCAATTAAAAGGCTGTCAGGCAAAGATTTTGGGAATAGGTATAGCAGTTCGTTACTAGGGATATAAAAAATACAAATGTTGTAGTACAGAAGAATAAGCAAGCAAACAAACAAACAAACAAGAAATCTTAGAAAACCCTGACAGAGTCAGAAATACAACCTGACACCCTGTTGGTCAGGGTGTTGGAAGCTGTCCAGAGTAAGTCCTCCTGGAGTGGCAGATGTGGTTCTGTTGGATTAGAGATGGTCTCGTAGAAAAAGGGTCCAGTAATGGTGAGATGGGTCTGGTCTTCCTCCAGGAATCCAGTGGAAAACCCGATGACTGGTGACACTTGTGGCTCTTTTTATCTAGGTGAAGATGGTTTGGCTCCTCCTCCCTGGGTAGAGCATCTTACAATGCTATGATGTAATGTGTCATGTCATTGGTGAGCTTTAATGGTCCATTAACAGAAGATATCCCCATGGGGGTAGTGGAACAATGAACAGATAAGCAACGCTGCTCCATCTGATAACCAACACTGCTCTATCTGATAAGCAACACTGACCCATTTGTGCAACACTGACTCATTGGAGATAAGCAACACTGCTCCACCTGGTTTCAGTAGATGGAATAGAATAAACATTTTTTCGGTTACAAAACCTAAGACATGAGGTTTTTGTGTCATATAGGGCTTATTGATTGTTCTGGGGCAATATCAAGGGAAGACAATGGTTTTTTATTATAGACTTTCCTGTGGATGCATTCTGGAGAGACATTATGGAATAATAAACAGTATCTTTTCAAAATGCACTCTAGCAGTCCAGTTGATTTAGGCTTGGAAACAAAGGTTTTTCCTGGACTTTCACAAGCAGTAGTCTTGCTTGGTATTCACAGTTACATCTTAGTGTAGTCATTGGAAGTATTTTACATCTTAAAAAATTATGAATGCATTTAATGATCAATTTTCTGTTTTTTTTTAAAAATAAGATAGATTTCTGAAAACATGATCTATTTTGACAGAATAATTAGAGTTGTTCAACAGCCATTTTCCTAAAAAGTTTGGGTTTGGTAGTATTTGATTTTATGCTGTGTGCCTAATGCTCTTCTTTCTCCATTTGTAGATCATCCAACAGTGCTAAAGGTTGATGACAGGCAACGGCTTGCCAGAGAACGGAGAGAAGAGCGAGAAAAACAGCTAGGTAAGGCCCACTCTGAGGTTTGTTTGTTTGTTTTTAATGGATTATCATCTGCATGCAGTGTTATGGCCAGTTTACTTTCAGGGGCAGTCAGCAGAATGATAGTGCTAGATATGCAGTAGTGTCATTTTAGATACACTGTCATATCTTTAAAGTGGATCTCTTAGTTCATCAGTGCTATATCTCTCACCTGTTCTATGAATGTGAATGAAAAGTAGGTTTAATTCTGAAATCATGCAAGGGAGCTTCATTGATGTAAAAGGAATTTTGAACTTTTAGAATATTTTACCAGTTAAGATTAAAATGCTGAGTACCATAAAATAGAACTGCACAATATGTATGGTCTGATTTTTTTTTAATGTAAACTTGAGGTATTTTTTTTCACGTCAAACCTTTAGTAAGGTGTCAAAGAGGTGTGCTCAGTTTCTTATGTCACCTGTGCCTGTGTATGTATGGTACAGTTCAAGTGAATAGTGAAGCTATTTAAAAGTGACTACTGATGGGCAGTATACTGAGTATGGTGCTAAGAGAATTAGGAATTATGTGAAGTCAAAGTGTTGACTTTCTAAACAACATTTATATGTTTGACTGCCACAAAGTTCTGTGGTAATTAGGAGGTTGAGAAATACAAGTATTTCCTCTTTTTTATATGTTGACTCTGATTTCTTTCAATGCTGAATTGTCCTTAGGACTTGAGAAACAGAAGATCTTTATTTCCCATTTCTAACTTCTGAAAGTTCTTTGAACTATATTATAACTCCAGCCAGAATTATGCTGCTTTTTCTGACCTGGAGAGCCATGATTATTTATCACCTAGGTCTTGATAGCATTTATATCCTCCCTTCTTTACAGCACCTTACAACATTGCAGTAGCCATGCATGAGCCACTAGGATTGTTTTGGAGGGGAAAATAAAAGCTTTAGTTCTGGCTTGCTCAAGGGGTAACATGACAGGATGTTTGATAAATCCTGAAAAGCTGCTCCTTGAGTTGAGGTTGATGGTATGTATAGGCTTAGTTTTTTCAGGTTTTGGAGTAAATGGATGTTACTGGCCCATTTTAATTACTTTTTCACAGATAATGGTTCCATGTCTTGAATTTGGGTTTTTTTCTCAGGTTTCATCCTTGTATAATATCAGTGCTTTACTGAAATGCAGAGAAAGATGCTTTCCTTGAATTTAACTCAACTCCGATTTTTCTAGCTATTGATAAATGAGTATTTGTTACCAGAAGGATGTGACTTCTGTTGAGAAATGTGTTATTTTGTGTAACGTATTTTAAAAGCAACATCAGGGGTTATTATAAGTTGACATGGAATCCTTCATTTCCAAGAGGGAGAGATCTGCATGTCCCTGTGATGTATGAGTGTATTGTGTGTTCTTGCTTGAAGAATTATTTTGAACTAACAAGAAAATTGAAAGTCGCATTGTACTTTCATCTGTATATTTGTCTGAAATGATTTAGGAGCTATCTCTTGGAGATTTGTCTTCCAGTACAGCAAAGCAATGATTTTTACAACAGCATACAACTTTATTTTCTTTTTGTTTTTTTTTTTCAGTGCAGAACCTAGATAAGCAGTCACTCATGTCGTGTGAACCACAGCAGAGAAATTCCTAAGCTGTCTCCCTTAACCATTAAGTTGTATAATATTGTTACATAAATGTGTCTTGCTAAAAATTAGAGTTGGATTTTGTTAATACTGGGACATCAGCCATGCAACAATAAAGCAACTGAAGGGAAGGAATTTATTTTTTTTCGATAGAATTAGGTTGGATTTAAATTTAATTCCTTTCCTTTTGATTCATGGGATCTGTCAGGTTTAGGAAAAACTTCCATTTAAACAGAAGTTGAGGATTTCAGTCATACCTCAAGTAAAATTATTCTTTGCTCTTAAAAAAAGGACGGACAGTGTTCAATTCTCTAGGTGTAGAGCTGGTACTAATTTTGTTTTGTACTTTCAGCAACTTGAACTCCTGGAGGTTATGTTATCAGTGTTTCCAGAAAAATTGTTTCACCCTTCAGTTAAGAACATGTGGAATACCAGTTTAATAAGGATTATGTTTCTTTATTGGGCAATATTCTCATGTTAAAGGAGAGTTCATTTAAGACCTTTTTTCTTTCCCCTTTTTTTTACTTTCAAGTTTTAATTTTTGTCGAGTTCCACTGTGCTGTGATAGATTTGGCTTTCCTTTGGTGAAGTGGGTTGGTGTCTGCTCTGAACTCTTGCAGATTTGCTTGCACCTGGAAACAGTGTTTTAGCAGTCTTATCCTACTTAGCACACTTAGATGTCTAAGTCTTGTTTTTAGTGAGAGTTTAGAGCATAGGAAATGCTGTCATTTTTGTTGTCTGGATGTATATAGCATATATGTGCTGGGATTGTTGGTATCTGCTGTTTCTTGAGGATCACGTTGAGCCACCTAATTGAAAAGATTAAAGAAGCTTCTACAAAAAATACGCCTTTTACCTTTAGTATACTCATGTTTTGTTTTGGACCCTTTTTTAGATAACATAGAAGATACACAGGGACAGAATAAACAAATCACACCATCAAGAAGGAATGATTGTTTTAGTTCCTTCACTGTAGGAAAGGCATTGCTTTTGGAATGCCATCCCGACAATTCTAAAATATGAATTCTTCGACTGTTTTCTGTGCAGTTCATTTTGCATGACTGAAGTAGTATCAATTTAAGGGGACTTTTTTGCTTCAATCTTTTTATTCTCCTGACCATTTGGGAATGTGTGTATTGTTGATATGCACATCAGGCCTTTAAAGGATTGTTAGGGTGCTCTTACTTGATTTTCTAAGTAATGCTTCCAGTGCTGTCATTTGCTCTTTAGTAACCATGTTTTCCTTTTTGTGCTCTTTCCACTAGTGCCCTTTCCCACAGCAGCTATGCATAAAAGGTAACATCTGTCCTTTAAAATACAGATGTCAGATCTCTCTATGTGAGACTAACCCTCTTGGACTGTGCAAGACAGAAATCCCAAGAGAGGCAGTGGTAGGTGAAGGTGGTAGCTGTCAAATGGGTCTGTTCCCAGAGGCCAGGGGGAAGGGAAGCTATCACACTCTGGCCCCAGCTTGGCACTTTACATGTGTCAGGGTGAGCAGCTGTGTTCTGGCACTGGATGCTGGGACACAGACATGTTGGGACTGACCTGTTTGTGAAGGCAACCCTGGTGGATGGCCTGGTCAAACTGGAAAACATTACTGAAAACTGCTGGTTTTTCATCATGTGGACTTCACCCTTATCAGCCATACTGATTGAATCTGTACTGTCAAATTAACAGTGCTGAAGAGCGTTGTCTGGTGCTGAAACTCAATTGTTCTTGCTACAAAGCTGTTACGATGGATCCTGGCAGGGTGTTGGCTCCAGCCAACTAGCTGTCTGCTTGCTGATTCCCAGACAAGGTTTGGGAATTAGCAGGGAAGATCCATGGGCTTTTCTGCATGTGCTGATCAAGCGCTGTCACCATTTTGGAGGGTTAAAGTTTAGTAGTAGAGGTGAAAGTTGCTCCATGCCAGTTAGTCTCTGGTTCCAGAGCATAGACCTGGTCCTCCCTAACTGGAAAGAAAAATCAAAATGTGATTTTCAACAGGAAAAATAACTGGGATTTTAAAATTAGTTTAATTCTGGTAACCTTAGGTAATGGCCTGGCAAAGTGGAAGAATTTTCTTGTTATTACTTGGCAGTATCTTGGTCTCTGCTTCTTGAGAAAACTGTTTTAAGTCTCACTTCTGTGCATGTTTTATCTACACTAATTCTGCTTGAAGACTGATCTTTTAAAAATCAGAATTATGATCCTGACAAGGACGCATGGTCCATTTAGTTTCTGGCATTGGGAACAAAAGATGGTAATACTGCTTTTTACTTAGCACACACTTCCTTAAATGAAGAGTGATTAATCTTAGCTCTTAGAATATGTTTGAGTTTCAAGTTGGCTAAGTTAATTAAATTCTTAATACTCACAATGCATAAGCATTAAAATAGTATTTTAAAGATCATATTATCATGCAGATTCCTCTCCCATTTGAAAGTGATCATTAGCAAAACAATAACATTAATAAAAATTACAATTTTTGTCTGTGAGTAAATTCCTTCTGGTCTATTTTCTTCCCTGGCACTTGGGGGCAGAACTTTTTCCAACAGAAAGAAACCCCACAGAAACTGGGAATTATTGACCCTAGCATATGAATAATTTTGGGATCTCCCTGGTGAATTTGAATGTTGAAAGGATTTATAAGACAAGAAAACAATTTTTAAGGATGACTAGTTAAAAAATTTCTGTGATAAATGTCCCTCAGAGCATGGTTTCTGGAGAAAGGTTGGCTTAGAGAATCTCACAATAACTTCACCTTTAATTACAGCTCTGAAGTTCACCTTCTAATTCGTTCAGTCAGCCACTTCTGTGTAATGTCCCCATTTTTAGGTATGGTTAAAGCATCACCGATCCATTTTACTGCTAATGCAGCAAGGGGGCAATCACAGCCTCAGTGCAGAGCTGGCAATGAGCAAAGGTGAAAGAGCGGTCAGAGGAGAAAGCTACTGCTGAGCTCTGTGCTTAAAGTTAGAAAAGATAAAGGCTGGAAAGCATGGCAAAGACTGTAGGATTTTGGCTCAGGTAAGCTGTCTGTCTGAGGTGGGTTCAAAAGGCAGACTGAGAAAGCATGGTACTAGACTGGTCTGCCTTTGTGTAGGCAGTAAACCAGAATAAAAAGGACTGAAGTGAAGAGACAGCAGAAGGAACAAAAAAAGAGAATCTGGGGGCACATTCTTTGCTTCACATAGATAAACAGAAAATAAAAGCTTTGACACTTAGTGCATGCTCCTCCTCCCCTCACAGCCTAAAACCCCTGCGAAGAATGGTTATGTGTGTGTGTGGTTGGGGAAAGAAACTAAAAAATTATTTCCAAAAAAGGAGCACACATGGTTTGTAGCTAACATCTTCCACATTGTGTTAGTTAATTCCAGTGTAAAATTAACTGGTTTCAAGCCTTATGTGTCTCTTAATATTGGAGCATCTCCTTCTTGATTGACCTTGTTTTCTCTTGCTCTGTATTTCACTTCAGAAGTGTCAGAAACACAGCTTTAATTATGTTGCTTTGTAATCTAATCCAGCATTACTAGTTTGCAAACAAGCAGAAGGTATTCACAGTATGTCTAGGTCTCAATTTGCTCTAATTTTATGTCCTTATATTGTGTGACTGGGTTCAAATGTATTGATCGTACTAAGGAATGGAATTGAAAATGGATCAGGCTGTGACTTTTGTTTGTACTTTCCAGCTTTAAAGTAAATTTTCCTATGAAATTTAAGCTTTCACTAAGTTATGTCACTGTATATACCTACCTTATAGCTGACAAAAACTGAACCCTTAAGTTCACAGAAGAATGTCAGTAGTGCATATAGGAAGAACTGAAAACAAAGCAGATGTTCTCCTTTGATTCTCTAATAAGATAAAATGCAGAAATTGATACTTGAAAAAAATTAAAAGTAGTTAAGATTATATCTATATCTGTGAAAAAAAGTTAAATTCATGAAAATAGATACTACACTTTTTTCAACAAACAGATGTATCATAAATCATACTTCCATGTGCTTGTTAAATACTTGATCCAAGCATAAAATGAGTAATTTCCTTATGTTAGCAGATGGGCACATATTTTCTGCTGTTTTTGCCTGTAGCCTAAAGATATTGGAAAGATGAAGCTTTTGTATTTGTTTTGAATGAGATCTATTATTTCTGTTAGAAGTTATTCCAGCTGAACACTTCTATTTGCCTGGGTTAATCCATCACTAATGAGTGTTTCTGTTATTGAGCTGTCTTGCTGTATCACAAAAGTGTGATTTTTATAACCCCTTCTCAGAGAAGCAGAAAGCTGAAGATAAGTATCATGTCTAGAGATCCAGCATTCTGTTTGTCTTACCAGCGCCAAGAATGTACATAAATATCTTTTCAGTCTTTCTCTTCTTGAATTTAGTCTTTAAAGCTCAAATGTCTGATTTTCATTACTTTTTCTAAACAACATGACAGAGTGAAACCTATGGAAATCACCATAAACTGTGCCTCAAGAAATACTAGCCATTAATAACAGAATGAACAAATAATCTCCATGTCTTTCTATAGGCAAATTAATGTTCCAGTGGCATCAGTTAAGAAAGCTGTTAGGGTTTGTTATTTTTTTTTTCTTTTCTTTTCTTAATTTATAAATTTTTAGTAGACCACCAAAGAGCTTTTTTGTGCTGAGTTGCCATTGTAAGCAGATTCCAGGCACAAAAGAGCCAGCTCATCACAGGATCTGTGGAAGTCTTCTGTCGCACAGCAGCGGCTTGTTTTGATATGATCATTAGAGTCTGTATATAAGTGACTATTCATTAAAAGCTGACATGTTACGGCTGGCTGGATTTTCATGAGATATGTGCAATTATGCTTCTTAGATGCTCTTAGCTCTTTCAAAGATAATTGATTTTTGACAACTTCTGCAAAATGGTTTGATTGAGTTACAGTTTTGAGCAACTACATTGCTTGGGTTACTTAGTGTGTTCAGGGTCTAGGTAACAGGATGTATGCTCTGGGTTTGGGGATTTTTGTGGTAGGTTGGTATGCTTCAGTTGGGTTTTGGGGTTTTTTAATTAATGTCCCACTAAGGTGAAAGGATGCTGTAAGAGTCTAGAGCATTTCCTGTGTGAGGGTCGCACTAACTTAGACTGCAATCATACAATGTTTCATAAGGGAACAATCTAGTTCCACTCTGGGTCCCAAAGCTTTCAAGGCACCAGTGGGGGGTGATTCAGAGTATCCAACTGGTTGGTCAATGGTTTCGTGTGGACTGCAGTCTGAGCCTGCATTCTACAAAATTCATGAAAATTCAGACCCTGATAGGGAGAAAAACTGGTCTTGTGTAGGGCTTCTTGATTTGTTTGGCTTAGCTCTTCTGAAACATGTTGTTTGAAGCTGTGCACGAGTGGAATTACGTGACAGATTAATGTTTACCTTTAGACTTCTTTGGTGGGTAACTTCCTTCTGTTGGTCCAGGTGCTAGAATTGTCATCCCAGCCACTATCAGAAGAGATCTGTATTGATCAGTAAAGGTGAAAGTTATGATAGTTTTACCTCTCTTTTTATTGTCTTTTTTTTCCAGTAAAATATTACAGAGAATTATCATGGTTTGTATAACAGAAGTTTGTTCACATACATCTGACTTCCTTATTTAGGCATTTTAAGCTAGCAAAAAATCCTTTCTTCTGTGAAGAAACTGTATGCTCAAATAACTTAACTGTTGGTAATTCATAACAAGTAAATTGAGATTAAATAAAATCAGTGTGTGGCCAGGGTACATTTTAATACATGACGAGAGGTGAGGATATTATGGCTGAGGAGAGTTCAAAAGGTTTTCCATTTTCCTTGGTTATTCAAAATGTATTAAAGTTTTCATTGCATAAAGCAAGTTAATACTTTCATTTCTCATTTTTCTCACAGCTGCAAGAGAATCTGTCTGGTTAGAAAGAGAAGAGAGGGCACGGCAACATTATGAAAAACACCTAGAGGAACGCAGAAAGAAGCTAGAAGAGCAGAGACTAAAGGAAGAGAGGCGACGGGCTGCCGTAGAGGAAAAGCGAAGGCAGAAACTAGAAGAAGACAAGGTAAGAATGAATGTCATGGTAACCCTTTTGAACTTCTCTTGCCATGAGATACAGCACTATCAACCTCTTTCTCCAAGAGCTGATGTAAAGAATGCCACATGGGCCATGGTCAGTATGACAGAGTGTGCAGAAGGATTTTAAGCCTTACTTGCACAGGTACTTGCTTCTGTTATGAATCAAATGCAGTGAAGTTGAGCATGCCTGGATTGCTGTGTATGGTGCTGCTCAAACTCTTGCAGAAAAACAAATTGGATCAGATTTGTACAGTTATCTGTTAACTCTTAGCCATTCAGTTTCAGGGTAGTTAAATATAAGAAAATCTTTTCAAAAATGAATGTGTAATGAAAGATGCTCTTGGCTGATTTGTCTCAGTTAAACTGGGAAGTACGTGCAGTGTGATCCTATGCAAGTCACCTCAACCTTGTGGGTGTTTTTTTTTCCTATCTCTCCCACTCTTCTGGTATTTATTAGATGGGAAGTAGCACTAGGATGTGGTGGTGTAGTGGCAGGGCCACTTAAGTAGATCTTACCTTTTCAGAATTTCAGTTAACATTCTAACTTACTTATGGCTTACTTGCTGCTTAATTTTGTTCTAGTCTGTGTCTTAGTAGACAGCTTAAACACAGTTGTAAGATGCCTACTTGGTTTTGTCCATGTAGATGGAAGGTAGCAGGGTTTGATGAGAAAATAAAGTTAAAAACTCAGTAGTATCCAAATGCATTATCCTGTTGTACTCGAGGAACGACATGAAGCTGTTGTACGTCGCACAATTGAAAGAAGCCAGAAGCCAAAACAGAGGCAAAACAGGTGGTCCTGGGGAGGAGCCCTGCACAACCGCATTAACAACACAGGTAAAGAGGGAGGCTTGCTTTGCTTGCCAGTTTCCCTTCCCCACCAGTCAACTAGAATTCACTTTTCTTCTTCCGAAAGGAAGGACGATTCAGTGTATGTCAGTTTGAATTCATTGCTCTTGGTCCTATTATTGCTAGCAGTGGCATGTTTGTGACATTCTTGTGTAGCAAAAAGGTAATGAGGAGAAAGAAATCTTAACAAAAGTTAGAGCTTGTTTCGGGAGTTCTTGCTTCTGCTGCTTTGCTGTTGTTGATGTGTGTATACGTGGGTGTGCTTGTGCTGTGTCAGTATCGTGATACGAGCTACTGTGGCAAATGCTAGCTTTGTGCCTCCAAAAGTAGGTCTGGTGGAAATGACCAAATACTGAGATTAAAGTAGACACAATGAAGAAAAATTGTTCTTTGTAATAAGTGATATGTGCCTTGTATTGAAATTTGGGGAAATAGAAGTTTCTTTTCTTCCCCTAAAGATTGGCAAATTAAGTTTAAGTGTATTTCAGCTATGTGCTTTTTTTCCCCCCAGTTATCTTTTCTAACTTAATCTGCTAATTATTAATGTGTATATGCCCTGTTCAATATGAATCAAGCCCCCAAAAAGAGAACTTTCCCTGTACTTCTTTTAACAGAAAGTGATCCTTAAAGTTCTTTTCTTTCTATTCTAATTTCAATGTGTCTAACCTCTCATCAGGGGAGGAAAAAAACGTTGAGAAAAGAATGCTCTGAAATCTTTGTCATATATAATTTCAATAAACAGTTTTCATAAAAGGTTACTTTTTTACTTAACTTTATATAACTTTATCTAAGTTTATATAACTTATTTGATTTTTATTTTATTTTCTGTGAAAAATCATTGTCTTGCATTCTGTCCCTAGGTTATTTTTTTGAATCATCATTCACCTTTCTCGATTTAGCAGGCCTGGAGCACCACTTCAAATCTCTGGGTGGTGCTAGAAAACCTGGTACATAATGCTGTGGTTTGTTATTCCTTTACCTATAGCTAGTTCTCAGGAAGTGAGATCATCAGTAACTAAACCACCCTCATGTAGTTGCAATGCATGCTTAACACCATGCTGATAGATTAGAACTGTTGTTAGTACCTGATTTTTTCATTATTATTTATTTTTATGGTGGAGAGTTACTGCTGGCTGACTCTAAAGATTTGGCACAATTCACTGAAATGAAGCATAATATTCTATCTAATGGAATTCAGAGAGAGAAAATTTGAATATTTTGTTATTTTCTAAAACCCTTTTGGCATACTGCACGTAGGATTTACAATTATTTTGCACATGAACACAGACACATAACCAGCTGCGTTGGCTGTTCCGTTGCTCGTGGGTATTTTAATTCCTTTTTTTGTTTGTTTCTTTTTTTGGTTTTTTTGGATAAAGAAAGCAGCAATTTTCCAGGCAATGGATTGCATTTGGCCTATTCTACATTTATAGGATTCGTATTGCCAACACTTGTATGCAAATCCTTATGCTGAATGTCATTCATTTTTAAATAAGGTTCATTGACACTAGAAATGTTGTCATGCCTAACAACAGAGGTGATTTTCAATATTGTCATTTGTCATCTTCAGAAAGCCAGTTTATGCAGTACATCCATTCTGCCAGATGTAGAAACTTTACGGCTGTACTGATACTGTGTCATTTCTCAGTGGCAGGTTAGACATGAGGTCAAAATCCCCATCCCATTCCCACAAATGCTGTTCTGTTCTCAGGAAGCCTGAACATCATGTCTTCAGTAGTGACTTGTATAAGGCATTCTCCAGTGTACCCCAGAGATCAATGTGGGATCATCTTGCCAGCCTACAGAGGTCTTGTTCTTAGCTATAACATCTAGATTTCTCCTTTTAAAACCCATTTCTGAGTTTTATTTCCCTCCCAGTATCCAGTCTGCCAGTTCTATGCCCTCACCAAGTCATTCTAACATTAAAGTTTGCAAATAATCACATGGGGTAGGGAGAATCTTTCTTCAGTCCAACCAGTTGTAGTGAATCTTATATAGTTTGTAGATCTGGGGAGAGTTAAGGTATTTTTCATGTACTCTATTTGTATGAATTTTTTAGTACACAGTGAGTATAATTTAATCTATTGGGACAGAACAGGTTAATACACTTGTCATAAATAAACAATGGCAAATAATATTCCAGCAGCAGCATCCTTAATGCTGTCATTGTCCTGAGTTTGTATCTGCTTTGCAAACAGTGTACGGACCCATTTTTGCACACACAGAATATGAATCAGCAGAGCAGTTCAAGCATATGCTCAAGCCTCATTGCATTTCAGCATGGTAGAGTGCTTTGCTGAGTAGTGCTGAGGTTCAGCACATGCTAAAATGTAAGCAAAAACAGAATTGGTTCTCACTGCATCTTTTGGATGTCAGATTTTCAAATGGAAATTTGTAATGGGGAATGTGTAGTCGATGCATGGAGCTTGGAGCTCTTTTTGTTTGGGATTTTTTTTCTTGAGAGAGAGAAAAGGAAGGACACAGCAAACTTCCTGTGACACACATATGCACAAGGTGTGTGCAGTCTCTATTCGTGAAGTAACCATCACCCCCTCAGCAGGGCGCAGATGCTGACTGCAGCAGTTGTGCAGATGATGTAATACCACTCTAAAATGTAGAGAAACTAAAACCAAATTATACATTTTTCATGTTATATATGCCAAGTAGGTGCATTACAAGTACTTTCTGCAGAGGCTGTTTTTTTTTTTTTAATATCTGCTAAAGGTGTGTGCTGAGCTGGATTTTCAGCACGCTGAAAATAACTCTGTGATGGGTGGTTTAGCACTTATACATAACTGTGGGATTTTTAACTAAATATTTTAATTTCTTTTGTGCTTGTCCTCACTTCCTTTGTGCACTAGTCTTCCCTTAATCTTTCAGCATGGCACTGTCACAATATTGACCATCTGCCTAGTAACAGTGCCCTGTCACCTTTTATTCAGATGCCAGGGTGGTTTCTTAGTGAATAACTGCATTTCCAAGCACCTTGGTCCTTCCTTGAAGCTTTCTATTTTAAGTCACGAGCAAAGATTTTCTGACAATATTGAAAGTCCTTAGATTGCAACCCACTGAGTGGTAATGAACAGAATATTTTACACATTTGGAACTTAAACTGTGTTGTGCCTAGTCTTTGAGTCACCTGTACAACGTCTGCTGAGAAATCCATCCTACTTTGGAAGTCCTTGTGGTAGAGCAGGAGTGACCTAGTCCTGTTTTCCTCCTCCCACTAGTGAGCTAGAAACTTGCACTGTTGCATGTGGGCTGTCAATTAGCATTATCTCCATTTGTTTTAGATCGAGACAGGCGGTCTGTTTCAACAATGAACCTTTCGAAACATGTTGATCCAGTCATAAACAAGCGGCTCTCCTCCTCATCTGCAACATTACTAAATTCTCCAGACAGAGGTACAGTTTTGAAGAAAAAAGCATTAAAAGAGCAGCAAGAAAGAATGTTCTATACTGCTGTATTACTTTGCACATAAAACAAGCTTCTGAAGTCATTTTCTGTACTTAATCTAAGTGGTAGTGGAAAGACTTCATATGTGACAAGTAAATGGTTGAACATTTTTTCCTGTGAGAACAAATAGTTCTTGTTTTTTAAAACAAGAGAACTTAACAATTCTGCTTTAGCAAATGATAAAAGCAGTGCTTCTGTCAGGTTTTTAGTAAATGAGGTACAACTATTGAAAGAATACATCACTCCATAGTGCATGCGATCATGTGTGATTTTTTATTTGCATTAGACCATTTTGTCATTATTTTGTTTTCCTTTCTTTTTTTGGTAATATTTGTTGAATGTCAATGAACATGTTGCATGAAGCTTTCAAGCAATTACTTTATTACAATTTCTGGTTATTTTTTTACCATTTCCCATTATTTTTATAGAAGAGGTGTGGGTGTTTTTCATATTGTCTGTTTATTGACTTTTTGTGTCCAGTTATTTCCCAAAGATTGCTTCATTTCAGTGTACATCTTTGGTGTTTACAAATCTGAAAAATGATAAACCATCAAGCTTTTAAAAATTAACAAGCTGAATTGCTGCCTCTGTTCTGACAACTTAGGAGATTGAAGCATTGAGCTTGAAAGTTTTATAAAAGAATGTCTCTTGTGTAACTTGTGCAAAGTGCTTTACAGTAAATTACTTTTTTGTCCTCTACTGAGAATGAGTTTTGTCCCATTTCAATCCATAAAATTGTTTTAAAACCCAGTTTTTAAAATGTACTTTTAGTTGTGTTGTCTGGTCGATGTCATTATTTGTGTGTCTTAACTAAGTTCCAAGTTTGCTTGAACGTGTGTATCTGGTTAATTTGATGAGTCATGTTCATCCTAGTGGGCTAACCTAGTTGTACAGTCTGGTAACTTGTGAAAAATACAGTACTACGTTAGGAAATAATTTATTCCTAAGAACCAGTCTTTTCTTGCTCTTAACATTGAGATCCAGTCAGTTTTATCTTTATTAGCTTTTCAGGTGTGTATATTTTTTTCAAATTGCTGGTGTTCTTTGCCAGGGGATGCTTTTTTGAGGAAGGATATTGGTGATGTGGGCAGGTGAACAGCAGCAGGCATTAAGTATGAAGGATAGTCTCTCGTGGACTGTAACACAGCGTTTTAGCTTCTGCCACCCATTTCAAATTCAGGAGAAGTTAAACTGAATACTTGGCAATCTAGTGGTAGGGAAAGAAAAGCAATATGGAAGTGATGGCCAAATGTCAAAATGCTGAGGCATTCTTTGCCTGGCATTCCTACTATAACAGCACAGAACCCTTTGGGAATATCTTGTGACTTCTGCAGACTCCAAGTCAGAAAGTAAATCCAAATGCTAAAAATGCTTTTTCTCATGCAAAGTCAGATACCTAAAACTAGTTGAGCCATATATCTGGAGAAGTGCCATTAGTCTCTCCAGTGGCCTCAAACTCTTAAGGCAGGTGCTTAAAGGAAGGCTGTGACTGCCTGCTCCCCATTTCACCTTCCAGAAGGCACCCAATCACACTTTGTCTGTAATACAGACTCCTACCTGCACAGCGGCAAGCTGGAGATAAGGATGATAAGCTTACCTACTAAGTGGCTTATAGCTGTCAACAAGAACTTGTCATCTGTTGTGCAGTGCCTTTTTATCATTTGAAGGACACTTTTTTTTTCTTTTTGTGCAGCAAAAGACAGACGTTTTCATTAACTAATTGGCTAAAAGACTGGTTAATGCTGTTTCAAGATTTGTGTTGCTATACCACAGTTGTACAATTGGGCAGCTAGAACAGGCTTCTCATTATGCTTTTATGTTACTGTAGTTAGTGAATAGTTGAAACTGTAACATAAACATATATTCAACTGAAGAAAACTGCTGTTGACCAATAAATTTTGGAAATTGTGCTCTTTAAGGAGAGCTTAGCAAGGGGATAATACTTTTAATGAGGTATGAGTTATATACTTTAGGTTTTGCAAAACTTGCACCCTAGTTTCCTCCCCTTCTCTGCAGTGATTTTTCTTTCAAGCAGATGATGGTCTCAATCACTGCATCACCATTTTCTGCAACCATAATAGAAGACATTCAGGGGCTTCAGTATTGTTTCCTGTAGAAAGAGCAGTTTCCCCCTATCTACTCCTTACCATATTGTGTACGTGTATTAGCAAACACCACATTTATCAATGAGAGTCTCCTTCGTGGTGCTTATCAGAAGGCTGTTAAATCCCTGCCTCCCATCTGTCCCTACAACTAATCAAATGCTGCTGTTTGCTTACTTGCAAATTATTCTGCTGCTGCTGAGACAACTTTCCAGTATTCAGGCTGTATTATCCTGAAGATAAATACAGATGATTGTAACCAATTTACTTTTGCCATCTCCCTGCAACTTTGTGTGTTTTGTAGTTACAAGTTAGATTACAAAGATCTTTAATCTGTTAAAAATAACTTGCCTGTGGCTGGGGGTCAGGATACTTCCTTGTACCAGCAAGCCTATCACTCTTGTAAAAGCCTATCACATTTACTCTTGTAAATGTGCTTCCTGTGTGAAAATGGAACAATAAAAGCTGAGAGAGTTGGGCTTGTTCAGACTGGAGAAAAGAAGGGCTCCAGGGAGATTCTATAGCACAAGGGTCCTCCAAGAGAGCTGGGGAAGGACTTTTTACAAGGACATGTAGTAATAAGACCAAGAGGTAATTGCTTCAAACTGAAAATCTAGATTGGATATTAGGAAGAAAATCTCTCTGAGGTTGATGAGATGGGTTGGTGGAGGCAGGTGGAACAGGTTGCCCATAGAAATTGTGGATGCCCAAGGTTAAGCTGGATGGGGCTTTGAGCAACCTGGTCTAATGGAAGGTGTCCATGAGAGGAAACTTGGAACTAGATGATCTTTCAGGTCCCTTCCAACCCAGACTATTCTATAGTTCTATGAAATAGCCCTTAGAATGATAGCTTAACACAATATGAGAACAAAAAGTACTGCTTCCCCTTGTCTGTCAGATGGTTTGAAAGACTAAAGTTTGAAAACCTTACCCTGAGGCATTAAAAAAAAAAGAGCAAGAAAAAAAACCCCTGACCTCATTGTCTTAAAGTTGATCTTATTATTTTGGGATGTTCTTTGTTTGGTATTAAATTTTGCTCCAGTGTGGTTTGGACACTAAACTGAAGCTATTCAATGCATTTAGGTATTAATACTCTTAAAGTTGGAACCCGGTGGGTGAAAGTTTGTCTGCTCTAGGTGAATGGTGGTGCTAATCTGTTAAAATATGTATTGAATGTGTGAAGTGTGATGCTTTCAGGGAGCTGTGCTTTTGGAAAATTCAGTATGTGATGACCCTGGCACAAAGCCAACGTGCATCTAAACAAACTCTGATCTAAACTCATTATAGAGAATAAGGGAGACTCACCCCAAGGCCCTGGCTAAAACTATTTTGACTTCTCTGAACCAGGCCTATTGCTTATATGGAGAAGAAAGGTTTTGGTTTTAGTTCACTGTTGTGCATATCACCTAGCTCACTCCCAGACAGCCTCAGTTTTTCAGCTGGATGCTGTGGACACATGGTTGCTTCCAATAGGAGATGTGGATACAAGCTCCCTTGAGTTAGGGCCAAAGATAATTAAACCATACTCACCTTTAGGGCCAGGGACAGGAGATATGCGAGACTTGGCAGGTGACACATTGGTGTTCTAAATCATCGGTCTCTTAGCTGTGTCCTTTTGAGATTACTCCACCTCTGGGGGCTTATATGTGATGTAAGGCCTGCAGCTGGCCCACAGGGCCAAATTTACACTGTGACATTCACTTCTCATGTAAAGATAAACTCTAAGAAATGGATGGTGTATATAGTACTTATTTACTGGCCTAAAATATCAGGGATCGCTTTCTGAAGTTGTGTGATCTTTATGTTAAACTACAGTGGAAGAGTTCTCCAAACTCATCAGCAATCATACCTGTGAGCCTGAGACCACAAAAGAGGATCTGTTGTCTTGCAACACTAGCTTTAATCAGTGATCATACTGAGCATGGTGCCTGAAGATGAAAGGAAGCAAAGACTTTACCATTACTGCATCCAGTTTAATGGTAGCTCTGTGATTTCTTCATTGTTAAACTGCAAGTTTATGATAATGTGTGTGCTGTAATGGAGGTCTCAGTATGGTCTCTACCATTGCAGAATGGAATCATTAATCACAAAAAGCTTTGGCAATAGTACATTGTGTAAAAGGACAGTTATGAGAAGAGCCTGCTGTGTTTAGGAGTCCTATATTTCTCTAGTAATGCCTCTCATTGCATTAGTGGAATTTAAGGGAGCAATTTGAGAAGTGCAAAACAGCACTGAGGGCAGATTAAGCAATTATATTTTCATAGGAGGGGATTGAGATCAGCCTCCCTTTTCATGGGGCTCAGCAAGGAGTAGATTAAAGACAGATTCAGAGTTTACGTCTATTAAAAGTGATGTATCTCTTCCTTTAAAAATGCAAATGAATGTCAAGTTACAGCCAGTCACTTCAATGAATGTTATAGAGATTGAGCCTCATTAATTCAAGGTGCAGTTTTGTTACTGCAAACACTAAACTAAGGCAAATGAATGCTGAAATGTAAGAAGACCTGATTTTGTTTGCAATATCAAGATTACTGCTATAGTGTAAGCTTACTATGATGAACTACTTTGGGAACTAGTTGAATATTTTGGCTTGTGGTAATAATTATAAAAGAATTTGTTGCATTGGAGTATCATGGAAGAACCCAACTCAATACAGAAAGTAACTTACAGGAGTCTTCTGGCTTCACCATGATAAATGTTTAATTAGTATTAAAAAAAAAAAAAGTAAAGAAACTTTACAAGATAAAAGGATTATATTGACAAGTTATGTTTGTATTGGACAACACTGGGAAAAGCTAAGTAGCAGTGTGATTGCAGCCAGGTCGACATGTAGTACTTTTCAAAACAGAGCAACTATGTGAAAAGTTGATTCTTTTTACTCTTCTACATGGAAACTGATCCTTAGCAGGATCTTTGGACAGAGAGTTAATGATTAAATATATTTACTATTTTCTGTGGCTTCACCTATTACTGAGACAACTGCAGCTACTGAGATTGGTATCTGCAGTTGAGGCGCACTTAACCCTTTTGCAATACTTTGATAAAACGTCATTGACACAATTCTCTGTGTAGCAGTAAGCAACCTTCTTTGGTTTTTCTAGGTAAGCTGGCAGACTTTGGAAGGTGTTTAAGTGTAACTGGAAGACTATATACCTTTTAGGAAGGAAGCCTTTGAGACACAAACATCTCATATACATATGAAGAATAGACATTGAAGTCTATATTTAGGAGTGGCAACTGTTCTTCTGGTAGGGAAATTATCCTGTCATTCCTAACGTGGAATATGGCAGATGTGCAAAATATCCGTATTCATTTGGTAACAATTTGCCGTAATGCCACAGGCAGTAACACAAATTAAATGTTCAGAAGTACGTATTTCTACAGGAATTAATTCTGCTAAAAAGGAGTAATAATAAAATACAAAACACTCAACTATTGTGGAGAGTTTCAAGATTTTCATGGTATGCAGTAGTGAGGTAATAGTACTAACACTCTGCAGCATGTGGTTGTATGTGAAGTGTTTGATCTAACATCTTGCTTGTATGGTGCACGTTCAGCTCGCCGCCTTCAGCTCAGCCCATGGGAGAGCAGCATCGTTAGCAGGCTCCTGACGCCCACACACTCATTCCTGGCTCGGAGTAAAAGCACAGCTGCATTGTCTGGAGATGCAGGTAATCCTATAAGAACACAGGCTTCGTGTCTCAGACACTTATTTTTCCAGATTCCCTGCCGGATATTGTGAAGTCATTGATCTAATTATGATTGTATGGTGGAATCCCAGAATGACCTCCAACGTCCGTGATTAGTGTGCATGACAGCATGAAAGCTTCTCTGGACAGTTCTTTGCTATGCCTCTTTCTTTTCCTACTACTACTTCTTTCTTACTTTTGCCTGTTCATCAATGCAATAAATGAACACAAAACGTGCAGGGCAACAACATCACGCTGACCATGGCTGTTTAAGGAGATGCACACCTTGTTGTAAAGAGCTGATTTGGCACATCCACTGCTAAAGCTGTGAGCTGCTTGCTGCAAAGGACTTTCAGCCCCTCCCAGAGCACTTCCCACATGGAGAAAGTTAGACTTTTATGAAGATAGGCCCTGGCTACTGTGCATTTAATACCTGTGAGGTTATAATAATTGTAAAGTTGTCTGCCAGCCCCAGAACAACTCCCTGATGGTACTTACCGAGGGCAAATTAATGTACAGAAATGTGATGATATCGCTAGGTCGTAATTGAAGGCCCAGGCAAAACTCTATTCCAAATACAGCCAGGGCATAGCTGCATGTCATGTATTTTAGGCAGGTGACAGCTGCCTCTTCTTTTGTCATAGGATGTTTTATAATAGGATGTTTTATAATCATCCACTGGGAACTTTACCATTACACCCTTGGCACGTGCAGCAGTATATTATTGTAAATCTAAGCAAGCCTTTCTTGTCTGATGTGGACAGGATTTTTATTCTAATTAAAGAACATAGAAGGTAAGAAGGAACAGAGATCTGCTAAGATTACTTTTAAAGAAGCTTTCACTTAAGAACACTTATAACTAATTAGGCTGTGGTATGTTTCCACAGGAGTAGTGCTGTAGGAGCAAAAAACGCGGATGATATTCTGCAAATAGTAGAATTAACAAGCACAGAATTCTTTTTTACTCTTCAAAAACAATAGTTTGTGAAATTAATTTCCAATATTACCTACTGAGAAGGATACTGGAAATTCATCTCTTCATTAGGGAATAGTTGAGAAGGCAGCATGTAAGTGGTTACCTTCCTGGAGCAAGCATGAAGCTCTTTGTGACTGCCCTTGTTTATACTGCGCAACCAACTGTAAACTCAGTGGAATATTGAGAAAGGCTACAAGTAGCAGGAAAGACTGATTTGTCAGTTCAGTCTAAGGCAATTCCCTGAAATGCCTTCCCTATGCGAAGTGGAACTGTACCACCAGAATAATCCATCTGCTCATTGTTTTCCAAGTATTAGTCTCTAGGAGCAATAACTTCAGCCCCTTCATACAAGATACTTCCTGGAGATTAATGATCAGGTGATGGCAATGGCTCACAGCTGTGCTCTGAGCACTCCACTCATCCCAGCCTGCTATTATTCCCTAGAAAATTACCCTGCCCTTTGGCTGTAAATATAAATTTCAATGTAAAAAATCTAAACTGAGTTAAATATGGATTCATGTCCTTAAATTTTAAGTGAGCTATTAGGGATATCCAGCATAAGAGTACATCTGGATCTTTTTTCAAATAAATCCTTTGAAACCAAAATGTTTTTTTAAATAGCTTTCAAAAAGCTCCTCTGAATTGATGTAATCCTGTTAGCACATGAATCATTGGAAGTGCTGCCTAAAGCATTGTTTGGCAACTTCACAAATGAAAATGAACTGTTTCTCTTCTAATATTTGTGTTGTCATCCTTGGTGGTAACTTCAGATAATCAGCATGCAGAAGGGGAATTGAATCACAGAGCAGGAGCCATATAAATTATAAGTGGTGTAAAGCAGCATGCTGATGCCTTGAGAGGCTACCTAGAACAGAGGCTAAACAGTGTTAAAGGAATGAAGTAGGTATTTATTAAAAAGGCCTTCAAAGGATACACCTTGAGCAGTACAAGAGCCTGGCCGTTGCTACATCCCAGATGCGGGTCACACATTTTCACACTTTTATAAGTTTTGGTCCATTTACATATTGGGGTTAATTGTCCAATTACAGCTTCAGGTTGTGAAGTCCCATCCTCCTAGTTTGCTCTCCTCAGTTTGTTGTTGTTTATACTTTTTGAGCCTGAAGCTGCAATGGTGTCCTTGGTTCTCAGGCTGGAAAAGGATTGTTTTGTCTAACTACACTGTGAGGAGAACTTGCTAACACTTCTTATGAAGTTCAGAGTTACATACTAATGCAGTACAGAAACTGGAAAATATGAAAGCTAAAACTTAAGGCATCAATGCCACTGCCTCCTATCTGGTTTAGATGCTCTCAACCAAAATAAACACACAAACAAAAATTTTCTTATTACTTGTTTGTTTTTAAGTTAATCATAATTCCTCATTAAACATAAATCCCTATAAACTATTAGGCAAGCATTAGTGCCATTGCTGTAACAATTACATGAGACTCTTTATTCATAATGTTAATCTCTTGGTGCAGAAGAATTTGCAGCATTAGTACTGTTAAGTCTATGAGCTCTTCCTGTAACAGCAGCTGTACTTTTGTAAGACTAGAAGAATTAACTGTATGTGGAACTGCATTCTTTCAAGTGTGCTCAGAGTGGGATATACAGGCAAGCAGTAATGGTTTGGTTTCGTTTGGTTTGGCTTTTCATTATGGAAATAGAGAAAGTAAATTTCTTTGACATGGGAAAAAAAAGAGAATAGGGAAGATACTTTATAGAGCTCCTATTTTTTCCTGAAGTGACATGCTGGATAATAATTGTGCTAAGACTCAATTAAATGACCAGAAGAGACAAACAGGAGCAGAAAAATAAAACTTTGCAGTAATAATGTAGTTTTTCCCAATCTTCTCCTTCAGTTAAATCAAGAGAAAGTCCAAGAACACTTTGCTGCAAGAAGTTTCCCATGATATGTTTTGCAGTTTAAGTTGTTTTTGAAGATAAAATCAGAGCACTGTATATCTGATACCTGCTATTGTTAGATCTTTTGGTAATAGTATTTTTGCTTGTGCAAACCAACAAAAGCTGCCATCCTGGTTACTCAAATACTCATTTCCAAGCTGATTTGCTGTTGTCAGCCTGCTTTTTTTTTTTTTTTTAATTTGCAAAATAGTTTGCTGTTGAGAGTGTATTTGAGTAAGTTGTTATTCTAGAAGAATCAAAAATATGATGGGTTAAAATATCCCTAAAAAGAAGAATTTTAAAAAACAAATCACTTACTGTAAATTGTAGAGAGCAATTTCATTGATTTCCTAGTTGAAACTGTTTTGTATAGTTAATGGGTTTTGATCTTTGTGTGCATGTCTCTTTTAATTTTTCTTCACTTCCAATGCAATTCGTAGGCATTCTGATTTCGTTTCACTGCTTTCTATTCTGAGTGTAATTGAAATCCATTTCAATGTGTGTACTAAGCTAGTCTGTCAGACCAGCCATTGTTTCTACTGCTTTTTCAGAACCACCAGTTGTACAAAAACTTAACAGGAAAATACTATCTACTACCCAGTATCGTGGCATACTTCCTAATTTTTTAGAAATAAATTATTATTTGAAATAAATTGCCTTACAAATGGAAAAGTGCACGAGCACCTGTTGAACTTGCATCCTTACTGTATGTGTGGCCAAGCTAATGTGTCAAATGATGGTTCTGACTTGATAATTAGTCATTTCTCTGTTATTAATATCTTCTTTCTTTTCTGTCTTTCTTGATCGTTTCTGTTCCTGCTGGCTTTCCTCTGTCAATTCTCCAATGCTACTCTGTAATTAAAACTAATGAATAACAAAACCAACGAACACCGTAGTTATCCCCGTTTGTCCCCGTTCAGCATCTTGCAGCCCCCTCAGCCCTCTGTCCTACAAGGCCATGAACTGTAGGAATTCAGGAGAAAGAGCAAAACTTTATGCTTCTACTGATGCCGTTGGACGTCGGAGAACAACGCACCTTGCAGGGGTAAGCTTGGCAGCTGCCCGTGTGCTTCGTGTCCCGTGCCATGACCACCTAACTGCACTGCTTGTTAGGACTGGAATGGCTGCAGGGATACTTCCTCCCCTCTGCACTGTCCCCACCCTCTCCAGTTTGTGTCATAGTTGGCTGGATTTTAACTGAAACATGCTACATTACGTGGTGGCACAGCCTGGTTATGCACCAAAGAATCCATGTGGAAGAACACTAATGTTTTCCAAATACCCGTGTTTGCAGAGCAGGTGCCTCAGCTTCTCACCAGGTAGAGAAGCAGTCACAGTGCCCTGTTCTCTAGGGGATTCTTTGCTGCCTGTCAAGGCTCAAGATGGTGTTGCCACTTTTTCCTCAGTGAGGCATTTTTTTTTCCCAGCCGGCTGTTTTCACAAAAGTTCCAGAATCTGATGTCTTCTGAGGCCTCTAGCTGAGCCCCTAGAATAAAGAGGAGGGGAATGCATGCACTCACATGTCTCTATACACAAGCGCACAGAGTACATTCACTTCATCTGTACTTTCTTAGGAGACTATGCTAGTAAACTTTTCCTCGCTGGGAAGGAAGAAGTTGGTTTAGGAGCATGGTTTATAAGCAAGGCTTTCCACAGGTTCATTCTGAATGATTTAGTAGCAGAACTAGGGCTGATCTGAGCTTTTGGGAACATAAAAATAGTAGAACAAACTTGTGTTGACTGTGGTTCAAGGAAAGAGGATACAGTCAGACCCAGTTCAGATTAATTTGCTGAACCTGAGCAGTTATATTTTTCTTGTACTCTACAGCCTGAGTTAGAGTGTGAAAAGAGTTGAAGTCATCTCTGCAAAACATTGTGTAAGAGGTGCTTGCTTTTTTGTTTGGCCTGATGGGCAGAAGGTCAAGAAGCAGTGCTGCTATTGACATCCTTGTAGGAAGCAGTGTTAATCAAAGTGCCATGAGTCATAGCCACTACTTAATCTTTCAGGCAGAGGCTAGTATACTGAAGTTCAAGCTAAGGCACAGCCTTAATATGCATCTCAAGAGAAATTTCCTAGCATGTGCACAGAGCATTGCAGCCTCCAGGCCTGTTGGTTCTTCTTCTTGAGTCTCTCTGATTGCAAGAAGTTTGGGGTCTGGTGCTTTTCCCCCCCCTAAATTAAAAAGAAGAAAACTTGTTACTTTTTGGTGGAAGAGGTGGTATAAAACTATTGTTAACATAAAATGAGTGAGTTAAGAGCTGTTTCCAGTGGCCTGTATGATGTGGACAATCTTTTATGCTTCTGCAAACCTCTGAATGAATTCAGCTTTTTACTTTATTGATATGAAGAAAAATTTTCTGATGCTCTGCTTTCAGTACTAATAAAGCAGATCCAGTAGAAGGTTACTGCTAGCAAGCCAAAACTCCTGTTTATTGTAATGTATTTATTCTGGTTGTGTTTATATATATTTATTCTAGTTGTGCTTATATGTCTGTACTTAAATATGGGAAGTATATAGACGCCTAAATTCTGATACATTGCCTTAAAGCAGAAGTTCTGTTGTAGCTCTGGTTTGTATTATTAGGATTTTTTCTCAACTTAGGATTTTATTTTTTAAAAAACAAAGAACAAGAAGGGAAATCACTGTCATGTATAAGAACCAATGGCAAAAAGTATGTGCTCTAAAATCATACAAGAAAAGAAAGAAGAGGATAACTGGTGTACCATATTTGGAAGCTTTGAGGACATCTGTGGTGTTCACTTGTAAGCATGAACCCAAAATGTTGTCCTATATAGGAAGATTGTGACCAAGTATGAGCCACGGGCAGGGGGAGTTTATGTTTTCTTCAAAAGAAATCCTGTGTTTATGGGAAGTCGTGGAAGGTACTCTGTGGCAATCAGCAAAGATCAAACTATAAAAGATAATTTTTTTGCCTTTGTCAAATTAAGTCTCTGCAAATTAGCCCATTACATCTTAGGGCAAGAGAGAATGATTAAGAAGGATTCTTCTTGTCAAATGCAAATCCACTGACAAAGACGGTGTCAGGTTACAGCAGCTATGTTAAGGAACTTGTTAAACAACCTGTAGAAACCGCTGACTCAGCACTGCTTTTTCTCAGTCCTCCCCCAATTCTTCATCCTTAACTGAGCTTTCTTTGCTTTCTTTGGCTGTGTGAACTCTGGCTTGACTTTGTCTTTTTGTTTGCCGAGCTATAGACTGACAAAAGAGAAAAGGACCATTTGTCATCCAGCTTCTCAGCCAACTTTAAAGGAGGTCATTTTACTTCCAGCCTCAAAGCTAGATCATCAGCTCCCTCTCCAGTTTGGTAAGTCAAGTACATGCTTAGCTGGACATGAGCTATAGGCAGCTCTGATTGTTCTATTAATTAAACGTGAAACAGGGCAAACTTATTTCATGATGTAGATGTTCTCTCTCTGCAATAAAAGGAGACAGTCCTGCTTTAAAAAAAATCTTGCTACTGCTCTGGAGAAGAGGAAGGGGCAGGAAAATACTTGTTTTCTTCCTTCATGGCTGGGATCATTGTTCACTCATCTGGAGAGTTGGAGAGAGGCATTTTGCATGAAACCAAATCAGTTGTGCCAGCAGTCCTGCTTGATAGAGAAACAGAGAAATGGTTTTATTTTTAGCTGCTGTGGTTGTAGAGGTGATATATAGTGGAAACCAGCATTGTCACTCTTTGATTACACAGGCATGCGTCAAAGTCTTTGCCTTTTTTGCCTGGCACACCGAAGCAGATAACTTCCCCACCTGGTTCCTCCAAAGTTTCCTCTGCTCAGACACGTCCTCCCTCTCCTGGCAACATCCGGCCAGTCAAAAAAGAGATCAAACCAGAGGGTGAGAAGAAAAGACCAGAAAAGGAGGCTGAAAAGGCCAATGAGGCGAGGACAGAAGAGGGTAAAGGAACTTCAGCAGGTGCTGGAGAACCTGCAAGTCAGGAACAGCTCACTGTCCAAGCAGAGCTAACTCAAGGTAAGAAGACATCCTGCTTTAGGTTAAGGAATGTTTTGTATTTTTCCTTCCCTTTTTCTGAAATGATGTAACTTTCAGTAGTTTTCTGTCAAAGGTTAATCCAAATTCTTCACAACACTCCTGCAGATGTATAGTCATTTTGAGGAAATTATAGACAGGTCGAAGCCCTCCTGCTTCTAAGTCAAAACGACATGCCAAGCTGCCTCAAACAGTGTGGCTTCACAAGCCTCTTGTCTGCCCTTTGGGACAGGAATTTTGTCCCCCATATCACAACATAGCTTCTTTAGAAACGGTTGAGGTAGAGTAATAGTGGTCTGAAGACTTAATGGTACAGGGAGCCACCACATAAGATCGTGTGAGCACTGAGAATGTCCAGTTCTGCTAGACACAGTGCACTTGTGCTAGTAACACTGCTAGCTTATGTATAATATTGCAAGAGGACCATATCTCATGAGAGATTAGCAGAATATAATGGAATGAAAAGAACCAAGGAGAAAAGTAAAAAGGAATAGGGAGAATTTTTAAGGGAAAATGAGTTACTAAAAATAGTTAACAAACAGACAAGAAACCTACACCAAACCCTACCAGCCCTGAAAAGCAGCAATGCAGAAAAGGATGTACACAAAAAATAAAATAATGACTGTAAAGTATAGGGCAAAAAGTAAATCTGAAAATGAAAAAATACAGATTTGTTCTAGCGGACATTTTAGTTCACTCTAAATATGGCATAAACTGTCTCTTGCAGAAAGTCCAGCGTGACAACTGGGATACACAAGGATGACTTAGTTAGGATTCTGAACTTAAAATTCGTAGACTTCCCTGTAGTTATCTTTCAGATAACAGTTTTAAGTATTAGTAATCTTGCATTTAACTGGAGCGGGTGGAGTTTGGGCCTGTTATGTGAAAAAACCTCAGGTGAAAATCTCTTCTGTTTTATTAAGTTCAGTTACAGTTTCTGTCTGATACCCAGGTCCTATAACAAAAGGTGCAACCTCACAAAAAGGGTGAATGGATGTATCTGTTGGCCATGGGCATGCAATGAGATTTAATTGCCATCTTTTACCTGCTTTCTTTTGAGGAGAAAACTTCCTTTTAAAGACCATTTCAGAGATAGCACTGAGATAACTTTGCAAGTGTTTACAAGTTGTAGCTCTCCAGTGCAAGGTGCAGACCAGAGAAACCATCATGCTTGTTTGACTGCTTAGTTCAGGAGGAAGAGAGACCCCACTTCTTTGCAGCGTCAGTCAGTATTTGAGTTTGTGACAAGGTCTCTTAGTATTGAAACAAGTTATGTGTGATAAAGGCATTCAAAAGTCAAGCAGTTTGTATTCACAGCAAAGAATACAAAGTGGAGACAAATGGAAGAGAAGGGTACTATAGTTAAAGTGGTGAGCAGCCCTTCAAATTGAATGTGTGTTCCCAAAGCCAGAGGAGGTGATGGCTGGGACCAAAGATGGAGACCTCAAGCAGAGCATTTTACATGTGAGGTTATAGGATGGCTTTGTGCAGCCCATGGAGGCCCCAACTGCCAAAACTGCATCACTGGTTCAGTTCAAGAATCTAGAGAGGTGCAAGTACAGCATTTGGGGTTAGAGGATGCTGCTCATTCTCCTGGGACTGTGTTGCAGGTGAATACAGCTCATTCCCTACAGGTAACAGCACTGGCCTTTCAGTGCTCTGGCTCAGCTGCCTGCTGGTTCTGGGTTCACAGGAGCCAGGAGGTCAGCAGGTAGCAATTGCTGATGAAGCTGTTCAAACTTTTGCAGGCAAATCTCACACACAACTTTACTAATGCCAGTGAAGCTTTAAAGGTCTTTTGGGTGTTATCTGTTCTGACAGCAGGGCAGGTGTGCATTAAGCTACTCGCTATGCTGCCAACTTCAGCGCCTGAGGCAAGAAGCGAGCCCCAAGCAGCACAAAGCTGTGCTCCCTTCAAAGCAACAGCCCTGCCTTGGCCCATGTTAGTAAATTTAAAAGGGCTGAGGTGCAGGAACTCTGTCATTTATAGTGTTTACAATTACAAAGGCTCTCTGGTATGTTCCTGATCCAGGCTGTAATTGCAGCCTCTCGTTTTCTTACCTTCTGTCCCCAAGGCTACTAAGAGCATGGCTCTTAATGGCTCCCAAGGTTCAGAGTGATCAAATTGCTTACCTTTTTATATTTCAACATCCCAGAATTTTTTGAGTTCCCAGCTACATCTTGGAGGTTAGCCCAGATCCGGACTGTTCCCTGGGGTTGGGCTGAATACCTGTTTTGGTAATGTGAGAGAATAGTGCTAAACTGTGCCAGCTCACCTCAAGGCTAGAGAACAGGCCCAGGCACTCTTTAAATTACTAGTGTAGAAGTATCATTTGAATTCACAGTCAAAGCCCTGAAGCAGTTATAGAAAGACCTCTGTAGTTCTTAGCTGATAGAAGAGGAGAGCAGTGAAGTCAACAGATGGGAATTCAGCACAGAAAACAACTGAGTTCATCTTTGTTCACATGATGAGGTGTAGGAAGGGGGAATCAGGGAGGAAACCCCTCTTTAGAAGTTGTTAATGAGTTTAGGAAAATTGTTGCATCCCAGCGTATGGTTAGAAATGCAGATTTAAAGATCATCTGCTTGCTGTTCCTTATGACTTATTTTCCATGTATATTACTAGGGCCAGCATCTGATTTCATTGACAGTTCAAAGTTTTCCCTCTCCATGTATGCCTGCATTACCAGATGGGATTACTCTGGGAATATTTCCTAACGTTAGCTTGTGTGTTGGTAATGGTCCCTAGTGTCTAGAGAAAAGGTGATGAGTCACATTGTACTGTGCTAGAGAATGCCAGGCAAACTTACAGAAATATGAACTAGTCTTTTACTTGAAAAAAAAACAACCCTGTAACATCTTCTTTGCCTCGTTGACAAAGCTGGCCCTGAATAAAGAATTGATGTGAAGGCACTACTAAGATTTGAATACAATCCACAGTGCACCAATAGTAGCAAAATTTAACAAGCCGTGTCCCATGAGTCACCTCAGGTTGGAGCAGCTGCAAAACTGATGGCAGCTGGTGTCCTACCCTTGGTGCAGATCGCTTCAGACACTTGATGTTTGAGATCACCAAGTCACCAAAACTGACTATCACCAAAAATTCTGGCTCTGATCTTCAGATACGTATGATCAGACAGAAGAAAAGATAATTTCACAATGTTTTATTTTGCTCTTCAAACAGCATTGGGCAAGCTTAAGAAATGTGATGGTAGAAAAACTTCCTGAGTCAGCATAACTCCTGTTAAGCACCTGTCAGCATTTGTTCTGACAGAAAACCTGATTTATACTTTCAGCTACAAGTGCCTCACATACCCTGCAAAACCAAACTTCCATGAAGGTATATGAACCTCCAGCATTTAGAAACACCTTCCTCCTCTGAATCATTAAAAAAAAAAGCATGTAAGCTTGAAAACACTTTGCAGTTCATTTAAAAGTATTTTCTGTTCAAAAGAGTGACATCTTGGCTACTGTGTCTGTACAAACTAATTTTCTTTCCCATTTGTTTCAGCAGCCAGCCCATCCCTACCTCCTGCTCCAGCAGCTCTTTCTCCAGCCCCAGCCCCACCCAAGCCCTCTGCAGGTACAACTGACCCTGAAGAAGCAACAAGGCTGCTGGCTGAAAAGAGGCGCCTTGCCCGGGAGCAGCGGGAACGGGAGGAGCAGGAAAGGAGGGAGAGAGAAGAGCTTGAAAGGTAATTCTAGGCCTCTGCAGTAGAGAAAATGTTTTTAGCAGCTTCTTGTGCCTGTTCTGCTGTTACATTGTTATATATGAAGCACAGCACTGAAGTGCAGGAGGCAGGAGTGCCTCCCCAAAACCATATTTTCCTGTTGGGGTTTTCAGTTAGCGCAATATATACCTAAGCAGATCTGTAAGGTTAAAACTTATTCTAAGTAGTGCTTTAAAATAGGACAGGACGAGAGAGCAGATCCTTGCAGCTGTGGTTAGTTGTTTCCCCCGAGATTAACAAAGCTGTGCTCTTTTGTTCCAGCCAGAGAACTCTGCAAGGCTTTTTTCAAGTTTGTGATCGGCACAAAGTCTCTTACTTTGAGTTGTAAGATCTTTATTGTGGGTGGTGTCCAGCTCTTGCTACTTAGACCTCTTTGTTTTCTCATGTACACACAACAAAGACACCCCCCACACACTCCCAACAATTTTGGAGGGTAGTTTCTCATCTCACTTTCTAATTGCAAATGACTGGCCTATCTGGATACTCATGAGTCTGGCTACAGCACAAATCGAGTGGTTTTTTAGAGGGCTGCCATGCCTCTGGAATTTGTTTGACTTCTTTAACCACTTTGCTGATAGAAACAAGACAGAACTAGTTCAAATAGCCTGGCTTTCCAAAAGGCTCACAACACTGACCCTCTCAAAGAGAGTTTTAAAGAAAAAAAGCTGCTGTAGCATAGGAGTAATACGGTAAATAAATACTAAGACAGATCAAAAATAAAAAGTAAAGAATAATTAGCTTTCACAGTGTAAGGAGTTTCCAGTGTCCTTGCAGTGCCTTCATAGGAGAGCTTGAAAGGAGTTGAGGTTGGTGAGATGATGTTGGTCTTCAGTGAGATAAGTCAGTTGTGAACAGGTTGAGACACACCTTATGTTGCTGAGCTACAAAATGGAAGCTGAATTGTTGTAGTGATAAGCATAAAGGAATGTGCATAGGAAATAATCCTAACTTGACTCCTGGTGTTGGTCTCTGGGTGATTTATTTCTATGGGAATAGATCTTGTTTGGAGTTGAATATATAAAAGTATCAGGTGAGTCATGGTTGATAAAGTAAGCGAACTGTTACAATTTAATAGAAAACAAGAACAAATGAAAATCCCATTCTGAACTAATCAAGATAAATCTGTGTTTTGAATGTTGAGTTTTATATTTTTTGAGATAGTAAAATTAATCAAACTAGAAAAATAAGTGCAGACAGACATCAAGGAAGATTACAGGTACAAAGCAGTTCTCATATGAAAATCTACTGAACAGGTGGCGATTCTTCAGCTGGGAAGATATGCTAAAAAGTCCTAAGTAATTTGTGAAACATCAAAGGTGAGGGGGAAAAATTATTCACTTCATAATACAAGGATGTGGGGCCATTAGTAGGGTTAGGAGGTAACCTTCAAAAATCGGCAGAGTTAAATACTTTTTTAAATCAAGGAATCATTGCCATGAGGTGAGATGGGTGCCAAAAGTGCATACTGTTTCAAAATATGAGTATGTGAAATGGCAGAAAGGAGTGTTTTGCAGAATGTATTTATCAAAGATACTATTTCTGTTCAGAAAATATGTGAGTCATAGATTAGACAGAGGTATGCTGGAGAAGCATTGGTGTTGCATTGCAAAGTTTTTTATATTCCATAGAGCTTCATGTTTGGCTCCTATGGGAAGCAGGACAGCTTAGGAATAGGACAGCAGTGCACCCTTTATCAAGCTGAGATAGCAGTGCTGGATCAGAAACCTGGTGGTTTGGCTTTTCTCCTTACTTTTATTACCTGTTTTTCTTATGCTTATTTAATGATTGCAGACAAAAGAAAGAAGAGTTGTCACAGAGGATAGCTGAAGAAAGAGCTCGCCGAGAAGAGGAGGAAGCTCGCAGACAAGAAGCAGAAAAGCAAAGGAAGGATGCAGAGGAGCGGGAAAAGGAGGAACGGCTGCGCCGCCAGGCAGAAGAGAGAGAGCAGCAGAAGGAGAAAGAAGAGATGGAGCGCATTCAGAAACAAGTATGCTCCCCTCTTGGAATTTCTGGGCCAGTCTAGCTGGCAGCCAAGTGGGTGAAGCAGCACCTCTTACATAGCACCTAAATTAGAGCAATATCTAACATTTAAATGCTGTCTGAAAAGTGTTGAGACAGATTTCATTCCATGGAGTAATTCAAAGAGTAGAGATATTTCTACTTGACAAAAACACATGGTGGGGAGTTGAGTTTTGGGGGTTTTTTTCCTCTCTTCCTTTACAATATATACAGAACAAATCCTTTCTTATTCCTCATAAATTGTGATAAAAAAAATATCAATAGAGTTGTATTGGGGAATTTTGATAAATGCTGTTATACCAGAGAATTCTTTGTCCCACAGTTATAGCATGTCTAGATGCAAAGATAACTATTCACTGTGTTGGAGATATAGTACTGCTGAGTTCTAATCCTATGTCAAATACTGCTTTTGTGTGGGGCCGGTGGGAAATGATAGATTTAATCGAACCAAGGAGACCCTTTATCTGGCCCAGTGCTCCTGAAATCAGAGTAGCTAGTCAAAAGACATAAGATAATAAATAAAAATTAAGTTGTTCAAATGCTTTCATTTTTGATAATGTTGGTTTACTGATTTCAGGAGAGGCTGTGGTAAGCATTCTGAATAGGATTCTTCTCTTCTCACATGTCCTCTTACTTCTTGCATGTGCTTTATTCTTCCACAGTCTAACACTTCAATGTACCTTGTAGACACGAGGTTTTCTTCTGATGTATAAATATATGCTTCTGATTATAAATGTTTAAAGGATTGTGTTAGTGAATATGGCTGAGAGACTCCATTCTTCTTTTTGAGAAGATGTGTGCTACTTTCTTTGAAATGTTAAACTCGAGGCTTAATTCAGTTTAGCACTCAGATATAGCACATGGCCAAGGCTTTTCTGGATGTTAGAGATGCAAAACATGATCTATTGCAGCAGTTCCATCATATAAGAGTGTCATAGTCAGGGAGTAAGGCCTCTCCACAGTATATTCCAGACAAATTTTGCATTTCATTAAAAAAGCAGGAATGGAAAGCTTGTGCAAATGGGCCTGTGGCTGTTTGCCCTGGTCTCATTAAACAGTTACTCTGTTGGCCAAACAAAACATTCTAGTTCATTTCTTTTACTCTCAAAAATATCCACCACACAAAACATGGGCCTCTCTAATACTTTCCTGGCTGCTGTTTTAATGCTGAAGGCTAGAAAATTTATTCCTTATTTGTCATCTGGTGTGTTCTGGAATGGGCACAGAACCAAACATGATGTCCATTGTTTAGTTTTTCTCTCTTAACGCTACACAAAACATGGAGATTAATCAAGAAATGTGCAACTCCATCTGAAAAGATTTTTGATGACTTGTAAACCCCAAAAGTGTCTTTTCAGGGTGTTGTAGATATGCATAATTAGACATAGACTATAAAACTGTCCTTAAATAGTAAATTATTCCTCATTTCTTTTTCTTTTACCACCAACACAGAAAGAAGAGGAAGCTCGCCTGCGGGAAGAGGCCGAGCGGATTCGATTAGAACGTGAAAAGCATTTCCAAAGAGAAGAGCAAGAGCGCTTGGAAAGGAAGAAGGTAACTCAGTCCACGCAGAGAAACTGTGATCGGTTTTGCCTTAGCAGTCTGTTTCCACCTCAGCAGTCGGAAGTAAATGATATAAATGTGCTCTCAGAAAGGCTGCAGTCCTCATTGGCCTGATGTTACAATGAAGGGAATATTGCCAACAGTAATAAATAATTCATTTTTTTGCAATAAACAGATACAGCTGACAAGTGATAAGCAGTTGTGGTTTGGGAAAAAGATATTAAAATTAATGCCAGCAAACATTATTTTACCCCTTTACATTTCATTGTAGAGGCTGGAGGAGATCATGAAGAGAACTAGGCGTGTAGAAGCTGTAGATAAGGTCAGTGCTGCTACTTAATATGTGTAAATATTGAACACGTTACTGATTTTTTCCCTAGTGCCATTTTTAATTTACCAAACTGTGCTTCCTTTGTAGAAATCCAATGACCAGCAAAATGGACATATATCAAAGGCAAATATTACTGGAGAAGCAGGTATTGTTTAACTGTGCCCTGAGCACAACAGGTGAATAAATGCCTACTGAGCACAATGATTTAAGAAACAGTTCTGAAACTTGGCACACTCATTGCAGTTAAAAAAAATCTATGAGAGGAGTATAAATGAAATCTTAGCAGACAATAATTATTTAGCCTTTTTGTATAGGTAGTTAGCCATTACTAAATGAGTCCAATGTTTTAGCAACTTTGTCACATTGGTGTTTAGCAAAAGAAATTTGCTTAAGTTTAATTATTTATAAAGTGAAAAGAAATTATTTTGTGATTTGGATCACAAAATAAACTGATTCTACAGTTTGTTTCTTATATTAAGTCAGATGTGGTTGTTGCAGATTTACTCAATTTTCTTAAAAGATGATTTCTTCTTAGGCACCAAAACGAAGAGTTCATTGTTCTAAACATCACTCTGTGACTTCCTTCTTCCACACCTGCTGCCTTATTCACTTGGTCTTTATTTCCTTTTTGACAAAATTGAGCTACTACAAAAGCTTAGTCTTGTCACACCCACACTCTCATGCTTTCCTTCTACTCCACTCCTTTTATCTTTATTTCTTTTTAGGTAATCTTCTATATAAGACTCTAATACTTACAATAAAAGAAGAAAAATAAAATATAGCTTATATTCAACAATTGCCAGGTGTGAATTAGCACTTTTAAAGATACTGAAGTCAAGCTATCAAATGGCTTATCCTATTGTAGCATAACAAATTAAATGACATTAATCTTTTTCTTCTTTGTATTTGGGTTGAGTAACAGGGAAGACAGCAGCACTGACTGATGGATGACTTTTTTCTTTTATTTTTAAAGTGAGCACTATAATTAGTACTGTCAGAAAACCTTTTGACGCAGACTTCATTACCTGTGTTTGTTATTTGTTTACATATTATCTCAGGAAAAAAAGTTTGTGAGCTACTAATACAGGACTCATCTGGGATGCCAGCTTTGTCTTTGGGCACTGTTGAAGGTGTTATGAACCATTTAAAAAATTTCTAAAACTATAAAGGGTTCCACAACCTTTGGCTAGTGCTTTCCCTCTAGAGGTAGATGAGGAGTAGTCTTCTATTAGTTTCCTAAGGCAGATGAGACTTTGGATCTCCATTTCCCTAGGCCCAAGGGAAGGCTGGAGTCCTTGAGTGACTGAATAAAGAGAAAACTGCTCTCAGCCTCAGGGCTGCTCTGTTGTTTGACTTTTCGTTATCTATATGGGCCATTGAGATAATGGTATGGATTAATGGGCATATTCTGGCCACATGAATTTCCATGTTGCACTTGAACAGACCTCTGACTCTCCACAAGGAGTTTGTTTTTAAATTTCTTGGGGTATTTTTGTTGTTGTTGGGGTTTCTTTTTGTTTTAAAACAAAATAAAGTTTTCTGGGTTTTGTTTGTTTGTTTTCGTTTTGTTTTTAAATTTTGTTTTTAATTTTTTTTCTTAAGTCTTACTGTTTGCCAAAACCTGAGGAGACATTTATAGGAATGGCCGAATCACACAATGAAAAAAATCTGTCACCTTTTTGTCATTTGTTTGACCTCTGCCTCAAAATATGAGGCTGTTCCACATTTCCAAAGCAGAACAACTTTTTCTTCAGCTTTTTCCTTCACAATGTTAAAGCAAATATATTTTCTTGTTATTCCATTTGTAGAATCACAGATACCTCTATTTCTAGTGTCTTCCATATAAAAACTTACGAAAGATCAAACTGAGACATTCAGTATAAAAGTCTTCGGCCCAAACATTTGAGTACAGTGAAATAAAGCAGCTGAAGGAGGGGCTTACCAGATGAGGTTTTGGGTAATGTAGATGAATTTGTCCAAGCCTATGAATACTGAATTGTCCTTGCAATTACTGTAGCAGATGTTAGCAGGGTGGGGTGCAGTTGCTTCCTCTCACTGACCTGCATATGAATAGAGCGACTCTAGATACAATGCAGAAGGCTGTAGCTGTACTTTAAAAGAAAACCATAAGGCAGGCCAGAAACATATCACGTGGTCTGGGCATAAGGGACAATAATAATTTCATTTTATGTTGCTCTCTGCAGTGTTTTTTAGTAGTAATTTGGTACTTACTGAAAGAAGTGTGCTTCCCAATAGGGATTTTTTTTTTCTTGATTTCCTTTTGAGTCACTGGAATCAAGAAATACCAGTGTATGGAATTAGTACGTCCAAAACTAGTATGTCCAAGTTTTGCTCTATTCCATTCTCTATTGCTTCTTGAAACGTGCCAGCATAACTTTCTATCATGTACCAGCTTCTTTTGCCCACTGGCTTATATATATTGCAGTTGTGCATATGATTGTAGAAGGTTTATTCTTGTTCAGAAAGCTATGGTTTTGAAATCTGTGACATTTATTTTGGACGCTGAAGCAGGCTTTGTGTGTCCAAAAAAGTTGACAAAGGAGATGGGGTTGGGTAGAGAGGGCAAGGAGGAGTGTGAGAACCGTATATTTTTTAAAACTGTAACTCACCTTGGCTGCGCGGATTTTGTAGCAAATATTTTACCCTAATCAACAGGGTAGATGTTGCAGCTTGGTTTTATGCAAACCTGTTTTCTCTGCCCAGTCGCAGCCAGTCCTGCCTCTCCCCCGGAGCCTGCAGCAGGGCCCCAGCTCCAGCAGGCGGGACCGCCTCCGCACAACGGGACTCCGGCCGCCTGCCCGCGCCTGGGGGCTCCCCAGCAGCAGCCCTCCACCAGTGTGGACAGGTAAAAAACATTGCCAGGCATCAGGGGGCTGTGCTTGGAGGATGAGGGCTGCTAGAGTGATAAATTGTATTCAGATCCACGAGTTCATTAGCTAAATAAGAGGCAACGGTTCAATCTGCCCACAGTTTTCTTAATTCAAATAATGAATACTGTGCTTTCAGATTGGATGTTTTGATTCGTAACCTGCTTGAAGTATTAGCAAGTGGCGTTGTAGATATGTCCTTGGTGTGAGATATGGAACTAGTCACTTTGGTTATGCATTTTAAAAAAACCACTTTTGTTCCTCATAAGGAGTATTTGTGGAGGCAGATATTATACATTGGGAGCTCTCTGTAGCCACAAAGCAAGTCACTCAGACTTTGAGAAATTGTTGAAAAGCTCAGTATTGAACTGAGTGACATCCATTACATAAGCATGAGCTGTCAGTTATTTTAATTTTAGTGATGCAGAAAGCCAAATAGTCTCACAGTCCTTTCATGTTTTATGCAGGTAGTACCAGAATATGCATGGAAAAACTTGAATGTGGGAAGCCATTGTGCAGTCTGTAATGGACAGTATGTTTCAGGGTGTGATTGGCACTAATTGAAGGAGGAATTTGCCCTTTCTCGATCCCTCCATATGCCTGGGGGATCTTAGCCTGCTGTCATGCTGACAAGGATGCTCCTGCTGAGGGAAGTTGTCAGTGACACTGAGGTGCATTGGATGAGCTGCACAGAGCTGCCTCATAATTGTCTTGGGCAGCTATTAAAATGTTAATCACTCCCAGCCTTACAAGCACCTTGATGTTTGAAACATAAAATGTGCCACACTAATGAGTGCTGTCCTGTACATTATAATCTGTGTGGAAGGAACCTCAGAATGCCCTCAGTGAAGAATGAATAAATGAGATTGAAGAACACTTGACAAAAGTAGGAAGAGCATGTAAGGTTGTGGAAGAGAAAACTGGCACACCAGGTTGGAATGTGTCTGCTTCAGAGGTACATCCACAGTGACTGGGAAGGTGAAGCCTGAAGCACTTGGTAGCGTCCCAAAGATTTTTGTCACATGGCAAAAGCCACAGGTGCCAACACCACTGCTCCTGCATCTTGTGTGCTATGGTTGTCTGGCATCCAGATGGTAGCACACACAGGGGCAGTGAGTGCAGGTTGTCTCCTGAGTGGGCACCTCACTCCAGCCCTCAGCAAGATTTGGCTTTTGTCTGAAAAAGACTTTGTCATGTTTTAAGGGCAAGAGAGCTGAAATTTCTGACCAGAAGTTAAAAAGGTGTTACCTGGGGAACTTGTGTCATGTGCTTGTGTGGTTGAGAGGATGGAGTGATGCAGAACCCTACAGCTTCCTAATCCATACCCCACTTACAGATTTTTGCTTGTACTCCATTCTCTAATTCTTTGCCCAAGATGGATCGTGCCTGCTACTTCTTAGAAAAAGTTATTTTAGTGCAGTGGTTTGTGTTGATGGTATTTTCCTTATGGTACTTACTTTGTAATTCCTCTTTTCTGTGTTGTTTTCTACAAACACTTGCAGTGCATTGCAAAATGCCTCAGTGAGTGCAGTTCACCTCACTTGTCTCCATCCTGTGTGCATGGAGCTGGGTTCGGGTAGGTTAGATAACCAGTTTTTAGAAATATACGGTTGGTCTGGGTGATTGCCTTCATATCTTGTCCGGGAAAATAAACCTCCTCCTTGCTGGCTGGTTTCAGTGCTGTTGTCTCAGTGGATTAAAAATAAGCACCATTTATTTAAATAATCCAGAAGTCTGGGATCCATTTTGCTGTTAATGTCTATCTATGTCTCCTCTGCAAAAATCCTCTCAATAAATGAGGTGACTGACATAGTCCTTCAGATCAGAAATAGCAGCTGTGAAAATATTTTGGCATTTTTCAAAGGCCTGCAAATCTATACGTTTTTTTTTCCTATTCAGTGTTGATGAATGATCAGAAACAGATATACTGAATTCTGGCCTGCTTTATTTTTTAGTCTCTTCAAATTCTAATTTCAGGCTGTGCCTTCATAGAGTTTTGGCTAAAATTATCTACAACAGGTACAATTTTCAGTAATTTTATTTTTTTTTGATTTTCCAGTTCCATAAATTAAACTGGCTTCTCTTCTCTCAACATCCTGCAGTCTCTTTTGTTAATATTGATGTGTCCAGGTCAAAATGTGAAGCTGCAGAGATACTTTTCAGCTGCCATAGAGATGTCCTTCAGATGCTTGCAAGACTGCTATGTTTGGAAATCCACTCTGAACAACTCAGGCAACTTTTTTTTTCCCCTCTATTACATAAGTGTCTTGCTACATGCACACTTATGGAATACGTTAGGATGCCAAAATTATCCAGTTCTTTCTGCAATATTCTATACCTGAAAAGGTATCTTTGGTGTTGCATTAGACACTTAGACAGCATTAAGAATGTCACATAAGACAGTAAGAACAGCTGTAGCAGGTCAAAAAACCTTTTTTATTTTTTTGTGTTCATTGTTTTAATGGCCTGTAGCACAATGTAAAGGAAAAAAAAAAAGGTAATTACCAGGAGATCCTCTGGCCAATGAAGGGTTGCTAGGAATTGTGGTCAAGTGCAACCATAGGCTCAAGTAGTCCCTAAGCTGCTAATTACCAGAAGCTGAAGGGCATACCAGTCTCCTAGGAATTTATCTAATCTCCTTTTGAGCTTGTGGCCTCTAAGATGTCCAGTGGAAATTAATTCCACTGTTCTATTTCCCCCTTTGTTTTGTCTAAATTTGCTCCTCTAGTAATTAGGTGGATCAAGCAGCACAGAATCTTGAAGATTTTATACCACAAAATTTAGAATATTTATAGTCCTGATTTCCTTTTCTGTACCCCGTTTGTGATTGTAGACTCCTCCGTCTCAAAAGACATTGCTCAAGTCTGAATGAATCCATGTGTAATACTGGCAGTGCAGTGACACAGAAATATGAAATATGAAGAACTATTTATTCACTAAGTCAGCTGATAAATTGGGTAGAAAAATTCTGTTTGCAGAAGCAAGAGGCTTCTTCATTGCTCTAATACTTGTTGAACTACTGTGATGTTTAATTTATATGAATGAGCAGTTGTTCTCTTCCCACCTCTTTCTTATCCCATTCATCAAACTTGGCATGTTATCCTAGCTCTGGTATGGTTATTGCCAGTAGATGGGGATAAAATAAGTAATAGCTTATAGTGAATAATAACCTAATGACCCTGCCTTTGTGCCTGAAACATTTCCAACCAACCTGAGCAGTTGTGATGTGGTCCAAACAGGGAATAGGTACCCATGATTGTCAGGATCTAACTGTTCAGGGCTTTAGGAAGCACTTGTGAAAGATCATAAGATTTTTGTGTATTTGTTCAGTACTTTCTCTTGCTTGAGGAGCTTATGTCCCATTACTGTCATCCTGTTCACTGAAGTAGCACCTTAGTTTCTCCTCTCTGGCAGGATAGGACATGCCACCTGCAGAGTGAGAAAGATTTGACAATGCAACACCTAATAAAGGGGTTGGGAGGGGAGGACCAAGGCTGCCAGACATGAGCAAGTATCATCTGGGGAGAGTACGTGTAAATACAGGGTGTCTGTGCTTGTGCTGCTCTTGGCTGGGGGACATGTACAAGACTTCGCTCATAACGTATCTCTGTCACATGGGAGATGGAAAATGAAAGTGTAGATTGACATGAGGGGTTCTGGGAGAGGGCTCTTTTGGCTTGGACATGATCAACAGGAGAAGTGTGGAGATGGGTGGTGCCTTGGAAATGACCCCTAAGATCTTGTACAGGAGAAGGGACTGAAAGGAGGACTGTATTGACCAAGGGAGTTTTTTTCTCTGGATAAGTGGCATATAGAAGAAGCTGTTCCAGGATTGCTGGCAGGAGGTGATCCAAGAAATAATAAAAATAATGGTGATCTAACCCAAGGGCAATTACATTGATTTGCAATAAGAGGAAGGGTACAAGAAGGTTATGAGATCTGAAAAAAATGTTAGGGACTGTGAATTGCATTACGTGGGTGGTTCCAGGTAGTGGTGGTGCTGCAGAGGTTTCCTTACTGATTCCCATTGCAGTTGCTTCTCAGACTGCAGGGTCCACACAGGACCCTGTAGTTCTGGCTGTCATGTAGCCAAAGGTAACTACTCTCCCATGGGTTTGAGGGAAGGAATACCAAGTACTTGGCTGCAAAACCAGTTTTCCTACTGTGGTAGAAGCATAGTTTTGTTTTCACTGGCTAAAAGAATGCTTGGGATTGATGCAGACTTCTCTTCCATTTGTACTATTGGTTTGAGGATGACTAAATTTCTGTTCTAGATAAGTACATAAGGAAAAATTTCTGTTTTTCTTTCAGCAATCTCAATCCAGAGGAAAACGCAAATGAAAATGGAATGTCTATGCAGAATGATAACTTTGAAGAGATCATGAACCTGCCTATTGGTTCTAAACCATCCCGGCTGGACGCTATGAACAATGATGGAAGCAATAGTCCCGAAATTCCTTTGAATCCAATTCTAGCCTTTGAAGATAAGGGGACTCTTTTGCCTCAGGTAGACAGTGTTCAAACACATCAAACAGCAGGTAGGTTTGCTATGGTTCACTAACACTTGTAATTTGTTGAAATTGACAGAGGTCCCAGAGCTCTCAATTAATATAAGTTGATTCATTAAAGCATTTTTAAACTCTGGGTTTTTTTCTATTTAAACCCTGTTTACATTTTAAACAAATTTAAATTACCTGGAGACAGGAGCACTTCTCATTTATTATAAAGTTATGCCAGCTAAGCACATACAGATGCAGTGCAATGGTGGTGAGGCCCTACCGTTTCCTGGATGAGGTCTTCTCTTGTGTACTTTACTTTCTGTCGTTTGAAGTTGCTTGGAAAGGTTTGCCCTGTGGTTTCAAACAGAAGTGATACGTGACAGGTGCTGTTCTGACCTTATGATCAGCAACTGGGTTCCAGTTTTGCAAGTGCAGTGCTTGACATGCACATGGAGAAGGGGAGTTACTACTTTTTAAAAACTACCTTTTGAAATGCTGGATGTGCTTTCCTCATCAAGTTCTTGCAGGCATTGAGGGATGGTTTTCAGGAAACTGGATTTTTCTGAATTACATCATAACTTTTCAAGAATGTTAGGTAAACAAATACTAGTTTAGCAAATAAAATGGGATAGCACTTTATTTTTCTCTGGCCTAAGAGAAAGGAAAGGAAGAGTAAGGAAAATCATCTCACATTAAAATAATTGCATAAGAACATAACATTTTGAAGGAAGAATTGCCACTCTGACTTGTCATGTTTACCTTCTGTTTTAGAAGTGATCTGATTGTTTCTTCTGAGGAACCAAAGGTGATGTGAGCATCTCTGCAGTCTGTGGAGTTTCTTCCATGCTATGAAGGAGTGTTTTATTTTTTCTCTCCAGTTTTTTAAAGATTTCTTGAATATCTTTTTTGGAAGGACTTTAGTAAAACCAGCAGAAGAAATGAGGGGAATAGACTTGGATCACCATTCTAATAGCTTTCATCACTAGAAAAATCATGCTTCACGTGCGTTACTTAATATGGCTATTTCCAACAAGCTTTTTTTGTTAGTAAATGAATATTTCTGCATTCCTTAAGACACAAGACACTGGAATCTGAAAGTAGCAGGCTGATTTGGGTGGTGGGACTGATTCTTTTTTGTTTTTAAAAAAGGTGGGTGTTGGTTTAAAACGCATAATTGCAAAATTGGCAAAGAATCTTTTACACTTTGTGGTTCTAATACTTGAAAAATAAATGCCTCATTGCTCTACAAGTAGAGTTAATGGGGTGTTTTATTTAAACCTGTTGGTTTAAATGTTATTGCAGAGAACTCTAATTATGGGGGCAAACTATAGGCTTCTGTATCAGGTTCTTGTAAATGTAATTCCTACAGGGACATTCTGTAAATTGAGACGTCACTATGATCTTCTCACATTTTCTCTAAAAACACAAAACAAGACAGGTTTTAAAATGTGAAAATTTGAAAGCGTTATTTTTTCATGGACAAGAGGAAAACCTATTGTTCTTCTAGATTATGTATTTATGAATTTTGCTCAGTACAGAAATAAACCATTTAATTGAATAAATTAGACAAATGTGGCAAAAAAGATACTGCAAACTTGATTTTTTTTTAGTTACATCCATGTTCACAATACTGTAAAAGATGTGTATGCATATGTGCTCACATGTGTGCACACACATACAAGGAAATACCTTGTTCTGAGTCCTGTAAAATTGCTGCTGTTCCCAATGATGGAAGACTTTTCCTTTGCCTTATCAGACTATTGAAGACTGTGTGAAACCTGGGATATTTGAGTTTTGGATGATGATGAAGCAGGTTTGGGGATTTTTGGGGTTTGCTCGTTTCAGAGCAAAAGGAAAATGGTCATTGTGCTTTTTAATGTAGTGTGTGGTTTTTATAAAGCAGTGCAGTTTGAGTGGTAAGAGGAGCGATGCAGGTTGCTTTCTCTTTAGTTTGATGCTGATTTCTACTGTCATTCATTGTTCCATCCAACACTTTTGGTTGCTGTTGTGCAGAACTGTAAAATCTTGCACGTTTTTTGTGCTTTGCTAAACAATGCTGTTGGAGGCAGAGCTCGCTCTGGGTGTTTGAGTTGGAAGCATTGCTGAAGGCTTGAGGCATTGCTCTCTGAATCAGTGAGAAGATCCTTGGGGAGGGGATATGGAGGTTCATGGGCTTTCAGCTCCTCCTAACAGAGAATGTACCATTAAGATTGCTGCACTTGCCTTTAGTGAGCACTGAGTGAGGCCTCTAGGAAGCTGTGCAGAAAGTCTGTGCTAGCAGAAGAAATCCTCTGAGACAAAAGCCGAAGAATTTTTGAAGAAATTTCTGCTGCTGCCAAGTGTTCATCTTATTGAAGAGATGGGATAAAAGCAATGGAAATAAAATGAAAGAGACTTCATCTGCCAGAATATTTATGGAAAGGAAAAAACAGCCATTCAGTCAGAGTGCTTTCAGTAGTAACTTGTGACACAGCAAAATGATTCGAGTTCCTTTCTTGCTTTCCTTAGTTTTCCATGTACATAGCCACAATATTTTGAAGTGTCCAAAATATGTAGTTTTTCTTTAAAACTATATATAGCATGTAAGTACCAAATAAAACTTGTTTGAAATATTTATTTCTACTTATATTTTCATTTTCTTGCATAATTGAAGGAAGGGTCCATCTCTGATGGAAAACTCTTCTTGCTACTCATGGTCTGCTTAAAACTTTGCTTCAGGTTTTCTCTAATTTCTTTACTAAAAATCAGAACAGAGTCACTTGCAACAAGAAAGAGAGCAAAGAAAAAGGCAGTTATATTTAGCTTCAGTTTTAAGTCTTAGGATTCTTTTAGGATCAGGTTGAAATTGTGTTGATCTTGAGCTATTTAGGGTTGATTAATAAATTATGCTGTTCTGTTTTTTGGGAGACTTCAGCACAGCTGTTTCACTGTTTGTGGAAAAATGGGCCAGCTTTATTTCTCACATATACTTCGTTTTTTGCTTTATTTTTTTTTTTTTTTTTTTAACAGGGCTGGATTCAAAACAGTTTATCATTACAGTCAATCCAGGTTTGCTTCAAATGAGAGCAAGAATTTCCTGTTTTAGGGGCACGGCATACAAAATCAAATCAAGGCAACTGAGAGTAGAAGTATGTGTATGAATTTTTAAAAAAGGGTTTAATATTGAATTTTTAAATCTTTTGGTTAAGCCTCTCTTAATGCAGGGAAAATAGTTTCTCTTCTGCTGAATGTTGTTCTTGACGCTATAATATTGTGTGCGAGGAAGGCCAGCTCCTCTGCCTGCTATTGCAACTGGTTGTGTTGTTTGTACCACAAGGGGCAAGGTGGAACTACTCCATGAGGTAGAAGTAGCAGGTGCAGACAGCTGTTCTGAGAGTTGGGAGCAGAAGCCTTCCCCAGCAGGGAACCGTGTGCTTTGGGAAGGCTCAGCTCCGTGCTCCCATCTCCAGCACAACATTGATGCTCATAGGGATGATGCTCTCTGAGTTATTTCAGTACATCACAACTGCTGCATTGCTCACCATTAGCTCTGCTTGCTTCATGTCTTTTATCTCCTCATTCCTAATGAAGAATGCTTTGTTATTTCTTGCTAAGACCTTGAAATAATGTTTGAGATTAAATACCTAAGAATACAGCTACAGGACACAGTCTATTATCATTACTTAATATTGCACTGTTTATTTTTGGAAACAGATCTAAAATCACCCATGGAGGTGGTTTGCAATTTGAGATTTTTTTTGTTCCCAGGTGTGTCGTTCAGCCAGTCCTCTGTTTTAGAAAGTCCACCTGCCCAAAGCTGTGCACATAGTTTGTCACATGAGATTTCAAAACAAGATTCCTGTCAAGTATGAATATTGAAAATGCCATATTGCTTTATCCAAAGCTTCTGTCTACCCTGCACTTTAATAGGCCTTTTTACTGCACTGAGTGTTTTGGTTGTTCTTACATGTTTTGTTTTGGTGGGGGGCTTTTTTTTTTTTGGGGGGGGGGGTGTTGGGGGGGTTGTTTTGTTTTTTTCGCAAACAGTACCATTGGAAAGAACTTGCAGATGTTAAAAGAAATCATTATCAAAAATGCATTATCAAAAATGCCCCCAAGCACCAAAAGTAAGCTCAGATATTTGAGCCATAATAAAATGGAACATTGAGCTCTTAACTGACAGAATAACTTTTTTAAACTTTTTTTTTTTTTTAATCTCACTTTTATTCCATGTTTGTAACCAGTATCAGCTCTAAAGCTCTACATGCACATAAGAGTTTTGAGACAGTGAGAAGCACCTCAAAAGACAGTGTGCTGCTTTTGGCTGGGGTAGAGTTAATTTTCTTCACAGTAGCTTGTAGGGGGCTGTGTTTGAGTTTGTGCTGAACACAAGGTTGGTAACACAGGGATGTTTTAGTTACTGCTCAGCAGGGCTTGCACAAAGTCTGCTTCTCACACCACCCCACCTGTCTGGGGTTGCATAAGAAGCTGGGAGGGGACAGCTGGGATGGGTGACCACAGCTGACCATCGGGACATTCCATACCTTACATTGTCATGCTGGGCATATAAAGCTGGGGGAAGGAAGAGGAAACGGGGGATGTTTGAAGTTACAGGGTGTGTCTTCCCAAGTAACCATTACACATGATGGAACCCAGCTTTCCTGGAGATGGCTGAACATCTGCCTGCCCTTGGGAAGTGTAAAAGTAAGAAAATTAGTTGAATTTAAACACATGACTACCTTTTTTATTGTTCATTAACTCCATTTAAAATGAAGTATCAATATCAAAACATAACAAAAATTCCTAATTTTGCCAAATATTTTCCCTTGTTGCAAGTAGCTTTGGAAATAATTTAACATTTGCAGAACACAGTTCTGTACTTAAACACATTTCACCCAAATAATTTGTGGTTTCTGCTATGTTCTGTACTTACTCTGTGCAACATTTCCTTGCCTTAAAATGCCTTTGCTCCTCTGCTGGAGAGCAGTGCTTACAGTGTGGACAAGGATCAGCTGTAAGGCTTCACCCATTCTTGTTTCTTACACGTTTCTTGCACTTTCTGAATTGTCTCTCAGCAGTTACTTTCTGTAGTAACCTATTTGCAGTTTTCTACCTTTGTATTATGGGTTGATTCAATTATGTTCTGAAGTCCTTGGAGTGTGCTCTGAAATACAGGACATGGAACAGAAACAGAATAAAGATGAATGCAGAGTCACCTGCATACTTGAGAGATGCCTCATCAGTGGAATCAGCCTGTTGCATGAATAAAACCTCATTAATACAGTGCTGATTTTTCTGAAGAGGGGGGTCAGGAAACCAAAAACAAACCATGGAAGGTTAACCAAGCATAGCGGGTGTTTTTCAACATGCTGCCATGTCCTCAGGCACACTCCAGCAGCCAGCCAAAGGGTCCAAGGAATTGTGTTTTGACCTGCTCCAATGCTTGTTATCGGGACATCTCTGTTGTATGACCAAACTGCAAGTACTAGGAAAATTACAGGAACCAATGAAAAGAATTGTTTCCGCTGAAAGTTCAGGCCCTTGGATCTGGTAAGTTCTCATAAGCCGTTTGGCTTAAATATTAACTGTCTTCATGGCACATAGCTGCCCTAAGGAGCTCTTGAGTTTCTTCTGTTTGTTGATGGACTTGCTCAAGGAGTCTGGCCATTTGGCTTTTTCTGAATGCTGAAGAAAAGTCTGGATCTGAAGAGGAATAATAGTGTTAGGCAACCTGCTGTTTTTCCCTGTGTTCTAATGCAGATGCAGAGAAATCTTATTTTTTAGGTAAGATACAGTTGGTTGCTGGCTGTTATTACAGGTAAGGCAGAAAAATACCACACAAAGCAGATACAAATTCAATTTTCATCTCTAAAACCATTCAAGATTGCTGCTAAATTCTCCTGATCCAGATGTATAAATCTCAGTTGCCAAATTCAGCCTAATGCAGCAGCTGCCTATCTAGATATAGGAGGGTTTTGGCTCTGGCTCCACGTACGTAAAGATATGCACTATATAGAGTAATTACCACATTATAACTCTCATAAATACTCAACTTTTGTCCAAAGACAAGAAGACTAGCCAAACCCAGAAAAAATACTAAGGATTGGACTTTTAAGTATGAAAATGTGAAACTTCCCAGCAATAATATCAGCTAATCATACAATTTCCTTTTTTGCTTGCTTTATCAAAATAAACTAAAATTACATTGAAAAACTTCTAGGTTTCATCTGGTGCCCCAAAATTCTTATATTGGATAAAAGCATCTGTTCCTGAAGTCCTGTTTCCCTGCTGTTCAGAAAGCTTTTAGTTTTAAAGCAAGCAAACAAAATCCTCCTACCTTTATCAGGAGATCTCTTAAAGAGCTGCTTTAAAACAGGTGAGGTAACAGCTACCCTTGAGATTAGTCTGTTTTCTTAAGTGAGCAGAACTAGTCCCCGGAGAATTTTGCACTGTCAGTGGCTGGACTCGATCTTAGGGGTCTTTTCCAACCCAAATGATTCTGTGATCTCTGTTACTAAGCAGTGCCTGTTTGCTGCTGATGGGTGTAGGCAGCCTTGGCAGGAAGGACGTACCTGCTCGTAATCTGCAGAATGTGGAGATGCCCAGCTGCTGAAAACGGACCTCTTGGTGGGTAAGAAAATTCTTGAGATAGGCTTGAATCTCTCCAATGTGATGCTTCCACAAAAGCATCATTTTTTCTGCATAAATGGGAGAACCACTGGAGATCAATATGAACCTTTAAACACTTTGAAAACGGATTTTTGTAACAACATTTATAAGATCAATAATGACTCATCCACCTTCAGCTAAAACCAATATTACTGCAAAGACTGGCAAGGCCTTCCCTATTCTACAGATCCTGAGAATACTGCTGATACTTCAGATAAATAAAAAGATGAGTGGGCTGCTGTGCTGGGACTCTGATCCCAGTGCAAGGGGCCTGGTGGTTCACTGGTTGGCCTGGTAGGTGAAGCTACCCATGAGATGCTTATGCTGTCGGATTCTGTTCACTACCTGAGCGAGAGTCTTCTCTGTTGCAAATCCTCAGTGGTAGAAACGAAACAGATTTGCATTTTTCCTTACTGGGGACTCACTAAAGATTTCAGTTTTTCTTACGTTTCATGTCCAAAATCTAACTGTACCTTTCTAGAGAATGTGACAAGTATCATCTGAACACCCTTTTCTTGCAAGTCTTAAAGGCCGTCAGCTAGATGGAACAAGTATGTTAGGTATAAAGCTGTTTGTTTTCAATAGATAAAAATAATGCTCTTTTATTCTCTCTCAATAAAACTTTAAAAATTTTGGCTACATTCTTAAAAGTCACTTCACTGCTCCTGCTAATTTAGTCTGGAATTATATCAGCAGGATTTCGTTCAATAGGAGTTTTTCTCTTGGTGGTCAGGGAGCAGAGTTAATCTAAAATTTTGGAACACAACCTCTGCTGTCTGTGGGGGATGCCATCACATTTTACATACTGAGAAAGAAGGTCATACAGAAAGATGTAGCCTTGTCTGAAGTGATCCTTGTCTGAAACCTGTTCTTATCTCCCCCAAGGTGAGGAGTATCTTAATAGTCTCCCACCTTCCTACGGAAGTTGTTTGCAAGGACTTCAGAACTGGCTGTGGACCAGCCCTGCAGAATGGCAGTTCTTGAAGAAGGCAACAAACATGTGTATCAGATCTTTATCTGTGGTCCACTTTCATCTCTGGGGTTTCTCATGCACTCAAGGACTGTTTCATTTCAAGGGTGACTACAGGCACTTCTACTCTAAAAAATTTGTTGAGACCAAATTGGGGGGGGATGCTGATAGAGGAATATTTATGGTTCTTCAGTGCCTGGCAGTCCTTTGGGAAAAGGCTAATTTCACTGCAGACAGCCTTAAGTCTCTTTCAAAGCACAGTTAATCCTGTGTGAGTTACCATGACCCATCATGTGCTGGATGATGGAGGCAGCATGAAAGGATGGCTCAGGATGTTCCAGTTGGCCAGCCAGTCTCACCAAGCATTTCGTCAAAGGTTCATCCATCCACTGGACCATGTGTAACATGGCTCCTTCTGGAAGGCAGAAAGGTAAGAGAGTTGTCTCTAAATAGGCACTCCAGTGTCAAAGAAATGAAGGTGAGAGGTCTGTTAGAAACTGCTGAAATAGTGAATCCTTCATGCAACTGAAGAAGCAAAATAAGTGCTGAACTTGGTTAATAAGTATGTTCAGGTTGTAAAAAAGGGTCATGTTCTGAGGTTATGCTCTCAGTAAGGCAAGGCCATGGATTTGGTTCATATTTTCTAGGCTTTTTGTTCTGCAAAAATGAATCACTTCATGTGCAAGATCCACTCTTGGCCTATTTGGCTCAGTCTGTCCAGCAGCTACTGGGCTCTGCTTGCAAAATTAAATGTGACGTGTTGCCAGCTGCATGGCCATTACACCAGATACAAGAGATGACTTGTTTGACAGACAGTATCCAATGCTGGGGCATGTTGGGAAAATTTACACTTGTCCTTTCTGCTATTAAGAGTGCTGTACCTTTCATGAGTGTCAATTTGGTATCTCTGATAAAATCCATGTGCAAAAAAATTTCAAGAAAAAGACCTACTTCATGTTTAAGTCCTTTTTAAATATCAGTTTCTGCAATGATGAAATTATTTCAGCCCAGGGAAACTGGGAAATGTTACAAATACAAGTAGACAGGGCATGTACAGCAGTAAAGTTCGGCACAAAAGAAAAGAAGTTTAAGCAGTTGAACAGAAGTGCAGACAATGGAGCCCACATATCCTGCCACCGAATCGGATTTTGTTCTTGAAACGTACAACTAAACAATGAATTTCAAGGGAAAGACTTGGGCTGTGTGTCCAGCTGTGCTCCATCTCCTATTAGAGTTAATAAAGGACATGCACTTCTCTGATTCAGCCATTCACGGAGGTTGCTGCCATACCTTGCTTTGCTAGCTCAGCAAGGCAGGATGTCACGTAACGAAGGGAATCCTCCTGAGTATCAGTCAAAAGCATGGTCTGAAGGAGACCTTCAACACAGCGGCTCTCAGTGATTCCCTGCCACAAGAGAGAGATTCACGTTTAGCACTTCCACTATGGTTTAGTGGTGTCTGGGGGCTTCAGAACTACTCCTACAGTACTGAGGGCTAAACTATCAATAATGGAAATGTCTCCTCCCAGATCTACCGCAACCAGATGAAAACACCTTGGATTGTTCAGAGATTGCCTGTACTGAGATATGTATTTTATAGACTGAGTTGAAAACAGATAGAATCTTAGCCTGTGCTTACCTGGATTAAAAAGTGAAAAATGAGACCAAGAAATGAGTTCTGAATGGGTCAGCTGGAGGTGACTGGTTGCTAGTAAAGTTGAACCATGAAGTCATCAGCTCTCTGGGAGGCTGTAACACTGGAACCTGCTCATAACTCCTTAAGTGAGCTCAGGTGTCTATCCAAAAGGGAGTTTTTTTGGGGTTTTTTTTGATATTCATTTTATGCTGCAGTTTTTTAGCTTGCTGCTTAGAGGTTCAAGGTGGATTTGAGACTGCTGCTTTTCAAGCTCCCACACTCTGTTTGTGTCCTCCTGGCATAAAAACAGCAGTGTCTTTTTCCTCTTGTGCCAAGGACTCTTCTGTATTTTAGGGAGCATTCCTTAGAACTGACCTTGGAAACCTGGCACTACCACTCATGTCTGTGTATTCACTGATGCAGTGAGAGCTTGATACTCTCTATATTATAAAGCTTTCTGAAGGTGAAGCAGCTCCCAGCTGATAACAGGAGAAATCACAGAATTTAAGTATTTCAAAAAAAGACTATGTTTGTCAAACTTTGAACAGAGGGTCCATTTTTATTCCTACTGCGGGCCTTGAGTTTAAGGGAATCTAGTTTCCTGCAAAGCTTGATGTCACAGCTATTAGAAATTGATATAATTCTTATCTTAGTGAAAAAAAACATACTTTTCCTTCTGGCTGGTTTAAATCTCTGAAACTACTGGTAATTGGATCATGAACAAAGGGGGAGAAAAAAAAGAACTGAGTCTTGAAAAGTGTGTACTAGGAAGTGGGACAAAGCAGAAATGAGGATTTGGTGGGGTTTTTTCCTGCATATTGTGGTGGTACTGTTTGATCAAGGTACTCTAAAAGGCAAGGAGAAAGAAAGTGTGTCTGTGGATATGGATTTCGAAGCAAAGTCAGCAAGAGAGATCTTTACAGCATTTTGGCATAGCTAGTATCTTGCCAAAGAGGCAGAATGTACATCAATAGTTGGGGTTCTATTTCACAAAAAATGGTAGCTGAAACATGAGAGCCAGGAAATAAAGATTCAGCTCATAACCTCATATTTTCCTGAATGATTCCTTTAATCAGCATGAAATGTCCTTGCTAGAAGAACTGTTTATACCTATGATGCAGTCAAAGTAGGTAACCACATCACTCATAGCAAAAACTAGCTATTTCTTATTTTAATTAGCTTTTTTGTATTGGATTGGGAAAATATGAATAAAATTACCTTTCATTATAGTTCTTTTATTCATACCTGCATTTTTGTGTAAAATACATAGTAAATTGGCACATGTTTAATTACCCACAAAATTAATTATTTTTTTGACATAAACACAATGGCAACCTCACAGGGTATAGTTCAGTGACAAACATTGTGTACCTACCTGTGTGTTTTTGGAATGGCTCAGGTGTTTGATGATGCAAGCAGTATGTCCAACAATCACAGGGTCTGTTTTATGTGCTGCCAATAACGTCCCCAGGCTCTGCAGTAGCTCAGCACATGCCAGAGTGTCCTGAGAAGAGTAACCAGTATCTCAGTTACATCCAACATGGACAACACAATGTGACTTTGCAGTGACCTATGGAGAGATCAAACTTAGCTCTGCAGGAAGAGCATTAGTTTGCTTATTTAAACCAAGAATGTGGCTGGGTCCAGTGCTGCTTCTCTCAGGTATGGTCTGGTTGCCACTGACTATTGAACACTTGCTATGGAAGGCTGGACTCTTTAAGGTTGTGTAGTTTGTTGTTTCTGTCAAATGCCTCACCGGGGTCATTGCTGGTCAGGGGAACGATGTGTGATCCTCACTGGAAGGAGAGGTGGTCAGGGTTGGTGTGAAAGGCAGAAGTACATGGTGAAGCAGCAGCAGCAGTGTGTTTCTGAGTACTTCACCAATTTATCTGGCTACAGCAATGGGTTGTATGTTTAGATCAGTTTGTGATCAGGCACCTCTTTAGTAAACATGTCCTGAACATCTTCTTTACACACATTTCTCTGTTGTCTGATGATATTTTAGAGGTACTTTGCTGGGTATCTGTCTCTGAATGCTGTCTTCCCCCCATTACCATTAATATTAATTGAATCACAGAATGGCCTGGATTGGAAGGGGCCTTAAAGATCACCTAGTTCCAAACCCCCTGCTATGTGCAGGAACACCTTCCACTGCGTTGCTCAGAGCCCCATCCAACCTGGCCTTAAATACTTCCAGGGATGGGGCATCCACAAATTCTCTGGGCAAAATGTTCCAGTGCCTCACCACCCTCACAGTAAGGGATTTTTTTTCTAATATCAAATCTAAATCTACTTTCTTTCAGTTTGAAGCCATTACTCTTGTCCTGTAGAATCAGATCCAAGTCTGGATTACTGCACAGGTAGTTACCTCAATAACAATATGGATTAAGGGGGCACTGCTGTGTGTAAGAGAAACCTGAGTTCAGCAGAGTTTGTGTTAGGTCTACAGTTAAAAGCAAAAGATTTCCTCTTGGGAGTGGGTTTTTTTTTTTTTTTCAGTCTCCTTCCCTTAGGAATTTAGGAGGTTTTTTTATGCAGTTCTTCTGTTTGTTCACAATGAATTTTATCAGTTGTACTACCTGGAAACTGAGATGCATTAGCAAGGGAGTTCAATATAAAACAAATCATTGGTCCTATACACAGCTGCAAGAAAAAAATCACATAATTAAACCTGTGAAACATCAGGATCACTAAAGCAGTGTTAAACAGCAGATATCTTTAAAAGTTAGTTTAATCTTTCTTTTACTTAGGTTAAATTGCAAAAAGTGTATCTTATTTTCTTTTAATACCAGCTGACATCTTCACTTAGCTCACTTTAAGCACTGTCACAACCACCAATCCTAAAATAAAACAGGAAAATAAGTGAAAAGGGCAGTTCTATGCCTAAACACAGGGCATTTAAAGAATCTTATATGCTCACAGGGCATTTAAAGAATCTTATATGCACACATGACAGTAAATTTTCCTTAGTCTTATTTTTCCTTTTCTTTAAAGGAAGAAATAATATAGCTTTAGATAATCCAATTAAATTACCACTAATGACTGTTTTCTATGCTTTTGGGCCAGAAGTCCTCTTTTCTATGTAATCCTATCAACTATGATACTCATTTTTGATTTGCTACAGCCTGAGAGGAGGAAATTTTCTGTGGATTATAAAAAACTTTCTAATATATAATGACTTCTCTGCCAAGATCTTTTGTTTATTTAGGACCTACATTAGCAAGTAACTGTACTTGAATTTTGCTGAACTTCTCTTTTTGGCTGGAATATGGCTGAGATCCAGATTTTGTTTTCTGGCTCAATCCTGCACAGTGCAAGAGAATCACGAGAAAACTGCAAGTAAAAATAGATTAAGTGATTCAGATGGGTATTGATCTAACTTCTCCCAAGACTAGAATATTAAAAAAATAAAAAAGGCAAGGAAAAACATTTCAGCAGCACGTGTGCTTACACTTGCAATGCTGCACTCATACTCCTTACACAGGGATTTCTTGACAAGATAAATATTATCCTATTTACCAGTTAGCAAGATGGTAAGGCAAAGTTATTTTGTACCTGGGGTGGAGAGTTAGTGGTACCATCTGGAATAGACAGACCCTGACTTCCAGGTATTTTGCTCAAAGGAATTTGACTTAAAAGACTGTTTTCTCACAAACCCTGATTCTTTAGTTGTTTCAGGGTTGGGCTGTCCTTGGGAAAACTGAATACAATTCACTCTGCAAAAGGGAAGTTTTCCAGCCCTTGCTGGGAATCCCTGTCAACAGCTGACCAGGAGATTGCAAAAAGGGGGCTGAAGCAGGGCGAGGAACTCCTGTGAAGCATTCCTGGGGGTTTGCTTCATGGTAACGAAAGGGCAGATGGATTCTTCCCCATTGTATTCTGGGTAGTATTTGTAATAATTCAAGCATCACTTGACTTGGTTGTAAAGGTTAGCTTTGTTCAGTGGTTTGTTTTCCAACAGTTGTTCCCATGGAGAAGTCCCTTTTTCAGTCACGGAGAATTCAGCCTGAGTTAGAGAAAGAAACATTGAAAAGACTTGAAAAACAGGCCAGAAAAGGCATGGAGATGGGGAAGCAGGATATGAATACGAAGAGGTCAGCCTCTTCTCAGAGCGCTCAGGGCTTGCTTGCACAAAGCAGCAACATTCAGTAGTCAGGGACAGCCGTGTTTGCTCTCTAAAACAAATTTAGAGATGCAGATACTTCTCACTGGAGAATAAAGTGCGATGCTTTGCTTTCCAGCCTCCTGCTACTGGTCCTTTTTCCCTCATGAAGGATGGGCTGTTTCACCACTGGTGTACCAAGGCTAAGTCCCCAGTGTCTTTGTTCCCACTGCTGCTGACCACGTCTCTTTGTGGCTGGGGTTTGAAACACTGGTAAAGACAAGTTTCAGGACCAGGGAGAAAAGGATTTGGGGGTACTCTTTGCTGGGAGAGCAAAAAAATGTATACAATGTTTGGAGACAAGAAAAGCAAAACTGAGTGAGGACCATGTTCCAGCATAATGTCGCCTACTGAATAACGTATTTACTGTGCAAATGTAAATGCATTTCAATTGTAAGCTTGTCGAGAGAAAATTGTGTTTTGATTGTATGAGGCAGTTTGACAAGCAATGAGGATGTTCGATGCTCATGCAGCCACTGTGCCTTGAATAGCTCTGTGCTCTAGTTGCTGCCTCCCAGGCATTGAGCTCACCCATTTTTTCCATCATGTTCCAGAGGCAGGGGAGGTGCAATATTGGTTTGCATACAGACAACTGAATTGTAACGCACCAAACCCAGAGTAAATTTCCAATCAGGCTGAGTGTACTTCAGGCACAAGAAGCACCTAAGGTCACCTGAAGCTATTCAGACCTTGAAGAAATGTGGCAGGAAAGGTTCTCACATATTTTTGCTCTATGTACCCAACCTCACTACCTTCAAATGCTGTTGTTAGCTTAAAACACTTACCAAAAACCTTTCACGTCTAGGTTCCTAAGGACGTCTTTAATTACAGTAAAGAAGTTTATTTAAATACAAGAGTAATCTGTCAGTATTTGCCGTGATTTAACTGTAGTCACACTTCTTCATGTATTTGCTAGTGTTGCACTATTAATGGTGGTGTTTACTCTGAATGTGAGCGAAAGAATCATTCCATAACTGAGGATATGAGGATACACGGTCCTAGTGAAAGTTCTAATGCATTAACTAAAGCTAGACAGGATTTCAAATTCTGTTAGTCCCCCTTTTTGTTTTGATCCTAATTCGAAATATGTTAATGTTTTACAAATGCACTTTTGAATAAAGCTGTCCATGTAGGGAAGTAATGTATACTAGCCCTTTGTTCTGCACTTATGCACTCTAAATTATTTTCTCTGCTGCTCAGTGTGTGGGGAAGCTCTGTAGCCAAGAAATAACTTCCTTCATTCCCCTCATGATGGCAGTCTCTCCTGGTGCTGTGTGTGTCCTCCCCTGGTACACCCATCTGGAGACCTATAGTCTGGGGTCTGAGGGGTCTATAGGGAGTTGCAGGGAGTGCAAGGCAGTATCCACATATTCAACCACTCTGACAGCCATCTCCCCCTCTACTCTCTCACTGATCTCTCCTTTGGATCCCACTCAGCACAACAGATGGCTTCTCAGGCGGTGACAGTGCAGATGCAGTAAATGAAGCCTTGTTATTTTAGGTAGGAGAGGGAAGGGTTGGAAAGTCTCCCAGAGTCTCTTGGTCATTCTCAAAATGCATTTCATAGGCAGTTTTGCCATAACAGTGTTAGCCCAAGTGGTGGCCAGAACTACTCCTTCCCTTCTGTTTTTGGGAAATGACCTCCCATACCTGGTTGGGTGGGTGCTGGGAGAGTATCCAGAGCAGAGCAATTGAGGCACGACGCACGTCCTCACTGCCTGAGGCCAGGAGAGAGCACAGCTTGGGCAGGACGTTCTCAGCAACCATCTCGGCCTGGATGTCTGCTGATGTGGGAAAACAAAGGAGGTCAGGGGGGTTCAGAGCACTGCAGGGAGTAATTCAGGCTCTGACTCAAACAGTTGACTGTTGCCTCAGTGACCAAGTTAGAGGGGACCTCTCCACCTCTGTGGGATGGGGCAATGCCAGATGCTCAGTTATAAAAACAAACCCTCATTTGTTCTGCCTCCTTTTGCTGAGGGATTAATACAACCTTGATGGCAGAATGTAGGTTTGGGCACCCTCAGTCTGTTTCTGAACCTCAAAAGAAGAGTGAGGGGAATTTTCTGAGTCCATCACTGGCATAAGGCAGGTAAGAAGGTAGCAGCTTCTGCTGCACAAACAGAAAGACATCCCAAGCACCACCTATCTCACAGAGTTATGGTTAGCCAGGAGAGAACCCAGCCATCCCACTGAGTTGTTATACCCCACTTGCCCCTGCAACCTCAGTGAGTACACTAAAAAGCAATGTCAGAGCAGCCAACAGATGGAGATGCAGACCTAAAAGGTCAAGCAGACCAGGTGTTTCAAACACGTCAAGGAGTAGTACAGCACTTCCTTCACTCTCAACTCATTGTGACTGCTTGAAAACGAGCACCTCTACATTTTCTAGATGTATAACCCTACCTACCCTGGAGTCTGGGAATTTATCACTGAGTGTGCTAGTCCTCTGCCACTATCTCCTGAATATGTCATAGAAATGAATCTTGGACATTTACTAGGACAGGGTTTTTTAAGACGATGACAAATGCATGGGAGAAAATTACATTTAATGATAGACAGAATCATGCCTTGGAGAAGACAGGTCCCCACTCAATAAGCAATTTCAGGAGACATTCTGTCCTAATTGGGTTTAATGCTTAGGGAACACAGAAAGGAGGAAAGCTTAGCATCTCACTAAGGTTCTGTGCATAAGAACACCTCTGCTACCTTTTTCACTTTCTCCAGATACCCCCCTTGCTACCTGGGAGCTCTAAAGCAGCTTTAGTTAGGATATGCACTGCGCCTTCCTCTTCCCTTAACATCCAGTTAAAATGTAGAAAACATCTCCTTGCTTTTAATAGGAAAGGTTCCCAGCTCACTGTGCTCACTCTGTAAGGCAGAGAGAGAAAGAAATAGTGTGGTTTCTTTATCTCCAAGACATTGCTTACCACTGGTAGCCAAATTTCTTAGGCAAACACATGCCTGGCTTGAAACCTGCTTGTGCCAAAGAGGAGAAAAAAAAAAATTCAAAATGAGAGAAGAGGAGAAAGAGCAGTTTCAGTAATGCATGTTCATACCTATTGTACACAAAACAAACATCTCAACATGACAACATTAGCAAGCTATTATGTTATCTTCAAGAACAAATTTTGGCACATCTTTTTTTTCAAAGTTTTGATGAAATTTTTTCAACCTCCTAGTATCAGTCATCCTATTTTTGATGAAAAATGGGGTTCAGATTGGCTTTATTTTAGAACGTCTGTTAAGTTATAGGAAAATGAAGGGAAAGAAATTGTCCCATTTGCTTTGCCTTTTTTTCACCTCCCTTCTACACAGAATTTCAAGTTCCACCCTGAACTGTGGTTTCTTGAAGTTTCTTTGATGTGGCTTTCAACAAAGCAAAATTTTCAAGATGTTATTCCTCAAAGCCATACAGTAAAAGTTTCGGATACCAAAAAGAAAAAAAAAAGTAGCACAACAGATGTGTCAGACAACTTCTGTCACAGACACAATGATCAAAGACAGAGCCTGGACAGCGCACTTCTCACGTGATGTTTCAAGTTCATAGCATACAGGCTATTCTAGTCTAAAGGAAGTGTCCAGGGCTGTAGAACAACTTTAATAACTTCCCTTTGCTTTCTTCATACACTGACCTTGCAGATCCCATGTATTTTCTATTATAGGTGTGTTTTCTCATGGGAAAGATGTTGCATAGGTACGTGTATAGTAGATGAATAGAATGATGTGAGGCTGAAACTGGAAGCTCAAGTGTATAGCTCCACTTGAATGCTAAGTCTTTTCAACAAAGACAAAGCTACAGCTTTACCTTGTCCATAGAAGAGGATAGGAGAGAGATCAGTGTCCGCAGTAGGAATCTGTCACTGGGTCTCAGCAAGGCTTTGTGGTGCTGAACAGTGGCTGCCACGTTGCTCAGGGCAGCACAGCTGTAATACTGCAAAGAACCAAGAAAAAATGTAGACAGAGAGGTCAGAGTGGTGACACATTGAAGAGAATACAAATAAATTGGAGAAATGCTCAGATTTAAACCCGATGAAAATAAAGTGCTTTTTCACCCTACGGGTGTTTATGGGGTTGACACAACAAGCTGTAGCTGCTACAGCAATCCTGCTGGGGCGTGTTGTATGCTCATTAGGACCCTGGCTGTTTAGGAATGTGCTCTGCTCCTGGGATGACATTGCTGCTGGCATCTAAGTTAGGTCATCTGCATCTACTGTATTATATGTTTACATTGATTTACTCAAACTGGGTGTAGCTATTGCCCTAGCATGCCACGAGAACCAGAGGATCTAACCATTAATGCTAGGGAGGATTACACATATAAAAGTATCTATTACTAGGGAGGTATAATTAGAAGAAATAGGTTGAGTGTCCTACAGAGATGGAAATCTTAAGAAGAATCTCAGAGAAACCTAAAAATGCTGAAACAGTTTGCAGAAAGCAATTCTGCAATTGGACCCAGAGGGTCCATCCCTTCAGGCATTTTAAAAAAAATCTGAGAAGACAGATAATTAAACTGATGGAGCAAACAATTCTGTGCTACTCAAAGGAGTGAATGAACAAACTAGCAGAGTGTAAGGCTTACAACTCTGATTCATAGTTTATTTATCAGCATACTTTTGCACTAAGACAAGCTCTCTGCTGAGCGTGCAGAATCACAAAGAGGTGTCTGTGATAGGCATAAAATAGGATGCTTTACAGATATTTACAACAATAAGAAAGAGATCTTTGTAAGTTATGTCTTCTAAGAATGCTTAGTAATGTTGCTTAGAGTGGAAGATCAAAGTTAGGATGCAAAAAAAAAAACCCAAAAAACCCGAAACAAAAACAAACAAACAAAAAAACCAACCAAACAAAAAAAACACCCCAAAACCCAGAGGAAGAGACCTATCTGCATCTTGTCTGATGATCTGAAAGACACAAGAAGGTAGCCACAGAACAACCCTGTGCATGCATTAATGTGTGCTGGCAGAAAAAGTTTTGTGCTATAAACTTTTTCCTGTGGAGTTAGACAAATTGAGTCTTTTAATACACATTATCTGACTGAGCTGAGTTTCACCAAGATGCTCTCCCATGTTTCTCCACTTCACTAGAGAAACCTTTCCTCCTCTCTCTCCCCCTTTTCATTTCTGCATGTTGTGGTTTGTGCTCTTCTTACAGTCACAATGTTACTGTTTTAAAATCTGACCTATTTCAGTCATACCTGGACTTCTGAGTCAGGAGATTCCAGCAGCAAGGCAAGAAGTGGTAGGGCTCCTTCCTTGCATAGGACTTGTTGGATTTTCTCTGCCATTAAAAAGAAAAAGTAAAAGTGTCTTCCTCCTTCCCTCCCTCTCATCTGGAGGCACTGTTCAAAAGGGATATGCACAGTTCTTGGGTTCTAAAAAGTGCTGATGCTGTCCAAATATATGCCAGTCAGTGTGATTGGTGAGTATGTAATTTAGAGCTTGTGTAATGCAGCAGTATGCAGCTATTTGAGCATAAGGACTAGCAGGCTGTCTGATTAAGCTTTTGATGGTTTTATGCTAAAAACTGCCCTGAGAATCTGAATTGCTGGAGAAGACGAAAAGCCTCAGGTATGATCTTCACTATGATTTCTGTGGTTTTAAAACAAATTATTTCAAATATTTTTAATAATACCAGAAGTGTAATAGCCAACTGTATAAGTTCTTGCTAATTGTTTCCTTCCACAAAACAGCGTTCAGAGATGTTACTCATGACTTTATTGTTTAGCTCTGTGGAATAATGGTATCATCTTGGTAGGTGAAATTTAATGCTGGTTTGTTTCAGAGTTAATTATGGTAGTCCACATATAATTGCAGAGGAACAAGTACTGCTTTTGATAAAGCTGTTGGCAGATATTCCAGGTGCCTTTAATGTCTCACCTGTGATAGTTATGCTTAGCATACTCCAGCACTGACTTAGTCAGAACAAGCAAAAAGCTGCTAAAGCTCGATTTTCTTGGATAAGCTCCTGAGATAGCTTTAAAGCACACCAAATGTCCTGCTAACTTTTTAGGCCAAATTATTTCTTTAACAAATGGTTTTTGGTTTTGTTTGGTTTGGGGTTTTTTGTTTTGTGTTTTTTTTTTTTTTTTAATTTGACTGATTGTTTAAATATTCATACACTAGCCCCTTAGATTTGAAAATCAAGCTTTTCTGTTTCGCTACTAGGCAAAAAAGGGCCTCTATCAGCTAAACTTAAATCATCAACCTGTGGTACCAACATGAATGCCATATGCAGAGGAAATCATTTGTTGCTCAGATAAGCTTTTATACTTGCCTTAATGTTTTAAGATTATTTTTTTATCAGTGAGTTTTCTTTTGGCAATTTAGGTAAACCATTAGCCCAAAAGTACCTGATTGTGTGAGGTTCAGAATAGCACCAACTGCATTTTGTTGGACTCTGGGATCACTGGACTTGGCAAGAGACAGTAGGGGTGTAACTCCTCTAGCAGCACCAATAGCCTCTCGGTTGGACTCTGGAGAAAAGAATCAAGAGACAGAAAGAAATACTTACTGCCATCTTACTGTGAGTCACAAGTAGGACAACTAGCAGGACTAGTCCTTTGGTGTTTCCTTCTCTGATTTCTCTGGATGCTCAAAGGAAACTGTTAAAAATTCTGAGAACTTAACAGGAAGGAAACCAACTCATGACCTCTGGATTAGCCATAAATCACAGCTGGTTCAATGCTTTTGGTTTGCGACTAGGATAATTAAAATATTCTTAAGATGCTTTAAACAGGTTAACAAAGTGTTGTACTGGCTTCATACCCTTGGTATGTCTGATCAACCTATTCACAGTGTGATAACCAAAAACTACATCATTAACTGCACGTAAGGTTTAATTAATTTAGTAGAGTATATTCATGCAAATTTCTCTCTTGGAATGGCCCTGTGTCACTCACTTGACAGCTACAAACACTGCAAAGGTTTCTAAAGACAGAATTTGATTTAAACATTGGAATTTGAAAAGATGATGCTTCTCTGAAGTGGTGGTGATTCCTTGCATGGCAATGTATTAAGTTGTACTGTTGTATTCAATATCCTGGAGTAGAAGCAGAACTCAGAAAAGATCTGCAGAATCCCTTAAGACTCTTGGATGAAAAACTGGTAAAAAAAAACCAAAACAAGACAAAACACTATAATACTTAATTCTGTACAATTAACAGTATTTATACACAGTTTACACAGTGGCCAGTCTGTGGACATTTGCTGACAGAAATATGAAGAAGACAAAGAAGAAAAAAAAAAAAAAAAAAAAAAAAAAAAAAAAAAAAAAAGTATTTGAATGAGATCAAGTCTTCAGGTGCTAAGTAACTTAGAAAGTTATGAGAAGAAAGCCGTTAGTTTTATACCTAGAGCCAATCTAGTGGAGAATTGACATACATAGATTAGCCAGGATATTTATTCAAATACAGTTCAGATAGTATCTGTTTAATATTCCAGGGCAAGTAATTTTCTGTCATCCCTGTGAATATATACTCAAGTAAATAACTTTTATTCTGGAAAAAAAAAGGGAAAAATAATTGTTCTGGGAAGAGTAATCTATTTAAAAATAGCTTTTTCATGTGGGAAGCTATTATTCTGGTGAAATATTCTGGTCCCTTTCATAGACAAGCCCTTCTCTAATCTAACCTACCTACATACCATTCTTTTGTTTCCCTCAGTAGAAGTAGAAAGTTTTTTGTATGGCTTGAACTGGTGTGATGCATACTACTCAGCTGAATAAAAACAAGAGGTTAAAAGATTTAGAAAGAATTTTAGTATTGCTGCTTCCCTTATTCTTGTACACAATACACTCCATGAATGTTTGTGAATGTGGAAAAGAACCTTATATTTGAGAAAAGGGTTTCAGAACATTTGGACAAAACTTGGGCAAATTCCTTCTTCTATCAGATATTGTGCCTGAACACTTGTTTTGCCAGTTTATGATGACAGACTGGATGGGGAAATCTATTTCACCAAGATGTGTAACTGTATTGCCATGTCTGTATGGGATGTGGCAGGCGAGATCATGTTTCTCTCCTGGACCACTTTATCTTAAAAAATGCAGTCCCTCCACTGATGCCACTGCAACCACTGATGCCCCTTGGAATGCTTTCAGAAGGAAGCCATGTGTTCAAGATGCTAGTCTAAAGTGGGATAATCAACAACATCTACTCCAGCTGTGTTTGAATAACTCACTAATTTATAAATTCTTTCTTTCCACTCTCTAACATTTGTGTGCTTAAAAATTGCCATCAGAACAACTTTGAATGTGCTTTACACTCAGGGCATCCTCCTTGTTTTAGCTTAAAGCAGATGTTCACGCCCCCCTAAACCCTGAAGATGTGAACATTTAGTTCTGTTCTGAAGTACTCTGAGTTCTTATCCCACAACTGATTACTTTCACTCACTGATTGAAAAGCTGCAGATAATTGCAACTATGCATGTGTCCTTTTGCTGTGTGGACAAATGCTGTTGTTGGAACAAAGTAACCTTCAAATATTTTTCATCTGAATGGGTTAGTTTGCTCTTCTTATTTTCAGCTCCTTATTGCAGCAGGCAGACAACCCAGTTTACACATGACCTCCAGTAACACTGCTAAACAGTTTCACTCTGTACCTAATCTTGCATGCTTGTTGCAACAGAATTAAGACCATTCTTAGATGCAGAATTTTAGTCACCTTAAAGCCATCCAAGGATTTTCCTAATTTGGTTCTGCTTCCATTTTTTTTTTTTTTTTGCATAAAAGGCCTTCTTGAAGGATGTGACTGAATGGGATACTTTTCTCATGCAGACACTTAAAATATCAGAGTCTGTGAGTTAAAATTAAAATAAACCCTGGAGAATTGCTTCTTGCTTTAGTCTCATTGCTGCGGTATCTAAATATAATCTGAAAAACAAATAAACGGATCCAGCCCATTTAAATCCTAGTTAAACTGGGACAGAGATCCTCAACAGTGATCAAATTCCAGGCAGAAACCCAGCCTATGCAGGACTGCCTAACTCAGTTCAGCCTTGAAAGCTCCTTGAGCTCTTAATTCGGAGTACTTGTGCTCAGAAGGACATTGGTGCTTAAGGGAGTGTGCAAAGGCATTTGAAGACCACAAGAAATAAAGGTAGTCTCGATCTGGAGTAGCTGAGGGTTCCCTGCATTCCAGTTAGACATCTAGAAAAGTAAGAGTGTCTTCAGGACTAAGTAACATCCTTAGGTGCCCAAACAAATCACTTTTTCTGTGGACTGTTTAAAACAGGTGAAGGGACATCTCTCTGTAAATTTTCAGGGGCTTAACTTCACTGACCCTATACAAAGAAAGTCCTTCTAGTGCCAAGTACCTAAAAGTTTAGTGATGCCATGCCTAATTAAGACATTTAAATGAGGCAATTTGCATTCCACACAAAGTAATGTAGTATGTAGAATTCTTAACCTGACAATAACATACAGTGCTTAAAAAAAAAAGCTCCTAAGACAAAAGTATTTAAAAAACTGAAAATAAAACAAAAAAGTGGGATAAAATACAAATCAGCACTGTCATGTGGTTGGATTCTGCTTATCCACTCCTTCTTTGCAACATAAATACTTAAATGAGAAATTAACACTTTCATCATGCGTCCCTCAGCCTTCTGGGACATCAGACTGCAACTTCCCATGCTGGAGAGGGAAGCTGGCAGAATGAATGCTACAGGAAGGGGAATAAATGTTATTAATGGCTTTTCTACAGACTTGTGTACAATTTGTACTGGAGAACTACGAGTTTGCACAGAGTAAGACAAACATGATAACCTTTCTTCTGGTAACTGTGGCTGAACTTACGTGTCTGCATACCAGGAAAATATTACTATCATTAAATGAAATAAGCATAGTCAAGCAGAAGTTGGTGACAAATGCAAGTAGTACATGATGGATAACAAACTGACTGAAAGCAAACTGGCAGCAAGTTTTGCTGAATGGGAATGACCACCTGGGAAGAGGCTACAAATGGAATTCCATGAGGGCTAATCTGTACTTGCCTTGAACCATAGCATTAAAAGAAAGATGTGAATGTAGAACTGTCAGTGCAGTGGAGGACCAGGATATTTTACAAGTAACAGACAAGTTAGAAGACTGAAGCAATGGGAACAGAATGAAACCTGTACAAAGTGCAGGGAAATGTTGGAAACGCTTGTGGTAGAGCCTTGACTACTTCATGTCTGCTGGAAACAGCAGCGAAGGAGGAGCAAGACTAAGTGATTAAGTCAGCTGTAGGATGACAACATCACCATGGCACAATCACCAAACCTGCAAGTATTACCATGAGATGTTCTGCAAAACATATTTCCCTATGTGCCACAATAAAAGGCACAGGTGAGACCCCAGCTGAAATACTGCACATTTCTGGTGACTTCTCTTTCTGACGAGATGAATCCAAAATGGAATTCCTGCAGCATTTATCTATATCCTGGAACTGTAACAAGGCCTGAGGCCTGTGGTATCACAATACGGCACATGCAAATGCCATGTTCCATTGCTGGAACATATCATTTACACCCGGAAGGACTCTAAAGATGAATGGAGAGTCCCACATACAACAGGAGTCTTAAAAGACCTTGGCTTTCTCAGTCTAGTAAAATGAAGGAACCTCATCAGCATAGACATCAGAGAGACACAACTCCTGAAGTAAAAGCCAATGTAGTCATTAATTAAGATAAGCTGGTCATGAATACATTTAGGATGAAAATCAGAAAAAGGTTTGTAATCATAGGAGCACAAAGGTAAGAAACACTGAGAAAATTAACTGGAATGTCATGAGATTGAGTTTATTATGTGGGAATACCAAAATTTGCTGCTGCATCTTATGACTCTTAAACCAATTGCAAATAGGTTGTTTAATCTTAAAATATGATGAAAGAGTTGAATGAATTCACAGACGAGGATAAAGGCAAAGAGAACACTCACCTGAAACAGCCAAAGTCATGATGCAGGCACAGGAATTACACTGGACAGTGGGATCCTCTGATTCAAGCAGATCCAGAATTGGCTCAAGTAAGCCCATTTGGACAACTAATTCTTTGTCAACTATTCAAAAATTCAAGAAAAAAAATGGACAAATAAAAAAGTAAACAGTTAGCAATTTTGTGGAAAGAATACATCATCCACTGACTGCTTTGGAGATCTACATTATGATTATACAAAATAGACCTAGGATGGAAACAGCCTGAAAGTCACTCACAGTCCCTAGTCCTAAGCTGGGTTTGCTTAATTCCCCTTCAGATGCATGAAAGAGTGTAACAGATGTCTGGAGGCTTTAGACCAGAAGGTCCCAAATCGGGCTAATTTTGGCAAGAGCAACTGCAGCTTTCCAGTAGCTTCACAATTCACTCAGCAACTCCCCCAACCCTTTTTCTTCTGAAGTCTACCCTATAAATATTATTTTTTCTTTGTAAATTGTAACATGATATTATTTGCAGCAGATGCCTTAAAAAAGAAAGCAAAGAAAAAGGCCGGCTTTGCTGAAGACTAACCCTGTCTTCTGCTATTACAGGACTGCAGGATGGAATACTTGTTATGGCCCAGGTGCCCAGGAGTGCAGTAATAGATGCCACAAGGACTCCATTAATGAGGTGTGGCATATTCATGACCGGTCTATCAACATAAACTTTATTGGGAAGTTTTTCTTCTGCATCTCCCAGATTTCATCCCAAATCTATTTTCCCCTTTAGTTACAGAAGAAAGTAAATTCTACTACACATTTAAACTTTTTCTTTCCTCTGCAAGCAATTTAAGACTAAGGTCCAGTTCATAAATAACCAGAAAACAAGCACTGTCTCGTACATAGAGTTTATTTCAATGAGCTGTATCTGTTGTTTGAAAGAAAAAATGTCTGTAGGTCCAACAAATAGAGTAGAATTCCCACACTGGTCTGGGAATAATTTATCAGTCTTTGCACACAGATCCACGAAGTCTTGACACATTATATATTCTAGCTGGAAGAATCTGATATATCTTGGTGCCACCAGAAGCTACGTATCTTGCAGTCAGAATCAGACTCACACTTGTCCTACTAGGAACGCAAAAAAAGGAATCTAGATTTGTTTAGAAGTGCCCTCCTTCTGTCTGAGTCTGGCTGAAGAGACACTTCTTCACCTGAAGAGAGATGTATCATTAATTACTCACTATTTCCTTCTAGCAAGAAGTTGACAAGGGACAAGGAAGACATCTGCTGCACCTCCAGGTCAGCAGAACGTAGTAAGGCATAGAAGGGCTCCAGATGCTCCACGGGCAGGGGGATGTTCACTGCAAGAATGAGAGGAAATATTTATGAGTCCCATTGTTTACCACAGTCACATTTTTCCCCTTGATGGACTTAAGCCTCAGGTGTTCCCATAGACAGGCTGAGTGATATTCACCTTTATTAAAATTCCACTGCTACTAGCAAACAAGGCAAGTTTCCTGAAGAGGTTTTGAATGATCAAGCACTTCAAAAACATCATGGGAAGGGAAGCAGTGTGCCTTGCTACCAAACAAGTCATTCTGCCTCACAGCAGGTCTTTGCGTTGTGGCTACCTGCACTTTTTATCCAGCAAAAAATACACGGGATAAAGCTATCATACAATGACAGAATATTCTCTTTGAAGTAAAATTAAAATAAACAAATAGATAAACAAATTACAAACTGCTTATTGCTAGTATTTCTACCTTTTCGTAAAATTCAAACTCTTGCTGGGATTTTATTTGGGATATCTAGGCTGACTCCTAACCATTAGAAACTACCTCAAGAGCCAAGTGCCCCCACAGCATAGTTGGAACAAAGAAGAATGTTTCCTTCATAAATTTTCACTACAATCTGGCTTCTGGAGCTTTATTCTCTTTTGTAAATAATATATAATATTAACTGGTCACTATGTCCATTTCCTTTCACCATATTTTGATTGTGTTGCTTTTAGGAGATTCAGTATACACTACCTCTAAATACTTTGGGTTCTGATGAATTTCACAGAAATATAACAATTTCATAAAGAACAGCCTTGTATAATCATAAGAGATATCTCCTTGCAGCAAAACCCAGAACTGACTCTGCCTTTGTGGCAATGACAGTTTTCCAGCTTCCTTAGCAAAAAAACATAGCATGAAAGCAAAAAAACCCTTGCTTAATGAATCAAAAGGAGTTTCACAGTTTGAAATATTATTTTTGTTTATAATTACATGAAAATTTTCTAATGCGTACTGAGATAACTTACTGTGCTGACTCATGTGCAAGTAATAGAGGGCAGCTGACTGCTGTAAACCTGGGTTTTCTGAAAAGGATAAGGTCCTCAAGGCTTCCAGAGGGTCCTTTCCAAGGGGAGACATTTCAAAATCTAAAGATGTAAAACGACAGCACAGGCACAATTACATCTGAAAAGGGTTAGTGCACAAAAAGAAATTAAAATTTACAGCCAACTAAACACATAAGGATTTTTGTACTGCCACAACTCCATAAAGCCCATTAATCTTTATTCATGTTTCCATGAGCAGAAGCAATAGATGAACTGGGAATAACCTGTCCTTGGCAAGGCCTCTTGTAAAGCTTATAAAGCCAGTGATTGGAAACAAGATAAATTATAACCTTTGGACACTTTTATGCTATCTAATATAAATGCAGGTATTCTTGTTCTCCACAAAAAAATCTTTATCTTTTTCTGAATATTTCTTAAAATACTGAACACAGTGTTCTTAGTTAAGTAAGAGTATATATTTCTAATTTATTTCTCTATATATTTCTAAGTATAGAAAGAGTATGTATTTCTAATTTACCACATCTGAAGTTCACTGTGTTTCCTGTCTTGGGTATTGAAATACAGGATTTAAAGGAAGAGCAACATGGACTGCAAAAGGGCTTGCCTCAGGCTCAAATTTCTATCATGAGTCTATCCGTTCTCAAGTATGATAGCTCCCCTATGAATAAACCAGATGTTCAACAACTGTCATCATGCTATAGCAGTCATGCATGACTTCTCTAAGTCACTGTATAATATAATATGTGGAATGGAGCAGCAGAGAGGAAAATGAAAGGGACATTGAACCAATGAACAGATTTTAAAAAGTAATGTATGATTGATTGACTGGTGGAGCACACAATTATAAGATAAATTTTCAGGCAATAGATTAAATCTGGGTATTAATGATTGAAATATTTCTATGAAAAATATCTAGCTACTTTACCTCCCATGGGACCAAGAAATGTGAGGGATGTGAGGGGCATGAGCTTTCATGCCTCAGTGTAAAACACAGCCAATATCTCAAGCCATCAGAAGCTGCTGACATGTCAAGACTAGCAAACTGCTACCCTCAGGATTAGGTAAGTGAGCTTCACAGAACTGCTTCATAGAAAGATAAAATTTTTAATAATTAGTAATACACACAAAGGGAATGACTTGCCTGTGTGTGCAAGGTTTTAGATAAAAAAAACCCCAAAATCTCTTCATGTGGTTTAATTCTGTTGCTTTCATTATCTGAACCTGAATCTATCTGATTCTTCTTTTTGTTTGGGAGAGTGATAAAGCTGAAACCACTCAAAATCTTGACTTACTTAAAATATCAAAATTTGTTGCCCCGGCTAACAGATGAGTGTGATGATCAACCATGAAGTCCTTGCACCCAAACTGTCCAAACACTGTCCTTTTGCTTATTTTATTTTGTTCAAAACTGAGGTTTGTTCCCTCTTAGAATAAAATACACAGGTGAGTGTTAAAGTAAGAGGGATGTGTCTTGGTTCTCTTTGTGAGGCTTCCCTACCTCCATTTCTCTAGGCAATGAGATTTGGTCTCTCAGAGAACTAACCTTGGTTCTGCTTCCTGGGTGCTGTATGTGTCCTGTCGTGGACAGTGGGACCTCCCTGAAAACCCTCATTGTCATCTGTGTACTGCTGTCAGAAAAGTTCTAGGCTTCCTGCTGCTGTACCCCAACTCCCACAGATCCAAGACAGACCACACTTTCGAAGACTGATCTTAGAGAGGAAAGGATCTCTCAAGAAAACACAGAGTCTTTTCAGGAAGCACCAGTGGCTCCTACAAGGAGCCATTCTGGCCTCCCCTTCATTATATCTCATGCATCAACTGTGTGGGGATACTCCCCAGTCTCCTGTAGAGTCAGGAGAATGCTAGCCCTTGGAAGAAAAAGTTCAGCCCTGGAAGATCTCCACTGTATAACAAGCTGAAAGATCTGTCCCTATTCTGGATATGAATGCCAGGATTTAAAACAGTGCTAAAGGTGCAACAATCACTGAACCTTATTGGCAGCGCAGGATCTACCACATTCACTGAATAATGACACCAGCTAATACCAGCTGAGGCAAATTCACACACGTTCCCAACAACCAGAGTCACAGCAATTATTCCAAAGGTTGTTCCATGACAGATCATTTCAAACAGCATTAACTGTGTCACACCAAGGAAAAATGTCTCTCCGGGTTCCCCTCACAAGATTGTTTCATGTTCCCAAAAAGGCAAGTAAAGAAATAGTAGTTCCACACTCTTCATACAAACGTTAAGTAGGAGACTAATGCAACTTTGTGTAGTAGTTTTACCCCAAGGCTCCTAAACGTAAAGCACTATACCCAATTAGTTGTGAGACAAGGCAAAACCAAACAAGCAATGACTCCTTATCTTGAGATAAGGACTGTCTTTAGATTAAAACACTCATCCAAGATGACTGCAGAAGTTCAATAAAAAACCAAGTTTTCCTATTGATATTGTATCCTAGGACAGGACAAAGAGGACATCACAAACAGAAAAACAGGGGAATTAGGCAGATAACCTGTAAAGCAAAGGAGACAGATGAAGAGTTATGGATCTACTTTGATTCAAGCAGAATCCCATTAATGTGATTAAGCCTCATGTCTAAAATGTTTGCACAAAAGCATAGTTGCTTGGAATCCTGAGAGCTCAATGATGCCTTTCCCAGGGTGACTGTGATCTTCCCCACGTATAACCCAGACATTCCTAGCATAAGTCCCAGTGTTCAGCCAACACAGAGGTGCACAGCTGTGCACATCACACTGTGATCTCCCCACTCACAGCTCAGCACTCAGGTAGCCTCCAGTCTTAGCAAAGCCCCTGTCCAGCTTTGTCAGTTTCTTTTGATCAACTTCAAAAAAGAAACCTTAATTTCTAGAAGGACTCACTTTTATGAAAGACATTTACATGGGTTATGTATTAACAGTGGTGGCAGAGCAAGAGAGTGACTGACCATTTTTACCTAGATACAACTGTTGCACCACTTGAGCCGTTGGTGTCGTGGACACAAAGAAAATGCTCTGCAGCTCTGGCCTTTCCTCATCATCACCAAGCTTCTCAATGCCATGCCAGAGCAGATCAGCTATCAATCTGCTTTCAACTGACAAAATTCATCCCCTTGCTCTTTCACATTCCTTTAGAAAAAGACAGGTCCTCTTACCTGTTTCAATATGCTGCAGAAACTCCTGTGCTGTCACTCTCTCATGAGGCTGTAGGACGGGCTTGTACAGCTGCCTGTTTTTAGAGCTGTTTTGCTTTAAGCAGGAGCATTTGCTTATCAGAGTTAAGCATTCCTTGATGCCTTGCACCAAGTCAGAGGACATCCTCTGAACGAAGCCTATGAAGTCCCGCAGGAGCTGCATGCATCGTCCACATAGTTGACCCATTCTTGTTCTGACAGCAGCACAAAGCAAGAAGAAAAGGAAGGAGATGGAAACAAAAGTTTCTTCTCAATTTGTTCGCTATTTGTACTAACTTGCCTTCGCACCGTTCTGTCTTCCAGATATTAACACCACACCATATGCAGATGCTGTAAGAAGACAGACTCCCGTGTCCAAAGAACTACATTTCACAAGGCTGGTTTCGGCAGACCTCCTGGAGTTCATAAATTATTATTCAAAATGAGTGCACGGGCGACACACCTTCCGTCTGCTTGAAGAAAAATAAGATAACAACCTAAACATATTTCATGGAGAGCAAATGGAGTTTAGGTCATGGAGCATCTACCAAAGCCTCTATGAGGCTAGAAAAACTCTGGGATAATGGAAAATGCAACCTGGTTTTGTAAGGCATCTTTCCACATGAAAGGTAGGCTCCACCTTGTCTGCATTTGTACAAGCTGCAGCTACCAATCGGAGAGAGGAAGATTTAAAAAAAAAAAAAAAAAAAAAAAGAGCAAGTGAACAGGTTTTTCCAGTTTTTGCTGAAGCACAGATCAGAACAAAGGAGCTGTTGGACAAACAACTCATAACTCATAACCTGAGACTTTGCAAATCAGCAAGAATAGAAAACTTGAAAAAAAAGGAAAAAGGAAAGAAAGAGAGAAAGAGAGAGAGAGAGAGAAAGAGAGAGAGAGAGAAAGAAAGAAAGAAAGAAAGAAAGAAAGAAAGAAAGAAAGAAAGAAAGAAAGACAGACAGACACTGGCCAAACCAATTTAGCATTGTTTTCCTCCTGTCAAGCCAGTCCTGCTGAGTGGGCTGGATAATTTAGCAATGGGAGGATGCAAAAATTATCTGTGGTTTTCATGCAGAAAGAGGTAGTAAAAGGAAAATGTTCAGTTGTCCTTTCGCTTAATTCACCAGTCTGGTGCATGCATCATCATTGACTGAAGAGTTTTACAAATGACCCTGGTTTAATTATTGCAGCATGAGGTGATATTTGTAATATTGGGGATTCCAGTAAAAATTTGTTTGATTCACGGTCACCTTAATTAGGGATCCTGTAGGTATGGGTCTGCTGAAAGTTAATCACTTTTATTAACTTATTCATAGACTTGCTGGATTTATTCTAACTATTGCATTTGATACAGTTATTGGTAAGTTTTAGCCTCTGTCCTTTAATAAATCCTTATTTTCTAAATAAATCGTGTTTGAAAATCAACCCTTTGTTCTTCACCCATCTCCGAATACTCATGAACCGACTGACCCAAATCCCTCTGGTCTGTCCAACAACTGCTGTTTTTTCTCTTGATGTAATTTTCCTAATCATACATACCACTTTTCATAAATAAGCCTACCTACACTGGTAAACCAAAAGACAGGACACTTCTAACACATAATGAAATTCATTACAAAGAATTGGGACTTTGATTTTTCTGGCTACTTCCTTGAGCAGCTCTGCAAACACATTAAGTTCTGATCTCTGTCTGGCTTTTTAATGTTATCAAAAGCGGGGCTAGTTAGGTCTATTTTCTCACCATGTTTTTTGGATCCTTTCAGTAGGGGTCTTCTAAAGAATAAGGAACACACGTGATTGCCAGGTCCTACTTTCGCCACCACTTGCTGTTCACCTTTGCTCATCATCTTCCGTCCTTTAGCTTTCATCCTAAAAGCCTATTATCCATCACATGCACCTTCTGTCTCTTGCTCTGTTCTGTCTAATAAACTGTAATGTTTAATTGTGAGGTTCTTAAAAGGTAACTTGAACTGTACTGCACTGAGATGAGAAAACAACAGGACTGTTTCAATGAAACATATGCTAGTAATGACTGCATTTCTGTAATGCTCTTACTAAACATTTCAAAATGTACTGCGTACACTTAAACAGCTTTCCAATGCATCTGTAAAGAAGATATTCCCAAAATGGTTTATAAACAAGTTTAAGAGGTGCCAAGCTCTTGCAACTCTGTTTTAGATAAGTGGGAGTTAAAGAAGTGCATAACACCTGAAAATTAGGCTATATTTTGCCTGAAAGCATAAAACTCAGATGTCCTGATACTCATATTGATGATTCAGTCAGGCAATTGTTCTTTGATTTCAAACAACTACTTGAAAGCAAGTGTAGAAGGCTGGTTTGTGGATCTTCAAACATACTCTGAAATCATAACAGCTGCTATAAAGGCAAAGGTTGAAACCATAAATCAAATGTTTTGATCAGTTTCATGACCTTGGTAAGTTTCCTTATTAATTGAATAAAATGTCAGCTCAAGTTTGCAGAAGAGGAAAAGAATAGTAGTACCGTAATAATGTTAAACTATTTTTGCTTTTATTCTTCTAAAGAACACGCTTCAAATAGTAAATGTCCCACACTCAACATCTTGATTTTTGTCTCCAAAGGGGGAAAAAAAAATCTTTTCTTTTGTACAGTGTTAAAAAAGCCTCTCCAAACAATTTCCCTTCAGTTTGTCTGCAAAAGAGACTTCCAAGCAGTAACCTTGCTGTGTGAAGGTTGTTTGAAATTCTGTATAAAATGCATTTGGAAGTTCAAATCTATTTGCCAAAAAAACAGACGAATGCTATAGCTAAATAGTACTTTCAACAGAAAGCTTCCACTGGTCCAGCATTTAATCTGGCATATAGCTTCTCTGCTTTTGGGCACAGTCCATTAAGGACCTGACACTCCCAGTAGGTTTGTATTGTTTTGACTCAAAACCAAAAAATGTAGAAGATATACTTATTCATCTACCATTTTGCTTATGCAGCATGCCACTGCTTGAACTGCTTCTTTTAACAGAAATTCTTTTACCCAGTTTGCAATGGTGCATAACTTTTAATTGCTCAAAAGTTGACTGGCACTGGAGAGAAGTACACAAAACCTCTTTCTACTCCTCTTTCATACATGACCTAGGGCCTCTTCATGCTATCAGGCCCCCAAACATCCTCAGGTTCTGACATAAATACTGGGTGGAAAAAAGTCAACTTTACTTGAGGTGTGGTAGAAAAATTTTAGCTCCTAGGTCTGGATTTTAAAAATACTATGTTCCTTGTGGTTTTAATCAATGGGAAAAGTACTTCTGCAAAGTGTAGGGGAGAAGCAGTGATTGAGAAATTGTGTAGTCTAATTTGACTTGTGTGCAAGTCAAATAAGAAAAAATGATATTTAAATGCTTAAAAAGCAGTAAATTGAAAGAATATACTCATATTACTAGAGAATCCAAAACTCTAAGAAATTGAACTAATTAAATTTGTATTTTATAAATTTTTCCCATGTAATTTTTTATTGCAACTTTGTCTTATACACATTTCTTTCATATTCTTCTCTTACCTTCCTGTTCAAGGGTGAGGAAAGCACTGTGCAATTTACAAAGATGTATGATGGCTGTACATGCTGTTTGTTTAGCAACAGATTTGGTTCAGAAGGCTGTAGCTTCCCTAAGGCCTAGCAGGTCTTCACTGTCCCCATAACTGCAAGTGTGGCCTCCTCACTTGTGCTAATTCAGTACTCTTTAAACTGGATCTATGAACACTTGTGACTATAAAATACCAAGACAAAACTATCAAAACCCAAAGGACTTAAGTTCTCAAAATGGACCTACCATTAATAGAATAGTAGAATAAAATAAAGAATTTGAAAAAAAAAGTTGGGAAAGCAGAATAATTGTAAACTCTGAGTCTAATGTGTGCAACTTACATTACCACTGAGCTCTTTAATTTATACATTTATATAATTATATAATTATATAATTATATAATTATATATTTATATATTTATACATTTATATATTTATATATTTGTATATTTATAAAATATATTTATATATAATTATGCACATATTTGTGTATATATATGTATATATACAAAATACACACAATATATAAAAAAAATACACGTGTGTATGTGTATGTGTGTGTGTTCACTGTTACAAATTCAGGAAGAGTTCAGCTGAACATAAAAAGACTACAGTCATTCAAGCTGGGATGAAGCCAGATGTGAGGACTTAACAGGTCCAGATTTGTGAAAATCTGTCAGGGGTTACTTCATTGCATAGCTGGGCAGAGCTTTATGTGCATTCACTGCAATTTCTGTAGAGTATAAGGGAAGCTGTTTTGACTGCATCTAAGTCCTTGGCTGAGCTATTTGCCCATCCTCCTTCAGAGGGAGAGTGCCATCTACTGAAGCATTCCTTTACACAGCTCCCTTGAGCCTTGTCCCACTCGCGGATTGAAAAAATCCATCAAAGGGGTTGTAAAACTGAACAAGGTTTTAAAAGGAAAAGCAGCTGCTGTAGATGTGAATCTCTGTTGAAAAGCACCAGCTGCATGTAAAGAACCAGGCCAAAGATGGTAAATACAACCACTGACTTGTGCAAGTTTGTGCTCCAGCTTTTGAAGAGATTAAAGACAACTTCACTCTGGGGTTTCTTCATTCCTAATAAATCCTTGCAACTGAGACTATACTACCATTTTGAAACTCTTAGGAATGGCATTCCCAGATCAGACAATCCAATTCCACTGCTGACTATCAGCTATGGGCTTTCCTACTGATTCCTCCTTTCTCTGTTAGTGCTCACAAGACGTACAACTACTCAGCCGACTTACCCAACAGTGAGAACACGTGGTAACAGTCACCCAGAGTCTGGCTTGGGCCAGTATTACTGTGCTGCTTTGTCTTTAAATATTTTCCCACTGTCTTGAGCTTCGTATTTCATTGTAAATTTTCTGGACTGTTGCTGTATTCAAATAAAGCAGGGGTTTGTGTCATGCCCAGAGCTACTGTCTCCTATGATAAAAATAAGCATGTAAATTGAAATATTTTTGGTATTTTTATTGCTTTGCAGCTAAAGTTTGTGTCTCTAAAACATGAAAGTCAGCTCAGAGGTGCCCATGTACCTTAGAGGTCTGAACAAATTGTATAAAAAGAAAGTTAAATTTTACAAGGCAAATTACCACGCAAAGTCATGGAATCATCAGAGAGGGAAACCTGCCAGGTTGTGTTTCATGTAAACACCCTTAGAAAACCACTGGTTTGATGTGTTTCAAAGCAGAGGCGCCTGTCCTGATGCTTTTCCCACCAAGGGGCTCCACTGAAGAATCACACAGCCCATGGCTCAAACGTCACAATTGGCAAGACAAAGAGTGAACAAAACTTTGAAAGAACTTGCATTATTTGCCATCAGGCAAATATATTTGAAAAACTTCACAATATATTTTCAAAAAGTTTAACATCATAGTTTGTTTTTTCCACCTGGGCACAGAGCATGTTGTGTTAAACACAATAGAGAATGGAAGAAGTCTTTCCACCCCAATAAGATACATCCCAGGTATCTTATATTGGCTTATGTCCCACAAATCTTTGTTGGTGCCAGTGGGATTGAGAGTATCCTCAGCAAGTTTTCCAATAACACCAAGTTGAGAGGTGTGGTCAGCATGCTGGAGGGAAGGGATGCCATCCAGAGGGACTAGGACGGGCTTGAGGTGGGCCTGTATGAAACTCATGAAATTCAACAGGGCCAAGTGCAAGGTTCTACACCGGATCAGGACAATCCCAAACATAAGCACAGGCTGTCAGAGAATGGACTGAGAACAGCCCTGAGGAGAACAACTTGGGGATGCTGATGGATGAAAGGCTGGACACGAGCCAGCAATGTGAGCCCACAGCACAGAAAGCAGATCATGTTCTGGGCTGCATCCAAAGCAGTGTGGCCAGCAGGATGAGAGATGGGATTCTGCCCCTCTGCTCTGCTCTGCTCTGCTCTGGTGAGACCCCACCTGGAGTGCTGCATCCAGCACTGAGGCCCCAACACAACAAGGACATGGATCTGTTCAGGCAAGTCCAGAGGACCAGAGGGCTAGAGCATGTCTCCTGTGAAGGCAGGCTGAGAGAGCTGGCGTAGTTCACTCAGGAGATGAGAGAGCTGGCGTAGTTCACTCAGGAGATGAGGGAGCTCTGAGGACATTGCACAGCAGCCTTCCAGCTCCTACAAGAGGGCTGGAGAGTGACTTTTACAGGGGCATGTAATGACAGGACAAGGGGCAATGGCTTTAAACTAAAAGAGAGTAGGTTTAGTTTAGATATGATGAAGAAATTCTTACTGTGAGAGTGGTGAGGCACTGGCACAGGTTGCCCACAGAACTCGTGGATGCACCAGATGTGAGAGTGTTCAAGGCCAGATTGGTTCAGCAGTCTAGTCTAGTGGAAGGTGTCCCTGCATAAGCAATTCTCAGAACCACTAAAAAATAGGTGTATTAAATGCAGCCAAATCTCAGGACAGTTCTGGAAAGGTTATAGGCCCCGGGAAATTGTCTTCTCTCACAGGTTCCTTATCATAACTCAAAGAGCTTCTTCATTCATAGTGCCTTATTGTTGGTTACAGCCAAAGCTGTAGCATATGTACTGGATTTGAGATACACATCCATTACCCCTTACCCCCTACACATGGAACAGCATTTGGGAATTGTCTCTGCTTCTCATCTTCCATGCCTTTTTCTTCCATCAGTTGCTTTTGGCCGCCTCCCAGGCATGTCTCCAGAATTTACAAAACTCACATTAAAATGGCATGTGTGCGTCCCTTCCAAATTTTTTTTTTTTTTGTGGCGGGTTGTTTTATCTTTCTTGCCTCAAAAGTAATAGACAATAGCCTTTTAAAAACTAAATGAGCTGTGTAAAATTCAAGTGTGAACTGCTCATCAATGCTCTCATGAAATTGGCGTGACTCTTGGGGCTAAGAGCTGGACTCGAAACGGGCCCCTTCCAACTCATACTCTGCGATTCTGTTAATTGTAGGACCTGGCCACCGTACACACACCTCTTCGTGCATCAAAGGCAGCTCACTCGCAGCCCTGGGCCGCACCTTTTTGGAGGTAACCTCTCGGGCGCACTTTCCCCGAACGCGGCGCTGCTGTATGGCAACCAGCGGCGGCCGCCCGCCTGCTGCAAAAGGCGCTGCAGTAAAGCGCCGCGGCACCGCCATCTCCTGCCGGAGCGCCGGCCGCCAATGCCGCTGCCTGCGCCGCCCCGCGCCGCACTCCGCACACGGCCCCTGCCCAGCGACTGCTGTGCATGTTACCGCCCCACAGGTAACCAGGCAACGGCCGGGGGGACCCTGCGCTGTCCCCTCCCTTCAGGGAACGAGAGGCTACAAGGAGCAATTTATAGCCGCGGCGGTGCGGGGAGAGCTGGGGCCGCGGCGGGCGGGACACGGAGCCTCCGGGCGTGGGGCAGGGACGCGGCTGGGCGGGGGCGGGCGGGCGCCAACCGCCATCTTGCTTGAGGACGGGTACCCGAAAGCAAGATGGCGCCCAGGCTTTGAGCGCGGGGCTGGCGCTTCCCCGCCCAGAGCGGAAGTGACGCTTCGGCGGCAGCGGCCCCCCGCGCCCCCCTCCCCCCCCCCCCCTTCCCCCGTGGTTTTGCTTTTCCCCGCGGGCTTCACGTCTCTTCCTCCAGCGAGACGGAAAATGGCCGCCAGGTTGCCATAAGGGAGCAGGGCCGACGGGAGTTCCGCCCGCCAGGTGAGGGAAGGGTGGAGGTAAAGGGGCTGCGTGGCGGTTCGGGGGGGGGCGGTGGTCGCTGGTTGGGGGAAAGATGGCGGGGGGAGGCTGAGGGGGATCAGCCCGGCCCCGCCCCCCCCGAGCGCGCGGTGCTCGCGCGCCGCGCCGTCCCGCCTTCCCGCGCCGCGTGACCTCGGCGCTCCGCAGCCATTATCCCGATTATCCCGATTATCCCGCGCCAGTCGACGGGAACGGGACGGGAACGGGCGGTCGCCGTCGCCGCCCTGACGCCGGCCACCGCTTCTCGCGGGAGCCGGACCCAGCCGGTGCCGTTCCTCCCTGCGCCCCGGAAAGCGAAGGTAGAAGGGGAAGGGGCGGTGGGAGGCGGTAGCGGAGCTGCTTTGGAGCTGTTCCGCGGCTCCTGGAAACCTGGCGGGATGGGGCTGTAGGGGTGTGTGCGGAATGGGCGGCCGGCCCGCCCGGTTGGACTTCCGCCCCGGGTGCGCGGCCTTTTGTCGTGGGCCTCCCTGAGGGAGGCAGGAAGGCCCGAGGGGATGTGGCTGTACAGCGCTGATTACGCGAATGTTACATTTCCCCGTTATTCTTGTGGGTGTGACACTGACTAGGGAAACGGTGCCGGAGAGAAAGGATGCTTCCCGATATTGGATCAGCCTTTACGGTCGTTGGAGGAATTTCCCTTCGGGCATGGCTGTGGTTCAGGCGCTTGTGCCTGAAGTGCCCCGCGCCTCCCTGCGCCTTTCCTGCCCTGATTGCAGATGCCCGCAAAACCCCGTGAGGGACCGCAGTGGGTTTTATACCCCTTGCTGAAAGGGACTATTGTGTTCCCAGTCGTGATTGTACTGTACTATGCAACCAATGCAAGATCATTCCCGTTATTTCCCCTTTGCTATGTAATCCCCCTGCTTTTTGCCTTTAATTCTGTGAAAATCAGATTCTTGTTTTGTGTGTCATGTTGATCCTGTACGAAGTCAGTACAACCCATCACTTGTTTATCTCGGAGATCAAAGTTTTGTCCTCCAAGGAATGGTTAAATTTTACTATAGGAAGACGTGAGGGCATGCAAAACAAAGGTGCTCTTGACTCTGCGAGTAGTCACTGCTTAAGCAATGCAAATGTATAAAAATATCACTTAGAATAGTTGTTCTTGGTGTGGGAGGGATTGGTTAAACAGCGTGGAGTTGGAGGGAAATGCTGTCTAGCTGCTTTTCTCCTCCCTCCTCCTCGTCCTCCTCTCTGATAATCATGTCGCTTTGGACAAAAGTGGGGGAAATGAGGACGGGGTAAAGGCGCTGGCACTGAGGTGTGCTCCAGGCATGCATCTTTTGGCAGGGAGAGTAAGAATTGCATCCTCCCACTGGTGGCTTTTGATATTGAATGACAGGCTGTGCTGAATGGCCAGATGAGGTTCGGTGTGTTCCAGACATTGGTGCTTGGAGCTGGAGTGCCTCTCTCCTGAGCAGGGCTTTAGCGGGCGAGCCTGTGTGGAACAACTGCTCAGGTGAGGGCTGCGGCTGACAAAATTGGGGCTCAGGTGGTAGGAGCACATTCCATGAAGAAGGGCCTGTTCATCTTGAGGGTGAAGAAAACTTGAAGTGGTCGTTGGAATCTAAAAAAAATCGGCAGGGAGCTGTTTGGAGCTAGGATGTAGATATTTGGACGGATTCTATTTAGGCTGGTTGTCAAGGAGAGACAGTGCTGTAGGGTTTTGTGGAATGCCAGAGACCATTTGGGGTTTGTTTACAGGTAGTGGAGGTGGGTGAAGAAAGCTATTGAAGAAGGTGCTCTGTTTGTCTGTGTGAGAGTTTCTCCCTAAGGTATTCTGAAAAAGCACGTTGCTTGCCTGGTCATTGTGCTGGCACTGGCCTCATGCAGCTTTGTGGTAAATGGGATCTGAAAAAGCAGCTTTTGTCCAGAGCACTTCTCTTACGGATCACTGCTGCAGCCCACCAAGCACCTCGAAGGGTGTCTGTCTTGGAGCAAACGAGGGCGGGAAGATTTCTGCCTTTCCTGCAGCAGCAATTCGTGTGGTTCATAGCAGAGACTGGAGAAACCATGGTGTAAGGGCATATGAAAACACGGTGTGTAAAACACAGGCACAGAAATAACAAAGGCTGTCCAAAACTGTGTGTGTCCAAAAGCATGCTTATTCCTTTTTGTGTATGGACACATTTCTCAGTCACTTTGGTTTCTTTGGTTTTTTTTTAGTTGGAGGAGAAACATGATTTTGTTTGCCAATAGTATTACATAAAAGACAGCTAACAATCATATGATGGTTTTGCAGAGGTGATTTTGCTGTTAGTAGGATGCTGGTTTTTTGACTTAATTTACAAATATTTTGTGTTATTTTCTGTATAGAAATTAATGAATTGAGGGGGAGGGGGAAAGGCCTTTGTATGTTTTACTGTTTCCATTACATTTCCAGCATATGAAATAGGGGAAATAATGCTTCCCACCTCTTATTTGTACATAACAAGGTAGTTTGGGCAAATTTGTCGTGGAATTGTAGTAGGAATCCAAGTCACCAGTGATCCAAGTAGGATGGGTTTAAGTGACGATGAAATGCATTCTGCTCTTGTGTGTGATGTGCCACTGCCACAGTTGTGGACATTAAAAACAAAAAGGAGGGGGAGGTAGAGAGTGGGTCAGAAAGCACAGCAGATGTGCAAGCACTGAATAGGTGACTTACAGTGTTGCCTCATGAAGACTGACTTTCTTTATTTCAGTGGGTGTATTATGAGAAACTGTTAAAAATTCTGTGGAATTTCGCGAAGACTGTCCTGTCCCCTTTTGTATTGTCATGGTTGTATAATCATCCGGTCTTTTGAAGCCTGAATCTCTGAATGAAAACGCAGTTTGGCAACAGCCTGTCAATTACTTAAACAAGATTTTGATTTAAATCTACCTGACAGCTCTCAAGTAATGTTTAAGCAAGAGAAATACAGACTACTAAATAGCTGTAAATGAAGGGTAGCTAAAATAATGGATCTAAGAGGAAGCAGTGTTTTGCTGGTATGAGTGGGTATAACTGTCCTAAAATGTCTTAAACCAATATGTGATGTATAACCTGTAAAATGGCTTAAGAGATGTGTTTAGTCTACAGTGTGTGTACTCTGAGAAAACTCCAACATCAGCGGTGTAGTGAAGACTCCTAAAAACACTGTCTAAAAGGAATTGGATACCATTTTCCTTGTCCTTTTTATTTTTTTAATTAAACACAGCAGATGCTGACAGCGTCACTTACTTTCTTCTTATTGTTTCTTGTGGTGGGATAAGCCTGAGTCTGCTGTGGATCTTGTTTTTGCTTGATGGTCGCACTTGCTGGCCAAGATTGATTGAAGACACCCAAAGATCCTGTTGTTTCCTTTGTTAACAAACTTTTCTGCGTGTGATTCAATAACTGAGAGATGGTGGACTGGCCGAGTTTCAGAAAACGTTGTGGGTTGTTTGGGAGTGTTTGGTTTTGGTTATTTTGACTTTATATGTGTGTGTTTATTTTGGTGGCCGTTTTTTGTTGGTTTTTTGGTGTTTTGTTTTTTATTTTTAAGGCTGCTTGCAAGTACTGTTAAAAAGCTGAAATGTGACCAAGTTTGTTGCTTCTGAAGGTCATGCCAAGCTGTTTTCAGGGATGCTTCAAGTTTGTGGTGCTGCCGAAAGAAGCAGTCCTGCCCAGCTGCTATTTCAATTTCCCTGTGTTGGCCCAAGAGTTTGTGGGCTGTGTAATGAACCATATTAAAAAGAAATGTATTGAAAGTGATCCAGTGTGTGGGTGCAGAAATACTTAGACTGGCATAGGAGAGATCATCAGGAATGTGAGGAAACACAGGATAGGAGAGGTGGGACTGTTTCTTTTAACTAGCAGAGCCACCGTGTTCTGTGGAACTGCAGCAGCTCCTTTGTAAAATCCAGATTTTTTAACATGGCAGTGAAATAGTTAAGAGCCAGGCATCTCCTTTCAATTGTTAGGGGTGGGAAGCGAGGGGAAAAGAAGCTTGAGGGGAAGAGAAGTGTGTGAATTAGAGCCCTGGTGTTCCAGGCACGGACCCTGTTCCCAGCAGTCGTGCTCCTCTTTTAAGAGTGCTGGGTGACAGTGATGACACCTTGTGTCCCATTGTTGATGCACACACACAAAAGGCTTTGGGTCTCTTCTGAGAGAGCAGCAAATGGTCCTCAGGACCTTTTCCATTGCCCTTCACTGTGCCCCTGCTTAACCTGGTGTGGCCACTCCAGGCTGGCCATGAGCAGGAGGAGCCTCTGGGTGATTCCATTTGCTGCTGTGACCCAGTATGTTGGGGCTGTGGTGCTCTGAGGAATTTCACTTTTTCTGTCAAGGTGTGCAGCACGTAGGAGCTGACTGTCACAGACAGCTGTTTTCCTGCATACTCCTGGTACTACTACAGGTTTTTTCTAAATGAGCTTTAATAAAGGTTAATAAAATTTTAGATTCTTGCATATTCTGAGAATATTTACGCAGACCAAAAAAACCTCAGCTATGAAGTCTTTTCACTTCTGTTCCTAAGTATGAGTGTTTGGATAAGTGGATCTTGTGTGTCAAGGTTTTACCTCTTACAATTAAATGAAAACAAAATCTGCAAATAGTTATATGGAGTTTTTATTCAGTAGTTAAGGTTTTTATTCAATGTTCTTTTTTTTAAAAAAAAATTATATCTGTACTCTTCTTTAAAAACTTAAATGGGAAAAGGTTTGCAGATGTGTTTTAGCTGCCAGGGTTGGATGTGGTGTAGCTAATATGTTGTTTAAAAACAGAAGTCTGGCTACTTTTCACCTTTTTCAGTTGCTGGAAAAGATTTCTAAGACTGCAGAACTAACTACCAGAGTTTGAGTTATGGTAATTTAAGATCTTGCCTTCTACTTGGAGGTTTTCAAAATGAAGTAACTATCTTGTTCTATATCCCCAGGATCTAAAGACTTGTCTAAATTAGGATTTGGGATTTCAGCTAACACCAGTTGTAAGTCAGAAATACAGATCATTTAAGTATTCATTTAAAATCTCAGCCTGAACTTGCAGTTTGTATTGCTTTTTGTGTACTAGACTTCTGAATGCCTTGGTTACCCTTTGCTGGCTAATACCATCTCGCCTTTTGTCTAGACAAGATCTGACATGGTGCGATTCACTACTGTGCTCCTTCGGAGACTCATGCTTGCTGATGATGAGAAGTAAAAACTTAATCTTAATAAAGCATATCTTTTGTAGAAATTGGAAATATCTTGGTCACTACTAGTGAATGGTAAGTGGACTTTTGAAAGCAAGGGTTTATGAACACAAATGCTGCATTTCTTCTTTTAGATGAAGAAAACACCTGTGAGCAAGTGTGGAAGTGTCCTTTAGGAACAGTCGATGTTTATGCCTTTAGATTTAATTAACTGAATTGTTGACCTGCAGAATTTTTGGAGATTCAGCCTGTCTGTAGTGAACTGGCATAAAATTCCTGTCTTGTTGCTTGAGTGGAATTCAAAATTGTGCTTAATGTTAAGTTAGACTACAAATGTTCATGGTCTTAAGGCTTGGAGGTAATTAAAAACTGAGGCCAGTGAAAAATTCATACATTTGAGCTGTTTTTGTTATGATAGTTATGTGTCCTTTCTGCATAACTGTAAAAGAGCTAGTTCTTGGAAGATGTTGGCTCTTTAGGTGTAATCATGTATGTATGCATTTTAAACACAAAGTTATACTAGAGTAATGCTTTTGTAAATATTGCAAGGGAAAGCTAAAGATAAATCTTTCACTGTTGGCCTGGTTCTCATCCCTATTTTTTTTCCCAATAAGATAGCTCCAGTGAAGTGCAGAGCTGTGTGCTGGAGCTCAAAGTGGTCTAACAGTTTCCCACTGTCCTTTTTGCCTCCCTCCTTCTGGCTGCCTGCTGTTACCTGCTCCATAATCCAGCTCAGTTTGGCCCTTTATTAAGCTACTTGGATAACCTAGTTAAATGATAGTGGTTTCTAGGTATCAAGAGCTGGTCACTGGAGGACCTGAAGCTGTCAGGGCTGATGTGAAGGTGAGGATAATGTGTTACACAACCGTGTCACCAGGGCTGAGGAAGGAGTGGTCACATGTGGAAAGGGAATGGGATTTGCCCCTTGGCAGTGGTTGGCTCTTGAGCTGCTCCTGTCTTAGTGCGCAGCATCACTGAGTCCAAGAGTAAATTTGATACTTCTTATGTGTTGTCTTTTCATGAGAAACAGATTAATGTTTGAACCCCTTTAAGCAAAAAGGTGCTGCCTTTTAGTGAATGTTCATGTCTTTGACAGTCTCACTTTTTGTTCTATAGGGATCAGTATTGCTGAAAGCACAAATACAGTTTTGAAATAATTTCTTCCTTGGCACCAAGTAACGGTTTGAGGTGAGTTTAGCTTAAGTCCTTTCTAAATATTCTGATTGATCTCAGCTATCAAAAATGAAATCTTCTTTTGCTTTCCTAAATTTTATGCTTGCAGTAAAAAGCTACAGTATATAGAACTGTCTTGTAAAGATCAGCTGTACTTGTCATTCATAGAAGGCAAATCATTTAAAGCTGAGATTGAGTTTATAATATGAACATTAGGCATCTGATGTTTGGTTTGATAATTACTTGTAACAGAAAAAACCCATCAGGTTTTGTTTTCTGACACTCTTGGAAAATTACTATGTCTTAAACAGTTTTAAAGGTCTAAATTTAATGTTGCTCGTGAGTATTGATCCTAAGAGATTACAAGGCATTTTATGTAAGTTTAGTTGAACTCAATGAATTAGCAAATATCTTCAGATTATAGGTTTTGCAAATTTGCTTTTTAGTGGAAGGAGCCAACAAAAAAGAGCATTCAACATACTCTACTTCACCAAGGTAAATAGTTTTTTCTGAGATACATGGAAGGCTGGTTTAAGTTCAGTTTGTACTGGGCTAGTTTCAGTGAGGTTACATCTCTTAGGCCGTGCAAACTCTTGTGGGGAAGGTCATGTGGGGCAGGAGGAACCAGCTGATAGGAGAAAAGTTGGTCTGCTTTTCTCTTTCGGGTTCTCCTAGATGTGTCTAAAGTCTCTGTAATTTTGTTAACTGTAAATTAAACTCTAATGTTGTTTTTGTCTTTACATAATTGAAATACCACCCAGGTAACGAGAGAGATTATATAAGACAGAAAGTGCTTGTTGTGTTGAGCTAGTATTTTTGATACAGTAATGCTGGACTTTAAAGTCTGTTTGCAGTACAAGAGGTAAATGTTTGGTTTTTTCCTTTTCTGTTTTAATTATTATTAAACAATGATAATTGAGCATTCAAAGGCCTGAAAATATGTAGTTACTTGTTCATAGCTTGTATTCGGGTTGTCTAATGTGACACTTCTTTTTTTTTTTTTTTTTTTAAAGCTGGGCAATTTCAAAAGAAAATGGTAATGGGTCAAAGTTTTTATTAATTAAATTGGGGATTTTTAGCCACTGATCCGAAAAGGAAAAGGTGTGTATTTTTTTTTATGGTTAGCACTAATTCTAAGTATCTATTATGACTGTACATAAGAAGAAATGATAGTTTATTATGAATTACTTTCCTTTAGTTCTCATTGATTTATAATCAGTTGTAGTTTTCATAGCTTAATTTGTCTGGTTGAAGTGTGTTGAATCTCATTGCAAACCATATTGTTTGACTAATTGTTAAAATCTTTAAGTTAGCCATGCATTTTACTTGTAGCATAAAAAGCAAAGTTAATCTAAAAAACTGCAGGATGGGCATCTTGAGCATGGAAATTTGGATCAGAGTGATGAGCTTTAGTATGTGTGGTTAAGAGAAATAATACCTGTGGGTCAAACTAACAACTGCTGTATGGACCTGGGCCAAATACTCCAGGGCTTTTTCTTTGCTCATGCAATAGGTGCATTGTAGAGGACTGTGAACTCCTCCTGGAGAAGGAGGAGGAAAGGAAATGCAAGGGAACTATAAATTACACAATAGCTACAATTCTGTTACATTATATTAAGATGTCCAGTGTTGTATTATTCTTGCCTTAATTTGCAGAAATGTTTCATTTTCTGCTGCTTCCTCTCTCCTACAGGATCTGTGTGCACTTGAATCTGGAAAAAACCTTTTACTGTTAAACTTCATGTTTTCAGAGAAAGCATGTGCCCTGCAGCAATGTTAAATTCTTTAAAATGTGGTTAAACTTTTAATTTACTAATAAATGTACTTACATTGTCTCCAAAGGTCTTTTGTTTAGCAAATGCTATACTACTTTCTGATAGTGTCATTTTAGTAGATGCAGATTTTGTTCGTTTATATCATTTACGTGGATGCTAAATGGTTGCTTCCTTTTTTTTCCCTCCTCTGATTGCTTTTCTTTTTGGGAAGGAGTAGATCTACTGGCAAAGATGGGTCGATCTAATTCTAGATCCCATTCGTCAAGATCGAAGTCCAGATCTCAGTCCAGCTCTAGGTCCAGATCCAGATCACATTCAAGAAAAAAGAGATACAGGTAAGTTGATGTCTTACTGCGTGAAAAGGTGATTTGGTATATTATTTTTTTGTCTGGAAAATGTTTTTCACTTGCACGATGCTGTGGCAGAAGTGAGCCTGGGATCCCATTTCATTTTAGGTGGTAGGTAAACTATGGTTTGAGTGTAATTTCTGTGTAATTTTTTTCCCCTTTTACTCTATCTCAAGGTAACTTCATCAGAATGCTGATGGTTCTTCATGATTTCTGGCCCGTTGGATTATTCCCTTCCCCTTTTCATGATGTGTTCTTCATCCAGTCTCTTTGTCTGTAATTTGTTATTTCTTATTCAGCGTTTCATATCTGAAGTAACTTAAGGCTTCAGCAGATAAGCTTTGCTGTATCTTGTCTTCTCAGTTGCCTCCAATGTTTTTCTCATCTTACTTACTAGTGGACATTGCCATCTCCCATAAAAGAAGTGGGTCAGTTGAATGTTTACTGCCTCAGCTGCTGCCATCCACAGGCTGGCATATTAAACTGAGGATCATGTCGCTCCCTGTTCCAGGCAGTGAGCCGTGGTGGCTGAGAAACTGAATGCCATGTTCGGGAAGTGCTGATAAACTCTAATAAAATGGCTGGGGAGGCCACTGAGGGTGGTAGTGTCCTAACCATGTGATACCAAGTTTCACGGTCCTTAGCAGTATAGACATGTTTATTATGATTAATATATTACAGAAATAATGAATAAAGAGGGACTGTAGAAGTTACTTTAAGACTGTAGACACATCATTTACCATTCTGGCTGCATTTTAAGAAATACAGCATTTTGTGTAAAAGTACTTTATTTTTTTTCACTTTTTTTCAGTTGTTAAGTGCTAACATTTGCTTTTTAATTTTAGTTCTAGGTCTCGGTCGAGGACATATTCCCGATCTCGGAGCAGAGATCGTGTTTATTCTAGAGATTATCGCAGAGATTACAGGAATAATAGAGGAATGAGACGTCCCTATGGATACAGAGGAAGAGGTAGAGGGTATTACCAAGGAGGAGGTGGTAGATACCATCGTGGAGGTTACAGGCCTGTCTGGAACCGAAGACACTCCAGAAGCCCCAGGCGTGGCCGCTCACGTTCCAGAAGTCCGAAACGAAGGTCCGTGTCTTCCCAGAGGTCCCGGAGCAGGTCTCGTCGATCTTACAGATCTTCCAGGTCCCCGAGGTCCTCTTCATCTCGTTCTTCATCCCCATACAGCAAATCACCTGTCTCTTCCAAAAGACGTGCATCTCTGGAGAAGCAGGCAAAGAAAACTGAAGGGGCTCCTTTGCAAGACAGTCCCTTGAAAAATAAATCACAAGATGAACAGAAAGATACATTTGAACATGACCCATCAGAGTCTCTTGACGATTTTAACAAATCATCAGCAGCTTCTGGCGACATTTGGCCTGGCCTTTCAGCCTATGATAACAGTCCGAGGTCACCTCATAGTCCTTCTATTGCCACCCCACCTAGTCAGAGTTCATCTTGCTCTGATGCCCCTCTGCTTAGCACGGCCCACTCAGCAAAGGACACACCTCAGCATTCCCATTCCATTCAGCATAGTCCTGAGAGATCTGGCTCTGGTTCTCTTGGAAATGGTTCTAGCCGCTATAGTCCTTCTCAAAATAGCCCATTGCATCATATCCCTTCGAGGAGAAGCCCTGCAAAGACAATCCCATCACAGAGTGCCCCCCGTGAGGAGGCTCGAGTGCGGTCCTTTTATCCTGAGGGTGGTGAACAGGAAACTGCAAAAGGTGGAAAGTTTATGAAAAGGTAAGAACCAAGTTAAAGCCTAATGTTGCCTCTTAAAAATGTTGTTAGAGTTTTGTCAAGATCGTCACCTTTACTTTGGAAAATCCATTATGGAATGCTAATAATATTAGTGTGGTTGGAATTGAGCTTGAAAGATACGGATGCCTTTTTCTGCTAGGGTTCTTCAAGGCCTGGAACGTTGGCCAGTAGAGATAGGGACATGTATCCTTGAGGAAGAGTTGGTTTGTGCTTTTCCTCTATGGTTTATTTTCTTGTACTCAATTTTTTACTAGTAAGAAAAATCTCAGTTGAAATAGCTCATCAGACTTGCTGGCTTGATAGTGAACTCTCTTCACGCATTTCAAAATTTTTATGCTTTGGATAGTTTGGAATGTAAATATTCTGGAAATCTAAAAATGTCAGTGTTGTGTAGTAATTTCTTTATGTTGACATAAACAGCATCAATAGCTGATTGTGTGGTGCGATGTGTAAACTTTGATGTCTTGAATTGCATTACTTATCAAAGAGGGTAGGTGTTGGTATTCTAGGAATATAATGCTGTTGATGTGAAGGAAGTTCAGTGTTCCAATGAACGTAAAAATCTTCAATTTGTTCTTAAAAAGTTGGAAATAGTAATTTTTGAAAGCCATAAAAGTGTTACTGGCATTAGACTGTTCCTCTCTAATGTGACTGGTGTTTCAGTGGATTTCTTACAAAATGAGTTAGAGAGAAAAGTTGTGACTGTGCTATATAGGCTTGATTGTAGGCTTTTAAATTAATTTGTCTAGTCAGTGATTTATTATGTAAAAAAAATTGCTGCTTAGGAGATCAAAAATATGACTTCTCTTGGATTAGATGCATTGGAGTTGGTGAACGTATTAGAACCTGTGTGAACATGGCATACAGATAAAGCAGTGGCTGAAATAATTAATTGGTGTGTTTCTGTGTTTAGGAGAGCTGCCTTCTAAAGGTTCCCTGCTTGTACACAATATAGTGAATGCACTAAGCCTGTGCCAGATTGTGGAAGGATATTAGTGATGTGCAGGACCTTGAAAAGAATTAACTTTTTTTATGCTACTGCTTCAACTCTTTCAGTAAAAGAAGTGCAAAAATGAATTGCGGTCTGAATTTTCAAACCACGTGAATTTGATGGAAAAAATTACTAGTGTAAGAGAATGTGAAACTGGGTACTGATTAAGAGAACAAGCAAGTAAATTTCTACAGAAGGGATTCTACAGAAAGGCATTATATTCTTCAGATGCCTCCATCAATGCATAAATGACAGTGGATACAATGTTAATGGTGTGCCAGGCATTGCATGCTAAAGTTAATTGCTCAGAGGAATGTATTTTCATCTTCTTGGTGTGGAATTGACACGAAAGAGGAATGCAAGTGAATGCAATCCAGAGTTACCAGTCTCTTCTTTGCTATCCACAGGTACACAGATGAAGAGTCTAGAGTTTACCTGCTTGATAGGGGTAATACCAGGGAGAAGGAGGCCCAGAAGGAGAGAGGATCAGAAAAAGGGAGGACAGAGGGAGAAAGGGAATGGGAGGAACAGGAAACTTTAGATTTTTTCGTTGATAAAGAGACTGGGAAGGAAAAGTTTAATGACTCTGAAGGGGAGGACACAGAGGAGACAGAGGATTACAGACAGTTCAGAAAATCTGTCCTGGCAGATCAGGGTAAAAATTTTCCTACTGCATCTCACCGGAATGCTGAGGAGGAAGGAACCAAATACAAATCTAAAATACCAATCAAGGGCAATAGAGAGAGCGATGGATTTAGAGATGAGAAAAGTTATAAGCTTAAAGAGACTGGCTATGTAGTGGAAAGGCCTAGTGCAACAAAAGATAAGCACAAGGAAGAAGACAAGAGTTCTGAGAGACTAATGATGAAGAAAGAAACTCAGTCACCTGAGCAGGTAAAGTCTGAAAAGCTCAAAGAACTCTTTGATTACAGTCCTCCTCTACACAAGAATCTGGATGCGAGAGAAAAATCCACCTTCAGAGAGGAGAGCCCACTTAGGATCAAAATGATAGCCAGTGACTCCCATCGTCCTGAAGTTAAACTCAAAATGGCACCAGTACCTCTTGATGATTCCAATAGGTAAATTATTCCACTTTACAGTGTGGTTCTCCACCTGTGTGCAGTGTCGTTCATATTTATTTAAACTAGTGGTTTCTTTCTGTGTGTCTCTTTTGTTGTTGATACATTTTAGACCTGCTTCCTTGACTAAAGACAGGCTGCTTGCTAGCACACTTGTCCATTCCGTCAAGAAGGAGCAAGAGTTCCGATCCATCTTTGACCACATTAAGTTGCCACAGGCCAGCAAAAGCACATCAGAGTCATTTATTCAGCACATTGTGTCCTTGGTTCACCATGTCAAAGGTATGTGTTTAGTTGATTGTACCAGATATGTGTCTGACAAGTTCATTTAAGCCTGTTTGCTGTTTCTAGTACGGTAAGATTTCAGGCTTCTTCTAATGTTGTGATTTAGCCAGACTTTCTTAATTAGAAAAATAATAGCCACTCAAACTAGGACAAAAAACCCACAAACAGGGTAGAGTATAATAGCAAGTATTCTATGTTTCTGGATAAATTTTTGAGCTTAGGTGGCATAGAAAGTTTGAATTTCTGCAGTGTAGTTTAAACATACTACACTGGTCAGTTTTTCTAATTTTATTTTAATGAGTCTAACATAAAAAATTATATTAAATGTTGCAGTGTGGTTTGACAGATGTCTTTGGAATGTAAATGCAATGACATTCCTTTAGGAGCACCCTAGAGGTCATTTCCAGATTCATATTAGAAGAGTTTTTTTCCCCTCAGTAGGATTTAAGAAAAATTGTATTTTAAATGGTAGTAAAGTTCATGGTGATGTTTTATTCCTACAAGACAACATTTTCAGGAATTTCACTTAGAGAAACTTGGCAGTGGCTAAATAAACCTCCATTAGATGAGTTGTACACTAATTATTTTCTTATATAGCAATAGTGGCTATTTTCTATAAACCCCAAGAAGAACCCTCAACAAATCAAGCATAACAAAAGTCCTCCTCCAAAATCACTGAAATCCAAACCTGGACCATCAAAGTAGATATATCTCACTTAGATCATATATCCTCTGAAGTTTTTTGATGGGAAAATAGATAATAATACCTGAAATTCCCTGAGGATGTCTGGAGTGTTCTTTAAATGCTTTTTTTCTATAGAATTTGCTGTATTCCACTGGACTGTTGTCTTGCTGTGTTATTAAATGTAACTGAAATAATAGAAAGCTGGTGAAAGTAAGTTTGTATCATCACAGTAAAGGGAAAAGTGAAAATGCTTAATTACGTACAGTTCCAATGAACTGTCTGTAAGCATTGTTTTTAAGATCTATTAGCTTCTAAAATTGCTGAGATTTGTGTGGTAGAAATATGTGCTGAAGTTCAGTTAAAAATCTCATTTTGTTGGCATAATTCAGATTACTAAAGCCAAATTATTTCCTTCGTATTGAACTACTTACAAAGTAATAGTCAACAGTAATGGACTATGATAATGCATTAGTTTTAAAAAGTTTTTTTTTGGGGATACCTGTTTAGTGTATAATGATTTGTTGTGAACGTATCTATTTATTGATATGTAAAGAAATGTAAGACTCAATCCAGTGAGAGCTTCTGTAAATTTTTGCTTATATGGTCCATATGTAACTGTAGGTGAAAATAATAGTTGCGGAACTCTCACAGGTTGATCACAGAGTAGACTTTTTCTGTAAATTTTTGTATTTTGAATATCTGATAAATTTAACAGCCTGTCAGGTCAAGTAACTAGAATATGTACTGTTATGGTTGTTTTTAAAAGCAGAACATCTCTTTTAAGTTTCGGATTTACTGTGGTCTGTGATCAGAATTTTTGTAACTTTTTTGACAATCTGAAATTGTGTTCATTATTGGTATGATGCGACCAGTCTGAACAGCTCTTTATTAATGTAGAGCTGAAAATGCCCAGTGATGTTTTCTTTTTCATTGTAACTAGGTCCTGGAATGTGTTTTGAAATGGCAAAATCCATGTTACAAAAGTAAAATAGCTGTTGAAAGATACAGATGCCAAACAGGCAAAGTTGAACCTTCTGTCTTCCTGGCAAAAATGGCATAAAAACAGAATTACTAGCTCAAATTCCTGTGTTTGATGGAATTATGATTGAGGCACTACCCTTGTAGTGGCCGTTTCAAGTTTTAATGGTTGGTTATGAGACAAATGCTGGATGCCGGGCGGTAAGTTGATACAGATGTATGTTGACCTGTTAAGCAGATAGTTTGCTTCATATGTAACATTTCATAGCTCATGACTTTATGTATTTCTATATTACATTTAAACACATTTGTTGAGCTGGTTTGAAAACTGAGTTTCACTGTGGGTAATTTAACTGTCTCTGAAGGAAGGAGAAAACTTGTCAGAGAAATTGTCAAAGTTTGCCAAGATGCCAGATGCTTAACAATTTATTTATGCATAGGTGTGTTAATTGTATCGTTTATCATCACCCAATCAAGAAATTGTGTTCTTTAAGAAAAGACTTGTTAGATCATTCATGTAGTTATTGAAGCCTACATTACTTAAATGCTTTCACTACTTCTTACTTTAAGTTAAAGATGAGATGGACGGTAAAGTGTACTTACTGCAAGTATTCATGACTCAAAAGTAATTTCACTTTCTCTTGTGGGCAAAGTATAAAGTAATAGTTTAAGAAATTGCTCTTTATCATTAGAGGAAGATGTCACTGAAAATGAGGAAGTCCAGTTAGTAAATGCTGCTTGAATTAGATGTGATACAGTCATGGCATAGTAGACTTGAAGTGATGCTGTGTGCTGTTATTTTGTTTGGGTCACGGAGTGTGTAAAATAGGGAAAACACCACATTTGCTTGTCCTGATAAATTTATTGAAAATACTGTGGGTTTTGCCTGCTACTTGCCTTTCTGTCAGGAGTAAAAATAAGTGTCAGTTGAATTAAACTAATGAAACAGTGTTTTTTTCTATTGTAACCAACAGAGCAATACTTCAAGTCGGCTGGAATGACCCTAAATGAGAGGTTCACTGCGTATCAAAAAGCAACTGAAGAGCATTGCACCCGACAAAAGAGCCCAGAAATACATAGGTATATGTTACTGCATATGCAGATGCTTTGTGTTTCAAATAGCGTCTTCTGATACTTCTTTTGAGAACCCAAAATACTTTTTCTAATCTGGATGAGGTAATTTGTATGATTACAAAATACAAAAAAACCCCAAAACCTTCTGTAAAAGAGAACTCACCTGAGTCAGGTCTGGCTTCATCTGTGGTTTTGTGACAGATGTCTTCTCTACCTCTGTATCTCATTTGGGATATATTTACTTTTCTCACATGCAGTGCTCAAATATTGAGGGGCATATGTCTTGAAGATGAAAAGAAGCCCTGTACATGCATCTTTCTTCTTCAGTGTGAAATGTTCCATCTCATACTACTTTAGTTTTTGTGTGTGTTAATTTACAGCAGTTTTTTGAAAAATCTGAGAATCTAAAAGGTAAGAAGGTAGGCATGCAGATGTAGTGTCTGATCACGTGCTCTAGTTTCATGATGCAGTGTACTATATTTGTGTTGCATGTGAGGATACAGTATCTAACTTCACAATTTTTCTTGCTAAGAATTTTTGACTATTCAGTAAACTATCATAGTGGTGATGGTTTCTTGGAGGGGGTGGGCTTTCAACTGGATACATATACTGGTTCTTTTGAAGTAAATCATTAAACATTTTTTCGGTCTTCCAAGCCATACTTAAAATGTTGAACATCAGTCTGCCTGTTTTCTGTATTTGTGTTTTTAGCATACTTCACACAGAACAGAACTTGGGTTTTTCATTTTTAGTTGCTTCTGTATTCTGATGGTGAGGTTTAATAATGCATAAAGTTTATTCTGCTGCAAAAATGCCTTGTTTGTCAGTTTTCTGTTGAAATGAGTTGTCTGAGGCTGTTAACAGTCATGTACATGTATGGCAAGACACTGCTTTTATTTTACGTTTAGGAGGATTGACATCTCTCCAAGTACCCTGAGGAAGCATACCCGTTTAACAGGTGAAGAGAGAGTCTTTAAGGAAGAAAGTCAAAAAGTAGGTTCTAAATAAATGTCCTATCTGTGCTTCTAAACTTACTAAACTTAGTCTCATTTTAAATCTCAACTTAATCTCTTGTTTTCTGTATGAAAATACAAAAATAATTCATATTTATGGTACCTAGAGTACTTGGTATTTAGATTATTTAGATTTTTTTTTCTTTGAGTAAAACATGTTGCCAAGCTGGTTTATGTAGCGTGATTTTGCTATATTAATAACACAGTATGTAAGGTCAAGTCTTCTACCATGCTTCCTTTCTTCTTGCATGTTTCTTGACCACTAAGCTACCCAAGGACAAAGAATAGGTTTGGGGCAGACAGAAGTACCAAGATGGTCAGTGAGTAGTGTGGTTGAACTGCAAAGGTGCTTGCTTGTGCTCCGCTTAAAAACAGTTCACCAGAAGAAACGACTACTTAATTATCTCCTCAAACCATGTATTGTGGTCTGTCTGTATCATCAAAAACTAGACACCAATTGGCTTGATGGGAATGCTTGTTTGAAACTGAAATTCTTAGCTGTTCTTTTTTTAGATGTAGCCATTGCGTGTAGAGGGCAAAGTCAATTTGTGTGCTGTAGTTCGTTGAAAAATAGGTAAATTCTCTTTCTTTATTTTAATTGATGCACAGCTTGCCTTTTCACTGATACTGTCTTGATGTTTTATTTCAATATTTTGTTGCAAAATATATATTTGTTTTCAGGGAGATAAAAAATTAAGGTGCGATTCTGCTGATCTTCGGCATGACATTGACCGACGTAGAAAAGAACGAAGTAAAGAGCGAGGAGACTCAAAGGGTTCCAGGGAATCCAGTGGGTCAAGAAAGCAGGAGAAAACTCCAAAAGATTACAAGGATTACAAATCTTACAAAGATGACAGGTAAATATTTGAAGTCCCTATAGAGGATTTTAGCTTCTAATTAGCCTTTTGTAATTGTAAGCTTAATTGCTTTCAATTTTCAATGTATAATGGAACATTTGATTTTAAACAATTAAAATTATTTGTTTTACAGCAAATATGTATTATCTGTCTTTTACACGGCTTATGGTGGATGAGGACAAAAACTTTGGAATAGCAAGCTAACACTGAAAAAAAAAATGACAAATTAATCTGTCCTATTATCCAGGCTACATCAGGAGGTTGGACTTCAATGCAGTACATTTCTGTAAACAGTTTGTGTAAGAACTTTGGCTCGTTATGCTTGATTCCGCACTTTTTCAACTCATAACACCCAGATTATGAGAATTTTACTGATACTTAGGTTTTAACATGGGTGAAAAGGGGAATTGTTTAATTTTTGTCTAAAGCCAGTGGGCTGTTTTAAGAAAAAAATGTTAGCATATCTCAGTGGATACTGTGTAGAAGTGGTAAGAGTTACTTCAGGTATGACCTTTCTTTGAGTAGAATGCTAAGATCTTGTAAATTGGGTCAAGTTAATACCACTATGGGGTTACTAAAAGTTTTGCTGTAGGAATTTTTTCCCTGCTTTGTACTGTATATAAAGTGAACTTTTACTTACACTTCCTGTTTCCCATTTACTTTGACTTTGGTATCCACATTTTCTTCCACTGGCTAATTTTCCTACGACCATCTATACAGGGAAGCCCATACCATACCTCTCAACAGTGTGCAAACTGAACTGTGTCAAGTTACTGTAAAACTTTGCCTTGAGGGTTTTTTCCCTTTAACTTCTGTTTTTCTGCCTCACAGGAAAGGCAGATCTTAAAAGTATCAACATCTTTTCATGGCATCAAAATCTAGAAAAGTTGTATTTCACAGTTTGCAGACTGCTGCTTTCCAACTCACCAGCAATAATATGCACTTAGTGCACTTAAATGTCTCAGAGGAGGCTGGAAAGTGGAAATATACTTCGCCTTAATATCTCAAATATGTAACGTGTGACTTTATAACCAGAAGGGGGTTAGTTTTTCATAAGATCTAGAGACCCGGTTTAGTATAGCATGTTACAGACTATCCCGTACGTTTAAAATAGCACATAGTGTATTCTTTTATTTTTCAGTAAACAAAAAAGAGACCAAGACCGTGCTCGGTCCTCCCCATCTTCCTCCCCATCTTCTTCCTCATCCAGTTCTCGAGAAGAAAAGGATTGCAAGAAAGAACGGGATGAAGAGTTCAAAACCCACCATGAACAGAAAGAATACTCTGGTTTTGCGGGAGTCAACAGGCCAAGAGGCACCTTTGTAAGTTTTTCTCCTTCCCCCAAATTATGATCACTTCACCAATGATAATAGTGTAAGAAAGGAAATGAGGGAGTGTTGTAGTGATTCATCTTAGGCTAGACTTGAGATCTTTATGTGAGATACTGAGCCTGAAATATTGAGTCACTTTTTTTTTTTCTCCAGCACTCCCCAGTAGTAGTTAAATGATATGTAAACACGCATTAACATGACATTAGAGATCTGATTAGCATAAGGATCTGGGGAACAGGATTTCTTGATCATTCCTTGCTCTTCTGTAATAATGCTATTTCCTAACAGGATGTGAAAATTCAGTGTTCTGTAAATTTTGAATCTTGGGTCCTGATACCTCTTAGCTCCCTGCAGCTTCTGTTTTTCCCTCTCACATTGGGTTTGGTTTTGCCCTTCTTTGTGTGTAAGGCCTGCAACTTTTAAAATAGAGAATGGCACATAATTAAAAATGTCTGTCAACCTTGAAACAGCTGTGTTGAGGAGATGGTATACTTGTTATTTTTATGTTTTTTTTGGCTTGGACTAGCCACTGAGCATGGAAGCTCATTGATCTACCTCTAGAATGTATTTAAACATTGTGATTTGGAAAGTGGCATATTGACCACTATAGTCTTCAGAAAAATCTTTAACTGTCTGATTCCATGTTAATGTAATTATTGATACATAATTGGGAAATGTAGAAGCATTTGGAAAAACTAGGAATCAATAATGGAGGCCTTGAAACAGATAACGAGTAGTTTAAAGCACCATACAACGCAAATGGAAAAAAAAAAAACCTCACAAATAGACACCACACACTCACCCCAACAACACAGCAAAACAGTCCTCCAGACCTCAGCTAAACACACAAAAAAGTTCAAGTTCCATGTAGGTTGGGAAAAACTGTTTTACTTAATAAGTAGGAATAATTTCGTACTTCAACAATAATTCCTTAATGTAGCCTGTAATTAAGACCAAGCAATGCTAAATTGCATTGTTTAGTATAAACATTTAGTCATGCAAGAAGTATGTTTTGAACTACACATAAGGGTGTCTGAAATGCTTGTGGCACGTGCCAACACTTGAGGTTTGAATCTTCCATGTAAAAAAACTGTAGCTACCTAGAGGATAATTCAAAGTTCTAAATTTCTAACACTAAAAGTGCATCATTTCCTCCTTTCTTCTTACTTTTTTTATATAGTTATGCTATGGAACTATGTGGCATAAGTATATAAATCCCTGGATGGTGTAGGCATCAAATATGACTATCAGCACAATTTCTACCTATATAAAACAGTGACACAAACAAAACAAAAGTTAAATAAAAGGGAGCTTAAAACTCAATCTCCTCCTCTCTAGGAGATTTAGTGGGAGAAAACTTGTAATGCATTGAAGCCTTCCTCCTTTATGAAACCAGATTGTACATATTGGGAGAAAGAGGTGCTACTTTACATTTACTTTACATTTGAGGTAGATGGGAACTGGAAAGTTAATAGATTTCTACTCATTTAATTGCCAGTGACTGCCAATTTGGTCTGTGCAGTGATAACAGGTTAATGTTCCCTAACAACATACATGGTCACACACAGGCTTTTGGATCAAAGTGTCTGAGCAGATGAATCTAAATAGGCCAACCACTGGCTCAGATCTCCGCTTTAGGGATAAGTCTTGGATGGGAGCAAAAAACGCAGACCAGGTAGCGTAGGAATGTGTTTGTAAACACAGGCTAATAGTGGCTGCATTCCAGTGAATACTCCTTTGCCTTTGGAGTAAATAAAATGCTTTCATTTTGAATCCTTCTCCTAACAGGAAGCCTTGGGGAATGTAACATCTCCCCTATGCTGCAAGCTGATGTTAAAGCAGCAATGGTTTTTCACTAACTTTGCTTGGTACATGATTTTTTTGGATTCTAGGCTTCCCATACATATGCATCATGAATAGTTTTGAAATACGGACACAGAAATACGGATAAGTGGAATTTTTGAATGGCAATGTCATTAGTATCCATATCTGAAAGAATTCTGTGTAGTGGCTCTGTTTAAAGTGAGTTCTACATAGAAAATATACTGTTATCTTCTTTGTGGTGGTCTTTCTAATAAGCAAGCCCATAAGGATAACACCATAGGAGGTTTTATGTCCTGTACTTCTTTATCTGGAAGATGATTTGGTAGGGGAAAGCATTAATAAAATGGTGAGGAAAACTAGATGTTTTTCTTAATGGGAATCTGATCACAGGACTAAATACCAGCAAGAGCTGGTACCTTTTTTTTTTGTCTTTTTTAATCCTGTCATAATTCTGTCTGCCCCCTGCCCCTCCCCCCAGTTACGATTTTTTGTGCCCTAATTTTGTAAAGCTGTTGGAAATAAAAGAAAGCATGTCTTATTTCCTCCCTTGGATGGTTACTCTATCACTTTCCAAATGACTCTCCAAACAATTTTTTGTTTGGGATTTTAGTGGTGTTTTGTTTTGTTTTTTTTGGTATGGGTTTTTTGTTTGTTTTGGGTTTTTTTTTGTTGGGTGGTTTTTTTTTTGTTTGTTTGTTTTTTTTTCTTCCAGAGTTTTGGATAGGTTTTATTAGCTCTCTACAGATTGTTTTACAGTCTGTTTGACTTCACAGTAATTTTAAATCTGTCCAACATAAATGCTGCATTAGAAGTTTTGGAGCTTTGTGGAACTAAGTATGCATAATATTTAACCTTTTGAATTTGTTAATTATATACATTTTTGATCAATGTTTATGGAACATGCTTATTTTTAACAAATAAATTAGGTTCCTGTCATATTTTTGTACTATTGCTCTGAAGATGCAGTTCTGTGTTTTTAAGTAGGTTGCTTGTGGAAACTGTTCTGTAGTAACTGCAGTTTTTAGCAGTCTTATCTTCCCAGACTAACCTTTCTTCTCCCCTGGGATGAAGGATATAAGCTTGTTTTAATGTTTTCTACAAGCTAAGTATTTGCATGCTGAGATAACTGTATACATTACTACTTAGTCTACTCTGAGTTAAGGGCGGTTTTTGGTGTAAGGCTTTCTAGCCTAGCATTTTAAAACCCCAGTAATTCATTATAAAGAATATTTTAAACACTATTACTTTAAACATTGCTACTCTGCACAGTACATACTATTGACTTTTTTCTGAGTATTTAGTCATTTGAACTGTAATTTGGCCTAAGGTACATTCTTGAATCTCAGTTTAAAATGCTTAAGTAACACACAGTGGATATACTCCTTTGAAAACTGCGCTGTTAGTATGTGTTCCAGAATCACCTTTTCATAAATGATTCAATTGACTCCATAAATATCTTTCTTTTCCCCCGACAGTTTTGTCCCTGTTTCAGTCTAGTTTTCCCCCTGGCTTCTTGTCTGTGGACAGCTTTAGAAGCTTCTTGTGACCTTTTGTTCCAACACACTGGTTTACTAGCAGTCAAATTTCTTTTCAGTGGTTGTGGGTAAACTTATGCCAAGAACTCAAATGTGTTGTAAGTAAGTTTAATAGAATCATTATTTCAAAATGAATGTTTGAATATATTACTTAAGGTAGTATGTGAATTTGAAAATGGTTTTTCCACTTGCAGATACTGTGATTAAGCACAGAAAGTATTTTCAGTAACAGAGAACTTGAACTCTACTTTGTGGTGTTATGTAAATGGATTAAATGACATCTTGGTTAATCAGTTTCGAATTAGGGGCAGAGGAAGAGCCAGAGGAGTCTTTGCTGGAACAAATACTGGTCCCAGCAACTCAAATACTACTTTTCAGAAGAGACCGAAGGAAGAGGAATGGGATCCTGAATATACCCCAAAAAGCAAGAAATACTTCTTGGTGGGTGTGGAGAACTCGATGTCTTATGCATGCTTTTGTTTTTTCAAACTTTCTACAAGTGTAGAAGTAGCATGCATGTATGGACAGGGACTAGAGTAACTGTGAGGGTATCAGGGTGGCTGTAGTGGTTGGTTCTGCTTATCTTTCATCTTTCTGCAGCAGGCTGGCAGTAACTGAGGCCTGACATGGAATTTATTTCCAAAAGTTTCATCAGGGAGTGGGGAAGAAGGCAGGTTCAGTCAAAATTTATTACAACCCAGCTATAAACCAAAAAAGCTTATGCTGTGTTTTCCTGGATTTACGTCTGTATGACATTTGAGATATGTAGATTGGTCTGGACGTCTACAGAAGTGAAAGATCAGGAAAAGCTGACAGTATTTGTGTATGAACATAGGCAGACTCTGTTATGAGCAGTTTTCGGCTCTGAGTAGTGTGATAGTCATAAGAAAATCACCACAGTTTTGATGCCTGTTTCCCATCTGGATTATGAAAGGAGGACCCTTGATGTAACCACTTTAAGTAGTGCAGTACACTGAATGTGTGGCCTCTACTCCAGTTACTTCCATAACAATGCAGACTTTGAAGGATATTGTTTCATCATTGAAAAATGATTAGTAATGAAGATGAGATCTTCTCCTGTGGCATTATAGCTTGTCAAAAATAACAGGTAGCTAAGAAATAATGCAGTCTTAATTCAGATATTTCTTTAAGGAGTTGTGTTCCTAGACTTATCTGAATTTTCCTGATCTGTAAACAGAGATGTGATAATCTATTAGTGATATTAGAACAGTCGATTGTAGCTATTAAACTTGAATTTCTGAAAATATTTAAAATTAAATAAGCCACCCTTCAACTGCTTCTGTGTAATTAAACCATGTTATATGGGTGTGATGTATGTTTAATAGTTCAGACTTCTTTCCAAATCACAAGTTAAAAAAAAAGGATGTTGAAGCAAGTGTACCTCACCGTTCTAAATATAAACTTTTTTATATTAAGTAATGGTTTGTAGATTTCATGCAGTGCATGAAATGATTGTGAGAACATACCAAGCTATGTAAGGCTGTATTTGGTAGCAAGACAGCAAACTTTAGGCTTATTAACCAGAGAAACTCAACTATTGTTTGGTAATGTTATATTTAAAGAGTTTAAACTTAATTTGCCCTATTTTGTGCGCATGGGGTAGGTTTTCTGAAAACTACGTTCAGTTACCTCTTCTTATGAACTCCTGCTGTGCTAAAGTAACCTAGCCCTTTCCTGTAGCTTCTTTTAAAGTAACAATTTTCCCCCGCAAAACTAGAAATTCTTAATTCTGACTGAGTGTAAGTTATAGACAAGTGATTTGTTACTAACATTTGAGTAGACCCACAGTGAATAAGGGCTCTTCAAACAATTCTGTTGTGGTTTTAGTTCCAACATTATGCCTTTTAAGAGTTATTATGATCTGAAGAGAACTTCTTAATAGTTCCTTGTTTTATACATTTGCTATAGAGTACTAACATTATGGGGTACATTTAAGAGGTGTCTAACCTTACTCTTTTTCTGGTGTTATTGTAGCATGACGACAGAGATGATGGTGTGGATTATTGGGCCAAAAGAGGAAGAGGCCGTGGTACTTTCCAGCGTGGCAGAGGCCGTTTTAACTTCAAAAAGTCAGGTAGCAGTCCGAAGTGGACACATGACAAATACCAAGGGGATGGGATTGTGGAAGATGAGGAAGAAACAATTGAGAATAATGAGGAAAAGGACAGACGCAAAGAGGAAAAGGTAAATCATTCGGTGAATTGCAGATTAGACAGTTCATCTTGCATTATGCCAAGTAATTGGATGCATGTAGGGATCACTTTAAAGGTTTTGGAGTTTGAATATTAACAGTTTCCAACAAGACTGTTTTCTTTCTTTCCACAGGAATAACCTGGAAGAAGGTTGTAGCTGAAAGAGCAGCTCTTGCACCACCCACACAACATTTTTAATATGTTTTTTTTGTTGTCAAATGAATGTAAGCATTTTACTTAAATTTTACTGTTGGAAAGTAGTTTAGAGAGATTGTTTTCGTTTCAAGCCTTTAGAAAAAAATCATGATATAGTAAACTATGTTAATGATCGTACAGGTAGAAAGTAAAATATTTGTAACAACTTTTAAGAAATTTTACTGTTTGTTATATGCAGTGTAATTCTGCTTTGTCCAAATATATGGTCAAGTACAACTCTAAAAGTTTTGATTCTCCCCTATGTCTGTGTTTTATTCTGAAGTAAACTTACAGCTCTGCACACCTGAAATCTTGGAGCAGCATTTTTTATAAACTGATCACTACTTCTCTGTTGCCTTTTTATAAGAATTGTATTTAAGGGTAGTTATCTAGTCACAGTGTAAGTACAAACAGTTGTGCAAAATGCTGATTGTATGTTAGTTCACAAGAATCACATTTACATACTGATAAACCTGATTCTTATTCCACCCTGCAAGGGTGCAGCAAGAATGTTACTTCAGCAGTGAAATCATCACTCTTCATTAGTAGCCTAAGAAATACATATGCATATACAGACTACAGTGAGTTTCAAGTGTACTCTTTGATAGCTTAGTCATCAGCAGAACACTTGAGTTAAATGGGTGGCAGTATCAATCTAGCTTCTTTTTTAGCAGTTTCTTTTTACAGTTCGTTAGAATTGTCTCTAATTTCTCTTTGTGGGCTTGCTTCTCTGGGTATATAATCTGGCAGGAGTGAGTCAATCACATGTACAGCATGTAAGTTAGAATGAGAGAGCAGGGCAGGAGCAGGTGGGAGGAGAGAGAAAAATCAAAACACCAAAAAATCCTTGAAACAATAAAGCAATATATGTTAAAACCTGAAAAGATAATTCATATATACCAGAAGTGTGGGAAATGAATCTTACTTTCTTCAACGCTGATTTCTAGTAATTGTGCTGCAAGAATTTTTGTAGCCAAATTGCAGATGTTAGGGGTTTTCTGTTGGGTTTTTTGTTTGACAAAAATAACAAGCTCTCAAGCTTAGTTTTACTGGTAGGTAAACACTTAACCTCTAGAGTGTTAAGGATGACAGTAACACACTTGAATTAGGAGAACAAGGACATTCTAATGCAAGAAGATTACTTTGTTTCTGTTTCTCAACATGCTGTAGATAAACTAAATCTTAATGTTATGTGGAGTTACAAGTGTGGTTTTTCCTTATTCACCCCTTTGAATGGCATAATATCTTTAAAAGTAGGAGGATTATTTTTAAAACAATCCTCACTGTAACTGAAGAAACTATATTTTAGGTTGTACTAGTTTGCCAGCAGCTGTGTATAAAGGGAAACAGGAATAATACTTGCCTCCCAACAGTAGTTAGTTAATAAAGAGTCATTCCTTCTTTATGTTTTAAAACGTTTAGGCCAGCTAAACTGTTGTTGAAAGATTTGCTTTTACATGTACAGCACATCTTTTAATAGCAGTTTGAAATGATAAACCAAGTATTCTTTGGACTTCTCAGCAAACCTCAGACTTTGTGTATATTAAATTAGAATAAGGAAAAAAAAGGGAACAAAGCAAACTTGACATCAGGGTCAAAGTCTGTCCTAATGAAGTAAAATTGAACCTCAGTCTAAAACCGAACAGGATCAAGATATGCTTGAGCTGTCATGACCTTAGAACAGGTAACTTGTATCATTTATGTCAAGTTGAAAGTGGGTTGTTAGGGTCTGTGTGTCATAAAGGAGTACAATTCCTGCAAAGTGAGGCAGATGTAAATTTTGTACTTCAGCTGAGTGTCCAAGGAGGTCTGGTAGCAATTGCTTTGGTAATAGCATTTGATGCTATAAACCTGTCTGGAGGTTAGATCATGAAAATCCTTTTCTTGCAATCCCTAATTTCATTGTATTTCATCAGAAATGTAATTTGACTACAGAACACATGATGACAGCCACTAACATTTCTTTAAATAAATTAATTCAAATTAAGAGATAATGTAGTCAAAGATGCAAGTTGCAATCTGTCTCTGAGACATCTGTAAGAGAGAGTGAAGATCACTTTTTAAATCCAAGTCTAGTGCTTCAGCACTTACTAGTCTTTCAGCATGAGCAGTGAATTTTCACTGTGCTAGGAAAACACATTTTTGAGGTTTTCTCTTGGTGCTACTAAGGTAGTTGCATGACCCGTGAATGGAATTTCAGTGCACTTTGCATTTCTCTTGTTAAAAGGTATTTGGTGGCACAGGGGAAAAATGTGTAGACATTATGCTGGTGTAAAGTGTTTAACTGTTTTGAATTCAGTTATTCATTCTGACTCACTGCTCTTCAGCAGTGAAGCACTTTTTAAGGACACCATGCAGAGATGAAGTGGATTCACAAAGTTTGAAGTTACCCCTGCAGTTCAGCGAAAATCAGGCATACATTTTACTAGGCCAAAGAAAAAGGCCACCAACCAACCTGGAATCCAGTAACTGTATTGTTGATACAGTATCCATTTAGTTTCTTGGTTTGAAATTAAATCTCACATCCTCGTCCCTCCTAGGAATAATCAGCATTACTGTAACTGTGGGCAGCTACATAAGAGTAAAACTTTCCTGCATTCGTTTTGCTAGTGCTTTAAAAAGAGAGCTGTCCCTGAGCTTTGGCTCAGCTCCAGGGGTACGGCTGCAGCATTAAGCCTTGAGCCCTGTGTCACTTCTTGTTTTTTAAAGCTGGCCTGTCACAAGATGCTTTTGTTCAGAAGATCTGAAGATCCCTTCTGTACTGCTCAGAGCTGTACCTGCTGGTTTGAAGCGTTTCTGGCCAAGTTCCCAGCTGCACCTCTCATTCAGTGCAGCCGGTTACTGGTGCTGCAGTGAAAATAAATTGCTTCCGTTTTGCTCTTCCTGGCTTTCTGGTAGAGCTATGTGGTGTTCCCCTTCTGTTGACACTTCACCTTCCTTAGTAAGTAAAATATTCTGCCCTTCCTCTCCTCAAGCTTAAGCCTTACTAGTCCCCGGAACCACTTGTATGCTGTTACTACAGCGTGTATTAGCAGTACTGCTCCTCCTTTGTGTTTGGTCTGAGAGAATGGATCCACCTGACTGATAGGTCGTGGATAACAGTAACCAGCCATGCTGCTGTGGGAACTCCAGTACTGACAGTGGGAACACCGACTGCACAGAGGAGGGAAGGTGATATCCAAACACTGACTGCATAGCTGGAGGAAAAGGATATTTATTCTCCTAGTAGAAGTGCTGTTAGCACTGCTTTCTTGACGTTTTCAAATTTTCTTGAGGAAAACAACAGAATCTTCCTTATGAAAATGAAAGAAGTACAAGATAAAAGAGCAGGTGCAGAATTTCAAAGGCAGGTTTTAAAGTGAAGTTAGAGTACTCAGGTGTTTCTGGGCAGTTGTTGCGTTGAGAATACTTGGTGCATTTGTTGTAGGTGTCTGAATTGAAGTAGTTAACGACTTTGCTACATCCATCCTAAAGAAGACCTAAACCAGCTCAGTTCAGCTCCTTGCCATTAATTCACTGAGTTAACACACCCTGGTGCATTTCTTTCGTTGTGCATACTGTGTTCTCCCTTCGCGGAGGCAGAGGCTGCGTTTTCCTGTGAGTACACCCCCTTGGTCGGTCAGGCGTTTGGAGCTGGCCGCGGTGCATTCCCAGGAGCGCTCTCTGGGAAGAAGGGCCGGTCCGGGCAGCGCCGTGTTCAAACCGCTCCCTCCCGACACCCCCCGCGACGGGCCCGCCCCGCCGCTCATTGGCTCTGCCGCGGACACTGCCGGCTTCCTATTGGCGGGGCTGCCGCGCTGCCCCGCCCCCGTCCGCGGGTGGCCTCGCTCCCGGCGCTGCCGCGGGCTTGGGCTGCGCGCGGGGAGCGCTGCCCGTGTGCTGGGGGGGAGCGCGGCCTCTGCCCGCCATGGCGCTACTGCTGCTGCAGCTGCTCCGGCGGCTGCTGCGCTGCCTCGGCTGGCCGCACCACCAGGTGAGACCCCGCTGCTGCTGCCTCCGCCCGGAGAGCCGCTCGGGCGGGGCTTCTCGCCTGCAGCCGCTTGGCTCGGCGGAGGGAGGGAAGGTCGGCACCGTGGGCGGTGGGGCGGCTTCAGCGCCCGCCTTGCCCGCAGTTGGGTTTGTCGGAACGCTGCCCGGCGCTGCCCGCTGGTGGGGACGCGTAGGGTCACCGCCCTCACACAGCCAGCCGAGCGGCTCTTTCTGCCCTGAACTGAGCGTAAGAAAGTGGTGTTGCCTGCTCCTGCTTTGCTGTTCCAAATAAAAGGCTATGCACCCCTTCCCTAGGAGCAGCTAATGCCGTGCGTTTAGAGATGTGGGAAAGGTGCGGCGGGGGAAGCTGCGAGAGGCGCTGGTGCCGTGCCGGGGCCGGTGCTGGAGCGCGAGGTGGTGGCAGCTCCTCGGGGGGGGCTGTTAGCAGCGAGGCGCTGCTGCAGCTTGTGGTTCTGACAGTCCTGGCCGTGTTCTTGGGAAACTACCGGAGTATCTCCAGGAGCGCTGATTTGGCTGAGCTGCCCTGTTTACTTTCTGGTGCCGTTGTTGGAAACTGTTGGGATTTTTTTGACAGGCCGTGTTTTTTGAAACTCACATGCTTGGCAGCAGTATTAGTCGTACTCTCGGAACGTGCCTTCCTTCAGCAGTCTCATCAGGAAGGTATTTGCAGCAGTTATATGCTGTCATAAGGAAGTATCAGGCCAAGGTATGTTAAATTTATTTCATTTCTTTGCTAATTGTTCTTTACCAAGATTTATACAGATGCACGTAGTTAATTAAATGGGTACTTTTGCCAATATCTCAAGATACTGACCTTGTGCCTCTTTAAAATCTTCTGTATTTTGGCAGTGTTTTAGACACTGTCTGTCATACCACTATGGGCCTCTTTGGACTTCTAGCTTGAGAAGAGCATTAAAAAGTTAGCTTAACCAAGCTGTGTTATATTTAATTACATGTAACATGGAATAATTAAATAACTTTAAATGACATGAGATTAAGATCTGAGGGCTTTGATTTTGCTCCTTAGATTTAAAGGTTTTCTGATTTTTAGGTTCTATCTGTTTGCCAAAAAAAGGAATATGGACCTACTCGAAGTATTGTCCGTAGGCTTGGGACAGTTCTTTCCTTGGAGCCCTACCCAAGACCTTGTTTTCAAGTAAGCAATTTATTGTCATGTGTATACTTCACCCATTTGTATTTTCTTGTTTCTTAGTTTGATGATAGTTTTCGCCTTCTTTTTAGCTTGTGTAATTATGTGGTGCATCCCTAATACTCACTGTTTTCAGCTTCCTTATAGCACTGTTTAAAAAATTCCTTTTGCTGAGGCATAATCTTCAGTATGTGCTGGATCCAGTTTCCCTTCGTATCTCTTTTTTGGCATTGTTTGTTTTTAGCTTGTTCAAGACTCAAATCTGTTGGGTTATGACAAAGAAAGTCCAGCTCCAGCTCCTGTGGCTCCATCACTTGCTGATGTCCTGTGGGTGGCAAATGATGAAGGACAAGCATGTACTAGACTTAGGTAAGTAAAAGTGTAAAAGGGAGTACTAGAAATAACTTTTACCTGCTTTATGGTGTGGGGTTTTGTGTTTATTTTCCTTTTTTCCTAACCTTCTCTGGAAACATTTTGTGCTTTGTTTGCGGGGTGGCACTTCCTCCTTACCTGAAAATGCTCAATACGTAAAACATTCTTTTCTGAAAGATTCCTGAAATTGAGTCTCCTCTTTTCTCTTCATAATAGTATGTCAGGTTCGTTACTGGTACTTTAGATGATTTTCACTCACAGAGGATTTTATGAGGGAGGGAGCTGCTTGTTGCAGTATACTGTAAGACTGTTCCTGTCTTTCTCCTTCTAGTTTATAACCTTTTTGATAAACTTTATAAATAGGGAAACAAAAAAAAAAATTTAAATGTCTCCTTTTGGCTTTGATTTTTACAGTGCCATGTATAAGCCTTGACAGTTGCTTTGATGGAAAAACAAACATAATTGTTTTAAGAGAAACTAAATAAATTTGAATATAGTTTATAGAAATGTTTCCAGCTTTTATAGAGGGTGGAAGAAAAGTATTATTACAAATTACAAAATATTTCAGGTACTAAGAAATGACAAATAGTCCAGGAATTTGCAGACACAAATAGTGTACAAGTTTTGTCTTTTTTTTCTCCCCCGCCGGAGAAGAAATAGAAAGTTGTCTTGCTATTCCTCTAAAGGTCTGTTAAAAATCACAGGGTGAGTTAGAGCTAGAAGCAAGATTAAAATGTGAACACTTGTATTGTCTTGTACTGCATCTGTGTAGGACAATATAATTCTGCTTCATATTGATATTTGTTTGTCTGTGATCTTTGTTGCTGCTTGACAGTAATGAAAATACAAGAAATTGATGACTTCAGAAAACACACTTTTCATTGGAGAAGTTTGATACAATGTGTTTCATCTTGTGTTTCCTGAGGCATTATTGTTAAATTATTAAAGTTTGTTTGTAACAGCTGTAAAATAGCAGAAGAACAAGAACATTGTTGAAAGAGCAAAAAAATCCTGGCCTGTTTAGTCCTGCTCGTGCTGGTCAGATTCACAGAGCTATGACAATTCATTCTTTCGATGTTTCCATCCTTTGCTCCTCCTCCTCTTCTGGCTCTGTGGGATGTTTTTCAAGAACAGCTGTTCTAATTGATATCTTTTCCTTCTCAAGCTGTGTTTATAGCAAGGGGGTTTTGGTAAATCAGAAAGCAGTGCTGCAGGTCTGATTGGAAGTAAAAGGATGTTTAAAATAAGGGAAAAGGTCTGGGCTTTTTTCAATCAAAGCTTAGTGCATTTTAAATGAATCCGGTAAATTTAATTTCTTTCCGTGTTTCGTAATGAAATTCTGGTAGTTTGATTTTATACTATGTTTTAAGTTTATTTCTGCAGGCACAGACTTGAAACAATTTTTAAAATTAAAACCAAAGGCACAGTTTTCTAGTGCTGTCTTTGGTTATAGTAGCTTACAGAAGGTGAGATTCTTGTTCTGTAAGTCTGTATAAACCTTACTATTTTCAAGTACATTTTCTGAAACATTGTAACTACTTTTCTGCATGCAGTTTCATCTTAGAGTTTGATAAATGATTAAAATTTCTGAAGCCAAAATAAGAGATTATTTTTCTTTGACTTTCCTGCCTTTCATATTCATGTGGCAAGGAGAGACACATTACAGTGTCAGTCTAATAGCTATTGAATAATGACAATCCTACTGTATGACTTTATGATGTTCAATTCTCCCTGAGTGAATTATCTGACTAATTCTTACGACGACTTTGCAAGGATCTGCATTGCATTTGAGCCAAGGGAGAGTTGAAACATTTTAGAAGTTATGAGTAGTTAAAAGTGTAGTTTCCTTAAATAGTTGGAAAAGTTAGGTCTTGCTGGATGACGGTAACTTGCTTGAACAGCCTGAGTGGTTTTGAGGTTTCCATTGTTGGCTGAGCCTTTTGAAACCTTTTTTTGCTTTGTAGGACTGAAGTGAGGAGTAAACAGAAAAGTACAGCTCCTTCTGATCCATATCCACGTCTGGATTCGATTCAGAGCATTCCGAAAAACAGCGCACAAAAAGACGGTGTTAATCAAGCAGCACTCCAGAAAATTTCTGCTCTTGAAGACGAGCTGACCTTTCTTCGTGCTCAGATTGCTGCAATTGTTTCAGTGCAGACCTTGGGAAGTGTTCCCTCACGTAAGCCCTTCTGGTTTGAAGCAAACTAGTGTTCCTTTTTTGGCTTTAGACCTTGCTGTGTCTGATATTGGTAAAGAACATCTTTAACTTTTCTTACTGAAGATACACCAACTAAATTTACTGAATATAATATTTTGTTTTTCTTTTTGCTATTTGTTGTGCTTTCTCTTCCCTATTTTATGGTCTGTTTTCCGAGTCTAAACGCAATTGATCCTAAGTACTCTTTATACTCATTCCAGTGTTGGTGAAGGAGCTTAGTGACATCACTATCTATAGGCTACTAATAACTGGTTAAAAAAGTTACAGATGGTTAATTCTCCCTTTGGGGTTTTGCACTGTGTTTCTAACAAATTATTAAAATAATGGGTAGAAGAAGAATTTTAAGTCAGTCAGGTTGGGGCTTTAACAAAAACAAATGCTACAAACAGATATGTCCTAGGTAGATGGTCTCCAATATGCACTTCTATCTTGTGACCTCTTTTTTTTTTTTTTTTTCTGGTAAGTTTTGAGTCTCATTTGTCTTACTTGCAGACCACTGTGGTTGCTGTAATACTTGGACTGGTGCGAGGTAGTTACTTTTGTGTGGCATTGTGAGGCACTTCTGTGATTCAGCTGTTCCGTTGGGTCTTCTCCATTGCACTCAGTATTGTAATCTCCTTTACATGTTTTGTGGTTATCTTTTGCTTCATGTAAGGTATTGTAACCTCTCAACCATTGATCATCATATCAGGCTGCTTTGCTGATTTATCTTGTGCCTAGATTGAAGAGACAGGAAGAGAAAATCTGAGTAGCACAAGACACCTCAGATTCATTACTTCATGTATTCTGAATTTGTGGGTTTGAAGTAATGTTCTTTGTTTTAAGTTTAGTTCTTCTGTGTTACAATGTGCAAAGTGTCTAATAAAGTGCTTTCAGAGGGCAGTCTTATCTGGACTTAAAATTGATTAATCCTAGATGTTAATATACATTGTTGTTTTTCTTCTCTAACTGTATGCAGAAGCCTTTAAAATATGCTGCACTCCAGATGGATTTTACCCACTGCCAGCCATGACTTCTACACCACTGTCCGTCTCTCACAATCGCTTTGTAATTCCCTCGCCTCCTCCACTTCCTTCTGGTGCACCATCTGCTGTTGATGCTAGTAATTCTGCACTGGAACTTATCAAACAACGCCAAGCTGCAAGAAACAGTGGTTCAACTGCAACTGACAGTACTGATCACCAGAGGACAAAGAACATTCCCAGTATGATGGATGTTTTGAAAGACCTAAACAAAGTTCAGTTGCGAGCTGTTGAGAGGTAGGTTGGATTGGATGTGCATCTCAGCAAGCCAAGGCCACCTAAGCATGAACAGCACTTTAGTAGCACCAGAGAACACTAGTCATTTAAAGAGCAGGTACTGCTGACAAACTGAAGTTGGCAACTTCTGAGTTCACAGCGTGGAATGTAAAGTACTTGTGATGTGGCTTTTAGATGCATTTAAAACATGCTGACTATCGCAGCCTTTTAAACTACCCTACTGCTTCAGTATGCAAATCTCAGGTTGGTGTGGGGAGGTGAGAGGTCACTTACAAGGTTGCATGTACAGGCACAGGAAACTGATCTGAAAAAATAACCCTTCTGGATTCACTGTGAAAGGCCAGAAGATCAGGGAGACTTTGGAGTACTACTGTTAGCATACTCAAAACATCCTGGATCAAGCTTTGAAGCATTAACAAAAACATGTGCTGTATCATTTATTGAAAATGTTTCATAAATTTGTATTTCAGTAGTGCAGTTGGATTATAAATATCTTTAGCTGTTTTGATGGTAAGTGCAGTTGACTTGTAAAAAAATGCTTTACTAAAGAGTGCAACACCTCTTCTAGGTGCTATACCTATGCTAGGTATAATAGAGATTACACCTTCAGAGTTCTTTTCTGAACTTCTTGGGTTGAAAAAGTAAGAATATCTGAGCCTGTGTTGAATATTTGAAGCTCTGAATGTGGGAAGAATGTCACTTGGCAAAACTTACTGCATTCTCATTTCAGCATTTTCTTAACTGTGAGCTTTACCCCTGAAAGTGACTAGCACAAAACCTGGGCAAATAGTTTGCATGCAAATCTGAAGCATGTCTTCATGCTTTTGATTACATTCTTACAGGAAATAAAATAAATGCAAAATGCATTTAGGTAAACCTGGGTGTTTCCTTTATATATGTTTTTTTTCTCTATGACTCCATGTACGGTGAATGAGGAAGATGAGATGTTCAGGTTGACAGTTTTAACATCTTGAGCAGGGGCATAATTAGCAGAAAGTGGTAGCTTGTAGATCCAAAATGCTTTCTGGATTTAGGTATCACATGTATTCTGAAGTAGAACTTTAATGAATAATGAATAATTTATATTTTTGGGGTGAGTAATGGTGATCAGAATTGTTACAGTCTTTTTGACAGTAGTTTAAGATGTGCATTGCAAAGCAAAGTCCTCTATTCTCAGAAATTGAGTGCCTGAGGATCCCAGTTTCTACCACCCAACACCACCTTACACATTGTGCGAGTGCTCTGAGGGCTCGTTTTTATGGGGGCTGTGAACTCAACCCTCTCAGGTTTTGTTTTAAGCAACATGTACTGTCATTGCCAGACTTAGAACTTGGTGCTGTCAGTGTGCATTATTAGGTACAAATCATCGGCCCAGAGACAGCACTTTACCAGGAGAACTCTTTACATCTTGATGTTTTTCCACCCCACCACCCCCCAAGGTATCTCAGTGGTTAGAAAATCTTATGATTTATTGTCTTGGACTAGTCACTGGCTTCCACATTTATGCTGAGTTTTGGGGTGTAGGTGCTGTTTTGATTTCTGAATTTCAATGAACTTAAAATTAATAAAATTTAAATTAAATTGTATTCACAATGATTATGAAATACCTTAATTGGACATACTTTAATATAACTTATAAATGACTTGGTATAAAACCTGCAATTTTTCCTTTTTTTTTGCTTGTTATTTTGCTTGTTGTTTGCAATACTTTAACACTTCATACTGATTTTCTGCCAGTTTTCTTGGAACAGCATCAGGTTGTGTTTTCAGGTTAGGAATGTGGCTGACAAGTTGTTGGGTGTAATTGTATCAGTTGGATTTGATGAATTGCTTTAAAGTTACAGCAGCATTACTTGTGTAATCAGGGATTTATAGAATAGGGTGTTTACAGAAGTTGTGTCTCTAGATTTTGGATTAGTGAGCACAGGATTAGAGTGAGGAGACAATAATTTTTTTGGTTGTTGTTCATAGGTCTCCTGGAGGCACTCCTCTTTCCAGACCCAAAAAGATGCAAAGTTCAGATTGGGATCCGGTTGCTCTGCTAACTCAGGCTCTAAAGCGGAAATTTGCACATAAAAATGATGATGAAGATGATTCCCTGGATAAAGAAAATTACTCCTTTGATAGCTCTCCATTTTCTAGTCCTGAGGTGCCAGTGGTATGTTTTTATATAAGAATGTGTGTTTGTATTCGTGAACTGACTGCTGTTTTCATGGATAGTTGCAGAGTTTTCACGAGCCTAGACCTTCTCTACAATTTTTTTAGCCATCAGCGTAGTTACTTACTTTCTTTAAAGTATAATCAAAGCAGAAAACCTCAGATTAATTTGGGTGGATTTAGACTGGTAAATGCACTTCTAGATGTGCAAAGATAAAAACTTAGAAGACTGGTTTTAAAAATTCAGCTCATAGTTGATTGAACTATGGACCTTAGCTTGATGGTACCTGGCAGGTATCCATGCATAGAAACTGTGTTTAAATAGTTATTGACTAATTTTTCAAATAAATTTGTTAGGAAGGTACAGAAAGATCTGACTAATACACCCTAACTGTTCAGAAATGGAAGTATATGCATAGTCTGTAATACTTTCCTTTGAGTGTAATTTCCACACAGTTTGCATCTTTATCCAGAATGAGTTGGGATTCTGTTGTAAAGCCCATGAAGGATACAGTTTTTCCTAGGAACAAAGAAGTGGTAGGCAGAGCCATTGGACTAAGGCAGCTCCGAGCATTGATTTCTGCATATCAGCCTGTGCCAGCTGCCTCAGCTTATACAGTTCAGCAGTGCTGTTGTTTGGTTGGTTGTTAGGCATTTCCACAAATCTCAGAACTGCTCAGATGAGATGGGCAGAAACAGGTGGCACTAATTAAACTGTGTCTTCTCTCTTTTTATTGTAAGAATGAGATAAGAGATTCGGGCTGTGGCATTTGTTACCCTAATACAGGGTAATAGTAGTGCAGAATATACGGTGGAAATCCAGATATTCTTAGATACCGTTTGGAAGCTGCTCTTACGTGTGCCTGGCTGTGTGGCTCAAAACTTGAGGAAAACTAATGTGCATGTGTTCCTCATTCTAGCTATAGTGATTTGATTTTTTATTTATTTCAGCTGCCACAAGGATTTTCCAAGCTAAATTAGCATGCATTTTACTGACTGCGTTGCGTCAACAGTTCTGGTGCAGTCTTAGTAAATTTCTTTGGCTTTTTTTCCCCAAAGGAAAAACTAAAATATCTTAAAAAAACCCATGTTGGTATTTTGGGTGCTGCAGAATATTGCACTGCATAGCTGACATACCTAATTCTAGATACAAAGATCAAAAATACCTCCTGGAACAGCCTGTATATGGAATAGCTTTTGTTCCAGGATCTGACAGCTGGATTATAAAGTCGTGGAAGAGATACTGCTTAAGGTCAGCATGTTGAGGAGTAGATACAAAAAGATGGAATTTTTCTGGTTAAAGCAGAGTAATCTTACGAGTTTGTAACCAAGCCTCTAACTGTTAACTGTTAGAGTGTTTTGAGGAATTAATGTACTTAAACTAATTGCACAGACATACTATTTCATTCATTCTATATAGAGAGAAGTGCAACAACTTCCAAAATGTTTTTCTTGTAAACATCTTCTAATTCAGTTTCTTGAGTATAGTTTTAACTTTGTCTCTGCTTCTCAGGTTGGACACTGCACTGTGAAGCAAAATGCAAAACCCAGCCTTAAAAGAACTGGTGGAGTTAAGCAGGTACCTGCATGGAAAGCGAGAGCTCATATTTAGTGGAGGCTTCCAAGGAAGGTTCACTGTGTATGAATGGTGGGTCCACTTTGAAACTGCTATAAGGTGCTGTAACATGTTCTAGAGCATACCTTTCCTATGCTGTTGAAGTTTGAGTGTTGCAGGGTTTGTAAAATTACCTCTTCCTTCTCTTTGGTTTCTCAGTAGCCAAACTTGTGAGTATGATGCTTTTACAAGAAGCACAGAGCTGAGAGAAGGCTTCTATTGCTATGGAGCAGTGGAAAATTCAAGAAAGTAGTGTGTGTGGAGGGAAAACAAAGATTTATTGCTGTGGGAGCTGGGGTATACGCTCTGTTTGCACTCCAGTGTAAATAACAAGGAAGTGTAAACTTTTTGTTAGTGTGTTACAACTACTGTGTATAATTGTAATACTTGTTCATGAGAGTGGCATAGTTGCCTTGGTTTTCCTTGCAGTTTGCCGATACACCTCCTTATTCCACGTGTAAACAGTTTTTTAATTTACTTTGGGTCAGGAGATGAATTTTTATGTTTGTGGAACTTTGTGCTGTAAGTAAGCTGCAGGTCATCTATTAAATGCCTGTAATATGAGGGAGTTGTATTCTGAGGTGAAAAAGACCTTGCAGAGAAATCTGCTTGCACACAGTCTAAATTCCATATGTAAGTAAATATTAATTCCTGTCTTGGCATGTGCATCTGAACTCAGTTTTGTTCACAAGGGCTTATAAAATAAAATTCTCTCTATATTATAGATGTGTGTGGTAGTGGACTTTTGTGTTGCAGACTCTTGTATCTTAAGAACTGATCATATTAGACAAGTTCTTAAATGTTGTTATCTAAAACTAATTAAAGAACAGCTTGTATTTTTTCCTACCAGAGTACCTAATGAACCCACTTTTTTAGAAATTTATTATGATCCACTGCTTACAGGAGCTGCTTTCACCTAATCTTTTGTATAACAATCCTGATGTATAAAACCCAAATCCTGTCAGACTGTTGAATGAGTCCCTTATATTCCATGTGTCTTCTATTTCCCACCTCACTTAAACAGGGTAGACTGACAGCTGCATCCCCTCTTACTGCTGAATCTTATTTGCACAGTTTTAAGAAATTAGTGTGCAAATACCATACTTGCATTTTGGTTTTAAAAATTATCTTTTGGCTAAAACTGGAGCTTAAGTGACTGGATATATTATGCTTCTAAAATTAAATCCTCTAGGTGTTTATTTCTTCTGGATTTAGCAGTTACTGAACTTTTTCATATTCTCCCATTCCTTGATTAGTTCGTAGCAGTTTGGCCTTCACTTTCTTCCAAAATAAGCATTTGCTGCCTTCTCCTACCTAAACTTGATAATTGCTATGAAATCTGTACAGAATGTCCAGCTCTGCCCCATACTTGATAATTTTACCCTCTTCCATCAAACTCCTGATTGTCTTTTGTCTGCTGCTCTGGTCTCTGCTGCACAAGAGCAGCAGGGAATGGCAGTGAAGGAAGTCCATGTGGTGCCCGCTGAAGAGGACATGAAGGCAGGTGAGTCCCAGTGAGCATAAGGGCTTTGAACTGGCTCCCTCTTGCTCAGTGTCTGCAGTGCAGTGAGGTGGAGCAAGGCATCTCCTGGTTTGTATCAGCGTTCCTAGATGCTGGGGATTTCAGGGGTTGTAGCCCTGCTATTGTGACTGACAAGCAGCATGGAATTCCTTCTTTGAGAGATTGCATTGTGTGCAAAGCGATGCAGTAGTCTCTCCCCTACATCAGTTGCTTTATGTGACCAACAGTTTCTTCTCTTCATGAAGAACTATTATTTTGGACTCCTGTTGCAATTTTCCTGTTCTCCCTAGGGTTCATCATTTAACTGCAAACTTGGCCAACAGGAGCATTTTGTGGTGAGAATTTTGACTTTGGAACTGTCTTCATTTTAGAAGGGACTTCTGAGAAATTTCTCAGTACCTCTTAACACAATGATCTAGTGTCAGAAGCATCTGCAAATTTTAGTGAGCTATGTGACCCTCGTGGTTGTTGGATACTGTCTGATTTTTGTCATTTTGATGTGACTGGTGCAGTGATACAGTTTATAGCTGATCTGCTTCCTTAGGGAAAAGAATAAGTAATGGGCCATGTGATTTTTTTTTTTTTTCCCCACCTACACATGTTACGGGAACAGATTCTTTATTTTATATAGTTCCAGATGTAAAGAAGTCTGTGGGTGGCATCTGGTAGCATCTGACAGTTTTTAATCCCAAGAAGCTGGAAAGCTTAGCAAAAGTTAGTAATGAAAATTTTATCGCTTATTGCAGAGATTTTTCTCCCTTTTCAGAACTGATGGAAACATGGCTTTGTCATCTTATTTTCTTTGACTTAAACTTCTGTATCAACAACTGGGAAGCAGCTTTAGGTTTTCCGAAGCTTCCTATGGCCACCTAGAATCCATTCCATGTTTTACCTACAAATGCCCTTGTTTACATAAGGTTCCTGTCTGAATTGCTCAGTCACAATGCAACTCAAGAGTTGTGCTACTGATCTGGGAGAGGAGGAAGAGACTCAGGAACATGAGTGCTCTATTGGTCTGCTGGCATGATCATGTGAAAGATTGTGCCTTCTTATCACTGAAGAATTCTGAAAAACTTACTCTCCTACCACTCCCAGTGAATTTTTGGGCAGGATGTCTTCCTTCAGGATGTGCTGAGGTGGTCATTGGAATGAAAGTTTCTGTTTTTCTACTAGAAAGCCTTAAAAAGTATGTATATTATATCCAATTTTCCAGCTGATAAATTGAAAGGAGCAAATGTTTCAAATGTTTTGAGTAAAAGGGCTAGAAGGAAAAGTATGCAGTTCTTTAAAAATATATTTACAGATTTTCTTCTAGGAGATCCTAAACGATAGTCTCTATCAGTGAGATTCCCATTCCAAGGAGTTCAACAAATACAATAACCTGGCAATTACTGTTGGAATATCACTGCTGACATATTCTTATAATATACCAGACCTGTCCAGATACTCACTACTTGTGAGGAACAATTAATATATAATTCCATATATATTAATGTATACATTAATATATATTTAAATAACCTATATAATTTCTGTATATGTAGGTGCAGAGTTTTTGGATAAAGGCAGAGTAGAGAGTATGCAACAGTATTCACTGCCCTCAGTTGATTCTCCTTGTTAGGAATTAATTACATTGTTCTTTAGTCCACCTAAGTAGTGAAGTTACATATAGAGTTCTTGCAAAAGCCAAACTGACGAAGGGAACCTGTTAAACGAGTTAGCAATGAGCTACTGATCAGATGCCTTGGGGAAAGGAAGTTCTACAGGCAAGACTATTGAAATAACTGATGTCCCAGTGTTAAGCTGGGTCTGCAGTCAATTTTCACTTTCACTTTATCTGAAATGTGTTTGCCAGTGATTGTAGGTACCTGGGAGATATTTATCATTCTGATTACCAGGTTCTTAGATCCCTCTGTGATTTATCAGTACATTTCTCATAGTGACACTGACTTCAGCTACACCTGATTTACCTTCCAGGTTTATCTGACTAATCCAATAATTGATTGTGTATGATATTTTAGGGCATTGTTTCATGTCTGTGTGAAATTAAATAGTTTACAGTGGGGAAGGTGGTCTGCTGTGCCTGTTTTTTGCAAACAAAGAAGGACTGGTGGGTGATGTGATGGTTGGAGACATCTTGGGCACAGTAATCATAGAGCACTAGTGTTTTCAGCTCTCAGAGAAGTAAGGACGGGAGTAAATAGAACTGCAGTTCTGGACTTCTGCAGGACAGACTTTGGCCTGTCTAGGACACTGACTGAGTGAATCTCCTGGAAGGCAGTCCCGGAAAGCAAAGGAGTCCAGGAAAGATGGACATTCTTCAAGAAAAAAAAATGCTACTGGTACAGGAGGAGGTGATTTCCATGGACTGAAAGACCAGCTGGTGGGGAAGACCCATCTGGCTTGACAGGGAGCTTTGGTCCATGACCTTTGGAAGAAGGGGCAGGCAACTCAGGAGGACTACAAGACTTTTGTGAGGTAACTAGAAGAAAATTACAAGAGTCAAAGCCTAACTAAAACTTAGTCCGACTACTGCAGTAACAAAATGTTTCTCTACATTAGTAATGACCAGAGGGCCAAGAAGAAACTCCATCCTTTTCTGGGTGTGGGGAAAAATATAGTGACAAAGGACAAGGAAGAGAATGAGGTACTTAATGCCTTCTTTGTGTCATCCTAATAGCTGGACCACTTGTTCCCCAGGTACCCAGCCCCTGAGCTGGAAGATGGGCAGGGAGGGGAATGAAGCCCCCATAATTCAAGGGGAAATGACCAGTGACTTACAGCCACACTTGAACATGCACAAGTTTATGGGACCAGATGTGATCCACTCAAGGGTACTGAGGGAGCTGGTGGAAGTGCTCCCCCTTTGCAGATGAGATTGATGATCATTTATCATTTGCCATCAATCCTGTCTAATGGAGGGCTATAGTAAAGCCTTTGACAGTTTCCCATGGCATTCGCCTGGAGAAACTGGCCGCTCATGGCTTGTACAGATGCTCTGTGAAAACCTGGCTGGATGGCTTGGCCCAGAGAGTGTTGGTGAATGGAGCTACATCCGTCGGGCAGCTGGTCACTAGTGGGATTTCCCAGGTATCAGTTCTGCCTTTGTCTCGATGTGGGGATTGAGTGTACTCTCGTTAAGTTCACAGATGACACCAAGCTGTGTGGGAGCGTTGATCTGCTGGAGGGTAGGAAGGCTCTGCAGAGGCATCTGGACAGGCTGGATCAGTGGTACAAGGACAACTGTGAAGTTCAGCAACGCCAAGTGCCAGGTCCTGCCCTTGGGTCAGAGCAACCCCATGCATTGCTACAGGCTGGGAGCAGAGCAGCTAGAAAGCCAGCTGGCAAAAAAAGACCTGGGGGTACTGGTAGGCAGCTGACTGAACATGAGCCACTGTATGCCCAAGTGACCAAGGCAGCCAGCGGCATCCTGGCCTGTATTAGGAATAGTGTGGCCAGCAGGATCAGGGCAGGGATTGTCCCTCTGTACTCGGCACTGGTGAGGCCACACTTGGAGTTCTCTGTCCAGTTTTCAGCCCCTCACTGAAAAAAAGACATGGAGATGTTTGTGATGTCCAGAGAAGGGCAACTTAATTTCAAAGGTCTGAAAAAAAAGCATGTAGCTTAACTAGCAGGAATAGGATACGTGTTGTAGATTACCAATATATAAAGAGGGAAATTTGTCATTATTTCTCAAAATACTTTGAAGTATGAAGCTGGAGTCACTATATTAACAGTATAGCAACAAGAACAGGTATTTTATAGTTGCAAAGAAGAGTTTTTGTAAAAAAGGAAGAATCTTATAAAGTCATAAATAGTGGATGTGTTAGAGTAATTCAAGTTATGTAAAAAGAAACACAACATAAATCAATGCTTGTAAATGATTCTGCTTTTGTTTCTTGCAAGTTAGCCAAATGTGAAAGGCACAATCTGGAAGGATCTTTGACAGGCTTGCTGTTTGTAGATGTTTCAGTGGTTTAGAACAATGTACATCATCCACCATAGTTATGCCTTGAAACACTTTGTTCAGGAACTCAGTCTTGAATTGTGGTGCTAATTTTGGCAATATCTAAAACTATTGTGGATAAAAGCTGAAGATGACAGCTGTCCTTCTACTTCAGAGAAATTTGGCACGTTTCAGTATTATTTGGCTGGATTATTTACAAATTTTGATTATAATAATCAAAAGGCCCTTCTTTTGATATTCATTATTTTCCTCAATAATCCTGTCAGCAGGACCTCTCCTTCTGCAGTGGGAATTTGAATAATTTTTTTTTTGTACATTGAAAGAATAACAGCATGGTGCTTTTGTTCCAGCTGTGTTTCTTAGACCTCTTTACATTTTAATTTCTGCCTACATTTTCATCCAGCCTGGAAAGCAAAAGTATGCCCTAAAAGCAAATTATTCATGTATGTTATGAAGAGTGTTCAGACTTGCATTGTTATTGGGATGGATGTGTTCTTACCTTTTGTTAAAGGCTTATTTTAGGCATTTGATTTCAATGGGACACAGAAGCAAGAGCAAGTCTAAATTCTCTCTTAAGGTAACAGAGACATGGCAGTACAGTCTGCAGAGATGGAGCTGGAACTGATTGCTTCAAACTACTGATCACCTAAAAATATCTTAGATAAAAATACATTTGAAAATCTATAAAATAATTGATACAAATAGTTGTTACGTTTTGCAGATGAACTGCATGGGTTTAACCACAAGAGAGCAGCATCACACTAGGTCTATGTTGCAAATTTTAAACTAAAAAGGAATTCTGCTTTGTCAGCATGAAGTCTCACAAAAAAATTTAATCCCTTTTTATTATTATAGTGGTATTCACTAGATGGTAGGGGTAGATGATTCTGTCTTACTGGCATTATGAAGAACTGTATTTATGTGCACTTGGATTAGTAAAAAGTCAACACCTGGCTCATTTATTCTTTTGACAAAGTAAAACTGCTACTTTATTTCCTGGGAGAACAGGCTGAAGACTTTCTGTGCTGAGTTAGAGAAGAGCTTGATCTGGCAGTGATTTTTTCCTGCAAAAATATCCTCTTTATCCCATGTAAAATGACCATTGAAGATTTCTCTCTGTGGTCCAGTACACATGTCATGAACACTGCCACAGAATTGCATGGATTTGTATACATAACTTCTAGCTTATACAAGTGAAAATGTGCTGCTTTTTACCAATTAAAAGTCAAAGTGACTATGGGGCATAGAAATTCACGTTTTTTTCTTTCAGATGAAACACTATACTGCTCTTCTGTAAACATATGCATTCTTTGCTCCTCATGTACACAGACTTGAATGAGTTTAGGTGCATCCATAAAGCTGGGTAAGGGGATGTTTGCAGAGCTGGGCAAATTTTAACCTTCATTACTGTCAGTCTTTGAAGTGTCAACTTCATTCTTGCCATCTGTGCTTTCTCTTTGGTAGTCGGCATTTTACTTAGTGAGGAAAGTTGAACTGGATTGATTGTTCCCAATTCTCTGTTTCAGTTTATAGTTCTCGTGCCGTAACACAGCAGCTGTGTTTGCTGGGAGGCAGTTGCCACTGAGCAACAGCTGCTGGCATAAAGGAGCAGTAGGAAGAAATTTAAAGTAAGCTTAGTTTTAGTTTTTTTCCCTGTGTTATTTTTTGCCTTATGGCTGTTTGATGCATTGTTACCGTACAGTTTACAGCCCATAAGCATTTGTCCTGTTTTTTCTATAATGAGCACTGTAGGAATAACTGAAATAGCAGAGGTTGTGTGTTCTACTGCTGAAGTGAGGGGTTTCTGTCCTTTGGAATATTGGGCTTTTTTAATGTGTATTCTGTTGTTTCTTACGCAATTTTGTCTGTCTGGTATTTTACTCATCTTTTTCCATTATCCGTTTTCTAGCAGGTGTTTTTGCTTGACTTGTATTCCATGTCTGACTGTCATCTACTGGAGCAGTAGATAAGCCAGGCTGTTTTTAAACTCTTTCTTTGCTTGTAAGAAGTGTTTCTGAAGAGAGAGGTCAAGCTCAGTGTTCTTGGTTTTAATCTATTAAGTGGGGAGTTCCTTACCAGCATGTACAGTGGGAAAATAATCTCTAGCTCAGTATTTTGTGATAGTAAAAATAGGTAGCAAAAGATGTGCTTTGGTTTGCCTCAGGTGAAATGTGGGCTTTATCAACACCCCCTGTTCCTATCTGCTCCTTTGACCACTCCAGTATTTTTCATGCATTTGTGTTTACTTCTTCTGTTCCTCTCATGTGCACTGTCTGCATGTACAAGAATTATATTAAGGCTTTACTAGTTACATTTCTCAGGAGTCTCTATTTTTTCAAGAATTCTAGCAAATCCCCTGCCCATTTATTATTTCTCAGTAGTGGCACAGCCTTTTCTTGCACATTTGAAGAGTATATTTTGTATTTAGTATATTAGAACAACGCAGCTGCTAGTAAGACTTACACCAGATAATCTGCTGTATAACCTAGCTCGTCACTGAACTAGTTTTTGATGTTAAATTAGGTTTTTGAGTTCACAAATAAAAGAATATATTGAAGATACATTGACATACAGCGAGCAAAATAAACAGGATTCGTGAGATGGTGCTTGGTGCCTTGTGAGCTCTCGGAGCTGTTGCTAGGAGAGGAGCATGGTAACAGTGCTCCACGCTGGTAGTCGCCCGGGGAACCCAGAGACACTTGTGCTATTTCTACACATCTGTACCAACTTACAGGGTTTTTCTTCCATGTACCCCCTTTTTCCTCTTCTCTAGCATAATAAAAGGTGTTGGGGATCTTGGCCACAGGACTCAGTCCTTTGTCATCTTCAGCACACAGGTTCATAGGCAAGACTTAGTAGCTTTGAAGAAAATGGTACTTGGCCAGATCTTGACTTGAGCATGATAGTGGTGTATAGCTGACCCAATACAGGTTGAGGGTGATGAACGTCACACCTGGTAGTGGGCCTTGGCACTTTTATTTGGAAGTTGTTGCTGTTACATTGTTTCAATAGGAGTAAAATATTGAATTCTACTCACTTACGGATTGCATAGATTTTAGGAAAAGTGGAATGTATTTACTTAGAAAAAACCCAGGATCACTAATTACCACTGAAGTAGTTATCTGATGGAGGAATAAGTTAAACTCTGCTTACTAGAACAAAAAACTTTGAACTGCAGATGGCTAAGCAATTTAAACCTGCAAATTCTAAGGAAGCTGGCTGACAGACATATCTGGCCCTTTATATTTACTTTGAATGAACTTTGCAGTAATACAGAAATTCAGAAAATTGTGTCATCTAAGTTTTCTTTTAAAGAAAAGCGGGGTAAGACACATGACTATAGGTCAATTGGCATGTATCAATTCTAGGTAAAAAATCTGCATGATGGTATCCTTTTGCATAATTGTAAATACTTAGATAACAAGACTGATTTTTTGTGATTTTATTGCAAAATAGATGGTTTAAATAATCTTTAAAAATATCCCTAGTAGAACAGCATAAATTAAAATACAACAATTTTATTACCCACAAAGTAGATATTAAATGGATGTAGAACTGATCAGCTGGCAAATAATAGTTGTCACTGAAAGGAAGTATTTCTACTAAAGATTATAGAGAATGGTACTGGGCTAATGTAGTTTCATATTTTTAGTAATGAAATAAGTGATAAAATTTGTGGATAGTTAAAACCAGAAATTACATAGAAACAATGAAGATGTGAATCATTGTGGCAAAAAGCCACAATCATAATGCCATAGCAGGGTAGGCCTTCAGAAGGAAAGTACATCCTAGTACTGTCAGTTGAAAAACTATAAAGCTGTTTCATTCAAACTGTATTATTTCAGAAACGGAAAATCTGTTTGCAGTGACTTGATTTGTCTGTGCATGCATGAAGATTAAAAAAAAATGCTAAAAGACTTTCTGTGACAGACAGACAGAAACGTAGTATTAGCCAGTTGTGGGAAGTGATACTAAAATAATTTAAATGACAGTGCATTTCAATAATAGCATGACATCCACAGTGGGAAGTGGTGACTCTTCTTTATTTCTTTGTCGTAGAACCCAATGCTAGTTTGACACTGACCCAACTATAGAGTGAAACAATTGTCCCTTTTTGACAATGCTGCCTTCCTTCCTAATATATTTTCTAGTGCATTTATCATAGGTTGTCTCAGAGAACAACTCTTACTATATTTTTTTTACATCTCAAAAGTACTTTTAGTTTAACGGAGTAACTTGTGCTAATCTTGAAGGTACAAACTCTTTGCTGATATTCAGATATTTAAGAAGACTTCATTCCATCATGAATCTCAATAAAATTTAAGCTTGTAGATGTGACATGCCAGCTGAAAAATTACATCTGCATTATTATGTAAGATGTCCCTGAGAGCAATGTAACACCCACAGGCAAAACTTCAAGCTGTCAAGTAACTCAAGAGTGATGATGTAAGTTCTCCCTTTAAATTAATGACACTGAAGTATCAGGAAAGAAAGAACTACAGTTGGATTGGGGAGGGAATAAAATCAACAGAAAAAAACCCCAAAAAACCAGGAACCCAAACCCCTAGCAACAGGTACAGATTTTTTTAAGGTACTTGAAGAATATCAATTCACTTTTTCCATGAAACCACAGAAGTTGTGCTCCTTTATCATTAAAGTAAAAGCTGTCCTTTCACATCTAGCTCTCTTCAGGACCTGTGATGATTTGCTTCTTGATCTCTAACATGAATTTGTTATTAAATTATTTCTATTATAGCAACTTGTCATGGGAGCTGCATTGGTGTCCCTTGTGCATAACTAGATCCATAACTAGAGCGCTCCAAGTGTAACCACGGTGCAAATAAATAAACTACACCTCTATTTAGCATTTCTCATACAGCGTGACTGTTGAGTTGCCATAGTCAGAATGCCAGATAATTTTGTTGGTGGTTTGTATTTCAAAACCTGTCAACATAAAGGCCTAAGCAGTGGAACTGGTCAGAAGAAAATGGAGACTGTTGGTCACACAGGATTATATTGCAACATGTTTAGGTCTTGGGCAGGTGGAGGATTTGGCAAAAGGCAGCTGAAGTCCAGGCACCTTTCTTATGCTTCATCCTAAGCAAACATTAATAGTAATATTATTGACTGTTCTTCCTTAAAACTGGAAAACTGAAAAAATTAAATACTCTTTAAAAAAAAAAAAAGATTATATTTCATACTATTGTAAAATATGCTTAATAAAGAGTGGGATGGGAATTGAAGCAGATCTGAGCCTCAGGAAACTGTTTCTCTTGAAATCAAAAAGCCAGGCTTTATTACAATAAAACTTCCACAGTTTTATCTAGGGAGAACACAGGAATTATCAAAGAAGACAGAAAATAAAAAAGGGGGTGTGACCTTGCACGCAAGTCTTTGTTTCCGCTTAATACCTTTCTGAGTTGCAGCAAAGTCTCTTAGGCCCCTCTCATGTCTGGCCAACAGCAAAGCCTCACAAGAATTTTATTTACTTGCTTCATTCTCTGAGTGAGCTGTGAGCTTCTTGCTGTGGCTTTCTTGCATGAGATATCCTGCAGTTTCTGATCTTTCTATCTTCCAGCTAAATCCAGAGTATCTTAGAGAAAAAAGAATTTCCTGCCTCTCCTGAGAGGGAGGGGGAACTCACATTGCTCTTTAAGGGAATATAACATATGATTGGAATAATTAATACCATCATTTCCAAATCAAATTATTTTTTGTGTTGCTTGTGATTAGTTGGTGTTTTCAAGAAGCTGACCATAATTAGGTATGGAGGGGAGGGGATGAGGGCAAAACCTCTAAGAAGGTAAAAATGAGACTTGATAACCAGTTTTAGTTGTCTCAAGACAGAACTCCTGAGAGATCAAGCACAGAGAATTTGTGAGGAACAAGTGCAAAAGTAAATCAACTACACAGCTTCTTATCCGAGTTTCTTCACTTTAATTCACTAATCCCTTCAGGTAACGTAATTTCTGTATTATTTTTGTAGCTATATTGAAGTTAAATGAAGCAAGTGTATTTACTCTGTTTAAACTTTAGTACACACCTTTACGCACCTAAAGCCAATGTGCCAATGTCACTTAGCCGTTTTGAGTGGCTGATGTACCCATCCCAAATCTTATTTATGTTTCTTGATTTGTTTGATATCTGCTTTTTTGTAGTCAGTCTTCAGGCAGTGGCATTGAAGAGGAAGATTTCCTTTTCATGTGGGAGCTGGGGCAGTTACCATGCCCATCTGTGTGCATATTAGTTCAGCTGTAGCACTGGTAAAAGGGACTTCAAAGCACCAAAGTGCAAGTGGCCACTCCTTAATGGTCCTTGCAGAAATGGTGGAACTGGTGGCAGTGACTTTCCTAATGCATTGAGGGAAATAAATCTGCTGTGCAAAGGTACCACAGAGGGCAGCGGTGATGCCCCAAGGTACTTGTCATCTACATGGAACCTCATCCCAGCAAAACAGTACATTTTTTTTTACCAAGTAATTCCACTTATGTTTTGGTCTCTCAGCTGAGGATACCAATGTATCTATTTTTTCTCTTCCTTCTAGAAGCTGATTTGAAATATATTTATCCAACACAAAGCATGGCAGATACAAACAAGTGATCTTTGGGACAGTATTTTCTCAATCTGCCCTCGAATCTACCATTGTTCCAGTACTTCCTATTTTCTTTGCATTTTGGTTGCCTAATGTGGACTAGCCTCTGAGACTGTCTGCAGGTGTTTGTAGGTCTGGTTATAGAAATGAGGCTGGGCATCAAATACATGTGTAGGTGTAGCACCAGATTTTTCTTTCTGGTGGCTGTATGTCTTTCATAAGTGTGGTTATGTATGAGCTAAGCTCATAGGAATCCTCTACACATATGAATGGAAAATCTGGATTTGGAATGTAACAGCTGCTGAGCAGCATGCGTAGGTCAGGAAAGAATCATTTTAAACTAATGGTGGATTTAAGTATTAAAGTGTATTTTCTTCAGGATTATGATTTTAGTAGTATTTATTTGTAACCAGGAATTCCCTTTTTGTTTCATGTAAATGTTCAATCTTTTAAGCTTTTCTGTGTGGCTAAAGATTACCCTTATGGCAGCAACTTCCATATCTATTGCTGAACTTTGTTCTACCTATGTTTTGATTTGGGGAAAGCAGCAGCTCTCAAGTCTGCCCCAATGTTCTGAGATTTTTTAATAGATGGTACTAATGAAGCTACAGCATTTTTTCCTCTCTCCCTCCTGGAGGCTTTTCGTGATTCAAATTGCTTTTTACCACCCTTTGCACTTCCCACTCTTGTACTTGCACTTTCTAGAGAGGGATGATTGGTATACAAATTGAATTTATCTCTAGGTGGTAGGAGTGCTGGAAATAATAGGACAACTCCTCTGTTTGTATGAATTCTAATACTCCATTTTAGTTATGACTTCTTAGGACACTCAGACTCCTTAGATCCCTGTCCTAATCTAATAGTACAATATATTTAGAGCTCTGTAGGGTACAGGATTCAAATCTCTTCTCTAAATTGTGTTTCTATAAAATCTGACATGAAATTTATCTGCTGTTGCAATACTTCCTTGTGTGTTTCGGTCTGCGTGGCCCTGCATAGACACCCAAGGTAGCTTTTAGGAAGTGGTGTGCTGCTGGTAGCAAAATCCAATTGTCATGGATTAAGGTGTTGCATGGTGTTCAGCTCTGCCTAAGAGCCAGACTAGCCCAGACTACAGTGAGATGGTCTACTGGTTTTACTGGTGGAGCCATTTTAAACTCTTCTCTGACCTGTGATTCATGATGTCTGTCCGTCCCTAAACAGCTGTTTGAGACTCTAATGTACACATCACTGGATGATTGAGAGGTGTAGAACTGGGGACACCACAAACCTGCTTTGTTGGTAAAACCAGGTTATTTTGTAATAACACTCATATTATCTTAAAGAGGATTGGGCATTGGAGAGACTCTGCCTTCCTTACCTTTACCTAAAAGGAGTATCTGTCACATAACTAATTGTCACTTACATATTACATTGTTTCTTCTCTTGTTGAATAGATATATTTCCAAGATTTTCCACCTGAACTTTAAACCATAATTAAGTACTTGGCAGGACAGAAATACTGCCATATAATTAATTTTTCTTTTGCTGTTCATTGATGCATTTCAACTTGCTGGTCTGCATTTTTTTTTGTTTTGAACCATTAAACATCAGCAACCATTAAATATCAGCATCCATCCAGACAGTGCCCGTGCAGAGTGGAAAGATGTATTGACTTAGCTGAACTTGAAAATAACTCTGTTAAATCTGTTACAGAAAACTGAGTGGTTTTCCAATGCTGACTATGTAGAACTATTTCTGGAGAAACCATTACAACTCCAACCCTATACAGGACAGATCTCCAAGGGGCTTCATTCTAAAATCAATTTTGCAGTTCTGCTTGCATCTGGGGGACACAGGAAAACACTGTGATTCTGAAGGGTGGATTTTTTAAAGAAAAGTTTAAATTTAAAATGTTGGCCAAATAGCACTGAAATAAAGTATATTTCTAGCTCCTATATTTTGTTCAATTGTAGTATTTGCATGGCACAAACTATGTGAGTATTGTTACGGAACACTTTGAGGCACAAATGGATTCTGGCTGTAGAAATGTGTCAGAGTCAGGAAGAGTCCCTGCAATGATATCCCTCAATGATGACAAGTATTTCTCACTTAGAAATACTTATCAGTATAGATCATCAATACTCCACATATTTTCAATTAAACTTCACAAGCTTCTGTCATGTTGCACATATAAAGAACATGGTCTGAAACAGAAATGAGAAAATGGAGATTAAAACTGACCAATGGTCCTAAGGAGAACTCATTACTGGAACTGAAACAATAGTTTAAGGAAAACTTTCCTTTAAATACTTAACCAGGTAAACATTTTCCCTGGGGTTTGAAAATCCTTCTATTATATGCTTAAGAAAATTACATGGAAATGCCTTCCTTGCTGGGAACTCCATTTATATTCATACAGCAAGTCTAAGGGGAAATTTAGAGAAAAGTTCTTCTCAGAAACAACGCACTAGGAAAGTGATGATTCTGTTGGTAGAAAGGAGAGGCAGTGAGAGAATGGATGCAGTGGGATTTCTGCTGCCTTGTCAAACCAAAATGCCTTCTGCAAACAAAGGAGATCCTTCAATCAACTGGCTTTACCAAAGAATGTGGAACACTTCACTCTTTTTTTTGTTTTTTTATTAGTTGTCATTCTTCAACATGATGAATACTTACAGCAGTATGTTAAAAAAGATACAGTTAAGTCTCTTGGCATCACTGCATAGCAGTCACAGCATTTTCACACAATCTAGTGCTTCCTTTCAGAATGATGCATATGGCATATATACGCACATATGGGGGCTGATTCTTGGTCCCAGTGAAGTTGGGGGGACCGGCGTTTGGCCCATAGAGTTGTATAAGATATGTGACTATGTATATATAAAATGCTTTACAATAAACATGACATATACAATCTTGAATTCAAAGAGAAGCAGAATATATTTTACATCCAAGTCAAGCTTATGCTCTGCACTTAAAAGTTTATGTACCTAAAATATTGGATGGATTATAGAAACAAAGAGCAACAGTTTGCACCAAAGTAATTTGAATTCATATTCATGGCATCAAGCTTGCCTTGTGTTTTTGTTTTGTGTTTTGGGGTGGCTTTTTTTTTTTTTTTTTGGTCAGGGTTTTAATTCAAATTTAATTATTGATTTTTGTGGGCCAGGGGAGTCATGGTGACTTCAGAAGGGGAATGGGCATACTTTATGGACAACTCAGCTGAGTGACTTAAAATATATGGCAATAACTTATGGCTGGTACCCTGGCTGGTACCTGAAAATAAAATTGTGACTACTTGAGTTTCTCCTTTCTGAGGAGAATTCATTTGGAAGGGCTAAGTGTGCATTCTCTGTCTAATTTGATAGAAATTTTTAACAAAAATTTAAACCCCAGATTGCAAAAGCTGGTGAGATCACTATGCAGTGTAACAACAGCCTTATCTCATTTACAGCTTTCTCATTAATCTCTGGGGAGGCTTTGGTTTTCTTCATAAAAACCGAGTTTATACAAAAATAGTTGACCTGTGTTGTAGATTAGGTTAGATACAACTGCAGATCATGTGTTTGGGTTTTTTTTTTTCTTTTTCTTCCATAGACTCTACTTAATCTCAGCTACTCCTGTCTTTGTTCCTTGTATTCCAAAGGTAGATGCTGTCAACAGTCCTTTTATTTCCCATCTGACTGGTGGCTGGACCACTGACACTTAAAAACACAAGGTAGGGAAAATCTTTAGTTAATGACAATGCATATGTATGCATTATTTTAACCAGCCTAAGATTTTCATTTATTATCATCTATTGTTGTTAGTTATACAGAATTGCCTCTTAGATGGTATGAAATCTTCATTTAGAGCAGCTAGATTTTAATCGCATTTGTGGGCATAAAAACATTTTAACGTCCCGCTTTTAACAGGTTTTTTTCCTCTTTCTATACATGAAAACCTTAATGCAGTTTGAAAACTTCAAAATCTTTCAGCTGCACTGGCTCAGTGGGAAGGAAAAATAATTTAAAAGGGCCTTTTGTAAAGTGGCTGATAGGGCTGACACCACCAAAATCTGTGCTATCTGCATAGCTTTGCTATTCTGTGTATCAGCAGCCTGCTGGCAAACTGGGGAGAAAACCCAGTGCAGAAATGCCCTCCAAACCAGAGAACACCAAATGTATCACAACTGCATGTGCTGAGCACTGGTGCTGTTGGATTGGCTGGTACCAGTTATGGTTTCTGCAGGAAATTGGTTGCATTTTGCATTACAGACCCCAGGGAATCTGGCTGCCAGGCATCTGCTGCCAGAGCCTACCCTTTCCGAGCACTTCTGTCTGGAGCACCTGAGGCAAGCTGGCCCAGGCCCAAACCTGTGTAATGGGTTTGGCTCACAAGTAGAGAAGCATTGCTGGGGCCACCCTGAACCTCTTTCAAGCACTGTTTCATTAGACAAGGTGATTGAAATCTGGCCAGTATGTTCAGTGCACCAAAATCCCCCACAGCCTGGTTATTTTCAGAAGAGCTTTTTAAAGCTGGAAAGTCTTAATGTGGTAAGAGCAAACTTGTAATGGAACCTGTAGGTTCCACTTGTAGAAAAGGATTTAATGTGGCTAACAAAATTTGATTTGTACCTAAGCTTTCCTGTTGGCCTGTTTTCTGGAAGCTCTTCAGAAACAGCTCGACAATGTTTCTGTCAAGAGCTTTTTATGCTGCTAGACGCTGGGTTTAACTAAACTTCAGAGCATTTTTTAAAAATTCTTTGAACTAGATAGAAAAGGGCTTCCATTTCTTAGTAAAGAGATAAAACATGGAAAATTACATCCTTTTGTATGGACTTAAGTGCTTCTAAGCAGTGCATTACATTGCTCACGTAATGTCCTAATAATTGTCCTACATCTGTCAGAAGGAAAGGTACACCTAAAAAGCTGCAAAGTGGTGGTGCTTCCACCCCCACCACCCCCATGTGGTTAAGAAGACATTTATGTCCTGTAGTTAGAAACAGTTTAATTCTACTACAACTCTCTTGAGTGCTCTTTGCTTGCTGTGGTCCTTCTATTATATGAATCTCATTTGGATTAATGGGAGGAATAAGGAAGTTTTTCTATTGGTTGTACCTTATGTAACAGTGGAGGGGCAGAAAAACATTTCTGGAGTGCTTCATGTGCTCACCGCGTTTTGCCCTTTTTTACTTCACTGGGTTTCAGCCTCTTTTTCTCTGAAGATACATACAAAGAATTAGTGGAGTAAATCATCCTTCACTAAAATTCATGCTTTTTATTTTCCCCTGAACATATTAGTCACCGTATGAGCATGAACTTTCTCTCATCAAGTCAATATCCCCTGTAATTGAGAAAAATGTATTATATTTTCCCTTGCATTTTCCGTGAGTAAACATCTTTCTCATGTTTCTGAAACACCAGCTTAAAAAGCTCTTCCTTTGTTGGCCTCTTCAAGGTCTTCACAGCCCAACGTGACTATCCAAATGTGACTACCTGGCCATACCTGCTTGTTCTTTTGGAAAGCAGTGTACAGATTTGATGTACAGGGGGTTCACAGCAACACTGTACTTCACCTGAATGCAGTTATTCTTTCTGGGGGCAGAGGAGCAGGGGACAATCCCTTTGGTGCAACGCAGTAGTGTCTGAGAATACAATCTCACTGAAATGGTGGAAGCTTACGTAAAGTTTAATAAAGATTTTCCAAACTGAGGTTGTTTATGGCATAGTTAAGGCCAAGTATCTTTCACAAACATGAGATCACAGAAAATTCCTCAGCCACCATGATAGCTAAGAGGATTTTTCTTAATAGTCTGACTACAACACATTTTTTTCCTTCATTGACTGAGAGTAGTCTAAAAAGTCAGTTGAAGTATTCTTTTAATTAAAAGAAAAATACAAATGCATTTTGATGCTGACTATCTAAGGAGGGAATGTGGGGAAAAAAATCAGCTACACTGCAACATTTCTCAAGAAAACAACTGAACTCCAGAACTAATGCCGTGCTTTGTAGATCACTAAGCTATTTAGTAAAAAATTCACACTTATGAATAAATGGTAATCAGACTGAACTGTCAAATCATGTAGTTTTGCTCTGAGGCCTGGGGGTTTTTCTGAACTTAAAACTTCAGGCTCTGTGAAACATTTGCCTAGACCGAATGTGCAAGGTGCCATGGATTAACAACACGGACCCATATGGAATGTGTTTGAAGTTTTCAAGAACTTATCCTGCCAGACTTCATTCCTCAATGACCTTTGATACACCTTGGATAGTGGAAAGGCAGTTCAGAATCATATCTTGTAATCGTATGATTTTGGCAGCTATCAGAAGATGAAGGATGCTAGAAGTTAAGGCTTTTATCCACAAACAATGGTGTATATTAATAAACTCTATACCATATTTACAAATGCTTTCTCTTGTATTAAAACTAACAGTATTCTGTTCACAGTGCCAATGTTTTTACAGGTAGCAATCATCCCACAGTACTCCAGTATTTTGGCATGGGAATCAGTAGCGCTTTCTATTTACAGAACATGTACACATATGAATATAAACAGGTAACTTGAAACAGTACTCAAAAGATAGATCTGTTCGTGTTTCAAAGGTTTAGACTGTACTACACCTTCTCATTTGGCTGCAAGGGAATACTGTTCCTTGCAATGAGAAGATGCCTGTCCTTTATCCAAAGTGGCATAAAAATGATTACCAAAACGAGCCTTGTTACACTGTAGGGGTGTATATGGAGAGTAACTTCAGTCCAAGGTTTATAGATCTGTTGTTTAGTGCACAGAATACAAAAGTTAAAAAGGTTTTTAACTACTAAAACAATCCGACTCTGCCCTCTGCGAGACTGTCCCGCTCAGTCCATGACCTCTGGATGCTGGAGATGCTGGTGGTTTAATGTGCAGCCCAGCTGCCAGCCTAGAAAGGGTGTGGCACTCTGGACCTATATACATATGTCACCATATGACTTGCGGTAAATTAAAAGATCACCAAGAGTGCCTCTCTGTGTCCCCTGTTCTCTCAGCAATCCTCCCTGCTTCATGGCAGTCAGGACTGGCCTGGCTTCCCTGCTGCTGACTGGGACTCTGCATCAGGGCAGTTCGGGATCAGGAGTGATGAATGGCATCAGGCATGCACAGAATGGAAAGAGGGGAGAGGAACATGAAGATCAGAAGGAAACCCAGCAGAACCATGGGTGTGTTTGTGAGGACCCTTAGAGCTTTGCCGTTTCTTGCCTTTGCACGGTGTTGACAACAGGCTCCTGCTCCCCGGGACCTTGTTTGCTGCTGTGACCAAGATGGAGATAGCAGTGCTAGAAGGGGAAGTGTAGAGCTGCCACTAAGGAGTCTCTTCTTCATTTAAAGTCTGTTCCTGGCTGCTAGTCACTTGGCCTGAGTGGTCGTTGCTCCTACTACTGCTGTGTTGCTTGTGGAGCAGACTTCTCCACTTGGCCTTGTTCCTCCTGAGATGGTTTAGCATGTTTTCAGATAGGGGAGTGTTGCCTGTAAACTGGGCCCACCTCTCAAAGAGTGGCTCAACGATGTACGTCATGAACCCTGGAGAAACACACAAGGGACAGCTGGTGAGCAACAAGTTGATTCCAGAAGTGCACTGCCCCAACAAGTGCCTTGAAAGCACCAGAGCAAGGTAAGTTGCAAAAGCCCTGATGAGAAACAACAAACTCTCAAACAAACATCACTTCCTTTTGAAATGCACAGTTTTTGACCATCATACATGACAAGATATGGTTTTATCTGGGTGTGTCACAGTAAACTGTGACAGTCAGCAACCCTAGGAGGAGATTGCAGACAAGAAAGTAACCAGTGTTTAACACTGGCTGCAATTTTTTCCCCATGGGTATTTTTTCCTCTATGCAAAGACTCCTTTTGTCTTTCTGTTGAACATTTGGCTTAGATAAGTTTCTTTTTGAACATTTTAATTTAGGACATATTTTTAACTCTTATGTTATCAGCAGCTCTTATTGTTAAAACAACTGGATCAGAGTGGGGCACATGGTGGATAAAAAGTTTCTCTTAGAGCTTCTGACATAGTGAGATAAACATGAAGAGAATGAAACTAACACTTACCAATCTGGATGCTTGGTACTGTATCCTTTTGCTGATTACAAAGGGGGCTTATTTCCAGTTCAAATTTTTGTTCCAGATCACCTGGAAAAAAAAAGGAAAAAAAAAATTTTTTTCCGCCACTTTTATCTCTTCTCCATACCTATGCCACACTCACAACAGTATCTGCAACTGTGTGAGGAGTCAGAATCTTCTACCAATGATGACCATTGTAAATGTCTAAATACCTTCATTTTCTGGACTTTTTAGGTATCAGAGAAACCAATTATCCATACAAAGAAAAATCTATGAAAAGGAGACTTTTAGATGAACATTAAATCTGAGCATGTAAGTGTTCTGAGGACCTACATTTTTAAAATAGACTTTCTCATATGAAAGATTTTTAAGACACTCTAGTCACTTACTCATTGTTCAAATCTCTTCCTACCAGAAAATTGCAGTGTATCAATTTTAGAAGAAACGCATCTCTAGTAGTACTGTAGTGGAAATTGCTAGTGTGTTCTTGTGGAAGTGGCTTGTAAAGGGAAGAGTGTTGGAGCCTGGCAGCCCACAGCTGTGGCTGCACTAACAAACTAATAAGGGCCAAAGCATGGATTCCAGCAATGTTTCAAGTGTCAAGAGCTATGGAGCTCAAGTTATAAATGTGGAAAAAAGGATGAAATTAAAAGTCTGTCATATTACTGTGCAGTAGCTGGGTATCAAGCTATGCCTTTGGTGCTGCACTGAGCATATTTATTTCCTGGGTCATCCAGAGAGTCCCCAGCGAGGTATCTGCACAGGACTGATTTGAGACAGCAAAGTAGTTGGCTGAACTCGTAACCACCTTCATAGCAGAGTATTTGACTAATTAGACCAGGAGGTCTCCAGTTCCAAATCCAGGAGTGCCCTGAAGATTCCGGCAGGCAGCTCCTGCTGTGACCAGCCCTGGGGACTGTTTAAAATTGTTGGAAGAAAAACCCAGCTGAGGAATCTGCTCACTCTAGATGCCACCTTAGATTGCTCCTGATGCAGAATTGACCAGGTTTGACATTGAGAAGATGCTTATAAACAGTCAGTAGAAAATATTTCTGCAGAGATGGACACACAGGACAAGCTTCTGTATGTAGTGATGGCAGGAGATGTTTTGTATGAAGTTGAAGGTAAGCCATAGCAGCAACCACACTGGATTTAAGAATTCAGCAGAAAAACATCTCAGAGGGTGTAATTTGCTCACTGCCATGCAAGACAACAGTCACTTTTTTTTTCTGGAGAGACTGCATTCCCCTGTGCCTTCAATTACTTCATGCAAAGATTGCTCCAAGTTAAGTTTTGGGTGTAGGGGTTTTCTTAAGACAAATACTCTCTGTCTGTGAGTGCAACAAGTTCATCCTTTGTGATTGTTAGCCTTCCCTGCCAGTGTACAATCCTGATTACTGCATGAGGTACAGGACCTTTCCTGTCTACAGTATGGAAGGGAAGTGAGAGTTAACTGTGTGCAAGCTTAGATGTGCCACTTCCCCTCAGACAATAATATTTTGTCCATCTGATTTACTAATTAGGATGTAGTGAGGGCTGGTTAGGAAAAAACTTTCCTGTAAGAAAGACAGACCTGCTAGTTTAGACAAAACACTATATTCAACCCATAAAGAAACATTTTGCTTTAAATCCACTGTTTTTGTCTAAAAGCTCTTTTCTCCCCACTAACAGTTTTTGCTATTGTGCTACTGTGCTACTCAGGTTTTATAGCCCCATATAAAACATAAAACACTGTGTGCATTTCTAAGCCTTGTCCTTCTTCCCTCTGCACATGCAATCACTTCTAAAATGTGAGCAGAGTATTTTCAGTTCTAATTGTGTACTTAGAAGTATCAGAAAAACATTTTTAGCTTCATGAACAATCAAATGGAACAATTTAGCAAAACTGAGACACAATAACAGTTTCTCATGTTTCCAACTGTGCAATTTGTCTTCTTCTCATCGACCCCTCCAAAACTAAAAGTTTCTAACTTGAGTGATATCCCCTCTGTAGGTGTCCTGGGTAGAAAATGGTTGACCTGTCTGGCTCGAACTACATCTACATCTTTGCATCTTTCATAAGTAACTTAACTGACAAAAATAAGATTTGCTTTTGCACAGTAAGAACTTTAAATGACGGTCAATTTCTTTAGTTTCTTTTGTTTACTATAAAAGGAGCTGCATGAATTAGCTCCTGAGAACTTTCATGCTAGGAAAAACCTTCCAAGCAATTTTAAAACCTTATCAGAGAAACTAATCATTAATGTTTCTTCAACATTAGCCATTTTCCTGAAAGATTTTTCTTAGTACTTCCAGTTTCATATATACAAATCAAGTTTTATTACTTACCCAGTGTTCCTAGCTATGTTGACTTAAAAGATCTGAAAACAAAATATTTTTCTAGGAAAGGTTTTTGTTAGGAGCTGCTATAGGCTTCAGATGCTCCGTGAAATGTGCCTGGATTGTATATTTCATTTACTAATATGTAATGTAGATGCACCAGAACATTGGAAGATCAGGACCTGAGTCTCTATTAAAATGACCTTAGAAATGTTCTATTAAAATCATGTTAAAACTTTGTATCTGTTCCAGAAGGAAGATTAAACAAAGCACTAATTGTGGTATTATCTATTTCATCTATAGTTAAAAATCAAAACACAAGACCTTATGGTTTCCAAATGTTAAACTTAGTGCCAAAAAATATGTTCAAGCCCCATCACTGTGCATAAGGGGGTAGAGAGGTCTACAAAAACACTTTAAAGTAATAATGGTATCTAAATGCATGCTATTTAATACTGGGGGTGTTGTACACTGAACAGCCAGTAGTGATAGAAAGACCACAGTTTCTGTATAATTGTCCCACATAAAATGCTCCTTTTCTCCCTGTGATGCTTCTTATTGGTCTCATGTACTCAGGTATCCCCTATGAGAGGTCTATTTTACGTGTTAGACTAACAAATCTTGAGGGCAGTGGAAAAAGCTTACATTTTTAAGAGCTGAGCTGTCTTTCTCAGCATGGTCCCCCAATACACTAAAGGTGAGGTACCGCATCTAACAAGCTGCATACTGATTATGCCTCCACTACACATGTGACTAACTAAACCTGCATTGGGCAAGTTGCTTATGTTGCTTCAAAGGCATCAAAGTCAAAGACATTTCGCCAGCTTAAACTGACATTGGCTGAAAATTAACTTGCTGACCTGTTTGTCCTTGTTACAGACTAACTGTTTCAGGTACCAGCTCAGATGTGGCTTAATTTTGTAGTGCAGAATGTTAAATGAACTAAGAACTTCATTGTGTGCTCTTCCACTTGCCTTCAACTCTCAGGATGCTCTGAACAAAGAATTTAGCAGTGATTAAACTCTGCTGCACCCTGTATTGTAGCACAGCATGACCTTGCCTATGCAGATGGAGCCAAATGGTGTAATTACTGTGTTTCAAAAAATCTCCTGCTTGACTGTGCTCTCTGCAGGGGTCTGAAAACATTTGCAGTAGGTTCTAGCTGAGGTTTGGCTTGCCTGCTTTGGCCCTTTCAACAGCATGCTGGGAAGCTGTTTGAACCCTTTCTCTGCATTTGCAGGCTGAAGAATGTGTTGTATTTGGGAAACAGTGAGGGTAAGGCTCCCATCGGAGTTGTAGTGGGAGCATGAAAAGCGAGACAAAACACACTGCTAGGATTTTGGGGCAGTGTGGCGCCGGCACCATTTCAGCTCAGAAACGCTCATGGTGACTGGAGGGTCTCAGAGAAGAACCCAGCCATGGGCTTTTCAGATGAGTTCAGCAAAACCCTCCCTCCTGCCTGATGCTCGTACAGGAGCAAAGAAACACTGCTTTTCTACCCCTTTCCCATTTTTCCAATGTGGCAGCGCATCTCTGAAGAGCTCATTCCCAAGGGGCATTTCAGTGCTACCTCTGACTTGCCACACAGAAGCCATGGAAAGCTGAGGGGAAAGAGGACTGCTGTAAGTTGAAGGGGCTGACCTTGCCGGTAGAACTCTTCACAGACCCGTTCACTCCACTGTTTGCTCAGATCCCAGACCCGGCAAGGGTTGCAAATGTCAGCACACTTGAGTGCAATCTGAAAGCAAGAAGAAAAGTAGTAGTGAGAAAAGAAGTTACTGTTTAGTAGTCCTTCAGCAGTAAATCTGCAGTCATGGAACTCCCAGGCCCCACCAGCAATGCTGGGAAGGGTTAAGATTACCTTTCAGAGACTCAACCTCACCCAAATGTGCCCTTTGAGGAAAAAGCATTTATTTAAGCTGCAAACAAAACTTTCATTCAGCCCTCCGCTTTACCATAGTGAAAACAAGAGCAGGGCCACATGCCAAGGCTGCAAAGTGTTTTGGATATTCCTTGCAAGGAATAAGCCAACAAAAGCCTCAGGCTGGCTCCTGCTGACTGCCTGGCTCAGTGTCTATGGCTGATGACAAGGAAGGGAAGAGCCAAGCTGGTGTATTTGGGCATGATTTCTCTGCGGTCTCAGTGAGTGACCTTGCATCTCACTTCAGTTACGCTTCATCTTAATGCCTGCATATTTTTGTTTACAAAGCTAAGCACAAGGCTCTCCACACTGCCCCTGGCCTAGTTTCACTTAGTTAACTAGTACTTTTAAGTGCTTTGTAAGAGAATGAGTAAAGGGGAAAAGGTTTTTAAAACTGAGTAACTACTTCAGAAAAGTAAACCATGTTATAGTCTGCCAGTTTTACTGCCTTGAAACAAAATACCATGTGCCTTGTTTCTTCAGACTGAACACAGTCACTCAGTCAGACAGAAGTCAGAAGTCATTCTGGCACCCAGGAAGAAAACATAAATATTTCCTGTAAGAGTTCAGACCCGTGAACCAGCAGAGGGAAATCTCCAAGTCATTTTTCTCTTTGGATTAAGCTGATTAGCCTTAATGTTATTGTCTACTGCAAGGACCTTTCAAACATACTTTAGGTTACTCCAATCAATCAAGATTTCTTCATTTTTTTCTTTTCTTCTTCCATAACTAATCCACCAGATAAGTAAATCTTACTATGTCTGTTCCCCTGTTCCTAAGTTCCTAGTGCATAAGAAACCTTTTTTTGCTGTAGCTGAGAGCTGTAATTCCTCTGCTTTTGGCATTTGCACAATTTTCTTGCCTCATCTGTCCAGAAATATGGTCAACCCTGCCCTGCACAGTCTGTGCAGGTATCTGACAGAAGACTGTGTTTGAGGCAGGACAGGTGAGAAGCTACTACATTTCCCATGCTGCTGGAGGGGGAAGAATTCAGATCAGTACTACTTTCCTTGCAGCTGTCACTTTTTCTGTAACTTCGATGGAAGGGAAATATGTAGGTGTTTGTTTTATAAATGAAGATTACTTCAACTTCTTTATGTATTTAGGAATGAAGTTAATATAATTTCTCTAAAGAAGCAAGTATATGTAGCTTCTACGTTAATCACAATAATGCTTTAATAGGTAGAGGCTTATTCTTAAGAGTTTGCTAATGACTGCTGCTTAGCTGGAAGAACCAGGGTGAACCTATTTGATTTTTGAATAAAGCATGGGTTTTTCATTAGCTGGGCAGATGCACTAGAGAAGCATCTGCTGCCATGGCAACAACTGTCTCTGCAGAGACAGTTTCTGAGCATCCATCACAGGAACAGGACTTGGAGACCTGATGTCAGGCTGTCCTGGAAAGAACACCAATGAGGGGGCTCTCCTGCACGGTGCTAGAAAATAACACCAGTGGAGTGACATTTGCCAGAAGAGAGAGAGACACTACAATTGAAGCATTACCTGGCAAGAGAAGCAGTGTCCTGGAAATAAAATGATTACTATCTTCTCTTCATTCCTTAGCATTTGTTACTCTCCTCTATCTGTTGCATTCACAGCTTTTTAACTCAAGGAAATTACATAAGGAAATACTGGAGACACCTTATGCTTGCCTGACATGCCAGAAGGTGGCAGAAGGGAAGTGTTTATGGTAATAGGTAAGGAGAGGCTGATGTCCAGACATGTTATAATATACTACTCTTAATATATACTAGGAAATACTGTGACTTGAAACATTTATAAAAACAATTACATTTTTTTTAAGTTACCTGAAGCATAAAATGTCTGTCTTGTGCATCCTCCAGCCTCAAATCCTGATTGTCAAGGTGAGATTTCAGACGGATCAAAAACTCATTCTGCCTGTTGATGTCTGTTGCCAAAATCAGGGAGCCCAACTGCTGTTCAATGTCCTGTCTGCAGTGAAGGTAAATAAGCCCCTTTAATCATGGAACCATTCAACATTAAGAGCTCAAAACAACCTGCTCTGGATCACTGGAGCTGGCATAAAGCTCTCTCTTTCTTTATGGACCCAGTCTGATCTGTTTGGTCAGTCTCTGCTGGGGTTTGTGGGGTACAACTGTTCAACCTGCCCAAATAGGTTCAAGAATAATAGATAATGTAGAAGAAAAATGCTTGTTGGCACAGGTTGTTCTGAAAGCTCCTGAAAAGTGCTAGGAAAGTACAAAAAAACCCACCCTGAAACAACAGCATGTTGCATCAAGAAAAACGCTCACGTCTTACTTCAGCCGTTCAGACGTGAGTGGTGAACACTGCAACTTTGAAGTTGTAGTCAAAGTTGTGAAGGTCTAGACTGAAGTCCTTTAAAGTTGTTGGTCTGATGCAAAGAATTTCTGGAGGGATATGGAGCTTATTGCTTCCAGGTAACTTGTTTATATTCTTGGTAGGGCCACCTGTGATTTCAAATTTAAGACTGCAGTGTGTTCTCTGTCTCAATCTCCCATCCTTGGTGGGCCTAACACAAGTAAAAAGCTAGCAGCCACTTGCCAAGGTGCTCATGTGGCTGCTCTTCTTTTACTTTATCCATTAAGACTGTACCACATTCCTTCAGTGAGGTGTGGAAGTTCAGAGCAGTCTTGATGCTCCTCAACCAACTCATTCAATTTCCTGTTTTTAATCACTAAATCTTTCCATATTCAGTTGGTGCTATGTAAAATGAAAAATGCCAACAGTTCATCTGAACAAGTCCACTCATGCTGGGACTCTCTCTGTTCCTGCTACTGAGAGTGGCCATTCCTGTGCTGCAGAAGTGGGTACGTCTTAAAAAATACTTCTGCTGTATAACTTTGTCTCATGATTTCATAGTGGCACCAAGAAGGGGCAGGAAGTTCAGCCTATTCTGAAGCCTGGGCCTCTTTGCCAGTGTGCTTTTAAGAAGGGAGGAGGCCATGGCTTAGGTTTCAGTGATTCTGGTGGACACTTACGTGACCTCCTTGGGAAGGTGGGCGAGCAGCCGTGACTCTCGAAGCATGCCTATGGTAGAGCGCCAGTGGTGGTTCTCCAGCACGGAAACGTTCTGGGGAGGAATAACACCAATAAATGCAAGGACTAAGACGGTATCCATGGTACAGGTACACATATGGATTTGCCATATCACATGATACCCAGAGCTGGCTGGACATGCTGTAACGTGAGCCTAGAATGTGTGCTCTTCAGCCACAGTTGGATTAGAGTAATTGGCCCAGATTTCTACAGGTAAGGACTTTTTGCTTCTGGGTTTCTTAGCTAAGGTCAGCCCCAGGGGCCTGTTGTTCTGCAGTTTTTGAGTCCTGCTGTGAACAGAGGAGCTAATCTCATCTGTGTGGGAGGTAGCTTGCATTCTAACAGATTTATTAACAAATGAATTGAAGCAGGAGTGCAAAATTGTATTTTTACCTCCTATTGATTCCAGGTTGACTTTTCAGCCTCTACAGTTTCAATGCAGAGAGGACAAGAAAAAGAAAACTAAACTGCCAAATTTCCCTTTGAGTCAAGGAACTGGAAGCTGCCTGCAGCTGTTAAGTGAAAGCAAGAGGAATAGCAGTACTGCTGAGCATTTGCAGGCTTCAGCAACTTGGTCTGCAATGAATTTTGACTCCTCTTTTTTTCCGTGCTTTCAACTAAGTCGAACCAAAGTTAGGTTGGAAAAAAAACTGCTAGGGAGCTGAAATCCTGCTTTCTAGGCTGTCAGTAAATTACAACAAATTTGGTATCTTATGTCTGATGACTTGAAATTACTGTCCTAACACACAGTGCATTCTCCCATCATCACTTGTGTAGTTCACAGAGTACTTTCTACCACCAAATGCCCCAGAAATGTCACTTGTTAAGAAACCTCTATCATCTGTTCCCTGTTTTGGGCAGTTCACAGCTTTTGCAGTAGATGAGCACTGGATAAGGAAAACAAAACAAAACCAAACCTTTTGAGCAGGCAGCAGAACAAGGACTCCACCCTTTCACTGTCAGCTGGGAAAGGGGAGTCAGAATCCCTCCCTCCAGCCACTGTCCATCTCTAGCTCCTTCATGCACAGTCCCACAGCTCTGAGGTGTTGCTGCCACAGTACTGCCTTTCCCGTGGGACATGATGTGCACCTTCCACTTTTCCAAGAGGGACTGAGCAGTATTTTCCACCTAAGTCCTCCCCATCTTCCTTTGTACTCCTGTCGTATCTAATGACTGTTGAAACACTAAACATTGCCAGTAACCAAGATCCAATTTGCATTTTGATCATCTTGCTTAGTGCAAGGGTGAGAGTACAAACTGGATTGACTTCCTATCACAGTCCTTTCCACAGTGCTTTTTGTTGCTTCTGAATTCAAACAGTGTTGCTTTGGTATTTCTGTTTGTTTCCCTTACAGAAATCACAGATTCTGGGGAAAGAAAACGAAGTAAAATCAACTCCAAAACTTTCAAATAATGCAAAAACCAATTCCTTTTCTTAGGAAGAGCAGATGGATTCAGATCTCAACATCAGTTATGCAATATAGAAATTACTTTTGACAGCAATTCTGTTCATTTGCCAACTTAAATATTCCTTTTCTCCTTTTGTCTAAATACATCAGGATGGACTTTTGCAACCCTAAACTCTGACCAAGAAAAATAAGAGAATGTAATATGACATAATAACAATTTTTTGGGGGTTTTTTTGGGGTTTTTTTCACCTACCCAGTTGCAGAGCTGAGTACTGGTCCCAAGAGTCACCCAAGGCCAGAGGCTGCCATCTTCCTACTAAATTGGACAAACTCTACCTGACTGTTGCCTTTGGCTTTTTGGAAGGCTTACGCTTGTTTAAGACAGTGCCTCTGTGCAAGTTTCCTGTGACCCTGGTCTAACTGCATCCTTGAAACATTGCAACCAGGGGGATCCCCCTTGGAGGGGGATGTGTCCCCACATCCCTTGCAGCGTGGCAGCCTTACTTGCTGTGAGGAGCTGCTTCACTTCAGCAGCACCTGCCTCAAACAGGGAATTACACTCCATGGATGCAGCTGCTCCTTGGCCAGACTGAAGGCCAGCCAGAGCAGGGCTGAGGCATCTGAGACCTTTCCTGCATCCAGTTAGTAGTTATTCATAGGAAAAAACAAACTCAGGTAGTCATCTCAGAGTATTTCCACTTCTCTAAGTTTTTGCTCTTTGCCTGCTGCTATAGGGGGGACCTTAAACTGACACTGCTGCCCTGTTTAGTTTCCCACACTGAAACTACAGGGAGGAGGGAAAAAGAAAGGTCATGTTAACAAGCAACAACTGAGCATGAAGTCATATGACCCTCCTCTTAAATGTAAGGAGCCAGAACCCCTGAAACGGCTGCCAGCAATTAGTAGAGTCAGCTATTCCACCGAGGAACACACTACTGCTTTATTAAGACTAATTGCCATGAGCTATCTGATCACCCAGGCTAGTGGGAGACAACCCATGCAGGGAAAGTCTCCGTGCTGGCTTGCAGACTGGGGCTCTCAGCTCTGCCTCACGTGGTGTTTTAGTTTTCTTTAAAAAGTGAGTAGTGCAGCATTGCTTTAAAGGCTGCACTATAGGAAGTTTCTGTCACATTTACAGCCCAAAGCCAGTGAATTACTTTAACAGAGACTTCAGGACTATGACTGTTTATTTTACTTAAGCTACCACAGTATTTCCAATCTGTTACTTAGTCTGAGCTACTCAAACCATGGCATTTGACATACACATTTGAAAAAGAAGAGTAACTTGAAGAGAGGGAGACTTGCTACTAATTAGGTCCAGAGCAAACTTGAATTTTAATTCAAAGTCAAAGGGGATCAGAATTTCTTTCAATCTCTTCAATCTATTCTTACACATTGAGCAGTTGGTTTAACTACATAATGTTAAATAGTCAAAAATGACATTTATAATTAGAAACATTGCTTTTAAGGAAGACTCCAAAGGAGAACTGTTTTTACTGATACCCAAAATGTACTTTCCTATTTTCAGCTTACCTACATCTATATTAAAATTGTAAAGTGTCCTTTCATGGTTTTCTGAAACCTGTTTTGTACTACAGACGTTGTATGTGATCTATCCACACTTCTAAACTTTTACCCTTCATTTAAAAGCCAGACAATGCAAGTTGGAAGTAAAGTCTGCATCACATTACAAGGAATGCTGTTGTGCTCTTCACAGGAGAACTAAGTGACCTCCAGACCACTAGAGTCACCCTCGATGCTCTCAACTGTCCTTGTAATGCTGGAGATTTCAATGAACTGCTTTTATTTTTGTAGAAATTTTTGGTGCATGCAATCACGTGGATAGACTCTTGTGGAAATCACCCTATAGACTACAAAGTGTCTTGCATCATACAATATGGATTTAATTTGAAAATAAATATTGAAAGCTATAAAGTCCTTGGTGATATCTTCCTGAAATATGGCTCTTCTCACATATGCATTTCAGAAGCTGTCAAACACTTTACATCTTTGTCAAAAGTTGACCTACCTCATTTTGCAAAACCTTTTCTTCCAAATGTAAATGTAAAGTTCTAATTTAAATGTCAAGAGACATTTAAAAGCATAGAAATGCCATACATGGATAAGTCCACTGTCTCAATGACAGATGACTGCCAGCTCTGTTAAAACTTACTTTCATGTGATCCTTTTTCTGATTAATCCCAGCAGTTCTGTGGCTCTGCTACTTAAAACCCAAAAACCTAAGAACTTTGTTTCAGTTTCAAGCACATGTTAAAGGACGTTTTAAAGACTATTCACTAAATCTAAATTTTTGACTAAAAATGTTTTCAGCAAAACCTTTTTCCAGGAGTTATTTTTATTGGCATCCATATACTATATACTACTAAAATCTTTGGAAACAATGTGGGATCATTTTCAGTTAAAATAACTCAAACTTGCCAGTGAATGTCCTTAAGTAGGGTACTTCAGATCTCATTTGCTGTTGAAAGATTGCATTTTCTGCTTTGTCACTGCCTTTTCTAACCAACATGTGTAAGTATGTTCAAACCCAAATAAATGAGCAGAAACCACTTCTCCAAAATACTAATATTTTAGCTGTATGTCTTTTAGAATAGTCTGATTTTTCAACCTAATTAGAAAGTACTCTTTGCCACTATTAATTTGAGAAGGAATTGTCTGTACCTTTTCACAAGACAAAAGGTTTTGTGGAATGGCTCAACTCACTCCTCTTCAAAGCACCCTTACCATTCCCAAAGTATCTCAGCTTAGGCCCCTGGATTTTTTCCCCTCCTCACTCATCTGGCCTTACATTTAGAAAAGACTGGACCAGAAACATGGGTATGACATAATAAGCTGCATCAGCTTATGATGAGGCCAGTCACAAAATTTTCAGTGTTTGAGCATCACTGTGCCTTGGCTGGGGCTCCAACAGTCCAGCCTATTCCCATGTCTGAGGGCAGGACAGTTGCACCATTAGACAATCCACTTCTTATGGCAAAACCCAAATGTTGCTTGTGTAGGGTAGCAAAAGAGAGACTCTCTACTCTCTTCTCAAGTAGTAAGTTCATCACAGCAAACTCTTGATTTGCTAAGCATGTGCATGTAGCTATAAGTGAGTCCTCTTCAGGTAGATTAATTTTTCACATGGGATATTCTGTTTCTGCAACCTCTACAAAGGCTGAAATTGACTCCTCAAAGTGTCTGGGAAGCAGCTCAGTGGGAGTGCTGGTTGACAGCCGACTGAACATGAGGCAGCAGTGTGCCCAGATGGCCAAGAAGGCCAATGGCATCCTGGCCTGTATCAGGAACAGCAGGGCCAGGGCAGTGATTGTCCCCCTGTACTCGGCGCTGGTGAGGCCACACCTCAAGTGCTGTGTCCAGTTCTGGGCCCTTCACTTTAAAAAGGACATTGAGGTGCTAGAGCATGTCCAGAGAAGGGCAACAAGGCTCATGAAGGGACCAGAGAACGTCTTATAAAGACTAGCTGAGAGAACTGTAGGTGCTTAGCCTGGAGAAAAGGCAGCTCAGGGGAGATCTGATTGCTCCCTACACCTACCTGAAAGGAGGCTGCAGTGAGCTGGGGGCTGGTCTCTCCTGCCGTGCCTGCAGTGAGAGGACTAGAGGCAATGGCCTTAAGCTGCGTCAGGGGAGATTCACATTAGATAGTAGAAAAAAAATTGTCACTGTAAGGGTGGTCAGGCACTGGAATAGGTTGCCCTGGTAGGTGGTGGAGTCACCATTCCTGGAGGTGTTTAAGAGGTGTCTGGATCTGGCGCTGGATGCTGGGTGAACAGTTGGGTTGGACCAGATGATCTTAAAGGTCTCTTCCAACTGTCATGATTCTATGAGTCTGTGATTATAAAGGCTAGAAATCAATACTATTTCCATTTATTACCTGTGAATTATGGTTAGTGCAACCAAAATTAAGATGTACAGCATTGCTCTGGCACATTGTGTATGTAAGTACAATGCAAAGAATAGAGAGATGTGCATATATAATAACAACGTATACATGTGTGTAGAGATTATACTCATGGGACAGTTTTAGATAAAATAAAGAGCTACAATGATTGCCATGAGCCAAAACTTCAAATATATTCAAAAAGGACCACAAAAATCAGGCAGCATGGGTTCATTGCTAGTTATTGAACAAGAGGGTCTGTGTTTTTGTTTCAGGAAGTTTTCTACTACTGCTTGCCAAAGCTGAAAGGATGTATACTAGGTTAAGGACAACTCTGTACTTTTCCCAGACTTATGTTTCTCTCTGAAATCTTTTACTGCCTGCTCTTAGAAACAGGATACTGGTCTAGACAGCCTGTGGTGTGACCTAGTGGCTTTCTTGAAGCTCTTTCTTTGTATCTTGAAGGAATGTTACTGTAAATGTCTACAACTTTTCCTTTGGTTTCATCTGTCTTTTTTTTTTTTTTTTTTTTTTTTGCCGTGTTCATTAAGTGTTTCATTTTCCTACAGCCATACGAAGCAAAGGCTTCTTTTAATTCAATACCATTTTAGAGCATGCCTGCTGCTTACTTGCTCACTGAAAGAGAATTAAATCTTCTTGTCATGATTTTAAATCATTTAAAATTTTAAACCCACAGTTCCTTACCCCCAGATGATCTACAGCAGAAACAACCCAAGCAACTGATCTGGCTTAAATGTCCTCAGAAAAGTCTGACATTTCCACTTCTCTTCCTGTGTCAGCTTTGCTGTAAGAAGTGACACCCAGTGATGTACTTGACTGAAATTGTCCAGACTCCAGCGTGCAGGGTGACTTGACCCACATCTCCTATTGCCAGATTTTGGCATTAAAAGTTCACTGCAAATTGCTTAAACCCTCCTTGACTGCATTTTACACATTAGCTAGTCGAAGAGCAATTTTACCTGGTACAAGCTGGCAAGGTGGTGTTTAGTTTTAATCAGAAAGGGTTGGTTGACCCCTGGGTGATCCACATCATGAGCTGCAGCAGCGAGCAGTCCGAGCATGATGTCCGATGGGGTGAGGAAGCTGGCAAGCTGAATCATCACACACATTAATCACAACAAGAACATGAAGAGTAAACACTTTTTTTTGGTAAACACACAAACCAGCTGGACATCATGGCATTTCTTGGGTTTTTAGGCATTTGTACACAAATGTCAAGTATTAATTTTGTGTATGTTTTTAAGGTAAATGTTGAACATACGTCGATAAAGATATTAGACTACATAATCATCTTTTATTACAGTTTGTATTTCATATCTCTTCATCATTCATGGCAATATAAGGACTGTTATAATAGAAGTGCTTGAGCATAGTCTCAAAGATTTAGTTTAGAAAGCAAACAGGTAGGCTGGCAGGTTGGCATAGCATCCACTGTAAGAGCTCTGCCTCTCCAAGTGTTTAGTAATACCACCAAAAGATCATGCTTCAATTTTCTAGCATAGCACTGTGTTATAAAATGCAGTTTATCAACTTCTGACATTTCAGCCTTGGCTGTTAAATATCTATCTCAGTTCAAGTGTATGTATTTTATTAGAGAACATAATTTACCTTTCTAACTTCAAACATTCAAGTTGGAAAAGCTGTCCAGATTTTTTTTCTGCTACAGGGCTCATTTAGAAGAAAAAAAAGGTAGTCTTAGCATTTTCTGTTTGTGATAATGAGGCAGTTATTACCAGCCCAATGAGTCTGTACAGAGTACAGGTCTATGAGATGAAAAAAGCATCCTGAGGTGAGAACTGATGAGCAGTATGGTCCAGGTTCTGGATGTTGGCTGTCCTCTGCACTTCCTGGCAAGAAAAGACTTGCAAATCTTGCAGGAGATTAAAATACAGGAAAGGTGGGGCCTGCTCCTGTCCTCACTTACCATTGCCATATTCTGGTGTAACAAACTGCTAGCTCTAGCAGATCATCCTTTCATTTCAGCCAAGCCAACTAAAAGACTAGTTATATTCTTATACTGTGGCTCAGCACAGCAATATCGCAATGCCTTCCAGTAACACTCAAGGCAACACCACCCTGATGCTCTGAGAACGTGCAGCAGCAGTCAAACACTTGTGCAGAGGACACCTTTGCAACAGACCCATTTGAAGGGTCTGTTTTCCCCTTTCCTGGTGTGGCACTGCGCCTAATTTGGTATTTTGAAGTAGTGATCTGGGGAGCTTATGCTCTGAGGTGGCTGTGGCACAGACATGCATTGCATCCTGGTGAGTTTGATGGTAGAAGAACTGCAGGCACCAGTGGGTGGCTGGGTCACACCACCAAGGTGGCTGGAGCTCACATTGCAGCACTCAGACACGATGCCTTCACAGTAAGAAGTGACTCCTGTGGCTTGACTGAAACATCTATAACCTGTAGCTGAAGCTGCTCCTGACTTCCAGCATGCCATTGCTTTCTGCTGTCTAGAAGTATCTCTTGGGGGTTTTATTTCAATCCTGGGAGAAAACATCTGAGAACCATCTTAAAGCAACATCAGTGTGAAAGGTTGCCATTACCTTGGGCTCCCTCAGATAGCAGTGCATAGCTTGTGTGACATCAGCGGCATGGACAGCATTGTGGTATGGGTTCTGGCTATGGTAATCTTCTTGAACCATAACTGGGAATCAAAACAGAAAACAAAGATCCTTTTGTCTCTGAATGGCCATGGCCACAAGTGGGAACTGGACTTAAAACACAATCTGAGGTTTTGCAGTCAGCTGCCTAAGGAGTTTCTTCAAATAGCTGTAGCTTATTTAAATTGCTGCTTCTATCGGGATACCTTTAGAGGAAAAATGCATGAAAGGATTTGTGAGGCCCAAGGGGATACACTGGGTCTAGTGCATAAATCACCTCTTTCTTGCCTTGGTGAAGGCTCTCATTGAGGAGTAAAATAAACAAGGAAGAGAGGCAAATTTATCCACAACAGAGTATAATTATTTAGCCTGCTGTCACAGGGTAGTAGTGTGCCATTAAGGCAGTACCACCTATTTTATGGCAGCAGGGAGTGAGACCCTGATATCCTGCCATCATTTGTTATTTGAGTGAAGAACTACAGCCAAAGGCATTCTGACCCACACCCCCCGAGGTGGAGAATCAAAAAAAACCCCAGCTTTGGGGTATTCAGAGCAAAATCTCCTGTGACAATTTTAGTCACATCTGTGTGTTTATTTTAAAATGCCAGTCCCTCTTTAGATTGCAGGACTGGAACTGGTCCAGTTGGACCAGGAGTATCAACCTCTTAACTCTCAGCTTTCTCTCAAACAGGAAAATTATTGAGATGCATGCTTCACAGCCCTCTGTTCCTTGCAGCAGTGTGTGCACCATTTCGTGGTCTTGGGACACCACCACGTGAGCGCTGGAAGCTGCATGTGATCCTGCCTGAAGCGCTCTCCTAGACACAACCAAATTAATCGAATGGAAAGCCAACAGGCAGATTTCTCATGGTGCTCGCTGCCAGCATGAGGAGCGCCAAACAAAGTCCAGACCTTCTGCTTGTTTCCAGCCACACAAGCATCTGGAGGTACAGTGGGTAATCCCTTAAACTGTGAGTACCACCAGCTCTAATTACCCAACTGTCCACTTCATGTCTGCCCACAGGAGTTGGAAACAGCGGGGAGATTTTGTCTGTCTCCGCACCAGAGGAAGCCTTTCCAGAAATGACAATTAGGCAGTCTTAAAGAAGACTTCTCTGCTTTGGAAACTCTGCCGACAGCCTGAAAGCTGACATTTAGCTGCTTTCAAAAAACGATACAAAAAGTAATTGATTTTGGCCAATTTCTTCTTTTGGTTCACTGACAGCATGGGGCTAATATTTCTGTTGGCAGTAACAGCAGCAGGGGCTTTCATCAACACTATTCAATGTAGACAGCTTGATATAATTTGTTAAATTTTGCACATAAGCTTTTAACTGCCCTGGGTCTCAGTGGTCTTTTAGTGACACCAAACAATTACACTGCACCACAATTGTACTGTGCACACGTAGGTTCTGCAGTGTCTGCCTGTCTGTGTGGGCCTAAGCCAGCCACATCTCTGCATGGCATACTTTATTTTAAATCACCAGTATGACTGTGGTGCTGGGATGCTTCAGCCCAATGCAGAGTCTTTTGAAATCCCTCCACTGATTAGGTAATGAACCAACTACTTGAATGCCTGCAAACTGTACGATAATATATATCATACACATCTCTTCTGAAATATTTCCAATGACATCATCATTTTTACAGAGATAGACCAAGCCAGTGCCTTCTCTGATGCTCTACTTAAGCTATAAACTTCATTCAAAGACGGCTTTGAGGTGCTCACTTACCAAAAAACCTGTGTAATGTAACCATGTCTAACTGGAAATGGTGAATAAGTCCATGCACATTGAAGAGATGACAAAGCAATGTTACAAGACTGTTTCCTAAAAGCAGAAAGGAAAAAACTCTTAGATTCCCTTTACATGTAGTTACAAACCAAGCAAGGCAAAAAATCTGGGTAATTCCCTATAAGTCAGCTCCTATCACCTCATCTCCAATGAAGGGAGCTTAGATGACTCTCATATACACAGAAGTCACTTATACAAATTACTCATATAAATAATCAAGACTTGATGGAAGGGTTGTACCAATGGAGTGCCATTCTTGTGTCTAGATGCCATAAAGTCACATTTGCTGTTTCAACATGACAGGCAAACTGTGGTTTTAACTGGAAGAAGGCAAACTGACATGGTTTTAACAAAATCTTTTGACAGGTTTGTCCGAGAGTGAGAGCACCTTCATAATTCAGGTCTATCTTCAGAAACAACAGAAAAAAAAAGTGTCTTTTCTGCCACTTTGGTTTGCCATACTGTACTAATTAATTAATTATTAAAAATCAGGAGTTTGAAATTATTTTTTTTTTGCATATGGCTGTACAAACATGTAATTAACCCACATAACCTATCTCAGCTACAACTGCATCTCATAATGATGATACAGAGAGGAAAAATGAGTTGCAGCATTTACAGTCTCAAGTCCCACTGTAATGTTGCCCTGGCCTTACTGTAAATCCAATACTGGGAACACTGGCAAAATTGAGCCTTACTAGTATTACATGATCAGCTATACATAAACACAGTAATTAAAAAAGTTTGCACTGCTTAATTCAGCTGCACTGTTTCCACAGAAGTTAGAAAAAACCCCAAACCAACCAACCCACACTACACATAAACAAAGTCTGAAGGGAGTCTTTTCTTATTTAATGTAACTCACGAAGGAAAATAAATATCTGTATGAAGAACACATGGAAACTGACTTGGTCTTGACTACTGAGCAGGGGCAGAGAAAGATAATTTAGAAGAACTATGCTTTTGCTTCCCAGGCAAATTGCAATCCTTTTCACTCTTCACTGCCAGTCACTCAGCTGAATGACCCTCTAAACCAGCTTTTTTCTACATCACTGCCCCAGCCAAACCTAATTAGACTGGGGGTAAGGAATGAGGGATCTCAATTCTCTGAGCAGTACAGAAAGGGGAAAGGTGTGACCATGATCCTATTCAGCAGTTACCCGATCAAGAGGTATTGCCTGGACATTTGTGGGGAAGAGGGATGATTTTACAGGCTTGTATTTAGAGAAAACATTTCACGGATTTTTACTCTCAAAAAATTTCCTAATTTTTGCTGCTAAACAGAAGCAACGGTATGTTCACTCAAATGTCCTTAGTATTGATAGAAATTGATTGATTATGGAGATCTGGATGTATTGACCAATGTTCCACATAGATATATTTAAAGTAGCTTGGGAGTTTCACAGGTAAATGAAACAGAAACACCTTCTTAAAAAGGTGACAACAACAAATGTAGGAGATTAGATTAATACAAAAGCTCACTTTAAACTTATAGTTCAGAAAAAGCCTGAAAAAGCTCCAGGATATGGTTTTACTAGAGGTTAAATGTGGCCAATTTCTCTTCAGTAATCTGAACTGGAAAGATTTAGCAAACAATTAATTAGGGATTTTTGGAACAGCCATATATGATAGTAAAATAAAGCCTTAAAAAATTTACTTACCATTTGTCAAGCGATCAAACAAGAAAATGTCAAAATCCCACATTCCCACTTTGGACAGCATATGCTGGAAAAAACAAATGTGAAAAGGCCAATGACTGGTATGTCATACTGTAAAGCAAATTTTAATTATTATTCCACATTAACCAGTCATGGGATTGGTTACTGCAGCTTTAAAGTTTTTTTCAAGAGACTTTAGAGACTTTACTACAGAGGTTGTATTTGAAGTATCAGAAATCAGGCTCATTAAGCTATACTGCATAAAATATCACTTGCACTTCTAACTGAGCAGGTTTTGAACATAACACAAAAAGTACCTTCTAAACGGAACACAAAACAAGGAATAATATAAACCAAAATATTATGAAAATATTGCCTTCTATTGCACAAAAGCTTTATTTTTTCTTCATATCCCCAAACTGTCAGTGCAAATTCTCTCAGGTTTTTAATACAGTGTTTTAAAATCTTAGCTCTCATGGTGAATATGGGTTACAGTGTGCTAAACAAAGCAGTACACAGGAATAGCTTTTATAAACTACTGTTTATAACTACTGTGCTACTGTTAAGCCCACTCAGACATGCAGAAGAATCCATCATTACCACCAAATATAGTGTTTTTGCATCTACATCAGTTGAGTCAGGAGACTGATGCTGGACTACCTCTATGACCTACAGTGATGTATGTGTGAATGAAATACACATTCACTCCCATCTCTAGTCTATATTCAGTAGTGCTGGATTCTTAATTACTTTCTAACACCTGGCATAAAATCTCCTCTAGCAGAGAATAAAAATGGCCTAGGCATATAATCCCAATCCCATCAATTGTGCAAGTTTTGCTAGAAAATACCATTCAAAGTAAGTGTAAGAGCTGCAAAATAAGGTAATTATATTTTGATCACTCTGAAGTTTGCATTTAATGTTCCACGTTTCCTAGCCTTTGGCACTATGGAGTGCTATGGTGGGTTGCCTAATAGCTGTTCCACACCAGATGAGAAACACCTGTCTTTTTTCAAGAGGATGAATTAAATATTGTGTCAGGGCTGCACTTCAATCAGGAACTTAACCTGAAATCCTTCATTCTTTAATAAACCCATTTTATAATTTCAGTTGTTAGAATCTGAAAATGCTGAATAGATTTAGCAACATTTTCTGTTGCTTTGAGACCAAAGCCTTCAAGGCTGTAACCACAAATGAGGAATGGACAATCTGTTTGCTGTGAGGTAGGCACGTGGGTCATTTAAGAAAGCTCAGTCATGAATTTGGTTATCAGAAGACTAAAACAGAACGGACACTCTCTGTAGTATTATTAAAAGAAATGGAGATCTGGAGACTTGTCTTACCCTTGCTTGCCCAAGGTAGTCCTCATCCAGTAGGTACAGAGAGGCTTGTGGTACAATTCCACGCAGTAACCGGGATGCATGGAAATATCTCTGGAAACTTAACAGTCTTTTCACTTTTTTCTTGGTGCCAATTTCCCCTGAGAGTGTAGTATCTGTGAAAAGCAATCAGTACAGAAACCATGAAACCCGAGATGGTGGATGACATTATCAGTTTAATAAGAGAAATATCAAACACTTTAAAATAGTAATACAAAAATCATGAAGTTCATGCTTCTTGCCAAGCCACATGAAGGAGCAGTATTCAAATCACTTCAGGATAGTATATTTGTTTATTTTAGAAAAGAAATATGTTCCAAGAAAGAGAGTATTTTGCAGGTTTTGGAAGATCAGAATTCAGTATGCTGCCTGCCACAGCCTTTAATGTGACCCAGCCCAGACACCGGGGGGAAGGGGTTCATACATCTCCAAACTGTAGGTGTTAGAGGGAGCCTAAACGACTAGGCAGAGTTAGGTACAGGAAAGCTGCTCTTACCCTCTCTGCCTCTGGTCCCTAACTATACACCTGAAAATGACATTACCTTGCTACCTCACAGGAGTGTCATTGGAATAGATTAAAAATTGCACAGCACTAGAAGTACAAGGTGATCTTGGGTATAAAATCAAAAAAGTGACACTAAAAGACAACTCAAAATACAAACGTGAAAACATTTGAAAACACAAACATGTGACCCACTTTTGGAAAATTAAATAAAAGAAAGAAATAAGAATAGGCTAATAATCCTACTGCATTGTCTGCTGTCTTTTCTACATATTAAAGCAAATTATAAATGAAGAAAATATTTTAGCTCTGCAATGAGGAAAGCAGGTATATTCAGATAATACAGGCATTTCAGGTTACACAACAGAATAGGTTCTTTTCACTCAGTACCAGGATAATTCTAATTCCATAATGCCATATTAGGAGATTTTCATATAGGGCTAAATGTGACACAAAAATCAAGGCAGTTTTTATATAGTGATTAAATCACTAATTAGAGTAACTAAATTACCTTATTGTTAGTAAGAAAAATATGGACACTTTCTAAAACTCACACCGGTTTAGGTAATTTCATTTGAACTTTTAGCAGAACCTCACACTCAGTTGTGGTATTTTCATTTTGCAGTCTGGTATAAGTTTTGGAAAAAAGGGAGGACAGAAACTGGGCAGTTGGTCAAAGGTAGCAAGATTCAATACAGTTTTATTTGTAAGACAAACCTTGTAAGAAACTGAAGATTAAACAGTCCTTTGAGAGAACAGTATCGATTTCTTGAGATAAGAAGCTCCATAGCAATTCACTAGATTTCAGGTTTAAATGAGCTCACAAAAAATATCCACACACTGAAACTCACTGTCTCTATTCTCTTTTTTCCCCATCTATTTTTATGAAAAAACACTGAATGTTTGTTCTACTGTGAAATTAAAATATCACTTTGTCTGCTGTTTCTATGGGTGGTATTATTCTGAGAGGATTTTCAGAGAAGTCACTAAGATTTTTTTGGATCATGGATGGTTCAGGATTTGATTTCTCTAACAGCAGATGTGCAAGCACCCTCTGTAGCAAGTTTCTTCCTTATTAAGTAATCCAACACAGCACAAAGTCAGTAATAACATCAAAAACAAAATCCATCCTTACATACTGAGTTTCAATATAACTTTCAGCACCAGTAATCCTCATGGTCCTCATGCACAGTCCGAAGACCTCACTGAGTTTCAATAATATAAAAGAACAAAATAACTTCATTGCAACTTGACAAGCCACGTGACTTCCAGAATGCAAACCGTAACAACACCACTACTGTACCAGCCTGAAGCTCAGGTTTTCATTTATGATGTGCCAGCACCTGCCTTTATTTTCTCACACATTTTAAAAGCTGGAACAATTTCATGGCCTGTTGAAGGAGTGACTAATGTAGGTGCGAACAGTTACCCAGTGGCAGCAACACGTGGAGGAACCAGTAGACATGTTTTCTTATTTCTTTTCATTTTTATATAGGGCTGCTACGAAATGGCTGGCATTCAGCTTAATTCCTGAATAACAAAATGCTCTTAAAATAAATTCACTTTTTAAACTTGTGTTAGCTGTTTCTCGACTTTCCAACTTTCCTAGTTCCATCTTAGCCCAAAAACTGTCACTACTTTCAGGTAACAAGTTTAAAATTTAAAGTACAAAAAACCTCACTTTTTTTACATTAAAAATTAGAAGTCAGTCCCACTAATTTTTATCTAAGTTAATATCTGTTTTTTTCAGTTAAAGACAGATGACTGAAATCACCACCTACACTCTCTTAAACTGTCTATAAAACTCACATGTAGAGTTGCTGTGGATGATCTGAAGGCGAAAGTTTGGTCTGAGTCCCAACAAGCAGCTGTACGCTGGATTATGAAGTGTTTATTCTATCCTTTGGATTACCAGATCATTTCAGCCGCATAAATAATACTTGCCAAAGCACAAACATATCAGATGGAAACAAGTAACTTCTTACTATGAAATACATTTTCTGAATTGAACCATCAAACTTGCTGCCCATTGCTTTGTATGGTTGTCATGGGTCTCAACTCAAATTTAGCCATCAGCAGACAGTGCTCCTGAAACCTGACTTGATGCTTCAGGTGAGCTCTGTATTCTAATATATTATACTAAAAAGATTACCCACAATAATCTGTTATTCTGTATTTTCATTCATAAGGGAAGAATGATAATACTGATGAAGAATTGTAGCAAACATATTTTCAAAAAACTGGGCTCTTGACAGAACAGCCTGAATCCAGCACTGCAGGCTATCCACATGCAAACTCTGGATGTCAGTTTGAAAGAATACCATACCAAAATCACATCCTTTAGGTCATTTCAGTAATAACTGATTTGCCTTTGAATCACAGGACTTATCAGCTGATTTCTATGACCCATCTCAGATTACTGTGACACAATAATGTACTTTATTATGATGGTATCTTGCATAAAATTGGACTAAGACGCTGCCCTTCTCTGAGCACAGCACACCCCAAACAAGTACAATCTCATGAGCATTTTCTCTTTCCCCTTCCAAGATCAGTGTCAAACAAAAAAAGAAAAGCACAACTAAATGAAATTGAGAGAAAAAGGTTAATTAGAACAGAAAAGCCAAAAAGCGATGCAGCCAGAAGTGAACACCTCAAATTCTGCCCTCAGCTCAGCAGTTGCATCAGAATCTCCCAGAAGCGAAGAGCCATTCCAAGCACATGGGATCCATCAGCTGACACAAAATCAAGATGCAGCTTTAAGATGGAATTAAGGGTTTATGTGAATGACTTACAGGAAAATGCTGAACATACTACTTCTTTTTGACAACTGTAAATTTCAATTTAAATTGTAAATATAAAATTTTGATGATGATGACACGTGATATATAGTGCCTTCAGGTGAAACTGAATTACAAAGTAAATGAATCAAAAATATTACTGCAGATATCCCTGAACTTCAACTGTGGAACTATGGATACTGAAACATACGCCATAGCATCTGGTTGAAGATCATGATCTGCAAAGCTCACATGGGAAGGATTTAGTAATTATGTGCAATTTTGAAATGATCATGAAAGACAAACAAGAATGTCTTTTGTTTATACCCATAAAACTTCCCTCGAGAACTGTGTTTAACTTTACTCATTGTGGCAACTTCTGGATGTTTTGCTTACCTAAAAAAAAACTCCTGCCTAGCACAGGGGTTGCAGAAACCCTCCTTTGTACACTGAACGAAGTTATTGTAGGAATTACATAGACATCTTGTATGAATTACATACATGTTTACAGAAGTGTTCGTACAAGCATTCCTCACAAAGCTCAACTTCTGCCTTCAAAAGCTCAGGCAGCCTGAGCTCGCAGCATAATTCCTGTGTTTTAGCAGGCAACCAAAGTGGCTGCATTTTTCTTCAGGTAATTTGATAGCCACATCACGCACACATACACCAGCAGACCACGGATGATGTCTGCATTACTGCCCATGGCCCTCAAGAGGTTAATAAGCTGCAGAAATCAATGGCTGCCTTCTTTCTCTCAACACAGCTCCTCCAGTTACACTGATCTTCTCGCCTTAAATTGATCCATGGCTCACTACACACCAGCCTCTGTTATTTCAGGAAAAGAGTCTTCCTGCACTGGGAACTGCTACCAGTTTTATTTCATATTTCTTTCACACTGCTGTGCTAATATGTGCCCACAGGCAGCATGAATATAAAAATGATGGAGGTTATGCTAACAATGGTTGAGTTAACATCCAGAAATGATCACATAAATCAAATTTGGACAAGGATGTACTTAACTCTGCACCAGACATTTATTACATTGTTACTGTTCTTTCAAAGTAAACAAACTTTGTTATGCATTCAAATAAAGCCTCTGAGTTTTTCTTCACAGTACTGCCTTTTGTTATTTTATTGCACCTCAGCATACAATAAAAAACAGGTCACCCAGCAGCATGAGGGGATAAAAAAGGGTTTATTAATTTTCAAAAGTGAACTGATTCAGAAAAGGAAAATATTTTTTTCCCCTTCTTTCCTAAAGGGTGCAGAATAAAACAGGTCCTCAAGCAGCTGCCTTTGACTCATACAATTTATAATACCCTTTCCCCTCTTCCGAGGATGCAAAGACACTTCATACACAGCCACTGTATGCCTTAAGAGCCAGGCAGGATTGATGGGAAACTGCTGGGATATCTGGAAGATAAGGTGAGAGGGTGAGTCCTGCAACTTGAGGTCTGGACAGTCTGCAAACAGTGAGGACTCTGGGAAACAATTTGTCTCTGGTCCTACAATTTTCCGCACTGGTTCCTGGCTTGATGGCTGGTTAGAAAACTTCTCGTTGTGAGCCTGAGAGGAATGTAATTGACTTAGGAGGAATAACTGGTGTTTGTCCTTGTTTTTGCATGTTAAACTATTCCATGCATTTAGATCACCTTTACTGAAGTCTTGTTTGGAATATTCATTGCATGCTTGGTTGCTGAATTCTTCTTACACAGGAGAGTGCCTAGCACTGATGATAGAAAAAAACTGCTGTGCCTTCCTAGTATCTTCTTACATTGCAGATTTATCATAGTGTCCAAAAGACAACAGCAGTATTAGTACAACAGGTAGTTGAACTAACACAGTTGATCTAAAAATGAATGACAAACTTAATATTTAAAATTTTAATTTTGGAGAAAGCACTTGTCAACTAGAAGAACAGAAAACCTCTTCTCTCTGCACTTTCTAGGCCTTCTGGACATGTTTTACCTTGTAGTCCAAATAGCCTTCAGAAAGAAAACACTGAAGTTTTAAAGAAAGTCCTGAGAAAATGCACAAACCACCAGAAGCCCATGTGGAAGGACTGTCACTTAAAAGCTTTCAGTCTAGTGCAGAAGGATCAAGGAGCTCAGATGAATAAATACCCCAGTTCTACATCTCAGTCATCTCTGTAAGAAACTAACTGGCTGGTGTAAGAAACTCACTAACAGGATTGACTCCAAAATAGTAAGATTGTGTCAATTTTATCCTCTGAATATACACTGGTCACTGCAAGTAAGAAGACTGAGACGAAGACCTTGCACTATATCATACCTACAGATAAAGAAGTGTTGTACTGAAATTTTGTAAATGCAGAAATCCTCATGAGACTTCCTCAGACTATATGGAATCCAAAAGAGTTGTGTTATAAACACTTTGTTTAAACTTGCTTCTCTAACATCTAAAGTATTCTTTGTTCCTTGACTTCTGATAAATTTTGTTTTTAGAGATCAAGTGCTCTCTGTTAGCTGCCATTGTTCATATAGGTTGCAACTGCATTATTTCTCTTTAGAGGGGTAAACTTTTTTCCAATTAGGCAGAAGCTGTGAGAAAGAGAGAGGGAACCTGAATACATCAGAGAAAAGCACAAAATTAGAAGAATAGCAAAAGAACTTTAAAATTTTCTGCTTTTGAGTAAAAATTTTGTTTTCCAACCACAGGCACAAGTGTACAAAACCAGTGCAAAGCCCTGTTTACAGAGGAAGTACTTGTGCTTCTCTGGCTGGTGGGAGACATTCCGAGAAACCACCTTTCTGGTGACCTTGGCTTTGGAGTTTCCTCTTCTTTGACCATCACTTGAAGTGATGGTGGCTTGCAACAGCTGTGTTTCCAACTCATGAAGTTCCTGCACAATTATTGGCATCTTGAAGAACACTAGTCATGCAGTTTCCTCCCCATCCCAAAAAAGATTCTTTTTGATACTGTTTGAAAGAGAATATAGAATTTAAGAATTATGCTGATAATCCTACTTACATACTGAATAATCCTATTACAACAAGTTCTGGAGAAATTAGGGTTTCAAAGACCACTGAAGTAACAGAACATTAGCCATAATAACAGGAAGAGGAATAGATTAAATCCAAATTTAAGATGAATTTAGACATGTTTCTTATCACAGTTTGAAGCCTTTATTTCATCTTTATGCAAACAAACATTTTGGCATCTTTTTACTAAGCCTCTTCCAATTTCGTAGGAAATGGCATGCTATTTTATGTTTTGTCACAATCTCATCATCATTTCATTGTGAACTTTTGCTTTGCCACTTCAATCTTTGTACAGCAGCCAGGACCTTTTCTTCCTAAAACTCCAAATGTTCCATGGCTGATTACAGTTTCTCCAACAGGAAACAGTGCATCCTCTCCTCCTTCACTCCCCCTGAGAAAAAACAACATAACCTGTAATAACAGCAAACCCAACTTTCATTTATCATTTTAATGATCCCTTCTCCTCCTTCTGTCTTCCTCTGGTCATTTGGAAAGTATCCTCAGTGTTATCTTCAGTACATCCTTTCCCTTTTCTAATCAAGGAAAAGAAGGTGGGGTGGCAGAATCGGTCACGCATCATTTGGCAACTTTTAAAGGGACATCTTCAGTTAACTGAATCCCAAGTCTGTACCAGAAAATAAATGTGTGTAATCAGATCAGTGTTTGCTAAGACATTGTGTGTGAAGCACATGTAGGGTTTTTGTTTGCTTTGCCATCTTTTGTTCGTTCTGAGTCCTCCTGAAGCATGCATAAACCAAAATGATGTACTATGTTAGCATATGAGGGCAGGTGCATCTATCAGTTTTATATTTTGGCTTTCATTTTTCTGTAAATGTGGCATTAAAGCTAAACAAGGAGCATGAATGACAGGAAGTAGATCATACTTTTCGAACTCTGTTATTAAATTTTGCATATAACAACAGTAAGAAAAATACAAAAATGCAAACTCTTTCTCAAAAAAAAAAAAAAAAACCAACAAAAAACCAAACCCCTTGCTGTTATTTGATGAAAAGAGTGAACCAGATTGACTTCCAATGACAGAAAGGCTTTTTTAATATAGTGAGGAGTTACTGGAAAGCAGAACAATCTCTGGGCTGAAATATTAAGAGGATTCCAATTTCTATTCCTTGAACAGGTAACTGATAGCAAAGCCACAGGCTGATCAGTTCTGGTAATGTTCATCCCATTCAAACAAGCTAACTGGATTAAGAAGCCTATGTGTCTTAGGGATGTTGATGAGTATCTTCTGGATAGGCTTACCCATGAGGAACTAGGGGAGGCATTACATAGAAATAATGCAGACCTCTTAAGATCTCTGCCTTTCTAATTTAAAAACCATCTGGAACTTTGGACTCATCTCCACAGGCTGGGCTGGGATCTGAGTAATCCAATCAGCCCTTGAAAGTTCCTCACAAGACTTTTAGTGTCCTAATTTAACCTAGGTCAGAAATATCTAAAAAGGCATCTCTCACTCCCACTTCTTTTTCTAGCCAAAGGCAACAAAACAAGGCACTTAACCAAACTCTTTTTAACCTCACTCAGTTGGGTTTGGGTTACTTGATGGTTCAGTTTTGGGCTGGTGGCTGTGGTTAAGTTTTATTTTCCCTGGAGACGGGCCCTACCTGAAAGCCCTGGAGTGTTCAAAATTCAAACCCAAAAATGAACATAAATTTTGCAACAGACCCTTCTGTAGACAGGCAGAAACCACAGACTCAAATGTCCACAGACTTTGGTTCTTTGAGATGGAGACACTTTCATGACTTCATATCTTCCCTTATTAATCCTGACAACATGTTTCATTTCTCCAATACCAAATTCATCACATGCCTGCAAAGTATGTGATGAATTCCCTTTATTTGCAAACAAACTGAAAACCAGAGTATTTTGCTTGACTTAGATCAGACAGCAAATCAAGGACAGAGACGGAAAGTTACCTAATATTACCATTCATCACCATCTGGAATTAAAAGTATATAATCTGTAATAAACTAATTTGCCAAGAAGTTGAGTTTTGGACTCAACTTCTGCCTGCATGACAACACCAAGATCCAAAGTAATACAGAGACATATCTTTGGAATGTCTACAGACATGTTTTGACATTTTACACATTCTCAGATCCCATCCTGTGTTCCTGTTGTGCAAGGTGTGAGAAAACAGGTATCTCTCTGGGTAACACCATTTGGGTACAGAGACTCCAATTTGCAGGTTACATAGATAAATACTGAAGTGAATACTGAAGAAGTGAATTAAATATAGTCAATTAAAGGCTAATAATTTTGTCATTTGCAAGCCAAAATTTAATCCAGATAAAAGCTTAGCATAAACAAGATGGGAACTGGAGAATTTAAGTCTTAAGAACCTCTTGTCTTCTGACTTGCTTGACAAGCATACTTGTAAATAATAAGTTACTTATCTCAGCTGTAAACTATTTTATTTGTTACTCTACTTGATTGAACCTGGCAGTAAAACAAAGTATCTAACATAATTGCAGTAGGGTGAGGTCTTCTTGCTTACTGCTGTATGTTTACCCACAAGCCCAGATTTATCACAAGGAATTCCCTCAAACTTTGAGTTAAGGCAATGAAGAAGTGTACCATCACCGTCACAAAAAAAAAAATCTTATAATGAGATAATGAAATCCACTTAAATCAATGCATATTAGTCACTGGTGGGATCTAATTCAATGACTCACTGAGCAACTTTGTGAATCAGAGAACTAAATTATTGCTTACTATAGCTGTGCTCCTTTATTCCTCAAATCCAAACTATACTCTGCTAAAAGGAAAATTGGATTAATTTTCACTGCAGAAGTGTTTCGAATTCTTAATTATTACCCTGAAAATATTCAGTTGAACTTCTTTTCTGTCCTGTGAACACAGTAAGGTTCATTTAATTCACTGAAATGCAGAAGTGTCAGTGAGCTGCCAATCTCAATTTCAACCTGCACCAGGTTCAGTTTCAAGCTTGAGCTACTCAGTTCAAAGTCAAAATTTCCTAAAGTTTGTGAGGTTTTGTTCGGTATTAATTGAAGAGAAAACTAGCACTCTATTTTCCTATAAACCTATAGGGCTGTGAAAAACTTGTCTCTCTTATTTTAGGAGTTTGTAAAGTCTGATATTGGTTCATTAAGACTCCTAGTGAACATGGAGCCTCACATCTGTCATGAAGGGCTTATTTTTCCCTGGGGGATGTCAGGGGCCATTGGGAGCAGGTGGTTTGGCTGCCCTATCAGGACAGAAGGAGGACTGGTGAAGTTGCCTCCAGTGGGTCTCCACACCAGGCTGACAACAAGAAGCGGCTGCTGCAGCTTGAAGGAGCTACTACCCAAATTTCTGACTCCCTGCCATCAACACAGAACAGAACCTGGGTCTCCACAAATTGCAGGACTAACTCTAGAGGCTGGGGCAAACATTCACTCCTCAGGAAACAGAACCAAGGAGTTCTCAGTGACACAGGGGTATTTTACACTCAGTTTGGTATTCCAGAGTTGTCTTAAGAGTCCCCAAACTCACCAGTGCAACTATGCCTAGGAAAGCCTGCAACTAGGCAGAGAAAAGACAGGAAGACACTAAAGCCCTGCATCTCCCCAACACAGGATTCTGAAAAATCCTCATGGTCTGGACAGCCTGGCAAAGAGAAGGTGAAGTAACACTTTCTGTATACTGCAGAGAGTCACTGGAGGAATGTGTAGATGGCATCACAGACTCAAACAGCAAGAAGCTAACATTATTAATCCAGTTGGCTTTGATTAGAGTTACAGAAGATCCCACTTTCAGAGTGCAGGAAGTTTTCCTATCCAAAAAGACTTCATGGTGTCTTAAGTTACACAGTGACTTTACTGAAGGATTCCAGAAAAAACAAAAGATATGGTCTCGTCAGTGTTAACCCTTAACAAAGTAGGGAAAAATCCACTAATTTGACTGAATCTGCAAGTACACTAAAAAAAGGTTACATGTAAGTAACCTTTAGTATGACATTAAATATCAATGCCCTGTATTTTTTTTTTACGTGTGAATTTACATAATGGATGTCAACTGTTCAAGAATGGGCTTCAGTGTTTTCCCTTACTTTAAAACAAGGCTGGTACTATTATTTGGAACAGTATTTCAGAAGCAAAATGGAACAATCGCTATTTAAGATCAGTTTGTTAGTGAGAAGCTGGAGTAATGTTTACGCTGCATTTGTTTATGACCTCTGAGGATATTTATTATAAAATTTCCTCTGCCTCTTCCCTCCCTCACTCTAACATCCTTCAGTATACAGTTGCTGCCTGCCAGTTACTGCCCCCAAACAAATGCAACATGGTGACAAAGTTTTACTGCAATTATTAGTTGGGTACTTTTCAAGAAAGTGTGCAGTAGTGACATTTATATCTATTGTTTTTTGGTAGGACGTGCAGCACCATGCTTTCTGCTGCTTAACTTGCTTATGTTTTTTGCTACTTCTGCACAGCAGAAATGAATTCAACAGACAGATGTAGATGAGCACATATTACAAAAGTCTGTTTATTTCCTGGCAAAACACATCTGCATGCTCTGACGCTGAGCATCTTCATTTACTTGCAGGTCACCAAGTGAGCCAGGCCCAGCACACTTGCCAGCTACAAAATCACTAGTCAAGTATCTAGAAATCTCACTTCATTTTGCACTGAAAGTTTAAGGCCACACTGCTCTTAGAGAGAAAATGGTAAATATGTAAAAACTTGAAAAACTATGGGAAATCCAAAGTCAGGATCACTGCTTTCCCTTACAGAGATTATGATCAGGCCTACTGATATATTTCAGATTATAGAAAAGCAGTGAAAAGAGTAAGCTGGAGGTCTCTGTGACAGAGAGCACGGGAGCATAGAACCCCAGGTGCCCCACCCTGTTGGACCAGAGGTGCACACACAAGGAGGCACCACTTACTAGGTTCAGCAGTTACCTTTAGAGGGGCTATGTGGAGTGCCCTGCTCCTGGCATGATAAAAGGCTGAGCATGCCTCACCATGGATGCCTCCCTACACAGCCCACAGACAGCACCAGCATTTTCCAGAAACTGGCAGGGTCTGGAGGAAGGCAGGACTCATCTACAGGGGCTAAAAGTGAAAGCACTATCACCAGAAAAAAAAACCTGAAACCATTCTTATGTTCTTCCTTCTCCATGAAGGAAAATGGAAAAGTTTTCAGTTTCTTTACCCATGGAGAAGGAAGAATACAAGAATGGAATTCCATATAAAATGCATGTATCCAAAATAAAAAAGAAATAATTAATATTGTCACATTTGAATATTAATATATATTCACTTCTACTTCATGAATGAAAAGCGCTTTATTTTCTCTCAGTCTTTACAAGGGCATGCATGACCAGTACTGTTCCCAGCTAACCTACACCTGATTTTTCTTCGTGCTTTTCATTGGCAAGTCAGAACTAAATTGTACTCAAAACTCTGCTCAACCAGTAAGTTATTCCCTTTGTCCTGGGAAAACTGATGGACCCATCTTACCCTTTATGTCTTTTTACCTCAGCCGTAGCAAGCTCTCTGATGGACTTACAACCCAGAAAATACCTTTAATCAGCAAGACTGATAGCAGCACATTGCTGGGTGGCAGTAACTCCCACCAGCATGGCTGAATGCAGCCCATCAGATCCCAAATCCTCCCCTCCCCAGCTCCTCCTTACTCTTGACTCCCAGCCAGCCTTCCCACTTTGCTTCCTCCCAACTCCCTTCCCTCCCCACTTCCTCCTCCCTTCGCCTTCCGCAAGGAGGTACAAAAAGGAGAATACAAACTTCGGTTTGACAATTGCTCTTTGACGAAAAGCACAATTTCTAGAAGCCTAAATGTCAGCACTGAAACTGTTGGAGTTCCAGTCTGTTTTGATGAAGACAGTGAAAAACTGTTTTTCAGAGGTTGCTTGTGCAGTACAAAAGGACACATCGAGATCTGCCTGTGTCTGAACACTGAAGTTAACACAGCATCCAGGCTCAGCGCTACAGGGCCCAAAACTAAGTGGTCACTGTTCTTTTTACTTTTTACACACTCACTAATGAGCTTGCATCAGTATAGAGAGTCCATCACGTGAAAAAAAACCCAACTGCATCTCGATTTTTTTTTCTTTTTCTTGCACAGCAATCCATCCTTTATTTACAACAGTGGCAAAATAACTTCAATCAAAATGAGGTTAAGATTATTTTTAACAGATGTTCACTGCTGGCCTGACCCAAAATCCATTGACGTCAATGAGAAGACTCCACGGGGCTTTGGATTGGGTTCTAATTGTTGGAAAAATTAATGTTATTGTAAACCACTGGTCAGTGCTGTCACATGCTCCCCTTCTGTGCCAATTCTATATGACCGGATAACAGCCTCACATAAATCTATTCCAACTGTTGTCTAAGAGGCTAAAGGACACAGAGATTTATCTTTTTAATTCTGAACTGCCCCCACTCCTTCCCTAGCACACCCCATGGCCTTACTGTATTTACATTTGACAGATTGAGCATTATGGACTATTCACACAATCAAAGTATTTCACAGCCAGACACTGAGTGGAAATAATGGAATTAATGCTGACTGTGTGAAGACAGCTGAGCTACAGATATGTATGAGATGAGACAGTTTGGTTCATATACTTTCAACGTGGATTTTTATTTATTTATATTTAAATACCGACCTGAAGGAAGGGTTGCACTTACTGTTAAGAAGACGGAAGTCTATAAATGGGTAGGAGCCGCGGCGCTCGGAGACAACCCCTGTCTGACCTCTCACCCGTGCATCTCCTGCAAAACACAAAATCCCCAGAGACATTAGAAGGGGCAGCTGCCTTTCTCTGCTGTTTTGGTCTAGATCTATTTTTTAAGACAAAGTGACGACATTAGACTTCTCCAGTGGGAGAACTAAGGTCCAAAAAATCATCTCCCATGACATCCCTGGGTAATTGGGTAAAGCAGTACAGCTGATCCTCTTATCAGAAGAAAGACACAAAAACCCCTTCATTGCTGGCTGGGATTAAACCACAACATTATGCTATTGAACAACTTCTTGCCCCACAAGCAGACTCTCATTGCTTCACAAACAGTGCAAACTTCTGCTTTTTTTTTCTTAAGCAAGAACAGGTAGGACTCTGACTGTCATGCCTTCACATACAAAGGTCCCAAACCTGGACTAGGCCCACAGTCCAACTGACCTCCAAAGTTGTGGCAGTGGTCCCAAAATCATTAGTTGATGAAAAAATCCCCCCCCAAAATTATGAAGATATTTTTGCACTTGGGTGGGTGGTTTGTTTGTTTGTTTGTTTTTGTTTCACTTTCTGCTCTTTGAGCACTCTGGAAAATGCAAGCCTTCTCCTCAAACACTGCAGCTGTTTTATGTAAGTGAAAACCTGATGTTCTCAGATAAGCATTACTCTGGAGCATTAATATGTATATTGAAAGATGATGAAGTGCCAACACAATACCAAGAATTAGTATTGCTGTGCAAATCACACTGACTAGTTCTTGACTTACCATGTAATATTGATGAAATAGGCAAAACTAATTTATGGAGAAAAATGCTTCTCAGGATGAGTAAGTTAACAAAACCTCTATCTAAGTAGACAGGAAGTAGTGGGAAAGCAGATGTCATTTTTATGTTTCCATAATTTTAAGTATCTTGTAGTGCAATGTAATTGTTTCTTTACAGGCAAGACCAAAATATTTAAAATTCTTAAATAAGATGAAGTTTGGAGACTTTGACATTCTAGTTAGCGTACTCTAGTTCTTCACCATACTAATTCCTCTTCTACAGAAACTGACCACAGTGCTGAAAGCATACCCACTGCACATCCTTACACAGCTCACACAGTAGTCCTCTCAAAGTCTGCAATAAGGTATGAATTTTCAATTAGTTTGAATTGCATTTCCTCTGGGATACAAATATAGCATCTGACTAATCTAAACAACAATAATTTAAGAATTTGGCTGCTAGTGCTAGCTTCTGCTGCTTGTGTTTAAAAACAAGAAAACATCTAATAGCATAAAAGAAGGACCTAGTTAAATGTTATTATTTTTTTTCTATCTAATGTTCACTTAAAATGTGCTTACAGTTATGTTTAAGGGAAGAAAGCCAAGTAGAATTATTAAGTTGAATATTTGAGGTGGAGAAAAACTTCCGTGCCCTGTAGGGGTCCTTAGAGATATGAAAGACACAGGAGAGTGCATGCAAATTAAGAGTATTTCAAACACAGTCACTTTTGATTATAAATATAAGTCTAGGTTCTCCCACCCTTACTTGCGCTTTGCTTTTTTGTGCCCAGAGACAGAACATGTGTCCCCTGCTCTCAGCTCCTGCTTGCCAACCACTCTAAGGAACCAGTCCAAAACAATTCAAGCTGCTGTTGACCCCACTTACCCCTCCTGACAGCAGGGGCAGGAGCTGCAAACCTCTACCTGCTCTTCAGCTGTTCCACTTCAAAGGTATGGTAATGCCATGGGTCTACCTTCATCAGCAGTTCAAAATTACATGCAGTGTAATTGTGGCAGTGAAGGTGGATGAACCCATCCCCCTGCCATCCTTGTGCCGAAGAGCAGAAGGGTGGAGCAAATAGCTGGAGAGTTTGTAAAGCACCTACGCAAGATTCATCAGCACCCACAAGCCAGAGCCCATGAAGCAGCACCCAGACTTAAAAGCATTGCTCTCTGCCACAGGTAACTCCATCAGATTGGCTCACGTGTGCAGAAACAGTAAGAATGGCAAGCATACGGTACACATTATATAAACTCAAAAAAATCAGGCAGGCTTGAGCCTGCTACTAATACAGGTGAGAATTCAGAGCATGCCTTGACCGACGCTTTTGTTTTTCTGCAGGCACCAATGAATTAACAGGAATCTGCAAGTAATCCCCTGCGTTACACACTGATAAACATGTCACTTGTGACTATTTCAGCAGAGACATTAAAAAAAAAAAAAACAAAAACAGAAAGAGAAATTCAAACTCCAAAAATCTGAAAAAACACCCAAAGCATGATACTATAAAACCAACAAGACTGATATTCTTCCTAAGCATGAAATAATACATCTATCAAATCAAAAGAGGTACCATAGTACTACAGAAAAAGAAAATCATATCCAGTCATGTATCAAAAAGATTGCCTAACTCTGATCTCAACAGTATGACCCCAAATTTTGAGGAAGAGAACACTAAAGGTAGGTAGACAACTGTAACACGGAAGAAAACATAAGGTGGACTTTCTAAAAGTAGACCATACAAGATACTTAATCACCTCAAATAAAATAGCTAACTGTTAGACAAAAGGAAAGGAAAGCAATAGTGTAGTGCAATTCAACCATATGGACCTTGCTAAACGTACAAGACAAGGCAAGAGATGAGTACAAGAACTGAAGACTAAAAATAAGAAGAAAACACAGTGTACTGAAAGGAAACTATTGCTTGGGAACAATCACTCCATGATCTTCATGATATTTAGAAAATTCATGCTGGGAATGGTCCTAAAGTATTTTTGTTGATGATCTTGACACAGAAGAGCACTACTGATACTTGAGAACAAGACAATGCTGGGAGATACCAGGTATTAACAGCTCCAGCTTTTTATATTAAGTTCACTGCTGTCACCTTTTCTGTCCCAACTGTGGCCCAGGTACCTGGATGTTCCTGTTCGCCCAGCTTCCTCACACGGTGCTGCTGTCTCATACAGAACTACAGACTAGCCAAATTAGATGCTTATGTACAGTATTCAAAGCAATTTCAGCAAAGAGAAGGAAAGCAATGGAGCTATTGATGCAATTAGTAAGAAATGTCAATGAGTTTTACTGAACTAGCAAAGCCCAGGAACTGAAGTAATAACAAATTAGTGATGATTCCAATTGTCTATCTGTGTATTTTTACATACTTTTACATCTAGTATGTAAAAAAAATTTACTTTTTTAACCGACAATATAATTTTGGGCTACCTCTAGCACTATAGGAATCTGTATGCAGAATAAATCTGCATCCCTGCTGACTTAGAAAAAGCCACTAAAATCTTTATATTCTTACATGATTATTAACTTTATCCTGAGGGAAGGCAAGTTTCTGATGAGTCAAAGATGTTATCAAGCAGCTCTACCTCATGAATCTGTTATTTCAAAATACTTCACCAGGTGCCACCTAGTCTCTCTCTACATCATTAGAGAAAGATTAGTTAGGAAGTGGTGGTGGGCTAAAACAACGACACCTCCCTTCCTCCATTTTTTCTTGGCTCATGTGTTTGGAAAATATTTATATACTTCCCTATTACTATTAATTACATCTAAGTAAACTCAACAGAGAGACTAAGAACAGGGATTGCACCAAATATACAACTTATCACATGGGTTTTTAATTTCCAAGAGGCAAGGGCCATTCATGGCAAGACACTCAATGTTATTTTTTGCTTTGGCAGACGACTTCAAGGCTGACTTTCATCAGTCCACCAGACCTTTACATCTCTTTGTCTCCACCTTAAAAATCAAGCTAAGCAGTCATTCTGACAATTTATGCAATTAGCAGTTTTAGATAAATAATCCTTTTTAGAGCAAAAGGAAGGAATTCTGTGGTAACAAGGCAGGAAATTTTGACAGCTCATTGTGTTCCCAAATGAAACAAGAAGGGTGAAGGGAAATGGTCAGGGTACAGGTTCTCCTTGACTCCTCTGGGCTGAAGATGCAAGGCTGGAGTGTCTGCAGCTGCAAACACCAGGGCCTGCACCCTCACTGGCGCCAAGCTGCCACAAGAGCTTCCAGCAGGGACGTCTCCCAGGGCCTGCTGTGCTCTTGAATTTTACTTTGTCCCTGTTAATACAGACAAGAACACAAACCGAATAAACCAAAGCAACGTCTATAAGGAGCCTGGGCTGTGACTGACATGCATGACAGAAAATCAGCTATAGGGCAAGAACCATGGCACTACTGCAGCCATAGCATCAAGGGCACTTCAAGATGGTTCAGAAGGGTTAAGAAAAACATGAGGCAGCTCTTAACTGCCTTTCACATCTGGAGTAAAGAGCCATCTGCACCGAGGAAAACAACTTCTCCAAAACCTGCCTGAAACAGAGTACGATTCAATTTCACTGAGCAAGCACAACAAATTAGGAGAGAAAACAGGGCCATAGCTGTGACAAAACAACAGAGTAGCTTCATCCAGCAGAAGTTAGGATGAACCACCAAACTATTGATTCTATTTAGTACACAGCTCCATGTGGTAAATTGGGAATACCACAGCAAATTCACAAGAGGTTACAAGTATTTATTCCAGTCAAGCCTTCTTACAATCTTCATTCCAGCATTTCTTAAGTTGACTGTTCAGGGTACAAACTGCAGTGGGTGACAACCTTTCATGGAAAACCCAGCAGCAGTAGTAAGGCCTCTTGTGGACTCCATGGAGCCCATGGGTCCTGCACTATTTCAGCTATGAAAAGGCTTGGGATTTCTGACCTAAAAGAATAGGATTTGACAATGTTTTAAACATCAATCTGGTTTCAGTGGAAAGCTTTCTAAAAGACAGAAGTGTTGCCCTGCAAAAGTAGTAAATTCAAGTGAAAAGTTATGTTAGAAGTGAGTACCAGAATTACCAGAATTATATTTTTATTTGAAGAGATCTAATGCTTGTTCATGGTGATTCATGCTGGTTTGGATTATTTTCATTCTGTTGTATTAGTGCTGTAAGTGTTACTGTAAATTCTTGTTTGTAGAAGGCATTTTATAAAGATTTCTCATGTGCATCAGATCTTCTGAACAAAACCATTTCCTCTGAACAGACACAGAGAGACCGATTAAGGGTTACAGACTCAGGACAATGCTCCTTTGCAGCAGGAGAAACTGAAGCAGCCACCTCACTTCATTCATTTGTAAGCACTGAATTTTTAAGCATGTAAACATTCCAAAATGTAAGGTTTTCTGTGCTGTATGCTGTGTGGTTCTACTATTTCTGCTAACAGTCCTAATGAGCTCATAAGTATTGACTTCATCCAGTGTATTCTGCAGTTTTGTTTCAAAATGCTCCACACAAAGGAAGTAATTGCTGGTCTCCTTTTTTACAAAAAGAGGATAAAATGATGATGTAGAAACTGTCAATCAGTTTTGATAGTTTTTTTACACAGAAAATAAATAATTTCCCTTGTAGTGATCCTACCCTGTGAATTATTTTTATTTATTTATTACTCGTCAATTACTTGAAATTTAGCTATTAAAAATTCCTTTTCCAGCTGCAGATGAGACATTTCACGCATCCTCTGTTTTCTTAGTATTTTGATCTGCAGTGAATGGTGGCTCTTATGTCCAACAAGAACTACTGGGATTTCTTTACCGCACCTGCCAGCTCTAATTTCTGCACTCCCTTATTGACCAAAATCCACACTGCAGTTGTATCTTAACCTCCCAAACAGTACTATCACCATTCCTTGTGCCAATCAGTAAAATGTGGGAAAGAGAAGTTGACAATCTGTTCATAAAACCCTTCTCAATGCTGGAATTCTCCTGGTATGTCTTAGCTGGATATAGAGAAAGACCCTAGGATCCACAGGCATACCTTTAACAGCCACTGTCCAATGAACAAGTTAAATTGAGTATTTTACAGTATTTCACATGCTAGAAATCCTCTCTTTAACCATATCATGACACCAGTGACTGGTGAAAAGACTGAACTGACACATCTTGAGGCAAAGCTCTTCCAACGTGCAGACTTTGGAAAAAGTTCTTGCAGACAAGTAAAAACCAAGAGGATGAGAAAACTGCCATTGAGAACCAGATGACAGCAGTCATCAGAAACCCTGATATTGAAGCAGCACACACACTTCCCTCTTCACAGATCTGTTTTCTCTTGCATGAACAAATGCAGAGCCTGCAACACTAACATCTGACTGAAAAAGTGGCCAGATTGGACAGACATCAACTATCTGTTGCGTGAGCTAACAAATGTAGGTTTCCAAAATGTCAATGTATTATATTGCACTGGCAATTCTTTCACTTGTTTTTGAGTTTGATAATGGGCTACGACCTCACCTGTGAGGACTGTATTCAGAAAACTGAGACCACACCAAAGCCCTTACCTGTGAGCGTGCCTTTCACTGTGATTATCCCTGTGACTATTTGGTAACAAACAGAACAGATACATACACCTTCAGTTAACACCAGTGTAGGCACACCCTCAAAACTCGTATGTACTGTGTATACTTGTACAGTGTGATACTATCCCGCAGCTCAGTTAAAAAAAACCCCGCAGTTGTTATGCAACAGCCATTGGAGGACCATTCTGGATAAAACACAGTAACTTATCTCTTTGATTCTACTGCATGATATCTACTTAACTTTCAGTATTTTCTAGATAAAATACAAAAGTTTATATAAGAGTTTACATAAAGTGCTAACCACAGGACATGACTGAGGGGGACATAAGAACAGACAATTTGCACAGCCTGCTTAATTAGGAACTTTTCCTTTTGAAGACATGAGAGATTCAGATACAGGAAGGAGCTTGCCAGTAAAACTTTTGCAAAATTCAGCCAATGTCTTTCACACGCAGATAAAAAGATAGACAAGTGTTATCTAGCAAGAAAGGATAGGGAGCTATTGAACTAAAACCAGGAGAGAGGTTTTGAAAAAAAGAATGCAACGAAAGAGAATGGAGACTAGTATAGATACACCATTTTAAGTGCAGAAGACAGAAATCATCTATTACCACCTCCATATTTGAAAGGCATGGTTTAGACAACCCATCTTGACTTTGGTAAATGTTTTCCTTGCAGTGTATTGTAAAGAGTAAACCATCCACTTTGTAAAGGCGCTGAAGTCACTAGTAAGAGAGGAAAAGGAAAGCCTGGGAGAACAGATGCATACGACTGATGGTATCTTGAGAGTATCACTGATGTGATCTCAAATGGAAGCACTCTGGCTGACTTGAGGCTTACCATACTGTAGCTGCTCAGCAGAGTTGGTGCAGTAACAGAGGTCCTGGGACACTCTGAAGCAGACAGGATCCTCTTAGTAAAGCGGAGATAACCATTCCAAGTTCTAATGCTAGGAACCACCTGTTTGTATCTTGAGTTTGTATGGTGTTATTCGTGGGTCATTTCTATCTCCACATACTGATCACTGACTTTACAGGAAAAGTGGATATTAATATAGATAGGGCACTGAACTGTCTCGATAATCTTGTCTTCCAAAATGGTTTGATAGCTTGTAAATTTCCCTGCATTAGAGAACAGGAGCCATGTCAGCAGAATCAGGATCTTGCATTTGCTATCCTTGCTATTACTATAGAACCCTGCTGGCAAGTGGCAAAACTTACTGGTTTTCCTAAAAATGAAACTGAATTGTAACAAACAGCTTAAAAACTAAAGGATACATTCAGTAATGTTAAGAGCTGTAAGAAAAGTAATAACGGCAACAGCATAGTCTTAGCAACAGGTAGTAGGTTGCATTACCATGGCAACTTTGAACATAATATCCTACTGTCATGCTACTCCCATCCCTCTCCCAAATAAATTACAACATAAATAAAAGAACATTATTACTTATTCAATTTGAATTCTTTTTGGTTCTAATCTTCAGCTAGACTCTCTACTACTGAAATAAACACGTATTTAATAACAAACTTCTAAGACAGCTACACACCCAATTCCAAGTCATTTGGCTTTCATTTTGGATAAAAGAAAAAGCACAAAAGGTTTTTTCTAAGACCAATACCAAAAAGAGGTACAGAATTCAAATCTCTATGCACAGAGCAACAGGTGAAGCTACTTCTGTTGTCATTCCCCAAAGACAAGGATTTTCTTCTCTCATGAATACATCAAAACCCTAAGTTACCCAAATATAAATTACATTTTCTTAACTGTAATAACATTCTAGATATAGATACTCTTTCAGAGACCCTTTTGTATTTGCCTATGTATTGTAACTTCAAACTGAATTCTTTTAAACATCTCCATCTTATTTTATTAAATGGATTTCTGATTTGAACGTTGTCAATGCTTTAAATGCTTCTACTATGAGAACACAATTGGACTCCTTGAACCCACCAGTGAGGGTTTTGCAGTTGAAAAAGATTCTTTTTCTGCAGAAAGTTGACCTAATTGTCAAGCATTTATTCAGCCAAGTCTGCCTTACTGTTCTGCATTTGCATTTCTCACCCACCAATAGTATTTGTTAAGGGATCCCTTAAATCCACTTTTTATTTTTTGTTCTACAAGTTCATCAAGAACTTCCATGTAGGTATACTCACATAATGGGTTGCACTGACTGAGCCACAAGGTATCATTCTCATTTTCTGCTGAGGCACTATTATGTTGGCAAGCAGAGAACAGTTGATATTAAAATCCATATAAAGCTAGCATAGCCATTGCTATTATTTTCAATAATTTGGTATTAACAGTTTTTGTTTCTGAGAAAGAGAGAGCATGCTTGGAAATAACATGCAGGATGATAATCATAAGCCCTGAGCTCATTTCCTGGTTTCTTGTGAAACAAATTGTTTTCTTTCCATGCCTCAGTTTTCCACTTCTGTGTTTTGTTTGTTCTGAGTAGACAGTGAGTTCTCTAATGCAGGGCTTCAGCGGTTCAACAGCATTTTCTACCTGCAGTTCTGGTCCTGGTTTCTACATTACCACAGTTCAAACACTAATTATCTTTGCTTTTTTTACAACCAACAGTAAAGTTAGAGAAGACAATAGAAAATGAATGCAGAGGGGTTTACTTGTGCCATTAAATCAAAATTTGCTTTCAACTCTTTAACGCTGACACTTAAGAAAATTTCCCTCTATTTTCACAGCCTTGTTCACAAGATTTCTCAACCCTGTCTTTCCCATTAAACTACAAAAGGCACATATTTAAAACCATAAGTAGTAATACAGCAATTGCCATTAACTACTTTTGAAACACCTAACGTTAGCCAAAACCTCAAGTCTATCAACAGCTTTCACAGAACGGCAGCCTGTGGAGCCAAACAGGAAAAGCACAAGACCCTCTGAATTTGCTCCCCTCTGATTTTGTGCTGAAATTGCACAGCTGCCATTTGCCTCACACAAGGAGACTGAGTCTCCGCTGATTCAGTCTGTCTCACTGTACTTAACACATGGTGCTTGCACAACCCTTTAAGGTGCATCAGTACAAAGCCAACGTTGGAGATGAGTGAGACACAATAAACTTAATTTGTCTCAGTCCTGTGCGTTGACCACAGGATGATCCGTCCTTGTCAGTCTCTGCATGTCTCCATCTCCTCTTTTCTGACTCTGCTCTGCATTATATATACATACATACATACATACATACATACACACACACACACACACACACATATATATAGATATATACATACACATACACACACATGTATCCCTAACTCTTATGTGACCCTTTTCTTCCTCACCTCTGACCCAGCAGTAATTTAGCCTCCCCTCTGCTCACTGCCTCTCCTGAGGCTGGAATACTGTGCACTAGTCTAACAACCAGCCCAGCAGCACTGGCCATTTATTCTTCCCCATGGGGCTACCCCAAGGGTCTTCATGGTTGGAGAGGGCAATGACAGGGAGAAGGAGAAGGAAGCACTGAGCACTGGCTTGGCAGCACAGGGAGGTGCCCGTTACATCTTGCAGAAGAGAATTTTACTCACCACTTGAAGCTTTGCCCTGATTAAAAGCTTTATCTATATGGGAGACTGCAGGAACAGATGTCTTGAGGTTAATAATTTGAATTCTTTTTGTACATTATACATTACAATAAATTCTTCTCTATCTTTTCAATTCAAAAGAAGTATCTATGGTAAATAACTGTAAATCTTCTTTCTTGTTTTTAAATTTGGTCTATTACCTTACGGAACATATAAATACTTCCATAACTCAGTGAATTACTGATCCATAAGGCAAGAGAACATTGTCGAAAATAAGCACTAGTTTTCTGCAATAAGGTAACTTTAGCATTATTTTTTTATTCAAGATGAGTATTTCCTGAGCTAGTCAGGCTAGTCTAATCTTATCATGCAATACTTCTTAATCATAAAGTTTTATTTTAATAAAAAGATAGCATATGTATGTAACATAACAATTCGGAATGGAACCTGTTACGTTTTGATGCTAGGCACAAAAAAAAATCTGCATCAAGTGGAAGCTGAGATTAACTGAACTACTGTTTGGAAAATTCTCCTCTCTTCCTGTTTTTCACACGGTATTTTTCAAATAATTCATTGGAACCAAAAAAAAAAATCAAACCAAAAAAACTCCACCAAAAAAACTCCACACCCAAATAATCAAATGCAGAATGGCAGAATGCTAATCTGGCTATAATTTAGCAAATATGCTACCTCTTACACTTAAACACATCACTGATCTGGATCATTCTTGGTTGGTACTATGCATTTAACTTTTATAACTTCAGGAAGGTGTGGCAAAAGAGAAAGCTCTGGATCAATCTCATGTTACTCAAACATTAGCACTGTTTCTGTGCCTCTTTCAGTGTTACAGTTCAGTTGCCTTAAATATTTATAGTCTAAAGTACAATTAAATAGCAGTTTATCTTTTTTCTTCATGGCCCATTCTTAAGAGAGGTAAGCACAAGCTGGCTCAAAGGAAAATAATTATCTACATATTTCTGTAATTACAAAACACCTGTTAAACCCATCTAATTAGGTGCTTCCCATGGGCAAAATCTGGTTATTTCCCCAGAACCGGGATTTGTGTTTCCTGGGATGGCTGAGCCCTGACCATGACACAAAGCAGCAGCAGGAGCAAGTGGCATCTGGGCCTCTTCCCCAAACAATGTGCTGGCAACCAGAGCTTCAATGAGCCCAGAAAACGTACAAGCTGCTGCCAGGTAGCCTCTACCTGACTTCTTTGGACAAATATGGGGTTCCACTCCAGCTCTTTATTCCAGAAACTGCAAAACTTCACCATCTGGATAGAAGGGCAACTCACAAGCTACGCAGAGAGGGTTATGCATGGCTTACCATAATCAGACCCCCTCTCAAGGACGTTTTACATCACCATCTTCTTCCCTCAACCCATTATTATGTACATGGAGTGGTGCTTTCACTTTGACAAACAACATAAGGGACCTGAACTGAACGCTGCCCTCTGTGAGGAAAGGCCAAACACACCTGAAGAGAAGGAAATCCTGTCTTGCCCTGGAAATAAATAGATTCTGCTGGGCCCCTTGCTGAGGAGGACAGACAGACCAGGGCAGAGAAAGCATTTTCCTGCTTCCTCCTACTCTACCTACTTCCACAAGAAGTCAGGAAAAAAACTGTTTTTCAGACTCACTGCTCAACATTTGCAATACATTAATAATCTTCCAAAACAACCATGAATGGACAAAACCATGAATTAACATTGTAAAAACTGTACAAATTATTCAATCTGCTAACTGGCCCAACCCAGCAGTCTCCATTTAAGAACAACTACACTGGGGCTACACCTACAGACTATCCGCAATTCAGGCCCATTGTGGCATAAACCTTGCCAAAATTTTATTTACTGTGTCAGCATCAAGAACCAGGAGGCATATACAGGCAACCCACTGTGAAGGGAGCCAGCAAGGAAGCTTTTTGGGATGCTGGCAGCCCAAAGCAGGCTGGCATCATACCCTTTCTGGAAGCCAAGACACACAGCACTATCTTCCTATGTAATGTCTTCCAATTACTTCATCCTTTAAGAAGCATCATTAGCAAATATATTTAATTTTTGAACTGTAAGGCTAACTTCATATTTGAAGTTTTCACTAAAAGCCCATTGCATTTCATCCCTGTTTTTAGTTAATACAGAGAAATGACAAAACCAAAACAGCATCAGAAGTATGAACAATGTTTCAGACATTTTTTCATGAGAAATTCCCGGTCCTCGGATGGACAGCAGGCACTGCAACACTGCCCTTCTCCACAACCAGGACTAAAAACAGAAGCTGAGGCTTTTGTCTCCTGTGTTTTAACATACTCTTAGGGAATTCAAATAGTTGCTCAAGTCTTTCAGAAAGAAGAGGAAACAGCAGTCTAAAACTTGTAATTCAACAAAGATAGTTTTTTGGGTGGAGGCGAAGAATACTGGAGATGTTTTTATAAATCCCAAAGGAACAGTAAACTATGCAAACAGTAATTTAATTTTGTTTTGTCTCAAAATTTACCTTTCAATTACAGCTTAGTAGCTCAAGAGTTCTGTCTTAGATATTAAACAGATCCTTTTCTGAGCAATCCAGCTCCTCAGGCTCCTCCTCAAATAGTATTTTAAAGGAGAAAGACCAAGACAGCTCTTCAGTATTTGCTCTTCACAGCTCCCTGTAAATTCCACTAGAGAACAGCTCTGGCAGAGACTTTTTGGCATGTGCATGTGAAGACACATATAAAGTATTTCTCGACTCATACTCTTGTGCAATTCATACTAAGCAAAGTTGGGGGATTTTTTGCTTTTTGTCTCGCATTTGGTGGTGGTGGGGGGGTGTTGTTGTTCTGGGAATTGAAAGACATAACAGAAAAAACAGTAAGGTTACTGTCTTTTCCTTCATAACAGATCAGCTTGAATAAACATTGAGTGTAACCTGAAGCAATATTCGGAAAAAGGTTTTATTTTTCCTAGAACCTACCTTAACAGTATATTCAGAAGCTAAGGATTAGCAAAGAAAAATCAAGACCTGTATGAAAATAATTGTAACTAGTTAGACTCTAATTCCAATTTATATCTAATATAAAGGTTCTGCAAATTAGATTTTAAATTATTACAGAAAAGCAGCTCTGAAACTCTGCTAGAAAACTTCCAAGAACCTTCTTTACTCAAATATTTGGCTGACTGACTGAACCAGTAAAACACTTACCTAAACACTTGGAAATTTTGAAAAAGTTTATATTTTAATTTGGTTCTGCACTGATGAGAAAGTCCATGAAGATTTGTAAGAATCAGCTCATCATTATCACATTACTGAAGAATGTAATAAAATTCTGTCTATAGTTGTAGAACTGACTAATGTTTTGGAGCAGGCTCTAATACCAGACATATATTACTGGGAAAAACACTGTATTCTGGTAGCTCCCAGGCAAGTGTAGCAAGGTAATGTACACTGTATTCACACACAGCTATTCAAACACACATCCTGTATCAACTACATGATGAAAAACATGGATTAAAATTCTACCAGCTGACAGAAGTGTGCCCAATGTCTTAACAAAGCACGTATCTTCCAGATTACCTTAAAGTGAGCCTCCTGTTTTATTCCTCCCCAATACCAAACAGCTGAGTAATTCTCTCTCCAGAATGCAACATGATCCATTGCAGCAGGAAGGGATTGGTATAGAGAAAAATAAATCAATTCTACCAGCACCATCGTGTTTAGTACACTGCAGCTGTGAGCTCATACTTCAGATTAGTTGTTTCAGTATGAGATGTTCTATGCTCTCAGCCTTTATGAGATAAAGCTCTGCAAATGTTTGCTGCATTTTTTTCCCCTAGATATAGGAAGAAGATTTTCCTAAGTCTCAGATATCAAGTACTGAGTGTCTTCAGTCCCTGTGTTGGCTCCTGCAGTTGCTCTGAGATCTGCTGGCCCATCTCCAGGTGTTCCATCAGCCCTGGACACCGAGAGATCTCGTGCACAAAGGCCAGTAGTGGCCACACGTGGTTATTTCCCACAAAGGAGCAGCCTGCCCTGCTTTTCCACCTGAAAAGACAAATCTGATTTTGCTGAACTAACTTTCCATTTGTGTAATAAAAGGGGAAAATAATATCCACTATGCCAAGGGGAATGGGGTCCTGGGGGTGACCCAGTCACTTTCCCATTTGTTGATCTCCTCTGTGACGTCACTTCCCAGTATCAGTAACCAACATTGTCACTGGGGATCCCAGAAAAGTAAATGTGTTGGTCTGGAGAGGTGTTGGGAGTAACAAGAAGAAAAGAACAGGTTGAGCCTTCCACAGAAGGAACAGCTGATGCAGCACACCCTCAAGCACCTGGGAAAGAGGCAGCAGTCACTGTCCCCAAAGCTTTCATTTTCAGAAACTGAATGACTGCATCTGCATTCAGATACTGCAAAGTCTGTAGATACTTCAGGAACCACTGTGGTCAGTGAAGAATCAAAGTTGTTGGCACTGGTGAAGAGTGAAAACAAACAGGCAAACAGGATCCTACCAGTACGAAAAGGATAGACTATTCTGTTTGCATATTACTGAGGAGTCTTGAAATTTCACATCAGAAACTGAGTTGGAAGTTACAACTTGTAAAAATCACACGTATTCAAGACCTTGATCCAACAGCCTAAGAACTCTGTCTCCTAAAAACAAGCAGTGACACCCTGCACTCCTAGGACCCTCATGGTAGGCTCTGAGGAAATTCAGCAGAGACCAACACACTTTTCAAAAATTAGACCCAAAAATTCACTTATATTTCTTTTTTTTTTTTTCTGTAGTCAGGTAAATATCTGAAGTGGAACAGACACAAAGTGGAAGAAATTGAAGTTCAATACACACTTTCTAAAATGAAACATATGTAACTTAGTAAGAAGTAAGCCCTGTATCCATCCTCAACATGGTAACACATAAAAGGGAAAAGTACTACATTATACACTAATATCCAGAGATATTAGTGAAGAATGGAGAAATTGAATTTGGTTTTAGCAAATCACTAACTTGCTTTCTGCAATACCTTGTCTAGCAGATATAAAAGGTAGGGTATCAGATTTTCTTTCTCTATGAAATGAGCTTCTCAAAGAAGAGCATATATGGCTAAACCAGGGAAGTATAGAGGTTGTTATTTGAGTTTCTTTCACAACTATAAGGTACTAGAAAAAGAAGCACCTCTGCCAACCACCTTTGTAGCACTACTTACAATCCTCAGAGAATGTGCAAAATAAAAAAAACCACCAGTAGTCATAGAGCACAAGTCTTTTCACTACATTTATGAGAGGGTGGAGGAAGCCAGGGTAGATCAAAGCCAACTATTCTACATTTTTCCTCAGTGTTTCATCCAAGTGTCTTTCCTTCATTTATTTTCTCTGAGATTTTATGTGCTGTCTTACCATATTTTCAGTTGAAATCAAGTAAATTTTAGCTCACATGAAATCTTGTGTCATCTAATCAATACTGGAGCAGGCAGCGCTAGGAGAATTTTTCTATAGATATTAACATTACATACAGTAAAAATAACCATACTGGGAAAACCCTCCTACAGCATAAGACATCTTCAAACATCTTCAGATGATTTCACATCTCAGTCCTTGAAGAACATTGTATTCCCCGAACAAAACAGTCTTACACGTTAGACAGATTGTGAAAAAAATTCTTTAACAATCTTAATTTTCTAATTTTATCAATAGTAACAAATAGAACAGGTGTGAAATATATTTATTTTATTGAAAGCTATTCTGCACATCCAAGAAAGCGTGATCTCTACCCATTCTTCAAACACCCATTTTACTATTTTACACTGTACAATAAACGATCAATAAGACCTTGTCTTTTTCTGTCACATCAGTATGAATGAATTTGAGGTGGGTTTCCCTTCCCAATATAATTTTTTTTCAAAACACCAGGCACTTAACATTTTAGATTTATCATAATTAGTTTCACACCCAAAGACTGCCAACGATATGTGCATGCTATTGTTTTTAAGAGTAAAAGTGGGTTTGTATAAACATTCCTACATCATCTGCGTGGCAAGCTATCAGCTCCATCTGTGAGCAGTCCTTCAGTGTGGAAGTTCCTGCCTAATTACTGCAGACAGATGTCCTGCTGTAGCTGTAGACACCGTGGAGGCTCCTGCCATGCTAATTAACCAGCTTAAAGACATTCCTTTTACAAACTGAAAAACATAGAAACACAGTAGAAATGCAAGGTCTCACCTCCATTTTTTTTTCCCAAATGGAATTTTCTCTACATTCCCTGCTGGATGCTCAGTGGAAATTCAGCCTAGCTTGGTGATGAAGCATGTTTAACCTTTCCTCACCCAAGCAGTCCTTTTCCAATGGCTTTGGGCAGCTACTCTGAGAGACCAGCATAATTTTATACTTGCCAGAGACTAATTTCACTAAAGTAGCCTATTAATACATGGCAATGATTCACAACTTCTTTAAAAGTTATATTGACAAAACAACAAGTGGAAAAGTTGGCCATGAATTATATCAGACTGGTACAGGATCTGGATAGCCAGATGCCTGAAAAAAATGGGAAAAAAAGCAAAGTAAAAAGAAAGGGGAAACAGAAATTTTAGAAAATAGAATATTTAATATAAATAGAAATAGAATATTTACACACATGTAAAATACATGTTCATGTACATAAGGATATATTTAAACACATTTCAAAGATTTTTAAGATGTGATGTCTCCCACGGGAGTGAATTGGTAAGGTAGTCAAAATGGTTTCTGTGTAAGTTATTTCATCAAGGGAAACAAAGGTTTAAACATTGCAATTATTTCAGAAACATGACCCTTTCCAAAAACTCTATTTACCAGTAAGATCCTAAGATGAAAGAGTTTGATAAAAAAGGGAAAATAAACTGTCCTTTCATTCTCTTGTTTATACTTTTATTCTGGCTGGAAAAACAGATGTTTGGGGTTTAACTGAAAGAAAACATATATGCCCTGCCCGTGTTATGTCTCCAAGAAACACCAAAGAATTTTTATGTGACTAGTGGTAAAGGTCACAAGCTAGTTTTTTAACTAGTATTGTTAAGAGTGGCTTTCCTTCGCAAAACCTTCTACAAGTGGTCAGACTGAACCTGACCAGTCCAAAACACAGGTAGAACACCAGACTTTTCCAGTTAATGCAAGCAAGGCATAAAGGTAAAGTAGGCTCAGATCATTCTTATATAGCTGTTAAATATAAAGTCCATTTCACACATGGGAAACTGATGGTGGAAACTGAAACTGACTTCTGAGAAGCCATTAAGTCCAAACTCCTTCCCATCAAACACTGCTCATCCTCCACCCTATCATTAAGTAGAACATTCAGTTTACACAAAGGTGTTTTGGTCTCCAGGAGACTTCTGCACTTCAGAACAAAGGTGGAGAACAGGATGGCACCTCAGGTTTTCAGTACCTGAAATCTCTGCAACAAGCAGGTAAGTGCTGTGCCCAGATGACTGCAACAGACAAAAAATGAGAAGTCATGATCCACAGAAGTGTCTTGTTTTAAAGTAAATTAATGTTGAAATTGAAAAAGTTTCCATATTTGTACTCAGATCTTCAAATGACCCTGCAACATAGCTCTGTGTTTCTGTGACACAAAACATCACAACAACATACAGATTAAGGTGCAGAGCTGGACCTGATTTCTGGGATTCTCCCAATGCAATCTAATGAGAGGCAGCTCTTGAGTCTAGGGTCCAGTTCACAAACAGGCCACATCCTAGTGCCACTTCATTTTTCCTCTTGGTCCCAAATAAAAGGTGAATCTAGTTGTAAGTGCAACTGCAGCTTTCCATCTATCAGGTCAACACACACTGCCCTACAGTAATGTTTCACCAGCTGTATGGCAGAGGCAGGAGACAAGAGGCATTAACTAAAATCTCCTCATAACTAAGGGAAATGCTAATACAGAGTGAAAAATCAGACGAAAATTAACAGAAGAACCAGGAGCACACAGCATTACGTCCTTGAAGTAAGGGAGCATCCATCTAGAATCTATTCCATCTTCACCACCTATAAACAATTATCTCTTACAAGACTTTTGAACCTCAGATTACTAGATTGCATTAAATCCTCTCAGATATCAGTATAAATATCACCGTAAAAAAATGACATCTTTCCTGTATGGGAGGTATTTGTCCTGAGGAGGTCCCACTGATAAGTAGAAAAGAAGTCTCTTTGAAAAAGAACTTGGACATTGGCTGAGGCAAGACAGCAGTCAGCATATAGAGCATGGATGCTAAATGGCTGCAATGTACTCAGTGGGTTACCAAACAACTGCACAAAATGAAATGGCAATGCACATGCACACCCAAAATATGTAGCAGGCACACAGATGCTGCTGCACAGATGGCTGCTGTAAAAGATGTAAATGCAAACAAAACACCTCACTGCCTAGAACATGATGTTCTTGAGCGTGTGATGGCTAGTGTGACATCTTTAAAAATATCTGATTTGTTAGGTACGAAAGATGATATGTAATTACATCTTCACAGCTCTGAAGTAGGTCCAACATCCTCCCTCCTTTGTGTGAAAAATCTATTACAGTTGACTCTGAGCCTCCATAATTGGTCTCCATTAGTAATGATTTACATGATATTACAGCTGTCACCGAATGTCAAGGTAATTTTCCCGTTTTCTTTCTTTGAATCCTTTTATAAATTTTAGTTTAAAAGAGTCCTACTGTAAATATGTTTTAACAGGGGAAACTGCTAAAGAAAAACAAATTCTAAAGGACATGAGACTGTGATTTTGAAGTATCTTGTCATTACAAAATTGACATTATTCATTTCTCGCTATGAAGACTCTATTTCTTTTTGCACCCAAGGAAACATCGTGAGGAGTGAAGAATTCAATTTTCTGTTCTGACAATGGCATAGGACAGGGTGGAACAATCTGTCACTCCACTTGGAAACTTGATAATGTGATGTTTTCAATTGATATAGCTTCAGTATGAAGCTAAGAAATCCAAAGCTAATCTTCATAAAAGCCATTTCTTAGGATTACATGCCAAAACTGGGTTTAGGACCTGCAGGCCTGAAAACTTCCAGAAAGAGGACAGGCCTTGAGCTGCCTCCCTTTCCAGCTATAAGCCTGGAGGAGAAGCTGATGAAGGAAGTGAGGCTGCCTCCCACACCAGTCTTGTGTTGGATGGAGGAGCATGGCACACTGGTGCATGGCATGGCAAGCTGGCAGAGCAGCACAGAATTGAAACGTCCCGGCTGTATACTGTGAGACACTGGACCCAAAAGAGATGAAGTATAAGCATTCTCTCTTCAAAGGAGCTATTCTAGACTGAGATTGACCTGAACATGGTGGGTATGGAACACAGACTACAAGTACAGTTTCTCCATGGGTGTGACTCAGGCAGTTCCTTATGGTGATGTTGACAACAGACTTGTTAAGAGTGTCCTCTCAAAACCTACAGACACAAGCTATGTCCTGCATTTCCACATTTGACAAGTGTAGTCAAAGTCACTCTGTAGACACTGACCCCTAACTAGGAAGTTCAAGATTCAGAAAGAAATACATATGATGGTGTCTCATAATGCCATTTAGACATGGAAACTAAAAGGTAGGAAGAACTTATTGGCAGACACAACTGGACTGCTCCCTTTAAAATTGTTCCTAACAGTAATTTAGACCTTGGTTGATTTTTTTTTTTAAGTGCGGGTGGCTATTTAATTCACACTTACTAAAGATCATTCAGGAACTACTTAGGAAAGCGTAAGTGAACTTAACAAGAAGTAAGATCCACTGGAAATCTGCCCTGGGCAGATTTGGTTTCATTTTGAATAATCCGTCTTTTTTCCAAACACAAGTCCCATTGATTATCACTATAAAGAAAATCTGCTTCCCTTTAAAAAGTAATTAAGAGTAAATTGGTTTGTGTTTGCTTCTCTGTAGCCAAATGTTCACGTCATAAAACAACCATTACCATTTACACTACTGGGTGAACTTCTCAGGGAGAATAATAGGGAGTTTTGAGGGCTCTGCTGTCCCAGTAGATGATGTTCAGTTATTCCTGAGGATCCCATGGAAAATCAGGACAGAACAATTCAGAGAGAGCTAAATGTGAACAGCTTCAGCCACAAATGACCACACTGTGACTGAGCAGAGCAGTTCACTCCTAAGAGCTCCATGCTGTCCATAATAACCTACCAAGGGTAGCATATCCTACTTGAAAAAAATATTTATCTGTCAAGTAGCAAATTTTCAAATAAAATTAAAGAAGCAGTTCTCAGAAGCTCCAGACTACACCAAACATTGTTTGTCCCTAACAACCAAAGTGTGGAAAACACTGCAGTATTATTCTGCACTGGGGAGGGAGACCAAAAAAAAAGCAGAAGGCTATTTTAAGATGTAATTCATCAGTGATTAAAAAAAACCCAAAGTGCCCTCCCACCCCTCTCCCAGCTCACATAATACAAAAACCATAAGCCTCCAACATAATGGAGAAGTTTCCTTAATGCTTTAGCACGTGGAAGGAGAATACCATTTATGCGGAATCAGGAAACTGTTCAAAATCATGGCGAATAGTTACACATACGAAGTATTAGGAGAGATATCAAAATCATGCTTGAATTGCTGACAACTACTTCATGAGACAAACGGCAGACAGACATAATACAGGTGAGTTTTGTCCTTCCTTTAGTTTTCTTTTACTTTTTCCTATTTTTTTTTTACCATCATAGCAAACAGCTAAACAGCAAATGTTCAGATCCCGTGAGCCTGAGATTTACTGAAAATCTTTCAGCCAAAATATTAAAAAAAAAAACCAACAAAACAACCTTGCAAGATGTTGGGCAGAAGAGGGACAAAGAAGCTGTGCATTTATTATGTTGGGTCTCAGTGCTGGGTCCTGCTGTATCGACTTCTCCTCTGGGACTCAGGCATAAGACAGAAGAAGGAAAGACTGTTCCCTCTCCCCATGACGACTATGGGAAGGGATTGAGTTAAGCAGCACAAGCTGCGTTTGCCTGCCCTCTCCTTGGTTTGTTAATGCTGTCAGAGCTGCTGGGTGCTGGCAGCACAGCCAGGCTGGCCATGCCTGTTAGGTCTGGTCCTACAAGGGTGCTCCTGGCTGCTCTTGTTTGGGGAACATAAGAAATAAAGGCAGCTTGGCGAAGGGAGTGGACTTACAAGCTATGTGGGTTTCTCTTGTACTGTCAATGAGGTGAGGGCCCCCATGGACCCATCCCAGCCTTATTAAACATACCTGGGGAGTTCAACCTGGGGAGCAGAAGAAGCCCGTACCCTCTTCTGAGCTTTCCCTCCTTCACATGCCCATCTGCTTCTCCCAGAGCTTCCACCCCTCTGCATGTCCTGGCAAGTCCTACCAGCCTCCCTCAGCCTTCCTTGTCCTCAATTTCTTTTACTGGCACTAAAATACTGTGTTCTGCTGCAATCAAAGGTAAGGACAGAATATGTATTCCTTTGTCCTTGGAGAGGCCAAATTTTGCCTTGTACACTGAGAAACCTTGAGCTGGATCTAGATCAGACCATCACAAACTAACATCACCAGAGTCTAGCAGAACCTGAAGGTTAAGAGAAAATTCCCTATATGTAATATCTAAATGTAAGCATTTGCACATGAGTTGCATGTCTCAGTTCTCATTCCAGTCAAAGCCGTAAGCCAGTGGAGCTTAGAGAAGTATTCAGTTGATTCAATTTCCCCTTGGCTACAGCAAGAACTTACCTACCAAACTTGAAGCGTCTTGCCCTGGAGCTGAATCACTGACACCTAGTGACCAAGAACAAAATTCTCTAGAAAGATCACAATTTTAGGACAAGCTGTATAGAAAGGAGATATCCTATTTAAATGCAAGGGGTAATTTAGAATAACATGTAAAACCCCATTAAAATCACCCAAGTTTTTTGCGTTTGTGCTTTGTTCTTGGGGTTTGTTTTTTTTTTTTGGGGGGGGGGATTTTTTTGGGGGAGGGGTGTTTTTTAAATTTTGCTTTTGTTTCATTGTTGTTGTTCTTTTGTTTGTTTGGTGGTGGTTTTTAAAGGATTTTTTTGAGTTTGGTTGGTTGGTTGGTTGGGTTTTTTGTTTGGTTGGTTGCTTTGTTGTTGTTGTTGTTGCTGTTGTTTTGTGGAATACTTTTCAATGAAGTATTTTCAACAGTTATCTGACACAAACAAATCAGATTTAAAGGCTATTAGTTGAACAGTACCAAGGCGGAAAACCCCCCATCTAGATAGGCTTTCAGTAGAAAACCATTCTGTGGATATTACTCAAGAACACTCTAGCTTTCAGTATGTTTTCTGATTGTAAATTCATACTTTCCCAGTCTTAACTCAGAAAGACAATAACATACTAAAACATTTGCTTTTCATAGCAAGCTATGCTTAAGCTCAACTAATTAAAAGGAATCCTTAGCAAGAAACTACTAACAGTACATAAGTATGCTTTGTGAAGTGAAAACTCAGAAACCACTCATTACCACAATAATTATATAATAATTGTGGTCAAATTCATTGAGCTATGCACTATGGTGCCCATATCTGAATATTTACTTCTAGCTTACCACAGTTCATTAACTACCATCTTATACATTCTTGAGCAGCACGTGAGATGCTTTCAGGCTGTACAAACCCATTGAAAGATGTGGAAACATCCTTTGTCAGCTTGCCTAAATCTGCATAATCTTTGCTATCTGAAACTAATGAATACTAATTTAAAAGCTCCTTTTCAAATTCAGTCCCACAATGTAAATATAACACCCACCACTCTTGTGAAGTATCTAATGCTTCTACTTCACTGCACCTGCACAGCAGTTATATGCAGCAGGAGAAAATGAGGATTTTCACTAGGGCAGTGAAAAACTGACATTCGAAATGCATGTGTGTGTGTGTGTGTGCAGTTTGAGTCAATTTGTGCAGTTTGAGTCAATAAGACAGTTTCCTCAGCTCGCTGAGGTTGCCTATGGTTGCCTATGGTTGCCTAGCTGATGTTCACTGCATTTTCATATAGAGATGAAGTTCTGCTTGTTAAATGAAATTAGCAGTAAAGTGAGCAGTTTCCATTGCTGGAGATACAGTGTTTTGCTGTACTTTCCTGCCTTTAAGAGCAGTAGCCTAACGGAAAAGTAACATTTCTGGTCTTAGCAAAGAGTCCCAAAGAAAGTTACATTGTATTTTGGCTGGATTGGAAACACTAAGGGAATAATCCACCTCACAGCATTTTTACTAAGATTCCATGAGATTTTGGGTAAAGAACTTTGATGGGCTTTGAACTTTAACAAGCCTACTGTCTTCAGGTCAGGTGACATTGCTTTAAGATACTTCTCTACCAGCACACAAATTAACATCTGTGGCTTTGACAAGTCTACATACATAAGGTAGACTGCTAAGGCAGAACACTAATTTTCTTACAAATCCTGTCAAGGATCACAGAGACAGGCCTTGTGTGATTCAGTCTTCATGTCTGTCCTCAGAAGAATATTGAGATAAGACTTTGCAGGCCTTTGTGTAAGCATACGTTTCAACTAGTGTGGGCCAAACCCTGAAGCTGTAGGGGAAAAAATCAAAATGCTAGAAAAACCAAAAAGCAAAAAGCACTCTTTTCATGGTCTCAGACAACACTGTTCTCAGTGTGTGGTTCATCTGGGTTTTGGGGTACCCCTCTGCAATTTCTAAGAAGTGATTCTAAAAAAAGAACCAGAACAGAATATATCTGAACCATGGGTATGCCTACAACAGGAAGCTGCATTTTAAAACTAATTTTGCAAAGGTACCTTTTGTGACAGCAAACAATTGCTAACTTGTAAAAATTTTTCTGCAACTTTGTGACAGGAATGTCAGCTTCTGAAAAGTACTGACACACTGACATGTCTCCCATTAATTACAATCACTAACATCTCTGCTATTTGTTATTCTGAATAGATAAATTTCTATGGAACTAGTAAGCGAATGAATCAAAATACCTTAAATCATGAGTATTTTTATTACACATTTTGTTCTTTAAAGCACTGTATCAGGATGAGAGAAAATAAGAACTGCTAAGGAAGGGAATCTTGAGTTGTTATGCGACTATTTTCTCTGATTCTCACCTTACACTCACAAGAACTCTGTAATTCTATGGAGAGGATGATGATATTCTCATTCCTGCTGCAAAGAGAGATGGGTGCATGCTGTGCTCTTCTAGAGAGAGCTTTTTTTTTTTTCACTCTTAACTGCTCCTGTTATCAATCTAAAGCGAATTCTACTCTTAGAAGATAACTATGACCACTCATCATGATTTTCTGAAGTTCATGACTCAGTGACAAAGCTTCTCATTAGAAGAAGGAATTTGCTCTCTCGTAAGGATGTTTTACCACCTCTGGCCTCCTTCATTTCCTTTGTTCATCCACCTGTCTTTTCAAGAGAGATGTATAAAGTTTAAAATGTACAGCACCCAACACCCTGTCTATCTGCAATTTGCCACAATTTCTGCATGAACTCCGTGCCCTGGCATTAGCAGCACAGTGGAGTCCATGGGAGGGCAGGGGGGTTCTCCCACCCAACAGGTTCTGCAAATGTGTTTTTACTGCACAGACTGTTTTTGACAGCTCAAGGATGATTAAAATTTTCAAGAGCCTGGAAGATACCTCTGCTAAAGCAGAAGGAAAATGGTGGGTAAATAAAGCAAAGACATGCTTACCATTTAGCAACAGCTTTTCTCTCTTCATTATTCCAGTTTTTGTAATCTTCCTGTCAAAAGTTGTTTGTTTCACACACAGGCACTGCTGTACAAAGCCCTGCTAATCTGCCCTTGCCGCCTCCTCCTGTGCTTCAAATACAACAAAAGGTGACTTTCTTTCCTTTTCTGCGTAATTGATTTAAGTGAAGGACATGTTCTTTTCATTTAAAACCTTCTTTATACAAGACTGAAATACCACATCTTAGACCCAAGCATTAGGTATTCATTAGATATAAACAAATATACCGTCAAACCTGGCACATGAAACAAAAAAAAAAATTCTCCTTTCCCCAACATCCTTCTATTCTCCAAAATACTGTATTATTTGCTATACTCAGATTCTGACCATAAGAGACTGTTCTTGTTGATAAATGCAGTGTAAGTTTCCACCTCTATCAACATCCATCTGCTTGCCTAAAAGCTTCCGTTTTGCTGTTATTTCATCCAACACAGAATCACGCAGTGAGGCGAAACAGATTTGGAAATAGAATGTTCATGCTTTGATGCTGAGAACATCATGCAGAGCGCGATGAGATGTTTTATCAACCCTTTCAGAATTTCAGGAAGAAATAAGAGTTAATTGGATAGGATTTGTCTCTCTCATGCACACAGTCACACTTTCACAATGCTACGAAAACTGGCTTTTTCCAGCTTTCACTTCATAAAGAATTTCTACCCATGTCAAGTCACAATGAGTAGTTGGACACTCACGAAACAAAATCAGCTTGCTCGGACTGATATTCTGAAAATTCAAAGCTGTGAAAAGGATTCACAACTCAGAGTGATCCAATGGTTAGAGAAAAATAGAATGCAGCTTAAGAATTTTCAGTGCCAGCCCTGGTTTGCTCCTCTTCTACCCTAAAACCATCTTCGGACCCAAACCCAAGACAGCTCCAAATCTGCAGGATGGATGGGCCTGAAATGCACATGTACTCATCAGAATAAATCTGAATTTTGACCAGCAAATTCATTTCTCTAATGACATTTTTTTCCCTTTTTGATCCTGACTGGTTCCTATAGGATTTATCAGATTTAAAACAAGAGTGTTACAACTAAGAATTTGGACACTGAGATACTAAATTTCAAAAGTTTTTCATTTGTATATCATTTGTGCATAAGCAATAAATATCACTCGCTTCTACTCCTAACAACGTACTGTTGTGTTCAATGACAAAATACATAACCTTGGCATTACCAGACTTTCATTTCAAAGGCATTTCATAATTGTTTACCTCTTGGCTTGAACAGTAGTACTGTATGTACAAGGCCCTCCTTGAACTTGTGTAATTCAAAACTGTTCAGAAACTTTTCCTCAAACTAATTTCTTCACGGAAAAAAAAAAAAAAGGCAAACAATAATATTAATAACATATTCCCATAAAGGATTTCTGTTAAGCCTTTTTGTTAAAAATAAAAAATTCCTTTCTCTTTTACCCCAGAAAAGCAGTTTTCATTCCTGCTTATTTCAAAGGAATGTCTGCAATTTTGCGGTATTATGCAAACCCCAATTAGCAGTCCACAAGGTGTTTTGAGAAACAGTGCCTAATGTGTTACAGACACATTTAGTGGCCAACCTCCAACAGCCTGAAAAAATGCCTTTTTTGAAAGAATGTTTGGGAATTAAGTCACCTCAATTTTACTGAGAAATGCTAATAGAAATAATTCTTCCAACAGTTAATAAAACTTTTTTTTTTATTAGTTGTTGTTGCTTTATGTTCTCTTACAGCTACAGAGCAGGATATTTCTGGCATCTGAGCAATTTGGTTTCCTTCAGTCTTTCCTTAAAATCCAGTTCTGCAACTACTCACTGCTGAGCAAAGTGGTTAGTCCAACAAATTGTAGTCATTATTTGAAAGCAGTTCCAAAGATATCCATGATTACATTTATTTATTTAGATTTGTTATGGGACCTAATAACTGTGGGGTTTTTCTCCCCTACATGCCCAGCATCACAGGACACAGGTACTTAGACTGCTTGATAGGGTAACCTCCAATATTGGGTTTTACAACAGTAAGAAGAGTAAAGGATGGGGTGTACTGTTTATACTGGGAGCACTCCTGGGCTACATACACCAAGACTGCCACTGAACAGAATGTGCTGTCTGAAACAGCTTACCTGCACTTTGGAAACAAGACTCCACAGATTTAAAACACCCAAAGCACCACTGACATATACAAGTGACAGAGAAGTTGCTGCTCATTCACAGGGCTGGGGTTTTATTCCTCCCTTCCTCACCAGAACCGTGGAAAGATTTTATGAACACCAAAGTCAGAAAGAAGGTAAGAACATACATATGTGCATTTCAAACATTTGTAACTATATTATTCTGGGTATTTAATTCCCCTTAATTTCTCTTCCCTGCAGAGGAAAAAACCCTCATCCTACTGTTAGCAATCTTTTACAAGTGATCCTACCCCATCCAACTCCAATAAGCACGTTTTATTGCTCAATTAGTTCTTTAGTTCTATCATGCCTAGGAACAGAAGCAAGGTCTTGAAAAGTTTAAACCTTTTTTCTTCTTGGCTCACATTCTACAAAAACTGTTTCTAAAACTCTCATCCTTTCTCACTGACACATAAAAGTTCCTGGTCTCTTTTTCCCAGTTTCTAATCATGCCTTAACTCTTCATGAAACTCCAAGAGACCCTGGCAGGCTCAGCCCCTCCCTCTCAATCTTTGCTAGCATGAAGTGGGGCTTACTGGACAAAGGGACAGAAAGGGCAAGGCTTTATTAAAGGTATTCTGAAAAGATTTTAATTATCATCAGAATAAACACAAAGAAGATGAGTATCTTAAACTGTGATTTTTTTTCCTCGAAGGCATAAACTATTGTGCATATCTAGAAACACCATTTATTACAGATCAGCTGTCAATACATTGTGTAAATAAATACTCAGTGATTGATAAGACATTTCTGAACCTCTGGGGCTGAGTACCATTTTAGTCATTCAATAGCACATCAAAATTGATCTTTGTTTTAGTTTTCTTGGGAAGTCAGTTTTGCTGACCAACTGCCATTTTACCCTTCCTTGTTTTGAAATATGCGAAAGGAAAATAATATTTAAAAATATGAAAGCCATAAATCAGTAAATTCAAAGTTTCAGAGGAAGGATCTGAGCTTCAGCTGAGTGGTTCTTACAACCTTGGCTTTACTCTATGCTTTACTAGGCCTCAAGCTGACAAAATGGGGTCAGACAGCCAAACACTTTTGGTTCAGTCTGGCAAATTGGGAAGAGCTGAGTCAGTCACAAAATATGGGGCCCAATCTGTTCTGTATGAACAGCCACTTTTGGTAGCTGGTCTTGCTAACAGGACATTGCTTTCAACAACCTGAAGTCTTTCAGGCAGTCACCAGCCTTCAAGTGTAAGGCAGATAATGTGATGGTACTCCAAGGGTGCATTGGTTAACTAAAGCAACTGCCCTGCTGCTGAAGGCGTCATCCCTCTAGCTCTGTTATGTCAGAGGAGCATGCAAACACCCCTAGCCTCCCTCAATGCAAGATATATGTTAAATATGTTAAATAACCTTGAACCTAGATAACCTAATGAACCTGTGGGTGGTTTCCAAAGTTATCATCCATCTGTACCCACATGCTGTGGGCTGCTTTTAAAGGTGAACTGCATAGGAGCATATGATACAGACTGCTTTTACCTCACTAGCAGGCATAACAGTCTCTCTGCCAGAGGTCAGCACTGATGGCAAAGCAGATCCAGAAGGAGAAGGGTTTGGCCCTCATCTTACCCATCAACTAACATGAAAGGTCTCTAAGTTCATGCAGTTTCAAAGCTAGAAACTCAAAGACAAATTTATATGCTTTTTCCTGTTCAATTACAGCAGTAAGAGAAACTGCCACTCTGAGCCTAAATAAAGTGCATTTAGGGCTTGGGCTCTATTTCAAGTTCTTATTAGCTGCTGGAAAGGTGCCACAGCAGCTCAAAACCTCTCCTGCCTGAAGCTGCTTAACTCTGCTGTACAAAGAGCCCTGCATCTGCATGGAAGAAGACCAGTTCCTTTGGATTGCCCACTTGTGGCCCTGCTTAGCTCTGTACAACAATACTCTGGATGTGCTGAGCTGCCTGAGCCAGAGGCGCAGCTCTGCTCCCCATCTCAACGTTCCCCTGCAGTCCAGGAAACACAACCCGGTGCCACACAGCAAGAAGGCACCACCAGACCACCACTGATCATGCACAGATTACCTGTGACATATCAACACAGCCCTGAGCAGCTCCTGAGTGCCTCATGCATAATTCATGCTTCCTGAAGTGGTTTCTGTGTGTATTTTGACGGCTGACACTCCAAGCTCGTTTCTGAACTGCTGCACCGAAGCATCGAAGAGCTCTAAATGCTAGCTGACTTCCCCCAGAAAGCATTAAGTTACACACAGAGTCTTTGTTCTCCACACCTCCCCCCACCCAAAAAAAAAAAAAAAAGAAAAAAAAAAAAAAAAAGCCTGGCAGCTTTCCTGTAAATTGGTTCATGCCTTCAGTAGCTAAAAAGGAAATAGAAGAAAGTCAGTTCCTTCCTCCACTCTGCATCTCGTAACAGGCTCGTACAGAAAACCCAACACAGTGGTCACCCATCCTCCTCCCACCTCTCCTTTTCGAGCAGCAGAGACAGCTCTTTGAAGGCCATCTCCTCTGGTTACAATCTGCACTGCAGGCTGCACTTTCAGAGCCTGTAACTGGTGATTTCGAAAAATCACAATGTGTGGCTCCACCAGCTTGACTTACTGCCTGTCTCAGCTGGTCAAGTGTTCAGGTGTGCTTTTCCACTCAAAGCCAGCAGAAGACACACTACTCAAGGCAATGGGAGCTGGCAGGCAGCTCCTTTTGGTTTTGGGCTTTTTTCATTATTTCCCCCGTGTTTCTTTATTTGTAGACACATCTTGTAAACAGAGACAGAAAAATTAAATATTTGCCCAGATTTTCCATGGTTCCATTGTAACATCTGTTTGCAGATTCAACATTTGATAACAATGGCAGAGAAGTAACAGAGAAAACAGTTTTAATTGTTCCATCTGCCCTTCCCCTTCAAAGAATGAGTACTCCTGTCCCCAAAGGGGACTGAACACCAACTATTTTGTGAATTGGTGCCTCCTGTTCACAGGCCACCTTCCACTAGCACCCGTATCAAGCCTTAAAGAAAGTATTTTCTTATTTCATCCTCAAGGATGACAGCCTGAAGTGGAGGTCATACACACCCTTACTTTCAAAGAAGTTTTTGATTTATACAGCACTCATGGGCTACCTAGACTTTTTGGGAACTGACAGATGAAGTAGCTAAGCCACTCTCCATCATATTTGAGTAGCTGTGGCATTTCAGTAAAGTTCCCACCAACTGGAAAAGCGGAAGCAAAATCCCCATTTCTAAAAAGGTTACAAAGAAGACCTTGGGAACCACATGTCAGTAGGTTGGTCAGGCTCAGGCTGGTCAGTCTCACCTCTGTGACCAGCAAGATCATGAAGCAGATCCTCCTGGAAACTACACTGAATGCTCACATGGAAAATAAGGAGGTGATTGGTGACAGCAAACACAGCTCCAGTAAGGACAAATCATGCCTGACAAATTGGTGGCCTTCTACAATGGCCTTAACATGTTGGTGGATAAGGGAAGAGCCACTAACATCATCTACCTGGATTTGTGCAAAGCAGTTGATGCTGTCACACACAATTCCCCCGTCTCTAAACTGGAGAGACGTGGATTTGACAGATGGACTACACAGTGGATAAAGAACTAGCAAGATGGTCACACTCAAGACCTGCAGTTGACAGCTCAATGTCCAAGTGACAAGTGGCACTCCTCAGCGGTTGGCGTGGCAACCAGCACTATTCCACTCTTTTGCCGGCAATATGGACAGTGGGACTGAGCACACTCTTGGCAAGTTTGCCAACAACTCCAAGCTCTATGGTGTGCTCTGTATGCTGGAAGGAAAGGATGCCATCCAGAGGGGCCTTAACAGGCTTGAGAAGTGGGCCTATGCAAACCTCATTAAATTCAACAAGACCAAGGGCAAGGTATTGCATTGGATAGGGGCAATCCCAAGCACAAGTGCAGGCTGAGCAGAGAATGGATTGAGAGCAGCCCGTGTGAGAAGGACTTGGACTTGGCTGAGAAACTTGACATGAATGGGCTGTGTAAGCTCGCAGCCAAGGTGGTCAACCATGTCCTGGGCTGCATCAAAAGCAGTGTGGGCAGCAGGGCAAGGGAGGTGCTTCTGCCACCTCAGCCTGCTCTCATGAGACCTCATCTGAAGTGCTGCATCCAGCTCTGGGGCCCCCAACAGGAGAAAGACATGGATCTGTGGAAGCAAGTACAGAGGAAGGACACGGAGATGTTCACAGGGCTGGAGCACCTCTCCTATGAAGACAGGTTGAGAGAGTTGGGGCTGTCCTGGAGATGCAAAGGCTGCAAGGAGACCTTATAGCACCTTCTGGTACCTGAAGGGGGCCTACAGGAGACCTGGAGAGGGACTTTTTACATGGGTATGAAACGACAGAACAGGGGGAAATGGTTTCAAACTGAAAAAGGGCAGGTTTAGATTAGATATAAGAAAGAAATTCTTAACTATGAGGGTGGTGAGACATTGGAACAGGCTGCTCAGAGAAGCAGTCAATGCCCCATTCCTGGAAATTTTCAAGGACAGGTTGGATGGGGCTTTGAGAAGAACTTCCTGGTCTAGTGGAAGGTGTCCCTGCCCATGCTGGCGTGGTTGGAACTACATGATCCCTGAGGTCCCTTCCATCCCAAACCATTCTATGATTTGTAATGCAGCATAGCACTACATAAGGCATGTCTATGCAGTTGTTCTTTCCTCATTTCAGTGCAGCTTATATTTGCTCTATCCTTGTCCAATCCAGTTCAATTACCGATTTCCCTCTAAAGAGATTTTAAAATAGTCATCCAACTGTTCTGATATTCCATGGATTAGTTGTGCTCCCTACCCGAGCCATCTGTCTGGCATTCATATTTTGACATGCTTTTCTTTTTACTATCACACTGCTTTATTTTATTTAATCTCTGCTCCCTCCACTTCTACCCGTGTGTACGGCTCTGATGGTTGTGTTACTTTATCAGACTCCTAACTATAAGGGAAATTTGGGTCAGATACCAAGTTTTGTTGCTGCATGCCCTGCTTGTGCTCACTTGGAAGAGGCTGAAGCTCTTCTCCCGATAAAGAGATGACTTTGGGAACAGGAGCAGAACTTTTGAGCAATGGTATTAAAGCCAAACAAGTTTCTACTGGCAGCATCTTACCTGTTCAGCTGGGAAAGCTGCTGACTCCTACAAGCCATAGGGTTTTGGTGATTGCAATGCTCGTGACCCAGTGCACAAAGAGGTTTTTACAGAAAATTAAGTTTCAGTATCTGCTCTCTCCTTCTGGACAAAGTTAAAGGAGAAGCTCCTGCAGGGCACTGAATATACACCTCCCAGCTGAGACACATAATTTAAACAGTTGCTGGTTAGAAGCATGCCTGCCTTTGCACTGTGACAGTCATCCCCGTAGCTTCAGCTACCCTAATTAAAATAAGGTATGGAGTGCTATCTATGGAAAAACAGGAACTCTATTGACTTGAGCCAGGGAACAGGTATTTATGAGGCATTTCACAAGCCATTCATACAGTGACATAGCAAGTTGTATTTGTAGGGCACATCAACTGCAGACTCCAACAGAACACAGTCTTACCTACCATGTGCTATCCTTTGTTAAAGGAAAGGAGCAGTAAATAAAATTCTGACTGTAACAGGGAGGAAGAGGGAGTGTGAGGGGCAGGGAATGCCAATTTTCTGTTGAAAGAAGCATCAGTGAAAACGTACTGTGCACAGAGGTGGAGGCTACAGGAAGGGAAGGTTACAAAGACTATCTAAAATAGAGAGAGGCAATTAAGACTGCAGGTGTGGGAACCAGTTAAGTTGAAGACAGAGATGTGATTGCAACAGAACAGAATTAACTTGCAGTGAGGTAGTCAGTCTGGTCATAATAATTTGGAAAGATTCTCAAAGGCATGGCAGCTGAGGAGTACACTAGGACAGACTTTGCAGTATGAAGGGAGAACAAATGACAAGTCAGAGAAATCGGGGACTTGACAGTGAAGGTGAAAAAGAACTCCTGTACTGAACTGTTGCTCTGCTTTTCCAAAATGGAGGAGAACTGGCCTGGTGATTTTTCTCACCCTCATCTCTCCACATGATCTAAAGTCAGCACGAAAATTGAAGTCTAAATAGGAGAACAGGGGAAAAACAATTTAAATAGATGACCAGAAAAACAGATTCTCAATGATGATCTAACCTTCAGTAGTTCTGCCTCTACTTCATAGTGTTACTCTTAACTCATGCTGTTAACAAGGTCACATGCAAAAGGTTTTTCCGCCTGTATGACAAGACAGCTAAGTATAGAGTGCTTTCCCCTTCCAGTCATTTGATCCTATTCAAAACATATAATCTCCCTGGTCTCCAGTCTGTGCAAAGCCAGACATCAGCACATTTTTGGCTACACGGCACCTACAAAAAGATTAGTGACAGTCTTGTGAGGCTTCTGGTGCAGATTCTGACAAGGAGCCAACATTTAAATAAGGTACCTTGCATTTTCATTATGAGAATTCCAGCTCACTATTAAGCAAAGTTGGTTTAATTTTTACTCTGTTGTGCCAGCTACTTAGTAGGTACTTAATGATGTGCACGGCTGGAAATGGGGGAAGGGAAGATCTACTCTTATTGCTATTCCGCAGGGAAATTAAATAGGCTTGCTGAGTCTGCCGGGCTGGGGTTATAACTTTATTCTGAATTCCAACTCTTTAATGTAATTGTGATTTAACAGCTATGTGATTTCAGTAGATGATGACATTTTACAGATCGCATCTTACAACTCAGAAAACCAGAACGGTATTCTGTAGGTAGTTTAAGCATTTATTTGGCACAATTCAGGTAGCTTCCTTGACACTTAAGTCAGGCCTCTGTCTTGAAGCAGAACTTCAGACCTAGTTCTTAGTGAAGATCTGAGCACTCAGGTTCCACTGACGATACTGATGATGTCAAGGATCATACATTTCTAACAGGTAACCCACGCAGACCACTCAGTGAGCACATCCCAGTCCAGTTCTGACAGGAAAATCCCATAGTTCTGACTCTTATTTTCTCCCCAGGCAAAATAGGATCTTCAGGCACACTTCTGTCTTAAGCTACTTATTATTTGCTGCACTTCACCTTGCACACAGTATGTTATCTGCACTCGCCTCACAAGTCTTACTATCCCTTTCACTTTTACAATGGGTAAGTTAACCAGTACTCCGGAAGAAAGAGAAGATATCATACTGAAACCTTTTGACTACTCATTAAGCTGAACTATTATAGTCCTGTAACAGCTCCTTTATGCTCTTGCCTGCAGCACATCTTCAGCATGAGCCCCCATGTTGCTGTAACTTGAGCTGCTATCCTTGATATTTTCCATCACTCTGGCTGAGATGCATGAAGCTAGAAAAACGGATAAACCATACTTCACACAAACACGCTCCTTAAAAAAAAAAGTCTCTGAGAGTCAATGCAGGACTGCACCAAGCCCATCTCATCTGTGTCACCGTGCCCTTATCCACATTTGCAATTATGGTTTCCAGTGAGAGGGCAGGACAATTTGACAGAAAGATGATGGGCAAATAGCTGTGCCAGCACTTATACTGCTGCAGTGATCATTGCCTTATTCATGACTGACAAGGAGGGAACTTGGGATTAAATTTGGGACATGTTAGTGGACTAAACAGCACGGAAGAAATTACCATCTCTCCCTCCAACTCCTACTCATTGTATGCCTCTTCTAAGTGTGCTCGGCTCCTCGCTGCTCTGCTTTCTCGAGAGCTCTCAGTTTGCTGACTCTAAGCAGGATGTTCAAACTGACCTTGCTTGGAAGTCTATGCTTACAGTGTCTCACCTAAACTGCCTTGCACCTCTGCCATTTTAGGGTGGTAGCCCTCATCTGTGTAGTGAATTCTTGTCTCCTTAGTCTCTTTTCCAGTGGTCATGGAAAGCAACACACAGACTTTTACACACACAGAAATGAGTTCAGTTCTGAGATATTACCAGTACTAATTTATTCAGCTAGCTTTAGTTCCCAAAGAAGAACATGAAATGCACATTCACTAGTGCTTCCAGGAAGAACAGACAGCAAGTGCAATAGCTGTGCAGCACCTATAAAGTTCAGAATCTCTTGCACGTGGTTCTCTGCTTCTCGCTGATAGTGTGCCTAAACATAATCTCTATCATTAAAAACAACTGCAAGCAGGGAGCGCAGAATTCTTCTCCTCTCCCCACTTCTTTTAATGAGAGAAACCTGCATGCAAACCCCAAGCTGGATCGAATAGTTTTTTCTAGCATTTCCCAAAAGCCCAGTCTCTCTCACCCCTTTATTCTCTCAGTTCCGCTTAGAATTAGAAATGCAATTGCCCAATTACTGTGACGGCAGCTGTTCCTGCCATATATCCAGTCAGGCTGGAAGCAAGAAATAAGAAATCTTCCATGAAAGCCTGTGATTACAAGATCTCCAGTTCTTAAGTTTTGCACACATGAACTGTCTGGAAGACGTTTGGATAAGCCAAGTTTGGAACACAGCTATTTGGATAAGCACCTGGTGCTTCCGTGAACACAGTCTCCTGATAACCCAGATAACATGCAGAGATAACCCCCACCCCAAGGACTTGTTGCGGATAACCTTAACTAAACAGAAAGCTTGGAAAGCTCACTCACAAAAGTACTTATTAGACAAGGAAGAACTTAGGCAACAGCTATCATAAACAGGATAGTGGGCTGTGTATGGAAGGTGTTTTCAGCACCTGTCAAAATTCTGATGGCTTAAGAAATGTTCTGCACCTGCATTTTCCTATTATTCTGTATGATTTTTAACTGAATATTCGCCTGACACATCTGTGTAGTCACTAGTTTTTGACTACTGTAGAAAATAGTTCCAGCAAGCTTAAAACTAATTCCTTCTACTTCATGAACCTACTTTATGGTTTAACTTTCAAAACCAGTGTTCAAACACTATTGTATAGTACTTAGTTTAGAGTTATTCTTCTGTCTGATCTGTAATTCCAGCAGCTGAAAACAAAGCATTCAATCTCAAGGCAGTGCTTAAGCAGCAGGAAAGAAGCAATGCCTGCCACAGCACAGTGCATTCTGAAAACCCTCCAGGATAATGCTTCACTTCTAACTGCACCTGCACAGAGCAGCTTTTAAGTAGGCCTTTGAGTTAATACTTTGTCCTTACCTTAGGTCAGGGATACCAGGAGAACACTGAGATAGCAATATTTGAAGGGCATCCACACAGGCCAGAGCTGGCTACGGATGAAAGGATTTCATACTCTCCCACAGGAAGCAGAGTTTTGCACACTTTCCCTTCAGAAGGGATCAGAGCTGGGGATGTTTACAGCAATTTCTCCAAATAGTCTCATGTGTATAAAGAGACACTCAGGAGTACACCTTCCACAGGCTTTTGCCTAAAAGTAACACTGAACATCCTGGTTTAGAACACAGCCCATCCATGTCCATGGAAAGACTGTCCCTGGCTTCACTGCAACTTCAAACAGGTCCTTGGTTCCTGGGACTGGGGAGGACTCCCACAACGTTGCATTCCCAGAGATTATAAATAAACTGGCAAAGGTCAATGGCAAGGTATTATTTTCTTTGGGAAATTTGAAGGATACCTGAATTTCAGGATATTCTGTTCAAAGAGCAATGGAAGGGGCTTGCCTCTTTATTACTACTATAATAAGGGGCAGATCTGACAGCAATACTCTTGAGCCTGCTAAATCCTTGTCATGTTGGACCGCTCTCTTTGTACACACCTTAGACCATACTACGTTCAACTTTTTCAGGGAAAACCACAACTGGCAGTCCACAGAGGAGCCAAAAGAATGCCTTATCCAGGAGGTGAGAAAAAAGGATTTATTCCTTCTCTCATACAGAGTTTGTTTGTTTGTAGCCATAACAGTTACACAAGAAATTTTATGTTGCAAGCTGAGGAAAAAAAATGAAGAGTGAAGACATTTTTGTTTTGCACTTGCAAGTCTACACCATGGGAGAGTCAAATGTTTAACTTAATGGAATTTATCCCATCATTTAGTAGGCTGAAGTGCTCTTTTTGCACAAGGTTAGGATGACTTACAAAACGTTTTTAACAAATGTAAAAGCATATTTTAAGCTTGATATCTCAAGAGTGTTTCACTTTTTAGTCCAGACTAAAAAGAAGACAGGAGAACTAGAAATTTTATAGAAATTTTATAGAATTATGGCCAGAACCAGATGCATAATCGCTGTGAAGAATCAGCTGAGGTCAACTGACTTTTTTCAAAGAAGGTGACACCAGGGAGCTCCTGCAGGACAACTGCAATTCAGACAAGTTTGCCCATGTGTAAAGATGCCCCTTGGAAACGTGGCAGTGGTGGGGCAGGATGTGAACTATTATCGTAAGTAACAAGGTTTAGCATATTCTGAAAGCAGAGCTCTGGGGAGGGGGTGTGAATAGGTCATAGTGAAGAAAATGGTGACATGGACACCCTTTTTCTTTGTTGTCTGGATGGAAAACCAAACTCACACTTCCTAAAGCCGGACTACAGAAAGCTGTCTGGGATGCATGTCTCCAAGCAAACTCTTTTAAGTATGACAGATCACAAACTAAGTTTGTTATGAAGAAGCACTGAAACAGCAAACACGTTGCATACAATGTGCTTCCTACTTTGGAAATTGGAATGCAGTATTGAGCCTCCCACAATGCATTTTAAACGTTTCTCTCACAACATTTAGGCAATACAGAAAACCACCACCACTAGGCAGGCATGGCTAATATCACCACTGCTTTCTATCAGCTGCTAATCAGTTTAATTCTTTGCAGAGTGCAGAGAACTTTAGAGTCATTACCAAAGATAAAAGAAAAGAAACAGTTTTAACCCTAATGAAGCAAACAAGCATACAACATCCTTCCCCCGAGCAACACCCCTCCCCCACCTCTGTTTGTATTACAATGTAGAAGCTTTTCCAGCTTTTCCTTTAGAAACAATATTTTTATATATAAAGCCACATCTCTGGCTCCTAATATTTAGAACAGCTTCACTGCAAGCAACAGATCTGGCCTCCATTACACAGCTCACTGGAATTTGCTCTATTTGTATTTACAGTTTTCAGCAGACTGCTCATTTGTCTCTTGAGTTGACAGACCAATAAACCTCTGTCACTTTTCTAGCATACCAGCCCCATTCCCTTCTTCATGCTGGCCAACATCCAACCTGGGCAATTACGTTTTATCTCCTAACTTTATCCTGAAGTCTTAGCTCTATGATATTGTAATCTTTTTCTCTCTTTTGTGGCTGTACATAGCTGAACAGCTGCTCAAAGAGTTTCTCCAAATATTTCTGCAAATAAATTTTGTTTTCCAACATCCACAATAATGCAAACAAAAAATGTGCCAGCCAGGCTGAACTGAAAGACCATTTAGAAATCAGTGACATTTTCACATTATTTCTTTTTTACTGTTTACCCCTGGTCTAGCTCCTATTTTGGTGGACATGGAAATGGTTGAACTCGGTCATCTTAAAGGTCACTTCCAACTTAACTCTGAATTTCCCAAAATTCCAACAAATCCACACTAGAAAATTTACATAAGAATGAAGCAGAAGAAAGTGGTTAAGCACAGTGGTTAAGAAGAAGATTTTTCACTCACAAAATAAACACAACTTCAATTGACCAACACACTCACAAAAGCTCACTTTGACATGTTCAAAATGAGACTTCTAATATCACTTCAGCTTTTCATTCTACATTACATTTTAAATATACTTCAAAGTAAAGAGGTAGGTATCAAACAAAGACCAGAATTTGAATGGTGACCATGATTTAATACCTCAAAATAATTTCTTTTAATCTTTGAAACCAATTCTCTAATTAGTATACCCTTTTGGAAAATAATAGCCCCAAATCTTATGTATTAATAACTTATGTTCAGCCAGTGAACAGTATTACCATAGATGCGGTCTGAATTTTTCTCTCTTGGTCTACATACACACGCTACAGAAGTGGTACTGCACACTGTCTAATTTCACTGTTCTTAATGAGACCATCACACATAGTTTCACTGATTTAACCAGCTCTTCACGAAATATAGAAGAGCATATTTCTTGTTCCCGGGGCAGGATTTTCTACACAACAGTCAGTGAGCAATCAAAGTTGCCACAGGTAGTCTTGATCCTATCAAATTCACATTTTTTGTCCTTCTAAGTGTAATGGATTTAACAAGTCTCAACATAAAACTTGGGGGGAAAAAAGAAGAAAAGGAAACCTAACCTCAGAAATATATAGCAGGCTGCCTTCCTGCCTGCTGTGCATCAGTCAGCAGGACATAAACAAAGCTGCTTTCAATCTAAACAATAACACAGGGGACTGGTCAGATGCTAAGACAATGCCATTTGATACCTCCCACATTTTATTTATTACAGGATCTACATTTGTGGCACCCACATGCTCAGCACCAAATACTCAAACTATGAGCTTTTAAGCTGTTAACCAAACCCCCACTTGGTTCTCAATAATTTGCAGATTTAAATTTTAAGATTTTCTAATTATTAGTTGTTGCAGTTGAGCTACAAACACAAGCATGAGCTTCAAGGTGTCACAACTAAACACGATTAAGCAAATACACACCCAAACAGGTTGTTCAGAGAAGTTGTGGATGCCAGTTCCTGGAAGTCTTCAAGGCCAGGTGGGATGGAACTTCAAGGAACCTGTTCTAGTGGAATGTGTCCCTGCCCATGGCTGGGGAGTTGAAACTAGATGGTCTTTAAAAGTCTCTTCAAACCCAAATCATTTTGTGATTCTATAAGCAATGATAGGAAGCAGAAGCATGAAATTCCTTCTAACATGCACAGCAAAGCCATTGCACAGCATGATAAAAAATTGTTAAATATAAAAGAAAAATTGAGTAGAAGGCATGTTTCCTGGGATACAATGGAAGAAGGAAGTCTTTGGGAGTCTCGTGAATACCTTCAAGGAAGACCTTCAAGCAACCACTGAGGAAACACATATGATTTGACCTCTCCAACAGGTGCACCACAAGATTGCTCAGCAGACAGCTCTAAGGTTTGGAAGAGCAAGAAAGAACTTTGAGTAGACTGCTAAACTGTAAAGGAGACAGTGGACTGAAGAGAAGTAAAAAGACACACCAATAACTGGAAGAGATTTTCCCAACTGTAAGAGGAATGATGTGCGGTACCTGCTTGTTTTTCCTACTCATGGCAAAGGGACTCACCAGTTAACAACAAGCATGATGCACACATGAATCAGAACTTACATTTCTGAGAAAACATCCATGAACAGAAAGAGGTAAGTGGAAAAAAACATTCAGAGTTATTTCAAAAAACCCACAGTGTCTCAACAGACCGCGGTAATTCTTAGTAGCACTGCACCTTCTCTCAGTGTCTTGCATGTTAGCACACGTGCAAGACTCAGTACAGAAAGTCTCTCTGGAGTTATCTGGGATGATCACTGTAAGCTTAAGAGGTCGCTAATGCTCATAACAAAGACTTTCAGAGGCAAACCTGTACCTGTTCCCTGATCAGGTTTGTTTGATATGCAAAGCTACTGCTGAACTCTAGGAGAGGGTGATAAGAAAGTTAGGGTCATAAACAGAACACAGTTCCCTCCTAGAGATCAACAAAGTTTCAGATCAGAATTATTTGAATAATTCAACTGTAATAATATCAACACATGCTGCTATTTTATTCAAGTAAAAGGCACTGGCTTGCAAATAATCTATCTGAAACACAGTATGGAATGACATCAAATTATACCCATTTTCCACAGAAATTGCTTCTGGCACAGCCAGAAACAGTATTCAACAAATCTCAGTTTCGTGCTGATTTGGTCAGGGATTGAAATGTGGGGGGGAAAAAGAGTTACTAAGCAACAGCAAGCCAGGAGCAGGAGAAAGGTCTGTCGTCTTAATTCATACTAACATAAAAAAGCGGTGAAACAAGAAGAGAAGGCTCAAGATAAGAATTTTACTGCTTTGGAAGTGAAAATAAATCATCATTAGAAACCCCAGACAGGCAGCCACTGAAATCCGAGTTCTTCATTCATCCCAACTATATGCTGCATGATGTATTGCAAAAGCTTTTTTTGCAGGGAGATTAAGTAGCTTATTCTCGGTACTGAACAAGATGAAAGATCCAGATATAACTCTTACACATGAGAGCCCAGGACACACAGATAGTTTTGCTCTCTACTTCTACCTCAGGAAATGGGAATGTGGTATAAATGACGGTTAAATGGGTCCCCAAGACATTGCCATCCACAGAATTGACATCATGTGCAGATATAGCGCTCCCTCCTCCACACTATCTATGGTGAAGAGGGTTGTGACTTTTCTAGAAAGCCAGCCCAAAGCCCAGTTTGATCACTCGGACAAGGCAAAGACATTTGCTTAGCTAAATCTGCATTAAGATGATCAAGCAAGCCAGAAATCCTGACAGTTTCCTTCCAAAATTCATATCTATTTCCTCTTGTACTGTAAGCAAAGTAGTTTCATGAGGATGTGATAACAGAACATGAGTTATCACATGAATACTTACAAATTCAAATGAAAAAGCCCTTGATGTGGAAAGTGCTGTGAACTCTGCTACTGAACAATCAACCTTTATTTGCCTAGCTAGCAGAACCTCAAGCAGAAGTTATTTGCTTCAACTTTACCTGAAGAAAATCTGATTCCTGACTAAGTACTGCTTTTTTTATAAGATACAAGTTATTAAATTTTGTTCTGGTTGTTTTTTTGTTTTTTTTTTCAGTAATCAAACATGCAAAAAACACCACACAAACACGAAGTTGAGTACCTCAAACTACTGAGCCCTCCAAACAATTATCTCTTCTTCCCATTTCTGCATTCTTTGACTCTGCACTTATTTAAGTATCCTAGATTTCAGCATTTACTGGTTTTCCCACATACTCCAATGTACATAAAGTGACTAAAATGAAACCACAAGAGGGAAAACTACTAGGATGACTGTTGCTGAGGAGGAAAAACCAGCAACCCAGGTCTGGTTCACTCAAACTGTCTGATGATTCGTATTTAAAGTGTTGAGAGTTAAGAGTCATCTTCTGCCCTGATTTGTACTGCTGCAAATCAGCTGCGTTTATGAAATAGGACTTGGCACCATGAAGAGGACTGTCCCCTCACAGGATACGAGTAATGGCCATTTGAGTAAATGCAAGTTACTCACATCCTGCTAGTGGACTAATCTGTCTCTGTACATTCACGCTCATTTTTAGTTGCCTCCAGGAATCTGAAGGTGAATCTCATTTGTTACCTAATGAAAGTAATTTCACCAGATACAACACAAGCACACTGAAAAACCACCATTACTCATACATAAGGTGTGAGCAATGCAGCATTTCTTAGGTTGCTTAATTAGGGTCCATCTCTTGAACACTCAGCATTCACCACACGAGCCACAATCTTTCTGGTTGGCTACAGTACATTCCCAGCTGATTTGCTTCAAGTCTTAAAAGAGCAATATGACCTCCTCTTTCATTATCCACATCCCTCTTATTATTCTTTTAAAATGAAGTGGTTCCCTCAGAGAAGGGTGCAGAAGATTGTACATCGTCCTTCTCTGAGGAAGATATACAATCAGTCCCTCTATTCCCTAGAGAATAGGAGGACAGATTGTACATCTTCCTCAGAGCCTGAGACCTATCTCCCCTTTTTCAAAATGGAAGTGGACCAAGCATTTTTTGATTCAACTGCACACATTTTAAATAACAGACATACAATGACCAACCAGCCAACCCTAGCAGGTATTCAAAAGTGACAGACTGATACCTATTTAACATTCAAGTTTATATATATAACTATGGAGAATACATACATACACAAAATAAGAACTTCGAAACACCTACAAACAGGTGATTCTACCTAAGAAACTAAATTATTATGGTACAAAGTACTGTAGATTATAGGTATCAATAACAGACACACCAAAGAAGGTGAAGGCACAATGTTTGAAGACTGAATGCCTTGGAAGAATTTAGTGACCACGTCGCAGAGACTAGATAATCCAGAGTTCTGAAGAAACAAGCCATACAGTTTCATTAAGTCTATTAAATCACAGCAGTGCAATTACAGGAGAATAAAAAACTACCAACTGATACTCAGACAACTATAGGCCTATTACCATGACTTCATCAGAAGGCAAGAGGTTTCGAACCGTAGGCAATGCGGTGCGCAAGTTAACACGCAACTGAATCAACTGATCAGAAGTACCATGCTAACCTGAAAACTCATCTCTACCTAATGAAAATGCTGCAGGTCTAACTTGGACTTCGGTAAAGCACGTGATGATGTGCCGTATGTTAGTGAGATCAGAAAAAAAATGACAGACAAGATTTATTACGTTCATGGAAAAGCACGTGCTCTGTACCCAGTAATATACCACGCTTAAAGAGAAAGTAGTGGGATAGGGCAGCGTTTCTCAAGTTTTTAATAGTTTCTAATATCAAAACCCGAGCTCTAAGGAAGTCGCCCCGCTTTGCCCAAGGGAACCGCGGGCCGGTCCCGTGAAGAGAGCCCAGCGCACGCAAAGATCGTGGGGAGGTTTGGCGGTGGAGAGGCCATGCGCTCGGAAGGGCACGGCCAACACAGCCGGGAAAGCTCCTGCGGCGGCCGGGCTGCCCGGCGGCACCGGGGCGCCGCTTCTCCGTCACCTGGACGGCGGGCCCGCCGCTGCGGAGCTCCGTGCGGGCCGGGAGAACTCTCCGCGCCGGCACTAAGCCCAGCTGTCCCGGCGGAGGTCAGCCTCCGAGCCGCGGAGACACTCGCTCTGGTTTTCAGCCGAGCTTTTATCAACCCGCGTACTAAAACCACGCAACAGACTGGACCGGGGGAGCGCCATGGGCAAACTGACGTGGCTTCAGCGCGGCACCAACTCCGGTGCGCGCGTCCCGGCGGCGGCACGGAGCTGCCCAAGGCACGGGCTGCTCCTCAGCCCGGCCGCGCTCCTCGGGCGGCTCCGCGGCCCCGGCGGCTCTGCCCCACGCCGGGACGGGAAGGTCCGGCTCCGGCCGCGGCTCCCCGCCACCCCCGGCCCCAGCCGCCTTTGCCCCGCAGCTTCCCCGAGCAGCAGGGCGGGGGAAACGTACCTGCCGAACCGCCCAGGGCATCCTCGCTCTCCAGAACGCCTCTGTGCTTCGCCCCGCGGAGCTCCCCCTTGGATTTCCAAACGAGCTTTACCATCTTGATCATCTCGGGCAAGTCCCAGGCCAGGGTCCCCTGCTGATAACCGGGCAGGCTGCCCATGGGAAAGGGCATCGGCTCTTCCCCCGTCCTCCTCCGCCTGCCCGGCTCTGCCGCGGGGAAGAAGCGCTCCAGCACCGGCATCCTGGCCCGCGCCCCCCGCCGGGGAGCCGCAGCCACCCCCCGGCCCGAGCAGCCGCGATGGGCATCCAGAGCGGGGCGAGTGCCCCCGGCTGCCCACCGCCGCCGCCCCTCGCCAGGGGCGCGCCCGGCCCCGGCCCCGCGGAAGGAAGGAGCGCCGGGCTCCGGAGCTCGGCTCCCGCCGCTGCGCGCCCTCAGCCCGCCGCCAGGCGCCTGCAGCCGGGGCGAAGCGGCTGCCGGGCAGGCGCGGGGCCGCCGCTCATGCCGGCGCGGCGCTGGGACCCGGGGGCGGGGGCTCGGGCCGCTGCTGCGGGCGGCACTAGGGGCGGCCGCGGCTCACGCACCCCGCTAAGCGCCGCGGCGGAGACACTTTGACTTTATCCCTGCCGCGATGCCATGGGGGAGCCCCCGCCGCCCCGCCTTCCTCCTCGCCCAGCTGGCTGCGGAGCCGGTGGGGGTTTTGGCCTCTTAGTCAAACCCCGCCGTCACCTCGGCTGCCCTTCGGGAGCGGGAGGAAGGGCGGTGATTCACGGGACGCTGCGAGGGCCGGGAGCGGAGCCCGAGTGCGCTGGCGGCGTGCGGTGCCCCCGCCTGCCCCGCTGTCGCCAGCCCGGCTGGGCCCGCGGAGGGGCAGCGGAGGTGCCGGCCCTGGAGGAGGGGTCGGAGAGGAACGAGTTGCTGAACCGACGGGTCTAGGAGAGGCTGTGGGGTCTGCCCCGCTCCCGCAATCACTTCGGCTGTAAAGCTCCACCTGAAACGGGTTCACGTTAGGACAGTGCCTGGTGGCAGCGGTCGCTCCCAGACTACGACGAGGAGGCAATTATTCATCGCTAATCTTTAAAAACAAGGCAAAGCCGCCCGGGGGAGTGCTCTGTCTCATGCAGCAGCAGAGGCGGCGTGCTGGGGCTGCACAGCTGTCAGCGAGGGCTTCCCCGGGCTTGTGGGCTGCCTTTGGCCAGACCCTGTAGGAGCACCCTGCCCTTCCTGGGATCCCGAGGCCGGAGAGGCCATGCGATTTTCACAACATTTATACTGCCTTTATAAATCGTGTCCCTTTTAGCCCGCTCGTGGTACTGCTCTGTCCCTTAGTTTGCGGAGCGCACAGCGGGGGAGGGGGGGGGGAGGTTCAGCTCTTGCACCAGCCCCTAGTTTTCAGTAAAATTGCAGAAGACTTATTTAGTGGGATTTTAGTGGGCATTATAATATTCCCTAGCATGCATAGTTAATACGTTTGTCTTCTCTGGGTTAAATTCAATGTTTTGCCTTCTCTCCAGATGGAAAAGTACATCGTCAAACAAGCAGGACCTTCCTTCACACAAGAAGCCGAGAGAATGGATTGAAACTTAACACCCTTATATGCAGAAAACAGAGGGCTCAAAAGGACGAAAGCGTCCTCATATTAACAGCAATCTGTTTCCCCTGTTACAGGATCTCTGCCTTGCTCATGTTGGTGTCCCAACCTCAAAGTGACAGCTCTAATGGTTTGCTAAAGTTTTGATTGCAGACTGCAGTGCCATACTATTAGCCCTCTACACTTGATAGCTTTGCCTTGAAAATTATGAAGCACTTCCAAAGCAGTGTGATATTGTTGTTGTTGTTGTTCTGATATTTTTCAGTCTTGTATCGGGGTATCCTGACTCATTGAACAAAGGAGTTAAGAACAAAGAAACAGATGATGTGCAGTGCAGTAGCACAAGCATTGACACATTCATGCAATCTATGATTATAATTTTCTAAAAAGGCAGATTTTATTTGTTTTATTTTAATATGGCTTCTTGTGATATTTTAGGTGTTTCATATTGGTGTGTCTCGTGCAATTATTCTTTAAAGCACTGTTTGTTTCAAAGTGGGATAATAAATTAGGCAACTGAAATCCAGAAGACTTTGAAGACACTTTGAACCACTCAGCCTGCTGGGTGGTTTAAACCGTACACCCCAACTACTTCATTTTGGTTTTGCGCAACAAGGAGCTGCAGTAACTTTTTTAAGCTATTGTTTTTCCCCTTTGTTTACCTCTGTGCTTTGTGGTCCCCACTGAGGCAAAGAGCAGAAGTGCCAGAGCACTCTGAAAGAAAGGCTGCCATTTCCAGCTTCACTGGATGCAAAAAGTGGTCAAGAAATAACTGAAAGTGGCACTTAGTGCTATGTTTTATCTGACAAGGTGATGTACTGCCAAAGGTTGGACTCAATGGTCATGGAGATCTTTCCCAACCATAATGATTTATGATAAAAGATACCAGACATTGTGGAAGGCAATGTATTCACAGATGTCCAGACTAATTTTTAAATGAATATCTGAATATTTAATTGTTTAACAGAACTTAGCCACCAGCCCTCTTGATAGCAGCAATAAAAATCTGAGATTTCAAAATCTGCACTACGTTCTTGTGTCGTTAAAACTGTGAAAGGTTTTGTATCATTTGTAGTTAGGTCACTTGGGTCACCTGTCTTATGGATAGGATCAGGATTAATTGTTGTATTTGTTTTCACTCACAGTTCTATAGGTGCAAAGGAGGAGGCCAGTCAAAAAACAACTGAAATACATCTGGTCTTATAGTATCACTATTTCAAGAAGCTGTGCAATAAACCTAATGAAATGTATGTGCTTTTTCTCTTGTAAAATTACTGTCAAATGAAAACAACTGGTTTAGACAGTCTGAAGGTTTTTGTTTGTTTGTTTGTTTGTTTGTTTCTTTTTCTTTCTGATTTCTGGCCACTTTAAGGATAAGCAGTTGTGAATGAAAAAAACAAGTTAAAATTTTTGCTTGGCATCAATGGGTATATCTGTAAATTAATTCATCTTATTCTTAATAAACTTATGCTTCACAGTTGTACTCCAATTCAGTGATTACTTTATCCTTAATTCATCCAAGATTTTACTGTAACTGACTTTCTTTTTGTCTTTTTCGTTATAAGAATGGAGCCACATAAGAGTTGCTCACACGAAAGCCTGGAAGATCTATATTTGAATATGAGGAGTTCCAGCACCAAAAATCAGCTGTAGCATCATTCTCAGAGATTTCTAATTGACAAAATGCTCAGATTGTGCAAGTTCTCTGTTTCTCTGACTTCAGCTGTGCTTGTGATGATTTACCCAACTTGAAGATGTAACCTCCACATCATGTTTTTCATTTAAGAAAATCCATCAGAAATAAAACATACTCCTACACAGGCAGTGTACCCAGCCATTTGTAGCTGCATTTTAAACAGTCCTTCAGCAAGCTCGGCACACCTAAAATTTCTCTTTTGCCTTCAAACTTCTAGTCATATTTGAAGGAAATAGTTCAGCAGAAGATGCATGGCTTTATTTCTACCAATTGCATTTCTCTCTAACTCCAAGTTAAAGAAGCTTAAGGGATTACAAGAGAAATATAAATGTATTAGCTCTGTCCCTCATTCATTCTGAGAAGCAATGCCAAAAAAAAAGGCAGATGGAGTCATCTGAAAACATGACAGGGCAGTGCATATTTCACATGAGAACTGGAAAAGGCTGGAGGAAAGGAATACTGAGGTGGGGAAAAAAGGGAAGAGAATAAGCTGACAGATTAATACCTGGAGTTTCCTAGTTGGTGTCTCTTAAAAAGTTTTGCTTGTTTGCTTATTCACTCCAAAGTTATGTACTAAGAGCAGCAGCAGCAGAATTGCATGCCAAATGGTAGAGGAAGTGCCTCGTGTATCTTTCCAGTCTACTGAAGCCTGCAGGGTTCTTGTTAACCCACTGCTCTGGTTTTCATTGCAAATCCCTTTCTTCCCCTTTTTTCTTTTCCTTCCTTCAAAGAAAAAGGAGGGAGGGGGAAAGGAAAAAAAAATGGAAAGAAAGGCCATAGTTTAAACTGGCAATAGCACCATCCTTTTGGCTTTGAGCTACCCTGTCTTGTGCCAAATATACTGTCTCCAGCAGCTCTCCCACAACAAATCAGTCCAGACGCACAAAAGCTGTAAAAGAAGAATGGTGAAGAAAGATCCTTGATTCTCCTCTTCTACTCCCCCCTACAGCCTTTTCCTTTCGCTTCCCTCCTCGAGCTTCACTCCCCAGCAGTGGGCTCCTCCTTGCCAGCCCTGTAAGCGATACTGGGACCTCCAGCCTGCAGCTTTGCTGACAGCTTCCTTAGAGTACAGGCGCCTCTGCCTTTCTGTATTAACAGGCCATTGTAAAGCAGAAGTTATATTCTATTATTCCTCCCACTTCCATCTGATAGCTGATGTTTGAAAAAATGGCTCATAAATTATTAGCATGGCAGAGTCATTACTTTTGGAGACTTTTCCTATTCTTTTAGGTAACCCACACCACTGCTTGTGTCAGAACTTGCATTTCCAAAGAGACACCTAAAAAGATTTTATATATGTGTTTTACATATGTTTTTATATGTGTTTTATATATGTGTTTTTACAGTATATTATTTTAAAAAATTGGAAAAATACTGCCAATTTTTAAGTGATTCATGAACATTAAGAAGTCCAGATATAGAGACCAGTTTCAAAGACTATCAGATACTGAGTTTTAGAAAGTGTAAAGCACATGTCTTTAGACAGCACTTACTAGTGAAATCATCTTAAATCATTAGTTCTTTATGAAAAGCAACCTCTGTCTCTGTTTGAGGGATTGTAGAGTCATGTAGAGACAATAGGTGAGGCCTTTGCCTAGGTTCAGAACCAGGAGATGACAAGATCACCAAATTTAGTTTTGTGAGGTTTCAGGGGGGGTGAGTTTAATGTAGAAGAGAAGATTGCAAGCACTGAGGTACAGTCCCTACAAAGAAAGTAAAAAAAAAATTGAGAAAAAAAAAAAAGTGCACATTTGCTGGACAGCATAATCAGAACAACAGGGAAAGCAAGAATAAAAGTGAGTAACTTTTAAAAGGGACAAGGGGACAGAGTGCTTAAGAAGGTTGGAGGATATGACAGAAGAAACATAAGCAGGCATAGTTATGCAAAATTTTTTCTAATAACCTCCTGGAAGGTTTCTTTCATCACTTTAAAAATCACAGTATAATTTTCTTATTCTTTGTCCCACATTTGTCTCATTCCAGATGTCTATTATTTTTAATGTCATTCTTACTAGTAAAAACAATTACTCTTAGTTATTGTTATCATTGCAATTACTTCATTAAATATGAAAAATATTTATATTTATTTGAGGGCAGTTGCTATGTCTTTGCTCTAAAGTGGGCATATCAAATTCTCTAAATTCTATCTCAGAACATTTTTCCCAACCCTGAAATGATTTCAGTATTTTTACTACGAATTCTCAACAATTCACTAACTTTTCTTTGATGCATACTAAGGGTACACAGTAGAAGATCTTTTGCCTGCTACCAACTCACTCTCAAGAGCAGTGAGCTGAACTGCTAAGAGAATGGTGCAGTTAATTAATTAATTAATTAATGCCTGAGCTTTGCACGGCATCACACCTTGAGAGCCTCACCTACTGGGAAATGTAGAAGACAGGCAGTATTATTCTATGGGTTCATAAACTGTTGGTTCATAAACTGTTGGTTGCTTTAATCAGTTAATCAGATTCCTTGGAAAAAGGTTCTGGAAATGGAGGAATAAGGATTGCTTGAGTTCTGTAGGGCAAGAGGAAAATTCATTCTTAGTGCAAGTGAGAGAATAAATTTTTAGGGTTAACAGTTGTACTGTACTACTAACTAAGCAAAAAATGCTTGCAGTAAAGGAATAAACAGAAGTCCATAACTAATTGGAAACAGTGAGGTTGTGTAATATTTCCTTTGCTTGCTTGGGAAAATTAAAAGTTCAGCATGCTGAATCTGATTATTCAAATCTCCCATAGTAAACAGAAAAATTCTATGTAGCTTTAAAGAAAATAGAAAATAACAGAGAATAGACTCATCTCACCTTAAAAAACCTGAATAAGAAAATAATAATGATAAGCTGAAAGCGAATTGAAACGGGAATTGCCACAAGATATTTAATTGTATTGCACAATGTGTCTGGTGGAGTCTGCTAGTTTTTTCCCTCCCTCAATTCTTACACACAAGCAGAATTTACCTGATCTAAGGCAAAGTCAAGGGCTTTAAAAAAACCTCATTGCCTGAGTTTACAGAGGGATCATTGTAGCAGATGCTTAATGGTGGACTGGGCTAATGGAGTGGGAAGTTGAGAACACTGCATCAGCTTGAATATGTTGGTAGGAATCAGGTAGGTAGAAAATAATAACCTGTTATTTTGGACAGTGGACATGCTAGTAATCATCTTTATGAAACAGACCTCTGTAAAGAATAACCTCTGCATTCTACAGGATTCCCTTTAGGGAATACATGAAAAAAGGCTGAGTAGAAAAAGGAGCTAACCATGTGAGAGACATCCCTTAAATACATAACTAATAGTAAGTAACTGTATGGTCTCAATGAATTCAAAGGGATTGCTGCCGTCTTTAGAGCTGAGCATGTGCATAGATATTTTCTCAGTTGGGACCTGTGTATCTAAAAATTATTGCAGCAGTTTCAAAGATGAGAGATTTGCCACATTTGAAATGTTTCTTCTGTCACCTCTTACCTTAATGAGATGGTGTGGGTGGCCTCATGGCCTGTGGTGTCCTTCCCCCTAATGGCATACAGAAAAGACTTGTGGCTATGGTTTTGTCTTTTTGTGTCTTTTGAAATTATAAAAATGAATAGCTAAGAAATCCACATTAAGTGATATCTAGTTTAAATTTTTTTTTGTCAAAGAAAGCTAAATACTGTAAGAATAAATGGAGTGTAAATAGAAGGATAAATACAGATGAGTAATGGTGCTTGCTCCCTCTTTTGTAAATCAGATATCACAAGATCTGATAACTTAGTTTTTCGTTTTCACTTTTAAAATGGAGATTCATATTTGACTAGGAAAAGAAGCACTATTTTAAATAAAATTAATACATTTTCTTAGTTTTGTTAAATGATTAGTTATTTGATGGCTGCACATATTAATATTGCAGAGTATCTCTCTGAGTATCATTATTCTTCAGACTTTATCTTTCTGACTTTAATAATTAATGGTGAATTAATTTCTTTGTATAATCCTATTTAGACCTTATAAAAAGCATTAGGATTGCATAGGTGCAGACCTTTCCCAAATTTATTCCTATTTGCAATGCAAGAGTAAAGTAATACTGCTGAATTGCATTTTACCTGATGCCAGTCCGGTTGCAGACTTATTACTATCTCTGACTAAATAATCTTGATACTTTGGTCATGTTGAATAGCTAAGCCACAAAGTATTTCAGATTAAATATCTACGATACTTGAGTACCATACCTACACTTCTGCTCAGGCTGTATCCACACTTTGTGCTTCTTGATGCTGCCTACACATCAGCATTCCAATGACATGTATATCCCAAAGCTGACATTATTTGCCCTCTCACAGGAGTCCTATGGCTTCATTTCCCTCTTTGCATCTTCCATGACAGCACTGGGTGCAGTTTGCTGTGGGAACAGACAGGAGATGCAGCTGGGAAGTCATGAGAAAGGCCTAACAATGATGCACAAATATCCTAGTGATAAACTAAGCTCCCTCTGACCTAGTTTCTCATGACTGCAAAATCAGGCCATATTTACTGTAATCAAGCTCTTTGCATTTCTTACAACTGCATTTGTGTAAATGTAGCTCCACTGGGATGAGCAGCTTTGGAAATATGCTGTCACCCATTTTATTACCATGCACTCAAAATCCACTGATAATCATGCAAACACACATTGCTTCTTTTCTTCACTACAGATTCTTCTTGAAATAAATTCATACTGATGAAGCTGCAGAAGGAAAAAACTCAGAGTAGATAGCTTAGGAGGAGAAGCTCTCTCCACTAGAGCTGCGGATGGAGGGAAGGCTTTCTGGAAAACCTATTTCTCTCAGATGTATTTGGGCAGGTTGCTCTCAGTAGTGTAGTTCCAGCTCTACTGTGCTTTCCAAGACATCCTGACAATGTGTAAAACCATAATTGTTTTTGAGTGTTTCCTAAGATATCTGTTACAATTATTTCTTTCCAATCCAGGCAATCACGTGTAATTTTTCCAGGCTCTGCACAGCTTTTATGATAGCAATCATAATTTATATACACAGCAATTGTAAGACACATTTAAAAACCACAAATGCTTAGTAAAAAAAGAAAGTGTTCAGGTGATTTTGAAAAGGTGGTCATGGAAATACTGTGCTGTATGCAGATGTTCCCCAGACCTTAGACACATATCAAAATGTGAGCTTCAGTCATGGTATTGACATCCATAAGCATCTCTTTCCATCAGTAGCAGTGCAATTACAGAAGTTTTCAGGTAGGATTCTGGTGAGTCAAAAGTTCTGTGTCCCTTTCACCACCTGTTCAGTACTAGGAAATGCACTTGCTTGTACTTTTTTTCCGATGTTTGCAATATTTTCAATCTATTTTTCTGAAGTTTGCAGTATCATGCCAAATCAACTACAAAGCATCACTGGCTACTTACTCTTAAAATTTTAAGACTTTTGGGTTACCTGCTGCTGACAGAGATCCTCTAGAAACAGCAAAACCATTTTCAGCCACCTTGGGGTGGGATGAAAGCTAAATGTAGGAGTGATTGCTCCCACAATCAGTGTCTGCCAGTTGCAACCTGAAGAAGCTTAATTCAGAAACCAAGCTCAGATCCTTAGAATGACAGGCACAGTCTTCTCTGTATAAACATGGGCTTGTCAAACAATTACCCTTTCACTGGAGTCTGTAGATTTCTGATCACACTCAGAGAAGATGACTGAGGGAGATTGCTGTGGGTTTCCATCAGCCAAAGAAAGACAATTTCCATGCTCAGGGGAGCTTTGAACTTCCAGGGACAATTTTGCTCCCCTGTTCTCTATTCCCTGTCCATAGAGCTCTTGAGCACTTTGAATAGTGGAGATGTTACAGAGTGTTTGTTACTGTGTCCTAGAATCAGAGTTTTAAAGAAAGTCCAAACAATGGCCTAGTCTATCTTTTCACTTGTTTTTAATGGAATATTGTGAATATACTAAATAAGTAAAATGGTTTATGTTATTTTTATCAGGAACTTCTATGCACTTCAACGAAACCCATGACATAGTTGTTGCTGGCTTTTTTTAAAGTACAAGATCGATGTTCAAGTAACACCGGATGAAACTGATTTCAGTCACCACTAACTGTGACTTTTCAGAAAGGGAAAGGAATCCTTCAGTATTTCCAACTTCAGCAGGAACATTGGCACAGGAAACTATTTAGCAGGGCTAATGTGCAAGGAAGTGATGTGACTTTGACCAAATTTTCTGACTGTGTGGAAAAAAACATCCAGCATCCATTGGCCTACTACCCTATTAAACCACTAGTTTCCTGTGCCAATGAATTCGAAAATGAACTGCATCTCCTTTGCTGACATACGCTATCTACATCAGCTGGTTTCTTAATGGTTAAATACCAGTTTTTCAACTATGCCATAACATGTGGTTGGGTAAGTCCAATAGGAAATAGTTATTTCTCATTTTGGCCTGAACATAAACTTCCCTTTCTAGTCATATCAGAAACAGAAGTGTGGGTTGATCTGGCACCGCCTGCTGGTTCATTAATTTTTAAATTAAATTTTTAAATCCTGGTTCCTTAGTTCAGAATACAAGTCCTAAGATATTGGTAGTAATGTTAGCAGTAGCAAGTTGGAAAGCAGAATTTGCTTTACAGAAATGTCAGATTTTTTAACTTAGAAGTTAGAAGTTAAAACCAAATGTCCACTAAGAGAATTTAAATTTTTGCAGGAAATAACTTCTGAGAAAATATTTTTTTCCCTTTTGATGTAGTGAGTATTCTGTTGAGATAAACTCAAAAAATTGCAATATAATAAGAGGTCCTATAACCTGGTATTTGAATAACATTTGACCTGGTATTTGAATAAGATTTGAATAAACATGTTAGAATATTAAAGCCTAAATAAATTAACAAAGCAATAGTGAAGGAAAATTACCAGAAAAGGTCAGAATGTAATGCTGGTTGTTTTCCTAACAAGATGAGAAACAAAGAGCAGCCTTTCCCTCATAGAAAAAAATGCTAATAATTTCTTTTTTAGAAAAATATTAAAATACTGCCTTTTCTAAGGCAGTACGAATCAACTGAAAAAACCCAAACCCAGTTTGCTATTTTATTGAACAGTTTGTCTATGAAAGTATGGGGAAGCCAGAGCAAGCACTGGACAATGTGAATGCAAGGATGAGGATGGCTTTGAGGGAAGAGCTCAGAGGCTTGCAGAGGAAGACCTGATAGCATCCCTGTAGCACTCAAATACCTTTGAGTATTTACCAATATCTTGAGTATCAGTATATTGAGTATCTTTACCAGTAGTGGTAAAACCCCTGCTTTGGTGGCTCTGTAGCTGATGTCCTTTCCTGTGGCTGGGAATAACGTACTGTGATAGAGGAATTGGCATAAATTTCCCTGTTGAAGCAAGATTAAACAATGAAGGAGAAAATTCATGGTAAAAGAGAATCATAGAATAATTTGGATTGGAAGGGACCTCTAAAGGTCATCTAGTTCAAAGCTTCTGCAATGAGGAGGAACATCTTCCACTAGATCAGGTTGCTCAGAGGCCTGTCCAGGCCAGCCTTGAATGATTCCAGAGGTGGGGCATTCACCATCGCTCTGGTCATACACACCTGCAACTATATACACCTTCAGTGACTGGTAGGTAATTGCATTTTAATTAAAAAAAAAAAAAAAGTAACAGACATTTATTAAGCAGATGATGGTTTTCAAGATAAGATGAAAAATATTAAGCTCATAGTTTATATATTTAAATATTAAAGGTAAGTAGTACTTTTATTTAACATGTACATCAACTTTAGGTTATTTTTGTCATTTCACTGCAGCATAGAACCAAGTATAACTTTCCTAATAGCTTTTTTCTTCTTTAATACTAAGCACTATATTTCATTGTGTATGTGGGAGTACAAATAATTTGAATTAGATAATGTGATAAGAGATGTCTGTGTTATTGGAGCCTTATTTTGCTAGATGTCATACAGACAGGTCGTAATTATCATTTAAAGGTCACTGTAAGAAACAGGAAGGCTTTCACAACACCAACTAGTTTACATAGCCTTCTACTCTGAATCACTGTATCAGAGAGTCTGTCTTCCCTTTGACTCAAAGAGGAACCATGGGAAAAGACTAGACAATTTAACCAGCCAAGTTTTGTGCTTATATTTGGGTAAGCTAATTGTACTCTAAATTATAGTAATGGACAGTGGAATAGCATTTGAGACAGACCAACTGTCCTAAATTGTAACATTTGCTGTTTAAACATTGTGTAGTAGAATTTGGCAGACATCCAAACAGCCAAACTTTCCTTCTTTTTGTTTTGATATTCAAAGTGTTCCATTGCTTTAAAAATAAATAAATATTGGTGTTGTCTGTGCACACTAGTTTTTGCTGAGATCAGAAGTAGGATAAGAATGGTGCAGAAGGCACTTCCAGGGAAGAGAATCTCATGAGAAAATTTTGATCTCAGGTTTTTTTGCCTAAATTCCAAGATACTAAACTAAATTGAAACATTCTGAATTTGATTTTTTTTTATATAAAACACACTCACTAAAGCTTTTGAGGTTTGCCTGTTATCTACTAAATGTATCAGCAGTATTCCTTGAAAAGCTGAAGCTTGAGAAAAGAGTCATGGTAATGGCTGTGTGAATATCTGTAAAGTAGCACGATAACCGAAACACTTTTGTTTTCAGCAGTTCTCAAAATATCTATTCTTATTTCAAGAGTTCCACTGTATTGGTGGCATTTTGTCACTTCCCCTCTCCTACATATTGTCCTTACGGGAAAATAAAGGAAAAAAAGAGCTGTACTTTTGTAATGGTCTTTCATCTCTACAGATGTCACGTGAAGACTATCCAAATGATCTGTCACAAATTACACATATCCTTAAAAAGTAATTTACTTCTTTTCAGAACAGATACAAATTCAACTCTCTGGTCTGTCACAATTCCTGTGTGATACTAAGAAATCAGTTTTAATCACTTTGGCTAAACTCTGGAGTTCCTCCTCCTTCTATGGTTGGCAAGTGAGACAACTGAGAGCTAGGATGAGATCTAGAGCCTATTTCTTGTTTGTCTCTTGCTTCCTGGTTTCTCTGTGAAGTCCAGGGATGTAAGTTGAAAAAGGACCATGCTGAACTGGATAATGGTGGTTGATAAGGAAATCAGAACTAAGTTCTTTGTAGCATCTGTCGCACTGTATATGTGTAATTATTATATTTTGATAATATGGGAATAGTGTTAGCTTTTTTCAAAGAAAGAAAGTAATGTTAGGAATAATGAACCTTTACAGGTTATTACAGTGTACCTTTACAGTACACTGTAATAACAGAGGCCTTGCTCCTCTTTCTAAACGCATTTATTTTGAAGAATCTGCCTCAAACATAGTTGTATACATAAAGTTTAACAGTTGTACTTGATGATCTGAAAGGTCTTTTCTAATCTAAATGATTCTGTGGTTCTGTGAACCTGGACTATCAAGATTTATAGCTATCTAGTCACCCTCAGGGCACAAGTGCAATTGGCAAGACAGTACAAATAACAAATGCATGTTGAAATGTGGCACTGTTAGCCAGGTTCAGATATGGTGGTGTTTTTCCCAGAGAGTCGAGTGGGAGTTTATCACTTTGCAATGTCTATGAGTCACGCCAGGTAGCGCTGGCAGCTCTGCGTGACCTTGCAGAGTGCTGTGTCCCCAGCTAACCTGAGCGTCTCGATGTGAAGGACACATGAGAAGCCTGTCCCTGGGCAGGGAGGGAGCACTTGCAACCACTCCTGAAGCCCTCAGCAGGCACAACGTTCAAATAGTGTTACTGTTGTCTTGCCAGCCCAGTTCTGGTTGGGGAGTTTTGTTGACAGGTGTCATGCATCTTCAGTTGCTTTTATTATGAATAATATTTTAAAGGGGGTTTTTTGTTGCTCAGAATAATTTGATTATTTGTGTTGTCCTGCCAACAACACCTGGGCTACTAGGTGAGGGTATAGTTGCTAACTACAGTAACATCTGTAAGCTCTGCTGTTCACCCATGACTGAAGCGTGACTAGTACTGAAGAGGGTTGAATATAAATGCTATTTGTATCTATGGAACTTGAACAGACTGTGATCAAAAATTTAAAATATTTAAATAAAAAAATTAAAAATATCTCTGACCATTTTGCTCAGAGAACTGGGATAAAGACTCAGTCTAAGAATCATCTATCATTGTCACAAGTAACAAAGGCCACAGTTACTTTATCCCCTTTATGGTTTGTGAGCAGTCATTTCCCTGAATTTAACCCAGGGAGGACTGCTTACCTAATTCATCTTTTGTTTCAGTCCTGTCCTGAATGGTGGATCAGCTGAAGGGCTGCAGCTGGCAGGCACAGCCCTCACGTGCATCCTGGCCCAAGCTGGGCAAAGCTAGACACTGAGAGGTTTTGGAGGTGAGACGTGCTCAGAAATTTCCCTGCCTGGCCTACCACCAGCACTGCGTGCTGCAGGACTGAAATCAGCTGCAACAAATGCTTGCCTTCTCACCTAAATACCAAAAAAGTGCTACTGCTGTTGAGATGAGCCGATTTGCTCTACACAGTAAGTGGAATTCCTGTGTGTGATTTCTCGGTTCCAGATGTGTGTGGCCTTGGGCGGGAAGAAAATCTTCCCATATCATCTGAAAGTAACAGTGACTTGTTTATGAGAAGAGCATAGACTTTGGAAAGTTGTTATTCTGAATTATCTGTAAGCAGTTCTCACGCATTTCTTTCACGTGTGCCATTTTCCGCATTTTTTTTTGTTAAATTTTGCTAAGAATTTACATCAAACTCCTCCAATTGTACTACATTAAAAAGCATTTAAATGTATGAAATTCCTTTTCATTATGAATCCATAGATTGTAAAACCTAGAAACTGGTTTCCAAGGAGATCGCTGATTTGGATGTCCCGATTCCAGACAATCTAGTTAGAAGCATCTAATATTAATTGATTTTCAGGAACTAGTTAATAAGTATCTTTTCACTAAAAGGGTGTTTCTTTAACATATTGCATGTTGGTATCATAAAAACATAGCCTGAGGTTTTAAGTCATGATGGAAAAGATATAATAACTGAGGAAAAGGTATCATCATTCCTTAAAGAGCCAAATTGCCTTTTTAGATATGTGATATCATGTTTCTGGGCTGGACTAATTCCTCCCATGTCATGAAATATTATCTGCATTCTCAGAGCATGTCCAATGTAGTGATTTTTCTCTATTATACCATGTAAAATGCCTTTTACATACACATTGTAGTACCTTGCATTTTCTTAGAACTGCACAATGAGCAGTGTATATTTTCTAGAAAACCTGTGTATTCCCTCTAATGCCCATGCCTGTGGAGTAGGCACGTGTGTAGACACAGCAGGGCAAGCTAACACTCCCACTCCCACACATGCACTTGTAGAATTTAGAGTAAAATTTAGGGACATTTAGAATTAAAAACAGAAATATCGGGCAATGTGAGACTCCCTCTCTACACGTGTAGCTGCATTACCTGTTGATCATTGTTAAAAATTAAGGTTGGACACGAGTTGCAATCAAGTGCTTTAAAATTCCCTTAATTATTCTGTAAGCAGAACTGACTGTTGTTAAATGTGTCATGAACTGGATGTCTGATTTGTCATTTATGTGAGTCCTCTCAAAGTCTCACTACCCTCTTTTATTTCTATTCCTCCTCACAGAGGAGGAAACTCTGTAATTAGTCATCCTTGGGTCCTTTCTAGTTAACCAACAGAAACAGCTTATTTGATTCTTATGAGGTATTTACATTGCCATACTTTATTTTCAGAGATGAGAAGAGCTGTCAAAATGCCTGTGTCTTTCTGTTGACTGACACAGGCATTTTGACAGATGAAAACATTCTTACTGTGGACATATAAAGGTAAAAAAGAGGTAAGGAGAAAGCACACTGCTCCCCTGGCCATTCATTGTGCTCTCTGTAAAGAGAATTTCACCGCCCTCAGTATTGTGCAGTAACAATTCCTTCTTTAGAGCTGAGATCCCCAGTCTGTACTCTTTAAGCCAGACCTTTCTGTGCCTTATTGTCTCCTGCTTTCTTTCTTTTTCCAAGGTGAAACTCCTTCTTGAGCAGTAATTTAATAGAGTGAGAGAAGATCACTAAAGATTTCAGAACCAGGAGTTTCTTTATAATAAAGTTCCATAACTTATTTACAAGTTTCTTTTGTATGTTCGATCTATGCATAAAGCATGACTGAACAAGCCTAGGAAAGATATAAATCTTGATATTTTGGCTCAGTACCAGTCTCTTACAAACTTATCCTCACTTCACTCATCCAAAACAATCTAGAACTTCAGCCAGGGTTATCTATTTCTATATTCAGCCTATGATGGAAAAAGAGCTTACAAATATTAGCAACTATACCATAATTATGAAACAATGAAATGAAATTAAATACCTCCAAATAACTCCAGTAGATTTTAATTATTTTTCCCCTAAATAAACATGTGGAATTAAAACAAATCCCATTTAGACAGGCCATGTTTTAGGGGACAGTTAATGACAGAAACAGTAATTACAGGAAAGACTACCTCAAAGAGCCCGAGTTCCACATCAGTAACAAGCTGTTACTGATGAACCAAGAAGATAAGACTACCTTTATGGACAAACGGGAAAGGGTCTAAAAACAGATATTCCTGTTAACAATAGGAAAATATCTGGAGAAAAGCCAAAATCTCGTTTATTTGTGCAGCCCTTAGGGAGGAAAGTATAATGTATGGTTGCCATGTTAGAAATATGAGAAAGCAAATTAGTAACTGAGAGGCTGTTCAAACAGAAATCTATCTTAAAAGGTAGTGTGTATGATTCCTAGGTTTGTATGTGATGAGGCTTTTGTAATGTTTATGTGGATGGTTTGAGAATGTTTATAGAGACACACAAAAGTGGGGTTTAGCATATGGAAGAGAGAGAGCAGGGTAGGGAATCTGATTTCCTGTTGCATAATTGAGCAAAGCTTGGAAGGAGAAGAGGTATATCAATTTTCTGGTGGTAGGAGATGAGAAGAAGGCTGCTGGAATCTGCAGCTGGCCTGAGCCAGAGGAATTGCTTTGTTTGTTATAACCTCGCAAGCTTCCATGTGTTTGCTTCCCTGGGGGCAGGAGCCAAAACCTGTTGTGATGTGATAGTCCTTGACTTCCTGGAAGCAGCAGATAGCCCACCAGATGACAAATAGCCTCAGCACACTGGGGTGGCCGAAACACTCACCTCCTACAGTCTCCTGTCAGTCAATGGGTGGTGTGATAAAAACTTCACTACAATTCTAGGGAAATATTGGGACTGCTGGGACTCAACACTAACACAATTTTTGGAGAGGGATGAACAGTCGAGCAGCTGTAGAGCAGAAACACAGATGAGAGTTTGGTGAGGACAGAAGTAGCAGACTGCCTAGGTCTTGTGACAGCCCACAGTGAACTGAAAGTGGCAAATTCAGGCACAATTAATAATGAACCTCACAAGTACATCAGCTGGAATTTTTGCTGCCTTGTAGAATGAAAGAGGCTAATATGTAGAGAGAACCTGATGGTGATGGAAGGTATTCACTACAGCTGCTCTCTGTTGGCTGGAGCTAGAACTAGACACCCACAGGCACGGGAAGGTGTATGTGTTCCTTGCTTTTGTCAACTGATAACTTCCTGGACTTCTGAATTAGGAGGGTCTTAAGTTTTTACCTCACCATAAAATGAAATGCCAAGAGCATCAGGTCTGTAATTTAACAATAATCATGAAGCCAGTAAGTGTAGCTTTGTTTAAGTAAGACCTGGTTAGGTAACCTCTCTTAAAAGTAAATGAAAAGGAAAGATTAAAGTGGGTTCAGCAGCAAACGATTATCTTTGACCACATGTTATCAACGAGATGGCCTTATGCCTTTAAGCCTAAGTTAATTATGGTTTTTTCCAACAATATCCAATTACATGACGAATAACCTTGGCATCTAAGGCAGGAACCTCTGATATGCGTCACTTCTTACCTCAAGAAGACTGTTTATCAGAGTTATCAGTGCTGGCTGCTGAAAAATCAGCCTGCTATTGTTACATTCCCATTCAGAGCACGCTGTCTTCCAAAACATCCGAGCAGACCTGACAGACTGACGGCTAGGAGTGCTTTGACACACTCCACCAGAGGGAACTCCTGGGGGGAATAAGCCAACTGCATTCATTGCACTTCCTTCTTTGTAGTGTGTGGTAACATAGCTAGGGAATCCAGGGGAAGTCTGTTCTGTGAGAGACAAAGCAGCAAATACATGTAGGAAATATTCCGGTCATATTTCTGCTTTGCACTTATTTTACTCCAGGTTCTTGTTAGGGCAGTGGTTGCAAATTACAAGGACAGAAATATCTGGCACGATGGAAAAAAAGGCTTTTATATACAGGGATCACTCCGCAATCGTTCCACATAGAGAGAAGCATTCAATTTCTGACTAGCCTTAGACCCTTGCTTATGGGAATAAGCAACAAAGACTGAAAAACATTATTAGAACAACAAGTGTTACCAAGAAAATGCTTCCCAAGAATAGATTAGAAGGTGATGTAGTTTGTACAGTAACATCTTGTAGTGTCTTAGAATAAGAAGAGTCACTATAAATTGGAAAAAGAAGGCATGAACTTCATTACAGAATTGTTTGGGATGCTCATTAATAGAAATGGCTATTTGATATATATTATTTATTTATCAATTTAGCTATATGATGCTCTATTTAACCTGGGATTTGCACTTAATATATATGTCCTGTTTGAATCTTAGGTTAATGCTTTAGAAACATCTGCTGTCCCAAAGAAAAATTGTCTTCCCAGTTGTTTGCCAGAAAAAAATAAGCTTTTGACTCACAGCTAATAAAACTTTTGTTAATAATTAAAGAACGTTGATGATTAGAAGCAGCCTACAGCTGCTATACACGTATATTACAGATGAGATCTATCACTCTTTGTTTCTTAGTGAATGTGAAAACATGGCATAGGTCATCAAGATGTCCCAGACTAGATCCAAAAAATGTTCCTGAACTGGAATTTTGGAATTTCAAATCGGATTTTGTGCTTATATCCAAGGATAAGACCCTGAAAACAAATTTCACTTTTGTTTGACATTGAAAATGCTTCAACACTCTGCCTGATGCAAATTTCTTGCTTTGCTTTCTTGCTTTCTAACTTTAAAATCCTGTTGGTGCCTGAAAGATTTGAGTGAGAGCTTACTCAAAAGAACCTCAGATTGAGGCAGAGCTTAGAACCACTGCTGCTTTCCATCCTGTTTGCATCCAGATTTTTTTTTTTTTCTCCAGAAAAGAAACACTTTTTCTGGAGTTCCCTTGGGTTCACTCCAGTTGCTGTTCTCAGTACCTGCCAGGTACAGCTCATCACAAGCTCTAGCAGTGACCACTGCAAAATAGGACCAAGAAGAAAATAGATGCCTTTTCTTTATATAAAAATAAAACTGAGCGTGGAATTTATATATCAGCTTAGCATTTATAAGGGTTATCCATAAACTGGGGGAGCAGGTTAAATTTCACTGTCTGCCAGGGAGAAGGCTTCTTCCACAATCTGTAGCAGCTCCTAGCCGAACACATTGCCTGCAGCATTAGGTGTACTGAGCAGGAACAGCCTGTCTATGCAGTAAAGAATTCAAGGGTAGCTGTGTATGTGTGTACAAGAGTGAAATGGGTTTGTAGTGTAATGCTTATGACATGTGCCTAGGATGAGGGAGAATGGAAGTCTTGTCTGAACTTCATAGTCTTCTTCTTGGAGTTTATTACATGACTTCCTTGGGGGACATCTAGTCTGGAGACCACAGTTTAGGAGTGCTTCTTCAGTAGTGTGTGATTTTAACTGGAGCAGAGTAAGCTGTAATTTTAAAATTTAATTCATTTTTTGCTTTTAAAGTCAGCCTTTTTTATTTAAGAGGTTTTTTTTAATTTCAGATTTAAAGTAGCTTTACAGTAACTCTCTATGGTAAAAAAAATTGGTCAGGTGCTTGTGAGCCAAATGAAATGACTGAGAGTCCTCAAGTGAACAGGGACTGTTCGCAATGAATTTGTTCGTATTATTTCTCTAACTGGCTGATAAGCTGTATAGAGATGCTTTCGAAGTCCCACTGGGACTGGAGTGACTATTTCAATATTTAATAACTTTAAAAGACTGAACCTGCAGTTTTCCTGTTCCAGTGTTGCTGCTTTATTTCGTGGATACATATTTGAGTTCCACATTTGAATCAACATTTGCACTTCTGAGGCAGACTCAGGCTCAAATTGCTGTGATGCTTTGCGTCGGAAAAATTACAAATAACTTGCCACAAAGTCTTGCATTACACACCAGCCAACACTTTAGGGTAGCTTTATAATGACAAGGAGAATATAGACAAAGGGCTGTTCTACCAAGAAAGATGTATTCATTCTGGTGGTCTGGCTTCAGAAACTTGATTAAAGACAGATTCTTTGTTCGTTTGTTTATTTTTGTGATCGTCAAAGGGTAACTGGCAAGTGTTTGTGCACCAGCACTCTTGGGAGAAAACAGCCTGGAACGTGGGAGCAGGTGTTGCATTGGCCAACTTGAAACAGAGGGAAGATGACTAAAACCTTCCTTCATTCTCATCTCTTGCCAAATTAAATCCAATTTAGAGCAATGTGTTGCTACACATTGCACCAACCATTAAAGAGGATAAAACTCCTGACTTATTTATTTTAAAACTGAAGGAGTCCTGTTTTACAGTACCATAACAACTGCTCTTACAAAAGAGATGCCACAGGATCAGTGAGCAAAGGATGTTAAGAGCAGAATTTTATGTCTTTTCAAGCAGACAGTTCCTCCATGAGCAGGAGGACACAAACTGCACAACAGCACCGATCTACAGGTGACATAGGCACTACATCAAATCCATCCCTCCTGTTACATCATCCATTTCACTGTGTTAATCCAACTCATCTTCCTTTTTGTCAGATAAGTTTACTATCACAAAGCTGAGTCACTAGAGATTGTCCTTTTTAGCTCTAAGTGAACAGCTCAATAAGGAAACATGGCAGAAACTGAAATGTTGTCTACAAATTATTTTTATCAAAAAATTCCTGAATTCCACTGGAATTTTTTTTCTATTTGTCAGAGTGGTTTAGTGCTAATTTTCTTCCACAAATGAAATTTCAGTTTTCATCTGTAAGTACTGGATTCACAGATGCTAGAGGAATTCCTCAGGTGAACCTTAACATGTCTGTCTCTTTATCCCATTTTCTTCTGTGACTAGGGTTACTCAGCCAAGCTGAACCTGCTGTGAGCTGTCACCAGGGACTCCAGTCATATGCTGGAGTAACTCAAGGAGACAGTGATGCACCTCCCACATAAAAGACTGAAGCACACAGACCTTTAACCACCCAGCATTTTAAACGTCTAATAAACTTTTCTGAATCTAAAGCTTGTTACCAGCCAAAGGATTTCACTAAAAGCTATTGAATTTAGGTCTTGAGTTTTCTTCTGAAATGTAAATGTAAGATCTAATTTCAGGAAGATGATTTTTGTCAAACATTTCTGATGAAATTCTTCTTCCAGCCAGCTTAGGTGTACACTTGCTATCAAAAGCAGGCCAGTTATTTAGTGGAAAAGAAGTGGGCATAATGACAGCAAAAATAACTGAATGAAGGGCCCTGCCTATGTGAACATGTACCTCTGGTGTAGCTCCCACCAAGGGAGTTAAATATGTCCATAATATGAGATCCTGCATCACATCTTGTTACTCTCAAGGCAGCTTCAGCAAGAATATGAAAAACAGATGGACAAAGGTGCTAGTAGTTTAGTTATTCCTGCAGATGATCTTTCCATTTCAAGGAAGATGATTTCTATCCAGGACAGTGTTAGAGGGATTTAGGCTGTTTTGCAGAGGGAGGGCTTGAGGCTGCACAGCTGCCAGCCTAAAACCTTTCTAGATCTACTACTGGAAATTCACTTAAAATTAAACACCAGCAACACCCTCCCCCAACAAAGATTAGCAACAAAAAATATCAAGTAAGAAATGTTTAGGATGAAGAGAGAATTGTGGTGCTTCTGATTAAAATCAAAATCAAACTCTCCCATCCCATTCTAGGATTTCAGAAAGCTTTCCAGCAAACATCTGCCTCCAGTTTCCTCCTTGTTTATTCAGTCATCAGTTATCAAGAGACTTTTTGTTTTGTCTCAAAGAGCTGCACAATTTGAAGCAACTGTGGTATCTAAGATGGTTCTGGCTAAACCAAACACAGATTCCTCCATGGCACAGAGAAACTGGTTTGGATTAAAATAAAAATATCCAAAACCAACAGAATTTTCTCTGTAAACTGTTCTGAGGGCTATTATAATGTCATTTTTCCCTGTGAAACAAATAATACACAGACTTCAAAAGGCCTGAGTCTTGTTCTCAAACAACAGAAAATAAGTAAGATTTGACATCATGATTTATGATGCTTCCATTCTTTTTTTTTTAAGAAAAGTGAAATATGCTAATAATTAAATTAATACAAATTTGGATTCTTCTGGCTTCTTTAGTATTACGACATGCACTTGCCTCGAGAGCCCTCTAGGACAAATGTACAATGGCAGCAGTTGCACTTGTGTCTTTAAGGTGGGAGCTTCCTGGATGTATTATTACCTGTGATAAACCAGTGGATTAAAGTCTGTTGTTACAGTCCCTGCTGATAACAAGAAATTATAATGAGGCATCTACCATTCATCCTCCCTTTCCAGCAGAACTCTGTCAGTGACTGCCATTGTTGTTACATCGTGTAGCTGCTAGCTGAGGACTTGGATAATTTTTGCTACCCCTTAACTTATATTCGCATCTTCACAACTCCTTCCACAGGAGAAGTTCCATGGTGATTTTAATTGAATATTTACACAATGGCTGAGTGTATTGGCAACTCGATTTGAGGTTTACAAAACAAAGCCAAACAATACCAGTTTAATAATGAATTTTCTGTATTGCAGATACTGCCCCAAGTTTGTAAATATAATACTTCGGACAGCAATAGTTAAGGAAATAAGGTTCCATTAGAAAATCTTCACAGGGCTGTTAGAGCTGAGGGAAGTAAAACTTCTGTCACTTTTTTAGACAACAGCCTTTCTCTTAACAAATGCCTGTCTCAACCATCAAAGTTCCAGAGCGTTCTGGGACTTGACAGGCATGTACCTTAACTATAAATTTGTCTTCCTACTTTTGTAGAAACCTGAAATATAGTTCATGGGGTGGAAATGCACAAGCTTCTTTTTAAGAGTATGTTCATACATTGTTTATTAACAAAAGCAATAATAGGACAAATCTATCTATCCATCTATCATCTATCTATCTATCTATCTATCTATCTATCTATCTATCTATCTATCTATCTATCTATCTATCTCTATGGGCTAACTTTACATATTGTTATCTGTCTGAAAAGACACTGAAAGTAACTGTCCCTTGTTCTGTCAGCAGGATAATATGCTTCTTGATATGATCATGTTATACATTTCTGCTGTCAGTTTATAGCACTGTTTTCAGATGGAGAAGTCAATTCTAGTGCACTAATCCTTGCTTTCTTTTAAGTCTACTAATAAAGTGAATGATCCCTGTATTTCTGAGTCCTTTCATTAGCACTCTGTTATAAAACAAAATACTCAATTATAATTTGTCCTATATAGGCATGAATAAAATGTGATGATCTCATTATTGTATGTCAATAAACAAAACTCTGCAATATGAATAATTCCTTTGAATTAAGTGTCAAATTAAATTTGCTCTGTATTAATCTATAAGATCAGTGTGAAAAGGTGATCTAGACTTAAAAATCATTTAGCCTTATGTTTCATAAAGGACAAACTTCTCATTGGACTAAATCATATTTGCCATTCCCCGTAAACCTGGCCTCATGTGAGCGTATAAGACAAATATGTGATAAAGTTGTAGGCTGCATGCACTAATTGATGGCTTGTGTACTCGAAGTAGGCAAATGATAAACACACGCTTACAACCCATTATAAATAATGAATTATATACATCCTAAACATCCTCAGTTGAATCTTAACTGAGTTGAATGGTCCTGAAGGTAATTTGTGACTACAGAAGTCTGCATGGTAGAGCAACAGTTGGGTCGAAATCCCAGTGGGTGTTGACTCTCAGGCAAGGTTCAGAGAAGCAGGAGCACAAGAAGAGCAAATTGGCTCAGTTAAACAGCTGCAGTGGAGGCTCCCAGGTCTGCACTGTGTATACTTTGGAGGATTTTTTTGGACTACGTCTAATCTATGTCCATGGATTAGATGTCTAGTAGCAGCTAGAATGCACTAGAAGTGCTCCCAGAGGACAGGGCTTGCTCTATCACATGTGAAAGTTGTCCAATTTGTCTATTCTGAGACTGCTTCGTAAGACAAACCAGAATTTGCACTATGTCGGGATAGGATCTCAAGAACACACTCCTGAGATGATCTAAATCACTAATGTGTACACTTTCTTTACAAAAATGAGCTATAGAGTACCCTCCGTAAAAAATTTACTGTGGATTAATATTCATGATGTTATGAAAATCAAAACCATATTTGACACATTAATGGCAGGATTTAGTCTTCATATCTAAAGGTTTCACGATACAGTCGAATTTTCTTCCCACGGGACAATGTGCTGGATCCCTTAAGCATTTGAAAAATCTTTTGTCATGTTTTCAATTTACTTTATTCAACTCAAATTCAGGAGCTATTCAGATGTCAGAAAAGGTCCTGCAGCTATGTCAAAGGGAGAGAGAGAGAGAGAGAAAAGAAGACTTCACGAAAGCAGTGAGGAAAAGAATTCAGTTAATAAAAACAATTTTCCACAAATACTTTTCTATAAATATGCTGAAAACTTGAGATTTGATTTTATGCTCAAAAAAAAAAAATATCTTGCAGATGAGGTTGATCAGCCTATTTTTCTGCTATTCCCTCAACTTTAAACCTGAGAGCTTTGAACGCCATGAAAAACAGTATCTCTGCTCCAGGAGTAAGATTATTCTCCTCCAACCACTCACATCCACACTTCAGTTTCTTGAGGAGTCAATGGGGAGAGTAGGACTCCTCTGACCAGTTTTAGACATCTGTCTTGCAATGATCTAAGTCTGAATGAAGTACCTCTTTCTTGTTCTTTTCTGCTACAAAAGGGATGATTAGATGATGGCTGTAGACTTAAATTTTTTTTACAGATGTTTACAGACATTCTGCTAGATTAATTGCATCCCAGCTGTCTTCAGCAGTATTTCCTCTGCAGAGCAAGAATGCTCTGTGAGGGAATTCCAGTAGGAGAACTCTCTGAACTTTTCTGTAAGAAATACATTAATTTCTTTACATAGCCAGCTGCGATTCAGAAATTCTGTTTCTTGCTGCTAAATGGTATTTCCATCATTTACTACCAATATTCCCACTCCATGATTTCATAAGCCCAGAGCCTCAAGTGTTTGGATCAGATCAGTGCTTGAGCATGCTCAATGCTGGACATTGTGACTGACCCTTGCATGCAAATTTATTTCAATCTACTCATTTTTTAGCTCCAGTGAGAATATGTAAATACATGCCTAAGTAGTTTGATGATCAACAGATGATCTAAGCAAACAATTTAATGCTTTAAGAAGTATGAGATGTACAAGGAGACAACAGATTATAATTAGAAATGATATTTTAATATTAAAAAAAATTTTAAAGGAAAAGGTAGCTAAAGCCATCAAGAAAAACTAGTTACCCAGCTAACCAGGCAAAAGAACAGCGGGGTTTTGATTTGGTAGCTCTGTTTTTTATACTAGAGGTGAAAAAAATTCCTGCAAAGATTACACTTCCAATTCTCAGTAAGAATGTTAAAATTATTACCAACATTTCAGAACAGCAAAAATCTTTACGTCCAGAATACGACACATCCTTATAATACAAAGCAGAGAAGAATATAGGAAAATACCGTCTTAACCTGAGAAGTTTATGAGCATGTACAGCCAGGAACTGAGTGCTTGAAAGCCCAGGAATTTCATGGCTTTCTCAGACATAAATCACTCTTACTAAGGGTAGCTACACAATAATCTGTAGTACATTGCAGAGACTGTGAAATTCCAAGGTATCACCATGTAATAATTAAAGAAGCAAAGAATAATTCCTAGAGATGAGCTCAAACCACAAATTATAAATCTGAATCTTTTAATTCTAATTTTGAAAAGTTTAGCTCTGGAGATTTCATTATATGTATGCTATCATGAAGGGATGGCTGATGTAAAACTGTGAATAAGTGTTTTCTTCTTCAATTTGGTCCCCAATTTGGAGTTCCTTTCCCCCCTCCCCATCTTTTGAGAGAAGATTATTATAGCAGTATGGTTAGTCACAGCAATTTTCTGTACAGCAAGTACTTTGGCTGAGCATAACCCACTCATAACACTTCGGACAAAGAAGATGGGAAACTACGTGAATGCAGTCCGTGTTTGGGCATGAGGTTAGGCATGAGGAAAAATTAAACTGTGAGGATGCAGAGTGAATAGGCACTTGAAATCTATTTTCCAGCAGGGGATCAGCAATAACTCATGTGACAAATACCATGAAACAACATATGAGATCATCTTAAGTAAATCAATCAAGCCACTGTTCCTCTGCTTTTCTAAGAAGTGCTTAGTTAAAAAAAAACAACACGTAAAAGGAAATGTCTGTGAAACAAAATACAGGATTCTTCTCATCTGATATATATGTGCTCCCCCAGATGTGGGGGGCTACTTCTTATCCTCCTGGAGGCATAGCCAGCATCTGTCCTTGTGCAGGGTCAATAGATGGAACAGAGTGCACTTAATCCTAACCTGTGTTGTCTTTATTTTGGTAGATAAGAAAAAAGTGAATGCTGTGAGGTTTAACTATCTTAATATGATGAAAGTTCAGAATTAAAAGGTTAACCTCTCACTAGATTATTATTATATAGATGGGCAGCAGAATGCAACCCTTCTGTTTGCAACATGCTTTGGATAAAAATGGAGACACTTGGCTTTGCTGTCTGCTAGAATTTACAAGTATTTGTAGCCATGCTTTGAGTGCACCTTCTGGAGAGGACTTGGAAATCTGTAGCTTTTTCCTAAATTCTCAAACAAGTCAAAAAACATTTCTGATAGAAAGAGAAGCTGAAGAGTCAGGGGGTTGGGGTATTTCTAGTTGCGGGACTGGAGGGTTTTTATCATCACCTCTTGAGGTTTTGAATCTCAGTTGGATCTCCTGGTCCAAATGAATGGCTTCTGCAGACATGGGCAACACTGCAACACTCTTCTCCAGAAAGCTGTCATGCTGTGCTTACATTATATAGATGCTGCCAAATCCTCATTACTGCGTTCTCTACAAGTGCCCTGACGCTCCCATCTCTTACCTGTACCAGATTCAGACATAGGATAAAACTATATATGATTCAAGGTAGTGTTTATGTGATAGAAAACCAAGAACCCTAAATTAAATTTAGAAAAGTGTTTTATATGCATGTTAAAAAGGACAAGGCCAGTTTTTGTCTCCTTCAGCACTCTTCTGAAAGGTAGAATACTGCAAGAGAAGTAGTTTCAGTCTGACTTGATTTACAGGACAGGATAGAACAGGATAAACAGGTGGTCACTGTCACTCAACTACCAGCCTATATAATTACCTAAAATAGTAATTAGATCAAAATTACTTGAGTAATAAGATGTTATTAGAGAACTTCTCTTTAAAATATTCTTAGGGCATCAGAAATTTGAATTTTTCATTTTATTTTTTTTATAATTTCATACCCAAATTAATCAAATAGTCATGAAAGTAAAATCTGGATTTGATATTTACATTCTTTGCGGTTTTGGGCAAAAATCCTATCATAGTAGAGACAAAGAGTTCCTACTTATTTAGCCTGAAACTGTAACATGGTGATGAAGTGGCACAACAATGGTGTGCGTACACCATAAAGTCCTTGACAAAGGAGTTGCTGCTGTGTCCTCGTGCCTGCTGAGTTTCCACTTTCTGCCCCCAAGCAACACTCCCATGTAGGCAGCCTGGCATCTCAGCCTTCCACATCAGGCATGGGGTGACAGCCCAAGCCTTTAGTCTGCTCTGTACCACCATGGCCAACAAGTTGTGGGCACTCTCGGAGAAGACAGGTGAGAATTAGAAAGTGTTGCATTTCACTCAGCCCAGGGAGAAGGTCTTAATTGACAATAAAGCAACAAGCCTCTATTTCAGTGCTGGTAAAGACACAGGGAATCCACTTTTTAAAATTCATTTACAAGCATAGTTGCAATATCAGGAGTTAAGTCTTATTTTTAAATTTAATTGCTATTCTAGAGGAAAAAGGGAAAAGTGTTAGAAGTGATTTGAAAATCACTACTCAATTGGGAAGAAGAACTACAGTTCCTTAAGTCCCATCTATACAATGCTGTTCTCATCAAAATAAATTGTTGGTAGACAGTTGCAGTTGGAATATGAAATATAAGTGAAAAACTTGAAGCATTGACTTTTATGTTAAAATTTGAATTTGTCTACATCAACAGGATATCAAAAGGAGACACAGTGTTTATCTTTCTGTATGCATTCCCACCATTTCTTTATACATGGAAAAAACCTGCTTCTCTTCATTCTGTGTTGCAAGCTGCTCGTGAAATGGAAGCCTATCTTTTTGTAGCAGACAGCTTAAGCCTCTCCCTTCTGACAGCTATGAAATTCTGAGTAATCCTGATGGGCAGTGTAGCAACGAGCATGGATGTCTTGCTAGTCAGTGTAGATTTTAGGCCATTTCCCCATAAATATGTTGATTATTTTTTACAAAAATTAATTCATGTATTTATTTGCATCTTATTTGCACAGATAGTCTGCATGAGGTCAAATGGAGGTGTAAGTCTTCGAGTGACTGGTATAAAAATAGTCCATATATTTGGCTATTTAGAACACCATTGCTCATGCATGACTATCAGTTGCAGCAGAAGTTTTGCGTGTGCAAGAGATATAGGGTCACATTTCAAATGATGTCAGCGAGGGCTCCAGGAAAGGCTCACAAGCTCTTCACCAGTGCAGAATCATTTTGACTAGGTGCCTCATTTCTCTTTCCCCCTTTGCTGCAGGGCAAGTTGACACATTTAATTACCCTTCAGTATTTTTACCCATTAAGTTATTTGGTTATTTACCTGATCAAGTTTGGCAAAGTAAGTTAGATTCTTTTTCTACCACAAGTGAAGGTGCTTTCAATGGTTATATAAGGCAGGGATCAGCCAGCCAGAGCCTTGCCAGTACCCCTCTCTCCTGGCTTTCAACACAGTTGTTATTCCAGTAATGTCTCTCTCTCTCTTAAGCTGTGGCTGCCAACTCTGTTCAAATGTGTGGTGGTTTCCTGCAGTGGGCAAAGAGCCACCAAGACTGAAGCTGAATCCACGAAACTAATTTCATGGCTAAATGCCGATTCCTTTACCCATAACTCTTCATAGGCAATAAATGGTGGAAGTATGCCAAAAAGAACTTTTTAGGGGGGATGAGGGAGGTAGACACATGAGGGAGGTAGACACCTCTCTGTGCTAGAATATGAAAAAGTTTGTTGCCTTAAAGCAACAAAGTTATGCACCAGTAGTCTGGAGAATTAAAAAAAAAAAAGGTGGCCCTACCTCAATTTTTTTTTAAAAAAATGTTGTTGTTGATTAATTTTAAATGGCTGTTTGTGAGGAAAATACTTTTATTCCAAGCAAGGATTCGTCTGTCTGCTTTTGCAAGGTTTAAGACTGCACCGAATGGGAAAAAAACTCAGCCATGTCATTCCTGTCTGCATGGAATTTACAGTAATGAAAAGAAAGCACCTCAGCTTTTTGCCATGGGGTGTCTGGAAGGCTTGTGTTTTCATCTTACAAACCAGCTCCTTAAGGAGGGCAATTCACATTTCCCCTGGAAGAATTTCTGCAGACAGCAGAGTTGGCCAACAAGAGATGTGACCTCTTCAAAATCTGCCCAGCATTTCATTAAGGAGTAAAGACTAAATCTGGTGGTGAAAGACAGCTTGCTGGAGTAACAAACTAAATAATTTGCTCTTATCATCCATCCACTGTACTTCATTATCATCAATAGGTTGAACAGATTAAAACAAAAGGGATAATTTACTTTGTATGTGTTGTTTGTTTGTATGTGCCTATTTTCTACACAGCATATAAGGATAACTGTATCTATTCCATATAAACAGGTAATTATTTATATAACCAAAATTGCATACATATATATATATATATGTATATATAATTGAAGTTTCTCTTCTAGTTGGCAGACCTTTTTGCTTCTGTGCTAGTCCTGGAGCCAGCTATGGGAGCTTATTTTTTCCAGGACAAATTCTTAAAACTCAGTCGAGTTTACTGAGTTAACTTTGTTAACTGAGCTAGTTACGGAAGTGAGAACCGGTTAAGTTGCCTTAACTTTGGACTCTAGCAAGCTCATATGCAATCCTTCCCAGCAGAGTTAATTAGCTTAGGCATCCAACCAGCAATTTTCACAGCAAACTAACCCAATTATCTCTGCATGATATGATACTCTGTCATGTCTGAGCCCAGAATATATCTGTCTGCATATGGGAAAAATTAACCTCAGGTTGTGCCATTGAAAATAGCAGTGGGTGCTCTAGGGAGAGGGATAGTTCCCTTCTGCCTTTCATAATATGAATCTCTAGACTGATAACTACATAGTGAGTACATATAATCTCAACTTTTGTGCTAACTATAATTTTTTTAGTCAAAATCATTTAAAGTAAAGAGCATGAAGAGCCCAGGGTTCTAACTTCCAGAATGTGGCATAAAGCATAATTTTTTTGACATCCTGTTCAGCATTATCAGACAATTTTTTCACGGCCAAGTGCCCTCACTAACTTGATAACAGTTCCAATTTAAGCAGAACATTTCAGATTTTCTTCCTTGCCCTGGAAGTGCTGATGATCTGACATTATCTCCCGACAGACTTGGAGATTCAAGGGAAACCTCTGATAACACACTTATATTGACAGTGTGATATTTTCATTACTTGTTTTACTGTAGAACTTTAGCTTCTCATTTGTACGTATAAATTTATTATTTTCATCCCTCAGAAATGAGGAAGCATTTATCTTCCCATTTTTTTGAAGGACAATATATGTGCAGGGCTTAAAGTCTTATCCAATGCCATACTCAAGAAAGCTGTGATATATTTAAGATCTGAACACTTCACGTCTTCAAAAGGCTAAGGTGGGCCACTGATCAACTTTCTTCTGTGACAGTTACCAAAGTTGTGTTACTTTAATTGATGTAATATATTGTCCTAGTTTTGACTGGGATGGAGTAAATTTTATTCTTTGTAACTTTTACAGTACTGTGTTTTTAATTAAGGATGAGAAAGTTGTTGATAACACACTGACGTTATAGTTTCTGTTCAGTAGAGCTTGCTCTAAGTCAAGGACTTTTTCGTTTCCTTTACTCTCACTGTGAGCAGGTGCACTGAACTTGCCAAAGGGATATTCCATACCATACAGCATCATGATCAGGAAATAAACTTGTGTTTCTCTGTGTGTGTTGCGTTCATTGTCTGGGAGCTGCTGATCACTTTGGTCAGCAGGTGGTGAGCACTTGTATTGTGCATCACTTGTTTCTCTTGGGTTTTATTCCTCTCTCTCTCTCTTTCTTTAATGCTATTATTATTGTTGGTTTATTATTATTATAATATTTTATTTTGTTTCTATTATTCAACTGTTCCGGTCTCAACCCACAAGTTTTACTTTTTTCTGATTCAGCTCCCACTGCAGGGGGGAAGTGAATGAGTGGCTGCATGTTGCTTAGTTTCCAGCTGGGATTAAATCATGACAACAGATAAAAGTGTATGGAGACAGGCACAACATAAAAAATAAGAGGGAGAACACAACTTTAGATAATTGCACTAACACTAGTCATATTATGGTCAAAGCACATAGCTATTATCCTTTATATCCTCAGGAAACACTGCTACGTGACCATTTAATTTTGTTATTTTTTACACTTGAATTATAAATATCCATCACTCTGATGCTGAAAGAGGAGGCATTAAGCTGATTCTATGCTCTTAATCTCAGGCTGAGTGATATCTAGCCAGTGCCTTGAAAAGTTACCTACTTTCACTCTAGGAATTGTAAGCATTTTGGCATTTTTTAACTTATTATTTACAGATTTCTAGTGGGATTTTTAATGTATTATGTACTGTTTTCGAGTGGGAAGACAGGTTTTTTACTGCAAACCCCTCTTTCTCAACCTTTATAGGAAAAGAACTTCATACACATAATCTGCATTGCCTCAAGGAATGTGGACTCAGTGGCAAGCCTGGCATTACTTCTAAAAAACTTTAAATTTGAAGCTAGCCCAGAACCAGTAGTATAAAGCAGATACCGACATTTTCTGACAAAAACAGCTACTACCATTTTAGAGTACACCTCAATAATGTGTAGTTTCAAGTATGGATGCGTTTTGCATCAAAGGACCCTGAAGAAATACAGTCAGTACTCCAGGCTCCCATGTTTCTTTTCTTACTAGAGTCATTATCCTCTTGCAGTTGCTGGGACTTGCCCTCTAGATTTCTGTCTAGAGCACTGGTGTCACTGTTACATTAAATGACAGCATGACAGTTTCAGCATATTTCAAAGACAGAGCAGCCAAGAAAGATGTCCCTTTCTGAAGGCACGCTGTGCTTTGTTCACTGGTTACACCCACAGACATTAATCATGTCATCTTTGCATTGATCAGTGACAAACTGTGTTACATTCTCTTGGAAATTCAATTCCTTTGTAAAATATGAGACTGGGCACTGCATGACACATTCAACACAAAGTCTTAGGCCTTTTTGGCTGTACAATTTCTGGTTTCTGTTCCTCCCTACAAGTTCAGTATGAAACGAGTGGTGTCCAGAATGGACACGCTCTGGCTTTGCAACACTACCAGAACCACACAGATTTCTGCAATAAATTCAGACAATGGAACTTGTCTTCAGTAATCACTCTCAGAGAAACCATAGTTTCTGCTGTGTTTGTACTTGTTGGTTTCTTCTTCCCACACCTCTTAGAGAGCCAGTTATGGAGTATACAAATTTTGCTTAGAATAGTTTCAGTTCTGTACATGATTTGGAATACCTTGGCGTGAAATGAAAAATTCTGTATCATATATGACACTGCAGTCCTTAATTTGTTAGCAACACTGAAAAATAACAATAGAAGGCAAAATATTTTTTAATACAAGAGACATAACCTCTGAGAATCAGTTACACCTTTGGCATGTGCTCTTGGAGTCATTTTTACATTCCTAGCAGTTTCCTTACGCAGCACAGCATATGTTCTCATTCTGGTATGTATATATACTGCAAGACATAGATGAGAACATGTGTAATGGAAACAAGATCTTGTTCTTCTCACTTCTCCTAAAGAATTGTTTGCACTAAGAGGGATGTCAAACTCCCAATTTTAGACTGACTTGTTCTAAAAATGCCAAATGAAATGATGAACCAACCCATGCAGAACAGGCTTTTTTGTTCTCCTCTCTCCCGTTGCCCATTCTTCCCCCTAATGCATAAAAACATTTGCATGGATATAACTTCCTTAGAACTAGAGTATTAGGAACTCAATTGTATTTACACTGTGGATTATAATTGGCATGATAAAGGATCACAAGTGTATCTTTTTTTGTCAGCTTGTTCCATTAAGGACTTCTAACCATGGATCATTGATGTAACAGATCATTATGGCCCATTGTGTCAGTTCATCTGTTGGGATCTGTGCACTACAAGCATGACAGATTTCCTCTGCAGCAATTATAGTCTGTTGTGACAATAGGATTTAATGAATATAAACAACAAACCACATAATCTGTTATTACAGAGCACAGCTATGCACCCAGATGGGAATTAAGTTCCTAAATGTTGCCAGTTGCAGTTTTAAAAATTGTGGCTATTTCAATCTTCATGTTATTAGATGCAATGCTCTAATTTACAGTTTATATTTATCTCTTCCCTGGCAGGTCAAAGGTCTTCAGAATTTAAGGCTTAATCCTGCAAGTGTTCTGTGATTTCATTTTTTTCTGAGTAAACATAATCTCTTAGACTTTTAGACACTTACTCCCCGTCTTTCACTGTGATAGTAGCCAGGTTATAAATGTCTCAGTACTAGCATTGTAGACTAAACAAGCAGCCACAATGAAACTGGTCACAGAAATTAATGAAACATAGCAGAATATTTTTGTATTGTTTCTAAAGAATAGGCACTTCTACTTAATATTTTTTTACAAAGCTATACCAGTACAAACATGTAAAATCACATTGTCTGAAATTTCCCTCACTGATGCAGCTGTGCAGCTGAAGGTCTGCTCTAGAGACTTTTGATACATGCTTGTGGAATTAATACTGTCTTTAGAAGTACCGATTTTCAGCTTTTTAATATGAGTTCTGGATTTCAGCTTATCAGAGCTTCCAGTAACAGTGTTGGTACTGCTATATTTTCATCTATGCACATGGACACTTCTGGAATATATGTACTTTGTTTAAATAATTGAAAGTTCATTGTAAAGAATATATTCATGAGGACTACATGTGAGGAGCTATGTAAATGCCATTGTGTATCATCATGGTCGCTATAATATACTTTTAAGAAACAAATCCAAATTAAACATGTATCCATATCCACACACTTGAATAAAAAAGGGAAGAGATTCTTACCCTTACCTAGCATGCGAACACATTTGGCATTCTGGTCAGGACTATCAAATGAGATTTCTCCGCACCTCTGGGGAAAAAAAAGAGATATATTTCATTAAAGACTCTGTGATAGTACCCCCATCCTCATCCTCTGATACCTCTCTTTATGTTTTGGAACTAGAGATGTTCAAGACACATTGTAAAAAAGTCAAAATGAAAGTCTTTGGAAGTAGCCAAAGTTTAAGAAAAAAATGGTTGTTTCAAATGTGCCAGAATGGGTCAACACTGTACTCCAGGGTGTTCACCGTAGAGAGCTCAAGGTAATGTCTTACTGTCTTTGGATGTGTCTTAAGCTGACTGATGTCTGTCCCTGTCATTGAGGATGATTGTCTCCCTGTATATTCCCAGTCAAGGAACATCGTTAGAGTTGAGATCAGAATACAGAAGTGTCAGGTTGTTTTCAAACACAAGATATAATTTTTGAGTTTATGCAGACAGACCTGTTGGTTTAGCTGCCAGGAAAAAAACATAATTGGTGTGGCTCATGGTTCTGATCCAGCTTCAATTAAAGACAATCAGTGGACAGATCCTACTAACTTCAGTAGTGGTTTCTTCAGGTGCTACATAAAAGATTCAGTTTCATATCACTACACTCAAAGCTCATGTGAGTGGTTTAAGGACAGTCTTTCTGTTTTTTCTAGGTAAAAGTGGTCTAGGTATTTTCCAGGTAAAAGTGGTCTATCCTTCCTTATGGTTTTGGTATCCATGACCAAATGGGCATAAAAGCAGAGTGAGTAAAGTTTGTAAAAATAAATAAGAGCTGTTCATTTCCCTTCCTCTTTCTTACTTTCTCTTATTTACTTTCTCCTTTTCGGCACCTATGGTGAGGTTGTTAGAACTGTTTTTTTGTTTGCTTGTTTGTTTGTTTTGTGGGGTTTTTTTAAAATTAATGAAGGCGACATTGCAACAAATATTAAAACCTACAAATCAGGTAAGTAAAAACCTCAGAGCATCAAAGAAGATGAAACAGAGCAGCAGTTTCATAAATGAACACATTTGGAACTCACTATTGTTAAAAATTTTTCACCTCCCTCACACTGAAATAAATACAAATAAACAAACAGAAGTCCCACACAGAGTCTTTTCATGTATCAGTACATCTAAAAAGAGCAAACAGATGCTTGTATTAACCTTCCTAGGTGGGAGCACATACTACAGAAACATTGAAAAACAACACATTGCATTTCAAAGTTAATTTTACAAATGCTCTTATACCAGCTTCCGGTCAGAAGAAGCAGAAACTTGATATTCATTCTTCTGAGAAGAATGCTAAAATATAGGATCTTTTCAATTCTCAACGTTTCTTAGACAAACACAGACGGTAGAAAGAATGGCAAGATTCACTGCCCACCCCACCCTTGGAATTATGGTGCTCTGTGAAAACCTTTGGTTATTTTTGATTCAGTCCCTCAGAGGTACTGTATATTCCAGACATATTTATATAAACATCACATTTTAGGCTGGCAAACGGTGTCTTAAAATACCTAACAATACTCACCAGTCCTAGTGTTGTGAAACTGGGAAAACAGCTAACGTTCCCCAGAGCCAACTAACATCCCACGGGATCCATTGTGATGGTGGATGAACTTTGAAAACGTAGCAAGTAAGATTCAGATAACTGTATACAAGTTCATAGACTTATCTGAATTCCCTTTATGCCTACAGTCCACAGAAGTGGTTGATAATCATGTTACAACAGTCAGCCTAGGAGATTTTTCACCACTAGCACTGCAGCTGGAAATACCAGGAGAAAGAGCTTCTGCAGCAATTTCACTTCTGTTGCTAGTTAAAATTCATAGGTACATGTCAGTGGGATGAAAAATAAAATGCTACCAAACTGCTCAGAGCATCTGGAAAAGACCTAGATGGATCCTGGATGTGTAAAATGCACAGAAATACAGCAGGAACTCATCCAAAGAATAGAGTTCCTTGCGCATTTTTGCTGTTAGCAAATATTTTCCATGAACTAGAAGTGAGGAATGATTTCTGGATTAAATCTTTAGGATTAAACTGGGACTTTACCACTAGTGCTGTGATTTCCTTCCTAGGCTAGATAAGCTTCCTCTGCCCTTTTCCTGGACTGGCTTACTTCCTTCTTTAGGTTTGTTCTGCCTGCTTGTACATCGTAGTTGGTACTGTGAGATGTGGCCAAAAGTCTCTCCAGATCCAATCCATTTCCAAACTAGTCTTACAGCAGCTGCTCATTCCCTCCTGAAAATATATAAGTTGGCTATAGAGTCAGTGAAGAACCTATCAGGGAGAAGAAATAGGAATTTGACATTAGATGCTGGTTATTCTACTTTTTAATTTCAACCAGACGGAAAGCAGAGAGAGAAGGGGGAGTGACCTTGGACATACCTGAGTTTGGGATACTTTAAATCTCAGTTTGGGCTTCATGGCTGGGCCTCGTATAGTACTGGCTGAACTGGCTCTGCCATAGGCAATCCTGGATGTTGGGCTGATGAGTTCACAAAGGCAGCACTGCTGAAAATAATACCACCAGTGTTCAATTTCCCTGAAGTGTGAGAGCCTTTGTTGTTGAAAATCATAAAAAACTGTTGTGTGTTGAATTGGTTAGATTTAACAAAGAACTGGGTAAATACAAGTAAAATTCAACCTTCCAAGTCTTCGTTGTATGTTCATATAGTTTGAATAACTGTACTCTGGAGTAGACTGATTTTTTTCCTCTTTCTAGGGAAAAGGAAAAAGTAGGTGCTCTCAGTTAATAATATTTTCAGTAATAGAGGTGTATTTCCACATAGAATTGCAGCCTGCAGTTCATTACATGTGTGATTTTTTTAATATTTATATAAGAAAATGAATTAATGAATTATCTACTTTAAACTCCCTTTTTTGAGATCAGATGCATGCCATGATATTGAGCCTATTACACAAGCTGCAATGTAGTAAATTAGAATGGAACTTACATGTCCCCCATGGAAAAGAGACTGAATCATGGAGCAGCTGAAAGGAGCTTAAAATAAAACAACGTGAAAAATGAGAATAGGGACCAAAGGACATGGAATTCAGAAGAAATGTGGCACAATGTGGCAGAAGAAATGTGGCAGTAAGGTAGTAAATCAAGAGAGCTTGAAATCAGCCTGGATGACACTGTTTGCCCAGTACCACTTGTCAAAAAAGGGAAACACCAAAAGGCACAGGCACCATCTTCCACAGAGAAAGGCTCTGTTGGAGAAGGGTGCTCTCAGGCAAGATCACCACTTTGCACAATACTGTGAGGAGTACACAAGAAAATGGGCAATCTGCAAGAAGCCCTGCACCAAAAGAGTGTAAGTAAAACTGCAACAGAGCAGGGCATAACTAGCAGAAAAAAAGTTCATGCAGAGAATGGATGGAAAATCTACTCTGTATGAACACAGTAACGCATCTCATGTTACTTCTCTGGTATTTTGTGATCATTCGTAGGCTGGGTTTCCATTTCCAGCATGCTTAGGCTCACACCAGCTGCATTTGAGGATTTGAGATATGTAGCAATAAACAGCATGCATATACCCCAGCCAGAATATGCTCTTAGTTCATTGGGGTTTTTTGGTTTCTCTTTTAATGTTGTAGAGAAAATTTTACCTGTGGAAAAATGGATTTTGAAGTCATTCTATTCAACTTCTATCTGTATGATAAACTAATGCATTACTCATTTTAAGGAGGAAGATGCCAATCAAGTAACTGAAATAAATGGGTCTAAACTCTTTTCTATGACAAAATTCAGCAAGTAAATATCTGAAAGTGTTTTTCATGAAAATTTCAGTAAGTGGCATGTTAATTCTCTACTTATTAAAGGCATATAAGTAACACTGATCTAGCATTTAAGTATTTTAATCTTGTTAGATTCTATAGTGTTTTAAAAATATAGTAGGAATTTTTCTGGCATGAAATTTGAACATGTGTAATTTTGACCTTTTAAAGCCAAGTTTTGTAAAGCTAGTTTAAAAGGTTATTGGAGTAGGAACCATATTTATAGGCTTTTTCACTCTAATCTGTTTTGTTCTGTATGTCCTGAGTATGGTGTTCAACACATGTCTCTTCCAACATTGCAATAATCAGGGGGGTACTTGATGTACACAATCAGCCAAACATGATAATAAATACTGCATTATTTTCTTTTTGCGGGAGTTGACAGGGATTATTGTACCTCCAAACATGGGAGATGTGTTAACTGCACACTGACTGCATGCCAAATATTTTTTTTTTAGGAATCTACTGATTTCTTTTTTTAAGGTAACCTTCAGCTAGTATGCTTCACTCTTACCAATAGTAGATGGAAGTAAATTCCACATAACTTTTTAGCTTGGTGAGAGCTTTTTCTTTCTTTTTTTCCTAGAATACTGCATACAATTTCTTATTCCTTTAGAAAATAGAGTTAAAAGATATACTCATAAACACAACTGATTAAAAGAATCTAAGGCAGAGCAAAAAGTTTCTATGCTTTTATGAATAAATGGATAATCTCAGAGGCAAAAGAAATTCTACTGTTATTCCCATTTCTGTTTCCCTATTATGTTCCTTTCTCCATCATATTTATAAAGTACTTCAATAATGTTCTCTAGTATGTAATAACATCATTCTATTTGCCTAAGGATTGTAGATGTAAAATCTGCTATTGTGAAAAACAGTGCTACATTGTAAGTCTTAGCAAATTTGCATAAAAAAACCAACCAGGCCACTCATAAATAGGTGGAATCTAAGGGTAGTATTTCAGAAAGAGTCAGGCCACATGCCTTTCATCTTCAGGTTGCATGGGAGGCCTTTTAAGGTTGATTCACTTGATTAATTATCAGAGTGTAGGAACTGGAGGATATCTAAGGCATTGTGCTTCCCTTTCTGCCTCTCCTCCCTAACAGGAAGTAAAGAAAGTACGGGAACTACAAAAGCAGACCTATGTAATCTCTCTTACCTGCAGTTTTTCCACTATCACTTCCCCAAAATAAAAGCCTTTTAATAACATCTGCTAGTGATTAAATCAATTTTTATGCAAAACAAGGAAGTTTCCTACTGATACTCTGTAATCTTGAGAAGCACTTAAAAGTCAGATAGTTCTGAGTTTTGCTGAATCTTTTTCCATGGTCTTTGTTGGCCTTAGCAAAGGAAATAAAGCCACTGTTTTCCTTTTTTTAGAGACAAAAGCTCCTTTTTCTCTATATCACACTGTATTTTAATTTTAACAGGCCCATATTTGATCAATTTTCTCTGAAGACAGTAATTGCAAAAGTTTACCCTATTCATGTGATCTTGAATTGATGACTGTGTTCTTCAGGAATTTTACTTATCCTTTCTTACATGAAAGCATGTGTATAATGAATGCAGCTTGAGAATTACACATGTAAACACTAAAATCTTTCAGCTGATGAAATTGCCCAAGATTTATAAAAAATTGTGACTGGTTTTATGTACTATTTCCCAAGGACTTATTAACGGGTCCATAATGATTACAGATAAAATCTTATCTGAAAATTTAGACCTACATTAGGCAACTCAAGGGTTTCACTAAATTGGGCTGGAAATAATTGCACTTCCCTTGAACTGGCGTGTATTATGTGTATGTCCATCCACTTGCAACAATGGTGTAATCACAGTATAGTGATGACTGCCTTTTAAATACTGTTAGAAGCCAGAATGCTACATCTTTTGCTATTCAAATTACTACTATTGCATTGCAACTATTACATTGCAGCTGTACTGTGTTTCATGGGTAAAGTTTCCAGCTTCCCTATTTAGTATCAGCATTGAGGCATACTTTAACTGAAAATTCAGGTTCTCTTAACCCCTGGGTGATTTTCTGCAGAGTAGAATAGCTATATCTGGTTGACTTGTTCAGAGAGTTCATCCCCTTCCAAGTTTTCCCAGTGAAAGGGAAGGTTTCTCTTCCCTCCAAGGAATTAAACACGTTGCTCAAGTAACCTTTCAACACTGTCACTGTTAATATCCAGCAGTGCCCTGGCACTGCATTTCACTCTGGAATCAACCACACTGTAGACCCTCAGCTAGTCTGAACAGAAGACACAGCAAACTAAGTAATTACAACTAAATTGAGCAATAATTGTCAACCACCCATTGTTGCCAGTAGTCAGCATCTTGTTTGTGGGCTAAATAGCCCGAGGTGAACCTTTAGGCAATTCATTTTATCACAAACCTGTGATTTAATATGGTTAAGAGTGGTTTGAAATGGATTAATGTTGCTGGAAAATGGATATAGCAGTTTAACTGCTTTGTTTTCTTCTTGAGTCAAGGAAAAAAAAAAATTAACAGCGTGTGACTTCATTAGGGAGGCGCCAGTAGCCCTGACCCCCATGAGAATCTGTCAGTGTTACAATATGGCATCTCTACTTTTATAACAGGGACACTGGGAGCCAAGTCCAGAATTACTAAGCAATAAAAATGTTGGGTTTTAATAAGCAGTAAGTTAGAGTCGAGTGTGCATTAATGGGTGAGGCACAACTTTCAGGCATGTTTTGAAGGGGTGCCATCATCCAAGAAACATTAAAGAGCAGACTAGTTTTTTACCCTCATGGGACGAATCTGTATTACAATTCATTTTCCAGTTTACGTTTAAGAATGTAAAACATCTGTAGATTACCTAATGGATCCTCCCACCACAGAAACCATTCCAAGTAGGAGGGAAGATGGGAGGAAAACATCAATATTAGGCAAAAGGCAAATAGGTTCTCTCTATTTATTATTGCTCTGATGTGAAACATCAAAGTTCTTTGTATTTAAAACATTTCCTCACCACATAATTATCTTTCCTCCTCTGAATTGTAGAACTGGGCTGCTCTCCTAGTTACTTTCGATGGTCACAGCCATTTTAGCTTTCACTTTCTATTGAAATATGTAATAGGAGGAAAATATGGGATTAATTTGTGAAAATTTAGGTCTCAACTTCAACCACATATTTTTGTCATATAATTCCCACCGATTTACTGGATCAAAGCCTTGGAAGCACCAGCTGACACACCACTCTCTCCAATAAGCGAATCAAAGGTCTGTGGGAGAATGAATCTCCTGAAAAGTCTCCTCAGGCTGTTCAGAGCAGTGTGGGATGAATTTTGGCACCTGCTTGTTTTTGTGTGCCCACTGCATACCGTATGGTTTGCAGACAAAAGCGCAGGAGGGACAGGAAGACTGAGTGCCAGGGAGTTGAAACAGGCCTCACAAGACTGTCTCCCTGACTGCTTCCGGAGCAGGACCAACCACCAGTGGCCACCTGCTGCTCCAGAGCTGGGTATTCCTGGTTCCCCAAAACATTGGAATGTACTAAGGCAGTCCTGTTTCATCCTTTATAGGGCTTAATTCTTAAGGAATAGGAGTTGGTGAGAACAGGCCATGCCAAAAGCATACCAACAATTAAGCGATGTGTTCATGAGTCCACCGCTTTCACTCACTTTCTGGCATACTAAGGCAACAGAACTGGCACTGGACCAAACCAACCATGTAGGAGAGAATTGGAAGTCATCAAACAAACCTGAAAACACATGTGGAAGACACAACTGTCTTGTCAAGTTGACAGCTTCAGCAGAAGTGAAAATAAAACACTTGGAGGCAGAAGGCAGAATACTACTTCTCCCTAGCTCCTTGCTTGTGAACCACACACTGCCTGGGTCTGAAGGTAGTAGGGTCTCAGGGACAGCTGCTAAATGATTGCAGAACTGTCCATCCTGTTAAAAAGGAGCTTTTCCCTTCCTCATTTCTCACTCCCTCTCTCTTATTGCTCTTTCCCTAAGGTGACTTTGTCTGGCATCCAAAAGGAACTGGGCAAATAAAACTTCGTACGAACAAAGTCCTTTCTGCAACACCTTGAGGCCCCATGATGCCCTAAGGAGACCCGGGCCCAATTTCTGTACAAAGAGGACACCACCTCTTTTGTTTAGCTGTTTAGATGATTTCAATGTACCACAACTTGAATAGCTCATGCCACACAGTATCTCCTGGGTTTATTGCCAACCACTTACAGTTTTACTCCCAAATTTGCTCCTGGTTATACTTTCCAAACATTTTGAGCTCTCCTACATTGTATTTATTTTTAATCTCTTTCGCCACTATAAGCAATATTAATATATAAGTGCTATCTTCAATAGCCTGATAATATAAAAATTGGCCTGATAACAAAATTTTGTGGGCACCTGTCCAGCACGTTACCAAACACATGCTGTAAAAATGGGCATCTATTTAGCTTGTTAACACATGCGTCTACAGTCATAGCTATCCATTAGAAGTACTTATTCTACTTATGTGTAATACTCATTGAGTATCTCCCTCACTGGGAGATTCAAGAACTCTCTGGATTCAATCCTGTGCCGTGTGCTCTAGGATATGCTTGAGCAGGGATGTTCGACCAGATGACCCACTGTGGTCCCTTCTAACCTGAGCCATTCTGTGGTTCTGTGATACTCTTACATCACTGCGGCTTAGAAGAGGAAATCAGACCAAAAAACTGAGTGACCTTAACACTGAAAACATGGCTTTTATAAATTCAAGTACAGCCAGCATACATCATGTTTCTATGTGCAGAACATATGGAGCTAAAAAACAGAAAGTATTGTTTTGACAGGAAAAACTTGCATTTCAAAAATTGTCATATCAGACATTGTGGAAGAACATCTTCTGTATTAAAAGAAAGTGTCATTGGTACTAATGTCTCTGTCAACTTTCAAAGTGGGGTTAATAACATCTGGAGCCATACATATGCCATTATATTATCAGGAAATGCTTAGATGCTACTGCAGTAATCCCTGTGAACATATTTCAAATACAGGGGAAATACACACACTTTTGACACATTAGCTACTGTTTCCAAGGTTGCAGTCTTTTGCAGTAATGCTAAAAAGACTATTTTTCTCCCTGAAAATGATTCCCAGAAGCAAACTGCTTTGTTTTGCTTTGTTTTATGTGTGGAAACATCAGTTCGAAATAGGTGTATTGCTGGCAAGAATTGCACAAAGCTGGTCTTTTCTTTCACTTCTGAACGTATTCGGATTATAATCTCTTAGCCAAGATTACATCCATTACCCTTGAGAATGTAAAAGAAAAGGAAAAGTACCTGCAAATGTTTCTTTTCCTGTGGTAAAACTCATCATAGGAACTCACACAAGGAATGAAATGCCCAGGATTTTACACAAGGAATTAATTGCCCAGGTATCTTCCTTCTCCTCTAGCAGTCAAAAGGCCTTCCCAAGTGATTTGCATGTTGATTCTCCATACAAAACTTGTAGAAGCTTTTCATTCTAAAGAGGCTTATTTTAGACTGCAGAAACAACTAGAATAAAACCCAGCAAAAACACTCAATGGGAAAAAAAAAAATGTTCCCTTGTCTGCACTCAGTGTCTTTTAGAGCTATCAATCTCTAGTCTAGAGAAAATAAAGCCGTTACAGTTTCATAGCTAGCTGCAACTGCTGTCATAATCCTGTTTGAGAGCAGGTATTCAAACAAGTCTGAAATTTTATTATAGAGTTCACTTCCATGTATAATCCAGGCAGTATCCTGATCATGTTTTAACTACAACATACAGTAAAGCACATTAAATAAGAAAGATATTATTTATTGAAAAAGACAGGGTACAAATTAATTTCATAGAATGCCTCTGTATTAAACCAGCGTTCTTTGTAATAGAAACAGGAAAAAGGAGGTAGTTACTATTCTTTCAGGCTTTTCTAAGAGGTGACAACACCTACTATTTATGGGATCTAAGTGAAAGTTAGAGAAGGACTCTGTTGACTGTGGATCCCTCCCTTTATCTGGATTTATTCTCTTGAAGAGATGTCTTCCTGCTGTAAGTAGTAAACACCAAGAATTTTGCAAAAAGGCATGTCTGCTGTACTCCCTGTCCAACTGGATACTGCGTTTCGGGGGAAAACTGAGAACTGTACTTCATCTGTAGGATTAAGAAATGTTAACGTGTTAACCTCTGTTGTCATGGGAATAATCTTAGATTGCCTTTTGGCCTGGCTTTGCTCATATCTTCCACTCTTACCTGCCGAAGTCAACATGGTGAGCATTTTACTGGTGGAGTCTGTCATATATCCCCTACCTGTCTGTACAAAACCAGACAATCCGTTTCGTTTTTAGTATTAATCAATTTGATTCTGACTAACACAGATGGCATCATCTCTCTTCAGTGTCTGTTACCAATCTTATCACCACTGCTGAGTTTCTTGCAGTGGGTGTATCAAGCAATGTGACTAATACCTGCCATGTGTAGTTTATTCTTTACTGATCTCCCGAAGAGAAAACTGGGTTCATTTTCTATAATTTTGTTAGCAAAAGATTTTATTCTTGGATCTGTTTACTTTTGTCTTGTGTCATTTAAGTGTGACTCCTATTATGTATTTCTGTTAAAGATGGGATTCAAAACCAATTGGTTTTGAAGTTTTTTCCTTTAATTCCCAATTTTTATATGATAGTCTTCAGGAAAAATCATTCTCTCTGTATATTTTCAAACAATTGCTAAGATACTGAGTACCTTACCAAGTTATTTCTTTAAATAAAGTCTCTATATTGTAGAAGTCTGTTTTATAAAATTCTCAAGAATTAACATGTACATCATATTTGAAACTATGGTGGGCTTTTTTGAATCTCATTTGAAGGAACTGAGCTCTAGATTTTTCTGCTCATAAAGGAAGAAAGAGAGAAATTTCTAGAGACTTATTTAGCCCACCTGATTACAGAGAAAAGCCTGGATGCCTAACTCTTCATGAAATTCAGCTGACTCTTAGTGTAAACACTGGCTGTATATTTGGACCCTACAATCAGCATTCATCCTGAATGGATAGAGGTTGGATCTGCACAGCTGGAAAAATGCTTTCCCAGTTGCCACATGACAGTAAGCTGGCTTCCAGGGAAGCAGAACTAGGGGAGTTGCAAATGGTCTCACTGGGATGTGGGATATCCAGAATGTTTGGTCATAGAAAGAGGACAGCATGGACTGTTTAATAACTCTAAATTCACTGTGGTTTTGTGAAGGAATTAAAAAGATGTTTTAAATACTGCTATGGCCACAATTGTTAGGACTAACTAACCACTTGGGAAGAGTACAAGGTGAATAGCAGAATACAGCTGTGAGGCTCACTAACAGTTGAAGGAAAATATGCCATTTTCTTCACAGTAAAGAGAAAACCTTTTCTGAAGCTAGGGGTAAATCTTGTTATTTCTTCTCAGCTTTAAAAAATGATAAAGCAGTTAGCAAAATAATGTTTCCCATTTCCCCATTTTATATTGTTATATACCTTTGTATATAAAAAATACAATTATTATAATGAAGCATAAAAATACAGTTATAATTTCACGGAGGTAAGGATTGCTGAGTAAATTGTGCCTTGTGGGAAGCAGTGGTACATTTAGAAGCTGTGCAGTGCAGTGATTGAGAGCAAGGACCAGAAGCACTTTGCCATAATCTGTAAGCACTTCTTAAAAATTCTCTTTTAAAAACATTTGTACGTTATTATGGTATCTTTAGTATCCACATATGGCAGGCCTTTGCCATTCTTTACAAATGAGTCATGGTTTCCCATATACTGCAATATACCTGAGCCATGTGACTCTGAAAAAATTGCACATATTACAAGCAGTACATCCACATAATTTTTTTACAAAGAAGAACAATGACTTTTATTTACAGCTTTTAGAAACTTTGTTTAAACCTACTTTCCTAGCATTTTCAAAAATTCTTTCAAAACAGATTTTACATAATGTATAAATAATAAAGGTATCTAATTATCTTTGCTGAGTTTAAAATCTAAAGGTGCCGTTCATTTTATGCTACATGGTCTTAATTAATAACGCTGGTAAAAATGCTGTTCAGTGCAAACAAGATTTTGAATAGGAAAGTGTTGGGTTCCAATTAAAGGAGGTTCTGAAGTACCCCCTATTTATATAAAAACACATGAAATTTGCATTTGTGTGTAAACTCATGTTGCTCAGGTACATCTGTATTATGGGTGCTGAGGCATTTCTCCTATTTGAATGCTGGCAATGAAATTCTGACCTACTGACTGAAGTGACTGCAGCAGTTGTCATGCTGAGCCTGACACGAGCAATGTATTGAGTTTTCAGCAGGTCTCTGCAAGTGAAAAACATTTAGTGTTCTGATTTTTATAATTTTTTGTTGTTGTCCTTTGGATATTTTTGTTCGGTTTTTATTTATAGTATTATTTAATATTACCCTTGAGGCAGGTAAGATTTTACAGTTGGGTAGTGTACAGATAGGAAAAGGAGGAAAGGACTGCTTACACAAACTTGCTAAAGGTCACCAGCCCACTGAAAGAGCAGGGAGTAACATTCCAGTTGCCTGTACTTCTGTGCGCTATTTCTTACATTAACTGTATGACTACATTTATCTTTTTGAGTAATGGATGACTAAATACAGGAACTAATAGTGTTGACTGATGAGTACTCTCAACTCATAAAGTCAACTAAGAGACTTAGGCCAGAAAAATCAGATTTGAGGGTAGATACTTTGAAAACAAATGTCACATTAGATCAGAAACTCTGTGAAGATTTTATTCTTGAGAGGCACCTGGGTAACTTAAGAGCATGGTTATTAAAACAGTCCTGTGCTTGTTGAACATTTTCTTCCTTATGAACCTGTAATAAATAAACCCAGCACATACAGGCAATATTTTGGTCAGCACGAGAGGCTCTGTTTGACTCTGATCTGCAGAGGGAGTAAAGATCCTGGCTGGTACAGCAGTGGTTGTTTATCTGCAGATGACCACACACACCAACCCCCACACTCCTCCCTCCCCATCTGAAAGCTACTGGGTGAGTCCCTGGACTATCAGCCAGCATCACACAGCAAAAGGAGCTGTGGGGAGAGGGTGAGCACTGCCAGCAGTGCAGATCAGATGGTCTGTGCTGTATTTCGTATTGACACATTCATTTTGCATGAAATGATTTTGATTTGTGCAAAAACGTGAATGAGGACTTCCTTTTAAGGGGAAACAAGGAAGGGTTTATCCTCATGAAATTTCTGTTTCCAGAAAAATCAGATTTGGTAACAAGATGTAAAACTGAAACCAAAGAGATTCTAATTTTGAAAACAATCACCAAGCAAAAAACTCCTTAAGTTGAAAAAACCTCTAAGTCAAACTAATCTTCCCATCTGGCTGTACAGTAATCCAAGAGGAGGATAAGAAAGTTATTGTGTGGGTTTTCAATGTTTTTCTTGTGTTTAGTGTGATATTTCACAACTGTCTGGGGCCTCCTTCCTCAGTGCATTGGGAAACATCCATTGCAATATTAGATTCTGTAAACGAAAAAGAAAATCGTTTGCCAGAAATGTTAGATTTCTCTAACAAAGGAAGTTGGCTACTTGATTAGCTCAGTTTTCAGCCATTGATAAATTGATATACACATGACAGACAGAAGACCTCTTTGGCCATTGGAAATCATTCTCTGGCTGAATTAGAAGGTCTATTGACACCTGGGCTAATGCTACCTAGAAATTCCAATTTCCACAGACTGATGTGGACAACACTCAGCATCCCCCCTTGTGCAGACAGAGGAGACAGCAGCCAAAAGAGAAAGCTGCCAAAAAAGACAGCAGCCATCAACTCAGATCCCAAGCAAGACTCAACCCTGCTTTTCTGGCGAGCAGAAAGCCATCTTTCCTCTATACACCTGACTCCTAAACCACCATCATTAAACAAAACTACTGTCTTCTATTCTTTTAGCCACATATGAGTTAAATAACAGTTCCTGTTCATCACTGAATGTCCACCAAAACTCAAAGCCATAAGACACCCGTCGCTTTCTGGACATCACTGTGATAACATAGCCCCTCATTCAAAGCTGACTGTTCATCTCTGTTTAGACAGTCTCTGCTTAGCTGCTACTGAGCTCTTCTGCTGCTGCTCGCTAACAACAACAGCTCCAAATATGACATGGGCCAGTGTGGTTAGTATCCTGAAGTTTTCCCACTGTTATATTGCTTTATGAGAGAAAGCTCTGTCCTAAGTTCACCTCCCTGCTCTACATGGAGATTTGACATCGTTTGATCACACATTTATTTTTGTCTGGGGACTGTATAGAAGGGATTTAAAAAGCCTATTGTAATAACACAGAAGCCTGTAATAAGACTAAAAATGTGTCATTCCCATGGAAAGGATGTTAATCCAGTATCAAAAAGTGTTTAGGTTGTGATATCTTTGGAAATTTACGGATGTCACCTTACAATGGTGTGATAGCTCTGAATGGCCTGACTGAAACTAAACAAAGCTGAAATTCAATGTCATCCTGATCCTGCTTATCGTTTACACATTATATCACACTAAAGCAGGGAATTTCAAAACAGCAAATTGCTATAATCCCAATGGAAAATCAAGGATGGAGAATTTCCTGTCCTTTGATATTTAAAATCAGAAATGCTGATGTTTTCTTTCAACTTACTTTTATTGGTTTTGCACAATACTTGAAACAATGCATAAAATAAATATTTTACAATTTTGTTCCTGAATATTTTCACAAAATAAACACAAGATAGTGCAACCTTGTCTCCTCTGTTGACCTTCACCACAAGTGTCCAGGACATGAGTACCTCCACCCACCAGTCAGCTACATAAAGGATTAATATGATATTTTAAAAGGGAAAATTGGGAGTGTGCAAGGGCTGCTTGAGAAGAGATAATGTGGAAAGTATGCTGTTAGAGGATTCTCCAGCAATCTTTACCAAAACCACAAGGCACAATGAAAACTCAAGGCTTCTTTTAAAAAGTGCTCAGCCCTCCCTAAGAAGACTAAGCACAGCACAGTAGTCACAATAGTATATCTCCACGGCCCTTTCTAACCATGTTTGAAAATTTTGTCTAACTATTATTTCAAATCCTGGCAGCTCATATTTTACATCTGGGAGACCTAATCTCTTACTCAGCAAAAAGGAATTAACTGTCTTACCTTGCCTCCTGCAGAGATTATTAACAAAGAACACCTCTAGCCTTTATACCAAAGCACTGATACTTTCAAAGCCTGCCAGAAACACTCTTTGTCCCATGCATCATCACAATAAGGTAGTCTTACTCCCAAAGAGAGAGCATCATCAAGCCTTCGAAGAAACACATGTTGTTGGCCAGTGACATCAGTGGTCTCTGCTTCCAGAACACTAAAATTACCAGATATCTTGACTTTTTCTAAACCAGAAGAGGTTAACGTATTTTTAAACCTCTTTACACTTTATTCAAAAGGAAAGGAAAATGTTTTGCCCAGAATTCAGTATGTACATGAGCAAATGCAAATTCATATGTGAAAACATGAACAAGCTATAGCCTCAGTTCTTCATAATGTTTACCTATCCTTCTGAAGAGTAAACCAAGTAACTGATAGACCAGCAGATCAGACCAGTCTTTGGAAAGAATTTAGAATAGGGTCCTGAATAAAGAATTTAAATCCATACTTTGTGAAAAGTGCTTTCAAATATAATCACAAATCAATACTTTGCTATATGGTTTTTTTATATCTGTTTTTTTGGATCTGATCAGTGCTTCCATTAACGACAAAGTATTATCTGGAAAATAATTATCTGCACAGATTTAGTAAAACAAAGTTGTTTTCTGAACTTTACAGTTTGGACATTATGGTGTTGTCTATCTTAGTAAATTATGATACCAGGGACAATTCTTTATGGCCTACTGGCACAGAACAGCTGACATCAATCATCTTAAATTTTGTGTAGTCTCCAAAGCAGCCCACAGTGATAAATAGAGAGAGACCAAGTCCACCCTGGGCAGATGAAACTGCTGTGAATCAAATCAAACTCCATAGATGAACACAGTCCTCACAATTGCTGAAATATAGCAACACCCTGAAACTGTCTGAATTACTGTGAAACTGCTTATTCCCATAAGCCTGGCAAGAAAGCCAAGCTCAGAGCCTCCTTTTCCCTGTTTGCAGTGTGAGGTTTCTGTGCTTAATTACTTCACAGAGATGTTGTGAGGCCCACCTACACATAATGTTTGCAAAGTTATGTTTGCAGAGCAGTGTATGGCACATGAAAAGTAAGGAAGTGAGCCAGGCACTGAGGTGGAGATGGAGCAGGCAATTGAGCTCTGAGTTCCTATACTTCTACTCGCTCCTCTGATAGCTTTTCCACTGTGGCTGCAGACATTTAGGTAGCACAGCCTTGCAATTAATTAATGATTTCGTTGGCATAAAGTGTATTAAAGGCTCCTGTATAAGACTACTGTTTACAGGCTGACAAGTAGCTGCGTTTTTCTGCTTCATGTTACATCCTGGCATGGCTAACCCCCTGTACACAGAGTGGCATGGATTTTCCACATAGTTACCTGACCTTGGACAGTTTTAGCTCCTAAGGAAACTGCTTAGGAAATTTGAGTGAAAACAGCATTGTTAAGGGAAATATTGTTACTGAATTGTAGCAGTCCTTACCAGTGACTACTACAGCGATATTTATGCACGTGTGCAGAGGAATTCACTGTAGGCTCACAACAACTGGGGTAAGCCAGACCCATCTAGCGTGAATGGTGGGTCTTCAAGCAGGACACAGTATTGCTACTGTTGCAGACAGCTGGGAGGAAGCCTTAGAGAGGCATCATAGTCCACTGGCTGCACACTTCTGTCTGACAGCTTTCAAAGAGACCAGCAAGAAAAATCTCTGCCTATTAAACAGTGGTAAACCCTGTTCCTCCCTGGGGAACCATGAGAGCCAGGAGACCAAAATTCAGTTGACTTAACCATTCCCTCCAGAAAACAAAAATATCCTACAATTTAAAGTTCCATTTCACCTTGCCCCTATTGGCTCAAATGCATTAAAAGGGCTGAAATTGCAGAAAGCTGCCCTGTGGTTTTTGAATCCTGAGAGTCTAAGTAGGCAGACACATGGCTGTCATCTCCATGTATCTCCTGCTCAGGCCACTTGGCTCAATTACTCCCAGAATAAGCTCGCCTATTGCTGGCATTCGTGCACTTCCAAAATGCTCTCAGCACAGGAGCAAAGACTGGTCCAAATCCAATTTGAAAGTATGCAGCGCAGAAGGTGTGAACTGTCCCCCCTGGTTTCATTACTACTCACACTAGGCAGCCTTCTCTATTATTTCTTGTTGTAGATGCTGTTATGTACAACTCCTGTGTTTTAAAAGCAGTAAGAACAGCCAGGTTACTCTGCAGGAGATGACCAACTCCTGGCATTTAAATCCACTGTACCATTCCCATTGGGCAGGATCTCACAAATCCCAAGTGATTTCAGCTGGTGGGAGAGCCAGCTTTGAACAGAGGTATTCCTGAGAGATGACAGTGGTGACAAAATACAAAACTTGATGAAAATGACTTTTTAGAGCTTTGTTCATGAGCCATCTGTGATTTTAACTGCTGGTCTTATTGGAATATATGGAGTCAACTCCAGAAAATCCCTGCCTGTGTCATGTGGGAATATCTCATCTGAGAAGTGGAATGGGTGTTAGGGCCCACATGCTCTAAAGCTCTGTGCTTAAGGCACTGACATAATAAACATAATTTAATAATACACATAAATATCTCATCCAAAAACGACGTGGCTGCCTAATGTGCCACAAAAGGCATGAAAATAGCAAGTGCCTCTTCTTTTACTGCAGCTAATAGCCAGCTCAGGACATCAAACACTGTTAAGCTACTGGAGTGCACTGGTTTTGAAGTAACAAGTCAAAGACTGGTTTGCAATAGGGAAAGAAAAAATGTGCAGCATTTGGCACTAAGGGTACTGTCACCTGGAAAGGAAAGGCTGTGATTCAGATTCCTGATTCTGCTCTGTATTTTGCATTAAACAGATATTGACAAATAAATATAAACAATCCAGAAGGCAAAGACTACATCCCTTTGCCTCCTAATACCACGGTGAAAATCATAAAGAATGAGATTTGCGCTTACTCTCACTCCTGGCCCTAGTCCACTCAATCTTTAAAGGCACCAGGCAAAGAAGAACACATTCAAGAGGTCATATGGAGCATATACATACCCCAAACTGCATGGGATCTGGTGGTTGGGAAGGTAGGAGATGTCAGTCTGTCACACACCAAATCACTGCTCTTAGCAGAGTATCATATAGAACTGGCTTCAATATAGCAGTGATACTTTTATAAAAATACAGTTTTTCTGTTTCTCAACTAAGGCAGGATCAACTAACAAGTAAAAAGAGTTGCACTAAGTGCCTTGTACAGAGGTATGTACATGAGCCTGTGGAAATGACTATGTTCAAGAGACATTTTTACTGTTATTTATCCTTTTTGCTACCTGAAAATGCTGTTGTCTCAGTTGGCTCAGTTTATAATTGGCTTGATTTTGTAAGCCTCAAAAAACTATTTTAAGAGAATCAGCTCTTTTTACTAGTACATTTTAATGCTCTCAGATATTTTTATGCTAGCAATCCATACTTTGGGAAGATTCAGATGCAAAACAGTTGTATAGCATAAAGTGAAGGCAAAAGTAGTCATTAGAGCTATGGGCAACACAGGGATTTATTTAAACAGTTCCTTAGAAACTTTTAAGGACCTGCATTTATAGAAATGGTTTAAGAGTTTGGTCAGGCAGATAGACACATAATTTAGAAAGAAATAAATTAATAGTCACTAGAATATAAAATCCCTGAATATTTATTCACTAATAACAGGAAAGAGAGGTTACACAGTACACAAGCATATAATTCCTGTAAGCAACACAATCCCTATGAAAATAAATTCTGTAAAACCAACTGTGGAGTAAAGGTGAAGATATTCTGACATTCTATTCAGCAGCTGAGCCTGTTCAAATCAACACTGGGAAGATGCTGTAAGAAACTCTCTTCAACAAAACTAGAATGTTACGGCTAAAACATTGTTTTACTTGCATTTCCAACCCTGCAGATGTGTTACTGTGTAAAGCCTGTGAGAATATGTTTGCATGGCACATGCTCCACAAAAGAAAGCTGTACTGTACTTTTGTTTGCCACTAACAACATCTTGGAAGTTGGGGGATATGCCAATAATCATGAGGCAGTTATGTTGTTGAGATACACCAAGAAGACTTTGCAAGCTTCTGCTATGCAATTTTTCTGTAATTCTAGTTAACAATTTAGTTTCCATAGAAGTGGTGTTTGCTCATTCTTACCAAAACAGTTTACCTGATTTCTTAATAACAGAAATGAGCACAAGTAAGTAACAGTCAAGTTAAAGTTGTGGAGTTCCAAGAAGGACGCGGGGAAAGAAAAAGATTCATTTGGTCACCACTGAGCTTTCACAAAAAACAAGACCTAAACAGGACCAGTGCTTCATAGAATAGTAGAAATATTAAGGTTGGAAAAGATCTTCAAGAACACAAATTCCAACCTTCAATCAAGTACCACCATGCCCACTAAACCACATCATGAAGTGCCACATCTACCCATTTTTGAACACTTCCAGAGACTTCCAGTGACTCCATCACTTCCCTGGGGAGCCTGTTCCAATGTTTAACTACTCTTCCTGCTCAGCTCTTGTTCTTTTCTCTATGAAAATCATTGGAATTTTAAAATTTTTTTCTCAGTTGGATGCCAATTTATTCTGTGTTTTTACAGCTATTGTGCTTACATTTTAGGAATATATTTCAAGTCAGTGTTTAAAAGGGAATATATTATAAGGCCCACATGCACTCATTTTTCCAAGATGGTCTCTTGTTAAAATATAAACACAATAACTGTAAAAACCTTTGGCAAAATATTTCATATGACTTCTGTGGCTATTTTGTATAGACAACGGAAGTTCATCAGTGTTAATCTCAGCTCATTACAGGTCCAGTCCTGCCATAAGACCACAGGAATTCCAATTTAGGCTGAAAATCTTCTTTCTCCTATAAAAGCTGAGATGAAAGTGTATAATAAATCTTGGCTAAAAAAATGTCACAAAGTATGTAAAATCAGTCAAGACTGTTAAATACATATCCATGATGAAGTGACATTAGGGCAACCTTAAACTGTATTATTTTCTAAGGAAATGTCACTGCTTTTAATCTTATCAAGATTCTCATTGCTACCAAGTTTGAATCTTTGCCTTTATGACAAAAGTGTTGCTTAGCCCCATTTAAAGAACATCTAATAGCATATGGAAGTTAAAAATACCATAACAGGAAGAATGTAAGGAAGATATTTGTGAAAGTATGTATGCATACTTTGCTTCTGGACAGAGCTGATTGTAATGTTAATTGGAGACACGGTGCTGCAACTATTCAGATATAATCAGAAAATGTAAGGGCAAAGGCTCTTTTTAAGTTTCTAAATTAAAGAGCAGAACTTTCTGTCAATTATCAATTCTGTCCTCATGTCTACATATTTGGGATGAAACCTACTTCATCTAGGGGTGTCTTCAGCCTTAATTAAACACTGACATAAAAACTCCACAAATCTTAGATGAAGATTTGTAGATTCAAAAAGCCTTGTTTTCTTCATCATCTAAGTCTTCTAATCACTGATGGTCTACTGCAACAGTATATAGGAAAAAATACACACCATATTGGATTAGCCAAAAAGGAAGTACAGGTGATATGATTAGAGAACTGACTGGCCTCTAGATGTGAATTTGCCAGTTTTTAACCTTATGTCTTTTTTTTTTTCTTTTTTCGGTACAGACTGCTATGTATTATTGTTAATGCCTGGACTATTTTTCGGTGAGCTCTTTATGATAGGGAATGAAAACTCTATTCACGTAATAGGATGTGATCAATCGTTTTTCTGCATATGGGATTATGACTGCTAACATATATCTGTCTTTTTTATAAATTAAAAAAAAAACCAACAACAACAACAAAAAAAACAACAGATAGAAGACATCAGGTCTTCTGCCCCCTCCCCCCCCCCCTTTTTTTTTTCCCCTGTCTAAATGCAATCAAAAATGCAATTGAAGATCCAAAATCAAAATAGAATTTTGGGGAGAAAAAAATTGTGGCAGCAACTCATGATTTCAGAAATCACACCTGGATTTCTGAAAATATTTTTGGTTTGTGTTTTAGTTTAGATTTTTGATTAGGAATAATTTTTTTCTTTGAGAGTAGGCAGTGTAGACACCAAGAAGGCATGATTATAGTAAGTCACAAACTATTCACCCCTGTCCTCCAAAATCTCACCAAGGTACTTGTTATCATCTTCTAAAATTAACTGATCTCCTCAGCTGTGATAGTGTCATCATCATTCTCCAAATTGGGTTTTACACTGCAGTATGAGGCCCATGACACCACTTCAAAGTATGTCTAGGCGGTGTATTTCTCTGCCTTGTTTATAACTTGTCAGAACAAATTGTACTGTGGTGTAACAGCTTCAGATCATGACCACACTGATTATTAGTCAAAGCTATAAGATAAATAACTAATTTACTTTATCACAGTGAAGGTAAAAAAATGGGTGTTATCTTTAAACAAGCCGCACCAGATAAAGTAATATGCCCTGTACATCTGATACTTGTGTTCTATCTCTAGCAGAGCCTCCGGATTCCTTCTTGCTAGAGATCACTCGTCTTAGAGAACCAGAGATTTCCTTATCTGGCTGGCCAAGATGCCAGAGTAATGCTTTGCACAAGAATCATCAGGATATTGCACTGCATGTGGCTGTGGGCTTAATTACCACAGCATGCTTTATCTGGCACACCTTCTCTTTAAAATAGCAGTTCTAATCTTGACTTGTGGTCCTATAATTATACCTTCCCCATTGTCCCTAATAAAACTCTCTTTGCTTGGTGTAGAAGGAGGCATTGAAAACTGTCAATCAAATATAAAGAAAACCCTATTCATTAAATTAAAAACAATGTTGATACCTGAGAACCTGAATATTCAGAACAAAAAAAAAAAATCAAGATTTTGTCCACGTGACATTCACAAACTAGTCCGTTCTGCAGAATTTTGCCTTAACAGAAACAACTTGTATTACTTGCATATGTTTTTTAATATGAATAGATATATACAGTACAATTAATTTTTTTTCTAAATTTAGATAATACCAAAAGTTTATAGAGCCTAACAGTACAGCAAATAGGGCAAACTTTTAAGTGGGATATTATGCATTTCAGTAGCAGGTTACCCCATTGTCTGTCAGTTTTATTTTTGGTAGAAGAGCCAATAATTCCTCTGCTCCTGAAAATGAAGATATGGGATAGCTAAGATTTGGCAGAGGCTAAAAGGTGAACTAGAGCCCTCCACTCCAATCTTTTTAGAAGAGTTTTGCTACAAAGTAGTTTCCAATAACTTTACAAAAAGTCTCTTCACAGTCTAGCCTTACAAGGACTGCTCCCACAGACGCCCCTCCTTCAGGCTTTCTAATTCTAGTTCTGCCCTGCTGTCAGAGGAACACTTCTGGTTTTTTATAAATTGGCCGGTGTTGCTTTGTAAGTTCTAAAATGTTTCTGTGGTAAATATTTGGAGAAAAAAGTATAAAGCGTGCTAAAAAAATTATACAGCCTTTCAACATACCCACTTGCCACCTGAACATAGTACAGCTTGGACATACTCCTTCGAGTTTCAGGCAGAAGCAATCATTGCAAATGATTTCAAATCTAATCTGTCTTTTTTTCTTGCCTGTGAACCTTGACAGAGACTTAAAGGTATTTTCCAACCTAAATTACTTTATTCTATAGTTTTCTACGTCTAATAGCAGAAATAGAATGCTAGAGAGCCAGTGTTTCCATGTTAAAGAGAAAACATGGGGAGCGCTTGATAAGGGTGTAATATGTACATTTTACACATGGAAACTGATGTGTTACCATGAAGTACAGTCTTACAAGAAAAATAGAATATTGATGAAGAATCTTTTTAACTTGTACAAAGACAGATTAAATTAAAACTTGTAAAACTTCAAGCAAAAAGAGAACTGTCCATGCAGAAGGCAACCACTAAGTATTAATCTTTGGTAAAGAGTTATTAAGCATTTCTTTAATGGACCTTAATAAACAAATGTCAACATATAGCAGAAGTCTTCTAGCAGCATAAATGATAAGGTGAAAAAAAAAAAGGTTAACTGTGGGGTTCATTTTAAAATATCTTAATTGAGAAATAGTGAAAACTTTTTTATTTTTCACTTAACATTACGTTGTTTTCTGCAAGACATGCTTATTTCCCATTTAAAATGTCTGATGCAATAGACTTTTCTTCTGTGTGAAGGGTGTTCTGACAAAGAATTTGTGGCAGTAAAATTATGTGTGTTTTAGATATTTTTGATATAAACATTTTTCAGCCAAGTATGACTGCCTGTTTTTCTCACTATTCCAGCAAAGATATGTTGACTGGAAGTAGATCTGTGTGAAATAGATCTTAGATGTGTGGTATCCAAAACTGTGTTCCTTCCCAATATGAAAATGACAGTAAAATAGTTTTTTGGGTGTACCAAAATAATGCTCCACAGTATAGCTATTTATCAGTGGCATAAAACTGTCCTTATCCTATTTGTCTGACAACATTTACATGGCGTGATGGATAATGGAGTAAAGGAATGACAATGTACAATAAAAGAAACACTTCATAGCACCAGATCTCTGCTGAATCACTAAAGGCAGTGAAAGCTGGATCCAAGCAGAAACCCACTGTTCACAGCAGCTGAGAAAAGCAGGGTGAAAGCAAGGAGAAGTGCTCTGAGTCAAAGTCCTGTCTGTCAAACAGAATTTCCAAGAAGGGAATGGTAAGTGCTGTTACCAGACATTCAAGGACAGGTTAAGTAGGAATGCAAGAATATAATCCAGATTGTAACAGGCCAAATTACCCAAGAGATTTTATATAACTACTTGTTTATAAATCTGTGTGAAAATAATTCTGCCACATTTATCTATACATGGAGAACTTTCTCTAATTGAAAACACTGGAGTTTATAGGCTCCAGGCCAGTGGCAGAAAAATCAATGCAAAATAAAATCTATAAAATACAATAGGGGGGAAAAACCCAAAAAAAGGAAAAAACTGGAGCCCTTGTGTGACACAGCAGTATTCTTTGGTGTCATTATTCCTTTGTTAATCAGGAAAATAGCAAAATGACCCTACTTAACTTCACTCCAGAAAAGGGTGGAAACACCATTGAGCTGACAGCTATCTAGTCAGGCCTCTAAACAAAGGAAAATAGTTTTTATGGTCACATTTGCATACCTTATACAGCCATCTGTTTGCCCAAGTCCATATTACACATGAACACTGACTTTTTTTGTAGAGATAGACAACACCCCATTGTGAGTTTGAGTGTAATAACATATGGCACATCCTTACCAAAAAAGTACATATTTAAGTAATATAACTGAATAAAAACACAATCAACATTGCACTTTAGTTTAATATGTAAATAAGTGGGATTACTTCAACCTCCGGGGCTTTTTTTGATATTACAGAAATTTTATCAGAAAGTTCCACAATGAGTTTTTATAGTCAAATGGTGTAATAAAATTATGGGTTCTATTTTACATCTTTGAATTTCTGGTTCTGCATCAAGTGTTATGTTTGATTTCATTACTGTACAAATCTGCAGAACTGTTAAAACCCAAAATAATTAAATAAGATGTAGTATTTCCAAGTTAATTTATGAATAGAAAAACAAGATGTCTTACCAACCTAACATTCAATTCTTGTCAAACAAAATATCTCAGGCAAAAGTTTTGAAATTATTTTCTTGAAGATTTTTTTATCTATCACGTTTATTATATATTTTTATTAATAATCAATTTTTAAAAGAAGTGATGTTGGCATTTCTTTCAAAAATTGAACAACCAGAAAAACTAATTTTTTGCGTCTTCTTTGAAGCAGAACCATGCATGTGAGACCATTATTGCAGCAATTCCTTGGTTTGTTCCATATTACTTTTTTTCTCTCCTGTCCTTTCCAGATAACACACTGATTAAGGGGATGGATTAGGCAAAAAAAGCCTACAGCACTGAACAGTTAAAAACATTTTTGCCAGAAATGTAGGAGTTTTTTTCCAAAATAAAGTTACTTTTTTTCCAAGAGCAAGAATTGGGTGAAAAAATCATTGGCCAAAATGGAGATTTTGAAAGGAATATTTCGCAAAACATCATCCACTTCTAATAAAAAATCTCTCTGTTTCTTATTTAGAAATAATGACTCTACATAATTTATTGCAGATGTATTATTTAGCTGACCTTTTCTCTGTAAATTGGGTGACAAAAGAGTTAACAAATTTTGGGAAGGCGTGGTGGTGAGCTGTGGTGGAGGGCACTGACCAGCTCAAAACTGCCCCAAGCAGCTGGGGCTTCATAGAGTTCCAAGGAATTACAACCACTTACGCCAGATCTAAATATATCTGTATCTGAAGAGTTTCTATTAACTAAAATAATCATACTTCAAAGAAAGGTAGGGGTTTGTCATGATTTCTGTATCTGGAGAGTTTAATTACAGAAATCCTTTGAGCTCTCCTTGAGAAGAGCCAAAACTAGTCTGGTCCCCACCTGTGAGAGAAAATGCTTTCTTTTTCAGTTTTCTGATGAAGAACAAAATATGTTCAAATTGAACAGACCCTTTCCAGTAAAAGCTTTTATCAAAATATAGCAGTGAGTAGTTGTGCTGTGTGAAAATGGTGTATTCCTGTGATTGATTTCCATGCTATGCAGGAACCACAGGTAGGTTCCACCATATGCAGGAACCTTTGCCTTTTCTAATTCTGTCCACCTTCTTCATATAAATCACACAAAAAAAAAAAAAAAAGAAAAAAGAGGTGATTTTTTAAAAGAGTTTGTCTTTTGTTAAAAGAAAGTAATGGAAATTTCCTGAAAATATGCCATGTAGTAAAATGTCAACCCAAGCAGATATGTAAACAGTCATAGGATCATATTCTTCTGGGCTGGCTCTAAAAAAACTGAAGCCAGAAAAAGCTTTAGGAAAGGAAATCAAGTTGTTCCTGACACATTCCCTCAGCCAGGGAATGTTTAGCTGAAGGTAGAACATGACCCTACCAAGGGCTGCTCTGGACAGCTGTTCAGGACAAAGCTAACAGGGCTGCTGTGGTTGGGGTCCCTGAAGTTTACAATTGTGCTGATTCTGTTCACAATTAGCAAAAGAAACCCCAACAGATGGGGTCACGTTAGAGTTCCTTCTCCTTTGTAAATTATTTTATTAAAGACAAGGAAGACATGTTGAGGTAAAGACCATAAGAATCAGAACTGGTAGATTAAACCTCCCCTGGTAAGCAGCTGTCATGGTTTGGGAATGGTATTCTCCAATTTAGTACTCCCACTAAAACTATGTGCTGCTCACTCCCAATTCCCTCATTCCCAGCAGCACTCTGGAGAGGGAATTGGAGGCAAAAAGGGCAAATATCACAGGTTGAGATAGGAAGAATTTACTGGAAACAGCAATAAGATAAGAAAATGAACAATAATAGGAACAATGGTAATGACAGAGCGTACAAGAAAGAAACAATTCACACAAACCCCCCAAGAGCAGCTGGCTCCCTCTGGCACCTTTGCTCAGCCAGACCAGAACCCCTTCTCCTCGGGACAGAGTCTCTTCTCCTCCTGCCTCTGGCAATGACATGAGGGTTACAGAATAACCTCCAGGTCCCAGCCATGCTGCCCCCGGATACTGAAAAGAATTAACCTCATCCTGGCAGGAACCAGGACAGTAGCTGTCCTCTTTCTGGAATTTCGCAATCCTGTGATTTCCTGAGCAGGTTGCAGCTGGGCCATTTTGTTTAGCTGCATTTAATGGATCTATTCAGTATGAATTTGCATCTTTCATCTTTGAACTTCTTTGTATTTTTGACCTCTTCAACATCCTGTGGAAAGGAGTTCCATGATTTAATTATGTATTGTGTGAAAAAGTACTTCCTTTTCGCCTAACTCTGCTCTCCGACGTTCTCATTTAGTGTTTCCTCATTCCTGCCTTACGAAAAAGAGTGAAGTTCCATGCCTTTCAAAACTTCTAGACCTCTGTTAAATCCTTCCCTTTCTTGGTGATCACACCTCTTCCACTCCATCGCTTGTCTTCCACCTGGAAGCCAAATCCATTTATGCAGTAATGCTCAACAAACCATACTGCAACCAGAGCAAGCAGGTTGCATTCTGGCTGAACTGGCTGCCTGACCTTGTCCTGGAAATAAGGAATGTGGGCTAGGATGGATGAATTATTTAGTAAGCTTTTCTGTGAAGATCTAAAATGCCATTGTCTGTCACCATTTCTCTCCATGAAGGAGGGTTCACATTGGTGGTATTTTACATTTCAGTAATGGAGTGCACTTTGGTCCTTGGAAATGACTTCACTTTTAACTTTATGCTATAGTCTGGGTAGAAACTCAGCATTACCTTTTCTTCATTTCTTTAACATGCTACCAAATTCTAAGGTAAGGAAGAAAGCCTCTAAAAAACCAGGGAAAAATTCCATCCTCAGTTGTACTTAATAATATCTTTTTGATGTCTAAAAAATTAGTAACTCCTAGTCAGTGTGTAATTTGGTGTCTAGGGGAGGGGAGGATTCTTCCCTTTTTATTCTGGGCAAATGTTCCTGCTGAGTCACTATTTTAGCTTAGACTGTTTGGAATTACCATGGCAGTTCATTTATTTAGGCTTGAAATGATTTTCTATAAGAAATATTTGTCTCCGAATTTACATGACAATTCTGGCATCAGCTTCACAATTGCACCATAAAACTGGTTTATTTCCAGAACTTTCACCCTCCCTGTCAACACACAGCTGGAATGGAACAGAAGGCAGACAAATACAGACTGTTTGTGGGCTTTTGAGAGGAATGCATTAATCACTAAGCCTGATATGAAAAGGTACATCTGACTTCTTAACCACTTTCTCTGCTACAGACCATCTTTCACTTATACTACTGACACCTCTGAAATGTGGTCTTGAGTAAAAGGATGAAATTGTCAACAAGTACAAATCTTGAAGTGATTTCTTTCTGGTAGTAAAAAAGCCCGGGCTGAGTAATTATCAACTGTGTCTATCATCAACTTTAAAGAAAGCTGCACTAAAGTATGGATGCAGAAACTAACTGTGTTCTTGCAAGTAATTGTAGCACCAGTCAGTGTTGAGAGACAGGCTGCCATAAACCAAGTTTTAGGAACTTTCCGCTGTGATCCTAAAAACAGAGAAACCTGGAACAGCAGCAGCCTATTTCACTGCAAAATACCTGGATATGACATCTCACTGATGCAGAATGCAGAAAAAGAAGAGAAAGGAGTAGATACAGAGATGATGAAACAAAATCTAGTACAAGGAGCAGAGATAAGGAAGAAATTTGAACAAGTGTGAATGGGAAATGCTGCTGTGCCAGAAGCTTAGGCACAGTATCTGTGGAAATTGGCTGGAGGAATTTGAGAATACCAATCTAACAAAGAGGAAAAACTCAATGCTGTAGCAAAACCACGTACTGACTATTACAAAGGATGAGGTTGATATTTGACCAGAAAATGGGAAATGGGGATGTGGGTAAATTTGAGGGTACTGCAGAATCATCACAAACTCCACGAGAAAGGAAGTTAAAGGGGAGGTAGTTCTTAGATAGAAATTGGAAAAGAGAAATCAGAAAACAGGAACACCCTGGGTTTCTCAGTCACCTGTTGCTGAAAGTAGAAGATCATGATGAATCAGGGAAGAAGCACAACAAACCTAAGGCAATCTTCAGTGCAGCCATAGAAATAACTACCTACTCATACAGAATGAAAGTATTTCCTTAGTGTAAATTAGAGTTGTTTCCACATTTAAATTCTGTAGAGAGTGGAGGCAACATTTATATGAAAAAAAATATAAGAAACAAAGATGTAGGAATTCAATCTGCTGAAATAATTTGAAATTTCATCAAATTCAAAACAAACATATATGGCAAAGCATAAATTTTTACCATTCTGTGCTACTTTCTCTACTTAAATTATAGCCAAAATATCATTCATGGGAATCGAATCAACACACCAAGAGTGAAGTCAGAAATATATGGTCATACATAGATGGCAGAAAGATTTCTTTCAGCCCACATCAGTAAAAAAGTATTTGAGATCCCTGTTTTGTGAACGTACAAGGACTAAATGCACTGCCTGAGTCAGAAAATGCTTCATCCTATCGCCTGCATTTGTCCCCTGGGTAATGCTCCAACATCCCTTCCACCACTTCACTCAGCTGGTTCTCAAGGAGACCTTGAGAACTTCAAGGACACCAGGCTAGCCAGCTGAGGTGTAAATGCTGGGTATCACTCATGTTTTACACTACCTTTCAACCAGGCCCCTTATGGATCCCAGCATGTGCTAAACAGAAAGGATGACAGCATGGACCTCATGGCTCTGAAGAAGGTATGTCAGCAGGAGAAAACTCTCCATCTCTAACAGAGAAACTGGTCATGATGAAAGACATTTAAAACTTCTGTAAATTCAGGTTAGGAAATGGGACTCAGTTTTCCTTATTTCTAGGAGAAGTGTACCTGCCAATGTAATCAATACTATTACAGTTCCAAATATGAGTGCAAAACCTCTGTATGCTGCAAGAAGTTGACATTTCAGCTTCTTGTTTACTTGCTATCATGTTTTCTGCCTCATTCAATGACAGATCATTTCTAAATGATGGAGGTGCAAAATTGCATTGAACAAATAGGCTCTTCAAAACCTTCATGCTACTCTGTTTCCCACCATGTTATTTAAGTCTTAAAGTAAGTAAGGATTATGCCATATTATAATTCTATTTTGAACTGACTGAGTGGCGTGTAAGACATTGTTTCCCCTTGGTTAGACCGTTCTGAAATAATGCATTAGGATCTCAGTGGATAAATGGAGAAAAGCAGGGCAACGAAATAATTTGTTGTTGTTACTAATCTTTTTTGATGTGATGCTTAGGGGCATGGTTTATTGGTGGACTTGGCATTTCCAGTGCTGGGTAAATGGCTGGATTCAATCCTAAAGGTCTTTTCCAGCTTAAATGATTCTATGGTTCTTTGAATCTGTGAACAGCTCCGAGCTTTTGGCTAAAATATGTTGAGTACCTATTAATAGCATAGGCAGCTGAGGACACCATGAATGGCAGTACAGATGCTCTGTTGTTGAGCAGACACTCTCCTGCACAGTTAATGGCAACCAGCTCCAGCATGGCTAAGGATGGGCTGGCAGGAAAGAGTCGCCCCCGGTCGCACCAGGTGTTATATCCTGAGATACCCGGAAAAAAACCAAATCCTGCAACGCCCCTTCCAATTAAATTTGCCTTCCGATTAACAATGTGGTGATATATAACAAAGATCCTTTTCAGAGGAATTTTTTTCCAGCTCTCTGCTTGATTTTCAGCAGAAAAGATATCTTTGTCAAACAGACATGTTTGTTCCCAGATTATTCCACCTTGTTCTGTCTTATTTCTTTACCTTGTGTAAAAGTGCAGGAACTTCTCTTGTTTCCACAGAGCTATGTCTACCTCTTTACTGAGTCTCTCTGTGTCACTTAGAGATGTGCAGTACCTGACTTTCTGTTCCTGTGTCCGAGTTCCACGACTCTGTACTCTGCCACAAACAATGAAGCTGACATTTCCTTCAACTGAGAAGAGCAAAGTACCTTTAATGTATATTTAAGGTTGCTAGTCACACTGATTGATACAGTGGGCTGTCAGAAGCATTAATTACATGTCAAAAGGTGTACATTTATTCTGTTTGTTTAATCTCCAGTGGGGAAAGTACCACAGAACATGAATCCTTTATGCTTGTCAGGACCTTGCAAATCAATAGTAACCTTCTGTGATCTGCTGCTTTGAGCTGGATGAGTTCATAAAGCTGTACTCAGTCTAAATCCACAAAGGATACTGTTCGGAGATTACCTTAACCAGCCATACAGCATTATTAAAATCAAGGAGATCTTTTCCTTGGCATCTGAAGAAACATTGCCTGCCACTTTTTCTAAAGGGTTTCTTTATTCTTCAGAAATATCAAACTGGAAGAACTTTTGGGAACATCCTACTAGCACTGGAGATATTTTAATAATGTATTATTTTCAGAGCTCTTCAACAACTATTGCAGACCACATGTATTTTGTCCCCTTGCTGCAAAAACTTTTTAAAAGAAATGAAGCTGTCAGATTTGAGTAAAAGAACAATTTCTTTAATTGAAATAAAAGCACAGTAGCCTGTGAGATGTGATTCTGCACTTGACTTGTAAGTACAGTACAGCACTGAGTGTAATAGCTACAAAGGGTGAAAAGTCCAACCATCCCCTAGAGTCATTAGGTGCTTAGGCTGCAGCAATGGATGAACTAATTAAATAAAAGTGAATTAGACTGGAGCCCTTCTTGGAAAAATACTTGGCTAATGACTTTGATGAGAAAATGTCAACATACATTTTCAAAGTGTTTCCAGATTATACAATAAGGTACTAATAGAAAACCCTATTCTCTTGTGAAATTTCTAGACCAGTTCTTCAGAGGGAAAAGGCAGCAAACAAGACCCCATTGTTGTGACTTCCAAGTTCAGAATAAAGCTTGGGTGCAAGCATTTAGTTTTTGGAGGGTTCTTTTCGGTACAATTTTTAAAAGATAGTATACAAACATTGGTACTCATTCCTAGCACACAATTCTGATTATGCAGTCTTTTCCCTAATAAAAGCATACAACTAGGCAACATAGGAAGAAGATAATCTTACGAAAAGAATCATGATTTTAGTAAAACTCTACCTGGATTTGCTGGAATGGTTCTTTTTGCAGGATTCCCTCTTCCATTTGCAGCATGCATGATCAAAGTATGGGAGCTGTATTATCTTTGGCCCTCTAAACTAAACAGCACACACTTTCTCTCAGAAAGACCTTAGATTCTAATTTATTCCCACACATTAAAGGAAAAAAAATATAAGTATTGTGTGCAAACACTGTGTGTATGTATGTGTGGGAGGTATTTTGCAATGTAGATGCAGCTGTTGCTTTGTGAGCTGCAGCTAGTAAAACTAGAATTATGAGCTGAAGGTGTCCACTTTCAGGTTCCTCTAGTGACATTATGAGGCCCCCGTACATTTTTGATCCTGCTATCAACAAGTATCTTTGCAGCCTTCTGAAAATTACTTTTGGCCTTGTCTGAAGGTTCATTTCCATGCAAGATGAGGAGTTATTCTGTTCACTACAGTGGAAACCTTGATACTGCTACCTTGCTGTATCATATCCATAATAGAAGCACTTTTCTTAAGTTTGGGTTTTTTCCTTTAAAAATGCAGGAACCTCTCCTCCTTTTTCCACTTTAAAAAAGCACCACTGTACAAAGCATTTAAAACGAAAGAACCCCAATTGTCAATTTACTTCAGTTAAAACAAAAAATTCCCACACTCTGTTCTGAATCTGCATTTGAAGAAAAAAAATCTGACTTCACAACCTGCTGAGTTTCTCCCACTGAACCTCCACCTGGTTTATTGGGGAAGTGACAATGCTGAGGATTAACCATCATTTGGTTCCTGATGCTCTCACAGAGTTCCTGGGTTATGCCTCCTAATTCAGTGACAGATTGCTACTTTGCTTCATAAAGATGCAAACATGTGCCAAAAGGGATTTCAAGACGAGAAACATCAGCTTTACAAATGATTCAAACATGTTTTTTAAAGTAGGTTATGAATTTCTATTTGTTACTTTCCCAGGGCTCAAGTAAGAACTCAATGGAAATTGTGTTTTAACATATAAATATCAAAATAATACAAGTAACTTGGAAATCCAAATTCCAGTCATTAAAACTGGGAAAATCAGACAAGAGTATGCTCAGATTTGGGGAAGAGGGTTGTTTGTCATCTGTGAAGATTCTAATGTCTTGAACTTTAGAATGATTCAGCTTTGATTCATATTTTACAAATTAATTTATACTACTGATAGAACCCTTGAACATGACCTGTCTCAGGAAACATCAAGGCAGGTTAGACAGGTCAAAATTGACTAGTTATTAAATGGAAGAGGAAGTAGGAGAACAAAAATTTCACAATAAAAAACAGGAAGACAAAGGAATTTTGCCTGCCTAGCAAACAAAATATGAAGGTAAAAAATACTGAACAATAAATTTGAATTTAAAAATATAGGAGAATCCTTTCATACAGTTCAAAAAGAGGATAAATTATTAAATTTATAACTACTAAAGACACCAAGGAGATGGAGGCATGGGCAGCTAATATTTACTGATTACCTTGTATAAGTATTTGTTATACAGAAAGAGAATCCATGGTACTTGCTCACTTTTGAAGTGTCTAGGTTAACAAACATGATATAAAGGTATCAGACCTGCAGCTCTTAAGTAGCTAATAAACTATGAACTCTGTATAAAATATCTGCATTCTCAAAGAACTCTCAAGCACACAGAAACAAAGGTGCAAGAGGCTGAAATCATTAATTCTGACACAATGTGAGACCATGACCCCCTGTCAGACAAAGCTCATGTTCCTATTTAAGGCTGATCACATCTTAGTTGGTCACAGGATATCCTGAGTTGGAAGGGACCCATGAGGATCATCTAAGTCCAGCTCCAAGAAGTACAACTACAAGGGGCATAAATGCAAAACTTCAGACACTGTCAAGCACTCAAGATCTTGCCACAGAGATCCTTTCTCCTGCCCTTCTGCAAGTGTTATTTTAAACAAACAGTAGTATTGAAATGTGAGCAATGGAAGAACGTACACCAAAGCTGGTAAGATCCTTTGGGCCCAAACAGTAGGTAAAGGGCTCATTTGTTTTAGCATGGGCACTTTTTTTTACATGGAAATATAAAGATACTGCATGGCCACCATCACTGTTCATGCAGTCTCGTGGCAAATGAAGCAGGTGTGCCTTGCATAAAATGCTGTTACTAGGCTGTGAAAATATGATAAAGAACAGTATTTACCTGCCATTTACAAATTACAACTCTTAGAAAGAAGCAATATAAACACTTAGCAGGCATTCTTTTCCTACGAGGAACCTGTGAGAAATTCTCAGCCAAGAGAATTGATTCACAGTTTTCTGCAGTCGAAAAGAGACTCCCCCATGTATTTTATTGGGCTTTGGATCTGCACTTAAATCACAAACAGCTTTGTAGATGAGAATAAGAACATTAGACTAAAGAAACAAGATAATAAATAATGAACTAAAAATTATTAACTTGAAAACTAAAAAATGCATTTACTTGTTATGGAATGATTTTGTCTATTTGCAGCATTACTGTCTCCTGTTTCTGGCAAACAAAGGAGACAATGTTGTACTATATATTTATCACACGCAGATTTCTCCATGTCAATGCCTAACCAGGAGCCAAATAAGAGTTTATAAATGTATTATAATTAAAAATTCTTCAATATTACAAACACAGCTATGCAAGGACCACAAATATGTTATGTAGGATTTAAAAGCTTTTTAAAGCTCTAGTATTAAAAGTCTGGATCATTAAGAACTAGTAAGTCTCTTACTGCTATTGTCAAATATGACATCAAATGTTCACTGAATTCACTTTTCCCAACCTAATATAACTCCAGGCCTTCTGCTACTGAGTTATTACAACTACTATTTGCAGTAGGAAAATGAAGAAAAGCAGATTCTGTCATATAAACATGTGAAGAGCCTTGATCAACAAACGCGTTTAGAACATGAGTTTGTCAAATAAAGTCTTCACAAAATTAGCATCCAACTAATATGTTGACTATTTCAGAAAACCCTACTTACATAGAACTTTGTACAAACAACACAGTCTTTTGATTTATTAATTATTCTTAACTAGAATATGCAGTCACACTTGAAAGGTTCAAGTAGTCTATTGCTAAAAACACACTGTAAAAACTTGGACAGGAAATAAGCAAGCCATGTGACATTTTAATGAAATCTCAGTTGATGCTAATGGTAATTACATCATCAGGTTTCAATGTATGAGGTTGCAATGTATGCCCATGTAAAATTCAAATTTCAGCAAACTGTGCATACAGACACTGTACAAATCGAAACACATTCACTTCCACTATACTGAATGCAATTTCTGTTTCTAAGCAGGAAAGAACCGTGTTTACACATTCCAATTGGTTGCGTCCTATAACAGTGTAACAAACAAAAGACACTCCTGGAATTAAACACCAAAATCAAGATAATTATTGCCAGCAGGCAGCCAAGAATCGGCAAATGCAATTTATCCATACCCTGCAATGAAGTTTAACAAGTAAGCTAAGCAGTCAGTCCATCCCTTAGGTATGCAATTTCTTTCAGAGGTTTAAGGTAGGTATATTTCCAGTGTTTTGCTGCCAAAATGACTAAGCCACCACAGTGGTGGCAAAATGACCACACCACAGTGTTGAAATGCCACCTTCTGAAAAATTCCACAGTCCTATTTGTTCTGCATTCTGATCCTCAATTTCTTATGCTGGTAAGAAGTTTCTTGGCTGACTAGTTAAAGTGAGGTTAAAGAGGTTCCTAACAATGGGAATAAGTGCACTGTAGCAATCAGCTTTAGAAAAAGACTCTTAAAAGAAAATAATTTTTACTTGAGAACAGAAGAAATCCAAGTCAGTTACACTGAGATAATAGATACAGAGCTCCACATTAATAGAGTGAAAAATTTTTTTGTTGATAGATTCTTTGCCATTTCTTGATCAAGATGAACCACATGGATGATTGTATTAATCAAACGGGGCAGACTGGGACATGTCAGGAGATTTAATAGAGTTTTGGTTCCTACTGTTGTGCTAGTATCTCACGGTTATTGTGATATTCTGGCTCTGCTGTAGTTCACAGGAGATTTATTACAGAGCTCATTACATTCATTTGATACACTTTAATTAAAATATTAATTAAAGATAACTAACAAGGGACCTGGGATATATTGTGTGAGATGAGATTCACAGAATGACATGTTGCTTCTCATCTTCAAATGTAGATTCTTAAGCAGGGCTGCCACACACAAGCAGGATTTCTACTTTATCTGTTGATGATAGGGGCGAAGTACTGGGTTTTTCAAGGTTGTTCTTAAACTCAGAACTGTTTGGGATTTATGCCTTACTTGTAGGTAGTAAATTTCCATTTGTTTTGATTGAGGGTCCTAGAAATTTTCAGGGATGTAAATATCTGAATTATAAATTATGATTCATTAATAGTTATAAAAAACGTTTGTGGTAGTAGGCTTTTAGAGCAGGGAACATGCAGCTGATGCTTTCACATAACCTTGTCCCTCTAATACAAGCTATTAATCAGTGGGTTCAGAAACATTTTCCCTTCTGAATAAATCTAGCAAACACAGGCAGCAGATACGCTCAAAAAATTAGAAGTTGTAAAGGTAAATTATGGGCAAATTACAGTGTGGCTTCCCTATGGATTTAAGAGTCCTTGGAAGAGATACAAGTACCAATGCCTGGGCATGTACACACACGTACATACACATAAACAAAATCAGGCCTTCAAATTACCTGTAGTAGCAATTATCTGGAACATCATAAGAAATGGGGCTCTTATTCATCTTCTGAAAGCATAAATACTGACTGAAATCATATGTTATAGTTGAAACATTTACTATCGTATTCCTTTTGAACTCTAATAGTATACTAATGGATGTACCAGAAAAATATTAAAGCATAGATGACCTAGAATGCCCAGTTGCAAAAGGGTACTTTATTGAATGTGAATTAATGGAGAAAGTGTTCTGAAAGATAATTTGACCAGATTAATAAAGGCGGGAACAGTCATAATCCAGAATATCCTCAAAATGTTCTGAAAGATAATGGAAACATAAATTACCAACATTGTTCAGATAAAGAAACAAAGGTGCTAATTTCTACACTTACTTGAAATAATTTGTTAGCTTTGACCTCCCTGCTACAGAAAACTTGGGTAATAGAGGGATGTTCCTTCTGTCTTCTCCCTAAATTATATTACTGGCATTTACACTTCCAACTGATGCCTGGTGGCTGTGCTAGCACACCTGTGGGGCTTGGCACTCAGCTGGCCTTACGTCTGTCATGCTTGGAGTCACCTAATGGCCAGGGTTGGAGGGTACCTCCAGAGATTGCCTGGTCCATGATTCCTGTGTCTCTCTAACACACTCCATCCTGCACAGAGACACAGCTATCTATACACACTGACAAGATCTTTCCCAAGCCCTTCCTTCTCCGGGCTGAACAGTCTCCTAGCTCTCTCATCCTCTCTATGCATGGCAGGTCCTCCCAGTCCTTATTCATCTTTGTGATACTTCACTGAGCTCACTCCAGTAACTTCATCTCTTTCTTGCACTGGGGACCCCAGAGGAGTATGCAGTGCTCCAGATGTGGGTTCACAGCATGGATTGTTAATGAACTGTGAACCTCTAAGGATCTCAGTAGAAGTTGTCATTAAGGACTATGGACTAAGAAGGCCTAATAAGTTTTTTTAGGTCAAATCAAGACTGATTCACAGGTAGGCTAACCATTTAACTTAGCAAGTATGCATCAAAAACAATAACTTCTAGTGAAAGTATAGTTTGAATTCCCCAAAAAGAATAAAAGTGCTTTTGCTCTGAAGTAAATATAAAGGATAACATCTATATCACTGAAAAAAAATTTTACATCTGGAAAGGTTCCATACTTCATTAGCTCATTTTAACATATAAAAATTTAGATACCAGTTTATGCAACAATTAAGCCATGCAAATATCAAATCTTACTTTTGTATGCTTTTATTGCTTCTTCTCTTTCATTTACTACACTTGACTTTTGTTTCCAATTAAATGACCAAAGCAGTGCCTATCTCTCTCTGTCACCTTGATTACACAGCAGCTACAGCAATTGAGATGGCAGAGGGAAGCAAGATAGCTGCAGTGCAAGTAAATGCATAGGGAGCAAAAACATGGGAAAAGTGAAAACAAATATTCCCCTCTTTTCATTCAGGTCTGTCTTTGGCTTTGCATTTTAAAGGAAAGCTAGACTTTGCTATGATACTGTGAAATAATTTAGAAATCTTTGACAAAAATTGGTGTTAAAAATGAAAAATCTCCTTTGTCACAATAGGAGAATTCACTGGTATAAAAAAGCATTGATCTGTTATTTTATTTTACATATTGATATAGGAGTAGAGTCAGTTTAGCTGTCAAATAGTTCTGTATGTCAGAATTAAGCAGTCCAGTGTTTAATCAGATTTCTAGGAATGGGCAATATTGATTTATTCACATAAAGATAGAAAATGGATATTTACATATTGATACCACACATCTTGGTGCTGGTGGTTGAAAACTTCTTCCTGATCTTGTAGAATACAGATTCATACTTTCAAATATGGATATGCTACCCTTACCCTTTCCAAGCATCACACGTACATTCCAGCTTCCTTGTCACTCCTTTCCAGTAGCAAACATGCCTTCAGGTACGAATTAATTGGAATTTATGCTTTCTTCTGCTAATTCTCAAGTCCATCCTTCACATAAAATCAGACTATATTTTAAAAAAACCCGAAAGTTTGTTCACAGTAAGAACAAATTCCACACCTTAAAAAAAAAAAGGAATCAAACGAAGCAAGAAGAAAACACTCTGCCGAACCTGAATAGCACAGGGAAGCCCTGTGGCTTTGCAAAAGATGGCTCCTGTGGATTGGTCTTTCAACAAACTGTCATGTGGTCATTTGACACTTGTATTCAAATTAAGAGAGTGCTCCCAAATAGCCATGGGAAATGCTAATTTGACATGGCTATGATGCATACAGAAAACCAGAGGTAGCAGGATGATATGTTGTTATTATTACATCTGATTTTTGTAAGTTGTTCATACTCTGTTCTTGAAAATCAGCACTTTAGACTTCCAATATGTTGTACTATAAAAGATATTATGGATCGGTAACTTTTTTCTTGTAGTATTGAACCTATGCCTAGTGCTGTTTGTTTTTACAAGAGTTATTCTCAGTTCATTCATGTAAAAATTCCCATTTGCGTTCTAAATTATCTTCCCCTGGAAGTAACAAATCCATTTATAAAGATTTAATAAGGAGATCTCTTAAGTAGGTCTGGAAGGCTACCCTAGTTAATCATAATATTGACTTGAATAAATATACATTTTAAATTATGGTATTTTTATATTGCTATGAATCTTCCTACAGATAGCTTAATACAATTTTTAGAAAACCTTATATTTTAAGGGAAGAAAAATAGTTCCACAAAGTGTTACCATGAAAAGAAAGGGGCATATAATATTTTTTTTCCTTATTTAAAACAAATAAAATTGAGATTGTGGCCTGTGATTTTCCATATGTAGATATTAAGGATAAAGAGCAGTGGCATACCCTGGCACATCAGACCTCAACCACCCATGTGATGGGCAGAGCAGTTCCCAGGAACAGCCAGCGAGGTCAAACAGACATCACCACTGGCACCATTTGGTGATCTTGGTGACTTGCCACCCACACCATGAGGCACAGCCAGGCAGACCATGCACCAAGAAATGGTCAGGAGGCACTCAAAACAGGCAGCACACTTGATTCACCAATCAAACTTCCAGGAGCCTGTAGAAGACGTAGCTTAACAGCTCCGTAGGCTGAACTTCCATCAGGCAGGAGTACAACTAGAATTTGACTATGAAATGGAATTGTGGAAACTGATCTGCCGTTTCTCTTTAGCAACATATATGCCAAATATATATGTATGTGTATATTAAATCTGTAGATTTGTTGCATCTTGATAGGATATTTCTGATTATGAAGAACAACAAGTTTTGCTGCGCAAAGAAAGCTGCTGCTTGTCTGCCTTTGGAACATACAGTGAGAGTAACTTCCAGGTTGAAATCAGATTCTTAAAGCAGCAAAGGCCAGGAGAAGTCTGAGAGTACAACTATCCAAATCTTATTAAGCAAATGGTTTGTTTCTTAGGAGTTAAACTAGCATTTAAATTAAGTCTGTCAAACTTTTGTCTTTTATCAGGACTTCCTGACATAATGGGGTGATATTACAAGAAAAATGCACAGGTAGTATTCCAACGTGGCTGGTAGGAGTGGAGGTACAAGGAAAAGGAAAATAAAGAATTAGACAGACCACAATGCCTAGAGGCCTCATGCATTGTTTGTTGTCAAACACTAATAGTCTAGTTTGATGTTTCTCAGTGATGTAAAACACGTGGTAACCTTTGCCCATTCCTTACTCTGGAATTCCCATGTACAAAATGCCACCGAGGCAGAGCAGCTTCCCTGGGATGGCTGCCAGCACTCTGAGTACAGCTTGCTGAAAATAAACCTGGTGCCAAGAAGATGCAAAGGGCAATCACATAAAGGGAAAGATGCCATCAGAGGATTAAGCACAAAATGACTACAGAAACACAGAGAGAAGCATATACGTCTTTAAAGTGAGAACCAAGTGACAATTTCAGAACAACTACTACAGTTTCTAGGGCTCATTTCATTAGTTGTAATAATTTCAGGTGCCTGTAGGCAAGTTTATTTTAAATTTGTACTGATTTCTTCAGAATGATTAGGAATCTGGAATCCAGACAAAGGCATAGCCTGATTTGCTGATGTGTTAGTGACAAGAAGATATCTGCCAAATTCATAATTCTGCCAAATTCATTTATTTATGCACAAATTTTTTTTTTGAGATATGGTAAAGGCTTTGTAATCCCAGAAAGTGTTAGATATTTGGCTCTTCAAAGTGAAATACAGTAAAGATTAGCTGCCAGAATATTAACACAGAACTTAATAATAAATATTAATAAATAAATATATAAAAATAAAAATAAATAAACATATAAATAATATTTTTAAAAATTAATAAATATAGAAAACATATAAACCAACAAGGCCTGGTTGATAAAACGGGAGAGCAGGATTTTTCTTATTATTAGACTCAGATATAAGCTGAACCCTAAACCTGGAAACAATACTAAATTCTTTATGTAACATAGCTCTCTTCCATACATGGAAGATTACTATGAAGCCAAACAGTCTTCTTCTTGCATGTATAAAAAAACAATTTATGTCTACCAAGTTTTCTGTACTGTGCAGTTTGTTGGGATACCCTGAGAGCTTGAGTGTCCAGTCACAGACATGATCTTTCACCTTATGAGTTTGTGTTAGATCCTAATTTCTTTTTTATATCTGTATTTAATAACTCACAATTAATAGCTGAAATCTTTCATACCAATATAAAATTTAGAAGGATATAAAAGTACTTCAAATCCATAGATGTATTCTGCCAGTTTTCCAAAGCAAACATTACCCAAATATCATACAGACATTCTAAAAATGATTTAGTGATTGAGAAATCAGTTGTTGGTACCGTGAAGTGGTATTGTCAAGACCTGCAGAGACATTGGCACTTCCTGAGTATTTAAACACTCCTAGATGCAAAGCTATTCACATAATTAAATACATTGTTTAAGATCTAAAACATTCAAAGTATTTAAAATCACAGTTCTCCATAGGGGGGAAAAAAAAAAAAAGAATGAGCATATTATTGCTCTTGTGAAACCAATTATTTGCAGGTAACATCATAATGACTTTTATTTCACCTAGCAAATAAAATTGCCATAACAAATTCTCAAAAACTGTGTGAACAGTCCAGATAATTACATGTAATGGGATGTCACAGGGTGAACCACTGAGGTTAAAAAATATTCTGAAGTAAATAAATAGTGATCTTCATTGTTTCTTGTTCCTAAAGGTCAAATCTATACGTTTCCAACAGTCTTCTCAGGTTTTTCTGTTTTGTCCCTCATCCTCAAGGGTGAATACTTTCCAGTACTGTGTAAACTAGGACTGTGGTATCTGTTTGATTTTTAGTCTCAATTACTCTCTTTTAAACACGTGATGATTTCTTTGAAAAATCGGGAGAAATATTTCTTGCATTTGGAAAGGGAAGTGTTGAGGAATATGATAATACTCAGTTTCTTAGCAGCTGATTTTGAAAATTCACAGAGATGTCTCCTATACAGTCTTTATCCTGATGCTGTAGACAGCCTTTATATCACCATAGACATTCAGCTCATCACCACAAAGAAATCTGTGTAAAGCTGGACCCAAGCCCCTGTGAACCCTGATGTTTAACAGATTAATTTTTTTTATGAACAGCTTGTGTGAAAGTACTGGGGTGGGGGTGGGGGGGTCAAATAATCAAGCCTTGATGGAAACAAGGGAAAACAGTGCTGATATAGACTTAATATCAGCGATTTCATAGCTGTGATGACATTGACTTAATATCAGCAATTTTAGAGTCAGTATCAGATGGAGAAAGGTACATTATTGCAGATGTTTAAGATAGCAAGATACAGTGCAATTTCCCTCCCACAATTCTCTGTATCCACCCTTTCCCATTTCTTCCTCCTTCACTCTTTCATTCCCTGTCTGCCCCCACCCTGCCCACACAACGGGAAGCAGAGCTGGAGCTTTTGGGTCAGAGATGACAAATTCTCTGCGGGAGATTCTGCTGGTAGCCTGAGCTGTGCCCAGTGATGCTGAGGAAAGCTGCACTCTTAGCAGAGCTATGGGATCACTCAATTTGGGATTCTCTGCTGTGGGAGTGCCTACGGGAAACAGAGCTCCAGGGAATGTGAGGTTTCCACCCTGCCTGCTGGAACAAGCCTGTGCTTTGGGTTCAGAGGGAGATGGGCAGTTTGTACTCAGGGTGCATATGGTAGCTGAACTGAACTCTCCCTTTTTAGTTTTTCAAATAGTAAAAATCAAATAGGTACATGAATTCATTCTATCCTCAGTTCAAGAACTCCCAATCCCTACTACAATGAGCAATTTGCCATAACAAATTATTTATTTTATGAAAGGGCAAATTTCCATAGTAGAAAACCCTGTCAACATAAACTGCTTAAACAAAGGTTTAATTGTTCTGTAAATAACTAGATTCACAGACAAAGAATAGAAAGACTCAGGATTGTACTTAAAAACTAAATGATCTCTGAGTTAATAAAAAAATTATTTTCTGAGTTAGAAAATTTGGAATGACAAAAGCTTGAATCTCCAACTTTTAAAAGATTTATCGATGGAGAGGGAGGCCATTTCCAAAAAGTAGCCTTTAATACATCTGCATTTCTACCTGTGGGCAATACAAGTGTCTCACTTAAATGATTGTTACTGATCCGACTTACATTTTGCATACAATATTTTCATACTCTGTTGCTACTGCAACACACTTTGCAACGTAGAGCAAGAGCCTTAAATAATCTCTTAGCTCAATACAATTTTTCCTAGGCTAGCATTTCATTTGGTATGAGTCTGAACATGATATCATGCTCCTATTTGGGATACAGAGTCTCTGAGACCATATCTGCTTGCCTTCCTCTCTTTCAGTCTCCTATCAGTCACAATCAGAAATGTTTCTGACGTCTTCTGATAGATGAGGTTATACCTTCCTCTGAAGCCTGCCTGCAGCACAGTGCATTGACGGCCTGTAATTCTGCCCACAGATCAGAAGGACAGGGTACTTGCAATGGTTCACAATCAGAGGAAAAAGGATTTTTTTCTTTGATATTTCAATTTTTTAAAATAAGTTAGATAAAAGATTCTTTATCCCTAAATGTAGTTAGAAGATAATTTTTTAGAAGTAGCAAGCAGCTGCTGTGAATATAATACAAAATACGGACAGAAGGGTCACACTTTTCAAAATGAGCAGCTCCCCAAAATGTTTTAAAGAAGTGGGTAAGTTTGAAAATTCTGAATCTGGCCCTTAAAATAGTCTTCATTTAAGTACAAATGTTGGGGTGTCCAAGTCAAACTAAAACTCTTTCTATGCCTCTATTTGTAAAAATAATGATGGTAAAGTCTCTCTTAAAAAACCCCAATTCTGGCTTTATTCAGTGTGTTCAGAAACATCCTCTGTCTATAGAAGGGTTTTCATTAGCACAGCTTTTTATACTAGACTCTGAGAACAGTGAATGCCATTGCACGCATGAAATATGAAAAAAACCCTTATAATTTCTTATACCATATACAGTAATGTCACAGCTTATGCTGACTTAATTTCATATCTGCCTGGGCTAAAACTAAGGCTATATCCTTTACATAACTGACTTTCCAATGCACGCCAGAACAGATTGCCCAGAGAGATTGTGGAGTCTCCCACACCAGAGATATTCAAGAACTGTCTGGATACAATCCTGTGCATGCACTCTAGGATGACCCTGCTTGAGCCAGGAGGCTGGACCAGATGACCACTGTGGTCCCTTCCAACCTGACCCATTCCGTGATTCCATGAGCTCCTCTTCCAGCTGCAAGAACTGCAGGAACTGCCAGAGGTTCACAGACAAGTTGCAGAGGGACATTATTAGTAAACAACCTGTGTGCTCAGCAAGTACTTGACTCTGAAAAGCAGTGAAAGCAATTTAAGGGACCAAAATTATAGCACCACTGGTGACTTAGTAGAAACATCTTCATTAAAGCTTTTCTGTTCCACGTGTCACTGAAATCTACAGTACCCCGTATCTCAGAAACACCCCATCCTTCTCTATATTTCACTTTATTTGCTGCCAGGGCAGACAAATATGTAGTGTGTCAAACATGACAGTAAAATATGTTGAATCTCATGTCCCAAGAAGAACCACAAAACAACTCTATTGACAGCGTTATTCATTTTTTATGTTTTAATGTAAATTAGCTAAACCAATTTTTTTCTCTCTGCTGCACTCAAGTGGCTCTTCTCTGCAGAACTCAGCGCTATCACAATTTGGATGCCAGTTTTCTACAGAGACTGACTTTCTATTGTTACTTTATAAATTAATTAATGTCTTGTATACCTGCAACATGGACAAGAACTCCCTGGTTCAAAGGCATTAGATTTGCTTGTGTTGAACTTAACAAAGTGTAAAACAGTTTAGGTAATGAAGAAGTTGTTAACATCAGATTGTGACTAATTTTCTGTCTGCTACTAGGAGAAAGAGCATTATTTCCTGTGCCAGAACCTATAAATCAGTGTGGTGAAAATGTCATTTTAAGACAAGTGTTCTCAGGAGAAAATAAAGGTTACAGATTCACAAAGGAGAAATGCCCTTTTAATACAGTATTTCAGAAAATGTCTCTAGAAATTGAGGAATTAGCTCAGAGGCTTCTGAAATTCTCCTGAAGTCAGAGCTGAAGAAGTTCAGCTGTTGAAGTATTGTCAACAGACAACAAAGTGTGGATAGAAGGCACTGAGACCTCTCTGCTAATTATTTTCTACGTCCTAAACATCAGGACCTTTTGAGACATTTTTGAAATTGGTTTGCTTATTGGCAAACTAATTTTTATCAGCTATAAAAAGGTGCAATGCCAAGCACAAATTGACATTGAATGATTTAACTTAATTTTTTTGTGAAATGTGAAAAAATTTTCACTAATACTTAGAAAATAGCAGACACCAGCTCCAGCTTGTTCACATTAGTAGTAAACATGATTAATTTTTTAAAACACTGTTATCCAAGTGATGCTCTAAAACCATGAATACTAATTAAAAAATCCTAAGGTAGTGAGGTCAAGCTGCAGTGGCCTACTAGGTGGTCCAGATAACTGTGACATTGCCCCCAAAGAGGCTTTCTGATCAGCTGACATATTAAAACATTATAATCCTCACTTTGTCATATTATTGGATTTGAAACAATGTTTGCTATGGTGTTTAAGCAAATAAAATAAACAAACAAACAAAAAAACAACAAGCAGAATCCCATACATCTTAGATCTGGTAAAGAAGCCCTGAAGGGCTGAATTTGAGGAGGCGTGAGAATAACAATAATAGTAGTAGTAGTAATAATAATAATAGTAACAATAAATCTGTAGTGCATGTGAAAACCTCTTTTCAAAGCAAATGTGTTTCAGAGTTAAGAAAAAAAAGTGAACTCTACAAGCAAATCTTCATGCAGAGATAATCTATTCGGCACTATAGGGATCCTATAAATAAAGTATGGATTGCTGATTTTTCCCCCCACTTATTTTGAAAATAAGAAGCAGAAGTAGAACTAAGTCTATTGGTAAGAGAGTGAGAAGAGGATTCCTGAAATATTTGGAAATTAAAGGTTTCAGTGATCTCTGAGCTTTCAATTCAGGTGCTATAAAATAAAATCTAAACAAATTTCAAAATGGTCACTGGATGGTCACCAGAACTTCATAAACCCATCAGAATTGGAAGAGACCTTGTAGATCATGTAGTCCAACCATCAGTCACTCACCTCTGCCCATGAGTAGGCACCCAAACCAATGTCCCTGCACCCCTCAGTCCTCACAAGCGAGATGGACATTCTGCAGTAGCGGTGAGATTTTTCCCCCCTTTGTAAAATGTATCTGAGCTTTCTTTTTAAGAACAACTATTCATTGGTACAAACGTTGTTCAGAAGGAGGTGCTCATTTGAAGAAAACACCCATCAGAAAAGTTTCTTGGGTTCAGGACAGAACTCCTGGAGCTGCAGGTAAATGTCTGCCTGAAACTACCTTTATGTGCCCCTTCAGCAGTGTAGGAGCTCGAGTTCCACTCTGGGCTGAAGGTGGGGCAGTGGACTGTGTGTTGCCTCTATGAGGCCCCATGAAGACACAGCTCAGCCCTTAGGGGACACTGCAGTGACCTCAGGTAAGCTGACAGAAGCAGAGAAGGAACTTGAATCTTTTCTTCCACACCTTCTTGAAAGCACTGACAACAGGTTCTTGGCTACTTCTGTCTATCTGAGGTAGAAAGGGAAAACATTTCCCAGGCAACCTCTAAAGCACAGCAATTTTTCAGATCCAGCTATTTCATTTAGAGACTAAAGTGAATTTTAGCTTTTTAGAAAGCCTGGCCATTTCTATCAGCTTTGACGATGATATATAAGATGAACTTCATTCAATGTTCTCATGTTGCATTGGTGTTTGTTACCATACTATTACAGAGATTATAGTTTGGTAGTGGATAGGATTGCTATACTTACAGTTTCATGGTTCAAAGAGACAGGATGTTACAATCCTACTGCACGAAAATTTTCTTGTGATACAGCACAGTACATGTTGGTTACTAAACAAAATTACTATTTTCCTGTTATTCCTCAGCTTTGAAAAATACTTTGCTTACATAGCTGTGTCCTTAAAACAGATCCTAGTCTGTTCTAAAAACGAGCAACATCAGCCCCTTCTGTATTACAAATATACAAAGTTTTACAGATGCTAATACATAAGCTAAAAATTAAATGTAGGGATCTGATTTCAAATAAAATCTGGTAAATATTTATTTTCTCTGAGAAGGAGAAGGAGAGAAGGGAGGTTTAGAGTGTGACAGAAGGAAAAGAATGCATCACAGCTTCTTTGGAACCAGAAAAGCGGCCCTGTTTTACCACAGTGCTGAGAAAGTTGTAGAAAACTGGTATGAAACAGGTATGATGCAAGGTTAGTTAACCTAAAAATTCAATCTAACCATTGAAGAGAAGGGATGAATTTTAGTCCTGAAAGCTCAGTGTGTCTGATCTTTCACAGGTATAAATTGAAGGAGTCCTATGAAACTCGGTGGAATCACGTCATCTTACACTCTCATACAACATTCCAATTTGAGTCTTGTTTTTATCTTTTAGTTGTTCTGCTTTTCAAAGCAGTCCTAGTAAAACAAACCAACTGTGCACTGGAGGAATTTGCTTGGTGAAGAAATACATTCCAGTTGTATCTTTGTAGCTGATACTTACAGTTTGCTCAAGAAAGTTTTGGGCTTTTTTATGAGAGAATTTTATTTAGGATTGTAAGAGCATTTTCAAGCACTTTTTAATAAGTGTTCTCAGATCCACTAAAGCAGAAAGTGTCTTGCTGTCCTCCCAAGCCCTGAACATGGAAAGCTCCTCTCTTTCCTTCACTGATGTGTGCAAGTTCTTCTTTATTAATCAGGACTAATTATTATTGTTTTCCTGGCTGTCCTACAGCCTTCTAATGACCATATTGATTAAACTGGAGATACACTGCCTAATTATATTTATTATGGCCATTCTGATGCTACTTGAACATTGTTATTAATAGATACTCAGATGTTACGGCAGTGTGTAAAACGAAAATGACTCTGCATAAGTCAGAGCTAAGTCATATTCCAACACTTTGAAACAGAAAGGGTCCTGGAAAATGGTCTGTTTCAACATGGTTTTCAGCTAAGACAGACCCAGAAGTGTGCTTTCTCCATGAAGGTGTCATGCATCTGTTTTCATCTCTCTGGGTGTCTATGTGAGGTCGTCTCCTCCACCCCAGCAGCCTGGTATGCACCAAGCCCTCATTCTGTGTAACCTCCTCAGAGGTTTAAAGCCAAGTGGTAAATTAAGGAAAAGGCAAAAGCAAATATCAGGTGTTGCTGATATTTGGTGCACTTCAGTGTACAGCTGCATACATGTTCCTCTACAGAAGTACGAAGCAGATGATGTCCTCTGGGGCTGTGCAAGCAGAGGTCCCAGGTGTTACCCTATACCCAGATCACTGTACATAAATGGGAAAATAGCTACACCCTTTGGCTGACAGCTGAATTTTTGAGAAAGTACTGAGATGTTTCAGATCAATATGGGTTTGTTTGCACAGCAACCACCTGGCGATCCACTCCTCCTTTACCAAAGGATGAATCCTTGCACACTTGATGGTAACTCTGCCACCTCGTATTAGGACAAGTCCCAGATCCTAGCCAGTCGTTTCATGCCCTGTAGGAAGAGTGCTAAGTTGTGCAGGGAGAAAGAGAAGGAATAAGAGCATGAGCATACATATCCTTTCTTTCAGCAGAAATAAAGGGCAATTGCCAACAGCAGCAGAACTGATCACACAGTGGATCAATACCATCCTCCGGGAGTTTTCTAGTTAAGTTGATGCTTCTTAATTTCATTTTTACAGATGTATATTTCTCTAAGCCATTTTTGAGTTGCTGTATATCAGTCAAAACGTGCCTATCTACTGCTTTATTCTTTGAAAGGTAATGACCATCCTTTTCAAAACACCTTTCTTGCATACAGAGGGGTTGGTATCATGGACTCTGTTGTGAACAACCACGCAGAAAACTGCACACATGTCCTGACAGCAGTTGCCCCACAAGTGTGTTTTTATGCCACCGTGACAATTAGCTAGACTTAATTTGACAGGAGATTCTCTGCTCTTCTTTTCAAAACCTTACACTGCCAGCATTAACACACACTATAGTGAGATATTAGTTGGTGAGTTTTCTCATACCAGGAATTTTTGTGGGTAACTAATAAAAAAACCTACCAGCTACAGAAAAGAAAAAAAAAAAGTGCCTCTGCAACTGTTTCCTTCTCAATATTTGTTTCTAGTTTTTAAAAAATATGACCTGCTCAAAGAGAAGTAAATCTTGTTGCTTGTGTCTGAGGGCAATTCTTCTTTAGCTAAAATGTAACAAATTTGTTGCTGTGTATGACTGGAAGAATCCTAACTGTTCGTGCCCACCTACTAAGAGGAAGAGGTCATCAGCTATGTTTATCCATCCAGGCAACCTGGATGTCTTATTTGGCTGGACAGCGAGCTAGCAGAAGAATATCATGTGCCACCACAAGACTATGTGACTTAAATAAGTAGCTAAACTGAGTTCTTATCCATCCTCACTCATAACTCCTACTGGAAGAAAGAATAAAAAGAAAGAACTGAATAAAATAGTACAACTCAACAGGACCCTTTCATTAGCTCAGTTTCTCTCATTTGACACTGCTTACATACTTAAATGATAGCTCTAGACTTTCCACTTTTCAAAGAACAGAACAAGTGACAAATGTGTATCAAAATTACTGCATCAATGGACTCATGATAGCACACCATTAAATGTGTGCAAAAGAAATGCTTAATGCACTGGACCGCTGATTTTTGAAATTGTCTCTGTCACTAACTTTTCACTTACAGTTTTGTCACTGAAGTCTGGCCTCTGGAAATACACTTCGTTCTATCTGAACTGCCTCTGATTTGTTAATTTTCTACATCAAAACTGGAGGCTTTAAAACAGATAGCTATCACTAGCCCAGACCCAAGCACTGTGAACCCTTGCAATATATCTTCTGAATCCTACAGTCTGGGATATTATAACAGAAACAACTGGGTTCAGAACTTCAAATATTGTTTTCTAATGCAGTTTTTTTGGAATAGCACTGTAGTAAGAATAATAGTAAAAATTAAATTTAACAGTTCTCAAAGAAAACTTTGCAGAAGTTGACTTTGCATTTTCAAATTCTATGAATTAAACAAATTGTCTTAAATGAAAAAAAAAAATCATTCTTTCTCCCTAGTACTTATACAAAACTAATACTTCAGATCTGAAAAACTGCTACTACTGTCAGAAGGCATATTGTTTGGTTTCCACTCATTTACTGTGAAACACAGGTTACTAGCAATCCTCAGCTGATTGCATATGTGGTACCTGGAACTGTGACCCATCTTCTCAGCATTATTCATCTTTAGGTGCCAAAATTGATGCACCTTGTAGTGGCCAGAGAGAGAAAACACATCAGAACTTCTGAACTTCTCTTGCACACTTAGACTGCATCTGTGTCTCAGTGTCATCAGGGTATAAACTCTAAATAACATCAATTTTACACCCTGAAGTTTGTGACTGAAAAGCGCAAATTTCACAATAGAGGCAACGCCAATGTTTCACTGGAAGTGTAAGAACTGATGTCCCTGCAAGAGTAAGCCATCTTGTTGGCTGAGGAACAAGAAGGACGAATTTCATAGTTCCGACATCTTCTACTTAATAGGGATGTGAGAGGAGGAATACTGAACCACCGTCTCTCTACAAAAGACTTAATTTTGTTCCGGCAGCTAGTAGGACCACAGCTATCCCTTTCACCCTGTGACAAGCACATGGAACATTGTAATAATTTCAGGCACAGAAATGGAGTAACAACGTGATGATGAACATTGACTAGCTAAGAATTCCCATTTGCATGGGATATCTTCCTGGCTGCTCCAAACAACTTGTTTTTCTATTAGACCAGAAACCAGAAGCAATCTCATCAAGAGCTTTTGGCCATATATCTACCTTGATTTGAGGAGAGATTAAGTCTCAAATATTTCCTATGATGTAAGTAGAGACGTGTCAGGTTTTACTCTATTGATGGTAATGGCTTGGTTAGTAGCTGGCATTTTTGCCTCATACAGCTCCTATGAAAGAAACTACCAGTACAAGAGCAGTTTTTTACCTGAGATTGAAAAATTACAGGAAAACCATATATGTGTCATAGAATACCAATTTTCAGACAATTTCTCTTAAAATATGCTTTACTATTGGTAGAAGAACTGTGTGATGAGTGAAAAGGAATTACATATGATCAAAAGTCTCAAATATACATCACACTTGCAATGAAGATGCTGGAAAATCAGTCTGCCACCATGACTTACCTAGAGGTCTGGTAAGGGCGAGCAGAGGGCTCAGTTTCAGAAGGGAAAAAGACATAAACAGGGAAAAAGGGGAGGTACTGTTACAATGATATATTTATATAGTATTTTACACAACTAAACATTTTACAATTTTAAAAAGTGATCTGCAATATATTGGATTAGGCTCAGCAGAGTGTGCCTTGTTCTGTGGAATCACTGAAACTTCGCTGGTGTCAGCTCCTGTACAACCTATGGAAATAAACTCAGAAGCACCCATTCGTAGCCCATGAAACTTCTGCAATACACAATTTTTTTTGAGACAACGTGAGTGCAAATCAGTCAGTAAGTGTTTTGTCCACTGCGGAGAGGTCAACCTTAAATTGTATTTTTTCTAGATGTTGAATTGAGATTGTTCAGAGGAAACATTGCAAATAAACTTTTCTTACTGAACCAGTAAAACTAATTTCTTCAACAGAAGTCCACTTACCATGTTTTCTATTAGTACCACCACTAGTAATTGCTACAGAACACAGATGCACCAACATGTAGACACAGAGCTTAAAAACAAAGCTTCTCTAAAAATTGTTTATCAAAAGAAGTCAATAATTTAATTCTCAGAGATTATTATCAGCAAATATCTTACAGATTGTCTTTTGGAAACTTGAATACATTCATACAGTTACAGGGCTTTTCCTTACAGAACAGGTTATAGTCTCTATATGCTGAGACACATTCCTAGTTAATTTACAAATCAATAATCTAACCAGCCTATATTAGCCTTTCTGAATCTGAACCTAGAGAAGTAGTACTTTAGTTTTTGAAAACAGCTGGCAGTTCACATAGTAAGAATTTGGGGCTGAGGAGGAAAGAATGCCATGGAGATCACAGAATAACAGTTCATCCAACTAAGCTTGACTTTGGGTTGTTGGATGATATGAGAAAATATCTTCCAGCATCTTCAAAGAGATGGGGCACTAAAGAGATTATCTGTGACAAACCTCTTTGTTTCTGCAGTCATCAGTGAAGATACAGCAAAGGAAATGGAGGAGCTGCAGTTATGCATTTGCAATACACAAAGTCCTTGTTTTCCCACTAGGCACTGCAGAATAGCAATTGTCCATTCACAGCACATAGCACATCCTCTGCATTTCAGAGCTAATATTTTTGCAGTCCTTAAGCTAGCATGCTTCAGCCTACTGTAGTTAATTTTTTTTAACCCTACGGGGTTACGCACTGCAGGAGATAAGGTGTGCTCATGTTCAGTTCCTAGTTAGAGAAATTGGTTTTTTAGGTACAATTTTAAAGTTAAACTGAAATATTTCCAAATTGCAGAGGATTTATATCTACAGCAACATTTCAAACAGAGCCATAAAAAGTCTCTTTCCACAAATCGGAAAAATATGAAGACTGCTGGTCATTGAACATACCTGCATTAATCCAATTAACAACAGATATCTCCTGTGTTGGCTGGAGTTTTTTTTAAGACCGCTTGTACATACACACACAAGCTCAGACAAGTGGCTCTTCCTCTCATAATTTGGAATCACACTCCTGAAAATAATGTTAGTTTGATGGTAGCAGTTGCTTTCATTTACTGCAGCACTCACTGCCCACTGTGATGCTGCAATATTCATTCAAGGCAGATCAGTGGCTCCAATATGAATTGAAGCTATATGCTATCAAACATGCCAGGTTACATCACTTCGACTCCCGAGCAAATTTCCACTTCTCTCTGTTTAGGCAGCAAAAGCTGTATGAAAACAGGTATTGATATAAGATGACCAGCTCTCCCCCTCCCAGTGAAGATCTGTTTCTTAGTCAGAGTTCAGTCTGCTTCTTAATTTTGAACTTCTGAACCCAAACTAAGTAAAGTAATCTAAGCATGTATTTAAAACCCCCCCCAAAACCAGTACATGTACTCCTAAAAATGAGGCCGATATTCTTTTCTGCTTGACCTGTTTATTTCCAACTCTTCCTCCCTCTACTCTAACTCTCAGAAAAACTCACAGCCCTCACAGGACAGGAACAAGTTTCTGTTTTCTTCTCCCTTCATCTAAGCCAGACAAGTCCCAGGTCTCCTCTCCTATTGCCACAGAGCAGTAGGAAAACATATAGAAAAATCTATCCCACTTTCCCCAGTCGGTCAGAAAGGACTACCACAAGAGATTCTTTTTGCAATCTTCTGTAACCATCAAATGGTTAAATCAACATAAGTTAAAATTTTCATCTAGTTTGAATAAAGAGAAAAAGGGAGGAAATTCAAAAAACGGTTGCTGTAGTAACAATCACCAGTAAAAATCTTTTCCACTAAATAATAGTATTATCTCCCTCTCCCCCTCACAATTTTAGTTCCCCTTCAAAAAATAATCATGCTGCCTCTTTTAGATTTGCTGTACATACCTCAACCATTAAACAAGACATTTAACCATAGTGGCAGTTCTGTGACCTTTGAATGCCGTGAAATCTCTAAGCGGTGCAGCTTGTTCATGAAGACTTGTACTGCAGAATCCAGTAACTGCATCCAGGATTGGGAATAGAAATAAGTAACGACAGCAAACAAAAAATAATAATAATTTTTTTTTTTTAAAAAAGGGGATTTTTTTAAAGGGGGGGGAAGGAAAAAAAAAAAAAAAAAAGGAAAGCAAACCTCCCCAAGTCCCCCAGCAAAACCACCTTAAGAAGCAAAAAGGCTGGGGCAGAGAGCGCGGTGGTGTGCCAGGGCGCGGGCTGGGGCAGCGCTGGGGCTCTGCAGTGTGCCGCCCGTGTCAGGCAGCGCAGGCCGGCCGGGCGGGCGGGCGGGCGGGGAGGCGCTGCCGGAGGAGCCGCGGGCGCGCAGCGCAGACCAATCCCGGCCGTGCTGCCAGCGCCGCCGAGAAGCCTTTGCTGTTTATGTTTCCTCATCTCGGGAGTGACGTCAAAGGGTTTAGTTTTTCCTCTGCATGTGCTATTAATTTTAAACGACTACTATGGGAGGAATGTGGCAGTGATTTAGGCAGGCTACCCTAGGCGAAAGAAACCGGAGTCATGATTTTTCTGCCCTGGATTCAGCTCGGAAAGATTTTCTATCCAGAGGTACCAGAAAGATCCAAAATATCCTCGCAACATGGGGAAAGGCTGTAAATATGCTTACACATATTGAGGTATTCTTAAATATACACAAGATGTTTTCCAGGGAGAGCTGGGTTATCTTTCTGGGTTGTGGTGCAAAATCAGACCTGATTCTGCCCTCGCCCTACAGTAAATCAGGAACTGTTTGTCTAAGTTCAGGAGTGTCACACCAGTGTAAACCTGGCCGAGGAGATAAGACTGAGACTACTGTACACATCCTTTTATCAGTCAGCAGGAGCTACGCTGCAGATTAGCAAACTGCTTTCCTTACCCCATCCGAGTCACGGACGCAGTCGCCCTCGGGGGTTGATCTGGGCACACAGCTGTTCCTTCCACCGTCAGATCGCAGCCCAACTGTGCTCACCTGTGAGCTCTGCTGTGGACCACCACACTGCCTTTTATTTCGTACCGAAGTCCACATCAAAAGGCAAGAGGAAGGTAGAGCCTGGCTTTCAGCATAACCACACCACTGATAGTGGAGGAACCACGCTGCTGAAGCATCAAGAAACAAATAGCACTCATCAAGGTCAATTAGCATGGGCAAAAAAGGCCAAAACAGCACAAGATAATTGATAGGAGGTCAGCTGACAACAGTAACTGTTTCGTTTTCTGCATCATTCTAATTTTATCGATTTGTACTTCTAGAGAACCCTTTCAAAGGTCTTGGTCTATGAGGCACAATTAATTTCTAAAAAGTCTTAACAGTCTCACATTTAATTTTCAAACACAGAGAAGTGCTTTTAAAAATGAGTAGGCAGAAAGCTTTTGAGAAGGAAATTTCTCAGTGCTCCACAGAAGATGTACAAATACAGTTGAAGTCATAGGAACTTCCCCATGACCATCAATTGATTTTACCAAAATGCAGCTCCAGAGAGGCCAAAATATTTAATGATTTTTGCTTACTGAAAAGTCTGTCTGTGCTATCACTACTAAAACAATCATCTTCCCAAAAAATGCTAAGGGTTACAGGGATGTAAATGCTAGAACAACATACTAAAAAGTATTAAATAAGGCAGAGATATAAAAAAATCAATTATAGCACATTAAGCTCACTGACTGTACTTAGAGAACAGTATATGCATTGACTTGTTACTGGCTATTTTTAAAAGTTTGGTTAGTCAACTAATATTCGTGAACAGTTTTGATACAGGTGGTCCTACTGTGGAGTACAGATGTAAGAGTAGGAGATTTTCAAATGTCTATTTCAGTCTGATTATTTTCTTGGTTTTGCATTTTAGGATCAATCTCATTAACAACATTACATTACATTTCATTAATTAGAGTCCAGGTACATTCCAGTTTTGCACAAAGTCCTAGGTCTTGTCTCTCTCCTAAATAAATTAGAGGTTACTTCAGACTCCTGCAACCAAGTGGCCCTATGACAGTGAGTGGTCTCTGTGGGTTCTGTGATGTAGAGGTTTCTTGGGTGAAAAGATAGAGGCGCCTGGAAGCACTTCTGATTGCAATTTCTACTTGGACAAACAATCCTAATGCCTGCGTGAGGAGATGCAAGTGAGGGTGGGAATGAGAAGGAATATCTTGGTCACCTCAGCATAGCCATGCATTTCCATGATGGGGTGGGAAGGACTCATGAGAAAAAATGGGCTCCACTTAGCAAAGAAAAAACTTCAGCGTAGATTTGCTAATCTGATTTGATATATGCTAAAATATCCTGTCAGCCTGCTGACATGCATGTCCAGACAAATGTGACCCACACTGGCCTAAACAAAAAAAGCTGAAAAACCTGTGATTCTTTGAAAAATGTCATTGAAGGAAGAAAAAAGAAAACAAAACAACTGATTCTCTAGACTGATGTAAACTGTATCTAAATAAACATAATGGAGCCAGTACACTTCAAGCAAGATCAAAATTGTGACTTAATTGACATAACAGAAACTTGGTAGGGTAGAGTCATGTGAGTATGACTGGAATACTAATGCCAAACAGCACAGCTTGTTCAGGAGCAAGAGGAGGAAACAACAAGAGGAAAAAAGGTGAAGCAGATTATGCCTCATGTCTCACTGAGATGTTCAGAAAGCAGCAGGAAACATGTAAAAAGGACAAGAATATAGGCATTGTTGGGGAATCTGCTGCAGATCTAGGCAGATAAAAACAAACTCTTTTTGTTAGCAATTAGCAGGATTGCCCAAAGCATAGAACTTGGTCATAATGGGAGATTTTAATCATGCAGCTCTTGAAAAAAAGAGCTGAGCTTGACTCAGACACCATGGTTCCGTCTCCCTTGAATAAGCCTTAGAGTATATATGGGAATCACTCAAATTAATGAACCTGCCTTTTTGAACAACCCTTCTTGATGAAATAATTTATTTTACTTCATTTTACAGCTCTGGTTCAGCATTGGAGATGATTTAATATTTGTTTTTAGCTATTCTCCTTTCTTGTTATAAGTGGCACACCAAGACATGCTCTCTGTTACCATGGAATGGCATTCCTCTTCACAAATCTGCAATCCTTCTACTGTGGTCTTTGGAAAGGAAGTTGGATATTAGACAGGCTGCTTAATTGGCCTCACCCAAACCACACTTCTTTTACCCAGATATAATCCTTGAAACTTAAAAAAAATAAATTAATCTCAGTGCCAGTAAATTTTGTTTGCACATGATAGAATGGCAGGCACTGTGCATGGAGAGGCAAAAAAGATCCCTCATAAGACACCTTCCACTTTCTTCCTATTGCTTTATTTCTACCCCAACCATCTTCAGGACAGGCTGCAGAACTGGACCAAATATTGCTCTTCATGTTGCTCACTATGACATCTTAATGGGAGCTGGGAATGAGGAGCAGAAAATGAGGCATCATGTTCTAGCTGCTACCACAGATGAATGAGTTCATGCCTGAATCTTCCTTTCTGCTGTCCTCTGCTCCCCCCAAAATTGCTCTGAATTGCAAAGTTGTAGATGTTACAGTGATTCCCCAAAGTATTTCTACTTTTTCTTAGGGCATAAACATGTAAATCTGAGGATGCTGAAAGCTCAGTGATGAAAGTTGCACTTTGTCAATTCTGTAGCACCTTTCTTTGTCAGGGTAGAATGAAGGTGGACAAGTAGTGCAGAGTGACAGTGGACTGCGTTCATGAAAACAAAAGAAGGAAAGGGTCAACAACCACAATCAAGGTATAGTTTCAAGGAAGTTTATACTTATCCCACCCCATAAATACAGACACACTACTGTTGGAGGTGAGTTCACATATTATACTGTAATTTCTGTTGGGAAACTTGTAAAGGCAAATTTCTCCAGGCTGAATTATGTGAAACTGCTCCGAGTGACTAGATGTGAATGTTCTGTGCCTGTTTATTTCCAAATCAATGCCTTCAGATTAGTCATGTTGTAGTTGCAATGAATGCCTGGAAGCATCCTTGGTGCACAGTTTGTGGAACAGACTCCCTTACAGTTCTTTTCTTCTCCTGCGATCTGTGTGATGTTTTCAGTGTGTTTACAGAGAGCCTGCGTGAACTCTCAGAAGCTGCTGTTGGCTGATATCAGCTGAAGTTCTGGGCTCTTTGAAATGACCCAGGGCCATGTGACTCAGACAAGAATGGTGGTTGGTAAGTGCACAGTGTTGTTCAGAGTGAGCTGGTTCCCACATGAGGACACAGGTTGCTGACACGATTTTAGTCCTCATTTATCTGACCTCAAAGCTGCTGTGTTGGTACATAGTTTGGGCTTCTGGGCTTCCAAGTGCTGTCATAAGAAGGTTACACTGCTCCCAAGAAAGGTGTCTCCAAAAGGGAATGCTCTCCAGCTTTCTCAGACTTGCCCGTGCAACATTTTGTCCAGCTTTCCAGCCTTGATGCCACCTACATCTTGTCAGACATCTTGTCCAATATGAGATAGAAATTCAGCTTTTTCTGGCAAAAATTTCCCTCTAACTATCTCCTATGCCCTACCAGAGTTCCCAACCTTCTTCCCATGGATTGCTGAGTTTTTGGGTTTTCTTAAAGAGTCTTTCTTTATGTCATTCTGCTCCTTTTAGCTTTCTTTTTACTTTTCCTTTTTACTTCTATACACTTATTCATAGATTTAAGTGATGAGAAATATCCCTAATAAAATGGACCTTTTTTAAATCAAAAATTTTAACTTTTTATCAAAAGATAATACAAATAATTTCTCATCTATGGACTAGATACTTCATGTAAACAACCTCGAACGAGCTCAACAAGCATTATATAGGCTGATGGCATCAGGAAGAGAATTTCAAATGCCCATTACCTTGAGACAGTGTTCTAGAATATTGTGTGGACCTCGATTTTCAGCAGATGTGACCCTTGAGTTAATAAAAAAAAATACTGGATACATGAATGTTAAGAACTTATTTTGGGTCCAGTCATAGTCTGGTTTCTGTTTTGCAGCATTTAAATGACTTCCAAAGGGTGTCAGTAGGATTGCTAGTGCAGAGGACGACAGCATGGCTGCCCTCAGAGTCAGGTCTCCTGGCCACAGAGCAGTGTAAAGCCCCCAAAGTCAGCATAAGCCATCCCAGCAAAGGTGCAGTTCATACAGCTACCACAAATGCTGTACACAGGCACAAAGGACTTCATCACATGGGACAGAGGAGCTGGCACACAGTTCCCAGGCATTGAAAAAGATGGGTGAGAAAACATTGCTGCCAATGCACGTATTTGCTTTAGTGATCAGACCATATGCAAAAACATTTTGTTTTGTCAGACCCAATACAATGATATTTTCGTTTGATTTCAAACCCAAGAACACTGAGAAGAGACAGGTGAAAATTTTAAGTATTTTTCCTTACCTGAAAGAAAACAATCTTTTATTTTGGCCAATGCTGAGTACTTTTGTCTCCACTCTATCACTCATAGGTAGGTGGCAAAGCTTCCCCCTAAAAAACAAACATGTCCAGAGAAAATTTGAAGTCATAAAGAGCAGCAAGATCAGCAAACCCAAAACTTCATCTTTTTAATACCACTTTATTTCCTTAGCACCTCATACAAAAATACCCCTAATTACCATCACATACATGTCAAACAGAGTTAAAGTGTATGTAGCAATGTACAATCAGTGACATTTATGCAGCAATAGTTCCATTGCTTTCAAAGAACAGTGATGATTTGCAGTGGTTTTCCATGCAGTTTGAACCTTTAAATGAATCATATTAGAAACATTTTAAAAGAAGAAGTTGAAACTAGTATGAATCCACTCAAATGCTAAAGATGTGAACACTAGATAAGGTAGGTAAGTCAGGAAAACAGTGGAAATGTACGGAAGATACTTAATGGATAAAGTCTTTGAAGTCAATAGGATTTCACCGTTTACTTCAATGGATTGCATCTGCTGTACCTTATAATTAAATACTTAGGAAGAATATATTCAGTGTTAAACAGTGTAGTGATACTTCAAGATGCTAATTTTCACATTTTCATGTATTTTCAGAATCAGGGTGAATGGGCTAAATAGTTAAGTAAGACACAAAGCATGTAAATGCTTCGCTCCTGTTGTGAAGGAAGATTCATTAAGGACAAGTACAGGTTGCTTTGATGTTGTGCCAAACATCTGTAATTTTGTAAATTACAGAATACAGTAACATTTTGAGACAACTTGCCTTAGCAACGACATTGACAGATGACAAACCATTGATTTTCTGTCAGCTGCTTTCTTCCTCCTTTTTCAGTTCTCTAATTCTGAACATCTCCAATCCACATCTTCACAGACCTTAACCAAGACCATGGATTTCCCCTGGGCTTCTAGGCAATAGCTGAACCATGGTGATGGAAGTAATTATTCCCTGCATTCCTCAGCTTATGTATGACTTGGAGGATGCCTCCTCTGCACTGATGTGCTTTCTGGAGCTGCTTCATGTACAATTCAGTTTCTCTTGTTGTGAGGACAGTGACTTCCAGGAGAAGCATCTCCTCCTACCATCTGACTTCACCTACTCCATCCATCAATATAATTGTGCTGATTTAAAACTCAGGGTGTATAAGAACCTAGGTTACTGAAAATGTGTCAGCCTAGGTTACTTGTTTCAATGTGTTCTTTGAAGGCGCAGATTATTTTACCTAAATCTTAGATTTTAAGTTTGTTTTATGCTATCCGATTTATACATAGACTCCAGACTTGCAAATAAATGATGATTTGAAAAAGTGGCTCATTTCCTATGAAATGCTATAAATCTTAGGATCCATCTTCTCCAATTTTTTCTAATGTAGAAATGTTTTCAGTTGGTAATTCTTGTAGGATACTGGAAAAGTAAAGCACAGTGACATTACAAGTAAGAAATTAAAAATACACTTTTTCAAGGACTCATTATACATTCAGTAAAAACTTTTGCGGACAAAAATGTGGTCCCAGGTGGGGAGAATAGCAATCACAACATTAACACATGGATCTGACAATATGAATATTTGTTTACTTGCATCAGAGGCCTGTATTTACACTGCAGTAATTACAAAGTTGTTCTGGCATTCAGCCGCTTGACTATTAAATTATCTATTTTACACTGTCCATTAAAGATAGGACATAGCTACCAAGGTCCCCTAGATTTTGAAGTCCAGGTTTCTCCTTTAGAGCAATTTAAGATGACGTTTTAATGGCATCAAACGGGACTTCAATTAATGCTCCCCATTACTGCATCTGACCCCCCCTCCTCCCGCATGCGCACTTCTGTTTTATGAGCAAGACTTTTTCCCTGTAAGCTCTCTAGATTTAGCTTCTGAACCAGGCACTTACCGTCCCTGCTTTGCACTCTTAAAATATGCAATCCCATTCCTAGATGCTTGCAATGCCAAGGTACATAAAGTGTAGCTGTCTTTCATGGTCCTTCTTGTGACTCTGAAAGTGACATTCAGGCAGGTTTGCTAAACACATGAAAATATGTTTTTATAATTGTTATCCAGCAGTCACTATTAGGAAGCATTGTCAACCCAAACTAGGACATTTAATCCATGGCCCCAAATTCAATATGTATTAAAATAATAACTAGGTAAAGACTACCAAAATTAATTTTTTTCTATGCAGTTGTCAGGCATGGCTACATATCATGTGCTTCTACAGTTTAGTTCATTCCTGAAACTCCAGGTTATTGCGTAGTAAAGAGAAAACACAGAAGATACTAGGAATTGTAGCTGTAATGCTCAAAGAAGCCCAGCCACTCACACTGAAGTGCATTTGCCCTCTAAGATATTTTACTATGATAACTAAGATCATTAAGTACCATGAGATAAACAAATCTTTAATAAGGACATAAATGGAAACTACTAAAGAACAAAAATGAGCAGACAAGAGAGAAAATATGATCAACAAGGATTGTGAGAGGGAAACATATTTTTACCTGTTCCTAAATCTTTCCAATGTGTTTAACTTTTAATCTTAAAGGCAAAATGTCACACCCGTCGCACCCATGAGATATATAAACAGACTAAACATGACCCAGATTAAGGACAAAAGCAAACATGGGCCTGCACTGACACAGGAGAAGATGAGCTCAGTGATGTTCAGAGATTAACTCAGCTACACATTGAGGATCAGGAGAGATTTGACAGCCAATGCCTTGTTAAAACAGCAGCATTGCAGACCACTCTCACAAACTGAGACACCAGTTGTCTGACCGTTGACTGTGAAACACACATTGCTCTAATCAGTCTGGTTGATCTCTTAACACAAACAATGTTTTTTTATTTCTGAAATCCCAATTTAGACTTCTGTGCCTACACAATAAATCCTCATTGGACTGCAGTTCTGTATTCTCACAGACACACAAGTGCATACAACCCAGTATTTCTTACTCTTCCACAAAATGTCATTATTTACCATTGTAAAGCTCAAATGATCTTTATTGTATTCCAAAGAAAGGTCAATATTTTAAGTGTTGATGAAAGTACCTATTCCTTTTTACATTGTTTAGTCACCATGTGGAAACGTTGTTTTGTGAAAATCTCCTTTCTCAAGGAGAATTTTGTGAACTTTGTGACTTCCTTTCAGTCAGCTACACCATTCCATCACTGGAATTTTGAGATCAGAGGACAGCAGGATAATTTCTTGCACAGTTATTAGAGGTTTAAAGAGAAGCCATTCAAAATTAAAGTTTCTTTAAAAACATTGGAAATCAAATTAAGGAACAATTCTTTAGCACAAGATGCTGTTATGCTTGTATGATAATATCTTTATCTGAACCTCCTGTTTGCACTGCTGTCTGGCTTAGACAGATCTGTAATTGCCATATAAAGAAAGATAGGGGCAACAAGCAATTACAATTATTATCTGAAGTATATTAAGGAGTAGAAACAGTACTGGATGAAACACTGATATTAAAGACAGATGAAGATTTGGTTGATATAAAAACGGGAATTTGGACTCAGGGACTTACATTTTACTCACAGCATGAAGCAAAACCAGACAGGTTTTGTTTATTATTTGTTGGGACTGTAAAGTTATGAGAAAGTTTTTCCACTGTGACTGGGTGTGGAAGCACTAGAAATCTCCTGAGAAAGCATCTTCTGCCCAAACATGAAAAGCCCAAGAGACTTGCCTGCATGAACTTTGATACAGCACTATAAATAATGAGCATGTGTCCGGGAAACAACGCTGGATTCCGAGGTTTTTTGCATGTCATTCATCCCTACCCCAGTAAAGAGTTATAGGAGCAAAAGGGCTCATCCAAGGTTTGCCACAATCCCTGTATCAGAACTTATGCTCATGCATTGTACTTGAAATTTTTAGTTCCGCTGCGTGCAGTGAAACTCTTGTATAGTTGCTGCTGAAGAAGGGTTAAAGTTTTTCGTGTAAATGGACAAAGGAGAGGAGAAATAAGGGCAAGCAGTAAGCAGAGAAAGCAAAATCTGGCTTGGGTTGGGCTCTGCCTAGGACTTGAATTTGCCTATTATATGACTACAGGATGATCCCACCATGTTGCTTTTCCTCTACTCCTGCCGCATATATCAAATCATAACATGTCTTTGTTCTCTCTTCGGATGCGGTGCCTGTGCATTGTAGGACAAATGGTGGCACACCTCCCAAGCCTTAGGAACCTGCTGATCGCACTTATCTGCACCACTTCACATTTCTATCTTCAGATCCAGAGCTCCACAGGAAATGAGTTTGGGTAGAAAGGAATTATAGGAGAAAAAGCAAAGTATCATGAGAAAAATGTGGGAAGTCAGGTCTCTTTGGTCTCTGTATAGACCTGAAATTAGAGAGACGCTCCCTGATCTGAAATACAAATAGCTTCTGAAGGTCTCTGAAGAACCAAAGGAAAGGCTTCCAAATGAGAAATTTGCCAAACATGATGTTTGCTGTCTCCCTCTCCAACAGAAACAATGTTTTCTGGTTCTCCCTGACTACAAATCGGGAGGAATTTGTAAGTTTCCAGACAAGTTTGGAAAGGAAATGCTGTGGTCTGTGCTAGGCCATGTCAATCCAGGCAGATTCAGGCTGCCTGTTGTGGCTTTACACCTTAATGTGTGCTGCTGCTGAATGAGCCAGCTTAGACACGAGCTTCACAGAAATGCATCCAGGTAGACGAGGTTTACGTGAAACCCTTGCAGTGGGACTTGCTTGTATCTTACTGTGGTAAGTCATAAAGCCACTTAGAACTTTGAACAGCACCACATAGCTATCTGTAGAGACCCTGACTGTTTTTTCTGAATGATGGCACAAGCTGCAGCTGGTCAGGAGCCATTGTAGTCCCCAGAGGCAGCAGTCAGCTGGGGAATTGGTGGCACATTTGAAGTTCTTGCAGACAATGCATTCACATTGCTGTGAATCCACATTCACATCGAATTCCAGAAAGAACAGTTGGACCCAGCAGTAGCTACACTCAGTAGTACTACTAATAGCAAATGGCTGTTATTGAGATAAAATTTTTTGTCTATAGTGTACTAAAATACTGAAAAATAGTTTAAAATCAAGAAGTATATCCCATCAGCACTACTATCAACAACACAAAACTCTTTTCTGTCTCAAAAAGTAGGTCACATATTTTGCTTGTGTTTGCTTAGCACCTATCACTGTAAAATCCTGGTCCATGACTCACAAAGCACAGTAACAAGCAGAAATTTCTTCTTGCACTTCCCTGCTGCATTCTCTTATTGCAATACGATCTGAGAGGACAGGGATTTCTTTGACCATTATTAGTTAGGAAGCATTTGAAAAAGTAATATGAATCCATATTCAACACTATTATTTTTTTTTTTTGCTTTTGAATATTTTGCTAACAATATCTATTAGGTAAAGCAAAGGTGTTCATGAAAGTGTGCAAGGCACAGAAAAATTCCTTGCACATCAGTTCAATGGAAGTGTGACCTACTTTGATGGCAAGACACACTTAGCTTTGGCTGATACGCTTAGTTCAGCTGGGACACTTCCATAAGGCCAACTGTAAATTTATTCAGGACTGGAGAAAGCTACCATTTATTCAATGTGTACAAGCATTACTGGGAAAGGGAGGTAGCATTTAAGCTTTTGAAAATATAACATATGTTTTATAAATCTGAAACACATTAAAGTGGGTATTGCTGTGGAAAAATAGAACAGGATGATGATAATTACTAAAAACACTCATTATAGTAATCAAGAGTAGTAAAGGTCATGCAAATGAACAACATTCACAGAACAGGATATGAGACACTGACTTCTCTGGACGGAGGGCAGGGAAAGAGATGGAAGAAAATGTTAAAGGGGAGTGCAAAGGAAGGAAATGTGAGACAGAGTGAAAAGACAGCAAGTCTGTGTCATTTACGTCACAACTCCCTTAAACAAGAGCAGCCAGGAAGATGCTTCAGAATTTTTCCATTTTGGTAGCACTGAAATTATTTATGTATGAAGATTGTAGAGACCATAGTAATTTCATTTTAGAGTAAAGCACAGATGTTTGAATTCAAACACATAGAACATGAGCAAGATGGCAAAAAGGGGAACTGATGGGAACAAAATAAATTGAAGAGATCTGATTTTGTTACTCTGAATGGATATGAACATTATATCTCTCAGGCCTTCAAGGGACTTTGCAACAGTCTAGCTATAAATTAAGGTGTTGGGAAGTTAGAGGGATCTTCCTTCACATACTCCAACAAAATGTTACTTGATCTTCCTCCTAGGCTCAAAAAGAATTCTTTTCCATTTTCTCCAATCAATCCTGATGGTGCCCCTCCTCCTGAAGCTCCTCAAAAATTTCTGATCAGCAGAGCACAACAGAAACTCAGTACAGTGCTGAACCCAGTGTACTGAGATTCTCCTCAGCCCATGGGCTACTGCATCCAACAAGAAATTTCCAGAGAGGCCAGGGGAGGTATCTGCCTAGAAACCTCCAAGAGGAGTAGATATGTGTTTTGATAAATCCTGAAAACAGTATTTACTACATTCATATGTAGCAATGATTTGCTGCTGGTGTATGTCTTAAAGAAACTTCCTTGAAACTTAGTGGAATTCTTTTTCTTTCCCTGAGCTGCAAGAGCAAAATCAGAGGTGTGTGGGCAATGTCATGACTTAACAGGCAATTTCTCAAGCAAGAAGTCACAAACATGATTTTTATTTCACTTAGCTCAGCCTCAAGAAAATAAAAAGCATTAAGTTTCCTAGTTAAAATTTTGTCAGCAGATATTTCTTCAGGCTGACTTCTATAATGTAAGTAAGGCTTAAATAACAATTGTTTTCTTTAACATATACTGCAAAGATTTGATTGATTGATCCAGCCTTCCTCTTAGTTAAATGAAAAGTGAGGGAAATCAGTGTCATCCTTTACAAAGAGCAAAGGCTGTCACACCAACTGGTTTTGTTCAAAGTAAAGCTACAGGCGTTGAAATTACATGCAGAAGTTAGGCTAAGGCTGTGTGTAGGAGTTATCATGATGTTCTAATAATCCCTCAGTGTAAAAACACATCCTTGGGAACTACTGACTGAAAAATAGAGAGAATATGCACAAAGCCAGCTGTAACTTTACTGCCTTAGAGAATTAAAAATCTCAGATAGAGGTAAATTCCTGTTGTTTTCCCTGTGGTAATGCCAATTCCTTTAATCTCTGTGCACCCTGAAAACCATTTGTAGATTATTCTGCATACTAATGCTTACCTTACTGCTTATCACATGTTCCTTCAGTCCTCTAACTCAACAGAAGATTTGTGGGGAAAAGCTAATGAAAAAACCCAACAGTAAAAATTTGGCTCTGAATACAGCTCAGCTCTTAATCAGTTGAGAAAAGCTATTACTGTGCAGTTGACCCGCCATTTATATTTTAAAGATTTAATATTTCTCCTGAATCCTAGTTTACCTATTCATAAATGCACATTAAAATGAACTGATGATAAAACATCCACAGAATTTCATGTCCCAATGCTCTGCTTCAATTTTTTCTTGGGATATACTATTCCCCTTAAAACACACGGAGTTTGCAATTTGTTAGTATTGTTTTCCACCACAGGAAACATCTGATTTGCTGTAATTAGGCAAGGCAGCAATACATGCCATCACTCAGCAAACTGAACAGCAATCGACTTTCGTGATTGTTTGCCAATCTTCAAGCATTAATAGGAAGCCAACATCATTTCTTTTGACGTAATCTCTGTACAGTAAATAGGGCACTTGTGCAAATTTGATGGGCTTCATTAAAGCTTGTGGAGCAAGAAAAAAAGAAAAAGATGGTGCAGTGTAATTGAGTGTAGCCTTGGGACATTCTATTCTGTGATAGTAGAGAGTTGCCAGGGGAAACTGCAAGATGCAGATGCCAAACATATTTTGTAAGGGAAAAAACACTGATAGTGGAATGGTGTCCTTTCATGCTCCCTTTTCTGTGTGGGACTGCAGAGCTCATATCAAATGCTCATATTACACCTTCTGTACTGTTATGTGTTGGAAGACTTTCCAATTTTAAATCGTGCTAAATGAATGCTTAGCAGAAGTTTGTTAGTAACAAGCAAGTACTCGGTTTTCCCAACAGCACCTTAATTTTGTACTGCAGTGCACTCAACTTCATGAGTACCATGATTCACACTTGGCAGACTATAGACCAAGGAAGGAGAGGTGTACAGACAACCAACCTTTCCTCCTGAAGATTTTTTGTTTGGTTTTGTCTGTTTTTCTTCTTTTTCCCCTCACTATCTGGTTAGATCAGCTGATTTTGTCCAAGAAATGCAATTAAATTTCTGAGATGGACCTGCAAATTAAGATATGTTCTAAACACCCTTTTTTTACTATATACTACACTAAAGGTAAGACTTTCAATCTAACTAGAAACAGATTTTTTTTTTCACTGTCATTTGTAGCTGAGTCAGGTATCTTTATTAACAAAAGTACATATCACACATCAGGAATATAACTTCAAGTAGATCAATCAAAAAAGCCGATAACCACAAATTTTCTTTCTGTTGCTTCTTTTTGATGCATCTGATTATATTTAAAAACTGCACCTGTGCAAAACCAATTCCTCCCTTGCGCAGGTGAGCAAAGCAGAGAGCACAGGGTGGTCTTCTCATAAACCTTATATTTCTGACAGCCATCATGGCAGCTATTGATAGATCAGAGACAGAAATCTGCTTTCTGTGAACATCCCAACTAGTCATTTGCAGTGAAATAGGAAAACCGTAGCTGAGAATTTAAATCACTTTTTTTTTTTTCTAATGTTGCAGCAGCAAGGTGCTGCCTTTGCTGTAACACTCTCTCTGAACTCAATACCATGCATATCACTCACCAGGCAGGGCAGACTGGTATGGCTTAAGTTCTGGCCAATAGTTAAAATGCATAACTAAGCCAAACTCTCAGTAAACTGAAAAACTCTGGTGGTAGAAAAAATGCCACCCACCTCAAGGCAAAGTGAATAAATCCTTCCATTTATTTCCGTTTCAGCACCAGCTGCCCCGACATACAGCAATCACCCCTGGATCACCACTAGAGTTTTTTATACAAGTGTTTTTAATTTAGAGTTGCATTTGTGAATATCCCCACAGCACCAGAAGAATCTTGCCTTGTAATTAGCAACTGTGAACGTAGCTTGTAGAATACAGCTGGAAACCTTGTGATTTTTTCCTGTCTCCAAGGAAAATCGTGAGCAAAAATTTCCTTTCTTTATCTCACAGCCTAAGCTTCCTAGTAAACCTGTAATTCATCAGGTTATGGCTCACAGTGATGAGATGCTCTTATGTAGAAATTAGATTTATCAGATGCTGAACCAAGCTGATCTTTACAGGAGAACTGCTTAATCCTTTTTGATTAAATCAGCAAAGCTCCTGGTGAAAAACAAGTAGAATATTTGAGAGTGGGCTACACAAGGATGGATTCTGAAGTCAAAAGCACCAGTTGCAATTTTGTTATAGAAAGAAAGCCATTTCTATGAGGAATTCATAGATGTTCATAGTTAATACCTAAATCTGAGATGTTCTGCAGTGTTTTGACTACCGTAGTCCTGTTTCAGATCCCTGGTTTTATATGTGTTTATGCTCTTTTCCCCTACACACATTTTATCTAGCTTTTATATACTGCTTTTATTCAGAGCCATTTAGAGGTGCTTGTATACGAACCCTATCTCTCTTATTGCCTTTGTGATTTACAGAGTGAGAAAGAGGCGCAGCACTCCAGTGATTTATCTGAGACAGGGAACAAGGTGAGACATGCAGACATGTGCTCTGCTCAGGAAATCATGATGACAGCCACACACAGACACAAAGTGAAACATTTCACAAACAATTACTGAAATCAGAAATCCATCTGTCTATGAAATACAGCAACAAAACTGAAACAAGTGAAAACTAACACCACCACCCCCCCCCCCCCAAAAAAAAAAAATCTGAGCACAAGGCTTATTCTGCAATACAGTATAAATGCTGTGTAAGTTGAAATCTGTGGGGAGACTGGGGGGAAACTATCTCAAGTGAAATAAAAGAAAATATATCCATTTTCAACAATTTCACCAACAGTACCAGTGGATGAATAGGAATTCAAATTCCTTTTAGTGATTGAAGTATCAGATATTGTTCAAAGCACTCTAATGTACACAAATATCCTGAGATCACATTTAATCTCTTGGAGTGAAGAGCAGGTTCTAGACCACCTGATGAAATGGAGTAGGCACAAATCTTTGAGGGGCTTTCAGCAAACTGTGGTAGGAAATAGATGGTCTTTAGGGTCCCTCCTAATCCAAACCACTCTGTGATTGTCTTTTTATGTTGCATTACCCACAGGATTTCAGCCTTTAACTGAAATGAAAGGCTCATAAGTAGACAATATTTCAGACTAGTTCTAAAACAATAATTACAGGTCTCAAAGTTATGGCTCAAAATCTCTGTCTTGCCTATATAAACTACATGGGTTGCAATTCAATTTGGACAGAAAATTAAATTTAGTGGTTATCTGTAATCATTTTCCAATTTAGATATGGAATAGGTAGTTAACTAGGCACATATAAGGTTGTCTATCATCTGGAATCTTCAAATAGATATTTTCTGTTTTTTCTCAACAAAATACTACAGGTCAGAGAGAAGTGATAGACAAGTGCTACTTCAGCTTATGTTGTCCTGATGTGCAGCTGTTCTTAGTAAGTCAGGAGCACAGTGCTAAAACGTAACTCTGCGATTGATAAACTACCTTTACATTCTACATGTACAGATTCTGGTTTGAGATTGAGGCTAGCAGCATGTTTGTACTTTGAGCAAGGCCACACAATCAACTCTCAGTTGGGAACAGCCGTCACAGCATGTGCTGATAGCAGTGCTCTTCCCCCTTCTTCACCCTGTTAAAATCCCAGACTATAATTTCAGGAAGAAAATATATATTTCCTTCATTACAGTTAAAAGTTAAACATCTCTAATAAGGTGCTGCTCTGAAAAAAGAGGAGATTCTCTATCTATACCGAAGAACAGAGAGTAGGAAACTGGGTTTATGCTTTATGCCTGTTTTGAAGTGACATGGCACTGGTCTTCACTATTGCAAGGTTAATATTTCCTAGCCCTGCATTATTTAAAAAGTCTTCATGTGGGACTTAAAATTGGGACAACATTAGTGATGCTCCTTTTCCCAAACTTCAAATGCCCCGAAGTCATACAGATATGCTGGCTCATCGTCTGGATGACACATACTTTCTTTTACAATTACAATTTTGGACAGAGAAAAGTTGATTTTTTTTCTTATAGACAAAAATTATTAAAGTATAACTTATTTGGTGATGTTGATCACCTCAAACATGGATGGGCCTTCCTTATTCTTTGGGAAAGTACCAATGGAAACATTCCAGGGAAAAGGAACTAGCTCAGCTTTGTTCTCAAAAACTAAAAACCTAATCACAAAACAAAGGAGAGACCAAGAAAAGGAAGAAGTCTTTTCTTTCTGACAGGTTTTTGGTAATGAGAGTTGTTAGTGGCCTCATACTTGTACCCAGCCGTGCTGTGATACAAGGTCAGACAAGATGAATCCTGCCTGGCCACTGGTTAAGAGAATATTTCTCAAAAATATTCTGTCTGCACAGAATAAATTACCTCAGGCAGTCAGAAATTCTGTTGAAACTCAAGTGCTCTACCTTATAAATTAAGGGTTTTTTTCTGCTAGGCATTATTTTACAAAGAGACTGAAATATCAGAGCCACATAACCACTCTTTGTACCATCAGAATAAATTTCTAAAATTTTTCCAATGTTTTTTAAATGGGCATATGACCTGGAAAATTTTCCTCTTGTTGATAATGCATGAAAATGTTAGCAGGTATAAAAGTGATGTTTAAATACTGTATGTTAATAAAAATCTAAGCAGCTTTAAAAACATACTATTTATTGAAGAGACATACCTGTATAATTTTGGGAGCAACTATATCATGGTCAGCTCAGAGATGATAAAGTGAAAAACCAGTTTGAAAATCCACTTGTAAAAGACAGCCATTAAAAAATTACTTTTTTTTAAGCTTCCTAAAGTGCTCAAAGAAAATAAAGGCATTGAAACAAACAAAAACCAAAAAAGCATAAGTAAATTTTTCCGCTTTTTTTTGTTATAGAGGAGCTTGAGTGACTGCTCATGCTGCATGGCTTTTATATGGCAGGCACATCAGATTATCTGATGCAAGCTGAAAACTCATTAAAGGAGATTATAGAACTGACTGTTAATATTTATTTTGTCAAATCACAAGATCCAGGTGGTGATGTGCAACCTCCTGCTCAGAGCTGCTTGGTGCCTGAAGAGTGGAAGGTAACTAGCAAGGAAACTATTTAATGAAATGATTTCAGGAGTGGTTTAGGGCGAGAGGTTTACAAGCTTGTAAGTTTGAGGCTTGGGCAAATTGGTAGATATCAGTTTAAAGTCATGAGCAACTTGATGCTAGAAGGAATATGAAACATGTGCTACTAGGTATTGGGGTTTGTTTTTTCAACAAAATGGTTTTAACTGGGCAAAATGTATACTATTGCTCAAGTGATGGAGAATTTTGTGTGTCCTAATTTCAAAATGCTAACTTAGATGGATGTCCCTTTGGCCTAATCTAGAACAGCAGTTTCTGATCAAAAAGTTTTCCTTATACTTGATATTTTCATTTTAGTTAAGACAAAATATATCATTTTCAATTAAATCTGATTTTCTTGCTCATGTATAGATTACTCAGCACAGAGACTGAGAAACCTGGGGTCTAGTCAGAAACTCTGTATAGAAGTGCACATACAAGGAATTGTTGGTCTGCTTGATTTGGCTTAATGCATGTTTAAATTATATTAATCTGCTAATCTGCCATAAACAATTTTTAAAACAAAATTTCAATAAGCTGATTTTTATATTGTGCTTTTGTGCAGCATGAAGTTATTACTTATCTTGCTTAATCCCTTGTTTTGAATATTTCCATTCGGATACCAATGCTCCAGACATGTGGTCTCATAGGAGAAATAATAAGGCTACTTTCTGACTGCATAATAGCATTTCTCCCCCTAAAACTTTTCCCTGTACTCCCATTATATCATGATGTTAGACACTGTTATTTCTCTGAGGAAAACCACATTCTACCATTTTTGCTTCTTTTAGTAACTCGAAGTTCCAAAAACTTTTGGTCATCAAGTGCTTGATAGCCCCTTATCAATAAAAAAGCCTGCGTTAGTCTTCTTGTACCCTATTACAGTCAAAATACCGTTTTTACCATTATTTAGTACTGTAAATATTGATATTGACAAAGGATATAATATTTTGGCAATATGTGTTCTGTTAATCATTGTTTTGAAAGATATTCCACTAGCTCTAATGTAATGTTCCATGCCATGTAAAATTTATTTGCTCTATGTTTATATTTAAAATAAAATTTTCACTGAAGAATTAATTATTTGTTCCAAACCGATGGCCTAATCATCCATACTTTAGACAACAAACTGTCAGTAAAATACAGTACTACTCTATTTTTGGAGCATTTTTCATCTGCTTTGTATTAGTTTCAAATGTATTCTGACAAATATTTCAGAATACCTTCAGTTGGTTTAAAACATCACATCTTCAACATGAAGTTTTTACCTTTTTGTGGCTCAGTCTCACAAGGTAAGATTTTCCAATACAAACAGCAAATGTAACCCAGTACTGTTTTACCTTCTGTTTATTCTGGCAAGTAGATTATAGATACTGTCAGTAGTGTTAAGTCTTTCTGATGGAGAAACAAACTGATTTCTAAATTTCTGAAAATTGCCATTTCTTATTTAAGAACAGAATGAGCAACAGTGATATAAGCTTATAACTTGAGTAAATGTCTCTGATTCCGTCTGCGCATTCCTCCATTGCCTGTTCACCAGATGAAAGCTCCATATATGCAACTTGACTGGGCATCAGAGCTCTGTGTTAGCTCTGCTTTGCTTCCTGCACGAAAGGCAAGGGACTAGTTTGTACCTCTTGGGTTTTCAAATCAAATACTTCGAGTGTGGTCCAAGTGTATGCAACGTAACTAGTATTTGAATTCACAGAGAGATTAAAAAAGAAACCCGAGTTTGAGGCGTGAACAGCCCCATTCATTTCAAGAATGTTACCTCATGTAAATAGTATTTTAAAATATCAACACTCTTAACTATTTTGTTACAGAAAGCATGTAAGAGCAGATGGGAAATACAATAGGAAGATTCATGCAATGTGCTCTGAGAATTGCTCTTTTGAGAGAAACATTTAACAATACAAAGTACAAGAAGATTTTTTAAAATTTAACTCATTTTTTTTAAAGTTCTTCTAAAGAAGACAGATGCAACTTCCAAAATGTGCTCTTGTCAGAGAGTGAGTTAAAGCAAGGGTCTGGTTTAGCTAAGTGGTAAGGGAGATTCAGACCACAAGAATCAACTGCACATATAGGAAAAAGGAAATACATAATGTGATACATAAAGTTACTGCAAGTGCCAAGCATTAATACCAACACAACCATATTGCTTTACAAACACAGACTTACTGAAATGCCAGGCACTATGCAAAGCCTAGTTTAGAGCTGACATGATTTGCCTTTGGCTTCATCACCATCACTGGCTAAACAACAGTCTTTGCTGCAATCCGTGCTGTGTGTAATGCATGAATCTTTTTGGAAATGCTATGTAAGTCAATCTCGTGGTGGAATACTGAATCAGCTGCACTGATGCTCTTGCACGCAGACATCTTAAAACTCCTTTTACTTTTTTATTTCCTACTGTCTGTTGAGATTTCTGTTTCTTCTAAAAAGAAGTTGTAGAATTTCCTTCTACTGAAAAAAGATGATTTGCAAATATTTCAAGACCAAATTTTGTTCTTGTCTTGCTTGTACTTAGAATTGACTTCGGGAGTATCTTCTGTTTATGCTGTGGTTTGGGAAAAATATGTCACTTCAGTAGATTGAACTCACTGACAGTGAAGGACCATTAGGAGGAGATTTTTACTTCAGTCCCCTTTCTTTAACTTAATCATATCTCCTTAAAAACATACAATTTGTTCACTGGCCTGCAATACTATTACAATGAAGTTCAAGAGGTCTTAGAGACAAAGCCATTTTCAGATATTTTCATTCGGTGTTTTTAGCTACCATCTTAAGCAGTAACTGTAGTGTCTCCTTTCTCTGAAATAGGAAAACCCATGGATGAGCAACATTAGGACTGGAGCAAACAATGTTGCAGCACATATTATGTGCATTAACTAAAATATGGTCATTACTTTTTCACTTGTTACAAAGGGATGCATAGTTTTAGATGTGTGTTTTGGATATATCTGACATACCTCTGACTGGCAGAGTGCCTGTTGTACTGTTACAGACAAATAATCGAAAGCAGAATCTCCAGGCTGCATATCTCTGGTGATTTAGACATGAGATCCTTTTGCTCTTTAATTTATGTGTGATCTTTGAATCAGATTTTTTTACTTGGTATATTAAGAGTATGGGTTTTCTGCCTCCATTTTAACACACACCTATTAGTCAGCTTTAATGCATTTAACATGTAAAACATTCTTTTTGTATCATTCTAAATTGTTAGCAGAGAGTTCAATTTTTGATGTTTCACAAAAACCTGTGTGTACTGTCTTAACAGTGTTAACATTGAGTAAAAGCTTAAAAATTAATTAAATGACAAAATTTGACATGTCCTGTTGTCCAGATTCTATTTAATAAATGTTATACAATTTTATATAAATTAGTATAATTTATATAGGCCTCTTTTAATTGATTTTTTAATCAATATTTTCACTTTTCTCCAGGATTGATGTTAATCTGCCAGACCTATTATTGCCTGAATCAGTTTTTTCACTCTCTTAAATGCTGGCTTTGTTTTTCTTCCCACCCTGCTGAGGTTCTGTAGCATTCCAAGATGAGTCCTAGAGCCCCTTTGCTTTGCCCCAAAAGCCTCTTGCAGCCTGTGACCAGGATTTTTGATTATTCTCCTCTCTTCTTTGACACCAACAGAGACAGCTGAAAATTGGCACCAACAGCTGGAATGAAAAGGCTGAACATTTCCATTACATCAGCAGTGAGCTGTGATGTGGAAGGTTCAGTCTCCTTTCCTCGCTGGTGAAAATAATTCTATCTTCCTTAAAACTTGTCATTTTCCTCTTCTGCCATCAGTAGCAGCTCCCATAGCACAGGAATGAGTCACTGCTCCTGTCCCTACCTCTTCATTCTAAAACTGGAAACAGAAGATGCTCTGGCTATTCTAGGAACTGGGAATTGGTCCACAGATTCTGAAGACATAGTAAACACTTCAGGGAAGGAAAGACAGAAACTGCTCTTCTTGGAAGTCAGAAAGTATCATGAAAGCGGTATTTTATCCATGTAACATTGAAACATTTATCTCCGATGTAAAACTGAACAAAAAGTGCATGTACTGGATAACTTTGTTATTTATTGTCTCTCTTCAGCCTTCTCTCACAGTGTCATTAATGATAATGATGCTTCAAAGAAAAAGAAGAGATTAATCTAATGATCCACTCGTATGAACTGTTCATCTTAGACTGACCCTTGAGCCACATCTATCAAACTGTTCCTTTTTGAATGGGCTCAGATTCTGGAACATCCTTTTAACTGTGAGGTCTGACTGCCAGAATATGTGTGAATCATGTACTGTGAAGTGATGCTTAAAAAAAACAAATAATAAAAATACATTACTTCAAATACTGGAAGAAGATTCTGCAGTTCATTTTCATTACAGCAGTTGTTTATTGTGACTCAGGAAGTACAAATTCTTCTATAGGAACTTCTGCAATACTTGAATTCATGCTACTCCCCTCTGTCCATGATTTTTTTGTTTTTTAAAATTATCTTGCTTGACTTTAATGCCCTATCTTGTATTGAATTAGTTATTAAATTAACGCAATTCTAGCCTCAGAACAGTGGCCAAGGAACATGGACCAAGGATTTCATTGCAATTGCAAATTACGAGGATACGTTTTCAAGCCTATTAAAAAAGCAGTATGGCAAAAAACCTCAAGTGTCTGTTTGCAGTAAAAATGAAAAAGTGATGCGCTACACAATTACCAAGCACTTGATATGCTAGTATGTTTACAACACACACCAAACAAAGTGTAACAGTAATGATGAGGAGTGCAGGCAGAACCAGAGGATGCCTGTAAAACAAGTATGAACTTTAAACGTGGCGCTTTGTAAATAAAATCACTTTGATGAAGTAACAAGAGGGGACAGGATTGTATTGCCATGAAACTCTGATTAGTTTTGACACAATACCAGATTAAATGAGCATATAATGGCAAAGTCTGTGCTGGCAGGACTACAGAAGTGAAGTTAAATGTCAGAAGCATACGCAATAGTTTTTCCTTTTCCTGATCTGTATGCTGTGAAATTTAGATTCCTTTTGCTATTTGAATCCTTTACATGAGTTTAAAGGCTGGATCATTTTTAGAGGAGAAGGAATCAGCATATGCCAGTTATTTCAAAAATTATTAGTTAAAGGTTAGTAAAATTGAGGGCTTCACACTGGAACAGGTCTTGAAACAAAGCAAAGTTGCAATTATTATTAATAATATATTTTGGCTAGTCATGCTGGTATTATTTAAAATCTCATGCTCACATAATCACCCTTCAGACTCACTATTTTTCTGCCTTTGTGAAATAAAACAGTTTTGATATCATTGCTTATTTCAGTTGTCAGGATAATTTACACGTAGAAAGACCAAATATTACTTGTTCCTATTTGAGATCTTGCTTAAAGTGGAATAGGGACTTCAATCAAATCAGCAAGATTGAGACCAACAGTCTACCACAGATGTATTATGCTTTCTGCTTTTCTTACAAGATCAAGTAATAAATGAGATTTATTACAAGATGCCACATAATTGGGCTGCAGAGGCTTCCAGTAGATATAAGGATTAGACAAATTCACTGAAACCAGGTCTATAAATACAAAAGTAAAAGGAGTTTTAAGATGTCTGCGTGCAAGAGCATCAGTGCAGCTGATTCAGTATTCCACCACGAGATTGACTTACATAGCATTTCCAAAAAGATTCATGCATTACACACAGCACAGATTGCAGCAAAGACTGTTGTTTAGCCAGTGATGGTGATGAAGCCAAAGGCAAATCATGTCAGCTCTAAACCAGGCTTTGCTTGGTGCCTGGCTTTGCAGTAAGTCTGTGTTTGTAAAGCAATATGGTTGTGCTGGTATTAATGCTTGGCAGTTGCAGTAACTATGTATCACATTAAGTATTTCCTTTTTCCTATATGTGCAATATCAGGAAGAGGCAAAGTTCTGATGTCTCTTATACAACAACTGGAGTAATGGTGGAGTAGAAGGCGAGTATGTGACTGAAATGTGCCAGGTTTGGGTATTCTCCCTAAGCTGCATCTCCAGTTGCCATTAGAGCAGTAGAATGGAGGGATCATCGGTCTGACACAGTCGGGCAATTTTTTATGTTCAAATGAGGATGATTGAAATGGATAAGAGTCATTAAAAGAAGATTAGTATGAAAATAAGACAAAAGTAAGTTTGGTAACATGGAAGATAAGGCAGAACAATTCTTACAGTGGACACTTGACCGCAATGAATATTAAAAGGACAGATAAATAATATATAGGGAAAGAATAATTAAAAATACCCAGATGCAGAGAAGAAACTACAATAAAATTCAGAGGAGGAAAAAACAACTTGCCTCTAAATAGGAGAGAGAGAGAAACATGAAATACTCCTGTTAAGAATCATAGCAAAAAACTAATAATCATAACTAGAAATTAATGTAGAAATAAATGAGGGCAGTATGACTTCAGATTTATGTGCCACTATTAATCATTAAGAAAACAGATTATCTCGAATAATCAACAGATGAAGTGAAACTGATTGTCTTCAAATATCTCCAGTTTGACTTCTTGAGCTAGGTACTGGGGTCACAAATACAACTAAATGTCTGAATCCAGAGCTCCAATAGATTGAAGTGTTGAGGATCCCATTTTCCAATAACTTTAGTAGTATTAATACTCAAAATTCCTTTAAAATAAACACACGAAGTCAAGAGATCTAATACATCTGGCCTCTTAAACAGTGCTTCATTTTAAGTGTCTGTATAACTCCACACAGTTTAATTAATTAAGCTGTATTTAAAGTTAGTAATACTCTATCAATTTCGCTTTAAGTATTGTTCTGAATACTTCAGTAAGCAGAGTGGTGAGGACTTGGAGAAGAGTGATTACTTATGAGCTTGGAAGTTTGTCACAATGAAATGAGCTAGATACAGATCCAAGTTCTGTTCTCAGTTATACTGCTGTAAATCCAGAACAATTCTACTGATGTCATTGGGCTCTGGGGCGAGACAGAAAGAAAATCATGTGTTTCAGTACAAAAAGCTAAAAGAAGGCACAGCATACAACTGGACAAACTCAATGAATGTTTTTGCTATAAAAACCATGCAAATACTTCTCTCTCCATCCAAGTTTGTTGAAATGCAAAAACACTAGTCAAATTACATACCCAGCCAGCAAATTTCCAAAGCTAAAAGTATCTGACTGTCTTCAGTCCTATCAGTCTCCTAGACTGTTGTGTGCATCAGGCTAGCCTGTCCTTGGGTGAGAATTTACGCTACTCATACTGTTAGTGAAGTTATCCTGGATTTATATTGCTGAAATAAAAAGCTTTCTAGATGTTGAGAACACTAAGGAGTCTGCTATGACAAGAAGTTAGGAGCTATAGAGAAAGACAGTAAAGATACTGGACTCAGGGCAGATAACAAGGCTAAGTGCGAACTCTTTGAAAACATTATTTAATAAAGGCAATAGAAAAACATAGTGCCCATCAAGAAGAGGACTTGTCCAGAGATAAAAGGAGAGAATGAATCTTACATTTAAAGAAAGGAGGTGTCTGCTGAACATCATGATAAACCTCATTTATTTTACACTGGAGCACTCTCTATATCCGGTTCACAGTTTATCATTGTACAGTTAAGAAAAGTGGGCTGGACAAAGCACTAAAATATATAAGTATTAAGGAATTCTGCAGTGCAAATGGGATTAAACTGGGCTAGCATATAAAGCACCATAAGTTTAAATGATGTGCGTTCATGATTTAGAGTAAGAAGCATTTATCATATTTAATCAATCACAGCTCTTCTAGTTACTTTCTACACCCTCTCCTTAATCTATTAGCAACCTAGAAAGAGGATTAGATCACATCCCCCAAAAGAAGTAATACTCTTTCCAAACTCCCTCATTAAAATGAACTTTTGCTTAATATTTTCCCCAGTGAAAAGTGTTTATTCCATCAGTATTGTTAACAGTTCTGATTGATGAAAAAAAAAGTATTCCAGCCTGACAAGCTTGACCTGGACAGTGTGATCTTCAAGGTTTCTTCAGGTGCCTGAAATGTGAGCTATACCATTAAAAATCAGTTACCCCTGACTCACAGCTTGGGAAGCCAAACCTGTGCACAGGCAAGATCCTTCACTCTGGATGTCACAGTGGCTCCCAGGGCACTTTTGGCTTCAACTGCTAAGGGAACGTCCTCAAGCTGCAGGTGCCATTTCTGCACCACAGACTTGGTAGGAGCCTGACTCACTTCAGTGGTGTCTACAGAGCTGGAGAGAGAAGGACTTGCTTTGGTCTAGACTGATCTGATAGGTGTGCCTCAAACTGACTTAAGAAGACTTTAATTTCAAGTACTTGTCAGTCTATTTCCCTCAAACTGCATGTTAGACAGTGAGTAAGCCTTGCTGCAGCATTCTTCATCCTTTGGGGAGGCTTTGCAAATGGAATATTATCTGTAGTTTCACTTTTTGTTCCTAATGCGATTTAAAGTAAGTATCTTAACACCTAATTTGGATTAACTAATTACATTAATAAGCAATGACTAATTAATTTGTAACATCAGAGACTTTCCAAACAGTTTCCAAACACTTTTCATTTAAGAATATTTCTTGCCTTTTGTAACTTCCTTGCTTATCTGTTACTATATTACGCTAATAATGAGTCAAATTCTTGCTTATTTGACTATAATCAAAAAGTCATGCTGAAACCAAATTGCCTAAGGATGTTTTCAGTTCTCTTTTCCCAAGCTTCTTACAGAAGTTTTGTCTTCCTGACCTATTGTCAAGCCAGCATGTTAAGCATATTGCAATCTTAGGTTGAGAACCTACTGTTGTGTAATAAATTAGACATTAGGGGAGATCTGACGGTGAATTGAGGAGCTAAAATGCCAGTTTAGGCATCTGAAGTCATAGAATATATCTTGAGTTGGAAAGAACCCATAAGAATCATTGAGTACAAGTCCCTGTTTTGTGCAGGACTACCTAAAACTAAACCACATGACTGAGAGCATCATCTGAAAAAAATTGGAAAAAACACCATAGGTGTTGAGGAAACAATTTTTCGTCTTTGGCCTTTCAATGATAATAGAAAGCCCTAGGAATCTGATTTAGCCTAAGGGCTAGTTAAGGCCTAGTGCTTTAGCTATTTATCTTACATTGCTAAAAAAGAGGATTCTCACTTTGGCCTATGAATTAACAACACAAATGGGATACAAATAGAAGAGAGTTTTTTCTAGCTCTGATAATCGATGTTGAGCTGTGTTAATCCCATGTTTGCAATAATGTATAGCAAAGCAGCTGATCATGTCTCACAGGGCTCTGCTGCAGCTTTGAAACAGTCTCCGGTCAGGTCTTGCTTTACATTGGAATTTTGTCCTTGTAGTAAATAAAAGACAACTAAGCAAACAAACTAACTCACAAAGCCAGAAATCCTGATTGCCTTTTAGAGGATCCAGTCATGTTTATTGCTAACAATTGTAATTTTTAGAAAAATAAGGACTCTTAAAAGTTTCCTAATTGTCATTACAAGTATAAATATTACAGCAACAGTGCTTGAGCTTGTCACAGTTTAGGAATGGTTTAGTGCTCCCTTGCTGCTTCTTGCTCCCCCTTCCCTCCTGAGGGTAGCTGGAGAGGAGAATTGGAGGCATAAAAGACAAAGATCACAGGTTGAGATAAGAACAATTTACTGGAAACAGCTATGAGATAAGAACAGTAGCAGCAACAATGCCAATGACAGAGGGTAGAAGAGAAGAAAGTATCCGCACATAAAAAACCAACCTGGTGATAGAAAACATTGGATGGCTCCCTCTGCCATGTTTTCTCAACAATCAGCAACCCTTCCTTGCTAGAAAAGACTCCCTTTTCCCCACCCCTAGCAAAGAAGTGAGGGGTTATAGAATAACTTCTGTGTCCTGGCCATGCCCCCTCTGGTTGCTGCAAAAAAATTTACCCTGTCCTGACTGGAACCAGGACAGTGCTGCAGCATCAAATGTTAAAAATCCAATGAATCATGATGTCAATAAATTGGCAGAATGGGTTAAAAAAAAGCCCTAGAGAGTAGATTATGAATAACCGTAAAAGCCTGAATGCAGTGAAATCAGTGGGAATTTTAACATTCAACATGACAAGGTTCTACTGAAACAGAATATTTTGTTGCTTTTCAGTATTTATCATTTATTCATACTGTGGTGCTATTCAGAGGCTCAGTATTTTATTCATAGAAGAGTTGTGAGACCCAAAACTAATCCAAAAGTTTACACAAATGAGCATTGGTGGCATTTTGTCTTATTAGTCTTATTATTTCTTGTAGCAATGCCATGTATCAACTCAGAGTACAGAAACAAAAATGTGACTCAGTGAGTGACACCATATTTCATGTAAGGGATCACAGAAAAAGCTACCTAAACACTGAAATTTATTTGCATAAATTATTTGGTGAATAATTATGACTAACAAGAACATTAAAACAAAATCTGGACCATCACAGAAGACAGCAACAAAAATAGCAGCCAAGACCAAGACAAATTATCCTGTGCAGAGTTCTGTGGTGCCACAGCTGAGCTGCCACTGGTCTTCAAGCTGCATCACATCAGGCTGGCTTGAGTACTTCAAGTTGCTACAAGTTGCTGCTGTCTTGTCTAAATAAACCACTTAGAATAAATTATTCAAACAATTCAAAATCTCAGAACATGTTTAATAATAAACTGATGTTTATTACTAAACATCAGTTTAAAAATACGTACTAACTCCAGCAGTTTCCGACTGTTTGTCACTCCTTACTATGCACTTAAAAAAAATTTATTAACATGTTTAATCATAGTAACAGCTAATGATTAGGTGACAAACTAATGTTTTACAAATGTTTGAAAACAGAAAAAAAACAACTAAATTAATATACGTGAGCTATTTCTCTTCTGTGGTACTCTTGTTTGAAACATATGAAGTAAGACAAGGAATTAATTTGCTGCTAGCAATTTCTTCTGTTTTCTCTTTCTGCCTAGGTTTCCCTATGGTTCAATGGCAGTAGAATAAACTAGATTTAGAAGGAAGTACCATAGTTTTGTGCTGTGTGTTGTCCTGCTGGGTCTCCTACATGATGTAGCCATTCAACCAAATAAATCAAATACAGTGTAATAAATCCAAATACATTTTAAATGCTCAGCCTGATTTCCCTATTACTGGAGAAAAACTCTGCCATTTTCTTCTTCTGAATGAAATTAATTTAAAAGAGGGAGCAAAATCTGCAGAAAATGAGGCCTCTAGCTGGGTTCTACACACAGTACCTGCCCCCGCACCCCACACCCCAATTTCTGCCACAGGTTATCACCAGGTGTTAAAGAAAGCAAATACAGAAAATGGAAATATTTATTTTAACATCCTGAGCACCATGAAGTAGAGATAGAAATTAAATTCTGTGGACATTGGTTCCTTAAATGGAACACAAAGCTTCTCTATTACCTAACGTTTTGCTTCATGGAACATAAGCTTTACAGAACCTTAGGTCAGGACAGAAATATTAAAGCCTACATCTTCTGTTGGAAGTCTGCTTCCAATTGAGAAGACCTTCTTGCCAGGAACAAATGCTTAAAATTTGATCTGCTTTGAGATCCACTCAAGACTCTGCTTGCCCAGCTTTTACTCTGAATTTTAACATTGTGGCTAACGAGTTTATACCAATAAAATGGTGATTTAGGTTTGAACTAGTTTCAAATTGTGCTTTTCTCTCTCTCTTTTTTTTTTTTTTTTTTTTTTTTTTTTTTTTTTTTTAAATTTTGTTTTGTTTTGTTCTGCTACAAAATCATTGTAGCTTCTACCAAACAAGGTTTTGAATAAGAAAATTTTCTGGATTCCTAAAAAAACCCAAGGCTTTTTCAACAAATTACCCTCGATGCAATGTTTGACTTACTCCATTTGGGATTTGGTTGATGCTGAGTGAACTTGCTGATCTACAACAAAACTTATTGTGAAAACTCAGCAAGTACTCTGGATCTACAATGCTTCTGTTCCCTTAAAATGAGATTATAAAAGTATGTTTCTCACAGAAGCTTCATAAAAATCAGCACTCCAAAGAATGGGGGTAATGTAAATTACAATAAAGATCAGATAGACAACTGCTTGGACAAATAATAGAGGAGAAAAAAGCTGTTTCTGGGATAGTGCCAAAGGGCCTCAGTAAATTTTATTCAGAAGTAGGCTAAACCTAATTTCCTTGTTTGTTTTTAAAGCCTCACTGAGGATTTATGTAGCTTGCAGAGCTTATTGTCAGTAGTTTCAAGTGGCCATGTCTGCCCAAATTACAAGAAGATTTCAGTCATGGAAATATTGGGGTTTTTTTCTTTTCACAGTCTAAAACATAGTCTGTACCTCCAAGGACAGAAAAGTTCATATGTGCTTCAGGATTTTGTAAAAGCAAACTTTTGAAAAACTTAAATCATTATAAAATCTTTCCCAGATTTGTGTTTGTTTTTTCAAATGCCACTGAGGGTCTGTATACATTATAGAAATATATTTATATAAAGCAAAACAGGGACAAAAAACCCCTTAATCCAAATGTGTTGAAAATGACACATTTTTCTATTGCAAGTTTGTTCAGCTGCTGTCAATAAGGTCATTATTTAACTGTTTTCTAGATGGAGACGGTTTATCTTATAAAAATGTTTTGTTTTTTAAAGGACATAGTTCAGTCTTTGCTTGGTTTTTGCAGTGGAGTACAGCAAATCCTTTTTCTACAAACAAAATGTTCTAATTTACTGCCCTCGATAAGATCCCCAGGCTTGCTTAAATTGTTCAAAGTGTTAGAGGTGCAACTCATGCCAAAAACTATACTAGAATAAACATTGCATATATTTTCAATTTGTGGGTGAATGTAATGCTAAACAATTTTGGTTGTTAGGCACATTGCAGGCAGGCTGTGCAGGCTTCCCACACACATTGCTACCAAAGCACTTTAGTCCTGACAGTTAACACCATATGATGTTCCACTCTTGAATTACCTTATGAGCAGCAACTGCCAACTCTGTCTGCGAGTTTTGGAATATTCAAGCCCTGTAGACCTGATGAGTGGTTGGATTTTTTGGTTTATTTTCCTAAGCACCCTGCTCTTGACATGATATGAATGTCTTCTCGCTGTCAAGGATTTCTTCTGCATACTAAAATTTGCCCCCTGGAAAGCCGATTGTGCTCAACTTACTTTCATTTTAAATCATGGGACACCTTCTTTCTAAGTGAAGCTACTGGATTTTTTTCTCCACCTTCTATTAATATAATAAACTTATGTTTACTGAGACTATGAATATATAAGTTGGTCTTCAGTCTCTTCCTAAAATTTCTTAGCGCTTAAGAAAATAGTTAACCCTCTGTATAAGTTGACTCAATTGACTACTAGAAGAGATAAACTCAGTACATTGAAATGAGAATGGCCCAAAAAGTGTCCCCAAAAACAACAAAAAAAATATTCTTCCTCTAGCAGTACTGGAAAGAAAAAGCAGCAGGTTGTGGGGAGGGAAAGAATAGTGTGCCTGGTTTTATGCATTAACTAAATTTATATTGGCTCATTCTTTATTGCACACAAGAAATTTTCCAGTTTTGTTCCACAGTGGTCAGATGAAGAAACTTTAGAGAATGGAGAAAACAGGCAAAGTAAGGATAGGTTACTTTGGAAAGGCACTGAAGACCAATGAACCCTTTATTTTATTCAGTGTTGCCCAGTATCATTTGTCCTATGAGAGCTCAGTATCACTTGTGGCTTTGGAACATTTGTCATAGCAACGAAACGAATTGGCACATGCCTAACAAGGTAAAGTGTTGTCCGGTCATACTCCCTTCAGACTCTTGCTATCAAAAAAGATTTATAATAAAGACTATAAATAATAACACTATAGCTGTAGTCCATGTGTAGAGAGAAAATTCAAAAAAATCACTACTAGCACATACACATAGAAATAATTTTGGTAATAGTGTTGGAAATGTAATCTGTACACCTATAGGATTGGAGAAAGTCATTAAATTAATGACCACTAATAAATTAAAGAAAACCTATATACCACCTACATACCAGTAAAATCAAAAATACAGAAAAACATATCCAGCTGAAGCAATGCAGGGAATTCTAATTTTATTCAACATCCTTAAGTATTTTTTGTTATCCTAAGACAATTTACATTGAACTCAGAGTCGAATCAAGCTCTCTAAGCATTCAGGGTGTTTTCAGAAACAAGTCCTGCTGCAGTGCACTACTAAGAGAATGTGGGCTTTTGGACGGGCTTGTAAATAATTTTTAAGTACATGATCCTCTTTAAAATGTAACAGCAACAGAACTCATTAGTTTAGGTCATCTGACACAGATGTAGCTGTTCCTGCCTACTTTGGCCAGTGTTGCTACAAGAACCTCTCTTCTCTTCAGTCTTATGCCTCTACCAGAGCTGGAATTTGCAGTTACTGAACAGCTTAAGTTTAGCCCACAGCACCTGTATGCCTCACTTAATCACCAAGTCTGCTGGGTTGTGCTCTTCCCCTCTGGTTTTGGGAAGTATGAAACAGGTGAACATGGAAATTTGACAGTCTTACTGCTCAGCTTTGGCTGAACATGGTTAACATTGAAAATTTAAAAAAAAAAAAAAAAAGCATTTACCAGAATACAATAAACTAATAGAATGATGGGTTTTTTCCATCTACAAACACCCTGCTTAGGTTTATTTGTTAAGTGTCTCTGAGCATTTACTCAGTGAGAGAGATCATATTCACCCAGCCAAAGATCCTTGGCCCTTGTTCATTCTCAGATTTTACCTCTGTTTGTCCAAACCTGTTCATCAGGTTCATGAGGACACTGAGCCCAACCTTTTCACCCCAACATTTCTGTCATTGCCATTAATGGCACTCATGTGTTTGCTAAGGTGTGACTAGTCTTCAGTACATCTTCCTTCCTTGTTTTTAAGTTTAACTCAAAGAATTTATTTGCAAAATAAGTGCCTCATAAGCCCAGCCTTTTTTGCTGCTTTGATGAGCCTCAACTCAGAGCAGCTACTTGCTTTGCTGCATTGCCCTCCTTGCCTAATATCTGTTATTCCATCTTTTCATACCTTGTTCAGTTTGATTATATTTGGTCACTATTTCAAAGGACATATTCTACTGTAAGAAATGCCTGCATGCAGATGCACTTGGATGGACAATTGCCTGCCAGCATCTTTCACCCATGCTGCCTCTTTGAGGAGCAAGAGAAATGAGGTGAAATGGCAACACTGTCCTGTAGTCGTTACAGGTCTGTGAAATTTCATCTTTACCCTGCCTCACTCCTTTCCTTTCTTCAGTCACAAATACTGACGGGAGGCACAGAAAAATTGTGCCATTCACACACTCATCACAAGTAGATACAGTAGATAAGAGTTCAATTATCCATAGAAAATGATCCTGATGTTCCTTGTTAAAGGCACCAAAGGGAAGCAGCAGATGTCTTAGCCGAGCAGACACTGCTGCCTTAAATGGCCATCAGAAAAGGAAGAGAGGTCTGGGAGAACACTGATTATGTGGCAATTGAGGAGGCAGCAGGACTGATGTACCGTTCATGTTGACATAGTTCAACAATCTTTTCTACACTATGACAACCATGCTAATCTTCTGTGCAAGCCTGACAGGCTTATTCACCCCAGCCTGGCTTCCCTGTAAAAAACCTGCATAAAAACCCTGCATGAAATTGTGTTTTGTTGCAGCATTGCTGTTTTGGGGGTGTATCACACCTAGCCATCCTTCCGCGGGAAAATAAAGCAATATTCAAAGACAGTTACTTGCCAAAGAAAACAGAACTAAGTATTCCTGTGGCAATTCCCATGTTAGGCTATCAAGATAAAACAGCATGTGTTGTATATAGGAAAGAAATCAAAAGCATTTTTAAGTGTAAGAATTTGGTTCATCATTCTGGGAAAAGAGCTTTCACATGGGGGAAAGCAAAAAAAGCTTTTCTGTGTTGATCAGCTTATATATGGCAAGAGAATTCTCCCTGAACTTAGCATGGAAAGAAAAAAAACCGTAATTCAACCGCAGACAATAAATGACATGGACAAAAAGAGCTGAAAAAGTCATGCATTACAGGAATCCTGTTGTATGTACAGGATTACTCCTTTACTCACTCTCATGCATTCTGATTTGGAGGTGAACAGATGAGACACAATATGGCTGCAACAAGATTCAGTATGTAAATTGCGCAAGGCAAAGATCATGTCGGGGTTTTTTTGTATTTACACGTATCACAACCACCACTGGAATTTCTGGAGACTAATATGACACAAACATTACTGCTTCTATTACTACTTCTATGGTAGTAAATGCTATTTATCGGAAACAGAAAACTGATAAAAATCTTCTATAAAGGAAAAGAAATTAAAAATGGCTGTAAATTACATGGGATATATTGAGATTACAGTGCTTGGCAGTTTAAGTTTCTTCTCTCCTATGGATAATTCCTGAATTGAGCATAGAATGGCCAGTAAGGGGGTTCACATAAAATGTTAATCCTATTATCATGACAGCTATATCATTTATTTTATTACAGAAAGAGGTTAAATTATGATCAATAGTGATCCATTCAGCCCAGGTTAACATGCTGTATCTGGCACAGATTCTATCTCACAATTCCCAGTGCAATCCTGGCAGCTACCCCTTTAGTCTTGTGCACAGCTTTGGGAGTGTGTGTGAAAAAGGTGCCTCAAGTTTGGGATTGCACGGATCTCTGCTCCTCAGCATGGCTTCATTCTGATTCTTGGATTTTCAGCATCTCCAAGGGGCTTAGCAGTGCAGCCCGACATGGACTGCTGTGAATGGTAGAGAAGAGTCACAACCAGTCACAAAACTGCGATAATGTTTCGACTCTCCAAAGTTAAATTTTCATCATGCTGACACTGGGCTCATCATTCAAACCAGACTGAGCCCGGTTTGAATATCCCTTTCTGTATTAGTGGATATTTCTGAAGTCAAGTCTGGAGTCAGACCCTTTAATGTGATAAAATTCCTTACCTGAGGAATGAGATCCCTACCTCCTAAGCCTAAAGCAGCTCTTCCTGCCAAGCACTAGACCCAGACTCTTACGAGCTCCTCTCTTGAATGTGATATTGTATCTTATCCCTCCTGGTCCCTCCTTTCCAGACCAGTTACGCCTCCAATTATCAAGTCGCACCATTCCATCTAGGAATTAGTTTCTCAACTCTGTGTTGCATCTGGTGTTTATCCCATTCTCCATGCTATCCTGGAAAGGGGAGGAGGTACTTTCCAACATGCACCATCCTCCCAAACTTTTATATGGATTAAAAATATGCCAAATTTCCCCATCTCCAGTCTCCTTGTATCTGTTTCCCATCTCTTTTCAAATATGCAGCTACTTCAAGATGCCCTGGCTAATACGCTGACATGAGGCTTGGATGTCATGCTAACATACTGTAATCTTGTAGAGGAGAAATGAAACAACATCTTAGTGTTTTAAAATTAAAAAGCATATATTCTTTCTCCCCCCCCACCCTCCATTTTTCCTTGCCAGCTTCTGATTTAATTGCTAGCTTGGTTTTTTGTCCTCCTTGCACACACCATGCTCCTGAAAGATTCTGTGTACTTTTTTGAATGCAGAAAGCTGTAATGTTCCACCCACTGCATTGCAGTTGTGACTGAGAAATAGTCTGCAAAAAATATGGGACTCCCAGAAGATCTGAGACACGATTATAAATATATTTAATGTTAATATCCTATGATAATGTTTGTTTAGGAATCATATATGGTGTTAAATAGTGGCATTATTGCTCACCACAAGGACTGTACTTTCCTCCTTTATTTGAAGAGGTTCACTACGTTTTTATTTCATTTCAGTTTGATCTTCATGAAAACAGCTAGCTGCTTATTCCTTAGTGACTGCTCTCTTTCTGAAAAAATTGTGGTGTAAAAATATGATTTATGCTCAAAAGGCAAAACTTTTCTTCCCTCTGAGTCCAAGTGGGAGAAATGCCCACTTAGAATGGCCCTCTGATTTCTTGGCAAGTCTGGCTTGTGAGCCATCACTACATGTGGTATAGTGGAGCTCACAAAAAATCTTCTCAGAAACAACTACCCTACAGCAGTTCTCAAGGGGTTTGAAGAGTAAAGCCTAAGCCATTACAAAAGGTCAAGAGGTGGATATCATACTGTAGAGAATATAAATTCACAAGCTCAGATTTTCTCCAACACATAGGCTAGTATCACAGGAAACAAAGCAACCACAAAACTTAATCCTGTTGTCAGCAGATGAAATTTTCACATTTTATAGTTTTCATGTACTCCAAAATGTTTTTTCTAACAATGTGAATATCATCCTAACAACTAATGGAACTAGTCATTATACGTTAATCTACAGAAGATTTTCTTAACTGTTTTGCAGGAGTTTAAAATTAAGGAGCCACAGCATGAAAAGGAACAGCCTTAGACATGTGTCTTGCTGGAAGGGGAGGGAAGGCAGAAAAAAGGGAAGGAGTTGAAGGAGGCAGTGAGAGGGAGGGAAGGAGGGAGAAAAATAAACTCCCTCTCTTAATTTCTGTCCCTATCCATCCCCACTGAAGCAGAAAGTGATGTAATAGCTTACTTTTTTTTTTTTCTTTTTTTCAGACAACTTGCATTAGATTTTGCTACCATAACCTCTTATACCTGGTATACAGGAGAACGTTATATCAACAGAATTCATGACATATTCTTCTTTCTGTATTGTCTATTTGAAAAACTAGCTCTGTCAAGAACTAGTTTATTATGTGAAGAAAGTGCTCACTTTATTTTCTGGCTAGACACAATTCATTGTTTTCCTGTGGGTGATGACAGATCTCCCCCTTGTTACTGCTGAAAGCTGGCAAACAGCTATTTGATGCTGTTAGGAAAAAACCCTTTAAGACAAGTAGAGAAAATGCAAGCCTGATTTAGAAACTCCTCTAGAGTTTGAAAGCAGAAAGATGTTTGCCTACAGGTTGCTGGGGTATTAGAAAACAAAGCTGAGTGAAGAGTATTTCCACATTCACCTCTTTCTTATTTATACAAATAATTTTGGATGTGCCTTTGAAGATCTCTGCCATGAAAAGATTTCTAAGTGCAAAGCATAGTTTGGAGTTTGGTTTTTTGATACTTAGAGCCCCTGCCTGTAAGGATAATAAAACTATATATATCACAAGAGTATTTTATGTTAGTTTGATACATTGTTTTAAATTAATTGGATATTTACATATATGTGAGCACCTTTGCAAAAGTCTCACAAGAAAACTAAGTATTACATTTCCTGCTGTATGTTATGTCTTAGTATTTTCATTCCTTCTTATTAGGTGATGAACTTCTCCCAAAACTTCTTGAAAGGTCAGGAAAGCATTACTGGGGGACTGTGGTTACAGTAATTCAGTTGTGATTCAAATTCAGAGACCTTTTAGTCTCCTATTTCTCTCCATGAGGTAAAATGACCATGTAGAAAATAAGAAAGGTGTGCTTTTGCCCTATAAAAGGGTTATTTGTTTTGAGTTAATGTTATAAAAAGGCTTCTTAAGTGAAGTGTCAGGACATTCTGCAATTAACAGTTAAAGCAGAATTCAGTATTTATTGCCTTTGGTATGAAAGCTGATGTAGGATTCACAGATATATTGGCAATACTTTGCAGAAGACATACCAAACATGCTTCACCAGGAATACTCTACACACTGAATTCGGTATCTTCCTTTTTGAAAGAGAGGTGGTGGTAACAAATCTGCCTTTAACAGTTGTTTTTTCTTTTGAAAAATTATAGAGTGATTGGAATAAAAGCAGTGAAACTATAATAGAATTTCCTTTCTCTCTATTCGGATGTTTCAGCCAACATTCAACACTGATTTAAAACAGATTTCTTAGAATACTTGGAAATCTTGCCAGGTATTTATCATCTTGACCAAATCCAGCACAGTATATCAGAAAAAAATGCATATTTGATTTTTTATTATCGTTCTCTTGAAGAAGGATTCTGGTCTGGGTGGCTTGACAGACTAGAAGCACAACAGTTATCTATAGGGTCACATTCTGCAGTTGTTTGCTGCTTTAAAACCACAGTATATAAACATGAAGGAAAGCAAAAACACCTGGGATCTGGGAAAATCTAAAGAATGGTGATTAAGATTTTGCAAGCAAACAAATAAAGCAGTTTTTTTTTTTCAAGAAAATATTTGCCCCTGTAATTTAATATGTATTTTTTAAAAGCCACTCATATGTTCTTCAATCATCTACAAGAAAAATTCTGTGTGAAAACATTACGGAGTAAGGCCTTTTAGTCTGTTAATCAGTGAATGATTCATGTATATGAGCAACTTAAAAAGTAAAGTGTGCAGATTTAAGTACATATCATCTCAAACATCCAAAGTTATTTCTCAGCGCAGAAAGACAGGCTACCTGAGGAATCTTTTTTGTGAGTGTCCCTGTCAGGAATGGATGATGATCCCTGGCTAAGTCAAGACCTGGAAGGCACTGACAATCTTTTGTCCCACCCTTTTATTTTCCACTGTAACCCCGACGCTACACTCTTTGTTTACTGGTGTTTGCTTTTAGATTTTCCATTTTTTTCCTACAAAATGGCAGCATCTATTTTTGTTCTCCCTTTATTTTAAGGTATAATATTATACAACATGATAAGCTTTGATGAATCCTGAAAATTCTTGATATTTTCATGGTGGTTATTATATTAATATGAAATAAATCCAGGGTCCCTCATCAAGATAATTAGTAAGCTGATCTTATGGTCTCATCTATAATCGCACCTTTGTTCATATATATAAGGAATTATTTCTTCAAGACCAAGCTTTTCAATTTCAGGTACAACAACTTTACATAAAACACTGACACCAAGGAAAAATTTCTGTGTTTTCTAAAACCCCACCTTCCTACACATGTGCACAAAGGGTGCAGATATATTTTTTTAAATCACAAATATGAACAGCAAAGCTTTACAAAAATAATTTCAAATACATTTTAATGAAGATAAATTGGTTGAAGAATGGCTTTCCTGTTGCAGTTAGGAACATCAACAGTAGCACACTTTCAAAAAACGTGCATAAAAACACATCAGCCCTGAGCTTAAAAAGTCTTCAGCAAAATACAGTTGCCATTCAGTTTTCAATATCTGGTAACAAAACAGATGTGAGAATGCCGCAGAAAAACACTGAATTGATTCAGATTTTGAATATTTATCCTGATTAATTATAAAATTATTGGTGTATTCTGTGGGGGATTTTTAGGGCCTTGATATACAGCAAGGTTTGAAAAATCCTCTTAATACAGAGGAAAAGTGTGTGAAAAGAAAGACCTGGGTGCAGAATAAAAGACCATTTTAAGCTGAATTCTGTATTTAATGCTAATAAATACGACATATTGATGCCTCAACAAGAAACCCTTACGGAGGTTTTCGCACTCAAAAGCAGCAGACCAGCTTTCCATGGCTACTGCTCCTTGCCTTTCACACCCGCCTCGTCTGCCAGCTGGATCTATCTTGGAGGAGAGACCTTAAATCCCTGCAAGCAGGCTGCAAGGCACATGCAGTAGCAGCAGTGTACTGACATTTGCTAAGCACCAGCGTCCCTCAAGTGACTGGGAGCGAAGCCATTGACGTCACTGAACAATAGGCAAAATATTTCCTCCTCCTCCATAGTCCTGAACTGTAAACACCCAGCTTGCACACAGCAGGCTGAACATTTGGGGAGAGGCGGAGAAGGAGAATGTGAAAAACTCTCAACTGATGCTGCTGAAAACAAGCAGCTGTTCCTGCATAACCAGTCTCTCCTTATTCCTTCCATTTTGCTGTGGGGATTGCTGGCTCCCCCTTAGTGTAGGTCACACAGTAAAGAAGAAAAAGCTAAAAGAAGGTACAAATAAAACTGTGTCTATTAAACTCACAAGGAATTTTTTGAAGTAAAATGCCTATTAATTGCAAGTTTAAAAAAAACCACACTTTTTTTCTCCCTCCTTGTGTTTCTGTTATGGATAACTGCAGTATTATAACAGTCATCCATGTATTTTGGACAAGGTGTGGTGGGCTGAATGTAAGTGAATTTCCATCTCAGTCACTGTCTCTCCATGCAGCCACATTATTGCAAGAAGAGAGAAAAACCCCCATAGATCATAACTGTAATTACAAAGTCACATAGATCAGTATATGCACTAGATTTGCTGTAAAGACTGGTTTGACTCCTTGAGTTGGAGAGTTATGGTCATTGCATGGGCAGAAAACAACAGGGCAGAGTTAATCTTGAAAATGTAAATCTAACTGCAGCTTTTTGTGACCATATTAAAAAAATACTGATGCATGAAATCATTAGGATTTTCCAGTTATTTGACTGAATATTGTACAGTGGTATGAACAGTGAAACAGTTCTGCAATGTAGTAAATCCAGGGAACCTAATTCTGCTATTTTCTTTGCAGCCTCTTAGAAGCAGTTGGAATCCTACAATCTTCCCTGTTTCCAGAGCATCCCTTGGAAGATCCCTGGAGTGCAGGAAAAGGAGACCACTAGAAACAGGGAGTAGTGTGGTGCTGAAAAGAGGTCAGTAATGCTGTACCTCTGAAAAAGCTCAAGAAAACCACTGAATCAGGGAGCCCTGGAAGCTTCTGTAAGCCATTTCATGGAATGCAGCAGCTTATTTGGTCCATCAATGTGAACTAGATAAATGAATCTCACCAGGAGTCCTCAGTCTTGGATTCAAAAGCCAGCATTGAAAGAAACCCTCAGAAACAGCTCCATGAAGATATTAGTTTTCTTTTTGGAGCCTTGTCTGAAAAAAATCAGCTTGATGTACCTGGAAAGGCTTTAGCAGTGCCAAAAAATTCTTGTGCCACTTGATTGCTAACTGAAGAGTTATGTCTCCGGAAGACAAAGCGATCCAGGCAACTATAATGCCTATCTTCCTCTTGCCTCATTTAGGCTTTGCTCACTTTGGCCAAGGTGGTGAATAAACCCCCTTGGATATATTCTCAAACTAAATGAAGGGATCATGCCCATCACCATTTTCTGCAGAATGTAGCATGTTAGAGCCAGGGAGGAGCACCTTTTTCCCTCTCCAGTGTGGCTCTCTGTTGAATGAGGCTGTTAGGTGACACATCACATTTGCAGCATATACTGAGTTATGATTTCAAAGTGCTGAACAGACAGTCATTTTTTCCAAACAGACCATAAACAATTGCTCATTATCCCCCATTTAATATGCAGGGAAAATAGGTGGGCAAATAACGCAGTTTGCTGTTCAATTACCCCAGTAGACCAGGATGCTGCACTAATGCAGCTTCGTGTCCAGCTGCTGTGCTCATGCTGAATTATCTGTGCTGTTGAAAGTGCCCAGCTGAAAAAGAATGAACCTCATCACCTCTCCAGAGTGTGTAGCAACAGAACACACGATTAATTGCACTTCTGGGGCTTGACACCTACTGTTCCACGTGTTTTGCTCCATTTGTCAATGTGCTGGCACTGAACCTCTCCACCCTGTCTGTGCTTTCACACAGAAAACAGTGGCTGAAATGCAACTTCTCATTTTATCAGAGAAAAGGCATGTGGAAAAGTAACGCTTTGCTGGCCTGCTTTCCTTTTTTTTTCTTTTTGTCATTTTTTTGTCTTTGCATGGGCTACTCCATGGCGAAATGCTGTACTTCTGCTGAGCAAGGTGGCAAATCAAAACATGTAGTGAAAAAACATAGCTAGATTAAATGATTAAACTTCTGCCTGACATGACCATTTCACACAAATATTTGTAATACTAGCATAAAATGCTGTACTTTTGATCTGATTTAATCTCACTCTTTCTTTACTTACACCTTAACAACCACCTCCAGTGCAAAGCAATGCAAGCCTTATTGGGGACTGGGAAAGCCTTTCTCAAAGCTTTGGGAAGCCAAGAATGTTGAGATATATTTAGAAGCCTGAGTTTAGCAAGTGTAGCCCGGGCTGCACAGCTGAGAAGGTCTCAGATCTTTGTGCATGCCTCAGTTGTATCCTAGTCCCAGAGAGGTGTTTAAGCAAGTGTTTTACGGAATATTTTTTCGTACAGGAGGAAAACTCAGGCATCTGGATTTGAGTGAGGCTAAGACCCTAGGACAACCTGTAAAAATATTTGCCACTCAGCCTTATGTCTACCTTGGCATCTTCCTTGAGAAGTACTGTTGCTGGAAGCCAAGTGCAGACTAAGAGAGGGTTACATACTCTTTGAGGGGCAGCCTGAAAGAACAGCCTGGAATGTTAAGTACATTTACTTCATTCATAGTAATGCATTTTTTAGGCATACCTTCAGGCAAACATTTGTGCATTTAAGTTTTACTGGTACAAATACTGAAAGAAAATACATCTTATTTTGGTTGCTTGCCTAGACTAATGTGAACATCATTTGATACATTCTTACACTTGGTAAATTCCAAGGTTTTCCACCTTTTCCTTTTCCCACACCTGAAAACATATTTCTCAGTAAATATTGTATATAGGACACACAAACATTTCAAGCTACCCCCTGAACATATGTGTTGAAGAAATAAGGGATGGGGGAAGGAGTGACAGAAAGAAAACCAAAGGAAAATTTCCCTCACTGAAGGAAACATGCCTTTTGCATTTTGATAACTCCATGTATAGCTGAATGGATTTTACACAAATTTGCCTTCAGGCAGAGCCTGAGAAGAGAAAATGCTGTGAAAGTACTGGAAAAGTGTGCGCTGTAATGAAGTCTCCTACAATTTAAACTTCAGTGTATTTGCATAAAATTAAAAGTTAACAGAACATAATATTTTCTCTTATTCCCATCTGAGCTAAAATGAAAGTGTAATATACTGAAAAGAATATAAGTAGCATTTTCCCCTCCACTAATTGGACCTATGACAATCAGAAAAACCAAAGGTAAAGCTAAGCCACATGTGTATAATTCAAAACATGAGCAGATTCTTTAACTTACGCACAGTGTAAAGGAATACTTTGGTTAATAGCATCCCTGCAGTCCTAGGAAACAACAGCAGAATCATTGTATGGCTAAATTTTCAAAGGCTAATGTATCTTTAAACAACAGTCCATAGAAATTTGTTTTATAGATTCTGCTTCAGGATCTAACATGTTATAGGCATGTCAGTCATGTTTAATTATGGCTTTTCTTTCTTTAATGAGTCTTTCAGCAGTCATAAGAGGGAAGTTTATTAAAAACCAGGTTTCTATGTGTCCATAGATGGCATGCAAAGATTAATTATTTAAGCATCCTATTAGGAACTGGAAATCTGAACTTGTGACTCAGATTGTGCATTTTGGAAAATATGGTACAAGCTGAAGTCTGGACTGATTGTATGTGAAGCAGATATTGATATCTAAAGTAACTGGAGAAAAAGAAAATCATCCTATTCACAGGATAGAGTTTTTACATGGAAACCGCACCATTCGCTGTAACATCTTCTTGAGTTTCTTTGTATGTCACCTTGAATCCATATTGCTGTTGACACAAAAGAATTTGCTGGTTGTGTTTCTAGTCCTTATGTAACAGCTAGATATTTATCACCAGCACAAGTATATTTGTTGCAACCATGAAGTGGATGCAGCAGGGGAAAAAGTTAATATAATATAGATGTGATGGAAATTAGATCAACAATGTTAAAAATCAAAGACAATTTTGTATATTTCCTAGCTCTGTGTTTTCTAAATACAACTGATATTCTGATATGCTAAGTACTACTTGCCTCAAAATTTTATGCTCTAGTTCAGAAAACCTCAAGATCTGTAAAAACAAGGCAGTGTGCTTTCTACTGCTTGGAATAATCAAGCCCAGTGGGGGTACTGGGAGAAGCATCTTGGTTATGCTTCAGTTTTTAGGAAAGTCAAGTGGCAATGTAAATTACTGCATATCTAATAAGAGGTGTTCAGAAAGCCTTGATGAACTGTAAAAGAAAAGTTGAACTCAGTCTTTCATTGAGCACATAAGTTAGCTTTTATCCAATAACTACTGAACTGTAGAGACTTGATTATACATCTGTTGAAGTCAGTTCAGCTTTGACACATTAAGGAAATTAACGCAGGTAGGTCTATTGTTCTCACTCTGACTAATTGCAAGTTTAAAATTTGACTTTAATTAAGGAACATTTTAATGTCCTTCAGCAGTGGGAAAAGAATGTGTTCGTACAAAACTTCCATTATTCACAGCTCTCTGCATAAGCAAAGCTTCTTTTCTGGCCCTGTGTCCTGTGTCGTAGGTCACAGAAGATTAAATTTTTATAGTGAGGACAGTGGAGTGGCTTTAGCTCACAGAATCTTACAATACATCCACAGTGGTTACCTTGTTCTGGGGCAAACTGGTGAACGTTTTCTTTATTATGGATGACAAAGAGTCAAAGACTTACCAAGGAAACCTCCTAGGAAATCTTATGCAGCCTGTAAAGATTTGCTATTTTTAAAATTCTCCTAATATGCAGCAAACAAGAAATAAAATTAAATTAATGTAAAACTCAAGAAGTTCCATGTTGTGCACAAATCAAACACTAATAAAGGCTAAGATGCTGACATGCAAGGTCATAGCAGCTGTTCCAAGACTTGGCTAACCACCAAGGTTGCCTTGACATTCCTCATGTTATTTATAATTCTGGAAGTTAGGAGAAGATTTATTTATTTAATAGGAGGCTCAATCTACTGCTCCAGAGCTACTTTAGTAGAAAGTACTGATACATATCAAAGGGCAATATTTATGGATGGCTGAAACTATAAGGCAAGCAAAACAAAGCAGACTGGAAGCTCACCAGGAATTTCGAGATGTATCGGTGAAGAACAACATTCTTCTTTTGGCTGTAGATTCACCTGGATTTAGATGAAGGACATAATTTCATCCAATATTTTCATGGTTAATTTCCAACCAGGGTGTTTATATTAACTAAACAGCTGGAATTGGAAACTTGATTCTTCGCTTACCGTTCATATCTCAAAACTGAAGTGCATTTCAGGAGTTTAGCTCGGAACCTAACTCAGACACAGTCAGCATTTTACATTCATATCTAGAACTCACTTTCTATGTTTCTCCTAACCCTGATTATTTATTGCCATCAATCTCTTTCACACAAATGAAAATGAAATAGAAAAAGGTCAGAAAATATGAAAAAGAAAAATGCATTCACATACTTTTTAAAAAGTGCAAAAGACAACCATGTAAACCTGCAAAAAACCAGTACAATGGGGGTTAATTCTAGAAGAAGTTATAGTGTGAGATCATATCATAGCATGTTTAGAAAGCAGTCTTTGGAATACTCAGCAATTAGTCGTTGGAGTTATTTGACTTCAGGGATAGACCAACATTGTGTAACTCCCTGACCTAGCAACTGGTTTGGCTCATGAGGATGTGGAGTACAGTTATTCTTCTAGACACTGACCTAAGGAAAAACAGGCAGTTCAATATAATGTCATTATTTCTTTTCACTTCAGATTGAAGGTTCTTATTTTTTGCTACCCCTCTTCTTCTTCAGTTTCTTTTGTTTCATGATGACTGTATTATCTACAGAATTTTACTGCACAAACTGCCAGGATTAAATTTAGTCAGTAAAAAGAGTTTAAGAAAAGCAGACTCTGGATTTACAGGGGAAAAAAAAAGGACATTAAATCAGGACCTGCAAAAAGAGACCAGAAAATGAAGATTCAGACAACTACGTTTATTTTCTTTTCATGCATTCTTGTCAAAAACTGCTGTTAGTTGTGGCACTGCCTTACTTGAATGCTGCTTTCAATTGAAGTGAAAATTCTGTTGTTCTTTTGCTTTATAAGAAGGTAGCTACAAGAAGGAGCAATTTCATTAACCAGATTTCTAGAGGAAGCTCTAAGAGAAAAGTTCAGCCTACATAGTAAGAAGCATGTTCATTTAGCACTTGCCATATGCCACCAAAGCTGTTAAGGTTCAGATGTTGAGCATCAAACTCTTGGAGTAGATATATACATGAAAATGCAGGGAAAAAAGGTAAATCATTGTTATCAATAAAGGCTTTGAGTCTTAGTTATTCTTAACTGTGCAATTGCAGTGTCAAGCCATGAGATTTCCAACCTGCCACAGTCTTAACATCTTCAGTTTTGTGAAGGTGAGAATTCTGAAACAACACCCTATCTCACAATAAATAGTTAAAGACATGGGCCCTCTATGTATCTGCATGTTTTTTTACTAAAACCATTAGTGTTGTGGATATCTCAATGGATTTTATTCTTTTGACAGAAACACTCACCTAATCTTTTCCTCAGAGAAAAAATGTTTGTGAAAAATGTACTTTAAATGAGACTTTTTGAAATTAGGGAATTCAGAATGTATTTTTTTCTAGTTCAGAAATTCACATTTTATTAATTCTTAAGCACTAGAATGTTTTTCATAATGGCATGCCATTGTTAATCAAAAGGTCTCCTCTGTATTTCTTGGAATAAAGCCAAAGCAAAATCACATTATGCCTGAAGGGGAATGCAAATGATCTCTCTTACTTATTGCCTATCTCATTTCAATTTTTTTTAATGAATATTTGAATTTTCTCTCCTAAATTAAATTAAACTGCTGTTTTACATACGTACACCTACCATTCCACTGCCCTCTGCTGGAGGGAGTATATCCTATCGCAAATTTATGGAAAAGTAATCTGTGGTTGACGAGGGGTGGGTGTTTCAAGACCTAAAACCAGGGTGCTCCCCTCTTGGTGAAGCCTGCAAGGTACATCCACAGGCAGGTGTTTAATCAATATCTGTCTCCGGCGCAGACAAACATTCCATTCAAAAAAGTAAAAGCACCAAGTTAAGAATACATTAAGACAGCACAATTAAGTACCAAAAAATTAGGAAATGCCAGAGGTAAAGTTTCATGTGGAAATGTGCCTCTAATTCCATGTGCACAAGCATTTGCAGTGCAGATTTTATTTTTATGGAGGAAAGTCTAATTATTTTTCTACCTGGTTTCGAGGTGCTCTCAAATTCAGATAGTTTTTTCAGTATAGTTAGCTGCAGGTAAGGACTTGTCTAAACCTATTGTCTATATTAACCTCCCCAAAATAATATCAGGTGCTTTTCTTCTTTTTTTTATTGAAACCAGTCCATCTATAAACATAAGGTGCAAACCAAATTAAATAATAAATAGGTGGAACACACAAAGTCAATCTGAATTGTTTGAGTAACATTTAATTAATAAATTATTTTGCAGAATAATACATTAAGGTACCACTTACTACTGATTCAAATAACTATTCATAACTAGTATTTTGCATAAGCAAAGGACAATTAAATGAGGACTTGCCTCACTTCAGGCAGCTAGGTAGTTATGAAGCAATCACTCATTCAAACACAAAACACTAAATGAAAATGAGCAGATCTCTTTAATGCACTGTCACTGGCAAAAAATAATCAATATGATGAATTAAAATTTTTCAAAGCTGATTTAACATTTATCTTGCTGCATTATGAAATTTCTCCATGGTTTTCACCAATACAGCTTCTCACTGGAAACTACTTCAGGTCAAAAGCTGGTAAAAGAGACTGGGAAACAAGCAGCATACAGAAAGTCTTCCTATATTCTTTCTTCTGTTCTCTATTAAGTTTGCAATGACAGATCTGTAAACCACTTTTCCTATTTTGAATTCCTTCTGATGAACAGAGGGGAAAAATGAGAATCAAAGGCCTTACTTTTTTCAATTTGAGATATTCTCATTAACTCAGATTTACTTACAGATTAAGAATGAAAAATTTTATGTGCACTTCTAGGTTTAAGGTACTACATATCCTGTAAGTGACATGACTATAAAGCCCTTTGTAAAATTATTTACTTTTAGTTCAGCTGCACTTTAGTTATAAGACAACTGAATTTAGTCATAAGCTACACACAAGAAATATTTTTGCTTCATATAATACTCAGCATACAATACAGACATTCAAATTTTCATCAGAAACCCTCATTGTTGTTCTCTTGCAGCTGCTTTTTGTCAGACTAAATTTTATTTTACAGAGCCTCACAGTAACATGAGTAAACCCCTCCTGGCAAGAGTTTGTTAGAGGCTGGAGAAGTCCTTCTCTTGAATTACCTGCAGGCAGCACAACGTTCAGCAAGTCCCTTGGATCCAAATGGATGTGGTGGGAAAATCTAATTAAACGGATTTTAATTTTTTTTCTGGGGATGATGATTTCGTGCTGCTCTGGAGCAGAAATGCTAAAAAAACTGTTAGACTCAGCCGTGTTCCGCTGCTGAGGAGTCAGGGTACAGAGAGTATAAACACAACAGGCTCCCAGACCTCGGGTGGGGGATGTGTAACCTGGCATCATCAGCACCTTTGGGCAGTGTAACTCCTCCACTTGAAGGCTTCATTCACAGACCTTTAAGTCTTTTCCCTATAATTGAAACCCCTGAAGGAGAATAAAAGCAATCCCGACTTGTGTTGCTGAGGGAAATGCGTGATTTGTTTATGTCTGTTTGACAGATGCTTATCCGTTCTTCCAGGTCCCAAGGTTTTCCAGCAAATGAGCCACAAATCTGTTCCCCACTGGTTCAGGCAGGAAAATCTCCTGGTACATGAATATATTTTTCTTTCCGTTCAGCTGAACCTTTGCCCATCTTCATGTAGCGGGCCTCACTTTAATAGTGAGATTATTCCCTGTGTATTTAAATACATAGGAAAAAGGAATTTCTGCAGAAGTACAAAATGACCTCATGCCTGTATCATTTTTCGCACCAGTCTATATTGGAGGCAAAGACAGGATCCTGGTGTGTGCAGCTCAAAGCCACCTGGCCTACAAATCTGATGTACTCTTGGGGTTCCTCTCTTGGTTCTCAACACAGGGTAAAAATAATCAAGAAGACCATGAATGCTTTGCGTAATAAAATATTTGAAAGTAAGTGCATGTGATGTTGCCTTCATCAGTGATTTCCTCGTCAATTTGTTGACATCATGGAATGCAGTGGAGTTGTGTGACAACTGCTGAAATGAAACAAACTTGACCTTAACTCTAAACCAAGTTAGTTTCCTTGTGTGTCTACAGAGCTAGCATGAAAATGAAGCTTAAAAGCAAGACAGAAAAACCTAACAAAACCTTAGGCTAACTAGAAGGCACTGGAGGAGGAATGATTTAAAAGGAGATTTTTGTTTCCAGAACCAATTCAAATCTTTGCTGGCTAAAGCCAGGCACAATAATATTAACTTATAGTCTTATAACAGCACCTCACAAGAGTGACACAGACAGGTGTGTCTGTAGTAAGATTTCTCACCTTTCTGCCTTAAAATCGATTAAAAAATCATTAGTTTCTAGAAGCTTTGGGAAAGACATAGTATTGATCATGTATACATTTTTGCATCCTTATAAGTTATTAAGAGGAGATACATTAAAGAATTTAGTTTCAGTATTAAAATATTTTGTTCTATGGTCATGGTGCAGGGAAACAGAAAAAATTGTTCATTCTTTTGCCATGAAAATTTTATTTTCTCAGAAGCTCCTCTTGGTTCATTCCTTGTATATTCCAATGAAAAACATTGAAATTGTAACTTTTGTGAGACCATATGCAAAAGAGGGCTCTCTCTCACCTGTAGCTTGACCTGGTCAAAGGAAGGTTCTGAATCCTAAACCAAAACTTTTCCAGTTAACTTAGAAGCTCATACATGCAGCAGAACACCAGCTTGGTGAGCTCTGTGCAGCCTGTGTTGCTAAGGAGACGATGAACTGGTTTTGGAAAGCAGTGTTTAGGACATTTATATAACAAGGAGTTGCAGGTTTCAGTGCTGCGAGTGTAACAATTTCTGCAGTAACATATATTGGATATGTTTGAGAGGGCTGTTTTTTTCTGCAAAGAAAAAAAAATCCAACAACAACAACAAAAAAATCCAAAACAAATCAAAACATACAACAAAAAAACATATACAGGAGAATAAGTGAAGGGATATTTGAGACACCATTAGGAGAATTTTTCTTAAATTTATATTAATTTATTTTAGTTCTCACACTACTTGGGTAATCAGTAGCCTCGAAGGAGTCAAAAGATTCTGAAGACAAGAACTGACTTAATCTCAGCCAGGCCCACACAAAATACTGCCTGAAGGTTGTACCTTGCTCCAGACCCCTTCATGTGGCCAGCCAAGAGCTGAGAGGCGGCAGTCATCTGTCCAGTGAGGATTCTGAGCCATGAAGATGCCTCCTTCCTCACCCAGCAAGTAAACTGAGGTAGGGCTGACTAGGACAGAACAGTCGCAACCCAAGCTGAACTGTTTTCTCGCCTATCCTCAATGTGCAGGTGCATTTGATGACCAGGCATTTTCAGGGAAACAATTTTCCTTCTAAAGCATTTGCTCACACTCTGGTCCAGTTTTATCTTGCTTTTTTTCATTTCAGCTGCCCATTTTGACAGTGTATTTAGAAGGCTATACTTCTCCCTTTTTGTTGAAAGGAGTTGTAGAGCTTTTTAGGTTAAATTCGATAATTTCCTAATGACTAAATTAAAAATTAAAAAATTAAAAATAAATAAATAAATAAATAAATTATCACATAGCTAGTGATAACTATGAAGTTATCACTAGCATAGTGATAACTTCTATTTCCTTTAATAATTTCAAAGCAAAGTAATAAGAAAATGACATTGAAACCTATTTTTCTAATTTGTTTGACACTTCAAACATAAACATATCTTTAAAAGTTCTCACTTTTACCACCAATCAGCTTTGTAGTTAAATTGAGACCTTTGCTAAAATACTCACTGAGGAGAAGTTAATTCAGAGAAATTAGTTTTGCATTTAGTTCCAAAAATTACTGGCATCGTGGGACCACAAAATTGCTGATCTAAAAGCTTTTGTGAGTACTTATTTCATATTAGAATGTACTAACTGTCATATTTAAAAAGTCACCATAGACATAAATGGGATCAGTTCAATTTATTCACTTCTTTACAGAGGTACACAAGATTCTGTCTAACTATAGGAAGCACAGATTTTCTTAAAATTGGCTACTAAAGTTAAAATTAGTAACAACATATGTCCTGCTTCACATGTTTGGGAAAAACAGACATTACTTTCTGGACCCTAAAATCCAGGTGTGCCAATAAAATGAATCAGAGTCCTTCTATCAAATTCTGCATTTGCAGAATAAGACACTTCAACTGTATTAATTCTTGGTATTTAAATGCCCTAATGAAGGCCGGAGCCAGATGTGTGGAAGCACATTCGAAATGACAAAATCTTAATCAAAGAATTTACAGACTAGCAGAGAGTATCACAGGCAAACACCAGAAGAACAATATCCTTAGCATGTTATTCGTCCAATGGCAGGAATAGAAAATCATTGGGGTTTATAATCCTCAGGTTTATAATCCTCAGGTTTACTTAAAATAATTAGAAATTGTTCAGATGCATATTACTAGTTCTGTGTTAAAGGAGTTGACCACAACAGAAAATAATGTTGGCCACAATCCGTGTAAAATAAGCTCATATAATTAATAACACCTTGTTGAGTACCACTGGTGTTGTAAGAAACGTAAACTGAATGGCTTTCATTTATTAATAAGCTCTGTCCATTGTGAAAGCAAAGAAAAATATATTTAGATATGAAAATAGGTGTCCTATATGCTGAAGGGCACAAACCAGTATTTCCTAGAACCGGTGAGATAATAGTGGACGAAGCTCAACTTCCATCTTCTATAATCTTCTATAAGGTCTCCTTAAATCCAAGGTGTTACTAAGAACTGTCTAACTTTGAAAATCTTTGCTCCTCTAGTTCTAACTTTGGAAATCTTTGCTCTTCTAGTTCTGTGGCCACAAATGATAGATTGTTTCCAGATTACTGCATGAATCTAGACTAAATTTTCTGTTACCTTAAAGAGGTTGCATTGGTGGCAATCAAGAAGAGGGCTCTATGTTTACGTCACTCTGGCTGCTGTACTCTAAGTAAAATTGAAACTTCTGGAAAGGAGGAGTAAGGGGGAATTGCTTGTTTTCTCAAGAGCAAGATCACCTCTGCAGAACTTTTTAAATGCAGATGGGAAAGACAAGAGGAATGGTGAGCAGCATGAGAGCAGACTGGGATATTCCTGAGAGGACCAAGCTACTTGCCTACAGCATTGCCTACAGATTCAAAGCTGAGCTCTGTAGGAAACAGAGTAGGGAACAATTCCTAGGAATGGAGAGAAGGTTTCAGTGTTTATTTCAACCCACAAAGTCACTGGCAACTGCTGATTTTGGCAGAATTAGGAGAAAGGACTCTCATCCTGCAAGAAATATCAGTTGGGGTTGATTTTTTTCAAGCTTCCTTTATCTGGTATCCTGATGTTCCCTACTTCCTGAGCTATTTTCTCCAACTGTGCTTACTTTCATGCTAATGGCACGAGTAATATTAGAATTTGGATATTTTGTAGCTTACATAAAGAAAGTATGACAGGAAGACAGCAGAGTGGTTCTGTTACCAGATTTTAGCAAATTCGGTGTTGAGACAGGAAAGAGGCATAAGTACCAAGTAATCCCAGGCTGGAATATCAGGACACAGATATCCACAGTGTTCTGCTAACACATTTGTTATTAAGCTGCTTTTAGCATTATGTTTAGAGGAATAGGAAATGATGATGCTAAGCAGTTCAAAGGGCAGCTGCATCAAACAGCAGGTACCAGAGACTTTGTGAACAACTGGCTACCATCAAAAGGCTTGAAATCTGAAATTATTCCAAATAGCTCATCTGTACAGCACTCAAAACCAAATTCAACGCCACAAATAGCAATGTTGTTGTGCCTGAATGGATCTTGGAGACAATTCTTGAAAATCAAATATTTTTCACCAGAATTTCTTAGCTGCCCAATATTTAGCATCTGTGCATGATCAAAAAATTAGATTTACAAGCAGTCTATTCTGCCTAAACTTAAAAAACTCCAGACATTTGTTTCCTAAGAGAAAAAGGTGAAATTATAAAAGGTTGGTTGCTTTTTATTAGCTCTTTTTAACTTTCACTGACTACTCAATTATTTTTGTTTCAATCAGACCACAGACAAAACTACTAAATTAAGGCTTTTTAGTATGAATTGCTGAATTTAAATTAATCTGTTTGTGTCAGGCAAGAGAACAAAGTGGGACATTTGATCTGTGTTATCAAGAAGATTAAAAAACCCAGTGCAACAGATGTTAATAAACATGCACAACACTTTCAAAGATTTGTGAAGTAGACTATAAGGAAAGAAATTTGACTCCTGCTCTTCAAGCTGACCTTTAATTTGGTGGTCATTGGAATCAGATCACTTGTGGCCTCAGTCTAGCATAGTCTTTCATCCTAAAAAGAGTATTGTAGCCAATCCTAATCAGAGCAGCAATGCACTCCAAGCTATGTACTAAGTTCTAGCTTGAAGAATTAAATTAAGAATTAATTAGAATTTAGCTGTTTTGCATTCATGATGACAGATGATTTTAGGAATAATGGTAATGAGATAATACTGGACCTGTGAAAGGAAAAAATTACTCAACAATTAAAAAACAAGACCAGAGCTTGTTACCAGGGCATTTTTCAGAAGATTGACTATATAATTTTTCTGATAATTCATTAACATTGCCTAATTCTAAAATTTGTTTCTGTTTTCCAAAACCATGAGATTTAATAGGTAGTTTTCAAAAAATCATGAAGATTCAGGGTGAAATTTTCAACAACATGTTACTTTAATTTTAAAACTAGCACATTGATGATCTGAGATGCACCTGCAGCTATACACCATCTCTCTGACGCTAAACCCGAATACTTGCTCATTGCACTTTCAAACTTGTCCTTATACCCTGCTGAAAGTCATATTTCAGATTATCGCAGGAGGAAGGCTGTTGCCTGCACAAAGAGTTTTACTGGATTAGTTACTCTCTAGAGAACTGGTTTTCTTTGAATTTTTGTCCAGAGTCAGGCTTTTCAACACAAAGATTAGAAGCAAAAACTAAAGTTTAATCAAGGAAAGCTAAAGTTCTTGATTTCAAGACTGGAAACTTACAGAACTGAAGAAAACAAAAAAAACCCCTCAATTATAGGTTGTACCTAGCAGTAGTACACTATGAGCCTTGAGGGATTATGTAAAACATTCTTACTTAAGGAACAGCTTCAACGCAAATCACTTCATGCCCATCCTTGCTGCTGCTCTTAGTATGGATCAGAACTAGTTTGAACACCTGAGCAGTTCCCACACTGCTAGAGTTCATCAAATTCTTTTGTGAGTTATTTTCTCTCTCTACTCAGAACAGAACCCTATCCCCCTTTCTCATCTCTTCTCTGGTATTGTTACTGCATAGGCACACAGTTTCTGGATCTCCACAATAATGAGTGTTTTGACTCCTGTCCCCCCACCCTGTCTTTCAGGAGAAGCTATAGCGGGAGTTTTACCTTTAGATAATTAGCAAGTATCTGAAGTGCATGGGATCACCCACAGTGTTAATGCATATGGATGAGTACTGAAGGAGAAAGAAAACTTAACTTTCAGTGACTGTGGTTCTTCTGTGTTCTTCTTCAGATCTCTGTCCAAGCTTCTCCTGCAAGTGCTCCTGTGGGCAAAGGGAACTGTCCTATTATCTACCTGGAAAATAAAGGAGAATGAAGGTGCAAGGGTATTTTTCTAAGTCAGTTTAGAAGATTTGACGTTCTCAGAGCAGGGGTCATCAGTCCTCTCCAGAACAGACAACAAAGACGGATTAGTAGTCAGCTTGAGTGCCAAAGCCTCTTGACAGTTTGAAAGTCTATTGACTATCTAGATTCAAAAGAAAACTGTGTCTAGGCAAGAAATTCTTATGCATGTACAGATCACAGTGTTTGTACCCAGGAATTAAAAGAACAGTGACTTCTGTTCAAAACCTAAACCGTCTATGGCTAAAATACACTTGCTAAAAGATGGTGATGATGAAAGATGAAACGACCTGCAGAAACTGGCAAGGTCATGAGAGAAATCCAGGGGGAAATTATTAATTAACATGAATGGATATTTCAGGTTACCACAGGCAAAAATGGCACAAAAGGTACTGTGGGGTCAGAGCTGCGTGCAACCTTCATATCGTTTTACAGAACTGGAAAAAATAGTAAGAAGCAGAACAAAACAAAAGAACTCCACCCCAAAACCCATGAATGAAATAATAGGAAAAGCATTTTGTTTTGGCAGAAAGACATAATATAGAAAGAGTTTTGTTTTGTCAAAAATATTTCTCTCCTCTCTCTAAGTGTTATGATTCAGCTGAGTAGCTTATATGATGCAAGGGACACAGGCATGTGGACCAAGAACAGCACCTTCCAGGCATATCTAAGGCAAAACAGGGTCTGACTTAAGCACCTGCAAAATAAAAACACGTCCTAACATGACTACACATGTAGAAAACATTTAACAGGGAATTGCCTTCCTCTGCATGTTTCAGCTGAAGAGGCTTATGAAACATTTCCAATTCAACTTCCAAAATGTGTCCATCTAAGCCTAATTTTTAGCACAAGTTAGACTCTTAAGCGCTGGTCTGTACTAAAAATGATGCTTGTATTTTAAGAATTTATCACTGTATGTAAGTGTTGTTGGCTATATTCTTGCTCCAATAGGATTTAAAGCTTTGTTAGGTCAGATTTCCATCAGTAAATACTTTTCACTTAGCAGGCATTATGACACAATTAAATCCATTCTCCTTTTAAATATTCAAAGCAAGGGGAAGGCTGAGTGCAGCCCAGGGCACAGATGAAAACCCACAAATTAAGTAACTGACAGAGAAGAATAGGAGGCATTTGGCAAAAATTTTCTTTCACAATAAACCACACAGAAACCTGATTTTATTTTTGAAGCAAACATTCAGTGGTTTCAAAATCTAGGTTTTTCAAACTAAAAAGAGGCCTTGAAACAGGTTTGTTCAATCATTTGGGGCCAATACTTAATATAACAAATGCTGAAAGACAAAGCTGGAAGACCATCAAGTTCCAGATAACGGTTAAAAGAGCAAAACCTTTGTTTAGTTTTCCATTGCAATTACCATTCACTGTATATATATATATATATTTGTCTAAGAAAATCTTCACAGTATTTTTTTAATTTATAGAGAAATTCCTTAAAATCGCCATTACTACAAGCTGCTCTTTTCACTGTAGTCTTATCTCTCTTTGCAAAAAAATGTAACAGTCATGAAATAACTTACATACAATGAAGCAATGAACCCAGGAATATGAACAGCAGATGAGGGGGTTTTGATTGACTATATAGTCAAAATACAGTGACTGTTGTGGAGAAGAGGCAAAAATGCTTGCAGTGTACAACGTATGGGTGTTGAAAAGTAAACAAAGGTAATATACATTGCTGCTTTATTTCCTCTTTCTTTCCACTTATGCCCCATCCAAACACAGACACGTTCTATCCCAAAGAACTTGAAAGTGTTTTAGTGTTATGATTGGTACTGTCCTGTTGAGCTGTGCGCTTAACTCATTAGCTTTTATTTACCAGAAACACAACAAACTATTCTACTGAATTCTTTGAAATATCAGGTTCTGCAGACCCAGCTGTGTAAGTACAACTACAGAAAATTATTTCCATATTACAGTTTAGTTTACCCAAAACGTAATCTGTAACTCTGAAAAAATCATGTTATAACACTGCGCAATTTAGCAACAAAATAATGAACTAGTAAAACTTGAATTTGTGGGCTAACTAACAGAAATAAGTAAGCCCAGCAAGACAGTCTGCAAGAGAACTCAGAGTCGATTTGAATAGGAGTCTAGCCAAAAGAAAGGGATTAGCACTTCTTCCTTGAATAATTGCACCGTCTGGCATTCCATTCAGTCTTTTTGTACTACGTGTGTGCGAAACTTGTCATAATGAGGTTTGAGCCCAGACCAGAATTTCATAGGTATTGCAAAGAATAAATATTTAATTTTAATGAATCATTTTTCAGCAATATACAACAGAAAGTAACTGAATTGCTCTCTTGATGTCCTCAAAATATATCTGAGTGTCTCTTTAAGAACATATGCTTTACCATGGAACCACCTTGTTACAGGGGTTAAAGTATGAAATAGTATGTCTTATGCAGGAAGCCAAACAAGACACCTTAGTGGCACTGTTTGGCTTAAAAAAATTGTCAAATGCAGGTCAGAAGTGAAAGAATACCTATGGGCTGCATTTCATCAGAAGGTAGTAATTGCTATGTTGGGTGCTATAATGTGATCACATGGAAACCAGCCTTGTGTTTTGCTCTCATGTCTTGTAAGGTAAGCCAGGGATTATAGGCAAAACCTAAATACACACTACTTCTAAAAATACATGTATTTCTCCATCATACTAACAAAATTAATGACTCTTTTTTTTTTTTTTTTTTTTTTTTTTTTTTTTTTTTTTTTTTTTGCAGTGGTATACACTCTGTCCTTGACTTAATGCTGCTATTTAGGTGTGATTTTCCATTCACTTGGAATCAATAAGAACTAATCAAAAACAGTGAAAGAGAAACTAAGGGCTTCAGAAACATGAGTTATTATCAAATACCAGAAGATCCTACAAGTCCACAGCAATATCCTCTTGAGAATTTTGGTGACCTTGACTCCATCCCTCCTTTAGTCAAAACGGCTGCTGTGCCAATACCAAAGCATATATTGAGTGGCAAAGGAAAGCAAGGGAAAGCATGACCAACAGCTTGCTTCCAGCTCTAGTGAGCTGTGGTGGGAATGAGCATTTGCATTCTAGCACAGCTGGTCTGCTGCAGCCTCCGAATGGAGTGACTATACAAAGCACAGTCACACAGCATCAGTTTGGTAGTCTGCCACTTTCCAGGAGGGTTTATAAAGTCCTGAAGGAAAATTAAACCAATATAAGAAGAAGCTTTCATGCTTTAGGGAGACTCACAATAAGGAATGATATTGCATGTTCTGCTAGGACCACACAAGCAGGGAGAACATCTGGTGAAATAAAAGAGATGGGGACTTTCTGCCTAAGGTAATAATTTGTTTTGGGAAACAAGATTTCACAGAATCAGCTATCAAACTCACTCAGTCCAAGTACATAATTTTTGACCTTGCATTTGCTGATTTAGTGCCACTGATAACCAGAAACAGAGTCCCCATCTGCAACTTCAGGGTTTTCTCCTAAGAATTCTTGGCCAGAAAGCAACGAGACTTTTCAACAAAATATGGGCCCAAGTTTCTAAGTGCCCCACCGCAGTAGATCATTCCAGAGAAATAACCTGATTTAAGGACTCTTTCAGGGTAAATCACACAGCTCAAAAATAACCATAGGCTTAGATGAGAATCATGATTAACAGCATCCCAGTGTCATTTGGCACTCACTTCCTTGTCATATCCCCATTGCAGCTTCAGTGATTTATAGGATGTGTGTCTCTATGATTATACAGTAAACTATAAAACACTTTCTTACATATCACAGAATCCCAAGCATATCACAAGAATCAAGACTGGAAGAGGCCTTCAAATCTAGTCCAACTTTCAACCCAGAACCACCATAATCACCCCTAAAAAGTATCCCCAAAAGCCACATCCAAGCACCTCTTGAATACTTTCAGAGACAATGAGACAATATTTCCCTGGACAACTAATTCCGATACCTAACCACCCTTTCAGTGATTTTATTTTTCAGATATCTAATCGGGACCTCTCCTGAAAAATGTGGGGATTTTTTTATTTGTGTTTCAATAATTCATCAAATACTGCGGAAGGTTCAAATAGGTTTACGTGAATTGTGTTTTTTCTGCCTTGTTATTTCTGCCAAAACTAATGTCAGTTCACTTCAGATGGTGATGAAGAATGGTTAAAAATTCATAACAATAGAAATAATGCCAGAAGAATGTGCTTGTGAAGTAGGAGTGGCTACCCAGCAGCACAGGCAATTCATACAAAGCTGTCAGGTGTAGTTCCAGTGAGACAGAAACTCTCACTATTGATACTTCCTTTCCAGCTGAGAGAAGTCTGCCTTAGCTGGATTACATAAAAGAACCCAAGAGGAAAGTGAAGCAGGTTGGGTAGTTTGGCAACACTGAGAAGAACGTGTGCATGCACATACTTCTGTGCACGTGTGTGATGGGCACATGTGTGCAAGTCCCCGGGTGGATGTATTTTTTTCCACTGCATTGTTAAAGTGGAGTGAAAGGGCACTGCCCACGCTCCCCTCCCAGGACTTGACCCAGTGGCAAGGGCCTTGCATTCCTCAACTGAGAAGTGCGTCTGTTTGCCTAAGCTGAAGCAGATGAAAGCAGCACTACCAGGCTCCAGTTTTGCCCTCAGGCCCTTGCTTTTGAAAGAGCCAACCCTGCTGTTTCTCTTTGGGGCTTATTTCTGGTTTGAGAAGAATTGGCTGAAAGGAAAAATCTTCCATTTTTCATTTGCCTTTGTAGCTTAGTAAGGAGACAACATATATTTTTCATTTGAAAGTTCATTTATTTTAAACATGGCAAGAGTTTGAATTTTATGCTTGAAATTCACAATCAAATCCCCCAAGACAAATTGAGGCTTTCATAAACTGGAACATGTTTAGAGTAAGACAGCTTCTTACAATTTCATTTATAAGCAAGAACAGGTTTTAGAAAACTTCTGGCTCCATAATTCAGTTGCATTGGAGAGTAGCATCAGCTAGTGGTGTTCTTAGTGGTATCCCTGACAAGCTACTTGGGCAAGTCCTTTCACTTCATTGTGTAACCAGCATCCAAGAATGATGCCTTTTTGTTGGAAGCTATATTGTGGGCTGGGCAGTGTGGGCACTTTCTCATACATACATATTTTGTACAAGGTTCAGCATTGTTATTTAAAACATATCAATGGTTTTGTACTAAATGTTAATACAGTTTCTCTGAAGAGGCTATCGCTGAAATATTGAACATACTAATGTCTTCCTCGGTATGATCACCCTCTCATGAAGAAGTCTCTCACCTGAAAGCCAGATGTCAGGTCTCATGCATGGACTATGAGGCTCTCTCACTGTCTCCCAGGATTACTCTTCCAACCAGACGTACATGCTACCATTATGCTGTGCAGTTCTGAAGCATCTCTGGCGTATGCTGACAGCCATCTGCTAGACACTGTTGGCAACCTGTTAACTGGATACATTTAGTATTTTAGGTCATGACAGGGGGAAGCCAAGGGACATTAATGCAGCAAGGAGATGTGCAACCCTTCCTCTATTAGTTGTTTTGTTACTTTCATTGCATGATCTAATGATGCTCTGATGCAATTTGTAAGTTTTGCGATGCAGAGCTGCCAACACAAAACATATGAAGATACAGTTATGAAAGAGATTAACAGAGTTCTCCACATACAGAAAAGTGTACCACAATGTTGGGTTTTTCTCTATATATTTTTTCCATTGAAAAGCTGATTATAAACATTTTTAAAAACAGTCAAGTTACTCAACATTTGATTAGAATCATAGCCGCATAGAACAGCTTGTTTAGGAAGAGACCTTAAAGATCATCTAGCTCTAACTCCCCAGCCACAGGCTGGTATACCTTTCACTAGACCAGGCTGCTCAAAGCCCCAATCAACTTGGCCTTGAACACTTCCAGGGATTGGGCATCTACAGTTTCTCTGGGCAATCTCTTCCAGTGTCTCACCCCCGCTCAAAGTAAGGAATTTCTGCCTAATATCTAACCTATACTTACCCTCTTTCAGTCTGGAGACATTCCCCCTTGTCCTGTCACCACATGACAGAGGGACAGTAATAAGAGCCTTTCCAGCTCTCTTGTAGGCCCTCTGGGTACTGGAAGGTCACAATTAGGTGTCTATATTTTTCACCCATATGAACACAATCAAAGCTTTTTCATTTAACCTGTATTTTATTCATCACAATCTCCGTTCATTCTAAAGTTAATCCTCTGTTCCTGAGACCAGATGGATTTTTTTTAAACATTGAAAGAAACCAAGGCTGAGTCAAATGGTTTCAGTGGCTTTTTGTTCTTTTCTAGTGTTGTCTGGAAGCAATTTTCTCAAGCTTTGTAATTTATTTGTCATCTTCCTCAAAATCCCCACGCAAGAAAGAATGAGAGCCTTTCTTTGGAATTAAAAACAAACAGAAGAAACCTTGACATTAGATTTTTAAACATATTGTTCATATCCTGAGTGTAATAAATAGGTGTTTTTAGTACTGGTGGCGGGGATCTTGAGGAAAATAAGGTATGACTGAAACCTTGTATTCTGGGGAACAGAAGTGATAGTTTGGGTCTCCAGGGATCCAGTCACACATTACCTACTAAAATGCAAGCAGCCACATATTTCTCTGTTGTAAAATCTGACACATAGAAGCAGAGTATGTATACCAATCTTTAACCTGGTATTTATGTGTTGTTTCTATATTCTCAAACCAAGAAGGCAACTCTGCAATAAAAATAAAATCCAACAACATTTTCATTTTTCACAAATGTCATTTTCTTATGTTTTGCTTTTTTCACAGTCTGGGTAAAGAGGTTAATGTTCTCATGGACACACAAGAAAATTAAATTGTGATACTATAGGACCAAAAAGAGACAGAAAAAACTAAATACAAAGCTGAAAGTTCTTGAAAGAGAAAAATCCCTTATTTTTACTTGTTATTTCTCTCTCTTTATTCACTAATTTTTTTTTCTATTTTCTTTCTCCAGCTCAAATGCTTCCAACTGGGCAGAGCTGTGGCAGGACAATAGAGGGCATAAAACTAAGATGTGTAGGTTCCAATTCATTCTTGAAAAATAATCCATATCTTCAACTGCATCTGGAAACTCACACAGACATTTGTGAGAATTCATTTTAGCCTGCATGCTGCCAAAATGCAGTGGTTAAGTGTCAGGTGTGACATTCTGTATCAGCTATGGGTTCTGGATTGATTTAAAATCAAAGGCTCAAAATATATGCAGACAATCTATCCCAAAATGGAAAAAGCCCTGTCTGTGTCCAAAGTAGACCAAAGCCATTTGTAAACCAAAGATGGGAATAGCTTTCCCCAGCAATATTGAAATATGATAATTTTACAGCAGCCTGGCCTCAACACTAGAGTATTTGGTAAACATCAGTTATGAAAAACAGAAACATTGAATAAGAACAGTTAGAGTCACTACACATATACAATTACTTCCTACAGCTCACCAGGATTAGCTCAGGCTGACTGGACACAATGCCAGTCATTTAGCTAATATCCATGCATAAGGATGTAGACAATCACTCTCAATCACTAGCAACAAATATTGGCATTCAACTAATTTATTGTTATTTTATATTCAATTACAGAAAAAATCTAAATAAAACAATTCTGAGTTATATGAATGGAGCCAATAATGTGAAGTTCTGAAATATTCTCCATGTATTATAATAGTCATAATCTTCAGACAGTTCATTGCATCATAATGTCTTTCTCATGGAAAGCATAAAAAAGCAAAAAAGCTGCATTGGGTAATAAAAAAATTATGAAAGAAGAAATCCCAACCTAGGTCAGCTTATTTGGAAAGTATTTGTTTGCGTTATTTGTGACTGTGAAGAAAGGACAAGAAAGCTTGACACACTTGAGAAGAGGGCATAAGAACTTCTAACTTCACACGTGAAAACTTTGAAGTGTTCTGCGAGTGCGAGGTGATGCACCTGAGTTGGGGCAAATCCAGACATCAGCACAGACTGGGAGAAGAATTCATTGAGAGCAGTCCTGCAGAGAAAGGCTTAGGACTTCTGAAGGATTGCAAGCTGAGCTTAAACAGGCAGTGTGATCTTGCAAGCCAGAAGGACAACCACATCCTGGGCTGCATCCAAAGCAGTGTGGCCATCAGGGTGAGGGAAAGGATTCTGTCCCTCTGCTCCACGCTGGTGAGATCGCACCCAGAATGTTGTGTCCAGCTCTGGGTCCCCCAGCACAAGGAAAATGAGGACCTGTTGGAAGATGTCCAGAGGCGGCTACAGAGATAATCAGAGTAACGGCACAACTCTCTTATGAAGACAGATAGAGAGTTCAGGTTGTTCATTTTGGGGAAGGGAAGGGCCTGGGGACATCTTACAGCACACTTTCAGTACCTCAGGGGGACCTATAAGAGACTTGGAGAGGGACTTTTTCCAAGGGGATAGGACCAAGGGGTAACGGTTTTAAATTAAAAGAGAAGAGATTTGGGTTAAATATTATGAAGAAATTCTTAATTGTAATGGTGGTGAGATACTGCAACAGATTGCCCAGAGACCTTGGGAATGTCCCATCCCTTGAAGTGTTCAGGGCCAAGCTGGATGAGGCGTTGATCAACTTGGACTAGTGGAAGGTGACCCTGTCCAAGGCAGGGGGTTGAAATTAAATTATCTTTAAGGGCCCTTTAAACCCAAACCATAAGTTTCTACAAAACTAATGAAAATTCTATTGAATACACAATCCCAAGATGCATCCAGAGATGTATTTTCTAGAAAATATCAAGTAGTCCATGAAAACATTCACCTAGAAAGTTGTATGCAGTTCTTCTCACTTTTCCCCCTTAAAACCATGTGCATTCTCGAATTTTCCTCCATTACTCAAATAAGTATATTCTTGTCTCTCACTAAAAAGTAATTTTTATAACTGAAATTTAGGTGGAATTATAATGTTAGTTTTACATATCTGACAGCATAAAAGCGTATCAATCTCTTGCTGCTGCATGTCATGTAGTCCTTTTCATGCAGAAATCAAAAAGTGGTTACAATGCCTACCTACACTACTCCTACTGGGATCCTCTTTTAGAGTCTTGTACCTCTGGTGGTTAAAAATTCTATTCTAATCTCCCGCCTAAGTTTTTTATGACAAGCTTAATAGGTATTCTCTTTCTGGCAAAATGCACCACCCCAATGCATTTATAGAGAAAACCTGTTATTTCTTCTCAGTCTTCACTTTGTTAGGGTATACAAGCCAAGCCTTTTTTTCTCATTTTGTCAAACAGTCTCTCCATGTCCTTGATTGCCACTGCAGGCCTTCTTTACATCTGTATTTCACTTGAACAAATGCACCTTAAAAAAGGGAGTAGAACTGCACCCAATTTGCTAGATGAAGGCTTCCACTGGCTATTTTTCCAGAAGATGTCTCTCTGGATATGCCTTGGGATGATGTTTTTCTTTTCTTCATAGCCACAACAATTACAGGACTTGCAGTCCAATTAAGTAACTTATGCTGGCTACTTTTCTCTACTTTCTTATAACCAGATACTGCATATCTGTTTGGCAGTGGTTATCCTCATTATTAGTAGCAAGATGAGATATTCTATCCGTATAATGTTTTTCATTTGTACATAAACGTGTGTTTTGTTTCTTTATTACTTTTAAGGCACATTCCTGATTCTTGAAGATAAGTTGTAGAATACTTATTTATCTGTATAAAAATTCCTCTTTTTCTACGTGGAGGAAATATTTTACAATATTTTTTTAATTTTAAAAAACTTAATTTTTGTTCATATAAAATTCAGCATTTCCACCACTTTCTCCTTCACAACCAGAATTTTCCAGGGGCATGAATTTGAGTCAGTAAAAATTTCATGTAAATAAGATATTTTAACCTGATAAAATCTATAATTTGTCCTTGATCTACTGAGTCAACAGTTGTTTTCTATTTATCTGTATATTTAGTTAAAATAATTCCTTATAGGAGAACTGCTGTATCGGTTGGCCCTCCATTTTAACTGTTTAACTTCTAGGACCTGTTGTTTTAGTTTCTTTGATAAACCGCTGTTTCATATATGATATGGCTCATAAACCAGCACCAAGTTTAAAATTAATGATTCTGGGTTGTTTAGGCTGATAACTTATTCGTCTTCTGCTTCAGTGTTGGTCATTGAACCTTTTCAAAATACCAGTGACTAATCCAATGAGGAGAGAAAGCCGGCAGCCATGAATAAGTAAGCAATAGAACTTTCAATAATAGCATGAATGTTTTGGAAAAGAAACACACCCATTTTGCATTCAGAGCAGAAATAACTTAAGATCAATTATAAGTAATTTTGTCATATAATTTGTTTATTCAGAAAATGTCCTCTTGTACACAAGCTGTCAGGAACTACACAGAGGCTTCAGCCAAAGGGCTACCACTCTTTAAACAAGAAGCAATTGTGCTTGGTTTCATTCTCTGACACTCTTCCTAATCTACTCCAGATCTGACCTGCTCCAAACCCTGGGTTTTAAACTTGACAAACACTTCAGCCTCAGGCTCCTCATGGGAGAACAGAATTTTCTTTTTTAAGTAAATTTTCTTTTGTTAAATTTCTCTGTCAAATGAAATTATTTCCTGGATTTAATAATGAGAGAAAAGAAAAAAATTTTATCAAGGAAGAGTTCTTTCTGTTACGCACATTCATACATTTATTCAAATGTGTGTCCTAGCAAAGATGAATACTCTGTAAAGTTTAAATATTATAGTGCAAATATTAGGTGCAAACACAGCAGACAAAAATCAAGAGGCAATGGCTGAAGTATGCAACTGTCTTTTCATCTGTAAAACATTGTTTTTATCTGAAAATACTTAAATTTGAGTCATTTTTCTGTGTTACAAAGTTCTCGTAAGGAGAAAATTCAATACACTGCCTCTATTTTATCACATTCCACAACAAAAAATAATGAAGTGTTAAACTAACACAGCTGTCTGAAATCAGGTCATGGTAGGAGGTCTTAAAGTTTATAGCAGCTTTCTAGCCTGTAAGACACGGTGCCAGAAATTCTAGATCTGGTTCTGCTGTGATCTGAAATTTAATTGTGCGTCTGTGGCAAAAGTACTTCTCACTCATTCAGCCACCCTTCTCACCCTAAGCTTCTTCTGCAGTAAACAGCTAACAGTCATATAACACTGATACCAAAGGTTCTCGTTTTGATAGCAGCCCTTCCCATAATGATTGAAGGACTACAACAATTGTGAGCCATTTCCAGGAGTTTTCACTGAACCGTATTGCCCTTGGCTTCTTTTTTAAGTTTCACGAAATAATTTATGACCCAATCTTGCAAAAATGCACGCCAAAGCATTAATTAAGCAAAGAATTAATTTAGCAAAGTCTTTCCTCTAGATTATTTCCCACAATGATTACATATCAGAACACTACAGATTATACCATGCACACTGACAATGAAGCTGTCTTCACACCAAATACAACAAACTGTGGCAACATAGAATGAAAGCACAGAAATGATCGACAAGGAGAGAAAAAAAATTAGTTTGAATAGTCACAGAATTCACACAGCCTCCCTCTGGAAAACTACTTAGATTCTTTTAAGATGTTTAAAAAAGTCAATCTGCCCAATACACTGGAATTGTACAGTTTTATTAGAATTGAACATGTCTCTAGCCAGAATTTTTGATCCATGTATTTCAAATGTTAAGAAAACTGTTGATAGATTTTTACATGTTAAAGGTGGGAGAACAGTGACACAGAACAATTAAACCTTCTCCCCATGTTCACAAAATTCAGTGCTGAAGATGAAGATAAAAGTTCTGTGCTCCAGAACTTTGCCTTGCTACCAAAAGCTGAATGGTCACAAGATTTTTTAACACTGTTTAGAAGATCTGGATAGACAAAGTTAGTATTGTAACAGTAGTTCGAAAATGAATGGGGAAAAATTGCTTGGCAAACACAGGCACACCTTTTGACCTGCTTCAAAGGAATGAAAACCATGAATACCAACACTGACCAGGAACTTTTCGTTCAGATATTTTTTTTAAACTGTTGAAATGAAAAACAGCCTACAAGGAGTAAAAATATAAATGAAATGAGGACAAAACCAGAAATCTTTGTCAGGACAGAAAAAAGTAATTACTGAAGGATTAACAGTGTAACAAGGTGGAAAGAAAAATGGTCACTGAATTACCCCTAAGTTCCATGAACACTGCATCCGCACCCCTTCAGACCCTTCTAAAGCAAAACTATATGGCGCACACACCCTCCTCACCATCTGAGATTTAGAACAGTATCAAAAGACACATCTTTTATTGCCACAGCAGAGTGACATGAATAAAGAAAATGTAATATAATAGGGACTAACTTTACTGAACAGGGTAAGTCTTCATGAAACTGACTCACAGTTCAAAACTAACACACCTATAGGATCTGCAAAGCAAAATCTTTTGCTGCACAGTTCCTCAGTTCCTGTGGTCCTCTTGATTCAGTATGTTTCACATGCTTGATACAAGTGTTATTCACTTGCTTTGTTTATAGACGCTTTAGTTTGGATTGGTGCAATGAATTCTGTATCAGTTTCATGAAGACTTTTACCCTGTTCAGTATGGTTGGCTCCCATTATATTACATTTTCTTTGTTCTACTGAATGCGACAAATTTGGTAAATTTATTCAGTGTACTATGTCAACTCAATTATATGTTTCATCTCTTTCTTTGTGAGCTAAATTTTTCTTAGAACATGTCATATAAAAGCTCAGTGTTTTCATACTTACTGCTTGTATAACTTGTAATGTGTTATGCATCCCTAGCAAGTTAATCTGTAGCTTGCCACTTTCTCTGCTGTGTATGCATTTTATCATCTTTTCATCTAAAAAGGAACTAAATAGGTTTTGATTAACAAGTCATTGTTCATTTTTAAAACAGCTGTGAAGTCTGAATGAAAACTTTCTATTTTTTTAAAGAAACAATTAATTAATGTCACTCTAGTGCCAAGACTACTTTCTTTTATAATAACCAAACAAAAGCAGAGGACTGAGATAGCGAGACATGTATACTTGTAAATGTGAAAAATTCAGGAGCCCAAAGGCCTACTCTCATTTTTAGGTTAGTTACTGCTCCATTGAGAGTGCTCGAGAGTTGCAAGTCTGAAACACCTCATAAGTTTGTCTATCACAAAGAATAAATTCCTTGCAATAATCTCAATGCTTGTTTAGTGTTTACTGTCTTTGTCTGCAAATGCCTGTGCTCCCTGAATTTGTCTAGAAGATGTCTTCAAGGACGAAGTTTAGCAGATTAACCAGTAATCTTGATTTTCCTCAGGCTGCTCAGATTACAGGACTGCTGCCTAAACAGGGAAGGGGTTTTATCCAGACAGCATCTGACAGCAATTAGGTAAACCAAGATCTTGTACGTGAAATTACACAGAGGTTACTACTGCTGATAAATAGATCTGCGGTAGTTGCCTGGAGGGAGTTACCTCGTTACCTTAAGCACAGTGTCCCTATTAAGTTCTGTTTTTTAATATACGGACTGACACTAACAAAGAACCTAATAATTGTCAAAATGGAGCAGATCAAGTTGCTTATAAATTTAGCTAGAATTTATGACCTGAATGATTTTATTCAAATTTATTTTCTTTTCCTCATTTCTTCATACTTGACCTTTTTCCCATTTGAAATTAAAAAAAAAGGAAAAAAAGTTTAGCGTTTCTTTCAGTATGGCTGAAGAAAAGCAATCCTTCCTCTTTTACTGAACCCTTGCAAATGTTTCACACATTAATTCTTTTGCCTTCAAACTTCAGAGCACAAACATAAAACTTGGCAGTAGCAAAATAAATCGGCCTGTTAGGGGAGCTTATGCCATCACAGCTAGGCTGGTTTGGGTATTGATGCTAGGTCAGAACCACTGCTGATACCTACTCCTCCCTGTGGATGTGTGCCCCTGGGAGACAACCTGCATTTCATAAGGGGACCCCATAACGCATTAAAAAAATCAGAAAAGGCTTTACATGTACTATTTTTAGTCAGAGATACTGCAGCACTTGCTGAATAAATGGTTGTGCAGTCTGAAAGCATGTGCAGCCCTGGCTCATGCTGCTCACGAGGTTTTGATATTGTTGGCTTGTGTAAAAGAGTGCCCTTGAGGAAGTACAGCATGTCCCACACAGCTGTAGTCCAATCTGATGGGATAAACTAGGGAATGCATATTGCCAAAGCACTTTATGAAAGTCAGTGCCTCTTGTATCTGGGTTTCTAAGAAAAGTAAAGTGCAAATGTATTTTCAGTTTTATTAAGGTTAGCAATTAACGATGACACCCACAAACTGATGGTGATGGCCAGAGTCCAGCACAGCAAGCCCTCCCACTGGCAGAACATCTAGGGGGGGAATTCAGGGTCACATCCTTTGCACTTGGAAAGGTTCTGTCATGCTTTGAGCAGAGCTTACAAAGGCAAAGCTTCCCTTGCTGTACAGCTCACAACAAATCGAAATTGCATCCCCCAGAAAAGCCCTTGGACCCTCATTAAAAGCCCTAAATTTCAGTTCATTATTTTGCTGAGTTCACAGTGGATAGAACTACAGGATACTCATACCAGCCCCTGTAATCAGCATTAGTGAGGCCACTCCTTAAATCCTGTGTCCAGTTCTGACCCCTTCAGAACAGACATTGGGGTGCTGGAGCAAGTCTAAGAGAAGGACAATAGAGCTGGTGAAGGATCTGGAACACAAGCTCTGTGAGGAGCAGCTGAGGGAGCCAGGGCTGTTTAGCCTGGAGAAAAGGAGGGTCAAGGCTTATAACTCTCTACAACTGCCTGAAAAGAGGGTGTAGCCAGCTGGGGGTTGGCCTCTTCTCCCCAGTAACAAGTGACAAGCCTCAAGGTGTGCTAGGGGAGGTTGAGGTTGGATACTCAGAATAGTTTCTTTGCTGAAAGGGTGGTCACAAGTTGGAACAGGCTGCCCAAGGAAATGGTCAAATCACAAGCTCTGGAAGTGTTCAAAAAATGTGTGGATGTTGCACCTTGGGCCATGGTTTAGTGGAGAACATGGCAATATCGAGTTAAAGGTGGGACTTGATGATCTAAGAGGTCTTTGCCAACCTTAATGATTCTGTGGTTCTGTGAAAGCTGCCTTCCCAAATCATGCTCTTCTTGTAATGTCCCCGGAGAGCCTATTTGGGATTAACTTTCTCTAGAGGAAAGCTACCACCTGTCCTGGCTTCTGTAGGGACTAAAGAGTTGCATCTGCTAGCTTGAACAAGGCAGAACTTCATCAACACCTTTTTGAAAGGTTTTGTGGTTTCCTAAAAAGATCTCTCAGACTATGAAGAGGGTTTATAAATTTTGTCTGATGAATAATCAAACTCTACTACCATCTCTAGCTTCCAAATATTTAGTTTTTAGAGAAATTTAGAAATTTTAATTTGAGGCCAGGGTTGTGGTAAGGCAATGCTGACTCTAAGGCTATCTTACCTTTCCAGGGAGCAGGAATAAATCAGCATGGTGTATTCAATAGCTGCATTTATGCTTATCTTCTGAAGGCCACTTTATGATGTCATTCAAAGCCCTAACATCCCTGTTCTCTCAACCAGCTGTCCCACAGCTTCTCCCTTTTCTGCTTTATTTTTTGAACATCTGGACATTTCATCTCAGCCACTTTAGGGCCAGCTATAAAACACAAGGGGATGATTTAAACTCCACAATAGATGGTCCTGCCTAAAACCAGAGTTGTAACTAGATAGAAATAATAGATTTTCTTCAAATGTCAGTATCATTCCCCAAGCATTCACAGATTTTTTTAAAAACTTAAGAGACTGTAGCCCCCATTTGCACTTCTGAGTTGACAGCAATGTGACCTACAGTAGGTCCCAAGGCCCCTGCCTGCGCCGAGCTTGGGAGCTCAGAAAACAATCATACACCTATAACCAGGAAAAGAAGAGAGCCTACTGGAGCTGTTACATAAATCTGTTACTGCAGTAGATTTATAAAATCAATTTACAGAATACAATTATAAAATAAGTGTGTTTTTCAGGCCCTGGTTTCTAAAAAGCACTTTCCAAAAGGGAATCTTAATAGGTACTGAACAGAGACAGTAACAGATGTCTTTATTTCACCTTATTCCACCTCAGTTTATGGAGCATACAGCTTCTGTACTACCATTCCACAATGAACTGCAATGTTCTTATTGAGTGTGTTGTGGCAAAGCTGACCCATCCAATATAATGAGAAATCTGGAAGCTTCACTTCATATCTACCATCTGTGTGCCACTTGCTCACTGTTTCTTAAAATCTTAAATCTTAGTGGCCAGTCCTGTCCTGAGGTTGATCCCATTTCAGGGAAATCTCTAAGAATTAAAACATACACACAGTTTTGCTCCCAGTGGAATGTATGAACCAGGGCAGATCTTGCCCCACAGGTATGACTCTATGCAAAGCTTAATGCTGTAATTTGTAGTGAATGGGGTTTGCAGTTACTGCTCTAACACAGCCTTTGGTAAATGTGGCAAAGTAAATGTGGCAGATTCTGATGGTTAGTGTACACAATATACTCATAAAGCACTAGAAAAATAAAATTCCTCACCTGATCCACAGACAGGGGGAATTTTACAGACTTGAAAATTCATGAGATCTGAGAAAGAATACTCCAAAGGACTCCAAAGAAATAACTTGTGGAATAACAGATTACAATCTGAAAGTATATAGCAGACACTGCCTGGGTAAATCTGCTCACTTCAGGTTAGGAACTGCTTTTCCAATTTGTCACCATTGTAGAAGCATCTGGGAGAAGAGAAGCTAGGGCTGAAAGAGTACAGAATCGAAATTCAAATGATCAAGGATAATTTCACACAGAACACACAGTATAATGGTTCGTTTGGTTTTTTTTTTTTTTTTTAAGGATGGACAACAAATTGAACCAAACAATCCAGCAGAGAAGATTGACTGAATATTACAAAAAAGTCAGTAATAATTCATTGGCAGTGGTTCTGTAATAATTCCCATTACAAGATAGATTTATATTTGTGTCCCTTGTTTTTGGTGCTATCCATGAATATCAAAATGAGGATGAAGTGGTTTAAATTTTCATTGAAAACAAAATATTGCATTAAATGTGCTAGTGCTGACAGCTGTTGGGTTTACAATCACAGAGCACAATTCTCTGTGATAAACCATTTTTATACTTAACCCGTTTGGAAGTGATAATGAATCCATATGACATCTGACATTAACAATGAAATAACATACTGAAACAAATGCCAAATGCTCAAATAAAATGCGGAGTTCAATTGTATCACAGAATGTTTGAATACTTCCAAAAAACAATTGAGGAAGCTGGGATATGTTTTGGTTTTCCTGTGAGGAGAAAGAGAAGTAACATTCAAAATGTATTATTCACTCAGGTTTAAATTCAAGACTAACAGCCTGGTCAGTTTATTTGACCTGAAACTTCCAAGGAAATACTCTTAGAATACTTTATAGCTCTATTCAAAATAATGGCATTTTTGATGAAACAAGTATTTTTACCCAGATCATACTGCACACATACTGCCCACACAAACTTCTATAAGATTTATCCAAACAATCAATGCTCAGAACAAATAGTAACTTTGATTGAGAACATTTCAAATGATGTCGTATACTGCCTAGAAGCTGCTGTAGGACTAACACCATAAAATAAATACCAACAACTTTTATAGTGATCTTCTTCCATGTATTTGAATGCATTTTGGAATGAAAGACAAGCACTGACTGCCACATTTTCTCCCTGCTCATGTGCACATGTACTTCAGTGGTGGCTTATCTTGTCATTGCAGGAGACAAAGCAAACAGCAGGTGGAGGGAGCCAGTGCTGCAAGCAACCAGGCTCTAAAATTCTGCTTAGCAATTTCAGGCATCAATATGAACTGAATGCTTGAACCACCCTCACCCAGCTAGGCTGTTGGAGCACTGACTGGGAAAGGCATGTGAACTGTAAAGCTTGTCTGTTTTACTCAGCTATCCAAGGAAACTACGTGTCTCTGTATTATCTTGGCCTCTCACATATCACTGCACCTTCATGGCCTCAGCAGCGCTGGTAGCATGACATCTTTGAGTCTAATTATAAAGAACTTAAACTTTGCCCCTTGAGTTCTGCTAACATAAAAATCTGGTGGGATGGGTGTCAGTAATTTCAAAGCAAATTGATCAGAGCTGAAGGTAGAAAAAGCAGCAAATATTAAAGTTTAGTTTGTTTATCAGATCTTTCTCTGAGACAGTTTTAGGGCAATTGTGTTATTCTTATTAAACCTTAGTCTTCATCCGATTTCAATATAAATTTTTGTAATAAGTTGGGGTGTCTTTTTTAAACACTCACCACTTTGTTATTATTTTATTCACCTGAAAGATATTTCTTCCTCTTTCTTGAAAAGTTATTCACATCTGCTTCCTGTACAGCAGGCAACCATCACTTAGTTCCTCCTATTCAACCAAAATGTTTCGTGTGCAGTGTATTCCTGGATTTGTTTCCTTAGACAGACCAGGGCTGGTCTCTGATGTATTCTACCCCTTTACTGAAGAAGGCCTTGTAATCTTCCCTTCCATCTTTCACTGCAGGCAGCTCTCCTTTTTCCATTCCCTTTCCTATCCCTGTGGTTTATCTTTCCTAAAGGTTATAGCATTCCCCAGAGATTTAGTCAGGCAGTGGTAATGAAGACCAGTCTGATGAAATTAGGTCAGATATCTGTAACTTTTAGAATTAGCATAACAGATGCCAGCAAGTGAGTTCATGCATAGGTACATGGCAGCTGATGATCTGCAAGCCAGTATTGGGTTTCTTGATACTAATATTCTCTTCTTGTTCCCTAGTGCCCAAGGAATGCTAGTCCGTGTATAGTCCTTCTCTGAACCCTTGTGTCCTTGAGCAACTTGATAACCAGGAGATGGATAAGCAGCACGTCCCCAGCTACTTCCTCAGGTTTCTGGAGGGTGAGGGCTGACATCAGACTCATTCTGAAACTCCCCTGAATTCAGAGAGTTGATCACAGGATATGATCACCAGCATGACACACTCAAAGTAGAACTTGCCCAAAGATTATGTGGTGAGTCCCTTTATGAAAGAAATATTGCTCAGAAAGGCCTAAAAAATGTAATTTATAAAGCCAGCTCATGGGTAGAACACATGCAGCTCCTGAACTTGTCAGTTTTTTCCTGTATCTACCTTTCCAAAGAGCAGGATATGAAGACATGGCAAACCCGATTTACAGAACAATGCACTCTCTGAATGCCTGCTACAGTCTTCCTGCTCATCTAATCCCTTTCACAGCCTTTTAAAAGTCTTTTCTAACTTCTCCAAAATACCCCTATCAATGTAGTTATGTTCCCACAGCACTGTCATGAAACCTGCTGTTGTCTGAGGTCAACATCTCTTAACAGTTAATCTAATTCCAGTTGCTCTGAGTAAATAATTTTGCTACTCTGTCTGTCTCTTGGCTCATTCCCTACCACACTAAGAAAGTTAAGGGCTGAATAAATTGAAGCCCAGTGGCTTTTAAATTGATGGATGAGCCTCTGTTCTCATTCCTAAATAAATCTCACTTCCAATTTGTGACCGTGACTGAACTGGAACTGCAAGCTATAAAGAATGGCTCCTCAGATGTCCAGGCTGTGGATTATGAATTTGCCAGGTAAGAATAATTGAAACCTGGATAGACCCAGGAAAGTGCACTTTAGGTGTATGCAGCACATACACAAAAGAGGCAACTTAAGCAGTTGTGTCATAAGCATTTTTCTGTGTTAAAGTCCTGATACATACATAATTTAGTTGTTTGTGGGCAGAGGAGCTAAAGGTAAGGATAAAGATAAAGGAAGATGAACCTTATAGATTTAGACTTGGGTTCCAGGTACATTGTTTTCTGATAATAAAGCTTTTAAAGCTTAAGAGGTTATGTGCTGTTATTATCCCAGATTGCTTGTTCCTTCACCCTCCTTGGTGGTGTTAAAGAGGGGTCTAGATGTGGCACTGGGTGATGTGGCTTTGATGGTTTGGGCATTGCAGTGGCGGTGCTGGGTTGGCAGTTGAACATGATCATCTTACAGCTCTCTTCCAAACTGGATGATTCTATGATTTATTAATGTAGCCATCTGTAACTACTGATACATAAATTTTTTTGCACCTGTGATTTTTGTTTGTTTTGATGTCAATTCATAAAGTTCATCAAGGAAATGGTCAAAAAACCTTCACCCACTTGTTGCCTCTGCCATTCTTACCATGTGGATCTTGCCTTGCCATTTACCTTAGGTGTTAAGAACTTGTTGGCAAAGTTTTGCAGTGCCTGTCAGCCAGCTCAGTTCCACTATCTGGAGCTAAATTGAAAAGACAGAATCTGGTTGTTGACCAGATTCTACCCTATCTCTGCTCATACTAAACTATTTTGGCACTATTCCCATTAGTGCTCTCTTTGTTAATAAGAAAGGAAGAAAAAAATTTCCTTCTATATGTACAGGGTCAGGAACAATCCAGTGCTGCACATATGATTCAGATGAAGCTGGCAAAATCAAAATGAAAAGCACTGTATTAGTAATGCACATCCGGCCATTGGTGTGGTGTGCCAGCAACATAAATGAAAAGTACAAAGGAAAGAGGTTTGTTAAATTAAGTAATCCTTAAACTACATGAACTATGAATTCAGTTTGGCTAACCACAGGGAGACAAAGAGCCTATTCTGAGAAAAGGCAGGAAAGATGCTCAGCGTGTACTCAGCAAATAAATGTTTTCCTAGAATATATAAACGGAGAGATTTGCTTATCCTTCTGTATATAAAAAGAATTCCTACTGATACCACGTATGTTTACATCAAGCACAGACTAATTTTGTGCACTGGCCATATCAAGCCTTCCTTGCTTTTAATGACACACACTATAAAAGAATTCTGCAAGTAACGTAAATCTCTAATTGTTTTTTTCGCTCTTTAGCTAATATGCTTGCTATTATTTGTGAAAAAAAAAATAAAAAACCTTCAGCCAAAGAAAATCAGTCTGCCCTTTCTTCCTTCCTCTCCTTCCTCCAGATGAAAAATCAAATACTGAATTACGCAGGTGAAGGCTTTAGCCAACAGTTTCAACATCATGAAAACAAGAGTCATCACAGTTAGCATGGCTGTGAGGTATTTATCCAAAATATCAAGGGTGGAACAAATAATCAGCCTTTTCCCCTTAGAAGGAACTCTTCTGTTGTCAGATTTTGAATCCCTGGAACAATGGATACCCACACGACTTCAAAAGGATTACATGAAAAACAGAGTATTTGTCAAAAAAAGGACAACAGACCCTAAGTAGACCATAAGTATGTCATTATGAAACATTTTGATCTCTTGCTGTCCTTGACGCATTTGTGCTGGGAGTAAACTCCTTTAGTGCTGTGGAGATCAAACAGACATATTTCCTGAATGCTATACTAATACAAACATTTTTTGAGGAAAAATAAATAATTGAAGCGAAACAAATTCTATGAAATCTTAGTACTATTGATATAGCTGGAAAAAATATCCAGTGGTTTGCATCATTCTTCCATTCTCCCACTATATATTTAGCCTAGCATTTGCCTCATCCTAAATTCACTCTCCTCCTTCTATTGTCCAAACCTGTACACTGTTATCCTGGTTTGGAGGGAGCTGCCCACTATTAACATAGTTCTGAGTTGCTTTGAAGGTGAATTATCTGAGATTTTTTGAGATGCAGGATCCCTTTTTTCCAAGCTTGGTTCTTTCCAAGAGCATTTATTGAATCCCTTTTGATGTAATTGTCTGCATTTCAGCAGTGAGTAATGCAAAACTGAAGAAGGGCAGAAAATCAGGCAGCATTAATACTTTCTTTGGGCAGTCTCACAGTATCTACTACTCTAAAGATCACATTCAATACTTTCCCTGTTGCAACCCCCAACACAGACAATAAGAATCACACCCCAGAACAATCTTTCCTTTTTTCTTACTAGGACAATATTCCCTTTAAACTTTGTAGTCACATTACCACCCTCCTTCCCACATGGACCTCAGGTTCCTGTCCCAATATAGTGAGGAAGAGCTTCCTTCTGTCTCTTACACTGAAATGCTGATGCCAACTCCTTTTTCTCAGTCCACATGGAGCTGTGGTTTTCCAGGCACATTGGACTGAGGACTGACAGCACTGCTGTCAGTCCTCAGTCTTGCAGGGGGTGTGTCTGCAACCTTAGCTGTCTAGTCATGCCTGCCCTTTGCATGAGAGGTGACACACAAACTTATTGAAGAAAAGATTACACAAACTAAGACCTTGTAATAGAAAAGGAAGCAACCAAGAAATTCAAGCTGAGTAGGCTTGGGGGAGGATAACCACTTCCAGGTGAGCTGGTTCCACACCCAAACTACACTGAATGCAGAATGCTCTAGAGCTGGCTGTGGGCAACATTCACTATGATTCACAGCCTGGTGTAGGACCGTGTTTTGTGAAAGGAAGGGTGGGTTTTGTACAGGTGAGAGCACAGTGGCCCTGTTTCTGTCAGGACATTCGTTCTTCCCTTTTGCTTTGAAGGTGTCCTCTCTGAGGACCATTTATCTGGGATGCACTGGGTCAATGTCATGTGGCCAGCATTGTCTCCTGGTCCTTTCCTCGTCTCTCTGAAATACCTCAGGTACATGAGGTGAGAATTCACATTTGCAGAGTGCAGCCCCTGGGTTGTACACCCAGTACAGCATACCCTGCACTGCCGTGGAGAGATGTCACATTAGAACATACGGCCAACTTAATAGGAGAGCATTCCAAACACTGAAGCTCTACTCAGGCTAAGACTAATTAGCAAAGCTGTGATGGCATTTTTTATATACAGTTTTGAATGGAATCACTATCCAGATGAATAATTAACAAAAAAATACTGCTCTCCTGTATTTTTAAACTGTGTATTATCTCGTGTTTATCTCATAGCCACAGACAATGGTGGTGAATTGTAGTGTCTGAAAAATATCTTGCTTCTTAATTCCAACAAAAATATGGAGTCTAACTTGTACTAGATAATTTGCAAACATTAAGATAATACCGTCTTTATCCTGAAACCATTTTGAAAAATGAAAACCGCAAAAAAGGAACAGAACCAAGTATAAGAGACAATGACAGATTCCTTGAAAAATTCCTACGCAGTCATCTCTGGCATTACAAAATGTTAAGATGGACTTATTTTAGAGGGCGATAAGTCTGAAAAATGGGTGAGCCAGGGAAGGTGGGATCTGGAAGAAGCAGTCAGAAGCTGCAGAAGACAGACTCTGTCAGATGAGTAATCCAGAAACAAGTATTTTCTGTAGCTGCTTGGCCACTCTGAGTCACTGGTAGGTTCCAACCACAGTTTTTTCCCATTAAAATCTACCTGTTTGTGCATCACTGAGGAAATGCCATGCAGATCTTTGTGTGTCTAGTGCAAATATCCCCAGGTCACCCACTAGTTCAGCAGTGACCTTGTAAGCAGTTTACATTCTGTGGGTATAGAGGCAGCATCAGTCTCCAAATCAAATAGGAAATAAATATGTGGATACAGGTCACTACAGTAATCACAGTTCTCCTGTGCTCTGCATCATATTTGTATTACATTAAAGAATGCAGATGTAGTGCTAATTACTCTTATACTGATTCAGTGTTATTCAACACTTGCTAAGCAGAAAGATTCATAACTAACATTTGTAAAAATCTTCAGGCCAAAGGCACAATAAAATCTTGTATTTATATTGATGAACTATGTTGTAGATATTTGCCACTACTTATTTAATTTGTAGCTTAGAGCATTACTTCAGTTCCTAAGACTTAAGAGATTCAGAGTGGGTGCAAAAATTTGGACTTGTGCCAGAAGGTTTCAAAGCTACCAAAATGGAGGGGATTTCTGCAATGATGATACATAAAATACTTTTCTTTGAAATCAAGTGACATAAACCAAATATTAAGTATTAGATACTCGCACTGCTAGTGCAAAACAAGGAACAATCTTTTACATTAAAAAAAAAAAATCAACAGTGCAGCTCTGGCATACATAGCTGACTCCTTAACTTAAACTTTGCTTCCCAGTCATGGTGTGGGGAATGGAATATGAATGAAACAATTAGAAGGAACCTGCAATCAGTCTGAGATTCATGCCCTGAAGTATGATTTAGGTCAAGAGTCCAGAAGAGCTCAAAAAAATCTTGGACATGTGTGGGTAGGAAGAACATCCAAAACAAGCATTTCTAAAAGCCCAAAGGAGTTTGTGGAGGGAGTTAGGCTTCAAAGCAGATCAACATCTAATAAACATGGGTTAAGAAGAACATTTCTGTGGCCAGTTGATTCTGTAACATTTTTCTGAGGCAGCTGATAGAGGTCCCTGTCAGAAGCAGCATGCTGAACTACCAGCTATTGGCATGACTCTATATGCCACTCTCAGATTTCTTGCTGCAAAGGGAAGATCTGTTCTCAAATGTCCCAAAATCCAAAGTAAACAATTTTGATGGTATTGAAGCTAGGAAAAGTATTTCCAAAGGGCTATTTGGTGCCTGTTTGTATCTCTCTCTGAAAACTGACTGTTATCTTTGTTTTCCTCTGTTATATCACATGAAAAGAAATCCTAAAATACATGACATCTTTCCCATGTAAACAAATTGTTCCTTCCAGAGGAATGTTTTATGATGACAGGGTATGTGAAATGGTCTTAGTGATGATGTGGTGAGATCATGAGACACTGTCTGCATGGAGTTGAATGCAGTCAACTCAAATGCTTTTGGGATCCCCATGACAGAACATTGGTGGAGAGCAAAACCACAAGCATTGTGCAAACTGGACTTTCTCCACCTCCTGACATCTTCAGTGCCTACAGCTTTGGTATAAAAAGTATACAAAATTGTTGTTACTAAAACTAATTTAGCAGATAATTAAACTGGCTTTAAATGGTTTAAGAATGGCATAATTTGGATAGTATGGTAATTTTTCTACAGTTCTGACAAATTATCCTGGGATGCAAATAAATTCCCTACAGCTGTCAGATATCTTACCCTCTATTTACACACTTCAGGGTTTGTTTCTGCCCAGCAGTTCATGGAGGGAGGTGACACAGGAAATGTCAATACTCAGCTACAGCTGCTGATTTTTTTCAACCATTTTTTCACAGAGATAAAAAGTGGTCCTATGGAGTTTAGAAAATTTTTTACTTGGGCTCTTTGTTTTGTTAACAAAGGAAACAGACTGGTGTTTAAAATTCAGTATTTTTGTTTAATTTCTCAAAAAAGTAATGTAATCACCATATCTACAGATGACCATTCTACAAGAAAAAAAAATCCCAAAAGGACAAAAAGAAACAAAAATTAATCCTGTCCAGTACTTTTGAGATATCAGCTGTGCTAAGACAAAACAAAGAAGGTATGGGTCTTGTCTTAAAGAAATGCAGCCAATACAAACTCTGTGAACTCTGTGAGCTCTGAAGGAGCAATTCATTTACATTTGGATGCTCTGATTTAATTGTATTAACACATGCTGTGAGCAAATGATAATTTCCCATATCCAAAAGTTTCTCAAATATAACAATTTTTAAAAGTAACTTACACCAGAACCTGATTTTCTTTTTCGTGGAAATTGTGAGTGGGGGCAGAGGGTGCAGTGGGAAGGGGTGAAGCAGGTTTGGGTTGACATTATTTTTTAAAACTTTAGGATGAATATTATTCTTTCAGAGTTTTTGGAAAGAACCATTCAAAAGGTTTTCAAGGCCTGAGAAACCAGAGATTAGGCAGCAGTAGATGCAGAACTGTCACTTTTAGCATGGGCAATAATAGTAAGTTAAAGCTCAGTGGTTTAAACAGCACTGACCAGTTCCATTGATCTTACTGGCATTTAAGCCTTCATGCCGTATCTTAGACCAAAGGATGTCTGAAAATCCCACCTCCACGGATAAGAATCTGTCCAAGATAATTATCAGTAGCGCATAGGATCTCTTCCTATTTGTGACCCTCAGTGACAACAACAGCAGGCAATTTTGATTGCTCTGCTTATGCCCTCTACTCTGTCATCTGGCCATCTTAACAGGCTACCTAAGCATTTGAACAGTAAAAGTTCAGTTCACCAAATACATTCAAAACTTATATGGATCCCATGAATCACCAAAGCAGAGGAATAGTGCTGGGCTTCTTACAGAGAACCAGAAGACCAAAGCACAGGCAACTGTTTTAGCACCTATATTTAGTCACCATTACCTGTGGTAGAGCTGCTGCCTTGGTTACTGTGTCTGCAGTCAATTGTGAAGGAAAATGAATGCATTTGATTAACACCTTGGGATCTGTAAAGAAATGGTTTTAATACATACTTCAAAGCCAAAGATAATCGTCAAACCTATTTAGATCCCCTGACACCTCCCATTTAATGGCTCTTCTTTCCAGGTACTTGTGTCATTACCGAGCTTCAATCATTTTAGATAAAATTTTCCATCTTAGCCGTCTTCATTGGATGAGTTTTAAATTTTTTGTTTGTTTATTTTGGGTATATTACAGCAAAAATACCTTGACTGCTTTCAAGGGCAAGGTTATGGAAAAAGAAGTTTTGTCCATGTGGACTGATTCCAGTGACCTTAAACTGAGTGTTTCACATTTCAGATTAAAACCTGGGACAGAGGGAGGAATAAGCGCACTTCGTATCAAGGATGTACCTTTTGGCATCCCTCTGAAATCTGACCCTAGTTGATTAAATTTCATACTGTTGGGGGGTGGAGTGTGTGTGTGTGTATGTGTGTGTGTGGAGATGGAAGTTCATACCTGTTCAACAGATCAAGATTTTATCAGTTTAATTCCCCAGAGGTGCCATCCGTAAGGGACTGCACATGATGTTATCATTACTCGCGTTCCGGGTACAAAGTCTGGGCACCTAAACTGAGGTCAGCAAACAATTCTTTAGGTCTCCCAGTAATACTCCTTGATTTAGGCAGTTAAAAGTAGAGGGGAAAAAAAAGTCAGTGAAGAGAGGGGAGTAAATTATGATAGGAGTAAGTCAGGGGGCACTACTGAGTAGAGTGGAAATAAGAGATGAGATAGGCTATGAAAACAGGGCTCTGAGGGCAAGGATAAGGATTGTCAATATAATCATATTTACTGATGCAGTAAATGGACAAGAGGGTTAAGAAATTTAAGATAAGAATACCTACCATCTTAAATCTTAACATTTCTTAGCCTCATGTCATAGTTTTAATTTTTTAAATGTGTCGTTGCATGCAATTGCTTTTAGAGACAAGACAGTATTTCACACAGCTCTGTTTCACTCCCTTCAACATAAACCTCAATTTATTTATCTGCTGAAGCAAGTTTTGATAAGAAAACATGAATAGCTTTCAGTTAACATCTAAGAGAGACTTCTGTCTCTCAGCAATGACAAGATTTCAAATGTTATTTTACAAACAAATGTTCAAGCACTCTTAATCATTGTAAATTACTCTATTTGGGCCGTTGGAAATGGGCAAGTACTGTGAATGATATATATAACTTTTAAACCTGAGCACTTCAGGTTTGAAGAACAGAAACACTTCAATGCTTTGCAAACAATTTCAGAACAAGAAGTGTAGGGCAGCACAATTCAAATGGATTCAAGTTCAGACAGTGACTTCACCAAGAAACACCCCATACTTCAAAAAAGAGAAACTGCACAGCCCTGATTTAAAATCTCCATTGATGTTTGGTCCTCGATTATTCACCACAGAGAAGTCTGTGCCAAAACTGGTGCAAGTGTTCAAACTGGCACCAGCATGAGAATAAAGTTACCTATAACTCAGCCCAGTGTCAATCACTGCTCTGCTCCCAGAGATATCTTTCAATATTATCTTTCTAATAATTTCTCTGTTCTGATCTTGGTGTCAGGAAGATCAGACTTTGGACTCTGAGTGAGATCTGACAGGAAATTTGGCCATTTCCATGCAAAGCTTCAGAAACTGCTGTTGGACATGTTTGGTGCCTCTTTCATCAAATGATAGGCAGTATCATTTCGATCTTTCACAAAACTGATTCTAACAAAGCATGATACCACTGAGTATTTTTATATTCTTAGATGCTGTTAATAAAGTGGCTGCTGTAATTCCAGAAGAACATAAATGCTATTCTTCTTTTATTAACAACCCTGATCTCTGAATACCTCATGGAGAACATGTCCTTGAGGAACATCATACTATGATGCAAACTGAAGAGGTAAGTAGTATTGGACCATGTTTTCCATTTCAAGATCTCCCTAAGGTGTAGCAATTATCTGGTGTCTTATGCCTGTAGAATGCTGCTCATCGTCACCCATGCCCTACGGGTAGACATTTCTAGGTTTTCTTTTCTCCTAAGTCACCCTAAACCCCATATTTGCAGCAAATAGAGAACGCTGCAACTAGAATCCACATTTCTTCCCCACTGCTTAAGTCTTATATTGTTAAATACCGAAGAGCAAAACATCTGTGTCAGATAAAATGTAACCAAAGAAAATAGGCACGACACTCAGATAAAGTGCTTGTAATGGAAAATTAATGGCTACGAAAGTGTTAGTGTGATCTAGATTTTAAAAGGCTAACTGCTAACTAGTTTTGTCTGTGATCTGTTTTTTATGAGAAAGAGAGAAAAAACATTAAACGCAAAAATGTCTAGTTTAGGAACTATTCAGAGTACCAACTTACCTGTTTCCTTTTTTCTCTGGAAAAAGCTTAAAAGAGCTCCCTAATATAAGCAAAAGGTAACTTGACATTGGTAGCATTTTCTGTATGCTTTGGTGACTGTACTGATGAGAAGAATAACAATGAAATCAAAGATAATGATAAAAATTTTCTTCAAATACAAAACACAAAAACTTTATTGAAAGAAGAAAAAAACCCAAAAAACAAACAACCCAACAAAAAAATAAAAAACCCAAAACAAACAAAAACCCCCAAATCCAAATCCCTAGCTTTTAAAAATAATAAAGTTAGCAAGAAATGCAGAACAATATAGTAAATTATCTACCTTAAGACTGCCAAAAATCAATCTACCTCTACTGTTCTTTAAGAGTAACTCAAGGCACATTATTATGATGTCTTTCACCAACCAATATAGGGTCCAAGACTGGTCAGAAAATAAAGAAAAAGAGACAGATTTAAGATCTGAAACTCAGGAAATGGGTTTCAAGCAGTGTCTGTAGACACTGCATATAATTCAGATGATAATCATTCCAGAAGAGGAAGGCTTTAAGGCTATCAACTTGTCTGGCACTTTTCATAAGCATTAAATAACCTTAAACAATCAGTAAAATCCTTATTTTTCCTGAGGTGATATGTGAGTGATAAAACCCTGACTGATCCAAGTCCAGGAATGCATCATAAGATACATTTACGAAAGAAAACGGAAACAGAAATATCTAGACATTTAAACCTTCTAATCCTCTTTGTTTTGTGACTGTGGATATAGTTTTAGTCATGCAATTAATTACACACAGGAACAACAATTGCCTTCCAGCAGGATGACACAAAACTTTGCTCTGAGAGGTCACCAAATCCTGTCTCACTTTGTACATTTGCTTTTATTGGCTCTCCACGCCACCTCTAGCACCAGGAAGCAGATGGGACTTCCTTTCCATCCGGCTGCCAAGCAGGAAATGTTTGACTCTTCGACAGCCATGAGCAGACAGCCAAGAGCTGTGGTGGAAGAGCAGGACAGGAGCCGCCAGGCACTGAGACGCTGCAGTCACTTCTGACTGGAGGCCTGCCACTTCTGCACCCTGCTGTCCTACCCAAAACTGGGCGCTCCTGGAGATTAGAAATGTCTACCTCAGGTACAAATGGTGGAAATGGGACTAATTAGTCTGGGAATCTATCTTGAGAAAAATCACTTGCTCATAATATCCAGATACCCGCAGTGCCAAGATCATACTTGCTCTAGGCTACATCTTTCCTGTCTCCCTTGTTCTACAGCATATTTTGATGCAAGTCCATACCACATTTTCATTGTGTAGTCCTCCCTAGTAACATTTGAAATTTGATTTTGCTTGCTTGCTACGTCAATAACAGGGGAGATGTTTCTCATCTGGGTACAAAAACAAAACAAAACAAAACAACAACAACAACAACAACAAAACAAAACAAAAAAACACCCCAAAAAAACCGAAGCCAAACTTGGCTTCACAAATTAATAATTCTGCAAAGCAGTCAAATTCAGAATGACCTGTTGTGAGTACTGCAATAAAGGGTATTTCCGGAGTCTAACATGAAATTGCATTTTCATTATTTTCCACATTTCTTGCCACTAATTCTACACAGATCTATAAATACAAATCTCCCATTATGTTAATATTAGGATCAACTAAACATCAAAAGCATCTCTAGAGATCATAAAGTACAAGCTCCCAACCCAAGGGAAGGACAACTAGACCAGGTTGCTCAGAGGCATTTCCAGATGGGGTTTGAACAGTCTCTCTGGGTAACTTTTTCCAGTGTTTGATTACACTCGTTGTAAAAGGTTTTTTTTAATGAGTAAATGGAATTTCTTGAGCTTCAATTTGTGCCCACTGTCTTTTGTGTATTCACTGGATACCACTGAAATAACAATAATAAATATACATAATGCTAATAAAAATACATTAAATATTAAGATTTAAAGGCATAAGGAAATAAACCATGAGTCAAAAAAGCCAGGATGCATTATACCTAAAGATGTGACACTTTTAGAATTAGGACAGAAGAAATTATTAGACCAGTTCATGTGATCCTAGAAATCACAGCCTAAGTAGTCTTATCTGGGGATTCCTTTATTCTAGCTTAATTTTATGCTGTTGAAAAGGACATCTGATCTTGATAGCACAGAAGGCAAAAGAAGTTGTGAATCGAATTAATTAGGAATTGGAAAACATTTTGCACTCTAAATTTCCTCTTCTTTACCCTATATTGATGGACACAAGTCCAGCTGGTTTAGGTACATAATCTTTTTATTCATGCATTTATTTTCTATTATATGTTCTTGGTTTTGGACCTTTTTAAAATTCCCAGGCTCTGCATTGCATATTACAAATGAGAGAAAAGTCCTGCATGAGCATCCTTGTCCAGTTCTCCGTTAGAGTGGTTGGAAATCTGAGCACTGTATACAGATCCTGATGAAATTATCTTTTAAAATTTGACTAATTTTTCCTGCTTCTGGTTCTGTAAATTTTTTTACCTTTGTATTGTCTCCCTTACATTTCTTTGTGATGGATTTTGCCTTAGTTTCAGCCTTCATGATTGTAGGTGAGGTCATATATAATCTGTTCTGCCTCTGAAGTAGCTGCTCTCTTAGCCTAGTGTACACTGAGAAACGAATGGTTCTCCATCTCCCCCAGTGTGGATAGATATATTTTGGGTGTATATTGAAGCAGTCTTTGTAAATGAAGCATTTAATTTTCTCTACAGTCAGGAAAGGTGTTTTTCAGCATCACTGGAAGCAATTCTGTTAGCCAAAACCTGTATGTGGTTTAAGCTAACTGGATCTCACCATGTGTCTTTTAGGAAGACTATGATTACTCTGTGCCTCTGCATGATTTCTGCTCTATTTCCAGACCACTGATTTACACTTCTGTATTGTGTAGCTTAGTGACAACATTGATTTTATGATAAATTTTTTGGTTTGAAAGGTGCTCTGAGAACATTAAAATCAGCTATGCTGTGCCACGATCCTATCTCTTTGCATGCACCTTTTAATTACTGAAGACTAAGCAACAGAGACTCATCAATATAATACAAACCATAGCAGAATGCAAAAATGAACTTGAGAGCATTTTTCCCCTTAATTTAAGAAAAAATACCTTGAATCAACTTACTGACCATGTTAGAGTTGAAATGAAAGTACTGGGAAATAAATATAGCTTCTATTTAGCCAAATCACAGCTATTTTTGCCTGTTCATGTTGCTAAAATATTCCCAACAGAACTGACAGCCCTTAACAAAAACAGATCAGGGATTAGTGTTGATTAATTCCTTGGAATCTGGTAAAAACTGAATCATATCATGACTGCTAATGAGTCAAGTAGTTCTACCTGACATTCAGGTCTCTCATGGAATGAAGCACTCAGAAATTATGGTTTACACGTGTTCTAAAGTGACATATTAACAAGGTTAACATATTAACAATGATATGCCCTGAGGTGCTGACAAGCAGTAGTTATTGATTTTATTTGAATTATGGTTTATCTCCTTATAAATCTCAGATAAATATCTGAAATATTTCAAATTGTCCAGTACTAGAGAAGTGAATAATGAGACATTAATTACCTATTCATATTTCAATTTCCCTTTTCACTACATGAATACATCTAGTTGCCCATGAAATGTCTTAACAGTGTGTGATACTAACTCTGTGACTATTTGCAAAGAATGGGTAAAAGATTGTAATACTGCCCAGCAATACAATAATTCAGAGTTCCTCTGATTTCGGTTTTGCCATGTTTTTCTTGCTTTAACTATGATAGTTTTTGTGATGTGGATCTTTGGGAGGTAATAATGGAAACCAGCAGGTAGAATTAAGAGTTCACATATGTAAAACCTGTGATCCAATGATACTCATTGGATCAGATTCTGGGAAGTCAAAATAAAAGAATTTTCTTGATGTGGTCATAGAGAAAAACAATTCAAGTATATTCCATCAAATTCCTTATTAAATGATAAGGACTATAAGATATCTACATCTACTATGATAGTAGAACATTAAGAGCACTTCGAATATCTCTTCTGCAAGTACCTAAATTAAAAGGTATACTAGCCTGCTCTTAGAAACTCTACATTGAGCTAAGCTCTTAATTACTAGTACTGCAAGATTCAGCCACATCTGAAGAAACAGAGGTTTTCCCTCCAAGTTTTCATGAAACCTGGATTGAAACTTCACCAGTCACTTACTGTCCACATTTTAAGGTGTGAGGCAGATGTGCTTTACAGAAACAGAACATTAAGAAGCTCGTCTGTTTTTCAGTGAAAATGCTTCAGAAAACTGCTGTAGGTTAGTTCTGTCTTAAACGTGAAGACAAGTGCCCAAATTTACAGCCTATGCATACTTAATAAAAAAGTGGAAGTTTTCCAGATCATTCGGTCACTGGTGAGCCAAGGAAGATCAATTTTAAGTCTTGCAGGGAATAATATTGGTAAGGAAGGGATACACAGGACTTTAAATGGCTTGTGGTTTCATACCTCAGCTTTCCTAAGGAAGACATAAAGTATAGAAAAAAATTGTTGGGGTAAGGTTACATTTTTCTCTACAGAGGAGATAAAATAGGACTTACAATTTTATTTTTTATGTGAGAATCCCTTCTGTTTCCATTGGCAAGACAATCTGATGGTAGATTTTGAACAATTTATATTCCATTATATTCTAATGGAAGCACACGTAACATTAGGAGATTGAAAAATAGGCTCCGGGTCACCTAACTGTCTTTTAGTATTCACTATAATGAAGATTTAATTTTCCATGAGTTAATTCAAAATGCTGAACAGTTACAGTTTCTTTGCTCTGGTGAAGACATTTAATAATATAATTTTGTGATTTAAGTGACACTATGTCTAAAATGTTTCCAATTTAATTACTTTTTCTAAGTTACCAACAACTCACAGCAAAATTAAGCTTTCTGGAATTGCATCTTGTTTGTCTGTTATAGAAACACTATTCAATCAAGTATACATATATCTCAACAAAAAGCCAAAGCCTCTTGAGTGATATAGTTAGCTATTGTCTCCTCATTCTCAGTTCAGTATCCTTCTTGGTTAGATAATTTTTAAATTGTCTATTAATTAACTCAATTTATGCTTAAAAATTAATTTACTCTGTATATGTGCATACAAATAATCCTCACTGTTCTGTCTTCCCTTTTCCCTGATGTAGTTACTGTCTCGCCTGATTGTTCATTCATCAGTAAGAAGGCATCATGAAGAATGAATAAGAGTCAATATCTGTGGAACAAAATGTTATGTTATTACTCTACATTGATGAATTTTATGCTAATTTTAAAACCATTTAACCTTTTAACATATTGTAGAAATTCACCCAATACTTAGGGCATGAAAAAGGTAGTGGACAGTAGTGTGTGGTAAGAGGGTGCTGAAGAAATACATTGAGCTGAGCCACTGAACGTAGCTCTAGCTGAAGTACTACTGAGAGGTATAACTAAGGCAGATAAAGTGTTTTCATTTAAAATTCATTCTCTCAATCATTCTCTGAAGATCACTCTGATAATTTCAGTTCTGTAGCTGAGATTATGCGAACGTGATTGATTTCTTTTTGTAGGACAAATAGAAATACTTGGAAACTTGAGAACAAATAGTTCATCTTTTTCTTTTCTTGTAGACAAGCATCTAGTTACATATAAAATAATTCTTTTGATTTTAAGAATAAAATACCTGTGGTAGAAGACTGAAAAATTATATTTTGCATAGAGGTGTACTTTTGAATACTCAAGAGAACACTTTTTCCATTTCATCTAGCTGCAAATTTTCAAAAATTGATGTGAGACTTCACAACAGATATTGCAGCAATAATTATACTCCTAACAAATTTGGGACACCATTTTGAAGAAAAAAAGGTTAGATTGTTCACTGTGCACATTCCAGTGTGTATGTTAATAATATTTACTAAATTATTTAGATTTATTCACAAGTTTCAGTTGAGAAACAAATTACTCCCTCTTGCTCAGAAATCAACACTTTTTACAATGATGTGTCATCTCATTAGAGAGCCCTTCTCTGGGTCTCTGCAAGTCATAGAATATTCTGAGTTGGAGGGGATCCACCAGGATAATCGAATTCCAGCTCCTGTGTTTCATTTCAGGCAGTCTTTGAGTGCTACAGAAAGAAACCCCTACTCTGTGGTTTTGAATATTTGCTGATAAGAAAAAATAATAAAGCATATAATAGTGGATATGCTACATTATTTCTGTGTTTAGGCATAGGTTTATATTGCATAGTCTTCTGTTTTGTGATCATGTATCTGATTCTACACGATACTCATCAGCCAAGATCAGCAAAGCTTCCTTCCAGGGGTTCCCGAGTGCGGACTGTAAAATCTGAACAACAGTCACAGACAAAGCCCTGCATGATTCAGGTGAACTAAACCTTACCCAAGGAGGGGGTTTGCAGAGGTATATCAGGCAGCATAAGGTATGGCACACTAAAGGAATCAGTGCTTAAGAGCTCTCTGCAAACCCCCATGTCTAACCTGGTATATCTGATTTTGCATAAAATTTTGGAAGTATTACATGATACTGTACTAGTTCCTGTGTTCATCTTAATTTCAGCATTTTGTGCCTGGTATATTAACCATGACTTCATGAAGTTCTTTCTGGGCATTTTTTTTCTGTGCTTGGTTGTGCACAAAAAAGCAGATAAGATGCTGAAAACTTTTGTAAAACATCTTGCCTTCTTCTTCTTGCCACACAAACATCATATTTACAGAAACATGAAACAATAACACTGAAAAATAAGACTTTCATCAAGTGTACTAGCAATTTCGTCCAAATGGTAAGTATGTATCTGAATGTAAAAACTTGAATTGTCTTATATAGTTGGTTTGCACATAGAAAAGGAAAAAACATACTGGAAGGTTTCAAAACTACTGTTTTAGTATCTAAATACTATTTTGGGCAGCATACAAAAACCAAGCCAAACAACTGGATATAACAGAAGTGGGACATGGCTTGTCTTTTTTTAATTGACTGCACCCATATTCCATCTCAAATTGAAAATGAGAAAGCTTGAATGGGTTACTGTGAGCTTCTCCATCCTGCATAAGGTCACTAAATTAAAACATGTCCAGCTTTCATGTGTTTTGGCAGTCTTCACTGTGAAGTTAAAGCCTCAGCCTCAGACAGATTCCAAATCAGATAAAAGCCTCAATACTACCAATCTCATGATCAGCTGTAAATTCTACCACTAAAGAATATGATTTGTGGGCATCTTATTTAGCCAACTGACAGGATATGGAAGTCTGTAGTTACAGGACACAAAGCATATTTAATTTTTCAGGGTTTAGACCAAAGAGAACATCTTCAAAATTTTCATGACATGAAAGGTCATCTATAGGTATTGCCTGGCAAAGAAGCACAAAAAAAAATATCATATTATTTCCATGGATAGCAATAGATCCATTCCTCTCATAAATATTCCCTTTTTGTAGTATGTGATGATTATACAAATTGGTATGAAAATGTAAAATAATGATTTTCATGCAATTGAATTTTAACAAACAGGGCAGTATCTTTGAGCTCATCTCTGACATTCCCAAGAATGAGTTTTTCTGAACGTTGGCCAAATTATCTATAATAAATGGTTATTAAAATAAAATACCAATTTCTTTAATTGCTGCAAATACGGCATTGCATATATAACTACAGTGGATTACTCATTGTCCCAGCCTTATCTTGCTTCTATGAACAATACTAATGACATCAATGGGAAGCCAGTTAACAGAGATAAAAATCTATTTAATGGGAGCCTTATTTAAGAATTTAAGAAAGTTTAACTATTCCCTGTGATCCATATCAGGTATGCCTGTCAAAATGAGGCAGCCCATTCAGCAGTCTTTGTTTCAAAGTGATTCTGTGAGAGGCTTTCTATGCTATTTTGGAAGGTGTCCTTTTCATTCCAGTACCATTATTTTAAGTAGGAAATAGGAAAGTTTGTGAGGCTTTCTGGACTGGCATCCTGAATGCCTTGAAGCAAACTCCTTGGGGAAGTCAAGGTGACCTTTCAAGGTAGTGCACTTGGGTACGAGGCATAATCTTTGAGCAAGCCAAATTAAGACTATTTATGTAAAAACACAGCTGTCTTGATAAAGGAAGCCATATAGTTTTGTCAGACTACAATATTTAGCAACATGCTTGAGATCTCTCATCCTGTTGCTTCAACCCTATTGCCCTAGGAAAGAAAAAAAAAATACAAAGAATGGAGCTCGACAGCAGCAAAGTAAACAAATACCTTTTGCATAGTAATGCTGCTAACAGAGTTGCCCAGCTACATAGATGTAAACTCTTCCATTCTTGCATTGGAAACAGGTAAAAATACTCCTCTTACTGTCTTTGCAAAAGTTAAAAGCTTTTGAGCCTGGGAAAGAGTTTTGTAATTCTTTGTTTTGTTTGTTTTCTCTAACCAGTTTAACCACTTCTTGTCTGTGAGAACACGCAAGGCTTTTGAAGACTGATTCTTCCCAAAACTACTCTGAAAAAAATAAACCACTAAACTACCTGTTAAAATGTTTTCCTCTTCAAGGCAGCATAGTAGTAGGTGTTATCCAGGGGATGGTTTGCTAAACTCAGACCCAAAAAAGTGTTGTTTGGTCCTACAGAAAGTCTATATATGCATATGAACTCCACTGACATTCCAAACAGACATATATTAAATGCTGCTATATAGAAATTTTCAGTATCTAGAGGAGTGCTTTTGTATTCATGGTAGCATTTTTTCTCTTGCAATACACTATGGCAAATAATGAAATACCAAAATTGCTACTGATTAGATATTTTGTGATTTTAGATACCAAAATGTTTCTAAACATTTTCCCTTGGTTATTCTATTTCAACCACTTGAAACAAGCTTAATTCATGATGTACCAGTATGTACTCCACAAGGTCACATCTAAACTATCAACTAAAAGGCTAGCTAGAATCAGAAGCTGGAGTAACTTTTAGGTAACCTGGTAGCAACATGTCTGGAATACTCTGATAGCACTTATCTGTCTTTTGATAAAAAACAATAATTACCTCTATCAACAATGGTTTTGAATTGCTCTAGTATGACATAGAAATGCAGATTATCAGTTTTACATAAAGTGTTTGATACTTAATATGTATATATTTATGCTGGTTTCATTGACAATATTTAAAAGTAAACATGGTTCAAAATCAACCTGGGTAAGGTTCTAAAAAGCAACTTCCCTTCAACTTCCTGAAGCCATAACAAACCTCATACGATCTGTATTCCAGTTACAGTATTGTGGCAGAAATCTCCCCAAAAGAGGACATTCTAATATGATGACATATCTATGTATAGTAATGGCAAATCAAATTTAGGAAGACCATAGGAGCAACATTATTCCCAAGTATGAAGAATACAAAAATTGTGCAAAAACTACAATAATCAATATCTCCACCAAAAAAAAAAAAAAAAAAAAGGAAATGTAGAAATCTAAGATTAAATCTGAGAGAAATGATTACTGTAATAGATATGCAAACAAACCAAAAATTATCCAGGAGAACAATTCAGCCTGACATTGTTGCACCAAAATAGCTAAAATTTGCCAAGACATTTTTGGAGAGCTCAATCCTCAGATATCCGGTATCTCAAACTCAATAAATTAACTGACCCAGAATATCATCTGTCTTCAATACTATTTTCTCAGTTAATGAATTCTGGAATATACATGTAATAGGAGTAGCAGTTGATGAATACAGTGAATGCAATAGGAGTAAATTAATATAATTTTAGTAGATAAGCACATGAAAATAAAGCTTCCTGTCTAGAGAAATAAACCTCCAAGATTACTTGTCATCCTGTGAAACAAGGCAAAGCCCAAATAGTGTTAGAAAAGATGCTAAAGAGGTATGTCTATTACATGCCTACAAGTGACGAATATTGCAGATATGTTAAACATAATATTTTCCAATATCACGGAAAATAGAAGTGGATGAGAAAATCATTCCTCATCTCATTTCAGGAAACAGAAGAGGATTCTAGAAATCTGCAGCGGATGAATGGCAGTATTGCTGTTTTTATCTGTGACTGCTAATTTAGTGATGTTAGAGTCAAATAGTGCGGCTACTTGTTTCTGACAGTGAGACACATTCTAAAGGCATTTTCAGGTATACCTTTCAATTTCTGGTATATGAGCAGAAAGATCTCCTTTGTGCCATTAAGAGGCAAGGAAATGAATCTCAACTTTCAATAACAAAGTAATCTGTGTTTTGAAACTTACAACCTCCAACCTCCTCAGAGAAAGCAGCAAGCAAAAGACAAAAGCATTTCAGTGCACATTCAGATTTACAGGTATTAATTAATGAAGATACTATCAGATTTTTTAAACTCCCAGAGCCCTTCAGATAAAAGAAGCTAATATGCAATGGTGTTTGCATATGTTAAATGCTTAAGCTTTATGCCCAAGGAAAAAGAGATCATTAGTAATTCATGACCACTGAGATTTCTGAGAGGCGCACATAAACTCTGAGGCACTCTGATCTTAATACCAAAACTACACAAATACAGTTTAAGCAAATCACTAGTGTGCACAGCTGCATTTAGGCAAAGACAGTCTTTAAGCATGAAAATATGGCAGATTAACAGGATTCTCAACTCATTTTGAAGCATCAACCAAGTTACTTATGAATCCAAATTAAAAAAGAACTGGGAAGAACTGCAAAGCAATTATATACTGAAAGAAATTGACATCTACATAGTCGCTGTTGAGGTGGTCCAAAAATAGTAAAGGAATTTCACAGGTCTCACAAGAATGCTGGAATTATAAAGATGAGATAAAGAAGCCAGAAACAAAAAGACTGAACACCCAGAGCATTGCAAACAAATGCAAAGATGCATCTCTTATATAGAAGCCTGTAGTCAGAATACAAGGAGTGATAAAATGCCCCCAAATTATAACTGAGATGTCCAAGTAGATGAACAACTACTACATATGCAGACATATGTCTAGCTACAAGGAGAGTGAAAATTTCCTACAATATATTACAAATCTGTCAGCAAACTAGGGATGGACTTCTCAACCAATCTACGATTCAGTTACAATTTCACTTCAGAGCACTGTCCACACTTGTGGACATTAGTCAAAGTATAAAATACTGCTACAGTCCACATTATAGCAAAAAACAGTCAAAATATTTCAATAAACACAAACAGTATCTAATTTCAGCTGACGGAATCTGAGACGAGAAAGGGCATTTTCTATTAGCTATCTTGCCACAGAGCAAGTCACTATTGAACACAAATAAATTGGTTATTCAGATGTGAGGTAATTTCATCTAGCTTTGACTCAATTCTTCTTAATCAAAATGGAGCCATAATTGATCCATTCCTGCAAAGAGATGCAATCATAACTATTAGTGTTCATGATGAAACATCACCTAGTCAAAGTATTTTCAAATGGTTCTGAAAAATGACTGTTGTGTATACATTCTGCCTTATAAGTACACCTTATTGTACTGGCAATGGTAATAACTCAGAGAAGATAGATAGAAGATAGAAGATAGGTCAAAGCCTATTCTGGCAGGCAAGCTAATGAGTGCCCAGACACTGGTTGTTTCAAGCCAGACACAACCAGACATTTCCTGAGCATAAACCAAACACCTGTCTTAGGCTTTAAAACTCCTAGTAATAAGTACTGAATCTGTGCTTGTTCCCAAAAACAGGAGCTTTCCTTTTTTCACATATTTTGATGGCATTGACTGATTTGGACCCTTACAGTGCCTTACAATGATATCTGATGTAATGGCACCCATCACATTTGTATTGTAGCTATCCAAGTGGGGATGCATGGTGTGACGTGACCCTGGAATGTGATGCATACATGTCTTGGATACAGAATAAGTGTGAAACAAAGGGGAGGAGAGATGGCCATTCAGATGTACTTGGCAACACTGTGCTACTAAGCCACTGAGCTATGGCTGGTAATCAGCAACATGTTGGGAGTGCAATATGTGGTGTTGAGGAAAACTGTGATGCCTGATCAGAGTAATCATGTTTCAGTGAAACTGAGCCCACTGCTAAAACCCTCCAAAATCTCCAGCTATTCCCCAAGTCTCAGAGGTCCATGCAGTTATGGGATTGTATCTCCTATAAATGATCAGGTGGTGTCCAGCTGGCCTTGCAAAGAACATCAGAGCCTTCCACTGCAAAGGGGCAGGTTAGTCTTTTCATGTTTCCTGTGCTACCGCTAGCTCTTCCTGGCACTCACTAATGTGTTACAACACACTGCTTTGCCTACTGGCACACACAGGATTTCCCTTCAGATGGTGATGGAGCTGAAAGAAGCAGATTTGTTTATTCTCTCAAAGAGAAATGCCGAGAAATAGGTCTGAAAATGATTTGGAAACAGGCAATACTCTGTGTGGGAGTCGCTCTATAGAGAGGAGTAGCATCAAGCAGTATTGTTTAAATTAATTTACCTGCTTTGGCTTCTAGATAATAAATGTTCCAGGGAAACAATCATGAGATGCTGTACTAAAGAATACCCTAAGAAAAAGTGGGAAAGGGTATTTCAGCAGCAAATATGCAAGGAAGTAGGCTTAATGGAATACTAAGTACAGGGAGACATACTTTGAAGAACTAAAACATTAATGGGGTTGAGAACTGTAGGGAATCATGAAAGGCTAGGGGACTAATAAGACATGGAAATTTTCCATTTTGAAGGCTGTGATATAGAGAAGTTATTTAGAAATCCTGGCCCTCGACTCCTTCACACACCCTTCAAGGTCAAGTATTCCCTATGAGCCCCTCAAAACACAAACACAAGTTAGAGAACCGTGTTTTGATTGAAACAGCTGCTTTAGAAGGATGAGTTAAAAATTTAAAGAGTCGGAAAGCTTTCTGCAATTTGAAAAGGAGGGGATGGGCCTCTAAAGGTGGAGGAAACATGGATTAAGTATCCCATGACAGTGATAAAGTGTGTTTTCATCTTTCTTTCACCAAGGTTTTGTGGTCCTTATAAATAAGATGCGGATATAATATAGATAAACACATCTCACAGAAACAAGATTATGCAAGACAGCAAGCTTGGTTTTTTCCTTCAGACTCTTGCTTAACTGACAGATGTAGCTTTTTTGAAGTCAGTATGAACTGACCTTTTGAAATGGAAGTGGTAGGAATGAGTGATACTAGAGCCACAAAGAAATCTCAGACTAGTAATTCACTCATTACATACAACTTTACAAAAGGCTTTAACAAAAATCACTGCCTCAATACATTAAAGGCACTCAGCACTCCTAGTAATTTGTAGTAGAGTGGATGGACAGTTTTCACTGCATCCTCTCATACCAAATTGCTTAAGTTTGAGATGTCCAGTGAGATTAATGAGTTATTTAGAAAAGTGAGAGCGGCTAAGGGAGATGCTGAAAAAAACATGACACAAAAACCTAGTGTTATGCACTTCCTATTATCATCAAGTATCAGAACGGAGAGCCTAAAAAATTCACATTCCAAAAATTCTGTAGCTTTTTAAAAACAAGTCACACATTTACATGTTTTTATTCTTGTTTTGCTTGCTCTAATAATTTATTCCTCAGTATAAAGCTATAAATTTGGCACCTTACAAAGAGACTATTATAGTCATTAAGGCTGGAAAACACCTCCAAGATCATCAAGTCCACAAAGTAATAAAAGGTCTCCTGCACTATCCCAGAAGAAATCTCAAATACAGCAGCAGTTGTAGTAGGTTTTGAATAACTAGCAGTGAGTATCCTCATTCAAAAGTGTATATTATTCTGGTGTTCGTTTTCAGAGGTGTAACCTAGAATTGGTACCCCTGTGTCAGTTGTGCATGGAAGAAAAGAGGATGTGATTTTGGCCTGCTGTCTCAAGAGTGGCAGCTATTTGATACAATACTTACAGTGCCCCTACAGAGACTCTGATGTAGTACTTGAGAAAGAATAACAGTAATTATCAATCCCTCCAGAGTTTTCTAGGTTGTGGGGCAAAGTATATACCAGAGATTTAAAAGAAAAAATTATTCTGAACATAATATCCCCTCAGGATATATCATTTAAGTTGAAAGAATTATCATTTCATAGGCCAAAGATGAAAATATTTTAGTCACTTTGTTTCAATGAATGATGTTATGGGTTGCCTCTTTTTTGGCTACAAACAGAACTATTAAATAAATACCTCAAAAAGCACCCTGAAAAATTATCTAGGCTGGTCTAGTAGCTATTGGTTTGTTGGAAAAACAGATTTAGACATAAAGCATACATCAAAACAGTACTTACAGCTCTGTATGACTGTGAAAATCAATTGCTGTATCTAAGAACCTACTGATATTTTTATTTCTTCTGCAATCATATGCAATATTGAAAGTCACTTTAATTATTCTATAGATTAAAGTATTTCCACAACTTCACCTTATCTGCAGATCAGAAAAGCAAGCTGACACAGAGAGGCAATGGGTAAGGCAAGGTGCTTCACTGTGTTTTAGGCTTCTATATTTTCTTTACAGTTCTAAGAAAAAAAGCAGATCTCAGCATACAAGGAAAAGCAAATTCCAAAGGAGAAAATTTCACATCAGCATAATTATGTCTTACACCTTTTTTTTTTCTAGAATATAAGAAAGAAAGCATTCACAGACCAAAAATGCAAACACTTGTTGAAAAGATCTCACGACCTTCTCTAACTGAGATGTGGTCTGATCAACCATATTGCCCTGAGTCACCTGTAAATTACAATCCCCTTCAGGCCCTTGTTAGCCTATAAAACTTTTCAATCAACCTCCCTGAGAATCATCATACCAAGGGGACTTGGCTGAAAAGCCCATAGCACTGAGTGACCTTAAAATAGGAGGACATCAGCTGCTGGCAAGATTATTCCATTGGTAACAGCCCAGCACCTGTTAGGGTTTGTAATGATTCACTGGCCACGTGCATGTTTCTATTAACCCTACCTTTCTTCCTGCTGCCTCACAGGGATGATATCACACAATACTCAGCAATTTTTCCTCCAGCAGGGAGGGCATTTGGTGGTCAATACACCATGATATAAAACAAGGGAAGATTTACTGATACTATCAGATTAATTGTTTTGCTGACCTTCAGGGTTTCTTTCAGATGGTGCATATTTCCCTATCAAAAGAATAAAAATTATCCATAGCATAAACTCTAGAAGTGACAACCACATGGAATAGAAAGGGAATCCATATTTTGAAAGGAAATATTGTGTAGCCTAAAAACCATTGCTGTAGTGCATCAGGTATCTAATTATGAGGACTGATGATCACTGTTAATGCCTAAAGTTTCTCGTGTAAGATCTGGCACTCTTACCACAATTTTTTAAACTATTATTTAAAGGAGCGTTTGCAATCATCCTATCAGCCAGTAACCACAGCAGTGCAGTTCAGTGTTTAAATACAATTGTTCAGTGCAAGGGAGTTTTGGTCAATGTCCCAGACAACCTCCAGAGACATGTCAGATGCCTTCCAGGTTAAAAGGGACAAGACAGTAGAATCTGTATGTTACATAAGGTTTGCTCAATGACACAGCAGTTGCAAGAGGATTAAAAATGTATCTCTACCATGTGATAGAGACCTTTCAATGCCAGTGTAAACCTGATCTAAATCATCTGCAAAACCTAGAGTCAGGCAGAGCTAAGGTCCTGAAACAATCTGGTAGTGGTAAACTGTTCTAGAATCTTGGCATTCATCAGAAAGTAGAAGTATCTCTGTGCTATGCTCCACTGTGCTGTAGAGGTACAGTCCTAAATCTGACAAGCCCTCAGAAATGAATTGTCTTACTGCTATTCTAAATACTCAGCGTGGATGGAATTCAACTGCTAACAAAAGTCAAAGTCACATTCATCTTTAGAATGATCTATTTGAGGCCTGTGTCTCCAAGATTATTTGCCCTTAATCTGCAAAGCAAAATGCTCTATATTAGCAAAAGAATATCTGAATCCCACACTACAAAATCAGAAATAAGTTTTGCAGCTATTCTTACAATTGAATAGATTAAACCTCAGTTAGATAAACCCGAAGATGACAGTGATAAGTAAATTGCTTATATAAAGACAGTGAATTTAGAAAGCCCTTCTGTTAAATGAGAGTACATGTAAGTACATCCATTTATCATAATTACTAACTTCTACTTGGGGAAAGGATGTTCTCTGAAGCTGAGAGAAGCTGTACTGTTTAAACTTTTTTGGGCAGAAGTATTTGAAACACAGATGTATCAAAAATGCTAGAAGTTAATGCTAACAGGGGTGAGAAAACCAAAAACAAAATTGTTAAGTGAACCTATCCTTAAGTTATGGTAAAACATTTTATACTGTGGAGGGGATGAAGTCATATGCTGCTGTCTTTGTATGCAGCTGCCATTAATAAAACAAAATACATTTTCTGCAAGCCAACCATCACACATCATACATCATACATCAATAAAATTTCTGCTTCATCTTCAAATTAAATATAAATTTTGTTCCAATAAAAGGGAGGATGGGGAAAAGCCTATGCCTAAAACAATAGATGGCAACTTCTTCCTTATGAAGAGACTAAAAAAACAACAATAAAAGCTATGAATTAAATAATTGATTACTACATGCAGCTGGGTTACTTGAAAAGTGGAGGAAGTCCAAGATGATTTAGGTGCAAACCACACTGTGGGTGTAGATAACGATATAGTACTTGAACTATTTTATCTCTGAGTCCCGACCGACATTGTGCTCATGTGACACTGACTTTTAGCATATTTATGGACACTGATATAATATAGGGAAGAGTGTGACATGGCTCCTATAGTTAATACATATTGGATCTTCCTTCCTTCACACTCTCATAGTGTTAAGAGATGCTACTGTGAACTCCAGCTAATGTAAATATTTAAATAGCAAGGCACTTTCTTTTTCATTCCTGATGTACAAAGCCCAATTGTCTCTATAAAGGATGATGTATCACAGATGTGATCTTTTTTGTTAGAGATCCTGAAAATGAAATTCTGGGTTAAAAGTCAGTCTGTATTAACTAATTAACATGCTAAGCTTTGACATGGAATTATTCCTAATAAAGACTATTAATTACAAAAAGCTGAGCTTACTGAACACAATGAAAACATTTGTTTGTAAAACCATTTAAAGAAAATAACAAGCTATAAAAGCCAGGCCAAACTTATTTACACATTTCCAGAGAGACTACTCATTAAAATACTGGTTTGCTGCTTAAACACTCTGACTAGTATTTAGGAGAAACCCCACATCTAAATCCCCTGCAATTCTTAATTCTTTCCACAGAAAAAGTTATTTTATAATGTATAACTTTAAGTACTTTGAGGATAGAGATTATGAGCTTGGTTTTACATTAGCATGGGTATAGATGTTAAAAGCAATTAGCAAGAAGGCACTGAGACTTCCTGGGTAACACAAAGGTTTATTGTTTCAGAGATTAAGATTCTGTTCTTTTCTCTTTCCCTGACTTCTTTTGAAATGCTGAAACTCACTTATTAACCTTTCAAACTTTCTACAAGGCTTCATTTCTTGAACAATTACATGCTCGTTATGTGTAAAGAAAATATGTAACAATTAAACAGAGCTTTTCTCCTCAGGACTCCTCCACATTTAAGTTCAAATTCTGATTCTGTTAATTTAAAGTGGTTTTCTTTTTGGAAATAACTTTAGTGGCACACAGCTGGTGGATTTTTTCATGTGATTGACTTCAGCCTTCAGAATACACGAGAGTCCTTTTGAAACCAACATTTTACCAAGGTGTGACATTTACCTGGGTGGTTAGAAACCCATGTTTTGTAGATGTAAGATAAAGGACTAGTCCTAGAATTTGTATGACTTATCATTACAGAGACATTACTTTGCTCAACACCCTTTTCTACTCCATGCTAATTAGAGTTTAAATCCTATTATAAAGAGATTAAGATAAGTCCTATTGTAAAGATGAGTTTAATCTTGCCTTAAGGTGTCAATTTGACAATTCAATACTCAGAAGTTTGTGAAATTTTCAGAAAAGCTCAAGAAAAAGATGATTTTCAAGGACAAGAACAGTAGGATTTTAAAGAATTTAAAAACCCGTGAGAACAGTTCAAGATCCAACTTTTTCATCAGTTAAGGAGTGAGAAGGGGGGAAAATGGACCTGGTACATGTTCATTGTTGACTTTCTTTATCTTCTTTCCCTACGAATACATCCTTTAAATCATTTTGTACTATTTTCCAGGTGTGGTATTATTTAACCTGAGACCCATAGGTGCTGGAAAAGTTTTGACCTGTTGCTCAAAACCAAAAATGTTTTTCAAGAATACTGTTTTTGTACTTGCAAGAAATCCTGTGATTTAAATGTAAATAAGCCTGAAGAATAATTACAGAATCAGTACTTTCAGAATTAAAATTACTTTAAAAATCAGATTTAATTGAAAGCAAAAAAAAGTCTGACTCAGAAAAATATGCATGTTGTTTTTATTAACTGATCCGTACTGTGAAAAGATAACACACTGTATCCCAAACTACAACTTTGGGATTTGATATAGCTTTTATTTCAAAGCAAGTATGCTTTATACAATGGGAGACAGATGTTTCCATGTTTTTGTATAATTTAGTTTACTAATTTAGATCTCAGTTTATTATTCAGATGTTTGACGTTGTAACTGTGCTATATTTAAGTACTGATCATTAGAAGAAAGTGTATTTTAACAAATAGCCTATTTTAACAACTACATTGTTAACAACTTGGTTTAACAAGTAGCTTTTAACAAACAGGTTTGAAGATGTTAATGTATTTATGACTTTGTATATGACTACACTGAGACAGCTAAAGTAATTAGAAATACATTCTGTTATGCCCAGTATAAACCATGGATTAAGAAATTGAAAGAAAAATGGGATAATACAATATATAAAAAGAAAAATCCCACAAAACTTTTACAGTGAAACCGAAGGGAGTTCTGTTTCATGCTATCTCCAAAATTTTGTTGATTATACTTTTTATTCTATTTTTACTAGGAATCTGTCAAGCAATCGAAGTAATCTATTTTCCAATAATGCAGCTTACAATTAAAGCTCCAAGACTTCAGTTGATGGAACACAGAGAAACTATAGCTTATGATCAATCTTGGTGGTCATGGGAAATACTTTTCAGAGGAGGGAAAAACTGATGCTCTTCAAGAGTGTTTTTCCACATTCAGTAATTAATCTTCCAAAGATATCCTGCTCTCATCTTCCAGCACTCTTCTTGAGGTTCTTTTCTGCAAGGAGGATTGAGGAACATATTCAGGATCCCTGCTAAAATTCCCCAATGGGCCCAGCCTTGGATTCTCCAAAATAAATAAGCCAACCTCTTGGAATTGCTTCTAAAAAGGTTTTCAGGAGTTCATTACGTAAGTTACCATCTATCTCACGTTACTCTAACCTCGTGCTACAAATGTCAGCATGCTAATGAATAGGTCATGTCCAGCCTTTTCCTTCATCATATGGCTGGGCAAGAAGGGGCTTACACAATCACTCACTGTAAATGTTTCTGCTACAGCTGAAGCAACCAGAAGACTAACATGTCTATTTATAGTATTTCTAATTATGTGTGTATTAAATAGCAGTGGCACTTAATATGTGTTTTAGAATAACTTCCTTTTCCACTGACAGTTTTTTTTCCAAGCTGATTCCAATTATCTCAAGAAGCCAGGCTCGACATACTAACATACCACTCACACATATGCTTAGGACAGTCTCGGAATAGTAATGTCACTCTGCCTGGAGACTGGCTACTTTAGAAGGGATGTTCAGATACCGCTTCAGGTAACCTAGAGATATCACAAACACATGCAATGTAAATCCAGGATGATTGTCTTTCTGTTCCTCTTTTTTCCTTGTTATCCCACTGTAGGAAACCTACAGTGCTTTGCTCACTATTACTACTTCTGTTAGCAGTCCTTCAATCTTAAAATTTTGACATTCAGTTATATGGTTCCATTCAGACTGTCACAAAATTCTGTGGTGTTCTGTGGATCAGTTTTTGATAATTTAAATATCATCTTACAGACTAATATGGAAGATTTTTTGACATAAGGATTAAAATCCAGACTGAGTTTTGGTATGAGAACAAGTAAATGTGGGAGCAAAAGCTGTTTCAAAATGATGGTAGGAGGAGATTAAAAACAAAAAATCTTATTTGCGGAGACAATATTTAAAAGGTCCAACGTACCACTTTTAATTTAAATTTATTATCAGAAATTACATAGCCAGAATAAACTAGTAATTGCACAAAGTGTGTCAAATTTTGTCATATTACATAACTATTATATCCATTGATTTAAATGGGATTATAAAATACCACTGATAGACAACTGAAAATTTAATTCTCTGAATTCTATATTGCTTTCTACATGTTTTGAAAATCTTTCAGTACCAACAGTGGTACTGTTGTTTGACCTCTTCCAGAAAGAAGTTACAGGATGATAATTTTGCTCTGAAAAACTGAGAATATAAAGGGAAGAAAGCAGAGAAGGAAGGTGTAACAGTCAGCACTAGCAAAAATAATTTAGTTCATATTAAACTACTTGGTAGCTGTACCTTTAAACGTTACCATCACCTTGTTTGAACAGAGGATTCCTTTCATAGCACTGAACTGGAAAATTGTACATTTACATTTTGAACCCTAAGGAAGAGTCTTGGTGTTTTCCTAAGGAAACACTTTTTGATGGCATCATTCTTCATGTTGTTTCACTCTTTCAGATAGACTTGCTCCCACTGTGCAAAAGACTCCTCAGCATCTGGTAAAGTTATTTTCCTATTTTTGTGGAAACAGGCCAAGGTGTGCAGTAACAGCTAGTAACTCTGTAATAATGAAGTAACTCTTTCTTGGAAAGTTAGAAGTTTAAAATTATTTTAAAATAAATACTGAAAAAGCAATATTACGATGTAGAAAACAGAGTTCATTGCATTATTCCCTTAAAAGAAAATATTAGAAATGTGTGTACAGAACGAAATATTATTATGCAGCATATTATTAATTAGTAGATAGAAAGTCATACTACGTACTTACCCTTGTTCTGCTAGTCCATATGGACCATGAATCTATGCTGTGCCACAAGTAAAGATTTGGATCCATGATCATTTACAGGCCTGCCTTGCACATTTTTATAGCATGAACAGCTGAGAAAACGTGATGTTATTTCAGGAATCGCATCCAAAGTAAGAAAATCAGGTTTATGCCATCCCTTCATGAGGACCTTGGCTCACAATTTTAGGTGTGGATGGGGCCGTGCCATGCTGTGCCTCACTGCCTCTCTGGATTTCACGGAGACGCCACACTGTTGTAGGGTGTCTCCTATGAGGCTCCTGCTGTGGGAGGCAAACAGAACCCCTGGTCAGCCTGAAGCAAGGCTGCTTGTGGGTTCGCACCTTTCCTTGCAGCTGAGCAGGGTTAGTGCAGCACACACTTGCTGGCCACTGTAACAATGGATGTGGTTTATATCAGCATGGAATGTAGAAAAGATGCCAAGTAAATGTGACAAGAACATAAGCAGGGAAAGTGGGAATGTGAGACAACCTTTTTGCTTCTCCATCATTATTGTCCACCAAAAGCTAACAGGAGAGAGAGGGAAAAAAATCAGATCTCCCATATCTCTGTTGCATGCTAGATGTCCCCCATTTCTCTTTCTTGTTTTTACATCTCATTGAAGGCAGATTTGTTGATTTAGAAATATCTTTAGGACTACTGCAGATAAGCTGAGGCTAACAGACTACACTCAAGTATTTTGCTTGAACTCTAGACCTCATTCTGGCACATCTTTCATTTATTGTATTACTGTCTCCTCTCATACCATAAAAAGAATGAAAATGTGCACTAACAATTTTAATTGGTTTACAGGGTGCATGATGACTCTGACAACTGATGTATGTTTGAAAACTACATGGCACTCATTTATGAATGTTTTGGTCAACATTTCTCCACATTTCTCTCCAGGAAATCCTTCTATTCAATCCCAGTCTCCAGAGGTGGATGAGCTGGGTGTGGGTACAGCTTGCTGATATTACCAAGATTTTGCTTATGCTGCAAACTGATGATCTGGGAGAAAACTCTTCTAAGAATACTAAAAATATCACTTTTCTTGTGCTTTTTACTTTCTTGATTTAATGTTTCTCTCTCTGCTTTGGTGTTTTTCCCTTATCCCCTCTCTACATATACACATAAATGAGCAAACACCACTACCTCCACTTGGAGCATTATCTCATCTCATCTCATCTCATCTTCCTTCTGCCTTCAACAATCCAGTATTTTACTCATGGAATCTTTTGTTTTGTTTGTTTGTTTGTTTGTTTTTTTCTCCTATTCGCACTCACAGTTCTAGCCAGGAACAGAAAAACATGATCAGAAAGAATAAAACCAACTAGGAAGATTTAATTTTCCCATAGGTTATGGCATACTTTTTCACAACAAAGGATTCTTATTTCTCTCCCATTTCAGGAAATCACTGATTTACAAATGGTCACCATGGGACCGGTGGGAACACAGCACAGGCAACTGTACTTCCATTTAAAAAGCAGACCCTATTTCAGGCTCTACTGAGCAAGCAGTGATCTGCTGGCACAGCGTAGCAAACGACCTAACCTTCTGCCATACTCTCCACTGACTAAAAGTGTCCTCCAAGGCACATGTCTGTAAAACTTAGAGCTGGTTTAAAAATTTGGGATGGGGGACGGGAGAGATTGCTGTTTGGGGAGGGTGGGCAGGAAAGTGATAAAAATTTTTGTACTTCAAAACTGTTAAAAGTCCTTTGTGTTGCTAGAAAGTTGCCAGATATGAAATCTTTAATCCTGCTGAAAAGTTCATGTAGTGATATCTTGAGAATAATTAAGAGCAATAAGAATCATGCTTAACTGAGGGCAAAGAGAATTTTCTGTGAAGGCTGATATTTTCGAGTTTCCTTTTTATTGATGAACTTTGAATAAAGGAATGGCAATCTAAGAGTTTAGTAAAAGGAAATCATTAATCATATAGTGGTTAATACAGATTGTCCTTGCATATGGCCTACTTGTTGCATCTTCCTTCTGTGCTACAATTGAGACATTCTGTTAAAAGATGTCATAATGTGTCCTTTAAAGAAGACACCAAAGGCAGCAGTACTGAGTTTAGAGCCTACAAAGGATTGCCAGGTAAGCAGCAACATATTATCTGGAGACACATGAGAAAACTTACAAAGAATTTTAAACATTAGTTTGATTAGATATCTGGTTATGATTTCATATGGCTCCAACCTCTCTAAAAGCCTCACATTCCTGTAGTATTGCAACAAATGAAGCCATCTTAAAATCACTAAGAGTGAAAGTAATGTTCAGCAGTACACTCATGATATGCTGATAAAGGAGTTTAAGCTACGGCACGTGTATTCTATCTAATAAATTTGAACTGATGAAGTAAAATCCATAGAATCAAGTGTAAAGAAGTTCTGCAGGAACATACAATAACTTAACATGTGTGCAAATTTGTGCAGATCTGAGGATTTTCCTAAGTCCTTGCAGTAATCCGTCATAAATGGAAGAAACACACATAAAGCAGAACAGACTGACAAATAAAGAAAGCAAAGCAGCAAGTAAAAATATCTTTGTGAGTCAGATGCAACAGACAACTTAGGTCCCTAGCATGGACCTGGGATTTAGACATATTTAAATCTGATTTTCAAACCCAGGCACACTCCACTCTTCATGCTTTCCCTTAGAATCCTCTGCTTTCTTCTAAGGATGATGAGAATTTTCCAGGTCACAATGAACTGGATAATTTGATGGATCAATTTCAGGATCCAGAAGACATACATTTCTGCTAAAATATGTGAGGTGACCAGTCTGGTTGGCATTCTCAAAGCATTCACGAAACTCTCCTGGAGCACAGGGGTCTCTACAGACGTGGTAGCAAAATTGCCTTCTGCTCAGAGAGGGGACCTGCAGAGGAGGTCCTGCCTGTACTCCCTCTCCACACTATACCCTAAAGGTCAGTAGACTTACATGTAGCTTTCTATTCAGGACCACGCTACCACCTGAGACCACTTTTGTATTTTGGTAAGTAATTCTTCCATGTGAAACACAAGAGTGGTAGTCAAAACAGATCTTAAAGACCATGAGTTTTTGCTCTTAGAAAAACACAAGTAGTGAACTACAAAAGATTCCTGATTCCTCATAGGTTTTCTTCCTGACTCAATGACTCATGAATTTTTCCCTGCAGACTTTCAATAAATGCAATGAAAAATATTCTGCTTGACTTTTCTTTAGTCTCTGAATCAAATTTTATTACAGGTAGTGAAAGTAATTAGTATGAAAACCTTTAAGCTGAGCAAATCACTGACCAAAGCCTTGTTCTTCCTATAGAAATGCTCTAAGCAGTAACCTATAGTAGTACAAAAGATGGGCATCACCAGCTGTGCTTCTGGCCATATCTTAAAAAATATCCAAGTATTCAAAAAGCTGTCTATTCTCAGCAGTTCTTTGACTAGCATTCTGACCACTTTGCTAGTTTCATGCAGCTGCCTCTTAATTTTAGGCAATCACATTCTTAAAGTGATGTAGGCTTTGAATTTTGTTTTGGTGCACTCCATTGCCAGAAACACTGCAGAGGGAGACATGATGTCAATTCAGTGTTCTGAATTCAATAAGAGAAATGAACTGAAAAATGATAAAGTAACAGATAGATCTAACTTTGGCCAGTGCAGATTATGAATTCACCCAAGAAGCATCTTAAAGCATGGGAGGACCCATCTCCAGATCATGAAGAACCTTCACCTTCTCTAGATTCAGTAGTCATTTCCTGTAATTACTGAATTGAATTACCTTCTTCAAGCCAAAGAAGTTTTATCATTGAGGCAAACAAAAGTAACTGTACAGTATAGCAAATTTTGCTGTCTGAATTTTGATTAAGACCAGTATGTTTCCCCAAATTTAAGTCTTTTCAGTACTACCTGTAAGAGGAAAATTCTTTTTTTCTCAATCTTGTAAAACTAGTGAAAAAGAAAATTAAAAATCTGACAATGTTTTTCTGATTTATGGATTTTTTTTAAGAGAAGATCATGAGTAGAGTTTCTAAAATGTCTCAGCTTAGCAGTAGCAGTACAGAAGCAGTTTGCTTCTGCTACTGATTTATTCACAGAAAATGGCTTTAAAGCATAGTAACACAGCACAGATAGGATAATTAGGTACCATATTTTGGGCTCTCACAGTAGGCTCTCCTCTAATATACCAAAAGAAGAATATTTTTTAAAAAAATTTCAGAAACCTTCTACATCTCTTAACATCCGGAATAATAAACTGTCTTGCTACCTTTGCACAATCTGTAGCTCCCCAGTATCTGCAGGAAACCCACAAGAAAAACCTCACTTACGCACATATTCACCACAGCAAAATCACATGGTCGGCAAGGTGAAAATAACAACTGAAGCCTGATGCAGCTGGAATATATTTGAAATACAAAAAGACAAAACAACCTACTCCTCAGCATTATTTTTTCTAGAAAAAGTTGTCTTTTATTGCATTTTATTGTAAGTATATAATCTAGACACACAAACATATCATTAGAAGAAACAACTAATAAAAGCCCCAGAATTTTACAATTATTTTAATGTGAATTTTAAAAACCATTGTGATGTAAAATGTGTATGTTCTGGAAGAACTCAAATGTAATTCAGTCATTCTGTGATACTATAATCCTTTAGGTCAACAGAAACCTTCTGTGCTTGTTCAAACTTGTCTACTCTTGAACTGCCAGAAATTCATGTTTGACCTTCTGGGTTTAAAATCTACACATAAATCAATTTATATCCGTAACTGCTCATTTTATAAAAACATGGCTAGACAGCTATCATGAAAATCAATTACACTCTATTTTAATTTAATGCATAACTTATTAGGTGATATCTTTAGACAAATATTTTTAGTCATACAAGGAAGTTTTATGCTGTGCTTGGTTTGTTGAGTGCCACTGTACCATACCTCTGTCTTTACAATGTAAAATACTTCTGTCAGAGCTTTATAGCCAACGTATGTACAAAAAGCACATGGTTAACTTCAGAAACATGAACTTCAGGCACATTAGTTCTTAATTCTGAACAAAAGAGTAGGGAGGAGTGAACCACTGCTGTCCAAACAAAAGCCAAATAGGAATGTTTTCTGGAGTTTGAAAAGGTTACACTAAATTTGCTTGTTTGTTTTCTTTCAGTTTTATGCATTATGGCACTTCCTAGATTCGGACAGAAGCTCAAATACAGTGCTAAGAGAAGAGCTCTTCCTCTGCTACTGTATTTCTGCTCTGATGAGAAACAGGAAATACCAGCAGTCTCATGAGAGTTCCTGTTCTCTGCAGATCCCCAGCTCAAATGGGGACTATTACACAAACCCAGCTGAGCCTGAAAACTTTTTGAAATTGTGGGACACAAAAAAATCCTAGTGGAATTCAGTAGCTTTATCATTTGAAGACACTCATTAATACATAGTGAAACAATACTATTTATCTGACATGGCTACAACAAGCCTTAACTATTAACACTGAATGGAAATACTTCCAGGTTTATATACAAATATTTAAAATATGCTTTAACAAATAAATAAACATAAACATTTTATAACAGGGGTTCATGTCTTTACTTTGCAATAGCTTAAAGGGACTAGATTTTTCACAGGTGTCTTTTCGTATCTTTTCCTTCAAATGTTACGATTAAGTGTACAAAACTTTGGCCTCTGTGAACACCAGTTTTAAAATCCTTGATTAAAAGTTTCAAAACTCAAAAGGTATTCAACTTCAATTAACAACAAGAGAATTCATGAGCAGAGTGGCTACACTGGTGCCAAAAGTAATGCTGGCACAGCCAACAGCAGTTGCTTAGAGTATGAAAAAGACAAACAGATTGATCCTTTCTCTAGAAAGGATTTTGGCAATCTAGTAAGGGACCTTCTGAGACAGAAGGCATATTTGGGTCATTATGTTTACTGCCAGAATGAATCTTAAATTTCATTTTGAAAACAATCGTATTTTTGGCCTCAGGATCTCGAGGTGATGAATCCAACAACTTAACTATGCATTGTGTGAAAGAGTGCTTCCTTTGTTTTGCTTTCAAAGTTCCTGTGTTACAAAGTGCATAATGATTCCTTATGCACCTTCTCCATGATTTTGTTATGCTTTTTCCTCTCAAGTCACCTCTGGTCTTTTTCCACACCAGAGGGATCTCTCCTAACCTATTAACTCCCTGTGTTCCATACTCCTTACCATGCTTTAAACCCCTTACTTTTGTGCTTTATATCCTAATATCTACTTTCTGAAATGCGGTATCTGTGACTGCAAATAATGTTCAAGATGTGAGCATATCCTGGATTTATTTAGTGGTGTAATGACTCTGTTTATTTTATTCTCCACTGCTTTCCTCATTCTCTTCTTGGCTTTGCCTAGTAATATGTGAGCTGATGTTTTCAGAGATCTGCCCAAGGAGTCCAAGATGTCTTTCCTTCAAAGTATGCTTACTTACAATTGATTGCTTTGCAAACATAATTGAGGTTTCCCTCCACCCTCGTACATTACAGATATTAAGACTCACAAGTAATGTTTTTACCCACTCCTAGAGATCACAAAGTCCTCTGGCAACTAGCTGTAGTTCTGACCATCTTGAATGATATTTGATTATTGGAAAATTTCTTCATATCCTTGTTCCTCCACTTTTTTGAGTCTCCTTATGAATAGATGAGCAGCTTTCCAGCACATACTCTTGTGAGACTCCAGTGGAAATCTCCCAACAACTCCAATGAAAACTTACTCATATTTTGACCATTATCCTTGAAAGGATCTATTTTGCAGGTTTTGCCTTTTCACAAACTATTGTGAAGGACTTTGTGAACACTTATTTTTAAATACAAGTACACTTGACTCATTAGACTACCACCATCCACATGCTGTTGACTCTTTCTAAAAAACTCAATACATGAGCAGGAATGCCTTCTCTCTACAAAAGGGTTTTGGTGTTAGGCATTAGTTCCATTCATTATTATGATTTATAAAGATTTTTCTGGTAATGCTGTTCATGAAGACAAGGTCTGTAAGTTGCCAGAGCACTCAAGGACTTCTAAAGTGCGATGTCGTGTTTTCTTCCTCAATGTCCTCAGATAGGGTAACTGCTACAAGTGGTGTGCAACACACAGTTCTTTGTTCACTGTTTTAATATCTGAGCTCCTTTAAAACTCCAGGGTGGCTCTGGTAAGCTGATTACTCTTACCCATAATTTAAAAAAAAATTAATTTCTTTTAAATGCAGTGATAGACTGGCATCAAAAAGAAAAAAAAAAAAAAAAACAAAAAAACAAAAAAACCACCAACAGCAACAACAGAAAAACAAGATCAAAAAAGAAACCAAACCAAACCCTGACAAACAAAATAACCCTACATATTTCCTACCTATGTAATCCAATAGATATCTTTGCTATTCTCCTACAGAGCTGCATCTTTCCATTGCTTCTTGATGGCGCCTGTACTAGAGACTGGATTTGGTATGGATAACTTAGTAAAACCATTTTCTCTGACTGTAAAATATAAAGACAAAAGCAGCTAGACTAGGTCTTAAAAGAATTATGTATCTTTGAGAAAAAGACTAAGCTGTGCTTGGTCACTGACAAAAGTGAAGCAGAAAGTACAAGCAAAACCTCTATCCTCTCCTCTAAAAAAAGCGCTCAAGATGGACAACACTACCAGATCAATAGATTTTTAAAGGAAGCTTCTAAAATTCTTAAGAGTTTTGTAATCGTAACTGATGTTCAAATAATTTGATACAAATATTTTCAGTCATAAAGAGGTTTTGGAGGAAGAACACAGAACATAAGAAGTTAGTTACTCAATCAGAAGAGGTGGTCAGAATAGAGCCATGATTATTACTATTCTGTTTGCAGTAGCACTCAGCTGATCCACTGCAGATTCAAAATAAAAGATTATAGAAAAGTGCAAAACTAGAATCTCTCCTTAACTTTCTAAATCTCATTTAGAAAGTTTTTTCTATTCATAGTTTATACGGTCTTGAATCCTCATTAATACTGGACTATTCTGCTTTGCGGAAATCCATTCTACATAGTAAATTTCAAATCTGTTATTATTTTAAAATTTATTTTAAATGTACTACTTTAAAATGCCATTAGTATACCCTGGGGTTTATATTCTGAGAGAAGATAAACAAATACATAACTGTCTCGCTTATCACTTTTATCCAAAAATGTTTTAAATCTAATGAGTTTACATGCTAAATTTCAATCAATCATTATTTAATGACTTTAATTTCCCTGGCTTTAATTTTTAGCTTGGTTTTTAGAACAAGACATAGTGATACTACATGTTCTATGACAATTTGTATTCCCCAGAAATACTGATGAGTACAAGTTAGCATAGATTACAAAAAAGCCTCTGAACTCTTCTGCCTCAAGGTTTAAAAGGTCCACTGCTTCAAATAATTTTGATCAGATTTAGAGAAATATAGAATCAGGATGATTGCTTCCAACTTAGACTTTGGAAGTGTTCCACTTTCTCTAAGCTTCTACGAAGTACCTTTCCCTATTCTCTACTCTCCTACTGCTCCATTTTCTTAATTTTTCTCCTGTTCACATTCACATTTAACATTGTTTCTATTCCACAAGCATGCAGAATTTTACAATGTACTTTTTTTTTTTTCTGACACTTTGTACAAGTCCTGCACAAAAATACAACTCCAAAGACCTTTTTATAACACTGTTATAGATTGTCATTTTAACAGCATCATTTGTCATCTGAATAATGTCCCTGGTGCAAGACGGCGTTAACACATATCCCAGCCTGTAACAAATCCTTTCAGGCAGTGCTGATAAGGTCCTTTAAGCCGCAGACTGTTCAGACTGTATTAGACACAGTCACATTAGGCCAGCATACTGTCAATATTCCCCTGATCCCTGCAGGCTGTGGAACTGCAGTCTGGCTTCCCCCTTTTTGCTCTAGAATATTTCCTGAACTTAGTTTTTCTGCGCGTCCCCCAGGCCAGACTCCCAGGCAAGGGCTGACAGTATACATGTCCTCCTGCCAGTCTCTAGGGACTCTGCTGTTAGGATTCATTCTTAAAGAACACGTGAGCCTGAACCATTATGTGCATGTGCTTCCTTGTTGTAGATGTTTTTTAGATTAATATTGGGCATTTTTTCAGGTGAGATCATAGGACTCTTGGGAGACAAGAAATCCAGTCCAAACCCAACCCTAATACTGCCAAGAGTTTCTCCTCCATAACATGGGATCTGCCTTCCATGCAAGCATACTTTCCTCTTTCCTGGCTGACTCCACAGGCTCCCTCTTATAATAAAAATATTATCTCTGTTTTTCTGCCTTTCCTAAGCTTCCTGCCTGAGAGCTTCCCTGGGTAAGTCAACACAGGGTGTGACAGGTTTCTGCGATTACGGCCCTGAGCACAGCACCCTCTGCAGCCCATCCACCTACTTACACAGCTGCTTGCAGGCGGCCTCTTGGATCGGCCAGCTCGCACAGGGAGTAGCTGACATCCTGCTGTACCTCCGCTGACTCGAGTATTGCATTTGGAAGTGTGCTGTCCTTAATGACCAAGCATGCTGTGCTGAGGGCAACTGTCAAAAGATGGCCTAGATAAAAGTTTTTAGCTGCCTCTCCACCCATCCACTGGTGCTTGCCAGCAGTTCGGTTTTTAAGACTCTGCATTAGACCATCATTTCTTTGTCTTCCTTACTGGGGGATTTCCACATTCAAACCACTGTCCCCAGCAGAGCTTTTGGAGAAGACTGACTTCATGAAGGATGTGGCTACCTCATTGTTGTAAATCAGGACAATTCAAGCTTTTTTCATCACTGTAGGCGAAACTGAACCTAGAGGAGGCAGAGTAACTGTCCTAAGCTCCATACCCCATCCTGTCACCACTCTGTTAGTCCACTGCAATACAACCTCTCCTTTAGCTGCCAGAGGTGGAGATGAGGACCATGCAGAATGGGGCTGAGCACCCACATTGTGGGGCTACCAGCACACGTTAATGTAGATTTTGCTTGGGCTGCTCTGTGAGAACCTTGTCTAGGAGAACTGCTTTAATGCTGTTATTGCCACAATGAAGTAACATGGTTGCAGAGTTGAACTGCAGCAGCTGCGGCTCAGGAAAAGACCCCCTTCCTCCCTTTCTTTAAGGACATGATTTGGCCACTCCTCTTAGTCTCTCTCTGCAGACACCAGCTCTAATCTGACCATGCTTATAGCCAGCCACAGCTTCAATGGCCTCCCATCTGCATCTGAGGGACTGAAGCTCAATGATCCTGCACTGTCTCCATCTGACAAAGGAGCTGGGCAGCATCCAGCCGAGTCCACACACATGAAAACATTCTTGATTCACAAGAGGTGGTTCCCTCCAAATTGCGAGAGCACTTCTTAAAACAGATAAAATGTAAAATCAAGAGCTAAAAGCAACAACACTGTGAGGATAATGTTATTCTTTTATTCAATAAATACTATACTATGTATTATAAATAGCACAATGAACTAAGCAGTAGGCAAAATAGGTGCTTAAGTAGAAAACAGTAGATTTTGGAATTTAAATACATAATCCGTAAACCTGAATTTTAGTCCCTGGAACCCTTTCCCAAAGCTGAACAGAGCTAATGACAGTGGCTTCAAGTTTCTTTTTTTTTTTTTTTTTTTTTTTTGGTTGGGAGTCCTTTTTAAATTGATAATAAAACCACAAAAATTAGACGGCAAAGAAAAAAAAAAGTATCAGGCTTGATCTACAGACCCTCTCAAGACTCCACATTTTTGCCTCTAAAGATACCTATTTATCGTCATCTTATGTATTACATTGTGATCAAGGGACAATAATGACAGAAGAGAAAAAAATGCAGGTACTATTATTTTTTGTTTATTTTGCGGATACAAGTTATAAGAAAAAAGACATATGAACTGCTGTTTCCTTATCTTTTGTATATCAACCCACTTTCTGTCAGAAGCCTAAATTTTATGGGAAAGTATTAAAAACAACTTTGCAAAAGATCATAATTGCAACAACAGCCAGCATTTCCTAACTATTCAGTAAATTGTAATATCCAGTAGATGACTTCTCTCTATTAATAGATACAAAAATGCCCTGCTTTTCCTAACATGTGTGTGCCACACATGGAAGCAATTTCCTGTTACAGTATTATCTGGACTATGAAAAAGAAGACATTCGCTACCAGGAAACCTGACTGACAGCTTTTCTTGTACTTTCCAGCAGGCTTAGATACCTGACACAGAAGCTCTTAGTAACAGACCTTTTACATCCTATTTATTACCCCTTTAATAGGAACAGATCTGTAGCATGATGAGATACATTAGCAAGGTCATATATGCATTTCCCTAGCAGGAGACAAGCATGAATTTCCACTGCAATTTATATGTTAACAGACATGATTTTCATTTGTGAAAAGAATTTTTGGTAATGAATGCTACCTATTTAATATACGTACAGTCTTTAAGCTTAGTAAATACAATTATTCTAGCTGGCAAACAACAGCTGATCAATTAAACTGATGTAATTTAAAACAAGAGTGTCAATCATAAAAAATTGGAGAATTCTGATACATCTCATTCTGCCATGACTTTAAACACTGTCAGCCTTTAAGATAAAGTTGTGTCTTCTGTATTGCTTGGACCATACTCTTTAAGCGAAACCAAAACTTGAAGATGAATAAAATAATTTCAGAGTATTTCACCTTCAGAAAAAAGTGTGTAGAATAAAACTGCAGTTTTCCAGGAGGGAATTTACTTAGTACAAGTCACAAAATGGTGGGAAATTTTGTTATAATCACATCTAAAAATTATTTATTTATACAGGATAACATGCCTGAATGACTTTATAAAAACACACAGCAGAATAAACAGTAAGTATTCTGGGAAAAGAGAGGAGGTGGATAGTTCTGACCACGTTCCCCTGTGCTCCTGCCGGCTTGGCTGTGTCTGCCAGGCGAGGGGCTTGCAACACTGCAGCTGCAGAGCCTGTCTGCAGATGCAGTTACACAGACAAACCTGTACCTGGGCTGGAAGACCCTACTTGCCTGAATGGAGGAGGAAAGCAGGACAAGGAGCCTCATGGAACAAAGCACTTCTGCTACTCAAAGCTGTATTCACACATAACAACACATGGCCGCAGTAAATACAGTGGCAAAGCATGCCTGGTGTAAATCCAGATGAGATGATGTTTGTGCTTAGGAGTGAGAAGTAAATAGTAACAATAAGGTGCTAAATATAACCTTAAAAGGAGGATACAGTCTGGAAAGAAACTGAGACAGAAATTTCTAACTGTAAAGAACGGGATTTTACGTACTTACTAACTTATAGTAAAGAGGTGAAGAAAAACTTACAAGACTTAAATAAAGCACAATGATCTCTTCTGTGAATATTCTTATGAATTACTAGATGGCATATAAAATGGAAAATATGTCATTGGGGTGCTTTTAAATATTACCAAACATACTAAGTCTAGGAGACACAGTCTGTCTATAAACTAATTACAAGCAGGCTGCATCACATTCTTTCTCATAAACTTGCACATTACAGAGCCAAATTTAGGTTAGTTTTGAAGCTGGAGACAAATGCAAATGGATTTCAGTTGCTGAAAAATGTTTCATTTTACTAAAACAATCTCAGAAAAAAACAGAAGAAAAAAAAAGAAAAGAAGAGAAGTGAAAAAAGAAGCATCTCCGGAGGTTTACTGCTAGCTTAGTTTCTGGTTTGTGTCAACTTGTTTATATCAGCTGCTGATTTGCGTCACTGGCTTGGCTTTGTGGTTGTATCTGGGGCCTGATGGACACCCTGGTGCATTAAGAAATTCACCACAACAGTACAGCATGTTAAGATCAGATAGCACAGCCTAATGTTGTTTTCTTAAGCACACACACCACACACAACCCTACTAAGAAGTTACTGCAGGAAGCTAAGAGAGGCGAACTCTAGGTTTGATGCAAACAAGCTTTAAATTCACATAATAGGAAAATGTCCATATAGCACTAAAAAAGTGCATACTACATATTTTTAGGGCTACCAAAAGTTGTACATATATTTTTAAAAGGATTTCTATTTCCAGGAATCAAAATACCTTATTTTGATTTATATTCATTTCCTCAAAGTTTTTAGTAGAGGCACCTTGTACCACTGCATACTTACTGTGATGTGCAGGGAAACTTTTTACTTTGAGATGCACAATATAATTTTAGCTGTGGCTTTAATTAGCTCATCAGAAATTTTAAAAATTAAATCCTGAATATTTAAGCTTAAACTTCTGACCATTTGCAATATTACTCACAATATAACTTAGATGCTCTGCCTAAAACACACAGGGTGCCCATACAGAAGTCAAAGTTAGCTGTGCCCATGATTAGAAGGCACATGTTCACACATACAGGACCGCCTAATTAAAATGCCTATCTAACCTAATCCTGCAGGAATGATGCCTTCCTGCTATTCCAGATGCACAAAATTTAAAAAACTAATCAGGGACTACTGTAATTCTGAGGGCAGACTTCAATAAAGGTTTTACTTCAGCTGAGTTTCTGTTTCACATTTTCTGTTCGGGCTTCCAGAAAAAAGCCTTACAATTCTTTCTATTTTTGTGATAGCTCATAGAAAGTCTAGTGAAAAAAGAGAATACACCTTAACAAATATATTTCATAAGACAAAACAAAATGTTTTCAAATCCATGTTTGCTTTATGCAAACTTCCTACAAGAAAGAGCAGATTCATGGGCCTCAAAATATTCCACAAGCATGTTTCTGAAATAAATCATGGGTTTTCTGTTTAAAAATGATGAATTTGATCAAATTTATGTTGAGATATTAAAATTACTTCCAGTACAAATACTATAGTTAAAATCTTTTGACCAATATGTTTTACTTCTCTTTTTCTTTCTGAAAATTTCAAAATACTTGGCTTTTGCCCAATTTGGGATGAAGTCAGATTTTGAAATCTTGAATTCTTGAGTGAAGCAGAATGATTATCCCCTAGGTTTTACTGATAATATACCATATTTTAGATTGAGGAGCTGCTGTTTTAGAGACTACCCAGTGAATCCAGGAAGACCCACCAAAGCAAAAAAACTTGCAAAGATCAATAATCCAATTTTTAAATTGGAACAATCCAGGGAAAAGCACATCCTAGTCTGTATAGTCTAGAGCTATTTTTCAGACGCATATGGTTCACTACAGCAGAATGTGTACAGTAATAGTGCTGCTGCCTGCACAGAAAATGGAAATTAATATCACAAGAGATGCTACAGCAGTTCTACACTTCCCAAAATGTTCTACAATGCAGGACTAACCCATTTAGTAGTGAGTATAATTTCCTGGAGGAATGGGCAGTATTGCCCCTATGAAGTAAAAAAGCTGACCTCCCTATCTGTCCAAACACACAATGCCCATTGTCATCCAGAGGAACTTCCCCCTTCTTCCCCTCTCCTGGGTGTTGACACAAAGTACCATATTGCATCCTGACTGACAAGGTATTCACCTACAGTCATCACTTTTGATAGATACTTTTTTCAAGAGGAGTTGGAACATATGCTGTCAAAGAGAAATTTATCACTTGGCAGCTTGGTTTGCTGAGTTTGACCTGCATCTTGAAGTAAATAGCAGATTCTGTACAGAATTGTCATGATTTACTCTTTCAGAAGTATAATACAGAAAATACTAAAGACAGTTTTCATTGAGCCTTTATTAGTAATTCCTGTTAAAATTTAGTTGAGGGAAGCAGAGGAGTTTTGATTTAATTCAACAGCTTTTATAAATATTTCCTCATCTTCCTCTATATCAGCACTCCTCTGTTCTGGAACTGGGAGCTTCCAGAAACATTGTGAAGTGTTAACAGAGCTGGTGAAATCTGCCACACTAGCTGGAAGAGCCACCCTGAGGATCTGGTGAGCAGGAACGAGGCAGAAATTTGGCCAGAATAGGTCTGTGGTCTCAGGGCTGTGCCACAGACTTTGGGCTTTAAGGAATTCTGGTCCTGCTGGCTCCAGCATAGGAGAGAAGAACAATGAGGAACAGTAAGGAGCAATTTGGCCATGGTTTGGTGCATGAAGACTGTGCTGAAGATAGAACTCCCTGGATACCCAACTCCAGCACAGGGAGGATGGGAAGAGGAGCACAAAAGGGATGAGCAGTGGTCTCCAGTGGGTTTGTGCACCAAAGAGCATTGTCACCTCATCCACATGGGATCTGCTTCCTTTGGGGGCCCTTCTGCTCTTCACCACAACAATAGGTAAGCAGTTTTGCTTTCCCTATGTTTTCAAGTCTCTCTTGATTCAGCCATCCCAGAGAGTTTTTGTAGTTCCCAAATTCCATCCTTTCAGGCCTCCTTAAAAATAGCAGAAGGGCCCCAAAGTATGCCACTAAGACAGTCAGAGAAATTTGGAAAGGAGGTTTTGGAAAAATATTTACTATGTGAACACCCTTCTGCTGGTCTTCATAGGAACTGAACTAAGCAACCAAGGGGGAAATCTGAAACCAAAACTTCTAACTGAACCCACAATTAAATAGAAAATCAACATACCCTGCCTATGATGGCAACTGAAAAGCTATGTCAAAGCACAAGTCTTTAGTGTGTTTATAGCTTCACAATAATTTTTTCCAATTTATTTAAGTGTATACTAGTTGAATAAGATACACAGAAAGATGTGTCCTCTTTGGTGCTCTGCTGACAACTAAAACTAATTCTGTGTAGTTCAGAGGCTTGACTAACTGCTTATTGTCAATTCTGGCTATTAATCACTTACTTTGATGTAGCAAAGTTGGAAAATAAGAAGTCAGTCCTTTAGTCCAACTAACCTCTCTAGCTGAGAGTATAAGAAAATTAACATTTGGCTGTAATACTTACAATTTTATTTCTTCAGACATTTCAGCATTAGGAAATAATTATTGTAGGGAAAAGGTGTATACGTTTTGCTTTTTTTTTTTTTTTTGATAGACAACTGCTTTTGAAATAAACAACTGTAAATTGCACTGTACATAATGTTGTTTGAGTCGTATCACTTAGTTTTTCACACTCCTTGTTTTATGTAACTGACATGGTAAGACTGAGTGAGGCAAAGTTAGTATAGTTATATAATGTGATAGAGAAGCTACTGTGGAGCTTTACTATACCATGACAGAGGTAGCTACAGCAATGTAGGGGAAAGTCATTCTTGGCCCAAGAAAATCACTGCTTGTCACCAGTGAAAACTGCTCTGATGGTAGGTGAAAATCCACTTTGGTGGTTGCAGATACATACACTGTCCATAAAAATGAATATTTGGTATTCTTCAGGAGAGAATCCTGAGAATAACACTACAAAGAGAATTTTAAAACTTCAAAGGGAACTAACAAAATTTTCACCGACAACAATGAATGTCACAGATTTAACGTCAAGATTAAAAAAGGTGGAGGACAGCAAAAAAGATGGAGTATCCCTTGCCTCCTTCCAAAGAGTTGAAAGTGGGGGAGGGCTTGTGGACATGCCATATCAAACAAAAAATCCTCCCATGGGAAATGTTTAGCCATATGTGCAGGGGTAGTATGACTGTAGAAGAGAGAGTGGGAATATGAAGGAAAATACTGTTTTGCTAAGGAGTAGATTTGGAATCCTTTGGGATATTTGTCCAAAATTTCATGTTTTTAAGCTGTTGCAAATCAGAGAGAATAGTTTTGTGAGAAATATGTAAACAGGTCAGTATGACACTCATCAGATGAATGGGCAACTCATTTTAAGACAGTGTCAAATGCTGTAATGCAGTTATTGCTCAACTTCCGTATTTTACTGGTGCCAGTATCACTGAATAAAAACACAGTTTAATATATTACAATATCCAAGTACTGGCTTGGTGGCCACTTCAGGTCAAAGATTCAGTCTGCTTTCTCCTTACGGTTTAACAGAACACAGGTTTGAGACTTGGAAAATCCTGTGCCAAGACACCTTCAACAAATCGCTTCAGCCTGCTACAATTTCCCTACAAATTAAACAAAGCACAATATTTTTAACTCTTATCAAAGTGCTTTCAAATCAATTGATCAAACTTTAGAAACTGTACAAGTGCCATGACTTGTGTATATTTATTTGAATACGCCACTTGGGATGATATTATTAATAAGGCATATTAATATTTCTGTGTAAACACATACATGTTTTTGCCCAAATTCTTAATTTAATGAATATATTCATGTAAGTTATTGCACTTGTCTTTTTGGCACCTTTATAAAATTCATGAGTGATGCAGAGTATGCTGCTCTCCTCCACTATTTTTCAAGCTGTCTGTATTTCTCAATGTAATGTTCATTTAAACTAGTTTCCTGTTCACAGAGGAAAGGGTTTCTAGCAGAGAAATACTGATGTAGCCACAAAAGGCTGTTTAAAATGCTAGCCCTTTTACCTATCCCTCTCTCATCCTTGATGGAAGCCTAGCAGACTTGGTAAACTGGAAAACACATGAAGTTTGCAAGTATTGCTTTGCATAATCCATCAGTTCAGAGTGCATCCTTTTCCCTACTGCTAAAGCCAAGCCTCCAGGCTGAATCTGAACAGCCAATACCTTCTTTTTCTATGAACTCTGCAACAAGATGTTAAGGGAAAGGTAAGGTACAGTGTGTAAACACTCTGGTGTTCATCAGTGAGTTTACTGGCTCATTATTTTCAATTTCCATTGGCTCGTAGCATATTCATATTATGGAAAGGCAACCCAGGCTGGAATGGACCCCAGGAGATTCCTATTCTTATCTTCTGCTCAAAGCAGGATCAGCTGTAAGGTTTCTCAGGGTTTATCTATCCAGGCCATGAAGAAGACCCAGCCCCACTGGGAAAATTATTCCAGTGTTTGGTTTCCCTCATGGTAAAAAAAGTTTTCTTCTTATATCCATTCTGAACCGCTCTTTTTTCAGCTTATACCTTCTGTCACCATTCAGCACTATGAAAGGATCTGTCTGCTTTTCCATAGTAATTTGATCATGACAAGGGCAAAGCTTTTTGGTCTCCCCAAAGTTTTCTCTCTTTCAGACTGAACAAGCCCAGCTGCTTCAGCCTCTCTGCAAAGCAAGTGCTTTAGCCTCCTGACCACCTGGGTTGCCTTCTGCTGAACTTGCTCAAGTTTATTAATGTTTTCCCTGAAATGGAGGAGCTTGGAACTGGACATAGCCTTCCAGATTTCATTTCATTACTAGAGATCTCATGAGTACTGGGTAAAGAAGGCTAGTTACTTCTCTCGATCCTGTTAGCATAGATCAGGAAGCTGTTGTTTTTCTTTTCTGCCAGGGTATGCTGCTGGCTTATGTGCAGCTCAGTGTCTGACAGTACTCCCATGGCCTTTTTTGCTTTCATTATCTCTGTCTAGTAGTTCCTGCTGTAAAAAGCAGGTCTTATGCTCATAAAATCCAAATTCCTGTCAATGACACCAGCTGTGCAACCAGACATTGACCCGTGGAATCCATCCACCCCTCCAAGCCTTTCCTCTGCACTGGCAAGGCTCAAAATAACATCACCCAGGTCTCAATAACTTTGGCCCTCGTTCCCATAGCTGTCCGAACACTCCTGATATGTTCAAGGCTCCTGCTCCAGATGTATTAGTGCTGCCAATGTACTTAAGCAGCAAGGGAATTAGCACATGGCACAGACAAGCCTCGGAATTTTCCCTGCAGCATGCTGGATCTGAGTTCCTAGCAAGCACTGGACTTGTTAGACAGCAAGCTGGATGAACACATTGAGCCTTCTGTACCCATAGAGGTGAGTCCAACTCTATTGTCAGTCATGGCAGTAGACTGCTTCCCCTTGGTGCTAATGCATGGCTCACCAGGAGGCTGTGTTTCCTCCTCAAGGATGGCTGTCTCTAACCTTTCCTGCTACCAGCGCACTGAACCAGTCCTGCAACTGCAGGTCAGCCATCCTCCCCTCACTAGGAGTCACCAGACTCCTGCCTTCTGCAGGCTGGGGCTTTCCACTTGGCTCTCACAACTGACTGTGGTCTCTGGCTGCTGTCCCTCTGTGAAGTTACAGGTTCAGTCTTTTGCATCTGCAGGATGTCTATGAAGATGCCATTTATTCTTCCTACTGCTATGCAGTGTGTCCCCTTGCTCCCAGAGCTCCCTGTCTTGGCAAAATATTTCCCAATTTAGTACACACCTTGGGCAGGCAAGGACACTTTTCTCCTGCTCCAGCCTTGGGGAGACACACCAGCTGTGCTCTGCAGTCTGAAAAGTTTTATCCTCCCACCAGGGCTGTGACTCAAATAGAGGCTTCTGCTGTACCAGGGGTGGTTACCCTGTTTGGTGCTGGGACCTGTGCCCTGTGGTGCAACACTGCTGCTGATGAGTCCCACATGGCCTTCTGCAGATTTCTTCCATGTGCCTTTCTGAGCAAACTGCTGCTTCTGAGAGCTGTGCCCTGGGACCTGTGCTCTGGGTCTGCTAACATGAGCTGAATGGATACTTGAATCCTTGACCAGATCAATCTTAACCAGCAGTAGAGTCTGGAACTGAGGACACCAGAAAAAAACACCCCAGAAGATCTAGAAGTGAAGTCCAAATCAGCACACCAAGCTGCAAGCACTGGAAGAGCCCAAGAAGTACCCCAGCTCCATGGCATGTTCCCAGTCCCATGATTTGCCACTCTGAATGCAAAGTGCCTCTTTGCAGCTCCTAGTTACTGTGTTTCCAAAAGAACCTTGCTGTTACAGAATTAGCCTAGCTCCAGTGTGGCGTACCTCCTCATGAGGCTAGATGTCCACTTGAATGTGTCCTGACAGCAGTGTGCTCATGAACTCAATCCCCCCTCTCTGCCCTGCCCTCACAGCAGCTGGAAGCCAAGCACAGGCAACTGTCTCTCCATGATGAAATTGTTCCATCACCCTCATTGGTTGTGTCCCTTCTTGCAAAGCAAGTCTGGCAAAGCACCCCTAAAGCATTTACCAGTTGTGGAGACCATCACCACACTCCCACATCACATCCACAGTAACTGGAAAGCCAGCACAGGCATAAAATCATAGAATCCTTGGTTTTGAAAGGACGTCTAAAATCATTGAGTCCAACCATTAACCCAACACTGCCAATGCCACCATCAATCATGTCCCCAAACACCTCATCTACGGTCTATTAAATACCTCTGGGGTTGGAGAATTAACCAACCACTTCCCTGGGCAGCCTCCTCCAATGCTGGATAGTCCTTCTAGCAAAGAAGTCTTCTGCTGCTCACCAAGGTCCCACACCAAGAGCCCCTGCTAATGAGACCATAAAACTGCTCTAACACCCTCTGAGCAGGTCTCACTTAGCTCATGGCTGCAGCTGCCTCTGTAACATCCAAAAACCGATATGATTTCTGTAGAAGTCATCACTTGGTGTTTATGACAGATTCGTATTTTCTACTTTCCATCAGCAATTGCTTTTAAAGAGCCTATATGGTATTGTTAGCACCTCAGGTGTGTCATCCTTAAATTCCCAAGATTCCTTCGGTGAATAGTGTAAGGATCCAGATATTGCTAATCTTTAATAATTATCATATTACTCAAAAGAACACTTTCTTAAAGACAGTAAGTTACTTAAAATACCACTTTTCCTTTCTTTGGACTTAAAAATAATCTCAGCCACTCAAAAAAAGAAACTATGTTACAAAAGAAGATAAGTTATAGATATAAGGTTAGGCCATGTCCTTTCAATATGCATATACTTCTCCCGCTGCAATAAAAAGGTTGCCTGCACAGTGATGGGTAGACTTTGGCTTAAAATACTGACACCCTGTTTAGCCTAAGACAGATATCGTCAGAAGTGATAGGATAAAAATGTGACCAAATATTTTTCTTGTATCTTTTTACAGTGCTCACGTAATTCTCTGGGCAATAGGGTCAAAACAAAATAAAACTCAACATTTCAAAGCTCTGCTCATAAAATAAAACGAATGTCAAAACTCTTAGATTGTAACAAGCTACTATGAGATGGAGAAAATATTGTAAGAAAAATATTTCTAATCCAGAATGCCAAATAGACTCTCACATATGTTAAGGAAGAAAAAATACTTTAAATACAAGAAGAGTCTGGTTTAAAATGAAGTAGAATAATAAACTGAACATTTAATAACAAAGAAAGGCCTAAAATTAACTAAACTATGCCACATGAAAAATTATGAAAAGACAGTGAAATAGAAACAGTGTTTGACAGAGGAATGTGCAGTTCTCATTGCTATTTATAGAATTTGTACATATATCAGAGACAATGTGGTTCATTGTATATAGCAGAATTCATAAATAACGACACAAGATCCAGAAAAATGAGCAATGATTCCCCATTATCATACTTGCAGCCCTCTGACTTTATAGGTAGGCATTGGCTCGTCTAGTTTACATGGGACTAAAAATCTGTGTGATGACACTGAACTGATAGTCTTCACATACCATCAGGATGCACATCTGGAGTCATGAATTGCCTGTGACAGATAAAACCATTACCACATCATCCCCTCAAATTTAATTTCAGAATTCAGAATTAACTGGAACTTCAATTCACAAAAAAACTACCTTTTTAAAACAGGGGGGTTGTCCTAGACAACAGAAGCAGTGAGGATCTGCTATCTACATCTTGCCACTAAAGATTTAAAAACTTTAATTTAAGCATCCAACAGTTTTGAAAATACAATTCTGACATACTGTCTCCAAAGCAAAATATTTGGAGATTTTAGTAGGATTTTAGTTCTTTACACATGAGTACCATGTAGACATTTTGTCCCAATGTGGGATGAAAAATATTTCCAAATCTTTAAATTTTTCATGGAACTGAAATTAGGTTTGCCAGCTTGCACTAGTTATCACAAAAGCCATTTCAAAAGAAAATACAACAACTTGATGTAAGTAGGGACAAGAACACATATTTTAGAACACAAAGGGCTTAAGTAAACTTCAGCTGTTGTTTTCAACAACAAACAAGCATTTCTGTAGTCCCAGGGAGTGAACCCAAGAGGCCCGGACACTGTTTGCACGTACTAACCTCAGAAGAGCATTAGGATGCAGTGCTTGGAATCACTCCTACTTTGGATTCATTACATAGCAGAATGTAGGAAGGAAGAAAGTCGGTGAAGGCCCATTCTACATCTCCAATGTCCCCATCATATAAAGGAAAAACCTCTGAGGTTTCTCAAACTCTGAGTGTGTAAAAAATATTTCTCTATGGAAGCTCTTTGGGCGATGCTGCACACAACTGAACTGTTAGCAATTGCATTGGCTGTCATCCTGTGAGCACCACAGCAGTTAGGCACTTTTTGTCTTCTGCAGTGCACCTGGACCAAGCTCATGTGCCAACCCTCAGCTTTGGCTCAGGAGAAGGAGATGATGCCTTTGCCAGCACCCTAAGTGCTCTGAGAGGGCCTAATAGCTGAGATTGGCCTCACCTGAGGACTTCTCACATATCCCCTGTTCATTGGCTCAGGAGCCCCATCTGGCTCTCTCAGGTGATCTGGACTGGCTCTGGCTGACCCTCCTCTCTTCCAGGAGCTGTCAGAGGGCAAGTGGTTTTAACCAAACAGCTCCCTTGTATTTTGCATACACCTGAAAGAGTTCTCTGTAAAACTTGAAAATGGACGTCTTGTAATGTATCATACCATGAGCCTTTTAGGATGATTTTGTCAAGAGGCAACTTATGTGTGTATTGACATATTTGTGCTGATAAAGGTATGTTAACAGCAACATTAATTGAATAAATAACACAGCACCATGAGACTTCAGTAAAACCTGCCGTGTTTCCTTAGTTTGTGGGCTGTAAAGTTTCTCAGTAAGTCAGAGTATTAGCATCAGTTCTATAAAGTGCCATTTGATATTGCCACTGTATGTGGTTATTAAAGCACATGACAAAATACTGATGATCAGCTTTTCCTTTCACCTAGTGAAAACGTAACTGCACATAGCACTACTTATGACAAAAACCTTTTTTTAAAAAAAAAACAACCTTAGTGAATAGTTTTAAAGTTACTCTTCCAATCTGAGATACTGAGAGTGCAGCTAAACAGCTTATCTGCAGAAGAAAAACTATGAAGAAAAATACTTGATACTTTCAATTTCCTCCCCAAAATCACTGAAAATAAGAAGCACTAATAAATAAAAATCACAGTTAAATTACTATTGTACCTGGTTATTTTTCATTTCCTAGGTGCAATTGTATAATCACTACAGATAGAAAGAGATGACGAATCTTGCAGTTCTGAAACTATTTGCAAGTCCCGGTGGGCAGAAACGATGACCTTCAATTTTTCTTCTGCACCAGATATTCTTCCATGAGCTGTATAGCTTCAAGCTATAAAATCTAGTTCTAGGTGTACATAGCTAAAATGTAGCACCTTCTTGTCAAATTTGAGAATGAAATTTTGCAGAGAAGAAACTTGCTAACTTAAGACAATAAAATATGGGGTAAATATAAACAACATGTTTATACTGCTGTTTCTGTTTACTTTAAACGGGCAACACTGTAGTTCCATCAGTACAAATATACTCCAGCTAACTTATAGTGGTAGGAAATAATTCTGCTTTACCAGCACTTTTCAAAATGAAAGTTCTCTTGCATTATGGAAATGTGGAGAGTTAGTCTAACTTTGCACACCAAAATCAGTGTACAGTTTCCTCAAGGACAAAGAACCCCAAACACTTCATGAAATTTTCTGTGAAAGTCAGATTTAGGATGTAGCTGGAGGCATTGTTCCCAGTGAAGCACAGGAGTGAAAAGACAGGCTTTCTGCTAGAGCCTGGAAGGCTGGGCGGGAGATTGGAGCTGGCAAATGGGCTTTGGCTCACAGTTCATCTGGCACAGTGTGTGGGTTGTGGGCCTGCAGTTAAGGCCAAGATTCAGGTCTGATTGTGTTAGGTTTTGAATTAATGACAGCAAGGACTGAAGACCTCGGTTTATCCTGGGAATTACAAGGAACCTGGTGCTGATACAAGCAGCAACAATGAAAGATTCATGGTATATTTTTTGGTATCTGGTGGTCACCAGGCTGTAGATAGCTAAAATGAGTGTTATGCTTAGGATGTAGGGCAGAAGAGCTACAAGAGTTTGCTTTGCTTCACTGTGCAAGGTTAAAGTCTCTGTAGCAGTTTTCCCATTTCCTTTTAATAAAATACTTGGGAGGTTTTTTTTGGGTTTTTTTGTGGGTTTTTTTTTTGTTTGGTTGCTTTGTTTTGTTTTTGTTGTTGTTGTTGTTGTTCTTGTTTTATTTCATCCAGTAGGACTGCAATATTGTCCAAATATGAAGATCATGGTAGCAAATACATCACTACTGCACCTTAGGAAACAGATAAGAAGAAAGCTTTATAAACTTGTTTTACGAAGCTTTTGCAAAATGAAAGAATGGATGAATTTACACCTGTAATCCATTAGAAAAAAGTTCAAGGTGACAAAACTCATATGAGAAAACTAACAACTGCAAAAAGCAGGTGAGTATTGGATTGATTCACCACTGATCATTCGTCCTCAATATCAATGAAGACCTAGTCCCATTTCCTACTAAATATTTGCAAAAAAAAAGTCATTATGACTATTTTTAAGCTGAAAATATTTCATCTCTGCATTAAATCTGCAACATTTTCCCCAAGGTGCTAGTATTTCTTAGTTTGCCCCAGAACAAGTAAGGAATGGTGAAAAAAACCAACTCAAACCTAAACCCAGAGAAAAAAAACCCAGGAAAATCAAACAGCTTTTATCACCTTATAGAATATCTGCTAATTTCTCTCTACAGTACAGTATAGATGCCTGCCATAAGACACTATAAAAGAACAAAATTTCACTAAAATCTTTTATTCAACTTTTCCATTTAGTACATTTTGAATGTAATAAGTGGAAATTAACATGATAATCACAAGGAAACAGGACACAATTTTATTCAGGAACTTGATCAACACACTTTTGTTCAAAAAATAATAATGCATCACTTGAGAAGAAGGGTTGGCATTTAAACAAAAGCTGGATGCATATGAAACAATGTTTTAAATTTGCAAAAAGGTGACAATCCTTTTTGCTTCACTGCCACACAGAAGTTGGAAATAAATAGCTTTTTTAAACAAAGAGACATTGTCTGTTTTAATTATTGCTCTTACAGAACTCTAGGTACACAAGAGCAACAATATTGTTTTCTTAACTTAGACCATTTCCTACTTCTTTGAAAAGGATTGTTACTTTTATGATTTTTAGCTTCCATTCAGAAAATAACAGATAAAATTTATTTGCTTTAAAAGAAGTATTAGCTTGCTTTTGGGGTTGGTTTTTAAGGGGAGGGGAGTGAGTTTTTTGTTGTTTGTTTGTGGGGGTTGTCAGGGTTTTTGTTTGTTGTTTTTGGTTGGTTGGTTGGTTGGTTGGTTGGTTGGTTGGTTTTTTTCCATCATCCATTTTAGTGCTGGATAGAGCTCTACAAAATTGTCATAAAGTAAAAAAAAAAAAAATCCCAGTCTCATCCCCTGAGAAAAGGAAAGCTAGAGAATCCAAGATGACAACAACGCTCTACAAACAGTAAATTTAAGCATACTGCATTCAGTTTCTGTTAAAAACTCTAGCAAATTTGAACAGAAACCACCTAAGAAATGCTGGCTTAGCATTCTCCTTGCTCAAAGGGAAACTTGGTTCTTTCTGGATTTTTGTGAGAGTATTACCAATACAACTAATCTGACACAAGGGCTCAAGACATCCATGCTTCTGTCATTCAAGTTGCCCTATATCATGGCTGAATAAAACAGGGCAGAAAAACATAACAAAATCAGATACTCTTTGAAGTCTTTTAACTGAAAAGAGATAAACATGTAAAGATACAACTAAAACAAAGTTTAAAAGAGCAAGGTTTTTCCAGTGAAGAATATAATTTTACACCTCTGCATTACTAAAAAGAAAATAAACAGTGCATTTTTTGAAAAAGTCTGGTTTTATCTGAAATTATTATTTTTCTCAGAGAGAAACTTAAGTCTGAAGCAAGGAAATGCTATCAGCTGCAAACCAATTAAAAGATTATGAAGTTCCATGACATGTGTGGGTCACTGGGACAATGATGAATACCAGGGGACAATTTAGTACTCCTGTGTCTAAGAAACATGATTATATTTTGAGTATTAATTAATTTTTTAAGAGCAAAGAGGACTGTGAAATTGGCGTATCTTATCTTTTGCCATTTCAGGTCAGCAGCTAATTCACTAAAACATATAAAATTTGATACATTTTTCCATTTTTATGCATGTAATCTGACAAATTTTCCTTTTCAAGATGCTTCTAAGAGATGAGGGCAACTCTCTTACTCCACAAAAAGGGCTTTGTGGAACTGCAGTACAGTGGTTACAAGAAGGCAAAGTTATGCCTTTGGAGTTCTTTTCCCAGCATTTTTTAGACTGTCTATGAATTACTAAAAATGAGAATAGAATTCAGCCACCTTGAAAATATCACAGCATTCAAACTTTTTTTTTGCATAGAAGAAATATTAGCCTTTAATATTACAATTAAGACTCTGTGATTCAGCTTTATGTAAAAAGCCATGCTTTTTAATAAGTTAACATGTAAAAGACTAATTCTGTAAAGCAAGCAAGAAAGTCTCTCAGTTTACTTGAACCAGCAGAATTTGACCCAAATTATTATTTGCCTCTAACATGGGTCTTGTGTTGCTGAAGTGTATGAAAAGAATTTCCAAATCAGCAACTCACAACTATAATTTCCCAGTATGTGGCTTCATATCAGGGGTTGCAAAGAAATGTTTGTTTTTATTCTGTGAAATATCAACGTCTCCCACAAAACTCAGAACTGCTCATTAATATAAACTTGGAGTAAAATAATCAAAAGGAGCATTACTTGGTAGTGCCAGGAAATTAAACAAAACTGAAAATCTGAAGAAATTTTCTTAGATATATTACTCTTAAACTTCAAAATATTTAATAGCTGGAAGCTATTAAAACATCATTAAAACATCTAATTTGATCTTACCATTAGATTTTACCCAGGTACTTGTACAGAAATGTGTTCATAAAAATTCTCAGATAACTAAGCTGAATGTCCCAAGCATAGAAAAGGGTTTGGCTCTCAGTAGTGACAGATGCTAGCTAAGCCAAGATGAATCTATCAGCAGGCAAACCATACTGGTAACTGCTGTTGAGTTTTTGACATTTTTTCACATATCCCCAGTTTGCTTATGCAAATGTTACCTAGTCTAGAGGAAATGTCCACACTGAAGGTACAAAACTGGTAGAAAACCTATTTAGAAGTGGCTATCATTAGTTCACAACCAATGTGACATCTGCAGGAGTCTGCCCTGGGGCTGATACCGTCTGATGCATTAGTTCTTGAAGTGGTTTGTAAAGCAAAAAGGAAGCTTTTTAAACTGGCAGTTACACCAGCCTGTGAGGAACTGCAAGCATTTTGGGCAGGAGAGCTATAATTCAAAGTGATCTTGACAAACAGGAAATAAATCTGAGAAAGGAGATTGCAACTCAGTAAGGACATGCGCAAGATGTAGATGCAGAGCAACAAGCATACATACAATTTGGGGAATGTTTAGCTGGCAGCTGTGCTGAAAAGGATCTGAAACTACAGGATTGACATGCTGTATGTGAGTCAACAGTATCAATGCCACTGGTAAAAAGCACATATGACTATCATGCAGGAAATTGGTAAAGTTGTTATTCTACCTCTTCCAACTCTAAGGGCTTACCTGCAGTACTGTGTTTAAGTCAGGTACATTTTAAGAGTGATTTGGACAAATTTCAGAACCTAACAAAAAGCAACAGGCATGGCTGAAATATCTAACACATCATCTCTAAGGATAGACCGAAAGCATGGAGATTGTTTAGGCTGAAGAAGAGACCAAGGGGGAAAATTGTTTTAGTGTTTAAATTCTGAAGAATGCTCCTCCTGACTGACGCATAGAGGAAGGCAATAATCTACTCTATTTGCAGGTAATAGAAGTGATATGCGTATGCATGGCAGCAAAAAAGGCATTATTAGCTGATGCAATTGTACCACTCTACCCAGCGCTTGACAGGCTACACCTGCAGGACAGTTCTGATCCCAACAAAGAAAGATGCAGACAGCCTAGAGAGGGTCCAAAGAAGGGACACAAAGATGATCAAAGACTGAAGGAGTTAGGTCTTTTCTCCCTGGAGAAAAGAGGGCTCAGAGGAACCCCATCACAGTATTACAGAACTTAAAGGGTGTCTACAAGGAGACCAGCGGATCTCTCTTCACAAAGAGCCACATGGAAAAGAAAAAGGGCAATCAGTACAGGTTGCATTGGAAGAGGTTTCACTTCTATATAAAACAGAAATTGTTAAAGCAGTCAATCACTGCAACAGCCCCCCCCAGGGACAGAGTAGAGGCTCCACTACTGGAGGTTTTCAAGATGTGACTGGACAGGGTGCTAGATAAGCCCATCTAAGTAAGCTCCCTTTCACATGAAAAGCTGGACCAGATCATCTTTTGAGGTCTTTTTCAACACATGTTGTTCTATGAACTTTTTCAGACCACTAGTAAAAATGCAGCAGCAAACAGTGGGTGAAGAGGATGTGTAAAGTCTGACCCTGGAAGATTTTTAAGAACAGTCTGTGATGATATGTACATGATTTGCTTTGCCTTAGAGAGGCAGGTCACATTAGAGTCCTGTGTTCTATGATTCTGGGGCAAGCATATCAAACAGACTTTTCTCTCCACAACTCATTTGATTAGTACCAACTGCTGCAACTACTGAAAGTGGCAAGAAGAATTAATACAATGAGGCTGAGAAAGGCAGGCTTTTCCAGCTTATTAAAAAAGAAATAAGTTTGGGTAGAGCAAACAGAAGATGAGAGCTATGAAACCTCAAAGCTACATAATAATTCCAAGTACAGTAAAAAGCATAGTGAGAACTATAAGTAATTTCATAACCATTCACTAGTGACTGGACTTATATATGTATATAAGAATGAATGAAGTGTATTCCAGCTTTATCTAATAATGCAGAGAAGTGAGAGGCAGTGAGGAAATAGAAAACTAAAACCATTTTGAGAAGGTGATTTAATAAGCTGTATATGAAAGCCTGAGAGAGTGGGGTAATACAAAATTAATCTTTAGTTCTTTGAGGATCTGTAGGACCAAGCAAGAGAAATGATCAAGAGACCAGAGACCTACCATGTAAAAATAGAATAATTGAATCAAGAGCTGAAATGGAGAATGACAGAAAATTACTCTATTAGATAGGTAGAACCAAACTACCTATGATCTTAAGAAAAGACTGCTAGTAATATGACCTTGGCCATGAAACAGTTGCCAAAATCATAAAAACACCTAGCAAGAAACCTTGCTTATCAAAATACCAAAGAGATAAGTAAAAGTATCTAGTAAGTATTTCAGGGGTAAATCCATTTACTTCAATCCTGCTATTTTCCAATACATTTGTATTATGTAATAGGTTTTCCATTTGAGTGATTTATGAACCTGCATCTGAGATCTTTGTCCCTGATGTGGTCAGGTTGCTATGCCCTTGCTTCAAAAAGCCTTTTTGCAGTGACAAGAAAACAGTAGCAAAACACATGGGTATTAAATTCTGCATCCTGAAGCGAAAAACTTAAGCAACAAGAAGGAGTAGCTGTCTTTAGATTACCTGGCTAAACACCAAGAAGATATAGAAAGCCGAAAAAAAGTTGTATCAGGAATGAAAAAAATGTTACAAACACAGCAAAAAGAGGCAATACTACGTTAAGTACAAATTCGGTCTGTGTTCAAAGAGTAGACAAAGAACCTAACAAAAGCATCACACAGAATAAAAAGAAGGATTAAGGACAATTACTAGATTTCTGCTTTCAGAAACAAAATGAGTTAACAAATGTACAATGAAATGAGAAATAGAGAAAAGAAAAACTTTTTGTTGGTAATGTTCTTATAAATGAAGTCATGCCTGTACCCAGAAGGTAACAGAATCAAGACAGACACGTAAGTAGGAGTTAGAAAATGTACAATTGATAAAATTTACATAGAAACAATAGCTAAAACAGGTACTCATTATGAATCATGACAGGGTAAAGATATATTAAAACCCCCTGACAAGATAAGATACTAAAAGGTCTCTAGGGATGGCAATAGAAGGTTGTAAGGTTAGTCAACACTGAAAACTGAATAGAAGAAAACTATCTTCAGTCAATTCCTCATCTCTTGCTCAACAGAACAAGCAGTACAGAGTCTTAGATGTTGTCTATGTTGAGTATAAGAATTGCAGGATTTTTTTAAAAACTACAAACAAATTTACAAGTAATTTGTGTTCTTGCCGTGCACAGTAGTTAAGGAGAAACATTTTATGAAAAATAGCATTCTGTTCATTTTGCTTTCAATCATCAAATAATTTAGGTGTTTAATTAGTAATTCACTAAGTTTTATTTTGAGTTCATATTACTCAGAAATTACTCTGAATGTCAACTTACATTGACTTCTAAAACAGCTTGATAAACCTCATATGTAACTTTGACAGAGAAGTACATTTAAGTAAGACAAATTAAAGCTGAAGTTTTTATTTTTGCTTACTATAGCACAGTACCAGCACATTACCCTAGCAGAGGCAGAGTCACCACATAACTCAGTGCCCATTGCTGCAGAAATAAACTGCATGTTAGGTTGAATGCAGAATTTTAGTTCAAAACTAAAATGAGATTTTTCAGGTAATTTGGTCCCAGTCAAAACTTCTTCCATCTCTCTTGGAGACTGAATAAATTTGAGAAGTTACTGCAAGCTATCTTTCCTTTGACTGCTATTTAGACATGCTCAAGCACAAAGTGCTCTCTACAAACACCAGCTCCATCTTATGCATTGGTCAAGTGCAACACATTCAAGTGGTTCACCTGGAATCCACCTAGAAAGGATCTGGATTTCAGTACAAGTCCAAAATTGTGTTACTGCCTGTCTAATCATAAAAGGACGAAAAATTCCAATGGCATTGATATAAAAACATAAATTGCACAGAACAGTAATGGTTTTGATAAATATGACTTGAAAATTTGCCACAAAGGCAAATGAACATTAGTTCATTTACCTCTCAGATATCTTCAGTGAAGGTCTAGCAAGTCTCCACAACAGATGGATTAGAAACAGGTAACAGCAAGGATTAACACCACCATATTTGCAACAGAACTTTTAAAGTATCCCCCAAGTTAAAAAATGGCCACTCTTTTGCTGATAATAGCGATTCTTACTCAAGTAAGAGTAAGAATCCAAAGCAGTGAAAGCATGGAAAGAACTGAACATTAATAAAATGCTGAAGAATAAAAAATTCCAGAGAGATAAACAATAACGTTTAAAAAGATAGGCTTGAAGACTGAAAAAAAGAGTCATGAGAATCTATCAAGGGACTACAAACTAAAGTGTCTGAACTGATTTCATAAAAATCCCCAACCCTTAAAAAAAAAAAAAAAAAAAAAAGATACCAGATAAAGGACATCAACAATTACATTTTGAAACAAAACAAGTACATTTTAAACAATAAATTACTTTTCTGAAAAAAAGATGGTGGAAAGTAGTCTGCAAATAAAATACTATTAATCATAGGATACAATAGGGATATTCAGGAGATTCATTACTCTTCATGAAAGCTTATTGTATAGCTAATAAACAGCACAAAAGGAAAGCAATTTAATGAAAACATATGCAAAGATGCATTAACCATACAAGGGGAACAATGGTATTTTGAAAAGTTAAAAAGCAACACTGCTACACTTGGTTACAGACAAATTCTATCTTCAATATCCAATGTTTCGAGAACACTTCAGAAAAGTTGAACTTAACATCATGTGCTGTTAAACTGCCATCCTGTGGCAAAGTACCCAAAGCGTTCTGTGAACATAAGAGTTTTCCAAATGATAACCTCCTGCTAAAAAGACTTAACGTTCTGCTCCTGAATGTTCTACTCCAGGAAAACATCAGTAGAGATTTAACTGTACAGGAAATCCTGCTCAAGAAGAATTTACTTCAGTGAAAACACAATACAATTTTTCTTCAGAGGGTCCATGACCTCATTGTCTGGACATAAAATTTGAACCTATGGCTTCTGAAACCTAGTTTTCTGGCAGTGAAATAAAATGAGTTTACCTTCTTTTCCTCATCTTTCAAAATAAATATATATTCTAGTATGTTGAAAATATTGGTACACAATCTGAGATACAAGGGAATGTTCATGTGACTCTCTGAATAACTTCAGTCCATTTAAAATGAGAAGAGTCTTACAGTTCCTGTTAATATCAGATCCTAGGATTGTGCCACTTTGTAGTTCCAGCCTTGCTTCAAGTCTCTGTATGAATGACTAAGACTTGAATTCCTTAAAACATTTTAAAATCCTAAACTGGAAGTATGTTCAAGTAGGGGGGAAAAATAGGTTACTTTAAATGTTTTCCTGAATTTTAATATAAGAATTTTTTGCATTTGGCCTATAAGTAAAAATTGTAGCAGACTGTTAAATAAGTCTTCTGCATTACAGAATTTGCTTTGTGGGAACAATCACTCACAAGAAGGTGATAAAACGCAAGAAAAAGAAGACCCGTGGTCATAATTGGTCTTGTACTTACTCCAAAAAACACTTTGAGATGGTAACATGGCTCAACAAAGTCAATGAGGATAAAGGACATTCTTAAACACATGCAAAACTCTTTTCTGAGGAAGGTCTGCTTACGTGTCCCCTTGAACTGAGGACACATCAGGAGTAGGAAATGAGTCAAGGATTAAACCAACATGAAAATCTTCTCAGTTCAAAGACTTTCAGATCTCCGAGAAGCTGCCAAAGACATTTAAATTTCAAAAAAACCCCACATACAGATATTTCCACTGCCAATATCTGCATATCTGGGGCACACCAGCTTTCTAGTATAGTTAGTCCTTATGACTTGCTTTCAAAGCACTAGAAATCTAGAATACAAGATACAAGGATCTCAGGATGCAGAACATCTCGCACAACTGTTGTCTAATTACTAAAGAAATTGGTGACTGACTTTAACCTTTTGACACTTCTGTTTCTTATCAATATCATATATTTTAAAATCTTCTTTCGGTAGCCCCATCAATTACTCAAGCTTCAACTTATGTCAAACAATCAGATCGTTTGCTCAGAACACCAAATACCAGAAACTTTATTATATTTTGCTATCATGAGAAAGTAATTCTTTAATCAGTTAAAAAATTAACTTCTCCCAAAAGAGCACTGTACCTTGAAAGCTCAGGTTATCCAGTCCCAAACCTTGTTCCTACTTTGTATACTCAAGCGACACCTAGAGGCTGTCCCTGCATGTGACAGATTTTACCTTTTTTTGGAAGTTAGGCTACGACAAAAACCTTGATCTACTGTTCCTCATTCTAGAATTCCTGCAAGATTTAAAGAATATATCTGACATCTACAAACTTTCTAAATGTGCACTACAATATTCCATCTTTATTCATGTCCCTTTCTACTTCCCATTCATACCAAAGGTAGGATAATGGGAAGCCCCTGCAACTGAAAAATCAGGTGACCAGAGTGAGCATGTGTTTTTGAATCCATTGAAATTCTCCATGTATCCATAATTACTGTTCTGTCTTTTTCAAAAGTCTAGCAGAATAGGAACTGCAAACTTGTCTCTTCTTTTGGGCAGGATGTGTTGTGTTTGGAGTATGCTTTCTTTTCTTTGGTCTGTTTCACAGCCATCAAAGTACAGACAAAACTCATCCTATTATTTTGGGGCTGTTCAGGTTCCCAGGCTGGATTTTCTAGCTGCTTCTGACTTCTATTGCCTTTGCAATAATGAGTAAAGTTCAAATATTGTAAAAAAAAATATATATACTGTCAGGAAACAGAAAAAGTAGATTTGTGACACTGAGACTGGAATACATATTGCCACACCTTTAGCTCTAATGAAAGTGTGATTATCAACCTCAGGAACTGCTTAATGTCAGCAAATCATATTGCACATTATGGGAAGTACATTGGAAGAACTGTAAGGCACAGGACCTCATAAGAAGTAAAATGGGGCAAAAAAGTCTTCTTTAGATCAGCATATCAAACCTTGGCTTACAGTAACTTTCTATATTGAACGTTCTTAACTACAGAATAGTGATTTTTAACAGTCCCTTTATCTGAGCAATTTCCATCACACCTAAAGTATCACACAACCCAAGGCTGGTATTTTCTGTAAAATATCTCTTAGTGACAGGTATCAGGTATGGCTGCTACTAAGAAGGTAGCAAATGCATCATATTAAAATCCCCAAAAGTTCTCATCAATAAAAGCAGGTAAAAGAGAAAGCATTATAGACTTCACTGGCAAAGTTCACTCTACTGGTTACTAGATGGTAAAAGCACACAAAGAAAAAGCAAACTGGAATCTGAAATCAATCACCACAAAAGTGAACTCAACACAAAAATTATCTACGCAGAGACAGGGGGAAGGGTAAGGATAAGAAAGGGTGAGGATTAAAGGGATTAAGGGAGACCTTCCTGTTGAGTCACAGGGTTCAAAGTGGACTCCCTTGCCAAACTCTGCCCCAGACTTAACCGAAGATGTAAAAGGCATCTACCTGTGAATGCAATGCAAAGCAAAGTTGCCCCAGCCCAGGCTCCTGGGGGCTTGGCCTAGCCCAGTTCAGGCACAGGGGACTTTGGAATGCGATGCATGGGGACAGGACAGGTGTGCCCAGGACAGAGCTGAGGTCCCACTACTCACCTGAGCAGGGAAGGTCCGAGCAGGATGAGCCTCCCTCCTGGCCTTTTCCGAGCGCTGCTTCCCTTGCATGGGCAGGCAGTGCTCAGGACTAAAGGCACAAAGAAACCCACTGGCCCTCAGATTTAGAAAAGCAAAAGCCTAGGTGCTTGACTGTAGTGAAATAACACAACTCTAACAATCCCTAACATGACTGAGGAGCGTCTTAATGCAAGTATTACATAAATTAATAATGTCTTCAGTCCTTGGTCTTTGCCATGCCTTTATTTGAGGGAAAGCATAGAAAACAGATGCACAAATTTTCTGGCCAAATTAGGAACAATCTTTTTTCTGGGGCAAAGGAGGAGATGAATGTGCCCAGGATGGGGGCTTGTGCTCTGTCTAAATTCCTATATTTTAAAGGTAAAAGTAAAGCAAACAGTAATAAGGATCAGTCCCAGTAATCCACTGAGATGATTTATATATACAACAACCAGCCTAAAGTTTATTCATTGCTCAGCTTGTTTGGCTGCAAAGCTATCTTGACAGCTGAAGTAAAATCTGGATGTCATCTTTGCTGTGCTAAGAGGGAAGCCCAGAAACCCTGAATGCTTTTCTTTCATGTATATGCTTTGTCCTGTGTTGAGAATACCTAAGTGTTAGGGTAGTTCCAGAACTAAACTTGAGATTGTGCCATTTTCAAACTTCAGAGTAAAACTCTCTCCAACTGACTGAGCAGACTCATATTTCATCCTCCTTAAGCATCTGAAAGAGCTCCTCTATCTGGAATGTATGACTTTCCCATAAGGGGTAAAATACCATCTCTTACCATTATGCAATTTTGAATTGGAGTTAACACATTAAAAGTAGAAAGCTGTTCACAAGATATAAGAGGTTTCCCTTGGCAGTAGATCTTTCCATTTAACTTTTTTGTTTTTATACAGTGTTTCTGTTCACACGGATGCAGGGAGACCCACAGACGGTCATGGTGCTGTTGGAATACACCCTGCTGTCTTGGCTGCCATCCCCTGTGCTTTGGGATTCAGTCACAGGGCTCTGGTAAATTCTCTGCAGCTCAATGCTCTCCAGTCTGTCAAGGCACTTCTACCCTTCTGCAGGAGAGACTTTTCCTGAGTTACTGCAACTGATCCCTTCAATGGCTCATGCCAAAGGCATGGGAATTACAGCCAGGGAACTCAGGGTTTGAACATGCAGCACACTATATACCTACTTTGGGGAAAATGCCTGAGAGCGTTTCTTCTGCCCTGTTTTTTTCCTTATAGCATCTCAGTGATGCAAGGAAAGTTCATCCAAGAAAGAGGCAGAAGATCCCATATTTGAGCCTGAAGAAAGGATGAGCAATGGCCACTAGCTACAGAGCAGCAGATATGTCCTCATTGCTAGTTTACCACAAGTAACTTGCCCTTCAGTTTAAGTTATCTTTATTGCAGGAAAAGAGCATCCTCACAGAGCGATAAGCCAGGAGCAGGCATTTTACTTTGCATTCATATTCGCCCTTATTTTCTTTCTGTAGACAAGGCCTGAAGTCCCCTGCTCAGCTTTGCCAAGAAAAATGCTTTGTTCCTGGTTCACGACATCAGCTTTTCTGGTAATGTCCCCGGAGAAGTGGCAGGGGTGGATAAGCTTTTAGAAAAAGGCTAACAGGTAACTGCCATAAGGGCAGCATGAAGGATAAAATCTCTTCCTCTAAGAATTTTTAAGCACTGTGATCCCTCAACGCTGCTTCCTCATTTCCTAGAAAATATACATCATGTCCAACAGATAATACAGTTCTTGTACTTTGCTGACTTCAGCCCACCTTTCTGCCAGTGCTGGCAGTCACACCAGTACATGTGTTAGGAATTAGTTTTCAGTGTTTTAAGTTTGGCTTTTCACTGTCTCATCTGCCCTATACTTCCTATTGTGAGAGCCAAGTAGCAGCTCAGAGTGACACCCTTGGAAGGATGAGGCCCATGTTCTGCAGCTCACAGCCACAAAACTTTGGTATGATGTTCATGCAGCTAGAAAGCGATGTCCCTGGACATTATTCCATCAGCTTTCATAGGGATCCTCTTTTCCACTGGGCTTCACATACACATTTCTTCTGACTAGATTGCAGACCCTATTGGGGCTCCTCCCTTGCTTGCAAAGCACCCGGCAGGGTACAAGCCTTCATCAGCAGAGAAAAAAAACTCACCTGAAGGCCTGACCCAGAGAGACACTGAGTGGTTAAACACTGTGATTCAATGAGAATCTCCAGATGAGATGGCAAAAGCTGGAAAACATCCATGGTAAACCCCAGCCTGCTGGGGAGCAAAGCCTCACAGGGCCAGCCTGTGGGCCTGCACTGCCCCACAAAGTCTTCACTTTCCACCAAGACAGTCATTCTGCTGCTGAGATCCTACAGGCCTACTTGCTTCCTGTGACAGGTTTGATGAGCATATGGATAGTCTCTTTCCTTTAAAGCTTCATCATGAACAAGCAATCAAAATACTGTGAATAAAATCATGAAGTGGAGCATTGGGGGAACTCTGCCAAAGACTTCACTCACTGCAACGTCCCAGGCTCATCCCAGGCCAGCTGCAATGCTCACAGCTTTTTTTTTTTTTTTTGCGAATAGATGATTCAGAACCAGTGTCTTTGAAGCAAAACACTTTAACAAGCAATGAAAAGCAGGATATAGCTCTTTAAACAACACCTGCATGAAGGCCTAGTGCAGCTCCTTAGCAAAGTCTCGAAGCTCTGGTGTGGGCACAGGCCACCTGTGAATGGGTCTGCCACACTCTCAGGATAGCCGAAGGAGGCTCTGCTCGACCACGTCTGACCCAGGGACACCTTGCAGAGTCCAGTCCCATGAGTGGAAAGCTGCCCCAAAAGGCACTGTGGGGCAGTGGCAGGTGAAGCAGTGAGCTTTGCTGTCCCACTTATTGTAACCTCTTAAACCATCACAGACAGTGGTCTGATAATGCCAAAGGCACTCCTAGGCTTTTAAAACATGAAGTATTGAATATGCATGCATGTCACTCAAGATGTCCAAGTGGGAAGTGACTTATTGTCAAGATCTGATTACTAAGGCTCTTAGAAATATCTCTGCCTGAATGAAGGTGCAAATGATCATATGCCAGTGAGAATAGCATGAATTTTATTTGACAGTAAATGTGACAGAAAGAGAGAGAGATTGAGAGAGAGAGAGAAATAGAAAATAGGTGTGGGGGGGACAAAAAGAAAATATCAGGGACAGAATAAGGAAAATATCACCACTCTGTGGATCCCAGCGATTCTCTGTTGATCCTCTCCAGCTGGTCTTCCTGATGGTGAAGATCTCCCACAAAGCATAGAATCCAATGGGTTAATATACACTCAGTCCAGGTAGGAAATCCCAGGCACCTCCCTGGTGAGTTTGCCATTGTCTCTTACAACAGACTCTGGGTTTGTGGCATCCCGTGCAGTCCTGTGGCACAAGGCCTCAGGAATGACTCTGGGGGACACTTTGGGGGGCCTATGTTGGACTAAGGCACCCCCGCAGTTGCCCCTCACCTGAATGTCCTGTGTATGTGGCCTTCCCAGGGCTGAGGGTTCCATAGCCAGTTTGTGTAAGGGAGGATGGGTTCACTGCCCCTGAGCAGAGGTTACAACACACTCAAACTTCCTCCTCCCTCCTCAGCTGGGGGGAAATTTGTGCAAACCTGGTTCCAGCAAAGGGGTCTGTGGGCTACGGGCCCCCCCTCCCCCCGAAGCAAGCCAGAGATGATTCTTAGCACAGCTGCTGGGCTAGGCTCACATTCTTTTCCTTGTTTACTTGTTTGTTTCAGCTGTTTGAAGAATGGGTTTTCCCTTGCAGTTTGACTTTCAGTCCGAAGTCCCAGTCAGGTATCTTCAGGGAGGCTTCTTTATACAGTTTTTGTTATAATGAGCAAAACTTCATATCAGTGTTTGAGGCACGAACTACTTCAGTCTCTGACACATGCTAATCAGCATTTCTATTCTCATCAGTAAGCAGAAAACACAAGAATTTATTATTCTCCATTCATCAGCATCATATATTTGTTTTTTTCAGATATTTATATAATGAAATATATATAAAATAAATATTTCCTATTTATTTATGTCCAATAGGTCATAAAATACAAATGCTGCAAAGTTCAGAAAATTCCTGCATCAGTCTCAGCTCAGCCTTAGCTGCAATCACCAGTGTGTCATGAAATCACGGTACCATGCTAAGATAGCAGAAAATAGCTTTTTTTGGTTTACATCACACTGTTGCTTTACAGATATACCAGAAAGATGAAAGGAATTCTAAAGAAACGTTTCCTTCTATTTCTCATCAGGTTTGCTACTCCACAGATTGAACAAGAGCTTTCAGAGTCTTATGATGTGAAAATGATCTCCACAAAAGAGGTAAGGAGAGGCAGGTGCCACATATTCTTCCATACTCAGTCTTTTTAAACTTGTTTTATTAGTGTCAGGCAATGGTTGTTCTGTGAAATGGGCATCAGAGAAGTAAAAGCTAAAGGCCTGAAATGTTTTAGATGCAACGTTGCCTTGACAGTGACCTAGCAGAAGGACATTTGAAAAAAAGCTGTATCCTTCAGCACAAGGACATGAAAGCCTGTGGGTTTTACAACTGAAAAGTAACATTGTCACATGCCCTGCACTAGAAAGACATGAGAGAGATACTGAGAGCACTTCCACAACCTTAGCGATAGCTTTGATCCTTTCTAGAGCAAAACAATACTCTTTATTTTGCTCAGCTTGAAAGGTACCAACTATGACACTTTGATAGATGAGATTTTTGCAACTCTCATTAGAATCATAGAATCAGAAAATGGTTTGGGTTGGAAGGGACATTTAAAGGTCATCTAGACCAACCCTCCTGCAATTAGCAGGGGCATCCCCCACACCAGGCTGCTCAGAGCCCCATCCAGCCTGGCCTTGAACCCTTCCACGGATGGAGACTCTACAACCTTACCGAGCAACCTGTTCCACTGTTGTTGCTATTCTCATAGTAAAAAATTTCTTCCTTAAACCTAGTCTCAACCTATCCTCTTTCAGTTTAAAACCATTACCACTTGTTCCATCACAAAAGACCCTGATTTTCTCTCTGTTCCTATCTTTTTTATAAGCCTCGTTTAGCTTCTCTTCCCCCACAAACATGGACTGGCACAGGATGAAAAGGGCTGTTTTATTTTCTTCCATGACTTTTCATTCCAATGTTATTAGGACAGTAACTGTTCAAGTCACCAGTTTCCTAATATTTCCTCTTCCTCCAGGAAATCTCATCAGAACAATAAAATTAAGGTGACTGAAACTGAGAGAAGATTAAACAAAAAAAGTACTGGGCCCATGCTATCACTGGAAAACATAGTATGTGAAGAAATATGCTCCAAATTTAACTAATTTTATCTTCATCCTGAACATGACATTGGAAACTCAGTGCTTGGTTTTGGAAAACTACATTTAACAAAAACATTCTACCTCCTCTATATATCCTTGGCTTCTCCATTAATTCTATAGTAATAGACAGTATATAAACAGTAATACAAATAACAAATTTTCTGTCTGTGACACATACTAAAAAATCTGAGGATCAAGTGTAGCTGATGATACATGATGGGAAAATTGCTAGGCAAGTAACTATTAGGATTTTCCTTGTAACAAACTAGAAAGTAGATTCAATTTCTTCTAATGCCATACGAAATGAACAATACTTACATGCACTTTAAACATGAAGAAATGCAAAATTTGTTTGCCTATGCCATCTGATGCCTGCTCTGTTGTGTGGTGTGATCGTGTTGAATTCCAATTCTCTGGGCTTTACACATGTGCTCAGCTGTGCATGTACCAAGTCATGCAGCAGCCTGCAGCTTACTACTCCGCAGTTTCTGCACAGACTGTAATGATTTCTGACTCAGAATATAAAATATGTAGGTTTCTTAGCAAAGGCGACTTTAGACATTTTCACATCCAGTTGTTTATTCCCAGCCTGTCCACAGCAGGTCACTGCTCTGTTATGCCAGTGCCAAATGTGGTCAAGCAAAAACCTGAGGCGTGAAGAGAAACATTAAATGTAACCTCGGGGCTTTGCAGGATGTTTACAAACCTTAACTTTGCAAGTTTAACCTTCTCTCAATTTCAGCTATGTGATTTACATTGCAGCCCCACAAGCACTGATAGCAGCACTACCTGTGAGGCATCAGATTCTGAGAGCTTCTAAGACAGCTGTCCAGCAGAAAAAAGCATGTGGTAACCATGCCTCTCTTGAACCTTCGTAAATGCTGTTGTAATTTAACTGCTTAAAAATTCTAATTTCACATCACCTCAAGATGTTTTGTGGGTTTTGGGGGGGTTTTTTTGTTTGTTTGTTTGTTTGTTTTGTTTCAGTTTTTTGCAACTTAGAAGAAGTTTGAACTGTCATTCATCCATGATCAGAGTATCAATTAATTGGACTAAATTTCTTTTTCACAAAAATCAAGGAGTCTTGAGTCTGAGGAGGCTCAGTTTCAAAAGCCAACAAGCAATACACTGAACTGTACTACATTCCCAGGGTTTTTTTCCAAATCAAGTATGATTGACATTTAAAAAGAGATAAATATAGAAGGAAAATGGCAAATAGTCAAGGAATAAAGGAACATTAATATGATTTTCAAACAAGCTTGTCTAACTTGCAGCAATGTTTCACAGTTGAACCCATTTCAAAAGTAGTATGTTCTTTGGGGCAATTAAGCTAGCACCAGGGCAGTAGAAAGTGCATAGAGCGTGCATTTATGGATGTATTATAACAACAGTTCTAAAACAAAATATTGTATGATTAAATTGTAACAACCAAGAAACAATCCCTTTGTGTACCATGAAACCAAATAGATCTTGTAGGGTGAAGGAGAAGGATGATGCCTGGGGGGGCTTTTCATTTTACTACAAAAAATCTATGGAGTTACTGGTGCAACATCACAGAACCAAAGGAGCCCTGATGAGGATTCAGAAACCAGTTGTGCTGGTTTCGCATTAATTGATTTGTGGTGAAGAGGGAAAGTCAGTGTTGATCAAAATAGGTCAGCTTTAAAAAGGAATTATCTTGTACTGAAGTAAAATCTTGATGCTAAAACAGACTACAAATGTTATCATCTATATAAGTTAAATAAATGCAAACGATCTTAAAAAGCAACTGAGTTTTATGCTGAACATGACTAAAACGAAAGAACAGGCGCAAGTTTTACAGTTTGCAGAAAACAGCTCACTAGTGCAATTGCTGCACTGTGCAAATGCTAACTAATGTACTGTTTGCATTCTGATAAATTAGGGAATTAAAAAGAGAGATCAAGGTATCCTGAGCAATAGAGTGATGTTATTGTGCTAGGACTCCCATGTTGTTCTATTCACCCATTGTGAAAAAAAGGTGTAATACGTACTTGGAACCTTAGAACTACCCCACTGACAAAAGCAAATTACTTTTTCCTACTGGAAGGCTTTATCAGTTTTTTACATCCAAACCATATTGCTTGGATGTGAAAAGAATATAATGCAAATATCAAGCCAATTTATAAACAGCATATAACACCTTTGAATCAGGATAGAGGTAGAAGTCAAATGTATCCCTACAGGACAGGTAATTAACCCTGTTCTCTGTAGACCTCACCCTCTCAGTAATAAAATGTAAAAGAATTCACTGCCTTTGTTGGTTTTCAAAATGCTTTGGGATTTAGGAAAAATGCCATAGTCCAGAAACAAACTCTACAGTGTCTCCCAATTCACTTCAAGTTTATCTAGAATTCTTAGGAATTATAGCTTCCCTTTGGAATTCTTAAGGAATTGTTTATAATGTTTCAAAATCATTACTTAGTGCAGACACTCTAAAAACACCTTCAAACCATGCTAAAACAGGGATATATGTCTAACTGGGATCCAAGCACATATACCCAGGACCAGCAAGTTCATTCACCATGTGAATCTTGACTTGTCCCTGAGGGCTGTTTGGCCTTTATAGTGAAGAGCTGGCCTTCAAAGGAGCATTAATCTTTACCTATGTGTCACGTATTTGTAGCTCACATTTTAAAATATACCGAGAATATCCACAGATAGAGCTAATTGTTAGTTTATCCTAAGATAAATCTCCGGTGAAATTTAATGCAGGAGTGATTAAATTGCGTGGTTTCTGTTTGTCCTTATTGTAGGAGATTCAAGACTTCACAAAAGGTTGCAAGTTCGGCTTGCAAACCATTACAAAAGCACCCATTATCCTCAGTCCAGCTTTTCCAGCTGCCAAGGACCAGCACTAAGGCTCAAGCCCCTCTGCCACCCGCTGTTGCACACACCAACTGCCTGCTGGCTGCCAGCAGAGACACCTCATGCAAGGCAAGGTTCTAAGACTTGGTACTGGAGAAGCCTTTAAGCAGGAACTATTAAACTGAACAGGAAACTTGATTTAGATGCAAAATTTTGCCCAATTGAAGGCAAGACTGCCTTGCACACCTATGCCTAAGTGCTTGAAGTCAACTTACTAAACATTTTCAGCCCTGTTCCCCAGTATGCGAGAAAACAGATGCTCTTCAAATTACCTGCACCAGCCTGCAGTCAAATTGAAAACTAGTTTTCTACATATTCCCCTTAGTTATTGTAAATTGAAGTAGTTCCCCACGAAATTTGCAGGCAAAATGTCTTTCTGACCACTTCATCCATGCCCTCATCTTACTATGCATAACAAAGACTGAGAAATACCATCTCTGAATTCTTCAGAAGATGGATATACTGACTTGAGATGGCCGATTTCAAAAAGTAATCACTGATAAGCTTGCATAGTGTCTTAATAGGACCACAAAACGCTGGACTTTCCCCTCCAACGTTAATACAAACAAACATGTCAGAAATGAGAAATTTTATTTCCCCAAGCAACACATTTCAGAGTTTTTATCTGAGGTCTTTCCATCTTCCAGAACTCAAAATTTATTTTACCGTAAGTAAACAGAAAGCCTGTTTTAAGTGACAAATCAGAATCAACATCTGTTCAGTATGCCATCTGACCGAAGACTGTGTCACCTCGAAGCATTTACTTCTGAATAGTAGTAAGTAACCCTTATATTCTTATTCCAAATTAACAGAGCCCAACCCAATCTAAATATCTTTGCTTGATGTAAGGTAGAAAAAACTTGAATGCTAGGTTACTAGAAAGCATACGAGGAAAAAAGAGTAGCTAATTTTTATCAGAAAGAAACGAGGTTTTACAAACTCAAAGGTACGGGAAAGAGGAAAATGAAGCAAGAAAATAGTGTTTAAAGAAAAGCCTTTTTGGAATTTTTAAGTATTACAAGGACTTATGCTATACCACAAACCACCCCACACAATATTGCTACCAAGAAATCAAAACCTTTGAGTAGCAACAAACTTCCCCCCTCTCCCCCCAGAACTGAGTTTTGTAAGCAAGCATCAATCTGCCCGGTCGGGAAACTGCTGTCTGCGGTATCCGAGACTTTCACCTCAGATGGTTGCACTGAAACGCTCAATACCGAGTACCAGCACTCCTCCGGGAACAAAAACTTCGTACTAGAAACTACCAAACATTAGGAATGCCCAGGAAGCTTTATTATATTCCACTTGGAAAAAGGCGAACGACTGCACAGTCTGAGTCCAGAAGCAGGCATTTTTGCTTCTCCCGAAGGTCAGTCCTTCGCGGAAACCGCACAGGAGAGAGGGCCGGGCCGGGAGGACAGAGGGTCAGGACTCGTCGGGCTTGTCGGCGGGCGGCCCGCAGGGCTGCAGCATCTTCTCCATCAGGTTGAAGCGGACGCGCGCCTTGCTCTCGTTCTCGGCGATGGCGAAGTAGTTGAGCAGGTCGAAGTGGCCCATGTAGGAGCAGTACGAGTCGCGGTGCTGGTTCACCAGCCACTCCCACTTGGTGGTGTCGGCGTGCCCCGTGCCAATGTACTTGGACTGCAGATGCTCCAGCTGGCTGTGGATGGTGTAGCGGTCCGTCATGGCGCGGCGGGATGGCGGGCGGAGCGCGGGATGGCGAGCGGCGCGGGCTGGCGAGCGGCGCGGACGGCTCTCGACGCCGGGACTTTTTCCGGCGGCGCAGCAGCGCTTCCCTCCGCCTTTCCTGCCGCAGTGCCCGGCGGGAGCGCGCCGGGAAGGGCCTGCCGGGAGCTGTAGTCTTCTCTCCACTCCGCCCGCGGGGGCGGGCAGTGGCGTAACTAAATATCGAGATCGTTATAAGATTGTTTACTCCCGGTCCGATCACGTCAGTTGGCTGATCCATAGTAAGGCAAATGGTAGTTACAAGGCCGGGCCTGCATCTGTAACACAGGGTCGTTTTAAAGCACCTACGTGAGGGCTGACGATGGCTCCAGATGAGATTCCGCGTTCTGAGCCCGGGTACGGGGCTGCGCCTCAGACTTAGGCAGATGCTCAACCGAGCCTCGATGTAAAGCCTCCAGCCTCCCGTCAATTTGTAAAGCAAAGATACGGCTTTGATAGTGATCAATTCACCTGGAATCCAAGGGGCATGCACTCTCAAATCTGACTATGAAATACGCACGTAGTGGATCATGGGGAACAACATCAAAAAGTCTCTCCTGCCAGGAGGTGTCAGCAGGAAAGCAAAGCCTGGAGGCTCACGCTTCAGGGCACAGATCAATCCCAGCTCCTGACACTGCCTCTTTATAAACCGCAGCTCAGTGTTGCTTCCCAGTGGGAAGCCTGGCTCTGGAGAAGGAAAAAGCTACCACAAAACCATCCAGGAGGTGCCAAGAGGAGCACAACACCCCTTTTCGTTAGCCCTTTGCTTGCTAAGACAGCAATACGCCACTTTCTGTAGTCACTCTCACACAAGTCCACGTAGAGAAGGGCTGAAGAGGTCACAGCATTTGCAGGTCCTCCCAAAATAAGAAGCTTGGTGAGGTCATTTCTGCAGCTGAGGAAGGTCCTGTACGTCCCATCCCAATTCCTTTGTAAAGTGAAGAGCTCTGAGTTACTCTTCCTTAGGCAGGCTGTGCAACTGAGCAGGGTCAGGGGATTTAAGTCAAAAATTAAATATTAATGTTGATTTTTTTTTTTTTTTTTTACAGTGCAGCTAGTATTTTATCTGAATGTTAAACTCACAAGCAGATATAAAACCCACCAAAATATAACTTGTGTTGCCTGTTCTTTTGGTCAAAGTGAAGCTTGAAATAAATTTTATCATCCACGAAAACAGAAGTTTTTTCCAGCTCTGTTTAAGAGCTTACAAAATGTGAAGTTTAAAATGCATGATGAAATGATTCATGCTTTCATATGCTAGTAGTGGTTTTAATTATTTGTTTTAAAATAGGAAAGACACATTGCCAGAAATTTTTCAATAGGACGCTGAGCTATTTCTTCCTGTCCTTGTAAATGCCCTGCGGTCAAAAAGAAATCCAAAGAAACGTTGTGTGAAAACCCAGATGATTCTATGCCCCTTGTTTAAAGACACCAAGGTCATATAAAGCAATGTAAAAACAACGTTCTGAAATATCCTAACCCTTCAGTGCAAAGAGTTAAATGAGGACTATAATTTTTTATTTTTTGTTATTTTTATGAGGATCTGTTGAGTCATTGCTACCAAGGCTTACTTCGCTGGAAGCAGATTACACAGCTGGATACAGCACTTGGCATTCTGTGGTTGCTTTTAGAGAGACCAGCAAAGGAAAAACAAACAAACATGACACTTTAGGAGTTTCTGTGTATGCTGGCATGGAGAAAGACAAAAAAGGAAATATTCTCAACAAGGGAGCACTTTCATTTCTTTTTAAAATGGTATCTTTCTAAAGAGTGAGATGGCAAGAAGAATGCTAGCTTTTAATCGATGTTCCATGCCAACACAGTGACACATAGGGCTGCTCTCACAGCTGTTTTGAAGTTAGCCTCTTTAAAACTCTAAACCAGGAGATATATTGATTAAAACACTCAGTCTTTGGAGCAGAAAAGATTCCCATAATCTTATCCATCTCTTGCAGATGTTGCAGTTTCTAGGAGAAATAACTGCATTAAATTAAACAGGTGTAGCAGTTCTCATTGAAACAAACAACACAACACCAAACTGAAAACAAAACCAAAACCAACCACGAAAAATCCCAACCAAACAAAACAATGAAATAACAACAATAAAACCCCAACCAACGAAAAACAAACAAAAAACCCAAACCTGAAGGGGAAGTGTAAATCTGAAATTTTCAGCAAGTTTGTTAGTGGGCCAGATAAAAATGCTGCATTCAGGCATCCAGAGCTCTAGGGGAACACATCAAAACTTCAGTCCATATTGGCTTTGGTCAAAAACCACCGAGACTGCCAGACAAGCTTACCAATACAAGGCAGAAAAAATAGGGAGTAAAATTTCCAGCTGACAGGCAAATGACAATTATTTACAAGTAATCACTTAACTTTAATTTCACTCTAAAAAGTTTCATCTGCTAGCTTTCAAGAATTAATATTCAATTATATTCACCTTCTCTTCATTTCTTGTTCTGTACAAAAATAAAATATGTTGTTGGGCGTTCCTTTTCTTATTAGGTCCATTTGTACAAAATGAATGCCTGCACTAAGGCACTTTCATTTCAAGTTTAGGAATACTAAATGAGTGGGCGAAAGGGGATGCAGATATATATAGAGAATATTATTGCTCAGTGGTAATATGCCTGTAAGACTAGGATTCCTGAAAAAGTAACATTTTGGGGGTTTCTATCAAGTTTTTTGTACTTAATGCCATTAAATATCGTTATCAGAATATACAATAATGGATGCTTATTTATGGAAATCACATAATTGTGTTTATTTAAGTGCTGAAATTATCTACGTGGAATGTAACACCGTATCCCTCTCTTCAAGCCGAGTTTCAAAAGGTGGAGACACCTGAAGGATGTAAGGAGCTGCGGAGGCCACTGGGTGTCAGGGTTGGACGTGCAAAAATTCTTCCATCCAAAAGGAATTGTTCGTTGCTCCTCTCAAAAGTAGAGAAAAAGGGTAGAGGGTGCTGCTGGACCAAGAAAGACAGTGTCAGTGGCTGCCCAGTGCAAGAGATAAACAAATTTTTGAATTCCCTACTGACTCTTTGGCCGGAAGTGTGAAGACATAAATACCCTGCAAACAAGAGGATGTGACAATCATAATAGGCAAATCCAACACACCTCCAGAAAGATGATAAAATGAGGAGGCATGATCTTTTTTTCTTTTTTTTTTCTTTTTTTTTTTCTTTTTTTTTTTTTTTTTCCCCCCAGAATTTCCTCTATTCTTCACTATATTGATTTATCCTACAAACAAAGTGAGGGAAAAAAAATGAGATTGTATTAGCCTGTCAAGAATGGTGCTGGAAATTAAATAATGATAAAAACCCATTCTCTATGTGGCACGTGATTTTTTTTTTAAAGTATATATTTCCTTAAATACATGTTGTTTCTGCTAAAACAGGATTCTTAGATCGTTATTTGCAGAGGTCACGCTACCACTTAGCAATTTTAGGCTGGAAAAGTTCCGTTTTTCTAATTGCATATTTTGGGGTTTTTTTCCCATGCTATCACATGAACTGTGATGCAGTTTCTCAAACGTTGTTGTAGTCTATGAACATTATCAGCCTCAGGAAGCCCTTATTTTGTCCCTGTAAGAGGTGGAAGACCATTATTTTGCTTTTCTCAAAGATCCTGTAAAAAACTTTTTTCACAAACAAGCCTCTTTTTCCACCTTGTTTTATGTAAACTCCTCTGATTTCTTTCTTTGCCCTGTAGTCAGAATCATGATTTTGCTACAGGGTAATAATATGCCTTTACACTGCAGCCTTTGGGCTGCTTCTGGGACAGAGGAAACGCAGTTCTTGCAAGCATAGTTAAGTTTCAAACTTTCTTCCACTATCAGAAACTGTGTTTTGTTACTGCTTTAATTTTATAGTGCATAAATACTCCAACATTTGAAAGCTGTTTTAGGGTTGTATGGCTGATTCTCTGCCAAAGCTATAGATTGGAAGAATGTGGAGTAAAAAAGAATCATGAAAGAAGAAATACTGTGTATCCTACCACTGAAGGCATACACTTTATGCTGCTCTGTATCAACATAATCGATTATATGATTTTGAATCAGACTGCAGCTGGGAAAATTCACTGCTGAAGTCAAATTGAGGACACCCGTGACCTGCACTAATGGTGTCTTGCCTAGCAGCAGCTTAGGGCTCGCAGAAGACTGCGCCTTGTAGCTTCACACTCCATCAGTTGCTTGTGAATATCATTGTGATGCTCTGCGCCTTCTGTATGGGTCTGAATAACATCTGTGTGCCTTAGGTGCTCAGCACAACTGAATTAGCTTAGCTTAGGTTAGGTGCCAGTGAGAATTTCCTAGGAAGGAGCAGGAGCACCCTAAAAGCAGAGAGGCACTAGGGGTCACTAGCACAGCGCTTACAGATGAGACTGAAATAACGCAGTGATCTGAGGAATGTGTGTGGAGGGAGATGGAGCACAGCGGAGGCCTGGTAGAGGCAGCTCTCACTTACTGTTTAGAGGGAAGTTCTTTATTTCAAAGCCACCACTTTGTAAATAAAAGCCTGTCCACTAATGTGATTAGTTACCTCTTCAGGCTCAAAATAGAGCCAGTAATAGTCTGCCAGGTGAATTGAAATTACTTGTGTCCATATATATTTTTGTAATGGGAAAGGTTTGTTCTTGTCATGCATTTGGAAATAAAATGAATAAGAGTAAACACAACAAAACTGAGGAAAACTACAGGACTATCCAAGAAGCAGCTGTATTCTGCCAATTTTCTTTGCATGTCTTTTCTTCATTCACTCCAGATAAACTGCCACAGCTATAACAGCTATTAATTGTGTTCAATAAGGTATACAAAAGTAGCATTGATGAAAGGTACATCTTTAAATAGGCTAATATTTTGAATATTAGAAATGTACACAAATTTAAATCAGAAGAAATGGATTTGGCCATTGAGTAGCTCTGTGTATCACATCACTGTGTTTTCTGTGTGCTCGAAAGAGTGAGAACAGAGGAAGTGACTTTCCTTTTTTTAAGCCTGACTTTAAGATGCTTAATGCAGCTGTTTCTTTTTTTATGTGCCACATAATTATCATGTTTTAAAAATACTGATTTCTTCAGTACTTAGAAATGTTCTGTAAGGAACACTATCTGTAGCCAGCCTTTTCTCTCTCCAGCTTTCCCCATCACACATAGTGCACAGGTATTCATCATTTCACCTCCTTCTCTGCAGTAAGCACAGAGGACATTGGTGTCATCACCTTTATCTAGACAAAAGAATCCATCATCTGTATTGTGCACAAGGGCAGCTCATCTGTTACTGCACAGCAAGTCAGTTCATAAAAGTAAAAAATAAGAGCAGGAGAAGCATGGAGCCATTGATATTTGTGAGTCATCAGCTTGCCTATCTGGTGTGTTGTACTAATTCATATTGTGAAATTTCAGACAGTGGGTTGTTTGTGGGGTAAACAGCAAAGGAGAGAGGAGACAGCAATGGATATTTAGGAATTAATATCACTGCAGGTGGAAGGAGATAACTGTCCCTTCCATGTGTCTCTAGGAAATGGCACACCAGTCACCACCAGTTCACCACAGAATTGTAGAATCAAGTTTAAGTCTATCCTCCTTCAGTTTAAGGCCTTTTCCCCTTGTCCTATCACTACACACCCTGCTAAAAAGTCCCTCTCCTGCCTTCTTATAAGTCCCCTTTAGGTATCGGAAGGCTGCTATATAAACAAGTTGTTTCTCGACCTGGGTTGGGAACTTCCTCATTTGAAATAAGAAATGTACAGAAGCCTCTTGCATTTACTGTGAAAGTAAAACTCTCACTAATAAGATGATGCAACATATCTTACCTTCAGCTTTATCAAAGTATCAAAAATACTTATTGAAGTATTGCTGTTTCTTACTTTTAAGGCAAATAGAACAGGATTTTTCACAAGACCAAGCATCGCAGACAAATTAATATGTTCAAATCACGATTCTTAGTAACTCATAATAAATGTCTTTTTGATTGCTGGTTTCATGGTTGGGGATGTCTTATTCATCTCAAGCTGAAAATTGCTTAAATGGCAAGATCCTCAAAAAATAAACCCTGAGCGTAAAGACTTGGCGAGGAATAAGCCACTGGAAGCAAGGCATTTATAGTCAGGATTGGGCAATGTAAGTAATGTATGATAATAACCATCCCATCTATACATTTTGGAATGTGATTTGAGAGCTTGAAAAGAATTGCTGATTTTGCAAAGCAAACATTCAAAGACTACAGCAAAAAGATGTTATCTCTTTAGACTGTAATATTTCTTCCCACCTCCTCAGCACCATGCAGACTAAGAAACCTAGAAACCAACAAAAACCAGAAACTACTTGACAAAAAATCACCCAAACCTCGACATTTTTAAGCAAGCTTTAAAAGATGTGATTTCTTTTGCTGTTGTTTTTAAGTAGCATGTATTGTTTGCTCTCTTTTTTTTTTCTTTTTGCATTTTGAGCTTCTGTATTTCACTTTGTATTTTCTCTTCTCCATAAATGTTTGAAAGTATTCATTTTTATGATGTTTGAAGGTACTTAGTTTTAGAAGATCAGAGCTGAAATGTTCACATACTTGTTTGCAGGGAAAGAGGCTTTAATAAAAGCACTGTGAAGACTGCTGGCACTGGGGCTGTAATCTAGAGCCCCAACAGGATGTGCGTAGATCGTGTTGAGGACGGCTGATGCATCTCTCAGAATAGCTTTTGTGAAGCACAGATGATTTGGTAGTCACATACAGCTGCGTATTGCAGCCGATTGGTGGAAAAGCCTTCAGTATGAAATGCAAACATTTGAAAGCCATAACTGTCCATTCCCTTTTCTCCATATTTTTCAGCCTTTTGTAACTTAACAATGAGCTCCTCCTCTTGGCTAAGGTATTCTCCTACTGTGTTTGCACTCACCCAATGGGACTTTGTTCACAGCCTCGTGGTGCTATTGTTACATCAGCTATCATGGCTACTTGTGATATTCACCTCTGGGCATAAAGACACCTGGTTTTGAACAGGATTAATGGGATATATTTTTAACAGTCAGAGAAAGAGAAGTGCAGTCTATCCAGTGGGTTCTTCACTTTAAGCTCCAAGTGCAGCCTACATGTTCTGCCAGTAGATTTAAGAACTTAGACTTATGTTAGGCATGTCAAGTACTAAGACCATTGGCAGCAGTCATTCATACTCGACACCTCAAAAGGATCAAGCCTGAAGGGTAAGGAAAGCTTATTATTAGTGCCAGCAAAAAGTCAGCATTCAAGGAACAGGTTGGGGCAGAGATTCCCAAACCAATGTGTGCATGAACCTGTGACTGCCTGTAGCTGTCATGACACCTTGTCACACTCAAACATGTAGGAAATTATTTGCAAACCTTGAAAGAAAAGTCAAAAACAACTTAAGAAATTATTTCTCAACTACATTTGCAATTACGGCAAGTTGTCAAGTGATTTTTATTAAGGTAAGGGATGACTACACAACAGAAAACACTATCAGAAAAAAAAAAAAATCTAATCTCTTTTAGTTAAAGGACCATGAACAGTGGTCAGTGTAATCCCATGACAGCTTTTCTCTCCCCCATTCAATGAGTTCCTTGTGTGAAGATGAGCTGCAGATTATTCTCCTAAAGAATAGGTTTATTCTATCTCGTATAGGTAATAAAGGCTTCACAATCTTTTCCTTACCATGGCTGACTGCTGAATTTATCAGTGTGAAAAGAGCTGCTCTGAGTGACTCAGCTGCAGAACTGCCTTGTCTTCTCATTGGAGAACAGACTTCTATAGCTGCTGAGTCACAAACTGGCTTGCATAACTCGAGGGGTAAAACAAGCTTGTCGAGTGACTCAGTTTGTAATTTGATCCTCCTCTCATTCCCAAATGCACATGCACCTGTATTTTGAAACTGCTGGGATCGTTAATTACAGTTTGAATCATTTCAGTGGTACCCATGGAATGTGTCCTTCCAACACACTCTGCCGTTCAGTTCTCACATAATCCCTGGGATGCGGCCAAGTGCTTCTTCTTTCACACAGGGGGGAATAATTATCTGTTTTTCTTCACTACTAAAACCAGTCACCATTATGATCCTAACAGATCTTCCATTGGAGCTTAAATCAAAAAACCAGCATCTGTACTTTTCACCTTTTTTAAGGCACTATTATTATGTAATTTTAAGACTATTTTCACTAGTAAGTTAGGTTTAGAAAATAAGGTGGATCTTTTATATGTGTGTAGAATTCCAAAATGTTGGCAGAGAAATCATAAGCCAAAATCTTCCTGCACTAGTAGGTACATTATTTTTACTTGCTATTTGTGGAAGAAGAAAATGGCCTTTTAGCTAAGAATATTTTATGCTCAGGAGGAATTAGAAAAAACCTTTGCATTGAGAGTTGTTTGTCTGATGCTCTATTAGCCAGAGAAACAGAATCATGTAATTGTGATTTAAGAAAAAGCTAACCTTAAATCTAGGTAGAAAAGAAAACGAAACATTGAGGGCAGTAATTTACTCCATGGAAGTTATTATTTCCTTTATGAAACATTTTAGAAAGTGCAGTAGCCTTTCTTCTGAGAACTGTATTGTATCCTACAAGCACTAACTGTTGATGGCCATACTAAGAAACGAAAACACTGTCCTAATCAATAAATGAGGATGTTGAAACAGGCACTGAAATCCCAGGCCAGAAGCCTCATGCTGACCCGGTGTCAGAGCAGGCTCCTTGGTAGCCTTGCTCCAGCTCTCCATGAAGGTTTTTCACTGACTTGGCTCAGCATAGCACAGCACATCACCTCTAGGTGAGACTTGTTTATGACTGTGATAGTTTGATTTAAGTAAATGAGCCCTTTGGAAAAGTTTATTGTCAGTTAAGTTTCTGTTTCTTCCTACAAACTCAAGCAGAGTCTGAGCTGAGCTCACAGTCACACTGACATATCTCTCACCCTTCTCACACTGTACCAAGGAGTTCCTCTGAAAGCTGCATTTTGATTTATATGCAGACACAGTCATATCATTAAATGCAACAAGTTTTACCATTTTGGTAGCAAAGATGAAAATTTCCACTTCTTTACCCAAATCAAAATGAAATTCTGTTTGCCCAGGATGAGCTGGAGGGAAGTGGGGATGAATCTGAATACACTTTTAAATTGCTTTGACCAATATGTTCCATACAAACAACAACTTGTGCATTGACCCAGTGATACCTTTTCAGCTGTTTGAATGCTTGAATGCAACCTTCATCTCAGAAATCCTACAGCTGTCTGAAGATACAGGCCACCTTCAACCTCTTTTTTAGTTTTCTCCTGAGTGGTATTAATGGCTTGTAAAAGAAATAGCCTTTGAGTTTAGACAGACCTTTGGTAGTAGGTTTTTTCTAAGAAAAGTACTCTTATAAAGGTACACTAACACAAAACATTTCTTAGAGATATGTGGTGCTATTGGGTTTGAATTACTCTGCCTGTATCTGGGTGTGAACCCCTACTTCCCCAAGGTTTGGGGCATCAGAGTTGGGATTCTTGGATCAGCTCATTAGGAAGACGAGACAGTAACAAGTCTGGTTGTGATTTGCAGTTGTGTAAATATCTGGGTTCTGGTGGTTTGTTCGTGCTTGTCTCTAGGATCTGGGAAGGATTTCATTAAAAAAACCAAATGCTTTAACTGCCAAAGGCAGCTGCCAGAACATTTATATAATTAATTTCATTTTGCTTTCTGGTACTTAAAAGCATTGGCTAGAGGACACATTTAGTCCATTCACTCACCTGGATACATGATCCCTATCATGGATTCACAGGATGGTTTGGGTTGGAAGGGACCTTAAAGATCATTCAGTTCTAACCCACCAGCTATGGGCAGGGATAGCTTTCACTACACCAGCTTGCTCAAAACCCCATCCAACCAGATCCAACCCATCCAATAGTTCCAGGGATGGCCACAGCTTCTCTGGGCAACGTGTTCCAGTGCCCCACCACCCTCACAGCAAAGAATTTATTCTAAATATCTAATCTAAACCTATGCTCTTTCAGATTAAAGCCATTTTCTCTTTTCCTGTCACAATACATCCTTATAAAAATTTTGATTCTCCTCTTTACCAGAAACAAAACAACACGCTGTATATCCTCCATGTTATGCTTCCTGTAGTTTATAATATTGGGTCTGTCTCATTTGATGCCATGTTCAAACTTCCACTGACTTCACTGAAAGTAGAATTTGGCAATTAATTTTAACTGTTATAGACTCAATAAATATCACACAATTTTTTCCACGTCATCTGAATAACATTCACACATAAGAAAGCTCTGAAGGGAAGAATTATTTAAGTAGAAAGATGGCTGTACAGAGGCATAAGCCTTTAGAGGAGCAAAATATCTGTAAGAAAAAAGCAGAGGCATGAAAAGACATGTAATCTTTTCATGAAAAGAGAGAACTAGCACTCAGGGGATTTGGATGCAACTTCTAGTTAGATCAAGACTTGCAGTACACCTCTAGGCATTTTGACACTTTCTCTGATTTCTTTCCCATTTATAATACATGGGTAGAAATACACACAGCAGTATTTTAAAGTAATTGCTTGCAAATTGGTTTAGAGAACCTGAAGTGGAGCATAGTTTATAAATGTAATGCAATATTATTATTGTTGTCACATAAAAACCTAGCTTAGTCCATCAATTTAATTGTCACCAAAGCCACATGGATGGCAGGGCTTCTAATGTTACTTGGAAAATAATCTTTCAAGTCTAATGTTATCCTTCGACAACTGGCACATCTATCTCCTTTCATCTTCACGGAATAAGATTCTGAAAATTTCCATGTAGTATAGGTTTGAAGACTGATGGGCATATTACTAGGTGTGTAAGAGAATTTGGAGTGCACTTTTCACCATCTAATCAATCCCTCTTATCACTTGATATATACTGCAAACACGTGTTATGCTGTGACACTGCCTGCTACAGTGCTTTGACCAAGTCAAAAGGAAGAGAGCCTGGATACACCTCAGCACCTACTAATCCCATAAGAGTTTGGCAATGCTCCCTGTCAGGCCACCAGCTGGTGCCAGGAGAGCATGTTTTATGTCTTGCACTGACAGATAGTGTGAGGAGATTGCTCTACCCAGAAGACAAAGCTGTTTCCAAAGCAAGCTGCAAATGCTATAACTGCAGATACATATCATTGGAAATGAGAAATCTTGGGAAAATAAGTGCACGGGATCAGTAGCCAAGAAATGTAGGTGTGTTGCTTTGAGAATGTTGCCGATGAAGAGCTGGCTTTGCTGCAGCAGCTAATGAGCCTACCTCAGACACTGCTCATGCACTAACAGGCACTGCACGGGCAGCCTGGCTGTTCTTGCACTGCAGTATGTAGGATGTGGGATTTAAGGGCTTCCCTATTTAGAGGGATCTTTCAGCACCAAGATCTGGCCTCTACAGCTGTGGATTTTGGACCTCATTAGAATCACAGGTTAGGAGAGATGTCAGGTACTAATTTTGTCTTATCTCCTGCTCCAATCTCTCAGAGTCAGCATTGATCTCTGTGCTTTGGCCAGATGGATCTTGAAAATCTCCAAGAATAGAGATTCCACAACTTCTTCAGGCAATCTCCTGTTCCAGTACTTCGCTGCCCTCATAATGTAGATTTTCCCTTTATTTCCTACTGGACCTTTATCCCAATTTATGAGCATTGTTTCTCATTCTCCTGCCATATATTTGAGTTGTATCAGTAATCTCTTCAGTGTTAGATCCTCTAAACCTTTTCTTTTCTGGATAAACAAACCCAGTTCCTTCAGCTCCTCCCTACAGGTCACACACTCCTAACCTATGGCCATCTTGCTGATTCTGCTGGACTCACTCAAGTTCATCTACATCTTCCTCATACTGGGAATCCCAGATCTGCTGACTTTCTTACAAAAATCAAAGAAAGGGACGAAGAACTCTTCCTATAACATATTTTCAGGCAGTTCTATAGCAGCAGAGAGGATCATTTATCTGCCAGCTCTTTTCCAAGGGTAAGGGAAGCATAAGGCAGCAGAGAGAACATTACTCAGGTTTCCAAAGCTCACATCCATACTTTCTCACTGACCAGAGTAGCCCTACAGATTGGCTGTGATTTTGAATTGAAAAAGTAGTTATGATCTTCTCTGTGAACCGCAAGGGGCTAAATCCTATGTCAAGAATCCTGTCAGAGGGAGACAGAGGAATGACACCATATGGGTAACAGAATAATCTTAAGAAAAGTGTATATTCTAAGTTGGGTGGAGGTGGAAATTTAGGGAATCTGCCATCCTGGTGTGTCTTTTGCCCACCTCTCCTCCATGTTTCCTACAGGGTTTAAAGGACTGCATGGCATCAATTGAATGGGTGACCTGACCCCTTTAAGGAATGAAGGGGGAGAACATGTCTCTAAAGAAGGATTATCTTAGATATAATTCATTTAACTGTCACTGAAGTTGCACATATGGCAAGATTTTAATCATCACTTGGAAAATTTTCTTGCCATGTCACAAAATAGAAACATTTTTCATCATAAATTGATGTGTCTATCTCCTGTCATCTTCAAGTAGTGAGCATGTGGAAATTTTATATGCAAGTATTCCGTGCTATTTGGAATGAAGTAAACTCCTCTAGATGTAGTACTGACTACTGGTGAACTTTAAATTTGCTGTTATGTATTAATAACAATTTTTAAAATATTTTATATTAAATATATTAAATTTGCTTCAGTATATTAATTTTTAATCTGTTATTGAATTATTTTGTAAAGTTATATTTAATTTTAAATTCACACCAGATTTGTACTTGCAGCAATTGTATATGCTGTAGTTAACTTTAAATATGGACAGTTGTAAAAATTATTATTTAGGTAGGATCTTCCCTTGCATAATTAAATAATAGTTTGGTTTATATGATAATAAAATAATTTTTAATAGTAGGTTTAAATAATAGTTTATCATGTTGTAAAAATTTATTCTGTAAGATGGAAACCATGCTTAACATCCTTGTAACATACAGGTGTAACACTGCCAGTGTCACCTACCAGGTTTGCAGTGAAATAAGAATTCCAAGCCATGTAGCATAAGAAGCATTGTGGAGCATTGTTTTCTGTGCTTGTCCCCTGTCTGTGTGGTATTTCTGGGGGAGACAGCCTGCTGACCTTAGCCAAGAAACAAGGTTTATGTTGGTAGGCATGGTACAAAAATATAGTAGATGATGGATATTTCCAGAAGCAATTTTCTTCCAGGGGGAAAAAAAAAAAAAAGAAAAAAAAAAAAAAAAGTGCAAATTAACTTCTCAGGATTACAGGATTAAAAGAACAGTACCAGATTTACCTTATAATATTTTTTAGTATGATATTAATGGGTTTTCTGTAATCTGTCAAAAATCTTCCTATGTCATTGCAATCCAACATTTGGCTTAAATTTTGGAGAACTGATTTACCTCTCTGATGATGTAGTCTCATGTTTTAGTGCATTTTAATATTTGTATTTCTGCAAACATATATTATTTCTACAAACATAAAATATATTATATATTATATATTATATATTATATATTATATATTATATATTATATATTATATATTATATATTATATATTATATAATTTTATATAAATATTATATAAATATTATATAAATATCTTTGGTATGTGTTAATAAGATTTAGAAAATGAGGCTAAAATGAGTTCCAAGAAGTCATCTAATCCACTCCTTACCTCCCTTTAAAATCAGCCATACTTGAATTGTTCCTAGTAGATACTTATCCAGCTTAACAAGAGGCACAGCCTAGGCTAGGTTGCATTGCTGAAGCTGGAAGTACAAGGAAGAAATAAGAACTGAGCCTGTATGCCCAGTGCAGTCCTCCTTCACTGCCATAGCAGTACACAACCTACACGGAGATGTAACTTGTAAAGTGTATATGTATGTATATGTATATATGTGTATTTATATATATATATATATATATATGTATGTATGTATGTAAAACCCCTTCACAGACCAAATAGTTTACTAGATTGACAAACTGGAAGAGTGGCTGTGTTCTCTGGTTTTGGTTCATCTGTTGGGACTTCCACATCACTTCGCTTACTCAGTTATGAACTTGGCAAATGCAAAGGCCAGAACCGGATGTTTTGAGAGATCCAGAAGTTAAAGGATATGTTTAACAGGGCCAGTGCCCAGCTCCATCCTAATGGATGCACATTAAATTAATTGGAAGCTAATAGCTACTGCTCATGGAAAGATTGACTGCACCCCTTGACTGCCGCAGAGCCTCTCTCTTATCTGTTGCTACCTCTGAGCATAGGGTGAGCTGGGGAGAGCTGGAAGCACTTGGGACTCACCCAGGTGCCCAGAAGATTTGGGCAGGTTTGATCTTTCTGTGAGTAACCACCAAGGCAGCTGCCATCAAACGCTGGCAGCTGTATAAAAGTAGTGCAGGCACTCAGCTGCCCCTGTGCCTTACTCACTTCTCATGTACAGAGGCTTCACTTACCGAGGGACTCCCTGGCTGGGGTAAATGGGAAGAGACCCGCGAGCTCCCGTGGAGTTGCTGTGCAGTTGCTCAGTGTCCCCAGTACTCCCTGTCCTTGCATTTCTTAACTACGGGGCTTGAAGCGCAGCCAGGAGCAGCTGCCTCTCAGAATCCCGGGATGCCACAGCCATCAGACAGGTTTCAAAGATAAAAAATATAAGCCTTCATTTTTCTCTGATAAGTTTTGCAAGGTGTTTGAAAAATACCCTTCTACTTTGAAAAGTACCATTAATTCTTAGGACTTTTTATTTTTTTTTTTTTTAAGCTAAGACGTGTAAACATCAGCAGTGACTTTGTTTCCTTCCAAAGAAATCTATAATGCTGTTACTGTGTCACGTACAGTTTGCTTAGATACCATGTGCCTTGCCATTTGCAGAGGATCCCAGGCAACAATGGGTCATTACTGGGCTGTGAAACAAATTGCTCCCTGGCTGTGTATTCTCAGTTAAATAATCCAAAATAATTCTTCCATCTCCTTCGACTAAACAAAAAGCTTTTCTTTTTCTTCTCAGATCCATTGCACGGCATTACCATGCTACCCTTGGGAAAGTCTACCACAGGGTATTTAGATCTAGCCACAAACCTGAAAGGTTTCCACGTGTGCAGCCTGCCTTCAGAAGAAGGTAGTCTGCATGGCACAGGAACTCCCTGTGTACATTGGGCAGGCTCCCCACCACTTTCTGGATGTTATACTGCTTGTTGAAAAGCACTGGCAGTATGAATAAGGTGATCCATCAACATGGCTGTATAGAATTTATGTTCACACAGTTCTAGGATAGAATTGTTTTATTTCATTGAAACTTGGTGAGTTTTAGAAAACAACACCTTTTCTATGAATGACTAATGTGAAAAAGATGCTCCAAAAAAAGCTATGGAAATGTGCCCATTTTGCAATAGCTTTTTGTGAAGGTCTATTTACTCTTTGCCTCACCCTTCTAAGTCATCTCAGACTTTTAACCTCTGGGAAAAACAAACAAACAAACAAACTAAACCCCCCAAAACCCCGCAACTTAAAAAAAAACCCAAAACCCCTGCTCCCCCGGTACTTCTGCCTTCATACCTAATATACAGCCTGGCCATTTTCTGCTCAGAGGGTAGTGATGAAGGAAAAATAGCACATGTAGTGTTTTGGCAATATGAACTTGCCCTAGAATCTGCTGTTACTGGGGCTATACCCAAATCTGAGTGCCGGCTATGTGCCTACCTCCACTCACTTTTTTATCCCTCTTGAATGACAAAGATATCCTTGTCTCTGCTCTGACAGGTTGCAAAGTGCTCCCTGTACTGCAGAAGTTAACTGATCTCAATCTGTGGGAATGCAAATGTGCAGGAGAAATGCCTCACTCCTGTCTGATAACAGGAGTTGGAATACACACCTTTACTGAAGTACAGGAACAATGTTAGGTAAAACTTCTCATTAGGCCAGCTGATGTGACAGGACCTTTCTCATGTTGTAAGTATGAACTATGCTCTTGCATTCAAAAGCTATGACAGCAGCAGAGAAATCCAGTGGCTTACTTGACAATCAACCAAGCCTTCAGTTCCCAGAAATCAGTATTGTTCCATTGGCTCCAGTTAACCATGCTTGTTTATATCCACCATGTGAAAGCATTTTGAACTGGTTCATTTATTGGTCACTAGCTTAATAAAACATGCTGGCACCTGCCATCATCTCTGAAGTCTAGAAGTCCCAGGGCTATTTCCCGTGCATCCAATCTGGCATTTGATACAGCCCTAACTAGATTAAGAACTTGTGTATGAGTAATGAACTTTCAGAGCCATACATGAGTGCCAAGCTGTGGTTCACAAGGAATCCAGGGGCAATACACCCAGGGCTGGCTTCACATGCCTTTGGGGCATAATTGGAGAAGAATGTTAAATCCTTTCCTAAATAAGCAAGAGAGAGGGCCCTGGCACAGGGCATCCATCCTCTGACTCCACAGCAATTACATCTGCATAGCTTTCAGCACTCCATCCTTTCAGAGCAGTCTTCTTCCTTCCTAATGAAGGGGAGAAAAGAAAAGCAAAAAGAAAAACATCTGCAGGGCTCAATACCTAGAGCACTATGTTATCCCTATGTAAATCCAAATATCTCCATGGGCTTCAACAAAGAATTAAGGTGAATTTAGCTACCTGTGGAGATACTTGGCTCCTGAATTCTTTTCAGCAATCAATTCCTCATGCAGCCAAGGAGAATCTCTTTACAGCAGCAACATTTATTGCTGAAGCTCTTCTGAACATCAGTAGCTTTTGTAAGATGTGACAATGAAATGTGAAAAGGCAGAGCAGGAGTGTTGGACCTTTCTCAGGCTGGAAGTATCACAGCTGAAGACTCAGTTTCTCTGGTAAATTAATATACTGAAAGAATTTTCTAGCATCAATCTTTTGGTGTCTCCATTCAACTCACCTTGGCAGCTGATAAATCATGTACTGTCAGAATGACTCTACTGAGCTATGAGGTTAAAAAGAAAAAAGTTAATTGTCCAGGACCATGAATCATTACTTTGATTGAGTCAATGTGAGCTAGATTACACCAGATATGATTCTAGCTTAGTAGAGGCTCATGTGTACTGCACATCCAGAAAAGCGTACGAGAATTTATGTGTCTGAGAACTGGCTGTAGGATACACAACTGAACTGGTAGGAATTTGCTCTGTTTTTAGCTAAAAGTTTCACAAGTGTCAATTATTATAGATTGATACTACTATAACTTCATAGTGAAACTAGTGTAGATGTTATGGGTACAAACTGCTTTTATAGAGATGGGTAAGCTCCAGAAAAACAGGGATCTCTATATCACCTGTATGTGAGTTGCCCGGTGAAACTGCTCTTCCCAAAAATTTACATTACCCAGAGGTCCCAGATGCCCTGTGATGTTGGTTAGTGATAGCAAACATAATTTCTAATTTCTTGGGCTTTGGACGAAACTCAGTTTCCTGGTTGGAAATGTCTTTAGAAGCATCACACACCAGAGCATGATGGGTCTCCCTCATGCATTGAATTGTCCTTGAAATACAACACATCATCATGGTGCTTTAACATACATGAGAGTCCAATTTGTTTATATATTACTTTTCACTACACATTTATGAGAACTGAAAGTAATTAAGCGTATCCTCTTTCTAGAGGTGAGAGAACTGGAAGCAAAACCTGGGTCATTCAAAGCAATCACTCAAGACATAGGTCAGGATTATAAGCCTTTAAGGAAAAAAATGCAACAGTTCTTCAGGAAAAAGAAAGAAGAACTGAAAGAGTGGCTTACTGTCTGCAGATGTATTGTACATTCATATTGCCCAAACTCCTTTAGAAGCTTACTGGCATCTGTGATCCCAATACTAATGAGTTCTGCCTTTATCTATGTAAACTGAGTATTTACTTTCACTTGTATATTACAAAGTCTTTCTCTTAAAATAGGAGATAGCAGAAAGTTGGAAAAAAGATTATGTTACTTTTGTAGCTTGATATATAATGCTGCTCAGGACTCACAGGAGAATAAAATTACAAGACTGAAAATTCTTTATCTCTTATGTTGGGGGATAGGTGTATTCCTTCTTTTTCTAAAGAATTTTTTCCCCATAAGTTACCAAGGAGACTAAATGTTGGATACTTGAGAGTACTTAACCGAAACAAAGAAGTGGACAAAGTTGGAAGGGGGAGATAACGCAGGTAAAAGACAGAGCTTGAGGCAGCTGCAGTCTCTTCTTTTTCCGGCGTTAGGGGAGAAGGAGAACGGCTGTTGCTGGCTGGAGGAGTTTCACTGTGGCCAAAGGGATCCAGTCCTAGGAAATCTACTATCACCGGTTCGGCCTGAATCCTGAGTTTTCTCTGTCCCCCGCGGGAGCTGGGCCGGTTCTGCCTCGCCTTTGGCTTCTTCGGCGCTGCTCTTCCTGCTACAGTGTGACCCTGCACCCCCTGCGCTGCCGAGACATCCTGCCTCTGCCTGCCGGGACACGCTGCCATCCCAGCTACCAGCCCGGGACTTTTCCACTGTTTCAGCTTGGTGCTCTGAGGATCCTGCAGGGACACCGAAACCAAACTGCCCTGGGTTTCGTGAAACAAAGCCCTCAAGGTTCTTGGTACTGTTTTCGTTTGTTATTAATGCTGTAGTTATTTAGTGAGGGTTTTTTTGTGTGTGTGTGTTTGTTTGCTTTGTAATACATACTAGTAAAGAACTGCTATTCCTATTTCCCAAATCTTTGCCTAAAAGCCTCTGATTGTAATTTATAATTGAAAAAGGAAAAAAGGGGGTGGAGGGGGGGGTTTACACTCTCCATCCCAAAGGAAGCTCCAGTAGTTGTTTTTTTTTATTATCTGGCAAATACCTGTCTTCCCAAACCAAGACATCTTATTTTGGAAAATCACTTTCCTCTGTCTAATCATTTCCATTATCAATCACTGCTGCTCATGTTATTTCAATAGAGATTGAAATGAGCATAACAACCCAAAATAAGTGTCTTTGGTAAATATGATGACACAACGATCTTTTCATATGACTCATCTGGTTTTGTTTCTCATAATACCATGCGAATGGGCACGTTAGCAACATAATACACTTAAGAATTTCATGATACTTGTTTGGCAATGGTGATTTTTTTTTTAGCTACCAATTTGTCTAGCTTAATTAGTGAGCTTTTTATGAATTTTGAACCTTCTTTAACCTCCTCTAATCTAGGTGGTGAAATCTGTAGAAATAATGAATTTCTCTCACTCTCCATTCATTTCTAACAAGACTAATATTTTAACAATATTGCTGCCTTGCCTGCTACTCAGCTACTGAAATTTTTACTGAAGTCTCTCCCAAAGCAGGGGAGACTTGACAGTCATCTCTTTAGTCTTCCATATCCTACTGATGAATTATAGGGAAGATACCAGATGTTTGTAGATGAGCATTTTGCTCTTGACAGGATCATCAGACACATCAATCAATGCACCCATAGCTTTTCCTGTGCTGCAACAACAGCAGGTTAATTTGTAATTGTTGTTCCAAGCCAAGCAAAGCAGCCTGTACCTTTGATTATCCATGACATTACATTAACACCCAGCCCTATTTTCAGCTCCACTTGCATTAACAACACCAAACAACACTAAAGGCCCATTTGCTTTCTTCGTCCAGTGACAAGGAGAAAACCCGCCTGCCCACTTGTGGGGATGCTGCAGCTGGACTCACAAAGCAGCAGCCTGGAAGAGAAAACCCACTCGCAGTTCAGTGCCTTCAGGTAGTTTTAGGGAACTGGTGAGACCCATGCATCTGAATTTTTCTCCAGCATCAAGGTCTAAGAGAAAAATCCCAGCAAAGTGCCCAGTGTAGTCCTGGATTTTTCAAGGTAAAAGAGCCTTTCTGTCAGATATACTTTAAACTGACTTTTAACCATAAAACCTCAAATATTTTCCTTTTACTTACTTTTTTTTTTTTTTTTTTTTTTTTTTTTTTTTTTTTTACCTGACACAAAACCAGCATAGAAAATAAGATTGGAGGAAGCTTCCTACATCTCTGCAATTGTCTCCATCATGACAGAATTTGTTCACAGTCACCCAGGGTGGGATTGATGTAATGTAAGAAATTTTGGAGCCTTATAACTGACAACTGCTCAAGAAAGCACAGTTGCTCTTTCAGCTACTTCTCAGCACCAACAAAAAAAGTAACTTCTATATTTCAAAATTTTCAGATTCAGATTATATTCTAGTTTTGTGATGAAAAGGAGAAAAAAGTACATGTCCAAGATTTTCAAGACAAGGGAAAACTTCCTACCTCAGAAAGACTTAACAACCACTATAACTACGTGTGTGGCTAATTAATGTGTGAGATTACCAGATATTGTAACACCAGTGTTTCGTTAGGGTTTTTTTCAGTTAGAATGAAGGGGAAGGTGTTGGGCTTTTTCCCTCGGGAAGTCACAACGCAAAAAAGAACTTAATTTGACCCATACTCTGAAGCATGAAGCGAAGAGTACATCATCCTTGCACTAAGCAGAGGCAATTTGAATTGCAGAATCACAGAGTGGGAAAGCCCCCGCTTGCAGACGGGGAGGCGAAGACAAGAAAGGTCAGGGGACGTCCACGGGGACGATGGCGAAGAAACGGGCCAGCTCACCGCGCCCACGCTTCCCGGCACCCACGGGGCGGACTTTCCCCGCTCTGGGCTGCGACGGGAGCCGGGCATCTTCCCACAGGGTGGGGAAGGGGCGGCCCGGGAAGGGGCGTGGCGCCTCTATGCAAATCAGCCCCTCTCTGCCAATAGGCGGGCGAGCCGGACGGAGGGGCGGGGCGCTCCTCGGGGATGAGCGCTCTCCTCGACGGCACGGGCGCTCCGGCGGCATCGGCACCTCGGGGGCGGGATCGACATCTCGGGAGCGACACCAGCACCTCGGGAGCGGCATCGGCACCTCGGGAGCGGCATCGGCGTCTCGGCAGCGACACTGGCACCTCGGGAGCGGCATCGGCGTCTCGGGGGCGACACCGGCACCTCGGGAGAGGCATCGGCACCTCGGGAGCGACACTGGCACCTCGGGGAGCGGCGCGGGCGGAGCGACACGGGACCTGCCGGACTGTCCTGCCCGGGGGTGAGTACCTGCCGGGACGGGGGCGGACTAGACAGCTCCTTCCTCGGGGGCCAGGCAGAGTTTGGTTTCTTCACCCCGGGCACAGCCGGTGCTGGCTCCCGGGACGGGGACACAGCCGTATTCCCGAGCTCCCCCGAGCATCAGCTGGAGTTTCCGGACGCGCCCGGAGCTGGTGCCGGAGGGAGGGACGGCAGCCCTGTGCAGCGCCGGAGCCCGGACTGGCCGCCCCTTCTCGGGCTGTCGGAGCGTGCCTGGGGCTCGGCAACCAGCCCAGCCCAACCGGCGGGGCGTGCGAGGCGCTCGGCATCTCCGTTCTGCCTAAGAGTAGACGAAACTGCCCCTTTTGAGTCGAGTGGCGAAGTCTGAAGCCCGGAGGAAGGAGAGATGATAGGAAATGTGGAGTGGGCTTTTGGGTCCGGAGGTGCCTTAGGCTAGCTGCTCTCCTCATGGAATGCAAAAGTGATGGCTGGGTTTTCACAGGGTGAGAGAAAAACAGAGACACTTTCAAATATGTGTCTTCTCATCCAGTCACAACGGATGTCTGCATTTCTACTGCCTTGTTTATCTGGCTTAACAAGTATTAATATTGTATTCATAGCACCCATACATGCTTATGGATAGCTCCACAGCAAATTTTTACAGAAAATTTGGTTTATATGCCCAATATAATAGCTTTTCCTTCATTCTTGAACATCATCATGGCCAGATCTGGAAGTGGGTGCAAAAGTTAGCATTCTTTGATTGCTTCCTATTAAATTGATACCCATTTCCTTCCTACCAAGAAGAACTGGCAGTTGTGTATTTCTGAGATAACTACATGTCACTCTGTCATACTGAGAAAGGATATGACTAAAATAACAACACTGGCCAAAAACGGACGCTTGCACTTCTTGTTCCTGTTATTTAGATAGTATTTTAGCAACTGTCTTTTAAGCTGTCCAGTGTCAAAATGGCAATATATGACTTTTTAGGAAAAGAATACAATTTGAATGATGATGCTTTCTTACCAGCACTGATATTCACTATTTAACTAGTGGTGAGACTACAAGATGACCATAACTTTTTTTTTTTTTAAATTCAAAACAGACCAGAGGTCTAACAAATGAACAGAATAAATGTCATCATTAGGAAAGGATGGTTTAGGCGTCCAACCAATTAGATGACCTTTTTCTCATTTTTTTTCTCTGACTGACTTGTATGCCCACTGCTCTGAAACCAAAACTGCATGTTCAGTCATATGTTATCTGGTGTTTTGGCTGAGGCTAAAACTGCAAGTTAAACTCTGTTGTTGAAAGACACTTCGATGAAGAAAGTAAGCATGGTTCAGAAGATCTCTTGAGACATTAAAATGAGTAAAATGTAGTACCTTCTGGGCACTGCAGATGAACCTGATGCAGTGGAATACAACTGCATTCTCTATCAGTCCTGGAGAATTTGGCTGCTGTGGGATTAGGCTCCATGTGTGACATCTTTCACTATAGTAACAGTATACTAACAGTAACCAAGACCTGTTTCAGAGGGAGTAATGGTAGTTGCCACTGGTGCATAAATAGAGGAGGAAGATAATCTGCTGAGTGAAAAGATTCACCTAAATTTCTCCCCAGCATGGGCGGCACTGTGAATATACACCTTGTGCTGGACATACAGTGACACTGGGGGTGAGGACACTGAACAAATCCTGGGAATGCAGGGCCTCTGTGGGACTGTAAGACATTGCTTTATCCATTTGGTGCACTGTAGCTGTGCACCTAAACAAGGACTGAGAGGGGTTTCTGTATCTTCTCTCTTTCTGCTAAGGAAGAAGGTCCCACAGTGCTTCCACAGGGAAATGGTCCAATTTTCCCCAAGTCACAGCCAGTTCAACATAGGCCTTGTGAAAGAAATTAATTACTTTGTGTGTTTCCAGTGTCAACAGAGGGATCAAAGTGACCATTTCCATTTTGACAGAAAACTTCTTTTATGTGCTGCAGTACTATGTCTCTCTCCTTGGTCTTCTGAATTAAATGATGGTAATTCCTTCAGCTCCTCTTTCTCCAGGAGTGTAATTTTTAAATTGTTTGGAGACAATGCCAAATATGGTCCCTTTGACTTTCCTAATGTGATAACTGTTTCAGGCTGTACTTTTACAACTGAGGCCTTATCTAGGCCAAGCAGAGTAAAACCAGTCCTTCCTATGCCATCTCATATAAGACATGACGTTATGGATTTTTTACAATGACGTTATATTGTGAACTTGTTTTGTGGCTTGCAATCAGCTATAACTTCACCAATGCTTTCCTGCTGCCAAACTAGTTGTTTTCTACTTTATATTTGTGTGAATAATTTTATCTAAATGTGCTAGGCTTGTCTATATTGAATTTTCTTTTACTTTTGTTAATTCTTCTCTTGCTGTCAAGATCACCAAAATTCTTATCATTTCTCCTCCCCTGTCCCCACCAAACGCTTGCTTCTACTCCCTTCCAGTTCACTGTCACCTGGAGACTGTACAAGTTCATGTTTGGTTTCACTCTCCAAGTCACTAATGGAAAATATGGATAACCTCTGAGTGTGACAGATATCCATCTTAATGCTGGTGTGTTCAAAACCAGCTCTGATGGTGAGAAGACAACTGCTGTGTCAAATATGAAGGTGCAGGACCAGATAAACTTTCTATTATCTTTTATCTGGTCCACCAATTTTCTTTGACTCTGGTCATCCCTATAGTTCAGGGATGACAAAGCATGGTGCAGAAATTACTGAGGCAATGTTAACTTGATCTGGTAAACCCATATCAATGCCAAATCTGGAGTTACCACTTTTTTGCAGTGAAGCCATTTTTGGTTACACTTGCATTTTGGATTATTCACCAAGATGTGGCCATGAACCACCTCTGGTGAGGAACATCATTCCCAGGGAGCAGTCTAGGGTAGTGGGGGGGGGGGGGGGGGGGGGGCTCCACATGAGAAGAGCAAAGCAATTTGGTTTTTATCTCTGCTTTGATAGGCTAGATGAGATATCAAGACACTCTACACAATCAGCAAGAGCTCTCACACAGTGCTTGGCACTTACATCTAGGTCATACTTATGTTGTTTTATCAGAGAGAGAATGATGTCTCATATCTTGACTTCAGAAGGCTTATCATCTTTGCAGCTTTTGCCTAATCTGCTGTGGCAGTTAACTCATTAATTGCCAGGATTATTCTCAACAAGCTCGTGTTTGCAAAAGTCAAGGAATTACTGCACACTCCAGCTTTTTCTGCTATGCCTTTTCTCTGTGCTGTGCTTGTGGTAGTGACAACACACTTATTTTTAAAAGTAGAATAAAGCTTGCTTGAGCTTTTGATATGCCCAATCAGGTGTGTCCCTAATTACATCTATATCTTGTCTCAACTTCACTGGTGCTTTGAGTAGGCCTGTAAACACCCATGGGCTGCTAAGTAGTTTAACTGCCATAAAGCCTGATGTGTCCTGGGGCTGAGGCTGTGGGTATGCATGTGTGGCTGTAGGGGTTATTTCCTGGCTGGAGCTGGTTTGGTGCAGGTACAGTTGTGTAGATTTTGCAATAGGATCCCAAACTGAGCCTCATGTGTACTGGCCCACATGACCAACTACCAAGAAAACACTTTGTATTTAACCTTAAAGGATTTTTTTTTTAAGTCAGGAGTACTTGGTCTCAGATTGTAGCACTTCATCACAAACCTTAAATATATGTGCTTTTCAAAAACTAATGCAGTTGTGCTAATTTAAAAACATCTATAGAACATGTTGCTTCTGACTGATGGTCACATGCAACCTCACATTTCCATTTGCATACCAACATAATGTTATAATCACCTATAAATACCACTGTGTGGTAGCACTAGTAGTTATAGAAATGTGGTATGTGCACAGCTATTTCGCTGAGCCAATGTGTTCCAGGGAAGCCGAGGTGATTAATTGGATAATGTATGTACTCATGGTGCCATAGTGCCAGCACTGCCTGTGAGTATGTTGGCTGATTGCCCTGCATGGTGACCTGTAATGATGCCGAGCTGTAGTAATTGCCGAGAAATGCATGGATGGCCGCCTTACTGTTTATGTTAGTGGTGTGGATCTGTCTTAACCATTTGCCAAGCCCTTGGAGGTACAGTTCACACTCCCCTTATCTCCATCTAGGCCAATTTTACCTGAAGACCTTGGTGTTGCAAACCAGTGAAGATGGAGAAACTTTTTTTGTCTACAGCCCTGTTACAACTGCTCCCCACCCAACCAACATCAAATCTAGTTACAATTTATGTGACATTGTGAGGAAAAGCTCAAGAGGAGATACCAAGAATCCATTTTATCTGTACACTATTGAAAATTTGTCAGTGGTGATCCATAGTTCTCCAGTGAAAATTTAGACAACCTACTAAATAATAGCAATCAACCCACATGAAACAAGTTGACTTCTCCAATGCAGGGATAATGTTTACTCTCATGGCTATTGAGTAATAACAAGTTAAAATATCATTTTTTTTTCTCAGTCTTATCATAAATATGTGAAAAATGGCATATTATAGTGCATTTAATGCACACCAGCAGTGTCTCCTAGTTTAGACACTAATGTCTGGGAAAGCTGATAACCAGTCTATGGAAAACACCAGGATGATTAACTGTATTCAGTACATCTGAGAAGTAGGAGATGCACTCTAGATCCTTGAATTTATAGTATGTTTTCATACAAACATTGAGAGTTCCTTTCTGTTTAAGAGATTGAATACTGGTAAAGAAACTGAGATAAGTCAAAGAAGAACCTCCAAAGCTATCAGTATTCTAGCAATTATTGCCTCACTTCTTTGAATTGGAGGTAACAATCTGAATTATTTTTCCCCCCCTAGGTTTCTCCTAGCCTTTATGATAGGAAAGGAACCACTGGAAACTTGGAGATTCTGCCAGATGCAGAAGTAGTCTGCAAAGAATGGAGTCATCCCTACTTCTCTGAACATATCAGCTTGTAATAAATAACTTGTCCTGGCACAAACAAAGAAATTGACACTTCATGCAAGCTTTTGGGAAAAAAATAATGCCCTGAGACACTTGCAGCTGCAGATATTTGTCTCTAGGGTGACGGAAAGTATAAAGGTGGTGTTCTGCTGTACACAGGTTCTGATGAGCATATGAGCTGGGTAGTGGAGTCTTCAGATACACTTGGCAACTTCTTGATGGATTTTTGTAGTTTTATAACTGGCATTCAATGTTAACTGATGGACTTTAATTCCTGAATACATTTTGTCTATTTTTAAACATTGTGAAATCCAAAAAATTCCAGAGAGGATAACTTCCTTTCAGTGAGGCCACAAAAAGATTTTGAAATGCTGATCTCTGTCATAGTAGTTAATACTGGAGTTAGTACACATACGTGATCTTAGAACAGCTTGAAAAGGCAAACTGTCCTAATCATTGGATTATAATTTTTATTTTGTTTCAGGCTCTTACAGATGATAAGAGAGAAAAAAAAGATGAGTAATTTGAAAAACTCAAGCCTGCTGTGCTACCTGTGATGGACATGGTTGGGAAGACAGGGAATTTGTACTGAAAAGATGACTAGTACTCTGCTATAAGCCAATTACTCTTCTGGAAAGAGGAAAACCTACTGTTAAAAAAAAAAAAAGTCGTTTTCCCAAGTTAATTAATATTGTCAAATCTATTATTAGAGAGCAGGTACCAAGTGAAAATATTAAATCTCGTCTAAGAAAATTTTTTACAAAACAGTTACTAGAAAATCATTAAATCTGAAACCCCTACTCAAACAAAAGGCTTCAGCTAAATTTAACACTTTTTTAACCTATGCATGACTTGCATTTTAGTGCAACAGCAGCACTCTATTTCCCTTGGAATACAGTGTGTTCAATTCAGCAAGTCCATCTGAGTAGACTTCCATCAGTACAACATCCTCTGCAAGCCATATGGGAAGTCTCTGAAATGTGCTGACACTCACATAGCTATGAAGTAATTTTGCCTAAGAGCAGGTTATTTCCTAATTGTTCACCACTTGTTTTTTGGGTCACATCTGTTGTGTGTCATGCAATCAAAATCACATGCAATTCAGAGCCAGGATGAGCCACGTGGGTTCCTTTTACCTTCCAAGAGCGAGAAGAACTACTGACAGAAATTATTTTTAACTGACTTGTTTTGAAATATCTGTTGTTCCTCAAACAACTGAAGTAAAAGCTTCTTCTTGTTAGGCCCTACTCAAGGCTGAAAAGATTACTGACTAGACTTTTGGTAAGCCACGAGATGCTATTAAGTAGAAGGTGCCATTTATGAATGCTGCAAGAAGGAAAAATGTACACTGCCTTCCTTCCCAGCAGGTGGCCATGAAATATGGATGCTGTGCTGAAGCTGCTTCATCATTTCAACATTTGTCCCCAAACTGATCACAGAATATTCTGAGCTGGAAGGAACACACAAGGATCATTGATCCCAATTCTTATGAGCCCATGTGGGGATAGAGTGTGGATACACAAATGTTAAAGCTGAAATAAACATAAGTGTGTAACTTACTTGTTTCTATAGAAATAACTTTTTATCCTTAGATTAGTTCTACATAGTTAACAGGCTTCAGAACATTAGCATGGCAATGTTTGTAGACTCCCTTTTGTATGTATGTGGGGCTAACATAAAGGAGGTGTATGCATATGCATAGTTTTTGATTTCCAGAGTAGATTTTATTTCTTGTCTGAAATCCCACATTATACACAGTTGTCTGGGGCTGCAGTCTTCTTGCAACAGGACAATTTGTATGTTTCTCATGCATCATGGGAAAGCTTGTCACTGTGGTGATTAATACCAGTAAGTAGCACAGTAACATGAAAAGATGAGCACTGAACATGCCCTCAGCTGACTGTACTTGCTGGGTGTCTGCCTTCAAAGTCGTAACCTCTGCAGTCATCACCTGGCCTGTATTTCCTGTGTGTGTGTTTGGGTGTACACATCATGATGGACTGCAGAAGGAACTTCATATTTACAAGGACAGATTTACCTAGCCCAAAGATAAAAGTGTGGACGTATGTTCCAGTTTGAATATATGTAGCATTTTAAAATAAAATAAATCTGACAGCTAATCTATTAAACCTCACACTCTTAGAATTAAGGCAGTTATACACTTGTGGTTGTTACTCCAGAGTAGCTCCTGTCTTAATATTCTAATCTGTTAGATGTCTTTTATATAGACTTGTGCAAGCAGTTGAATATATTCAATGTTCATTGTCAAATTAGCAAACTTTTTATCTAAGGCTGATTACCAGAACAATTTAGATTGGACCTTTGGACATTGTCTAATCCAGGCCTGCTCAAAATGCGCACAAACAGTTTAGGTTGCTGAGGGCCATGTCAAATAGAATTTTAAATATCTTCAAGGATGCCGATGCCAAAACTTTTCTGGGCACCTTTTCCATTGTTTCTAAATGTTTGGGGTTTTCTTCCTTTTTTCCTTCCCCCCCCCCCCCCCCCATCTTGTATCTGGCTGACTCTTCTCTTGTTTCTGCTTAGGTGTGTTGCATCTTGTGCTATTGCTGTACATTTCCATGAAGGGTCTAGTCTTGCATTAAGCAGATAGTGATGGCAACAAGATCTCTCTGAGCTTCCTGTTACTCAGGCTGAACATTCCAAACTCGCTCAGCCTCTCTTCATTTCAGGTGCTCCAGCACCTCTGGCCACCTCTGTGGCCTGCCCTGAGCTCATCCCAGTCTGTCTGGTGAGTAACACTCCAAATGCGGTCTCTCAAGTGTCAGACCAGAGGGGTCCCTTTCCTTCCTCACTTTTGCTGCTCCAGCCTGGATGCATGGTTCATGTTCCTGTTCATGCCTAACAGCACACCTGCAGAGCACCTCTTGCAGAGCTGCTTCCCTGTCAGAGAGCCCAACTTCTGCTGCTGCACCAGGCATTGTATGGAGAGAGAGACTGACACTCATTTTACAGATGGAGGTTTGAGGCTATCCCTCACAACCAGTAATGTACCATGTATTAATATATTGCTGTTCTACTTACAAGCAATGCAATCAATATATATGTAGATGCAAAGTTTGCTGAGTGACAACAGCATCTGAAAAAGGAGGCCAACTTCTCTAAACCATGACTTGTTAAGTTGAAATGCTTCAAATTGCTGTTCCCCCTTGCTCTCTCTGCTTATTTATTTTAGCTCTTTAGTGTCAGTTCTGTCCCTGACACCATCCAAGGAATGCTTGGAAGTTATTGTCCTCTCTTGGAAAGATCTGGTTCCCCCCTGTTTGAAATGAGAATTTGAAATAGGAAAAGACCTCTGTGGTGATGTTACATTCCAGCCTACTGTTTTCTTTATGTAAAAAATCCTGAAATTCTGCCAAATTGCATGTTTCTCAAAGCAACAGTTTCCAAATACCCAAATAAATTTACAGTATTCCTTGAGCAAAAAGATGCTCAAGAAAGCTGAAATCCAAACATTTTCTTGAACCTGACAAGTCTCTTCGGCCAAATATTGCAAGTGCTGACCTATGGAGTACTTGAGTATGTTCAGCATAATGCTGATCAGGTGTCCACTGCAATTTGTGGTGTTTGTGGCCTAATACAATGCTGAAATACAGGCATAAAGTTACTCACTTCCTGTGCTTCCATCCTGTCCAGGTGCTGTGTGTAGATAAGGAAGAGCATCTTGAAAATGTGAAGATGAAGTGGGAAGCAGGCTAAGTGAAGCACTTTAGAAACAGAGTGTAAAAGACAGGACTTGGCGAGAATGAAAGAAAGTGCCCAAAAGTCCCTGATTTTGCAGAACTCCAAAGACAGGCTTAAAGGGATGGCATCTATTTGTTAGGACAAAAGTGTGAACACTTTAGTTCTGGAGACATATCCCAGACAGGTACAGGTCCTCAATGCAGAGTTAAAACATACTAATGTTGAGCATGTGAATGTAAGTTTTGGTACATATGTACAAATAATGTAGCCTTTTAGAACTAAGTATTGGAAAGCTGGGAAAACCCAGGTGAAGATTGTAAGTGCAACTGCAACCTGATCCTTCTGTTCCGCTTACAACTAGACTCTACTGGAACTGCTGGGTCACGGAGATCGTGTGTGATGCTGTCCATGTCACTGGAGAGGAGCTCTTCACAAGTGGCCTTGATCCATGTGTTCATTCACTGACGTCCAGTTTGTTCCTTCACGATTTCACGCAGCAAAGCACTCAAGGCTTGCAGCAGTGACTGAAGTCAGAAGGACTTCTGAACATTCCAGGTACAAAGTACTGTGTTTAAAGTGTCTCAAGTGGGCATCATAAATTATCAAGAGTCTATCATTATTGTCTTTAATGACTCAGGGCTGAAACCTGACTGTGGGGCTGTTAGATCTGCCTTTCCCCAAAAGTCTGTTAGTTTACAGAACTTTCCAAAGACTTTGCAGGGGAAATCCTTGAGGAAATGAACAGTAGCAACATGGTCAATGAGACAGCATGAACTGATTGATGAATATTAACTTTTATCTTGTACAACTTTTACTCACCCTGTAAAGACTCGAGGCAGAGTCTTGGTGGAAGTGATAGTGCACAGGCCAGTGTTTAATTGCGTGATCTTCCTGTGTGCAGGCAACATTGTGGTGCAATCCAAGGCTACACTTGACAGCTCCTTATTCTTCTTTTAATGTTTGATTTTTAACCTTTCCTGCTGTATTAAAAGAAAGAAAAAAGCAATATTTTTAGGGATGCTGCAGAATTAGTATACACATGAATTTACTACAGCATTAGTACTTTCATGCTGTGAATTTGCTTCTGCATTTCTTCCTGGGGAAGGAAGGGTAGACCTACTCTTACAAAACTATGAGTTTATTACATAGGAGCTTAACTCAGGGTTTGCCTGACAAAGAAAACACAAACAGAAAGTTTGTGAAATCATTGTTGAGCCAGTTGTTACTATGCTCTCTGTAGAAGGCCAGTGAAATTTAATTTTTCTTAAGTTTAAGGAGTGGTAAGCACAAAGTTCACAGAACTGCAAAATTGTTAGGAAGGGACCTTGGAGATAATTTAGTCCAAATCCCCTGTCAAGACAGGATCACCTAAATCAGGTGACACAGGACTGTGTCCAGTGGGTTTTGAATGCCTCCAGAGAGGGAGACTCCACGACCTCCCTGGGCAGCCTCTGCCCCCCTCAATGTAGAGAAGTTCTTCCTCATGTTGAGATGAAACTTCTTCTGTTCTAGTTTATGGACATTTTGCTTTGTCCTGTTGCTGGGTACCCCTGAAAAGAGTCTGGCACCATCCTCCTGGCACCTGCCTTTGACATATGTGTTGATCAGATCCTCTCTCAGTCTTCTCTTCTCTAGACTAAATAGACACAGCTCCTGCAGTCTCTCCTCATAAGAGAGATACTCCACACCCCTAGTTGTTGATGTCTGATACTCTGTGATCAGTGATAGCATCTGGAGACACTAGAGTTGCTCTTTTTTCTTTTTTTTTTTTCCCCTTTTTTTTCTTTTTCTTTCCCCCCTATCTTGATACTTTCCACACCATTTTTTTTTAAACTTTTCTTTCCCAACTGTATAGGTAAAGTTGGAAAATGCCAACTTTATATAGAACAAATGTATAGGTAAACAGGAAATGCCATTTCTATTTCTGAGAGGCTTCTTAGTATTCTCCCAGGAGAAGCAAACTTAGAATGAGGGAAGCCCTGTGACATTTTGGACAGTTGATTTAATGAAGGATCAGGAACTAGAGGAGATTTCTCTAGTGAGCAGCAGTGGGAAGTGTTCAGTTATTAACACGTCTACAGATGCTGAATGTTCTGATGCTGAAGGCTATCAGGAGTCTGCTTTTCCCCTCCAAGTAAAAGACTGGCATTTTGTGGGGAAATTGGGACTGTCCCACTATTCTTTTTGATTTGTCTTCAGGATTTGTTGTCTCCCTTCCTGCTGTTTTTATTTCTAACCTTTGTACTTTCTAGAACAGTGTTCTGGCAGAGTTTTGGATGTTATATCCATCACTGTATAAAATACTGTGAACAAATTTAAAATCTGGTATTTTGGATTATCTTTGATGAGTTATGTTTGTTAGCTATGATTTAGTTATCACCATGTTGTAGCTATTAGTTACAATTTTTCAACTCTTTTAACCAATATTTTAGTAACTTCAAACTCAATCCTCCTGTTCCTATTTTACAGGCAGGATGAAAGACCGTTTAAGTGAGCTGCGTGAATTTGCCAGGTTACACAACCAACAGTTTTCTGATAGTGACGATGATGAAAATTCACCCCAGGATATTCTCGTTTATGAGACAGATTATGCCTTGGAAATTCTTCATAAGGACATACAGAACATCCGGACAGAAAATGACCACCTAAAAGCAGATGTCAACCGCCTCAGAAAGCAAAACACCCGCTTCCTTACTTCCATGCGCCGCCTTAGCAGCATCAAACGAGATACTAATTGTATTGCCAGAGACATTAAGAGCCGTGGAGAGACCATCCACAGGAAACTGCAGGTAATGAGAGATTTCTGTGAAGATGCAATAACAAGATACGGAGCTATGTCTGTCATTGCCAGGGTGGCAAAGAACCACTATGTTGACCTCATGCACACGTTTCAGGACGCTATGTTTGATTACAATGCAACTGAGATGAACCAGCGGGAGAACTGCAAGATTCGGATTCAGCGGCAGCTGGAGATCATGGGCAAAGATGTTTCTGGACACCAGATTGAGGAGATGATTGAGCAAGGCAAATGGGATGTCTTCTCTGAGAATCTCTTGTCGGATGTCAAGGGAGCCCGCGCAGCCTTGAATGAGATAGAGACGCGACACAAGGAGCTGGTGAAGTTAGAAGGTCGCATTAAGGAAGTTCATGAGCTCTTTCTGCAGGTGGCCCTGCTGGTGGAGGAACAGGCAGACACCTTTGATGTTATTGAGATAAATATGCAAAATGTTGAGGACTATGTAGGAGATGCTAAAGACCAAGTGAAAAAAGCTCTGGAATACAGGAGGAAACATCCCCTCAGAACAATCCTCTGCTGCTGCTTATCATGTTGCAGAAGGTGATGGTCCAGCTGGGGCTATCACAGACTTGAATGTCCTCAAAATCAGGTGTTCTTTCCAGAGACTTTTCTGTAACGACAAGCCCTAGAAATATGGGGCATATTTTGCAGTTGGTTTTGTTGATTGCCTTTTTTACTAAATGTGCTGAAGGCTGTTTCTATTTATGAACTCCTAGAAATGTTGATAAACTATTTTTAATCTAATTTTTATTGAAAGGTCCTGTTACTGTAACTAGAGGTGCAATATCTCTACAGTTATATTTGTTTTGTATAGGCAAGAAAGAAGAATTAATAACTTATCCTAGGGAAAATGAATACTTTCAAAAAGTAACTTTATTCTTATTTGTCGAAGTGAGGCTGCAGGTGGTGAAGCCTAATTGCCTGGGGCGACACAGTACACCACAGAATCAGAAGGTTTCAGTTTTAACTAGTCTGAGGCCTGCTTGATGCAAATTTGACAAATGCTGAGCCTGGAGCAGGAGCAGGACACAGAACTAGTTTCTCTTTCAACTTGAATTCCAGCTGTCTGGCATCTTAACAGAAGTGGCTGCACCTTAAATGATAATATGCACATTTTGCTCCATTTGTTTGCAAGTGACTGTTTTTTTTCCATTTTGAGAACCCAACTCTCTCAAGGTGGCTAAAAGCACTGCAACACTGAGGCATCTCACTCACTTTTAACTTGAGCCAGTCTCTGGACTTTCAGTTTCAAACCTGCCATGCCTTCATGTTCTGACACATTTTTCTGCCAATTAACACTTCAGCTAGAGGAGAAACATAGAGTAGCCTTCTGCAGAAACACCCATGAGAAGCCGACAGCTGTGGGGTTGAGAAAGCATTTTAGGGTCTCCTGTATTGGCACATACATGGAAGCAACTTAAGTGGAATGACTGGCCTGTCAGTACACTTTTATTTTTGATAAGCATTGATGAAATATGGTTGTTTTTATATCTGTTTTAAATAGGATGAAGGATTAATTTTTTTAATATGCAATTTTACCAGTGTACAAAAATTTTGACTTTTCTCCAATTGTTGGGAAATCTCCACCTGGGAAAGCAAATAGAACTATTTCTTCAGTACATCTGAAGAAGAAAGAAAACAATTTCATGTCATTTCAGTGCTCTTTTCAAGCTTAAACGGAAACTCTCCTTATGTGTAATGGGAGTCTGCCTTTACACAAGGGCAAACCAGTTGGTTTGGAGTATTGCAAGGAAATAAAAAATGTGCAGCCCTGGTAAGCACTGAGCATTTTCAGTGAAACATATTCACAAAATCTGGTGATTGATCACAGCTCCTGCTTCTGGAGGTTTTCCAGCTATATTTCTTGGTGGCTTCCTGATACACTGTGATGTATTGCTACCCTTTGAAATAATGCAGGACATTTTTTCAGAAATTATTTTTTTTAACTGATAGTCCTACTTGAACCGATTTTAATAAATATATTTCAACATTTCAAGTATTTTGTATTTGGGAGTTTTTCTCAGATGTGCATAGATATACATCTTCCTGCACAGTTGCAGTGAAGCTTTTCTCCTGCACCAGTTGCAGTGAAGCTTTTCTCTTGTTACCTTTTGCACCTTGATTTTATGTGTGAAAAAAACCTCCAAACATTTCTTACTTTGTATTGTAAGTACAGTAAGTATTGTAAGTATTGTAAGTACTTATAATATTGTAAGTATTGTAAACAATACTTGTTTGTATTAATATAACAAAACAGCAAAATAAATCCAACTTCCAAGCTTTTATATCTTACTGGGAAACAATTTTTGCCAGACAGGCTTTTTTTTTACACAACTAGAAACTAAAGGGATGACTCTTCTCAGAAACTGAGTGTCCATTTTGCTGTAGAACCTGTCTCTGATTACATGGAAGAGTGAGGAACACTGAACTCCTAACTATAAGATATTTTTATATTCAGTGGTGTACTGGTGATATCAGTGTTATGCTTGTCTGAAGACCTCTCCAGTGAGGTGTTCAAACTTGAAGTTGGGAGAAAGGAGGGTGATGAGCTGGGTCCATAGCCAGTGGCTTTGGTGCTACTCAAGAAGACAAAGTTGTTTACTCTGTAGGTACTGCCATTAAGTCAGTGGAACTGTGCATTTGTAGAAAAATACCCTAAACCTCTGAGAGTCAGCATGTGGGGATAAATCAGTGAAGAATGTAATAATGTATTTCCTTTCACATGCATATCCCTAGCGCTTGCCAATGTTTTTGATAAAAAATATGTACATTTTTTTATGCTGGTTCCTTTTTTGCATCTACAAATGGAATAAAAGATTTAATAAGACAAAATGAAAGTGCAGAGTGTCGTACGTTGAATTGGGAGCTCTGATTAGTTTTTTGCTTTGTCAAAGTTTAGTTTAAAACTTGCTGGACTGAATTATGAGTTGGTAAAAGGAGATAAAACAAGGCCTAGAAAAAAAAGTCCTCATAATATTTGTTTCCATGGTAAATTAAATATGTTGCATATTGAGACAGACTTACTATTGTTTTTTTCCCTAAAAACCCCAAGAAAAATGAGTTTCATGTATTTTAAGACGATTCAAAAAAAAATCAAATTTATTCTGGCAGCTCTGAGAAACCTTGATGATTTCATTAGTAAATATGCAAAACTAGTATTCAAATCTTTAGTTTGATTTGAGGCACGGGGAAAGAGAGCAGAAAGAAAAGATAATTGTAGACCTTCTCTCCTGACTTAAGGCTGTAGGGGAAAAAAGAGTATTAGTCAAAAAACCAACCTGAGACCTTTTAAAACTATTTTAAAGATGCATTGTGAGTTAAGAAACACATAAAAACTACTTCTAGTAACTGGAGCAATCATTCTGTCATTCTCACATCCATTGCTCAATACTTTGGGGTTTTTTGCACCCTTCAGTTGTGTAAGAATTCAAATTTAGCCAGCCCATGAACTTGCTTAATCACAGTTAAACAGACTTTTGAAAAAAAACTGATCACACTGTAGCTGCAAGGACTCATGCCACACAGGATGACTGGAAGAAGATGATAAAAGTTGCTTGATAATATGTTAGTGTACCAATAACAGATGCTGCAGAATGGACATCTTCTGAGGAAGGCTGCCTTTTCCTTCTGAAAGTCAGCACAACTCCTATGTGGATGTCTGTACACATTCTATGGGTTGGTAGGGAGTTTTCCCCCCACTTCCCTCGTATGGCAAACACTTAAACTGGGTTTGAGGGTGAAGAAGTTAAAATCTGTCAGGGGATGTTTTAGGATTTAGGATTGCAGTTACTTTGGTTTTGTTTTCTACTGAAGCTGAAGCTTCACAACCCACATCACCAACCAGTCCTTTCTGAGGAGGACAAAGAATTGGCAACCAGGGGCACTTTGCTCCTTCTAAAAAATGTAAGACAGCACAGCATGGATATAAAAGAGACAAAAAAATTCCCCTATTACAAAATATAGTGTTTAGTATGCAATGGATATGCATATGGGTCTCCATTTGATCTTGAGGGACTTTTTTTTTTTTTTTTAATCATGGGTTTCATTTTAGACTAATGGCAATGGGACAATTGCTTCCTCAAAATGAAGGACCAGAAATAAAGGGATAGCTCATAAGATCCAGATACCTTTTTTTCTGGAGGCTGAACTGAGTAGCTTTGCTAAACTGCTGCTTTTCTAATCTAACCTGCATTAAGGATATTTTGAATGCACAGCTCAAGTTGTATTTTTATTATTTCTTGAAAACAAAAAAATGTTTTCTACATTTTTGAACCATGGTAGCTGTTTGATATTGATTTGAAAAAGGATAGAGCTACATGTGGTTGTGCTTCTATGACTAGGAAAGTATCACAGATATAATGAAGGCAGGAAACAGTGTAATTTAATAGATACCGTATGTGGTGATTCTGGTTAATAAATTTCCAATGCAATGAGATTGTCACATGGAGCCATGCTGTTTGTTTCTCTGATATGTAAGAAGGCAACAGTAGACCTATCTTCTTTCACGTTTTTAGCATATTAGGTAGTGTCTTCAGAATGGTTGAGCCAAAGCAAGTACGAGCCAGCAGAAGACAGCTTCCCCATCACACCTTACCGTGCCTACATTGTTAGGGCACCAAGTTTGAACAAGAAAAAGTAACATTTTACTGTGTTTCTTAGAAACAGTGTTAGATTCGAGCAGAAAAGGGGAAAACCTAACTGACAGTGTTTCTCTACTCAATACTTTGCTGAAAGACACAACCCTACTGAATAGAGAACTACGGAGTGCCACTCATTTCAAGGCAATGATACAGCATTGCAAGTTCCATTGGAAGAGCTGTTCTTTTATTCATGAGGTCCCTCGTGTGAATAACATGTATGTAAAACGTTAACAATTCACTTGTATGGTACGCGAGAAGTATTTTCCCTCACAGGCATGCCTAGTGTCCCGGGGGTCCCTGAGCACTAAGAGCTGAGGAGGTCAGGCAGCACCTACACCCGCAAATTCGAGCCCCAGACCCTTTGCAGAGGGGCAGGGACAGCCAGGTTGTCCAACACCCGGGCAGGGAGTGTGCTCCTGCCCTGCTTGTGGGGAAGCAGACGCCTTCCGCCTGCCTCCCCGTGTTCTGGAGGCTGGCACAGGCCCGTGTCCTCAGCCTGCGCTGTGTGGAATGTGTTTCTCACACCTCAAAGGTGCCGAAGTTTGGTGCCATGCAGGATGTCCGTTTTCTCCGCTGGAAAGTAGCAGCGAGAGCGGGAGCCAGTGCCAGGGGTAAAGCCAGCCAAGTGACACATTCCTATTTCCCCTCTGATCAAGGGAAGAAGAGGGAGGTCCCAGGGCAGGCAGTAACCGGGAATATTGCGATAGGTGCTTCCGTCGAGCCGGCATATAGTTTTGTTGGTTTCGGTTCTCCTTCTACGATCGAGAGAAGGTACATTCCAGGAAACACTTGGACGGAAATAATAAAGTGGGGGCGCCTTATGGGCACAACCTCTCCGCTGCCTCTCACGCCCGACGAGCCCGCCAGCACCGCGGTCCTGCCCGCTCTGAGGGGGCCGAGCCCGCACTGCCCGCAGCCCTCGCACCCCGCTGCCCCCGGCCCAGCGCCGCCCGCCCGCTCTCCCCCAGGGGCGGGCCCGTGCCAGCGCCGCGCACCTCCCCCGCCTCCCTCTTCCGCTACCGGCCCGGCGCCCGGCGGCAGCAAGGCAGCGGCGGCGGGGGGCTCGGCCCGGCTCGGTCTCGGTCGATGGCAGCGCTCTCCGCCGGGCCCTGCCCGCCCGCCTCTCGCCTCCCGCCGCCGGGAGAGGCCGCCCGCGCGCGCCGCCCCGTGGGCTCGGCGCCCGCCGCGCTGGGAATAGAGGCGGGAGGGCACGGCGACGGCGGGGGGGGGAGGCTGAGGGGGCATCCCCGAGGGTCGCGGGCGGCCCGGGGGGCGGGTGGGAGCGCGGCCATGAATGTAGGAGCGGCTGAGAGCGGTCCCGGTATCTGCACCAGGATGGCCGAGTGGTTAAGGCGTTGGACTTAAGATCCAATGGACGCATGTCCGCGTGGGTTCGAACCCCACTCCTGGTAACTGACGTTTTTTTGTCCGGAGCCCCCTCCCGACGCGGGGCAGGGCGCGGTGTCCCGGCAGAGGCGCGGCCGAAGGGAGCCCGGGGCCGCCGGGACACGGCGGGAGGCGGGCGAGAGGGGCGGGGAGCGGCGCCGGAGCGCGCCGATGGCGGCAGCCGGCGGCCCGCGCGGGTGTCCCGGCCCTGGGCGGCCGGCGGGGGCAGTGCGAGCCGGGGGAAGCGCCGCGGGGCCGCCGGAGGCTCCTGCAGCCAGCGTTTCTTCAGCTTTAAAGCCGTTTAAATACAGTGTTTTAAAAAAGAGTTTCTGTATAAATGTATGTATTTATAGACACGCATAATATATGTGAGTATATATATACACACAGAGAAACATATATACACACACATATATAATACATGTATATAAATGTACATATAAGTGTATAAATGTCTGCACGTATTCATATGTATAATATACGTTTGTATTTGTGTATACACATAAACATAAATACATAGACAACACATATACCCACATTTATACATGTATGTATATATATATACATATACATGTATAAATACATATACAAGCATTTACACATGTATGTTTATATATACATACACATGTGTATATATATATATGTATGTATATATATATATATATGTGTGTGTGTGTGTGTATGTGTATATATATATATATATATATATATATATACATACACATGTATATATACAGATATGTGTAGATATTTATACACACTCAGCCATGGCCTCAGTTGTGGAGCCTCGTGCAGGGGCAACAGGCATCTCCAGCTTTGTCACCCCTGGACGGTGACTTTGTTGTTTGCCGTTTAGGTTATTTTTTTTGTGTAGGTTTGTTTTCCTTTTTTTCCACTTCCATCCCTTCAAAGGCTGCATGTCAGCCCATCAGAGTGCTTTTTGCAACGTGAAAGCCGGTGTAGTTCCGCATGCACTGAGTTATGGAATGTCCGCAGGTGTCCAGCCTGCTGAGGTGTCCCTGGCCAACCTTGGAGGGTGGTGGAAAGGCACTTCTGGGGGAATGGTCCCTCATGCTGGCTGTACCCTAAACTGTGCCAGGGCTTAAGCTAGAAGTTAAGCAGAAGGAGCATGCCGAATTTTCACACTGACCTCGTGTTTTTGTTTCATTTGGTAGGATACATGGAGCAGTTGTATGTTTTGAGGTGTTTAATTTGCTGGGGCATGGTTCTGGTTTTGGGTTTTGTGGGGTTTTTTGAAAGAGTAGTATTCTTATGTTTAATATAAATGAAGGTGTGGGAAGTATAAATCAAGCACTGAGCAACACATTTTTAAATTTTAAGGGAGATATAGGTTGAATATTAGGAATAAGTTTTTCCTGGAAAGAGTGATTAAGTACTGGAATGGTCTTCCCGGGGAGGTGGTGGAGTCACCATCCCTGGACATGTTTAAAAAAAGACTGGATGTGACACTTGGTGCCATGGTTTAGTTGAGGTGTTAGGGCTGGGTTGGACTTGATGATCTTGAAGGTCTCATCCAACCTAGTGATTCTGTGATTCTGTAAATAGTAGTGTTTGTCAGAGCATGCTGGTCAAATTCTAACACAGGTAAATGTAGTTGTTCCCAGCTACCCTCCTCCAAATAATTTGACCTGAAAAATTATTCTAAACTTTCAGTCCAGATATATCATGTGATGAGACAGACTAATTAAAGGATAAACACTCAAGAAAGGGATAACAACTCACAGTGAGCCTTCAACGTAATATGAAATAGAAGGTGAAATATGTCAGGATATTTTATTATAGGCCCACATTAGATGATCCGGCATTACACATGTGAGCATGGTAAAAACATAGAAATATTACAGTTCAAGAGTTATGGAGGGAAGCCTGATCTGTGGGGAATTTCTAGGAAAGCAAGTATATACATTGTCTTTTTTGAGTGTTACCACAATAAAATTATAAATGCAAACCATACCGCACTTTCTAGAACTGTTCATTAAGAAGTGGTACTGCCAGGTTCAGATGTTTTATGAAGTAAACAGTCATTGTTATTCTTCATTTAGGTACAAATTAGTTAAAATGTGTGCATGTTTGAAGGTGCATTTCACCTGCAATGTTGTGCATGTTTGAAGGTGCATTTCACCTGCAATGTTGTCATGGTAAAATGCTGCCTCTGGAAACCTACATCTTTGCATACAAATTGTGTAATTCTGCTTATGTGCTTATTTACAGGCATTTTTGAACGTACAATAGGTGCTTGTGTAGATTTTGTAGATTCAGTGCTGATTTTGATGAAAACTTGGCTCTAGCTGTGTGAGTTACAGGGATGAATTAGTGGTGGCTATTCTACACTGTGAGAAAGAAAAAAGAAAAGTAAAAATAATCACAATTTTTACCAGAAGAGTAATTGCTAAACAGAAAAAGAAAAAAAAAAGGCAGTTTTTATGATAAAGCAGTAGAGAAAGCTGAATTTCTTGGTTAGAAATGTTCCTGTTTCAGGTACAGCCTTTCTCTTTCCTGAAAGTACTTGCTTTGCAGAGAACTTCCCTCAGTCCTTTGGTGAACCTATGTTCCCTGCTTCTTAAAACAGCTTCTTAGAGCATGTGCTGATCTGAAATGGAACAGAAGATTTTTTTAACTGTTCTGGCTCTCAAGAAATACCCACAGAATCTCCTTGCAACAAGTGTATCCCAATCCCTTCCCACGCTTCTCCATAAAGGAAAGTATATCTGCTGGGGCTATTGGTTTCTATTTTAGGTGGAGTGACATGGTGATGTATTGTATTTCAGCTCTGGAGCTGAGCATTATTTTAAGATTTTTATTTTGTTGAGCAGGTTCCTTTCTTTGGTTCGTTGCTAAACCCTCATGAATTTTTGGTGGTTGCCATTGCAATTTGACATTCTTACATTCACTTTTTATATTCTGGCCTTTAGTTTATACAATATTGCTTTCTGTTGGACTCCATTCTGTGAATGAGTTGTTTTTCTAAAGATGTCATTATCTGAAGGAACCTTGCCTTGTTTTTTGAAGAAAGTGGAAAAAGTATACTGACTAGTGCAAGAAAGTGGAAGTAAAAAAAAAGGAGATTCATATGCAGACAGTTGAATGCTACCCTGATCAGCCAGGGGTGTTTTTCATGCCTCTGCATATTTCCTGTCTGATGAGAAGCCAGTCATTTAAAACAGATTTTTCAAAAGCAATCATTCATTTTCATGTTCCTTATTTGGATGTCTCTGTCTTGAGAACCTCAATCTGATTTGCAGAAATGCAGAGCTTCTGCAAAAACAGGTGAAATCAATGTATCATCTATATTTTAAGCAGTCTCTGAAATATTTTTTTTCTGAAAAAAAAAATTATGACTCTGAGTAGTCAAATTTATTGGAGATACTTGATATGAATCTTTCCACACCTCAATTTCCAATTGTATAAAGTGGAAGTAATAAAAATGCATGGTTTGCAAAATGGGCTGCTGTGAAATAAATTCATTCTTGTTTGCAAAGAATTCAGATGGACACTTTGGTAATCTGGTCGTGTTAGACAAGCCCATGAGTAGACTATTAGTGAATTCAAAAAATAACATGAAAGAAACAAGCTACAGAGCCACACTTTGAGCTGTGAAGACTTTGCAAAGTGTTGAACAACTGCTTAGCCAGTGAGCGCTTTATGAAATGTGCTGAACAAGGTGGGAGTCTTATAGGAAAACAAGAAGCCATAGCATAACTCAAAATTCTGTCTCACTTCAAAACAGAATGGGCTCAAATCAATAAAAAGGCAACCTATTGGTCACATAATTAGGTGATATTTCAAAATAGTTTAATATTTAAAAAAAAAAAACTTTCAGCAGCTTTCTTTTTGTTGTTGTTGTTGTTGTTGTTGCATTTTAGCGTGTGATAGAAACATGTAATTTTTTACTTGAGTTAAAACATTCTTCAATCAGTGGCCACTATATCATGTTGTGATAAATGGGCTGTGAAGTTCTTGATCTGTTGCATAATCTGGTATGTAGGATGATCAATAAACCCTCTTCTTATTCATTTTGCAGACTAATTTAAAGTCTGTAAAGTAGGACTAGTCTCTTATGTTAGCAGGAGTAACTACATGTAACCTACTTGTTAATTTTTTAACTGTTCTCATTTTGGGACTTCTGTGGTAAATAAGAGGGTAGACTCTATTTTCTGGATTCCCGTCATTCTTAGGACACTTGTTCAAAATTTACCACTATTTAATGCAGACAGTTGTGTCTCTGTTTATACATGTGTTTATACAGGTTCATTTTTAATAGCTGCTGGGCTGCTCATCTGCTGACTGCCTCCGATCTTACCTGCAGGTTCTTAGAATAATTTCTATTGGGCTTGATAGCCACAGCAACCAAGTGTCATTAGCAATGTGAGCTAATCCCGCCTCCTTCTCTAGAACATTACAACACACACTCCCAAACAGATCCTTGCAACATTTTATTTCTGAACTATTTTTCTCTCTTTCGATAAGGAAAATGAAGGGATTTTCTGCTTGGTTAGTTCAGTCCAAGCAGCCAGCTCTGGAGAATTGTGCTGGTAGAACATTGATGGAAGGGAACGAGGAATCTACATATCACTTACTGGAGTGCAAAGCCCTTCAATTTATTTACAGTGCAGGCAGAGGTAGGTTCACTCTTAAGGCTGACTGATGAGCCTGGCAAGTCTTGCCATGGTCATTTATTGCATCAGCACCCCCAGCAGGCCCAAGACAGCCATCAGAAGAGACCAGGTGCTCACTCAGCTGCCCAGGTTGGTGTCTGGCATTTTAGCTCAAAGCCACTGCACTGGCAGAGTGAAGGGCAGTAGGTTTGCCCTGGGGTAAAGGGCACGCGTTCCCGTTTGCCAGTTGTTCTCATCAGGAGGAATGCACGCAGGTGGTAACACTTTACACCAGCACAGCATTGTTTACTCAAGTGTATTGCTGTAAATGTCAAAATACTGGTCTGTGTGCTAGAGCACCTCCAGTCTGGGAACATTTTCCGTTGTGCTCACTTTGCTGTGGTGGTACCAGCCACTATAAGAAAGACAGAGCAGACAAGTCATAATTTACACTGCAGCAGGAAGGTTTGGCAGAGCACCTACTTAATGAGGAGCCCTGAGTGCCCTAAAATGAAGGCAGCATAATGCAGAATATTGAAGCTAACATTTCTGGGATCTTAGATCACTGGGCTTAAAGCATGCTAGCATTCATTGTCTGGTATATTTTTGGCTGCATTAAACTTACCTAAATGAACAGATTCTTTCTTGCTGCCAGGGAAGAGCTTTTGTCTGAAGACCATAGAAAATGTGCACACTCTTCTGAAGATGGTGCTCTTAAATGTGCAATAACAAAAAATGCCTTCCTTCCCCTAAATATTTTGAGAGAAGAATGCACTTTCCAGAATCCTTCATTTTCCTGGATTGCTTGTTCTCTTTCACCATCTGTTCAACTGTGACCTTCTTTCTGGCTTGGAAGTGCTGCAAGATCTTTCCTTCAGACCACATCTGCCTCATTTCTAACTGCTTGCTGAAGTGGTTCATGCAATTCTTGGCAGGGGATCACTCACTGACCATGTGACTTGACGGATTTGTGACACCCGTCTCTTGCTATTTCATCATGTGTTGCAAACTTTTTCATGTGAGAGTGGAATCCCTGTTGGGAAGTATGGACTGCATTAATGAGTACTGCTTTGCAACTAATCCAAGTTTGATGATTGATGAGCATATGTATTTTAGTTTCACTTGTCCTTACATATCTCTAATTATTTTCTGTCACACTCCCACCTTTTGCTTTTTGTGTGCATACCAAGAAACAGATCCAGCTGGTCTAGCAGTTAACTGGTGCTAGAAGAGGCACAGATACTGCCTTTCCTCTGCCCTGGCTGAACTGCACATTCCTACTGTTTCCCTCTTGTGTCCCTCAGTTTTGATTGTCGACCAATACATGACAAAAGGCCCAATTAATTTCATGTTACTTGGATCTAAAATTAATCTCTGATATTATAAGAAATTCTCTGTGAAGCAATGAGGAATTGGAGACAATTTTTTTACATGTTTTGAGCTCCTTGACATAGGCAATATAGATCCAGTGTTTTTATTCATCACAGAATGGCAAAGGCCGGAAGGCCCCTCTGAGAGTTATCCAGTTCACCTCCTAGCTCAGAGGAAGGTCAATTTGAGTCAGGTTTTGAATATCTTTGAGGATAAAAACACCACAGCCTCTCTGAATACCCATGCCAGTATTTGAACACTCTCACGGTAAGAAAAAATGTTTTTTTTCTTGATATCTTAAAAATAAGGGTTCTCTGCAGGTTAGACTACTGTAAGTTGATCTAGGTTTTCCTTCAGAATAGTCTGGTAGCTATAGTGCAAACCAATGACATCCATCTATTGAGTTAAGGGGAGGTAATGCAAGTGATAGCACTCACCTTCATCCTGTACTGTGGCTAATGACTCCTCATCCTCCATTAGGAAGGACTTTGAGACACTTGAGTCCTTCCAGAGGAGGGCAACAAGGCTGGTGAGGGGCTTGGAACACAAGCCCTGTGAGGAACAGCTGAGGGAGCTGGGGTTGTTTAGCCTGGAGAAAAGGAGATTCAGGGGTGACCTTACCACTCTCTACAACTCCCTGAAATGTGGCTGTAGCCAGGTGGGAGTTGGTCTCTTTCTCCAGGCAGCAACTGACAGAACAAGAGGACACAGTCTCAAGGTGTGCAAAGGGAAATATGGGTTGGATATTAGGAAAACGTTTTTCACTGAAAGAGAATGGCCTGCCCAGGGAGGTGCTGGAGTCATCATCTCTGTATGTGTTTAAAAAAAAAGACTGGATGCAGCACTCGGTGCCATGGTTTAGTTGAGGTGTTGGGGCATGGGTTGTATTCAATGATCTTGAAGGTGTCTTCCAACCTAGTCATTCTGTGAATTCTGTGAATCCTAGAACCAGAGGCTGTCTCTGAATAAGGACTTGGAAAGCATCAATATAGTTTAGAAATTAGATTTAAATAAAACTTTCCAAATGCTTTTGTTGTTAAATCCAGAATAGAAGTAATTTGTGTATTTAATTACTGTGACTTCTATATTTTATCATAATATGTTGGATTTTTATTGTTTCTTTTGCAGTGTTCTTTGCTGTGAGAATAATTTTTTGTTGTTGTTGTTAAATGTAGTTCTAATGTTTATGTAGCAAGCTTTATAGCCATGCTTTCGCCAGTCTGTGTTTTGATGGCACTATGATAGTGCAGGCTGTATCTGTGCCGCTTAACAATTCCTATGGTGTTCTGTGACTGAAAACAGACTGAGACATGCCCAACCTGTTGTGCTGCATTCATTTGGGTGACCTGCCCCAGAAGTTATTTGACACATCAGTAAAGAAGGAATACTGAAAGCAGCTAGATACAGTGTTTGTGATGTCTCTGCCTGCTCAATGTCTCTGAACAAAATATATTTCTACAAAAAAAGAATTACCAAGTAGAATAATTGTATGGCATGAATGCTTAAGTTAGATTTCTTTAAGAGAAGGAAGTAGTTAATCCCTCCCAACAGACAGTAAAGGAGACATCATGGATGAGATAAGGTTTCTGCTCTGTATGAAGTTGTTGTTAGGGAGAAAGGTCAGCCATCAGCACAAGAAAAAGGACCAGTATGACAAAGGAGGTAGTGTGACTGTGTCCAGCTGAAATATTGACAAAATTGAGCATGTTTGAAGTGCATGAGTATATGAGATAATGGGATGGGATTGGAAACTGTCATTAAAATGCTGTAAATCCAGAAGTTGTGGTTGGCGATTCTATTTCTATGCCTGTTTCTGTTGCTTTTCTTGTCAAGTTGTCTCCAAGAGGGGTTTAGGTAGAGTTTGTATGCTCCTGTCTTAGGTTGAGCTCTGCAGAGAATGTGTCAGGAGATCTTCAAGAGCATGGTGGTACCCACAGCCCCCAAATGGAGCCTCTGGGAGTCCTTTATAGCCAGAGTTAAAGGATATGCCTCGTATTCATCTGGAAGTCCTTAGCAAACTTTCCTCCATAGCCAGGGATGGGCCTGGGTTGCAATGTTAACTATCTTAGAATGTTTTATATTTTTAACAAAAAATGTTATATCAAGGTAGTCTTAACTGTCAAACTGGGATGCATTAAGTTTGCATTGTACTTTGCTTCCTTTTATGTACTGTTTGTCTTTAACAGACTTGGCATGACTGCTTCCCAGGCAGTAAATACATTCAGGCATAATTAAAGCACTTCCACATCCTTTGCAGGCAAAACCTCAGAGATGGTATCTCTGGAGGGAGATGCTGGAACTGCCCCAGAATTTGCCAACTGCTGTTTATCTGTTAACCAGTACCTGAGCTGCTGTCTTTCTGAATCACCATCCCACACCACATCTGTATTTAGAGTGAGCCCCACTTATCCACAGGTCATTACTTGGGCAATGGTAAAAACTGATCTATAAAAAATGCTGTGGTTTTTAATCTTATTTTTTAGTGCATTAGATATGTTCAGCCAGAAACAGAAAAAAGGAGCCAGAGAAATCAACTTGAAGACTTGGGTTTTATCCATGTAAAAATCCATGTGAAACGGTATAACTTAGTTAATTCTTAACAAGGTAGATTTCCCTCAGCAAGGTAGCTATATGGGATGCACTTCTGAGGATATACCCAATTAGTTCTGCTACTGCAGCCAGTGTTTATGGACATAAATTTATGGATCTTGATCCTGTTGCTGCCGTTGTGGAAGCAGATTGTTTATCACTTTTTGTTTGGACAGGCATGGAAGCCTGCTTGTATAATTAAAGTTGTAGCATCTGCACAATAGTTGCATACTTAAAATTACTGTGCCTTGGCATCACCTTCCTCTATTGAACTTTAAACCAGCACAAAATGAAATTGAAAATAGAAGCCATTCAGGCAAAAATAAGGGTAGCAAAGAGTACGGGTTACCATGGGTCTTCTAGTGCAAGGGCAGGACTACAACATTTTTCTTATCTCACAGGAAAGTTGCAAGAGTCATCTTAATATTACGTGATGGAAAAGGACATAAATCTATATGGATAAAGTGAATTTATGCATAAGCAATTAGCTTCTGCAGAAGAAGAGACATAGGTTGTAAACACTTTGAAAAGCCCTTCTCCTGTGCCAACAAGTAATTTAAACCACAGACTGTTCTTTGGGGAATATTAGAGCTGCGAAACTAGCCTGGTCATAACTTTATGTAAGTGATAGATTAAATGCAACTATCTAAACATGGCTGTTTGGAAAATAAAGGCACTAACAAGGTTGAACTGGATGATTTCTTTTGGAAAAACACTTGTATCCTTTTTTAATGTTTTACAAAAAAAAAAAAAAAAAGTGTAATGTTTTAGGTAACTGCTGCACTCTTGCACTCTGTATTTAAGACTTTATTTGAAAAAAGGTTCAAGAATAAAAAATTTTCATACAAATATTTGTGGAATACCTTGTGTATTTCCAGGACAAAAATTATTGAGTGGATTTAAAAGAGATCCCTTTAAAGATGAATTTTACCAGTGACAGGAAAACTTACTAAAATGAGTGCTTCTCACCAAACATAATCTTACTGCCTAAACAGTAGTTGCTATTTAGTGTTATGACTGACCTTAAATCTAACCATAATGGGATCTTGTAGTCCTCAATTACACAGATGGACTGTATATTTAGTTTGACAACTTTATTTACTACAAACTTCATTAGGAGTGCAATAGTGTTCCTTGTTGTCTCCGCCTGTGTTTTGCAAAGTTACAGTGTCCATTTTATGTGTCTTTTGCAAATTAAATCAGCTTGGAGGTGCCTGGAGGAGCCTGGTCTGTACCCAGCCTCAGTGTCAGGGGTGGCTGTGACAGCACTGAATTGCTGTGGAGAAAGGATATTTTGGGGTGATGGCTGTGCAGGGGCAGTGAAACAACACTGCTGCCAGAGCCTGTGGAGGAGCAGCCAGGACCCAGTTCTGTGGCCATAGGGCCTGCAGGGGCCCCTTTGGACTACAGGGGCTGGGGTGCACCTCTACAGGCCACTGATCTTGGACTGGGTCCTTCTAAGTGACATCACAGCACTTCCACCTGTTCTTGTACCGTGCTGTGTGCACCTCGGAATTGCAGCAGGGAGTTTAATTCCTTGGGTACAGTGTGGAGTGAATGTCCTCCCAGGGTTAAATGGGGATTGGGTGCGTGCTATTTAAGGGTGGGAAAGGTCAGGCTCTGAGTGGGCAAACATATCTGGGTTGTTCACCACTTCTGAGGGAATCCTTTTCTTCCCTTTTGCTTACTTTGAGTTTCAAAGGCTTGATACATCCTCGTCGATACCTTGTAGTAAACACCAGTTTTAGTCTATAGGTACGGAGACGGCTTTAGGAAAGAATAAAGTGGATTACTGCCAGCAATCCTACCTTCTTTACCGGTGCAACCAATTGCTATATAAGAAGCAGGGCAGAGCTAAGCAAAGAGCAAAACTGAGCAGAGGTGGGCAGGTCTGGATCTCTAGGTGATGTGACTGCGTGCTTTAAGAGTTACATCTCTGTGATTCAATTACTGAATCATTCTCCTCATTCTCTTAGGTTGCAGAAGTGTAGTTCTGTCAGGGTCTTGCATCAGGAGATAAATGTCATGGTTTAGCTACCATGTCTGGGAAGAATCTTCTAGGCAGGATGGTGGGATAGTTACAATTCATACCTTAGCAGGTTGTCTATTTGTTCTTCATTTCTTTGTATGACCCTGCTCTCTCCAAAGTTGGTGGGACAATTCACCCATTTATATAGTGTTTTCATTGGCATGGCTTGCATTCACTTTTGTCATATCGATGCTCTCTCTTTTTTGCCCTGGCTGGTGGAAGCCCTCAGGTGCAGGAGGCAAATGTATAGGAATTTAAAGGAGCTTCTGGCAGTCCAGCAGTGTCATGGTCAGTTTGGACAGCCCCAAAAATGTGGTTGGAGGGAATGGACAGGCAAAACCAGACAGGAGTCTGGTCATGAGCAGAAAGCAGTGTCTAGCTTCCAGCCTTATTGAACTATTTGTTTCTTAATGACTTTATGAGAGGAATGAGCAGAGTGTGAGGTGGTGATACTGGTAACATCACCTGTGATTTAAGGTGTCAAGGGGTCTGGAGGCTGCCTGTATATGAAAACTGCTGACACAAAGTCTGGGAATCGTGCAGAGCTTCAGGCATCTCCTGCCCTACACAGAGCCAGAGAGCAGCCCTAAAAGTGGAACTATTTATGGGAGGTTGTCTGTTTTCTCTTGTGACTTGTGGATGTTGTTTCTTTTTCACCCAGGCTCTGAGCCCTATCAGTTCACACTCAAATATAACTTTCCCAGATTTTCAAATCTGCCGTTTTCTCAGAGGAATGTCTGTTCCTGGCATGTAGACCTCCTTTTATCATACTGAAGATCATCTCACTCACTGAGTGTTGGTAGCTTCTAGTAGATGACCAACAGCCTAAATATTGCCAGCTACCAGACCCCTTCTTTCTGCCCTCAGATAGAGACATTGTGGTTTGCTTGATTCTGCCCTGTGTGATGCCCCATGGCTTCAGGTTCTTCAGCACAACCATGATCCTGAAATACCTTGCCAACGAGAGAGCAATGGAGGAGGTTTACCTTCCTTGCAGTCTGAGTCAGGTGGCACTGGGAATCACAGAAGTGAGGAGGGGTGGTGGTGTGGCATGTGACTCTTCCATGTATCCAGTCCTTGTGTGTCTAATTGTCACAGACAATGCCTAAGTGTATGTGCCAAAGCTGTCAAGATCATGTGCTGTTTTTGCATATACTCTCCAACTTAGCCAAATACTGTTTTGCTGGGAAATTTTCTCAAGAAAATCTAAAGGGTTAGACTGAATAATATCCATAAGTGACAGTTTAAATAGAGACACAGCACTATGTTTAACCTCATAGTTACTAACTGATATAGGTTCTATAAAACACAACTTTCTTGCATTTTTTAAAATAGGAATTTAATTTTCCATCTTTAGTAAAAAGCTTGATTCTGTATGATTCTGCTCTCAAACCAAGTCTCACCCTTGTTTTATTTTTTGAGTCATTCAGAACTGCAGTACATTCATACTTTGGTTATGCACATGTGTTATCACCAGTGACTGCTAGTTTAGCTGTTCTTAAGTTCTCATACTCTTGCTTCAGGTCAGAGAGAACAAAGGTCTGGTATTTTAAGAGATTTGGTGTTTCTAGGTAAAAACATTTTGCATTCCTTGCATGCTCAATCTCTAAAGATAAGTAGGGAGAAATACTGGAAAATCCTGGTATCTCAATGGAAATGATAGTCAGAATATAACTTACCTTGCATGGTACTACTTTGCATTCATCAACATACCTTTGTTTTTGTTTTCTACTTGTTATAAAACCTTTTGCACTTCTTTTTAGTACTCATATGAACATTTGATGACTACTGCTGTGAAGATTTTATCTTTGAAACAACTGTTTCCTGAGCACTTCATTTCTGTAGGTAGTCCTATCAATGATTATAGCTCTGGGGGCTTTAAAACTGAAGTAACTTTAACATACGGTAAAGCTACTTTATAGTTTCCTCTGGGACCCAACCACTGTGTTAGCTGAAACAACTGTATCAAGAATGCTGTTCTCATGGCTCAAACATTTGTAATGCTGTCCCACCCAAACTAACCTCAGCATGAGGGTGACTCTTAATCCATGGATGAGATAAGCAATGAAACTATTTGTTACTGTCCCTCATATGCGAAGGTATTTCTTTCAACCAAGTTAGTATTTAACTGTCTTTATTTTACTGCTATTTACAAAAATAAAATCATATAAGAGAGACAGGTGTTTCAGTCTGTTGTACAAAAGTAAGGTATTGCTGATTGGCTCTGAGCAGCTGGTATAGAATTCTGTTCATGAAATCAAATTAAATATAGGATATGAAGGGAAATCTTTTTCTAAGTGAAGGAGAAGATTGGCTGACATTAGGCAAAAAACGTTAATGGCGATTTCACTAAAATCTTAGTGCTGCAGTTCTTTCTGGCTGCACTGTATTTTTTCACAAGAAACCCTCCCAGGAATTCATCCTAGCATGATAACAGGATCATCTTTAAAAAGTATCAATTTCATCACACATGTGCATGGATCATAAAATTCCAAAGTATCCCAAGTTATCCCATCATGCTAATGCGGGATTTTTTTTATTTGATGAGAATCTTTGGATAATTTCTTCCATGATGCTTTTTCATCTCATTTCCATACTGCTGCTGCTAGCATTTTGTACCAGATGCTCTTGTGTCATTAAAGCAACTGCTTCCTGATTCTTTTGTGTGTGAAAACTTGTCTACTATGTGTATCAGGTCACCCAATAAAATCTACTTCACATCTTCCTCCTTTTCTATCATGAGACTATCCCAATTAAAAATACCTTGCTATGCTCCATGCCCCCAATACTCCATTATTGTTTTAGCTTGGATACAGTCCTGTCCCTGCATATGCCTGATGTGGTTGATGAAGATGGGTGATGTGGATACAGTGCTATCTTACTTATTTGATATCTCCACCTCTTGGGGAGTGGGACCGCAAGTATTTTTCTATAGCAAATCTATAAAAGTAGGGTCTAAGAATACTACCTTGAGTGGCTGACCCCATTGCCTACATGTACATAAGCAGAGAGAGAGAAGGCCTGTGCCAGATGAAACAAATAATAGGTATCTGCCTTCTCTGCATAATTAGAGGGAAACTAGTATATGATAGGTAAGATAAATATGAGCATGTTATCAGCTGATAATATTGCTGTTTCACTCCCCTTGTATACAGCAGCAACCAGATGGATGGAGGCAATGGCCCTTCCTCCATTTGCAAGGGAACTTTGCTCAGTCCTGGACCATCCAGATGTTTGACAGATGATATCTGAAGCTTCAGGTGGAATTTTGCTGCCTCAGGAACTTACTCATCAGTCCTATATGTACTATCTTGGGTGGCTAAATTGGACTGCATACCAATGTGTATATTACTAAATCCTTTCCCTGAAAACAATATGCTCAGATGAGCAGTTTGAGGTCGCCAGCAGTGTTACCTGGATTCATACACACATCTGCTTTGGGCCCTCATTCTTGTCATACTTTTGTGGTGCAGTTTATGCTGGAGTAGAGATATATAGTGGTGGTCAGAAGGGGCAATGTATGTTTACTTTCTCTGCCTTGGCATCACGCTGCCACTGCTTCCCTCAGTGCTGAAGCAGCCTGCTTTGGAGTCAGCTGAACAGCAGTGCTGGAGATGCAGACCTGGTAGGAACATGGAAGTGAGAAGGGAAAGTCAACCCTCCGACCCAGCTTTGTCACAGAACTTCCTAGCTAGGTACCCACTTGGCCCTGCAAGTTGTCTTGTCTTTGGCTCTACAAATCCAAAGTAATTGAGCTGTTCAGGAAAAAAATAGATCATAAAGGTGTGAAAGGCAAACGTAATCTGAAGATAAATCATGCACAATCAATGGAGCTGGGGCTGTGAAGTTAATTTCCAGGGAAGATTAAATGAATCAGAAAGCAGACGCTTTTGAGAATGCATTGCAACATACATTCTTTGACAGAATTCTTCCCCTAGAGGCCCCTGGCCATCTGCAGACCTCCCCAGACTAAACCTAAGAGCCTTCCTGTAAATAAAGAAGGGACAGGCTCTGGAGGCAATCTGGATCTCTGTGAAAAGCCTCTTTGTTCCAGTCTGCAAGGGCTGGAAAATTCTTAGGCAGCAGAACTATGGGTGCCGATGGGAACAACTCCTCCTGCTGGTTTGGCTCTCTGGTGAGAGAGGAGTGGCTGGCTCTGCTTGTGGATCTGAGACCCCATCCCCGCAGCTGAGGGAGACTGGCAAGCTTACTGGGGCATATGGCAAATGTAAAACCTTAAGTAGTGTTTGGGGCTTGGTCTCCCTGTCTGCTTTCTGCCTCTTCTGGTGCGGGAAGGTGGATAGTTTCCAGCTGAAACTGTTGATGGAAAATTTCTGCTAAGGAAGGAAAACTAGAGGCTTAACTCTGGTAAAGACTGTAGTGATGGGCTGGGGCCATACCTAGGAAGATCAGGGCATGGGCTGGTGCAGCTTGTTGTCTGTGAGGGATGCTGGGGCACTTCTGCTGCTGTCAGGACAGGGGATGGTGAGTCAGGGATCTGCACTGCTTTCTCTGGTTGTTGCTTTCTCTCTGCAGCAGGTGAAGCTCATGAAAATGTCATATCTCAGCAACCAAACTGGCCATGGTTACTGTTTGGAGAGAATGCCCCGTGAGGAGAATGCATAGAGCATCTGAATTACTTCACCACCCATGGAAATACTCTACAAATAAAGTCGTATTGTTTAGTTATAAATTTCATGCTGGAATGGTTAATCTTGAAAGTATAGGGGAGAACATGCAGAAATTAGTATTACATTAATGAATAATGACAGATTTGGCCAAATTTGAAAGTGTATCCTAAATTTGAAAATCAGTCCTTGGATTAACAGGATTTCTGACCAGTCCTAGGACTTGTAGACTTCCTTAGGCATTGTTAAAAAGGTTTTGTTTTCCTTCATTTTTCATATTTGAATTCGGTAACGTTTCTTTCCCATTGATAGTTTTCTTGTTCCTCTGTTTCTTGGTTACCATTCTGAAAAATAATCTAGGCTTTGGCTTTTGAGGAAAAAGGATGTGGAGTGGGGGAAAGAGAAGGCCCCTTGGAAGATTCGTGAAATTTGATAATATTATAAGTGAGGCCAATCACCATTTTAAAAATTGCTATTCAAGTATTTATTTCTGGCAGAAATGGAGGAGTCCAAGGAAACTCTTACCAGCTTTAGTTCTAAGGCTCAGGGCGTTCTTCCTGTTGTATTTATCCCTCTGCTGAATACTTTATCTTCTGCAGTTGTCAGTGGAGGGTTTCATAGCACACTCCTTGGTTCACTCTCTTGCCCTGAGATCTTGGTGCAGCTTTTCACTTTGCATCTTTATAAATAAATCATCAGCTTTCACAAATGAATCACCTATTGTTTGAGGTGGGCAGAATATTTTAATGGCATCTAAGTTAAGAATTGTGACTTTTAAATGTTTGGTTTGTATTTTTGACCTGCTGTAGTTAGAATTTATGTCCAAGGAGGTATAGAGAAAAAAGTAGGACAAAAAGGCTCACTGTGCTGCAGCTGTAACAGAGACCCATGTCCTTGGTGTTATTATTATTCATGACTCGTGGAGTAACTGTAGGATGGAGGAGTCACGTTCCTTGGCAGCTCAGGTCTGGGCATTGCTGAAACGTACGACTGAAATGGCCCAAAGCTTTTTCCTGATGAGAAATAACAAATGGAGCTATGTACTGGATTACAGGGAAACAGCAAAATGTCAGGATGTGAAGAGATGTGTTTGTGCTCAGAACTCACCTGGTTTTCTACTGTACTGGGCAGACATCTCAAAGTTGTTCCTGCTCCCTGCACATCTTGCCACAAACACTCCTGGAGGCCGGGCAGTCTCACTTGCAGCACATCTACCTCAGTATTGGTCAGCGTGGTGGGCTGCAGGTATCTTGTACATCCCTCTCAGAGCCTGGTGTAATTCTCTTACAAAATTTTAAGAGTTCTTTCTGTTTTATTAAGAACATCTAATTGAGGCTTTGCTGATCCATTTTAGAAAAAATTCTTTTTGTCTCTTCTCTGAACCCTTCAGGCTCGGCACTACACTGGAAGGCATCCAGGGTTTTGCTTTACTTTCCTTTTGGGAGTGTGAGCTCCAGGAGCAGTCCTGCACCTCATTCCATGCTCAAAATAGCAAAGTTCTTTCTGTGGAAAAGTAAACTTTCATGATTCCTGAGGAAATAAATGCTACTGAATAGTGCTATGTTGGGGCTTTAGCGCCATGCATAGGACAGGGAGGACACACTATAAAAAAAGAAAAAGCTTCAAAGGTTGTTAAAGAACAAGTTAGTGTATGTAACAGATGAAACAGGAGTAAAAGTGTTTTTCCTGGCCTCTACTGGATGTGTTGAGAAAGCAGAAATACACTGAGGGATAGGACATGGGTGCCTGGGACTGCAGGGTCCCTGGCTCAGATGGGATGTCTGTGTGCTCATTGAATCGCACCCAGAGACACCAAGGAACATGTCTTGGAGAGTTAAATGCACACAAATGGTTTAAGCAAACAGCAGTGAAGGGAGGGGATGAGGGGTGAGCCTGCAGGGCTTTTTTCCAGGGACTGTGCTTTTGTATTTAGTAACTTGAGCAAAACTGTGCTGCATCCCAAGATGAAATGCACTTGATGAAACCTGTTTTGTACTGCACTCTGCTTCTTTGCATCCCCATCAGAACTTTTTCTGGTTTGACGCTGACCCAATATTGCTAGATGGTGATTGGCACTTGAGGAATAGTACACATGATTTTATATTTCATAACAAATGTAACACAGGATTTGCTAAAATGAAGGCTCATTTCCAGCTAGCTTTCCCAGTCATACAATTTCGCTTGCTGTTGTCTTTTTTCTTCATGTTTGTGGCATCATATTCCAGACTAGATTTAAACCCTGAATTTTCCAGAACTTAGATACATTTGTATTTTGAATATACATTGGTTCTTTTAAGAGAAGTTACACTATTTGACAGATTTGACAGAGGTTAAAAATAGACCTTTGTTCCTGGTTCCAGATTTAAGCTGTATGGTTGAGAGACTTTGTTGCTCTGTGTTTATATTCTGTTGAGCTCAAAGGCACCTGATCCTGATGGAGTCAGCTCTTTGCTACTTCTGTGCTAGAAATAATACCGGTACCTGGTACAGATCATCCTGTACCTGCTAAATGTTTTTTAGATGAGTCCGTAAGTGCTTGAAGTGTAAGAGTTTGGATATTATGTAACAAGTATATTCTAATATCACAGTATTGTGGACACTCTTAAGAAAACTCTTGCTCTCACATGGTTGGAAATTTCCCTTGAAATGCTACTAAGGCTTTATTTTCTGAAATGCAAAGTCCACATATGAGCTCTCTCCCAGCAAGGACAAACTCCAGCATTGCCCCCATTTCAAAGGTTTGGCTTCTGCAAGTAACTTCCAGTTAGATACATCAGTAATGTATTAAGGAGTTTTGTTGCTCTCTTATTTTCTTCTGACAGTAACTCCAAAAAAGGGACTTTTTCATAGTAAGAAAATTGTTTCAATCCTCTTTTCATTCAGTTTTGTGGTCTCTTCATTTCAATGATTAAGGACTTGGCAGGGCTGGACTTCTTTTTTGGTTTGGACGTTAGCTTTGGTTTGGAACATCCCAAAATAAATTACATCCAAAAGTTTTCTCTTTGTCTGCTGTGATTTCAAAGTGATTTTCATGGCTCAGTTCAGGACTGCCTAATACAAGAAAATGGAAGAATAATTACTGCCTGCAGAACTTCTAGCACAGCAGTTATTTAAGTAGCTGCAAAATAATTTAAGGTACAGGCGAATTTCTTGTTCCCTGAAGAACTGTGTGCTTTGAGCCAAACATTTTTCCTTGAACTAGGCACATAGTTCCTGTGGCAGTCAGGCAGCAGGCATAGTTCCTGTGTGCCAACAGTACTAGCAAGGGCACCACTGGCATTCCTGTCCGTCTGAGGTGGAAAGCTCACCCCCATCAACACTGCCCTGTGTGCTGGGTGTTGTGGCTCCCCATCACTTCTGGAAATCTTATCATTTCGAACCCTGCACTAAATTAAAAAAACCAAAACAAAACAAAACAAAAAACCCCCCCAAAAAACCCCAAACAACAAAACACACCACAAACCGAAAAAAACCCACCCCCCCCCCCCAAAAAAAAACCCCAAAACAAAAAACAAAACCCAAAAAACCCCCCTAAAAACAGTTAGAGTGCTCTTCCCTCTGGGAAACCCACAGCACTGACTAAGTTCAGACCACAGCCTTGGCCGTGGCTGTGCAAAGCAGACACGGGACTGCCCTAGTAGAGCAGCCAAGATTTCCTGCTCATGTAGGGGAAATTTCACAACAGACATTCCAGCACGCGGCCAGCCAAATGGTGGCATGTGGAGAAGGGAGGGCAGTGAAGCCACTGATCTCTGTCCTGCACCTCACTGGGGGCAGCCCCACTGCTGTCCAGTCCAGGAGGAACTTGGGAGGGGGATGAGAGGCTTCATCAAGATGATTTAGAGCATTAGCTGAAATACATTTGACTAAATCACGTGGTAAGTGACCTCATTCAGGCTGACTCCTCGTAAAGTGCACGTGAAAATGCAAAGTGACCAAGAGGGAGTTTACCTAGGCAGTGTGGAGATCTACAAGTGGGCTTTGGCAGATGCCACAGCTTGCAGACCATCTCCTGTTTTACAGGCATAGCCGCAGAACACCAGGCACCGAAAAACAAACTCCTAACTAAAGTCTTTGGTGGGTATGAAACTAAATTTGCGTGATTTATCTTGTTGACTAAAAAGGTTATTCATTTGCTTAGAATTAAATTAATTTCTGTACACATCTGTAAATCTGACCTGTTCAGATCTAGAGTTATCACAGTGACTTTTTATTTATCTTAGTTTAAAGCCAAAATTCTTGTCATTTCAGGGAAAGAAAAAGCCACTTAGTGGTAGTAATTAAAAACCATTTAAGCTTTCAGCACATTAGCATCTACAGATTATGGAAATTGGAGGATGGTGGCAGTCTTGCTAACTCATACAGAGTTAGTTAAGAGAGGAGCTTTCTAGAGGCTCTCAGGGCATGCTTGCAGTGGCAAATATAGCAAGACCTGGACAAGCCTTCTGGTCATAAGTTGTTCATCTGTGGTCAGAAAGCCAAATGTGCAAGAATTTGCTCAGAGCAGTGGGAGTGCTGCTACATATCTTCTGGGCTGCTGTGGTCTTGCAGCTGGAGGGTTCAATGCTGAAGCATTTCAAGCCTGGCATCTGTCAGTCCCAGATACCACCTATGTCCTTATGTGATTCGGGGATGCAAAAGGCACAGGATGTCAAGTCTAAGCTATGGGTGAATTTAGCTGGATGGAAAGTGTTTAGTGGGTGGGAAAATGGGACATCCACAGCACAGGTTTTTGCTGGTGCCTTTGGTGTCCCAGGGGGTGCCATTATCCCACTAAAGACCTTAATGAGTTGTATTTTCCAGCAGAGAGACGTGTTATTAACACTTAGGCAATTTTCTATGTAAAACCTTAAATTCTAATTAGGGAACATCTTAAGGGGTCAAGTAGAGAACATCCACATGGATAATTTAACAGGAAACAGCAAAGAAAAGGTGACACACCTAATTGATCTAAAGTGAGGGTAATAAATGTAAAAAAGAACGTGAATTTGTGAACACTTGTTTTGTTTCATTTCCCCAGATTTGATGTGTAGTCATTCCATATTGGGAGCACTCATGGAGTACTAAGGAGCAACTATTTAATTTTAGCAAGAATAAACTGTCTTCTCCCACTACCTACCCTTAAAATAAAGGCACTTACAAAGAAACATCCTTTCCACTGATTATTTTTGCAGACTGGTGAGAACTTTCATTTTAAAGTGTTTCCAGATTGTCTTTGTCCAATTATCATATTATTTCACTCAATAGATAATGTGCTCATGGTGGAAGACACTAATTTTTTCTCTACTACAAAGAGTGAAACAAGTTATTACAAGGAGTGAAACCCAAGTGTTGTGTTAACACAGGAATTCTTTTTCTTTGCCTAATGCCTAACTGATAAACTTGATGAAAAAGTGTACATATTCTATAATTGTACAAGCATTAGGTATTTGTGTGTCTAGCTGCTAAAAAAACCTATGCCAATATATTGCACAGGCTATTCAAAAGGGAATGGAACAGCACTGAAAAATAGCCAGGAGTGAGAGAAATAAACAGAAAAAGGAAAGAAATAAACAGAAAAAGGAAATAAATAAACAGAAATCAACTTTTGTTAGGAGTGACTTTGACTAAGAATTTGCACCTGGCCTTGCAAGCGATTGTCTCATGGTATTGGTCAAAAGTTCCTTTATGAGAGGGGGGAAATGATGCCTGAAGTTTTAGCTTTCATGCTTTTCAGATTCTGTGCTGCCTAGGGGTATAGTTCTGAGCCTCATATTAATGTTAGTAAGCGCTCTTCATAGAGTAGGTAGACAAAACAAATCCTTTTCCTGCTGAAGACCAAGGACAAAGAATACAAGTTTCAGGCCCAAAAGCATAAGCAACAGGGGACTGAAGAAAGAAAACAGAAAGATGAGGCTTCAGAACCTCAAGCTATAATTGGACAATTAAACCCCAATATGCAAATGGACCAAAACTTATACAAGTGTGAGACATCATGACCAGGAGTCCATTTTGTGGCCATTTTAAGTCCACCTTGGGTCTAGCCCTGGTCAGGCTCTTGTGCTGCCCAAGGTGTATCCTAAAGGCCTTTCAATAAATATCTACTATATTCTCTTAGCTCTGTACAATCTCTGTTCCAGGTCAGCCTTCCCAAGACATCACCTGTCTTGCACAGGCATCTCTGTTGTCGATGGTTTTCTTTTTTCAATCCTCTGCTGCAGTTAAGAGAGTTATGTTGGGAGGGTAAATTGATTATTATAATTGTTCATTAATGCACTCTTATTTAATGTACTTTGAGAGGTTATATTCTTCAGAATGATGACAAATTATGGTAACTCAAATTAATGTCACTGCAACTAAAGGGATGTAAGCATTTCTATTAATATGGAGCAGTTTTCTGGGGTTTTATAATGAAGCTATAAAAAATTGCTGAAACTGAAGGTACAAGTCTCCACTATACTTTATGCACACAATATTCCCTTGAATCTGATCTAATCGATAGATATATCAAATCTAATAAGATATAAATAGAGTGGAAAGAATCTACTGAAGATACAGATTCCAACTTGTAGAAATGGAACTATACAAGGGGATTACACTGCTTTCTCTTTAGGTTAAAGCAGGTGGACCTGTGGTGGTACATGTGACAGGCATTTTGCTCAAAGGGCATCTTGCCCCCTGGGCTGGTGTCTTTATCAGAATTCCTGCCACCCTCTGCCTCGGTCCATTCTCTGCACCTAGTAGCTCCTGATGCGTGGTTAACTTGGTGTAGCAGAACAGTGTTGAATATATTAAGCTATGTTTATATTCTTGGAGGAGCTCACAAGGAGCTTGCACACAAAGGCAGCTGACCTGGAAATAAAAATAAACAATTTAACATTAAAATCAGATCCCATCCTAAAAAGTCAGAGGTACAAAATGCTGACCCACCTTTAAAAATTGTGTTGACTTTGGATATTTTAGTGTGAGATGCTTGAACAACAAAGATAACTCCAAAGATTTTAAGTTACAGAAAAAGAAAGGATGAGAAATCAGCAAACTATAGTATCCTGATGTACCAAAGTTTTTCAAAGGTACTGCCAGAGGAGTTGCAGATAAAACTGACCCAAACATTTAGAAAACTTGGTCATTTTTCTCACAAGAGGAACATACAGAGAGAATATTTATTTAATTTTTTAATATATATTTTTCTCCTTGGATTAGAGAAAGTGAAAATATTAAGGTACTTGTACTAACTGGTTAGTGCACCAAAGTCAGCACCAAAGCACTTGATTTCTTATGCAAGTTCTGCAGGGAAAGAAAAAAGTCTGCTGAGTAACAGCTTGCCTGATCTGATAACTGAGACTGACAACATGATGGGCTATGCAGAAAGGGGCAATAAAGATGCTCTACTTACAAAGCAATCTATTTGGTATCTCCTGTCTTCCTGAATATGGAATGGTTTTCTGAAATCATGACAAAACATTGATGAATGGGCACATGTATTATTATAGCAGTCAATCTCAAGGTAATGAGATACACAAAATTCCTAGTTATATTGTAATCCTGTCAATTATGAGTGTATTCTAAAACCAGAAATGCTAAGAACAAAGAAAAGAGAAGGAGACAAGGTAAAATGAGCTCAAAGCCTCACAACAGCATTGTCTTCATGCACCAAGGAATAAAGTATTTATTTACTTTGGTCAAAGTTCAAGGGCCTCACATCTTCTCAGCCCTCTTTCTTTTCTGTATTCCCTTTGTCTTTTTAAACATTATCTAGGGGGTTAATGGACTATTCCTTTATTTTTCTATTTTATTCTGCATATACAGAAAAGTAACCTTGCCACACAATCCACATGATATTAATGGTCAGTAGGTATTTGTAGGTGAATGTAGATTTTAGAAATGCAACTGAGTGGAGACTGCTGTTTGACTTTAAAATTGTTCTAGTCACCATTTGCTAATTCTGCCAGTCACTAGAATAAAAAATTAGAGACCTAAAGCATATACATGTACAGAATATTAAAGTTAGATTATTTTCATTTTTTCCCCTGATGGAGATGTGCTTAAAGACCCTATAAAAATCATATATTATGTATATATAATTGTATGTCTCTAAATTATAGCTGTTGCTTGAGAAGCCTATAGTCTAAACAAGTAGCTCAGAAAATTCAGGCTTTGATCAACAGTAGAGTGAGGATGGCTCTGGAGAGAGGCATGTTTGATAGGAAGATATTAACCTGCTTCCTGGAGGTAGTGTGCAGTCTCATTATTCTACTACCCTTCTGTTGGCACTTTGCAGTTCAAACAAACATAATGATGCTACTTCTGTCTAAAAGAGGGGAAATAAAAAGGAAAAAAGATGAAACACTGTAAGGTTAAACTGAAATGAGTATCTTTTTGAGAAATAATTTGTAGGTGCATTCAGAGCAAGATTGTAAAAATTGGGACCTTGGACTTAGACATAGTGATTTGAAATGGGATATACTAGTTCTCCCCTCCTGCTTATCAGTTGGACTGCAGCTTTTGCCAATCAAAGTTACTGCTACTTGATAGCGGTCTTGGGTAACCTCTGTGAAAGGAGTAATCCCCTCAGTGCAGCCCACAAAGAAAGGGCTTTTTTTCCCACTTAGCATTTCCCTGCATTAGGCAAGGCAATGCAGTGCTTTGGGATGCCTATCCCTGCACTGCTGCTGGGTACCCAGCAGTGGGAAGTGACAATCTCCATCTGTGCTGACTCCTGAGTGGGCACTGGGTTACACAGGGGTTTATGTCCCTTGAACTGTGTGAAAAGCAGCTGGGTCTGGATTGTGGGTTTCCAGTGTTTGGATGTTTTTCCTTACTGGGTACTGAAAATCCAGCACACAGAGGGAATGCATGGGATGGGGCAGAGAAGCCAGTCAAGAGCAGCAGGGAACAAGTGATGCTCCTCTAACCACAAACATTATGTTTGCAGTACAAGTTTTTCAGTGTAATGTAAATAAATAGGCATAAACACAAACCATGCCTTTGCAATAAATCCGGTTACTGCTCAGTGCTGCCTTAAAGTTAGACATGGATAGGTATTGATGTCCATGTTTTTATAGAGTTTGTCATCCATGAGCTGCAATTCTCATTAGATTCATAGCTCCAGTCATCAAATTTTTGACACATTATTATTATCCTTTTATAAGTAAGAACCATTAATGACTTCATGCAGTGGTTTCGATTAAGCAGATCAAGGATGAATTAAATAATTTGCACTGAATCACCAAGGAAATCTATGGAATGATCCAAACTAAGCATCTTCATTTTTAGGCTTCTTTGAAATGCAAAAATATGGCACACTATCAGCCAGGCCTTCCATCCTGCAATAGAGAAGCAAAAGACCTAGTCCCTGTTCCATGTGTACTGCACCAATCAAAGACTGAGAAAAACAATGTTAAATGCAGTTAGAATTATGGTACAATAATTTACAGGTACCAGGTTTTGTTTCTCTGAGGTATCTCTTTTTTCCTAGGAGGAAATAGTAAAGTAAGCGTAAATATCAAAGTTAGGTTAGGCTAATATGCTCATAGTCATTGTTTACTCTTGTTATCTATAGTGTCTAGTAAATCCATGAGCTGTGTACCAGTAAGAAAAAGGACTTTTGAAGACAAATCTTTCTTGTGTCACATTGCTACCAATTTCTGTTCACCTGGAGATACAGAATAAGTATGTTGTCAAGTCTGGGCTTTCTGCTAGCTAATAAATTCTGCACCTCCTTTCCTGCAGATTGCTGGCCTTTCTTATTTAGGTGGTGAAGTACTCGGTGTTGGGAATGTATCTAACCTTGAAAACATTTTGGGCTGCATGGCCTGAGGCCTGGTAGGTAACACCGAGGAATTACTCAGCTACAGTTTCTCTCTGATACTGCTGAAACTCCAGACTAATGTTTACCGAGATAAATACAGCCACGTGTTCTGCAGCCTCACAGTACAAGTGAGCACGGATTACTTGCCTGTACAAACACGAGTAAATTCATTCCCAGATTGCAAATGTGGCAATAAGTTAATTAGTATCAGCTAAATATTTTACTAGCATTTATGTCCGTTCATACATCAAATATGATTACAGACACCCAGCATCAGCACATTTTTATCGATCCATAACTGTTCCTTTCTTGCCCGGCCGAAAACCACCCGGGAGTTGTTACTGCCAAGTGACCCCGTGAGATGAGGCACGGACACCTGCCCAAAGCAGGCGGGTTTCGGGAGAGTTGTTTCCGGCTGTTTGTAAATTTCCTAACTGCTTCTCAAATTTTGTCACACTTCCTGATTTCGGTGTTCATGAGGCGCCGCGGGGAGCTTCACCTCCAAAGTGCTGCGCGACTGCGCTTATTTGGGGAGGGAAAGGAGCGGCGGGAGCGCACAGGTGCGGACGGCCAGGCCCCAGGGGAGGAGCGGAGCGGGGCAGCACTCCACCACCAGCACCTCGGGCGGGGCCCTGGGCGGAGCGGGGCCACGGCCAGGACCCGCTCCGCCCCTCCCGTCTTTTCCTTTCCCCTCCCCTCCGCGCCAGCCCGGCCCCTCCCCGCCCCTCTCTCCGAGAAGGGGCCGCGGCCGGGGCGGCCCTCCCGCACCCGCGGCGCTGCCCGGCCAACAAAGGGGGCGCCGGGGCGGAGGGAGGGGCCGCCGCTGGGCCGGGCCGCCAGGGGCGGGGAAGAAGGGGGAGGACGGACGGCGGCGGCGGCTCGCACAGAAAGTTGTGGGTTAGCCAGCGTAGCGCTGCGGGAGTCGCTACCGGGGGACGGGGTGCGAGGAGGAGCTGGGCTGCGCCGTGGGGCAGCGCGGCCGCCTCCCGCCGCCGTGCCCGAGAGGTGAGTGGCGGCCGAGGAGAGTTGCTGTCGGCGGCAGCTCCGGGAGCGGGGCAGCTCCGCGGGGAGGCGGCGGCACCGGGAGGGGCTCGGCGCGGAAAGTTTGTTCCGCGGCTCCGGTAACATCGCGGGGCGGGGGACCCGCGGCGGGCGCACCTGCGGGCGGGACGGAACGGCCGCGGGGAGCCGGGGCGAGGAGCGGCTCCGCCGTAGGGGTGCCCGTGGGCGCCGGCACCGCTGCTGCGGCCGCGTACCCCGCGGGGAGGAGGTGCCGGCACGCCCGGCCGGCTGCCGGGTCAAAATCCCCGCCGAGGGAGCGGGGGCGCGGCCGCTCTGCCGGGGCGGCCGGGCGGGGGCGGCTGTGCCCGGGGCCTGCCCCGCCGAGCTCCGCTTCCCCCGCCCGGGAGAGGGACTGCGTGGCTTCTCCCACACGTGGCCGTCTCGCCCTGGGCCGGCCGCGGCAGGGCGCCTGCCCGTGCCCCTTTGCCGCGGGCACACGCCCCAGCGCGGCGGGAGCCGAGCGCCCTCGCTGTGCCACCCCCGCTGCGGGGCTGTCCTGCTCGGAGCCAGCCGGGTGACGGGCGGTGGCGGTGCTGTTGCGGCAAGGGCTGTGCCCTGCCCCTCTGGGGGTCGCGGCTGGGCACGGGACGCCCTGTCGCCCAAGGGTGAGTGAAGCCTGGCTTTCGCGACTGAGGATTCAGCTGTGCTGCTGCACCTTCAGGGCCCTCCCACTTTTTAGATGCCACCATGAGGTGTCCCGCAGCAGGGGCACAGCGAGCGGCCGGTCGGCTGCCCCGCGACTCGCGTGGGCACGTCCAGGAAGCCTTCATCCCTCCCATCGCTCGCGGAGTCACAGCTGGCGTAGCCCGTGGAGTTACCGTGCCTTTCTGCTCCTGGTCCTGTGCTGTAGGTGCTGAGCCGTGGCCCTCCATGGGAGCATTCTCCCGAAGGATTTAGGCTCCGCCCGTGGCACACCGCAGCCCACGAGCATGGCCCGTGTCTCCGAGGCGGAGGAAGGACCTGGCGGGGGACACAGCGAGTTCAGCGACATCATCAAGTCCAGATCAGGTAAACTGTTGAGAGGAACGGTGTTTTCCTCTTTTCTCCTCTACTCACAGCTTCTGACAAAAGCTCACGTTTTTAAACAGCACCTTTGTCCAGCTGTTTTTTTGGGCATATCTTGGTAGTACAGCGAGTGACTGAGGCTGTTCATGCCGCTCCCCTCCTGTTACCATGTCATAGTAATTGTAGGTCTCAGGGTTTGTTGTTTGTTTTGGGTTTTTTGTCAGTGTTAGTCAAGTATGTTTATTTGGGATCTACTTCTGGCATCATAATTAGCTCTACTTTTGTAAATTGCCACGTGCTTAAAGCGCTCTTATGCAAGCTAGTGTTGGTAGCTTTCCTGTTTATTCTCAGACACTGAAAATGGCAACTGTGGCTGCAACATTGTACCTCTTGAAAGTGAATCGCGGTAGTACTCATGCAGTGAATTACTGTGCTTCCTCCGTAATGTGAAACAGTTGTCTAAGGCTACGCACTCAGGCATTTCCTCCAAAAGAACGCTCGTGTAACAGATCTGAAGGTTATTGGGAAAATGTGGATTTTGTTTGGTTGTAGCGTATTGGGGTCTCCTGAGGCTCTGATGGATGTTGGGGTGGGTAATGAGGTGCTGTCACTTTAGCACTGGGAGAACAGAGGTTTTGGAGGGACAGCTGTGAGTTTTTTAAACTTTGGTAGAAATTTGTGCACCCTTCAGAGACTGGATACTTAGTTCCTCAGCCTCACTAGGCTCCCTTTTCTTTCTTACATGCAAAATGCTCCTGTTATCAAAAGATTTTCATGTGTTACCTAGCAAACCTAGCAGTGGGTTGTTTGGTGGTGTTTTTTTTTTTTTTTTTTAAATTTTCCACATGTTAAAACCTGTAGGTCTCAGTTGGTTGTGATTTGATATGTCAGCTTGCAAAGGATGTGGGTTTGATCTGGATCCCATTGGTGTTTTAATAGTTTGTTTCTTAGACTTCACTTTCTGAGTCTTCCTCTTCTGGAAGGGCAGTTTATGAAACAGGTGCTTGTGGGTTTTTCATCTTGAATTCTGTAGTGTTGGTTTGTTTTCTGCTGTTACTTTGGAACCTTTAGACATAAATTCATTTGATTGTAAGTGTGTAGTCAGTATCTTTATGGGCTTTGGGTGTGGGGATAGCTTGCAGACAATTTGTATGCACGTATGTAAGTACTATAGTTTTATAAGATGTGTGAGGTAACATGGATGTATTGGAGGTTTTTAATGAATGAACAAATTGCATACTAAGTTCTGTTGTTTTGGTTGAGGCAGTTTGTAAATTTCCACTTTAAATTTATTCAGTGTGCATGAGAAAATGCTGTAAATTCAAATACAAGGCCAAAAGACTTGTGCACTAAATGAAAAATAGTGAATGATGACTGATCTTAAATAATTTTTTTCTAACTCTTATGCTGGTTTGAATCTGGATGTATGATTTCTTCAAAAAAAATACTGTACTACTATAGCTCAGATCTGAACCATCCACCACAAGTAAATCTGTGGGAGGGTTTTCCTAATGAAAGGACTGAAGTTTCCTGAAGCACAGGTGACAACAAATTAAAGGCTAGTTGTCAGGATTGAGGAGAATATATTTTAATTTTCCTTGCTATTTTGGAAAGAGAATGCTAATTTTGATACTTAGAAAGGAAAGCTGAGAAGCTTTTTTTTGCTATGAAGGTTTCTCCAGCATAAATGACTTGAAATACACTAGAAGTGTTATAAATTATTAATATTCAGGGTAGCTAAGGCATCTGTATGGCTTTTGTGGCTCAAGAGATCAGAAAAAGACAATCATTTTCTGTCAAAGAAAATAGGCTATTCTGTTTCTTCCTGCTCTGTAAGTTCCTAGCACCAGTGATGTGGGAAGTCTCTTAACACATTGGTTAGGGAGCACATGCAAATGCGCATTTAATATTTTCACTTAATAAATGAAATACAAAAAACACAGTGGGTGAAAAACTCTCTAATTGATGTAATATGTGATCAAGTGATTTAATATGTCATAATATATTTTTAGTGTGTATTATTTCTGTGCATTTTAAAATAAGCGCACTGAAAGCAGTTTACTTTATTCTTGTAAATAAAAGAAGATAAATGTATAATGTCCTGTGTAAAGATCACTTTCTCAGTGCTCTCCTGGGCAATTGTCTGTTTGTCTATTTCAATGTTTATCTTCATCTTTTCTGAACAGATCACCAAGCTGTCAGGATATTGTGGTTATTTAAAACCATTCACGTTCTAGAAGTGATGCTTAGGATCTGTGGCGAAGTCTTTTTTGTTGTTTTTCTTGTAACAACTTGGGAGAAATTATGATTTGCAATGCCAGAATCTTTGTGGATTAGACCTTAACAAAGAGTGGTACTAGTAAAAATGTTTCTAAATATTTGGATACTAATGTAAACTTTAGTCTTTACCAGCCTGTCAACTGAATATATTGTCTTTTTTTTTGTAGCCATTGCTGCTTTAGTTACCTTGCCTTGTGAAGCAGCTAGAAAGCCATAAAGGTGGCACTGCCAATACAGGCAGTGTGTTGGTTATTGAGCTTTAATCTGAAGTCACTCTCATGAGACTGTATGAAGACACATAAAGTTTAACACCTGCTCACGGCTGTGTGGGGCCCATCTATGCCTCTTTTTATTAACAGAACAAACTATGTAATTTTTTCTTAAACTTGTACTTGGAAAGCTACTAGTGTGCTACATGAAGGATTTAGGAGAACTGCAGTAAATCATGATTTCTCTATAGACCAATCAAAAGAAATTAACAGTATTTCCATTTGACAGTATTACCAAAAAAAAAAAAAAAAAAAGAAAAGAAAAAAAAAAGAAAAAAAAAAAGAGAGAGAAGTGGTGCGCCATAGGATTTCACAGATGGGAGGAGAAACTAATTTTGCAAGTATCTCATTTGTTCTTTCCTCTGAAACTAAGAGAATGAAGGATAAAAGACTTTGAATGGCCATCTCTGTACGTTATTGATTATATTGGAAACACTTTTTCAATTCAATGGTCAGCAAAAACACTAGATGAATGTGCTATAATCTGTTCTAAGTGGTAAATGCTTGATTTTTTCACAGCAGAGATCTTCCATGACCTTAATATCACTTCTGTCACTTGTGATGAAAGAATAAAACATTTTTTTCTGTTGTCCAATTAGCTTTTTTTATTTTCTGCTTTGGATATAGCTCCTCTTTGATTAAGTAGTCTCTTAGTACTGATCTACATATAGCTACAAGTTATCTTTGAAGAGACCTCTTCTGCACTTAGAATAGTATTTGATGGTGACCAAAACTGCCTATAAAACAAATTTTAGTTACTGTGTTTATAAAGGAAGCTGCTTTTTATTCTCAGAAAGACCAATGATCTGTCTGCCTTCCTTCTTTCTGCACCAGTGGTGGATGCTGATGGCTCAGTGGTGTTTAGTGTGTAGGATACTTGTTCCTGGATGGTACTGCAAGGTTTATATATTTATAATTGGTATTATTTAGCATTATTAGTCTGTGCATCTCTATAAAGGCTTGCTATGGAAAAGCAGTTTTCCTTTTGATTAATTTACCTGTAGTATGAAGTAATGTATATGGAGCTGATTTATATCTTTGAAAGGCATCTTGGGCAGATAGGTGAGCTTTTCTCATTGCAATAGCTTTCGGGAAGGAATGCTGTGGGATGATTGCCTTACAGTGGTGAAAACAGTGCTGTCATCATGGGCTTGAAAAACAGATGAGTCTTTGCTATGATTAATTATGGAAAAAAGACAAACTCACTTAAAATCTGTCACGGTAGCTTGGAATGGTAATGTATAATTAAACAGTAAGACATAGCAGGAAAAACATTTTTAGAAGATTGCGCCTCTGCTGCATTTAAAGATATGAGCTCTCTCTAAATCAAGAGGAACTTAATTCTCCTCAAATATATTTGACTGAAAGACCGCTTTGAGAAATTTTAACTTAGTTTTGGACTTCTGGGGCAAGGCTTATTCTGAGAACTGCTGCTCCTGTCTGTCTGTTCCCCTGCCCCCTGAAGCAACACTTACTTGGCTGGCAACCCCCTTGCTCCTGGGGGGCTCCTGGGATCTCCCTGCCCCATGATGCCACATGTTGCCTTTGGAACCATTTCCAGTCTCTCGCTGCCAGATAACTACAGGCCAAATGTGCTGCTTCTCCTTTTGCATTTTGGCTCTGCTGGTGTGAAGTTGTCAGGAGTTGTCATAGCTGCATGTGGACCCTTAGGATTCTGCCAAGTGGGTGCAGAGTTGGTGTAGCTGAATTTGCACTGTGTGAACTTTTCAGGGACGTTTGTGCAGGGTGTTGAAGGTGAGTGACAAACTTGCTCTCCTTGTTTCTAGCCACTGAAATGAGTTTTTAAGACTAAGCCTTTAGGTTGCTGTAGCCTGGCTCCTTTCTGTCAACTGTATCACTTCTTTTTCTTGGGCTGTCTGGTGGGGACAGATTGGATGCTGCAATGAAGACAGTTCTAGGGTATTGCCTAGCATTTATGAAATGACAGCTATAGAAGTACCAGGCTGTTTCCTTCTCGCATCTTGATTGGTAGGTGAAGAAATAACATATGCTGCTCTGTGTGTTTGAAGCACGACTCTGCCTTGGAATAGAAACTGAGGCTCCTCAGGGAGGGGAAAAACCCAACCCAAAACCCAAACCATAAAAGCAGCCCATGGATTTGCACGTGCTCTGCCAGGAAAGGAGGATGTAACCCTGAGCAAGAGCTGCTATGTGAGGCACTGTGTCTAGTGTATTAAATGTTTCTAAAGAGGTCTAAAAGCTGGTGTGGGGAGGGGTTGGTGCTGTGGGAGCCCCTCACTGATGAGGATCCTGTGGAGGAGGGGTGCTTAGGTGAGAGGCAAACTAGGAGCAAGGTGGAGTTTCTTTCTACGTCTTCCCCAGTGCCCTTTGAGTCTCTGTCCCCCCTGCTCCTCTCAGGTCTGGGGAAGGAAGACTCTCATACAGTAGCATGAAAATATTATAATGTGCAAATAAATTCTTAAAGCTCACAACATTGGGCAACTTAGCAAAGAACTAGCTGGGCTGTGTTAACACCTCTAATAACTGCTCCTAGTTTTGATTTTCCCTTAGACAGTTTCTCCTAGCAGAATCACTTGTCCATGGTGTATGTTGGGGTTGACTCATGTGAGCAGGGAAGTATTGTTATTAAAATCTTTTGAATACAAATAAGGAATCACTGTAGGCATAGAAGGGGAAGAGCATGTGGACTTGAGCTGATGTTTCAGGACAGCGTAGCTGCTCTGCTGCCAGGTAGCAGTGTGGATTGCTGTGCCTAGAGCCTGCGTGATCTGCTTTTCGAGTGTCGCACGGTATCCCTCCTTCAAAGGAAAATCCACAATTAGAAAAGCACAGCTGATGCCACTTATTTTGGGAACTGAGGCACTCCTAGCATGAAGTTGTGGAGAACCGTATTTATTTGGATGCCTTAATAACAGTCTGAAGAATGAATAACAGGGTTTAAACTTTGTGAGGTGGGAGGGAGGAGTTCCGTTGCCTGACTCCTTATTGTGTTGATGAAAGAATAAGTTATAATGCCCTGTACCTTATCAGAAGGCTGTTTTATGTCTTTGTCCCCTCCCCCAGTGTGTTCTGGGGATGCAGCTGAGCTGTAATTTCAGAAAGTGACTGAAGAAACTGGGAGTTTTAAAGGTAGCAACAAAAATGACCGCCTAAGGAAACAGAACAGTCCACTGGAATCTGTGGGTTTGACAGTAGCAATGGTAGGGCTCTGTTGCAAGCTTTAGTTTTGGGAATGAGGCAAGGAACTACAGATTTGTAAATACACCGAGCTGCAAAGTCAGTGAAACATGGGCCATTGAGAAGGAGGAGTCAAATTGCAATTAATTTATTTATTTATTAGGATATGATGTCTCTGAACCTTTTCTTTGAAAAAGACATCCACCTGATACTGCATTGGACACAGTAAAAAGAGAAACTTTGATTATTGGGCCTGAGTTGGGCGAAGCCCTGAGTGAAGCCTGAAAAAAAGAAAGATTAACTGAAATACAAATAGTTGCATCTGTATTTTGTTGTCACTTATCTGTGGGACCAGCAGGTAGGGGCTGGTACAAAGTAACTGCCCCTGACTCCAGGTCAATCCTAGAAGTTGGGAGATACTGACATGGCTGTAGATGATGCCTGCAGAGGCTGGGCCTGGGCTGGGAGCTGGTTGTCAGTGGTAAGACTGCTGGAAGATGCTCAGCTCTAACAGAGGGTGTGGGTAGTTCCAGTTCCCTTCAGCCAAGGGCAGGATTGAGTTTGGATGTGTTTTGGGCTGCATCTTACCTCTGGCGTTCTGGACTGCTCTGGATGAGAGCTGCAGCCACGCAGAGGAGGCTGTTTATCAGTGGGGACATCTCCACATCTACAGCTATGGCAGTGACCTTGTGAAGGTTTCTTTCAGAAATGTGTTCACTCTTTATTAAAGTGTGTTTTTTAGGTATTCGTTAATCTGTTGAGTGCATGGGACAGATGCGTTATCAAACGTGTCAAGATTCCAGAGAGGAATAACGTGAGAGTTATGTAGCTTAATTGTAGTTCCTCTTGTAAGGAGGCAGCTCCTGTGCTGGGGAAGCATTCTCTGGCAGCCTAGCATCTTTTCAGGTGTGTGGATCTTCTACTGGATATGGAAGAAGTGGTGAAGAGCTGTTGAAACTCTCTCGGGTGGAAGATGGTGACTGCAGTTCAGTAAAAGACCAGCTTCTATCTCAAAAGCACAGGACGCATGATGGGAAGAAAGGATCTGGCTAAATGACAGAGATTAGATCTGATATGTGTTCTTAAGGTTATTCTGATGATCAGTATAGGGAATGTACAGCAGTACTTTTCAGCCATACATTGATCATGAAGTTCTTTTCTGGACTTCAACATCACCTTGTTATAAACCAGGAGGACCTACCATCCAAAAACTGAAAGACTTTGTAGTGGGATTAGATAAACATATGAGGACAGTCAATGGCTTATGCATTTTGCTGTGGAGAAACATGCAATTAAGCCATGGAAGAACATGCTTTGATGGGTCTATGTAATTCATTCCACAAATAACTTTAGTTAGTTCCCATGTGCTCTGCTTTTATTTCTGAGCACTGAAATGTGGTTTTTTGCCCTCCCCCCACCCCCTCCCCCTAATTTAGATCATGGCAGAGGACCAAAGATGGAATATGCTCCTAAAATGTTATGCAACAATTTATTGATCAGAGAAAAGTGGTATGATGGGTAAGTTCTGAAATGTTTTGCTAGCTATTTTTGTTCTTAATTTACCACACTATCCTGGATGAGCAAAGAACAGCAGTCTGTGCATAAATAACAAATGGGGATTTATTTGAATATTTTAGGGGAGTACACTGGGAATAGAGCAAAGCTTTTTTTGGCTTCTGTGTTGTTTTAATAGTTATATTATAAAATGATTGTATTAACAGAAGAGAATAAATAAAGTAGTATTTAAAGGTCAACAGACCAAAGCCTTTCTATTGCTTCTTTCCAGGCTTTTACTTCTGTTACAGCTTTATAATGAACAACAGCTATGGTCAGCATAAATCATTTCCAGAGAGAGTTCATCATCCTTATTTTCCTGGTTTCTACATGTACATCTTGTTCTTGGATGAGACTCCTTGTGGAAATTCATGGGAACATATTGTGTTAACACCGTGCATCTTTCAGCTTCCACAGTCTTTTGTCAAGAAAGTCTGGTGGTGTCCTTCTGAATATAGTTTTGCTCTCCCTGGAAGAGTGATGTGTAATTGCTTTGTTTTGAGTGCTTTTCGTCTATGCTTAGGAATTTTTGTCTTGGACCTGGCTGTTGTGTCCAATTTAGAGCTTGTTGGTCTGTTTTATTGAACTTAAAAAAAATTAATTCTCTTAACTTAGTTAACACAGTTTTCATTTAGAATAGAGTTTAAGTTTAATCAGGGAGCTATTAAAATATTCACTCTGGTCTTTGTACTTAAGTACACTCTTGATTGAGTACACACTTTATAGTCTGTGCAGAAGACAGATCTGTTTGACAGTGGCACTTGCACAGTGCCCTGGTACTTGTTGGTGAGGATGCTGTGTTTCACTGGCACACTTAGGTTGGGAGCATTGAGCTAATTCAGGACAAAAGGACGTTTTTAAAGAAACGCCCACCTCCACCCCTGCCAACCACTGTTCTGCCTTCACCAGACATCTGGGAATTTATTAAAGTTGTGAAACAAACTTTTGGAAGATTACATTGTTATCTTGATAGGACAAGTTAAAGGTTGGCAATTGTATTTATGTGGAAATGATTTTATACTTATGTGCATAATCAGCAAGTTCAAAATGGAAAAGAAGAAAGGAAAGGGGAGGGTTCAAATGGAGTTTTGTCCATTGTCAGAAATTATACAATATTGCTGCTGTGGAGTCTATTGAAACCCAGTTCAAGTTCATTATTTGCCTGCTGAATGTTAACTGAAAGTTCCTTGGTTACAGGAGTCAGTACTGAAAGAAAGGAGATCAAGAGAACTCTGCTCTTCATAATTTTAGTGAAGTGTTTTTCAGAGTCCATAGGTGTCAGGCTCTTATCCTGGTGTTCTGCACTGCTGTCTCTGCAGATCCCTGTTGTTCTCTTCGCTCTCCGGTGAGGAGGTCAAATTTTTGCAAATATGCTCCAGTGTTAGCAAGAAGCTTCTGTTGCCCAGGTGCATCATATCACTGCTTGGAAAACTTGTTTCCATGTACATGTGTAGTAGTTTGAAGGCAAAACAAATGAGAGGCTCCAAGTCAGAGATACAATTTAATAGGAAAAAAGGAAAGAAAGTAAAATAAAATAGATGCAATAATACAAAAGACCACTGACAGAGTCAGAATACAACCTGAGCAGAGTGATGGAAGCAGTCCAGATGAGGTGGTCTTCCTGAAGCAGTGATCCTGTAGAAAGGTCTGGTAGCTCGGGTCCTCTGGGAATCCAGTGGGTAAGCGCCCCTCTGGTGTTCAGAGTCTCAGCTTATATCCAGGCTGGAATGCTTGGTTCCTCCCTCTGGGCGGAGCATCTCACAATGGGATGGTGAGTCGTGTGATAAGGCCTGATGGGCCCATTAACAGGAGGTAGTCCAGGAGGGGGTTATCTGTGAGCTGTGTAGCAAAGGTGCTGATGGGCCCATTAACAGAAGATAAGCCAGAGTGGAGGAGGCAGGGAGCACTGCCTCACCTGGTTTCAACAATTCATGAAGATGGTGATAGAATATACTTCAACCCAGGACAACATGCTTTCTTATCCAAAAAAACCCTAGATCAGTCAAGACTTGAGGGCTGTTGAGATGCAGACCTAGAGTGACTGCTGCATCAGCCTCAGTGGTGTCTGTTACTTCTCAGTCCTCCTGCAGAGCCTCTCCTTGAATGACACCTCTGCAGAGTTTGGCAAAGGCCTTTTTAAGCCAGAAGGATTAATGCACTGTCTTCATCTTTCTTACACATCAAGGCAGAAAGGAGCACGAGAACCTGCAATGAAGTCTCAGGACTAAATTCTTGGGGTCTTTATGTAGATCCTTCTCTGGAGAGAAGTGAGGCATGGACCTGAGAAACCAAAATTTAGATTTTTTTTTTTTTTTAAAATCTAAACCAGCTCTTTAGAAATGTCTTCATTTAGGCTATAATGAAGTGGTTGCTAAAACTTGGGAAACTTGATGAACTCCATGTAAACTGCATTTTGTTCATATTTGTTTTAAGAGGGGAAATAATTTCTATATTAGATCATTAAGGTTGTCTTCTAAATCTTTGAACTAAGAATTTCCAGACTGAGACCTTTTCTATTTGTAACTTGCTGGAGTGGGTTTTCTGTCTCTACGTGGCGAGTAACTTCCCCTTCTCAGCAGACAGTGCTAAATATTTCATCATTGGTAAAAGATAGTAGTTACTTTGCTTACATAGTGACTAACAGTATTGGGTGTGTTCATCTCCTTGAAGAAAACACAGACAGACTAACTTTTCTGACTTTGAAAAACAACCAGACTAAGTCTAATCAAAACCCCCCATACTCCCTGGTTTACAAGATCAGTTATTTTTGTGCAAGGTGCACAACAGGGTTGTGGTGTGACAACTCTTTGTGTGTTGTAGGGTACCATATCTAAAGAAAGGAAATGTGTTCACTCAAGCATTTTTGCTTCCCTTAGGTAAGGGCGTGTGCAATGGGGTGAAAGAACAATACCTGGCCTTGCAAAATGGGTTGCTTCTGGAGGGTGATTAACCCTTGCTAGTTTGAGACTTATTCTCCCTCTTGCAGAAACAGTGAAATTAATGCTGGGAGTGCAGTGGTGAAGGTGGGATCCCTTGGTCAGGCATGTCTGAGGCATCAAGTGGGACAGTGTCTTGGTGGTAATGTGCCTTTTCATGTGTCACACTGTATAAATTACAGTCCCCAAAATTGGTGGAACAAACTGGAGAAGTGTGTACTGGACTGAAGCAAACCCTGTGCTCATCCATCTCCTGTTAGCACTAGTGGTGGTCTACTATCACTTGTGAGACTGGGATATTTTACTTCTCAAATTGAGACTCCATTTCATAAAGATAAAATTTACTAGCCTGCTCTCTGTCTGAGTGTTTAAACTTGCCTCAATGTATATATCTAGTTTCGCTGGCAGAATCTGGGCCTGAAAGAAGATGCTTTGGAGCATTTAACTGGATTTAAAATGTGGGATCTTGAGTCTGATAAGATTCCTGTATTAGAAAGGTTTTGTGGCATGTACAATCCAGGGATGCATGTAAAATATGAACATAGAATGCAACATAGAATGGCCAGCCAGGCTAATTTACAGCCAGGGTGACTCTGCTTGCTGGAGACATTGATTTATTATTATTTGTCTTGTCTCTGGGGATGACTTGTGACTGAATGAATAATATTTAAAAATAGATGTCCTGTTCAATTCCAAGTATAAAGATAATAATTTTTGAACATGATATGCAGTTAAAAATAATTATCCAAAATAAACTAAAAAGCCCTGAGCCTTTCTTTCTGAAAAACATACTTGTGTTCTTTCCAGAAGTTCTTTTTTGTGTGTGCGCATGTCCTGTTACTTCCTTTACCTTGTTCAACTTCATGGTTTTTCTCCCAGCTGAAAGAAGACTGCTGTGATTGATTCAGTGTGTGCTGCAGTGTATGGGGAAAGAGCAAAAGAGCTGGAGATTTTTTTTTTTTTTTTTTTTTCCCCTTGCTGTCATCCTGGTATGAGGGAAGGGTAAAGGGATGAATGTGGCAGTGCTGGTTCCCCCTTCCCTGGGACATGTCCTGACATGTAGCGGGGCTGTGTGCTGACACCTGAGGCCCCCTGTGCTTCTATTTTTCAGACAGCATCTCCTCTGTGTCATGAACAGAAGGCAATTAGAGACAGTCTGAAAAATCTAGTGAAACAGGTGGAAAATGTCATACTATTTTTTTGTTGCTGAACTCTGTTGCCTCCTTGGCTTCACCTTCCTGTCCTGGCAGGTATTTGCAGGGAAAAAAATGGAATCCTCAAGGATTTAGCTGCTGTTTTAGATCATCTTCACAGAACATAACTCCAGTGGTCAGGATTGTTTGCAGAAGTATGTCTGTGAATATTTGTATAGTGAAGACCCGGTGGAAGATGAACTGAAAGTAGTAATTACTGGGGAGAGACTTTGAGGGCCTGGTGCTTCCAGAGCAGCTTGGTGGGGAAAGAACCCTTAGTTATGGTAGTGGAAACACAAAAGGCTAAGGGGTTTTAAGGCATCTTCCCCATAGATTATTGGAGCAGTTGGTTTGTCACCATGGTGGAGCTGTGTACCGGGATGCTGGCACGGACAGACTGCATGGCTGTCAGCATCTGCCTGCTGTGCAAGCACCTGGTTCCTGGCCTGGCCACTGTGAGAAATGCACATCCAAAGGGATCACCTTTTCCAAAAACTGGCTGGGGGCATATTTGGAGTTCTACCTGTCTTTCCTGCCACTGCCTCATAATGAAAGCCCTCATGCCAGCTTGTCACTGTTGACAAGTTTCTGTTACTGTTCAAATTTTCAAGGAGTTCAAACCCCTGACCATTCCACTGAGCTCCTGACTGCAATGTAGGATGAGATGGGGCCCATTCCTGATGTATTGCACAGAGAGAAGGTGTACCAGGAAGTGAGTGAGGGGCCAAAGAGCATTGAGGGCATTTTGTAATAAATTAGGGAAGTCCCAAAACCTTCAGGGCCAGGGTGTTTGTATGTGTTTCTTCACTGGATAGGTACTGCTCAATGATTGTGTCCAAAGCCCTAGGCCAAAAAAAGAAATTTTGTAGTTGACTTGGCAGTGCTAGTTTACTGGTTGGACGCTATGATCTTAGAGGTCTCTTCCAACATAAATGATTCTATAATTCTGGAAAACTTGCTGCTAAAAGATGTTGGTCTAAGTGGAAGAGCAGGTTTGTAGTAAGTCTTGATTCCCACCCCTCCTCCAGGAGAAAGACATTGTAAGGACATTAAGAGCTAGAGAAATGGAGCATTCCTCTCCTTTTTCTTCTCCAAAATAAGGCAACCACAACAAATGCCTACATTGCCCATATTGGCAACCATCCGGCCCCCAGCCTTGGCAATATTTGCAAGGATGTGGTGTTATCATGATAAACAGCCATTGTGTTGCAAGGGGGGCTGGCTAGCACACAGGGGACAGTTCTGATACATTCCTTTAAAAAAAAAAAACCCATTGCAGGAAAAAGAGGGATGTCATTTCTGTAGTTTACCTGAGATGAGATAATGGTTGTGATACTTACATTTGTGTCAGAGTCCAAATAGTTGGGATGCTTAGAAAGGAGGAGAGCTTAGGGTTGTTTACAGAAGGGAAATATGTCACCACATAGATAATGATGGACCCTTTGCCAATAGATGGAGTGCATGTTTGCCTGGAGGAAATGTGGGGGGATGCATATGGGGAGCTATTTCTTTGGTTTGCCTGGTGCAAAAGTGGATGCTGAGCTGTGATGTATGCACGGTACAGAGTGTGCTAGCTCAGGCATGGTGGTGCTCTGGAATTGAGGTAATAAGTGTGCTTAAAGGGGCATTATGTAGGATTATCCTGGTTAAATGTCTCCTAGCTTTATGATCTCTGTGCCGCATTCATTCATATCCTGAAGTGAACAATGTGGCATGCTGTGGTTGGCCCATTTGAGGTCTGGTTCTTGATTACTTCCTGGGTGAGGTTGCTGTCCTTGGTGTTCCCAAGTTCCCACAGGAATCTCATGCTATGTGTATTGTGTCAGTAAGTGCAGCTCTTCCCCAAGAGGAATTCGAATGCGGTACTTCTACTCCAGGGCACTTTGACACTGCAGGGGCTCTTGCATTTTGCAGCTCCTTTAACGTTGTTCTTACTGGTTCACTTGATGCTACACCTAAATTAGAGGTTACTGGGTTAGGTCAGGGTTCACTCTAGCATGCAAATGCCCCCTTCTGAGGCAGATAAATTTTCTTCAGTAGGAATTAGGGTAGAAGAGGAGTGGATAGTACCTGGTGGATCCCATAGCTTGTGGCTTTATGTATTAAGAACATAATTAAATGCTAATTTATTTTCTCCGTTCTGGGCCAAGTATCACATGTGATGTAGAGGTTTCTTTGCCTATTAAGTGGGCAGGGTGCCTTAGCAATAAGAAAACTAGTGTGAAAGGTCCTAAGAGCCCTGACCTGTTGTAGGCATGTCAAATTTGATTTTACTCTCTCTGCAATATAGTGTTGAAAAGGTCTTGCTCTGCTGTATTCATCCTTAAAGGATTCACTATCCTTAATATAGTTGATTAAGTTTAGTTTCAGGATTAAGTCTGTGACTGACAGTAGAATCTTCTCTGAAGTAGTCCAGATCTGTTGAATCTTTAGATCTTTAAAGGAAATGGGATACACTGCAAAACTTTGGAGCTGGCTAGGAAAAATTAGTTCATGTTGTGTAATGTATTCAGTGGAGAATTTGGTTCAAGGGTGATTTGGGCAGAAAGAAAATGAAATCTCTAAATTTGCTGCTGCCTGATGCATCCTTTCTTCCACTGAGCTTCCATGCTGCTGTTGGGCAGAGAAAGCTGGGATGGAGCAGAAACCATTAGTTAGGTGGCAAAAATGGACTGCATCTATATAATGCTAAAATAAAGTGCTAAGAAAAATGAGGACTGCTTAGAAATGTTTTGCTGATTAATTTATATTCCATGCTAGTTCTCACCTCCTTTTGTTATAGCTTCTTATTTTGGCTTTGCATTTTCTGGCTTTAACTTATATTTATCCCCATATAATAAAAAATTGAAAGTGTAATGTTCAGTTCAGTTGAACTTCATTTTGCTGCCTGGAGAAAGAAAGAAGGGGTTAAAGAACATGAGTACTTGGGATACACTGCAATGCTGATATATGGTAATGTACTGTAGTGATCATCTGAAACAAAAATTTATATTTGCTGAGAGAAGTGCAACCTGATTATGAAAGTATTCTGCATAATTTGTGTGGATATGGTAAGGAGGAGAGAAATTGTGAAATGAATTGAAACTTTAAATTAGTTTATTTCATTTGGAGAAGTCTGTTTTCTTATGGATTTGAGTCCTTATGCTCTCTACACTGACATTTTTTTCCCTTCATACCAAAATGCACACAATTGTCTTTCTCCTAGTGTTGGAGGGCACAAAGCAGAAAAAAGGGTTTTGTTCCTCCTAAGATATGTGTGCCTGGTGTTCTCATTTGTAATAAGGTTCCTTTCATATTCTTCCAGCACTCAGAAAGGACCTTAACTTGCTATCCTATTAAAAACCTCTTGTGCTGCCAAAAAACCGTAAAAATGTAGAAGCTGGAGACTCAACTCTCCTCTACAATACAATGGAAAAAAGGAAATGGTAGGTTCTTGGCACTCCCAAATTTAGCAGAGCCAAAAGGTTATCATCTGACAGAGTAGATGAATGGTAATTAAGATAACTAGTGTTACTGGAAGTCTTTAAAAAGCAATTAAATTAATTGTTTGATCTTGGTGAGAATCTGTGGCTGTGAGTTGGATTTTGATCTGGATCTGTTATCTGGGATGCAGTGTGGTGTAAGTAGGGGAAAAGTAACGTGTGTCAATTGTGTGAGACTTTTTTTGAAACTGCTTTGTATCTGTATTGTGGTATACTTAATAGAGGTTATATTTTTTTTCCCTTTCTCTTTATCCCTCTCCTTTTTTGGAGGAATAAATTGAACTCGACTACAGTTTGGAATCTGCAAGGTATCACAAAAGCCTTTTTGGGAAGGCTGACAAATGGTAAAATATAATTTCAGTGAAAATGATTGTATGATGTAGAGCTTGCACTTTCTGTGTAAGGTGGATATAGTTAAAAGACTTGCAAACCCTATTTTGCAGACAATTATTTTTGCACCCAAGTATTGAAATAATGCAAAAAAATAGGAACAAGAGAGAATTTCTGTTTAAATTACTATTTTTAAACTAAGACATCCTTGATGTATCTTAATCAAGGGGAACCAGATACAGGTTTTACTACATAAATAATTCCTTCCTTAACAGTCTTTAGACATTTTTCCCCCACCCTTCTTCAGTCCTGCAGGGCTTGGAATGGTGAGAGTACAGCTCAGGAATGGGTGAGTCAGTTAGATCGTGTCTTCCAAAATCATCCAGCTTGTTATAAATAATAATCTGCTGTTTATTTAAATCTCTGTAGCGTAAATAGGTAGCCTGTTGCTCTAATATTCAAGTGTAAAGATAGTGCCCTGCACTTTTTGCCAACTAGTCAAATTATATCTCAGTAATGAAGGGCTGTGTATTAATACAAGGTGAGAGGATTTCTTTGCTAGAACCTTACTAAGAGCTGATTCACCAATTGTAATTTCTTTTTATAATAAGTAGAACTAGTTAAATATGTTCTCTCAGCTTTAAGTAGTTTGTAAAGTCCTATTTCAAGTTTTCTTCTGTAGAATAAACAACTAAATTAAATTTGAATAACCATATATTTATTTTGTAGGTTATTTTAAATTCTTTAAGGAAAATATATTTATTTAATATAAAACCATGTTAAATAAGGGTCCAAAATACCACCTTGGCATTGAGTTCTTTGATCTCTTAAATGACAAAATTAGCCTCTTGAAACAAATGAAAAATGTGACCAAAACAGAATCTAATCCCACTTGGTTTTTTTCCCTTCATGCCTACTTCTGCCTCAGAGCCTGTTTTTATTTAGTGTAAAGCAAGCCTGGTTGTTCCCAAACTCTTTTAGCTTTGTATTTGGTCATCAGCTGTGGAGAATAGGGTTGATGAGCTTCCCTTCTTAGCTGAGATGTTACATGGTGAGCTCTTGTGACAGCTTTTCAGTGGTTTTACCAGTATTTGAGGGACACATGAGGCACAGAGAGTGGTCACCTGTCTCTCTGTCCCCTTGCAACTACTGATATAGAAACTCATTCTGGCGTGAATTTTTCAGGCCCTCTTGGACTGTTGGGTAAAAACTGTGGGAGCAGTAGGCAAAGGAAACTTTGTGCATTATGTACAAGGAAACTTATGGGGTTCTTGCTTTGCTCTAGGCAGCTAAATATCAAAGGAAAAAAGTGTCCTGGCATGACCGAGATGCCTTGCTTTTTTTCTTAAGTTTTTTTATTTTTTCTGTCTTTGTAGAGATTTTTTTGCCTGGCCTTGCATTTCCACCCTAGGGCAGAACATTACTATGGTGAGCTAAGTAAGCCTGGATGTGGCTGTGTAGCTACAGAGGAGTGTGTTCCCTTCTGGCAGGTATTCAAGAATATCTTTGAATATTTATATGGTGAATTAACACTGTAGTGTAGAGGAGGTTTGTCAGAAAATCTTTGAGGATCTTGCAAGTTCCTGCATGCAAAGTTAGTGGTTTCGTTGCAAAAACACATATAAAAAAACCCCAAATGCCACATCTAAAATGTGCTGAGTAAGGGTGCTGAGAGTTGAATCTGGCAATATGTGATTTTTGCAAAGGCATCTTATTTTGGATTGTCATTTATTCAATGAAACCTTTATTTTAAAAATTCCTTATACAGGGGAAAAACTTTGTACCTCCTCTAACGGATATCTAAATTTTACTGAAATTCCCCAGTTGAATTAGGTAGACCTTATTAAAGGTTTGTCAAAAATTGCAAGTTGACCTCAGGTTTGATAAATCTGCTGGTCCTTCTCAGTTGTTATTGGCACCCTATGTTAGGAATGAGAAATAATTCTCTTCGAAGAAATGTGACAAATTTAGAAGATCAGAGGAGATCATAAAAATCAGAACAACTGATTTGGTTTAGAAATTGCTCTGTTTACAGTAGCCATGGCATTACCAGGCAGAATTCTTCAACTGGGTTTGGGCAGTGTAATTTCACTTTAGCACCCACCTCAGCTCCTCCATGCAGGGGTCACACCTGACCCACTGCTCCACTTCACCCACTATCTGGATGTGTTGCAGGTAACTCATGGGCACAGCAGTGGGCTCCATGAAGTGCCAGTGCGCTATATAAGGCGAGAGAGAAATTATCCATTTGGATCTGTTCATGTGGGAAGATAAGACTAAACTTAACCACCAGTAGGCAATTAAAATTCATGACAGAAGGTCAGGATATTATATTCTCTGCCAGTCACTACTTCATTAACTAGACCTATGCAAATATAACATGATCTGTTAAAATTTAACCCCAAGAGATGACTTCTTGCAAGAGAATCAGTGTTGATGCATAAAAATAGGGAGTAGGTGGAAATGCTGAAAAACTGTAGACATCTTTCAGCTTAGTATAAAAACACAGTGGCTGAGAAAAAGGCAGTTTCTACACATAAGACACACAGTATTTAGTAAGGAGTTGTGTCTAGTAGGTATTAGGGGATGGAGCTGTCTCATATGAACTGCATCCTTGTAGTGTGTTTTTAAATTCTAGCTAATGGATTCAGATCCCCTTTACTATTTAAGAATACCCTTGATTTCTCCTATAGCTAAATCTAAGTATTGTATTTCAGCATGGCTAGGGTTTTTTTTGGGTGTGGGTTTTTTTGTTTTGTGTTTTTTTTTTTTTCCTGAAGTGTGGTGTCCTTCTGTCCCTCTGCTACTTTGTCCTTCATTTTCCCTGGTTATTTCTTACCGTTTTTTTCTGTTGAGAGACGGTAAGAGTAAAAAAGGAGCTGTAACTTCCCATGTGCTTAGTTTTCCTGAACTTGGTTCCCAGTAGTGGTGTCCTGGTGATGTTTCCTGGACCAGTGAAGCCCTTTATAAACCTTTGTTTCACTTGGGTGTAATCTGCCTGTAGTGCCAACTGCCTGTAAGAGTTCATTTTTGCTGTTACCATGTTGAGTGCTGTGTCTTGGGTTTGTTCAGTGAATGACTGTGAATAAGATCAAAGGCTTAACTTTTTTTTTTTTTTTTTTTAAACTTGTAGTCAGTCTAACATCAGAGCCACCTTATCAAAGATCTTTTATCCTGTTAGGGCAGGGTGTTCCTAAGATGGACATCCAGATGAAATTTGACGTGGTAAAGGCCTCTTTATACCATAGTTTTGGGTCACCATATTACAATAGTAGGTATCAGTTATTAAGGTATCTGTGGATGAGATCTGTTTATGCTACAGAACTGGGATTTTTTTCCTTTGCTCTTAGTCAGAAGGAAAAACTGTAAAATTGGTCTCATCTTTGTCACTCTTCAGTGCTGTTGATCATCACAGATCTTGGGCTTGACAGATGAATATAACATTTGGGGTATCCATAACTAGATCTATGCTTCTTTCAGGGGAAATATCAAAACCATCCAGGAAGGTCAGCCTTAATAATTAGCACTATAGCCTAATCTTCTTCAAGAAAACCAACAAATTGTAAAAGAAAACAGAAAAAACTTCCCCTGACTTTCTTTTCCTTTCTCTGTTTTCTCACTGCAGATGTGGAGTAATGCCTTCAAAACTGAAAGAAGGTAGACTTTCAAAGATTAGTATGTTCCTATACCTTGCTTTCTTTGTTATAACTAGTCACTAGTTAGGTAGGTGTCACTTGTGACTAATATTGAGAGAAAGGCAACAAGATTTCTTGTGAGTGGCAGTAATTGCTCAAGTAAAATTCTGAATACTAAATACATTATTTGGGGATTAGCAAGGTGATTAGATGTTGCCACTGAAGTTATTATAAGGGTTAGGGAATGGAGATGGTAGAGTTCCAAGGAAAACAAACAAACAAACCCACTGTTTCTCAAAAAAGCCATGTTTCATGAGTTTCAGCCCTCAGGGAAGGACATATTTTCAACTGCTCCTGTTCCTACCCCTCCCCCTCATAAAGTGAATGGTAAAGTAAATAGAAATGTAATTATGCCCTTTCTGGCTTGGATGTTACTTCCTGGTACAGAAAAGCACAGCCACAAGGTAAGGCAGTGGTTTCTAAATGATGGAACGGGTTTTTGTCATCTTTGTTGTGTATACTCAAAGATAAGAGAGAAGGAGGTATATGTAGCTGTATGTGTGCCCGTGTACACATATGTATGTGTAGACCTCTATCTACTTTTCTCTTCCAGGACTTGCATTTAGACATTGTGATATTCCTGGGAAATTATGCAGCCCTTTCAAGTTGAGAATAATTATACAGCAATGTGTGGATCTGAGATTGTTAGAAGTCTGTCTTTGTCGAGGTGTTTCTGGTCAGTTGCTTGGGAGTATGGTAAAGCCTCATACTAAAACATATATCTGTACTTCTTCCATCACATGCTGGGATGGGAATTCTTGCAACCCATGCTGAACACACCCCTGAGTTGTCCCCGGCCAACAAAGGGTGGCTTGGAGGCAGCTAGCAGCAAGTGTGTGTGGGCACGTGTGAGAATAGATCACTCACATGACTGGGCCACTCTTAAGGGATGGGTTTGTTTTCTTGTCACATCCAGACTGTGTGGGGAGGTCCTGGGCATTGGAGATATAGAAGATAACTCTTGAAAACCTTGAGTGACAATAATTCCTAGAAACATGGTGATTTGTATTTTTTGTTTAACTATCTGAATTTGGTATAAGAATTGGTGTATGTTGTCCTAAAGTCTTTGGATTTTTTTGAATGGTAGTTCTCTCAGTTGTGACTGGAATAATTTTCTCAAGTATGAGCAAATGCCATGTTGACAATATGTATTCTTGCATATTCAATTTTTTTTGAAAAAACAATGCCATAACTCAGCTAAAGGTAAATCTTCTGATTCAACCAGTAAAAGGTTTTTAAGGGGCAGAGATTTTCAGAGCAGAAGTGGCAGAGGACATGCTTGCTGCTTCATGAGATCAGAGACTTCATGTAGTAGATACAGAAAAAGTGCCTTTCAGGCAAACAACTGAGGTAATTCAGCCTATGTGTGATAAAATTTATTGCTGCTTCCTTTTGTTTCCCTTCCATCCTCAACCCACCCCCGTTCCAGGTCAGCTCTGATGGTCCACTCTCAAATGGGAAGCAATCTCAAACACTTCTCATGACTGCTTATGGACGTTGAGCCGAGCTACTCTGGATATTTGGTATAGGTTTCTCATAGGTGTCTTTCTTTTCTGACATCCGTCAGTTTCTCCTATACATGTAGTGTCTGGATATTGGCATTTGGACTCTGAAAATGCAGGTAGATTCACTGCTTCCTTACAACTCGGCTGGAGAAAAGCTGGTAGTTTGTTTTTAACTTCACATGGTCCCAGGTACTCTAAGGCTGTCCTGCTGGTCAGTGTCTGAATTTGGAAGCTTGTAGCTTTATTTTCCTGTCTTTCTGTATGCTTGTCTCCTTCCTTGTCTGTGTGCATGAGTGTGGAAGTTGTTTGAATAGCCTCACTGAATGGAGAGGGATAGTGGTGGTTTTGTGAACTTGCTGGAAAATTTTAGTTTCACTCTCAGCAAGAGGTCCCCACCCAGCTGGGGAGGCTTCTGCAGTTCTGTGCTGGTGACTGCACTGGGCTTGTTCCTGTGACCTTGGCTTTGTGGAAGTAAAAACTTAACTCAGCCTTTAAGTGTCATGTATATAGTTTCCTCGTGGTTTTATACTTTATTGGGATTTCACCAATATGTGCCCAGCTTTTTAGACTTTTTAGCTTTTTAGAGATAATTGATGATTTTTTTTTGTTCTATTTCCTGCATATATTGTTCATAAATCACAGTCAAAGGTCTGTCAATAACTTGTTAATGCAAACACAAGACACTTGGTTCTACTCTACCTAGCTTTCACTTTCATAGTGGATTTTGTATCCAGCCACAAGGGGTGTGTGTCATATGGTGTGATTCTTGGGGTGTGCTGGGCAGGGCCAGGACTTGGACTCTGTGATCCTGATGTGTCCCTTCCAATTTAGTAGGTTCTGTGATATATGTAGTGATCTGTCCTTCCCACACCAGGTGTTGTTTGCTATTTTTTGCACTGTTGCAGTGCCAGAAAAGGAGAAGAGACTGATTATAGAGGGCTAAACTCTCGCGGTGCTTAGCTGGAAGGTACTTGGGGGCTACAGTGGTGCCTCTAAAAGATTGAGTAAGTGGATCTTGGCAAAGCTTATTTTTGAACCTGGGTTATGTTGAAAGGCATTCCAAAATAATTTTGGGAACTTATGCTCAGGTTGACAGTGCTGAAACACTTCTGCTGCATTTCTGTGAAGTTGTTGTAGATGAGAGTGCTGTTTTGTACTTGCAATGTTTACCAAGCCTTTCTAACATTATTCTGATTTGTGGTGGCTTTTTTCTTCTTTTTCTATGCTGATACAGCACTCTTTAGGGTGGAATGTAATATGTGTTAAACTTTTTAGAGATAATGAAGGAAATTTGCATTTCATAGTGGTATTAGCCATGAAACTTAATTATAAAATTTGACCATTTTATCTTCAGAGAAAAGCCTGGCTGAAGCTGTCAAATTTCTGATGTCTTCAGGAGCTCTGCATAATTTCTGTAACCAGTGGGGCTGGGTTGGAATCGCTCACCTTCTTTATTTCTACTTCCCAAGCTCTGCACTGTTTTGGATTGCTGCTACTGTTTGAACCTTCTTTCTCCCCAGCAGCCACAGAACCTGAACATGCCTTGTATGCTTCCAAATCATAACAAATCTCTTGGCTCTTCTGTTTCATTATAGAAGATGGGGTTTAAGGGAGGGGAAGAACCTGCCAAAAGAACTCTTTGATTTACTCACTATGTCTTCAATCCATTCCTGGGTTTTGAGGGACAGATGGGCTGTAGAATTGGTTGTGGCCAGACGCCATGGCTAAGAAATGATGCCTGAGGAATTCCCTCCTGTCATCACTGCTATCCTGGCATGTCTTCCCAGCAGACTTCCTGTTTTTAGTTGGGAAATAGGTTGTTGGTGAGACTGGTTTTCTGAAGCAGTGAACTAAATGGCAAACGAGCTACATCCTAGGAGTCCTCTTGGTGTTTTTGGCCAGAACAAACTGTAGGGTGTATGGGGAACTGAATGAATGGTGATGGTAGGAACTGAGAGGTGCTCCAGCTATGACAGTGGTAGTCACAAAGTTCTTGCTGTCTGCAGTTGGATGAGTATCCCTGTACTGTCCTCCTTCTTTAACAATTACTGAAGTATAGAGGTTGAAATGTGTTGGAGCAATTCCTCCTAATTCCTGGGGGAGGCAACAAGGGCTGGGGCAGACCCTGTGAAGTCCTCCAGTCATGTTTGTCAGATGGAGGTAGCAAAGCTCCCTGCCTGAGCTGGGCTTAGCCAGAAGCCTGGTTTTGGGGGATCCATAAGTCATGGTCCAGCTGGTAGCTAAAATACCATCACAGGGATATCTGATGCAAGTTAGATTTCATGTGAAAATGTTTCTACCCACTCCCACCATGTCTACTTGTTCCTGCTTTTGCGTGCCGGTGGAAGAATTTCAGTGGTTTCCTCTGATCCTGACCAGGATCAAGTCCTGTTCACTGCTGCTTCCTCGTCCCAGCTGCCTGATCTTGGGTGTAAGAGACAAAACAGGAGACATGCATGTTTTCTATGCAGTATTGGTGGGGATTCATACTCACTTCACTGGGATTATACTGGATGGAATGCAATCAACTGGGCTGCCTCATTGATTTTGACCCTTCTGACAGAGAGTCAAAAGACTGATGAACAGCTGTGTAGATCAGGGGTAGAACAAGGGAAGGAAGATAAAGTTAATTATGGTGGAATGGTAGGTATAAAATTGTTAGTGTGACAGCACCTGATGATCATGTGGGAGTGAGAAGACTGAATGAACCGTCCTGAGATTTGCTTTGAGAGCTGATCATTTTTTTTTCTTAACAGTAATGGTGTTTTGATCATTTACAGGAAGAGTAAGTATTTGGAGGCAAGGAAAGAGAAAGGTGGTGGTGGAAAACTGCAGGGCTGGGGAAGTTATTTGAGTGTAAAATAAAGTTCTGAAAAGCCCTGGGTAATGCAACTTCTTGACTCTTTGTGGTCATATAGCTGCATTTACACTAGAGCTACTTTTCAGTGACCTAGAGTTTCACATGTACTTAGTAGCACAAGTTCCCAGAAAGGTAGGTTGTAGCAGGTTGTTTTTAAATAGCATCACAAACACTTTAATTACATCTGTATGAAGTTCTGTTTCTGAACCTTGCCACCTATATCCTAAACTGTCTTGCTTATCTCACAGTGAAAGCTGTAAAGATCTTTATTCTGTTAATCCCCTCTTTCAAACCATATTTATGAAGATATGTAAGAAGGGTTTATCTTTTTTTCTGTGGCTGACCTGAAATACTTGAGACAGACTTTGTTAGAGGGAGGAGAATGTGTCAGAATGCTGTAATTTAAAATTAAACAAAGTCACCTACAAGCAGATTAAAGAAAACAAACAGTATCAATGCTGTGGTTATGCTACAAAGTAAAACAAAAAACCAAAAAGTCCCACCAACCAAAGTCAAGCAGTAGTGAAGTTTTATAATGCTTTGTTCATGCAACTGTGTTAAACCAGTCCAGTTAAAGTAAGGAAACTGCACATAAATAGAAAAGTTTGTGGCAGTTAACTGTGATAATACTACAGTTAGATATGAAATCGTTGGTAATGAGTGAATAATGTTTGGTTGGATATAGGTATTATAGAGAAGTGCTGAAATCTAGGGCAAGTTGAAGGCAGAGTGACAAAGATAGTGCCACACTCATGTTTGAGTGAATTACAGCTGTCATACAACTTGTTTGTGTTTTGTTGTCCGTCTCCTTTATTTAGTTTCACCAACCTATAAAGAATTTTTTTTTTTTAAGGAGACCCATGAACAAGTTAAATGCAACTTTCCTCAATCTTAAGTTTATGAAGTTGAAGTGGTTGTTGCCTGGATGTGTTGGCAGGCCTGCAGAGAGAAACAAGGCTTGCTTCTCAGTAGCAACTTGTTGCTGCTCAAACAAGAGAAGTTAAACTAGTAAGAAAATAACCCTGTGATAAAACGTATTCAGTGTTTGGTAGCAGCGACAAAAGCAAGTAGGATAGTAGGAAAGATAAAGGCAACATAAGGAAGCAACTGGTAAATGTGTTCCATTTGGAGCACTTTGCTTCCTGTGCTAGGGAGTCTGGGGGGTTATAAAAGCTCATCTGCTAAATAGGGTGAGGGTCTTAAACATGCAGGATGGTGCATGGTGTCTCAGAATCTCAATCTGTCCACTTTGGTGTAACAATTTTTGAACAAAGGTGCTTATGTTACATATTCACATTCTCATTGTAAGTATAGCCATGATATATAAATATTGGAAATACATAAAAGCAGTGATTGTTTATTTAAACACTCATTTAAACATTCAAGGGGGGGAAAAGGCAATTATTAAAGGCTTGAGCCTTAAAATGTTTTTGTTAAAGTAACGTGAAATTTTATTGAGCTGGTTGTAAGGTTATTGCAGGCAATGTTAAATGGCTTCATAACCAGTAGTACAAAATAGGGGTGTGAAATGAATAGCTGAAAAGCTGCTGTTCAGACCGTGGATGAGACTATGCCTGCTCACACATCAAGTTCAAGGTGTGATGCTTCAGTAAGGTGACCAATAATATTATGTGTGCATCTGTTTTTAACCCTTTTAAAATTTGAAGTTGTTTTAAAATCAGCTAGTAAACATGTATAATATTGACATTAAATATTTATGTGGGAATGCTGTGCTGCATCTGTTGCATCACAGTAATTGTGAAGGAGCAGTTGTGTTTTGGAGCTTCATTTGTCTGGCTTAGGAAATTATATGATTTGCCAGTCAGTCTTGCACAAAAAGACTTTTTAGAATATACTGTACGTGTGGCCTCTATCTCAACCTTCACATGATTTAGGCTTTAAATCCGACTAAAACTTGGTTATGGACAAAAACAATGACGGTGGTGGCAGCAAGTAGTGGAGTTGTTCATTGTGCTGCTCTACTTTGAGAGGCACAGATGGAGTTTTTGAGATGGGTACCATGTGACTGCAGGCTAACTTCTGCACAGTGTTTGCTCGATTTGCTTACAAGGTTTCTGAGAGTTTTATTATCATATCTTAGTGGGTGGTGGCATTTGAAGAATAAAAGAATGCAATCCTTCTGTCCAGTGGAGCTTTGGTAATTACTCCTCCACACACTTGATCTTAAATAACTGAGCCCAGTGTTTTCCATTTGACCTGGCAGAAGCCTGCAAGTATACACACAGAAAGCTTGCTGAAAATTTCTTGAAAACAAGCGAGGGTGTAAACATGCAATTTTTTACTGGCTTGCAAAATTGAATTAGTTGCTGCCCCTCAGCTGCTTACCAGTGCCTAGTCCTCTTTTCACCACATCTCTGCTGATCGTGGCTGGTGTGAGCTTCCCTGTGCTAGTGTGAAGTTGGGTGAGGTGCCTGTTAACCCAGCTATTACTTAGCCTCTTCAGCCTGGGCTGCTTCCTAGTCTCTGCTTAGGAGCCTGGGCCAGTGGATGAGATAGATACATGCACATTCTGTCCCAAATAAAATGCACTATCACTTTCACTGCTGTTGGATTTCTGCTTATGACTCTGTGTGTAGCATTACTGTCAGAGACTTGAGGCTTTTTGATATTTAGTTGTGTGGGTCTCTTTTCCCGCACTCCTTCCCAAGTTCCCTGATACACAGGAATGCTGTGCTAAACTGAAGAGCACTCCCTCTGAGAGCTTTAATTCTCACTTCTCTGGCCCTAAGAAAGCAGGTTGATACTGTTTGTTGCTTTGCTCTTTGTTCTTATGTTTCTCTTTGCTAGTTGGCACTGCAGTGTGGTGAGTCTGTGTTGCCATAGCTGCTGAGTGATGGTTCCTCTGCAAACTGACCTCAGCCTCAGAGTAGTTTATTAATCTGTTATTTTGCAGGTTCCAGTAGGTTCAATATTTAACAAAGCACGTGATTTGACCTCATTCTTTCTCTTCTGTGCTAATTGGTGAGGGAGGAGAGAAAGAAGGCCATTAATTTTACCACTTTTAATGATTCTCTTTTAGTACCTGACAATTGATGCAATGATTTTTTTTAAATACAGTCTTTGTAGAATGTTATACCTACCAAAATGTCTGAATGTTGGATTATCTGTTGAAATATACTCTGACCTTGCTGAAGTCTTGATAACCTTATACACACACAATGATTTGCAATTTGTAGCTGTTAAAAGGAGATCAGTGGCAAAAGGTTGTGATTGCTGTGTAAGCTTTTAGCAGTGAGTGTAAATTCAACTATTGGGACAAATTATCAAGAAATATATTAAGTCTGGATTAAGTTAACTGGAAGGCTTAAAGAGGATTGAACAGGAGCATATTTTGTGTGTGTTTTTTCCCCTCCTTTGGTAAAGGGGCCTTTCACGAAGGTAAAGGCTTATACAGTGCCAGCAGTGTAGGTAATTCTGAGATGGTTTTCTGTAGTTTAGAAAATTTTGCATTGTTGCTCTGGCATCATGCAGAAGGAATGGTGTGATGCCTGCCCTCAGCAAGCTGGCTGCTCTAGCTAGGTCTGTGGGCTTAGAGCCTGTACCCGGGCTGGGTGCTGTGTCACTCAGTTTAAGTCCTTAACACCCAGTGCAGCTTTCCCACACTAGAGCTGAGTAGATGTGTTTTGGGTTGATTTTTCTCTTTTTTCCCTTTTTTGACTCTGATAACAGCAATGCAGTTTCAGGAAGAGGGATGTTTGCCTTGGGTCCTTGGCAGGAGACAGGTTTGTCCTCTGAGGAGTGGGAAGTTTAACTGGAAATGTTTGTCTTGGACCTGGCCAAGTTCCATAGGGAATACTTAGTTTTATTCTCCTTAGTTTTAGAATGCCTCTAATAGTTTCTTACTGGTTTTTAGCTCTCTGAATTAGGAAAAGATAGCCTGTTTAATTTAGGGGAGCTCTCTTCAGTATTCTTGTTCAAGGAAGGAATAGGGAAACTCGGGGCTCCTAATGCAGGCTTTCTGCATATCCCTCTTTTCCTGGTGAACAAAACTTTCCATTCCCAGCATCTTCCATCTTTGGACTGGGAAGTCCAAAGAATTTTCTAATAGCTCCCGCAGAAAGCAGGGCAGCTCTGCACAGTGCTGTCCCTCTTTGTCCTCTGTGTTTTTTTGTTGTGGGAAAGCATGAACAGAATATGTTGTTTCAAGCAGGAAGGGAAGTAGACTGTCTGGGTGGAAGAAATTGATCACTAATTTTTATAAGACTGGTTATGGGTATACTTACAATACGCAGTGTCAGCTTGGAAATAAACAGCTGTTCTAAATGGTACAGCTGAAGAGCTAATGTCTTAGAGGGTGCTGTCTGATCACCCATGCCTTGTTACAGGTCATTAAAAAAAGGTAAACCAAACTTTCAGATCTTTGGAGTTGCAGTGTTGGTGGAACCCTGCTGTTCATTGGCCAAAGTCATTGGCCAGGGTGCACCACTGTTGAAATGTGCCTGTGATTATATTTAACTGTAATTACGTCCTCTCCTTCTCCTAACCATGGCAGGAGATAAGAGTTTTAGCTTTTGGGATGAAGGTGGTGGTTGCAGCCCTACCTGATAGACTGAAGGTGTGAAGACTCGGTAGATGTGCTTGCTCCAGAGCTCCACTCCAGGCTTCCTCATTCCTTCCTCTCTGCCCAGCTGGAGGCAGACACCAATGCACAGCCCTGTAAAGTCTGGATGGGGAAAGCCAGAAGAGCTTAAAAAGAATTTTCCTTAGAATTTTCCTTTCCTTAGAAAGTATCCTCTGATACTTTCTAAGGAAAAAAACGGTGTGGGGTTTACAAGGAAGCTTTGAGATGTTTATGTTCTTGGAGGTACAAACAGACATATACAAAATGAGTGACAGAAAGTGTACAAGTAAATTATTCATATTCTTGCCTAAACCATTGCTTCCAAAGCTTTGGATTGTGTCCTGGCATATAGGATAGAGGAATGAGATGTTTTTGGAAGCAGTGCCTTTTTCTGCAGTAGTCCCTGGTGCTGTGAGCTATGCTGAGGGCAGTTGCCTGTCCTGGGCGGAGTTGCTTACCAGAAGCTCTTACAGCTGCTTGGCTACTGGCTTGAACCCAGTCTGTCCCCCTGCAGCAGGGCAAGCTGTTTTGAAAACTGTGGACTACCAGGACTGCTTGTTGGAGGAGCTGGGACAGCTCAAGTGATGGTCCCTCTCCTGTGCTTGGGCTTGCCTGCTGTCACTCAGGGCTCAGTGCCTGGGCTTCTGCTGAAATACACATTACACCCGAGCATATGAGCACACAGATGTTGAGCAGTGCATCTGTCATGGATTCACTGGGATTTGTTTTATAAAGGTACCTGTGAATAGGCAGGAGCCTTGTCTTGGAAGGCGTGCTCAGCTTTTTAAATGAGAAGCAAAATGCGGAGGGCTTCTACTTTACCTGTGGACTTCCAGTCACTCCTGAGTTGCTGTAAACAGGTGGCCCAGGATGTTTTGTGAAAAGCAGGTACTGTTTGGATGTGGTTGGGTTTTACAGGTGTGATTATAACGTAAACAACACATTCAGAAGATTAATGTGCTCCACAGATTTTCTCAGTATTTACATTCAAAATATTTCCCTTTTACAAAAGGAAAAGGGAAGCTGTAAGAGAAACTTCAAAAAAGACTAAAATTATGGTGATTCTTGAGAGGTATTACAATTTATGTACAGTTGCTACTATTATTTCCTTTGCAGGATGAGTCGGTTATTTGTGGCAGCCACAGACATGCTGTTTTACGAGACCTGTGTGTCAAGTGCCTGAAGCGCTGTGTGCTGGAAGGGTTTGTGTTGGAGCTGCCTGTGAGAGCACTGAGAGAATATCTGTGTGTTATCTGTACTGCAGTGCACCACTAGCTGCCACACGCTCTGTTCCTCTTCCACAGTAGTGAGGGCATTTACTGTATTGATAATGTTCTTTTCAGTAGAAAACTTTATGCTGACATGAACCTGGCTGTGTGAAACCGAGGTTTCAATAGAAATGCTAAAAACTCATTGTTCTCCATCTGAATTTGCTGGTGTTGTAGGAACTAGGGGTTAAACTAATAACTAGTTTCCATCAAAATGCAACAGGCATTTGAAACATGACTTTCTGTTCAAGTTGCCCTTCCACCATCCTTCTTAGCATCTCCTTGGAAGCACTTGTGTGCTTGCTGAAAAAAGTATTGTGTAGCCTGCTAATTCAAATTATGCTTGGCAAGCCAGCAAAAAAAGTTGTCAGGTTGTTGTGAAATAAAACATCCTGAACAAAATTATGGGGTGTTAATCTCACAGCATGAGTGGCTCCTAACTAAATGCTCATTACAGCAGTATTATAAGGGGTAGGACTAGACAGGTAGCACAGGAACCTTGAGAAAGTCTGAGCTTCCCCCCTCTAGGAGAGCTCTTGGCTTGTTTGGCTCTCACCTTGGAGAAGGAAGGTGAAGGAGAGTCTCTGTACTTTCTTGTTCTGCTCCCATCAGAAGTCCCTTAGATTTGTTTTCTTCCTCTGCCATAAACCCGAGACTTTCTCTATGGAGTTGTATGGAAGAGTGGAAGTTCAGAGCAGGGCTACCCAAGGCCTACTTGGAAAACAGCTGGCAGGAGGCAGACTGTGAAAAAGAAGCCAGTTTCCTCTTCTCAGAGTCAAGGCATTCAAGGCTCTTGGAAGGCTCCCAGAAGGCAAGGAAGAAATGGAAACCAACCTCATTATAGATTGTCTTGCAATACAGGGGAGTTTTATAACTAAAGGATGTTGCCCTCTGCTCCCATTGTTGTTTGCCTCTGTGAACTTTACTTTTACTCTGAGCCCAGTGCTGACTGTGTATATGCTGGCCTGTGATAGAAAAGTGATCTTAAGTATTTATGAGCTCACCTTCAAATGAATGGGTACAGTTTATCTGAGGTTTTTTTTTCCCCCTCTTGTTTTCCTTTCCCCCCACCTCTAGATGCTTTTTTGCTTTCCCATTCCCTGCTGTGTGGACTGAGCTATAGATGAGTAGTGTTTCCCATATGAAGTGTGGCATTCAGACCTACTCTGCAACAAGGGCTGAATTGTCATCCAAGCTCCTGTCCTTCTGAAATCTGTTAAAACAAGCTTGTCATGTGTTGAGTGTAGCCTTGTTCTTCATGCTTTGTAATACATAGGCAAGCATAAAAAGACATGATTTCTACTTACTAGGCTTCTAGTTAGGCTTTTTTCTGTCTTCCCACAGTAGTTTCAGCTGGTCTTTTTTATCATATATGATAAGAAGCCTAGGCAGCCAGCCAGCTGCTGTGGAACTATAATAGGGCCAGTGGCATGTACAAAATTTGATTACTGCTGTCAACACCAGAGAGAATAGAAGAGAGCACGTACTCCAGTCAGAGAGCTACTAAATAAATGGCCTGTTGGGTTCAGTAGTAGTAGAAATAAGACCATCTTCCTCCTAATGAATGAAGTGGTTTAGGGGTGCAGAGTATACTAGTACATTGAGCTCTGGAGTTAGGTTAAAATTTTTTTAAAAGTTTTCCTTTGCCTTCTCCAAAGATTACTTTACCAGAAATTTCTATTTCTCTTCTGCTTATCTGCTCCTGCAGTTAATGTATGGATTTCACACCCAATAATTCAGACATTCACAGAGGCCATGGTTTCACTTTTAAAATTTAGCTTAAAAATATTCCTGCCATCCTAAAGCTAACTTCTTTGCAGATGGGTTCTGATATGAAACTATTTCATGCCAGTAATTCTATCTCCATTTAGGCAAGAGATGTTTGTTTTTTAATTCAAACATAGTGCAACACCCCCCCCCCCCCGCCTTCCTCCCCCATCTCAAGTTAATAAATATTCTCAGTGTATATTCTTATTGAAATGTTGGATTTCTGAGGTAAAACCTGCTGTTAGATAAAAGTGGTTTTTTCTGATGTTCATGGGGCAGATGCTGATGGCAGGCAGAACTTGAGAGCTGAGCTTCTCTCGAAGCTCTAGTGCATGAATGATTTACTCAGCTTTGTTAATAGCTTCACATTGAATGAAGTTCTCAGGACTGATGGAGTCAGACTGATGTTTCTCTAACGGCTCTCACTGACTGCAATCACTTTTTCATTTGAGAAGTGGTAAACCCAGAAATGTTGTCACAAACCAGCTGACTTGTGCTTATTCTTCAGTCTTGCCAAGTGTGGGTGGGCCCTATCTTGGAGTGGCAGGGACTAAGGTGAGGTGAGGTATTGGATACACAGGAGAGCATTCTTAGGGAATTCAGACCAGCGTCATCAAACCTTGAAAAAAGGAACATGGTGCTGTTGGTAAGACTTCTGGCATATGTGCAGGACTGTCTGCTAATTCACATAGTCTGCTTGGTGCAGTTGGCAGTGTCTTTTTGTTTTGTGCTTGGAAAGTGCTTGGCATAATAAGCTTTGTATTTGTATTTACAAAATACATCCTTGTTTGTTTCTAAAATAGAAATCCTAGCTTTAAAACTTTTATTACCTTTCCACTTTGCTCTTTTTTGCGTGGTTCTCAGAAATGTTTGGATACAAATGTCTGATTTAGCCCCCTCAATGTATGGTTGTCTTTATTCGTGGAAACAAAACTCCTTTTGTGTGAAGCCTTTCAGCCTTCAACTTTGGGGAATTCTTGAATTGGGGGAAATAAACATCCAACCCACAAATTTAAGTAAGACCAACTTATGTTCCTCAAAAATTTGAAGAAAAATCTGATCTTGATTTCTCCTTCCTTCCCTCCTCTTAGTGGTGTCTGGAGTGTGAAACAGTAAACTGTCCTGACTGGATATCAATGAAGAGAGGAGAGCTGTATCTAGAACATTTGTATTGTAGCATGATACAATGAGACAGGCAAACAAATCAAACAGCCTTCACCTTTCTGCTTTCAAAACCAATTCTGTGGTTTAGAACGCTCCTCTGGTTGTGGTGCTTGTACTTACGTGTTGTAGTTAATCTCTCCTTGCATCACTTTGTTGTGACTATTGACATTCTGTACAGTTCAGTACCTGAAAGTGTGGAATATATGTGGGATAACTACAGTATTTGGAGTCATCTTAATTTGATTATAAAGTTGGCAACAGGCTGAAGACAGAGGGATTCGATTTGCTTTTTGTACTGATTGTAAGCACAGTTTAAAGGCCCACTTGAAAATAACTCTGATCCTATCATAGCCTTGCATTACCAACTTTCTGCTTTACTGTTCCTTGCTCTGTCTTGTTTGGAATTACTGCACAGTGGAGTGGGCATGCCTAATCAGAGTTTGTAATTTTCAGCTAGGAGGTTTATTTGTACAACTTCCTTTTTATGCTGTAATCATGCATTTAAAATTTGTTGCACTTTTTTGAAAGGCCAATAAAAACGTGGATGGTTACTTTGCAGTTGTTCTGGTTTTATGTTCTGTTGAATGTGTGAAAAACGTGTTATAGTGATACTGTAAACTTTTTATGGAATGGATGCTAAAAATATTTAGGATTTTTAAAATGAGTATGGTGTTTGACTAGAGAGTTTGATTTCAACAGAAGAGGAAAATTATCATTAGCCTTCCTATTTTCAGTTTGTAGAATTTAACTTGCCAGTTCTCTGAAAGCTGGAATGTCCTCCTGTTTTCATAAGGAGTAGCAAAGCAGCATATTTATCTTATTTTAAAGAGAAAATACTTCAATTAGCTTGAAGTCTGTTACTTGCTAAAGTGCAGCTTTTTCAAAGGTTTGTTTCCTGACTGGTTTTGTCAGTCAGCGTGTGGCTGAATGTGTCAAACCCTCTGAGGAAAACCAGCGCTTCCCTCCCCCTTGAATCCCAGCATGCAGTTCTTGCGTGGGTACTAGCGTATACTTCCTCTGCATCTTCACTTTCCTGTTATTCAAAGAGTCAGCTTGATCATGAGCGTTCAGACAGCCAAAAAAGTTGTGTGGAAAAAGTCCAAGGTGGCTGCACCTCGGCATACCGACCGGCAGACCTGTTGCGCTTCGCTGGGTGAGTTCTTCCCTGTGCTCTGAAGGCTGTGGTAGATGAAAGGATCCAGCCATGTGGGTCTGTCTTTATCTTCCACACCTGATGAAAGCTGCTTTTCTTAACTTTGCAGAAGTTTATTTACTCTAACAGAGCAGGTCGTTGGAAGGCAGGGCAGGAAACGGAGCAGGGAAAGGCTGTTTTCTGTGGCGCTGCTTCATTGCAAGTGTTGTGTGAGCTCTGGCTGCGTCACACCTGCAGCCGCAAGATCCTCTTGGTAATGCTTGTGCTGTGGGCTTCCCTTTCACCTATAACAGTAACTTGCTCATGGCAGAAGTTTTAGCGTTGTTCTGTCTGATTGAAAGTCCTAATGTCCCCAGTTTTCTTAAACTATGCATTAAATTACGTTGATTTCAGCATTTACTTGTTTTGATTCTTTACAGTTCTGCCTAGTGTGCTTTCTGGTGCTATTGAATGTATAAACTTACAGCAGCTCCTTGACGCCCCACAAGTTTTCCCCCTCATTTTGGTGGTGTATCAAGAGAACAATATTTCCTGTAATTTGGAAAGAATGTTTTGTGGAGGGATGCTTTGAAAAAGAAGAAATTTGGGATATTATTCTTTCTTCTTCCTTTTGCCATCTTTCATACTTATTCTGATTGAAATTTCATGGATTGTCTCTTCTGTTTTTTGACTGAAGCCAAACGGTACAGATTGGCAGGGAAAAGACAATTTGATCGTTCCTAGTACCTGTGTATATGCTATGTAGATACAGTTATTGACAGATGGGAACTGTTTATTTTGTGAATTGGTGGCAGATTCGTGAAAGCAGAACCTGTTGATCAGTAAAGAATTTGGTCCACTTGACTTTTCATGTGGTGTTTTTTTTACGAAACTGGAGTCTGAATATGGGTTTTTAGAAAGAGAAACTAAAATCCTCTGAAGATGTATCAATGTAATAGCTAACTTTAGAATAAAATGGTGGGCTGGGACTCTGATTTCACGTATGTTTGTTTCTAGAACAATGAGGTGGATTTGGATATACGCCAGTTTAGCTGAGAGCAGAAACTTTTCCTTTGTGGCTCGATCCAAACTTCCTTAAGAAACTGACAAAAATGTCAAGAAAACTCAGTAATGTGAGTGGAGTTGCTTTTGACTGGCTCTGGAGAGCTCAGTAAATTATAGGTTGGAGAGATCTAGTGTTCTTCAAAATCTGCACGTATTCAGCCCTCAAATGTGAGACAGCTGCCGTTGATCACTCTTGGAAGGTTAGCAGTAGGAGAAAATCAATCTGCTTGGTTTTTATCCTGAGCTGCTGTTCATGGAAGTTGTTTATTCTGGCTCTGTGTGTATTGGTGTAGGTTTTTTGGGAATATTTCTTGGAATTTTTTTCCTTCTTTTTTGTTATATTTTTAGAAGAGCATAAACTTGGGACAGGCATTACAAGCAGCCATGTAGCTAACTGATGAACACTGCAGTTGTGAAACCTCTGAAATGTTCATTTGTGGGATAATAGGAGGGTCAATTTCTCTGAGGTTTTCGGTCTCAATCCTTCAGGTCTTTTTAACATGTAAGTGCTGATGTGTGCACACTTAATATTTGGTGATGTTTGTGTATCTACGGATGATTTCTCTGGTTCTTGCTCCAGGTGGCTAGGCTAAGGTGTAAATCTCCTAGGTGAGTAGCAGCTACATGCTTGCTCAGGTGCTTTAAATGATTGAGCACAGTGTTTAGTGATTGTTTCTTGAAGCCTGTTTAAATCCCTGGGGAGTTGGGTCTTCAGTTTTTAAAAGAGCATAGATCATGGCTGGTATGTTGCAATTATAATTTTTCTTAATCAAGCAGCAGGATTTTTTTCAGGAAACTTGTTTAATTATAATCTTCCTAAGCGTTCGTAAAGTGTAGCACTGTAGATTTGCTTTCCAAGAGAGTCATAGTTTCACATTCATTGTCATCCCCTCACTTTTTTTAAAACTCTGTATTTGGAGACTGTGAGGGAGTTGTGGCTTTGGACGCTTTTTAGTGTATTGGAAATGCACATAGGAGGGAAAAAATTTGAAAAAAGCTAGGAGGTAAGAGGCATGGAAGGGAAAATGAGGAAAAAGCTTGAAGGTAAAATAAACTGGGTGTGTGTGAGCATGCTATGGTGGAGAGGCCATTCTCTGAGAGGACAGGATTTTTAATGATTCAGTACTGGAAATACTCAGGGAAAAAATGGGTGGAGAAGCTGGAAGGGGTGTGTATGTAATTGTTTCTTCATGTCCTTTGCTTTTCACAGAAATCTATAATATAAATAACAGGGACACTTTTCAGTCAGCAGAGGTGTGGCTTTGGCTTTTTTGGTTGTACACTTGCTGTGAGAATTGGCAGGGACTGGAGGAAGGGAAGTTGAAGCTCATACCTGATAAAGTATCTGATTGTAAATGAATTAGTTTGGGTGAAACTAAAATGGATAAGACTAACTTCTGTTCTCTGAAGCCTAAACAACACAAGTTCTGTCAGAGGTTGATTTATGGTCTAAAACATACTAAATAATTTAGCTCATTTGGTGGGATGCCCTTCTTTATAACAGTCTAACCTCTCTTAATAACCTTCTAAACTTCCAAGTTGGTGATAGGTGCTGGGAGTGTGATGGCACTGGTGCCTAACTGGAAACAAAACTTACTCTTTATCTGAGAGGAGAAAAAGGAGGGGATCTTGTACTTTCTTCACCTCTTCGAACAAAAGGGCTTTCTTCATTGCTGTTCCATGCCATGGAAGATGATCTATGTCCTTCTAGTAAAATTTCTGAAACTGTTCCAGGACAATGATCGGGCTATTTTGTGTTTACGTATACATACTCCACTGTTGTAGCACTATTTGATGTGATCATTTAATAAAATGGTTTTTTCACCTCAGTTGCCTCATTACCCAGATGGAAATCACGGTCACTGGAGGGAGGCTACTTAACCTATGTTACAGAGGCAGAAAAAGATGCCGGTTCTGTGAAACCTTCTGCAAGGGGCTGCCTTGTGAATCGTTTTCTGTAAAATGTCAACTCCTGAAGCCAGTAAAGCATTCTGCAGTAATTGAATAATCTATGTGAGCATCTTAGCATTATGCAACTTGATGTTTTGGTTTTTTATTCACACAGTTGTCAACAGAAGCAAGAGATCAAGTTACATTTTAATTCACATTTAATTCACATTTTGATGTGAATTAATTGTGCAGCCATCATTTCAGTGACTGAAACGAGTGTTTCAGTGATTTAAATGAATGTTACTTTTCAATAGCACTAGAAAGCACTGGCAATGACGTGACTGAGGTATTTTGCAAACAGATAGTTTGAAAGCGTATCTTTTGAAACTCTACATTTAGCTTCTGCTACCATTTGTGTCTCAGAAGCAGTAGCCTATAAATGATAAGCTTTCTTTCAGGTGGGAACGTTGCCACAAGATATATGCACTGATAGCAGCTTCAAATTGAGACCACGCACAACCTGTTACAATAGCCGAAATATTTATCATGTTGTTTATTACTGTAAACTGTGGTCTTGTTAGTTGTTTAGTAGAGCCGTGTTGGACCTCAAATCTGTTTGATTTCAAACAACTCTAGCTTTTAAACACTTGAAAATGGTATATTTCCTTTTTGGCAGCAGGTGATGAAGTATGCGTTCTGAAATACAGCACAGTTGTAAGTAGAAACAGGTTTGCATAGCAATGACATCTCGTTGCCTTTTGGGTCTTCAAGTGAACTTATTTCCAAAATCTGAAGGACTTTAAAAAACTCTTCTTATGTATATTAAACTCTTAAATGCACATAGATACTGAAAAAGCGGACAGTGTTTTCTGTTGTTCTGTAGTAGAGTCCCTCTTTTAGGCTGTAGGCGGGGAGTGTTTCGCTGCTGGACGCAGCCTGTGCCCCTGGGCACAGCGTGGGACAGAGCGGTGCCCGTGACTCAGCTCTGCCACGCGGGGAAACCGCGTTCCCTCGAGCGGTGAATTGGCTGCCGCCGCTTCGCTTTTATGTTCCTACTGAAATGTTGCGACCCTTAACTTGAGGGCTCCATCTGCTTCCTGCCCTCGTCCCTGATGAATAGGGCAGGAATTGGCAGCAGTGTGTGGTCAGCTATGTGACCTCATTTGTGTGGCGTCTGGGTGGAGCGCGCCCTAATCTTCGCTAAGCGAGCAGCTGAGAAAGCGAATTGCAGTAATTCCCTGGCTGATCCTTCCAGCGGTAACCCGGGCTTGTGCTGCAGGGCAAGGAGATGCCTTCACTCTGACACTTGTTACGTGCGGAGATGAATTTATGTCGAAGCGTTCAGGAAAAGCAGCGAATGGTTCGAAGGTTCTCTGCAGAAATGGAGAGGTGTGCTGTCCGGGTTCCGTGCGGTGCACGGTGACAGTCAACAACTTTGCCCTTGTGTCGGCCCGAATCAAAGCTGTCACACAAGCGTGCACTGGTAGCCCTTGCTAATAATTGTCAGTCAGCAGAGCATTCCGGATCCCTTGTGCAGATGGAAGCAGAATGGTTGTGTCTGTCTTGATGAATTTCACTACAGCGTGGATTTTGTACTGTGGTTATGACATATCTCCTCTTTATTGAGATACAGTGTTGCTCAGGGTTAACTGTCCTGGGTCTGATTAACTCGAAATTAAGGCCTGTGATATGATATGCTAACTTGGAGTACATAGGTCCTATCCCTGCCCATTCCGTCTTGTGCTGGTGGCTGGTTCTAGCCCAGTGCTTTTGCAAGGCTGCCCTGAGCTGTACCCCAACATCACAGCTTCAGGACTGCCTGCCCTGGATTGAAAGGAAGTGTCCTGCTTGGCTTTATGAGCTGCTGAAGTGCAGCCTTTAATACTGTTTCTCTTTTTCTCAGCTATACTTTTTACCCTGATAAAATTGTACAGCTCAATCATTTTAAGCTTCAGATTATTTTAAAAGGTTCTTAGCTGGTTTAATACCTTGTAATGCAAAATATTTTTAAAGCAATTCGTAAAACATTCTGTGCAGACCATTGAAATTAACTTCAGCTCCCAGCTCAGCTATAGTAAAATCAATATTTAGTTGGCTTTTGTGGCAGACCAGAATTGCCTTATATACAAGGGAAATATTTCCACTGCTGCTTTTAAGGTAGCAAAGAGATAGTAAAGTTGTTACTTTCTGAAAGCAGGATGATAGATCCCCTCTAAAGCTTTTTCCCCTAAGTCCTTATACAGATTCTTCTGCCAAATTTGTCAGGCACACTCCTTTCTAAAAGGCTAGTTGCCATTTCTCCACTTCTAATGAAGAAATTAAATTATTATGATCTGTTTAGTTGCTGTAAATACATGTAAACTTGGAATTGAATGTTTGGAAGCTATTCTGTATTACAATAGCATCCAGTTTGTTTTTCTGATTTTCTGTAATGTAGGTTTTGCATTGTATTTTTTTTTCCCAAACATTTTGCTACTAATTCTTGTTGTAGTTTTCAGTGACTAAGTTGTAAGCTTTTGCTTGCTGATGACAGTTTGAGATTGTAGGATAATATGCTGAGATTCCTAGCCTTGTGTACAAGAAAGTCATAAAACTCTGTCACCTGATGTCTTACCATCATTTCCATATCTGTTGCCATAAAATCTCATGCAAGAATTCCTTATCTACAAGCAGTAAATGCAGTAGCTTGAAAAAAAGTTCCAAGTGTGGGTTACACAGATAACTTTCCTGTGGGAACATGCCTCAATCTTTTGTTTAGTGCTCTTGAATGTAGGTAGTCTCCCATAATGTTCAAGCTCATTTTTCATTAATAAAAGTGAGAGAAATTGTAGTTGGTGACCTTGATTATCCAGTGATGATGTACTGATGGTGTACTTTGCTGTATTAATCAAGTAGTAAATGTGCTGTGCAGTTAAATGGAAGCAACTGTTTTAGTTTTGGTTTTTGATCTGTGAACAGAACTGATTATACAGAAGTTGTTAGCAGAAAGAGTTGCAAGTCCTTATACCTAGACAGAATTAAACCAGTCACAGTATACCTCTTGTGTTTTTAGTTGATTTTGATGCAGTTTCATTCCTGTATCCAATATAGTTATGTGGTATATTCTTGAAAATAATCGAACTGTCATTTGTCACAAGTTATTCCCACTTCACTGCACAGTGCCAGCCTTCTGTTGGAGGTGCTTTTTGGTTTAAGTCATTTATTTGTCTGTCACTAAGGGGAGAAAAAAAGTGCTAATTTTAACCAAATATTTTTTTTAGGTTTGCATCTGAAAGAGAAACCAAGGTATTGCTGATAATGCAAGATGCTAACCTTCCAATGTACTTTGTTTTACAATGGATTAATATCAGAAAACAGTGCTATTTAACTCATTATTATGGTCAAATGATTTGAGTTATAGTGAGCAATACTATAATAGACTTTATTGTATATAGAGCATTCACCTTGCTTCTCTGGTTTTTGTTAAATGTATTTGGTTGTTTGTTTGGGGTTTTTGTGCATCTTTTTATTGTTTTTGTTAAGGTAATAAAAATAACTCTAAGAGTTTGTCCTCAGGAGTTGAGCTGGAATTATTTTATGGCCAGGTAAACTAGCTTCCTATCTTATTGGACATTCTTCTCTGAGCTAAGATTTTTCTGTATAAATTGCTGTAAATGTGCCTTCTTGCAGTTAATATTGTCTTTGACTCTACATAACAAGTTTGGTGTTCAGCCCCTGTAATGGGTTGACTTTGGTAGCTGCCATTCACTCTCCTCTCAATTGGACAGGGGGAGAAAAATAAGACTGAAAGCTCATGGGTTGAAATAGGGGTAGGGATATATATCACTTGCCAGTTTGAACTGTGGGCAAAATAGACTTGATTGAGGGGAATTTTTTTTCAACTTACTGACAATTAGAATAGGATTGAGTGAAACAAGGAGGAAAAATGAAAAACTTTCTACCTACCTGTCTCTATCTTCCCAGACTCAATTTCACTCTTTAATTCTCAAATCCTTGCCACACCTTTCCCAATGGGAATGAAAAAGCCTGCTTATTTAAATTACATCTTCAACTGGATTTTTTTTTTGAGAGAAAAGCTGGATTTTCTTAGCAGACACATGCAGTCAACTCTCAGCAAGAGTAAGAGCTTAAAAACCCTGTGGTCCAAAAATTTTCAGATGGTAAAAATGAACTCTTGGTCTGAAATAAACAAATATATCTGAAAATAATTCAAAGTTTGGTTTACAAATATGCTAATGCTTATGGGAGCAGGGTTTGGCTGACAGTGAGTCCTTTTGCCTTTCTGTGTGACTCTCAAACCTGCACCAATGAAATGTTTGAGGCATGCAGGCCTTCACTGAGCACTTGCAGCATCTTGGAAATGTCCTGGCCAGCTGCTAAGCACGTGCAGTGTTCTGCTGCTTGTTTGTGGACACTGCTCCTGCTTCTGATGGCATCACCTGAAGGAGCCTGCAGGAGCAGTGAGGCTGGGTCACATCCAGCGTCAGCTGGAGCAGTGGATGTTTTCTAGCCCCTTTTGCTGAAGTCCTGGCACAGTCTTCCTTACTTCTGCATGCTGCCCTGTCTCCAGTTCCCTTCTGCATGCTTGGTATCTGTCACCCTCCAGAGGGATAGAGGGTGAGTCAGATCTCAAGGACAACGTGTATATTCTAACAGCCTTTTCCTGCCTAATGTCCTTGAACACTATACACAGCAGTCATATCAGGTAAATAATTGGCTGCTGTTTTGACAGTATGAATGTACTCCTTTTCTGTAAGATGGGAGACTTTTGGACTAGCCAAAAAAAATTACTCTAGCCATTGAACATAACACCCCATGAAAAGCAGCCCTATCAAATCCAAACAGAACCAAACATATCTGTGTATACAAATTATCAGTCGTTGAAGGAATTAGGAAAAATATTCTTCATCAGCTCAGTAGTTTAGCATGCAGTCCTGCCAAGGCCATTGCTCCTTGTTCAATTCAAAATTGGATGTGACACTATGAATAAATCTGTAGCTATCTTATTTTTCATAGTGTAGTCTGGGGGGAGCAGAGCAAAGTTGATGCTAGAGTTGGTAGAAGTTTCTGTAAAATGGCTCAAACAGCAACAGGTCTTGGGAAAATGCTCTACTGGTTTAGCAGTAGCTCTTGAAGACTTTTGAGACAAACAGATAATCTGATTCTCTTGTTTTATTATTTCCATTGCTTTGCAGTGGAAAAGTGCAATAAAAAATTGTCTAATAAATCAAGGAAGCTTTTTTCTTGTTTGTCTTTGCATATTCATTCTCCTATTGTCTTCTCATGCCAATGTAAGTGATTTATTAAGCCTTCACTTTTGCAAGAAACAAACCAAATGTGCAGTTAAGAAAGTTAAAGTTCCAAACCAGTATCTTAGGTTGTCAAAGAAACTGTTTTGTTTGGGGAAATTTCCCTGATATAGATAAGTGACACGGTGTGTGTTTTTAAACTTTGTGCAATTATGATTTTTCTGATACTGTGGTGGTTTTTTGTGTGGCCTTCAGCTTTTCTCCTTTTGTTATGCTTAGATACCTCTTTGATAAGTATCTTCAGTTTCTCAGGCTTGTTTTATTTTTCCTGATCTTTTATAATATGACACTTCTGTATTTGTGTCTTAACTCATAAAGTTTTGTCTTAACTGGTCCCTGCTTTCTGTCTGTATCTTCCTCCTCCCTAGTTCTTTTTTGCTGTCCTGAGGTTTGAAAACTGACATGATCCAGATGAAGAATGTGTGTCCTAATTGATACAGTAAATACAAACATTCATGTTTCATCCTTGGGTGCTCTTAGTCTTTCCTAATGTTTTCTTCTCTTCCAAGAATGAGTGTCCTCACATACTGCTTTCTTACATGGCCTCTTCTAATATGCTAAAATTAGAGAACAAAAGGTAGAAATGCAAGCTTTTCTTGAAGATCTCCATGTTTTTTTTCTATAATGTTCATGTCTAAGAGGTGCACTTATTACAACTGAGCAGCTGGAGTTCTGTTATCTTCTAATGCTCCCTTACTGAGCCCAAATTTCATTCTGCTTTTGAAGGATTAGAAGGTTGGTAGTCAGGATTAATTGCTTTTCCTTTTTGCAGCCACATAAAGACTTGAGGAATTACTGTGAAGTGTTGTGACATGGATAGAAAGAGTGGAACAATGTGACAAGATTAAAGTTTCTGAGCTTTTATTTATTTAGTTTTAAGAAAATTGTTGTTTTTATTATATACTTATCTCTGCAGGGCTGCAGACAAGTCTCTCACATGTAGAAGGCTATTATTAAATGCACCAAAATTGAAATAAGCATAAAAGGTTGCTAAGTCATCAGTTAATTACGCTAACTCTTTTGAGAACAAAAATCTTCACATACAATGCTTTTTCCCTAGCCTTTTAAGAAGCCCACTCTGATTCTTCCTTTGCACTTTTCCCCTTTTACTCAGTTTTCACTTGTCATTTACAAAATTTGAAGCTTGTTTCGGAATAAATTGAAGTCTGCAAATGCTGTTTTGTGAAGCCAGTCATGCCAGTTCATAGTTGGACTGAAAAGGTGCTACAGGATAAAGCATGTCTGTATTGCCTTCTAAGCACTCCCAGAGCTCTTAACTGGACTGTGTAGCTTTGAGGCCCATCATGGCAGTATTTAGTAGAATCATTCTATGAAGAAAAAGAAGAATGTGTATCTTCTGGCCATTTGAGTAACTTGTCAGTGTGAATTTTCATTTCCAAACCTGTTGGACAGTGATGATGTCTCTTGTGCTGTTTGAGCAAGTAGCATGTGACTAAAATTTAGGATGCACTTGGTTCTGCAACACCATCTTGAAGATGCATTTACAGCTGCAGGAATTCTTTCCTTACTCCCCTTTGTGGTAGGCTTCATGAATACTTGGGTTTTGTGAAGAATAATTCTTCTGCCACAGGTTGCTTGTGTGTCGGTGGTGGACAGCCTGAAATATGAACCCTGTACTGCAGCTTGTTCCACGATCTTCAGACAGCACTGTGCCTGAGTTCATATGCCCTTGTATACGTCCTTACTACTGTTTCCCACCTCCTGGCTTCTTTGCAGCTTAAAGTTTTATTTCTTTTTTTTTCTTCTTTGTGCTGCTGCTTTGCCATTGTGTTCTGGACAAGAAAATATTTTAACTTTTAAAGAGTTGCCTTAATGTAGCAATACTGTGGAAAATTGGAAGTGGTAATTGTCATCAGTGAAATTAGAGGTCTTCGGATATGAAGGTCTAATCTGTATTATGTGGATTAAGCTTCTTATGTCATTGTGTCAGGGATGAAAATGGTGTTTGGGATGTTTCTTAAAAGTAGTAAGTGATTTTGTGATTTAGTTTTTAGGACTGTTGTTCAAAAGAACAAACAGCTATAGAAAAATCTTGTAATAACTTTAATATTAAAGCTGTTAAAGGTTTTCAACTGTATATTTATATTACAGTGGTTTAAGATATGTTAAAGTGGGACAACTTAAAGTTGTAGCAAATTTCATCAATCACATTTCTTTTGGTTTTACCTTGTGTGATGCAGGCAAAACTGTGAGAAATACTAAAGTTATTTGTGATAGTTAGCAATGCAGAGTGTTGAAGGTAAACTTTTTGCTTTTTAATTTTAAAAATGAATTAAAACAATTAAGTTAAAAGTACTCTCTAGATGCATTCCCCACTTTCCCCCTACATCACACTTACAGTACACAAAGCCAAGGATTCAAAGGCAAGTTATATGATGAAAGCAGCATCTTTAGGAGATGACCTTGTGATTTGTTCTGTTTATTTGACTCAGTTCATAACACCTGTTCTTTCTGTGAAGGTAATGTTATTGTTTCTGAAATAAGAATGACTTTTATTACCTTCATTGAGGTCTTACATTTATCTGCGTGACCTGAAGAGAGTGGAATGCATTGCTGGGGTCTTTTTGCCACTAAGCTTTATAGTTTGTGGTAGGTTAAATGCACCATTTTATTGAGACTTTGAAATTCTTGTAAATGTGTATGAAGCTAATTTGTTGTAGTAGCTTTCTCACTCAGAAGTGCAAAAACATGTTAAATAGAAAGCAGGCTTCTCTTACCCCCTCTGAGGAACCATATGAGTTTTTCTTTCACGCAGAGCCAGTCTTTTTGTATGTTTCTGGAAGTATGTCTTGGCCTTACCCCATCTCTTTTCTCTCCCTCATTTGACCCTTTACTCTTGATGAGCAATAGCACATCAATGTAGATCCTTCACCAGCTGCTCAAATGTGTTGGAGTTGGGCTTTGCTTCATCAGTGCTGTCTGGTGCTTGGGAGTGTTTGTATGGGTGGGTCTGACAGAACTAATGTGAGCCTGGCTCTTTGGAGTGCTGGGATTTGCAGAGAAGGTGCTGAGAGGTAACATCAGGCTGGGATGTTATACTGAACCCCAGCTTTAAGCACAGCTCTTATTCTAGCTATGCTTATAGCATGCATTTTGGGAGATTGGGAAATGCTTGTTCATAAAACTGTTTGTAGCTAGAAATATTATTTGATACTACTTGGAAATAGCTTTTTCTTTCTGGGGTGGAGTGAGGGTGGGAGTGTCAAAGCCTTAGAAGAATTTCCCCCTCGCCTTATGTGATCCAGCAATGGTGATCTTGTCCTGGATTTTCGTGGGGTGGGGGTTAAGGACTGATTTAAGTCGACTATGTAGACATTGGAAAGTTATAAGTATTTTTATTGATTAAAAAAAAGTATCAGACCAAGTGTTCTGACTTTCAAGATAAACCATTGAATTGAGGAAATGATTTTGTATTGCACCAAATTCTTTTGTCTGCTGCAAAGGGTGTACTTGGTATTTTGGTTTGCTGTATAGCCTGCCTTTCTTGCTGGCAAAGGGTTGATCTGCCAATGCAGTTGCCATCATTTCCTCATCATTTCCTGTAGTGGCATCCACAGGCAGATACCATGTGCTTATACTTCTTCCATAAGCACATTTTTAATGGTACTTCCTCTAAAATACCTTATTTTCGCATTCTGGTTTGCAGTTCAGGGATCTCTTCAGCCATAAATTATCATGTCTCTTTGTGGACTCTTAATTCCGTAAGCTTGTCTTGGCTTTTTTAGCCAGTTTATACTAGTTCCCTTGTTTTTCTTGTTTCACTGGTGGTTATCATCATTTTGGTCCTCAGGCTAGCAACATTCAGGCTGCAAGCTCCATCCTTGCTGAGGCACAGACACCACCTGTCTGCTGCAGGGACATTGACCTTTGGCAGAGGGCAAAAATAGTGAATCGTGAGCCTGCTTGTTGCCTGACTCTTTAGCACTGGGAAGGCATGCAGAAGAACCCTCTCTGAAAAAGCACCCAGGACAGGATTATACCCGTGAGTGTGACTGATCTACTGGAATAGTTGCCAGAGGCAGCAGTCCTAATATGACATGTAATTATCTGTTTTTGTTAGGTGATCTTTCTGTTGTTTAGCCAGTTTCTACAAAGATAAAGGTGATGTGTCTATTCCAAATTGTACACAAACCCACTTGATATGTTAGAGTAACAGAAATCAAACTCTATATTTGCACAGGCTCTACTACAGTTCTCTTCAAGCTTGTCAATAAAATAATAAAAGCACGGGGAATGGGATGTGTACATGTAATCCTTTGCCTAACCAATGGACAGCTGAAAGCCTATGGCTCAGGTTCTGCCAAGGGTTTGGTAGGCTTTGAACTTTGGCTGGTCTCGTTTTGACTGCTCTCTTGCTATATTTTCATTGAACCAACAGTTTGGGTTGGAAGAGGCCTTTAAAGACCTTCTATTTCCTGTCATAGGCAGGGACATCTTCCACTAGATGAGGTTGCTCAAAGTCCCGTCTAATCTGGCTTGGAATGCTTTCAGGGATGGGGCATCCACAGCTTCCCTGGGCAATGTGTTCCAGTGCCTCACCGCCCTCACAGCAAAGAATTGATTCCTTATATGTAGTCTAAACATATTCTTTCCCTTTCAAACATTTATTCCTTGCCCTATCAATGTAGTTCCTGATAGTCTCCCTCCCCATTTTTTCTTGTAGCTCTCCTTAAAGTACTGGAAGGCTCTTCTCCAACTGGACAACCCTGACTCTCTCAGTCTGTCTTCATGGGAGAGATGTTCTAGCCCTCCGATCATCTTTGTGGCCTCCTCTGGATCTGCTCAAACAGGTCCTTGTCCCCCCTGTGTTAGGGGTCCCAGAGCTGGAAGCAGTACTCCAAGTGGAGTCTGATGAGAGCAGACTGTCTTCTCCAGTTTTTCTCACACTGTTGAGAGTGGTATGTCCTTAAGGATCTTTCTGTATTGAAGTAGGAAATATTCAGTGGGCTCACACTGGTGGTCAGTGCTTGCTTGATTGCATAAATACCTGGTTTAATGTGTTCCAGATATTTATCCTGCAATTGCCAAACAGAATTTATGTACTTTCAAAGCAGTTAATCAGGAGGGGGTTCAGCTTTGGGGACTAATTAATGTCTAAGCCAGGGAAGGAAATGAGAATTTAATTAGGATATAGGATTAGCAGTGCCTCAACTTACTGTTATTCCGATCAAATGACAAAAGAAAATCTTATGTTTGCCAGAAGCCATAAGAAGGGACCATTCATAATACTTTACTCCAATTTTTCTTTTATTTTTTCTCCATTAAGATGTCTCACTAAAAACACAAAGTGACTGCCAGGAAAGACAGTTTTTATGACTGTTTCTTCTTACCGCTAGAGGAAGAACAGTAATTTTGTCATGAGCGAAGTGCTCAAATGCTTAGCATTTCAGTTTCTGCACAAAGGTACAGAACCTTCCCCAGTGGTGCAATATTCCTTGGCCAGCAAAGGGTTGTTACTGGGAAAGGAAATAATCTATCCAAAGGATTGGATTTGCCTTTCACTTAATCATCTTCACTGGGGCTGGGTGGCAGTATAAGACATTTAGCATTCTTTGGCTTGGTAATGTGAAGCTAAAAGCAGGCAAACTTATGGTCACCATTTCTGTAGTGAACTCTCTGGATTGTTTTAGGGATAGAAATGAGAGTATTTGGTGTAGTTTGCACTAGAAAATATTTTGGATTTAAATTTTTCAGTTATCCTGTTTATTCTTTTTGCTTGCTTCTCCTTCGTCTTTAGAGCACTACTACACTGTGACTTTCAGGGGCTTCCTTTAAACCTTCTATGTTTCAGGTTTCATCTTTGTTATTACTAAGATTAATAGGCTAAAGTAAATAATTTACAGGCATCAGTGACTGATCCTTGACAAAATAACGGAATAGCCAATGAAGCTCAGACTTGGCCTGTCTGGAAACAAAATAAACAATTTCTGCTTTTTTGAACTTTCTTTGTCTGTTTGATTTCTGTGAAGACTGAGCTTAACTTTGTTGTCAAGATTGGCATGCAACAGTTTCCTCCAGTCCTGTTTTCCAAGCGTTGCCTGCCCAGGAATTTGTAAGAGCACCATCATTTGATATGAGTCTTAGATGTGAAGAATTGAAATGTTCCAGTAAACTGTTTTAAGCTGGACAGAAGTGTGAAGAAGCTTTCTGTTACACAGACTGTTAGGTAAAATTATTTAGCTTTTCACTAAACCATATTTGCTGAGTGCTTTGCTCACATGCCCTTTTCTGGTGATTCCAGCACCTCCCTGGGCAGCCTGTTCTAGTGCTTGACCACCCTTCCAGTGAAGAAGTTTTTCTTAATCTCTAGTCTAAATCTCCCCTGGTGCAACTGGAGGCCATCTCCTCTTGCCCTGTCACTTGGTACCTGGGAGAAGAGACTGAACCCTGCCTGGGTACACCCTTCTTTCAGGCAGTTGTAGAGAGTGATAAGGTCACCCCTGACCCTCCTTTTCTCCAGGCCAAACCCCTCCAGCTCCCTCAGCTGCTCCTTATAAGACCTGAGCTCTAAACACTTCACTGTTGCCATTCTCTGGACTCAGTCCTGCACCTCAGTATCCTTCTTGTAGTGCTGGGTCCAAAACTGGACACAGGATTTGAGGTGTGTTGTCATCAGTGCCAGGTACAGGGAGATGATCACTACCCTGGATCTGCTGACCACGCTTTCTGACACAGACCAGGATGCCGTTGGCCTTCTTGGCTACCTGGGCATACTGCTGGCAAGTTTGTGAGAAAGGAGCTTGCTTCCTTTCTCTGTCATTCCTTAAGGCATGAGCATGCTGCATGTTCTTGGATGTGTTCTCATCTTCTTAGTACTGGTGATACCACACCTGGCATACTTGGTCCAGTTCTGGACTCCCCAGTACAGGAGAGATGTGAACACACTGGAGTGAGGACCATGAGGATGGTGAAGGGACTGGAGCATTTCTCCTGTGGGGAAAGACTGAGAGCTGAGGCTGTTCAGCCAGAATAAGAGGATCAGAATCCAAGGGATGCTACTGAAGTTTATAAATATCTGAAAGGATGGTGCAAAGAAGGTTGTTAGGCTCTTCTGAGGCCATTGAAAGGACAAGAGGCAAGGGGAGCAAACTGAAACACAGCAAACTCCATTTCTGTTGAAACCCTGTCTTGGGTTGCTTAGAGAGGTTGTGAAGTCTCTGTCACTGCAGATGTTAAGTTTGTCTGGATATGGCCTTGGGCAGCCTGCTTTGGCTGCGGGACTGGTTTAGACAAATGATCTCTAAAGATGCCTTCTGACATCTACCATGCTGTACTTTCTACAAAAAAACACTTCTATCAAAATTTTACTAAACTTTCTGGGAACAATGCAAAAACCAGTGGATCCATACAGGTTAATTGCTTGCTTAATCCTTGAGACAGCCACATGAAATTTCCAATGATTCTATTGATATTACAGTGATTATAAGAGTCACAAAATTGCAATGAGTATATAAACCATACATGTTCAATGTTTTTGGTCTAGAAATCTTGTTCCAAGTGATAGTGTGTTAGGACTTTGTAAGGACACTTCTTTACTTTTTTCCTTAATTTCTGAGTTAATTATCATTGTAAAGTTTATTTTTATTACCTTCCATAGATGAAACACAACTGTGAAAGCAAGTGTTTTGTTTTTGGATTTTTTTTTTTAAGGCTAGACATCTAAATACTGTCAGAGGTTTGAAGCAATCAAACCCAGAATGCTAACACCTTGCCTTTGCATATCTCAAATGCTCAAGGTGTTACGTTATGGTTGTCTTCTACACTGGACTGCCAGGAAAGACTTAAATTACATGTGGTTGTAAATTCCGTTTTTTAAAATAACTGTACTCTGCACACTGCTGTCACTGAAATGGGTCCTACACAGTCTATATCCAGAGATGCTTGGTTAACTTCCTTTCAGAAACATCTAAATAGCATTTGTGTAATTTTGAAAATGTTAACAGCATACAGTTTCTTGAAATCTGTTGATTTAATGCATTTTCACAAGGAAAGTAGGATACTCTAATTAAACTTTTCTTCCCATCTTTTTTTTTCCTCTGCACAACTAGTTCAACTTGTCGTAACTAATGGAAGTTTAATCCAGCATTCATAAACCTAATTGTGTGTTATAAAGCTAATTAAGCAGCTAGAGGTTGTGTGAGCATACTAGTTATATATGCCAGTCAGCATGTGCATGTGAAGGACAACCTGGTGCATAAACAAGTACCTGTAGCCTCTGCCTGTGTGCTGGGATGGGGTGGGAGTTACAGTGAGAGGCCAGAGAAGAGTTGACACTAATTGGGCATCCACTGATATGGAGGAGGCCAAGCATTCTTCTATTTAGGAAATTGGAGCATGTAGTTATGTGTGGGAGCCAGGTATTGCCATTTAAATCTCAGGAACAGGCTTCTGTTTGTGATAAGCTGTTGACCTAGAGAGTTTTAGACAGGAATGATGACAGAGTCTAGGAGTTTGGGTAAAAAGAGAGGCAGCTCTGAGGGGGTGGATCAGGAAGGGTATTAATATTTGGAGTGAAAAGATGGAGTGAGGAGGGTTTAGGATGGCAGCCTTTGGATTGTTGAAAAAGAAAAATAGGAAAACTTCAAACTGAAAGATTTGGGATAGAAGAGACACTGGAATACAAGTGGGCAGTAAAATTTAGTGTTGGGAATAACTTTTCAGTGCTACTGTCTTTACCTGCCTGTCACAGAGAACAAAATAACATTGTCTTTCGTACTTGAACATTGTTTCCTTAAGATGTTCAGACAAGGTTATTTGTGATGTCTGCCTGATTTGAAACTCTGCCAAAACTAGAAGAGAGAGCTACTTGCATAAATACAGTTTATGGCTTGGTTTCCTTCTCTGTCCAAGCAATCTTGTTTGCTTGTGCCTGTGCAGGGTCTCTGACATCTGTTGTCTCTGCTTCCTTTCTGGTATGCAGATGAGCTTTTTGTGGGGATGGCTCTTCTGTTATGCAGAAGATTATACTGGTTGATCACAGCGATCCCTCCGACCTTGTATCCTGTAAATCACCTCCACAAGTGCAAGTGAGCCTAGTGAGTTTTAATTTGGGCGCAGAAAAAGGAGCAGATGGCTAACACCAACTTGTGGATTCCATTTTCTTTATAACCACTTAGAAATTCAAAGACCTAATGTGTGCTCATAACAAAACCAGCTGTAGTAAATCTAGTTTGTGATTTTATTTGTGTTCGTAAATTTACTTTGTCTTTTTTAAGTGCCTTCCTGTGTGTTGCTTAGAAACATCTTTGGTAGATTTTGGGCAGGAGTTATCTGCCTTTCTCTTCTCTTTCCATGTGCTGGGCAGCTTGTGAAATATGTGCTCAAATGTATTTGTATTGTACGTGAAAACTTCATAGGGATGTCTTGCACAGGGAGCTGGTGTTGCTTGCTTTGGATCCCGTGTTAGGGACCCATTGCAAACTGTTGGAGTGACATGTGAGGTTTCTGGCTCTGGTGAGCCTCTGGAGCAGCCTTGTGTACTGTCTGCAATTCTGGAGCAGCAGATATTCGGGACACTGCTTACAGCTCTTGGGTTTGCACTGTCATCCCATGAAAAAGCAGGGTCACTGGCTGAGCAGCGTGGGCTGGTCAGGCCTCGTGTTGAGCATTATTTCTGTCTCCTGAGAGCTTGGTTATCTCTACCTCCTTTTAATCATCATTCCAATGTGCTGAGACCACAGCGTGGCATGTTAGGTTGCTTTTGTTGGGAGGTATGGAAACAGCTATTTTAATATTCCTTCAGCTGTGAGGATGCCTTCCTCTAGGTTATCAGTTCCTGGGGGACTTCTTGTTGTGAAGTAAACACACTTTAGCTTAAATTTGCAGTACACTTTGGTGAGAACCAGAGGGTGGTCCTCATTACTTGTCTGTGGTGTCTTGTTTTTGGTGGTGTCTGCTGTTGGGAAACACCAGGTAGTGAGGTGCATGACTTTTCCTTTTGCATGATTTTATTTTTTATTTCTTTGTTAGTGCTTATATTCCATAGTTTGGTCTCTATAGAAAACTTAAAATTTAGGTAACTGCATTTTATTTGCCAGTTGCTGTAGGCAGATTTTTTTTTTTTTTTGTTAGAGACACTGTTTATATAACTCTGGGTTTGACTATCTGCTGAAGTTTGGAGAGAGAAGGAAAAAGAATGAGGGAAAGCTTTGTGCATACCACTGATTGCAGGAATTAAAATTGTGGCACAAAGGTGAAAGTTTACAAGCAAATTATGTGTTGCTGGAGCTATTTTTTCTGCCATGGTGTTGCAAGAGAAGAGAAAATCTTCACAACAATCACAACTTTTGCTTTCTGTTCCTTTAAAAAGACTAAACATCTTACCTCCCCCTTCCCCACCCTAGTCCTTAAAAAAGACCCAACCCAAAACCTGCTGATGAAGATTATTCTGTGTTGATAAAGTCAGGGGCCAGTACTCCCAATGAGCTCAGGGGTGCTTCTATGAGCTTGGTGGTCACAAACTGGTGCTACATGGCTGGCTGAGCTTTTTGCTTCTTGCTAACAGGGATAAAAACAGTGCTGGTTTCCATGTAAAATTTTAGATGCTTATTTTGTGTGTTTTGCTATACGAATTAGTCGGACTTAGACAAAAAGATGGTTGCTTTCAAAAGGCTTTTTCTGTCCAGAAATACAAACCTTATTCCTCTTTTTTGCTACTGTTGTCAAGGTTTCCATAGGTGTGCTATTCTTGGGTGGGGCAGTATCTACCATAGATACTCCCGATTGCCTACAGGCTTAGCTTAACTTCCCTACATTCCAAGTGTCCTAATTGAAACCCACAGGCTAATTCCTTCTTTTATTTCTAAATTCCTTTGCTGAGAACCTAAATAACGAGGTGGTGAAGGCAAATTTAAGTCTTCAAATGTGAGATGACCCTTGGTAACTGTGCTGGAGTGGTTGGGCAATTTCTGTACTTTATTTGCCAATCAAGTCTGTGCTTCTCCAGGGCATTTTCATTATAGTGTTGTTCTGCCAGCTGTTTTGGGTGCGATAACTTCTGTCTTTCAAAAGCTAAATAATGCAGTTCTGTCATGCAAGCATGTAATGTGTTTTGGGGAAATAAGAGAGCTCTTTCAGCATGAAACAGAGGTTGAGTAGAGGACAAATCACAATTTTGTGAGGCTTTTGTTTTTTACCTCTAATTTTAGATAATTTAGATTCCTTTTTGCTCTCCAACATGATATTCATTAGGTAATGGATTGACCTTGAACTGTGTTCAGGTGCCTCAAACAGAATTAAAGGACAGTGTTGTGGGTGGAGGAGGTATGTAAGGCTCCGAAAGTGGCTGTTGGGGGCGACTGAATGCCGGGACACAGCCTGGGCATCTGATCTCGGGATTCTTTCGAGTGTGCTCCATTTGGGATGGACACAGATCATCCTCTGTAACAGAAGCAGGCTTCAGCAAACAGGCATCCGGGATAAGAAGTTTTTCTTCTCTCTTTTGTCATCACAAGAGTTTAATTTTGTGTGTGTGTGTTTAGGTTTGTTTTTATTTCCTCTTAAAGGAACAAACTGTTCTGACATTGTCCATTAGCAGTCCATTAAGTGGCTGGAGGGCAGGCAGAGCCACACTGGCCAGAGGAAACAATCGGTAGGTAATGGAGCAGAATTTGGCCCCGAGTCAGTCCTTGGCTTTTATTGTCAGGCTGCAGCAGTGTGAAAGGAAACAAATGTTTTAGCAGCTTGGTGAATTTGTTTCTCACTGGGCTGTAACTTGCTGACGTTTTTAATGTCTTGTGTTGAGAAGACATTGGCTGGATTACTGTGTGCTTTGCTGAATGGTGACATTGTTTTTTTGACTGAATGTGGCTAATTTGTTTTCTGAATCATAATGTCAGCCTCTGGGGGTTAGCCTTACAGACTTGTAGGAATCCATAGAAAATTACTTTGAGGAATAAAATAACTTGTCAGCATTGCTATCAAAGCACAAGCATTTCAGGTTGGTGGGGGGTTTTTTTGTTTGTTTGTTTTTGTTTTATTTTTTCAGGGGTTTATAGCAGAAAGCTTGACAAAACTGTAGCTGTAATGGACAGTTTCAAAAATCCTAGTTTCAGAGGCTTTTATAATGCAAACATAAAAGCAGAGCCTGACTGGCAAGGGTTGTCTACGTATTTTATAACCGACCAGAATGTTGTAGGAAGATGGGAGTTGGGGGGGTTCTCATTCCTTCCTTAAGAAATAGAAAGGATGCTTTGCTCCTTAGGGAATAGTAGGGGTACGTAAATTAACATATTTTTATTCACCGAGTGTTTTATCAATACTAAGTAGCTTGTGTTTATCAAAGATGTGGGTTTTGGTGGACTTTTTTCCTTCCCCTTCCTAGAAAACACTCCTTTTGAAAGGAGAGAAAAGGGGCTGGATTTTTAGTAAGTGCCTTGTGTGCTTCTGCAGGAGCAGTGCCACAAACTGGACTGAGGTGTGTTGGGGAGCAGCTGTAGGAGCAAGGCCTGCTGAGGGAATCCTGGCAAGCTGAAGAATACTGAGGAGGGCTGTCACCTGCTGTGCATGTGCTCAGGAAGGAGCTGAATCCTCCAAAAGTGGGGTGTGTAGAGTTCCTCCTACTGTGCAGGATATCTAAATCCAGGACCCTTTTCATAACTGTTGCTCTCCTTTTACGCAGTCATACCACTGTTTTTGTTCCCTCTGTTCTTTTGCCTTTATCATGCTAAGGAGTAATAATGTTAAAAGATTTGATACCTCAAACTGTGGCATTACTCTTCATTCTCACAGATGCTTAAGGAAGGAAAAAGGCAGATGGAACTTTAAGAAAGCATCATGGTACATTGCTGTGTCCTTGGGGGCTGTTGGCACAAAAGGGGCAGGCAGGTTAATGAATGATATTTAAAAAGAGAAACATGTTTTAATAACACTATGTTCAGTACAAATAATGTCTGAAATTAATTCTTATGGAAAATACTGGTCCAACAGTCACGGTTGGACCAGTCTAGTCCATTCCTGTGTCTTAAAAGGAAAAAAAAAAAAAAACCCCCAAAAAACCCACAAAAAAACCCCCAACAAAACAAAACAAAAAAACCCAAAAGACCCCCCCCCCAAAAAAAAAAAAAAAAGACACGTGTAGGGGGAGAAATGGATTAATTTTTTTTTTTTTTTTTTGAGTTTCATCTTATCTGCCAGGCTCCTGTGAGGTGGATACTTAGGATCTACCAGGAAGTTACTTGGTTCTATGTCTTTGATGGCAAGGAGCTCTGTACCACTGAGGGGAAAAGACAGGGTTAACAAGATTTCTTAGGTAATTGTACTCCCCTGAAACAACATCTTGAGTTTCAACATTCTGAGCATGGCATGCTGTGCACATGATATAGGGATCTTGAAGCTTGCTCAGAAAAATCTTTTCATGCATTGGGCTGTCTTTGATGTCTGGTTGAGCTCGAGGTGACTCCAGTGTAGGGTATGTTGGATCAGCTTTAGCTGCCAAAGAGGAAGGAGAAGCACAGAAAGGTAAAGCAATAGCTCCTGGCTGACATGTACCCTCTGTGTCCCAAGCAGGTTTTTCAGCTGTAGCCTAAAAGAAGCCTAGAGCTGAGGTTTTATTTTAAGTGGATATGAAAAATTTCATACAGTTTAGGTTTTTCAACTGTCATGACACTTTCCTTACTGATGTGACTTCTTGTACCTGGACTGAGCTGTAGCCACTATTCCTTGCTGTTAGATAAAACCTACCTGGTTGTTGATTTCTGTTTGTAACAGCTTTTTGGCTAGGTATGTTAGATGTGAATAGGTAGTGTCAGTTTCAGATGCATGTTAGGCCAGAAATGAGGAATACTGAGGTCATCTATATAAGAAATCTTCTGGTTTTATTCTGTTATTTTTTATTTTTTTAAATCTGGATTTTATAGGTAAAATTTTCTTGTACAACATTCTCAATTGCTGCTGAGGTATATGATCTTGTAAGTGGTGCTTTTTAGTCATAATCTGATATTGCTTCACAGTGCATACATTTTCGTGATTGCATGAAGTAAAAAATTTGAGTTGCAATCAGGCTTTTTCTATGGCTTCATTCCAAGTGCAGGGACAGTTAGTCTGAATACCATGGTGGTTTGCTGCTTTGTGGTATGGATTCTGGAAAAATTGATGCCAGCTGCCACCAAGAGGTTCTGCAGGAGAGCGTTCCAGACAGCAGCGTGCTGTGGTCACCTCAAGAGTGTCTTGAGACTTGTCTGCCAAGAAGCTGGTGGAGTCCTGAAGGGCTCTTGGGGACTCCTGACAGTGGCTGCAGCTGTCCAAAGTTTGCGTGGTGTAAGGCACTGACTGCCCTAATCATGGTTTGTGCAGGGATTTGGAGGTTAAAGCCTTTGACAGGCTGCATGTATGTGTTTTCTTGTCTGCAGCAAGCAGAAATCCATACTGGGTGAACCTCCCTTGCCTAGTCTGGTTGTCAGCAGTTATTTCACTGTCATTTAAGTACAGGTGATGTAGCACAGGCTCACCTTTAGCAGTGCTCAGTGCAATTTACCCAAGATGTGCCCTGTGATACAGGCAGGAAAGTCTGTACTGTGCTGGAGGCCACTCACCTTGGTTCTGTGGGACAGGCTCTGTAAAATTGCAGGTGACTCCCAAATGGCTTCCTTAGGCATCCTGGGAAGCTGCCTTCTCTCTGCACAGCTGCAGGCCACTGCTCCTCCCTCTGCCTGCCCTTCCTCCTTGTCCTGCTGGGCCCTTCTGGCTGTCTCGCAGACCCTAGGTGGTGGTACTTTGGTGTCACATCAGCACGGCAGCTGAAGGGAAGGGCTCAGCAGCCCTTCCCACACCTCAGCTGAACTTGTCAGTGACTGATCACTAACAGGGCTCTGAACCCAGGTGCAAAAGCAGGCTGCGGCTGGGTGAGGCTGCCAGTGCTTCAAGGGTTGTCCCAGCAGCTTTACTACCACAGTTGCTGTGCTGTGTACTGAAGGAGGCTATTATCTGCATCAGAAGCTTGAATAAGGGCCTCAGCACCTTTTGGGGTAATGCATTCAGGCAAAAAGGTGTTGACAAAGTCTGTTAATTAAAAGCCCATGGTTTCATAGGTTGTTTTTCACCAGATGGGAAGCCTGTGAATTTTATGCATCAGAAACCTGCTTGGGAGGTGCTGTGAGGCTGATTCTAATGCAAAGGAGCTGCTGTGGTTACTAGCAAAGGCAAAACATTTGTGTGACTCTGCAAATACCAAAGTGTTGTGGATGGTTGAACAGCTTTATTGACAGATAAGGCAGAAAGTTCTCCCACTACTCAGGACAGTGTTTAATGTCACCTGTACTGAACAATCTAGGATTAAGAAGAATGCATTTTTACTCATTGTTTTCTTATTCTCTCTCTCCAGATGAACACAATGATGTACAGAAAAAAACCTTTACAAAATGGATAAATGCTCGGTTTTCCAAGGTAATGTTGGTTTGGATGTACTACTTTATTTTGTTTGGTTCACTGTTTAGAATAATTTTGCTTAAATACACTTTGCTCTTACTCTTGTTGAATATTCCTAGTAAAATCAGTGTGTAGTGAAAATAGATAAAATAGTGTAGTGTTTGTTCCCCCAATTTCCTCCACATAAACATTTGATACTATGTTTTAAGAAAAAATGAAATATTCTATTTATTAAGATATCAGAATAGTTATTTGCATGAGCATGTCTGTTTGGTTTGGTTTATTTCTACATGCAGTTTTCATAGTGCATTGCAGCAGATTTTGAACCTTCATCGCTGTGTTTACTCTGTTGCTGAGTCAGCTTTGCTCACTCTGCAAACCTCTAGTTGAAGCCACCTGGTGTTGCTACTTAAGTCTTAACTGAAATTTTATATAAATACTTGCTCATTTTGAATTTTCCTTGGCTCTCATGTTGTACGTTTCTCATTTTAATTCTCTTTACTGGCTTGAAACTTACTGAGGATCTTTCACAGTTTGGGATGATAAAGGAAGTGCAGTTTGCTTTGAAATGCTATTTAAAGCCTGCTTTTTACACTGTTCTGCTGATAGGGAAAAATGACACTTTGCCCAGGAGTGTAAGTGCCTGTGGAAACTTTTCTTACTTTGTAGTTTGAATATGTGAAAGAACCTGGAATATTATTAGGGAAAACTCATGGTTTTTTCTGCCTAGCGTGGTGCTGCAAATAGAGTAACTACTATTTTGTGTGCTCCTATTGAAAAGCAGCATGTGTGTGAAACCCTGAAAGCAGACATAAATATTAAAGGAAGGGGATGTGTTTTGTTGTGGGTGGGTTTTTTTTTTGGTTTTTTTTTTTTTTTTTTTCCTCCCCCCCCCCCCAAATGAAGCTCCTACTGTGCTTGAGCAATGAATGGCTACTTCTGGAGCGCTGCCCTTCTGAAGTTCTTGATCAGTAATGTAAGGACTTTTTACCTTCCTTTACTTCCTGTGCAATAGGACACTGGGCAATGCAAGGCTTGCGACCTTGGTTGAATCATTTTGGCTTAGGTTTGTTTTGGTTGAAAGTTGATATCCTGCACTCTTTATCCAGTGCATTCTTGGCTAGTTTGCTCTTCAGAGGAGGAGTGTGTGTGGGCAGCTGGTTGCTCTATGCTCAGCTTTTCAATGCTGCCCAGAGGAGTGGTGGTCCTGCAGGAGGAGAATCAGGACAATTATGTAAGGAAGTAAAATGTGGTGAGACAAAAAGGACTGACTCTAGTCCTGTAGCTGTCATGAACATGGAAATGACAGTGATATTGAGAATGAAAGGCAATCATACTGAGAACGTGCCGGGTGACTTATCTGTGAGTGCTGTGGGCATTGCATTGAAGAAGGTAAAATTGTTTTCAGGATTGCTCCTAAAATTGCTCCTGGATTTCCCAAGCACAGGGTATGGTTGATACTCCCAGGGTTTGAAGTAACTGTAGGTTTGTAACTCTGTAACTTCATGGCCCATTAAACACCTGAAGCAATGAAAGCCCTGTTAATGATTAAAGAGACTCCTATAAAAGGACATACTTCCAGCTGCTGTATGTCCTATTCAAACTTGACCATGGCTATTTTGGCATGGCAAGGCACATATTTGTGAAGACTGGCAAGTTCAAATTGCAAGAAAAATGATGATGTTAAGTAGAAATCACCTCATGTAAGAGTCTAGTATCAGCTCTACCTTAAAAATAGAAAGGGACTGATTTTAGTCCTGTCGTGTCGAAGTTTTTTAATGTACCAAGTCATTTGGGTTGTTTAAAATTCCTTTTTTGTTAACTAGATTGATTTAGCTGCTTAGTAGGGTGGAAAGATTTTAGAGGTTAGTTAAATGTAATCCGACTTACATTGCAGAAATCAAAATGGTAACTCAGGTATTTTGTGTGGAATTGTGAATTTCATTCCAGGAATTTTAGTTGTTCTTCCATGTTAATTATATTGTACTTGCCCTTAATTTAAGCAAATAGAAAGTAATCTGTTGAGCCTTTATAAACTGGCTTAGCATACCAAAATCATAAAATTGCAATTGCATATTGCTGAGTTGATTTAAGTAATTCAATAAGGATTTACAAAGGATCTAGAAAGAGTGCTGTGTCCTTCCATTCTCTCATCAGGGAATAGGTAGGTGAGTAAAACACTTCAAGTATCTCAAGTGTGCTGTGAGGTGCCTGCTTTGGTACCTTGATGGGTGAGATAAGAGTCCTTGGTGTAGTTCCCAGTACAGTAACTTGGTTTTGCACTCTTGGTTTAACCTGTGCTAGAGGGATGCCTTTTATTTGCATGTCTTGTTTGAAATCAAGACACGGACATTTAAAGTGGATTGATTCTTAAGGTCAATAAACGTAGTCAGCCAAGGCTGAGTGCTAGTGCTCCCTTAGACATACCTTATGAGAGCTGTACACATTACAATTCACAAGCCTATGATGGCTGTGTTGTAAGGATATTTTGTTAAAGGGAATAAAAAGTGTTAGAGAAATAGTCTGTCTGTTACCAAGCTTTAACCAATAGGGAAGCTTATACTCAAATAAATTTCAGCACATGTTTATAAGGCCATGTGATATTTTTACTTGCTGTGTTTTTTCCATTGCCCTGTCCAGTCTAATTTCGAGAGTCAGGTTTAGCTGTTTTCCTGTGGTATAGCCTTATCAATTAAAGCATCTAGTTGTATGCATAGCTAATATATGTTCTTTACACTTTGTAGAATTGTTTTCTATCCCTTTATCCCTTTCTATATTCATCTTCATTAATTCTTACCATTTCATACATATGCTATTTTCAGAACACCTTTCTGCAATGAAAAAGTGCTATCTTGTCACAGTGGTTTTTAGCCACTGCAAATAAAGGTAGACATCAGTACTGGCTACTAAATTTGAGTGCCTAATCTAGGACTTTAGCTAAATTATCCCAGAGGATTTGACATTTCTTTGAAGTTTCTTAATATAAAACAGAACTCTTGATCCTTATGACAGAATTCAGAGGGTTCATCTCTTCTGCAAACTCAGTCAAATCATCCAAAATATCTAGTTGGTTTTCAGATGGAGCTTGATCATCGTAAAAAAGGGACTTGAAGATGATTATGCCTGTGTCAGCAAGGACTGGCTTTAAAGATCTAAGTAAGTCTCTTAATCTAGCACACAGTTAGTAACTGCATGTAAAATTGTGTTTTAAATGATTCTGATGAGTTACAGGGGATCTTCTCGCTAACAGTGAAGTTTGAATTCAAGTCTGGAGGATAATTTAGTGCTCCAGTTGCCATATATTACTTGTTTCACATAAGAAAAGTGAACAAAGATTTTGTAATCAGCCCTAGTTTGTCCAAATATCTGAATAGCTTCAATCTTTATCTACTTACATGTTTTGTCAGCAGGCCCAGGATTTTTAACTGTGTCTTGCAAATCTCTGATGCTTCAACTTTTAATTACAGAGCAAAGTAGTTGGATGCTTGCACTTGCAACTCCAGAAGGTTTCTAGAAACTTGATAGGCATGTTAAGGAATTCAGGAGTCTTGTGTCCCACTTTAGAACCCTGCAAGTACAATTCTTTCTGCCCTATTTTCTTTCCTTACTCCTACTCTCTGACCCTGTTTATGGTTGGTTTGTTTGTTTTTTCCCCTCACTTACTGTTACACCCTCTCATATCAGAAGCCTTGCCTGCCTAGCAAATCCTTGCAAATCTGGAGTTTGACTGCCCTGCCTATTTCACTTTTGCCTTTGTCACTATACTTTTTTCCCATCAAGACCCAGTTTTTCTTTTTAAAGCTCCAGACCTGCTCCATCTGCTCTTCGTTTCCCCTCTCCCGCCTTTACAGTATTTGATGATTGTGTGGTCAGTCCTATTCTTGCATCTCCCTTTGTCTCAGTGGTACTAACCTTACCCTGCCTTTACCTTCTTGCAGGATTTGGTCGTTGCCGGCTTTAGTTTTCTTATTTTCCAAGGTGGTACTTTTCCAAGTTTGCTTTCAGATTGGTTCCTCTCTTCCTCTGCTATTCCTGAACTTGTCAGGTGGAACACAGAGTCAGCACAAGAAACATGATTCCCCAACTTAATTTAGACCCATGGAGTCAGGTCTGTCACAGCCTGTTGGAACTTAATGCTGTCACTCACTAGAGGAAGTTGAGAGATCCAGCACTGGCAAACTGAAGCTCTGTCTTTTTACCAAGAACTTGTTTCTTCACTGTGTTTGGGAAATTTTCCCACAGGGATGGCAAAAAAAAGCTTTATTGCTAGGAAGGTTATGCTCTGCAAAAAGAGCATAAAGGCCTAGAGATTTGCAATATTTAGTGAAAATGACACTAGATTTCCCTGCCCCTCAGTTATAAGTCTTGGATATGGGAGGCTGTTGAATGGAGCTGGCTGGGGCATTGTTCCAAGGTGTCAGGAACTGCATTCAAAGCCCTTGCATGCCTGAGCGCTGGGCCTCCCTTTCCTTTCCATCATGTGTTCCCATTGCTTTCCAATCCAAGCTCAATTTCTTTTTTTTTTTTTATGTACAGAAACCTTATACAGTCTTATTTGTGCATTTGCAGTGTTCTTTCTGCATGCATTTGTGATTCTGCTCCTCCAGGTCCTGTGCTGGTGCCCTGACATCTGCATTGGCCAGCATTGACAAGGCTTGGAGCCAGGCCAGGATCTGCCAGTGTGAATAAAGCCAGACATCCCACACTTTTACAGCATCTTAAACTCTTTTTCCTATGCTGTGATCTTCCAAAAATGCATTTCATTTTAGGGTTAGAGTGCTAACCCCAAAAATGCGTTTCAGTTTAGGGTTAGGTAAAGAAGAGGTGGAGGTGCAGCTTGGGAGCAGAATGCATCCTCCAGGGCTGAGCTCCAAGTTAGCTTTTGAGGAGGCAAGTGCTCAGTGTGGGGCTCCTATGCATTTCCTCTCCTGGGCTCTGTTGTGTCCCCTCCTGTGGAAGGACACCAAAGGGCGTTGAGAGAGGACAGGCCAATAGGAGAACCAATGAGTTGTACTTAGAATGCTTTGGGGTGTTGAGGCGTTATATGCATCTTAAAACTGAAACAGCTAATTCCTCATTATACCAGGCATTAATTAATTTGTTAATTGCAAAGTTGTCTTTTAGTTTTTGTGTGATGTGCTGAATAGATGTTTTCCTCCATTTCTGCTCCTTAATTTTCTTTCTTCTAAGGGTTGTTTTGTCATAATAGTAAATGTCAGGTCCTGTACTTTTGAAGACATTTTGTAGCTCCACTGCTGACCCTTAGCAAGTGTGATAAATCTTTTTAAAGACAAAATTATACCTGTGCATGACAATTAATTTCACATGACCCGAGGTACCTCAGGTCAAAAACATTTCAGAAGGGTTTTTTTTTGGGGGGGAAGGAGGATTATGGAGTTCACTGTATTAGTCATGCAACAAAAGAGATCAAAAAGATTGATTAGGCAATTTTGTCTGTCCAAGGTGACATCACCTAAGATGCTGTCTAGTCCTTTTTGCAGCTCAGTTTTTGTGGTGCAACCAAGGAAATACTCAATGGCTGGTGAAATATTCTACAGTCTAATTGCTTCTAATATTTTTCAATGCTGAATTAAAAAGTAACTTCATTTAAAGATAGCCAAAGCTTAAAAAGCAACAGCATTGGTAGAAAAGAGGAATAATCTGGGTAAATAGAATTAGCTTTTGCATGAGCCGGCCTTGAAAAAATCAATTTTTAGTTTACTTTTTTCTTAGTCTCTTTTTATGACAAGACCAAATAAGTCTTTCTAGGCCTAAGATATGTATTAGCCAAGAAGCACAAAAGTAACCTTTTCTTCTGTAATAGGTTGTGAGTTATGGTAAGGATGACTACTTTCTAGCATAAAAGCAACAATATGTAGCAGTTTGTGATCTCTCCCAGATATAGCCACAGCAAAAATTTGTCAGTTTTCTGCCCTCCTTTCAACTTCTGCTGCTTTCTGCTCTAAGAACAAGGTGTGGTTAGCATCTCCCTTGCTGGACTTGAAAGCTTGGTGTAGTAATGTAAACTGTTAGTATTGCTGGCTCGGTTAATGCCCTGGTTTTGGGACAGAATTTGATTCTTGGACTTGGTTATCATCCTAATTGTTGGAGTATTTGTGGGACCTTCTCAAACACTATAGCTGAACCTGGTAGAGGCATCAGAGCACATCTGTTCCTTTACCTGTTTGCTGCTAATGAGAATAGTCAACCTGGTAAGCAGGAATATTTTTTAAGGGTCCAGTTGAAGTTATCTGACTTGAAGAACTATAAGGATGACCCTTCAGTCTTACAAGTGAGATAACTGACAGTGGTAAGCAGGGTCCCAACTGTCCCTGCTGGTATTGTTATGTAATGAGATTTAATTGCAAGCTGAGGTTAGTACTGTTGCATTAAACATGTTATTGTAACATAGGCTTATGTAAATGTGTTAATAAATACACTGGAGAGAGACCTACAGAGTTACTGATGCCTTGCTATGCTGTTTGCACTGATAGATCTTCTTCCCTCCTTCGGTCGTGTTATCAGTAGAGTATTTTAGATGTTCTGTGAATTGAACTATCTTTAGCTTTTCACCTTTACTGCTCCTTAAATTCATGTCTGTCATCTAGTAGAATCAAAATTTCCAGCATATCTCAGTGATGAGTATTACTTCCCCCTGCTGCCGCCTTTTAGTCTAGGGCTTTAAATAGCTATTTAGTTGCTTGTAATTTTTTTACTTTTGAACCACCAGTAGTTAAAAATAATTTGATCTAAAAGGTGTCTTTCTCTTATGATTGTAACTTTTAATGTATCTTTTTAAATTGGTATTTAAAATCATAGTTTTGGTACTAGTGTCATGTTGAGATGCCACAACTCCTTGGAAATATTCAGGACAGAGTAGACTATACTCAGTGAAATATCTGTCACAGTATAGCTAGTGTTTATGTATGATGTTCTGTAACTCCTGCATGTTAGTGGAAGGAGAATGGAAAAAAGTATCAATTTTAATAAAAATACTTCTGTAAACAATGTCTATGGTCTTAAATTAGAAACTGGCAAGATTATTTGTTGACATGATTGTTTACTTTATGCAATGACCTTTTTGCTTTCTGATTTGTTTCCCACATTGAGTTCCCATGTGCTGGCCTTATGATGTAGCAGTACTTGACATGTTTCTTTCTTGGTCTTGGTCATGATAAAGTGTAGTTCTTCCTCCTGTGTTGTTTGAGTTTAAACTGGTTACTGTGAGTTTCCTGGGAATGTACTTGTACATTAGGAGTGGTTAATACTCTCATTTAAGAGTCCAACCTGTCCAATATTTGCCCCTTCCCAAAGGAAAGGGGTCTTTGCAGTTCTACTACTATTTTGACCTATGTATTGAGCATGTTGTTAGATGTTAAAAATTGTCATGTATTGGTTAAAAATAATAAACTAAAACAACTCTTAACTTCGTAAAAGTGGCATCAGAAGAATCTGATGGAAAATCAGTATGTACTGCTTCTTATGTCATTTCAGGTTGTTTTGGTGTTCCTGAAGTGGCAGATTATGTAAATGGCAACCAGGGCTTTTCCCAGAACTGCTCTGAGCAGCTGGAGCTTGTCTGCTGCATTCCCTTAGTGGCTGGTGAAGGTCACTTGTACGGTTTTATGAAATGTGTTACTTTCCTGGTGACAGCCAGTGTTCATTAACTGTGAAACTGAGAGGACCTTTCATCCTGGTTTTGATGTTGTGACTACAAGGTCTGAATCAGTATCACCTAGGAGGATGAGAAATGGAGGTGGCTTATCTCTTGCTCTCCAATCTCTTTGGCATTCATTAATTGGAAAAGTTAGGTTTAATAATGTAGCTTCAATAATTATTGATTTAAAGCACAGATAATTTTTCTGCTACAGGTAACTGATATGAGAAAATTTCATGTTTCTGGTTAAACAGCTAGGTAAACATTTAAACTTTTATGATTGGCTTTGCATCTTCTTGTTCAAGAATAAAGAATATAAATAGTCATGGTAAAATGATAAGTAATAGCTGGTGTTTGAAAAAAGGAGGTTTTGTCCTACTGTGAATTTGTTGACTCCATTTTTTTCTCTAACTTGGCTCAGTTTGATACAGTTCCCTACTGATAATAAAGGGACAATTAAGAATGTTCTACTGTAGAACATAATCAAGAATGATCGCTGCCTTGTAGCTGCAATGGCTTCAGTAGAACAAACTGTTAGTGTGGATGACTGGGCTTTCAGCTGTCAGCAGCATTGGATGACTTAAAAAAATCTGATCCGGATTTTGTTTATGGAAGCTCCATTTCCTGGGAACGCTTTTTGGCAAAGAGAAGGAATGATTTCTGCACAGTCATGTTGGCTGGCTTGTATGACCCTTGGTTGTGAGTAATTCTAGATGCACACAAGGAAGTGAGTCACCCTCTTAAACCTGATCCAGGTAGAAGGACTTGAAAGATGGCCAAAGGGGCATATGAGGACTGCTGGTGTGAGGAGATCACTGTGTGGTACCTCCTTCCCAAACACTGCTGGTGTCTTGCTGGAAAGTGCAAAACTGATGCCTGAGTTGCCTGGTCTTGTATGGTATGGTAGCATCTGGTCTCCAGCTCAGAGATCATTAATAAACTGCTGCTTCCTCATGACGTAAATCAACAGAAAAAGTGGTTTCTGCTGTGGATAACTAGCAAAAGTTCTTTGTCTCTTCCTTCCCTTACTTGTGTTCACACAAAGGCTGGCACCAAAATATTTGTTGGAATAAATGTAACATGATGGATTTGATCTGGTTCTGATTCTTGTGTATGTGCCTAGTGGTGCATAACAAATGTTATCACCATGCAAAGTTCATAAGAACACAAGCAAGTCTAGCCCACAGTTTATGTACAGTCTCTAGCTTTTACTTTTTTACTTTCCTTTCTCTTGTTCTGCCTCCCTTTCCCTTTCCTTTTTTCTCTTCCCCTTTCCCTTACACCAGTCCTGTTAAGTGAATCAACTCCTTTCCTGCTATCAGTGCTAATTTAAAGCACTGGGGAAACAACACTGCCTCTTTCTAAGTCTGTTTATTATGTTATTTTGTCTGTTTTATCAAGCCCTTGTGTCTATTACAGTAACTGTGTGTACAGCTCTGCTGGCAAAGCCTTCTTGAACAGGCTGAGGGAAAGATTTCTGCCAGGATTTTTTTTTTGTTTGATTTTTTTCTGCTCTTATAGCAAACATAAGCGAAGCTGAGAAGAACTACCTTCTGTTAATTATAAAGTGTTCAGTGAGGGGGATGTGAATGCTTTACACCATGAACCAGCACAGATCTTCTGGTAGGAAGTGTGTCCCTGCCTGTTCTTTATACTATCTTTGTAAGTAAACTGGACTCTGTTTTGCCTTTGAGAAAGGACCCATTAGCTACCTCGTAGTTGTACAGTGCTTAGCACAATGAAAGCTGCTCTTTAAGTACTTACCAACACAACCATGACTAGCCATTTGCCCTTGGGAAGGGCTCGGTGTGGTTTGTCACTGTCACTCTTTCTTACAAGACAAGTACTTAAATTTCTCAATCCATTATGCTCAGCGATGGACTGCTCCTTACAGGATGCTGGAAGGGGCTGAACTACTTTGTACTTGTGTAGTCTTTAAGTATTTAGAAAGTGAATAAAATGTCAGTTCTGAAAAAGAGAAATTTAGATTGCCTTAGCATACTGTATGCCAGATGAAACGCTACAGAGAGAGAAATACATGTGCTTTTTGCATACTGCAGATCGTGTATTTATTTGTATGTGTGTAACTGTGGGTACAGACTTTATTTTTCAGAAGGCTGGGTTATTTTCTGGGTGTTAGGAGTGAGCAGTATGGATGTGGGTAGGTGTGGTGAAGGAAGGAAGCTGCAGAGCTCTGTGCAGGCCTTCTGCCCTCCCCCAGAGCCCAGGCTCTTGCCTGCACACCAGCCTGCCCCAGCACGTAGCTGGTCTGTCTCAGGGCTGCCTGCTTCACCCCAGTGCAGTCTGCATGGAACAGGTGCCCTCATGGGAGTCAGACTGCTGCGTCAGGGCCAGGGTTCAAGTGTGCTCCTGGCCCTGGAAGAAGCACAGGTCCAGCCTTTGAGGCCATGTGTTGCATCTCCCAGATTGCCCTTGCACTGCCACAGCAGCTGCCCCAGTAGGTTGGGTGGTGGGCACTACTGCTGAGGTGGTGGGGCTCTGCATGGGTTTTATCACAAAGAGAAGGGTGATGGCAGCAGCTAGGCTGGCTCGTGCCTGGAAGAGGAGGGCATGCATGCCTGCTTAGCCAGCATTGTCCCAGAGCTTTTTCTTGTCATCTCTTGGAAGATAAAGGTATGGGACTATCCCTTGGGACTGCCATTTAAAGAAATTATTTTCCTGCACCCTTCTATGCTTAATGAACTTCTAGAGTCGTGGCTGTCAGAAGCTGGGATCTATAGCTGTTCTGTTTGCATGGAGAAAGTAGAAGACTTCCTGAAGCACAGTGGGTTGCTATTGAACTGCATCCCAAGAAAGCAGTCCAGTATCCAGCTGCACTGGAGGACAGAGCAGTGATGTTTCTGACTGCAGACCATACGGTTCACATAGCAGGTCCTGCATGGAAATGTGCATTCAGGTATGAGGAAAATGCATGAGTGGCAGGAGGCAGTGTAAACAGAGCAGGATGCAGTGCCTGTGCAGTCTCTGCTCCATTGGGACATCAGCTGACTGTCAGGGCTGGCTTTGTGCCCTGATGGGACAGCTGAGGCTGCCTGGGTGGCAGCTGCCACCAGGTGTGTGCATGTGATTCGGGTGGGTGTGGGAAGCTGGAGAATCAGGTTTCCAGCTTTTCTGGTGGGTGTGCTTCTGTGGAGGTGGTGATAGGCTTGGTGGGGTGGATGCTGCAACCCTTTCTTAGCAAACTTGAGTCAGCTTGCATGTGAGAAAATCTATTCTGTAAGCTAAATTCTTTCCCTCAGAGAGCATTTACCAGACTTCACTAAATACAGTGGCTTTTGAGGATAGTGGATACTTTTTCAAACCAGGAATAAGTAGCTTAGATTGCAGAAACAATTTAATACTCTTCTGTTGACTCTTTGAACTGACAGCAAACATGGTTCTCTGATGGTCAGCAAAATGGAAAAGTCATTCTCCTGAGAAAGCAGATCTAAATAATTTCCACCATCACAGCAGTGTGCATTGCATAGGGCTGGAACATACCATGACCTGCTGAAATGAGTAACTGAAAGCAGGAAGTCATTCAGCTTGTTTTCATGCATGTGAAGTTAGGGGATGGAAGCAAAGAAAGATGGCTATATCCTCTTAATACCTTTGTTGCACTGTATTAAGTGAAGTATCTTTCTGCTTTTCAGTAGTTCCAAATCCTTTTTAACTTTTGGACCTAAGGCAACAAATTCATTGAGGATATATGGCTTTAACATTCTCAGTTTTGTTGTTATGTATGTGTATGCCATTCTAATTATATATAATTATAATTAATTGTATAATTATAAAGGCTTTCCTTCTGTAGGGCCTTTGATGGTGTCTCCCACAACATCATTTGTCACTAAATTGGAGACATAGGGGATTGATGAATGGACTGTTAAATAAATGAGGAATTGCCTGGACAGCTGCATTCAAAGATTGGCAGTCAACTGCTCAATGTCCAAATGGAGATCAGAAATAAGTGCTGTCCCTCAGGAGTCCCTAATGTGATCTGTAGGGTTCAATGTCACCAGTGACATGCAGTGGGTTTGGGCATGCCCTCAGCAAGTTTGTGGATGACACCACACTGAGCAAATGCAGTTGGTTTGCACGAGGGAATGGATGTCACCCAGGAAGACTTCAGGCTATAGAAGTGGCACACGTGACTCTCGTGAAGTTTGGCAAGGCCAGGTACATGGTCCTGGTCTGCACCTGCATCATGGCATTCCCCAATCTCTGTACGGACTGGGAGAAGAATGGATTAGGAGCAGCCCTGAGGAGAAGGACTTGAGGGTACTGGTGGATGAAAAACTGGGCAGGAGACAGCACTGCGTGCTTCAGCTCAGAAAGCCAACCATACCCTGGGCTTCATAAAAAGATGTGTGGCCAGCAGGTCAGTGGAAGTGGTTCTCCCCCTCTGCTCTGAAAAGGCCCACACTTCAATGACTAAGAAGTTTGTTTGGTTGGGGTTTTTTTAGGTTTTTGCTTTCACAATGAATGTTTGAATATTATTGCATCCAGAGACCTCTGTTAGCTCCTACTGCTTGCTTTTCTGGTCATATGAACAATTTCCTTGCACCCTTAGCAACCTGTTTTTACTGTCTTCAGTGTGGTGATGCAAACCAAATGTAAACTAAATTTTACTGGCATCTGGGTTGATTGTACTGTGGCTGAACAACTCCTGCACTACACCATAAACTGTAGAAGAGGCTTCTCTGCATCTCCATTTGTTACCCTGTTCTCTGGCTCATAAAATCACAGAATGGTTAAGTTTGGAAGGGACCACTGGAGATCATCTAGTCCAGCCTCCCTGCTCATGCAGGGAGCCCTAGAGCCTGTTACTCAGGACTACATCCAGATTTTTTTTTAATATCTCCAGAGAGGGAAATTTTACAACCTCTCTTGGTAGTCTGTTCTGTTGTGTGGTCACCTGCACAGGGAAGCTATTCCTTGTCTTCAGGAGAAGCTTCTGTCAGTTTCTGCCTGTTGCCTCTTGTCCTATTGGTCCACTGAGAAGAGCTTGGCTCCATCCTCTTGGGACATTCCCTTCAGATACCTACAGACACTGATCATGTTTCAGTTGTCTCTTCTCAAGGCTGAATAGGCCCAGCTCCCTGACACTTTCCTTGTAAGAGATGCTCCAGTCCCTTGATCAACTTTGTTACCCTTTGCTGGAGCTGCTTCAGGAGCTCCATATCTCTCTGGTACTGAGGAGCCCAGAACTGGATACAGCACTTGTGAGTCTCACACAAACCTAGTGAGATGTGGCCTTGCTGGGAATGAGTAGAGGGACAGAATTACCTCCCTTGACCTCCTGGCAGTGTTCTTCCCAATGCCCCCAGGACACCGTTGGCCTCCTTAGCCACATGGACACACACTGCTGGCTCACGGACAGCTTGCTGTCCACCAGGACTCCCAGGTCCTTGTCCACAGAGCTGCTTTCCAGCAGATCAGCCCAAGCCTGTACCCAGTGCATGAAGTTATTCCTCCGCAGGTTCAGGACCCTGCACTTACATTTGTTGAATTTCACACAGTTCCCCTCTGCCCATCTCTCCAACCTGTTGAGGTCCCTCTGAGTGGCTGCACAGTGCTCTCAGGTGTCTGCCATGCCTCCCAGCTTTGTGTCATCTGTGAACTTGCTGAGGAGGCATCTTTCCTTCCATCCAAGTCATTGATGAGGAAGTTAAACAATACTGGGCCCAGTATTGAACCTTAGGGGACACCACAAGTGACAGGCTTCCAGCTAGACCCTGTGCCAATGATAGTGGCCCTGTGGGATTTGCCATTTAGGCAGTTCTCAATCCACCTCACCTTTCACTTGTCTAGTTCACACACCTGAGTTTGCCTATGTGGATATGATGGGAGACAGTGTCAAAAGATATGCTGAAGTCCAGGTAGGTAACAGCCGTTGGTCTCCCTTCATCTCTCCAGCCAGTTCTCCCAGTTTACGCTTCAGCATGCTTTAAAATCTTGGTTAAGTTGCTGTGCAGCGGTGAAGTATCTGAGTTATCTGTGAAAAGTACATGCTCTGAGAGGAAGATCATACTTACCACTTTTTAGCTGGTTGAAATTGTTACATTTAGTTATGTTTTTGTACAAGAAACTAAAATGTTTTCTTGCAGCTGTTCAATTCTTTTTTTTTCTGTGTTGGTAGTTTTAGTAGTATCAAATCTAATTAAAGGGACACCTAAGGAAAAGCCATGTGAATTTTGGGGAAAACCGGACATTTGCCAAAAAACAGGGTTCATTGAGCTGTTCAGTTCTCTTTTCCTGATTTGTTAGCCAGTATTTGGCAATTACCAGCAGCTGCAGGGCAGGAGGAGATTAGCAAAGACAGGAGAGATCTATGCCAGCTAATTCATGCCATATAAGGTGGGTCTCTGACAGCCTTCTTTCTGAAGAGCAATGTTGAAAAGTTAAGGTGATAGGAAAAGACGATACTGGAGCTTTTTGTGGTAGTTAAAAAATTTTTTTTTCTCCTCAAATTGGCACTTGAAAGGAACACTGAAAGCAGTAGTTTAATTGATTTCTTGGTAGCCAGCAGGTGAATATTATGAAGCAAAGGCACTTAGTTGCTGGCTGGCTGTGCCTTCTCCCCTTGCCCTGTAGAACTGTCCCACAGTAACTTTCTTATGGTCCAAGAAGAGATAAGATAAGATAAAAAGGAAGCATGGGAAAGGTTAGCATGATTCCACTCTCATCTGCCACAATTATTGTACAGAGTCCCTCCACTCCAAAAGAAAGTAAAAATTGGAAACTTACAATTTAGAGTTGCTCTAGGTTTCAGATTATGCTTCTTTTCCATGGTAGAGAAAGTGATTAATTTGTTTCAATAAATATTGTACCTTTTGATCTACTGCTCTTTATAGAACAGTGGCATCTTCTTACACAGGGTTCAATTCCAAGTCATTTTTTGTCCTTTTTTTTTTTAATCTGAGAGAACTTGTCCCAATAGCTTCTTTCTGAAAAGCCTCAGCTTATTCTTCCTTTAGATGCAGCCAAACCAAAGCATTCCTTCTCAAATGACTCCTCAAACTTGCCAAGTTTTCTTTCTTTGCCATCTTTGTGTGTTGATGCATCCATCCTAATCTCAGCCAGGATGCAGTGATTTGGTTCCTTAGTACAAGGCTGCTGATGCACAGAACTGCAGTGATAGGAAGGAAATAAAAAAACCCTCTTAAAAATGGAAGGGTTCCTTCTTGATCACTGTAGCAGTCCCCTAGCTTTCATTTACTGCTTTTAGTGCCAAATAAGAATAAATTAAAAGATACAATTTTGAGGGAAGTTCTGCTTAAACACTGTTTTCATTACTCCTGCTTTTTCTTCTGCAGAGTGGGAAGGCCCCAGTGAAAGACATGTTCACAGATCTCAAAGATGGAAGGAAGCTTTTGGACCTTTTGGAGGGTCTGACGGGGAAGCCTCTGGTAAGAGAAACATCTGAGTCATATTTCCCTTTATTAAAAAAACCCAAACCAATGAATAAACAAAACACAAACTGAGGCATGTGATTTTTTCTTTAAATTTGAATTTATTTAAAGCATGATTTTCCTTGTAGTGTGTACTTGTTCTTACAGTTCCAGTGAAATTCCCATGAACTCCACTCATGAGATACAGGGTCAGGCTGAAGATTAACTGTGTAACCCTCTCTTGAGGATTTACATACTCTTTAACAAAGCATGTAAAACCAGTGGTGTCGTTCACATAGAGTATGTTTTTGAGAGATCTTTTAAAAGTCTGTTTCTGGATGATCAGGTAGACCTGTGTTCAGCTGGATCCCTGTGGGCTCATGAAAGATCCCTTAAAGAGACAAAGGAAAGTAAAAAGGACAGCAGCTAGTAGGCAAAAATCTGCATCTCCATTGAAAAATTTTGTCATCTACAGACAGGAAAAGGCTGAAAACTGCTTGAAATGTGTATGGGAAAGCGTGTGTAGCTGACAACTCTTCCCATGCTAACATTAATGGCTCTTTAGAAAGAAGCATGAAATGCGACGAAGCCTGTTAATTAATTGGAATTAAATTCTTAATTTCACTATTTATATTAGTCTCAAACTTGTTTATGGACCATATAAAATATTAGTTGCACGCTTACTTTTTTTTTGTAAGCAGATGTGTTTTACTAGTACTTTTAAAAATTTGTGGTGTGATTTAAGTATGCTGGAAACAACAGGTTTTTTGTTTCGAAGTTGATTATTGTGTTCCAAGTTCAGCCCTGTGCTCTTGCAGTATGATCACTTTCTGCCACAGGAATTAAATTATGGTGATTAAAAGCAAACTGAGTGGCAGGTATTGTCAAGAGTTGAATGTTTGTGGTTTTTTTGGTGGGCTTTTTTTTGTGGTTGTAGAGGTGGTTTTTATTTTTTTTTCCTTTCCCTGATATTAAAGGGGAGGGAAAGTCAGGAAGCGTAACTTCTTCCCAGTATGCAAAGATTTAGCAGGCTTTTGGTGCCAGAAAAACAAATTGCTGCTTGTTCTCTCTTGGGAGCCAGAAAATTTCAAGTACTCTGGCAAATGTTCAAAAGCCTCAGATTTTCCCCAGGAACTCTCCCTTTGCTTTTGCATTACCAGTTTATAATTCTGTAGATGCTGGGAGTAAAACTTTTGGACTTACTGAAGATGAGCTGAAACACATTTTGAATCTGAGGCCTGTCCTGTGCCTTGAATTGGGGAATATTTTTCTGCCCAGTTTTCGTTTTGAAATTGTTGTGGATGATCTTGGTTTTTCATACTACTCCTAAAAGAAGAAAAAGCTAAAATCTGGAGAATTTTTCTCTAATTTTGTTTGTTATGTCCATTAATTCTGATATTGAACAGATTGTAACATTTTCTTTTCAGCCTAAAGAACGAGGTTCCACACGAGTACATGCCTTAAACAATGTCAACCGAGTACTGCAAGTCTTGCATCAGAATAATGTGAGCATGTTTTTCCACAATTTTTTGAGAAATTCTTTAGTTTATTGTTGTATGTAAATGAGTTCAGAATGTAGAGAGTAAAGATTTTTGGTACTCAAAATGAGACCTCATTGAGGTGGATAAACTGTTCATAGTTTCTTACATGGTGTAGACTTTTGGTGTCCAGCAATTTTGTGAGTTCTTAAAATGAAAACTTAATAATGGCATTAAACCACTAATCACAAAACTGGTTTGTTGAAAAGTGTGCAGCTCCCAAGAAAAAGGTGCCTTGAAGCTTTGCTATTGCATAGCTGATGAACACAGCAAGACAAAAAAATAACTTCCAGTAATGCTGCATATCTCGTGCAGAAATCTGTGAGGGGACAGCAGGTTTTCATGGCTCTATCCTGCTCTCTGTTTCCAGGAGGGTCATTTCATTGACTTCTGTCAAATGTAAAGTGTTTCTGATTTGCAGCTTTGGTAACTGATCAAAAGAACAAACAAGCAAACAAAATCAAATCCTCCTCTAAGAAAAAATAAAAATAATAATTATTTGGCTTCATGTTTGTTTTTACTGCCTGGAAGACAGTAGTGCTAAAGTGATTTTAGTTTTTCTTCCTTTTTTGACGAACAATTCCTCATAAGCATGCTCTCTATACTTAGAATTTCTATTTGTGCATGTCAGGTCACTAAAATAACCTAATAAGAACATTCAGGCAATAAAATACATCAAATACAAGAAAGCATGGGCATATTTATATAAACTGCTGATTGAAGAGTGATACCAACATGCTGTATTATACTGCAATTTCCCCTCTGTGCTGGTGGACTAGTGTCATATTTCTTGGAAGCAGACAAAGCTGGCAGTAGGTTGTTTTTGTTCTTTGAGGTACTGTAAATATTAACTTTTTAAAGGATAAATAATGAATTTTTCAGCTTGAAATTGATTTATTTTATTATAATAATAAATGAAACAATACTGAATTGCAATAATTAATTATTTCTTCCTTAAGCTGACAGCATCTGGGTTTCTGGAAGTAAACAGATGGTCGTAGTTAGCTGAAGGTTAAGGTCATGTACTTGATTTATGCCTACTGCTTAACTTCATTAGAAAGGGTGTTGTGTGTTATGGTGTAGGGAAAAGGCATCCACTGAGAAGCAGTTGCATTCTGTTGTTTGAGAGTTTGTGGGCTATGCAATATTCATAACTCATGAAATAATTTATAGAAACGATTAAATATATATTGCAAGGATCAGACTAAGCTAGGGTGTAGGTGATCGAGTGATCCTGTGTACCTCATCCTTTACACAGAATGGTTCCAAGTAAGGAAAGTCAACTTTTTTGATTTGTCAATCAAATTAAAAATTAAAAAAACCTGAGGTCCAAACTTACTAAACTTTTATTTTTATATGAGATCCTTCATGCTTGCATTTCTCTTGTTCAGTTTTGACTGCTGGTATGCACCTGTATATTTAGAGGAGAGAATAAAACTCTTCCAATGGAATATCTTCTTTGGTGCCATCTTTTGTCATGCAGTTGAAGCAGTTAACATTAAGTTTATTTAAACAGTTGTCATGACGAATTCATATGAACAGTTCTCTGTCAACTCTGCTTTTCTCTTCAACTACTTTTAATTTCAGAGCACTTCGTAATACTTGGCTGGACAGCTAGGGATGTGGGGTGGGGTTGAGACTTGGGGCTGTGATAACAGTGTGTAATAGAGAGTGATTCAACCTCTCCAGGTGGAGTTGGTGAATATTGGAGGAACTGACATCGTTGATGGAAATCACAAGCTGACGCTGGGGCTGCTGTGGAGCATTATCTTGCACTGGCAGGTGAGAGGCTGCTCTGAGATCTCTTCCTTTCCAGGAATCACGTACATTGTTCTGCTGTGATTCTCGCAAACCTTCCCAGGCTCTTGGTGGCAGAAAATACTGCTTCTATTTTGGGCTGGTAAATAAAGGCAGGCCAGTATTCGGTTTCTGCTGGAAGTCTATTGGCTGCTTCCCATGACCCGTATTCTCGTATGTGCCCAGTTGTGCTCAGCTGCTCACTTTAGTTCCTGCTGCTATGAATTGCAGAGAGGCTTTTTGGGCTGGAGCATTGTATTTCTTTTCCTTCCTCAAGGGCTTGAGGCAGGTAGTGTTTTACTCTTAAGGTAGCTATGTTTGTCTTGCATCTTACAGCTGCTTTGTTAGGTTTGTTAGTGTCATAGATTGAATTGCTCCTGGTTTATCAAGTATCTGGGAAGATCATTGAATTAACTTGGAGGGACTTTGATACATGCGTACAACTGGTACCCAAACAACAAACTACTTTTGTTGGATGAGCAGATAGCCTCTTCTTGCAGAAAACCTATTCAAGCTGGATTTTTGGAGTTTGTTTACTGATGGAACCATAGCAAGAAGCAATGATGGGTATTATTCCCTATGCTTAGAGCAGACCGCACTAAGGCGAGGGGAAGAATCATAATATAAGAGTAATGTGTTATTACATGAAGCATCACTGGTTCTTGTAATAAGCTGAGGGCAAAAATGGCCTGAAGACTGCTATTCCCAAATTTCATGCGAGGAATTGGAGTTTGATTCATAGCTTTTCATGGGGAAGCTCCTTCCATGATTTGTGAAGTAATTTGGTTTTGTCAGGAGCAAAAGTTGGTCATGTCTTTGTAAGGTGTAGTTGTTGCTGTCTTGCAGGTGAAGGATGTCATGAAGAACATCATGTCAGATTTGCAGCAGACCAACAGTGAGAAGATACTGCTGAGCTGGGTTCGGCAGTCCACCAGACCTTACAGTCAGGTCAACGTTTTGAACTTCACCACGAGCTGGGCTGATGGACTCGCCTTTAATGCTGTGATTCACAGACACAAGTAAGTAGCAAACAGCTTACCTTTGACCCTAATGAAGTAAACAGCTTTTTTTCTGTGTCTTCATGCTTGAGCATTTGACAGCTTCTGGCCTATTTCAGTGATTCATTGTCCGGGTTTTTTGCTTGTTTGTCTTTTTTTGTGGTAACAATAGCAGTGATAGGGACATTGCCAGAGCCTTGTAAAGGCAGGGGCCAGGGCAGGAGTGTAACATTGAGTTCCTGCACATGCACAAACATTTGCTAATTGGAGTGGATTTACATCCCACTTGGTATGCATTCTACAGTGAATATATTGACAGGGTCTCAGCAGGGGAAGGGAGAGATGACCATCTGCTTCACCTGTGCTTCCTTCTTCTATCTGCCCTCCTCTACAAATAGAAACATTTCTTCCACTGGAGATTGCCATATAATTTCAATAAGAAGATACAGAAGCTTCAAAATGAAAGAATGAGAGACTCTGCTGCTTTTCTTGTGTTTTTTTTTATTGTCTCTTGCTTGAAAGACAATGTATGCAGTTCTTTCAGGAGAACTGTGGGGCAGAATATGAAAGGGTAATAGAGCACTTCAGGTATCTGTAGAGCGTCCTTTAGTTTGTTCATTATACTTTATAAGTAATAGCATTAAAGTTTCTTTGCACAGATCTTTTGTGTTCTTTCTGATTTTTGCAGAACTCTTCAGAAGTTTAAATAAATCATCATTACGGATTCTATTAACATTGCATACCTTTTTTACTTCCTTTTAAAAAATCTCTTCTTTGAGATCTACTAGGCAATCTAATCCAATGTTTCTTAAATGAAGTCAGCTCATTGCTTTGCAAGGTCTGACTGTTCTTGTCCATAAATAACCATTTTCATGTGGAAATGGTATAATAATTTCTAGAATTTAACCAGACCTCCTGGTCATCAGATATTTGACGCAGCAACTGCTTTACAAACATCCATGTTTACACCCAGCAGTTGCAAAGTGTTTGCAGAACATACATTCACTTTGAGCCTGCTCTGAAGTGCCCATCTGGCCTGTGGTAACTTCTGTAGGCTCTGTCACAGGCTCTTTGGCTTCAGGACATGTCTGCCCTGGCATGCCCTGTCTCTGTGTCTTGTGAACCAGAGCTGGCATGTGTTCGGCCTGTATGGGTGTGAAAGGAGGGCCAGCGCCATGCTGAGGGCTTCTGTAGGTTTGGAAGGACTGCTATTCAAGGACAGAGCAATACTACAAACATCTCACTGGAATTTATCACAAGTATTACTGAGTTCCTCCCCTAGATAGTGTGAGCAGTTGTGATTTTTTCTGACCAGCACAACAGCCTGTGGTGGCCTTGCTCTGCTGCTGAATGTGTGAAGCTTTGTGATGGAGAGTGTGCCTGCTTTAGACACAAATGAAACCTAGGTGACCTAAGAGAGGCAAAAAAAAAAAGAAGTTTTAGACAGTTTGTTGTCCTTTTTGTTATGACTATGTGCTTAGGCTTTGCAGGATCTGAAGTTTGTGAGCTCTGCCCTTTTCAGAGCACTGTTAAGTAGCAAAAGCCCCAGCTGAAAACTGACTGAATAACTGTGCTTTCCTGTGACTTCCTAAAATCTGGGTCTGAGCCTTTTATTCCCTATTACTTGGAGCCTGACAGCTGCTGTCATGACAGAATTCAGCTTTGTTGTCCCTAGGCACAGGTCCTTTAGTCAGAGAAGTACCATTTTCCCCATACTTTTAAGAAATCTTAAGCTGGGTTTCTCTTTTCAGCTTTGAAGGAGAGACTTTAAAAGCATTTGCAAAGAACAAGGAGATTTGGGCAGGTTGCAGAAGTGATAGGACAACAAACTTACCCAGACAATAGTGCTTCTCTACTTAAGGGGCATTTTTCAGTACTGCATTTTTATTTTAGTTTAACATGACACTTAAAAGACGAGAATGGAGTCTTCATGGCTTCCATCAAGAGATTTAATATCTTTCTGTTCTCTTTATGTATCTATCAACAATTGTTAGTTGTACAACCTCTTGGCTACAATATCTAATAACTTGTAACTCCTGCAGCATGTAAGTAACCTATTACCTCATATAATTTTATTAGCATTTTACTGAACTGGTTTCTTTCATTTACTAATATTAGCTTAGTTCCTCTTTTAATTGAATTCTGCTTTATGGTTCCATTTTCGCACTCTTAGTTAAGTACCTAGTTGTGATTTATTAAAACTTCGGTTTCAAAGTCAATGTCTACTATCCATGTATATTCTTAAATGAATCTGTGGTTATCCTTGTTGCTTTTGCATGGATGCACAGTATTCCATGAGCTTCTATGTATATCTTTGTTCCTGCTCACCTTGCTTTCTTCTGGCTTTTTGCTTCTTGGACTCCATTGACTTAGGGATTTCCTATTTCACAAACATAATGACTTGACAGATGATAAAGGGCACTCTTAAATTGACTCTTAAGTCAATTTACAACTGAATCAAATATTAAAAGAATTAAAGGCAAGCCCGTCTCTTCCTCCCCACATTCTATAAAGTGCAGAATCAATAGCAGTGTTTTGATGAGAAGCCACTGTTGCAGGAGAATGGGAGGTGTTTTAATGGCTCTGCAGCTGTGCTGCTGCAGCACTTGGCTGATCACGCCCCACAGGTGTAGGTCCTGCTAGGAATGGGCCTTGTTTTCTCCCTCTGCTTCCTCTTGTGTGCTCTGCTCTTTCCCCTTGAGACCCACCAGTGTGTTTTGGGTGCACAGCTGGACTGGAGATTGGGTTAACACTGTTCTTAGATGAAGGCTGCTGACACTGCAAACTGATCAGTTCCTTGGCCTGATTTACACTGGGACTCATGAGCACTTGTGATGGGGCGTTTTCTTGTAGGCTATTTCTTGTTATTAGGGGAAAAAGACCATGGGGAAGAGCAAGTGAGTGGGGTAGAGACCACTTGTTCTCTTGGCTGTGATGGCCTGGGGTGGTCACTGAGCCACATCACAAGTTTGGAATGAGGTTTTCCAGGAACAGAGTGACTCTTCGTTACCCAGCAGTGCCTGATGCAGAAAATGTGTAGTAAAAGTAATGCTGTAAAAGGAACAGTTGAGGAAAACTGGTTCTGGGATGAATTTTAAGCGAAGTTGATGTGTTTTTGCTAGTGATATTTGATCTCCTGTTGCAGTCAATGACTTTATGTTTAGGACACAGAATGGAAAGTGGATGTTGCAGTAGGCATGCAGTCATTAATTAATTTATGATTGCTTTTTTTTGCATTTGTGGATATGCACTTATGTTGGTATTTGGTATATATATGTATATGAATATATTATTTGGGTAGCTATTATCATATGCATAACTGGATATTTGAAATGGTATGGAATTTTCTTGTGGATAAAGTTTGCTTTTGTTCTTTTTTTTTTTTTTTTCCTTTCACTTTTAGACCGGAGCTGTTCAGCTGGGATAAAGTTACAAAGATGTCCCCGGTTGAGAGACTGGAAAATGCTTTTAACATAGCCAAGAACCACTTAGGAATAGAGAAACTGCTGGATCCTGAAGGTGGGATACAATTATTTTACTCAGCAAGAAGCTTTTTTGAGCTCTCTTAAAGGAAATTTCTTCTCTTGATACTAAGTATGAATAACAATTCTATCAGCTTTGTGCAATGCTATTTAATTTCAAGCCTTGAAATTTGGATTTAAACAAGTGCCATTTTTTAGGGTAAGGGTATGAATATAGATGTGTAGGCTTTGGTGTTTTGAATATTAAGGTTCGGGTTGGCTTTCCATCCAGGGGCTGTAAAAGGAAGGTGAAGTTGGTAGTATGACTTTTTCCTTTTAGGTAGGAGTTGTGCTGCAAGGGTATGTGGTTTTCAGATGCAGTAGTGCATTATGTTTAAGAGCAGTTTAAATGCTGATAATTTATTGTTCTTTACATACACACTGAGTAGCAGTAGCTGCCTAGGAATGCTTACCAGGAAACCTTTATGACTCCTTTTTAAAATATTGACCTGTTGCTCTGATTTGAAGTGAGCCTCTAAAGATTAATTCTGTAACACAAGCCCTCAAGCTTCAAGCACCACCTTCTTATGAAAAAAAAAAGGTATTAACTGAATGGGTACTGTTCATGACCCAGAAGAAGTGAACCTGGCTTGGTGAAACTTTCCATTGTGGAAAATGAGAAAATTACCTAACAATGGGAAAGGGGATAGGGCCTAAGTGAAAATTTTTTTTTATGTAGGATACTGTCCTTGAACTGCATCTCTGCTTGGGAGATTCTTCAGAACAATTTTCCCCAAATAGATTTTATTCCTTAGCAACTTCAAGTCTGGGTTCTTACTTCACATAATCAAGACTTTTAATGTGTATTCACTTCCAAATGTAGAATTTTTTTTTAAATTTTTTTTTTCCTTCATGCTACTTTTAATGAATGTCAAACCTGGTCTCTAAGCATATGAAAGGCTATTTAACAGGAGAATATGTGAATTGTTACCTGTATTCTATGTAATGATTTAAAAAATGGTCTTCATTTATTTTTTCCCCATGTTTTATCTTTTTGATGCAGATGTTGCTGTACAACTTCCAGACAAAAAGTCCATTATTATGTATTTAACTTCTTTGTTTGAGGTCCTTCCAAAGCAAGTTACAATGGAAGATATTCGGGAGGTGGAAACCCTTCCAAGGAGATACAAGCAGGAATGTGAGGATGGAGAATTCAATGTGCAGCAGGTATGTTTGTCATCAAAGCCAGCCTTTCTTTTCTTGAGTTGTAATTTTAGCTGATCTTTATGTTTGTCAGTTACCTCTGGATTGTGCCTTCTGTCCTGGGCAACGCAACTGAGAAAATATAAGAAATCATTGCAACATCTTTGTCATTAACTTCAGTCTTTCTGTCTTCCTTCTTCTTTTCTGAAACACGTACCAAATGTTGTGTATTGAGGTATAAAGTTCCATTTGTGTTATGCTCCTTTTTTTTTTTTTTTTTTTTTTTTTTTCCTTCTCTGTTTCATACATCTTGATCAGCTGAAGAGGTGGTCCAGAATCTTTAACTGAATTTGCCATGGAACTTGTAGTGGTTAGTGGTAGTGATGAGACTTTGGTTGGTTTTGAGATTCACTGTTGACAGAGCAAGATGAAAGTTGTATTTTCTGTCCAGGCTCTTTAGTAATGAACTTGCATTTTAATATAGTGACTTTTGCCTTTCTCGTTAAAATGTATCCAACAGTTATTTTTAACGTTTTATGAAAGATTGAAAGATACCTTAGTTATTCTATTTTTAGTACCGTTTGGGAGGGCATCTTCTGTGCGCTATTAAGACATCTCTTTCCTCTTGACTGCCTAGACTGTAGCACTTGAAGAAGACCAGGACAGTTCTAGAGCAGAGACTCCCAGCACAGTGACAGAGGTGGATATGGACTTGGATAGCTACCAAGTTGCTCTGGAAGAAGTTCTTACATGGTTGCTGTCAGCTGAGGATACATTTCGGGAACAGGAGGAAATATCTGGTGATGTTGAGGAAGTCAAAGAACAATTTTCCACCCATGAAGTAAGCTTCTCTTATAAATTCTTTTGCTGTGGTTTGGCTTCTTTTTTGTGTGTGTGTTTAAATAAGCTGCAGAACTTCCATTTCCTAGTCTTTATTCAAGGCAAATTTCTTCTAATTAAAGAACCTAGAATGTAGCATGCTTTGAAACCTTAATGTATTTTTTTAAAATCAGCCTTTGCTGGCTGGTTTACTGATGTGCATAATACAAAGGCAGTCTGATCCAGACTGTCGTACTTCCCTGCTGCCAATTACTAGAAGGCCTGGTCAGCCTTATGCCACTTGCTGTTAAATAAGAGTAAGGCTGAAATTGATAATCATGTCAATTTGTTCAGTGGTCTTCCTGTGATGTTTAGGATAGTTTGTTTCAGAAACATGTGTTGATGCTTCCAAATCATCTTTTTCTAAATTTTGATTTGACTTTGTTCTAAATCTGAATAAATGTCCTAATGTTGCTAGAAGTGTCATGTTACACATTTACTTTTCTCCCATGTCATCTTACTGTATAAAATAGAATGTAGAGTTTGAATGCTGATCATTAGGAGGAATTTTTCCCTTGTGTTACAGTTTTAAAGCCATGAAGCAAAGGAAGAGGTGTTCTGGATTTACAGTAAATATGTTGCTAACTCATAGGGTTCTAATTGCTTTCCTGCAATACGTTTCAGGTGTTGTTTTATGTTCTGTTGCCCATAGGTAAATTCCTGTTTCATATTCTTGGTGTGGTTGTTTGAAGGCTCTTGTCTCTCAAGCAGGTCTTTCTCTGAGGTGGTCAGCTTATTTTCGTGTTTTACTGGATCCAGATTTTTTTAGCCCATGGAAAAATCTTATGTCAAAGAAAGGAACAGGTTTGCCATCCTCATGCATTTGATGGTGCCAGCTCCTTCTACAGCACTGTTTCAAACATGATCATTTTTTAGGATATTTACCAAGTCATAAACTCTGATAGGACCTCACAGTGATGTGTGTGCTTGTACCATATCCAGGGTTTTATGATGGAACTGACTGCGCACCAGAGCAGTGTAGGCAATGTTCTGCAGGCTGGAAACCAACTGGTGGCCCAGGGGAATCTGTCACCTGAAGAAGAGTTTGAGATCCAGGAGCAAATGCTGCTGCTGAACTCCCGCTGGGAGGAGCTCAGGGTGGAGAGCATGGACAGGCAGTCCCGGTGAGTTCATGACACACAACCTCTTGGAGAGGTTCAGGACTCACCTCTGGAGCTTGCTCTGTCTTGGAGAATTTGGTTTGCATCTGTTTGTAAGACACTTTTTTTAGAATTAGCATTTCAGTTTTGACACAAGATCCACCTTCATACTTTCTAAGGTGAAACAAAAGAATGAGGATGATGGATTGGGGGTTTTTTTTGGTCTTACTTTTATGTAAAGTATTTTGTGAATTGTTATGTAGATGTACCAGACTAAATATATGGTTATTTAAATGCAGTGGTTGCATAAACTACTGAAACAATATTAGAAACACATTTAAGTTTCTCAAGAAAGCCTACAGTAGATGTGGATATCTATGGGTATTTGCATAACTAAAAAGCTTTCAGAAGAATTTTTTCCTACATATGGGTTACCAAGGTACGAGCTGCATATCAAGGGAGAAACTGTGACTTTGTTGTGACTTTCAACAGTGGCTTCATTAGCAGCAAACCCCCACTGGAAGAAATAATCCCTGATATAAATTGCATAGTTCTTAAACATTTTTTTATTGAGAAAGAGTATCTGTGTTTCTTAACAGCTCAATGGTGAAAATTTTATTTGATGATAGATAACAGTTTTATGTATGGCCTTGCTTCTTTCCAATATGAACTAGAATTTAGTTCCTTCACTCAGGAAAGCTGTGTCTGAAGTAACTCTGTGCTTCCCCCTGCAGCCTGCATGACATGCTGATGGAGCTCCAGAAGCAGCAGTTGCAGCAGCTGTCTGACTGGCTGACAGTCACAGAAGAGCGCATTCAGAAGATGGAATCTCAGATCCTAGTGGAAGATTTGGAGTCACTTCAAAAACAGCTGGAGGAACATAAGGTAAGTCTTTTGCCTGTTATATAATATGTATAGGAGAAATATTTGGAAGATGTGTATGTTGGTGGATTCCTTGATTGTGTCAGAAGTCATCTATGGCCGCATTTGGTGTTTGGAAAAGGATGATGATGGTGTAGAAAGGAATTAGAAGCTGTAGGCAAACACTTGAGCACTGTTGACTAGCAGGAACTATTACATTTGCTTCATGTGAGAAATGAAACCTTTAGGGAAAATTGTTACCCTTACTTTGTGCAGAGAATAAGGCCTCTCCTGGTAAACTGTTGGTGCGAGGAACAGTATGAAAGGCACTGTGAACAGACTTAATGACTGCCAGGCATTGCTAAAGCCTGCTTGAGACTTGCACATTAAAATAATGTGGGAGTTAAAACGATGAGGGCCTTCCAAGTCACCAATTCCAGTCTCTGCTTTTTACAGGGATCCCATCCCAAGGGAGTGCTTAGATGCTGCTTTCTCATGTGTGTAATATTTTGGAAGTGGTTTTTCTCTCAACTGAGTTTTTGGGTGCAAATCCAGCCTTTCTATCCTGCAATGTTTTTGTGAAGGAGAAAGATGTCCTTTTGATATTTGTCGTGGTGCAGCTTTAGTTTTCATGCTCAGTGCTGAGGTTTGACCTTCTCCCCAGCATGGGACATACCTCACAGAACAAGAACACTGGAGTATTTTTAGTCTGTGTAGTTTCCTGTCCCACATTTGCATTCTTTCCTTTGTTTTCAAAGTCTAGAGAGTTTGAGGCGTGTGTTTCTTAGAGTAGCTTAGGATATGCTGGGATAAAAAGTGACATTTACAGTACTGTAAAGGTGTGTTGATCTTGCAGAGGTATTTTGTAGTAGGCTTTAACCATTGAATCTGTTCTTTTAGGAGTTATATGAATATTTAAATCTACAGATTGTTTTAAACCAATCAGAGCTGCACATTTTCTGCAGTTTTCAACTATTTTCTTAGGAACATCATGATCACTTATTGCACTGTTGATACCTATTGTCAGCTCTTGAAAAATGAGTGTTCTTAATGATTTCTGTTTGGCATACCCTGTGTTGCTTGCTTATTAACAATAGCAGCCCTGCATAGAAACACTTAAGCTCTCCCATGTATAACATCAGACATATGGAAAGTCAGTGCAGTTGTCATGCGATTCTTCTAGTCAAGTATGGGGCATCCAACTTAAAGCACTCCATCTTTTACAGCATTTTAACACACTGGTTTTGGGTTTATTTCTAGCAGTCTTTTGCTTACCATTTTTAAACTGTGCAGTGATTCCTAGTGGTAAAATCTGTGCTTAGCTGTTGAATCTGAAATACCAAAGTTCCTTTGCCACAGCAGCTGTGATAGTCTCTGTGGCCAAAATAGCAGATTAGCAAAGGCGTTCAAAGTTGGTAACCTCTGATTTGTTCTTGTAGAGCCTGCAGAGTGACCTCGAGGCAGAACAGGTGAAGGTCAACTCCCTAACACACATGGTGGTCATTGTTGATGAAAGCAGTGGGGAAGGTGCAACAGCGATTCTGGAGGAACAATTGCAGGTAAAATCTTAGAGTCCTCTTTTTTAAACTGTGATATTAGTCACAATTGCATGTAATTGTTAATCAACGTCTTTGTGTTTAAAGACAATTTATCTTAGAAAGTAATTTAAAATAACATTTTCTTTAGGAGCAATAATAACTTAAAGAATTATTAAGTCACATCAATCTAAAACCTGCAAAAGTGCTTTGGTGACTTTCAAGCTGTTGACATTCCCAATGACTTGGGGAATTTGGTAGTGTCTCCTTTCACAAGTTTGATTAAATGAGGGAAGGTGCATAGTACAACTCCTATTTCATGTAAGTTATTTTCCTTAGAAAGCTAAAATCTGATAGGAGAAATACCTGAAGACATGAACACAATTAATCTAAGGAATATCATATGAAGTGTTTTTCTGTCACTTAGGACTGTAACCTGAAGTACAGTGAGTCCATGAGACAGAATTTTTTTCAAACAGAATTCATGTTACTTTGTTCATTCCATTTTAAGTCAATCAAATAGCTCAAAGACTTGAGGAAAACCACAGTTTAGGCCTTATGTGGATGTTTTGAAAGTGTCAATCTCCAGCTCTGTGCAATACAGCAATATTAATGATGGACAAGGAAAGTAGATATAATGTAGAAAGAAGTTAATGTGAAGTAGAAATCACACTCTTGAATATCTGGTTTTGGAGTTTCTGTGTGGTTCTTGATCATTCCCTGAGTGTTTTGTGCTTTTGCAGAGACTTGGTGAGAGGTGGACAGCAGTTTGTCGTTGGACTGAGGATCGGCGGGTCAAGCTCCAAGAAATTCAGCTTTTATGGCAGGAGCTGCTGGAAGAACAGGTGAGTAGCTGTCCAGTTTCTTAAACTGACTGGTCAATTTGTGGAGGGGAAAAAACCAAACTGAAAAAACCCAAACAGTCAAAGTTCTGACTAGGATTGATCAACTCATGGAAAAGAAACCTAGAAAGCCTAGAATTCATTATTGTTTGGGTTCCCAGTGTTTTTTGAGGACAGGAGTAGCTCTGAAGTGCAAGAGAAGTTTTTTTCCAAAGCTTAAGAGTAGAAGTTTATAGCTTTCTTATAAAATATTTTCCGAGGTATCTTGTAAAATGGTAAAGAAGTAGGAATATCTGTGATATTTAGAAAATTCATTGTCATTTTTCTATCTGGTAGTTTTGTAATTACAGAAATCTTCCTAATTAATGTATATGTTCTTTCAGCATGAACACATATACACAATTGTGCAATACTGAAGTGTTTTCTTGCTTTGATATCACAATATTTTACATACAAAATATTGCTCAAACACAAGTAACTGATGGCATAAAAAATATGGCAACACAACTACATGTGCTGTTTGTATGCCTAGAACTAGAGCTTGTTTCATTTCTCAGCTTAAAATATTTTGTTTTTTTCTTTGAAGGTTTTACTGAATTTTTTTTTTGAATGATGATATTTATCACTGTAAGCTATTGTTTAAACAAAGCAGTACTCAGATTGTTTAGATATTTGAAAGAAGTAGAACAGTGCTGGTATAGCTACTGGAATCAGCTGCAGCCTGGTTTCTTTGACAAGGATGTTTTGTCTGCATTCTTTGGGGCTGCATGTGTTTCTCTCTTACCCCTTCCACATCTGTTTGTAGTACATTGATACGCTGAATTTGTAGCTCATGTGACCTTGTTGTTAATAGTGTCCCAAGGTTAAGATTTGGGTTTATTGCAGACAAGTATCTGTTTATATATGTTTCTTTAAAATAATGCTTTGTCACCTGTGTATGTGATCCAGAAAATTTTGTGCTAATGTATTCTGGCAACTCTTGGGCATGGTAACACAGATTTGAGAAATGAAATCCTTGCTGTGTATGTTCAAGTTATGGACTTCAAGTGCTCTTAGTTTTGATGACTCTGTCATCATGTCAACATGTTTCTGTCTTCTTCGACCCTTGCATTTGTTTGGAGACCACTCATTGACTATAACAATACTTTTAAAAGTGCCCTATTCTGTTGGAGCTGAACATTTGAACTCAGCTTTTTTTTAATTTGTGTGTAGCTATGTTGCTCTATAAAAGTGAAGCAATCAGTGTGCTTAATGTAGAATGTCAGATTCTACAAATAAAATAGCAAATAAGGAGGAAATAGAAGTTTGTTTTACGTGGTTTAGGTGAGCCTTTTTGTACTAATTGTTTACCTGAACAATGCATTTATTACTAGCAGGTTTGAATTACAAATCCACAAGAATGATCAAGTGACTTACAAGAATTACAATCTGAAACTACTTAAAAATTGAATACAAACACTTTGATAACACAAAAGTAACTAAAAGACTTTGTTACAAGCATTTTCTATTTTGCCCAACCGCATGGAGAGATGAGCAACAGTGATGCATCAGCCTTTTTGTGGCTTGCTAGAAAGCTTTTGTACACCACATTTTCGAGTCAACACAGTCCTTACCACTCAGGAAACAAATTCCTCAATCAGTGCCAGGGACTTCTTAGCACTGTGGTAATTATGTTTCAGTTTTCTTGGGAGAGTTATCTTTGACTGCTGATTTAGCAGAAATTAACTGAACGCATGAAGGGTTTTTGAGCTCCTCTTATGCATAAAATACGTTGGCTGGGATGCCAGCATGATTTTTCTAGAGAGTGTGTGGTGTTGTATTTTTTTTTCTCACAGCCTTATGCCATTTCAACCACCATCATATTTTCTGTCTGTAGATTTTACATGTTTGTTTACATTGGGATTGTAAACTGCCTTAGTCCTGTGGCCCAAAGTTGCTGTAGTAAGTTCTGGCACAATGCCAAAAATATACAGCTAGGATGGGGAACCTATGGCTGTTATAAAGTGTGTTGTTCAAAGAACAAAAAGGTCTGTCTTGCTGTGTGATTTATTTTTAAACAGAGACGAACAGCAGTGCACCAATGGCTGGGCAACTGAGATTGATAGAGACATGGGCGTTCTAGTCCATGGAGATCACTGTCTAGAAGCAGCGTTATGTGGGAACATAATACAGAATACATAAAATCCTTCCTGATACTTGATGCCAGTTATTGCTGGTGTTACTACAGGATTGCTGTGTGACTAAAGAAAAGTGAGACCCAGGACAGGTTTCCTAGAAAAATTAATGGAAAAAATTAGAGGTTCCTGAGTTAGAACTATTCAGAGCAGACCACTCCAGCTTGCAGTAATTAATGAAATAGGATTTGCTGAAGTTATTTTGCAATTGAAAGTAGGTACCATAAGCAGGGAGGTGACTAATTAGTCACCTGGTCAGGCTAATTATCAGAGTCTTTGATCAACTGCCTGGACCAAAAGAAATATGAATTACCAGTGGTGTCACTTCTGTGACAAAATGTTTGTAACAGCTGTGTTTGAGTCACAGAGGAAGAAGGGTGGAAAACAAAAGAGCACATACATGCCATTTTGATATATTCTAATATGATTTATAAATCCTGTGTTAGCTTTATGGTGGATATCTCTTTGCTATATAAATAACTCTGGGGGAGGTGTGCTCTGATATACTGAGAAATGGTTTTGTTGAAATTGTTTCACTGGAAGTACTACTTCCCTAATCTGATATTTTTGTCCTCTTATGTGAACTATTTTTGTTAAAGTCAACTGAAATTCCAGCATATAAAGATTGCAGAACTGTGCTTTGAATGCAAAAATTTTAAAGAAGCAATTGTCAATAGCTGTTTGACAATCTTGGTATTTTTTTGTAATATTTTTCTTATGATCTGCAGTGCTTATTGAAAGCTTGGTTAACTGAGAAAGAAGAGGCTTTGAGTAAGGTCCAGACGAGCAACTTTAAAGATCAAACAGACCTGAGTGTGAATGTTCGAAAACTAGCAGTGAGTATTGATATCCTGCTCTATCCCATCAAATCTCCTAGACTAGATTAGTGGCAAATTACTAGTTTGACTAGTAGGAGCTGTGAATGCCTGACAGAAGCCAGGCCAACATTCTCTCCTTGCCAGATTCTCGCACTTGAATTTAAAAAATATGTACTACTTACTCCATGGTCCTTCTGTCTTAGTGTGCCAAACTCTGAAACAGCTATCCCAGATTTTTGAGAGGGTTTGGATGTTATTGCAGGCCACCAGTCAGCTGTACCTTCCAAAGTGTAGGTTTGTGGTGTGGGTTCTTTATTTCATTGGAGCAGCTTGTACCTGAACCAATCATTTGTAACTGTTACTGAAGAAATACTGCTAGTTCCTCTAGGAGATGTGTCAAGGATGTGCTCTTTAAAAATAGTGTCTGTTAGTGTTTTTTTTACACAAAAGCACTACCTGTTCATCTGGCTCAGGTAGTACATCTTTCACCCTGTCACCACCCTTTCAACCCACTTTGCCTCTTATCCATCGAATTAAAGCTTAGGGGAAGTAGAATACTTGATGTCATATTTTAATCTTTTCTTTTAACTACAGATTTTAAAAGAAGACATGGGCATGAAACGACAAACACTAGACCAGCTGAATGAACTAGGTCAGGATGTGGCCCAAATCCTTGGGAATGGCAAAGCATCCAGTAAAATTGATCAGGATCAAGAAGAACTAACTCAGAGGTGGGACAGTTTGGTTCAGAAGCTAGAAGATTACTCTAACCAGGTATTTACCAGACTTTATTACTTTTTAGCTTTTTATATGGCTGTATGTATACAAACTTCACTGTGTCAGCAAAATTGTCCAGGCATCAGGCTAGAGAGGTAGGTGGGTGCTTTTTCACATGGGGCTGATGAAGCTGCCTGCGTTTTTGGTCTCACAAAGGCCCAAGTTGTTAACCTGACTAGTACTATTACTCCTTTCTCACACAGATTAAGCTTCATTTTTCTGATGAGTAAAGCAGGCTTGCCATGTATTTATCAGTCAATGCAAATGCCTTTAAACATTACAAGAGTGCTGGGTCTGGGTTAAATCTGATACTAAAAGAAAACAAAGGCAGAACCCAAACCCCAGAATAGATAAATAAATGGGAGTCATACAAGTATTTATGCTCTGTGAGTGATTTCTCATCTGTTGAAAATAGAGTGGTTGTTTGTTTGACATGTAACGATGATAGCCAAGCTGGATTGTTCCATGTTTATTTTAGTATTTTGAGTGCTTGGTAATGTTTTTATTTAGACAGAACTCCTACTGGATTCTGTGAGGGTTTTATTTGACAGCTTTATAACTCATATGTGCGTTTTCTGGTGATATTAATACGTTGTTATGGTAAAAACCATGGCACTAATTCATGATCCATTTAGTGTATTGTGAATGAGTTGTGCAGTCTGAGTAGGGGTTCATTTCAGCCATGTGGCTTTAATTTGTTCTTGTGTTTGAGTCAAAGCACTAGAGAATGCCAGTTCCTGTCTCTATCCTTTCACTTCCCTTAAATATCAAGCACATTCTTAGGACTTACAGGTTGAGTCTCCTGGGACTTACCTTATAACCCGATAAAGAACATGGGAGGTTTGTATTGACTAGAGTGAGCTTTTAGGTCAAATTCACTGTGTATTAGCTCTTTGTGAGATCTAGGATTTGTTTTATGGAGTAAAAGTAAAAAATGTAGAATTGCTATTAATAAACTCCAAGTACCTCTGTTCTTTTTGTGAAGAAATAAGGAAAGAAAATATACATATAATGCTCCTTTTCCTAATTTTAGCTCACTTAGACTGGCACAATTCTAGTTGAACTGAGAATTTTGATGCTTGGTTCCCATCTGTAAAATGAGAATAATGATATTTTTCTCTGGAGTGTATCTATGATAAAGGTGCTTCATGACAGCTCGGTGTGGTCATTCATGGGAGTAAATGAACAGGTTTTTTTGACTGAATAAAAGAAAATAAGAAAAAGCAACTCAGCTTGTGTAAAAATGGCACATAATCCTTGCCCTAAATTATTTTGTATAGGTAACTCAAGCTGTAGGAAGCATAGGAGTGTCACAGGTTTCACAGAAGACTGCTGCAGAAACACCATTGAGAGAACAGGCAGTGGTTAAACACTCCAGACAGGAATTGCCCCCACCGCCACTCCCAAAGAAAAGACAGATTCCAGGGGACAGTGAAGCAAAGAAAAAGTAAGTATATGTCACTGCAGTTTTCCCTTGCTCATTGGATACTACACACGCTGTCTTGACTTTTGATCCTCCTTTTTTGCAAGTGAGCAATACTTAAGTTGCAGTTGTGAGGTTGGGCTTGTGGGCTTGACTAGATTATCTCCAGTCGTCCCTTCCAACCCTAAAATTTCTGTGATTCTTGGAATGGAATATTATATACAGCCTTGTTTTCAGAGCAGCAGAAAACCTGTAGCTTCCATTAATTTCAAAGGAAAACAGGGATGTTTTGTTTCTCATAAAAGCAAATCTTTAGTCCTTTGTACCTCAGGTCCTTTGCTGAAAAGACAGAATTACATTTTCTTTAGAGAAAACATCTTCTCATCTTTGTTCAAGAGGTGGTGTGAAAGTGTCAAGCATTTTGATTGATTTATTATTTATTTCTAATCTTCATAAAATATATGAGAAAAATGGGAGAAACAGCACAAAAAAGAGGCTCAAACATTTTTCATCTCTCTTGTATTTAGTAATAAGAATAATACTACATTGATGTCTCATTTGACAAGTATTTCTGGAGTGGCTGGCTCATTTGCGTATATAGACTCATGGAATCATTTGTGCTGGAAGGGACCTTAAAGATCATCTCATTCCAACCTCCCTGCTGTGAACAGGGACACCTTCCACTAATTCAGGTTGTTTGGAGCCTTATTCAACCTGGTCTGGTGGGCTTCCAGGGATGGAGCATCCACAGCTTCTCTGGGCAGCCTGTTCCAGTATCCCCCCACCCACATACTGAGGAATCTCTTCCTTATATGTGATCTAAATATACTCTTTCACTTTAAAAGTTACTCCTTATCCTATCAATACACTTCCCCATAGAGCCGCTCTCTGTTTTTCTCGTAGTCCCCCTTCAGGTACTGGAAGGCTGCTATCAAGTTTTCCTGGAACCTTCTTTCCTCTTAGGCTAAACAGTGTTTAATAACTTGTGTTGAATTCACTTTATTAAATAACATACCTAAAATTAAAGGAATTGTTTTGATATAAATTAAGAAATTAAGTGCTGTGTGCTGCATGTAAAATGGTATTTTGCTTTTTGTGCTTGGCTGATGTAATGAGTGTTTCCTTGAAGTGTCACTGGTTTAAATCTTTGTCAGGTCATTTAGAGATACAAGAGAGGCTGCATCAGGACTAGGGAGTCACTGTGCTAGGAGATGTGTATTTGCACAATGAAGAAGAATTTTTTATTCTTTTTTTCTGGAGGAGGAATGAAGGTTTGAAGGGATGAGGAACCTGCCCAAACCCTCTTGAGGACTCTCGTCAGACCCTTTGAGCTCTGGTGGGGGTGATGTGTGCTTCTGGATGTGCCAGGGCAGTAAAGCAGTCAGCAAGCAAGTTCTTTCTCTGTGTCTCATGAGTTGTAGAAACTATTTTAGATTTTGAATGCAAAATTGATTTATCTGTTATGTTTTCCTAGAGTTCAAACTGTATTAAAACCAGGGGTAGTAAAAATAGTTCATAAACTTTCTGATACTTTTGCGTGTTTCCATTACTTATGGTGAAACCAATAAATGACCAGTAAGTGGAATTTTGCCAGTTTTTCCATGGAAACCTTGAGTGATTAACAATTGCATTTACTGGGATGCTGTTATTCCATGTTAGGATTCACACTGTTAAATAATGTAATTGTAATAGAACCTGACTTGTCGTCTGTGCAGTGTATCTGCCCATCTCTCAAGTTCTGTACAGTACTGCTTAATTTGAGGGTTGTTTGGGGGTTTTTTTTGTTGGTGTTGTAGGAGTAAGAAAGTTGTGAGTATAGATGTGTCCACTGTGGACAAAACCAGTAAGCTATAAGTTTATCTTTTGTCAGCTAAGTGTGCAAAAATGTTTGTCAGCTGTCACTGTTAGCTTTTCCTTCAGACAAAATAGCGTTGCAGACTTTTGAAACCTAGAACTGCAATTCTTACTTGTCTTGTTCCTGAGGTCCATTTTATTACTTTTGAAATACTTGGCATTGAGAGATCTATTCCATAACATGCTAAAAGAAATGGTTATAGTTTGTGTGAAGCTGTATGTAGAAGAAGAAAGGAGAAATAAATGGCAACATGTATTCTCAATTAGTTCCTGAAGGCTGACACTGTGGGTATATTTTCTATTATGGTAGGCTTTTGAAAGTCTGTCTCTACCCTACTTCCTGTGAATAGTAACATGTGGAGCGTGAATTTTACGTACTGCCTTGCTGGTTTGGGATCGAATAATGTGCTGAACTTTAAGATTTTTGATTTTTAAGACAGTGACTGAAACCAAAAAACAAACCACTGTCTGATCTGACCTTTTAAACTAGGTTTGATGCTGAAAGTACTGAGCTCTTGAACTGGATTTCAAAATCAAAATCTGCCATTCAGGCCGCAGACATCAAGGAATATAAGAAGATGAGAGAGACTTCAAGCATGAAAGAAAAATTGAAGGTAAAATGGGGAGATAGAGCATATTTCAGTGAATACTCTACTTTGTATCTAAGCTGGCTGTCAGCTGGAGGTGTGAGCTGATCCCTGTGCTTTGAGGGGATTAAGTCCCTCAGTTAAACAGTTTCAGAACTGAGCATACATGGAAATCTCTGACCAGCTGGACACATTTTTTTGCTGGTGTTGTTGCATAATCCACAGGAAATTTTAAAAATATATATTACTGATGCCTCCCTTGGAGTTCTGAAAAATGTCTGTCTTCAGGATTATTATCTTTTACACTAAGTAGCATATTTTGGTTTAATGTTTCACAGTTGGAAGTGGCCTTGATTGACAGTACTTATGTAATTTTGGTAGAGATAGGCCAGTGGGGTGCTCAGAGACCCCTTGAATCATGCTGTGACACTCCTCAAACACTGTACCGCCCAGGGTCCAAAGTGGTTTGTTCTAATAATGCTTGGACATGTTGTTTGCTCTATTAATTTTGGAGAAAACCTGATTGTTACAGCTTGTGTACAGTATTGCTGGCCTGCAAGACAGACTGCGTGATTTTTACAGAGTTTTGTGGAAGCTGTGAAACAGCCATTTTATTTTCCATTCCTTCCTTTTCAGGAATGAATTCTTGCCTTTTTCTGGTTCTTGAGCATTCTTTGTTAATGAAGACTTACTGGAGCTTTAGCAGGACCAGACTGTACTTTTGAAATCAAAAACAATACTTAAAGAAATCTATAAAGAGGCTCCTCCTTAGTGCTCTTGTGGAAAATGGTGCCAGTAGGAATGTTTGGAATGACAGTACTGTTGGAAATAAAAACCAAAACAACTATCCCAATATTTTATTTATAGATCTTTAAGAATGTTTATAGCTCTTTAAAAAAGAGGCTCTGAGATGAACACCAGGTTCCCATGAACAGTACTGTTTTTAAATGTTTGGACTGTAAGTGGATAGGACAGAGTTTGTTCTTCCCAGCTGTGCAAATAAGTGCATGCTTCTGAATGTACTGTAGGAAGTCTAAGCCAGAGTAATGACCTTTGACATGAAGTTCAAAAAGATTTTAGTTTGGAGATATTCTGTTGTAATCACAGAGGATATGGAGGTTGTGGTTTTGTGGCCAAGGATCATCTTTCCTCTGTGGATGTATTCTGCCTATTGATTCACAAAGGAATATTCACCAATATGTATTATTTGTGGGAAGAGCTTTTTCCTTTAAAAATCTTGGAGTCACAGAGATGTCCCTCTCCAAATCTTTATGAAGGAGAGTAAAGCACTAAAGCTTATGAGAGTGGATTACTGGTGTCCTATAGTTCTTGTTGTTTGGATGTCTGGGGAGCAGGTCTGTTGTTCCCTTCTACTGGAAATCACAGTAGAAACTGTAGAAATGAAGGACTATTAAGATGATCTTTTCTCCACTGATTCACATTAGAGAATTATAGCTGAATTTTTGATCACAAGTTCCTTGTTTTAGCTGGTGCCCCCAATATCTTATTTCACACTGTGCGATCATCAAGCCTTTAAACAGTATTTTGGTCCTGGTGCTGTAGTACTAAATGTCTCACATGCCTGGTGCTTGTGAGAAGTGACTCCTTTTGCATTTCTTTTCTGCACAAGCAGAACTAGTGTGCACCTCAGAAGGTGGTGTATGCAAGACAATGATGTGTTTTGGGTAGTAGTGGGAAAACAGATATTACTGGATTGAAAGAGGGAAGTCAAGGAAAATAACTTGGCTGCCACTCTATTCTTTTGGGATTCATTTTGAAGGTGATTGAAAAGGAAAGAGCTGAAAAAAGCCAGAAGTTAGATGAACTGAAACGAAGTGGACACATTCTTTTGGATCAAATGGGAAAGGGTAAGCAACTTGGAGGATTTTCTCTTTTGTGGTTTATATCAGTTGAGTTGCTGGGAAATAATATTGAAATACATTATCTCCTTCCTTCTCCCTCTAATTTCTTTCCTTCATTACTCATTGTTACTGTTACTAGTCAGTTATGTGGGTTTTTTTAATTAAAGCTTTTTGAAAAACAATATTATTATTCATTAATGTGCATGTGTTCATTTGCAGTCTTTTTAAGGGGTATTTTAAGAAATTATTTCAGTAACAATGCTAGTTACATGCTTTCAAGGAAGTGGTTTGATTTTAAGTAAAAGTTTTAAAACAACTGCTATAGAGAAATGAAAATTTTGAAGCCAAATTGAAACCTGATACATATGCGTGAATCTGTTTTTCCATAGTTTTATCTATTTTTTTAAAGATTGTCAGCGTGTTTTTAATGATACAGTCGCAATTTTTGGCTCAAAGCAAGTGAGAAGTCTGTATGATGGGGAAAATGATTGCCAATTAAAACCCTTATATATGGAATCTTATAATTGACATCCATGAAAGTTGAATCTTTAAGCCTTGCCAAAATCTTGTTTCATATTGAAAAAACTCCATCAGTGAAATGATATCTCTATAAAAGAGATGTTCACATCATCTAGAGGCAGTCTTTTAAATCTGCGGTGCACTTGACTTCTGTTGAAGTTATCGCTGGTAGCATTCAGACAGGAGAGAGGATGGTATCACTGTCCTGCCTAATGACCAGCATCCCTTTTGGAAAATGCTGAATTCCATTGGATTTCTCAGCAATCACTTGTTTTTTTGTAGTGTGAGGCTTTGCTCACATGCCCAAATTTACTGAGCATGTCTAGTCCTCCCCTCCTTGACTACTGCAGTTGAAGTTTTTAGAGTGGGTGCTATTGCCCATTGCCCTGAAGCTGATGACTGAAGCCACTGATTTGACCTGGAGTTTGGTTTATAAAAATTTTTAAATGTTCCTTATTTTCAAACCCAAACAGAAATCAATCCTCTCTTCCTTTTTCTTCTACAAGTGCTTTTAGCTGTGATAGGTCATTGTATGAAACCAGCATCTGTTAACCATAGTTGAAAAGCTGCTTTGTAACAGCAAAGAGTAAGGTCAAGAATTTTCTTTCTAATTGATTGTCATCTGGGATCTACAGAAAATAACCAATCTACAACCCCTGGTTTTGTTAGGGTATGTTCTGTCTAGCTCGGGCTCACAGCCTTTTTCAGACTACACCTGTGTGGAATAATGGACAGCACTGGCACATTTGTGCCTACGTCCATTTCTATCCTGGGACAGGTACAAGCTGTGCCATAATGGCAGGGACTGGTCCCTGTGCATTCTCCTTCCCTGTGGCTGCTGTGGTGTTGGTGTGCCCAGCCTGTGGCCGATGTGTTATCACAGGGGTATCTATGGAGCAGGGTCATCAAATGCTCTTGTAGAAGCTGGCTGGCTGCCCTGACCAGAGCTTTGGGCTCTACTTGTGCTAGAATGGTTCAGCAAAAAAACCCTCCCTGTGTCTGTCCCCAAAATTAGAGTATCTCACTCTATATTTTACTAGAAATATAAAGCTGAAATGGTGCTAGTAATAAGTAAAGATTTATAGACATTGGACTTGGAATCAGACCATTTTGTATAATAATGTGAAAGTGCACTTGTATTTGAAGAGAGGAAAGGTTAAATGGCTGTTAATGAAAATGTTTTGCAGTTAATATAACAATAATTTGTATAATCTTTGTAGAGGGACTTCCTACAGTGGATATAAAGTCTGTGATGGAGAAAATTTTGTTGGGGTGGAAAGATGTGGTTCAAAATCTAGAAGAAGTGGCCAGAAAGATAAAGTACCAGGAAGATATAAATGCTTATTTAAAGGAAATGAATGAGCTTGAGAAAACTTTAATTGAGAAGGATGACTGGCTTAAAAATGACACTTCTTCAGCATCCCAGTCCTCAGCAGTCCTGAAAGACTTATGTCAGGTAAGTCTGGCTAAACTTGTTAATTTTGATTGGAGGCTGTCAGAAGCACAGGATGCCCCAGAAGAACTGGGGCCTTAGTCAGTAAGGTAACTCAATTTCTGAGGCGTGCAGGGCACCTGATTTGACTGGAAGATTTTGGAATCTCTGTCACAGAAGTACTTTAGTGTTGTCACCCTAATAATGTGGATGAGCTGTGCTGCAGTAGTGTACTAAAACCTTTGTGTCTACAGGGCAAATGTGAATTTGGGTTTTGGTTTTTATCTTTTACAGCAGCAGTTAACTCATCTTGTAAGCCTGAGTCCACAGTTGGAACATCTGAAAGCCACCTGCAAGACACTCACCTCTCAGCCAATGCCTCCAAATTTCATTCAGGAGAACTTGAGTGGTTTTCTTGATCACTTCAAATTGACTCATCAGAAACTAGAGGAGCGACACCAACAGCTGAGAAAAGGTAAATAAACATAAATATGTATGTTAGCATAATGCCTCCTGCTTGCTTGTGTTTTGATTTTTTTGTAACTTGTTTTGAGCTAACTGAAAATTCTGGTAGATTCTGGTAGAGTTTTTTAAGGTTTATGCTAGGCTTTCTGTCAAACTGACAACATAATTTTGTTCACCTGGAAGAATATGGCCTTCTCTGTGCACAATTCAAAAATCTATCATTCCATGGTATTTAAAATGGTTCTGCAGGGATGTAACGTTTCTGAAACCTTATTTAACTATTTAGCGAGACATATTTAAGGTGGATAATAGAGCACAGAAATCTGTCTCTCCCTGGCACTTACAGAAATAAATATTCTGTAATGAAATTCTAGAAATGAAACGTAGAAGATTAGGAGAACCTTGTAAAATGAAAGTGTGCATGTGAAATTTATTCTTTTTCATAGCTTTGTGCACATTAATCATAATTCCTTTTGGAAATTTCATCTTTGAAGTGATTTGGAATCTGACTTGCTTTTCAGGCAGTTTCTACTTGGATTGTTGTTGCATTAAAAATTTCATTATGAGCATTCAAACCAGTCATGCTGGTTTCTAAAGAATTTTAAATGTAGTCCATGAAATATGTAATTCTGGCAATACTTTACAGCTGAATAGCAACAGCACAGACATGTAACAGATTTTTTTCTTAGTTTTTGTTTCAGAGGAATTTGAGGAAATGTTTTATTAACAGCCCCAAATGGAAGAGCATTAACACTCTATTCTGTGTATAATAAAAATTACTAAATTGTTAGGCCACCTATACAATGTGTTGCACGAGGCCTGCATACTTCAATTATATCCATGTAGAAAACTGTGTGAATAAAGTATCTGTCAGCTGTGTTCATATTACAAGGGTATGTTTTCATTTTTACTGTGCCAAGTTATTATTTTACAGCTTTTTTTTTTTTTTTTTTTGAGTTCATTTACTTGTGAGCAGTTTTATTGGTAGTTTGTATTTTGGTAACTATATATCATGTGACGAAAATACTTTTTTTTGTGTGTCACACATCACTTGAGGTGTTATTGGTATACTTGAACCAGTTATTACCTGGTAGAAACACCGTATATATTCTAACACATTAAATTTGTGTTTATATGTCTTTTGAATGAGACAACCTGTTGAGAAATTATATTGCTGAAGAATAGAGGGAAATGTCAGTTCAGGGTTTTACCTGTTTATTTACAGTATAGTTTGAATTGCTGCCAGGTAAAAACTTCCAGAGCTATGTAACTGGTAAAAACAACTGGTGGTGTGACTTAGGCATTTGTGAACTTGGCAGGCTTTGACTGACATAAGGCCAGCTCCTCTTATGGCTCATCTTTGAGCCTCTGAAAGTTCCCCCATGGAGTGTTACTCCATCCCATCTCTATGGGCATGTTTTAGATGGGAATTGACCCAATATTTTTGTTACTGGGAAACAATTTTAACTATTTTCTTCTCCTTCAGGATTTTCTGTAGTTTAGTGACAGTGCACCTATATGCTTTTTAGTAATTTTCCCCCCCTCTTTAAATTGATCTGGCTTTTTGAGAAAAGGAAGCTGGATAACTCTGACTGTCTCAAAAATGTTGACTCATTTTTATAAATGGTAAGACAGTTCTGACATTAAGCTGTTGAAAAGCTACCTGGTGAGTCACGACAAGGGTCAGATTAATTTTCACTTGTGACAGTAACAAAATTCCTTAGGAATCCAGGGCCAGAAAATGTGCATACCACAGTACGGGACTTACAGGCAAAATCCTGTTGGCTGCAGTTACTCAAATTGAGGTGCTGTCTCCTGCCTGGGATTCCACAGAGGGCTGGATTGAAAAAAATTTGTGATGTGGTTGAAGATGGCAAGCAGATACTCCATCCAAACTTTAATTCCCTTTTAACTCCTCCTAGATGGTGTGTCTGTTCTGGCAACAGGCTGAAAGCTGCTATTTTTATGTCTTTGTGTGGGTAATTATGTTAAAAGGATGTAAAAAAGTAACCAAAACACAAGCCCATACCAATATGTGTTTTATCTATTTGTATATATATATACACTCACATATTTATAAATACTAGCTTATATAGTTTCTATATATAGTGTGTATATTTAATATGTAATGTATGGCGGTTTTATTTGCTATACTATATTTTCTATATATAGTGTCTGTGTGTGTGTATTTGTAGATAAATAGTAGATATGTCTAAAGCTTAAAAATGCAACGTACTAAATTTGGGTGGTTTATATATGTTAAATAATATGGATTACTTGTGATATAATAATAATATGTAATTAAAATACTATTGGTTCTACTAACCCACCCACCCAAACAGATTTAGGTGCTTAAGTGTATAAAAAGAATTTCTGAAAATGGGATTGAGTTTGTAAAATTTGTGAGGTTGTAATTACATATTTATTATTATATTCTATATATTCATTTATTTATTTAATTTTTTAAAAGGAAGGACAATGCTATCTGTTGAAGAGTTTTTTAGCTCTTGGAAAGTTGATTATGTTCACATCTCCTATGATTTGGGTTGAAGTGCATTTCCTTACTCAGTGTTTTGTCCCCTTACTCTTTTGCCTGGTACCAGAGGCAGAAAGGCAGCCGAGCCGGGAGTATGTGGAGTCCCTGCAGCAGCTGAAGGATGTGTTGGGTGAGCTGGAGGGCAAGCAGCACTCCATGCTGAGTGGCCTGAGCGAGCCCAGCAAGGTGGAGAGCGCCCTGCAGCAGGCAAAGGTAACTCTCCCCTTGTCACTGAAGTAAGGAAGTTACTCCACTGCTGTCACCCCCTGTTCTCCTGCCTTGCTTTCAGTGGGGTAGCTAACACTGCTTAGAGGGGTGTCAGTGTGGCACCCACTTTTGGAGGTGGCTTGCTGGGTTATTAGGCTGCTGAGGGCTGGGAATCTCTGAGCCTGTAAGACTTCACTGTGCCCCAGGGAAGGACATGGCCTCCCCAGGACAGAAGGCCCCATCAGGCCAGGCACAGGCATGACTGTGGTGCAGCTCCCAGGGGAGGGAAAGGCAGATCACGGCTGCTGGTCTTCCTTACAGCTCCACTCAGCAACAGAGGAGCAGGTTTTGCTGCTTAGAAGGTGGTTTGGACATCTCAGCTGCATAACTACTGTAACTGGAGTATCACTCTTCACTGAGTCTACTCTCTGCACAACAAAACTTTTGATGTACTTGCGCTTGTATGTAAGTGTGTACACATTGTATGGCTAATACTGGAAGGAGGCTTTTTTCCCCTTTGTTATAGACAGTTTGTGAGACACTGGAAGCCCAGAAGCCCAAGGTAGATAAACTTGCTGAAGAAACAAAGGCTTTGGAGAAGCATGCATCTTCGGACATAAAAAACACCTATATGCAAGAGTTCAAGGACGTGCAGGGACGCTGGGACAAGTTAAAGCTCAAGATTTCCAAAGATGTTAAACTACTGGAGGAAATTATGCCCAAGTTAAGACTATTTGAGGTAAAATGAAGGGGATTTTTTTTTTGGGTTGCAAAACTCAGTTGCTTTAGAGACCTTTCTTTTCTCTGTGTTCCTGCAGGAGTCCAGATGAAACTGATTGAGAAGTGGAATGTTGATGATCCACTGGTCTGGCAGAGGCTGAAAGCACATATAGTATATTTGTAGCAGTGTGGAAGTAGAATTATAGTGGAAAAATAGGCTCAGGATATTATTTTGTCTTTTAACAGAAATACTTTTCACTTAAAACGAGTGTTCCTCTCTTTCCATAAGCAAAGGTTATGCTAAGGTCAAGGATATGACAGTTGTGCTGTTGATCCCAGTAAGGGCTGATGATCTTCAGAGTGGTTGGTAGCAGATGCCCACTCATCTTAAAGTGTAATTCCATGCCTGCTACAGAAAACTTGTTCCTTCAAGTGGGGTTTTGGTGAACAGTAATGAAGAATTAGTACAAGGGAGTTAGAAAAGGGAGTAAAGAAAATGCTTGGATATAGTGAGTTTTCCAGTTTCAACCATGGCCTCTGAAATGACTGAAAGGACAGTTAAAAATTAAGGTTACTCAGCCCTCTTACCTATTTTCTAAATATATAATATATAAAAATATAACCTGCAAGACAGAAAACCCCACTGTTCTGAGACCAGGATTAGGTCCTGAGCAAGACGTTAGAAACTTTCCTGTTACCTTAAAAGGAAGTACAGAAGCCAAAAAGGAAATTATAGCAGAAGAATCAATGGAAGCAATTATTAAATAGCTGCTTTATTAATATTTAACTATTATTATAATTATTAAGTAACTGAAAATGAAAGAAATACCTACTGATGCTATCAGTTGAAATATGGGGCTTACATTGGGTTTTCTTATGAGCTGTATTTTTAAGTACACAATTCCTGTTTTTTAAATGTTTTGTAAAGCTGTCAGTGGATGGACAGTTGTGTTATATTCTCTGCTTTTTCCTTTGGTACTTACCTATACAGAGATTTTTGTAGTCTAATACTATAAAAATATAAACCTGTCTGGAGAACAGGTTGAATAAAAATGCTGTGGACAGCACTGGGCACGCCAGGATGTAACTTGTACAGCAGCAAAGGTTGGTATGGCAGCCTTCGTGTATGGTCCTGGTGCAGACACCAAACCAGAGACACAGGATTAGTTTGAAGAATGGCTGGGCAGGATCTCCTTGGCTAACAGAGGAACTGAAGCACGTGGCTATTAAAGGGGAAAAATTTACATGGGGAAGGAAAAAAAAAATGAATGTCAATGCTTGGTAGACATGTGGTTTATATTCAACTACATGCAAGTATCAGTTTATTTTTAATGTTTCTTTTTTTTCCTAAATCACCATTAAAAACTGACATTTCCCAAACAACACTCATCACACTTAGGTTTTTGAAAAGAAACAATGTAAATATTTTCATTTTAACCGTGAGCAGACAGGTGCACAATGACTAAGATGCCCTTGTTAGTCTGATGAGCATGTTAGTGGCAGATCTGCCTGTGAGTCCTGCTGCTTAGGTGGCTCTTCTGATATTTGTGGTATGGTAGAGGCTCCCCCAAGCTGACAACGCATGCATTAGAGACATGAACTGGGAGTAATGTTTTACTGGGAGACTGTAATACTCATGTGATGGGAAGAGTAGACAAGGCTCATTTTATCAGTTTTGCATCTTGTTTTTCTAAGGAAATTTTCTTTATCTTGTATTGTTATCATACCTCTAGTAATGTATGGCTTGCTGTGTCTTTGATTATGTATCACTTTCAAATATTTTAAATCTGCTGCATGGCTGTACATCATGTGGTTTTTCTAGGAGTGAACAATTTAAGATTCAGCACATGTTCCTGCCTGGAATAAATGTAAAAAACTGATCCTGAAGAAGTGAAGCTCTTATAAGGAAGACCTTAGAGCAGCATTCCCGTACCTAAGTGGGACCTTCAAGAGAGCTGGAGGAGAACTTTTTACACGGGCTTGTAGGGATAGGACAAGGGATAATAGGCTCTAAACTGAAAGAGGGTAGGTTTAGATTGGATATTAGGAAGAAATTCTTTACTTTGAAGGCAGTGAGGCACTGGAACATGTTGTCCGGAGAAGCTGTGGATACTTCATCCATGGAAGTGTCCAAGGCCCATTTGCATGGGGTCTAGTGGAAGATGACCCTGCCCATGGCTGGTGGTTTGGAACTGGATGCTCTTTAAGGTCTATTCCAACCCAAACCATTCTATGATGAGGATGTTCATGTCTAAATATTGTGACTCTTGTACATCAGTAGCCTACACTGGTTATTTGACCACCGATAATTATTTACCTGTGTAGTGCAAGAGCATTTACTTAATTAAGTTTTGTAGGCTTGGTTTGTGATTCAGCAAGTTATTTAAATGTGTGTCTAACTTTGAGTAATCCCATTTAATTCCCTTCAGCTACTTATGTAAATAGCTTATTGTAAGAAAGCTAAATTAGTTGTGTGCTAAAGTGCCTTGTCAAAAGGCAGTCTTTATAAATACATATTTTTTTACATTAAGCCATGGTTCACTGTTAAATGTCCTAGGGTCTGTGTTTTGGAAAATGATTTTTAGGCTAATCATCTGCAGGAAATTCCCCCAAAATAGAAAAGGAATGAAGAAAATGTCATGAATTTCACCTCTAATGGTAGCATTGATCTAAAAATAAGCATGAACTTAGTCTAATGGGTTTTCATTAATGCAGACATTTTTTGAGAAATAGTGTGTAACATTTTGATCTTGAAAAAACTGTTAGTGTAGGGTTTTTAAGAAAATGAAGTGTATGCTTTCCTCCTCTGTGACATGCAGAATAGAAGGTGGAGCTGATGAGCTGTTCTATGATGATTGTGTCAGGATAAATAAATGCCATCTATTAAAAACGCCAACTAAATAGTCCAAAAATGTTGAGTAAAAGAAGTCCAGCTATATCAATACAAAATGCCAGCCACATAAGTTGGTTGAACCAGGGGAAGGAAAATCTCTTTGTGCTCCGTGTTGGTTTTGTATGTAAGGATCATTTGGACTATCCACGATTGCATGGGAAGGAGATGATAGTGCTTCTGTCTCCCTCCCTCCCTCCTTCCCTTCCTATCTCATTGCAGGGTATAAGCCAACTACCAGTTGTTGGATTACATAATTCTGAAATTTGCATGTGTGCTTACTTTTTTCCCCAAGAGTTGCTCTAGTGAGTATAGTAGCTGCTATTGGCCTCAAACAGCTAGGCTGTATTTTTAATTTTAGTGGGTAGTCTGATCCTCTGTGGTTTTTCCTTCTATGAGTGTCTCACCTATGCAAATGGCTTTCCCAGCATGGTTTCTACCTGAAAAGTACATTTAGCATTATCCACTCATCTTTTCCTCATATGTGTTTTTATAGGGCCCTCTCTTTTCCTTGGGAATGCAGTTCTCAAACAAGTGTGGAAACAGTCATGCGTTTTTTAATCATAGGCATATTTCCAGCCTTTAGCCAGTCCTTCACGTGAAGAGTAACTATATAATTCTTGAAGCCATGCTCTCCTCCTTATGTGATCCTGTGCTTTGGTGTGATAGATAGCCTGGAGCACTACAGTGTCACTTAAACCATGCTCTGGTGGATGGAAGAACATCACTATTGTGAATTTAATATTCCTGTAAATTTGAGAACAGCAAAATTTGGGACACCCCTTTCCCCCCCAAACAAACCCAAAAATTAAACAAAAGCTGGTCTGATTCAAAACCAAGACTATGCCAGCAGCTTATTGAATACCCTTTGCAAGCTGCTAGAAGTTGAAATGCAGCAGTCATACATTCTTCATCACAGCAGTGTATCAACTATTCCTTACTGTATTTGATTTAGACTGACTCAAAAGTTGTTCAGAAGTGGATGGATGGTGTGAAGGACTTCCTTATGACAGAAAAGGCTGTTCAAGGGGATGCTGAAGGACTTCAAAGGCAACTTGACCAGTGCACAGTGAGTTTTGATTTAATAAGGAGTCTTTTGAAATAACAAGTAGCATTTCTTCTTTATTATTTTGCTTGTATTATTAAGTACTGTCCATAGCATATTAAGCCCACCAGAAAAATTGTTTTATCTTTCTTCAGGGCACGTTGGCGTGGTTTTTTTTTTTTTTTGGTGGGTTTTTTTGGTGTGGGGTTTTTTTTTTCAGCTATAATATTTTGTGTTTTTCAAAGGTCTTCACTGTAGTTACAAATACCTATCTTCAATTTGCCATTATTTCCTCTAGAATAGGTTTATATATTTTTCTCAAATTTTTGTGATTACGGAATTGAATCTGTGGGTGAAAAGTGCCTTCTGCCTTAAATTTCCAAGGATAGTAAAAGTAAGACGCAAATAACTTTGATGCAAGTCCTAAAGTTTAGAATTGTCTCTATCTTACAAGGAAGATTCCTGGCTAGTCAGTGGCACATAAAGATCACAGTTATGTAGAATTTCATCTTATAGTAAGTAATTACAGTGTACCTTGAAATGTTTGTTTCCAGGAGAAGAATGTAAATGGAGGTACACCAGAAATAGCAGAATATTTTGTGCATAGAATCTTCAAACTTGTGTTGTTTTGATGTTGGCATTTGGCTTATGAAAATGTTTATTCTGTGTACGGCAAGCTCTACTTTGTTCTTTAGTTGCATAGTTCTGGTGTTTTGAATCACTGAACGATTATTTTAAGCAGTCTGGTATTGATCTGATCATAGTATGGATCTGCTCCAAAAGGTTTTTCTGGAATAATTAAAAGTTACAAAATTATTGATGCTGTTATAAATTAATGTAATATCTTGCTGAAGAACAACACTGATTTTTTTCTGATGTGTGTTCAGATGTTTATCAATGAAATGGAGACAACTGAACCATCACTGAAAGAGATGAAAGAAGTAGAGGCTGCTTTAAGAGCTCAGCCTGTTGTGAGCATAAATACTTGGACAAAGTCTAAGCTAGTAGACTGCCAGACTCAGTGGGAGAAGCTGAGCAAACAGGTGAGTTCTCAACATGTTGCTAGTGCTTGCTCATTACTGTGGCTTGTGAGGATTGTGAGGAAGTAAAACAGTGAAACAGTGGGATGAGAATGTTTTACTTCTTTCACTGTTGAAGTGGCTGAAATCCAACTTGAATACACACATTTCTTGGTACCTGACTGGAAGGAGCAAAATAAACTCTTTAATTGTTTGTAATTAAAAATTAATTTGTTCACTTTGCTTTATGCTGCTCTTTCTGGAGTGTGTGGGAGGAAAGTCTGACTTTTTTTGTTGCTGTTGTTATTTCTGAAGTCTGGAATATTATGCTATCCCTGTATATTTTTTGCCTGTTTTCAAGCACCTTTAAAAAATAAAAGGCCATAAATAGACTACCATTCCAGTATATTTGGTTGTTTCTTTTGGGTGGAAGCCTTCTGCTGTCTGTAGAAGTATACTTCTTTTGTTGTAATTGCCGATGAAAATTTGTGTTGGAGAGCTTTGCTGTTAATATAGAATCCAGAGTGTCTGGCTTGTGGAAAGAAGTGAGGCCTGAAGCGTGTTTTATTGCTCAGTATAATGATATAGCTAACTGTATGATACTTGTAATCAGAAGAGGATTTTATTCTGTCTGACTTTTTCCAGGGATTGTTACCAGTTTAAGTTCAACGAAGGGAAAAAGAAGAGTCATATTTCTCCTTCCCTCACTTTTAGATTTTGTTGATCTACTAAAGAGGGTTCATAAGTTTGTGTGTGCGTGTGTGGAAGTGCTTTGTTAATTAAAAAGACCTGAAAATGTTTTGGTAGTGGAATGTTTTAACAAAGATTTGTCATTTTTCACGTGTACAAGGACATTTAAATAACAAAGCTGCCATTTCTTTCTTCACCTTGGATTCTAGATCATTAGTCAGAAAAACCGCCTGTCTGAAAGTCAGGAAAAAGCTGTAAATCTGAAGAAGGATTTGGCAGAGATGCAAGAATGGATGACCCAAGCTGAAGAAGAATATTTGGAGAAAGATTTTGAATACAAGTCCCCTGAAGAGCTAGAGAATGCAGTAGAGGAAATGAAGGTCAGCAATGCCAGCTCATTGTAGAGGCCTGATTAAAGAGAAACAAAACTTTACAGCTTTGGGGGTTGACCTTTTATGGAATTATATTTGTGGAAAGGAGCTCAGGTCATGACAAGATTAGTGATATTTTTCATCTTTACTTAGTGGAATTTTTGATTTTTAAAGCATAAACTATAAAAGCAGATGTTCTTTTTGGCCATGAGGGGTAGGGAGTTCATAAGAAATAAGTTTGCTCAGCTGTTGAGTCCGATTTCTTATGTATAGCATTTTAAATGTTAGAAATATGGAAAAATTTTGCAGGAGATGAAAGTTGAGAAAGGTATAATGTCATCCTTTATTTCTATCTAAAGTAGTGGTTTTGAAAACATTCTGCTTCTATCTGTTGGACTTCAGTTTTTTGTCCCCTAAATATTGTAACTCCACATTTAGAAAATCACTTTAAAACAGGTGTGTTGTAAGGTTATCATATGTTTATCATCTGTTGCAAACAGTGATTCTTTTTTCAATATCATGAGTTGGGAGAGACCCACAAGGATCAGTTAGTGATGTTGCTCCCTGCTTCTCTAGTTTGGGGTCTGGTGGTCAAATAAATGGAGAGGAAGGAGATATTTTTGTCTCATTATAATATTGTCAGTTAAACAAATAATTTTCTAGGCTAAATGTACAGAGTAAATAATTCTCTACTTTTTAATCTTGGAGTTCAGTCCTATCTTCATAAATGTTTTGACTTGTCTGTACACTTTTTAAATGAGTATCCACTATACTGTTACTTCATGGACCATAAAAAAAAAAATTCTCCCTGACAAGTGCTTTGACAAAGCCATTTGAAGTTCTGAATTGCCTTTTGAAGGGGTTTTTTGAAGCAGTCCTTAACAAGAGTTTTAATATATTCATGTCCTTTGAAGCCACTTGAGATCACATAGTCTGACAGCTGGCTGAACACAAGCCAAGGAAAGAAAGAGCCTTCTTTTTACTGTCAAATCTGTGAGACTTTTAGCACATTTACCTTTGTCAAATCCAGATTATATTATGTATATTATGGCAGTTATGTCAGTGAGCCTGTAAGCTTATTGTAACACTTCCACTTCCCTTTCATTTGCAGTTACAATATTATCCTGGGACTACTTTTAGGACTGGGAAAGAGCGCTCTCTGGATTTGGCTCATTTTTGCATTTGCTTTTAAGTTTGCCAGTTCTGCTCCCATTTGAACAGAGAGTGGAACTCTTGCTGACATTAGGAGTTTAGGAATAGGTTTAAGGAAGGTTTTAAGGAGTAGGTTTTATTAGGAATAGGTTTAATATAAGGCTTGGTGGTTTTGGAAAATCCTGCCATAAAATATATTTCCAAAATTTTCTATTCTTTGCCCTTCTATTAACTGATTTTATTGCCTTACATTTAGAAGACATTTTGAAATATATGTACAAAAATTATGCTGAATTCTATTATATAGTGCAATGCCATATTTATCAGAGGTATTTCAACTGCATAAAACTGTTCTTGGAACTTGAAAAGAAAGATACAGGACAGACTATTTCTGGAGGCTTTTATTTGTCTCAGCAGGGAGACTCAGACTGGCCTGCCTGATCTGTCTTCCAGTTATCCTTCTTCCTCAGTTCTGGCTAAAGCAAAATTTGCTAAGAGATAATACAGTTTCTCCAGACCTGTGTGTTGGGAGTTGTACTGTACTTATCCTGTATATGTGTTGCCAGGTTCCTCTGAGTGTAGTTAGATTGAAGGAATTCTTCTAGCTGTCCTTTTTGTGTGTTCCTTGAGCACACTCAACGGCTGTGAGGGAGGTTCCAGTTTTGTAGTTGCATGTGTCCTGGGTAATTACATCATCTTTCCTGGATAACTTTGGGAGATAGTTACTGAGCCCTGAGACTCATCATTTATGTAAATTCACCCTACCTTTTTCTTCCTGATGTACTTGTTTTTAGAAAACATCTAGGTTTTTTTTCTACTGGTTAATTTGTGTTTTTGTATTTGCATGATAGCATAGAAATAGCACTGAACTTAATTTTTTTTTGCTTTGAGTCATGAGGTTTTTTTAATGAACAAAGTATAAATCGTAAGTACATCTGTATGCTTAATAAAATAGGATCTTTCAACACTTGCAAACATGACCTGAATTCCATGCAAGTTAGTGCTGTATTTTGTTGTGTTCAGGCCCAAGAAATACACTAGCAGCAAGACCTCCAATGTGGAACTGCTGATCTTTGATTTGAGTGATGAGTATCTGAGTGTAGGGCAATTGAAGGCTGATAGTGTAATACGTTTTTTTGACAGAGAGCGAAGGAGGATGTGTTGCAGAAGGAGGTGAGGGTGAAGATTCTCAAAGACAATATCAAGATGCTGGCCACCAAAGTGCCATCCAGTGGTCAGGACCTGGCGACTGAGTTGAATGTTGTGCTGGAGAACTACCAGCTACTGTGTAATCGGATCCGGGGGAAATGCCACACTTTGGAGGTAAGAATGATAGCTTAGAAATATCTGTTCAATTCCTTTATTGATGGTCTGAGTGAGGGTATCAAGTCTACCCTTAGTAAATTTGCAGATGACACCAAGTTGGGTGGGAGTATTGATCTGCTGGAGGGTAGAAGACTGCAGAGGATTCTGGACAGACTGTTTAGATGAGCTGAAGCCAAAGGTATGAGGTTCAACAAGACCAAGTGCCAGGTGCTGCACGTGGGTGACAATAGCCCCATGTACAGCCTAAGGAAAGAGCAGCTGGAAGACGTCCAGTGAAGAAAGGACCTGATGATGGGGATGCACACCCATGGAATGTGAGCCAGCAGTGTGCCCTGGTGGCTCAGAATGACGTCTTGGCATGTGTTAGAAAAAGTGTGGCCAGCAGGACTGGGGAAGGAATTGTGTCCCTCTGTATGTACTTGGTGCTGGTGAGGCCACACCTTGAGAGTATGTCCAGTTCTGGGCCTCTCACTAAAAGGAGGACATTGGAGTGCTGAGAATGTCAGCAAAGCTGGTTGGAAGGTCTGGAGCACAACGGCTATGAGGAGCTCCTGAGGGGCCTGGGAGTGTTTAGTGTGGAGAAAAGGAGGCTGAGGGGTGACCTTACTGCTCTTCAACTGCTTGAAAGGAGAGTGTAGCCAGGTGGGTTTTGGCCTCTTCTCTGAGGCCAGTGACAGGATGAGAGGAAATGGCTTCAAGCTGCTCCAGAGGGGGTTTTAAGTTGGGTATTGGGAAGAATTTCTTCACAGAAGGAATGATTAAACATTGGAATGGGCTGCCAGTAAGGTGGTGGTGTCACTGTCCCTGGAGGGACAGTGACTTAAGGCAAGAGCGGATGTGGCACTGAGTGTCATGGTCTTGTTGACAAGGTGGTTGATGTTTGGTCACAGGTTGGACTGGATGATATCTCAGATCTTTTGCAACTTAAGTGATTCTGTAAAATGAAGGCAGGTGGCACAAGAAGGACACTGAAAATGTCTGAATACAGTAGCTTCAGCATAAATGCACTTTATTCCTTTCCAAGATTACTTTCCCTTGAGATGATATCTTTGGAATCCATGGGACATCATCTAAGTTTGTTTTTATAATTGTATTCAATGCTTCTGCAAATAAGTAAACTTGTCTCACAGACTGTTACTGATCTGTGTGTCTTCCAAAATGGCCAAAAGGAACTTACCAGAAATTAAAGGTTTAAATCCAATAATAACTAGAGCATGAGATTACGGTCTGGGATAGAGTGTGTGTGTCCTGACTTTCACAGAGGAGTGCATGCATTTTATTACATTCTTACATAGTTAGGTGAATCTTTGTCAGTGATAGTTTTAACAGCAGTTTATAGACTACTATCTTCCTTTCTCTATCTTCCTGATAGAGCTGCGTGTTTTTCTATCTAGAACATACTGTACTGTGACATGTTTTTTAATATTTTCTACTTGTCTCTTTTAGGTGGTTTCTCAGGCACATATCTTTAAGTTGCTCATAGGGTATATGAGCTATGCCTGGCATTCAAGGCTAATTTTTTTCTTTTCTGTTGCTCCTAGGAAGTGTGGTCCTGTTGGATTGAGCTGCTTCAGTATCTTGATTTAGAAACAGCTTGGCTAAACAATCTGGAAGAAAGGGTGCAAATGACAGGAAATCTGCCTGATAAATTGGATGCTGTCAATGATGCTCTTGAGGTATTATAATGATTCTATCAGATGAGTAATTTTGCAGATAGCTCTGCTTAAAAAAAATTCTGCACTGCAGTAGCATACTGAAATGTGCTGAATATTCTGATTCTTCACATTAAATGAACATATTACTCTGAATTGGAAATGAATATTTGTAAGATCCTCCACCAAAAGTGGACTTACACTGTAGGTGATAGTGCCATACTTGGTACTGTGATAAAGTTGTATGGTCTCTCCTGGCCTGTATAAATGGGTTAATTCCTTCCAGGGCTATAGTAGTATGAAATTATGTGAGTAGGCAAAAGGTGAAGTTTGATTATCACCTCTGTGCCACAATGTCATGTGTCATTATGAATTAAATCATAACTAATTTATGCTTTTAGAGCACTCTCAAGACAGTTGAAGTGTTAAACTTGTGTATGCAACCAGATTTCCAGCTCTGAAAATACAGTGAGATTCAGTGCCTTGACCTTTAAAACCTTCTCTAATTAGTCCCTGGAATCAGTCTTGCGTCACCCAGCTGACAATCGAACCCAGATTCGGGAACTTGGGCAGACGTTGATTGATGGCGGGATTCTCGATGACATCATCAGTGAAAAATTGGAAGCTTTCAATGCCCGCTATGAAGAATTGAGTCACTTGGTAAGAGCTTGGGTCTAGGATTGAAGTGGACTGGATTCTTCAGCTCAAGTCTGAAATGATTCTTGTTAGCTGAATTCAAAGATGCCAGACTGCAATACAGGAAAAAAAATAAATATTGTCAGTATTGTCAGCTGTTTTCAATTTGTAAAAATGTCCAAAGAGCAAGATGCTTTTTTGTTTTTCATGAATGAGTCAAGTTTTGTTTTGCAAGTTTGCACTGCAGGGATGCCCTGGTATTTTTCAGATAATTTTGACAAAAAGGCAATTCCAAAACCAAGAAACAGCTCAATATTAACAACTTAATATTGCCTTGCTACTGCCATAAATACTGTTCATTTTGTTACTAACTGTAAAACTGAGGAGCATAAGTGACATTTTCACTCTTAGAAATAGCTAGGAAGAAGTCATGCTGAAACAAAGAGCAGAAGGAAAACATTCTTCTCATTACTCATCTATTAGGTTGTCTTCTTCCTCTTCTTCTACTTCAGTCTAGTCTTTTATAGATTTAATAACTAGAGGAAGACTAGCTGTATTTTAGGTAGCACAGGTTTGTAATTTGTGTTCTGTATTCTGGTAATACAGGCCCCTGCCAAATTGTAGGATGGGAGTTGTTTTCTGTCATTGATGAAAAAATGTAATCATAGAGGGAATTTCAGTTCATCCTCATTACAATGAGCAACATGAATGCAGTGCCCTCAGCTGGGAGCTATGTGCTGGCATTTAAGTTAGCATGGGCTACTGTTTTTCCTGTTACAACAGTATTGCCATATAAAAATCTGTTTACTTCGGCAGCTGCAGCACTGCCACCCTGGGCATTTGACAACTCTCCACATCCGTGTCTGTGTGCATATGCACTGGTCTGTGCATGCATGTGCTGATAGTGGGGAATTTGTGTTCCTGTTCAGGTAGTGACACTTCAGATGCTGTTAAAGGAACAGGCAATAAAGGGAAAAAACCTGTGAACTTCTGTTTTGACAGTATTACTGAATGAGTTCATTGTTTTGAAAGGAAACGTGAATATTAACATATCAAACAACATTGATCTGTGGTATTTTGTGAAGTTCCTGTTTCCTATTTATTAGCTAGTTTTTGAAACTGGTGTGGCTTTAACAGAATACTTTCTTCCCGAGGTGGTAGGAGAGGTGTGTTTTTACTATCTCATATGTATCTAGCAGCAGAACTCTCCTGTTCCACTGTTTGTCAGTTACTGGTTCAGAAGCCACAGCAAACTTCAAAAATTGCTGCTTTCTAGGATTCTTTTTAGCCAATCCTTCAAGTGTAGGAGTTTTTTTTGGTCTCTACCACCTTGTTTTGAGGATGTCTACTATAATTTGTATTGAATCACTGCTGTGTCTTGTCTTACCTTTCTGTCCTGCTCAGGCGGTGAGCCGACAGATCACCTTGGAACAACAGCTTCAGACCATGCGAGAAACCGACCACATGCTGCAGGTCTTGCAGGAAAGTTTAGGAGATCTGGATAGACAGCTGACATCTTACCTGACTGATAGGATAGATGCCTTTCAGATGCCCCAGGAGGCCCAGGTATTTCTGTATAGCTCTTCACTACAAAACTTTCGGAAATATTTGATGATAGTGCTCAGTCTAGACTTAGTAATAAATTTCAGTCCTGTGCCGGTGCACTATGTGTTATCTTCTGTAGTCTGGAGTGTTTTTTTTTTTTTTTTTAAGAAGGTTGTATTGAATAACAGCACTTTTCAATTTAGCAAGTTGTCAACAAAGGCAGAATATTTAAAATAAACCTGGAGGTGTTTTAAGTTTTACAGAGTAGATTTACTTCTGGTGGGTGGCAAGAAAACTCCCTTTCCTCTTTCTGTGAGCAATTTTGTAATGTATTTTTTTCTTGCTTCTGTGATGTGGCAGAAAATTCAAGCTGAGATTGCAGCTCATGAATCCACCTTAGAGGAGCTGAAGAAAAGTGCTCGCACTTTCCCTCCTGCTTCTCCTGAATGCAGGTCTCCCCGTGGTGGAACTCAACTGGATGCTTTGCAGGTAAAGACATGAGTCACCCTTAGACACTGTTGTGTCAGCCTGTAAATTGTTTGGTGTACTTAGCTGAACCTCAGAAGAAAATAGCATGTGCTTTTATGTGCTTTCATAAGGAAACAAACAGCCCTAGATGAATTGAACAAGGAAGCTAAAATTTCACAAGTGTCATGGGATAAATGCTGAAAGTCAGCAAGTCTCTGTACATGAGTAGATTGGGTATTTTCAAAGTTTATGATACAGAATTACATCTCTCTTGCACCTCAGGCAGAGATTAGGAATAGGTGATGGCAACATTATTTGCCAAGCCAGAGTTCCATATATATTGATTTGTGGTGACATGATGGGTTCTAATCTGTGGTGTGAGATGCTTTAAAGGTTATTTTTTGAAGTGCAGATACTGATTTAAAACAATCTTTCAATGTAATATTCATTAAAACAGAGAAAGCTTCGTGAGGTATGTACAAAGTATCAGCTTTTCCAGAAACCAGCCAATTTTGAGCAGCGCATGTTAGATTGCAAGAGGGTGTTGGATGGTGTAAAAGCAGAACTTCACGTCTTGGATGTGAAGGATACTGACCCAGATGTAATCCAAGCTCACTTGGAGAAGTGCATGGTATGTATGCAATGTTCATGACTCATGCTTGGGGGTGCTTCCGTTTCGTGTAGTTTTCGTTGCTTAAACTCTCTCCTGAGGAAATTTTGCTTAAAGTTTTCATGGAACTATTGCAGCTCATTGGGAAGTTCTAACAGACCACTTTTTAACTAAAAACCTCATTCTTATAGGACATAGAAGTAGTGGGCTGTTGATCATAGATATGGTGGAACAGCTTTTTATAAACTTCCTTCCCTGGCTCATCCTTATGTTCCGAAGAAGTATCACAGTCATTAGTATTTGAACAAAACAAATACTGTGCATAAGATGAAGTACTGATCACAATGTTAGCCTTGGAGTAAACACTGTTAAATTATTGATCTTATTCGTTTTTGAAAATAAGAACTTGAATAAACTATAGAAATCAGGAGTTTGGAATCTTCTTATCAGATATTGCTATTAACTCATAATTCAGAGTTTAAGTGCAATTTGAAGTTAAGGTACTCAGAGGAAGCAGAGTCAGAAAACCTGCACTACAAATTGATTACCAATAAAAATATTTGTGCTTTTAGAAACTCTATAAGACCCTCAGTGAGGTGAAATTGGAAGTTGAAACTGTCATCAAGACGGGAAGGCAAATCGTGCAGAAACAACAGACAGATAATCCCAAAGGAATGGATGAGCAACTGACAGCACTGAAATTTCTTTACAATGACTTGGGGGCACAGGTAAGAAAAATAAATAAATGTATGAATATTTGTCTGCATGTCATTTCTCTTCTTTGTTGTTAGATGGTGGTTTAAGTTTGATTCTAAAGTTTATAGTATGTAGACTAGTTGGTGCATCCAGGAGCAATCAATTGAGAGATTAAAGATTACACATACCTCCCCGGAGGAGAGGTAGCCTTGAAGAAAGGAAGGTTCACAGAGTTTTGATTGCCCTGGCAAAGCTGACCTACCATTCATGGAAGTCCTTTAAGATAATTTATAGTCAGATTGTCATGTGAGAAATGTGAGTCAATCTGAGGTTTTTTGGGTGCCCTGATGGTTTTAAATTTTAGTCCATCTAAGTGGTTACTCTGTGTGAAATACAAAGTGCGGGCAAAGCTGTATTTCCCATGAACTGCATTAAATATTGCATAATTTTCATATTAATTGAATATTTACTTATCGAGAGAAGTGTTTCAAAATGGTTAAACCCTTACAGGGCAGGTAGGACTCTCTACCTAAATTAAGATTGAATCCCAGGTGGATTTATGTCGGTTCAGTGTTCCATGAATTAAGATTGGGTAAAGAGTCAGATTACAGTACTGGAATATCTCAGAATGGGTCCAAGGAAATATTTTGCAGTTGTAAAGTTGAGAACATCTGGGAAGCCGTGGATTCTAGAAGGCACATAAGCAACAGATTAGGGAAGGACAGAAAGGCAGAGTTACTTGCAGTATAATGTTATGATTTTTTTTCTTTCTGAGCAGAGAACAGAGCACAGTTTTTTAAAATGTCAGTTGATTCTGACTATGATGCTTGGAGTTCTTCTCAAGTCTGTGTTAAATTTGAATGGACTAATTGTGTAACTGGTGTGAAATACAAACTGTTTTACTGCGGCAAACAGCAAATTTCATATTAATTTTACTGATGTGTTTTTAAGGGCAGACTAGATTTTCAGTGAAATTTTTCTTTACAGCTTTCTGCTAACAGGCCTTACAAATTACTAGAAGGAATTGAATTGTACCTTTGTGAGTGACTGACTGGATTCTATGATCCTTTGAGTTTCAGCTAAAGGATCAAAATAAAGTGATAAACATCAATTTGGGGATTGCTGGCTATAAATAAATTGGTATGCAGGTTTCTTTATCTCCTTTAGGTGTATCTAAATTTAAAATTATTTGTATATATTCTGTGTTGTATAGTAATATACAGATGCTTATAAACTTTCCTTTTAGGGTCCTTCCTAAAAACAAGACAGTTTTAAGATGAAAGGATTGTATACATTTAGGTGGATATTTTAGCTGGCTAGCAATTTTGTGCTTGCTGTCTCTTAAAATCTAATTTTGTTTTCTTTCTTTCTTCTTAATTTTTTGTTGTAGGTGACAGAAGGTAAACAAGACCTTGAAAGAGCAACCCAGCTGGCACGGAAAATGAGGAAGGAGTCTGCCTCTCTGTCAGAGTGGCTGGCTACCACTGAAGCTGACCTCGTGCAGAAGTCCACTTCAGAGAGCTTGCTTTCTGATCTAGATGCAGAAATTGCTTGGGCCAAAGTAAGCATGCTTACTAAACATTTGTAGGAAAAAATTTTGACATTATGGCAATACTATGTACAAGTGGCTGTGAATTTAAATCTCTGTAACTTGTTCCTAAATATCTCACATTCTGAAGTTTTAGTAGATTCAATAGTTCATGTTCAGTACCTTACTGAGTCTGATCTGTTTCATCTTAGGCATCTTGCATCAACCTTAAATGGCCAGTGAAATATTTGAGATATTATGACATATTTGGTACTAATAGTTGTTTAATACTTACTGTATCATTTGATACTTACTTACACATTTCACAAGTATATTATTCTTGAAATTATCAGCAAATATAATTGTGGACTCGATCAAATATTTTACTAGTAGAGCAAACTGAAAGTGCATTGAATGAAAAGTGCATTCAATAAAAAATTGAGCTTGTAACTTTTCATTGAAACAGCTTTGTCTTCAAAATTGTGACTTTGCAAAATAAGAGGCTACTGTAATTCATATTTTCTTTCACCTACAAGTTGAAGCTTTTTATTGAAACAAGCAAATATGTTAGTTACTTTCTTCAGAGTAATTATATTTTCTCACACTGCAGAAATTAGGATATTACTAGGAGTAGCAACAAGTGTCAGTTGTTACAGTTCAGCAATACTGACCTTTCCAGTTTTTGTTTTCTGTCACCTTTTACTTCTGGAATGAGTCTGTCTGCAGTCTTAAAACTTGAAAGTTCACCATATTGCATACTCATCTAATATAACCTGGTTCTCACGTGTTTCAATCAGGATTAGCAATTATTAGCGCCAGGGTTTTGCTCTGGCCATGTCCCCAAGATTCCTCTCCAAACAAACTTTTGAATCCTTATTGGAAGTATACTTACCATACATTTGTAAGCCATGCAAATAATGACTCTTATGCTGCACCACCAGGAGGACAAGTCCTTTATGTTGCAGACAAAGTTGTCCTTTCTGTTTTAAAGTTTTCTAGAGGCAATTTTAAAATGTAGTGACTTAAGTATTTGTTTCTGTTTCTAAGATAATAAGTTATGATAAAATAATAAGTTAGTTACTTCATAGATAATAGGTTCAAGGAGCTCCAGACGCTGGGTGTGATTAAGTGCATTTTCACCACACTGTACGCTGACATCAAAGACCTTTCTTAGTAGGCAGAAGTCATCAATAATAATTGGTGATCTTGTATGGTAAGAGGTCTGTTTTTCACATGAAAATCGTGTGCTGATATTTAAGGGATGACATATTGCTTAATTTGCATGTCAGTATGCATACTTTCAATAAATGTGGGGGTTTTTTTAATTAAAAAAACTGTTTGAAAGCAGAGATGACAAAAAAAAGGGTAGCGCTAAAGATACATACATTTACATGTTTTTGTATAGATAAACAATAGGGTTTCTGTAATAGGTAGCCACTGAATTGAACATCTGCAGTAATGAGTTGTGATGGTTCTCAAAAAAAGCTTTAGCATTGGCCTATCATGTTTCTCATTGTTGCCAACTGTAAAAGTATTTCAATAGGAAAAGATAAGGAGGAATCCGGAGTGTCTCTTGAAATTTGCATTTTGTGCTTTACAGTGCAGAAAAGAACCTTTTAAAAATGGAGATGCAATGTAGTGTGATGCATTTGCTTTACCTACATAATGAAAAGAAATGGTGAAGGTGATCTAAGACAGCAAACCAGAAGAGTCTCTAAGTTGTTCAGAACATTTGCATGCATTGTGCTCTCTTAAAAAATGAGATCACTATCTACAGAGATTGACTGTAAACAGAAGCGATTACACTTGGTTTAATTCTTTCCACAAGTGAAGGTCATCTACAATATATTTGTTTCCTGTGGAGGTAAAAATCTCTCTTGTGTTTGGGAGCAGTGCAGTGTTAATGACTGAACTTGTTTCAGAATGTGCTGAGAGAGCTGGAGAGGAGGAAGGCTGATCTGAAGAGCATCACAGAAAGTTGCACCGCACTCCAGTCTCTGGTGGAAGGGAGTGAGACTGTCCTGGAGGAGAAGCTGTGTGTCCTTAATGCTGGCTGGAGCAGAGTTCGAACCTGGACTGAGGACTGGTGTGACACCTTGTTGGTAAGTTGCATGTGTGAGAAATACTCAGGGTAGCTCTCCTTCCACTCCTTTGGAGCAGTTGGAGCTTTCACTTGTCTCACTTTACTGTAAAGTGAAGCTTCCGTGATGCCTTGTGGACTTAAAAGAATGTGGAATGGATATTTGTTTACGCTGTAGATGGAGAGGTAAGTCATGAGGTGGTGTACAATGAGCAAGATGGAAAACTGGGCTTCTGCATGTGCTGCTCTTTATTCAGCCTAAATATTCAGCCTCTGTGCCAGGTCCAACATGAACAGAGTTGGTTTCTGTTGATAGATTTCCTTCAGACCCAGATGGTGGCTATTCAATGCACAATTAATAACTTTGTAGTGGTGTTCAGGAAAGCACTTGTGACTATGGCAGCCTATTGCTCTTTTGGACAGACCATAACTGCAGGTGTTTGAGTATGGTAGCAGCATCTGTTTGGCTGATTAAATGAAAGCCCAAGCATATTATACAGCTAAGGCTGCTAATTAAGCTAAATGGACATGAAACAGTCTACAACTGATACTAGTATCAGACTGATGCTTTTATATAAACATTTTGGTGTTTAGCTAGTTATGACAACCAATCCATATCAGGGACTTCTGAAGGTGAAAGTTGTGGAAATTTTAGTGTACACATGGATGGTGAGCCCTGTGCCTCCTGTCCAGTGCCTGTTGCAGGTGACAGTGTTCATTTTGTAATCCAATTCCATGTTAGGAGTAGTCAGGTAGTTTATGTGTAAATGCTGTAAGGATGATCTGATAACTAAATACTTCTACATTCTTTTCATATCTGGTGACAAGTATTGTCTATGCTTTCTCTATCAACATCAAGAAACTAATAGCTCCCTGTCACAGAAGAACAATTTATCCTTACAAAGCACAGTCATAGGCTTTCTCTCTTTTCTCTCCTCCCTTTGTCTTGTTATTCTAAAAGAGCAAATCTGTCTACCTTTTAGTGGTGAAAGGCTTAAACAGATTGTTACTTCTCTGAATCTAATACACAAAATAATGTTCCATCTGTCTGGGGCACCTAATGTTACAATTTCTGACTGCATGTGAAAGCAGACCTAATTAACATGTCTACAGTTTTGTGACTTTTCTTAAGAGGAAGAAACATTTTAGTGTAATCAGTAAAATATCAAAATTTGATTGCTGTAATTTGTAAGTTTGACATAATTCCCTTCCAATTTAAAAAACCCCAACAACCACACATAGTGCATACTGTTGTACCTGCTAATGCTGATAGAAAAAATTGTGGAGTTTTTGGTTGACTGACATATTATGATCTGGCTGTAATGTTGTAATACATTGTCTATCTTTAGTTGTACAAACTGCCTCAGCTACTTCTATTTCCCTTTCTGTGAATTAGAAATGATATTATCAAAGAGTCTAGAATGAAAATGGAATTTTTGTAAATACTGTTGAAGATGAAAGGTACAATCTAAGTTTCAGTGTTTCATTCCAAAGTGTGTCCATAGCACCATTTTATCGATCTCCATATGATTTTGACAGGGTTGATTTATTTGATTTTGTTTTTAGTTTGTGGGGGTTTTTTTGGTGTGCAGGGGCTTTTTTTGTGTTCGTTTTTCTTTATGTTGGGATTTTTTGGCTGGATTTTTAGAAGTTTCTCATTTTCTCATCTTTTTCCAGAATCATCAGGGCCAGCTGGAAATTTTTGATGAAAATGTTGCCCACATAAGTACTTGGTTGTATCAGGCTGAAGCCTTACTGGATGAAATTGAGAAAAAGTCAGCTAGCCAAAAGGAGGAAACTGTGAAGGTGGGAAATACTGTGTTATCTGTCAAAACGTTTCCAGTCAACTCATGGACTGTGAATGATGTCAAATTTGCTTCCTGTTTATTTTTAGATGTTGTATTTTTCACTCCTTGCCTAGGAGGTAACCATTTCCATTCTCTGTCACTTCTTAGCGTTTAACATCTGAATTAGATGATGTCAGTCTCCGAGTGGATAACGTACGTGACCAGGCTGTCATCTTAATGAATGGCCGGGGAGTGTCCTGCCGGGAACTTGTTGAACCCAAACTCGCAGAACTCAACCGTAACTTTGAGAAGGTCTCTCAGCACATCAAAAGTGCCAAGGTGAGGATGAACGAGCCCCAGAGCTTGCTTGGGAGGTCTGTGCCAAGAAGATGGCAACTGGCTGTAGTGGATAAATCACTGTTTATCAGAACAGCACTTTGCTGCTTTTGAGTTCTCTTCTAAGTGTAGATATTTATATGTGAAAAATAGACTGATATTTAGACCAGCTGCTTTTTTTAACCTGAGTAGCAGGTGATGACTTGTGTTTCATGGGAAAATTTACAAATAACTGTTCAGAAAATTGTATATATTGCAGTACCTATTTGTGAGCTACAAAACAATACTGTAAGCTAATGTGAGTGGAGATTTTTCATTTATTTTGAGAACAAAAAACTCAGATTGAAGTTTGAAGGTAGAAACTTGGTAATAACTACCAAGTGTGTTCAAGCTATCTCTCAGATCAAACAACTCTTACAATTCTGATTTATACTGATATCTAATGGTCCTGCAAAATGATAGACCTGTTCATGGAGGATTGTGTGGGGCAGCTGAAACTTTCAGCTTGACTAATGTTTTATTTTGCTTGGCAGATGCTTGTTGGACAAGAACGACTTCCTGTCATGTCAGAGCCCCGTGAAGCTGGGGTGGCTTTTCTAGACCTGGACAAGTTTGAGAGTGACATACAGAATATGTTAAAAGTTGTGGAAAGGCATCTGGAATTGAGTGGGGAAGATGAAAAGGTTTGTAAGCAATGGAACAAATATTGAATAAATAACTTTCTATTTTGTTCCCAGGTTGCATTGCTCCAGACTTTGATGGAGAATTCTCAGAAAATGTCTTTAGGTTAAGTTTAGAAAAAGAAGGGAACTACTAGGTTATTGGATACCCTGCACAATTTTCCAATACTTTTCCCATAGCTGTTGCCCCTTGGCTGTTGTGCTGAGAGTAACTAATCTTACTTCAGTTGGTACTTTCATCACGATTTTATTGAATACAGGTGGTGAACTGACTTTTATTTATCTATCTTCTTTCTCCTACTCAAACTAGCTCTTTGTAAGGAATGCTTCCTGTATTTGAATGATGTTTGAATGAGGTTCAAACTTAAACTGGTATGATAAATATGAACTGGTATGATAATGAATCACAGTGCATAGGCCAGGTCAGAGGATGCTTGCAAGGTAAGGTGCAAGTAAGAGTCTTGTAATGTGGCTCTATGTTGGAAGTCCAAATAAAAGCTTTGAACAAAATATATCTTCTAGATTTTTATCTAGACTCTGCTATTCACCCATATAAAACTGCCATAGTTTTGTTAGCATCTTGTCCACTATAGCCTTGTTGCCTACAAAATTGGGTAAATTCCTGTCAGACCACTCTATCTGCCTTCCGTTTGAGCAGCTCAAATACTATAAACTGAGCTGGAAAGCTGGATATGGGTCTATGGAAAATGCCATGTATATTACAGAATGAAAATTTAAAAAGATTTCTCTAGAAGGTGCTATTGTTGTGGAACATAGTCTTCCTTTTACACTGTTTTTCTGTTTATTGAATTTTTGGTTTTGTGCTGTTGTGCTCTGAGTTTGCTTGTTATTGTCAAGGAATGTCTAAAATAGAAATGGTGCTAAAGTCATAATACCCTATTGATGTGACTGCATACTGCTGGCTCATTAAATTTCCTTCAGTACATCTCTTTATAAAGTTTATGGAATGAGCAAGTTGGATTTTATGATCTGGTAGTTGTAGAGGAGAATCTCTGCTTGAATTTGTTTGGTTCCCGTTTGGATAATAAAACAAAAGCTTGGTACAACTGCTGTTAATATCTGAGCAGCTAATGTTTCTAAAATTAATTTCTGTAGATAATAGAGATTTGTGTAATTTTAGCTGGATCAAGAAAGAGCTCAGATTGAAGAAGTTCTGCAGAGAGGAGGGGAGTTGCTCCAGCAGCCTATGGAGGACCATAGGAGAGAGAAGATCCGCCTACAGTTGTTGCTTCTGCAGAAAAAGTACAACAGTGTGCAGGTACAGTTATGATAGTTACTATAGCTCATTTATCAATTTTCCCTTTAGTATCCCACTTACAACCTGTAATCCATAGTTTATAACTTGTGACTTTTTCAGCATACATGATTCTCTGGGAGAGAGTTAAATGTATGTACACACAATCTGACTCTCTGAATCTTTGCAATTCCAAAATATGAATTTTCCCATTTCTACGTTTTGAGGGAATGGTTCTGATTTTTATAGTCCTTTTCACAGCTTCACAGAGGGCCACCCTGTGTATTTACCCAGATAGGTGCATTGGGTTGGGCATTTTTTCCACCTGTCTTTGCTGGCCCTTGAACAGAGGTTTATCTCCACCACCAGGCTGTGTGAAGAGTGACTGTATACACACGTACACAAACGTATCGACCTCTCAGCATAAGCCCTTTCTGTGATTGAGCCTGCTCCTAAATTCCTCTTCCTTCCTATAGAGGGTTTTAGCAGTAACCGTAGACTGCAGCATGCTGTGGTGCTTGTGTACACATGCTGTGTTAAAAATGGTTTTGTTTAGAACAAAGATGCCCTTTTTAACTCACCTGTTTGAATCATGCTAGAGTTGGCAAGCTGAGGTGTAGTTCAAAGGTGCAGGGCAAGACCCTCAGGCTGACTTTACAGATAGAAAGAATATAGCTATTACAAAAATAAATTAATACTTTGCATATTTTGGAATTTGCTGCTTTAAATGAATCCCTCAAGTATTTTTGTTTTTCAAATAAGGAAGACCTATTCTGTTCACTACTTCCCTCTTTTTACACCATATTTTCCTAACACACTGGATTGTAGGAGTGCAGGTCATTTCAAAGGAGGCAGTCGGTGGAACTCTCTCCAGTGTTTTCCCAGTATAAGAAGGAACATGATAGTCTAATGAAGTGGCTGAATGAGGCTGAGGAGCGTCTGTCAGGGCTGCAAGGTGTGGAGGATGAACAAAAATTGCAGGTAAATGAGGCTTCTGTTTCTTAGAGCAAACAGTTAATGGTGTGTATGAACTTCGGAGATTCATACACTAGAGTTTAATCTAGTCTAGTGATCTTCTTGGCACACCTCTGTGGAAAGAACTGCTTCAGAATGACAGCATTCATTTTTTGTTAGGAAATTATCAGCGTATGCTAGTAAATCATAGACTGTGATCTGGGCAGTGGGCCTGATTCAGGACTGTTTGTCTTACCAGTCTCCATCCATGAGGGTTACACTTAACCCTTTCTAAAAACTCAAACAGCCTGATTTAATATCAGTTTGGTGCAGGTATGATAAAAGCCTTGTTTGAGGCTTAAATCCAGTGCCTCTGCATCCTGTGGTCAGAGTATTGTAACTATTCCGCTGTCTTTTCCTGTCTCAAGTGCTTAGAGAGGGATAACTGCCCTCATGTAATGGATATTAGTGTACACAATAAATATTAATAAAACAGACAAAGGTTGAAGTATTTCTGATAATGTGTGTGGGTCTTGACAAAGAATTTTGCAAGTGATATCAGGGTCTGATAAAACTTACTGCCCAGAAAGTTGTATGTCTTAATTGTTGAGGATAGAGATATTTTTGATTGCTTTTGTTGTGGCTTTGTGGATATTTTTTTGTTCATGTTTTTTGAATCGCTTTTACTTCTCCTCTCCATCCTTAAAAAGACTTTGTGTTTTTGTGGAAATTACATTAATATTTTAGGCCATAACAGTGAAGAACCTTGTAATTTCTTGAACAAGCTTGAGTGCTAGGTAATCTGTCAAGGACTCTTCAATTTGTGCGTATAAAGCTTTGTAATTAACATCTATCAATCTTTTTGACTGCTCTGTAACTTTTTTAACCCGGAACCAATAACCTTGGAGGCAGGGGTAACATGCTCTGGCTCCCTGTGAGGCTCGCCCCACAAATTCGTAATGTGGCACTCTTCGTTCACAGCTAGTGCTGTGTGGCTTCAGCTGCCCCTGATAGATGGTGTGCTGTCCTTCCTCACACAGGCCATTCAGTATCAATTCTACATCTGCTGCTCTTTATAAAGACTGGTCTGGCTTTCACATGATAAGGCTCCCATGCAGAGCGGGGCAGCAGAGAGGGCCTGGGGTCTCTAGAGCAGTCTGACATCTGACTGCTCTGTTGGGTCTCCAGCAGTCTTTTCTGGTGACATAAGCTTCTTGGGACCTGGCTGATGCCGTGGAATTTTTTTGAAGGGAATGTGTATTTAAAGTAACAACATTATTCAGTTTTTCTGCTTGACCATCAGATGCTTTGAATGAATCAATTACTGGACAGAAATGGAAAAATGGTGCACCTGCATGGCTTTCTGCTAATTGGGGCGGTTCAGTCATGCCTCAGACCAGTCCTGCTTGTTGCTGTTCCTCTCACTGTCCTTTGCTAAGGAAGATACTTTGTTTCCTGTAAAGCCCTTTTCTTAAAGGGGTATACTGCAGCTAATCCCTGTCACTGCTAGATCCATTCCTGGATTAGTGAATCTGGTTGCTGAATGCAGAATGTCATGTTAATACGGATTACCGTAACAGTTACAATAGACTGTTGATGGAGAAACATTATCCTTGCTCATGTCAGCTAGACTGTCAGAAAGGGACCACAGCAGTTTCCATTACTGGTGTGAAACTTGAAAACCCAAACTGCTGCTTTTGCTTCATGTGCCTGTTCCTCTGAATTTCTGATATTTGAGTGCTAAGGCAGCTTGTCTCAAGTGGCGTTATTTTACTTTTATGGCTTGTTCTTTCGCTGGCTCTACTAATCAGTCTTGAACACCAAAAATGGTGTGAGACCATAACATTGCTAAAGGGAGAAATAGTCTTCCCAAATATCATTTTAGATAATCATTGCTGCTCCAGAATTTTCTTGGAGCCACCAGACTTGAAAATTGCAGTGCTTGCTGCTCATTGCAGTTCAGGACTGAGAAGCACTAAATGAATTCCTGACCCTCTGGTGTGCAGGTAGCTCAAGCCCTCACCTTGATATAAGGAAGCTGTAGTGAGCAGAGAAAGAGAAACTGCAGTTTGATGTGAACAAAGTAGGGAGGGAAAGGAAGATTTCAGCTGCTGAGCTGGGGAGTAGACTTCAATTGAGCTTTTATGTAATACTTTATTTATGCTTTTATAGGCAAGTGTGGAGGAGAGGACTTATTTATGGTGCTTGAAGGTCATATCTATATATTGATTTGCTGGAAGTAGCTGGATCATAAATATTCCTCATCATTTATGCTTCTAGGGATTATGGAGTTAAAATATCTCTGAAATATTGGTAACCCTTCTGCATAGTAGGTACTTTTGAGTAAGCCTTGTTTTGCCACAGATCCATTAGCAAGAAAAGCCTTCACTGGAAGTTTGCATCTCCTAGAGGTCCTTCTTTTCTAACAGTGCTGTAGTACTTATTTAAATTGGACAATTCTGCCTTTGTTCAAAATGAGGGAAAGGAAAAAACGAAAACTTAAATTGCAGAGGTAATTAGTTGCCTAAATTCCTGAGAGAATTCTCCAGGGTTTAGGAATCTGTTTTGAAGTGATAATGGTAATTTTGCAGATGGTAAGTGAATGTGCAGTTGCAGGCACAGTGCATTTCTTCCTGTAAACGGATGCAGACATCATCTTGAAGGCTCTTGAAGTATTATTTCTGTAATAAAGAAAGCTTACTTGTTTTTCCAGCATGCTTTTTATAGGAAAGATACTGGATTACTCAAATATGAACAATTTTTTGCTGGTTGCATTAATTAAATGGACACAAGCTTTGGGAATTTTTTTTTTAGAAAACTGGCTCTGAAATATTTTGAGATTTAAAAACTGGCTTACATAGTTAAACATCCAAGGAGGCAAATTATTTTATGTCAATGTCTAGGGCAGTATTTTCTAAAATCCACTTGGAAGCAAGTCAGAAAATCTTCTTAAGTTAAATCATTCATAGATTTTGTTTCAAAATATATTTCAGTGTAAAAGGAGAGAAGGAAAAGAATCTGAAACTGAATTCTGAATTGCATGTTTAACAGTATGCTGAGTATAGGAGTAAATAATTTTTTATTTGAACTCCAAATTAAAAGCATTTTTAGCAGTTATTGAGAGGCCTTATTTATAGAATGTTCAGTAATAACCCAGTATTCTCTTTATTCCCCCAATCATTTGTTTTATATTTATTGAGCATGCTCTAATCAACACTGAAATTAAAATAAAAAAGGACTATTAAGTCATCCAGTCAGATTTCCTCTTAAATAACCTTAGATTGACTTTTTGTTTGTGTACGCTTAAGAAAAAGTGTGAGAGGACTGAAGCACTGCTCCTATAAAGACAGACTGAGAGATGTCTTGTAACCTGGAGAAGAGGCAGCTCTGGGGAGGTTCTTATAGCAGCCTCCCAGTACCTACAGGAAAGCTGGAGGGGACTTTTTACATAGGCATGGAGGAATGAAACAAGGGGGCAATGGCTTTAATCTGTAAGAGGGTAGGTTTAGATTAGACATGAGGGAGGAATTCTTCACTGTGAGGGTGAGGCACTGGAACAGGTTGCCCAGAGAAGCTGTGCATTCTGTATCTCTGGAAGTGTTCTAGTCTAGGTTTGATGAGGTTTTGTGCAACCTGATGTAGTGGAAGTTGTCTCTGCCCATGGCAGGGGGGTTGGAATGAGATGATCTTCATGGTCCCTTTCCAGCCTACACCATTCTGATTCTGTGAAAAGAGTTTGCTTACCTGAAGTTTTATTTTCCTTAATTAAAAAAACAAACAACCCCCCCCCCCCCAAAAAAAAAACCAGAACCAAGCAACCAAAACCATCTTCTGTGATATTTAGGTATTTGTCAGGTAACTGTGGGAGAGTTACGTAAAACTCCTATTTTTTAGCATATTTTGCTGCATTTTAGAAGCTTCTAGTCTGTAATGCAAGGTAGAGAACAGCTGAACAATTAAAACTCTGCTGTACTAAAGCACTAATGTGTTTATAGCACTTATATATGTTCACCTTTAAGAATCAGGGTTATGAGAGGAGGAAGCATCTCAGTGATGGGAGGCGGGTGGAGGAGATTAGCAAGGAGGTATACTCTGGAGGAGCAGCATCAGGAGGAATTCACTGCTTAGCAGAAAAGAGTAACCTGGCCCAGGGTGGTGTTACTGGGAAAGCAGAAAGTGTCAGAACATGTCAGTGCACAAGTACAAAACAGGTTTGCTGTGTGCCAACAAGCGCGTTTTAAATCTTGTGCAAGTTTTTTCTAACGAGAGACAAAGCAGTGTGTGGGAAGTAGAAACATAGTAAAGCCCAGTGACCTATTCATGTGGGTGAAGTCTTGATTCTTAAGTCTTATCATCTGTGTGAGAGTGGGACTTTTGGAATGATTGGGAGTTAGAGAAAACACCTTGTGAAGATGTTGCAAATGGCTGTGCTGTAGAAAACATCCTGGTGTTTTTTTCTTACCTTGACTTGTTTCATATTGCTAGGGAAAACATACTTTAAGTTGCACAGACTGATTTCTTAGGAACGGGGGCCCTTTTCTTCCACAGGACAACCATACACAGGACACAGTGGTATGTGTCTTAGACAAGTGGTACCCTTCCCATGGCTTGGAGTTTTAATCAAGAATAATACAGAGTCTTTTTGAGGCATGGCATCTATTTTCTAACTTTTAAAATAAAGAAACTGTCCTGTGCAGGACTTGCAGCTTTCTGAATTTATGTAATCTTGCTGAAAAGGCTTTTGTTTTCTCTTCTAGTTTAGAAAAATAATTATTCTGAATATAGTTTATTGATTTAGGATCTTTTCATAAAATTGATTGCTGTTTGAAATATAAAACGAATTTTTGTGTTTTTAGGCAATCCCTGTCCAGCAGAGGTTAAAAGGCCAATTTGCTAAAGGAATTAGGACCTTGCCTTTCTCAGCTGAGTACTTGGTTGAAATCAACAAAGTTCTGCTGGCCATGGCTGATGTTGAACTGCTGCTGAATGCACCAGAGCTGAATACTGGCATCTATGAGGATTTTTCGGCTCAGGAAGATGCACTGAAGGTACTGCATGCCTAAGCATTATATTCAGAATGGAATTAGAGGAAAGACCAGCACTTTTACAACTGTATTGCTATATTTATGGTTTTGCTTGGTGTATACAGGATCAATATGCACTGAAAAATAAAAAATGACAGTTCTTTTGGCTAACTTTTTTTTATGCATAGTCTAGATACAAAATGTAGCTGTGTGGGAGGTTGAGGGAATAGGGTTTAATTTGTTGTAGACACCTGTGTTTTTCATCATAGCCTACATGACACTTAGAGAAATGTTAACGCCAATCTCCTTATTCCTGCTTGATAGCTTAAATACAGCTACTGTTCTTAGGTCATGTGAAAAACAATTGCTCAAATAGGAACAGGAGAAAGGTGACTGAAGGTTTTATGAAGCTGTGTATGATGCCACAAGATGATGGTACCTGTTCTGATGATCAAAACAGCAATATTCTTTCGGTTTTAAGCTCCCCCTTCTTAGTGTCAGCCAGTGGATTTACCTGTGTGATTAATAGGAAATAGTTAAGGACCTGGCCTTTTTCAAAAGGAGATGAAGTGATTATGTTTGAAAATACTGAATCCTGCTGTCAAATATGAGCTGACTGTGGAGAAGTCTGAGTCCTGGTTAATTCTTAGCATGCAAAAGAATGTGAAACAAATTCCCTCAGAAAACATCCATTGGAGGTGGAAATTACATGGGGCATGGTGCAGTGTAGGTGTACCTTTCTGGACTGGGAATCATAGCTGGGTCCATGTGTCATATCTGAAATGCAGTCAGGCTTTGCCTCCCACCAAGAGCTAGATTAGCTGTTTCTGCAGCTGCTACATAGGTCCTTTAAAAACTTTTCAGATTTCCAGTCTACTTTCCTGACATGCTTTTCTTTCTGCTGTGTACATGCTTCCATTTCTCATGTGTTTTTGTGGGTGTGGTTTTTTGGTTTTTTTTTTTTTTTTTTTTGTTTTTTTTTTTTTTTTTTTACATATTTTATAAAAGCAAATATATGAATGGTGCCAGCCTTTGACAAAGGGGGCAGCCCTTTTTTATTTTGTTGATGAAATTTTCTTGTCCCTGCTTACACTGCTTCGGTGCTGCCTTGAGTACTGTTAGGAGTGTTTATGTTAAGATGGGTTTAAAATACTTCATTTTGGTGCAGGCGTCTCATCTGATTTTGAAGTTTTGGTATATTCTCAGGATGTTTTCAGAAATAGCAAATAGCAGAGCATAGAATTTTTAGAAGCATTACTGTTTTAAATTCAAAAAGATAAGTAAATTCCACTATCTGCATGGACTGTTTGTCTTCAGAATACCAAGGCAGTCTTACAACAGTATCTGGTTTAAAGGAATTTTCACGTCATAGTTCAATGGTATTTGAAATTGATTCCTTTAACTTTGTCATTTAAATCTAAAACCTTTATGCAGCCTTATGCTTTTGCAGTTCTGTGCATATGGGAGGTTAGATGAAGCATGATGAAGTTGCCTTTTGTGGTCCATTTTTTTACATGGGGAAAGAGTATTTACAGCATCTTCATGACATGAGCAGATTTGTTTAATGATGAAGATACTGTTGTTTTGAGAAGTATGGTGTGCACCTTTATCTTAGGAACAAATTGGATTCATCCTTTTCATAAAAACCTGAAAGGGACACATGCTTAAAAGGGTGTGATGAACTATTCAGTTCAGTTGCTAAAACTGATTAAAACTGTAAAATGCTGATACTGGTGGTCATGGTCTTATCGCAGACACTGATTTTTGGAAAAAAAATTTGAAAATATTATTTTTTGGCATTTTTCTTTTATTTCCTTCTGGTGTTGACTTTACTAATAGTTTGTGCCATTACTGTGCTTGCAGAACATAAAAGATATTTTAGATAAACTTGGGGATCAAATTGCAGTAATACATGAAAAGCAGCCTGATGTTATATTGGAAGCATCTGGACCTGAAGCAATACAAATAGGAGATGCACTAACCCAGCTGAATGCAGAATGGGACAGAATTAATAGAATGTACAATGATCGTAAGTGGTAAGTAAAGTGTGATCAGTCTCTGTGACTGTATGGTGAATACTTTATGTACATGTTTATATAAGTGTTTTTCAAATGTACTTTAATGATAAAGATGAGTTTGGGAGGTATCAGCTTTAATATACCGGTATTACAAAATAATTTCCAGAATTATTCAATATTGAAACCATTAACATGGAAATTAAAGTTTGGCTGCTTTTTTATGCTAAGAATTATGAAGCTTGCTCCTACTTTATGAAATAGAAGGTTTTGTTTATAGAAAATAAAATTTTGATTTTTGAAAGGTATTGCAAAGCAAAGTTCTAGAAGTATAATGTTAAATAGGACCTCTTTTAACAAACAATTCAAGGCTGATTTTTTGATTTTTGAGGGAAAGATGCAGTTTGAAAGAATGGAGTCTTTAAAAAACAGCACCTATGACAGTTGTCATTAATACTTGTTGTGAGTACTTGAAGATGAGAAACTACCTGATAAGAAAATTTTGTTGTTAGGAAAACAAGAGAATACTAAAATAAGTACCTAAGAAACACACATTTTTAATTTCCTTGCCACAAATAGGTGTAATTTCAGTTGGGCAACAAGTTTGATTTCTCCCCACCCCTTACAGAAGAGACATTAAACTTTTTACCTTATCTGAATCACTTTTAAATCTTTAAAAACAAACTCAATACCACTTAGACAATCTTGGAAAACTGTATTAGATGAGTATTTTAAGTTGGAATTTGTAAAAGAGTCAAAGTACATGTTCAGAAAGTTACCACTAGGCTGAAGGTGCTCACACTGCAAGCAGCAGTGGACACTGAGGTCACTGCTGTGCAGAACACCTTAAGGTCTGAAAATATTCTATGAAATTTAAAATTAAATGCAAAGGCTTATACTGTAGTTAACTTGCTTTTACGGTATTTCCTTTTTAATGATGATGTAAGGTAATGGATGATGCAGACGTTTTGTAGAACATGATGTATGCAGCACCAGAAATCTGATATCAAACACCTGTGGTAGTATATTTTGAAGAGATGTTTTTAGGAAATGTGTGTACTACATAAGCAGATGTTTCCAACTCTTTCTCAGAGCCCTGATATGTGTGTAGGGTATAAAAATCAGTTGGTGGTATCATCTAAATAGAGACTTCCAGAAATTCTGGGCCCTTGGATCAGTGAAGGATCAAGATTTCTAATAACTCAGTAGGCCATGTTGTTTCACTGTGGGTTCTTTAATTAGACAACAGTGATGCCCGCTATGTACAACTTTCTGTGCCCTTGCTGGGTGCCTGTCTTCTGCTGTACTTGGAGATAACTGCTCCAGAATCTGGTGTCCATCCATATTTATATGCCTGTAGCTATTTTATTGTCCTCACAGATACTGTAGGCACTAAGCTTTAGTTATGTCTTTTTTTCCACTTGTAACTTACTTGCAAAGCTTTAACTAATGTTAACATTTTGTAATATGTGTACAGTTTAATTTACTACTCAAATTTGCTTGATTAAGTAGCCACGGCTAACCAGAAACCTAGTCTTCTTATTGAAAAGTTAAGTGTGCCAAAGAGTAAGTTCAGTGTTTATGGGTAACTGGCAAAATGCAACAGACTGTCTCTTCAGTCACTTTCCTGAAACACATTAATCTTGAACATCATAAAGTTTGTAAAGCTCTGCATATTAATGAGAATAATGTTGGGCTTCATTTTCATTCAAAAAGGGACTACTGGACTACTAATTTAGATAAATGATATGTAGCTTCTTGAATATATAAAATGCTGCAATTTTAATAGAAGCACACTCTTTGGTCAATGAAGACATTATTAATTGCAATATTAAAATGGTATTAGTATTTTTATACCCTTTCTGTTACAAGGAAGAATTCTTAGCCAAGTTTAATCTTGCTTTTCCTAGTGTTGCACTAAGTACAAGCTGGATGATTATCTCCTTAATCATCCTTGGCTTTTTTCTATTTCTGGAGTGGGTGGAGATTTTGACAGAATTAGAAGAAGCAGCATCTGAAGCCTCTGGCAAAAGATTGACTTAGTTTTCAGAGGTAGTAAAGATTTTGTGATTGAATGCCAGCTAAGTAGTTAAACCTTTGGTAAACGCTCATACGAAGCCAAGCACAAGTAGAATTAACTTAGCAAAGCTTCTAAGTAGTCAACTAAATCCAGCTGACTACAGTTGGAGTTGAACATGTGTAGGGTGAAATGTGTGTGTTTTGTACGTATATATGGTCTCAATGCTTTGGACGTTTTGTAACAATGCTGGTTTGCTGGGTCTGCTCCTTTTGCTGTGGGTTTTCTCCAAGTGCTGAAAGTGTTGATGATTTGGGAATGAGATATGGATTGGAAACAGTGGATTCCTGCAGAGGAGGCAAATGATAGCCAAGTTTTGGTGCAATAGTCACAGGAATTTGGTACTTTTAGCTTTCAGATGAGGCAGTCTGTAGGGAAACAGCAGCACATGCATCTGACTCAAAACTGGAGTGAAACTTTGCTCATTGCTCAAAATACTGATGGAGCTTTAGTCTCAAAACAGAAATGGCACAAGTTAAAGCTTTGTATCTCTGTGTTCTCTGGAGTTTTAAAATATTGTATTCTGAAAGTCATGTGGTCAAAACTCCCTCAAAACTACTTTTTAAGGAAGCCTATAAAGCCTTCTTTTAATCTGTTTTAAATGCTTAGAATGTATCTTCTCATTAAATGTGGAATGAGTTACTGTCATGAGACAATATGCTTAGACTGAAATGTTAGATATTGAGATTTGGGGTCACTGTACAGGTTGGTCTAGGGTATTAAATCAAGGTATGTGCTGAAACTAAAATGGTAAAACTAGGAAATAAGGTTAGAAAAATTGAAGTGGAGATTTTAAAGACTTCTTTACTGGAATTGGCTAATAATAATAACAAATAAGCCCTGTATATGTCAAGAAATATGTATCTTTTGTAAAATGAGATTTAATTTTGATGAAATTATTCTCACTAAGAACTCCAGGATTGTTTACTTTAATTAGTGAAAAAACTAGTTGCAATGGTAGCTCTTTAAAGTTTGGTTTTAGATATCTTTTTTATGCTGCTAATTTTAGATTGCATCTGTATATATGCAATAACCCTGGAGTCTTTACTGTTGCAATTGTTTGCAGTTGTTTGCAATAATGGGCTGCAAATGACAGTTCCTCAGTCAAAACAGAGGATCCCCTGATTAATAGTAGTCTTGGCCTCTTAGGTCTTTAAAGATGACTGTTTTTATTAGTTTGGAATAGTTAACAATCAACAAATAGAAAGCAAGCCACTCTATTCCTTTCTGACAAGTTTTTCTCATGCTCTCACTTTGGTAGCTTGTTAACATAACAGAACTCTCTTTTCATTAAAAACAACTTTCCGACTGTGGTTGTTCTGCCTGTTCCATGCTAGAACATGTTGTCCTTCAAGTTAACACATTAATTTGAGGCTGCAAAGATGATGACAATGAAATATCTGGCAAATTATTGTGTGATTCAATTCTATAAGACCTATTTATGTGTGCACACTGGTAATACTATGTAATCAAATATATAATCTATATAATCAAAATCACCTTCACTTAATAAATTCTGGGCACCCCATTTTCTCCTTATGAAGGTGAAAAGAAATCTGAGCAATTAATCATATTCCATATTTCACAATGTCTGATAGCTGAATTGTTTCACGATAAAGGAGGAAAGGGTTCTGCAGACCAATTTGATGTAGCTAATCAATCTTTATTTTTTAAGTGATAGAAACAAGTTTGCTTCGGACTGCCCCCTCTTCCTTCAGCTGGAAGTTAATGACAGTCCGTGCTGTTAGCTTTCACCAGCTGCTACTGTGCCAGGAAGCCTTCAGTACTAGGACTTGATTAACCAGGCTGTGTGTTAAGTCTTTTGGTTCTGTAAGGCAAATTTCTACTCCCTGGAGGTGGGGTACCTAACCTTCTAACTGAAACTCTGGTTAATTTTTCCATCCTTTTTTTTCCCACAGTAGCTTTGACAGAGCGATAGAGGCGTGGCGGCAGTTCCACTGCGATCTCAATGATCTTTCCCACTGGATAGCGGAGGCTGAGGTGCTGCTGGCCGATGCCCGCGGGCCAGATGGCAGCCTGGAGCTGCAGACAGCTGGGCTGCATCAGCAGGTACGTGGGTTTCGGGCAGAAAGTGAGCAAGCTGGAAAAAGCCTAGATTTTCATCTAAAATTGTAGTTTTATAGATAGACATATGGATTTGCAGAGAGGCTGTGCAATTACACTTCAGAAAGCAGTAACTCTTTAACATTTCTACTTTGGCTGCAGTTTAAAATTTATTCTTGGGGAAGAGCTCAACTCCTACTTATAGTATGGGGTTTTATAATCACTTATGATATGGAGTGGTTTGGGATAATTTGATAATTCAAATGTTGGCATAATTTTTCAGTTTATAAGTTTTGTTACAACTTCAAAAATATATTAATCAGATAAAAAAAATCCAGTATATTATTTCACTTACTTTTGACTCATATTTAAAAAAAATGGACCCTAATGGAGGTCATTTATAACTTAGCGAATTATTAATTTAAACAAATGTCTTTTGGACATACTGCCTTGTATAAACAGTCTAGAATAAAGATTCCAATTACAGGGGTTGTATATTTGATTTTTTTTTTTCAGATTTTGGTGCTGGGATTTAGTTCCCTGATATCTTTTTATTTTACTTCCTTTTAAATAAGGAGAAGGAAGCATCACTTTAAGGATCAGACTTTTTTTCTTTTGAGAGTATTAGTTATCCAAGTGTCAGTGTGTGTTGTGAAAGAAAAGTAAGTTCTGTCTAAGACACAGCTTCTGTTTTATCCTTGTTGCTGCTTGAAGTTTTCTTCTAGGGCATTTCACTTCTCTTTCTTGAATCATCATATTCCTAATCTAGTTGCAAAGAAATTTTTGCTAACAGTGTAAAACTTTAGTAGACATTAGGGCTTTTGAAGATTTAATCCTGACATCTTCTGACTTTCGTTAGCTCATGGATTTTCTGTGGTATCTGGGACCATGGCAGCACTGCCATAATTATCCTAGCTGAAATACTCTGAAGGTAAAGAAATATTTGGGGTATAGATTATGAAAAGACCTGGTTAAAGTCAAACTATCTGTTAGAACCACTAGGAAGTGCTGTAACATTAAGAGAAAAGGAATCAAATATGAGTGTAGATTTTAGCACTGGTGGCTTAAATGAATTCTTGTGATTCTTTGTAATATTCATAGCCTACACTGTATCACTGTTTTCTTATGACATCTAGAAAATTGAATTAGATTCAATAACAGAACATTAATAACTTTATCAACAGCATCCATTTCTAAGTGAGATGTTTCTAAGTGCCTCTTTTAGTAAAATAATATACACCCAGGATTCATCCTGCATATCATGTGCCAGATCAAAGTCACTTCAGGTCAGTAATAAAATTCTGTGTGGCTTTTATGTTTCTGACAGGAACTTGAAGAAGGAGTCAGCAGCCATCAGACCAGTGTTTCAGCTTTGAACAGAACTGGGGAAGGCATCATACAGAAACTGTCTGCTACAGATGGGAGCTTCCTACAGGAGAAACTGGCAGGATTGAACAGACGTTGGAAAGCAATCACAACAGAGGTCATGGATAGACAACAGAGGTAATAAGTTAGTCAAAAATTTGGATGTCTGACCAGTTGCAATAAGGAGAATTTCATTTAGTAAATTCTGGGAGAGAGAGAGAGTGCATTCTGTTGCATGCTGTCATTAATCTGAATTTTCCTAATGTTCAGAGCCCTGTTTTGAACTGTCTTCTAAAACAAATTTCTCATACATTGCAATTGACTGCTTAGTAAGTCTTTGTTTAGAACAACTCACAAAATGACAACCACAAAGGTATTTTTCTTACAGTTTTCCTTCGTTTTAAAAATAATTTACTTAGGAAGCCAGGCTTTTTAGGAAGAGTTGCTCAGCTGCTTTCTCTGGCTGAAGCTGAACTCTAAGTATATTACAGTAAATTTTGTTTTATCATTGACGGAGATGCACTAATTGAAACAACTTGTACTGTTCTTGAATTTCCACAATACTGTAAAGTAAGATCTTTATGTAATTACATGTTTTTAACATCTCCTACATTTAGAAATAAAACAGGACCGTACTTAATTATTAACTTGAGAAATTTCAATAAAATTTTATGTAATTTAGTGGAAATATTATGTATGTCCCTAAAACCTCCAGGAAAAAAATTCAGTGACCTTATAATGATTAGGCCTGAAGGTGTTGTCATTACTATCACTTATATTTAATGTTTTCTGCAGTCTTTTAAAAGTCTGTCTTATGACTTTGAAATTAAAATTTGTCTGGCTTTAAGACAGTAGTATTTATTTGCATTTATTTTAATGACAACGGTAGAATCTATTGATGATAGAATGAATTCTTTAAAACGCTCCGAGTGCTGAAAAAAAGTTGCCCGTGGCATCAGAAGTAATTGAGGACTGATGTGCTGGACTTCTTGTTTCACTTTTTAAGGCTAAAAGGAGAGAACCAGCAGCTGATAGAGTGCAGAAAAAAGCTTGACGAGCTGCGTTGTTGGTTAGAAAATGTAGAAAATGCCCTGGACGCAAGATTTACATTCAACCATGAAGAAAACCTGCAAGAATTACAGGCAAGACTGATTAGTGTGTATATATGTATGCATCTGTATGTGTAAAGCATCAGGACATGGCTTTTGAGGAGAGGAGTTTTTGCTTTGTGAATAGCTAAAGAAATATTATGGTCGTGTTAGACAATTGTGTGAGATTACTTGCACAGGCAAGATGTACCTCAAAATGAAGTTGGGTTCAGTTGGTAACTGGTACGTAACCAGAAGATGATGTCTGTGTATGAGACAGTGAGAACTAGATGTACTGCTTATAAATGTACTTAGTAGAATTTCCCTGGAGAAGATACATATGTGTCAACTTTATAATTGCTAAAACCTATAGAAAAAAAGCTGATATCCTTAAAAGGTAAGTAACACCATTGTCCCATTTACTGGGCAGTTGTAATAATCTCTCGTGTGTGTAAGATTTTTATCTAACCTGTTTTTTAAACTCTAAGGGTTTTGGCCATTTAAAGTAAGTTGTGTGCATATATATGTGTCTTTCCTGTTTATTTTGTGTCTGGCTTTGACAACAAAACATCTTTGGTTTGTAGAATGTGTGAAAGAAAATCTTTCTGAAATCCTAAAGGAATGAGAGGAGTAGTCAGCCAACTAACCTGCTTGCTCATTTTTTAAAAATCAGTAATTTAAAAAAAGGCAACAAAAAACCCCAACAAAACCTCAACCAACCTCTTTAAAACTATATCTAAGTGGGAAGTCTTGAACAAGTGTTTATAAATGATGTAAAGTAGTTTCAGTTGTGTTTGCCTGAACAAATTGACTCAGGTCAGTAGAGTATTTCCTGTCTGTCATCAAAGAGTAATTTTTCTTGTCATTTACCTTAATATAAATTCTAGAAGTGAAAGGTAATAAATGTTTCAATTATTTCTAGATCGAGCATAGAAACGGAAAAATAGAAGCTTTTCTATTTATGTTCAGGGAAATGCCTAATATTGGAGTTAAAAGAAAACTTTCCTCCTCCTTTAATTAAGCATGCATGCATTTCATTTTAGTCTAAAACTCTTCTGTCCATTATAGGTCTTAAGTGAAGAGATGGAAGTTCTGGCTGAAAAACTGGAATGGCTGAACAGAACTGAACCTGAAGTGCTATTGGATAAAAGTATTGATCTTCAGGAGAAAAACAAACTTTCTGATTGCCTGCAGTCCCTCAATGTGAGGTGGAACAAGGTGTGCATTTCTTCAGCACTGGGTATCTGAGGTTGAAAACAGAATGATATACTTGGTTGTTTTCCTTTTCATGGAAAGTGGGATAGTTGTGTTCCTTTTCATGTATCTGTGACATGTGGCATGTACATAAAATGATTTGGAAACCATACAGACATGATCAGGAAACGTACCCCAAACCTGTTACATATGAAAATACTGATGGACATTTTTCCATCAGATTGAATTTATTCACTTAGCTTAGGTTTTTCTGTTGATTTTTTTTTTCCTTTTGTATTGGGGTTTTTTTTGCAAGATGAATCAAAAATATCAGCTAGATCAAAAATATTTTGTTTGAGTCAAACAGTAATGTATTAACTTCAAACTGAGAATTGAAATAAATCTTTGCTGTGTGGGAAAGTTGAATGTTTGTAGCAGTTCAGAGGAGAATAAATGAAGCTGTGGTAAAGTTTAGAAAATCTTGCCAAGTGTGTCTCAGATTCTTCTTAAACATTACTGTAAAGTAGAAACTCGTGTTTAGTCTCATTGACAAAGCTGGTTGGAGTAAAGCAAGATTTTTTTCAAGCGAAGCCTGGAGATCCACATGAAAAAATTAAATTATTTTAGATTATTTTATAGATGACAGAGGTAAGAATGTACTGAGGGAAGGGGCTTTTGTTAGCTTAGGGAAAGAAAAAGATGTGTTTTTACCAACTCAGCCATGAAAATAGGGATTCCCCCACTGCTTTGAACACTACAATTTCATCACTGCCTTTTAAAAACTTCTAAAAAGCAAATAGACAATTTTGTTTGCACTGCACTGGAGTTGTAACACTTTCTTTTTTCAATTTTTTTTCTATTTCTCTACTTTTGTGTGACTGACAACAAGTCATGCTTTGCATCATCTTTTCTTCAAAGTCTATTCAAATAATGAGTTATAGTTTTGGTGCTTAGACCGTAAAAAACATGTAAATGATCTGTCTGCAACTATTTATTTCTTTTCAATATTTAGGTGTGACACTGGGATGTGTTGAAAAAACATTTTAGCACCTCTTGAAGTTTTTATTGTTTTTAAAAGGATACCTTCCAAAAATAGAGATATATCTGAGGCATGGTGCGGAATATTTTGTCTTCCAATAAGAGATTACTTTTCTGCCATTAATATAGATCATGTTACTGTTTTTATTTCTCTCTGCTGGCCTGTAGGTGTTCAGAGAAGTGCCTGACAAAATGAGAGAACTGGAGGCATTTGTTGGGCAGTCCCTTCTTGTTACAAAGACAAAGCCTCCTGGTGAGTGATTTGTCCTTCTGTTCTGCTTAATTGTCTTGAGTGTAACCCTGTTTGCAGTCAAAAGTAATTAAAAAAGGAAAAAACTCTATGAACTTAGGCAAACATAAATAAATGTTGAAGCATCATGCTGAACTTGAGGCTGCCTTCTCATTACTACGGGAGAGAGGGAATATTTGGGTAGGGAAGAAGTCACTACTGTTCAGGACAGGGGAAGTCTTTTGGAGTTCCTCTAAGAGTTTTGAAATGGAGAATTTTTTATAAAGCTTTGGCCTCCTCATCAGGACTAAGTATGGGGTAAAAACCAAAATAGCTGTTTCCTGTGTTTTATTTCCTGTGGATTTGTGGTCATGCCTTTGACTAAGATCCACTAGAAGCTTTCCATACAGCTAATTATTTGTCAAGTATCTCTTGCATGCAGATTTTTTGCAGTCCAATAAATGAAGGCCATTCTGCTTCTTTCGGCTCAGTTAGGGGGACAGATGGGTCTCCCTTACCTTCTGGATAGTGATCTTCCTGAGTCTCTTGGGGAAATCTATCTAAATATATGTTCTTGTGTCAGACACTGACACTGATCATATTTTCAAGTTGTTGGAGTCAGTTCAGCACATACAGATTGTGAACAAAATGCTGAGGTCTCCCTTTTGGAAATTTAGGTAAAGAAGACAGCCCTTGCCTGGAAGAATTTGCAACTCAAACTTCAGTGAATTAACTCTAATATTTTTTTTTTCTTAATTCAGCATCAGTAAGCAAAATTTGAGGCAAACCAACTTCTGTTTAATCCTTTTAAAACCCTGAGTTCAGCTTTGTCTCCTTTCATACATGTATGTTAAACAAAACTCCTGTATTTTGTTGTTTGAGGGAAGTTTGAAATATTTATGCTCCGGCTTCATGTAACTTATTGTTCCTTGGAACTGGAACACAATTTCTGGAGTGAATCTTACTATTTTTTCAGCTCATTCCTCACTTCTTTGTTGTGACAGGTTAAAAAGGGAGAAAGGTGTGACTGAACTAGTGGGCATCTGTCCCTTCCTCAGACAGTTATGTAATGCCAAGTCCATGAAGCATCTGTTGCAGAAGCTTCACTTGTGCTTGAGTGAATTCTGAGCCAAGAGTGGAGAAGACCTTTTTGCTACATAGTAGAAAACTGATGAATACAATTTTGGACGTTTATCTTAAACAAAAGTATTAGGTTTTATGCTTAATAAGTGTCAATGAATGTTTAGCTTCATTCGATTAGGTTTAATGTAATTTTGTCTTTGCAAGTTTTCATGTTTGTTTTGAATTTAGGCTGAATCATTTGGGTGAGTCTTTTTGGCATGCAGTAAAAAAATAGCTGCCTGAATGGTGCAAAAGGAATTTCTGATTGCTTAGCTTCTGGTTGTTAAAGTACAATTTTTGCTGTGCTTTTTCTATAGATGCTGTTGCATTTTTAGAGGAATTACATAAACCCCTCTGTAATTCCAAGAACTGCTCGTGTGGCCATGACTACTTTTTCTTTAACAGAATTCCCACACTCTGTTTCAGATATCCAAAGGGTGGTGCTAGCATCTTCTTCATTGGAAATTCCTATTCAGACTCAGCAGGCTTTGGAACTTTCTGCACCTGCTGATCTGGACAAAACTAGAACTGAGCTGGCTGACTGGTTGGTATTGATTGACCAGATGCTCAAGTCAAACATAGTCACTGTGGGAAATACTGAAGAGATCAATCGGACTATTGCACGAATGAAAGTATGTTTTTTTGTGAAGCCTAATAGAAAATAGTCTGACATTTTAATAGTTCTTACATTCACTAAAGAAACTAACAGCAATAATGTGTTTAAGGGGGAAAAAACCCCTGACTGCAACTAAATGCATAACATGAAAGTAAAACTTTAAATGCTATTTTTACACTCCTTTCTCCTTCAGAGCCATTTCCTGTTTATTCTTGTGGCCCTATGTGAACTAAGCACTGTTCTGTTTTGTTTAAAACAAAGAAAGTGGAGAATACCTCCTGACATCTTTTGGGGTTTGTAATAGTTGACTTACACAAAAGACTTTGAGCAGCTTCATGTTTGCTTAGTGGGTGACCTTTGATTCACTCTTTACTGGTTTCTAATGAGTTTTGTTTGCTGTAGTTACGCTTAACTTATTTCCAGAGACATGCTAAGAGGATTAAAACTTGTAGCATAAGTTCTTACGATGTAAATGTTTATTTCTGTTGATGGCTCACGCTATGTTCAACAGGGACTAAGGGCAGTATTAGTGAGATGCATGCAGCCATTAAGGTTCATTTTATTTGACTTAATATCAATTAACTAAGTGTAGAGTAAAAGCTGTAGGCTAAACAAGTGCTAAACTGTTTCTGTGAGTATCCCTCATAGTCTGAAATTTTGAAGAATAATGTGATGTAGCTTTGGAAACACTTTCTTTTAACTGGATAATACTTGTAAAATGAGCTTCTGGTACATTGCCACGTAGAGAACAGTGGTTTATAGAGCACCATTATATAGTCTGATTGTTCCTTCCAGTTGTTCCTCTTCACTTTCCCCCTGCACCCCTTGCTGCTTCTGATATATATAAATGATGCCAGCTGGGTTTGGAGAAAAATAAGTTATGGAAACGTGAAAAATAGATATTGGAAAATATTGTGCAACAACTGTGATAACTATGTGTAGCTATGTTCAGGTTAAACTTCACCTCTGGATTTTCAGTAACTGCAATTTACAATATTTGAGCTTTTTGAAGCGGTGCTATAATACTGTGACAATTCAAGGGTGACAGTAATGATGGGACCAGCTGTATACTTGTGGAGACACATGTATTTTTTTACCTAAGTAATATAGATGAATGTAACTATTTATATTTTGTGGACTTAAAAATCATATCCTAATTCTCAACAGATAACCAATGCAGATATGGACCACCGGCACCCTCAGCTTGATTCTATTTTCACATTGGCTCAGAATCTGAAAAATAAAACTTCCAGTTCGGACATTAGGACAGAGATCACAGAAAAAAGTAAGTTTCTCCATCCTGTGTTTGCAAATACATTTTTTCCATGGCAGTAAAAAATCTTTATATCTTTTTCTAAAATTCTCTATTGAGAATAGCTGAAGTTGCCTTCCTTGGAAAAGAAAAGAGAACTTGGCAGTTAAGTGACTTTCACTTAAACAGTCTAATGAAAATTCCTGGAATAAGAATTGCCACTTGTTTTTCTGATTGGACATTTTTTCAAGTATGAAGGTCAATAGTTTTGCTGGGATTTTGAAATAATTTGTGAAGAATTTGGGTTGCTTCACAGTCACCGACAAAGGGATGAGGATTTTATTTATTGAGAAAAGGAGCTAATCATGTTTCTTTTCTTGTTGAACTCTGAGGCACTGGACAGTTTAAAACACTGGCATTAGGACAATGACTTTGGGTGTGTACTTTGAAAATTGTTGACTGAGAGTAGAGATTTTAAGTCAGTGACGTGTACTTGAAAATTCAATTTCCAATTTACGGGCCACCACTCCCTCTGAAATTTTATTTTACTCATACTTAAGAAATGTACAATTGTCACAATTTGAAACTAATGGACAATCTGTTTTTTGAAGTCTTAAGCTTTGCTGATTGCTAAGATTAGAAAATTCATGCCATGGGGAATACCATAGTAAGAAGGAAAAATGGAGAGAGATATTTTCTTACATTCTCCTCTGTAATGTAGTTTTCCTTCACTCACTTCATCTACCTGAATTTCTTTGGTGTCCATAAGGTTTGATGGAGATGATGTGGTCAGATGGAAAGCCCACAGATGGATTGTTTTTCTGGAGCTCTGATGAGAAGTCATCTTCTGTCTGAGGTTCACAGTCTATGGATTGGTGGGGGCAGTAAGATTCAAAGAAGCAACTTAGTTTTGCAGTCACTCAGAACTAGGAGTGAGGTGGAAACTCGGGGCAGGATAATAACCATGTAGTCCATAGGAGTCAGTCAGCAAGGGGACATGGAGTCAGTCACGAAACATTCTGGATTCTTCGGAAAAGCTGAACAGGAAGTAAAGGACTGTGTGTTGGAAGTTTGAGTTCCCCTATAGTCATGTGCTTCCATGGTGGGAAAAGAGAAGTTGTATACGGTGCCATGGATTAAACTTTCAGTAGATCCTTCAGATGTATGTGAAGATTTTCTGCTTTCGTGAAACATGAAAATATGAAGGTTTTGTTACCACTGAGATTTGTTAAGAAAAGTTTGCTCTTTGAAGAAAGGTAAAGCTCAGGAGTGCTTTTGCACCTCGTTGTTTAAACACTGAGTACGTATAGACACCAAATATATATCAGAATATACCAATGTCCTACAACCTTCTGTGAGTCTGCTGTGTGTCATCAGATGAAGCATAATTACTCAAATTGATAGGAGCAGAGAAACAGAGAAAAGCTTCCTTCTCTGGAACTTCCCTTCCCAATTGCTTTATGGACACTGAGAACTGAAAAAACAGTCTCATCAGGAATTCTTTCCAGTCCTTCTGCCTGTGATATCAGACATGACAGATACCAGCTGATGACAACTTTTTTTAGGAACTTACCTCTTGAACCCACCGAATCCTGAGGTTACCAGGAATGTCACTATTTTTCTGTCCTGTTTTGCTGGAGGTAGAAAAAAGGGTAAATATGTCAGCAGTGTAGAGAGTAAGGTTAATCTGTCCATTAATAAGAAAAAGTATATAAATAAGTATTGGTTCTATAATAGTAATACTACTATGTAAACGTCAAATATCTGTGCTTGAAAATTAATCCACAAGCTGCCTGTGGGTTGAAATGGATTAATCTGTATTGCACAAATTATTAGGTTTGTCCATCAATATGGAGGAGTGATATTTACTCTGACAGGTGGGCTTTGCTGCTACAGCATTTGAGAGCTTTGTGGAACTAAATAGAATATTGTTGAATGTATTAAAGTTAAGAGATTTTCTCAAGCAGATAAAGCACAATGGCTTTGTGTAATTGCAAAAGGTTGAAAAAGATGTAAACCACTTAAATGGTTTCAATTTAAGTGCAAACTTTGGCATTTTTGCTTCATGGAAAATTGAAGTGACTTGAGCATCAAGGGTGTTAATTTTATAATAAAATTGTGTAGTTGCTGTTAAAATAAATACATTGGATGTCTTACATACTGTGTACCTCTTTCTGATCAGAGTAGCGAAATGCTCAAGAAAGCCGGCTTAGTATTTTTTGGTTTTGCTTTTTTCCATTCACTTTTTTACAACATCCTTTATCACATTCTGTAGTAATACAATCTTTTCCCTGTAACTGTCATGACAGGTGGTAGAGAAACCTGTTCCCACCTCTGTAGACTTTCAAGTAATACACTTGCTTTAATGGTCTATAAGTGTCCAGGAAAAGGGATGATGCCATGCATTTATCTCCAAAGACTGATTCACTGCTTTTTGTGATGCGCTATTTTTATTCTAGACCCTTATGTTATCTTTTTCACTCCTTGTTTATTAAAGGTTAAGTGTGTTTATCCATCATCTAATACAACTGTTTATTGAGAGAGGAATAGAATTTCTTCTACTTGAAGGATGTGGGGTATAATCAATAACTTCTCTGTTCTCCTGTGTAATCTACTAAATTCCGTAGAAACCTGTGGTAGAATTAAATTGCCAAAGTAGGTTGTTACTGCCTTGTAGAATGTTTGTACCTTGGCCAAAGCTGTAGTACAGGTGCCATGACAGAGTGGTCTGGAATGTTCAGTTTGCTTTGTACAAGTTGTCTAAACAGTATTTATTTACTTTTTTATTTGTACTGGTTTAAGTTACAGATGCACAAAGAAATCTTGCTGGTCCTGTCACCCTAAGATCACCGTAAAATTGTGCTCCTTGGAGCCCTGCTGCTGGCATATATATCTCTGAAGTGTAGTTTCCTGCATGTATGTACTTTAAAAGCAAATACTGACTTTGAAATATTCCAGAAATAATAGTTGTTGCTTGTATGCTATCCTGCTTAAGCAAGAGGAACCCAAACACCTGATTTTTTCATTTGCTTCTGTGAATATGTCAGCCACATGGGGAGCTGAAATACTGCATATGGAGACTACTGTATTTGAGACTGTTATATTATTGCCTTTTGCCCTGAAAATTAAGAGGTAGTTACGGCTGCTTTTTTATTTCCCTCATATTTTCCATGTCCTCTGCAGTGGAGAAGCTGAAGAACCAGTGGGACAGCACCCAGCACAGCGTGGAGGTGCGGCAGCAGCAGCTGAAGTACATGCTGGCAGACAGCCTGCAGTGGCACGAGCAGAGGCAGGAGATGGAGCACCTCATGGAGCAGTGCGAGATTCGCCTGCGAATGCTCCTGCAGGCCCCAAAGGAGATGCTTGCCAAACAGATTGCAGAGAGCAAAGTAACACCACTTATGCCTATTGTTTTTTTCCCAATCCAGATTCCTGAGTCTTTGTAATGCTACTGGATTCAACTGATGAGTGAATGTGCAATTTAGTTGTTGTACTATTTCCTATCTTTTTGGACATGATATTTTCTTAATTGTCTATATTTTTCAATTTATCAGACTTCCCAAGCATCCACATTCAGGGAGGTAAACAGGTGGCATGTGTGCATGTGTGTCTTTGAAAGCTTAACTCAAATGAGTATAATGTAGCATCAAAGAAAATTATATTATGCAAAAAGTTTGACCCTCAGACCAATTAAAATTTAACGATACTGCCACAGAATTGACTTCATAGAAATATTTAAAAGTAGCTTAGTAAGTCAAGGAATGGACTCGGGTATTTAAAATAGTCCTGAATTTCACTTCTGGTGGGTGCCAGGCATATCCAATGCTTTGCGCCTTTTTTTTTTTTTCTTTTTTTTTTTCTTTTTTTTTTTTTTTATTCCATGCAATCTTTAATGCTTTTTATATCATGTCAAGCGTGCTGTGATAAATCTGTAAGTCTAATGTCCTTTGTCCTGGTGGCTGTCACAAAAAGGGCAGGCTGTAGGTGGTACAGTATGAGAACTAAAGACACAAAGCAGTGAGGAGAGGCTCTTACCAGTGCAGTATTTAGAACAGGGATATAATAGATTTAAAAAAAATATGTCCATATATATGCACATATATATTCATGAAGGGGCAATGTAGGGGTGTGGTTGGGTATGGAAAGAGGCAAGGGAGTATGATTGTGAGAGTTGCTTACCAATCCATAGCTATTTAAGTACACAGTAAAATTGTGTGCTTTGCATAACTATCTGACTAGTGGCTATCTCTACATGTGCAGGGAAATAGAAATGGATTATTATGTCTACTTTGTTTTCTTAAGTGAAATCAGCCCCATGCCCAAACAGAAAGTTAGAGACCATAATATGTAACTGCATATCTATCTATCTATCTAGATAGATAGATAGATAGATAGATAGATATGCAAATATTATTTTTTATTTAGAAGTAATCTTGAGTTTAGATTCTCTAATGTCAAGGCATGTTGTAAATGTCTTGCCACAATAAACAAACATTTCTAATATATTTTCTTAATTCTAAACAAACAAAAAACAAAACCAAAAGGAAAAAAAAAAACCCAAAGAATGAAATCAAATTTTTATACTGCACATTTCATTTATGCCACTTTTAGGTGCCACTTATATTGCTATTACAGTAATTCAGACTTATTCATGCTATTCAAAATACAGAAATGTTTTTATTTCTGTTGCCAGTAGACTATAAAAGAGGATTTCTCTAACCTTTGGCAGTTCCGGCAAATACTACTTTTTCTCACCTATTTCTGTTTTTTAGTTCATTATTCGGACACTTAATATCTGCAGATTTTCTCTTTAAGGTTTTACTCCTAGATGAAAAATGTGCACATTTTGCTTTTTAGAAAAGAGGAAAAAATGAGGAGTTTATAGTATGTGATAAAATGAATAATGTGAGAAATAATCTGATTTTAATCTGTTTCATTTGGCATTGCTTTTTAGCTGTTAGTACAGGATTTGCACAGAGGTGACATCACAGTAGCAGCATTCAATGATCTTTCTAATAAACTGCTTCGCGAGTATCGTGATGATGACTCAAGGAAGGTGAAGGAAACCACTGACCAAATGAACACTTGCTGGGTTAATCTGAACCAAAGGTAATTACAAGGTTTCACTCTGTAGCAGCTGGTGTCTTAAACTTGCATTCTCTGTATACTTGTGTATTGTAGTCTCTTCTCTGTGTGCTTTAGTGCAGCATTTAGGGCTGTTGGGGTTAATTAGTCAATTGCAGTCAAGCTCTTTTGATGACTGAAGTTCCCACAGTTCACAATGGAAAGCTTCTGCATCACTTGCCATATATGCAGTATATTTTTAAGCAGAAAAAGAAGGGACTTGTCATATTTGGTTTCAGGTTTTCCTGTGGCTATTATTCTCTAAGTGTCTTTGAAAGTTCCTCTCTTATTCTTTATTGCTAGTGTGATTTATGTATTTGTAGTTTGTTATTGTCCTTTCTTTTCATAAGGCTCTAAGTGTTCAGCTTCATCTTCCCATGCATAAATTCCTTACAGCCTTTCATCTAATGGAAACTTCCCCTGAATGGGGCTGTGTTTTGGGTTCTTGAGTGCAATCCTGCCAGTACTCCCATCTGGAAAATACATGCACTGTAGGAACTGAGACTTAATTGAAGCTTATTTCTATTCATCCTCTATTTAAGATGTATCTGCAGATATGTCTCACTGAAAATGTGATATTTTTCTCTGCATACTTTTTTTTTTTCCTGCAAGGTAATCTAATTTCTGCAGAAATGCTTTTCAGTATTTGGTGTTGATGGACAACTAACATTTAGAATAGTGTCTGACTCTGAATTCTGAATGTCTATATGCATTGTGATTAGAGGGAGTGAAGACTCTCTGTATGTGAGAGTGGGGAAGATGACAACTAAAGTCTATATGTATATATGTGCATGTGGAAAGTGCAGCTGCTTTTGGAATGGGATGTTAGTTAAAGGAATGAAAAGCCTACTTAGTAAAGTTTACGGAGATGTTAACTCTTGAGGAGTGAGAGGAGAAGGTTATAGAAATTGTGGAGTTATGGAATAGTGTGAATTGGAAGGGGCCTTAAAGAATGTCCAGTTCCAAACCCCCTGCCACAGGGAGACCATAGTCCACTAGATCAGATTGCTGAAAGTGTGAGTCAGTCTGATCTTGGACACTTCCAGGGATGGGGCTTCACAGCTTCTCCTGTTCCAGTGGTTCACCACCCTCACAGTGAAGAAATTTTTCCTAATAGCTAAGCTAAATATGCCTTCTTTCACTTTAGAGCCATTATTTTTGTCCTGTCCTTACATGCCCTTGCCAAGTCTCTCACCATATTTTCATGTAGGCCCCTTCAGGCTCTGCAAGGCTGCTATAAGGTCCCCTGGGAGCCTGTGCTTCTCCAGGCTGAACAACTCTGACTCTCCCTTCCTCATGGGAGTGCTGCTCCAGCCCTCAGAGTATTTTAGTGGTTCTCCTCTAGACCTGCTTCAGCAGGTCCACATCCTTCTTAAGCTGGGGATGCAGATGGATGCAGCACTCCAGGTGGGATCTCACTAGAGTGTAGTAGAGGTGCAGGATCCCCTCCCTGGCCCTGCAGCCCATGCTGTTTTGGATGCAGCCCATTGACTTTCTGGGCTGCAAGCACACATTGCTGGCTGATGTCCAGCCTCTCACCCACCAGCATCCCCAAGTCCTTCTCAGCAGGACTGTTTTCAGTAAGCAGGTAATGAAGGAAGCAGAGTAGAATGTCATCTTATCCTTCCTTGGAGGAAAACAGTTCCTCTGTCATTTTGTGCTTTGGATGTGGCAGCTTGTTTCCTAGTTAATTAGAGGCTGAAGGGAAACATTGGATCCTTGTTGGATTGGCATTGACAGTAGACTAAAACTCTGTAGTAGTCTCATTCACATTCAGACTTTGCAGTGTTATGGCTAGAACTGGCATAAAACTGCCCACTACTCAGGGAAGGTGACCAGAAAGAAGAGCTCCTGCCTGGAAGCCTCTAATTAGTTTGGAATCTGCTTAAAGTCTAAAATAATAAGCTACTGCATTTTGTTGTGTATAACTGAAGCTCCTTAATTATCACTGGGACCACTGTTTGAAGTCTGCAGCCTAAGGAAGGTGAATATCTGCTTTGTTTATTAACTAGTGGCAGAATATAAAGGACAGCTCTGAGGGCCAGTGGAAGGCCAATGTGTGGAGCTGCTCAGTGTAACCCCATCTGATCAGCACAGTAGAACTAAAAGGAGAGAATGTGCAATTAAAACACCTTTTCAACAGGATGAAGATTTTTATACTTACTTTAAATGCAAGAAATAGAAATACCAGTGACGAGGCTTACTTTTAGTGACAGATGTTGGGACATGTGGGGCTTATACATAGAGTGGACATGTAGCCCTGTGGCTTCTAGAAGAATAAATCTGTATTTATATCATAATGCTTTAAAATACCAGTTTGTTCCTCTACTTGGAGGTTGTGGAAAGGGTCCTTAGTAACATCACCTGGAAGAATTGTTGTCCTGGTCACCCTAAGAACACCTCCAGGAAGACTGTAGCCATGGCATGTAAAGTGAAGGACCTTATTTTAAAACTGTTGCCATTAAGAGATTGAAACTCCCCTGCTTGATATTGTGTAAATTGGATACTTTGCCCAGTGGCTATTAATGTTCTATTTTTATACTTTAGGGTGAAACTATAGTCATTCTATGTGTTTGTGCTGCCAAGATAATGGATTATAGTTGCTTTCTGTACTGTCTCAGATGTTAGTTTCTGAATTTCTTTTGATCACACATGTATGCATTGCAGATTTTTAGTATAAATCTAAAAAAATAATTGGGTGGAACAAAAACCTGAAACAGACCCATGAAAACTTAAATAATAGAATAACATTTTTTTTCCTTGCGTGTATGTTTTCCAATAGAATCTGCATAGACTTTCTCCACTATCACTGTATTAAGTTAGCTGCATTTGAAAATAATTCTCCAGCTTCTCTTCAGATTTACTTCTTGCAGCCTGGAAGATGTACAGATCCTCTGTCCTTTGAGGTTGCTCTAATTATGTCAGAATTATTTGAAAATCTGAGTTATGTTTTTACAGCATGGAGTAGTTTTTAATCTACAGCACAGAATTCTACATTTCTTATTTTATGTCTGGGGTCCTTAATAGAAGGGTAGGAAAGTATTTCCATCAGCTCACTAGAGGTGTTGCTCACTACTGCTATACACGTCCTCTTTAAAAACACCCATGTAATCTTACAATGTTAGTTGTAAATTTGTATGTATTTAGTGACAGGATTGTTTTTCAGCTTTAATTCAAATATATGGCGGCAGTGGGTCAGTAATAGGATTTCATTCTTTCCTTAAAGCTCAACCAAGCTGAAAGCTTGAGAAATTAAAACTTTAGGATGAAGACAATACTCTTCAACGAATGTTAATAACTTCAAAGTTCAGGTTGACTCAATTCCTATCTAATACATCAGTACTTAGACTTAGAGATCTGGGTCACTTACTATTTCATCCTTTGGGGCTGTTCTTTTTCTTTGAAGGTCACCTTTATTAACAGTCTGTTCTTCCTGCTGTCACTCCTGTTCTTCCACCTTTGGCCTTAACCCCCTGCTAGGGAAAAAAATCCCTGCAGAGGGAGAGGATTTTGAAGTTAGAGCTCATAACTGCTTTTATTTTACATTTTTCTCACAGTTCCTTGGTGTGCTCTAATTTTTAGCTGGTGCTTATTATCTTTTCTGGACAATATCAAACTACTTGTTATCCCTAGCATGCTACTTACTATTTTTTTCCCCAAGACTGGGTGAAGCATTCCAGCAGCAAGTGAGAAGCAAGAATGAAGGTTTCTTGCTCTCCTAGTCATTTGCTAGTAGCCAAAACTTGGGCAAACACAAAGTCAGGAATGATTCTTAAACTCTTATTTTTGATAAAGCAATTATTAACAAGTAATGTAAAACCTAAGCTCCTAAAGTAGGGGCTGCAGCACTGTCTTTGTGCTAATTGTCTCTAAAAAATTCAGTTGGTTATGCTAAAACTTAGGAATGTGAGCCTGGCAGAATTTGGGTTGCATGAGATTTCCTCACTGTCCTTGAAAGAAAACAGCTTTTGCTTGCATCTGTCTCATCTGATGTGCTAGTAAACCAGGCTGCTTGCTTTGAAGTGTCATCCTGAATGGTACTGAACACCCACCGCTTCATTTCTAAAAGGAATATTTTTAACTAGTTCTGAAATTCACAGTTCTAGACATCGTTATTCCTTCATACTGCTGAGCAGTACTTGTGCCACAGTATGACAAGGAGGAAAGAAAGATGAAGTAGATGGCAGGATGGAGAAGACACAAGTTTGGGCCTGTCGGGAGAAACACGGAAATACCAAATACTGAGTGTTTTGGCCTTGTTTGTCTTGAAATTAAATATCACTTTACCCCTAAAATCTTATAATACATCTAGTGCTTGATGTGAAGATAAAATTGAACTTCTACTTACTCAGCAGAAACTGTTAGCTCTTTTAGAGGTTTCTCTACAGTGTGCTGGTGTGGGACAGCTTGCTTCTTTTGTCATGGCTTTGGCAGAAGGAATGCTGCGGAATTACAGCCTCAAATGGATGAAATGTAGTTTGTCACGCTTTATTAATGTTGCTAATCAGAGCTTTTAAAATTGCTGACTATAATAGTTTCTCATCTGAGTTTCATTTCAAACACTAGGAGACAGTACTGTTATGCAGAACTATAAGGTGATATTTTTTCCAGGAAATTGTTTGAAATTGCCGATAACATAAAATGTTTGGATTATGTTGTTATTTCATGAAAAAAATCCCCTTATGGACACAAAATTTAGTATTTGCATGAGTTGGAAATCTTTTGGATGATTGAAAATTTGGACCATATTCTGCCAGTCTTTTTTAAGGATTAATTTGTTGAGCATGGCTTGACTGTTATGATGGCAGTGTATTATTCTGCTTGTTTGAGTGATAGTGTCAAAAGTCTTCTAGCAGAGAGTATCTGACCAAGTATCTGACCCCTTAGTACTTTAACTCTTAAGAATTTATGGCGGTGTTTCTGCTCACTGTAAAAGAGGAACAAAAATATCCCATGCAGTCAGTGCTTCTACTCCATGTGGCTTTTGTTGATGCGGAAAAGCCAATTTTTCACACACAGAAATAACACTTCTACCGTTTGGGGTAGCATAAGCTGGTGATGGTAACACTCTAAAAGAAAAATCTAGGTTTTTAATTAATAACTGAGTTTTTACTGCTTGCCTTTTTAAAAAGATCTGTTAAATGCCTAACCAGTTCAGGACATCTGTGTGTAGCTATAGATACACTAAGAACAGTGATATAAAGAATGATAAAACAAGCTGTACAGATGAATAGTTTCTTACTAGAGATATCTTTCAGATTTCCTTTTAGGAGTTTCATTATGATGTATATAATGCTGCATGTTATGGGGGTATTCTGACACTTGTCTTCTTTTCAGAGCTGTCGATAGGCAGAATTTCTTGGAGACAGAGATGAAGACAGTACAAGCCTCACACAAGGATCTGGAGAGCTTCCTCAAGTGGCTTCAAGAGGCAGAGACAACAGTTAATGTTCTGGCAGATGCATCCCAGCGTGAGAACACTGCTCAGGATAGTGTCTGCGTAAGGGAACTCAGAAAGCAAATGCAGGTGAGAAACTAAATAGTATTGCTGTTATTCAGGTTTTCTCTCAATGGCAAATGTTATGAAGAAAAGCTATCTGCTTGCTTGGGGAAAGCTGCAGCCTATTGAAAGGTGTTTCCTGAAGCAGTATTTTAGAAGTCAGGTGTACGAAGGAAGCAGATTTGTCTTCCTCAGGATTGAAGTACATATTTTTTGTGTATGTCTTTGGCACTGAGGGCTCTTAAATGTCCTTGGAGGGTGACTGCATTCAGGAAGTGTACGCTTCATTAAACCAAGTCATGTTGTGTGATTGTCCAACCGAACAATTTAATCTACTTCCCTCCAAGTAAAGCCCTCCTGGGCTGCACTCTCTCCTACTTCTGTCTGCTACCTTCCTCCTGCTTCTTCAGCAATCTAAGAAGTTTTTGTACTTGTATTACCTCTTCTCCCTCTCCTACTGCCCAGCAGCTCCCCAGCTCGCCTTCCTTCTTGTTCAGGCCCCAAACTGGAAACCTTAGAAATGACTGAGGATTTTAACTGACACCACTTATTAAATCCTGCACTCTGTGTTTGGATTAATGTCATCTGTGATCTAAGTGGGTTTGAGCAGCTTATAATGAAAAAAAAGATGTTGCTTTTAGTAGTGCTCTTAATCTGAATATATCTACACTGAATTGAAATGAAACAAGTCTGTTAAAAGTATCTGATAGGAAGCTATTCTTGTTAATCATAGTGAAGAGCACAATATTTTGTGGAAGCTTGTATCTGTTGAAGATGAGATGTCACCCATCAATGGTCTAATGATTCTGGTCAGGAAACTCATCTGTAGAGAAGTGGCTTTTTGTGAAATGCTGAGACTAGTCTGTAGTGGTGACGCCTAGAAGTTAACGTTATGCTTTCTATTGGCGCCACTCTCAACTACTGTAATGTAGGGAAAGTGGAAGAGGTAAAACAGGGCACAGGCAGCTAACAACAGAAGGCAGTGCTATGTGTAAATAGGCTTATTTCTGCATTATCTTGCATTCTCTGTAGTCAATCACACGAAGATACAGCTTATTTCACAGTTTGTTTGTTGGCGCTGTGACGCACTGTGAGTGTGGAAGTTTGTTTGCCATTCTTTGTTGGGCAGTCTGATTAAAATTGCCTGAGTTGTGCTGCGTGAGGGGGGAACTGTTGGGCAAGACTGCCTGCTGTGAGAGAAGGAGAAGGTCTATAACCAACTCCTGACTGTGCATGTTGTCTTGGCTTGTAACAACTGGAAAGACAGGTGGAGGTGCTGGGGCATCTTACAGATGGTAAGATTTCTATATATATAGAGTGGAATTTTTATATCTGTTTCCCCTGGTTCAGCACCCCGGTACCAGATACTGACCATCTCTTTCTCAGACTGTATGTTTCTACACACTGTGCACATGAAGCATCATCACTTAACTCACCCATGACCTTACATAATATTGTGAGCCTTTTCTGGCTACCCTAGAAAATGAAGTAGAGCATGTCAAAGACTGTCATAGCATAATGACTTCCGGTATGAACTTAGTCCCCTACCCCTTACAGTCTTACTTTAAATGTAAATGAAGACATTCATATCATGGCACTGGCAAAAACTCCAAAATCACTGTTTTTGTTTTCAAGTATTTGTTGCACTTCTGAAAACAAAATGAAGATCTAATATCTTGCTGTACCTCAAAGGATCAAGCCCACTCCCTTGCAAGTTCTTAAGCTTATTATCTGATTAAACAAAGATCATTTCCTGTTCCCCCATTATGTGGTGTAAAATAAGTGTTTTTCTCTTGGCACTTTGTTTAATATGTAAGGAAGTATTGATTTTGAGGTTAGTGGTAAATGTTTGTAAGAAGAATGTAGGGATCTGCCCCCAAAGGCATCAAGTAGAACTTTACTATGAGTTTGAGGCGTGATAAATTCTAGGTGAAATGAGCTGAATCTTGACTAAACATGATGAATTTGTTGTTGTTACTGTTATGTCATGCACTTTCAAAATAGGATCATCTGTTGAACTGGCATCTGTTCATACATGGGAGGACCATCCTCCATTACATTTTGGGTCTAACTTGTTTGGCTGCAGTTCAAGTCACTCTACAGTGGAATCAATGATCTAAGCCCTGAAGCCTTGTTTTGCCTTCCATTGTGATACCTGTGGCCAGCACTACGGAAATTATGCAGACTTTGAGTGTGATAGCAATGTCTTTTTGAAAAGGAGAAATACACAATTATTTCAACAGTCGGTTCAATTAATTCTCTCAGTATCTAAATGTTGTAGAAGACTTTCCATTCAGGTTAGTGCCAAAATGCTGCAGTCTGTGTTGGAAAATGTTTAGCAGTGAGTTGGAAGAGATTAAAACCTAATTTGAAAAAAGAGGCAGAAAATAAGCTAGGAAATAGTTAGAAGTAGTACAATGCATGTGATGTCCTGTGCCTACAGATGTGCAGGTGTTCAAAACAGTTCAAAGATTTTGTTAGATTGTAAAAAAAGTTACCATAAGTAGTGGCCAGCTGTTTGTCTCACTGCTTGATTCAAACTTGTAGATTGAAAGATCTGGGAAAATAAAAAGCAGAACTGAAGTAAGGAAGGTATCGACTGTGGGGTCTCTTACACAGCAGAGGTTTAAGCTTTTGCACAGTCATTTCTGAATACTTCTATGGTTCCAGAGTTCTGCTGCTTCATAGGTTTCCTTAAAAGATATTTGGTAAGTGCTTGTCAGCTAATCATGGTAGGCTTAATCTGGAAGGTTAAAGAGGCAGACTTCTGGTGGGAATGGATGTCAGCCAGGAGCAATGGCATGCAGAGGAACAGTTCAAATAAGTGGTGAAGATGAGAAAAGACAGCATGTCTGGCAAGGTGAATACAGATGGTAAGATTTCTATATATAGAGTGGAATCTGTGTATCTGTTTACTCAAAATGATGTTGTTATTGTTGAGGACAGATCAAGAAGAAATCAGAGTGCAGGGAAATGGGGTTTATGTGAGGAGTGGTAGAAACATTGATTGAGTCCTAAAAATAAAGATGAAAAGGTTGTCTTCGCAGAATTGGATGGGAAGAGTTTTTAAATGTCATGTATGAAGAACCTGAAGCTTGCATTCATCTCCTTTGTAGGAAACTGCCTTAGAAGAGGCAAGGCAGTGTATAATGCACTGACATCTAAGCTGTGGATCATAAGAACTTGTCAGGATAGCTGTTGCCTGCCTATTGTGCTGATTGATGTGCTTGAAACACGTAGGTACCTTTGCATGTGGAAATATGCACTTTAAGTCATATGATCAGTGAGTGCTCCACCTACTGTGTTCAGGCCTCCCTGAACCTTTGCTACAGTTGCCCCTCTGATAACTGGTTTAAGTAGATTCATCAAAGCACCTTTGGAAGCAATGAGTAGCTGGCTCTGGTTATGCTGCAGTTCTGCCACACATAGGGGTATGTTGGCTGTATTGCATTAGGAGCGCCTTGCTGGTAGCAAAACACTTCCATGCTTTTCAACATCCTACTGTCATCCGTGGATGGCTTAAATAATTCTGCTTTGTCACAGGAAATACATCAAAATTGTTAGCTCTTTGAATTCAAGGATGACTTAGAGAAGGGGTTGATGATGCAACTGTATGCTTTTACTTTGTCAAAACCCTATTTTTTTCTTGTCTAAAGCCATTCTGGAAAATATTTAATTGGAAATGGCTTGTGAAAAACATTCCTACTTCCTGGTGCAAGTGAGAATCCTTTGAGATCCTTTTGACTAAATTAGCTTTAAGAGAGTTTTTATAGAAAGAGGTTTACCCCCCTGCAGTTTTCCCTTTTGTGTTGGGTAATCTAGTTTTGAGAAACGCCTATGTGATTTATTAGCCTTTATTGTATGGCTGATATAATGAGGGCAGGTATCCCTGTGCTCCTTTCTCAAGATTTATAACACAATCTGTTATTCACTCACTCTACAGCTCTGCCAGAGCTGCATTCAGTCTGAGAACGAGAGCATCCTTTCCCAGAGTGAGGGAGCAAACACTCAGTCTGCTGATAGAAAGCAGCTACTAGGGAAGAGCAACTGTTGTGATACACTGGAGCCGTCTTCCTGAAGGAATTCTTTTTCTGTTCCTGCAGCTTTCAGGCTTAAATTAATAACCTTTTTCTGGCTATTTAGTACACTCCTGAGCAGTGGCAGACGATCGGCTGTTCAACTTCATTTGCCCTCTGCAAAAGCAGAGCTGAGCAGTACCGATCAGAGGAATCTGGGAAGGCTGTTATTTTTCTGCATTTGTTTTGTGGGGTTATTTTGGGAGAAAAACTTATGCTATATCAATCTTCTTTGCCTTTGAAACGTATAAAGCCTGTAGCTTGCAAAAGCAGTCCTGGAAGAGAGCATGCTCAGAAAGCTGGCAAATCATTGTCCAGTGACCGGGAGGAAATGATAGTTGCTCTTCATTTATAATGCAAATTCTGAGGTATCTCCAGAAGTGTGGCAAACTTAAAATGATGGCTGTGGTGAGAACCTCTCTTCAGAAAGTTGTGGTGTTGTTGCATCGTTTACAGAGGATGGCAGTTTCTTCTCCCCGTTACCAGAAGCTTTGTAAGGTAAGAAACATAAGCCCTAAATGTCGAGTGTGTGTCTTGCTAACTCTGTCTTTCTGAGATAAAAAGAAAAGAAAGTGAGCATGGGATGAGTGTCAAAATCATTTAGGCTATCTAGTGTTTTTAAGCCTGTTATGCTCTCCATATGTGTTTTGTTAAAGAATGCAATGCAAAAAAAACCCCCTCAAACAACCAAAACAAAACAACCCTGTGCTTGTCAGAGTGATACATTTTTTTTTAGTAAAGTGCTTTCTTGCCCACCATCTAGGTGTCTGGAAGGAAACTGTTATGTTCGGTGATTTTTTTTTTTTTTAAATTTTTTTAAATACTACCGGTTCTTTTCCCAGGGAGTTATTTACTTCTTGGTAAATATGATTCTTTAACTCCTATGCACCCATTGTGTAGAATAACTGTGTTTTTCCATGCCCAGTGTTATTTCTCTTTTGAGCTTTATGAAACTTTTAATTAGGAATGAGTTCAGCAGACTTAATACGCAGCTGTTAATTTCTGCCTTCACCAAATGAGCTCTTTCAGTTAAAAAAAATCAGGAAAAGTTGGAGGAAAAGCATGTTGACATAGGCTACCACTTATTGCTATTTTTGATGGTACCTGGTTTGGTGGCTGATTGTTTCTATTTCCAAAGACGGTGTTAACATCTTTGGTTTTTTATCAGGCTCAGTAGTTCTGAACCTTAATACTATGGTGATGATCTAAGATACCTAGTAAAATTTGCTTTTAAAAGTAGTTTGATCACTCACCAGATTAAAATAAGTAAATAAAATTAATAAACTTCTAACTAATCTGTAAAGTCCATGAGTTAATACTGCTGTAGTGTTGATGCCTAAGTGAAGTGGTCATACTGGGCTAATATTATTGAACTTTTAATATAAGAATTCTGTCTGGAAACTTTTGCAAAATTATAAAATTTGATATATAGCTGTATAAATAATGATATAACATTACATAAGTTCTATTTGGCTGCCTTTGAAATTGTTTTTCTCTTCTTGCTGCTTATGATACTTGAGAAGCGTCTGTGTTTTTTGATGAAAATATGTCTGTGTTTTGCATATAAGGTGTGTGAGAACCAAAGTCTTGTTCTGGTTATAAAGCAAAGCCACCTTAACTCATCCTACCTGTTTCAATCGGAAATGTGCTTTCTGTTGTGAGGAATTTAAAAATTACATCAAGTGAGAGAGATGCCTTCCTTAGAGCAGGGTTTTGAAAGTAAGGGAAAAGTATCATGCAGGATGCTGTTCATAACAGTGAAGCTTGTAGATGAAGTTCTGGCATATGCAGAAAAATATTTTATTCAAATGGCTGTTTCAGCATGCTTCAGTTTACCAAGCTGTACTAATAGATGCATCTTCATTATGAAGAATGAGAGACAGTAGTTAGTTTACACGCAAGCTGTTTTAAAAAACAATCCTCAGTTGTTCTTGTCTATCAATTGCCACTAAACAGCCTGTTTGCTTTTGTGAATATAGCAGTTTTTTTAATAATGTAAAGATAGGGGTTATAATTGCCTATTTAATCACATTTTTTGTGTAAACTTGTTTGTAAAATGTTTGTCAAGCCACTATTTTAGTGACTCTCACAGTAATAATTATTTGCTAATTAGCCTGAGAGCCCAGTAAATGGTTGCATATTTAATTTGTTGAGTTTAAATCTACCCAAGGGGTAGTGAAAAAAAATCTTCTAAAAGGCTGTTATTAAAATACATTTTCTGATTGAGAACCCATGCAGTAATAGCCCTGGGAATACACATTGCTTAAAATTACACAGTGTATTTTTTTTGCTTGTTAAAAAGTCATGTGGCTTAGTTTTTCAGATCTCTGTGCTTAGTTTACTGAAGATAGAATTGTTGGTCTTCTTGTGGAGTTAAATCAGACACTAATTGAGGAGGGAAAAAAAGAAATGCTTTACGATCCCAGTCACTTCCAGCAGGTGTCAATGTAAGGCAATGATAGATGGAAGTCTGGTGATAGAAATATTAATGCTTAGATGAGAAAATGTGTGGAAATTACTAAAAGCAACCATGACAGCATGTCAGAAAGGATTTCTTGTAGTGCCCTGTATACTCCTGTCTTTAGAATGTCAGATGTTTGTACATATCTTGTGCATTCTCTGGACACACTGGTATAGTTTAGATCTGCAGAAGGGAAGCTACTTACTACAGTGCATAAATTATTGCATTGTATAGCCAGGGTAGATGCTTCATGCACTACATCTACATGTTTCATGTGAAGTGCACTCTGAAGCATAACAGAGGGCCAATAAAATATTTAAGGCAAATTCTTGAAGTTTAGTGTTTGTTTTAAGCTGCACTGTTTATGAAAGAAGTAGTAAGATTTTATTATTTAACTGCACTGGGAAAAGTCATGATTGTTCCTTTTAACAGCCTCATAGAGTAGTAGCAATCAGCATTCACAGTCCACATATTGCAAATTTCTTTGTAGCAAAACCAAAAATAAACACTTTGTTGCCATACTACAGCATGGCTGAAAACCACAAAACCCCAAGTTTAGGAAATTTTTTCTGTTGCTGCTTTTTCTTTCACAAATTTCTTCATACCAAGATGAGTTTTGCCAGATAGACCTTTTCACCAGTTGCTAGTTGATTTTTTTACCTTGAAATCTGTGGTATACTGGGGCAAAATGCCTGCACTTGGCATTGTGTTGTCAGTATGTAATAAGTTTTGCTTTATTGTTGTTAGCAGCTTTGCTTCAAAACTCTTGTGTAAGACTTTGATGCTGATAATGAACAATCAGAAAACTGTTGTATGAGCTGTCATCTGCTCTGTGTTTTTGCTGATATGATTGTTCCTTAAAGAAAGACTTATTTGTTATAGCCAACTATCTCAGACTAGAATGGGTTTATAACAGAGAAAATATTTTTGAGGTTCAAATTGATTGATCCTTTCTGGGAGACCAGAATTACAACACTACTTATAAAAATAGAGAATTGTGAAACTTTAACTTCCCTGATGGAAGGTAAGGAATAGTGCATCTCTGGCAGACAGCTAAATGATTACCTTTAAATATGTATCCTGCTTGTGGACTTTGACTATGGTATTTTTGAAACACACTTCTACCATTCACAGACTGGAGCATTCATCCACTGGAAAACAAGCTGAGGAACATACTTAGTTGCTGAGAGGGCTTTTTTCTCATTTTTATCGCTCACTTTTTTTATAAATTCTTGAGAAAAACTTGCTTTAAAAATAAATAAATATTCAACTCCCTTCGTATAGAATACTCAAGTCTCAAACCTAATCCAACATGAGTCTTCATGTGGCACCTTGGGTGAGTTCCTGACTTCCTTGGCTATGAAACACATCAGAAACATGTCTCCTGAGGTTTTTTTTGAGGATACGTAACTTAAAATGCAGTCTTCTTATTTTATGCTTTTTTTTAATGGCTAGTGTTAAATTTATAAAACTGCAGGAAGATAGAAGCACAGCAAATGCTGGGGTCAGCCAAAACCTTTTTTTGCTGTGATACTGGTGTTGCATTCCAAAAGATGTTTACATCATGTTGAATTTTGAGAGTTGCAGCAAAGGCTCTGTTCCTATGAAATTTTGAAAAAAATATGAAGGTCATGGGGGCAGGGCAAAAAAAAAAAGCCTTGAAGGCTGTTGAGAAATGTATAAGTTAATCCTGGTTCCAATGAATTCAACAAAGATACAAGTTTTTTAATGTTTACATGACTTTGACTTCATTTAGAGAATAAATCATTGGCACTTGACATATTCAGGTATAAAATACAGATAACCAAGTGTGGATGAGGAGGAGCAGCAATGTACAGTCACTGGATAGCAGAAGTGAGAACAAAAGTTAATTTTGGAAACATGTTCTGAAGTAGGCTACTCTATTAAGCAGGTTGTTGATTGGAAAATGAAGAAGTGTCGTCAAAAAGCTTTGCTAAATTATGCAGTTTCTTTTTTTAGAAGAGACGGTCACGTCCAGACTGGTTGATATGGTTCTAGTTGTATAAAGGACATTTTAATTAGATTTAGATCTACAAAAAAGCCTTATTGAAGGGAGGAAGCCAGAATTAAAGGGAGCCTTGGATAATAATGACTATTATCTACTAAAATACAGTGAGGCTAGAAGTGAATGGATAAAAACAAAATGACTATTTTGAAAAAGGAGATGTAGCAAATAATATCTAATGATCAGCCTCTCAGGAATTTAGGATTTACCAGTTTAGAAAACAACTGAATAGTGTAACTGGTAACCACCCCTCCTCAGAACACCCACAGCTTGTTTGTATTGGGAATGATTGTAGAAGTGGTTTTCAGTGTGATTTTTTGAGGGAATGTACGGGGCTGAAACGTGACTTGAGTTCTTGATGAGCAGAACAGGGCTAACATACAGCTAATCAAGGGCAACAAGGTACCTGGATGGTGTTTAGTGGCAGAATATAATCCTTATTTGAAGGAACATGAATAGGCTAGGAATCTGTCAGTCAATGGTCATTTAAAATGAAGCATCTTGAAGTCTTGGGAGGTGGCAGCTGATTTGCTTCTGGCCTTTATTATAGAATGATCGCAGCAGCTGAAGGGAGAAAAATTTTAATAGCCTTAAAAAAAAGAGGTAAATGAAAGTTGAAAATTACTATCCAGTGAGTCAAAAGATATGAAAATTAGAAATATGGCCAAGAAATTAAATTCCACTTGGAAATATAATAACTGTAATGGAATTCAGTTCTCCATTGGTAGCAAATTGCACCTTTGTATATACTGTCAGTGATGGGCAAGCACAATTAGGGGCTTTGCTGTGTAGGCAAGATATTGTTAACTGTTAGCATGTTATTTACTGATTGATTTCCTTTGCACTTTTGTAGGGATCTGGTAAAAAAAAAAAATCAGTGGGATATTGGAGGGATATTTTCATGTTTTGATAGGTCAGAGATATATGAGATCCTCAGAATTCCCACCGTCATCCTTGGATAGTATAAGTTGGTCCATGAAGAAAGGTGTGGATTCTGGTTGTGATTGGAGTTGGAGTGTAGAAGAATGAGCAGAATTTCGAAGAGAAACTTGTAGGTAAAGTTACTGGGAAGACCTTTTAATAGTGAGACTTAAGAGCTTACTGTCTTTTCCCAAGGACTCCTGTGTCCTTAGTCCTTAAAGGAAACATTTCCCAATGCGATGGCTTACTTCAGTAAGGCACTTCCAAGCATAAAAGACAAGATGGTGATTGTGAAGAGCCATCATGGATTTTGAGAAGGGTGCCCAAGCTGTTTCCTTTCTGTGAGAAAGTTGTTGCTGTGTCTTTGGATGTAGGGAAAGCACTACTGTTCCCTGATCATCATTTTAGAAACACTTTGGATGCAGCCTCTCATAGCTGAACCAGAGATATGGGCAAGACAGAAGAGCCAGAAGGTGGGAAGACAGCCATTTGTGTTCCTCAAGGGATGAAACAGAGACTGGTACAGTTAAGCATAGTTACGAATCCAGAGTGGGATGAAGTGTGCTCTCAGCAGGTTTGTGAATGATAATAGACTGTGGAGAAACAGTTCTGTTCCCATTCCTTGGGGCCTCAGGAGGGAGGGGTGGGCTAACAGGAACTTTTAAAAAGGGCCCCTAAAAAACCCAAAGCCAGTTCTTGCACCTGAGAAGGAGTAATCCAATGCATTGGTACAAGTGTGAGAAGGATTGTAGCCAGACAGGAAGAAGTGTTTATGTTTTTCTACTTAGTGCTCATGAGGTCATGTCTGGAATACCACAGTTGGTTTCAGGCCCCCATTTTGACAGAGAGTGAGAGACTGGGGAGATTGCAGTGCTTGGAGCACACAAGGTAGGAGCAGAGCAGCAGGGGAGCTGACTTCATTTAATTAGGAAGAGAGAAGGGTCCAGGAATTTCCTGCGCTGTCACAGCACACCTGGTGAGTTGTTACTATAAAAGTTGGAGCCAGGCTCTTCTTGGAGGGGCCATGTGGAAGGAAAAGAGGCAGTGGGAATAAGCTGCAGCAAGGGAGATGGGTGCAAGGGCAACAGTTCTGCACAGCAGGTGTAACTGCGCACTGGAGTGGGTTGCCCCCAAAAAAAAGACGCTGTTACATTTCCATCCCTGGTGGTATTAACACTTGTAGTGGATAAGGCCCTCAGCAGCATACCCAGCTTTGAAACTGGTTCTTGGAATTGGCGGGAGGTTTGACCTCCAGAGCTTCCAACTTGTGATTTTCTATGATTCTCTGTGCTAGTGCCCTATTAGCTTGTAAGTGAAGACTAAAATAGTCAAAATGATAGTGCAGCAGTTTTCAGCTGTGAGTTGCTCACTTCCTATGAAAAGGAGCTTTATGATTTTACTCCATGTGAAAAAATTCTTATTTCTTTGCTGAATTTTGATCTAAATCTGGGCCTGCCATGAGTCTCCTGAACAGCCACAGCATGTACTCATGTGCAAATCCTTTTGCTGTCGCCTAACCTCCATGGTGGTAATGCAGTACAGTCAAGCACTTGGCGCATATCTGAATTATGTGCCTATGATTAGAAAGCATTTTAATACAGCATAAAACTTTGTCATCTAACCTTCCCCCACTTCTGCACTTTCCGATAATGTTTTCAGAACTAAAGTAGAAGGCAGAAAGGTTTTGCACATCTTGAGTGATGGGGCTGACCTAAATGAAACCACTTTGTTTTGCCATGTGTCTAATTAGGATCAGTGCCAAATAAAACTGTATAATAAATGGGTACATTATTGTAAACCCTTGTGCTCTCTAGTCCTCTATGTATTAGAAATAGAATGGTTTCGTTAAGGTGAAATAACAAGGGAAAAAAAAGTTAAGATAGGTTCTAGGATATGGCACTTTTTAATAGCATTTTGTAGTAATGTGGAAGGGAGGAAAGGAGAGAGGAGATGAGAGAAATATTTCAAGGTATGCTTTTAGAATCGTCTTATATTTATTTAAAGGCAACTCTGATTTTTAAGCTGGAAATATTTTGCTTACTGCAGCAAAAATGAATCTAAAATGTGAGGTAGTTCTATTAAAGCATGAATGTAGCATTAATGGGAAACTTGACTTCCATGAACTTCACATGTTTACAGGAGCTGGATTAATATTTGATATAAGACCCTCTTGTCATAGTATTTTGTCACAGTACTTTTTGATTGCTGCTGTTTTTCAGGAAGCAATTCCCCGTGCCCCCCCCCCCCCCCCCCTTCCCTTGGGGCTTAATTACCCATCCCAAATTCATGAAGTCGTGAAGCAGTAGTTGCCTAGAACAGCACCAGTTTGTGTCTAGAGAGCTGACAGTTTTTTCTTGTCTTCTTCAGACAGATCATTTGAGCTTATTTTTAAAAAGAGCTGCACTCACTAGGTAGCTGGAAAATAATGCTGTTTGAAGATGTCCTGTCACTGTTAGTCATCAGGGACTCTGGAAGAGTTCTGGCCTCCTTTTTGCCTTCCCCTCTGTTTTTAATCAAGACAAACTGTAAGAGACATCATGTTCCAAAGTTGCCCTGAGAGTTTTCTTTTTCATATCCACTGCTTGCAGACCTGTGTTGCATTCTGGCTGCTCTGTGATGTTTTCATGCTGGGCACTCTAGATACACTTTGGTGCAAAGGATTTTACTTCAAAGCAAAAGTAACTTGCTCAGCCCTGCATAGCTGGGAAATTCAATGTGGGTGGAAGATGTCAGTGGTGTTTTTGATAATTGATATCTGGGTTGTGCTACAGAAAGCAATTCAACGTAGTCACAGAGTAATTACATTTACTGGTGGTTTATGGTAAATACGGTAGGTGCTGCAAGTGAAGTAACATAGTGAAATGCTGCTCAACTCAAGTTGTGCCAGGGGAGGTTTAGATTGAATATTAGGAAAAGAATTCTTCACTGAAAGGGTGATCAGGCATTGGAATAAGCTGCCCAGGGAAGTGGTGGACGTGTAGGAAAAAATGTGGTAGTGGTTTCGCATACGCCGAATTTTGTTTACCAACTGGGAGATAGGATATTGGGAGAAAAAGGCAAAACAGGCTCAACTTAAAAGTAAAAACAGATAGATTTTATTAACATACACTAAGGAAAGAGAAAAAGAAAAAAAAGAGGGGAAAAAAAAAAAGAAAAATGAGACATTCAAACACCTTTCCCCCAACCCCAAACTGTTCACTTTTCCACTCAACACAGAGAGAAAACTATGATTTTCAGTCAGTTGCCACCATTTAAGCATGATCCTGCATCACTTTGGGAGAGGAGCCTCTCTAGAGTTTATGGAGGACACGCCACAAGAAAAGATTTGGTGGCTCTCAATGTCACAAATCTGCAACTGCCCAGAATTTTGCAGATTATGTGCAGTCCCACTCATATAACAGCTTCGCAAGCTGCTTATGGGCCTCCTCATGTTTGAGGTATCATTTTAAGAATGTTTTTCTAATATAAAACAAGGATTCTTCTATCTCTAAAATAGTCTCTACCTCAAAAGAAATAGAGATCTCCTTTTATGCCCAGGAGTCGGGGCCTAATCACTTCCTCTCCAGAATCATCTTCATCTCAAAGGCTGAGACCACCTTTTTTTTTTCCAGAAGCCGGGGACATACTCTATTCAAAATTCTCAATTAGATCTCATTTATATCAGTACACACAACCCTTTGGCTAGAACTTGCATTCCCCCAAACAGCATTATGATATTACAAGAAATAGTCCATTTCCCCATAACTCACATCCAGAGAAGTCTGGTGAGAAATGTCCACTTCTTCCATCCCTTCTTCCAACAGTCTTTATCAGTTCTTTCGCTGACTTTGTCTCAGTGCTATCTCTCTACATTTCAAATCACTCTGTCTTCCATGGTGGAGGGAAAAGGTTAATGTCTTTGCCCAGAGTCTTTTTTTCTCCTCTCCAGCTGACTCCTGGAATTTCAAGGCCCCAGGTGGTGGTGGGGGGAGGGGAAGAGGGAGCATGCTCAGGAACGCTGATGGATGACCCTCCTCCGCCCCATGTCTGATCTAAAGCAACTCAAACTTGGATCAGCTCCCTGGAGCGCCAGAGAAAAGTTCTCAAAATTCTCTCCTCCCTAGGACCAGGGCCGCCGGCAGCCATGCCAAGAGCACGGCTGCCCGCCCGCCCCGCGCAGTGGCCCCTGGCACAGGGCCAGTACTGCTGGTCTCCAATCCTCCTCCTCTCCTATCGGAGGAGCTGGGGGAGAGAGGGGACACTGCCAGCCCTGGCTGCTCTCCCACAGGCAGCAGCCCCCCCAAGACCTGGCTGGGCCCTGGCCCAGGGAGGCCTAGCTTGAACTTCTGACTTACAAGGTGATGTTAGCTCCTTGCCAGCTGGAAAAGAAAAGGGCCAAGTCATCTGGGACCTTTGATTTAAGACTGGGTCTCCAGAGGCATATACAACACTCTTACTCATCAGCCAAACTGTCAATCCATGCTATAACTTCCTAACAACCCTTCACATTTGTGCTAAACGACCACAAATGTGTAGATGGGTTGTGTAGGGACATGGGTTGGTGCTGGACTTGGCACTTTTAGGTGAAAAATTGGAACTGAACATCTTAGAAGTCTTTTTCAATCATAACGATTCTGTGAATCTGCAGATGCTTCTCCGTTGCTGATGAGTCCTGTATTTATGAGCACAGTGTTGTGGTAATGGGGAAAGTTCTGGTTTCTCTGCACTGGTGTTCCAGATTTCTGACCTGGAGAAAGAATCCTTTCTGGGGAGAGGTGGAGACTTTGGTTTTCAGTGCTTGCTCAATTCTTGGCATTTCTGCTGAGACTGCTGATCAATTAGTGCTAATTGTGCTGGCTTTTGGGATATGGTCCTAGAACAGTCATCTGAGGTCACCGCTTTCTGTCACCTGCTGTCTTTGGACTCAGTTTGTGAACTATGATTTTTGCTTTCCTGTTTTTCCTTTCTTTTAAGAGAGGATGCATTATTAACACTGAAATAATCACTCACCCTTCACATTCAATTTTGGATGTTCCATATCAAATACTGGAAGTCTCTTAGTAATTATTCTCTTATTTTTTGCTACAAAGAGGTGTATTCTTTTACAGCAAGTTCCAACACAGCAAGTTATTTGAAACAAATGTCTTTCTCCTCCTTCTGATACTGAAATTAAACTTTAAATTTCAGAGGTTAAATGGAAGTTACTCAATACCTGGAATTCTTGGGCACCTCTGAGAAGGTTGGAAGCATAATAAAAGATTACACAAGATCTTATTTCCCCACTTTTTTCTTTATTAGCAAGCATGACAATTTCCTCTCTTGGAAGAGGGGGGTAATGGGTCCAGAAAGAAAAGAGAGAAGCCTGTCAAGGATGTTGACAGAATGTTTCACTTCTTTGCTATGTGTTTACATCAGGAGTTAAAGGCAGTCCCTCAGCTGTTTCAGTGAAATAGCTATATATCAATTTGTAGGCCATTATCTTTCACTTCATATAGCCCAGCAGTGTAATGATAAATTAACTCTGAAATGCTTTCCATAGTTCTCAGTAAGAAGAATGCAGTCTTAAATGATTCAGCTGTTATCTGTAAGCAGATAATTTAGCCCAATTGTGGAAGACTTGCATCCCTTATAACATTGTTCCCTCTGTATTACGGGTAGTTCTAAATGAAAATAAGGGAGATAATTAAGGTTCAGTTGAAGAATTTGGATGTGGACATGACCTTCCGCAAGCATTGTCTCTAAATGAGCTAATGTGATAAGGCACTTACATAGGATTAGTTACAATCATTTAGATTTAGAAGACAAGTGGATTCTAGATTTTTTGCACTAAGCTAGAATTTTGATTAACACTCATTTTGTCTAAACTTCCTTTTTACCAGATGTCTGAGTTTGTCTTACTGTTACCTGAAATCTTGAAAATTATCATTGCATCTCAGACTCCATGGGATGAGGAGAGCAGTTTTGTTTTAGTTGAAAACAAGTGTGTTTCCTCTTTTTTTTCAGTGGTAGGGGTGTGGTAATGATCTCTTCCATAAGGAGAAACTGTCACTGCCAGCAGAACCTGAATATACATTTTGCAAGTGTTTGGTTGTGACTGAAATTGGGGGATGGAGGTGAGGGATGCTCTTTCAAAAAGCACTGAAAATATGGGTTGTCTTTTAATCATGGTGTCAACTATTGTTTTAATTGGGAAAGAGTGCAAAACAACCCCAAACTAGCCCCATGGATTTTGTGATTGTGGAGAAATCTTTGGAAGTTGTGATCAGGTTCAAAGGACTATAGCAGGCTTTATCCATTGGAAAAACCTCTTGTTTAAACTGTCATTCAATAGCAGTCTGAAGTATAGCCTAGCTTTCTGCACTTCAGGAGTGTTTTTTGTTGTCTAAAGCCAACATCACATCAGCCTCATAGATTGACGGTACCAGATAAAAGTTTCCCTCTATGGATTTAGGTCAGTTCAAGGATGGGCAAGTGTCGGAGGAAATAGCACTGCTAGAACTTGCAACATGGTTTTATTTTGAAGTTGCTGGTCAGTGACTGCAAGAGGAGGGTAGCTCCTATTGCCTGCTTGGGTGAAATGACAACCAGTTGAGATTGTCTAAAGCTACTCACCTGTTCCCGTGGCATAGGAGGTGATACTCATTTGGGAACACAAGTAGTTGTTGGTACACATGCTGATGGTAACAGTGATCAGAAGGGTGTTTCAGTGGAATGATCTTGTGTGGCTTGAGGAACAACTCATTTTTTCCATGCATTTGTAATGAACCTTTGGTTTTAGGTTTACAGATAATTTTCATACAAGAAGAAGCAGGAAAGACCAGTTGTGTGGAGTAACGAGTAAAGAAACGAAAATATGAAAACCAAAGGAAAGCTAGCTAATGTGTGGTAGGCATCATAGGATCATAGAATGGCCTGGATTGGAAAGGACCTTAGTTCCAGCCCCACTTGCCATGGGCAGGGCACCTTCGGGCCTACTCACCATCCAGTTTTGATGATTTTCAGGGATAGGGCATCTGCAACTTCTCTGGGCAGCCTGTTCCTGTGCCTCACCACCCTCATAGTGAAAATTTTTTTCTTAACAGCTAGCTTACTGTCTCCTCTTTCACTTTAAAATCATTTCCCCTTCTTCTATCACTATCTGCCCATGTAAAGTTTCACTTTCCCTCTTTTTTATAATCCTCCTTTAATTATTGGTAGGCTGCAATGAGCTCTCCGGAGTCTTCTCCAGGCTGAAGAACCTCAGTTTCTTAGTCTGTTTTCAAAGGAGAGGTGGTCCAGCCCCCCTGATTGTCTTTGTGTTCCTCCTCCTGTGGACCTGTGCTAACAGGTTTGTGTGCTGTGGGCTCCACACCTGGATTCAGAACTTGAGGTAGAGTTTCATGAGGGCAAAGAAGAAAGGGAGGATCCTCTCTTGACCCATGGGCCACACCTCTTTTGATGCACCCCAGGATGTTACTGGCCTTTGAGCCTGGAAACTCACATTTGCCAGGTCCTATCCAGCTTTTCATCCACTGGGTCCTCCAAGCTCCACAGGGCTGGTCTCAGTCAACTCTTCTCCCAGTCTGTACTCGTGTCTGAGATTGCCCTGACCCAGGTGCAGCACCTTACACTTGGAATTTTTGATCTTTATAAGGTTCTTGTGGTCCCACATCTCAAGTTTGTCCAGGTCCTGCTGTTTATTGAATTTAGGAATAAGCCAATTTAGCATTTAGGTATGCTTTGGTCCAAGACTCTATGATTCACTGGGTTAAAAGTATGTTAATCTTTAAAACTCAATGTTCCAAATCAAAATTTGAGAAGAAAATGAAGATTTTGCTAGTGAGCAAATAGAGGCTTTAATATTACTGAGGTCCAGTGCATTGTTTTGAAGGTGTATGCTCCCTGGTGGATCGTGTTGGTTGTGTTGAAATGTAATGAACGTGATTTTAGAAAAAGTGAGATATTATAGGCTGAGCAAAAAATTAACAGGTGTAAGAGAGAAGAAATTAAGCCATCTAATGATGTTACTTTTGCATATTTTATTAACTTGGCTGTCACCATGCCCACCGTAAGTTTCTTGTGCCAGGTGAGTGCTGCTACAATGTATGTCAGTCTGTGTATAAACAACCGATACCATTTTTAAATCAAGGACAAAGAAACCATATATGCATAGCATATCCCTATTTTTTTCTTGTAGGAAATCAAGAGAAATGAAACTTACACCTGGTAGTTGTTTTTATACTCTCTAAATGGCAGATCTAGAACAGCATGCAATAAATTTTAAAGTAGAAATGAGAAGATATAGGAAAGCTCTACACTATATCTTTTCCAGGCTTTAGTCCAATTGCATAGGACATGTTGAAAGGGAACTGTGATTTAGATCATCTTAGAAAGCTCAGGGCATAAAGCTAAGTATAATAATTTGTCTTGTTTAGCACTGTTTAATTTGATTATAAAATATGTTTAGATTTTATGACTCTTTTGGTATTGTCCCAGCATCTTTGCAAGAGATAAGTCTTTGGCAGTGGCATTTCTGTAGTGACTTAGGGAAAAATAAAATGAGATTAAAGACACTTTAGAAAGAGAAACAGCTGGCTTACAGTTTATAATGATGGTATGAATTTCGTGGTCTTGTTGTTTCACCTAATGGTGATTTACTGGGATGGTTTTTGAAGTCGAAGTCAACACTCTGAAACGGAGAGCTGGCAGTCGGTCATTGCTGCACTGGGATTATTGTAGCTTCAGTTTGTAAGGGAGCCTGGGACTTTTACAGGCAAAGTGGCCAGAGTAAATGAACCTGTTGGAAAGACAAAAAGACATAAAATAGCACAACTAGGCACTGAGCTACAGAGATCACTCATCTCCCCAGTTGTTGTAGCAGTGTCTAGTTTGTTCTTCTGATGCAACATTTTAGTAGGTGCTCTAAGGTGAAAGTAGAATAAATTGCTGTTGCTGCAGGAGAAGAGTGAGAGACTGGGTGACATGAAATAACTGCTCTGGAGAATTTCCCAGTACAGGAAGCAAATGAGCCATGATCCCTAGGCAAATACTGACACTTGTGTTGATATTTTTTATCCTTTCCTCCTTCCCTAGACCCCTAAAAGTTTCAGAAAATAAATCCTTGTTGCTTGTGGTACAGCTTGTGATCTCAGACTTTGCATTATTTCTGCGATTTGATTGCTTCAAGCAGCAGGACTGTCAGGGTTTGCATGAAGTACTAAGAGATAAAAGAAGCTGCAACTTCTTTTTGTTCACTCTTGTGCTGTAAAGCTATGCAGTTGCAGAGGCCATCACTGCCTGTAGCTTTCTTTTTGTAAAAGAAAGTACATTTCAATTTTTCTCAGTGGAAGAAAGCAGAACAAAGGAAAGTAAATAAATTGCTGTTCCTTTTGATATCTTGTGGCTAATTTCTTTCATCATAGTTTTATCACAGCCATGGGAATTTTGTGTGCTGATATTCCCTGTTACTGTAGCTGGTTCTGGCAACTTCCCTTGTGTGATCATTTGACATTAATTTTCATTCATGCCACCTACTGATTCCTCTGCAGGAGGCACCACAAATGCTTGGTGTTCACTTTTTGAGGGAGGAGGTAGTCCTACTTCCTCTTCTCCATGAGCACTTTCCCAGCTGGTGCAATGTAGGTGGAGATGTAATTGTAAACGTAAAGTAGAATGAAACATTTTGTCGCTGTGTGTTTTGAAGAAACAAAGAAGGGCCATGGCTTCAAAGTAGTGTTATACTGTATTTTGTCCACTTGTTATATTTGCTACTGCCATTCGGTTTCACTAATAATAGTTCTGAGATTTGGTCAAGTGAATACTGCAGAAGGTTTTCCTGTGGCACCATTGGTATGTAAGTTCTTTTAGGATGAGACTGTCTAGAAAGTATTAAATTGCACTGTGCCTGTGATCACAGTGAAGCTGTGCATGGAAAGGAAAGCTGCTCCCTTATCCAGTCTTGTCTGTCATGGTATTTTTATAGATGTGTGAATGAGGTGAGCTATGAAATTCAGCCTAAGTGATAAAATGGATTTGATTTAAAATGAGAGACGTAGTGCTGTGGAGGTATATGATATGACTATACCCAAAAGGGCCTTTGAAATTGCAAATAGAATTTAGCAAGCCACCTTCCTATGAACATCTGCTCCTGATGATAGGCAAATATGTGCTAAATTTGCTCCTGGAGTCTAAAGAGAGGTATAAGCTGGGTACTTGTGGTTCTGCCCTGGCATTTCCTTTTGAATTTGTAATGTGTCAAAAATATTTTTTGTTGAGGTAGAAGCCCCAAATTTTTGGGCTTGCATGTGGGAAGATGAGCTGTGTATGTATACAAGGGTTGTGTGATGCTATAGATAGCATTGGAGATGGACAAACTTTATCTCTGAGTGATTCTGGAAGATAATTCTCTTGTATTTGAAGACGCTTTCCTTGTATTTGGGGAATTCAGAGATGTACATATGAATTCAGTACAGAAAGATCAAGTAGGCATTTGAGGTGACGTTATCTTCATGTTTCTAGTACATAAAGAAATAATCTGAGTGTTAAGAAACAGTGCAGATAAAAGCACAGAGACTTGATTGTCACCTTGTCTTAGCCCAATGCTGAGATCATCTCTTCCTGTGTTACTTAAGAATATTTGTCACCTTTTAAAATTAAATTTAAAATTGAGTCACCTTTTTCAAGCTATTAAAGCATTTTTTGGTATTTTATTCTGTTGTATAAACTAAATTTTATTCCTTTTAACTGAGAGAAGTATAATATAAGGTCCTTCAACTCACCCCAAATCTGAATTTACAGTTCAAGAATGTATTCCCATGGTAGTTTGCACATATTTCAATATATATTGAAAGACCATGATGCTTTCTCCTTTCTCATTTACTCTTTGGGTAATTTGCAGTTCATTTAACTGTTTCTGAGAACTAGTGAAGTTAAGGTAAATGACACTTACTACCATTCCTTTATTCCCAAGGTTTGTTATCCTGTCACTGAAGGATATGAAGTTAACTTGACATGATTGATTTTTGACAAATCATGTTGGCTGGTACTAATTTTCTTCTTATGTGAACACTACTTTTTTCACAGAAATTGAATAAAGCTTATGGTCAGTAAATTCCTTACCTTCTTCTTTAATTCCTAATTGAAAGAGAAGAGTTGTATCTGTATTTTTCTGTCATCTTCTGTTGGTGCTCAGAGATAACTGCTAATAGCTCCTAGACACTAATGGCCTATTATTTAAGTATTATTTGGCAGATTTAATAAGTTATACATAATTTGAGAAAGCCACACTTATTACTTCTTGGCCTTTTCTCTCCAGCTGAAGCTCAGATTTTTGCTGCTTCATCTGTGTGGTGAAGTAGTTATCTGAAACACAATATTCCTCATTAGAGAGATTGGAAGCAGAGGAAGGTATTGAACATTCCTTCCTTTTCAGCATAATTACTTAATAACTTCCCTTTGTGGTCTTGTTAGTGACTTGAATAAAAAACCTGCTGTTTTCAAAAAGTAACATCATAGATAAATACAGGAATTAAGGTATCATTTATTGAATTTGTTTCTCTATAAAGTAAACTAACGATTCCCTTAGTAGGATGTTTAATTTCAAAACTATATAGTAATTTTATTGTTGTTGTTGATAAAAACAACAGCTTGGCTTTTTATTAAGAAGGTGGATTTGCAGGCAGTGCAGCAAACTTTGGCAGGACAGTCTGGAAGTGAGTCTAGAAATAACCATGCAAACAGTCTGATCTGAGCCTTAAACTTCAGCATGTGTGTTATTACATGAATGCTTGAATTAGTGTGTATATCAGACACCTTTGCCAGATTTTGAATATTCAGTTAAAAAAATACCTGATTTTATGGTACTAGAAAGCAGGGGCCTATTTTGAGCAAACATCACCTCTATCTTAGGTCAAGGATTTGGCAATGTCTTCATACTTAAAGGCAAATGTGGAAACGAATGGTATCTAATAGTAATGAGACCTACCTGTCACTCTTCCAGGAAAGGTTGGTTACATGGGGGTGTCTGTGTAGATCTTGCTAAAGTAATAACGTGTCCAGTTGGCACTGAAAAGAAGGCAGGGATTTTGCCTCAGTTACATTCACAATGGGAAAGATGGCATTTTTGGAACATTTTTTGCTTATTGGAAACTGAGCATATCATGGAATGTGTTTTGACAGTGAATGGTAAATGGAAAACAGGCATACAGAAGAATAAAACCACAAAAAACCCTCTCTTCTGATCACTTTAAGCATGGAAAATTTAAGTGGAGGGAATTAAAAAGGATTATGATATTGTGCATTTTTACCTTTAATGACTATGAGAAGCTTAGTAAGTAAGTAGCAAATTGTTTAAGCAGATGATAAATGTTTGAGGGCACTGTGTCATCTTTTAGGCCTGCTTAGAGAAATTCCAAAAAGCTCCATGGTGGCTCACAGAATGGGTTTTTCTGGAATGCGCAATACAAATTAGACACGTACAGCTATTTAGGAAATTATAATATGAAAAACTAAAGCAAATGACAGTTTAATAAAGAAACCTAATAATAATGAAAAAAATTGAAGGCTAGTTTAATGAGCTTTTTGATAAGAAGAATACTTGTATATGCACAGAGAATACTTGCTTCTTCTGGGGTTGGCTATGGATCTTTGGTTTGGAACTTGCTAACTGTAATGGAATCTTTGTTTAAATTAGGTCCAGGTGTGAAAATAAGGGGAAGTAAAGGATAATATATTTATAAACAACAAAGATCCACAAGATTTAAGTAATTAACCTAACCTAACCCTAACCCTAACTGTGCAAATACACTGTAAAAATGTTTTGCTGTTTTTATACTTTCCTGTTAGGTGTTTTCTGCTGTCATACATTTTCTGCTTCACATGCTGGATGATAATTTTTGGTGCATCTCAGAGGAGGGTATCCTTTCATTTTGTTTCCAATATATATCCATTTTATAAAAGATTGAAATGCCTCAGAAAAGCTTGTTCTGCTAAAAGAAGTTTGCTGCTTGTTGCTGCTGCCTCTCATGCTGACTTGCCTTGACAGTCTCTAGCCTCTCAGTTGTCTGTTTCACTTTCTGCTTGGGCTACAGACTACCTTCAACCTCTGCACTCCTTCAACCACTGCACAGCCTGTGCTTGTTCAGTGCTCTGCTTGTTGGTATTCTTGGCTCCAAGTTCCTGGTTGTCAGAATAACACAAGTAATTAATCATAGAAAGCTGATCGTGCTTTGCTAAAGTCTTAGGCTTAAACCATGAGGTGGTACCAATGGGAAAAACTGTCAAAGCCCTCCAGTTGGAATTCCTGGCTCATGTCTCTCTGTGGTCTTTTTTTTTTTTTTGGTCTAAAAGTGGAAGGATGTGGGTGGATGCTTCAGTGTCTGAGCAGGTTCAAGGCAGTGGTGTTGTGGTTTTATTTTCTGTGCTTTTCCTCCCGCATATTCATGTATCCATTTATAGAATGCTCATTTGTATTTTCTGTGTTCTCAACAGGAGATAACATTTTGCATACTTGAAACAAATGCTATTTTTTCCAGCTTAGGGTGGTCATCATTTTCTGCCTATCTTTGTTGAATTTTTGGTGTTTCTTGACATTGTTTTAAAATGTTGGTCTGTGAATGCATGATTAAAATGCTCTGCATGCAGCAGTAGGATTCCACTGTTGACAGCAAAAGAACTATTTAGCTCTCAGTTTAGGCTCCTCAGTTTATGTACTAAGAATTAACTATTAATTACTGTTTTGCTGTTTTGAAATAACAATATTTATAGATGGTAATTATGTCTGAATTTATTGAAAATAAAAATAATAAAAGCAAGGCTTAAACTTTTCTCTGTTAAAGTAGCTCTATGATGAATGCATGTAGTGTTAGCCATCTAAAAAGATATAGGTTACATATGTGTGAGGTGTCACTGGAGGTTACTATTTAGCATCTGGTAAATAAATTTACCTTTTTTGTAATCATTCTGACTTGCTTGGGAATAGGGATTTATATTTTTACAGCTTCAATAAAGAATAATAAATTACTTATGTGTTTCATAATTTAGGGTGGAAGTGCTCTGTAAATGAAAAGCTTTTTCAAAACAAATAAGAAAGTCACTTAACATCATTAATCTAAACTAACTTTCTGCCTCCATTTTGCCACTTCTATAAATTTTAAACGTAATAAAGCAAAGTTTTTTATGAAGATGGAGTGGCCTACTGGTTGCCAAATGTCTGTGATGGCTACACAGGTTAGGATTCTCCTCCCTGCTGTGCCATGAAAGATGGTGATTAAATGCACAGAACAGTGATAAGGCTGTGGATTAAGTTGTTTGTCCCAAAAAAAAAAATAATCTGAAAAGCAAAACCACCCCCAAACGTATGATTATGTTTAAATAATGTAAACTTTCACATTTTAAGTATAAAAATGACTGTTTTCCCATTTAGAACTATAGCTGTACAATTTCTGTCAATGTGTGACATAAATAGTCACACATAGTCTTAAAGGATATGAATTGCTGATATATCCACTTCCAGATTCTCTATTTTCCATGCTTTTTTAATGATTCCTGGCTTATGTAAGCAGATTTCTCCTTTTTAAGGATCATCTTGTAGACATTTGGCATCTTTAGACTTTCCAAATGAGAAAACTCACTCCTTGGTCTATGGTATAGGTTTGATGTGTGATAGGTCATCTGCCATTAAAGCTGGAGTCAGCCTGTGGTCATTTCATAGTGGGTGACCTACCTGCCCACATGGAGTTGATGATCAGCCACTTAAAAGGCTAAACGTCCTGGATTTTCTGGTAATTCATTCCCAGTCATAAAACAGTAATAGTGACACTTATCTTGGATGAAAGGAGATGCTAAAGTGAAGGACTTTTGATAGATGTTCTTTTTCCTAAATTTTCCACGAATGTCCATAATTAAAGCTTAGACCAATTTAATATATTTTTAAATAGATGTGTAGGTGTGCAGCGTGTCTCTTAATGTAGAAAACTTAGATAAAACGGTAAGGAACCAAAGAAAGGTGATCTAATGCCTGACTCTTTGACAGGCCCTCTATTCTGTACTGTTCCAGGTATAACTTTACACAATGATTAAACAATGATGGAGACTCACTGAATTCTGGCTTTGGTATTTAAAGTACTCTCAGTTTTTCTACACTTTTGAGGTTTGAGAGCAACAGTCTCTGCAATATTACATAGAAAATAAGAGAAAAGAAAAAATATATAAATACCAGTTTATCTTGATTAATGTTGCCTTTTATCTCATGGTCTGCTTAATTCTTCAGGATATTTGAATGCAGAAAAATCTGTGGGTGGGAGACTGAAATGAGAAAGATCAGATGTGAAAGTGTATTGCCCAGGAAGGCTGGGTGTGAGTAGAAGCAAGTAAGCAGAAAATGAGATTGGCACTTATTAATGATGACCGAGATAATGCCCGAAAGTCAACCTGATTCAGGATGTCTTTACATCATGTGAGGCTTAGAACGGTCAAAGGGCTCCTGAAGCAAGTATTCCCTTGCTTGTCATGGGCATTAATGTGCAATGATTTTGTCTTATAATTTAACTTCGTCTCAGATTGTGTAATACATTGAAAAGGGGGAATTTTTAGTTTTCTCTCTGCTTGTTCTTTATACTCTAATAGCAAGTATTTTTTAATGTATTGCTGTAGACCCAAGTTGTGTTTATTCCACTGCACGATTGCAGTTGTAGTTTAACCTCAGTTGGCAACTAAGCATCATGCAGCCACTTGCTCTCTCCCCGTCTGGTGGGAAGGGGAGGAGAATCAGGAAAAAACCCCAAACATTTGAGTTGAGAACACTTTAATAACTGAAACAAAGTAAAATATAATAATGGATGTCGGTAATCCATATAGAAAAAATAGATAATAAAATATACTACTACTACTATTACTACTAACTATAAAAATAATAGTAATGGGAAAAAAACCCCCACAAGTCAAAGAAGCACAAGTGATGCACAGTACAATTGTTTATCACCTGTGGACCAATGCCCAGTCCATCTCTGAGCAGTGATCAGCAGCTTCTCTAAAGTAAATAAAGATGCTTGTAAGATTTAAAAAATATGCGTTATAGTTGACATATGTATTTGTTTAGAAAATACACGGCTTTTAGCAAAAGTGTGCAGGCAGCTTAATTTAAGATGCCAGTTTCTTCCCACAAGTCTTTATTAAGTGAATTATACCTTTGGAAATAAAAAGATTTTTTTTTTCTTCCCTGGCCCCCCGTTGAAAATGAAATTAATATGTCCAATAATAATTTGAATCACAATATTTACTTTTTGCAAAATAATAGAGGAAATTCCCTCTACTCAGTATGGTTTAATGAAGATTGGTGAGATTCTGCCACCTTCCAAAGGAAACTTTATTGTTCCCTAGTTTTATCATAAGTATAATCACTAACTAAATAATAAGATTTAATTTCCTTATCTGTTTCTTAGGTTCAGCAGCATACAAGTGTTACTTGCATTTTAATACAGAGCATAATGCAATTTTGTTCTGGAAATATTTTTGTTGCTGTGACCCAAATTAAACAGTAGGTTGTCCAGCTGGTCATCACTGTGTTTTTCTTTGACAAAAATGTCAGGTCTTGATGCTTGTGCTCACTTCAGGTTGAAAGTTTGTAGCCTGCTGCCTTTTTTGCATAGTGTTGTTGGAAGTTGAAAACATCATGCTAAATCAAGCGCTGTCTATTCTACGACAGGAGAGCACAGAGAGAGTCATTAAAGGCAAGAGCTGTATCTAAATGACAGAATGTGTGTTGTGATGGTGCCCAAAATGTTCAGCACTAGATTAAGTGCTTCCATCTGCTAGGCAGAGTAGAACGTGGTGTTGCCAGGCAGGTAGCATCAGTTTACGTATCCTGTTCTCCTGTAAGAATAACTTGTCATCTTTTTGTGTTTATACTTTGTCCATTACATGTCAGTGTTTTAAAAAGAAAAAAAAAAAAAGCCTTCTCAGCCAATGAGCTTGTTTTTGTTTAAAGTCTCCATAAAACTTTAGTGTATTCGTTGTTCCTGGAAGTTTTCAGTAGCAGAGATGTCTTCAAAATGGTGTTAACTTTCAATGTGTTGGTATTACATTTTTAAAGGGAAGAGTTGCCAAATCTGTTTCTCCTGTTCCCTACTGCCCAATATTTTAATTGCAACCATGGATTTTGGATTTGGATAGCAACTATTTTAACTGTGAAATTGCCACTCCTAAGAGTGGCTGGAGGTAAGGAGTGGTGATCATTCAGGTGGGGTTTTTTTGCCTTTTTTATTACTGTATTTGAAAAGCTTAGTCCTGAATTACGTGTTCTTCCTGCCTAGTGTTGGCACCTCAATTTACTTAGTCCTTTTGTCATTGTGTTTCTTGATGCTTTGCTCTGCTGCTACATCAGTTTGCTTTGGAGGGTGAGGCTGGCATAAGAATCCTGTGTGTTTTTTGCGGCATCCCAGTGACCTGGATTGTGAAGTGTTTGTAGACACCCTCTTTCTTTCAGTTTTCTCTTTCAGTAAAGGCTGGTTGAGTTTCTTGCTGTGTCATTACAGATCAGCTGACAAAAAGGTCACTGACAAACCACAATATTAGAGTTTCTGCAGTAAGTTCAAGTGCAACAGACATGCATAGGATGTTCTCCAAAGAGTCCTGATCTCTCTGGGCAGCAGATGTATAAAAGAAATCATGACATCCTTCAAGAAAATTTGAATTGGCTTACAAAAATAAAATGTCTGTTTTAAATTACTGTGTTTACCTAAAGGCAAAACAGCTTTTGATTAGATGTGTGTGAGAGCATATATTTTTCTTAAGTGTGAGGGAAATTGACTTTGCATGCAAGGCACTCACTCTTGCCTACTTTAGCCCAGTGCTTTGGTACAATCTCTCACTGACACAGCACCTTCTCAAGAGTTTGCTGCGCCATAGCCTCAGACAGACGTTTGTCCTGATGTGTGCTCCTGGCCAGGAGGCAGGAAGGCTCAGGTAGTCTCCAATGAGCAGTGTGCTGCCTGGCAGTGAGTGTGTGGATTCTTGCATCAAGTTTTGCTGTTCCTGGGGTGCAGGGAGACAGATTTTGTGCCACCCCAGCCAGCTGTCTGTGGTATGACCTTAGTCAGGAGGTCATCTGTCCTGAGATTCCAGAGGTTGGGAGATCTGATGGTGAGCTCTTGAATGACTATAAGCAGTTTAATTATTTTATCACTGTTAAATATTACTGCAGAGTTAATGAGCTTATTTTACTGACAAATAGATCTTTCGTACCTTGGTGACCAGTAAATACAAAATTTGAATACAGATCTGTATGTGCAGTTCTGTGCATGTCTCTATAAGACAGGGTTGTAAACCTAGGGTTTGTGTTGGAAAGAAGACAAACAACATCAAGGTGTCTCAAGCACACCTGAGAACTACAAAATTTAGTCCTCAAGCTGTCCAACTGGTTATTAAAATCCTCTGCCTAATTAGTCTTTGATAGCTTGTCACTTAATAGCCTGGAAGAATTATTTGCAAAAAGTGATAGAATTTAATGGAAAACTTGAGAGGACTGGAGACTGCATTGAAGTTTAATATAAGAGGTGTAATAAGCTGGCAGCAGCGATGTCTGCTAGTGGATTTGACTGCTGATTTTCTTGAGGTTTAGCAGAGGCACTTCAGTGTCCTTTGGTGCCTTCCATGCTGACACCAGTGTGGGCTGACACTTTTTCAGCTTTTTGAACCTGAGCATGACCTGATTTGAAATCATCTTAGAGGCTTGTTGTTTTGTTGTTTCATCAGTATTGTAATGATGCTTTTAAAACAGGTGCTTGCAAAAATACTTCTCTGCTCAAGAATGTTAATGACATTGTACATGCAGACACTTGTGAATAATATGCACATGGAGATGTGTAAATGCTGGGCAGCTGAACTAAAAGATCCTTGTATATTTTGGCTTATTCCACCGTATGTCTGTTGAAAGTGACAGAGTTCAGTATTGCTGAAGATGTAGTGCTTAATCTGCTGAAAAAACCTAATTTATCATAAAATTAGAGTTCTCGCAAATGTTGATCATTTACAGGAAAAAACAAAATACTACCATGGGAGCTAATCTCTGGGATAAGGAGAAAACAAAACATACCAACCTAGAAAGGCAGCAGCCATCCTAGATATTATTTTCCACCAAGTCAGACCGATGTTTAGAACAAATGAATCTACTTTAATCCAGTTGCATTTTTCTGTTGGCAATAGATTAATGGTTTTAATCATTATGTAGCATTTATAGTACATGATAAGAATGGCACTTTACAGAAACAGAAATTAAAACCTGAAGAACTTGCAGTCTTAATCAAAGCAAGTGATATATATTGTAAAACATGACCAGAGAGAATCTGTTCTAAACAAGCAGTGTCTGTTTCTGCACTTGGTTGCAAACATGTTGGCAGACTTCCTTAATTATGTTCTTAGCAAAAGAACCAAAATTGGTGATGCTAGCAGTAGAAAGCAAGAAGTTGCAAGTAGGAGAGCTTAGTGTTCTGGAAGGGGAATCCCTCCCACATATCCATGTAGGAAGTAGGTGTAAGGCATAAATTGGGGATTGAAGGGAGTCTCCAAACAGTATGTGAAAGTGCTTTGAAAAGAAAATTGAGACAATCAATGATAAGGCAACTTTGGAGCACTAGAAGAAATGGTTTTGTTCCAGATATATTGAATAGATTGAATTTAAATATGGTGGTCAGAAAAGAAGAGGTAATGCTGCTGACAGGAAAGAAAGATAATGTAGGATTTTTTCCTAGCAGCTGATGAGAAATATATTCACTTCATAAATATCCTAGAGGGATGGAACAATATTGATTTAAAACGTGTCATGTATAGTCACAGAAAACTGAGAGGATAATGAGATTGTTGTTTATGGAGCTGCTGGGTGGAAATAAGGTAGTTTGTCTGTACAGTGTGACTGAAATAGCCTTTAGCCACAACCTCTGGTAACTCAAAAATTCCAAAGCAGTAACTGCTTGAACTCTAGCACTTATTAAGAGTATCAACACAATTCTTGGCAAATACTTTGTGTTATGGAATATAGTTCTCAGGCTGTTTGTGCTTGAGAAAAGAAATTCAACTTAGAGGTACCCTGATTTCTTAGTCCTATTGCAAGTATTCTACATCTTGCAGCCTCATGTGGAATTGCTACATTTCACTCACTTTATGTGAAGAGTAAATTATAGGCTATTATCTATTACCCAAATAATTCCAAATGCTGCATGTACAAAAGAACTGTGCTGTGCTATGAATGAAAGCATTTTATTTATCTCCCTAAAAGTGTCTAGAAGTAATTACTTCCAGTCCTGGTCAGCTAAATATTGAATTCAGATCTGCTCTGGGAGTGACCGTCTTCTTAAAATTTGGGATAGTATAATTGGTGTAGAAGTAAAATCTTTGCCTTTAAAATATACCCACAAAGTTAATGTCTCCATTTCTGTTGCACTGAAATAGGGTGTTTTTTTGTTTCAGCTCCTGCCAGTTTCTGCAAGTAAACCCAGAACTCTCAACAGTATCTCTGGTTTTGTTTCCCTTTTTTAATAGTAAAGCGCCATCTGTTCAGTAGGCAAAAAAAAAAAAAAAGAAAAAAGGAGAATTGCATGTTTAACATCCATGAAGAAATTTAGGATATAGGCAGATATAAAGATAGCAAGAACTATTATTACTACAATTTTATTTATCATTAACTCAATACAGTTTTTGCCCCATACAAAAATGACTCTGGCATTCAAATGGCTAATTTTACAAGTACTGCAAATTCCACATGGAAATTAATCAGTTGTATACAAGTGCTGCATGTGTAAAGAATGATGTTCAGCTGCATGTGGGTTTTTTTTTTTCCTGATTGTACATTTAAATTTAGCAACAGAAGTTTAATGAGTTTCATATTCTGTGTAAAGGACTCCATACTTTATCTTCTTTATCAGCAGAGCAGCAGAATCTGGAAAGTTTCTAAAGGGAAATTTTAGAAAGAAGGGAACGATCCTTCCACTAAAGAAGAGAATGATCTTGAAAACTGTAGGAAGCTGGAGCTGTTAGCTGCTGTTCAGTGCCCGTGGGATGTGGCTGTCTGTATTCAAATCGGAAATGGTCTCTTGAGGGGGGAAATCTCTTGTAGCAGTCTTGTCCCTCCTATTTGGGTTATACCATCAAGTGCAGAACTTAGAAACAGTTTCTGCAGAACTTGCAGAAACTGTTCTGGATGAAACTACACTAGAAAATAAGTCTCAAGGCACACTGAATCATGGTCCAAAGGCATGGGTAGGCATACAGTCTGCAGAGTCATTTTAGAATTAGCCTGAAGCCCTGAGCTCTGCAAGAGGACACATAGCAAATGTTTGCATTCCCTAGGTTTGTTCCTGTTCCATTTCTGTGTGTCCTGATAGAGATGTGGCCTGTATCATGGCCTGTCTGCTACAGTACTGTGCAAGAGCAATATTATAGTCGGACAAGAGCAGCACTACTATTGCAGTGATCTTCATCAGGACAGCTTTCCAGGGTCCTCTTCAGTTTTACTGAAGCAGGTGCTGTGCGAACAGATTAACAATATTTTCCCTGCATTGATTAATCCAAAGTGCAAAGTAGGAGATGGGTAGATAGACCCAGGTATGTAATCAGAGTGGTAGAGGACAGGGCCACCATCCTCCTTGTTTAAGTAGTTGAGTATGATAAATACCATTTAATGATGTCATTGTCATACAATAGGATGTCGCTGTTCCTAGTACTACAGTGGTACAGATCTGTTCCTCAGATTTGAATATGAAGTGTTTCTTGATCACTTGGGGCAACTCAGAAATCAGCTGAGAACATCTGTCTGTGTATTCTCTGTAGAAATACTGGTGCTCCCTGAACTGCCATGTCTCACGGTTCTGTGGCCCTTTATTCAAGCGTTGTGTTGATGAAGCAGAATAATTTTAGTAGGTTAAGTCTGAGCATCAAATTCACTTCTTTTGGCTTTGTGGTTGAAAGGCAAGCCAGAGGATTGTAGAGGCAAGAGGATTGACTCAATTTTTTCATTCTGATTATGAATTTCTAATGCACACAAAATATTAGGAAAACATTATTAATATTGTCTTGTTAAATACTGAAGTTAGGAGATGCTAGTTAAGGTCAATCATATAACTTTAATTTGCCTCCCTTGTATGCACGCGTTATGATTCACTCCTTAATTACATGTTTTTGCTATCTTTCCACTCTCCTCTTGCTTTTAGTGTTTAAAAGCCATTACTTGCTTACTGAAAACCTGCTCAGGATTTTTTTTTTTTCCTCTTGCTTGTAGTTTAATATGGGACTCAATTCCTTTTTTAGATCATGCTGTTTGAAATCTTTTGTGAGCCATATTTTTTGTTAGACACATTTTTTACAGTGCTGTAGAGCATTATTTGTGGCCCTATGGTACCCAGGTGTTTCAAATATAGTGTAGTTGTCTGCTAAGCTGAGCAGTGTACCCTTTACTCAGTTTTGCGACTAGAAACAAAGTAGATAAACCATACAACAGCTTCTGGATCACTGAAGTGTTCAAGATGCTGCTTCTTCCTTATCTGTGTTGTGACTAAACTTTTTAAACCTTTTGCTGTTCATGGAACACCTTTCACTGACTTCATTTCAGACTGCAGGCTCTTGGCACAGCCTTCACACTGGTGCCTGGGGTCTAAAGTCTGGCATCTGAACACGAGGAATGTGGTTTTGCTTTTTTTTGGCAAATGTAGGAATTGGTAAAAGGTGGTTTGACAAACATTCTGCAGGATTTTTCTGACAGAAGTGAAACTAGGTATAGAAAGGAATCCTCTTGTTAATTATCTAGTCCAGTTGTTTTAGAATAACCTTCCTTTCTTTTGCTGACTGAAGGATAGATTCCCATACTGGTCTTTTGCTGCAGGCTTTGCACAGTGTTTCTATTCAGTCACTTCTGCAAATGTTGATCCTTCCAACTGTACCCCCCCCCCCCCCGACCCATTTTCTTCCTCCTTTAGTCTTCTCTCCATGGTGGCTTGTTCCCATCCTAGTCATCTTCCTCAGCATGTGCAAGTGTTACTGCTGTGGCTTCCTAACTCAGTCTGCTTTTCTGCCAGTCATGCTTTCCTCCTCTCTCTGTTTCTCTTTACTCTTTGGGTTTAGGTCCCAGATTCTCTGCAGTTTCTTATCCAATTTCCTTGCTCCCCACCTGCAGTTTCTGGTTTTTCTGTCACAGATGTTTCCACAATGTGGTCCAGCCTATCTTCTTGTTATACCCTTCTTTGCCAGTGATGTTTGTTTTGGCAACTCTACTTGGAAAGCCTGTGCCCAGTTTTCAAACACACGCAGACTGGCCATAAATTTGGGGCATTTAGGCTCCCAAATCTTTATTTTCTCCTGTCTGTGGATGTGCTGGTTTTTACTTACTTATTCATTTATGTATACATCTATTTTTTATTTAAATCCTCAGAGAAATAGTCAAATTTTGGTGGATTTTTATGTTGATTTATACTTTAACTTTGTGATAGAGGAGCCAACCCCTGCTTCTGATGTATGCTGCTATAGTTATTTTAAATATTGCTTTTTTCTTGTTTCTTTATTAGGATAAAAGAAAAAAAAAACTATAAAAATGGATAATTCTAGCTTGAATGGTAAAGTTTTGCTGAAATGATGAGCAAAAGTAAAGAGTTTATAGTTAAGGCAGGTAATGTTAAGGACTGTGCTGGCTTTATGGCTACCTCTGTTACACTAAAATATTGTTATATAACTCCTCAGAGACCATAACTGGTTGTAAATCTGGAGTCAGTTGTTCTGTGTCAGGCTTCTAGAGCTGAGAGTTTTATTCCAAAATCTATATGAGATGAAAATATGCTATTTTAAGAAGAGAGGTAGTATGGGTATTTCACTAATCATTTTTATTGTACAATATTTATTTTTGTTATTGATATGTAGCTTATTATTTAGTCCTCATGGTATGTACAAGACCTAGATATAGACTTGAGACCCAGGGATAAATAAGCTTGAAGGAAAATGGATTCTGCTCTTGTGCATTTTTGCTCTGATAACAGATTTGGGAAATAATTTTTTTAATAATTATTCCATGAGTTAATTAGGCAAAAGTTAGACCTCTGAACAAAAAACAACACAAAACCAAAAAGCCAGTTTATTTGGGTGTTTGAATTTTATTTTGAAGCAAGTAAATTGTACGTGTAATGAATGAAAGGTGTGCGTGACTGGGTGTAAATTTTATCTTCCATTTTGAGCAAACCTGAGCATCTCTCCCAAACAGAACTCCAGTAGAAGCAGTTCTAGTAAGTTAGTGCTGTGTGTTAAAATGAGTAATAACCAGACTAGTATGCTGAGGTATTTTCATGCAAACCTTGTAGGGCATTGCTGAACTGGTGTTTATGGTGCACATTTATCCTTCACTGGTTTGCATATAAATTTGTGGAAAGGTGGCAAATGTTATGGTAGCTGTAAAAAAAAAACAAAACAACACAACAAAGCAAACAAAAAAAAACCTCCAGTCCTGGAAATCACAGAACAGCAAATCTGTTTTTCATACCAATAGTTCAGCTGAAAATTGTAGAAATAGAATTGGTAGCTATTTAAAAACTGTTACATATTTGAGAAATGGTTACCAGCTTTTGATGAGATGCTACACCACAAAAATATTTCAGAATTCTTTAAATTTAGGATAAAAAGGCCACCACAGGGTGTCATTCAGTTAATACAGTATATTTATATTACCAAAACCTATTGATGGATCCCTGAATGTATATATTAAAGGGAGAAGAAGCTACTGTGGTTGATGTTTTTGTAGTTAAAAAAAACAAATCCTCTTGTGCTGTCATGGTGTAAGAAGGAGACTTCTTTTGGAATAGGTTTCTTGATGAACTTTCATGATTCAGTATGTTAGTGAATGATTTGTGAAGAAAGGATGAATAATGGGATGCTCAAGTGTACTGCCTGCACAAATGTATTAAAAACAGCAAAACTAAAATGTACCGTGAAGAGTTGCAATGCTTTCTAAGGTGATTAAAATGGCATATGAAGGACTGTGCCAGAAGAAACAGTCCTAATTACACATGAACAGTAATTGGTTCTTAATTGGCTACACTTCAAAAAAGGATCTTCAGGATAATTCTGGGTTTGAGTTTAGTGTTGTTTTAGACACAGAATTTTCTAAATAAAAAACAAGCAAAGATAGTTTCAGGAATTGAAAGTAATTAATAGTTTCTAATAAAAGAAGAGAGAACAGAATGAAAACATTATTTATATTACTGCATGCCCTTGGTAAATGGTGTTGCTGAATACTATGGTTTTTTGATTTGCCTTAGCCTCAGAAGTTCAGTATAGTGTAGCCTCAGAAGTTCAGTATAGCGTAGTACAGTTCAACTACAAAAGATACTGAGAAAAGCATGCAGAGCAATTGGATGTCCTGGAAGGTTTAGAATGGGATGAAAGTACGTAAATTATGACTCTTGGTATGGAAAGCCATTGGCCCATGCTCATCTCATTGAAGTCTATAAACTCTTTGAATAGCAGGGAGAAGATGGAGAGGGAATGATTTGTTTCTTATGTCTCCTGACATGAGAATAAGGAGGTATTTAATGAAGGCAGTAAGTTATTAAATAAAAGAAAATACCTTATCATATGACAGATAATTAAATTATGGGACTTATTTCTGAGAGATGATGTAGTGGTCAGATGTAAAAATGAACTTAGAGTGTTTGGACAAAATCATGGCAAAAAAAGTAGTCCGTCAGGGTTATTAAACATGATGTTTAGATTGTGTCTGATTCATTAAGTCCCCCAGCTTAGAGATAGTTGAAGACAAGTAGAGTTTGTCAAAGGAAGGATTCCTGTTATTATATAGTGTTGTACTCTGCAGTCTGACCTCTTACAGCTTCTTTCAGGTTACATTCATGACTGTGCATCCTGTTCTTTATCTTAAACCAGATGGCAATCCATCCACCTGTTCTACCTCTATTTAGAAGCAGAAGTAAAATGTGAATTCCTTCCTTGAAAAGAGGCTGAAAACCTTTTCAGGTTTCACATTGTTTGTATTAAGTACTTCTATCTGGTAGAATGGCACTATTGTCTGTTGTCCTATTTGGATCCTCTGAAATGTGAGCTATGGTTTTGGTTCAAAACTACATTCTGTCTTGAAGTAGTAATTGGTCAAGTTAAAGTATTTTAATGTTTGGGGTGGGTTTTTTTGCTGTACTTTAGGCTAGGGAGTGATTTTTGTCCTCTGCTGATAAAGGTATTTTCATTGACATCAGTGAGCCAACCACTGAGAAACAGTTTGTGGCAAAAGAGGAGAAAAAGGACTTGCGGGGATCTAGACATGCATTGGCAGGATAGGTGTATGAAATGCTGGCACAGGCTCACACAGAGAAATGGATTGCTCACTTGCTAGAGCTGACCCATTTGTTGTTCCTTACACACTGACTTATACTCTTAAAGTCAAACAGAAAAGCTATCAAAAACTGTTCAAACTTGCTCAGTTGTTTGCTTTAGCTTGAGTGTTGTTTATTTCTATCTCTTTCTATCCCCTCTGCACCATATCAAGCAAAGAAATTTCTAAGCCCTCAGTTGCTGGGTGGAAGTCAGCCTGGTGTCTGTATGTCTCAGGACTACTCAGCACAGAAGGGAGGGAGAGAGAAAGTGTGGATGCATGCACGTACAGATATTTTCAGTTAATCCCTTTCTAATTGGGTTACTGCTGAGCTTGGTACTGCCAGCACCATTGCGAGTTTGAGAACATTTTCACTTTTCCTCTGGGAGCTTGTTATTAGAGGTGGTAATCTCACTTCCTTTCTTTGTATTTAAAAAGTGTTTAAAAAAAACTGTAAAGGGAACAAAGTGTGTATTCTAAAAGCCCTTGAAACAGTCAGCTATTAAGCTTTTATGTTTGACTGGTGGGTTTTGAATCTTTAGCTTAGTACTTGACATTGGCAACCTGATAGAATAACCTCTTCACTGAATTCCTGGAAATCAAAACTGAAATTGTGGCTGGTAGAAGGGATATTTAAGACTCAGTTTTGGAACTGCTGAAGAGAGCCTGTGCTCTCTCACGTATGATTCAGCCTTACAAAGATTACATTCCCTATCTTCCATATTTTCAGTAGGATATCTACTGATTTTGATAAAGGCAAAACATTGATTACAAGTGTGGAATTTTGAATTTGTGCTATTGTTTTCTTTGTTTCTGTGGTTCAGGCCCAGGACTCAATTTTAATGAACAAAAGTTGTTCTGATAATCTTCCCATTACAATGCGCTGAATGGAGAATGTTGATTTTCAAACTCCTCATTTTTCTAAATGACAGCAGTTTAGTGTTTGGCTAAGATACTGCTTAGGAAAGGAATAATGTAAATTTAATAGATAATCTAAAGAGAAATTTTCCCCTGGCAAGTGTTTGCATGTAAATGAAAGCAAAGTCAGTTTTGTTTTGCCTTTATGATAACACACAGGGACAGTTTTAATGTTTCCTCAACTGTAGACTGAAGTCAGAGGCTGCATCACAAAAGGTTGCCAAATTTATTTGTATTTTTTGCTTTAAATCTTAATATTTTTTGAGTTTTGTTCCTATTTTGTTGATATTTGAGCTACTTAGAAAACAGGTATAGTGTTATATCCTGTATAGTGGAGGATTTCTTTGTGCTTGATCAAATAGCTTCTTGGTGAAATAGTATCACCTTTTTTTAACAGTTTGCTTGGTTGTTTGTTCCTATCACTCCCATCAGAAAAGTGTACTCGAATTTCATTATTCTGATGTGTAGAATCCCTTGTCTCTCCTATGTAGTTAATGGAAATGAGCAAACTCCATGCAAGGATAATTCATATTCAGTCTTTAGGAAGAGAACTCAATTCTTCTGGGTTGCCCTTGGAAAAGACTGTGTTTCCATTGGTGAAATAAATGGTGACTGGTTCAGGTTTTCAGTGTAAATCCTCCTATTCTAGCCCAAACATATTTGCAGCCATTCTGTAAAACTTTGGACAGTAGAGCATGCTGTCATCAGACGAGATTTTTTTTTTTTTTAAGGTGGTAGTTTTTCACAACATAGACTTAAATACAGCTGTGAAAATATCAAATACTGGTATGACTTTGTTATATAGATAATTTTCATGTTTTGTGTTAAAGAAAAATAATCATTATAGTAATAATGTGGAGAAGTGTTACTGAGTGCATGAAAAGACAAATGGCCTTATAAACCTGTTTGTATGGAATGTTATAACAGGAACAAGTTGATATAAAAATATTAGGGATATTAGTGAGGGCAAGTTTTTGAGGGCCTTTGGAGTTTTTTTTGTTTGTCCTTCAAGCTATCAAACTAAAAACCCGAACAAAAATTGAATGTAATTAATTAATAAAGGCGATCAATCTGCCTGAAGAGATTGAAATCCAAGACTCTAACCAAAGGAATGCACGTGATGTTGAAGTTCTAATGGATGTTTCAGGTGAAGGGTGTGCTGTTATTTCACCTGTTGAAGATCAAATTATGACTTTAAATGTGAACATGGACTCCAAGTTAGACTCACACTTATGTTTACTTAGTTATTTATTGCAGAATCACATCCTTTCATTGCTACCAGCTTTCTCAGGAACAGTGGTGGGAGAAATGGGTGTCAAAGTGTTGAACAGAAAAGAGATTGCAAACCAATATGAATTGTATTTATTTGAAAATATTCTGAAAATTTATTTTTAGACTAAATAAGTGATTTAATATGGTTCAAATGTCACTTCAGACAAGCTCCTCTAAGATGGCAGTACATCATAAGCTGTTTTGTAAGTCTAGGTTCTGTGCTGATGTGAAACCAATTAAGAAACCACAAAATTCTAATGCATTAACCTTAGAGAAACCAAGGTATGTCTCACATTCTGCTGCACTGTGAGTGTGTGAAATGCATCAAAAAATAATATTAAACACTCAAATGTTGATCTAATGGCCCTATTTTGTCAATAAATGTATAATCAACATAAAGGTTGTGAAATCAAATTTAACATGGGAATTTATTAAAAGCTTGATTTCATAATTACTTTAAAATGTAATTATGCAGATCTTAATTATACATATTATGATCACTGTTTTCTTCCCTAAAGAGACATAGATTTTATAAACTACAAATACCTCTATTACAAAATTGCTGGAAATCTAGTAAGTATTGTTTTAATGGAGTATGTACTGCCCTAGTCTAAATTTATTAGCATTTACTTTTCCTCTAATTTCATTGCTGACTGTACCCAGGACCAGTGAGGAAAGTGCTGCCTTCTTGGTTTTACCCATTGGCTTGAATATTTTGCAAATATTGTACTTTTGGATGGGATGTGTACAACTTTCTTTCAACTGTTATTTTGAATAGTATTTTTAAAACGTTAGTTTCAAATCCTGACATGGTAACTAAATGTTCACAAAGAATTGATTTACGTGTCTTTTCATGTTGAAATGGTTTCATGTGATTCCAGTAAAGTCATCCTCTGTTGGCATTGGATTTTGTATCTTTAAAATGTGGACTTTCACAGAAAGCTTCCCCTAAACTAAGGTTATTTGAAAATGTATGAAGGGTTGGTCTGTGTATATAAAATTGTGCTATGGTTGACTGGCAAGCCTTACAAAGCCTTACAAGATCATGAATTTCTCTTCCTATTTCCTTCTCTGCTGCCTTTTATGTAATGGAGTCCATCCTTGTTGCCCTTCTTACGGAAGGAAATACTTAATGCAAATACTTTTACTACTGTCTTCTGTTTTACTTCCTTAGTATTGATCAGGTTCTTCCATGTTTAGATAGATCTTTGAAGTAGTTGATAAATGGAATGAAATTTCACTTATTACTAATAATGATTTTGAAGACTCTTGGCTGGGGTAATTGATCGTCTTCTTTCCTCAGGTGAAACTATGGACTGTAGAAAATCAGTTATTGACTGCAAAGGAGAAAGAGATGCATGCCTTTGTGCTGATTTACTGACACAGCAACATGATAGTGAAAAACAAATGTATAGTTGCTCTTTGAAGAAGAGGTATAATTTCTCTCAGCTAGGTTTTTGTTATAATTACAGTTTATCTCTGGCAAAACCATGGTCAAGCTTCTCAAGATCGTGAGACGTTGACTTTGAATCAAAGACTACAAAAGAAGTGATTAAATACAGTTGCAGTTATTGCAGGTGAAGTTCCGTTAACTCCAGTCCTTTGCTGCAGTAGTTCCTGCAAAAGACAGGTACTACTCATCTCTTCTCTGAGGAGAGCAGTGTTTGCATTTTTTGAAGCCATAACACTTGTTCTGGGTGTATTTTCAGCAAGGATTTTCATTAGGAATGAGTCTTGTCATCAAGAGTAGTTGTTCTCACTAGAAATGGGATGACCTCAAGGATAGAGTCTCTTTATACCCCTCACTGGCCAGATTGTTCTCTTGTCACGTGTGTGAACTTTGCCGTGGGGTTGGGGGCTGTGAGTGAGCCCTTCACCAGCCACTGCCACTCCCCATCCAGCAGGATGGAGAGGAAAGCAGCAGGCATGACACATTTGGTTGGCACAAACACGCTGTGCTGTTCCTTCTGTGCTGAGGTTTTTCTTCTGACACCTATGCCACTTTCTCAGGGTCCCATTCTCTGCTGGAGTGAGAGGATCGGAAGCACAAACATGTGGCAACTAGTGCTAACCTGTTCAACAAGTCCCGAAGTACTCAAGTGATCCCTTGACTGAATAAGACCTTATAACTACCTTGTAATACCATAAATTTTTACCTTTTAATTTTTTTCAATGTTTTTTTAAACCACATTAATTTCCCAATGAAAGCAAAGAAAGCATTAACTGCTTGTGAGTAGATGTTGGTAAAAGCAGAATTTTAAAGAGGTACCCAATCCTGTATCCTGTGTTACTTTCAGTATATCTAAATTGAAATAATACTGAGTAGAAAGTGCCAAGGATTTTAAGTCATCAGTTGTAGGTTGGGATCTTTCCCAAATTGAATTTACTTTTGTGTGTGATGGTAAAGGTCAAATGTATCACCCAAGGTTGCACTGTGCATTGTAGTTTCAGTATAGAAACTCCTGTAAATGTCTGTCTGTGGACAGTTACTAATGCTGCTCTAATCTAGAGGTCTGCATCATGTATACAAAACAGATGCTAACGGATGGTGTATGAATCGAAACTCTCCAAGGGCTAGTTTGGATCTTGGTCTTGTTTGTTTTAATTTTCATTAGGAAGCTGATTGTATGCATGTGTGTCAGCATTGTGAAACAATGTTGTAAATCTCATGTGGGAAAGCAGCAAATATATGTTTCTAGAAGAGTAACATGCAAGGACAGGAATTTTCCATGTTATAGACTGTTTTACATCTTCCATTGCCTGATTTTTGGGAGCAATGTTAATCAGTGTAATTAAGGGAAATAAAACTCCTGATGTGACAGGAATGAATTCATGTCTGTAAACCTTTTTAACTAAACCAGTTGTGGTATTTGAATTAGATTTTTATCTTTAATGTCTGTAGGAATAGAGAGGAAATTAAATGTCTTCTGGCATAACAAACACTGTATCTATTAATTCATTAAAGAAGACCTATGTGACTTATTCTATTAGAAATATTCACTGCCCATATATATTTTTAATAAAAATGTCTACACTACTGTATCTGAATACAAAATTAATAATTGGCAATGACCTTGCTTGAAGTTAATTATTTTTTCTTTCTGAAGTGTATAACCCTTCTATATGAACAGAAAGAAAATAAGCACTTGGATGGAATCTCTTCTACTCAATTGAATTGCTATTTTAATTAATATTTGTAATATTGTAATTTTTTTAATAGTCTTGCAATTACTGGAGCTTGCAATGGATAGAAAGTATTACTGGACTGCATGAGGTTCAAGTAGGAGCAGGTATTGAGTAGATATGGGGAGCTGCCTTCCCTTTTGCTTGTTTCCCATCTGTGAACAGGCTTTGGGCTTAACTTGAATTATGATGGTCTCCTTCACTGCTGTTTCAAAAGGAAGGAATAGGTTTATATTTTTAAGAAGAAACTTCTAAGGAGAGGTCATGTCTTCCACGTGGCAGTGCTTTTTGAGAGAATCAAGAACTTTTGTAGCAGTGAAATACACCAGAAATCTCCTGTTGAAGGAAGTTGTAAGAAGCATAGCACATTGCTTGCCTCCTTCATGTTGTCCTTAGTTGACTCTTCCTAGTCTTGTGTGTATTTTTATCTTACAATTAATTCAGGAACTCATTTCTGGTGCTGCATTTGTGATATGCATGTAAAAAATATATATATATATATATATGTGTGTGTGTGTGTGTATAAATATATAAAATAAATGTGTTTATACCTCAGAAAGTTTCAGTGTGCTGAAGGCTCTCATTCTAAGGGTTTCTGTTCTTAGCATGATAAAGAGCCAGATCACAGTCATATTTTCTTGTGGAGTAGATTAGATAATTTCATAAGAATAATCTTCTATTAAAAACTTGTATTTCTTTAGTCAGATTTCCTGGGGAAATAAATTTAAGCTTTTTTTCACATGAGTATTTGGCTGTTTTCCCTTGATTCTGTTTCCAAAGAGGCAATAAAGATTTAATTTATAGTGTGTTTTAATCAGTATAAGTCTTTTGGGTGTATTCATAATATAGATCTGTTAATTGCTGCTAGTTTTGGTTTCTGCTTGCATTGTCTAATCAGCTAGTTTGTAAAAGGAACATCATGTAAAACAGTTCCTCTTCAGGTTTATTCAAACTGTTTTTGAAGTTTCAAAACCCTGTATGTACATACTGCACTGTCCTCTTCTGTAGAAGTGAGAATGTCCATTTAATTTAGGGTTAGTGCATTGTTTTCTCCAAAATTCAAATGTAATTAGGTTTTTGAGTAATTTTAGTAGTGCTAGATTGCTGCAAATACAAGTTGTTTTCCAAGTGAATGGCAGAAGTGGCAAGGCAACTAATTTACAGTTAAATAAGCTGTTAAGCTACATTTTTGCAATGATAATTTTATACAGCTTGAAATTTGACACATTCATATGCAACACATTCATTTCACAAAATGAACAATTTCCCTTCTTGTCTTTGTCATCAAAAGAATGGCATTCTTAGTGCAGATCTGCCAAGATTTTGGTAATGTTCCTTTTAATTGCCTTGTAGGATACTGCTTTGCAAAAGATCATATCTTTCAAGTAGCATTTTTCCATAGCATTTTGTTATTGCTTCCTAGTGCATACTCATAAACTTAAAAGTAATAAGATTTTCTGCAGCAGTTTGTGTGAATGTATTGCAAGGAGGAGAAAGATGACAAGAAATGAAAACTGCTGCCTTTTTTACCTAGGTTTTTTTTCAACGTGTGATATATTAAATGTGCCTTGATAAAAGTGCATGGCATGCAGAATGCAAAATGATGTGGGAAAACACCTCATATTTTGAATCATTATGAATTGTAAATGAGAAGTAGAGCAAAGACAGGAGACACTGGACTGCACAATGGTTTCAGCAGTGTAACCTGGGCTTTACGATCAGCCTTGCATTGACCTGCTGAGCTGCAGAGCTTCTTCCATCCTAGATGGATGTGCCATCCTATGAAAGTGGAATTTCTTTGTTTCTCCTGAACACTGCAACTGCTTTCCACATTGTAATGCTACAAATGGAACTTCTTGATAAAACTGTATCAAACTGATTAGGAGTTGAATGGTCATGGTCACTCATTAACTCAGTTCTTCAGGGAAGTCTTACGAGTTTTGCACATGAGTTTTGCTTTAGTCATGTGCTATGCTGGCAAAGAGGAGACCTGCTCTTTTTAGTGTAACTTCCATGCAATTTGAAGTTCTACTTCCTAGCAGGCAAATGATGAAAACTGAAAACAACAGGTGGAATGGGGTATGTGAAGACAAAAAGCAACTTGTTTTGGGGGGATTTTGCCTCAAAATAAAGAAACAGCAGAAAATTACTTGCACAATAATTTTTAATCTGTGATCACTACTTCCATTTTTACCATTAACATCATTCTTGTGGAAAGTGAGTATTATTTCCAAATGTTTGTCCACATATTTTCAAGAACACTTTCAGACATACTTCTAAAAGTTCAAGAGAGGTCAATTAGAAGTCACTGTAATGGTTCACCACCAGTGGATTTAAATATTGCAGTTAAAAAATTGCCATGATGGTTTGGGGATTTTTCCCAACTGCTTTCCTTCTCTCTCTCCCAGTGTACACTATACTGTCACTGTCTCTTTTGCATGTATATAGGCAAGCTTAGCAAAAAAAGTTTTTAAACTCTGTTACAGAGAGGAGGGTGATCTTCAGAATAGAGAAAACTGTGGATACTGCTATTACTTGTATAATAATGGCTTGGACAAGATGACGTTTTAACCTGTTCTTTCTAGTCAAAAAGCTAAATGAAAAATGAGAATAGGTGCCTCTTGCCACCCATTAATAGGAAAATTCACAAGGGTGGATTTTTCTGAAACATTCTTCATGGATGGAGGGAAAGCATAGCTATTTATGATGAGAAGGTGATTTTTTAGCCATAATCCTCTTTTGCTTATCATGTGGGTGCCCATTTGAACTTAGGTTTTAGTTATAGTTGCAATAAAAATAAAGCTGGTCTTGCTTAATTTCTGGGGTATGTCTCTTATCCAGTCTCTAGTCTACTTTTGCATGCCACAAAGTAGACTAAAGTGGTGCACTAGTTTGACTTTACTCCCAAGAACTATTCTCTTTACCTGAGAACTATTTTTCATATTCTCCTGCTTGGAGACTGATTGATGTGTGAATTTTGATGTTGCTTGTTTGCAAACAGTGCATGCAGTCTAATTAGATACGTTTTTAAACAAATAATCCTTCAGACAACTATTGAAGTCTCCTAATCAGTTATGAACAACTGATAGTCTTCTGATCAAATGTCAGCCTACAGGCAAATGAAACAGCAGTCAAAGAAAACATCAACAAGAAAAGTAAGGGTGCACAAGTAGATTTTGCTTATAAATATGTGTGTATATATCTATAAATATATTTATGATCAGATTTAAGGCTTTGGCATACTGTTTGCGGTCGTAAGTTTCAAATTGTCTATCCCCAGACCACTGTCTTCCCAGATTTATGAGATTGTTGTGTTTTTTTCCCTACAAAGTTAACAGATGTTTTTTGGTTCCTTCTAAGTCTGAAAAGGTAAGAAACAACCATAGATTTATTCAAGTACTCTTGCAATTACAGCTTAAAGATAAGTCAAAAGCTAAAATCTGGTTGTGCTGAGGAAGCATGTAGTTAAACATTATCTTGTTGATGAAAGAAATTTAAAAATACTGAAGTGTAAATAACTTTCTGTACCTCCACGATGCACATTCTTTGAGTGTACACAGTGTGAGAGATAAATATACATATAAGTGTGTGTGTGTGTGCGTATAAAAACAAATGTGTGACCCCCCAAACACAATCTCGTACTGGTAATATCAGGCAGATTTCAAGTACTTTATGGTACTTTGAGCCAGAACTCAAAAGGCTGTGCAGAGATAGTTGTGGATCTTGGCTAGGAGCAATCAGCTGCACATGTGAAATAACATAAGAATACTGAACAATGTTAACTTTTATGAAGACAACTTCCATAAAAATATATTGTATCTATACTTTTGTACCTGAGCCTGACTGGAAAACTTTTTAATAGTTGTTTTTTGATTATTTGATATCAAATCCATTCTGTGAAGTTTCAGGGTATTAAATTTTGTATTTTGTGATTGAAATGAAATTTTAAGTAGAATGACCAACTCTTTGCTTTTTAAAGAACCTCCTTATTTATGGTGAGGTATACTACCTGCAGCTGTGTGTTTCATTTCTTAAACAGGGCTGAATTTGTTTTGACAACAGGAGAGAATCTTCTCTGTCAAAGGGACAGGCTGGTGTACTGGGCCCAGTTCCCGTCCTGTCACAGTGCTGTGGTTGCTTGTAGCATGGGGAAAGCTGAGCCCAGAAAGTGCTCTGGAAGCTATAGTTTGTCCTCCTCCCTTGGGGGTGCTCTCATTAATAAAAGTCCTGATATAGGGTGCAAAGCTGGCTGGCTTACTTGATGCAACCATGGACCTTATCATTGAGGCTTGGGGTTGTTTCCAGCCCAAGGTGAAGCTCAAAATGTGTTAATTCCTATTGTAATGGTAAGCTTTTGAGCTTTTGCAGTTCGATCCACCATGCCTCTCTACCTCATCTTTGGATGCTTGTTGCAGGGGGGTGTCTGACATTTCAGAAACATTGTTAGATCCAGTTCAGAGAGAGAATGAGGAATGAAAGCCCAAGCTCATTATACTATTTTGACTTATTAGCTCTGTAGAAGAGGCTGCTTTAAATGTCTGCCCTTTGTCTCCTCTCTCCTTTAAAATATGGTTTACTGAAGTACTGGTTGAAAAGATGTTTGTAGACAGATGCGAAGAGCAGTGAAAGGTTGGATCTGTAAATGAAAGTTATTTTGAAATCCAGTCTTTACTGCAGAATTTTTCTGTCCAGCCAAGCAGCAGTTTTTCAGATCAATGCTGCCACACAAGGCACAACAGTCGCATTGTGAATTTTAGGTCCTTCTGAAGGAGACAGAAGATATGTGGCCGAAATACTAATTTACTTCTTTCTAAGACTGCTGCTTGCGGGTGAACCAATAATCCATCACACTTTAAAAAATATGATCTGTAGATTTTTTTTTTGTTGTTTCTGTGTAATATATAATACAGAAGCAAATCTCACTTCAGCAGAGTGGAATATATCTCTGTAGTAATGGAATCAGATTCAGGACCATCCCATGGGTGAAAAGAACCTTTTCCTTAGGTGGCAACCAACTATTAGAAGATACTGAATGCTCACAGAGAAAGCTGGAATAAAAAAAAAAGAGCAAATGTATAAGCTGTTCTGAAGTTTCTGCGGCTTCCTTTTTGATAATTTACTATAGTGAAACTATTTTCTGGAGAAAAGAATCTGGCAGTGCTTATTACACAAGTATGTTTAACAGTTCAGAAAAAAGTGTGTTGACCTGTTCAGATGCATGTAAAGCATTCTTTTGTTCACATGATATGCATAAATGCTTTTTAAATTTTAAGAAGAAAAAAGAAGATAAACTGTTGTAATTACTGAAACTGTAGTTTCTTTTTGAGGTCATGACACATCTGATATAATGGATGCATTTTTTCAGCCTCAGCTTCTGCTTGTAAGGGGTGTGTTAAACTAACATTTTTAAAGCATACAAAATGCCACAGTCATCTACCTGTCTGGCACTGATGGCACTACATTGATCAGGAAACATCAGATACGTGATGTGTTGTCTTGGTTTGGGAAGACAGGTATCTGCCAGGTAAAAGCTGGAGTTTCCCTTGGAATGGAGAGTCTAAACCACCCCCCTTTTTTCCAATTATAAATTTATAGTCAGAGGCTCTTAGGCAAAAATTTTGGGAATAGGAATAGCAGTTCTTTACTAGTATGTATTACAAAGCAAACAAACAAACAAAACCCCCAAAAAAACCCAAACCCAAACAACTACAGCATTAATGACAAACGACAACAGTACCAAGAACCTTGAGGGCTTTGTTTCACAAAACCCAGGGCAGTTTGGTTTCGGTGTCCCTGCAGGATCCTCAGAGCACCAAGCTGAAACAGTGGAAAGTCCCGGGCTGGTAGCTGGGATGGCAGGGTGTCCCGGCAGGCAGGGGCAGGATGTCCCAGCAGCGCAGGGGGTGCAGGGTCACACTGTAGCAAGAGGAGCAATGCTGAAGAAGCCGAAGGTGAGGCGGAGTTGGCCCAGCTCCCGCAGGTGGCAGAGAAGGCTCAGGATTCAGGCCAAACCGGTGATAGTAGCTTTTCCAGGACTGGATCCCTTTGGCCACAGCGAAACTCCTCCAGCCAGCAACAGCCCAGCTGTTCTCTCTCCCCGAACCCGAAAAAAGAACAGCCTGCAGCTGCCTCAAGCTCTGCCTTTTACGTGCTGTTATCCCCCCCTTCAAACTTTGTCCACCTCCTTGTTTTGGTTAAGTACTCTCAAGTATCCAACACTTGGTCTCCTTGGCAACTTTTGGGGAAAAAATTCTTTAGAGAAAGAAGGAACAAACCTAACCCCCAACATGTGCTAAGGACAACATTTCAAATTTGCCAGCCTCACATTGGCATTTTGGGAATTCCATGGATTCAGAGGATTTCATGATCAAAATGTGTGGATGTAGTAATACACTAATGTCGACCCCTCATTGGTATATATTGTAATGATCTAAAATAGGAGAGAAATTTTTTTTATAGAAAGAAAGTTGTAGGAGAAGGAGCAAAAGTATGAAACTTTATATTTAAAACAGAGAACATCTATTTCATAAATGGACAGAAAACATGAACAATGTAAATATTCTGTTGATTTAGCTGCATGCTCTCATCTGGAAGGTGAGTTTTGGAGATGGTACACTGTAAGTAGCTTATTAGTGTCGGAAGATATGATTGCATTTCAAACAATGCTTATTTTGTGTAATAATCTAAAGCAGAGATTTTTTTTTATGTATCATTGGTGGTGAAGACTGTATTTTATGTTCTAAACCAGATCTTTTCTTTTTAATATTATTATTATTCAAAATGCTTTTTTTTTACCTTCTCATCTGCAATGCGAGCTTTGTTTTGCAAGCGTTGTCTTTTGCTCTGGCACTTGACTTTGCTTGATCCCCTGGTATGACTGTCTGGGCTGCCTTCACAGATGCTTGTTCCTTCCCTCTACATCTCGAATTAGCAATAATGTTTTTCTATCTTGATTGATGAACTACTTGTAACTCCAAATGGCATTCCCTCAATGATATATAGGAATGCAAAATATTCAATCTGAACAATTCAGTTATGCTTTGATTGTTGGCAGCCTTTTCACTATGGAAATCACTCAATATGGTCATTCAACTCCTTGCAAATATTAGCTTTTCTGCTCTCCTCCAGCCTTTACTGAGGATAGCAGAAGGGTTGTCTGCAGTGGGGTGGGTATATTCCCAGGCCGGCACTGCCCCTGGCATGAAAGTACCCAAGTGCTGGTGGCAAGGAAGTGGCCAGAACAGAGTTTAGCCCTGGGCACTTTAAGTTTGATGATGTTCAAAATAGAGAGGCTATTTTTTTTTAAGCTGCTGTAATTAATATTGGTTCTCCCGACACAAAACCCACAGCTGTTTCTGTGATGCTGCTTTTGTGCTGTTTTGACTTCTATTGAAAGTGCTTATTTCAGCAAGCAGCTAATGTGTGCAGAGTATAGAAATTACTTAATATGTGGGCTTGTCTTGCTGCAGTGAATCACCTTTGTAGATCTGTTGTAAATTCATCCATTTCTTATAAATGCTGATACATGATCAGTTGATTTGACAGAGGGCTTATGGCATAGGTAAATTCACTGCTCCTTGCCAGGATATGTAGCAAAATTTTTCAGTAATAAGTGCAGTAAAAAATATACTGGAGCAGGAATGTATTTTTTCTTTGTGTCTTCAATCATTTCTATAATTCATTTTTATAACCTCCTGCAGCAGAATAAATTGCTTTATAATGCTTTGCAGTGTAGCATTTTGTAAAGGCTTGTATTTTTTTTTAAATTTTAACCCAGTAGAAAAGAATTAAAAACCCCTACTTCCTCTGCTCCTTCTTGCTTTTTCTGGCTTTTTTTCCTTCTTTGCCCTTTGTCTTTCATCCATAAAGACACACGCTAACTGTTTCTACCACTTTGGAGTTTTTAGCATCTCTCTTTTGCATTACTTCAGTTTTGCTTCTTTCTCTGTTTTATCTGTTTGGGTGCACTACTGGTACTTCAGGAAATAGCTTGTTATCTGAAAGGGACGGTTTCCTCTCTACCTGTGATACACAGGTCCCTGAGACGTCAGTGCCCCATGTAGCCCAGCTTTTATGCCAGTAGTTTTCCTGTAGCAGTGAGAAGGAGATTCCTATGTCTAAGGCTCCTGTATTATCTCAAATCTGCAACAATTAAAAGAGTAGCCAAATATCTTTGTTAAATTGTGATTGTAGGAGTATCCTGCCTGCTTAAACTCCTTTGAAAAACTGGTTACTTTGTTACACAAGTAATTCCTTCTCCTTGTTTCAGTGATACAGGATTTCTTTCCTTAATTTCCAACTGGATCTGTTGGCTAAGGCCCTGGGCTCCGGCCATCTGGTAATTTTCCTTTCCCATTGTAGCTGCTCCTTAAATATCAGTTCACACTGCTTTTTCCGGATATAAGTGGAACAAGATTCTCCAGAAATAGTTTTTCTTTTAGTGATTCCAGGCCCTTAGCATGAACTCAGCTACATCTTCTTATTAATTACTTCACTTCATCTCCCTTGTCTTGCTCCCATCAGCTCCGAAGTGCTGAGGCTTTTAGGTGCTCTCTGAGCCCGCACTTGCCAGATGGCATCACAAGGCATCACCGTAGGTGTGTTCAGTGCAGTCTTCCCAGTTTCAGTCTAATCATGCTGTACATCATTAGTTTTTAAAGAGGCATTCGTATTCCAGTCTGTGGTCAATAACGTTCCCCAAATTCTGCAGGGTCTGTCTTACAGGGTCATTCATCACTGCAGCTAAGCAAGGAGAAGGACAGCCAAGAAAACTCTGCTGGGTGGACATTGCACATAACAATAATGTGGGGCAATTGAGACTTTGAAAAAGCTTAAGCAGTAGCTGGTAAAAAAGACAGATGTTTCTCATTTCATTAGTAATTCAGAGCTTAACTGCACTAATTTGTATATGCCATTTTGTCATCTCTTTGTCCTTCTGTCAATATCCATTCTGTTGTCAGGAGAGCACACTTCCTGAACTTTTTCTCACTTTTTTCATCCTCACATTAAGCTCAGATTTTATGTGCTGTATGGCCTACAGTATCCTCACCATGCTAAAAAGACCAAAAATTTGTCTATTGCTTGAAGAGATTAGAAAACATCTTGCAGGTTGTAGAAATACTTTCTTATTTTTTCAATTGTTATAAGTTTTAGAGATGAGTATCTTCCAATATTCACTTCCAAAAAGTAAGACTATTAAATGAAAGACTGCAGGAAAAACCTACAGTACCTTAAAAACTTCCATAAAATGAAACTACTTCCAGTAAGTACATTTGCAGTAATAATACTGTTTGCTTAGTAGAGTGGATCTCAAATAGAAATTCTTCCTTAAAATTGCTATAAACTACTTCTCCCTGAAAGACACATTTTTGTGTTGTTTTACAGCTTTGAATTCCCATGTGTTCAGTTAATACTTCAAGTTGGGAAAGAAATATTTAAAAAGCAAGTCAAATACAGCATCTGGCATGGCTTTAAAAATTTTATTCCAAAAAAAATTGATAGACTAATGCAGTTACTTAATTATAGTTGTGTTTACTGTATTTGAAAGAATCTTCTTTTAATTAGGTTTAATGTTTCTTATATTAATCATTTTTCACTCTAGAGAATTTCTAAGAGATTTCCAGCAGAACTTCCTTCTTTCCAATGTGTCTGGCAGCTTCTGTTTTCTCAGAAGAGAAAGTGTACAGGAGACTGCTCTAAGTGATTACTGTAAAAAGAGCATTTTTTCCATCTCTACTGGGATTCACCCATCAGTTGTGCTTTCTGATAGCATGAGTCAGCCTTTGTCCTTCCTTCTGTGTTAGAAATGATGGGAGTTGTTGCCTTCTTCAGACATTTCTATAAGATTAAGTGAATGGAATTAGATTGGGTATGTTTTTGGCAATTAAAGCATCGAAAGAAAATTTTGCATATCTCAAAGAGCAAATTCAAATTGTGTTATATGGTATAGTTAAAACTTGATCCAAAACAGGTTGATTTGATCAAAATGGTCAGATAAGGGGACCTGGGACATGTGTGGTGACACTCTGGAGAAAAAAAGGAGATGAATAAAAATAATATAATTTAATTTGGGTTGGTTTTAGCATCCTTAATATGTACTTCATATGGATTTTTGAGTAGATTTTTTTTTTCTCAATAAGATCAAATGGGGTGCTTCTATTAAAAAGTTGCAGTCTTCTAGTATTCAGCATGTTACTAGCATGAGCCCTATAGGTACAGGTACCTCTATGTGATTTATTAGGTCTGTGAATTACTGAAAATAGTCTCATTAACAGGTGCTGTGGTGAGAGAGAACATTGTGAAGCCTGCTGCAAGTAATTGAGAAGGCACACTTTGTATTCTTCATTTCTTCCTTTAATTTCTTATGAAACCTGAGTATATCCAGATGGAAGGGTTACATTTGCCAAAAATAGAAAAGCAGTTATTAAAAAAAAAAATGGCTGCAGAGAAGGGAAGACTCCTTTACCAATTTAAATACATGAAAAGAAAATTCAACAAACAACCCTTACTTATTTGAACTGCAGGTTCAACAGCAGTTCTGGAGGTTCCTGCTTCTGTATCGGTATAAGACCATAACTCAAGTCAGTAGAAATTCTAAACAAGTACAAAATGATGAAAATGGTATCAAGGCGATGTAGGTTGCAAAAATCCCCATGCTTCTTTGACATGATTAACTCTAACACAGTTTTAAAGTTTTGGGTGTCACAATTGTGTAACCTTTTTAGATTAGGGGGGTCCTCTATATGTGAGTGTTATGAAGTAAAGTATCAAGCAACTTGAAGCAATGAAGAATTGTGTATTCAAAATGCATCTTTCCTGCAAGTGCGATTGCATTTCAATAAGAACAATAAAGATCTATTGTGACTATATTAAAATGTCCCCACATGTAGTAATAATTATTTGTATTTTTAAGCAGAAGCAAATAATCAGATGTTCAGAGAGAGATTCCTATAATGCCAACTATACATTTCAGTGACCACTTGTATCATCCACTAATGCTGCTCCATGTCAGCACATGCCACTTTTCTTTGATTGCTAGTGTTCCTTGAAGGATATCTTATTTCTCTTTAGAGTTGTAGAAGACAGTTATGGTACAACTGATTACAGACAGTTTCTGAATCATATATTTGATTATTTCATTTTCCAAAATAAATATCAATACTTCCTGGGGACACAGTAGTTTTAAAGGTTAAAAGTTCAATTCTTAGCTCCTGCAGCAAAATGATATTATAATTTTTTTTCATTATCTGTCAGGAAACTGCACTGTTTCCACTTGTAATTTTTAAGTAAGTTTAATTGAACAATATATATTAATTTTAAATACTTTAAAAATAGTTAAGCTAAGATTAATCTGGTTAGACTGTTAATTATCAGCAGAATTAACTTCAGCTAAAATAAGATATCTTTAAGCAGAGATGTGAATAATGAAAACAGTACTGAGAAAGTCTCGGGGGTGATTGAAAGGATTTTGCATAAACAAGGTGGCAGTTTAACCTTAAAGAAGTTTTTGAGATGTAGCATTTGAAATATATAAAGGACTTTGTAAGAGCTATCACTTTAATCCTCTTCAGAATCTGTATGTTGTTACAATAGACCTAGTGTGTGTCTTATTTTAAAATAGCAATAATTACTTGATATTTTGCATATTCAAGTATGTTGCATATAAATGAATCCTCCAAACTTGTGCTAGTCACATGTCAGATAATATTGTCGTTGGTTTCTGCCTTTGATTCACTGCGGAAATTTGCTAGATTGATATACTTGTCAACAGGAATTAGCTTTTCAATTTGAAATACTGAAAGTCAAGTTAGCCCTCAGACAATGCCCAGCAGAGGTGGTTTGGTCACTGTTGTTAAGGAAATAGAAGCTATCAACACAATGATTTTCTTTATAGGCTCTAGGTCTGCCAGCTGAGTTTTGCTGCTTTACTTCCTAAATGATGGTGGATCTGATCTGCATTTCCAGTCCTTATCTTCTGTACTCATCTTTGATACCTTAAAACCACAAATTTGAATTTTTGGGGGAGTTCAATGTAGCTTTCTTTTAGTCATTAGTTTACAGTATCTCAGTTCCTGTAATGCAGTGGTAAATGAGAATTTTCTTCTTGCATTTGTTTCAACAGCTTTTTTCCACACAGAATCTCCATTTCTATTAAAGCTGCCATGCTGTATTTTAGGTAAATGTGTTAAAGATGAAGAATAGGGTAGGTGAATTTTTGGTGTTTCTGGGTATTTTTTGATGTTTCTAAGCATGTTCATGCCTTGATCTCCATGGTCTTTCATTCAGAAAGCAGTACCAATTTTGCAAAATTTTTGTGCATTTTTGAAGGATTTTCTTTTGGTGTTGCTGTTGTTCCTATGGTGCTTTTTGGAAGTGGGTATTTTGAGAGTTGTAAAAATAAAAATTGAAAAACATAAATCTTAGTGGTGTTTTAAACAAGGCCAGGTGCTTATCTAGGCATTCAGAACATCAGCAGATGGTAACATGAGAAACACTGACTAAGGTTTATGCAGCATGGGTGTGATGTTTGGATGTTTTATTTTGATTGTTGCAGAACAGCTGCATATCAGCATAACTATCTTTTCTGTCCTGGAAAAAAGAAAGCAACACTGAAAAGGGTCATGTGCCATCAGCAGGTATTGACTTTTAGCAAATTAACAGTCAGTGCAACGTCATGCAATGCTTGCAAAAGTATCACAGTGTAAATTAAATGCAAGAGGAGATAGCTAAAAACTCTTTAAATTTTCTGTTTTCTAGGGGTCAGGGTACAAAGTTTTTGTTTCATTCTTTTTTTCAGAATGTCACTGATGAAATGCATGAAATTTAATTACATTCTTTTTTGCTAGCTTTTGCTGGTCTCTTCCTTTGTTCTTGATATTGCAAAAACCTTTTGGACTAATTTTGCTTTCTTTTGTAAACGTTCTACCATAGCACCAGCCTCTTCAGACATATTGAAAACATTGCAAATAAACCTAAATTGGGTACCTGAGCCTTCATGAGCATTCCCTAATCTCCTTACTTAATAAAAGTAGCATTTAATAGTAATTCTATCCGCAGATGCCATTGTACATGTTTTTCAGTCATTATTGCTTTCTAACATAAAGGCTGGTATAAACACTGTTTCTTTTCCTGACAACTTTAAGTGCTTTTTTTATTGTTACTACTTGAGCTCTTTTGAGATCAGTGCAGTTTTTCTCCACATGTTTTATTCTTTTGAGAGATATTGAGGCAACAGCTAAAATTGACATAAAATTCGCTGAAGTGACCTAACATTCCTAAATGTGCTTAGTGTGCTTTGTGAAATCATGATGGTCCTTTTTTTTTTTCTGATTCTCCCTTCTTTTCCTTCAGAACTTTCACTAATACTGTTATATTAATTAGCAATGAATCTAAATGGATTTTAGGTGTGTCTTGCCATTTTCTTCACAAGCAAAATTATATACTTAAAGAGGACAGAATATGTTTTAAAGTTCCATTGAGATGACCAAAACAGTAACTTAGAAAAAAAGAAGTAAGATGATGGGGGAAATAATTTTTGTTGAGTGAATGTAGCCCCTTAATGATGCAATGACCCATGCAGGTTTGCTAATAATCCTTTTACTTAGATTCATAGGAAATGCAAGTGTCAATTTCCAATTATTTTTGCAGCAACCGTTTAAAGCAAATTTAAATATTAGTTTATCATTGTATAAAACTTGAGGTACCATATTTTGTTGAAAGTTTGATTGCAAGTCTGTAAGTGCCTGAAATAACAAATGTAATCATTATACTCCCTTTATTTGGGGTATGCCTTCCTGATTCTTGTTTGCATGAAATAGGAAGGTAACACCCACACTTTGTGCAAGCCTGCTCTGTGAACTTTTCCGAAGCTGGAAAAATTTCACAGCAGCTTCTGAAGCCAAAATGATTTCTGTGGTGATAGTGAGAGTCTGTGTCCAGAGAAGATGTATTTACTTTCTACACCCCCTAAGCATGGATGTCAGCTCAAACTGACTAGTGAGTCCTTTTGGTCTTGGGGGATGCCTCTGGCGTATCACTTGGGAGAGAGGTGTTTGCTGCCTCGGCATGTTAATGACTACGTCTCGATAAAGAAAAGTCCTGTTGGGACACTGTAATGTAACTGGAGTACTGGCTGAAGTGGAGATGACTGCTGGAAAAAGTCCTGTGCATACAGGTGAAGAGGTGAAAGAAAACCAGTGTCGAACATCAGGTGAAAGAAATCTTGTGTCGAGGCTGCAAGAACAAGAGCTGAATTTCCATTAAGACTAAGGGGAGCTGTGTGGAAGTTTACCTGGAGAAAAAGTTTATTGGGAGCCATGCATCACTGGGTCCACTGCTTACAGTTCACCTTTGCTTCAAATGAGTTGGTCTGCAGGTTAAATGAAACTTCATGAATTCTTTTTTTTTGGCAGAATTAAGAGCCCATTGACCCTGTCAGAGCATGGAATTTCAAACCTACTGTTTAGACCACCTTCTACACTTTCACTGAAAGATGATTGTGTTGTTGCAGGTGACATTGTAGAATAGAACTTAATGAAGGAGAAGAACTGTCCGAGCTCAGCTTTCCTTTCTCCTTTCCCCCTCTGCTCAAGGTGATTTTAAATGCCTTTTTGAGTACACTGTGTAATGGACAAAGCAGCAATTATTCCTTGCCAAATTTATGGTTACTTGATTATTTACATCAGCTGAAAGAGGCCAAAATCAATGGGAGCTCTTTTGTGCTTACAGTGGAACTTCATTTTATCCCTGTCAGAGACCTAATTTGCCTCAGCAACTGCTATTGTTAAAGTAGGGCAGAGACTCTTTCCCTGAAGACCTTAGGCCAAATTGCTAATGCTGCTCTCCTCTCTGCTGTTCTAGACAGCCAGTAAACAGTTGTAGAGAGAAAACTAACTTGAAAAATGCAGTACTTGTGAATGTCTTTTGTTATTTCCAGATCTTCTCTAAGATAGCTCCATTTCTGAACAATGTTAAGCATTTTAAATTCATTGTCCCTCTTGAGTCCCCATTCCTGGAAATACCTGGTTTTTGTATTTCCATCACTGATCTTTTCTGCTACTCTGTAGAAGCCTGATGTACATTTTAAACATTGTAGGCAAAAGGGCAGTCTTAAAAGTGTTCTGCTGTTATTGAGGAAGCTGTTGTATATTTAATTTCATGAATGTTGTACACGAAAACTGCAGTTCACCAACTGTCAGCAGATAATGTAGCTCTGAATGAGAGTATTTGTGATCATGTCTGACAGCATGGCCTAGGTACTACTTCAAGTTATATCTAAAAATGGCTGACCGAAGTGCTAGCTACTTTTTCTGTGTAGCAGGGTTTGAACTACTCTATGTTGTTGTAATTTCAGTAAGACCCCAATATGAGCTCAGAACTAATACATTCAGTTTCAGATTTGTGTGGGGTGTCCAAAGACACCAGAATGCTCACTTCTCAAGGGAGCTGTGAGTTCAGAAAATACAGCTTTTACCAAGTGCTGGAGGAAAATGCACAAAGTTGTTACAGGTGAGAGATTCCTTTAGCAGGTGTTAAGTTGCAGTAATAGCAGCTGAGGATTCTTTGATTTTGAAAGTGTCTGACACAATAAAAAGAAGCATTTGTCATTTACAGTTACTTTTTGGATCTATGGAATACTGTTCTTTGATGGGCTTCATTTCCTTGCAGGCAAGCTTTCACTCATGTTTGCTTTAGCTTTAGTTGAATAAAAACTAGGCTTTGCTAAGAAGCATATTGCCTTTTAGGTTCCACAGTCTCAAGGGTTGCTGCAAGTACTTGGCATCCTTGACAGACGATCCAATGTTGTTTTTTAACAAATCTGGTTTTTTACAAATCTGTTTACTCCTTGCATGCCCTCTTTCAATGTATGTATGAAAAGCACAGAGGGAAGAGGAAACTATGTATGCACAAACGTGGATATTTTTTATTCCTTGGTAGTTATTGAGAAGTCTCAGGGTAGTTTTGAGTTGGTCTGTGATGACAGGACCAATGGGAAATGTCGGTGACCTGAAGAAGGATTTGGAGTTGGTATCTCGGGATAGCTCTTGTTTGCTCTTCAAGAAAACAGTGCCTGAGAGTGAAAGGACATAGGTTTCATCTTGCAGTAGTACACGGTCAATTTGAGATTTTTTTTTTGCTGCTATTCTTCTTAAAGTAGCTCTAGAATAGTAATATAGCTCAATATGTTGAACAAGTCATGTTTAACAGAGTGTTTTTGCAAGACAAGCAATGTGTGATGAAGAAGGGTTTTAGAGAGAGGCAGCTTGCACATTTGCTTGTGCCTTTCTGCCCTGAAGTTTTTATAGCTTGATTTTGCTAAATAAACCAAAGACATGAGACTTTTTAGCTGAATAGGCTTTAGGTATGCTTTAAAAATATTTTTTTATTTTATTTTACTTGATTTATTTTTAAAATTTATTTTTTATTATTTTCTCCTTTCAGTTGTTTCTTCATTTTGCATATTCTACTGTGAGTTACCTCTTGCCATGTTGAACCTTTTTCACGTGATCAGTAAGTGGTTGACTAGGCACAATATTCTCAAATGGAAAATGTAGGAGCAGAAGGGACTTGTTGTAGGAATACATATTGCTCTGGATCAGTCAGTTCTTAGCCTTCATCCAGCTGTGTTCCACAGGTGGAGGGAATGCAAGAGGCCAGTGCCTCTGCCCTTCACAGCTGTTCCATTGAGTGTGTTTAAAATGGCTGTGCTCACCTGCCATGCCTTACTAGGGCACTTACTCCTACTCTTAAGTAAGTAGTAATTATGGTAATTTTTGTAATTATTTGTTCAACACTAACATGAATATGCCTTGGGTTTTCCCACCTTCACAACTTATTAGGATTCTTGTTCTGTTATGTTTTATTGTATGTGCTTTGTCTCCTCCTTCTCCCCTTGTTGGGACTTGAAGCATGCAGAAAGCCCAGCAGAATTTGGTCCTGCATGGACCTACATGGATGAAGTGCTAGTGAACATATAATGAACTATTATAATTCTTCAGCAGTATGACAGCCAGGTGTACTTTTTGTCTCTCATGCCTAAAGTTAAACAGTTTTTATTTGAATCTTCAGGAATTGCTAATCTTTCTCTAAGTTTTCAATGTTACAATTGTTTTTAAAACTCAGTATGAATGAATGTAAGGCAGTGGATGTTTTTAAAATTATTTTCCTCAAATTTTCCTTTATGCTGACCCGACTTTTTCAGTGGTATTCATTTTTTTGTGAAGCAAAAAAAACCCCAAACAAACGTAAGGCCTCCTTTCAAGAATTTACTACCCAATGAAAAGCCAAAAATCGTTGAGTTGCGAATGCTGTAAGGTGATCCCATGCCTCTTGTGTCCTTGTGAAGCTGACTCTAACCTTCATTTTAGGCTTTTGTGTGTAGACCTTCAACTCCATCTTCCAGCACAAACTTGGGTGCTTCTCAAAAGTAGGTGTAGTCCTTGACTTTAAATGAGAATTACATGAGAATAAAAACATTCAATAATTCAATGGAAATGGAGCTTCTGACTAACATTAGACAATGAAAGCTCTGGCTGAATAAATTTGGAAAACCAATTTGTTCCCTGTATAATAGCCTGTAATAAAATGGGGCTAGAGAAGCCTTTGGCATGTTGTATTTAAATAAGCTTCTTGTTCAAACCAGAGCAAAAGCTGCAGTTACGGATAATTTTATTACATTTTATTTCAAAAATAAATATTATATTATCATAATTTCAATTGTAAATGCTCTTTACTTTTATCAACAGGCCGGTGATAAGATCTCTATGAGAGCTTTCAGTTAGCAAAATGACACAGAATGCATGAAGATTATAAATCTGTGCAGAAATTCAGTTTAGTGCTGAATAACTTAAATCAGATGGGGTATTTTGAAAGAGAAACATGCTTACAGCAGTAGCACTGGGACCAAGTACCAAGTGTTTCTCCATGAGTGTGGGGACAGCCTCCTGTCTGCAGTGTCTGTTCCCCATTTTCTGAGCTTTACTTACCTTGTGCTACAGGGTGACACTACATAAGTACACAAGACAGGATATGTTTTTATTTTGCTAGTGTGACACTTCACTAAGCAAACATGAATTTGATACAAGGAATTGCATGTAACTACCTTAAAAGAAACAAGAGCTGCATGGTGTGGTTTTGGGAGGTACATCTAAGTGTGTACTTCTTAGTGAGACTTTACAATAATTTCTTACTCTGGTAAATGCTAGGATGAATTTCACAGATTGAATTCAGGGGAAAAAATGAGGGAGGTAAGAGTCCAAAACAATCTGTGTGAAGACGAAGACTGTAGGCCAATTATTCAGGCATTGCAGTGGGGAGAGCACTTCTTGCTGTGGGAGATGCCAGAAATATAGCAGCATTACGTGAAAAAATGCTCTCAACCATCCTGTTATTTAAGAGCACGTGGTATTCCCTTGGAAGTCCTTAGATAATGGTTGTTGAAAGCTTTAATGTTAATTAAATTAATATAATTTGGCTAGAAAAAATAGAGTGATTGGCTTCTTTGATGCCTTTTGGTAAGTCAAGCCTTTTATTTACTCTTCTTAAATTCTAAAGGACTTCAGAGGAGGCTTGTCCCCTCTTTCTGTAGTGCTAACTGCCTTGGAAACTCTTTTTTAATTAGAAACAAAGGTGTTTTTAAAAGAAACTCTGCAATTTCTACTTTACCTTTATTCTTTACCTAGCAGTGTTGCATTACAATTTTTTGATTTTGCCTCACTGATTAAAGTAATATTAATTAGTTTCTGATTGCATGTGCATATAAAAATATATGAATAGCAGAACTCATTCCTGCACATGGATATCTCTCGTAAGTTCCTTGAATGTGCTTGATCTTTAGACAATGAATGAGAGTATGATTCTTCCCAGTTGTGTTGGCTACAAAATAGAATCATTTCATCTCTTAACAGCATTGAGTATTTGTTGACCTTGATCAGAACTTAGACTTTTAGGGCTTTTTATATTACCTGTGACACTTATTGATTTAATAAGTACTAACTTGTTCAATTAAAAAAAGAATTAAAAACCCAGTGCTCTTCATATGTTCCATGGGGATACAGGAATATAATTTGTTCATTTCATTTATCTAACTGCAGAGTTGGAAGATCATTACACAGTTAATGACAAAAATGAATACCCTTTCTGCACTTCAACACTTAGACCCTGATCTTAAAACCAGTTCTTAATGTTTAACTCTGTGGTTTGAAAATTAATTTAGATCAAGACAAGACTGTCATATGGTATCAGTCATGAGGCCTTTAAAGTAAGCCCGCCCATCAGATCCTCTTCTTTCTCCACTCACAGCAAAAGCTCTGTTTGGTGGTGAAACATTGTGGGTTGCTGCTTTGATGCAGTTTCAACAGCATGGAAAGATTTAAAATAAATGTTAGTGGAACATCCCTGTAGTCCAGGGTCATTGATCGTTTTTAGTGAACTTTGGAAACAAACAAACACAAAACCTTTACCTTTTTGGTGAATTGCAGTGGTATACTTTGGTATTTCTTGCTTGATTGGGAAATAGACCTGTGGTTTGATAGAACCTCCTAGTAGATGGGCACTTGCTAAACTCCCAAGAGTGACTTTCTTACTGTTCTGCTCTTGTGTGATGTTAAAGCTGATATCGAGGCCCATTTCTTGGTAAATGTTTTAAGGATACTCACTTTATAGTGACTTGAAGAAGTTACTTGAAATCTTATCAATTACATTGCTTTTAACTCCTAAAATGCCTAGCTAATATTCAAATACAGAAAAGTTGATTGTTGAAAAACTTACAGCCGAAGCATATTTTTATTCCTGTCAATAAGGTTTTCATTGGACAGAGAGAGTCCCATTCTCAGTGGCTTTCAAAAAGACCAAAAAAGCCCCAAATCAACTAGACCCGGGTAATACTTCTTCCTGCAAGATAATGCCACTTAGTTATCTGAGAATACAAGACAAATTAGAGCGTAATGCATGGGCAGACTGAGTCAGAAGGTACTTAACCTTGGAGTGTGGCAAAATGATACATTGCACAGGGTAACTGAAATGGCACTGAATCCATGTTAGACACTTGAGTCTAAAGCCATTGCTGAGAAGTGAAATAAGAGGAAACTGCAATACATTATTTGAATGAGATTTTAATCCACAGATACTGAGTTAGTGCTGTAGAATTTAAGATGCTCTATCAATTATTTATTATAAACTCAAATGAAAAAATATTTTTGCGGTCTTTCCACTACTTGGATTGAGTATTTATCTAAAAACTACTAAATTAGTCATTTTTTCATTGATCAGGATCTCAAGAGATGGGTGCTCTTTACTAAGTAATAGAAATATAAATAAGCCCTTCTTTAGCCCATCTATAATTCTTTTTAAGATGTATAATATGCATGGATTTAACGAGGCTTTTACTGTGCTAAAGCTATGAAATTCTTTTCATTACATTCAAAAAAATTTTTAAGGCAAACAATTTTCAGGTTGATCCAAAATACTGTAAGTCCCATTTTTTAAACTTGAGAAACTGGCTATTTACTCTGGATGTGGGTGAATGCAGGGTTTAGAGTGGGTTTTTTTGGATGTATTGCTTTGGCAGTCTGTCATGTTATATCACCACTAGGCAGTCACCCTCTTTTTAGTTTTACCCTTTAAAAAAAAAAAAGTGAATGAGTACATCTAAGATAATGCATTTATTTTGTTTTTGTGCAAAGAGAACAACATAAAAAAGGCTATTTAAAACAGACCACAAGGTGTCCTGATACTTTCTGATTTCCCGTGTGATTGTTGCAAAGAAGCACTAGTATATCATGCCTGAAGAAAGGAAACAAAGAGGAAAGGCAACTTACAGTTTTAGAAGGAGGCTTCCCCAGTGAAGTCTTTATAGACAGCTGATAAATAGGAACATTTTATTTCATCACCATTGCAAACTAGAAAGTAATACCCGATGATGACGTTCCTGCTTGGCAAAAAAGCCAGATTTCATCCATACTCTCTGCTGCCTACTTCATTCTGTCATTTAGGGTCAGGATTAAAATCTTCATGTTCTGGTCAGTCCCATTAATTGAATTTAAATCTCGGTCTCTCTTCGTTCAGTAAATGCACTATGTGTGAAATAGATACCATGGTGGTACTTTTCCTCCATACTTCCCTTTGACATTAAATTTCTTTTTGAAATACTCCAAGGATGAGATACTTCCTTCTTTTTTTTTGAATATATTTGAAATATTCTGCTTTTAGGGCTGGGATCTTCTGGGAAGTTCAAAAAACACAACAGTTTTATATGTAAGTCTAAACCGTTATAAAATCGTGGTTAGTTCATAAAGCTGAATACCATGTGTTGTCCAAACAACTTAAAAGTAAGAGAGCATTAAAGCCCACCAGTAAACCACCCAGTCCTCCACAAATCTTTCATGGCAGTATAGAACTTCTTGCCATCAAGGCTACATTTGGAATTCTACCAAATTTTATTCTTGAGGTTTAAAATCTTGTCTCATGCAGAACTCTCTCATTGAATGTGGCAGCTATTGCACAGGGTAAACCACTGAATGTGTCTGGTTGATCCTTGTAAAAATATCTTCCTAGGCAAACCAATACCTTTAGTTATAGAGGAAAAGAAAAAAGATGACAAATTCAATGGTTGCAGTGCCTTGCTCTAAGCTCTAGGAACTTTCATGTAATTCATGATCTACATTGCAATCACCCCTGTAATACCTAACTGGCAATTTTGGCAATCATATTTGTTACTTTTGTCTTATCCTACCTCTTGTAACTCTTTATTGTAAGAATGTGATCTGTCCATTTGTCCTGATGAATTGCTAGCCTTTGGGGTACTATGTTGCTTGAGTGATTTGACTTTTGGCAGAGGTTATCAGTGAACCTCCGCTAAATTGAAACCTTTAGCTTGGGTTCAATTGATAATAAGCCTTAGTGTGGGACTGACCTTGCTGGAGCAGTGTGTTAACTCTGTATTGTAAATGCTGACCTGCTGTAGGAAGGGAGAGGGCATCTCCTGGTCTGATCAGATTGACATCAGGTATTTTTCAAGGCAGGTGAATATAGAACAGTGCTTTTGAACTCCTGGATTTTTTTGTGTTCCTGCCTGATGCTGCATGTCTTGAGTGAAAACAGGATGTCTTGACTTGCTGTAACCACCTATTGACCTCTGTGCCCTTTACGTCTGAGTCACACAAGGCAACGCTATTCTTTTTATCTTTCTGTTGTCGTTACTTGCTGTTGTGAGTCACATAAGATGTATGTACGCTCCTAATATAAACAACCTCATTCATTTACTCTTAAGGTTCTTGTTGCTCTTTATTTTTTCCATTTTTCTTCCAGGAAAAGAAAAAAAAAAACTTTCCCCTTTCTTTAGTTTGCATTCCAAAATCAAATTGTCTTCAGCATGAGAGTTTTCCTCTGTATTTTGCACATCATCTCAAGTGTGAAGCAGATTCTTTATTGCATACATATTTAATGTTGTTTCACACAGTAAAGTCTAACAGGCTTTTATCTTTCCTGAAATGAAACTTTAGAGGTGTGTATAAGATCATCTCCAAGTTGATCAGGTATTTTTATTTCCAGTAGACATGGAGTAACTTTTTTCTCTCTTTTTATTTTGCAATATGTTAACATTCAGTTGCTTCTGGATTTACACTTGATAGAAGTAGGGGGTTTTTAGTTAACTCTTTGAAGTAATAAGGTTTTTGATGTAAAATTCTGCTATTAGTTTTATAATCTCTGCACTGTGCCTTGCTAAATGATAAAGCTCTTAAGCCTGGATTTGTGGGGTGTATACTGCAGAACCCACGCCTAAAAACAGTTTCCAGCAGATGTGATCATAGTTGTGTCACAGGCTGCTGTGCTGACTATCCTTTTCCTACCATTGATAGAAGTGCTTTTCTTTTGATGGTCCTTGAATTTTGCAGGCTGCCATTACTAATGTTACCAATGACTATAAAATGCTGTTTACCGGTTGTTTTATTTTTATTCAGTTTTATGGTCTTATTTAAGACACGTGAGAAAATGCACCAAACCACTCTAATAACAAAAGTAACAAAAAGCTTCACTGCACCTTATCTGCAGCTGTAAGTTGTTTCCAATGTCTTAAATTCCCAGTTGTGGGTCTTGGTATCTACAAGATCACTTTGGAAGGATGCTTTGTTACAGCTGGTGGTGTGCTTGTTTTCAGCTCTAGATTATGTATTTCCATGAGAGCTTAAACTCTTAGAATGTGAATTTCTTTGGCCTCTAAAATTCAAATATTTCTTCTTTGTAATAGCTGTAGTTTCCAGTATAAAATTTGCATTTTCATTGCCAATGGTGTATGCAGAGCTCTTTTTTAAAGAAAATTATGATAAAGCTGCCCGGAAAACTTAAACTTTAGTAGCAGTAAGTAATGTAAAGCTGTCTTGAAATGTATGTTGTATTTTTGGAGTTTACAATCTAACATGGCCGTATCTACAGAACTGCTGGCTGTGCAGAGGCTGTATTAAATACGTGTCAATGTAGAGCTTTTTTCAATTACTTTGTCTTTTACATATTAAGAATTTCTCAAATACTGCAGTGTGCTTTCATCTGAGAAAGCAACTGAAAAAGTCATTATTCAGTATAATTTTCAAAGCTGTTCTGCTGGAAGCTTTGGTCCAACATTGTGTATGTACGTAAATATTTGATAACCTTTTATAGAATTATGCAAAATGGTACCTATTCACCTTAGAGGGTATTTAATTTGCATCTAATAGTTCTGAAAGATCTAGAATGTATGATTTCTTTAATGACAAATGGAAATTGGAAAACAAGTTATCTGAGTATGGAGCCTGAGACCAAACATAAAATTAATGTTGTGTATTTGGATTCAGTCCTGGAGTTATGAAACTTCATTATAATCCAGCCTGACACTCATTTTTATTTATATACACTAATATCTCTGAAGTGGATCTAAAGTCTGTTCATTTCTGGTTTGCAAGGAGTTTTTTCTCCATGAGTAGCAGAAAGCCTTAGTGTGCAGGGAAGTAGGATCCAAACTTTGTCTGTCTTGAGGAGAAGAAAGGAGATTCTCAAATAGTGATTCTAGTTATATCTCTTGCAGAATGGTTTTACTTTTTCACTCTAATGTGTAATTTTTCCTTCTGTAAGTAGTTAATTTGGAAGCAAATAGTATGTGAACATGATAAATAGGCTTTTTTCTTGCAGAAGCAGTGGAATAGATTCAGACTGTTTAAGCTGATCTGTTATATGGGCTATAAAGCTGGTTTAGCTCTGTCACCTTTGGAAAACTTTCCTGAGTTTATTTTGCAAGCACTTCTGCAGTTTGTGTAATATGCCCACATAAAACATTCAGACAGGAGGCAAAGTACAAATAAACCAAGTAAAAATTCTGCTAATGCCAGTATTTTTTTTCCCCCCTTCAGAGTTATTTTTGAAATCCTAACCCATGTCAGATATACCGGTATAATCCACTAGTAATTTTAGAGACAGTTTTGCTACTGGTGGATTCCCTGGTACTTCATATGCTGGTTGGGTGAAATAAAATAAAAGTAAAAGCAGCATGTGATACCCAGTGTGTTCATAGGAGAATTAGTTCTAACGGGTTTTGCAAGTGATGGGTTGCTGGTTTGGTTTTAATTATACATTTGCTGACTTGCTGGCAACTATTACTGAATCTGGTTTTGGTGGTTGAGTAATGTGTGTTTGTGCGGAAGGCATTAATAGCAGCTTAAATAGGCCTTCACATGCACACGGGGTTTCCAATGGGAATGGTTGGAAATGGAATGATTTCCTCACAGCCACCCATGGGGTGTCAGGTTTCCCGCGGGCGAGCAAAGGCTCATATGGAAAACAATCTGGCTGGCGGAGCGTGCCCGCCTGAGCAGCCCCAGCCTGTGGTGGCTTTGTGCAGCACTGGTTGCTTTTACAGCTCCAAAGCTTGCTCAGGGACTGAACAGCCACTTTTCCTTTCCAGGGGAAGGAAAAGGGGCGAGTGAGGGGCTTTGGTCTGGGGTTTCTGCAGCCTCAGGGGTGGTGGTGGTTTTCCAGCAGGGAGGCCTCCAGGAAGGGGGAGTGTGCTTGGCTTCGGAGCAGCACCAGGGCTGCTGGAAGGGAGGATGCTGATTACAATAATAAACAAATGCCGGGGATAGATTACCACACGGCTGTCAGAGCAGGCGGCACCAAAGGAGGAGATCCCCAGCGAAGCTTTGGAGGTTGCAGCAGGATCCTTTGCTGGACTATTTTTTTGCTTACACAAAGGAAGTTACTTTTTAGACAACTTCTGATGGGCCTTGGCTTTTCTGTGGTGCAGCATCTCCTGGGCAATGGGAAGAGGGCTGGAGGTGCCTGATTGCTGCCATGGCAGCACTAGCCCATGTTGCTGGCTCCGAGGAAGGCAGAGGAGAGATGGCTGTCTGGTCACACCACTGTGTTTCCTAGGATGAAGTGTGCCTCATCCCTTTTTAACTTGTCTGAAAAGTTGGGTTTTGCTGCTTTCTATGGACAGAAATTTCTCTGGGAATTTCTCTTTTTCCCTGTGAATGGAGCAACATGGAAGGACATGTTCCTCCTCTCCACCTGTCATATACCAGCAGGTTACAGCTTCTCTCACTCAAGGTCACTGAGACCAACCACTGAGCTTGAGGCCTGCAAGAAGCACTTGGATCCTTCAGGCCATTGCTGAGGTGAGCTGGAGGCTGTCCTGGGGAGGTGTGGAGCCAAGGAGATCCCCACAGTGCCATGAGGTCAGGTCAGCCCTGCAAGGAGCAGCACCCAGTGCCAGCGGCTCACCCCTGGGTGCCCAGCCCATGGGAAGGAGCAGGGACACGGAGACTGTGACGATGGCGCTGTGTGAGCTGTTCCCAGGGGAACACAGCCCAGGAGAGGGACACGCACTGGAGCGCTTGGAGCATTTTGAGACTGCATAGGTGGAAAAAGAGAGAAACTTTGTTGAAGGCAATTGACTTGGCTTGGAGGACGTACCAGGAAAATGTAGGCTACAGGAGACGCTTAATGATGATTGGCCTGAACTTCAGCTTACGTGAGTTGCTGACAAAATTTGAAAAGGTATGATAGGCACTTGCACGCATGCCTTTGAAAAAGGCTGCGTATGCTTTTGAAAATTACACGGTACATAAAAAAACCAGGTTGATGTTTAACTTAGGTTTTCTGTGTTGCTGTTTATATCCTCATGTGTACTCTGTTTATGGAAATCTAATGTTGCATATCTTCCTCATTTCAGTTCTACAAAATTAGTTTTAGAGCATGTCCTCTGATTGTGGGATTTGAATTTATTTATTTAATTTTAAATTCCAAAGGAAATGGAAAACAATTTGGTCTTTGCTAAGCCAAGGGTATTGGGGGACATTACAGGCTGCCTGTGACCTTGTTCCACTATTGAAATAAAGCAAGTGCCCTGGGATTTCCTGTTAAATTTAATTGAGTGTTATTTTAGTTGAATTGGAGGATCTCATGATAGCATTTGTAAGTAGGATTATATCCAATGAATATGCAACTTTCCCACTGTTTCATCTGTTCTTCTTTTATTCCAACTAGTTGCTCTTTCTGTTACCATGTTGTTTGGTAGCAATAATGCTTAGAGGCAGAAGGTTTGGCTTTGCAGTGTTTGTGCTCATGAGCAAGAGACATGAGGATGTTAAAGAACAGATTGTTTTCATCTGTTTGTCAGCACTAATAGTGAAACCTCATTTGCATATTTGTAACCACTGTTAGATTTGCTTTGTCTTTTTTTTTCACCATATAAACTTCCTGCAAGTATGTAACGTAATACAAAGTAGTTTATTTACAAATTTAGATAAAACACCTTAAAAATGGTCCACAGTAGGAGAGCAGTTTGTAAAGCCTAATTCCAAAAGTAGCCAAGAGTAATAGCAAAAGCATTTGAGATCTGATTTATTCACTGTGTAGGTCACTGGCTTCTCTCTTGCTCCCAGTCTGTCATCTGGGCTTCACTCTTCTCTTGTAGCTGCCACCGTGGTAGCCTGTAAAGATAAGGACACGTGCCAGACTCTTGAGATGCTGACTTAATTAAGAGAGAAGTTTTTAAGCAGTGTATCTAATATTTTATGAATCATACAAGCCCTGGTATTTGCAAACTCCAGGCCCTCCCCTGTGACTTTGAATATTCCAGTGTTTATCTTAAAGAAATTAATCATAACAATTCTCACCAAACCCAAAACTTAGAGGTCTTACAGCTCTGCTGTATTTTTTGGCTTGAAGCTTGGTGTGAAATTTTGTTGTCTACTGTGCTGAAATTTGTAATGCAACATAAAAGGATACTTTGGTGCTGGAGAAGGTTAACGTTTTATTTAGTGGACTTTGATCACAAATTCTAAAACTTTAGTCTGTGCTTATTTAGCAAGGTTTTTTTGTTTGTTTGTTCGGTTTGGTTTGTTTTTTTTTTTTTTTTTTAACAATCTCCCTTCCTCCCCTGCTTCATCTGTCCCTCTTATGATTCCCCACACACCCATCCTGTCCTTCCTGAGGTGTTTGCTGCCAGGAGAAACAGCGTTATGACAGTGATCCTGGCTTCTAAGCTACTTTCAGCTCTGGATTCATTAATACATGTTCTACGGAGAGAATTACGAGTGCTGTTACTGTGGTTGTAATGCAGAAGCCAGATGGCATTTGCAGAAGCTTGCACAACACTCCCTTCCTATGCAAAAGCAGAGTCACATTACACTGCAGTAGGCAGGGCTGCTTTGGCTTTGTTCCGTTGTAATTATGTGACTGCTGGAATTAGTATTAACACATTTACGGTGCCTCTCAGATGTTGAATCTATGCCATGCAATGGAGCCACAGAGGTTGTTGAAGGCGTTCTCAGCCTTCCTGTAAGTGCATCATCATTCTTGTGATAAAATTAATCTTTAATTACACCATATGTCACCTCTTAGGGTACTATCCAAGAGGCTTATGCGCAAGTCAACTTTTTAGAAACTTGTGTTGGTACAAGGCTCTTGGTAATACAAGCCTTTGAAAATTAGAAGTGAAAAATGTCTTGAACTGGGTTTTCCCCCAAAAAAGTTGGGGTTTTTTTCTTCAGAGTTTAAGTAGTAAATACATTTCTGTCGTATCTACAGCAAATTGCTTTGTAAATTGCTTTGATCTTACACTATGGTCACAGTGGCCAAAGTGAAATGGTATAGTCTGTGTATGACACTTGAGAGAGGTTTAGTGTCATCTCTATACACTTCTGGCGCTGGTGGATTTAAGATAACGACAATTCTACCTAAGTTTTCAATGTGTACTGTTTTCTGAATGTGAATTCATTGTGAATGGGTTGCTTAACAGCAACTACTACTGCAGGCAGGCCTCTGAAACAGCGGATGGGATGAGTCTTTCTAAAGGAATGACTGTTCTCTGACATCAGAGACTTCCTGGATGAGATGAGATTTTTTTAGCCATCTTTTTACACACGCATGTCTTTTTCCCAGCCGCCTCCAGCATTTTAAGGTGGAGACCAATATAAGTCCGGTTTCCCTTTCACAATGGCCACTTTCATACACCTCTATCATGCTCTAATTCTTACTCCTTCCTTAAGATTCATCAGAAAGTGAAAAGCTCCAAGTAAAGCAGAGGCTAAAAGGAATATCTGCCACTGCGGTGTTCCCAGAAGCAGTTGGCAGCAGCAGGTAAAATGTACCTGGTTCAAGATAAACTAAGCAATCTGCTATTAAAAAAAAAGGTCCATTCCTTTGCTACCTGCTGTGAGACCTCAAAGAACGATGTTCTGGCTGTTGTCTGTGGTGTGCAGTTATGTCCTTTGGTTCGAACTGACATTTTGTTTCCAGCTGGAACAGCTGAAAGATTTTTCTGCAGGTACTTGATGAGCAGTCATCAGATATCTTCCTGACCTGTGAAAGAGGCAAGCGCAGCATTTCTGTAGCTGTGTCTTAGCTGACTTGAACATTGTCAGTCAAGGCAATGGGCAATCATTTTCATGGGACTTGCAATTCTGTGCACCTATTCCACTCACAGGCATGATCTGTATTGGGTGCAAGAAGTACGAAACTGTTCTGGCAAAATAGCCTGGGAGTAACTTTTTCTAGGGAAAATGCAGTTTTTCAATCTGATTTTCATTTATGAAGAGTCAACCTCAACCCCACTAGTTCCTTTTAAGATAAACATGTGGTTTGAAAGCCACAACAGATGGCTTATCCCTGGGGATTAAAAGCATGTAGCACTCTGTGTGGCAACACAAAATGCTACCAGGCTTGTTGCACAGCATCAGCATTGTACCTGTACGTCCATTTCTTGCAAGCCGTATGTGGTTTGTGTGCCATAATTTGCCATCCCTGATATGCGGTCAGATGTTTGTGAAAATTCAGTGGGATTCTGTTTCCTAATAAACATAAAAATAATTGAAGTGTAATGCAGAATTTTGCTGTATATACTGGGTTCAAAAAACAATGTCGTAAAAACATTGATGAGTCCTGCCTTTAAACCCTCTGCAGGGCTATGATTTGGCATAGAATGCAGTTGACATTTTTCTTGAGAAACTAAGTTGAATTTTGTGTCTTTTATGTAAGAAAAATTTCATTAAAATTTCTTGATAATAGAATTTTTAATGCTATGGGAAAATACTTATTTCCCTTACAAAATAAAATAACTTTCCTGTGTTAGATCCTTGTATTATCACCCCAGCATTTTTTATAGTGAGAATTCATTACAGTAACATTTTGTATATTTTAAAATGCATTGCTTCTTTTTTCCACTTTAATTGGCCATGAAGTTTTCTTCCATTAGTTGTGTTTTTATAGGTCCCAAACACTTCTGTGTTTGGGCCCTATGAAAAGGGAAATACTTTTCCTGTGTTACAGTTTTTACTCGTATATTGCCAATACAAACAAAATCTGAAAAAAAATGTGAGTAGAAATGGATCTGTTAATAGCTTAGAGGGTTGCAGTGTGAATTAGAGGCCCTCTGGACTCATCATTTAGTAAAGACGCATCATGGAAATGATGTTGGTTTGACTTGGAGGTTTTTTGGCTTTTATAAAGTACTGATAGTTTCCAAAGGACAGTCATGCCTAATGCTGTAACTGCTTTTAGCATATCCTTGCAGTCCATAAGGGGGAAAGAAAAGACAGAAGTTTAATAGCTGGTTGGTCTTGGAGTTGGGCTCACAAGTTGGGTTTTGTTCCAATTTCTGTCATGTACTTTCTCTTACCCTGGGCATGTCACTCCAGTCTGCCTGGGCTGTTGTAGTAGCAACTTCAAAGGGAGTCAACTGTGTTTTTTGGGTCCTTTTCAGTATTGCCATCTGCAGCTTTGCTGAGTGGCACATGTTTATACATTCCTAAAAGACACATGCTCTTCAGTTGTCATTGCATGATCGTTTTGATCTTATTTGATAGGAGTTAAAGCAAGAAGTAGGTTTTTTATTATGGAGACAAGGTTTAAAATCAAATCCAAACATAAAATGAAAACTTGAATTCTGCAGGAAGAATGGTAAAGAGGGAGAGAAGCAAAGAAGTCAGAGAATATTCAGAATGGAAATAGAATTTTGGAATCACCACACCAACGTGGAAAAAGGCAGGAGTTTGGTCTTAATACTTTAATGGAATTTAAGGAAAGCGGCAATGTTTTAATTGTCTGGTTAGGGTTAAGTACGTATCTAAATGCCAATCTAGTTATTTTTTCTCCTTTCTATCTTTTAAACTTTGGAGCTTTCATCTTGATTTATATATGGGATAAATTCTTTCCTTAAAAAGCTTTCTTTTAATTTAGGTCATTAATTCTGCAAGCAGTTGCATGTGAACAAATATGTTGACCTCATACAATAAATTATCAATTCTGTTTAACAGATAGGTGCACATAAATATTTGCAAAATATGGCATCTCTATAGTAGTGCCTCAAAAAAAAAAAAAAAACCTGATAAAGCAAGAAGATATTTTCTGTTTATAGTGTGTTTCTTTAGATGGTTTTTTTTTGTTTGTTTTTGTTTGTTTGTTTGTTTGTTTGTTTTCTGTTGTGGTTTTGTTTTTCTCTTCTTTGACCTTTGATTTGTTTCACGTGTACTGGGACACCATTCCGGTCTAGATCCCTTAAGCATTGGGCTAAGAGCAATGATGGAGTTTCACAGTTGTATCCCCCTCTTTATGTGGCAAAAGCAACAGAATTTTTCCCTCTTCTCCTGCATTCTCCAATGTGTTGCCCCAGTGACTCTGAATATGACATCTTCCATGTCATAATAGGGAAATATTTAGAGTTGCTTCTAAAGTATTGCAAATTTGAAAGTGGGTTAACTCTTACTAGAATTAATCCTCACTGGGGCCTGAGCAGGCATAACCAACTTTCTCCATCCCATTTTTTGCCACATAGAGGACAATGGAGAATCAAAGACCAAGCAAAAGGCAGGTGAAAGAGAAATAAATAATAGGTTAGGAGGAACATAAATTTAGAAAGATTTACAGAATGATGGAGCCCTTTCCACTTTGAAGAAAGAAATTTGAAGGGAGGGTAACCACATGTTTACAAATAAGAATTGAAGGACTGATAGCACAGTGAGTAAAGGAGAGTATTACCAATTGCTACCAATTATAGCAGTTTTAGGATAAGATGGGAGCCTATCATCCAGAAGACAGTACTTAAATAAAAATCCAGATGTTTTATATAATTATTGGGGAATAATTAACTTATTGCATCCATTTCTTACTATCAATCATTTTTCACATCCCACTTTCCTGCTTTTCTTTTTCCATGTGCACACTGATGTGGGTATGTTATTTGAATTTCTCTCCATCTTTTCTTTGAGGACTGTTACAGACTCACATTCATTACCTTTATCAGTCCTTTTGGGTTATCAGCTGGCAGTGGTTTGTTGTTTTTTTTACCTCAAAAATGGAAATCAGAAATGAGAGAGAAGTTAATTATGCAACTTTATTCTTTGAACTGAGTTGTCTCAACATGGTTATTACAGATGGGACTCAAGAATGTGAACAGATTAATTGTACCTTAATTAATGTAAGATGATGACAGGAAAATGTAAGAATCAAACCCATTGTGAATGGAACATTTTTGACCATGTATGCTGAATTGTCCTCTGAAGTAAAATCAAAGAATGCTTTATAAAGGTTCTAGAATGAATGGATTTACAATTAATATTGTGATTGTAGAATGGAAAATTAGAGATCAGTTTGTTTTCAATGAAGTTGTTTTTTGTGACTTTGAAGAGGTGAGGAGAAATTTTTTGCATGACCCAGATTTAGTCGCACAGATTCATTGCATTTAGAATTGTAACTAGTGTGCAGTGGTTGTATCTCCTGCTGTGTGGGATTGAGCTGGGTTTCACTGCACCTGCATGCATGTTGGGGTTGTAAGGACAGGACCTGCGAATGTTTTCAGATAGGCATCTAATTCAGCTGATGACTCTACCATCTTACTTGAGTTTGCTGATCATCAGACAATTCCATTTTATTTTTTCCTTTTAAATGTAATTTTTGTTTCTGTGTTTAGAATGGTGATTTTTATTGAGTTGTTTTAAAGACAGCAAAAGTGTCTTTTTACCTGCTTCAAAGGAGTGAATCTCAGGGCAAAGAAAGGTAGTTGTCCAAAGTCACACCATAGCTCCTCTGGCCAGACAGAGCTTCACCAGTGCCTCCATCCCCCTCTCACCTCCTTCCCCAATTCCCCATCTCTCCTCCCCCCACTTCTTCACCTGTATCCTGACTTTTTGGTTTTTTTCACTAACTCAAGAAAGCTTTCATACTATCTCAAATTCATGGCTACTTTTCGACTTCAGTTTGTGTATGTGGCTGCAGGAATACATCTTTAGGATGGGGAGGTACAAAAGCCCCCTCCTTTTCTGCTTCTGGGAACAGATGGTGATTACTTAGGAGTTGATTGGAAGAATAAAAACCTTTAAGGAATTTCAGTTATTTGATTTCCTCCTTTGCAAAAGAAGTTTATTTACATCTGCATCAAGTTCCTGTCATAATTTTCGTTGATTAATCCTATTGAGAGAGCCAGTACACCTCCTGGCTTTCCACACATTTACATTGCTTCATTGGAGTATAGATAGATGTATGGATGCTAGAAACCATTGGCGGTGGTGCAGGAAGTTTTGTTTGCTCTTATTATGTGTTTTAAAAATAATACTGTGCTCAATTAGATGAAGACAACATCTGTAATGTGTTTCTTGAGGCAGATGGTAGATGAGAGAATAAAATGTGTTTAATTTCTATGGGGAGGAGAAATGAATCAACTGAGTGGAAATCACAAGCTTTTCTTTTCACCATTTACTACAAAATTCAGATTATAATACATCCTGCCATTTTATGTCTACCTCTCCACATATTCAGGCCATACTGTAATGTAATTTGATTGTAAAAATGGACTATTGGTTGTTGTAACCATATAGCTGCAGTTTAAGAGGACAGATTTTAGTTAAATGTTTTCATTATGTGTGACCTAAAATACTAGGTAGAGGCTGCATTTCACTAGACTGTGTAAAGTTTCTGGAATGTTTTGTTTCAAAGAAGAAAGAGATGACATAGCTAAGGCTGAATCTGTGTAATTTCTGGAGAGGAAATGAGTTCTAGTGCATTTGCAAATGCCACACTGTGTGAAATGCGTGGGTGAACAGGAGACAGTTACCTTCAGTGCTACAAAACACAACATCACAGAACTCGGTGTTTATAATTCTATTTCCTTTTACACAGCCTTGGACGACTTTCAGACTCCTTTTCTCACACTTAAGAAAGCTAGGCCTTTTGAAGTGACGTTAATGGGATTGCAGCTTTTCTCCTGTGCGTCTTTTATCAGAGCCACCCAAGAAAGCTGGAACACATGCTCTGTCCTAGTGTTTAGGAGTACTCATTAGAGTCAGCTCTCCCCTCCTTTACTTAGAGACTTACCTATAGAATTATGTTTGAACTTTTCCTGCTGGTATTTCAGGACATCCAAGCTGAGATTGATGCCCACAATGACATCTTTAAAAGCATTGATGGAAACAGACAGAAAATGGTGAAAGCCTTGGGAAACTCTGAGGAAGCTGCTCTGCTCCAGCACCGGCTTGATGACATGAACCAGCGCTGGAATGACCTGAAGGCAAAGTCAGCTAACATCAGGTGAGTGATGAAAACATCAAGGTGTGATGGGGCACAGTTCTTGCCTCCTAAGAGGCTTAACAAATATGACCACAGCATTGAAATAAATTATCTATTCTCTTGTTTGAAGGACCCCCGAGTGCAAAAATAGAAACTTGTTGAACTTGTTCACCAGGTAGCCTTAACAGCTTGCTTTCTCTCCAGAGCTTCACAGTCGTAACTTGCCGACCTTGTACCAAAATTTCCAGAAAGTGCATTGAGTCTTCCCTTATTGTAAATCAATGGCAGTGTCAGTGAAATAATTCTGCAAATCTGCCATTACTTTGAGGAGAAATCAAGAGTTGGTCGATGGTTTTGTTTTTACAAAATCATGGTTTTGAAATTACTAAGTTAATAGAACTTACATCTTAAGTATCTTGATCCCTTTAATTGGTTTTGAATTGCTGCTTTTTAACTGAAAAAAAATTTAAAGTATTTATTAATCAAGGAATGCATTTTACAGGGTTTTTTTACCCTATCTGTGCCAAGCTCATGTAGTAATTGTTAAATCTTTGTGATGCCATTTTTGAAATAGACACTGCCATGTTCATTATTGAATTAAACTCTACATGAAAATGCATTACATAGAAAATAATTTCTAGAGCTTTTAATTGCAACTACTTGCTTGTTGGTTTGAGAAAACTGCTCTTTTTGAAAGAAAAGAACAATGTTAAACATTCAGATGAATATTCCAAAGGCCAGGAAAATGAGATGACCTTGAAATTCAGGCACAATAGTTTGAATGAATGAAATAGAGGGGGAAATGTCATATTTACTTTTCATATCCACTTTTCCCTTCACCAGTCTGCTAAACAGTTAAATGAAACAGGTAAATCAGCTACTTGAAAGCCCACAGGCAGAACTTGGGGGCTTGCAGAGTGCAGAGACTGGCTCAACTACATACCCAATCTGATGCAAGAGCTGTTGGACTTGAGTTGTTATGAGCTCCATTCACAGGTCTTCCTGAGAGAAAGACAAAAGCATGCTCTTAAAAAATAACTTATCAATTGTGGAGTCCCTAGGAAGAACCATTGGGTTTCTTGGCCAGTCCTGGGGTTGGTCATAATTTTGGAGAAATGGAAAAGGGCCTTCAAGCCACTTATCCTGTACAGCTATGAGTTCCAAGGCCATAGTGCAGAAAGACCAATTGTGCAGTCAGTGGTCAGAAATTGGGAATACATTTTCTGAATACAGAACCATCTTTTCTGTTCTTTATAGATATGGCATGTGTATCCCACTGGGCAGCATTAATGTTGCTCTGCTGGTACCTGCACTGCTGCAGAGCCACATGTCTCCAGAGACCAAAGTGGAAGATAGGCAAGAATGAGAATACTGGTGCAAATCTAAGACAAGCAAATTAACCTTTCAAATCTCAGTCATTACTGAAAAGAGTGTAATATTTCTGAGTTCATGTATTCTGCTCTGTTCTTCGATTGCAGTTCACTTTTTTAACTTGTGCAAGAGTCCTGAAAACCTTCATACGGAAGTAGTAAAGTACAGGACTGATATGAAGTCTGTTTGCCTTCAATTTTTTGCTTTCTTGGTGTATCTTTTTGCAAGGATGAATTGGAAAGCATGGATGGATGACTCTAGTGAGAACAATGTGTAACTCTTAGATGCTAGGACTGAAGAATGAAAAAGCTGATTGTTTTGTAATGGGTTTTAGCTTAGGATAGTGCTCCGAAATTAAATTTTCCTTAAGCTTTTTAGAATATTTTCAGGTATGTCTGCATTCCGATTATGCTGATTTTTAAATGCTGAAAGTACTGCACTCCCAAACAGAGATACTATGGTTTTTTTTCACCACTTTAGTCCTCAGAGCTGGTGTTGCTAGTCACTGTGTTGAGTTTACTTCCTTGCTACTATAACTAAAGGAAGTTCCAAACTGGAAAAGCAGCAGTGTTCTGACATATTTTTAAATGCATGGAAGCCACTTAAACCTGTACTTGTAGTGTCTATAATGCCACACCTCTCTCCTTGAAATTCTTTCTTTTTTTCTCTTTATCTTATTTCCTGGAAGAAAACAAAGCTGCAGACTTGTGGGGATCTGCTTTTTAAAGGCAAATGCTTATGGGAGATTATTTTCTCCTGGGGCAGGAGGTGTGATGATGTCAGTGTTTGGGGGAGGGTAGAGGTTAAAATATGGGAGAAACAGAAAAGGAGTTTCTCTCTGTTTCTCTCTATATTTGGACCACCCACCAACCTTTTTTTTATTCCATGTGTTCCCTTGTCACTCAGTGGGAAAAGTGCTACCTCCATAGGAGAATCCAAAGCTGAGGAGGTCTCCAGCTGGGAAGAGAGCCTCTCTGGATCAGCAGAAGGGGAATTGTATCAGAGCTACTGTTTTCAGGATGATTTTACTCAGCATGGGGAGGGGGAGGGAGGGTTCCTCTCAGTCTGGTCACTTGAATGGGAGCATCTGTGTTGTCTTCAGGTTCATCCAGGATTCTCGTAGGAGTGCTTTGGCATACCAGGTGGTTGCTGCTGGTGAATGTTTGTGCTCCAACTCATGCTCAAAAACAATCATCTATAACTGACCTCTGTTATGATCAGAGCAGATTCTTAAGCCTCCACTTGACCTGGTAAATCCCCGAGTTTGCCTATTCATTTGTCACAATGGCACAAGCACCTGAACCTTTGTTTGCAGGTGGTTTATCAGTAGAAGTACCAATTCCAAAACAAAGGCCAGAAATCCTGACTCAAAGAACAGAAAAACCCAAGAAACATTTCAGAACTTCTGCATAGCTTTTATTCTGTCTCTAATGTCTGTATGACAATTGTAAACATGATACTAAAACTTTACACTGAAATGCAATTTAAAGCATATCTTGACTCTCTTGCTCCTGTGCACCATTTGCTTTGATTGGGATTTACTGAATGTGTGTTTCTTTGCTCCCCAGGAAAATCGAATGCTTGTGTCTGCTCTTCAGCTGCTGCATCACCTTGCTCTCATTTTCAGTATTGCTTTTGATAAGAATAAAAGGGTAGTGTTCTGGGAAAATCCAGGCTGATGTGTTGAGTTTTTTCTTGTGTGTTTTTTTCCTTTTTTAATGTCTTTCTTTGGGATGTTAGGTCACTTTGTGCTCAGTGAAAATTTTGAAGTCCCTGCTGGTGTAGTCCATTTCCTTGCCACCCTTTACTGCTCTACCTCTGCAGGATTAACTTGCACTGGACTTTGAAACCATGTGCTTGCTAGTGTTATTTTTGCTGTTGACATTAATTTGGCATGCACACAAGTACTGAGTGGTAAATTACAATGCATTTAATCCTTTAACATATACTATATGATTCACGTTAATATCAGATTAATTTTTTCACTGTTAATATTATTGCACTGTATGTTAAATAGTGGTGAATCACTCTTTAATTGTCCTTTATCTAGATGCAGGAGTTTTTTCCCTCCTTACAAATCTCTAAGTTATTTTACATACAAGAATTCCCCTAAATAATTGGAACAGGATCTTGAAGCCTCAGGGAGTGCCAGTTTCTAGATGCAAGCGCTGCTTATATGTACTAGAAACAGTAATGAGTCATGATGAATAGGGATTTCACTATGAAAGGTACAGAAAGCTATAAATCTGCACATTTTAATTGTAGTTGGTTGTAGAAATTCTCAAAGATATATATACACCTTTTTTTTTAACAATCAAAGACTAATGGCAAAACTATAAATTCGAGTGTGGACTGCCTTGGCTTAGATGAGAGGGCAATGTCTCTCCTCTGCCTGATTAATAAGAAGTGTAACTCTGTTTTCACTTCAAGAAAGAAGGGCCAGTTCTGAAAAAAATATTAGGAGAGTGGAGACAATACATTCTACTCAGAAGTTGCTGCCTTGCACACTGAGCCCAACGCAACAGCTTGCTTGTGCTTCAGTGCAGGGTGGGATGCTGACTCTGCTGTTTAGGCCTGAGCTACAAGCAGCTTGTTGCAATTCAGTGTTGAGATAAAGGTATGTGTGAGAGCAATAAGGGACAATAGGAACCATAACACAAAACCATAAGTGATAAAATGTCGCTTCTAGCAAGTATGTAAATTTTATACTTTTTCTCAAGTAGTTACCCAAGTGCTTTCCTTCACAAGAGTGAAGGAGAATAGATTCCTCTTTCTAAAGGTACTTAGTTTATCCTTTTCAGAAATGTGGACTTTCTTTTCTTTGTATTTCCCTCCTTATATACTCTTTCTTGACTGCTTCATTGATTCACCTATCCTAGTATTGCTGAGAGATCTGACTGTGGCCAAACCTAAGCCTGTGTTGCAAAAAACTTGCAGCACGTGATCTCTTCAATCCAAATGTTGTTGTATCAGCCCTAAACATTCACTCTAATGCCATCTGAAATGATAATACAAGACAGGACAGGTGGAAGTTTCTAGGGTGTGAGTCACAGTGAATCAGGAAAAAAAAAGAAAGATAACCAACAATGTGCAAAATAGGAAAGGGAATTGAGTTTAGTTCATTCATCCTTTAGAAGCAGGGGAGAAACTTGCAGAACTCTGGTGTCAAACTACACTGAAAATTATTCAGCTCTACTCCCCTGTCTGTGAAGAAAGAGACTGGTCTTTGCTGATATAAATTAGGTACATACTGATCTTGAATGATACCATATATGTTATGGTTCTATGCAGTCATATGCAGGTTTTACTGCAGTCATTCTGTGGAATGAGGGGTAGCTGGTCCCTGTTGAAGATTTCTATGCATCTTTTAGGCACTGCAGGGAGAAGACATCCCATCAAGGTATTTCTGAAAATTATAGAAAAAGATATTGTGGAACTGGACTTCTGGTGTCAATTAAAGTGAAAAACAGATTCAGTATATTAATTGTCTAGTTACTTGACATTGCTGAAAGATGATTTATTAAGTAACCTGTGTCCCTGATATGTTCAGCAGCACAGGCAATTTGCTGTTGATCACTGCTGGTAGAACACGCTGGATTTTGCTTCTGGAGAGTCAAGGTCCTGGCATGAAAGAATTCAGTTTTGCCGTGCTTTAGCTCACAAAACAATGCTTGTGCTTGTTGCACAACAGTGGTGGAATTATAACAAAATATGGGATTTTATGTTGCTTAGACATGCAGTGTTCAAGGTTTTAGATGAGTTAGAGCATCAGGGATATATTTATCTGTGTTCCCTTGTTTCTCCTCTGCTGATTTTGATTTACTGTGCAAAGTGTTCTGAAATAGAGATTTTTTTTTTTTTAACACAAAGTAGCTTTGCAGTTAAACACTTGAAACATTCTCATTTTACTGATGGAGTAATTTTGTTAATTGTTTTCCCATGCTGGTTTTGCCATTCAGGGCTTTAAAGATGCTGTAATGCTGTTTCACAGGGCTCACTTGGAGGTCAGTGCAGAGAAATGGAACAGACTGCTGACATCCCTGGAAGAGTTAATCAAATGGTTGAATGCAAAAGATGAAGAACTGAAAAAACAAATGCCTGTTGGAGGGGATGTTCCAACCTTACAGCATCAGTATGACCACTGCAAGGTAAGTTTCTTAAGTTTTATAAATATGCTGCTGTGAATTATAGAATGAATCAAATTTTTATACAGGAGAAATTATGAATCCTTCCTAGTGACTAATTTCTATTAAAAAGTTCTAGGTCTCCACCCATTTTGCATACCCGCCTTGCCCATTAAAACACAACTAAGATACGCTATAAAATTCCATCTAAAGGATTTTTGAGACATATATGTTCAGTCTAAACACTTTTTTTCTTTACTATTCCTTGATGTTTTGTGAATCCTGGTGGGTGAAACTGTTATTTTACTCTAAAAGTTAAGGAAGGCATGCAAAAGTGAGAAGCGACCAAAAATCATGAAAGCAAAGGTGAATGTAAATTCAGTAAAATCATGAACAGTGCCTTTCTACATGTCACTGAACTCACCAGTGACAGCAGCCCCCTACCCATGCTGCTTACACTGCAAGGATGACTCAAAACTGTTTTAGAGCACTATAATTTTTCTGTGCCTTGTACTGTTGTAACTATAGCATGCTGTTCTGTTTTTCTGGTTTTGCTTGTCCTGCTCTAGTTTGTACATGATAGACTGTTAATTCCTGAATACTTCTCGGTGGTAAAAAAAGTCACTTGCATCTACATTTCTTCATTCATGTAGCATGTCGAGTCTATCTTGCCAACTTTGATCAGTAATCAAGTGAAGATGATTTTGCCATTGGAAAAAATCAATCTAGCTGGTTCCATCTCATTTGTTGATCTGTATGGTGTAGACAGGGAAAGAGGACAATGCCACTTTGTATTGCTAATTGTATGATAAATATGTTCCCTTTTGCCAGATACACTGGTGTCTTTTCTGCTGTGGTATTTGGTGAGGGCAAAATTGGAGTTTGGAAAAAATTACTAATACAGAAATACTTGGAATATTGTGGGGTAGTGCAGAAAATGTAGTCAGTCATGAGCAGCGCTTTTGCATCTTCACTCCAAAATAGAAGTGCTTAAGGAAATCTGCATACATTTCTCCTTGATTTAGTCTTTTAAGGTAAATTTATTAGCATAAACTCAGGAACTTTGTTTCTTGAGAGTTCATCTCTTCCTAATCCACTTAAAACTTCATGCTCTCTCTGTTTGTAGGCACATCTGCTGTGATTTTTTTTTATAATGATGAAATGGTGGATTACTAGTGCCAAAGAGCAATAAAAGGCTGAAAGAGAGCCAAATATGATTTTGAAGGAGATCAGTGGAAGGTGATAGACCTCTACAGGTCATTTTCTAAAGGCTTGTTTGTGTCTTGTGTAGATTACAGGATGTATGTGCATGATAGTAGCAAAATACTACTAGTAAGTACCTCTCATCTGAAGAACTCAAATTGATTAATGAAATTGGGGCATTATTATGAAGTGGAAAAATTTAGTAGTAATGATGCTGGATGGCTCATTTGGACCACTAGTGAACTGCAGCAGTATGAAGGAGAGAGCACCTCTGGGTTGTTTAATCCTTGCCGTTATGTTTAAAGAATAACTGATATTTTGTTATGCATGAAGGTTAGGACTCTAGTGAGTTCATTTGGGAGCTTTTGGAGATTATTCCTTCATTTTTCAAAAAGGCAATGTTCTTGCAATGTCACAGGGAGTATTGGATATAGTTGCCCGAGTCAAGTATTTAGTACGAGCTGCCTTAATGGTCTGCTACAGCATGAAGTTAAAGCAACCCTGAATATCACTTTATTTTTTATATACCTATGCCAGCAAAAGCATTGTGTACACTTGCAGATATTTCTTAGATGATGTCTGGATGACTATTTGCAAACAGTTTTGTTAAGGGGAACCAAGAGATTCCCTTATATCTTGTAATGATACTGTGCTATACCAAATACAAATTATTAGCAGGTGGCATTTCACACTCTGTCAAAGTGTTACTTGTTCACTATTGCCAGAGGAGGGGTGCTGAACCACAGTTCTCTATTGGCTTGATTCTCATGGCAATGCTTCACTGCTGTTTCTTAGCAGGAGCTGTTCATTCCTTGCTGAAGCTCCAGTTTGCTAATAAACGTGATCAAGCTGAAAAATTGTGGTTTTTTCAGATAGAAAGTGGAAACTGAAGGGGAAAAAACCCCCATACCAACAGAAAGCCATCTAAACAAAAACCCAAATCTGTTAGAAGTCCTTCTGCTTCCTCAGCAAGCTTAAGTGATTGGTTGATGTGGTTAGGATGCTGGAAGAAGTGTCCTTGGTAGAGAAGCACAAGTTTTATTCCTGTGATTTTTTTTTCTTATCAAAATGTTATTCCAAGACTGCCCTTTCAGGATTTTTTGTAAACTTTATGTAATTCTATGTTGTCAGTTACTCTGTGCCTTGTAATGGGTATTGCTGGTTGGTGTCATTTGCTTTGCCTTTAAGGTGTTCCATTTAGAATATATATCCTGTGTTAAGGTGGCAGTTTTTTTTGTTTCAGATTTGAGGTATAACTGTATCAGATGAATGTTGCAGAGATATGACTTGATTTCTCTCGCTCCAAAGAATACTACCTTTATTCCACCTCTCATCACTGGCAGTCCTGATACTTTTTAAAATGTATCTTTGCCCATGCTTCTTCAAGCATTAAACCTTCTGAACATTTCATTTGTAAGATTTACTTTTGATCAAAGGGGTTTTTTTATCCCTTGTTGAGTTTCTGCAGCACCACATCGGCTGACCTTGAAAATGTTCTCCCAGGTCTGTTTGTGTGTCTCTGCTCTCCTCTTTCCTTTAGTTTCATACCTGAATGTAGATTTGAAGTTGTCTTTATGCAAATTGAGCGGTTCAGTACCTCATTTTGTCTCCACTACCCCGAGACCCATTTTCTCTTATTTCCAACTTGCTTGCCTGATCGTGTCCTTGCTGGTACTTCAAAATGTGAGTGGTAAAATAGTGGCTCAGCTCTATAAGATGTGCCCTCATGATAGTCCCATCTCCTTCCCTTTGTTTTTCTGAGTTCTGTTGTATTAGCATTGGGTTTTTTTTCCTCCTAATTACTCGATATTTTTTTTTATTAACCTACTCTTTTTCCCCCTCAGGTACAAGAGATGACTTGTTTGCTTCAACTTAAGGGCACTAATTCTATTGGCCTTTCCCTCTGTTAGTATCTCCCTCACTCAGTGCTTGGCTTCAGCAGTGCTAGATAGATAAGTACAGTATTATGTGACAGTTTGGGTTGGCTCACATTGTTTGGGTGCTGCTGAGGTCTCTTTGGACAGGAGGAAATAAATGGTTTGCTGTTTGATTTTTAAACTTGTTTTTGTTTTAAATATCACTCATTCTTCTGTGCTTTAAAAGCAAACAATACTCACAGCACTGTTAATAAGTTGAATTAGGGCTACAGATTTAACCTGTATTTCCCAGGTAAACAGGATGTGGCAAGTATTTATAATTTTTTGACTCCTTTTTTGTGTTGTTCAGCCAAACTTCCATCATCTGTAGTAGTTCATAGTCTTATCACATGCTAAATGCAGCCTGGGTGTTGAGTGTTGCTCTGTGCGTTGCAGGGGACAGGGCAAGTGGAAGCTTAAACAATGATGCATGAATTTCCTCTTTTGATTATTTTTTCTGTTAAATTTGATAAATTCTGTCAAAATTTCTTTGCCGTAAAAAGAGGGGTTGTGGAGCAAGAAGTCCCAAGAATACTGGAAAATTTGGGACACTGAGAAGAAGTTTAAAAGTACCTGAGCTGAAAAGTTGTTCATATGGAGTGTACCTATAGCTGAGTCTACATTCACAATCCAGAAGTGTGAGACACAGGAAACTGTTTATAGGGAAAAGAGGCACTTACCTTTTCAGTGTTTATTGCCAGTTTTTTTCCCCATAATTTCAGTTTCTTACTGTTGCTAGTTCTTAGCAGCTCATGTTTCCCTTTCATTCTGTTCTTTACCAGTCTTCCTTATAAATATTTATTTAGGATTTTTATGTGTGTGATGCAAATTTGTATCAGCTGCATAGATCAGGAATAAAACCTCACGCCAATTCACCAAAACTGAGAAACCAAAAACACCACCCCAAGCCTGTTCCTCCCAGCCTCTATCCCTCAAAAATCCACCTCTACATGCATATTTTAGTATGCCAGAAAAGAAAGCCTGCAAAAATACCATGAAAAGTCAGTGGGCTGGTTTTGTGGATATGGAAGTACCTAGAGTCACACATGTGTACAAGAGGAGGCAGCACAGATGCTGACACCTTGTTCTTTGGAGATGCACTGAAACCTTTGTGTATCTTTTCTACTGGAAGAGTTTCTGACTATAGCTTTTTGAAAGTGTACTTTTGCTAAAACACTAAGACTTCCTAAAAGCTGTAAATCACTGTGCTTTAGATTCCAGAGAGAGAACCAGGACATATCAAATTAAGCAGAAATGGGTACCCTCTTGCATAAATCCTGTTGGCATGTGTCTGCATAAATGAACAAATGTCTAGCTAATGCTAAATAATGCATGCATCTTGGATCAAAGAGATGCTTAACTTAGCTTCATTTGAGCTCAGAATGAATTGGCAAAGGACCTGTGAATGTTTGATTGATAATTTTATATCTATGGATAGGTCATTAATATTTTAGATGCTCTTCAAACTTTTTGGGGTTGCTGTCTATGTATTTCATGTTTCAGACTTGTTTTGTTAAAGTAGTCAAGTAATGAAAGTTGTAGTATTTCAGTCTGTTTTACTTAGCTGTTTTCACTTTTGTTTCATCAGAAGTGTTAGCATAGCCAACTGGAAACCACTTTTAAAGTGTTGTTATCCCTTCAGGGTGCCTGTAATTCTGTTATTCTCTTAAACAGTGGGAAAAGTCTGTGAGGAAAAAATCTATTTCTAGCCTTAAACTTTTCTTCACTCTTTCAGTTTGTCTGTCTGACTTTGGGCAATGAGCTTATTCTTAAATTTATTCCTACTTAATTATTCTAGATTTGTTTTTCTGGGATATTTTCTGTATTCGAATCTGCTTCCCATGTTAGGAATTACTAAATCTAAGAATGAAAAGAGAAGCATCAAAGTATTGGTGCTGCTTTGGGCTATGTTTTTAATTATAGTCTAGAAAGAGCTTTATTAATTTGTTACTCATCTTATCACCTAAGACACAAAGCACTCAAAATCTCTGCATCTTAGAGCTGATCAGCTAAATTGGTTGGTCAGTTAATGGGTGGTTGCTAAAACATTAGTTTTGATTACAATATGAGCTGTGAGGGGGTGAGAAAGGAGAATTAAATGGTCCGTGGTTGGAAGAGGAAAATCAATACAACCTCTTGCTCAGAGGAAGAGCTGCAACGTGGTCTGATGGACAAGGATGTGATGGAAGCAGGAGCTTGAGCAATATACCGCGCTGCTCTGAAGTGGCTCTTTAAAGTCAGGTTGTGGTTTCAAAAACTACATGCTCTTTTAAGAGGGGGAATAGCCTTCCCAATAGTCAATCAGCATTACTGAGAGGGTTATGAGAGCTCCTTAAGAAAACTTATAAGGGATAAGAGTTTTTTAAGAACTCTTGAAATTTTGCATATTTGAGTGTCCTGAATGTTGATTGTTGGTGAAAAATCTGCTATTGTACTACACTGAAAATTTGTACTGTTCAAGGACAGCACAACTCATTAATCTTTAACTGAGGTTTTTCTTTGTGGTGTGTTTAGGAGGAAGAAGTGGAAATTGTGGGTGGGACTATTTTTTTACAGGAGAGGAAGTGTAGTTAATGCCTGAAGTTAAATGAGGATTCTCAAGTGGACAGACTTAAATGCATTGCTCACTAAGGATTTACTTAAAATGATTTGTGTGCTACATGAATGATTCAGGTGTGTGTCACTGCTCTCCTGGGCTTTTTCTCCAGAAGAATGATGTGTAAACAAAAGCATGCCACAAAGAATGAAGTGTTAAGTTAGGATGCCAGTGCAGTGTATTTTTAACTTTTAGAAAAAAAAATTGTTTCTCCTGGCTGTATTTCATCTTGTTCCCAGAAGTGTGGTTGTCTTGCGATAAGACAGGAAAGTTGCAATGGATCAGTACTTAAAATAATAAATAACCTGGATAATGAAAGAACAAATTATTCTGTCACTAATGCAGAGTAAGGCAGGTTATCTTACTGTGGGAAAAAACAATTCATAAACACTTTTCCAGTACAATAAATGAAACATTTCGGTGGGGTTGCTTTTTTAATAATATCATTTTGATGTATACAGATGATGCTGCTCTTTCCTGAGGAACCATTGTCTCATTTGTTTCAATCAAAGACTCCCATATAAATTTTTAGGACCTCACTGGGTCTTTTTCAAACCACTGAATAGAGGAAGATTTGTAGATATCCTCAAATATCTAAGAGGTCATTCTGACATTGCTGTGGAGGAGAATGCTTGTGTGTCATAAATGAGGCTTACATTGCAGAAACAGCACAGCAATCAGCCTTTCTCTTTGTCCTTAAAAAGCTGCAATGAGTCGAATGCCTGTTTCTGTGGTATCTTTTTATTTCGCCTCACAAAAGACCACTCTAGTTCCATCATTGTTAGTAGTAGCCCATCTAAAACTAATGACATCTTGTGACATCTCGATGTGCTGGAATGTAGCAGACATCTGTTTCACTCCTGTGTCTTGAGCCACAGTACCATGACTGGCTGTGGCCTGTTATTCAGGGGTTAGCCATGAGCACAGCCAGGGAACGTGATGGAGCACAAGCATAATAGTGACTGATTTTCAATCTCCACCCATAAGACAGCTGCTCTGTTCTCTTAGCTGCCTGTGTGGTTCATCTTCCTGTGTTCTTCTGACTCAACTTGTATTCTTAGGGAACTAAAGTGACTGCTATTGCATGTGATACTTAGGATGAAGTTGCATCAATGCAATGTTTGATACTGTAGTACAACAGTGGTTTTTTGTTTTGTCATTTTGAGGATGCTCAATATTTATTGGTTATTTTTTGGTTTCAGTGGCGTATTAAGCAAATTATTTCAGGGATTGGGCAATGAAACCCCCAAGACATTTTTTCTGAGTTGTAACTGCCCAGAAAAATGCTCATGGATTTTAACTTGTGTATGCTTTTTTAAATGATCAGTTGGTGTTTGAATTGCACCAAAAAATGCTGGATGCTACCTGAAACCTAAGGATGATATGTCAACAGATGAGCTGCCTCACTGGATCCCAGAGATGGACTGGTATAAGGAAATGAGACAGGACATTTCTCTGAGTGCAAATATTGTTTTTTGCTGAGGTCTGTTTTTCCAAAGGCAGAAAGCCAGGAAAAAACACTGACACAGTCACAGTGAATCCGTTTTTTCAGCTGGGGAGTGCTGCTAGAGAGCCACAATAATACAGGGTCCACTGCCATATTTTTTTCAGACACTTTCATAGCTTGTACTAGAGGTGAAAACTGTTCATCCTGCTCATACCTTTCTCATTTTGACACCAATTTGAGGTTCTTTCTGTACAGTCAATCAAACCAGCTCAGATTTCCTTGATTTCTCTGTGATCTGTTTTGATAAACTGGACCACTAAGAAGAAACCTACTCTATTTAGCGAGGCTGTTCACTTGTCACTTGAGGTGTGGACTGGTGCTTGTTGGAACTGATGTGAATTTTAAGAACCTTTTTATATAACTGACACTTTTCCATATGAATTTTGTGCAAACACTAGGGAGTTTTATTTTCTTTCATCTTGTGTTCTCAGTGGGCAGAGTCCCCTATGCATCACTGTTTTGGAGAAACTGTATGGAAGCATAAGTTTATGATGCACTTCTTAAATATGCAGTAAGACAGACGCTGTTACCACTTTAAAATCCTCCTGAAACTTACTGCATTTGCAGATGGGGACTGGTGAAGAATCTGTTTTATTTTCAGTTAAGAACATCTTAATCTATATCCTGCTTCTTGCTGCTGCAGGCAGACTCTTTAGGGAAGAAGAATATTTATTCCAGTTAACTCCTGAACTCAAGGATCCTCAATCCCTTGTTATTACACTCAGTAATCCACCCTGGGAAGATCAGCAATAAATTGGGAAAATTGTGTTTCCATGGCAGCCACCCACTCCTGTTTTCATGCAGATTCTAGAGATTCAGATTCTATGATTCAAAATGTGTGTACAAAATGGAAGGGTATGGGATTCTGCTTTCTCCAACACTTTTTTATTAGTTTTCCCATTTTTTTGTTGTTGAATTCTTTAGAATGCAAGGGTAGGTATGGGTTTAATAGGCAAGGTAATCTCGCAGGAGGTATTTTATTCTGTTTTGTTTTCTTTCCAAGAACTCTTAACCATAGCTAATAGTAGTTCCTAGACAGTTTCCACACATCTGTATCTTCTGACCTGGGTTTCAGTGAATTTCTCTTCTCCAGAGTGGTTAGTCTGTGGGGCTAGGAAATTGCTAGGAATGTTGCCAGAAGCAGTTTTCTTCTCTGAAGCTTTGGTCTTTCAACTTTGGATGCTAAAGGGTGCTGAGCCTAAAATGATGCTTAAAGATTTCAATCTTTCTTTTCAGCGAATCTGCTGGACATTATGTTTGCTAATATGTTTCCTGCAAAGTGAATTCAGTGTTGCACTTCAGAAAGGCATTATATTGGGTCTTGGTGCCCATTCCTACACCTTGAGCTGCTACAGGCCACTTACAGATTCATCCAGGGTTAGTTGTTTTGGGGAAAAGATGGGTTTTTTTTTTCTTTTAATCAGATTTGGGATCTGAATGCTCATCTTGTGAGGCTGGCAATATGATTCCTTTCCCCGTGTCATTTAAAGTATCATCAGTAGTTGTCTACATCAGAAGACTTAGGGTACCCTGAGCTTCAGTATTAAGATACAAGTACAATTCCTCAATATAGTGCTGTGCCTGGTAGGTCTGCAGTGTCTGCAGTCATTCCTTAGAGTTACTGAGATTACTTTGTTTTAATCAGTAGGCTACTGGATTTTATGAGCATGGTGTAATTAAGACAGAAAATATTTGCTTGATGAAGTGGATGTTGGTTGTGGGGGTTGGGTTGCTTTTGGTCTGTGTCTTGGTTTTGAGGTGGTTCTTTAGGCTTCTTTCTGGAAGGAGTGCAATGTTGTCCTCACACATTTACTCCTAATGAGTTATTTTATATGCTTGGTTGGTCATCTTATAATTTATTCCCCTGTAATGTGTGAGGACACTTTAAAAGCATCCTATACAAACCTAAGTTTTCTCGAGGGTCCTTTCTATCTTGCTTAATGATAATGTAGCATTATGTCAGCGCCAGTAATAAAGCCACAGTGTCCTAAAGTGGTTTCAAGCACTGTATATTAACTGGATGTGAAACTTTGTAGTCTGCTCTGCCAAATAGACAATGCAAATGCAGTAACTTCTGTGACGTGAGCAGCCTTTTCTGGTTCCGCAGTGGATGAAGATCAGCCTTAGCTCTAGTTTTTAGTAGTCTGAAAGGCATGCTATTACTGACACATGACTGTGCTGTTAGGTGGTTGTTGTTGGTGATCCCAATATCCTGTTTCTCTGTAGGACAGATTTTGAGGGGATGTGGGAAGCTGAACAGTTCTTCTGAACTTCCAGCCACTTGGGGCCTGTTGCTTAAATGAGCAAGCGTAGCCTGCCTCTGCTCTCAAAAGCACGTAATAGCTGCTGCTAATGGTAATCCATGTATTTTGTGGTAGGATTTTAATCTTTCAGACCTTTCTTGTTAAATGAACATGTAAATGGAGAGAAAAAAATCTCCATGCCAATGTTTGATGGTATAGCACAATATGCCAATGATATTTTCTAGTTGGTTTTATAATATTGTTGTCAGCAATTTTGTGTTTGAAAACAATATTTAGAAGCTTAAGAGAGAGTAAACCAAAGGCATAAATCATTAAAATGTTCTGGTACATTTATTTTCCCTTTTGTTTGATGTTGGATTGAATTTTATTCATTCTGTCTATGTTACTAAGGAATTTTTAGTCTAAAAGTACTAATATAGCTATTAGAATAGATTTTTTTAAAAACTCAGACTTCCTCTCTATTGCGACTTACATGCTTGAAGAATTCTTAAAATATAAAGAAAAATATCATGATTAATGAAAAGACTATGCTTATCATTTTATAAACAGTCATTTAAAAATGCGTATTTTATAACTGTGTGATTTACTTGGGTCTGTTATAAATGATCAGAGCCAATTTCTAAAATCAAAGATTTATTTAACAACTTTGAAAAGCAATTTCGGGAAACGCCACAATAAATCAGGACAACATCGTTCGAATGTTGGGTGGGCAATCCGGGAGCAGCAAAGGGTGCTTCTCCGGAGTACTGCCCACAAATTCGGGGTCTCAGGGTAGGTGTTTTATACTATTTTTCTACCCTGAGGCAAAAACAAGACGGTAACAAAGAACCCGAAGAACATGACATCATGTACATAACATAATCATTGGAATGTCTGGTGTCTGCAAGGGATATCTGAAAGAGTTTCCTGAGAAATTGAAAAGACATCTGGATGAAAAGTCTCCGAATCTTCTGTCGGAAGGTTTCTGCCACCCTCCGCCCAGGTTGGTATCGGATCTCCTGATGAACTGTGAAGATGTGGTCAGCCCATGCTTAATGGGCCGTTTCCCGGTTATCTCTCTGGCAGATGTCGAGGTAACACCTTTGGACTGTGAAAGACTGTGGTATGCAAAGAGATGCCCTGGAACTGTTTCCAGGAATTCAGAGGTTTTTGCATTCCACTGCAAAGTTTTAATACACACAATTTTAATCCACGAATTTAATACTATGTATCTATTACAGGCCTAAAATAAAATTTTCAGTACCAACAGAGGCTTGAGTGATTGAATCCAATTATTACTTTTATTAGTATATTTTTCATTAAGTCAGTGTAACAGGTCAGCAAGAATTTAATATTAGCAGTAATAGAAGAGAGAATAGTGAATGAGATAATTTTAAAGAAATTATTGGAACAAATGGATAATTTTTCAATTATATATTACTCCAGATCATCTAAAATTTCTTTTCACCTTATTGTAGATTTTATATACTCTATTTACCTTGGAATCAATCTGATATGAAGTCTTCTTTCTATTTTTTAAATAACAGGTATTTGTACATTTTCTCTTTTGTGGTTCCATCTTCTTTTTGAGTGATGGATCTGCCTCAGAAAAGAGAGGCTAGAAGTTTATGTAAGCATTCACTACCTTGAAGGGATAAGGTTCAAGCCGGGGAAGAAACCCTCCAACAGAACAAAATGCTGAAAGGGTAACATTTTGATGCCCTGAAAGGAGAGGGAACACTAATTGTGAAAATATTTTTGTCATCAAATAAATGCAAGGGACGGGAAGGGTGTAATTTTTAGGTAAATTTCAATGGTATCTGATAATTTTATCCTGTGCATGTGATTTTTTCATCTCAAGATTTGTAGGAGAGAGGTTCTGAGCAATACTTGATGCTGACATCAGCGCTGTGGTCAGCGCCTGCTGTCACCCTGCATAGAGAGGCTTTCGGGAGCCTCAGTCCTTCATAGAGAAACAAGTCCCCAGGCTTTGACTAAAACACAGACTGCTACAAAGCAGTCATGCTTGGTTGAGATTCCTCATTTTCAATAGGTCAGCCTCATTTGGGATGATTTTCTGATGAACTTGTATTCTTCTGTATGATCATGCAGATAATGCCTTCTGACATTTCTGGCTGCTACAAGATTCTTAGTCCAATGAGCATGGGTGCTTGGCTGCAGTTTCTCAAACCCTTTTTTACCTGTGTCTTCATGCTTATGCTTTGCATGGTGCTGGTGCAGCAACACTGGAAGAGAAGGAGGAAGTTATTGTCTTAATGCTAGATCCATGAGGGACTGGCTAGTGGTAAGCACAGCACAGTATATAAAACATACAAATAAACAAAACCCACGGTGTTGTAAAAACAAAGGGACTTTTATTGCTAAAGAGAAAACTAAACAAACACAGGTCAGATGTGAATCACATTATTAATGCTGTTCTGGGAAAACAGCTTGGGTACCAAGATGATGTGTGTGGCCTAAAAAACCCTCTACATACTGCAAGTAAGCATTGCTTACTGCTTTTTGGTTATACTTGTAGAAAAATGTGAAGAGATTTCTAAGAAAGCAATGACTTCAGAGCTAAAAAGTACAGAAGCTAGTGCACCCTATTGCTTAATACAGTATAAATGAACTAAATACAAGAAATAAGTGAAATTCCTTTACTTTAAAAAAATTATATTTATGCTGTATAGTTTTCACTAAGGTTTCAGGGGAAAGAGAACAGGATATAGATGTCTTGCTACATTTGCATGTTTTTACCTTTTTTTTAAATGGCTTTAAGTTGACAATTTGCTCTTCTGGGAAATCGTTGCAGATGTGTTGAAGCATTCTTCAGCATTCAGTCACTAAAACCGATTGTAGTTTTTGGTTTTGAGACATTCCCTGTGTTCTCAATGTTATTGTTTATACCTTCAGTATTTTACTTACTGCTTTTACTTTTCTCCATACCTTTACTAAGTAACTTCGCCATGGTATAGAGCTTGTTTATAAGTAACGAGGACTAAAAATAACAATTTGACTGTATGGTGTTTTTTTGGGCTTTTTTTTTTTTTTTTTTTTTTTTTTCCTTAATGAAAAATTGTTTGTGGTTTCAAATTCTGTTTCTAAAGAAAAGGAAACCCTGTTTAATACATGCTGCTTCTACTATATGTAAAATATTACAATTCTTTGCCTGAGGAGCTACAAATAAAAAAGCTCATCATATGGAGAAATAAAGCAGAGGAAGGTAATGAAGTGAGTGAACATGAGTAATAAATCTGTCTTCTGATCTCTCTGATATGTTCACCCTCTATTGGAAAATATTTGTGGAGCTGAGTTTAATAGCCCTGCTTCACAGAAATATTCTTTTAAGTCCTGGTATCTTTCTCTAATTGACCCCTAATCACTGTCAGTTATATTAAATGACTTTTTTCTCATGGGCAGAAAGTCACTTTGTAGTCATCCCCAAAAAAAGGCTTGATGACAGCTTTGCAATAAGTTTCAATAGGACCTTTTTTTTTTTATTTCCAGGTTAACAGTCATTCTTATAGAATTATTTTTAATCAAGGAATATGGTTTATGTGAACAGCTATTAAAAGAACTTATTGTGGGTAAAAGTAAGGCAAAGTTTTGTCTTTATTGTCCATGGGTATTTTGCAGAACTTTGTCTGGATTATTTTAATGTCAGTCTTTTCCTACTGAATAAAACCCCAAGCAAATTGTTAAAATCAAATAGCAAACTCAGTTGGAAAGGAGGAGGGAAGAACCCTGTGACCAGGTGATGGAACACTATTTGGAAAACATTGACAATTTTCGAGTGTGTTTGCTCAATGTTTTTTATCAATATATGTATACTGAATGCCCAGCAGTATTTCTTATTGGTAGAATTGTCTGAAAGCACCCTTTTTTTTTTTTTTTTTTTCTTTTTTTGCCTATCTCCTAAGTTGAATTTACAGGTCCAGTTGGATTTTCTGCTGTTTTAATGAGACTTTGTTAGATCATCTATTTGAAAATGCAAAGACTGAGCAAGGCTGTTGTGTTGGGCAAGTGCAGTTTGCAGAGGCTTAAATGGAGCTAATAAAGCAACACACACTATTGCATGTTGTCACAGGTTTGGGTGTCCCCTGTTTGACAAGGGGCTTAAACTCCCAGCAGAAATCTATATGTTATTTATGTTCTTTGTGGGTCATGATGAGGGAAAATTCTCTGCTACTTGAAATGAATGCACACCCCCCCCCAAAAAAAAAAAAAAAAAAATGCAACCCCACCACAACTATGTTGTGGTACCAGCTGCGTTGCTGCTGTGCTGTAGAATGTATGAAATACTACACTTGGGGCTTGCCTTTTTTGCCTTTTTTTTTTTCTTCTTCTTAAATGCCACGGGCATTTAAGATATGGCATTGATGCCAGGTTCTGTGTTTTCATGTTCCTCTAACTTCTGATGGCAACTAGAATGAGCTGAAGGAAGTGACTTAAGCAGACGGGAAAGTCATGTTGCCCTTAGGGTATTCCTTCCTCATGACTCTCTCATAAATGCCTGGAAAATTGTTTGAAGTAGAGTGCTGCTTCTTTCAAACACTACTTATTTTATTCAGTAATGGTTTTACAGTAATCTTTCTCTGCAGAGCAGATGTTGAATATACTGGCACACAATCCAGAGACAGGAAATTTTGGAGTAGTGACCCAAAGCAGAGATCCAGCATAATCTGTCACATCACAGTAACAAACCGTAGGGCAGCAGCTTTACAAAGATGCTGTCATTTTAGATAGTTTTGAAAATGGGAAGCCATAGTGGAAGTGTTGAGAGCAAAAAGCTACGAGGGAGATTGAAGTAGACTGTGGTGAGGAAGACGGTTTGTTGACTGGTGATTATTCAGTTGTCTGTCTGGACCATTTGCTTCCAAAGAGAAACCAAAGTGACTGTTTCTAGGAAGGAGGAGTAATTAACATTGACAGGGTTTCTGCTTCTGAAAGGATTTCCACTAGCAGTCCTCTCCTGTTCTGCATGCATACAGAACAGGAAAACTAGAAGTAGCCTCAAATTGCAACTGGTCCCTAGCATTTTTTCTGCTTCAATATTCAGCTGGGTTCTGTTGCCTGTGCTTCCTTCTCCCCTAAAGGGAATATTCATCCCCTTACACAATTGTCATACAGGTGATGCTCCCTTGAGACTTTTTGCAGTGATCTGATTATTTATAATTTATAGGTGATACTGTACAGTACATTCACTGTTTTTCTTGGTGATCACAATTCATTGTCAAGGATGCTGATGTACTCTTGCACTAAGCAGGCTGATGTGGAGGAAGCCTCTCATGAGATGTGGGCATGCTCACAAAGCACATCCTGTCTTTATATATGGAATGAATTCATAGTGCTGCATATCACAAAGTTTCTCTTAAGTGTATTGACTTTGAACTATAATTACTAAAAGTCTTTCTCAAGACTCCTGCATTAATACAGGAGGTACCATTTAACAGTGAAGTAGCTTATGACACCAAACATTTCTGACCTGTCCCATTGGTGGTTTTTTGAAGAAATGCAGAGAAATCTTAATCACACAAAATGAGCAAAAGGTGACCTGAGTTTAACTACTCTTAACAACAGTGCAGCACCCAACTTGTTAATGGTGGCATCGTTTCAGTTTGAAGCAAGAAACTAATGGCAGTTCATCAGCAATCACACAGTCTGAGCAAACCCAAACCAGTCTGTTGCCAGCAAAGAAAGAGGAATGTGTCTCTCTTATGTTGAAGAGCTAGATGCTTACTGCTGAGGGTGAAATAAAATAGGCAGTGCTAACAGGATGTTTGAGGGCTCTTGCTCAATTAAGTAATAATCCATTTAATATGCAGCAGATGTTTTGTGTGTCTTGTGTCAGGCTGGAGGCGATACATGTTTTGGATGCATAAACAGAACAATGCTTTTTTGTGTGTTCTTATCTCTCCCCCTTTTTCTGTGAGTATTTTCTGATATAAAAAGCAGAAGTTATACCAGTTGCTACCTGTAAAGAAAAGATGGAGTTTGATGCTCAGACAGTGTTTCCTCCATAAACTCATTTGTTGGGTTTTATGTAACTGAGTATTAACTGTTATCCAAAGCTACCCAGTTATGCATTCTGCAGTGCACAGTCACACAGTTTGAAGCTAATTTGAGTTAGCATTGAGGACACAAATTTCCTTTGCTTCTTCAAAGGAGGTACAACCTTGAAGAGTGTCAAAGAAATGTAACTTCTGTTCTGCAGATAGCTTTTCAAAACAGTTTCATGTGAAATGGAAGGATCCTTATTTTGATGGTATATTGCCTTGTCTTTAAGGTTCCTTTTTTGAGGATATAATTTTTTTAAATGTCTTTGAAATAGACTCAGCGCAATGTTTTAGCTGGCATTGTACAGTGATCTTTTCCTCGGGGGTTTTTTTTTAGGGTTTTTTTGGCAGACAATTTAAAATGTTATTTTATCTTTACTGATTTCTTACTGTCAGTCCCCTGTGTCTGGACACCAGTTCTTGTATATTTCAGATTAAAGGTTGTGGTTTGTCCCTAAGTTACATATAAGTAGTTGTCCTCTTTCTAACAGGAGCCAAGAGCAGAGTCTGGGGAGACAGGCAGAAGAAAAATGGAGGAAGTAGAAAGGGTTAGTTCTCTTCCTTCCTTCTGTTGATCAGAGATGTATGAAAATGCCTGTGATGACATTATTTGTTTACTATAAAATAAATAAAAATAGAAATAAAAAGAGATCAAGTCTTCCAAGGTTGTTGATATTAGATAACTGTCATGCTTCCATAGTAGGGTTTGGTGGGATTAGTTTTCCTTCACCAAAAGTACACTGTAGTCTTTTTGATGTAAAACTGAGTGTGCTTTTACTGGCAATTTGGCATTTGAAAATTGGTTCCACTGCTGGCAGGATGATTACTGCTGTTGTGTAAAAGTAAACACTTTTTCTCCAACACACAAAGAGTAGAAAGCTTAACAGCTTCCCTCTCTCTTCCTCTTTCAGTCTCCACACTGATTCAGGCATTTTTGCTGTCTCTGGGGTACAATCTGTATGAATTCTTGTATTAAATCCTGATTAGGTATGTTAAACAGATTTTTTTCTAAAAGCTCCATTAAAACCATTTTTTTCCTGTGCATAGCATTGTAAACCAAGCCTGTTTTAATCTACTCCTTTTGTGTAGTTTATGCAAGCCATCAAATTTAATGATTCTCACACCCTTTTTTAGCTGTCATATTACAATGGATTTAAACCAAAATATGCTCACTTATATTAGAAACTTGCTGGATGAGCAAAATAGGCATATTCTATCAGATTTTGTTCTGGTTTTTTATATGATATTTATATGATATATGTATGATACGTAGTACTCATGCTATGGTGAAATGCAAAGTAAGGATTGAATATAAAAAATTGCTTTCTTGAAGAAGAGAAAAAGAACCAACAAAGCAAGTTCAGTGGATATGCACTGTCTAGCAAAACCATCACAAAAGGGTTCCAGTGGCCAGAATGGTTTTATTTCTGGGGATTTCAGTAGTTGATTCAGCAGAGAATTCATATTAGCATACTGAAGCCTGGCTTTTTACTTTTGTTAAGAAAATAATTATATTTTTAAGATGCTTTTTGATGATAATGTCTTTGGCATTAGCTAAAGGATGTGTGGTGTGGGTTTTTTTCCCCTCAACATAGTTCCTAATCATATTTAAAACATACCCTACCCAACATAAATACATAAATTTTAAGAGAAAAAAAGAAAAGTCTTTAGGCATTCCATGTTTTCCAGTTCCTAAAGACTGCTCTGTTGAGCTTCCAAACTTCTCTGGGCAACAAAGTCTTGGTTATCGTTGACCTAGAAACACAAAGTCTCATTTCAGTGGACTAGGAATTAAGAAATCAAGTTACATAAGGTTATTGGTGCTGGAAGACATATTAATGAACATCATTATGCCTCATTTTTTGTAACCTTTGCTCAATTAAGCAGTGTCTTCCATCTCTAGTTGGATTTAGATACTGTAGCATCTCTAGGGAATGCAGGACTTGCAGTTCGTGCTTTAGAAAAGACTAAAGATGTTCTTTCTTGGAAAATTAACTGTGTAAAAAAAATAGTTTTATTTTTAAGAAAAAGCATAGCCCTGTGATCTTTAATTTAAGAATAACTTTTTAATGTTTTTTTTTATGCAATCTGTGTTACTATGAAGCTTACTTCTGCCTTTGTGCTGTAGTACTGGATTCTTTTCTAGTGCACAAAGGAGACCTTTCAAAGTCTTCACGAGGTTATTTTAAGTGTGGCTTTTCCAAACAGGCTTCAAAACATCTTTTCCTGATTTTAAAATGCTGTTAGATGAAAATGGAGGAAATAGCCTTACTGGTTTTGTATAGCCTTACTGGTTTTGATCTGTAACAAGTTCAGAAGAAAGCCAGTTACCCTTCCTTATATTAAAGTGTCTCACAGGAATGTACAGATGCAGTCTGAGATTGTCAGTTTATTGGTTATCGGTTTTGAGAATGTCAGTAATAGCTTTGTGTTTCGTGTCTAAGTCTGAGCAGTAGTGATACAGCATACTTTCCTTCCCCTATCTCTTTAGCTGCACTGCTGCAAAGTACTTTGAGAGATGTTTTAGATGCTTATTTTATGTGATGTGTGTCTATTAATGCATATTTGGAGGTGGGTGGCACTTTCGGTGAGTAGCCACGAGCACATGCAGTCCTCCAGAGAGAGAAGGAAAATTACCAAGGAACAAGAAAGTCTCAGTGAAAAAGTGCCCCTATTTCTTGGCCTGAAGCATCTATTTTGATAAATCAAAGGGAAAGTCTTAAGTAAGCTAACATTTTTTTGCTTCTGGTAAAAGATCACCAGCATGCATAGTCTAATTCTCTTTTGCCCACATCTATGCTTTTAAATTCCTGTCAGTTTAGTTTCCTTGTGCATGCAGGCAAAAAAGAGGAAATTGCTATAGGTGTGACTTCTGGGTCTACACTCCCTCTGAACCCTTGTAGTTGACCCCTTATTTGCACACTCTTTATTGACACTACAACAAAAGAGAGAGCAAGTGGCAAGTGGAAAACAGAGAGACCATTTAGAAAAATACAGCATTTGGCACTTCTTTTGGTCCTTTTTGAAATGCCTATTTAGATACCTCTTAAAAAATAAATCTAAAATACCCAATATATATTTATTAGTAAGGCAAACAGCTTTTTTTTTTTTTTCCTTCAGATTTTTTTCCCCACTCTGATCTTTCCTTTTCTTTCTCTATTCTGGTGTTGGTCACTGTTTGTCACTGATTTATCAGAACATGTAGGATTCAGTCTCATCTTTAAAGTCCCATGTGCTACATGTGTCCTTGTATCTCTAGGTATTAATGGTTGCATATTAGGCACCCTTTTTCTCCTTCATTATTTCTCTTGCCACACAGATTTTGTATGAAATAATAAAAGGTAAATAAATACATGGTGGGCTGCACAATCTCAAGTTAAAAATGGCTCTTTATTTGACTATTTTCTTTATCAGATGGGGTAGACATATAAAATTGACTTTTACAGAGAGATGTGTACAGAGACCAAAACACTTTAAATTTTATGCATGCATGTTCCATTAAATAATATCTGACAGGAAGGAACAGTTTCTTAACATGCTATGCTTATTTTCTTTCTAGTTCATTCTTTAGTGATGGAGACAGCTGGCAGAGACTCAGTCACAACCTTTATCTCTGTATGATCTTTATAAACAATTCCTCATCTCACTCTGAGTTTGCTCAATCATCCTGCTTATTCTTCCCATCCTATTAAATGCCACAGATTATTTTTTTTTCCATTCCATTTTAGTGTATAAAAGTAACAGGAGTTTTTCAAGCACTGGCTACAGAATAAAGATGAATAAGTAATTAAATGCTTCAGGAGCTGCTGATTGGCACATAAGGCTACAGTGTGCTGAACTGATATGAGTTACAATAACTTGCATCTTTACTTCCTTGAAAGAGTGCATAATAAGACCTGATTTAAATATGTTCTGTTTTTAAGAAACATCCCATGTGTTTTCTTTGAAATTAGCTTTGCCTTCATCTGTTGAAACTATTAAGCAGATCTGCTCCTTGAATTATTCTGTACAAGCCTGTACAATTCAAAAGAGAAAAAGAGACTGCAAATTAACAGTGAGTAATTTTGGAAGTCCACTTACTGTGCTCTAAAAACAATTTTAAGGTGCAGCTGAAGGAAATAGGTGCTTTCAGGATACACTAAACACTGTAAAAATCCCAATAGCAAACGTTTTGTAGCTTTTAAATTTTCCAAAAGTGGAAAAGACTTCAGCTGCAAAGCATTCCCAACAGCAATTTTTTAATGCCCTGGTTTAGGCAACTTCCTTTAAAAATCTTAGCCTAGAAGGAGAGTTGGGTTTTATACAAGAAATCAGATGTATCTTTAATGAAGAGAGGACAAATGGGTTTGATTATCTTGGTGTAAACAGAGCAAATGGTCTATCTGCGTTTCCAGAGTTAAAAAGGGAGTAACACGTATTTCACAGTCACGGAAAAAGGGACAAATCAAAAGAGAGAGTAAATCACTGGCTCATGGTTGAAAATCATGGAGGCACTTTTGTTCTCTTCCCTGAGAGGAGGATTGCGTTAGTGGGGTCCTGGGTTACTCCACCGTAGCTGGCTAACTTGAGACCTCATACCTACAAAATGAATGCTGCAATGCTGATTGTAGTTATTGCTTTGTTTCATGCTGCATAAAACATTTCAAGAGTGTAGTTTCGTAAGCACATGTCCATCTACCAGTGGAAGACCTTTTTCAAAGTAGGGGTTTTTTTAAGTATTTTTGGCCAGTATTGTTTAAAGTTAGATATGGAAACAGTTTGTGTTGACACTGTATCAGCACACCAGATTTTAGGTTTTCAGGGCTTTTTTCCACCTCTTTTATAAGAATCAAGAATATTTAAAATTAGAGTTGGTTTTTCCAGGACTCTTGCATGTTCTGGTTTATGTAGGAAGTAAGAATGAATTTGCAAATGCAACAGGACTCTGTAAACTGTAGACATTGGATTTAGTAGTCTGTCACCTGTCAGATTACTGTGGGAAGTGAAGCTTTCATTTTAAACCATTGCCTAAAGTATACAGTAATTTTGCAATTTATAATTGTTGTATGAAATATAGTGGTATGAATTACTGCCCAAGTCATGTAGAGCCCCTTTCTGTATGACCAATATAGCTTTAAAATATTATTGTGCCCTTATAAACAAACAAAAAAAAACATAGTGTGGGAAAATAAATGTTACCTCTGCGCTCAGTGTTCAAAAAATACTTGCATCCATGTATTTAGCTTATTAGTGGACAGTTTTCAGTGACAAGTTTTGAGATGCTTCTCAAGTTTTTTTCTGCCATATCTTCACCTATTTAATCTATACCAAAACTCTAGTATCCATTTCCTCCTAAGTTTCTCCCTGAAATGCATAGTCAGCAACAGGAGGGGAATTCTCCCTCTACTAAAACCTGTGGTTCACTCATAGCTTCCAAATGCTTTAACTGTTTTAATTCTTAATGACAAAAGGAGAAAATATCCTTGTCTACTGAAGGAGGTACATCCATTCTGAGTAGCCACTGGAAGAGTATCCCTTGCAAAACTAAATAAACCACCAAAATATATGATTGCACTTATTATATAAAAAGCTTTACAATAATCAAATTCAGCATTGCAGGTTTTATGTCCCTTGCTGGGCTTTTTATGACTTATTGTGTAGAGTTCCTCTAGATGTGATTTTTCCAATGAAATCTTTGTTTTGTCCATTCAAGACAGATGATATTTCAGCTCAAGATCAGATTTATGAGTGGGTTTCTTTTTCTGTTCTATTGCAGTGATGTTTGCTGGGACAAGAGATAGTATTATTGATATGCTTGGTTATCTTTGCATTGTGTACTCTCATGGCTCTTCTTGTTTACTGGCAGAGAGACACAGAGAAATATATTGAGTATTACTAAGAAAAAGTTATGCAAGTCTGAGTGCATTATTTTTTGCACCTGTGGCATAAGAAAAAACAAAACATAATCTAGGAAGTCTGTGGTGTGTTCAAGGTACCCTACTGCTAAATGATTTTCTTAGTGTTATGTCAGTATGTGTGGTTCATTTCATGCTAAAAGTGTTTTCTATCAAAAATATTGATAAAGATTGCAACGGATGACTTGTAGCTGATGAGCTGTATGGGCAAAACTCTTAAAATCTTTGTGTTGACAACCTCAATTTGAACAACTTCAATGGCAGGGTTGTAGGAGAATTAAATCCAAGGTCTCTTAGGTCAAACTTGATTGAAATTTTATTGAGGGTCAGGAGAAATTGGTGAAACACACTATGTGAGGGTAAACAGGAGAGACAGAGTAAAAGAGATCCATCTCTAGATTGTTTCTAACTGCTGGAATTTCTTAGGATACTTGAAATGTGACATAGCCTCCCTTTTCTTGTATGCTTTGGAAATATTTTGGAAGTTATATGGAGGGGAGAGAAGTAATTCTAGAAATATTTCCTACTTTAAAGTGTAGCAATCAGCCCTCTGTTTCTGACAAAGTTTTTGAAATTAAAATACATTATATTTTACTGATGTATCCACACAGGTTCTACTAACCAAAAGTCTTTTTTAAATGGGGAATTTTTCGAGCCATAATACTATCTTCCCTCTTTCTTGAAACAAATTCCTGAACAGAGAATGCTTTAATGATTTGTAAGCTATGGATGATTTCAAGTGTCTTATTCTAGTGTGTGTAATGTGAAATTAAAATATTGATACATACTGTGATGAACTGAAGAGATTCTTCAGGAATGTTACTTTTCTAATGCTTCCATTTCTGTGTTTTGTTTTTTTAATTAGGAGGGCTTGTTTTTTAAATGGCAATTTTTGTTGCTTCATGTAGTATGTACTGAATCCTACAAAGAATATTATTGCTCTTCAGAAGCATACAGAGCTAACACTGTTCTGAGGAGTGCTTGTATAAATACAACAGTTAATGAGTACTGAAAGCTGGACTATAACACTATATAGTGTGTTTTCAGTGATTAGTTTTTGTTGGGGTTATTTATTTATTTATTTATTTATTTATTTACATGTTTATTTATTTTATCTGAAGCAGTAGAATGGAAGGATTTGAAAAGATGAAGAAGATAAAGGAATGAAGTCGAGGAGGGAGAAAAAATACCATCTTGCTTCCTGCTAAGTTAAAGTTGAAATAAGGATGTTTTTTGTGGTTATGACATCAAGAAACTAACTAATGAATTGATAAGACAGCATTTGTGATGCTTTTATGGTATCTGTTTTTCAAAGTTTTCTGTACTAGACCACTCATTTTATTATATAATGTTGTCAGCATTGGCTAACTGCTTTTTTTGATCTGGAATGGGGCCTTAGCAAATCATGACAGCAAAATAAGCCTTGACTTTTTAATTAGAACCAAAAAATACATTGTAAAAAATAAACATAGCATTCTAATAATGTCTGAAGTATCTTCTTTTGTGTTTCTGTGTATAGAAAATAATAAAAATGAAACAGGAAAAGCAGTTTCCTTCTAAGTGGGACAGGCTTATGCTTTATGGTGGATGAAAATGCTTCATAAGAAACACAACAGATGACTACTTATAACCTTTTTTTAAAAAAAAGGTTGGTTGCACTTAGCTCTTAATAAAGTCATAAATGCTGGAAAGCAAAATATCTTGAAATTCTTTGCTACCACCATGAAAAAATCTTACATAGAAACTGATTTTTTTCTCTCTGTATGTAAGTTTCAAAGGGTTTTTGCATAATAGAGATCAAAATATCTTTTGAGTAATTTAAAAGATGACTTTTTCAGAATCTGTTACCACAATAAAATTTCTGACACATGTTTGCTAAATTTTAAAACTACTACTAAATAGTGGACAGAAACAAGATGTTTCATTTTCTAAGGAATGTTAACAATTTTTGCAGTTCTTGTTAGCATTTCTTAAATAATTTTCTGTTGTTTCAGTAGATGCTGTTTGCTGTTTTTCCAGCTATCAAAAAAGTAAACTTGTTGTAGCAATGTTGAAAGCAATAAACGCATTAAGTTTACTTTTTAATAGAATTTTAATGTAGTAGTTTCAGTTTGTTAGGCTCTTTTGAAAGTTACCATCATTACCTTTCTTGTATTCCTTTCTTCAAGTCAATTTCCTAAAAATTACCCTTTCAGCCTCAATTTCTTGCTGCTTCTGTTTTGCAAAATTTGCATTTTATCTTGCAGTCTGAGTAACATTGGCTATTACTCACTCACTAGGCAGGTGTGGTTGGAGAGGTGAAAACAGAGAAAACTGTGGTCCACAAGGTCAAGTTACAAATGCATTCTTCTTTCCCTTCCCGAAAGGCACTGAGGCGTGAACTGAAGGATAAAGAGCAAACCATTCTCAGCGCTGTGGACCAGGCACGAGTTTTCCTTGCTGACCAACCAATTGAGGGCCCTGAGGAACCAAGGAGGAGCTTGCATTCAAAAACAGGTCAGAAAATACTCACTTCTGGGGAGAATCGAAAAAGGAGAGAAAGGACTTGCATGTCTGTAGTACCTATTTTATATCCCAGTTACTTGCTCAGACCCTCAGAATTTTCTGAATGGCATCCTGATGGCTTTTAGTTCAATGTTTTAGGCTCAAGGATTACTTCTCTTCTTTGTAATTGCTTACATTTTAATGGAAGAAGTAGAAACATCTCTTCTGCCTTTTCCAATTTTTGGTTCAAAACGCTAATGATAGTTATGTTCTTTTTTCTTAACACAATAACACGTGCACTTTAAATGTAGTCAGAAGAGTACTTCAAGGATTCCCATTCAAACACTCTTATCTCTATTGCAAAGTTTTACTGCACAAATAGAAATAAGCATATTTAGTGGTGTATCTTATTAGAAGTAAAATAAATCAGCTTTGGGAAGGCAGTCAGTACAGAACCCTAAAGATTTGTATATTAGGTGAATCTTTGCTAAGGAATGGAACCACAGCTCTCCTAGAAACTGTTTTTGCATAGTATTTGTTGAGATATTGCTCTAAGTATCAGAGACCTAAAAGAAGGTAATAATTTTTCTCCAGTCCCCCGCAACCACAAAATAGGAAATTATCTCTCCAAGTTCTACAGTTACATTTCTGATACAAGCTACAGGATTGTGGAGTCTTACTTTTAGTTACACAAGAACTGTTCTCAGAAAATGTAATAATCTGCTTTTGCAGAATTATCAGTTGCTGTAAGATGTGAACATTTTACTGTTCTGTATAATTTACAAAATTACAGTCTATCTGCTTTTATCAGGAGTTAGTTTTTCTTTCCATACATCATTGTATACATCTCCATTGCAAACTTCTTAACTTTGTTCAGTGGAAACAACTTATTTTTCCTGCACCCATACATTGTGTTATTTCTGTTCAAATTTTTAAGTGGTTTCATATTCCCTAGTTCAACTTTGTGACAAAGTTTGAATAGCTGATGATTAAACCCAATGAACCATTTTTCTCATTGATCAGTGCTGCTGGATGCCCTAGCTTTACTTCTGTTTTGAACTCCTGACTCCTGAAAATCAGCTTCTCTTTACTCTCAAACCCATTTGCATATGGCATCTCTAATGTTTTAGTTGGTCTAAATCACAAGCAAACTTGCAGTTGAAAAGTAAGGATGCTCTCTGTATTTTTGTTCATTCTTTCATACAGTAGTTTGAAATTGCAGGTTCTCTCCTCAAAAATAGAACCTCTCAGCACAAACAATGCCAGTACATAAAACCTAACCAATATAAAATGTTCATTTTCTAACAGGATTTGATATCAATGATCTAGTCAGTGTTGATTGACGGAATGCAAACTGCAAGAGGAAACTTCAGATTATAAGATGCATCACAAATTCTTGCTATCCAGTCTATTATGTTGAAAATTATTATTATTTTGTGCTATACCAATGGCAGTGAGAACAGTATAACAGGGAATTTGATGATCATGGTAAATTGCATAGCAATAACAGCCATGGTCTGCAAGCGATGTGAGCATGTTTCTGGTCTAGTCATCGTATTTGAAAACCAATCATATGTTCAGACTGGGGAGCCTCATACATATGCACTGAACTCTTTCTTCTTCACACCCAGTACTTCCACGGACTTTCTTTCTTGAGCATGTGATGGGTTAGTCTTGACTACCAGCCAAACTCCCAGCCATCCACTTATGTCTTCCACTGCAGTGGAATGGAGGCAGGAGATGGGAGGAACAAGAGTGAGAAAGCTCATGGGTCAGGATGGGCATCAGATGGATCACAGATGCAGATCCTGTACAAACTACTCTTGGGGACCTAACAAGTTTAGCTTGGGGAAAACAAACTGTTTATTTCCATTTAAAATAAATAATTAAATGATGTTGGTTTGTAATAGAAAAAACCTTACAAACGTTAAAACCACTTTCTTCCCTCCTTTCACAGACTCAGCTTGACTCCCTCATTCCTGTCTCTTCTGCCACCTTGTTGTGATGCCAGTCATGCTCAGAGAAGCAACAAGTGGCATGAGAGGGTGGGAAGGTGATGACTCCATGGTTAGCCTAGCAGTTTCTCCTGCTTCTTTCCTCTCACGGCTTCCCTCTGTGTGCTATCTCCGTTGGGAATATCTGCCTTAACATGCATGGGATTGCTCCTCCTCTGACTTTGGTGTTCTCTCTGCTGTTTCTCCTGTTGGTTCCCTCCTCCTCTCTGTTTCTTTCTGTTTCTAAAATGCACTTTCCCTGAGGTGCCACCAGCGTGGCTGAGTGCCCTAGGTGTGCCCCATGGTGAGTTGACTGGAGTCTGCTGTCCCTGGCACAGGGCAGCCCCAGCCTCTTCTCCCAGAGATCCCTGTGAAGCTCCCGCTGCCCGCAGTGAGCACTCACACCCTGTACAGAACAGGCCTGCACTTTCTGTAGATTAATAGACCTTCAGGCCAAAAGCCATCCTTGAATCATTTTGTCTGATCTCATATATATATAATAAGCTGTTAATTTTCACCTAGGAGTGAGTCTAGTAAATTTTTTCTGACAACTGATGCCACCAATCTCCAGAAAACTTAATCTCTGAACTAGAAGACAGCCAGACACACATGATCTTTCTTCAGATTAACCATTTTCAGTGAAGGGTGTGGGCTTTAATTTGCTTTTAAGATGGTAATTTTTTTTTTCTCTGTCAACCTCTTGGTCACTGGCGTTCTCTGTAGTTGATTGAAGTTAACTTGTTAACTTCAATGAAGTCCACTTCATGTTGATAAAGGTGGAGTGTGGTTACAGATTCTAAACTGACAATCTGTTTCCTAAAAACTGTCAACACTGTACAGTCTTGATTTGAGCAGTGCTTTGGCTTGTCCTATAATTGAAATAGCAAAACTGGTTTACTAGCTCAAACTTGCATTAATTGGAAATCACAGTTTCCTGAGGTTATTTCTTACCTTGTATAAGGGAGGGGTTGTTATGGGAGAATGGTTAGCTAATTTGAACATGATAAAGGTTGTAAAACTGTTTTCTGTTTTCTTCAACCTCTCAGTCTAATTTTTTTTAATTGATTTTTAAAAATTAATTTATTATTTTCTTCTTCACCACGGGTCTTTTCATGCCAGGGAAGGCATTGTTGCAAGGGCAAGGAATGAGACAGATTTAGAGAAAACTGATAAGAATCAGTTTTGAACTTACCTGACTGAGACCTGTTTGAAGGACTTGTGCATATATACGTTTATTGTATATAAAGAGAACATTTGTTACAGGATGCCTTATGATAAACCATTATTGTCTGTAATGGTCTTGTTAACTTCAAGCATATGAAAAGAATGTAGATTCATGTTATGAGTAAGCCTTGGTTTCTTCTTTCCCGTCTTCACCTTATGCTTCTTGTGTTTGCCTTCTACTGTACCAGAGAGTAACTGGCACATGCAGACAGAGTTCTCTATCTTCCAGGAAACTACTTCCTTAGTTAATTGTATCTCCCATCTGTCTTTTCTTCTGCTTTTGTTTTGCCATGTTTCTGTAGAGAGGTTCCATCACAAGTTTCACAGCTTCCTGTATTTGTGCTGCCTCAGTATCTGAGTGGACCTGACTGAAGGCCAGCTGCTGAATTTCATGGATGGACAGGTTAAAGAAATTGAAAATCCTCAGGTTTTTAGCGTTTTCTGTCACTTGTCCATAGTATAGGAGAAAACTTTGTTCTTAAAATGTTAATTATAATTCTCTATGGCATAGCTACAGCTAGCTTCTTAAATCCATTTACTGTAAGGTTGCAGGCCACTGGAAAGACAAAGGAAAGCAGATTTCATCTTTTGTGTCCCCCGCGTTCTACGAACTGATGATAAAGCTTTGCTGAAATTCTGTCCTTATATTTCCACTGAAGCAGTGGAACATCCTAGCAGGTTATCACAGGCCACTCCACTGATTCTCATTGTAATAGTGAATGTTTCTAGAGTCTGTATTTTTGTCCAACTACTTTAGTAACTTACTTTTCTTAGGAAAATTAGATTCCTACCTTTGAAAGCTGCTACTTATTAGCAAAGGCGGTTGTGATAATCACAGCATTTAAAAATAAGTACTTAGCATCTGTTATCTCTGTTATTGAATAGAAAGTCTCATAAATCACATCTGTGTTACAAAAGGAATATATTAATAAGTATCAGTGTATGTATGTAGATACTTTATTTAAAATGGTAGAGGGACAATATCTTTACCTGTTTCAGGCATAAATAAAACCTGAACTTTTTTCTTACCTCCACTGACCACATTTAGGTAAATTTCTCTGAAATAATTTTTCCTTTTGCAAGGAAGATCTCACTGAAAATAGGCAATTTACTCTCTTCTAATATGCAACAGGTATATAGCAGGCAGCATATTTCTAGTATGTAGCATAGCAGGCAGCATTTCTATTCCCAGTCACTTGTGTTTGTTCTCTAGCTATCACACACCACTGGAATTTTGTTTTTCCTCTGCTGTGCAGTTGGATTGATCATGAAGTCTTGACTGTAAATTAGAAGTGGTTAGGAGAATGAAGAGGATGTGGCCCACTGGAGGTCAGTGGAATCATATCCAGAAACTACTTACGCTATTTTCAAAATTGCTGCTTTAGTTTTAGTTGGAGCTCTTTGATTTTTAAGATTTTCTTCCTATGATAAGAGAAATGTGCAGTTACCCATGAGAGAATCATAAAACTCTTAGCTCTCTCATTTTCAAGGTTAGATCTTTTAGTCACCCTGCTTTGGTAGAGCTTTGAAATTCTTTCTGTACGGTCTACATGATCTGCTTGGAGCTGTTATAAATGATTAAGAGCCAATCCAAAATCAAAGAATTTATTTAGCTATTTCCAAGATCAATTTAAAAAAAGGCCACAATAAAAATTGGACAACATAGATCGAATGCTGTGTGGGCAGAGGAACAGCAGCGAAGGTGCTGTCCAACCTTGCCCACAAATGCTGGGTCTCAGTGTATGGTTTTTATAAAGTTTTTCTGCCTGGAGGCAATGCCCATTGAAAGTCCGAATATTCATGGAATTCTTTATTTCCAAGTGAGGTTTTGAAAGACTTTCCTGACAGTGTGAAAAGCATTCCAGGAATCCTCCTTTGGGGTGCTGATTTGATCATCCTCCCAGATCCTCCACCAAGACTGATATCAGATCTTCATTAGCTGTGGAGGTCCACCCTTGATGAATGGGCCATCTCCCGTTCAGCCTTGCCATTTCTGTTGCGAATTTTGTGGTTTCACAGCTGCACAATGGGCCTTGGAATTTCAGGGATGCCCTTGAGCAGCTTTTGAGAGTCCAAACTTTCAATGACAATTTATAAATTTACCACGTACAATATTTTATATGCGAATTTATGCACTACGTCTATCACAGAGCCATATTAGTAAAGTTAAGGAAATTGTTTCCACTTGCGGAGTGGTGTGGAGTGCAAACTTAGAGGATTTTAATGGAAACATGCTGGCCTGAGTTCAAAATGTTAAATTTTATTTTTGGTTGATTGGTTAGTTGTGTCCCAGTTTTACCTGAAATACGGGATGTTCTCTGGGCGGAAGCAGGTTCTTAAAGTTTAACTGTTGCCTTGTTTAAAAGGCCCTAGAAACCAGTGAAGCTTTGTTGCAAGAGAATTTTCAGTTATGCCACGGGCAGTGCTGATGACTGATGGCTGTCAAAGATTAGGACTTTGTGTGAAAGAAAATGCCTTTCTTATTCTCTAGAGCAAACATAGCTCAAAAACATTGTAAATGAGCTTCAAGAAAGGAAATTAGAAATGCATAATAATAAAAAGATGTAATGTCTGTGAAAGAGAAAGCAGGCTGAAAACAGTTGCTTAGAAGGTCAGAAAAGTTCAGAACATGGATGTTTTTAAGTCCTGTGTGGCCATTATAGGGTGCTGTTAAGTTGAGGAGCCATATCTTTTGTGCTGCCTAATTTGTCTATTTTCTGGGTTTGTGATGTTTAGGAATGAAATAAGTGCCTTTGTTTTGTTTTTAAATGCTGTTAGGGGACGTATGTCTGCTGCGGTCATGCTGGATATGTGCCAAATGTGCATACCTGCTCTATGTGCAGTGCCAAAAAAAAATCTTTATTGATCTTTGGAATAAATAAAAGGCTTGTTACAATCTGCAGTCACAGTGCTTTGAAAAGAAACAGGATTAATTTCTTGGTTGCATTGAGTAACTGAGAATATGGGGTAATGATCATCTCTTCATTGATACTTTTCCTTTATCAGCATTTGGGAGAAGACACAGCCTGGTGATGCTGTAACAGTACTGTTATATTCGCAATTTTCTGGGATTGTGGCAGGAGCAAACTAAAACTGAACTCATACCTGGTTTCTGTTCCTGGAGCAGCATAAAGTTTGGGTTTCCCCTATGCAAAAGTATTGTTAGCTGGCTTTGAATCACACCATTTGTTACAACATGTTGTCATGCTTATAGTGAGAAGTACTGCGTGGTTTGTTTATGTTGACAAATGACACTGGTTAGGCTGTATAGATGTCTGATTCCCAGGCTTGCTGTAATCTTCATTGGTTCTCTGAAGAGATGCTATGGGATGACTTAATTATCTCTTTTACCTGTAAGCTATTTTCTTTGTTTCATCCTTCTGTGCCTTCACCACCAGCACCCACTGGGAAATATCAACAGTCATTATTAAAGGACATGTGTATTCGCTGGTAGTGTTCTCAGTTGCCTTTGTCTGGAATCCATACTCCAGGCCTTTTCCAGAACTATTCATCATACATGACATTACCAGTTTCATTTGCTCTGTTTTTGCAATTCTGTCTTCTGTAGGCCAGAGATAATTTGTCTTTTATCCTGAAGAGGCCTTTCTCATTCACTCTTTATTTAATTGTATTTCTCTAGTTTAAAGAATTTTCCGTTTTGGTATAAGAAAACTTAAGTGGGCATCAAGGAAAATGACTGTGCTCTTTGGTTGTTTTAACTGAATATGCAATGGATAGGAGATAGGAGAAGAAGGTGACATGATGGATTATGGTTGGATGCTTAGATTCTGACTAATTGCTGCGTTTAGCCAACTGCTGCTTATTCTTAAACTTCCTCTTCCCATCAAATCAGGACTAAGTTTTTTGTCAAGATTTATAGAAACTCAGATAATGCTTTCTCTGCAGCAATGCTAAAGACTTCATGATGCAACTGCTTTTGGATCTTCTGTGTAGGAGTTTGATAATGGGCCATTGTGCCTATTCAAATCCTCCGAAAGTTTTGGTAATGAGCACAGTGCTTGCGTCATGCATTGTTTTTTGCTGCAAAGATTGGTTGAACCAAGGAGGCAATGTCTGACATCATGTGAGAAGGAGGCAACATGAAATCATCTCCAGTTCCAGTATACTTGCTTAAGAATTTAGCAGAAGTGAAAGGAAATTAACATTATTTTGGCAAGATGTAAAGAGATCACTAGTTCAAGGCTACATAATAAGGATGAATCAGTTGCTTAGAATGAAAACTGCTACAGCCAAATAGTCTAAGAGGTCTAAAATAAGTTCTTAAGCAAAAAGAATTTTCTTCTCTGGTATTATCCATATATGTAAGCATGCAAGGAAACTATATGCTGAAAATTCAGGCCTGAAAGTTTTCCTTCTATGACATTCAGGCTTTGCTAGAGACACAGAAAAGCTGTTGGAGATTTCAGTGCTTTGTTTGTGACAAAAATATATATTAAAATCAAGATTTTGGTTGTTTTTTTTTTTTTTTTTTTTTCACTACAGAAGAGGACTTTCTCCCCTGACTGCAAGGTTGGTTAAGATCTGTCCTCTTTGGTAAACAAAAATTCCAGTGAATATAGGCTGTTCTTACTCTCTGAGCAGCTGCTAAAGTGTGAAGATAATATAATAAGTACCATTAAAAAAAAAAAAGAGGGGTGGGAAGACACTGATCAACCTGGTGATTGAGAAGACTTTATATTAAGTGGGAACAAAAGAGCAATGACTACTGTATAAAATTTTTTCACAGCAGAAAGGAATCCTGTCTGCTGGTTTGTGTAATGACAGGCTGGTTAGATGAATTCCAGACTAATAGAAGAAAAATCTTACTGTTTACTCACTTTCTTTGAGATTTACAATTCTATGCTATGCAACCAGTACCTTGAAGAATGTGATCTCTGCTTGAAAAAAAGTAATGTGTTGCTCATTAATAATTTGGGCTTTTGTGATGGAAAACATGACGTTATACAAGATGTATTTCTCTTAAATGAATGGTTTATAGCTCATAAAAGCATGTTTTGCTCTATTTCCCTAGTAAATGTCTTTTTAGTGCAAGGTTTACAAGCACTTTCAAAGCTTTTGTGAAATAAAGCAGTCTTGCAATGAATTAATATTTTTCAAATACAATATGTGGTAGATATCCTTGCACAATAACACTGATTTGACAAATGGTTTTCAAACATGTTTTTGGCTTCAGTTTTGTTGGGATGCTTGTATCACCCCAATCATTCTGGATTTTTTTTCCCCATCCCCAAATAAGTGACTAGTTCTTTTGTGAATAAAGCTGCCTTGTTTTAGCTGGCCAGACAAAGTCAGGCTACTGTTCCCCTCTTCTAATCACTGAATCATCAAGCTTGGGAAGAGACTTTCAAGATCATCTAATCCACTTGATAACCCAGCACCACCATAACCACCCCTGAACCTATCCCCAAGTGCAACATCCAGTCTATTTATTGCTATAGCCACTTTTCTTCTTACTGCCTGTCGGAGTGAGAAGCAGTCATTGGAGCATTGACTCTGCTGTGTCAATACCTTTAAGGAAAGCCAAAGAGTTTTGCAAGATTTTCAGCTCTTGCTATGAAGCTTTCCACATGCTCTTCGTCAAGCGGCTGATCTTTTTAACTGGCTAATAATCTAGCTTAGACCTGCTCAGGCCTTGCAACATTCTACTATTTATGCAGAATTGGTAGCTTTTGGCTCTGACAACAGATAAAGAACAATACAACTGCATGATGTTGGATCAAACTGGTAGATTGCAGCTTTTCAGATATGGAACTTCTCCTTAGTCCAGTTTCTGGGTAGAGTGTCCCCTGTGTTCACATGTTCAAGATACCAACAGAGGAGGCTTCATCCAATAGGTCTGTCGTTTTCTGTCCCCTTTCAATAAAGCTCAGTATTGCCTTACCTTCGGTAAAGTATTCCACCTCTAGGTGCTCCCTTAATCCTCGTTTCTAAGTCTTGCAGCTTTTACTCCAGAGGTCTGGTTGTCCACAACCTATAGCTGTATCATAGGAAGCCCCAACCTGTAATACTAAATTTTGGTCCTTAGGTGCAGCTTGACTTCTAGATTGTTCACAGTCCCTTTGTCACTGGACTGTAGTGAATTTCCATTCATTTATCAATATTAATATTCTCAAAGGTGAATTATTACAAAATTACTTACAATAACAATTTCTTTGATGTCTTTACATAAGCAACTTGTAGCTGTTCTCTTCTGTGTAAATTTTTTTTCCTGAAAGAAAATGCAATTTTTTTTTTCCTGAAAGAGGGTTTTACTTAGAGTGTGAGCTTTTTTTCTTTTCAGAAGAAATAAAGTACCATTTTCTTTGCAGAACTAGGGGTAAAGATCATTCCAAAACCACGTTGTGCTATGATGCAGTTTATTCTACTGTGAAATGCTATAAATCCAGAGACAGGGTGCAATTTATCACAGCATAGCTTTGGTCTTCATCTTTGTTCTGGTGTGTCAGTATTGCAAATTATATGTTACTGCCATGTCTCTGTATCCCAGAGTTACATACGTAGTTCATGTCTCTTTGCATCTAAGCAAAAGATGCAGGTTTTTTTAAGCACTGCTGGTTTTTTTGACAGCTATTTCATTCCAGATTTTTCTTCTGCAATACCTTCTTGCCACTGCAGTGTCCCTAAGCCTGGGTATAATCTCTGCTTTTACAGGCAGAGTGCACGTAGGCAGTGCTCTCATGTGATAGCTTGTGACACCCAACAAGTCACTGAAATACTAACCTAAGACTCTTGGTAAGCTGAAAATGTCTTTTGTGTCACCCAGCTGCACTCTTTCTTCAAATGGCTTTCTTTGGTGGTCAAAACATGCACCTGAACCCACAGGCTGGTTGTGTGTCTCCCTTCCCTTGGTGCTGTTGCCTCTTGTTGATACTCTTGCCTTCCACTGTGCTCTGGTTACCATTCCTCCTTTCTTGTTTCTCCTAAATAATCACTTCCCAACAAGCTCCTTGTGCTTTTGAGCAACACCTTCTCCTCCCTATATCAACAATTGTAATACAAATTATAATTGCATTGTGGTTGATCTTCTTTGTTTGTTTGTTTTTTTGTTTTCCCAGATGACATCTGGATTGTCTTGTTGAATACTCTTCAAGTATTCATAGTGTAGCATATATGAAGATTAGTATGGGCTAACAAGATTTGAAAAAGCTTTAAAATAAAAATATGTGGAATTTGTAGGCAGAAACTCTAGTTGTGATTCAAACAACTCCCTGTTACTTTTTTATCTGGAAAAAAGTGACTTCTTAACAACAAATTGGAGTGTATTTCAATGTTTTATTTTGTGTTAATTACTTACAATATGCTTTTCTGTATTGGGTGCTATGGGAAAACAGTTGCATATGGGAGGCATAGTAGGGTAGCTTTTGCAATCTTAACTGTGCATTTACTTTGATATTCATCTGGCCTTTGTAAAGCAAAAACTTCCCTCCCACACCATTTTTTGTCTGTTGCCCCCTCACCCTCCACCACCGCATTAGTAACTCCAAGCTCAGCCAGTTATAATGATTTTAAAGACAGTCTATCAGTAAATGGAAGATTGTATGTCTCATCTGACTTCTGACAAAAATGGTACTTTCATCTTTGCATGATTGTGTATAATTTATTCATAGGCAACACTTGAATTTTAATCACAAGAGTACTGTGATAAACCTTTTCCAAGGCTTTTATATAGGGCTGAATAGAAGGCCAATTGGCTTAGTTTCGGTGCATGTCACGTCTCTGCTCCTTCTTTTGTTCTCTGTTTTTTGCATTATGGTTTCCTCTGCTTGCTTTTATATAGAAGGGGAATCCCCTGAGACTGGCTGTGTTTGTTTGTCATTACTGAAACACCTCTTCCCTGATGAAGGAAGCTTCCCATGAGTTTTTTTCAGCAAGGACCCCCTGTGCAGTAGACAGCAGGAGCTGCTGGGGATATTTTAGAGTTTTCTTTTTAGCTTTCTGACTGACTGGATTTTGCTCAGTCTCAAACTAAAGGTGTTCCATGGTTGCTGGGTTGTGTGGGATCTGGACACATAAGCCTGAAATTTGTGAGACATACTGTACCGTAAGCTTGATTCTTTTTCAGTCAATGGCTTCATAGAGCATTTGTAGGTTTGGAAAAGCTATTTAAATTGGCCTTTTTGGACTTTGGTGTTAACACAGAAAAACTGATGTAGTGCTGCAGAACCACACCACCCATGGTACTTAGCATATCTTGGGTTTTGGTACCGAATCTGAAGAGACATCCTGGTGCCACAGTGAAAGGTGATGGTAAGAGACCCAGGAACAAAGCACTGTCCTAGCTCTTTCTCTGTAAAATGATCTAAAGATTTCCGGCTGAAGTTTCCAGGAATGAAGAAAAATCTTATATTTCATTTCCCTGTGCCTCCAAAAGTAACAGATCAGCAGTAAGCTGCTTTTACTTTGTGGGTAACATAATATGTGGAAGGCAGGAGTAGTTTCCTGTCTTCTGATCAAGGTCTGTGTTGTCAGTAGGAGTGATTGAGGTCTGAGTTTACAGCAAGGTACACTTTCTTCTACCTGCTGAAATAAGTTATCAGTTGACACTGAAATACACACTGACTGTCTTGAATGTGTATTTCAGGAGCACTATCTGTTCCACTAGACAAAATTTCGGAATTAAAAGTATAACTGTTCTTTCCCTCTGCAGAATTAACCCCTGAGGAGAAAGCCTTGAAGATTGCCAAAGCAATGCGTAAGCAGTCATCGGAGGTAAAAGAGAAATGGGAGAACCTAAATGCCAGTGCCAGTATCTGGCAGAAGCAAGTGGACAAAGCATTAGAAAAACTGAAAGACCTTCAGTGTGCCATGGATGACCTTGATGCTGATTTGAGGGAGGCTGAAAATGTGAGGAATGGCTGGAAACCTGTAGGAGACTTGCTCATAGATTCATTACCAGATCACATTGAGAAAACTATGGTAAGTGTGGAACTCCTGGAAAATATTTAGTTTGTTTGTGTGCTAGACCTCTCTATTCTAGTCCTTTTAGTCATATTATTTATACACTGTATGCTGAAATGCTCATGTGCAGTATAAAGTCTTTAAAGATATCTGAAGTCTCAAATAAAGTCCAGTTCTGGGCCACATTCCCAGTGTTGGCTGGGATTACATACACACATAGATCTGTTTGGCCATCAGACTTTCCTGTTAGAAAAACATTTAGAGCTTTTTTAATCATACAGAAATATATACATAGTTTTAATTTCTGTTCCTTAACTTTCACAACTATTGCCTATTTTTATTTGTATAAGTGAATATTTGCATTTGCTTTTACTTTAGCCTGGCTTCCCATCAGGATTATTTCAAACTGAAGAACACATACTACCCTGCAATGTTGTTATGGGCAAACCAGTTCTTGCTGCCTGGGTTGCATGCAGGGCTCAGCATCCCAAGGCATGGCTGCTCCTGATGGGTAGTAGTCATCCCCTACTCTTGGGCTGCAGAGCTCCCCAAGGAGGAATATTTTCTGATAATTAGCATTGTCCAGAAAAGCCGACTGGAAACAGTACGGTGAATATCATGGATTCCAGGAGAGCGTGTGGGTATGCACATGTAGGCAGAGAAGATTGCTCTTTCGGGCAAATTCAACATTTACTGCTAAGCTTCTGTTTCACAAACACAGATTTTCAGGTTTTAAGCTTAAGAATGAATATGGTAAAGCATTAGAAGACCCTGGCATTGTGTACCTGACCATCCATGTCTTCAGCATAGGATGCTGGTCTTAGAAGGATAAAATGGGCCACTACCAGATTTCTGTAGATATTCTCTCTATGTATACAGTGTCAGTGAATTCACAGGGCTACATTATTACATATATAGCAATGTAAGCATCCTCGTTTTCCAAATTATGTTGTTACTTTCAAGGTTGATGGAACCGAAATCTTTAAAACAAGGAGTCAAAGCTGAGTTAATATTCAGACTGCTGTTGATTTGAAAAGAGTAATGAATCTCTTCCTCCTTCTCTTATATTTTAATAAAGCAAGAAATAAGATGCTAATGCTGAATAACTCCTTGTTCTCATGCTTAGAAATGATTTGTCATATCTTAATGGCTTTTTCTGTAAAGTAGATGAAAGCAGTCTTTCAGTTTTTTGTTGCTGTGGGAAAACAGTAACATCTGCTGTAGCAATAGGGGACTACTGACTGTCCAGAAGCCTAATGTTACTTTCTTGACAGTATGTTCCTTCTGTTCCTTGGCCTGATGAGAGTGGTTTTTGAAGGGAGGTAAATCATTGAATTCTCCAAAGAAAGTACTTTCTTTACAGCTGTTTTGGGCTTGTTTCATGATGTTTAATCAAGCTGTTTATAGGATTGAACTCTTAACTACTCCCAGCAAAAGAGACATTTGATGTGTCTTTTTAACTGTAACTAAAACTTGCATCAGTTTTGTCTTAATACTGTATTTAGTTCTATTTGATTCAATAAACCTTTTACTTCTTTTGAGTCATTGTAATGGCTTTACTCTCTGGTTCTGATCAGGTAAAACATTGTACTCCTTTTCCTTATAAGCTACATTCCTTCATGCTTTGCTAGTTCAATAATAGGTTTTAAATTGAATTTTTGTCAGCTGCTTAATACTTGAAAACTATAGCTACTGAACAATTTTTTTCTTAAGAACACTTGGCAGGCTTTATGCTGGTAAAGCTCCTAATATAGCACTGTGTATTTCCTTTTGCAAAGAAAAGCTCTGTAGCCATACAGCACCACAATAAAATAATAAATTATTTTAGGGGTGCCATTTGCCTATGGGCATTTCAGTAAGTTTCATACTGTTCTTCCTTAAAGGTGGCTGTGAGTGATAGAATAAGAATATTGAAGTGAGTGAACTTTCCTTGCTGAGAACTGACTCGTGGGCAGTTGTTTAGCATAAAGTACCACATTGGGCAGGTCAGCACCATGTGGAGTTTACAGTGGCTTTTGTGCTGCTCAGATGTCAGTTGAACATAAGTGTATGTTTCCTACCCTTTTAGGCTTTTAGAGAAGAAATTGCTCCTATCAACTTAAAAGTTAAAACAGTGAATGATCTGTCCAGCCAGCTGTCTCCACTTGACCTTTATCCATCTTTAAAGATGTCTCGTCAACTAGATGATCTTAATATGCGGTGGAAACTTTTACAGGTATTCTTCTGAATATGTACAGTTGGTGTGTGGGGAGGGATATTTCTCACTCTCCTCTGTTTTCTTAAAGGGTTCCCTTATTGCCATTTGTTCATTACTGCTGTCGCTAAGGTGTTATTCTGTTAGTACCAGTGCAACAAAAGGAGCTGCCTTTCCTGCTGTAGCCTGGCCAAAAGCTACTCCTTTCAATCTACTTCAGCAGTTTATTCAAACGGGAAACTGCATTAAAGTCTGGGAAATAGTGGGAACTATTGCTGCATGGGTTTTTTGTATGTCTTGTAGCAATAGATTTTACTGCATAAATCTGTATCACCAAAAACTGGTGTAAAAATTTCTGTTGTGTTTCCAGATTGCGTGAAAGCTGTTTTATTTTGTCTTTGAATGTTCAGTTTCTGTAGGAAATTTCACTTAAAGTGATTTAGGTATTAGTAGAGCTCTAACAAGATATAAGCAATAGCAATTTAGCACAAAAAGCAGAAGAGGATATACTGAGATATTCATATTGCTTAGTTATGATCATTGTGCTTAAATGGTCTGAGAAAGGTAAATCAACATGCCTGATTACAGCTGAAACCCATACATTGTTTCACAGTGAATGATTTAGTGAAGTTTCTTGCATCAGTTAAAAGTTCATTTATGAATTTTTGACGTTTCTCCCTTTTTTTGTATTTATTTTTGTAGGAAATACTTATCACATCTCTAGTGAGGGTGGTGGGAGTGAATTTTCAAAACCTGGGCACCAGTGTCTCGGCCAGTAGTTTTGAATGAGTTACTCCTGAGAGTCAAAGCTGTTATTGTGTCATACCAAACCTTTCCTTTCCTAATACCATTTGGTAATGGGGTTTCTTTTCTAATTTTGTTTATGGGTTTGTTTTTTTGTTTTGTTGGGGGGGCAGGTATTGTGTGTGTCCTCTCAAATTTAGTTAACCAAGCTACCAAAGTACTGCTGGGTGTGCTACTGCAGTTTCAATTAAACTCAGGGGAGTCTTGTCAGCCAGTGAAGCAGTATCTTCCAAAATGTTCTTGGTTCTGTGCTGGAAAGGCAGCTGTGAGAGCAACGCAATCCAACTGAAACCTGCTGACTGTGGGAATTTGGACAACAGTAGGGTTGGGAGAGGTCAGAAACTTCAGCAGTTGGCTGTGGTCACCATGAAACTACTGATGTTCGTTATTGATCTACAGTTCTCACACAAGAACACTACAAGACAGAAACATGATTCTCATTAAGCAGATGAAAGAAAATTATGTAGCCTTAAGTGGGTGGATGTCAAATAATTGCTGAGTCACACAAAAAAATTGATTTCACTAAAAGAAATGTAAACAAGTGATTTTGTTATCATGACCTTGGTGTAGCAAAGTACATATAATGTAATTTTGAGTGTGTGTGTTTATGTGTAGGTGTCTGTAGAGGATCGCCTTAAACAGTTACAGGAGGCACACCGAGATTTTGGACCTGCATCACAACATTTTCTTTCCAGTAAGTTCCTTGAATTAATAGATACATGTAAGAAATGATGGCTTTCTCAAACACTGACTGATCTCTACTCCAGGTTTCCCTATGGCTCAAGGAAGTTCCTCTTCCATGATATTATCAACCTCCTTGTTTTTGTAGGGGTGTTTCATCTTCATAACTTCATTGACATTTTGACTGGTGTGCTTCCCACTTTCTGAGGTGGTTGTACCCTCTTTGCTTTGTTCTTTGTCCTCTGCTGCAATGTCTGACCAGTGACTGTTCCAGAATCTTGGCATGTTCGCAACCACATCTTTTCATCCTTTGCCAACTCTTTCTTCTATTTCCTTTTGCTTCCACACTTGCTGGGATGGCACAAAGGAAGAAAAGATTTTTCTTTTTTTATAAAGACTCCACGTCTTACGTTCCTAGAACTTCAAGAGCTGGGAAAAGCAAACACGCATCGCTTCCTCAGGACCTATCCTTGCATTTTTTTTAATAAACATTTCAGAGGTATAAGCCTATAATCTTACATCTACTAAGAGAGGAAAAGCTGAGCTGATGTAATTGTTATACATAGACAGGTTGTGGTATTGAGGTCCATTTCCTGATGTTCCTGCCTACCTGCCACCAGAGCTAATGAGACAGAATTTTAACCCAATCATCTCTCCAGTTTTTAACTGAGAGCTTCTATAAAAAAGAAAACATTATTGCAAGAGTTAGGAAGTCAACAAAATTAGCAGTCCTTTCTCAGAATTCTGTCATGTATGTCACTGTATAACTAAACTGCTTTAATAATTTAAATCACTAAATAAATCTTGTTTTCTTTTTTTCCTTGACTTATGTTACAACCATGTTCTTATTTTGAATTGACAGTTTTTCATTAAGCCAAATGCAGTGTATAAAAATATTACATCTGTTATGCAAACCAGCAATTCCTGGAGCCATTTATTCTTTTTTTTAAATTGACAGAATAAACAAGCAACTTTAAAAGAATATAATTTATTTCTTTTATAAAGCCCTATTAGAAATATTTCATGCTGTTGCCACAGTGATTTTGTAGCTCTTGTAGTCTCAAACATTTAACCTGGTCAGTACTCCTATGTAATAATTTGTTCAAAACATCATGGAGTGCTACCTTTGGCACTGCTGAAGAATGCCAAATGAACTGTTTGTAAGCCTAGTCAGTCTAGTCTCTGTAAACAAAACAGATTAGGAAGCAATGTAGAAGTTGTTTCTCAGAATGTAGCTCTTATTCTAGTTGAGAGAGACTCAGTGGAAGAGTCCACATGTAAAACTTGCCAGGAAAGGTTGTCTGGTTTTGTTTGTCTTGGCCTGGATCGTTTCCTTGAATTGGCTTGCAACATGCCACAATAAAACACCGTGTTCACAAGTCTGAGTGGTTAACCGGCTTTGTTGCTGCTTAAAACATTCATAGAATTATGTCCACAGAGACTATGCAGTGCCGTATCAGCATTCCTCAGCTGTGTTTAGGGAATATTCTTCAGGCTTAAGGAGACATTCAATTTATGTTACGGAACAAAGTAAAAAGGGGGAAGTTTCCAGGATTGTTTCCGTGTTGGTAGATACCACAAAGAATTACACCTAAGTAACACGGTTTTGGAAAAACAAATAATATGTAGTTATTCATTTAAACCATTTGCCAATAGCAATCTCTTTCTCCACACCAACTACAGCTGAAGTGTCCTAAAAAAACCCCCAAAAAACCAAAAAAAATGACAACCAAACCTTTTCTAGGGCTTTAAGAAGACAGAGTTAAAGAACCTATACCTACAACTTGATCTAGTGTCTGGTAAATGTAAGTCAGAGACAGTAACTTCTGAACTAAAATAATAATAGAAAAAATCATTAAATCTGGAAAGTTGAAGGCTTTATCCTGACAGGTTGAAAGACTCTGTATTCTAAATCAAAATTTTCAAACCTTTTTAGCAGCGATAAGTGACTCCTGGCCGTGAGGAACGAATAGTAGTCTGAATAAAACAGTCTCAAACTCCTAAGACTAAGATTGATTATGTATGTATGACATCTGCAAATCTTAATTTCCAAAGTTGCACTTCTGAATTAGAGGGCAGGCTATTATCTGTGCTTATCTGACAGCAGCAATTTTCAGTTTACCTCACCTACCTGTTACTCTTCCGCCAAATACTAAGAAGGAACCATAACTTAACCATCACACCATTTTCAACTGACTAGATCCCAGTTACCATATAATCAGGAATTTTTGCTAGCAAAACACCTATTTCTGCCTGTTCATCAGATTCAAAGAATGACAGAATAGCCCTGTTTGAAAGGGACTGACCTCAAAAGATCATGTTGTCCAACCTTTTATAGGAAAGGGAGCCTAGATGAGATTATCCAGCACCCTGGTTCCAGCCCTGTTAGTCCAGTGATTTCATCTCGGCAGTGGCTAGAAATGTTTCTTTACTAAAAAGACACAGTGCAGCATTTGATACTAGTGTCTGACTTCTTGGAACACCAATTGCATGGATTCGTGTATCGCTATGAAAGGACTTGAAGATCTTTTTGAAGACTACCAAACAATATATTAGCCCTTTGTAAAATGTTCTGCGTTAGGAGTCTGAGGTAAAGCTGTATTAGGAGGCCATTGCAATCTACAATCCCCCTTTTTGCTGAGCTCTTTGTCCCCTCCCTTCATTGGGAGGCAGAATTTGGTTGATTTGCTTTTCAATGGTTTTGAGATGGAAGGTAAGCATTTTTCAAGTTATTTACTGCTCAGTAAATTTTATGCATCCCTAACACAGAAAAAGGTGGGAAATCCTTATAATCCATTATCCTTTGCAAAAAGATTGCTTTTTGCTGCCTCCTGCCTTTAGAAATAGTAACTTGATTTTTCTGTAAGTGATTTATTTTCCAAAACTGTCTGATCCACTACTCTGTTGTGTTTCTTGTATGCTTTCTAAGACGAATCCACGGACATCCACAGAGCACTGATTCTACATGTTCCCTAACAAACAGCTTATGTCTCCAGTGGCCTGCTCAAAGCATCTAATAAGTCAGCCGTGCTAATATCTGCAGGCCTGCTAGTGAATACCAAGTTGATAACTACAATGTTCAGTTTTCATCAGTGATTTTTAAAAGAAAATGGTAATCTCATTTTCCAGACTTTTATACAGCAGAGAGTTTTACGAAGGTTGCTCCCAAATAAAAAGAATATTACTTGTTCCATAATAATTGGTAATTTAATTGATTACATTGTTTAGTTCATATTTATATCAGTGCAGAATATCTCCATCTGTCATAGCAAATAAATTGTAGTTAAGCAAATTCTTACTTAGCTGCCATAATTCATGTGAACAGGATCCTGCAGGAGCCACCATAGGTGCCAAATTGCAACACTAGAGAATTAAACTCTGAAGCTGATGGTCACCTTCACCTTTCAGGTTGATTTTACTGTTTTTTTCAGATTCATGAAGGCCTAAGGATTACTTTTTTAGCAAGCTATGTCTATGTGAGCATTTAGCCTTTACTATGTTTTTTCTTTACCTACATCTTTGTTGCAAATGTTATCTTCTTCAAATAAAGATGGAATTTTCTCCTTTTTTTTTTCTGGTAAAAAAGTGGTTTACTTTATTCCTGTAATTTCCCAAATATTCTTCCCAGTTAATCTGTTGTTCAAGACATGAATATTTCTGAAATTATGAACCATAATAATTTGTGTGGTTTAGGTAGAGGTCACATCCATGAAACCTTTGGGCACCAGCCAGCTGGTCACTGGGCAAGACCTATCTCTGTCTGTAGCTGCAACAGCCTATGGGGCTTATACAGCTTGTAAGGCTTCACTGCAATTTTGAGAGGTCTCTAGGGAAGGGAAGAGAGTTACTTTCAAGTGGATTTTTTTTTTTTTCCTAGAGAGGGATGAATCCGAAAGTGGGCCAAGCTTGCAGAAAATTACATTAACTGAGAGTTTAATTACTTGAGATCCAGTGTGGATCAAAGATGTCTCATTTTACCAGGGTTCTAAATGGGGGCTGTTAGGACCCAAGAGCAGGCACTCTGTGTCAGAAGCACTGACATATGTGTGCAATGTAAATTCATCTCATTGTGGTGACCACTTTTTCCTGCCTGTTCTTTCAGTCTCCACTTCCACAGGGAATCTAGTTCAAGGAGTTTTTTCCATACTAAAACCCTAATTACCCAGCCTTTAGTCCAGTAATTTCTGATATGTGTCCCTATGGTTTTTCAGTAAATAGCTATTTTTAAGTTTAGCACCAACAGTCTTGTTGGCCCAAACACTTTTTATCTTTTATCCCTTGGGATCTTTAGATCAGCAGAGTTGCCGTGTCATGTATAACTTCATGCCTTTTTCAACTCAGTGTGCAGAAGCCTTCCTGATATTGTGGATGATATCTGATAAATTCTGCAAAGATTACGGTTCTTTAGCAAGAAGTGCTAAGACAGGTTTTAATTGGTTGGTTTGGTTTTTTTTTTGGCCGCACAGTGTTAATCAATATTAATTTGAGTTGCAAATAGGAACTAAGTGTTGCAACTAATAAAAAACAAGATTGATATTTCTTCTTGTTCTGTTGCAGAACATTATTTATACTAGTGGAATAATTTATTGTAAAAGCATAAACTGATAATAATCCTATAGAGGTAGGTAAACAAGTGTCTGCAGTTTCCCTAAATGGATAGCTTGCTTGCTCAGAATTTATCATCCTTCTTTGAAGTAGAATCATCACATTTGTTTTATTTCCAGCATGACATCAAAAAGATGCCTGTAATCATCCTGATAGATTGCCATAATTTTCTTCAGCTGCTTTTCTAATTGCTGAAAGTAGTCTGGGAAATATTAATTGTTTCTATTTAATTTATTATAACCATATTAATTGTAAAATAAATAAAGGATAGTTAGATTTTTTAAATATGACAGGTACTTTCTAATAACAATCTTCTCTTTATTTCCTCAGCCTCAGTACAGTTTCCATGGCAGAGATCTGTTTCACATAACAAAGTGCCCTATTATATCAAGTAAGTTTGCCTTCATTCCTTTTTTTTCTTAAGTATAACAGAGGGTCCTCTCACCATAACCTAGCAGAAAAACATAAGTACTAAGTCGTTGCCAGAAATGCTATTGAGACTTTCTCCATGTAGTGTTATGCTGCCTATACTATAAAGTCATGTTTATTGCTTTGTGTTCTTTGTAATTTAGAAATATGTAAAAATAAGTCACTGACAGACACTAATTAAACGCCTCACTCACATAAGAAACGGCAAAGGCACTCCAGTGTAATACACTGTCAGTGTTCAAACTGGACTTGTTCTTGTGTATGTGGATCATTCAGAGTATAAAGTGTAGAGGGAAAAAAACCCTGAGTAAATAATATAGTTAAAATTACAAAGTTCATAACCTAGAGCGGAACAGTGGTGACTAATATCTATTGAGCCCATTCATCATTTTGGCCAAAATTCCTTTGAAAATAGGCATGCCTTGACTGTCCTTTTGTCATCTTCTTTACTTTATGGAAGTTTTTATAGTGATTGATATTAAGGTAAATTTTACTGTGATGTGAATATTTATAAAAAATTTTAAATACCTTGATTACCAGGAGAAATGGTTGAGAAACTTATTTTTAAAATAATAAGGAATGCCTAAGTTACAGAGGTGTGGAGATCTTGATGTGTTCTACAAAGAACGATCCCTATCTTTGCTTTTCTTACTCTACCAGTGTTTATTTTGTTTTCCTGTACTTTTAAGGTCAAATATTGCAGCTTTGAGAGGAGGATATGTCTTTACTAGAAAGGTAAATGAAATTTTAAGAAGGTACAGTGTATAAACAAGATCCAGAGTAGTTCATTTTAGGCTGTAGGGAATCTGTGTTTAAAATGTTATCAGTTTGGGTTTGGGAAAACAGTAGGGTTTTTAAGTCTGTAGGGTGACTGTGAATTGGTTCTGAAGATAGTTCATTTTAAAAAAAAATGTAAGTGAGGATTTTTTGCTATTGCATATTGCTCAAAACTCTGAGAGCCACTTTTTGTGCTTCAAATGATTTACAAGTACTTGAAAGCTTTGAAAAGCAGGTAGCAATAAATCTGTCGATCAAATCTGTTTGCATTCTTGAGATGTGGCAGTTGTTTCTAAGTTGCCATACCAAGATTAATTTCTTTAAAGGCTCTGAGTAGGTAACTAGAAAAAGCAAAAACCTGCTATGAGCATCCTTGAATTCTCTATAAAAGCATTTGTGCTTCTGCTAGAAAGTTTTGTAAGAGGCAGCAAAATCTGTGACACACTGGATAAGAGGTTGCTGCCTCCCTCCCAATGGAGGAAGAGAGGATGTAGAAGTTGGATGTGGAGGCACGCTCCCTGCTCAGACTCAGGCAGAAGCACTGTTAAAATGATCACACCTGCAGCAGTAATTCAAGGAAAATGCTGAAGTGGCAAACTACAGAAAGCAAGGGGAAAACTACTCTAAACTTGACATCTTTTCTTGTGGATATGTCCTTAGTGGATGCTGGAAGATTCATGTTCCTGTTCTACCTTATCAGAGTCAATAGCTGGAGCTGGGGGCATGAGTTGCCCTCAGAGGTTTCTGTGGAGTTCACCAGTTCATTCAGAACTGGGGAACAAAGATAGGAACAGATGGAGCAAACTAAGATGTACCTTCTGATCTGTGCTGGGCAAAGCAAGGATTTTAAACTTGAATATTTCATATGTATATCCTTTTTTTTTTTTTCTTATCTAATACACTCTTCTGAGTTTCTGAGGCTCTCTTTTACCCTAGCTCAGCAAAAGTTCTGTTTTTGAGATTTTTTTTTCATTGGTGGTTCAGAAGAAAATCTTCCCAGCATGTGCACTAGGTGCAATCGTTCAAGCACACCAGTTGGTGGCAGAGTATCCCCTGGTACAGTGGCCTTGCTCCCACGGTAGTGTGTTGGTGGCCCTAGAGCTAGATTGTGGAATGAAACCAGTTGGGGCTCAGAAACAAACCCCAACATCTCTTAGAAATTGTTTTTAATGGTCTTTCAGAGAAGGTTTGGTAGGGGGGCTGAAGTGTAGGATTGAGGTCTTTATAGTCGCAGAGACCACTGTTTTATTTTCAGGATGGCTTTAATGAAGTCAACAGAATTAACTACTGCATCTCAAATAAGACTTTTCCAGTAATCTTTCAACATAATACATGCTGCTAAAGCAATGTCTTGATTCTTGTGTCTTGAAAAAGTACATGTAACTAGTAGGGTTTGTTTTTTAAAAAAAGCTTGATGATTTCAGTAGCTTCACTGTCTAGAAAGCAGACTGACCTTTGCAGTTTCCTACATTTTTTATTTCTTACTGATCTAAACATTGTTTTCAGCAGCACCTAGATAAATCAGAGGGTTGTGGAAGATAAATCAGAAAATAGCTGATTCTGAACTTCATTTGCTTTGTTATGATCAGGCTGGAGAGTTCTCTTTGCTTTTAAATCTTTGTCTGTTACTTAATTTCAGACACAATTTAAAGAACAGAGAAAAACAATACTGACATGAAAAACTTACTTGTTTGGAGTGATTACATGAGTAAGACAATTCAAGAGAACAGTCAGTAAGATTTAATGATGGCTTCTTTATATAGAAAGAAAAGCTAGGAAAGAGGGAGAAACTGACTTAATTTTCTTTTTTTTAAATTATACTAATGTCTTTCAAGTTGCCTTTGATGTAAAGTACAGCATGAGTAGAAGGAGCAGCAGCAATAAGTCTCAAAAACTTTATTATTTGAGAGCAACTGACTGTATTTACAGTGAGACTTCTATGTTCAGAGGGAAGATGTATGATACCAGTTGTTCATTTTATGGTATAGCAGAAAAAGGATAATAGAAGTATGATGCAATGATTGGTGGCTGAAAAATGAGGAGTTTCAAAAATTAATTTTGAAAGGGAAATAAATGCTAATTGAAATCAGATTACTTAAATTCTGAATAAGAACACCTTTTTTAGACAACCATGATTTCATAACTTTACTTCATTTTGATAGCTTTTTGTCAGTGTCCTTGAATGAGAAATGTAAAATATTCAGAAAGTGAATTCTAGTTATAGAAAATTTTTTACTTTTGTAGTCTGTGTCTTCTCTGTCACAGTAAAATTCAATGAAAAACTTAATCTGCAAAATCTTGAGGCTGCTGGGAAAAAAACTTGCACTGTCTCTCATACTTTTTAAATTGAGCTAATGAGCATATGGAATGGAATGCAGCACAAAAGGCACAATATTTACCAGTGCACTTTAGGTAATAAATATGTGAGGTTTGGACAAAAGGTTTGGCAAACTTGCCATTGAATACGCTTTTCATAGGTTGGTTTGTAATGATTTGAGATGTAATAGGGAAAAATTTCTGTTGTTGTTCATTTATAACAATTTGGATCATACAAATAAGATATCGTTGGCCTCCATTACAGTAAATGAAAAAAATAAAGCCTATATTACATGGGCTTTCAATAAAAATATTCTAAAGAGAAACAAAATAATAAATGAAATACTATGATCATTAAACATCCATGAGGGTAACATGATGAATATGCAGAAAGCATAATTACCTAGCATTTCTCACTGTTTGTCTTTTTAACTATAATTTAAGTGTTCTTCAGTCATGTACCTTTCAATGCCATAAATTATTAGATATTTGTGCTGTGCAGAAGAAACAAAAGGGTAATACAGAAGAGGTTGCAGTGAGTTTAATCTCATGCAGGGCATTACATAGGGAGAGCAATTTCTTGTTGCAACCATTAAATTGATCGATACCAAACTCCATGGTTGCCTTGCCTTTTCTGTAATCCTGCAAAGTGGCTGGCATCACCAGTGTCTTAGAAATCCTATTTTATCAACTCCTATATTTTATTCAGCTTTATGGAGACAGGAATAAAATGCTTTCTGCTTCTCTATTTTTTGAGGCTCTTCAGAAAGTCTTTGCTGAGGTTTGGTTTATGCCTGTATGGGGAAGAGGGGGAGAAGTAATGGAAGTGAGAGAAAAAAATTCTTTTTTCTTATTATAATTATATCCATAATCTTATTCTTAGAAGTATTAGATGTTTCCCTCAGAAGGGAAAACAAAATCTAATTTACAGAAGGAGGTAATACAGGTTTGAAGGTTTGAGAGTTTCTTCAATTACCAGCTCCTGTGTTCGTCTTTGTTTTCAATTAAAGAAATGCAGTAGCACATTTCTCTGGAGTGATTGCAAAATATCTGCATATAAATTGTTCTACCAACCTCTGAGGTACAATACTCTTATGATGCATTACGCCAACTCTTTTCACCACAAAACAGTATTTTCTAATGGGCTTTTAACAAAGAAAAAAAAAAAAGAAAAGAAAATATGCAGTATCTAGATAAAACATCATGATGTAAAGTGGGGATGTTATGCCATTTGAAATTTGGCAAGGGTAGCAAAATCAGAGTTCTGAGTGCTGTCAATTCATTGACGATCAGTTTGGTTTTGGGTAATGTTTTGTGCAAATTACTATAGGAACAGAAAGGTACTTAACATCATGTCAGAGTGCTGTTTCTTCAGGTGTTCACCAGTGGTTATCAACAGAGGCCTTGTCCATGGTAAGAAATGAGAAAAAATACCCATAACATGTTTCTAGTTTTCTTTCTTGTACAAAAAAGCTGAAAAAGAACAAATGAATTTTTTTCACAACTCCAGGAGCATCCTGAAATGCCTGGAGATGTTGAACTTAATCCATTCATTTCAATAAGACTGCTCTTTTATTTCTAGAGCAGAAATTAAATGACATGCTAACTGTTTCTCAGCTTTTTATTTACAATCAGGAAGTGTTTTTAAAATGGATTATCTTTGCCAATTATAATTAGAAAGCTGCCAGCAAGCATAATGGATGAGAAACAGATTGTAAGGGCAAATGTTTGTCATGTAAGATTTAGAGCACTTCATTAATATGTGGGGGATTTGTAGTTTGGAGTATTTCATGGTTATCATGGTTTTTTGTTAGTGAAATTTACACAAATGCATTTAGACTTTTTAAATTACATTGCTTTGTCAAGTAATATATTCACGGATGCATGTTTTTCTGTGTGGCTCATATTGGGTCCATAAGTTTGGCAGAAGATATTTAGAAGACTTGCTCTGAATATCTCATTCTTTTGATAGGAACAAGAACAACAAAATAATTTCTCAGTGAAATGCTTTTAATTCTTTCCTGACTAAACCATGAAAAAATATGTAATATGTTCATACAACTTGTGTTACTGCCCTGTAGAGCAGCTCACTTCTGTAACAGCAAAAATCCCTCCTTATGCCACCCACCGAACAGAATGCAATCTTGTACCCTGGGCTCCTGTACACTTTGAAAAACTTTTTTTTTTTGGTGCCATCTACAAGCAAGATGAATAATGGGCCCAGTTGTTCACCTTCAATCAAAGTTAATATCACCTCTCTCTATGAGTAGTTCTTGGCATTAGCAGAGTACTTGCAAGAGAAGGTGCTTTTTGCACAGTCATCACTGTGACCTGGGACAAAAGTACCATGGTAGATGTAACAGACTCACAGAAGACTCTGCAGGTTTCTCTGCTCTTGGTAAAGTGCTTAATTTAAATCTTTTCAGAAGTTCAGTGAGGTGATTTTTTTATAGCTCTTATTAAATTTACAATTATGTGGTTTTTCCATGGCTTTGTCCAGAAAAGTCTGGCTTTGGTGCCTAAATGAACTTCCCCATGGGATATATTTGGTGATGGTAGCAGCACTGCCCGTGACAGTGAAGCTGCTGCCTCCCTTGACCTGAACAGCCTGTTGAGCTGGTGATTCATTCACTCTGAGCCCATTCCTCTTCTCTGCAGGATCCTTGTACGGAATTGCTTGGCTGTTGCCAGTGTTTTCTTGCTGGGTGTTCTGGGATTAGGCTGGCACAGTCATGTTCACCCTCTGTCGTCCCTTAGCAGCTGTCAGGTAGTAGTGACTTTAGGGTGTTGGAGGGGATTCTCTTTTGCCTTTTTTCAGTTGCACCAGATGATGTTTTCTTGGCCTCCTTTCTCACAAATTCTGTGTGGCATAGAAAGAAACTGAGTGATAAGTTTTAAAAGCCCCTTGATCTTCATGTGATTTGGCATAAATGTATTTCTTTTGCAAATAAAATGGGAACAGAAAAATATTTTATGGTGATTATTTTATTAGGCATAAATTTCATGTTCTGTGTTTTTCTGTAAAGAGAAAGTTTAGCTGTTCAGGTATTTACTGCATCAAATGGAGAAACAAGATTACAGTGCAGGACACAGAAGTTTTTGATATCTCATTCATTTTTTCTGCTTCATGTTAAGTGAACACAAAATAGGAAAAAGGTATTTTTTTGTATGTCATGTTGTCACTATTAAAGTGATTTTTGTCTTTCAGATAAAACTGTACTTAAACTCTGTATTTAGAGTATACAATTTCAATAAGGAAACTGTTGTTTCCTCTTAATTCTTGGAAACTTGATTTAAGGGATAACATTTGATTGGTAAAATCAGCTCTTATTCATTGCATATGGGTTTATAAATTACTTACAAGCTGGAATCTAAATTGCAATTAACTATAGCCACATCCTAATTAAGTATTGCAAATGTGTAATGGAATATATTTCCAGAGGGGGAATAAAAAAAAAAAGACAAGGATTTATACAAGTATTTAAGTACTTTTTTCCCCCCTATATTTTTAGCAATTAAAAAAAAAAAAAAGAAAGGAAAAAAGAGAAAAGGTCTCTGGACCTAGCTAAATAAACTTTGCACTTCTGCTGCAGCTCTCAGGAATATCCTCACAATATTTCCCACCAGTCAGAAATACATTTATTCATGGAACCATATGTTTAATGCCAGAAAACAGGGAATTTGGTAATATTAGCTGCAATTCAACATAGTCCCCATGATCACAGCTAGTTTTGACATCATAATTTCTAAGGCAGTAAACAGGATTTGACTCAGCTAAATTGCATGTAGTTTACATGCAGTGTTTGCATTGATATTTCAACATCTAAAATAGAGGGAAATATATTTCTTTGTATACATGTATTTACAGCGTCTGTCACAGTGCTTCCACATACCTTTACATTTAATATAAAAGTTTAAATGTGTCTTATTAAGGCTTTTTTTTTCTCAGAATATCCTAAGATCCTTTTCACTTAGAATGTTGACAGTAAAATCACCAGTTGATTTAGGGTTTTTTGTTTTTGGATGTGGCTGCTTAGGGAATTTGAGTTAAAGCCATGTGCTTAAAACAAGCTTTATCAAACTGATCACATATTGTATTCATTTCTGTGGGCAGTTGCAGTGGGTTTAGTCAACAATTCTAAATGGACAACATGATATTTATGGCATCCTGTTAACATGATAGTGCAGACATTTGGCAGCTTCCAGAGTAGTTTTGAGATAATTAAATAAGCTGAGCAGTATGAACTATTATATTTTATTCGCTTTTCCTATTTACTTCAGTGTTTACTGAAGCTGTATGTGTTCTTTTTTTCTGATATACTGTAGTCTTTTGACACCAGGGTGAGAATGCTGGACAGTCACTGGCCTTTACCATGGCAAAGCATAAAATCTAAATATATTCTTCCTTGTTGATGGCTTCATGATGATTTATTGGTGTGCCTTTTACGGGAAAATGATTGTCAATTTACTTGTTTTCAAAATTACTCTTCTGGACAGAGATAAGCATAGTGCTGTTTTAGAAGTGTCTTTCTAAAAAGTGCAAACCCACTGATTTAGTGGCGTGCATTAGCTTTGGAGTTTAGCATTACCAGAGCCTCAACCACCTTACTGGAAATTTGAAACATGGATGCAATTCATGTGATAATGATATCAAAGTGAAATCAAATAAAAGCTTCTATTCAGGAAGATGTATTTAAATGTTTTCTTCTGAATTGAGGAGAGTCAATCAAAGTGTGATAGAAGTTTTTTTGATTATTGTATAAATCTCTCTTGTTTAAATGTAGTCATGTTCAGTCAGTGACTAGGGAGTAATCGCAAAGAGGGAAAAGAAGATTTGTACCTACTGTATTAATAGGAAATACATATTTTGCCTCTGGACTTCCATGAAAAACACCTCACAAAGCTGTGATAGTGCCAGATAGACAAATGACATCCATGGCAGTGTGTGAAGAGTGATGATGGGGAGAAGCTGTCTCTGAATACATAGGCTAGACTCTAAGCTGAAAGGGTTATCCTGGTGGATGGACCACAAAATGAGGACCATGTCCCATGCACAGATACCCATTTCATGCTTTTTCCACTGGTATATGTTTGAGGCTAATGCATACACAAAAAGGTCCTCAGCACTTTGTTAGAAGTTTGCCTTCATTTATGGTACATGTCCTGTTTCTGCAGTTCTTTGGAGCAAGGACTTTCTCTACAATTTTTTTTTTTTTTTTTTTTTTGTACCATGTAGCATAAAAGGGTCCATTCTTGGTTGGTTTCTTGGTAAAAAAAAATAAACATTGATGATAAATTACTGAGCGCTCACTGAGGTACATCCGCTTATATATAATAAATGATGGTACAGTTCACTGTTTAATGCCAAAGTGGCCTTTTAAAAGTCATTATTAACAACCAAATATCCCTCTATTCACGAAAAAAATGGGTATATTAAGAATTTTTAAATAGAAACAAATGTGAAATTAGCATTCTCTGAGCATTACTGTTAAATTTGCTAACATAACATAATTTCATTTTCATTAACTTTTCAAGGGAATCCTATGATCCTTTTAACATGACTTCTCTGATTAATTACCTTGCAAATCTAATTCAAATGTAAATACTTTGTAAGACAAGAATGTGCAATCATTCCAGCATTTAATATTGATAAATACAAGTAAAATGTGGCTTGTAGAAGGGAGTTGGAGATTTCAGTGAACCTGACATAATGCATGTTTTGACCTCTATGGCTGCCTACTTGAAACCCTGATAAATTGGAAACTACACTTAACAGTAGGTTAAGGGAGTCTCTGTTCTGTGAACTGTAATGTAGAGCATGTTCCCTAAATGAAGAGATGTATTGATAGGTTGTGTGAATGGTGATCAGGCTTCCCATTGGACTCCAGGATCTTAAAGGTCCTTTCCAACCTAAATGATGATGTTACATATTAAATAAATATTACAGGTGAAGCTTAACATCATTGTCTGTGTTCTGATGCATGTGCTCAGATATGCAAATAAGATTGAAATAAAATCTCAAGATTTTTATTTTCAAATTGTTTTTACAACTGTATTTATTGTTTTACAGCACAGGAAATTTTGTATTTTACCATGTTAATGTACGTCTTAGCTGCAGGGTCAGAGTCCAGCTCTTACTATCACAATGAGAATCAAAAGTAAATATTGTTAAATATGGGTGGGCTATTGTCTGACTAACTTTGTGATTATAAAATCAAGTAGCTGGATGGTACAGATTATGCATTTTAATTAGGGCTGAGGGATTTCTTGCCCCTTAATGCAAAAAATCAGAATATCTTTAAGATTTTATTCTTTGAAAGTGCATATATGTGTTTCCTGAAACTTTAATTACTTTCTTCCTTTGTAGTCATGAGACACAGACAACTTGTTGGGATCATCCTAAAATGACTGATCTCTTCCAGTCCTTAGGTGAGTGCATTCGTAAAAACATTGTGATTTCTATTCCATGAGTAAAAGCTGTGTTTGGATACTGAATATGTTTGAGTTCTCATGAGCTGAGTGTAACAGCATTTCCTGCTTTGTGATGAGACACACTTTGCCCAAAACCACCTGCTTTGGTCACATCATGTATTGTCTTGGCAATATTAATTCTGAACCATATACCCTGACCATATGCCTTAATGCAGTACCTTGTGTTTTTTTTCTTTTTTAACTTCACAAGGAATTGTCCAATGATACAGGCTCTCTGCATGTATAAACCAGGGCACTGATCTGCAAGGAACTAATTTTGGTAATAAAATAGAGCAGCTATCTTTTCAGTAAAAGCTACACTGTATTATGCTACAACTAGTTCAACATGCCCTGTTAGCATCAACATTTACTGTGAAATCTCCCATTCTAAAGATAGGAGGGGTAAAATTACTGTTAAGTGAGGAAAAAAAAATGTTACTGTACCAATCAGTTTCTAAAATAGAGCTTACAACTGTGTTACTGTCCCTTTTAAAGCACAGTTTGCCAAGTCATGGCATTTAAGTTATAATTTAAGCCATTTTTTCCTGTTACTGTGAAATTTGCTGCCCTCTGTTTCATGTGTGTTATCTGATGGAGTTGTAAAGTATTTGAGAAACTTACAGTATTTGAGCAATCGTCTGGGAACTATGTACCAGTGCTTAAAATGTAGATAAAACTCTCCTGTATATATGTATGTATTACACGTGCCAGGATAGGGTCAGCATTTCTGGAGGGCCTCTCTCTTTAGGGTCCTGGTCTGTCAGAGTCAGGAGGCTTTCCCCAAAGGCGAACTGGACTGAGGTCCCAACTTGTCAGGTTTTTAAATTTGTTCTGATATATCCTATTAATTCATTGCAGAGAAGAGAAGGGATCTCACACTTCTTCCAAAATATGAAGATTTATATGTAAAGGAAAGTAATGGGCTCTGCTTTTAGGGCTGCTCATGTTTCTGTTCTGCTGTTTCAGCTGACTTGAACAACGTGCGCTTCTCCGCCTACCGCACGGCCATCAAAATCCGCCGGCTGCAGAAAGCACTGTGCTGTGAGTTGGGCCTTTCAGGGAAATGGTTTCTCTGCTTACTTGGGGAAGGGAGGGTCAGCATCAATCTAACGACACTAACTGTTGACCAGAGACATCCTTGACACACTGTCAAACCAACAAAATGACAAGAAGAATTGCCAACAGTAGGCGTCATTGTTGCAAATAAATAAAATAAATTAATAAAAGAGAGGTGCTGCAGATAAGTTGAAATGGTAACCCTACTAAGAATTGTTTGTATCTCAAATTTTCTGTTCTATAGGTAAATCTATTTACTTATACATTTATTTATTTATATTGCTAGGTATTTTAAAAGCATTTCCTATTATATCACAACTATGGTTTAATACAGCAGCAAGTTGCATGACTACCATGTTCATTCAAATTTTAGCAGCCTCCGAAGTGATAGATCAGGAGGTCTTGTCCTGGCCTGTGGACTTGGGACTTCTCCAAGTCACGCAGCAAGTACCACACTGGGGAATCTGTGCTCTTGTTGAGTGTCCTGTGCAAAGCAAACTGAATTTTAAAAACTATGGAAGATGAAAAACATAAGAACACACATCTAACAAAAAAAAAAAATAGGGTGAAATAGAAAAAGCAAAATGAGACTAGACACTTTTGGAAGAAGATGTGAGATGTGAATGAGAGTAAAGGTTGTAGATTTAAGACCTTTTGAAACATATTGGCAACAGATGGTAGAAAGTTGTATGATGTTACTAAATTTTCTTCTTACAAATTAGGAGTCCTTGACATGGAAGGACTTTTCAGCCCTAAAAGGGTGCACAGTGCTGCAGTCTGAGTAGGAACACAAGAAGTGCAAAGCCCTCCTAGGGGTGCAAGCACAAGAGGACTTGCACAAGGAGGGATCCCTTCCCTCCCTCCAGGTGGTTTTCTTTCCAGCCTAGAAGACAGCAGTCTGATCTTAGCTGGACTTCAGATATGCGTCACTAAAGGAAGCTATGCCTGAGATTGTAGCTAGCTACTCCAGAAAGCTGGCCTGTATCTGTGCACAGCACAGGCTCTTCCCAGTACCTATTGCCAGTTCTTCATAAGGTGTGGTCCCACCAAGGACTACAGCTTCATCTCCCAGCAAGACGAAAGAACATTATGAGCTTTTAGTTTATCAGTGTACAGGGTATAAGGTATTCATCAACATGTACCTAAAAACAAAAAGCAAAGCAAGAGATCAGAAAGCAGAGTAAATTTCTCCTTGTGTGAGCTCCTCCTCAGGGAAGAGTGGGAAAAACCAGACTACATGTGACAGATTCTGATCTCGCTGCCTGTTTCTGTCAGACATACAGCTTTTCTAGTGACCTGTATAGATCAAGCCTCACTTTTATTACTTCTAATAAGCTTTGAAGAGGGACATACTTTCTCCTCTTGCTTTTACTGCAAAATAAATCAATTTCTGTAATAACTGCCATGGTTAGCCCTCCTCATTCACAGATTTCAGAAGTGTCCTCCTGTTATCTCCAGTTTCAGAGGAGGGAGTTTGGAAGGGAGGACAGAAGGAAATAGTAAGAAGTAAAGAGAATACTCCACTTTGAAAGAGCTAGGAGTGAAACTCATCTCTACAGGTCTAAACTACCTTATTATCTATGAAGCTGTTTGTTTATCCCATCTCTGGCCTACATGGGAAGAGACAGCAGCCAAAAAATCTTTGTTCCATATGTGTACTTGATAAAGAATTGGTTTTATTTTTAGGTGGAGAAAGAGTCATCTTCTGTGCTACTGCCATTCATTTTTTGGTCTGAGTTACTTTAGTTTTCTGTTGCATTTCCTGTTATTTTAATTGGAGATGCATTTTAAGGGTGTTTGGATGCAGAAAGGCTCATATGTGCTAAGGCAAAGAAAATGGCAAAATAAATCATCAAAAACTGTGATCACTGTAAAATGTGACAAATTGATGTCACTGACATGGTGTGTGTATAACGTCAAAGGCATTTTTGGTGGGAGCTCCCAAAAGCACAGCTAGAGCTGGATGCACAGTTCTATTTGCACCTGATAAATTTTGACTTTGCAGTGTAAGGGCTTTACAAGCAGATTCAGGACCAATTGCACTTTAGAGCCTTCATTTGAGAACTGTACTTTAGAAAACTTTGCTAATGCCATCTCTCTTCTTGTTAAGTGTCAAAAAACCTCAGATCTAGGAAACTTACTCAAATTTTCCTCATTCTCCTTTTAAAAGAGAGAGTTGTGTTTTTTCTTGTTTTGTTTTTTGACAGGTCGATTCCTGCAGAGACATACATTTTCATATATATGTGTATGTATTTTGCAAGAATATAAGAAATGTTGCAAGTTGGAAATAGCAAATTCTTAGCCTCTCCGTCTTGGATTTTGTGGGGCAGATGTAGTGAGAGTGCTTTCCCACTGTAGCAGAAGTATGGGGGCAGAGAGTATCCTGTGTTTGAGATGTACTGGGCAACTGTGTAGCACCAGTTTTATTCTTGAGCAGCATTCAGCTCATTTTCAGGAACTTATAATGCCCCTGATACTGAAGTATAGTACTGAAAGGCAAAAAGGGAACAAAATCACCATGTATATTCAGAATTCGGTTGCTGAGTTCCTTTAGGTGATTTAAAATTTAAGCATGTTAATAGGAATATCAACCACACAAGGGAAAAAAAATGGAATATTTAGACATCAGGGACTAAGAGAGCTGTAAGCATTTCCCTCTTTGAGGGGAGAGTGCAGTCTCTCTGCAGGAATTGCTATCATTTGCAAGGTCTTTTTAATAAAAAACTCCACAAAAACAAATCTGACTATTTTCCATGGGGTTAGAGTAGCCTCAATTTTGCCATTAGGAGCTGCATGTAGTTACTTGCTCCTGAGTCAGTCACTCATACCTGCTTTAAAAGTGCTGGATAATATGGTTTCTCTTTTTCTTTGGGAAAGTCACCTTGCTGCAGAAAGGGGAGAAATAGGCTTTGTTGCCCATTGGTTGGTTAAAAGCAGGATTGGTCATTCAGCATGTTTAACCAGATGCAGAATGGTACTGCAAAAATGTACTGCAACCTGTGTAGGCATCGTGCCAGAAATGGCATGATAGGATAAGTGTCTATCCTAAATTTTATTCAGCCAGGTAAGTGCTGAAGTAAGCAGGAATGGAAGTAATTTCCTCTGGTTCTCCATGGATAGTGCCATCCAAAACTGTAAGTTTAGCTTAATTCGCATTAGTATAGCATCAGAGTTGTTGTGTTTCTTAGTACAAAAATACTGGGAGTACCTCTTCCAGGTCTTTGTGGAATGGTTTGGCAGAAATGTGTATGAGGGATCTTGATGCCAGCCGATCAAAATGTGAAGTTAGCAGGCTTAGTGTCTGTTGAATTGCTTTTTTTCAGTGCAAGGATGGTAATGTTAAGCCAAACCCAAAAGCTACGACTTCCTGGCATCTCAAAGCTTTAAAAAGGGCAGATTTCATGTGCTGTCAGTCTGTTTTATGAAGCTAATTACATGCTTTTAGCCAGCCATTAAGTACCTTGCAGAAACAGGCTGCAAAATAACCAGAAAACATAAAGCCCCACAAACAAACATGCCAAAACTCCCACAACCCAAACCTAAAATAAAAACTAACCCCAAAACAAAAACAGCAAACTGGTTGCATTAATTTTTAGACAGTTTTCTTTCTCATGAAGGTTTTTGAAGTCATGAAAAGAAGGCATGAAAAGTAGCCATTTCCTAAGTTCAATATGTATGTCATTGGATCGCAGGTTAACCTCACTTGGCTTCACTCCACTCCCTCCACAGCTCAAAAAGTAGTCAGGGTTACACTGTGAACTTTTTGTGAGTTCATGTTGTTTTAAAATACGCCTGTGAGCCTTTTCCAGTGTATCCACATCCTTTATCACTATTGTAGAAGATTATGCTGCAGTGAGTGTATTGCCAAACAGTTTGGCTACCTCAGATCAAACTAGTGGCAAGGTGTTTTGCTGCAATTACCAGTCTGCCTCTTTGATAAATACATGGCTGGCATTTGTTTGCAAGCCCAAGAGAAGGGCTTAAAATATCCCCAGACAAACAAAAAACAAAATGAAAACCAAACAAATGTAAACCCCTGCAAATCCGATGCTATGAGGTCAGAACAGAATGTACCGATTATAGTGCAGGAGAGGAAAGGCAAGGTGTGAGGTATTGTTTCTCACTTAATGAAGATGTGAGGAAGGGTAGATAGGGGAAAAGGGCTTGGGAATGTAACCTTCTTTTGGTAGATGATCATTGAGTTCCTGACATAATTGCTCACAGTAGTTAATGTTGTCTTGGTATTGCTTCTTTTTTTGTTCTTGTTTTTCCAGTCCAGATAGAATTACCCCATTTACACAGGCTGCAAATGTGGGGTCCTTATTTAACACTGCTTTTCTCCCCCTCTGCTCTTGTGAGACCCCACCTGGAATAGTGCATCCAAATCTGGTGTCCTCAGCACAGGAAAGATATGGACCTGTTGGAGCAGCCAAGAGGCGAGCAGTGAGGATGGTTGCGGGATGGAGCACCTCTCCTATGAGGAAAGGCTGAGAGCTGACCTTGTTCATCCTGGAGAAGTGAAGGCTCCAGGGAGACCTTAGAGCAGCCTTTCAGTATCTAAGGGAGGCTTATAAAAAATAGGGAGAATAACTTTTTTGAAAGGACAGATTTTGATAGGACAAAGAGAAACAGTTCTAAACTAAGAGATAAGACATTTAGGTTTGGTATTAGGAAAAAATTATTCACTGTGAGGATGGTGAGACACTGACACAGATTGCCCAGAGAAATTGTGGATGCTTCACAACATGTCAGAGATTGTCATGTGGACTTTTTTTCATTTGATAGATGACATTTATAGTGTAAATGTGTTACTGACTCTTCACAAACAGCTCAGTATGAGCTTTTAATATACTTCAACTGCATGGTATGTATATTGTAGCAAGCATACTAATACGTTGCAATTTTTTTTTTTTTTAATTAAAGTCCTGCTTCTGTAAAAAAAGTCACTGAGGATTTTGCCATTTATATTTTGTCTTTTCCACTTCCTTTTGCAAAAGGAGTTAGAGGAGCTTTTTGAAGGCCTTTCATTTTCACCATGCAAACCCCAGATTTTCACAATCACATTTGAATGGTTTTGAGAGCAAAACCCTTTTTTCCCCTGTAGAATATCAATTGAATCACCAACTCCTTATAGAAAGCTATAATTCAGCAGATAAAAATATTTTTCAAGAAAACATAGCATTTAGTGTTCTGGAAAATTACAATAAATAACCTTCCTTTGTCTCTCTCCCTGCTTTCTTTTAGGCCCTAATTTAGCAACTGCTGTCCAGTTAATCAGGCCTCAGTACATTTTTACTACCTTTAAGAAAGAATTCTTACCTAAGAATTTGCTTTGCTTTACATTTTATCAAAAGTGATAGTCATTTCATAGGATTCTGCTTTATAGTAAATATGAAGAATTCTATGAGCCTAGTGAATTTAGTGTGTGCATCTAAAGTTAGGGTCCTCTAATTACAAAGACTACTTTAGCAGCTATTTTAATGTTGTTCTGAGCTGTGCAGTGTCATCATGATGTTTGTATTCTATTTTTTTAATAAGTAGTGCCAAAATGCTGTTGACTTGTCACAGAGAATGGTTTGTCACTATAATGTTACTAAATGAAGGCCACTGGGCTAGTTGTTTGCAGTGTTTGCTACTTTTTGCACATGAACAATTAGTGTCAATGTTATGTTCAGGCATCTGTATTCACACTTATTTTTATTTTATTTTATTTTTTTAATCCTATTGTTTTTTTAAAATCTGTTATTAGTGGACCTGTTGGACCTGAACACAACAAGCGAAGTTTTCAAACAGCACAAGTTGAGTCAAAATGATCAGCTGATTGGTGTCCAGGATGTGATCAGCTGTCTCACTACCATCTACAGTGGACTTGAAGAGAAGCACAAAGATATGGTGAACGTTCCTCTCTGTGTAGACATGTGTCTTAACTGGCTACTCAACGTGTATGATAGGTAAGAAAAATGTTGGTTTTTGTCACTGTGTATACCCCCAGGAATTAAAAACTATAAAGCCTGAAAAATGTCTTTAGTAAAAAGTTATCTTCTGATGTTTTTGTCTCCATAATGAAAGTCAAGTTGCATGCAATAAGATGTTTCTTATGCTGTCCTGCTCAGTACTGAACTAAGATTACACTGCTTTTGTACTACTACCAAAGAAACATTGAAAGGATTTCAAGAAATATGTGTGTGTGTGTGTAGAGAGCTCGGACACTGCTTTAGCTGTGTTTCTCCTGTGAATATTCCAAGTTTCCCAGATTGATTGCCTTTCATATCAGATTCTATTTGTGGCATAGTTGGGGACAGTTTTTTCACGTATTTTATCCTTAGTTACTTGCACTCATCATCCTGGCTGAGCTCCCTGCCCTGAGTCCTCTGTTGAATGGAGGTTGTTGTGATCTCATCGCTAAAGCCTATCTGATTCTGGAGGGTCAGCAGTGTCCTGGTTCTGGCTAAATTCCAGGACATACAGCTGCAGTGGATCAGTTCTGAGGGCTGGTATTACATGGTCCACCTGCCCTTGTCCTGGCAGCAAGGCTGTATTTCCCAAGGGCATTGAGTTTGCCTCAAGAATGCTTTGGGATGCTTACAGTAAGAACTTGTGGGTTTATTTAAATACACGTTTGCTGTTTCTGGAGAGAGAACTAAGTCACAACAACAACAACAACAACAACAACAACAAAAAAAAAAAAAAAAAAAAAAAAAAAAGAGAGAGAGGGAGAGAGAGAAAACATCCACTCCAGCAGCCCCTTGTGGTTGGGGCCAGTTCTTCTTTCTGAGCTTCTCATCCTTTCTTTCTTCTGCTGGAAATTGAACTCTGCCCTCTGCCCTGCCCTATGTCAGCCTGCATGACCTGCAAGCAATCTTCTTTTATTTAGTTGTGCTTTTGAGGCATGAGCTTGTTGCTTATTTTTCTTAGTGGCATTCACTATTCTTGTCTCCCTTGTGTAGTAAAAACTGGGGAAAGACTTGGTTTCCATCAGCTCCTCCATGCCCTAAAATGTGTCTCCTCACATTGCTTCAACAAAGGCATTTCAGGACTCTTTTGGAGCTGACTAAAGACTCAGTAGTGCAGTACAGGTTGTGATTGCTTCAGTGTGTTTGATTGAATATGTGCTTTAGTTCAGAGCTATAAACAGAATTGCAAATCAGAATTTCTAAGCTCCATGAGAGTGGTTACAAAATTTATTTTCTTTCTCCCCATTTGAAGTTGAAAAGAGCAAAAGTATTTCTCGAATAACAATAAAAATTCTTATACCTGGCTTTGCAAATGGGAGCTTTTACTTGTAGGTGTGTGCATTATCTTCAATATGTTCACTCAGTGCCAAATTCTAACAGTTCATAGCTTTTTGCTTTTTTCCCCTCAGAGGATTACATACCAGTTCTCCTATACTTCATGGATATTTTACTTTATTTTGGTTTTAGTGGGGAGGGAAGGAGGGAACAGAGTGCATAGAACCATTTGTCATTTATGTTCCGGCTACTGGTATTCAAACATTGCTTTTAAATATTGTGACATTTCTGTTAGTTGGACTTCTCCCCCTTACTGCTGAAAAATTAGAGGGTCCGTCAATATTGACTAGGATTTCTTCCTGTATTTATTTTTATTTTGAAGAGTTCTGTATTGTAAGTAAACACACCACTTGCAAAGAGAGCAGTAGATCAAGTGAGTTGCTTGACTTAAATGTTATTGGCAATCTACAATAAGAGACATAATAATGGCAGAAATTTTTTTTGTAGTTACTGGCTGGTTTTTGTTTTCTTTCAGACTGAACACAAATCTACTGCATTTTCTTCAGCTTTCCTTTGCATCTTAACTTCAGTTAGAAGTCAGTTGTTTAATCTGTTTGTATTTAAAATGCATTTAGTAACCAGCAAACCTTTCTTTCAATGTTTCCATTTCTCCCATTTCCCCTTGACGGTTATGTTGAAAACTTAGTGTAGAAAATTCTTCAAGCCCATTAAATTGAGTCGTTATTCAAACTTTGAAAAATCAAGGATGAAGGTTTATTAGGAGAAAATTATGTTTCACAGTGTGTTTCCTTGTTCCCCTTTCAAATTCACTCCAGGAAGAAAAAGAAATGCTAAAAGATCAGGCACCAATTCTAAGCTGAAATTTTTGATTTTGTTTTCTAAACTGGCCTTTACAAAAGAGCTAATTTGTGTCTTGGCATTTCCATTGTGTATATTGCATTGGTGTAATGCATGTAAAATGTGTCAAGTTGTTAAACTGCCAACAAAAAGCATCTGTTAGTCACATTCTGCTAACCTGAGATTTAATTACAGATTCACAGATTAATGGCAAACTGAATAGTTCTCCTGACTTAACCTGCAGATGTCTTTGGCTCTTAAAAAGAACCAATTTATTTTTAGAAAAGGTCCGTTATGTTCTGGTATTTTCTGACACATTAGGAATGATTCATTCTGAGCAGAGGAGAGAAGCACTAAAATTACTCGGTGACTTTTGCTACATCAAGGACTCAAAGGTTGTTCCAGACATCAACATCTGCTCTTATAAACACTTTCCAAACTTAAAGTTGGTTTGGGGTTTTCTTGTGGTTTTTTTTTTTTTTTTTTTTGGCTAGTCAAAGACTTTTTTTAAATGACATTAGGGATAAATATCTTGATACACAATGAGAACTGTGAAGGAGATTTTTTGCTCTTTAAAATACTTTGGTTAGGCCTGTGTTTAAAGCATCCAAGAGCAATAGCTGGTGGTTTTTCTTTTCAGCTATATACTGTCAAATTTGCTGAAATCTCCAGACATCATTTATATAAAAAGGGACTGATAGCTTTCAGTACTAATGGAAAAGCTTAACACCCCTTGAAATGAGTTGTTTCTATATGTACTGATTCAGGGTGATGACTCATTTCAATTAGAATTACCCATAAAGAAACTTTCATGTGCACTGTTTAAATATTTTGCAATGTTTATCTGACTTTCTGTATTTCAACTTTTAAATTTTCTTTTTTTTTTTTTTTTCTTAATGCTAGGATACTTTTGGTAATGCCTTCTTTTAAATTGAATTTCTTTGCTACATTAGTCTGAGAAGGGTATCTGTAGTATCTATGCTGACATTTTCCATATGATCAAAGCTGTCTTTCATGATCATTCTCTGCGGCCCAATTTTCCCCTGAAGAATCACAACTTTGTTATTTATTGTTGCACTCATACACCTGGCAGCTTCTAACATCAGGCTGTTAATATCCCAGGCCTTACCAGTGTGTTCGTTTCAGTAAAATCTGAACTTCTGAGGAATGAGGATGAGAGACCTGCTCAGTCAGCCTTAGCTTTATGCCCTGGTTTTGACAGTAGGTGATGGAAGTTTTCTGCATGCACTCCAATTGCATCCCCTGTGTTTATGATGGCTGTTTGGATTCATAGAGCACTCCGTGGGAGCAGCTTAGCAGGCTGTGATAGCAGCAAGAATGCTCTGGGAAGGTTCTGGCCCTCTGTAAGGCAGGAAAATGAGCTCCTTTGTCTGACTTGTCTGTGGATGATCAAGGGGAGGTGTCTGTGCTGACCTTCATTGATCTACCAGGCTGCCTCCTGTTGCTGGGCTGTGCAGATAACTGATAGCTGCAGTCCCTGGTAGTCCTCAGCTGCAGTGCCAGTGTTGTCTAGGCTTGAGAGCTCTTGGACAACAGAAGGGTGAATGGCTCTGGGCTCTTCTCATTCTCTAGTTTTCCTTGCAGGTAGCTGTTTTTATGCTATTGTCCCTCCTCCTCTAGGGTCATAGGGCTCCTCTAGACTTCATGTTATAATTTTGTTTTCCAAGATTTTTTATTATGTATTTCTGTTTGCAATCTCTTATACTTAATCTTGTTGCCTGTCTACGCTTTTTTTTTATTTTAATCTGGCTAACTCCTGTATGCAGCTGTGCCCATCTCTGGTGGTCCTTTCAGCTTTCACATACTTAGATAAAATGCTTTTATGTATTATGTCTGTGCCATCACGGTACTACAGAATATTTGCATACCATTGTTGGTAAACAATAGTTTTTATATTTACATTCAACAATTTAGTATTAATGATATCCTGATCAGTACATTTATAATTTACAGGTTTCACAGGCCTTTGTTTTGACTACGGTTTAGACTGTTTTCCTGTCAAGAAGTTTTGGATCCTAACTCTGTGTTAGGAAGTTATTTAGAGAAACAAATAGATTCAGGCTACCCTTCATCAGGATCAGAGCAAAAAATATCTGAGCTGCTTAAAGTAGCCTTATCAATTGATTTTGTAATGATAAGCATGCTCATATTGTTGTAATGAGTCTGGATAATGTGCTGATATTTGTGGCATGTATGACCCATAAATTTTTATGAATTCAGAAATTAAAAAGTTTCTTGAACCTCCCCACTATAAGGCCTTGATTCTTAGGTGTTTGTACACGTTGGACAATTAGATGGTTGTGCTGCCATTCAGAGGCACCTTGCAAAAGAGATTTGTGGCAAAGTAGCCTAATAGTCTCCCAGCAGGTTGAGAGAGGTGATCATGCGCTTCTGCTCAGCATTGGTGAGGCACATCTGAAGTCCTGGGTCCAGTCCTGGGCTCCCCCCAGATGAAAGAGATGTGGACACACTGGCATGAGTCCAGTGAAGTACCATGAAGACAATTAAGGACTTGGAGTAACTGATGTATCAGTAGAGGCTGAGAGAGATGGGACTTTTCAACCTGGAGAAGTTTCAGGGGGATCTTATCAATGTGCATAAATACCCAATGGGAGCGGAAGAGAAGATGGAGCCAGGCTTTTCTCAGTGGTGTGCAGTGACAGGACAGGAGGCAGCAGGAACAACCTGAAAACCAGGAAATTTTGCTTAAACATATGAAACACAATGTTTTTAATGTAAGAGTGACCAAACAGTGCCACAGGTTACTCAGAGAAGCTGTTCAGTCTCCATCCTTGAAGATGCTAAAGTGATGGGATATGATCCAGGAAAACCTGCTCTCCCTGACTGAGCAGGGGCATTGATTGCTGAAGGCCTTTCCTAATTTCAGTGGTCTTGTGACTCACTACGTTGGGAAAACTTAAACCATTGGCTTGGAAATGTCAGGACTGCAAAGTCTATGGGTTTGGGGGGAGAGAAGGAGTGTGTGTGGCATTTGGTTTTTGTGTGTTGGGTTTTTATTACTGTATGTATGTCATTACAGTGGTAATATTTATCTGTTTCCAGGAAAGAGACTAGGGGTGAATATGTTGCTCTTTTGAAAAATGTTGCAGGCTTTGTAATTATTTATCTAATTTATTGGGAAAATGCTTTTTGTGTGAAGGAAGTTTTTCAAAGACCCTACAGAAATCTCCTGAAATCAGGAGAACCTTGAAGCCTTGACCTTTGTGCCCTGATCTTTTAGCTGCAAAGTCTCAGTTTCTGTCTTTAATAAGCAAATTATGTTGTCTATCCTGAGTTAAATCAAACCCAAATAAATGTTCACTTTTTTTCTGATGAATATGAATTTAAAACACAAACAACCACACACAGGAAGGAATAGGGAAATAACTTTATCAGGGTGTAAAATGAGCCATTTAGACGGCAAGGTATGCCATAATGATGTAGTGTCTGTGATTGAAAGAGGTAATTTGAAGCTAAGCTTGAATATATAAAAAGGTGACACTTTTATAACATTCTGGAAAATTGGGTCCTGATTTTCCAACTAGGCAGTAAAAGTAATAGATGTTTTTGATTAATTTAGCAATAATTTCTCTGTACCTCTGTTCCATCTTAGGGAATGAAGATACTACTGTCTAGTGTTACTAGATTAGATGATGTTGTGAAGACAAATGCATTAATATTTGTAAGTTGCTTAGCTAATTTATCAAGAAACCAGGAGTAAATTAATAATTTTGTATTCAGCACAACATTTATGATGTAAATCAGACAGCAGACCATATGCTGAATGGATAGGATAGAAAGAGATGTGTAATAACCATTTCAGAAGTAATTAAAGTGTATATATAACTTCAGTGTGGCAGAAAGGACCAAAGTAAGGTTTGAGGTGATATTAAATTTAGTGTTATCTTACTTGTTGGTGAAAGACCCAACTAACCTTATGTGTGTCATAGATACAGTTTAACTCTTCTGAAGATTTTTTTTTCAACATCTCATTTAAAGTCGAATTGTGTTTCATGTTTGAAAGAAGAAAGAATTTTTAAGAATATGTTTCTGCATTGATCTTCTGAACTTTAAAATTGTCCTTTTCCATGTAAGCTGGGTTTGTTGTTTTAGTATCTTTTTGAAGAGCATTTACCCTGCAGTCTTAACATTGCTTGCTTTGGAACCTACTTATTGGTTCTCAAGTTGCTCTTTATGTTTGAACATACTTTTTTTCATGCTGGACTAGATGAGCCTGGAGTGACATTGCTTAAAAAGAATGACACCTCCAAATCACTAAATTAGTGCATGTGATTGCTTATTTATGTCCCAATATTGTGGATGTCAGAACATTTTGAACATAAAACGAGAAACAAAAAACCCCCAAACAAATGAACAAAACAAAACAAAACAATAATCAAAACAAAGGAAAAATATTTAATTACTGTGATATAAAAAACTTGGTTTTATTTTGCAGTCCTTGTGTTTCACACTGCGTAATAGGCCTTCCTGCTGTGTGCTCGTGTATTTTTTTCTATGTATATTACATTAATAAATCACTTTCAGAACTTTGCAGAACTAAATGTCTATTCTTTTGTAGTAATACAAGCTGTTTTGACATGTAAAACCACTTGGAAGGCAAGCTGAGCTTTTTTATGGGAAGAATTCTTTATGTGATTTTCAGTGTTAATGGTTTTTTTTAGATCTGAAGTATATTTGAAATATCACTCCCTAATGTCTTTAATAGACTTGAGTTGGAATGAAATAAAATGAAACTGTATTAAATTGTCCTGTCTTTATCATTTCAGTGGCCGAACTGGAAAAATTCGAGTGCAGTCCCTGAAAATTGGCTTGATGTCTCTTTCTAAGGGCCTTCTGGAAGAGAAGTACAGATGTAAGGAAGAACTTCTTTTACAAACTATTCTATATCATTAGTGCAGATGTAAGGAAGAACTTCTTTTACAAACTACTCTATATAATTAAATCATGTATAATGACAAAGCACCTAGCAAAATTTGTAGTAAAACATTTCTCCGGCCTTTTCCAAGGCAGTTTTCTTTTGAGTAAGTGAAAGAGAATTCTTCTCATTATCACTAGTGGCAATGGTTAAAGTAGGATTTATATCTTGGCTGGAATGTGTTACTGTCCATTCTGAATTGTCAGAAGTCCCAGTACTGCAGTCCCTAAAAGAAAAGGAGAATATAGCTGTGTGGAAGATGGAGAAGTATTATATTTGATTCTGTTCTCTCTTGTATATGTATTGTTTAGGGAAAAGTCAAGCAAGTTAGTGCTGATCGCATCAGATTGACATGCCTGATAAAGCAAGGAAATACATCAAAATCCAGCAATTGTATTTAGTGGTCTACAACAAAGACTGTCTGAACTCTGAAAATGGTTTTTCAGTGTATGTGCTTTCTGCCAGAATTGCACAATGAAAGTTTAAATTATGTTGAATTTAGTACTCTCACAAGCTTGAGAAATGCTGAGTAATATAAAAATATTTTTAAAAAATAAATGCAGGACCAGGAGAGAATTGAGTAATTTTCTGGAAAAAAACCTCTGACAAATACAGAAGAAAAAGATGAAGTGCTATATTAGAGCATTCGAGATGATGGACATTTACATATTATGCACTTAATCTTAAATTTTCTGTTCTTTACAGTAGTTCCTTGACTCATTTTGGAAACACATGAAAAAGATTATAGAGAGACTGAATTTGCTCCATGTACCTTTGGAGCTCTGCAAAAATTTCTGCTTTCCTTAAAAACATTTTTAAGCAATCTTGTAAACTTAGTCATTAACATTGAACGAAAGTAGAGGTGTTTTATGCATTGGGACATACTTTGACATCTGAATGACATATTGAGACTTTGGGGTGTTTAGTTTCCTTCTGACTTTTGACATGTATGTGAAGTATATGTAAAGTATTCCATAACTAAAAAAGAGCTTGATGGACATACCTTTGTTCCATAATGACAATTCAGAAGGTAATCTGCTGTTCTGTGTGAAATAAAAAGCTTTCATAAAGTGTAGGAGTTAGGCTGTAGATGATAAACTGATAACCCTAGGAAAAGATGGTTTCAAAAAAGCTCTGAAACCTGAGAATACTCCCATTAAATTGCTATTGGTAATACATTAGTATATAGTTGTCAAATACAGGCACTGAAGCAGAATAAGGAAATTACTAGTCAGCTTCATATTTATTTTGTTTCTTTGCATTTAGTAATAAAATTAAAATGGCAGCTTATAGTGGCTACATTTTGATTTTACATCATTTATGTCAACAAGATGGACTTTTACTCTGAAGGATGCTGTCAGAAGTCCTAAAAAAATTAGTATAGAATAAGTTTCCGAGGACTTTTTTACCAAGTGATCGTAACTTCAACCTGAAATACGTCTGAAATTAAAATAGTTGCTTGCATTCTCAAAGCAGAGAATTAATAGTCAGATAATGCATCCTTTTTGTTGTAACTCCTGCCCTGATCAATGTACCAGGCTTTGATATCTTTGTTAGCTTTATTGTCCTTATGAACCTTAAAATTGTCACAGAAGAACTCCTCAATTCAAAAGAAATTTTGCTAACGAAGGAAGTGTGTGTCAGGTACTGTTCTTGGCTTGCAGTGGCTTTGAAGTCAGCATTCTGGGGTCCTCTGGCACAAGCTGTCATAGACTCCTCTTTGATATGAGCTCCTTTGATTTTGTCATACCCTACTAATCATCTCTTATTGAGAGAAAGTTTGTCATATATACTGAGTTTTCAGTCCTTGAGTGAAAATTGTGATGGAATTTCTGAGTGTTTTCAAGAAAGTCAGTCACTTGGAAAAAAAAATAGGATCCCCAAACATGAGTGCTTAATACTAATTACCTGCCTTTTGATTTTTCCCTTTCTTGAACCAGTTCTTGGAGTTTGCTTCTCCTTTTGGCTGTTTCTTCTAAGCATTTCTGAGGTGTTGGCAGTCACAGGCTGCTCTGAGAGTGGCAGTCATTGGATGGTTGTGGTTAGAGCCCTCAGCAGAGCACAGACTGTGCCTTCAATGCACTAGCCCTGGAGAGGCACACGCTTCTTAGACTAGTTGGTGGTAAAATAAGCAAGTTTCTTGTTTTAAAAACTTTTGCATAAATCCTTAATTCTTTTGTGAAACTCTTGACTGGAATGCTTTCTGCTCAAATGTTCAGCCTTCCTAGAGACTCTATGTTCGTTTCCAGTATAGGTAGGATCTTTTCACTTGACCTGTTTTTAAAAAATGTTTTGACAGAAATTTCTGTGATTTTTGTTTTTTAATTTAATTAAGCTTCTTTTTAAGATTCTAGACTTCAGGATTGACATGAGAATGGATCTTTATTTAAAAGTTCCAATTGCTTTAGGGGAAACATTGAAGCCTCAATTAAAGAATGCCTGTTCTTGAAAATGTTTAAAACATGCTTAACTTCAAGCACATGTCTGAATGTTCATGACAATGAAAATGGACCTTCAAGAGTAATTCAGTAGTTGTGAGCTGCTTACATCTATGCTTTAGGGCGAGAAGTCTCAGGCTTCTAAGCTGTTGATGAGGCCAGTGTCCTGGTCTGGCCATACGCGTATTATTCTCTGCTTTCTCTACTGACAAGGAGGGTCACTTGTGAGCTACATAAGAATGCGTTTGTGTGCACTTCACTCTTACCTGCACTCATTTCTAACACCCAAAGCCCAGACTGGCAGCAGAAACAGAAAAAAACCTCATATGAAGTTTTTTACAGTGTGTAGCTTTTGGGTCATATCATTTAATGAGTAAAATCTTCATGATTTGAGATGGAAAAGAAGGGCTACTTAATAAATCTCATCTTCTAAGCAGTTCAGTTTTCAAGTGATGTACAGTATCTTTGGTATGTGTTGGGTTTTAATTTTTTTTACTTTTATGTTTATGTTGTAAATCTTCAAACCATTTGAAACTAACTAAAAAAAAAAAAAATTAGAATGTGCATTCTGTTTGTGACAATGCCACAGACAATTCCTCAGTCATTCTTCTTGTCATTTGGTAGAGTCTCTTATACAGTTTAACCTTTATAGCAATGTTGAAACTCCTTTACTGTGTGTGTACATGTTAACAAACTCCTTTAAAAAGAGGTTGTGACTTTTGAGATTGCTGGTGGGTGATATGTGGAGTCCCCTTTCCCACTGGTGGTGAGTAGGGTGCCTGGGTGCTCCCTGTCAGAGCTGAAACAGACTCTCCTCCATCTCCCATTTGAGAGATGCTCTTGCCATGCCTCCTTTGCCTGGGAATAGCTCATGGGTTATTTGGGGTAGGTAGGTCAGAAAACAGGAGCATCCTTGCTTTCCATGCCTTCAGTTTAGGAGCTTCTCCTACTATGTGCCACACTGAAGGCATTGAGGGGTTTGGGAAAAGAAAACTCCTTGCACCTGGACAGTCTTTTGTTGTGGCACAGGTTCCAGTGTTAAGAAACAAATAATTTGGAGGAGTTTGAGCTCTTCAAAGGTATTTTCTAGTTTTCTCCTAGCTGATCACTATTCCCTCTCCTGTCACATCGTTTTCTGCTATTTACCAGCTCTGCAATCAACTGAAGTTTTAAGGCATAAGAAATTGCTTCATCTGTCTCCCAGCTCCAGCAGCTAATGAATTGTTCTTTTATGGCCTGTTTCCACTGCAGACTGATGCAAACAGAAAGAATAAGACAATTTTTTATTTTTGTAACACTAACAGTTTTTTTTAAACCGACTCTTAGAAATTGAGAAACTGTCCCATCCTCAGCTGAAGAAGATAGCCAGAATCTGGGATTGCCAAGAGGAGCCTGCAGCTCTACAATATTAATACTGTCCCCTCTATTGTCTGTGTTGGTTTTTTTTTTTTTTTTTTCTCATCACTGAGTGGACAAGATGCTGTAGCTGCTGTTTGACTAGGCAAGGAAGGGTGAGAAAAATACAATAAAATGTAAAAGTTAGTTCAGTCATCTGGATTTTTATTTTGTGAAGATTGTTTCTTCTGCTTCCACCTCCTTTGAGAAGGAAAAAAATGTGCCCAGACTGTCTGAGGCACACTGACAAAGCTTGTCAGTTGCTCTATATGAAGGGCAAAACAATTTACACCATGTAATAAGAGTTACTTATGAGTGTTTCTGAACAAAGGTTGTCCTTTTCTCTATCAGAAGTGCAGTAAGACTGAATTTTCAAATTTCATGTATTTCTAATTTATTAGTGGTTGTTCTGATGGGAAACATGAAAAAGTAAGAGCATAATATAAATGGATTCTTTTCCTTTTAAGATTACTTGGAGCTTTAATCCAAGCCAGCCATTGAGTGCAAAAGGAGATTGCAAAAACCAGCTGGAATGAACATAAGAATTTGATTCCACTTCTTCTGTAATCTGTACAAATCACCGAATTAAGAAATATTTCTTAGATAAACTCAGCATTTAAGATATTTTCAGAAAAGATTAATCTGGTGACTAAATGCTTATGTACACAGCTGCAGAGTTCAGAAATCAAAATTATTGGCAGAAACATTAACGTTATTAGCTGAGAATTTTAACAGTTAAAATTGTCCGATCAAAGAAATATGCTAAGAAAGCACTTCAGAAATAATAACTACTCTGCTGACAGGCCTATCAACTAGGTGCTTTACTGTGAATGTAGGAACAAGCTGTATCTTCCTTCCCAGTGCCTGTATCTGGAAAAATTTTCTTGATCTCTTTCAGCATCAATTTTTTCCATTGTTACAGTCATTGTTGTTCATCCATTTATACTGCAGGGCTTGACACCTACCTTAGGAAAATGGAATCAGTGAAGGAAAAATACATGGAAGTAGACATGGTTATCCAGGAAGAAAATATGATTATTGTTAAGTTAAGCTTGCTAAGCTCAAGTTGTCCTTCTGTCCGATGCTCTTGCTTTAAGCTATTTCACATTGTGACTTGTGGTAACTTCCGGTCTCAGTTCAGAGTGATTGTGCTTCTGTCCCTAACCAACTGAACTATGACATAGTTTTTTAGCATAAGATGCTGATACTCATTAGCACCTGAAATATTATTTCATTCTTCATGGAATCATAAAATTGTTTGGTTTGGAAGGGGCTTTTAAAGGTCATCTGGACCAACCACCTTGCAATGAGCAGAGTTATCTTCTGCTTGAGCAGGTTGCTCAGAGCCTGTCCAATTGGGTCTTGAATGTTTCCTGGGATAGAACATCTATCATCTTTCTGGACAACTTGTTCTAGTGTTTTGCTACCCTCATTGTAAAAAAATTTCTTCCTTAATAACAAGTCTAAATCTGCCTTCTTTTAGTTTAAAAACTTTGCTACTTGTCCTATTGCAACAAGCCCTGCTAAAAACTTTGTTCTCAGCTTTCTTATAAGTCCCCTTTGAGTACTGAAAAGCCACAATAAGGTTTCCCTGGAGTCTTCAGGCTGAACAACCCCAGCTTTCTCAGCCTTTCTTCAGAGTGATGGAACATCTCTCCTATGATGAGTTTTTTGGCCTTCGTCTGGTCCTGTTCTTACAGCTCCACATCTTTCCTGTGCTGACGACCCCAGAGCTGGACTCAGTACTCCAGGTGGGGTCTCACAGTAGCAGAGTGTGCAGAATCACCTCCCTCATTTTGCTGGCCAGGTGTTTCTGATGCAGTCCAGGTTGACCTTCTGGGCTACAAGTGCACATGTCCAGCTTTTCAGCTACCAGCACCCCCAAGTCCTTCTCCACAGGGCTGCTCTCAGTCCCTTCATGCCCCAGCCTGATCTGATGCTGGGAGTTGCCATGACTCAGGTACAGCACCTTGCTACCTTGCACTTGGCCTTGAACTCCATGAGGTTCCCAGGGACCCACTTCTCGAGTTTGTCCAGGTGTAGATGGCATCCTGTCCTCTGGGTGTGTCTGCCACACCACTTGGCTTAGTGTCACTTGCAGACCTGCTGAGGTTGCACTCGATCCCTTAATCTGTTTTATTAATGATAGTAAATAACACTGGTCCCGCTACAATCCCTTGGGGGACTTGACTAGTCATTGTTGTCCATTGGGACTCTGAGCTGTGGCCATCCAACCAATTTCTTATCCATCCAGCAGCCCACCCATCAAATCCATCTCTCTTGAATTTAGAGAGAAGGATGTTGGGGATGTTAAGTGACTTTTTGATGGTGAAAAGATTTATTTGACCTTATTTATTTGACCTTACTTTTCTCTTATTTATGGTTATAAATTGAGATTAGATGAGGATAAACTCTTGTAAATGGGACTGTGACCATTTGTAATCATGACAATAACACAGAAATTAAAAGCTTGAGCTGCAGCATTATTGAAGGAAAGGAGGTGTACATGGAAATGGAATGAGATGGTGTCTTATGTTGATGTTGCAGACCTCTTCAAGGAGGTGGCAGGCCCTACAGAAATGTGTGACCAGAGGCAGCTGGGCCTTCTGCTTCACGATGCTATCCAGATCCCACGACAGCTTGGGGAAGTGGCAGCCTTCGGTGGCAGCAACATTGAACCCAGCGTGCGCAGCTGCTTCCAACAGGTAAGGTAAAGACCTTCATGTGAAGAACAAAACAAAACAAAACCAAACCCTCTCTGATGTCTCCAGTTTCACTTATACACAATGATGTAAAAAGAAGAGAAGAATATAAAAACATCCACTGAGTTTTGAATAGAAATAAATATGCTCCTGCAACTAAGTATGAGAAATTCATGTGAAAATGCAGCTGTAAAAGATGGTTTACGGTTTAGGAGAGGATCAAATTGGAGATTATGTTTAGCCAACAGAATATATAAATCTTCATGATTCTGACCGTGGTATGTTTGCTGCTCTAAAAGCTGTAAAAAATGTAGCAGCCAATCATCCTGCTTTGCATTGTTGAAAGTAACCTGATGCTCTGAGAACAACATGCTTTTTCCAGCTGGAATAAGGCATGATCTCAACAGAACAAGAAAATGATGTTGATAATAAGTTTTGACCTTGTGCACAAGGAAATTATTTAGCATTATGTTACTGACAAAAGACCTTGCAGTTGCATGAAACTTCAAGTGTATTCTTGATATTACAAGGCTTTATGCAGCACATCAGAACATGGAATAAAGCTCTTGCAGCCTGCTGTGCAGCTCCACACTACATGCAGGGGGTTAATGAGGCTGCAAGGAGTGTCTGTCTGTTTAAAGAAGATGAGAATTAAAAATAGGATGTTGTAATGGAACACAACTAACTCTGACTTTTTCAAGGATGCCTAAGGCTCCAAATGTTAGCTAGTGATAGCTATGCTGCTTTGGTGTATTATTTTTCTGAAAGCAGCTGATTTGAGCATTGTCAGAAATTGTATATGGTTTAAAAATATACCATGGCTTATATAAAATTACTGACTTGGATATTTCTGATTTTATTGAATTGAACATAAAAGATTTTAGTGAACTTTCAGAGGATTTTCTTTTGCCAGTCTTTCATAGAGATTTCTACTTTTTTGTCCAGTTCTTTGAAAAATGCAATTGTGCTGGCTTTTTTTTCCGGAGCTATTGGATTAATTTCTGGATTCAGGCAATTAGGATTGGAAGAGTGTTTTACAGGTCATGAATAATTTGGTAGATACTCATGGAAGTTGGTTTGACCAATTAACCATGTAAAGCTTCCCCTGATGTTTTAACATTGCTGCTTCAGACAATAAGGGATGGTGCTTGACATATCTATCACTGGCCTTCAGAGGTTTGAGTTATGCTGAAATAAATAATTCATTTGTTATTCAAAGACTTTCTGTGTGACAGAGGAATGATCTTTATGTTCCTCAAGGATCTGCCCCATCTCCCATGCTATTCAATTATGGGTGAGGGGTACTAGCCAGACAGGGTTTAAATATGTGATGTGTTATTACGATTATACTGATGATGAGGCTGCATCCCTCATCTCACATGAATAGATCAGTCCCTGGTCATTAGGAGAGCGTAGAGAAAATGTCTAGCTGTAGCTGCATGTCAGTTATCTCAACCCATTAAAAACAAATTGGTGAGGAAGAAACACCTTTCTTTTCATGCTTCTCCCTCTTAATGCCAAAAATGGACTTGGACCATGAATAGGTTAAGAAGCTTAAGCATTGCTTTCCATCATGTGCTACCATTTAAGAATAACTTTCATTTTAATCTTTATTTTATTCCTTCCATTGAGCTCAGAAATATGACCTCTGTTATTGCTAATGAAGTTGATGAATGTAATACCTTTATAGCTAGGCTCCTCTGGTGGTCACAACTCAAAAAATGTGGAAATGTATTTGTTTGCTTCTTAAAACACTCGTGTTAATATATTAGCTCTGCTACATTCCTTAGTGATTGCCTATAAATGGCAGATTCCTTTCTTGCTCTTTACTTTGCTGTTTGTTTGTTACATGCGTGTGTTGTGTTTAATGTGCTCAATACAAAGAACTCCATGGGCTTATAACACAATAAAAAAATCATGAGTCTTGGGGCAATCAGTACAGACATGCAAACACTACTGACTTTTAGGATTTTGTCGTCAATCTTAAGTCAGAAGACAGCCATGTCTTCAGTATGTCTAAACTGCAGAATGTGCTTCCCTTTTATGCCCATACTTATTTTTCAAGAGCTTTCAGTTGAAAGATGGCTGTACTATGCACTCTGTTACTTCTTTACTATGGCCTCCATCTTTGCTACCATCTGTCTATTCTATCACAGCTGTTTAATCTTCTAAAGTCTTACTGACTTGTCTTTATTTTCTTTTTCATTGAGGCTAGTTCTTGTATCCTCTAAATGTTTTTGGATTAAACTGTCATAAAAAGAATTCGTGCACATTGTTGGGGTCTTTTTTCCATAGAATCCTATGGAAAATCTACGTGTGGGCGTCTGTTGTTTTGGTTTGTGGGGGCTTTTTTGTTGGATGGTTGGTTTTTTTTGGTATTTGGTTTGCTTTTTTTAAAATTTGGATATGGGTTTTTCTCTCCACAGAACCACAATAAGCCAGAAATAAGTGTAAAGCAATTTATAGATTGGATGCGCTTAGAACCACAGTCTATGGTGTGGTTACCAGTTCTACACCGTGTGGCAGCTGCAGAAACAGCAAAACATCAGGCCAAGTGCAACATCTGTAAAGAGTGTCCAATTGTTGGATTTAGGTAAGAGGAGAGGTTTTAGGTGCAATGTTTCTCTGAAAATATCCACATTCTTAAGTCTTCCAACAAATGAAGTTCTTTCTGTCTGTTCTTCCTCTGTTTTGCTTCTTTAAGATGGGATCTGTCACCCACAGTGAGGCCACAGTGTGGCCTGAGCTGGTGCAGTTCTGGGTCATGCAGTGCCTCTGTTAGACACCCAGTAGTCCTGTGGCTGACAGAGGTACATGTAGGTTTGGATTGGTGGATCCAAGAGATAGCAAATGAAGTATAAATTTATAAATGAAGTATAAACACCCCATGTGTTCTGTGAACACAAGATCAAAAAGGAGGTGATCAGTAAAAAAAATGTGGACGGTCTGTCTGCTCTCCTGCATAAGGCTTTGGAAACTAACTTATGCCAGGCAGTATAAAACACCCTTCAGCATCAGTCTTGCCTTGCTGAAAACAAACAGTGATGCATTGCTGTGATGAGACTTGCAAAGTCCCTGTCTATGTCCCTGAATATAATCTAACTTTTGTCTTTTCAAAGAAAGGTGTAAATTCTAGAAGAAAATATTACATGGGGAATATTCTCCATATTATTCTCCTAAACTGTAGTTGGTACCCTTAGTAAGTATTACTGTGATTAACATGCATTTTTAAAAAGATTGCTGCAGTGTATAAAGTGATGCAACCCCCATCTCCAAAATCTACAGTAGAGACTAGAGTTAAAGTTCAGTGAAACTGGCTTTTTCCTCTGCTGTGGTCAGGGAGTCTAATGTATTGTCTAGGAAAAAGATAAAGCAGTCTATCATGTAAGTGTTTCTAAGATCTTTCTTCAGGTATCTAGGCAGATGAGTAATTTTTGTTCATTGTGCTTTCTGTTCTCCATCTTTCTTTTTTAGAGGATAATAAAATGAATCCTGAGGTCAGATTCATCTTGCTTAGTTTTAGGAATGCTGGCTTTAGTCAATCTTACGGGATTGAGCTAGCAACCCTCTTTTTCTTTTTTTATTATAAATGTACGTATGTGAGTTTTTGCAGAAGTAATAATCTGATCAAACTTTGTTGCCTGTCTTAAGAGAAGATGAAACTCTCTAAGTGTTCCTGCTTTATTATCATTTGAGGAAGCATAGGGAGACAAAACTCTAGCTCAGCTATGTTATACTATGTGCAGGAGGGCAGAGAGACAGAAAAGAAGACAAAGACCCATTTAGAATGGGTCATTTTAAATAATTTATACAATGAAGTTAAAGATCTGCAACAAGAGCATCTAGCATCTTAACAGAAGGTAAATGTAGCCATTTAATGCACAGCTCTGAGAAAAGATTATAAATAATTTTAAACAATTTGGATCAGCATCTTTTGAAGTGAACCTTTACATTTATAGATACATACTCTCTTGCAAAACAAAACATAAAACTCAACAGGGGAAAATTGTGGATGGGTACTGAAAACTACTCTCAGGAAACAATTTAATTTAAACTTTAACTATTCAGTAGCTATTCAGTTTGGTTCAGTTAGCTCATTTTAGTTTCATACAAATGATATAACCTCATCCAGTCAGAACAACCATAGCATAGAAACAGTGGGTGGAATCTGGAGTTGAATTGTTGATTTAGGCTAAATAAAGAAATAGATCATGCTCCTGGTGATTACATTTAGTACAAGGGATACTGTAGAAGTTTGTTATCCTATTTATACATACATTCTCTTGAAAAAACAACCAAAAGTAAACAAATAATTATATATTTTAACTGAATTTTAAACTATTCTTAGAATTCATGAGTTATTGAGAATTTAATTTCTCAAGAAATGAAAATGTGTGTAGAATTTCTGAGCATCAAAATGGTTTACAAACCTTTAATTTAACTCTTGAGTGTAAAAACTAAAATAAACCAGTCTGGTTTATAAAAGTTTCTTTGAGATAACACACGAATAGTAAATAGAGGAGAAGAAAAACAAAAATAATATAATTTAAAGTCAGTAAAAACTTTAAAATTATAAATTCTTCCCAGTCTATCAATGAAGCTGATGCCTGTAAGATTTTTCTGCATCAAAGCTGCTTGGGCAGCAGGTGGTTGACAATGGCTCTCTGCATTGATATGGAGACAGGAGCTTTTAAATACTCAGTGAGGTGTGTAGAGTAGGAAGGTTCTGTGGACTGAGAGGGCTGCAGGTTTGCTGTGTCCCCTGCAGCTGCTGCAGTGGCACTGGTGTCCCTGGGCCTGCAGCCATGATGAGTGTTGGACATGCCATGTTCTGGTTGTGCACACTCACACACTTCAGAGTTCTCTTGGGGCTAATCCCAACAAACTCACTGTGTCCTTGTGTTGCTGCTGCTGAAAAGCAGGTGGCACCATTTCAGAGAATAATTTGCTTTGTGAGGCTTAATTAGAAGTAAACCTCTAATCACTTTGTTTAATGTCCCCACAGGTACCGGAGCTTAAAACATTTCAACTATGATGTCTGTCAGAGCTGTTTCTTTTCTGGCCGTACAGCAAAGGGGCATAAATTGCATTATCCAATGGTGGAGTATTGTATACCTGTGAGTACCAATTTACTCAGTGTTTCTAATGGAGAACAACCCAGATTTGAGGTCTAAATTTCTTTCATAATCGTTGTTACCTAGGCAGGATTTCTTTTTCATATGTTTAATATGGCTTATCTTCCCACCTTTCTCTTGAAGGCATCAGGAACTTTTCGGGTTTTGCTGATTTTATGTGGGGAGCATTTGGATTCTATAGAAATGGGTAGCAGTATCCACCTCTGAGAAAACTTAAATTTCACTTCTGATTGGTGAAACAAAGTTTGAATATTAAATGTAACTGCTGTTCTTATATATACACACATGATAAGGGTAAGAACATGTCAGAGAAATAGGACTCCCTTTACTCTTGCAATACTATGGCAAAGACTATTTAATATTCTAATAATGCATATTCATATTTTTAGGGGGGTGTCATCTATCTTTGTTTTCAAGACCAGCATTTCCTTGCTTCATGAAAATGTGATTAGAAATAGGTTGTGTTTCATTCTGTTCTGTAATTGCTATACTGGGATATATAAAAGTTGATGTGTAGCTGGAAAAAAATAAACAAAATTGATAGTTTTTAATGAGAAATGGTGTAGAGATTCTAACCAGAAATGGTGTGAGATATTTACCAGCAGTAGCTGACGAATGCATTAACATTACTCACGTAATTTCATAACACTGTATTTTCCTAATGATGTTTCAAACGCAATTTTTAAAGGAGATTCCTAGGAGTCTTTCTTAATGGAAGGAGTGGCTGGGTTGCTACATGCAAATAGAACTCTCACTTTTTTTTATCAGATTCTTGTTTACATTCACAGATTTTAACTCAGCCACAAATAAATTAATAGGATACTTGGTATGTGTTCTATACGACAGTGGTGAAAGGTCTGCATGCTCATAAAAATTCAGGCCAGATTGTAACTAGAGCTGATTCAATAGAGGAAATTTTTCAATAGTGTCGCACAATACTGTGGGTTCTTATCGTAGCAAAAATTCCTTGAGTTACTTGACTCTTTTGCTGTAGTTGTTGGACTTACTACCTGCGTTTTCCCTCTCTTTTTTTGTCTGGCATGTCTTCTCTAACGGAATTCGAATTCTATTAAGTTATGGTTTTCCTTCATTATGGTCAGAAAAAAACATGAGTAATGTTAATGTATTTTCATTAGTTCTCTAACCAAATGTTAGGATTTTATTGATAAATTGGCATGTCAGGGTATACTCTGAAGAATATTTTTTAAGCAGATTTGTTTTTTCAGCTGGTTTAATGTTTATTGTATTTTATCACATGACCATTCTAACCTCAGGATTTGTAGGTCTATGAGTAGACATCATTAAACATTCACTTTTTTTTTTTCTCCTTATAAGCCTCATCTTTAGTGGAACAGAAATGTTCTTTGTTACTGCCTGTAATATGCAGAAAATTCAGAAATTGAGATGTAAGGAGTGTTGAAATAGATAATGCTGCTGGTCTGCAGGATAAGATATCCTTCCTATTGAGTTAGTCAAATACAGATTACATCTGACATGGGGTGTTGTACTTTTCCTAGAACATGATGGTGTATTTCTGATGAATTCCAGGTTTTGTCTGAGGCAGCAGATTTGATATCTAAGATAAATTTTCAGTTCTTGTTAAACAGGTTCACATTATGTAACTGTGAGCCATCCCATTTACAAGTGAAGGCTGACAAACTGAAAAATATATTCTGGAAATGGCTGGAATCCTCTCTGTCCCTGGGAATAGAGATAGCTTGTATTATAATGAAAATTTCTGTTACTGCTGCAGAAAGAATGTAGTTTTAAAGCAATATTAGGTGTAAAGTAAGGTAACATAAGGCAAAAGTCACTTCTTTCCATGAAATATAGGAGGAGTGAGGTGAATCCACTATGGGATAATAAGGGGAGTAAAGTTACATTCTTGATAAGGGCCAGTGTAAAAGAGGGAAAAGGAAGGAACTTGGGAAAGTTTTAAGTAGAGCAGAATAAAAGAAATGGAGTATAATTTAGGTGATGCATAAAACTAGAGATTCAGCATCAACCTCTGTTAATTTGGAAGCTGAAGATGAGAGCTGGCATTTTATTTGGATCCTGTGAGTACACTCTGCTACCTCCATTTCTGTAAAAAGAAATGACCCATTATATGAACAGACCTAGACGCCTGTTAGACTTCCATAATCAGTACCCACATGCAATCTATTTTAACTAGTATTATTTGGTCTAGGAATGAAGAATTGATTTCACAAAAAGAATCCTGTATTGTTTATTCTTACTATTTGTAATAATTCACTGTGGTTGGTATACAATTTGTTGCTAAACCTCTCTACATATTGAACTCATTAAATGCAATGCAGTAGCCAAGAACCGCAAAATTTTTTGCAGTTAGTAGAATGGCTTATATGTTTAAATGGAATAATGCCTGAAAAATAACATAGACCTGGGTCTGTGAAATAAAAGTACCAAAGGCCACTGAATTGTTCATTAGAATCCATTATATTACAGTACAAATAGCTTGAACAGGAATCCACTCTGCCTTTTCAATTAAATTCAAAGGCTGTTGATGTTAAAATGTTGCTTTCTTGGCCAGTGTTGAAAAGCAGAGTATAAATGCATGTACTCATCAAACTGCATTAATAAAATCTAGCTTCACTTTCTTACTGCTAATGCATATTAATACATTTTTATCAAGAATACTCACAATAAATAGGTTAAAAAAATGCTTCCATTACTTAAGCTGACATTTAGAACTGGAGCTTAGTCACAGATGGAGGGAAGACCATTTAGTTGTCTTCAGGTGAGCAGTTCAGCATATAATATAAAGGGATTTTTCAGAAGCACAGTAAGTTCTTATCAAATTTAAAATAATGTGGAGATTGGGTTAAGGAACATGTTCTCCATTTTAATGAGTTTTGTGATATTTGTATTAGGTAAGATTTTTTCTTAATTTCAGATTAGGACCATTTACCCCACATAGCTATATGTAGCTAGTGCATTTTAATCTGTAATGCCATTTTGCACTTTCCTACCTTGCAATTTCGTTTTCTTGGTCATGAAAATAAAAAAAAAAAAATTAAAAAAAATCCATTATAATGAGTTATGTCTTTTCTTTCATCCAGAATTTAGAGATCAGTATGAGAAGCATCTGAAAGCATAATTGCCTCTTAAATACTAGAAATGCAAAGTTTTTCTAGTTTGTTTTTCACCTTTACATATTCTTTTTCTGATAAGATGGGAAAATAAGATATTTAATATAGAATTTTATACAGATATGTAAAAATATTCTTAGTTTTTCCTAGCATCTAATTTGGTAATAGTCCTACATAACTGCCTTTATTTTTAAGATTTTTTGAATGGAAATCCTGTGGCACTTGTGTTTTATTAATGTGGCTGAGCTTAATGACAGCATTCATTAGTGAAGTTCACATCTCTTCTGGGAATCAGTTTTTCTGTGTGTATTAAAACAGCAAATTGGTTTTGTGTTGGACATAATAAATGTAATCAAGAGAATGATATCTTAGGTGGAGACTAGTCATCATTTTACATAGGTCGGTGAAGTGAAAGGGATAAGAACATGGGCTTCCATTATTACTCTTTCTTTGAAAAAGAGAATAGTGAGAAATAAATAAAATTGAATATATATAATGTGTATGTATTATGACTATTCTATACTATTTATTAACGTTTCATATATTTGTTGTAATTTTTATATTAAATTTTACTGAAGCCCTGCAATTAGTTTCTTACAATCTTGGTATTACTTTTTACTAATGAAGGCTTGTTCTATTTCCAGTAGATTGAAAGCATATACCAACTGGGTTTTTAAGATATGGAAAACATATTTCACCATGCTCATTTTTTTTTCACTGCTTTCCGTGAAATCCTGGTTTCTTAAATTTTTGTTGGGTTACAAGTAATTGTATCTTAGTTTACAAGTAATTGTATCTTTGTTGCTTATAACTGTCTTTGTGCAGCGCTGATGCAGTTTGTCAATTGTTACAGATTATAGCTAGTGACATCTTGAGATGTCTTGCTACCAATGGTTTTTTAGTTGTGTGTGGCAGCTGAACTTTGTCGTACTCTAGGAACTGAGATTTTAAATTGAATTCAAAAGCGTGGTCTTTAGACTGAATTTTCAGTGAAGGAAAGTATTTTTTTCTTTGCCTTTGAAGTAGTTCTGTAACAATGGTGCTATTTGTCCTATTGATTTGTGTGGAAATAGTCAAGATGTCTTGATGTGAGGAAGTGTCCAAGGTACCTGCTAGTTTTAATTTAGAGGATAGATTCTTCACAACAGTGCCTGGCTATTCTTTTTGTAAAAGGAAAATGTTATAGTACATCTCCCTTGCATGATTTTGGATTGGAATGTGTTTTGTGGTTATATGCCCAAAGGAAAAAAAAATAGAAGACATTTTTAAGAATTGCACCTTAACTGCATGTAAATCAAAATAGTTCTTTCAAATTTGGTCAAATTTCACTGGTTAGTATTTGCAGTGCTCAGTCAGAACACAGTCATGTTAGTCCTCTTTCTGAGAATCAAGTTGTCATACCAAATAAAGAATACACCAGAGGAAAAGTCTGGTAGCTCAGTAGACATTTATTTCTACAATGTGTAGGTATTAAAATTTTCATTCCTCGGCCTTGAGACAGAGTTCCATCTGTTGGAGTTACTATTGCATGTGAATAAGCAGCCCTTTGCATTGCCTCATGCTACTTCTTTGGATGGTGCAGCGGTTGGAGAGATGCTTACTGAGAAGGATTTTGTGAACCCTCCCTGGATTCACTTTTATTAAAATTCAGGGGTTCAAACAACCCTTGGTCACAAATTTGCTCTGTTGGTTTTCTACTTTTTAAAGCCACATATGAGAAACTCCTATCAACGCCAGTTTGTTTTACTGTTTTTATTGCTTGTCTGATGTGCATTACAGAGTTTGTAACTGCATATATTATACATACATTAAAATATATAGATGAATATGGAAGGTTTTTTATGTTTTGACAGCAGAGAATAGTTTGCCTGACCTGCCCTTAGGTCTCTTTGTAGTACATCAGGAAAAAGATTACAAAACTGCAGTCTTCCTCTCTATTTCCCATGTGGTTGTCCTTTGGCTTTGGCATCTTATGATGCTAACAGACTTCTCCCAAAGCAGAGGGTACAGGAATGCAATTTGTAGTTTGTTACAAAGGCTGGACTGGAAGTCTGTAAAAGCTGTTGCAAATCTTCAGGTAATTCTGGAGGTGAATGGCCACGTTTTCTTTACTGCTGTTGCAAGAGAAAATGCTTAATAGTACTGGTTGGAAGGGGATGTTCTGTTGAAATACGCAGTACAGTCTGAGCTCATACACTTTAAAGGCAGACTCTATAGTATTGTTTCTTCCTGCAGATCTCTTTATTGCCATTTTTGCCTTGTATTTTATGCCTGTATGTATCCCTGCTTTATAGCAGAAGTTAGCCAAATAGTATTACCAAAGTAATACTACCATTATTGCTGTGATTTTCACCGGTTAAAGGGATTTTTAAAAGCAGTTGAATAAATTTTAATTTTGTTCTCAGGGATAGGGTGGTGGGCGGGGAGGGAGCAGAGAGGGATGGGGCTAAGCACTTAGCAGTTTTGGAAGAGGCTGCATCAGTCACGACCAGTAAAAAAGTTGCGGAGAGGGATGGAAGATATTGATTGTAACTTGTAAATTTAGACTTGTGGAATCTTGTGGCTAATCTATGTCCTAATCTTACTTCATGGTAGTAAGGACACCACTGAATCAGTCTGAGTTTGTTACTTCAGGCACTAATTGTTCTTATCAGGCCTGCCTGTGCTTTTGAATAGTGCCTGTACACTGGCCACCACTTCATCTGTGCATTATTTTGACTCTGGAATATTATACATAGTGGCAGAGTTACCATCTTGTGGTAGAGTTTTCTGTTGTAGGTCTAGAATGGGAGGCAGTGAGTATTTTGTCAAACTTTGTGAATATAGAGCACTGGATGAATATAGAGACTGGATATAAATGCTTAGCTTAATACTTGAACCTGTGACAATTTTTCTCTAATTTATAAAGTAATTGGTAAATGCATTTATTGCTGGGAATTTGAAACCTTGCTATTATTTTCCAGTAGAAGAGAATTTTTAGGTGCATTAGCATTATTATTGTACTGTATCTCACGATACTTAAAAGGCAGTTTTAGCATCATCGAAATTTCAAAGTTCTTCCTTGTATTCTTTTTCAGAACAGTACCAGCGGTATTAATCAATAATACTGACATTAAATCAGTACTATTTAGCAATGTTGAGTTTTGTTTCTTTTTTATTTTTAAGACAACATCTGGTGAGGATGTACGGGACTTCACGAAGGTGCTGAAGAATAAATTCCGGTCAAAGAAGTATTTTGCAAAGCATCCCCGACTTGGCTACTTACCTGTGCAGACGGTATTGGAGGGTGACAACCTGGAGACGTAAGCTTGGTTTATAGACCAGCTGCTCCTGGAGTCACTGGTCTATTCTTTCAGAAACAAAAAGCTGAAACTCAAAAGATGGCCAACAAAAGTTGCAGAGCCTTGTGCTATATTATTCTGTATTGTTTCACATTATTTGCAGATCATCTCTATTATTTTTAAAGTAGCGTATTTTATGCTTAGGTTTTTATCAGCATTGTATTATAAAGCTATGGACTTTACGATGTCCGTGGTAATGGTCAAAGCAGGTAATTTTGGTGGGCACTGAATAGCTGTTTTACAGAGTCCTTTTGAGGAGACTGGATTTTTGGAACTGCACTGCTTATTTGATTATGTCAAAATTCCTGGAATTAGAAATGTCTGACTTAATTAGGATCCTACAGGCTTCAGAAATATTGGTGACTTAATCAGAGAGAGCACTCTCAGTATCTCATTGGTATTATTTATGGCACTGACACAAGTGCTCCACTTTGTTTACTCACTTGGCAGTTGTCAGCAAAAGACACTCTTACGAGAGCAAAAATTAAGATGTGTTGACAGGATGCTAGAATTAGTTTCATGGCTTGACTGTCCCTCCCATCTTGGAGTCTGTGGCACTCCTGCATTGGCTGAACACAGCACCACTTAACAACAGCCCAGGTGAGGCTTCAGCAAAGACACTGCATTCACACAGCAGCTCAGTGCTAGTGCCCAAGGTCTGAGGGCTTTCATGGCTATAGGGCTGTGCCTGCAATAAGTAAACAAAACCTCCTCGTTACCAGTTTAAGATAGAGGAGGAAGTAATCTGAAAACTGCTTGATTGATTGACTGGCTTCTAAGGAAGCAAAGTACATTCAAATGTTACCTACCAGAGCAGTCTTCAGCTGCCACCAACACAGGAAAGCAAAGCTGCTTTAATGTGATGAAAGTTTGCCAGTGCTGACAGAAATTGGAATGATAAAACTATAATCACAAGTCAGGATAAAATTCTGTCGGTCTAGTCATGTGGGAAATATACAGATAAATTGTCAGCACCATGCTGAGAAAACTCTTGGCATCAGTTCTCCAACCTGTAGGTGGCAATAATACAGTAATACATTCCTTTTAATAAATAAAATAAAGAAAATAAAAAATCTTTTATAGTTATTCTAGTGTGAGAATGTAATACAATATGTATTTACCTCATTATTTTTATGCATAAGGAGAAGAAGCATTGCTATGACTTATGTGGGGGGTTGTTATTGGTGGGGTTTTTGCACCCCACTTTTTTTTTAAATACATTTATTAGTAACTTTAAAATGAAAGTTCCAGTACTTGAGCAGAATTTAAATTAATTGATTATGGTTTATGAACTGCAGTTCAATCAGTAACTCTGATTTGGATTTTTCTTTGAATTGATTTTTATGTAACAAAATTAAATATGTAGGTCAGTCTTCTGTCTCTCCATGACAAGTGGCAGTATTTGTTGCTGTCTCTTTTCTACATAAATTGTTACTGGTTCAGGGTGGGTTGCTGTTTAAAATATTTTGTGTTTCTCCAGCTTTCTCTTGCTTAAATGGTACTAAAGTTTTGGTTTCATGGTTTCATTCTTTCTCTCTCTCTCTCTCTCTCTTTTTTTTTTTTTTTTTTTTTTTTTGTCGTCGTCTTCCTTACAGTCCTATCACTCTCATCAGTATGTGGCCAGAGCAATATGAGTGAGTATGCAGAACCCCTTTATCTGGAAAGCCTCATTTGCCAGTTGTTTTCTTTTAGCTCGGTTGCAGCGAATCTGATGTCCCTGAACTATAGGGCATGGCTGACCCAAAGCAATAACAAGGAATACTGTACATGTATTTATTTGTTATCAGTCTAACTTGATTTAAAAATAATGTTGTCTATATCATGAATTGCTTTAGACACCACTAATTTATTTTATTATTATTTTTGAACTAGTCCTTCCCAGTCTCCACAGCTGTTTCATGATGACACACACTCCAGGATAGAACAGTATGCTACTAGGTAAGAGAAACATGGTTTCTCACTAGTCCATTGCATTTTGTGGTTGATTTCTGCAGTTTTTAATACATACTACTGGTTGGATATTATTTTTTAAAAAGATATCATTCTCTGTACTTAGAAGTAAGTAGAATGTTTTTTAATCATTAGCTTCTGATTGTGGCCAAATTAAATGTAAAAATACATGTGTTAAATCTATCATCTCTCATACAGAATAGAAGCTGTTGCAAAACTGTATTATTTCTGAAATGTACCATTATTGGCTTCTTTCTTCATCTTTAACCTTTGAAATAAACTGGACGACTTCTATATATAGGGTTTCCCAGTAGGATATTAGATCCAGGGTTTTTTTTTTCTTCTGTGATAGGCTGACACTCTGCATTACTGTTGGCTTTTAGCAGAGTAGATTGTAATTATGAATATTTTATGTTGTGGCTTTTGTGGGGTCACCCAAGTCCTGTTGTGATAAAATGTCTGTTGTGCCAGGTCCATCTCAGTGTTTCTGTGTTTTGTTAACTCACTTCTGTACATTCAGAGCTGGTAATCACAGAATCATTAAGGTTGGAAAAGGCCTCTAAACTCATCAAGCCCAGCCATTAACTCTGCATGACTGTGTTTACCACTAAACCATGTCCCCAAGTGCCGCCCACCCCCACATGCCTTTTGAACACTTCCAGGGAAGGTAGTTCCAATTCTTCCTTGGGCAGCCTATTCCAATACCAAACCACCTTTTCACAGAAGAAACTTTTTGTAATATCTAACCTAAACCACCCCTGGCACAACTCGAGGCCATTTCCTCTCCTCTGGAGTTAAGAGCGTCATGATGGTGAAACATTAACCGGAGGCACCCTCTCAAAATATAAGTCATAGGAACTGACTGGGTTTTGCTTTGGATGTTTTTGTTGTTGTATCTGATCTCCACAACTGGAAAACAATTTTAACTTTTTCATTTCTTTGAATGAAAATTCAGAGTGCATGTTTAGATTAATAGCATTCTTATTAATGGGCACCTTAAAAATCTTCAGACCAGTTTTTTAAATGCCTAGGATATGCTGCACATGATCTTTGCAGCAAGAGAAAATAGGGCAGGAAATAAAGCTGAAGGGCTACCTACAGTCAGCCAATTTTTTTTTTTTTTGTCCCTCAACAGCAAATATTTTCATCCTTTATTAGTAGTATGGCACAATGAAATACAAAGTCATTATAGATCTTTTCAGTTATTTGAAACAGGTCATTCATATAAATCACCCAACATTTCTTTGAATCTATAACTTAGGCCATGTTGTAATCAATTAAAACCCCGAACGAGACAAATTAAATTTCTCTAGAGAGATGGAAGAATTTTCTGTCTACCTATGTCCTTTTTTCAGCCTGTGGTTCCACAATACTGTGGCTTTTTGTACCCAGATGAAGCTGCAACTCTGGACTCCCACTGAGGATCAGTGGAGATCCTAGGTGCAATAGCTGTTTTCCCTCTCCTCCCCCTCACCTCTTGCCAGTTCTGCTTAGGATGAGATTGGCTGAAGGTAGACTGTGTGCTACTCGACTATCATTCAGGACATAAACTTAAATCTGTACCTGCTATGTGCAAACATTGCTTAGCAAAATCAAAAGCTTACTGCTAATTGCCTCATAGGTAATCTGTCTAAAACTACTCAGGATTGTTTTTCTTCCAGCAATAAAATCAAACAAAAGAAGACATCATTCTGTGTCTTCCATATAAATTCTATTGTGTCCTTTCTAGTTGAATCTGTTATGCATATGTTGCATATGAAATAGTAAATCTTTCTTATTGTTCTGGTCTTTTCAGCTAAACATCTTTAAAGAAATATTATCAGGGCTTCCCTAGTAAGATAGTGCCCAGCAAAAACAGTATATTAGGGCTTAAAGCCTTCACTGTCACAGTTTGGAGAACATTCAACTCTCACTTTTCTGTTTACTAAATCCCCTGCTTGGAATCAGGTACCATCTCCCTGTTCTATTGTGCTGTGTCACCTCTGAGTTGTTTCTAATTTCCTTCCTCAGCTTTCAGTTTTCATCCTACCATGAAGGCTCTTTGCAGCTCTAGCGTCCCTTCCCGTTCTCTCTGTGCTCCCTGATTAGGGCCATCTGCTGGTTCCATATACTATCCCAAGGAAATCCTCATAAATGATGGAGATCCTAAATGTGATAATAATGCTGTAATCTGCATTTGTGAGTTGGAATTCACTATGGGATTCAGGGCAAGCCCTTCTCTCTTAAGAGTAAGGGGGCTTGTACTACTTCCCTTTGTGACAAAGGGACTATGAAGATTAATTTGTAAAATTGTTTCATCAAAAGATTTAAAGATGCTGAGCTTAGCAGCTTTATAAAGGTGACTTGTAAGCATGTTGCTCACTGTGAAATAGATTTGTTTGAGATGCCCTAGAGCAGAGATGATCTGTTTTGTCCTGAGTCACTTCAGAGATTCTCTTCCCTTCAGGGGTGATGTTGGATCACAGTGTCCTACCCCTGCTATGGTGGAATAGACAATCAAGATGACATCCAGTGTGTGCCTTCATTTGTTCTTCTTCTTTGACCCTCAGGACTAGTAACAAATGTACAGGAGGGCAAACTTGCTCCATTCTAAAAGAAGTCACCAGTTTCCTCTTCTTTAGGGCCTTGCACACTCCCTTCAAAAGGAAGTTTGAAGATGTCTATAGTAATGCATACTGCACTTGCAAAAATATATGTGAAATTAAGATATCTTTATTGTGAAGAAAATAGTCATATTTGGTGCAGTTGAATATATGTGTAAAGCATTAAATGTTCCTCAATTTTTATTTACGTCTCTTATGTACATAAGGTACATCTTTCCTGGAAACTTGAATAGATAGAAAATTTCTGCTTTAGTTTTAAAGAACTGTAAGACCTCGTATACACGGTCTAATAATCTGGTCTTTTTAGATTAATTGCTTCCAAAATGAGGAACTGTAGGCAATGATTCCCTGTAATTATACTGCTTTTTGTGCTGTTTTACAGGACTTGTCTGTCCACAGTGTGGTATTATTTGCCAAGCATAATTTCAGATGTTGCATGTGCTATATTTAAAAAGGATTCATCCTCTTTTGTTAGTCCAGCTTCAGAAAATTCAAAAAGAAAACCATCTGTGAAAACATCTCTTTAACTAATTTTGCCATGAGAGTTGTGGTGATGCTAATGATAATTATACTAGAGTTAGAAAATACGATTTTGTTGTTGTTTGGCAAGTAGAATTAATTAATCATAGCACAAGTTTCTCATAAAAGTCCTCTGGATTATAGGGTTTTTGTTACAAAATCTAGGAGTTTATTCCTAACCGTGTATACAAAGATTGCCATATCTGAGCAGTTAGGAACTAGAATTGATTTTCGCACTGCCTCTGTTTAGATTGTGCAGCATGTTGTCTGAAAGTTGTGGTCTTTCCCTGCCTTTCAGGCTGGCACAGATGGAGAGGACCAACGGCTCCTTCCTCATGGATGGCAGCTCCACCACCGGGAGCGTGTAAGTAACTCAGACTCATTACACCTCTCAGGAGGTTTGGTTACAGATTTATGGTATAATCTTCAGCAGTTCTAGCTCAGGACTCAGTCCCAGTGAGAGCAGCTACTAAGTAGAAGCCCAAGGATGCCTTCATAAGTTTAATTTTTCCAGGCACAGTTGTGGAAATTGGAGATGTTCACTTGACGATGTGTGGGAACTCTATGTTTGTCAGCCATTCTGCTTCAACATGAGGATATTTCATGTGACTAGTAAAAGGCCACAGCCCTGTTCGTTCTACTTTCTATTCCTTTTCTGCTTTTATCATAGTATAAAAGAAAACAAATCCTTTTTTAGGCTTTTGCTAGACCCTAGACAACTTCTTAAAATAAAAAATCATCTGTACTTTGAAGATTTTTCAGAGCCAGAACAGTGTTGCTACTTCTTGTTTATATTTAAGTTTTCTGGCTGCTGATCCATCTGTTTATACCTGGAATTGTCCTATGCAATATACATAGTCCTACATTAATTTTACCAATTTTCTTTTTTTTTTAAATTATGTGTCACTTTTATTGTAAAAAACCTCAATTAAAATGCATTGGTTCTATACTTGGAAAACATAGAACCTCTTGAATTGCTGATGAACTAAATACTTTTTTTTAATGTAGAAACAAATGTTTTAGCCTCACTTTATCATTAGTTCAGTTAATTAAATCAGCATTGTAGCACTCTGCCTCTTCTAAGTTATTTACAAATACCATCAGCATTTTTAACGAGGAAAACTGAAATTGTTCTTGTTCAGCTTTAGTTAGAAAATGCTGCTGGTCTCAGTAATAGTTTCATTTACTGTTTTAAATATGGTGAAATAATAGTGAAATTACTCCATCCATGAGTGTACTAACAGCTTGAGATTTAAAAATACTTTGCTTGAAAGAAGCACATGTGACCCCCTTTAAATATTGCCTCTTTCCTGATTAATTAAGTCTATTTACATGCCAAATAAAATCTTTTTTCATGCGAACAGTTTTAATGTGTTTCTGCCATTGGCACACTCACCAGTCAGAGAAATGCAGCCAGAATATTCCCTTTTGATTTACCTTCCACAAAAAAAGAAGAGCAAACATACAGTCATTTGGCAGGAAAGCTGGAAACTTGAAGGCAGCTAAATGCTCATACACTTGAATTGTGTATTTAGAAGTTAATGAGCCTACTCATATACAAAGACAGAACAGCCATCCATCCCAGTGGTAAAGGGGAGGGATGTATGCTTAATTTTTACTGGCAAATCAGCTGTTGATTTTAAAGCAATTTCCCTGCATTCCTTTTCCTTAGAAAAAGAATTATCATCATATAAACTTGTGTACCAGCATGTGATAGGTACCTCTGAATTTGGGTCTCAGTCAGGGGACTGTTACACAAACAAATAAGGGTAAGAAAGTATCCTTGTACACAGTGGCACCTTCTGTTTTATTTTCTGATTACAATGCATGTTCTCATTAAGGCGTAAGTACTGAAGTGTTCAAAATTCTGAAGGCCTGTGTTTTAAGGTTTTAACTATTGTCATAGAATCATTTAGGTTGGAAAAGACTTGTACTATCATTAATCCAACTGCCCAAGTCCATGATTAACCATGTTCCCAAGTGCCACATCTACCTCCCTTAAACATGTGCAGCGATGGTGACTAAACCACTGCCCTGGGCTACCTGCTCCAGGGCTTGACAGCCCTTTTTGATGAAGAGGTTTTTCCAGGGAAATACAGAGCTGTGAAGTTTGTATCCCAGTTTGGATCAGAAGTTGCTGAAACATTGGGAAATTAAGATTATCATTCAGATCCCTTCTTATTTTTTTAAATGCCATTTAACATAGAAATGGGGATGGTGTAATCATTCTGATATGGATGGATTTCAAAGGAGCAGTTTGAAATGTGAATACATGCTTTTTCAGTTCAGATGTAAATCCCTCAGCCAAACTTCCTTTTTTATACAGTATTATTTCAAACATTCAGGAAACAATTACTAGTTTGGAAACCAAATTCTGTGCTTCTCATAATTGGATTTCTGTTTCATGATCTTTTTTATTGGTCCTAAAGAGTCCTTCAGTTTACTGTGAATATAGAACAGAGGCAGTGTTGTACTTGATTTTGCAAGTTACTTCTTTGGTCTTGTCAGGTTCACAAGCTCAGCAACAATACTTTTAACACTCTTCATGCTTCAGAGATTATATGTAAGAAGTCATGTACATTTGAATAAGAAAACTTCTGCTCTTAGTTAAACATAATGAGTTTATTCTCAGGAATATTTTGCAATATGCCATTTGATTAAGAAAGCGCTCATCAAAGATAATTCTTGGGTTTTAACTAACCTGTTTTCTTGAATGTCATTGTGACTTCTAGCTCTCTGACTAAGATTTGCTTACCCTCCCCTTTTCAAAAGATGTGTGAATTTCATTAAAAAATGCATTTTCCTTAATAAAATCCCCAGTTTTAGATAGCAAAATAAATGGCATGGTCTCTACTGTAGTTTGTCCAGCCTTTTAAAAAAAATTCTAATGCTCTCATGCATGAATTTTCTGGTGCAAATACATTCATTGAATAGAAATATTTTCCCTTCATGTTGCCTTCTCTTTGGATTAGACAGTTCTAAATGTTTAGGCTAGAATGTTGTGATGGATTTTGTTTGGCTTTAATTCATGCAAAAGCTTCTCCATCTTTAAAGCAGACTTACCTATTCACAAATGAAGATGAGCATAAGGAAAAAAATAAGTCTTTACAACAAAGAATGATAAAGTGTTCCTGACAGAAAGCTATGCCTCACAATTTGAGAAATCATGGTGTAGTAGAATGAAAATAAAAATTGTTAGAGAAATAGGACAAGAGTGTAACTCTCCTATTCCTGTAATGTATGAGCAATCCAATCCAGCCCATACTGAAGTGAATTGCACTGGGCAATTATATTATTATACTTCTGAATTATATTATTATACTTCTGAAAGTATAAGTACTTTCAGAATAAACACAGATGCTCAATTGCTATTTTCTACATTTACTACCACTTATCTTCCCATCCATTGCATTGTTAATGCTATTTCACGTTTATCCTAAGGCAGAGTTGGAACATACCTGAAATTTTATTTGTTAGGGAACTCTGCACTCAGGTTCAGAAGTAGTAACAGATTCAGAAATGCAGGCCATTGATACTTTTACCTGGCGCTGCTACTTGATGTGGTATAAGCCAAACTGGAGCCCCAGTATGTAGTAACTAAGTACTGTGACATAAGTGTTTAAAAGGTATTTTTTCACAATAAGAAATTTGTTTCATGTGATGGTAAAATTAGGAGAAGAACAACAAAATTAGACTAAGGATTTTTGAGTACCTTTTTCATCCTTATTCTAGTATGTTTCACAGCATCAGTAGGTCAAGGTACACTTTATTTGGACTAGAACACATAGTGCTTAGTATGAGAGCTACAGCAAAAATGAAAATTGTCAATGAAGTAAGTTCACAAATAGCCACATCTTCCTATATTAAATCCAATCTAGCAATCAGTTTTCTTAATCAGATATAATTATAAAGTAATTAACTGATGAAAGTGGTGATCAAGAAATCTGAATTTTTCTTTCTACAGCATAGTCTAATAAAAGGGAAGTTATATGCAGCTTTGTTTGCCTCTTGGTTCCTCTATATACAATGCATGTTTTGGAATAGACATCTTGAAAATACATGTCCACAAGGAGAATAGGATACTTCAAAGGCTGTTTTCCCCGGGCTTCTTTTTTGGGGTGTTCTTTTCCTCTGAGATGTACTTCTTTCTAGTCTGGCCTTCTGGTTATCTTGTTTCCTCCTTTTTACTGTAGTGAAATGCAGAATAGGAACTACAGCCTCTGCTGTCGAAGGACTTTGTGTACTTCTTGTTGTTTCTCAAAGCGCATAGGGTATTCAATAAAATAACCACCAAGAAAGAGTGAGCAATTAAATTTTGCATGATGCTTTTATTTTGATTGCTGATTGCCGTCTCCTGCCAGTTCTACAGAACAATGTCCCAGATTCTCAAAATGAAAGTATTTGCCTGGCATTGAACAATGACCTTATGTTGCAGGTCATTTGAAGCCCTGTTCTGGGACTTCTGTGCTATTAATGAATCTGTCCTAATTACAGTCATGAGGTTTGTTGGTGCAGGTTCAAGACTGTGTTTTTTTCAAACTAGTAATTTTGCAGGACAGACCGCAGGTAGAATACATGGTAAAAATACACTTTTGCTTCAGAAGACTTCCTTTATCAAGTGCCTGTGAAAAAACGTGCTGTCAGTTGCAACATGTGATGCCTAAAAAAAGAGCAATCAATATTCACAGCCTCTCCAGTAGGCTTTCTGAGGCTCTGAACGAGTGGGAGAGAAGGGAAATGAAGGTTTTGTAGACTGAATAACTTTGAGACCAAAATATAAAATTACCTGTATTTAGCTGTTTTGATCTCATCTACTGGATCACAACACAGTCAAGAGTATGTAAGCATTTACTGTGAAAACTTTTTTTAAAGCATTTATAGGTTTCATTAAAAATGAGGTTACACCTAATGCAAAATCTTGACAGAATCTCAGATTTAACAAATTCCAATAAATATAATAAATCCAGTTTACAGAGCTCTATTTTAAAAAAAGATCCAGTTTAGGTGTCCTAAATTTTGCTTATAAACTATTTCACCATTTCAAAATGTAGACAGCAGCTTTTTGATGCCTAATTAAAATAACCAGAGTGAACTAGATCAAGTGAATATTCCGTGACATCAACACCCTTGCACAAAACTCTGTATGTGCAGTCACACAGTATCACCTAAATTCACATGTAAGCAGTGTTTCAAAGCCTGGATAATAAAGCTATGTTCTCTCGACTGCCTACTTTAATTCTGTTTTTGTGCTCGCCCAAGGTGTGACATTGAACTGCTGGCGCTCTTGGCTTGCTGGGGCCATTTCAGTCACGGGGTACTTTGCACCTTTTGGAGGCCTGTGCCCTGCAGAGTTTGAAGCCCCCAGAGGGTTTACCTCACTTTGGCAAAAATTTTGTTGTAAGGGATAGGGTATTTTTGTCAGGATGACTAACGGGTAGAGAAGTACAGTGAGGTTTTAATTATTGCACTGGGACCTGATCCAAACTCCATTACCTGCACTCGCCTTTGTTTTAGTAGCAGGTAGACATGAAGTATTAATGCAAAACAATAGTGATTATGAATTTCCCTGAGATAACTCAAGTAGTGAAGATGAGGCAGTTAAAGGCTTTTTATTTTTGTTTTGTAGATAAGGGGCGAAAAAGGAACATTGTTCTGTTTCTTTCTGTTTCTTTTTCAGCTAGCACTCTTGGACGTTGCTATTGTTTTTAAGGACTTAAATGTACATGCAATCCCAATTATATTTAACTCTCTCTAAATATATATGTATTTAATGAAAAATTCATTAGTTTTATTCATTTGCAGAGAAGATCCATGTTGTCATTTCTTCCCATGAATGTAGTACTGACAACAGCCAAGACAGCTAAGAAATAAGTGAATGTATATTATTTTCTTTGAATTTTCTACTCATTTTTCAAAGTAAAACTCAATAATTAGGCTTTTTATCCAGTGGACAGAATTGACACAGGCTATATTTTTCTTGTTTGGATTTTTTTCAGCAGGTATAGCGCTACTTGATGTACATTTCTTTGATTGCACGAGTCTAAATTTTCAAGTCTCTGTGATGGGTTGGAAAGTGGAAGTCCCATAGCTTTGGATAGACAGTGAATAGTTATCCTGGAGAATAAATAATTTGGTGTTGTTCTACCATGAGGTTAATCTTCAGTACAAATTTTGTCTTAAGCAGTGCTACAAAGAACCAAATCATTTTGCTAAATGATAAAAGTACTTATCCAAGAGAGACACATCAGGAATCTGAATTTATTTAATCTTTGGCTATTTTGTGTTGCTTCTGATACTAATAATGCTTTTAAATTGATACTGATATCCTGAGGTAACAAAAAATCTTGGTTCAACAGAATAAAATATGTTTTTTCTTTACACAAACAGTATTTATGCAACTCTCATCTGTTCCTGTCATGTGTATTTTCTCCTTTTGTCCCAAGAATTTGAACTTATTTCTGAGGAAATCCCCAATCCATATGCATGGCCTGTAAGACACCTAATGTGTTTTACTTGTACATGCATTTACCTATGGACTATCTCTCACCACAGAAGTAACTGCTATTTCTTCCAGGGTATACTTTTCTAAATAACTATCATTCAAATGAGATGGTACATTTGGAAATTCTGTGATGAAAGATGTTAAATTGACTAACAAGAAATTTTTAAAAGCATCTTGAAAATCTCCATTACAATTTTATTTGGAAAATAAATACTTTGCATATAATGAACTTCTGATTTTTGGCATATGCTTTCAAAGGCAGTCCTTGAGGATATTTTTCATTCTATAACCAGTGGATAGCAGAATTCTCAGCGGCTATTTTCCAGCAATAGGAGGAAGAAAGCACACAAAATATTTTTAATTTGAAAAAGTTTGTTTTCTAAATAATATCTGAATATATGTGTATATACTGCTGATGTGTGTGTCTCTCTGATCTGACCATGTTTTAACTGTAGGAGATCCTTAGGGTAAGGTTTGTACCAATACTTCATGGTATCATAAGGTATGCGGTATCTGGTTTGTAGTTAATTAAAGGAGATAATTTAAGGAGGGTTTTCTTCAGCATTTATACTGCTGCAGCAATTTCTCTCTTTAAAAATGAATAGTATATGTTTTTCTGTTGTTGATTCATCTTTCTTGAGTAACCAAGCAAGCAAACTAGTTTTATGATGTAGTATCTTTCACTTTCTATCCATCTGACTTTATTTATGGAGAAAAGTCAGCAACTTGGAAAGTAAGGCACATCTATAAAAAACCAAATTCCCTTGAGTATTAAAGCATAATTGAAAGTGTCAGGACTTCTGTATCTCCTTACCAGAAGGTAATTTCATGTGAGTCAGGAGGAGGACAGTGTTATAATTTATTTCTGTCCCTGAATCTCTAAGAAGGAAATCTATAACCAATGCAGAATTTCAAGGTATTGTATGTGTATATCAAAATAGAGAGATAAAAATTGAACTTTTTTTCTCTAAGTTTAATGGGACCTTTCTTTTCTCTAATTTTATTGGGTAAATTGAGCAAACCAAATTGTTTCCTAAAAATTTAAAAAATATCACGTATTGTTAAAAAATGGATCTAGAAGATGCTTGTTAGTTTTATTTATTTTTAAGGCATTTCAAATCAGTCATTTTCGGTTGCTGACTGATTCTTGTTTTCACTCTTTCTTTTCAAACCGCTAGCAGCATTTGTTCTTTTTGCATAGATTAAACTAAACTGATCCTTTACTAGAGATTAATCTTTTTTTTTCTTTGCACTGTATGTTTATATGGTTTCCTTTCAATATGTTTTTTAGGCTTGATTTCATCTCACATAGTCTTTTTCCATAAACAAACAAAATCCCTCAGCTTGACAAGAGATGTTTGCTCACATAATAAATGTTTTACTGCTCTGTCTTTATCTGTGTTATTTTATTGTTTCAGAGAGGATGAGCATGCCCTTATCCAGCAGTATTGTCAGACACTGGGAGGAGAGTCACCTGTGAGTCAGCCACAGAGTCCTGCTCAGATACTCAAGTCAGTGGAGAAAGAAGAGCGGGGAGAGTTGGAGCGTATCATTGCTGACCTTGAGGAAGAGCAAAGGTCTCGTAATCATCCTAATGGTGTCTGATTTGTCAATTGTTGCTGTTTGAGCCATGCATGTACGATCCTGAAGACGAGAAACACCTAGAAGTCATGATTTTAGAATAAAAACCCCAAACAACCATCCACAATCAAGGCATATGTTGCACATAACCTGGCTCTGTTAGATGGAACAGGGAGTGTCTGTAAAAGATAAATTAGTTTCACTTTTACTTCACCACCTTTTTTTCAATCCCCCATAAATCACAAGTCTTCAATCCCCTATAAAACACAAAGACACTGTCTTTGTTTGAGCTATTTGTGTTGTTAGTTGGAGATGTTCGATCTAAAAAGTCTTTTATTTTCATTTACTTGATTAAGTCATCATTCTCCTCCACTTTTCAATATCCCAGGAGTCTGCAGATAGAATACGAGCAACTAAAGGAGCAACATCTTCGGAGAGGAATAAACCCTCTTGCATCACCTCCTGACTCTGTTGTGTCACCTCAGCACGCTTCTGAAGATGCTGAGCTCATTGCTGAAGCTAAACTCCTGAGGCAACATAAAGGTCGCCTGGAAGCAAGGATGCAAATATTGGAAGATCACAATAAGCAATTGGAGTCTCAGCTTCACCGGCTACGGCAGCTCCTTGAGCAGGTACTTGTACACTTTGCCCCATATTGTTTCTCCACAATGGATTTCTTGGTGGAGCAAAGGTATTGACATTTTACTGCAGGTATTTTCACCATGCTCTCTTGGTCTGTTGCAATCAATCATTTCTAACAGGATATTTTTTTTTTCTTACCCACTAGTATAACCCATGGTTAATGTCAAATGAGCAGAAAATGATTGCAAGTCCTGGAGTGATCATGGGAACTTGGGAAACACTGAGAATAACACAAACAAGAGCAATAGGTTTGCATTAATTAAAACGCATGGGAAGAAAATATATACCCTACTCCAAATAATGATGCCAGCCACATCCCATGTTTGACTTCAATTTTCCCAGACACTTTCCTTAATATGTTTCTTTGTTGTCAAGCCTCTCCTAGTATGCCAGAGACAGATGGCCAAAGATGTGTCTGAAATACAAAGGAGCAATTAATTACATTAAAAATCCAGTTCCTCTTGAGTAGCATATTTAGACCAATAAGCTACAGCAAAGTGGTCTTTCACACAAGTAAATGCTGGAGGTAAGAGGTTTTTAGCAAGTGCCAGTAGCTGGAGATTGTAGGGTTTCCTTGTTTGCAGAAGGAACACTGATTGCTTTGGAAGTCAGCATATGCACACCTGGCTTATGGAAATAACAGGGGCTACATATACCAGGTGTTGTTAGAGATGGTAGTTTGTACTATATCCTGTGGAGAAGATTGAGTAATGAAGATAAATTTGTATGAATGTTTTCTTCTTACTAGTCATTACCATTAGGTCAGAGCACAATAAGACAAGTGTTTCCTGCCTTCCATGAGTCAGATGTAGTAGGGGATTTAACTAAGCCAAGAAAGAGGCTACATAAACCAGGTATTAAAATGGCCTAAGTTCCTGCTGTAGATGATACTCTCATTACAGGGATTAAGGTATTTGCTGTTTGTTTCACTGACTGACTTTGTCGTTTTTTCTAGGCAGTTTTGGTTGAATAGGATTTAGGTGTATCTGTTCAATGATCTGTTCCCTGCCCCTTTAGCAGAGTAAATTTTTTCGTTGCTACTGTTATTCTAACATTTTAATCAGTATTTGAGTAGCTGTAATATTTCACAGGGAAGATAGCAACTGGTGCACTGTTAATAATAATTTATTAAGTAAGGATCTTGGGATTAGTGGCCAATACTTAGTCTTTCAAAGAAGGGTTTAAAATCTGCAAGGAAATGTGGTTGAATAGAAAACAGAGTTCTGCCAAACCCATGGTCACTTGCAGCCTAGTGCTTAGAGCAGAAACTTGTTCACCCCTTAAAACTTTTTTTTTTTTATTTTCCCTAATGTAGCTGAGGATTATCTCACAATTTTGTAATCTTTTTGGAAACACTATATCATTCTTAGTAACACCTCTAGCTTATAGATTTCTGTTGTGATAAAATGGGCAGAAGGAACAGTAGTTCTTTCTTATTTCTGCCTTCGGAATTTTTTAGGCATTCTGCAGCTTTTGGGTTCAGATAGGGTAAAGTAGCATAGAGGTGACCTTTTTCAATATTTCTGACTGTTTGCACCTCATTTACTGTACACTGTTGCTCTTTTGCTTTCTGTCCGCATTGTCCTGTCTCTGTGGGAGTCATGCCGTGCTTCTGATTGTTCCAAGTATTATTTCCTAAGGTCTTTGTTTCTCCTCTGTCATTTAATAAAGTGGCTCATACAGAGTCAAGTATATGAGAAGATCTGCGTTATTTCTTTTGTAATTTATCTGTGGCTTTTCAATAAGCCTTCCTATACATATCATTACTTAATTTACTGGCTGTTTTACAAGCTATTTCCAGAATGTTGAAGCTACTCCCCTGATGGGAATTCAGAAATTATAAATAATTTAAATTTTTAGTAATGTTCTTTGAAATTTATTTTGACATTGATAGAATTGCGAAGCAGCACTGATTTCTGTTACTGCTCCCTTTCTGAAAAAACCGACTACTCTTTAGCCCGTTTGCTGTTCCATCAGCTTGGCCACTACCTTTTAGGACAGCCTTTATTTCTTTCACTGTTTGGGGAAGGACTTTATAGGAAGCTATTTATATTTCTTTCTTTCTTTTGCTATTACTGGCTGTCCCAGTTATTTTTAGTGGATAAAAGGAATACCTTTTCTTATTAATACGCTGGATGATTTGCAAGAAAGATACTCATTGGTCCCAATCTCAAAATATATAACAACAGTATAATTACTTGTATTAAAGGGCACAACTATCTTACAGCTATATATTTCCCATGGCTGGCATTTCATGCCACCTCTGTTTGTCTATTCTATCAACAGCAAGTCTCCCCATTCCTCTTCTCCACCAGCCTCCTGACTGGTGTTTTATACCACTGAATATAAAATACTTGGACTTTTTTTTTTTTTCTCCAAAAGACTAGAATGAGTCTGTCTACACACAGATATTGGGGTAGAGAGTTAATGAAATTTAGAAACTTTCATGTAGTAACTGCCTAATCTAGATGAGAGCATTCTAGGACATTCTTAAGAGAGCACCTTTAGCAGAAATATGCATGCATCCTCACTGCACATTTGTCTACTTCAGGTCACAATTCTGAGGTTGCCATACTATTTTTATTTTAGCAAGCCCAAAGGATTGGTAGCTGTCACTGAAAGTTGTCATTTTGTCTGCCTGATTGATTAGGGTGCCAAAGAGGAAGGTGAAACAGAACTGGCATGTGACAGCTTTGATACCAACATGTTAATCAGATAGAGAAAAAACAAAGAATCCATTCTCATTTTTCTTTCTTCAGCCTTTATAGATACTGCATTTGCAAAGTCAAAGTGAGACCTATTATGAAGGGCATTTAAAGTCTGTTTGAATTTTTCTGTTTTCTCTGAGCTACTAAATAGAGGCTTCATATTGGATTTGATATTGAAGTTAGTGGGAGCTAAAATCATCTGTCAACAGCTATATGATCAGACAGGGAGTAAATAGGGGCTGGAACTCCCTCTCCAGCTGAAAGCAGAGGAGCTTTATCAGAGGAGTGCAGGAGAGCTTGTTTCTTTTGTAGCTGGGAGAAAAATTCTGGAGCAAGAAGAAACGTCTGTAATGAATGTGGTAGTAAAATCAGCATTTTTGAAGTTTCTTGTGATTCCGATTGGGGACACTGAAGTTTAGTTTGGTTTTTACCAAAAGCAGCAGAAGTCGAGGAAAGAGCAGACATGTCTTAGCTATCCATTAAGCTACAGAGCACTTCAGGCTCTTCTTTGGGAAAGACACCAGCAGGAGGCATAGTGAAATAAGGCACTGTAGATTAAAACTGGTTGAAATAAATATCTCCTTGGACATGCTTTAAAAATTGCTATAATACAGAAACAAAACCACAGTTTGGGGGTTTTCTGGAGAAGGACTTATTTGTCCCGTCATATCTTTGCTTGGTTTTACCTAAAAAGAAGTTTCAAAACTCCCTAATACTGGAGTTGGAAATCTCTCCCTCATCCCTACAGAGGCATGCTCAGTATCCTTGCTTTTATTTCCTTCAAGAAGCAGCAGCAGATGTATAATCACATCTAGAGCTATTTGCTTTTGGTTTCTGGCTTAGGGGTTGTCTGCTGAGTTGTTTTGAATAAGAGAACATGAATAAATGGTGCTTGAAGTGGGACAGGATGGAAGTGCTCATATTTTGTAGGTGTTATGTAATTGGAGTCCAGTAGAATGTGATTTTCTACTGTTATTTTTCTCAAGTTCTCTAACAATAAAATTGTTAAATGATGCAAATACATGCTGATATATCTGTATCTTCAACTGGCTTGCATTTAACGTTTTCCAGTATGTGATTATTATATTAAGGCAATTATACCGCTACCACAAACCTTCACTTTCTGCTCCAAACCTCACTCTTCAGCTGCTTAACAGTATTGTCCTTAATTTGCGAGAAGAGTTTGGTTTGTTTAGACTTTTCTTGTTATTGCAGTCGCTGGACCTACGCAGTGTAACATTTATCAGTATGTTTAAATGAAAATGAAGTAATCAGGTGTTGCCATCTGATTAGAAGTTAGTGGGTTTGAGGGTTTTGACTTGTTTTTAAACCCAGTTGCAATATTTCATTCTGACTGCTGCAGCAATATATGGTACATCAATGTAAGGTATTCCAAGTATGTTTTGTTTTCTCTCAGTTTATCCACTGATAGTCCTTGTGCTCTGTGGTGCTCTTTTATCACTTACAATAGAACTATTAAGTGGGGCCTTGACTAACTCATCACCTGAGTTTGTAGGCATTTAGTTTCTGTCTATCAAAATTAACTCTTGACTATGCAGTGCCTCACTATGCTTGACTGAGCCTATGTGTTGCTGTGCTGCAGTTTTGTACATTCAGCACAGATCTTCTCATTTACTCTCATTCATCTGAGCACAATTTATTCATAGTTCCTGCTTGAACAGGGCCAGAGGCAGAGATTTACTCCAGGTGCAAGTTTGCCTTTTGGATGATTCACATTCTCTCTGTTCACCTATTTGTGGGGATGACAAGCAGTGACTCTGCTGCTGGAATTAGTTTTATTGTTCTGTACTGAATGTACTCCTAACCTTTGGAGAATTTCCTTATTCTCTTTACCATTACAGGTCTAACATCTCAAACAGTGGTTCCTGAAAATACAGAATTGCCTGGGTTAAGTTGTCCCAGGTTTCTCTGATTGAAAATCACCACACTCATTTTACTTAGATTCTTTAGCTGGATTGAAGCTTGGTACTGAGCAGCGAAATTACTTAACTACTTGATAGTAATTCACTGTTCATAGAAGTGTCTTGACAGTGAGATCCTTCTCTGGCTTGAATACATTTCCATTTCTTTTGTGTCCTATGCAGACTGATATTTCTTAGTTCATTCTTTTAGTCAAAGCTGGCCTTTAGTATTGTCATGCTGAAAGAGATGACATTTAGAGGAATTTTATTGAAGATTGTTTTTGTTAAGTTGGAAGCTATCTCAAGAAATAGAGTATTTCAGTGAGGGCTGCGAAGTTCAAAGGAGCAAACTTGTGCACAAATTAGCAGCCATTCTGTATTCTAACTCTTCATCAAGTCTTGTAGCTGTTCTAGATGCTTGCTCAGTTTCAAAAAGACCTTAAAAGCAATGATTTTTGTATTACTTCAGTATCTGGTTTTGATAGATTTACCTAAATAACCTGCTCCTTAAGCTGTTCAGAAGTAATTTCATGATTTGAAATCAAAAAGATAAGTGATAGCAGCAACAATTCCAGATATATCTACCTCGGATGTAAATATTATTTCACTTATTTCTGTGTTTTTTAGAACAGTCACTTCTGGAGTTCAAATACTGTATTATTAGTGTCTTCCTTGAGGGAATTTTTAAAAGAAGGAAGGAAGGGAAGGAAGAGAAGGAAAGGAAGGAAAAAATGCCTGGATAAGGTCCCTTTCAATATTTCTGAGCTGTTACGGCCTTTTCTTATTTTCTGTCTATATAGGTACACTTAATCTCAAACACACATATGTTTGCAGCTAAATGAAATATCGATTTCAGTGATTCTTCAAGTGAATTTAAGAGCTTTGAAAAACTTCTTTTCAAAGTACATAAGTTATTTCTCATAATTTTCAGGAGTTCATGTAGTACAAATTTTTGCATAGTACAAATTCCTGCAAATTTGGTGTCTTCCACATGGTTGAGAAGCAGCTAGCATCAGCAGGAGTGATGGCTGGCTACCACTTTTTAGATTTAATGGAGTTGTTTTGAATCTGTCTTGATTCATCACTTGATTCTAGAGTTCCACAAATCCGTTAATGATTGAACAGTTGTTTCTGAGCATGCTTAGTCATCCTTGTAAAGCTTTTTATGGGCCCCTAAGTGAATGTCCTATTTGTCTGTGTATATACCCATGCAGATAAATACGACCCAGATACTCCCATTGTGTAGTCTTTCTGCAGAGCTGGACCAGGAACCTTGGCATACTGTGGGTGTTGTACGTTACACTGTTTTTTTGTGATGCAACAGAATATAGTTTTTAACTAGACCATCAACTGGAGTCTTGTAATAGCTATTCTTAAGTCTAAATTTTCTTTTAACAAGTTCTTGGTTTGTTTTTTTGTTGTTTGTTTTTTTTTTTTTACCCCTCATCAGTTGCATAGACCTAAGCCAACTTTCAGTAGCTTGGAGAACAAACAAGAAAGAGCACCTAAAAAGGGAAAGAAACAAGATGGCTGCTGGCAAGCCTACAATTAAATTCTGTGGATACAAGTAACATGAATTTGTGTCTTCTTGTCTTTAATGTAGCCCGACTCAGACTCCCGGGTCAATGGTGCCTCCCCCTGTGCTTCGCCCCAGCACTCTGCCCTTGGCTTCCCCCTGGAGCAGGACACAAGCTTACAGTTCCATCAGACAGGTGAGTGTTCTGATCAGATAATGTGCTCATGAGGCCATAGGTGCCTACTGGATAGGTTTGTTGGCACCTTCTGGAAAGATTTGTAAATAAAAGGAGCAGATCTTTGTGATGCTTCTGCTTAGTGCAGTAGGAGGTGTTGTTCCTCATGCTTGTGAAGAGCTGTGGTATCCTAAGGATCCATGTGACTCCGAATTACAGACTTTTGTCAATAGACTCCTTGGCTCCATCTGTTCTGACCAGATCAATTTACTGGGCAAATCCATCCTCACTGAAAGGGAAACCAGACTTCATTGGACTGAAGTGGCCAAGAGCTGTTTGTCCTACAGTACACACATGGACCCAAGTAATCTGTCAGATATAGGACTAATGTCCAAATCATGTAATCTACCCTTGCTATCTGCTTTAAAAATTCTTGTGCAGCCTCTTCTTATCCTGGTATTTTGATTCCTACTTCTAAAAGGTTCACGTCTGAAACAACGTCTTTAGGAATAATTCAATATTCATGGCTATAGGCTCTGCACATAAAGGGATTTCTCTCTTGAAAGATTATTTTAAATTCTCCAGTATCAGAACTCATTAATTTCACTGGGAGTTGGCAGAAATAGCTACAGACATGGTCAAAAGTAGGTGAAAAGGGAAAATATTTTTCTCAAATTATCTTAGGTACAAGTTCCTCCTGTTTTTGTTTTTAAGCCTTGTGTTATAGATTAAATATTATTTTGTTTCTGTAGAAAACAGGAAAAATATTCTCTTGCATACTGAACATTTTTCATTCAGTATTAGCATATGTTTTTATTTTATCTGGAAAAACATGGAACTTCTTCGAGTCTGATTTCATGGAGTAAAAGATGCAATATGAAAGATGCTGTCCAATAAAACTGCCAACAACACAGCCAGTTATGTTCCCTAACCATTCTCTTGACTAATTTTAAGCATCATTTTTCAAAGAGATGGCAAGGAGGATTTTAGCACTACTGAAATGGCTGGTACATATTGAATAAAGACCATGTAAAAGATAAATGTTGGGATTTTTTCAGAGAAAGGATGGTGTATTCACTCTGAAAGTTACATGACAAATCTGCAGCTGGAACAGAATTTTAATTGAGTAGCTACAGAGTTTAATTCCCTCATCTTGTTATTTTATTTATTTTAACTGTAGATTTTTATATACTGTTTCTTGCTGGCAACTTCTAATTAAATCCTGGATGCAATAGTTAAGTTTTAATAAAAGAGAAATTAGTTTGACTGCAAATCAAGAATGTAAGTTTCACATCCTCTCCCAAGGTTGGCAATTATAAATGATAGTTCCTGCACATTACAAAGGCTTCAGGTACTGTTTTCCCTTGAAATATAAAAGAGTATTTAACTGGAAGGTTGGCTAAGAGTGCTTTTGGAATGTTGTCCTTTTTTTCCTCCTTTTGTTACAATTTCTTTTGTTGTTGTTGTCATATCTGCAGATGACTTGTTAGTTCCACCTCATGATACCAACACAGATCTAACAGATGTTATGGAGCAAATCAACAACACATTTCCAGCTTGCTGCTGTAAGTTTAACAAAATATGTCTCTGAGAATCATACTGAATTTGAGGTGGTCTTTTGAAGAAAAAAAATCACTCTTGTGGTATTGACTAGGAAAATAAATGTCTGAGGAGAATTCTTGTGTAGATATGTAAGCTATATAATTCTATCCCTTAAAATTCCTCTTTACAAATTATTTTTGAAGGTAGATAAATGTTCTTGTTTTGAGCAGAACTGTAGGAAAAGCCTGTAGCTCAATGTGGAATTTTCAGCAGTGCCCACATTAGGGGAAAGACATCTAGAATCTCACTAGCTGCTGATAAAAACCTTTTGTAGAAGAACTTAAGTGAATGTAGATTCAGAATTTCTGAATGCAGTTCTTGTAATGAAGCTTGAAAAAAAAAGTCTTGGACAATTAGTCCTTAGACTAATTACTGAACTAGTTATTAAATAGACCAGAGGACATCTGTGAATGCAGCACGTCACACCTCTCCCTGCTTAAATGCTTTGGAAGTTGATATTTTATTCAGTGTCTATTAAAGAGAGATCAAAAGGAAAACCAGCTTGTTCCTATGCATGTCTTGTATCAGCTGACATAGATTTCCACTGATCCTCCTCCTTCCAGTGTCACTGCACTTGAAAAAATGAGGAGCTGTCTCGTGTATTTTGGTGGGTTTTGTAAAATACATTTATACATATATACATCGCCATATATAATTCAGCTCTTTTGCCTTGGAAAAACAGTAGTGAAAACTTTGATATATTCTCAAAATTGTTGAAAGTTTCAAATGCAATGTAATCATAATGGTCAGTTTTAAAACTGAGAGCGGCTGTTTATGCCCAGTCCTTTTGGAAGCATCAAGACTCAACTCTATGCTATTTCATAAACTTTGTGAACCCTGTTAAAATACCCCTTTTATCTCTTGAACATACATTGTTTGGCTGTGACAAGCTGCATCGCAGAAGATGCACCTTGAGTATTTACGAAAAGCAAATCAGGTTCTAGCAAAAAAGTCTTGTTTCAGCTGTCTTTTTTGATTTTTGATGAGTTCAACAATTTGGAGCCCCTTGTTCTGCAAATTAATGAATTTGATTCTGAGGAGCATCTCATTTGAAGTCAACAGCTACTGGCGTTGCTCAGCACACCTTTGCATACACACACAGGGTGTGTGTATATACAAATCAGTATAAAATGCAACTCATCCATTTGTTCTTGGTTTTGCAAATTACTATCTTGCTATGTGACTATATAGCTACATGGTCATTTGGCCCAAATGGATTTAAAGCAAATTGCGTTGTGTCAGCACAAGCTTGGTAATGACAGCTGTTCTCCAGACCTGGAAAACAGAAAAAAATTCTCTGATTCCATGGAAAAACACCTTGAATGAGAGAGGAGAATACTCCAAGTGAAAAACCATGGGCCCTTCATATTGTGAAGTCTATCTGAGCATTTAAGATTAAAAGAAGCCACAGTTCCAAATTTCACGTGATTTTCCCCCACTGTCAGGCTAAACCACCTTGCCCCAGTTAGTAGGTACTACTTATGTTTGCTCTCATTCAGTTATTCTATAACATCTTTTGCTTGGGAGTAAATTTTTTTGACAGTCAGATTCATATCTTAAATGTTTTAGAAGCCTGGAATGAGGATTATTAGTCTGGCCTTCCCAATAAAAGGCATTAGAGTCTGAGTTTTGCTAAAGAAGACCATGACAGACTGTCTAACTCCATCATCTGTTCCTGTGGCCATTTGAGAGGGATGGGCAATTGTTAGATCTGTTCTGTTAGACTTGAAATGATGTAGATTCCACAGAATCTCTAGGCATCACAGTATTCCGAACCTTAAAGAATAACATCCTTAGCCTCTTTATTATACCCAAGCTCAATTTCATCAAAACAGTCTGTGCCACGTCTCGTGGCCAATTTAAAAAAAAAAAACAAAACCAAAAAAACCCAAAAACAACAACAAAAAAAAAACCAACAAAAAAACCCTTCCCTCCTTCACAATCTCATCTTTACTTGTCTCCTCTGCTATGGCCACAGCTCTATCAAGGTGTTACTAGCATCTGAGCCTTATGCAGATAATTTTTATCCCATTTTGACTGTTTAACAGAGATAGTTGTCTTACTTGCTTTATTTGTTTTCAGGTTATAATTCATCTTGAAATCAGTCTTTCTATTTATGTCAAATATCCTTTATGAAGCAATTATTCATATAGTAAGGCCAGCAATGCTTTTAATGGTGGATTTTATTTTTTTGTGTTCTGTTTGTTTTTGTCCTTCAGATCCACTGATCATGGATATAATAACCCTTTTTCCTTCTTTATGTCATTGGTCCTCAGAAGTAGGCAGGTGTACAACACTGTGCTGAAGTCTTGTCTGTACGTCTGAGTGATGTCTAGAACAGAGCATTTTAAACATATGATAGTGTAATACATCACTCATGGGTTTCTATGGCTTCAAATGGTGAAAATGAAACGGTTCATATTAACTATATAATTATAATGCTATAAATTTGTTAAAAGTAAATTTGTGAAGAATTAAGCCATTACAACACATTTCTAGTTAAATATTTAGTCTTTTGAAGATAAGTCTTTTTTTGCTTCTGTAGTATGTATTTTCCTGATAATAACTTTGTTTTAAAACTCTCAAGATGAAGAATCATGTTAATTTCTAACCTTTTTTTTTTTTTTTCCTATTTGCAGCAAGTTTCACTGGCAGACCACAGGTATGAGACATCTGTACATACTTGCCTAGGCATTGGAAACAAAGTGGAGCAAGTGAAAAGTTCCATTAAAGCAAAGGGGCTTGGGTGGTTTTTGTCTACATTTTTCTCTAGAGGTGGGAGCTAGGCTGGTGCAACAGAAAGGCCAGGTTCCACAATTTCATAGGTAATAGGAAATTTCTACTAGGTCAGGCACTGCCACGCCTATTATGGTTCTGCAGGTCTGTGTTACTATCCAGATGGAACCAGCTTGCATTTACTTGGGCCAATTAGTTTCAAGCCAGCATCAGCTTGCAAGAGCAAAGCTGGTTCTTGCAAAGACTTCCATACGTCCTTGGGCCCACAGCTCCACTTTCAGGAGCTGTGGGCATCAGGAGCCACACAGCACCTTAGGCATTAGATTAAACACTGCAGTATTGTAAACTTAGATTTAACTATATACCTCAGTTATTTGCTGGGTCTCAGGTAATTTACAATACATGTAAATTTTTTAAATATAGCGCTTTGTAAGATGACATCACAGTGGTGAGCTGACTGAGCCCAGAGCAGTCTGTGTGTGCTAACATGTGGTAACGATGTTGTTTCCCATCACAACAGGCCATGTGAAGTGTCCGTTGGGATGTCAGCCAGTGCTTCCTGGCGTGCAGTGCAGCCCCGTCCTGCAACCCGCCGGCTGCGCGTCCGCCTCATCAGAAACCTGCACGGGACACACCGTGCACTCCGACCGCGTGTTCGACTTGAAACAGTTCAACACTGAATACCCAAAGACCAGGATGTTGTTTTTATAGTGTCTTTTTTTTTTTTTTTTTTTCTCCTTCTTCCCTTTCTATGCAACTGTAAATTAACGAGCAGTGGAATATTTGTCACTGATTTGTATAAATATACAGCCAGGGGAAAAGGGGCAGGGGCTTTATATACGTTCTTTTTGATAATCGTAAAGAGAAGAACTGCATAAGGAGTTTGGAGCAAGACGTTACATTTATACATTCCTTTCAGCTCTTTGCTTTTGCATTGTAAAGTACTCTTAGTTATATTCTCACACATGTAATATTCTGTACTGATTATTTATATGCTAACCATCTGACCACACAGATTTCAGAATATCCTTGCATTATTTTCAGTATTGGCATATGAAGTTCCCATAATCTGCATTATTGTTACTGGTTAACAACAACTGTCATTGGGTGCAAGATACAGTATTTTAATTCAATTAAACAAGGTAAACTCTCATTTCAAGTCGTAAGGAGCATTCTCATGTACCTAAGTGGTATTTTTAACTTTCTTTTCATTATTTCCAGCCAACACTCCATTTGGAGGATTATTTTTTTAAGCCTTACTTTACTTTGAATCAGGAGATAGCTAAAAAGAGAACTTAGTTCCTACTAAAACCAAGTTAAGCTACCATCTAAGTTAGTGTAATCTTTCCCAGCTATGTTCAGAGACAAAGCTTTGCTGTTCCCTGCTGGGCCAAACTTGCTTCAAGATTTGGAATTTGTAGTCTATGAAGTAAAGCTCATTTCTGTGAGATCCCTTTCTTTTGTCTGCCTCGTGGAGATGAAGAGACAATTAGAAAGCCCTTTCCAATACTATTAGCAAAAAAACTTCCTCCAGAACTACGATGCACTTAGATATTATTTGGCATTGTAATCTTGCAGATCATCCTTATCTTTGAAATAATTTATTTATGTACTTTTGATAAGGATAATTATGGGCAAGTTATTTCACTGATCAGCTGATCTCTAGTTTAAAGATTACCATAAGAGATTTTAATGCCTTCACAGAGTTTACAATGCTGCATGGACACTTGCTTTAATTCTAGGACATACCTGTAATTGGTAAAACTGCATGCAATATCTTTCATGTATAGTAAAGAGAAAAAAAGCTGTGTTGTTCTTAATTATCACTGAAGGAAAAAAACCCGTATTTCAAAATGGTATTGAAAGAGGTGTAAAATTCTCTACTGCTACTAAAAAAAATGCTAGGGGACATTAGAAGAGCAGGTCAGGAATTTCTAGTGGTTTTGTGAAGTTTTGCCAACCAGACTGTCCTGCACCCACAGTATTTACTCCTGAACTGCTGCTGCTCGAGGAGTGATTCAGGCACAGTGTTGATTACCTTCAACTGTTGGCACCAGTGCCAGTTCTTTCTGAACCCTTTGGCAAATTATTTAACCACTCTGCCTCTGTTTTCCCATCTGTAAAATGGGGATGATAGTGCTTACCTCTCAAAGGTGATGTAGGACTTAGTGTCTGAAAAGCTCTGTAGAAATGCTAAGTATTAGTCTTGAATAAGTGGAGCAAAGTTGTCAAGATGAGAAGACAAGATGCTGGCTCCTATTAAAATGTAATGTAGTTATTCTGAGAAGAAAAAACCCCACATTTTACAGAAGAGGAAAGCCATGACCACCTTTCTACCTCAGACCTATCTTCATAAGTAGTATTGGAAATAGCTTTATATTCTGTTCTCTGCAAAGTACTTGTCTTTTATCAAGCTACATAATTCTCTAGGAAAGAATCTTCTAAAATATTCCCAACATAAGTATAAAAAGAAATCAGTAGTGAATTTGGTGGGTTTTATTTTTGTTCTGAATATGAGGTTATGTATAAAGTTGTTTTTCTGCCTGTGTTTGTATGCATCCTTTTGTCCTCTGCTGCCAAGTAAATGCTGCTTCAAACACTACATTGTAACATTCTTCCTCTGAGACAATAATAAATAAAAGGAATATATTGCAGTAACATGAGAAAAAGTATGGAGTTCTTCCAAATTTTGTGGGCTTCTTCAAGGATGGCACATGTCATTGCTAAATGCTGAACATTTCATTCTGAAGATTAACATGAGCAAGCTGTGATAGTCAATTTCTATGTCCTAGCTTTTTCTCTGTGTGGTTTGAGTTTATATAAATAAGATTAAGCAGTGGGTTTTTTCTTCATAAATTTTACATATTTTCTCTAGTTTTCCATTTTTAGTGATTTTAGTCTAGAATCCTGCTCCGTTTCATGACAGATAGTAAACCCGATCACTGAGAAACAGACTGCTTTTTTTAAAATCTTCTGTGTATGTATTACAGAACAGCAGTAATGCATGAAGCCCTGTCAAATAGGAGAACTGTAAATTAGTCTTCAGGTTTTTGGTGGCTTTCAGTCAACATGCATAGCTGAACCACAGCATTAGGTATTCAGTCAGAAAGTGTATTTTCTACCTTGCTCTGGTTTCAGGTATTTGCATTAATGCAAACTATGTTAATGACTGTGTTAGCATTGCTACACTTAAAATAGATAAAGAAGTCCAAAGGCTTAACAATTGTTTCCTTATCATAACAGTTGGCACTGGTTTAATGTTTAGTTATTGCGTTTTGTTTGGGTTTTTTTTAAACTCTAACAAATGTCAAACGTAAGTGTCAAAGGGATGACCTTTTCCCTCAATTTGTGAAAGGATGGTTAACAAATAAGTTGTAGGGAAACATCATTATTTAAATAATTCAGCAGTTATCAAGGACTTTAACTAGAGAAATAGCAATATATCAAATCAAGTTCTGTATTTAGAACAAGAAAGATGTCTTAAGAGGAAGATACTACTAGATTAAAGTGTGCATTAAACCATGCAACCTGTCATTAAAAAAAAAATAGTAAACATTTTAGTTATGTTTGTAGAGTAGGAGACAGCAGAAGAGAGAGGTATGGATCAGTACCAGAGTCTGACAGGGAATGATTTACGGAAGTGCTCCTATCTACAAGTTGCACCCTCTGTACATTTATTGCCAAGACAGCAGGCGCCAGAGTTCTGTGCAGCTTAATAATCATTCTTCAGTGCTGTGCCACGAAGGTCCTGGCTGTTGAGAGAGAATGGCCCCCATTTCTAACCAACGACAGAGCTTTCCTCAGGGCTGTTGGGGACAGTGTGTGGCCACCCCTGGTCCTCCACGCACAATGCAATGGTGAGGACTCCCCCCCTTCTCCACCCAACCTTTACCTTTAAGCACTAACCAGCCTCTTGTGCTGTTATTTTGTCAGGCCCAATAAAGCCAACCTGATACTTTCCATGAGAAGGATTATGTCTCAGTCCAAAATACACATCTGTACAAAACATTAGGAGGAATACCCTCCTGCACAGCCCAGAATGAATGGCATTGGTTGATAGCAAATCAGTTTAAATTCTAATTAGAAAACACCCTTAAGCTGTAGTATTAACATGTCAGTTCATTTTCTCAGAGAAGATGCAAGATTGATGCATCTAATTAAAATCAGAGAGTAGGAACCCTTCTGCAATTGGGGTTTCATCATCAGGGGAACTTTCACAGTGAAACAATCATCTTCGAATGGGTGGTATTATTTTTTTTGGACTGAGAGAAGGCTCGTCACATGTTCAAAACCAAGATGGTTAGATTATGAGACAGCAGCCCTGCTAGGTCAGAAATACTGGACACACACCATCAGTATGCCATGACAATCTGTGGCACCTCCCTGTCCTGGGTCAGGGGTTCTGTCCTCTCTTCTTTTATTTCTACAGTTGGAAAAAACCAACAACACAACCAACCAAGAAACAACTCCAAAAAGCCCACCAAACAACAACATCTAAAACCCAAACCATCCTAAGTTCAGCCAATTTAAAAACGTATTACTGTACATGGTCAAGTTTTGGATTTATGCAGAAGACCAAAATATTCTTTTAAGCATTTCCAGTACAAATTATTCCTTGAGAAAGAATTTGTTCATTATATATATATATATATATATATTGTTCTCTACTTTAATATAGAGTTTCCCTAAGTAAAACCTTCATAAAGGCATTATTTGCAGCACTGCAAAACTGAAAAATGGATCCTGTCTCCTGTCACGCAGAAATGAAGATGTCATGCCATATGGCTGAAAATTCTGTTCCCACAACAACAGCAATAAAATCAGTCTTACAAATCCTGGCAAGGTGTAAATTAATAACAGTGGGGTATGAAAAAAAAAAACAAACCAACTTTTAGAGGGGAAAAGAATATTTTAGCAGGAAGAGAGGTCTTGCATCTTAGAGCTTTTTTGCTTCTCAGTAGTCATCAGCTGCTGCTTTCCTCAAACAATGGTCTTGAGGCTGGAAAAGGTGATATCATTCTTAGCTTATGTAACATTGGGGATCTTCTGTCTTTAGTGCCACTTCCATGATGTGCCAGCAAAAATTACACTCCTTACAACTTAAATTAATACATAAGAAAGAACAGCTGCATGCAAGTGCAGCAGCCACCTTCAGAAAGTAGTAGGTAGAGTTTTCATCAGCTGCTTTTCTCAACACCTCTGAGACACCAAGAATGGGCTGGCTCAGCTCCTTTTCCCAGGCATCTCAGCGCTGCAGCAAACACAAAGGTATCATTTAAATTGAAATCTGCTCTACATTAGTATGCTTATTAAAAGTGAGAATCCAGGAGAGCTGCATAGAATTGCTAGCTGTGCTAGTCTTCAGTACATTAGACAGGAGAAAAAAATGGAAAAACCTCAAACACCATTTTAGTGTCTATGCTTTGCTATTCGTCCTCTCATAGTCATCTCTGAATCTGTATTTACAGATTAACTATTCATGTTCTTGTTAGTCACTATCTTTATGGAGTCAGATAAATACTGAAAATGTCTGTTTTTCTGATGGAGGTGGGTTAACCCTGACTGAATGCCTGGTGTCCACCAAAGCCTCTCTATCACTGCCTTCCTCAGCTGGACCTGGGAGAAAAAATATAATGAAAGCTCATGAGTTAAGGACATGAGAGAGATCACACACCTAACCCACAAATGAAGTTGCATACATTAATAAATAAGAGAAGAGACAAGGTACAATAGTAACTGCCACTGACAATCCACATCACTGATTTAAATGCAGACAGAAATTAGGAAAGTTAAGGGTTACCTAGATCCTCATTCTTGAAGATCAAAGTGACATTTACCTTCTTTCAGTCCTCAGGATCTTCCTCTGTTTCCCATGGCCTTCCAAAGATAATTAAGAGCAGCCTTGCAATGATACCAGCCACTTCTGGGTATGTCCCAACACATCCCATGGGCAGTTTTTGCTCAGTACCTCCAGTTTGTTTAAGTGTTCCCTAATCTGATTCTTCTTCACCAAGGAGGAGTACATCTCCCTCGCTCCAGACTTCTGGCCAGTCTTACTACTAAAGACTGAGATAAAGAAGGGATTCAGTACCTCAGACACTCCTGTGCCCTTTGTCACCAGGTCCTCTTCACCAGTGGGCTCATGTTTTCCCCAGCCTGCTTTTTTCTGCTGCTGTACTCAAAGTAATTCTTTATACCATCTGTATCCCATATCAGGCCTTGGCTCTCCTACCCCTATCCTGCAGAACTGGGCAATATATCTGTTCTTCCTAGTCCCCAAACAGGCTGAAGCTGGCTCTCCTGAGGCCCAGGGATGCAATACTGCTTTTGCCCTCAATCCCTTCAGAATCCTGAGCATTGTCACCTCATGGTCACTGTAGCTACAGCAACCCTTAACTTTCACATCCCTTACCCACTCTTCCTTTGTGAATAGGAGGTCCAGCAAGATCTCTCCTCTCACCAGATTCTCAGTCATTTACATCAAGAAATTGTCACCAGAACACTCAAAGAATTTTTCCCTCAACAGTTAGTATAATTCTTGAATGATGTCCTGAAAAATTCTTTTGCCAGAGAATTGCAATACAGGAGTAGAGGACCTTTTAAACACAGATGCTTTGGTTGATTTTGTTTAGCACATCTAAAAGTATTTTGGTGAGCAGTTGTGAGAAGTCTAATGAATGGCAGCAACACCCAGACAAATAAAAACATCCAGCTGTATTTCTATCTCTCCAGTGCCAGCAACCCCTCTGGAATGGGAAGTATAGCTCTGACCTACTTGCTTTCAACATACCATAATTACAGCACTTATCAATTTTCTATAAAAGTACAGACATGAACAAATAGAAAACCCAAGTGGCTGAAACATGAGCAGAATAACAATTGTCATTTCATCCCCTAAATCCCAGTTCCTGCAAAGATGGTGCTTGCAGGCTGAAAAGTAAAACCAGTGAAATAACAGTAAACTATCAGTATAACAGTTGAGTTTATTATGAAATACAAGCCAGACTTTATACACAAGCAAAAGATACACCACATTATTTGTCAGTCTGCTGCCTAGACTTGGAATTTCTTCCTCCCTAAAATGTCTGCTTGCTTGCTGTGACAGGAAAATTAGTGACAGCTTTAGCAGAAGAGAATTATTTTTGCTTTCATCTGATTTCTCGAAGTGCAGATTGTGCTACCCATTTGATGAACTGGGTGTCCAAAGTTGGACCCAAGACCGCAGCCCCAGTATCCTCAGATGAAAGGGTATAGTCACTCCCTTTGATATGCAGATGTCCCTTTGCTGCCTGAGAACTCTGCCTTGGGACAACAAAGGACCATACATGGAAAAAGCAGTAGGTGACAGATGAGGCTGCTGCCTTCCAGGTGTACCCACTTAACTCAGAGTTTGGAAGCATTTGGCAAAGAAATTCTTCTGATAACTATCCACGTTCTTGTTACGGCAGGCAGTTTGGTTCTCTTTTCTTGCAAATCACAGTACTTGTAGCACTATTTAGAAAAAGGGGATTAGGAGATAAATATTTCCTAACATGCCACTTTCATTGAGCTGCTCTTTTTGCAGAAGAACGCCTTGCTTTCCCAGGCATTGGTTCATATGTAGGTTTGATTGACTTCTTTCATCCACATGTCTAGAGACAGTCAACCTTTGAACATTAAAAAGACAGAAAACCAAGCCACACCTAGTGTTCTAATTAAAAGTTATATAAGCTTGTCAATGTTGTTGCTCACTTTATTATTTATGGCATCTCCTGTACCTTAGAAATTACTGCTGAGTGGACAAAACCAGTACCCTTTCCATTTCTCTGCCCAAAGCAAGGCTCCCACAGAAAGCTTCTTGGAAAGTTTGACTTAAAATAGCAGCTTGATGAATGGGACAATGCCATTACACACAACCAAGTTACACTTCTTAAATGCTGATTACAAACGCCCTCAAATGTCACATCTTCTTGACACTGCTGATTTTAGGACTCTTTAAGGTTTATATAAACTAATCCAGAAAAAAAAAAATCCATCACACCTTTCAAGGATCTTTGAAAAAAACATCACTGTACATACAGAAGCTTAAGCCTGTCAGCCTTGTCTGCAGTCACTGCATTTATTTATTAGCTTTTAACCCAGTTACAAAGGAAAGAGAAGTTTATAGCACATCTGTTTCCACAGAGATTGGATAAAGTATGGCAGTTTAGTTAATGAGAGTATTTTTTCTTAATCTGTTTTTGCTTCGATAGCTGATATAAATAAATGCTTAAGAAAAAGAGTTGTTTTTTTTTTTTTTCTAGCTTCTAATAGTAGTATTATGCCCCTCTCAAACAAAATGTACCTAGTTAGTTACATGATGTGATTAAAACCAAGGTATTCCACACCCATCTACCTTCCTTCCTAGACTGGCAGAAATGAAAAGGTCAAAAACAAACAAACAAAAAAAATACTGTAATGAGGCAGATGTAAAAAATCAGTCCTGAGGAGTGCCCTTCCAATAAGAAGTGCCTCAAATAGCAACACTGAAGATAACATGGCATTATTTCATTTATATATACACATATATTATGCTTTTTTATATATACACACACTGGAGACAACTGTGTATAAAAGGACAGGATTATACCAGTGAAAGTTTAATAAACACTTATGAAAAATAAAATTAAATGTAAAAAAAGAAAAAAAATCACAGCTGGCTCCTTCACCATATGCCTCGGCCTCCCCCTGGGGCCCATCCCTCCCCAACAAGGGCAGTCTCCCCTCTGGAGGCTCCCACCCCATCAGGCACTCTAAGGCCTTGTCCTCCCCACCACGGAGCAAGGCAGGAAGGATATCCCAGTTTATGCTCCCCATCCCCAACCTGGGACCACTTAATATTCTAGTTCAGCAACACTCGAAAGGAAAGCTGTGTTTATCTGGTGGGTATTAGCAGCATAATGGCAGTAATTAAGTAATAATCACCTTAAAAATGTGCTCTTATCTTAGAGCTTGAGAAAGAGCAGAGGCTGAAGGCTGGGGCAATTATCTCCTGCTTTAGCTCCAGGGAAGCAAGCACTGAATAAGCATTCATATCAAAGTCAGTAAATAATTTGGCCTATTACCTATTCCCACAACACCATTGAAGTTTCTTGATTGAAGATTGCAAACATTTATGTTCAGCCTTCAGCTTAGTATTTAGAGTGCCATATAGGAACTGAATCTGCATTAGGAAAATTTATCCCTGAGTTACTGCAACACACATACAAATACATAAAGTCAGTACAATCAGTATTTGTGCCTATGTGAGCGCAGACTTGTAAAAAGCATTTTTGTGTTATCACAAACCATCTTTTGTACATATAAGCACAGGGTCTGTCATGGAATTAATTGCCCTTTCAGTTCCCCAAACACCTTTGTTATAAATGATCAATAGTCAATCCAATATTAAAGAATTTATTTAGCAATTTCCAAAATCAATTTGAGAAAGGCACAATAAAATTGGACGACATCGATCGAACGTTGGGTGGACAGAGGAGTAGCAGCAACGGTGCTGTCTAACCTTGTCCACAAATTCTGGATCTCAGTGTACGGATTTTAGATAGTTTTTCTGCCCGGAGGTAATGCCCATTGAAGGTCTGAATATTCATGTATTTCTTTATTTCCAAGTGAGGTTTTGTAAGGGTTTCCTGATAGGACGAAAGACGTCCCAAGAATCCTCCTTTTGGGGCGCTGATTTGATCATCCTCTCGGATCCTCCACCAAGATTGATATCAGGTCTTGATTAGCCATGAAGTGGAGGTCCACCCTTGATGAACGGGCCATCTCCCGTTCAGCCTTATTTCTGTTGCAAATTTTGTGGTTTCACAGCTGCACAATGGGCCTTGGAATTTCGGATACACCCTTGAGCAGCTTTTGAGAGTCCAAACTTTCAATGACAATTTATAAATTTACCACGTACAATATTTTATATGAGAATTTATACACCACATCTATCACACCTTGATTTGGCAGGGTGAAGGCAAATTTAATGTAAGTGTTAGTATAGTTGATAAACTACTGGTTTTAGAGTTACAGCAAGGAGCTTCAACATGTACTGGAATAGTGAATTTTTCTAAAAGTTTCCTTACTGCTATCCTTCCCCCCCAGGAAGCCCTAAAAATGTTTTGGGAATAGATGGGCATCTCCTCCCACTTCCTCTCTTCTGCAGTGTATATAGGGGAGAACACACTCACTCTGTGCCAGTCCAAGTGTGTGCCATGGAATGACTTCCCCTCCTTCCCTCTGGTATTTCACCAGCACTATATTATACTGCAAATACCTTTAGTCAGAGCCAGGGAATAGATTTGCCAACCCACTGTCTCCCTATGACATTTGCAATAGGCTCAAGCAGATTTAGAACGAATGTATCTGCAAAGGTGTCAGCAAAAGACAAATTTCAGCAAACTAGAGAGCCAGTGAGTAGGCTATACATTCTAGGCCAGAAAATTGTCTTTGTTGTAAACAGACAAGAAAAATAATAGGATCTCTAAGAAAAAAAAAAAAATCAGGTTGAATTTAAGGTAAATCAATGGCATTGATATGACATTAGAAGGACAGACTTCTGAGAGATGATATTTCTGCAAGGACTCTAAAAGCAGACTATCAGTCTGGCTGTGGGTCCTGGGTACTCAGGCATTAAGAACTTGCCTTCTGTGGCTGCAGGTTTCCTGTAAGGGCACTGGACTTCTTAATGGTAAATTAAGTTCTTAGGTATTGAATTTCTCAACTTAAAACATTTACATAGAAATAATAAAGAAAAAAAAAAAACAAAAAAACCCCAAAACACCCCCAAAAAACCCAAAAAAACCCCAAAACCCCAAAACAGCCCCCCAAAAAACCCCCAAACATACAGAAAGTCCACACCAAGAACTATAATGACAAGATTAAATAATCAGCAGTGTAGGGCCCGGACTCTAAAACTGTGGTCCTCAAACACTCTACCTTTGCCAGCATCTAGAAATTAAGATGCATATCACAGTATAGACATATTCATGTCAGGAAAGAGAAAAGGTTGAACAAAGAAAAGTCTAGAGAATGCAATACTAATCCTGCTTGTGGTTTGCTCTAACCCTCAGCTTTTTACACACTTTGCCCTATCTTTTGTAAAAGCTCTGTGAGTGTTTATACCTGTTAATGATCCCCTTCTCATTGGTAGTGTGTTCATACTTCTGGTGTTCTCTCCAAAATTGGTGGCACTTAAAAGATTTTCTTAAGGAATTAATCTCAGAAGCTTTATATTTCCAGTTTTTTTCTTATGCTGCAACTACAAATGGATCTTTGACAGTAATTATCACCTCTATCCTTTTGAAAGATTTTTTTTATTCTTATTACAATGACACACTCCTGTCCAGGGTTAGCAATCTACATAAAGCATTTACAGGATATTTCATGAGTAAGTACTTAATCATACAGCAGGCAACTAGGTAAAGGCTTAACCAAGCAACTTAAAGAAATGAATGATAATAATTTAAGACTTTGCTAAATATAGCAAAATTTTCTACTAGCTATTTTCCTATAGTCCGTTTTCAGAAATTCCCCAATGCCATTAAAATATATAAATATAAACATAAACGACATTTAAATGACAAAATAATCATCACTCTAAACATCAACAACCATCAGGCATTCTTTCCTAATAGAAACAACTTCTGGGAAAAGTCACTTAATTCAAAAAGCAAGACTTAAGCCAAAAATCCATCAAATGCATAGACTGAAGAGCTCAGACTTTCTATATAAAAAAAAAAATTAATCCCACTTCAGCCAAGAGTCCCCTACTGTCCACTAAACAATCACTTCTTGTCTGCATTGATTTAAAGCTCTCTTCATTAGTCCTTCTATAAGTTAATTGCTCCCTAGTTTGTATGTCTCACATACATAATCTGAATCAGATGCCGGAGTTGCCATCCATGGTGGCTTTTCTAACTGTATACTACCAAGGAACAAGAAGATAATTAAAGGACTGGAGCATCTCTCCTACAAGGAAACGCTGAGAGCTGGGATTTTTCAGCCTTGAGAAGAAGGGCACCAATGTATATAAATCCCTGATGGGAGGGTCCAAAAGGACAGAGCCAGGTTGTTTTCACTGATACTCAGTGACAACACAAAGATCAATGGGCACAAGCTAAAAAACAGAAGATCCCCTCAGAGCATCAGGAAAAATGTCCTTATCATGAGAGTCTCCAAGTGCTGGCAGAGGCTGCCCAAAAAGGTTGTGAAGTCTCCATCCCTGGAGATACTAAAAGCTGTACAAGTAACTAGCTCTGGGTGGCACTGTTTGAGTGGAGAGGGAATGCTGGATAAGATGAACTCCAGAAGTCCAACCTCAACCACTCCATGAGTCTGTGAAAGTGTCTTAAGATTAAAAACTTTACTATTTAGACTATTGGAAGGCTTTATGCTACAAATAAGCCTTTGTACACAGTTAAAAAATAGCGAAATATGAAAAAATCACCTTGGTCAATGAAGTGCCTCCTAGAAAGAGGCAGGCAGACCTTTCTCCAGCTATTGGAATTACTGCACCAGATTTCTAATAAATCTCCTTCATCTTAACTTCCTGACTTCATAGAGCAGGAAACAACAGCTTTTCAACCCTTGTCTTTCTTGCTCTTTAGTCACGGGAAGTCTTTGCCTTCCTTTTCACTAGAGCAGATCCTGAACATCAGTCTATGCTGGGAAGGAGGCAGCATCCTAGAGAGCCAGTTTCCAAAGTTACAAAATTGCCGGTATAATTTTCATATACCCATTTGTATTTGGCATGGAGAGCTTGACTCAGATTTATTTTTCCTTTTGTTCTCAAGAGCTGCTCAGCCATCCAGCTGGTGGCTTGCTATGTCACATACACATATTTCACCACTAGCGATAGTAAGTCACACTCTTCCAGCCGCCTGTCCCTCAGCCATTCCTGGTGCAGTTGGAGCTCCTGGACCCACTCCTCCAGAGTCACTCCTCTGGTAATGATTCAGGACTATATAAGAGGGATAGCAATACAAAAAAACCTAAAACGCTTCCAGTTTTTGAGAAAGTCTCTACAAGCAAGATAATAAAAGTATAAAATCTGAATAAAAGCCTCAGTTCCGACTCCAACATCTACATTGGCAGTTTTGTGTTTCAGTATCAAATCTATATGCATGCACTGTGCTGATGTAGAATGAAACTAAGATTATTTTTCAGTCAAGCCCCTCCCTCAAGCAGTTTCTCTTCCAAAGCCAGATCACTGCCATATGGACACTCCTAGGAGGGAGGGAGGGAGGCATTTCAAGGCAGTATCAGGACAAAGCCTGGGGAAGCCAGCAGCTTTGTGCAATGCCCAGCTCAGCTGGAAAAAACGAAGTACTTTGAGGGTCTCCTTTTCACCTGGGCTCCACAGCACCAGACAACTCTTCAGCAGAAAATCTTCCTTTGCAATGGCCCAGCTGGGCTGTATCTTAGCACCCTGTCTCCAGCTTACGACCAAGATGCAGCTCACAGTGAATTCTATTGAAATGGCAAGGGGGAAATAACAGCACCATGCACACAGAGCTGTTGCTTTCCAAAGGTGTTATAAATTAAAATATTCCATTTTAAGTCACGAGCACCCCTTCAGTTCCTCCTACTCTTCTCCCTGGCTGACCAAAAACAAGCCAAACCCTGGAGGACCACTTAGTAAAAAACTGTGAGAAAACGTTCTTCAGCTTGCACTTCTGCTGTCCTCTTGGGAAACCTAATATGACGTTAAGCCTCAGGCATTGCCAGATTTGCCAGTTGTGAGCTGCAGCTCTTTTAGATAAAGATAACAAAACCACAAAAGAGTCCACTGAAAAGGCTACTCCCCAGCCACTTTAGTGCAAACTGAGAATCATCACTGAAGAACCTGCACTGCAAATATCCACATTCAAAATGGAAAGGAGGTAAAACCCAGCACTCTTTGACTGTCCTGGGAATTTTAAGAGGGTTCAGACCTGATTGTTACAGTACTTTTACTTACTGTAAATTAGAGACAGTCTCTCGGCTTTCACACCATTAAAAGTTCACAGCTGTGAGTGCTCCCAGGTGGCTTTGGTTTCAAGAATGTCAGACTCAGAGGAGTAGCTCTTACCACCTCTTTTTTTCAAGTCAGAGGGTTTTTGATTTGGGTTTGTTTGGACGTTTTTGAGAAAAATACAATATTCTTAAAACACTAGATTTATTATCAAATCCCAACTCCTACCTATAAATCTAACACAATTTGATCTAGGTACAGTCTATTTATTCTATCTATTGCTAGTAAAAGCCTGAAAGGAATCAGCTTTTGCCCTGCAGCAGCAGAAAATCTCTGGATACCTGTAATGTTTATCATCTACTTTTGTGACTTCATCGTGTGAGAGATCAGGCAGCTACCAGAAACAGAGCCCCTTTGTACATTCTTGAACCTTGCAAACCATTAATGGTGGTGGCATCTAAAACTACAAAGTTCCAACAGCCATTGTGACAAACAGCATGAACTTACTGCAGTGAGAGATTATTTTCAGCTTTGACTTAAGCGTTTTAAATGAGGGACAGAACAGCAGGCAGTACTTACCTGCTCTCTCTTGAAGACAAAGGGGAGAGTTGCTGCCACAGGGACACAACTTCTCTTTCAGCCACTGAATCCCTCCTGATCCTATTCCAGACTGGGCTGCTCCCCTCTATCTTCCCCAGTCCTACAGACTCCATGGCTATCATCCTCCCCAACACACAGTACAATAAAGACCCATCTTAAAACCATCATCAATTCCATTCCCCTAGAGGGGAAGCTTATGTAGGAACCAGAGCAGACAGAGCCAACTGAGCCAGTGAAGCCTAATTGCTGCTCCACCAGGCACAGCTGGGCAAGAGTTGGGCCGTCCCAGCTGGGCTCAGGCCAGCTGCTCTCACTCAGGACTTGTTTGAGCCTCAACACCTCTTGTCTGCTGGCAGTACTGGTTCCATCTTTGCTCTTCTCTAACAAAATTTTGTTTCCTGTTGTCCTGGTTTCAGTCAGGACAGGGTAAAATTTTTTTGCAGTAGCCAGGAGAGGACCTGACTGTGGCGGTGTGGCCAGGACCCAGATTTTTTTTAGTATGACCTCATCAATTGCCATGGCAGAGGAAGGGGACTCACTGTAGCTTCCAGGGAGAACAGTGTTCCTTCTCTTGTTAATATTGATACTATTAATTTTCTGATCTCATTGGTGTTCCTAGTATATTGTTCTTATCTCAACCCATGACCTTCACCTTTTGTGCTTCCAACTGAACAAGCACTGGGCCTGGTTTTAGTGGGGTTATTCGATTGGAGAATATCATTCCTAAACCATGACACCTGTGTGTTCCTGGCACAACTTCATTGTTTTTTGAGGGAAGGGAGAGCTGGTGGCTGAGCTGCAGAGTAAAGGTGAATCCCTGCAGTGAAGAAATGAATAAAAATTACAGAGTTAATCTGAAAAAAGTTCCAAGAAAACATGTCATCCCTATCATCATGTAAACTACATCTGACATACATTGCAGAAAAAATATTCGCATTGTAATATTTTCACATCCATGGGGATGTGAAACATCCCAGGGGCTGTTTATTGTTTCTTCACTCTTCCTTGGGTGACACCAGGCCAGAAAACCCTCAGATGTGTCAAAAATGCTACAGAAATGTTCTGAACAGGGTAAGGCTGATCTGATGAGCTATTCTAAATCTGGAATAAAGTGCTGGTTTAATATTTTCAGAAGCTCTCAGATGAGCTGGTCTGCTGTGCTTGTTTCATGCTCTGCAGGAGCTCAGAAGCCAGAAGTATATGCAAGGAACCAGATGCGGCCCAGCAGACTGCACAGGTCTGAGAACTTAAAGCACACTATTCCTGTCACTCCAGAGCTGAAAGTACGTACTATAGCTTGGGAAAAAAAAACAACCCTGTCTTTTCCAAAGTAGTAGGTCCCCCTGCTAGGTATAACTAGCTGTTCCATGCTGTTCCAAATAGCTGCCCTGCAGGATTAATGGATGGCAATGCACTTTGTGTAATTTTTTTTTCAAAAGCAATAAAGTTTAGAAAGGAGTACCACTCCGCGCTCCGCTGTGTAAGTAAAGGCTTCTCATTTTCTGTGAATTATTTTCTCCTTAGCTTAAAAAACCTCCCCAGCTGAAAATTTAGAGCTGGAATTATTGTTCTGCATTGATGAGATGCTCTTGTAGGACAGATAGAGATAAGTTTAGGTCAGTGTCTTAATTTATAAACCCCATTATTCAAGGATTCCTCACATAGGTGTAATAGGTATTTATGCTAGATATTGTATTAGATACGTGTTGAAATTTAGGTAGAAGAAACTTTTTGATTAGTTAAAAGAGAACAAAGAGAAAGAACTGCAGAGCTGTCAGGTTGTAATTGGTGAACATTCATTACCTCTTTCTATCTTGATTATTTACTGTGCATGAACAATATGTTCTTACCTGTGGTTCATCCTAGACTCTTAAAACTGGGAGCCTGCTGATGCCTAAAATGCTCTTATCTGGAAATACTACATTTTGCAAATGGACTGGTCAAAGATTTATGCAGGTTTTGTAGTTACAATGAGAAATTCCTGAGTGGTGAGTGTGGACAAGTACTCTACATAAGAGCAGACAGCAAGGAGACCAGCTGTGTGCTTGAAAGGAGTTTACTTCCTTGCTGAGAGCAAGGCAGTGCTTGGTGCTTCAGCATTCAGCATGGCTCTGGAGACATGCATTGATGGTCATGCCACAAGGTCTCTGTGCCCAGGCCTGTACCCAGCAGGGCAGAGCAGGGTTGGTCTGTGGAAAGCAGAGATCCAGGGCTCCAACACGTTAGCCTGGCAGGTACTGACATCTCAGGAATCAAAGCCCAAACAGCCAAAGTGCAGTAGAGACTGTGCAAAGGAGGATCTGGAACAGAGACTTGCTGCAGCCAGACCTCCAGTGCCTCTATTACCAATGTCAGCAGTACCTGCCTGCAGCAGAGCAGTTTGTCAGTCTCATCCTGATTAGACGATCCCAGCACTGTTGCTCCTTGCTTTCACAGTGCCTGCCCTGCACAGACAGACGTCCTACTTCTCTGCAAGCTCAGGGAGGGAAGTGGGAAGAAAGTCATCTCTTGTATTCTCTTGAGTCAGCAGTGCAAAACTGCCAGAGAGTGGCAATTAGTCACACTGCCAGTAGAAGTCATCTGCGTGTCAATACATAATTGCATTGCATTTTTAATTTTTAGGGAGGTTTTTGTACCAGTGTAAGTACAGACAAGAATCCCATGTGATTTTTTAAAAATTATTTTGAAGTCTGCAAATCTCATGCACCCCCTTCAGCATAGTTTTGTCCTGCTAGGGGGTGTCAGAAAATGTCACAAAACCAAATTAAAGTATCAGGCAAAGCAACAGCTGCATGTTACCTGGAGTCCTCAGGTGCTCCAGTAGTATTGTTCACAGTGACTTCAACAGGAAGCCAGATGTGGTATTTTCTGGTAAAACCCAAATTTTAGTTAGATGTCCCAAGATTTTTACATGGTTTCACTATACACATATATCATCTTCCCAGATACCAAGTGAAGAAACAGTCTAGAGCAAAATTCTTGTTTTGAATTTCTTGTTAGTGCTGTCTCTACTTAGTAATAGAAGTCATAAGACCATTAGTAGTGTTTATGATAGGAGTCCTGCTTGCTCAGTGAGCAGCAGAGTTAAGCCATATCCTTCTTGGAGAAACTGTGTTCGTTTGGCTCCCTGCTGACGTGTTACAAATACTCTGCTCCCTTGAGATGCTTGATGATCTCTGTCAATAAGCTTTTGTAAATAGGATAAGGGTATCACTCCCTCTGCATTCAAAGAACTAACACAGGAACCTCTTTTGGAGCCACTATTTGTATGCAATGACTACAGAGAGAGGACTCTCATTACTCCTGGTTTTTAGTTTAAGGATGATGTGGTTGGATAGCTGAGAGATTTCATCTCTGCTTTGGACAGCGTTTTGCCATTTCCTGGGAACCCTCTGCTGTGAGACTGCACCAATACTTATAAATCAGCAGTGACAACTGTGCTAATGCTCACAGGACTGTTAGAGAGCTGCTGTGTGTGTCAGTCACTTCCCTCTTCTATATATTTTCATACTGTGCCTGTACAGAAGGAGTTGTGAGAAAATACCTTTAAAATCAGATATAGTTGAGGGTTATATTGATTGCCAATTACTTAATTTAAGCATCTTCAGGCATCACTGCTGCGTACAAGGGCAATAAAGGCAGGTGAATTAACAGAGCATGAGCTATAAAAATTAGTAGGCTGTTCAAGCCACTGTTGTTGCTGTGTCTGGTGAACTGAAGTGTTAAAGAGTCTGATGACCCACAGGGTTAATGCAAATTGCCACTTGCATATGATAAAGGTTCTACCTTCCTGGTTTCGTAGAGAGAGACTGCAAATTAGATTTACAAGTTAATATAATTAAATGTTTCTTCTTTAAACAGTGTTCCTGTAGAGATTATTTTGACTGAAATGATAGCTACAGAAGAGTTGTATAATTACCATAAAAAGTAAAAAAAAAAGGTAATTGTTCTTAAAGCAAGTCAAACTTGTGAAGAATGTCCAACATAAGCTTAATTTCAGGCAATTTTGTTCCAATTACTGGTATGTATTTAGAAAGTATCTCCTCAAATTAGAATTGCTTTGGCCTCTCAGTTCAACTTCAAAACATTTTCCATGATAGTTTCACTTCATATTTTAATTGATCGGCAAATTAATGCAAGCTGTAACTGAGATAATGTTGCAAGGCAATGAAATCAGGGGAATTGAACATTTAGAGCTAAGATGCTAGGTTTACTGAATTTTGAAGTTTGACTTGTTTTTCTTATTCTCCTGTAATTTCTTCTGTCATTAACATTCATATGGACTGGTACAGTTTTATATTCATTCTTGTTACAGTACCTCACATTGCTGACTATTTCTGTGACTTAGAGTCAATTGCACTTCTGACCAGAGTATGATTTCCTTCAGCCAGTAGATACATCGGATATGAAACTTCTAACAGTTGTTTTTTAGTTTTTGTTTACTTGACGTTACATTTGTCAGAGGTGTCCAGGAAACAGCTTTTGCTCCGTATGGGAACATGGTTGCTACCATGGCACTGTGGAAGAAGTCCAAGCTCAGAGTCTTGTCCTGGTTTCACTAGCTTAGTAAAACTAGTCCTAGTTGAAAATCTGCCTCTCACCTTTGTAAACGGGATGTTTGCAATAGTGAGATTTAAGCTATGGTACCTCTTCCCAGGCAGAGAGTAACTGAGGGAAGTTCCTTCCCACAAATGTGATCAGCCACTGATATGGGTTTGGATGCTCAGGCTTTTGCAGTGGCACTGAGAAGATGGTGGTGATTAAACACTAAATATCAGTGCAGCAAGTTTTGTTCCTTGAAATCAGGTTACATCTCTGCATCAAAACTGTCTCGCCTATAAAGCTGGTCTGTAACCTGCTTGACTGTAAAAGTACTACAAAAGGTGTCCCTGCATGTCTTGGTGCCAGCAGAAGTGCTCTGCTGGGTTTTGTTTACTACAAACAAGACAACCATCAGAGTTAAGTCTGGAGAGAGATTTAAGATTGGATTGTATTCCCAGAGACTAGCTATTAATATTTTTTTACCAGAAAAATGTGCTCTAAGCCTCACACCTGAACCCTGCTTTTTTTTTTTTTTTTTTTTTTTTTCTTCTCCTGAAAGAAGAATAAGCAAAGGTCTGCCCAATAAACAAACCTGTCTTGCTGGTTTGCTTCTGACAGGACTTTGATCACCTTGTACACAACAGATTATCCCTGTGTCTCAAGGTATGCTTACCCAATTTCAAAAAGCCAGTTATGGAGTAGGGCAAAAAATACAGCTGGAGGAATCCAGAGGGGAAAACCCCCCAAAATTTATTAGCTCAGTGTGAAATTGCTTATTGCAATATGCATAAAAGTGGCTCTTTAGTCAGTCAGCTGTCTTCATGTATGGGAAGAGGAGAGACTGAAGTTCTGGGTCAGTGGAAGTGGTGGTCTCTATCAAAAAGGCCACTGGAGGAAGCCTTCAGGTGAAGATCTGCTGCTGGTGAACATGCTTAGTAAACCCCAGTGCTGCCTCTCGATGTTTGTATGTCAAGGATGCTGAGAAAAGCAGGGGCTCTTGTCCAGTGCACTCAGTACCCTGTGACTTAGGAGCTCTTGTCCGCGAGCAAAGAATGCACTTCTGCTCTAGGACATTTTCAAAATAAAATCATAAAATCCTTTTGCTTTCCAATGACACATTTGGTGCAATGGAGGAGGAAACTGCCTGGTGTGTACTCAGGCTGTTAATGCAGGCAGCCATTCAAGAGAAACAATTATCTTTAATGCCAGCAGGGAGAAATGAGACAAGTCAATGTACAGTTCTGTCCCTCCCGCTTTGCAGCACAGCCAGGTTCTTCCCACAGCACCATCTCAGGGCGCTGCCAGCACACAGGACACCTCAAACATCACAGTCATTAGTAATGCAGAACATTCCTACAAGAGACCTAATCCACTGCAATGGTGGGAGGAAATAAGATGTGGGAATGCAGATCTGAGGCAATCAAGTATCTTTGAATCTTTATAACAAGAATACTGTGATGAGGGGCAAATTAAAATCTGTTTTAATCTATAGAGGCAGTACAAGCATTTGTAGTAAATTATTCATAATCACATGTCACTGCATGGTCTTGCAACAGATTTTTCGAGCAAGAATCTTCTCCCATTGCTCTGTTAATGGAGAGACTTCAGAAGGGTGCAATTTTGAATTGCTCAGAATTACCCGAAGTGATAGTTCTTTCCGTAGCTTATGAATTAATTCTGATCACCAACTCAATTTATAACCTTTAACTTCTGAAACACCTTCTTCTGCAATTCATTCCCCACAGTGCCCATCTGTAAGCCTACTTTATAAGTATATACATATAAGCAATATATATAATTTAGGGATGAATTTTGTGTCTCTTAACAGCCATCATAAAATAATAATTTTTTCTCTATTATGTGAAGTGTGTTTTTCTGTTTAACAAGTCTTAAGTAAGTACAGTAAAGAAAGTATTCCTGAATCCAGTAACATTACAACAGCTGACAGCTGTATTTACTATAGTTACCTGGGAAAACAGATTTTGATCACCACATGCTGACCTGGCTACTGTTAGTGACTGCCACATGCAAAGGCTCACCAGAGATTCATTTTGATGTTTTTCAAATTGACCTGAATTTTCATATCTATAAATAATTGCAAGCACACAAGTATTAACATGAAGGAGTTGGAGTGCATTTTATTCAGTTCATATCTTCAATTGCTAGGCTTACAACAAAGACTTTGATTGATGGGAATGCACTTATGAATTGTATAGAGTATGTTCAGTAGAGTTGTTTGTTCCAGGAAGTTGGTGAAAAATTTTCACACTGCCTTAAAAATCCATCAAACCCTAGACCTGATTTCATTTCTCTGCTTACTCTGAAGATCTTTCTAAACACTGGCAACGTTTGCCACAGATTTAAAGGTTGCAGTAATATTATTTTGTAGCTATCTGGTTTGCTAGCAAGAGTTTTATTCTTCTCTCAAAATGTTCTATAACTCTTGGAATTTTAAGGATTTCATTATTTTTAGTGTATTACTCTGTTTATCAATCTCTTAACAATGCTGGACCATATCAAAATACTTTCACAAATGCATGTCACAAAGAATGCACAATGTGACACTATTTTCTTGGTTCTCTGTGGCTTGTGTTGAGCCTAGGATGCACTGTTATTTTTACCAGAGGACATGACTGATCACTGAAATAAACTATAGCAGCATATTCTCTGTTTTCTGAAGTCCTCACATGGAAACTGCTGATATACATGGTATTGGGTTAGATGGTGCTTCCTAAAGTTAAACTGAGTGGCAGCCTCTCTGAGATGGCCTTGTCTTGTTTATTCATTGGTTTATCCCAAAACAAAAGTGCTATTCAATCTCCCAGTTGATTTTTGTTTCACTGAGGAGATTAAGCAGCCAGTAAACAGTGACTTACATGCTGAGAAAACTACCAAAAAATCCAAGTGCAGACACACAAATTCTGTGTGATACCTGACTTCAAATTAAACATACAGACATGCTGGGGAAGCATAAGATTAATTCAGACTCTTAATACAAGTGGAGAAATTTCAGGTAAGTTTAAAAAGTCATTTGAACTGATGCTGTTAGCAATTGATCTAAATTACTGCTAATGATTTGCTGTTAATTTATTCTGGGCAAAACCATGTTTGCCACCAAAGGTTATGGAAGGAACAAGCTTTGGTCTGTTTATTTTCCTGTTTCTTTGCTGAAGGAAGCTTTTCTGCAGGGCAGATGGAGATATTTTCAGACCCCTCTTCTCTGTCTTTTGTAGTTCACTCCTCAACATATTGAAGAACTCTGGATTTTGCTTTTTGCTAATGGGGCCTCTAGTGAGCCTGATATGACATCAATATGAAGCTTCTGACTGTTAATTAAGAAATAATTAACACAGGAATTCAGGGAATCTCAACTATTTTAACAAGACCCTCTGTTGATTCTGAGCACATACTGCCTCTTGGTTTCCTTTTCGGAAGACAGGAAAATTCCTGTGCAATTATAACTGAACTTTCATTTTGCCCTGGTGTCTGGGGTGTTAATATTTGATCATGGATGTGCTACCAATAATTGAGGAGGAAAACTGTTGATAGAAAAACTGACATCTGTTTACAGCAAATCCTAATGGTGTGTCCTAGATTAGCAGAAAAGCTTGACACATTGATGTATAAGTCTTTTTTCATGAATGTTTCATCACAAGCACTAATAAGTCTTTGTGTGTCAATAATTTTCTGCTTGATCCCTCTGATTTTCTTCCAAATTAAGTCATATTCTCACTTGCATTATCACCTAAATGCCAGATGCTCACAGCCATTTAGGCATATCTGTGCTGACTGTCATGCCACAGCAACTTTTAAGGAGCATGGGTTTTGCAGCAGCAGAATTCATGAATATGTCACGGAATCACAGAATCACAGAATCATTAGGTTGGAAGAGACCTCCAAGATCATCGAGTCCAACCAATGCCCTAACACCTCAACTAAACCAAGGCACCGAGTGCCACATCCAGTCCTTTTTTAAACAATCCAGGGATGGTGACTCCACCACGTCTCCAGGCAGATCATTCCACTACTTTATTACTCTTTCTGTGAAAAACTTTTTCCTAATATGCAACCTTTATTTCCCTTGGCGCAGCTTGGGACTGTGTCCTCTTGTTCTGTCAGTTGCTGCCTGGAGAATGAGACCAACCCCCAGCTGGCTACAGCCACCTTTCAGGGAGCTGTAGAGAGTGGTAAGGTCACCTCTGAGTCTCCTTTTCTCCAGGCTAAACAACCCCAGCTCCCTCAGTTGTTCCTCACAGGTTTTGTGTTCCAAACCTCTCACCAGCCTTGTTACCCTCCTCTGGACGTGTTCAAGTGTCTCAACGTCCTTCCTAAACCCAATGCCCTGGGTGGATTGGCTCCTGTGGACATGGCTAGGCACTCAGGGAAGGAATACATGGCATGCAGGGAAGGAGTACATGGCAGATGATGTGGGGGGCATAATGTGTTCCCAAGCAACCCTACAGAGCAGAGGTAGTAGAGACACACATGGCTGAAGCCTTGCTGAGCTGCTTGGCCCATGGATGGGTACCACTGTCATCCTGGCACCAGAGCTCTGATCTCCTTCACCCTAGAAGCCAACATCCTCTATGTGTAGTCAACTGATGCCTAAAGGTTTAGCTTTCATATTTTCAGATTCTGTGCTGCCTAGGGATGTAGTTCTGAGCCTCATATTAAGTGCTAGTGAGCTCGCTTCACAGAGTAGGTAGACAAACAAATCATTTTCCTGCTGAAGATCGAGGACAACTTTCAGGCCAAAAACATAAACAATGGTGGACTGAAGGGAGGAACACAAAGGATGAGACCTCACAATCTGAAGCTGTAACTGGACAATTAAACCCCAATATGCAAATGGACCAAAACTTATAAAAATGTAAGACCTCATGACCATTCTTAGTCCATCCTGGGTGTAGCCTGGTCAGGCTCCTGTCCTGCCCAAAGTGGATCCTGGAGGCCTTTCAATAAATACCTATTATTCTCTAGCTCTGTCCAATCTCTTCAGGTCAGCCTTCCCAAGGCATCACAACCACCTCACACTTCTTGTTGTACTGCTGAGCTGTGTGTCAGGGTGCAGGGAGGGCTGGCTGCTCCTAAAAGGCAGGTCAGATGGGAACTTAAGTGATTGACACTTGTAACTGCCCCAAGCAGTGCAGAGAGGAATAAAGCCCATGTCCTGACACTCACCTGGAGGCACCCTCTGCACCCCTCCTGGGTGAGAGCTTACACTTCATAGTGGAGGATACAGGGCAGATGGCAGACTGAGCCTTTGCCCTGGTGAACTCCTGGCTGTCCACCATGCTCCAGCAAGTCACTGACAAAACACATGGTGCTTTTGTTGGGAGACTGGAGCTCTTAACTTGCCTTAAAACTATTTACAAGTTTTTTGCTACCTTTAAAATAGTGCTCCTTTTCCCCTGTAGTAGGGGAGAAGAGCCTTTCTCCATGCAGTTACTGTGCTGTCTTCCATGGCAGGGCATGCAGTCCAAGGTCTCAGACCCTGTGGACAGAAGAGCTGCAGTTAGGTCCGTAACCATAATGCTACCTGGAGTGAGATTTTTTTTTTCTGGTGATTTTTCTTCAGATTTTTCAATTTAGCCCTTAAATCTTCAGATTAGGTGAGTATCACAGCTTCCATTTGCTAGGAAGACACCTTCCAAGTCTCAAAACTCAGAATAAAAAACCTGAGACTTCAAATACCAAAGTTCAACTCTTACTTTCTTTGCTACAAAATTATATAATCATTTTTTTTAGACATTTCTTATGACCTTGCACAGGATACTAGGTGCAGAAAGTGGTTTATGAATTCTTAAAGTGCCATTAATTACTTTCATGTCATGTACTAGTGAATGTGGAAGTCCAGCTGGTGAAACAAGAGACAGTAAATGAGAAAGTGTTTAGCCTGAAGACTGAAACTCATCATGGGACTTACTGTGTGAACCAAAGCTGCAGCAAATAGGTCAGCATACTTTCAACACAGTTGGGCTTTGTTAGTCGAGTTTAAAAGAAACTTTTCAAACAAGTGGGTATTTATAGCACATAGAACATTAATTGCAAGCTCCTGTTGCCCCAAGTATGTTAATTTTTTGTTTCAGTATCATATTTTCTTGATCTCACCCCCAGTTTCTGATAAGGAACCTTATTTTTCAGATAGCCTTCACTCTCAGGTAAATAAGCTGTCCTGTAGCTACAGGTCACCTTGTGGATTCATTAGAGATGAATCAATTAATTGTATTTTTAGGGAGAAAGCAGGCATGGAAATGAGGTAAGAGAGTAGGTGGGTGCAGTGGTTAATAACCATGAGAAAAATTTGTTCTCTCTTCTCCTTCACAGAGTTCCTATTTAAGATGGCAAGGCACATGTCAAAGTGCCCACAGATAATTATACCTGCATCCCTTAAGCTGATGTGTAAGGGAAAAATACGATGAAGAAAGTTTCAGTAAATTCCATCTGTGTCTAAGACAGTGAATGAAAAGTATAAATTAGCCCCCTCCATGCAGCCTTGCTCGCTTTGCCCTAAGTGGTTCCTGGCTGACAACAGCCATTGATTTGTTTCAATCCTTTGTGTAGGACAAGCACCTTTGTTGCTCTGCCCTGACCTGTCAGACAACAGCCCATCTCTGTGAAATGAGGGACACATTCTGGCTCAGGTTTTCAACAGGTCAGCACTGGGCTTTCTTGCTGTCATCTCCCTCCTGGTAGTTACTGCTGCCGGTAAGGAAATACCCTTTAATGCCTGCAGGGCATCCAGTAGCCAACCCAGTACCATGGTGTTGAGAGAAAGAAGCTGCCATTCAGAGTAATTTAGAAAAAGTAGGAAAACCAGGGGAGTCTGAAAGGACTTCATGGCAGGTTCTTGCCATAAGAACTGTTGATAGTGTGGGAGTGAGATGAGGAAAACAGGGAAGTGGGAAGAAGTGGGTGACCCACTCAGGGATTGCTGCTGCTACTCACACTCTACCAGCTATATGTAAAAAGCAGCGTACAATCATGCGTTCTCGGCTTATTTTACAAAGGTCAGCAAACAGCTCTGTTAAGGATACTCATCATTTCATGAGGGCCTGATCATCATAACCGAGCTGCAAGATTCCATGAAAACTGAACTCGTTATTTTTTTTAATGTGCATAAACACAGGTATGAATTTTTCTCACAAGTAGCCCTTGGCCTGGTAAGGGCTCTGTCCAGCTGCCTTACAGAGTGGTTCCTTAATGGGCATGAAAGGGATATTGTCTAATTGCAGACACAAGTAAGAGGCGTACACTTGTGATTTCATCTTCCCTTCTGGGCCCTACTGATAAATGAACTGTTCCCAGAGATCCTTTTAAGTCAAAATGACCTTTAGACATCTCTGCCTAAAATCACTCAGATAAAATGAGAATGGATTTCCTAACTGGCCTAAAATGATTTTTAACTGAAATTTCTTGAATGCTAAAAAACCCAAAATTTTTGTATGACTTTTGGTCTTCTTCTAGAAAAAAATTCAATGGGGAAAAGATTCTTTTTCTGCCATATTCTGGATTCAAATTGAATAAAGATGCATAAGCAATTTTGATCATAAGTCTGTCCATCTAATTTTACCAAGCAAAAATTATCAGGTATGAAGCTTGGAGATCTCTCAAAAAAAATTATAACTACTTTGAATCAAAAATTAGAAATGTTTAATTTCTTCAAGATTAATTCCATGGGTTATGACATTCTATACTTTTTATACTAAACTACTGGAAAATATTTTGTTAACACTTGTTAGCATTTTGTGGTTAATAATTTTTTTTTTTGTGGGTGAAACAATAGTCTTAATTTTAAAAAAAAGAAGTTAATTTTGCTTTCCATTTCAGTTTTTTTTTGTGACAAATATGTGTGATACCCCAGGCTACTGTTGTTTGTGTGGCAAGATGCCTTTGTCACTTTGACTGAGATGCACCTGATTTCACTTTGGTATTTCACAGAGCCCAGAAGCAATATTGTTCACAAACAAGAACAGCAGATGGAGGGAAACACTGAGGATAGACTACCTGTACTAATCTATGGGTGGGAAAGCTTACACAAGCCAGTCCTGGTGCCACTTGGACATGTTTTTCACTGACACACTTTCTTCCCTCGAGGGGTGATTTTCCAATTTGTCTTAGCTCATGCAAAACCAGAGTGAGCCTTGCTAATGGTGAGGGACCTGAAGTTACCCAGTAATTTAGATTTCTTATGGTGCCTAGAAATTGTGTCTAAATGGCTTCACTGGGATTGGAACTATAAAAAAAAATTAAATGCCAAAAGAGAGAGTATACAATCAGTTTCCTTGGTGAAGTAACATTGCTCCAACAGAAGCACTCCTGGATGGCTCAGGAGGGATCCTCATTTCATCAGGTGAGTCTTTGCCATTTCCCTTAAGGTCAGGGCTCTGTCAATCCATGCAGGCTGTGCTGGGTCTTTGGGAGCCAGATGGGGGTCTTTCCATTGTCTGTGGTAGGAATGGTTTAAGGCCTTATCTCTCAAATCATTTGTGCCCAAACATGTAAAATTATCTTCACATATAAAATCTTATCTATATAAAATACTCTCCCACCACAGAAGCTGTATGTGTTTTGGTTTTACAGAACTCTATGCTGCTGCAGAACCAACACTTACTAGTAAGTGAAAAAAGTTCTTCAGGCTTTTGTATCTTCCAAGCTGAGCACTCATTAATATTTATTACTGAACAGGTGTAACTGAAATTATGAGAAACTCATTTGTATGGTGCCACAGTTTTCAGCTAGTTAATTTTAAATTTGTAATTACATTTTATCCAGCAGTCTAATTACTGAAGCCACGGGAGTACCCGTATTGCAAGAGAAAGATGAAGTAAAAGTCATTTTATTGCACAACTTACTCTCAGATTCTAAAAATCAATGGAAAAACTCCTCCTCCAGTTTAGCTGATTCTGCTCAATATATAGGATTCAGTCCTCCACTGCATGGCTGTTGTGGTAATGACTCTGCATTCATTGAAAATTAAAACTGCCCCAAGGAATTCAGAGAAAGCACTAGACTGACCTATGCAGATGATGAAAGAATGATCCTGTGAACTTATTTATGAATAAAAATTCCTTTGCTACTGTTAGAAAGTTCTCTTTTGCAATAAATGGAGTTTATCTGTGAAAACCTGGATGATTTGAAATATTCTTTTTCTGCTCCAATTCCCAGCACTTAATTCTTAGTCAACCACCTGACTGTTTTTCATGGACACCAGGAGTCGTTTGACATTAGAACTATGTTCAAAATGGGGGTAATGTCTCCTCCATCTGATGCAATCAGAGGCATTAAATGACAATGATTTATTTTGTAAAAACAACAGTAAATGTGAACACCTGGTTTATAGCCCCCAGGGCTCTCTTTCTGAAATAAACTTTCCTAATAGTTGAGAGGAGCTCAGAGAAGCCATTAAGATCTCCAAAACTACACTTCAACGTACACCACAAAGACTTTTCCTCTCCTCTCCTCTCCTCTCCTCTCCTCTCCTCTCCTCTCCTCTCCTCTCCTCTCCTCTCCTCTCCTCTCCTCTCCTCTCCTCTCCTCTCCTCTCCTCTCCTCTCCTCTCCCCTCCCCTCCCCTCCCCTCCCCTCCCCTCCCCTCCCCTCCCCTCCCCTCCTCTGTCCCTTGCACATATATTGGAATCTCAGTACAGTCTTCTTCCTGCAGATTCTGCCAGAGAGGCAGCTGTAGATGCTGTCCCTTCTCACAGCAGCCCAGGTGCTGATACAGATCCCCCATGGCTGAGCACCTGTGTGCTTCTGAGCTTGTTGGATCATCCCACGTGCTGTGTGTGTGACACACTGATCCATGTCTGGGTCCCAGCCTTGTGACAAGGAGGTGCTTCTTTATCACAGGAAATCTGAGTGAGGGCCAGCACACAGGGCATGCTGGGGTCCTGAACATGGATACAGTATAGATTTTCCTTCTGCCAGGTCTGACTGTGCCCTGCTGGTCCTAGTCCTTCAAAGGTGTCCGAGTAGGTCTCCTGTGTCCCACACAATGCCCCAGCTGTCACTGTGCCTCAGCCTAGGCCTCCCACCACAGAAAGCTGGCCCTGCTGGGCTTAGGTTGCTGCTGTCTCTGGCAGGATGCTGTAAGGAGATGAGATGTGTGTAGAGAGTTAATGGCTCTGATGAAGCCAATGCCTTCTCCACGGACTATAACGTCATATTTTCCCCTCTATTTCATCTGAACAAAGTCCAAGAAGGATCAGCTACACAAGGGCAGCCATCTGGCATGACTCAGAAATCCAGTTTTAGCAAATGTCTTTGAGACAGGTACCTATGCTGATCTCAGTATAGACAGAGGGAATAAAGGACATGTAGACTGCACCAAGGGCTTGGAAGCTGTCTACTGCAGCAAGCAGCCTTGAAGTAGTCAGGAAACATGGCACGCAAATATGGAGAGGGAATCCAAAACATTACATGGCTGTCTGCCTTAATGCACTGTCAGAAATGGATAATTATGGGCCCTGAACTTACTGAGACAGAATGACTGGAAAGGGAGCTAGCTGGTAAGCCTCCCAGGGAACCATTTCAGAAGCAGCAACTTCCAAGTCAATCCTGTACTCCCAGTGCTGTTTTCTTGGCTGCACTCACCCTCTCCCTGTGTTGTGCGGTCCAATATTGAGAGGTGAAAGTGTCACAGATTTTATTAAGGGAGACTCAAGCCCTGTTCTGCCCACCAGACACAGCAAAACATAACCTACATACGCAGTCCATGTCAATGTCTAAGATGCTACAAACCACCCCTTCTGTGTACCTTGGTCTCATAAAAGCCCTGGAAGACCTAAGATCTTCAGAGCTGCCCGTTGTTCCATAATCAGTGCTGACAATTTCTTTAATGTTCACAGTTCACTTTACTCCCAGTGTGAACTGTGATTTCTGGAGATGTGCATCTGGAGTAAAGTGCTCTGATACTTAAGTCAAATATTGTGTGTTGCAGTAATAGATCCTGCAGCTATTTGCAAAGAAGTGCAGTTATTGTCCTTACTTTAAGAATGGGAAGTGATTGTCTCATCATCACTCAGAAGAGTAAGGCGAGATTAGGATGCCTTTCTGTTGATCTTAAAGCTAGTAAGTGTAACTTTAAAAACATTCTGCTCCTGAGTGCTATGGAGTTTTTTATCATTTTTCCACAGATACCTGCATACCCATGGGCAGAATCTGACTGTTATATTTTTGGCATATTTGCTACTCTGCATATGGGCAGGTAGTGTAGAGCTGGTCAGGATTTTTTATAAAGTAAATCAGGAAGAGACAATTTCTTGTTGCAAAAAATCTTCTCGCCAAATCTGTTTTGGCAAATCTTTCAATGTCAATAGACTTCGGAATTTGATAAAGATGGGATTCTAGGGATCTAAATCCTATATTCTAAAGAGAGTCCTGCATCTCAGAGTAAAAACTAAAAACTACTTGGTTTTGCTCTTGTGCTTTTTCTGGTTTAATGAAAGCACAGAAAAATGCATCTGTTTCATTTATATGCCAGACTTTAAAATAAATTCAACATTGCCTTAATAGTCAGAACATAATGGCCTTAATATCTGATTCATTTGAAAAGCCTTCATTTGCATAGACCTCACTGTTACTGTGATGGAATTACAGAATCTCTTGGACATCTTGGGGCAGTTCGGGGCTGCCTTAGCTTGTGCCAATTCTGAGGAGGTGTAGTGTTAGCTTGTAGGTCCTAGGAGAGACACCACTTAGGAATATATATTGTATTGAGATATTTTTGTGGAGATTTGAGTCCTGCGTCAATACTGCAACATTTTGATGTTTAACATTTTATGAACATTCTGATTGGCATTCTGTTAAGGTAATTATGAGATGCCTTGGGCTAGAGGAAAGGCTTAACCCTATAATTGAAGAGCTCCAATAACATCATTAAAATTAAAGAGATATAGTCATGGGTTTTGAGGCAAAACAAATGTAATTATCATTTCATAACTTAAGGAAAAAAAAAAGAAAAATATTAAAGTAGCAGGGAAGCCTAGGTGTTTCAATTTTAAGTTGTCAGGAAACTTATTGATACATTGCGTGCTTTTCAGCCCTCTGGGTGGGAAGCCATTCAGCTAGAGACATATTTTTGATGTAGTGTGAAAATGTTTAGAGTGATACACTCTTTTTCTAGACTTGTTTTAATCTTTCTAGGAAAGATATGACTAGTCTGCAACAAAAATATATGACAAATTTGAAGCGTCCTGCTTGCATGAACTCGTGAGGAGCTCACAAAAGCAATGTGGGAGTGGCAGCCTTTTTTGGGGTGTGGAGTGCAGAGATGTGAGTATGGTGCACCCAACTCTGTGAACATCAGCTTGTTTTGGGTGTATGTGGATTATTAAACCCAAGGTGAAATCCTGGCTCTTCGGCCCCCAGTGGCAGAACTTCACTGATGAGAGCTGAGCTGGGTTGTGCTTCCTGGATTGCTCTTGGCCTGACTTGCTTTCCTGTAGGACATCTGACCCTGTTTGAAGACCAGGTCTGAGGAAAGGCAGGTACCAGGGCATGGTGAGGGCCAGCTGGAGTAGAGCAGGCCAGCTGAGGTGACCCCAGCACAGGCCACTCTCCCCTCACTGCTGGACATGGGGGCAGAGCATGTGGAGATCCCCAAGGAAGCTGGGTCAGGCCCATGGGGGCTGGGAGCATCCTCGGGACCCTGACAAGCAGAATGAAGTCAATTCATGGATAGAAAAAAACAGGAAAAATAATTTAAGTCATGCATCCTGATGGCCTCGCACATAGTACTATGCAGGATCAAGCCTCTCTAACAGTATTTGAAATCCCAAATGATTTGTCCTTTGCATATGAAATGATGTATTTTCCATCTGTGGCTCCTTCTTCTTCCTTTTTCTTTACCTGGGAATAGTTGCTTTTATGTTGTTATGTAAACTCAGAGGAAATGTTAGTCTGTGATGTTCCCTCCTGAATGGTTTATCTAGTTATTTAGATCTACCTCCTTTCCTCTTTAGTCTTGTGTTTTGCCTGGTGGGAAACTATTTCTTGACCTTTCCATTCTATGTAATTTTTCATATGTTTCTTAAATTACCAAGCTTAAAATTGCCTGCAGAAGTCACAATTTCAGCTAAAGATAAAGAACCCCCTACTGCTCAGGATGGTTTTGAAATTTCTCTATTATCTAGGATTTGCAAAAGTCAAGAAAGAAATCCTAAAAGACTCCTTACCAATGTGCTTACAACAGTTCTCCTATTTCCCTGTGGAAGTGCCATGAGGACAATCTTGTTTGTTCCGGCTGTATCAATTTCATTACATTGTCAAATGCTTCTTTTCCCAGAATAATGTATTGCTCAGGTGTTGGATTATGTTTTGACCATATGCTGGCTTCATTGGAGTTATGATATTGCTCCCAATCTTTGAAGCAAACACTAACTTTCACATAGATTTATTTGTTATTATTAACTCCAAAGTTTATTCCTATATTTACATTTATGCACTAGAAATATTGGGTTCTGCTACAGTTATCAGTGCTAGAGATAAGAGAGTCTAATATTGAATGACTCTCTCTTTATAAAAACAGGGCTTTTTTGTAAGTGAAAAAGCACTCCCCTGTGTTAATGGAGGAAAGACATGAGCAGAAAGTTAAACACAGAGATCATGCCTAAACCTCATAGAGCCAAAAGTGCAGTGGAAGTTACTTCCCAGCAGTGTATAAAATATAGTCTGCCCTTATTATATTGTACTGGGAAAGTTGAAAAATAAAGCCTCTTGAGGCTTTGGGGTTTTTTCCTGCTTTATCAGGTTTCATAAATGCTCAGAAAATCCATGCCAGGTTACCTGGCAGGTTGGAGAGCAGGCTGCTGTTGAAGGATGGATGTAGCCAACTCAAAAGCTTTTTGCACTGGGCATTTTCTTGTGACTCTTTCTGAAGCATGGCTTCTTCCATTTTTGAGGAAAAGAAGGCACATCTAGGTGATAAGAGTTTAAAACGAATTAAAATTACTTCATTTTTAAGCCTACAAAGTTCATGAATTTGAAACTTTGTTTCAGCCAGTTTTGTGTTGTAAAGGTGTATGAATTTTATAGACCAAAGCAAATGATTATAAATACTAATTTGTATTTTTGATCTATTAAGGTGACCTGTCTGGAGGGTATATTCTAACTAAGCAAAAGATCTATTTTAAGATTTTTACTAACTTTATCAAGATTTTAATATAACATTTTAAAAAGGCCTGTTTACTACCAAATGAATATTCAATGTGCCTTTTACTTCAAAAGGTGTCATCAGAATGCCTAGCAATAATGAATTAAATTCCTTAGCTTTTTGTTTTTTTGAAAGATAAGACATACTAATACACAAAAAACTTAGAGAAAGTATCTGCCAAATATTTCATATAAATGTTGGTCATATAAGTCTATTAGTTCCTGTTATAATGCTGTTATTTTATTTATTAAATGAAGAAGTATCCAATAAGAAAATGTGCAGACATTTAGGAATTTAAAATTATCCACTGAATAATTTAATTACAGGAAAGATCTTATATTGTTCCCTAATGCACTAAGAATTGTGAGAGCAATACAAATCTGTGAATGAGAAGGCCATAGCACTGGGGTTATTATCTTTTTATATCTGTAGTGACTTAATGAAAATTTTGAATTGAAATTTATATGATTCATAGTCTTTGTGTGTAGTGGAAAAATAAGCCATATAACAATTGATTTAGAAGGAAGAATATTTTTATTTAATATTAAAAATGTAAATTGGAGAGGTGTAGAGTATTCTAACCAAGGTCAGCATTTAAAATTACAGTAGCTCCCTTGTGATTCCATTATTAGAAATGGAAAAACTCTCTTTGTCTATGTTTTTCTCTGAAGCAAACCCTTCATTGACTGTATGTTAAAAAGACAAATGAAATAGTTATCCCATCAACTTTCAACTTTGTCATCTGCCTCATATGCTTTCTGTACTGCACATTTAAAAATATGAAATAGTAGATGCAGATGAATGTTTGATTTTGAATCTGATTATGGTCATTTGGCTGTTGAATATAGTTTTGTCTGCTTTATACACAGGTGATTGTTAGTCTTCTGAGCTCCTGCTCTTATGGAAATCTTCCTTTTCACTAAGCATTATTTCTCTTTAACCTTTCCTGTGAATTTGGTTATCTGGATCTCACTCTAATTTGGGTCTCACTCTAAATAATGTGGATCTGAAGCTGTCAAAAAAATTGACTGTTGTCTTTTGTGTTGGATACCATGATCAATATGACTGTGCAAAGACCTCTTGAGATATCAATATCTCATAGTGCTGGTTGGTTCTTAATACTTGCTTGCCATCTTAGCTTTGAGTAGCCCTTGGAGTTGGACTTTAGTTGGTTTAAACCTGAATTCTAAGGCTAAAAGAGAAAACCAGTGCTCTTACAACTTCATATTTATGTCCCTTCTACTAATGTTCTCAGGCAATTGAATTGCTCTTTCTTAAAGTTACTGAGAAGGAAATTTTACCTGTGAGACTGTCAGCCATTTCTCACCTATCCGCTCATGAGAAACTCAGTTCAGCTTGCTCTGGTGGCTGACCATAGGATAGTTCTGCAGCTCAGAAGGAACAAGGTGTAGCACAATTCTCTTGACAGTTGCTTTTGTACTTTACACATGTATATACCTCCAAACAAACAAAGTGAAATGCCTTTGAAAACACAAAGTGTTTTATTGTCAAAACTATCTTTCTTCTACTCTACTGTGATTGGGGAAAATGCATTTAAGTTACTGCTCCTTCTGCTTGATCTGACTTTCTGACTGTGGAAAGGCCCAACTTTGATTCTTACTTGTTTTCTGTGTGTCTTTCTAATCATATACTCATTAACAAGGCTAATATCCAATCAGGTCTTTTCTTTCAGAAAGGTATCCTTTAAAAAAAAACAGTTCAAGATATGCTTGCAGCAGAGACATCTTCCATGATATGTACATGAAATACCCCTTCTCTATCTGACTAGTTTCTATACCTACAGTGTGGTCCACTGTTGTGTATTTCTGGTTACATTCAACTCAAGGATCCTTCTTTTTTGACTTTTTCTCCTTCCTCTAAGAATTATTTGTTACACCCCAAGTAGTTTAAAAGTATTGTTGGATATAAATACATACACATGAAATCATTATGGAAATGCTTTATACATCTTCAGACTAAAGGATGCCTTAGTTCTTAAAGTAATAGGAATGCTTTCTTGTCAAATTAATTTACTGAATGATGAAGAAATAAATCTGTTTTGTTCACTATATCTGCAGTATTTTTTCCAACTTTTTGCATTATAAAATACACAGATTTTAAATCAGATTAGTTTACTAGATAACCAGGTTAATACACTGTCACACCTGGAAGCAGCAAATCATTGTATAATGATGTTTACTTGTAGACTTTCTAATATTTTACTTTCTCAGACAGGTGCAGAATTGTCTTATCGTCATAACCTGGCTGATTATTGCAAGAATTTTTTAAATCTGATTGTACTAAAGAACTTGAAAAACTTAATTTCTGGTTTTCAATGAATAAAACAGAAGAGGTGATACAAACGGATCTGCCATTTCTACGGTAATTTCAGCTCCTTCAAATCCAGTTTTGCAAACAGTGATTATCGCACTTATCACTGATTGTCCTGTGACCTTGTTAGCATGTATGTTTTCGGAAATCTTTGTCCTTCTTGGCCCAGAGATAAGGAAAATAGGATAGTGAGGTGAATGGGACCTCTGGTGAACAGGAGTTCTGTGTATTATCAGCTTGAATGATAATTGGCAAGGTATAATCTTGGAGCATACTCAAGACATTTAACTGCACTCCTCACAGTGTAGTTAGGTTTTCTTTCCACTGTATCACTTAGCACAACTTTTGTGTTTGTTAAACCTTTCTCTTCCCTTTCAGACAAGCAAAAATTACTCTCAAGAACCTTTCTTTCTCCTTTACCTAGGTTTGTCTCTTTAATCACTTTCAGCCCTCTGATTACTCCTCAACTGGACCATGTTGGAAGATTCCCAGAGGTCTTTAGGAAGGCTTTGCCTTCTATACAAAGGCAGTTTTATGTGATGCTACAATAAAAACAAGTCAAGGAATGGTTTGTAAGTTGTTATTCCAGACTTTGAGGTTAAAGAAAAAAAAATAAGTTTTTAGAAAATTCCTTAATTGTAAAATATTTTGGGATATGTATTTAGGACCTGTTAAAAGCTGGAGTCTGACAGCTCTGAAAAGAGAAATAATTGCTAGAGAAAGCATAATATATTTCAAAGTCTGCCAACCAATCCCACCTACAGAACAGAAAAATTACCCAATGAACCATGATTTTGGAGAGTCTACTGCTCACAGTATTGGCTAGTGAAGTCTGTGACCTTTCTGCTGAGAATAAAAATGTACCACTCAGCCATAGTGGGAGATTTTTGTTTATGCTGAGTAAAACATAAAAAGTTTTATATGTATGACTGCTTTCCAGAGAATGCAAAACATATGGGTAGGTTCTCAATGTCAATACATATAAATATTGTAACAATAACCTTTGTCTGGGGTGGAGAAAAAGAGACTTCCCCAGTCTACTGAGACATTAGATTTGTCATTCAAGCAAAATTAATAAGTCGCTTTTGAATTTTTCCATCTACAGTCTGTCAGTTAAAATACAGGAAACACTTCCAAAGGCATGCAGAGATAGGACAAGGGACAATGGCTTCAAACAGAAAGATGGCTGGTTTAGACTAGGTATTAGGAAGAAATTCTTATTTGTGAGAGTGGAGAGGCTCCGGATCAGGTTGCCCAGAGAACTTGTGGATGCCCCATCCCTTGAAGCGTTCCAACCCAGGTTGGATGGGCCTTTGAGCAACCTGGTTAGCGGAAGATGTCCCTGCCCATGTCAGAGGGGTTGGAACTAGATGGTAAGATCCTTTCCAACACAAAACATTCTGTAATTCTGTGATTCTGTGATTCTGTGATTCTGCGATTCTGTGATTCTGCGATTCTGTGAAATACTGCATTTCTGAATTCTTTGGTGATTTCTAAATTGGATGATAGTTGCAAATATGACCCTAGTTAAATCCTGCTTAGACATGAAAATTAATTCAAGTAGTACAATCCATCATGAAAACAATTTAGCTGTAGTTCAAGTGTAGACATCTTGCTGCTCTTGATGTTTGACTAAGGTCCATGAAGACAGGCTTCTTATCTCACTTGCAGTAATATTGGATAAGTTCTCTCTGGAGTTCTTCTAATGTAAAATCAACTAAAAACATGTCAGACTAAGATATGTTGAGTGTAAGTTCATCTGGACATTGTAACTGCCAAGGGAACAGTGCAAGAAATTTCCAAAACTTGGCTTGCTAAACTGAAGTTTAAAATGTTTCTTAGCCCTTTGGCTTTTTGTTTTTACTCTAGCTTCCACAGTGAAAGGACCACAGTGCAAAAGGCACTCTAAAAAACTGGTAGAAATTCAATACTCATTGAAGTTCACAACATACTTACCAATAGTGTGATCTGTTGGAAACTGTGAAACCATCATTCTGCTCTCTTAATTTCATGCCTGTCAGCTATCTGATAGATCATGATTAGAGCAGGTTTCATTTATATCTGCTATTTTTATTAAGTTCAAAAAAAGCAGGCTATACCAAGAAGTCACATAATTATTTAAGAAGAAATGAAGAGCCACAGTTAATGCTCTAAGTTAATTCAAAGAAGAAAACCAAAAAGAAAATATTCCCAGTAATTTCTAATCCTTTTCATGCTTGCACTTTTTTTTTTTTTTTTTTTTTTTTGGCAGAAGATGGCCAAGAGATGTAAAATGTACTGCTATTTTGTCGATAGTGCTGGAGAGTTTGGCCTTAGTTATGCTTGTAGAACTCAGTTATCAGATGAACCCAATTATCAAATGAACAAATTTATCCACAAATCTTTTGCATGACATTTGGAATACTTAGCTATCAGTTAAACTCAAATTCTTTAATAATTAACTTGGCTCTTGTAACGACCTTGGGGCACAATAACCATGCATGTCTCCTGTCTGGAATCAATTTGTCACTGATACAAATCACTGCATTGAAGTCAAGAAATGATGATAACCTTCATGGCACAGTTGCTTTGCTCTGAAAATTCCTTTTTGCTCTGAAACAGAGATTCTTATTGCAGATATACTTACGAGAGAACAGTTCCATGCCTTCTCAGGCACATGCCCATTTCCCTTAAAAATCTTCTGATAAGCTGCTGAATCTTCTGGGATGTGTTTGATTTTGGTTATTCTGGGGTTCTGTCCCTCCTCCCACCCACCACACATGTTTTGCTTGGTATTTTTTTCTTTTTTTCTCTTTCTATTCTTTTGATATTCCCCTTCTTTCATTGTATTATATCATATAAAAATAAAGAGATAACAAAAGCAGCATGCAGGTGGCTGAGCATACTTTTAGCAGTGTATCTTGAGATAACTTCTCAGTTCAAACTTCAGACCTACTATACAAGGTAATGGTTCAAACTTATGCAGCTGATGAGAAAAAAAAAAAAAACTCCCTACATTTTTGAGGATTAGTGACATTGCTGTTACCACACAGTGCTGGAAACATTTTTGTTCTGAATTACAAATCAGTATTATAGCATACCTCCAGCAACCAACTGATGTTGTCTTTCTAAGCAATGTTACCATAAGTTTAGTATATTTGCTGCAGTGACACTTAGTAATGAAGGTGAACTTTGAATTTTAAACATCAGTCGCTCCTTCAATGACAGTAGCTATGGATCTTCCAGGAAATTTACTGATGATTCACAGAAGCATAAATCAGTTCTTGTTAAGATCAAAGAAGGGAAAGTCTTTTAAGTTACCCCTGGGTTGATAAGCTCCAACTCTTATCTCCTCTCTGAGCAAAACATTAATTTTAAATAGTAGCAGAGGGGCTCTGATTGTTCCCTGGCCTGTTCTATTTTAGAGGTCTAGGGATTTTTTCTTCTTCTTTTTGGAACTTGGTCAGTTATATTTCATTGAAATAGAGGAGTTTTGAGAATGGTAAGGGGCATGATCCTATCAAAAGGAAGGTGAGGAGGGCATGAAGGTTGCCTCTGCGAATGTCACTCACAGTAGTGTGCTACAAACTTGTAAGCACCTACCTTTTCTGTGGTTCAGACCACTGGAGTGTCATTACCTAAACACTCTACCTACAGAATGGGAAAATCAAACACATTCTCCCTTTTACTTTTGCAAACAAATGGCTTGAGTCTTGGGAGAAATTAATATCTGATCTCCCATGTAGAATTTGCTTTTCATCTTTTTCATCTTGGGTCAACTCTCGTACACGTAACTATTTCAAAACTTGTGATCTAAACCCAAAACAAAAAAGTAAGAGTTTTTAAGGTTTCCCCTATTAAGTGTTTATACCAAGGGCAGATTAATTTGGGTTAACCAAGTAGAAAGACACAATCTGTAAAAATACAGAATACCCTATTCCAACTTTTCCAAAGATTGCAGTATTTTAATTTTTAGCAACTCCCCTGAGGGGTCAGTATCAGAGTCACCCAGAAAATAATCCCCTTCTTATGTGTTATTCAACTCTGTATCTTTTGAGACTAATTCTAATTTTGAATTATTTATAAAGTATTTCTTTGGTAAAGGTATAAAAAGAAGAAAGTACAATAAACTTGCAGCTTTTTTTAATACTTCCTTCAGAAACATATTCACTTCTGTGCGTAAATACAATTGTTTGTTTTAAATGAAATTGATAACATTATGAGTGCAACAAAAGGGAAAATTTAATACAATAACTGATCAGTTCAAAGAGGATATTTTCTGATATTTTCGTTTTTCTTTAAGAGTATGAGCTTGAGAAAGACTTGCAAGTGGCAACTATATATTTCAGAGAACATATTGCTGTCACTTCAGTGCCAAGAATGCAGATCCTAGTAGCTTGTTCAGAATCATCTTCTCCTCCCGGGAAGACCATCTGAGAAGGGAAGCTGTAAAAATAAGCTGCCAGCAAACAAAAACCAGTAACAATACATAAGAATGACAGGAAATGCTTTACTGAATGATTAGAAGATTAAAGCAAATTTGTGCTGGTAAGTCACTACTGAAAATCCTGAAAAGCAACTCAGGACTTTATTCAAGGCTTGAGCTCTTAACAGAGCATTAGTTTTAACCCTTATCCAGTCAGTTTCTTCTGGTGATTTGGACAATCTTATCCAGATCTGTAAGGAATGAATCACCTTTGAGGGTGATTCTGGAGCCAGATCAGGACTCTAAAAGAGAGCAAAGACTTGTTTCTCTCTGGGGCTGTGTTTTGGATCAATGGTTGTAAGAAAATGCTCTGCCCTGGAGAGCCTTCCAGATATGTATACCTGAAAAACAGCATCAAAGGAACATCCAATACAAAACTGTTGATGTACAACCACAACTGGCAGAATCTCCTGGACAATCATGAAACATATTCTGTCATTCACATTTTTTTACACCCTCTGCGTAGTTTTCCACATTGTCAGTGTAGCCTACAAAAATTTCTTAATTGTCAGTCCAGTCTACAAAATAAACCAGGCTGGTCAGAGCAGTGTCAGTGTCTATAAATTGTTAGGAATATACAATTTAAAGATATATATTTTTTTTAAAACATAAGAGAAATAAATGAAAATTGTCTTTTGAAATGACTGCAGAATGTGGTCCAAGCTTTATAAAAAGAATAGTACGTTCCACTGCTCAGGGAAAAAGCTTGTCCAGAGTAAATCCTAAACTATTTGAAAACATTACTGAAAGGTGAAATTAACTTTGGCTGCTACTAGTATTTGAGTTGAAATGGAAACACAGCCACTTACTGGAGCATATGCTAAAGTGAACTCCCACTTGCACAGTTAAAAAACTCTGATTGTGTTCCGTAGAAAAGATAACAAAAGGCAGACTAAGCAGCTTATTTAATTAAAGCAATGCCTGTGAGTTTGTATGCTCTCATATATAGTCTGTTGTTAGTTTCTTTAGTTGCCTTTAACCCAAAGAATCCATAGAGAAGAGCCAGTGGAAATGTAAGTTTCTAATATTCTCTCAGAAGGACTTTGTGCGATGCATTGAGGGAGTTAAAAGTATAGGCTAAGTAGATTAAGTATTCAATGCAAAATTCTCTGATAATGTGCACCTTTGATCTGCAGCAGTGCCAATGGTGTCAGCTCCAACCAGAGTCAGTTCCAGTAGGAATTTAGAGGTCTCACAGGACTGTAAGAGCTTAGAAATTGCTATCTCAGTTATTTTTATCAATGGATTGAAACAGCTCCTTGACTATACTTTGAATTACTCTAGTGATTTGAAGTCCTAAGTTCTGAAGAATGAATTAAAGCTTCACAGGGGACACACAGAATTACCAGACTAAAAGGCATGGGGGCATGGGACACCCACATGTTTTTCATAGGGAATGATGGGCAAGGTGTGCAAACAAACCTGTCCCTGGCATTAGGAATGGCCGAGTGCTCTGTGAAGTTGCCTAAAGAGAAGAAATTTAGGCAATTAAAATTTTCAGCTTTGGCTGACATGGCTTAACAACATCTCGTTGATTAGAGTGATGGTATTTTTAGGCTCTTAGGAGCTACTAAGATTAATATCTTTGCAAAGGTCTGTTTGAACCTCACCCAAGAACAATTTTTTATAGGATTAAATCCAATGGTGTCTTTTCTTTATGGTGGTTTTGCTCATTCCTTCTGCAACATAAATTTTGGATCTGTGTATGAAAGCAAGTGCAAATAAACTGGTGGAATTCACAAAGCTAAGATTTACTTTCCCAGTATCTGCCTTTTTGTGCTCACTCACTCCTTCACTTTTTCACTGTCTCACCCCTCCATTCTTCATGGCTGCCTTGTTGATGTGGCCTTTTGCTACTCAGTAAACTAGAAGACAAAATAAGAAATAGCATCAAAAGGGTTGCTGATGTCATGCATGCTAATAATGGTGAGCTGTTTCAGGCACTTCAGAAAGAGCAGTTTGTTAAGTTTTCACTGTTAATAGCTTAAAGGCAAATATAACAGCTTACTAGAGAAAAACAAAACCCCAAACCTGCAGAAACATTCATTTTCCATCTAAGTATACTTGTATTTTTCATTAGTGCTCTTGCCAAAGGCAGTAAGTCTGAACATCAACAGACAGGTATGTCAAATACAGAAACTACATTCCAGTCTGAGTAATTCAACATCTCAATACTTCCCGACAGAACATTCAATTCCTTTTATCTTATGGTTCTTGACTTACGTTCTGATGTTCAATGTGGCTTGCCTAGTCATCTTTGTTATAGAGGAAATTTTGCACGGAATAGTCTGACACCGTTGCTTGTCCCAATCAAGGATTTTATTAATTACAGCAAGCGTAACAATAAGGTAATGCAGCGCTGGGCGACAGGGGGACCATTGTCCCGCCACTGCCGCGCCAGTCAGGGTTTTAGTTCTTCCTCTTATACAGTCCGGTTTCCGGCGTGCGTGACTTCCTTGAATAGTACTCTGCGCATGTGCGTCTCTGTTGCTGGGGTCTGCTCTTCCCCTGCCGCGTTTCAAGACTCAGAATCGCTGACTTCCTGGAAAATATTGCTTACAACCGCAAATTATGCGAGACTACCTTTATCACTTAACTTGTCACCCATATCCTGGATTTAATGAACAAACATATCAGTAACAATATCCCCCCTTTGTCTTTAGGTTAATTTATGTTGTGCATTAAATCACTTAAGCTCTTGTCTGCTCCATTCCAATCCATCTCCCGTTTCTCCCTTTCTATTTTCTAAGTCCTCATATTTTGCTTGTACCAGCAGCAAGTGGGCAGCTTCCAGTCGCGCTTTTACTATTGTAATAAGTTTGTTAAAAATACAGGGACCAAAAGTTAATACAAGAACTAGTAAAAATATTGGTCCAGCTATGGTGGACAGTAAGGTAGTCAACCATGGGGAATGATTGAACCAACTCTCATACCAACTCTGATGGGATTCTCTTTCTCTTTCCCTTTTTTTTTCTAGTTGTTTTCTTAGTTCTCCTAGGGTGTCAAAGACTATTCCCGTTTGATCTATATAGGTGCAACACTCTTCTTTTAAGGCTACACAAAGTCCTCCCTGTTGCCAAAATAATAAATCCAGGCCCCGTCTGTTTTGTAAAACTACTTCTGATAATGAGCGTACTGACTTAGTTATGCAAGGGTGCTTTCTGCTGACTGGATATGGTTAGTGGGGAGCCTGTAGCCTCAGGGTAATTTGTAACCGGTGTTAGCTCTTCATCCTCCTCTAAAACTCTATTCGGTCCCATACCATAGGTATCAGCTGGGGCGGGTTCTTTCTTTATCACTATTAGGTTCCCTCTATCACGCCCAGGTTCCCAATGTCTAATTCCCCAATATTTTCCTAATACCCAGTCAGGGCTCTCTGGATTTATATACACATATTCACAAGTTCCTAAGTAAGAAATTTCTCCAGATGGTCCTAACCAATGCTTTGCACACCCTGTGGGACCAAATCCTGCTCTAATAAATTGATCTGCACCTCCCCCTGGAGTCCAATCGGAAGCAATAGTCTCACAGCCCCAATACCCACAGTAATACTCCCCTGGGTAATTACAGTAGCTCTTTCCAGGATTTGAGGCCGGACACATATAAAACCCAGTTAAATTCAAAACTCTCCCGCACTATTCTATGTTTGTCATGTTGCATAACCCAGCCTTAAAGGCTGGGGTCTGACTGGTCACAAGGGAGTCTAAAATTTTGTAGTCATTCATACGAATCAAGGACCATTTGAAAGGCTGGTGTGTTTGACCTCCTGTCTGCCTTACCCATAGGGATAATAATAGTAGTGACAGTAACAGTTGTCTACAGGTGGCTTTTTCATTGTAACAGTGGCTTGTTCCCATCTCATTTTCTTCTTCCCTGATTTTAGTCCCAGTCCTTGGACATTTCATTTTCCATGACCTCCTGGTTCCACCTATCCCAGGGCGACTTCCTCCACAGTTTTCTCTCCCTCTGCCTCGCCCGTCGACTCGGTTGCTGCGAGCCACGGGGAGACCCATCTTCTCGGCAGCAGGGATATTCTTCAGGAGGGGACTTTCGCCCTTTCTTTAAGGATCTCTGGATATAGGTGTTCCAGTTGTGGTCTTTAACCTGAGGAGCGTCACACCTTACTTCTTTTACCCGACGGCGACACACTCCAGCTATTATTTGTGCCACAAAAAGGACTGGTTCATTGGAATGGTAACAATATAGTTCGGGATTTATGCCTTCTGCAAATATGTCCCACCACTCTTTAGAGTCTACTTGTAATTCCCCTTGAGCTACTTTCTGAGCCAATACCAAATCAGTAAGCTCCCGCTGAATTTCTAGACAGAGGCAGCAAACACCTCTCGGGGGCCTGCCTCTGTGACAATGGGTCCACCACCTGTTTTCACAAACTAAACATTGGTAACATACAAAGGGGTAACAATTCCCATTACAATAAGAATCATTACATTTAATACAAACACAATCAGCATATATATTTCCCTTATGATCTCTTTCACGCTCTAGTTGATATTCTATCCTAAAAGTTTTATACCAATATTTTCTATTCATCAAGAATGTCCTTTCTTAATTTCCTGTTGCAGTTCCCCGAGTGAGTTTCAACTTTAAGTCTCCGGCTGGGCTGATGACCTTCCACCTAGGCTCGGGCACTGGTCCTTTTATACGACTGGCGTGAGTCCATCCCCGCTCTGCTGTTCGTACTGCTGTATTTGTTGTGAGGAGCACCAGATATGGACCATCCCAATGGGGCTGGAGAGTAGTTTCTTTCCGAGTTCGGATTAAGACCCAGTCTCCCGGTTGCACCTGATGTAGAGTAATATTTAAGGGTGGTCTCTGCAATATCTGCCCTTTTTCCCATAACTTCTTCCTAAAGGCCATCATCTCAGTTATAAATGCTTTCATTTGCTTATCTATTATTCCGGGATGGTCTCGAGGCATACCTGCATCATACGGCATCCCATACAGCATTTCAAAAGGAGATATCCCCACATCAGATCGGGGCAGAGTTCTGAGATTTAACAAGGCCAAGGGGAGACACTTAATCCAATTAAGTTTGGTTTCTAAAGTTAACTTGGTTAGCTGTTTCTTTAATTCTCCATTAACTCTCTCTACTAACCCCGAACTTTGAGGGTGCCACGGGGTATGTTCTTCCCATCTTATTCCAAGGGCTTCTGACAAGGCCTTAATAACTTTTGATACAAAGTGTGGCCCTTGGTCTGAGTCTATACTTTCAGCTACTCCATACCTGGGCACAATTTGTTCTAGTAACACTTTGGCCACCGTGTGTGCAGTGGCCCTTGCGGTTGGAAATGCCTCTACGAAGTGGGTGAGGTGGTCTATTAGTACTAACACATACTTGTATCTTCCCACCTTGGGAAGTTCAGTGAAATTTTTTTTTTTTTCTTTTTAAGAGCCCGCAAGATGGCGTATAATTCACATGCTTGGGCTGACCATGACGGACTCAAGGGTCCTGCTTCTAATACCTCATAATCCTTCCCTGCTACTAGTGCATACCCTGATCTACGTCTTCCATCCACTATCCGGGATGAGCCATCCACAAAAATTACTTCTCCCTCTGAGAGCCCCTCCTCCTCTAAATCGGGCCTAATCTTAGTCTGTTCCTCAATAGTTCGGAGGCAATCGTGGGCCAGTTCTTCTGATGGTTTTGGTTCCCCAAATAAAAACTGAGCAGGGTTTTGTAAAGATGTAGTTTCTAATGTTAAATTCGGGGCCTCCAGCAAGATTCCCTCATATTTTAATAATCTGGAATCAGAGATCCATTTTTCAGCTTTTTGCTGCAAAACACTCCTCACATTGTGGGGGGATAATACCTTAATGGTACTATTGAAGGTTATTTTTCGAGCCTCCTCTGTCATTAAGGCACATCCAACAATGGCCTGTAAACATGTGGGCCAGCCCCTACTCACAGGGTCTAATAATTTAGACAAGTATCCTATGGGCTTCTTTTTCCCTGCCCAATCTTGGGTTAATACTCCATATGCTGTCCCATTCTCTATGTTGGCGAATAGATAAAATGGTCGATTTAAGTCTGGCAAACTTAAAACTGGTGCATTTGCCAATTCTCTCCTTAATGCCCAGAGTTGCTCTTCATCTGTCTTTCCCCAACTTATACGATTAGACTCGGTGAGCTTGGCATATAAAAATTTAACTTTACTACTGTAGTTTTCAATCCATAAGCGGCAATATCCCAATAGTCCTAACCATTGTCTAACCTGTTTTTTTACTTGCTGGAGGGGGTAAAGATAAAATTCCCTGTACCTGTTCCGGGTCAATTGTCTTCTCTCCCTTCTCAATGTAGTGTCCTAAATACTTTACCTTTTCTTCTACAAATTGTAATTTAGATTTTGATACCTTCAGCCCCTTAAGCCCCAGAAAATTTAAAAGTTTTATGCTTTCTTTTCTGACTTGATTTTCCATTTTTCCTGCTATCAATAGGTCATCCACATACTGAATCAGAGTAATTTCTGGGTCTGGGGTAAAATCTTGAAGAATCTGTTCTAGGGCTTGTCCAAACAAATTAGGGCTTTCTGTAAACCCCTGTGGAAGCATGGTCCACCTCAATTGTTGTTTGCGCCCTGTGTCAGGGTCTTCCCATTCAAATGCAAAATAGTCTCTACAGCTTTCGTCTAAAGGGCAAGCCCAAAAAGCATCCTTTAAGTCTATTACACTGTACCACAAATTTTCTGGCCCCAATTTACTCAAAAGGGTATAGGGGTTTGCTACTACTGGGAATCTGGACATAGTGCGCTTATTGATTTCTCTTAAATCGTGCACTAGTCGATAAGTGCCATTGGGTTTCTTTACTGGTAAAATTGGGGTATTAAATGGGGACATACATGGTTCTAATAGTCCCTGAGATATTAATCTCTCAACTTCGGGTTTCAACCCCTTCCGCCCTTCTATAGACATAGAATATTGCTTAATTTGGACGGGGTTCTCCGGGTTCTTGAGGGTTACTTTAAATGGCGAGATGTTTAGTCTGCCCACGGTCTCAGGGGTATACCAGACTTCGGGATTAATTTCTTGTTCATCTTCAACCCTAAGGGCACATATTTTAATTCCCAGCTCCCCTTTTTTAACTTCCAAACCTACTCCTAATTCTACCATCAAATCCCTTCCCAAAAGATTAAAATCGGCTTCTGGGACTAAGAGAAAATTTCCCATACCTAATTTAGATTCTGTTTCTATTAAAACTTGTTGTATAATCCCTACCTTGAAGGGTTTTCCCTTTGCTCCAACCACATGGGCAGTATCTTTAGATAATTTGCACCCAGGGGGTATTTGCTGGAGGGTAGACCTCTCAGCTCCTGAGTCTACCAAAAATTCTACCTCCTGTGACTGGGGACCTAGTTTCAGTTTTATCAAGGGCTCTTTGTTCGTACGGGTCCCCAATACATAGAGCCCCTGACCCCCCTAATCTTCTTTGAATGCCGCCTCATCCTTTATCCTCTGTCTGCAGTCTCTTTTCATGTGTCCTTTCTTCTGCAGTAAACAAAATCCTCAAAATAGACTGTATTTCTTAACAGTATTTGAGTTCAAAGGGACAGATACAAATCCTAGTTGTGGCTGGGCTCCTCCTATTGGCACTTCCCTTAAGGGGAGTAACTCATGTTCTCTTTGCTCCCTTCTCCTCCTTCTGACTGCGGCTCCGATACCTTCATCTCCAGGGGAGGGAGGGGGTGTAGGAGGAGGTAATATCTGAGGCGCCGGTGGTAATGGGGGAAGTGCATACGGGGGTGGTATTAGGGGAGCATCCTCCTCCTCCTGCAATTTTTCAGTCTTTTTATCTTTATGCCCAAACTCCATTTGGGAGAGATTGAATATTGCTACTCCCTGGTCCCCTGGGCGGGTAACCCATACTGCAGCATAATCAGCCTCTTCCTGATTAAAGGGGACCTACCTACGTACCCACTGATTCAAAAATCTCTGAACCCATAATTCTGATGACCCAAACCTGGGCCACCAAACTGCCTTGGAGATTTGTCCTCCCCAGACTTCTACACAAAAGTGTATCATCTTAACTTTGTCCTTGTCCCCCGTGGTGGGATAATATTTCCAATTCTCTAACATAAACCCCAGCGGTGAATCCCTAAGAACCGAAGGGGGTCTCATGGGTGGAGGGGGCTTGCTTTTCCCCTGTCCCATCTTCTGGAATACCCTCTTTCAGCCGTGTGTGTACTCACTCACTTCCCCTTTTTCGTGGCCCAGTCCCTCGCGGGCGATGGGAAACGCACTACTTAAGGGTCCGCACTCACTTGGAGAATCTGGCTGCCAGTTCTCCTCTCACTCACACGTACACACGTTGTATTCCAGGATCCCAACCCAGCCCGGACGGATTCCCCTGCACAATGGGCAGTTACTTACGCGTCTCCTGCGTCTTCGTCCGGACCTCGAGTGCACCGAGCTTATAGGGTTTTCCTTACCTTATTGTTACAAATTTGGGTTCGTCGGTAAGAGCAAGATCCCGACTTCAGAACCAGAGGCCGCCTGTACAGGCGGGGCGCCTCCCCTAGTCCCTCTGTCGGATCCGTATTCTTATCCGAGTCACGGCACCAAATTGTTATAGAGGAAATTTTGCACGGAATAGTCTGACACCGTTGCTTGTCCCAATCAAGGATTTTATTAATTACAGCAAGCGTAACAATAAGGTAATGCAGCGCTGGGCGACAGGGGGACCATTGTCCCGCCACTGCCGCGCCAGTCAGGGTTTTAGTTCTTCCTCTTATACAGTCCGGTTTCCGGCGTGCGTGACTTCCTTGAATAGTACTCTGCGCATGTGCGTCTCTGTTGCTGGGGTCTGCTCTTCCCCTGCCGCGTTTCAAGACTCAGAATCGCTGACTTCCTGGAAAATATTGCTTACAACCGCAAATTATGCGAGACTACCTTTATCACTTAACTTGTCACCCATATCCTGGATTTAATGAACAAACATATCAGTAACAATCTTCATTTCTGCAAAGTGCAGGGGTGGATAACAGCAGTAGCAGCATCCAAAAAATTGACAAAGCACTGCCACAGCCCCTTTCTTCCCTTTCCTCCATGAGCTACATCAGGCACAAAGGTAGACAAATCACTGCCAAATGATAATCCTTCATTCTTTCCCTCATGGTATTTTTAATATTTTCCAGCCAGACTGCACAGACATAAATGGCCATTGAAATGCAGGGCAGCACTGAGTTAAACAGTAGCTGTTTGGTAGAGGAGAGGATCACAGGAGGAAACATCCAAGAATGACTTCCCAGGGATGCAGGTGTTGTCTATCATAACAGCATTTTTGCTCAAATGTGAAAAATGAAAAACAGATAATCGAAAATGGAAAACCATTTCTTAGTAGTATTGTGGACTTTCTGTCTTCTCACATCCTCTTTTTTAAAGAAAATTCTTTGACAGTGCTCTGAATTCACCTAAGTTTAAGGAAACTCACATCTGGCCTTATTTGCAATTAGAAGTTTCAGGTTTACAATGAAGTTAATGTAGTTAGGACACATTTCTACAGTTGGAACACAATTCTACAGCACAACAGATGACCTATGCTTCAAGCAGTTACTCTTTTCATGACTTTGATTTCTTGTCCTCTAACCATTTTATGAGGAAAAGAGCCTTTGTTATTGCTTTGCAATTTCCAATAATTGTATTACGCTGCAGGGAGAAAAAATCAAGTAGTCACTCAACAATAAGGAATATGTTTTTGCTGGAAAATGATATTTCTTTTGGTATTTTTCTCATATTTTTAGCATGCAGTTATTAGTGTGCAGAGGTAGATAAAGCAGAGTTCCTGAATGCAAATGGAATTTCCTCCTTTCAATTGGTAGAACTTTGATTATCTTTATGATTATATTTTCTCATCATGCAGTATAACCAAGAACAAAGTTCTGCAAGCCCTGTTTGTGCTCCTCACAGATTCTTGATTTTACCTTTGGTCAGCTGGAGGAACTGGTGTTACTTCATGCTACAGTTGGCTCCAACATCTTCCATTGGGGCACTTACCAGGTGTGAATGGCCCATACAGTGAATTTCACTTTCCTCAGGGGCACAGCTGCCTCTGTACCTGCTGATGGGACTGTGGAGGAGATAGAGAACAATTGGAGCTGCTTCTGTCCACCAGTTACAGCACATTCTTCACCATTGCTTTAAATTACTACTGGTAGTTTTTGTTAGTGCCTGACATGAAAAGGTCATTTGGAAACTGCTTCACACATCTTCCAAAAGCAACTTTCTTCAGATCATACATTCTTTTAAACTGAACTTTACTTACTTCTGTGGGCCTTAGAAAGACAGGAAGAGTAGGAACTGGCACTAGACTCAATAACTTACGAAGAATTTGAGGGAACTCAAAATATAACATTTATTTACAAATGTAACTGCAAATTGGAATGATGGCTACTTCCCTATGGATTTATTTTTAGGGTGGCACTGTCAAGCAACATCACCCATTGCCTAGAAATGAACTCTTACTATTGCCTCCTAAGGCAACTATGTTTCTTCACCTTTTTTTTTTAATTTTTTTTTTCTTATATGTAAATTATTTAATGGGGAAGAGCTTAAAGCCAACAGGAAAAAGTTTATATGAACCTGCTACATAGACAGGATTCATTCTCTTTTATTGCTACCATTGACTGAAGTCCTTGTCTATCCCTAAATGTTTACTCTTCTCCGTGCTTTCAAGCTTCCTAGTGGGAGCAAGTACCTCAGTAGAGGTGTTCAAAAAAACCAACCTGCATTGTTAGTTTTCTGTCATGCGCTTTGAGAAGCAGTATGTTACATTTTGCCTGGGATAAAGAAATACTGCAAGGCATCACTCTTGAGTGCTTGCTCCCTACTCCAGATGTGAAGGGGCAGTTTCTGCAATGGGATGCTTCCCAGGATCTGGACATTGTTTTGACAGCAGTCAGAGTGGGCATTTGGCTGTGTGCAGTCTGCAGAGTACAGACTGGCATCTATTTAAGTGGGAACCTAAATGTGGGGGTTTTTTATCACAGATTTCTCCTTTCTGCCACAAAACTTCTAAATTCTGGCACACAGTTAAAGGGGCAACACTTGTGCATGGAGCAATGAAAGACAAATCCATTTAGAGAGTTTCAGCTTGTAGAAATGGACATGGAGAGCTATCTATGCAAATACAAGTGATCACAAGTGATCTCAGAGCTGACCTGGAAAACCTGCCAAGTAAGTGTTCCTACATGATAATACCAACATTTCTGTGTACTTTCTTGCCTCCTGACAACAAGCTATGGCAATATCACACAAATATTTACTCTAGAAAGTCTCCCTAATGTTATTCTTGCTTTCCCCACATGGGGTGTTTCTGAGTTGGCAGGAACCATAAATACAGTCTCCTGGGGTTTGGACTTATTCATTTTGCATGAAATCCAGGATGCCACTAAAAGAAAAATGGCTGACCAGTATAGTGTTTGATTGATTTTTTTTATTTCTTATTCAGGACTTGAAATCAGCCAAAATATTTGCACTCAGTGGGAGAGATTTCATGTATCAGCTTTCATTTCTGATAGTTTTTTTGGCTGTTTGTTCTTATTTTCAACTGGCTTTAAAACGAATTATTTTCATAGTAATGTTTATTGGCAAGTTTGTCCTTTAACTGTCCATTTTTTGCCTTCTTGCCATTTTTTTAATGACCATTGACAAAGGTATTGGGAAAATGATGTATGCTTTAAAAAGCAGACATTCATCTAAGAGAATTTTCTCAAAAACAGGAAATTTAGAGTTCTTAATGGAAAAGTCATTTTAGAATCTTTATATTTATTCTTAAGTCATCCTTTTTAAACTAAATCCGTGGAGCTTGGATGATCTTGCAGAAACTGAATGAAACAATCTAATGGCAAAACTCTAAAGACATTGTATTGAGAATAATTTGTTCTTGAAGTAAAGGCAGACCTTCTTTCTTAACAGTAATATATCCATTCTACATAGCCAACTGAAAATGCCAGCTGAAAATGCAAGTACAATCAGCTAATGATGACAAAACCTCAGGAAACACGTTCTCCATTTGAAAGATATTTCGGAAAGAAAAGTTTCTGAAGAGATTCCTTTTTCTGTGCTTGCTGAGATGTGATGAGAAAAGTTGCTTTGTTATGATTCCATATCAGAAGAAGAATTATGAAGCTGTGGCATCTCATGGCCTTGAAGATTTACAAGATTCTCATTCTCTACTGTCTTTCTTTTTTGCAGAAGCATCCACATTTGTAAATTCACCAATTCAGGAGGGCTGCATCTTACACTCTTTATGCATAGCAGCAAGCAACTTCCCAAAATTCTGTGGGTGGAGGTGTTATAAGTATCTTAGGGAAATTGGGTGTAAGTAAAAATTCATGATTCCTTGATATTTCCTGGTCAACACTGAATGGTCAAGCTGAAGAATTTTCTGTTTCAAAGAGAACAGAAGTATTGTGCTGTGTTTAAATTGGATCTGACTCCCAATTTCAGATCAATCTCTTGCATACTAAATTTTAAACAATTGTATGGGTTCAAGATATTGATTGCATAATCTTGGTTATTATTAAGTGAATAAGTGATTTCCCCTTGATAAGGCTGAAGTCCTTTTTAATTCAGACACTTCCTCCAGACCAATGTGAGTGGTATGATGGCTGGAAAATAGGATGGGTGTGATATGTTGACTGCATTGTGCAAGGTGAGGCTGTGTCTTGGGTGATTGCTGACACTACAGGATCAAGCATAAAGCTAAAGGATGAGCCTCATGCAAGGGCAGTGTTTTGCATATGAGACCTTCTGATTCTGGCTGCAACCAATAAAAGTTAAACTGGTGATGCAACAGTAGGCCATGTCCATGGAGGCGGGGGTTTTCTGCCTGTCTTAACTAGCTCTTCTTAAAATGTGACCTGTTACATTAAGCATCATAACTCCTCAGACGATGGGACAAAAATGATTTCAAGCAAAATAAAGACCTACATTGTACGCAATCCCTTATTTCCCCTACTTGCAACTATACTAACAAAAGGGGGAGGGACATATTAAAATATTAAACATGTATCAAAGTTTCACCAAACTGTTTTTATGATAGTTGCTCACAGGACGACCTTTGGTATTTTCTGAAAAGCTTTAAATGTTCCTGGATCCTTTAGAGAATGTAAGGGAACCAGGAATTGAAAAGGCTGAGCAGGGCAGACTTCAAAAGTGATTTATGCTTTGATAGAAGTAGTAACTCCTTCAGCAGTTCTCGCCTAGAGAGAAAGTGATTGTAGAGTGAATTACCACCTAGTTTTTGCTGTTTGTTCTAATTTATTCTGCTGTTGTTCTCACCCATGGACATTTCTTGATCTAGTTGTGAGGTACAAATATTTCTATATGCTGGAATCCAGAATTCCATTTGCTCTCTTAGTCACGGATTTCTTGAAGTAGGCAGCACCCTTTTGTGACAGACCCCAGGAGACAATTCAGTAACATGACTTAAAAAGACCTTTATTCCTTCACACATCTTGTTTAGTCACTTAATGATAACATGATGTGGCATTTCAGTATTTATAGCTTTCCTCTTTCCCTTTGTGTCCCTGTGCATTAATTAAAGGTACATTTACTCAAAGATTTTTTTTTCATATTGCTATAGTGATGTACTTCCTTGAACCAGCTCCAACTAGTAAAAAATAAGAACTTGAAAAACTTTTTTTGAGGTTTAACAGTTTCTGGATTTAATTGTTTATGGTGCTCAAGCTGAGTGGAAAAATCAAGAAGAGAATACCAGGAAAATGACACACTATAGAAGGAGAAGCAAGTCTCTATTAAGGTAAGTAAAATCTGTTATCCTCTTCATCTACTTTCTGAGTGATAAAAACCTTGTCCAACTTCCCAAAATATTCTCAGTTTTCATAAGATATGCTTCCCACTACTTCTCCTTACAAGCCTCACCTGTTTTATACGTCAGAAGAGCATTGTTACGAATACAAAATTCTAAGTTTGATCTGGCATCATTAGCTAAAATGATAATTTACTTTTACTTGGGATATTCTGGAGGAGAAAGGACAGATATTTTGCAGTAGGTTTGCAGATTATTATAAGCATTTTTAAATTATGATTCCTTTCTGGTTTCAATTACCTTTTGGGAAACAGCTTCTTCCATTTCTTTGCCTCTGTTTCTTTCTAAAGATTGGTTTTCGTGCAATTCTTCTCTAATAGTTAGGATATACTGTATGATGGAAAGCCAGCTTCAAGATCTAGTGTAATGAAACCAGAGACTTTTGAGTGCTATGTCACCGAGGAAAGGAATGAATTTTTTGCAAAAGAGCTATCCCGTGGTTAAATATCAAGCATTGTGAACGAACTGTTTTTAAGTAGTGGCTCCAGAAACACAGAGGGGGTAATGTTGGACAGATTTATTTTTTTAATTAGAAAATAAGTCTTTCCTGAGAAGAAGTGCCTACAAGTATTTGATTTTTTTGTAGAAGCTCGAAAGGAGAACAACACACTGGTGAATTACAAGAGTAGTCTTGATGTTCAGATTGTTCCAAATTATTTAAATACTAAAAAATAGCACAATGGTAGAGACAAGAATATTCATGTGCTCTGTATTTGAAAATAGAAACTCTATGATTCTGTGATGTCATCCCATTTCTATAAATAGGAGTAACTTAAATGAAATGTGCCTCATCAATGCCAAATTAAACGGTATTATCTTCTAACATCTGGGCTGGCAGAATTCCATTTTTTCTGTTTGCAAATAGTTCATGTAACATTTTTTATTCTGCATGTTTCTATTTCTAGGTATCCATTGTGTAGCATGGGTTAGTCATTCATCAAATGTTTATTTTAACAGTTTTATAAACATGTATGATGCTTTTTCTCTTCCATAATTTGACTGAAACCATAAAATAAAATAAAATAAAATAAAATAAAATAAAATAAAATAAAATAAAATAAAATAAAATAAAATAAAATAAGCAAATTAAAAATATGACTAAGACAACATGTTAATTAACCACAGCCCTTTTCTGAACTGTAAAAGATGCAGCAACTGTAATCTTTTGTTAGTAAAGCCATTTAGCACAACCTGTAGGGAAAAATAACTAATGGAAACCATTTAAAGTACACACCATTAAATTCCTTGGGACTTACCACTCTTCATATATAGAAATACAGAGAAATGTTTAGATGTATAACTTGAATTATACTAATTCCAATCCTGTTTTTTAATGGGTTCAGTTCTATTGGTGGATTTCCAAAGTTAAGCCATCCACTTCACTATTTTCAGTTGGTTTGTATAAGAGGAACTTTACTCAAATGATAACTCTGCTACTAGATATTTTTTCCTTTCCCTGAACACGTGATACGGAAGGAGCAGAACTCAAGATTTTTGAAATGAAGCTGATATGAAAGTAATTTCATCCTGAGAGAAACAGAAAATGAGGAAGAGACCAGCTGACCAACTCAACTGGCTTACAGCACTGCCGTCCTGTGATTATCCTAGGTACTAGACATGCTTGTTGTATCTGCCTAACAGTGCTCCATCTGCTAAACCCAAGTCTGTGTGCTCCTGGAATGTTTAGTGCAACATCAAATAGAACTGAGCAGCTGCTTAACAGTTCCACACCATCCCAAATTGCAGTTTGAAGTGGATTGAGGTGGATGGTATTGGTGACTTTAAGACTAGAAGAGTCATTGACACAGCATCATTCCAAAAACTTGTTTCTCTACTATTCAAGCAAAAGACATTAGCCAGGAAGGGTGAGAAATCCACAAAGAAAACCCCAGTAATGTACTTGAAGCCTCAATACTTTGTCTGAATAGTGTGAGAGACATGAACTCTGACTGAGACTGCAGGTCAGGTAGATCTTCACTGTGGAGAGCTGCAGTAGCAGACACTGGATGAGGGTACTTAGGGCACTGAAGCCTCTGCTAACAGCCATCCCAGAAAAGAGGCTCCCACAACCTGTCCTTAGGTATTTGTGTTATCATTTGTTGCTGGATACAAGATTTATTTTGCAGCTGTCTTGTTAATGCCATGGTTGATGTTAGCGCTGTGAGAGCCAGAATTATTGCCTGAGGTACGTTTAGTCTCATATGCTCTGTGACCTTCACACTGTGAGCTTCATCTTCGCCAATGTCAGCCTTTTTTAGGGAATTTACAATGTTTCTATTTGTCATTGTTTGAACATTTCCAGTCACTTAAGAGGAAGAGGGCAAAGAGCAGGATGAGTGAGGCTGTTGCTTGGACACAAATGGCTGTTGTCTGGACACTGATAAGTCTTCTAAGGACAGATTTTCTTACTGCGGAGGAATAAACCCTAGGATTCCCACCTTTTTTTTTTTTTTTATTTATTAGAAAAAAAATAAACAAAAGAAAAAAAAAAGCCAAGACTTACTTCAGTTAAGCTATTCCAGAAATCATGCAAAAGCTAAGTTTGAGAGACACCAGGTGAATAATATTGCCATTTCTTCAAATATTCAATTTGGATAACTCAGCTTAAACCCCAAACCCACTTATGAGCTTTACTGAAAAATAGTGCTGGTAACACCATTTACCAATTATTTTGTGTTCCAGATAACAAGACAAGAGGAAAAAGAGGAAACCAAATTTGACCAAGTGTGACCACACCACCAGTGTTGTGCTTGAGGAACCTTGAACTTATGTGAGTTAAAGATTTTTCCACTCACATCTTCAAAGGATGGGAATCTATTTGTGACTATGATGCCTAAAAAAGCCTCTGTTATTTGGATGTCTACATGCAAGGGATTTATCTATGCTCCCACTGTAGTCAATGGAGATGTTGCATTCAAGACAGTTGTCCTGACAAGGGTGCTGTGTACTTTTTGAGTTGTCCTAGAGTTTCCCGGACATTCACATAGTCAGATATGATGTGAGAACTATGAATGACCAGAGGCCCTCTGCAGAGCTGACTGAAGGCTGGGAGGGGTAACCTGGGTCTTCTGAAATGGCACTTCGTGTGTCCTTGTCCAAACAACTGACTGCAGTCTTAGCTGTGAGCTTTAGAGAAACATGAATTACTTGCTAAACTCCGTTAACTATTCTCACGTGCAACCCTGGAGTGGCTATTTTGGATGCCACAACATAACTCAAAGAGTACTAGAGGTCCACATTTAGGCATCTGAACTGAGACCTGCATCTTTATGAATTGTAATGGGAGCTTGAACCTGAACAAGAATTTCAGTGTCCTATTCTTGAAAAAAATGCCATCCAAAGTTCCCACCCATTTCCATTTGCTGAGATTTAATAATTAGAAACCAGATGTCTTTCTATGAAAGAAGGAAAAAACGCAAAAACCTTGATTCAGTAATCTCAGTTTTTCATGAAAAATATCAAGCAAGTAAAATCCTAAACTAAAGGACATAGCTTGGCACTAGTTGTAGACTAATTTGGTCAACTTTTAAAAGTGACATTGCTGCACTGGTCAAGGCCTCTTGTTAGAAAGTTCTAGTACTAAGAAAATAATCTCGATATGTATCCTGTGTACACACCATAACTGTATTCTGCAGACTTTACTGAGATGTGGATAAATATCCCATCCCACAATTATAGCAGGAAAGGAAATTTCTATAGAGTAGTTTGGCAGTAGCTGCTTTGCCTGTGTGTCAAAGTGTTTGGCAATACCTCACAGAACAGTTATGGAATTTGGGGTTTACGATTCACCCTTTTCCTTCAGCCATTGTCAATGTTTTTCAAGCTACTCAATCAATCTCTTATATTTTTCTGCCTCTCTTCTCTGAGACTTTGTCTTTCTTCATAATTTTTCGTCACTGATAAATGCCTGAAATGTGTGGCAGGAAACTTGAAGTGTAAAAATTTTAAGAAATGAGCACGTCTGATTCTTTTCTCATTGCCAGGTTGCCCTGACATTATGTTCTCTGGTGATTGTGGGAATCCATTACTTAGGCTTCTGATTTTATCCCCATCTTGGACCTGAAATAGCAAAAAATAGGTGGTTCCTTTGTTCCCATCAACAGGATGTTTCTTTAATTCAAACTTCAGCAGTGAGCAAGTCAGATGTTTGTGGTACTTGTGTTTTCAAAGTCCATTAAGTGATATGGTGGTACCTCTTGCTGTCTCTGCATGAAAGTTAGCAGCTTTTCCTGCTGAAGGGCCTTTGGGGGACACATAACGTTTCATAATATGGAGGTAGCAGGCAGCCACACACACCAACTGCATGTCAAGAGCTGTATGAGTCTTAAAAGAAAGAGCAAAACATGAAATTTTTTGCCCTATTGATTATTTTACTCTTCAGTGTATTTCTTCATTATCTCTTAATGTTCCAAAAGATCTAGCAACTTTTTCTGTGACCTTCACTGGAATTTGATTTTTCATCTTACACATTCTTAGCCAACAGCTCATCAGCTTGAAGGATTGGGCTTGGAGAAAAAGATGCTTTAAAACTTTTTTTGGAAAGCACTAAGATCCAAGTTATTTTTTTCATTTTGCTCTAGTGCTGAAGCAGTCTGCTGAAAGTTGTATGTACAAAATGTCCTCAGATAATGGGTGCCTTGCTAGGTCAGGTGGCAATTTTATGGCAGACTGCTGCAGTTTTGGAGCGCTCCGAAGGAAGTGCTCCAGTATTAACAAAGGAAGTGTGTCATTACTGTTGTGACTGTTCCACTACTTGAAGAGAAAGGGTCACTAGACTGCGTCCCAAGGCTGTAGAATATCTATATTATTTTGAGGTTTTTCTTTACTGTTCCAGGTTACAGCTGGAAGAGAGAAAGGTGACAGGGTTCCAAGTTTGCTCCTTCTTATTCACTGCTGGAGTAAATACAATGACAAAAAATTCATTTTGTCATTACATACATGACTGGCAGAAGTCGAAAAGACTTGCTGAAGAGACCGTGTTGTACAAGGGAAATAGCTGCTTCAGAAACTTCTCAACTTTTATAATTAATGTTTTAGGATAATGGAGTATACAATGTAGCCATCTGTAACATCACCTATATAATATAGGAGGGTATAAAGAATTGTAGTTCTTGTTAGCCTATGATGTTATATGTTTTATGATAGGAAATAAAAAAATTTCACATATAAGAGTAACTCAGATGCCTCACACAGGGCTGTAATAGTTTACTGTCGTCAAACAGCATTGCCTGTATTACTTTATGTAAGTAAACATATATTACTCTAGTTACTTCTGTAGGTAGGCAACTTTAGCAACAGGAAATCTGTTAGAATTTTCTCATTTTCAAGGATTAAAAGAAAATTTTTATGAAGACACATGATTCCACACTCTCTTCAGTTTGTCTTTATCTAAACTACACAGTGACCATCTGAGAGTGCTGTATTCCAAGCAAACAATTGTGTGTTTACACAGAAGCTTTCTTTAATTAATTTCCTTCCCCTTCACCAGACCTCAGGCAAGGCTCTCTTTTCTTCTTTTTTGCCACAATGGTGTACACCATAATGGAGTATAGCTATTCATGGGACACAGTATAGCAATCAGAAGCAAATTACACCCTTTAAAATTACCATCCTTAGTCACAATACCTAAAACAATGTGATAATTGCTGTCATGGCAACATGGGAAAAAATAGACTAGTCATTAAACAAATACTATAATCATTAATAACAAGTGGCATGTGAAATAACAATTTTCTACTAATCACTAACCTAGAGCTGTAGTGCAAACTGAAGATTTTCTTTCACAAAGTAAACTGGAGGCTTACAGCTAGAAAGGCATAAACTTGCAAAAATATTTTGCCCATCATCAGGTTTTATACTGTGTTTTGTACAGCTATACATTTCCCCATACATATATGGGTTTCTATTTGCAGCAGTTATACAACTGCACTTGAATTTCTCCTTTGCCCTTTTAACCTCAAGTAAGCTTATCAAACTCAAATTTTGAGAAAAAAACCTACCTTCAGATTTTGGTCACTTGCATTGTCAGACTTTCCAATTTTATAAAAGAAAACTCATATAAGGAAACTATTATATTGGAAACAAAAGGTGCTAGGGCCACTTTTTTCATATTGCTCACTCATTTTTTAGTCTCGGAGGAGAAGAGCATTGGACAGAGGAGAAAAGAAAAAAAAGTTACACCAGCAAATTTGGCATGAGCTTAAAAGGGCTTCCTTTGATGGATAAGGCCAAGCTAAAGAGAAACCTGGGAGAATCAGTGCTTTTTTTCTACATCAGAGATGCCCAACGGTATACCACAAAGCTGAATATCTGAAGTCTTGTTATCAGTGCAGGTAGGGAGAGAATGAGGCAGAACTGGGCAGCTGTGTGCATCTTCTAGCTGTCAACGGATGTTGTTTGGAGTCTTAAATCCCACAATTACCAGAAAATGATCATTCCTTATGTGGGTAGTGAGGAAACTTGTCCTGTCTGTCTAGCTGGCTACATTTTCTGAAGGAAATCTGGTTCTTCATTCATATTAGAGCACAAGCTCACATAGCATTCATGAGGACCACTGATGTGATTTAAACTCTGTGACTTTTAATTTTACATAGACTATGAGTCTAAGCATTATTTATGCCTCAAGAAATGGCCTTTAAATCTTTCCTTTGTGTTTGTTTTCTCATTGACAAAAAAGGTTTACACCAGAAAAGTAGTCAGCTAAAGTTTGATTTATATGTTGCCAGTGTATTCCTTGAAGAAAGGTAATAGAACCACTGAAGTGCAATTAAACTGGGAAATGAGTATTTTTAATTTTGGTGCCTATCACTGGTGTTTTTAAAGGCCCGAGGCTGGAGCCTTCTCACCATAAACTGTTCAAAGGCAGTGAGCTTGTGTAAGACTGTTGGAAAAAGGGTTAGATGGTCAGAAGTTTTGTCATTCAGCTCACTAATTGCAGCTTGTTTATTACCTTCAAATGTGCAGAGGAGCAAAATGGTCTCTGCACTTTTATTTCCATTCAAGGGTAGGCAAGAAAGCAGGGAAGAATTTTGGCCCCTTATTTGTCTCTCTACATCTCTTTGTATTTTTCTGACAAGTCTTGCTTCCTTGGAAAACAATCCAGTTGCAAACCAAACAAATATTTTCCTTCTTGTGTCTTCTCCAACATATATGGGCGGGCAAGGTGTGTCTCCCACAGCTGCCTGCCCAGTCCAGACTGCAGGATCAGGCTGTGTGAGGCTGAGATATCCCTGCCCAGCAGGACCAGTGCCTCTGCAGATCCCTGACAGGCTCTTTACTATGCCTTGATTGAGAGAAAGATGAAGGAGGCAGTGACGACTTTTTTTGTGTGTTTCTCAAGTTTTTTTTCCAGCAAGTGATGCTCACTAGCCAAAACTATCCCAAGTACGGCTGAGTCAGTTCATTTCTCCAAAATAATTTGGAGATAGACACCATTAGCTTGTTGGGAACTTACCCAGGTGGGCAGGCATGGGGAGGGAATGACCAAGGGAAGGTTTAGACTCATGTGAATATTTCTGTTATTTTCACAAGTTAGTCATGATCCTGAGTGGAATGGAGCAGTGAAGGAGGGTCACTTTTGAAGAGAAAATACTTTCCCGCCATTCTTCCTCATTAATTGACTTCACCAAGAAAAAAAGGTTTTTGCTCAAGTACACCAAAAATTAACTCCTGGTTTTATTTCCATTTTTCTCTGTCATAAACAAACTAAGAAAACCCCTCAAAAGACAAGTAAAAAAAAAAACAAACCCATACAAAATACTTACTAACATGTTATGCAAACGGCACGTTAACTTAAATGTGTCAAACTAATCTTTCATGAACTATAAACAAGTCTTCATTTGCTTTCAGTTATTTCTATTTCTCCATTTTAGTGGTGATTTCCAAATTGTAGCAAGCCATATAGCTACCTCTAATCTTTATAGCAATGGCTTTTAAAATATTCAAAATGAGTAATTTATTTTTAATGATCTTTAGCTCTGAAACAGCTTAGGCAATGTGCTTTATGCTTGGCAGAAAAATTCTTCTTGGTCCCCAAGGAAAACTTGCATTTTTTTTCAGGCTAAGCCAATTTTGATAACGAAGATGTTTATTAAAAAGAGGGAATTACAGAGAAGCAGACAGAGCAGGGGAACTAGTGTTAAAGGCAGTGACTGAAAAGGTCCCTGGGGACATTTTAAAACAGAATAAATTGAGGCTGATTTTTGACTGATTTGAAACCTCTCTGATCATTTTTACCTAGGAAAGATTGGTATGAAACACTATGAAAAAAGAATTTCATTCATCATTTACACTAATGGGAACTTAGCACACTGTGTTTATATGTAGGTGAAGTACTCAAAATAAAAGCTGAGAACTAACAGAAAATATTGTTGGGCGCATCTGCGTTTCCAAAACTCCTGCTATAAAAGAAGTTGCATCCCACAATGTCTTTGAGAAAGATTTTGCAGAAACAATTTTTGAAGGCTCACTAAGTTGTAAGCAACATCACACAGGAAAGGCATTTATTGATCATTGGGCCCCTGAGTAGAGGCCTGTTTAGCTTGTCTCCAAAAGATGTGCCAATCTTTCCTTCAATTTTACAGTTTATGTTGCTTAAATAACATTTTTCTTATCCACTGAGACAAATCACTGGACTTTACCCTTGATACCTCTACTTAGTTTCAATGAAGTACACATACTGCCATATATGTCTATGCTTTGCAAGCCAAATCAATGTTTTCTCTCAATTATCTATTTTTTTTTCTTCCACTATCTTTCACAGTGTTTCAGTGTTTGAACACCATTCTGCTCTCTCTTAGCTGCATGGTTGCAGCCCTTTGGCCTCATCATGGTTTCAGGAGCAGAGGCTCTCTCTGGCTGGGGACTGGTGCACACAACTGCTCTGTTCCTGTCTTTGCAGAAGGATTGTATTTACTGATGTTAAAAATGTCTTTTCCTACTTGCAGCCTAAGGCTTTTTCAATACTCTCATCATTAATTAGATAATCTAAGTTGATTGTGAGATGAGAGGTCACATTTAATTTGATATACTTAATTTGGTACACTACTGATTCTATATAATTTTTCCTGCTGCTACAACTTCATATTAAGGGATCTAGTTTTGTATTGCGTGTCATTTATTCCAGTCTCAGAAGGTGTTGCTAAATTCTCTGTCCTTCTGTAGCCGATGGATTTAATTCCATGCAGTCATTTGTGGTAAGCTTCCCTTCTTTATTCTGGAAGATATTTTCAAAAGAAAGAACCTGCAATTCCCCTCATTTTGGAATATTAGCACTGGTTCTTCAGTCAGGCTGAGAATCTCCTTAGTATCTGTGGCACAGTAAAACTGAACTCAGGGAAGCTGTGTCCCCTTTTTTCGTTCACAGTCGACTTGTGTGGCAGAGGAAATGGCCAAGATCACCAAGGGCTGACAGAATAGGATTACAAAGGCAGCTCTCTGACTGTTCCAAGCAGTTCAGACTGGCAGTGAAAGAGTTCTGTAGGATATATGTAGATTATATATGTATATACATATATATATATGTGTATATTATTTTTTCCCATTCTGTTCTTCTCCCTCAATGATTTCTCTGTCTCTAGTAGTTTTGGTACATGCATCCTGTACACTATGAATAGAAATGCTGTGTTGTGGGATTCTATTTTCTTGAAGTTATAAGAAGTAAATCATGCTAGTTCTTTATACAGAGAATAAAACAAGGCTTGGAATATTAAGATAAATTCAAAGCAAAGAAGTTACAGTATCTCACCACCTGTTTGGCTTTTCAAAATCTTCTCATTTCAACATTCACAGAGATAGCAATGGATACTATTCATTAACTGAATAAAGAATTAAACACCAGCAGTGCAAAACGTATTTACATATGCATTATAAAAAAATAAGCTTTTTATTTTACTGTTGAGATGACAGTAATAATAGATAGGAAAAACATGTGGGAAGTGACTCAAAAAATCTCCATGTAAATTTTATTTATGAAGATGTTAATATTTTCACTAAATAGATGGACGAAAATTTCAGTAAAAATTCCAAACATAATTAAAATGCTCAAGAATTTCAAGACAAAACACTTTTCTTTAGGAGAAAAGACATTTTCTGTGAAAGTCTTGTGTCAGAAGACTGGTAGACTAAAATTTTAAATTCAAAAAAAATCTCAAATTTTTGGTTTTTTTTCCTGTTGAAGACAGGATTTCACTTTCAGAAGAATTTGATACATACTAAAAAAAATAATTTGAAATTACTTCCAGCTTTTTATAGTTTATGGCTCCTTTTTTTCTGAGTATAGCAAATGCGTGAACTGCTCTTGAATGTGTCTAAACCATTATTTTCGATGTCATTTTTTATAGATGCATAAATTTCCAAACTTAAAATAAAAGTTTGCATTTCAGCTGCTCTTTGAGGGCAACTGCAAAATGCTGTAGAACACCAAATATTCCTAAATTAGTTAGTTGGAACAGTTTAAGCTCAGAAAGAATAGCTTTTTCCTTGGCTGAGGAACACAGAAAATCTTTGAATTATTAGAATGAAAAACATGCAGCTGTGGTCTCTTGGGTGCAAGAGAATTGTATTTATTTTCTCTTAGAGGGAAAATGAATTTGTCATCTGGATTTGTGTCATTTGCACCTAGAGGGAATAGAAGGAACATGAATAGCCCATCAAAACTGTCAAAATGTGAATGACATTAGTTACAATCAAGAATCAGGAGCAGACAAATTTTACCAACAGTGAGACATAGAATGGGATACATAAGAATAACATAGTCATACACTGAGAGAGAGCTGGCAGGAATGGGCAGACAGCCCTCTTTACTGTATGAGAGATGCTGTGTCTTTCCTCTTCGCAGTGGGTGTTGCTGTGTCCACTGTTGGCTTTTTCAGCTTTGCTTGCTGTCATTTTGCCCATCCGCATCATCAAATTTACTGGTCTGTAATTCGTGGATTTCTCCTGAGCCCCCTCTTTAAAAATTGTCAAATTTGGCACATTCCATCCTTTCAGCACCAAGGTTAACTGAAATGATACACCACACACAGCAATTAGGTTTAGCAATCATATATTTTAATTTCCTCAGATTTTGGGTGAAAAACTCCAGATGTTAGCATAGCTGAAAGCCATTTCCCCTCTATTGCTCTCATTTTACCTTATTTTTTCTAAAAACTGGTCATCTATCACCCCACCATCATTTTGGTAGACCACTGGCAATCACATTTGGTTTTCCTTTATCCAGCTTCAAAACATATCCAACAGCCAAACTGTGGAACATGCAACTTACTTTCACCTTTCCCTGCTCAGATGCTACTTTTCTTTTGTAAGTCTCACTAATTCCTCTGCTTAAACATACTGATGTTGAAGAACAGGGGAATGGAATGCTTTCCATAGTGGTCTTTTCTAATAGTTGTAATACATATATTGTAAAAGACAACATAAAACTAAATGCACTGGGAGAATTTTACCCATTTAACTACTGCTTCTTAATATTCTTCTAATCAGCTTCATCAGCCTTATCTAGCTGTAGTTTCTGAGGTTAAGTGCTCCCAGGGTTGGTATTTTTGTTGTAGCTGTTCTTTTCGGGACAGTAGCTGTGGATACCTTCAGTTCTGCGTCACTACAAGCAGGTTTTGGAAAGGTTTGATCTCCAGCATCATGTCAGTACATCTGCACAACAATGTGATGTTGCCAAGAGCAGGGGACCAATAGCAGTATGAACTTCTCTATGATGAAGGAGAACAGAGCCTAGAGCTAAATAAATATACTTCCAGATTGCTTTAGACATGCAGAAAAAATATATTTCATGACAGTAGCATAATAGGACACTTGCTGGTCATATGTCAGTGTCCCATAGTTGCACATGAAAAATGTGCTTTTTTGCAGAGTTATCTGATACAACACACAGATGCTGTATGTTAACATAACCTGCAGTTCCATTTTATATCAAGATGTTAATGTTTACCAAACATAATGAAAGACTGCATCATTCTATCATAATAATTAATCACTGAATAGTTGTACAAATTTAAAAGCTTATGATACCAAAACAGACATTGTCTTAAATGGGATAGTTGTTTTAAGAAATTGCAAAATTCAGCACATATTATTTACACAGCCAAAGAGGATTTAAGTAGTAAAAAAGCCTTTTTAGCAGTGAATAAAAAAATCACAGAAGTGATTTTAACATGCTTCTCAGGTATTTCAGTATCTACATGGCAGACGCCTAGGACTATGTGACATGAGGACATACTATAGGCCAGCTGACCCAGCTGGCATCGAGCTGTGGTCCTGAGCAGCTGTGAGCAGCTGTATGCATGAGAGTGACAGGAAGGTAATGATAAAGAAATTTAATGTGTTTAATCTTCAGTAGTGCTTACAGGTAAAATTTGCAGGTGTTATCTATTCCCCTCTCTGGGGCTAATTCTGAGAGCATTATACTACCACATATGATAGCAGCTGTATATGAGTTTTTAAATTGTGATAGAACTAGTATGAAAATTCCATTAGTTTCAAAAGTTACATCGAAGGGTTTCCTTTGACTGAGAAAAATCATAGAAAACAGTAACTCTCCATGGCAGCTTTTATTTCATAAAAGCGACTTCAGATTGCGTTTTTCTAGGAGACAGTATAATCCTCACCTTAAAAACATGAGTGATCGCTCTTGAGAAAAATATAGTGAGGAGACAACTCACTCTGTAAATGAAGGCTTTGAGGACCCAGGCTAGACCTCTACAGAGGACAGCAATCCAGGCCTTTCATCATACATTTTGTCATTCCCATTTTGTTGATACTTCCCCGATTTGACCTTAGAAAGCAAAAATAAAAATGTAGTTTATCTATTTTATGCTGTCTCTGTAGAAAGTTGTACCATATTCCTGCTCCAGTGCTCTGTCATATTTCCATCTGAGTTGAAGAACTGGGCCCCTCTGCTCAATAGCTAAGACTTACTAAATTAAGAGATAACTGCCTCTTGTTTACTTACCTCCGCAGGCAGGAATATTATATTGCCATCCACCTGGTCTGACTAAATACCAAGCCAGTGCTCCAAGGCATTTGGGAAAATGTGATCAATTTTTGTTCTTTCTAGTTATTTTTTCTGCAAAATTCTCTAGACCTGCTGAGGACATAGGACAGAAATGAATGAACATCAGGAGGGTAGCTATTTCTGTTTGGGAAGGAAGGATAAAATTATTAGAAAAAAATCTTTTCATCTGAGTCTTCTAGGCCAGTTTTTCAGACCTAGAAGATTTAGAAATCTTGTGTGCTAAACAAAATTTTTCACTTAGACTTCCCAAGGTTTTATAGTGAGAATATTTCAGTTATTTTTGTAGTTAATTAGGAGTGATACTAATGCTCATAGCAATAAAATTGTGATTAAATAATTTTGAAGTCAGGTACTTAGTTAAAATATGCAGAATGTGAAGAATGATAAATGCTATTTGCTAGGCAGGATTAAAGAAATAACTAAGTTTGTGACAATGACCCTCAAGGGCCTGAGATGTGTCTAACCTATTTATAACCTTTTCTTCTCCTCCTCTTAAGAAGCAAATCTTTACTGGAAAAATAGTGTAATGAAATTTAGCCTGATGTGTAGAGGTTAGTTTCAGGGACTCTTGTCCCTGCTGGCAAGTGACTCAGATGATAAATTGCAAGTACAAAACATCAGACTGATGCCTGGCAAGAACTGAAGCTAACCTTGTTCAGTACTTTTGAATTAAAAGAAAAAAAATATTATTTCTAAGGAAGAGTGTTGAAGAAAAAATCAGGCAGAAGGCCTGAGAAAAGGAGGAAGATGGTCTAAAATACTCCTTTGCATCTCAGTGAAAACCAAGTCCTAATGGTAATGATGCTTTGCTGAGTGAGCCTTCAAGGCCTACAGCCACAGGTCTTCCTGCACAGAAGCACAAACCTGAAGATATTAGAAACTCCAGAAAAGAAAAGTAAATTTTTTCTTTGAAGACATGGAAAATTTCGCAGTCAGGTTCCACTTTTGGGTTTATATTTTGCTTGTAAATGGAGTAAAATATCCCCAAATCAGTATTCACATATACAGAAAGCCCTGTCCTCGTCAATAAAAGCCTAGCTGAAGAGCTATAGCTGGACAAAATGGTTGCAAAGAGGGTCCTGCCTCTGCTGCTAATAAATGAAAAATATCCTAAAGGGTTACCATAAGGATATTGGTCTTACTGGGGTTCTGTGAAATCGGGGGAAAAAAAAAAAAAAATAATAATAAAAAAAATTACACTGTCTGGGTGTAGTATGTAATTCAGGCAGGTCTATTGAGACAGCAAAACAGCAAATATTCAGTAAGGTTAAACTTCCAGAGAAGTTCACATTCAGTTCCACTTCTTTCTGTTAATGCAGGCTATCTAACCTTCTGCAGTACATAACCCATTACATACCAGGACAAACCACTAATGTGTGAAGCTACAACAGCCTGTCACTCTTTTCATATAAAAATAAAAATAAAAAATGCAATCATTCGGTAGTGTTCCAGCCAATTTCTTCAGGCTGATTAGAAAACAGTTCTAGGTGAGATGGACGCATATATTTGCTGCTGTTTTTTTCTCTTTTCCTATTGGTGCTGTTGTGAGTAGACATGAGCAGGAAGAGCTATGATGAATGTTGACTGATCAAGGGGATGGGTTGAGTATGCTTTTGCTTTCTCTGATTAGGCTGAGTCAACTCATTTTTTCATGAGTTTATTATTAGAAGCGTGATTAGATTTAAATCCAGTTGGAATAATTAATTTCATTTTTATCAACTTATTTCAAGAAATTATTTTGGTTTATTGTATTTATTTAAGCTTATAAACAAGAAGATAGTGTTTCTCTTTAACTTTGTTATGTTATTTGATTTTTTCCTGAAATATCTCAAAATATCATTAACATTAATTTTTTCTTTTTCTTTTCTTCTGTCCATTCTCCAATGAGTCCTTTTACTCAACAGGGCTTAAAAGGAGTGAGAATTTTGCCTCAAATGTGTGCGTTAAGAAAGCCTTTCATCTCTAATATGATTTATTTTAAATATATAATCAATTCTCAAAGAGAACTTTCAACCTTTCTTTGTCACTGTTCTTTTTAAAATATTGTGAAGATCAATCTTGCATCCTTTCAAAGTCAGAACTTAAAAGTCATAGGAAAGATATTAGTATTTTTTTTAAGTAAAAGATCATATCCACATCAAATTGGTGTTTCATTTTATAATGAACTCAAGCCTTTGTCAAAACCAAAATGTGAGATATTTCTAAATGGGGAAGATATACCTAGACTAAATGCTGGCATTCAGGGTGGATGGTTGAATGAAAGAAGAAATATCAACCTTCAGGACAGCTTGCTATGGCTAGCAAGGAGACTGTATCTGAAAACAGAAGCCAGAAGCCATCAGAGAGACCTTTGGAAGATGTCAGAGTGCTCTCACCAGCCCTGAGAAGACTCTGACTTGACCATGAAAGTTGTAACATGGTGCTTAGAGATTCATAGCATCCATCTTCTTTAAGGATCTTCAAAGTTACAAAGTGTTCCTTTTTAGACACCCCCTGTGGTAAGTAATGTAACAGCAGTGGCTGGCAACTTCTGTCAGCTTTCACTCTTTAATAATATCCAGGTGAGAATCAGCAACAGAGACCAGAGAGTAGAGAACATGAAGAAATAAGTTTAAAATGATTAGATAAAAATTCCTGTAGTGCCAGAGATATATAAACCCCCAATGAGTGTACTGAAGGATCAAACTGTGTCTCTGTACGTACGATTATGCAAATGTGCCATTTACCCCTCTCTGAAAAGTTTCAGCAATTTCATCCAATCTACACTGGCTGTTGGAGGGAATTCTTAGGGAATGAGCCAATACAGTCTCCTCTTCATAGCTCTTTCTGCTCTTGTTTCCAACAGGCCTGTTGTTTCATGATGGGTCCAGGTTTGGCCACTTCTACTTATTTATATGCAACCCCACTTGGGTTTCACTAGGATGAAAGGCAGCCTCTTGCTGGAGCTTAATGTCAGGTACCCTAACATCTCTGTGAAGAGATTAGAGTCTGTGGGTTCTCTATAACTTCCATAACCTCCTAACTAAGGGCTATTGCTGTCCCTGCCTAGTCTGAGAGGGAGAGGGTCGGATCCTCTTGTCCAGGCAGGGGACCTGACTGGAACATACTGTGGCACATTTCTGCCTGTGGTACGTTTTTATCTTTTCAAAGGAAGACATAGTACAAAGTAGACAGTGGGTGCTGAAACAGGGACACCCCTCCCACAGTTTGTGTCCAGTGAAATTAATGTTCAGAAGGGCAGAAGTGCTCCCAGACCAAAAATTTAAAATTATTCTTAGAGCATCCAGGAGAGATTCCTATTGCCACTGGATGGTGTAGGGGTGGAATAAATGTCTCTGACAGAGGCACATCTTGAGGCCTCATGACCAAAGTTGCCAAATGTCACACCATAGAACTGGTCTCTTTCACGTCCTTGGTCATGGATTTTTTTATATGACATCTATGGCATAAGTGGTTTCTGGTGAGCACCCCAAAATCTTTCAAGTGCCCTAAGAGACAGTTCTGAGAGCAGATCAAGTGGACATGCTGACAGCTAACTTCAGTGTGAGCATCTTTCAGACCAAGAAAGAATTTAAAAAAAAAAAAAAGGCAAAAAAAAAAAGCTATGTGCTCTGGAAAATTAAGGCTGGACTTGCAAACTTAACGGGCACTTTCAATAATTTGAGGAGTTTAAAATCCATGTCTCTGCATTCCAGTTACTTGGCTACGGTGATTCACACTGCCTAATTTCACAAGAGAAACTCATCCATATTTATAAAGCACTTCAGACAGTCTCATGTAGAAAGCCCTGATGATGACGTTTGCCAGCCTCCTCTAATGTAGGCCCATGCAGAGAAAGATACTTGCTGTTCATGTAAGATACTCTGCTAGGTGCAGAGGCATAGGTCTGTGAAGGAGATCCAAACTGTCATACCTTGCTGATGACAGCATGATGTCAGCATGATGCTAGGTGATAACAGTTCTGGTTTTTTCTCACAGTTTTTAATCTGGAAAATTGCGTGCAAAAAATGCCTCGTTAATGGGGTTTTAATATTCCAAAAAGAAATATTTGCAAGGTATGTAGAATTAGAATTAAATTTTCTGATACAAGTTGATAGAATAATTTGAAGCTGTAATTTAAACGAATTAAAATAAAATAGAATGAGTGTTAATTTCTTTATGGCTCCTTTACCTACCTGTAAAATGGATGTGATGCCTACTCTCAGAAACATAGTATTTATCGATGATTGTGATACATTTTGAACAGCTTGTTTAAACTGCAGAAGGCATCCATACAGAAATTATTCATTTCTCTAGTCCGTCTAGACTTAACTGATGTGTGGAGAATAAGACCAGAGGCTATACCATGAATAGCAATGATATGTACAGACTGAGTAACTCCTTGATCATTGAATGAGACAGGAAACAATAAAATATGGTAATTTAATTAAAGCTACATCACAGTGCAGATGCACAAGGGATGAAGAGTCCCGCATAGTCTAGCTTAATTTCTAAAACTTCCTCCTTCTGTTTTTTCAAGCTGAATACTCTTCTAACGTATATGGGGACTTTCATTATGTTGGGGTTTTTTTGGGTTTTTTTGTTTGTGTCATTACTACTTATTGAACCTCTGTTCATGTTTTGTGCTTGTCTGATGGTCCTCAACAGCAATCCCTGTCGCAGTTCTGTTTATTTACTATCTAAAGTGGTGAATCCAGATAAAGGAGAGATATGATATTGCCTACAGCATCCCAACTCTTCCTGGGCCAGAGAAATGTAGTAAACACTTCTGTAGATAATTCAACACAGGGAAATACAAGATAGTTAATATAGTTGTACTCAACACACTGTAGCAACAGAACTGGAGCACTCCCAATTGTGTGAATACATCTTACCTGACAGTAGGTTTCTCTTTAAATAAACTATCAACAAAAGCCAGTGATTATCCTCTCCAGTGCCATTTAGTCTTGACTACACTAGTGAATTGATGGCCATGATTACTTACTGTAAAAAAGCAAGTAAAGAAGAAAACCCAAAACCAAACTCTAAAAACAAGAGCTAGATCCCAATGATGGTTGGTGATAAAAAGGAATACAGCCTCTGTGTGTTTTCATCAAGTCACAAATTTATCCAAACCACAGAAATAAAATAATCAGGCCTTATCTGAATTAGTGTTTTCACTAAAGTTAATACTTATAAAGTCCTTGAGGCTACAATTAATCTTTCTTGCCTTGAAGAAATTCAGCTATGTCTATGGCTGTCCATGTCTATGCTTAAACATATCCAGTGGCTTAACAGGAGCATGAAATAATCTAAGTTTATTTGGGGAAAGGTAAGAAATGAAACAGTGTGGAAGAACTTAAACCCTAGAAATGAGAAATAATGTAGCAAGATGACAGTGGTCAGAGAAAAAGGGAAAGAGCAGTAAAGAGAACAAGTCATTTCCTCTCTGTGTTCCTTAGAGATAGCTCTGAGGTATTGCCTTCAGAAAGAGCAGACAAGGCTGGCGTACAAACAAGCAGCCTGTACCTCAGACGTTTCCCTCCATTTTGTAAACAAGCTACCAAAAATCTCTTGTCAGAGGCTCCCAACTGCTAGAGTGATGCACCATAGTGGCAGGCTGGCAGAAACAAGCAGAACTGTGCTCTTCCCCTGCTGGCATGACCCCTATGTGTGTGAGCAATGAAGTCAGACCACAGGCATATCAACAGCTGCTGGACTTTCTTGTCAGAAGGGTACAGCCTTCCTCAACTGCCTTTTCCTTTTCCTTACCCCGTACTAAAGTGGGCACTTTTGAAGCACCCCTCAGGCATTAGATTTTGTTCAAAATAGTAGTACCTTTGTAGATCAGGGATCTAAAGTAAAAGAAGTTTGCTGGGAATCTTCATCTCAGATTTTAAGTAACGTATTTATTTGTGTTAAAAGGCTGTCTCTTTAAGAGGCAGCTTTTATTGTTGTTAAGATATTTGACAAATTATAGGTCACACTAGACCCTATATGTCTCCTTGTCATCTGATTAAAATAAAAACCCAGATTTTTTTAGAACTTAAGATGAAGAATTTCTGTTTATTTGCACAAAGTCCATGGTGTATTACTTTGGTCAGTGGTTGACCACCTGTCACTTTAAATGTGTGTGAAAAAAAAAAAGTCTGAATGACATTTATCTATTTGTCCATAGGTATTAAAAATAATTAATAGTTTTTACCACCTAAATGTGTGAAAGATTAAATTTCCTTTGGAACAAAAATTGACACTTTTAAAATCCTGATAGGTCTTGTAAAAACCTGATAAGACTTCAGGTAAGATTACCAGTGCTAATCCTGTAGGACATTGATGTTCTCAAATACCATAAGGGGATGGAGAAAAAGGAAAATTCAAGACTATTTGAATATCTCTCAGAAAACAAGGCTCCCTATGAGTAGCTCATGGCTCTCTGCCTTGGTGACCTGCCAAATACAGAATCCAATTGTAAGTTTTGCTCCTACCCCCCAGTAGGACATGCTCTAGCAACCCAGGGAATAACAGGGAAAAGAAATGTGGTTTAGCATGACTGTCGCAGCCTCCCCTAAGCTCCTAGCTACCTCAGGGACTCAGGCTCCGCTGGACAGAAATGGTTCTTGTCTGGAAATCTGCTCATTTTAGCAGTTGTTTGTGACTCATGACATATTGATTCCACAGTGCGTTTTCCAGTGACACCACGCAGAGGTGTCTATTTGTTTCTTGTCAAACATTCATGGGGAGCTGAGGGACTGTTGCAGCAGCAGAGGATGTCTCTTTTGGCCAGGTCTTGATTATTGAAAACTGTCTCATCTCAATGTGTCAGCTTTTTGTCTTCATTTTGGTTTAATTTGAAATCTAATCCCTGTTCATATTCAGGCTGTGGTTTACCACATTAAAGCCAAGTGAGAGTGAAGAGCTGCTCAGAAATTTTTTTACAGTAATCATTCATAGGCACAAAACCGCTGTTAAATTCCCCAAGCATAGCAATTCTGACAGTAGTCCTATCAGACTTACTCTGGTTCCTAGGTCTGCTAGGCAACTGATTATGTTATTTCTAACTTCCCTCTGTTTAGGCATCCTACTGTAAGCAGACTGCAATCCTGCTGGCAGGAATAGTGTCTGTCTTGAACTAATTTCTCACTTTGTCATGCTGTTTATCTGTATCAACATCCTGTAAATTTGAAGACAGCTGGGATGTTATTTCAATATTTAATCTTTAGAGTTTGGAAAACTCCAGCCCACCTCTAGCCAAAATGAATCCTCACAGGCCCTTCTAACATCCCAGAATGCTTTTGATTGATATGAAGTGGGGAAGAAATCTACTGATGAAGAACATTAGTAAACTGGGAATTTTCCAGAATGTCTTCTTTTTTATGTGTATTCCACAGTCTGCAGGTAGATCCAAGCTTTATCTGGTGTTGAAAAGAATTTTTACAAATGGGTTCCTTTATACTGAAAGAATTTTTTTCTGGAGATATAACTGTTCTTCAAATTAACAGAGTTTTTGTCTGTTTGTGTTTGGTTGGTTTTTTTTTGTTTGTTTGTTTTTTTTTTTAATTTTAATGTGTCATGAAGGGGAAGAAGTAACCATGGAAAATCTCCTTTAAGGCCACTTTCAAAACAACTTAAGAAATTGTAATTTTTAAAAAACCTGTGTCACTTTTAGGTTCATCCTGCACAAAAATCTGAAATGAAATCCAAAGTCCATTTACATCACTATCTTAACCTATCAATTCACTGCTTACTGCTGAATGCCTTAGAATTAATCTTTTTATCCATTCCCGTTTGCAAACCTTTGTACCCCAGTATCAAGACCTTGTGCCAGGATGTAACTGCCCAGAGGGAGCTGTGGAGCTCTGATAGGAGGGGGGGGTGCTACAGTGCCTGCAGCTGAAATGAGTACAAGCAAGTCTTTATCAAGGCACACACTCAAGCTTCTCTGTGCTAGGTTAGGTTCTAGAGAAAAGCTTTGCAATGGAGCAGAGAGAAGCGAGAACTGTGGAACTTCTCTTTCTTTCAGGTTCTGTCCCTGGCTTTTAAGAAAACTTCCCTGTGATGCTTTTTGTTTGTTTTGTTGTTGTTTATTTTAAGATTTGAATTTATGTATATCAACCCAAAAATCCTTTGCACTTGAAAGGAGGGCAAATGGATAAAGTGCATACCTTAGTGAGGGGAGAATTTCCAGTAGCAAAAGTTTCAATAGCAACTAAAACCATGTGTGTGATTATGGTAACAATGGAACTACTGCAAGCATGAGAAATGGCAGGCACAGTCTTCAGAAATCATAGGTCGTTAACGAGTAAATACAGAATTGTTACATCACTGAAAAAAGTGTTAAGGAAGTAATACATGAACTGGTACTTAAAATTACAGTAGTGCATACAGGTGGAATGCAGGGGTGCAATTCCGAATTCAGTTCCTGAGTTTTGGGCTTCAAATGTGCAACTGAGAAACTCAAAGTCTTCAGTTACAACATCCCTTCCCTAGCATCAGCTAGCACTTCACTCCATGTAATGCCAGTAACTGAAATGCTTGGGTACAGGTTACTAACCCTATCCAAGCCCATGGAAGGAGAGAAATTCATCTGCTATCTGCATTATAGCATTTCTATATATCTATGGAAAGAGAGATACTCTTTGTCACTGAAATAATTCTCCTTATCACAAAACTTTCTGTGTGTCCCAGTTTCTTCAGGATGACTTTTGGCAGAGTTTTATCCACATCTGTCTCTGTCAGTGACATTATCCAGTTCTATGCACACAGAAGGTCATGCTTCCAACCTTGTTCAAGAGCACAAGTTATTAGAGCATTTCTTATCATATAAAATAAGTCACCTGAAAAGAGCACTTAGTTTCACAAGTGCTGCTAAAAAAGTCCAATGCTTTCAGAGTATATATTGTAATATTCAGTGTAACACTGTGTCCCACAGAGCTTCCCCTTTCACTGGCTTTTAGCTATTGCTTTCTAATTTTTTTGCCTTTATGGCAATATTTTCCTTCAGATCGCTTCATAACATGTAAGCTGTGTTAATGGGACAGCTTCCATGGATTTTGACCTACTGTGCTGAAAACAGCAGAAAGGAAAATCAGAGAGCATAAGCAGTCACTGAAAAAAATTTCAGCAATTCTGTATTTACTTGTAACAGACGCCCAGTAGTTCTGTAAAAGTCATCTTTGTGAAAGGTGAATAATTACTTCCTCTCACTGATTCCTTGCTATTTTGCAGGTAATACCTTTACATTCTCTTTTCCTCTTTTGTAATATGCAAAGTTTCTTTTCTTACCTTATAAATCATGATTACAGACTAGTTGGCAAATTTTGGATACAAAAATGAGCAAGAGTTCTGTTGCGCCAAAAATACTTAGAATCACAGAATTACAGAATATTCTGAGCTAGAAGGGACTCATCAGGATAATCGGAGTCAAGTTCCTGGGCTTGTACAGGACAGCCCCAAGAGCAAGCGCCTGAGAGCATTGTCCAAACATTTCCTGAACTCGGTCAGGCTGGTGCTCTGACCACCTGCTTGGGGTGCCTGTTGCAGTGCCCAACCACCCTCTGTGTGAAGAACCTTCTCCTGATACCTCCAATCTAAACCTCCTCTGACATAACTTCAGGCCAGTACCTCAAGTCCTGTTGCTGGTCACCAAAGGGAAGAAATCTGTACCAGCCCCCGCTCTTCCCTTCACAAGGAAGTTGCAGACTTGATGAGACCTTCCCTCAGTCTCCTCCAGGCTGAACAGACCAAATGACCTCAGCTGCTCTTCATACAGCATCACCTCCAACCCTTCACCATTTTTATTGTCCTCCTTTGAACACTTTCTAATAAATAGCTTTATATCTTTCTTACATTGTAGTGCCCAAAACTGCCCCAAGGACTCAAGGGAAGGCCATGGTGGTGCAGAGCAGATTGGGACAATCACCACCCTTGACTGGCTTAAAAAATTCTAGTGTTTATGTATGTACCTATCTATGAAATTGAGAAATGTGTAATTCATGAAGTGCTGAAATGACATTTGATTGGGTATTTTGATACAATGATTTTCTGAAAAAGAAACCTATAGCCTGAGATGCATGTATATTTCACAGTAGGTTTGGACTTTGTGTATAAAACCTAAGTTTCATGCAAAATGCTTGCAGAATTTCCCAGCTAATCCAAGTCAAAGATATTCAAATATAAAACTTCCATTGAAAAGACATTGTTGTTCTGACGTCCTTATTTTCAGAACATTCCTAATGCCTAGCAGCAATTAGAAGAGTGGACTTCAGTACTCCCAGTAATTCATCTTTAGTTGAAAATCCTTCTCGTGGAAGTTATTTGCATGTCTTGCCTCAAGTCCCAAATGAGCAGAGTTGTGTGAGAATGCGGTAATGTCTATCCCAGGCTTCAAACTGCTGAGCATGCCAGGAAGCAATGCACGTTGTTGATGTATCTGTAGTCTGGGAGATTGGCAGGGGAGTCCACATAAAAGCAAGGGTTTTTTTCATGTTGTTTTGAAACTGTATGGCTATACTAAAAACATTACAGGAATTTGCTTTCATGTAATGGTGGTTAATGGAGACAGCAAGCCCTACTCTGCATAGATAAATTTCCACTCTTAGGGCTAGTCATTATTTGCTCCATTTAGTATGCAACTGTCTTTTATTAAAATTATTTCCTAATTTCAAATTAAAGCTATGATCCATCAGAAAACAACAAAACCTGATTTCTTTTTTCTCTGTCTCCTGTCATTGTATGAGAAGGAGAAATGTGGAACTATTTTTAAAGAGTACAGTAAAGCTTTGGGAAGTCTTTTCACCACAACAGGATATTCATCCACCCCTCTATTCCAAAGCCTATGAGACACGAAATGTTAATCCCTGAAAAGTCTGGCTTCAACCGTGTGTTACTATGAGACACTTCAGTATGTTGCTCAGAGATTTAGTCATTGATTTTGGGGATCTGCGGAATTTTCTTCCATGTGGATGGGATGATGGAGGTTTTCGGGGGGAAAAAAAGAAAGAAGGAAAATTTGCAGAGCCACTAGATAATAAACTCTTTAGAGTTCAATAAACTCTTTAGATAAGAAAGGTCTCATTCTTATCTGTCTTTTTTTCCTGCTTATTATCAATTTGCCTAAAGAAAAGACACTTTCTCTCTACAAATCCTGTTTCATTACTTCAATAGGAAGCAGTATGAAATCCTCACATAGTTGTACCAGTGCTTCTCATCTGCTTTTTGTCTTAAATCCCCTACTGATAAAATTTCTTTTTAGTCCTGAAGAGTGAAGGATTTTTCTTATCAGGGAGAAGCAGTTCATACTCCTTTGTACAAAAAGGGAATCCTTGGCTGGACGAAATGGTAAGACAGTTCTGAGGTCACTTCCAAGAAAAGCCATATCTCCTGCTGGGGACACCTGTGAGATAGGGACTAAACAGGAGGAATAGTTCCATTCTTACCAGCTTCATGGCAGCGTTTTCCTTTTGCTCAGACAACCCTGGTCCTTTGATGGAACTTTTCTGAACCAGGTTTCATTTGTGGGTTTTGTTTAAATATGGTAGCAGGTAGCACCAACAGACATAAACTTTTCATGTCAATTATGCATAACGCTTGATTGCCTCTCTGAGGTTTGTTGTAAGACTAAAAAACACCCATAAAAATGCTTCTTTCAGTAACTTATACTAGTCTATTTTACATAACATTTAGGCACAGGTTTGCCTTTTAAAAAGCTTCCATGTATAAAAATTAAGACCACCAAAAGAGCTTTTAATCAGAGAATGTCTACTTAGAGGGAGTCCTATAAACCTGAGTAATAATTAATAAGATAGATTATTTAGAAATGTCAGTTGTTATAGAGTAGTGTGGGGAAGAGACAAAAACAAACCCAGTAAAAAGCCAAATCATAAACTCTAGAGGTCTATAAGTACCTTGATTTAAAGGTATTTTGACATTAATTATAAGAGCAACACCTGTCATTTCTTATGCAATGACACTGCTCTTTTTTTTTTTCCTTTCATTCGCTGTGGAAGTGGAGCACAAAACAATCACTTTGGTTTCTTCACCAGCATGTTTGAATGCCTGATATAACTGAAGACATAGGAGAAACTGCCCTTTATCTCCATCCTTGGGGGTGCTGTGTTGGTCTGTGTAAGCCTTCTTGGCAGTTTCTTTCCAAGTCTGTCTACAAAAATTGTACTCTGCATTCCTAACAGTATGTGCAGTTTCAAGGATGGTATGGATATTTTCTGCGAAAATATTATCTGCAGATTCCTCTCCATGTGCAGTAGGGAAAATTCATCATTCAAACACATGAGAAACCGTTTTCAAAAAGGACAGAAGCAATAAAATGTAGGGGAAAGAAATACTTTTCATATTCAGGTGTGGTGCAATGATTTCTCCACAAAAGAAACCTAGCTTTCTATGACATTTAATTTTCCATTTCTGCACATGAAAATGATTAAAAGGAAAATGAAATATTTCAAATATATATATATTGAGACAAGAAATGATTCCCTACATCAATTGTATTAAACTACATCTGTGAGAGTGGGACTAAACTTTATACATGTCCACACCTATGAAATCATGCTGTATGAGAATTATGAACATACATTTCTCTTTATAAGGGATATGCTCACGTTTGCTAGGTAATTTAGAAAATTCCACTGGTGGAGGGAAGAGTATCTTGAAAAGACAGGTAACCTTGAAAACCATTTAAACATCACAATGTGAAAGCTATTCCACCTGAGTCCTTGTCCTGTGGAAAAGGTGAATGAGAACTGTGGCCATGTAAGGAGGAGAATAACGAATATAAGAATAATGAATACCAGTTGGCAGGTGGTTTTGCTTAGGCAAGTGCCACTAGCAGAATTGACACTCTTAGATGACCTTTACCTCCTGAGCCCATACTTGAAGAGTGATTTTGAAATATCTCACATGAGAAATTAGGGAAAACAAAAACAAAAACACAAACAAACCAAAACCAACCAAACAAAAGAAAACAAAAAAACAAAACAAACCCAACCCAAAAAACCAAAAACCTAAACAAAAGAAAACAAACAAACAAACAAACAAACAAACAAAAAAAACCCTGTTGAGCTGAACAGAGTGCTTTATACCATCATTGCACAAGCACATGAAGCTGGCTTAAACCAGAGCACTGCCTAAAAATGGCAAGCCTACCCTTTTCAGATCTGCATTGTTTCCTCCCTTAATTCTTGCTTTTCTTTTGGACCAGGGTATTTTAGACTGACTCACCACCCAGGTACCTAAATGCCATGCAGGCAGAAAAGAGAAAGCAGCTGAGGGACAGAAGGTGACCAGAAGGGTTGGTCTGGTTGCTTGTGCTGGCTTTGCAGTCCTGGGGAGGGTGTGTGGAGGGCTAAGGCAGGAGAGGGAAAGGACTGGATCATGTGAATTTGCTTAGTTTATCAATAACATCAAAGTAATTTGATTAAGTGGACACTGAGTATCAAAAGGTTCTTTAATGTCTACAAAGAATCAGCATAGCTAAGAGCTGCTTTTTGGCTTCTGTTCAGAAATTGAGGAAGGAGAAAATAATTTAATGGTGAGGATGCTTAAGAATTAGGAAAAAAAACCCTGCTGGATGGTCTCTTTTATGTCTTAAAATCAACAGTAATTGGCTTTCTGAAATACATAAAATACACACTAAAAGATGCAAAGTGACAGGTTCAATGGAGGAAGAAATTGATGAAATGCAGTGGCTTATAAGAAGGAATACTAGTTGATGCAAGACTAGCAGCATCAACTAGTATTGGCCTTAAGCTCAGTGAAATAAGACTGCGGCAAGACTATGAAAATACACTGAAAATTATATGCAGAGTTGCAAAAATCTTTTATTCCTTACTTTACCAAGAGTTGAGCATTGATGCAAAAACCCCAACTGATTCTTATTTAAAATTGGTTTTCAGCTTTTTCTGAGCAAAACCAAAATGAAAAAAGCATAAGTAGAGCTCTAAAAGTACTAAAAAGATGGTGGATACTGGAGATTGATGGGAAGGCTTTTCTGTGTATACCACGGAGTTTTTTATTTACTAGTGGTCTGTACTCTGGTAATGATACCCTGGTCTGTTCTTCCTTGCATTCACCCATATTTTTTAAGTTTATTTTATCTTAGGCAGAAGACCATACCAGCCCAGCTCAGAATTAGAAGGCATTTATTCATGGAAAAGAGGCAAATGACAGATGTATCCAGTCCCTTAATTTTCATTAAGCAGTGTCAATACTGATTATTTTGCAGGAAAAATACAAAGTGACTTGTGTGGCACTGTTCCCCACAGCACAGCAAACTGGGTTCTGCTCAGTGTTCAATGTTGGGATCATTGAGCCCACAGCCAGAAGGTCATTACAATCATTTGAGGCTTTAAACTACTGCTTCTGCAGCTCTGTCTAATGAAATGGGGTTTAATTTACAGCTGTCAATATATTTCCATTAGATTTATGGAATGATGTGCAGAAACCATATGCTTCTTGTGAAAGAAGGTCATGAAGCCCCCAGGGGTCCCTTGAGTGTAGATTGAAATCCACCAGCCTATGTGATGATGCAGCCAAGTGTAAGTCAATAAAATTAACTTTGTTAGAGTTTTCCTCTCTTCAGTATGGGGTACCTAAGCATTTTATTATTTGACATATAAGAAGTCTTACTAATAAAAAGATTCTCTTAAAATCATTCACAGTTCTATCATCTCTTTAATGAAACAGCACTAAAAACTTGCCAATGGCAATGATTGAGGTTCTAATATGTACTGCAGTAGCAAAAAAATAATGGCGCCAGATTTAAATGTGAGTCCCTTATCATGGGCTTTATAGACATTCTACAAAATAAACTGAACAATTTTGAAAGGGCAGATTTTAGAATCCCCTTTAAAATTTTCTCTGTACTTTGAGTGCCTGCGCTCTGAACCTTGAGTCAATGGTGGGGCAGTCGTGAGGAATGCATCTGTCAAATTCTACCATTGGCATCCATCTGGAAAAATGTCTGTGTCTGAATTTGCCATTTGTTCATAAGCCAAAGGTGAAGGTCTTGCTCCTACAGATTGAATCCTTCTGTTTTCTTGAGTGGATAGGAAGTTTTGCAACAGGGAAATGGGAACACACATTTTCCGAAATAAGAAAACATCTTTTCTGTAACTAAACATTTGTTCCTCATATTGAAAACATTAGCATTTTTTCCACTCAGGTTCAGCATATTTTTGCCACTCATTCATGTGAAGTCAACATGTAAACATAAATAAAAATATTTACCCCCCTGTATGATGTGGATGCTAATTCAGTGTAACTTGGAGGTCCAGGCAGTCATAATGTACTCAAGAGGTCTAATCAGTGAAGAGAGAAACAGCTCCAGGGGTCCATTTACCCTTTACACTTGCAAAAGACACACAAGTCAGCTCCTAGAGATGCTTTTTTTTGTCTCTCTTGCCTCTTAAGATGGTCTGGCAACATCACCTAAATTTTACATGTACAGCACAGTAGACTCGCAGTAGCGCAGGGGTTCCCATCGGGCCCTCGTGTGCCACTCAGCACCAATTGTAGCATCCCAATAACAGCTTGGGTTCTGCACTGGCTTCTGAAATCCTGGCCCCCAGAAAAGAAGGTGAATGAAGGTGTTCACTAAGGCTACAATGACGCCACAATGCTCATTTGTTCACATGCACTCTGTGTCAGTTACAGCTTGTGATACTCTCTAGGGTTGCACTTGCTTTTCCAATAGGAAGAAATACTTTTTCTATCTGGATGCTATCCCCAATACTAGGCTGTTCATAATGAAAACACTTCTATTAATGGGAAATGAGATTAGTTTAAATAAAAATTGATTTTAACTGAAAATGTATGTTAGAATTTCACAGCTGTTTTTTTTTTTTTTACTTTTTATTGATCAACTTTTCCAATTATATTTCCATTTCTCTATTTTATGGTCTTTGTGCCTAACTCAAACTTTGCTTCTGTGAGTTTATTTTGAATTCATATTATCAAAACTAGATGAGAATAAAGCTCATATTCTAAGCGGAAATGAAGCTCTGGAAAATACAGGAAATCAACAAGTCAAATGGATCAAAACAGAAATTATGACTACCCTTGGAGAGATTTGGTAAAATCTTAGATCAGTGCCCAAACTTTTGGTCTTATTTAAAAGAAATTACAGACATTTTTAAACTGACTATCTACATAATTTATAATTCTTGATATTACATTCTCTTCTGAACTGTGAGTGGATTTGAGTCACAAGTCTCTACTGGCATAAAGGGAGTATGTGGGACATGTGCTTGACATAACACAGCATGCTGTTATATTTTCAGACATTATCACCCCCATGAGATCATGACCATTCCAGTGTATCAAAATAGATGAACACAGGTGGTGTTGTTCATCAGCCCAACTGCACATGTCCCAGCTGTGAGTAGATATGTGAACATTCTACTGGTAGCTGGAAGCTGCTACTGGAACATTGGGAAAAAAGTTCCCATGATGAATGGACCCACCTCAGAGGAGTCTGGACATAAGCTCAAGTCTTGGCATACTGGCAGAGCCTCTATATATAGCACTGACCTAACCCACAGGAATTGCATAACTGCATGCTGTCACAGGGGCAGGGGGGCTAAGTGCAGTGAGAGGTTAGAGACATTCTTGTCTGGGACATCTGGGATGCACATTTTAAGTTGGTGGACTCTAAAGCTAATATGAGGTGTGTGTTTGCCATCTGATTTCCTGCTTCAGTAGCTTGATTTATTGTAATAAGGTATGCAATCAGAAGCTGATAGAGAAGGGACATGAGTCACTTTGGGGGACTTGTATCTGAGGACCATGAGTTCAACATATCAGAGGATTTGCTTGTGCATGGAGAATTACCCATGAGCAAATAATGCTGTATTGAGTCTTGTAGCACTGCTACAAAACAGCAAAGTCTTGGTCCAAAATAAGTAGTGGCTTCTAACTGCTTTATGTGTGTTCATCTTCTTGTGCTCACTTCTGTGGGCATTCAAGGCAAAATGTGGTCTTGTTAATTTTTCTTTCCTTCAGCTTTGAACTCAGAAAAAAAAAATTCCTCTATTTCTCTTTTGTTGTGCTAGGTGAGCATCTAGCAAGAAAAATCCTGGAGTTTAGCACATGTAGTTAATGTCAAGGAGGACAGAAAGACTGTGAGTAGCAGAGAGCCTCTGGTACCTGTTCATTCAGAGGAGCCCGACTGTGGCCATGCTCATACAGAGAATGAAGGGAACCACGAAGGGCTGCCTAACAATACGTAGCCAGTGACAAATGTGCCCTTCAATTAACATTAGAAACACTTTAAATCAAAATGTTTTCGTTCCCCCTTCATTGATTTTGTAATCTCTCTGTAAAATCACTGGTTCCCCTAATTGGCTGATGAAATAATTAGTTGACTCTGACACTCATTTGGACTTCTTCTAATTAGAAACTCTATTCCACCAGATGTTATGTCAAAACAGGTTTCTGTCTGAGAATTTACAGCAATCATCTTTTCCTGTATAACTTTTTGAGCACTGTCTTTCTCTATTCAGAAAGGATCGTCTAACTTTTTCAACTTTTTTAACAGCAATTAACTGCTGAAGATTTGGGTTTAGTTGAATGCAGTACAACATTTTATCTTGATTTGTGCCTAAAATATTGTAAATCAACACTTAAAATACTTTAATCTTGTCCCAAAATAGGCAAACTAACATTTTAAATTAACATCTAGATAGTTTTCAAAGAACTAAGATTAGTTTGTTTTAAAACTATAATTCCCTTTTTAAAAACATCCTGTCAATTTTTTAAAAATCTCATCCTATTAATAATAATTTAAACATTGCTTTGTCGATACAAATGTCAATAGAAACCTTCAGAAATATTTATTGTGGAAAAAAAAACCCCAAAAAACCCCCAACATTTTGAAGATCATCAGCATTAGTGTCTGGAAAATTTGTAATATGTCTAGTAATACTTTTGTACATCAACACAAAATGTAATCCACCAACCCCAATTTACTGATGTAAATGAGCTGCATTCATTTTATTCCTGCATAAATTTAGATTCTTTTGCCAGTGATACAGGAGAAAAATGTCACCAAAAATGTTATTTTTAGGTAGTTCATGTGAATAAAGTTTCATGTACATGAGTGGAAAGTATAACATCTCTGAAATAATTCTGATGCAAGCAATCTGCTTCCCAACTGGAGCCCAGGGAGAGATGCAATGCATTTTACTGTTTTACTACTCATGGGATGTTGTTTCTCAGAAGGACTCTGAAGGCAATACTGGTTGTTCATGAAGCATGGAGAATGATAAACTAAATGTATCACTAAAAATATAGGAGTCTAGGTGCTTTAGAGCTTTGCAAAATTCTTATCTGGCTGAAGTTATACTCCTAAACTAATTTTATCACTCAATATAACACTCTTTGCTCTTAATAATGCTGCAGTGAAAGAAAATTACTTCAGGTAGGCTGCCTAATGCATTTGGTTAATGGTCATAACCAAGCAGTAAAAGATGACTACCTGTACATTTCAGCATATTTTGCCAAGATATGTAGAGTAGGTAAGAATACCTTGAACAGTATGAATACTAGAAAAATATATAGGAATTATATATAAACATCATTTTCTATATTTTACTACTTGAGGCTGCAAAGGAATAAAAATGTGATAACATAGGAAGACCCCATCAGGGGGACACAATCTTCTAAACAGCTACTCTTGTGATACTATTTGTTTTCAAACCCATTTCATGCATGGGAAAATCCCTCATGGAGATCGTTTTTGTCCACTAAGAAACAGAACTCTGTGACAGTGGGGTGGAAATGAAAATCCTACCCCTTTGATGGCCTTCTGGTCCTCCTACCTGAAGCACGGGAGAAAGAAGTTTCACTTTAAATGAAGCTACTGTGGAAAGTCTAAACCATACTTTATGACACTATTTTGGCTGGTTTTCTATGCTCTGTTTCTAGCTCTTTTGCATTCAGTTTCTGCACTTCTGCTCCGTCTTCTATATCCCAGGTTTTTCAGACACTGGTTATATCTTAATTTTGGGCTTATGACCCATGAGTGGTGTGAAATATTGCCTGGTTTATTTGCTTGTAGTGTGGCTTTGTCTGTCCATGAAAGAGCCAAATCTCGCTGCTGTGGTGGAGGCTTGTTCTGCAGAGTGTTGCACAATGCCTTTTCTGCTCTCTCTGAAGCTCTGGGGTGAAGAACTCTGAGCCTGGGAGTTCTATTCTAGGCAGAGGCTGAACCTGTTGCTGATCTATTGTTAGCTTTTAGCTCTGGTTATTTTCATGCCTGCTGCCCACAGCTGTTGAGTTGGGGTTTTGGGAGAGGGAAGTGGTTTGGTTTTTTGTTTGTTTGTTTGTTTGTTTGTTATAGTGTTACTCTAGCCTGTCAGTGCACCCAAGGAATTTTTGCAAGTATTACTTTTTTTCCCCAGCCCTCCAGTAGGTAACCAAGGAAGTTTGCACTGTAGACCTTGCATATGCTGGGAAAAAGCTCAAATTTTTTTTTTACATTATTGAAAGTTTGCATAGAGGGAACACTTCTTCCTCTTTCTTCCTCTTGGGATACACTTAACATGTGATTTTTTTCTTTTGTGTTTGTGAATTTATCATTATAATCATCATTTATTCATTATCATTTTCTTTTCCCCTCTGGCTCAATCATGCAGTTCTGATGTTTAAGATACTTAGATTCCTCCTACAGTTTGTATCCTTACTTCAGGTACCTGCAATCCTGACATGATTTCTTTTTTTTTTTTTTTTTTTTCATTAGAGGGTACTCTGTGTGCATAATTCTCTCTCACTTAAGCAGGCAAATTAAGCACACTTCATATTTTTTCTCTAATGTCTCTGACTCAAGCATGACTTTGAAGCAGTTGATCCTCCCTTATTCCTGTCTCTCTTCTCAATGTTCATCACATGAATATCTCAATTTACTGGACTGAACATTTTTTTTAATTTAGGTTGAGCACAGGTATCATCTCCTGGACACAGCTGGATTGAACCAGAAAATCTAAAAATGTGACAATTTCAAGCTGTCCAACCTGACCTCCTGGAAGCTGCACCATGCAAGATACAGATTCTGTACCATTGCTGTCCGCAGCCTGACATGTGAAGGTGCCTCAGAAAAAGGCATGGATAAGCTTGGCTATACTGACAAAAATACTGTGGTGATTCCAGAATCATCCTCTGTGCCACTCAGCTCTTCTTGCTGTAAGGACAGAAACTGGGAGTAGACATAGAAGAATGGAAGTAATTCCAGCTGTTGCTGTTCAATTCATGTGTGCTAGTGTGTTGCCCTGATTCTTTAGCCTTCTGATGACTGTTCACATATTTCTAGTGGAGTCTCTCACAAATGTAACATAAACAAGTAGATTGTTTTCATTCCAGTCTGTGATGGACTGGTGAACTGACCAGTAGGGTCAGAAAGGTGTTCCTCTCATCTACCAATCTTTGATCAAACCCCAAATCCTATTTAAATCCCAAATGAAAATAAACTTCCTCTTTCTCTGCTCGCCTCTGAACCTGAGTGAGTGTGGTTCTTTTGTGTAACTACCGGTGACACTAGTGTACTAGTGTGCTCTCAGTTTGTCTCTGAACATTGCTTATTTGAATTTCTTTTTTAAACTGATCATACCATTTTCTATACTACTACTATTTACTTGACCATGACACAGCTGAGTGAACAGTAGTACTACTAATAAACTTCCAGAGTAAGTGTACCGTGGACAAAGTCATATGGGCATGTCCTGGGTTGAAGTATATTTTATCACCACCTTCATGAACTGTTGAAACCAGGTGAGGCAGTGCTCCCTGCCTCCCCCACTCTGGATTATCTTCTGTTAATGGGCCCATCAGCACCTTGCCACATGACTCACAGATAACTCCCTCCTGGACTATCTCCTGTTAATGGGCCCATCAGGGCTTATCACATGACTCACCATCCCATTGTGAGATGCTCCGCCCAGAGGGAGGAACCAAGCATTCCAGCCTGGATATAAGCTGAGACTCTGAACACCAGAGCAGCGCTTACCTACTGGACTCCCAGACAACAAGAGCTACTGCTGGATCTTCAGACCCATTATTTCTACAGGATCACCGCTTCAACAGAACCACTCTGCTTGGACTGCTACCACCATAGGGTGTCAGATTGTATTCTGTCTTTGTCAGTGTTCTTGTACTACTGCATTTATTTATTTCTTTTAATTTTTTTCCCTATAAAATTATAATTCTGACTTACAATCTCCCACTGGTTTGATTTCAAACTAGTACATATTTTGGCGCCCAGTGTGGGGCACAATGGAACAAGGTATCCGATGCCTGAGGGAACTGGCCTTGCTGGAGATCATTTTCTCAGAAAATGAGAGATTTCCTAAAAGTCCAGATGATGTCCAGTGTACATCACAAATATGACTGAAATTCGCATGTCTTAGAGCAGGGATGTACTCCTGTTACCTGGCAACGCTGCAATGGAGGGAAGGCGAGGACAGAGTGGCTGTCTTGGTCAATAAACTAAGAATCTACGAGGACCCTGTCACCACCCCGTTTCGTACCCATGTCTCATCTGTGGAGACACAGCTGGCTGAGCAAGTCCGGAGCTTGATTGAAGAGAGCCATCCGAAACTGAAAAAAGAACTTCAGGAAGGAATTTGCCACATCTCTCCAGAACCAACAAGAGTGTCTACCATCAGGAGCAGGCGTTCCCCAATCAGGGAGAGAGGGTACACTCCACGAGGTAACCTCTGGTCTTTCCTTCGAGAGCATGGAGAAGACATGAGGAAGTGGGATGGAAAACCCACCTCCTCCTTAGCAGCCTGGGTTCGTGAACTAAAAAGAGAGACAACTACCACAAGAAGCCCAGCTGGAGTCAATGCTGCTCCAGTCTCTCAAGGACAAAACACCAGAAGGTATAGGAATGGTAATATGACTGATCCTCTTGAAGGGACCTCAGGAGGATATTCACCGGAGGAGAGCAATGTACACCATGACCAGAATTAGAGGGGCCCTGCCTCTAGCCAGGTAGAGGAAAGGGATAACTGCAACTATTGGACCGTGTGGATCTCATGGCCTGGCACATCTGACCCACAAAGATATACGGCTCTGGTTGACACCAGTGCTCAGTGTACTCTGATGCCATCAAGGTATGTGGGAGCGGAACCCATTTCCATTTCTGGGGTGACAGGAGGATCCCAGGAGCTGACTGCACTGGAAGCTGAAGTAAGTCTAACTGGGAATGAATGGCAAAAACACCCCATTGTGACTGGTCCAGAGGCCCCATGCATTTTGGGCATAGACTATCTCAGAAATGGGTATTTCAAAGACCCAAAAGGATACCACTGGGCTTTTGGCATTGCTGCTCTAGAGACAGAAGGCATCAGACAACTGAGTACCTTGCCTGGACTCTCAGACGACCCCTCTGCTGTGGGACTACTGAAAGTTGAAGAACAACAGGTGCCGATCACCAGAACAACAGTGCACCGTCGGCAATATCGCACCGACAGAGACTCTGTGGTCCCCATCCATAAGATGATTCGTGAGCTAGAGAGCCAAGGGGTGGTCAGCAAGGCTCGTTCACCCTTTAATAGCCCTATATGGCCAGTGCGTAAGTCCAGTGGAGAATGGAGACTGACAGTGGATTACCGTGGCCTGAATGAAGTCACACCACCACTGAGCGCTGCCGTACCAGACATGTTGGAGCTTCAGTATGAGCTGGAATCCAAGGCAGCAAAATGGTATGCGACCATTGATATTGCAAATGCCTTTTTCTCCATTCCTCTGGCAGCAGAATGCAGGCCTCAGTTTGCCTTCACCTGGAGGGGCGTGCAGTACACCTGGAACCGACTGCCCCAGGGGTGGAAGCACAGTCCCACCATTTGCCATGGACTGATCCAGGCTGCACTGGAAAAGGGTGAGGCTCCAGAACACCTGCAATACATTGACAACATTATTGTGTGGGGAAACACAGCAACAGAAGTCTTTGAGAAGGGAGAGAAGATCATTCAGATTCTCCTGAAAGCCGGCTTCGCCATCAAGAGAAGCAAAGTCAAGGGACCTGCTCGAGAGATCCAGTTCCTAGGAGTGAAGTGGCAAGATGGACGGCATCAGATTCCCACCGAGGTCATCAAGATAAGACCATAAGATCATAAGATCACTGCAATGTCTCCACCAACCAACAAGAAGGAAACACAAGCTTTCCTAGGTGCATTAGGCTTCTGGAGGATGCACATTCCCAAGTATAGCCAAATCGTGAGCCCTCTCTACCTGGTTACCCACAAGAAGAACGATTTCCACTGGGGCCCAGAACAGCAGCAAGCTTTCGCCCAGATCAAGCAGGAAATCGCTCATGTAGTAGCCCTTGGCCCAGTCAAGACGGGATCAGAGGTGAAGAATGTGCTTTGTTCTGCAGCCGGGAGCCACGGTCTGTCATGGAGCTTTTGGCAGAAGGTGCCGGGTGAGACTCGGGGACGACCACTGGGATTCTGGAGCCGAAGCTGCAGAGGATCCGAAGCCAACTACACTCCCACAGAGAAGGAAATCTTAGCCGCCTATGAAGGAGTTCAAGCTACCTCAGAGGTGATTGGTACTGAAGCACAGCTGCTTCTGGCACCTCGACTACCAGTGCTGGGGTGGATGTTTAAGGGAAAGGTTCCTACCACACATCACGCCACTGACACCATGTGGAGCAAATGGATTGCCCTGATCACTTGCCTGTGGAGGCAGGAGCATCCCCTCTTCCCCTCCTAGAGAGCTGAGGCCAGGAGGCTGAATAATGAACATATGTAGGGATGAGTAGGGAAGAAAGCATCATTTCATGGCTGGTTAGTCTCTGTGCTGTCCAGACAAACAAGACCTCCTGAGGACAATTTCCCCAGAAAAAGTACATTTTAGGAAGGGTGAATTAAAGGAGCATTCAGGCCTCAAAATAATTTCTTGCTTTTCTGTAGAAGGATTTCAGTTCCCTCTCCATCTTACCTGTGATCCATGGTCTTACCTAAGAGTTACAGCATAGTATAGAGACATGCTATTTTCGTTCCTTCCCTGCAGCCATTAGATTCAGGAGTAGAGCAATTCCCACCAATATGATAATATCCAACAAAGACAAAAGCATTTAGAATGAATCTGAGATACATGTGTTGGGCCCTTGGTACACACTTTGATAAAAGAAAATATGCTATTTTTCACAGAAGGGCTTGCTGGAATTTCCCCACCCGGGAAAGATGTTATAAATCAGGTGTTCATAGGGGTAAATATTTGTAAACAAATTCAATATTCGAGCAGGAATAGTAGGATTCCTACAGAAAGCTAAACTCAGAATATTTTCTTGCCTGTTAACTTATAAATAAAATCATAAGAGTTTACAATCCAAATGTTTTGACTGCTTTGTTATACCTTGCTGGCTTACTTCCTTGTTGCTCATTAGAAATAATATTTCATAATGAAACAGAAAAATATCTGGAAAAGAAGCTCTGGGTTGTGTCTTGGTCTGCTTTTAAGGGTTTAACTGTTTCTGACTGAACAAGTGTAGCTTTTGCATTTCCTTGCTTTGGGTTGGCGAACCTATTTTTGTTTCCAGGTATAAAAAACACACTGAAATTACTACTGAAATATTTGTTTGACTTACAAAAGATTTTGCTAATCTCTGAAGGTAATCTACTTTTTTATTTCTTTGGTGGTATTATAGGTACTAGAAAAAGAAACGAGACTTTTGGGCAGGAAAGAAGAGGAAAATATTCCTGTTAAAATTCCAAGTTTTCCCACATCTAGTAATTTCAAACATTGTTCTGAAAATTTTATTGTGCAATTTTATGGTATAGTGGTACAATTGCAGTCTGAAAGCAGCTGGTGGCAATTTACGAAAATTTGCTCTAGAATTATAATGAAATTTTTTTTTTTTTTTTTTTTTTTTTTTTTTTTTTTTTTTTTTTTTTTTTGGTATTAGTCATGTTCTGATTGCATGCAAGTGAAAAATATTGGAGTCCCGCTGCTGGGGGTGCAGCAGCAGGACTTTTTACTAATAGTTCTCTCTGAATCAGAAAAAGCTGTCACTATTTCACTATTCTTTTTATTAGTCATTGCTACTTAGATAACATGTTTTTCCCACGTGCCCCTCTCATCATCTTTTTGGGAGAAAAGTGAGATAATTATGGTGTCAAAGCTGCAATGAAGAGGAATTCTCATTTGCATTATCCTTGTTCTCTCAAAAGGCTTTTTCATCACTATCTTTAAAATACTTAGTAGATACACAATAGATATCTACATGAGAAAAAATGGCTCTTTAGAGGGTAATTATTTATAATTTCCCACATATTCCAATAATTAGGTATTGGATTATGCATTTTTTATGTATTTAAACAAGGATTGAAGTCATTACAGTCAGCAAAACAAACAACATAATTGAAATGGACTAATAAAAACACTGCTATAAAAATTGCTGGGTTTATATGTCTGTAATAAATGATAATAGGCTGAGAGGGAAACAATGCATTGGAAAATCAGATTAGGGTGACTGTCAAAAAATAATGGTTTAAAATAACCAAGCATTATACAAGAATTTTCTCTTACAACTTATCATTCTTTGCAGGGAGAAGTTTATTTAAATTAAAATTTATTATTTTTCGTCAGTATTCTACCAACTGAACTCACTGAGCAGCACATCTGTGGATTTTAGAAGACTGCAGGCCATCTACAAGGAAAAATACTCCACAGCAGTTTTGATTAAGAATCTGAAATAAATCACTGTGTTCAATATATATAGCTCATATTTCGATCAGTAAATATTCAAATTACTGTTGGCCTTGAATTTTCAAAACTCAGGACCTCAAAATACAAGTAGTCTAAGAAAAGCGAGACACTAAGCTACTAATAAATGATTCTTTTATCTGGGAGGAGCAGAGAGGCTATGGCCTGGCGCTGGCACGAAATGTTACACTAGCTAACAACGTGGCAGCTGTCCCTATGTGATGATCTAGGACACCCAGGTCAGGCACTAAGGCTTTCACACACACAAGAGTGTTGTATGCAGCAGCAGAGTGTTGGGTGCTTCTTGACAGAGACAGAGCTGGTGGCACACTGAGCTGCTTACCAGCGAGAAAGGATACCTGTCAAGGTATGTTGGAACTTTTTCCCATCCTGGCACTCAGGGACCTGACAGAAGATGAAATTCTTGTGCTCTGTACATAGTCATCATTGAAAATACCTTAATGCTGCTAGAGGGGGAAGTAGGTGCCAAGTTTTTCTCAGCCCAGAAGGGGCTGAATGACCAAATACTGGGTGTGCTGGCAGAGAGTGGGCACCAGTTTCTCTCCCTGCTGAAGTTTGAGCCATGCTGCATGGTGAGCTTCAGGTATCCTACACTAAAAGAGAATAATCCCTTGGCCATTGCAATGAACTGAGACATTGAGATGTGCAGGCCGTTTATGCAAAGCTGTCAAAAACATAAAAGTGATAAAGGAAAACAAGAACAATGGTGGTCAAATGTTCAGGTTTTGGGAATTACTATGGATCTCTGAGCCCAGTGAGAAATGTATTCTTGTACATGCTGAAGTTATGTCCCATAAAGAAGAAAATGGTTCTTTCATGTGGGAGGCAACACGTCTAGATACATCAGAATGTCACTTTGTCTCAGTGTGCTACCATAGCATGGGTGTTAGTGTAACACGTACATGAAATGACACTGACTTAAGGCTCCAGACAGTACAGACCTACTTGTCTTTATCCCTGCATCTTTCACAGCCTTCCAGGAATGCCAATGTGTATGTTTGTCTATAAGAATAAGTCACTGATTCAATTAGAGTGATAAGTGGTGTGTCTGCACTAGGGCAGAGAAAGTACAGAGCACCGTTTCAAGCAAAGTGCCCTTGAAGACTTTCATCACTCATAACCTACTGTTCCCACTGCCCTGCAGAAGGAGCTGCCTTTCCATATGTCATTATTTCTGCAGGAAGGTCATGCTTTTGTTGGTATGCTACTCAGGGCTCTCTGCAAACAGCAAAATATTTTGGTCATACAAAAGCTATTGGAATTTTTTTTCTTTATGTTTTATCACAGTGTACTGGAACATCATTCTCTGCCCCTGGGTCCTTAAGAGGGACAGCCAGACAAGCAATAGTGACTGGTTGCAAAGCTGGTTTTAGGGGTGAACAATCAGGCCCCATGGGCATCTCTGGGATTGTTATGCAGTTTTGCAAGTCACAGTAGAGTTGGACAGAAAAAGGAAAGGCTTTTCACTTTAACCCATGGATGAGCTCCAAAAAGCCTGATGCCAGCTCTCACTGATGAAGAGTAGGGAAGTGCTTAACATCTCTTGGTTGTGATTTCCAAATTTATGAGCAGTCACAGGTAGCCTGAAAGAGTAACCTAGACTCTGTCTGCAAGACGCAGAGTTGTAACTGGCTTTTCTGGATTTAACCTTGTTCTACTAGGGGTTTAATGTTCCACAGAAAGTTATGCATCTGATACCCATTACTCCCATATTTCCTTGAATACCTCAGTGGGATGGCACTTCAGGATTAGAAACCTTCTGTTGGAAGGAGAAAAGGAGCTTTAAATATCATCTTGCTCTGAACAGTTCCGTGTGATCCATTTTGCATGGCTATAAGAAACAACAAAAGATGAATTTCAAAGGACAAGCAGTATGACACTGTTCCTGGACTGTGTAAGCTCTCAACTAGAGATTAGCAGCAAAATAAAGAAAAAGCTGACATAAATGCAGGGAACATGCAATGCAGTACTTGATCATCAGCTGCAACAGCAGAGAAATTATGCAGTGACCCAGGAATGAGCCCCACTTTTATGGTGGTTATACTGAAAGTCTGAGCTCGAACATAAACTCAGTAATTGGAAAGGACAGACCTACAACAGATTCTCATATCCCATCACACTTGCATATAAAAACCAACTATGTACTCAGATCCCCCTTGAAAACCTTCTGTGTTCATGAAGGCAATGCAGCTGTGATTTTACCATTAAAACAGATCTTCTGTATCAGCCTTGCTCCAGAATTCACAAACCCTGCTGTTCTTGGATTGTTCATCATACAAAGGCTTTAGATAAAAGCAGATTAGGTGGGGTTTTTTTTAACAGTCCTTAATTTTGTCCATATTAGCAAAATCAAGAATAATGAAATAATCCTGTTATAAGATAAACCAAAAACTTTATGCTTTTTATGATCTAGCCTCTGAATACTTATCATCAGTGTGAAGAGTTGCTCTCTCTGTAGTTTATTGTTTGTTTTATAGTTGGCTAAGTTCTAGGTCATAGCCCAAGAGGCTGGCAACAGCAATGTGTGTAGAACCCCACTCACAAAGACACTTCTGTTGCTTGCTTCAGGGACTACAAAGACGTTTTTTTGCTGTTAATTTTATGTAACTATCTCCCTTATGTCTACACCTATAGTGTTTATATTCAGCCCTCTACTGACTTCAGTGCAGTATAATCTCTGTTGTGAAATCCTGGAGACTCTGACAGTAAGCATGGCCTGATGTTGAGATTTACATAGTTATTAAAAAATATCAAATAAATGAGCAGTTTCCTCATCTGCTTGACTGTGCAGCAAACTGAATGATGTAACCATAATCTTTCCTTGACCCAGTTTAAAGAAACAACCTATAAAGCTGGGTTTCATACTTACTTTAGATTCCTGCACTGTACACAGAAAGTGTAAATCCCCAATCCTGCCAATTGTTTGTTTTGATAAGTTCTGGGATGTGGCAGTTTTTCACCAGAGAATTCTCTTGCTGCTCACAATAATCAATCAAACTCTGGGAACCAACAGCCAAAATCAACAGAGGTGACAAATCAGGGTCCCAGGCAATAACAAGTGATAGAAGAGCATTGGTAATAGTAAAGGCAACTCAAGAAAACTTATATTTTTGATATATATTAAACTACATTCATAAACTATTTATAGTTTATTTATATAGTTACATAACTCTATTTTAAACTATAATTCTAAGTTCTTTCTTTGCATTCACAATCTATTATGTTCTCATTAGCACTCGTTTTTCCTCCCTTTCTCTATTGCTTATCATCTGTTTCCTGTGACAGGTGAGTCTTGGTAGATTCTTTGTAGCATTCTCGTGGGAAGTTTTCTCAGCAATTGTGCTTTAAGCAGGCTCTTAGTGTCGTTGAATTTTGACTCTGGCAATAAGGAGCTAATTCTTTACAACCACCTTGGTTATTTGGCTTAGCCAAGGCCCCCTTTGAGGCTCTCTTTTCATCTTGACTCTTTCAGGCTGACACTAATCACCACGAGAACTCAATGGCATTGGCTTTCTCCAGTATAATTGTGTTTAGCTGAATATGAGGAAATATCATGGCATGCTTTGGGCAGTGCCAGACTCATTACCTTTAAATCTGTAGTGAATCAACAGACTAAAGCAGTGCAGTAAAGCAATTTGAGAGCAATGGGAGCTGTCTATGGTACAAAAAAGCATCTTCCGGCAGCTGGGGATTTAATGTAATGGGGATGAATGGTTGTTTCTTGGAGATTTTAATTCTTATCAGAAAAATTTCACTCTATTTATGTTGATGTTTTTAACCAAGGGAAAAAGGAGATTTCATGAAAGTTCTAATTCTCATTGATAAGTGCAATGCTGAAAAACAAGCCCCAAACTTTCTTCCAGCCTAAGGAGCTTTGTAAAGGAAATTACTTTGTTGACCTTTATCTTGTCTTATTTGCAATACATGGGCTGCTTTTTAAACTTTCATGTTTGTGAGGTCAGCTCATTCTATGCTTTGGGACACCTCGTGGTAATGGGAATCCCATGCAGTAGCTGTCTGTCTGGAAAAATAAAAAGTACTGATACATGTTTTGCATGTCTTTCATTGTTGTTATATAACATCCAAACCCAGGAGAAACTAATTCCATGTGAAGAATAATTTCTTCTTTGCCCTCTATGAAACCATTTTATGAAACTATTTTTGTAAACAAAACTAGTACAGGAATATTGCTGCAGTAAAGACGATCCCTCTAGACCATCTGTGCTGAATTGTTCATGCTGTAGTGACCTAAACAGTCCCTCTCCACAATAATAAATATGTTTTTATTATTGTATTTGCTATTCAGTTTAATTTGATTAATCATTCATCCTGATGTCTTTATATTTTCTAAATTATGACCTAGATTTTCACCTTGTTTGCTTTCTTCTATGTCCTCTTATGTTTCTAACTGGTTGCTTCACTTTTTTATAGGCCTTCATAAAGTGGTATGATATATTACGCAATTCTTTCTGAACTAGATGTTTAATATTTCCTGTATCAGGTTATTTTTAGCCTTTCTGCAAGTCTCTGTAATACTCTTGTTTTGCTATTTCTCTTGTTTAAATCATAGGATCAAATATGCACATCTTTGGCAAACCCTTTAGATTTACCATAGTAGTGCTGTTTTGCTGGTGTTTTCATTCCGCCTACACTTTATTAGAAACAGGAGTGTTGCTACTACTTTCAAATGACATATTTTAAAGAGCATGCACTAATTTTCTCACAAAAAACCCCAATTATATTAAATATTTCAGGAGATTTTTTTGCTTTGCTTTCTGATATTATTTTATCAGCTCTATGAATAACAATAAATTTTCCATCTAACCAGGCTGTTTATGATAATGCTCATTTCCTAAACACTATTCCAAAGTAAGATATCAGCCCAACCTTTAAAACTTTTTTGTTCAGAGTGGGCTTCGTTACATGCATTATTACCATGAGAGAGGAGAAAAGAGAGTAAACCTCTCAAAGTGAAACCTGTCCCCTTTTTCATCAATAGGAGTTTTGCGGTGACTTCTGTAAAGTCAAGTTTCTTGACAAGATGTCAGTGTGTGATATCAATATCCTCCTGTACAGAGGACACTGAGCCTATATTCTATATTATTTTGTATAACTGTCTATGCCTGTGTGCAGGTGGAACAGAGGCACAATAATGAATCTTCATGGTTTTGTCCTCTGGCTATGAGTAACCAGAAAATCAGATATATGTTGCATTGTTATCCCCCAAACATCTTTATCTTTGCTTTTACAGGGTCCAGTTCAGAATTAACATAGAAAATAACTCTGGATGTGACATTGACCTAAGCCTTACACCAGGCAAGTATAACTAACATAAAAATTAAATAATGGTGGTTGTAACTAGCATTTATGATTTTAATGTTCTTACCTTTGATGAAGTTAAAAGAGTCACAGAATTGAAATATGCATATAACAAAACTTCATGGGTCATTGAATGCTTTGATTCCTTTGGTCTTTAGCAATTCTGGTGAGTCTTGCATTACCTTCTCCCTAATGTACCATTTTTTGACATTTTTGAGTTATCTATATTGCATACTCACGTGACTGTAAAAAATAATACAGAATGATGCTGTCCACATATCTCTGTCAGTGAAAAATTTGTAACCTATAGACTATCCTGTACCATTAATGCATTAAGTATTTAACAATCAGACACATACTGTAGTCCAGACACATGCTGTAGTCCACAGCTTCAAACCTGTACAGTGGTCTTACAGGATGCAGCAGACCCAAACAAACAATCTTATACTATTATCTTCCCAGTTTCTTTGGATTACGTCTTTTCTTTTAAAAGTCATGCAGGCTTTTCTAAATGTGAGCTATGATTGTTACCCTTTTGCTTACACTTTCAGAGCATCCAAAGAGCATCTCTGACAATAATCCAAACCTAACAAGACTACATTTCTACTACTGCATCATCAGCTGCTGAGTGAATCGATTATTTAATGCATTTAGCAGTTTTCTTAGACTTGTGGCAACAAGATGTAAATAAATGACTTAGTCAATGCATTCACTTATATCAGCTCAATCATTTAACAGTGACTCAGCAGGAGGTGTGACATTGACAGCAAAAGCACTAAGTGGCCAAATTCTACGGTAGCTAATTTGATACTACTTAGAGCATCCTTCCACAAGGACTATTTATGTGAAGATGTAATGGTTTTCCAGGAGAGCATTTATGACACAGTTTAGAGGACACAGTAAGGGATGTCCTAAAAAAGACCCGTTACAGATTATGCATTTTCACAGCAATTTTCACCAAAGATTTACATACGCTTTTGTCTCTGCATTTACTATTTTAAAATCAGATACATTATGGATTACACAAGCACACACTTTTGCTTGCACCAGCTATAAATTTATGGTTTCAATTTAATGTGGGAACAGAGAGTAATTAACAAGAGGCACAATCATATAAAGACGTAGCTGAAAGGTCTTTTGCCTCATGTAGCCTGTTAGAGTTAAATTTTAGAATCTATTTGGGTATCTAAAAATGACATAGACAGTCATGAAAGAATTCAAAGCACTTCTGTACCTAAATTACACCATAATGAACAGAGATTATACACTGAGGCATCCTCAAATATCCAAGCAAGATATCTCCTTAAATCTCTAGCCACTATTTCTCCCCTGACTGTATTTTGAAGAACTTGTTCCACACACCCAGCACAACCTGCGAGACTCTCTCTACTCCTGGCATGGGCATTCTGACCAGAGAGGATAGAGAGGTTAACTGACCTTGCCATGCATTCCTACTGTGAAACCCTACCTGTGGTTTGGAAGCAGCAGAGAGTCAGTGCTCTAGTGTAAAGAACAAGGGTTCAGAATCACCAGAAACATTTCCCAAAGACAGAAGATATGGTTTGGTTTCCTTCCTATCTTAGCAAGATGAGCATCCACACTGGAGTTCTTCTACAAGTTTGCCTGCCAGAGTTTTCCTGACCCTGTTTTGAGCAGAGCTTGGAGTTTAAAAAAAGGGTGGTTTTTGTTTTGTTTGTTTGTTTGGTTTGGTTTGGGTTTTTTGTTGGCTTTGCGTTTGGTTTTGCTTTTCTTTTTCTTTTCCATGTTTTTGGTTGGCTCTTTTTTTCAGGTAGGCAGTCTCAGATGAAGTCTCTAAGAATGGGATTAAAATTACTTGACGCCAAAAATCCCTTCCTGTGCAGATTTCACTAAGTAAGAGTCTTCGTACTTTTTTGCACATCTTTGACGTGGAATGTTTTATCTTACCCTTTTTCATGCTCGAGCCTGCTATTTATGAGCTTGTTTCAGAGGGCAGTGCCTACCATGGTGAACTGTGAACAGGGAAAGAAATGTGGTTGCAGCTGTTCTTGATCCATTGATGTTTCCTCATTAGTGCCCAACTGGCAATGCAGAAGGCCTACAAATGTTGACCCTGCTGAGGAAAGAGATGGGTGGTGAGTGTCCTTGCAAGCTGAAAACCCAGCAATTCTTCACCATTCATCTGCAGTCACAGCGAATTACAGGAAGGGCAAGGGAGGTATTAATAGCCATCTAACAGGTTTCAACCACAATCCCTGGAGCTCAGTTATCAGAAACCCCTGCAACTTATCATTAATCACTATGTGATGCTTCCTGACCTTCCTGACAAAGATTAATAATCCTGTATGAGCATACAGGATGCGAAGGCTATAAGAACAGGCAGACATTTCAGACCCATCTCTCCACTGCCACGCAAGTAATCACTTATAGCAGTAATGCATTACCAAATTAGCAGACATTAAATGTTCAATCAAGGAGTAATGTAAGGACCCTTCAGCTTTTCCCTGAAAAAATTAATGAGCAATGCTTATAAAAGACAGATATACAAAATTGCCTGAAGCTTTTGAAATTCTTCTTCAGCCTGCTCATGCAAGTGAAATTGAGGCAAGACCCTGAAAAGGCAGAATCCAAGTAACAAAATGCTTCTTCCTTTAGTCGGGAGCTTGAAAGAGCTTATCGTGAATCTAAAAGCTTATTTTATCTTTACTTACTCACCCTGACAGCTGAAATGAACAATGTCCATCTTCTTGGGTTAGTCACGTCCCCCTCCCCACTTTGCAGTGACATGTTTTAGATTATGCACTCTGATTACAGAGGTCCTGATTTGCTCCACTGAACACCCAATTTCTTAGCTTCATCTATTGACAGTAAGCAGTACAACTTATGATTCATCCTCAGTGTTAAACATTGACGTATTCTCTTAGCAAGTGTGGCCTGGTCCTGTCTATTTTTCTTTCCAGCCTGGAATATTTTCTTTTTATTCTGTGTCATCTCTGGCACTGAATGGTGTGCTGGGTAACAGCTTAGCTTCTTCACCCTTTGGTTGTCCCAGGTAGGATGTCTGAAGTACCAGAGAACTATTTTAGTCTCTATTCAAAGGAGATAAAATCAGTATCATGCTATCCATATATGTACCAAGCCTCTACCCCCAAACTTACAAGAATTGTATTCAAATTTGTGCAGCAGTTGTCTCAAAAGAAACCACTTTCTACAAATTTTATGCAACGAAAGAGAAGTAAAGACCATGGGTTCCCTTTGTGCCTTCACTGTTAGAGGGTACCAGTGAATTTAAAGAAGGGATGCTGCTGCAGGAAGTCAGGCTTCATTGCTTCAGCTGCCCAAGGGAACATGTTTTAAATGTACCAGTGGGCCTTAAAGCAGTAAACAATAAAATGTTTGTTGAGGTATTACAAGCAACATGGGAGTTTGGCTATAAACATTTTCCTGACACTTTTCTGTACTCTACAAGGTCTATGCCAGTCTTTTGGAAATGGAATTGAAGGACTCAGAAAGGCGTGTGGTACCTGTAATCAGCACCTCCACAAGTACTGCAAAGCTGGAATGTCACAGAACCTCAGCCAGGAAGGAGGAGAGGGAGCCTGGGTGCCTGCAGCCAGCTCCTGAAAATGCAGCTCAGGGTGTCCCATGAAGAATGGCGACTCAGATGAAGAGTAAAGCTTCCAGAGTCTCTTTAAAAATTTTCCTGGTATTTCTTGTACCAATAAATGACAGTAAAAAAACCCAAAACCAAGTAGGAAGGTTTAATTTAATTGAAAATGAGTGTGCAGGAGAGTTGTAAAGGAAAGAAGGACAGACCACTGCAAATGGGTCATTAACAAGGCTGTTTCAGAGATGCAAAGCCCTTTGAGAGCTTTGTTCTGGGCAATAATTGTTTTTGATCATTTTCTTTTTTTTTTTTTTCTTGAACCAAATGGGAAATTAAAGATCATGGTAAAACTGCTGATATTTGGTCTTCTGAAATAAAGCTTTGGTATGCAGACTTTGGTTTCCTTCCTGTTGAACAAAGAATGGATTAGTGTTTCATTCTGAACCAGCCCTGCTGGTTGCTCCCAGACTCCTTGAAGGGGGTGGGGGGGGGGGGGGGTTAGGGCTGTGGCTAGTCTGAAACTGCTGTTGTAGTTGTAGAAGAAGAAATTGCTTCCTAAAAATTAAGCCAGTGAACCAAAGCTGATGTTTGTTGCAAGATGTCTGCTAGAGATGGAATGAGCTGAAAGGCAGACACGAATCTTGTTCCCTTCTACTTAAGGCAAGGCCGAACAGGGAAGTGTGACTAGCAATGAAGTGTACAGATACGGTGAAGAGAATACAAGAACATCAAGATTATTCTGACACATTGACTGCCCATGTGCAGAACTAAGAAATTTCAGGTTATGGATGCTAATTCCTGGGAACTCCCACCTTAAAACTATCAGCTCCTTGTTTTGTTTTAGGATTTGTTTCAGTTGGGGCTTTTTCATGTGTGAGGCCAAAGACGAACTGTGATATCAGTATTGACTTATTCTTCGCATAATTCCTGCAAATCAAGGTCTGGCACGCTCCTAACACTCTTGTCCAAGGAGTGAGTGAAACATTTCCCACCTAGAATATACAGATGACTGACAGACTTTAGAAATATAGTAATCAGATCTCATTTTACGTGTAAGCTTGTCTGGGGTAAACTCCGCACTGCACTGGTGCTTGTGGACAGTGGGCACCCATTAGTGCAGCACTCTCTCTTTAATACTTCTTGGTAGTCACAGCTATGACTTCTGTCACTGCCCAGTCTCAGCTGCCAGCTCCTTCATGTTGTCTGTTACCTAAAGTAAAATGGGCATCAGAAGCCGTAAGTGAAGATATTTTTGTTTCCTTACACTCACATTGCAGAGCAGAATTAGAATTTTCTTCTGAAACAACAGCATTAGAATTTCTTGCAAGATCCTGGATACTATTGTGTCCTTTGTGATCCAAAGAATGTTGATTTGCCATATCTGCCATCTTCTTCTAGGAAAATTATGTTATCAGTCTCCAAAACTGTCTGTTGAGGGTGGGAAATACAAATGAGCTAAGGTTTCTTAGCACTGATATAGAAACTAGTGTTTTCTGTCACTTTCTTTTCCCCATTCTTTTCACTCATTCACAACTGAGTTTTGGTCAAATCATACCTGAGAGGTACAATGAAGGAAGTCATGGAACTTTTTATTGCAAGGTTTTTCCAGATAAATTAGTGTAGCCGAGGGTTTAGACATAACAAGGAAAGGAGAGCTAGAACTCTGTGAAATGGGGGTAATTTGTAAATTAAAGTCACAGTTTCTTTTTCAGGCAACAGAAGTTGTGGTACAGAGCATGAAAATGTGAATACCTTCACTGTTAATGAAGGAGGAAGGTTTAAAGCTTCCTGTGCTTTTGGTACTCTACTCTGAATTGAAGAAAACCATGCCTTACCTGGATGTCTAATTCATTACTGTCTGTAAAGGCCTGGAGGTTAGCTCATGGAAAAGAATATCAGACGTCTTACTGTGCTTACCTTGACAGTCTTATTTTCTTACTAGGCATTCAAATGGCTTCCACTCTAGAGCAGTTTCTCATGACCCTGCATTGATGAATTCATATCTTTACATTCTGTATCCTGCTTAATATAAACTGTAATAGACTTTCTGTGATGGCATAGCAGCAGTGTTTCATAGGGTATGCACTACGAGTTTGTGTTGTAAATCCTTGATTTATTTTCCCTATTTGTCAAATTCTGTATGCCCAAGGTCCCAATGGCAACATATATACAGCATGCAAACTTCAGTACTTATGCTTGGCAAACAGATAGGTTTAACAACCTATTTGAAAGAGAATAGGGCATTAATTGTTATGAATTTGTATTCTTTGTTGTCTGAGCCTCGTTTGTCTTGTGTGTGTTATTTGTCTATGAATTTAGGGTGTCTGTGAGAGTCAAAGACAAAATGGCTATTGTCCCTTTGCTCTTTTTGACTAGCATAAATAACTGATCGCACGTAGAATGTTGGCTGTATTTTTCAGAGGAGAAGATTATAGCTGGCTTTTTTTTTTGCTGTTTTCTTCTGCCTCCACCCATAAAGTTTCCCATAGCATACACAGATGCCAGAAATGAACAAAATAATCAGAGATGAATATTTAAAGTTCCACTTTGTCCTGAGATACATAAAGTCCTTTGTTTATAGGGAGCAAAAAATACGGCAGGAGTAACTAGGAATCCTATCACATGTGGAGATTTGCAAGTAGGGCTTCAGTTTTATATCTGAATGAAGCTCAGCAATGAGACATCCACGTCTTACAAAGCCTATGGGAGGGACAAATGAGCACAGCCTTCTTGCCAGCACCTTTCTCTGACAAACGTGGCTAAAACTGTTAACACATTGAAAATAGCTATTATATAGCTATTAAGACAAAAAGGAGAAGAAAGGAAAAATCACTTGCAATGAATGAAAGCATTGATAAATTGTAATATTGTATTATAGTGGCACAGCTCACTATAGATTGTGTTTACAGCATTCACTTCAATTTTGTGCTTTTGATTTCCCTCAGGAACATATGGCTTTTCTTAGGCACAGCTGAGAATTTGGGTAACCCAGGTAGATGGAGTGAAAGGCTCCATCTCCTTTTTGTATTATCTGGGCCAGTTTGTCACTTCATGTCATGCCTTTCTTTTAAGTGAGAAAAGCAAATAATTATGACATTTTATAGAAAGACTTTATTTAAATGATCAATTCTTTTAAATATCTGACAAAATAATGATACAAGTTTTCTATCAATGTAATGTTTGCTTTTTGGGAAGCTACTTATTGCAGAGACCCACAAACTTACCCCAGTTATGGGGTTTGAACTTTGGATTCGAATTTTTCTAGAGATGTGGATCACATTGGAAAGTCCCACAAGAGAATCAGAATCATAGAACTGGAAGTTAATGAAATTATTTTGGTGCTTAGTCCTGAATATATCTGTAGTATTCATTTGTTTGGTTCTTTGTTTTTACATTCTGATACTCAGCAACAGCTTTACCATAATTAGTTTTGATTTTTTAATGTCAAATTCAATACATTAGTAAAATATTCATTAAAGGAATTAAAAAACATCAAATAGAAATATTACATTCCTCCACCTTAGTATTCAGTTATCATTATTTCTCTCTTTAGAATAATCTTTTTGAATATATCTAGGAAGTTAACTCTTGTTACGAGCATGAATTTCATTATTTGATATCAATATACATTACTAAATACTAGGGGAAATCAATATGCTGTTACACCAAAGTACTTCATTTTTTACAGTCACATAATTGACTTCCCACTGATTCCAGCTGAAACTTTTTATGGTTTCTAGAGGTCACCAATGTAATTTGCACTTTCTTTATTAGTTTTGTCCTTACAGGTGAATTCCAGTTCATTGGGAAGCTTTAAAAGAGGTTAAAATATTATTATAGTTACAGTATAAAATTTGCAATGAATAGAATGACCTCACTGATAAATAAAACAAGTCAGGAGGAAGATTTGAATTTCTAGTTTATATCCTGAATAAAGCACTAGAAAAACAAGAATATGTTCTTATTAGCATAATTCAATACTCTGCAGAGAGGTGGCAATTGCATTTGAATCAGCTAATTTGCATGACATTAAAGGAAACTAGATCTACACAGAAGTGCAGAAGATAAGAGAGCCATAACTGCACCAGAGCAGTGAGATGAGCTCTGTGAGGTGTTTGCAGGGGACTGAGATCCAGCATCTGGACAAATGGTATCCCAACTCTGGCGGCTGAGAATACTTCCCCCACATCCTGAGAAATCACAGCTGGTAAACAGTGTTTCCCCTTCTCAGGGAATACAGGACGCAGTATCACTTTGGATACACCAGATTTTCTGTGGTTTCCCCTTAGTCCCTGTGCATGAAACATCTTTGCTTTGCCTGGGTTTAAACACATCTGGCAAGAAAGTCAACAAGTTGCAACAAATATGATGTTGGTGACTAAACCAGGAAGAGGAGCTGGATCCTACATTCTCTCAACTTCCCAAATTAGCTGTGAGATAGAGGAATACCTAGAGACAGAAAACTTTTTGCTGTCCCATTTAGGGTCACATTGGTATAGAATTCAGAAGAAAAAAGCAACAGTGATTTTTTTTCCCTATTCTTATTACTCTGATTTATTAATGTGATACATACAGGGCACTGTTTATTATTTTTGTTTTTAAGATTTTGTCTAATATTTTGATAACCTACAGGATCAGATGGCTCTTTAGTTGGTGCTTCCAGCTACATCTAAGCTCTGGATTGCAAAGAAGTATCTAGATACCTACACATGACCTCCAGGAATACTTCTAGTTTGTTTCTGCCCTATTTATGAAGAGGAAGAAAAACAAAAGCAGCCTAAAGGGAATGCTGCAGGGAAAGGGTTAATCAATAAAGTCTCTACAACATTGTGCCTTTAAGCACAAGAAGACAAGAAGGAGCAATGTTGATGAAGGAGTTGTTCAGGGAAACAGAGCAAGGAAGGCATGAGTTGGAAGAAGTAGGAAAGAGCAAGAGCAAACTGACTGGTAGAGAAAATAGAAAAGAACACAGTTATTTTTGCAAAAGTAAACAGCCTTAAAGATAGCTGTAGGTGAAACTCACCTTATTTCAAGCTATAAGTTATCTTTATTGAAGAAAAATCTCTATGACAATCCTAGGTGAACATGTGCAATTTGAACCATTTACGCCTACAATTCAATGTCCAGATGGGAGCTGTTCGGTGTGATGCCTTTATTTAACAGCAGCACATCTTATGAATACGGTGTGATTTCAGCTTCCTGCCGTTTGTTCACAGTACTCCCTCTACAGACTTGGCTTGGACTCATTCTGCTATCGCATCGTTTTTTGTTGCAACATCAGCACAGGCTTTGAATAGTTCTGCACTTGGCATTCTCAGAAGTTATCTCTTAATACATTTTATCGAGTACCTCTCCATCAAAATCAGACATAATTAGTTATTGGCACCCTTAGCTTGGGTACAAAAAAAAATCTGCCATTTTTAACTATTGGTTGAATATATAATCTCCACATAGGGTTTTCACTCCGAGAAAAACATGTAGTGGAAGGTCCCTGCACATATGGTCCAGGCCATGATTTAGAGCAAGTGACTTGTCCTTAGTGGAGCCTACCTAAGGCAGATAATTAACAAAGTCAAAGCATCCTATTAATTCAGCAAATCTATTTCTAACATTTAAGACCAGCCCCTGAAGCAAGGTCAGGAACACAGTGTTAGCAAGTGTGGAGGTAGGCAGGTAGGCCTTCTCTCTCCATCATAATTCTTTCTTCGGGTCTTTCCACTGGTAATGTTTCGTTTCATTCAGATTAAGAAATCTGTAAATGTTGAATTGGAAAGGTAGGAAACTCAATGGGGAACTTTGCAATTATAAAGAAAAGAATGTATTTTAATGCATTACTTACTCATATAAGGACAAAAATGTTGAGTTAATAAAAAGAATTTGAAGAGTGTCTGCTAGAGGAAGGAACTTTTAAATAAAATTCTGCCACAGTCTGCAAGAATATCTCTTAGAAAAACCTTCATTACTTTAAATCTCTGGTGTTCAAAGACTTACAATATGTACCCTTTCAAAACAAACAAACAAAAAAGTTTCAGAATTTGCTTGGAATTTATTGTTTGTTTGGGACATCGCTAAATGTTCAAAAGTTATTTACATTATTTATTTTCTGGAAAAGAATAGGAATAGAGTACTAAACAGTAACTCCCAAATTCAAATTACACCTCTATCATAACCTCTCCTCTTGCCCTGCATGATTCTCTTGCCTTTTGCCAGTCTCAGGTCTCCTAAAAACAGAAAGATGGAGGATGCTGCAGCTCAAATGATAATCCCTTGTATACGTCCTACGTAAGTGTTGTGACATGGAGTAATGATTTTTTATAAACAAGATTTTTACTTCCTGCATGCTGTATACCAGGTGTTGCTAAATAAGATGTCACCAAATAAAACAGTAATTGGTATTTCTGCAAGAAAACCTTCTCAGGTTGAAGAAAATAGAAAATGAAAGCAAAATAGTTACCTTGTAAACAACAAACCATTTGCATGATTTTTTTAAACAGGAAAGTTTTCCTCTTTTTCCTCTGGAAAAAAAGTGACCTTATTTCATGTAGTATATTTGTATAATTAATTTTTAATTTATTCAAATATTAAAGGGCAAATTTCTGCATCGTTTAGGGCTAATATTAATTTGCATACTCTAATTAATAATGACCTCTCTACCTTACTGTGAAGTCGGTTTTTATTTAGCTCAATTTGTGTTAGCTTTTATAGATAAGAAAATGTGCATGCATTAATATGTGTGGATCCTGTCTCTTGTAGTACAGCAATACATGCCAGAACGTGCCTGTCAAAGAAAGTCAAAAGCTGCTCTTGGATACAAACCAGTATTTAAATATACAGTATATTAATAGTTACATCTTACAACAATTCTCTTGGAATTAGTGTCACTGTCAGCTGGGTGAGATGAAAATAGGAGTGAAGAGAGTGGTCCTGCACCATCCAAACTGCAACCTGATAATGTTCCAGCTGGATGGGAGTTATTAAGGTCAAATTTCACCCATTTTTGAGAAGAGGCTTTCCTTTGGACCTCAGGATTTTACTTCATGAACCTTCAGGGATGCACCTGAAGTGTGCTTGTTGAAATGCAACAGCAGTCCTAGAAGGCTGCTGATAGCATCTCATGATTAAAGCCTAAGCTCTGCTGAGAGATGTCCACACTTTACAAACGTGTTAGACTTCCCAGATGATCTGTCTACCAGGAATGGCTTAAATCTCAAAGTGAGAGAGGAATGAATTGGAGCAGGCACAATACCTCAGATTCTCTATTTTAAGCATGAGGTGCTGGGCTACAATGTCACCTGCAAAAGTGTGAGACATGTTCAGACATGCTGCACCTGGAAAAAATCATAACTCTGTGAGTGAGGGTTTCATTTCACCATAAAGGAGCTCAACACATGCCCGCCTACTAAGTGGCTGAAATCCAGGTGGTTTTGAGGTGTACTCAGATTCTACAGTCTCATCCTGTGCCCAGGGATATTTAGTCAGCTGTAAATGCTTCTGCACATGCTGAAATTGTTTTCCAAGCTGAAATTAAATAGAAAGACGATATCTGTGATTTTGTATATTGCTGGAACATTTACACAGAGTTTAATGAAGACAATCTTTCTCTTAGGGCTCCATCCTCTGTTGCTTTGTGAGGGGATTATTGAGGTAAACACTATTATTATTAAAGGGATAAAGACCCATAAGCTGTTTTGTTTCCTAATCTCAAATCAGATAGGAATTTGCTACTGAATATTTGCACTAATGCCATAGTATGAATGGTTAGATGCCTGAAGATGAGATCCATAAGACCATGGAGTACTTTCCCAAATGTAATGGCAGAGGACGGTGCAGCTTGGGACAAAATAAACAGATTAAAAACCTTGGAGAAAAAAAGATTACAAAGGATGTGTTTTGTTAGACTGACTTAAGGAGTGCTTCTCTGACAGAGTAGATGTAACAAGACGTGGGGGGTCACCTGCTTCCTACTCTTGGCAGTTTGTTAAGGGAAGGGAGTACCCCCACAACTCTTCTGATGAACCTTTCCTCTCCCAAAAAAAGATAAGGATGGTTTTGTGAGTGGACATCCTGCCTGGATTTTTTTCTTTTACAACAATATTTGAGCTACAAATCGTATTTCACTTTTGCACTCTTTTTGAAAATTTCAAGTGGGAGATAACTCTGTTTAGCCACAAGAGCAGGAGTTGCATCTATGATGGCTCACCATGGCAAATCTTTCTGAAAATGGTCTTATAAACAAGCCTCTAGTTTCTTCTGAGTACTGTGTGCAGTAACACTGCCTGCATCCCATGCTTGCAGAATGGTTGCTATCCTTAAACTGTCTTGTACTGACTTTTATTTCAAGTAGAAGCATTATCCACAAGACCGTACCTTGAGCACGATGTATTTTTAAAAAATTGTCAGCAACTTGTTTTGCTATAAGAACATGAGTCCTTCCACTGAGTTTTTCAAGGTGACTTTTCTTCTATTAATATACTTACTCCATCAGACCTATGGACTCCTGCCTCTCCTATTTCTGAAAGTAATATGTAGCTTGCTGAGTCAGGGAATGGGTAGAGGATCTTTGCCTCCCTAGGATATTGGCATGGAACACTCGGCCCTGGTGTTGTCAACCAGCCATGGCAAACACTTCCTGGCACTTGTCACTCCTTTTCTTTTAAAGCTATGAGTAGTTTTAAATCAGATCTTTCGTATGAACCTATGGCCCTGAGTTCCTTGTGCTTGTGTAGAATATATAGCTGTACACAAAGCTGTGCCACCATAGCTTTAAGTGAGAGATATATACCAGATAGAAATGTTTGACCTCGTAAGTGGGCAAAACAAAATTTGAAAAAGGAATTTCTGTTCACTAGATGTCAAGACAGTGATGTAGAGACCCAAACAGGTTCAGAGACACAGGAAAAAACTTGAATCACACGTTGCACACACACTTTATTTTGGAGACAGATAACACTATCTTTTTATTTTCTACTGACAGATTCCTATTATCTGCCAGACTGAAAATAAAAATCATGTCAAAATATTGTGTGAAAAGGGTTTTTCCTGTGGTTTTCTGATCAGAAAGGCTCTATTCAGTATCCAAAATCTAAAAATAAAGCTTATATTAATTACATGACCAGTGATATGTCAAATATAAAAATGTTTAGGTAAATTTCAAATAGACGTTTGTGGGTTTCAATTTTGTTTGAGCTATTATGTCTAACAAGGTTCATGGCCTACTTTATAATAATCTTTGTATTGTTGTGGCTCTGCATAGTCTTGTCAGGTATGAGGCATAATTGGTCAGTGCCATTTGTAACAGCAAAGCCATTAGCTTCTAAACTGGAACTAGTATTATGATATTTCCCATGCATTCTAGAGTTCATATTTTTTTTCCTTTCTTTTGTATTACTAGTAAAATAATAGAGAAAAAAATGCAGACACCCAAATATTTAAGCTATGTAGAAATTGCAAACTTGAGATAAAAGGAGGTCATCTTACATGTATACTTCTAAAATTTTAATTTTGTCCTGCAGGTGTTTATTCTTATAACTTGTCCACAATAGTTTTCTAAGTGTGAATCTTGAAAACTGCTGACTGGACTAGTATTACGTCTCCAATCCAGTTTTAAATGTCTGGAGACCATTTAGAAATTAATTCAGAGGTTTTCAGCTCTCACAATCCATATTTTATGTTGCTACCAAACATTCATGCAGCTACAGCTTGGCTTTGAAACCTTTTGGGTTTTTTTGCACTGTTTTCCCTCTTCTGCTATTTCATGCAGTTAAATGCTGTGGTAGCTCTGTGACATAGCAAGGGGTTGTGAGTCTGTGTCAGAGCCTAGAAGTGCATCCTTGTGTAGAATCACTTCAGAATGCTGTTCACTTGTGCATCTGTACTCTCACAACTTTCTGGAAGTTAGTTTCCGTAAGTTCTAAAGAAAGACAAGTAAGACCCTGGTGGGTAATGTGTTACCATTTGGAATCAAGTGAAAGATCTATTATTTATATGTTTGGAGTTCTTCTATAAAAACTTTAGAGACGTGCCTGTGATAATTATTTGAAAATGCAGTCAATAAAAGCAGACTAAAACCAGCAACCATCCCTCAAAGTATGACTAATTGAATAGATGACACTGCGCAGATGAAGAATCTGCCAAACATACTTGAACGCCCCTTTCAAGCTGTTGGTCTAACATAAAAGCTTCCTGAAACATGCATACATATTTATATATATATATGCACATGAAATGACAATAATGAAGAGGGTGCCATTAGCATTTAGCCTGATTCAATTAAAATAACTTATCTGCTTCTGCTGTATTTTGTAGCCTTGATTGGCTTTTGCTGTCTGGGATCCTTTGTCAACCTGACACCTTGCGAAACAGTCCTTTATAGAGATTCTAAACTGATGTAAGATCTTTCTAGTTTGGAGCAGTAGCATTTTTCTTTCATGGAAATAAGTACATGAGGACAAGAGCAAGGGCAAATCGCCCAAAGGCTGGGCAGCATTTAAGAATAAAAAGTTCTCAGTAGCATTGTAGCATTATTTCTGCCTCTTTCTTCTTTAAGCAGCTATCATGGAAACAGCTAGCTGGTATTTAGAAAGAGAATTTAAAATGAATCTTTTATTTCCCCTGGAATTACTGAAGAAATATTAAATTACATTTCAAAGGAGTTTATGATGTTTAGATTGCCATTTTTTAAAAAATATACAGGGCCCTTTCTGCTTAGAATATAGCATCTCTTTCAAACTAACAATTTCCTGGATGTGGTGTTGCAAAAACATGCTGCCTCTCTTTTTAACTCTCTGCAGACATTTATTTCTGTAATATGAGCTGGGGGTTTTATATATTTCATCCCATCAAGAAACCTCTCCTTTTTCTCTATCAGAGTATACATTTTTAAGGTGATTATTTTCCATTTGAATGCTCTTGAAGCTTGTATTTTTGGGAAAGGCCAGCATGGAACTGTAGGGGTCCCTTAAGCTCATTTTGGGAAAGTTAATGGTATGTTGACTTTGCACTAGCCTTTGGCAGATGGGCCAATTCTACTTTCTCCTTCAACTCTTGATTTATAAAACATTTTTCAAATGTTGTAAGGCACTCAGGGCTACTAATGGATGTGTTACATTTTCTTTAAAATCAGGTAGGTCATCAAAGTATTGCTAAATAATTACTCACTGGTTTGTACTTTTTTTGCAAGGTGGTGAACAGGCATATTTTTGCAAACACGTGTGACTGAAGTAACCCCTACCCATCTGCACACACTTGGTGCTGGGACATTTGCTGGAAGGAACCCTTTTCACATCCCTTCCTCCCTCCTCCTGTCACTGTGCTCCAGAGGAGGGAGGACAGCTTTGCTCCACCAGGGACTCAGATGGAGATCCAGATCAACTCCTTTCTCTCGCTGGTTTCACCTCGTTCTAGATTGCTCTTTTTCACTCAGTAACCGACAGTCATTGATAGCCTTCTGTTTTTCTTCATTGAATCAACAGAGCTCCAGAAAAACACTCTGATTTCCTGCAATCTATAAACTACAGCTGACAGGGACCTTGTAACAATCCAGCTCCCTCTAGCTGTGATGATGGTGTCCTCTTGAATACTGGGGAGAAAGAAAAGCAATAAAATAAAGAGGTTTGAAAAAGAAAAACTCAGCCTGGTTTAATCCTCTCAGAGCTCAATCTGTAACGTAGTGTATGGGGACTTCTGTTAACAAATCCTGTTAGGAAACAACAGGATTTACGTATGTAGTTCCCATGACACCACTTTCAAAATTGTTCTCCTTATGATTTCACTCTAGCAACATCAGTTCACAGTTTATGAGTATTACTCATGGAAAAAAATCAGTAGTCCTTTGCCACTTTAAGGTCTTTTAAAAACCTGTCTCAGAAGGGAGTTATCCAAGTTCCAATAAACTCTGTAATTCTGTTTCAAAGCGCTTTCCATTTTGTTTCACTGTATTCACGTGCTGGTTTCTGAAACTAGCTTGTCCCTCCCCATTCACTTGAATAAAACACTTTTTATGCAAATATTGTATACAAATATAGAAAAAATTTCGAATTCTAAACCCAGTTTTCTTATGTATTTATGAGAACTGGTCAAAAACAAGTTGTACCAAAAATGTAACTCAGTGAGGCTGATGGGAATGTTATGGAAAGTAACGCTTCTTTGCAGATGAATTTTTGTATTTAATTGTCATTTGGAGCTTCTACTCTCTTTAGTTAGATCCACTCCCCTTAAAATTTAAAATAATATGAACATTGTGAAAAATTCTTGTTTCTTTGATATTTGTTTATAGAATGCTTTGCAGTAATTCTCTAAGTCAGCACTTTCCTGTCAACTTAAAACATGCACATAACTTCTTCTGACAAAGCCTTTTCCATTTTATTTATTCATCTTTTTTACATGTATCACTGCTTAATCCATTCCATTTCTTCTCGTTCTGAAGAGAGAGCATACGGATGACAAGAAATTACATTAAAAATTGCTGCCTCTTATAGGTTATGAGTTGGCACTGAGCCAAGCAGACAGGATCTCTGAAGCTAGCACAGGAATAGTGGAGTTATTCCCCCATATCATATGGTGCACAGGGGTCAACATTCACCAGCAGTTACTACTTGCCAGGGAATACTGAAGTGGTGAAAGATGGGAAGGACTGTTGTGTTGGCAGGCAGGAGATCTCAGTGTCAGTCAGCTACTGATACATTACCTTTACTTCTGATTTATAAGCAGTCTTATTAACACACCATTGCTGAAATCAGAGGTGAATGATCAATGTTATCCAGAACTTTCTGCCCTTGAGCCACCACAGTGGGGACCATGTGGCTACACTAGTATTGAGTGTCCAGGTCTGAAAGTGCCAGGGCTTCCTCCTTCTTGCAAGGGTATGATGGAGTCCTGACTTAAAAATGATACTGTGAGAAAACCAGGCAGTTCTGGCTATGATGGTGACTTGGGGCAGATTTTGATGAATGGGGATGGGTAAGGGATTGTACACATATGGGTTTTCTAGCTGCCTTGGGTTGTATCTAAGCTGTGACTATGACTTGAGTTTTGCTGTGGGGCACTCGCTTTTGTTCTTGAATACTCCCAGAGTAAAGGACACTTTAAACAAATTAATGTTATAAGCATTATAGTGTATTTTATCTGAAACAAACCCAGGGCATTTTTAGGAAAACAAGCTGGAGCAGTAAATCGTAGAGAATCTCATAAATGTAAATTCAATGCCCAAGGCTTAATGTTTACTTATTCCATCTCCTCTTTCTTTTTTCTTTCATTTTTCACTTCCCCAAGCAACATTTCATGCAAAGCTTTATAGCATATAATAAATTTTCTCCAAGCCAATAATTAACTTACATCTGGCTAATACATCTGGCAGAATGATAGCATGGAGCTGCTAACATTACCTTAGGAGGATGTGGTAATGGCCTGCTGCTTGATCTTGGGGTGGAGTTTATAAATTTGACTATCCCTTCAAATTTAACATATTAAATCTTGTTTGTAGGGGAACAGGTATGAATATTTAAACAACTTAATGCATTGTTGAATCCATTTAGAGGTCTATTATGAAACCCAGTACATAAATAAGGTGTTCTGCCATTGATTGCAGTCTCTGAGTTCACAGCTACCTGAGTCTGATTGATTATGAGCCTTTAAAAAAAATTTTATGGCAGATGCAGGATATTTTTTATTATGGAAAACCCATTAAATATTTAACAGTTGTTGGCCAGATTTACAGAGTTTTTTGTGGGGTAAGAAAAACTTCTGTTAAAGAGAGTCAGCATGGAAGGTGACAAAATCTGACAATCAGACAGATTATTTGATTCTTATTGGAGCTGATCATCTTGAATGATAAAAAGAGTTATTTTAAGACGTAGAATGCTTCCACTGTTTGTTATTTCCATGGAATAATAAAACCCCAACTCAGTCATGGCCAGCAGTTTGTAACAGAAAGTGCAAACAATACAGTTGAAAAGGAATAACTTTGGAATTACCATTTCCATTTTGAGCACTGGAGGAGCATTAAACAACTCTTCACTTTGTTTTCATGGCTTCTTATACAGCTGATTCTTACCCTAGCTTCTTCACAAGACCCCTTTCCTTGAAAGATCAGAAGTGGAGAGATTCTCTCACAACCCAGAAAAAATAAAAAGCCTTAGAAATTTAGGAATTTTAGAAGCCTCCTAGACACGCTGATAGCTGAGAGATGTTGAGTGAGAAATAACTGAGAGCTCATTCAGAGCAACATTGGGTAATGTTCAGTTTAACTGATGTTTTGTATTTTATTGTCAGTCTTTTTCTCTGTAAGACACTAAAAGTTTCTTTGTGAACAGTTTGTGCCTGTCTAGATTTTATTCTCTGTATCGTCAGTGCCAGGCCTCAGGAGGGGTCCGTTGGAAATTTATGGTTGCTGCTCTGTGGAGAGCACCAGTCATGGGCCACTTTATTAATCAGGTTTTGTTCCAAAATTTGCAATGGTCTTGACTTCTTTTTCGTTCATTGTGCCGTATGACTACTATTGTATTTTTTCGTGTAACATTGTGAATCAGGAGCCAAAAGTTTTGTTTGCTTGTTTTTTTATTCAATGCACCATAGACCCACTACAGCATATCAGATCCACCCACACAGTATTTCTAGCAGAACATTTATCCTCAGCAAGATGAGTCATCCGGCTGTTTGCTTTTCTCTGGGTTTGCTTGGGGTTTGTTATTTTTTGGGGGAGGAAAATGTTCTTATTTATACTGAATTTGAACCCAAAGGAAAGGCTTACCCTTCACTCCCAATTATCATCCTGAAAAGAGAGTAGAAATAATGAATTCCTGATATGGAAGAAAATCAGGTAATTAACTGATAAAATAACATTAAAATTGGAAATAAAAAATATATATAAAGTATTTTTCTCTAGGTGATTCTGATGAGAAAAACTTGTAATGTATAGCATTGGAAATCTAAGCCTGCACCTGTATGCTAATTTCTAAAATATCAGTTGACTACAGAACCTGCACTACTCATAAGATGTCAACACTATGGAAATAAAGGTACATAGAAAGAGATTACCATTGTGCCCTACGCTCATTAAATTTCTTATGGACTTCAGTGAGGTGGAGCATTCTAAATATAATATATTCAGTATCTGCTCGTTCCTATGTGGAGATAATATGACCAGGAATTTCAGGTTGCAGTTTTAAAAAATAATGGTTAGAAATAATAATACTGATCATCATTATCATCATCAGTGGCTTACTTTTAATGACTTGTAGCATTAAAGATTTGTGAAAAAGATTTGTGCTTGTTCCCAGTATGAAGGAACTGTGGAGCACTGGGAAACCCTACAGATGGGAGCCCTGAGGGTGGAGAAACAATAAGCACCAACTTTCAACCTAGAAAACAAAGTAATGGACATAACTGATACTTAAACACATTTCTTCACTTTACAAACAACTCAAAAGGGCTGTATGATTTTTGATAAGAAAAAAAATTCCATTAATTAGGTCAGCAAGAGTTTTAAAATTAATGTATCATATTTCTGTAATGGTGAAAAAACCCCAAACATTCTAAGCCTAATGATAACAAGGATTCCTCCACATTAGGTACTTGTTCTCACATCTTTTACAGAGCTTTCTGATCTTAGATTTATTTCACTATTGTACAAAATTGATAAACATAGAGAATGTTTTACTGGTCTCCGAACTTTAACGGTTATAATTATTTCTTTTTCTCTTTAAGGTTTGGTCTATTTTCCTTGCAAACATTTTTCTTCCTGTTTGTTCTCTGTGTTTTTTTGAAATTACAGTTTGTTATTTTCTTTCTGAGAATGAAAGAAGCATCATATACAGACAGCAGAAGCTTTACTGAAATAAAGATGATGTATAGGAATATAAAATGCGAGAAATGGGCACAACAATGGCAAAGTGCCCTGTAAACCTGTATAGAATATCTGCCACAGACCTGGGAAACAGCCAAAGCTATAGGATATATATCTTCACTTGTAACTTGATTAAAACACTGATGGCAAAAATCTGCTCTCAAAGCTGAGCAAGGATTGCCTTTATGTTGGTGTTGTGTGCTCATTGCAGAACCAACCTCACTGTGAGGGGTGCACGCGGAACTCGAGGGTTCTGATGGCTTTGTTTGTGAGGAAGAAGACAGCATGTTCATCTGTACAATAACAATGACTCCTTTGGAAGAACACATATGCACAAACCCAAGCTTCCCCTCTTACTGAAATGAAATATCTTGTCAGCTTTTGTTTCCTCTAGTTCTGGGACTTCTCTTTCAATGCGCTGGATGCCAAAAGTATGTCTAATGAGCAGGGTGCTCTTCAGGCAATTCTTGTTCATACATGGTGTACTGGATGTTCAGAGACATGCTCTGGTATTCATGGTATTTTAACAGAGTCAGTCCCCTACGGTTTAATGTTGAAAGCCTTGTTTATATCTGTGTGCCTTCCTTTCCCTTCCTGCAGCAGGAGTGTAATATACAGGCCATTTTTCATGAGTGGTTTTATAAGAGCTTCTCTATTTTCAGGCTAATAATCCCTTGCTGTAAAAGATAAATATCCTAAGTGCTCTAACATCCCCTGACTCTGACTGCCTTGAAGTTGGCTGTGCCATTCAATGAGTAGGATTTAATTTTCTTTTCAATTATTAACTTAAAAAGACTGGGAAATAATTGCTGACTCTTGGGATTAGTTTCATTCTTTTACAGCCTAATCCTTCAATTTTAAGCATGAAAAAGGTCCTTTCCCAAACTTGTCTATGTGAGTGAGAGCCTGAGGATCTGGTCTCCAGCCCTTTGAAAGAGTTAATATGACTTGGCACTCAGCTGTTTTAACCTTTGTCTTAGCCGAGAGCATAATTGCAAGCAAAGCCTTTCTGGGACCATCTGACTTCCTCAATCGAGGAGAACAGTCTAATCTGTCTTACTGAAAGCAGAATGATATCCTTTAGAGATTACAAACAGTATCATCTTACTGATGATATTTAGCTCTTCTCTTTTTCATGTAGGAATGTGTCAACAACAGCCAACACATTCAAGTGGCAGGAAAGGATTTTTTATAAGGGATTATAGAGTTGTTTTGCTGCTCACATCTCTTGTTTTTGCATAACAATCTCCATAACAAACTGTGCTTGATTCTGCTCCTGTTGATATCAGTGACAAAACTCCCACAGATTTTAGCTAGCACATCATCAAAACCTATTTTACTGATGGTTTGAAAGAAAAGTCATATTTTCTCCAAAGTTTCATAGATAATTTCTTGTCCCTTTTCTTTCACTGACTCTTGTCTAGAGGCATGGAGCCCTTGTAGGAGCTTATTTTGTAATATCCCTGTGACTGCCACAGCAGCAAATTACAGTGCCAAAATCCCAAGGACTTATTGTTACAACTCACAAACCACTCCCAGAAAAGGATTCTACTAAATTTCACTGAAAGCATAGAGCAGATTATGAGGAATGGCATAAAGAAAGAACTGTTTGAGTCTCTGCATGTGTTCTCTACTTCTCCCTTGTCTGTTTGAGCAATCTTTGGTCTTCAGAAATGGTTAATTCATTTCCTGTGCCTATTTCCTGCTGGAAAATAGGCCAAGATATGGCACCACTCAAATCTCCCTCTCACTGTCTTACTGTTACTTTTTTTTTGTTGTTTTTTGTTGATCATGGTTCCGGAAGGAAATTAAACCACAACTATTACTACCAAAACATAAAGTAACTCAACTATTAGTACCACAAGGAACAGCTGTAAATACTCCATCATAGCAAAAGCCATTAACCTGTAATTCACACCTGCAAGGCAGGCAGGGTGCATAAACATCTCTGTGCACATTGCTGTGCTGACTATACTTCAAAAACTCTCATGTGACTTAAAAGAAGAACATAAATTCATATATACACGACATGAGGGAAGTACAGTAGCTTCATGTCTCCTCTGCAGAAAGAATTCCATGAGAACATCATACCATTAATTTTTAAACTAGACTCCCAAGCAAAATCCTGATTATGGTATGAGCCCTATTGGCTGAACAAGGTATGATTTCTCTGTTCAATATTTTTCTATATAGAAAAATTCTTAAAATAAGGTTATTGTAAGGAGAATAGATTTTTCTCACTAATATGAATTATGTTAATGAGAAAAACTAGTTGCTTTTTTAAACGTATGTGTTTTCTCACTAACATAATATGTGCTTTTATTTTACAGAAGAGCAGTAGAAGATGAACAGTGATGACAGTCATTCTTTGAGCAGCATTTGAAGAAGGATGGTTTCTAAATCTATGTTTCAATGTTTTTAAGACAGAAGCACCTTTTTAAAAATAAGGTTGATCTGGTATAATTCATATAATATAATCCATATTGCTGCAACCTGATTTAATTTTAAATTAGATCAACTACATAGACAATCTTTACAAAGGTGTTCATGCAGAAAGTCAATGAGAAACCACTGCTCCAGAAAATATTTATTGTGCAGATAAGCCATTTGATACAGGCAAGTGACCATGCAGTGACTGAGTGGGTTCAGCAAGCCACCTCTGCAGTCACAGGTCTTGCAGACATCATTATATTGAGCCTGCTGCAAGACGAAAAGTGTTTGCTTAGCTCGTGGAAGAGGTTGTGTAAGGTCATGCATTTAAGCTGCAGTCAGAGTAGCAGGGAGACTGAGAGATGCACACACTGTCTGGTACTGTGATTTGACTGAAGATGAGCTCAGCCCTAGTAACAATTGCTAGAGATTGTGTGGCCATCACTCTGACATCTGCAGTGCTACTGCATTTTGTGCATTTGCCTTCATTTTTCCTCTGAACTGAGCTGTAAGGGGCCAACAGCTCAGAAGATGCCTTCTGAAAGAAAGTATATGGAATTTAAACTGGGTTATTCTGGACTTTCCAGTGAATAAGTATTTGCTGGGGAATTCTGTAACTACTCCTTCTTGCCAATTACCTAAATAAGACTTGGAGTTTACATAGCTGGTGCCTTGCATGCTTGCAGCCATGTGGGGAGAAATTTCCTACTGCTAGTTTTGCTGACATGTGAAGACATAAGTTAAAACATTTACGAGATGTTTTTTCCATGCTTTGGAAAAAAAACCCAAACTTAATTTTTTTTTGTCTTTTGTAGTATTTTTTATTTTATTTTAAGATTAACTTTTGCACAACATATCAAAAGAAATTCTTTCTGCCTCATAGTCTGAGAACTGTAGCAGCTAGGCTGAAATGCTCAGCAGAACAAAAGCACAGCAAACTGAAATTCAGCAAGAGATTTCAAATTATAGGGACGATTGCCAACAGCTAATCTTTTATTTAGTCAGAGCTGGCTTCTACCCCATCTGGTTACAAAACCATGTCCAAGGGTTCTGAATGATGTGCCAAGGAGATCTGAGGTCTGTCAACAGTAGTCTTGTTTCATGGTTGACTGTGCAAGAATTAGAACAGAATTCTGTGGAGAAAGGTATTCATATAAAATACAAGCTGTCATTCAAGGCAAAAGGAGATGCATTGCCTTACTGAAGGATTACTGACAAAGAATAAATTTTAGTCCAATGGCACCAGTTTCCTAAGGGGCCCAGTACCTTCAGTGCATCGAAATTGGCTACAAATGTAGATTATTTGAAGCAGTTAAATTACTCTTTGATATCTGTCTTCCTGAAGCACCTCCACCTATTGCATTCATTTCATCCTGTCTCATTATGGCTTCCTTATTCTGAGCCCAGGAACGACCTGTGATGTTTCTCAAGCTGTGATGGTCTGCTTTGGGCACAAAGTGAGCACAGCCCAGGCCACGCAGAGTTCAGCAGGTGAAGGGAAGAGGAGAAGGTGGAGACACATTAAGAGAGACCCATAGACTAATTTTCCTGCAGTGAGGGAGGAGTTGTGAGGGAAGGAAAAGGTGGATTTCTCTGTTCACACATCTCACTAACAAGGCAGAAGAATTGTGGAAAGTACTTAGGGCCTGTCTGTGCTTTGTAGTCCAGTAATGCTGAAAGACAGCCAAGTTAGTAATGGAGCTAAAAGCAGGAGTAAAAGCAGAGTTGTGCTGTGCCCAGAATAAATTGAACTGTTAAGACAATAACGAGCCCTGGTGGAACTCGATGGTAATGTAGCTATCGTACCCTAGGCCAGAGCTAGTGTTTCACTGAACATACTCTTATTAATCTCTAGGAGATCCTTAAAAGTGGAGTTTGCTCAATGAACTGGAATAATTAGGAGAATAGATAACAAGAAAATTAATCTCTTTTGCTGTACAAAACAGAATGAATGCCTGGCAGATGCTGCACTTAAGTCCAACTAAAAATTTTTCATATATGCCCAACTCTAGCCAGTCACCCAGCAGATCCTGTTTCTCAGAATGCTGTCTGATAGCTCCATCCTGGTCCTCCTTCTGATGTGGTTCCCAAATTCATATTTCTTTTCTGTAATCTGATTAAATTCTTTGGGATCACTGTGATCACTGGGCATCCAGTATCATTTAGATGGGATGAGCTGGAGAGTGTGTAATGGAGGAGCTTAAATGAAATAAATTGCAGGTAGGGAAACAGTGTTTAAAACCAGCCTGGTGCTAAAGCTGCAAAACAATTGTGTGAATAGTGGGATGGGCAATTACAGGCATTGAAATAGTAGGATATTGGGAGACCACAGAACACTGAAAAATCCTATTCAGATCTTACCTTGGTTTAAATTTCACTGGTAAAATTATAGGCAAGGTCAGGCTTTTGCATCAGGACATTGAGTTGGACTCAGTGATACTGATGGGTCCTTTCCAGCCCAGCATATTCAGTGATTCTATGAAAATGGGTAATCATGCAATGAAGATTTACCTTAGAAGTTGGGACAGACTTTTTGAGAATGTAGAGTTATAATTTATATTAAGATTTATCTATCTCTGCAGAACATGTTACCCTTGTAATTATTTGTTTACTTCAAAGCCCCATTAAATTAACAGTTTTATGATTTATCTCTTATGTATAAACTGCTGGAAATCTGAAGGAAATTAGTTTGCAAACCTAGACAAACTGAAAGTAATCAAATTATCCAAAAAGATGTTTTATAATTAGAAGTAAATTGCTACCTGATAAGAAAAATTCCTCCTCCACCTGGCATCAACATAAGAAAAACACAGAATAACTCCATTGCTGAAAGACTTGGAGAGTTGGTAACACTGCTTCTCCCTCTAAAGGGAAGGGTCAGAGGGCTGCTTGACTTACCAGAGAGGAACCAAAGTGTTTTTAAGAAAACTTCTTGCTATGCAAAAATCATTCTTTTACAAACAGATCAAGTTCAGAGTCTACTATATGGCTATGTGGCAACATTTGTGAAATGTTTTCTAGGGTCAGAGGAATCTCCTGTTCACACATTTGAGGAATGTATGATGCTCTATGATACTATCTGTCTGTGAGGACACAGTTGTCAGGGAAAACCCAGTACTTGGCAAAAGAAATTTTTGAGCACACTGGTCACCCACAACACGACTGGCATAATTGTGTTTTGTGCATCTGCCAGCTGTGCATTTCAGCTGCAACATTCTGCCCACAGGAAAGGCTGAGCTGTTCTGGAGGAATTAAGTGATTCCCCAATATCTAAAACACCTTGAGAACTCAGGAGTCAAGTCATCAGCTGATGCAATGAAGGTTTTCTCTGTTACTGTGTCTGGAGGTCTTGCCCAAGGGTCATGTTCCCCAAGAGAGCTTTGTTTTTTTCTGAAAGCAATGGAAAGACTTTTATTTTTTTTAAATGAGTAGCTGTTCTGTGTAAACTCTGAACTTTATTTGTAACTTATGGTATGGCTCACCTCTAAAATCACCTCTGGAGAGTATAATTGAAGTTCCTTCTACTGAAGCATTTGGCTTAGCTATATTTTCTCCTGCTGTTCAGCTTAGTGATGTATTTCACTGTGAAAATTTTGTAGTCACTTATTCCCTTCTCAGGTGACCATCCTTATTGGGACTGGGAAAGCAACCTGTACAGCACACAGGAACACTCAGAACTTATTTGAAGCCTTCACTGGAGACAGTACACATCAAGTTAACATTGAAAAGACATACATATTCGATGAGACAGGCTTTTGCATAAGCAGAATGAATGAGATTTTTCAGAAGCAATGAACATCTGGTGCCTGATGAAAATGCTGTGGTTTTAAGTTTTGCTAAACTGTGATGTCTGAACAAAACATACAGTAGTTATCGAAAAATGGTCTGGAAGCTATTTAACCCTAAGGTGGCATGGGATCCCAGTTTTTCATTCTAGATAATTCTATTCATTAGAATCTTTCAGCAAGTTTTGTGTATTAAATTCCATAATTCTCTAGGCTAATGTACAACTTCTTTCTCTTCTCCCCAGCTAATATCTGTAACCTCTTGGTTTATATCAGGCTTATGTAACAACCATGTAGCAGATACCTCAAGAGCAACAGATCAGGTGTACTTAGATTCAAGATCATCTGCAATGGGGAATAAAGAATTAAATTGGCATAGAAGAGAAAAGCACATACAAAATAAAGTTACATTCTTATAATTTTTTTCTAGTTCATTTCTAGAAAAATGGAAATAAAACTGGGAGGTGTTTTTCATACCCCTAATAAGCCTTGGAACGTATCCCTAGAGGGTTGCCAAAGGGTAGGAAAGCACTGAAAGTTTCTATTCTGATTAACGATCATTTCTTCCAAATCCCTCTCTGACTCTAACAGCTCTCCATAGGGATAAGATTATTAAAAAGGAATTGGGATTTCAGTTTATGGGGTTTTCTGTTTGACTGCTGATCAGAATATGAAAGGAGGAATAGGAAGGATGAATGAGTTGAAGCAAGATTTGAGGTGATACCTCAAATGTAGCACTGGTGTGTGTCTGTTGTGTGTTATTACTGGCAAACAGAACAGTTTCGTCATCTGGAAGGACAGCATGAAGATACGACCAGAATCTTCATGTCCAGCTGGAACTAGCTTGGAAACACTAAGGAATTGTTTTTACCTTTACCTTTCCATGATAGCTGGGAATAGACATAAACCCAAAATATTCAATATAGTCAAGTAGGCTTTGGCTGTCAATAATGTCACCTGTGATACCAGTACAAGAAAGACACAAGAAAGACACAAGAAAAACACTTTCTTCTGCTTCCCACAGTTATAGCTTGCCTATAGGACTGTAGGTTCTCCTGGAGTTTTTTCATTCACTGGAAGAAATCAAAGTCATCAAAACTGAAGACAGAGGAATTGAAACGTGATACTATAAGAGATATTTTCTGAAATAAGATACCTCTCAATGAGATTCACTGCTAAAGAAGTTCATTGCTAAATGAAGTTCATGGCTAAATTCTCTCTGAAAGAAATGTTCTTCTGATTAGATAGAAAGAAGCTGTTGGTTAGCACTTCAGATTAACTATTCAATTTCTTTTTATTATTACTACATCTATTTTAAACCGTAAATATTAAGTCTTCAAATTCCTAACCATTGATAACATTATTCAAAATTCCAAAATGTGCAGGCAAAGTATTTAGCTTTTTTACAACAACGCTACTTGTTATCCTTAAATTTTCAGGAAAAATCAATCTACGTCATTTTAATCACTTCTTATGTCTGTTTATTCCCCCTACATTAGAAATTTTAACGATGCTCCTACTCATATTGCTTTATGATTATTCCCTCTTCAGTTCGGCACATATGGTATTTCACTTCTCTGATCAGCTTTGTTTACATTCCTGTGTTTCCTGCACTTTTTGGATTAAACTCTTCAATTCTTTCAATTTGATTTAATGAAGACTTCTTCTGGCTTCAGCAAAGGGGCAGCTCCTTTCTCAGATGTACATTAGAAAGTGTAAGTAATGTGGATTTCCACTGCCTGCAGCTTAATTCTCTATCTTCTTCAGTGAAATAGCAGTAGATTATATTTTATCAATGGCATTTTAGTCAAATTTTAAGTTCTCTTTACTGTTACAAAGTCTTTGAGAAGGATTTTGATGTAGGTCTATAACTGAAATACAAGCAGATCAACCTCAAATCTTGATGTGAATCTGGTACCTCATCCCTCTGCATTAGAAAATCCATTATTCACTAGACATTGCTATTTTAAAATTCTCTTTATTCAGAAGCAATTATGTGTTGTAGGGCATATGTCTCATTGACCTTCAAGGTGCCACAAGCAAGACTAGTTCTCACTGTTTCTGCACTCTGGGCAAAGAATTTCCATATTCCCACAGTAAATTGGGAGCTACAACAAACAGTTAGTATTTAGTGTCTAATTTACTTTAGAAACGTTGTCTTTCTGGTTCTGCAGTTTCTTCAGAAGTTAAGTCAGCCTCAGTCTTCTAAAACTTTGAGCTTTTTAAAAAAAGTAGTAAAAATTCTTCAGTGATATTGTTTAAGTACTTTTGAGACACTTTTTAGTATGGCACTAGAAGAAGGTGGCTAACATCTTCTGATCTTTCCCAGACAATGCATTGTAACTCAGTGAAAAACTAGATGCTTGAGACAGAAATTTTTGCTTGAAATTCTGTGGTCTGTATACAGCAGGATGTCAGACTGATAGTTTATTAAAAACTTTTGGGATTTCTTATTGCATGAACAATGCAATATTCACTGACCCAAATATCAGCAGTAAGAGTGATCTCTTTATACCCAGAAAACAAAAGGCTGTGTAATTTTATCATAGTTGGTAATTCTACGTGAACCTTATGCAAAAAAAAAAAAAAAAATTAATGAGAATTCTACTTTTGATTAATTTTTCAGGCAACTTTATGTGCTGTGTAAACATCAGCTAAACTTACCAATGCAAGAGAGGACAAAAATTGCATAGGAGCAGTGTTGACTCTGCTGTAAGAATTTTAATCCTAGTATGATACAAAGAACCTCTCCACTTTATTCTTTCATCTTGCACTGGTAATGTCATGCACCATAAATCAGTTACTGGTTTATGAATTAGCAGACCTACAAGCATACACTGACAGGAGAATGAAATGGTCCAGAGAAAATTGTTTTCAGCCCTACACGACCAGAGAAGAAGAACACAAAGAATTCTGTGAAGAACTTCTGGTGGACTCAAAACATCTTATATCAGTACCTAATATTATCTCTGTATCCAGCGATGTAGACTATCAAATTTTTGCTTTTAGAGATATGAATCTTGTTTGACATGCCCTGAATATGTGAAGTTAATCACATGGTAGGCTCAGAACCAGGACACAGAACTGCTGTATCTGAAGTGAGACAGCTCTCATATCAGGTTTCAGCTTAGTTATGTATGCCACATTTGTACTTTCTAGATTTCCTCTGGTTACTAATAAGTAGAATCACTGATCTAGGCAGTACCCTTTACCCTCAATTTCCCTTTCCACTAAGCATCTCTTTCCAGGAATTTGCTTTTGCCATTATTGCTCACATTTTGAATAGTATTATGGTGACAAAAGCAATCAAACCATGGAGAAAGCTAAGAAAGTTATTTAAATCATGTTTGACTTAGTGGATTTCAACAAAGATCCTGCTGAAACTGCCTGCTAGACTTCCTAACTACAGTACTAGGACGTGTGAAAGGCTTTAAAATGCCATGTTATGTTATATAAAACAAACTGGTTACTGACTCCCCCTCATAACTGTGTCACCCCACAGTTATGAGAGGTGAGGATGAGTATGAGGCCCCAACTATGCATGGCAGTCCCATGCTGAAAAATGCCAAAAAAGAGAAGGATGAATAAAGAGTAAATATATAAAATTATGGAAAGGGCAAAATGGGAGCCACACCACTGCCTTACTGTTGACAGCTGCACTGACTATGCATTGATAGAATCATACAATGATTTAGATAAGAAGAGACCTTTAAGATCATCTAGTTTCAACCCCCCTGCCATGGACAGGGTCACCTTCCACTGGACCAGGTTGCTTAAAGACCCATCCAGCTTGGCTTTGGTGAATTCCAGGGACTGGGCATGCACAACTTCTCCGGGCAACCTATTCCTTTGCCTCACCACCGTCACAGTAAAGTACTTCTTCCTAATACCCAATCTACTCTCTTTGAGTTTGAAGCCATTACCCCTTGTCCTATCACTGCATGACATTGTAAAAAGTCCCTCTCCAGCCCTCTCATAACCCCCTTTCGGTACTGGAATTTGCTGCAATTGCTTGCATGTGGATGCCTCGGTTGACATCTCGATATCTCTATTGATCTTTAATGACATCAGCTGCAGAGGAAATTCTGTGACTATTTATCTATGGACAAAATTTAAGTCAGATGCAAATGATCACCAAGTGAGCATTTTTCAAAATGTCCAGTGTCCCTCTTTTTCAAAATCTCTAGGTAGCTACTCCCAGTAAAAGTCAAAGATGTTCTGATTTCACTTAATTGTTTTACCATTTCACAGGTTAAAATGACCTTCTATCCATTTTGAGGCTTCTATTCAGAGCAAAGCTCCCTGGTAATTAAATCCTCACAAAAGCACATTAATTTATGTACGTATGCTTCCCTTATGCTCTTTGTGTCCCTGTGGCCTCTGCTCTGGCTTCCAGCCAGTTGCCCCTCTCTGGCTCAGGGCACAATCTATTTGTCCCAGAGACTCCCTGGCAAAAACACAGGCTACTTTGCCACTCAGTGCCAAAAAATATGAGGAGGAAAGTCTTTTTGGGACAGTCTGCCTTTTGGCCCATTCTCTCCATCCCACCTCTCTTCTGCCTGCTAGATTGCTGAAAATGGTGACCCACCAGCTGAGTGATCCTAAAAAAATTCCTTTCAAGTTGCAATTACAAAGATGGACATTTAAGTCCACTATCTTTTGTATTTTATGAGAGGGAAAGGAAGATCTATGTCCCCAGCAAACTTGAGCCCTGACCAGAAAAGACATTGAAAAATATTATAGATCTGCAATGTCACTTCATAAGTCAGACAAAAATGTGGTATAATAAATACCTGTTCTCATCCTCCTTCACTGAAGATGTTTTTCATTTTGATTGGTGATTTTAAAAAGCTCATTTCTTAGTTTCCTATTTTACTTCTAGGAAGGTTTTCCATTATGCAGTTCCTATAAATATATGAAAACAGAGAACACAATAAACCAATATATTTACTGGGACTAGAACATTCTTCTCAAATGAAATGATCCTGGTGCTATAAACAGCTGAAAATATTTTACTGAGGTATCAACAGCCTCAGGATCTGTATTAATAACAGGCTTGTTAGAGTGTGAAATGTCTCGTGGCTTTTCTCCAGGGTGTTTAAACAAATACACTGCTAAGAATAAGGGAACTATTTTACTTTTACTCTCACTTTGAGACTTTCAAGTTTTCATTGACTTTACAGATATCTGTGCTGCTTTGCAGTCATGTTAGTGAGAGAAGCATCAAGCCAGAGTCCACACATAGGAGCAGGTCTGAAAGAACTGGGAGTAGTGTTATTGAAGGGAGGATAAGTCAACTTATTACACCATGACAAAAACTGCATCCTAGCTATAAGACTTTTCCCTTCTGTTTTCTTGGCACTCATGTAAATTTAGTTCATTCAACCTGACATTTAACAATTCTGAATAAATTAAAATAAACAAAAAGCAAACCAGAAGAAAACAAGCAAGTCACAAAATTTATATGGATGGTTCCTTGTATTCTGAGCTTGGTAGAAACCATTGATGTATTGCTCCAAAAGCAGATTGATTTTGTGAGTTGTTTTAATTCGGGGGGGGAAATCTGACCAATTATCTTTTTTATATTGTATACAAATAAGATAATCAGACAGCTTTGAAAAGGATTGTGTGGTTCAAAAGATTAAAACAAGTAAAAGGGAATAAATCGCTTAAGCCATGAAATATTAAAAAATCAGTTCATCAAAAGTTCATATAGAGTCCCCAAAAGTGACACATACCAACTCTCTAAACCTAATCCAGAATCTTTATTGGAAGCCCTAACTACTCATTTTGGTATAGCATGATTGTGCTCTTGAGGTGACAAGAGACTGTTGTACAGCACTGTTGTACAGCCAAATGAAAGTAGGGATGCTAGGCACACAATGCCATTGGGAGCTGAAGTTACCTAGCTGCCAAAATAGAGGAACATAAAATAAGTAGTAATGAAAAGAGCTCTGTCACCTAGTTTAACCCCTTGCTCATACTGGGGGGAATTCCAACCAGGACTCAGTTTCCTTTCACTTTTTCAAACAAATTGGCTCAGGGTTTTGTGACTGTCTTCAATGTATTTCTTGTTTGCCATTTCTGTCCAGTTACTCTGTAAAACAATTATTGCATTTGTGAAAAGAAGACTAGCTGTATCTGTGAGAGTAAGTCATTGAACTGGAAGTAGTCTTGGAAGTGGAACTTACCGGTGTCTATGCCTTCAGAAGGAAGCTTTTTAAAGGTGTTTATTGACAGATAACAAATGTGAAAGATTGCAGAAGAAGGACCCTGTGTTTTTTGTAATGCAGGATTGAGCAGGAAATCAGCATCCTGCCCTGTAACATCCCAATCAAGAAAATACTCGGAACAAACAGTGCCCTCAGAAGCAGTGCACTGTGAATACTGCCAAGCTCTGTGAGCCAAATTCAACATTGGAGAAAACGGAGTTGTAACTGCTCTTCCCTGCAAGAACTGAAAATGCACTGGAAGACTAAAAAGGATGAAGGAGGGATGATGTCACTGAACACTTGAAAAGACTTGACAATAGTGGGAAAATGCTGGAAATTAATACTATCAGTGTATCAAACCTATTAAGCTTTCAGCTTCACTTGGCATTTTCAATGACATTTCCTCAGCTAGAAGGTGAACTGTATTGTAAACACTCTGGAGTCACAGATCATTTAAGCAGCTTCAGTCTGGGCAATGTTTGCATGTGATTAGTTTTACAAGAGTGCATGGAATAATTTAAAATTGAGTACATAGAGCATACTTTTGATAATCACATGTTCTCTTCAGTCATGCTTGAATTTATATTCCCAATTATCTTTATCAACAAACATTTCCAGATTGCTTGTGACTTATCTATTAAAATATCCTTGGTGCTAATCAAAACTGCACAACCTACTAATCATGCTGTCAGCTGCTACTAGCTCCATGGAGATGGCAAGATTGTGGAAAAAACTCCAAATTTAAATAGTATGGTTATTTAAGCTGGTATTTGTTGATGGGCATATCACCCTGGAAGTGCTCAAAAGACATGTAATGTGGCACCTGGGGACATAGTTTAGTGGTAAATATGGCAGGGCTGGGTTAGTGGTGGGCCTCAGTGATTTTAGAGGCCACTTCCAACGACTCAGTTCTATGTTTCCATGTTTGCTCAAAAGGGCAAGGAAAAAGGATACACTGAGGAGGCTTGGACAGAGGTTACCAGATACTCCAAAACTGTGATCAGGTTTCTAGATATGTGCACGTGATAAAGTGTAGGTAAAAGGCCTTGCAAGACATGTTCCAGTGTGCTTTTTGTAAGTAGGACTTAAACAATTAATTTCAATTTGTGCTCAGTAAACAATCCCATGTCAATCAGAATGCAGCAAAAGTAGGACTGTTTTGCAATGTAATAAGCCAAAAAATCACTTTTCTTTTTTTCACTTGAAAATATTTCCTACTATTATGAACTTGCTATTTTGACTTACTGAATTATTTAATTGTTGTTGACTTCCATGCTGGTCAGCACCCAGACACTTGGAGATGTTTCAAGCAGTGATTGAATACATGATCATGCACACTCCAAAATATAATCTTACTTGAAATGTTCCAGTGTCAGTTAACAAGGCAAGAAATACCTTTACTATTTTTATTCCTCGGAAAAAAAATTAAGATCTGGAAAGATCAGGGTCATTACAAGTCCTGTAATTGACCATGAACTAGCAGGCAGAAATTTCTTGTTTTCAGAGGGACTGATGTGAACACAGCACAGGCCTGCATGGAGCAGGGCTGCAAGGCCAGGTCCCAGTTTGTCACTTAATGGTACTCTGAGGCTTAGCTCTGTGCACACAGGGTAAGTCCAGCAATACAAGTTGATTAAAGGGACTGACAAAGACATGAGAGACATTCATAACAGAATCAGAGAATCATAAAATAAGCTGAGTTGGAAGGGACCTTCAAGGATAATCGAGTCCAACTCCTAACCCTGTGTACAACACCCCAAAAGTCACATCATGTGCTGTGAGCATTGTCCAAACATTTGGGTTCTGTCAGGCTTGGCGCTGTGACCACTTCCCTGGGGAGCCAGTGCCCAGCCATGCTCGGGGTGAAGAATATTTTTCCAATATCCAGCCTAACCCTCTCCTGACACAGGCCATTCCCCTGGGGCCTGTCACTGGAAAACAGAGTGAAGAGATCAGTGCCTACTTCTCCTGTTTGCCTCACAAGAAGTTGAAGACTGTGATGAAGTCTCCCCTCAATCTCCTCCAGGATGAATAGACCAAGTGCCCTCAGCCATACAGCTTCCCCTCAAGGTGATTTACCATCCTTGTGGCCCTCTGTTGTATGTTTCCCAATATTTTAATATCTTTTTTATATTGTGGTGTCCAAACCTCCACAGAGGGGTCAGTTTTTCAGTGTTGTATTTGGTTTGCTTTGTTTGCTGTTTTTTGTTGTTTTTTTTTTTTTTTTTTCATTTAGGCATTCATGTCTGGCTAGTTAAAATACAGTTTCTGCAACAGTTGCATAGGGTTTGTTGAAGATACAGTATTTTGGGAAAGTGATAGCTTTCAAAAAGTGTTCATCAATCAGCAGGGAAACAGCAGGGTGAAGAAGTGTAATAGAGTTTCTCCAAAAATCCTCATGCCTAGGTACAGCTTGTGTTGGAATCAAAGATCAAATATGTTTTCTTATAATATTTACCAACTGTGGTGGAGGCACAAAACAGAGGAATTTGCTCCTTAGATCCGTATTTCTAAAGGCTCCTAGGATGTTTCACAATTGCTGCTGATCATTGGTACACTCAAGCTCTGGTTTGCTGCTGTTCATAGAGAGAATGGGAAACATGCCGAGTAAGAACCTCCTTCAAACCAATTTATTGCCTCATTATAGGATGAGAAGGTAGGGTTCTACCAAGGGATAAAAAATCCTAACCCCCAGATATTAGCTATAGCCATATAAAAATGATTCTTAAGGCTACAGTCATATAAAAATTAATCTCTCTATTCTTGACCCATAGTAAATGAAGAGGGAGAACTTAAAATATAAGGTACCTCCCTGAAAAGTATCTCACTTCTCCACACATACAGGCAAACATCTCCATAGCTCTTGTGGATGCATCCCTACATGTTGTTAAGAAAACTGGGTTAGAAGAACCACATTTCTGCTTAGATCTGTTTGTTTCCAACTGTTTGTTTCCAACTGTTCTGTTCAAGACACTATAAAGTTTTGTAGAAGTGAGGCCACAACATTCACTTATTTGCATCAGTTAAGTATAAAGTTCAGCAGAGTGTACACAGCTATTTCTAGGAAACAGATGCATCAGATTTCTCTTTCTTTCACAGAAAGGGCCAAGAATTCATGTTGCATTCCTGAAAAAGAACTGTGTAAGACACTAAAAAAAAAAAAATCAGAAGAGAGATACCATCTTAGTGTGGATGGTGATGAATAAGGGTGGAAAATACACGTATCCAGTTTCCAGAAGTGCAGTGCCATGCCCACAGCTGGCCATGGTTAGACAGTTGCACTAAAAATGTTCCATTAGGTGGATGTTGAATGTACACTAATAATGTTGGCAAAAGATCTGAAAAGTCTGTACAACTCTGAAGCTGACTAGAAGTGTGATACTGTAAAATCAATAAAAGTCGTATTCTGTCACGTAAGTATGGATATGAACCTCAGCAGGACAATTCTGTCAGGCTTAAATTAAACCTAATCATAACACATGTGAATTGGAAAGAGGTATTGGAGGAAAGGCAGTAATGGTGCTAAGTTATTAAAAAAGATATAGGTACACACATATTAAGGATTAATTTTACTTCTACCATCCTTCATATATTAAAGGCAAATAAATCCAAACATAGAGGTACCAAAGATATTTGCCATTCTACAAAGCTATTCTACAGATGATTTTAATATAGAGTTTGAATTATATGAGAAGAGCAGAATAAATGATGTGTGCAGTGACTTAGGATGAGCTTAAGAAAGCTGAGAAGTCTCCACGTTATTGTGAAAGTAGCTTACAGTACAGAAAAAAAAAGAAGCATAAGAATAGCAAATTAAGAGATCTGTTTAAAAGCAGGGGAAAGAAGGCCAGTGGCATTCTGGCTTGTATCACAAATAGTGTGGCCAACAGGACCAGGGAAGAGATTGTTTCCCTGTACTTGGCACTGATGAGGTCACACCTTGAATCCTGTGTCCAGGTCTGAGCCCCTGCACTGCAAGAAAGACATGAAGGTGCAGGGGCAGGTCCAGAGAAGGGCAACAGAGCTGGGGAAGACATGAAGCACAAGTCTTGTGAGGAGTGGCTGTGGGAACTGGGGGTGCTTAACCTGGAGAAAAAAGGAGGCTTGGGGTGACCTTATCACTCTCTACATCTACCCAAAAGGAGGCTGTAGCCAGGTGGGGGTGAGTTTCTCCTCAGAGGCAACCAGCAACAGGAAGAGAGGACATTCCTGCCTTCTGGAAGGCCCCTTTATCCAAACAACCTCCTGCCATCAAAGAAGTTTTCAATACTAAACTCCTCTTCTCCAATTATATTCAATGAGGGCTCTTCTGTCCAATACTGGCCTGGACTTAGCCCATTTTCTTCCCTGGTTTTTTTCCCCTACTTCCTTGGAATCTTTCCCTGCTCCTGGCAGAAAGGGTCTTCTTGCTGTCTCAGGGGTTTCCTCTCCACTGAACCATTCCTCTGCTGCTTCATTATTTCTGCTGCTTTGTCCATAGCTATTCTGATTTTTAACCCTCCTATTATTGGTCTGTTTGTTCCCAATTTTGCTCAAGGTCTTCAAGCCTTCCACTCACTTTCATCTTTCTGTCTTTGAGCCTCATTCCTCTGCACCCTATCTGCTCCTACCACAATTCCAGCTGCATTTGGAAAAAATTAGTCCTAACAGGAGTGGCTGCTTACTATTTTACAGATAGCTTCATCATATAATTTACAAAACTCTGCAGGGACAGTGGTTTTAGCAATGCTAGTAGGCAATCCTAGAGGTTGCATAAGGTCCCAAAAATTTTTAAGAAACTTAGAGAAGAATTTCAAAAAGATCCAGTCCCTCAATTTCATTGGTATGCTCTCCGTGTAAAGTCTTCTTTCTGTGCTTACATTCTATTAATGTATTACTGACTGGAAAAAGAAGTGTGGTTTTCTTGATAAGGGAGGGAAGAAGGGAGAGCAACTAGACTGCTCCTTGAATCTTTTTGAGGCACAATGTCATCATGTGACTCTGTGTAAATAGTGGTGTTTCTCTGTACTTCCATTCAGTATGGAATGAGAAAGGTGGTTTTCTTTGCTCACGGAATTGTTGTAAGGATGAATACATTCTGGGTTTTAAAGGGCTCTGTCACTACATCTTTATGGTACTGTGAGTGCTTTAGAAACAAACATGATTTATTTCTCTTATCCCCAGTTTATTACTCTTATCCCCAAAACCTAACAGTTTTCCAGCAGCATTAAGCAGAAATGTTTTCAATCGCTTTGTTTAGCATATATTCCCTTTTCTTTCATAGAGTAGTTGCATTTACATATTCCTCATGCATAACTACAGAAATATGCCACAATCTGATGGGATGGAGAAGACCCAAGTTTCTGCAGCTCAGGGAAGGTTATTAGAGTGATTTAGATTTCCTTTGGCATTAAATAGGGCTGTTTATTCTGTTAGTAAGAAGAACATTTTGTAAACATCATTCATATTCTGAATGAGTATACATGTCACATATTTGAGTCTCCTGATTTTCTTTCCTCCTAAAAATACATGAAGAATGTGAAATCCAGAAAAATACCATGGGTGTCACTCCAAATCCTTATATACTTTATATGAATATTAATTTTTGCAATTGCTCTAAGGACTTCAAATGAATAAAGGGGCTTCAGGGTATTGATGGAGGTCACATTTTGGGGACAAATTCTTGTTAATGTTACTTAGAGGCTACTGGTCTTTGTCCAATACCTTAAGGGATTTTTAATTTGGCTTCACATTTTTATGAGAGATAAACTAGTCCCATGGAAACAGATGGATTTATGAACAGTAGGGTTTCTCCTTGCCTCACTGCTGAAGGCTTAAAACCCAACACATAATGTTTAAATCCTTGTTCTAACCTGCAGTGCCATGTATGTTTCCCCTTAAGGAAAAAATGGAGGAATTCCAGCTTTCCTCTAAATTAATAAAAAATTTAATCATGATTTAATTCGCTCTGGGAGATTGCTATAAATTTCTATAGATGTGATTGCTCAAGATGCCTGGCACTCATCTGATGTACAGAAGTTGTTAGATATTGCAAGTGGTCAGAGCCACCAACCATTTGCATATGGTATCTGAAAAAACCCCAGTGTGAACAAAGGACCCTCACATAACCACTTCTCTCAGTGTAGAGATGTTGATAAGTGCAGCTGATTTTCATTTTTAAAACTAAGAAAAATGAAAGAGGACAAGGTCGATGTTTCTCAGAACTTTATGGTAGATTATGTTTATGCCATTTTTCTCTAATGAACATATGGAAGACTACTAATAAACTAAATATTTTCATAAAGCAATATCTTTTTCATCACACAAACAAACACTTTGTTTTTCAGGTCGACTGATGAAATAAAAAGAAATTGATCTTGATAAAAATCAATAAGTATAGCATGTGCAAGGGCTTTGAAGTGTATTCCACACAGAAAATACGTCATATTTGAATCTTCCAACCTTGAGAATATATCCTTAATTTTAGCCAGACATTTTAACACAGTGGATAAAAATAGGTGTTTAGGTAACCCGCAAAATTAGCTTTGCACAGAGCAACTCTAAGATGTTTATAATCACAGAAAGTTAAGACAGCAATAGCTTCCCAAAGACATTGTAGATACTGCAGACATGCACTATTTTGTGCATTAGTTATTGTATTTCCCATTGCAAATCCCCTGTAACATTTTGGGAAGCTTTCCCTACAGCCTGCCACCTGTCCCATGGAATCAGAAGAGGCTGCAATATTTGTGGTGTGGAAGACATGGTGTTGGTCAGGGTTGCTGCTGAGAAAAGGAAATCTTTTGGAGCATCCATAGTGTCTGAAGCTGGAGAATTTTGGCTGGTGGGGTTTCCCCCAGACACGCAATTTACTATTTCAATCTGTTGAAAATTCATAATAAGAAGGTTTAATTGCATCATTTGGAAGTACTCTTCACGAAGAAAGGCTTCTTCATAACAGCTGAGCTCCGAGTGGTCCAGTTCATACAGATTTGAGTATCTACTGTTCCATAGTATAAATGACATTGAAAAATGGGGGAGAGATGTCTTTCTGCCTTTCTCACCTAATATTTATTTAATTTGAAGTTATGTCTAGGGACAGGAATGTCATACTTCAGACTTTATGCCCTTTAATTTTTGCTCAGCTCCTGGCAGAAACTGCTACATCTGGATACCCCACTGCTGATCTCCCATCTGCCCTTTGCTGCCTTTGATGGGACACAGGCACCCAGTCGGGGCAGCAGATGAAAGGTGGGCAGGACAGGTAAAAAGGATGGGTTTTACAAAGGCTTGTCTCGGGGGAAAGCAAATCTCCCAGTTTCCACTGCCTGAAAAGCCTGTGCTGCTACCTCAGCTCTCCTGGGCAGGCCAGCACCGCAGAAAAGAGCACAGCATGGTTACAGCATGCTCCTGTCCTGCCCTGCTGCCTGACAGCCATGCACACAAAGCATAATACTCCTGGATACCCGGCTGCTATCACAATCGAGTTCAGATACCCCTCATGCATACCTCTCCAACCCCCCTACCCACACACTTTCCCCAGCAGCCCTGGCCTCCCTCTCTGATGTACTCAGAACAGGCAAAGTTTGTGTTTTTCTGTGTCTTTCCACAAGGTTGTTTGTGGAAGGGCAGATTAACCATAAACTGAAATTAATTGGCATGCGAAATTATTTGAAAAATGCAAATTAGTCCATCAAATAATTTGAAATGTCATGCATGGTGCAGCATAAAATTTGGCAGGGAGAAGGAGTGATTATCACAGGTAGACAAGCCAGCAGATGGCTGAGTGCTCTGAAAGAGTGGCTGTGAGAAAAGGATGTTGTTCATAGTCCTGGACTGCCTCTTTCCATGTTAATAAACAACTATACATGGAGCAATGAAAATGCCAATCAGCTTTTTGTTGTACTGGGGCATTAACATAACACTGATATCTGCATAACCACAATATTACCATGTACTTATCTCTGCAGGGTCAACTTCAATTTTAATATTTCCAAAGCTGTAAATGGGAGCTGGTAAAGAGAGGCGTGGTTTTAGTGGGAGAGTAATGGTGCCCATTATTTTCCACATTTGCAATTCCTTGGTGAAGAATGAATTAGAAAACATTTTAACTGTAAATAATATTACTCTTCCTAAGGGAATGGATGGTGCCTGTGTAAAAACGTGCATACTGTCTGGCTAGAGTGTTGTGCTGTTCCTACAGTGCAGGAAAAGGAGCTAAAACCAGATGGGACCAACCTCAGAAAAGAAACTGGGGCATGAAGCAGGTGGTGGATGAAACTGCCTGTGTAAGAAAGTCCAGATGGTCAGAGCTGCAAATATGCTGTGCCAGGGAGGCTGGACTTCCGTGCCAGGATCCCTGGCACCTGGATTTCATCTTGCAGTCTGCCTGAATTCAGCCTGGGCTCGGACTGCCCACAAAATCCTTTGATCCTCTTCTGTCTCTCCCGCAGCCTGCACCAGAAGGATGGGGAGACCTTCAAAGGACAGTCAGGGGTCCCTCTGACTACTTGAAGTAACCTCAAAAAAAAGGGGGAGAAAAAGCCTTCTCAGGAGCAGAAAAAGGAAGAAAAGTTGCTGCAGTGCTGGCCCTCACGACACCCTTCCTGCTAGGAGTGCAGACAGACAGCAGTCTTACATTTGAAAGTGTCCTGTGGATCAAACCACACTCAGAGCAGACATTAGATACAGAAACTCTCTGGAATCATGCCTGATTCTGATAGAGACTGCAGTACCCCTGAAGGAAAAAAAAACACTTCTGCTTGAAGACAGGAGGATAAGGTGGAAAGTGTCCCATATGAAGCTTTTATTTGAAAGGGACAGTGTTTGCATTTCCTCTGATCCATAAAGCACACATCCCACAAGTCAGACACCCAATGTGATGGTTGCCACCATACTTGGAGTAACCTTCCCTGGACCAGGTGCAATATGTCAAGTATTTTTAGGCATTCATATCCATTGATATCTGTGGAGATCCTCAGAACCTGGTTGGACATGGTCAACCTGCCCTCGGTGACCCTACTTGAACAGGGGGCACTGAATTAGGCAATATCTAAAAGCCCCTTTCAACCTCAACATTTCTAGCTCTGAGTTTAGAAGCTGACATGAGCTATAGTTTGAAAAAAACACCTACTTTGAAAAATGGAGTAGATGAAGTGCCAGCTGGTCAGCGTGATATTCCCACAGCCTAGATTTATGGTACATAAATTTGAAATCAGACTTCTCTATGTCTGCCTAACCGAAAATACAGTTCTGTCACATAGAGCTCCACAAAAAGACAAATTACTTTCTATGGCTGAGAGCACATAATCTTCAAGTTCATTTCTAAACCTGGAATCTTGTATCAAAAGAATATAAACCTCATGATTTCATCTCTTCTCAATCTGAACAGAAGAATATTTTCTAACACACTAACATGGGAAAACTTTGAGAAATCAGGATGGCACTAATCAGTATCTCTTTAATCAAAAAATGTATGGTCAAAAGAGTACTAGACTTGGGATTTATTCTTTCACTGTGGAACATGCAATTGAAACTTCTCTTTCTTCCAGTAACTTGCTGTGTGATATCCAAGTAATAACTTCACTGAGATGAAAACAACCTAAGAGACCCTGTACATACTTCATGTCAGTTTATGGATGGTTTTGCTATTATTTTTTTACTGATGCCTAACTTGGAAGTTTCTCTATCTTCCCAGGCATTCTGTAAGTGTGCTTAGTTTTAATTACCAGTGCAAACAAAAGGTGGCATTAGAGCCCTGGATTTGGTTTCGGTTTTTTGTAGTAATATTCATAACAAAAATGTGAAAAACAAGAAAAAGGTCAATCTGACCTAGCAATACTGACTGTTTATAGGTTTTTTGCAAGAAGCTTTCTTTAAGATCTTTGCACAACTTATCTGCATGCTATAAACTGCTTTATATAATCTAGCTCTTTTAAAAAGACTTCCTGCAGATCCATCAGACTGTTTCTCAAATAATCAGAGTTTTCTCTCCCTGTGACCATTTCCCTTGAAACCTCAAAAAATAAATAAATTTAAAAAAAGGATAGATAAGCAGTAAATATGAATTAAAGAGACAAGAATCTGAGGTAGCTGTAAGATCTCATGGCATAACAGGTTTCTTTCTTACAAGTGACAACATTCATTATCACAACTGCTTAACCCTGAGACTCAATTAAGGCTTTCAAAGTGCTTTTAAATTATTGATTGAAAGGCAACAAGGAGCAACCAATGGTTGAATATGGCTTTACACTGCAAAAGTAACAGTAATTTAAACTGCAACCCACAAATGGGTGTTTAAAAAAGGGTATTTAATGGAGTCAGGGCTTGCCAAATAGGGAGGCAACCCTCAGCCTCACAAATTATTGATTTCGCTCTCATTTTAAATACTTTTTTATCCCCATTGCTCAGGATAACACACAAAATCATTGCTGTCAGGCAGTAATGAATTTTCTGTTCAACACAGTCTTTGACACGAGAAAGTCAATGCAACAGCATTTGTCAAAGGAAATGAGATGCTACTAAATCCTTTGAGGCAAAATTTGTCCCCTTCCCTACCCAAGAAAGTGAACAAAGGAGGCTCGTCTAAAGAAATTGGAGAAGGGGCTGGTGCTGGTAAGGCCTAATGTATATACATTAAAAAAAAAAAAAAAAAACAAAAAAAAAAACCCAAAAAACCTTCTTACTTTGGGTATGATGGCAGTTAGCATTACTTTGGGATTAAGGTTGGGAAATTCAAATTATTGGGTGTTCTGCTTATTTCTGAATTCCATGACACCTCAGATGATTATAGGAAGTCTTGTGCATATCCAGGACACTCAATTGTATTCTCTTTTAGAACATGATTTCTCTCATTGTTTGATTCTCCATTAGAGAGGAGCAATGTTTGTGATTAGTAACCAATGTCTGCTGTAAATTCTTTGTTCAGGATTTGGGTCAATGGATAGTTAAAATCAGGACCGTAGCTTGAAGCCGTATGTTCTATTTTATCACCAAAATTGATGCATTGTCTATAACTAAGTTTAGGTTTATGGGTTTCAGTTAAGAAACATAAAGTCTAAAAATCTTATTTTATTATTGAATTGCTCCCAGCATACAGAGTAAGGAGACGTGCTCACTCTGATAAAGACCCTTACTGTGTTTGCATTTAAGTGATCCTCTGGGAAGGATAAGGTAAGGATTATGAGTGGGAATATAGTTAATATTGGAAAAATCTAAATACATAAAAGGCTATTATGCAATAAGGTACTTTAGATTTTCCAGAGATAAATAGAAGAATTCTTAGTTATTGCAACCTTCTAGTAGAAGGCTTTTATTCAAGGTTACAAGTTCAGGATTGTGGTTATATTTCAGCAATTCAAGAAGCCCATAAAGGTCCAAAAAAACAGGAAAAGAAAAAATTTGGATTAGGCATTATATTCTGTTTTACAGTAGGATGATAATGATACACAGAGAGTAAAAATATTAGTGCCAAGGATGCAATTAGGGCAGGGGGTTGTAAAATAGAAAACAGCAACCATCCATTCTGCCCATTCTGAAAGATAGAAAGGAAATAGGTACAACATTAAGGCCAAGCCCTTAATCTTATCATTTACATGGAATGTCTGTAGTTTAAATTCTGAGCTAGAGTTAGGGTTCATACTTTGGAGCATGTAAAATAAAAAGGTGTACTTGTTGCTGGGTTAGTTAAAGCCTTTGGCATGGGAAATAAAGTTCCAAAATGTCAATAATATTTTCATATTATTGCATTATTTGATTTCCTGCACATCTTGACTGACTACTAAATTAAAGATGACAAGTGAGTTAACTCAAGCATTGATCCCTAAAGCTTACCAGCAACTTGTTAACTCTTTCCTCACCTGTTACAAATAAAAATCTTCAAGACAAATTTCATAGCTGATTCTAGAGATAGATTACAGTAAGTCTGTTTCTTTTTGCCCAAAACCATTTCCTTAGCCTGTGCACCTATTTTCTCCTGCTTTCATTCCTGTGTACATGAACAAGACTTGCATTGCTGTGATGAAAATGCCAGCTCTAAATATTTCTGTCTCTAAGAGTAAGGGTTCTCAAATGAAATAGATGAAATTTAATACAATGAAGCTTTGCTACTGAACTGCTACTGGTCTGCTGCTTTAAATCTCATCTTAGTCATGGAAAATGTTGAACATTTTCAGCGAAGAATCTTGAGGGAAAGCTCCTGAAAAGTCCATCAATTTAATATCATGGCAAAATTTATGTGAAGAAATGATAGCTTAAGGTAATTCAATTGAAAGCATGTCTTTAGAACCAGGATGAGGCTGCTAACTTACTCTTTTGGTCTAATAGCACAGAGCACCTCAGAAATGCCCAAATGCTCAAATGCCCAAAACTCAGTTTTAGCAAAATCCTGCCTTGACCCAACAAGTTTGAGATGTCCTGAAGGACTGAAGCAGAAACCTCTGCACTGAACAAATTTAAAGGAAAAAAGAAAAAAATCTGGACTCAAAACTCCAGTGATTTAAATGTAGATGGAACACCCTGAGGTTACTTAGAAAAAGGCTAACCCAAAAAAGTGACCTTCATAAGTGCCCTAAAGGAAAAAAATTCTGGTGTTTTCAATATGAAGTTAATTTAAAAAATAGAGAAATTCTTATGGATGCTCAAGGTATTTTTCAGTGTGTGATCCTCTTTCTGCTTTTCATAACTGAATGAGATGCTGAAATTACATGGATACAGCTGCAACAAAGCTGCTCCAGCAGCATTAGTTACCAGAACGCCACCATTTATAAATGCATTACACCTCTTATTGAAATCCTACATATTTAAAGCAAAATCTATTCTTTTCAGGGTAACTGCTTCGTGAAATCTGTCTTCAAATTCTGTTCCATTTGACTATAAATTGTCTTTATTATGCTGTATATGGAAATTGAGCGGAGTTGTTCTTTGTCTGTCTCCTTGAATTGAAAAGAGCCAGGGAGTTTTTTTCAGACAGCCACCCATTTTATCACTCCACTACCCTTTCTTATGGTGAAAACTCCCTGAGCAACAAGTACTGGCTGTGTATTTAATATTATACATCAAGACATCCTAGAGTGGGAGAAACCTCTAAAGTTTCTATGACACCAGACTACCCCTAACACAATTTAATGAAGACAGTAGTGGTCACTCAGGGGATTGATGTGTTTTTCGACCTCTTGGAAGTTAGTCTCAAAACATGTGATGGAAAATTTTTATTGTCAGATGACTGTAGGCTGTTGGTACCATACATGACAAAATCTGATTTTAATCAGCTTCTGTCACACTGAATCCTCTACTGTGGTTAACACAGCAGAAGATATGCCAGGGGGCCGAAGAGTTACTGAGGAGTAAGTACCCCCATGCGTAGAACCCAGGTTGTAGCTCTTCAATATCAAAGCTGAGCTTCTTCCAGGGACCAAAATGAAGAGTCTTCCATTATCAGGTCATACAGGACGGAGGTTCTGTGACTCACCAGAATATTATGATGACACAAGACAGTAATTTGGGCTCTTTGTGCATGCATTTTACAATGCATTTTCAAGCCTCCATGTTCAGATAGGAATAGCACTCCTAGTTCTCCAAATATGCTACCAGAGCTGTATCCCTTAAGCCTTCATTGCCCATCTACATGGGTAGATAGCTACCCAGCTTTGTGGATAAGCATGATGGAAAAAAATCTGTGTGAATGTACTCCAAACTGAACAAGCAAAATAAGCACATTTTTATGATTTAGTAATAGGCTGAGCAGTCAGGTTTGCACTCATTTGAAACCTTCAGAAATTCTGAGCTAGGTGTCTAGCTCCCTAGACCATTTTATGCATTATGAAAACAGCAAAACACCCGCCTGCTTGCAGCTGACTCCATGTCAGTGTGGAAAGTTCACTTCTGCTGTAGAATCAATAAAGGCTTCAAACACCTGACTCAGGATTTTTGAGATGCACTGAGAAGATTAAATAAGCAAAATATATTTTTACTCCTTTTTCTAAACTGAGAAAATATTTTGCTGCCTTCATTACTGCAGCTGCACTGTCACCCACCTATGGGGGCTGTAGGCACCCAGTGGAGGATTCTGCTGAGAAACGTTAATTGTATTTATTTCAAAAAACCAAGGAAAATATGTCCATAATCATAGAGCAGGAAGCTCACTACTCAGAGCAAACTGATAGCAAAAGTTTTGGTGAGCATCACTCACATGTGATGGTGGTATGCAAACATCTGAACACTCAGCTTTTGCAACTACATGTTTGTGACAGCAGTGTTGAATTATCAGTATATATTTTATTCAACTAATTGTGCTCATAGGGAAAACTGTCTTCCGAAGCTGTTTTCCATGCATGTGCCATTAATAAGCTCTGTCTGGAAGTGCATTATTAGGTTTCATACCGTGCAGTCATTCTAAGAAATGCTCTAAAACCATGCTGGTGATTAGGCCTTTAATGCTCAATTACATCACAGCCTTGGCTGAAGTAACTGGACAGTGCTGTGGTCAAAGTCTTGACTCAGCCATGTGAGGTTAATTGCATAGGACCATAAAAGTAGTGAGTCTAAATAAGAAGTATTGTAGTTTAAATGCATAGTTGCCTTTTTTTTTTTTTTTTTCCCCCAAAGTGGCAGTTCAACAAGGCTGACTGCAATAAATCCTTTTTTTCCTCTTTATTGGAATGGAAAAGATTCAAGAGACCCAGGCGCTGTATCAGTTGAGTATCAGGCTACCTGGATCCTGCCTCAAAAGCATTTGACCACAGAAACCAAATATAAACTGACAGAGCTAAATGTAACACTTTATGAAATTTACTGCACAGAAGCAGGCAATGCACTGTCACATGCACACTTGCTGTCCCCCTCGGGACCCCGGCACCCCCTGCCACCTGTGTGGGCTGGGAGGGCTCCTGCCTACAAGAGCTCTTTGCAGAAACTTGTTTCTGTGAGATTTGTTACAGCATAGGTAAAGAAGACATTTAGATTATATGCATGGTCGGCATACAGAGAGCTATTCCCTTAGGAGCCCTGATTTGTCTGTGTTTATAAAGAATCTGAAAACCTTCAGAGAAAAATTGTAAGAAGCAGTGCAAAATAATTCTTGTAAGCAACAGTGGAGGAAGGGGAGTCACATTACCCTGGTTCCTGTCAGTTCACCACATCAGAATATTCTGATTATTCACACTTAGTTCTGTGTTGTATTCTGAAACATAACACTTGGAATGTTTAATCTTTTTTTTCCCCCTGAGTGTACAGCTAGAAACATTTCAGCAGACCTAAATTCAATGTGTATTTTTCTGTCTCTGAAAGGTAATCTTGCTGTAATTTTTAACACATTAACTTTACTAACCCCAGTTATGTCTAAGAAAGTCTTCAAAGGGCATAGAGATGTCAGATTTATCAATGCAGGAGGCACTTGATTCAAAGACCCTTTAAAAAAAATGAAATTATATTAAAAATGTGGAATAAATCATCACTAGTGGAACAGCTATCTTGTTCTGGGAGAGGCTAAATAGGATGTTGGTAGGTAGTGATAAATTGGAACTTGATTTTGTGCCCATATTACCTGCAGAAAAAACATGATAACTTCTGAATCCTATTGCACTCATTCACTAGTCCTGGCTCCCTGCTTACCTGCAGTGAGAAACATAAGCCTTGGGGGGCAGGACCTGATTGCAGTTTAACCGCATTTCTGTATATTCACAGCCTCTAGGAAAGGCAGAAGTAATATAGTTACCCCAAAATGTGCTGGAAGAGATGCTGCAATAATATAATCACTAAGTGTAATTTAGTTCTACTTCCAATCTGTTTTTCTTTGCCATCCAATTCAGATGATATTTCCTGAGAAAAAAAGCATGGCTTCCCTGGCATATCAGTTAAAATGGGACAGCATTATAGACAACTTCTTCCTCTCTGGGTTGACCAGAACCCGGTCTTTTCTCTGGAGACACAGAACAAATTTTTCTCCCCTCCTACCCCCCCAAAAACCAGGACAATACTTGGAAAAAACAAAGAAAAAAAAAGAAAAATATTATAGGCACATTACTGCTTGAAATCAAGTGTGTTTTAGAGAATTCTACAGAATGTATGTCTTTGACATACACATCTAAAATTCACAGCAAACTCAAAAAACAGCAGGAAGCAAAGAAACCATGAAGGAAAGAGGGGCCTTCCTTCACTTCTGTTTCTGAAGTACAAACAGCTAAAGTTGTTTGTGATTGAAAACAGGAGAAAATGCTTGGGTTTTTTTCCCTATTACAATTAAAATTATCAAATTGTAAATAAATAAATATTACCACTAAACCACTGGAGACCAACATGTTACATTTTAAAAGTCTAGTCAGTCTGTATGATTAATATATCTCCAGAATGACTGTGTCTCTGGCGATGTGACATGAACTGGACCAGCTGGGGTGGCAATTGAAATAGGGATGGGAACAATCAAGTAAACCTGGAAAATAACTTCAATAAATAGCCTGAGCCAACAAAACAAAAACTGAACACAGCATGGGGGCAACCTTGAAAGGCCCAACAATGGGCAAACATAACAATATATAGACTTTAGCCCAGACGGCGAACCAATGAACATTAACATTACCTTACATGTAAAACCTGGTTAACCAGTCATATACAAGAACTCAGACCACAACCCTATAGGGTGCAACTTCATTAACATAACTGTTCCCATAATCCTGTTCCACTCTCCATAATCTAACCAGATGTTCCCCTTCCTAGCATCTCGTTTCCCAGTCTTAGATTGATGCCCACTTTGTTGTTGGGGGCAACAGGGGAAGGGGCAACCCGCTCCCAGTCCCTGGCTGCTCAATTCCCACATGACTGTATCACACTATTACCAGCAATGGAAGGATGTCTTTGTAGGGAGTCTAAAACTATAATTTCTCCAGGTAATCTTGTGCAAACTTTTTTTACTCCGAATAAGAATCTTAATTCTTCAGGATTTATCAATGTGCTCAGAGAAAAAAGCAGACTGGAATTAAAAAAAAATAACTAAAAAAGAAGTCCTGTACACAGGAGACCAAATCAAGAAAGAAGAAAATCACCTTTAATTTCACTGTAGAATTTTGACAGGAAATTTCTGAGAGCTGCCAAGAATATAATTCAATTCAATCCAACCAGAAAGCAACCTTTTTTTTGCTTTGCTAGCAAAATACTTGTGAATGGTTCAGCTGAAATGACACATTCTCATGGAAAATTTCAGGATTGTACGAACTATAGTTTCTGCCACCTCTAAAACCCAAAAAAGTGACAATGCTTGTCCTTTGCTCCAAAAGTATATCAGGTACTATTGTAACAATGTTATGGTGCAGATGGCTGAATTACAGCCTCTAGGAACCTTCCTTTTTCAGTTACTGGTATAGATACAGCCAAAATGTCCAAGAGTTGTTCACATCTAAGGTCAATGTCCTGCGAAGGCAGGCTACAGTTATTACAAGGCTGACTTGTTCTGCTAGCATACTACAGGGAAATAATTAATTTGAGTTAACACATTTCTGTTTCTCTTTGTAGACAGTCTCAGTAAACTACTAATGCCATGTAATCCCCCTCACGGCAAAATCTTTGAATTGCTCAAAATAAAATATTTACTCCCTTTCAGAGATACATATGTAGTTCTAAAAAGTCATAATTTTTTCCCAATCCTCTTTTAGATAGCAAGATGAGATTTGCTGTGGGTGATTTTTTTCAGAGTAACAGATTCTGACATTCTAATGTCCTAAAACTGTAAAATATTACATGCTATCATTCATTTGCTGAATTTAATCTCATTTATTTCAGAGAGGTACTGTTTGAATCCCTCTTCCTAATATGGCATTTATAATCTTCAAAAATTTGGTCTTTATTCCTTCTAGAAACAGAATTTTTGGTGTGTGCTTATGTAAAAGTCCCTCATCGCGTCACTATAAAAGAATGATTTTGTTGCTTCTCTCCAAAATTGAAACGTCTCCTACTTTTTTAAGTATTTCTGGTGTTTTCCTAATTAGTATTGTTCTTTAGGTGGCGACTAGTGTTAGATATGTGAAGCAAAAAAAAAAATTCATTTTCATGGGTAATGAAAATATATTTCTGGGAAATTGATCAATTTCTCCTTGGCTGCAATTCTGCTATACTATCTGACATCTTTCCTGGATCACCGAAGATGCCAAATATTTGCATTCTTCTGAATTCAAAGTTTTCATAGTGTCTTAAAGTATTCAGCAAAAGTGTTTTTCTAATTCTGTCAGTTTTATTAGACAAAAAATGTGACTTCTTATCACACTAAGATCAATAATGTAAAGTTTCCACGTGTTCCTTGGAAAATGCTATTTGCAAGTAAGGCAATGTATACATAGGCAACATATATACACTGATTACACAATTGTGGTTTGGATAAATCTTTTTCATAACTAGGTTTATTTTTCCTCCATTCTATTACACAAATCTGCTTTAAAATAGAAACACAACCATTTGTTAAAGACAAATAAGTGGTAAGCACACTCCCTCAGAATAGCTTTTCTTCCTTCTTCTGTGTGTGCAGGGGAGGTTTAGTGACAGATTCCTTTTACATTCTTGACTATCCAGTAAGGAAGAATAGCAAAGTAATTCTGCAGTGCATGAAGTTGAGACCTTCACATCTCATCTGACCTCTAACAGGCTATTTCTATCTAAGATTGCAATTCAGTCTTCCTTACCCACAGTACCCAGTGAGTTCTAGTGCACAGCAGTCAGAAACAACACTGATGGTAAGTGGGAAGGTCCAGCCATCCCACTGTGTCAATGAATCACAGAACTACAGAATATGCTGAGTTGACGACCCTCAAGGACCATTGAGTCCAACCTCCAGCCCTGCACATCATCATCCCCAAGAGTCACACCATGTACCTGAGAGAATTGTTCAAACCCTTCTTGAGCTTCTGTCAGACCTGGTGCTGTGACCACTTCTCTAGGGAGCCTGTTCCAGTGTCCACCCTGTGGGTAAAGAACCTTTTCCTAATATCCAACCTAAACCTCCCCTGACACAACTTCAGACCATTCCGTCAGCTCTTATCACTAGACTCAACTCCGTTGTGCAATTAGACAAAAGACCTGCTGTGAAGGACAGGGAGAACAAACAGCAAAAATAGCTGGTGCCATTCCCCCTGGTTATAATTCCCCCACCCTTTCCAAGTTTCTCAGAAACTGAAGAAGTAACCAAGGGGTAGCTGGCAACCTGGGTGCAATAAAGCTGGGAGTGAAAGGACAGAAGAGGTATCAGATATGTAAACAGGGTGTTTATGTTTCTTGAGATGTAAATATCATTTATAAAACTTGTCCAGAAGTTCAAAATCAAGCAAAGGACAGTAATGAACATCTTCAACACTGAACCAGTAAATTAAATATGACACTAATGGGAACCATTTAATGTATTTCAGATCTGCTTTGATGGCCATTTTAATTAGAATGTTGATCTACTGCTGACAGCATCAGAAAACCAAGCCTTGAAATACAGAACCTCATCAGATGTTGCTGGATCTCAATTCCCACGTATAATTAATGAGATAAGTCTCTTTCTTGACACGGCTTGTAGGAGGGTAATTTGATTCACATGTCAAGCACATGGGTATTCACTGGCAACTCTCCAGACTGTGACCTGAGCCCAGTGGTGGGCTGCTGCCACTGCTGTGTCAGTCTCTCCTTGATTGCAGGGCTAGTAGGAAACTGGTCTGATCAAAAGTCTTGCATGTATAGACAAGAAGGTCAGATGAATTCTAATGGCAAGAAGGGTAAAGGTTACAAATACCTCTCATAAACAGTCAAAATTCCAGCAGAACTAAAACCTTATATGAGAAATAGTATCCTACCCATTTTGATTTCATATGCAGGATGCCATCATTCCTCTATCTTTCTAGAGACCTAAGGAAGTTAAAGGTCAGACTCTTTTGAACTCAAAAGAAAAAAAGGAAGGAGAGCATTTTTTCTATATTAGATGGATACTTCTGAATTACTTTGAAATGCTAAGAAAAATAAACCTCAAAAGCCTTAATACCTCAAAAGGGAAACTACACCATAACTTCATCATTTCAAGTACATGGGTAGTCACTAACCCTTTAGAAATGCACACACATATTTCAATTTATAATGTAACATTTGACTGACAGAAAGTTTTAAAGTCAGCCTGTCTGTAAAAGTTGAGGCATTGAGCTGATAGAATTTGTCCCACTGTCCTCTGTTACCTAGAAAATTCTGGCAGTCCAATGGCTTTTACTGTAAAGCTCCACTACTGCAACAGGCATGATTTAAGGAACTCTATCTTCCTTTGCTAGGAGAGCAAAGATCAGCTCAGTAATAAATAAGAATGAGACTTTGAAAACAAAGTGAGTAATTTCAAAGGGTAATTTATGCTTTCCGTGCTGTACCTTGTACTTGTCATCCAGCCTCAGTAAAGGTTCAGTAGGAATTATGAGCAAAGACTTTTGAAAAATAAAGCTTTCCATGTTGTAGAGGCATTAAAAAAATGTCCTAAACTCTATTTCATTAAAAAGATCAATGAAAATATGGCACGATCCATCTATTCAAATGAGAACCAAGTTCATAGGAAATCCATTATAAATATTAAGCACTTCACACTTCTCTTCATTATTGTCTTACAGAACATACTGGATAAAATATTCAGAATCAGTAGCAATACAGGGAAGTTTGCCTGGAAATCTCAGTTAAAGCTGTCACATAAAACAGAAACAAAGGCATATGAAATTGGAAAGCTGGAAATAAGACACTATACAAAAAATGTTGTTGACTTGCTTTTTAAATACAATTCTTAAGCTGTGAAACTTCTTTGTCATAATGTACAAAGAGCTAGTTAGGATTCACATAAGTGAATTGGACTTTTGTAGTTAGTTAAGGCCTTTCAGTTCCATGGCATAAATTAGAATATCATGCCATATGTAAGAAAAGAGGGAAAAGCAGAATATAAAATCAAACATGGTCTGTACAATTTAGAAGTCTGAGTGACTCCACTGCTCCTTGCTCTTCAGTAAGGTCCACTGCTTGTAATAATCTCTTCCTTCTGCAAATCTGAATTCAGCTGCTATTTTGTTTGATGTTTTGCTTCAGGCCTGAAGCGCAATTCTGAAGCAAATGTGCCCATCATCTCCTGAACTCCTCTACCCACCTCCTTCTGTGGCACTACTGACACCAAGATCATTTCTGGTTTTATGGAGTGCACTTGATAGCACTTGGCTGTGGCTGTTATCCCAACCCCCACTATCATGTGAACAGACTTCAGATGACAGGAAAAGAGATGATGAGGGAGAGCCTTCAGAGCAGATGGCCGTGGGGTCCAGTGAGATGAAGTGCTTGGCCATTGCAGGCAACAGGTTAAAAATATCCACAATAAATATAGGAAAATAGCAATCCTTTGGAGATGTACTGAGGCAGGAGCTCCAGATTTTTCAAATCCCACATCAAAGATCCTGTGTACAAATGGCAACACTGTCCTCTTGGTAGCAACTTGCCAGGTACCACAATTCTGGCTATTTAGTCTGTTCACCACTTTCATCTACTCTTCTTTCTTCTCTTTCCCCATTCATTGCCTATCTTCTTTCTCATTAGCACATCCCTCAGAAGACTCCCTCTTTATGATTTTCTTGCCCCTTTTCCACTCACTGTGCTTCTACAGAGGATGCAGAGATGAAGGAAATATATGATGAACACAGGTCACTGTAATGTGACCCTCAGAAAGAAAAGGAAGGAAGTGATTGTCCCCTTCAGGAGGTGAGCAGTAATTATTATGCTGTGAGTGAAAATTAAGTAAGGGCTTGAGTTGACTTGCAATCTTTAAGATTAAAGACTACGTGGACAGCAAATGATGTTTTCCTCAGATAAAACCCGAGGTTTATTTATAAACACATTTATATGTTTTTTGCTTTATCTCTTCATCTTTAAAATCTATCCCATTTGAATTTTCTTGACTTCAGGAGTGTTGGATAATTAAAACACCTCGGGGAAGTGCACTGTTAATCCAACCAAATATCACCTGAACTACTAAAATAAGTAAGTCCTGTGTGATCATCAGACTAGCAGCTGAAATCACTATTCAGTTATACAACTATGTACATTATTCTATTGACGTAATTTATTTGAACAAAGATCCACATTTCAACCTGCATCTCAGCCTGGATGAGAGATGGCTGAAAGAGATCGAGCAGCATAGGAGTATATTGCATAAATACTTATAGTTTTGCAATAAAATACTTCAGATCTGAAATATTCTGTCAACCAGGTTTTTAAAAAGCAGAGGGAAATGAAACATCAGGCTGCCACATATCAAGTCTTCTCAGTTTGTATCTTGTCTGTCTAAACTAAAACTTCATTATTATTTAATTTGCTTTGTTTGATTGAAATGACAGTCTTTGACTGTAAAGGGTCACCTATATCAGTGTTTTAGGAGACTTTGCACCTCTTGCAGCTCCTTTTTCTGGGATGAATTTCCCTCTGTAGACTGGCTCGGGTGTACAACTTGAATTAACCTTAACAACAACTGAAGGGACAGGTGGCAATAAGGCAAAGGATGGAGCATGTGCACTTGGTCAATGCTGAAGAAAGTCGGACAGTATTAATCCCAGGAAGCAATTGATGGCCTGGGGGACTGGCACAGGAGTGTTAATCCCAAAGAAAACAATTCATGACCCTGTATGAGCATGTAAATTCATGACCGTGTATGAGCATATAAACCAGCAATAAGTGCAGCTTCTGTGTCTGTAGGAGAATGGAGGCTGACGATGTGAACACCTGGAAGAGGATTTTGCAGCCTGCAGATGTAAAATAAGGACTCCAGAGAAAGCAGACTGTACAACAGAGCAGTTATGATCTGCACAACCCTCCTGCAGAAAGTCCAGCAGTCACCCCTGTCTGTGACACTCCTGTTTGCAGACAGATACTTCAGGAAAGAGGACTGAAAATTCACCTGTGTCAGAAGACTTCCACCTCTCAGATATCTGTCTTAACAAGTGCTGATCTGCTGTAAACTATACTCCAGTAACGTTTTCTGGAGGAAAACAACAGTAGGAAAAATGGTAGGTGGCAATAATTTGTGGATTTTGCACTTTCAGTTAAGCTGGGTCTGTTTTGGAGAATTTGCAATAAAAAAAGGAAAAGTATCTGCATTTGGCACCTAGCATAGTATCTAATCATGGAACTACAAACTTCTGCCAGGAGATGAATACTTGTTGATCAATATATACATATTCTATAAATCTCAAGACATGTTTTAGTAAGCTATTTTATTACGTTGACCTAATTAGAGGAATCTATGAAAGCCTTGAGCTAGGAAATGCTTATCTTCTCTTCATGATGGAAACCTGTGAAAAATTCAAGAAAATCATAGGCTTCCCAGTTAATTATGGTAAGTTATCAGCATTTCACATCTGGAAAATGCTCTTTGAGCTAAACTGTTATATAACAATATCCCATCCAAATACCTATTTCTTCTGACCCAGTGTTAACATATTGATAAATTTAATGCCCATGATTGCAAGAAACAGAGAACTATAAATACAGATGTCAGCTGTTTGTGTCCCTGAATAAGCCTTTTTTTGAGTAGCAGTATCATCATATGAAGTTTATCAATAAATAAATCTATTTTTTAAATGCATGTTCAACAGTAGTACCAACAGATGGTCACTTTAAAAAAGCTTGAAAAATGCCTTCTGTATACCACCCTGCTGGCCTAGTTAGTGACTGGTTCATTACAGCTGATAATGGACTCACAGCATAAAATAGCTTTCAGTTGGATGAATTTCTTCTGCTTCTTCACCTCTCCTTTACCTTGCACTCACATCCCACCCACAGTGAGGGCATCCTGATTTGAAGTTTCTGTTTCCTCACACTGCTGTCTTGTATAAAGCCAGTGAGAGAGAAGACAAATCTCTATGTTGGGTTGATGGCAGCTCAGCACACAACCAGCAAACCCCAGCTTTGGCAAGTGGGCAGCCCAGTGGTGCCCCAAGGGTCAGTGTCAGATCACGCTTTCTTCACTGTTTGCGTTTGCTTGCAAAAAACAAATGAATGGGGGAAATTGCGCGGTGATTTTCTCTACTCATGCATGCGGCTGGAAGTAGGCAGATGACAGGAAAAGAAACAAATACATAGCTTATGATCTCTACTCCCTGCCTCAAGATAAGCCTTCCAGAAGGTTTTGGTTGATAGGGTATTTGTACACTGATATGAGCTGTCCATTTTGATGACAAATTTCCTTTGAGCATCTCCAAGGAATCTACAGATATTGATTAAACTTCCTAGTGCCCTAAAGTATCTCTGATTTCTGTTCCTATATAACAGATGAGTAGCCTGAAGGGCAGAAAGAAGTTTGGCCCAAGGTTATAAAATGAGATACTGGCAAAATTAGAAAGAGGTCTCAGGAATCATGGTATGAGTCTTGCTTAATACAGTGCCTCTCAAGAATGAGAGGACATATACTGCAATCATGGTTTACATTTCCCAAGGCTTTCCTGAATAAAATATACTATAACAACTGACGGAATGGAGAAGAAATTGTGCAGTATCATGCAGAGGCATTTTATGAGATTTTGAGAGGGTTTCCAGCCCAGTTCATTTAATTTCTTTTAAATAAAGGAGAAAGATGAGAAAAGAAAAAGGAAAAAAAACCATCAAGCAGTTCTCTTACAGCTAATAAATGACAGCAAGTCTTGGGAAAGGAAATGTTGCTTTAATCTGCCATGATTTTTCTTTTTATTTGCAAACATCACACCTAGGGAAGACGAAGATATCTGTCTTGTGATTGTGCCAGAATTACCTTAGGCAATTTTTACCTAAACTTCTAGAGCTGGTTGAAATGTTTTCCATAGCAAAATTGAAAATGTTTACAGAATATTTTTTATATCTGAATAGAGAATTAAAGTGGATGTACTGTTTTTCTCCTTGCCCCTTAAACTTTTTCCTGCTCCTCTCTCCCCTTTCTACTTGCAAGCTGGATAAGATAAAATGGATGAAGAAAGTGAGGAAGAACAAAATTAACAGAATTTGGGTACAAAAAAGGGCCATGGGATTTTGAACATTATACCAAGCAGTCAGGGGAAAAAAAAACCCTACAGACATGAAATATTACAGGAATTAATGTCTTGAAATAATGTTTTTCATTGCATTCGTACTTAAAAATGGCAAAAAGTGTCAGACTATATGAATCTCAAGATGAAAATATAAATCAGTAATGTCACAAGTTTTCTTTTGCTTGATATATGTTTCCAGAAAATTATTGTTTTGCTGTTACACTCTTAATTATGATTACTAGATGTTATTGTCCTCTTAAATTTAAAAGTGAAATCTTATCCTCACACATATATTAAAGTTTATGAATTGAGAGAAGTTCTACCAATGCTTCTAAGTTTTTGAAAATGACGAATGTGATTCATCACCCCATTAAACCTCACAAAAAAAGTGATGAATCAGTCTTGGTGTTTTAAATAAGGCACCATTTCTGGAAACTGAAAGCAACTTGTGCTGCACTGCTTAGTCCAGTAAGTGATTTCCATTAGTTTTAGGACATTGCAGCCTGCAATCTCCTGTGAGGGCTGGATGGTGTCTCTTTGAGGGATTGGATCCCACTGGGGTCATCTTGCCATCTCTCTCACAAAGAATCAGCTGGGGTCAGTGCTCTGCTTCCTCCACTGCTATGTTTAGGGTATTCAAAAACACAAGGTGCAATGGATCCACTGTGCCATATTATGTTTATGGGATAGTGCAGGGGATCAGGATTTAAGGGCTAGTGGGACACAGTGACAGCCCGGCTCCCTCCTTTACTTTTCATGCCCAGTTCCATTATTTGTGTTATTTCCTATTCAAACTTGCATAAAAACACTGCAAAAAACTATCACCTCTTTATCTTACTCCAGCTGGAATGCAAAACCAAATTGATTTGCATTACTTACTTACTGTATTACTTGTGATAAATGTTGTGAGGATCACAAAGAGAGAGTAGAGATTGGAGCACATGATGTAGGGATCAGACTGGGACAGTTAGGTTTGCTTACTCCAGAGAAGGGAAGACAGAGATTTAATTGCTATCGTCCCCTCCCCAAAGGGGAGAATATGAAAATTTAGACTCTTCACAGCAGGGCACAATGAAGAGAAGAGATGACAGTCACAAATTACAAGGAAATTTCAACTAGATATGAGGAGAAAAATCACCATGAGGGTGGTTCAGTGCAAGAATAGATTGCCCAGAGAATCTGGGTGTCTCTGTTCTTGGAGGTTTTCAAATTTCAGCTGAGAGTATCTCTGTGTGACCTGTTCTGACACTGAAGTTGGCCCTACTTTGAGCAGGAGCTGGACAAAAACCCCTCAAAGAATTTATATATCCCCTGATTATATTCTAGGAATGCACTTGAACATCACGCTGAAGATTAAAATACGTAAAGGGGAATACTCTTTTAAAGCATGTTTTCCACTTATACCATGAACACAATTTGTTGCAAAGAGCCCAATAATAAGAGAAGTGATTTTTTAAACTGTTGGAAGGAGAAGCTAAGATTTTAGAGCGTCTGCATTTGTTAAGCCCAAGCATTGCCTACATGGCTTTCAAAGCAGAGATTCACAAAGCACATTAAAACACTTTGCTACCTTGAAGATTCCCTAGACCACCATCACCTTTTGTTTCTAATCAACATAAGAAGCTTATCAAAATTTATCAATAAAACAGGTGAGGAATCCCCATGCAAAATATAATGCAAGCAGAGGTTAATTAAAAAAGGGAAAGGTGAGGTTGCAAAGCTGTCCTTATGTAAATCTAGACACCTGACTGTGTAAATTAGGGATGAGAGCTTTGGAAGCATCACCTGCAGTTCTGGCTGACAGCTAAACTGTACACTTCATTTCAATTCTTGCAAAGCCCAGTCAGAAAGGTTTGGAAGGCAATGCTCAGCAAGACTTTCTGAGGAAAGACTATTTTGGAATCATGCAGGGTAGGATGAAAATTGGGATTTGGATAACTAAGCAACCATCTGTGCCAAACTGTTAAAAAAAAACCACACCAGGAAACATCTACCACAGCTTTTATCTGGATGTTAGCCCAAGTGCTCAGAGCAAAGCATTTATTCTGCTCAACAAGTTTTATTCCCATTGCTGGTATCATTCCTGCAGCCAAAAGGAGCCTGGAGATATAGGACATTGACAGGAAAAAATTGGAGTATGAGGAAATTCAGGAAAACGTGACATAAACTGCAAGTGGGTAGTGAGAATGAGATAAATCAAAATCTTTGACAGGGAACTCTGTCAGCCTTATTACCTTATATTATTCTCAATCTTAAGCAACTTTCAGAAGACAGCCACTTTAGTACAAACTATCCTCCCCTCATGTGACAAACTCCTAGACTCTAAATATGTGAGAAAGTAAGATTCAGTAAGTCATTTTCTGGCTCTAACTGGAGGATTCAGACAGTCCTTTCTGTCGTTACACATTAAGCTCCTCTGTTGTAGTTGCTAGAACATAAACAAGAATGTCAAGCCAGCTCAGAATTTCATGTAAAATTATTTATAGGATGGAACTGGTTGGGATTATTATCAGGAGAAATTCCAGAGACCTTCTCAGGGCCAATAGAAATATATAAAATTGGGTAGCCCCAAGGGTACACAAACCTTAAGTGACCTAGTGCCTGTGCTGCTTCTCACTGACATTATCCCACATTAATGCAAATTTGTAAATGTGGATTCATGATGTGAGTTCATTGGTTACATTACTGCTGATTTATTGCTGTTTATAAAAACAGGACAATCCACAGCTAGACTTAAATGGCCTCTAGGAGCTCCTTATTGTGCCCTCTGCTACAGGGCAAGCAGGGTGAGACTTCACATCACCCTTGGGATCAGTAAAAGTTGGGGAATATATGAACTCACTTTGTTGTTCAAGAGTTTGTTGGGTTGGCAGAAAACCATGCTCAGTAATTCTTTTAATCCCCTCTTGGGTTGGTTAGGGCTTTCCATACTCATTCAAGCTGCAGGCAAGGTTACAACATGGGAAACATTTCAATAGGATGTTTCCTTACTTGCAGTAGCACATAAAAACTGTGATTAAATTGTGAGCCTTTCCAGCAATTCTAGATATTCAGGTGTATTATAAATGTTTATTGTTGGCCTCCTTCCACAAATGGCACACCAATGAGATGGGCTGTTGGCAAAAAAAGTAGAAAATTGACTGTTTGAGGAAGGCCTCTGTCTCAGAGATAACACAGTCTAAGGAATTATGATTGAAAATTAGTATTCTTATGCCATATAAAATGTTCTATTGCAAATATTTGCATAAAAGTACATGAATGTGCAGACATAATGCTTTTTCATTAAAATCATCTTCATTTCCTAAATCCCTGTAAACCCCTGCCTCTATGCAGCTTTACTCTTTTTCCATTCCTCCAGGAGAGAAAATAAATGGGATTTTTCTAGGGTGATATATGTCACTTCTCAATCATCTGCACACAACCAGTTGTCTCCATTTCATGGGAGATAAATAAAAGACTTTGGATGTGCCTTAAGTATCATCAATCACAGGTCTATTTGATTCAGTGCTTTGCACATCACAGCTCTCACTTTTTCTGCCCTGGACTGCAAAGTGTTTCCTTCCTTAGAAGAAGCCAATGTTGCTTCTGTCACAGGGGAAAGATTTTGCAGAGACTCTACACCTTGCACTTAAGATAACTTTTCTGAGAGGATTTAATCTCTTTTCATGCACTTCAGACTGTTTTTTTCTACAGTGAACACCTGCTCAGTTTAAAAATTTCTCATTGCTTTTAGGATTTTTGGCCTTTTCAAAGTGAAGGTGTCTTTGTAAGCCTGTGTACTCAATATACATAGCTACTACTTATGTTTAAAATATTGCAGCTGTCATTGAAAACCACCTTTCAATCAGTGTTATTCAGCAAAAAGTGACAAAAAAACCCTGAAGACATTTATCATTTCAATTACTGCTCAGTAGTACATTATTCTCTGCTCAGTCCTTTTGCACAAAGGAAAAAAAAAGCACTGCACTGTGTGCCTTTCCTTGGGAGCTTTAATACTACTATTGATGGCTTATTATTAAAATGTGTTAATAGTTTTTCTTTTTCCGTACAAGTCTTGATGCTAAATGCAAATTTACATAATGACGCTTTTGGAAATCACACAGAGTGACAGACAAAAAGTATAAGAAATATTTCTGCTACCATTTTCTATCATAGTGTTGTGACAATACCATGAGATTCATTAGACTTTCTGGGATAAACTTACAGCACCTATTCTGATACTGACTTTGTCCAGCTTGTGGGCTGATTTCAATATAACATGGAACCATTCAGTTCTGGCGTCTGCAGAAAAGTGGTATAATTTTACGTTGAGGATAGAAGAAAGGTCTCTCACCCAAAAAAAGGACTTGCCCTTAAGTATGGACACATTAAAAAATATTAATAGGAGTCAAAAAAAAAAAAAAGGCGAGTTTAAAAACTGGCCATATCATTGCTCCTATGTGGAGACTTTGCTTGGACTCCTTTCCCTTCAAACCCTTGGTCTCCGCAGGAAGAAGACATTCCAGAGCAGACTGTGCTTCTTTCTTTATTAAGGGCACTTAAGGAGGTGATGAAATGCCTGTAATAACTATAAAAAAAGCTATGCAGAGTCTGATTCTGCAGAGTGTGTCCAACAACACCAAGAAAAAAAGGGTTTTGTTTCCTTAAGTTTTCCCTGCTCCAAAGGCCTTTGTAAGGGATTTGCAGCACTTCCTTGGACTCTCACTGTAATAACTATCAAGAAAATCTGCTATGAAGAAAGCTCGCATTAGGTTTGATTTTTTTTTTTCTATTTAGTACTTCATATTTTAAATATTTAAATATTTTAAATCTTACCACAATGATTTTTGGATCATTATGGATGGAAGGTCTTTTGGTTTATTGCAGGGAAAATAGGATCTGTTGGCTGTTTGCAGAGGAATCTCATATAATCCTCTATTAATATTCCAGGAAAGGTTTTGACTGTCAATGTATTCTCATCAGTCTAAAGGTCTTTTTTTTTCTCCTTTGAATTGACATAACTAATGACAAGTAGCAGTAAAGCTTTGAAGACAAAAGCCACTTCAGCCCTTTACAGTTGGCAATTCCTCTGCCTTCATATGCTTACGCAGGAAGCTAAAAAAACTCCGAGCACAAAGTTAACATCCAGGAGGTGTGATTTTTCTGCTTCTGGCTCCTGCACTCATCTGCTGTCAGGCTCAGAAGATGTTTTGTAGCTGCAATTTTCAAGACACAAATCAACTGCAAAGTCTTTGCTGAAGACTCCCAGCTGAAAGGCTGGAGAGGTGGAGGTGCTGGGCAGGGGACATGGAGCAGAGGATCTGGAGAGGCAGAAGAAACCCACCAAGGGTCTAGTGTCTTTTAAATATCACAGCTGGTTGGGAGAAATTGTAGATAACAAAATACTTTTATATAATTCCACTGTTCTCTCCAAGAAGCTATTGCTAAAAATTTCTCATAGTTTGAAAGGGATGAAAAATGTCTGAACTCTTCAGAGTTGTGCCAGATTGTCTCAGCAGGATATATTTCTTAGTGCCTGGCTTGCAGTAAACATGAGCTATTGACACAAAATATATCCAATATGGAAAGAAATGCATGAATTTACCAAAAAAAGGAACCTCATCTTAGAAATTCATAGAATCACCCAGAGAAGGATTCTGTAAGAGAACAAATGGCTAGATGCTGACTGCATCTTCCTTTGTTAAGGTCTCTGGTAAGCAGGGAGCAGTAGGCAAACTTTTGGGACTGAGTGCAGAAATGGGCTCTGTCGCAATGCTCCCTGGGCCCATTGTGGTGAGAAACCATCACACATCAGCACAAAGCACTGCCTGGGGAGGCATCAGCTGAGCAAAATTGCTCTGGCACTAGCCTCCTCAGCGTGCATTTACCAGTATTTTTCACTTCCCTCAAATATCCACCCCAAGAAAAGCCCTTTTGCTTCTTGTTTATGTCAGCTGGTTATCTATTACAAAATGCATGTATACACAAAAAAAGAATTTATTTTGTATTTTTTTTAATCTCCTTTGTCCTTCCCTGACTCATTTCCCTCTTACATTTCAAGTCTTCCTCTACCTCTGATTACTTACTGCAAAATTCCCAACAAGCAAGTACTCAGCATGTGGCAAATGCTACCCTCAAAATCCCAAACACCCACACACCAGCAACCAGGTGAAGTTAAACCAGGGCAGGCAAGAAAACTTATGAAAGTTACAAACAGTGAATGCTTCTGGAGAAGTTGCAGATACTTGGATACATCCAGACTGAAGGAAGGATGAAACACTTGATTTAAAGACAAGTAAAGGAAGTAAAATCTATAAATCTAGCGAACCAGCAGACCTGAAGTGGCAACCTACATCAAGGAAATGGTTGTTAATATATTCTCAAAGGGAAAAAAATATTAAAGAAAATCATATTCAGAGCCAATCACTTGTCAGAAGTTTCCTCATGAACTCCTATTAAGGTGGCAATAGATTAAAATCTAAAGTGGACTGAGTACACGTTTGTGTCTCAGACTGGCAGGTACCGGTGATAAGGTAGGAAAGCCTTTTGTGCAGCAGGTGGAGCCATCAATTTTTTAGAAACATTTTGAGCATTTCCACTTAAAACATTTACTTGCTACTAAAGTGAGCTAGAACGTTGTCAACTCACCCTTGAACTACCCTGCTCTTTTCTTATGTGACACAAAATCTTTTCATGGCTGAATTAAGGTATATAATAGAGTGCAAAAAGTACTGTCTGGATGAATTCCTGAGAGTAAGGACTCAATACTCTGTGGACTTTGTTGGACTAAGCAGCTACTGACTCACTTGAAGTTGTGAGGGACTTGACTGGATAATCCTTACTGTCTGAAATCCAGAGGAGAGAATCCTGTATTGGTTTGGGAATGGCATTTTCATCATCCTCTCTAAGGCTTCTAAATATACTACCATATCAATATATCAACTTTTTACTGACTTTGTAAAGAGGGTGCCTCAGCAGAGAGGAAACAAAGACAAGGAATTAATGCAATACATCACTGTAAATGGTTACAGTATTTGGATTGAAGTTAGAGTTGGGATCTGTTGTATTCCCATGGATTAGTTCACAGACATGCTGGGAAATACAGAACTGGAAGCTGCAACTTGTGGCATCATTAAATATCTATGCTTGTTGCCCCCACAAGCTGCTTTTAGAAAGGAAAGCTTCTGAAAGGTTTGCAGAAAGCATTCACTGCAATTCCAGTCTTTGACAAACAGCTCACAGTTTTTATTGTGAGTAGTATGGCAGAGTTAGACAGGCAAGCCAGACTTGCTGCTGTCTGAATCTGGAAGTTACCACCTAAACACTTGGGTCCCTAAACGTTTTAATTTATGAAAAGAGATATAAACCCCAAGACTGACTGGTAATCAAACATTTTGTGCTTGGTACACCACTGCTGAGAAGGAGGGTCCTATGGCTACATCTCAACACGTCAAGGATGGAACTCTAACTTCTTTCTATTTTAACGCTATAGTTATGGATCATCTGCATAAGAACTCTTACACAGAGCATGAAAACATAAAGGATTCACAATACACAGTGAATAACTATATATATATATTTTTTTTTTCTCTCTGTAGTTCTCTATAGGATTCTTTCCATGCATGTTTGAAATCTGAAGTGGGCCAAAGAAGAAAGATGTGCATTCATTGATAGATAGGCAAACAGCTCAGGGACTCCCTGAACTTTAATATCAGCCCATATGCAGCCTCAGTTATTTTTCTTTGGATGCTTTCCATTTTTTCCCAAGCTGTATGAAGAACTAATTTGACTTCTTTTTCATTGTTCTGGCACAGACACTTAAGCTGCTGCAAATCAGTTAATTACATAAAGCACTTTCTTTTAAATTCTACCAGTTTCAAATCACCATGGATATGTGGGGACAAAGGACAAGAGACACAGAAGAACTGGCACACTGTACAATATGAAACATGCTATTAACTAGTATCAACCCAAGGAAAGTACCACAGAGATATTTTTCAAAAATTAATTCTCTCTCTCTTTCTCTCTCTCTTTAGCAAGATTCCTTTCCAGAGCACCACTTTGTTTCAAATTCATTCTTTCCCTTTTCTTTTCCACAAATCTAACATGGCTGTTGCCTTCTTCATAAAACTGTTTTCCATTGCATTAATTCATCCTCTTTCTTATTTGCCAGAGTTCAGTGGATCAGGTGATTGAAATATTTAGTCTACTAAAAAATCGAGTGTCCAGACAGAGCTGATCTGTGCTGACCCTTTTAGTGTAAAATTCTTTGGTCCTGAGGTGAAAGGCAAGTCATCATGGACTGGCAACATTTTCCCAGTGTAACCCTGGAAATTCCTAATGAGCTAACATCATTACTAAATTTATGAAAGTCCCCTCTCTGCACCATTGTCATGTAATATGGCATTTGAAAGAACAAGAGAAAAAGAAATAGAAGGAGAAGGAAGAGGGAAAAAGAAAAAGGAAAAAGGAAAAGGACAAAAAGGAAAAGGCTGGGGGTTTGTGTCTAAGTAGAACAAGCATCTGCACAATTAGCTTTTGTTGAGACTACACTATGAAAATTAGTCACTATCCTGACCACTCACTATCCCAACCCATAGAACCAAAACCAGGGTTTGGGAATCCAAGCAGTGCTTTCTCTGTTTCTGTTACATGGACTTGTACAAACAGCTCATCCAGGAATATTACAGTAACAAATGAGTCACTAAATTGTGGCATAGAACTTTGGGGTGCATCAGGGATGAGGGGGTGAATCTGGATTGCACAAATGTGACGGAATTTCTGTAAGGGGAAGAAAAGTTTAGAAATATCTACATACGCACACTATGTGTCCAGGAGAGAAGGGTTGGTTTGTGTTCTTTTACCACTTATGTTTTTAAATCTTGATAAAGAAAGATTGAGAAGATTACTTTCAGCCTGAAAAGGAAAGAATTTCTTACTGAGCAGCAGATCAGGGGTGCTGAGAAGTGACAATACTCAATTTTGAGGATTGAGGAACACAGCAGGGCACTGAATGCAGCAGCTCCACTAGAGGGAAATACTGGCCACAGAGAAAAAAATGGAAGTGACTGCATAAGAGTTGATAGAAAACATTTAAAAGTTTCTACAGAACATTGCATTCAGGAAAAGAAAATAAAAATAAAAAGAGGCTTTCTGAAAGCTCCAAGAGTAAAAAAGTGTTTGACTTATTTTTATAATGGTGGTACACACTCAAACTTATCTTAATCTCTTAAGAAAAAGCAACTCTCAGGGATCCAGGAAAGAATTAGTGTAAATATCTAAATGTATGCATGCGTGTGAGAGCAAAAATGAGAAAGGAAGAGACTCTCTTAAAAACTGTATTAAGGTATTGTCAAAGCAAATCTAGTTTTATTAAAGGAAACTTCTCCCAACTGACCTGACATTTCAGCTTGCAGGTCTGACATCTCCTGACAAGAGGCAGATCTGGAACAGGGGAGGTAGAGGAAGTACCCAGCACAGAAGAGAAAGAAACTTCTAAAGTTAATAGTAGGCACACACAATGTTGAAGGAGAAAAATGAATGTCAGGGGATGAAAAGGAATGTGTAAGAAAGCAGCAGTAAGTTTCCTAATGGAAGCTTCTCCTCTGTTTCCATACCAGAGGGATGGCTGTTAATTCGTTCCATCTATTCTGGGACTTTGCTCTGGGCTCAGTCAAAACTCTCAGCCCTGTGCAGCCAATGGCTAATTCAAGCTGCATTACAAGTGTTCACCTGTGACACTGCTGTGGCCCTGGTCTCACTGGGGAGGGCAGGAGAGAGAAGGAGGGGCAGGGTAGCTGCAGGGCAGGGTTTGCCAGCTCTGCATTACTGGGATTCCTGCAGAGCAGCAGGCAGCCCGCGAGGAGAAAGCACAGCAGCCTCCTGGGACCCACTGGTACATGTGGTGCTTGGTGGTTTTTTGGGTTCCTCTCAGACATGTGCCTGAGTGGTAGCTGCACCAGGAGCAGCAGCAGCCCCAGAACCGCAGCAAGGACATGGCAGGCAGGGGCTATCTCAGTGCCTCACAGCATTGTCCCTCTGCCCTTTGGTGGCATAGTTCCTCTCCTGCTTGACTCCTAATGAGTTCCCATGAGCAGAGAATGGGATAAAGGTCAAAGATTTCCAGCAGCACTAAGCTCTCACGCTTAAGGTATGCTAGCTTGCAGGTCTCAGCAGAGCTGTCCTCTGAAGTAATGTGTCTTGAAAAAGGGCTTTGAAAAGATCTCCCACTTGTGGGTGATTTGCTTTAATTCTGTACTACAGCTGTAATTATTCAATGTGCAAGGGTGCATACCAGGGTGTGAGGGGGCCCCCCAAGTGCTGCTGTTAGGGGGACAGCAGCAGGATTGGAGCAGGGAGGGCTGAAGTCAAGAGGCAGGAGCTGGAAAGATGCACTGTGATGAAGACTTTGGCAAGAGCATGCTTAAGACCACAAAAAAGGAATCACAGTTTGGCATAAAAGGAAAAGGAGAGAGCGTGGGCACAGGCAGGGTTGTGAGGTCAGAGGGACCAACCCTGCCCAGGGGTAGGGGGACACCAAACAGGATGTGCAGTTCTGGGTGCATCCAGCATGCTGCTGCTCTTGTAGATGCAGCCAGCAGCCATGGGCCAGCTGCATTCCTTTCATATAGCAGTGCTGGGGAGAAAGGGGGAAAAGGGCTCGAGATACTGACAGAAGGGCAGGAACCGTCATCTGAATTTTATTGTGTTGTCTTTAAAGCCTCTCCATTCCTCAGAATCCTGACCTGTGGGCCTGCAATGATGCTACTTGCCTTCCTCACTGGAGCGCTACAAATCTCCACTCATTAGTGTTTGTAGCCTGTTTTAGAACTCTTAACTGAGAGGTGCTAAAGAAGCAAAACACATTAGGTACAAAGCACACGAATACTGATGCTCATACAAAATATGCTTCAATAAAAGCTTAATAGCTTACCAAGAGGCAATAAACCCAAGTGCTACCTCAAATGTATTATGCATGTCTAATTTAAATTCCTGGCATGTTTCTACCTTGGACGGACAATCAGCACACACTATTTCAGAAAAGGTCTTCACAGATAAGATAAACAAATATAATAGTCTCCTTAGCTGCCAAAAATCAGCATCACTCCTGTGACTGCTGAGTCAGTTTACACCAGCTGCATAGCTGGGCCCATTTTGCTTGGAATGACCAAAATTACCAGTTTTCCTTACCTGCTGGGACGTTTGGGCATTGGGGCTCAGAGATGGAGCTGCTGGAGGACTGAGGTTCCCCAGACATATTTACATACTCAATTTCAGTCAAAAATATTATGTCACATTTGTAATTATTTCTGAATTAAAAGAAATTCTAGGAATGGCCCTTGGGAATTGAGGACACAGTGGTATTGTGATCGTTTGGAAAACTGCCATAATTACTTTTTCTATAATAAGAATATCCATATGATACATTGTGGAGGACAGAATTTTTAAAGAGATGAGGCAAACTGACTTGAGTGGATTAAAGCAGAGGCACAGATTTTTAACAGAATGAGGTAGCATTGGATAAAATGATTTATACTCTTGTCACACTGAAATAATCATTGTAGGCAGCCCTTGTTCATGCATTGAGTTGAAAATTCTGGGTCCTAACTGTAGAGGCAGTTCCCTGGTCTCTAACAGCCTCTTAATGTGAAGAAGTGATGGAAATAATTTTTGTCATGTTCTTGCATGCTGAGAGGTCATAAATAATTAGAAGCACATTTTGTGAATTATGCTCAACTTAATAGCAGGAAGACATCCTGGAAGTTTTTTTAGCCTACTTGAGTTCAAAAAACCAACCAACCAACCAACCAATCAACCAAAAACAAACCAGAGCAAATTGTGTCAATTGTCTCTAAAGACTTTTTGTATTCCTATATTCTCAGTGGAAATACAGAAAATTGTATTTTCTCCTTTTAATTTTCCTTTTCCTTTTAAATTAAATTTCTTTTCATTTCATTTAAATTGAAATAGAGTTAAGCAAGAACATTTCAAATGTTGTTTCTACACAGAATTCCGTGTATGTTCGTAAATTTCTGTGCTCTAAACAAGCCTGAAACTGAAACTCATAGGTGTGGGAAGACTAAGAACTCTCACCCCCCTTGTCTTTCTCTCTTTTGAACGGCTGCCTTTCTATACACAAGGATCCCCAAATTACACTTATCACATGGACTGGCTTTGATGTCCTTGCTTTCTCGGCATCCTGCTCACTTCCCATTCTCAGCAGATCTTTCTCATGCCTACACTACTCACCCCTTGCAGCAATTTGCAGTCAAGCTGTGAAGTTACTCAGAAAACTAACATGGCCAGGAGCAAGCCATTTCTCAAGTAATTTTTCAGCCACCTCAGTCCCACAGGTGGTGCACTGAATGATGGCACAAATTACTTGCCAAACACAGGGGGAAGAGACTCAGTGGTACAATCTCTTTGGTAGCGGCACTTCATTATGCCATCCTACGGTGGCTTTCCGGACACGAGTGATACCAGTATCAGGCTAGTAGACCATCCTGTCAGAGTGCCAGATTTTCAAGAAGGAAGAAGTGTTCTTACCCTTATGTTTGTTTCTGTTGCTCCTGCAGTGCTGAACAGCTCTTTCCTGGCATGTGCAGGGGAAAGGGCTGTCACCACACCTCCATAGTGGGGCTATTGCCCTGTTCCCAACTTTATAACAGATGTAGCAAAATTATATGCCAGCTGATGTGACAGAGATTTAATTTTCAGGTAAACCAGTAAACTATGTATGCTGTGCATTTTTAATTGAGCAAAGCTCAGAAATTAAAGGACTGGGCTCACACTGCACAAGGAAGTCCATGGAAGTCACTTTGGCACCAACTCAGCGTGCAAGCTGAGTTGCATCAGTGCATAATTCAAGAATATCCAAATGCTGTATATTCTCTGAATTCTTCAGCTGAGCAATTCATGTTATTTTCCAGAAAACTTATTTTAATCACCATAATTGATAAAATGCAGGAACATGCTATGAAAAGGAAAAAATCATCCTCCGAATGTCATGGCACAGCAGGAAAATGAGCCGGATGATATTTAAACTGTGAAGTAATGTGCACATCTACTGTAAAAATGTTCTTTTCAAGCATCATACGATCATGAAGAGCATGGCAGGCAAAATATATCATATAATCTCTTGCAAGGAGATGAGACACAAATCCCAACATGAGGAGACAAAAAGGGCAGATTTTCTGGAAGATGCTGGAAAGCAGTAGCAAACAGTTGTGTGGTAAGCTGTGTGTAGTACAAAATAGACAAGGAAAAATAAAGGATTTATCTTTACTTTTCATATTGCTATAATTTTAATCATGTCATTTATATCAGCTCATAGTCAAGAGGGACCATAGGTAGGATGATTGGTGGCATTATTCACCACATTGCATTTTGGTTCATTTAGTAACACCAGTGATTTTGTACAGAGTAAATAAGCATGTAAAAAAGATATAAGACAAGAATAAAAGATTGTTTTATGCATTTTGTTACCAATTATGAGTGACTCAGAAGTCAGCAAATCAAAACAAAATCATCCTTCAAATTCATCACAGTAGGAAGTTCCTTATGAAATTGGTGAGCAAGCTCAATAATTTGTTAAATGAACTCAGTCACAGATGGAGAGTACACTGGGGGCTGTTCAAAAGCAATTCTAAATCCTTCTCAAAAAGTAACTGTGTCAGGCATTTGGGGTCTAAACCTCATGCAAGAATCCAGTTTGAGAGGACACAGAACTGATTGCACCACCTGTAACTCATACAAGTGTTTGTCAAAGCAAAGGGAGCAGGGAGGGGAAACTGATTTGTACCTGAAAAAGCACTGCCTCTTAATTCTTGCTGGTTTCATTCTGGGTGGGGGGAAGGAAACCAATCGCCTCTCAGGCAGTGGCCTAAACAGTGAGACAAAAAGCAGTAAATAGGCTGGGCTACAGTCCTCTCAATAATCTTATTTTTTCTCTATATACCCTTTTCAAAATGGACTTATGGGGAGATGCCCACACTGAGATTCCATCTCTCTGCCACTTCTTTTCACAGGGGCTCTGCTTCTCACAGCATCCCAGCACAGACAGCATGTTGCTTGCAGTGGTATAGACATTTTCTGGACTTTTGGCTCTAACTGGGGTTTAAGATCCTCTGCAAGAAAAACCAGATGTCCTGGAGGGACGAAGCATTTTCGTCTGAGTGCTCCCATTCATGGCTAAGCTGCATGAGGAGCAGGGATGGAAACAAAGCACCAGCTGTGTTTCCTACAGGAGCTGGTCCCATCCAGGGACAGGTTTTCAGCCACTCCCTGAGCAGGATGCTCACACAAGTCCTATGCCCCTGATCCATGTCCTGTGCCATGCTCCTGGCTGCACAGAGGATTTGACAGAAGGCAGTCCAGCACTCTGCAGTCCCCACTGTAGAGCTGTTGCCACGCTGAGGACAGCTTCAGGCAAGCTTGATCACAAACTTGTATCCAAACAGCCAAACACTGCTGACATCTCATTCCAGGCTCCTCTGCCTGGTACACTGTTCTGAGCCCAGATTTTCTGACTCTTAGCTCAGCTGTCCTTTTTAATAATTTTTAAACCAACAATTTTATTTTTGTTGTGTTTAGAAGGTTGAATTTGCTCCTCACTATTCTCCCAGAGATGTTCACATCACTCAATCTTTGAACTCTTTTTGGCAGGGAAATAATTTTGTTTTTCTTCTTCAGCAAACGAGCTCTGCTCTTTTTTATTATTATTGGTAAGAGCATTCCATACATCACTGGTAATATACACCTGAAGTCCTGATTTAGCACAGAGAAATGGCTCCAATCCTTTGTACAAGATGAGGCTTTGGGTTAAGGAGCACCTCACTGAACCCACAGATGCCCCAGTAAAATTCCTTTTTCTGTTATTTTGCTACAGTGAAATAATTTCCTCTCATGAAGAATACATATATGATAAATGATACAATAAATGACATAAATAATCAGGTTTTTCTTATTCTAAATTATATTTTATATGAAAGAGTCATGGGAAAAGTGAGGATCCAAGAAGTTCAGTGTTTAAAGCCAGAAGGAGTCATTAGATCACCCAGTCAGGCTTCTGAAATATCATAGGCCATTAAATTTCACGATGGTATCTTATATTAAATCCAAAGGCTTTAGAAAAACTAAAGATTTTCAGGCACTCACATCTTTTGAGGAGATTAAACTGTATGTTGCAGACAGAATACCAGAGAGACCAAGCTGGTGCCAAAGGAATAGTGAACAACAAAGAATTGATTAGGTGCAGGTTGTTCCTGGAAAACAGTCCCCTCATCACTGGGGAAAGTAAAAGAATAAACATCTGTCAATCTTCCCTAGGACTGAAGCCACATTTCTGACCCCCAGACTGAACATGTCACGGACAAAGTAAGCAACCTGTAAGAGCAAAACAAGGGATCACAGGCAATCTGGTCCCGCTGACTTGAGCAACAAGGAAGACCCCCTTGGTCAGTCTAACCACACTGCAGAGCCTGTAACATTTTGTTAAGACAAAGCATTAAATCCTCTTTTCTAAGAAAGGATTTTAGGCAATCCTTTTCTGTTCATCTGATGGGAATTCAAATCAGCACAAAGAAAGCTGACTGAAAGATTTGACTGCACTTCCCTGGTCGCGCTGGTTTGTAGGATGGACCAGCCACAGTGTTCACTCAGGCAAGTGGATAAGTCCTCACCCAGAACCCACCAGTCTTGCTGGGTCCTCCTTCAGCTGCAACTCTCTATGAATAGTAAACTTGGATTTAAGGTTATGCTTGAAAGAAAACCCTGTTTTACATTCACTGCTTTTATAATATCTGGACTATTTAAAATTTAAGAAAGCTGACTATATTTTATAGTCATCGAATGTGAGCTTTGGAATAGAATAAGTGAGAGGGAAAACATAAAGAAGAATTATTTTCTAGGGAAAGTGGCAGAAGAATAAGCATCATGTTGAAGACCCCAAAACTGTTACGTGTTAGGGTATATATTTTTCAAATATTCATGGAATCCATCCTGCAATAGGCTTCAAACATTTAGCATGAAATTGTTCCTTACCCTTCAGTGATTCTGAAGACGCTGAAAGATCCCCAAAATCCAGAACACCAGATAGATATGGACAAACCTTCATTATAATCATCTCAAAGTGAGGTAGCTGCATTTAAGTGGATTGCTCAAGGGAATATCTCTGAAGAACTACCTTGTCATCTCACTGCATCGAGATACATTTTCTTTGATTACGGCTAAAATCTGAGCACTCATCTGATTCAGGAACTCTCAATGTATTTCTTAAGTATTTCTTACTTTTAAGAAAATTTCTTAAGTATTTCTGTATTTCTTACTTTTTTATTATTGAGCAAGGCTAAAATAAACAGTGAATATCATTGTAGTACCAAAGACATCCTTCTGGATTATAGGTGAACAGGAGTCACTAAAGTCTGGCAGGCATCCATGGGCTGCTTAAAATGGAATATTCAATATTCTGTGAATATCCTCTTGCCTTCAAGGGATTCTCACGCAGATTTGCAATGTGTTGTCAGCCACTTTGCTTGCTGCCTTGAAGGAGAGTGGTAACCCATACAAAAGCAAACTGCAGCAGTATCTAAGTTCCTGAAAGGACAGAGGAGCACATTTTCTGCCTGATATATTGAACACCCTGAGTCTTTACTCAATTAATTTCTCAGAGTTGGCAGGGCATCCTTTATGCTAGGAGAAAGTGATCTTAACATCTCTTATCAATATCTCTATAAAGATCAGCTCTTGACTGCTACCTTTGGCTCATGTGTCAGCTTGGTGCATGTCAGAGGAAATGACTCTGGGCAGCTACAGGGGTGGGTGGTGGTGTCATGTGAATTCAGTCTCCAAGATCACACAGTGCACTGAAACAAGGATCTGAGTGGCATTTAGTTCAGCCTGTAAATGAATGAAAGCAAAGTGTCATCCTGCACTTCAGAATGAAAAAAAAATAATTCCTTTAGACAGACTGATCTAGTTTTATCAGCATTGACTGAAGTGGCAGGTCAGGCTGAAAGTCTTTTGAAATTTCTGTGTTGGAGCAGGAGAGGTTTGCCAGTCAACACAGAATATACTCTGCTTAAGATTTATCTTCTCTGACAGATTATTAGACAGTAGAATCCATAAGTGAAATTTCATGGTGGTTTCCAGGGGGTCAGACTTGATGATGAAAATGGTCTGCTCCAAACCAAAGTAAATATCCATGGCAGTTTTTACAGAATGCATTCTACTTTAAAATTTATTTAGAAATTGGTGAATTGGGTGGAAGAAAGAAAGTTGCAGTAAGAGTGGAATAGATAGTTCAATCTTTGCTAGTATTTCTTGGCTCTTACCAGATTTTTTCTCTTTGCAAGAGAAGAAAAGATCACAGTCCTTTCCTCTCTTTCACATTTGTTCTGTTTCAACATGAAGCAAAGAAGAGTGACCTCAGCTCTTCAGAGCTGAAGCCAAGGACTGGTTTATGAGGTTTTTGGCATATAAAATAAATTATAAATAAATAAATAAATAAAACCAGATTTGAACAACAGTTTGCACTGTGAAACCTTTGAAACCTTGTTCCGTTTTCCCCAGAGATGTTCTTTCATACCCTTCCCTACCTTCCAAAACCAAGTCCCACACTGCAGATCTGGCTTACCATGCATGAAGCTCTCCATCCTCCTTTACTGGCACCAGCCACCCTCGAATACAATTGGGCAACCCCTTAGCCTGGAGCATTCACACAGCAGACTGCTACGTTTGTAACAGAGCTTGCGTAAATTGTAGTTTTGTGCAAGTAAACTGTTTTCATACAACTTTTTCAGAATTTCTGTGTTGTTAGCAAACAACCTATAACTTGAAAACTAGCAATATTTTGTGTGAAGAAAAAACCAATCATTGTTTTCAGTGATCCATCCTTTGTGTTTGCATGTGGCAGTAAAAGCCAGGGCTGTAGCAGCATAACTTGACTCAGAGACTACCTCCTATCCTACAGAAGGTGAGTGAATAAATGGCTATTAAAATAGCAATTGTAAGGCAATAGTGTATTTTCAGCTTGTTCAAAGGGAGGCATTAAGAACACAAGACCAGCTCTTTGCCATTCCAGGCAAGTGCACAAAAGAGTTCCAGCTTACAACGGTTCACATCTGTCACCGTGGGCACCTCAAAAAATCTCAACAAGCCTTGGAACTGCAAGGAGAGATCAGAAGCTGCCAGGAGGGTGGGTCACAGGAAATCAAATCACCTTCCCCATTTTCATCTGCAAAAACAAGGTATGCATCAAAGCACTCTGCCTCCCTCCCTCCAGGTGACCAGCACAAGCCTTGTATCAGTGAGGATGCATGACAGGCACTGCAGAGCAGGGGCTGATCCAGTCAGAGACGGAGGATCTCAGAGCCAGTTCTGTGAGCACAGCTCAGAAATGCTCTCAGTGAACTTAATGAGAGGCTTTTCTTGATGAAAATTGGCAGCTGGTGACAAGTTCAGTGGTTTTGAAGGGATGTATTGTGAGGGAGTATGCAGACAGCATTTTCAACAGCCTACTTCTTTTTTGTTTCAGTCAACAAAACAACCTTGATTAGGTAAATAAAATAGCAGCTGTTCATCTTTGAAGGTACACATCTCAGCTGTGAGTCTCACATCTTTGTAACAGCATTGAATAATTTTTTATAAGAAGGTTAAGTGTCAGTGCTTTTTTTTTAAAGGCAGTAAGATACAGCACTGACACTACAGCCTTCGGCTCCCACTCATTTCAAAGGATCCATTGACTTCGACTCAGAGACAAAAGTATCTTAACACACTCCATTTTAGCTAAAGTGAAAAAAGCAGCTAAAAAAAGCAACAAATATTATGTTCCTAAAATTGGAAATTGAGTCATTTGGACAAACTGTGACACTCTTGTCTCTCTCCCTAGCAATCAGAAGACAAAATGTCAGCTATTTTCTCTAAAAAAAGAAACAACAGGCTAGATGTTAATTTTTGACCTCTATGACTCATCAGGGATTGTCTTACTGCACATCACTCACATGACAGACAATTTTTATCAGTGCTGACTCTAAGATGTCTTTCAGCAGCATATTGCCAAGGACCATGATCAAAATCACAACCTTCTCTTTTTCCCCAAAGGTATTATGCATTCTTAGTGTCCTTGGAACAGCCTGCCCATACTCCATAGCAAGGCTTTGAAAACACCAGGCAGAGCTCTCTTGGCAGTGCAGTTTGATTTTACTGAGCACAATTCACAATGAGCTTGTTGCTCTCCTAGTACAAAATGAACAATAAAGATTGAATCGATCTGGTTATGATGCGCCATTTTTTTTCTGATGAACAGAACTCTCTCTGGTTTCCTAGTTCTGCATATGAAGAAATAAGAAATAAATACATAAACAACTTCATTTGAAAACAAACTCATGTGCTGCTTTATTGCTTTTCCCCCCTTTCTATTAGTCATTTTACACTAACGTTGTGAGTGTAAACAACTAGCCTATTTTATGTGCTTTATTTTGTGCAGCTAAAATAAGATTAAGTGCATTCCACCAAGTATTGTTCCTGTTTCACACTAAATGCTGTGTGAACAACGTCATAAACTCCTGTGAGAACACCAGTCTGGGACCTTCCAAATGGTTGAGGTAATTAGGAGCATGTGCTCTGCTGCCTGTTATGGTTACACTTCCAGATCACTTCATACTTGTGAAATTCCCATGCAGTTTCAAGCTTATGCCTAGACTAGACCGATTTTGAAAATTTTAAAACATGTTCCAAACATTAAAAAACCCCTTCCAATTACTATGCTGCTGAGAAAGACCGAAAATTACAAGTTCATTGTTGCTTCTAGCTATCTAGGCCACTGGATTTGCATTTGCCTGGCTGAGATCAGCATCTTCACTTTATCAGAGATAAAACTCTGTTTGCCACTAATTCTCATCATGACCTCAGTATTTTTTTCCTTCACATGGTCATTTAGTATGTCTCACGTACTAGAAAGAGGAGGCATTCCACACTGCCCATAAAAATGTGGTACATTTTTCTGGTGTATTTTACATGTGAGCAGCCTGGAGGCAGAAAAGCTTTGGTCCACCTCTTTCTTCTCAGTCTGAACATCATGTCTGCAGTTATCATAATGTGCAAAAAGGCACTTATAGAAACTTTTCTATTTAATTATATTCAGTAACTGCTCTAATTTCTTCATTATTAATCTTCTTCAGACATTATTGGAAAGACAGATTTAGTGCTGCAACAAAAGTATGACCTAAGTTCCACAGAAAGTCTAGACTGAAGAAAGCTAAAGAATTTTTGGTCTCTTTTTTCTTTGGAGAAGTACAAGCTTCAGGCAATTTTATATTTGGCTCTTTCCATAATTTCACCTAATACCTTTGAACACCTTCACTCATTCTCTGCTCCTGAACCACAAACATTCCAACTCTCAAATCGGAAGTGACTTGGTCAAGCTGTCACTATAACCTTTCTGTGCTAAGCAGCTTCAGTTGGGAAATCTCTTACACATTTTCATTTTTCTACTATGAAGTCATTATCTGGGATGATACTGGCCTAAATTTAAAATATTTAAAAATATGAGCTAAGGGTTATTTTGGGATGTAAAATTACTCCCCACAAAAATCAGAAGATTCAAAATGAGAGGGCTGGGGAACAGCAGAGTAGATCCATAGCTAAATCACAGGAGCTTTATCTCAGAACTTCTTATTTTGATGCAAAGTTCCCTTGCAAGTTTCTTCTCCAGTGATCATCGATGTCATGCAGAAAGGACAGAACAAGGCACTACTTTGGACACAAGCTCCTGTCCACACCACCACTCATTGCTGCTCTGGTTAGTGATGCTCTACTGCGTGTATGACTGATGGCAAAGGAGAAGAAAGATGCCAGTGAAGGCTCAGACAAAGCTTGATATCAGTTTATGTGAGTATTCAATTTACACTGTTAATGCTGAAGCAAACTAGGTAGCCATTATGTAAATAACAAGTGACACATTAAACCGGTCTATGATCTAATGAAAGTGATAACTTTTTTTTTTTAATGTTATAAGCCAACTGGAAAATGCTGATGAGAGAGGAGTCCTTTCTCTGTTATTGCAGCAATTTACAATATGGGTTTTAATTAGTCTCTTCCCTCCATTGCCCCTGTCCTTCATTGCAGAACTGACTTGTTTTCTCATTTGAAAAAATCCAGCCCTTTAGCTATATTCCACTGATCTCTGGAAAAGGATCAACCTATTTGAAATCATCACTAGGGCCTTCAAGCAGGTGTCCAGAAGAGCAGATGTGAACTGTTCTCAGTAATTACTTTCAGCTGTCAATTTGTCCTTCACTGGCCATTGGAAATTTAACCTTAAAGGTCTCAGATGGCACTTACTTTTCATCTTCAAAGCATGTGAAACTCAAAGCAAGAAAAGTTACAACACAGGAACTTCTCCAGCTTTTCTTGACATGAAAGCCCATGCAGATCCTTCTGAGATGTAAGAGATTAGGAGAGGTGGCCGTGTTGCCTGAGATGTCAGAGTATTCTTGAGGCTGTTACACAATGGAGGAGACTGTGCTTGACCAGAATTTGTGAACAGGCCAGCTAGCATCACCTGGCCACAATAAGATCCAGATGACAAAGATTCTCAGGCAGTGAATCTGTATTTCCTGTCTGTCTCTAGTGGGAATATGTATCTCAAGTTACTGTATTTTAACAATAATACTTCTACCTGACAACTGCTTTACAACAGACTGTAGGCTCAGACACACTTTCTTACTCTGGCAAATACACTCTCATAGTAAAAATTGTAAGGGAAAAAAAGAAATTTCAGCTCTGAACTAAGTGATTACAGCAAAGATAGACAGGAATTAGACTATCCAAAGAATGTAATTTTAAGCCTTAATGATCACAGGCTATATGCTGCAAAACGTCTGTGACAGATTATGTTAACCACCACATGCCTGCCTGCAAAGAGCATGGCTGTCTCATCCTCCTGGCTGCAGTGGGGTTCTAATCTTTTTCTCCCATTAGAATGGGACATGTTTGAAAACACCTTGGAAACTGTAAAATGATGTCTTGGGTTTGGGTTTGCTTGTCTGATATTTTTTTTAAAAGCATTTTCATTGAAAAAAATTATCAAATTCTCCCTGAGGCCACAACTCTAGAGTTTTACTGAGTTTCCATCATTCTGTTATGGTGGTTTGCAGTTTATGTCAGGTCTCCTACCGTAAAAGTTATGAAGTCTGTTTAAAACTCTATTGTTTCCATAGAAAAGTCAAATGCAGTCTTCATAAGCCTAAACATGCTTCACCAGGCTTTGTGACATAAGGGATCCTAATTTGTCACCTTAAAATACCCCACAAGAACTCTGAATTTTATGCTTAAAAGGTTCCTCAAAATTCCTCAAGTTTCCTTACAACTGTGCACAATCCTGAAACATATTCAGCTAGAATTGTCTTAAATCCAGATACATCAGTCTTTGAAGTAATCTTTTCTCTGACCTTTTTTTATAGTTATATTTTCTAAACACTGATCCAATCAACTGAAAAGAATTTGCTGAATCCTTCATGCGCCATTCTGCTCTACCTTAAGGTGAAAATGCAATCTCCAGTTCCACAATCAAATAACCATGGGGAACATAAACCATGCAGGGCATGAGTGATGTACCTGACTTTATTGTGTGGTGACACAGGTCCATGAAAATCCTCCACCACTGACGGTCACAGGAGGGCTCTTCCTGGACCCAGTCTCCCAAAAGAGCCTCTGTAAAGCTTTAGTTTCTCCTTTTCTCCACAGGGTTTTGAGGAAGAAGGATTTTATTGTTTTAATATCAGGAGGGATGAAGTTGTGCAATATTTGATACTGCTGGGTAACATGGAGGCAAGGTGACTGGAAGTGAGACAGGAATTTCTGGGGACATGGTGCTTCAAAAATCAAGGCCAGATGTTTGGTGGGTTTTGAGGGAATTTTCAGGTAAGTGGAGAGGTTGCACTTTCAGACTGGCATGACTGTGACAGTAAGGCCTGATTCCAACTCAGAGGTAAATACCACAGACTCTTGTTACATTACGGGAAGGCTGAATTCCCTAAATACTGGCTAAAAAATGAACACTATTATTACCAGTACAAGGATTCATGAATATATTACACAGCACATTTCTTCATCACAGTTACAAACAGTCAAGGAGATATAACATTGTGGGATTTCAGCAAGTGTTAAGGACATTAAAAGAGAGATGGCTAATGGACAGAATAATAGAAAGTAACTGCAGAATGATAAAAAAATATTAAATTTATATTTAAAATCAAAGAACAAATAGGAGTAGATATTTAGCTAAAGATTTGGACTTCAGGAAAGTGAATTTAGATAAGCTAAGGAAACTGATTAGCAAAATCTGTTGGACTGAGATGATACAGCAGCTTGACTATGGAAGGAGAAAGGAATTTATTGCTGGCTGAAGAACTCTGAAAGTAATAGAAATCTTTAACCCAGCCAGAAATAAAACTTATAGAAATGGATTAAACACTTATGTAAATAAATATCCACCTTTAAAAGGATATTTAAAAATATATTATACTACCCTTTAAAAGGATATAAGCAGAAAGCTTACAAGACATAGAAAGGCAGAAAGACAGATATGTAAGTAAAGCTAAATTTTGCAGGTTAAGACATACAAGGATAAAAGACAGTAACTGACAAAAAGCAACCTGAGCTGGATCCTGCAAGGAATAGAAATCTGAACAACAACAACAACAAAAGCTATTTGGAAATCTGTAGCAGAAGGAAACAAGGAAAATAAAATTGCCTGTTAATCCTGATAATTGGGTAACCTGTAGGTTAAAGATCAGTTAGTTATGATCCAAAAAATAAATGAACAATTTACCCAGATTTTCAATAACCAAGGATGCACAGATAGCACAGGCAATATATAGACTGGGAATGGCAACATATCAATTAAACTCAGTTCCCTGAAGAAGAGAGAAAATTTGAGGGTCACAAATGAGACTAACAGGAAGAAGTGGGAGAAGTCTCTACACCAGAAATAAGGTCTCATACACAATGTAGGTATATTTGTAGGCTGTTTATAGGAAATACTCCAAATCCTGCTATGTTGTACTTTCTAAATTGAATTGTTCTCTGACTAGCTGGCCAGAATTTTTTGACATCTTCTAGGTTCAGCTCATTTTTCTTGAAGTGATCAAGACAAAACTCTTGATTGCTGTATTTCAGAGCAGGGTTTGTCAGGACATTGCCCACTGATATTTAGACTTCTTGAACTGGGAAACATCTTTCCCAAAGAATTCTAGGGGTATATCTGTCTCTCTTATATGTGACAAGTGGTAAGACACCTGTCATTGACAAGTACATTCAAGTCTACCTTAGTCACCTCGCCCTGATCAGGTTACAGTAGAAGTTTGTAACAGAGACGCTCTTGTCCTGAAGGTCTCTTTTAACGTCCTGTACCCAAATATTTTTCAGACACATCCACCATCCTTCTCCTGTGCTGCTATTCTCATACTGTTCTGCATACCCATGCTTCTCAAATCTGTCAGTGCTGCACTCATGCTATTTGTGTGAAGGTCATTAATGGAAATGAAGAGGGTCGGATCTTCTAGGAACATCCTGCTACCTCATCTTTAAAGCTGAGTATTTTCTGTGCAGAGAGTTCCTGGGTGTGCTCTAGTTCCCTTCCCTATGGAAATTTTCATATCTGAAATAGACTGTGGTACTCAAATCTAAAATGAATGGCAATCAAAAGATACATGGAGCTAAACTCCATTGAAAATATCAGATGAATTGTAGCTTTTATCAGGATTTGTCTCTTTATCTGTTTCCAGCCCACATGAAACATCTATCATGTAAACTAATAAATGTTGTCATCACCTGAAGGGGAATGAGAAAGATGGTTGAAGCAGAGATGCCTGGCAATTTTGTAAAGGAAATCTTCTACCTAAAGAACAGTACAACATAGTAAAGCTTGCAGAAATAGACCATATGCAGGAAAACATGTAAAGAATAGGAAAAATTCAGGGCTTTTTACTATTTTTCTGCTGCTTTTTATGTTCCAGTTTCCAGAAAATATTACTGCTTTCAGAAAGAAAACAACCCCTAAGTGCCTGGAGAAGAGTTATGTGCAAGAATGTCTCTGGCAATATGCCTGGATATAAGCCTGAGCATCCTGGTGTGACCTTGGCTGACCCTGCTTTAAGCATGTGAACCCTTCTGATGCCTCTTCCAGTCCTAACTATCCGATGGTCCAGTGAGGCTAAGTTGCCTCTCTGCAGCCCTGCAGCACAAGCAGAAAGGCTGAGCTTGCACAGCTGGGGTGTGCTGGCTGCTCAAGGGCACAAAGTGTCTCAGACATTCCCGTCTGCTTTCTAGCTCTCCAGGGAAGGATGCCCAGCAGGTTTCTAAGGGGCTCAAACACATCCCTGTGAGACCCAACCATAATGCTCTGTGGGGGCTTTAAGTTACACAAGTGAGCAGCAAGAACCATGACACCAAACAAAACCAGCATCTGTCTCAAGCCTGCTCTTTGAGTAGAGCACAGTGCCCCAGGAAAAGCAACCTTCAGGCTATTCTGACTGCTATGAAGTCCCCTGGCAGGCCAAAAAATAGACATGTAAAAGTAACTTGCAGTCAGTCTTCTCACTGTAGATGCATGCTCCCACCCTAGCGCAGAAAGGATGATGAGGAACAGCACTGCCTGTCTCCTGCCTGAAACTGCCTTGCTGGGCCTGCTTTAGAAACCAAGAAAAGAAAAGAAATCAAATAAACTTCGGATCACCATCTTACTGATCCCTAGGGATAACGCGTTACAACCTAACAAACCTGCAAGCACTGCAGCCATCCTTGCCTGCTGCTTCTCCAGGTTGGCAGCAAGTGACCTCATGAGACAATGAAAAGAGGAAACATCACTTGGGTCTGTGCAATTCTCCTCCAGTGAGTAACCCTATGTCTGAAGCATCATCTAACAATTCACAAGTGTACATCTCTTAGACAAATACCAAAAGAAAGCTGAAGAAATACTGCAATGCACTCAAAAGGTTTAAAAACTCCTGCATTCTGAAATAGACAGTAAGTTCTGCCTTGTTCCTTAGAAAACCTTCAGTGGATGCATTCAGAGAGAGGTCTCTTGGTTGTATTTCCAAGAGTTGGGTCATGTCCAAGATTTATAAAGTCCCAAGGCTGTGTCCAAGGAATCAGGGAAAAAACAAAGACTGAGATC